>NC_140415.1:26642500-31442500 GCF_965140295.1 Lepidochelys olivacea
TTCATCTAGCACTAATATGAGGATGTGCTGCTTAAATTCAGATTTTGATGTTCCATTTTGCTGGATGGATCTGTCCCTACATCAGAGACAGCTTTTATGCCTGAGCCCCACATACCTCAGAGGAGTTGAGTTAAAAAAAGAGCCCTGAGCTCTTGTTTATGCACCAACCTCAGTCATATGCTAGAAATAGTAAGGGCTCAAGACAAAAGCCTTAAATGTCTGTTTGCTTCTGCTCATTGTAGGACCACAAACAATTCATATAACTGTTTTCTTAATCTTCTGTGAAATTCAGTTTATATTCTTTAAAGTACTGTGTTGTAGTGGGTAAGTGAATTTATTGTAAATAGTCACTGTTTTCATTTTGTCATGGTTCCTTTACTAAATATTAGTGTCATTATATAACCATTAATTCATAGCATTTTTGTATTTTATTTTTAAAAAAATGTTTCAAAAAGTTCAATTTGGACCCTTCTAAGAAACTGAACCTTAAATTATTTTCTTCTAATGTGTGCACACACTCACTGATTTATGAACCAAACAACCAACAAAAAGATCACCTACACTGTCTGAAAGAAGAAAAATCCTTCATTTGAAAGTTTTGTGCTGCCTTGAAAGGTGTCCCCCTTTTCCCCCAATATCTCTCATACTTGAAATCCAGATAAACTAATCAGGGCAAAATTGTAATGGAGTCCCAGCTTTCAGCCTTCATTTAGTTATCTGCAGCATTTCATGTACCTAGCTTCTCTCCAACTAACAGCTTGAATGCTGCTAGTATCTCAGCTGCAAGGAAGACAGACTTCCCTATCTTAACGCTTTTGGTTGAGGATGGGAGACCCATGTGCTCAAAAGGCCTAATTCTTTAAATGGTGTCTTGACTCATGGTGTACACAGGTTTCCTTTCCAGTATTTTTGGATAGGTGCACATATTTGGCTACTTCAAAAATGTTTTTCTTTCACAAGGGTTGGTTTAGTCTCTACATAAATATCTACTGAACTTAACTTTTAATTATTTTCATTTCAGTCATATGGTTTTATACACTACAGGTACTGGACACCCAGTATATTTGACATTTATTAGCTTATTTGGAAAAAAAAAAAGTCATCTGAAGCCAGTCAACTCTATATCTCCTGGGTTTTTCCTTATGTGTATTTCTCCAGGATTGTTTTTATTTTAGCCACATTGGATGTAATTGATCCATAGGTCTTAGATTTGAGGAAGAATTTCTACAAGTTACAATGCTTTTGTGACATTTAGACATTGGTTAGATTAATCCTAAACAATGCCTGTCTAAATGAATTGTTGATATTAAAGTTTTATGTTATATGGCTTCAAGAAGCATATGTATTTTGTTGGAGTTGAGGGTAGCTGCTGATGCTGCTTGTTCCCATCACTTATCTGAGCTAGGACAAATAGTAGGTTAGAATTCAGTTTGTACAAGGTTAATTCCAAAGCAAGGGATGATTCCTGGACTGGTAGAGGAGGTTTACAGTCTGCTTTTTCAAATCAGTTTGGCCCAATATCTGAAAACATTCTCTTTAGCCTTCAGAAGACATGGGTATATTTTGGAGGAGAGAGTATGCAGAAATTGTTACTTACTTTCTGTATATTCCCCATAAATGTGCACTTGTCTTCTGTTCCTTTTAGTTTGCTTTAGCAGTATTTGGAAGTGGATCTCAGCCCTTCATAACTTAGGATTTCTATTTAGATAATTTGACATCTTCAGGAGGCCATTGTTCAAATAACACCGCAAGAGCTCTGGCCAAAGCACAGACTTGTTCTGAAGTGTAGAAATGAGGAGATCTATATGAAGAAAACCAATTACAGGTAAGTACAACTTTATTTACCACTTATATCTCCCTTGATATATGTAAAATGTGACTACAGTAAGGTTTTCACATAAAACAATATAAAATAGCTTTTCAAAATAACCTTTTACTTGTCTTTCTTTTTTTCTTCCCTCTTTCCAATTTATTCCTTCTACTGTATGTTTTCATTTACCTTTTTCATCATTTTCAGTTTCTTTTGTTGCTTCAGTCAGTTTTCAATACCTTTTAAAAAAAAAAATACAGACCATGATTTTCAAAATTGGGTGAAAAGTTAGGGGCCTAAATCCATTTAGGGGCCTAATGAGTGACTTGATTTTCAAAATTGCTGAGCCTCCAGTAGCTGTCATTGATTCAGGAATTTTGAAAATATAGTTAGTTGTTAGGTTCCTAAATATGGACTTAAAAGCCAAACTTCAGGCATCTAAGGTAGGATTTTCAAAAATTGTAAGTGACGTAGGAGAATGAAAATCAATGGGATTTGTGCTACTAAGTCACTTTGGCCTTTTTAAAACTTCCAATCTGCTTGTTTAAATCTTGGCCATTTTTTCTAACATCATTTTTTTCATTTCTTTTTTCCTTCAGTCTTTCAATTCTATATCTAATTTCCTACCTTTCTCCCATATGTTTGCCATATGTATTTTCTTTCCTTTTTGATACTGTTTGATTTTTTTTTCTTCCTGCAGCACATCTCTTCTATAATTCATACTAATAGGCTCTATTCTGTCCAAAGGTGGTTGGTTGAGAGGCGAACCAAAAATGTATTCTCCCCCCCAAAAAATGATGATTGCTAGTGTTAGCTCCTCACTCAGGCAGAAGAGAAACTAACTGCAGCAATCTTCAGAAGACATCTGAAAAAGATGGGGAAGGGAAAAGATGGCCACTTCCAACTCCTGCCATATAGAGAGAGTACAGTGTGCGTGAGATGTGAGGGATCAGATCCAGCCAGCTGCAGACAGTATGAGTACCGTCTCTTCTCATAAAAATACATGCTCTCTAACTTCTGGGAGGACCTTTGGATACTTGCTCCGCTACCATCGAGGACGTCTCTCAAAGTATTGCCACTCCTGTCCTCTCTCGACAGTCAATGTCCCTGCTTTCCTTTAAACTTCTTGGATAGCGAGTTGGTGCACTATCTCAGCCCGGCCTTTAGAAAATGAAAGCCATCGAAGCCATTGTCTGCTGCTGCCCCCTTAATGGCAGAGGTCAGTCCCTCTAAGCCTCATAGGAGGAGAAAGTGCTCTCATTCACCTACCAAAGGGCTCTGCTGTCATGCTCAGGGGGCTGAACATTTTTTCCTCTTGTCAGAGGCCAAAAAGGATACCAGTAATGTCAAGCATTCTGAGGAAGAAGAAAATGGTCATCCTTTTTACAAGTGGACCTGGCTCTTGAAGAATGTGGATTCTTAATCCAGAATACATGAGCCACTTGAGTAGTGCTCCTTTGATTAAAGGTACAATATTGTATTGTCTTACAGAGAGAATTTTCACCTGACTGGCAATTTCCACTCTCGAGGAAAAGGATTAATGGTGTTTGGAAGTACCCTGAAGAGGAATCTTCTCTGCCCAGAGGTGCTAAATTTTATATTGGCTCCAAAAGGAGAAAAAGGATACCTGAAGACTCCTAATTAAAAATAAATGCATACATTGGAGGGTGATCTAAGAGATCCGGTGTTCTCTTTGAAAAGGATTCTTTTATCGTAGGCGTCAGACAGGAGAATTGAAGTAGCACTGGAGAGAGAACTATGGATTTGGGGGCAGTTCTAAATGCATTTTTGTCCCCACAACTCATAATATTTGGCTGAGGAGGTTTTATTCTCCTGTAAGAATATTCAGAACAATATTTTAAAAGAAATTTTATCCACTCCTGAGGCAATGTTGGAGAATTTTCAAAATTCTTGCTAAATCTCTAGCCAGTGGAGTGGTGGCTTGCAGAATTTTCTGGCTTTGCCTGTGGGTTCACTGAGTTTCACAATAAGCAAAAGTTTTTGTTTCTATGTTCATGGGACTTTTTGGTGACAGTCTAGATAAAGCACTTTAAAGTTTCTGACTTCCCTTTCCTCCAGCAAAGACCATATCGATTCCCAAGCTCAGTCTGATTCTGATCAAAATGCAAAAAGCTTCTTCAGAATATATTACTGAGCATAAAAGACTAAAAATTCAAGAGAAGATGCTCAATCTCAACAAATCCAAATTTTAATTTCTTGCAGTTTCCCTTCCATTCATTCCTAAGGAAGGCAACATCATGCATTCCCTTCAATCAGAGAAAGCATAACATCAGACAAATGTTCTTTCTGCTTTTTCAATCAGTTACTATATGGAATGTCTCACTTCCATTGTCCTCAGTAAATTTTCTTCACCTCATTCTTTTGACTTCCCCAAAAATACCATACACAAGCATATGCAGCGCTGCCAAGATATCTGTGCTATTCTTCCTGCCCTTTCAACTCAGGTAAAGGAAAGCCTTTTTTCTCTCTTCTACCTGGTGCTCAAGTTTTCAACTGGATTTAGTATTCAAATAGCTAAACTGCATTTGGGAGGACAAGAAATAAAAGATGGAATCTCTTTGGTCTGCAATAACCACTGAACAACAGGACAGGTGGATTTATGGCAGCCATTGATCTGCAAGACACACAGTTTCACTACCTATTAAAGCATCTCATTATAAATAACTGAAAATTGCAAACAGACTCTTCAGTACCTTGCACTCTCACCACAGCCCCGTGAATTTTCTCACATACTCTGTATTTCTGGCAGCTCTTCACTCATAAGTGGTTCAAATTCTGCCATTTTTTTTGGCCAGTTG
The DNA here is from genome assembly GCF_965140295.1 of Lepidochelys olivacea. NCBI lineage: Eukaryota > Metazoa > Chordata > Testudines > Cheloniidae > Lepidochelys > Lepidochelys olivacea. The sequence continues at coordinate 26,647,130 of NC_140415.1, forward strand.
GATCATAAAAATACAAAGGACCAAGTTCTAGTTCTAAAAGTGTGTTTCCTCCTTTATCATTGGTTTTTATCATAAATCTTTTGAGATAGGAACCATATCTTCATATATATTTACATAGACCTTTGCACAATTGGTCCCTGATCCTGATTGGACCCTCTCAGTACTATTGTAATAACAATATTAAACATAAACGGATTTTAGTCCACTTGTAAGCTCACTTTAAACACTCAGAAGGCCCATGTGTATTTGCTTCAAGAATAGATCCAGAAACTTGTCAAGGTGAAATGCATCTTATCTTGGCCTTGTATTACAGACCCTGGATTAATGATTCTTGCTTTGATTTAGACACAACAGATACCTGCTTATCCCCTCTGCTCTCACAATGGAACCAAAACACTTCATGGTCTGAAGAAGAAACTTCATTCTGGAGTGTGTCAGAAAATCTTTCGCATAGTGGATCCTACCTATTCATCTTATCAGGAGCGCCACTATTTTAATTACAGGTGCTAGTCTCCTCATATGGGGCCCAAAATAAACTAGAAGTCTGTGCAGTGTAAAGAGTTCAAAGAAACAAACATCTTCATATGAACAGACTGTAAAGGAAAGAAGCTCACCTGACACTTCTATGTTTCAAGACTCGGATTTTACAGAAACCAGTCCTAATCCATTTGGATAACTATACAGGCTAGCAACTTACTTCCTGATCAACAGTAGTAGTCCTACTCATTAAGGCATCGTTGTTCCTCTCTCAAAGCCATCCACGTGGCTTGGAAAACTCATCAGTATCAATTGACTCAGCCATTCCATCTGCATCTTGGAGAATGATGTCTCAATTCACATGAATTTCTCCAGATTATCAAGAGATGGGAAGCCCCAATGATACTTGTTTACCTCAAACAACAATTTAAAACTATGTCTATTCTACAACAGATGAAATAATCCAGTAGCACTGGGGATATATGCATGCAGTGTTCTTTGAACCAGATGGAAGAGGCAGCTCCACAAGAAGCCTCCTTTTTCTCTCTCCTTCCCACAGTACTGAGAAAAGTTCAGAGAGATTATAAAATTGATTATCGTAACCACATCTTCCTTGGCTGTTACATCAGGGACTGAGTTGCCATGGCAATCTCAATAGTCTGTCCTCACTGACATAGCTTCATAAGAGGTTGAACTTGAAGAGCCATGGTCTATCAGACTGAGTTGTCTAAAGCCTTCTCAAGCTTCAGAGATAAGTAGTCACTGACCAGGATGACATTGTCTGGAGGTATTGCTAATAAGGACATTTCCCACTTTGGGTATTTAAATTTTTTATTCTTATTTTCTCCAAGGTGGCCTAAAGAGAAAAATCTGTCCTGATACTTTTTTAGAGAGACAAGCTCCTGCTTCTAAAAACTTTATTGACTGTTTCCTTTAGTAAGGTGTTTCCTAAGAAAGTCAAGCCATTGCAGCACAAGTTCTGTGAAATCACTCCACGTTGGAATCTGGTGATTAAAAGTCTCTGCCTCTATGTTTTTGATTTTATGGGCTCTGTCCTGTTAAATTCTTTTGATCAGTTGTGACATTTTTGTTTGCAACTAACCTCAGCTAGATGGGAAGAAAATGCATCTTTTTTTTTTTAATTCCCATTTGTTATCTTTCATTCTGACATGTGGTTCTTAGAACTGACTGACTTTGTTCCACAGAAAAAATTTCAGACATTACATCAATCATGAGGTCTCTATCAACTCCAGCCTGGAATATGAGAAGGGGAGACTCCTGCGCTCTCTTAGCATAGCTGGGGCTTTTACTTCTACCTGGAAAGGACAAAAACACTCAGATCATCTGAGTGCCTCTTTGTTTAAAAAAGCATGAAATGGCAAAGCAGGTCTTAAAGCACTGGATGAATTTCAGGATGAATTTGTTCAGTGAGCCTTGAGGCATATGTCTGTGGAAGGATCTGAGTTGGATGCCTTCTGGAAGGAAAGGAGGTAGCCTTTAAGAAGAGATTTGTAGTGTCACCTGGAAGATTCTCTAATCCTCTGCTGAAAGTGTATACTAGTCTCATGGGTAACTTTCATCTATATTGTTGCAAGACCTGTTATTCCTTTCCCTAACTGGACACATCATTGCTTCCATTTAGAGTTCATTGGACATTGACTATTGGTGCTATTTGCTGCAGAAAAGGGACATTTCTGCACCTGTACAACTGGGTTACTGTGAGAACATTTCCAGAAACCATATGTAGCCTGTAGGTATAAATATTTGCTAGGTTAAGGCATAGGTATAAGTGAATGCAGTAATGTAATGAGCCTACATGGCCTGCAAGACAATAAGCTTAGCTAAACAAGGCCTAAGGCTCAAAAAGCCTTAGCATAAGCAGTTAACCAGAAGTAACCCTAGATCATAAGATATCACAAGATAGAATACTGTAACGACTAAATTGCTGACATGCAATCACAACATGCTAGTTTCTACCAGCGTGGCATATCTTAAAGTGAGGGACATCAGTAGATATCTGACTACAAAAATACCATGGTAACTAATTGATGTATGTGCTAATAAGCTTGAGAGGAGAAGGGAAACTGAAGATTAGTAGGGTGAGCAAATGCAAATAAGGAAAAGGGGATGAAACCCCTACTGAATATGCACTAGGTATGGTTACATCAGCATAACATATTATAAAAGTTTTATCCCGGTCTGTGTGCCCAGGGAGATGCTAGGATGGTGACCACTGGTGATGGTGAGTCTGATGAGTATCTCTTTCTACCTTGCGAGTTTGGAGTGTTTGTAACTTTGCTAAGTATGTTAATTAAACTATTACAAATACAGATTTTTTTTTCCCCCAAGTGTGAATGTTGCAACCATAGATCTTGGGTTTCCCAACTGAACAACAATTCCAATAATATTGGGCCTGATCTTAGTACAAGATCCCTATTAGTTGGGAATTCTTCAGGGTTCAACATAATTAATGAACAATCAATAGATGAGGCAACTAGGGCTGTCATTTAATCACAGTTAACGCACATGATTAACTCAAAAAAATTAATCACGATTAAAAAAATTAATTGCTGTTTTAATCATGCTGTTAAACAATAGAATACCAGTTGAAAAGTATTAAATATTTTGGATGTTTTTCTACATTTTCAAATATATTGATTTCAATTACAACACAGAATACAAAGTGTACAGTATTCATTTTATATAATTTTTGTTACAAATATTTGCACTGTAAAAATGATAAAAGAAATAGTATTTTTCAGTTCATCTCATACAAGTACCATAATGCAATCTCTTTATCATGAAAGTGCAAATTACAAATGTAGATTTTTTTTGTTACATAAGTGCATTCAAAAACAAAACAATGTAAAACTTTAGAGCCTACAAGTCCAGACAATCGCTAAGAGAAACCAGTTTGTTTACATATATGGAAGATAATGCTGCCCACTTCTTATTTACAATGTCACCTGAGAACAGAGATTTGCATGGCACTTTTGTAGCCCGCATTGCAAGATATTTACATGCCCGATCTGCTAAACAGTCACATGCTCCTTTGTGCTTTGGCCACTATTCCAGAGGACATGCTTCCACGCTGATGATGTTCATTTTAAAAAAACAAACGTTAATTAAATTTGTGACTGAACTCCTTAGGGAAGAATTGTATGTCTCCCACCTCCTGTTTTACCTGCATTCTGCCATATATTTCATATTATAGCAGTCTCGGATGATGAGCCAGCATGTTGTTTGTTTTAAGAACACTTTCAATGCAGATTTGACAAAATGCAAAGAAGGTACCAACGTAAGATTTCTAAAGATAGTTACAGTACTCAACCCAAGATTTAAAAATCTGAAGTGCCTTCCAAAATCGGGTCAGGATGGGGTGTGGAGCATGCTTTCAGAAGTCTTAAAAGAGCAACACTCCAATGTGGAAACTACAGAACCCGAACCACCAAAAAAGAAAATCAACCTTCTGCTGGTGGCATCTGACTCACGATGATGAAAATGAACATGCATTTGTCTGCACTGCTTTGGATAGCTATCGAGCAGAACCCATCATCAGCATGGACATGTCATCTGGAATGGTGCTTGAAGCATGAAGGGACATATGAATCTTTAGCACATCTGGCACGTAAATATCTTGCAACAACAGGAGAACAACTCCTGTTCTCACTTTCAGGTGACACTGTAAACAAGAAGTGGGTAGCATTATCTCCTGCAAATATAAACAAACTTGTTTGAGCGATTGGCTGAAGAAGAAGTAGGACTGAGTGGACTTGTAGGCTCTGAAGTTTTACATTGTTTAATTTTGAATGCAGTTATATTTTGTACATAATTCTACATTTGTAAGTTCAACTTTCATGATAAAGAGATTGCAATACAGTACTTGTATTAAGTGAATTAAAATAATTTTTTTATTTTTACAGTGCAAATATTTATAATAAAAATAAATATAAAGTGAGCATTGTACACTTTTTTCTGTGTTGTAATTGAAATAAATATATTTGAAAATGTGGAAAACATACAAAATATGTATATAAATAATATTCTATTGAGCAATTAATCGCTATTAATTTTTTTAATCGCTTCATAGCCTTAGAGGCAACACATATATGAGCCCAGTTATTGCTGATCTAGATAATGGTGTTTAATGTTAATGTGTTTGGTTTGCATGTTTAAGACTGGGGAAGTTGCTTTCCTGGTTCCCAAGTGAACTAGCAGTAGTGAGCCCTTGTGGCAGGAGCCTCCTTAGATTGATTTGTCGGTTTGTCCTTCATCTGTGGAGAGAGAATATTATATGAATTACTGGAGCTTCTGCCCATTTCCTCTGTCATTGATACACTTGGTCTTGTTTGCTTTCCTTCTACTGTATTTGCCCTTGGCAACTCTGAAGGTGGGAGGTAACTAACTTTCATGGTATTATGAGTCTCATGATACTTAGTAACTTTTTTGCAGCTTCTTGTGATTTCTGGATAATTGAGCATAACATAAGAACGGCCACACTGGGTCAGACCAAAGGTCCATCTTGCCTAGTATCCTGTCTTCCGACAGTGGCCAATGCTAGGTGTCCCAGGGGGAATGAACAGAACAGGTAATCATCAAATGATCCATCCCATCGCCCATTCCCAGCTTTTGGCAAACAGGCTAGGGACACCATCCCTTCCTGTCCTGGCTAATAGCCATTGCTGGACCTATCCTCCATGAAGTTTTCTAGTTATTTTTTGAACCCTGTTATAGTCTTGGCTTTCACAACATCCTCTGGCAAGAAGTTCCACAGAATGACTGTGCGTTGTCTGAAAAAATACTTCCTTTCATTTTTTTTAAGCCTGCTGCCTGTTCATTTTATTTGGTGACCTTAGTTCTTGTGTAATGAGGAGGAGTAAATAACACTTCCTTATTTACTTTCTCCACACCAATCATGATTTTATAGACCTCTGTCCCATCCCCCCTTAGTTGTCTCTTTTCCAAGCTGAAAAGTCCCAGTCTCATTAATCACTCATATGGAAGACTTTCCATGCCCCTAATTTTTGTTGCCCTTTTCTGAACCTTTTCCAATTCCAATATATCTTGCTCATGTCGATTCCATTCTAGGTGTGCACAAGCCCGTGAGCACGATCATCGGAGATTTTTGCCTTAGCAGTACCCGCAGGGTCAGCTGTGGTGCCCTCTGGAGTGCCGCGCTCATGCGGTGGTATATCAGGCACTGCCAGTCTTACTCCCTCTCAGTTCCTTCTTACTGCCCATGGTGGTCAGTTGGAGCGCCTTTCTTGCTTAACAATAGGTAGTGTTTTCTTTTTGAACTTTGTGCCTTAAGGCCTTTGTACATAGTTTGCATATAGTAGTTATTAAGTAGTTTAGTGTAAGTTAGTTAGTTAGGGTCCCAGAGGTTTAAGTCCTCCGGGGCTTTAGTAGTCCTCTGGGACCCTAACTAGAAGTCCTCTACTAACTAGAGGTCCTCCCTACCTGTAAGTTCTCCCAGGTTTAAATCCTGCTCCGACTGCAACAGGCCTTTGCCTGTAAATGACCCCCACAGCAGCTGCCTTAAGTGCTTGGGAGAGTCACACATAAAGGATCAGTGCCGGATCTGCAAAAACTTTTGGCCCCACACCCAAAAGGAGCAGGATATCCGCCGCAGAGCTCTCCTGATGGACTTCACCCTCTGCCCGGCTTCTGAGCTTCACAGGCAGGTTGCACCAAGCTTCTTGACCTCTGTGTGCAGTGCATGACTGGCACCCAGCTCCTCCCAGCACAATTCACCATCACTGGTGCCAAAGAAAAAGGTCAAGAAGCACTCTCCGGCACTGAGCAAGAAGGCCCAGGGATCATCTATTAAGGGACCCGGACCTGGCTGCTAGGCTACCCTGGAGCCACGCGATCGTGCCTCCCCAGTTGGGGCTCCCGGCCCCCTTAAAAGTCCGTAACCAACTCCCAGGAGCGGTATGGAATCCACACCCCTTCCTGCACTGTCGTCATCCCAGGCTCCCCAGGAACAGTGAGAGCACAAGTTTCCACCTGTTCCAATGATGACTTCGGTGTCGCAGGACCCGGCTAAGGCTCCCCAAGAGGGCAAGCCAGCTGCTAAGACCTCTCAGGGGGCAGGGAAACACCACAACTCACCCAATAGAATACGATGATCTTCTCTGCTGCGTCAAGGATCCTGGGGCAGGTCCGAGTCACGTCATCAGTCACCCAGGCTAATGTCCAGATCCCCTCAGCACTACTCCCCCTACTATTCCCGGTGCCGGTCATCCTCCAGGCATCAATCCCAATTGCCAGCACAGTGGGAACATTCCCTGTTTCGGAACCGATCTCCCCAGCACAGGTACCGCTCTCCCCAGTACCATCACTGGTCAACGGTTGCCAGTAGCCACGACCAGTAAGCAAATGCAAGCTTCAACAGCCCCTCCCTGGTCACCAAAAGGTGATTCCTCCAGTATGAAGGGCCAGTTCAGCCCATTGCCCAGGTCCCATCGGTGAAATTGGGTACCGGAACCCACTCCTTCATCTGCAGCACTGCAATGGCCAGTGGCCAACGTAGTGGCATTATTGGAGTATGTAGGGCATACTGGTCATGATGATGCCCCTTTTGTTGCATTCCTTGGTGGCCGCATCAGAGCATCGGTCAGTGGCACTGCCGGGCCAGGTACCAGAAGCCCATTTAAACGTTGGGGTCCAGACCCTGGGACCTCCCCCAGTGGTCCAGTCTTCCTTATCATCCCCGGATGAGGCAGTCACGGGACCTTCAAGAGCTTAGCCCCTCAGATGATTTCAGGAAGCATCAAGCCCTTCTCCAGCACATGGCTGAAAAGTTGGGGCTTGAGATGAGGAGATGGCAGAGCAGGAGGACACCCTCTCCAATATCCTCTCTGCCTCTATGCCCACCCAGGTCTCCCTGCCCGTGCATGAAGAGGTTCTCAAGATAGCCAAGGCCCTGTGGCAGACCCCCTCCTCCATTCCTCCCACATCAATATGGACCGAGAAAAAGTATTTTGTTCCAGCCAAAGGTTTCAGATACCCTTATACCCACCCACCCCCAGGCTCGCTGGTTGTGTCTGTGGCCAGTGAGGACAAAGAGGGTCACACCTCCTTGACTCCCAGAAAAAAAGAGGCCAAGAGGCTCAATTTATTTGGGAGAAAAAAATATTCAACTGCCAGCCGGCAATTCCGGGTGGCAAAGCATCAGGTCCTGTTCAGCAGATACAGTTTCAATTTCTGGGATGGTCCCAAAAAGTTCCAGGAATCCCTCCCTCAGGGGCTAGCCCAAGAGTTGGGCACCCTGGTAGAGAAGGGTACTGTGGCAGCCAGATACTCCCTGCAGATGGCATGGGATGTGGCGGACTCAGCAGCTAGGGTGGTCGCCTTGGCAGTGGTCATGCGATGCAGCTCCTGGCTCCAAATGGCAGGCCTCTTCCAGGAAATGCAGACCTCGATTCAGGACTTCCCTTTTGATGGAGCTGGTCTTTTCTCCACACAAACGGACGCCAGGCTGCATGGGTTGAAGGACACTAGGGTTACCCTTCACTCGTTGGACATGCACACATGGCAATCCGCCAGAGGGCCCTTCCGACTGCTGCCAAGCCCAAGGCAACCCCGTCAGGGCTCTACAAGGAGAAAGAGATGCTAGTTTTAGTCGTCGGCACCCTTCTTCCTCCTGCTCACCCGCCCAGCCTTGGCCCACCAAACATGTAGGGAGCCAAAAGTGGTCATTTTCAGGGTGCACCTGAAAGCAGCGCCCCAGTCAGCCACCCAGATCCTGCCCGCCTTTTCCTCAACCTACTGCTCAGCCTGGTCATGGGTTACATCAGACCGCTAAGTTCTGAACATAGGAGTTCAGGGCTATACCCTGCAATTTTTGGCCGCCCCTCCCTACCACTTCCCGGTTGCTCTTCAGGGGTCCTTCTCGAGCAACTCCTTGTTCAGGAGGTGAAGAAGCTCCTGGGCTTGGGAGCTGTGGAGGAGGTTTCTCGGTGCAGGGAAGGAAGATGACTCTGCTCCCGCTACTTCCTAATCCTGAAGGCCAAAGGCAGCCTCAGATCCATCCTGTGTGGCCTCAACAAGTCTCTCAAGAAGTTAAAGTTCTGCATGGTCTCCCTGGCCTCCTTTGTCCCTTCCCAGGATCCAGGGGACTGGTATGCTGCTCTGGACTTAAAGGAGTCTTACTTTCATGTCTCCATATTCCTGGGACACAGGCATTTCCTGCGTTTCATAGTGGTCGGGCACCACTTCCAGTTCATGGCACTACCCTTTGGCCTGTCCTCGGCCCCCAGGGTGTGCATGAAATGCATGGGACGGGTAGCAGCTTACCTGAGATGTCAAGGAGTCCAGATCTTCCCATATCTCAATGACTATCTCATCAAGGGCAGGTCTCCAGAGCAGGTGCAAAGGAGCCTTGATCTGGTGCATTCCACCTTCAGCAATCTGGGCCTATTAATAAACACAGAAAAGTCCATGTTCATGCCAATCCAATGCATAGAGTTTTCAGAGTGGTTCTCTACTCCATGCAGGCCAGGGCCTTCCTTCTGGAAGCGTGTTTTCAGGCCATGTTGGACATGATCTCTCATATAAAGAGCCATGCGTTCACCACGGCCCACATGTGCCTGCAACTGATGTGCCACATGGCCGCATGCACATACGTGGTCAGCCATGCCCGACTTCATCTGAGGCCTCCACAAGCGTGGCTGGCCTCGGTCTATATTCCCAGCAGGTATGCCTTGGACCGAGTGGTCATGGTGCTGAGCCACATTCTCTTGTCCCTGGACTGGTGGCTAGCTCCCAAGTCAGTGCTGCAAGGAGTTCCCTTCATGACCCCATCTCCATTGCTCACCTTGGTCTCGGACATATTGGATCTGGGCTGGGGAGCCCACCTGGGTGAGCTCAACACCCAGGGCCACTGGCTACAAAATGATCTAGCCCTTCATATCAATGTCAGGTTGCTCAGAGCGGTTCGCTTGGCCTGCCAGGCTTTCTTGTCCCACCTGAAAGGCAAGATGGTGCAGGTCCTGACAGACAATACCACTGTGATGTATTACATCAACAGGCAGAGAGGCGCCAGGTCTTCTGCCCTTTGTCGGGAGGCACTCAGCCTCTGGGACTTTTGTGCATGGCATGCATTCATCTGGTAGCCGCCCACCTGCCTGGAACCAAGAACATCCTGGCAGATCACCTCAGTAGGACCTTCTTGCCTCACCATGAATGGTTGCTCCATCCAAAGGTGGTCAGCCTAATCTTCTGCAGTGGTTCTTATGAACTTTTCCCTGTTTGTGTCCAAGCAGAACAAGAAGTGCCACGTATTCTGTTCTCTGCAGGGCAGGGACAAGGGCTCCCTGTCAGACGCCTGACTCCGTGGTCGGGAACGCTGATGTACACCTTCCCACCAGTGACGTTGATCCAGAAGGTCCTGCTAAAGGGGAAGCAAAACAAAGCGACTGTTATTCTCATAGCCCCAGCCTGGCCTCATCAACATTGGTTCAACATGCTGCTGAGTCTTTCGGCAGCCGCCCCACTGCAGCTGCCTCTTCGGCCGGATCTGCTGTCCCAGAACCCTGGCAATCTACTGCATCCAAAACTGGTGACTTTGCACCTGACAGCTTGGCTACTACGTGGCTAAGTATGGACGGGTGGACGTGCTCTGCTGCTGTCCAACAAATCCTGCTGGGCAGCAGGAAACCCTCCACCAGGGCTACCTATATGGCGAAGTGGAAGCAGTTCATGTGCTGGGCCTCAGATCAGCACCTTTGTGCCGAGGAGACCCTGCTGCAGGTCATCCTGGACTATTTGCTGCACCTTAATTTCTATGGCCTTTTGCTTTCTTTGGTAAGGGTACATATAGTGGCCATTTTGGCGTTCCACACTCCGTTTCAAGGCAGGACAGTTTTTGCCCATCCCATGATGGCATGGTTATGAAAGATCTGGAGCACTTCTACCCGCATGCCCGGGACCTGGTTCCCCCTTGGGACCTGAATCTTGTACTGTCAAGGTTCATGGGTTCCCCCTTCAAACTCTTGGCTTCCTGCTCCCTCCTGCTTCTCTCCTGGAAGGTTTTGTTCTTGGTAGCTATAAGTTCGGCCCGCAGGGTGTCTGAGATCAGGTCGCTCACATTGGAGCCGCCTTATACAATCTTCTATAAGCACAAGGTCCAGCTGCATCTGTATCCAGCTTTTCTGCCCAACTTTGTCTCCCAGTTTCACACCAGTCAAGACATATACTTACCGGTCTTCTGTCCAAAGCCGGATACCACAGACAAGGAATGCAGGCTACATACCTTGGGTTTCAGATGGGCGCTGGCCTTCTACATTGATAGAACAGAGCCATTCCGCACGTTCACAGTTGTTGGTTGCTGTCGCAGACAGGATGAACAATTGCCCAATATCTTCCCAGAGAATCTCATCTTGGATCACGGCCTGCATCCACTACTGTTGCAAGTTGGTAAAGGCGCCTCCGCTGGCTATCGCGACGGCTTACTCGACTAGAGTGCTGGCGTCATCAGCAGACTTCCTAGCACAGGTGTCAATCCAAGAAATCTGGGAGCTACTACCAGACCATCTGTCCATACATTCGCATTGCATTATGCACTTACCCAGCAAACTCAAGATGATGTGGCCTTTGGCAGAGCTGTACTGCAAGCTGCAAGACTGTGAACTCCTAGTCCACCTCTGAGGATACTGATTGAGAGTCACCCAGAATGGAATCAACATGAACAAGCACTTGAATTAAAAATGGTTACCTACCTTTTCATAACTGTTGTTCTTCAAGATGTGTTGCTCATGTCCATTCCACTATCCGCCCTCCTGCCCCTGTCAGCAAGAAGGAACTGAGAGGGCGTAGGGCCAGTGGCACCTGATATACCGCCGCATGAGCACGGCGCTCCAGAGGACGCCACAGCCGACCCTAAGGCAAAAATCTCCAAAAAAACGCACGTGGGTATGTGCACGCCTAGAATGGAATGGACATGAACAACACATCTCGAAGAACAACAGTTACAAAAAGGTAGGTAACTGTTTTTTGAGGGTTTTTTTAGATGGGGCGACCACATCTGCATGCAGTATTCAAAATGTGGGTGTACCATGGATTTATATACAGGCAATATGACATTTTCTGTCTTATCATCTATTCCTTTCTTAATGATTCCCAACATACTTCTTTGAGTGCTTGCCCATGTCCACTCCATTGTAGGTGTATGTTCTCGCTACATGCACGAGTGATGGAAGTTTTTCTCCCAGCAGTATCCATAGGGGACTGGCTCTGGCACCCTCTGGACTGGCACGCATATGCTGCGGTTTAATGGGCACCGCCAGATTTCCCGCCCTCAGTTCCTTCTTACTGCCAGTGACAGTGCTGGAACGTCCTCTTGCTTCGGCAAGCCTATTCCTTCTCAATGGTTCTTATGAACTTTTCCCTGTAAATAGTTTAAAGTTATTAGTAGTTTCCCTTAGTGTCGTTAGTTAGCCCCAGACGGGACTCAGCCTGGGGATGGGGCATGCCCTGATTCCTCAGGCTTCAAACCCTGTGACCACTGTAAAAAAAAAAAAAAAAAGGATACCTATCGCTGTTAGAAGTGCCTGGGCGAGACCCTTATCAGCGACAAGTGTGGTATATGTAAGGGTTTCAAACCTCGGACAAAAAAAGGATCAGGACATATGTCTCCACGCGCTCCTTATGGAATTGGTACTAGCGCCGGAGCCGTCCAGGTCAGACTCTGCTCCCAGCACCATGGCATCCCCCTCCCCGGCACCAGACAGAAAGCAAAGAAAGGCCCAGAGGGGACGATCTTCTACATTCTGTAAAGGAAAGGAGAGGACTGGAGGGGAGCAAAGACCGAGAAGGGTAGCTCCTTACCTCTGAGCGGGAGTCAGGCCTCAGCTCAGGTCGAGCGGATTAGTCCATCCCGAGACGTGCCTGCCACCCTGGACAGCAATGTCGGCCCCTGGCACCTGGACCTGTCATCAACATCTGAGGCCCCGCGGACAGCACAGGACATCCCACCTGGTGCCGCCCACAGCGGTGCCTCATTCCAGGGGTAAACCTGCCCTGGGATCCTTTCAGCAGCTCCCACCAGTGCTCGCTTGCACGGAGCCAGCAGGCCTCAGACTCAGACACAGAGAGGCCAGCTGAAGGAAGCCCCCATAGGTCTCTGGATTCAGGGCACCGCTCATCCGGCTCAAGACGCCAATCACCGGTGACTTTGTACAGGCCCATGCAGGTGCACCTGTCCCTGCAGTCCCGACACCGGGACTTAGCCACTCCCCTAGTGTTCAGCACCACTCCGGGGATCCAAGCCAATGGTCCCGAGAGCCTCTCTACAGGAGCACCGGTATGGGTCACCATGGCTGGGCTGACATTCCCCATCTCAGCAGGCTGACCCACTCCTGCTCTCGCTTGACGGACTGACACCGCTCAAGAAGCACCATCAGTCTCCAGGATCTTGATGTGGGGAGTCGTCATGCTCTGACAGATCCCTGTCACAACATTGGGATCAGCACCATTGCGATCAGGATGGACAGTCGGCACCATCTTGGAATCCCAGTCGTGATCCCTCTGCCTCAGACTCGGGTTCTGAACAGGAATCCCTACCAGCGGGCCAGGATCCCGTGTCAGGGATACCCACTCTACCAGTGGCACCACCCATTGCGTCGTGGCCCCAGAACCAGTGGCCTGCTCCCTGGCACCTTTGGAATCCCTGGGGGTTTCCGCAACCGTCGTAAGGGCTCAGGTCAGCCACAGGGGCTTCAGATAAATCTTCGACCGTGGTCTCCTGCCAGCCTCCCAACACGGAGGTGATTGTGGAAAAGACCCCATATTCACCCGGGCCCCACCGAGGGGCCCGCTGAGCGGTCATCGGAGGTGGCAGATGCTCCAGTTCCTGCTTCCTCCTCTTCCTCGCCCAACGAGGTGACCACAGGGCCCCTCACCCAGTCCTGCAGGATGATGCTAAGGCCCATCAGGAGCTGCTAAGAAGGGTTGCCTCAAACTTGGGGCTTCATGCTGAGGAGCTAAAGGAACCCTCGGACTCCCTATTTGATGTCCTCAGCTTGGCGGCCCCAGCCAGGGTTGCGTTGTCCTTGCACAAGGGGCTGGCAAAGATCACAAAATCCTTGTGGCAGACACCTTCATCATGGCCCCTATCTCCAAAAGGGTGGAACGGAAGTACTATGTGCCCACTAAAGGTAATGAATACCTTTACACACACCCTCCCCAAGTTCCCTGGTGGTTGCGGCCATTAATGAATGGGAGAGACAGGGCCAACAAGCAGCGACCCCCAAAAACAAATACTCAAAGAGGCTTGATTTATTTGGAAGGAAAACGTATTCATCATTGAGCCTCCAGTTGCAAGAGGCCAACCAAAGCCCATGCTTGGCCGCTACGATTTCAACATGTGGCAGTCCATGGCCAAGTTCGAGGATTCACTGCTCGAGGATCCCAAGAAAGAGTTCTGTGCGATCCTCAAAGAGAGCAAAGCGGTAGCCAGAGCAGCCCTCCAGGCAGCCTTTGACGTGACGGACTCTGCAGCCAGAACCATTTGTTTATTTAGCGTGTGCATAGCCAGAACCATGGCCTCAGCCATCTCAGTGAGGAGGGCGTCCTGGCTGCATTCATCAGATCTGTCAACAGAGGTCCAACAATACAGGATCTCCCTTTCAATGGCCAAACTCTGTTTGCTGAACAGACAGACATGAAGTTACATGGGCTAAGGGACTCCTGGGTGACACTGAGGTCCCTGGGCCTCTATACCCTGGGCCCAGCTAGAAAGCGGTTTAAGCCACAACAGCCCCAGGGATCTGGGATCCAGCCCAGATCAGAGCCTGCCTGTAAGAAGGGCAAAGGCTATAGACTCTGGCAAGATCACCAGCTAGCATCCTCTGCTCAGTTGAGCTCCACCCATAACCAGGAGGGTGGCAAGCGGGCACTTTGAGCGTGCATCCAAGGGAGACCTACCAGTCTGTATCCCGGATCTTTTTTCCCCACATTTTTCCAACCAGCATCTTTCCTCCCTGCATGGGCCTCCATAACTTTGGACCATTGGGTCCTCAACACCGTGGCACAGGGTTATACCCTCCAGTTTTTCTTTCTGTCCCCCCTTCCTACACCTCTTCCCTGTCCCTCTTCAGGGACCCTTCTCATGAGAACCTGCTCACACAGGAGGTAAAGGGCCTTCTGCAAGTGGTGGCTGTGGAGGAAGTCCCTGAAGAGTACAGGGGCAAGGGGTTTTACTCCAGGTACTTTCTAATCCCCAAAGCCAAAGGGGGGTCTGAGACCCATCCTGGACCTGCGACACCTCAGTAAATACATCAAGAAGTTGACGTTTCGCTCCCTGGCCTCCATCATTCCCTCCCTGGATCGGGGAGACTGGTACGTCACCCTCAATCTGAAGCACGCTTACTTCCATGTATCATTCCAAAGGCACTGATGGTTCCTGTGGTTCACGGTGGGTCACACTCACTATCAGTTTGTGGTGCTCCCATTCAGCCTTGCCACAACCCCAATGGTGTTCATCAAATGCATGGTGTTGGTGGCTGCTTACCTCAGGCATCGGGGTATCCAGATTTAGCCGTACCTTGATGACTGACTCATCAAGGGCTGCTCCAGGTCTCAGGTCCAGTGTAATGTCTCAGTACTGCAAGTCATGCCCTGGACCTGCTAATATATGAGGAAAAGTCATTCAGAGAACAGAGTTTACTCGCACCAGAGCATTTCTGCCGCAGGACAGGTTCGAGACTATGGCAGCTCTGATTGCCAGTGTCTCCGCATATCCCCTCACTACAGCCCGGGTCTGCCTCAGGCTGCTAGGCCACATGGTGGCGTGTACTTACATCATCCACCATGCAAGGCTCAGGCTTCAACCCCTCCAATGGAGGCTGTCAACAGTCTACGCCCCGTCCAGAGATCATCTGGACGAGGTCATCACGATCCCACTGAATGTACTGGTGTCCCTGCAGTGGTGGACCAACTCAAGTTTGGTTGTGGAAGGAGTTCTGTTCCAGAGCCCTCGACCCTCAGTATCTCTGATATGGGGTACCTCAGCATGCTGCGGACTCAGGGAACATGGTCCCCAGAGGAACTGACATTGTACATAAACATCAGGGAACTCAGGGGAGTCGACCTAGCATGCAGGGTCTTTCTGCCACATCTTTCAGATTGAGTGGTACAGGTACTGACGGACAATACGGCCTCTACGATCTACATCAACAGGCAAGGGGGAGCCCGATCATCAGCTCTCTGTCAGGAAGCATTCCATTTGTGGGACTTTTGCGCACAGCATGACATCCACCTCAAGGCGTCTCACCTTTCCGTCATCTGGAATGCACTGGTGGATCACCTCAGCAGGTCCTTCTTCTTTCCTCACGAGTGGTCCCTTTATCTGGAGGTCATCCAGGTGCTCTTCTAAAGGTGGAGAACTCCACGAGTGGACCTGTTTGCCACCAGACAGAACAGGAAGTGCCAGCAATTCTGCTTCCTCCATGGCTTAGGCAGGGACTCCCTCTCTGAAGCCTTCCTCGTATTGTGGGAAGGGGATGTGATGTACACATTCCCGCCGATTCCACTGGTCAGCAAGGTCCTGCCAAAAGTCAAAATAGACAAAGCACGGGTCATCATGATCGCTCTGGCGTGGCTTCACCAGCATTGATTCGGCATGCTTATGGATCTCGCCGTAGCTCCCCCATGGCCACTGCCCAACCGTCCAGATCTCCTCTCGCAAGACCACAGGCGGCTCCTGCACCTGAACCTTCCATCCTTCACCTAACAGTTTGGTTGCTACGTGGCTCAACCTGGAGGGGAGGGCCTGTTCCAGTCAGGTACAGCAAGTCCTCTTGGAAAGCAGAAAGCCCTCCACCAGAGCCACTTACCTGGTGAAGTGGAAGTGATTCTCCTGCTGGGCAGAGGAGCATGGCATCTCCCCAACAAGGTCATTTTTGCAGTTTATCCTAGATTATCTGTTGCACGTTAAGCATCAAGTCCTCGCGCTTTCCTTCATCAAGGTGCACTTGGCAGCCATATCAGCCTTCCACGCCAGCATGTTCAGGACAAATAGTTTTCCTCACACATGTCCATCTGGTTCCTAAAAGGCCTTAGAGCGACTCTTCCCACCCATCCGGGACCCGGTTCCGCAGTGGGACCTCAACTTTGTCTTCTCGAGGCTCACGGGGCTCCCTTTGAACCCTTGGTCTCTTGTTCTATTCCACATTTGTCAAGGAAGGTTGCTTTCCTTGTAGCCATTACCTTGGCAAGGCTGGAATCCAAACTTAAAGCCCTTACTTGGAGCCCCCTTACATGGTTTTCTACAAGGACAAGGTCCAGCTGTGACCACACCCCGCATTCCTGCCTATGGTGATGTCCCACTTCTATGTTAACCAGGATATCTTTCTCCCAGTTTCCTGTCCAAAACCGCACTCCATCGCGGAAGAGAAGCAGCTGCACACCTTTAATGCCCAGGGAACCCTAGTGTTCTACTTGGAGCGCACCAAGCCCTTCTGCAGGTCAACCTAATTCTTCATCACGAGAGTGGAAAGGATGAAAGGCCTCCCGGTATCCTCAAAGAGGTTCTCAAACTGGATCACCTCCTGTATCTGGTTCTGTTATGAGTTAACATGGGCCGAACCGCCACCTATATTGAAGGCCCACTCAACCGGAGCTCAAGCGTCCTTGGTGGCCTTCCTAGTGCAACTCCCCATCCAGGACATCTGCAGGGCTGGCACATAGTCTTCAGTGCACACATTCATGATGCATTACACCATTACCCAGAAAGCCAGAGATGATGCTAGATTTAGCAGAGCTGTGTTGCAATTAACATGTCCATGAACTCCTACCCACCTCCGGTGGTACTGCTTTGGAGTCACCTACAATGGAAAGGACATGAGTAAGCACTCAAAGAAGAAAAGATAGTAACCATTTTCATAACAGGTGTTCTTCAAGATGTGTTGCTCATGTCCATTCCATGACCTGTCGTCCTTCCCCTCTGTTGGAGTTTCCAGCAAGAAGGAACTGAGGGTGGGGGGTGTGGGCGGTGCCTACTATAACACGGCATACATGCTCCACTCCAGAAGGCACCAGAGCCAGTCCTCTATAGATACTGCTGAGGGAAAAACTTTCGGCATGGGTGCATGTGGCGAGCACATACACCTACAATGGACTGGACATGAGCAACCCATTTTGAAGAACACCAGTTACGAAAAAGATAACTGTCTTTTCTGTACACTTTTTTGACTGCTGGTGCACATTGAGTGGATGTTTTCAGAGAACTTTTTTATCCTCAATGATGCCAAGATTTCTTTCTTGAGTGGTAACAGCTAATTTAGACCCCCATCGTTTTATATGTATAGTTGGGATTATGTTTTCCAATGTGCATTAATTTGCATTTATCAGAATTGAATTTCATCTGCCATTTGTTGCCTAGTCACACAGCTATGTGAGATCCTTTTCTAGCTCTTCACAGTCTGCTTGGGACTTAACTATCTTGAGTAGTTTTGTATCATCTGCAAATTTTGCCACCTCACTGTTTACCCCTTTTTCCAGATCATTTATGGATATGTTGAATAGGACTGGTTCCAGTACAGAGCCCTGGGGGACACCACTATTTACCTCTCTCCATTCTGAAAACTGATGATTTATTCCTACCCTTTGTTTCCTATCTTTTAACCAGTTACCAATCCATGAGAGGACCTTCCCTCTTATTCCATGACAGCTTACTTTGTTTAACAGTCTTTGGTGAGGGACCTTGAGTACATTATTATGGTCACTATTACCAAGCAGTCCAGCTATGTTCACTTCTTGGACCAGATCCTGTGCTGCACTTAGGACTAATCCAAAATTGCCTTTCGTGGATTTCAGGACTAGCTGCTCCAAAAAGCAATCATTTAAGGTGTCAAGAAGCTTCATTTCTTCATCACGTCCTGAGGTGACATGCACCCAGTCAATATGGGGATAGTTGAAATGCCACATTATTACTGAGTTTTTATTTTTATAGCCTCTCTAATCTCCCTGAGCATTTCAGTCACTATCACCATCCCGGTCAGGTAGTCAGTAATATATCCCTACTGCTATATTCTTATTATTAGAGCATGGAATTACTATCCATAGAGATTCCATTGTACAGTTTGGTTCATTTAAGATTTTTACTTCATTTGATTCTACGCTTTCTTTCACATACAGTGCCACTCCCCCACCAGCATGACCTGTTCTGTCCTTTCTTTTTTGGGGGAGAAAACTCATGAAATCTGCCTTTTTTCAATACACTTGCCATCCCCCATTACTTTTAATAGCATTGTAGGCACAGGTCCTATGTAGATAACATGACCATGATTTCCAAACTTAAAAAAGAGACGGTTGTAGTGAGGTTGCCCTTAGCACAAATTTCTGTGGCCTCACAGTGCATTCAAGGCACTGAAGCTAAGTTAGACTCAGTGAAGATGTCCCCCTGTGCTGTCAGGTGATGGAGGGGAATATGTGGGAGAAAGGAGACTTGAGTGAAGGAAGCTGACTATAGGGGCATAGGAGCATGTGAGGGATACAGAGGGAGTCTGAGGAAGGTAAAAAATAATGTGGAGTTCAGGGGGATTCAGGGGACAGAGAAGGAGAATGTGTGACAGCTCAGAGACTGAAGGGAAAGGAAAACCAAAGATGGAGGGCAGGTTGGAGATCAGCTAACAGGAGAATGTGAATGGGAGAGAGAAGGGAGCAGGGAGGATTAGTAGGGGCAGTGGTAGGAATTAGTATTGCTAACTTAAGTGATTTTCATTGTGAGACTTGCAATATTTTGTGCTTTTCTTAAATTTCCAGCTCTTGGAGCCCTGTGATTATGTGAGCATCTCAGCTTTAATTTTAAAATAAAGCTTCTAGTCCTTGTGATTGTGGGGAAAAAGTTTGAAAATGTGACCCTGTAGGCTCAAAAAAGAATGCAAATCAGAGTACCAAAATGTATCAGTTTTTAAAAAAAGTTTCATGATTTGTGACCACTTGGAGTTAAGGATATCAATAATAGAATAGCAGCTCTCCTGTCTCAGGGGCTAACAGATGGTAAGTGAAGGCCCCATAGAGGAGGCCTGTGTTTGTGTGTGCATTTACAAGGGCATTTCAAATTGAAAACCACAAGCACACAGGTGGGCAGCTTCCATTAAATGCTGAAAAATCACATAGCAAGATAAAAAGTTGTTTTTCTGGGGGGAGGGATGGAGTTTAATATGGTATTAAACCAGGGATCTCAAACTCAAATCACCATGAGGGCCCATGAGGACTAGTACATTGGCCTGAGGGCTGCATCACTGAAACCTTTTCATACAACAATACAAAAGTATAGTCAAAAATGAAAAAAATGAAGTGTAATAGAGTATGCTATTAAAAAGTCAATGTATTAACTTTTTTAACACTAATGCGAAGAAGAGTTTTAATAAAATATAAACACCAGTAACTGTTCCTTATGTGGTCAATAACACTGATGGTGATCTACACTAACAGTCTATCAACATAGCTATAATGGCAGGAACTTTTTAAAGTAACTATTCATACAAAATACGTTGCCACTTTTAACAAACATTCTTCCCAACTACTGATAGGAAAGAATCTTACATGCTGAACTTCATACCTCGGACTGCTTGCCTAGTCCACAAGGCCCCGCCCCCAACTCCACCCCCTTCCTGCCCCTATTCCAACCCCTTCCCCAAATCCCCACCCCAGCCCCGCCTCTTCTCCACCTCCTCCCCTGAGAGTGCCACATCCCTGCTCCTCCCTCCTGGAAAGTCCTAAGTTCTACCAAACAAAGTGCTGGGAGGTAGGCGGAGGAGCAGGGACATGGCATGCTCTGGGGGGTGGGGGGTGAGGGGAGGTTGGTGGGCCGCAGGAAATAACTCTGTGGGTCACGTTGTTTGAGACCCCTGTTTTAAACTAATCATGATTTCTTGGATCTGATTTATGATATTTGAATTGCTTAGGTTTGGTAGTTGCATTCCTTCTCCTGAGCGCGCACACTCCTTAGGGCCCTTTTTTTCCCCTGCCCATTAAAGGTTAAGATTGCCTTTCCTCTGCCTCATCTGCTCTCCCTAGGATTAGGGGAAGCACTAGAGAACTTCCTTTCTTGAGGCCACGGGACCATTTAGCCTGGTTATAGTAATTACAGTAATCTTGCTCTGTGCTGTCCTAGCAATGTGGATGGAGGTTGGTTCAGGCTTTTGCTTCTGTTCTCACATGCTGAATAGCAGATTGAGTTCCGTGGTTGGGAGTTCCTGCCACTTGACCCTTTGCTTGGTGATAGAGACTCCACATGGACTGCTATTCTGTTGGATAGAGGTCGTCTGAGTTTTTGCAAGATCCAAGATTAGATCAGTAGGGTGCAGTTTTGACCAAACTATCATTAATGATGCTAAGCCACAAGTTTCCTACCAGCTGCTGTCTCAGGCGAAGCCATTTCCTTTTCAGTATGCTGTAGGTGAGATCAAGGGAGTGATCCCATTTCTCTCTGGGGCCTTTGTCAAGTCACACAGACCAACATTTTCAAACCTGCATGCCATTGAATTCAGTGGTACCTCTGAAATCATGGCATTTATTTAGGGGCTTAATTATGGATTTAGGTGACTAATTTAACATACTAGAGTTTGAAAATGTTGGCCTTAGTGCCCACATCCCTGAAATGATAATCTTAGCTGCATCATTGGCCATTGTGACTATTAAGTAGTTAATGTTTGCATGTGCTGTCCAATTCCTAAAACTCATAGAATGCACACAAGGCCCTCCAATGGCTGGGACCCTTTTTCCTCTGTTTTGTACCACACACACCCTGTTGCATTATATGTAAATAATGACGATACTTCCACTTGAGTTATATATATTTAAGCCATGATTTTCAAAACTGGTGCCTAAAGTTAGGCTCCCAAGTCCATATGTAGGCACCAAAGTAAGTGGTCTGATGGGAGCTGCTGTGTCTTTAGAACTTTAGTTTTTTTCCCCCTTAGGTAGGTGCATAAAAAAAGATGTTTTTCTAATCTCGATTTAAAAATAGTCTGTGATGTATAATGCACAATGATGCTTGGTAAATTATTCCAATGGTCACTTACCTTCACTATTAAAAATGTACACCTTATTTAATTTCCAGTCTGTATTCTACTGCTTTTTACTAGCTTCAACTTGCAATCCTTGGACCTTATCTTTGTCTGCTACACTAAAGAACCTATTTTTAAATATTTGTTCCCCATGTATGTACTTATGGACTGTAATCAAGTCATCCCTTAATATTCTCTTAAAGCTAACTAGATTCACTTTCTGAGTCTATCACTATAAGGCATATTTTCTAATTCTTTAATCATTCTTGTGGCTCTTCTCTGAACCCTCTCCAATTTATCAACATCATTCTTGAATTGTCAGGAAGAGAACTGGACACAATAATCCATTAGCAGTCACACCAGTGCCAAATATAGAGGTAATATAATCTCTTTACTCAAGATTCTCATTTATTCATCCAAGGAGGGCATTAGCCCAGCTGATCACAGCATCACACTGGGGGCTCATGTGCATCTGATTATCCAGCATGACACCCAAATTCTTTCCAGTGTCACTGCTACCTAGAATAAAGTCCTCCATCCTGATCTACATCTTTGTTCCTAGATCTGTACTTTTACATTTAGCTGTAGTAAAATACATGTTGTTTGCTCACACCCAAGCACTCCACATAGCTCTCTAGTAATGGCCTGTACTCTGTTATTTAGTACTCCCCCCAATTTTTTGTCATCTGCAAATTTTATCAGTGTTAATTTTGTTTTCTTCTATGTCACTGATAAAATTTTTAAATAGGGCTGGGCCAAAAAGAACCTTGTACAGTAATGGTGGCTCTTTGAGATGTGTCCTCCTATGGATGCTCTGCAGTAGGTGTGCTTGCGTCCCTGTGCTGCTGATGGGAGAACTTTGGTAGCAGTGTCCATTAGGCCCACATATCCAAGGTTTCTCCTAGTGCTGCATCATGAGGCTAGCCTGCACATTTGGGTTAACCCCCTTCAGTTCTTTCTCTACCGCAGAGTCATAGATAAGAACTCCGAAATAAAGGCGAGGAGGGTGAGTTGTGGTGCACCCATATGGACATGCATCTTAAAGAACCACCATTACAGCACAAGGGGAGTAATGTCTTCAAGTAGTGTCTCTGTGGGTGCTCCACTGTAGATGACTCCCAAGCAGTACCCCTTCTGGATGGCTGGGACTTTGGAGTCTGGTCAGTTACAGATGACAGCACTGTGGAGCTGAAGATGACATCAGAGCGGAGTCTCCAGTGATCACATAGTGTTCCGCGAAGGTGTCAACCGATGCCCATGTCGCCGCTCTACAGATCTCTGAAATAGGGACATGCTTGAAGAAGGCAACGGATGAGGAGAGTGACTTTGTATGAATAGAGTCTGGAGGGGTCATGCGACTAAATTAATAACACTGTCTGATGCAATTCAAGACCCACTTGGAGAGCCTTTGGGCTGCTATTGCTAAGCCCTTGGATCTTTCTGCAATGGAAAGGAAAAGCCTAGGGGACTTCCTGAAGGCCTTTATTCTGTCCAGGTAGAAGGCCAGGATTCGCCTGACATTTTAGGATATGTAATATAGCCTCCCTTGGTGACACTTGGGGTAGAAGATTGGAAGGTGAATCAACTGATTCATTTGAAAGGGGAAGGTTACCTTAGGGATGAGTTTTGGATGGGGGCTGAGTGTAACCTTGTCTGGAAAAAAATATCTTGTGGGGGGAGTGTGTGTGTGTGTGTGACACTGCACCCCATATTCTTCACAGGGATATTATGATGATAGGTTTATAGAATAATTATAATGCATTTTGTACAAGTCATGTATTAAGGTTTGGCTTGACAAAGCCCTGTCTGGGATGATTTAGTTGGGGATTGGTCCTGCTTTGAGCAGGGGATTGGACTAGATGACCTCCTAAGGTCTCTTCCATCCCTAATATTTGATGTGTGGTGTCATTGGAAAAGTTATGATTTGCTGAATAGGATTATCCTGTTTGTATGCATGTATAATTTTTGTATCTGAAGTTATGAATATAGACAATGTATCTGTATTTCACATGTAGTTACACCTGGGTAACACCCACTAGACAAGATGCTTTCAGTCTAGATAGCTGGTTGGGCCTATTCAGGACAATGAATCATTAGGTAAAACAACAGGCCTTAGGAGAAGCTTATCTCCTACTTGGTGAGCCTGCCTGCGAAGGTGCCAGCCTGTGAGTGATGGCTGCTATGACTCTACAAGGACATGTGACCAGGCCCCATGATGCTGGACTTCATCTTGGGATGTCAGTATTTTTCCACAGACTGGTCTGGGAACCAAGCTTTGGAACAAAGGGTTTCTGCCATCGGCAAAAGCAAGGTAGGGAGTGACATCATCTGTGGTTCTTCACTCCTGGAAACACCTGAGGAACAAAGACTGAACTGGGAGAAGTGCTAGACCCAGGCTAAAGGGATTTCTGGCCTGTGCATGAAACATCTGGGGATTCCAAGATGCAAAGCAAGTGTAGCTTGTGCCTTAAAAATCTACAAGTCTGCCTGTACCATCGGTTAGGGTGAGAATCTGCTATTCATATCCCATCTATTTAGTATATTCTGCTGAGTTTGCATTTTTTTGTTTAGGTAATCTGCTTTGATCTGTTTATTAACTACAAAAGATAGATTTGAAGTGATAGCAAACTCGTTTTAATCTAAATCAGTAACCTTTGACTGGTGTGCTTGGGGAAAATGCTGGGTCAACAAAAGTGTGCATTGCTCTCTTCACATTGAGGGAGAAGTGGAGTGGGTATTAAACGCATATTCCCGATTTGACCAGGGCGGGACAACACTGCTCTGGGGTCCTTGGCTGGGAAGCTGGTGGTTAGAGAGCCTGCAGTTGGATGTGTCCCTACCTGTGTGAATGCTGGTGAAAGTACAGGCTGGAGGGCTTTGCAGCTTGTTACAGCAATATAGCGTGAGCAAGAGCCCAGACTGGTGAGTCAGGGGGCGCAGTGGTACCCCAGTTCCAGGAGGCACCCCCATCACCCCAGGATGTGCTATCAGAGCCACTATCTCTCCTATTCTTCTGGTGAAAATAATTATCAGGAAGGCTGTTTTCATTGATAGGTACAGCAGCAAACAGGTGGCCATGGGTTAGAAGGCAGGCCTAGTCATCCTTTCAGTACCAGATTTAGGGAGGCAAGAGGTTTACTATACCCTTGGGGAACCTCTTGGTGGTTGGGTGTGACAGCACTGAGTATCCCTCTACAGGCTGATGGAAAGCTGTTACAGCTGCTACATGGACCCTAAGAGAGATAAACATGACCTTTTCAGGGTCAATGCATAGTCTATGATATGTGGAAGACTCGCAAATGTTGGGGAGACTTGTTGGGATGTGCACCAAATCTGAAACCTGGACCATTTCTGCAGTAAGTATGTCATGTCAAGGACTTTCTACTATATAACAGAACCTCTTGTACCTGTCTTGAACAGGGGCTTTCTATGTGTTCGAACCAAGCAGGAGCCATGCCTTGAGGCAGAGAATCCCCAAGGTGGGATGTAGTATACATCCTCTGTTCTGTGAGAGGCAGTGCAGAATGGCCAGAGAAGGAGTGGTGTACACATTGCGAGCTGTGACAGGTAAGGGTGTTAGGTCTGTACTGGCCAAGTAGGAGCAATCAGAATGACCTGAGCTCTGTCCCTTTTTATTTTCAGTTATCATATGGGGTGGGAAAAAAACCAAACATTTATTGAACACTTCTGCATTATTATTTACAATTCTACCCTGGTAATTGACCAAATGGGCTTCATTGTGTAGGTGGTAATGAACAACAATTTTTCCTCTCAATAAGCAGGTGAATGCTTACTCTTAATTTCTGGCTCATCAAATACATCACTTACCTCCCACATTGCTGACCCTAAAAATGTCTATCTGTAATTACCCTACTGCTTTTGGCCTATGCATATACCAAATAAAGTTAAGACTTGCTACATGAGTTGCCATTATTATTTTATTGAGGGCATTCGCTGACACTTTTGTGTCAGATTAAAATTAAGAGGTGATCAACTGATGTTCCTAGGCTACTCACTTGTTTGTTAGCAGTATGAAAAGGACAGGAATAGGTTTTGACCTGCACAGCAATAAAGGTGTGTCTGCTAGAGGACAAAGAGAGCTTGAAAACTAAAATGTTTCATTAGGAAGGTACTGTCAACCAGTTTCACTGCTTAAAATTGATCAGTTCTAGGAAATAATTGTGCTCTGGAAAATATAGATGGATGTAAAAAGTAGCTGTATAAAATGCCTGAATTAATATTTTACTAAAGGCAGCTGATGCTAAAAGTGAAAACTATCCACATTTGCTGGTCTTTCCCACTGCCATCTTTTCACCAAATCTAATGAATAAATATTCATGGTCTCTGCATGCTAAACACTTATCTAAAAAAGTTACGATTTAAGGACTCAGGTATCTTTCTCAAAGCTATGCTGTAGTTCATGCTGCTAAGTAAGAAACAGAAGTCAGACTGGTCCTTAAAATCTCTGAAGAAGAAAGGAAGAACTTTAGCTTAGGGTCACCACCTATGACTTAAAATAGAAGGCACTAATATAAAAATGCAAAAGCAAACTCTCTACTGTTTTTTGATGTATTGGGAGGAATATGACTAAACAGACAAAACCAAATCAAAATATCACACTTGTTAATATACTTAATAGTTAACACTAACTGCATTGCTCTGAAGTATAAAATGAAACTTTTTACTGAGTTGATATTAAAGTAGTTGAAGGAGAAAATCTGATCATTAAAACTCTTTAAATTGTCTGTACACTTATTTTGAGAAATAAAGTCAATATTGGCACACAAGTTCCCTCACCCACTCAGTTACAGCATTGCTCAATGGAAGATTAAAAACTGGTGGGTCTCAACATGGTACTGCATGACATCTTGATTCCCTGTTTACAATTACAAGTCAATAGTATTTCTATAACAAAGTCTGTAAAGCATCTATCAACCTAACTTGGAATTACATTAAACTAACTGATATTTTTCTTACGAGATTACAAGAGTCTGTCCTGAGCATAAGAGAAGCTGAAGAGACAATGCACATTAACACCAAAGTATATGGTCTTTAACCAGGAAACTAAGGAACCTATTTCAAAGAGATCCAAACACTTTCCATGGTACAAGAGTCATAATCCACTATTGAGTTTTAAGCATAACTGCAAATTGAAGGGTTCTGAAGGGTTTCAATGAAGGGTTCTGTTTAAAATACAATGGAATGGTAGGGCCGCACAGAGGTCAAGACAACATCTCTTCACTTTTCTTCCACATTCGCTACCATAGCCTCAACAGCGTTCCAGTCCAGTTTGCTCAGGATACTTCCTGTGCTTTCAGATACACTGTCATTAATGCTAAGAGGAGAACAATCCTCTTCATGAGGCACAGAGACCTATGAGGGAAAAAGAGGGTGAACAGTGAGCCAACGTACGTATAAGGCCTCTAGAAATCCCTATACAGATAGCTGAAGTGCTCGTGTCGTAAACTTTTGTCCTGATTTAAACAATCATCTACTTAGACTTTTCTATAACATATCTTGAGAACAAGACATGCTTGTGCCAAAGGGAAGCTAATTTCTCTTTTGCCTAAGTAACAAGGCTATTACACAATTGTGTCCCAGTTGGCTACTTGGTAGCAACTGAAGTGAGCCCCCAGCATACAAGAAATCAGTATGCACTTGCAAGGTTATAAGGTAGTTTGTTTTCCCAGTCCATGCTACACCAGTAAAGACATGGCAGTAGCAACAGCTTTATAATGGGAACATGAGGCTCCGCTAAACTGCTGCTGTAATATTTATAACAAGAATCCTCAGCTACTACCTCCACCTCCTGCACTCTCACACTTTGGATGTGAAATCTATTTCAAATGCAAAAGAGGTAATTAAGGGCATATGAAATACCTGTCCTTTGGACACAAGATAGGCGCTGACTGCTTACCTCAAGTAGGGAATCATAATTGTCATGAAGGAGTCTTTGGATATCATCAGGGACACTCCAAGGACTTATTGAATCTCGTTCAGACTCATAATCAAGACCGGTCTCTTCTCTCTGAATTACAGCTGCACAGGGTGTAGGTCTTCTCAGATTCCTTGTGCTCAGTGTTTGATAATCAGAGGCTGAATAGGGGAACACAAAGAAATCATGCCATTGTTTATGAATTTGTGATAAAATAAAAATCAGTATCCTTTATAGCTGTTCTGTTGAAATACTTCTAGCTAAATACCCAGTACCCTCACTGTCCCTAAAATATTAGCAGCACTCCCCTACTCAGAGTATATCAGAAACTTCATGATCTCATCTGTCCAATCACAGATCAG
Organism: Lepidochelys olivacea; assembly: GCF_965140295.1. Lineage (NCBI taxonomy): Eukaryota > Metazoa > Chordata > Testudines > Cheloniidae > Lepidochelys > Lepidochelys olivacea. The sequence goes on from NC_140415.1 coordinate 26,674,924, forward strand.
CAGATATTTCTTGCTATCCTTATGTAGTCAGAGCACAGAGTGTTTGTCTTCCAGAAAACTAGCATGCAGAAACGAAATTCAGGATCAGGGAATGGATGCTGTAACATAATCCTATTCAAAAAATCAAAGCCTAAGCTAGGGAAAATGAGCTACTTACCCTGCTACTAACTGGCCACAACATGACAAATCTCCAAATCCTCAGATGAATATTACAAATACTATTAAAAAGGGGATGTTTGAACAAAGAATGGGTGAAAGTCATGGCTAAATACATTTAGAATGGCCTAATCTCTTCAGAACCTATTTCAAAATAAGAGCAACTCCAGCATATGTCCTTGACTGGGAATGGAGACCAGGGATATTCCATGGTTTTAGAGCTTGGATCTCCACAAAAGGATAAATAGCTTTTTGTGAAAAGCCTTTTTTGTAAATGTTCTTAATTTTAAGATTTAAGCCTCACAGATTTCTCAAGATCATAGAAACAACTGTTATGGGAGCAAATTCATTACTATATTAATTAGGACACTGTTAAACTGGGTGGAATGTGCCTAAGAGAGAATATTGTGGTGAAAGAAGACAGCAGCCTACCACTGCAGTGCACTTGCTTAGGTAATTTTTTTGGCTCAAGACTGATAAATAGATCTGGTGAACTCCAATGACCATTCCCCCCACAAACTGGAGGCCTCATAACCCCACAGAACCACTTCATGGAAGAAATGAATACAGTTTTGTAAATTAAAATGTCGAGTTTCAAATGTAGGTTGTTTTGTGTAACCAGTAGGCCAAAAAGAACAAGAATCAAATTTCTTATGTAGCTCAGAAGGGCACTTTAATGTTTAAACTATATCAACTACTTTTAGCAATACTGATCAAAAGGTCAAATGCTAAATTTGTTTTCTCCTCTTGTATTCAGCAGCCTACAATGACTAACAATGCACAATTTTAAGATTTTTGTTAAACAAAAAGATGGAAATTATGTCAGTCAGAGACAAGGCTAGAAGTTTGTTTTATAGAATATATTCCAAAACTCACTAAATCCCCCATTTAAAAAAAAATATAGTCCCACTAGAGACTCTCCTTTCAATTTATCTTCTATGAAAATATTCCCAAGACCCTGGATTTTGGAGGTATACAATAATACAGTAATAAAAAATGCTGCCTTTGATTCTTCTAGTTACACCAGCTCAGTAGCATATGGTGCCTTATAGTCCCCTAGATTCTCTGACATTCTCTCTGGACTCATGCATAAGTGATGTTGCTGCAGTTCAGTTTCTTGAAGCAGATGTCATACTTTCCTCGGCCTTGGAATCAAGGATATTGGAGGACAGTCTAGACTCCCAACATGAAGTGATTTTCTGAAGATGCCCTGGCCTCAGTAATTCATGCCTCTGTCATTTCTTGGCTGGACTACAGAAACACGATATACATGAGCATGAAGCCTTCAGCACTTGGGAAACTCCAACTAGTACACAATGCTGCAGCACATTTCCTCAGCACACAACAATCAAACTTGTTCTCCGCTCTCTAAACTGGCTCCTAACAGAACTCTGAATCAAGTTCAAGGTCTCAGTCCTTATCTTAAAGGAACTCCATGGTCTGGGTCCAGGATATATCTAAAAGACCACTAAAGCTCCAGGATTAACACCATGGTCAACAACTTCACTCCTCTGGCACAATGGAACTCTATAATAAGGAAAAACTTGAATGTGTGGGAGACAGAACTTTATCAGAGGCTGGTCTAAGACTGTGGAATGAGCTCCCCCAAGAACTAAGGGCCATCACAAACCTCACCACCTTCCCTCACAAGTGCAAGGGAAATTTCTTTAACGTGCCTCCTTATAAATGCCTATCATCATGTATATTTAAAAAACCTGAAAAACCTACCAAAATAAGACACTCCACTGCTTATGCTTGTCCTTTGAGGATGAGTGATTGGACAATGTGTGACATGCACAGTAACATTGCTTAATGCATGACTGGAAGGCACTCACACTTTATGGTGACACAGTATAAAAATTCACAGTATAAAAAGCTACAGATAATACAATATATGCAATACAACGAGTCAAGTATCAGGGCGTAGTCGTGTTAGTCTGTTTCCACAAAAACAAGAAGTCGTCCGGTGGCACCTTAAAGACGAATGGATTTATTTGGGCATAAGCTTTTGTGGGTAAAAAACCACTTCATCAGATGCAACTGAAGTGGTTTTTTACCCACGAAAGCTTATGCCCAAATAAATCCGTTAGTCTTTAAGGTGCCACTGGACTCCAATACAATGAGTGGCACTTAAACTTTTTAGGCAGGAATCAGCAAGCTTCTTATATTCTCCTGAGGAACTGACAATTGGAATTGGATCTTGCTACGACAACTGGTCTGAAATTTCTCAATGTAACGTTTTCCTATCAAAACTGAAATGTTTCATGGGAATGTGTTGATTCTGATGAAACTCAGAGGGAAATCTACTTGGTTTCCTGCCCATTCACCTGCCTAGCTTGTGGGCAGGCTGTGAGATTATGAGGACACTTTCCAAATGTTCTTAGAACCCTTAGTAAAAGCCTTAACTACTTCTAAGATATGATAAGTAGACCTAATTACACAAAAGGAGACTCCAGCTGGAGGTCACATAACCCAAAAGTTCATAAACAACCATTTTAGAAAAATAGTAACTTCATACAGAAATAGCAAATAGACAGGACAATCAAACAGAGTCACACCACATGAGGCTAGTTCAAGTAGGGTCTCTACTCCATTACACTACTTAAACACCAGTGAGACTAGCATAAACATGAGTAATGGAAAGGAGACTTAGGCCTCAATATATCCTAAATTCCTTTTCCAAACCTTGTCTGGCCGAATTAGGTCTTCCTAATTTTTTGAGTAGTACCATATGACTGCTTCCACTCTCCTATCATAGATATATTTATTGTTTGTACTGCAGTACTACCTAGATGCCCTAATTGAGGGGAAACAGCCTTACAGAGAGATGAAGGGACTTGCTCAAGGTCACAATACTAATTTGTAGTAAAGCTGGGAACTGAACCCAGTTAATTGCTACTTCTCTCCTGTGCTGCCTCCCGTACACTGCTTCATAAATGTATGAGCTTTACTATTTTCCTACTGCAATTCATAAATTCCATTTCATAGAAATGATGAGCTAAACAATGCATTTCAAGGCACTTACTGCACTTTTCAGGTTGTTAAAGGGCGTTCAATCACTGGTAGAACACGTCAAAACATTTAAAAATTCAAATATTTTCAGTAAAAAAAAGGGGGATACCTTCCCCCCCCCCATTTTTCAACCAGTTCTAGTCTTGAGTACTGTGCCATACAAAAATACCACCTGAAATGTGCAGTAATAATTCAGAAATGCAATAATTTTGTCTTACTGTTTAAATAGTTACTTACCTCAGAGTTTTTTAGGTCTTGTAAAACACAGCACTATATTAATCTTTTAGTTTAAAGCACCATTTCTTTGTTCTGTATAGCTTACCTTGCCTAGAGTTAACAGGATAATGTCTTGCATTTCTAATCCTCCCTTTGGATATATTCTTCTGTAATACCACAGTGGCAGTTCCTAAAAAAACATATACAAACCAGTCTTACTGCAACCAGTTTTAGTATTGTGTGTAATATATGTGGGTTTTCAAAAAGGGAGAGAGAGAGAGAGAGAGAGAGTCAAGTAAGTGCCTGCTTCCTGGGTTCCACACTACCTTTTATTATGGACTCTGGACAAATTTCACATGAAGACCTTCATGAATACAGAAAGGAATGGTGAAGCAGTCAAATAACTGACATCCTATCTGAGAGGCTAAAGTCATCATAAGAGCGACATTCTCATCTTCAAAGAACAATCCAGATCTTGGGTCTGGAGCCTGCATTACACCATAAGCTTGTTAGCCTCCATGTACAAATGAGTGGGGGGGGAGGTGCGTGAGGGGGGAGAGAGCAGAATTTCAATTCTTACCTGCAGACTGAGCTAAACCCTGAGGTGGAGTGGAATGGGATCTTGCTTTACCAAAGTCTGGTTTGGCAGCAGTTCTGCTCCTTTCAGCTTGACTTGCTGATAGACTGCGACTACCAGGATGACTTCTAAAGCAAGAATTAAAAAAAAAAAAAATACATATTTACCACTGCTAGCAACATACAATTATACTAGTACAAATGTATTGCAATAAAAACAAACTATGTTTGAAACAATAATATCTAGGGGAGGATATTTAATAATTTGTAACATTAAATGAAATACCATTATTTTCTACAAGGCAATAAGCAGCAAAGTACAAAACAAAGAAGAGTTAACTATCTCGGTGATGTGAGTCACTTCTGTGGAAGTATTTCTTTCTAGAAAAGGAGAAGGGGTATAAATTCAGGAGGCTCTGCTGAAAACCAGTACATATGTAAGCAGGGTCTGCATGAGCTCTCCTCTGACACCTACAGATGAGCTGGGGAAGAAGACTTCAGGAACCAACCTTGTTTGCATAGACATGCCCATTCTGCCTATGTGTGCAGCATCATGGGGTTGCTTTGCCCAAAAGATCACTTTTGGCTGGTGTTGGATCACAAGGCACTTTGTTATTGAGGGCAGTGGTAATAAAGTGTTGTTATCCTTGTTGTGTGAATCAAGGATAGCAGAACTGTGCTTGGCATACCCTGATTGAGGGACTCACCCTCAACTGAACTACACTCGTTACGCAGGGGACAGAAGGGCCAAAGCCCAGTTTAGTTGAGAGAGGGTGGGGACAGGTGTTTGTACCTGGTGGCGTGGGTGCCATCTAAGAATCCTAGCCACCGTTTGACTAGCCTCTCTCTCCACTGTGTAATGACAGCTGATTATTTTGTTGTGTATCAATAGAGCTGAAAACACTAATAACCAGGCCTAAACATTTGACCTGTGATGAGACAGAATCTCTGGTGAAAGCAATTGCCTAGCCTGCACTGGCAATGAGGCTCCCACACTGAGAACATAAAGCTGTGTTAAGTGGTAGGACCTCAAGAAATCCTAGTAGGAGCGGCAGAGCAACGAGCGGCCAGTCAGGCGGCCAGTGCAGCTAGCAGAGTGGCCAGCTGAGCAGCCAGGGAGCAAGCAAAATGCCTTCTTCCCTCCACCCCCAGATGGGAGGTGAACTCATGTGAATGCACCTCTGAACTCTGGATCTTCACTGACCAAGGACAACAACTGTGAGTGGGGTGCAGTGGAGGGAGAAGTAACGGGCACATTAAAGGAACATTTAATTGTTGGACTTAAGAACCTGAGGCAAAATACACTGCCCCACCTTCTTGGGGGAGGGCGTTTTGCTTATGAATCCTGCTTGCTTATAAATCCTGCCGGGTTTCTTTCCCCCTTTTTTATTAAAATTTTCTTTTCTACACTCAGACTCTATGCTTGCAAGAGGGGAACTATTGCCTCTTAGAGGCACCGAGAGGGTGTTGTATTGCTGAAAAGGAACCCCTAGACCTTGTTGCTGCCAGTTCCACATGGCAGAAGTGTTACACATGCAACTACAAGTAGGTTCAGGTAAATTGTTCGGTTTTCACTAGTCTAGGACTTTTAAAAAAAATTGGTGATTGTTACCAGATGTTACAGGGCTCATGGACTCATGAGCCACCAGATTCTCTCGGCTGTGCTCAGTATCTCCTGGATGCAGGTAAGTGGGGGTGGATTTGAAGGAGCTGGTTATCTGGCTATGATCCCCAAGGGGTAATCCACAAGCCATGCCAAAACAGCAGCATTCAATGCTCTGTTCTCTGGTGCTTGCCAGAGGATGGTGTAGGAGCTAGCTATGCTAGCTGTGTGCCAGCTGGAGACTTCCAAACACCAGGTTAAACATCAGCTAGAGAGACCCAGCCATTTTGCCCACTGCCATTACATTTAACTCATTCAAACTTAATCCATGTCACACAGAATAAATTGGTTAGTCTCTAAGGTGCCACAAGTACTCCTTTTCTTTTTGTGAATACAGACTAACATGGCTGTTACTCTGAAACATCTCAACTAGCAAATCTGATGTGCATTTGGGAGGCCTGTACACCAAAGTATGTTTGAATTGTAAATATGTTACCCTCTAGCAGATGTGGGGTGCTGCTTTCTGAAATCTCGAGGGGATCTCATTGTTTTGGACAATGGTCTCAATTCACTTGCAGGAAGCTGCACTGTCTCAGATAACATCTCGTTCATTAGGGAAAGCGCTTGTGAGACTCTAAGATTATGATGTTCAGAGAACAGGGCTCTTTGGAGAGAAGAGTAAGGCAAAAGTTACACATTACTTCATTACATCATTCAGTGAAAGTTATTTATTTTAACTAGAGCTGTTTTATGGATTCCTCAGTCCACTTTCATAACATCCTTTTATGATGGTTACTGAAATACTTTCTGCGATCACTGAACTCAGTTGCACAAATTAAGATAATTGGTGCAATTAACAGCCTCAATAGAACGAATCAGAACATTACATTAAAAATAGTTAATAGAATACAAAGATATAGACCAGAAAAAGTTAAATATTCAACTTTCTCCCAAATACAATTTAATGAGAATTATGACACAAACTGTTGATGCTTTTTACATCAAAAGTTATTAATATCTGAAACTCCAGAGTTAAGACAGACATAATTAGCTAGGCACCGAGACTGGCAGAATGGTTAAATTTAAAAGTACATAAGTAGTCCCAGAATGACACTCGTAGTATCTTACTTATCTTTTTCATCTTTCTTTTTCTGGCTCAATTTGATTTCCTTTGCAGAGAGACCAAACTGCTATAAAAGAAAATGAAAACAAGCATTTAACTTGCTATACATTTAGTTCACCTCCTAAAAATCTTATCAGATCTTATTTATTATAGCTACTCTTTTTGAGGTTAGACTGTGTCTTTGAGGCATTACCCAGAGTAAGGAGCAAAGTGGAACTGTACTGGCTCAGCAGGAGTTCAGGCTAATATTATGCGTTCAGTTCTCCCAAACTCAGGAAACATACCCAACCCCCGGGAGCCCAACTGCTTGTTCATACGGCACAAACTCTGCCAAGTCACCATTCCTGACTGTGTAAACCACATGCTTTAAACTGCAACATATTTTATTTTCAAAGAAAGGTTGTAATTGCCAACCCCAAGCATCAAAGCTCCTGAGTAAAAATATCAAGAGATTGACTTAACAATCGTGAGGGGTTTTTTTTTACAAAATAATTTTGGGGGGTGCCCTTTGGTTCTTGAGCTGCTAGAGAACATGTTTCCAATCTTTTGAGGTCCAGAAACTTTTTTCTAAATTAAAATAGGTATTCTCTCATCATCACATAACTCCAGGAGCAGAAGCTTTAAGAAAAGCACCAAATATTGTGATACAACAAAATCATGAGATCTGGCACATGGGAAAGGGCAAGAAAGCAGCAGGGAGGGAACATGGATTTGTCTGAATTATCTGTTTTGGCACACAGATCAGAGCAACTCAGAACTGCCAAGAAACAATCAGAAGAAGAGCGTGGTAGTTACTAGACATGATCATTAGGAGTTTCTGAATGTGAACAGAAAGTCACCATTATGGGTAGGCAGTTTTCCCATGGCTTACATAGTTGCAACCTAAGAGCTGAGTCAATCATAGCTCAAAGACAGGGGAGGTTAACAATACAGGAGTTACTGACAGCTCTGTGGATCTGGCTGATCAGCACAAGAGCAGAGGATGTGTTTGCTGTTGGGCAAGGTCTCAACCCCTGTAGAGCTTTAGCTACAGATTTCTTGTCGATTAAGTTGAAGAGAGCTCTTCACTTATTAAGAACAGACAAATGCTGCTAGCAAGAAGCCACCAGATTTTTGGTTGCTGACAAGGCAACAGTTTGTATTTATTTATTTGGGGGGAGGGGAGAGGAGGTGACAACTGAGATACTGCAATTTCTTTCCAAGCCCTGAAAAATCCCAGGTGACATCACCACAGTTTACATCACTCAACAGACTGAGAAATAGTCTCTGAAACAAGATTTGAGGGGGGAAATTGTGTTTATATGTCAGTCTGCTAAAGAATAGAAATGCAAAGGTTATGCTGAAATTACACTGTAGTGCAGATATTACAAACCAAACTTTCATTCTATGAATGTATACAGTAACAGAGGCAGAGTTTAGAGTGTAGGAAAAACTTTGGTGGCTTTACTACCTATGAACTTAAGAACCACCAAACTGGGCGAGACCAATGGTCCATTCTAGCACAACAGTGGCCAATGCCAGAAGAAGCTTCAGAGGGAATGAACTGAACGGGGCAATTTGGAGTGATCCATCCCCTGTTGTCCAGTCCCATCTTCTAACAGTTGAAAGTTTACAGACACCTGGTGCATGGTGTTGCATCTCTGACTATTTTGGCTAATAGCCATTGATGAACTTATCTAATTCTTTTTTGAACCTAGTTATATTTTTGGCCTTCAGAACATGTGTTGTGTGAAGAAGTACTTCCTTTTGTTTGTTTTAAACCCACTGCCTATTAATAGCTATTAGCTTTTGTTTTAAAAATTATTTAATATTCCAAATATATCCACAAACATTGTGAACAGTATTAAATGTAAATTATTCTTCTTCTTTGAGTATTTGCTCATGTCTATTCCATGTTAGTCTCTAATGTTGAGACACCAGTCTCCATCTGCCCAGCACCGGTTGCCAGTATCCCAGAGTCGGTCTCCAGTGAAAGGATGCCAGTCACTGTACCCTTGACATCGTTCCCCAGCACCTCGGGACTGCTCCCCGGGCTCACCACGGCTGGCAGAAGAAAGAGACAACGGCCCTTCCTCGGCCTTTGGACATGGAGTCATCTTCTTCGAGCTCTGGAGGTGAGTCAACTCCCCCACAAAAGAGGCAATGTCATTCTGCCTATGCACTGGATTTCAGTGCAGGACTATCTATGGGAGTTTGGCCTCCAGGGCAGTGGGCACTTCAATGGCAATATTGGAACCCGGCGTGGTTCCCAGCATTACCCGGACCATTCTCTCAGCCACTGTCTTCTGCAATCTCCCAAAGATAAGCTGAAGCCCTACCTAAGCAGGTTCTAGAAGCTGACTCAGGCTCTGACCAAGGCTCTGAATCCTCGGCAGTACCCCCGGTAGAGACCACGCCCAGAGAGGTGGAAGAGCCAGTCCCTCCAGTAGTGGTGGCATTCTCATCATCCCCAGATGAGGTGATTATGGGCCCCATGATCCCACTGCCTCCAGGTGACTTTGGTGCTCACCAGGAACTACTTAAAAGAGTTGCTGCCAACCTGGGACTGGAGGCAGAGGAATTGAAGGAGCCAATGAATAGCCTATTTGATATTTTGAATGCAGTGGGCCCCTCCAAAGTGGCCTTGCCAGTTCATGATGGGGTGGTAAAGCTGGTGAAGGCACTCTGCCAGACCCCATCATGTCTGCCCGCAATATCCAAAAGGGCAGAGAAAAAGTACTATGTTCACACCAAGGGATTCAAGTACATGTATTCTCACCCTCCCCTGAGGTCCTTGGCAGTTTCCGCGGCTAAGGAGTGGGACAGACAGGGCGAGACGAGTGCCACACCCAAAAATAAAGATGTTAAGCAGCTCGATGCTAAGCTGCTGGGGAGATATGAATTTAATATCTGGGACTCAGTGACAAAATTTAAGGACTCCCTGCCTCAGGCGTTGTCATAAATATAAAGGGAAGGGTAACCACCTTTCTGTATACAGTGCTATAAAATCCCTCCTGGCCAGAGGCAAAACCCTTTTGCCTATAAAGGGTTAAGAAGCTACGATAACCCCGCTGGCACCTGACCCAAAATGGCCAAGACGGGACAAAGGGTTTGGTCCGTCTGTGTGATGCTTTTGTCGGGAACAGATCAGGAATGCAGCCTTACAACTCCTGTTAAGTTAGTAAGTAATCTAGCTAGAAAATGTGTTCGATTTTCTTTTGTTTAATGGCTTGTAAAATACGCTGTGCTGGAGGGAATGTATATTCCTGTTTTTGTGTCTTGTTGTAACTTATAAGGTTTTGCCTAGAGGGATTCTGTTTTGAATCTGATTACCCTGTAAAGTATTTACCATCCTGATTTTACAGAGGAGATTCTTTTACCTTTTCTTTAAATAAAATTCTTCTTTTAAGAACCTGATTGATCTTTCATTGTTCTTAAGATCCAAGGTTTTGGGTCTATGTTCACTTGTACCAATTGGTAAGGATTATCATCAAGCCCTTCCCCAGGAAAGGGGGTGGGGGGGATATTTTGGGAGAAGACGTCTCCAAGTGGGCTGTTTCCTTGTTCTTTGTTTAAAATGCTTGGTGATGGCAGCATACTGTTCAAGGACAAGGCAAAGTTTGTACCTTGGGGAAGTTTTTAACCTAAGCTGGTAAGAATAAGCTTAGGGGATCTTTCATGCAGGTCCCCACATCTGTATCCTGGGAGTTGAGAGTGGGGAAGGAACCTTGACAGGAGTCAAGGCAAGAGTTTCTGGTCATCATAGACAAAGGGAAGGTGGGGATCAGGACTTCTCTCCAGGCCGCCTTAGATGTGACAGACTCCGTAGCCAGGACAATGGTGTCAGCAGTGGCGATGAGACGCAGCTCTTGGATGCAATCTTTGGGGTTCTCTCATGAGATTCAGCAGTTGGTACAAGAGCTCCCTTTTCAGGGAGCTGCACTGTTTTCTGAGCAAACAGACTCCAAACTGCATGATCTCAAGGACTCTAGGGCTACGCTGCGATCCTTAGGCCTTTATATACCATCAACCTTGAGGAAACCCATCATATCACTGCTGCTGCCCAGGTTCTCAGGGGCCCCCCAGACATGAGCCTTACAGGAGGAAAGGAAAAGTTTACATATACCATCAGGGCCAACCATCTTCCTCCACATCCCAGCAGGACACTAGCCAGTTCACAAGTGGGAACAGGCAGGCCTTCTGAAGGCATGCTTGAGGATCACTTACCAGTCATTATTCCGGATCCATTGTCCCCTTTATTTTCAGACCGGCTTTCGCCCTACCTCCCTGCATGGTCATCAATCACATCGGACCGTTGGGTATTAAGTAGCATAGCAAAGGGGCACACCCTTCAATTTCTATCACTCCACCTCACCCCCGCTCCCCGTCCCTTTTCAGGGACCCTTCTCACAAGCAACTTCTCGTCCAACAGGTGCAAACCCTCCTGCGGGCAGGGGCTGTGGAAATAGTTCCTCCAGAACTCAGAGGGAAGAGGGGTTTCCTTTGATTCCCAAGGCAAAAGAGGGCCTCTGGCCCATCCTAGACCTGCAATTCCTCAACAAATATCTCAAGAAGCTGAGGTTCCAAATGGTCTCCCTGGATCTACATCAACCCCTCCCTGACTCCAAGGAACTGGTACACCGCCCTCGATTTGAAGGACATGTATTTCCACATCTTTCATTTTCCGAGGACACAGGAAATTCCTCAGATTCGTGATGGGTCAGAGCCATGACCAATTTACAGCGCTTCCCTTTGGCCTGTTGAGTTTTCACAAAGTGCATGGCAGTAGTTGCAGCCTATATCAGGCTATATTGAGGTATACAGATTTAGCCATATGTAGACGATTGGTTGATAAGAGACTGATCACAGGCTCAGGTTCAGCATAGTATCAACGTCATTCAAGCCATCTGTCTGGCTAAGGAACTCTAAATAAAAGGAACAAAGGTCAATGTTCATCCGGGTGCAGAAAATAGCATTTATAGGCAGAATTCAATGCATCTCAGGCCTGGACCTTCCATCCAGAGTCCAGGTTCACAGCTATGGAGGACCTAATCATCTCAGCTAACCATGTGTGTGTACAGCTTCTAGGTCACTCTGGTGGCATGCACCTATGTCATGCAGTACGCTTGACTATACCTCAGGCCACTTCAAATGTGGCTCACGTCAGACTACTCCCTAAGCAGACACCGTTTAGACTTGATTCTAACCATTCCATCACCAGTTCTAGCATTCCTGATGTGGTGGTTAGATTCAGACTTACTGCTGACCGGGGTACCCTTTGCAACCCCACAGCTCATGATGACTTTGCATCAGATCAGGGGCGGGGTGCCCACATTGGCAACATCAAGATCCAAGGTCTCTGGGCGCAGAGATCTATCAAGGCATATAAATGTAAAAGAACTCAGGGCGATACACTTGGCCTCCAAGGTGTTCCTTCCGCAACTCTCAGACAAGTCAGTGCAGGTCTTGACGAACGACACAGTGGCAGTTTTCTATGTCAACAAGCAAGGAGGAGCTTGCTCCGGGATCATTTTCCAGGAAGTCCTCAGACTCTGGGAGTTTGGCGTGAAGCAGTCCATTCACCTGGAAGCATCGTATCTCCTTGAGGTCTGGAATGGGTTAGCATATCACCTCAGCAGGTCCTTTTCCTCTCACCACAAGTGGTCTCTCCACCTGGAGGTTGCCGGCCTCATCTTCCAGAGGTGGGTGACTCCCCAGGTGGACCTGTTCACCACTGCAGAGAGCAGGAAATGCCATTGGTTTTGTTTGAGGCTCGGTCAAGGCAAGGGCTCCCTGTCTGATGCCTTCCTGCTATCACGGAACAACAACCTGCTGGACACCTTCCCCTCTGATTCTCCTGATTCACAAGGTCCTCATGAAGATCAAAGAAGACAAGGGACGAGTTACTGTAATTGCTCCAGCATGGCCACATCAACATTGGTTCTGCATGCTTCTAGATCTTGCAGTGGCAGCCCCGTGGATGCGCCCACTCAGGTTGGACCTAGTCTCACAAGATTACGGACAGCTTCTTCATCCAAAGCTTGCCTCCCTGCACCTGACAGCATGGCTGCATCTGGACAAGAGGGCCTCCTTGGAACAAATCCAACCGGTCTTGCTAGGTAGCAGGAAACCCTCTACCAGAGCTACCTACCTGGCTAAGTGGAAACATTTCTCTTGCTGGGCAGCCGAGTGGAGCCTCTGCCTGACTCAAGCTTCTCTGCAGTCAATCTTATACTATTTCCTTGGTCTGAAGCACCAAAGTCTATCATCATCACCACTCAAGGTCCACTTGGCAGCCATCTCAGCATTCCACCCTCCGATCCAAGGCAGATCAGTCTTCGCCCATGAGATAAGTTCTTCAGAGAGTTGGAAAGGCTCTACCCATAAGTTCGCGACCCAATTCTTCCTTGGAACTTAAACCTGACAGTAGCATCATGAGACCACCTCTCTCTTCCCCTACCTACATTGCAGGCAAAAAGAACGCTGGGAAGACTTTGATTGAAGAAACACTGGTCCCAAGCTCAGAAGGAAATTCCGCCTGTGTATTAACAACTGTAACCTACCTTCAACATCCAGTGGGGTGAGAAAACCTGCTTGATTCAAATCTTGCTTAGTCTGAAAGCTTAGGATTTAGAATGCATTACTTTTTATTTTCTTAGGTAACTATCTCTGACCTTTATGCCTACCACTTACAATCGCTTAAAATTTATCTTTCTGTAGTTAATAAACTTACTCATAAGGATAAAACATTAAAGTAAGTTTGTTCAAAATGCTTGGGGAATCTGCTCAGATTACAAGGGCTGGTGCATGTCCACTATCCTTTGACGAAGTGGTGAACTAATTAATATGAGCTTGCATTGTTCATTCTAGTTAAAGAAGTATGGGCTGGATGAATGGACTATAAGGTGGGTAGAAAGCTGGCTAGATCATCGGGCTCAGTGGGTAGTGATCAATGGCTCCATGTCTAGTTGACAGCCGGTATCAAGCGGAGTGCCCCAAAGGTCAGCCCCAGGGCCGTTTTTCTCCAATATCTTCATTAATGATCTGGAGAATGGCGTGGATTGCACCTTCAGCAAGTTTGCAGATGACATTAAACTGGGAGGAGGAGTAGATATGCTGGAGGGTAGGGACAGGAGACAGAGGGACCTAGACAAATTAGAGGATTGGTCCAAAAGGAATCTGATGAGGTTTAACAAGGACAAGTGCAGAGTCCTGTACTTAGAACGGAAGAATCCCATGCACCGTTACAGACTAGGGACCGAGCGGCTAGGCGGCAGTTCTGCAGAAAAGGACCTAGGGGTTATGGTGGACAAGAAGCTGGATAGGAGTCAACAGTGTGCCCTTGTTGCCAAGAAGGCTCACTGCATTTTGGGCTGTATAAATAGGGGCATTGCCAGCAGATCGAGGGACGTGATCGTTCCCCTCTATTCGACATTGGTGAGGCCTCAGCTGGAGTACTGTATCCAGTTTTGGGCCCCACACTACAAGAAGGATGTGGAAAAACTGGAAAAAGTCCAGTGGAGGCCAACAAAAATTATTAGGGGGCTGGAGCACATGATTTATGAGGAGAGCCTGAAGGAACTGGGATTATTTAGTCTGCAAAAGAGAAGAATGAGGGGAGATTTGATAGCTGCTTTCAACTACCTGAAAGGGGGTTCCAAAGAGGATAGATCTAGACTGTTCTCAGTGGTACCAGATGACAGAACAAGGTGGACTCAAGTTGCAGTGAGGGAGGACATTAGGTTGGATATTAGGAAAAAAATTGTCATTAGGAGGGTGGGGAAGCACTGGAATGGGTTACCTAGGGAGGTGGTGGAATCTCCTTCTAAATCTTCTAGGTTTTATACTGCTTGTGGTTGGGGACTTGGAATCTTTTGGTTTCTGCCAGTAGGGAAGCCAAGCACCCGGATTCTGAATGAACTGAGCACTTATGATTTCAAACTGAACAGTGAATTGTCTGAGTCTCTGTGACACACCCCTTCATCTTTTGATGGGAAAAGTTCCTTTTAACACATGCCAGTCATCAAGTTTCTACTGAACCTCTGTGTAAAACTGAATGTAGCCATGCATGTCTGAATGCATCACTGTCAAGGACAGTTTCCATTACTGCCATATCAGCACCATTTAAAGGATGTCAAGATCTGACTGGCCTCACACATAAGAGCTCAGATTTTTAAATCAGTCTTGCTTCCCTTTGAGGACAGAATTAATAAAGGTTCAGGCCTTCCTAACAACAAACTTTTACTGCTCTTGAAAGACAGGTATCTCCTAATGAAAGCTGAAAGAAACTTTTCATCTAAAGATATCACAGCCTCTTCCATTGTAGACAGAGGGTGACATATCATGAGAATAGCACATTTGCCTCTGACCTTAGTCACCTCCAACAAGGAAGAGTGAGAGGAACAGTTAGAAACATCCTATCGCTTACTAGTTTCAACTAACTACCTACCACCCTTGACACAACTAGGGTGGTACTCATCATCTTTCTCAAGTCATCATCTTTCTCAAAATTCAACAGTCCCCAACAACCTAAATGTAGGAAATTTTGTAAACACACAGTTATCCAATTAGTTTTCCAAATACTCACCGATTATTAACCATTTCTCCAAACTTGCACTACCCAACTCAGCCTTAGTTTATACCAGGGGTGGCCAACCTGAGCCTAAGCAGGAGCCAGAATTTACCAATGTTCATTGACAAAGAGCCACAGTAATATGTCGGCAGCTCCCCATCACCCCCCCGACCCCGCTCCCAGCACCTCCCACCCACCAGCAGCCCTGCCAATCAGCACCTCCCACTTCCTCTCCGCACCTCCCAGTCAGCTGTTTCATGGCATGCAGGAGGTTCTGGGGAGGAGGGAGGGCACTGCAGACTGAGGGGAGGGGGCGGGAAAGGGTAGTGTGGCGGCAGGGCCTGTGGCAGAGCCAGGGGTTGAGCAGTGAGCATCCCCCTGCACACTGGAAAGTTGGCGGCTGTAGCTCCGGCCCCGGAGTCGGTGCCTATGCAAGGAGCCGCACGTGAACTTCTGAACAGCCGCATGTGGCTCTGGAGCCACGGGTTGGCCACCCCTGGTTTATACCAATCCATTAAAAGAAATTCCTATTTTTTTTGCCACACTAACCTATATTAATGCAACAGTGACTATTCCAGACACCCAGTAATCTTACCATATTATTTCTCAAATTAAATGGATTATATTCTCTTTGTTCATCCAGTTTTTTAAGATATTCTGTCAGTCTTTCTTTCCTTTTTCTTTTCATCCATGCTTGTATCTCTTTTCTCTCTCTCTCTGTTTTTGGAGAATGTCCAGCTGCAGTGTCATGGATTCTGAGAACAGGTATAAGCGTGAAACAATTCAGTATGTGTCCTTTAAATTATAGTGATGAGGGTTACATGAAAACACAGATATATAATGATATACTAAAATTCAGACACAAAAAGCCTAAATAATGATCAACTGGAATAGTAATTTATTATATAAAGTGTAACTTACTAGAAATCCTGGCATGCAAATATTTTTCACGGGGTTTTCTAAAGGTATCTTTTCTTTTTGATTGTGTATTTAGGCTACATACAAATAATGCTCTGTAATCAAAGCTTTAAATAAAAAATTGTTCTTGGTACAAAGGTGGGAAAAGATAAAAAGAGAAAAGTATTCTTTAAATATATAGTAATGGTATAAGAACCTAGAGAACTAGATTAGATAGATACCATCATCTATCTTTTCCCATGCCACTACGTAGGGTCACCTAAACGAGAACATTTGACTAAGATTGAAAAGATTGTTTTAAATAGAGGAAAAGGTTTTTTCATATTTAACAATATAATCTTAATGGGACCCTTTGTAGAACAATTGGAAATGTTAATTTAAGATGCTCATCATAAACTTTAACTAAGACTCTCTTTAATATGTGAATACCTTTTTGAATCTTTTAATGATAGTGTAATGGCCAATAATAAATATTAGTAACATTACTTAGGATTTATATAGCAGTTTGCCTTCCAAGTGCTTTAGAAATAGACTAAATAAATAATCCTTGCAGTACCTCTTTAAGGTAAGTAGGTAGATAAGTATTATCTCCCTTTTATAAACAGAAAAACTGACTAAGAGAAACTAAGGGCTTGTCTACATGAGGACATCCAGGAAAATTAATCCAAATTAACTAAAGGTGTCAATTTGAAGTGGATTAATGAAATAGCATTAAATCCCTGTGTGAAAACTGTTATTCAGAATTGAAGTGGCCTTAATTTGATTTAGGTTAATTCACTCTGGAAGTGAATTAATATTAACTGAGTTAAAGTCACTTTATTTCTGAATGGGGATGTACACACAGGGGCTCACTGTGGTTTAACTCAGCGAAGCCAATTAATAGTCAATTAACAATTGACTCTGTCAAAGTCCAAATTTCTTGGTCAATGTACAGTAAAGGTCCAGATGCCAGAGAAACATGTTTCACACCGCAAGTGTCCCTGTTCAACAAACACATACAATGCTGTTTAATATAGCCAGAGGGTGGTGGGAGGTGTGCAGTGATAGGTGCCCCAGGACAAGCAGATGCTACGAGACTCGGCTGGGCATTTACCAGCCAGGTTGTAGGGTTGCCAATTTTGGTTGGACATATTCCTGGAGAGGTTTCATCACATAGAATAATCTTTAATTAAAAATTAATCTTTAATTCCTGGAGACTCCAGGAGAATCCTGGAGGGTTGGAAACCCTACTGGGTTGCCTGGCAGGGCCCAGGGCCCATGAATTACGGGCTACATAGCCCAGCCAGCACCACCATCTCCAGGGAAACCAGAAAAGAGTTTGAATTAGTGCCCCAACAGAACTGCCCTCTGATGGGGCTGCACAGTGTGCAAGTCACACCCCATCACTTTCTGATTGGAGAGGCTGGGGTGTAGCAGAGTGACACTTTAGGCTATCTGTCTCTCCCTCAGCATCCCCTCCCCTGCCAAATCAGCTGCCTGGGGATACCCTGCGCCCCGCAGCGCAGCCCAGCTGCTCGCCTCCAAGCGGTCCCTGAAAGAACGATTACTCGCCTTCTTGTAACTGTTCTTCGAGATGTATTGTTCATGTCCATTCCAATTAGGGGCATGTGCGCGCATGCACAGCAGCTGGAAGATTTTTCCCCTAGCAGCATCCGTCAGGTCAGCTTGGGCGCGCCCTGGAGTCGCACCTTCATGGTGCTCAGTATAGAGCCCTGTCGACCCACCACTCCCTCAGTTCCTTCTTGCTGGCTACAGAGGGGTAGGAGGGTGGGTAATGTAATGGACATGAACAGCACATCTCAAAGAACACAACACATCTTTGAGTCAACAGTGTGCCGTTGTTGCCAAGAAGGCCAATGGCATTTTGGGATGTATAAGTAGGGACATTGCCAGCAGATCGAGGGACATGATCGTTCCCCTCTATTCGACATTGGTGAGGCCTCAGCTGGAGTACTGTATCCAGTTTTGGGCCCCACACTACAAGAAGGATGTGGAAAAATTGGAAAAAGTCCAGCAGAGGCCAACAAAAATGATTAGGGGACTGGAACACATGACTTATGAGGAGAGGCTGAGGGAACTGGGATTTTTTAGTTTGCAGAAGAGAAGAATGAGGGGGGATTTGATTGCTGCTTTCAACTACCGGAAAGGGGGTTCCAAAGAGGATGGATCTAGACTGTTTTCAGTGGTAGCAGATGACAAAACAAGGAGTAATGGTCTCAAGTTGCAGTGGGGGAGGCTTAGGTTGGATATTAGGAAAAACTTTTTCACTAGGAGGGTGGTGAAACACTGGAATGCGTTACCTAGGGAGGTGGTAGAATCTCCTTCCTCTGAGGTTTTTAAGGTCAGGCTTGACAAAGCCCTGTCTGGGATGATTTAATTGGGGATTGGTCCTGCTTTGAGCAGGGGGTTGGACTAGATGACCTCCTGAGGTCCCTTCCAAGCCTGATATTCTATGATTCTATGAAGAACAGCAGTTACGAGAAGGTGAGTATCATAGAATCATTAGAGTAACCATTCTTTCTTCGAGTACTTGTTTATGTCAATTCCAATCAGGTGGCTCCCAGGCCCAAGTTCCAGAGGTGGGGTCAGAGTTCAGATATTCACTGACTGGAGCACCGCTCTATCGAAGGCCATGATGTCTCGGGCCTGCTGGGTGATCGCATAATGTGATGTAAAAGGTATGTATTGAGAACCACATTGCTGCTCTGCATATTTCCAGGGTCGGAACCTGCGCCAGGAACACTGCTGAAGAAGCCTGCACCCTGATGGAGTGCGCTGTGAGAGAAGGGCAGGCACCTCTGCTAGGTTGTAGCATTCTCGGATGCAGGACGTGATCCATAATGAAATTTGTTGAGAGAAGACTGGAAGCCCTTTCCTCCTGTCTGCCACAGCCACAAACAGTTGGATTGACTTCCGGAACAGTTTCATTCTCTCGATGTAAAAGGCTAGAGCTCTGAGAATGTCCAATGGGTGAGGCCTCTGTTCCCTGCCACCTGAGTGAGGCTTAGGATAGAACACTGGGAGGGAGATGTCCTGGTTGATTTGAAATTGGGAGACCACCTTTGGGAGGAAAGCTGGGTGTGGCGTGAGCTGAACCTTATCCTTATGGAACACCCTGTATGGGGGCTCTGATGTTAAGGCCTTGAGCTCAGACACCCTCTTGGCTGAGGTTATCACTACCAGAAACACCACCTTGTATGAGACGTAGAGCAGAGAGCAAGTCGCCAGCTGTTTAAAGGGTGTCCCAATCAGTTTGGAAATAACCAGATTAAGGTCCCAGGTCAGGACTGGTTGTCAGACGTGTGAGTATAGCCTGTCGAGACCTTTCAAGAAACAGCTGACCATAGGGTTGGCAAAGACTGACCGGCCCTCCGCACCTGGATGGAAAGCAGAGATGGCAGCCAAGTGAACCTTTATTGATGACACGGACAGCCCCTGCTGCTTAAGAGGGAGAAGGTAGTCCAGTATAAGTGGTATAGAGGTGAGCGTCGGAAGCGGAGAGTGTTGCTGCGACCAGATTGAAAATCTCTTCCATTTGGCCAGATACGTAGCCCTAGTGAAGGGTTTCCTACTGCCAAGGAGAACTTGCCTAACCAGGTCCGAACAGGAGAGCTCCATCGGATTCAGCCATGGAGCTTCCATGCTATGAGGTGCAATGACTCGAGGTTCAGGTGCTGGAGATGGCCATGATCCTGAGTTATTAAGTCCAGGAAGAGAGGCAAGATGACTGGGGC
Organism: Lepidochelys olivacea; assembly: GCF_965140295.1. Classification (NCBI taxonomy): domain Eukaryota; kingdom Metazoa; phylum Chordata; order Testudines; family Cheloniidae; genus Lepidochelys; species Lepidochelys olivacea. Next base: position 26,694,813 of record NC_140415.1, read on the forward strand.
TTCCACAGACATCTCCAGTAGAGATGCATACCAGTGTTGGCAGGGCCAGGCTGGAGCTGTCAATATCACTGAAGCTTCTTCCCTCTGCACCTTGTGAACAAGAGGGATAGGCGGGAACGTGTATAGGTGATGGCCTACCCAAGGGAAGAGGAACACGTCCGCGACGGAACCTGGGCTGTGATTCAGGAACGAGCAAAACTGCTGGCTCTTCCTGTTGTGTCGTGTGGTGAACAGGTCTATCAGGGGAAAACCCCACCATTGGAAGATGAAGTTTGTGACATCCAGGCATAGGGACCACTCATGGCTGTGGAATGACTTGCTGAGATAGTCCGCCAACTCGTTCTGTACTCCAGGGAGGTACAATGCTTGAAGATGTATTGAATGCTCTACACAAAAGTCACAAAGCCTGACGGCTTCCTGGCACAGGGGAAAGGAGCACGCACCCTTGTTTGTGGATATAAAACATCGTCGTGGTGGTGTCTGTCATAATTGATACACATCTCCTGGTCTAGTGGGCTCGGAAAGTCTGGCATGCTAGGCGGACCACGCTCAGCTCTCTGACAACGTGGAGAGAGAGTTCCGCCTGAGACCAGAGGCCTTATGTCCTACGGTCTCCCAGATGTGCTCCCCAGCCCAAGGCCCCCACTAGGAAGGGGGACGGATGAGGACTGTTGAAGGGGGCCCCGCACACACTACTTGCGGGTCGAGCCACAACAGGAGGGAGTCGAGGACAGGGCAAGGCCAAGTCACGACCCTGTCCAAACTGTCCCGAACTGGCCAATACACTGAGGCTAGCCATGATTGGAGCAGCCGGAGTCTGAGCCAGGTGTGTTGCACCACATAGGTACAAGTGGCCATGTGTCCCAGGAGTTTCAGGCAATTTCTTTATGTGGTGGTGGAGAACTGCCTGAGACTTCGAATGATATCGCCCAGGGCCCAGCACCTTGCTTCTGGGAGGTATGCCCTGGTCTGTGTTGAATCCAGTACCAACCCTATAAATTCTATCCACTGAACCAGGGACAGCGTAGATTTCACCATGTTCAGGAGAAGGCCCAGATTGTCGAACATCATTTTTATGAAGTCGAATTGTGCCTCCACTTGGGCCCTGGAGCAGCCCTTGATCAGCCAGTCATCAAGGTACGGGAACACCTGTACCTGTCCCTCCGCAGGAACGCGACTATGACTGCCATGCACTTGGTAAACACTTGAGGAACCACTGACAGGCCGAACGGATAGTGGTAGTTGTTCACCACAAACCTGAGGTACCTTCTGTGGGACAGTGTAATTGCTATATGAAAGTATGCATCCTTCAAGTCAAAGGCAGCATACCAGTCCCTTGGATCCAGGGAAGGGATGATGGAGGCCAAAGAGACCATGCGGAACTTGAGTTTCTTCATGAACCTGTTGAGCTCTCGCAGGTCTAGGATGGACTTTAGCCCGCTTTTGGTACTAGGAAACACCAGGAATAGAAGCCATTGACCTTCAGCTCCTGAGGAACCTCCTCCACTGCTCCCAATGATATCAGCAAGTGCACCTCCTGTATAAGGAGTTGCTTGTGAGAAGGGTCCCTGAAGAGGGACAGGGAAAGGGGGTGGAAGGGCGGGAGGGCCGAGAATTGAAGTGAGTATCCCCTTTCTACTGTTCAGAGCACCCATCAGTCCAATGTGATACAGGATCAAGCAGTGTAGAAAGGGGATAGTCAGGACAAGAAGGTAAGTCAGATTGGATCCAGCCTGTGTACTGGTGTGCTGTCCTCAAGCCTGCCTTCAAAAGGCCTGCTTCTGACCTGATGACAGCTTAGATTGACCAGGGTCCTGGCCTCAGGACGGGTGTGGTCTCTTTCTGCTGCTCCTATTCCTCCTCCGGGAACTGTCCTGTCGGTTCTGCAGTTCGTAAAACCAAGGAGGAGGTTGCGGCCTGAAGTGCTTCCGCTGCATGGAAGGAGTGTGGAGGCCCAGCAACTTGATAGTGGCTCGAGTCTTTTAGGTTATGCAGACTTTTTTTGTTTTCTACTAAAAGAAAGCTGAGCCCTCCAAGGAGAGGTCTTGGATAGTCTGCTGGACTTCATATGGCAAACCAGAGACCTGTAGCCAGGAGCTCCTTGTCAATGGCAACCCCTGTGGCCATAACCCGAGTAGCCACAACCGCCCTGTCCAGAGCAGCCTGCAGCAAGGCTTGGGAAATAAGCTTGCCCTCTTTCACCAGAGCCAAAAACTTGGCATGGGAATTACTGTGGCAGCAGCTCCACAAACTTAGCCATTGCTCCGCAAGTATTAGAGTATCATATGCTTACAATGGCCTGCTGGTTCGAAATGCGGAGCTGCAAGCTGCCGGTCGAGTAGACCTTTCTCCTGAAGAGGTCAAGTCTTTTTGCCTCCCAGTTCTTCGGGGAGGGTCCCTGGTAGCCCTGGCATTCATGCTTGTTGGCAGCATCCACCACCAGGGAATCTGGTGGAGGATGGGTATACAAGTGCTCGTATCCTGTCGATGGCACAAAATAGCGTCTGTCTTTCATTTTGCTTAGCCCGGGGGGGGGGGGGGCAATGAGGTTGGAGTCTGCCACAAAGTCTTTGTGGTGTCAGAAATGGTTTTTACGAGGGGCAGGGCAATGTGTGCAGGCCCAGATGGGGCAAGAATATCCACCATGGGATCAGCATCCTCCACAACCTCCTCAGCCTGGATGCCTAGGCCCTGGGCAACCTGCTGCAGCAATTACTGCAGATACTTCTTGTCCTCCAGAGCCGGGGCTACAGAAGTGCCCGGCACCGCTTCTTCTGGAGAGGAAGAGGAAGAAAGCCCCGGAAAGAGTGGCTACTCCCTTCCCTCTGTGCCCAGGGAGGTCTCATGGTGCCTTGGGTTCCCGGGATGTTGATGTCGAACCCAACAGTTGCCATGACCTTCAGTTCCGTGACTATAGAAGACTGTTGGTGCCAGAAGAGTCAGTGCCGGTGTCAGGACCGCCGGTGCCAATGGTACTGGTGACAGTGCTGATGCCAACGGCATCATTGTAATAGGCGGTGGTACCGTGGGAGCCGATGTCAGTGCCATGAGTGGTGGTAACCTGGCATCGAAAAGCGTGGAGCCACTCCTGATACTGCTGGAGCCGGAGGTGGTATAAAGTTAGCCGAAGCTACCGATGCCACTCTGGAATGGGACCCCTGGCTTTGCCCTTGGCTTTGGTGGAAGGCCTAGCGTGTCCAGAAGGGCCACTGTGTCAGGTGTTGCCATTGCGCCAGCCATGGTGCTGGGTAAGCATGATGATCCCGCCATGACCTCGATCTCCTACTCCTGTCAGAGTGAACAGAGTCAGACTCTGACTTAGAGTTCTCCGAGAAGGAGGACCACGGAGATGCTGTACTGCGAGGCACCGACAGTTCACAGCATGGGCTAGGGGACCTGCATGGCTCCCACACCTGGGCTGTTGGTGCTGTGGGGTGCTCTGGGGATGGTGAACGCCCTGGACAGGATGGTGCCAGTGATTCATTTCTCCTGGGAGGGGAAAATGGCGCTGTAAGGCGCAACAAGTCCTGGGCCACCCAGAATGCCTCCGGAGTCTATGGGAGCTGCAGCTGTGGACTCCGTGGGCCCCATGAGTGGACAGGGTCTGGACTCGACTGCATCACCACTGGGGCAGGAGTCGATGTGACCCTGGCAGGCGAAGGGGCCGAGGTGGTGTGGCCCGACTGGGATCTCACAGTGGCTGGTTCCTTGGTCTTGGCTGAGGGAGAGTGGCCCCTTTCTGGCCTCCTTTTCTTTTGTAGCAACAGCAATTGTGACCGGTGCCTACCCACAGCCTATACGTGGGAGGAGCTGTGACAGTGCCAAGAGTCTTGCAAGTCCTTTTTCAGCACCAGTTCCCCTGTAGATGGTGCCAGAGCGCTCCGCGCTAAGAAAGAGGTGGTGCTAGGCGCAGGATCGCCCAATCTGGGGTCTGACCGGGGCCAGAGCATGGCCTCCATAAAAAAAGGACTTTAAGACGTTGGTCTTCGTCTTTCAAAGTCCTAGGGCGAAACCCACGACAGATCTTTCACTTGTCTTTCTGGTGACTCTCCCCTAAGCACCTTAGGCATTAGGAGTGCGGGTCACTTTTAGGCATGCGCTTGCCACAGGCCTCACAAGTCTTAAAGCCTGGGGACCAAGGCATACCATGGGACTGGGAGCATTGCGGGTGGGGGGAATCCCCAAAGAAAACCTAACCACTAAAAATAACTACACTACAAGTACTAATAACTAATGGTAACTAACAGTATGAAGAACTATATACAAGGAACACTGTGAACGGCGTTTACCCAGGCAAGAGCGATGGAATGTTCCAGCTAACAGTCACTGGCAGTAAGAAGGAACTGAGGGGGTGGTGGGTTGGCAGGGCTCTGTATTGAGCCTTATGAAGGCGTGACTCCAGGGGGCACCCAGGCTGACCTGAAGGATTCTGCTATGGAAAAAATCTTTGGCTGCCATGCACGCACACACCTGATTGGAATTGACATGAACAAGCACTTGAAGAAGTCATCCCCCACCTCAGCCTCATTCCCCCGAGTGGGTCCTGCAGTGGGGAGTGGGCATGGCTCCAGTCCTGGCTCGGCTTCAGCCCGTTTTACCTTTGTGGTCCATTGCAAAGCATCTGGCTGTTTGAATTTGGCCCACAGTCTGCCTATTGACGACCCCTAGTGTAACTAATCCACTTCAAATGCACACCTCTGGTTAATTCAGATTAATTTTCCTGGATGTCCCCCTACAGACAAGTCCTAAAATTTTTTTTCAAATGTGGCCTCTAATTTGTGTGCCTCGTTTTTTCAGGTCTCCCCTTTTAAGACATTTAGGACCTGACATTTAGGACCAGTCAACAGAAGCTATTGGTATTCAGTGCCTGTAAAAATAAGGCCTCAAGTTGAGCACTTCCAAACTGAACCAAATAAAACTGATACCTTCAAATCAAGACTTGATTTCTTTCTAAAAGATTTGCTCTAGTTTAACCACAAATGATTGGACTTGATTACTGAATTATTGAAAAAATGACTAGGTGAAGTTCTATGGCCTGTGTTACACAAAGGGTCAGAAACAGATCATAATGGTCCCTTCTGGCCATTCTGAAAATCTCTTAAAGAGTTAGTGGACACTTATGAAATTTTTCAGCAAAATAATTTGTTCCTTATGGAAATTTATATCTCCCCTGTTAAACACATATTTTGTGGAGGCTAAGTAGATTGTATTCACTGTTTGAATATTAGTGCCACTGAAGTCAATGGAAGTGCACTCATGCTTAAAGTTAAGCATGTGTGGAGGTGTTTTGTAGGCTTAAATTTAAGAGACAATGACATTTTATAAAGCATTTATTTAATCAAGATAGTTTTAACCAACAAGCTGCTTGTTTTATTAGAGTTGTAAACAATAGTGAATTTAAACAATTTAATTTACATTAATTAATATGGTAGCGGCCATTACTCCATACAAAGCAGAAATAAAGATGACTGCTATATTATTACCTGGAGATTTTTCTAGCCTGTGTTTTTGTAATGCTCGGTTCTGTAGTGGAAATGCCACCCTCTGTTACAAGATCATCAATAACATCAGTGATACCACTCAGTCCAGTAATTTGCAGGGGATTGTCTATAAAACTCAAATTAAGGAAAAAACAATGTCGTTACTAAAACAGGAATATATTTCCAAGAAAAACTAAAATTAAAATATCTTAAAATCTTCACTTTTGAGCTCAGGTGGGCAAGAATATTCTCCTTATTCAAGAGCAAGTTACTCATACTCTTGTCTACCGAGTTGCCCATATTTCTACATGTGTATAGTTAGAGTTACACAGAACAATATTCTAGGTGTGACACACATCAATCCATTTTTAGTCAACAGATAAATACCTCTTCAATACACAACTACAGCCTGCCGGGTTGCATTTTTATTCAATAACTTTGTAATGGTTTCATTGTGTTAATTCTGACTTTTAATATGAGTATTTCAATGGAAGTTGTGTGTGCTGATCCAAAAGAAAAAATTAGCCGATAAAAGTAACATAAAAAAACATGCATAAACACTCATAATGTCTTACTTAAATGCTCAAAATGTGCAAAAGAAACATAATTTTCAGCGGACTGCAGGGTGTCTTATATAAAACATGTTTATTCATATCCTGTTAGTGAATGTTAAGGTTATTCTGATCCACGTTACATGTATACAACTGCCTGACTAGAAAAGCATTACATATATGCCTAGATTTCTATATAGATAAGATTTCCAGTTTGATACTCCATTTTCCAGTAGGCTTTTTAGAAATACAATGTTGGCAACGTAATTTAACAAAATCTGTGATTATTTCAAAATACTTACTTATCACCTAAATCTTCATTTATATGAATGTCTGAAATAGAAATAGCTTTAATCAATTAAAACGTAAATACATGCATTAACATCTAATTTCTGTGCAAATGTAACGACATACAGATTTGTTAGATGAAATATAGACTTTTCCAAACTGGATATGTTCATATTACAATGAATATGTGTACTATTGTATAGTCTTAACTACCTTGTGCTCATGACAGGATTTGGGAATACATTATCTATAGGCCACTAGCAAATTCACAGCCATGAAAAAATGTGTCACGGACTGTGAAATGTGGTCTTCCCCTGTGAAATTTGGTCTTCTTTGTGCTTTTACCCTATATTCTACAGATTTCACGGGGGGGGGGGGGGGGGTAGACCAGCGTTTATCAAATTGGGGGTCCTGACCCAAAAGGGAGTTGCAAGGGGGGGTGTCACAAGGTTATTTCAGGGGGGTCGTGGTATTGCCACCCTTACTTCTGCACTGCCTTCACAGCTGAACAGCCAGAGAGCAGCTGCTGCTGGCCAGGCGCCCAGCTCTGAAGCCAGTGCCCCACCAGCAGTAATGCAGAAGTAAGGATGGCAATACCGTACCATCCCACCCTTACTTTGGTGCTGCTGCCTTCAGAACTGGGCAGCCCGACAGTGGCAGCTGCTGCCTGAGGGCCCAGTTCTGCAGGCAGCAGTGCAGACCTAAAGGTGACAATACTATACCATGATATCCTTACTTCTGCACTGCTGCTGGCAGCAGCGCTGCCTTCACAGCTGGGCTCCTCTGCTCTGCTCTGAAGGCAGCGCATCTACCAGCAGCAGTGCAGAAGTAAGAATAGCAGTACCACGACCCCCTTACGATAACCTTGCGACCCCTGCACAACTGCCTTTTGGGTCAAGACCCCTACAATTACAACACAGTGACATTTCAGATTTAAATAGCTGAAATAATGAAATTTACTATTTTAAAAATCCTATGACCATGAAATTGACCAAAATGGACCATGAATTTGGTAGTGCCCTAATCATTTAGCATCACTATTATTACTTAGTGGTCAGAGACATTCAATGTAACAAATATCAATCTTGGCCCTTAGCTTGGAAGTTACAGCTCTCTGTTTAAATACAATTCAGTAACAATTATATGATCAGTCTGGCTTTTTATATCATTTGATGTTCACTGCTTATAAGCAGATCTCACTTGGGAATTGAGCTTTTAAAACAGTGGTGCCCACACTTTTCCTGTTGTGCCCTGCTTTATCAGTAATGGAATCTGTTCATGCCTCCCACCATTACTGAACAATTGGCTCAGCAGAGGACCTTGGGCTGAAGGCAGAGCTTGGGGCAGAACTGGGGCTCAAGGCCTGGCGGGGGAGAGAGAGAGAGAGAATGAGGACAGAGCTGGGCTGGACCTGGAGCCAGGAGAGTGAGAGGAGCTGGGGGCAGGAGTGGAGCAGGGAGGGGAAGCAGGACTGGGGCCAGGAACTGAGCCCAACCTGTGGCTGGGGTTGGACCTGGGAGTGGAGGAGTGGCCAGAAGCACAGCTGCAGCCGGGGCTTTGGACAAAGTGGAGCTGCGGCCAGGGCCAGAGTAGAGCTGGGAGCAGAGCAGTGCTGGGTGGCTCTCCCTCCCTGCCCTCCATGGGGGCTGGCCAGGGCCCCATCGCACGCCTACAGGGGGGCATGCCCCACAGTTTGGGGATCACTGTTTTAAAATCATTAGCTAGGCTGCTACAGCTTGAGAGCTAGATTCCTAGTCACTCACCAAAAGTACATATAATAGCTAAGAATGTGAAAGAAGAGAAAGGCAAGAGAATTGTCATTGCACATACCGCCAAAGAGAACTGTAATGTCAGTACAGCTATTTACTTTGCACATTGAAATGAGGCTAGATGAAATAAAATGAGCATTCAGGCTAGGATACAGCTAGGGGAACTGGTATTAGTGACATATAGCAACACATTTCATTGTCATGTGGTTGACTGGAGTTAAATTCTCATCTCAAGTCACTGGGCAGATAAAAAGGAGAGAATCAGACCCAAAATTATTTACTTTTCTTCAACAACATTCTAATGGAGGTATCTTTGGACATAACACAGGATATAATACCCCTCTGGACTGTCATCAAGCATTAAATGTACATCTGTACATTAAATGTGTGTGCATGGGTTACAAAAACAGTGCTTCTACACTCCTGAATGCATAAATCAAGCAACCGAGAAAAGTGGCATGATACTTCACATAATGCTAATAATCTCACTGCACACTAAGCCGTGGGGACCTTTGTTGGGCTTGGCAGAGAAGGTGTATTGCTCCTTTAAGGGTGGTTAGAAAGCCAGAGAGTTACCTGCAACATGGAGGCAGCTCCATCCCAGGTCAGCATGGGGATGCTGACCTATTAACCCCTGTGACGAAGTGGGGATTTTCTTGTTTTTTCCTCGTTTTCCAATGGTTTGCATGCAGAGGGGGTGGAACTCAGTTTCCCTGGGTGTTACTGGGAGAGGAAGTTTGTTGTTACAGAGGACCAGCGAGGGAACTTGGGACCCCAGCCAATGGCCTGGAGAATGGATACCCCAGCGACTGGTGACCTGGAGGCCCAGCTCAGGAGTCGCAGCGGGTTCTGGCTAGTGGGAGGACAATGGGTTGTGAAGAGAGGACACCGGTGACCTAACCAGCTGGTTCCAGCCAGAGGGGGCCAGAGCCAGAGGACAGATGAGGGGAGAGGAGGCCCAGGCAACCCTGTTTACCTGGAGAGAAGACAATGGACAGAGGCGGGGCATGGGGCCGGTGATATCAGATGCCCAGCTGGGAAGCAGGGGGGCTCTGAGCTGGAGAGGGAGAGCAGGCAGGGCCCACCTGGATGCAGGGGAGACTTGGATGTGCTATGCTGAGGGAGGCCAGGCCTGAGGGCCCTGAGAGTTTCCTATGCTGTGTTCAAATGCTCAATAAACCCTCCTGTTTTATGCTGGCTGAGAGTCGCTCTGGTCTAGAGAACAGGGTGGCATTATTCCCTTTGGAAGTGGAGGCCCTGGGGGTCCACAGTGATTGGACTCCCTGAGGGGACCCATGGCGAGGGAGAGGTGCAGCTCCAGGAGGTGGAGGGGCTGAACCCCCGAAAGAGAGTGGACCCCCGAGAAGGGCTGTCTCACTGAAGGGGGTTTCCCCCACAGATCGCACGGGGCCAAGCGTGGGCACAACCTATGAGTCCGTGACACCCCCTCCCTGAGGTGACTGGAAGAGCGGGGAACTATTTATGCTCATATCTGGGCAGTGAAAGGCCTCTTTTTGCCTGTCAGGCAGAGCACCACCCACCTTTTTAGCAACGTAAGTAGTTGAAATACCAGGTTTTCATTATGATCCACTTTGGGCATTATGCTAGTTGCTCCTTTTGGGGGTCTGGGAAGCAGTTTTTCCTCACTGCCAGATTGGTGGGGATTTTTTGCATTTCCCACAGTGGACTGGAGTTTTGGGGGAGAAGGGAAGAATGAAAGGAGGGGATTAGGCTATGAAGTCACAACTCATTATGTAAGTGCAGGTACTCCATAGGGAACAGATACAGTGATCAGATAAAATGGATTGGGAAAAGATTTAAAGGAGGTATTCACTGAAAGAGGAGAAACTGTGGGAGGGCACGCTGCTGTGGGGTCGGGACTCCTATGACTGGGTATGGCAGGGAATCAACCCCTCCCCCCTTTAGCTCCATTGACCCTCAGTCGAGGTGGGGAGGGGAAGGTCCTAGCAGTCTCCTTGGGTATATGTAAATGATTATGGAATTACCTGCACTGTACATTTTTATCTGCTGGGTACTCCCAGACATTTAGGAATAAAATTTGCAGCCTAACTAAACCACATCCAGTGTCTCCTCTCCTCCTTCCAGCCTAGCCAGACAAAGAAAGATTTCAGCAACACAAAGAAATGCGTCAACTTGCTTTTAAACAAGTAAAGGGGAAAAAAGGTAAATTAAAGAATGATACCGGATGATGACTTTATACGACCCAGAAGGTTAGCAGATGAATTTGCAGGGGAAAGAGAGTGAGCTTGCAAGGCTGTATAACTGGTTACAGAATGTTCAGGTCTTGAACCCTCCTCTTCTTCATCCATAAGATCTTCAAAGTCCACAGAGCTCACATAATGTGCTGATGCAATGGAAGAATTAATAGACACAGTAAGTAAAACAAAGTAAAAAAATCCAAACAAAAACAGAAAATGCAGTGAAATAGTAATATATTTATGAATTTGTGTTATGGATTGATTAATATACCCTTCTAACCAAAAAAACCCCAAACCCAATGTATTCAGATCACTGTGCTGCTGAAAGTTAACCAGTTCAAGTATGGAGCCATACTGCCCCAGTCTGAGCTCCAGGAGTAGTTGTGGCTCCTGGAATTGCCAGGTACATGGTAGCCTGCCCATGTGGAGGACTAAATTGTGGCTCATCCATCAATTTTGTGTATCAATACAGAATGTAGCCATGATCTGGCTGTATATTTGATATGAAATTATATGATGATCCCTCTTAGCCTCAATTAATCAATACAGAGCAGCAGAGCTACCCATATACGTATTTTCAATCCATTTTCTAGACAAAAATAATCAATTACATAATCAATACCTCACCACTAAGAAACCAATTTAATTGATGTGACCTTTTATTAAATCAGGCTAAAGGGTAATATTATATCCTTTTAGCCACCAAAACGGCATGAATAATGTAATTTTATTACAACATGAGGAAAACATTCAGAGGGCAAATTATCATGTTTTACAAAATTAGTGTGGAAGCCAATGCAAGCACGGCATTTGATTTTACAAAATAACTGCAATAAAAACCATTATTTCTAAAACCCAAGATCAGGTCCTGCATCTTAGTTGTAGAAACAATTAAAAGTATATCAATAATTTCTAGTCCAATGTGGTTGAGTAAATTCCCTTTATATCAGTACTCTAATTTTCTACCTGTCATGTTACCTCTTCTTGATTGGTAACCTGATCTTTTCCCAATTTTGTAATTGAGGTAACATTACTTTAAGTGGTAATAAATTTGCAAAATTCCATGATTCAGCACAGGGCCCAACACTCCTCATTTAGCAGGACACATACCTTCATCAATAACTCCAACACCTTCAGAGAACAAGGAAGCTGCACCCAAGTTTGGACTGGCAGCCATTCCTAAATCTTCTATTGTTTTTACTGTCTAAGAAAAGAACTCACATACTTGATAAAAGTATTTTTGATTAATGTTTTGTTTAACTGAAACAATTATATATCAAATATTCATGAAAGGATTGTTTTAAACAGAAATAGCTGTTTAACATTTTAATAAATATATTATTATTCAAAACATTTTCAACTAAATAAATAAATAATTTGGTTAAGACAGGAGCCAAAGGAGCCCTAACTGAGTCTTGTTCAATTGGTTCACGTAAACAGCTAAATCTTTAAAAAACATACCCTGCTAACGTTTACAATACTATTCACATGAGTAGTCCCATTAAGCTTATGCTACTCATATGCCTAAGGGCTTGTCTACATGGAGAGTTAGTGCGTAGCAAGTCAGGGTGTGAAAAAAATGGTTACCCACCTTCTGTAATTGTTGTTCTTTGAGATATGTTGCTCATGTCCATTCTATTCTAGGTAGGTGCATGCGCGCCCACGTGCACAGTCGTTGGGGACTTTTCTCTTAGCAGTATCCATAGGGTTGGCTGCAGTGACCCTCTGACTGCTGCAGTCATGCGTCGGTATATCAAGCGCCACCGATCCTACGTCTTCTCAGTTCCTTCTTGCCGGCAATTCCGACAGAGGGCAGGAGGGCGATTATGGAATGGACATGAGCAACACATCTCGAAGAATAATAGCTACACAACGTAGGTAGCCTTTTTTCTTCTTTGAGTGCTTGCTCATGTTGATTCCATTCTAGGTGACTCACAAGCAGTATCCTTGCAGGTGGGCTCAGAGTTCACAGTCTAGAGCAGTGCTCACCAACCAGTCGATTGCGATCTCCAGCAGCAGAGTGAGGATCCCTGCCTGCCCCAGCCCCACGCTGCTCCAGGAAGCGGCTAGCACAGCCCCAGGTGCAGAGGACAGGGACACATCACCTCAATATTAGTGCACATAACAAAATTCATGTGGTGGGGGTGGGGCCAAGGGGTTCGGAGTGTGGAAGGGGACTCAGGGCTGGGGCAGAGGGTTGGGATATGTGGTGGGTGAGGGCTCCGGCTGGGGGGCGGGCTCTGGCGTGGGGCTGGGGATGAGGGGTTTGGGGTACATGCTGCCCGGGGCTGTGATGGGGAGAGAGAACCCCCCCAGTTCTCTCTCCATGCAGCAGCACCTGGGCTGTGGGGGAGGGGCGCCTCTCCTTCAACCGTGACAGATCCGGGTCAGGGCTGGGTTGGGGCCTGCCTAGCAGGGCCTGATGGTTAGACGCCCAAAATTGCAGACTGGCTGTCGAATAAATTTTCCTACCAAACAAGTCCAACTCTTGGCATCTTTATTTTTGGGTATGCCACTGGCCTTTTGTTGACAGCAGATACTACCAGGGACCCTGCTGGAGGGTGGGTATACAGATATTCAAATCCCTTTGCCGGGCTATAATATTTATTTTTTGCTTTTTTGGAGGTAGACTGAATGGAAGAGGCAATTTTCAGGACCCCTGGGAGAATGGGCATTACAACCCGGGCTAGGGTGGAGGAGGGTATGACATTGAAGAGGTCATTCGATTCCTCTGCTAGCTCCTCGACCTCCAAGTTCAGGTTAGCAGCTACCCTTTTGAGCAGGGCCCTGTGCTCTTTGAAGTCATCAGGGGGGGCTGCTTGCTTGTGAGGGACTCGCCACCGCCTCGCCCTGAGACAACGAAGAAGACTATAGCGCAGGGGGTGGGGCAGCTTCCTCTTGCCTGCCTGGGGACGGCTCCTTGGGCATTGGGGCCCATTGCGACACTCCCGCAACAGACTCAGCACCATGCTCTGATACCCGTGCTGGCTGGTCCAGAGGCAGTTTGTCTGATGAGGCCTGAGAGGAATGGTGGAAGTACAGGACCGGCATGACAGGTACACTCCATGGACTCCAGTACTGCCACTGCAGGCCACTGCCCCTGCTGCTGCTGCCAGAGCTGTGCCTGTCTCCTAGGTGATGGGTTGAACTCTCCCTCCGACTCGGATCACTGCCCTTCCGGTGACCAGAGCAGAGCCATAGATACCTGAGTCTGTCGGCTGACCCTCATCAGCAACCAGTAAGGAAAGGGCAAGGAATAGTGCCTGCCCAAAGAGCAGTACCAGTGAGTCGGAGACCAGAGCCACAACTAGGAACGATCCCGCACCATGGGGGATCAATGCCAGGGGGACGGCCTAGGCAATGGGGATCTGCGCCATGGCAATGTCTGGTGGGAGGCCTGGCAGTACCATGGGTAAGGGGATTGGCATCATGACTCGGGTGTCCCATGCCTTGTAGGTGGCAACCTTGGTGTTAGGGACCTGGGTCTTCTAACCAGAGACTGAGGCTGCAGTGCCAGGTTCCTAGGCCACGATGACAGGGATTGACACCTGTGGTCCAGGGACGCTCCGTTGCTTTAGAGGGAGGTCCGGGCCTTAACTGAGTTCATCACCTGGCTTGGCATCTGCAGTGCTGGATGGCCTACTTGTTCCTTGGCTGGCGGGGGCACCTCAGGCACAGGTGGCCCTACGAGCAGCCGGGATCCCCTGCAGCTCCCAGGAGTCGGATCCCTAGCTGGACTAGGGGGTCCGACCACAGCAGTACCCTAGCGTAGCTCTGGGGTGGGCACGTGGCCTAACACAGGTCCTTTGCCCAAAGCCCCCTTGTCCTACAGTGCTGACAGGCCCTTGGGCTTCAGACGCTTCTTGAGCGCCAGCGAGGGGGAATGGTGCCAGGCAGGTTCCAGTGCCGGCGGTGCACTGTGCACCGATGCCGAAATAGTAGGTGTGGAGTCCGATCGGGAGCACTCCAAGGCAGGACGAAGCAGAGTCTCCATGAGGAGGGCCTTCAAGTGGATATCCTGCTCCTTTTGAGTTCAAGGGCGAAAGTTTTTGAAGATCCTGCACTTGCCTTTTCTGTGGGATTCCCCCAGACATTTAAACAGCTATCGTGGGGGTCACTAATGGGCATCGGCTGGGTACACGATGAACATGGCTTAAAGCCTGCCCTGTTCCACAGCAAAGTCCCAGCCAGGACTCTAACTACTGAAACTATTAGCTAACACTTAACTTAATAGCCAGACTAAGTACCTAACAACTAACTACAAAGGAGACACAACAATGGGGTGAAAGAGCCGCTAATACTCTTGCGATGCAAGACAAGGCGCTCCAACCGTCACAGGCAGTAAGAAGGAACAGAGAGTGGGTAGGGTCAGCGGCGCCCGATACACTGATGCATGAGCGCAGCACTCAAGGGGTTCATATTGGAAAATCCCGGGAAAGTGGGTGCCCACCCATTGCTAAAGGCCTCTCCCCCAGCCTAGCGGGAGGGACCACTGGACCCAGGGACCAACTGATTACAGGGGACAACTAATGACAAACATGGATGGGAGTGACGGTCAAAGGTTCAAAATAAGGATACCGGATGAGGACACCGAGCAGAGAACCCGAGACAGTGCCCACTGCTCCTCAAAGCTGTTGAGGGAGCCAGCGGACGCTGCCCAGTGGAACTCTGCCCGGATGCGTGAAACTAGGGAGGAGGAATGGAAATAGGCCCCGCAGTCGCAGAGCACCCCCTGGTCCAACATCCTCCTCCTGGTATTGTAGATGGACACTTTGGCCAGAGCCAGGAGAAGATTGACGAGGAGGTCTCGTGACCTCAACAAGAGGTTCTGGAGGAGCCGGAATAGGGGCTGCAACCTGGCGCACTCAAGATAGGCGTGCGCCAGGTTCTCCCTCATGCCGCTAAAGGGGCAGGCCTCAGGTGTAGGGGTGAACCGCGCCAGGTGCACGCCTGTGCTCACGGCTCCATGAAGGAGCCGCCAACTAATGTCCCCGGCAGGCCATGGGACCAAGGTGGAATAAAGGCTGGCCCACTGGGGCTCCTCACCCTCTTTAGGTGGAAGATAGTCCTGCCATTTGGTGTCGGGGCGGGACAAAAGGGTGAGGAAATGTAACTTATGGAGCACGACCATGTATAGATGGTTTCTGGGCGCGGTTCGAAACCGGACCAGCTGCAGGGTGTGCAGCCAGCTCGGAGTGTAGGAGCGGGGAGGCCGGGGCGGCTCGCGGAGCAGGGGCCCGAGAAAAATGTTCAGAGGGCCAGGGGTGAGAGGTGGGCGGGGAGCGCCCTCTCACAGGGCTTGCCGCTGGAAAGCGAGAGAATCAGGTGACAAGGCGGCCTTCACCTTCCGGAGTACGCGCCTAGGGGTCGGAAGGGTGGAAAGCTCCATGCGTCGTCCGAGCACGCGGGGCTCCACCCAATCCCCCGTCATAGTCCAGGAGGTCTCCGACTCTGGTGGTTTCTGCCAGGACCAACCTCCGACACACCGCGGGAGACTCCGCCACCTGCACACGGAGATTGAGGTTGTGTAGCAGGGCCTCCGAGAAAAGCTTCCAAGTCCGGAGGAGGTCCTGGTAGAAGACCGGCAGTTCGGAGAGGTCTTGCGGAAGGCCTCTCAGATGGAGAAAAAAAGGAGGTGCCGCAGCCGACCCTACAGATACAGCTAAGGCAAAAGTCTCCAACAAACTGTTCACATGGGCGTGCCACACCTAGAATAGAATTGAAGAACTATAGTGCACCCTGCTATCATACACTAGATGTTCAGCAGTGCACTTTGACATACACCCGTTTCAAACAGCAGGACATAAAAGTATACTACAGAATTTTTTTTTAAGGGTGTGATAGCCAAGTCCAAATGACCAGCTAATGCACTACAAGCTAGTGTGCAGCAGATTCATAACCTGGCTTGCTGCTCAACTAACACTCTGCATAGACAAGCTTTCGTGTTTTCAGGAGTGCACCCTTATAATATGGTAGTTTTTATACATATTTTTATGCTGCTGAACTATTCTCATATGGTTAATTTAAAATAAGTAGCAAGGTGCACTACAGTTTCACACTCTGACTTGCTACACACTAACTCTCCATGTAAATGGTCTAGGTCAGATATTTCAAAATTCTAGCAACACACGAGTTTCCAAAAGGCATGAAATTTACCTGTGCAAACCAAATCAAAATTGATAAAGCTAAAATTTGATCCATCGTTTGTCACTGTCCCTGAAAAATATTTTTTAAATGCTTTCAACTTCTTCTGCTACCCCAGCTATTTTATGCTTTACTGCCTCATTATCTTTTTGGATGTGCTAACAGCTTGCATGATAATGTACAAAGTAGATGGCTGTGAAACATCACTTGACGTGATTCCAGACTACATGCTGGGTCAGATTCTCAGTTGATGTAAATCAGCATAACTCTGTTGAAGTAAGTAAAGTTATGCTGATTAAACTCCAGTTGGGGATCTGGCCACCTGAAAGGACAATTCATTGGCTCAGGTTAATAAAGTTACTTCCGTTCGGTAGTAAATTGCAATTATACTTTTAAATTGACGAAATAATAAATAATACTTAGTAGTATTCATCAGATGTTCTCAAAGCAACATTTTACAAGAGTATATTATTTTCCACATTTTTAGGATGATTAAACTTTGGCACATTTTAGATGGAAAATTCATAAGAAAATTAAACTAGATGTACCATAGAGAGGCAAAACTCTGTTGCTGGTTTCTCAGTTCTCATGTTTTGTCATGGCATATAGGAAATTGCATTTCCTAGAATTTATACACTGCAATCCAAATATACTATATAATCAAATGGTATTTATTTTATTTATATATTTAGATTTATAAAAATGGGCATCTAATTACCCTTGATAAAACATTTTTCTTTATAAAAATAAACACACACTAAGTAAATGTCATAGTTAATGGTTTCCAGAAATCCAGTCACTCAGTTAATCTGTAACTAAAACTGCAGTTATAATTGCCAAGAATTTTCTAAAACTTGCCAAAAAGAGGTCTCCTTCCCAGCCTGTAGCAATTGGCATTTAAAATCCACAGAATTCTAGGTTACCTAAATATGCTGGGCCAGCTCCTTAGCTGAACAGAGCTCTGACAATTTATATCAACTGAAGATTTGGCCCTCTGACAGTAACAATGGAAACCAAGAGATCCAGCACTAAGGGTGAATGGATGGTCCATTATTCTCTCTTTCTTAAAGTATACAAAAAAAATCATTCCAAAATGTAAATTCTAATTTTAATTGAAAGAAGGAAAAAAAATACAGAGTTGTCTGAACATACCAATTTAGTATTGCTGAAATCCTTCTCCATATTGTCTGCTATGTTTTGTAGTGCCTGCAATTGTATATCCATTTCCTGCAGCTTTTTACAAAAGTGTTCTTTGCTAATTATTTTGGGTGATAGTCCTGTAGAGTGAATGATCCTGACATCCTCATGCAATAGGTTCCAGGTTAGATTGTGTCTACCAGCAAGTGATTTTATATCCCTTTCTTGCACTGGGAACAGATCATTTTGATGGTCATCTCAAAATAATAATAAAAAAGAACACACACAATACAGTGAACTGTAAATACTTCAATAACGGGTATATGTGTATCAGTTATGTTGATGTTTTTGGTGTGGATTGGAAGAATGCAGGGTCCATCCCTATAGGAGTCATACGGTAAATGGTCTTTCTGTGAATAAATCTCCCCCATCCTACTTGGAGAATGGGATCAGTCACCACTTCCTGCATCCCAGGACCTGCAGAAAATCTGGTGATCTGTGTTAGAAGGGAGGGCTGGGAGATGCACAGTGTCCCCATCTCCCTGGCAAGCGGTGGTAATTCTGCAAAAACATAATGCAGGTTGTAACTGCATGAACCTTCTGATAGACGCCACCTTCCCCTCTACAGTATTGAATATCATGGCAGTGTGGCTCTGCTGCAGGAGGATGGCATTATGGAGAATGGTGAAGAATCACAGAATCTCTCAGGAAGAGACATGACCTCGAAGAGAAAGAGAAAGCACAAAGGAATTCTGCAGAATTTCTTAGGAGGGATGGCCTCTAAGGTGGGGGAAAGACAGAAGGTCTCTTGTGTGGAAGTGCAACAATGCTATAATGTTATAAGTGCTATAATGAAGGATTTTTGTGAGCAATTATTTTCAACTAAAAAAATAAAAATAGAAGAGTAAATAAGTGATTGTTACCTTTTCTCTGAAATTCATTAGGTGGAATTGCATTGGTAACAGAAGCTGCCATGTGATGCAGCTTTGCAGAAGATGGAACTTCAAAGTTCTCCTGTTGTGTGGTAACCATCTCTTCTGTAGACTCAGCTATAGTAGGCAAATCCTTCAAGAGATCATTGTCTTCAATGTCAATCACATTGATATATGTGTGTCCAATCTGAACCAAAGCAGAAAAAATTTAAAGGAATTATACAATATGTATTTTGGGTAGTACTATGGCTAACTGTCCTCTTTTCTAATCCATTGTCTTTGGTTTTTGAATTGAAATAGATAATTGTTTATTTCAAAGACTAGATAACAGTCATTTTTCTATAAAGTTTCATGCAATCAACTCATGCTGATGAGACGAACCCAAACTAACACAACTGGTTACATACAGCATGTTATAACTGTATTATCAGAAAATATTTCTGAGTACTAACCAAATCAGGTGTAGTATCAGACCCAGAGGATGGTAAAAGTCTCTCCCCTACTTCTGTGTGGAACCTGAAGTTTAAGTACATGTCTGGTGGCAACATCTGAGGAACTCTTGAAACCAGATGTTCTATGAGAAAGGAAATAATGGTTAGGAATACAACATACAGTAAATATCCCTGGCATATTATAAAAACAATTTGGAAACAGATTCCACTAACTCAATCAAGGAAAGCTTCTGTTATCCTTTGACCAGAATAAAGTGACATGCTATGCTATATTGTTGTTTAATAATTATTCACAATAAAACGGATTATTACAACATTATTTTTCATTTTGGTGATAATCAACAAAAATTTAAAAATCAGTAATATCAAAGAAACTGTGAACTTCTATTAGTTTCCAGAAACAGTTCTTGAATTAAATAGTTAAAAAGCCCAAACCTGATACTTGCTCTAAAACTCATAAGAACACATTGTTAGCAAAAACTGTAGCACGCATCTTCGTAATGCATTAAATTATCAGATGGTGGAATGGTTTCGCGAGAAAAGTAGCACTGTCAAAATTAAGCACGTGTGGGGAACAATCATGCGCTGGAAGGGGGAAGTACCTAGGTAATTTAATGGATCTCTTCCACCTCTAATTTCTAGGGGTCTAGGCTAGATTAATAAAATTATAGCAATAATCCTTTTGTTGTCTGTAAATTCTAATGGAAGATGTAGCACAGCTTTGTGGCTAAAAGGATATTTCCATTACAAATCTCATTTTCAAGGTCTTATATTTGGCAAAAACCAAATAAAAAAAAAATTCTCCTGCAGAGCCAATTTGCACAAAAGAGAAGTATTTTTATCATAAAGAACAAACCAGATTCTATTCTGCAGAAAAATCTTGCTTGAAAAATCACGGCCAGATCAGGGGAAAAATTGTTCCTGCCAGTAAGTGGAAAAACTGAGTAAGGCAGCCTGCTCAGATATGGAGCGACTGGGAAATGACAGATATGCATAAAACCACAAAAGTATCTGCTAATACAGGAGAACAAAAATGTGGACTATAGAGTCATGAAATGCAGTCACAATCAACATTTTCATATCACGAATCACTGTTATTTAGTTAGATTTTAAGAACAATTGGACTAAAATTAATGTCTTCTTCATGATATTCTCCACTAGGTACTGAAAACATCATATAATGCAAAAGTGTATACAGAAAACCCATGCAATCCACAGAATGACAAAGAAAGGCAGAAGGCACACCTGTTGAAGGAACAGAGGTGATAGGTTGGTTTTTACTAAGTTCAGAAGCTATGTCTTCAGAGCCAGTTTCTATATCCTGATAGGACTTGAGAACTTGAATGGTATGAAAAAATAAAATCAAAATGGATTACTAGAACAGGAAAAATGTTGGGAGAGCAGAAACCCATACAGAAAACATTTGCTTACTATCCATTAACAGAAACTATATAAGAAAAAGGAAGTAACCAGATTCTAATGCCTAAGATCTAAATCTTAGTTCTAAACTGCTAAATCTAAGCCATAATGTGGACAAAATGCCAAATGAAATCAACAGGAGTATTTCCACAGAAAAGACTTTGGGATCTGGTCCTCAGGAAAAAACTGACAATCGCTTTATGTTAAGAAGAGATTTTGCATTTTTATTTGAATATCTGTAGGAACAGGAATTTCTATTGTTTTATTATTTATTTAAAATAAGAAAAGATTAAAATACCAAAAAATATAACAAGGTAGTCAATATTTTTAAGCTTTTTTGATTATAAAAATGAGCAAATACTGCAATACACAAAAGCAGATCTGGAAAACAACTGATTGCAAGAGTGTAAAACAAATAGCACAAACAGATTATAGGTGGCATTTTACCTGGATCTGTATTTGTGCTTGCATCTTGAGTTTCTGCGGGTTTTTTCCTTGTGGAAGCCATGCAGTGTAGACCTGCTGAAGTAGTAACAGCCTCTCCCACTGTGTCTAAAATGGGGAAACACATAATCATTGTCCTCTCTTAGAGCAAGAATTATTTTTAAAGAAAAATATACCATAAACTAGCCATTTCAGAATGAAACAAACTAAATAACTGCTGTAATTGTATTTATCTGTTCTACAGTTTTTAAATTAGAAAAAAGTCAACTATTATTTCAGTAAGCACGCTTTATAAAAATATTGGTGGTGCCCGATTTAAGACCTAATGTAAAAGGATCCAACTCCACTGAAATCTATGTGGTTGTACCTACTTAAACCAAGCCTGAATTTGGCCTAGTAAATTTTAAATGAGATATCTTTTTATATAATAAAATTTTGTACTTGTCTCATGTTTTAAAGAAAAAATGTGTGTGTGTGTGTGTGTATATATATATATATGTATGTATGTTTTATTTTTCTTATTTTTGGCTTGTATTTCGACAAGGCAATCACCTATTTCTCCAATACCCAAGGTCAGGGAATAGATTTTCCTCTCTTTTTGCTCCTAGCAATACTAAGTCTGATATTGAATTAGTTAGTTGGAAGGAAGGATATCAGCCACATTTTCCCCCATGTGCACTTTTGACAGGTTAGAGAAGAGATCATTTTCAGAATAACCTGGGCAATTTGCTCCCAGAGGCACCGTATATTCCACGTAATCAAAATTTTCATTTAAATAAAAGTGGAGTAATATCTATTTTATTTAAACTACAGAAATTTGTTATAAACCTTGAAAAATATATTTTCTAACTGTTTTTTCCCCAACAAGTACAGGTAGCGTGATCACTGCAATGAACACCTAATTTTCCATTCTTTTCTTTTTCTCTCTCTTTTGCAATATTCTAGGACAGAAACCATACAGGGACAATTTATACAATTATAAACAATACAGTGAACTCATTTACTCTCATGTAAACCTGGAGTAACTCCATTCACTTCAGTGGAGCTATTCTGAGTGCACATTTATGTGTAACCGAGGTCAGAATCCAGCCCACAGACCCTAAATCTGTGAGGCGTTGTTTGTTTGGTTGTTTTGGGAGTACCCTTCAAAACTCCAGTGCCATGAAAGAGGACTAGACTTATGGTTTCAACTCATCATGCATTAATAGAGATTGTCATGATTTTATTGGGGAGATCTTGCAAGCCATGATGGTGTTCGCTACTCTACACTGCATGATTTGAGATGTTGCATCTTGATGTTGTCATGTCTTCATTATGCTCAGCAAGGCAAAGAGTTAAACATATCAACCTAGGAACTCAGAATTTAACGAGTTAGTTCTTTCCGTGACATCTGACAACATTTTGAAAAAAAAGATAGAGTTCATGACTTTAGACATGATTTTTTTTTAAAACACGAATGTACATACCAAGTGAAATGACAAAATCATCTCCAAGATAATGGCTGGATTCTGCTTGCTGATCCTAATATGAGAAAAATGTGATCAAACCAGTGTTACAGGATTTCCTGATGCTGTCAACTTTTAAATAAAGTTATGCTTCCTTTGAGCAATAATTTTAAAACTCATTAGAAAACACACTTTCCCCACTCTTCTTCTTTAATTCTGGTATTATTCCTGTACTGAAGTGGCAGTAGGCAGCCATGCAACTCCCTCAACTAAATTTATATTTTAAAACTTTTAGGGATTTTTGAAAGAAATATTTAGGCTGCTCCTCATAACAACATAGGTCACTTTGGGCAATTTTTTTTTTCATTTTAACTAATCCGAGTTTAATATAGTTCTTTACAGATCTTTACATACATATAGGCCTACCAGCCGGTCATCAATTTTAAATGCCATTAGGAGGCATTTGAAAACAAAAGGACAGGGCTACACAATCGCTACACATTCCTCACATACATGCAACAGTTCTCCAAAGCTGCAATGTATCCTTACAACCAAATATTGAGGGTTCTGTCAAAGTGGTACATAAACTGACCTTCCTACATGGAGGCAGATTCTTGGCATTTCCAGCCTCTGCTTGGCCTGAGGATTAAAAATCCAGAGACCAAACTTGACAAGATTAGGCTGCTGGTATGCTGAGACCACTACCTACCATGCTGATCAGTACTGCTTAATTGTTTCCTTGTACTGCCCCTTCTGTCTGTTTCTACTCATCTGTTGTCTCTTATCTTATACTTAAGTTTGCAAAAAGGGACTATCTTTTTTGTTAATGTCTGCACAATGCCTGATCACTTATTATTATTATTATTATACTTGGACCTTGGTCTAGGAAGCAAAGCACTACCCTCCAAGGGCCATTTTCTACAACTCTAATTCACTCTACATAGCACTTATTCACATAAATACTCCCATTGATTTCAATACGACAATGTGCATAAGTGCCACTCAGTGAAAGTAAAGTTTGCAGAATCTGGTCCTAATCCATCTTCCTAATTTCTTTTAACCGTAACGATCCTGTCACAATGGTTAAATTAATGAATGTAGTGATCAGTTAAAACAACAGTAATACCAGGTGGTTTAGCTTCTAGGCAAAACAGATAATGAGAACATCTTATTAGTGCTCCAAAATCTACACGGATTACTAATTCAAATCTAGGTACAATTTATGCTCCTGGTCTTTTATCTATTAAGCCTTACATGTGAGCTATACACCACCTCTCTCTCTGTCTGCACCCTGAGTGGCAGTTGCATTTGGGTACGGACACTGAAGCAATTGGCCCCAGGGCAGGACTTGTAAGCTCCAAGAGCAGAGCATTCCTGAAGAATTTGCTATTTACTAATATTCACCCGAGCCAAAGTCTTCCCACCCCACGGTAAGGATGCAGGGACTAGAACCCAGGTCTGCTGAGCCTGGGACAGCCAATGTTCCCAGAGGATAACCAGGAGGATATGCAGAGCACACCCAGGAAGCACTGTGGAGAACAGGCGCCACAGGAAGTACCACCCAAAGGACCCATCGTAACAGTACACTGAAGCCCTCTGATGGGCCAACCATCCTAATAAACTGTGGAGGGTGCCCCAAAAAATTGTCTGGGCAACCACACAGGCTTTGGGCCTGCTGCGACTCTGGACCTCACCTCATCTCCTGATCTCTCGTCCCAGCCTGACTTTAACCCTGACTCTTGCTTCCTGACTCCAGCCGGGTGCTACTTCTGATCTCCAGTCTCCAACTCCAGCCTGACTCTGATCCTGATTCCTGTTTCTTGATTCTAGCTTGGTACTATCACTGATCTCTGGTCTCCAGCTCTGGCCTGACTTTGACCCTGATTCCTGCCTCCTTATTCTAGCCAGGTACTACCTGTGGTCTCTGACCCTGGCCCAACTTCAGCCAACTCTTGCTTATTGAACCGGGCTTACAGACTACCGTCCCTGACATGTAGACACCAGCCCAGTCGTGACTGCTAGGCCAGACCACCCACAGAGTGCTATACAAGAATTCTCTTTGCTCTGGCTTTCCCCTACTTGTGCTATGGAGTGCTCTAAGCCAGTTGAGTGGTTCTCAACTGGGGGTCTGTGGCCCCCCACAGGGCTGAAGCCCTGATCCCCATCAGTGTCCCTCAGGAGGCTGAAGCCCCAATCCCCACCAGTGAGCCCCGCGAGGCTGAAACCAGGACTCCTGGGAGGCGCAGGGCTGAACCCCCAATCCCCAGTGCCCCCCCGCGGGGCTGAAGCCAGAAGGTGCGGGACTGAATCCCTGAGCCCTGGTGCTCCCTGTGGGGCAGAAGCCCATGGGCTGAGTTGGGGACATGGAGGGCATTCCTCCCCGACAAAACTGCAGCACAAGAGCACAGCAGTCCCGGGGACAGCTCCACACCTCCCACCTAATTTCCTTTCCCCACCCCCGGCCAGGTCAGAGATCGGAAGCCAGAGCCTGTGTAGTAGCAAAAACAGCTCCCTGACAGAAGAATTTCCTATCTAGGTTGTACTGAGCATGCTCACCCAAACTGAGCTGGCTCAGAAGGTAACTGCTATTGGTGGGAAAATGTGCCGTCTGCTGTTTTTGCCATCACACCAGGCCATGCGGGGCAGCTGCTGATCTAGCTGGTGCCATGGAGCAGGCAGCCGCAACGTTTCCTCCTCTCCTGCTGGTGCCCCAGGTTGAAGCTGCTCCTCAGCTCCCAGCCCTTTTTGCTTATGCAGAGGCAGCTGGTAAGAGCCGTCTGCATGGGGAGACCCAGCTCTGTGGCTGACAGACTCCTCCGGGAACAGGGACTGCAGGGGAGCCCTCCTAGCACACAGCCTCTAATACCCCTCTCCCTACACCCTGAGCTACCTCCCTACCCACACACAGACACAGCTACCCTCTCCCGGCATCCTGAGCTTCCCCACCCCCTGCCCGCACACAGCCCTAGCTACCCCCCTGCCCCCACGAAGCCCCTAGCCACCCCTCTCCCTGCACCCACAGCCACCCCGTGTGCACACAGCCCCAGCTACCCCTTCTCCGTACCTTGAGCTACCCCCTCCCTCCACCTAAGCTGTTTTCAAACTTTTTAAGTTACAATTTTTGGTTGCACCTCTCCACACCCAAACCCAGACAGGCTGGGTGGCCAGCTGAGGTGAGTCGGGGGTGGAGGTGGCTCTCCATCCCTGGACCCCACCATGTGGAGGTGGCTCGAGCCCTTCTCGACCCTGCCCCCGCAAAACAGAAGTCAAACTACGCCTATGCTCAAGGCCCCTGCCCTGAAGGCTGCACCCCTGCTGGGCACTGGAGTTTTTATAGCCTGTTGATGGGGGCCTCCAAGAGAAAAAGTTTGAGACCCCCTACTCTAAGCAATATGAACTAGACTGCTTTTTAAATAAATTGTGGAGAAGAGCCTTGCTATCCCCCATTCTTTGTGAGGAACTGCTCTATTTCTAAATTATATAAAGGAAACACACACAGCAGTACAGTGCTGCGTGCCTTAAAAATACGCATAATAAAATAGCAAATGGTACCACCACACTTAAGCAAGATCTACAGTTTGTACAGTTTTAAATAAAAATGACCTAGAAAACATTAGTGAATTTCTGGACAAATGATTATAAATGTGATAGGAATGCTCTGGAATAAATAACCAGTTAAATAAGAATTATAATCACTATGGGGATTTTCATCAGTACAAGCCAACAAAGAATTTTTTTATGGATTGCAACTCCCCTTGATTGTGCAAAAAAACCCTCATCCTCAGAAAGAGGAATAGCTCATGTCCCAATTTTATAGGACTGGTATGTCAACATTGCAGAAATTATTTCATGTGGGCACCTGACAGGAGTAATGAAAATACCCTGAAGAATTTCTTTTGGTAAAAGAGGGCTTTATCTCTGGCTTAAAGGAAAATGCAAGTGTGCAAGTAAAAAAGGTACATGAGATCACTGCAGAGGGGTGGGCAAACTTTTTGGCCCGAGGGCCACATTGGGGTTGCGAAACAGTATGGAGGGCCAGGGAGGGAAGGCTGTGCCTCCCCAAACAGCCTGGCTCCCACCCCCATCAACCCCCTCTCGCTTCCCGCCCCCTGACTGCCCCCCTCAGAACTCCTGACCCATCCAACCCGCCCTGCTCCTTGTCCCCTGAGCACCCCCTCCCGGAACCCCCCATTCCTAACTGCTCCCCACAGGAGTGCACACCCTATCCAATCCCCACTGCTCCATGTCCCCTGAGTGCACCCCGGGACCCTGTCTGTAACTGCCCCCCAAGAACCCTCCCCCATCCAACCGCTCCCTGTCACCCCCGACCCTGCTCCCTGTCCCCTGACTGCCCCCCGGGACCTCCTGCCCCTTATCCAACCCCCCCTCCCCCTTACCATGCCACTCAGAGCCGCAGGACAGGCTTATTGGAAAGCCTGGGAGATGGATGGGCGCAAGCTACACTGCTCACACAGCGACATGGCTGAGGCGGAGGGGGGACAGCGGGGGAGTGGCTAGCCTCCCCGGCCAGGAGCTCAGGGGCCGGGCAGGACAGTCCCACGGGCCGGATGTGGCCCGCGGGTCATAGTTTGCCCACCTCTGTGCTAGAAAGAGTGGGAGGAGGTATTTAGCAGAGTTTGGTTTATATTGTGTTTGCTTGTTGCTTCTCTGGTATCATTTTAAAAATCAATAAAAAAAAAGGAAGAAAATAATTATTTTCTTATACCTGTATCTCAGTTTCAAAAACTTTCTCTACATCATCAGTACCAATAATGGAGTCATCTGGGCGGAATGTCACACTTGCTTTTTTCTTGTCCTCCTTCTCTTTTATCTGTTTTTCAGCACGTCTCTTTTGCCTGTCAACATATCAGTGAGAAATCACAATTTAACTTCTCTGATAATAGAAACATCAATCATTCTTTCTAATAAGCAAGAAAGAACACAATAACCTTCTTCTTAAGAAATATATTAGGTGTTTGAGTAAAGAGAGTTAACTGCTGTTCCATTTAAACTAATTAAAAACGTAAGTATCTACGCTATTTAAGGTGTTCATAAAATATTTAATAGTAACACAAACTTTAAAAGTCATGAAATATACAGCCAGTACCACAGAATTAGCTAAGTAAATAACTCAATCATGTACTCATTCAGATCAGTGGGAGTTTTGCCATTCACTCCACTGGGTTCACAATCAGGATCAATGACTTTACAAGGAAATTATCATCCTGTCAATGAGCCTAGAACCCTGACCTAAATTAAACTCCTCCAGAGATCAGACAACATGCTCTCTTAAGGAATACATGCACTAGCAATGTGACTATTTTGTGATGTGGACAGCGGACCACTAAGAACTAAACTGTGACTATGAAATCCTTT
This sequence comes from Lepidochelys olivacea, assembly GCF_965140295.1. Taxonomy (NCBI): domain Eukaryota; kingdom Metazoa; phylum Chordata; order Testudines; family Cheloniidae; genus Lepidochelys; species Lepidochelys olivacea. The sequence goes on from NC_140415.1 coordinate 26,722,469, forward strand.
CCCAGAGTAGGGAATGAACACGATACATGGTAACAACAATTCATACCAGAGATTTAGAAGTGCAAGGCTCTGAATCTCAATATCCATTTCCTCAAATTATTAAGCATTCAATCCTGTTTTCAATGAAGCTGGTACAAAAACTCTCATTGTAATCAATCAGAGAAGGCTCAGGTTACTAGTAAGCCTCTCCAAATGAAGACCAATTTTGAAAATCTGTCCTTGCCTTTTTGTATTATTCCACGTGTGTCTTGCGTCAAATGGTTCAATGTTAGCTTTTAACAACTCAATCTGACCAGAATGGTCTTGTCCACTGAACTCGTGCGGTGCACTGGTACGCTGGCGGCTTTGCTCAAATGCAATGAGATTTTGAATTGGGATGAGTTTTGGTGGTTGGAACTGTTTGAAAGAGAAGCAGAATGAGACATTTATAGAAGAGGAAACCAAAAATTGTACAGACTCTATTGAACAGAGTAGGTCCAACTCTGACCTCAGTTAGGAGTTGTACCTGTGTAATGCAGTCAATGCAAAAGGCAACTATCTAGTAGTAGAATCAGACCCAATTACTGAACACATTTATAAATTATCACCCAGAGGCAACATAAGAGACATAGAAACAGGTGGTTATACCATAAACAAAAAGGTGCAATACAAAACAGAAGAGGATATAGAAATGTTGTTGGTTTATTACTAGAGCTCAACAAAACCACTTCGTTACTTTATTTGTCCAAATTTTAAGAAAAATCCATTTTTTCTTGCAAAATCTTTTCCCATCTGTTATTCTCCAACATATTAAAATTCCTATAGCATGTTCCTGTGGATGAAGTTAGGAAATGGGAGACATATATATGTCGGAGGACCTCCAGCTCCCAGGAATTATTTATCTTTTGATATACATTTGCCTTAACAAAGGGGAAATTTACAACATTTTATATTCTAAAGTTAAATGTCATTTTCCTTTAATAATAAGGAATTTACCAAGGAATGAGAAATGTCTTACCCGATAATTTTCCTTGTTAGCAGCTTCTGTCCAATTCAACACTAAGAAATTAATGCCCCCACCCTGGCTTTGAAATTTCTGAGGCAGTCCATTATTGCTGGAGGCTGCACGACTAAGCCCCTTGTCCATCAGCTCAGGCTACCAGGATTCTTCCAAAGCTATAGAAACACTCCAGCAACCGACTATTAGCATTAAGATCACTTGATATCATGTGGTAATTATCCTTAACACAGTTATATATTTAAGTCTCCCTTGAGAGGAAAATTTCCATTTGTATTCCAATCATTTACCAGATTACCAGGATGTGTTGAACAAGGAAAGAAGCTGCTAATAAAAAGAAAATTATCATGAAAGAAATCTCTTTCTGTTGCACAGCTTCTCTCCACATTCATCTCTAATGGGAAATAGCAAGAAGTGAATCATAGAGGTAGGGGGAAAGATAAGCAGAGTTTTAATTATTTTTATAGTAGAATAATAGGCAGGAATGGAAGTTCTTCCCATATAAAGCAAGGAATTGTGTGGAAACCAACCCAGTATAACTCTCCTATCAATGGATGACTGCAGAGAAATGGAAACTTATTTTGTAAATCTTCCATAGATGGGGCTCATACACTTTTCTCCAGTACCCTAGGGACTTCTGTGAATTGTTTCCCAAATCCTAGCATGATAACTGGTGCAGGATTTAACATCTTGCCTGCAGCAACTTTGAAGACCTAAGGCCTTGACGTTTTGGATAGAATGAGATGAAAAGAATATAAATTAGTATATGTATTCAATATGCTTGAGACAGATCTTTAGACTGGTAGGAATGCCCATTTCTGCCACAATCTTCCAAAGGAGTGCTAGGGATTAGCACAAAGTAACAGAACTATTTCCCAGGAATTGTGGAAAGAGGAACTTACCTTGAACATAAAGGTTTCCTGGAGCTATAAGAATAACCTTTTCCTCATGACAATAGTTGTGTGATTCTTGTCTATATAGGAGATATATTTCCAATTCCAAATAGTAACTAGAAAAGCCAGCCATAGTCTTGTGTAATCTGATTAATGTTGGCAATTGAGCATATTCAAAGGGAGAAACTGATGTGTCTACCTATATGACGCCATTAGGGAAGGTACATATGTTTCTATGATGTTTGATTTTAGAACTCCAATCAACCATTCTGGTGAACCTCTAATGTAGCTGAGATCATCAGACCTTTGTGACTATATCTGTATCACAATAGCATCCAGAGGTCAGGGACTCATTGCACTGGGCACCATACTAAGGGGCAGTCCCTGCCCCAAAGAGCTTTCTGTTTCCTCTTGCACCGGAAACATAAATTGATCAGATCAATGAGTGAAAGAGATTCATAGACTTTAATGTCAGAAGCGACCATCATGATCATCTAGTCTGACCTCCTGCACATTGCAGGCCACAGAATCTCAACCTCCCACTCCTGTAGTGGACCCATAACCTCTGCCTGAGTTACTGAGGTCCTCAAAACATAGTTTAAAGACTTCAATTTACAGAGAATTCACCATTAACACCAGTTTAAACCTGCACATGAGGAAGGGGAAAAATCCCCAGGGTCTCTGCCAATCTGACCCGAGGGAAAAATCCTTCCCGACCCCAAATATGGCGATCAGTTAGACCATGAACATGTGGGCAAGACCCACCAGGCAGATACCTGGGAAGAATTCTCTGTAGTAACCCAGAGCCCTCCATCTAGTGTCCCATCTCCAGCTACTGGGAATTTTTGCTACTGGCAGTTGCCAATGGACCATGTGCTAGTGTAGGCAGTCCCATTAGACCATCCCCTCCGTAAATTTATCAAGCTCAGTCTTGAAGCCAGTTCGGTTTTCTGCTCCCATTGGAAGGCTGTTCCAGAACTTCACTCCTCTGATGGTTAGAAACCTTCAAGCCTAAAGTTTTGATGGCTAATTTATATCCATTTGTTCTTGTGTCCACTTTTGCGCTTAACTTACCTCCTCTCTCTCTCTCTGACGTATTTATCCCTCTGATGTATTTATAGAGAGCAATCATATCTCCCCTCTGCCTTCTTCTGGTTAGGCTAAACAAGCCAACCTCTTTGAGTCTCCTCTCATAAGGTAGGTTTTCCATTCCTTGGATCATCCTAGTAATCCCTCTCTGCACCTGTTCCAATTTGAGTTCATCTTTCTTGAACATTGGAGCCCAGAACTGCACACAGTATTCCAGATGAGATTTCACCAGTGCCTTGTATAATGGTACTAACACTTCCCTGTGTCCACTGGAAATACCTCAGCTGATGCATCCTAGGATTGCATTAGACTTTTTCATGGCTCCATCACATAGACAGCTCATAGTCATCCTGAGATCAACCAATACACCCACATCTTTCTGCTCCTGTCGCTTCCAATTGAGAAGTCCAAAACTTATAGAAAAAATTTTTGTTGTTAGTCCCTACATGCATGACCTTGCACTTTGAACTGTTAAATTTCATCCCATTTCTATTACTCCAGTTTACAAGATCATCCAGATCTTCTTGTAGGATATTCCAGTCCTCTTCTGTATTGGCAATACCTCCCAAGTTTGTGTTATCTGCAAATTTTATTAGCTCTCTCACTTTTTGTGCCAAGGTCAGTAATAAGATTGGTCCCAAGACTCTTCCTGAGGAACTCCACTAGTAACCTCCCTCCAGCCTGACAGTTCACCTTTCAGTATGCTGTTTTCTCCCCTTTAACAAGTTCCTTATTGACTTTCAATCATCATATTAATCCCTATCTTCTCCAATATAACTAATAATGTCCCATGTGGAACTGTATCAAATGCCTTACTGAAATCCAGATAGATGAAATCTACTGCATTTCCTTTGTCTACAAAATCATTTATCTTCTCAAAAGAAGGAAATCAGGTTGGTCTGGCATGATCTACCTTTTGTAAAATCTTATTGCATTTTATTCCAATTACCGTTCACCTCTACGTCCTTAATTACTTTTTCTTTCAAAATTTGTTCCAAGACCTTGCATAAACTTGAGAACAAACTAACAAGCCTGTAGTTTCCTGGATACCTTTTTTAATCTTTCTTAAAAATAGGAACTATATTAGCAATTCTCCAATCATAGAGTATGATCCCTGAGTTTACAGATTCATTAAAAATCCTAGCTATTGGACTTGCAATTTCATGTGCCAGTTCCTTAAATATTCTTGGATGGAGATTCTCCTGGTCCCCTGATTTAGTCCCATTAAGCTGTTTGAGTTTGATTTTTGCCTCAGATGTGGTAATTTCTACTTCCATATCCTCATTGCCACTAGCCACCCTGCCACTGCCCCTAAGCTTTTCATTAGCCTTACTAAAAAATGAGGCAAAGTATTTAATTTAGGTGTTAGGCCATGCCTAGATAATCTTTAATCTCCACTCCCCATCCTCCATCCTTATCAATCCCACTTCTTCTTTCCTTGTTTTCTTATTTATATGGCTATAAAACCTATTAATTGTTTTTAATTCCCTTTGCGAAGTCCAACTCTGTTTGGCTTTTGGCAGTTTGCACTTTATTCCTACACTTTCTGATTTTCAAGAGGTAGTCTTCCTTGCTGATCCTTCTATTCCTTGTAGGCTTTCTGCTTTCACTTAATCCTCACACCTTCTTGTCAACTGTCTAAATGGGCCATCTTGATTATCACTACAAAAGTTTTTCTCTCCTGCTCATAATACCTCATCTTAACTAATTAGCCTCTTACAGTTTGTATGGCAACTTCCACCTTCTATGTATGTATAAAAAAGAATAATACTCTTGTTACTATATGTTCCATTCTGTGCATCCGATGAAGTGGGCTGTAGCCCACAAAAGCTTATGCTCTAATAAATTTGTTAGTCTCTAAGGTGCCACAAGTACTCCTTTTTACTTAATCACCTGTTTGAGATGCTTGCTGATCCAGGTTGGTCTGCAACCCTTCCCTACAAATTCACCACCCCCTCCCTTGGTGGGGATGCAGGGTTCAGATAGCTTATGCAACTCTGACTTAAAGTAATTCCAAGTTTCCTCCACATTCAGATCCTTGAGTTCTTCAGTCCAGTCCACTTCCCTAATTAATTCCCTTAATTCAGTGGTTCTTAACCTATTTACCATTGTGGGCCACACAAAGCTCTCTGTGTGTTATGTGGGCTGCATCCACACAATATATATATAATACCTGGATGGCCCTGAGGATGTCACATGTGCTGATTGGGCTGCAAGTGGCCTGTGGGCCACAGGTTGAAAATCACTGCCTTAATTTTTTGAAATTAGCTCTTTTGAAATCAAGGAAAGCAACTATTTGATGAAGAAATCAGTCAGCTATCAGATCCAGGAAAATCTGGGCCTTACTATTATTATTAGCATGTGTCCTCCAATCTCTATCTGGGAAGTTAAAGTCTCCCATAAACACAGAATTCCCAGTAGAATTTATTTAATTAAAAACATTAAAGAGGTCTCTATCCAAATCCAAATCAGATCCTGGTGTTCTGTAGCTCACCCCAACCACTATAGGGGAACCTCTAGTAGCTTTCTTCCTCAAAGTGATTTTGGCCCAGACTCTTTCTTATCCATTCTATCACTTCTAATTTCTTTATAGTCTACCTCATCATTAATATACAATGCTGCTCTGCTACCTTTGCCTTTATTTCTGTCTTTCCTGAACAGCACATACCCCTCAATACCTGCACTCCAGTCATGACTACTATTCCACTATGTTTCTGTTATCCCTATAATATCTGGTTTCACTTTCTGCATTAGTACTTCTAGTTCCTCCATTCTGTTACCCAGGCTCCTTGCACTAGTGTGCAAACATCTTAATAGTTCCTGCTCAGCTTCATCCGCATTCCTTGCCCAACGGGGTACAGGCATTCTACTGCCAGTATCACCTATCTGACTGGTATCAGCACAATCCTTCCTCTTAATGTCCATTCTGCTACCCATTGCTGTTCCCATCTCTACTGCTGTATCCTTTCTTGATTTTCTTCCCTCTCAATGTTATAATCTCGATGCCTGATTTTAAGAACATCTCCCAACCATCTTTCGAGTTCTTAGTTTAAAGCTCTTTTAATGAACTGTGCCAATCTCCATCCCAGAGGTCTATTTCCCTCCCTACTGAGGTGGAGTCCATCCCATGAGAACTATCCTCTGTCCATGAACGCCTCCCAGTGGTCAAACATCCCAAAGCCTTCCTTATAGCACGACTGACTGAGCCATCTTTGATCATCATAATCTTTTCTCACCTTTGTTCTCCTCCTCTAGGGACAGGCAGAATCCCACTGAAGATTACCTGAGCCTCCATTTCCTTAAGCATCTTTCCCAGGCTGGCATAGTCTCCCGATATGTTCCACTGAGAATCTAGCTGTGTCATTTGTTCCCACATGAAGGGCAATCAATGGATTGTTTCCTGCTCCCATTAGGATCCTCTTCAGCTTCAGGTTCACATTCCATTTCTGAGCATCTGACAGACAGCAAACCCTTCTGTTCTGCACTGGTGACAGCCCTGTCTGTTGTTCTTAGTAGGGAGTCCGCAATCACATACACCTGCCTTTTCCTGGTGATGGTGTTTCATGTTCTTTTTGGCTGCAAGTTCTCTTGTCTTTTATTCTCCCTTGCAATCTTCTGCAAGTCATCCTGCATCTTCCTGGGGTTGTGAACTCTGGCTATCTCCATTGACTCTTCCCCTCTTCTTACAGGACTAACCGCTCTTCTCTTTTTCCTTGCCCTCCCTCCTTCAGTTACAGCCTGATGTGCCCCTTCCTCATTTTCCAACCCAGCAAACCTGTTCCTGGGCTCTATTTCTCCTTCATTAGCCAGTCTTCTTCTCTGACTGGTTCTTGTAGTTGCATGCCTCCACTGATCATTTCCCTCACCTAGCAGTCTCCCGTATCAGTTCTTCAGTCCAGCTTGCATCCATAAGTCTTGAATTTTCCCTTCAGCCTCCTCTTGCCTTTGATCCATCATCTGCTTCAACCCCCTTTGAAACTCAACTATAGCTTCCACCTGCAGCTCCAAGCCTCGGATCTTCTCTTCCATCAGTTCTATCAGGCACCACTTCATACAAATGAAGCTCTTTTTCAGGAACCCACTCTAGGATCATGTATATCCCACAGCTTCCATATCTGATCATCTTCATGGTCTCTTCCATTGCTTGGATCACTATCACTGGTGCCTCTGTAGCTGTCATTTCCTTCCCGCCTAACCTCCTGTCAAGGAAAAAGAAACAAAACAAAAAAAAGAAAATAACCCAAAACACAAACCAAAAGAAATCCAGAACACCAAACTCCTTTCTCCAACTCCTCCTAAAACTCCCGTTTACAGCTCTGTTTGCCAGATACCAAAATGTGTCAGACGCTATTAGAGAATCCATACTGAACTACACTTTTCTTCCAGTGCCTACGTTAACTGAGAGTTTTCCAAGTCCAGATGAAGGCATCCTGCTTCAAGAGATCTTGTCTTTTCTGCATGTGCAATGTGGGTTCCTGGGCAATCTAGCAAAGCTGGAGGAGGACTTGAATAAATTCATGGATGTTAGGTCCATCATTTATAGAAAAGAAGAAAAGGGAAAGTTCAATTCTTTTTTTTTAACCCAGTTATACTTTTGGCTATCACAGCATCCTTTGGCAACGTGTTCCACTGATAGACTGTGCACTGTGTGAAGAAGTACTTCCTTATATTGTTTTAAAAATGCTGCCTATTAATTTCATTGGGTGACCCCTGGTTCTAGTCTGAAGGGGTGTGACAGGGTGGACTAGGTCTGGAGGCCTCGCAGCACTGCCTCACCCCACCCCAGAAAAGAGAAGAGGAGAAAGTCCTCCAGGCAACCTAGAGGAGCTGCATGGGAGCACACAATCAGAGGGGCTGCTGGAGCAACCAATCAGGGCTAGAAAGGCCATATATAAAGGGACCAGCAGAGGAAATGTAGTCAGTTACTATCTGGAACTTGAAGAGGAAGAATGAGATGCCTGACTGGCTGGAAGAGCAGTAGGATTATGGACAGGTCAATGCAGGGAGGCTGAGCCCTGGACCTAGCCAGATCAGGCGAGAGTACCGTGATGGGCCCTGCTGGTCTAACTGAAGGCTGAGCCAAGGTGAGTGCTGGCAAAAGGACACCAACTGAGGGTACCAAGATGGGCCCGTTGGGCTGTTAAAGAAGATAGTCTCTCCAGGAAGGAAGCCTTGGTGCTATGGCCCCATCACAAGGCCATGAGAGAGAAGTAGAAACTGTATACCCCGGAAGGGGAGACAGTGTGTGTGACTCAGCCAGAGGTCTGAGTCACTGAAGACCCACTGAAAGAACTATCGGGGGAGAAGGGGCCTCACAAGAGGTGGGTCCTACTCTGTTGTAAAAATTGAAAAAAAGCAGATTCACACTCGACCAGAAAGGGAGCACCCATGAGAGGTGGGTGCTACCCCATTCAAAAATGAATGATTGCAGGCACTATCAGCCAGAGAGGGGGGTGCTTGTGAGAGGTAGGTGCCAATGTCATTACAAGGGGTAAACAACACTTCCTTATTCACTTCCTCCACACCATTCATGATTTTATAGAACTCTATCATAGAATCATAGAATATCAGGGTTGGAAGGGACCTCTGGAGGTCACCTAGTCCATCCACCTGTTCAAAGCAGGACCAATCCCCAACTAAATCATCCCAGCCAGGGCTGTGTCAAGCCTGACCTTAAAAACTTCTAAGGAAGGAGATTCCACCACCTCCCTAGGTAACGCATTCCGGTGCTTCACCACCCGCCTAGTGAAAAAGTTTTTCCTAATATCCAACCTAAACCTCCCCCACTGCAACATGAGACCAATACTCCTCGTTCTGTCATCTGCTACCACTGAAAACAGTCTAGATCCATCCTCTTTGGAACCCCCTTTCAGGTAGTTGAAAGCAGCTATCAAATCCCCACCCATTCTTCTCTTCCACAGACTAAACAATCCCAGTTCCCTAAGCCTCTCCTCATAAGTCATGTGCTCCAGCCCCCTAATAATTTTTGTTGCCCTCCGCTGGATGTTTTCCAATTTTTCCATATCCTTCTTGTAGTGTGGTGCCCAAAACCGGACACAGTACTCCAAATGAGGCCTCGCCAATGTTGAATAGAGGGGAACGATTACGTCCCTCTATCTGCTGGCAATGCCCCTACTTATACATCCCAAAATAGCATTGGCCTTCTTGGCAACAAGGGCAAACTGCTGACTCATATCCAGCTTCTCGTCCACTGTAACCCCTAGGTCCTTTTCTGCAGAACTGCTGCCTAGCCATTTGGTCCCTCGTCTATAGCAATGCATGGGATTCTTCCGTCCTAAGTGCAGGACTCCACACTTGTCCTTGTTGAACCTCAACAGATTTCTTTTGGACCAATCCTCTAATTTGTCTAGGGCCCTCTGTATCCTATCCCTACCCTCCAGCGTATCTACCTCTCCTCCCAGTTTAGTGTCATCTGCAAACTTACTGAGGGTGTAATCCACACCATCCTCCAGATCATTAATGAAGATACTGAACAAAACCGGCCCGAGGACTGACCCTTGGAGCACTCCATTTGATACCAGCTGCCAACTAGACATGGAGCCATTGATCACTACCCGTTGAGCCCAACAATCTAGCCAGCTTTCTATCCACCTTATAGTCCATTCATCCAGTCCATACTTCTTTAACTTGCTGGCAAGAATACTGTAGGAGACCTTATCAAAAGCTTTGCTGAAGTCAAGGACTAACACGTCCACTGCTTTCCCCTCATCCACAGAGCCAGTTATCTTGTCACAGAAGGCAATTAGATTAGTCAGGCATGACTTGCACTTGGTGAATCCATGCTGATTGTTCCTGATCACTTTCCTCTCGTCTAAGTGCTTCAGAACTGATTGCTTGAGAACCTGCTCCATGATTTTTCCAGGGACTGAGGTGAGGCTGACTAGCCTATAGTTCCCTGGATCCTCCTCCTTCCCTTTTTTAAAGATGGGCATTACATTAGCCTTTTTCCAGTCGTCCAGGACCTCCCCTGATCACCATGAGTTTTCAAAGATAATGGCCAATAGCTCTGCAATCACATCCGCCAACTCCTTTAGCACTCTCTGATGCAGCGCATCCGGCCCCATGGACTTGTGCTCGTCCAGCTTTTCTAAATAGTCCCGAACCACTTCTTTCTCCACAGAGGGCTGGTCACCTCCTCCCCATGCTGTGCTGCCCAGTGCAGTAGTCTGGGAGCTGACCTTGTTTGTGAAGACAGAGGCAAAAAAAGCATTGAGTACATTAGCTTTTACCACATCCTCTGTCACTAGGTTGCCTCCATCATATCCCCTCTTAACTGTTTTTTTTCTTAGATGAACAATCCCAGTCTTCTTAATCTCTCATCCTACGCAAACTGATCCATATCCCAACACATTAGTTTGCCTTTCTGTGTACTTTTTCCAATTATAATACATCTTTTCTGAGATGGGGCCACCGGAACTACATGTAGTATTCAAGATGTGGGTGTACCATGGATTTATATAGAAGCAATATTTTCTGTCTTATTGTCTATCCCTTTCCTAATGGTTCCTAACAATGCTAGCATTTTGGCTGCCGCTGCAGACTAACCAGATTTTTAGAGAACTATTCACGGTGACTCCAAAATCTCCTTCTTGGGTTCCAAATTATCTGTTACCACTCATCATTTTATATATATATAGTTGGGATTATGTTTTCCAATGTGCATTACTTTGCAGTTACCAACACTGAATTTCATCTGACATTTTGTTGCCCAGTCACACAGTCTTGTGAGATCCCTTTGTAACTTGTTGCAGTCAGCTTTGGACCTAACTGTCTTGAGTAATTTTGTATTGTCCGCAAACTCTACCACCCTGTGAGGCTTGCATTCATAGTGTGTATACAAGGATCTGGAGTGAAAATTGGGTCAGCTTTCTGCATGTTGTTTGTACATACCTGCCAACAAAGGCACATTCAGATATAACCTGAGAATAACAAATCATTTTGCATTGTATTGGGTTCATGATTCTGTATCCTCAGAAGACATTTCTGCAGGTGCATTTTAATAAACCTATCCAGGAAATTAAGCCGGTCATGGCACCAGCAATCCAAACAAGGCACCAGCAAACCACTGGAGATAGAGACCTATAGATGATCATTGCCAGGAAATTACTGATGCAATGAATTTTTGGCTCTTGGCAAATCTTTACCATAATAAAACGGTAACCAAAGCCATGCTTGTTTTGACCCCTGGGTGAGCAAGTCTCTGCATTAAGTTCGAAAAATATTATTGATTTTGAACTGGTGGATATGAATTCTTTCCTGCATTTGTCCATGTATAAATAGATCTGTTTCTCTGGATAGGGCACCGACTGGCTTTTTTATAAGGATATGTCAACAACAAGAGTAACTGTGCAGTAAACTAGGGTGTAAATCTGCAGTGCTCTAGCCTGCTTTGGACTAACAGGCTATGTGGACCCTGCTACCACACACTAACATTCCATAGTGTGCTGTAATCAATACTTCCTCATAGGTCGTGTTTTCTAGATCTTGAATAATTTTTGTTGCACTCTGGATTTTCTCCAATTTGTTCACATCTTTCCCAAAGTGTGGTGCCCAGAACTGGACACAGTACTCTAACTGAGGCTTTATCAGTGCTGAGTAGAGTGATTACTTCTCGTGTCTTGCTTACAACACTCTGGTAACACATTCTGGAATTAGATTTTTTTTTGCAAAACTATTACATTGTTGACTCATATTTAGTTTTGTGATCCACTATAACCCTGAGATCCTTTTCTGCAATACTCCTTCCTAGGCAGACATTTCCCCATTTTTGTATTTGTGCAATTGAGTATTCCTTCCTAAGTACTTTGCATTTGTCCTTATTGAATTTTGTCCTATTTATTTCTGACAATTTCTCTAGTTTGTCAAGATCATTTTCAATTCTAATACTGTTCTCCAAGCACTTCCTCTCCCAGCTTGGTACCATTCATGGGGAGTGGAATCCTCATGTGACTCTGATCTGGTCACAGACTGCCTGAAGTGCTCCTTATGCTTTAATATAGAGCCAGTCTGTGGAGCAAGAGTGGAGTGGAGAGAGACTCTTTCATAATCCTGAGCCCTTTTCTTTGACAGGGCAAGGATTTATTGCTGACATGTAGAAGGCACAAATCACATTCTGTTGGTGCTTGAAATCTGAGCCCCTTTCCTTAGAGTCAGGGTCCTTGGGCTGTATGCCAGATAGACCCAATTCCCATTAACTGTAGCCTGAGGAAGTGCTTCACAGAATAGACAGGTTCTCTACATGCCTGGAGTGACACATCATAGGGCAAGGGGCAGAGCACAGTGTTACAGAGCACTGTGAGAGCCTCTGCATAGGAGAATGGCTCTAGCAAACGCTCCCTTATATGGAGGTGTTATGAACTGCTGCCTTGCAAATATGATGCTTGCTTTTGCATTTTTGGGACCAAGTCTCTGGGGTTTGCATAACTCACTCCTGAGCATCATGACAACCTCCAAATTTACAATGAGAGGAAGCAGAGGTCTTTAGAAGCCCTACTTTTTTTCCCCTATGGAGCTGAGGACCCCCTTCAGTATCCAGAGAGTAGTCAGAAAATCTTCCCCCTCCAACCTGAGTCTGTTGTGTGTCTTACCCCAAGCTGACTGGATAGGATCCTTCTCATCCTTATACTTTCTCCCTGAAATGTTCAGATGCTCCTGAGCTTTTCTGTAATGGAGTTAAGGCTCTTTGGGGAAGAAGGGATTCAACATGCCGGTCCAACACTCTGTCCCTTCACTGTGAGAGTTGGCTGTAATTCACCCTCTGTAGAGCCTGTAAATACTGCCTCACACAGGCAACACTTTAGCTCAGTGTTTGCAGAACAGCTCCACCATCCCAGAGTGGGGGCAGAGAAATCCTGGAGAGGAGGCACTGCAGTGGCGGGTCCAAGTGGTTGAAACAAACATGCTATCAAATAACCTGATCCGGGGACGGGGGGGGGGGGGGGGTTTGCGGGGAGGAGGAGGAGGAGGAAAGATTATAAGTCTTTACCATATGAAAATGAATAAAAATTAAAGTTATAAAACAAAATGATGGGGAGAAACCAAACCACCAACTTGTTCCTCTGCTGGAGACAGAAAATCTGGTGGCCTGAGCTGAAGGCATGGCTTAGTGCTGGTGCCTCAAGCAACAATGCTGGACCTCCTCCAAATTACACAGGTGAGGGCATTATCCCATTAATGAGGACTGAAGCTATGCAACAGGAAATATGCTTATTTAATTGCAACATAGAAAAATATATTCCTAAAATCCATTACCTTGTTTTTTGGAGGTAAATTAGTGTGAAGAATCGGTATTCCTGTGTGCTGTAATGTGTCTCTGCAGTTGGTCTCCTCAGTTATAGGTCTAACGGGTATTAAAGAACCAGGGACTGGTGGTCTTATAATTGGTGGAAATCTAGGTGCTGGGTCAAGCTGCAGGTGCAGTAAAGGAATTCCAGCTGAATGCTGGTAAGTTCCATAGAAGGAAGCATGCTGAGCACTCCGTGGCTTCTCTGCACTCACATTTGTAGGAAGGTGCTGCAGAGGTGCAAAATTTTGCTCTCCTTCATATTGATCCAGATTAAGTAGTTTAGGAGGCCTCTTGCTTTCAGCTTCTGCCCACCTCTTCTTTTCCTCATATACTTGCCTCATCATTTCAGGATCGTATTTATTCAAATTCAAGTGTGTCATTGAAATAGTCTTGTCTCCTAGCATACATGACAGCGGAGGGTTCTGTAAAGAATTAGATGGATCCCAAACTACCCTTGGTTGGGGGAGTGACCCGATGAAAGCTTGTGAAACTTTTAATGGATATAAATTGAGTGGTTTCAAATGATCAGATTCAAGTTTAAGCAAAGGAAAGCCATTTTCATAATTTAAGGTTTTTGCAACTGGGATAAGTTTGGGTGTCTTCTGGATATCTAGGGAATGAGATAACAGATGAAGTGCTGTGGCTGGAGCTGAAGGAAGCAAGTCCTGAGATGCTGGAATAAATTCTGTTCCATTGGACTGGCTCTCTGATAGGCTTAAAGAAATATTCACATCAGGATGATTCTAAATGAAAAAAGAACACACAATAGTACTTTAAACTATGTATAAGATCACAATAAATCGTTACTAAATGTAGTCTCTATTACTTGGTAATTCTGTCTAATGCAATTACTACAAGAAAGTTCTCTAATTTTTCAAATGGAATAACATCTGATATGCTTTTTCTTAAAAAGTAATGCTTGGTTTTACCTACATGTATACTTTCTTTGCTGCTTTGATCATTTAGGATATTTCTTTCCTGAGAAGGAGAGCTGCTCTTCTTATTAGACTTTCCAGCATTTTCTTCAGTGGGCAGCTGAGTCTCAGGAGAAATGTCTGCAGACTGTACAGGCAGGGATGTGTCAGCACCACTGCCTCTTACAGTGTGTGAAGCCTGGCTTCCTCCCAACTGAATAGCCTGAGACTGCTGCAGAAGATGCTGCATATTTGGCAAGCTGGCAAAGGATGATCCCACCATTTGCATTAAGTTCAGAAAGTTGACTTGCTGCAGCTAGAATGTAAACAAAAATAAAGCTAACATTATAAAAGTTGCTTAAATGGGTCTTGGCCAAAATCCTTAGTTAAAACTTTTTACAGACCTATAGATTATCCTAAAATTTATAGATAATCCTATTAAAATAGATAGCAACAGAAACAACATCCCAATGTCTCAATAACAAGTACACTAAATCGATATTTCTTTCGTGATACAATACGCTATGTGAAATAATAATGTTATCCTACAACAACGTATAGTCCTTTGCATTCTTTATTTCAAAGCAAAGAAATCTAAACCTGAATAATACCAGGATGGAATAGTTTCAAATGTACCAGCATTAACTCATTAACATTTTAACTATACAGTTACTGTTTGTTCATAATGTCCCCTAATTTATATGAATAAAGGACATTAAGAGAATGTTAACAGTTAGTCCTCCTAAAAATATAATTGTTCAAACTGTACTGCTCCTCAAATTCACAAACCTTCTGATTAAGAAGTCAAAAGGTCATGAATTATGCCTAAAATAATTGGTTTCTACCTTCAGTTACCTTTAACCCAGAAATTTGCATAAAAGCATCATAGAATAACCTTGAAAGCAATCATTTTTCATATTGCTTGTTTTTTTAAAATTGAACAGTTTAATCTGTGTTTCATTATTTTTAATAATGAGAGATTCTTACCTGAACTAATTTAAACATTTCATCTTGGAGCATCTGTCTGACAGCTTCTGAAACGTTCAATGGCTCTGATATCTGCTCTCCATCCTGGACCTCTTGCTTCTTTGAACACACCGGACGATTATAGGGAACACTTGATACACCAGTGAAAGAAGGTTGATCATCACATGCACAAATCTCTATGTTACTTGAAGTATTGGGAATAAAAATAGTAATTTTTAGACACTTTCCAAAAGATATGGATTCTGAACACTGAACCTGATGATGAGAATCAGAGTGAAGTAAATGTATCAAAACTTTACAACTGGTACGTTAAAATGAAAAATGATACCCATTAGCAAAAATAAGAGACACTTTGTTTTAGGTTTTCAGTGTGCATTCATCCCCTCTGGAAATTTGAATTTTTTTTTTTTTTAAAAACAAAATCAATTTTCTGGAGGAAAAAAGTAAAAAAGACACATTTTTTAAAATTAGAACCATTTTTTCCCCTCTCTAATGGGTAGTAGATTTCTGGCCAGACCTGCTTAGATTCTGTGATCTCACAGGATCGCAGCACAAAGTGGTGTGGCTGTAGGTCTTATACCACAATGTACAGTAAACGCAAACATTATACATTTACTGCAAAGAAACACTGAACAGAATATTAAGACTGCAGATTTAATAGGAATAATCCATAATTTACTACATAATGCATTACAGTTTCTCTTACGTAGGAGCATCTGCATTCATTTCTAAACAGAATGAATGAGGAATGGTGCTGGAAACAGCCTCAGCCATACTGTAAAGAAAGACAAAAATATAAGTTTATTATAAATGTTTCAACCTTTAATATGTTGCATATTGTTTTTTTAGTTATATGGAACATTTTTGAAAGATTTTGTATGTAAAATACAAGCTTGTTTACCTAATATGCATGTAAATTTAATCCAAGACATACTGAATTGAGTACCTTCTATCACTGTATAACACTGCAGCTGAGTACACAATTGTTGATTGTTTATGCTTGGTCTCCATAGCAATCAGTAACTGACAAACAACATGGTTGAATAGATTTTGATTATTCACACAAAATACTAGGCAACAGAAAGGCTGAGGACTGATTTGACTTGGCAAAACAAAGGAAAATCCTTAAATGTGAAAATCCTTAAAATCCCACATTTAAGGGACACTGTGAACATGATTGAAATGTGCATTTCTAAAAGGAAAAGTTAATGTCACGCAGCAACTCCTGAGGATAGTTTTTATATGCCCTATTTTACAAAAAGGAAAAATTATACTGCCTTAAAATGGTAATGAAATACTAATGAAGACTTTATAAAGCTATGTAGATTTTAAAGACTACAACAAACTGTACACATATTGAGGACGTTTTATCTATATAATCTAGTATTATTACAATATAATTACATAGAATCATAGAACTGGAAGGGAACTCAAGAGGTCATCTAGTCCAGTCCCCTGCACTCAAGGCAGGACTAAGTATTATCTTGACCAGTGGTTCTTAACCTTTACTGCAGCTGGCACCCCTTTGGTTCTCAAAATATGTTCTTATAAAAAATTGTTGAAGTAGGTCAGTTCTTTAAACCGAGATATATTTTTGTTTGTATATTATGGTAATCATTAAAAAAGTCTATAATGTTAATAAATACATAGGTTTGATGAAACAAAGAAGTTGTACTTACGTCCCTGTGCTTAATTTGTGTTTCCGATGATTTACCTTCTAAAAAAACCTGGCATGTCTCGCACCCCCAGGGAAGAACCACTGATCTAGACCATCCCTGACAGATGTTTGTCCAAACTGCTCTTAAAAATCTCCAATGATGGAGATTCCACAACCTCCCTAGGAAATTTATTCCAGTGCTTAGCCACTCTGACAGTTAGGAAGTTCTTCCTACTGTCCAACCTAAACTGCCCTTGCTGCAATTTAAGCCCATAACTTCTTGTCCTATCCTCAGAAGTTAAGAACAGTAATTTCTCTCTCTCCTCCTTGAAACAATCTTTTATGTACTTGAAAACTTAAGTCCCCTCTCAGTCTTCTCTTCTCAAAACTAAACAAACCCAATTTTTTCAATCTTCCCTCATAGGTCATGTTTTCTACACCTTTAATCATTTTTGTTGCTCTACTCTGGACTGTCTCCAATTTGTCCACATCTTTCCTGAAATGTGGCAACCAGAACTGAACACAATACTCCAGCTGAGGCTAATCAGTGCGGAGTAGAGTGGAAGAATTACTTCTCATGTCTTGCTTACAATACTCCTGCCAATAGATCCCAGAATGATGTTTGCCTTCTTTTGCAAGAGTGTGACTCTGTTGACACATAATTAGCTTGTGATCCACTATGACCCCCAGATCCCTTTCTGCAGTACTCCTTTCTAGGCAGTCCATTCCCACTTTATATGTGTGCAATTGATTATTCTTTCCTAAGTGGAGAACTTTGCATTTGTCTTTAAATTTCATCCTATTTACTTCAGACCATTTCTTCAGTTTGTCCAGATCATTTTTATTTTTAATCCTATCCTCCAAAGCACTTGCAACCCCTCCCAGCTTGGTATCATCCACAAACTTTATAAGTATACTCTCTATGCCATTATCTAAATCATTGATGTAAGAGAGTGGTATGATTGCTCAGAGCTCCAGTATGAAACTGGAGAAAAGCCTGTTGAGAGTCTTTGGGTTATGTTTATAAGGGAGAGCAACAAGGGTGATGTCAAGGTGGACGTGTGCTATAGACCACCGGACCAGGAGGATGAGGTAAACGAGGATTTCTTCAGACAATTAACTGAAGTTTCCAGAGCACAGGCCCTGGTTCTAATGGGGGACTTCAATCACCCTGACATCTGCTGGAAGAGCAATACAGTAGTGCACAGACAATCCAGGAAGTTTTTGGAGAGTGTTGGGGACAACTTCCTGGTCCAACCAGGGGCCAGTCTCCTCTTGACCTCCTGCTTACAAACAGGGAAGAATTGGTATGGGAAGTAGCAAGTGGGTCGCAACCAAGGCAGCAGTGACCACGAAATGGTTGAGTTCAGGATCCTCACAAAACGAAGAAAGGAGAGTAGCAAAATACAGACCCTGGACTTCAGAAAAGCAGATTTTGACTCTCTCAGGGAACTGATGGGCAGGATCCTCTGGGAGGCTAATATGAGGGGAAAAGGAGTCCAGGAAAGCTGGCTGTATTTTAAAGAAGCCTTATTGAGGGTGCAGGAACAAGCCATCCCGATGTGGAGAAAGATCAACAAATATAGCAGGCAACCAGCTTGGCTTAACAGTGAAATCTTCGGTGAGCTTAAACACAAAAAGGAAGCTTACAAGAAGTGGAAACTTGGACAGATGACTAGGAAGGAGTACAAAAATATGGTTCGAGCATGCGGGGTGTAATCAGGAAGGCCAAAACACAACTGGAGTTGCAGCTAGCAAGGGATGTGAAGGGTAACAAGAAGGGCTTCTATAGGTTTGTTAGCAACAAGAAAAAGGTCAGGGAAAATGTGGGACCCTTAATGAATGGGGGAGGCAACCTAGTGACAGATGATGTGGAAAAAGCTGAAGTACTCAATGATTTTTTTGCCTCAGTCTTCACAGACAAGGGCAGCTCCCACACTGCTGTCCTGGGCAGCACAGTATGGGGAGGAGGTGAGCAGCCCTCAGTGGTGAAAGAACAGGTTAAAGACTATTTAGAAAAGCTGGACATGCACAAGTCCATGGGTCCAGATCTAATGCATCCAAGGGTGCTGAGGGAGTTGGCTGATGTGATAGCAGAGCCATTGGCCATTATCTTTGAAAACTTATGGCGCTTGGGGGAAGGTCCCGAGTGATTGGAAAAAGGCAAATATAGTGCCCATCTTTAAAAAAGGGAAGAAGGAGAACCCAGAGAACTACAGACCCGTCAGTCTCACCTCAGTCCCTGGAAAAATCATGGAGCAGGTCCTCAAAGAAACCATTTTGAAACACTTGGAAGACAGCAAGGTGATCAGGAACAGTCAACATGGATTCACCAAGGGCAATTCATGCCTGACCAACCTGATTGCCTTCTATGATGAGATAACTAGCTCTGTGGATATGGGGAAAGCGGTGGACGTGATATATCTTGACTTTAGCAAAGCTTTTGATACGGTCTCCCACAATATTCATCACAGCAAGTTAAAAAAGTATGGATTGGATGAATGGACTATAAGGTGGATAGAAAGCTGGCTAGATTGTTGGGCTCAATGGGTAGTGATCAACGGCTCAATGTCTAGTTGGCAGCCGGTATCAAGCAGAGTACCCCAGGGGTCAGACCTGGGTCCGGTTTTGTTTAACATCTTCATTAATGATCTGGAGGATGGGACGAATTGCACCCTCCGCAAGTTCGCAGATGACACTGAACTGGGGGGAGAGGTAGATACGCTGGAGGGTAAGGATAGGGTCCAGAGTGACCTAGACAAATTGGAGGATTGGGCCTAAAGAAATCTGATGAGGTTCAACAAGGACAAGTCCAGAGTTCTGCACTTAGGATGGAAGAATCCCATGCACTGCCACAAGCTGGGGGCTGACTGGCTAAGCAGCAGTTCTGTAGAAAAGGACCTGGGGATTACAGTGGATGAGAAGCTGGATACGAGTCAGCAGTCTACCCTTGTTGCCAAGAAGGCTAAAGGCATACTGGGCTGCATTAGTAGCAGCATTGCCAGCAGATCAAGGGAAGTGATTATTCCCCTTTATTCGGCACTGGTGCATCCAGTTTTGGGTCCCCACTACAGAAAAGATGTAGACTAATTGGAGAGAGTCCAGTGGAGGGCAACAAAAATGATCAGGCAGTTGGGGCACATGATTTACGAGGAGAGGCTGAGGGAACTGGGCTTATTTAGTCTGCAGAAGAGAAGAGTGAGAGGAGATTTGATAGCAGCCTTCAATTACCTGAAGGGGGGTTCCAAAGAGGATGGAGCTTGGCTGTTCTCAGAGGTGACAGATGATAGAACAAAGAGGAAAGGTCTCAAGTTGCAGTGGGGGAGGTCTAGGGTGGATATTAGGAACAACTATTTCACTAGGAGAGTGGTGAAGCACTACAATGGCTTACCCAGGGAGGGGGTGGAATCTCCACCCTTAAAAGGTTTTTAAGGCCCGGCTTGACAAAGTCCTGTCTGGGATGATTTAGTTGGAGTGGTCCAGCTTTGAGCAGGGGGTTGGACTAGATGACCTCCTGAGGTCTCTTCCAACCTAATCTTCTATGATTCTATTATTAATGAAGGTATTGAACAGAACCAGAACCAGACCCAGAACCGATCTCTGCGGGACCCCACGCGTTATGCCCTTCCAGCATGCCTGTGAACCACTGATGATTACTCTCTGGGAACAATTTTCCAACCAGTTATGCACCCACCTTATAGTATCTCCATCTAGGTTGTATTTCCCTAGTTTGTTTGTGAGAAGGTCATGCGAGACAGTATCAAAAGCGTTACTAAAGTCAAGATATACCACATCTACTGCTTCCCCCCATCGACAAAGCTTGTTACCCTGTCAAAGAAAGCTATCAGGTTGGTTTGACACAATTTGTTCTTGACAAATCCACGCTGACGGTTACTTATCACCTCATTATCTTCTCAGTGTTTGCAAATTGATTGCTTAATTATTTGCTCCATTATCTTTCTGGGTACAGAAGTTAAGCTGACTGGTCTGTCATTTCCCAGGTTGTCCTTATTTCTCTTTTTATAGATGGGAACTATATTTTCCCTTTTCCAGTCTTCTGGAACGTCTTCAGTCTTCCATGACTTTTCAAAGATAATTGCTAATGGCTTGGGTATCTCCTCAGTCAGCTCCTTGAGTATTCTAGGATGCATTTTATCAGGCCCTGGTGATTTGAAGACATCTAACTTTGTCTAAGTAATTTTTTACTTCTTTTTCCCTATTTTAGACTCTGATCCTACCTCATTTTCGCTAGCATTCACTATGTTAGGTGTCCAATCGCCACCAACCTTCTTGGTGAAAATCGAAACAAAGAAGTCATTCAGCACCTCTGCCATTTCCACATTTTCTCTTATTTTCTTTCTCCCATCATTGCGTAATGGGCCTACTCTGTTCTTGGCCTTCCTCTGGCTTCTAATGTGTTTGTAGAATGTGCTTGTTACTCTTTATGTCCCTAGCTAGTTTGATTCAGTTCACATGCCATCGTAACTGGTAAGACATTGTCTGGATTTCTTGAAATCCAGGTGAAGATTTTAAATAATTAATGATAAAGGAAGTAGTCTCAAACAGGGAAACAGATTGGAGGGAGTGACTGGTACAAGTTTGCCAGTTTGAAAGGAGTTGAGCTGCTCTCCTCCAATCATCAAGAAAAATATCAGACCAGCAGTTGGGGATCCAGATTCCAGACAGCGAACGTGACATTTAAAAAAAAAAACATGCAGAAAAATACAAATATCTTTCTTTGAGAAACTCACAATTGAATCACACAAGTAAGCCACATAAGTTATCAATTCAAACATAAGACCACGAGAGACACTCAAGAGATGGTCTATGCAGAGTTCCTGTAATTCTTTATATGGTTTTTCATTGAAAAGACAAATGCTTCAACAACTTTAAAAATGTTTTTAATTAATATAAGGAAATGGGGGTTCTCTGTAAAAATCCTGAAATAATGTATTGAAGCGACTTGATTGTATTCTTCAATTACTGAAGAACACATTTGCTTTGTTCTTAAGATAAACACTCAGTTGTAGATACCAAGCTTCTCATGGCCAACCCTGCAATAATACACTAGCACGCACCAGAAATGGAAGGGAGGCTGGAATTTAGCTTCAAACTATAAGTATGTTGTTATGACCAAGAACAAATCTTTTTTTAATTAAGAATAATACTCTCTCTTTATAAATTTAACAAGGTAGTAATAAACTAATTCTTTTGAAATGCTAATGATATCAATTTCTCTTACCCATTTTGTTTGGCTTTTTTTTCTTCTAACTTTTCCATCATGGGTTCTTCCCATGGAAATTCTATATCTAGAGTGGAGATATGCTGCAATTTAAAAAGATGCATATGAATATGTATATATTTGCTTCAGCATACTTCTGCCTAAATAGATTATTATGAAAATCCTAGACGGTTTCTGATTAATCATCCATGTGGTCAAATTCAGATTATTTTTTGTAATAATCCAAACATCCTAGTTTTTGCATAGCTACAGAACTATAGAAAATGCAAGGAGGTGTCCTAATGACTTCTTTAACTAAATTTAATCATACCTATCATGAGTTTTCAACCATTTCTAAAATTCAGTTCACTAGATTGCCATAGAATCAGGCCTGTGCAGCAGTATCACCTTGCTAATCAGGCATCCACCTATTACTATTCCCCTTGGTAGCATGGAAACAAAACAATTACAAACAAGCAAAAAAACAAAAAATAAACCAACAAAATGATTACAAGTTAAAAGGACTGACCCTATGAATAATTATTTCCAGGAGTAGCAAAGCCCAGGATTTTGCACCAGGCACAAGGGTCCAACCCTAGTAAGCCACATGGCAGAATTGAGGACAATAGTACATATTTTTAATCCTGTTCGTTGCATTGGTTCTAAAGTGCTACATGAAGGTCAACCAGATTCTATTCTGATTCACACATCAGCAAAAGAATTCTTGACCAATTTCCTAGTACTGAATCTTTGATACTGGTGGTGATCAGTGTTCCCTCTAATTTTTCCCACCCATGCGCGGAATGAATTTTGTTATATGCACCAATATGGAGGTGATATGTGACACATCAGTTTCATATTGGTGCACATAACAAAATTAATGTGGTGGGGGTGGGGCTGAGGGGTTTGGAGTGTGGGAGCGGGCTCAGGGCTGGGGCAGAGATTTGGGGTGCAGAGGTTTGAGGGCTCCAGCTGGGGGTGTGGGCTCTGGGTATGAGCGATTTGGGGGCAGGAGGGTGCTCCGGGGCTATGGCAGGGAGAGAGGACTTCACCCCCCCTCCACCCCTCAGCTCTCTCCCCCCACGGCAGCTCCAGGGCTGGGGCTGCAGGATAGGTGCCCCTTCCCTGGTCCCTGAGGGGTGCCCAAGCCAAGGCTGGGTCTGGGTCTGCGCCCGCGCCGCACCTAGGTCTGTGCTCCACCGCCCTGGCCGCATCTGCAACCAGGCTGGACCGCAACTGGGGCCACACTCAGCTGGGCCACACCCTGGCTGCCACAGCAGAGCCGGGCTGCAGCGGAGTTGGGGCCAGCAGAAGGCCACGCCACCCCAGCCGCGGCAGGTTGGGGACTGGGCTAGGTTGGGACTCGGGGAGGGACGGGTTCCCTAAACACCTGCGTGGCGCAAAATAGGCTGCTGTGCAGCCATGCAGCTTACAGCGAATTTAGGTGATACATGAGCCAGAAAAAAAATAGAGCTTATTTACAGATCCCACGTTAAGTTTTCAAAGTGGAAGTAAGAAACATATCTGTGTACTTGTAAACTGAATAAAACTGATTTGAAGTCATTACATAATCGCTCTGGCTACTTAAAAGACAACATCATGTATTATAAGAACATAAGAATGGTCATACTGGGTCAGACCAATAGTCTGTCTAAACCAGTAATCTGTCTTCCAACAGTGACTGGTGCCAGATGCTTCAGAGGAAATGAAAACAACAGGGCAATTATTGAGTAATTCATCCTCTGTTGTCCAGTCCCGGTTTCTGGCAGTCAGAGGCTTAGGGACACTCAGAGCATGTGCCCCTAGCCATCCTGACTAATAGCCATTGATAGACCTATCCTCCATGAATTTATCTAATTAGTTTTTGAATCCAGTTGCACCTTTGGCTTTCACATCTCCTGGAAATGAGTTTGAGGTGACTGTGCATTGAGAGAAGTAGTAGTTCATTATTTTTGTTTTAAACCTGCTGCCTATTAATTTCATTGGGTGACGCCTGGTTCTCGTGTTATATGGAGGGGTAAATAACATTTCCTTATTTACTTTCTCCACATCAGTCATGCTTTTATAGGCCTCTACCATAGTCCCCTTTAGTTGTCTCTTCTAAAATGAATACTCCCAATTTTTTTTAATCTCTTCTCATAAGGAAGCTGCTCCATACCCCTAATAATTTTTGTTGCTTTTCTCTGTACTTTTTCCAATTCATCTTTTCTGAGATGGGGCCATCAGAATTGTACGCAGTATTTAAAGTATGGGCATAACATGGATTTACACAGTGGCATTATGATAATTTCTGCTTTATTTTTTATCCCTTTCCTAATGGTTCCTAACTTTCTCAGCTTTTTTGATTGTCACTGCACTTGAGCAGATGTTTTCAGAGAACTATCCATGATGACTCTAGGATCTCTTTCTTGAGTGGTAACAGCTACTTTAGACCCCATAATTTAGATGTGTAGTTGAGATTATGTTTTCCAATGTGCATTACTTTGCATTATAATGAAGAGAAATACTAGATTACTGTTAGTCAAAGAGCTAAATGTAAAAATAGACAGTATTCAGTACAAGCAGCATGTTAAACCAGAATCACCCCCCACCCCTCCCCCCCATAGTTCTTTTTATAAGCATTGGGTAAGATTTTCAAAAGTGCACAGTGTTGGCCTAACTTTACTATTGTTAAAATCAATGGGCATTGTACCATTGACTTAAGGGGAGCAGTCTGGTGAACACTGAGTACTTTAAGGCCCCCCCCATTATATATAACAGGGAATAATGCATTTTGAATATAATATTTAAAAGTAATTGTTTCATTCATCTGAGAGAGTAACTTGCCTCCTCTTTTTGTTGTTGTACAGGTTTAATGCTGACAGAAATACTGGGGCTTTTTGGAACTCCAAATGGTTCTTCAAAGAGCTCTATGAAATAAAGGGATGTAATTCATAAAGAAAATAAAGTACATACAATCAGTAAACTACATGGCTGACAACTTTATTAAGATAAAGGGATATGGTATAAAAAAAAGAATATTTTTGCTAAAGGAGCAAACCTTCAGTTTCTGAAGTTGCATCTATTTCCTTCTTCAGGAATGCTCCCACTTCTTCTTCATCAAAACCTATTACTCCTTCTTCAGTACTGTGAGTTACAGAATAACTCTCATTCATTTCATTCTTTTCAGAATGTTTTGTTTTTGTAGATATTCTGTAAATTAGTATAACAGATCAAATTACAAAAAATAAGTGAATAATGCATTTATGTATGACATAAGTATATAGGGAGGCTGTATGCATTCATTATTTAATAAGTTGTGCTTATTTTACCTATAACAATTGGGTTTTTTTGTTAGTTTGACCAGTAAGTATCATCCATTTTTTTCTATCTTTGAGTTTGTGTATTGAAGTGCACACAAATCATTAAAACTATCTGATATTTCCTATACATTGGTGAGATTTTTACATGAACTATTCTTTTTATAATTTAGTAAAAGTATGCAGTTTTGCTATGATCATAAATGCCAAATTCCAGATTGGTGTAAATTTACACAGTCAAGTTCTAAATCTCTGAAAATCAAGGTTTATAACAAAAGTACGACACAACCTTGGCTCCAGTCATGCAAACCAAGGACATGCACAAGGTAGGGGGGAGCCCAAGCATGGGCATGGGCCCACCCAATAATCAGCAAGGTCACAGAGCTCCTGTGAGCCTAGAGTGGTGGTGGGAGCTAACAGCGCCTTCCGCACCCGGGGCCACGGCACAGAACTCCTCTAGTCTCAGAGGAGCTGTGTGTCCCCACCCCCAACAGCCCTGGGCCCAGAGAAGCTGTGGCCCCCTCTCTTTTGCTATAACAAAACCTTGGCTATAACAGCCAAATGGCTCTGATCCCCAGAGGTTTGTTATAGCGAGGGTGTCCTCATATGATGTTTTTAATGTGCCCCTCCAAAAGCGGTCAAATTTAAATTCCTGCCCATATCTCTGATGAGAACAAATGTTCAAGTCTAATATTTTTTTGTTTGGATTTTTTATAAACAAAAAATGAGGAATATTCATTGTTCTGTATATATTTTGAGGTAGTTTTGAGCTTCCTCAAAATTAATTATATGGTACAGCCTGTCAAATGGAATATGTCCAGACAGAAGTACATCAACACAAATAATAGATATAGACAGCAAAAACAAATAGTAATGTGTAAACTGCACAATGGAATGTGAAAGGATCTGGTTACAAAACTGATACATATTAGAACATTATAAAAAAGAACAAGTTCAGTTATATTTCAGTGGAATTATTTATTTATATCTGCATAGAAATTTCTGCTGAGTAAAGACTATAATTAACAAATAAGGATGAAATTTTGCTCCATAAGAGCATCTCCCACTACACTCCCTTGCAACCTGCCTACAACTCCAATTGCCTTAAACAATTATGAATATATATGAGCAGAATTTGCAGAAAAAAAGCAGAATTTGGCTGTAAATCAAGAAGATACGATTTGTATGTAGCATGCCAATGTTTCCCGCTTAGCTGAGCAATTACATCAACTTGAGTGTTCTAGTTAAAATATTACCCTAAAACATTTTCACAAACTTCATCGTAAGCATTTACATCCTGGACAGCGTGTAGCGTTTCTGTTGATGGAGAACAGCCTGTATCCATACTGCTTTCTTTCTGTATCTTGGATCTAGTTTCTGGTAGGGATGCAGAGTTCATTAGGTATTGATAATCTGGACTCTAATAAAACAAAACCCAAAACACACATTCAGAAGTCTTTCTAGTTAAAAACAACACCTGAATTGTAAGAATCTCTCTCCTACTTCAGATGTATGTATTGCATTTCTGCTTAACTACACATCCTTTTCTCCAGATGTAAATTTTACAGGCTGAAGGTATTACGGATTTCACACAGTTAAAAAAAAGCCCGATTTATGGTTGCCTGTGCAATCTGAGTTTTGCATCCTTTCACATCCAACCTGTGCACTGAATGAGGCAAAGAATTCTGTGCAAAACAGTATGGGACCATTAAATAGTCAATATATGGTCACTATAGTTATTATATAGTCACTATCATTAATAGTATGTAATAATTAAAAATTGTTTCATACTACATACAACTGAATGGGCAGAAAAATACATTTGGTTTTGTGCATCAGAAATAAAATCAGTGCTAAATTCAAATGGTTAGTTATTACTAGAAATAATGTCAGAGGTAGAAAAAACAGTTTCAATATTGTGTATAACCAGAAGCATTCAGAAACATCTCTGGTGTCTGGAACATTCTGGTGATACCTTAGTCATCTGTGCATTATACACCATTTGTGTCAGAGGAGAAGAGACTACACAAACAAAACAATCTACTTTATCTAGAAGGGGAAAGAATGCTCAACAAAAAGAAAAAAAATCCTCATAAATCCAAAATGTGATTCAGTTATTCCCAGGGTTACCAGATAGCAACTGTGAAAAAATGGGAGAGGGGGTGAGGGGTAATAGGCGCCTTTATAAGAAAAAGTCCCTTTAAAAGTCCCTAGTTACTCCTAACTTCAAAAACAACTAATTCACCCTTAATCTTGTTATTTGTTAAATTCCACAGACATTCAACTTTGCTTAAAAATGTTCACACTTGACTCACTGTGAAAGAGTTTGGGAACAAGAGTTCACTGTACCTATTTACCATTTACAATTACATCAAATTATTCTTATATATATTTCCTTTTATTTTAAACCTAGAATGTCTGGTTCTCACCTATCCAGTAACATCATGCAGAAATGCAAAATTAACTTTATAATAGCACTTAGCCAGTTTAAATATGTCAAATCTTAATCCTCTCTTTCAAAGCTAAATAAGCCTAATTTCAAGTCTCTCCTCATATGAGCCTTTTCTCTTGTTGCTCTCTGCTGTACTCTTTTCAACCTTATACATTTCTTCAAACACGACCAAAACTGGACACTTAAAGCCAAAATTTTCAAGCGTCTACTCAAATACAATAGTATCTAGATAAATTACATAGATCTCACAACAGACGATAGAGCTATATCTACAACGCAAGTCCTCTCACCCATAAAAATACCTCACAGAAAGAACTCCAGCACTCTTGGAATGTTTATCTCTTCCTAGCAACTCCTTATAGAGAGGTTGATACTCAGTATTCTAATCTTTACCTGGAATGCAGCTAGAAGGTAAAAGTCTCAAGCATTTACATTGTGTTCAGTAATTCTGTTGCTTTAAAGACTATGCGATGCTGTTTTTTGCTATTACTAGTCACTTTGACATGGCAAATCTTTTCACTGAGATAAAATATAACCTGGTTGTCAACATTTATCTAAAATGTGTTCCTCAACAAGGTGTCGAACATATGGTATTTAGTGCTTTCCTATGAGTCAATTCGCTATCCCCTAGGATTCTGGTCCCCTCTGTCTTGTTATGGTTTTAGAAGGTAATATGTACAAGTTACAGGCATTCCTGCTATAATTTAGGAAATTACAGAAACACACATATGAAATCTTTAACATGGATTTCAGTTATCTAAAATTGCTGTCAATCTTCCCAAGTAATGGAAATTACTCACACTTTTTTCCTATTTGTTTTACGATATTCACAGCTCTGCTCATTGTGCACCCATTTTTGCAAGGTGCTGACTACTTATGGGACACTGAACATGAATTAACATCCTTAATATTTTGAGCATGTTTAAAATACTCTTAAGCAAAAAAACCAAACCAAAACAAAAAACCTGTGTTTAGGTGACAGAATGGTGTGCAACATTTGAATATTTTAATGTCCTTTTTTCCTATGTCTGTAGAAAATTATTTTTCAACAGCCAAAAAAACCAACCAAATAAATAAATACCCAGTCAAAATTAAGCCCATGATCCTGCAAACCACTGCTGCTACTTGGAGCTCCACTTATTTAAATAGGGTTCTGCACAGATGCCTGGGGTCCATGTGTATGGAACAACTTGCAGGATTAGTGTCTATATTAGATGAATATTTTTTAAAAAGGCATGGGAAAAAGTTAAATTATATACTGCATTTTAAAATATCTACTTTTAAATTTATGCATGTAAAAAGGAATTAAAATACACAAATGCATAATATTTTAAGTTTAATTAATTACAATCCTAGCTCTCTCTATTAAATACTTATTCAATCCCCTTACCTTAAAACTAGTGATCCTAGCTTGTGATTCATCACAATAGGGTCGTCCTAGAAGCCATAATGATGTAAGTATAGCAGCTGCTGATGTTTTCACATGCATCATTGGGCGGCTCTCTTGAAATGACTCTATTTTGTTGGTGTCATATAGCAATCTCCTATCAGACCATCTGATCATCCATTCAAGCAGTCTTGCAATATTGCTAAATTTATTCTTCAGTTCTAGACAAAGTTCCTCTCTTGGTATAACATCATTCACATGAATTGTTTTGTACGTATATTTACAGGTCACTGAAGTTTGTAGACTAGAGCAAGCATGGTCAGACAAGGTCTGGGTTATGGGTGTAATAGTTATTTCTTGCTTGTTTTCTTGTGCTCTGTAAACTGACAGGTGGTTTAGACCAAATAAACCTTTCTTTCCCATGTATTTTTTTACTCCATTCACTGAGTCACACAGCAAGGAGTCTGCTGGTTGTAGAACTGAAACAGACATTTGGTTTTCCAAATATTTTTTCTTTTCATTACACAAGGAAGCTGGTTTGGAATCACAAGATGCAAGAGTAACAGCATAGCAGCAACCAGCTCTAAACACATTCTGGCTACTAGTTCTGCCCTGTCGACGTTTCAGTGTTGTATGCACATCAAAAAGGAGAGAGTGTAGTTCATGTTCTCTAAGGAGTTCAGAAAAGCTGGTCAGAAAAGGAATCCCAGGATCACTGCAGTTAAAGTCTCTTTCAAGCATGTAACTCAAAAAGAGATCTAAGAACTTAACATATTCATCATCATCACGTTCAAATTCCCATGCACCTACCACAGGCAAAGTATGTTGATTTGGCAAAACTTTACTTTGTTCTTTATGTTTTGCTTTCCAGTTAAGATATTTTATCTTATATGCAGTTTTCTTACTACCAGTTTGTTCTTCTGTGTGAGGCCGTGTCTCCCTACAATACAGCAAAACATGAAAACAGAAAAAAATCAGAAGGCTAACTCTAATACTTTCTTTAAAAAAAAAAATTAAATTCAATAAAGTATGTTAATGCAACAGTTCTCTTAATTTCTTCTCTCTTTTGTTAAATAAAAATAGGAAATTAATTGCAAAAATTCACATTAATGCAATGTAAAGGTGGCAAAATAGACAAAATGTAGTAGTCATAATTCACAAACCAATATTAACTTAGAAGTATCACAGTAACTTTTATTGCTAATAATAATTTACAATCTAAGAACAGAAAACATGAAAAAATAAATGGTAGGGTAGGAGGATCGGAGTAACTTTAAGAATGTATGGTTACTTTGGTAAATTATACAGAATAATTATTACATTTTTAGGGTGAGAGAATGGGAGTATAAGGGGAAATAAGACATTGTGCAGAGGGGATAAGGTCACAGGAATAACAAAGGACATAATAGAGGATTAAGTATTTATGGAGGGAGGATACAGCGGGGATGAGGGACTGATGGATGATGAACAGTTAGATGACAGGGATCATGAATAGTGACAGAAACTGATGTGGGAGTCCAAAAAGCAGAGGTTACATACCTGTACAGTAACTTGAGTTCTTTGAGATATTTTGTAGCTATGGGTACTCCACTGTAGGACATGCCTGTGCTCATGCACACTTGACCAGAGACTACAAAGCAGTGTTCACAGGCCCATGACTGCGCAAAGCAGCTCCTTATGCTCCTCTGTGAGGGCATACAGGGACACATGAACCCACCGCCACACAGAGGGGAAGGAGGACAGCAGATGAATCACCCAGCGGCAGTGATCCCTCGGGGTCGAAGATGATCTCTTCCACAGGTTTTTATTTTTGTATGGTAACTGAAGGGTCCAATCCTTGAGCCGCAAACACATTGGCAAACACTGGAAGTAGGTAAGATGGTGTAATGCTTGATGAACACGTGAACAGAGGACAAGCTGCAGTCCTGCAGATGGGCATATTTTTCAATAAAGTGTCGTGACCGGGTTGTGGGCAGTCTGACATAGTGGTTGGAGCGGGGGTCGGGAATCAGGAGGCAGGCCAGGTGTGGATAACAGGAGAAGGGAATCTGAGAGCCCAAGGGGGAAACCAAGAGTCAGAAGTCAGGCAGAGTAAGGTAACCAGGAGATCAGAGGGCAGAGACTGGGAGTCAGGGTCAAGAAGCAGGCCAGGTCAGAGTCAGGCAGAAGGTAGTGCAGCAGAGGCAGTCTTAAGCAGAGAAAAACCCAGCTGCACAGACAACTTCCTGTTCCTCTGATTGGTTTAAATAGAAACAGAGAACCAATAAGAACCCTTGGAGTTTTGCCAAATCAGATCCCAGGACTGAAATACTCAACTGAAGTTAAGCTTCAAGTTATAGTGACTTAGGTCACTTGAGTGGTGGGTTGGAACATACTGGCTCCTAAAAGCCCATTGGACCACGGTTTGAAACCCATGGACCTCAACGTAGGGCTATAGATGTAGACTGAGCCCTAGTGGAGTGTGCTGACACTCTCTGAGGTGGTTGTTTTCCCTCCGTCTCATAGCATGTTAAAATACAACCCGAAACCCACTTGGACAGTCTTTGTGTGGAAATAGGGTGACCCATCATCCTTCCAGTACAGGATACAATCTGGCAAAGGTCCTAAAGATCTTGGTTCTGTCTATGAAGAAGGCAAGAGCTCTTCTGACATCTAGTGTGTGCAGGCTAGCCTCCTCTCTAGAAGTACGAAGCTTTCAGTAGAACAATGGTAGATGAATTTCCTGGTTAATATGGTATTCCTTCTTAAGACACCTTAAGGAGGAAGCGAGGATGGGAACATAGTGTGACTTTGTCTCTAGAGAAGGTCACGAATGATGGGTCTGCCATGAGTTCACTTAGTTCTCTCATTTGCCTAGCCAAAGTGATAGCGATAAGGAATGATGTCTTGAGGGAGACGTGGAGAAGAAAACAGGTAGCTGTTGGTTCAAAGGGTGTTTCTTTAAGGCAGTGGTCTCCAAACTTTTTGGATCGCACACCCCCCGGGGCCAGTTCTAGGGAGGCAAAAAGAGAAGAAGAAGAGCTGCCGCCAGTGTGCCATCAAAGAGAGTGGGGAGAGAAGAGCTGCCTCCGGTGTGCCATCGAAGAATCAAAGGTCCAGGAGTGCTCCTCCTGCCGCACACCCCCAGGGATGGTCTTGCGCACCCCATTTTGGAGACCACTGCTTTAAGGCATTGAGCTCCAAAATAAAGTTCCACAGCGGAGCAGGATTCCATAGTGGGGGAAACAAATTGCGTAAACCCCTTAAGGAATCTGACCACAGTAGAATGGGCGAAAAAATGGAGAAGCTTTCAAAGGGTGAGTGGACGGCTGTGACAGCAGCCAGTTGAACTCTGAGTTAGCTTATTGACAGATCTTGTGTCTTTAAGTACAACAGGTAGTCTAGCATTTTGGTAAACAGAACTTCTGAGTATTGAGGGAGTGAAGAGAACACCAGGAACTCCAGCGTTTTCACTTTTGCAGATAAGTTTTGCAAGTAGTAACTTTCCTGCTACGTAAGAGGGCTGACTGGACCCTATCTGAACAGGTTATCTCTATGCCCAAGAGGCACCTGGAAGCCATGCCCTGAAGTTCAGAGGTGTTGAGATGGTTCAGGGTGCCTAAGTTCTGAGAAAGGATATCCTTCTTGAGAGGAAGGCAGAGAGGACGGTGTCACCACTGAGAGGTGAAGAAGGTTCAAATACAAAACGTGTCTTAGCCATGATGGTGCTAGGAGAATGACCTGTGTTTTCTCCTGTCTCAATCTGAGAGGTCGTGAGAATGAGAGGTAGAGGTGGTTAAGCATACAGCAAGAGATGGGGTTGTGGTGCTATCAGAGCATCTCCTAAGAAGTTGTGACCACATTGTCCCTTGGAGTAGAAATGGTGACAACTTCACATTTGTTGGGGGGCGGTGGGGAGGGCGGGGTAGCAAAGAGGTCCACTGATGTCAGACAAGCTTTGACAGATGATGTTAAAGAATGATTTTGCTCCCATTCATGGTCCTGACAGAAGTTTCTGCTCATGGAGTCCACAACTGTATTCTGGAGGCCTGGTAGATAAACCACCAAGATTTTTATCTGGTAGGAGATGAATCAGTTCCACAATTTTGGTGATAGTATACATAAGGACTGGGATCTTGCTCCCACTTGGCAGTTTATATAACATTGCTGCCCTGTTATCCAGCATTACCTGACAGAGCAGCCCTGCATGTCATGAAGAAAGTGTTGATAGACTGCTCTCAACTCCAGGACATTAATGTGGAGCATAATCTCTTGTGGGAACTGCTTGCCCCCCAATCCAAGAGGCATCCATTGTTAGGATTTTTGATAGTACAGGATGTGAGAATGGGTTTCCCACGCAGACCTTCAATGGGTCTGTCCACCACATTAGCAAGTCTACAACTTCCAGAGGTAATATTTGTTTGGAGAGACTGTGTCTGTCTGGGGCACTGAAGGTACTGAGGT
The DNA here is from genome assembly GCF_965140295.1 of Lepidochelys olivacea. Lineage (NCBI taxonomy): Eukaryota > Metazoa > Chordata > Testudines > Cheloniidae > Lepidochelys > Lepidochelys olivacea. Next base: position 26,756,114 of record NC_140415.1, read on the forward strand.
GCAGTCTCGCACATAGTGCAATGCACATAGAGGCTGACTTATGGTTGAGGAGTTCCAGACAGGTCCTTTCAGTTGTTTGCAGACCATGCTGTAGAGTAGATATGAGATTGGACAAAGTGGAAAATTTTTCCCTGGGCACGTAGACTCTGATAGTTATGGAGTCTACAATGGCTCCAGTGAAGTTAGACAAAGGTTAATGTAGACTTCTTCAGGTTGACGCAAAGGACCAGAGACTGAAATAGGGCTAGCACTCTGGAGGTTGCTGATTGGACCTCTAGAGCCAAGTGACCTCTGAGGAGCCAGTCATCCAGATATGGAATTACTGTGATGCCTGACTGATACAGGTGGGCCACCACCACTGAGAAGACCTTTGTAAAGACCCTTGGGGCTATGGAGAGCCCAAAGGATAGGACTTGATATTGGTAATGTTTTGAGCTTATTACAAAACATAGGAAATGCCTGTGAGAAGGATGGATACCTACATGATAGTAGTAGGCATCCCAGAGGTCAAGGGCAATGAACCACTCCCTTAGATTTAGGGCTGGTATTATGGTAGCTAGTGTAAAAATTCTGAAGTGCAGCAAAAGTACACAGGGGTTCAAGTTTCTGAGGTTGAGGATCGATCTCCATCCTCTTGGGAACTAGAAAATAGTTGGAATAGAATCCCCTTCCAATGAACTCTTGGGGAACCAGTTCAATCTCCCCCAAGAGCAGGAGAGATTTAAAGCAAGAGGTTCACAGCTCCTTATAAAAAGGATCCCTGAAGAGGGATGGTGAAGGGAAGTGGAGATAAAGCGGAAGTGGATGATGATCACCTCCAAGTTCCGTTTGTCTGAAGTAACGTGTTCCCAGGCTCGGAGGAAGTGAGACAATGGTCTCCAAAGGGGGTGGGGATGGTAGAATCGTGCAGCAAAGGATCTGGAGAAATAGGTTGCTTTAGGTCCTGGACCAAGATGTCAAAACTGTTTCTTACAGGGAGATGCCAATGGTGCAGTTGTAAAAGGAGGCAATTCCATTTTCTGAGGTCTGCCGCTCTTCCTCGGAAGTTCTGAAGGTCTGGGAAAGGTCTGTTGTGGGTGGTACTGTCCCATTTGGGATCTGCTAAACCATCCCTTTGTTGCAGGGACGTAAATTCCCAACAACCTTAGCATTACTATTACTGTAGGAGGGGAGACTCCAGTTATTCCAGCATGAAAAGTTCTCTGGAGAAAAAAATCTGGATAGTGTTCGAAGACTCTAGTAGCCAGAAGTCTGGGTCGGTATCAGGGCCTGGAACATAGGTCAGTCCAATAGAGATGTGCATGGTACCAGAGAAGTCTGATGAAGAACTTCTCTGACCTCAGAGCTCTAGTTCAAGGAAGGCAATCCTATGAATCTCTATGCTGTCTATTGGAGGATTTTTCCACATGCTGCTTCGTGTGCAGTACCAATGACTCAGAACCAGATTCAGGAAGTGGGCATGATCCTGAAGAGGTAGTTTATCTCCAAAATCTGCCATCTGCCCACAGTTCAGAAAATCATATTTGGCCATCAGTGCTAGGTAGTTTGAAATAAGGAACTAGAGGCTGGCTGAGGAAAAGACCATTCTACCCATAAGATCTAACCTCTTGCCCTTCTTGTCAGGGGGGTGGAGCGTGGGTGCTGTTGCTTGGCCCGCTCCATAGCGGCCAGGATAACCAGGGAATCAGGTGGAAGATGGGAGTACAGAAACCCTTGGGCTCCAATATAGGTAACCTGGTTGATCCTGCTGATGCTGTGGTGGTGTCCATGGAGCCAGGTACCAGGCAAAGATATTAGGCAAAGAAGGGTACTGCCACGTTACTGTCAGAAACCTCTGGTAGTCATGCATAGTATCCAAATCCTCAGAGGAACTGGAGTCCTATACGAATGGGAGCGCCGACAGAAAGGAGTGTGCTGTAGGAACACAACCAGAGGATGGCAGATCCAATGTAGAAGGAGCCCTCTTTGCAGGTGAATGGACCGGAACATGGGGAGACCTCGTCTGTTCCAGGGCACAGAGTTCATAAGGACTAGGAGCACATCCGATTCTCCTCGGTGTCTGGCACTGGTCCATGGACTGAACCGGAGCTGGTAAGAGGGCCTGCCTTGGGATCAACTATTCATGCTGTGCCGGTAGAGCTGATGGAGGAGTGATGCGTGGTTCAGGAACAGGGACTGGCAGATCCAGTTAACAATGATTTCTTCTTGCTCTTGTGGACAAGAACTCATGGATGGTGCAATGTCTTTCTTGGATCCGGAGGAAGACTCACTACCACGCTTATGCGCATGCTTCCGTGGTTCATAGCCAGGTGCAGTGAGGGGTACTGAGCCCTGGTACTGGCAGAAACAGACTGGAACTTCACAGTAGGAGGCACACTCCTGGACTGCTCAGGCTGATGTACAGAAAGGCTCCCCAGCTAGGATTCAACCATGGTCCCATGGTGACCTCCAGGAGGGTTGCTTAAGGCACAGGGCCCAGCCTTCCCAGGTATGGGCAGGGAAGAAGAGGCAGACACTGCACCTGGATGCAACATGGACTTCCCCCAAGCAGTACAGACAGCTTTGGTGCTTGCTGCTGAGCAAAAACGAGTGAGGGCAGGAAGCACAAATAGATAGATGGACCGATAGACACTACTACTTTGAAAAGCTCTGGTTCAGGCGGAATACAACAAGGACCATCACTCAAAGAGGGCGGCAATGGTACCATAGAGTGAGTAGAAGCCCTGTACGCATCTCTGTGCTGTCTACTGGAGGACATTTCTGCACGCTGCTTTGTGTGCAGTACTGATGACTCAGAACTATGGGGAAAAGACCTGTGGAAGGTCTGGCAGGGCTTTAAGCCTAGGGTCTTTGGCATAATTCAGAGTGCTAAAGCACCAAAATTCAGATGGACGGCAGGAACCCTCTTTGAAGCACAACCGTCCCGGAACTAAAGAGAAATAAAATAAAAATAACCAAACTACATAAAGAAAAGGACTAATAAAATTAGCTAGATAAGAAGAGTGGGAAGCTGAGAAGAGCAGACACACAAATGCTCAGACGTGAGCCACAGGAACTGAGTGGCAATGGGTCCATGCCTCCCTATATGCCCTCGTTTGGGAGCACAAGGAGCTGCTCTGTACAGCTGTGGGATACAACAAGGACCTCCCTATATGCCCTCATTTGGGAGCACAAGGAGCTGCTCTGCACAAGTATGGGCCCACAAATGCTGCTTTTTGGTTGAGTGCACACGGGGATGCGTACACACTACAGTGGAGCACCCATAGGGACATATACTTGAAAAGAAGTCCAATATTGTTGATTTTCACTGACATTAGGAAGACAGCAGCTCCTGTCTGTAGGAATGTCAGGGGACAGGGCAATATGTAGGCTACCTGGAATCTGCTATCAGTTGAGTTTTAAGCCAGGGGGCTGGGAAGACAGTGGGAGCTACTGGGGCCTAGTGCCCTTGAACAGCTGCCAGTGGGTCTGGTGGATGACCAAGAGAAAATAATAAACCAATATTCATCTGTGATTCCCTGCTACCAATAAAACTGGCTGCTGACTGGAGCGGTATGCATGTATGCATAAATAAAATGGATTAACAGCTTAATCTAATTATCACACAAAACAATTGTGTACGTGTAAGAGACAAGAAAGGTTCAGGTTCAAAAGTAGTAGTCAGACAAATCCTCTTCACTTTTTAAAAAAGTTCTTTCCCATTCCAGAGTTCCTTGCACAGGCCCACCATCACTCCCTGCCAGCACACCGACTGCCTGGCTCTGCAAGTTTTCCCTTTCCTTCAGTCTATATTTGTTGACTGTAACAAATGCAATAATAAAGACAAGAAAAAAAGGTAATAAATGGTTTCAGTTGAGTATTAAGTAGCTGGGAGGCAGGTGAAAGGTGTGGTGAAACTGTACTGAAAAACAATCTGACAGTAGCTTTATGTTTTGTTTGACTGAACTCAATTCGTTACTTTCTTAATACCTCTGAGGTGAAGGTGCTTGATTTCTTGTTTCTTCTGTAAGCAAAGCTTCAGAGAGTGTATCTGCTGCTTCAGCATCACTATATACTTGAGGATTTCCACAATCAGAGAGCGTACTTCTGCTTAGACTGGTCCCTAATGAGAATCTATCATAGCAATGTGCCTCATCATCTGGTGTCTCCTCTTCCGATGGCTCCCAGATACTCATTTCAATGGGACCTATGTTCCTTATTACACGTTTCAGTGCTTTCAGCCTCACTTTGTGGGTGGCCTGGATAACAACAGACATCATTTCTTCACTTTTGGATCCTAACCAAAGGGAAAAAAAGAGAGAGGGGACAAAGAGATGGGATTTTGAGTGTGGAGTCCATACATTTCACATTCTCTAAGATTAGCAGGACATAAATCAATCATAAAGTATATTCCAACTTATATCCAGAACAAAGATGAAGTTATTTAGTATTTGGGACTCTACTTATGCAGTAGGTCTTTAGAATAATTTTTACTTAATTACAACTTGTAAATTTATATAGCTATAAAGAAATGTAGGCTGTTTTGATTCATGTAGTTACTATTTATTTTCTAACTGAAGAAACACCATCACTTTCAAAATTGCATGTCTGCCAGAAACACTTCTATCTACTTTTGGTTCAAATCACAATTAAGATTACTAGAACCTAAAGAGATTAGAAGAAAAATCTCTATTCTTCCCCATTGTCAAGTTTGCTTACACTATGACAGCACTCTGTGGACAATCAGTTTATTTCCTCTATAGAAGTAGTCCATCAGACTGTTTCCCTGGTTACGTTTCATATATTTGAGAAAAATACACTCTCAAGAACAAGTTTTCAACACAGAACCCAAAATTGTACATGCAAAATATGAGTGGCAGACACAAACAGGTAACTGTTTATGCAAAACAGGTAATATTCAAAATGACAAATGCATACAAAATATACAATGCATACCAAAAATGAGTAATTGCCTTTGAACTCCCATTCATTCTTGAAAAGCTAATGAATTTACAATTTTTGTAAAATCTAATGAATATTAGCGGTCAATGATGCAGTGAATTAGAGGTTAAGCATCCCACAAGGAACCAATTCTAGTCCCAATTCTGATGTTGACTCACTGTGCAGCTTTAAATGAGAAAGTCACTTAACATTTCTGAATTTCTGTAAAACAGAAATAAAATTAATAATAATATTTTACCTACCATCTCTTAGGGACATTAGTTAATGGCTGTACATTTAAAAATGTAAAGCAATAGTTAAGTGCCATCAAAGGAACCTTTTACAGCTTTGTAATTAATTTATTTAGTATGCTGCCCTAAAAATCACTGAATCATCAAATTTTAGGGATGGAATATGGCTCTGGAAGACTCAGGGGACTAGAATAGACACCAAAAGATATTATCACCTGTTAACTTATACAAAATTAACAGATCTCAGTCCAGTTCCTTGTACACTGGATCCACACCAAAAACAAAAAGTTGAGTAGTCTCAACTATAGAGACCAAGTCTCAAATAATCATATTTATTTAATGTTTCGGCCATAGTGGGTATGCATGAGCACCATGCATGAGAGTTCGGAAATATTTAGTAAGCAGCATCCATTGGTCTGTGCATGCGCTGTTGTTCTCCTCATGCTCTGAACTGATGGTGTAAGGGGCAATGTGAATCAATGCCTCTTCAGTTCCTTCTCTTATGAATGCAGTCATGATCCACAGCAATAGGAATAGAGTGTGGGTAGTGGCATGGGCAGCAGGTGAAGCTTTTTCTGGAGAGACTAGCTCCCTGTCCTGCCTCTTCTGCCTGCAGCCCTGCCCACACTTTACCCACCACTCCGTGCCCCATGCCGCCACTCTCCACGTTCCTCCTCTCCTCCACCCCCTGCCCCCCGCGAGGCTCCCATCACTCCCCACATCCCTCCTCTTCTCCACCCACACACCCTGCCACACACGAGGCCTGGGCGGGGGAGGTGGAGGTGGAGTGGACAAAAAGAGGGACTCACCAGGCAGCAGCGGGGCATCAGGAAAGGGGCAGAATAGGGACAGGAAGACGCAAAGCACAGCCGAGGCCACCACAACCCAAGCGTCCAGCAGTGGGGAGGCAGCGGCTGCATCAGGAGAGATTTAACTTCCCCATGCCTATTATACCCTCTACTTATGGGGAGTGGAATGCAGATAATGACCTCACATCTCAAATAACCTCCAGTTACAGATGAGTAACCTTCATTTCTTCTTCGAGTGAGGGTCCCTATATATATTCCACACATGGGAGATTAGTGAGCAGAAGTCAATCAGGAGGGGACATGAGGAGATGGGTGCTATGGATATCTCTAATACTGCCGTCCCCACAGCTGTTTTTGCAGTAGTAGTCTGCAATATGTAAAGGTGTGGACGGAATTCACGCTAGCCACCCTGCATATATCTATTAAACATAGTCTCACAGAGATGTCAGAGAGATCACTTGTGCTCCGATGTAACGGGCTCCCACTCCCTCTGGGGGTGGGATGTGTACTAGTTGGTAATAAAGGATGACGCAGCCTGACATCCACTTGGAGAGTCACTGCGTGGACAGTGGTTGACCCACTGATCGCTCTTCAGGGTGATAAATAGTCTAGGAGTCTTTCTAGTTGCTTTCATTCTCTAGATAGAATGGCAGTGCCAACCAGACATTTAGGGAGTGATGTCTTCTCTCCTCATCAGAAGCATGTGATTTTAGGGGGAAAACTGGTAAGTGATTCATGTGAAACTCCAAAATTACTTTAGTGATAAATTCCATTTGGAGGCACAGAGAGACGCTTTATGAAAAATGGTATATGATGGATCTGCCATGGAAGCTCTCAGTTCGCTTACCTTTCTGGCTGATGTGATGGCAACTCAGAAGGCAACCTTCATCCACAGATGGGACATAGAACAGGTAGCTAATGGTTTGAAGGGCGGTCTGGTGAGAACTGAAAGGTCAAGATTGAGATTTCAGTGTGGTATTGGATATACCACTGGTTGGAAAGTTCTAATATATCCCTTCAGGAATCTACCTGTCACTGGATAACTATCCACTATCATTGGAGGAAAGACGCGATGGCCCTCATCTGGAGAATAAAAAGCATTGATTGCTGTGAACTAGACGTGTAGGGAACTCAGAGAAATCTAACATCTTAAGGGTAAGTAATTAATCTAAAATAATAGGAATTTCAGCAGACTATAGAAATAACTGGTGCTGTTGTGACCAAGGGGAGAAAGGCTTCCATTTAGCCAAAAAGCATCTCCTAGTAGAATTCTTCCCGCTTTAGGTTAGGACAAATTGGATCACTGCTGAGCATGAGCACCCTATGGCCAATGCCCTTCCAAATACCAGGCATTGAATTGTAGTGGTCCCCATTTGGAGTACCTGGTTATACTGTTGTGTTACATCAGTAGATCCAGAAATGGTCAGATGTTGAAGTCTGAGAACCAAAACCATTTTGGCCAGTTGGGTGCAATGAGGATGATCCAAACCTTGTTGTCTCAAATATTTCACAGGACTTGTGACATATTTCAAATAAGTCACAGGACTTGTTCTGTTAATAGAATGGGAGGGTTGCCATATCTGAGGTGGTCCATCCAGGCTAGCAAAAGGGCATCACCCCTTGAGCCTTGTCCCAGAACTGCTCTGGAGCAGTACAGAGGTAGTTTCTTATTCACTTGTGAGGTGAAGAGGTCCCATGATGGCATTCCCCACTGGGTGAAGATGTTGTTCAAGACAGAACTGTGAATCTCCCATTCATGGTGTGTGTGGAAAAATGTCTGCTAAGACGCTCTGCTAGGGAGTTCTACACACTGGCAGGTATGCCAGCAAAAAGATTATGTGGTTTCTGATACACCAATTCCACAGATTGACTGTCTTAACACACAGGGGAAAAGATCTTGCTCCCTCCTTTTGTTCATGTAAACGACAGTCATTATATTGTCTGACATTACCTGGACATGTTGGAACAGATGAGAGAAAGGAACAGATTGCAGGCCCAACACACTGTCCTTAATTCCACAAAGTTGATATACTTCCTGGCCTCCCAATGGATCCAAGTGCCTTGTGCAGTGTGATTGTCCATATGGGCTCCCCAACTTAAGAGGGAAGCATCTGTAATGATAGACACTTTGGGTGTTAGGAAAGGAACTCCAACCTGAACCTTCTCCGGGTTTGCTCACCAGGAGACAAACTGTAATCTTGGCCGGAAATGTTACTCTGGCACTGATGTTATCTTTATATGGTGAGTAGACAGACTGAAACCAGGTTTATGCAGTGGAGATGGATCCTGGCGAATGGTGTTATATAGGTGCATAAGGCCACATGCCCTAGAACGGACAGATAGATCCCGACTGTAGTCCAAGGTCGGAGGGTGATCTGTTTTATCAATTAGTTCATAGCACAGAATCTCTCCATTGGGAGACAGGCTCTTGCAGTAGTTGAATCCAGGGTCCCCCCTACACAATCATAGTCTTTGTGGGACTGAAAGTGGACGTTTTATGGTTGACGCAGATTTCCAGGGAAGACAGTAGGTGGAGTAGGAACAGGGTTGCTACTGGACTTCCCTGCTGGATCTGCCCATCAGGAGCCAGTCGTCGAGACATGGAAAGATAGGAAGCCATTTCTTCTAATCTAAACCACTGCCACTTAAAGGATTTTTGTAAAGACCCTAGTGCTGTAGCTAGTCCAAATGGGAGGACTATGAATTGATAATGGTCTTTCCAAAAGACGAATGTGAGGAACTTTCACATATTGTGCAGTACGGAGCCGTGTAGCTCCCACTTGTGGTTGACTGAACTGTCTGCCGAGGGAATCTGCTAATGTGATTTGCTTCCCTGGGAAGTAGGTGCCAATACAGTGATCTGATTGCTGATATACCAGTTCCACAGGCTGACTGCTTCTGCACACACACAGAGGCAGATTCTCACTTCCTCTTGTTTGTTGATCTATAACAGTCATAACGTTGTCAGACATTGTAAGGACATGGTGAGCGCAGATGAACGGGAGAAAGTACTCACGTACCTACCATACTGCTTGCAACTCCAGGATATTGATGCGCATCTTGGCCTCCAAGATGTCCAGGCACCTTGTGCTGTGTGGCAGTTCATGTGGGCTCCCCAACCTAATAGGGATGCATCCATAATGATGGTACTGTCCAGAGAGGGAATGAGAAAGGGATATACCTGACAAGGATTTGTACAGCACAGTAGGGAAGTTAGTAACTTGGCTAGAATTGTCACCAGGAGGTTTATGGAATGACAGCTTGGGGAATATACCAATTGCAGCCAAGCTTGAAGGCAACAAAAATGGAGTCCTGAAAATGGGATGACATAGGTGCACAAGACCATATGACTTAGGAGCTGAGGTAAAAGTAAGCCAGTCCAGTCTGGTACAGCATACTGGTAAGAGCCGGTTCAGAGCCAACCACACCGGCAGGGGGAGTTTCTCCAGGCTGCCAATTTCAGAGGGCCCTGGGCTCCCGGCAGCGGCCAGAGCCTCTGGTCCTTTAAATGGCCGCCAGAGCCTCAGGGCTTCTGGCCACAGCTACCTCTACCATGAGGCTCTGGCAGTGATTTAAAGGGCCCAAGGCTCCCGACGCCACTACCACACAGCTCTGGCAGTGATATAAAGGGCCCGGAGATTTAAAGGCCCTGCCCCTTCTGGTTTAGCGCGGGCACACACACACACACCCCTCCCTCTTGCTCAGAACCCCAGCCCTGTGTATTAGTAAGTCCCTTAAATTACTTTCACCCCTGCCTAGGGGAGACAGATATGTCTTGACTGGCACTCAAGGGTTGCTTGTGACATGAGCTATAATTTTGTTTATGGTCTGGAACCTGTCCTTGGGCAGGTAAACTCTTCCAGTGATAGCATTAAGGTGGCCCCAATGAAATCCAGAGATTACGTGGGGGTGAGAACAGATTTTTCTATGTTTATGCTGACTGTCACTGAACAGACGAGGTGTAGCATCCTGGAAGTTGACACACAAGCTTCCTGGTGGGATTTCGCACCCTAGAGGTAGGGGAAGACAATAAGACCACAACGTCTGATGTGGGCTGCTTCTACTGAGAATATCTTGATAAAGATTCTGGAGGCAGTCACTATTATGAAGGGGAGTACTCTGCACTGAAAATGGCCAGAGCCTACCATGAATCTGAGAAAGCATTGTGGGCGGGATGAATGTCTATGAAAGTAGGTGTCCTTCATATTGAGAGCTGTGAACCACATGCCCATTTCTAAAGATGGAATTATCACTGCCAATGTGACCATTCAAAATCTGAGTTTGTGAATGAGGCAGTTGAGATGGCAGAGGTTGAGGATTGGTCTCCAACCACCTTTCTTTTTGGGCATAAGAAAGCAAGTTGAGTAAAACCCTCTTTCTTGGTAGTACAGAGGGACATGTTCTATCCTTGCTGCAGTAAGGAGTTCACCTCACGTGAGAATACTCTCATAAGAATGGTCTCATGAGAGTGGTGAGGAGGAGGGTTTTGGAGGAGGTAGGGATGCAATCTATCATCTAGCCAGAGTAGATTATGTTCAGCAACCACTTGACCATTGTTATCGCACTCCAGGTGTTGAAAAAGACTGCTAGATGACCCCCAAATAGTGTGTGGGAGTCGGGAGGTGTTGGGCTTAGTGCTTCTTAGCTCTCAAACTCCCATGAAAAATAAGCTCTTGGGGATTGAGATGCCGAGACTGTTGCAGACGGCATAAGGAATCAGGACTTTTGAACTCCCTGTCTCTTACATGGTGGTTCATAAGGCCTCTGATGGAAGAACTACTGAGCTGTATATTTAGATTTGGCCCATGGGCAATGAAACTTCCTCTTAGGGGCAGGCATGGATATCCTCAGCAAATGTAGGGTAGCCCTGGTATCCTTCAGGATATGGAGGGACTCAGTCTTCTGATTGAAAAGTGCAATTCATTGAAGGTGGGGGGAGGTCCTCGATAGTATTCTGGATCTCCCTATGGAACCTTGATGCATGGAGCCATGACTCCTTGCGCATGATGATGTCAGTATCCATAGCTCTAGAGAAGGCATCAGCGGCATCAGCTGCAGATTGGAGGGCAATCCTCACTATCAGTTTGCCCTCGCCAATCAGAACTTGAAAAAAAAACCTTCTGTCCCATTGCAGAAGGCTGTCAGTAAATGACACAAACTTGGCATAGGTCAGGAAATCTTATTTAGCCAGTAGCACCTGGTAATTGCCTATCCTGAGCTGGAGGCTGGATGATAAGACCTTTCTTCCCAGCACATCTAGGTGTTTGTCCTCTTTGCCAGCAGGAGCAGACCAGAGATGTTGCTCTCTAGCTCTTTCAGAAGCAGCATGGACCACGGGTGAATTGGGATTGGGATAAGAAAACAAAAATTCCACATCCTTGGCTGGCACATAATAATGCTTCTCCGGCCTTTTGCAGGTAGAGACAGGGGTGTGCCAAACTGTTCTACTTGGTTCCAGTATGCCTTCATTAATGGGGAGAGCTGTTCTGTTGGGTCCAAAAGCATGCAGGATGTCTAGAAGTTTGTGCTGGGAGTCTTGGATCTTCTCAAGGGGATCTGAAGCTCTGCAGCAACTCTGTGGAGAAGGTTCCAGAACTGCCTGAAGTCACTGGCAGGAGAAGGGGATTTAGAAGTCACCACTTGATCCAGTTATGACAATAGCAGTCTTGCTGGTTCTGATGGAGCTGCCGGATCTGGAGCATAATATTCCTTTTCCTCTGTCAGCTCTGGGAGCAGATCTAAGCATCCCCATAGAGGGGAGGCAAGGGGTGACTTCCTGGCAGATTGGATTGATACTGCAGGGGTCCCAAGTCCCCCAATATATTCTGTAGCAGAGGCTGACAGGTGGTTGCAGAGGCCCCGATGTCAAGGGGTATCAGCAGCTCTAAGTTAGATGAGGTGGAGGCTGGTTTCAAACTTGTGTGGGTCTTTTGGGCAGCGAAGGATATGTAGGGCACTACAATTGGACTGGATGTGTATTTTGTATATGAGAGGGGTGATAAGCTCCTTCCAGCAATCAATTCTCTCAGAGGTGATATCTCCCTGGAAAGAGAGGGGCCCAATCGAGGAAGGGATCCCACAGCCAGAAGAGCAAAAATGTCCTGTCGGGTTCTAATAGGTTCATATCTCCCTAGTGTGAGAGGAGTTCAGCCTGTCTGCGTCATTGGAGCTGGTGAGGACGATAGTATCTGAAGTCAGTGATGATCAGACTTTCTTGGTGCTGATGGTTCCCAGGGTTTGGGAGGAGCTAGGGATGACGGTACCAATGGAACATGGTCTGGTACCAACAGAGCCCAATGCTTATGGGCTTTCTTCTCATGCCTCTGGGGCTTAGAACATACCAAGTCCTCATAAGCCAAGCTGGAAGGCTTGCTTACAAGTGAGTCCAACTTCTTTGATGTGGACTTTGAGAAAGACTGAGTCTCATACTCATAAGAGTGCTTCCCAGCTTCCCAACACCGCACTGGTTGTGGGGATAAATTCTCCCACACCAAAATGAGACTTCAGAGCAGCAGGTGTGACACGTCTTACGAACTTCACAATAAGCAACCACCTGCCTCTATCAGGACACACTCCACATGTGCGCTCTCAACCTCCATTGCATTCCTCAATAATGTTCCCATAATAGATGTATGCAGGGCTGCCACGTGCGCGTCCTCTGATAAATTAGCCCAACATTATGCCATCTTGCAGGATTCTTCGACGGACACCATCCTTGGACATATGATCCTATCCTCGGCGATAACAGCCGCTCTGAAGCCCCAACCCTCCAGCTAGGGGCAGTGCTTTATAATCACCTACAATGAAGCACCTATAGGGACATCACTCAAAGAAGAAGAGAGGGTTACTAACCTTATGCAGTAACTGAGGTTCTTTGAGATGTGCTCAACTACCCCCCTCTGCTTCGGAGTGTAACATTTGGGCTCTGCAGCAGAGAAGGAACTGAGGGCAGTCAGACTGCACAGTGCTATTTATACTACCCACGCACAGCACAGAGACATAAGCTTCACCAAGGCAGTAAAGGCAACGTTGGTGTTCGTTGCTCAGTCAAAAGGAGTAGGGGCATAAAACGCAATTCTTAATACCCAAGACTCTGAGCACAGACCCTGTCCTTGGTTAGAGCTTCCCCAAGACGGGAAGAGAACTAACTAAGTTCTAAAGGCTATAAATCTAAGAGTGAAATGCTAAAATATTAATAACTATTTAAAATTTATATATTTAAAGATTGAAGCAATGATAGAAGTTGTGGACAAAAGAGTCCAACTTAGGCCATGAGGCACCAAGAAGGAACTGGAGAGGCATCGGCCTGCACTACTTATACTTGTACTCTAATTTCAGAGCATGAGGAATAAAACTGCATATGTGCAGAGCAATGAACACTGCTTACTAAAAATCTCTGAACTAAGGTGCATGCTTCACATGTGTACCTATGTGTGGAATACACGTACGGACCATCACTCAAAGAAAAACACTAAGTTTAAATTAGGTGCTTTTAAAGGATGGATATTGAACTTGAGTTCTAAATATGAAATAAGGCAAGCTTGTAGTCCTTCATCTGGAGTAATATCTTTTGCCATTATTTGTAAGGATAATTCTTAAAAACCACCAACAAAAAAATTTGAAAGTGTTAGTGTTTATATGCAGTACTGTAAAAATTGATTTAATTATTCTGCCATCATACCAAAAAAGTTTTTTTTTTGTTTTAAACATTACAGAATAATGGAATAGTACTTTCTTTCTACTGTTCTTATGCAGCACCTTTCAATTCATGATATCTGAAAGTGTTTATAAATATAAAATAAGGAGATGAATACTGATAGCCCAACGATCACGTACACAAAATGAGCAGCCATTAACTCAATGATAGCTCAAACCTTGGTAGAATTTTCAAAAGAGTTCAGTGTTTGGCTAACACTGCTCCCACTGAAGTTGATAGGAGTTTTACCATTGACTTCAGTGGAAGAAAAGTCAAACCAACACTGAGCTCTTTTGAAAATTCCAGCCTTGAACTTGATTTGTTGGCAAGAACACTACAGTTCTCATTTCAAAAGCACCATGATATCCATAGCTTCTACCTAGACAAAAGCCAATAATTCAATGTCTCATCTAAAGAAATGTTAGCAGTATTATTGTTCATAAGAAAACCCAAAAAGCAATGAAGTCACTAAGCCTGTTTTATATTCCCTGAGGAAGAATGTACATTACCTCTGACAGTACAGTGTCTAAGTCGCTGCTGAAGAGCATGATATTTATCCCTTAATGGAACTCTTACATCTTCAGAATTAGGAAATGCTTTCACCAAAATTTCTGCCACCTGTACAAAATATATCAGTTTCAGGGTTAATTTTGATGGAAAAAAGTTATAGCAAAACTCCCAGCAAAACTTGTATTATTCATAGCTCTAAAAATAACATTTGCAAGAAAGCTAAAACTTTGTCATTCTCAATATCTTTTGTGGTTTTAGCTTCATTTACCTTTCTGATTGGTGGTAATTCTCCAACAAGGCTCAGAATTATATCTTGAACAAGTTCTTCAACATTCATAAACCTAGCAAAAGGGAGCATTCGACAAGCCCATTCCACTGCATTGAGACAATGCTCAACTATAGAGGCATCATATTCAGCCTTCTTGCAGTCCTAAAAAATAAATGGTCAGATATATATTAATTGATATACATGAAAAATTCCAGCTAGACTATATACTTATTGGCAATTTTCATGATTTAATCTGGTCCTCAGCTCCAGTGAGGGAGCGGGGTTGGGGCTTGCCCCGCTCCACGCAACTCCCAGAAAGCAGCCCGCATGACCCTCCCTCTGGCTCCTACGTAGTACACAGAGGCGTGGCCAGACAGCTCTGCGCACTGCCCCGTCCACAGGTGTCACCCCCGAGCTCCCATTGGCTGTAGTTCCTGGCCAACGGGAGCTGCAGGGGAGGCACCTGAGGATGGGGCAGTGGGCAGAGCCCCCTGGCCATGCTTCTGGGAGCTGCTTGCAGTAAGAGCCACCCAGAGCCCCCCCACCCCACCCCAATCCCCTGCCACAGCCCTGATTCCCCTCCCGCCCTCCAAACCCCTTATCCCCAGCCCCACCCCAGAGCCCTCATCCCCCCGGCACCCCACAACCTCATTTCTGGCCCCACCCCAGAGCCTGCACCCCCAGCCGGAGCACTCACCCCCACCCCCAATTTCGTGAGAATTTATGGCCTGCAATGCAATTTCCATACCCCAATGTGGCCCTCAGGCCAAAAAGTTCGCCCACCCCATCCTAGTTTCTTTGAGCATTAAGACCTAACCTATATTAATTTCATGTACCAGATTAGCTTCATGGACTGGTAAAACAAGGAATTTTGGATATTTTTCAACCCATCTGTGATATACATGTTTAATGAGTTCATTAAATATAGGTAATAAAAAAGCATGGAATGTATTATTGTAATTGCTACAAAAATGCAGAAAATGCTATATTTCTTGTGATGTATGTCTCTAATTCAAATTAAAAATAAACTAAGGTCCCAGGAAAAATAACATTACTAACATTTTTAAAGATGTACAGCATAATAGACATGGACAGCATTTTTTCTTGGTAACATATATTACTAGTATAATTACAGCAAGATGTCTCATGAGATTACAGTATCCCAGAGTAACATTTTGTACTACTGAGTGAAATGGAGTTCTTTCAAGAGGTCATAAAAAGTGTATAACAAATCTCCAGAGATCATTTTATAGGAGAAAGGTTACATATCTTAGAGTAACTGGAGTTTTTTCAGATGAGTGGTCCTTGTCTGTAGCCCACGGTGGATGCACGTGCGCTTCATGCACCTGACATTGAAAGATTCTTAGTAGCAAGGTCTGTTGGTCTGTGCCCCTCTCCTCCTCATACTCCAAAGAAAGGGCATAAGGGACGTTATGAACCGATTGCTTCTCCAGTTACTTTTCTACCATGAACAGCCCTAGGATAAGACTCCACCGCATAGGGGAAGAAGAGAGGGTGGGTAGAAGGTCATAGTTCGGGACCACACATCTCAAAGAACTCCAGTTACTGTAAGGTAAGTAACCTTTCTTTCTTCGAATGATGGTTCCTATGAGTATTCCACTGTGAGTGACTCACAAGCAGGATTCATTGAAAAGGTTGACGCAAGAACCCTGGCTGTATCACTGACTGAAGGACTGCTCTGCCAAACTATACATCAGCTGAAGAAGCTTGCATCAGAGCATAATGTCTGGTGAAAGTCTGAACAGAGCCCCACTCTACGGATTTCCAGGAGAGGAACATCTCATAGCAAGGCGACCAATGCAGACTGGGCTCTCGTCAATTGGCCCCCAACATTTTGTCTGGTAGGAGTCACCATTAATTCATAACAGAGCAAGATGCAGCCCAAAATTTGGAAAGTCGCTCAGAAGAAATCACTTTCCCTCACTTATGTTCCATAAAGGATACAAATTTAGATAATTTCATAAAAGCTTTAGTCCTTTGTAGGCTCGACAAACAACTAGAGTGTGCAGCTGCCTATCTCAGTGGTGGCATATGGCTTTGGGAAGAAGACAGGTAAGTGAATGGCCTTTTTTAGGTGGAATTCTGAGACTACTTTAGGGGTGAATTTTGAATGTAATCTCAGGAAAACTTTGCTTTTGTGGAAGATAGTGTAAAATGAATTGGCCATGGAGGCCCCCAGCTATCTACTCCTCTAGCTGATGGGATGGTAACCAGAAAGTCCACCTCTAATGAAGATTGCCTAAGAAACAAAGTTAAGTGTCTATGTATGCTGATAGGACTTGACTGAAGTCCCATGTTGGGGTAGACTTCATCATCAGAGGAAAGGTTCTACTATTACTGTCACGCTACCCCAAATGACTCAGCCATGAGTGCCAACCTCAGGACAGACTGTCAAAAAGCAGGGCACATATCCCAAACTGGTTGTATGTTCTATAATTAGATCTCATCAACCCAGTAACAAATGTGAACTCCTGAAGCACTATAACAATCTTACCGTGGAGTCACAGACAGCCCTCTTGGACATTCCAATCTATCTTGCCACCGAGGCAAACTGGACTAAGTGATAAACACTTACTTGCACCAAAGATCACAAAATATTCAGATTGTTCCCAGTCCCAAGAGACTTATACCAAGTCAATATGTAATCCAGATCTCACACCAAAGACAATGCTTATACCCAAATCCTACAGTAAACCAACTAAGGATTTATTAACTAGGGGAAAAGACAGAGAGTTATTTACAGGTTAAAGAAGGCAACACATATACACAAATGAGTTACAGCCTACGGTTCCAAAAGGTGACAGAGCTGTAATAAATCATCAGCACTGAATATCTTTTAGGGCTAACCCAGGTTGACCCTAGTGATCTCTGCTTCTGTTTTGTAGTTCCAGCCCTGTGAGAGTCCAAACAGCCAAAGAGCAAAGTTTCTCCTTGTCAGGTATTTTTATTCCCTCCACCCCAGAGTCCAAACTGATGGGATAAGCTCAGGAGTAGGTCTCTCCTTCCCAGAGGGAGTTAGAAATGCATTCAACAGGGCCTCTGTCCTTTGATGCTATACAATTCCTTATTTGCCTTCAACAGGCTATCTTGTATTCAGGACAAGCACTTTATCTTAATTAATGCTTATTTTCCTGTTTGGTGAGTTATGCAATTACAGAAGTATACAATGCAAATACTCAATAACTTTATACATTAGGCTTTAGAGGTTATAAGGCCAATGCATGCAGCATCCTACAAGCATTTCATACAGACTAAACACATTCTTATCAACTTAACATCTAATATCTATTTCAATAATGCACACAGCTAAGCAAGACTGGTTTCCAGCTATGCATTTGTAAGTGTTCAGTCAGGCCTGAGGCCTTGGCATGAGCTGGCACCTGGTCTGCCGGCATCACAGACACCTTCTAGAAAATGTACTGTACACAGAATGGGTGAAGATCAAGTGGTTGGTTACAGGCACTGATAACTGCTAAATCCACCCATAGGGAACAAAAAGATAGTTGTGAAATCTTTAAGGAAAAAGTCCAAAATGACAGGGATGCCAATATCCTGATGACATCTGACGCTGTTGGAATCAGACAGAAAACCTTTTTCATTTTACTGTGTGGCACTTCTTTATGGAATTCTTCCTACTGGGTTGAGTTTTTCATGTGTGGATCCCAGGTGGTGTTGGTGGCCTGTGATATACAAGAGGTCAGACTAGATCTGGTACTCCCTTCTGGCCTTATACTCTGTGACTCAATTATTGTTAAGAATGGATTGTGCTGCTTCCCAGAATGTCTTTTCTAGGTTGGTCATCCACCAAAATAGCAGACTGCGATGTGGAGAGATGCCAGATTGGGATATCTGATCTTGTCTCTGTCCTGTGGTCAACAGGTCCAGGAAGAGCAGGATATGGATGCCCAGGCATGGTGATATTTATAAAACGCTTGGAAACCACAACTGTCTGCACCATCCAGGAGCAATCAGGATCACCAACATTCCCTCCCTCTTGCTTGATCTTCCTCAGAACCTCAGCTAAAAGCAGAATGCGTGGGAAGGCATATGTCATTTGCCCCAATCATAGAACTAGAAATGCGGCCCCTCTGGAGCCCTGACCTTGAGTCCCCCGGAACAGTCATTTGTTCATTTCTTGTTCTCTTGTGGGAAGAGTCTCTCCAGCCCTCTCAAGAATCTGACCGTTATGTAATGGGAAAACACCGTCTGTCCATGGATAAGCGAGTGAAAAGCAGAGATGGCAGCAAGATGCACTGTAATGGAAGAGTGTGTGCCCGGCACTGGTTCCTCAAATGGAGCAGGCAGTCCAGCTCCTGTAAGGAGAAACGCAAGAGACAGATGCCCCATTTGGATGCCCAGCGGGAAAACCTTGTCTACTTGGCCAGGTAAGTCAGTCTAGTTGAGGGCTTCCTACTTTCCAGGAGAACCTTTGAACTCCTTCCAAACAGATCCACTCCTCCAGGTTCAGCCACGCAGCATCCATGCCGAGAGGTGGAGGGACCCAAGATTAGGGTGTAAGAGCCAACCATGGTCCTGCAATAGCCGGTCTGGTTGGTTGGGCAGAGTCCAGAGAGGGGCCGCTGACAGGCTCACGAGCGTGCCAAATCAATGCTGGCGAGGCCACGCCAGAGTGATCATAACCTGTGCCTGGTCCCTCTTGATCTTTGCCAGCGCCCTGCCAATGAGTGGAATCAGAGGGAATGCGTACATCAGGCTCCCTGACCACAACAGGAGGACGGGATTGGAGAGGGAGTCTTTGCTCAGACCCTGTTAGAGAAAAAAAACTGGTGGCATTTCCTGTTCTGTCTTGCAGCGTCCAGGTCCACTTAGGGAGTTCCCTATCTTTGGAAGATCATGCAGGCTACCTCTGCATGAAGCGACCACTTATGGTGAGAGGAGAAGTCCCTGCTGAGCTGGTCTGCCAGCGTATTCCTGATGCCGGGAAGGTGACAATCTTCCAGGTATATTTCGTAGCTGATGCAGAAGTCCCAAGATGGAGGACTTCCTTACAGAGAGCCGACGAGCATGCGCCCCCTTGCCTACTGATGTAGAACATCGAGGCTGTATTGTCCGTCATGACTCGTATCACCTTGCCCGACTGGTGGAGCAAGACTCTACATGCCAGCCGGACTGCTCCAAGCTCTTTGACGTTTATGTCTAACCGCTCCTCCTCCGGGGACCACATCCCCTATGTCTGGAGGTTGCTGAGATGTGCCCCCCAGCTGAGGTCCAAAGTGTCCAACACCAACTAGATGGAGTGAGGAGGGCTGTCAAATGGAATTCCTTCCGGGACTGTCCTGCAGTAGGTCCATCATCTCAGCGAGGTACGTATCCCTGATGAATGGTAACGATCTTTTCCAGGGGGTCTCTGGACTGGGAATAAACTGTCGCCAGCCATTGTTGCAGGGGCTGCATCCAGAGCCTGGCAGACCACATAAGTGCATGCTGCCACGTGGCCCAGAAGGCATAGACAGACGGAACGCGGAGACATCTGCAATGAGGTTCACCATCATGTGGAACCTTTCCAGCAGCAAGAACACTCTGTAGCAGGTAGAGTCAAGGACTGCTCCGATGAACTCTATCCCCTGCACTGACACCAATGTCAACTTTTTGTCATTCACCGGTAGGCCCAGAGAGCAGCACATGGCTTGAAGCACCGCAACATCCCTTCAGACTTGAGACCAGGAGCCGCCCTTGATGAGCCAGTCCTCGAGGTACAGGTAGATCTGGATATGCTAGCGCCTGAGGTAAGCTGCTGCCACTGACATGCACTTGGTAAACACCCTCGGTGCTGTTGCCAGGCCGAACGGGAGGACCATAAACCGGCAGTGGTGGAGTCCCACCGTAAACCGGAGGAAGCGTCTATGCCCTTGAAATATCGCTATGTGGAAGTACACGTCCTTCAAGTTGAAGGCAGCATACCAGTCTCCTGGATCCAGGGAGGGGATAACAGAAGCCAGAGACCATGTGGAACTTTAGCTTCTGTAGGTACTTGTTGAGGTCTCGCAGGTCCAGGATGGGCCGTAGACTGCCCTTGGTTTTGGGTTTAAAAAGTACCAGGAATAGAACCACTTGTCCCTGTACTCCAGAGGAACTTCTTCCACCGCACCCAGCTGTAGTAACCCCTTTACCTCCTGCGCAAGGAGAATCTCGTGAGGGGGTTCCTGAAGAGGGAAGGGAAGGCAGGTGGGAAGTTTTTAAGGTTTTAGAGGTTTTTAAGGTCAGGCTTGACAAAGCCTTGGCTGGGATGATTTAGTGGGGGATTGGTCCTGCTTCGAGCAGAGGTTTGGACTAGATGACCTCCTGAAGTCCCTTCCAAACCTGATATTCTAGGATTCTATGAAGGGGGGGTAGAAAGAAACTGGAGGGTGTAACCCCGTTCCACTGTGTTGAGGACTCAGCAATCCGAAGTTATAGCAGTTCATGTTGGAAGGAAAGGCAGTCAGAGAATACTGGGAAAGATGGATCTGGGGAATAGTCTGATAGATCACTCTCGGGCACACCCTCAAAATGACTGTTTGGCCCCCTGCTTATTACGGGTCGAGCCCGACTGGGCAGAGGGTAGAGGTGGGTGGCGCTTGTAACCCTTGGCTCGTGTATGGGGCTGGTCCTGCCGAGGCTGGCTCCCCTGGCCTTGAGGCTGCTGCGGTTTGAACCACTTATGCACCAAGGCTAGGACGTAGAGACCCAAGGTTTTCAGGGTGGAGCGGGAGTCCTTGAGGCCATGCAACTTGCTGTCTGCTCCACAAATAGGGCTCTGCCATCGAAGGGCAGGACCTGCAATGACGGTTGGCCTCCGTGGACAACCCAGAGAGGAGCAGCCCAGAGACTTGCCACATGTGTACGGGGAGATTTTGGCAAACCAGGAAAGTGCCTGAAACCACTATGGCTTATTGCTAAAAGCAGCCAAGTCAGCAGGCTGTAAATTAGTCAAGGTAACCTAAGTTAACTGTATCCAATTTTCAAATGAATTCCAATTCAACAGTTTCTCGCTGGAGTCTGGATTTGAAGTTTTTTTGTTGTAATATAGCAACTTTCATGTCTGTAATCGCGTGACCAGAGAGATTGAAGTGTTCTCCGACTGGTTTATGAATGTTATAATTCTTGACATCTGACTCGCGTCCATTTATTCTTTTACGTAGAGACTGTCCAGTTTGACCAATGTACATGGCAGAGGGGCATTGCTGGCACATGATGGCATATATCACGTTGGTGGATGTGCAGGTGAACGAGCCTCTGATAGTGTGGCTGATGTTATTAGGCCCTGTGATGGTGTCCCCTGAATAGATATGTGGGCACAGTTGGCAACGGGCTTTGTTGCAAGGATAGGTTCCTGGATTAGTGGTTCTGTTGTGTGGTATGTGGTTGCTGGTGAATATTTGCTTCAGGTTGGGGGGCTGTCTGTAGGCAAGGACTGGCCTGTCTCCCAAGATTTGTGAGAGTGTTGGGTCATCCTTCAGGATAGGTTGTAGATCCTTGATAATGCGTTGGAGGGGTTTTAGTTCAATCTCTCTGGTCACGCGTTTACAGACATGAAAGTTGCTATATTACAACAAAAAAACTTCAAATCCAGACTCCAGCGAGAAACTGTTGAATTGGAATTCATTTGAAAATTGGATACAGTTAACTTAGGTTACCTTGCATAATGACTTAGCCACTCCCAGTCTCTATTCAAGCCTATTTCGCCTTGTTTTTTCCTACCCCCCCCCCGACGTTCTTGTTAAACCCTGGATTTGTGCTGGAAATGGCCCACCTTGATTATCATACACCTTGTTAGGAGAGTGGTCACTTTAGATAAGCTATTAACAGCAACAGAGTGGGTGGGAGGAGGTATTTTTTCATGCTTTGTGTGTATATAAAAAGATCTTCTACACTTTCCACAGTATGCATCCAATGAAGTGAACTGTAGCTCATGAAAGCTTATGCTCAAATGAATTGGTTAGTCTCTAAGGTGCCACAAGTACTCCTTTTCTTTTTAAGGGACATGTCATTCTATTACTAATGTATAAATAAGGGGGAAAAGTTTGAGGTAGTTGGACTCTTTTTGGACTCTCCCTCTGGATAGATCTTGCAGTCGCCACCGGCAGATGTAAGATTTGGCCACCGGAAGCCTGCCGCTGTGCTACTCGAGAGCCACACTCAGCTTTGGTAATTATCAAGGGTTGGGGGTGTTTTACTAACCTTTTGCGAACATGTGTTAGTGCTTGAGACCAAGTAAAGTTTAGCTTTAAGTGAAAGCACTCTTGCGTTGTCCTGTTTGTGCCAGCCATCTATTGGTCGGATGGCCATGTCTCCCCAATTTATTTCCTGACACCACCTCGCACAGAGTAAAAGTTACCAAGAGCTTTGGGTTGAAAGAACCCCGGGTAACACATGGAAATAGCGGAAGCCATGGTGCGAGCAGCAGCATCTGACATTACCTGGAGGGCCATCCTGGCTGTAGTCGTACCCTTATCAAGGATCGCTCGTAACAACTTCTTGGAAGCCTCGGGGAGCAACCCTTCAAACTTGGCCATGGCTTGCCACATACTAAAGTCATATTGGCCAAGGAGGGCTTGGTGGTTGGCCACGCAGCTGAAGGCTGGAAGACTAATAAACCTTACATCCAAAGAGATCCAGCCTCCTCAAATCCTTATTTTTGGGGGTGACCCCAAGTTGACCTTGCCTCTCCTTGTGGTTAACCACCTCAACCACAAGGGAATTGGGGGCTGAGTGAGTATAAGTACTCATGCCCTTTGGTTGGCACAAAGTACTCATGTTTGGCCCTTTTAGAGATGGGGCCAGGGAAAAGGGGGTCTGCCACAGGGCCTTAGTGATCTTGGATACCCCTTCATGAAGGGGTAGACCCACCTGGGCAGGAGTCGAGGAACAGAGGACGTCAAACAGAGTCAAAGGCTCCTCCGATTGCTCTGCCTGAAGCCCCAGGTTAGAAGCAACCCTCTTCAAAAGTTCCTGGTGCGCTTTGGCATCATCCTAAGGAATTGGGTGAGGGGGCCCCCACAATAGCCTCATCCAGTGACAATGAGGACGATGCCGGTGCCATGGGAACCTCCATGTCCACTGGTGGTCTAGCAGCTTCCTCCCCGGGTCCTCCTGGACCCGCGGGGTCTTACCCTCCCAAGCCTCGAGTATGGGAGAGGGATGGGATACCAAGGCCACTGGCTTCTTCAAGGCTCCCAACACTGATCAGGCAGCCTGAGAAGGGCAGGTGAATCCCCAAGGGTTCCCCATATACCATGGTGCAAGCCACTGCGCTTAGGGCCATGGGACAGGTTTCGGTGCCGATAATGTAGTCGGCACTGCTGATACTGGGACCTGTCCTACAGTCAGGGAACCTCACTCCAAGCAGGAGCTACCAGCGGTACAGTCAGTCGGTCCCGGGCAACCAGCATCGGGCTGAACAGTGGCTCTTGTCCAACTGGTGCTGGTCACTGCATCCTGAGGCCGACCTGTCTGAGCAAAACTGTCTTGGTTGGGCTCTTGGAGACTGACAGCATTCAGTGGCTACCCAGCGATCTGCATCGGATACCCAGCAATCCACACCTCACACTACTCAACCAATTCCAGGACATCGAACGGGACTGGGAGCTACTACAGGCTGGTTGCCAGGAGGATTGTCCTGAGCAGGACGACCTCTTTCTTGGAGACAAGCGATGATGACCCAATGATCAGCAGTCTCTGGTGTCTGATCAGTCCCAGGACCGATCCCGGGCTCTTGAAGACGGTCGGAGCCAGTCCCGGAGTTCATGCAGGGTGGTGCATACCTTAGAGGGTCTGCGCCAATCTACCATCAAGGTACGCCTCGAGTCCCACAATCGGTGCCCCTGGTGCGGAGACCGAAGAGGGCTCCGCCGAGCCTGCCTCTCGAGTCCTGAGGCGTGATGGCTTTGGGCGGGCGAACAGTGGTGGGACGTCCCTCTCGATGGGGACACATGCATAGGTCCCAACATGGGTTTTCCCAGAGACCGGGGTACCATGAGAGCCAGCGTGGGCAGCACCGGGAGTATCAAGATTGCTTGAGCTGCTCAAAGAGCTTCGGGCATTGATGGCACCTGAAGCTGGCTAGGGCCTGCACCACTATCTGGGGTCGCAGGCAAAGCCTGGGATGGGCTGCACCACTCGACTTGAGCTGGGGCCCGACCTCCCAAAGAGGGTGTTGAGCTGCCTGGCACAAGTTGTGGCTCATCCCCAGCCCTCTCCATTCCTCTCCTGGTCTTTTTCAACTTCTTCCCCGGAACTGTGGAGAGGGACTGGTGCCGGCTTGCGCAGAGGGCACGGTGCTCGGTGCCAAGTCGGACCGCTGCTATGGTACTGGAGTGAGTGCCAACTCCATCAGCAGCACTTTCAGATGGATATTGCGCTCCTTTTTCATCCTAGGTTTAAAGAACTTGCAGATATGGCACTTACGTGCCCTTCGCCTAAGCAGCTTAAGCATCTGGTATGTGGATCGCTGACAGGCATAAGCCATTTGCAGCCATCGCAGAGGTTAGAGCCTGGGGACGGGGGGATGCCCCATCCCCCCAAATGAGTCCTGTTTGGGATTAAGTAAAAGTTGAGAACTACTAAGGCTGGGGATGATTTCATAATTAAGAAACTACTAACTATATGCAACTATATTTCAGGTTTTCAAAGTTCACAAGAACAGAAAACAAAACAACGTTTGCCGAAGCAGCAGACATTCCACCACAGTCACTGGTGGCAAGAAGGAACTGAGGGTGTGAGGAGCCGGCAGTGCCCCTTATACCATGCCATATGGGTGCTACTCCAGGGGGCACCAGAGCCAGTCCCCTATGGATACTTCTCAGGGAAAAACTTCTGGCATCAGTTCATGTGGCGAGGACATGCACCTAATATGGAATGGACATGAGCAAGCACTCGAAGAAGACTCTTCTGTGTGCAGGATGCACAGCTACATGCAAATAAGTGTCCTTCAAATGGAGAGATGTGTACCAATTGCCTTTGTTCAAAAATGAGGGAATTATGGAGGTCAGGGTAATCATCCTGAACATTAAGTTTAGGATGAAGATGTTCATCCATCTGAGATCCAGAGTGGGTCTTCATCCTTCTTTTTGGGGAGAGTGAGGAAGCTTTTCAAGTAAAGTCATTTTCCCTTCTGTTGAGGAGGTATGGGTTCTATTGCCCGCAGATGCAACAATGAATCTACCTCCTGATAGAGCATTCTTTTGTGAGAGGGGACCCTGAAGAGGGACAGCGGGGGGGTGGGGAGAGGCGGCTCTTGAAGGGGCAGGGAAAATAATGGTGTAACCACTAGTGCTAATTTCCAGAACCCATTTATCTGTTAAGATGTCAGGCTTGTGAAAAGTAGGCTAGGCGGCCACCAAATTGGGTACCAGATGGATATGGTAGAGGGACTGATTCGCAGTTCTCTAAGCTCCTATCAAACATGTTTTCTTGTGGGATGCTGGGGTTGGAAGGATGATGGGGCAGGGGTTGTGGGGGATGTTATGCTTGCTACGCTGCACGCTCTGCTGCTTGCTGGGTGGCTCATAACCCCTCTAATGATAAAAGGATTGAGGAGCTGATCATTGCTTGTGGGGCTGAGATCTGTGCTGTTTCATCATTGGCACTGGAGTGTAGATGCCCAATGAGCAGAGAGCTGCCCTTGAGTCCTTTAAGGAACGTAATGACTCCTGTCTTTTCACTAAAAGAATTGTTTCCTTCAAAGTGCAAATCTTTCGCCATGGATTACACTTCTCTGGGAAATCCAGAGGACTGGAGCCAGAACGCCAAACATACAATCATAGAAGTCATCACCAAGTGGGAGGCTGGATCCACTGCATTGACTAAGGCCTGGAGGGACAATCTGGCTAGCAATTTACCCTCCTCAATGAGTGCTTTGAATTGGAGCCTATCCTCTTGTGGGAGTTTGAGTGTGAATTCTGCTAACTTAGTAGAATTAATAAAATAATATTTTGACAATAATACTTGATAGTTTGTAATGCAGAATGGTTAGCTGTCACATTTTTTCTCTCCTGAAGAGATCTAAACATTTAGTTTTCTTATTGGAGGTAGCGGATCTAGGCTGTCTCCTTCTTTCAGTGACAGTCTGAACTACTAATGAATTAAGAGCAGGATGCGTAAATAAAACAAACATTCTGCTCCTTTAGTTGGCATGAAGTATTTCTTCTCCATTCTTTTCGGAATGGGGGCATAAGTGACTGGAGTCTGCCAGACGGTCTCGGCCAGTTCTAAGATAGCTTCATTAATGGGAAGTGCCACCTTACTGGGACCAATGCTCTGGAGAATGTCCAGAGGTTTATGAGGTGTCCTTTACCTCCTTCAGAGAGTGCGTCAGCGCTCCTCCTGTGCAGGTCTTGAAACTGCCCATAGTCATCAGGAAGTAAAGATGAGGCTGGTGCGATCACTTCATCTGGGGATAATGATGGACCATTGGAGCTGGTGGTTCTGCCTGATCCAGTTCTTCCGATTCCTCCATTAGTTCTTAAGGAAGTTCAAAATCCTCTTTGCAAGGGTAGGCTTGTCTGGATTGACTGTGTAGATTCAGGATATTGTCTGTATGGGTCCCCTGGACCCCCAGTAAGGCCCTAATGGAAATTAAGGCAGTCTTCACGGAGTAGTAAGCTACTCTTGATCCAAAGATGCATAATCTCTTTTAGCGGATTTGGACAATACCCAAGAGACTCTGGATGTTCTGTCTGGGCTGACCCCTTGTCTTGATGCGCGTGGTGACACTTTCCCACTAACATCTGACTCAGAGGAGGTGGCGGCTTCAAATTCCATGAAAAATGCTGTCAATATGTGGGGGCCTTGTTATTCCCTGGCTGGTATGGGATACAGGTGAGCAACTCCCCTTTCTTATGAACTCTGGACCAATGGTGGGGGTAGGAGAAGACCCCCCCCACACCCAGCTCCTAACTACTAAAAACTACACAAGTATAAAAATGGCCTAAAACTATTCTATAAAAACTAGTTACATAAAATTACAGTCAGATCTAGAAGAATCTAGATAATGCTGCGGATACTGAAGAGGCTCCATCTCAGACCATGGTTAGTGGAGAGGCAGTTGGTCTGCACCACCCCCTGTGCTCCCGGTTCAGATCGTGATGAGGAAAAGGGTTGCAGGCATAGACCAATGGACACTGCTTCTGGTCTCTGGCACATGGAGAACATGTGCACCAAAGGTGGAATACACACAGGGACCATTTCTCAAAGAACTGTATCCTCTTGCAGTAAACCTTTACTGTAATGCCTCTATTACCTTTTGACTACCCACACTTTCTCTTGCAGTTTGGTAGCATCTGCAACTGTCAGACAACCTTTCACGAACATGAAGCATCCAACACAATGCACATAATTCTCTGAAGCAACCTACAAAAGAAATAACACAATATAACTTGTTACTTAAAGGTGAAAAAAAGGAACAACTTGTTAATTAAAATGTTCAACTACAGGTAACAGTAACTTAGAGGAAAGGTTTTAATTCTTGATTTTTCAAGAATGACCAGTAGTCAGATTTTTGTAGGCAATTTTTGTACCCTTTATAGCAATGAGTTTTAATATCTCAGTTAGATCTATAAAAACATATGTTCAACATCTTGGAATAGAACTTTCGGCCAGATTTTCTTCTATACTAAAACAGATTCAGGACAGGTGAGCATGAGGAGGACCATCAGGGTGCAATTACATGTACATTTCCCTGATCCTCAAGCTATTACAATCACAGCCCTGACCCTGATTCAGGTTAAGGCAGCCTAGTGGATGCTCTAATTTAAAACTGCTCGTTATAGTCAGTCACTAATGGAACACATTAGTTGTATATGGTCACTCTGCTCCCCTTCCCAGCCCTCTCCACTCCCTCTTAATGCCCCACTTTTTCCTCAGTAAGTCCTCTATGTTGGGAAGTTGACACAGGAGATTTACTGCTAGCATGAATGTGCCCCATGTGCTTAAGCTCAGATTTTTTTTGGCTAGCAGCATCTGCTGGGTACGTGCCTATGCCCTAAGTGTCCTCACACACCCACAAATGAGGGCATAAAGGGAAGAACAGGCCCAAGTGTCCCTCGGTTCCTTTACCAATACAAAATGCAGGAGTTATAGGACTCTGCAGTAGCAGGGAAGGAGGATGGGTTGCAGAATACATACAAACAATGCATTTCAAAGAACCACAGTTCCTGCAGAGTAAATTAGTTTGAGCGATTGTCCATATGTAATCCACTTCTGGTGACCTGGAGCATAAGGGGTGGGTGGTTGGTGTTTATTTCAACAGTGACTTTAGGACAGGTCTGCCAAATCAGACCTTGATGCCTCTACAAGGGAGTAATGTTGTGTAAACTTATGTGCTGAACCCCACATAGTTGCCCTACAGATCTCAGAAACTTACACGTTTCTTAAAGAAACCACAGTAGCTGGCTGGGTACTGATGGTGCTGGCTCTAATCTTTACGAGTGGATCTACATTGCTAATTCGTAGCATATTCTGATGCAATTGCAAATCAAGTTATCTAACTTCTCGGTTGATACTGCCTGACTCATCATCATATCTGGAAAAGTTCCAAATAATCTTGGGAAATTCCTGAACATTTTAGTCCTCTATAGATAGAATGATACCCTAAGCATATCCAAGGTGTGCAGCCTGGCTTTCCCTTAGTTGGAGTTGGGTTTAGGAAAAAGGAAGATTACTTGATTTAGATGGAAGTCCAAGATTATTTTTGGCAAGAATTTAGGGCAAGGCCTAAGGAGCACCTTGTCCTTATGAAATACAGCATGCAGTGGATCAGCCTGAAGGGCCTGCATTTCTCCTCTCTCTTGGGCAGATGGGGTATAGTCTATTACGTTTTGACAATTCTAAACTGTCAGTCCTCTCAGTACTGGAAGAAATCTCAGGTATGTCCTGTGAGATGGATGGATTGTTATGTGAAAATAAAAAACTTAGAGTTTGAGAGCCGTAAATTAGTCATGGGAAGCCAAGGAGAGGCCTAGAGAGGCCAGTGCTTTATCATCCTGAACTTGAAGTGGTAGATGAAGGCATTTAGCAGCTTCAAGTCTAAAACCGGTGCCAGCCTCGCCCCACCATGTTATTTAGATTTAGACAGTTACAGCAGTTCTTTGGATCGAAGAAAATTATGAGTACTAGAATCATTATCTGAAACATAAAGGATCATGAGATCGGGACCTTGGAGAGCAGCTAGGTAATGCTCGAAGGCGGAAGAAGAGCATGAGTATTCCTCTTCTAGATGTGGAGCTATGTTAACTGGAGTTTCAGGAAGAGTCACAGTCTCTGCCCTGACCAGCAACAATGAAATGCTGAGTACTATAACATTATCTGCTATCAGTATGACGGAGGATAATTTCACCACAGCGATGATTTGGGCTGAGTTGAAATCATAAGATTGCTCAGAACCATAGAAGTTTTCAGTACCAGAAATGATGGTACTGTGGGAGGACTAACTGAGGCTATCAGTACTGGTAATTAGAACTTCAGTACCAAGGGAATGGTATTGTGCAAGCACGATGACTGGTGCTTCTGAGGGTGTCAGTGGGACCCATTCTGGGCCTTGAACTACCTTTTAAAGAGGCAGGATGAGATTGCTGCCTTTTCACACTAGGACCACTTTCTTCTTGCTAACTCTCTTGGTTTTACTAGTCTCAGTCTCTTAGGATTATGTCTACACAGCAGATGGGAGATGTGATTCCCAGCTCAGGTAGATGTACATGTGCTAGCTCTTCTCAAGCCAGTGCTCTAAAATAGCAGTGTAGTTGCAGTGGCATAGGTAGCAGCATGGGTTAGTCACCCGAGTATAACCCTGTCTGAGGTCCTAGGTGTGTACTCAGATGGCTACCCTGAGCCGCTGCAGCCACACTGCTATTTTTAGCATGCTAGTTCAAGCAGAGCTTGCAGAATTTGTCAACAATTATTCACAAGTTAATATAGATTCTTCTTTATAGGGTCAGATTCTCATTTCACTTGTCTCGTAGCAAAACGTAGATCAAGGAAAACAGAGATCTTGGCATCTTTGTATTCACATAGTAAAATTTCTTAATCAGTTGGAATCTTTGAGGAGAGAGATTGTAAGCGTTAAAGAATTGGGAGAGCTCTAACATAGATCAGCTTGCTTCGAAGGAATTAATGTCATCACCACCAATTCTGATTATTTTCACATTAATTTGCCCCAATTTATTGTCTATGGATTTCTTTATACTACACTACAGTTTGGTTTTCAGCAGCACAGATCGCCCTTGACAAAGTTTTCTCACATTTTTATACACTTAAAGAAGTCTCTAACATAAGATCTGTTCTAGTAATTTGACATTATGAAATTTTTTAATCTTCAAGTTAGTACATTCTCTGAATAATATGAGAAAAAGGCCATCTCTCCCGCCCCCCTCAAAATAATCACAACTACACACAGAAATTGGAATAAGAGCTGCAAAGCAGTATAGCCCAGTATACATATCAGTCTCTAGAATTTTAGTTAAAAAAATTAAAATAAATGGACCGACATTACTAATTCATTTGTAGTCTTTAAAAAACAAGCATGATTAACTCATTTTCTAAAAAATTGTAAATATATAATTACAACCTATATTTTAATATACTAATATTTTAAAATTATACAAAAATATAAATATCCTTCTGAGTTATCAAAAACTGCACAAATTTTGAAAGATTTATAACAGACAGCACTGCAGAAGACACTGTATCTTGATATACTTTCAACCAAATGCAAAAGTAAATAAATAAAGCCTACCTAGATAGTGCCCTTTCACATGCAACTTCTCATCCCTTGTTCTATTTTCCAACCATAAGTTACTTATTCAATTTTATTATACACATACCTATTGTTTTACAAGAAATATCATCAAAGCAATGGTCCCCAGAAGATGCAGGTCTAAAGAATATTGTACTAAATTTGGAATAATGAAGCAAAGTTTTAGGAAATGAACTTAATGAAGGAAGAGTGCCTTTCATTCGAATCTATAGGCAGGAAAAGAAAGCAAAAATGTTATAAACTGAGAGCAATTTTATTTGTGACAATTTAGAAATTAGCAAATTACCTTTGTAAGTGCTTACTAGTTAAAAATTTTATTATTCAGTTCATCTGTAGGTGAAAATCCTAATGAAATCACCTGAAGTTTTTCGTATCAGAATTGAATGGCCCCTTTAACTTACTGACAGAATATTGCCACAATCAACTATATTTCCAAAGGCCTGCTTTCTATTTCCTGTAATGCAATGGACCTGAAACCCAGGTTAATTTTTTTTAAGGAATTTTTAAATTTATTTTTTTTTAATTTTCATCTAATACATGTACAAGCTATGACAACTACAATGCTCTATTTAATATGATAGAGTGAATTACCAGGGTGATAGAACTTTAGTATAACTACTGTATAAAACAGCTAAGAAAAACCTGAGTTGCTCTGTTTCAAAATCTTTATCATTATATTATAAGGCTTAATTTTAAGTCAATGAAATCTAAATAGTTGAGATTAAAAGTCTTATTACATGTGTACTTTGTGCTCTAGATGGCTGAAAATTTGCAGCCAGTTGCCAGTCAATTATTGTGGGGAACTTCTACGGCCTGTTATTCTGGAAATCAGATTAGATTATCATAAAGGTCCTTTCTGGCCCTGGAAACTATATGAATCCATAAGGTGTTAATAATTATTTCTAAAGCCCCGAGTGGTCTGGAACTGAATGGTCACTTCTTTCCCACCTCCAGTAATAGCACTAGTTACTTGTGAGGCCAAAACATTGGACCCCCCACTTGTTTAGGCTCCAGTTTCCTCTGGAATAAACTATGAGAAGAATATAGACAGCAGCTATCTGAGACTGAGACTTTTATCAGACTAGGAAGGAATTAAAGTGATATGGGTATCTCCCTCAAAAGAGTCACCCTCTAATATTTACTACAGATAATGGAGTTAAAAGTAAACAAGTTTATTATTTACCTTTTGCATTACTTTTCTTGCCCATTTCAGTTGTACAATATACCACTGTGCCACAGGGCAGGAACAACGAGCAGCCCGGAAGAGCAGCATAATTCGCTGAAGGACCCCAGACACCTTCTGACGATAATCTCTCTCAATTTTTAAAGGAGAGTCATTGAAGTCTTTCTGAGAAATACAAAGTTTAAGTACAAGACAATAAGCCAAATAGTTTGGGAGGACATAAAGAATTAAGAAATTGAGCTACACATGAAATATCTACTCTTCAGAACATTTCTCTTAGTCTTAAGAGCAGAGATTTCACTAAGTAGAAGGAAAAACTGAAAGGAGCTTTTCAAAGAGGTTTCTTGCTGTTAGGGTGCCACACAAGTAATTGGCTGAAGATTTTTTTGGAAGAAAAACTGAATTAGAAGGTTCAAACTAACATTCATGCAACTTCTACTAAATACGCTTACTTCACTGAGAGAAGCTGGTTGAGGACAGTATAATGGTGGTGCAGGAAGATATAGCCCATCAGGCACTAAACCACACAATTTTCTGCTGAGGTCCTTGGCAGAGTCTATCAAAAGCTGAAATGTGTCTGAGAGAATGTCTGCATCTGCCATAACAGCTGCTTTCAGTATTTCTTGCACTGAACCAAAAAGAACATTTGCATTTTCCTCTTCAATGGGATCTAAAAAATACCAAGAATTTAAACCGATATGGTAAATGCATCAATTCATGCAATGCTTTCTTCTGAAATTAATAAGTAGCATTACTGTATTTTACATTCATTTTTCCAGAATTTATGAATAACTCTATTTACTTTCTTTAATATAAGATTTGAAAAAGTGAATAAATGTAGTGTTAAAAAAATTGCTTCTAATGCTTAATAATTAACTCTGGTTGTTTTTTGCTATTCAACGTCTCCCACAAATCTGGATGTCTGGACTGCTCTCCTTTCTCTGCAGCTCATGGAGGTGGATCAGTGTTTTAGTGCCGAGATGCTGGCAGACCAGGTGCCAGGTCTTGCCACGGCTGGAGGCATCAGCTGAACACTGACAAATTCATAGCTGGAAATCAGACCAGCTCATCTGTATGCTAGTAGTGTTTAAGATAGATGTTAGACTTGTAAGGATGTGTTTAGACTCTATAAGATGCTTGGTTTCAGAGTAGCAGCCGTGTTAGTCTATCCGCAAAAAGAAAAGGAGTACTTGTGGCACCTTAGAGACTAACAAATTTATTAGACCATAAGCTTGCATGAGCTACAGCTCACTTCATCGGATGCTTGTCACTTACTGCATGCATTAATCTTAACTTGCAATGTCCGTATCCCATATTGTAAGGTAACATGTAAATTTCGCTTTACAATTATAAAAATGCCTGCTCTGAACTTCTGAATTGTCAGGAAGAGTGGTACCCCCTGCCCACCAAGGAGGACTATCAAAACTAAGTGAGCCATTGTGAAGCAACAAGATTTAAAAAATAGGTTAATAGCCCTTTCACACCCATAAAGGTGCGAGGAAGCTTGTCCTATATCAACTTGAATTCTGGAAGAGGAAAATATAGATAGGTATCAAGGTTCCTCCCCCACTCTGAACTCTAGGGTACAGATGTGGGGACCTGCATGAAAACCTCTTAAGCTTACTTTTACCAGCTTAGGTTAAAACTTCCCCAAGGTACAAATTAATTTTATCCTTTGTCCTTGGAATATCCACTGCCACCATCAAACTAACTGGGTTTACTGGGAAATGTAGTTTGGACACATCTTTCCCCCCAAAATCCTCCCAACCCTTGCACCCCACTTCCTGGGAAAGGTTTGGTAAAAATCCTCACTAATTTGCATAGGTGACCACAGACCCAAACCCTTGGATCTGAGAACAATGAAAAAGCATTCAGTTTTCTTACAAGAAGACTTGTAATAGAAGTAGAAGTAAATAGAAATAAAGGAATCACTCCTGTAAAATCAGGATGGTAGATACCTTACAGGGTAATTAGATTCAAAACATAGAGAATCCCTGTAGGCAAAACCTTAAGTTACAAAAAAGACACACAGACAGAAATAGTCATTCTATTCAGCACAATTCTTTTCTCAGCCATTTAAAGAAATTATAATCTAACACATACCTAGCTAGATTACTTACTAAAAGTTTTAAGACTCCATTCCTCGTCTATCCCCGGCAAAAGCAGCATATAGACAGACACAGACCCTTTGTTTCTCTCCCTCCTCCCAGCTTTTGAAAGTATCTTGTCTCCTCATTGGTCATTTTGGTCAGGTGTCAGCGAGGTTACCTTTAGCTTTTTAACCCTTTACAGGTGAGAGGATTTTTCCTCTGGCCAGGAGGGATTTTAAAGGGGTTTACCCTTCCCTTTATATTTATGACTATAAGTGACATGAAAACTTTTCATCTCTTTGCTGTTTGGACTCTCACAGGGCTGGAGCTAGGAACCAAAACCAGAGATCCCCAGGGTCAACCTAGGTTAGCCTTAAAAGACATTCAGTGCTGACAATTTACTACAGCTCTGTCACCTTTTTGAACATAGACTATAACTCGTGTGTGTATATGTTGCCTGATGTAACCTTTATTCAAACTCTCATTTCTTTTTCCTAATTAATACTTAATTTACTACAGAACTGGCTACAAGTGTTGTCTTTGTTGTGAGATCTGGGGTACAAACTGACATGGGGTAAGTGACTGGTCTCTTGGGACTGGGAGCAATCTGAATATTGTGTCATTTTGCTGTAAATGACCATTTATCATTAAGCTTGCCTGGGGTGGCAAGAAAGACTGGAGTGTCCAAGGGGACAGTCTGTGACTTCATGTTAAGACTATTCTAGTACTTCAGGAGTTCACATTTGTAACTGGGCTGATGAAATCTAATGACAGAACATAGCACCAGTTTGAGATGTCCGCCCTACTTTCCAACAGTCTGCCCTAAGGTTGGCACTCACGGTCGTGAATCACTCCAAACAGCGTGATAATGGCTAAGACAAAGAATACCATAAATCACAAATGCAAACAACGCCTTGAAATATGGACTTCAAAGAGCAGAGCAGAATAAGGGATACGGATAATTTTACTACGAGATTTTCTGGGACGTTGAACCAAGGGCAGTCTGATCTGGCTATGGGAGCCAACTTTGGCGTAGTGCAAAAAGATGACATTTTTTGTCTTGCTATAGGCCAAAGTAATACTTGCATGTTCTGTAACTCTAGTGCCATTGCAATGATGTTTTCTATACTGTTCATACATTCACATTTATTTCAATGTGTCTTATTTTTATTATGCTCTAAATATGTACATTTGCCAATAAAGTATTTTATAGTCAAACCAAACTGAAGTGACTATCTGATATGTCTAGATCTTCCTCCCCAAACAAGAAGGAAGATATGGGCCATCTTGGGCATGGGAAAAGCCAAAAGAGCAACAGGATACTATGCAGTGTTGTTGTAGCCTTGTTGGTCCCAGGATATTAGAGACACAAATGGGTGAGGCAGTATCTTTTATTGGACCAGCATCTGTTGGTGAGAGAAACTTTTGAGAGCTTACAGAGACCTGAAAAAGAACTCTGTGTAAGCTCGAAAGCTTGTCTCTCTCACCAACAGATATTGGTCCAATAAAAGATACTACCTCATACACCCCGTCTCTCTATAGGATTCTAGGCACTTACAGTAGCTATCTGCGTATGTGGTGATAATAACTGTATCTTCATAATGCTAAAGACATTTATTTTTAAAGTGAACACCTAGGATTTGTGGAATCAACTGGAATAAAGTTGATAGTAAATAGGATGAAACTATATTTTAAATGTACCTGTAAACTGTTTATATTTAGTACTTCCTTCATTTGATGTTTCAAAACTGACTGGCTGTCCCAAGAAAGACTGTAATTTTTCCTGAAAAATTTGTGTTGGAGTCAAGTTCAAAGGCAGATGGAATTCCGTTTTCTCTGACCTGAAAGCATATCAAGAAACTATTAATTAATGACAAAGTAAAAACAAAACAAAACAAAAAATCTGTGGAGAAACTAAGGAAATTCTGTGGAAACATCTTTCCTTTTTCTGAAAAAAAACCCAAAACCTTCCATAGATAAAATTATTAATCTGAGGCACACTGGCTAAAATGCACATCTATTTAAATCTTGTATCTATTAACCTGGAAGTGTCTTAGGGGAAGGACACTACCTTCTCTGCTAAGTAAAATACTTGATAATACATGATACTATATAATAATGCATGATGATAATTCTGAGTTCCCTTATTTGAAAAAGCATAACTCACCTTAAGAAGTCACCACCACTTTGACAGTACAGATTATAGGCCACACCTATTGAAACGGACATTTTCCAGTCTCCAAGTTTGTGTGCTAGCCACACAGCCTCTGGAATCAGTCCACCAACAAAGAGCAAATCAAGAGCATATTCAGCAGTCCATACAGAAGAAAGTTTCTGGTCTCTAACAGCACTGGCGACCACAGAGTGCTGTAGTGGAACAACTCGAGGGAACCGGTCTACGAAAGAAAAATATGTTTTTAATAATGTTAATTACATACCCTGCAGGTTAGTTAAAATAAATTCAGAGTTTTTAGTTTATAGTGTGGCATTTGATCACACCACCTTGTTGTGTAACTGATCTTTTATTACCTTTATAACATGGTATATGATTTTTAAAAGAATAATATGGGGAAGATCCTCAGCTGGGGAAAGTTGTCATAGCTCCATTAAACTCAGAACTATGACAATTTTCACAAGCTGAGGATCTGCCCCATAGGCTTTCCTCTATTATCAACTATCCTCTCCCTGTCTAGCACTTACAGACGGACAGAACAAGTTGCCTCTTAACCTTCTCTTTGCTGAGCTAAATTCAGTGCCCCAAGTCATTGTAACAGAGAGTTCAGGTTGACTAACCGTGTCTTATACCCTTCCAGAATGTGGAATGCACGTATACTTAAGCCTCTAAAAACAAGAAAATAACTTAAGATACACACCACCCCTACCCCTGCAACTTTTACTCTACTCCCTACAATAAACAAGAGCCATTGGGGATATACGGAAAGTACATTTCAGCAAGGGGTGCCCTATAATGAGCAGGCATAAGGAATGACTATGTTAATAAGTTATTTTATTTGGTGCAAAGTGTCCCATCGAATTGTATTCTCTCATTCATTTCCATAGATTCCAACTGCCCTTCACTGTGTGAGAGACAGCTGTATTGACTGGTGCAGGGATTACTTGCCGTAGGTTGCCATAGCTCACTCTGTGAGATGAAGAGAGGTATATCTGCACCCAAAAGGTATCATGCACTGCTTATTTCTGTGCTGAGTTAAGTGGATTGTGCAAGCCACAAGTCTAGTCTTGCCATGGAGATTTGTAGCATAAGAGAAAGGGGCTCCGCACAACCCACAGCATCAGGCGAAGATTGCAGAAGTAGAAAGTTGCCCATTAATCTTAATTGGGTGTTTCCAGTAAGGTGTTCAGAACACCATATGGAGTTGAATACAGACTGACTCAACCTGACAGGTGTGAAGTGATCCATTCACCCTGTGGGGGTGCTCTTCTCTCCACTCTCCCAAAGTCTACCCCATCCTCTGTTGTGGAGTACCTATTTTCGAGACAAGGCATGTGAGCTTTACAGCAATGTGAATATAAAAATCAGCTCCTTATTGTGAGGGATGCGTCTGAGGAACTAACCCCAAAAGTAGCACCAAGAAGCATACCCCTGCAAATGTCATGGCAAACCAATACTTTAAATAATATCACTATGCACATGACTGTTAGAGTATTTTTAAAATTACAAGCTCATAACATCAGGAGCACATGGTATGATTACATTACCCTAATGTTGCTTACTACATCTTCCCTTTAGTTAATTAAAACTATTTTCCTTGACAATACTTCCAAAGTGAAAACAGAGAATGCATGTGGATGTTAGAGCACTTTGAAATATCAGGTCTTAAACCAGAAACTCTGCTCTCAGGGCAAAACTTCCCAAAAAAACCCTTGCAGAATGCAGGCAGAGAGTACCTAAAGTGCAAACACACATTCCCAGAAAGCTGCCAAGGGCAGGACTAAAACTCACCCTAGAAGGTGCTGCTTGGATTTAATGGCCACAGCATGTCAGCTTGAGTCAGCCAGTTAGTCTAATGTCAGGCTGCTTGGAACACCACAGCTTGCAACAGAGCCCCAGTCCTTTTGCACATGCACAAATTATTTTCTCAAACCACACTGTAGATTCAATTTATATCCTGAATAAACTTTAATATACTGCTTCTTTCCCCAAAAGGGTAGTGTGTATCAGACAATAGCTGAGATTTATCCTGATTGGGGGATATCAAATTGAGGAGGGGCAGAACCAGAGTTTGAGCCCCAGATGTGTGTAAAAAAAGGCATTGCAAGAACTGTAAAATTTTGATGTCACATTATTATAGTTTTTAGGGAGGGCTGTATCTTGGGAATCCCTTGTTCAAACAACCTCAAATTTGGATCACTAACTACTCTGGATACCCATGAGGCACAGCAATTTGCAAAACAATCCAAGTAAGTATATGGATTATAGAATAAACTGAGAATACTCTGTACTATAGTTTTTAACTATGACATGAAAGCTTAAATATTTAAACATGAAAATATTCTCAGCAATTACCACAGCTACAAAATATTTGTTTTGCTGGCACAAAAAATATTTGCAAAAATATCTTAAAACAAAGTATAATTTTATCCTGAATACTAGTAATTATAAAAAATAAAAATCACATATCTAAAAATACTTACCCTTTTAAAGTTAGGCAACATTAACACATAAATAAAAACATAAATCATAACACTGAATCAGAGCCAGTTAAAATATTTTTTGTTTAACAGAATACCTTGGTTGATGTGAAGTGGAGGTAGAATATCAACTTTATGTGGGGGAAGTATATAAAGCAGCTGATTAGTGAAGTAGGCAGCCATGAATCGTGCCATGGACCGTATTACTGCCACTGCAGCTTCAGGATGAACATTCCTTATCATCCACAGTTCATATTGAGAATGTTCAGCATCTAAGAGAGAGAGATCTAATTAAAATGTTTTTGACAATAACAAAAAAATTGCTATAAAAATGTAGCGCTAGAACTGTTTAATTATAGCCAACACAACTGTTTGTATTGAATAAACAAACTGTGGCCCTACTCATTTCCCCTGACAGTATTCCTGAGCCTTTTAAAACAGAAAACATAGAAGCCTCTTACTACTAATGACTAGTTAGTAACAATTCCCTTTGAAGATTTCTTACAACTATAGATGGGCCCAAACCACTAAGTTTAGATCCGGGACTGACTCTGAACTTTCCCAAAGTTTTGGTTATTCAGATCTAGGACTCTGATTCAGCCCTTTATAAAGCAAGGGGCTTAGTCACAAAATTTTTATCCATATAAGAATACAAAATGTTTCCAAAGTCTGTGTGTTTGGATTTAGGATTGTGACCAACTCTGATCTTACACACACACACACACACACTATACATACATACACATACACACACAGTCCATTAAAGTCAAAAGAAGTCTTCCCACAAACTTCTGTGACTTTGGATCAGGCTCTAAAAAAAAAAGGAACTTAATCACCTCACACACAAACTATAAAATTATACAATTAAAGCTGTCTTCCAAACACTCACTCTAATTATTACAGATTAGACAGACGTTCTGCAGTCAAATATTTTTAAGAGACAGAAATACTGATTCAGAAGTGGGGCATTAAGGAATTAGAGGCTGAAGAATGGAAATAATTAAGAAACTCTCAGCTTCTGTCAGAATTACACAGAAAACCCATTTTCCATCCCTGAAGAAAAAAAGATGTATTCTGTCTGCAGGGAGCTCTTAGAATTTTTTGAAGGGAATCATGGAGTCAAGGGCATACAGGGGCATACAAGTTAGACACCAGGTTATCTAAAGAATATAAACATACATTAGTAAACGGATCAGATTTTTTTTAAAAACGTGATAAACATACCAGAAAAATCTTCTCTCTGCCTTACAGACAGCCGAGATCGTCTTAGTATCTCTCTCACAAGATGATCGCTCAGCCCCTGAGCCTCACTTAAGTTATAGTGATACAGGTGGCAATATAATATAGCAAGATAATACCTAGTTTGAAGAAACTGTGTCCTCTTTTCTCCTACATTATAAAAGGAAACAAATGCAGAATTGTATATTCAAAAGCAAAGGAAGATAAATATAGGTTCAAAGAGTCAGTCACACACACACACACACCCTCCCAGAGAGGGAGTTGCAGCTGTAATCCAGTATGCAGAAAAACAAATGAGCATAAAAAAAGATGCAGAAAGGCTCAACATAGCAGATGCCCCTCACCTGAAATTGCCTCTGTGTAAACATGATACACCTAAGGATCCATAAGTTATAGAGGGAGCAGAACTGGAGGGCAGACATTCTAGAAGATGAGATCCTATTGCAAACCAGTGCATTATCAGTCAGAAATTTGCATGGGAGTTAATTCTCCTCCTTGAAGTAAAATGTAATACTGTTGCCAAAAAAAGTGAACATCATTCTGGGGTATATTAGCAGGAGTGTTGTAAACAAGACTTGACAAGTAATTCTTCCATTCTACTCAGCACTGACAAAGCATCAGTTAGAGTAGTGTGCCCAGTTCTGGGCACCACACTTTGGGAAATATGTGGGCAAATTGGAGAAAGCCCAGAGGGGAGCAACAAAAATGATTAAAGATCTAGAAAACATGACCTACAAAGAAAGAATGAAAAAAATTGGTTTGTTTGGCCTGGAGACGATAAGACGGAAGGGGGACATAACAGTCTTAAAGAGTGTAAAAGGTTTGTATCAAGAAGAGGAGTGACAAATTGTTCTCCTTATCCACCAAGGACAGGACATGAAGTAATGAGGTTAAATTGCAGCAAGGGAGATTTAGATTAAACATCAAGAAAAAAATTCCTAACTATAAAGGTAATTAAGCACTGGAACAAATTAGCTAAGGAAATTGAGGCATCTCCATCATTGGAGGTTTTTAAGAACAGGTTAGACAAATACCTATTAGGGATGGTTTAGATAATACTTAGTGCTGCCTCAGTGCAGAGGACTGGACTAGTTGACCTATTGAGATCCCTTCCAGTTCTACCTTTATATGATTCTATCATAGCTCAAATCATGTCAGACTTCCATTCCACCTGACCCCTCTGCTTTTTCCTTCCCTCTTCCAGCCCTGCCCTCTCCTTTCCATTTTTGCATATTTGTATATGGTTTTTTGCTATTATTATTTTTATTTTTATATTTACCCCTACTCTAACAAGTTACATCTCTGTAATACTGTCTGACTTTGTATTAGCTGGTCTTGAAGCTTTGACAAGTGTAAAGTTGTGTAACTGCATAATTTTATTGGATATCCTGTGAAATGTGCAGTATTTGGTGACAAATACAAGCTGCAAGTAATTTACCTTTTTGCATTTTTATTGTTTCTTTAGGAAAATTAATTTTAAAAAATCATAAAACCTCCTATATAACCGCTGTCCACTCGGCATACCTGAGAACTATTCCTCTCCTAAGATACGAGTGGCTGTCCTCAAAAGATAGCCATGTAAAGATTCTGGAGCACTTCTTTACTCCTTTCTACGCTCTATAAATACAACAGGGGTAAACAGCAGGGGAAGAGAAGAGCTATTTAATCTAGAGGACAGTGCTGCTACAAGAACAAATGGATATAAATGGGCCATACATAAGTTTAGGCTGGAAATCAGAAGGAGGTTTCCAACCATCAGAGGTTTGAGGTTCTGGAACAGCCTTCCAATAGGAATAGTGGGGTCAACCTAGCTAGTTTTAAGATAGAGCTTGATAACCGTATGAACAGTATTATCCAATGGGGTTGTCTGCAATTCTGGGAACGGGACTCAATGAACCAGGAAGTCCATTCCAGATAGTCTACTCGCTCACCAAATGGATTTTCAGCAGAATTTTTTATTTAAAACAAATTCCCCCTTTAACTTTACAACTTCTGTAGTAATTGTCCTTTGGTTTTTCAAAAGTACTTAAAAGTCTTTTGGACTCAATTTTTATTCCTGAGCAAATTTTGATTTCAGGATAACTCTGGAAAATAGGTATCTTTTACAAAAGTGCTAGCAGCGTGTTAACTACAGCAGAGAAGTATGAACAGCCTTGTCAGAATATTGTGCAAACATCTGAAAACTGAAAAGATGAACACGACACCATTTTTCCCTTGCCTTTTGCTTTGGTTTCTTGAAGAGCCCTCTTCCACAGATTCACAGATTCTTCATATGAGCCTAGAAGAAACTGTTCCTCACCTTTAAAAAAAATACAATATAGTCAACAAAGTATGTGAAGTATTCACATCTTTTCACACATACAAACACACAAATATATATCTGTTTCTATTTCAGTTCAAATCTTTGCCTGTTATTAAATATATGATTTTTAAACAGTATATCAGAGAAGCTGTCATAAATGGTAGCACAATTCCACAGCAGCTACTACATGTGCAAATTTCTCAGTGGCTGGAAAACCACTCTTATTCCAGACAAGTGACTATTTGGGAGAAGGGGGGTGAAAATAATAATTCTGAATTACAGACTTTTTTGGGTTAAACATTTTTGACTGCTAAATCACTATTAAAGTGGAATTAAAATTGGTTACAACCTCTTTCCACAAAGCTTTCATAAACTAACTTTTTAGCATACTAACAGTAAATTCAGAAATGCTAAGTCAGGGGAGGCCAACCTGTGACTCCAGAGCTGCATGCAGCTCTTCATAGGTTAATATACGGGTCCTTGCATAGGCACTGACTCCGGGGCTGGAACTATAGATGCTAACTTTCCAATGTGCTGGGGAGTTCTCAACCCCCTGCTCTGCCCCAGGCCCTGCTCCCACTCCACCCTTTCCCCTGAGCCTGCCATGCCCTCGCTCTTCCCCCTCCCCACCACAGCCTCCTGTGCACCGCGTAACAGCTAATCGCATTGGGTGGGAGGGAGGTGTGGGGAGGGAGCGGGAGGCACTGATTGGTAGGGCTGTCGGCGGGCAGGAGACGCTGCAGGTTGGAGTGGAGGGAGCTGATG
This sequence comes from Lepidochelys olivacea, assembly GCF_965140295.1. NCBI lineage: Eukaryota > Metazoa > Chordata > Testudines > Cheloniidae > Lepidochelys > Lepidochelys olivacea. The sequence continues at coordinate 26,799,571 of NC_140415.1, forward strand.
GGGGGCTGCTGACATGTTAGTGTGGTTCTTTTGCAATATACATTGGTAAATTCTGGCTCCTTCTCAGGCTCAGGTTGGCCGCCCCTGTGGTATATGTAATTAAAAACTTTATGGTTCAAAAACATATAATATCTTATTCATGGTGATAAGCATTTCCCGTTACTTTTTCCAACTTTCACATCACCTGCTTTGTTGTTTTAGTAATAAATAATAGCAGCTCAAATTTTATATAATATTCCCTTTCATTCCAAAAGGCAAATCTCCCACTGAAGTAAACTGGATTTTGCCTACATGAGAACTATAGCGCCTTATCTACACATAAATGAAATGTTGTGAGGTAATGGGTGAAAGCCAGGTGAACAACCAGCATAACAATGGGAGGATGGAACCTTTTTGCCAAAGACACCATTATCAGCAAACTCCTACGCCAGAGGAAAGTGGCATGGAACTTTGAATAGAATCTCTGTTTGTAAGATCTCAGCTGAAAAACAAACATACAGTGAAGTGCCCGGAACTCCCTTTATCTACTTCAGAAGAGACAAAACTGTCTCAACCTTGTCAGGATTCAGATTTGTGGTACCAGGATGCCTAAGTATTTCAAATTGATTCAGCAAACTGAAGTCAGTGGAGTTTTTCCATTGAGTTCAGCAGGTTTTGGATTAAGCCACTAAACTATACGTAGAAATATTGTTAGCCATAAAATATTACGATGCTTCAGTTGTGAGTCCTCAGAAGTTTGATGAATTCCAACTATAATTATCTCAGCAAATAAATTACAGATCAAGTCAGTTATTAATTACAAATAAGTTGTACCTAATCTAAAATTCAGTCCATACAATTGTCATCTGATTACAGTTCCTTCCAATGTACTAACCAATCACAGAATTGAGCTTCTGGGTTTGTTCCAAGGTCTCTCCTGAAGACTGCAGGACTGCCTGTATATGACCTAGAAGTTGTGCAACAATGGATTCTTCATGTGCAATCTTCATTTCAGTTAATGGTTTGCCATCCTTAGATATTTTTCTGTTTAGTTGAGTCCGATACCAAAGCACTTGTTTATATAATAACCGCCACAATATCATCAACCTGTAGATCAAAAAGTAGTACACTATCACTAACAAAAAATACAGGTTAGTTGAAACAGAGGGATAATTCTGTCTTATTCCTCAAACTTACTTGTTATTTTGTATATTATATTACAGCTAAAGTAATATTTTCTTGAATGTTTCCACCATAATTTGATTTTCAGCTCTATATTTCCCAATTATAATTTTTTCATTAACATGTTCATATATTTTCTTGGATATTCTTAAGAACCATATTTTATGTATTGTTTTCCTTTTGTTTACTAAACTTATTGTGCAGAATGTTGATTAATAATTTACAGCTTTTAGTGTTCAGAAGAATCATACTAACTCATGCACCCAGGTGTTGCTCCCACACTGTTATTTGTTTTATTGAACTTAGTACAAACATAACAGTACCTTTGTCAAATAAACAAATATATGACACTGTATTTCACTCTAATAGCATGGAATTACTATGCCTGCTTGAATAAATTACCACAATCTTTTCAGAGTATAGAGTGGTGATGAGATAAAATGCTGCTGTAATTCTTCTCTAATAGAACAATGAGAAACTAATTAAATCCCATTTTTAAAAAGTTTTAATGCACATTAACAATCATACCTGTTTTCTGGCTTTTCATTGAGTTTTACTGTCTGAGGAGGTATCTTAAGCAGAGAATTCAGTGAGCGAAATTTCTGAGCACTGCTCCCATCAAGAACTTGAAAAATAGGCACAATCAGGGAGTCAAGCTCTATAGTAGTGTTAACATCGGAGGATGCAGACATTATCTCATAACAAGGTGTGAATTTCCCATTTAGACTATGTGCAACCATCTTCAGCAAACAGAAGCACCCCAAAAGGTATTCTGAGAACAACTGATCTTGGAGCTGAATAAGCATCAGTTTTACAGTCTGTGATGTCAGCTTTACCAAATGCCCAACTGTCTGTCTGTCTCTCACATCCCAGTACAGGACAGTTAAACACTGCTGAAAATGTTTTAAGATGCAATGCATCCACAGATTATATTTTTCAGACTGGTTTAAAAATGCATCATGGTTTAGTAAAGAGCTTTTACTGAACTGGAGAATGCTGAAAAGGTGGGTAATGCAGCCTACTGTGTAATTCAACAGCATATCTTTTTCTTGCACATTTTTTGAAATCCCTATCCCCCAGGCTGCAAGAAGGTTTTTCTGAATTGAATTTAGTTCCATAGATAAATCATCTTTTGCATCAGTATCATCTTTCGCATGAACAGTGTCGAACATTGATGCAAATTCCAACCGGCCTTGATCAGCTCTACTGAAAAATGAATTTGGTCCCTGGCTGCAGAAAGTAGAAGAGTTATTTTGAAACTGCTTGTCATCATCAGATTCCTCTTCATAATCCTAAATTAAAGGGAAAAAACACACATGTAATCTGATTTGTGTCTATTTTCTTGAAAGCAAGGCTAATGAAGGGGCACAGTGAAGATTAACAGGCCTTATATACGAAACCTCTATGCATTCTAAATAACCTAACATTCAAAAAGCAATTAGCACAGAGTGTGTGTCTGTGTCTCTGCCTGTGGACTCTACTCCCCACTCCATTTGCTGCCCCAAATAATAAGGATGGAGCTATATAATCTCTCTGACCCAATGGTCCAAGAACCATTCTGCAAAGCACAAGATATGGTGGCTCAGAATGCGGGTAAAGAGGAATTTGCTTCTACAGAAGAGATCCTCAAAAAAAGTACCCAGCAGATTTGAAAGGCTGCATGGTGAGTTTGACATACAGCCATTTTTCCTAAAGAGATGTTAAGATCTATGAAGTACACAAGTAGCAATACATGTCAAAGCTTAACACTCAGAATAGATTTCTTTGTTACAGTTCAAGGTGCAATTCCCAATTGAACTAGATTTTGAACAGCAACAGAAAGGGACTAAACAATATGCATTTGATTAGCATGCATTTTTGGAAAAGTAAATTGATTTCTGAAAAAAATCATTTGTTTTAAGAAGATGTTTGAAAACCATTAACATCCTGCTAAAATGACTGATAAGAAAATCAGTGCATTTTCTAGACCCTATAAGCCAAAATAAAATTAAAATTCTTCCTAAGAATTTGTTTAATGTAAAATCATTTAAGCAAATTTAGTAAGAGTAGAATATTCAGAATATGACTTAAAAAAGAGCTCAGGTTAATTAGATTTTTTTTCCATATTCAGAAATTAGATCAGATGCATTAATTATACAGTAAATACAAAAGTGCTGTTAAATACCTGTAAATCTGCTGCTTTCTCACTCAGTTCTGCTGTTTCTTCTTCTTGCAGGAATTTTGGAATGGTAGAAAGGGTAGAATTTTGGTTTTGATGCTGTTTCAGTAGGCTAGCTTTTAAAGAAGACAATGATCGCAACTGCAGCCTTTTCCCTTTCAACTGTAGGAGACAAAAAGTAAGAGAAACTACCTTAATATTATTACATATTTGTCTGTCTCTGGTAACACCCACAACATGCTAGATACTTTCCAAACATAAAAAATTATTCCTGACCTAAAGAACTTACAATATGAGAGCCAAACAGGCAAATACACAAAGGGCTATGGGAAAGGGGCAACACCACCAGTCAATTGTTTTTTTCCCCTACATATCATGGCAGAAGCGGGTCTTCAGTAGGGATTTAAATGCATGGAAATAACAGACTGACGGACATAGTATGGATATTCTATGTATACAAGGCAGTGGGGAAGAAGGTGCAGAAATGCTTGTGGGAGAAGTGGATCACCACAGATCACAGTGTGTGCTATGCCTTGTACCCCTTCACAGTTCCTTGTGAGTGCATCATTCCTAGTAATAGGATTGGGGCTCCACTTCCCTCAAAAGAGTCCTGCAATTCTGTCACTCAGACCGCATACTAGGCTTCAGAAGGGCCTATTTTGCTTGGCTTCTTGTACAAGTCTTCTGTCAGGAGCTCTAACAAGAAAATATATGCAATGACACAGCTCAGCCTCTTCAAAATGAAGTATTATTTATTAGCCAACAAGAACACAGTATTCAGAGAAATGGGTTACAATAACCAAGAAGGTTTAAACATAACTATTAACCAAACTTCATTCTTTCCTTAAAAAGAAAAGGAGTACTTGTGGCACCTTAGAGACTAACCAATTTATTTGAGCATAAGCTTTTGTGAGCTACAGCTCACTTCATCGGATGCATACCGTGGAAAGTGCAGAAGATCTTTTTATACACACAAAGCATGAAAAAATACCTCCCCCCACCCCACTCTCCTGCTGGTAATAGCTTATCTAAAGTGATCACTCTCCTTACAAGATGTATGATAATCAAGGTGGGCCATTTCCAGCACAAATCCAGGGTTTAACAAGAACGTCTGGGGGGGGGGGGAGGTAGGAAAAAACAAGGGGAAATAGGCTTGAATAGAGACTGGGAGTGGCTAAGTCATTATGCAAGGTAACCTAAGTTAATTGTATCCAATTTGCAAATGAATTCCAATTCAGCAGTCTCTCGCTGGAGTCTGGATTTGAAGTTTTTTTTGTTGTAATATCGCAACTTTCATGTCTGTAATCGCGTGACCAGAGAGATTGAAGTGTTCTCTGACTGGTTTATGAACGTTATAATTCTCGACATCTGAATTGTGTCCATTTATTCTTTTACATAGAGACTGTCCAGTTTGACCAATGTACATGGCAGAGGGGCATTGCTGGCACATGATGGCATATATCACATGGGTGGATGTGCAGGTGAATGCGCCTCTGATAGTGTGGCTGATGTTATTAGGCCCTGTGATGGTGTCCCCTGAATAGATATGTGGGCACAGTTGGCAATGGGCTTTGTTGCAAGGATAGGTTCTTGGGTTAATGGTTCTGTTGTGTGGTATGCAACACAACACCAGCAACCACATACCAAGTATAAAAAGATCTTCTACACTTTCCACAGTATGCATCCGATGAAGTGAGCTGTAGCTCACAAAAGCTTATGCTCAAATAAATTGGTTAGTCTCTAAGGTGCCCCAAGTACTCCTTTTCTTTTTGCGAATACAGACTAACATGGCTGTTACAAGGAAAGAATGACAGGTTTCAGAGTAAGTTGTGAAATTTTACATCTTTGGACATTCCTACTCCTGGGCTGAGACAGACAATCAACCACTGCAGCATTCTCTCAGTCTCTCTCTGTCAGAGACTAACCTTCAGCCACTGCTCCCCTGTCCATCGCTTCCTCTCTAGGCAGGGGTCTTTAATGGATTAGAGTCTCTTTGATCCTAGGCTCAAGCCTGGGAAAATAAACCTGGCCATCCGCTTTGGGTCAGGCAGGTGAAGATTTCCCACTGAAGAGCTCCCCCACAGTTCTGTTGAAGACCCTTGGCATTCCCTCTGGAGGGATCTCATCTCTGTCATTGTTTCATTTCCCGTTTTGATTAAATCCATGCAGTCATACAGACTAATATCAGATAGATAAATTGAGACACATGTAATATTCATAGAAATAATACAGAAATCTCCCACATTCTCCACATAGACAAACACCTGTGGGAGAAGTAGTGTGTTAAGGCTGCCATCCCTGGCAGTTCAGATAAGATGGGGGCAATGAAAAAAAGAGACAAGGACTAGTATGTTGGGAAGGACAAGGTTATGTAGGCACCTGGATGGAATAGGGAAAAGAGCTTGAATTTCATGTAATATAGGAGAAGCTGCCAGTGGAGGAATTTAAAGAGATGGATAACATGGTTAGAATAACAAGCAAAGAAACCAATCTGGTAATTGTATTTTCTAAATACTGGAGGTATCAGTATTCCGAGGGGAGGAAGATGTTACAATAATCAAGAGGGAAGATCATCAGATAGCCTGAACAAATGTTTTAGCTGTAGGGATAGAAGGAAGAGATCAGAACCCTGGAACAGATAGATATTTTGAAGAATAACTGGCAGGATTTCTGTACAGCTTGCGTAAGTGGGAAAATGGAGAATAAGTAGTCAAAGATGATCTTCAGATTCATTGTGTTACCCTGCATTAAGTTTTTAAGATCTCAAATAAGGGCTCTACTTCTGATTCACTTCTTTTAATATGTTTTCCTATTCAACAAATGTAAACTGAAATACTAAAAAAAAAAAATCATGATCAATTACAAGGTCACAGTAACGTAATACTTCGCTTTCTATGCCTCTATGGTTTTGGGTGCAGTGTGTTAATAAATCTGGACATATCTATACCCTGACAGATATGTTCTTGTTCATTAGCACTGGGAAATTTTACATCCAGGCTGACTGCCTTTCAATTAGCTTGCCTATAACTTCATCTCCCTGCTGGATACTCTCAATTTATCAAACTGCAATGGACCTATATCGCCACATATTCAACATAATTCATATCAAACTCGTCTTCTCTTCCCACCCCAAATCTATCAGCAATCATTCTCTCATCCTATTTGATTTTGTTCTTCCTAAACGGTCTTCTTCGTTTGCTAACATACATGGTGCCTTTAATCCCCGTTCAAAGAATCCTTCTCCTCTTGATCTCTCAGTTGATCCCATAGATAATTTTACTGATACTTACAATTCCATCCCTTCTTAGGCTCTTAAGAGAATTTCACCCCTAAATTCTCACATCCTCTCCCACTGTTCCAATTTATCCCAGTAAACAGATCATCTCCATAAACTAAGTATACTTGCTGGCACCTGCAAAGTGATGGTGATGCAAACTGGTTTCAGCTTCCATTGGGATATATGGAAATCCCATTTTATGCTTAACATTGAATGAGTCTCTGTGGGGGGTTGGAAATAGAGCTGAAAGGTCTGTCAGCTCTAAGTTTTTTGTTCAAACTTCGCCCCAGTTGCTAGTGACTGAAAACTGTTACCCTCCAATAGCTGTTGATCTATGTGAAATGAGTTGCTGGTTTCAATCCAGTTGCTTTGGAGTTCAATGGAGTGATGATGCCCGCAGTACAACCAGAAACTTCGTCGACTGTCTCGACAGAAACCAAAGACTTAAAATGACAAGGAAGCAAAATTACCTTCTTACTCACTAGAGGTGGCCTATGCAGAACAGGGTTGAGGTATAACAAGTCGCTGTACTACCATTTTTTGTTCTCCATGGGCATATAAGAAAATCCAGTTTCACTTAAATTCAGAGCCTGATTTTCAAATCACTGCCATTCTAAGTCTGCCTCAAAACCTTCCTCCACAGAGCACTAAAAGGAATATATCATGATTGTTCTTTCGAAGACTAAACAGGCACATGACTCCACAGTTGCCTTTGAAAGCATTTTGTAATACTCTGAGATTATAGTGTTTACTATTTGCTCCTTTTGACTAAAATTTCATCATTAAAAAAAAAACCTCTAATGTAAAAAAACCCACACACACACACACACACACACACACACACACACACAAACAAAAAAACCACCACCACCACTCAACCCAACAGTACCTTAGGTGTCATCAGACTCTGATGTATCTTTTCAAGCCTTTGGGCTGAATCAAGTAGAAGTGACCTCATAACTCCAGACGGTAAAAGATTATCAGAAAACCTAAGTACTGTAACCATATACCCATCAGACACAATGAGGTAGGGTAATCTTGAGTGTGATGTTACAGAAAATCTCTGTCTCATAAGATCACTTTCAGAGGCAGATGAACCAAGAGAATGACTAGAATCTTGCACAGACTGTTGCGGTCTAGCAAATAAAATAAAAATATATCAGAAAAAATAAAGCAAATATATGCAAAACTATTAAATAAAAATATCAAACATACATATTTTGTTTTAAAAAATAATTTTTGCAATTTATGCAATTTTTCTCCAAGGGGAAAATTTAAGCAAAAAGTGCACAAATGCAAGATGGCAAAGTAATAGTGTAAGCAATTTAACACCAAGTTGGAAGTTATAATATAACGTGACATAATACAGAAGTTAAGCTTAACAGAAAAATGTGCAAATACTAACGGGCCTTTTTTTAACCTTAATTAGCTACTTGCTAATTACTACAGCAAAATATTGACATCTTGAATTTTGTTATGTAGACCTATCATATAGTAACATATCAATTTATGGTCCTCTATATGGCCCCAATTCTGCAAAGATTTACGCAAATACTTAACTTTATGCATTATCAGTAGACCCATGGAGACTAATCAGAAGTTAAGTCCATGATAAATCTTTGCAGGATGGGGCTCTAAATGACTACTAATAAAAATCATGTATGTTAAGTAATAAAGAACACTAGTATTTTGTGTCTATTTTAAAAATAAACTCCTTGGCCATTCTACAACAATTTTTAAATACAACGCACAGAACCTAGTCCTGTAGTCCTTACACAGAAAAGATTCCCATTGAAGTCCATGGGCCCTGTATTTGCACATGCATTGTAAGATTGGATCCATGGCATTTCCAAATTATCAGTGAAACATTTGGTTATTTCCATTTCTTGACAGTTAAAATGTTAAGAAGTTCTCTAAAATTTAAATAGCTGAATGTGTGAACAAACAGTTGTATTACGATTACAAATAGTCTTTCACATATCATAATACCACCTAGCTCCTATATAGGTCTTCATCAGCTGATCTTAAAGTGCTTCAACAAAGGAGATCAATATCACTATTCCCATACTACAGATGGAAAAACTGAGGCAGAGATACGAAGTGACTTGCGCAAGGTCATTCAGTAGTCTAGTAGCAGAGTCTGGAATAGAACCCAGGTGTACTCTACTCAGTAGGCCACTCTGCCTCCCCTATATAAAAAATAAAATTCTGATTTTTAAATCAGCCAACGAAAGTGTGCACTGCAATACCATTTGCAAGCATGTAACTTCAAATTCTTTTAAGTTATTGGCCAGCAATTTTTTTTCTCCGTCTCTATGTACAAAGTTACAAGAATGCCTGAAACTTAATGGTTAGTATAGAGGTTTTTAAAGCCAGTAGTAAGATACTAGAGGACTTAGCATTAGGGAGCTCGGTAATGTGGTGAATTAATGTGCTATCTTTTCATCTCTGGAGATCTGTGGGTTCAAAGTTAAGGTCACAAGAGAAAAGGAGTTTGTTGGTTTCAAACGAATCACTAAAAATGCTTCACATCCTGCCACAACAGACACACTGCTTAAATAACGACAAAAACTGGAACAACACAGTTGATCTGTCTTACGTATGATGATGGCAGGCATTTTGAAACACTATACATAGATTAATGTAGAAAAGGATTTAAATGCACTGGCAGAGTAGTCTGAGACAATACCTGGCGATAATCCATCAGTGCTAACAGTCACGATCTTTAATTAAATGAATCAGATTCACAGAAAAAGTATTTTAAAGATTCTTGTATGTATTGACATTTTGTAACTACCTGCAACTTATAATTAAGGTTAAATAAAATTTTCTATTGTACGTGTGATTTCTTGTTATAACATATTAGAAGTGCCTTTTGTTCATTTTCAAGAAGCAATTTTCAATAGCGATACACACTACTGAACAAAAATGCATGCACAACTGTACTTCTTATATGAGTGAGAAATTGCATGTGAAAAATAAGGTTCTGGGCTTGCAAAAGGCTATTTAAATATAACTAGCTACTTTGTTTAGACACCCTACTTTCACATACAATTGCTATAATTTCGTGTTCCATCTTGGAACTCTCACAATTAGAAAATTCCAGTAAATTAATTCTTGAGCCACCAAAGTTATCCTTGCATTAAAAATTAATCCAAGTTAACATTTACAAAAAGTGAATTTCTTCCATCACAAAACAACATGCAGGTTTTAGGTAATGTTAATCTCTGAAATATCTAAAAACTTAACCAGCCCTAAAAGCCACAAATAATTTATACTTACATTGCCACAATGCCAATTTTTCATCAGGACAAAAGCCATTATAAGAATTAGAAGAGAACTATGAATGAGAAACAGATATTGAGAAAAAGAGAGAAACCAAAAGACTTAATTTGAAAGATGAAATTTATTTTAAATAGTAGAAAACATGTAAGAAAGGCAGATATGATCAAATGATAAAGAAAAAAATCTGAACTTTCAGGTTGTCTCACCTGTATGTTATTAGTGGATGAAAGGGAATAAACTCTGCTGGTCCAAATTCTATAGAGCAACCAGAAGTAACCAAGGTCAGCAATTCACCCATACAAGTCAGTAAGATCAAGGAGCCACGTTTTAACATGCAAGCCAGAAAAAGGCTGTCGGGAGTCCAGCTCATGTCACCTACCCAGTATGACCTAACAAAGATAGAAAAAATTAATAGCTTTACAAGTCTACTTTCCTATCAAATCAAGGTAACAATGATTTTACTTCTTAGAATAACTTAAATTCTACTCTTCAGATACTGACCTGACAAACTTGGATGGAACCACATGATTCTTGCTACTACAACCTTTAAGGCTACCAGAAACAGTAACAAAATTCAGTGTATTTATAAACAAAATCTGAGTTGCCTGGGAAGAAAAAAATAAAGCACAAAAAAAATTAAATAATTGACCATAAGACTTTTAATACCAAGTTATGCCTTAGATTTGTTGTACTGAAAACATTACTACATACTGAAATCTTGTCTGCATTACTATATGCAGAAATAATAAGTCATGCTTATTAATACACAAGTACGTTTTTACCTTTGTAACTTAAATTAAATCAACTTGTGATTTGTAATGTCTTTATTTAGGCATATAATATCAATATTCGTTAAACAGAGAGGTTAATCATAGGCAGAGCTGGCAGTGCAGCCTATACTTAGGCTGTCCAAATTTTCCATTACAAGACCTTGTTTTCAGTTGCTTGAAAGTCTGGCAAACTTTAATCACTTGGGTTGAAATTATCTGGTGTCTGCCGCAGACTGAATTTTTCTGGAAAGTTTCAGATAAAACAATACAGCCACATCCAGGAAAAATATCTGAGAATCTTTTGCCCACAATAAAAAAATTCTCACATTCAAAAGCTCTAGAACCTCCAACTTTTGTAGCAAGGATTTGAAATTTGGCATCAGCTTGCCTGTGTGTCAGGGATGCGCCTTTTGCTATTCCCATGCAAAAGTACTTAAATTTGGCCAAATTGGAAACCTTTCAAAATCTCATTATATTCTCAGCATTGACTTGTTAGAGTTTGGCAGCAAAGTTCTCCAAAGATTCCATCTGAATTGAGCATGTTCCATCCCACAGTTATAGGGGCTGAGCTGGACTTCCCTCTAATTGCTGCTCCCAGGTGCTGCAGTCCTCTCTGGTTTCACACACCAAAACTGGCTCCCATGTGGCACGAAAAAGGAAGACGACTGACTTGAATAGACAGGGAACAACAGTCCCACGCAGAATGGATGCTGGGAGACTGGGACTGAAACAAGGAGCCAAGGAGGAGGGAAAAGACAGGACTGAAACAGGAACAGGCTGGAAGGGATAGAGGCATAATGGATGAGGCTTGAAAGGGAACAGGGACAGAAGAGTCTGTGACCAATACAGCACACTCCCCTGAAGAATTTGGAATGGAAGGAGTGGTTCCTTATCTTAGAATAATTCAGTTCTTCAAAATGGTTTGTCCCTTTCGGTGCTCCACTGTAGGACGTATGCACATGTGTGTGCTCTCAAATGGAGAATGCAAAGAGGTGGCCACGGGCTCATGGCTACGCAGAACAGCACCTCATGCCTCCAAAGAACAACATATAGGGAGCCACGGCCTACCACCACTCAGTTCCTTCTCAACCATGGAACAGAGCCTCCACAGCCAAAGGGAAGGAGGGTAGAAGCACCCACAGAAACAAAACATCTCAAAGAACTCAAGTTACTGTAAGGTAAGTAATCTCTACTCCTTCTTCAAGTAGGACTCTGGATGCTCCACCGCACAAGACTCCCAACCAGTAACTCAACGAGAAGGTAGCAGATTTTCCAGGCTTTTCCTTTCAACATAGGTGAGGGCCCTTCCGATGTCTAGTGTATGCAGGCTAGTCTCTCTAAAGAGATGAGGTTTTGGGTAGAACACTGTCAGGCGAATCTTTTGATTAACGTGGTGTTCCAAAGAAACCTTTTGGAGAAAGCGAGGATGAGGATGCAGTACAACCTTTACTTATAGACGGTAGTACATAGCAGGTCAGCCATAAAAGCACTGAGCTCTCCCTTTGTCTAACTGAAGTGATGACTATGAGGAACAAAGTCTTGGGTGAGAAGTGAAAGAGAGAACAGGTGGCCATTGGTTCAAAGGGAGGTTTCCTGAGGGCACTGAGAACCAAATTTAGGTCCCACTATGGGCTGGCTTCCATACAGGCAGAAACAAGATGTGTGAGTCCTTGAGGAATCTAACTGTTGTTGGATGGACAAAGACTGAGAAATCACTGATGGGTGAATGGAAGGTTGTGATAATGGTCAAATGTACTCTGAGTTCAACTGAAAGGCCTTGCAACTTTGAATCCAACAAATAATCCAAGATTTTGGAAAGCAGAACCTCTGAGGCTTGGGAAGAGTGAACAGAACAGTAGTAGTGGAAACATTTCCACTTTTGAAGATAAGTTTTGCAAGTACTAAGTTTCCTGATAGATAAGAGAACTGATTGGACCTTACCCAAACAGGTTAGTGCCATGCATGAGAACCATTTCAGAACCGCGATCTCAGGTTCAAGGAGGAAGGGTTGGGATGGATCAGGGTCCCGGAGTTCCGTAATAAGAGATGATTCCTGAGAGGAAGTCAGGGAGGTGTTGACACAGACAGGTAGAGGAGATTCAAGTACACACTTGTCTTGGCCAGGATAGCACTAGGAGAATAACCTTCACTCTTTCCTGATGAAGTTTGAATAAGGTCTTGAGGTAGAGACAGATAAGCAAACAATAGGCCATGGTATTATCAGAACATCTCACAATGAGTTGACACCGTATCTTCCATTGGAACAGAAAAGGTGACATTTAATGTTTGGACTGGCAGAGGTCTGCTTTTATGAGACCACAGATTTGACAAATGCTGTGGAAGATTGAATTGTTGAGCTACTGTTTATGGTCCTAAAGAAAACATGTGCTTAGGGAGTCTGCAACTGTATTCTGGAGGCCTGGGAGATAGAAATCTCAGCAGTCTGTCTGACGGGTGATGCATCAGTACCATATCCTTACTAACTATATGCATAAGGATAGGGATCTTGCTCTGCCCTGTTGGTTGATAGAATATATTGCTGCTCTGTTGTCCAGCATTAAACTGACTGAGGGGTGAAGGAAGCGTTGACAAGCATAATGAACTGCTCTCAGCTCCAGAATGTGGATGTGATGTGGACTGTGACCTCTTGTGCAGACCACTTGCTCTGGGTTGTGAGGCGAGTTCCCCATCCCAGAAGAGAAACATCTGTTATAAGGAGCTCAGAGTGGGGAATGTGAGAATGGGGTTCCAACACAGACCTTCCAACACCACCACCTGAGAGAGTTTAGAACTTTCTGAGGTACTGTGACATGTTTGGAAAAACTGTATCTGTTTGGAGTGAACACAGACCTTAGCCATATCTGAAAGCACCTAAGGTGCAGCCTCGCCTAAAGTGTGATGAATGTGGAGTCTGTCATGTGGACCACAAGTTGTAGGCAGGTCCTTGCAATTGTTTGCAGGCTGTGTTTCTGAAAGCGTGGATAGCTATATGAAATTAGGCATCCTTGAGGTCGAGGATGACGAACCAATCTCAGGATGGAATTATAGTGGCTAGTGTCACCATCCTGTAGTCCTGGAAAAGGATTCAGGTTTCTTAGGTTGAGGATCAGTCTCCAACCTCCATCCCTTTTGGAAACATGGAAATAGTTGGAACAGAATTCCCTTCTGACAAACTCTGGGGGAAATGACTTCATTGCCCCCAAGAGTACAAGAGACCGGACCTCTTGTTTCAAGAGATCTCAGTCAGTGAAAGAAGATGGAATACCCCACATTGATCACCTCCAAAATCCATCTGTCTGAGGTAATCTATTCCAAGACAGTGAGGAAGTGGGATACCTGATGTCCAAAAGGGGGCTGGATGGAATTGTTCAGCACATGATCTGGGAAGGTAGGTAGATTGAGGTCCTTGTCCAGGACATAAAAACAGTTTCTTCCAGGGAGGTGTAGATAAAGTAGCTGTAGAAGGGGGTGGGGTTCCCTTTTCTGGGGTCTAGATCTCCTCTAACAGTCCAAAGATCTGTGAAGGCTTTGGCTAGGGATCTAGAAGCCATGTCCGTAGAATCTAGGGTACCTTGGAGGGAGGTTTTAGCTAGCAATTTCCTCTCCAAAATGAGAGCATGAAATTGTTCCCTCTGGTCCTGTGGCAGATGTTCAACAAAATGAGTGAATTCAGAATATGGTTAGAGTCATACTTCACCAACAGGGCTTGGTAGTTTGCCACATGGAACTGGAGTTTGCCACATGGAACTGGAGTTTTCAGCGTTTACTCTGACTCCCAGTGAAGAGAAGAGGTGCAGCATCATAAAAGTTGATGCATAGGCTTCCTGGTGACAAGGAGAAAGTCAGCGAGACAGTGGAAGACAATGAGACCACGACTTCTGATGTGAGCTACTATTACTACTGAGAAGATCTTGATCAAGACTCTGGGGACGATACATATTCCAACGTGACCATGAGAAATCTGAATTTGTGAATGAAGCGGTTGAGATGGCAGAGGTTGAGGATAGGTCTCCAACTGCCCTTCTTTTTGAGTAACAGGAAGTAAGGAGAGGAAAAACCCACTCCCTTTGTATTGCATAGGGAAGAATTCTATCAATCCTCACTACAATAGGGAGTTCATCTTGTTTGAGAATACTCTTGTGAAAGTGGTTCCTGAACAGGGGTGGAGAGGGTTTTTGGGGGGAGATAGGGATGCAAACTCTATGATTTAGCCAGATTGGATGATGTTCACCACCCACTTGTCCATTGTTATTGCACTTCAGGTGTTGAAAAGAGTGCTAAACAACCCCCAAACAGTGTGTAGGGGTCAGGAAGTGTTTGGCTTAGTGACGTGCAGCTCTCAAGCGCCCATTAAAAACAACATCAAGGTAGGGGCTGAGATGGAGATACATAGCCTGTTGCTATGGGGAAGCACGTCATTTGAACCTTCTGTCTCTTGTGAGGTGGTTCATAGGGTCTCTGATGGAAAAGCTACTGAGCAATATGTCCAAGAGAATAAATCTATAATACATCTATAAAACACTAAACTGTAGACTATAAAAACTGTATAACTGTTAAAACTATTTACAAAACTAATTCTTATTTTGCAGGACAAAGCTGAAGCTACGGACGCTGGTCGTTACGAAAAGGAGTATGTAGTGGTGAGAAGGAAATGCAGAGGTGGTCTGCCCCGCCCTTTATCCTGTCAGATGGAGGCATGAGGTGAGCCAGGTCACACGCACAGACCAACAGACACTTTTCAAATTCACCAGCTGCGGGCACATGGTGCACATGCATAACCTCCCACAGTGGAATACAATAGGGACCATTACTCAAAGAACAGTTCATGCCAGGGCTGTGTTCATTCTGTGCTTCAGGCTGTAGCCTGACTGTTAAGCATTCAGGATAATGGCAGATGCAACATGTTGCTTCAGCTTAGTTGTCACTGCTTTCTCAATAACTTTGCCTAGAAATGGGAGGTCAGATATAGTGTGGTAGTCGGAGAGAATTTCTATATAAAGTTTTGGTGTTTTGAGAATCAAACAGATGATCCATCTTCCTGAGAGCCATGCTTTTCTGAAGAACTTCCTAGCTATAAATACGGTTATGATTAAATAGAAAGCCTATCTGAGAGGCAATTCTAAAACAATTTAATAAAGGTCACTTTTGCCAAACTGTATTTTATTTGCAAGATTAGCTTTAGTGCTCTACTTTCTACCAGTCATACCTTTGGATCATTTTGATTAACGGCTACTGCCAGTAAAAGTCCATCCCTTGAAAATGCAGTAAGCAAAGCTCCTCTCGACTTTACGGACTCACACACTGGAACCAGAGTGGGCAGAGAACATGCTTGCTGTGCCCAGTGGATATGATAAGGTAAAGAACTGTTAAAAAAAATTATATTAAATGATAAATAATGGTGCATAAACAAACTAGGGAAATACAACCAAATGAAACTACTAGAAGGTGGGTGCACAACTGGTTGGAAAACTGTTTCCAGAGAGCCATTATCAGTGGTTTGTACTCAAGCTGGAAGGGCATATCGAGTAGGGTCCCAAAAGGGATCAGTTCTGGGTACGGTTCTGTTCAATATCTTCATCAGTTATTTACACAATGGCATAGAAAGTACACTTATAACGTTTATGGACGATACCAAGCTGGGAGGGGTTACAAGTGCTTTGGAGATAGGATTAAAATTCAAAATGATCTGGACAAACTGGAGAAATAGTCTGAGGTAAACAGGTTGAAATTCAATAAGGACAAACGCAAAGTACTCCATTTAGGAAGGAACAGTCAGTTGTACATCTACAAAATGGACAATGACTGCTTATGAAAGAGTACTGTGGAAAAGGATTTGGGGGACAAACTGGAGAAAGTCCAGCGAAGATCAACGAAAACTAACGTGACCTATGAGGAAATTGGGTTTGTTTAGTCTGGGGAGCGGGGGGGGGGGGTCTCCTTAACCTCTCAGGATAGGACAAGAAACAATAGGCTTAAATTGCAGCAGGGGTGGTTTAGGTTGGACAGTAGGAAAAACTTCCTGACTGTCAGGGTGGTTAAGCACTGTAATAAATTGCCTCGGGTATTGTGGAATCTCTATCATTGGAGATTTTTAATAGCAGGTTAGACAAACACCTGCCAGGGGTTGTCTAGATCAGTGGTTCTCAACCAGGGGAACTTGTACATCTGGGGGTACACAGAGGTCTTCCAGGGCATACATCAACTCATCTAGATATTTTCTTAGTTTTACAACAGGCAACGTAAAAAGCACCAGCAAAGTCAGTACAAAACTAAAATTCCATACATACAATGACTTGTTTATACTGCTCTATATACTATACATTGAAATGTAAGTACAATATTTATATTCCAGTCATTTTATAGTAATATTGTAAAAATGAGAAAATAAGCAATTTTCAGTAATAGTGTGCTGTGCTACTTTTGTATTCTGATTTTCTAAGCAAGTAGTTTTTAAGTTAGGTGAAACCTGGGGGTAGACAAGACAAATCAGACTCTTGAAAGGGGTATAGTAGCCTGGAAAGGTTGAGAGAAGAGATGGGGAAGGGGGGTGGGACAGCGGGGAGGAGCAGCAGAATTGGAGAGAATATCCCACTTCTACCATGCGAAGAACCCAGTGGTCCAATGTTATATGGGACCACACACAGTAGAAGAGGGGTAGATGGTTCAGAAGCGGGAGGAAGGATCTGGGATAGTGACTGGTACGCCATCCTCAGACGTCCCTTGAAAATCCTTTCTTGGACCCTGACGATGGCTTGGTCGGGCCCTGCCCTTGGCTGAGGAAGGGTTGGAAGGTCTACGCCTATTATTCCTGCCCCTACAGCGGTATGAATCCTGCCTCAGGAGGGGCTGGTATTGCCTCTGCTGCTGTTGGGGTTGAGACTTGAAGGGTTTTCTCTGGGTAGCAGGAGTGTTCATCCCCAGAGATTTCATAATTGCCCTCAAGTCTTTTAGACTGTGAAGCCTCGAGTCCGTCTGGTCTGAAAACAGCCCCTGCACCGCCAAAGGGAAGGTCCTGTAGGGTCTGCTGAACTTCCGGGGGAAGCCCGGAAGCTTGGAATCATGCGGTTCTTCTCATGACCACACCAGAGGAGATGGTATGTGCCGCAGAGTCAGCCAAGTCAAGGGAAACCTGCAGTGATGTCTCGGCTCTGGTCAAGGAGGGGAAAGCAGTGGCTGAGAACTCAGCCTTCGACTCAGTGGGGAGCAACTCCTCCTTTTTGGACATAGAGTCCCATGAGTTAAAATTATACCTGCTGAGGATAGCTTGTTGGTTAGCCATCCTCAGGTGTAGCCCCCAACGGCATAAACTTTCCTGTCAGAGAGGTCCATACATTTGGCCTCTTCAGCCTTGGGAGCCAGCGCCTGCTGCCCCTGGCACTCCTTCTCATTTATGGCCGAGACTACCGGGGAGCAAGAATTCATATCCCTTGGAAAGAACAAAGTATTCTCTCTCCATACCCTTGGCGGTGGGCAGAATGGAGGCTAGAGTCTGCCACAGGGTATTATAATAGTTGTAAATAGTTTTAATGACTAGCACCACCATTCTGGAAGGAACTTCCAGGGTGAGAATGTCCACCATCAAGTCCTTAGACTTGATTACTTTCTCTGCCTGTAGGCCCACGTTATGGGCAATGCGGCGAAGCAGATCCTGGTGCACCCTGTAGTCAATGGGCGGAGAACCTGAAGCGGACGCTCCTGCCACTGCCTCATCAGGCGAAGATGACAAGAAAGCCAGTGGGGGTACAGGGTCCTCAAGACCCACTATGTGCTCAGGTTGCTCTGGGTAGCATTGGCGTCCAGTGGTTCAGCACAGTCAGATGTGACCGGGCTATGGGTGGGTCTGGAGCCGGTTCTGCTGCCCACTCTGTAGTACGATGGGGAGGTCTGGATCGGGTCACCTCTGTAGCACAAAGGGCAGGTCTGTCTGCCAGTGACCGTGCAGGAGGATGCCCCGATGCTACAGACCTAGAAACCCTGGAAGAGATAGCCAGGGACTGATACTAAGCCCTGGGGGTTCAGAAGGGCCACTGCACAGCAGGTGGCCCCTGTGGCTGCCAGGTCGACTGTGCGTGTCTGACGTTTATCCAACCTGTGCCTACTGCGCCGCAGGTAGTAGAAGTCTGCCTCAGAGTCCGAGGACGACGACCAGGGCGGTGTCGATGATTCCTGAGCTGGCGGAAGGTGCCAGGAAGAGGAAGTCAGGGATCATTGCTGCAATGATCATGTAGAGGATCAGTGCCGGCTGTCCCATGATCGAGAACAGCTCCTGTGTTCCTGTGCCGTGTCTCGGTGCCAGTCGAGAGAGGGTGACCGTGATCAGTACCGACCCCTCAGTGCTGGAGACACAGATCATCACGCTCCCTACACTGGGCGATCTTGTACTGGGGCCGGTGCTGGGGGGTGTTGCGGCGATGGAGACCGGGAACAGTGCCAGTCTGGCGATGGAGAGCATCATCGTGGGCTTGCCTCTAGATGGCACCTGTCTGGACAGTGCTGGATACTTCTCTCTAACAGTAAGGGGCTGAGGCACAGTACTTTCTATAAGTTCCTTTGCAGCCTCAAAAGTGTTTGGGGTGGCGGGGGGGGGGGGTTCCAATTCCTCCACCAACCACTGCCCCGCCAGAGAGAGTCACTGAGTGCTGGGCTCAACGGTGCCAACTGGGGTGCCGGAGTTGACGGCACGAGCTCTTACTGCTTGGAAGTAGAGTCCTTCCTCTGAGGAGCAAAGTCTTCTCGGATGGTCTTGCTCTCTGAGGAGAGCATCCTCTGTCTACCTTCTTATGGTGTTTGTGGGGCACCGGTGATGTTGACCAGTGCCAGGGGGCCGCTCCACACTGCAGTGCCAGGGATCTCCAGTACCGAGAGTATCTAGCACCAGAGTCCTTCCTTGGTACCGATTCATGGACCAACGCTGGGGGTGCTCCGCACCGACCTCGGGCCTGGGACTTGGCGGTCAGGTGCTGCTGGATGGAGTGTGGCTTCCATTAATAGCTGCTTCAAACGGAAGTCGCATTTCTTCCTAGCACTGGGCTTGAAAGCCCGACAAATCTTGCAGGGCTCACACTGTTGCGCCTCCCATAGACACCACAGGCACAAGTCGTGGGGCCGCTATTGGACATAGGCTTCTTGCATATACTGCAAGATTTAAATTCTTGCGGTTGAGACATGCCCCGAAGCCCAACATGGGATGAGGGAAGAACTACAAATAATAATAAACTAACTACAAAACAAGAACTGGGTAGGACTAAGGAACAGCTAAGGGAACACTTGCAAACAAGTGAAATGCAGTTCCAGTGCCGCCACAGATGGTAAGAAGGAACTGAAAGGGGGTCAGGTTGGCAGGGTTATATATTGAGCGCTATCAGGGCAGCACTCCAGGGAGCTCCCTAGCCAACCCAGCAGGAGCTGCTCAGGGAAAAAGTTTCCAGCGACCATTCATGTGGCACGCGCACACCTGATTGGAATCAACATGAACAATCACTTGAAGAAATAGTATTAACAAATGGAAGCAAGGTCAGAGAAAAGCAATACTCATGATTAGGTGATGGGAGGGATTGATTTCTGAAGAAGGGCTAAATAGGCAAAGCTTTGTCTACACATAAAAGTTGTACCACTTTAATTCCCATAGTTAACATGAGAGTACAACCCTCATAGTGTGGATGCAGTTATACCCCTATTAATGTGCTTCCCACATGGGAAGAGGAATAAGCTATACCAATATACAGCATCTTTATACCAGTTCTACTGCATTCACAAAGGACTGTACCAGTATAACTTTATCAGTAAAAAGAAAAGGAGTACTTGTGGCACCTTAGAGACTAACCAATTTATTTGAGCATAAGCTTTTGTGAGCTACAGCTCACTTCATCGGATGCATACTGTGGAAAATAGAGAAGAGGTTTTTATACACACAAATCATGAAAAAAATGGGTGCTTTATCAGTACAAAAGGTTTTCTCTCCCCCCACCCCACTCTCCTGCTAGTACCCGCATGGCCCCACAGTACGCTGACGTTTTTATGGCTGACTTAGAACAATGCTTCCTCAGCTCTCGTCCCCTAATGCCCCTACTCTACTTGCGCTATATTGATGACATCTTCATCATCTGGACCCATGGAAAAGAAGCTCTTGAGGAATTCCACCATGATTTCAACAATTTCCATCCCACCATCAACCTCAGCCTGGTCCAGTCCACACAAGAGAGCCACTTCCTGGACACTACAGTGCTAATAAACGATGGTCACAAACACCACCCTATACCGAAAACCTACTGACCGCTATTCCTACCTACATGTCTCCAGCTTTCACCCTGACCACACCACACGATCCACTGTCTACAGCCAAGCTCTGCGATACAACCGCATTTGCTCCAACCCCTCAGACAGAGACAAACACCTACAAGATCTCTATCAAGCATTCTTACAACTACAATACCCACCTGCAGAAGTGAAGAAACAGATCGATAGAGCCAGAAGAGTTCCCAGAAGTCACCTACTACAGGACAGACCTAACAAAGAAAATAACAGAACGCCACTAGCCGTCACCTTCAGCCCCCAACTAAAACCCCTCCAACGCATTATCAAGGATCTACACCCTATACTGAAGGATGACCCAACACTCTCACAAATCTTGGGAGACAGGCCAGTCCTTGCCTGCAGACAGCCCCACAACCTGAAGCGAATACTCACCAGCAACCGCATACCACACAACAGAACCACTAACCCAGGGACCTATCCTTGCAACAAAGCCCGTTGCCAACTGTGCCCACATATCTATTCAGGGGACACCATCATAGGGCCTAATAACATCAGCCACGCTATCAGAGGCTCGTTCACCTGCACATCCACCAACGTGATATATGCCATCATGTGCCAGCAATGCCCCTCTGCCATGTACATTGGTCAAACTGGACAGTCTCTACGTAAAAGAATAAATGGACACAAATCAGATGTCAAGAATTATAACATTCATAAACCAGTCGGAGAACACTTCAATCTCTTTGGTCACGCAATCACAGACATGAAAGTTGCGATATTACAACAAAAAAAAACTTCAAATCCAGACTCCAGCGAGAGACTGCTGAATTGGAATTTATTTGAAAATTGGATACAGTTAACTTAGGTTACCTTGCATAATGACTTAGCCACTCCCAGTCTCTATTCAAGCCTATTTTGCCTTGTTTTTTCCTACCCCCCCCCCCGACATTCTTGTTAAACCCTGGATTTGTGCTGGAAATGGCCCACCTTGATTATCATACACATTGTAAGGAGAGTGATCACTTTAGATAAGCTATTACCAACAGGAGAGTGGGTTTGTGTGTGTGTGTGTGTGTGTGTGTGTTGGGGGGGGGGGGGGTTGGTTAGGAAGACAAGGGGAAATAAGTTACCTTGGACTGGACCAGGCTAAGGTTGATGGTGGGATGGAAATTGTTGAAATCATGGTGGAATTCCTCAAGAGCTTCTTTTCCATGGGTCCAGATGATGAAGATGTCATCAATATAGCGCAAGTAGAGTAGGGGCGTTAGAACAACGTTTCCTCAGCTCTCGTCCCCTAAGTCAGCCATAAAAACGTCAGCGTACTGTGGGGCCATGCGGGTACTAGCAGGAGAGTGGGGTGGTGGGAGAGAAAACCTTTTGTAGTGATAAAACACCCATTTTTTCATGATTTGTGTGTATAAAAACCTCTTCTGTATTTTCCACTGTATGCATCTGATGAAGTGAGCTGTAGCTCACGAAAGCTTATGCTCAAATAAATTGGTTAGTCTCTAAGGTGCCACAAGTACTCTTTCTTTTTGCAAATACAGACTAACACGGCTGTCACTCTGAAATATATCAGTAAAAAGTCTCCGTTCCAGCAACCACCACAGTTATTCTAATATACAACCTGTGTGTAGACCAGGCCTAGAAATGACAAACAGGGGTACAGTAAAAACACAATTTATAAATATTTGAAGGAAGCAAGAGAGGAGGACGAGTTACCTAAGGTGTGTATGGGGGTGTATCACAGACTAATAGGAAGAAACTAAGACCGGGAAAATATAGGAAAACTGTCAGGAATACTTCCTGACAGTGAGTTACACTATATTCTAGGCTAATCTCCCAAAAAAAGTGATAGAAACTTCATCTCTTGAGATTTGCACAAAACACTAGCCAAACACTGAACAATATACTGTAGGAAACAATATAATTTTGGCTGGGAATGGACTGGAAGATCTAATATGTCTAATATCTCAAACTTTTCTGATCGTAGAATCACAGAATATCAGGATTGGAAGGGACCTCAGGAGGTCATCTAGTCCAACCCCTTGCTCAAAGCAGAACCAACCCCCAACTAAATCATCCCAGCCAGGATTTTGTCAAGCCTGACCGTAAAAACTTCTAAGAAAGGAGATTCCACCACCTCCCTAGATAACACATTCCGGTGCTTCACCACCCTCCTAGTGAAAAAGTTTTTCCTACTCTCCAACTAAATCTCCCCCACTGCAGCTTGAGACCATTCCTCCTTGTTCTGTCATCTGCTACCACTGAAAACAGTCTAGATCCATCCTCTTTGGAACCCCCTTTCAGGTAATTGAAAGCACCTATCAAATCCCCCCTCATTCTTCTCTTCCGCAGACTAAACAATCCCAGTTCCCTCAGCCTCTCCTCATAAGTCATGTGTTCCAGTCCCCTAATCATTCTTGTTGCCCTCCGCCGGACGCTTTCCAATTTTTTCACATCCTTCTTGTAGGGTGGGGCCCAAAACTGGACACAGTACTCCAGATGAGGCCTCACCAATGTCGAATAGAGGGGAACGATCACGTCCCTCGATCTGCTGGCAATCCTCCTACTTATACAGCCCAAAATGCCATTGGCCTTCTTGGCAACAAGGGCACACTGTTGACTCATATCCAGCTTCTCGTCCATTGTAACCCCTAGGTCCTTCTCTGTAGAACTGCTGCCTAGCCATTCGGTCCCTCGTCTGTAGCGGTGCATGAGATTCTTCTGTCCTAAGTGCAGGACTCCGCACTTGTCCTGGTTGAACCTCATCAGATTTCTTTTGGCCCAATCTTCCAATTTGTCTAGGTCCCTCTGTATCCTATCCCTACCCTCCAGCGTATCTACCTCTCCTCCCAGTTTAGTGTCATCTGCAGACTTGCTGAGGGTGCAATCCAGAACATCCTCCAGATCATTAATGAAGATATTGAACAAAAAAGGCCCCAGGACCGACCCTTGGGGCACTCCACTTCATACCGGCTGCCAACTAGACATGGAGCCATTGATCACTACCCGTTGAGCCCAACGATCTAGCCAGCTTTCTATCCACCTTATAGTCCATTCATCCAGTCCATACTTCTTTAACTTGTTGGCAAGAATACTGTAGGAGACCTTATCAAAAGCTTTGCTGAAGTCAAGGACTAACATGTCCACTGCTTTCCCTTCATCCACAGAGCCAGTTATCTTGTCACAGAAGGCAATTAGATTAGTCAGGCATGACTTGCTCTTGGTGAATCCATGCTGATTGTTCCTGATCACTTTCCTCTCGTCTAAGTGCTTCAGAACTGATTCCTTAAGGACCTGCTCCATGATTTTTCCAGGGACTGAGGTGAGGCTGACTAGCCTGTAGTTCCCCGGATCCTCCTCCTTCTCTTTTTTAAAGATGGGCACTACTTAGCCTTTTTCCAGTCGTCCGGGACCTCCCCCAATCACCATGAGTTTTCAAAGATAATGGCCAACAGCTCTGCAATCACATCCGCCAACTCCTTTAGCACTCTCTGATGCAGCGCATCCGGCCCCAGGGACTTGTGCTCGTCCAGCTTTTCTAAATAGTCCCGAACCACTTCTTTCTCCACATAGGGCTGGTCACCTCCTCCCCATGCTGTGCTGCCCAGTGCGGTAGTCTGGGAGCTGACCTTGATCGTGAAGGCAGAGGCAAAAAAAGCATTGAGTACATTAGCTTTTTCCACATCCTCTGTCACTAGGTTGCCTCCCTAATTCAGTAAGGGGCCCACACTTTCCTTGACTTTTTTCTGCACAGAGGCATGTTAACAGCATTCATTTCCAGGTCAGGAGATGCACGAGTAAAAGTTTATGGCACACATCCAAATCATTAGGCTCTAAATAGAAATTCCCCCCCAACTCAATCTCTCGTTAAGAGTATGCTGTTGCTCTTTCACAAAAGATAAGATTGGAGCAGAAAACCTCAGCTCAGAACTCCTATGCTTTATGCAAATTAGCTGACATTGCCTCTGAGCAGCTTCTTGCCAAAAATCAACAGTAAAAACAGATCAACGTATATAGTTATAATTTGCTCTGAAATAAAATTGCTTGTTTTTTTAAATTAAACATTACGGGCTCTGTATTGCAAGTTAGGGAGGTACATTTGTTGTTTATATCTCTGTGCATGACTAGCTTATGTGTATATATAAGCAATGCAGGCTAGCCATGCGTGCTTGCAAATACCTGATTTGTTCATTCACCTTAAGTATTGGTATTCATAAACTAGTTTGACATAAAAGTGTCCAAGGTTGTCCATTCATTACTCTGAAAACTTGACTTCAAAATGCTTGATCAAAAATAAATCAAATATTCCTTGTAAAACTGGCAAAATTTCAAATAACTTTGAACTCACCTAATGAATTTGAAACTGTTTTCATGCCACCGCAGTGCCAAAAATGTCAGCATCAAGCATTCCCCAGAACAAAACACAAAAGAGCACAAGCAGCAGTCACCTAGTATCTGCAAAAGAAATGTTTTTTTTTCTCTCAAACTTACTTGATCAGTGCAATCCTATTACTACAATTAAATGTAATACAAATATTTTTCACTTAGATTTAGAACTTAGGACAAACCAATAAAAGCAATTTGCCAACCACGCTGTAACCTCGCTTAAACTATCCCAGTATCTTACGAGATACAACATTTTGGTTGCCTAAGAACTGAATATGAGACTAGCCTGAGTAGGTAATAGATTACATAAATCAATCTAACTAGGCAATTTACCTTGTCACACTGAATTAGTATTCAGTTGAGGTTATAGTTCAAATTACTCATTTTTTGTTTGTACAATTAAATTAGAAAGCACTACAGGCCTCTACAGGGTCCCATACTTCCCCCTCGTAGGTTTACTACTTTGAGATGTAATTTTCCACAGTAGACTTCCGAAACTTTAAAAAGCTATGGGTTTTAGCTGTTAAAAAAGCGTATTTGAGAGTTGCCTATACTCAAATCTTCATTTGCTACCAAAACTTTCCATACTTATTAAAAAGGAATTGCGGGGGGCTCTTTCTCAGAAAAGTGAACTAAAAATGGTGGCTGCAGGTAACATGATAAAATTCCATGAATCCTTACATACATATCCTTACATAGGAGCAAGTCCACCACACCTACACCTATTCTGCTGTCTTACTAGAAAAATAGTAAACAAATTAAAACAAAAAATGGCAAAATTCTATGCATGTAGTACATTATAACAACACGTATGTAAGCACTTTAGCAGGACAGTGCAGGTGACTGGTTTGAATTATTATTAATTTGACAATAAATCCTACAGATTACATTTGTAGAGACAAAAAAAGAATTGGTTGGAAAAATACATATATGATGCATGAACTGAGAGAGGACAATTAGAACACAGTTTTTCCACAGATACTGGAATCCCATCTAGTCTCCCTTAGCCAGAAGGATGTATAATGCAGAGCCTTAAACTGACGCTTTTAAAAACAGGAAGAAGGGTAGTGGGGAAGATCTTCAGAGCTTTTTGAGACACACAGAAGTAATCACCCCTTCCAGTTCAATCAAGAATAAATAAATACATGGCTGGATTCCAGAAGGAAAGGCCTTCCAGGTTTCTGATCCTACAATCAGATCTGCCGAATCAGTTCCCCATGCCTGCACAGAGCCATATTGAAATAACTGGAGTTATCAGCAGGTACAAGAAATCACCAGTGCAGATGAGATTGCAGGACTGAGGCCCAAAACTGGGTTCTCATAACAAAAGTTGAGACAGCAAAATATTAACAGTATGTTGCAGCAATGTCTTATCATTTTGATAATACTTTAAAGTAAGGTCTCTCTTCTTGGTCTCTAGTCGAAAGGAAGGTTACTTACTTTATAGAAACTGGAGTTCTTTGATATATGTGGTCCCTATGGATATTCAGTAAATCATAACCTTCCCAAGGATCTCACATGACTCGTCTTGCATAAAAACATCTTAGTTATGCCATATTCACATCATAACAATATTTGTATGAAGAATATGGAGTGTAACGTCACACTAAACACAGCAAAACAACTACCTCTAAATTTTAGGATTATATGCTAGAGAGTCTATGGCTTGCAGACCTTTTTTTCCAGTTGATTAAAAAAATAAAAAAGGGAGATTTGTATCTGTCAGTTTTGCGGACTATGTGCCTTCTGCAAGTTGTGGGAATGCTTAGCGCTGGATTGCCATGACCTGTTTTACCTCCAATTGTTTAATCTTTCATATGTAAGCACATTCTGTACCACTGATATAGTTACACTAGTGTTGATTAATGAAAATTAGATTAAATAAACAGTGCTGCAAGTGTCATCATGAGAAATTGAGGACATCAACATTTTCCATTTTTGAGAGGTTTTTTCCCCTGGATTGAATTTATTTATTTTAAAGTGTCTCATTTACCACAAACCCAGTTTTCACAGAAAGAAAAGAAAAAAAACTTCAGTAATTTAAAAAATTGAGACAAATTGCAAAAAAATGTGTTTGCAAAAAAATGGGTCCCTTTAGAACCTTGTGAAATGGAAACAACTTCAGAACTATTTTTAAAATCATTTTGCTATTTTTCAACAGTCTACTGCTAAGTATCTATTTTTGCCTAACTAATATTTAGTACCAGTTTGGTGCCTGTGATGTGGAAAACTGTCTTCTACTTGTGTCAGACAACTAGTAATTTCACATAGCTACTAAACACAGAATGTTCAGTCATTGCTGATGTAGGCCTGCTTTGAACCCATGGCCTAGAGACAAACTTCGAAATCCAAACACATAATTAACACTTCATCCAGCCTCTAGAAAATGTTGACATACTGCAGCACCCTTTAGCATTGTATTTTTAAGCAGCCAGCAATTAGTCTCACAAACGAGGGGTCAGATTTATAAAGATATTTAGGTGCCTAAAGATAAAGATAGGCATCTAACAGAATTTACTAAGGCTTTGTCTACACTTGCAGCGACATGTAGCTACAGAGGGAGTGAAAGGTAGGTTGCGCCCACAGTGAGGTGTGCCGCAACATGTGGCGGTGAAAGGCTCCGGCAAGGGGGAGGCAGTGCAGAAAGACTCCAGCAACAGGGAGCCGACAGATCCTTTCCCTGCTGCCTCTCCCCTGCCAGCCCCCCCCACCACGCACCCGAGAGCCTTTCATTGCAACAGGGAAAGACGCTTGCAGAGGGACGCTACACTGCTAAAAACAGCAGCGTGGGCGTGGGAGGTACTGCTTTGGCACGTAGAGAGCCACACAAGGATACTTTAAGATTTTAGCTTGTCTATACTCTACTTGCCTAAGCAGTGCCCTCTCATCTTCGCATGCCCAGCTAGCATGTGCATAAATACCAGTGGTGTCTGTACTCTACATGCCAATGTAAGCGTAGACCTACACTAAGTGAGTGAGGCATGTAACCCCCACTGTCAGACAGGTGCCTACACGTTGTGTCTCCCTGAGACCAAAAGATTTTTCACTAGCACTGTCCACTGGTCTACACCTGCACCCTGTGTCTCCTTGTGCTCTTAACTCAAGGCATAAAGGGAGATAGGGACCGACCTGTTTCCCGGTTCCTTTTCTACCACAAATAACTTAGAAAAGGATCCAAAGAAGTGGTGTAGGAGAGACCACATATTTCAAAGAATTTCAGTCACTGTGAGATAAATAGCTTTCCTTTCTTTTTTGAGTGGTGATCCCTATGGCTATTCCACTGTGGGTAACTTGCAAGCAATATTCATTGACAAGAAGGATGCAAGGAACCATGCAGGACTGCTGTATTGAAAGATGCATCTGCTGAAGAAGCTTGTACCATATCGTAATGTCTAGTAAAGATATACACAGAGCCTCATGTAGCCACTCTACCCATCTCCAGGACAACACCCTGAAGAGAAGCCATGAGGCAGCCTGGGCTCTGGTTGAATGAGCCCTCATATTTTGAGGAGCTCATAGCAAAGCAGGATGCAACTTGAGATCCATTTAGAATGTCTGTGAGGAGAGTGCTTTCCCTTTATCCACCCAGAAATAGAAATGAAGGAACTTGGAGATTGCTTGAAGGGCTTTGTCCTTTGCAGGCAGAAAGCTAAGGCTCAACAGACACCCAGAGAATGGAATTTTCTGTCTTCCCTGGCAATGTGAAGCCTTGGCTAGAATACAGGCAGGTGTTGATTGCTGACAATTGCACAGGCAGTGAGCTGAGACACAGACCTGACTTCTTTAAGGAAAGAAGGTAGTCCAAGATAGTAAGGATCTCTGAGTACTCTGGAGGTATCTCATCCTGATGTGCAGAAAGAATAGCAAATATGACAGGCAACCAGCTTGGCTTCACAGAGAAATCTTTGGTGACCTTAAACACAAAAAGGAAGCTTAGAAGAAGTGGAAACTTGGACAGAAGACTATAAAAATACAGTTTAAAAATATTGCTTGAGCATGCAGAGGTGTAACCAGGAAAGCCAAACCACAATTGGAGCTGCAGTTAGCAAGTAATATGAAGGGTAACAAAAAGAGTTTCTACAGGTATGTTAGGAGAAAGGTGGTGGTCAGGGGAAGTGTGGGACCCTTACTCAATGGGAGAGGCAACCTAGTGACAGATGATGTGGAAAAAGCTGAAGTACTCAGTGCTTTTTTTGCCTTATTCCTCACAGACAAGGGCAGCTCCCAGACTGCTGCACTGGGCAGCACAGTATGGGGAGGAGGTGAGCAGCCTTCAGTGATGAAAACAGGTTAAGGACTATTTAGAAAAGCTGGACATGCGCAAGTCCAATGCAATGCATCCAAGGGTGCTGAGGGAGTTGCCTGATGTGATTGCACAGCCATTGGCCATTATCTTTGAAAACTCGTGGCACTCGGGGGGAAGATCCCGGACGATTGGAAAAAGGCCAATATAGTGCCCATCTTTAAAAAAGGGAAGGAGGAGAATCCAAGTAACTACAGACCAGTCAGCCTCACCTCAGTCCCTGAAAAAATCATGGAGCAGGTGCTCAAATAATCCATTTTGAAGCACTTGGAAGAGAGGAATGTGATCAGGAACAGTCAACATGGATTCGCCAAAGGCAAGTCGTTCCTGACCAATTTAATTGCCTTCTATGATGAGATGGCTTTCTCTATAGATATGGGGAAAGCAGTGGACGTGATATACCTTGACTTTAGCAAAGCTTTTGATACCGTCTCCCACAGTATTCTTGCTAGCAAGTTAAAAAAGTATGGGTTGGATGAATGGACTATAAGGTGGATAGAAAGCTGGCTATATCGTCAAGCTCAAGGGGTAGTGATCAACAGCTCAATGTCTAGTTGGCAGCTAGTACCAAGCAGAGTGCCCCAGGGGTCAGTCCTGGGGCTGGTTTTGTTCAACATCTTCATTAATCATCTAGATGGTGGGATGGATTTCATCCGCGGCAAGTTCACGGATGACACTAAGCTGTGGGGAGAGGTAGATACGCTGGAGGCTAGAGATAGGGTCCAGAATGATCTAGACAAATTGGAGGATTGGCCAAAAGAAATCTAATGAGGTTCAACAAGGACAAGTGCAGAGTCCTGCACTTAGGACGGAAGAATCCCATGCACTGCCACAGGCTGGGAACCGACTAGCTAAGCGGCATTTTTGAAGATGGGGATTACAGTGGACGAGAAGCTGGATATTAGTCAACAGTGTGCCCTTGTTGCCAAGAAGGCTAATGGCATATTGGGCTGCATTAGTAGGAGCATTGCCAGCAGAATGAGGGAAGTGATTATTCCCCTTTATTCAGCACTGGTGAGACCACATCTGGAGTACTGCATCCAATTTTGAGTCCCCCACTACAGAAAGGATGTGGACAAATTGGAGAGAATCCAGCAGAGAGCAACGAAAATGATTAGGGGGCTGAGGCACATGACTTACAAGAAGAGGCTGAGGCAACTGGGCTTATTTAGTCTGCAGAAGAGAAGAGTGAGGGGGGATTTGATAGCAGCCTGTAACTACCTGAAGGGTGGTTCCAAAGAGAATGGAGCTAGGCTGTTCTCGGTGGTGGCAGATGACGGAACAAGGAGCAATGGTCTCAAGTTGCAGTGGGGGAGGTCTAGGAGAGATATTAGGAACAACTATTTCACTAGGAGGGAAGTGAAGCACTACAATGGCTTACCCAGGGAGGGGGTGGAATCTCCATCCTTAAAAGGTTTTTAAGGCCTGGCTTGACCAAGCCCTAGCTAGTATGCTTTAGTTGCAGTTGGGTCCTGCTTTGAGCATGGGGTTGGACTAGATGATCTCCTGGGGTCTCTTCCAACGGTAATCTTCTATGACATCAATGATTGTGATGCAGCAGCACCAGGAGTAGGCTATTGTCTCCTCACTGGTCTCTGTTTTCAACACTGTGGTTCATACTGCCGTTGTTGTTGTGAATACAGTGTGTGGCGGTAGCATTGCGGGACATAGTAACTCCTCTGTCACTTCTTGAACTTCGGTATTGTGACAGAGCTCTGTCCTTGTCTCCATGAGTCCCGCGTTATCTGGCAGATTTCGCCAGCCTCAGAGGATAACTGTAACCCTCCACATAACCCTTCTCTCTCTAGAGACAAGGGTCACAGTCTACTGAGCCATTTTCATCATAAGCCAGCGAGGGAGGGGAGGAGAAGCCATCCTTCCTTGCACAGTCTCTGTTGTCTCCCAGTCTCCGCGATTAATCTGGGGGTGGGGGCAAAAGGGGGAGCCCGGGCCCGCCCTCTACTCTGGGCTCCAGCCTAGGGACCCTAGTAGTATCAGCTATGATAGCTAACCTTTTAGAAACATGACATGTACAATTCCCTGGGCTACTTCCCCACAGCAGCCCCCACTTCCTCAGGCTCCACTTCACCCTTACCTCAGGGCTCCTTCCTTGTGCCTGATACGGTGTGTACAGCTCAGTCTCTCCAACAACACAACTTCTTCTCACAGCTCCTGACATCGGCACCCACCTGACTAACTGGGAGGCTTTTAACTAGTTTCAGCCAGCCCCTGATTGGCTTCAGGTGTCCCAATCAACCTAGCATTCTCCTTGCTTTCTGGAAAGTTCTAAATTGGCCCCAGGTGTTTTAATTGACCTGGAGCAGCTGCCATTTAACTTATCCTGGTACCAGGGATTTGTTTAGCCTGGAGCTAATATAGCTATCTCCCACTACTTGTCTATAGCCATCTGGCCTTGCCCCGTCACAGTATATAAATACCCAGGAATCGCAGCATCACCCTTGAGTGTTTGAGCATATGGAGAGAATCTTCAATCTTTGCAGAGAAGAGTTTGGACCCCTTGAATTGTAAATCTTCAACTGTGGATTGCTCTTCCCCAGAGAAGCCAGAAAGATGGAGCCATGAAACCCTTCTCATCACCACTCATCTTCCTGTTGTATCCACAGAGTCCAGGGCGACTTGGAGGGCTGTTCTAGATATTAGTTGACCCTCTGATACAAGTACTGTAAATTGTTCTTTTTTCTCATCAGAAATAAAAAGTCAACTAATTCAAAATATTGTGTAGTTATAATCATATTTAATCAGCAAGGCTTCATAGTTGGCTATCCACAGGTGCAGTGTAGCTGTGGATTAAGCCTTGCAGCAGAAAAGGTGGAGCCTCTTCCAGTCCTTATCATAACAACTGTATTCTTAAGTTGCTGTTGTCTGCCCCATTCATGGACTGAATCGACTACCAGAGAATTGGGTGCTGGATAGGAGAAGAGCAACTCTGTGTCCTTAACTGGCACATAATATTTTTTGTCAGACCTCTTACATATTGGTGGAACAGTTGCAGGGGTCTGCCAAATGGACTTGACAGGTTACATTATCACATCGTTCATGCGAAGAGCGATTTTGGAAGAGGAGGATATGTTCAGAATGTCCACAAGTTTGTGCTGTGCCACCAGGACCTCTTCCAGAGAGATGTCTAGAAAACTCACCACCCTTTTAAATAGGTCCTGAAATTGTTTAAAATCATTCCCCATACTGGGGGGAGGAGGCATGACAGCATCATCTGGGGAAGATAATGACAGGTGCGTAGGTGGTGTCCCTTCCTGGTCTGAGGATTCTTCTTCCTCTTCATCCCCTTCCCCTGCTGGTACCGAGGGTGCTGTACTGAGGGGTAAAGGCGATTCCTGTGTGCTCAGTTTAGATATGGTAGGCAGTCCTTGTTGGGGGGGGGGTGAGTATGTTGCCCACGGATTCCAGTATACACAATGGGGTGGCAAGGGCATCGCTGGGCCCCAGGATTTCTGGGATCAGTATAATATGCCCCCTGAGGGGGTCCTGTTTTGAGCGGCTCTCGGTGGGAAGGAGATTGTGGAGGAGAGACTATTTGCCCTTCCTTAGCCTTCTCGCTCGAAAGAGGTGGAGCAGAGTGCGGTGGCAAGGTTTGTCTAGGTGGGGTCTTGGCTTCAGGCTCAGATGCTGGTCTGAGAGGCTTCCCGCCCCACACCCCAGCTGCCCATCCCACAGCCGGGACTCTATGCCCAACTGCGGTTGCAGGCCTCGGCCCCTGGCCGAGGGTCCGCTCCCGCCCCCAGCTGTGGCCCCAGCCTCGACCCTCTTACCTGCGTCCCCGCCCCACCCTCCCCGGAGCTGCTACTCTGCTCCTGGCTCCATGGGAGGGACAGACGGGGTAAAGAAGGGCGTGAGGTACAAAGTTTGGGGACCACTGGTCTAAGGGGATTGTCTGTGACTCCATGGTAAGACTGTTACAATGATCCAGGAGTTCACATTTGTTACTGGCTTGGTGAAATCTAATTACAGAACACACCCTCAGTTTGGCGTGTTTGCCCTACTTTTGACAGGTTGCCCTGAGGTAGTCTAAACAGCACGACAGATGAGTCTTTTCCCTCCCTTGGATTTGGGCATCAGGAAGTAACAGAAGTAGAAGCTGTGACCCTGGTGTTTCGGTGGAACCCTCTCCACCACTCTCAAAGCCAGCAGAGTGGACTTGTTTGAGGAGCAGCAACTCCTGAGAGAAGTCCCTGAGGAGGGATGGAGAGGATCTGACCATGCTTAGGACCCAACTGTCAGTAATGACAGAGTCCCAAGCATTGTGAAAGCAGGCTAGCTTGTCCCCAAAGGGGGGAGATGAGGAGCGGCAACTGGAACAGTGCTCTGGACCCAGGAGTCAAAATGGGCACTTGGAAGGCATCAGAGAAGAGGGTGTGGACTGGCCAAAACCCAACCACGGCTACTTTCTCTGGTGGGACTTACCTCTCTTTCTGGGATAGTCCCATTGCCTTGGAGGAGGGAAAGTCTGGCCCAACATACACTACAGAAGATACTGCTGCTTTTGGACTCTGTAGTGGCGCCCCCAAGGAGCCCTGGAGTTCCTGAAGGAGTGCAGCATCTTGTCAGCTGTGTTCAAGAACAGCTTTTGCCCTGGAAAGGCAAATCTTCAATGGCTTGCTGGACATCGGGGGCAATGCTCAAATTCTACAGCCAGGAAGCCCTCTTCATGGTGACTGCAGAGGCTATCACCCTGGCCAAGGTGTCCACGACATCAAGTGTGGACTGCAAGGACATCTTAGCCGCCAAGCAGCCCTCAGTGACAAATGCCAAAATTTCTCCACAAGGCCTTGGACAGCTGTTCTGCAAACTTACATCGCTGTCCAGTTAACAAAATCATACTTGGAGGCAAGGTTTGCTAGCTAGCTATTTGCATCTGTAAGGAGATGCAAGTCTTCTTGCCCATAAGGTCCAATCATTTAGAGTCCCTATCCTCAGGAGTGGACTGCTATTCACCACAGTTACAGCTAAGGAATCTGGAGAAGGATGGGAGTAAAACCCCTCAAATCCCTGCACAAGAACAAAACAGCACTTTTCCAGGCACTTAGCCACAGGCACTATTGAAGCCAGCGTGCTCCAGAGGGTCTTAGCCGGTTCAAGGAGTGCATTGATAGGGAGGGCAACATTCCCAGGAGAAGACAGCTGTAAAATGTCCATCAATTTGTGGGTGTTCTCTTGTAAGAGTTCCACTTACATACCAAGTGAGGCAGAGGAACCTCAAGATCCCAGAGATAAGAGCAGAATGAGAGTAGAGGGAGCAAATAGGAGGTCTGACTCATCCATCACCAGAACGAGGCACTGCCGTTGGAAACAGTATTGGTCCCAGAAGCGGTATCAGTCCTGAAGCGAACAGCAGTACCAGTGTCCAATGGTACCAATGTGGAGGACGGTGAAAGCTGCCACAGAAGCATTTGCCGTGCCAATTCCATCAGTGCCAAGGAGGTTCCCAGTACTGAGGTCCCGTGTACCAAACCTACTTCCACAACCTCTGGAACTGAAAAATTGGGGTGTGGTCCAGATAGATCCCAGCATTCAGCAGTTTGTTCAATCAAAGGGGTTATAGCTGACGCAGCCCTGGCAAAATCCTGGAAACTAAGGAGAGGTTGGGACCGAAAGGCAGAGGAGGTCTGTAGCTGCCTGGTATGCCACCAACATGGAAGCAATCAGTACCAGCGTCTCCCCCGTCAGTACCGGACTCCTGGACGCCAGAGCTGGCATCAACAGTGTAGGGTTTCTAAACTCCCTACTGCGTACCAGTTATTAGGAAGAGACAGGTAACAGTTATGGGGGATTCGATCATTAGAAACATAGATGGCTGGGTTTGCGATGACCAGGAGAACTGCCTGGTGACTTGCCTGCCTGGTGAGAAGGTTGCAGATCTCTCGAGACATCTAGGTAGACTTATGTATTGTGCTGGGAAAGAGCAGGTGGTCATGGTACATGTAGGTACCAATGATGAAGGGAAGGATAGGAGAAAGATTCTAGAGACCATATTTAGGCTGTTAAGTAAGAGATGGTAGTGTTCTCTGAAATGCTTCCAGTTACACGCGCAGGGCCAGTTAGAAAGGCAGAACTGCAGGGTCTCAATGTGTAGAGTAGATGACAGTATAGGGAGGAGGGGTTTAGATTTATTAGAAATTGGGGAAACTTTTGGGAAAGGGGGAGCCTATACAGAAAGGATGGTGACACTGACTGTGAAATGCTTAGGGAGATTAGAGGCTATAAAAATAAAAAACAATAATAATGGGGGATTTCAACTATCCCCATCTTGACTGGGTACATGTCACCTCAGGATGGGATGCAGAAATAAAGTTTGACACCTTCAATGACAGCTTCTTGGAGCAGCTAGTCCTGGAACCCACAAGTGGAGAGGCAATTCTTGATTTACTCCTAAGTGAAGCACAGGATCTGGTCCAAGAGGTGAATATAGCTGTACCGCTAGGCAATAACAGTGACCATAATGAAATTTAACATCCCTGTGGTGGGGAAAACACGACAGCAGCCCAACACTGTAGCATTTAATTTCAGAAAGGGGGACTACACAAAAATGAGCAATTTAAGAAGATATAGTGCCAAAAGTGAAATCCCTGCAAGCTGCATTGAAACTTTTCAAAGACACCATAATAGAGGCTCAACTTAAACGTATACCCCAAATTAAAAAAGGCAAGAGAACCAAAAAAGTGTGCCACCGTGGCTAAACAAACTAAAAGAAGCAGTGATAGACAAAAAGACATCCTTTAAAAAGTGGAAGTTAAATCCTAGTGAGGAAAACAGAAAGGAGCATAAACTCTGGCAAATGAAGTGTAAAAATATAATTAAGAAAGTCAAAAAAGAACAGCGAGACAAAGACTCAGTAAGTACTAGCCCCACCTCAAAAAACATATTGGAATTGGAAAAGGTTCAGAAAAGGGCAACAAAAATAATTAGGGGTATGGAATGGCTGCCATATGAGGAGAAATTAATAAGACTGGGACTTTTCAGCTTGGAAAAGAGATGACTGAGGAGGGATATGATACAGGTCTATAAAATCATGACTGGTAAGGAGAAAGTAAATAAGGAAGTGTTATTTACTCCTTCTTATAACACAAGAATGAAATTAATAGGCAGCACATTTAAAACAAACAAAAAGTAGTATTTTTTCACACAACACACAGTCAACCTGTGGAACTCCTTGCCAGAGGATGTAGTGAAGGCCAAGACTATAACAGGGTTCAAAAAAGAATGAGATAAGTTCATGGGGATTGACCCATCAATAGCTATTAGCTAGGATGGGCGGGGATGGGGTCCCTAGTCTCCGTTTGCCAGAAGCTGGGAATGGGCAACAGGAGATGGATCACTTGTTCTTTTCATTCCCTCTGGGGCCCCTGGCATTGGCCCCTGTTGGAAGACAGGATACTTGGCTAGATGGACCTTTGATCTGACCCAGTATGGTCATTCTTATGTTACCAGGGAAATGTTACCTGCGGGGCTGCAGCACCCACAGGGAAAAATTAGCGGGTGTTCCGCACCCACCGGCGGCCAAGCTCCCCCCCCCCCCCCCTGCTGCATCCCCACTCCTCCCCTTCCCAAACACACACACACACCACCACCCCCGGCCACCTAACAGGTGTTTGGTCGTGCTTAGGACTTTCCAGGAGGGAGGGGGAGGAGTGTGGACACGGCCCACTCGGGAGAGGAGGCAGTAAAGACGCGGGGTCGGGGCGGCGGGGTCGAGCACCCATGGGGCAGAGGGGAAGTCTGCGGCTGTACCAGCACCAGTTCAATGCCAATCCATGTATTTCCTGGGAGAGGCAGAAGAATCACCCCAAAACCTGGAGTGGTGTCAACTGGGCTCATGTGACCTTTTCCTTGGTAAAGTTGATGGGGAATGGCTCCTCTGTTTCGAGAGAGGAGCGCCTGCTCCACAGCATGAAGTGGCAGCACTCTCAGAACCTGAGGGCAATCTCCGACCTGATGATGGCCTCAGTTCCAAAGCCGACCACATGACCTGTTCGAGTAGGTATTGCTGCAGACTAAGGAGCCAAGTCACTGAGTCCGTTTCTTAAACCATTAGCAGATCATGCAACACAGGCTTCTTATTACCCTTTAGGTCTCTAGATAGTGTGATCTTTTTAAGGGCCTTCGCCTTTCTAATTTTGTCCCTACATGCTTATGTTTGTTTATATTCATCCTTCATAATTTGACCTAGTTTCCACTTTAGGGAGTCTACCTCCTGTCTGAGGATCCTTTCATGAGTTGGATCCCTGAAGAGGGACAGGGAAGGGGGTTTTGTGGGAAGAATGAAAGGAAATTCTGCTGTGTAGCCTTGGCAACTCCAGGGGAGTCCCATCAAAATGGTCTCTTGGCAGGAGGCTGGGATTGGGAAGAGGACAACGATGAGGCAGTTTGTCTGCTGTGCTGCACCCTCTAGTACAGGGGTGGGCAAACTACAGCGTGGGGACCACATCCGGCCCTTCAGATGTTTTAATCTGGCCCTCGAGCTCCAGCTGGGGAGCAAGGTCCAGGGCTTGCCCGGCTCCAGCCATGAAGCAGGGTCAGCAGCTTGCCCTGTTCTGTTCATGCCAGGGCTCCACGCGGCTCCCGGAAGCAGAGGCACATCCCCTCTCGGGCTCCTACAGGTAGGGGCAGCCAGGGGGCTCCACACCCTTCCCCTGCCCCAAGCGATGCCCCCACAGCTCCCACTGGCTGGGAATGAAGGCCAATTGGAGCTGCAGAGACGGTGCCTGTGGACGGTGCAGTGCGCAGAGCCGCTTGGCCATGCCTACACATAGGAGCTGGAGTGTGGTAAGTGTGGGGGAGATATGCTGCTGCTTCCAGGAGCTAACTGAGGTAAGTACCGCCCAGAATTTGCACCCCAACCCCCTGCCCTGATCCCCCTTCCACCCTCGAAACCTCTCGGTCCCACCCTCCAAGCCTGGAGCACCCTCCTGCACCCCCAACCCCTCATACACAGCCCCACCCCAGACCCTGCACCCCAGCCGGGGCCCTCACACCTCACCCCACACCCCAAACCCCAATTTTATGAGCATTCATGGCCCGCCATACAATTTACATACCCAGATGTGGCCCTCGAGCCAAAACATTTGCTCACCACTGCTCTAGTTCCTCCTGAGAGGCTCATATGACAGTAAAAAGGCTGACATTCTGATAGTAAAAAGGCTCAGGAGCAGAATGCTGCTTATAAGGAGATGGTTTGGAGTACTTCCTCCAATAGGCTGGAGTATAAATATCCAAGGAATGCAGAGATTGCACATGAGTCCTTAAGGGGTACAGACTCATCAATTTTTCTTCCATGAAAATTGGTGCCCTCAGAGGGGAGGTCCTCCACAGTATCTTGAACCTCCTTGGGATACCCAGAGGAGCAATGCTATGAAGCCCGCCTCATGACAACCGCAGTTGACCTGGCGTGTGAAGTAGTGTCACAAGTGTTAATTGAAGCTTGAAGGGATGACCTAGCTGTCAATTTACCTTTGTCGATGATGGCCTGAAATTGTTATTTGAGTTCCTGTGGAAGTTTTTTGATGAATGCAGACAATGTGCTGTAGTTAGAGTCATACTTAGAAATCAATATATGATATTTACAATGCAAAACTGAAGACTGGGAGAGGAAGAACGCTTTATTTCATCTAATCATTTGGTGTATTTTTCAGAGGGAACAGACCTAGGCTGGTGCAGTCTGTTACATTCAGTGATGGTCTGAACCATCAAAGAATCTGGGGCATGGTGTGAACACAAATATTCTGCCCCCTTACTTTTTCCTCTTTTTTTTTTTTGGGGGGGGGGGAAGAATGGGGTCACAAATAGCTAGGGTATGCCAGGCCATCCTGGCTGGCTCCAGCATAGCTTTCCTCATTGGTCCTGAGCACAGTAGTGTGCCCTGCTGGAGTGCAAGAGTGCCCAGGAGACTCTGGAATCCCTGCTGGGGCTAACTGCATGCCTTGGAGAGGCAAAGGAGTTGCTGTCTCAACTTCTAGCTCACCAGATAAGTAAAAATATTCAATTCTGCCAGCTGAGCCATTGGTACAGTATCCCTTGCAATACAGTAATGGCATATGGTGCACTGATGATGTGGATATCTCCCCTAGAGACTACCAGTTCCAGGATTATCCGCGACTCCAGGTCAGAGTACAGATCCAGGCTGTAGTAAAAGATAATATACCAGGATCTAACAGTGGGGGACATGAAGGGCTTCTACCCCTTGATGAAGCAGACAGTGCCAGTTTAGGTTGGGTGGTGAATGTTGGTACCACCAAAACCTCCTTCCTCCTGCTGTGGCGCGGTATCTTTGGTGCAGCAGGCAATCGCTCCTCTCTCTCTCTATCGGTTTTGGGGCACTCTTGGACCTCAGTGCTGGTGGTTGGGATCCATGCACCCCATGAATTCCTGACACATCCACAATGGGACACAGAGTCTTATTAGATTTGGAAAGAAGAGGGGATGCAGTCCTCTTCATAGAGGCCTCAGGAGGGGATTTCTCCCACTTCTTATGAGGGTATTTGTCCTTACCCTCCTCCCATTTCAGGTTAAAGTATTTGGGCCTGGTTTCTGATGGTTCAGAGTTATGGAAGATCCAGGAGGAGGGGTGCTACTAAGTACATCTGGCCAGCATACACGGGAAGCAGATGACCCAGGTTTGGACTGCGCTCTCAACGACTGCTCCATCAGGTGTCTTTAGAACTGGAATTTTCAGTATTGCTGGGTTCAGGGTGGAAAAGAATTACAAATATTGCATATGGAGGGAATGTGGGATTCTCCAAGCCAATACACAAATAAGTCGTGGGGAATCACTCATCAGGAAGACAGGGGGCAGACCATGGAAGACTTGAACTGGGGATCTTAGACATACTAAGCATGGGAGAATGGAAGGGGAAACTCTGGGATTTCAAAATGTTAACTAACTACTAAAACTATCCAGAAGGTAGAACTATTTACAGAAAAACCTGATTTGAAGCAGTAATTATAGTGAAGCTGCCAACACTTCAGGGTTCTCTCTCAGGTCATGAAATGTAGAAAGGAATTGGAAAGGTAGACAGTCTGTGTCTACCTTTATGCCCTTGGTTTGGCACAACGAGGCGGCACAGGCATGGACCAACGAATGCCGCTAGTGAAAAATCTTCCAGTTTAGGAGCATGGAGAGCGTGCACACCCACAGTGGAATACTCACAGGGACGAAGAATTAAAATATCCCTCAGCACCTTTTTTGAAAGGCCAGAAGAGAATCTCAGGGTCCACTCCAAAATGCCCTACGTAAAGCAGACTCTAAAGTTCATGGCTGTGAACAGCTATAAGTGAGCTGTAGCTCACGAAAGCGTATGCTCTAATAAATTGGTTAGTCTCTAAGGTGCCACAAGTCCTCCTTTTCTTTTTGCGAATACAGACTAACACGGCTGTTACTCTGAAACCTTTCAAAATCATTGCCATGTTTGCTAAGACTTTCCACAATCAGTATCTAACTCAGTTTGCTTTGTAAAGCACACATAGGAAAGTTACTATTTCATATTAATACATGTAAGTATTCTAATTGTTTTTAGATTTTCAAAAAGCACACAGCATGCAGTGCTATTTTATACTTTTTTTTACCTCATTTTTGATGAAATCAGCACTCATTCCAGTTTCTTTATCTTCAGAGGAGGGCAATATAACTGATTCCTCAGGAACAATTTGTGACCAACGCCCAGCCAGTGAAGTATTTTTAGGAGAGGATATATTTTCGCATTCTGTGCTCTCCCACAGAAAGACACATGCAGTAGGAGTAATGAGTAGCACCTTGTTCCCATCTCCTGAGACATACAGGTACAATCTCATGGAGCACTCTGGAAAAATAACGTGTCAGAAAAGTGACGGTTTTTCCACTGTCCACAGATGTGCATGAAGAGATTTTACTAAAAAAAGGTATGAGTACTAACTGAAATCAAACCAGTTTTTAAAAAAATATTTTAAAGAACATTTAGTGAGTTTCATACAAGGAAGACACACACGAACAGCAAGCAGTGTTAAACGTAACAGGGCATGGGTCTCTCTCCCTCCATGGTCCACTTCACACAAGAGAGGTGATGGCTAGGAGCCAAAAACCCTAGGTTGGTGCCCTCAAAGAACCTAAAACTGTGACAATATGTACCAAGTGTAACTCTAGTGTATGTGAGGCATAAGTAAGAGTGGTGGTATAATTGAAACAATCTTTGTTGTTGAAGTAAGCCTCCAAAGACAAAGGAGGCAGCATACATTACATCTCAGTGTAAACTGCAGACACAAAAAGCTTCACAGTAGCATCAATCCATACAGTAATGTCCTGTGTAAACATGGGGCAAGAGAAAAACCTGTTTTAAAATTTCTTTTGGAATTGCTTTATCATGATTGGGCTACATTTGAGAGTCT
This sequence comes from Lepidochelys olivacea, assembly GCF_965140295.1. Classification (NCBI taxonomy): domain Eukaryota; kingdom Metazoa; phylum Chordata; order Testudines; family Cheloniidae; genus Lepidochelys; species Lepidochelys olivacea. The sequence goes on from NC_140415.1 coordinate 26,841,561, forward strand.
TCATCTTGATTAGCGTAATCTCGTCTTCACCCTTCTCCCTTCACTTATCACCCCTTCCAAAATCCATGCAACACACAGCTTTTAAGTCTACTTTGCCTCAAGTGACCATGTAAACCCGTCCACTGGCTACCCTCTTCTCCACCATCACAATGTCAACCTTATAGTGACGGTTCTAAAGACTCTAAATTTCCATCTTCATAACTGTGGGTCCCTCCATTCTGCCACTGATGGCAGACCTGATGTCCCATATATCTGCTTCCTCTATGACCATCTCTGCATTAACCTTCATGCCATAAGAACAGAATAATGGCTATAGTGAGTCAGACCAATTGCTATCTAGCACTGTATTGTGTTTTCCAATGTGCAGTACTTTGCATTTATCGACACTGAATTTCATCTGCCATTTTGTTGCCCAGTCATCCAGTTTAGTGAGATCCCTTTTAACTCTTTGCATGCAGCTTTGGACTTCATTATCTTGAGTAATTTTGTATCATCTGCTTTGCCACCTTACTGTTCACCCCTTTTTCCAGACTTTTTATTAATATGTTGAACAGCACTGCTCCCGATACAGATCCTTGCGGGATTACCTCATTATTTACCACTCTCCACTGTGAAAACTGGCCATATATTCTTATACGTTGTTTCTTATCTTTTAACCAGTTACTAGTCCACGAAAAAAAACTTTCCTTCTTATCTCATGATGCCTTACTTTGCCTAAGAACCTTTGGTGAGGAACCTTATCAAAGGCTTTCTGAAAGTCCAAATACACTATATCACCTTTGTCCATGTTTGTTGATCTCCTCAAAGAATTCTAACAGATTGGTGAGGCATGATTTCCCTTTATAAAAGCCAGGTTGACTCTTTCCCAACGAATCAGGTTCATCTATGCATCTGATAATTCTGTTCTTTACTACAGTTTCAACCAATTTGCCTGGTGCTGAAGTTAGGCTTACCAGTCTGCGAATTAGCAGGATCGCCTTAGGAGTCTTTTTGAAAAATCAGAGTTACATTAGCTATTCACCAGTCATTTGGTACAGAGGTTGATTTAAGTAATAAGTTAAGCACAGTTGTTAGTCTGGCAATTTCATATTTGAGTTCCTTCAGAACTCTTGGGTGATCACCTGGTCCTGGTGACTTATTACTGTTTAATTTATCTGTTTCTTCCAAAACCTCCTCTACCAACACCTCAGTCTGGAACCTTCATCATCTGCAGTGAAGACAGAAAAATAATTCATTTAGCTTCTCTACAACAGCCCTGTCTTCCTTCAGTGATCCTTTTGCACCTCAATTGCCCACTGGCCTAGTTGATTGTTTTGCAGGCTGCTTGCTTCTGATGTACTTAAAAAAAAAAAAAAAAAAAGGATGTTAGTTTGTGTGTCTTTTGCTAGTTGATCTTCAAATTCTCTTTTGGCCTGCCTAATTATACTTTTACACTTGATTTGCCAGAGTTTATGCAAACTTTTGTCCTTGGTAGGATTTGACTTCTAATTTTTAAAGGATGCCTTTTTGCCTCTAAGCACCTCTTTTACTCTGTTTAGCCATGGTGGCATTTTTTTTTTTTTTTTTAATTAGGAATATACATTGAATTTGAGCTTCTATTATGGTGATTTTAAAAAGTTTCTGTGCAGCTTGCAGGCATGTCACCCTTATGACTGTTCCTTTTAATTTCCATTTAACTAGCTTCCTCATTTTTGTGTAGTTCCCCTTTTGAAGTTAAATGCTATTGTGGTAGGCTTCTTTGGCATTTATCCCCCTACAAAAATGTTAAAATTTAATTGTGCTATGGTCACTATTACCAAGTGGATCAGTTATATTTACCTGTTGGACCAGATCCTGTGTGCCACTTAGAACTAAATCAAGAACTGTCCCTCCCCTTACGCGAGACTAGCTGCTCCAAGAAGCTATCATTAACGGTGTTTAGAAATTTTCTCTCTGCATCCCATCCTGAGGTGACATATTCCCAGTCAATACAGGGATAGTTGAAATCCCTCATTACTGGGTTTTCTGTTTTTGTAGCCTCTCTAATCTCCTTACCATTTCACAATAGCCATCACCATCCTGATAAGGTGACTGGTTGTATGTTCCTACTGCTATACTCTTATTATTCAAGCATGGAATTTCTGTCCATAGAGATTTTGTGATACTGTTTAAGTCATTTAAGTTTTTTTCACTATTTTTGACTCTATGCTTTCTTTCACATATTATGCCATGCCCCAGCCAGTGTGACCTACTCTGTCATTCCTATATATTTTGTATTCTGATATTACTATGTCCATTAATTACCATCCTTCCATCAAATTTTTAAGATGCCAATTATATCAATATCCTCATTTAATACCAGGCATTCAAGTTCACCCATCTTTATATTTAGACTTCTTGGATTTGTACACAAGCACTATAAAATTTGTCAATATTTAGTTGTCTACCTTCATGTGAAGGTAATTGAATGGTACTGTTTTTCCTTTGACTGTTTCTCTTCAGCTCTTACTTGTAACTTTATAGTAAAGAGGAGAGGATAGAAGATGATAGAGTAGCCCCTTTAAGAAATCTTTCCCTAAGGGATGTGTCTTTCATAACCATGTGTTCCTCCACACCTGTCAGCTTTCCACCAACCCTTAGTTTAAAAACTCCGCTACAACCTTTTTAATTTTACATGCCACCCCCAATGCATGGAATGCCCTACCTGAACTGGTTTCTCACTATTTAAATTCCTCCTGAAGACCCACTTTTATGAGGACTAAGTCCTCTACTTCCCTATTTCACTTATCTCATGAATGAACTGCTCCTTTATATGGAAAGACAGGCCTGAATGCTGGGAGAGAGATGTAAGGATACGAGAATTGAAGCTAAAAACTGGGATGTGGGGAAGAGGAGGTTGAACTGTGTACAGAGAATTTAATGTGTTTAACTTTTAAAAAACAACAATGCATTCTGTCAATTTTCTGCTTGATCATCTTGCCTGAATGATAGCACCCAAAATGTGGTAGGAGCTTTCCAAATACTGAGGAAACTATCAAAATCAAAGTCAACAACTTTATTCGTAAATGTTATACAAAAATGAACCCTAATGACACCAAGAAATCTTTAGTTTTAATTGAAGAAAGAATATTTCCCTCTCTCTTTTGCCTTTAAAGGAGAGAACTGGCTGCGAGACATGGGAGTGGCTGCTACAGAGAGGTGAAGAGAAGAACTTTGAGATCTAGATCTCTTTGGAAAAGATGTTGCATTTTGTTAAAGAGCTGTTGGCTCAGGAACAGAAGTATCTGTGTAACTAAGCCAACTTCAGCAACATTGAGTCTTGTCTGATCCCTGTTGTGAAGAGGCAGGGACAGCCAGAAAGCTGCTCCTGATGCAGGCAGAAAAAGAGAGATAGCAGCCCCATCTCAGACTAAGATATGCCATCTGTCAAAGATCCTGTTGTCAGCAGAAGAGAGATACTGCACTGGCAGATCCCTTAGGCATATTGGCACAACATTACTGCTGGGAAGTGGAACCCCTTCCTCGTGGCCATCCATAGGATGGGGATGAATGGGGAAGATTCCAAAGGGGCATTTCACGGTGACAGGAGATCAAGTGGTGGGTTCAGTGGAAGCACAGATGTCTCCCTTACTACCTTACCTTGACCTTTACCATTACCCCCATGGTTGCCTCTGAGTTCACCCACAATTCCTCAAAATGGGCATTTTTCTTCAAGTTCACCCTTCAGGATGCAGTCCCCTGGAAACACTTATTACATTTGTCATGGTTACAGGGCTAGAGGCAACTCTGTCCCCTCTTCTGGTCTCACTGAATGCACAACCCCAGATGTTAAGGCTCATGTCTTCACCTCTCCTAGGGTGGAATCCCACAATTCATCCACTCTTAAATCAGGCCTTGGGCTGTGTATCAACCTTCATTATTCAGCCAGTCTCCCCTTCTGGAGCATGTGACCAGTGGTTAACACAGGTGACTAGACAGCTCTCTCAAACCAAAGTGTTGTTTAATTTTAACAGCAGGAACAAAGCACTTTAAAACATTAAAGGATCTATATGCACATCTATCTTACCTTCATCCCCACCATCCAACCATCAAAAAAAAAAAAATTATTCTGTTTAAGACAGAATCTTAAGAGTTTGGAAATCCAAAATGTAATTAACATTTCTGTTAATAAAAAATTAAGGTTTGCTAAGGGTTAGCTTGGCATACCCAAAATACTAATTAGATTTACAACTCTCTTCTGCCAAATAAAAGTTAGTCATTATTTATTAAATAAAATTTAATCATTAAGAGGAAGATCTTTCTTGTCAACATTTGTTTTCTACTTTCAATTGTAATAAAAAAGACAAACTGGAGAGTCCTACCTTGTGCTGCTGTAACCACCTTACTAGTTTCTTCAACTGCTGGTACAATTTTCAGATAGTCCTGGTCTTTATTCCAAAGAAATAGTTCTCCTGTTGTAAGTATTCCTGCCAACCAAGCACCTGTTTTCATAGGGGAAAGACTTATTAAATTGTTTTACTATAAAGTATTTAAAATTATCTTCCCCCATTTTGTCCCCAATCCTTCAAGTGTCTCTGAACTAGCAGATCCTGTGCTTGTGTGGAGACAGCTACAGTATCAGAGCCTTTTACAGTATTGTATGTTTCCAAATTGTTGCAATCTTAAATGAAAACAAAAATTTGAATTGGAACTTGAGAAAATACTTAACCATTTCTTGATGTTGCTAAGACGACAACATTTTTCAACAGTGATTGAAGTCGAGGAATTTTCTTCTTTGTCTTTCCTGATAACAGGTTAATTTCACTTATACATTTATCACCTAAAAGATAAATAGCTTCTTTTTCCTATTAAAAGGAAAAAGGAATATTTCAGTTTTCAAAAATACTTATTTTCTATTTTTGCCTGAAAATTGATGCAGATATAGATAACAGTGTTAAGACCAGAAAAGGTGGGGGGGGGGGAACTATTAAGTAAATACAAAAGGCTAAACTGAAATTCACAGTTAAGCATTCAAAAATCATGTAGTGCTGAAACTGAAACTTTAACTCTGCCTTTTTGCACATATCCATTACAATACAGGGCCAAATTCAGCACTCACTCATGCCAGGGTTGAATTTGGCCCATCATTTTTAATTAGCCTGATCCCACAATCCTTATTCCCACTTACCCAAATAAGACTATGTGCCTAGAAAATGCAGGATTAGGCCCTAAAGATCTGATCCTATGTTTCTGAATTCAATGGGAGTTTTGCTATATCGCTCAATCGAAGAAGAATTAGGCCCTAAATGATTACATACTATCTCTCAAATTTCAGAGTAGCAGCTGTGTTAGTCTGTATTTGCAAAAAGAAAAGGAGTACTTGTGGCACCTTAGAGACTAACCAATTTATCTGAGCATAAGCTTTCGTGAGCTACAGCTCACTTCAAATGAAAGAAAGAAAAATTCTACTATGTTAGATAACATTTGAACATATGTGTAAAAACTGTATTGTAATGTATATATGCAAGAAAGGAGAGCTAATGCTATATATTTAATTTTGCGTACAGCATTTCCTGGCTACTAAATGCTTAACCATGCAATATTGATACTGCTTTAACTTAGTTTTTTACATAATTTCTTAAGTTGTTTTAAAAGAAAAGGATACAGTAAACTTGTGCCCATCAAAAAAAGTCATTAATATACTGCGTATTTGTTGTGCAGGTGCTAGCTGGCTAAAAGGCAATAGTGTCTGTCACTATAGCAGGTTAAGTATACATTCCCATATCTGTGCACGTATATACTCTTATAAATGTATAACTAAAGAAATCTTTAAAGTAAAATAAGCAGCTTCCACTCCTGGCTCCAGGCCCTTGCTATCCCCCATAGCACATTATTACAAAAACGTCAGATACTGAACATAGGTCAGAATAGTTGAGTTCTGCTATGTTTGTCCCATGGGAGGAATAAAATCTCAAACACTGTATATTTTTCAGTGCATATAACCAAACACCACTAATAGGAATTAAAAAAATTGTTAACTCTTGTGAAGCATACAGCTATCAAAAGATGTTCTCCATCAGGTATTGTGAGCAATACTGAAACTTTGGAATGAAGTCAAAATGGCAGCAATAAATCCAGTGATTTGTCTTGGTGCTTCCTAACTTAATAACCAGTATGGCACTTCTAAACCATTCCCTGAGTTTTCTGTAAACTGAGTTGCTAAATAACTGCCACAATCAAAACTATGTTTAATGTACAGTTAGGTTTAAATAAAAATCTACAGACACTCACCTGTCCCAGCCAGGAGATTTGAGGCCAAGGTTTCCTATGTTTGATACATGTAGAGATTAAAACGTCTAACTTAATCTCCATGCTTATTCACACTCCCAGTAATCACAACAGTTTAAAAAAGACTAGAGGGTTGTCTGCAAACATACCTGTAAAAGATTGAAAAAAAATGTTGGTTTTCATTTTAGTTTTTGAAAGATATAAATTCAGAACACAATTTCTAATTTCCACATACTACATAAAACACAAACATAATTCCCAAGCATTTTTATTATCAAAATAAACTTGAATTGTGGATTATTTGCATTTGTGAAATACATTTTAACTTTTGGGCCCATTTTATAGTATTAACATGCAACATGGTTTTTGGTTGACAAAGTATATAATCAATGTAGGCTAAATATGCTTAGCTAAACCTTGGCTGTTCTAGCCCTATGTTTAAATACCAAGCAACATTAGTACGTTTCAGCACAGAACTCATCTGAACCAAAATTACCATGATAGTACAATAGGATTGCTTAAACTCTATGACATTTTATGGTTCCACATAATACACATTGAACTGAAGTAACCTAAGTAATGTAAAGAAACGAACGCAGCACATGTAAGTAAAGGTGGAAGCTGTGAAGAAAGGCACATAGATAGGTAAACAATATCAAGATAAGCAACAGCACTGTATAAAACTAAACATCATAGGAGTGAATCCAAACAACTCAATCATAGATGTCTGCTTCTCGGTACAAATGCACCTCTAGCACAGTTAATTATTAACAGGACCCTACCAAATTCAAGGTCCATTTTGGTCAATTTCCCAGTCATAGGATTTTTTAAATAGTCAATTTCACAGTTTTAGATGTTTACACATGAAATTTCACAGTCTTGTAACCATCGGGGTCCTGACCAAAAGGGGATCAGGGAATTGCCACCCTTACTTCTGTGTTGCTGGTCACAGGGGTACTGCCTTCAGAGCCGGGCAGCCAGAGAGCAGTGACTGCTGGCTAGCCACCAAGCTCTAAAGCCAGCGCCAGCAGCAGCACAGAAGTGAGGGTCGCAGGGTCTGGGCGGGGGGGAGGGTGTTTACCATACCTGCAGGCTTTCCCAACAGCCTCCCGCCTGGGTCAGGACCTGCAGCCTCCCACTTAGGTTGGGAGTGTCCTGGCCAGCAGCAGTGCAGCTTCCTGCAGCTGAGGGAGGTTCCAAGAAGTGGGTCTGACAGAGCTCTGGGAGAAGCCCCTGCAAGGGAAGAGCAAGTCCCGTCCCTCCCCAGCCTGAGCCGGGACTAGCAGATGGTACCCAGCTCATGGTAGGAATCCCTGGCTAGGGCACCCCCACCCCAGTCAGATTTCATGGGGGAAATCAAATTTCATGGTCTGTGACATTTTTCACAGCCATGAATTTGGTAGGTCCCTAATTATTCATCTAGCAAAGTATCCAGAGTGAGGCACACCACATTCCACAATGTAGCCCCACCTTTAATACAGTGACATGACCCTCTGAAACAACATATCCCACTATATAATGCTTTGATCTGTATTACCAAGGGAGCTGCTCAGATGAAGTATTACATGCAGAAGCCTATCTTTCTATAGGCTTCTCACATCAAGACAATATATGTCTGTGTGGGGCCAGATCTCCAATCAATAATTAGTTGTATCTTTATCCCCCTCTAATAGCTACAGCTAATGGAGTTATTCTTCTAGCTCAAGCAGTACAGAATTATGGTTTGAGCACTAAAGGCCCCAAAATCAAACTCTGAGAATGATTCAAATGGAGAATTCAAATGATTCAAAAATCTGAGAATGATCCATTAAAACAGTGGCACATCAATATGGGGCTTGAACTCCAACAGAACTCAGAAGCCTTGGATGAGCATCTTCAGACAAGGGAAATATGTAACTCACACCAACAGAGCGCAAGTCTTTGTTGATAGTTTAACATAAGAGGATAAGTGTTCACTACAGTTGACAGCTAGCTGAATCAGTACTGGATATAGTTTCAAACAATATACTGGATGCTGGGACCCTGTCTCTTTATTCTGTCATATTGAACGTGTGTTTGTATGCTTTGAGATGTCGCACACTGGGACCTATTGTGTGCTGATATACTAAAGGCAGGAGAGAAAAATACAGTTCAAGATAACACACTATATACCAGAACACATCAAGCAAGGGCCTCCTCCGTTCAAGACAGCACATCACACCATAATACTCAGGGTCTCTGCACCGCTACGTTGATACAAAAATTATTGTGTAAGGTTCTTTGGCCTCTGTTACATAGGTCATACTAGATGATCAGCATGGTCCTTTCTTGCTTTAAAAATCTATGCACTGAAGGGCATGCACATGACTTAAATCAAGGTGGTGTAGAATATATATGAAAGTAAAGAATTAGAGTTAGTTTAAGTTTGGTTAGGAAATATAAGTATTTTAAAGGAAGGCATTCAGAATAATGAGCTATAAGCCCAGAAGGAATGAAGTAGGGAGGATGCCTGGTTCAAAGAGTAACTAATGACAAAGGGAAGTTTCTAAAAGAAGACCTATGACCAATAGGGGTGACTGCAGATGGTTTTAAATAAGACAAAGACTCTGTCTTGAAGCAGCCAACATGGACTTTCCCACCCCACATATCAGTGTTACCTCACAATTGGGACATACGCAACAGAAAAACTGTTGGTCTGCAAGAAGGATGGGAGGAGTTAAGAGGAAAGACCTTGGTGAAAAAGGAGATGGTAAATTTTATCTGGATTAAGACCAGAAATAAAGGCTAACTGCCCAAATTGGTATTTAGCTTGTTATTAATTGGAAATGTCTTCATTTATTTGTTGATGGGTACAAAAAAGAATGAATTTAGAGTTCTTTGCCAGACTCTATCTGATCATGCTTGAGCATACCAGGATGAAACAGTTTGGCTAGGTTCAGCCTATTTGTAATATATTAATCACATGCTTATGAATATTTTGTTACTGTATTGCAGTGATGGCCAAACTTTTCCTGTCATGCTCCCCCTTACGATTAATGGAATCTGTCCATGCCCCCTGCCCGCATAGTTGACTCAGCAAAGAAGCTTGGGCTGAAGGCAGAGCTGGGGGCAGAACTGGAGATGGGGAATGAGCTGGGGTTAAACATAGAGCTGGCCTAGGGGCAGAGAGGGAATGAAGGCAAAAATGGGCTGGAGGCAGGGAAGAGGTGTCGCTGGGGCCAGAGCTGGGCTGGTCACAGAGCCGGGGTGAAGTGGAGCTGGGGCTGGGCTAAGGGCAGAGCTGGGCTGGTTAGTGCTCCCTCCCCGCCCTCCATGGGGTCTGGCCCAGGCCCTGCCGTGCACGCCCCACCCCAAAGGGGGCATGCCCCACAGTTTGTGAACTACTGTGGTACTGGATATGGTAACTGCTCAGCCTTTAGGATTTTAAAGCTATTGTATAAAATACCATTTGGCCTTTGGATTTAAAGGAATGTATGCTTAAATTAATGTTTGATGGTCTCCAATATTAATATTCATAATTCTAATTATTAATAATTCCAACAAATGGTGAATTATGTGCTAAGTCCCATTACCACAATACTCTCATACTAAAGGCAGAAGAGGATGCACTGTTCAAGGTAGCACCCCACATACTACATCAAGGATAAGGGCATGACACAAACTGGGTCAAGATACCTTCGCATTGGTGCAGATCACACCTACCTCCATGTTGAAGTAGAGAAAGGGGTATGTTATATGCCAGGCCCTGTTGCCTCAACCTCAAAAGTACTGGGGGAAAGGATCTGTCGCATGCTGGCACTGTTACCTCCGTGCTGATGGGGGTGCTGAATATGAGGGGACGCAAGGTCCCGTCCCTCCCTGCACGGAGGACCCCTCACCCCGGGCCCCTCACCCAGCTCAAACGCCTCGCGACGTGCCTCAGAGACGCGGGCGCAGCGCGCGGAGACGTCCTGTGGTCCCGGAGCGGTAACGGTCGCGGGGCCCCTGGGGCGGGCTGTCCGGGCCCTGGGAGCACAGAGCGAGCCGGCCCCCCTCGGCCCATGTCCCCACCGCGGCCCGTCACCACGGAACGAGCAGAGGCTGCCCGCCCCACACTCACCGCGCTTCTGCCCCGCACAGCGGCTGCCCTACGGGCCGGCTTCAGCGGCGGCCGCCCAATTGCCGGCCGCGTCCAGAGCGAGAGCTGAGTGGACTGGAGTGCGCAGCTGCGGGCGCGCGAGGCGGGGAATGAGCAACGGGGGAGAGGCTCCGTCCGAACCCCTCCTTTGGCTTTGGCGCGCGTTGGGTCCCGTCAGAGCAGCCCGGCCGAGGCTGCTGCCCACCGCAACCCGAAGCTGGATGCGCTCCCTCAGGGGGCTGTGCTGAGAAATCGGGGCCCGCCGAGGACTAGTACGAGCGGCTCATGTCCGCGGGAGCAGGCACGGAGCGTAGCGCTGACCACGCCCCAGCGTCCTTCCCCTCAGCTGAACGTTAAACAGCCATCTAAACAGACGCGCCGCACAACTGCTAGCTCATCAAATACAAACCTTGCAGCAACCCCTCCCCTGCTTTTCATCGATTGACATTGGCTGGTGCAGAGCTGCTGGAACAATGCATACCGTGGGGGGTGTTGAGAGCTATTATATTGAACAAAACTGTAAACCATGGATAAGATGGAAACTACTTCAAATCAGGAGGTTCTGCTGCACCCCGAGCACCTCTAATTCCAGCATCGATGGGCTGGTGTATTTGCAACAGCAGACTTGTTTTACCCTAGCCTGTCTGCAAGCGTTTTGGTTTGAGTCTGAAGGAGAAGGTTTGAAAGAAAAAACATTCAACCAGTTGTTTTCATGTTTTGGTTACAAGCTATATTTTTGAAGTTATAATCAATAGTATAACAGGATAATATCCAACAATGTAGAAAGCTACCCACAGTCTGCATTTTCCTTTTTGTATAATGTCTCAGCTACAGATGATTAAATATTATGACATACTATACTTTAGATAAGAGAAGGAAACTCATATGCAGCATATTGAAGTTGCAGCGAGCAAGGGATGTGAAGGGTAACAAGAAGGATTTCTACAGGTTTGTTAGCAACAAGAAGGAGATCAGGGAAAGTGTGGGACCCTTACTGAATGGGGGAGGCAATTTAGTGACAGGTGATGTGGAAAAAGCTGAAGTACTCAATGCTTTTTTTTGCCTCAGGTCTTCACAGACAAGGTCAATTCCCAGATTGCTGCAGCACAGTATAGGGAGGAGGTGAGCAGCCCTCAATAGTGAAAGAACAGATTAAAGACTATTTAGAAAAGCTGGACGTGCACAAGTCCACGGGTCTGGATCTAATGCATCCGAGGGTGCTGAGGGAATTGGCTGATATAATTGCAGAGCCACTGGCCATTATCTTTGAAAACTCGTGGCGATCGGGGGAGATTCCGAATGATTGAAAAAAGGAAAATATAGTGCCCATCTTTTTAAAAGGGAAGAAGGAGAATCTTGGGAACTACAGACCAGTCAGCCTTACCTCAGTCCCTGGAAAAATCATGGAGCAGGTCTTCAAGGAATCCATTTTGAAGCGCTTGTAGGAGAGGAAGGTGATTAGGAACAGTCAGCATGGATTCACCAAGGGCAACCTCGTCCCAACTCTTGGCCCTTTTCTTGGCATATATCCCCAGCATAGATTTTAGGGTTCCTTTGAATCTTTCAACCAGTCCATTGGTGTGAAGGTGGTAAGGGGCCATCTTAAGCTGTTTCACTCCACACGCCTTCTATAGCTCATTGAACAACTGCGACATAAAATTTGCCCCCCAATCAGACAAAATCTCCTTAGGGAAGCCCACTCTGCTGAAGATGGTGAGCAGGGCTCTTGCCACTGTTTTAATTTCTATGTTAGACAGCGCAATTGCCTCAGGATACCAAGTGGCAAAGTCTACCACCACTAAGATATTGTTCATGCTTCTGGGTCGCAGTCTGGGCCTCAATTTCTTTGTCTTTTAACTCCCAGGCTAGCTGCCTCTCTCTTTCCTTCCCCTCTTGAGCAGCTTGTTGAGCTAAACTCTGGGCTTCCGTGGCTTTTTCCCTGGCAAATTGCGCATTAATCTCCATTTGTCTTAATATCATCTGTCTTTTATGTTCATTTTCCTTCTCAATAATCTGCAACCTGTGCAGTTCTAGCTTCTTTTGAGCGTCACTTTCACTCATTTTGCTGATTTTCCTGCCTCTATTTCCCTTATGCAAAATAAGCAAACAGAAAATAACAAACCAGTAACCACTTTGTCTATTCTCTAGCCACCACACTTAAAACTCACTTAAAATCACTACCAGTGTCTCAAAGCAATCAGCTGTGCACAGATTCTGCTCGACAACGCCACTGTGATGGGTTTGGTCACAGAGACCCCCTTGGAACTGTCACCTGACGTGCTGGAATTACCTCTGAGCCCATTTTCCCTGCCAGCTTGGGCCTCCAGAACCCTGCCTTGTTGAGCCAGACACGCTAGCCTGCTGCAACACAGACCCAGGTCTGGTCCAAGCCCCCAAAACTGCAGAAATTTAACAAACAACTGCTCTGCAGGTTACCTGACTCCAGCACCGAGACACTCAGTTCCCAATGGGATCCAAACCCCCAATAAATCTGTTTTACTCTGTATAAAGCTTATACAAGGTAAACTCATAAATTTTCCACCCTCTATAATACTGATAGAGAGATATGCACAGCTGTTTGCTCCCCGAGGTATTAATCACTTACTCTGGGTTAATAATAAACAAAAGTGATTTTATTAAGTATAAAAAGTAGGATTTAAGTGGTTTCAAGTAATAACTGACAGAACAAAATAAGTTACCAAGCAAAATAAAACAAAACACACAAGTTTAAGCCTAATACATTAAGAAACTGTTTACAGGTAAATCTCACCCTCAGAGATGTTCCAATAAGCTTCTTTCACAGACTAGACTCCTTCCTAGTCTGGGCCCAATCCTTTCCCCTGGTACAGTCCTTGTTAGTTCCAGCAGGCATCTTAGGTGAAAAGCTGGGGCTGTCTCATGACTGGGACCCTCTTTGTTTTGTTCCATACCCTTTTATAGTTTTGGCACAAGGCAGGAATCTTTTGTCTTTCTGATCCCCACCCTTTCTTCTAAATGGAAAAGCACCAGGTTTAAGATGGATTCCAGTTCAGGTGACATGATCACATGTCACTATAAGATCTCCTTCTTCATTACCTAGGAGGTAGTCGACACGTACACAGGAAGGCTTGCAGGTAAACAAACCCATTCACAGTTCATTGATTCTGAAGCACCCTTAATGGCTTCCACTTAATGTGTTTACATCAGTAATAGAAGTTTATATCTTATTCTCCTAACTCAAGACCTAGAAATAATACATGTAAACAAATAGGATGAACAATTTAGTAGATTATGACCTTTGTAATGATACCTTACAAGAGATCTTTTGCATAAAGCATATTCCAGTTACTTTATATTCACAGTCAAAGCATATTTTCATAAAACATTATGGAGTGCAACATCACACTGTGAATATGGGGAAAGCAGCAGATGTGATATATCTTTACTTTAGCAAAGCTTTTGATATGTTCTCCCACAGTATTCTTCACAACAAGTTTAAAAAGTATGGATTGGATGAATGGACTATAATGTGGATAGAAAGCTGGCTATATCGTCATGTTCAAGGGGTAGTGATCAAGGGCTCGATGTCTAGTTGGCAGCTGGTATCAAGCGGAGTGCCCTAAGGGTCAGTCCTGGGGCTGGTTTTGTTCAACATCTTCATTAAATGATCTGGATGCAGGGATGGATTGCACCCCCAGCAAGTTCACAGATGACACTAACCTGTGGGGAGAGGTTGATACACTGGAGGGTAGGGATAGGGTCCAGAGTGACTTAGACAAATTGGAGGATTGGGCCAAAAGAAATCTGATGAGGTTCAACAAGGACAAGTGCAGAGTCCCGCACTTAAGACAGAAGAATCCCATGCACTGCTACAGGCTGGGGACCGACTGGCTAAGCAGCAGTTCTGCAGAAAAGGACCTGGAGATTACAGTGGATGAGAAGCTGGATATTAGTCAACAGTGTGCCCTTGTTGCCAAGAAGGCTAACGGCATATTGGGCTGCATTAGTAGGAGCATTGCCAGCAGATCGAGGGAAGTGATTATTCCCTTCTAATCAGCACTGGTGAGGCCACATCTGGAGTATTGTGTCCAGTTTTGGGCCCCCCCCCTGCAGAAAGGATGTGGACATATTAGAGAGAGTCCAGTGAAAATGATCAGGGGGCTGGGGCACATGACTTATGAGGAGAGGCTGAGGGAACTGGGCTTACTTAGTCTGCAGAAGAGAAGAATGAGGGGGGATTTAATAGCAGCCTTCAACTTTTACCTGAAGGGTGTTTCCAAAGAGAATGGATCTAGGCTGATCTCAGTGGTGGCAGATGACAGAACAAGGAACAATGGTCTCAGGTTGGAGTGGGGGAGTTTTAGGTTGGATATTAGGAACAACTATTTCACTAGGAAGGTGATGAAGCCCTGGAATGGGTTACCTAGGGAGCTGGTGGAATCTCCATCCTTAGAGGTTTTTAAGGCCCGGCTTGACAAAGCCCTGGCTAAGATGATTTAGTTGGGGTTGATATTGCTTTGAGCAGGGGATTGGACTAGATGACCTCCTGAGGTCTCTTCCAACTCTATTCTTCTATGATTCTATAAATCCTTACCCACCTCAATGGTCTCTACGATTCCATCACCCTTCTCTGGGCTTCCCTCTAGGACACATCTCCCTTTGCACCCTAGAGTGAGGCTGTGAGGTCTGTCCCTTACTCATCTGCAACCTGTTGGTAGCCAGCAATCTGGACAGTTTTCTCACCTTACACCCCCCACTCCCTTCCTGGGGAAATGCTGCCTTTAGCTACAGGATGGGAGCTGGTCTCAGCCACACCCACACCTAGAAGCATACAGTTTCCCACTGCTGCAGAGGAATTAAAGATACTCTCTCCCATTCCCTCAGCAGTTTCTGAGACTTTACCCTTCTCTGGGGTTTCAGCATGATATTCCTCCTTCCTGCAGGCAGACCCCTTGACAGCCCGAGCTACAAGGAAAAATGTCATTTTCCAGAAATAAAGCTATCGGGTTATTATCTACTGCTGCTGCAAATAAGACAGCTTCCAAACCCTCAGTTTCTATGTGCACTTTATCCAAAGGCACAAGGATTTTGTAACCTCCTATTAATAAAAACTCTGCTATCTGTCCCGGCAGTATGTCACTTTCCTGTACAACACTTCTTCTAACCATAGAAATTTCTGCCTCTGTGTATTCCTACCCAAAGTGTTCTCTGCCATTAATTTTGACAGCCTTTATGTGCTTCATGCCTGGCTGGGCAGAGGCTCCTTTTACAAACTATGTATGATAAGTTGCAATTACCTGAGATGCCTCTGTGCTCAGGGTAGCAGCATTCCCATGAGTTGCTTGCTGCCTGTTCACTCCCAGTTCAGGTCATTCATTCCTCAGGTGCTCAGTGGAATTACAGTGATAGCACCTTCTGGGGTCCTCTTTTTTTTTTTACAGAGGATTTGGGATGGGGAATAGAGGAATGGTTCTGGGGAGGTGAGTGCCCAGCATCCCATCCACCCTCCTTTTTCCCAGGGATAAAATAGGGATCCTGCTTTTCACCAGGTTTAAACCTCTGTCTGTGATTTGTTTACAATAGATGCTTGAGTTTGCTCAAATTCATCAGCTAGAGTGGCCATTTCCTCCACAGTTTTCACCTTTTTGTCCCATAAGCACTGTTTTACATCATCTTTACATATACTCAGGAAACGTTCTTGAGCAACAAGGTTACACATTCCCTCAAAGCTTGTAACACCTTTTCCCTTTACCCACTTTCCCATTAAATCTTTCGTCTGGTTTACATATGCCACATTACTCATCCCGGCACCTCTTTTAAAGCTTCTAAATTTTACTCTATATGTTTCAGGAGTAATCTGAAACTGTTTTAAAACCATTTCCTTGAATTTATCATAATCTGCAGCATCTCCAATTGGCATCTTATTGAATACATCCAGAGCTGTACCAGTCAACTTTGCAACCAAAGTGGGCATCTTCTGGTCCCCAGGGATTTTATGGAGCACACACAGCCTCTCAAAGGTGATAAAGTATTCAGCAGTATTCCCTGTCTCACTGTATGCAGGACATAACCATTCCTATTTGTGGATTTTTGGAGAAGAGGGACTCACTGGAGCATGGGGGTTCTGGTTCTGCTTCTCTAACAAGTCCAGTTGGTACTTCTTCTCTCTTTCTTTCTACTCCATTTCCTTGGCTTGTTCCATGGCTAGTTTCTGGATCTCAGTTTCTTTGTTAGCCTCTATTTGTTTCAGTTTCAGAAGTCTATGGTATGCAGCTGCTTGCCTGGCCTCTTCTGCTTCCCTTTCTTTTATCTGTAATAGTTTTAACTCCAAAAGTCTTATGTTGTTTCTCCTTCTCTTCTGTCTGAAATCTGCACACTTCCAACTTCATGATAGTTTCACTTTCACTCATTTTGCTGCTTTTCTGTACCTCACCACTTGGCCACGCTCCTGCTGACTTCCTGCTCGACGCCTGCTCCTCCTTCTGGCCTACTGCTCGCCACTTTCGCCAGCTGCTCCCGCCAGTTACCTTCTGCTACCACCTGCCTCTCTGCTGTGACCTCTGTAGGTCAGTCCCTTAGTGATTGTCAGCTCTTAGTGACTTTTTAGCTCTCACCAGGCTGGGCAGAAACACTGTCCCACCACAAGTGATTTCAGCACTTAAAACAGCAAAAGGCTCCTAATGAAGCCTATTTATCTCTATCTTTGAATAGTGGGGAAGAACAGGTCAAACCAGACCAGAGACCCTTAGGGAGAGTTCATACCTCCTGGCCGGGACACTTGGCATTTGAGCCCCTGGCTTAATGAGGTCCGTTCAATTGAGGGTGACCCCCTTATTTGGGACAAGTTAAGCACAGTTGCTCTCCTTTACTTAGACAATAAAGACAACAACACTGATAACATTTCACTACCCCTGAATTCAGTACTAAAGTGATTTGTAACCCAACTCAAGCCAAAGTTGATCACTTGGAGTTACACAGCTCCTATTTGCTAGATATATATGCAGAGTAAGTGTATTCATGTAAATATAGTTTGCTACTGAAGTCTCTCCCATTCCCCAAATAGCTGTCAGGGGAGAGTTCATTCAGATTCTGCTTACATAATTTTTATAATTAACATGTTGTACAGTAATAGGTCAAAAGTCTTACAGAAATCTAAGTATATTACATCAACACTATTTACCTTTATCAATCAAACTTGTAATTTAATCAAAAAATATATCAACCTAGTTTGACAGGATCCATTTTCTATAAATCCATGTTGATTTACATTAATGACATTAGCCTTCTTTAATTCTTTGTTAGTCCAGTATCAGCTGTTTTATTATTTCACCCAGGATTAATAACAGGTTTACAGGCTTATAGTTAGCTGGGTCACCCCATTTACCCTTTCTAAAAATTGGCACAACATTAGTTTTCTTCCAGTCTTTGGGAACTTACCCAGTGCTTCAAGACTTATTGAAAATTAACAATGATCCAGTAAACTCCTCAGCCAGCTCTTCAAAAACAACTTGGATGCAAGTTATCTGGACCTGCTGATTTTAAAATGTCTCATTTCAGTATCTTCCATTTAACATTCTCCCAAAATAATAGTGGAGTGGAAAGAGACTATATCATCTGATTTATCCCCAAATGCAGAACAAAAATATTTATAGAACTCCCCTTCTAAGGGAATAACCATATCACTGGCAAAGGATGCTACAGTTGCATCAAGAACCCTTTGGTTCTTGAATGTTATAGATCTTGAGGTCACTCTTGTTAATATACTTGTCCTTATCAGGCTTGTTCCATTCATCCCTAATTACTTCCTCCAAGAAGGAGTGAAGGGTATTGCAGCCTTGGGAGGATTTTGTGGAGAGAAATTTACTCTGGGGCTTACTCTCAGGAACCTGCTCAGGTTTCGGAGCCAGACAGCTCACCTTCCTTAGTAGAAGAGAGAGAGGAGAAGAAGGAAGAGGAGTCATCTCTCCTAGATTTTTTTGTGCCTTTTCTTTCCTTTTTTTAGCCTTTTTATATATAAAACTTTTTTGCACGCTTTGGGGGCATAGAAGCTGTGCTCTGTCTTTGGTGAGACTTTTTGTGGCTAGCCTTCCTTAGGGCCTGGAGCCATCTCAAGAGTTCTGCCTCAGAATCTTCCTCACTGGGTCCTATTCCCCCTGGGAGATGGGTAGGTGTGACATTCCCTTCGTATTATCTGGACCGGTGATCTGGTAGGTCACTCCAATCCTCGACTCTGGAAGCCAGCCTTACCCTGCCCTGCTGTGACAACTCCCACTCCCGGGCTCTTCACGCACAGCCTCTAGCATGTAAGCTGCTCCAAGCTATGTGAGTGAGCACTTTTGGGCAGCCACTGCTTGGACTGTGCAACCAACTGACACTAGCCAATATCTCCAGTCCCAGACACAACCCTAGGAACCTCTGTCTTGCAGTGTCCAGTTATGCCCGCTGGATGCTGCAAGCTTATATCAGTTCATCAATTTAACAAAGACATTGATATGTACCAGGCTTCCTGTCCCAAAGGGAGTCTCTGACACACTTCAAACCAAACACACTGCTTCAGGTAGAACAGACAAACAAATGTATTAACTACAAAAGATAGATTTTAAGTCAGTGATTCTCAAACTTTTGTACTGATGTCCCCTTTTACGTAGCAAGCTTCTGAGTGTGACCCCCCCTTATAAATTAAAAACACTTTTAAATATATTTAACACCATTATAAATACATGAGGCAAAACGGGGTTTGGAGTGGAGTCTGAGAGCTCCT
This sequence comes from Lepidochelys olivacea, assembly GCF_965140295.1. NCBI lineage: Eukaryota > Metazoa > Chordata > Testudines > Cheloniidae > Lepidochelys > Lepidochelys olivacea. The sequence goes on from NC_140415.1 coordinate 26,860,643, forward strand.
GAACCCCAGTTTGAGAACCCCTGTTTTAAGTGATTATAAGTTAAAGCACAAGAAGTCAGATTTGGTCAAATGAAATAAAAGCAAAACGCATTCTAAGCTGATCTTAACACTTTCAGTACCCTTACAGACTTAGATGCTTCTCACCACAGGCTGGCTGGTTGTCCTTCAGCCAGGCTCTCCCCTTTGATCAGCGATTCAGTCTCTTGGTGGTGGTGTTTGTAGATGGAGGTGGAAGAGAGAGAGCATGGCAAACATCTCTCCCTTTTATCATGTTCTTTCTTCTCCCTGGGCTTTGCCCCCCTCCCCCCCGCTTCAGAGTCAGGTGAGCATTACCTCATCGTAGTCCCAAATTAATCAAGGGAAGGGGGGTGACTCACTTAAGAGTCCAACAGATCCTTTGTCGCTGTCTAGGCCAGTATCCTTTGTTCCTGTGAGGCTGGGTTGGGTTTGTCCCATACATGTTCTGCTCCTGGAGAGTTTTGTCTGGGCTTGTTTTAAGCCATGAGGACACATTTTCAGCCTCATAACTATATACATGAAATTACAACCTATAGCATTACTATAACAACGATGCTCAGTGCATCATGAGCCTAATCATAGAATATCAGGGTGGGAAGGGACCTCAGGAGGTCATCCAGCCCAACCCCCTGCTCAAAGCAGGACCGATCCCCAATTAAATCATCCCAGCCAGGGCTTTGTCAAGCCTGATCTTAAAAACTTCTAAGGAAGGAGATTCCACCACCTCCCTAGGTAACGCATTCCAGTGTTTCACCACCCTCCTAGTGAAAAAGTTTTTCTTAATATCCAACCTAAATCTCCTCCACTGCAACTTGAGACCATTACTCCTTGTTCTGTCATCTGCTACCACTGAGAACAGTCTAGAGCCATCCTCTTTGGAACCCCCTTTCAGGTAGTTGAAAGCAGCTATCAAATCCCCCCTCATTCTTCTCTTCCGTAGACTAAACAATCCCAGTTCCCTCAGCCTCTCCTCATAACTCATGTGTTTCAGTCCCCTAATCATTTTTGTTGCCCTCTGCTGGACTCTGTCCAATTTTTCCACATCCTTCTTGTAGTGTGGGGCCCAAAACTGGACACAGTACTCCAGATGAGGCCTCACCAGTGTCAAATAGAGGGGAACGATCACGTCCCTCGATCTGCTGGCAATGCCCCTACCTATGCAGCCCAAAATGCCATTGGCCTTCTTGGCAACAAGGGCACACTGTTGACTCATATCCAGCTTCTCGTCCACTGTAACCCCTAGGTCCTTTTCTGCGGAACTGCTACCTAGCCATTCGGTCCCTAGTCTGCAGCGGTGCTTTGGATTCTTCTGTCCTAAGTGCAGGACTCTGTACTTGTCCTTGTTGAACCTCATCAGATTTCTTTTGGCCCAATCCTCCAATTTGTCTAGGTCCCTCTGTATCCTATCCCTACCCTCCAGTGTATCTACCACTCCTCCCAGTTTAGTGTCATCTGCAAACTTGCTGAGGGTGCAATCCACACCATCCTCCGGATCATTTATGAAGATATTGAACAAAACCAGCCCGAGGACTGACCCTTGGGGCACTCCACTCTATACCGGTTGCCAGCTAGACATGGAGCCATTGATCACTACCTGTTGAGCTTGACAATCTGGCCAGCTTTCTATCCACCTTATAGTCCATTCATCCAGCCCATACTTCTTTAACTTGCTGGCACAAATACTCTGGGAGACAGTGTCAAAAGCTTTGCTAAAGTCAAGGAACAACACGTCCACTGCTTTCCCTTCATCCACAGAGCCAGTTATCTTATCATAGAAGGCAATTAGATTAGTCAGGCATGACTTGCCCTTGGTGAATCCATGCTGACTGTTCCTGATCACGTTCCTCTCATCTAAGTGCTTCAGGATTGATTCCTTCAGGACCTGCTCCATGATTTTCCAGGGACTGAGGTGAGGCTGACTGGCCTGTAGTTCCCTGGATCCTCCTTCTTCCCTTTTTTAAAGATGGGCACTACATTAGCCTTTTCCCAGTTGTCTGGGACTTCTCCCGATCGCCATGAGTTTTCAAAGATAGTGGCCAATGGCTCTGCAATCACATTCGCCAACTCCTTTAGCACTCTCGGATGCAACGCATCCGGCCCCATGGACTTGTGCTCGTCCAGCTTTTCTAAATAGTCCCGAACCACTTCTTTCTCCACAGAGGGCTGGTCACCTCCTCCCCATGCTATGCTGCCCAGTGCAGCAGTCTGGGAGCTGACCTTGTTTGTGAAGACAGAGGCAAAAAAAACATTGAGTACATTAGCTTTTTCCACATCCTCTGTCACTAGGTTGCCTCCCTCATTCAGTAAGGGGCCCACACTTTCCTTGACTTTCTTCTTGTTGCTAACATACCTGAAGAAACCCCTCTTATTACTCTTAACATCTCTTGCTAGCTGCAACTCCAGGTGTGATTTGGCCTTCCTGATTTCACTCCTGCATGCCCGAGCAATATTTTTATACTCATCCCTGGTCATTTGTCCAATCTTCCACTTCTTGTAAGCTTCTTTTTTGTATTTAAGATCAGCAAGGATTTCACTGTTAAGCCAAGCTGGTCGCCTGCCATATTTACTATTCTTTCGGGATGGTTTGTCCCTGTAACCTCAATAAGGATTCTTTAAAATACAGCCAGTTCTCCTGGACTCCTTTCCCCTTCATGTTATTCTCCCAGGGGATCTTGTCCATCAGTTTCCTGAGGGAGTCAAAGTATGCTTTTCTGAAGTCCAGGGTCCGTATTCTGCTGCTTTCCTTTCTTCCTTGTGTCAGGATCCTGAACTCGACCATCTCATGGTCACTGTCTCCCAGGTTCCCATCCACTTTTGCTTCCCCTACTAATTCTTCCCGGTTTGTGAGCAGCAGGTCAAGAAGAGCTCTGTCCCTAGTTGGTTTCTCCAGCACTTGCACCAGGAAATTGTCCCCTATATTTTCCAAAAACTTCCTGGATTGTCTATGCACCAGTGTATTGCTCTCCCAGCAGATATCAGGGTGATTGAAGTCTCCCATGAGAACCAGGGCGTGCGATCTTGTAACTTCTGTGAGTTGCCGGAAGAAAGCCTCGTCCACCTCACCCCCTGGTCCGGTGGTCTATAGTAGACTTGTCAAGGTTCCTCCCCCACGCTGAACTCTAGGGTACAGATGTGGGGACCTGCATGAAAAACCTCCTAAGCTTATCTTTACCAGCTTAGGTCAAAACTTCCCCAAGGTACAAAATATTCCACCCTTTGTCCTTGGATTGGCCGCTATCACCACCAAATTAATACTGGTTACTGGGGAAGAGCTGTTTGGACGCGTCTTTCCCCCCAAAATACTTCCCAAAACCTTGCACCCCACTTCCTGGACAAGGTTTGGTAAAAAGCTTCACCAATTTGCCTAGGTGACTACAGACCCAGACCCTTGGATCTTAAGAACAATGAACAATCCTCCCAACACTTGAACCCCCCCTTTCCTGGGAAATGTTGGATAAAAAGCCTCACCAATTTGCATAGGTGACCACAGACCCAAACCCTTGGATCTGAGAACAATGAAAAAGCATTCAGTTTTCTTACAAGAAGACTTTTAATAAAAATAGAAGTAAATAGAAATAAAGAAATCCCCCCTGTAAAATCAGGATGGTAGATACCTTACAGGGTAATTAGATTCAAAACATAGAGAACCCCTCTAGGCAAAACCTTAAGTTACAAAAAAGATGCACAGACAGAAATAGTTATTCTATTCAGCACAGTTCTTTTCTCAGCCATTTAAAGAAATCATAATCTAACACGTACCTAGCTAGATTACTTACTAAAAGTTCTAAGACTCCATTCCTGGTCTATCCCCGGCAAATACAGAATATAGACAGACACACAGACCCTTTGTTTCTCTCCCTCCTCCCAGCTTTTGAAAGTATCTTGTCTCCTCATTGGTCATTTTGGTCAGGTGACAGCGAGGTTACCTTTAGCTTCTTAACCCTTTACAGGTGAGAGGAGCTTTTCCTTGGCCAGGAGGGATTTCAAAGGGGTTTACCCTTCCCTTTATATTTATGACAAGACTACCACCACGACATCACCCTTGTTGTTCACACTTCTAAAGTTAATCCAAAGACTCTCAGGTTTTTCTGCGAAGACACCCGACATGACAAACTTTGCATTGGATCACCACACAGTCATATTATAAGGATGAACATGGGGGTGCAGGGTGTTCCCCCGAGGTACAGAGTGTCACTGTTAGAGCCCTGCTGATTGCCCTGGGATAGAGAGGCTGATTAGATGCCCTGCTTCTTTCCCCAGGACACTCAGAACCCATTTTAGGACTGGGTGAGGGGGTCAGACTTGTGACCCTGCAAGCTTCCCTTCTTTGTTCAGCACTGAACAGTCCCCCTGGGACTGATCCCTGAATTGAGTGGTCAAGGTTCTCCCTGCTTTTGCAACCTCTCCCTGCTCAGCACTGGGGTTCCTGGTCCATTTTTCATTCGTTGGGGATACAGCTTTCTCACCGGATGAGGCACCCCACCTGCCTGTCCAGCTCAAAGCACCGGGACCTAGTTAGGGATGGAAGGTTGGGTGTAGGCTGGGCACGACTTGCCATCTGCTAAGTCTGGGAATGCTGCCTCACACATAGAGCACCACTTGGATTTGACCTGATGCTTTCTTGTTAGCTCTGCCATACCTGTAAGCATGGACGCCTGGTTTGTATAATTTTTGGTGGTGGCCAGAATGCGTCCAATCAGAGCTGTCCTATCCTTTGGACGGACTGGGGCAACCCAGGCCCCGTGCTTTGGGAGGCCCTGCACTTCAGGGGGACATGGGGTACAGGGCAGGCTGGGGGGTTAGCAGAGGGCTTGGTGCTGGCAGCAGCCAGCAACCCGGCCCCAGCCTGCCGCACTGGCTCCCCATGTCGCTCGGGGGAGGGGGCGGAAGCTGGAAAGGGGTGGGGACTTGGGGGAAGGGTGGAATGGGCAGAGCAGGGGCGGGCTGGGTCTGGGTTGCTTACTGCTGCTGCTGCCAGGCCCCCCCGTAAACCCCCCAGACCACCCTGGACCCTGCATCCCTCTGAAGCGAGGACCCCCCCAAAGTGTGGTAAGCCTAAACACTGGTGGAGCCAGGCCCACGTTCCTAAATATTGGTGGAGCACGGGACACACGGGCCCTTATAACTCACTGCCTATGCCTGTATGGGGCAGAGGAGGCAGCAGGCAGACACTGCAGTGGAGAGAAGATTAAACCCCTGAGGGGTTAACCAAGCCTGGGATGAGAAGGAATGCCAATGCTCTCCACTGCCCAGAAAACGGGCAGAAAAGTTAAAATAGGAATGAGAGCAGGAGCAAAAGAAAATACCATTGTGTGCTGCTGCGGAGGCAAGGAATCTGGCAGCAAGCCGGAGCAGAGAGGACAGGTGTTAGGATATAGATATTCAGGCCTGTCTGCAAAGGCCTGTACTGTAAGAATTTAGGTGTATTCTGATCACTTGACTAGTTATAGAGGTATAAAAGAAAGAATCAAAATCACTGTCTGCCAGTGTAAGGTCCTTGTCTTACTGTGACAGTTTGTGGCCCTGTGCTTAGGCTAAGGCCTTTGGCTAAGCAGCAGAGGCAGCCATAAGCTAGGAAGTGAACAGTCACATCCTCACATTCCAAACTAGTCACACTGAAATAAGGTGCTATTGGGCTGTTAGGAATACAATCCTGTCCTGATAGTGCCTATCACCTCCAGAGAAAGGGAAGTGCCTAGAAAATGTAAAAGGAAACTTAGTTTGATAGCATCCTGTCTGGCATGAATTCACGTATCACTAGCTGGGATGTGAAATCCTCACTTCAGTATTGTTTTGTCATTATAGTTCCCACTTTGCTATTGTTTGTCTGTATAATCTCTGTCTGGTTCTGTGATTGTTCCTGTCTGCTGTATAATTAATTTTGCTGGGTGTAAACTAATTAAGGTGGTGGGATATAATTGGTTAAATAATCATGTTACAATATGTTAGGATTGGTTAGTTAAATTTCAGGAAAATGATTGGTTAAGGTATAGCAAAGCAGAACTCAGGTTTTACTATATAGTCTGCAGTCAATCAGGAAGTGGGAGGGGGAGGGGGAGGGGGTGAGGGAAATGGGAACAGGGGTGAGGGAAATGGGAACAGGGGTAAGGAAATTGCAATCATGTTTTGCTAAAGGGGGAAATGGGAACAGGGAATGGGGGTAAGGAAATTGGAATAATGTTTTGCTAAGGGCACGAATGGGAACAGGGACACAGGTGTAAGGCTCTGTGATGTCAGAGCGGGGAAGGAGGATACTAAGGAAGGAAACTGGAATCATGCTTGCTGGAAGTTCACCCCAATAAACATCAAATTGTTTGCACCTTTGGACTTCGGGTATTGTTGCTCTCTGTTCATGCGAGAAGGACCAGGGAAGTAAGTGGGTGAAGGAATAAGCCCCCTAACAACAGGGCCAGACGGTGTGGTGCCCAAACACTGATCCACCTTCCTGAGCTGCAGCCAGAGGACAGCGGACCAGACAGCTAGAGTTCTGGGAGACATTGGGCTGTAGCAATGTAAATTTGCTGAGCAATTGATTGATAGGCTTATTAAATGATGGTTCTGCATTTTAATTCTGTTGATCAGTAGCTGTAACGTACCTTTCCATGGTCCCTCCCTGAAATCATGTCCATTTTAACTTCTCCAACTTTATGCCAAGTGAAGTCGCATTTCTGTTAAGTTTAGTGTATTTCAATTTGGGCTGCCAAAACATAAGACAGAGGCAACTTACACAACTTATGAGTCTGCTTAGGGGAGTTGGCTATCGATTTTATCTGTTGAATGTGCTAGAACAGTGCTTTTACTACAATTCAGTCTACTTTGAAAAAGGCGTTTGCTATACTCCAACTTCCTGTTTTTCTTTTCATCATAGGAGAACTATGTTAACTATTTTAAGACAAATTTTGGAACAATCACAACATACATTTAAAAAAAAAGCCTTTTCCTTTGTATTGTCTTCCAAGTAACAGAATATTTTAACAGTGTGTAGTCCAGTAGCCAAAAATAAGGTCATGGGGCAGATTCTGAATTCAATTACACTCGTGTAAACCCAGGACAACTTGCTGGGTTCAATGGAATTTCTCCAAATTTATACCAATGTAACTGAAATAAGAATCTGATCCTTAGTATCTAAATCTCACCCCAATTTCTCTGTTAGCAATCTACTAAAGTCCTATTCCCAGACATGTTATAGTAGTTAAGGCCAAGAAGAACGTTTTTCATTCCGTGTTAATTTTAGAGACAGAAGATATTTCCTCACTGAAGCTTCCAGTGAAAAAAGAATTAGCTAAATTTGGTAAAATATGGTTAACTGATGAAAGAAACGGTCAATCTCTATTTTCAAAAAGATGTTTAGACTTCAAACTCTGTTTTACCAATAGTCCTTACAGAGAAAAAATCTGATTGTTAATTTAAAAAAAAAACACATTTGGCAATATCCGTATTAAAAAATTACATATTGTGCATATGTCCATCCATTGTCAATATAGTTCAAATAAGCCACGTGAATTTCGATACCCAACATTCCATCAGTTATCAGGTTAATACAAATATTTCAAACTGAAAGAGAAGAAATATCTTCTACCACAATTTTAGACTAATATGAATAATGGTGAAAAGGTTTCCTACTGTATGTTTTGAAAGATTTTAAATGCATTTCAAGGCTATCCCATGGTCAGACGAGGGATAAAACCTCAGGTATAAAGCACATTTATAATATCCATTGTAGAACCTGAACACTTAACTATACTTGAACAGTGCTCAATATTTTTGGCCAGCCACATGAATTCTCAACTAACCACTGGTTACACTTAGTAGTAAACCCAAAACCGAATAGATGCAGAAATGTAATCTAGAATCAAATTGAGTGCAGGGTAACTCCATTTCAGGATTGGAGGGTATGATTTAACTATTTCTTTCATCGTAGCTAGCAGCCTAGCAGCAGATGTCAGTGATATTAACTACTGTGCTTTACTTCAATAAGTAGAGCTACCACTTGGGGAATTAAAGGTTCTAGGTTCAGACTTCATCTGGAATGGATTCTTCATAAAAGGGAAGATATCAGATGACAGTAATCCTCAGACTTTCATTTTACCTTCCAAAAACATGAAGTGGAACAATCCTGATTTTTCCACTCATCTAATTTGTTCTTGTGGTAACGCACTTACCCATATTTTATGTTTATGAAACCTTTGTATTCTCCTTTACAGATTTACAGGCACATGTAAAAAAAAAAGCAGCAACAACGATGATGGAAAGACTGAATGTATGGTCAAGAACATTTTTGCTTAAAGGTACAAGTTGCACAAATCTTGGAAAAGCAGAGACAATGCCCCAATGGCAAGATGACCTTTTTTGAGAAAAATGTCAGTCAAAGAAATTGAGTCTCTCATGTAAAAATCAGCTTTCCCCTCCCTTTGATCTCTAATTCCCACGTTCCTCAGACTTTAAATAGATTTTTCTTGCTTTAAATTTCCTAAATTTAAGGCTGGGATATTACAGTTATGAATGCCAGGAAAACAAGATTTAAGGTTTATACTGCAGTTTTAACCGTAACCATCTGCAAGTATGATATATTAATAATACTTAGCGCTTTACATTTTCAAAGTGCTCTACAAACTAAACCTCACAACACTTGCAGGTGGTTGGCAAGTTATCCCCATTGTACAGATAGGAAAACTGAGATAGATGAAGTGACTTCCCTAACGTCACACAGCAAGTCAGTGGCAGACCTGTGTCTGGAACTCCATTCCTGTCTCCCATTCCAGTGCTAATTCCTCCAGCCTGTGCCTCATGCCCTATCAAGATCACATAACGTGGCAATACAACATATTGTTGAACAAATATTAAGTTTACAAATATGGGTTAAGTATGTGGAAACAAAAAAATAAAAGGGGAGCAGGGGACATAACTTGGTGTGAGTGTATGGCCAGTTAGGAAGTGAGGCTGGATTAACATGAAGGCTAACCATCATTACATTTTCTTGCAAAATTAAAAAAATATAAACTGCACAAATATACACTGGACAAATATACAAAATGCCTGAGCATAGAGATCTGCAGAAAATTAACATTTCTGTCTCTTTTGCAGAGAGGAACTAAGATTAGCCTTAAATGAAACAGTGCCGTTGTTGGGCTGATGTATCTTTTTCCGATACTTCTCCAGTTCACATAGTAACCCAACATATTTATGAGTTTGTGAGGTATTTCCACATTTATACGATCTGGGAGGAAAACCAGAATTAAAACGTCAGTTTTATTTTGGCCTACAGCTAAAGCTGCAGGCTAGACCTACCCCAGTTTACTTACCGAATGAAGAGAAGCATGTTTTGGTGGGACAGAGAAATTAGAATCCTGAGTATACTTGGTGATTTGAGGGGGAAAAAGTCCAGAGGTCTTCTCTGAATAAATTAAGTTTTGGAGCATGCTAAATATCACCCAGTAATTAAGTATATTTAAGATCTAAAGGCTATACATTGGTATCTAGGAAGTGTTTTCCTTTGTATGGGTGATGGCACAAATCTCAACCTTCTGTCTACTCTAAAGTAGAAGAGAAGAATTATTTGTTCAAACTGCAATACTTCTCCTGGATAATCCAGCCGTGGAAAAGTACAATACCAAGGAAAAGTCTTTTTGGTTAGTAAGTCGTCAAAAAGAGAAATTCCCCAAGGATGACTAAAAATGGAGATGGGTCTGATAATATAGTGTAGGGACAGAGGTGATTTCCAGTGTATGGTTTATGTAAGATCTGTTATTGGATATTTTCAGTCCCCGGAAAAATCATGGAACAGGTCCTCAAGGAATCAATTCTGAAGCACTTAGATGAGAGGAAAGTGATCAGGAACAGTCAGCATGGATTCACCAAGGGCAAGTCAAGCCTGACTAATCTAATTGCCTTCTATGACGAGATAACTGGTTCTGTGGATGAAGGGAAAGCAGTGGACGTGTTGTTCCTTGACTTTAGCAAAGCTTTTGGCACTGTCTCCCACAGTATTCTTGTCAGCAAGTTAAAGAAGTATGGGCTGGATGAATGCACCGTAAGGTGGGTAGAAAGTTGGCTAGATTGTCGGGCTCAACGGGTAGTGATCAATGGCTCCATGTCTAGGTGGCAGCCGGTATCAAGCGGAGTGCCCCAAGGGTCGGTCCTGGGGCTGGTTTTGTTCAATATCTTCATAAATGATCTGGAGGATGGTGTGGATTGCACCCTCAGCAAGTTTGCAGACGACACTAAACTGGGAGGAGTGATAGATACGCTGGAGGGTAGGGATAGGATACAGAGGGACTTAGACAAATTGGAGGATTGGGCCAAAAGAAATCTGATGTTCAACAAGGACAAGTGCAGAGTCCTGCACTTAGGACGGAAGAATCCAATGCACCACTACAGACTAGGGACCAAATGGCTCGGCAGCAGTTCCGCAGAAAAGGACCTAGGGGTTACAGTGGATGAGAAGCTGGATATGAGTCAACAGTGTGCCCTCGTTGCCAAGAAGGCCAATGGCATTTTGGGATGTATAAGTAGGGGCATTGCCAGAGATTGAGGGACGTGATCGTTCCCCTCTGTTTGACATTGGTGAGGCCTCATCTGGAGTACTGTGTCCAGTTTTGGGCCCCACACTACAAGAAGGATGTGGAAAAATTGGACAGAGTCCAGCAGAGGGCAACAAAAATGATTAGGGGACTGGAACACATGACTTATGAGGAGAGGCTGAGGGAACTGGGATTGTTTAGTCTACGGAAGAGAAGGATGAGGGGGGATTTGATAGCTGCTTTCAACTACCTGACAGGTGGTTCCAAAGAGGATGGATCTATACTATTCTCAGTGGTAGCGGATGACAGGACAAGGAGTAATGGTCTCAAGTTGCAGTGGGGGAGATTTAGGTTGGATATTAGGAAAACCTTTTTCACTAGGAGGGTGGTGAAACACTGGAATGCGTTACCTAGGGAGGTGGTGGAATCTCCTTCCTTAGAAGTTTTTAAGGTCAGGCTTGACAAAGCCCTGGCTGGGATGATTTAATTGGGGATCGGTCCTGCTTTGAGCAGGGGGTTGGACTAGATGACCTCCTGAGGTCCCTTCCCACCCTGATATTCTATGATTCTATGATATGTTTAATATGGATGCACACCTGTTTGTAGTTTGCACTACTGCTTTAGCTGTATTAGTCTCAGGCTATTAGAGTGACAAGATGGGTGAGGTAAGATCTTTTATTGGACCAACTTCTGTTGGTGAAAGAGAAAAGCTTTCAAGCTATATTGAACTGAAGAAGAGCACTGTGCAGTTCAAAAGCATGTTTCTCTCACCAACAGAAGTTGGTCCAATAAAAGATATTACCTCACCCACCTTGTCTCTCTGGTAACTGTTTATAGAACAAAAATGAAACATTTACAGGTGGCCATACGTCTTGATGACTGTAGCAAGCTAAGCGCTATCTTACATAGATTGATCCTAGGAGGTAATTATACAGGATTCTTTGATTTTGTCCCATTTAGAAACGTAGGCAGACTGGCACTCAGAAGTATATGTGGTGAAAATGTCTAGCAGTTACGTTTTTCTGGAATGTAGCCCTTTTACACATTGTGGGTTTTCCAGGTAAAAATTAAGAGTTGAACAAAGCATAACTTCTATTAAGGAAAAAGATGGGAGAGAATGTTTGCTAGGCTTCTACTAGTGTATTTTTTTTTCAAATCCAGATCAAGCAAATTATGTATTTAGTTTCTGAAATATAGTCCTAATAATTCTATTATGGTGGCAATTTTTGTGCAAATAGCAGGCATGGAACGTATTGTCTTTATCAAAAGGTTAGCCATTATACAGGATCATGTACAGGGATACTTTTAAGATTGTGTTGCTAACCCTAGATCTAACCAGGTCTGAGGCCAGCTAGACAACTTTTCTCCAGTTTGTAATTCTCTTCTTGCTGCCTGCCAGTACCATCTCCATGTTTTTCATATTTGTCAATAGTGTATGATCACTTTTGAGATTGCATCCCAGTACTTCCTCCACTGCATTACGTAAATTATGTTTAGTGTAAAAGAAAAAGAAAATATGTTTTCCAAATACATTTAATCCTCAAGGGAGCAATTATACAAAGTATTTTATTAAACAGTATAAAAAAAGTTTTCCGTTGTTAGAAAAATGTGGTGGTAGCAAAAGAAATTTATAATTTGGCAAATATACATTCTATTCTAATCTGTAGATTAGTAAGAGCATAGAACACAAATAATCAATTGCAGCAGGAATTTTAATTTTCCCCTACTTCCTTCTGAGCATTTGTTCTTCCAGATTCCAGTGCAGACATCTGAGCTTCCATTTAACAGTTCATTTTCTCTGGACTAACAGTTCTTTATCATCTTAGTCAATGAAGCCGTTCTAATTTAGCCTGTAGGGATTTAAAATTCCCAATAGTGGTCTGCACTGTTAGTGTAGGGCTCATAGACTGAAGTTCAACAAGGTAGCAACTGACAGCATCCAAACATACATTAGTGAATCGTCGTCTGTAAAGAAGAAAAACATTGTCAAGAAAACTCATTTTGGCTTTTGTTTATTAAAATTCATGTAAGAAAAGGAAGTGGGATTCTTTCAGATAGTAATGGAATAATCTGTAAATAACAAAAGCCCAAATCAGCTAACTTTAATTTTTCTAACATATAGTTAATGAAAAGCAAATATTTTAAATCTCATGTTTGTGATTGAAGTATACTGGGGAACTTGTTAAATAATTTCTATTTACCTGAGTTTTAACAGTTGCAGCAATTCAAAAACCAAATTTGTAGCTCTTGTCAGTTCAGGAGTGAAATATTTGTTTGAATAATTTCAAGTGTTTTTATCTAATAAATAATAATAAATTTAGAAGTACCCCCTCACTCAGGGATGCCTCAGAAGAACTATGCTGACTTGTTAGGAAACAATGTTATTTTGCAAAACAACTAGTTTTATTCAGTGAAATTTGTGAACATCAATGTAAAATTTGTAAATAAAAGTACATTTACATATACAAAATGGAATGAAAAAACTGAAAATAATCAGATATAAACATGATTCAATAGCAGGAAGGGGAAGCCTAAAATTAAAGATATGCTTTTCTAATTTTATTTATTTAAGTGAAATCTTATGCTTGTAAAAGGATGCTGGATTGTTAGTCCTGGAAAACAGTCCTCATTTCCCAGAATGTGCATTGCATGGACAGATTTACTGCAAGCTTCCCTCCACTATCCTGCCGATATGTCTGAACCCTGTTGCAGAGGAACTATTTCCAAGGGTAGAAGAATTCATACTCCACGGGTAAAATCCTAACCCCAGTTAAGTCTATAGCAAAACTTCTCATTAGAGCAATGGGGCCAAGATTTCACCTCACACCTAAGTAAATTCTTCACAAACCTATGGATTTTAGTTAAGCTCCATCAATAGTTGACAAGTATAAAATTGAAAATAGGTTCATAAAATATACACCAAAAATACCGTAAGTGTACCATATATGGTTGAAAGTTGTTTACAGAGAGCCAGTTGCCACTAAAGATTTACCACAATCACTGTGAATCTGATCCTTGAACATAAAGCTTCAAGAGGCAGCCAATTTTTGATGTAATTCGAGGGAGTCCTCATTTTTAAAGAACTAAAAACATTTACTTAAAAGTGAGACACAATTTGTTTAAAAACAAGCACCATAATAATTAAAGCCCCCATCACCTAAAACTACCCAATACATACCTCTGAACAACTGTAAGAGTAACAATGACTTTTGGTGACTCTACCTTGAGTTGCATTTTAAAATCAGTGACCCAAAGGGCTTTGGAGCTTCCAAAACAAATAACTTGAGAGTATATTTTTAAGTTTTGTGGAACATTTGTTTATAGTTCATAGTTACCTCTCAAAGTTAAGCACTTTGTTGGGGTCTTGTACATATCCCGATAATAATACATGAATACATTCCAAAAGGTGTAAAGGCTTTTTCATTCTATTCCAGTACGGATCCTAAAAGAAGATTACATCAATTTAGGGAGGCAGTACTAAGTTAATTCTGATTCATCGATAGGGAAATGTAGAGGATGTCAGTACATAAAAATTGCATTACTGCAATATTTTAAATGTTTGATTTATTACAGCAAAAGAATGAAAAAAAAGTGGGAACTGGATGTTTATTTACTTGCATGGGTTTCCACTAGGGAAACTGTAAAACACATGAAATTCATCAAACAGTATTGTAAATATTAGACTTTGTATAATTCTAAACACACTCTGAACTACTGAATAGTTTGGTAGGGTATGGATATGTAATGGGGTCTACAAACACCATATTGAGCATAGACAGAAAGGTTAGGAGAGCCTCTCCTGTTTACATGGAAGGAGCTTGACCACACCCCCATGTAGCTGCCACAGCTCCCAATTATGGAGACAGGCACCCACAGCTTCAGCCAATAGAGGAAACAAGGCCTGCTGCTATAAAGGAGAAATTACAGAGAAGGAAGGAGAGGCAGAAAGGCCTGGGATAGAGAAGGGGTGACAGCTCTGCAGCAGGCTGCCTCCACAAACACAGTCAAGAGACCGAAGCAGACTGCTAGACTCAATTAGAGGTGAGGACCCAAGTGTGACACTATACCCCATATTCATCACAGTAATATTATGATGCTATGATTATGGCATCATGGCCATGCATTTTGTACAATATGAGTAATGTGAGGTGTCATTGGAAAAGTTATGATTTGCTGAATATTATCTTATTTATAAGCATGTATCATTTTTGTATCTAAAGTTGTGAATATTGACTATGTATCTATATTTCAAATGTAGTTACACCTGGGTGACACCCACTGGGCAAAATGCTTCCAGCCTAGACAGCTGGTTGTGAAGGGCCCATTCAGGGTAATGAGCCATTAGGAAAAACAACAGGCCTGAGGAGAAGGTTATCCCCCACCTGGTGAGCCTTCCTGGGGATGCTCCAGACAACCTGTAAGTAATGGCTGCTATGAAGCAGTAGGGCATGCAAGGGGCATGTGACCAGACCACATGACACTGATCTCCATTTTGGGTACCTGTATTTTCCCATAAACTGGGCTAGGAATTGTTTTTGGAATAAAAGGTTCCCGCCATATGTTAAAGCAGGGAGTGACATCATCTGTGGTTCTTCACTCCCCACTACTCAACACCTAAGAGAAGCTTCTAAGGAAAAGGACTTGGACCAGGGGTGGGGAGCCCAAGCTGTGCCTTGAGAATCTGCAAGCCTGTTTGTATCATCAGTCAGGGTAAGAAATTCCTAAATCATATCCAATCTTTCTAGTATTTTAGGTTTAGTTTACAGTTTTGTTTATTTACTAGGTAATCTGCTTTGATTTGTTTGCTATAATTTATAATTGCTTAGTATTTATCTTTTTGTAGTTAATAAGCTTGTTTTATGTTCTAACCTAAAGCAGTGTGCCTTTAAGTGAAGTGTCTGGTGAAATATCTCAGCTTGGTCACATGTGCATATTCCTCTCCACATTGAGGGAGGGACATGCCTGGGGAGCTGGGAAACTGGCTGGTGTCTGCTGTTTACACTCAGGTAGCCCAGTTTGGGTGAGCGTTACTACCTGCTGTTGGGTAGTCGGGTGATTACAGGGCTTGGGTGAGGCTGGCTGTGTCCCCAACCCAGCTGTGTGTCTTAGAGGGGCGCTGTGGTTCCCACAGCTCCCAGACTGCACCCCAGGGGTGACAACTGGTCACACCAAGAACTACTCTGACCGGGGACAATCTGAGGAGCATCTGTCAGGAGCAGCAGGGACCCCTCAATAGATTATACCTGGAGCCAGTGACAGGGCAAAATGAACCACATAGATTATCTTTGTTCTTTAATCAGAAAAAACACACACTATGAACTAAAAATGCAGGAAGTGATTCTTATTATTTGTGCCAGTCACAACCCAGGGAAATTAATAAGCTAAGAAAGATGAAATAGTTTGTCTGTTTCTGTTGACCTTGGCATTATGAACTACCTCTAAGAAAGAAGAAAATCATATTCAGGAATCCAAGACCTGTTGTCCATGCTGAAGTGCAGCAATTCTAATAATTTTAATCCTATTTATGATAGGCAGGAGATCATCTGTAGCTGAAGTAACAGAAATATCAGAGTTTAGTTTTCCTCACCTACTAGGATCAGAAACAGTGAAGTTTTTTATTTTTTAAACTAGTAAGATATTCCGAAATCCCAAGGTCTATTAAAATGTCTGATACATCTCATTTTAACTTTAATATAAAATTTTAGAATTTAATGTTGAAGATAATATTTGAGCTCAAATTTTATCCTTACCCGTGCTTTGAACAACTGGTCATACACTTCAAGTAGCCTAGATAGTGGCACTCCAATTTCCCGCATAGTATAGGTTACGAATCCCACATCCCAGTTCAAAGAACAAACTTGTTGCTCTAACAACTGCACTAAGAAATCTGAAAAAAAAAGAACTGCCTGTTTAGGTTCCATCTTACTTTAATATTAGTTTAACAAAACTAATTAATGTTAGGTATCTACACAAAGTTATGTCTTCCTTACACAGAACCTTTCAACTGTGGAGATCAAAGCATTTTACAAAGTGGGTAAGAGTTATCCCAGAATTTACAAATGGGAAAACTGAGGCCGAGAGGATATGCAAGATGGGTTGCTTTCCACAGTCAGATGCTGTTATGAGCATCACAAGAGGTATTACTCAGGAGCAACAACACGGTGTTACTAAAGGCTTAGCACATTGTCCTTGTGATACTTTCAGGCTATGCTGTTGTCCAGGGAAATTCAAGAGCCCAACTCTGATTTTCCCCTGTGACAGCACAACACACTGCTATTAGATTGCCAGACTAGTCTGTTTTATCCAAAATACCAGCACATCCATACCATGTTTAACTCTCGGTAACATAAAACTCTCGTATTTGCAAAAGCTTAGAGTGACATATATCCATGCAGGTTTTCATACAAACAACCTCTTCACCATGGGATTTGAGTATCTCAAAGAAGAAACACAGACCCCAATCTAATACAGGACACAGAGTTCCCATATATTATACTTTATGGAATTGCCTCTGTAGATATATAAAATATATAGATATGGCAAGTAGATACATAAAGAATCTAACAACTGTACAAAACACACACACACACACACAATGCATATATTTAGTATGTGAATAGAAAGACCGCTCTACCCTTCAATGTCTAGTTTATGTAACTGTCCAAAAGTAAATTCAGCTGTTTGAATAGAGCAAAATAAGACCATTTCAGAACTTAGATTAGCTACAGTTTTGGGTGAAAAGTACTAATCATAGGTAAGTTCCAGGAATATAAGAATTGCCATATCATATCTGTATTATTAATATCTGTTTTTCCATTACAATCTTGTCTCTTCTCTTTTTCTAGCCACTCTCCCCAATCATCCTCCAAAGTGACTGTGATAATAAGCAAGCACCACAACCCGATTGTCCAAATTCTTGCTCTTGGACAACAAAGGAATGACCAGCCATCTGCCCTAAAACCCATCATCAGGAATTCCCTAATTTACTCAACAACCTCAATCACTATTGTCTTTGCAATAGTAAACCTCAATGAAAATTGATTTCATTTTACTATTCCAGCCACAAGGGAAAATTTAACATATAAAAACAGTGATTAAATATTACAGACAGCGGAGGAAATAAAGTTTTCTTTAGAAACATAATCTTACAATTGTCTCTTTTCAGAAGAAAAAGACAGGTAATTTTCCAATAATCTGAAAAAAACTTGTTTCACCATGCTCTTTTGATTCTGTCTTGTATAAAGAGTACAGCATGTAAAGCTAACGTTTATTTAACATATGCAAAACCAGCATCTATATATACTGGTAAATTTAGTTGCTTTTTAATTAGCATCATACAAAGTTTAAATACTGAATAAAACATGTATGTTTCAATGCTTAGGAAGTACTCGAAGCATTTGAACCCATTGCCATAATGCCTATTTTTCTTCCAAATACTGTTAAATTGCTTACCTAAAGGAAAATAACGAGGTGTGCCAGCGTATATCTTTCCAAGCAATACCATCTTTAGACTGAGAGCTTGCATTCTGTCAGCTGGGCTCAGTGTTACACTGTCACTCAACTCTGAAAGAGAACAATTAGGCATATAATCTACCTTTAAAACTAAAGTTTATGGAGGGTAAGTAAATTAAAAAAACCAGCTATTACCTCTTACTACAGTGTTGTACTTGCATTTACCACTAACACTTCAAGCAAGTCTTTTCTAACCCTGACTTTTATATTCTTAGGGCATACACACAACTCCATTTATTGTTGGTGGGAAGTCAGTATGTATGCATGTAGAAATGCAAATACACTTTCAGATTTCATATGAATGCATATATGTTATATGAATAGGTTTAGTATTCCCTGGAATTTCACATAAATTCACTAATATACATGACCAAATGGCTTTAATATCTTAAGAAGCCTTATCCAATAGCTTTTGGGAGACCTATGTGAAATGAACTGTAGTTTCAAGCCAATACTCAGTGGAAAGGTGCACACATCGCAAAATCACCATCAACGGTGACACAACTTTCCTGGCAGTCTCCAGTACAAAAGCAAGGACTGAGGGGGCAAGGAAAGTGAACTACTTGTTCACTATAGAGGTTAAGGCAAACTGGCAGAGCCAGGTGGGGAAGCCTGCCCTGCTAGAACCAGTGCTCTACCTCTTCTTTGGATAAACAGAAGACTTCAGTTTCCATGAGGTCAATTTGGCAACCTTTCATAAACACTAAATTCACCTGAGGTTTTAATCCTTCTCAGCATAGCTTTACTTAACATTTTGATTAAGATTTCCTTATCCTGAAACCTTCAGATGAAAGTCTGCAGGATTTCTGAAGCCATCTCTTTTAGAAATGCCCCTGTATAATGGCAACCAAGAGGAGTATAAACAGAGCTCTGCTCTGCCAAGCAGATGATCAGGGGTTTGAGGTCAGCAGGGGGTAGAAGTGGCAGCACACTCTGCCCTCTAGAAGGATCTTCACTTGCCATTTGGCAACTCATTTCTGTCTCCAGAGAACGCTATGTCCAGACTTTCCTTGAAGAGAGACATGGTTGCACATAATTGGTACAGGATGGGGGGGGGGTGGGGGGGGGAGGGAGGAAGAGAGGGGTCAACAATGTAATACTGTTGCAAAGCAAAAAAAGCAATCATAATTCCGGGATGTATTAGAAAGAGTGTTGTAAGCAAGAAACAAGAAGTAATTCTTCTACTCAACACTGGTAAGGCCTCAGCTGGGGTACTGTGTCCAGTTCTGGGCACCGCACTTCAGGAAAGATGTGGACAAACTGGAGAAAGTTCATAGGAGAGCAACAAAAACTATTAAAGGTCTAGAAAACTTGAACTACTTGGAAAGACTGAAAAAATTGGGTTTGCTTAGTCTGGAGAAGAGAAGACTGCAGTGGGACATGATAACAGTCCTCAAATAGGGCAAAAGGTTGTTATAAAGAGGAGGGTGATAAATTGTTCTTCTTATTCACTGAGGATAGGACAAGTAGTAAGCGGCTTAGATTGCAGCAAGAGAGATTTAGACTAGAGATTAGGAAAAAATTCCTAAGTGAGAAGGATAGTTAAGCACAGGAACAAACTACATATGGAATCTTCATCATGGGAGGTTTTTAAGAACAGGTTAGACAAAATACCTGTCAGGAATGGTCTAGATCAGTGGTTCTCAAAGCTGGTCTGCCGCTTGTTGAGAAAAAGCCCCTGGCGGGCCGGACTGGTTTGTTTACCTGCTGCGTCCGCAGATTCGGCAGATCACAGCTCCCAGTGGCCGCAGTTCGCTGCTCCAGGCCAATGGGGGCTACGGGAAGCGTGGCCAATGGGGGCTGTGGGAAGGCAGCCAGCACGTCCCTGGGCCCGTGCCGCTTCCCGCAGCCCCCATTGGCCTGGAGCGGTGAACTGCGGCCACTGGGAGCCGCGATCGGCCGAACCTGTGGAAGCGGCAGGTAAATGAACTGGTCCGGTCCACCAGGGGCTTTCCCTGAACAAGTGGCTGACGGGCTTTGAGAACCACTGGTCTAGATAATACTTGACTTCTGCCTCCGTGCAGGGGACTGGATTAGATAACCTATCTCAGTCCCTTCCACTCCAACATTTCTATGATTCTATAAGGCAATGAAGGGGAGTAAGATGATTAACAGGGTGGGAAGATGTGCTGTAAAAAATGCCTATCTATAATGTGGGTTATTCAAGTCACATGTACATGTAAATCATCCTGAGATTTGTTTGTACAAATATTTGATTTCTACCTTTCGTTAGGCACTGGAAACAATCATGTTAACATTACTGAATTAATAGGCAGGCTCAAAAACCCAAGGACAGTTCAATTTCAACATACCATTTAATAAAGCCATTTTAAAAAAAATTGTGTAAATAGATAATGCTACTAACAAATGAACATATTTATTATTATAATGGAAAATAAGTGATTTTTTCCTACGTATGTTATAACATGTCTTTGTGTTTAACAGCTGCATTCCACTCATCTTCTAAATCTTTAGAATGATTGAAATGAGGAGCATTCAGCTGCCATGTCCACAACTGGAAGAAAATGTACTTCTACTGCTGCAATACAAACAGACTCAAGCCCCAATCCCAAAACAAGCTACATGGGAGTACAGAGGATGAGGACCTCATCCTGTACTATTCTTTTGTTTAAATAATAAGCCTTTGAATTTCTACAAAATTCAAAGGCTTTGAAGTTAGGTTTTACATTCAATGAAATCTATACTGCAGAATATTCCTAAAAGATATACTTAACATCTCATGTGGATAGGATACTAACAGCAGCATAAGATCACTGGCACCAAGTGCTTTCATTATCAGTTATTCTATATTTCTAAGCTACTTCAGTCCCAGTCTGTCAAGACTTGCCTTTCTCAATTATTTCTTGCCAAAGAGTCTGCACCAAGATAGGGTCTGAATGCCCTGCACAATGTATAATTGCAAGCTTACACTCCGAGAGTTTGAAAGGGTCAGCAAATTCACCATACAGCTGCAATAAAAAAGACAGAGTTTGGTATTTCAGTCAAGACAAAACACCACGATTTACTATCAGAGTGAAATTAAATAGAACAGTTATTCATTAACATGCACCATACACAAAGTGAAACAAAGCCAAAATAGTAGACGGTGCATTTTAATAGCCATTGACAGATATTGCATGAAGAGCATTTGTATTGAATCAAGTCAGCTCTGTATCACCATACAATCTTAAAATTTTAAAGCAAGCTAAGAAAAAACTAGAGTGTTTGCCAATTCAACACCTCTAAAACCAAAGAAGCTATGCACTGTAAATAATATGTGTTTCCTACAGCCGACAACACAAAGAGAAAGATGAAATTACTGAAGGTAAAATATGAAAATATAAGATTAGACAGGCTAAACCTAAATATATATAAATTTTGAAAACAGGAAGCTGAATTCACTGTGACTGTTTTGGCTAATAGCTGATAAACAATTTGTTGGAATCTGTCATTCTCAGATATTAGAGAAGCTTATATTCAGGAGTGGGATATTGCATCTTCTTTTGCATGAGTAGTTTGAGCAGTCAGGTGAACATCAACTTATTTCTAATCACCTTGGTTATGTCCATCAGCTCAGAATCCAACTGGGAAATTGCATCTTGTACTGAAGAATGATGGAAATATTGCCGTTGTAATGTTTCCTCTATTTGTAGCTGTATCCTAGCCACCTAGTTTTAAAAAAATCAAGATAATTCAAGAGTCCTTCATTTCATCCAAAGCTATGGAAACTTGGAAAAACCTAGAATTGGTTCGAACACATTTGAATATAGACATTCCATGAGTATATGTTGGAGACATAATCCTAGTAAAATGAGTGAATCTGGATCCGCTGATTTTTACTGGGACAATGCATTTCAGCCTAAACAGTCTGTTTTTGCATTTACATCAGTAGAAAAAAAAAATAGTGTGATTGTCAATAATACAAAAGACCTATGCTAACACTGATATTAATAGAAACATTAACTTTTCATCATAGCTTCTCCCCTGTCCTGTCCCTCCTCTCTTGTCCTGTCCATTCTCCTTCCGTCCAATGCCCTCGGCCCCTAACTTTTCTTTCCATTTCCTCCCTAATGAAGCCCACCTCCCAAAAAATAATTATGGAACTAACATGATGTTTGCTGCCATTACACAATTCACTCTGCTGTGTGCTATATCCCATTCCCCCAACCTGTCTGTCTTCTTTATTAGATTTTAAGCTCTTCAGGGAAGGGACTGTGCTGCTCTGTGTTTGTACAATGCCTAGCACAATCAGGCCCCCACTCTTGGTTGGTCCTTAGGCAGTACCATAAACATGATTAATAATAATTGCAACTAAGGAAAATGGTTTTTCATTTTTTCTTACTTCCATTTTCTCTTCTAGTTCATGTAGGAATTCACCATCTGCAGCTATCGATGATATGGCAGTGGAACTCTTGGCACTCAAAATGGCACGTGCAATATATTCAAGACGCTGCTGAAGTGGAATCTCTGTGCTGTAAAAGAAACATTCAATTGTAAGCCACGTGCCTAGAACATAGAATCATAGAAATGTAGGGCAGAAAGGGACCTTGAGAGGTCTAGAACAGCTTCTGTGCTGAGGAAGGACCAAGTAAACCTAGACCATGCCTGACAGGTGTTTGTCCAGACCATGCCTGACAGGTGTTTTCAAAAACCTCCAGTGATGGGGATTCCACAACTTCCCTTGGAAGCTTATTCCAGAGCTTAACTACCCTTAGAGTTAAAAAGTTTCTCCTAAAATCTAATCTAAGTCTCCCTTGCTGCAGATCAAGCCCATTACTTCTTGTTCTCCATGTCCATTAAAGGAAGGACACAGTTCACACCATCCTCTTTATAACAGCTATTAACATATTTAAAGACTGTTTTCAGGTCCCCCCTCAATCTTCTCTCCAGAATAACCAAGCACAGGACCTTTTACCATGCTTGTTGTTCTCCTCAAGTTTCTCCCAATTTATCCACATCTTTCCTAAAGTGTGTCGACCAGAACTGGACACAGTACTCCAGCTGAGGAGTCACCAGTGCCAAGTAGAGTGTGACTATTACTTTCAGTGTCTTATGTATGACATTTTTGTTATTACACTCCAGAATATTAGCCTTTTTTGCAACTGCATCACATTGTTGACACATTCAATTTGTGGTCCACTATAAACCCTAGATCCTTTTCAGCACCTACTTAGTTATTCCCAATTTTGTAGTTGCACATTTGATTCTACCTTCCTAAGCATAGTACTTTGCACCTGTCTTTACTGAATTTCATCTTTCTGATTTCAAACCAATTCACTAATTTGTCAAGGTCATTTTGAGTTCTAATCCTGCCCTCCAGAGTGCTTGCAATATCTCCCAACTTGGTGTCATCTGTGAATTTTATAAGCATACTCTCCACTCCACTATCCAAGTCAAAATACTGGACTGACCCCTGTGGGACACCACTAGATATCCCTTACCATTTTGACACCAAACCACTAATAATTACTCCTTGAGTATGTATTTCAACTAGTTGTCAGTACTATAATACCCAGTTTTTAGTAATTTCATCTAGACCACATTTCCCTAGTTTGTTTATGAGACTGTCATGTGGAACTGTTGTATGCAATGGTGTTCTAGCCATGTCAGTCCTGGGATATTAGAGAGACAAGGTGGACGAGGTAATATATTTTATTGATCAACACATGTCTCATCACTCTCACCAGTAGAAGTTAGTCCAATAAAAGATATTACCTCACCCACTTTGTCTCTCTAATGTGGAACTGTGTCAAAAGCTTTATTGAAGTCAAGATATATCATATCTACTGCTTCCCCCTATCCACTAGGCCAGTAATCCTGTAAAAAAGCGTGTTCCCAAGACTGTTCCCAAAATAATTATACTAAAGGGAGCATAGGAATCAGGACTTCTAAATTCTCCAGGCTCTGACACTGACTCCAAGTGTAACTAAATAACCACTTTGTATGTGCCCATCTGTAAGACATTTCTTCCTCTACTACTCTACAATTATTATATAAAACTATATAATAAAATACACAATGTAATTAAGTTACCAGTCAATATTCTACAAATACATTAATTCTGTAACCTGTTTATTTCTGTGTAAAATATGCAACAATTTCCATTTTATCATTCTAATAGTAGCCAGGTTAAAAATAATATTTTAGGTTTTTGTTTATTGTTTAGTCTTTACACAAATTAACTTTTCTTTTATTATCTCAATACTAGGAATAATACACTGATGACAAACTGTCCATACCTGTGCATGTCTGCCAATTTAGCCAACACTCTGGCTGCATTACTGAAATTCCTGTTCTTCTCAAAGTATCTCCACAGTAAATCCATATAACGGACTTTGTTTTGATCAATCTTAGCCATACGCACCAGATACGGCTCCAGAAATGGGGAGGTAATCTGCAGGAATCATATAAACCACAGATAGGTTTTTTTTTTTTTTTTTTTTTTAAAAGCATCCTTAAAAACCTCTCCTTTCCTAGTGTGTGTTTTTAGCCAGTATTACAATCAACTCTTTTGGCCTAATAGAAGTACCCTACAAAATATTTTTGTGACTATGTTTGTTTTGCACGATCTTACCTGTAGCAGTTTATCTGCAAGGTCAGCTTGTATCAGCCAGTTGTAGAGAGCAATAGAGAAGAGTTCATCTGTTGAACGCTGAGCCAATTTTAGCATTTGTTCAAACTAAAGGAAGAAAAGCTCAAAGATGTTACTCCAGAACTGTTCACATTTCATAAATAGCTCAAAGTCTTTGTCACCGGGCTTACAAACATTGCATATTTATATATGCCAACATCTATATTAACATTCAATAATTTCTGTGAACACCGTATCTTCTCACATACTGAAACAAATTCATTTCAAGTCCTGACTTTATCTCTGTTAATTTACTTTGCAACAATATGTTGTACAAACTTCCTTAATAGTTGTAACTAGGTCTCTTTTGTAAATTTCTTACATGCTGTCCCGCTTCTTCATTGCTCAGCATATTGGGATCAGATGACAACACTGGAGGGCCTGGCTTTTTGGGCACACTGGGAGACTGAGGAGCAGCTTTACTTTGATTTACTAGTTCCTGAAGGGTGTCAGTGATGCACTTGTAACTATTTAACCTGCAAGTAGGTGCAAGAGAAAGAACAGTTTAAGTTACAGATATCAGTGAGATCCCTGTTCCCACAAAATAGGTTACTATATACACTGAAAAAATATTTCTGAAACTAAAAGGAAAGGTTTTCTATAGGACCCTGTGAGTTGAATCAATGTAATTTACTACCAGTCTCTCTCCTCTGGAATGATCTTCCTCACAAATACTTTGTTGTGCAAATCCCCCACTTCAGTAGTAACTGCTAACATGCTATTTTCCTTTCAGTTAGGAGGGCAGGGTGCAAAGGCCTTGGAGGGTGCTTATTCCCAATAAGAAATAATTTAAGGGCTATACACTATGAATACTACTCCTCA
Organism: Lepidochelys olivacea; assembly: GCF_965140295.1. Lineage (NCBI taxonomy): Eukaryota > Metazoa > Chordata > Testudines > Cheloniidae > Lepidochelys > Lepidochelys olivacea. Next base: position 26,886,146 of record NC_140415.1, read on the forward strand.
GTCAGGTCATATTTTTCATAATGGAGCATCTTCCATTAAAAAAGTAACATGACTAAACCCGGCAAACATTTTACAGATATTCTTGAAGTCATTGCTGCCCCCAAACAATAGTGCTGTAAAGGGGGGCAGTTATAATCCTGAATATCATCCACAATTCCCTTTTTTTTTTTTTTTTTTTTTTTAAAACAAGTTACAGGTTAATTCAATTATATAAAGTTTAGATCAGACAACCTTCCCCAAACCATATCTTATTACCTATGATCAGTTAACCTTTTGGCCAAAATAAAGATGGCACATCTTATCACTATCTAAGAAACATGCACTGAGAAAAATGTGTTCTCATCCTGCTCTTAATTCTAGAAGGCTTATCTATCATCCCACCCAAATCAGCGGAAAAGTTCTTATAAGTAAAGTGCCTTGAATAAAGTTGCCCGTATATCCTGAAAACTTGCCTCTCCTGGAAAGCCTGGAGTCCAACAATATCCTCATCAGGTTCTCCATTTTTGTAGAAATGAAGTCCGAGACCTTGAGGATCCTTCTTCTCAGCAGCAGTAAGAGACAGTTCCACCACACCCTCATAGAAACGCACTTGAGATAAGGAAGAACTGAGAGTTTGGTCCATCACAATATTAAACATACTGCGAACTACTATACAATACTGAATATATTGCACACTTCCCATTTTAGAATGCCAGAATTCCCCTCACTCCCAGTGGCCCTGATCCTACAAACACTTATGCACATGCTTAATTTGGGGGACTATTGACATGCTTAAAGTTATTTGAAGGATTGGGGCCCAAATCATTTTGAATATTACAGCAGTTGTATGATTATCTACAAAAAGAATTCATTTTCTCTGAATGCTAGGTTAACACAGAATGATCTTTCAACAACATGTATAGTATGAGACAACATCTGCAACAATAAACAGCCATTTAAATTCTACCCTAAGTGTTTTGTTAGAAGAATTTTACCAAATGGTTAAGTGCCTTGGCAATTTAGTGTAGAAAATGTGGAACAGTGCACAGGAGTATTTTTTAAATAGGAAAAATATGCCTGAGTTGCTCAAATCTAATCAAGACAAGCCATAAATAAAAGAAGATTTTGATGTGTATAAAATGCAAGGGCTAACAATAAGCTATTTATGGATGAAATTTGCTCAAAAACCAGAGGGAAATAAAAAACATGACACTAATGGACATCAGGAAAACTTCTTTATGCACAGAACAATCCATTTGTGGAATGGATAACACAACACTAAAATCAGAAATTCAACCATGAATGTATTAAAAAACCCAAACAAATTCAACAAGTATAGTGCCTGAAGTAAATAGGATGAAATTCAATAAGAACACATGCAAAGTACTCTACTTAGGAAGGAACAATGAGTTGCACACAAAATGGGAAATGACTTCCTAGGAAGGAGTACTGCAGAAATGAATCTGGGGATCATAGTGGATCTCAAGCTAATTATGAGCCAGCAGTTAGAACTGTTGCCAAAAAAAAAAAAAAAAGCAAACATCATTCCAGGATGTATGAGCAGAAGTGTTGTAAACCAGGCACGAGAAGTAATTCTTCCGCTCTACTCTGTGGTGATTAGGCCTCAACTGGAGTATTGTGTCCAGTTCTGAGTGCCACATTTCAGCAAAGATGTGGACAAATTGGAAAAAGTCTAGAGAAGAGCAACAAAAACAATTAAAGGTCTAGAAAACATAACCTATCAGGGAAGATTGAAAAAACTGGGTTTGTTTAGTCTGGAGAAGAGAAGACTGAGTGGGGACATAATAGTCATGTACATAAAAGGTTGACGGAGGTACAAGGAGGATAGGGAAAATTGTTCTCCTTAACCTCTGAGGATAGAACAAGAAGCAATGGACTTAAATTAGAGCAAGGGCAGTTTAGGTTGGACATTAGGAAAAGCTTCCTAATTGTCAGGGTGGTTAAGCACTGGAATAAATTGCCCAGGGAGGTTGTGAAATCTCCATCACTGGAGATTTTTAAGAGCAGGTTAGACAAACACCTGTCAGGGACGGTCTAGAGAATACTTAGTCCTGCCTTGAGTGCAGGGGACTGGACTAGATCAGGGATTCTCAATCTTTTTCTTTCTGAGGCCTTCCCAACACGTTATAAAAATTCCATGGCCCATCTGTGCAACCAGAATTGTTTTTCAGCAGATTTAAAGCCATGGCTGGCATTAGGTGATAGCAAGCAGAACAACTGCCCAGGGCCCCACACCACAAGGAACTCTGTGAAGCTAAGTGCTCGGGCTTTGGCTTCAGCCCTGAGTAGCAGGGCTTGGAATTCAGCTTTCTGGCCTGGGCCCTAGTGAGTCTAATGCTGGCCCTGCTTTCTGGTTTATTTTGAAAGACTCCCTGAAACCTGCTTGCGCCTCCCAGGGGGCCCCAGAGTCCTGGCTGAGAACCGCTGGACTAGATGACCTCTTGAGGTCCCTTCCAGTCCTATGATTCTATGGTGAAAAGAAGAATCATTACAGATTAGGCCTATTGATGGACAAATGTAAATGAGCTGCTTAGATTCCTTCCATCCTGAAATATGACTATCAATAACAGCATAAAATAAGGCAAAGAGTTAACATATTTAGAATGTGAATTTGTACATAAGCTCCTCTGACTCCATGTGTTCATTTTTCTTACCTATATGTATATTTTTCTGGATTATCTCTCGGCTACTCCAAGAATACTATGCTTTGATCTGAAGTGCCAAAAAGAGGTAAAAATGGGGTCTGAACCAAAGACTGAACTCAAAAGTTGTCAAGTTTCCAGTGCTGTTTGCCTCTCACCTTGTCTATATTGTGCACAGACATTAGAAAGGTCCACTTGATTGCTGATCTTTTGGTACTCCTTCAATGACTCTCTTAGCATCTTCTCTTTTTCCAATTTGCTCTGAACCTGTCGGGACCGCTGAAGCAATTCATTTGCCTACAGTAAAACAATTGGAAATTTAAGTCCTTATTAATTTAAGTTACACTGTCATGAAGATTTTCTTTGCAATAACTCAGTTTCTGTTAACTCACATGTTTCAAAGCCTGAAGTACTACGGACCTTATCACTTCAAGTTTGTTTTTTTTTAAAAAAAAAAAAGTTCTCTGCCCAGAGACAACATGTCAAGTTCTAGGCAGAAAGATTCTGTAACCAAAATAAGGGACAAAAGGAGGTTTTTGTTACTGGTTTACTGGCTGACTGAAATGAATGAATTAGTTCCTGTTTGAACGCTTGTTTTTAATGCTCCCGGGTGGATTACAGTGTTGTAAGATTGCTTAAATGTTAGGGCAACAGAGGTTTTATATACATGCCTTTTTAACTATTACATAAATCTAAAGGAAATAAAGTTGGAGATGGAATTAAAAGTAGATTCATAATGGAAAATGTGCATTTAGCTATTGTGTCACTACCAAATGACATGTCATTTAATGGCAAATAAATCTGACAGTCAAGAGCACAAACATTTTGTGCTCATTTGATCACACTACCTAATATTCTGCAAGTTTGGATGGAAGACCACTAATGATAATCAGCACATTTAAAGTAATTTCTGTTAGGCTTACATTGAGCTCCAAGAGGATACATATTAATATATACACATTAATATAAAATGCACAATAGCATTTTGCTAAGGCAAAAGAACAATTATACAAAACAATTCTGCCTTCCATGAATACCTCTCACTTTCACCACAGATAATCGAAAGTACATTATACCTTGGAACAGACAGCATCATCAGTACTGTACAGAAGTGGACATATATCTTGTAAATGTGAACTGATGCCATCCACAGCAGCATTATCTCTGATGTAACAGTTAATGAGAGAGGCAATGAGTGCTCCAGTTAACTCTTTGTCTCTAATTACTAAGTCTTTGAAAGTAGTAACCTTCAAATGCTCTTGAAATTCCTATTGGAAGAAAAAAAATCCATTATATTTCCAAAGCTGCAGCATTCTCACATTTCCAAACAGGGCTATTATAATAGAAGCAAATTCAGCTGCTTTCCCAACAAATAAATTTCAATGACCAAAATTCACAGAATCAATGCACATTTTTTAATGCATATTAACGATTAAAATAGAAAATACTATATTAAAGAGGATGGCCCAGCAGTTATGGCCCTTGCCTGGGACTCAGAAGAGCAGAGTGCAATTCCCTGCTCTGCCAAGGACTTCCTGTGTGGCCTGAAGTCTGTGTCACTTAAGTCTCTGTGCCTCGGTTCCCCATCTGTAAAACGGGGGGAATAATACTATGTCCCTACCTCAGAGGGCTGTTGTGACAACGAATATGTTAAACATTGTGAGACATTCAGATACTGTAGGACTGGGGCCCATATATCTATCTAAGAGAGATGGATAAATGAATACTGGTGACTCAAAGGACTTTGGACGCAAAGGAAATTATGCATGTTTGCACCCTTGTTTGCTTCTTTGTATAAAGTCTTAAAGATTATCATCCTGTTTTTTTAAAAAATCATAGAAATATCTGGTCATGTGAATCTTTTTGCAAACTAGTGGTATTATCTCTTAAGAGACTGAAAACTGCAAGAATGCAAGAGAAAGGTTTTTTTGTTAGTTTTAAACAGCTAGTTAACTAACTCTTGACAAACACTGGAGAAATGCTTCTTTTTTTAAAACAATCACTTCCAACCTCAAAAGTAGGGGACTGAGAAAACTCCCATGTCCATTTTTTAAACCAACAAATAAAACAAAGATACTTTCCCTCAGCGCGTACACACACACACTTCTGCAAATCATATTTAAAATTATCCTCACTATCACCAGGACAGAATTACTTATGCTCATAAATTAACTGCTAGTGCTAGGCTGGTGCTAATGGTGCAATGTTTTTCATTGCCAAACAAAAGAACTTTGATTAAAACTGTTATTGATGGGCAACTTAGAATACTCCATGTTGTTTATACAAGACAAATGTAGTTACTTTCTTTCCTTTATAAAGGTGACTTCAGTTCTACTTTCTCTGTCACTGAAATCAACTGTGTTTTATATAGGCTTTAGATTCCAAAGGTGTCTCCTGAGTTACTCGCTGCAGCATTTGTTGACACATCTGCCAATTATCTCAATGGTGGCAGCAGCAGAAGTTCCTCCACAAATTTCCTCGAGGACTGAACAGCCTTTCGCATCCCAAAACTGCTGGGACTTGAAGCCTCTGGTACCTGGGCCTTTCTTCCTCTGCTAGACCTTTGCAAGCCAGAAGGCAGGGAGTGAATTTTCTATGCAGGCTCATTTCAGTCCCATTGTCTTCACTCTGCACTTCCCAGACTTTGCTCAAAACAAACTCAATATTAACTTCTAAGCAGAGTTTTAAAAAAGCAAATCCAATATTACTTAATAGCATTTCAAATCGGCTAATTAGTTTGGGGTGTGAGAGCAACACGTTAGATTTTATTTTAACGGAATACTTGCAACACCAAGAAAACTGAACTCTAGAAATCTCTGTACATGCTGTATAGGTTGTGAAGTCCATTTAAATGGATTAGACTAACTGTTTAAAATACATATTTAAGAAGTCCAGACTTGTTAAATGCAATCAACTAAAAAACAGACTGTTGTTCAGTAAAGTTTATACCCATACCTTCTGAAGCTCACCTACAACAACATTGAATTGGTGCTCACAGAGAAGTTTCCACAAAGCTAAAGCTTGGCAGGTTTTGTGAACAAGTTGCTGGATCCCTTGAAGTGAGGTCTTTTCCGTTAACTGTGCCTCTGCTGTAACATTGAATAGATCATGGGTAATTTTCTATTCAGGTACTACATGTGGTCTTCTTGAGTTACCATGCCAAATTTTGTTTTACAATGACATTTCCCCATATTTTTAAGGAGTTTTTTCCTCTCTCTTTGCTGTTTGATGTTTCATTTTCATTCCTGTTTGTGTGGATCTTTAAATCTCAACACTTCCCAAAACAGATACTAATTTGTCACTACTCATCTCCAACTACAAACACAACAGAAGACCTTTTTGAAAAATAAACATAGTTCTGTATGTGCATACTGATTTCATATATTGACCAGCCTCAAATAGAAGTCCAGATTAATAATTTATCATAAATTAAAAAAAAAGTGTATTAAATGAACTATACTAAATTATTCTAGAAACAGCAATTATAAACAATTTACTTAGAAATTTCCTTAACTTATGACTGCTATGGTAATGTAAATAAATTATTGATAATAGTAAGGCATTAACTAATAGCATTTTTTCTATTTAACAGCATCCCTTAAACATGAAATCTAAGTAACAAAAATAAAAAGGAAAAAAAAACCCAATCCATGGATTGGAGTTAAGGGTGTGTTATGATGAAATATGAATATCTTTATATTGGATACAATATGTTGACTATGTAGGCAATGTAATACTTATGATGTCCTTAATTCACTTCTTTGGTTAAGTGCTTGCATGTTGTGAAGATGCAACCACTACTGGTCACTTGGAAACCACAACTATGTTTGGAAAGAAACTTTTTGAGTTTTGGCATGCACACAAAAATGGTCCAGCCACTGATGGACCAATCCTCTATGAACTTATCTAATTCTTTTTTGAACCCAGTTAAGTTTTGGCCTTCACAACATCCCCTGGCAATGAGTTCCACAGGTTGACAGTGAGTTATGTGAAGTATTTCCTTACGTTTGTTTAAACCTACTGCCTATTAATTTCATTGGGTGACCCCTGGTTCTTGTGTTACGTGAAGGGATAAATAACACTTTGTTATTCACTTTCTTCACACTATTCGTGGTTTTATAGACCAGTATCATATCCCCACTTAGTCGTCTCTTTTCTAAGATGAACAGTCTCCACATATGGAAACCGTTCCATGCCCCTAATAATTTTTGTTGTCCTTCTCTGTACCTTTTCCAATTCTAATATATAATTTTTGAGATGGGCCATCAGAACTACATGCAGTATTCAAGGTGTGGGCATACCAAGGATTTACATAGTAGTATTGTGATATTTTCTTATTGTCTATCCCTTTCCTAATGGTTCCTAACATTGTTAGCTTTTTTGACTGTCACTGCACATTGAGCCAATGTTTTCAGAGTGGTAACAGCTAATTTAGACCCCATAATTTTGTACGTTTAGGTGATATTATGTTTTCCAATGTGCATTACTTTGCATTTTGTCAACATTGAATTTCATCTGCCATTTTGTTGCCCAGTCACCCAGTTTTCTGAGATCCCTTTGGAACTCTTTGTAGTCAGCTTTGGACTTAACTGTCTAGAGAAATTTTATATCATCTTCAAACTGCCACCTCACTGTTTACTCCTTTTTCTGGATTATTTATGAATACGTTGAATAGAACTGGTCCCATTACATATCCTTGGGGTACACTGCTATTTACTTCTCTCCACTGTGAAAACTGACCATTTATTCCTGCCATTTGTTTCCTATCATTTAACCAGTTACTGATCCATGAGAGGACCTACCCTCTTATCTTATGACTCCTTACTTTGCTTAATAGCCTTTGATGTGGGACCTTGTCAAAGGCTTTCTGAAAGTCCAAGTACATTATATTGACTGGATCACGCTTGTCCATGTGCCTGCTTACACCCTCAAAGAATTCTAATAGATGGGTGAGGCATGATTTCCCTTTGCAAAAGCTGTGTTGACTCTTTCTTAACATATTGTGTTTATCTACGTGTCTGATAATTCTGTTTTTTACTATAGTTTCAACCAATTTGCCTGGTTCTGAAGTTAGGCTAACTGGACTGTAATTGCCAGGGTCACTTCTGGAGCCTTTTTTTTTTTTTTATGAAGACCAGAGTACAGACAACAGTCTAACTTTTATTTTATCCCAGTGCTTCTGAGTGTAAGAAATAGGACTGAGAAAACATATGCAACTACACAAGATTTTGACTTAATTCTTCGTAGAGGAGAAAGCAGCTTAAAAACTTCTTTAATTAGTTTAATTTATTGAAATGTCATGGGAAATGTGACCTGTGGTTTGCTATACCTCTGATAGCTAGATGCTACTGTCCTTAATAATTTGATATTCATTTTACAGACAAAAGTTATGTTTGTGAGTTGTTTAAGGAGTCAGTTTGAATACTAAATCTTACTATATCCAGTTGGAACTCATCCTAAACAGGATAAACATTTGTACTCTGTGATGAGTGATGTCACCCATCAAATTCAAAGCAGAAAGACTAGCAAGTGTTGCTAAGTCTACATTTGAGTTTTTATGTTGGGCACATGCTTTGTCCCCAGAGGAACCATATGGAAATGCCCACACCAATTTCCCCATAGAAATAAATGCAGAAATGTTGGTACTGACAAAATATTATATATATTGTCAGAAATGAAGAGCAAAATGTGAACAGTTGATGTCACCCAGACTACATCGTTCTTTGTACAGTTCTTACTTCTGAGTACAGTTTACTCAGAAAAGCCAGTTCTGCATTTTTATTCAGGCTCTTAACTGGAACAGCAGTGAGAGATTACCATTTGGATGCACCACCTTTTGCTACTCATTGTTCAAGAGTACTTCCCTTACCATGGAACTTCCTCTGGAGCTCTTGTTGCACTTGCTGAGAACTTCCACCATCAGGCCGCATGAACCCTAGTAACCTCTGCTGCAGGTTAGCTGGGGTGCTAAAACTGCAATTCCAAAATAAATTAAGAAGCTATTAGTGCAAACCCTGAACATTTATTTTAAAAAGAAACTAAAAACTACGTTTGAGAGTTTGAGTAGATATGTTTTATTAGAGAGGTAACAAACACTTTAAGCCAAATTGAACAGCATTGTTGTATCTATATGGAATAATTTTCAAAAAAGTAGCACTTCTATGCCTTTTGTAAACCAAACATATTCAATCCTACCTTGGGTTTCCAAGAGCTCCTACTGTTGCAAACTGTGAATTTCTGTCCAGAAATTCCTGTAAACCTTTTAGTTCTTGTAGCACAGATTCTAGCATGTGCGATGGAACACTGCTTTCAATCTGCAAGAGAAGGAGAGAGCTTCTTTAAAATTTCTTTAAAATACTTCTTTCAAATCTCTGAACCTTTTAAATTTTCAGCTGAGAGATATAAAACGGTCACTAAAGAATAAAAACTATCAAGACAATATGACCAAAAGGACAACATATTGAAAGTGCTATGTGGAGTTAATGCAGTATCATTAAGACTATGATTTTGGCATGGAGGTCACGGTGTTCAAAGTAATCATGAATCTGAATGAAGTCTGTAAGGAGGCCATCCCACACTCACTCTGCAGCAACAGCATCTGTCGCATGGTGCTGGGCCTGGCTCCATAGGGCGGGGAGGACCATTATCTCCCTCCCGCTCTTTTTAAATAGGGGCCTCACCACCTTTTAAAACCTCTTTGGAAAGGAGCACACCACAGCCTGGCTAGCTGGCACCAGCTTCCACTCTGCATCGTGCAGCATCCTGGCTGGGTCCTGTTCTGTGTTGTGCCGCATGCTGGCAGTTGGGCCTTTACCTGCCAGAACTGCAGCGGTGGCTCCTCTTGGTGCTGGGGACTGGGTGAGTCTGGGATGGATCCGTCACTTGAGGACCTTGGACTCACCAGCAGGGAGGATAAGAAGTTGGGGTCAGAGGAGGGAAGAAGGTGGTGGAGAAAGAAACTTCAGGATGGTCATGCTGGACTTCTGCAGTCCTTCCAGCACCCATATCTGCCTCCCCACTCGGCCATCGCAATGTGGAGCACATGGTCACCATGCCATTCAGGTCTGGAGCATATGCCCCTCCATAGATGGAAATGAGGGGAGGACATGCCAAACCCGAGTGGCACTTAGATCATGTATGCAAGGCTGCAAAGCCTGGAATAGGGTAAGCTTGCTTTTACTACTTAAAAGCCCTTGTGCACGCTGATGTAGCAAAAACTACATTATTGCTGACCTTTCCGTGACTTTTCTTCCCTCTCCCCACAACTTTGCCATGAAATTTATAAAAATTTCCATGCCAAAATCATAGCCTTAACTATCATGCTCCACCTGAAGACCGCAGTCCAAACCTAGATTTGGCTGAATAAGAAGATGAGGCTGGCATTAATTTAGTACTCAGAAGTTTATCCACTCAGAAATCCACTACACATTTTGCCACATAGACTCAGTAGAAGCTCAAGACTAGAATATCAGAGATTATGCAGATTTTTGTTTATTAGAACATTTGCAGGCATATTATATATAATTTTCCTTGCATTTTTAAAGAGAATATTGGTGCCAGCTGACACCATCGGGAAATGAAATACTCTCTTGTTGCCACAAGTACTCCTTTTCTTTTTGCGGATACAGACTAACACGGCTGCTACTCTAAAACCTTGCAAAGGTCTGTATGGAGATGCAGAGCTCTTCTGTTGACTCACTCTGTCACAAGCTAGGACGCTACACAAAGGTTTAGATCAATTTCTGCTCAGCCATTCTTCTGGGGCTGTCAGCAAAGGAAACAGGATGCACTAAATTACAGTTTGGGTATTCTTTTGAAATAATGTGTATTAGAAGACTAAGACCAATGGATTTCATACAAATCACCAAACATAGCAGCTAGTAATTTTTAGGCACCACTAATTTGGTAAAACTTTAAACTAGTAATTTAGACGTGAAAGATTTTACATCCCCTTCCCAGTCCTCCTGTAAAGAGCAATTAAATACAATCAATAAATATTTATTGTTTCTGCGAAAATGCGATGAGTATCACAATGCAGTGTCACTGATAAGAGAGGACATGTAAAAGTGCTAGAGAGAAATAAATAAAGTCTTTAAGGAAGATTTAAAAGACCAAATAATCTCCCACTTACTGCAACAACTTCTCGGTTACCACTCTTGAAAACTTTCTCAACTACTATACTGCCATCCCAAATATTTCTGAAATACAAAAGTATGTTAACACCAAATAAATTAACAAAAATGCCATTGGCCTTGAAAAACTGTTTCTTTTCTAAACCATTTCTTAATACAAATTGCCAATGTTTATGAATTAAAAAACCCTCCCTTCATCCTGAATCCAACCCAAAGAGTCAACTTGTAAAAATCAGGGTCTTTATTCATAAAAAATCATGAGCATAAGCTCTGTACCTTTCAGAATGAGGTAGGCACAAATTACAATTAAAGAAACAAAGCCTCTTTATGTGCTTTAAGAACATTAGGTTTGATTTCCTCAAATTATTTTGCACATAAGCTAATAGTAGTCTCAGAAGATGAGAGAATAGGCAGGCAACTATCATATATACCAGTGGTTCTCAGTTGTGGGTCCGTGGAACTCCGCGGACGAAACCCGGTGCCCTGAGCCCCAGCACTGAAGCCGGGAATGGTGCGGGGCTGAAGCCGGCGTCCCACCAAGTCCCTGAAGCTGGGATCGATGTGAGAAGATGGCCAAGCGCCCCTGCCCCCCCCGTCCCAAGCCAGGAGAAGTGGGGGGCTGAAGCCGGAAGCCCCAGTACCCCCCATCCCGCTGAATCTGGGAGCTGTACTGGGAGCCTCTCCCTGCCTGTACATAGCCCCTAGCAAACCCCTGCCACCATCCTGAGCTACCCCCCTGCCTGCACACAGCCTCCAGCTACCCCTACCTGCACCCTGAGCTACTCCCCTGCCCGCATACAGCCCCTAGCAACCCCCTCCCTGCACCCTGAGTGGACTTCAGACTTTCTGAACTGAGTCCCCTCTTGGAGTTATATTTTTTGGTTGCATCCCTCCACAGCCCAGACAGGCTGGGTGGCCTACTGAGGGAGTCAGGGGGTGGAGGTGGCACTCCCTCCCTGGATCCTCCTGTATGGAACTGGCTCGAGCCCCGCCAGTCCTTCCCCCCCCCAACAGAAGTAAAACTATGCCTATGCCCCAGCCTGGAGCCCCCATTTCCCCCCCGCCCCCACCAGGCCCTGGTGTTTTTGTAGCATGTAGAGGGGGGCCTAAGCAACAAAAAGGTTGAAAACCCCTGAGATATGCCATAAAACACATTTTTTTCTTAAAGGCAGTACTTGTAGAGTACCAAAGAGGGTTTTTGTTCTTAAACAGGCCTCCTACTACCACACTGTTAGAGGGCAAGGTACAACTTGCCAAAATCCCCATTTCTGCAGTGCTATTGTCCAGCATACTAGAGATCAATAATACTATTATTTATTACTGGTAAGCACTAACAACTTGCTCAGAATAGGACACGGTTTTTAAAAATCCGTTAACCAAGAAGGCTACAAACTAGGGGCTCAGCCCTGTGAGGTGATGAGCATTCTTGTTTCCTACAGACTTGAATAGGACCTGAAAGCAAACAGCACCTCGCAGGACTGGACCGTAAGAAACGAGTTTGCAGGGGTGTGTGCTTGTAGACGGCCCACTGCAGTATCAGGGCCTAAGTAGATCTCTTGCCCAGCTCACCCACAGAATGCAATACTAGCAGAGCTGTAAAGGGAATGAGATAACAGATACCATATGAACAGGAAGGGAAGGAAACACAAGGAACAGGAAGGGAGAAAGTGGAACAAAAAATTGCTGAGGCGTACTCCTTCACCTGCTGCATCTATTATGTGCGATGATATACTTTCTGTGGGATAACCTGGGTGCTATTAGGTCTAAGAGAGGGAAGGCGGCCAACAGATTGGTCATTTTGTACATACGTTACAATGGCTAACTACACACTTGTAGTGAGAAGCTAGCATGTAGCATGTGATTACACTAGTCCACTGGAATTTACCTAGATTAGTCACATATACACACTTCTTAATTATTAAACTATAGTAAATACAGTATCAAAAGCAAATACTAAGCCATTAGTGGACAGAAAGACTATGTTATGAACTGAGTGACAAAACATCTTTTACACAAACAACTCACCCTATAATTCGAGAGAAGTATATGCAGATGCCATTGTGTTTTCCTGAAAACACTATCTCTGGGCCCATCATACCACTCATGGATGCGCCAGCCTGAGACATTGAACTGGCTGCAGCAAACATTGGGGTTGACATACTCGGAGGCTGCAAACCTAGGACAGGGACACATATAGATTAATCCATTTACTTTTGATATAAATAAATCTAGTTGAGAAAACAACAAAAAATGAAAAAATAAAATACCTTGTACTGGTGTTGTCAAAAAGCTTGGATTAGGATAGGGACTGCCAATAGGCATAGGGGAACCTAAGGTGAAAGAAAGCAATATATACATTTATTGCATCAAAAACAACAATAAAAACCCATGATATGAAAAGAATGTTAAGATTGCCAAGTCAAGCACTCAGAAGTTAAGAAACATGAGAAATAAGTCTACCTTATGCAACCTTAGTTTGGCCCCGTGAACATATCCATTACCATAAAGTCTTTAATTACATGATCACTAACTATTTTTGCACAGGACCTTTCCTCATTTGGTGCACAGAATCGTTTATGCTCACTGACTGAGTAGCTATTTAATATTTATTTTTATCCTAATCATTTAGTGTGGCACCATGCCCCATTTACTGCACACCATCCAAACTCGGCACCAAATACATGGGGCTTTCCTAAGGTATTCTCATTGCTAAAAAATGATTGAATTTCTCTTCACAACACTCCTGTGAGGTGAGGTGATATTATCCCCATTTTACACATGGGAACTGAGGCCAGGGATTAAAGACAAAATTGTCAAAAGTGTCAACTACTTTTAGGTGTCCAATTTGCATAGCCTAGGGTCTGACCTTTTCAGGATACATAAGCCTTATATAATACTTTGTATATTCAGATTGCGGCTTTCATTGACTTCAGTTGCAGCTGTGAATTTTCATCATTTCTCCAAACCAGACAAGTGTCTCAAGTTGAGTATCCAGAAAATGAGGAACACGCAATGGCCACCTGGGAAAATTTTGGTTTACGTTCCTTACCCAGTAACACACGGAACATGTCTGCGGCAGGGTAGAATTCAATTCGCCAGGGTGACATTGAACTGTCTCTCCTGCCACCTCCCAACTTCTGCAATAAATGAGGCAGGGTTCCTACAGACAACAAGCTCCTTCACTACACAACCCTGATTCATTCCCAAAGCAGGTTCACCGTGCGCACTGAATGAGGCATGGTACTGCAGAGAAAACAGTAAGTGATCATGTAATTAAAGATTGTGTCATAACATTGATTGTGTCAAAAATCCTAACAATTAACTTATTTTACTTCTCATTTCTTCCATCACCCACATATGGGTAGACCTGCAGTGCCTGTGGAAGTATGAGAATGACACAAGTAAGAAGATATTCTGCAATATAGTGTTGATAAACTGCTTTCTGGCTGCCAAGGTGATTTTTGGCACTATGGCAAGAAGTCTGTATTTCCTTTATATTATGACAGCATCTTTAGAACACCTGGACATATTTTAGAATCACACCAGTGAACTCCTAAATCCAAAATAATTCAAAAGAAAAGTTGGAAAAACCCAACCCTGATAATCACCAGGTTTATTCCTTGAAATTGAGGCAGTGAATGAAAAGAAGGAAAATATTTCATATAAATAAGAAAGGGTAAAGATACAAGAAGCTGTGAAAATGAAACAAATTTCAGATTAAAAAAAAGATCAATGAAACATTTGCTACTCACTAGCAGGAACAGGAGAACCCAAAATTGGTCCTACGTTGCTTGGAGGAGGCAAAGCTGATGGAAATCGCATCTGTGCTTCTCCGCCATACCTAAAATATGCCAGACAAAGACTAACTTCCTTGCATATCACATACTTAGATCATCTGATTTTGAGGCCTTATTTTGTTAAATGTGGTTAAACAAACAGAAAATAATGCAATTTTTCATTTCTTGAGTTAAAAATACTGACCTAAAATTTTCAGAAAAAATTATTTGTGACTGTATGACTGATTTGTGCACTCAAATTTGGAAACTGAATAATTACAAGTTAGATGAACAACAAGTCATTAGCATATTACAGACACAAATTCCACATGCTTTTTTCTGAACAATTAAGACATTTTTATTTGTTGATTTTTTTCTGGAGCGGAGTATGAGTTTTATGCAGAAGTTACAACTTCTAAAAAAACAAAAAGTTTCATATTCACTTCTAATTAAGTATACATGCATGACCAGTTGCATTTAAAATGCATGTTCCATGTTACTTTGTTAAGAGTTTACACTAATTTTAAAACAATACTTATACAGAACTCAAACAGTTCCTGCCCCCTGTAAACATACCAAGAGCTTCCTTTGTGGCTGTAGTGGCATTCGATTTTAAACATAAAATTCAAGGCATAATCTACAAATTAATTGAAACTTACCTGAAAAATGCTCGGGTAGCCCAGGCAGACACTTCTCTATCACAAGCAGCAGCAGAGCAGGCAAGGATAAGGCAAGTGGCACAGGCCTGGTCCTCCTGTAGGAAATCATGATTTCTATCAGAGTGACAACAATTTAGACCATCGTGTTAAAAAGTTTGAAGGAGTTATATTGGCTCCTCACAAAATATTCAAGGCTCTGTTTGCCTCAACAGTGAGGCAATGAGGTCTATGCTACAGTTAGGTCAGCTTAACTACATCAGTCAGGCTGTGAAAAATATCATGCGCTGTGTGATGTAGTTAAGATGAACTAGGAAGAATTCTTCTGTCAACCAAGCTACCATTTCTTGGAGAGGGGGATTTACAACAATGACGGAAGGACCTCTTCCATCACTGTAGTAAGTGCCACTGTAGTGTTTCCAGGGTAGACATAGCCTGAGTCTTGTCAGTTAAACAGAAAGGAATAGTCAGTCACAGTAAGAGATTCTGTTGTGGCAGGTAAAGTGACCCGTGAAAGCTTTCTATGAACGCTCTTGATTCTTGGCAGGTTAAATAAGCTTGCAGTAAATGAAATATATGGAAAAACTGTTTTATAGGTATAGATAAGACGTATTATACTTGTATGGAAATGTGAGTTTATTAAATTAGTGTTACGAAGGATAAACATCTATATGATTTACAATGATTGTATTTGCTATTAAAGGACTAAACATTTAAATAAGCCACTGAAAAAAAAAAAACACGTCTCACCCACTTCTCAAAGAAATAATAGCAGAGGTTATTGTGAGGTTTCATTACTACTATGCTGTGAAGTAGAAATTAAGAAAGAACTACACATGTCAAATAAAATCAAGTTCTGTGAAAAAGTTTCATTCTAGCTTGCTTGGTACCAGTTTTAGTAAAAAAGGAAGGTGGATTCTAAGTATTTGCAGCCACTGAAGCACATACAAAACTTTTCTGAAAAGGACTAGGACTGTGACACTAGTTTTTTCAAGATTAATAATTTTTCTAATAAGAGAATTACATTCCCAATTCTTGTCATAATTCTGTGTTTGTCACTTACATGAAACAGACAGTTTTAAGGAAAAGAATATTACCCTTATGTTTTTAGACCCCATAAAAATGGTTACCTTCTTCCTTACACAGTATCTTGCTTGTTCAACTGACAAAGCAGCATTATCTTGACCTTATAGCTACTCGGATAATTTGATGAGGAAGCCTATATAAGTACCTAGATATGACAAGTAATACAAGAACTAATATTTTTGAAGCCAAAGAATGGCCACATTTACAACACAAACTAATCCAGTATATGACTGTACACCGAGGGCTTGCCTAATGGAGAGTTAGCGTATAACAAGCTGCGTTGTAAATCCACAGCACTCTAGCCTGCCGCACACTGACTGGCCATGTGAACCCTGTCAAACTGCATCATGGAACCTTTAGTGTATGCTAGCAGGGTTCACATAGCCAGTCAGTGTGCAGCACGCTAGAATGCTGTGAATTTACAACCCAGTTTGTTATACACTAATTCTTTGTATAGACAAGCCCTAAGTCTAATCATAGAGGACTTTTTTCCCCAGGGCAAGTTAAAAGTTCCCACCTGATGCAACTTGAAAAACCTTTCAATCTCCTCTCCATCACCTCCTACATTGCAAACTAGAAGATGTCGCAGTTGATCTACAGGTCTGAGTTTATGAAACATAAGGCTCCCCTAAAGTAAAATAAAGCAATACAAAGTTTGAAATAATGAGATCTGCATGTTTTAATTGGCAAACAACAATTCAATACATTCATCTAACACCCTGAGGGCTTGTCTCACTTCAATGTTAGCTCAAGGTATAGTGAGTGTTGCTCCAACCCAACTCCTGTGCACACAAAAATCACTAGCTCAAGTAAAATGGTGTTTTAAACTTGAAATAGCTGGTCCATCGGGGTTACCAGCTGAAGTTCTAGTACTCCTCAAGCTAGTAATGCAGTGAGGCTGCAGCTACTTGCTACAGCTTGAGTTAGCAGAAGTCATCACTCTGCTAATTCAATCACTCTGTGTGGCTCAAGTGTTGTTTTCCAGTGTGGCTGCTCTCATTTGAGGGAAGCTTTTTTGAGTGTAGTAACTTGAGCTAACCAAAGCAGTGAAGACAAGTGCTGAGTTACAATAATCAGGTCCCCAATAATCTGCAGCATTTCTAGACCACTTTCATAGCATGTAGCCGTACATTCTGTGATGGGTCCTGTAGTGTGATCTAACCAGACTCACAAATAGCCTTATGATAACAAAACTACAACAGGACTGCAGCAAGCTGGCAATTAATTTTATTATATTTCCTAATTGCTAAATTATTAGAAGGTTGAATTATTGCTACATTTTCCTTCCTATTGTAGAGAGTCATTAAATTTTACTACTACTTAATCTCAGCTATTTTTAAATGTAAGCCTTTTAAATAAAAAACAACTACCGAAGTTCTTGCGTCATGGAGTTTTTTTGTGAGGTGGCCAGAAATGGAATTCTTTGCTCAAAATTCCCCTAACAATAAATCTCTGCTCTTATTTCAAACTTTAGGATTCATACAGTTACCTCAGCAACCTGCATTTGTTCCAATTTTACATATCCACAGGTATATCTACACTTAGAGCTGGGGCTGTGATTCAGAGTTTGAGTAGACATATTTGTGCTAGCTCTCATGAAGATGGCATGCTAAAAGCAGTAGTGTAGCCACAGTAGCACGAGTAGTTGCAGCATGGGCTAGCTGCACCATGTATAACCCACTCAGACCCCATGGGTACGTTCTTGGGATAGCTAGCACATGCTACCGCATCTACACTGCTGTCTTTAGCATGCTCTGCCCGAGTAGGTCTACTTGAGCTAGCAATCACACCCCCAACTCCGTGTACAAATTCCCTAAGAGTATGTTGAACTATTGGTCACCAGCTGATAATAAACCCATGTAACTCCCCTGAAGTCAACAGAGACATACCAGTTTATGTCAGAAGATAATCTGGCCCTATAACCTTGAGTTGGTTTACAGAATTTACAAATGACTCCTTAACCATTTTTCCACTCCGCTCCCCCACCTCACCTTCACCAAAGGTATTCTCTGCAAACTCCATGCACATGGGTAGCCCTTTTCAGCACTGGGTCAGTCATTAAGCTTTAAGTTTCTGCTTCTCCCTCTCCCAATCTCTAAACAACAGGAAAAAAAAAAATCTATAACACACCTGGGCTGAGAGCAGAACAAATTTCTTTGGTGGCAGCATGTGTTGTTGTACAACAACAGGAGAATCAGTTATTGGAATAAGGTCTTTATTCAGTGGTGTTATAATCTTTGGAACTTTCAACTCATCTATGGCAGAAAGAGCCCATGAATGTCCATCAACATGTGTGGTCATCTGAGTAAGAGATGAACATTGTCAAAAGTTTGAAACAGGATGTACATTTTGCACACCAATGGTGATATCTAAATAACCAGTATTTAACATTACACAGCATAGAAACTGAAGTACTCTTAAGACAACAAGCCCCTAAGAAAATAAGGCATTAAAAACAGATACATGCATATGTACCCCACCAGATTAAAAACTGGCTAAACTACTTCCAGTTATAAACTGCAAGCTCTTTGGGACAGATCATTATTTGTATGTACAATTAGCATAATGAGGCACTATGATGCTACTAATAATACAAACAGTAAAATCAAGCTGCAAATTGTACAAAACTCCAAATGCATAAAAACTGTTTATTTTTAAATAATATCCAAGAGCTGCAAGTGAGACATGAGATTTTTAAAAAACTTCCGGTGACAGACTGGCAACAGTGATATATAATTGAGGCCAAGGCATTTTGTAGGACGGACGTCACTTAAAGGTATCTACCACCTACTTGTTTTCGTCCACACTCCTAGATCCAGTTTCTAACTGTCTAGTCTCCAAGGTGTTCCTTCAGCGTATGGTTGTTTTGTTTTGAAAGGACTCTTCCAATATGTCGGGGATCCCGCCAAGCTGCTCAAGCAGCTCCTACACCCACTCAGATCATCAGTCCTCTCCCAGCTCTCCCCGTGTATTTTAGGAATAGATGGAGAAGCCCTTCTGAAGGGCCAAACAGCAAACTGCCTACATAGGAGCTATCTAAGCATTATTTATTTTCTCTTACACAAGCATTGCTGAAAAGAAACAGAAAGAGGAACCAGAAGGGAGGAAACTGATGGGTGAGTCAGGGAATGATGAAAGGAGAAAACTGTAGATCAGGTTTCAACTCTGTATGGCACAACCAGCCCCTTCCTCCAAACACTACCAAACTGCTTCAACCATACTACTCTTGACAGCTCACTTGTCCACTTCTCCAACAACAATCTTCATGCCTTCTTCCAAGCTGTACCCTGTCCATGGAATGCCCTAACTGAACTGATCCATAAGGCAATGATTCTCTCCTCCTTCAAATCTCTCCTACAGACCCACCCTTCACCTGTGACACCTACAAGAAATGAGCCAACCAATGGAATGATTGAGGGAAGTATGGCGGAGCTGATATACTTGTTTAATTAAACAAAAATAATGTAGTATCTCCCCTGCCCTTCAAATGTTTACTCTTAGGGGAATTCTGCGCCACTGCGCATGTGCAGAATTTATGTCTCCCACAGATTTCTTTGCTTCCCCATAGAAGTAAATGTTGCTCCTCTTAGATTATAAACGCTATGTGGCAGGACTACGTCTTGCTGTGTTTATGGACAGTGCCTTGCACATTGCAGGCACCACCAAAACAAAAACAGTAGAAAATTTCCAACGATTTATAATGGTTTCTTACAATCCTACTTTGCATCAAACTGGGTTCTTCAGCTGGAGACTATTAAAGTGGCAGCTCCAACTGAAAGACACCAGCTCCATTCACAAAACAGAGATACCTAGTGTGAGACAGGTATGACAAAAAAACTACACTTAACAGTTACATAGCTCGATAAATATTTACCAAATAACTAGTCACAGGAGTTTTTGTGTAAGTTACCTTTTCTATATAGGAACTTAAAAAGTGATTCATGGAGCCTATGATATTCAAATAATATTCTCCATGCCGCCTCAAAAAATTGATATTACTTTACAATATTGAAGAGGTTACTACCTGTGTTTCCATCATTGGTTTTTGAAAAGGGAAAGAATCATGATTGATACACCACAAGATATCATTATCCTCATTTTCGGAAGCAGCCATCAGCAGGACACCTAACAAAAGAGTAAAATTAAGACTCTGTAGCGGAAGCGAAAACTTACATCAGGCCCACTGTTGCTAAACCTATATTTAAATTCAGTACAAGTCCATTCTACACATTCTTAAATTAATCTTACAAGGGGATCAACATCTAGCCATTGGTTGAGTTTATAAACTTAAGTATCTAAGGGGTTTTAGTGCAGATGTATATTTAACTGCTCTTTTGGTTCAGGAGTCTGTATTTGAACAGTCTGTTGGATCCCTTTTGCAGTATAGTCTAACATGCACTATATATGCACACAATGTATTCCAAGATACTCTATACATGCACACAAACAAGGATGAAGGTTAAAATTAAGACAGAAATAATTGAACGTTTTTCACTGATTTTTATGAAAGATTATGAGATGTTTAAATATACCCTGAAAGTAAAAAATATCTGGAAGTTATTTTAATAATAAATTCCATGCTGTGAAAATTTTAAATAGCTCTTCCCTAAAGTAGATTCATCACTCTATCACTAGCGCAGTGACAAAAATGCAAATTGCTGCATTCAGAGTTGGAGACACAAGGTTCATCTGGAAGAAAGAGTTCAGTGCTAAAATAATACACAAACTCTCTGATGCGCTTCAAGGATAGGCACATGAATATCCAATCTTCACAACACAAGGGCCTTACTAAGAATTTTCTGGAAATCAAGGAGCCACATCTTGTTTGTATATATTTATGCAAAATACACAGATTGTAATATGTGCTTACAGTTGTGTCTTCCATGACAGAGTAATAACAACTGCTTGTTACCAGTGTTCACTGGCAATAAAAGTGGTATGGCTTCACCCTACACTTCCGGAGGGTAACTAGATCATAACAGAATGATGCATGATGTTTTTGGCCCTTAAGCTATATGCTATGTAGCACAAGTTTAAACAGAAAAAAGGTTAACTAAAAATATAGAAGAAAAAAACTAAAATAATTTTACTGAAGAAAGGTTGGGTACTGTTACTGCTATGATCTGGACCAGTGGTTCTCAACCTGCAGCCCACTTGCGGCCCAATCAGCACACAACTGCAGCCCACGTGACATCCTCAGGGCCAGACAGGTACATAAGAACATATATATTATGTGGACGTGGCCCACATAACGCACCGAGAGCTACATATGTGGTCCACAATGGCAAATAGATTGACAACCACTTTCTGGACCAAATGGGTCAACCTCAGCCTTGCTGTATGTCCTTGCAAACATCTACTCTGCAATCACTATCTCACAGGAGACCTATAAGGATTTATTAATACTAGTATAGTGTTCTGAACATATAAAGAACAATGTAAGTCTTCATTATTAATTATTATTATTATTACTGGCAAGGGCTATTTATTCCAGATATTTAGAAGGGGTTCAAAGTTCAGAGTGTGACGAAGTCAGATCTGACACCTATACGTGAGTGGTCCTATTGGGTTCCAGGGAGATGGGTGAGTGCAAGCTCGCCCACGGCTAAAGGACCATCCCGCAGCCCATGGGGACGATCCACAGAGCCTGGAAACTCAAGTAATTATGGAGGACAATGGACAAAATAACAGAGACAGGTGTGAAGGGCAAAGGGTCAAAAATAGGAAACCTGAGGGGACACTGATCAGAGAACCCCAGCCAGCGCCCACTGCTCCTCAAACATGTCAAGGGAACCAGCAGATGCTGCCCAGAGGAACTCTGCCTGGATGTGTGAACGGAGGGAGGTTTGGAAATAGGCCCCACAGTCGCAGAGAACCGCCTCAGCCAACATCCTCTCCCTGCCGTTATAGATGGCCACCTTGGCCATCGCTAGGAAGAAACTGACGAGCAGGTCCCATGACTTTGTGGGACCGTGGATAGGATGTGCATATATAAGGAGGTGGGGGGAGAAGTGCAGCCAAAAACTTAAAAGGAGGTCCAGGAGTAGCTGGAAAAGGGGCTGCAAACTGATGCACTCAAGGTAAATGTGCGGCAGGGTCTCCCTCACACCAGAGAAGGGACAGGCTTCAGGGACAGGAGTGAATCATGCCAAATACACATCCGTGCTCACGGCTCCGTGGAGGAGCTGCCAGCTGATATCCCCAGTGGGCTGCGGGACTAGGGTGGTTATAAGAGAGTGGTGGAAGTCAGGTATATCAGCCCTAAAATGGTAAAGGCCCTTTTCCCTTCGAGCTGAAAAGGTTACCTCAGTTTAACTGGAGAGCCTGAGGCCAATTAAGGGTTGCCTGTGATCTTCAAAAACCCCTTTTCTGGTAAGAGAGGAGGAGGAGAGATGAGAGACAAGTTGCAGCAGAGGTAATGGCAGTAAGGAGAAAAGGTTTCTCCTGGGGGGAAGGCTGCCCTCCTCCCTATATGTGATGCAATCAAGCCAACTGTGGTTTGGGGAAGGACTGGCACCCAGAAGCCAGCATAATAAGGCAACACCCCAGAGAGGGGGTAAGGAAAGGTACTCTCTCTTTGTATTTTGAGTTTCTTTTGTTTGGCTAAACAGTATTACTTGGGCCTACTTTGTAAATATTGAAAAATAAAGGAGATGGGGGTGAAGGACAGGGAGACCCTCCAGAGTAAGACCAATTTACTCCAGGCCCCCACCACCAGATAGAGAAACGCTGAGGCTGAACAGGTGGAGGAGGTGCCTTGTCACAATATGACTAAACTCGGTTAATACACAGCAAATTTAATTTGATACTGACGCCTCAAAAATCTATGTTTTTATTAAAAACAGAAGAACAACAAACACGAATGGGTAACATTTTGAGGAACTGCAATGTGGTTTGGTCATGTAGTGTGTTCAGGGACTTTAAAGTGCTTAGTTGCATGTCTCCCCTATGCGTCTTTGAAAATTTACCTGGAAGACAACTGAATGGCTGAAGAGGTCAATTACACTATAAAGAGTTTTCTTCCATTTCTGGGTCACAGTTTTGAATTTGGTCTAGGTCAGAAGTGACCAAAAACTGAAGCCACCTGAAAGCTATTAGGCCGGCCTATATGAAATGAATTAGTAATTCAGACAAGATCACTAACACAACTGGCACACTTCTTGGCAAACTAAGCTCACAGACCAAGGACTTAATGGGCACAGAGCCTAACTATCACTATGTCATGTCTAGAGAATGTCTTTCAGGATAAACTTGAGGTACAGTGATAGGATAGTGTACCGTACCACTGCCTGTGTTAAACTCAAAGTTTCCTACACCAAGTTTCCTACTGTAAAATGCAATCATGGTGGGACTACTTATAAAAGTCTTAAAGAATGGATCTTATTTAACCTGCACTCCAAGGCTTACCTTTGCTATAAAGAGCTCTGTGCACCTTTGATGGCTTCTCCACATTAGAAGCAGCGGAAAATCCTGGAGGTAAGCGGATGTGAACCAGTGTTAACATTGAGGGTCGAGCCATTGGATGCTTAAATGGGGATGTACTAAAATACATTCGTACACCTAGGCCAAAGAAAAAAGGAGATCACTCTTAGGCAATGGATTTTGTGGAAATATTGTAAGTGGCTAACAGTCTCAACATATTTGATGCAAGGCTTAATTCAGAAGCTTGTAAGAAATTCTATATAAATATTATTACATTCCTTTCTTGAAAATGATCCTTCTATCCAAGTCAAATAATTCTGGTCCTGATCTGCCACTAGTTTTCTGCGTAACCTTTGACAAACCACTCTCCCCCTATTTCCTGAACTGTAAAACAGCATAAATAGTTATATGGTAGGATCAAGTATTTATCAGATGTCTGAAGTGCTTTGAATGTATGAAGCAATATACAAAGAACAGGTAACATTATTATAACGATTACTATATAAATGTTATAGTATGCATGGGGGACAGACAACCTTGCAAAGAAAAATGTTTGCCAATTTTCCGAACCTAAGCAGGTCTTATTTACTGATAAGGGAAGGAGGTAATATTGATTTCTTACCAGCATGTGTCACTGCCAGCAACTGACAATCTATAGATTCTGAATTTTCAATCACTGCTATCTGAACAATAGGCTTAAAAACAGAACGATCTATAGTCCTAAAAGAACAGAAAAGAGTTTACGTAACTGACATCATGCAATAAACAAATCAGAGAATACACAACACTCTTCCAAAGTTTGGTAAAACAAAAAAAAAGAAACGAACAGATTGCCCAATAGGAAGTATTTCAATCACACACTTCATATTACCTGGCAATGTTTCCAGCAGCAGAAACAACAGCATTCTGAGAAACAGAAGCAACTCTGGTCATTCCTTGACCATCTTGGCCCAGATCATAAACCTGTAATTTAATAACAGTTTAGTATTTAAATTAAATTAATGCACATAACTTTATCCCATCATGCAGTGACTCAGATTGCTCTCAATTCTTCTATGGCCTCAAGCTTCCATACACCAGAGGACTGAAGCAGTAGTCCTTCCTAGTTTTCAACAGCAAGGATTGTGGCCACAATATAGTTCAGAGGGGGAGGGAAATAAATGCAGGAATAAAATCCCTGGGGGAAATCCTTCATGTCTTGACTGGCATATAGAGAATCCTAATGTACAAACATAGTTTTTCAGATGGGGAGGATAAAAATAACATATGCACGTAAGAAACTCCAAATAAGACATGGAAATTATTCAGATACCTGTATCACTCCTTTTTCTGAACGGGTATATAGGATGTTTCGAGAATTGTCAATGGCAATTTGAACTATGGGATCTGCAAAAAAAAGCATGTGAAAATCAAAACTGGATTTGGTGCAAACTAGTTAATACAGTAAAATTGACAGTACTGAAACTTTACAAGGGTAGATTTGCCTGGCATTTGACGGAATCACTTATTAGAATGTACTCATACAGGGCATTCCATTTACAATGGGCTCCTGCCCAGGAACAGATTTAAAAGTGACATATTAATATTTTACTGAAGTACAGTAGAACAACAGACTATCACTGTCTAATCCATTACAAAACAAACATTTTAAATATTTGTATAACAATTTCTAGTAAAAGTTTTGCTATACTGATTACAATATTTTCACTCCAGTATGTAAAACTTACCAAATTTATACCACAAAACAGGGACTTTAGCCATTATGGCTAACATTTTCAGACTTCAATACCTAAATCCATATTTAGGGATCTAAGTAAGTAACTTGATTTTCAGAATTGGCAACCACTTGTTTTCGTCCCATAATCTTTAACTCAATGCACCCAAGTGTGAAAATGTTGGCCTAAGGTTTTTTTTACATTAACTTATAAACATTTCAGTTATTGATACTTTATCACCTACCATCCTCTGAGAATGTGAATTGCAGCAATGAAGGAACAAGGAAAGAAAGGGAGCTCTTTGAATGATTGATCTTTCTACATCGTTGACTAAACCAGCCTGCCTCAGCCTACAATTAAAAACATATAAAGCATTAAAACTAGCTAGGTAAACTAGCCATGTGAACTCCTGCATGATGACGCAATACACATAGTTTTCATGAACCCAATTTTAAAGGGACACTCTCTATTTGAAATGTAGATAATTTAAAAAAAAAAAAAAAAGTAAAAGTTGTTTCAGAAACTTAGAAGCCTCTGAATCTCAAAGCCATTGTGTGTGGTTTTCTAATCACATTTTCCATTTTTGGGGTGCATGGGTGTGGTTGTAATATCTTTCTCTCTCCTGCAATGTGTCAAGAAACGATCCAAACAAAGGAAACTGATTGGCTGATTGTTACAGCCACCTGCTGAATATATCTTAAAATTAAGATTTTAACTTCTTTGGGCAGGGATTTACTTTTACAGGACATTCCACAATGGGCCCATGACTTAGTTGGGACTTGCAAGTGCTGATATAATGTAAATCAATAAAAATAATCAGTACTTTCTTCTGTTTATTGTAATAAAAAAATAAACAGCCTATAAAAGACTTTAACAGTGCCGCTTTAGAGACAAAGGACTGGGCTCAAGTCTGCAGATTGAGTCAGTGAAGTAAAATTAAATTCATGACAGCAGATCAAACCTCATCCCAGTCAACTTCTAGGTTTTATCAGTCTCCAATAATCAGAACAGCTGCTCCTAGTAAGGTGGTTTTGAAGGTAGAGATAAGATGGTTGGGGACAGCAGTGTCTGTAGAAGTTGTCAGAAAGGAGATCTCATGATGCTTGCCCTTTGCAGAACAATTTTTTTTGCTCATTTCTCAAATAAATTAGCTTATCATGACTATAGGTTGATAGTATTTCTGTATTAAGAGCTCAGAGCTATCACTCAAATAAATTAAGGCAGGCAACAGAATTGTGGAAATGAGGTGACAAGATTGACAAATTTTCAGTTCCCAAAACCCCAACCCCATAACCAAGAACAAAAATACCTTTGCATAAAGACTATATTCACCTGATAAGCTACTTCATATAAACAGCCATCCTTTCCAGCCAAAAAGATACGGCCATTTTCAGTGGAAGTTATGGTTAGAAGATAGGTATTATCAGTAGGGAGTGAATAGAGAGGATCTGGAAGCAGCTGCATTCCTCCAGACATGCTGTCATTCAGGGCTCCAGAACCTTAAAGAAATCAAGAAAAAACCCCCATCACATCTGTTAAGTTTGCTTGTTTAAATACCATGGTATTGTGATTTAGGACTATTTCAGAAAATCAGGAAACACTATAGTGAGACTGCAGCTTAGTGGACTGCCAGAGTTGGTTTCTTTCTTTTCTTTTTTTTAAAGTCACAGCAAGTTTTGTTTACATTTTACCTCTCTCGGAAGCTTATAATCAATACAATTAATATCCCAAAATCCTGACAAATCTAAACATAAGACTTCCCAGTTTGTCTATCAAACAGAGACATCATAACAACAACCTATTGAAAATATATTCTATTTTAGCCCTCTAATATTCTTACTCCCTCATAACTTTCTCAAAACCTCTCATTTATTTTTTCTACTTACACATTTCATGTGTAAAAATATACAGTACTGGGCTTGAGTTTTCTGTGGTTCTGAATCAAATGCCAAAGAGTTTAGAATTTGCCAATAAGGGTACCTTTACATTGCATTTTGCTCCAAGTGGGAGCAAGCCTCCCAGCCTGGGTTGACAGATCGGGGCTAGTGGGGTCCCACTAGCACTCTAAAAATAGCTGTATAGACAGATCTTTGAAGTTGCAGCTCAGGCTGGAGCTCAGGCTTGAAGCCATCACCAGCCCTAGGCTTCAGAGCCCAAGCCACAACTTCAAAGTGCTCTCTAGACAGCTATTTTTGGAGAGTGTGAAAGAGCACCATTACCTAGAGTCTGTCTACTGGTCAGGAAGGCATGCTCCTACTCGCTCCAAAATGCAGTGTAGATATACCCTAAGACACATTAAAAACTGATGCAGTTCACATGCTGCTCCTCCCTCAACACAATACTTGATTACTGGGAAACAGTTAACAGTCAGAGTATCTTCAAAAAGAACTAAAGGGTGGGTAACAGAGAAGATACTTCTCTGAATCTCTTGCAGGACAGGATACTATATCCTACGTGAAAAGGATGCTATAAAGTTCTTTCACCCTGGATGCAGAAAGCCATAGAATTTTAGGAAAAGCCCCTTAGCATGCAGCTTAATATTTTTTAAATTACATGACTAGTAATAAATTAATGTTGTGTGGCAATTAATTCGCAACTGAGAATATTATCCTAGAAATTTATATTTACTTGGGATGCGAGAGAGAATTACCTGCTTGCAAATTAGCATAGCTAAGTCCTAGAATCACTATATCCACAGGAGTGGCCAGAACCAGTAGGTATCGTACATGAGGCTGGAAAATACCTAAGAAAAGAAGAAAAGTTAGAACTTAGTTCAAGGCCAGTACACCAGATTCATACTAAGATCAACATCTTCCCTGCATGCAATTTACAATGGTCTGAGGGTTAGTCATATTGAAGGTCTGACAGCTTGTGAAGCGCCAGAATTAGAAAACTATATACCATTCAGATGCCCAATTTTCCAATGCTTTATCTCATTCTATTCCAGCTCTGACAAGTCATGAAATATTGAGTCTTAAAATGATATTCTTATTACTATCTTCTTTTAACCTCCAACCCTACCCCCTCTCTCCAACTCTGTGTCCAATCTGATGTAAGCAGCTGTGACCAAAAGAACTACTACAGCTAGAAACCAATATTTCATGCCAGCTGACAGCAAGTCAGAATTCCTAGTTTTCAAATAGTATAAAACATTAGATTGTAACTTAGCAGTAATTGTAAGATCTCTAATGTTCATGACTACCTCACTACTTGTGACTTGTAAATCCTTCCATAACGCCTCTAGTTTCGTAAAGAAAATTAATCAGTTTTTTAAATTTTTGACAGTGTTCAGCAGCTACAGAATTCTGGTCACTGTCATGCATTTTTTATTACCTGCCTTTGGCTTCACAAGACCCACAGCAAGAATAGTTTCACTAAGACCATCAAAATAAGCAAGGTCTCCCCTGTCAACAAATGAGAAAAAATTACATCAAAGCACAACAGAAAAGACTTTCAATATCCAATAATTTCTAAATATACAGAATCTGAAACTTTTAAATTCTTCTGTTACTATACAACAATTGTAACCCATCTTCTGCATTCTTTTCTTAGGGTGGAAGCAAGACCATTAGAATGGCACTGACCGAAAAAAGTCATCATAATAGCTATGTAAACAATCCTCTGTTTGGAATGAAGTAGTCATTTATGCTTTAAGTTTCAAATTTAAAATCCAACTGTATTTTTAATTCTCAGTTCCTTGTCTATTCACACAGTCTATTTTGTAGTCTATAGTACTCCCAAAGTTAGTCCAGATATAGCTCAACAGGAGAAAGGGATTCACTGCACTATTCACAACCAACTTTCTTTCCTTCCTTCCTTCTTTCTGATAAAATTATCTAAAGTGAGTTTAATTTACTATGGGGAAAAAAATCTATATATAAAAAAAACCCACCTGTAATACCGTGAAGTTAGTATTATTCAACCCTATTGGTGCATGCATTTTGGAGATATTAACTAACCCTGTGTAAAGCACAAGTCTCATTTAAATCTCCTCTAGAAGTGTAATAATTCAGAAGAAAAACTGCAGTTACAGAAAATAAGTTATACTATAGAGACACATAAGGAACACAAACCCAGGCACTGAATGGGCATCACAAGCATCTCTCCCTGAGGCATTCAAAAAGACTATGAATTTATCATCATAGTTTTATGAATCTTTAAATCATAAGTCAGGTAAGATATTTATATTAATAATAAATGTAAGTCAGAAAGCTTTGGTATATCTTCATCATTCTAAAGCCACATTATAAACATAAAAATAGCTGACTGTGGGAACATGATTGCCTACTACATATACACCATAATGCATGGATTAAACCTAGTCAACCAAGTTAATTGCTGTATGAGCATATGGAGTCTAAAATAAAAACATTCCTCTTAAAAATTTTGAACTCAAGCTCAATATAAATACACCAACAACTTTAGGAGAGTAGAGAAGCCCAATACTAAAGGCATGCATTTTCCTTACCCATCTCTTATCCCCACTACACCAAAAATCCAGAACCTGAAATGATCAAGGTACCTTAAAATAAGTACACTTCTGTGCTGAAACAAACCACTCCCCTTATAACCATGACTTAATTCAGATTTAACACCATATATACCTGTAGAAATTTGTTTTCTACATACCCATCTTCATAATTCCACATAAAAATGTCACTGTCAATAGTCAGCCATGCCCTGCTGATATCTGAAAATACTCCCATCATACAATTACATTGCATATCTGAAATACCACAGATGTAAGGAATAATGTACTCAGGCTAGCCATGACAAAATCCCCATCAGGCTATTTTAAAGTTGTAAGAATATGCACAGATACTAGTTAAAGAAGTTCTGTATGTGTGTACGAGAAGCTGACATATTTTGACAAGTGTGAAAAAATAAATGAAAACTACCTTTAAAAGAAATCAGATACAGATGTTGGGGGAAATTTCCTTGGTATTAGCTGTGCACCTCCCAAAGCTATGACATCATACTGCAGCTTTCTCTGGCCCTGCTTTGTTTGAAGATATTGCATATCAAACACATGGGGCATATTCACTATTTACTGCTGGTAAGTACCAGTAATACCAATGGACGTTCCACCTGTGCATCATAAATAGACTATGCTCCATGCTGGGAAAACCAATAACTACCACTGTTGATGCTTGGGCAGAATAAAATGTTCTCTCCTCAGACACCTTTTTACAGAGTTGGTGGGGGAAAAAAAAAGCACCATTTTGTAGCCCTATTACTTAAATGAGCATTAAAATTGAACAATCCATTGAAAGCAATAATGACTATTTTCACTTTCAAGGCCTTTCAGGCCTATCCCCACACTACCTACCACCAATGATGCCAGCCTCCATTGCCCCCTTGTTAAATTTCCAAAATAAGCAATTTTGTGCTTACTCCCATGCTGCCCCTCATGCTTGGCGGGAGTTCTACATAAATGTCTGCAAAGCTACATCATTTTTCACCTTCAAATCCTTAAAACTCTCCTTTGCTGTGCTGGTGCCTACAGAACGCTTGATAGTAGTTAGGCTGCTGGTGTGTTGAGATTGCTGCATATCATGCTGACTAACACACAC
Source organism: Lepidochelys olivacea (assembly GCF_965140295.1). NCBI lineage: Eukaryota > Metazoa > Chordata > Testudines > Cheloniidae > Lepidochelys > Lepidochelys olivacea. The sequence continues at coordinate 26,917,148 of NC_140415.1, forward strand.
TCACACACAAACCAAAATCTGAAATGGTGCCCCTGGTGAGCCAGGAGTGGCCAGAGAGCTGTGGGATGGCCCGGGGCTCTGGCAAGACATAGCCTCCTCCATGCGATAGCACAGAGCCAGCCTTGAGCCACAGGCTGAGTGCCACGCACCACGAGCTGCTGCACAGAAGTAACACCCAAAAATATTTAAATAAATGACATTCTATTATTTTTAACAGTGCAATTAAAACTGTGATTAATTGTAACTATTTTTTATTCTTGCAATTAATTTTTTTTATCGTTTGACAGCCCTAAAAAGATATGCACCTCACGCAAGTAAGTTATTCCACTTGATTTTAAAAGCACTTTATTTTTACCTCTAACATATGCAGACCCCTTTAATGTAAATGTACTAAAATTGTTATGACAAACATACCCAACTGTCATTAAGCATCAAAATTACAATATGTAGCTGCCGATTATTGAAGCAACTTCACATAGATGGACCCCTGTAACTTCTTGGGAGCCATATGGACTCCAGGGTGGGTGTGTGCAGGATAAGGGTCCATCCAGGGGAAGCTGCTTGAAGGATCAGGGCCAAAGCGATTATGAAATAACAAAAGTTCATTTATAAAATTATTATACACACAAAGTAACATGCTATTTTTATTAGGATACGTCCAAATTGCTCCACTAGCTCAGGGGGAAGCGGGACTCTGCGGATTGAACTGATTTCTGGAAGATTGGGTATTGAGAGCAAACCAGGTCCTTGCAAAGGATAATCCATATCGGACATACCAGAAACTGTGGGACTACCTGCAATTAAAATAAATAAATAAAACACTTTAAAGTTTCATATGAAAAACAAGTTGTCAGCCAAAAAATAATACCCAATTGATACTTTACTTCAATTATCCTTAAGAGATTTCCCCTGCCCCAATATTTGAATTAGCAAGCACTAATTTCTGTTAAACCTGAATTAGACTACTTTATATTCCTCTCTTAATTTTGGTTGATTATTTCAGATAAATGGACAAACTAGAAAGTCCTTAAACCACAGGGAAGAACTAAACCAAATTTTAGCCCCTGATCCTTCAAAGACTTAAGCACATGTTTAATTTGAAGCATACGAGTAGTATTAAACATGAGTTTAGCATGTGTATAAATGTTTGTAGAATCAGGACTTTATACTGTAAATCCTAAATGAGACATGAGCAAAAGCAAAATTTACAATACACAAATAATACAAGTGCACTAAGAGTAACACAGCTCACTCAAAATATTTATGAAGTATTTTTAAAAGAGGGACTTTCACAATTTCAAGAGTATTTGTTTAAAGCCATATCTATAATATACATTTTAAATAAAGAAAACAAATAAAACATCTAGTGCCCTCCTAAAATTGGCTGATAGGCTCTCAAAATCTAATTTTATATATATGCTATAAGCACCTTCCATCCGAAAGGCTCTCGTAACTTGTTCACAAACTACATTGGTATAATACAAGTGAAATACAGTCCCCTCTGTCTATTATAAACTCCAAAGTTTACATTTGCAATGTTTTTCTCCTGCCACCAAATGCAAGTTAGGCTAAATGCAAGGAGAGTCTCCTTTGTGGGAAGAGACTTATCAGACCAAGAAAAGTGACGGTCTGTAAAGCTTCCTAAATGTTGTCTTCCTTTCCCTTTAGTTACACTTTTGACAGCTAAGTAACTTTTGAGATATTTTCATTTTAGAACTGCTGTTTCATATTCTATATTAGTGAAATCAGTTTTAAAAACTGTACTCTTTATTTGAGGAAAAAAGAGAACAAGATGTGTAATCTGTCCATGCACAAAAAGTTGCAAGATTGGGGCCTTGGTTTGTTGACTTTACCCTCTTTGGATGCATTTAATCATCAATCTCTCCCCCCTTCTTTTTTTTCCGTTTTCCTCCTAGAGTCAACCCCAATGCTATCGCTCACTATAGGATCATTTAAAATGACAGGTGCTTTAACTTAAGTAACTGTTACACGTAAGCGAGGTGCTCCTGACAAGGGAGAAACCTACATAACCCATCAAAGATGACTGAACTGAACCACAAAGGAAGCAAATTCTCAACATACATGAAATATGGGCAATAAACTTAAGGCAAACTGCAGGAATTATCTGGCAGCGCTAGCCTTAGTCACCTGTGGATGCTCACAGCTTGTCTATGGTACCAGCCCGATGGATGGGCAGCAATCAATCCAGTGGGGGAGAGGAGGAGTCGATTTATCATGTCTGGTATAGACTCAATAAATTGACCACCGATCGCTCTAGCGTTGACTCCCATACACCACCTCAACGAAATCACAAGGGGAATCAACAGGAGAGTGTCTCCCGTCGACACAACGCGATAAGTAGATCTAAGTATGTCAACTTCAGCTACATTATTCACATAGCTAAAGTTGCATAACTTAGGTCCATCCCTCCATAGTGTAGACCAACCCTAAAGCGCCTCATATGTCAGGGTATATCTACAGTGCAACAGAACGCCCTCAGCTGGCCTGGGCCCATTGGGCTGGGGCAATACAGATTCAGGCTCCAGCTCTGACACCACACAAGAGGCGAGGGTCCCATAGCCCAGCCCAAATATCTACACTGCAATTTCACAGCCCTGAAGCACAAGCGCTGCAAGCCATGGGTGTTTCACTGCAGTGTAGACATAACCTCGGAGACTCCTCAGCGGAACCAGGATTCTGAAGTGCAGTTTTCACGACCATCCGGAGGGGCTGGAGACTAGAGACGCCAGTGCCCCACGAGCTGCAGTTTTGGCTGGATGTGACTGCCTGCGGGGGGCCGAGGGCAGGAAGAGGGTCGCAGAGGCACAGTACAGGGCGCTCTGGCACTGCTGCCCGCAGAGGGTCCCCAGAGCAGCCATCCCTGCAGGGGAGGTGGGGGGTAGCGCGCGGATCCCCGCGTGACCACCGGGCCCCAGCGGGATGAGCCGTGTGCGCCCGACCCGGCCGGGGAGAATCACAAGGGGAGGAGGAGGAAGCTCTGAGCGGGGGACCAGAGCGGTGAGCGGGCCCGTACGGATCCTCACCGGGCGCCGGCACAACCAGCAGCTCGGACAGGTCTGGGTAGCAGCGATCATCCTGGATCTGCCGGTCGATGATGCGGCCCGCGTTCTCCAGCGCCTCCTGCAAGGCCGGGGCGGCCGGGCTCATCGCCACAGGCATAGCGATATCGGCCGGAGAGAGACAGGACCGCGCCAAACCCCAGCAGCCACCGCGCCCGAGCGTCTGACGCACTTCCGCCTCACGACCACTCACTTCCGGCGAAGGACGCCCCCGCAGGGAAGGGTTAAGTTTAAACTGGTCGCTGTGGTGCGGCGTCGGCAGGGAAGAAGATCCGGCGATGGATGCAGAGGAGACCGTTGGGGTGGGGGCGCTGGCGGCTGAGGCGTCTCGTGAGTGAAAGGGGAGGGGCAGGATGGAGAGCAGGACCAGGGGCTCCGAGAACCTGGCGGGGGGGTGGGAGGAGGAGGAGCGCCGCGCGCCTGCCCTGGGCGCTCGCACCTCGACTGCAGAGCTTGGTAATCCCTGGGCTCTTGGATCGGGCCGGGCCGGGCCGTGTGCGCCGAGGTGACGGAATAAAAGAGCTCGGTTGCTCCTCTGAGGGCTGGTCTTAGCAAGTGACACCTCCCCCCCCCCCCCGGTCAGTGCCGAAGTCACTAGCAGTACCCAGCGCTTAGATGGGTGGTATCTTCTCAGCCAGCGTGTGATTTAAGTCCCGCTGCGCCCAGTCTGCGTCTCAGCGACAAACTCTCCTGCTGGATTAGCGTACAGCGCCGAGCGCCCCACGAGGCCTACATCCTTCCCTGTTCCTCACAAACAGCATGTTGTTGTTGTCTGCTCTCAGGCAGAACATTAAGATATGTTCAGTGAAGGCATGTCTAACATTAGTCTGTAATCTGTTGTTTGTACTTGATAAAGTATGAGGCTAGAGTTTTTAAGACCACAGTGTGGGCCAACATCTCTATTATTTATGAGTATTACTGTAGCAGCGAGATTGGAACCTTGTTGTGCTAGGCACTCTGCATACACACAGTAAGAGAGTCTCTGCAGTGAAGAGCAGTCTAAAAAGCCAAGACAAAGAGCACAAGAAAGGACATCTCATCACCTGCGTTGTGCATGAACAAACTAAGGGCTTGTCTACACTGGCACTCTACAGCGCTGCAACTTTCTCGCTCAGGAGGGTGAAAAAACACCCCGAGTGCTGCAAGTTTCAGTGCTGTAAAGTGCCAGTGTAGACAGTGTACCAGCGTTGGGAGCCGTGTCCCTCGTGGAGGTGGGTTTTTTTCAGAGTGCTGGGAGAGCTCTCCCAGTGCTCAGCCGTGACTACACAATCCAATGCTGCGCCAGTGCTTTAACATTGCCAGTGAAGATGTGCCCTAAGGCACTGAGAAATTAGGGGACTTGTCCAAGGATATACTTGATGTCTGTGGCAGAACTGGGAAGTCCCAAGTTAATATCTTAATTGCAAGACTATCCTTTCCTTAAGTAGAAGATGATAAATGGGAAAGAATTAACAAAGAGCTATAAAGCTGCTGGACTATTACCAAATGAAGTGCAAACCAATTAAATAAAGATGTTGTTAATAAAGGCTAGGATTTTTCAAACAAGCCTAAGGGAGCTAGGTACTATCGTAATATTGGGCCTACAAATTTATCCTAATTGTAAGCAAAACTATAAAGTGACTGTTGAATATCTCAGCCATTACACTTTATAACCCTATCCCATTGGACACTGAGGCCTGGTTTACATCTAAAACTTAGGTAGACCTAGCTACATCGCGGTTGACTCAGCTACATCACTGAGGGCTGTGAAAAATTTCATGCTCTGCACACTGTAGTTTTGATGATCTAATCCCCAGTTTATTCACAGCTAAGTAGATGGAAGAATTTGTCTGTTGAGCTAGCTGGCGCCACTCAGAAAATCACTGTAGTGTCTATACTACAGTGGCAGATGGCTGAGATTTGAGCCTGTGTTTGTGCAATGTTTAGATAGAGTTCTCTCCAACTAACCATGCTGCTAAACCTGTTTGGGGGGATGATGCCAGGGACTTACAAGTGCAAGAAATATATTGGGGAAGGAGGACTATAAAGGGTAACTGGGGAACATGGAGAGGGAAGTGAGTTTGGCTGGGAAAACAACAACCTGCTTGAGTGCTGCCACAGCAGCAGGGACAAGAGTCTGTCCAGCACCATATTTGTGGCTACGATGTACTATGTGTGCAGCTCTGCTTATCCAGTAGGGCTGCTTCTCAGTAGCCGTGGGTTCAGAGAGTCCTGAGCGGATGTCTTTAGGAGTCTCTGTGAGTGGGCCAATCCCCTTGTGGCAGGGCTCTTCTTGATCTGCTGCAATCTCCCACGCAGTCACTTCCTGCTGGTGGAGGTGGCTCCTGTTGTGCTTCCTGGTGCAGCTCCAGCTGAGCAGCTAGGCACGGAGGGCGATGAGTGGCCACAACTGGGGAGGTGCTGGAACGGTGGGCTCTATGCACAGAATTTACTCTAACCATTCTGTTCCTTTGTAGATATGGAGCTGGTGGGAGGACCCCATCCGGAGCTAGCAGCCACGATGGGCTTCTCAGGCTTCGGTAAGTCCAGGGCTCATGAGAAGGGAAAATGAGGCACTGTCTGTGTGCTGGAGGAATACACCTTGTGCACTGGGAAAGTACTGGTTGGGGATGGTGAAGGGGGCAGTAGGCAGGAGTGTGAGTCTCTCTGGAGTAGGGTAGCATTATCCATAGCTGGAAAGCCTAGAGTACCTCTTGGGGCAGGATGCACTTGTTAAGGGTGTTGCAGTTCAGATGAAGCTTAACGCTGAAGCTTGTTTGTTCTTTCCCCAATTTTATATTATGGGTTGTGATTTAGAAGACTGTAAAATGCTCCTCAGTGGGTTGTACTATAGTATTTGTGGATTTAACTTTGACAATACTCTTGGAAATGCAATGTAAAAAGCATGGTAACATACGCTATCCAATTCACATCAATCACAGTAACTGTATATAAACTATGTGTGTATAGTGGGGAATAGGAGGTAGATTTTTTTGAAAGGCATGAAGGGCAGTAAGGTGCCCAATTCCCATTTATGTAACAGTCCTAGTGAGAGAGTTTTAATCTGAAACTTGAATTGAAGAGCATCTGAGTTACCCTGGTCACTTGCTCATTTTAATCTTCTGAAGTTCATGTTACTTGGTTTTAATCAAAGTTTCTTTTTCACTCATCTTTTAGGAAAGAAAGCACGAACTTTTGACTTGGAAGCAATGTTTGAACAAACTCGAAGAACTGCAGTGGAAAGAAGTAAAAAAATGCTGGGTAAGATAGGTGAATCTCCCATGCTTGTGTATTTGACAAAAGGCTAACACACAATAATCTAACGTGTTTAACACTTGCCTTGTTTACATGTAGGTGTGAAAACATGTTGGAGAACATGTTTTAAAAATACACTTCATCATAGTGTAGACTGCTGTAGTGGGGCTGGATCATGCTGGGATGACATACCGGGACTTTTGCTGCGTGGAGAATGCCGTTTTGTTCTCGAAACAACATCCTCACTACAGTGTGTGGTGCATGCACAGTCACGCTACATTGAAGACACCATTTGTTAGAGCAAAATGGTGTCTTCTGCATAGCATGTGTGTGTGCAAGGTCATGCTGCCAGGGGCGTTCCAGTAGCTTCCCCTTGAGGACTTCACCACTGAGTGTGGACAAGTCCTAAATAGTTTGGGATCCGCTTACTTGAGAGAGACCTCTCTCTCCAGGCCACACCTTTGTGATTGAGATCAGCAAAGTTGCTGAAGCTCCCTTATTATAAGTATAAGGAACTACTTCCAAGTCATTATTCTGGACTATCTTTCAACCTTGGAATTTGTTCCCCACACCCTCTGGTCAAAAATAACCAGAATTTGTTAACTTTCAGGCATAATACAAGGCCTGTGTAATTACTGATCCATTCAAGGAGGGGATGGGCACAGGGGTACAGGATTTGATTATCATGGTTCTGATTCTATACTGAGAGCCATATGAACACACTTCTGTGCAGATGCCTATTGGCTTTGGGGCTCTGAGCATTTGCCGGAGTATACCTGCTTTGTTCTTAGTTCAGGTTTGGGCCTAAGTCTGCTGTAAATTATGTATTTATTTGCTGGTGTGAGGAACACTTTGATGATATTGTGAAAATCACTTGTATAAGAGGGTCAGAGCATTGACTTAAGCACCTTTTAAATATTGAATAAATCTAAATAAATGTTTCTTCATGTTGAAATGTGTGATGCTGGTAAACCATGTGCCAGCTCATGCCAAAGTCACCATGTGACATTCCCCAAGGTACAGCCTGGACTGTTGCACAGCTGTGCCCCCTCAGTTCGCCAACCTTTTACAGACTTTGCTTTGAGAGCAAGCACTCTTGGCCTGCCCTCACACAGCCCCCAGCATGTAAATTAATCTGAGCTATTCTGCAAAAATGTTTGCATCAGCCACCCTTGAATTACACAGTAGAGCGACACAGCAAATTCCTTGTCCCAGACTTTCTCCACAGAAATATGTGTCTTGTACAGCCCAGCACCCGTCTGGACAAGAATACAAGCTCATATAAAGTCTGTCATTTCATTAACAGAAAATGTTATGCACAAACCTTGTTACCTCAAACTGAGTTCCCAAACAATTCAATCCAAGCAAACTGTTTTAGATAAAATAATAAAAAGTTTGACTACAGAAAGCAAGATTTTAGGTGATTACAAGTAATAATGCATAAAAGTCAGAATTTTTTATAAAGAAATAAAAGGTAAAACACACTAAGTTCACTATTAAAGCAAAAGTGTCTCTCATCACATGTTCTAGCAGTCTTACTGGCTGAATTTTTCAGCCAGGATCCCTCTCTAGTCCAATGATGCTTCCTTTGTCTTTCAGATGTTTTTGATGCTATGAGTAGAGATGAAGGGAGAGATGTTTTGTGTCCTCTGTTCTTATCTCGTATAGTTATTTTCCTCTTTAAAAATCATTTTGGTCTGAGGTTCAGAAGACACACAAAGTCTATTTGCATGGGAATCCTCAGCTGTTCCTTTGCCAAGATGTAAATTTCTCACTCACACCCTTCTTCCTGCCAAAGAATGACCGGTTAACCAGGTCATTGAATTGTAGGACTGGAAGAGTGCTTGAGAAATCATCTAGTCTAGTCCCCTGCAATCAGAACTAAGTATTCTAGTCCATTTGATTATGTTAACACCTGCCTGAGGCATCAGTTTGCCTTTTGTCTCTGAGGAACTGGTTCGTGCCTGCCTTTCTAAACTTGGAACATGTCTCAGCAATGTCATATAGTAGACTCTTATTTCTCCAGTACAATAATGATCAGCAAATTATGAGTTTTCAAATGGTGCCTCACAAGGCATACTTTGTAAAAGTGGTGGACATAAGGGTACAGACTTGTAAGACCCCATGTCTCAACTGAACACTGACAAATGCTTAACTGGAATCATTCTGGCTCACCTGTGTGTTAGTATTGTTAAAGTAGGTGATACAGTTATATAAGAATGTTTCATGTTTACATTTTTTTAAATGCTTGAGAGTTGCCGTATGTACTAATTTCACTTATAACATCTATATCCCCTTATTGTATGGTGTCATAAACATACAGCTAAGGATAGCATAAAATCCCTCCTTTACCTGAAAGGGGTTAAGAAGCTCAAATAACCTGGATGGCACCTGACCAAAAGGACCAATAAGGGAAGATGATCCTTTCAAATCTGTGGGGGGAGGTTTTGTTTTGTGCTCTCTGTTTGTTGCTCTCTCTGGGACAGAGAGAGACCAGGGCAGGAAAAACACATCTCCTAAAACACTACCTAAAATAAGCATCTAAGATTACAAATTGTAAGTAATAGTAAGGAAACGCGTTAGATTATCTTTTGTTTTAGCTTGTGAATTTTCCCTATGCTAAGAGGGAGGTTTATTCCTGTTTTTTGTAACCTTAAAGTTTTGCCTCGAGGGGAATCCTCTGTGTTTTAAATCTTATTACCCTGTAAAATTACCTTCCATCCTGGTTTTTCAGAGGTGCTGCTTATACTTTTTTCCTTCATAATAAAGTTCTGTTTTAAAGAATCTGATTGATTTTTAGTGTCCTACAAATACAAGGGTCTGGTCTGTGCTCACCTTGTTTACCTATTTGGTTGGTATATTATTCTCAAGCCTCCCCAGGAAAGGGGTGAAGGGGCTTGGGGGGGATATTTTGGGGAAACAGGAACTCCAAGTGGTTCTTTTCCTGAATCTTTGTCTAACTCACTTGGTGGTGGCAGTAATACCGTCCAAGGACAAGGAAGAATTTGTGCCTTGGGGAAGTTTTTAACTTAAGCTGGTAGAAATAAGCTTAGCGGGGTCTTTCATGCTGGTCCCCACATCTGTACCCTTGAGTTCAGAGTGGGGAGGGAACCCTGACATAAGGTAATATTTAAGCATTTGTATTTTAAGTCTCTCTGACTGTGTAATCAGACAGAAGAGAGACATTAACTAGTGTAAACATTGGTCTCCAATGGAAGGTATGTCATGTCCTGGCTAACGAGCAAGGCCCTTCAACACTAGAGAGATTATTGTGGAACATGAAAGAACTCTGCTCCTTTCCTGTCCCCGATGAGTCATACAAGTGAATGCCTCCCATCAGCTGAGTTTGCAGCTCAGAGCAGAAGGGACTAGGGTAAGGGAATAAACCCCAAATAAGTAGTAATTGTATCTTTTTGCTGGTTGGACTCTGAGCGACAGGATTACTAGGCATAAGCAAAAGAGCCAAGTGTTTTGTCTGGCTTAGCCCTAAAGGGGCCTATAGAGCTTGCTTGTCATAGAAGTTTCTATTACTTCAGAAACTTAAGTTATTTACAAGGTTAAAGCAGATATGTAGACAGATGAACTACAATCTTATTTTCTTATTAATAAATCTGTATAGTTTATTAGAGGATTGGCTACAAGTATTGTCTTTGGTGTAAGATCTAAGGTGCAATTGACCTGGGGAAAGTGACTGGTCCTTTGGGACTGGAAGTAACCTTGATTTGATTTGTGGTGTTAATTAGGCTAAGCTGGATGGTAAAACAGGTCAGAGCACGCTAAGGGGACTGTCTGTAGCTTCATGTTAAGGGTGTTAAAAGTGAAACTCAAGTATAGTGCTCCAACCAATGTTTGAGGTTTGTGCCCTGGACTTCTTAACAGTCTGCCCTGAGATTGGTACTCATGCCCTTGAGCCACAGGACAGCTGGACACTGATGTAGTTATAGCAGAATTCACATACTACAGGTCAAGTATATAGATCGTAACCTTAGTGCTGCTAAAGTTTAAACTGGATAGTGAGAGTTTTAAAGGTTAAAGAGTAGACACAATGGGTGAATTGCTATCATATGATGATCTTGGGAGAAAAGATATTCAAGATACATTTTTTTCAGAAAGAATATCCCTGTGACTGGGGTTCTGGAGGGAGCCAGCTGAGGTCACTCAATTAGGGGGAACTGCAAAGAATAGGGCAGACAATCACCAAAGCTGGTGGATATTCCAATACTTAAATTTAACAAACCAGCACAAAACAGCTTCTGTTATACCTCATTGATTGCTCAGAAGTCAACACAGTTCCCCTAAAGTAACCTAGTCTCAGACCTCCACCTAGTCACCCAAGTCAAATATGAGGATTAATGAAAATCTTAATCATAAAAGAAAAGGTTCTACTAATCCCAAAGGTTAATGAATATTCCAGATCTTACCCAAGTAATAAGAATTGGCTGTAAGTATCTAACTATAGGCTTGTGATGTAACCTTCTGTTTCCTAAGCACAACCAGTAATTATTACACAAATTAACATAGGGCAACTTATCCATTAGGTAGTCTATCACAAACTTCAACGAGACATAGACAATGACATTATTTCACGCAAACTTTCTTCTAAATGTTAATATCCCCTTTTGATCTCTGAATTAATAGTTATAGTGACAGACAGGAACTATCTGTTTACATGGCTAATGTTTATGAGTATACAGACAATTAGTATCACTTCCAACAACATAAGTTTGCATTTCAAAGTTCTAGCCCATCTACCATGAATGGCCCTAATTAACAATTGCAGATCTTTCTAACATGACATTAAAGGTTGGCTCTGGGTCATTCAGCCTGCAAGGTGCTTAACCCTTTCTGGCCATGTGTTATACTTTGTATAAGATTCATTGCAATTATATAACAGTGATAATAATGATTTTCATGATTATGTTCTAATTAGACAACTTCACAATCTCCTAAAAAGAAAAGCCCAGTTCAGGAGCTGAGAGCTTTGTTCATAAGTTCTGACCAAGTAGAGTCCGAGGACCCTTCTGCCTCAGACACTGCAGAGGAGAGCACTGCAGTGGAACTGGACCAGCCCAGGAAGAAACAAGCACCAGAGACTGAGGGTGGAATTGTGGATCAGGGAGGCCGAGGCCACAGTCAAGATCAGTGAGGAGGTAGAGGAGAGAGCCCACCAAAGACTCAGGGTCAACAAAGAAGTTGATGAATGAGTCCACCAATGATGCATGGAACAAATTGAATCAGTCAAAGCCTATGAGGAAGCTGAGGAGAGGGCACAGAGGAGGCAGATAAAAGCTCAAATATTACAGTTCTGGTTATTGGGACAAGTAAAAGGAGCTTTCCCATCCAGTGAGTCTAACCCTCCCACCCCCCCAAATGGAGTGGGAGGAAGTCACTCAATGTATAAAGAAACTGACTGTGTAGAAGAATTCCTGTCCACCTTTGAGAAACTGTGGGATGCACAATATCCCAGTGGATAAACAGATATCTGTACTCTTGTGATGTTAGCCTGGGCACAATCTGCATTGCTGAATAGCTGTCTCCTGAGTTCTCAAACCTGGGATAACTTTTACACAACTTTACTGGTGAACAGCCACTCCTGGCCAGTTAACGCACAGCCTCCAGCATGTAACTTGCTACCAGCTGCACAGTATTGAGTGCTGCTAGTTAACCACTCATGAATTATGCTGCAGAAGAACATCAGCAGATTCTCTAGTCCCAGACTTGCCCCCAGAAATGTCTTTTCTATTGCCCAGCATTTTGCTGAACAATGCAAGCTCATATAAAGCCTCATTTCATCAAAAGACAATGATGTATACTAGCTTTGTTATCCCAAATGGAGATTCCACCACAGTTTAATCGAAACACACCGGTTAGAAACAGAAAACAAGTCTATTAACTACAGAAAGAAAAGTAATGAGGCATTGTCCGAATTGGTTACTAAGACAACAAAAAGATAAATTAGGCATTTCGCGTGTATTTTAACAAGCTAAAATGGATTGAGAACAAATATCTTTCTCACCAGATGCTTTGCAGTCCACTGGCTGAGTTTTCTTTCACCAGGACTCCCCTTCTTTTACCCCTACCTCCAGTTCAGTTCTTTAAGAGTTGTTGAAGTCATGAGCAAAGATGGAGGAGAGTGAGATCCAGTGTTTTTCTCCCCTCTTTATAATTCAGTTCCTTGTGTTAAAAACATCCTTGCAGAGTCATGGTGACAAACAGCCACCATGTTTGTGGATGTGAGGTTTGAATTGTCCTTGTGATGAAATGCAAATTTCTCGTTCACATCTTCCTCCTACCAGAGAATGGACCTTTAAACAGGTGACAGCTGATTAACACCTGGCTGGGGTGCTAGTATGCCTGTGTCTCTGAAGAACTAGTTTGGGCCTGCTTTTCCAACTTTAGAGCATGATACAGCAATGTTATACCATAGAAACTTACAATTTTGACACACATTTTACCAGGATAGTAAAGTTTAGCAAGTTTGAGTTTTTAAATGATACCTCACAAGGCATACTTTGTACAAAATTTGTCACTCTATAAAAGTGGTGAACATGATGGTATGGACTGTCACACCTCTTAACCAGATTAACTGGGAAAGCCAGACAAGTTTTTAATGGTATTGAGGAGGCCGATGCTACTGTGTATAAGAAATGTAAAGGAAATATATTGAAAAGATTTAAGATTATCCATGAGCCCTCAGAATGTTTGACAATATCACTCATTTTGAATACATAAAATGTGTAATTTTATGAGAAAATAGATATTGGGGTGGGGGCTAAAGGTGATTATAAAAAACTGTTTGATCTGAGGCCTAGGAGCAATTGTTATGAGTAGTTACAGAAGAGGTAAAGGCAGCTATGTGTGACAAAAAGCCACACACAAATTTATAGGCTGCTGTCATAAATGTAAAGGGAAGGGTAAACCCCTTTAAAATCCTGGCCAGAGGAAAAATCCTCTCACCTGTAAAGGGTTAAGAAGCTAAAGGTAACCTCGCTGGCGCCTGACCAAAATGACCAATGAGGAGACAAGATACTTTCAAAAGCTGGGAGGAGGGAGACAAACAAAGGGTCTGTGTCTGTTGGTGTGCTACTTTGCCGGGGATAGAACAGGAATGGAGTCTTAGAACTTTTAGTAAGTAATCTAGCTAGGTATGCGTTAGATTATGATTTCTTTAAATGGCTGAGAAAAGAATTGTGCTGAATAGAATGACTATTTCTGTCTGTGTGTCTTTTTTGTAACTTAAGGTTTTGCCTAGAGGGATTCTCTATGTTTTGAATCTAATTACCCTGTAAGGTACCTACCATCCTGATTTTACAGGGGGTATTCCTTTACTCCTATTTACTTCTATTTCTATTAAAAATCTTCTTGTAAGAAAACTGAATGCTTTTTCATTGTTCTCAGATCCAAGGGTTTGGATCTGTGGTCATCTATGCAAATTGGTGAGGATTTTTACCAAACCTTTCCCAGGAAGTGGGGTGCAAGGGTTGGGAGGATTTTGGGGGGAAAGACGTGTCCAAACTACGTTTCCCAGTAAAGCCAGTTAGAGTTTGGTGGTGGCAGTGGTTATTCCAAGGACAAAGGATAAAATTAATTTGTGCCTTCGGGAAGTTTTAACCTAAGCTGGTAAAAGTAAGCTTAGGAGGTTTTCATGCAGGTCCCCACATCTGTACCCGAGAGTTCAGAGTTGGGGAGGAACCTTGACAGCTGCAGAAATTGCTGATGAATATGTTGAATCAAGGGCCCATGGGGGCCCAAATCTCAGGGGAAGGGAAATCCCCATGTCACCCAACTTTGATTAAAAACAAACAAAACAACAAAACAAACAAACCAAAAACAAAACCCAAGGGAGACCATAGTTTAAAGCCCCCTACCAAAAGGGAAAGTAAGTAATCTACTGTCACTGTCAAGTATCAGAGTACCATCACTGTGGGGCTCCTGGCCATTTAGAACCAAATTGTCAAAAATTTAAAGTAATCCCATAATCCACACCTTCACCTGCCACTACTCTTGCTCCAAAGATAGCAGTAGGGCAGGAGGAAATAGTGAATATTAGGATTGAGGTCTTGGGAGTGTAGTGAAGAATTTATTTAAACTGTTAAGGTAAATGGCAGGAGGGACACAGCATTCCAAATCACTTTGGTCAAGGAAAGTTCGGTAAGAGAGGAAGACGGACTTGATCCTTAAGGTTGAGGATTTTAAAGGAGATACTATTGTGGGCATTAGCATTCTACTTCCTGCTGATGTTTTAATAGGCAATGATATTTTGTTCATCTCATAACTCGCAGCCAGAAAGAGTATAGCTCTTGCTCACTTGGCTTGTCTGTGGACATCAGGGAGGGTTGTGAGGATGAGGGAAATGCCCTCAGTCCTTTGTCAGCTGAAAGAAACAGTTTGTTCCCATAGGAGTGGTTTAAGTATTCCATTGCTTTGTCAGAGCCTGCTTTTGAGTGCAACTCAAAATAAGTTTACTGAGGCTCAACAGGCTGATCCTTCCCTTCATAAGGGTAGGACTGCAGCTCAGAATAATACCCTTTCTTGGGAAGGAAAGAGTAGATTTCCCCTCACTCCCTCCCCCCCCCCCTTGAATGTGGTTTGTTGTACAGGGAGACTCCCTTAGGGGGAAAAAAGGGCACTTTTTGTGAGGTTTTCAAGCAGGTGCTTGTGCCTGCTACGTACAGAACAGAATTGCTGTAGGTAGCTCATGATTGCCCCTTTGCTGGACATGTACAAGTGGAAAGAATCAGTGACAGGTTCGCACAGAATTTCTGTTGGCCTTGTGTTTGAGACAGTAAAAAATTGCTGTAAGTTGTCTTATGTTAGAACTTTAAGAGATTAAAGGGACCCTACAAGATACCTTTGCAGCTGTTGCCCATCATTAATCTTTGCAAGAGTATCTTAGATATTGTGGGACCCCTACCCATACCTTCCAGAAATGGAAAGAAATATCTACTGGTTGTGATGGATTCTGCCACTAGGTACCCAGAAGCCACAGCTCTGTCTAATATAGAAACTGAAACTATGGCTCCTACCTTAATTACTATTTTTAGCAGAGTAGTTTTTCTCAGGGAAATCTTGTCAGACTGTGGTGCAAATTTCATGTCTGTAGTTTTAAAAGAGTTATGGTAGTTATGTGGAGTGAGGCATACAATGGCTGCTTCCTATCATCCAGAAACTAAGTCTGGTAGAAAGATTCAGTGTGACATTGAAGTCTCTGGTGAGGTTCTCCTTTGAGGAGTGTCCCTGTGAGTGCTCCACTTCAGCTGAATGTACGTTCCTATACCTTTTCATTGGAGAATTTCAGCAGCAGTGCTTGTCTGGGTCGTGCATGCGCTGTCCCAATCTCGTGCTGTTGTTGGCCGCCTATCCAGCTCTATGTGACCAGACCACCCTTAGTACCTTCTCAACTGCCCTTGGCCTGAGATGGAGGTGTTAGAATAGCCTATTTAGTACTCTGGTTAGATTGTTAACCTTTTCTCCCCTTTTCTTTTTTCCTCTTAGAATTTTATTTTCTTCTTTACGCAGGTTTTGTTACCCCTTAGAGTAGTGTGTGTTCACCTTTAAGGTGAACCTGCTATAGTTGGAGCCATGCTCTGTTCACCGGGCTTCAAGTGCTGCCTTTCCTGCTGAGAAGTGATCCTTATTTGTGATGGACACTCCCAGTGTGTCTGGTGCCTTGGTCAGACACACCTCCTGCAGAAGTGCTCTCAGTGCCCCTACTTAAAAGCTTGCAACAAGAAGGCCAGAGATCTGAAACTCAAACTTATTGTAATGGAGAAGTCAGAGTGCCTGGTCTCTGACCCCGAAAAGCAGCCTCCCTCCGGACCCTGGTCCCCTTTGACCCATTCTGACAAACAGACTTCACCCTCCTCAAAGAGAGAGGCTCTTTGAAGGCTTGGAGTCGAGAAGCAAAGAGAAGCCTACTTTGTCGACCACCGTACTGACAGAGCTACCTAAATATGCAGCACCAATGCAATCTCCACAGGCTACGATGCCGCCTTCAGCTCCCTTAGCGCCGAGTGCTCCGACGTCAGCACCAATACCTACAATTACATTGGCACCGACTGCCTTGGTACCGAAACCATTGGTACCACATCAATTTCTTCACCACAAGCACTTCCTTGTCTTGTCAACACCAGAATCACCACTCTTTGGCACTATTGTTACTCTGGTGCGCATGGTACTGTGCCACCTCTCCTCACCTCTGGACCCTCCATTTTTCAGTGAGGATGAAGATGGTGCTTACTCATCATGCTACTCCTCTCCTATTCCAACTAGTATGTCATTAGGTCCAGCTGTATAGCCCAAATATCGCCACAGGACTGACACCCAGACATGGTATGGGCACCAGTGGATCCCACCACCTATGCCATTCTCTACTCAGTGGCCCTACTGGGACCCCTGAGGGGCATACAGGAGACAATACTCCAGGCCCCCGAATGCCTACAGAGAGAGGACTAGATCTACACCACCCTTAGTAGCTGCAACATTAGAGCCCCCAAGAGGAAATTTTTGAATAAGAGGAGGAGACCCTGGAACAGAAAATACCCCAACAACCAACATTTCTTCTTCCTCAGACGAGGCCATAATGCCTCCACCACTCACAACTGCCAGTGATTTCAAACGCTTTCAGGAACTGTTCAGAAGAATCACTGATTCCCTTGAGATTCCCCTAGAGGAAGTCCCAGAGTCCCAACATAAGTTACTAGACATTCTGCAAACATCTTCACAGATTACGCTTCCTGTAAATGAAGCGCTTATGGAACCAGCTAAAAAACTTATGGCATACCCCGGCAATAATGCTGTCCACATGCGAGTGAGTGGATAAATATATTACATTCCCCTGAAAGGGGATGGGCTTTTTATTTTCTCACTCCGCACCTGTCAAGGTTCCTTCCCCACTCTGAACTCTACAGTACAGATGTGGGGACCTGCATGAAAGACCCCCTAAGCTTATTCTTACCAGCTTAGGTTAAAAACTTCCTCAAGGTACAAACTTTGCCTTGTCCTTGAAGGGTATACTGCCACCACCGAGCATATTAAACGAAGAACAGGGAAAGAGCCCACTTGGAGACATCTCCCCGCCCCCCAAATATCTCCCCAAGCCCTATACCCCCTTTCCTGGGGAAGGCTTGATAAGAATCCTCACCAATTTGTACAGGTGAACAGAGACCCAAACCCCTGGATCTTAAGAACAATGAAAAAATCAATCAGGTTCTTAAAAAGAAGAATTTTAATTAAAGAAAAGGTAAAAGAATCACCTCTGTAAAATCAGGATGGTAAATACCTTACAGGGTAATCAGATTCAAAACGCAGAGAATCCCTCTAGGCAAAACCTTAAGTTACAAAAAGGCACAAAAACAGGAATATACATTCCATCCAGCACAGTTTATTTTACGAGCCATTAAAGAAAAGGAAATCTAACGCATTTCTAGCTAGCTTACTTACTAAGTTAACAGGAGTTGTAAGGCTGCATTCCTAATCTATTCCCAGCAAAAGCATCACACAGGATGTCAAAACACCACAGCAGATACATTGAGCAGAGAATTTGTCAGAACCACCAGTGGGAGCTAAACGACACAGTCCTGCAGAGCATATTCAAACACTGGAGTCACCCATTGTTCGACCTCTTTGCTACAGAGAATTACAAATGCCTACAATTCTGCTTGAGAGCAGGGTTGGAATCCTGATCCCTGGGTGATGCCTTTATCTTCAAATGGGACACGCCTCTGCTATATGCGTTTTCCCCCCATCCCTCTGCTATTGAGGGTAATAACATAAGGACTGACAAGGCCAAAGTAATCTTGATAGCCCCTACATGGCTGAGACAAACTTAATACTCATACTTGTTAAGGTATGGACCCTGTGCCCTTCTGCCGAACCTTCTGCCGCAGGATGCCGGACAAGTTTATCAACCGAACCTGGAATGGCTTCACCTGAGAGCATTGCTCCTCCGTGGTTCCATCATGATGAAATGATTGTTCGTCTCTAAGGTGCCGCAAGTACTCCTTTTTCTTTTTGTAAATACAGGCTCACATGGCTGCTACTCTGAAATCTGAAGATGTGAAAGACATATTATTAATCAGCAGAATGACAAGTACATGCAAGAGATTCAACATATGGTGTTACAACAAACAAGCCAGGGCCATTACTGCCCCTGTACCAATGATATTAGAATACATACTGGAGCTGAAGAAAACTGGCCGATCACTTAGCTCAGAGTACACCTCGCAGCTATTACTGCTTTTCACCACAAGGTTGTCGGTGTCTATTCACCCATCCTATCACCAAACGCTTTCTACAGGGGATCAGAAATGTCTATGTGAAATACAAGTCCATATCCCACCTTGGGGCTTGAACCTGGTGTCTTACTTATCTTCCATTTGAACCATTAACAACATGCTCTCTGATACATCTCTCAATGAAGTTAGCTCTCCCACTTAGCAGGCAGAAGTGATAATGATTAGGAAGGCTGGGGCTCTTATGTCACACCCAACATATGCCATATTTTTCAAGGACGAGGTCACCCTTAGACCTCATCCAAAATTTTTACCCAAAATATCTTTTCCACTTGAACCAACCAATCCATCTTCCCTCATTATTCCCCAAAGCTAATGGGAGTAAACAAGATTCAATACTACACACTCTAGATGTCAGATGCATACTAGCGTTCTACCTTGGAAAAGGTAAGCCCATCAGGAAGTCACTGAGGCTCTTTATTTCAACTTTGGAATGATCTAAAGGTTCTGCTATATCCGAACAGGCTATCTAAAGGAATTTCCAGGTGCATCCACCTTTGTTACCAACAGAAGAATCTACAACTCCCAGTGGGGATCTAAACTCACTCCCCCAGATCACTGTCAACTTCATTAGCCTTTCTAAACAATCTACTGATTATGGACGTATGTAACACATATGGGCGTTGGCACACACGTTCACAGAACACTACATGATTGACCAGGGCTCAAGATCGGACGCATTGTTAGGGCTTACTGTGTTATCAGTTACTCATGCAACTCTGAAGCCCCTTCCATCCACCAAGCAGCAGTGCTCTACAGTCACTTGAAGGGAAGCACCCACAGGGACACTTCTCTAAGAAGGTTACTCATCCTGTACAGGAACTGAGATTCTTCAAGATGGGTGTCTGTGTGTGCTCCACTCCCCACCCTCCTCCCCTCTTCTTCAGAGTTCAGTCTATGGACTCTGTGGTAGAGAAGGAACCAATGGGGGTCTGGTCGCACAGCACTAGACAGGCGCCCATATAAGATGGGGAGAGCACATCCACGACCCAGACAAGCACTGCTGCTGAAGTTCTCCAATCAAAGGTGCAGGGAAGCACATCCACCTGAAGTGGAGTACCCACAGGGACGCCCATCTCAGAGAACTTCAGTTACTGCACAGGACAAGTAACCTTCTCATGTGTTACCTAGCAAGAGAATGACTGGGATGTGTTGCTTCTTTATTTGTTGTTGGCATATTGGAGTGTACCCCAAAATCTACAGGGTTTGCCTCCTCTGATCTGCTTTACGGGAGACAGGTGTGGGGACCCTTAGACTCCCTGTTAACATAGTTGCACAAACCCACAGGGACCAATTTGAGACTGTTACTCTGGAGTCTAACTCTACAGGAGTGAGACAGGGAAATAGTCCATATCAATGGTAAAGAAAATGTAGTGGCATATGCCTTATCAAAAATAGGGGAACAGTGAGGTGTATATCAGGAGTGTAAGTGATATCTCTTCCTACACCATTTTTGCATTGAGGGCATGACACTGGCAGACCAGGTGCCAGTTCATGCCAAGGTCCCCATATCTCAAGTGAATACTGAGAGAAACATACCTGGAATCAGTCTGGCTCACCAGTGTGTTAGAATTATTAAAATAAGTATCAGGATTATATAAGAATGTTTTTAGACTTTATTGAATGCTTGTGAGTTGCTGCATGCATCAATCTCAATTATAATATCTGTACTCCATATTGTAAGGCGTAGCCTTTGATTTTATTTAAAGTGAATTTTGTAATGTGGTATTACACCACTATGGGTTCAGCTCTGGTGGCTACAGTTTCAAGCTTAACAGAGTGAAAGTCACTTCTGCTACTCGTTTTAGCGTTAGAGTCTCTAGGAACACAAAGACCAAGGGTGTGACCACACATATTCACAAGTACAAGGTCTAGTCTGTTTTAGAAGTTTTATTAAAGTTACAATTAAGGTTATGATTACCCAAGCATATAAAAAATTTATACAGACCTATGCACGTTACAAATATAGTTATACTCACATCCTTCACAATAGTGCTAGTGTCTGATGGCTCTCTCATGGCTTGATCATCAATAGAGGGATGGTTTCTGCTGGAGTCTCCCATAGGAAGCTCAAATTTCCCATTCTGGGCATCCCCTTTTTATAATGTGATTCTGTCTATACCTACATTCTGCATGTGTCCATAAAAGTGTCAGACCTTTTTTCTCTTCTTGGTCTGTGTCCCCTGGAAACTTAAGGGACTGCAATTTTCTATAAGCTGTGTAAATTCACTTTATGCTCATTAGCATTGACATATAACCTGTATCCTGTGGTTAAGACATGTCTCAGACATGCCTTTACAGTATTTTTATGACCTAATATTAATCTTCTGGGTAATTTTGAGCAATATTACCACTTGTTACCTCTCTTCCCATAATCTTGGGTATCAGGTTATTTTCCAGTCACTTATGTCCTCATTTCTTGTCTCCAAGGCCTAAAATAGCTAAAAAGTCTTGCAGGCCTCAGCCTACAGGTTCTTGCGTTTCAACTTGTCTTATTTATATCTACTACATGGTTCCTCTAAATACTGATCAATCTTATAGTTTTATAATCCTACAAATTATCTCTAATATACAGCGAATATGGTAACATGTTGATCGATCATATCACACGTTAAATGGACTATAATCATTGGCTACTAAGGTAATATTTACATATTTGTATTGTAAGCACTCTGTGACTGTTTAAATCACCAGAAAGGAGATTGACATTAACTAGTGTAAAGCGTTATGTCATGGCAAATGAGGAAGGCCGTTCGAACCAAGATAGACTATCCTTGAACGTTAAAGAGAATAATACTGTGTTGTTCTGCTCTTATTCCCCCTCCCCATGAAATGAGTCATGCAAGTGAATTCCTCCTATCAGCTGAGTTTGCAGCTCAGAGCACAAGGGGATGGGGATAAGGGAATAAAACCCCCTAACAAGATGGACCTGTATCTTTATGCTGATTGAACTCTGATGGGCAAGGATTACTATGCATAAGCAAAAGATCCCTCTTGTTTAGCCTGGGTTAGCTTTAAAGGATGTATAGAGCTTGCTTATCATAGAAGATTCTATGACTTGGAAAACGTAAGATAGTAACTCATTTGTGTACATATGTTAACCTGTTTTAACCTTGTAAATAACTTACTTCCTTTTCCTATTAATACATCTGTGTATAGTTTTATAGGATTGGATACAAGTTGTTGTCTTTTGTGCAAGATCTAACGTGCAATTTGTGATGCTGACAGACCAGGTGCCAGCTTAGCCAAAGCCCCAGGCCTCATTGAACATTTACAAATGCATAGTTGGCAGCCAGGCAAATTCACTTGTGTATTAATATAGATCAAAGTGATATTTAAATATAAAATTTATTTTGTTTAAACTTCATGAAAACTAATGAAATGTTACATGCACTGTTTTTTCATTTTTCTGTATCCTGTTATAAAGTAATAGCAAACATTTACATCATATGTACCCCTATAATTAAATAAATCAAATGAGAAATAAGCCTAATTAAGAAGTACTAATTCTTATGCATTTGAAGGCAAGTGGTCATTGTGTGTGTCATCTCCGAACATATTTTTCTGAATTACTAAAGCCACCCCAATGTCTTGTCTCCCTCTGATAATAAGACAGAACTACATTTTTAAAAGAAACGGGCAGTCAGTTTTATCATGATGTAGGGGAGATGGTGTGAGGCTGGCAATGTGTTAACATCTAATATCTATTTTAATAATGCTAAGTTAATAAGAATGTGTTTTAGTATTTTATAAAATGCTTGTAGGATGTTGCATGTATTGTTCTCGCTCAAGTATATTTCATGTTATATTGTATCAGCAAACATTTTCATTGTATATAACCTTGTAACTAAGTAACCCATCAAACAAGAAAGAAGCCTTGTATAATGCAAATAACCATCTCTTACAAGATGATGGTAAATCCTGTTCATTAAATGCAAATGAGCCATTATATGAGATCAAGGATCAAAGATATTAAGTGCATTCCTTCCCCACAGCCTTAACCCCACGAAGAAGAGATGTGTGGGAACTATTGCTGTCAACTTGGTTTCTGAGAGAAGAAGCTATAATATGGACACAAGAAAAATTCTTAATCTCTGGACTGTTTGGACTCTAATGGCAGAAAAACTAAACGAGAAGACAGAGATCCCTACATTTACTCTGGGTAGCCCTAACAACTTTTGGGAAACTGTCAGATTACTACATCTCTGCTACCTTTTGAAATTATAGACTAATTGACCTGTTCATATATTTTTAACCTGCTTTAACCTCTCATTCCTTTTTCTTAACTAATAAATCTTTAATTAGTTTAGTATAGAATTGGCGACTAGAGTTTGTCTTTGATGTGAGATCTAGGATGCAAATCAATCTGGGTGAGTGACTGTTCTCTTGGGTGTAACGTGAATGTTTTGTGATTTTAGGTGCAAATGACCATTTATCACATAGTCCAGCTTGCCTGGGTGGCAAAATAGACTGATTATTTAAGGAGAGAGTCTGTGACTGCATTATAAATCTAGTGTAGTACTTAGGGAGTTCACATTTGTTACTGGGTTGGTGAAATCGAATTATAGAACATACCACCAGCTAGGGTATCTGCCCTGCTTTTTGAGTCTGCCCTGAGGGAGACACTCATGGCTGTGAGTCACTCCAGATAGTGAGTGAGATGGTTCTATAGGGACTCCTCTATAGTGAGGAAAATGGGAGTAACTAGTGAGAGCTGTAACAAATTTAATGATACCCATGTGTACTAGACTTGCTTCACCTGATTTAATTACCAATACCCTGTTCTGGAAAAAATTAAAGATCAGTATTGACTAATCATACCTTGTTGATGTTGAAAATGTTCAAATGTGAAACAGTGGTATATGCTATAAAACATATATTTTATTCCATGTAGTTAACAGTTTTAGTGTCTTAAGCTTGACTTTTCCCCGAGAGGTTTGTTTCTTTGAGTAATCATTTGGGTATCAAAATGACAGAGATTTAAAGGAAATTAGCTATTTTATTGTTTGGGAAAGTTAACCAATAAATTTCAATTAAAATGCTCTACTTTCATCTTTTCATACTTCTGGAATATGTATCTGAAAATGA
Organism: Lepidochelys olivacea; assembly: GCF_965140295.1. Classification (NCBI taxonomy): domain Eukaryota; kingdom Metazoa; phylum Chordata; order Testudines; family Cheloniidae; genus Lepidochelys; species Lepidochelys olivacea. The sequence goes on from NC_140415.1 coordinate 26,940,843, forward strand.
ATTTAATAATACTGTCTCAAAAAGCAGCACCAAGTTTTCATTATTTTACATGGAGATCTAACGGTTGCATGTTCACTCCCTATTTAGAAGCCCGTGCAAGAGAAGAGGAAGCCCATAAAGAAGAAGAACTAAGAAGCCAACATGATGATGATCTTTCAGCAGCTTCAGGCTCAAGTGTGATGGGAGCTTGCTCTGCATTAACTTGCAGGTACCTAGATATAGTGGAAGTATCATACCATCTTACAACTGTTTTGTCTGAAGGGCTGTCTGTACTCTTGAGAGGAGGACAGGGACCACTGAACTTGTGTCCCCAAAACTATGTAAATGGACGTTTTTCACTATAATTTGCAATTATTAATCTACACTTTCTTAATATGGTCTGTCAATTTACAATCGTTTTATGGCTTATAAACACATTGAAGGGCTGTATGCTATTTTGATTGATTGCCATCTTCTCACTGTTGAGGCTTTGTGCACTTGTTTTCTTTATACGTTTGATTCTGCCAATATTTTGTACTTAAAAAAAGTCCAGTAAAAGTCAATGGACATTGGGTCAAATAAATCATAACTGACAAATCAAGGAACAAATAGGTGCTGTTGCCGCCTAAAATTGGATAAAACACATTTGTCCATGTCGACTGGAAAACAAATCAAAATATGTATGTAGCCACTACATGCATGCTACATATAATTATAAAAATATGTAGTTTTGTACCAGTTGCCTTATAGTGCTCACTATAGTTTGGCATGAAAACAAATTTCTATTATAAAATAGTTCTCTCCTGTTGCTATGTGGAAAACCTCACATGAACAGTGGCTGGTGATTTAAGTACCTGACTATACACAAAGTACTGTCAAATGCAGAACATAAACTGAAAAAAAATATAAATATTTTCTCTACACTCTTACCATACTAAAATGCTAATCTTCAGTATTGATACCTTGTTAATGGAAGGCCGAGAGTTACAATTAAACTTGCTGTGACTGATATTAGGTCTGAGACTTGCACAGTATGTGTGAGAGGGAGGTTTAAACGTAAGAGGTAAAGTAGGATGTGAGAGAACACAGAATAATAGAAAATTCTCAAAACACATTTCTTTTGGATAAGGGATTTGAGGAAGAATAGATTTGCTGTGCATGTTGGAAAGTGGGAGAAGGCAAGGGACCCTATTCAGCAATCTGATTCATGCAGATGGACTCTTGTAACTAAAGGGAGTTCCAGTGTTGTTAATGGGCTCTGGGATTGCCGGATTGGGAGCAACGGGAAGACAGGACATGACATAAGAGTCTGATAGAAAAAGTCGGAGCTGTAGTCTGATTCCAGAGTTACATATTACCCTGAAAGTTATGATAAGGTGTTTTGAACTTGATGCTGAAAGAGACAGGAAGCTGGGAAGAGAATGTGTCATTGTGCCCAGTGTTAATCTGGAGGGACAATACATAATAGTGAGAGGCTAGTTAAGGCCCATAATTCAGACCTTGGTACTCTCTTCTGAGACCAAAATTGCACCAAATACAGCAGTCTTTGTGATGCTTGTCATTAAGGAACTGATCCAAGGTTACCAACTTGTCCATTAGCCATCAGATAGTAACTTTTCCCCTCAATATTTAGTCTTTTTGTATTTCAAGTACATTGAGTCATCTAGCCCCACCCCATACTAAAATTAACCTAAGTTCTTGACAGTTTTATGTATATAATACACAAACACATTACTCCTGGGGGAATTCTGCACCACTGCGCATGTGCAGAATTTATATCCCCCACATATTTCTTTGCTTCCCCGCAGAAAAATGACTTTCTGATGGGGAAGCAAAAGGAAGCCACAAGAGCGGTCATGAGACCCTCCCCAACAGTATGGTTCAGATGCCCAGGTCAGCTGGCAGAGAGGTAAATCACTGTGGGGCAGAGAGGCGGGACTGGAAAAGACCCAGCTGGTGGCTCCTAACCTGTGCCGGGCTCAGCTGCTAGCCGCAGCTGGGCTGGGGAGGATGGGACTTCCTCTTCCCTTTCACAGCATCTGGGGCTGTGTCAGACCCACCCCATATTTCTCCCCTGACTGTAGGAAGCTCCGCAAACTCCCCCTTTCTCCCCAAGCTTCCTGCACCCATCGCTTCTCAGCTACAGGAGAAGGGATCACTATACCGGGAGCTGCTTCCCTATCCACCAAACCCCCGTGCATACAGATTCCCTCATACCCAGACCCTCCCGCTTAGGCTTACCACCCCTTTGCACCAAGAACCACCCCCTCCCCGATGAGCTCAAATCCCCCTGCACCTGGACTACCCCAACAAGCCACCTGTACCTGGATTCCCACCCCACTGAGCCCCAACCAGCCGTACCTGGATTCCCACCCCATTGAGCCCCACTCCCCCAGCATCTGGAACCCCCCACTGAGCCTCCCACACCAAGACCCCCTGCTGAGCTATACCCCCCAGACTCTCTGATCCTCCCATGCTGAGCCCCAACCACCTTCACCCCCCTGCAGAGTCCCATTACCATTGCACCCAGAACCCTCCCCAACAAGCCCCTATTCACCAGATCCCCCCTGTACCCAGATCCCCCACTGAACCACCCACACCCAGATTGCCCCACACCTGGATCCCCCCACCCTAAGTCCCTCCACACTTGGATCCTGCCTTCCTGAGCCTGCCTGCCTGCCCGCACCTGGCACAGAGAGGCAGGGCTCTGGGGTGTTTCTGGGGCAAGCTCTGTCCTTGTGCTGTGTCAGGGTTGGGTGCAGCCTAATTGCTGAGTCCATGTCCCAGGGGGGAGCTGCACAGTGATCTCCCACCTCTGTGCAGCCAGTGGCCTGGGTTCCCCAATGCCATGCTGGAACCTCCACATTTATTTGACAGATAAAATTTGCACAATTTTAAAATATTGCACACATAATTTTTAATATTTTGGCATGGAAGCTCTCAGGAATGTGTGTGTGTATGTATGTATTGTGACAAAGCACTGTCCTTGTCTCTGTAGGTCCCACGTTTCCTGGTGGATTTTGCTAGCCTCAGAGGCTCACTGTGACCCTCCACGTAACCCTTCTCTCTCTAGAGGCAAAGGTCACAGCCTACTGAGCCATTTTCATCATAAGCCAGCAAGGGAGGTGAGGAGAGGCTACTCTTCCTTACACAATCTCTGTTGTCTCCCAGTCTCACTGATTAATTCAGGGGGGGAAATGGAGGAGCCCACACCCACCCTCTACTCCAGGCTCCAGCCTAGAGACCCTAATAGTATTAGCTATGGTAGCTGATCTTTTGGAAACAGGACACGTACAATTCTCTGGGCCACTTCCCCACAGCAGCTCCCCACTTCCTCAATATCTCCTTCACCCTTATCTCAGGGCCTCCTTCCTTGTGCCTGTTTTGGTTTGTACTGCTCAGTTTATCCAACAGCACAGCTTCCTCTTACAGCTCCTGACTGACACACCCATCCACCCACCTGACTAACTGGGAGGCTTTTAACTAGTTTCAGCCAGCCCCTGATTGGCTTCAGGTGTCCCAATCAACCTAGTTGTCTTCCCTGCCTTCTGGAAAGATCTTAATTGGCCCCAGGTGTCTTAATTGACCTGGAGCAGCTGCCACTTGCTTATCTTGGTAACAGGGATTTGTTTAGCCTGTGGCTAATATATCCGTCTCCCACTACTTTACTGTAGCCATCTGGCCTTGCCCCATCACAGTTTGTGTGTGTGTGTGTAAAGAGAGAGAAACGAGACAGCTACAGTATGTTGATTCCTAAATTAGCTATGAGGAGAAGGTTCTAATTGTTATGCTATTGGTATATTCATATGCATGCTTTAAGAATTCTGATTATTGTAAGGAGAACACACCTGCTAACATCTAGAAAGCAAAAACCAGTAGATTGTAAATTTACACTAATACATAACAGAGGGGGATGGAGGCATGGAAGGGAAGAGAGTCTTCCAGCATTTTATTACAGCTCTCCATTCTTCTCACTCCTCGCACCCCCTCATCTTTTAGGAGTGAAGGGGCAGCAGAAGATTTTATTCCTTTCATCTCTCCTACGCTTGCAGGGCAGGATCTCCTCTTTACTCTCTTTCAACATTTTGAAAATAGGGATCTACAGTGTACTCTTGATTCTATGTTGGACAAATTGTAAATGTGAAGCAAAGCAAACTATTAGGGTTATAAATTCTTTGAGTCACAGATCATGTCACTGATTTGTTGCATTTCAGCATGTTGTCAGTGCTGACAAATTATAAATACATTGTGGGTTTGTTCAGATGTAAAGAAATTTTGGACTATAATTACAGGGAACATGGTCATACTTGTTAGATAGGCATATCCTGATCATCTAGGACTTTGCATGTCCCTCATTGCTTCAGTGTCTGAGTATTCACTGTCTTCCGTGTTGGGTGGATGGTAGTTGTTCAGTGTAAAGAACTAAACTTGACAGGCTATACGCAAGACACTTGTGTTGTAATATTTCCTGCTTGGTGTGCCATTCTTAACTGGAAGATGTGTTTGAAGATCTGGGAATTCATCTAAGAGTTGAGAAATTTAGATTTGTACTCAGAATAGTGCAGATTGGAACATCTTTCTTAAATCTGACTTTAAAATAACGTGTATGTGTTTAATTCTTGTTCTAAAAGACTGACTTGAACTTTCCAATCACGTTGAGTAATCTTTTATTTGTGTTTACTGATAAAATTAGGGCTGTCAAGTGATTAAAAAAATTAATCATGATTAATCACACAATTAAAAAAATTGCGATTAATCACACTGTTTAAACAATAATAGAATACCATTTATTTAACTAGTTTTGGATGTTTTCTACGTTTTCAAATATATTGATTTCACTTACAACACAGAATACAAAGTGCACAGTGCTCACGTAATAGTTATTTTTGATTAAAATATTTGCACTGTGAAAGAGAGAGAAAAGAAATAGTATTTTCAATTCACCTAATACAAGTACTGTAGTGCAATCTCTTTATCATGAAAGTTGAACTTACAAATTTAGAATTATGTACAAAAAAGAACTGCATTCAAAAATAAAACAATGTAAAACTTCTGCGCCTACAAGTCCACTCAGTCCTACTTCTTGTTCAGCCAATCACTAAGAGGAACAAGTTTGTTTACATTTGCAGGAGCTAATGCTGCCCACTTCTTGTTTACGATATCACCAGAAAGTTAAAACACGCATTTGCGTGGCACTATTGTAGCTGGCATTGCAAGGTATTTATGTGCCAGATGCAATAAAGATTTATATGCCCCTTCATTCTTCAACCACCATTCGAGAGGACATGCTGATAACGGGTTCTGCTCGATAACCATCCGGAGCAGTGCGGACAGTCACATGTTCATTTTCGTTATTGGCGTCAGTCAGCTGCTACCAGTAGAAGGTTGATTTTCTTTTTTGGTGGTTCGGGTTCTGTAGTTTCCGCATCAGAGTATTGCTTTTTAAGACGTCTGAAAGCATGCGCTACCCCTTGTCCCTCTCAGATTTTGAAAGGCACTTCAGATTCTTAAATCTTGGGTCGAATGATGTAGCTATCTTTAGAAATCTCACATTGATACCCTCTTTTTATTTTGTCAAATCTGCCGTGAAAGTGTTCTTAAAATGAACAACATGTGCTGGTCATCGTCGGAAACTGCTATAACATAAAATATATGGCAGAATGCAGGCAGGAGACGTACAATTCTCTCCCAAGGAGTTTAGTCATAAATTTAATTAATGCATTATTTTTTTACGAGCATCATCAGATTGGAAGCATATCCTCTAGAATGGTGGCCGAAGCATGAAGGAGCGTATGAATGTTTAGCATATTTGGCACGTAAAGACCTTGCAATGCTGGCTACAAAATTTGCCATGCGAATGCCTGTTCTCACTTTCAGGTGACATTGTAAACAAGAAACGGGCAGCATTATATCCTGTAAATGTAAACAAACTTATTTGTCTTAACAATTGGCTGAACAAGAAGTAGGAATGAGTGGACTTGTAGGTTCTAAAGTTTTTACATTGTTTTGTTTCTGGGTGCAGTTATGTAACAAAAAAATCTACATTTGTAAGTTGCACTTTCATGATAAAGAGATTGCACTACAGTACTTGTATGAGGTGAACTGAAAAATACTATTTCCTGTTTGCCAGTTTTACAGTGCAAATATTTGTAATAAAAATAACAATATAAAGTGAGCATTGTCTGCTTTGTATACTGTGTTGTAATTGAAATCAATATATTTGAAAATGTAGGAAAACATCCAAAATAGTTAATAAATTTCAATTGGTATTCTGTTGTTTAACAGTGCAATTAAAATTGTGATTAATCATGATTAAATTTTTTATCACAATTAATTTTTTTGAGTTAATTGTATGAGTTAACTGTTTTTGTTCAGAACAGACCTGTTGTTAAATTATAAGCTTTCTAGGGCACGGGCTGTCTCTTTTGATGTGTTTGTATATTACCTAACATACAATGGGACCTTGAACTTGATAGGGACCTCTGATTTTTTTTTTTTTTAAAGCACTTTATCTGTATTGGGAGTATTAATTTTACAAGTAATAAAATTTTTTACGCACAATACTTAATTTATTTTATTGTTTTTGCAATGGTGTAACTGCTGTTAGCACAACTGGGAAGTGGGTAACTGCTTTTGTAGAGCCAGCAGAGGGAGCACAAGAACATTTATTTTTAGTAGCTTCTATGTGACCAGTAATAGTGGTACAGTTTTACTTTTCAAAAATGTCTTCGTGATTAAATTATGTGTGTTTGCACAATTCCTGTGGACTTCAATGGATGTTCCCTGTGTGAAATGGTAATAGCACAGGGATCGGCAGCCTTTGGCACGCAGCCCATCCACTGACAGGCTGGGATGGCTTGTTTACCTGCAGCATCCGCAGGTTCGGCCGATCACAGCTACCACTGGCCTCTGTTCACCGTCCCTGGCCAATGGGGGATGTGGGAAGTGGCGTGGGCCACGGGATGTGCTTGCCGCTGCTTCCCGCAGCCCACATTGGCGGGGGAGGGCGAACCCGCAGCCAGTGGGAGCTGTGATGGGCCGAACCTGTAGATGCCACAGCTAAACAAACCATCCCGGACTGCCAGCGGCTTTCCCTGACAGGCCACTTGCCAAAGGTTGCCAATCCCTGTAATAGCACATGATCTTTACACTCCAGAGGCTACACTAGGAGATTACAGTGGAGATTGAGTATTTGGTCTAAAGTGCATGATCTCCTCTGCTTTAAGTTTTAAGGGTTGTAAAGCTTATACTGTATTTTGCATTTTCTCTGCCTTATTCTCTATTGCTTCTCCCTACAAATTTAGAATTATGTACAAAAAAGAACTGCATTCAAAAATAAAACAATGTAAAACTTCTGCGCCTACAAGTCCACTCAGTCCTACTTCTTGTTCAGCCAATCGCTAAGAGGAACAAGTTTGTTTACATTTGCAGGAGCTAATGCTGCCCACTTCTTGTTTACGATATCACCAGAAAGTTAAAACACGCATTTGCGTGGCACTATTGTAGCTGGCATTGCAAGGTATTTATGTGCCAGATGCAATAAAGATTTATATGTCCCTTCATTCTTCCTCGCTTTACACCTGTGCACAGTGAGTCTGAAACATTACCATTTTGATTTACTACTGCTTTACACAGGTATAAAATGCCTGCACAAGGTGCCAGGTACTGGAGAATCAGGCCCTAAAGTGATATATAATTAAGTACTGCTGTGACTGTAGACATTGAAAGCATATTAATATACCACCATTAATTAAAAAAAAAATTTAACTTTTTCTATTCTCCCGTGCAGTGATCCCTTGGTTGGCTGCTTTAGCACATATTTCACCATACCTACCTACCAACTTCACAATGGTATTCTGTTCTCCCTAGATTCTTTCATTGTGCCTGCCACTACAGTATCTTTTTTTTTTTTTTTTGCAAGTTTTGTAAATTGCTGTGAAGATTGTGGTGGACCTGTCTCTGCTCCCATTGAAGATAGTAGGAGTTTTGCCATTGACTTCAATGAGAGCAAAGTTAGGCCAATGTGGCGTGCTTCTGAAAACCACTCTAGAAATGCTGCATGTTACTTAAATAACCGTTTTTGCAATTCTTCCATACAGAGAGACAGAAAGTAGTGACAGTGAAGATGGTTCAAATGAAGAATTAATTGGTCCTCCTTTGCCATGCCAAACTTCCATTCAAGGACCAGCAGAGGATACTGATGATGATGAATTTATTGGGCCACCACTTCCACCAGGGTATAAAGACAGTGATGATGATGATGACGACATGCAAGAGGAAGATAATGTAAGTATTGTTTTTTTCCTAAATAAGGTATATATGTTTCAATATGCTGTGCAGATCTTCACATGTAACTAACTATTCTTTCTGTACAACTTAAATCAGTAGTTCTCAACCACGGGTACATGTAGCCCTGGGGGTACGCAGCAGTCTTCCAGGGGGTACATCAACTCATCTAGATATTTGCCTAGTTTTACAAAAGCACTAGCAAAGCACTAAAAAAGCACTAGCAAAGTCAGTACAAACTAAAATTTCATATAAACAAAATGAGAAAGTAAGCAATTTTTCAGTAATAGTGTGCTGTGAAACTTTTGTATTCTTATTTCTGATTTTGTTAGCAAATAGTTTTTAAGTGAGGTGAAACTTGGGGTACACAAGACAAATCAGACTCCTGAAAGGAGTATAGTAGTCTGGAAAGGTTGAGAGCCACTGGCTTAAATGGTGCTGCTGCTGTTTGTAGGTCCAAGACTTTTTGTTTTTCTAGTAGCTGTTTACCAAATCCATGTAATCTTTTTTTTCTATAGTAAAAAAAACCCTTGAATGCTTTAAACATACACACAGCCATGTCAGTATTCCAATGTCAGTATTCCAGAACAACCCAGCAGTACAATCCTGTGTGTGTGTGTAATAGATGGGGGGAAATTAACTAAGGATATGGATTTATGTTTCAGGTCTCAAAAGGGCTATCATACACTTGGCGAGAGACTTAAGTTATAGAAAATTGTTTGCATCCTGTTGTTAAATGTGCAGTATGGTATTGCAGAATCCCTTCCACTCAACACTCTTTTTTGATAGATTTTTAATATCTCCTTCTCCCCAACCATGGCACAAAATATTTTTCTGCTTTTTGAAGACGTATCTCCTTTAATGTCATTGTTGTAAAGAAACAAACTGGGACGCTATTGCAGGGAAAAATTAGTTTCATATGCTAAGTTCAATGGTTTTATTTCTAGTTGTTTCCATAATGTAAATGTGATTAGTAACACACGAAAAGCAACTAGTAACTGCAAAATCACTTCTCAATCTGTTTATCTTTAGTATTGTTTGCTTATTGAAGCAGTGAATATAATCCTTTCCCAAATAAGAGGCCCAAATTCAGACAGAGTAAGTTTGCCAAAAATGTTTGGGGGGGTAGGAAAAATACCACTGCAAATAAGTCTGATTATTTTTTTTCTTCAAATCCAAATAAATAACAGAACAGCTTGTTCCAGTCTGGAAGGGAATGGTAAATTCAGGATTAGAGAAAAACATAGCCTGTTTTTTGTTTGCTTTTAAATATGAAGAGACTGGATATTGCACATGTTCTGTTGACAGGGGCTTATTGCTGCATAATCAGTTGGGGGTTTGGTCCACCTGCTTTTTCAAATCTCCTTGAACTGGAGATTTTATGACGTTTCCAATGTTCTTTGGTAGCTGCCATAACAGAAAATAGTTTCACTTGTGATGTTTTGGTTCTCTGCCTATATAAAACCTAGTTGTGCAGAAAAATAAAAATAAACAAAGTGCCCTTCTCCCATAATTAAGTGGGGTTTATTTTGTTTGGTGGGGGGATTCTGTGTAAGTTTTGAGTAAAAGTTGTGGATGATTTTAATTTTATCTGAAACTGTTTGCCTTATTCCAAGTGAACCAAGATATATATACAAGATCAGATCTACTGGCTGAACTACAGTCAGCCTCACCTCAGTTCCTGGAAAAATCATGGAGCAGGTCCTCAAGGAATCAATTCTGAAGCACTTGGACGAGAGGAAAGTGATCAGGAACAGTCAGCGTGGATTCACCAAGGGAAAGTCATGCCTGACTAATCTAATTGCCTTCTATGATGAGATAACTGGCTCTGTGGATGAGGGGAAAGCAGTGGACGTGTTGTTCCTTGACTTCAGCAAAGCTTTTGACATGGTCTCCCACAGAATTCTTGCCAGCAAGTTAAGGAAGTATGGGCTGGATGAATGGACTATAAGGTGGATAGAAAGTTGGCTAGATCATCGGGCTCAACGGGTAGTGATCAATGGCTCCATGTCTAGTTGGCAGCCGGTATCAAGCGGAGTGCCCCAAGAGTCGGTTCTGAGGCTGGTTTTGTTCAATATCTTCATTAATGATCTGGAGGATGGTGTGGATTGCACCCTCAGCAAGTTTGCAGATGACACTAAACTGGGAGGAGAGGTAGATATGCTGGAGGTTAGGGATAGGATACAGAGGGACCTAGACAAATTGGAGGATTGGGCCAAAAGAAATCTGATGAGGTTCAACAAAGACAAGTGCAGAGTCCTGCACTTAGGACGGAAGAATCCAATGCACCACTACAGACTAGGGACCGAATGGCTCGGCAGCAGTTCTGCAGAAAAGGACCTAGGGGTGACAGTGGACGAGAAGCTGGATATGAGTCAACAGTGTGCCCTTGTTGCCAAGAAGGCCAATGGCCTTTTGGGATGTATATGTAGGGGATTTGCTAGCAGATCGAGGGACGTGATTGTTCCCTATGTTTGACATTGGTGAGGCCTCATCTGGAGTACTGTGTCCAGTTTTGGGCCCCACACTACAAGAAGGATGTGGAAAAATTGGAGAACGTCCAGCGGAGGGCAACAAAAATGATTAGGGGACTGGAACACATGACTTAAGAGGAGAGGCTGAGGGAACTGGGATTGTTTAGTCTGTATAAGAGAAGAACGAGGGGGGGGGGATTTGATAGCTGCTTTCAACTCCCTGAAAGGGGGTTCCAAAGAGGATGGCTCTAAATCATGGCTCTCGTGGGATTGTCCCCGTCCTCTTCTCCAAAAACAAACAAACAAAACCCTAAAACAAAACTACCCCCACCCCTGCCCTAGGACAGAGCGAGAAAGCAGTTCCACACGCCCGAACGCTTCAGCTCTCCTGTCAGCACTTCTCGAGTTTGTAACTACTCTGTAGCACTGAATAGTTGAAGCCACGCATAGCAAAACAGCTAGGCTTGGGAACTCAAGTCCTGCAAGAATATCTAATCCCAGGGGAATGAAAAGTTCTGCTGCTAGAAGTTCTAAAGATTTCAGTGTACACTAAATTAAATTAAAATAGTGTAAACTTTAAATCATGTTTTTATACATTGCCAACTAAAACCACATTTAAACCTCATGTCTCTCAATTTCACTAATGTACAACAGAAGAAGGATGTGGAAATACCTTTATAAATACTTCTTTCCTTAATTATTCCACTTCCCCCACACGTGTCTGCATCTTAGTGTCTTTCTTTCCTGTCACCCTTTTTATTTGTTTTTAACCACAACAGAGGTGTGAATAACACAAAGTATAAACCACGAGCAGCCCTTGTGGCACCGTAGAGACTAACAAATTTATTTTGAATGCCAGAGTTGGAAGGGACCTCTGGAGGTCATCTAGTCCAACCCCCTGCCCAGAGCAGGACCAATCCCCAACTAAATCATCCCAGCCAGGGCTTTGTCGAACCTGACCTTAAAAACTTCTAAGGAAGGGGTTTCCACCACCTCCCTAGGTAACACATTCCAGTGTTTCACCACCCTCCTAGTGAAAAAGTTTTCCTAATATCCAACCTAAATCTCCCCTACTGCAACTTGAGACCATTACTCCTTGTCCTGTCATCTGCTGTTACTGAGAATAGTCTAGATCCATCCTCTTTGGATCCACCTTTCAGTTAAAAGCAGCTCTCAAATCCCCCCTCATTCTTCTCTTCCGTAGACTAAACAATCCCAGTTCCCTCAGCCTCTCCTCATAAGTCATGTGTTCCAGTCCCCTAATCATTTTTGTTGCCCTTCGCTGGACTCTCTCCAATTTCTCCACATCCTTCTTGTAGTGTGGGGCCCAAAACTGAACACAGTACTCCAGATGAGGCCTCACCAATGTCGAATAGAGGGGAACGATCACATCCCTCGATCTGCTGGCTATGCCCCTACTTATACACCCCAAAATGCCATTGGCCTTCTTGGCAACGAGGGCACACTGTTGACTCATATCCAGCTTCTCGTCCACTGTCACCCCTAGGTCCTTTTCTGCAGAACTGCTGCCTAGCCATTCGGTCCCAAGTCTGTAGCGGTGCATTGGATTCTTCCGTCCTAACTGCAGGACTCTGCACTTGTCCTTGTTGAACCTCATCAGATTACTTTTAGCCCAATCCTCTAATTTGTCTAGGGCCCTCTGTATGCTATCCCTACCCTCCTGCGTATCTACCTCTCTCCCGTTTAGTGTCATCTGCAAACTTGCTGAGGGTGCAATCCATACCATCCTCCAGGTCATTTATGAAGATATTGAACAAAACCGGCCCTAGGACCAACCCTTGGGGTACTCCACTTGATACCAGCTGCCAACTAGACATGGAGCCATTGATCACTACCCGTTGAGCCCGACAATCTAGCCAACTTTCTATCCATCTTATAGTCCATTCATCCAGCCCATACTTCTTTAACTTGCTGGCAAGAATACTATGGGAGACAGTGTCAAAAGCTTTGCTAAAATCAAGGAACAACACGTCCACTGCTTTCCCTTCATCCACAGAACCAATTATCTCATCATAGAAGGCAATTAGATTAGTCAGGCATGACTTTTCCTTGGTGAATCCATGCTGACTGTTCCTGATCACTTTCCTCTCATCTGAGTGCTTCAGAATTGGTTCCTTGAGGACATGCTCCATGATTTTTCCAGAGACTGAGGTGAGGCTGACTGGCCTGTCGTTCCCAGGATCCTCCTCCTTCCCTTTTTTTAAAGATTGGCACTACATTAGCCTTTTTCCAGTCGTCTGGGACTTCTCCTGATCGCCATGAGTTTTCAAAGATAGTGGCCAATGGCTCTGCAATCACATCCGCCAACTCCTTTAGCACTCTCGGATGCAACGCATCCGGCCCAATGGACTTGTGCACGTCCAGTTTTTCTAAATAGTCCCGAACCACTTCTTTCTTCACAGACGGCTGGTCACCTCCTCCCCATGCTGTGCTTCCCAGTGCAGTAGTCTGGGAGCTGACCTTGTTCGTGAAGACAGAGGCAAAAAAGGCATTGAATACATAAGCTTTTTCCACATCCTCTGTCACTAAGTTGCCTCCCTCATTCAGTAAGGGACCCACACTTTCCTTGGCTTTCTTCTTGTTTCCAACATACCTGAAGAAACCCTTCTTGTTACTCTTAACATCCCTCGCTAGCTGCAACTCCAGGTGTGATTTAGCCTTCCAGATTTCATTTCTATATGCCCGAGCAATATTTATATACTCATCCCTGGTCATTTGTCCAATCTTCCACTTCTTGTAAGCCTCTTTTTTGTGTTTAAGATCAGCAAGGATTTCATTGTTAAGCCAAGCTGGTCGCCTGCCATATTTACTATTCTTTCTACACATCGGGATGGTTTGTCCCTGTAACCACAATAAGGATTCTTTAAAATACAGTCCATGGGTCCAGATCTAATGCATCCAAGGGTGCTGAGAGAGTTGGCTGATGTGATTGCAGAGCCATTGGCCATTATCTTTGAAAATTGATGGTGATCACAATTGGAAAAAGGCAAATATAGTGCCCACATTTAAAAAAGGGAAGAAAGAGAACCTGGGGAACTACAGACTGGTCAGCCTCACTTCAAAGTCCCCAGCAAAATCACAGAGCAGGTTCTCAAGGAATCCATTTTGAAGCACTTGGAGGAAAGGAAGGAGATCAGGAACAGTCAGCATGGATTCACCTAGGGCAAGTCATGCCTGACCAACCTGATTGCCTTCTATGATGAGACAGTTGGCTCTGTAGATATGGGGAAAGCGGTGGATGTGATACATCTTGACTTTAGCAAAGCTTTTGATACGGTCTCCCACAGTATTCTTGCCAGCAAGTTAAAAAAGTATGGGTTGGATGAATGGACTGTAAGGTGGATAAAAAGCTGACTAGATTGTCGGGCTCAACGGGTAGTGATCAATGGCTTGATGTGTAGTTGGCATCCAATATCAAGCGGAGTGCCCCAGGGATCGGTCCTGGGGCCAGTTTTGTTCAACATCTTTATCAATGATCTGGATGATGAGATTAATTAAACCCTCAGCAGGTTCGCAGATAACACTAAGCTGTGGGGAGAGGTAGATACGCTGGACGGTAGGGATAGCGTCCAGAGTGACCTAGACAAATTAGAGGATTGGGCCAATAGAAATCTGATGAGGTTCAACAAAGACAAGTGCAGAGTCCTGCACTTAGGACAGAAGAATCCCATGCACTGCTACAGGCTGGGGACCGACTGTAAAGTAGTAAGCCAGTGTCAAAGCAGCAGTTGCAATTTGAGAGATCCTGACTTGTAGCCCCATACATAGCCTGTTAGACCTATTTCCTTATGTGATTAATCCTATACTTAGCCTGTATATATAGGATTTTTTTTAAAAGAGTTAAGACCTTGGTTTGAAAGATCTAGATAGTAGCTCTGCCGAGAGCAGATTGGACGACACAAGTGCTGTGGGTTTTCACAGCTAGCTGATTACTGTGTGATCCAATACTTCGTATAAATTGTTATCTTTATGTGGGAGAGGTGGGAGAAAACATACTGGCAAGCAAGAGAAATATATTGGTACACATTAGAGTGAAAACACTGGAAAGGTAGGGTCTCTTCCTCATGAAATTTGGCTAATATATGATATAAGCCACACCATGAACAGGCCACCAAAGGCTCAACATTGATCTTCGCCTTTGTTATCACCGTGGTTGAAATTTTAACAGTGTTATGAAACAATGCTTAAGATTCAACAGTAACCATCTATATAATAGTTTTATAGATTATCATCGTCCACAGAAAACCCATCTTCCTGTTGGGCAAAAAAACTATTTTGGAAATGTATTAGGAACAACAATATAATGTGGACAGGGTGCTAGGCGTGCGTACCTTGCCATTTATATTGTAAGTAGAGCATCTAATTTTATTAACTATATGTGAATCGATGGTCCCATTTACCCCACTGTTCCAATTTGTGGTTTAAACGGAACCTTCATTACAGTGGTGTAGGGAATATAAATAACAAGGTAGAACAATGTTTCCACTACAGATTGGCATCAAGTTGTAACAGACTCCCTTACTTCTTACTGCTGTATGCCAGTTCTGTTGCCCTCCATTAAAGATGCTGCATTTCCTTAGTGCTTTACATTTATACTTTTAAATCTTTGGGGATGAAGCAAGCAATAAATGTAAGTCATAAATATAAGCGTGCAATAAATAATATACATGTGGTAGCTGACATGCAAACTGTTGCTGAGATATGTAGGCACTTGTGACAGATTTACATGTATAACTCTCTTGATATGTGGATTTTGAACTCTGAATACAGTATCTTTTCACTTTCTGTCTCCATAGGGAAATGGGAAGCTTGCTAAGTTAAATTCTTGCTGTGGTACTGTAAATCCCTTAAGAATGCCAAAGGGGAAACAAAGTGCTGAACCAGCTGACTTTACTTTTCAAATGTGACCTTTCTCAGTGGCTTTCTCGTTTTCTGGTTGACAGTCTGACTTTCTAGAAATTTCCTTACATGGTTGCTCTGTATTGATTTATATCTGTTTGGATGACTGTGCATGAAATAACTACATAACTACATCTGATTGGGTTGGGGGGGGGAAGGGGGAGAGGCAGCAACTGGGAACCCAGATTAAAAGACCCAGAATGAAAAGTTTCAGACCTAGAGGTAGCAGCAGATGGATGTGTTTTAAGATTGTCTGAACTAAAGACAATAATTAAAAAAAAAAAAAAGTCTAGGTTAGATTTGTTTGAGAATAAGCAGAGGAGCAGAAATATGAGACTTGTGGGTTTTCAGTCTAAACAGTTAATTTGTAACTGGGAAAATTTTGTCAACATGGATGCCAGAGGCCTTTGGGGTCCAGAGCCTCCCATTACTGCTGTGCCTGAATTTAGCTATTTTTGTTTCCTGTGAAGGGAATAAGGAAACATCTGCACTTTCCTGATTTCCTGTCGATCGATTGGTGATCACAGTAAGATCCTCTGAGCCCCAAGAAAAGCAGGTGTTGATGTTATGAGAACTCCCTGATCCCTTTTTCCTGATTATACCTCAGCCTGGAGGGAGTTGCAGGGAAGTACTATGAGACATTAAATGAAAGGATTGGTTCAGGAATATGCTCTTTGTTTCTAAACCAATTATGGGCCCTATTTTCTGTTCTGCCACAACATTTTTATGCTGATGTGACTCCGCTGAAGGACACTTTTTTTTTTCTACTTTTTTGATCTTGTAGGAAGCTAATTGCTTCCTTGACAAAGTGTAAACTTCAGCCATGGAGTCTCAAGTCTTCCAACTGTTCATAGAATTGTTACAGCACGTGCATCAATCATAGAAATGTAAGGCTTGAAAGGTCATCCCCCATGCTGAGGAACAAACTGGAACAGGTACAGAGAAGGGCTACTAGGATGATCCGAGGAATGGAAAACCTGTCTTATGAAAGGAGACTCAATGAGCTTGGCTTGTTTAGCCTAACTAAAAGAAGGCTGAGAGGAGATATGATTGTTATCTATAAATGTATCAGAGGGATAAATGCCATGGAGGGAGAAGAATTATTTAAGCTCAGTACCAATGTGGACACAAGAACAAATGGATCTAAACTGGCCATCAGGAAGCTTAGACTTGAATTTAGACGAAGGTTTCTAACCATCAGAGGAGTGAAGTTCTGGAACAGCCTTCCAATGGAAGCAGTGGGGGCAAATGACATATCTGGCTTCAAAACAAAGCTTGATAAGTTTATGGAGGAGATGATATGATGGGATAGCCTAATTAATTTTGGCAATTAATTGATCTTTGACTACTCGCGATAGATATGCCCAATGGCCTGTGATGGATATTATATGGGGTGGGATCTGAGTTACGACAGAGAATTCTTTCCTGGGTGTCTGGCTGGTGAGTCTTGCCAACATGCTCAGGGTTTAGCCGATCGCCATATTTGGGGTTGGGAAGAAATTTTTCCCCAGGGCAGTCTGGCAAAGGCCCTGGGGGGATTTCGCCTTTCTCTGCAGCATGGGGTTACTTGCTGGGGGATTCTCTGCATCTTGAAGTCTTTAAACCATGATTTGAGGACTTCAGTAGCTCAGACATAAGTTAGGGGTTTGTTAGGGGGGTGAGATTCTGTGACCTGCGTTGTGCAGGAGGTCAGACTAGATGATTATAATGGTCCCTTCTGACCTTAAAGTCTATGATTCTATGAATTAAGTATATATCTAGACCAGGGGTTGGCAACCTTTCAAAGAAGAAGATCCATTTTTTTTTGTTTTTGACCAAAACATTTAGAGAGCCGGATCACATGCAAAGCTACTTGTAGAGTTAGAATTTATCAACTAATAATAATTGAACATATTAAAGTTATTACTACTCACCACTACTTTTAATGCAACTTCTGTTGTTGGACATCTTTAGAGTTGCTCAATGTTTGGTGAATATGCCATGATTTTCATTTTCAAGCAGGACTCAAGATTCATATCTTGCAGTTGGCTCCTCAGTTTGTTTTTGATGAAATTCATGTTGGAAAACACTTGTTCACAGAAGTGTGTTGAACCGAAGATTGGGAGAAGCCCAAATGCGTATTTCTTCAGCTTACTGTACATATCCGGTAGACCGTTCCAAACGTCGAATAAAATCTGGTCTTGCCATTTAAAGTCATCCATTTCAGACCACTTGTGTTGTAGCCCCAGGGTGGATTTCTGCCATTCCAGGTTTTCAAGTTCAGTGACAAGGTCTTTCAATTTTGAATTCCATAAATCCTTGTCTTGCAAGTCCACTAATTCAAGTTCAAATTGCGCTCGATCGATTCCCTCAAATGTTGAAAAATTCAATGTAGAAGTGTCAGCTTCAAGCAATTTCAACAGAAATGACAAAGTTCCCTTCTGAACTTGTGAAATCAGTCAACAAATGCAGCTTGCATTTTGATGACTGTTTCTGCAAGGAACCTAACGTCAATGTTAGTCGTTTGTTTGTATTGCTTCAGTGTTGGGAAATGCACTAACATGCCCATCACAATGTCTCTTACAAACAAAGACAGCTTTCGTTCAAATGAAATAACTTCTTCCAAAATGGAAATTGCAGTGTTTCCTTTTCCCTGTAGTTTCCAATTCAACATGTTTAAATAAGAAGTTAAATCCACCGTGAAATTGAATTTCTGCAGATAGTGACGATCTGTTAGCGCTACATATTTAAGGCCCTTTTCTCGAACACCCTAATTTCCTCAAGACGTGACTCAAACCTCACCAGGACTGCACCCCTGGAAAGCCATCTTACCTTGTTGTACATGAGAAGATCAGAATATTGGCAGTTAACTTCTCGAAGAAGCTCACAAAACTGCTGATGATTGTTAACAAAATTATGACAAGTGCTCTCAATCTGTAAGACCATTTCCTTTACTTTTGAGATTTCCTCTGGAAAGGTTTGTGCACAGAGTGCCTCCTGGTGGATTATGCAGTGAAATGAAATTACATCGTGCTCCATGCTTTCTTTAAGTAAAGGAACAAAACCTTTGTGTTCCCCCTTCATGCTCGGTGCTCCATCTGTAGCAATAGAAACTATTCTGTTGATGTCAATATCTTTTTGTTTCAGACATTCAGTGACAGCAGATACAAAATCTTTGCCCCAAGTTTGTCTTTTAGTGGCAATAATCAACTTTTCTTGAGGACCTTGATCATTAATGTATCTGCCGAGTAAGGCAACCTGAGCGATGTCATCCACATCGCATGTCTCATTGCAGGCAATAGAAAAATCTGATGCTGATCTAATGTCACTAACCTGCTGGCTGGTTAAGTCTGTGACCATCTTAATAGTTCTGTCCTTTGTAGTCTTCGCAGATAATGGCATTTCTCTGATTTTCCTAACTATTTCATCTTTGTTTTTAAAATTGCCGAAGAGGTGCTTAGATGTTTTATTGAAACTTTCTTTCACGTATTCTCCAAATGTGAATGACTTCCCTCGTTTCATTGCTTGAGCTTCCATGAAACTAGCAGTAATGGTTCCGCTTGGCTCCTCCATCCATTTAGCAAACGTACATCTTGTTTGCTCTGCTTTGCGTCGGAGCTCCTCTACTGCTTTTTTCCTTGCATCACCAGCTGGATAAGTTTCAGTGAACGTCCATCGTTTCTTTTAAAAATGTCTTTCTAGGTTTGATTTCTTGTCGTTGGATAGTTTCTCGTTGCAAATGAAGCACGCTTGGAGTTCGGCTGAACTTGCTAGAAAAACAAGACTCCGTCCAATCATTTTGAAATTCTCGGTGTTTGTCTTTTATCTTTTTGGTTGTAATTTTTTTGATTGAAGGCATTTATCTGATCTGTTATTTCTGACTTTAGACTTGTTCCAACGTCCAACCATTTGAAAATACTAGTAAAGACATAGCACATCCGCTTCCTTTTCACAAGAAATTCCAAGAGTTTTATTGGTAGACAACAGTTGCCTTGGTAATGAGCCATTTGAATATAAACAGGAGGGGGCTGGGGTAGGGAATTGGGGTGCTGGAGGGGATGCAAGGTCTGGAAGGGAGTTTGGCTGCAGGAGGGGGTTCTAACCTGGGGCAGGGGGTTGGGGTACGGGAGGGGATGCAAGGTGCAGGCTCTGGCCGGGAGGCGCTTACCACAGGTGGCTCCTGGCCGGCAGCATAGCAGGGTTCAGGCAGGCTGCCTGCCTGCCCTGGCCCCATGCTGCTCCTGGAAGTGGCTGGCTGCTGGCATGTCTTTGCGTGCCCTGGCGGGGCAGGGGGAGGCGGCTCCACACACTGCTCCCACCCCCAGCACCGTCCTCACAGCTGCGGGCCAGTGCTTATGGGCGTGGGCAGTGCATGGAGACCCTCTGCCCCCTCCCTCCAAGGGGCGTGCCCAGACATGCCAGCAGCCAGACTCTTCCAGGAGCAGTGAGGTACCAGGGCAGGCGAGCAGCCTGCCTGAGCCCTCCTGTGCTGCTGGCCTGGAGCTGCATGTGATAAGTGCCTCCTGGCCAGTGCCTGCACCTCAAACCCCCTCAAAAAACAGCTACTCGCAAGGGGGCATCCAAAGAGCCCCATGCAGCTCTGGAGCTGCAGGTTGCCAACCCCTAACCTAGACCATCCCTGACAAATGTTTGTCTAATCTCCAATGTTGGGCTCTCCCCAACCTCCCTTGGAAGCCACTTCCAGAACTTTACTACCCTTGCAGTTAATTTTTTTTTCTTATTATCCAAGCCAAGTGTCCTTTGCTGCATACTAAGACAATTACGTCTTGCTCTCCTCACAGTGGACATAGACAACAATTAATCACCATCCTCTTTATAACAACCGTCTACATATTTGAAGTATGTTATCATGTTCCCCGCTCAGACTTCTCTTCTCTAAACCAACATGACCGGTTCTAATGCTGGCTTCACCATAGTACCCTGCCAGTGTGCCTCAAGCCTGACCTGACTGGCCACCTGTAGCAGTGGGAGGGTAATTATTTCTCCGTGATAGATTTGTTTGTTAATGGAGACTGTTGATAGTAGTGTTTATTAGTATCAGTTGTGGTGGGAGGTAGGCATCTGTCAAGTGAGAACTGGTCCAAGGCTACCCAACTGATTTGTGTACACTACTGAACAGTTTTAGTAGGGGGGAGTACATTTTGGCCATTACTGACTTTTGTCTGGAAACTTTTCACTCTTCATTTGTATGGTAATTGGTTAGGAAGATTGATCACTTACTATAGCTGACTGTTCTGCCTTACGGTACGTTGAATCAGTACTGTTGGTTTTGAATATTTTGCAGATACTTTATTTTATGGAGAGTGATCATATAATGCATGATGAGTACAAACTAGAGGGTTGAAACATATCAGTGGTGTATGGTTTGTGATCTCTGCCTTGACTAACTTTTTAGTATTGTTCTTGGAACTAAATTCCATGAGACAGCATGTGATGGTACCAGTTATTGGGGATCTGTCTGTGCTGGATCCATGCTAATGGTGCTGGTTGGCTCTTTGGTTGTGGGGTTTTCTTGTGTGTCGTATTTGCCGTATACGTTTTAGACCGAATGACTGGTCAATTTATTATACTATATTATTCACATCTACTTCCCCTAGGGTCCTGAAGACTCTTGGTACCGGACATAGCTTTTGCAGGATCATTGCAGATCCCTGCAGAACTAAGCAACCATATCATGCCACCCTTACTTCTGCACTGCTGCCTTCAGAGCTGGGTGGCTGGCCGGCCAGCAGCTGCCACTCTCCAGCCGCCTAGCTCTGAGGGCAAGGAAAAAGGACGAGCAAGGACCAAAAAAAGAGGTCATGTCTGGGAAAACCCAGACATATGGTAGCCCTATTTTTTGTGATCTCACAACACCCCTACAAGAGCCTTGCAACCCACTTTTGGGTCTGGACCCCCCAGTTTGAGAAATGGTGCTCTAAGTTATCAATTATAGCAATCATGAGTGTTACGAGTAACAGTAGTAGGCTTTAAAAAAAAGACTTTCAGACAGAACTGTGGTTTAGGTTCAGTGTCTCTTTAAAATATATTTGTGGCATTATGTGACCATGACACTTTTGAATGTTAAGGTATTTCATTTTGCTACTTGTATTTTAAATGGTTAAACAATTTCTTACTATTATCTAGTGCGTTATCTAGCTTGTCTGTAGTCCTTTTCAGGCAAATGGAGCCCAAAGTTTGTTTGGCACTTTTGTTATAACACCTGTTTTCCCACGTCCTCATGCCTTTCTGAAAAAAGTCTCCTTGGCTGAATCTTTTCATGCTTGATCTAAGCCCAGAAGTACATTTTTATGGAAAATCTGAAGAAAATCTCATCAACCATTTTTGAGATATTGGAGAATATGAAAAGTGTATATATTTTTAGTCTCGTCAGACTTTTTTCTTTCATTGATAACTTGGCCCATTTGCTTAACAATTTTTTTTAAGACTTGTATGCAAAATGGTGAGTTTATGGCCAAGATCTTCAAAAATGATTAGTGATTTTTGGATTCCCAAACTCAGACATCTTAACAGGATTTGTTTGTTAGAGGGGAGGCTCAATAGTTCATTTGTTAAATTTTGAAGAGTGTGGGGGTTAAGGGTAAATCGCTTCTGAGCATCTTTAGCAGAATCTGCAAAGATTCTAACAGAATTTAATGATATCCTGTTTTCTTATGCCATCACATTGCATTTTCCCTACATGAACTGATAAGCCTACTGGTTGCTGCTAGCATAGTTTGCAGGGGGTAGAGTTCATGGTCACATCTTCGCTATAAAAATCAACAGTGTTGGGGAACCCAATTGCAGCACAGTTGAATCATATGAGGAGACAACACTGTTTCTTCTTGCAGGATAGCAGGGGTTGTGCTGTAATCATGTCCCTGAAACATTCTATAGCCTTGGATCTCTCTAAGGCTGTATCCTGAGTTGGGCAATGTTTTCAAAGTGACAGCCCTATGCCAAGTTTTAGGATTGTTTTGAGCCATTTCAAAGTTGCAGCAACAGTTTAACAGCCCACAGCAACTGTACTCTTCAGTTCAGGAATTGAAGAATACCATTTCCTGCTGATTTGGAGGGGGGAATTTAAGTAGACTGTAAAACAGAACACACAATTATGCTCTATGCAGATGATGCTCTTGTATTTGTATTAAGCTTGAGGTTACCATTCCTAATCTTCTAATCACTGTTAATAAGTTTAGAGACCCCTCAGAACATAAAATTAATTGGGGTATATCAGAAATCTTAGACATTAACAAATATGCCCACAAAGGCCTTTGCTAAAGTTGGAACTTTCAGTGGCAGTCCTTTTACATGAATATTTAAGACTACTGATTCCCAGTAATATTCAGGATATCCCAAAGATATGTATAGAACCAATTATTGCCCAAGTGGCTAGCAATTTGAGAAGGTAGAATTTGTTAATCCTCAGTTGGTTGAGTAAAATTAATATACAGAAAATGAATGTCCTTTCCAGAATCTCCCTATTTCTATTCCTCACTAGAAGCTGATGCTGCATCACTGACCCCAAGTTCAGTGAATGAGAACTGCATGGGACAAAAAAAGCTCATGGGTTTAACTCTCGGATCCATGTCTGCACTCCTCCGTTCTTTCCTCTCATGTTGGCACCATTATTGTAGCCTGACCTCTCATGTCAGCTATCTCAATTTCTGTATCTTCTAGCTTTTTAAGAAGCACATTTGTCATACCAGCTCCTGTAGTATCATCAATGTCAATAAATTCTAGAAAATGCTCTCTGACAGTCACCATTGCAGGGACATTTTCACTAGGTTCTGTTGTTGCTACAAAACGCACCATTCAAGTAATTTGTTCCATATGGCTGATGTCAGGTGTGCAGTCCAGAATAACAGAGTAATATCTTGCTGACTTCAGATCTGCCACAATCTTCTGTTTGACTTTTGTTGCCAGTAACTATATGATCTCATTTTGAATTGCTTTTCAAGGTAGGGGTGCGTGTACGTTTACGTTTCTTGACTCTTCTTAGATGCACCTGGAGTACAGCATCAAACTCAGCCGTCAGCTCCACAATTGTAAGGAAGTTTCCATTGTTTGGCACATACAGCCGATCTGAAGTGCCACGCAGTACTAGGTTTTGGGTAGCAAGCATTCTCACAATGGCAATGAGCCTTTTCAGAACATTTTGCTAGTGAAGAGACTCTGATGCGATCTTCTCTTGAAGCTGATCATCTATGGTGGCCTTTAACCTTAGTCTCATCTCAAGCTCTTTCTACCTATGGAATGATCTCTGGTGATTTGCTGCCTTCTCATGGCATGCCAGATTTCTAGCCAGATTTTTCCAGTCCTTTGTTCCTGTAGAAAACCAATGTGGCTGGAACATTAGACTGGAAGAGTTTGCAGCAAAAACAGTATGCAGCATTCTGGGTTTTTGACTACATGAGCCAGGGTCTCTCCACTTTGTCACCATTGGGGATTTCACGCCAGTAATGTGTTGGATGGAAACTTCTATTTTCATTGTCTTTGGGGAACATGAAGTTTTTCACTTGCTGTGGCCCATGCAGTACAAGAAAGTCCCTCAGGCCACTGCTCAAGTGGGTCCACAGTCCTGGATCATCTAGACTTAAGGAACTAAACTCAGCAGCAGCTGTTTCTTGTGCCTCCATCACACTCTTCTCTGATCTACACTTTTCTTCAGGAATGTGCAGGGTTACATCCATTTGAGATGGAGATATGGATGTTGCAGTAGCTGCCAGGTCACCCGTACTCTGACTGGAAGATCAGGCATCCCCTCACCACTCACATCCTCACTGGGGCCGGAAGGCTCACCATGAACATTTGTCTCTATGTTTCTCAGAAGAGCTCCTTCCTGTTTAGATAGAAAAGCTTCCTTTGCTTTCTTTCCTTTTTCTGAATGCTGCCCCAGAAGAGTGTTTTCTTCTTTTACTCATGACTGGTGTTCTGTGCCAGCTATAGTGGCTCTCAACACTCAATTGAAGGGGACAGATAAGCAGGCTGGTAGCACGGCCTGAGTAAGGGACGATATCAGCGCTGTAAGGGCCTAACTGGCTCCTACTACTTCAGTTGACTGCCTGTTCTCCTCAAGTGGGTTCAGGGAAGCAGTAGGAAACAGGAAGCTCCTTCAGAAGCTGGTGTTAATCAGTCCAGGATCCTGGGGGTGCTAGAGAGGCACATAAGAGTCGGCTCCTCCTCTCTCTCTCTCCTGCTGCTTTCTGTTATTCCCTCTCACCTTTTCTCCTGCCTGCCGGTTATGTCTCTTGTTCCCTCCTTCCTCCAGCACAGCATTCTACCATGTCTGCATCTAGAGCAGAGAGAATACATATGCACCAGCAGCAGACACAATTTTCTACATTCTGGGTCCTAGTGGCACCCCCCCCCCCCGCACCTCCTCCCCCTTCACAGTGGTCAGATTCTTACCAAAAAGTATCCCTCGCGATCAAGCATAATTAAAGATCACGATGGCAGCGTCTTCACTGAAGGTGGCAACATGAAATGTCGGTGGAGAGAACTGTGCCAGTCTGTATGCTTCATTAGAGTCACTCAAGATATAGGAAGACAGAACGAGTATGGAGCCGGAGCCATCAATCCTGCTAGAGGAAATGGTGTTTGCTATTAGGAAAATGAAGCCTGGGAAAACACCAGGTGTAGATAACGCACCAGCAGAACTGTTTAAAAAGTGACCATGGTATTGATCTTTTGTGGAAAAATTATTATGAGATATGGATAACTAAAAATTGGCTGTATGACTGGACAAAGGGAATCTTTCTGCCCTTTCCAAAGAAAGGAGACATAACAGAGTTTAGTAACAATTGAATCATCTCCCTAATATCTTATGTGAGGAAAGTTCTGCTGTAAGGTAATCCAAGATCACATGAAGTGAATGATAGAAGCAGAACTACCAGAAGAACAAGTTGGTTTCAGAGAGTGAGAAAACATGTGATCAAATTGCAAATATCTTCATATTGTTGAAAAATGCAGGGCATACAATCACCCATTGATTATTATACTCAAAAGCATTCAGTGCTGTCTGACATGAATCTTTTGGAGGATACTGGCAGATGTGGGGATTCTAAAGCATCTAATTGAACTCATTCCAAGTCTCTGTCATCAACAGACCATGGTGTGAAAAGCAGCAAGCAACAGCGTGTGGCTTTCCACTGGGCAGGGTGTGAGAGAAGGGTATGTTCTGTCCCCAAGCCTTTTCAACATATACACAGAGTTTATGATGAGACAAGCCTTGAAAGGTTTTGACAAAGTAGAAGGAGTTGATTTCCATTGGTGGACACCTTTTAACTGACCTCAGATATGCTCATGACACAACACTCTTTTTCTACAACCACTGATGTAATGCAATGAATGTTTGCATTTGTAAAATGAGTCACTGGGGAAGATGAACTAACCCTGAATGACGCAAAAACTGAATGTACTCATGTTCAGATGATTTTAAAAAATAGTGTGCAAGCAGACATCATGATTAAGGGTCAAGTGGTAGAAGCAGTAGATGTATGATCCCAGGTACTGAATTCATATCCAGCTAAGGAGGCTGTTCCAAAGAAATCTGAAAAAGACTACAAATGGCTTACTCAGCCATTACCTCCCTTACAAAAGCTTGGAAAAAACTTGGCATCTCAAAATGTACAAAAGTTGACAGGGGAAAAGCTAATTTTTTCCCAATAGCAACTTATGGATGCAAATTGTAGGAAATGCATGCTGCTCCTAAGAAGAAAATTGGAGCTTTTGAGATATGATGCTGGTGAAAACTCTTGCATATCTCCTGGATAGAAAAGAAGACAAATGCTTATGTTAAAAACATTCTTGGAGAGAAATAGACCGTGCTGGTGAAATTCAACAGGTGCAAACATATTTGCTTTGGTCACATCAAACATAGAGATGGAAAGTTATTGTGGAAGGAATGGTGGTGGACCATAGTAGGGGATGACCCAGAAAGAGATGGGTAACATGCAGCATTACTGGGAGGTCAGCTACTGAATGTTGAAAGCTAGTGATGGACCAAAAAAGGCTTCTGAAAATTCTGCTATGATGTCACCAATATTCAGACATGAATAAATGGATTTGACTAACTTTACTTATAGTCCAAACAGTAGTAATTCGAAGTACAAGTGTGAAGAGCTCTTGTTTTGAATGAACCAAAAGTAAAAGTGATAACAGGTATTTGAAATATTTGCAATGGAGATGATTAATTTAGGGAGGTTATATTGGAAGGAATAGTGCAAGTGGCATGTAGTTGCATTTCCTTTCCAAAACAAGTCTTCACAGAATTTTGAATTAATAAATAATTTATATTGAACCACTGGACCTGCAGACTTTTCCAGTTTTATCCCTGGAGAGAAATTTTGTTGACTGTCAGGATGTCTGCTGTTTGTCTAAAAGATGGCTTTTGATTTTTATGAATGTGATACTGTCACATATAACATTTTACAGCTGCTGCAATGGCATCTCTTATTTTCAGGTGGACACGTAGAGGTATATGGGGACTGCACATATTTGATGCTAACACTCTCCAGATCTTAATATACTATACATAACTTTCCTTTATTTCTCAGTTTCCTTTCCTGAATTTTAAATGTTTAGTATCATCCATTACAAATAATTAGGATCTTGAATAATATTTTACAGCAGTATCTTGTGTAGTATTTGTATTACTTGCTTCAGTTGCATTGTTACCGAAGATTGGTAAATGTTCAAAATATTGTGGATATATAACAGTTATTTGATTTCCTTTCATAAATCATAAAGACTGCTCTTTTTCCAAAGGAACAGAAGAATCATAAACTTATAAATTAACAACTCCCCCTTCCCTAAGTTTAGGATTTTTGAGAGATGTGTAAAGCTTTCACTTGAATCCCTTCAGGTACACTTGGTGCCACGTGTAAAATTTCTGTTCTTTTTGCTTCACCAGTTAGTATTTTCACAGAAACATAGAAATGTAGGTCTGGAAGGGGCTTCAAGGGGTCACCAAGTCCAGCCCCCGGTGCTAAGGCAATACCAAGTAAATCTAGACCACCCCTGACAGGTTATTAAAAACCCACAAGTGATGAGGATTTCACAGCCTCCTTTGGAAGCCTATCCCAGAACTTAACTACCCTTACAGTTAGAAAGATTTCCCAAATTACTAACCTAAATCTCCCTTGCTGCAGACTAACCCATTATTTCTTGTCCTATCTTCAGTGGACATGGAGAAGAATTGATCACCGCTCTTTTTATAACAGCCCTTAATGTTTTTGAAGACTTATCAGGTCCCCCCGTAGTCATCTTTTCTCAAGACTAAACATGCCCAGTTTTTTAACCTTTCCTCATAGGTCAAGTCTTCTAAACCTTTAATCATTTTTGTTGCTTGCCCGAACTCTCTACAATTTGTCCACATCTTTTCTTAAGTGTGTTGCCCAAAATTGGACACAGTACTCCCTCTGAGGCCTCACCAGTGCTAAGTAAAGCAGGACAATTATTTCCCAGGTCTGTCTGTCTTAACTTTTTCTGCAACTGCATCACATTGTTGACTCACGTTTAATTTGTAATCCACTATAAACCTTCAGATCCTGTTCAGCAGTACTACAACATGCAGAGTTACCCCCCATTTTGTAGTTCATTTGATTTTTTTTTTTCCTTCCCAAATGCTGTACTTTTGCCTTGTTTTTATAGAATTTCATTTGTGCAATTCAGGCCAATTCTCTAATTGGTCAAGGCATTTTGAATTCTAATCCTTTCCTCCAAAATGCTTGCAGCCCCTCCTGGCATGGTGGTGTCTGAAAATTATATAAGCGTACACTCCATTTTATCAAAGTAGTTAATGAAAATATTGAATAATACTGTACCCGGGACTGACCCCTATGGTACCTCTCTAGATAAACGCTCCCAGTTGGACAGCGAAACATTGAGAACTACTCTTTTGAGTATAGTCATTCAACCAGTTGTGTGCCAACCTTAAAGTATTTTCATCTAGACCAGTGATTTTCAAACTTTTTTACTGGTGACCCCTTTTATATAGCAAGCCTCTGAGTGCACGCTCCCCTACCCCATCAATTAAAAATGCTTTTTTATATATTTAACACCATTATAAATGCTGGAGGCAAAGCGGGGTTTGGGGTGGAGGCTGACAGCTCGCGACCCCCCCCCCCATGTAAGAACCTTGCGACCCCCCTGTGGGGTCCTGACCCCCAGTTTGAGAACCCCTTATCTAGACTGCATTTCCCTAGTTCGCTTGTGAGAATGTCATGTTACGGTCAAAAGCCTTACTAAAATCAAGAAATATCAGATCTGCTGCTTCCCCTATATCTGCTAAGCCAGTAACTTGTCAAAGAAGATGACACACTGCACCCCATATTCTTTGCAATGATATTATTATTATATGATTATGGCATAATTATGATGCGTTTTATGCAAAACGGGTTATGTGAGGTGTTCTTGAAAAGGTTATAATTTACTGAATACGATTATCCTGTTTGTATACATGTATCATTTATGTATCTGAAGTTATGAATATTGACTACATAGCTGTATTTCAAATGTAGTTACACCTGGATAACGCCCACTAGACAAGATACTTTCAGTCTAGATCAGGGGCTCTCAACTTCATTGCAATGTGACCCCCTTCTGACAACAAAAATTACCACTTGACCCCAGGAAGAAGGAACAAAGCCTGAGCCCGCCCACTCTGAACTCTAGGGTACAGATGTGGGGACCTGCATGAAAACCTCCTAAGCTTACTTTTACCAGCTTAGGTTAAAACTTCCCCAAGGTACAAAATTATTTTACCTTTGGATTTCTACTGCCACCACCAAACTTTATCTGGGTTTACTGGGAAACGTGGTTTGGACACATCTTCCCCCCAAAATCCTCCCAACCCTTGCACCCCACTTCCTGGGGAAGGTTTGGTAAAAATCCTCACCAATTTGCATAGGTGACCACAGACCCAAATCCTTGGATCTTAGAACAATGAAAAAGCATTCAGTTTTCTTACAAGAAGACTTTTAATAGAAGTAAAGGAATCACCTCTGTAAAATCAGGATGGTAGATACCTTACAGGGTAATTAGATTCAAAACATAGAGAATCCCTCTAGGCAAAACCTTAAGTTACAAAAAAAGACACACAGACAGGAATATTCATTCTATTCAGCCCAGCTCTTTTCTCAGCCATTTAAAGAAATCATAATCTAACACACACCTAGCTAGATTACTTACTAAAAGTTCTAAGACTCCATTCCTGTTCTATCCCTGGCAAAAGCAGCATACAGACAGACACAGACCCTTTGTTTTTCTCCTTTCTCCCAGCTTTTGAAAGTATCTTGTCTCCTCATTGGTCATTTTGGTCAGGTTCCAGCGAGATTACCTTTAGCTTCTTAACCCTTTACAGGTGAGAGGATTTTTCCTGTGGCCAGGAGGGATTTTAAAGGGGTTTACCCTTCCCTTTATACTTATGACACCCCCCCCGCCCAAATCTCAGCTAGGGTGAAACGCTGGCTGGGATTTCTTCTTGGAGCTCTAGGAAAAATAGAGTTAATAAGACACATGCACGTCTAAATATACTACCAAGTACATAAAGACTAACCATATTTTCCACATCTCAAGGACTATTTTAACCAGTTGATTCTGGGAAATTTTCATGGGAGAGTGCATCAGCCACTTTGTTAGAAGCTCCTGAGATGTCTTGGATGGCGAAATCAAAATCTTGGAGAGCTAAACTCCACCGAAGAAGTTTTTTGTTATTTCCCATGGCAGTATGAAACCACTGTAGCGCAGCATGGTTGGTTTGCAGGTGGAAACGCCGTCCCCAAACATATGGGCATAGCTTTTCCAGGGCGTAGACAATGGCATAACATTCTTTTTCATTGACTGACCAGTTGCTTTCCCTCTCAGATAGTTTTTAGCTGAGAAACACTACAAGGTGGAATTCTTGATCAGGTCCTTTCTGCATTAAAACTGCTCCCACACCACGCTCAGACGCATCTGTAGTTACTAGGAACGGTTTCTCAAAGTCTGGGGCCCTTAGTACAGGGTCAGACATGAGTGTCGCTTTAAGTTAGTTAAAGGCCTTCTGACACTCTTCGGTCTACTGAACGGCATTTGGCTGTTTCTTTTTGGTTAGGTCTGTCAGTGGGGTGGCGATTTGGCTGTATTGCGGTAGAAATCGTCTGTAATAACCGGCCAAGCCTAAGAAGGATTGAACCTGTTTCTTTGACTTTGGGACAGGCCACTTTTGGATAGCATCCACTTTGGCCTGTAGGGGGCTGATAGTTCCTTGACCCACCTGGTGTCCAAGGTAAGTCACTCTGTTTAGGCCTATTTGACACTTCTTAGCCTTAACAGTTAGTCCTGCCTCCCTTATGCGCTCAAGGACTTTTTGTAGATGTTCCAGGTGGTCTGCCCAGGAATCCGAAAATATGGCCACATCGTCAAGGTAGACGACTGCATATTCTCCTAATCCCGCTAGGAGACCATCTACAAGTCTCTGGAAGGTGGTGGGTGCATTTCGCAGCCCGAAAGTACATTAAATTCATACAGCCCGAGATGTGTGGTGAAGGCTGACCTTTCCTTGGGGGATTCATCTAGCGGTACTTGCTTGGTTAAGTCCAGTACCCCTTGGTTAAGGCCAAGGTAGAGATGAACGGGACCCGTCCCAGTTTCTCTAATAGTTCATCTGTGCGTGGCATTGGATAGTTGTCAGGGCGAGTTGTACCATTTAGCTTACAGTAGTCCATGCAAAAACGTATTTCCCCATCTGGTTTGGGAACTAGAACCACTGGAGATGCCCATGCACTTCCAGAAGGGCGGATTACACCCATCTGTAACATATCCTGGATCTCCCGTTCTATAGCAGTTTTAGCTTGAGGAGACACCCGGTAAGGTTGGACCCTAATTGGGTGAGCATTACCTGTGTCAATGGAGTGGTATGCCCGTTCAGTCAGTCCTGGGGTGGCTGAGAACATCGGCGCGTAGCTAGTGCACAGCTCCTTGATCTGCTGTCGCTGCATATGCCCAAGGGTCATGGAGAGGTTCACCTCTTCCACACCACCAGCACATTTCCCTTCGTGGTAGACAGCTTCAGGCCACTCAGCGTCGTCTCCTCCCTGGACTGTAAACTGACAAACCTTTAATTCTCTGGAATAAAAGGGCTTTAGAGAATTAATATGGTACACCTTAGGCTTTCGGTTGGAGGTGGGGAATGCTATGCGATAATTAACAGCTCCCAGGTGCTTCTGGACCGTGAATGGCCCTTCCATTTTATGGGCCTGGAGCACCTTTAAGACCATGACCTGGTCTCCTACTTTGAAGGAACGCTCTCTGGCATGTTTATCGTACCAGGCTTTTTGCTGTTTTTGAGCATCCTGTAAGTTTTCTTTAGCAAGGGCTAAAGAGGTTCGGAGGGTGTTTTGTAGGTTGGTTACAAAGTCCAGAATGTTAGTTCCTGGAGAAGGTGTAAACCCCTCCTATTGCTGCTTCACCAACTGTAATGGCTCCTTAACCTCACGGCCATATACAAGTTCAAATGGGGAAAACCCTAAACTGGGATGGGGTACAGCTCTGTAGGCAAAAAGTAACTGCTGCAACACTAAGTCCCAATCATTGGAGTGCTCATTTACAAATTTACATATCATGGCCCCCAAAGTTCCATTAAACTTCTCCACCATGCCATTTGTTTGATGGTGGTAAGGAGTGGCAACCAAGTGATTTACCCCATGAGCTTCCCAAAGGTTTTCAATAGTTCCTGCCAGGAAATTAGTCCCCGCATCTCTGAGGATGTCAGAGGGCCAACCTACCCTGGCAAAAATGTCTGCTAGTGCCTGGCACACACTTTTAGTCCTGGTGTTGCTTAGAGCTACTGCTTCCGGCCATCGGGTGGCAAAATCCATGAAAGTCAGTATGTATTGCTTTCCTCTGGCTGTCTTTTTTGGAAAAGGATCCAGAATATCCACAGCTACTCGCTGAAATGGAACTTCAATGATGGGGAGTGGCTGGAGAGGGCTTTTGACCTGGTCTTGGGGTTTTCCCACTCTTTGGCATACTTCACAAGACCGGACATCGGTAGAAACATCCTTGCGCATTCCCTCCCAGCGGAATGACCCCCCCCAAATTGTCTTTGGTCCTGTTCACACCAGCATGGCCACTAGGATGATCGTGGGCTAAGCTCAAGAGCTTGGCCTGGTATTTAGTTGGAACTACCAACTGTCTCTGAGGATGCCAGTCTTCCTGGTGTCCCCCAGAAAGAGTTTCCTTGTATAAAAGTCCTCTTTCTATAACAAACCTGGATTGATTAGAAGAGCTGAGAGGCAGTGGGTTGCTCCATGCCGCCGTCCAAGCTCTCTGGAAGCTTTCATTTGCTTCCTGTTCGGTCTGGAACTGTTCCCTTGATGCTGGAGACATCAGTTCCTCATTGTATTGTGGACCTATGCTTGATCCCTCCGGAAGCGAAGTAGGGGATGGGGCTGTTTCCGTTGACTGTGGTCCGCTCTCCGCTGGGACACTATGTTGGGGTTTAGGCTCTGGCTGAACCTCTTGTGTAGGGTTATGGGCTGCTGCTAGTTCAGGTTCAGTGGGGCCCTCTGGTGTTGAGGTTGCAAGTACTGGATTCAGTGCTGGCAAATGGTCTGGTGCTGGTTGTTCTGCTGGTTCTGGTTCTGGGACTGGTTCCGTCTGGGTCTCTGGGACTGGATCCACTACTGCTGTTGCAGACATTGGCCTGGAGTCTGGGTCCATCACCTCTGACTGGGTCCTGTAGAAGTTTCCGGAACAGAGCTAGGCCTCACGGCTTGTTTAGCCTGGCTACGGGTGACCATTCCCACCCTCTTGGCATGATTGGCCAAGTCTTCCCCCAACAGCATGGGGATGGGATAATCATCATAGACTGCAAAAGTCGACGTTCCTGAGCAGCCCTGGTACTGGAGAGGCAACTTGGTTGTAGGCAAATTGAAAGAGTTGGACTTAAAGGGTTGAATCGTCACTTGGATCTCTGGGTTGATTAAATTGGGGTCCACTAAGGAAGCTGGATAGCTGACACTTGTGCTCCGGTGTCCCTCCATGCGGTGACCTTCTTCCCTCCCACACTCAGTTTCCCTCTGCTCCAAGGGTATCTAGGAGGTATCTGCGCCTGCGGACCTCTGGTGTGATTCCAGTGCAATGAACTGTAATCTGTTGGGGTTCTTGGGGCAGTTGGCCTTTACATGCCCCAGCTCGTTACGTTTAAAACATCGTCCAGCTGACAGGTCACTGGGGCGAGGCGAGTTGCTGGAGAATGGGGTGGTGGGACGATAAGGGGTCTGGAGGGTTCTTTGGGAGGTAGGTGGGGCCTTGGGCAGCCCCCGGTTATAGGGTGTGGTCTGGGGTTGTCCCTTCTGGTCTCCGCTCCAACTGCGACCAGTTTTCTCCTTCTCTGCCACCTCCACCCATCTGGCTCCAATCTCTCCTGCTTCGATCACAGTTTTGGGTTTCCCATCTAGGATATATCTTTCTATTTCCTCAGGAACCCCCTCTAAGAATTGTTCCATTTGCATTAGGAAGGGCAAATTTACTGGAGATTCAACACTTGCTCCTGATATCTAGGCATCCCAATGTTTCACAATGTGGTAGGCATGTCGGGTAAATGACACGTCTGGTTTCCACCTTAGGGCTCTGAACCTCTGACGAGACTGCTCGGGTGTTATCCCCATTCTGACTCTCGCCTTGGATTTAAACAGTTCATACTTGTTCATGTGTTCTTTAGGCATTTCAGCTGCCACCTCAGCTAAGGGTCCACTGAGCTGCGGCCTCAGCTCTACCATGTATTGGTCAGTAGAGATGCTGTACCCAAGACAGGCCGTTTCGAAGTTTTCTAAGAAGGCCTCAGTATCATCTCCTGCTTTGTAGGTGGGGAACTTTCTGGGATGGGGAGTGGTACCTGGAGAAGGATTGCTAGGGTTTGTTGGTATATTCTGCTGAGCCTTTATCTTCTCCATCTCCTCCACATGCTTCCTCTCTTTTTCCTTCTCCTCCATTTCTTTGTCCTTTGCTTCCATTTCTTTGTACCTTGCTTCCATAGCTCTCCTCTGAGCAGCTGCTTGGTGGTGTTCTGCCTCTTTCGCTGCTTCCCTTTCTTTGTCCCTTGCCTCCATTGCTCTCCTGTGAGCAGCTTCTCGAGCTTTTTCGGCTTCTTTCATTGTCTCCAGTTTGGCTAACTCCAATTTGTGTAGTGCCTTGGTGTCTGTCATCTTTACCTCTCTGTTTTTAACTAACTTTACACCCGAGGGTTAGAAATAAAACAAACTTGGCTTGTAAAATTTTGCTGTGCTGGAATAGGATACCTATTCTCTGATAGTGATTGTCAGCCTACAGAAAAAGACAATTCCCTTTGTCTCTGCTCTGGCCCCAAATCAAAGCAAAAATCCTCCACTACTTGGAAACCTCCTTTCCAGCAGCCTCAAAAGAAAAAAAAATTCCTTTTCAAATCAGTGCTCCTTGTAAAAAAAAAACAACAAAAAAAATCAAAATCCTAAAAAAAAAAAAACCCCTACCGCTTTTGTCTCTAGGCAAATGGGTATAGAACACCCCCCTATTTACTTTTAGGGGAAAAAACCTCAGGTTTGTGAAGACTGTGAATTTCCCTGCAGGAGGTTAACTACTCTGCCTCCAGGCAAAGAACACCTACAATTCACAAAGATAATCCCCTTTTGTCTCTGCTCTGGCCCCAAAGCAGAGAAAAAACTAGCTGCTTTCAGTTGGACCTCCTTTCCAGCAGCCCCAAAGGAAAAAAAAATTCCTTTTTAAAATCTGTATTTCTGGCTCAAAAAATCTCAAATTGATCTCAAAATGATTTCAGGTTAATCCCACCACTCTGCCACCATGTCAAGGTTTCTTCCCCACTCTGAACTCTAGGGTACAGATGTGGGGACCTGCATGAAAACCTCCTAAGCTTACTTTTACCAGCTTAGGTTAAAACTTCCCCAATTATTTTTACTCTTGGATTTCCACTGCCACCACCAAACTTTATCTGGGTTTACTGGGAAAATGTAGTTTGGACACGTCTTTCCCCCAAAAATCCTCCCAACTCTTGCACCCCACTTCCTGGGGAAGGTTTGGTAAAAATCCTCACCAATTTGCATAGGTGACCACAGATCCAAACCCTTGGATCTGAGAACAATGAAAAAGCATTCAGTTTTCTTACAAGAAGACTTTTAATAGAAGTAAAGGAATCACCTCTGTAAAATCAGGATGGTAGATTCCTTACAGGGTAATTAGATTCAAAACATAGAGAATCCCTCTAGGCAAAACCTTAAGTTACAAAAAAAGACACACAGACAGGAATATTCATTCTATTCAGCACAGTTCTTTTCTCAGCCACTTAAAGAAATCATAATCTAACACATACCTAGCTAGATTACTTACTAAAAGTTCTAAGACTCCATTCCTGTTCTATCCCCGGCAAAAGCATCATACAGACAGACACAGACCTTTTGTTTGTCTCCCTCCTCCCGGCTTTTGAAAGTATCTTGTCTCCTCATTGGTCATTTTGGTCAGGTGCTGGCAAGGTTACCTTTAGCTTCTTAACCCTTTACAGGTGAGAGGATTTTTCCTGTGGCCAGGAGGGATTTTAAAGGGGTTTACCCTTCCCTTTATATTTATGAGAATTGCACTGTGACCCCCTTCTGACAACAAAAATTACTACTTGACCCCAGGAAGAAGGAACAAAGCCTGAGCCCGCCCAAGTGCCACTGCCTTGAGAGGGGGGCAAAGCCTGAGCCCCACCTCCCTGGGTGGGAGGGGGCAAAGTCGAAGCCCCAGGGTTTCAGCCCAAGGCAGGGGCTGACACCCTTGGGCATCAGCTTCAGCCCTGGGCTGTGGGACTAGGGCTTCAGCTTTAGCCTCAGGCCCCAGCAAGTCTAAGCTAGCCCTGGCGACCCCATTAAAATGAAGTTGCGACCCATTTTGGGGTCCTGACCCACAGTTTGAGAACCGCTGGTCTAGATAGCTGGTTGGGAAGGGCCTATTCGGGGCAATGAGCCATTAGGGAAAACAGTAGACCTTAGGAGAAGCTTATCTTCCATCTGGTGAGCCTTCCTGAGAACACTCCAGACAGCCTGTAAGTAATGGCTGTTATGACTACAAGTACATGTGAACAGGTCACATGATTCTGGAATCCATCTTGGGATGTCAGTATTTTTCCACAAACCGGTCTGGGAACCAAGTTTTGAAACAAAGGGTTCCTGCCATATGCTAAAGCTATATAAGGCAGGGAGTGACATCATCTGTGGTTCTTCACTCCCCACACAAGACTCCTGGAAACATTTGAGGAACAAAGACTGAACTGAGGGAAGTACTGGACCCAGGCTAAAGGGATTTCTAGCCTATGCATGAAACACCTCGGGATTCCAAGCTGCAAAGCAAGTGTAGCTTGTGTCTTAAGAATCTACAAGTCTGCCTGCACCATCAGTTAGGTAGGGTGAGAATCTACTATTCCTATCCAATCTAGTATATTAAGCTTAGGTTGCAGTTTTGTTTATTGGCTAGGTAATCTGCTTTGATCTGTTTGCTATCACTTATAATTAAAGCTAAGATTTTGTCATGGTTATTTTTAATAAAAGTCATGGACAGTTCAAGGGCAATAAACAAATATTTGCGTAAGCTGTGACCTGTCTGTGACTTTTGCTGCTGCAGCTCCATGGTTTCCCCTGCCACTGTGGTAGCAGCAGGGTTCTCCCCTCCCACCCTCCACAAGGCTGTCCCCAGTTGCTGGAACCCCCCTGCAGGGAGACCCTGAAGAGGCTGTCGCCTGTTGCTGGAAACCTGCAGGGGGACCCTGAGAAGGCTGTTGCTTGTTGCTCGGACCCTGCCGGGGCCCCACTGGCTGCCAGCTCCAGTGCCACAGAGCCAGGGGATGAAGCAGAAAATGTCACAGAGGTCTCTGGAAGTCATGGCTTCTGTGACCTCCATGATATAAACATAGATTTTAAATGATTATAAGTAAGGCTATGTTTTGTAGTTAATAAACTTGTTTTTCATAGAATCATAGAATATCAGGGTTGGAAGGGACCTCAGGAGGTCACGTAGTCCAACCCTCTGCTCAAATCAAAGCAGGACCAGTCCCCAACTAAAGAATCCTAGCTAGGGCTTTGTCAAGCCTGACCTTAAAAACCTCTAAGGAAGGAGATTCCACCACCTCTCTAGGTAACTCATTCCAGGGCTTCATCACCCTCTTAGTGAAAAAGTTTTTCCTATTATCCAACCTAAACCTCCCCCACTGCAACTTGAGACCATTACTCCTTGTTCTGTCATCTGGTACCACTGAGAACAGTCTAGATCCATCCTGTTTGGAATCCCCATTCAGGTAGTTGAAAGCAGCTATCAAATCCACCCTTACTCTTCTCTTCTGCAGACTAAATAATCCCAGTTCCCTCAGCCTCTCCTTGTAAATCATGTGTTTTTGTTTTAATCTAAGCAAGTGAGCTTTGACTGGAGTGCTTGGGGAAAATCTCTGCTTGGTTACCACAAGTGTGCATTGCCCTCTTGACATTGAGGGAGAGGCAGGTATTAAACCCATATACTGGCCAGATTTGATCAGGGCAGGACAGTACTGCTTTGGGGTCCTAGGCTGGAAACCTGGTGATTAGAGAGCCTGTGTGTAACTGTAGCTGGGTGTGTCCTTACTTGTGTGAATGCTGGTGAAAGTGCAGGCTGGAAGGCTTTGCAGCTTGGCATAGCAGTACAGTGTGAAAGGGAGCCCAGGCCGGTGGGTCATAGGACTCAGTGTTACCCCAGTTCCATGTGGCACCCTGGGGGGGAACCCGTCACAGAAGGAAATTAGGTTTGTTTAGCATGATTTGTTCTTGACAAATCCATGTTGGCTATTCCTTATAACTCTATTACCATTAGGTGCTTATCAATTCATATTAATCATTTGTTCCAGATATCAAAGTGAGGCTGACTGGTCTATAATCCCCTGGGTCCTTTTTGTTCTACCTTTCAAAGATAGGTTCCCTGTTTGCTATTTTCCAGTCCTTTGGGACATCATCCATCCTCCCTGAGTTCTCAAAGATCATTGCTAATGGTTCTTAAATTATGATACTTCTGCTAGTTCCTTAAGTACCTGACGATGAATTTTATCAGGCCCTGCCAACTTGAATACATTTAACGTATCTAAATATTCTTTCCCTCTTTTGGCTTACGTTCCTTCGTCCTTGTTGTTAATATTAATTGTGTTGAGTATTTTGTCACCATTAACCTTTAGTGAAGACTGAAGCAAAATAGGCTTTATAAACTTTGTTGCTTCATTAACTTTGAGAACTTGAATATTTTGTATGCTAGACTTATTGTAGTTTTTAATGACTGTAACTGAAATTTCTCAAAGTGCAATCTACGTAATGAAGACTGACAAAATAAAATAATGGAGAAAGATGCCTTTATGCTTTTTCATCTTTTTATGTTGAACCCTTATGTAAAACTGAGACATGTCATTACAGAAAACAGGTCCTTTATTATAGCTAATCACTGCTGGGTGCTTCTGTTGTTTTGTAGAGCAGAAAACATGTCCTTCAGTGCTTCAGGTAATCCTACGAAAACAAAAATAATGAGAGAAGCCTTTCCTCTCTATTTAAAAAATAAATAAAAAAGGCTATTCACATTTTGCCCTTGTTCATTAGGGTCAAGATTTCAAAAACCAGGAGATTGAAGTATGGTTCCAAAATACCTGCCTCAGTAGCTTCTCTTGGCTTGCTGTTTAATGTTGGTTGCTTGACAAAGATAGATTATTAGGCCATTTCCTTAATTTGAAGCATCAGAGTGGTCCAACTGATATCAGTGAGACTGTTTATTAGCTTAAAGCTAAGTGTTGGCAGTATCGGTATGACTGGCGATACAAACATGACATGCACAATAAGTTAATAGTATGAAGAAAATGATTTGTGGCCCTGGAAACAACGTTCAAAATAGGTGGAATTCTGGCAGCAAAAGTTGCTAGATGCTCTGTTGGTACAAGCAAGTACCTACATAATCAAGCACAATAAGGGTAAGTCTACACTGTAGTTAGACACTCATGGCTGCCCCATGTCAGCTGACTTCGGCTCCTGGGGTTCAGGCTAAGGGGTTGTTTAATAGTGGTGTAGACATTCCGGCTCGGGCTGCAGCCTAAGCTCTGGATCCTTCCTACCTTGCAGGGCCATAGAGCCTGGGTTGCAGTCCGAGCCTGAATGTCTACACTGCAGTGAAACAGCCCTGCGAGCCTGAGTCAGCTGGCATGGATCAGCCATGGGTTTTTAATTGCAGTGTAGACATACCCTAAAGTCAAAATGAGTGCTTACAAGTAAGTAGTGTCAGCATTCTGCTCTATGAAGTGTCTCTTTTAAAAGGAGACACTAGGGGGCAGTAAGAGCATCTTTGTAGCTGCCAGACTGTCTTGCCATAGCTTCTACAGTCCAATTAGAAAATAATATACAAGAACCTGAAGTGATCAGTTTGGAAACAGTTTTGGTAGTAAATAGTCATGTATGAGGTTTATATTCATATATGTATATTCATATTTGTTATATTCATATTTAGAAACTTATTTAATAATAACTGAAAACTATACAAATCATTGCAACTGTTACTGTTCTGGCTTGTATTTTGGTGGTGCACAAAGGCCCCACTGGGCTCTATTGTGCTAGGCTTTGTACAAATATATAGGAAGACACAGTCCCTACACCACTGCTTATCATGTGATAGCCAGGAATTTGAATTAACGAAATACGTCCTGAAAAACCGTTTCTGTTTTTAATGTGAATAATCTGTTTCTCCTCCTATAGCTGAATTGTACCAATTAAGATATTTAAAGCAATTAATTCTTTTACCTTTTTCGAAACTGAGTGCTGATATTTCATATTTATCAGAAAGCCAGAATATGCTATAGATTTACGTATCTCAAGAACTATCTGGGTTTAGCTTGAAAGATAAACTGGACTTTTGACGCCTCTTATCCCAGAAATAAAAAACTGAAAAAATGAACTGTTTCTTTCTGAGGTTAATAATCTATCTTCTCAAGCTTCCATATGTGATTTGGGTTTATTAGGCTATATCTGCCACTTGCAAGAGGTCTTGTGTAGAGCAGAATTAACAAGGGAATTCAGAGCAGATTGTTCTGTACGAAGAAAGCTCATGTATGTCAAGCTAAGAATATTTCAGTTTTAGTCAGTGCTATCATTTCACGTATAAATAATCACCTTGTGTTTCCTGCCAAATAAATGCCAGAATCATAAGCAGCCCAATTGTCTATTGTTTTCTCAAGCATTATGAATATATTTTTCCCAGTGATA
This sequence comes from Lepidochelys olivacea, assembly GCF_965140295.1. Lineage (NCBI taxonomy): Eukaryota > Metazoa > Chordata > Testudines > Cheloniidae > Lepidochelys > Lepidochelys olivacea. The sequence goes on from NC_140415.1 coordinate 26,981,746, forward strand.
ACACTTCTTTAAATAGATAGATGTATCCCTGAGCATTCATCACTATGGGAAATTCCAGAAATAAATACTAATCAGGCTTTGAAAATCTAAAAGAGGAATAACTAACTTAAGCATCCTCAATATCTACAAATTTTGTGTCCGTCTGTAATGTGTGCCTTTATGTAATGATTAAAAAGCCCGCAATGATACAGAATAAAAAATTAACCATTTTAAAAAAAACATTTAGATTCCCCATTGCTGTTGATTTCTAAACCTACTTTCTGTGAGAATTTATTATTTTAAAGTTCTTTTAACACTAAATCTGTTTTGACACCATTTATTCTACATTTAATTTTTTTTAAAAAAGAAAGATGTAGCACTCCCTACTACCACCATCACCCAACCATACTACTTGCTTTTGAGGTCTGCCTTACACATTTCCCACACATGTCGTTGGCTGTTCTCGTTACGCTTATTTTTTCCTGATTTTTCTGATTTAGATTTCAAGATTTCACTTATCTGATTTAGATTTCAAGCACCTCTCAGCAGGGACCTGAAATCCTGGCCACATTTAAGTCATTAGGAATTTTGCCACGGACTTCAGAATTTCACCCCTTATGTCTAAAGCTACGATTTAGTCACAGGTATTTTTAATAAAAGTAATGGAAAGGTCACGGACAGTAAACAAAAAGTCACGGCCGTGACCTGTCCATGACCTGTACTGTATAAATACACCTGACTAAAACTTAGCTGCTGGGGAGGGGGGTGTTCCAGTGGGTGCTGCTGCTGCTCTGGTCAGGGGGGCTCTGGTGTGCCGCTGCTGCAGGGGGGTGGCCTGGGGCCCTGTTGCTGCTGCTGCTTGGGCGGGTGGCCCAGGGCTCTGCTGCTGCCGTCCCCAGACCGCTGCTCCGGGGTAGTGCCCAGGACCAGTTGCCTGGGTCCACCTGAGCAGCAGCTGGTGTGGCTGGCCCCAGGGCTGCCCGAGAAGCAGACAGTGTGAGTAGCTCCGGGGTCCCCCCAGCTGCTTGGTTGGCCCTGGGGTCAGCTGCACCAGCTGCTGCTGAAGTCAGGGAGGTCCTGGAAATTCATGGACTTTCGTGACCTCGATGAGAGAACTGCAGCCTTACTTATGTCTTAGGCCTGGTCTACACTTAAAACATATGTCAGTGTAACTACAGTGCTCAGGGGTATGAAAAATCCACATTCCTGAGCACTGTAGCTATGCTGACCTAACCCCTGGTGTAGACACGACTAGAATGATGGAAAAATGCTTCTGTCAACCTAGCTTCCATCGCTCAAGGGAGATGCTGTTTCTTCAGTAACAGAAAACCTCCGGTGCCATGGCTATGCCACTACAGTCCTGTAGGAAACCATCAGTGCAAGATGGAAACATTGTTAGCTTCAGAAAGTAGCCTCACTGTGGGCTCTGCCTGCTGCCAATTGAAGTTCACTAGCAGAGGAATGTAGAAAAGTGTTCTGGTTAGCAGGTGAGTTTGCTAAAGGGCCTTTACCTCCAGGAGGTGCTTCATGACTGCAGCTTTCTTACTGTGTACTCACATCATGGTGATGACAGATGTCAGTTTAGTGACAGAATGTTGAGTGGTTGTAATGGGCAAGTGTTAGGCAAATAAGAATCAGCAGCACGAGGAAACATTTAAGGACAATAGTAGGAAGTAACAGAGGCAAATGAACAGTATGAAGGTGGGGTGAGAAGTACAGAGCTGCTCATGAGGGAGAGCGAGTAGCAGAGGAGGAGATTTAAAGTACATTTCTACTCTGAAAAGTAACTGGGGGAAAAAAACAAACATGGTACAGTAAGGGCACATGTTCATTATGTCAATCACATCTTCATCAACTGTGCTTAGTTTACACGTACAGCAAAAAGATTTCTTTTCCTAACTGCTAGCCCTACAATCTTGGCTGGGTTCTTTCTTTTTGAGCATCATTATGAGTGATGATAATTCCATAGGCAAATTATGCCCTCAGTTTATACTTCTGGAGTTCCAGTCTCTGAAGTTATATTTTTCAGTAACACCCATGTAACCATTTCCATAGATCACAAGTACATAGGTTTTTTTTTGCTTCCTGACATCCATTTCTGTTCAAAACTGTATTTGCATCTTTTTAGCAGTTCCTTGTGATAAAAATGAACTTGAGAGTAAACCAGGGTACAGAGGAAGATTCTGACGTTGGTTTTAAGGTGCGATGTTTATTAGGAAGATTGTCTCTTAAGTTAATGACTTCTGGAAGTATCTTTTGTTTTGTGTTCTTACTGTATGCAGTGTGCCTGGAATTGAAGAAAGGTGTATATAGAATATAAATACATTTGTTAATCTTGCATCTGTGCCCACTCATCTCTCATCAAAGGAAACAACCCAGTTTTAGAGTTCAAAGCTTCCTGAAAACTCTGAAATCATGACAATACTGGATGATACACTGCCAGATGACTTAATTGAGCCTATGCCATTGTTCTCATTGAAATGGCATTCACATAAAGGAAAAGGCTGAGGTGCACAGACAATGCCCTGTCAACTTGGCACCTTTAAAATGAGGATGGTTTACCATCTAAGCATCAGGCTTGACATACCTAGACAACCTGGAAACAGTTTCAAATCCCATCAGGGTCAACTCAGTCCTTCATCCATCAGAGAGTGATAAATTGAATTCATGCAGTTTACAGCGTAGGAGTCTTTTAGAGGAGACTAAAAACGGAGGTCCTGTCTGCTCTGTGTGAACATCAAAGATCACACTGGAACCTTCATAAGGTTAGATATTTGTCCCATTGTGCTGGCCAAAATTCCCCGACTCCTACTGTTGTGCTGCTCTTTGGTTGCAGACTGGGCAATGTATACATACCCATGTGTCTGTCAGTGTTAACAGATACTTCCAGACTCTGGTTTGTGATGCACACAACCAGCTGAAAAACTCTATTTATATCCTTTTGCTCACTGTTAGCTTTTTTCTTCACCTATGTCCCACACCACTGGAGACTGTTAGATGCAGTTCCAGAACAGCACTGTCTGTTGTGAGACTGCATTAATTTAGAATGCCTATAGACACGGTTTTCCTGTCCTTCATGGCAGCTTCTTTTGTGAGCAGCCACAAGAATTCAACATGAGCTGCTTGTTTCTTTCTCCCTTTATTAGTAACTTTCAGTTTTTTTTCTTGTCTTTGCACTCCATATCACACCTTCTGATAAGGTAGTGAATGGTGCCAGTGTTTCAACATTGTAAAAGAGGAAGAATTCCTTGAGTAGACTCAGAAGTTATAGTGTGAGCTTCCCCCACCTTCCCGCCAAAGCCCTTGTTGGTTGGTTTTTCCCTACAAATTCACAGTTCCAACCACAATAACATTGCAATCATGCACAGAAATTCTCCTATTTGTTGCTCTCCTTCCCCCCAAAAGAAAAAAGAGTAAGGTGCTTGTGTGACAATATGGGAATCTGTACAAACTTATTATTTACTGCAGGGCTCTTTGTACCTATGTTATCAGACTGCAAATTCAATTTTTAATGTGGGAGTTAGTTGTCTTCTCTTGTGCTGTTAGCTCCATAATGGACCAAAGTTCTAAGGCATAGTGATACAGCCTCAAGGGCTGTCAGTAGGTGGGCTTTAACTGGGGATACAACATGGGTGAGGTAATTTCTTTTATTGGACCAACTTCTGTTGGTGAAAGAGACAAGCTTTGAAGCTTACACAAAGCTCTTCTTCAGGTTAGGAAAAATACTCAGGGCTTGTCTACACTTGAAACTCTACAGTTCTGCAGCCGCTCTAGCTTTTTAAGTGTAGATACTCACTATAGTGACAGGAGGGGTTCTCTTGTCAACATAGTTAACCCACCCATCTGAGGGTTTGTCTACACTACTGGCTGGATTGATGGGCAGTGATCAATCCAGCGGGCGTCTATTTATCGTGTCTAGTATAGATGTGATAAATCAACTGCCTATCGCTCTATCGTCGACTCTGGTACTCCACCTCAACGAGAAGTGTAAGGGGAATTGACAGAAGAGCATCTCCCATCGACACATTGCAGTGAAGACACTGCAGTAAGTAGATCTAAATACGTCTACTTCAGCTACGTTATTTATGTAGGTTTCAGAGTAGCAGCCGTGTTAGTCTGTATCCGCAAAAAAAATAGGAGTACTTGTGGCACCTTAGAGACTAACAAATTTATTGGAGCATAAGCTTTCGTGGGCTACAGCCCACTTCATCGGATGCATTGAATGGAACATATAGTAAGAAGATATATATAGATAGATATACATACAGAGAAGGTGGAATTTACGTAGCTGAAGTTGCGTAACTTAGATCGATTTCCCCCCTTCATAGTGTAGACCAGCCCTGAGAGGCAATAGCTAGGTTAAGGGAAGAACTACAAGGCTCCGGGAGTGTGCATTTTTCACATCCCCTGAGTGAGGTAGCTGGGTCAACTTCAATCTTGAGTGCAGGTGTGACCTCAGAGCATCACAGCTAAATACAAGGTGAAACTGATCCTTTAGCATAAGGAGTTAACATGTTTGTAAGAGGCCATTCAAGATTAAGTGAGCAGTTAACACCTCTGCAGTTTTTTTCATAGATATTAAGGTCAGAAGGGACCATTATGATCATCTAGTCTGACCTGCACAATGCAGGCCACAGAATCTCACCCACCCACTCCTGCGAAAAACTTCCCACCTATGTCTGAGCTATTGAAGTCCTCAAATCGTGGTTTTAAAGACTTCAAGGAGCAGAGAATCCTCCAGCAGCTGTAGGACAAAGGAATGTTAGTGGGTTGCAATGAATTGTTGTAATGAGCTATAAATCCAGTTTCTTTATGGAGTCCATGATTTTTAGTGTCTAGCAAAGTTATGAATTTATCTCCCAGGTTCATCTTTTGAAGGTGTTATGCATGTTTCCTTTGAGGATGTGGATTGAGAGGTCAGATATGGAGTGATCATTTTGTAAAAAGTTTCAGAGGGGTAGTCATGTTAGTCTGTGTCAGCAAAAACAACGAGGAGTCCTTGTGGCACCTTAGAGACTAACATTTATTTGGGCATAAGCTTTCGTGGGCTATAACCCACTTCATCAGATGCATTGAGTGAAAAATACAGTAGGCAGGTATAAATATACAGCACACGAAAAGGTAGGAGTTGCCTTACCAAGTGAGGGGTCAGTGCTAACGAGGCCAATTCAGTCAGGCTGGATGTGGCCCATTCCTAACGGTTGACAAGAAGGTCTGAGTGTCAACAGAGGGAAAATTACTTTTTGTAGTGACCCATCCACTCGATGGTGTCCAGTTTGCCAATTAATTCCAGTTTTTGTAAAAAGTGTTCATCCACAGTGATATGGTGTTTTTGTCTTTATATCGTTTTCCTGGGTGAGTTCATTTGAGAGGGTAGTGATGCGTTTCATGCACATAGTTGTTACTGCGGCAGTTAATGCATGTAATGCATGTGTACCTGGATGAGGTACACCACATGTTGTAATAGGCATGTGTAGGACCCAGGGCTCTTAAAAAATATATAGTGGGGGGTATTCATTACTGTAGTAGTGGAGATGTGTCTTCAGGTTTTGCATCTGTCGTCATGGCAGGGTCTGATTCTGCTTTTGAGTTGGTGTATCCTGCTCTGTGGGGAGTTTGCTTCTGATGATGAGCTTGGCAAATTGAGGGAGTGTTTGAAGGCCAGAAGAAAGGGACTGGGAAAGATTTCTTTCAGGATGTGGCCCCCAGCAAGTATGGGTTGTAATTGTTTAATGATACCCTGTATCGGTTCCAGTGTGGGATGGCAGGTGACGACTAGGTGTGTGTGATTGGAGGGGGTTAATTGCGGCGATTAGCCTTCTGTGAAATGTAATTGCTGTAGACTATACACTAGCTCCTAACCAGGGGACCTAGTTTCTTAGGGAGAGGTTGCCTTGGCAACAAAGTCACCTGGCAGGGGCATTGTGCTCAAGTGGGGCAGCTGGTGGGGTGTCGCTTGACAGAGCTAAAAGTTATGAAGAGGTAGGAGCTGATCTTTCTGGAGTCTTCAGTGCTTTTGTCCCAAAAGGAGAGAGAAGCTACTCAGCATGTGAAGGACTGCATAAAGCAGGGGGCCTTTCCTGAGCCAAGGTGCACTAAAAGGACTCCCAAGCAGGGGTGGCAGGTCTGTAGAAATTTCGGTGGTGCCCAGAACCCCCCCCCACCCACCTGCCTAAGGCTCTGGGAGGGAGTTTGGGTGGGGGAGGAGGTCTGGGGTGCAGGCCCTAGGCTGAGGCAGGGAATTGGGGTGCAGGCTCTGGGAGGGAGTTTGGGGGTGGGAGGCAGTGCGGGGTGAGGGCTGTGGGGTATGGCTGCAGATGAGGCGTTTGGGGTGTGGGAGGGGCTCAGGGCGAGAGTAGGGGTGTAGGGGATGAGGGCTCTGTCTGGGGCTGGGAATGAGGGGTTTGGGGTGTGGGAGGGGCTCAGGGTGAGAGTAGGAGTGTTGGGGTGAGGGCTCAGTCTGGGGATGGGGGGTTTATGGTGTTGGAGAGGTTCAGGGCTAAGGCAGGGGGATGAGGGCTCTGGCTGGGACTGGGGATAAGGTGTTTGTGGTGTTGGAGGGGCTCAGGGCTAGGGTAGAGGGTTGAGAGTGCGGTGGGGGGGGGTGAAAGCTCTGGCTGGGGGTGTGGGCTCTGGGGTGGGGCAGGGCTGGGGATGAGTTTGGGGTGCAGGCAGGCTGCTCCAGGACAGGTGCCAGAGAGGACTCCCCCCCAGCCCTTTCCTTGCCAGCAGCAGCAGCAAGCTCTGGGGGAGGAGCCCCCCTTCCCAACCCACGAGCAGCACACTCACCCCCACCACTGTCACTGCACATGCTCCTAGGGCCCCTCTCATGTCCAGGAATCTCCCTCGCCTCCCCTGTGGTGGGTGCCGGGGGGTGCTGCATGCACCTCCTCCCCTGCTGTTGCCCCTGACTGTAGCCTCACTGGGGGTGAGGTATGGGGCTGCCCCCTTGCCCAACATGGGTCAGGAGCAGTGACTGCAGGCGGGGGGGCTACCTATGCTGGTGGAGGGTCCCGCCGGAAAAGGGAAGGGTCTGAGGTTGGAGAGCAGGCTCAGTCAGTCTTCCCTGCTAGTCTAGTTGGGTGGCACTAGGACCCTGCGGCAGCAGTTGCTCCAGGGAGGCAGCATGGAACTGCTCAGAAGAGGCAGCCTGGGAAGCTCTGCTCTGGGGCCCGGGGAGGAAGCAAGCAGGGGCCGGGGGACACTCGGGGGAAGCGTGGGGGACACTCGGCCCCAAATATTGGTGGAGCTGGGCCTCTGGGCTCTGAATATTGCTGGTGTCAAGGCACCACGTAGAGGTATAACTTGCTGCCTATGCTCCCAAGGGAAAAGGAGTCGGAAAGGTCCGGGGGAAGAAGACTCCGAGTTGTAGCCCACAAGCCACGCACTGAAGCAGAAGAACTCCTGATAATCTAAGTGACTCCACCCCAGCCCAAAGAACAGCCTCTCATGGTCAGGAAACTGAGGCAGGAAAATGCTTGTAGTGTTTATTGTTTTGTGCTCTGTACTCTCTTGTGCTTTATCTGATTAAGTAAAAGAACAAATTCATTAGACTCTGTGTGTGTTAAATGCTTCACAACAACTGTGTGTCTCCAGAGAGAGTAACACTAACCCTGAAGCTTTGCACCTTTGGAATGGAGTTCTGGGAGAGGGTGCATTTAACTGTGAGGGAGTCTGAAGGGTCAGCCCTGTGCCCAGAGGAGGTAGGCAGCTGGATAGTGGGTTCTGGCTCTCAGGAGGGAGTTTTAGAGTGCAGATCTGCACTTCAGGAGTGTGCCTAGGGAGTCAGGGACCCAAGATTGAGGCAATGGCTGGCTGAACTCCATTCTGGCTCTGAAATATAAAACATCCAGGTTCCCAGAGAGCCAGAGGCTTGGATTCCCCTCACAACAGTCTGGTGTGTGGCTGGAAGGGAGCACCCAGCTAGAGCTGTGACAACCTGGATACCACAGAGTCGTGCACTGTAAATGCCAGATTAATAGGTTTTTCTATGCTTCAGTCTTTGTAGCATCTGAGCAGCTTTAACATTTATGAATTATTGTTGCAACATACCTGTGAAGTAGGGAAGTAATTTTTATTTGAGTGTCGTCTGCGTATTCCCACTCATGAGATGCACTGGCTGGTGTAGCCTGGCTGGTGGAACCTTTTCTGAGCTATACTCATCTAAAAAACTTCATAATCATAGTATATGAAAGAAAAGTGCAGAGACTACATAAATTGAATTTTGATTCAAGTTAAATGCCAGAAAGAGTGAAGAAATACAAATACATTAGGTGGGGACTTCATTAGAATATATATGCAGCGGTTCTATATGGAGTACAGTGGATCAGGCCTCTCTGCATAGCAGTTTTGGGAATGATCAGGCAGTGTACGATTCATGTTGCATAGCTGTAAACATTTTCAGGATCAGTTAAATGGAAATGAGAAACTGTATCCCATTAACCAGTCCTCTTAATATTTTTAGTGCAAAGTTTAGTTGCAGTCATTGAGTCATCAAACTACTATATTTGATTTTGTAGTCATTAAAAATAGTGTTGTTTTGAGGAACATTTTCTCAGCAGTGTGCAGGAGAAATCTTGTTGTGCTTATATATCAAGGGAAGCCAGGGTATAAATGTTTATGTAGATTAGCACACATCCTACACTTCTTGTGCACATCTTTGAACAGTTACTCCATACAGTAAAATTTCAGAGCCTTGTGTTTAAAGGAGAAGCCAAACAATTCAAGATATCTGCATCTTTAACTAGTGCAAGTTCTTTGGAGTGAGAGTTGTTTGCATTATTGGTGGTATTATAACAGGTTTAGCAGCATTTAATGAACAAGGTAGTCACACAATATTGGCTTCCTTTGGTGGCAATTATTGTTTTGAGACTTACTTTATTAAAGAAATGTATCTAAGTGGTGTGTGTGTGTGAGAGAGAGAGAGTTAAGCAGATCTTGTGAGTACAACAAAAACCTACTTTTTCCTATTTCCAGATGCATTGTTAGTCGCGTAGCAATTTATTGTCATGTCATATTATTCAAAATTGTGCTGCTATATCACAGTTCATAACATAGTTTAAATGGTAATGTTTTGAAGGTAATTTATGGGTGGTGTGGGAGAATTACTAATCGAAACAGTAATAGGATTGGAACCAGCTGTGTGAGCTAGATAGGAAATTGTCCTTCCTTCCTGCAGTAACTTAGACATGTTGTAATTTTTACTTTTTTTTTTTTAATGCTTGCAATTCTTCCATGAATGGTTAGTTTATTTGCTGGCTGTAATTTTCAGTTTAGTTTCATATCTTAATTGGTAAACATATTTCTAGACTGAAGATTTTGGTATTGTTAGCGATAGCTATGTATATAAATGTCTTTTTTGGTGCCTTTTAGAATAAGTATGTGGGTAAACTTTTCTTTAAAATCAAAAGAACTGTTGAACATGAGGATCTGTGGATAACTCTCTACCACAGGAGGTTAGATTGTGTACAGTGAAGCTGAATTTCGGTGCATCTTGCTAACAATATTGAGATCTCAGAGATCCTACTAAATGTTCAAACCTTATTAAATTAAACCTTGTAGCAGGTTAGTATAATTGTAGTATAATAGGTAAATATTGTAGTATAATAGGTAAATATTATTCTAATTTTAAAGATGGAAAAACTGAGGCCTAGAGAAGTAAAATTACTTGCACAAAGTCAAAGAGCAAGGGTTGGTCTACACACACTTTTTGTAGTGCTTTAATTATATCAGTTTAAAAACCGATATAAACCTTTTATTATGGCTGCAGTTATATTGGCATTAAAAAACTTCAGTATCGCTTATTTCTGTGAATTTGATATTTATAAAATTTTATGCTAGAGTGAATCATCCTAACTCCTAAAATGCGTATCAGTCTCTTCCCTGACTAGAAAGTGTTATTACTACAGTACCTTTATCTTCATATGTGTTTCTAGGACATAGGCAATACTTGTCTGAGAGACTGGTTGAAATAGACTTTTTTCAGTTTTGAAAACTAGTTTTTATTTTAAAACTCATCAACCAGTTTTAATAGATTTAACAGTCTTATTATGTAATTGTGTGGTCTAAAGACATTAAAGATGTGCATATCGTCGACTCTTTGAGAATGTTGGTCAGACCATTGGCTTTTGAAAAGCATCATTTCACTACACTTCTCACCAAAGTGTTCCAGAAGACACCTCAAACCATGAAAGAAAATTAGTGTGACTGCCATTCAGTGGTACAACCCCTGTTCTCACAGCAGTTGTTCACAGACAAAAGCAATATTCTCTTTCTCTGGGCACAGCACTTTAGTCTCCTGACTTGTCAATCTGCAACGTCCAGCAAAAAGCCATTGACTCTCTTCCGTAGCATCCTGTCCTCAAGCCATCTTCACCATCAAGTGGCAGGACAAGATCCCTGTGATGGGTTGGGTCACAGAGACCCCCTTGGGACTGCCACCTGATGTGCTGAGACTACCTCTGAGCCTGTTTTCTCTGGCAGCTTGGGACTTCAGTACCCTGTCTTGTTGAGTCAGACACGCTAGCCTGCTACAAACACAGACCCAGGTCTGAACCGAGTCCCCCAAAAGCTGCAGGCTTAACTGAAAACAGCTTAAGAAGTGCTCCTGTCTCCAGCACCCAGATATCCAGTTCCCAATGGGGTCCAAACCCCAAAGAAATAGATTTTACTCGGTATAAAGCTTATACAGGGTAAACTCATAAATTGTTTGCCCTCTATAACACTGATAGAGAGATATGCACAGCTGTTTGCTCCCCCAGGTATTAATACTTGCTCTGGGTTAATTAATAAGCAAAAAGTGATTTTATTAAATATAAAAAGTAGGATTTAAGTGGTTACAAGTAATAACAGACAGAACAAAGTAAATTACCAAGCAAAATAAAACAAAAACACGCCAGTCTAAGCCTAATACAGTAGGAAACTAAATGCAGGTAAATCTCACCCTCAGAGATGTTCCAGGTTTCAGAGTAGCAGCTGTGTTAGTCTGTATCTGCAAAAAGAAAAGGAGTACTTGTGGCACCTTGGAGACTAACAAATTTATTTGAGCATAAGCTTTCGTGAGCTACAGCTCACTTCATCAGATGTATATCCAATAAGCTTCTTTGACAGACTAGACTCCTTCCTAGCCTGGGTCCAGCAATCACTCCGACCCCCATAGTTACTGTCCTTTGTTCCAGTTCGTTTCAGACATCTCTTTGGGGTGGAGAGGCTATCTTTTAAGCCAGCTGAAGACAAAATGAAGGGGTTTCCAGGGCCTTATATAGTCTTTCTCTTGAGTGGAAACCCCTTTGTTCTCCTGTGTAAAATCCCCTCAACAAGGTGGAGTTTGCAGTCACCTGGGCAAGTCACATGTCTATGAATGATTCAGGTTTTTGCAGGTCGACGCTATTGTTTACATGTTAGTTTGAACGTTCCCAGGAAAACTCAGATGTGGATTGGCATCTCCCAAATTCCATTGTCAGTTAAGTGTTTCTTGTTTGGGCACTTTCTGAGAGAGGACTATTCTTAAGAAGCTGACCAAATGCTTCATTGAAGTTACTTAGTATCAAACAAATACATAGCCAATATTCATAACTTCAAATACAAAAATGATACACACACAGAGACAGCATAATCATAACCAGCAAACTACAACCTTCCCATAAACACCCCATTTGGCCTCCTCTGTATAAGAACTGATGCAAGCATAGGACCCTGGTTGCAACAATGATCTACACGGTTAAAGTTTACGTCAATAACCTCACAATCCCCAACACTGAAGTCCTTGAGAGGTGCCCAATTCCTGGCATCGAAAGTATGTTTATCAGGTCTCGGTGGGTCAGACACATGATCTACATGGAGGTTTCCCGAATACCAAAAGCAGTGTTTTACAGCCAACTTGCTGTAAGGATCGATCCATCCTCAGATACAAAGACCTCTTGAAGGCCAATCTTAAAGCATGCATGATAGACATTAAAATCTGGGAATGAGTTGCACTGGATACACCCAGATGGAGAGGTCAGTGTCATGAGGCCATGTCCACTTTAGAGGAGGGGCGTGTGAAGTCTTTGCAGAAGAGAGCATGTTGTAAGGACAGTGCCTCCAACCCTCCCTTCAACAATGAGTACACTTGCAAGACACGCAACTGCATTTGGAAATCCAGGATTGGACTTGCTTCCCATATGAGAAGCCAAAAAAACCGATAAATCCAGAATGTAAGTCATTAGTAGCTGAAAACTCATCTGTTGAACTGATAGGAGAATCCATCAGAATTCATTAACAGTTTTATTGGTCTTTACTCCATTGTTTGTAAAACTTGTGGAAAAAAAGATAAAAACTACTTTTCCTAGTATGTGTACTCAAGTCCCTTAGCAACTATTTAATTTTAACTTACTGCTGGAGAAAACATAACTGTAGCTGTCTTTTGGTTTGTTGCTTGAACTACAAAGACATAGTTTTTTCACTGATGTGAGTCAGTATAACAACTCTGAAAGGTTTGCATTTCTAAAGGCTGGTGGCATTTTATCTAGAGCTTTCACAAATTTGCATAGACCCGCAGTTTGAATTTCATAATTTATTTGTTTTAAGTCAGGGGACAAACCTCAAGAACAGTAAAGCCACTTTCTCAAATTAAGAAAATATGGAAGTATTTTTCTGATTAAATTGTAGGACTGGAAGGGACCTCAAGAGGTCTTCTAGTCCAGTCCCCTGCACTCAGGGCAGGACTAAATATTATCTAGATCATTACTGACAGGTGTTTGTCTAACCTGCTCTTAAAAATCTCCAGTGATGGGGATTCCATAACACAACGCTTGTTCTGGAACTGCTAAAGAATTTTTGGCTTCCATTAGTTTCTATTGGTAGATCAAGTGAAAAAGCATAGATGGTGTGTGAGGTACATTTTTGTGTGTTTTATTATATCTTTCCTTGGCAAAGTATCTCTATAGATATTTTTTCTTTCTCCTGAGCTAAAAGTATGCACTACATGGTACCTATGTGGACAGGCCAGCATGTCAGAGACCCATCCTCTGGTCTCATGACATGTTCCTTATCCTCTTTTGTTCCTGGATTCCTCCAATATACTCTGGTCTACTCCTGTGTGATTTCCGCACTTCAGAATTGTATGGTATAGAAATACAGATGTCTCCTTCAAAGTGGATATGAAATGTTAGTGGACTTCAAAGGGAAGGATGTGTGTATTGGAAAGAAGCATTTGGCCCTTAGTTATGGGCTTTCTTTTCACTGAGGTTTATTTTCACTTCTAGTTTCAAAGGTCTGCTGTCTTTCAGTTATTCTCTCTCCTTCCCCCCACGAAGGAGAAAGTTTAGCAAATTCTTAAAGAAGAAATAGTGAAAAATATATGGTGGTGTTTTTGTTTGGTTTCCCCTCATGAGCAAATAATGGAGAATGCTGATTTGTTCACTTTCCTCTATTGGGTAGAAACCAAGCATGGAAAGTTAAAGCCTAAAAGAATAATCTTTCTAAAAGTTATCAGTGAATGAAAACAGGTTTATAATTTTGCACTCTTAACTATATCTAGCACTACTCAGCCAAGCACTATAATAGAGTTGCATATCTTGCCACCAAAATTAAACCATATCTTGCCTAAAACATAGGTACTTTCTTATAAAGCATAGTGAACGGTTCACAATAGCCTCTATCAAGTGAGAAGTATTGTATCCATTTGAAACTGAAGGGGTGGGGTATGTTAGGTAAGCAGAATGTAATTTATCTGGAGTATGGCCAGGACACTGGGGTTGAGAAAGATTCTCCTATGGAAACTGCAATGGGATTTTTAATGACCACATGCAATTTTACATTTAAACCAGTTTTATCAGAGATTATAATTTGCCTTGGAAAAGACTGAAGTGAATCTATCTTGTTCACGTACATGAGAGCAATTCCCAGCTCGTAAATATTAATGGAAACTATGACTTCACAGATTGAGCACTCATTATGAATTTAGAAATCATCTGAGTGAGATTCCAGAATATGTGATGAAAAATAATCACCCATTACCTTTCAACTCTTAAAGCTAATTACCAGGAGAAAGAGGAGACAGGTTCTGTATACTTGAAGAGTGTAATATTTATGTATAAAGAGACATTTACAAATCATGCTGCAAATCTCGTTGTGTTACCTGTTGTTAGATACTGAACCAAAGGAGGTTTTTCAGGAAGGAAAACTGATAATAAGTGGCAAATGAAAGAAGCAAAGATTCTGTGCAAGTTACTTACAAGTTTCTGGGAACAGTCTGAATGACCATTGACCCATTGTTTAATGAAATATTTTCTAGCTGACTTATAATAACGTTGTAGATTTGTGTTTTTAGGCATTTTTAGAGATGAAAGTCAAATCTAAGGTCTTTTGTCTTGCTAAGAAGGCTCTTCAATGCAGATCTAAGAAAAAAATCATGAGACTATGGATTAGGAGATGTTGGGAGAAGCAAGACAAGGTGCTATTTCTACATTGGTTAAATTAAGTTTGCCTCCTGTATGCATTAGAAAGGAAGTTCATGTATTTAAAGTCCCCATGAATTTTTGGCTGTATTCTTGGAGGGGTTTATTTTAGACCACAGAACAAATTAATAACTTTCCCTCCCGCCCACAAGTAATTAAAACTCAGAATGTGAGGCTATGCTGTTACAGTATTATCTGCATTAGCAATGGAGACTAATAAGAATGACTCTACAGCAAACTATGGCCCGCGGGACCATCCTGTCCGGCCCCTGAGCTCCTGGCCCGAGAGGCTCGCCCCCGGCCCCTCCCCCACTGTATCCCCACTCCCGCAGCTTCAGCATGCCGTGTGGGAAGCGCTCTGGGCTGCAGGGCTACCTGCTCGTGCAGGGCAGTGCGGCAGCGTTTCTGGCTCTGGCCAGGTGGCGCGTCGGCCAGATATGCTGCTGTCAGCGGCTTGGTAAGGGGGTTGGGTAAGGTGCAGGAGGTTTCTGGGGGGCAGTCGGGACGGGGTGGTTGGATGGGGTGCAGGTTGGGGGTGGTGGGGGGGGGAGGTCTCGGGATGGGGTGGTCAGGGGACAAGAAGCAGGGGGGATTGGATGGGTCGGGGTTTTTGAGGGGGGCAGATAAGGGGTAGGGGCTAGGCTGTTTGGGGAGGCACAGCGTTCCCTAGCCGGCCCTCCATACAGTTTCGCACCCCGATGTGGCCCTCGGGCCAAAAACTTTGCCCACCCCTGCTCTACAGCATCCTCTTAATATTTTTCATTCCTTAGTGTCCTGTGCACCCATCATGGAGCCATGAGAATCCTCCTAATTTCTCTTGCAGTAATACATCCCTCCCCACGCTGTGGATATCTCATGTGGGGACATCATCCAAGATGACTAATACACAAGATGGCTGTGTGTGTTTGCAGCCAACCCATTGTTGCCCTGGATACAAGTGTGCAGGATGTCATGGATGCTGCTAGGCTGGGACTTGTTGTGAGCACTTTGGACTTAAACTCGCATATGTCCCAAGGGAAGGTGAAGGTTGAGAAGCTGAGGAGAAGTGCACCCCATCAGCCTAGAGGCCCAGACGGAGCAGCACAGTCCTTCCTTTCACAGAGTGGCTCTCCCCTTTTTCCCCCTCACACACACTACAGCCAACATGGCGCTTGGCCTCCAGCTCCCTTCCCAGCTGTCATAAAATCCTCCAGCTTCTTGGCCTGTTGATCCTCCAGAACTTGGTTGCTCATACTTAGGTGCATCTGCTGGCTTATTACAAAATTTTTCTTTTTATATTTCTTTTTGAAGCCACACTTTAGAAAATAAACACATGAGAACTGTGTGTAGTGAGAGTTAAGGTTTCATCAGGACCCACCCACCAACTCAAAACCCTAAAATCAAGGAAATGAAAAGTTAAGGGAAGAGTCTCCTGCACTCCTTTCCACTTTGTTTGGCTACACCACTTGATAACACACTCCATAAAGCATTTGCTTCCATCTCCAATATATATGGAAAAACAATACATACCCCAGCTTTCTCAAACTTGCCCTCAAGCGCACATTCTTGACAGTGACTTCAGATGCTCCTGTACCAATAGATTGGGAAGTTTATTCTGCCTTAATTTTGTGCTAGAGTGCAAAAAGACATTCAGAACCCCTGCTCAGACCTCTACCACTTGAGCTACATGAGTAATTGCTAGCTTCTTGTTTAGGCACTACAGAAAGACTTGACACACCCTTTCCCTGTGGGTTACACAACAGTTTGCTAGATAGCAGTAGCCTTCTGCATTAGCTATCTAATTGATCACGAATACTGGTAGAAGAATATAGGTTAGAGAGAGGCTAACCAAAGCACATTGACTCTGAAAGGCAGTCTGGCTGAGTATGTAAGTTTTGGGTCTACCATGTTAGAATCCTGTGTTCTGTTCTTGAGCCTCTTGTTGTGATGTCATATAATCTATCTGCTGACTTATTTGTAAAATGGTGTGGCCGCTCAGACTTGAGTGCCTTCTGGGGTTAGGATTTATGGCCTTGGTTAATAAAATGGCTGGTGAGATTCCTGGAAATATACACTGCAGTCAGTAGAGGTGAGATTTGAGCTCATGATCGTCTCTTTTTCAGCTCATGGAACTTCCCCTAGGCTACAGGGTATTTAGAAGGGTGAGTGTGTGTGTGTTTAGTGTGGGGGGAAGAGAGGAGTATGTGTGCACATATATCCTCTTTCTCCACCTTCTCTCTCACAACATGAGTTTAATCTGAGTGGACATATTACATCTTCACTGCTAAATATGGTAGATTCATCTTGGTGCATGTAACTTTTTAGTTATGGAGAAAAATTTGAAAAATCACGACCTACTACTGTCAAGGTTCCTCCCCCATTCTGAACTCCAAGGTACAGATGTGGGGACTTGCATGAAAACCTCCTAAGCTTACTTTTACCAGCTTAGGTTAAAACGTCCCCAAGGTACAGATTAATTTTACTCTTTGCCCTTGGAATTTCCACTGCCACCACCAGACTTTAACTGGGTTTACTGTGAAACGTAGTTTGGACACGTCTTTCCCCCCAAATCCTCCCAACCTTTGCACCCCACTTCCTGGGGAAGGTTTGGTAAAAATCCTCACCAATTTGCATAGGTGACCACAGACCCAAACCCTTGATCTTAGAACAATGAAAAAGCATTCAGTTTTCTTACAAGAAGACTTTTAATAGAAGTAAAGGAATCACCTCTGTAAAATCAGGATGGTAGATACCTTACAGGGTAATTAGATTCAAAACATAGAGAATCCCTCCAGGCAAAACCTTAAGTTACAAAAAAAGACACACAGACAGGAATATTCATTCTGTTCAGCACAGCTCTTTTCTCAGCCACTTAAAGAAATCATAATCTAACACATACCTAGCTAGATTACTTACTAAAAGTTCTAAGTCTCCATTGAAGGGTTTGCATCCTTGGTCTGTTCCCGGCAAAGATATCACACAGACAGACAAAAGCCTTTTCCCACCCCTCCAGATTCGAAAGTATCTTGTCTCCTCATTGGTCATTTTGGGTCAGGTGCTGGTGGGGTTACCTTAGCTTCTTAACCCTTTACAAGTGAAAGGATTTTGCCTCTGGCCAGAAGGGATTTTATAGCACTGTATACAGAAAAGTGATTACCCTTCCCTTTATATTTATGACAGGGCTCATTCAATGAGAGCACATGCAATGTCACTAGTGTTCATCAATGACATTTCCATATTGGACATTTGCAGGGCCACCACATGATTGTCGATACATACATTTATGATCACCGCTTCTTCCAGAGCGGACGCTAATGTTGGAAGAACAGTCCTACGATCCTTACTCAGATAGACTCCAAGCCCCACCTCCGGATGGGGGGGTACTGCTCACAAGTCACCTACTTGGAATACACATTTGCATCTACTCGAAGAAGAAGTGGTCACTTACTGTAACTATAGTTCTTCGAGATGTGAGGCAGTCGTATTCCATGACCCACCCTCCGTCCCCTCTGCATCAGAGTCTTCCCCAGGATGTCCGGTGCAAAGGAACTGATGGGGGTTCCAAGCCCATTCCCTTCCACCTTATATGCCCCCTTGCCTCTGTTTGCTGGAAGTTGGGGATGGATTATATGATGATTACCTGTTCCATTCATTCCCTCTGAAGCACCTGACTTTGGCCACTGTCAGAAGACAAGATGCTGGACTAGATGGACCTTTGGTTTGACTCAGTATGGCCATTCTTATGTTCTTATTCTGCTTTATTTAGCTTGCCTAGGGTTCACCTCAGGTTCAGCTAGGTGTAGCCCAAATTGTAGAATTACTGGTGTGCTCCTTACCTTTTGTCTTGTCTTTTAAACTGACTTTCTGGAAGGAGATCACCAATCTGAAGAAGCCCTGCCTTGGTGTTAACCTATAGTTGCTTCGAGATAAGTAAAAGCTCTATCTGGGGCTGAGAAAGAAGGGGCTGCTGGGAGGAGGCACCAAAAGCTCAGCAAACAGGTAGAGGTGGAGTTACCTGCAACAAAGAGGAGCACTGGTCCAGATTTCAGACTTGTGATCTTCTCTGCAGACATTCACTGTGCAAGCTGAGACCAAATTCTCAACAATGAAAGGTCAATTTAAAGGAGCAGGGCTGTTGGCTAATTGAATCATATTTTACAGGTTTAAAAACTCATTAACATCTTAAAGCAATAAAAATGCAAAGTTTTCTAGAAATACAAGGAAAAATGTTGTCCGGACAGGTCAATTCCTGTGATAAATGGGAAGGAAAGTAAAGTTGCCATATCAAAACTTTTGTTTTGGTACACTCAAGAATATCAGTTCAGATTTCTTGTTGCTTCTAGTCAGGGTACGGATTCTCAGTTCAAATTCAACATTATTTGGCATGGCAATAGACTAACATAGAATCCTAGAAATGTAGGTCTGGACGGAACCTTGAGAGGTCATCCAGTCCAGCCCCCTACACTGAAGGAAGACTAATTGTTCCTAACACATCCGTGGCAGATGTTTGTCTAACGTGTTCTTAAAGCCCTCCAGTGATCGGGATTCTACAATCTCCCTTGGAAGCCTATGCTAGTGTTTAAATATTCTTATAGTTAAAAAGTTTTTCTTAATATCTAACCTAAATCTCACTTGCTGTAGATTAAGCTGATTATGTCTCATCCTATTTTCAGTGGACGTGGAGAACAATTGATCACTTTCTTCTTTATAACAACCCTTAACATATTTGAAGAGGTTATCAGGTGCCCTCCCCACCCCCCCCCTTTTCTTAGGACTTATTATGCCAGTTTTTAAACCTTCCATCATAGTTCAGGTTTTCTAAACCTTTTACCATTTTTGTTGCTTTCCTCTGGATTCTTTCAAGTTTGTCTACATATTTTCTAAAGTGTGCTGACCAGAACTGGACGTAATACTCTAGCTGAGACTTCACCAGTGCCAAGTGGAACAATTACATACGATAGTCCTGTGAATACATCCCAGAATATTAGCCTTTTTTGTGAGTGCATCACATCATTGACTCACATTCAGTTTGTGATCCTCTATAATCCCCTTTTCAGCAGTACTACCACCAAGGTAATTATTTTCCATTTTGTAATTATGCATTTGATTTTTCCTCCCTAAGTGTAGTACTTTGTACGTGTCTTTATAGAATTTCATCTAGTTGATTTTAGACAAATTCTCCTCCAATTTGTTAGTCGTTCTGAATTCTTACCTTGTCTTCCAAAGTGGTTGGAGCCCTTCTCAGCTTGGTGTTGTCTACAGATGTTATAAGCATATTCTACACTGCGTTATCCAAGTCCTTAATGAAAACATTGACTGGTACTGGACCCAGCATAGACCCCTGCAGGACCCCACTAGATCGATCCCCCTAATTTGACAGAGATCCATTGTAACTACTCTTTCCATATGGTCTTTCAACTAGTTTTGCACCCACCTTACGGTAAGTGTACCCCATATTTCATTGGGATTCCAAGTTAGTAACCCAAGGTTAATGTACAGTTTTATATTGAACAAACAATTTGTTTTAATATTTAGTCAAGCTTGTAGTTAAACTCCCAAGATGTGTGGGGTTCTTCCTAGCACAAAAGTCAGCACTTGTCAGAATATACTACCTAATTTTTTTCTTTAGAGCATGAAAAATCCTTGTCTGGTGTTCCTTGTTCTTTGGAATTACAATACTGGAAAGTCACTAGTTACATCTGTACTTGTGTGCATATATAGGCATTTGTTTTTGCAAGTTTGAGATATTTCTAGTGTCCTCTATAATTTAGGAAGTTTAGAGTTACTAAAATAGAATGAGTCACATTGATATTTTTTTTCTTTTTGGTAAATATTTGGCTATTTTTAAGAGATGCTTTGCCAAGATATGTCCCTGGAGGTTGTTATCTTAATTTTTGTTTTGAATAATCTAAACAGCTAGTTTAAATGTCAGGAATCCCTTGGAAAGCACAGAGTATAGTACAATGAACCCTCTGACTGTGTCTGATTTTCAGGAACAAGCTGTTAGAATTTTAAGATTTATCAGGTGGTACTGTTTACATGTATCTGTTGCTCCGCCTTATTGTTAAGCAGCCAGAAATACATTCAATGAGTGCTTCACAACAAGAAACCTCTTTATGTGAACTTTGTGTTCATCTCAAAGAGAAGGAGGCCGATTTACTACCACTTGGAGGTACTAGAGATTGAAATGAAATAAATGTTGGTCTGTCTTGCACATTTTATTTACTAATCTGAGGGAATTATATAGAAAGCTTTTTTATTGGTGTTTCTTAGTAGCTTTGAGATAGTTAAAGTCATTTTAATGTTTTTAAATAAATGCTGTAACTCGCCTAAAAGATGAAGCACAAACAACTAATTGCAAATAGTCCAGTTCATTACTACTTAATATGGTAGTAACAAACCTCCTTTTTCATATTTGTAAGAGCTCCCTTGCCTGCTCTGCTGCTGCCTAACATATTGAAAGAACTCACAAGACAGGCAGTCTACCCCTTAAAACAACATAAAGTACTGAAATATAGACATAATTTTGAAAGTAAACCTGTTTTTTGTGAGCAGGCATATAACATTTTCTTAACGCCTTTGCACCGAATACACTAATAGCGTTCAAAATGCTCTGTTTTTGCTGCTGCTAACCAATGAAGATTTTCAATCTCTCTTTTATGATGGAGGTTGTTCTTCAGAGTTGGTGCTTCCTCTGTTGTGGCAGATGCATACATCTCTGAAACTTATCACTATCTACATATATGATTTTCCTTGCCTGCCTTCTGTTTTATAAAATGTTCTAGAGCTATTGGTGATATCAAGAACCATAAATTACTGATGAGCAGTTTTTGGTATCACCCAAACAATAATTAAAAGCACTTTAGAATATTAAGGAGGCTCAGGCATTGGAGGCTTAATTAATAATACAAAAATAACTTTTTCTGGTGCTTTATAGAGGTGGGGCCTGAACTGTAAATAGGGCTCCAGATCCAAACTTCTTCCCTAGGATTGTAGGTTGTTGGATCCGTAGTTATGATCCTTTAGGGTACTGTATGCCAACATTCAACTAAGTGGTTCTGTGGGCTGTGTGTAGAATTATCCCCTTTTCTGAAAAATTCTCTGGAGTCTGAGAGAAAGAACAGGTATAGGCTGTTTAACTAAGCACGTGTCTGAATTGAACCCTTTTCCTAAAGAGGCTATGTCAAATTCTGTAATATATTTAGACCAATGATCAGTTGGGGCTTATAGAATGTAAATGGAAAGAAATTAAAATAGGAATTATTTAACCTTATGCTACACCTATATCAAATAAATGTGCAACAATCTAATACAAGCAATTTGCATTGTAGAATCTGGTGTCCATGTGTTTTGATATCCCTTGTTAGGGCTCTACCCTACGGACAGTTTTACTAATTACACTGTAAACTATACTTTAAAAAGTAATTTTTAATTGAGTTCTTGTAGTAGAAAGTTATAACAACAGATATGACATTGGAATGATGGATTGTAACTATTTTAGAACATTAAGTAATGCCAGTTAAATGAGTGTTTTGTGAATGGTTCAAGTGACCTTCATTAAAACTTTAACTCACAGTGACTGGAATTCCTTCAGCTTTACTGCTTAGAGTAACTATTAACATATTTGTAACAGTTGTTAAATAGATGTTTTAGAGTTCTTATAAATCTTCTGGGGCTTGTAAATGGCTTTAGGTCTATATATTGGGATTAAACAAACTGCTCTGAATTACATTAGATTGACTACATCACATAGCCTGACACAAAAACTGTCCTAGTGGCATGCTTGTGGTCACAGTAGAGCTTGAGATAAATCTTTAAAGCCTATCCTTTGTCCTATCTACATTGTATATAACATAAATTGTTATGATGTAATTTTAGATTGTTGCATTAAATGTGTAATAAATAATACTTGACAAAGTCAAATGATTTGAGAGGTAGTATGATTTATTAACATTTGTAATTCAAGATTTTAAGGTCTTTGGGGTCAAGGACCCAGCAGGAGAAGTTTTATTTTTTCTAAGGGACAAAATGGGAAAATAATAATTTAGATTATCGTTAGTTTTTAATTGTTCCCCTCCTCTTAAGTATGTGTTCATTTAAAAAAAAAAACAAATTGTAAGGTTTCTTCCTTTTAAGGAAGCTATAAGAACCCTACATGGAATTTTCCCCTAAATACTTAAAGCCTATCCATTATTCTGTTTATAGTACTGCTGCCTCATTAATAGCATATATATATTTTATAACATTTTATGCTGAAATGATTTTACTCTCAAAAATATTATCAGGAAAAAGTAGAAATTGGTTTTCATTTCCTGTTCAGGTTAAGTAGCTTATTTTAATGTTCATATTGTGATGGTTTTCTTGATGTAATGGCAATAGGCTAGGTCCATAAAATTGTATTTTTTTGTTTGTTTGTTTGTTTCAGAACCCTGTCAAGAAAATTCCAGACTCTCATGAAATTACACTCCTGCACGGGACCAAAACAGTAAGTGATAACTCCTAGACTTTTTATATTCTAATGGATTTCTCCAGAACTTTTGAACCACTTATGACAAATGAGATAAATATATATTTGGTTGCAACAGCAGTAAAGCTAAAAATGAAATACAGTAGGAAAAGGTGAGTAACTTCTGGGCAGCCACCAGTGCCTATACAAAGTTCCTTTCTGGACTCTGCAGTTATGAAGATAAGCAACAAAAGAACTGATATTTGGAGGCGAAGATGGAGGTCATTAAGAATGATGGGTGCAAAGTCCTTTCTTAAAAAAAAAAAAAAAAAGTCCTCAAGTGTCTTGGAGGGGTGGCTGCTGATATTTGTAGTTTGTGGCTGCGGATAAATCCTTAACTGGAAAACTGGATCATAAGAACAGAATCCTGTTGGGAAATAATTTAAGCTCCTCCGATCAACTATTTTCCAAAAGGATTAGGAGAAAAGCAAATGAAGAAGTCCATGTCAGATGGGCAGGATCCCCTGGAAGAATAACATGAGGGGGAAAGGAATCCAGGAGAGCTGGCTGTATTTTAAAGAATCCTTATTAAGGTTACAGGGACAAACTATCCCCACGTGTAGAAAGAATAGTAAATATGGCAGGCGACCAGCTTGGCTTAACAGTGAAATCCTTGCTGATCTTAAACACAAAAAAGAGGCTTACAAGAAGTGGAAGATTGGACAAATGACTAGGGAAGAGTATAATAATATTGCTCGGGCATGCAGGAGTGAAATCAGGAAGGCCAAATGACACTTGGAGTTGCAGCTAGCAAGAGACGTTAAAAGTAACAAGAAGGGTTTCTTCAGGTATGTTAGCAACAAGAAGAAAAGTCAAGGAAAGCGTGGGCCCCTTACTGAATGAGGGAGGCAACCTAGTGACAGAGGATGTGGAAAAAGCTAATGTACTCAATGCTTTTTTTGCCTCTGTCTTCATGAACAAG
This sequence comes from Lepidochelys olivacea, assembly GCF_965140295.1. NCBI lineage: Eukaryota > Metazoa > Chordata > Testudines > Cheloniidae > Lepidochelys > Lepidochelys olivacea. The sequence goes on from NC_140415.1 coordinate 27,005,570, forward strand.
GTCAGCTCCCAGACTACTGCACTGGGCAGCACAGCATGGGGAGGAGGTGAAGAAAGAAGTGGTTCGGGACCATTTAGAAAGGCTGGATGAGCACAAGTCCATGGGGCCGGATGCACTGCAACCGAGAGTGCTCAAGGAGTTGGAGGATGTGATTGCAGAGCCATTGGCCATTATCTTTGAAAACTCATGGCAATTGGGGGAAGTCCCGGACAACTGGAAAAAGGCTAATGTAGTGCCCATCTTTAAAAAAGGGAAGAAGGAGGATCCTGGGAACTACAGGCCGGTCAGCCTCACCTCAGTCCCTGGAAAAATCATGGAGCAGGTCCTCAAGGAATCAATTCTGAAGCACTTAGAGGAGAGGAAAATGATGAGGAACAGTCAGCATGGGTTCACCAAGGGCAAGTCGTGTCTGACTAATTGCCTTCTATGACTAGATAGCTGGCTCTGTGGATGAGGGGAAAGCGGTGGACATGTTGTTCCTTGACTTTAGCAAAGCTTTTGACACGGTCTCCCACAGTATTCTTGCCAGCAAGTTAAAGAAATATGGGCTGGATGAATGGACTATAAGGTGGAATAGAAAGTTGGCTAGATTGTCGGGCTCAACGGGTAGTGATCAATGGCTCCATGTCTAGTTGGCAGCTGGTATCAAGTGGAGTGCCCCAAGGGTTGGTCCTGGGGCCGGTTTTGTTCAATATCTTCATAATTGATCTGGAGGATGGTGTGGATTGCACCCTCAGCAAGTTTGCAGATGACACTAAACTGGGAGGAGAGGTAGATACGCTGGAGGTTAGGGCTAGGATACAGAGGGACCTAGATAAATTGGAGGATTGGGCCAAAAGAAATCTGAAGAGGTTCAACAAGGACAAGTGCAGAGTCCTGCACTTAGGACGGAAGAATCCAATGCACCGCTACAGACTAGGGACCGAATGGCTCGGCAGCAGTTCTGCAGAAAAGGACCTAGGGGTTACAGTGGACGAGAAGCTGAATATGAGTCAACAGTGTGCCCTTGTTGCTAAGAAGGTCAATGGCATTTTGGGATTTATATGTAGGGGCATTGCCAGCAGATCGAGGGATGTGATCGTTCCCCTCTATTCAACATTGGTGAGGCCTCATCTGGAGTACTGTGTTCAGTTTTGGGCTCCACATAACAAGAAGGATGTGGAAAAATTGGAAAGAGTCCAGCGGAGGGCAACAAAAATGATTAGGGGACTGGAACGCATGACTTATGAGGAGAGGCTGAGGGAACTGGGATTGTTTAGTCTGTAGAAGAGAAGAATGAGGGGGGATTTGATAGCTGCTTTGAACTACCTGAAAGGGGGTTCCAAAGAGGTTGGATCTAGACTGTTCTCAGTGGTAGCTGATGACAGAACAAGGAGTAATTGTCTTAAGTTGCAGTGGGGGAGGTTTAGGTTGGATATTAGGAAAATCTTTTTCACTGGGAGGGTGGTGAAACACTAGAATGCGTTACCTAGGGAGGTGGTGGAATCTCCTTCCTTAGATATTTTTAAAGTCAGGCTTGACAAAGCCCTGGCTGGGATGATTTAGTTGGGGATTGGTCCTGCTTTGAGCAGGGGGTTGGACTAGATGACCTCCTGAGGTCCCTTCCAACCCTGATATTCTATGATTCTATGAACCCACAATTCTTGATATTCATGTGGGGGTCATTCACAACTCCAGAAGAATTCAAAGTTTCTGCCCGAGAAGAAAACAAAAATTAGAGGTAATATCAAAATTTTAACTGATGCGACAATCCAAGTCCCAATAATGATGTCCTTTTGCACATTTATCATACCATTCACAAGAGAACCCTCTCGAGTGAACCTTAGGACATGTGCAGTTTTTTACCTTTCAAGATGTGCAGTGAATGAAGCAAGAGGCTCGTTTTCTCCTGCAGACTTCCTACAGATTCTTCCCCTCAAGGAGGATGACTATTTTGCCAAATTTCATCTTTTTCCTCAGTTTAATACAGGAGCTGTTTAATAAATTCCAAAACAAACACATAAGTAAATATAAACATTGCAGAAATTATTTTGAAATTGAAAGTGTATCCCTCCTCATATTCAAAGAAGGCTGAACCATCTTGGTTCAAACTTAAAAAAAGAAAAATTACCTTCTCATGGAAAATTTCTGACTGATAGATGAAAGTTAAGAGCAAATGAAAATTGGAAGGTGGGGGCAAGGAGATTACAGTGGAAATGCGAATACAAACATAACATTAGTGGCTAATAATTATTAACCTCTAAAGTGACCGTGAACTCTCAGTGTGATACTGTGTCCAAAAGGGCAAATGTGATCCTTTGATCTGTAAACAGGAGAATCTTGTGCAGGAGTAGGAGATTTTACCTATGTGTTTGGCACTGGTGTTACCACTGGTGGAATACAGTCTTCAGTTCTGGTGTCCACAATTCAAGAAGGATATTTATATATTGGAGATGGTTCAGAGAAGAGCCACAACAGTGATTAAAGGACTAGAAAATATGCCTTATAGTGGCAGTAAATCTATTTAGCTTAATAAAGAGAAAGTTAAGAGGAGACTTGATTAGTCTATAAGTACACTAGAACCTCAGAGTTAGAAACACCAGAGTTACCAACTGAACAGTAAACCACACGCCTCATTTGGAACTGCAAGTACACAATCAGGCAGCAGCAGAGTCTAAAATAAAAAAGGGAGGGGGAGACAAATACAGTACAGTACTGTGTTAAACGTAAACTACTAAAAAAATAAAGGGAAAGCAGTATTTTTTCTTCTTCATAGTAAATCTTCAAAGCTGTTCTAAGTCAGTGTTCAGTTCTTCTTCCAGTGCTTGCTCATATCCATTCCCTGTCAGGTGTGCGCGCACCGCATTTATCGTTGCCAGAGATATTTTCCCCTGATGTATCTGTAGGTCCGGGTCTAGTGCCCCTGGAGACTCACACTCATGTGCCGGTATAAGGGGCGCCACCTAAGTGACATCACCCTGCCTATGCGCCAGACTTCAATGCAGGTCCATCTAGGGAGCTTGGCTCTCAGGGCAGTTGCTGCTTCAATGGCAGTATTGGAACCCGTGGGGGTTCCTAGCGGTGCCTGGGCCATTCTCTCAGCCGCTGTCTTCAGCGGTCTCCGAAAGGCCACGGGTTCCACCCCCACCTAAACCAGTTTCAGGGGCTGACTCGGACTCCAACCACAGCAGCAAGACCCCAGTGGTTCCACCGGAAGAGGCAACCCATCATGAGGCAACCCAGTCCCTACGGTAGTGGTGGCATCTTCCTCCTCCTCATTCCCCGATGAAGTGGTTTCAGGCTCCACAAACCCGCTGCCTCTGGAGGCCTTTAGGGCTCATCAGGATCTCTTTAAAAGATTCACTACCAACCTCGGGCTGGAGGCAGAGGAATTGAAGGAGCCCGCGGACAGCCTATTTGATGATATCTTGGCTGCAGTGGGGCCCTCTAAAGTGGCCTTGCCAGTTCATGAGGGGGTGGTAAAGCTGGTCAAGGTGCTCTGGCAGACACCAGCGTCTCTGCCACCAATATCTAAAAAAGTGGAGAAAACATACTGTGACGGGTTGAGTCACAAAGACCCACTTGTGACTGCCACCTGATGTGTTGAGGCTACCTCTGAGCCCATTTTCCCTGGCAGCTTGGGACTTCAGTACCCTGTCTTGTTGAGCTTCAGTACCCTCAGAGCTTTTGGGGGACGTGGTTCAGACCTGGGTCTGTGTTTGTAGCAGGCTAGCATGTCTGGCTTGACAAGGCAAGGGTTCTCTGTCTGATGTCTTCCTGCTCTCATGGAAGGATAACCTGCTGTACACCTTCCCAATTATTCCCCTGAAGATCAAAGAGAACAAGGTGAGCATTATCGTGATCGCCCTAGCGTGGTCGCGTCAACATTGCGCGTCTGTCATGCTTCTAGATCTCACAGTGGCAGCCCCGTGAATGAACCTGTAGGCTGGACCTAATCTTGCAAGATTGCAGATAGCTTCTTCATCTGAACCTCACCTCCCTGCACCTGACAGCATGTCTGCTGCATGGTTAAATCCGGACGCACAGGCCTGTTCGGAAAAAGTACAGTAGGTCTTGCTCGGTAGCAAGAAACCCTCTACTAGAGCTACCTACCAGGCCAAGTGGAGGCGCTTGTCGTGCTCAGCAGTCGAGCGGCGCCTTTGCCTGACTCAAGCTTCTCTGCAGTATTAGACTATTTACTTGGTCTGAAGCACCAAGGCCTATCATTATCATTGCTCCAGGTCCACTTGGTAGCCATCTCAGCATTCCACCCACCAATTCAAGGCACATGGATCTTTTCCCATGAGATGACAAGGAGGCTCATCACATGATGGAAAGTTCCCAACCCAATTCCTCTGTGGGATTTAAACTTTGTCCTAGCCATACTCATTGGCTCCCTTTTCAAGCTCATGGCATGTGACTCCCTGCTTATCCTCTCATGGAAGGTTGCCTTCCTAGTGGCAGTTACTTCCGCCAGAAGAGTTTCAGAACTTCAAGCCTGGACTTCAGATCCTCCTTACGCTGTCATCTACAAAGGTAAGGTCCAGTTGCGCTTCCAGCCCAAGGTGATGTCACAGTTTCATAGCAACCAGGACATCTTTTGCCCACTGTCCTTGCAAAACTGCACAGAATGGGCAGAGAGGTGTCTGTCTTCTTTGGATGGTAGAGGGCCCTGGTTTTTTATATTGACAGGACGAAGCCCTTCTGCAAGTTGACGCAGCTTTTCTTGGCTGTGGCAGATAGAATGAAAGGGCACACTGTGTCTTCCCAGAGGATATCATCCTGTATCACAGCCTGCATCTAGGATTCTTACAAGCAGGCAAAGGTGCCGCCTGTAGCTGTCATAAAGGCCCATTCTGCAACAGCGCAAGCATTCTCAGCAGTGTTCCTCGCGCAAATATCAATCGAGGACATCTGCAGGGCTGCAACATGGTCATCAGTTCTTACCTTTGTGGCCCACTGTGCCATTACCCAACAGGTCCAAGATGCCAGTTTCAGAAGAGCTATGTTGCAAGCAGCACATCTGTAACTCCTGGCCCACCTCCAAGGGCATTGCTTGTGAGTCACCTGACATGGAGTGGACATGAGCAAGTGCTCAAAGAAGAAACGTTTTAGAGTAGCAGCCGTGTTTGTCAGTATCTGCAAAAAGAACAGGAGTACTTATGGCACCTTAGAGACTAACAAATTTATTAGAGCATAAGCTTTCGTGGGCATCTGATAAGTGGGCTATAGCTCACAAAAGCTTATGCTCTAATAAATTTGTTAGTCTCTAAGGTGCCCCAAATACTACTTTTTTCAAAGAAGAAAAGACAGTTACTAGCCTTCCATAGCTCTTGTCCTTCGGGATGTGTTGCTCATGTCCATTCCATGACCCATCTTCCTACCTCTCTGTTGGAGTTGTCGGCAAGAAGGAACTGGAAAGACATGGGGCCGGCAGTGTCCATTATACCGGCCCATGAATATGGGCCTCTTCTGGGCACTAGAACCAGCCCTACGGATATCACACGGGGGGGAAAGAATCTCTGGCAACTGTGCATGCGGCACACACACACCTTACATTGGATGGACATAAGCAACACATCTCGAAGAACAACAGTTACGGAAGGTTAGTAACCATCTTTTGTAAACTTTTAAAAGAACAACCATAACTTTTTGTTCAGAGTTATGAACATTTCAGCGTTATAAACAATCTCTATTTCCAAGGTGTTTGTAACTCTGAGATTCCTACTCTACTGTAATGGGGAACAAATTTTTGATAAAGGGCTCTTTAATCTAGTTGAGAATGGTATAGCATAATTCAATAGCTGGAAGTTGAAGCTAGACAAAGTCAGACTGGAAATAAGGCATAAATTTTTAACAGTGAGAATAATTAACTACCGGAACAGTTTACCAAGGGCCATGTAGATTTTCCATCACAGGCAATTTTTAAAATCAAGATTCGATGTTTTTCTATAAAATATGCCCTATGAATTATATTGGGGAAGTTCTTTGGGCTATGTTGTACAGGAGGTCAGACTGGATGATCACAATGGTCTCTTCTGATGTTGGACTCTGAATCTATGATTCTATGATGATGATGATGATAATACTGAAAACCAAATAATTACTATTTTAAGTCCTTATGGAAAGTTGGTAAACAACTTCATAGAGAGAATTCCAGTGGTGTGCTATAGAAATTACTCTAAACCCATGTAATGTAATATAGAATAGATTTTCTATGTGCTTTTTTAAACGTTCTGTAGAAGGTATAAAACCTATTAAATTCTACATAAAACACTTAAAGGTTCATTTCCTTTCAGTCCTGTAGGACTCTTCCATATGTTTTAAATTAAACGCTATGTTACCAATCTTTCCATAACTTGTCTGTCAAATTTAAATACTACAGGAGCTTATTTGTTAACCTGATAACACCTGAACAAAGAGTCATCTTAATTAATTAGCCTCTTACAGTTTGTATGGCAACTTCCACCTTCTCTGAATATGTATATTTATATCTTCTTACTATATGTTCCATTCTATGCATCCAATGAAGTAGGCTGTAGCCTACGAAAGCTTATGCTCTAATAAATTTGTTAGTCTTTAAGGTGTCACAAGTACTCCTGTTCTTTTTAAAGAGTCTTATGTTTACCTGTTATTTCCTCCTTAGTAATCGTAGTAACATGGTATGAAGAACTGGGAAATCTGGGAAATGTCTGTATTTTTTATAAATATCATATATACCTCAGTTAATATTATTCTCTGTGAATCCATAAGGTTTAATTCAAAGGAAACAAAACCATGGCAATGAATAGACCCCTGAGGTAAACAGCTTGAAAGGAGCTAAGGTAACAGCAGTTGGGCTATCAGTGGGGAAGAAACTGTCTGGTTCCATCCAGGCTTGTTTGTTTTACTCTTTCCAGTGCTAAAGCCTGGGATTAAAAGGGATTCTAAACCTAAAAGACCCTTGACAAAAGGCAGGGGGAGGGGGACTGAGTAAGCTAGAAGGACTGCTACAGTGTGTCCGTGAAAAGCTGACCTGCTGGCAAACACACACACACACAGAGACACGTGATGTGAGTATGACTCTCTCAACTCGGAGCTGGAGTTAGCTGGGCCGGGGAGCTTACTAAGGTGTAAGTATTACCCATGAGTGTGGGCCTTTTATTGTGTTACCCTTTGCCCTAAATGCTTTGTTTCTTTTGAGGAATGAATAAATAATGCTTTGTTTTGAAGATTCTGTTTCTCTTTCACTGCAAACTTATACTGTCACAGGATCCCAGAGGGAAACTCGTACAGATGCCAGAACAGTGTTGGACTTGTGTTGTTAATACCTTGGGAGTTAGGGGACTTCAGCCAAGAGATATGGTTTAAGTGTGGTTGGACCATGTGGTGCCACCTAGAGTGAGACGCAGGAAGCCAGGCTGTCACATGAGGTGTGTCCTCCAGAGCGACTAATTTGCTGTGGCATAGAAGTTTTTATAATTTCTCATTAAGAGGAGGAGAGGTGAAAAAGAAATATCTGATTGTGTTGAAAGATATTTTGTATGTGGGGAATTTACATAGTATGAACAGACATTTTAGAAAGTGTTTGCCTGGATTTTAAGTGCTAAAAAACTATACATCACATTGCATTTTTAACAAAATCCTGGCAGAAAAGTTGAATGAATTAGATCTTATGCAGAATCATACATGTATAAAATGTGCTTTTCTTAATTGTTTATAACCTTTAGCAAAACTACTTTTGCAGTACATGTTTAATTAAATTACCCTAGAAATGAAACTTGTGTTCTGTACTACTGTTTGTATATCAACTAATCTTCTGGAACATCTGTGATGATCTAAATTGGTTCAGATCACCACTGATCAATTTCCCATTGCATTGTGCTGCTACAGGCCAACTGAATAATTGGAAAAGATTAAAAATGAAATGGACACATCTTTTTGAAAAATATTGTTGAGCCTTTAAGTAATTTGAACAAATTCTCAAAATGTCAGAACAGAACATAAAATATACCTTGTGCTCATTTGGATGCTGCTTAAATGTAGATGAAAGGTATATTTTATAAGCTTGATGGTTTGCCAGGCTTTGCTAAAAACCTTATATCATTTGCATTTTAAATGAATAGATTCTTGATCTTTCAACATCTCATCTTCTTAACAGTACTGTTTGGTGTCTGTTATCACTTCCTTTGGAAGACGCATTATTTTTCAGACCTGAAGTAATTCAGTTATGGCCTGTGTAAATAGTCTGAGTGCACTTTGAGTAGTTGATTTGCTGTATATCAAAACATTTATGGAAATATTAAAATAACTTATTTTCTGATTCGCTTTTGGTCAATATTTTAAATATACTTTTAATTTAAACTAGGTTATATAGGCTATAAAGTTTTAGTACAAACGTCTGGTATTATCAATGCTTGTCAAAAAAATAATAAAACAAAGGCACAACATTGTAGAGAACAGGTTGCTTTATCCATGTCCAAGTTGTGCAGTTTCTTCTTTAATGCAGTTTCTATATTTGTGTGGCATTTTAAAATGGAAGTTGTAATTTCTAATTCAAATGTTTATTGTTGGGAACTACAATCTGGGAAGCCTCTTAGAAACATTTTGACTGCCTAAGAATGCAGCTGTCATCACTTTGAGCAGAGGTGAGATACAGATTGGGTATATACAGTACAAATAGATTGGATCGAATGAACAAAACAGATCAATGGAAAAATCAGTTATCCCACAGAAGGGCTATCCAGTTTATTTATAATGAAATTACCCATCTACACATTCATACAGTAAAATGACAGTCCTTTAAAAATTAGTGGAACTCAATATCTTTTTTCAGGACATAGTCAATAGTACATAGAGAGTTTCATTTATTAAATGTATTTCATCTAAACTTAAATATCCCATCTGTATCTCTTCAGTCTAATGATCTTAGGCTGATGATGACTGTATTCCTGTGCAGCTGAAATGAATCAGAAAAGATTTCCCAAGCTAAAGAGTCTTTCCAGAAACCTGATTAATTTTCCAGTTGCCTTGCTTGTATATAGTAATAGGAGTTACTTTTTCCCAATGAAACTGCAGAGATAAATTTTCTCCTGTCAGCTTTGACACTAGGTGAGCATGGGAAAAAGAACATAAAGAGATTTTCTGAACATCATGCTTTTTAACTTTTCAAATCATAACTGGGACAGTACAGATAGTAATTGTAGCAGAGAACCCCATTTTAGAATATTAACTGGATGCATGGTTAATATGGGGTTTGTCCACAGGCTCTACAGTCTACAAATCCTAAACAAGGTGAATGGTGTGCAAAGATATTTAAATTATTAAATAGTTAGCTTTTCCAGAAATGGGAAATTATTAAGTGGTCATATTCTGTTTATCATTGTCCTAAATGTGAAATTCATCTTAGTGGACAGGGCCTGAGGATTAAGTGGTAACTGGGACCTTTTGATGACCGCTTGTACAGTGATACATTTAAACAGTTTAGGATAGAAAGTGAAGAAAAATGCTGTATCCAATTGAAACTACATGGGGAATTTAGGTAGGCAGGATGTAATAACCAAATTCCAGTTTGTGTAGAGACCCTGGACATAAATATCTGCTCTTGTGAAAAATGTAATGGGTTATCAGGGTTTTTTTTAATATCTCACCTGAAAGATGGCACTTCCAGCAGCAGTGCACCTCTAAAATAATGTTGGGTAATTGGATTAGTACTGACTCAGAAGAAAGGAATTTGCTTGATTAATCACTATCATCACTTCCTTTACAACTTGGATTTTTCTGGCAGGTCTCAGGATGGAATCTCGGACATACATAATGGTAACCAAAGATGCTGGTGATTTTGACATATATCGCTTTAGGAGATGCCTACTTTCACGTTTAAAAAAAAAATCTGGAAATCTCACCACAGGTTTCTATGGTTTTGCTACCAGAAGAAATATTTACAGCTGTATAGACACACTTCCCTATGAACTCTCCACTACTCCCACAAAATTTACAGAAAAGCATACATGTGATTAGCGTCTTCCACCACTGGAAGGGAATCATGTATTACCTTTTCTTGATATCTTGTTAGCAAGGGGTTTGTTGCTGCAGAAGATCATGATTCCTCTTGACCATATTGCTTCTAGTGCTTCTACTAAAATTTCCAGATCTTCTTCATTAAGGCCCAGTCCTTCTTCCCGATCCTGAAACCTATAGCTTGACTGCTGAACAGTAGGCACTACTAGAATATATTGATCTCTAGCATTCTGGAAACATGTTTCAAATAGGCAGTACTCTGCTGTATGGAAATGATATGACCATTGACACTGTCTCTCACCTCTTCAGAGTTCACCCTTAAGCACTGGCAAGTGCTTCTGGATGCCAGAAAACAATCTAAATTAGTATCTCTGCTGCATTTAGATTTTCCTTGGGGAAGTTAAGTTACAGGATCTTCCCAAGGTCTTAAAGTGCTCTTTCTGAAGTCTAAAACTTGTTCTTCAAGCCCTCATGGCTCATCTCTTCAAGTCACTTTATTTCCTCTTGCTGAGGGTAGTCTTCCGTGTGGCAAAAAGGGCTTCTGATCTGGGTGCTTTACTGATTATGTATTTGAGGAAGAAAAGGTAACCTGTGGCATAGCCCAGAACTTTTCCAACGCTAATACCATCTATTCTGGGTCAAAGGACCTAGTTCTTCCCTCATTCTGCCTTAACCTGAAGCAACTGAAAGAGATTAAATGATGTACTTTGGACCTAACACATGAAATTTCACCTCTTACTTGCTAATTTCCATTCTTAGGGGAAGCCTGTCCAACCCTAACCCCCTCAAATTGGATTTAATTTGTAGTAATTCCAGGAGGGTTTAAAAATTTGAACCCAATTTTTTCATCATTTCTCAGATTTCTTATTTCTTCTGTTTACTGAGTTAGTTGTTCATACCTTTATAGGAGACCTTAAACTGGAGAGCTGAGTTGGTGGACAAAGCTTAATGGCTTACTTGACTGACAGCTTTGCTTCTACCACAATGTCAGTGCATTTCCTCTCACTAAGGATTTTAGACAGACTTTCTGTGAGAATAAAAATTAGGGGGTCACAGGTAAATTTTTTTCTATTTTTTTTTCTTTGTTTGAAAACACAATTTATTGCACTGAAGACACTGAGAGGTAGAAAATATTACCTAAGTAGTCCTTTTCCACAGAAGCAATTTCTATAGTTGCTGCAGGGATGTTGCAATTCACTACTATTGATGCCACAATTCATGATTGTGAAGGGGAGGGAGTATGATCCATGTGATTGCCTGTGGAAGGGGTGATAGCCATGAGACACTTTCTATTAATGTCCTCATGTTATGAAAATTTGAAAACTCTTGGTGTGTAATTATTTAATTACACATTAATTGCAGTTTTAAATATGTGTCATAATTTTGTAGAATATTTCATTATAATGAAATGCTGCATTTCACTGAAACCTGAGGGCAATAATTTATGCTGAGGTGTTAGAAATGTTCATTTTGTAAGTGTTTTAATTATAGCAATGAACTATTGATTTTGTGACTAGTATGATACCTTTCCAGTAAATTTTCAAGTTTTTTGAGTTGTTACTTCTCCATGATGGCTTTCTTCTTTTGGTATATGCATCACCTATTCTTAATGCTTTTTGCATGAGCTCTCTACAGTTTTCATTAGAAAGCAACAATTACTAAGTAGTATACGTGTAAAGCTGTACTGGCATGGATAAATGGTACAGAGTCATAAAATGATGTAAATTAAATGTCATTTGATGATTATCTTACTAGAAATATTAGTATTCCTGGTATGGGTAATGGAAAAGGAAATTACATTTCTTCAGTAAGAGAAATGAAAACAACTGCATTCAGAAATAAAATAATTTACCCCAAACAAATGGAAACAAAATTAAATATTTTGTTAATTAACGTTTCTTCTTGAAATGTTGCCATCAGAAGGAGTGATTTTTATTTCCCTGTACATAATTCAGACTTCACACAAGAGGTGACAGAAACTCTCCCAAAAAATGGAACACTGCATGGCTGACATGTGGAAGGAACAGACCAAAGCAATGACTGTGAAATATGGCTGTGTGAGACTAGTGCCATTCTGTGCACTGGTTACAGTTTTAAAAAAAAAAAAAAGTACAAAGCGGAAGATCAGACTACCTCTGAATTATCTTCATTGAATTCTTTTTGGTCTGTCTGTCTGTAGGTATCTGCTTTGGGTTTGGATCCCTCAGGCGCCCGTTTGGTAACTGGAGGCTATGACTATGATGTTCGGCTTTGGGACTTTGCTGGAATGGATGCATCTCTTCAAGCTTTTCGATCACTTCAACCTTGTGAATGGTATGTGTTGAGACTATCTTTCTGACTTAACAGCCCCTGTATTACAGCTTCTAGCTACAATACACTGTAAGTTGCAAAATGATTCTGTTGGAAAGGTTTTACTATCCCCTAATATTTCTACATTAGACAAAATGTGGATAGAGCTAGTTACATGCTGCCTGTCTTTCACATTTTGTTTGAAAGACGTGCATATTTTCTCTTGAGCTGGCTCAGCAAACTGTACTATTCAAATATTTAGCACCGCATACATAGGTATCACGTAAGCTAATTATAGGATAAATCTCTCAAGACAAATGCAGATGTAGTGTCTTTATTATATGCAGCAGGTTGATAGAATGTGCCTGTCCCCCACCCCTCCTACTCGTACAAAGCTAGCTAAGAAAGAAAGAAAACAATTGATGGTAGTCTCATGTAGGCGCTTTAGTAGGAATAGGGCTTCTATAAGTACCAGTATTTTTTTGAGGAGAGCATCATCAGAGCCTTCAGCCCCAAAACCCGAGTTCTGCAAGCCTAAGTCAGCTGCCCTGGGCCAGCCATGGGTTCTTGTTCAAGTGCTTGTTCATGTCAATTCCAATCAGGTGTGCATGTGCACGACAGTCAGAAGATTTTTCCGCTAGCAGTATCTGTAGGGTCAGCCTGGGCAACCCCTGCAGTTGCGCCTTCATGGCGTCCAATATAGGGCCAGCCAACCTGACCCCCGCCTCAGTTTGTTCTTATCACCAATGATGGCTTGCTAGAACTTCCCTCGCTCTTGCTTCTGCAAGCGCCTTTGGCAGTGTCCCATCGTGATTTGTATATAGTTAGTTTTTCTTAGTAGGAGTAGTAGCTTTAGTAGTCATTTCTCTAAGTTTCCATTACGGGAGTGTGCCCCCCCAGTTTCTCCCCCGACACCAGGGCATGCCTAAGTTTCCAGGGTTCAAATCTTGTGAAGACTGTGGCAAACTTATGCCGAAGAGTGACCCGCACACTTCTTGCTTGAAGTGCCTTAGTGAGAGTCACCAAAAGTACAAGTGCTGCATTTGTAAAGGGTTTTGGCTCAAGACCCTTAAGGATAATGAGCAGAGACTCTTAATTATCCTCATGGGGGCAGCCTTCCGCCTACAGTCCAACCCCAGGTCGGCGGAGCATATGCCGAGTGCCTCCTCTTCGGTGCGCAGCGCATTGGCACCAAGAAAGGAGGCCAAGGACTGCCGGCACTGACATGGCACTGAACATAAGACTTCTGGCAGGTGCCGATCTTTATCTCCGGAACCCCAGAAGAAAAAGAAGCAGGAGAGAGGGCCCTTCCTAAGCCTAAGGAGCCAGCGGCAAGGAGACCTCAGCCTAGCCAGCCTACTTCGGGCCCGGCGGTTCCCAGGGGCTTGTCGACTCCTGCTCCGCAAGGGGTCCAGTTGAGTCCGGCCCGCTACCATTCTCTGGACTGTCATGGCCAGGACATTCAACTCCCCTCCACTCTGGAGATCTTTAGGGCAGTGCAGAACCTTATTTGCTTGATGGTACCACCTTCTCCAAGGACGGATCAGGCACCGGTGATAACCTGGCCACCTATTCCATCTAGGGGCAAGCTGGCATTGATGTCACACCACTCCCCGTCTCCTGCACGCCACTCCCTGACACTGGCCATCCATGTGGGGGAACTCCACCAGTCCCCAGAGGCTCTGCACCACTCCTTGGCACCACCCAGTGCTGCTCCTCTGTGGTCTTATTTTTGGAGACCTCTGAGTCCTGGGCAGAGTCCTATTGCTCAGATAGGTCCAACAGCAGGAGGTCTAGATCCTGGCGACACCGCCAGCCTCCTCCGGCGCCATGGCAACCACCAGCTTTGTAGCCCTTTTGAACTTCCTGGGTCAGAGCCTGGCATCGAGATCCAGATCGGTGTGAGTCGCGTTGGCATCCTTTGATCCCCCCGCAGCAGCTGGCACCGGGACTATCTCTGGTGACTATGCCTGTGTCTCCACCTGCCCCTCTGACCTCGGCACCAACGACCTCAGCACCGGCCATCACGGCACCAGTGACCTCAGCATCATCAGCTCACCAGCCCCATGAACAATGTGACACTCTCGGCGCCGAGGGCAGTGACCAAGGCCATGTGCTGGTGCTCTTGTCTTTGTCCTCCCCAGATGAGGCCATTGTGGGCACTTCGGTGGCCCCGCCCTTGGAGGATAAGGATAGTAGGGTCCTGCAACAGTTGTTGCGCAGGGTGGCCCAGGACCTGAGGATCCAGGCAGAGGAAGTGGTAGAGCATGCTGATCCAGTGGCGGACATCCTTGCTCCCTCTTGGCCCTCACGTATTGCACTGCCACTCATTAAAACCGTAAATGAGACCACAAAAACTTTGTGGCAGACTCTGGCCTGTTTGCCCCCTACAGCTGTGTCTGCGCCATCAAGAGCAGCCTGCAAGGAGGCCCTCATAATCTGTTTGCCTTCCTCCACCAAGGGTGGAGAATAAGTGAAGAGATGCTCATACCCCTTTAAGGGGACAAAATAGCGTGTCTCATGCCTCTTCGCTGTGCTCTGAAGATTGGGCCATTGTCTGCTGATCACTGTTACATGGGGCCAAGATCAAAGGCCCATATATAAAAGAAAGACTTAGCTATTCACGGTGGTTCTGGTTCTGAATATGAGGTAGTCATGAAGTTGTAGCCATGGGGAAAACCCAGTTGTAGGGTTTGAAAAATGGACACCTACCAGAGCCCGCAGTTGGTGTCAGAGTGACCTCAGGTAAGCTTTTTTTTTTAAAGCATATATGGAGGTTCTTTTAATGTTTTTAATGTTCTTTTTATAATTTTATCATTTTAAGAATGGATGTGCTTAGAAAGAGCTGTGTGGTAACTTGTTACTGCTAGCAGTTACACTATTTATCACGTTTGGAGAGAAAGCAAAGTGCAGACTCTAGCCTGTTTAGGTAGTCAGGCTTTCTGGGAATATCGTAGTATATGCAGGGAACTGTGCAGCCTGGAAAAACCTTGGTCAGGAGGGAGAGTGACAAGGGTCTCTGCCCAAGAGAGGTAACAGCTGGGAGCCAAAATTTTGGGACAAAATCAGAAACAATAAGGCACAAAATTAGTTGCATCCAGCAATGGACTTAAGAAGAGTCCATGCTTTTTTTGCCTCTGTTTTCACTAACAAGGTCAGCTCCCAGACTGCTGCGCTGGGCATCACAAAATGCGGAAGAGATGGCCAGCCCTCTGTGGAGATAGAGGCGGTTAGGGACTATTTAGAAAAGCTGGACGTGCACAAGTCCATGGGGCCGGACGAGTTGCATCCGAGAGTGCTGAAGGAATTGGCGGCTGTGATTGCAGAGCCACTGCCCATTATCTTTGAAAACTCGTGGCGAACCGGGGAAGTCCCGGATGACTGGAAAAAGGCTAATGTAGTGCCAATCTTTAAAAAAGGGAAGAAGGAAGATCCTGGGAACTACAGGCCAGTCAGCCTCACCTCAGTCCCTGGAAAAATCATGGAGCAGGTCCTCAAAGAATCAATCCTGAAGCACTTGCATGAGAGGAAAGTGATCAGGAACAGCCAGCATGGATTCACCAAGGGAAGGTCATGCCTGACTAATCTAATCGCCTTTTATGATGAGATTACTGGTTCTGTGGATGAAGGGAAAGCAGTGGATGTATTGTTTCTTGACTTTAGCAAAGCTTTTGACACGGTCTCCCATAGTATTCTTGTCAGCAAGTTAAGGAAGTATGGGCTGGATGAATGCTCTATAAGGTGGGTAGAAAGCTGGCTAAATTGTCGGGCTCAACGGGTAGTGATCAATGGCTCCATGTCTAGTTGGCAGCCGGTATCAAGTGGAGTGCCCCAGGGGTCGGTCCTGGGGCCGGTTTTATTCAATATCTTCATAAATGATCTGGAGGATGGTGTGGATTGCACTCTCAGCAAATTTGCGGATGATACTAAACTGGGAGGAGTGGTAGATATGCTGGAGGGGAGGGATAGGATACAGAAGGACCTAGACCAATTGGAAGATTGGGCCAAAAGGAATCTGATGAGGTTCAATAAGGATAAGTGCAGGGTCCTGCACTTAGGACGGAAGAACCCAATGCACAGCTACAGACTAGGGACCGAATGGCTAGGCAGCAGTTCTGCAGAAAAGGACCTAGGGGTGACAGTGGACGAGAAGCTGGATATGAGTCAGCAGTGTGCCCTTGTTGCCAAGAAGGCCAATGGCATTTTGGGATGTATAAGTAGGGGCATAGCGAGCAGATCGAGGGATGTGATCGTTCCCCTCTATTCGACATTGGTGAGGCCTCATCTGGAGTACTGTGTCCAGTTTTGGGCCCCACACTTCAAGAAGGATGTGGATAAATTGGAGAGAGTCCAGCGAAGGGCAACAAAAATGAT
This sequence comes from Lepidochelys olivacea, assembly GCF_965140295.1. Taxonomy (NCBI): domain Eukaryota; kingdom Metazoa; phylum Chordata; order Testudines; family Cheloniidae; genus Lepidochelys; species Lepidochelys olivacea. Next base: position 27,022,211 of record NC_140415.1, read on the forward strand.
TAGGGGACTGGAACACATGAGTTATGAGGAGAGGCTGAGGGAGCTGGGATTGTTTAGCCTGCAGAAGAGAAGAATGAGGGGGGATTTGATAGCTGCTTTCAACTACCTGAAAGGGGGTTCCAAAGAGGATAGCTCTAGACTGTTCTCAATGGTAGCAGATGACAGAACGAGGAGTAATGGTCTCAAGTTGCAGTGGGGGAGGTTTAGATTGGATATTAGGAAAAACTTTTTCACTAAGAGGGTGGTGAAACACTGGAATGCGTTACCTAGGGAGGTGGTAGAATCTCCTTCCTTAGAGGTTTTTAAGGTCAGGCTTGACAAAGCCCTGGCTGGGATGATTTAACTGGGAATTGGTCCTGCTTTGAGCAGGGGGTTGGACTAGATGACCTTCTGGGGTCCCTTCCAACCCTGATATTCTATGATTCTATGATTCTAAGAGGTTCTATAAATACATTAGGAGCAGGAGAAAGAAGGAGCGTGTACATTGACTACTTAGCAGGGAAGGAGAACTAATTATGGATGACACTGAGAAAACTGAAGAGTTTAATGCCAATTTCAAGCTTCAAAAAGATCTCACAAAACTAAGTGATTGGGCAATGAACTGGCAAATGAAATTTAATGTGCATAAATGTTAAAGCAATGCACACTGGAAAAAATAACCCCAACTATCCATACAATATGATAGGGGCTAATTTAGCTACAACTAATCAGGAGAAAGATCTTGGAGTCATTGTGGATAGTTCTCTGAAGATGTCCACGCAGTGTGCTGCGGCAGTCAAAAAAGCAAACAGGACGTCAGGAATAATTTTAAAAAGGGTTAGAGAGTAAGACGGAGAATATCTTATTACCTTTATATAAATCCATGGTACGCCCACATCTTGAATACTGCTTACAGATGTGGTCCCATCATCTCAACAAAGATATATGGGCATTAGAAAAGTAACCTTCTGGTTGCCTTCTAAGGTAACCTTTTCTAAAATTCCTCTTTATTACCCTGGAAAATTGGTGTAGTCAACTTGGACTTACAATAAGTGCCAAGAAGATTAAATGGTTTCATGTCAAAAAAGGGACAATAGGTAGTGTTGAATTGCAGCAGTGGTGAACTGTAGAACAAGCAGAATCTTAACTGTTCCATCAGGGCCAAGGTTAAAAGACGATGTGCTTTATCTACGAGTGCTGCATGGAAATTGATGAAATCCTGGACTGAAAAAACACTGTTTGGTATCGAAGTCAACATTTATCAAGCCAGTGTATGAACGGTGCTACTTTATGGTCTGTAGGCAGCGGTGGTAAATGAAACGGACATCAGACGGTTGGGGGCAGTAAAGATGAGAGTTCTTAGAAGGATGGCAAGTGTAAAGTCGAACAATGTTAAGACAGAGTTAGAAGGAGATAGGATGTGGAATTGGGATTGGCAGCAATCAAAAAGATTATGATGGTGGGGATGCTGCAGAAGACAAACAGATGGATAGGGTACCGAAAAAAATAATATAAGCACAATGAAGGTCAGTTAGGCTTATAGGCCAGTCACCGACTAGATGGTGGAACATCATATTAAGGGACATGACAAGTCTGGCCTTAATGGAGGAACAATCCATGGACAGACATGAATGGTAATGCTCTTCTGCTCCCTGTGTCTGCAAAGATGCTCTGAGTTAAGAAGAAATCTTTCTGGGTATCAGAGTTAGGCTGACTGGTCTGTAATTTCCTGGGTCTTCCTTTTTCCTGGTTTTGGAAGATAGGTATTATGTTCACCTTTCACCAACCATATGGGACCTCACTCATCCTCTTTGAGTTCTTGAAGATAATTGCTAACGATTCAGAGATTGCTTCAGCTAGTTTCTTAAGTACTTGGCATAGTTTTACTCTACAGTTTTAATTTCTTTATTTTATTATCCACGTGGGAAATGGCTTTGTCAGAAAAAAAAAATGAGTTCAAGCATTGTGCGTTCTGTCACAAACTAGACCTTTGTCTGAGATCAGCACATGACTTCTATTTGAAATTCATTGGGTTGTTGTTCCTTGTGTGCTCCCTTCATCCCTGAAGCATGCATCAAATAAGAATGTTGATAGAAAAATCTTCTTCTTTTTATGTAGTCTCCAAAGACTCCTTTTCCTGGATCTATATTTTTGATTTCTAGTGGATTATAACCCAAACAATTGAGTTTAAAAATAAAAAAAATAAAATCCTAAATCTTGGAAAAGGATTCTTAAGTCCTCCCTTCTGGCATCTTCAGTGTTAGAGTGCAAGAAGAATGACACAGTTAACCACTAATCTTGAGTCCAGCACAAAGATGATACATATATTTTACTATCTCTTGGGCCCTTTAGTGCTGAAAGAATCCTCAGATATATAGGTACTTGGAATAACTTTGGATCCTTAAATCTGTTCATTCATGTAAATCTAGTTAGATCCTGTTGGATTCTTCAATAAGAAATCTTCAGTTGTTTGCAAAGATAGTTCTAGAACTCAAATACTGTTTCATCCCTGTCAAGGCAGTGAGATTTTTTCCAGGGCCTCCTCTGAGCCTAACAGGACTTAGGGTATGTCTACACTACGAAATTAGGCCGAATTTATAGAAGTCGGTTTTGTAGAAAGCGGTTTTATACAGTTGATTGTGTGTGTCCCCACACAAGTGCTAAGTGCATGTAGTCGGCGGAGTGTGTCCACAGTACCAAGGCAACCGTAGACTTCTGGAGCGTTGCACTGTGGGTGGCTATCTCACAGTAGCCGCAGTTTCTGCTGTCCATTTGAATTCTGGGTAGAAATCCCAGTGTTTGATGGGGCTAAAACATTGTCACGGGTGGTTCTGGGTACATATCGTCAGGCCCCTGTTCATTCCCTCCCTCCCTCCCTCCGTGAAAGCAAGGGCAGACAATCATTTTGCGCCTTTTTTCTTGAGTTACCTGTGCAGACGCCATACCACGGCAAGCATGGAGACCGCTCAGGTAACAGTCACCGTATGTCTCCTGGGTGCTGGCAGACGTGGTACTGCATTGCTACACAGCAGCACTTAATTGCCTTTTGGCAGCAGACGGTGCAGTATGACTGGTAGCTGTCATCGACTTAGTCCTGGGTGCGCTTTTAATTGGGCGCCTGGGCAAACATGGGAGTGACTCAGCCAGGTCATTTCCCTTGTTTTGTCTTGTAGCAATTCAGTCCTACCGGCAGTGCACTGTCTTTTAACCTCCAGCCAGCAGAAGATGACGGCTAGTCGTCATACTGCACCGTCTTCTGCCGAGCACCCAGGAGATGATGATGGCTAGTGGTCGTACTGCACAGTCTGCTGCCAGCAAGATGTATAAAGATAGATGAAGTGGCTCAAAACAAGAAATAGACCAGACTTGTTTTGTGTTTCATTTTCTCCTCCCTCCCTCCTTCGCAGATTCTGGGCTCGGGAAACAAGCACAGACTGGTGGGACTGCATAGTGTTGCAGGTCTGGGACGATTCCCGGTGGTTGCGAAACTTTTGCATGCGTAAGGGCACTTTCATGGAACTTTGTGACTTGCTTTCCCCTGCCCTGAGGTGCAAGAATACCAAGATGAGAGCAGCCCTCACAGTTGAGAAGCGAGTAGCAATAGCCCTATGGAAGCTTGCATTGCCAGACAGCTACCGGTCAGTCGGGAATCAATTTGGAGTGGGCAAATCTACTGTGGGGGCTGCTGTGATGCAAGTAGCCACCGCAATCAAAGATCTGCTGATATCAAGGGTAGTGACCCTGGGAAATGTGCAGGTCATAGTGGATGGCTTTGCTGCAATGGGATTCCCTAACTGTGGTGGGGCCATAGACGGAACCCATATCCTTATCTTGGCACCGGAGCACCAAGCCGGCAAGTACATAAACCGCAAGGGGTACTTTTCAATAGTGCTGCAAGCACTGGTGGATCACAAGGGACATTTCACCAACATCAACGTGGGATGGCTGGGAAAGGTACATGACGCTCGCATCTTCAGGAACTCTGGTCTGTTTCAAAAGCTGCAAGAAGGGACTTTCTTCCCAGACCAGAAAATAACCATTGGGGCTGTTGAAATGCCTATAGTTATCCTTGGGGACCCAGCCTACCCCTTAATGCCATGGCTCATGAAGCCATACACAGGCAGCCTGGACAGTAGTCAGGAGCTGTTCAACTACAGGCTGAGCAAGTGCAGAATGGTGGTAGAATGTGCATTTGGACGTTTAAAAGCGCGCTGGCGCAGTTTACTGACTCGGTTAGACCTCAGCGAAACCAATATTCCCACTGTTATTACTGCTTGCTGTGCACTCCACACTATCTCTGAGAGTAAGGGAGAGATGTTTATGGCGGGGTGGGAGGTTGAGGCAAATCGCCTGGCTGCTGGTTTCGCACAGCCAGATACCAGAAAGGTTAGAAGAGCACAGGAGGGCGCGGTGCACATCAGAGAAGCTTTGAAAACCAGTTTCATGACTGGCCAGGCTACGGTATGAAAGCTCTGTTTGTTTCTCCTCGATGAAACCCACCACCGCTTGGTTCACTTTACTTCACTGTAAGCTAACCACCCTCCTCTCCTGCCTTCGATCACCGCTTGGAGAGGCAATAAAGTCATTTTTGCTTCACATTCATGCATTTTTTTTATTCATTCATCACACAAATAGGGGGATAACTACCAAGGTAGCCCAGGAGCGGTAGTGGAGGAGAGAAGCACCAGGAGAGGTGGTGGAGGAGGGAAGGACAAGGCCACACAGCACTTTAAAAGTTTACAACTTTAAAACTTATTGAATGCCAGTCTTCTGTTGCTTGGGCAGTCCTCTGGGGTGGAGTGGCCGGGTGGCCGGAGACCCCCCCACCGCGTTCTTGGGCATCTGGGTGAGGAGGCTATGGAACTTGGGGAGGAGGGTGGTTGATTACACAGGGGCTGTGGCGGCGGTCTGTACTCCTGCTGCCTTTCCTGCAGCTCAACCGTATGCTGGAGCATATTGGTTTGACCCTCCAGCAGCCTCAGCATTGAATTCTGCCTCCTCTCATCACACTGCCACCACCTTTCAGCTTCAGCCCCCTCTTCAGCCCGCCACCTCTCCTCCCAGTCATATTGTGCTTTCCTGCACTCTGACATTGTCTGCCTCCACGCATTTGTCTGTGCTCTGTCAGTGTGGGAGGACAGCATGAGCTCAGAGAACATTTCATCACGAGTGTGGTTTTTTTCACCTTCTAATCTTCACCAGCCTCTGGGAAGGAGAAGATCCTGTGATCATTGAAACACATGCAGCTGGTGGAGGAAAAAAAAAAGAGGCAGTGGTATTTAAGAAGACACATCTTCTAGAACAATGGCTACACTCTTTCACGGTAAACCTTGCTGTTAACATTACATACATAGCACATGTGCTTTTGTTCCAAGGTCGCATTTTGCCTCCCCCCACCACGTGGCTAGCCCCCCCCCCTCCATGGCTAACAGCGGGGAACATTTCTGTTCAGCCACAGGCAAACAGCCCAGCAGGAACGGGCACCTCTGAATGTCCCCTTAAGAAAAGCACCCTGTTTCAACCAGGTGACCATGAATGATATCACTCTCCTGAGGATAACACTGAGAGATAAAGAACGGATGTTGTTTGAATGCCAGCAAACATATATTGCAATGCTTTGTTGTACAATGATTCCCAAGTATGTGCTACTGGCCTGGTGTGGTAAAGTGTCCTACCATGGTGGGTGGAATAAGGCTGCCCTCCCCAGAAACTTTCTGCAAAGGCTTTGGGAGTACATCCAGGAGAGCTGCAAATGCCAGGGCAAATTAATCATTAAACATGCTTGCTTTTAAAACATGTATAATATTTTAAAAGGTACACTCACCAGAGGTCCCTTCTCCGCCTGGCAGGTCCGGGAGGCAGCCTTGGGTGGATTTGCGGGGGACTGCCTCCAGGTCCAGGGTGAGAAATAGTTTCTGGCTGTCGGGAAAACTGGTTTCTCCGCTTGCTTGCTGTGAGCTATCTACAACTTCATCATCATCATCTTCCTCGTCCCCAAAACCTGCTTCTGTGTTGCCTCTATCTCCATTCAAGGAGTCAAACAACACGGCTGGGGTAGTGGTGGCTGAACCCCCTAAAATGGCATGTAGCTCATCATAGAAGCGGCATGTTTGGGGCTCTGACCCAGAGTGGCCGTTTGCCTCTCTGGTTTTCTGGTAGGCTTGCCTCAGCTCCTTAAGTTTCACGCGGCGTTGCTTCGGGTCCCTGTTATGGCCTCTCTCCTTCATGCCCTGGGAGATTTTGACAAATGTTGTGGCATTTCAAAAACTGGAACAGAGTTCTGATAGCATGGATTCCTCTCCCCATATAGCGATCAGATCCCGTACCTCCTGTTCGGTCCATGCTGGAGCTCTTTTGTGATTCTGGGACCCCATCATGGTCACCTCTGCTGATGAGCTCTGGCCAGCGTGGCAAGCTGCAGGTGACCATGCAAACAGGAAATTGAAATTCAAAAGTTTGCGGGCCTTTTCCTGTCTACCTGGCCAGTGCATCTGAGTTGAGAGTGCTGTCCAGAGTGGTCACAGTAGAGCACTCTGGGATAGCTCCCGGAGGCCAATACCGTCTAATTGCGTCCACAGTATCCCAAATTCGACCTGGCAAGGCCGATTTAAGCACTAATCCACTTGTCAGATGTATATTAAGGAAATCAATTTTAAGAGCCCTTTAAGTCGAAAAAAAGGGCTTTATCGTGTGGACGGGTGCAGTTTTCCATCGATTTAACGCTGCTAAATTCGACCTAAACTCCTAGTGTAGACCAGGGCCTAGCCCCCATTCTCTTTTCCTGGGAAAGCATCCATTTCTGCTCTTGAGGATCAGATCTTTCAGATGTAGCCTCTACTCAACTCTGGAAATTCCCTAATTTTGGTCATCTTCTTACAGGTCTAAGTAGACTCTACTACTGTTGTTGAGATCTTGTTCGTGTACTTCTAAGTTCTGACTCTCTTGGCCATAAGAAGGATGAAGTTTTTTGAACCAGGATGTAATTAATCTGGACTAGAATTTGACCAGGACACCCAGGTTCACACTCCAGATCTTGGATGATGTGCTCTGGTTGCATAAGTCCCTTAGCTATTCACAGTCTTTGTACTTGGGTTTTCCCATCTCCTTGGAGGTTTGCTTATGTTTCTTTTGCTCCTTGGCCAACTATCTAGAAACGAAAAAGGAAAAAAAAATATTTCAGGAATCTCCCTTTTCATTCTTCTCAAGGAGAAAATAGTTTTGTGACTAAGGGAAAATATTCTTCAGGCTGCTTGTCTGATAAGCAGTCAAATGTCAGTGATATAAGTAAAGAGGGAGATGGTTTTTCCATTCTCTCCTCATCTCTTATCTCAGAAATAAGGCCAAATTTCATTTCCTTCATCAGTGTGGACATAGGCAACTTTTTAGATATTGGTTTTGTTTGGTTAGAGACTATTATGATTTATATTTTCTGTATTACAGTAACATCTAGAGGTTCTGGGATTGCGGACCCATTATTCTAGACACTGTATGACTACATAGTAAGATAGTACCATCCCTGAAGAATTTACAAGTTAAGTATAGAAGATAGAAAAAGGATGATGGAAGGGATTTATCCTCATTTTACAAATAAGTGCTTTTGAAAATGTTACCCTTATTTTTTGTATCTGTCCCATTTTCAAAAGTGACTTAGGAGCCTAAATGTCTGAGCCACTGTAATGGTCCTCGGGGTCTGGTTGGGGAGTGTGGCCTAGTGGTCATGGCCACAACCCCTGACTGCTAAGGGGGTTGTGGGGAGGGGAATCCAGGCCCTCCCATTCCACCGGCTCTGACCCAGTGCCCTTTGGGCTATGAGTAGTCTGGCAACCAAGGCTGTTTAAGGCTGTCCTCCCTGGGCCTGTTCCTCTCATCCCCGTCCCCCCAGGGATCAGCTCAGTCAAAGGCCTTCCCCTGGTGAGGAAATCCAAACCAAAAGAAGTAAGAGGGAGTTACTAATGTCCAAGGTCCACAGGATACTTCCCTCTCTGGTTGCCTCTTGGGTGGGTCCTTCCTTCCCTCAGGGAGGGCCCCTTTGGGCAGCTGTGTCAGAGCCTTCAGGCTTCCCTCTGCTTTGTGCTGCTGGAGCTGTGGGCTGCAGGTCTGCCCACCTCCAGCTCTGCCACCCAAATGAGCTAATTCCCTGCCTTTTAATTTCTCCACCAGATGGAGCATTTGTTGCAGGTGTGGTGGGAAAGGGCTGGCAGAGCTCAAAATAATCCCTTAACCCCTTGTTGCCCATTGTGGGGTTTGTACACCTGGTCAGTCACTTCAAGTAAGATTTTCAAAAGTGCCTAAGTGACTTGACAAAGGTCACACAGAAAGTCTGTGTTATATCTGGGAATTGAACCCCAATCTTTATGGCCCTAGTACTATGCCTTAATCACAAGACACTCCCTTCTCCTTGGCTAAACATCTCATCAACCATTTAAAAGAACGGGCAATACATTAAAGTGGAAACTCTCTCCTATGTAGGCAGCTCTCATTCTTGTTTTATTCCATTTCCTGTGAACTCTAGAGTCTTATTTTTGTACAATTATAGTTCATCTGGCAGCTATTGTAGCCTATTAACTTCTAGTTCAAGCATTTTCAATTTTTTTACAACCTACATTAGAAAAGATTCCACAGATAAATGCTTGATCTTAAAAAAGAGTCTTCTGTGATGTCCACAATAAATGAGTCAATGTTCATTTTCCTGTATCTGTCTTTTTAAAAAAAGTCTTTTAATGAACACAGATATTTATGTGAATAAACTTGAGTATCTGCTTGATTATATTCCTGTATCCTCCTTCATTCCTCACCCCTTTACCCTCCCTCATCCCCTTACCTCCACCTCAGGTATAGATTTTAAAGTCTTTGAAGGAAGGATAATTTTTAAATGTCTATAAAGATCCTACCACACTTTTTTGAGCATTAAAATAACTATCCTCCAATATTTGCTTTTATGATACTTAAGGCTACGATTTAAGCATGGGTATTTTTAGTAAAAGTCATGGACAGGTCACGGGCAGTAAACAAAAATTCATGGATGACTGTCCATGACTTTTACTATATACCCCTAACTAAAACTTGGGCATGGGGGCCACAGGTGCTCTGGGGAGGAGGTTGTCCGGGGCACCACAGGTGCTGGGAGAGGTGGCCCAGGACCCCGCTGGTGCTGGGGGTGCGGACTGGGCAGCGGCGTGCGGCCCAGGACCCCCACTGGTGTGGGGGGGTGAGGGGCGGGTAGTGGCACATGGCCCGGGACCCCTGCTGGTGCTGCGGGGGGGGGGGGGAGGGGGAGGGTTGGCAGGGCTGACAGGGGCTCCCTACCCAGCTCCACATGTCCCTGCAGCTCCTAGGTGGTGGAGGGGCCAGGGGGCTCTGCGGACTGCTCCTGCCACAAGTGCTGGCTGTGCAACTCCCGTTGGCCGGAAACCACAGCCAATGGAAACTGAGGGGGCAGGGCCTTTGGGCGCAGGCAGCGCGCGGAGCCCCCTGGCCCTCTGCCACCTAGGAGCTGCAGGGACATGCCAGTGAGAGCCAGGGAGCCCCCCACACCCTCCAACCCCTAGCCCGGAGCCCCCTCCCACACTCCACTCCCAAACTGCTGCTGCTGGCTCAGGAGCTGCTCGGGCAGCCCCTGAGTAAGCACTGGCTGCTGCAGAAGTCACAGAAAGTCACGGAATCTGTGACTTCTGTGACCTCGGTAACAGACTCGCAGCCTTAATTATACTTCATTAACATTAAACATACATATTTAGTTGGTAAGAGAATAAAATGTTAAACTTCCGAAAATAAGCATTATTATTATTTTATATATAATTTTCATTTTCCCCAGAGACAGTAATTTATTGTTGGGTAAGAAAGAGTTTGTGAGACAAAAAAGTTTCTCCTATCTCCTTTTCACAATTGCTATCATGCATAGGTAACCTGCCTCTTCAGAGTCTACCATGTCATCCTGTAGCTGCTTAAAGTATTAAATATGAGCATGGAGGCATGCTGAACCTTCTTTGTGGCCTGAAATTTGTACTTCTGACTATGAAGTAGTATTCTGGATATATTAATGTCCAATTTTTATTAAAACTCAAGGTTTGTAATGATTTGGCAGCAAGTCTAGATTGTAAAAGAGTGCCTTTGAAGTGATTTTTGGCTTTTGCATCATAAAACAAATGTATAGTTTTTTTCCAGAGATTCTTTGTATGCAAAACCTATGCTTATTTTAAGTTGCTGTTAGGAGAATTAAATACAGTTACTGTTAATAACTAACCCTGAGCTAGTGGATTTACAGTGGGGAAGAGGATCAGATAAGTGTTGCCACAGAAGGACATTGCCTCATGGACCATAAAATGCTAAATTAGTAAGTGACAGATTGCTTTCATGAGTTTTCAGCAAAACCTTAATTGTGCATTAATTTCAGTGATTTATTCAGCTTCTTTTAAAAGTAGGAGAAAAAAATACATTGTGTTGAATCAAAAGTACATTCTTTTCCATCTGAAGGAGGAAACCCCATAGACACATGAATACGTATTGCTTGAAAAATTTATCACAGGCTTAATAGCCAGAGGAACATACCTAGTTCCCAGAGGCTGCAGTGAAAGATTTTTATGCGGGGAGGAGGCAAGAGCAGAGGCTAGGGCAGTGGTTCTCAAACTAGGGCCACTGCTTGTTCAGGGAAAGCCGCTGGCGGGCCGGGCCGGGCCGGTTTGTTTACCTGCTGCGTCCGCAGGTTCAGCCGATCGCGGCTCCCACTGGCCGCAGTTTGCCGCTCCAGGCCAATGGGGGCTGCAGGAAGGGCGGCCAGCACTTCCTTCGGCCCGCGCCTCTTCCCGCAGCCCCCATTGGCCTGGAGCGGCGAACCACGGCCAGTGGGAGCTGCGATCGGCCGAACCTGCGGACGCAGCAGGTAAACCAACCGGCCTGGCCTGCCAGCGGCTTTCCCTGAACAAGCGGCGGCCCTAGTTTGAGAACCACTGGGCTAGGGAGACAGCTCCCTATTGAGAAACCCAGTCCCCAGTTGCTAGGGAGGATGTGAGGAGTTTTAGAATCATAATCTATTTTTTATCAAATGCTGAGCTAAGAAGATACTGAAACTATGTTAAGAATAGATATAGGTATCTCCACATGATAACTAATTGTTGTCTCATTAATGGAGTCCTTCCCACCAACTTGAAATTTATCCTGGCCACACTCTTGGAATTGCTCTTTCTAAGTAGCAAGTATTCATGACTTGTTTTATAGATTGATCAGCTTTATTCTGCCATGTAAATTTGACCCAGGATTTTGTATTGGGCACTACAGGAATCTATGTACCTTAGGAAGAAAGTTTCTTGGCGAAATAGAAAACTAAATGTAAAACTTGAAGCAATTTGGAGCTTATTTCTTAAGTCACATATCCTTGACCTTGCATTTTTGTCAGCAGTAAATTAATATAACAGTAGAGATAATTTCTGTTTTACTTGAATGGTTAATATAACAAGATCATTCTTTACTCTCATCCTCTAATCACTTTGGTGACGTTATTGTGGTACTGTGCAGCAGAAAATATTGCAGTCAGTGCTCAGTATTGTTTCCAGGTGCAATTACTTAGTATTTATTAAAACAAACTCTTCTTATACACACACATTTTGTGCATGAGGACTGAATTTAGCTTTGAATGTGTAAGCTGAAGGGAGGCTTATCCACTTCTACGAACAGCTGCAAGAACTTGTCCCTTAGATCAATGGCTCTCAACCTTTCCAGACTTTTGTAGCCCTTTCAGGAATCTGATTTATCTTGCGTACCCCAAGTTTCACCTGATTAAAAAACTACTTGCTTACAAAATCGGACATAAGAATACAAAATTTCTTCCGTTCTAATTTTGTTTGTATGAAATTTTAGTTTGTACTGACTTCATTAGTGCTTTTTATGTAGTCTGTTGAAAAACTAGGCAAATATCTAGGTGAGTTGATGTACTCCCTGGAAGACCTCTGCTTACCTCTAGGGATATGTGTACCTCCGGTTAAGAACTACTGTCTTAAATGGAACAGATACAAAATGGTGACCACAAGTTTGTTTGAGAATTGATTCCCATCGTACAGTATCCAGTGAATTCTTAGCTGTGTTCTGGCACGTATTCCAGCTCTTGTATTAATCAGCTAGAGGGCTTGGTTTGGGAGACGGGTCCTTTTAGGGTTTTTTTATTTTTCCTGAAAGTTATGCAATGGCACCAGTCCTTCTCCTTCTTTTCCACCTTTGTATACCAAGTTTTGTGCTTGGGTTAAAATCCACATTCACTTCCTTGTGAAACTTTGTTGCTTTTGATGTTTTGTTTTGTTTTGTTTGCACCCCATTATGGAGTTGCAATAGCAGTTTCATAGTTAAACTTTGTAACTAGTACTTCATTCTAAGATTTTTTTTTTAACATCTATTAATCCCCTACTATTGGTCTTTCGGATTGCTGTTGAAAACACAAGGAAAAAGGAGTTTGAACAAAAAGAAAAAGGTTTGTTTAATGTATCTAAATTTACACTTACCTTGAGCTAACTTAGGTGGACTAGGTAATCTTTCCTTCTCTGAACACCAGGTTCTCCTTTCAGCAAGGCACTGCTGTCTGTATAGAGATATCCAGAGATATGTATCAAGCCCCTCTGGCTGGGTCAGCTTGCCTCCCTTGATCCAGGGATCATCTGTACCCTGAAGAGACCTACCTCTTGTGACACCTATTCTACTGTTACCTGGAGTTACAAAAGTACCCTTTGATAAATATGTTTGTCCAAAAGTAAAATGTATAATACTCTGTAAATGTTATTATGTAGGCAATCAGGTAGGCACAACTCATGCAAAAAAATTTCTCTCGCTGCAGGCATAGCCTCTAATCCCTGCATTGAAATACTATAGATATACTATATGTTTATTTTCAGAGCATTTATGTTTTAAGGATTTTCTCACCTCTGATACATCTTCATTTTAAAACTGGCTTAAGGTAATTGTATTTAATGAAAACATATTTTGTGTTTTCTAATTTTTTTCAGTCACCAAATCAAATCTTTACAGTATAGCAGCACGGGGGATGTCATTCTTGTTGTGTCTGGTAACTCTCAAGCTAAAGTTCTTGACAGAGATGGCTTTCCAGTAATGGAATGTGTTAAAGGAGACCAGTACATTGTGGACATGGCAAACACCAAGGTAAGTTAAGAAACACTGAACTTTAAATTGTATTGTTCTATACTGGTATAGTTGTCTTGTACTTTGATTTAGGTTATTTATTGTTCTGGTGATAGTCCTTGATATAAAAACATTTTGTTCCCTTCCAAGCTTTCCGTATAACAGTGGTGGCAAAATTTACTGACCCTCTGAGGTGCATACAGCAATCTTTAGAAGTTCAAGAGCTGGGTCTCGGGGCTTCAGCCCCGCTCCTGAAGCATGGAGTCTCGGCAGGCACGCCCCACGGGGTTGAAACCCTGATACCCCTCCACTGGGCTGAAGCCAGAGGTGGTGCATGGTGGGGCACATGGGGTTACTGGCCTCCCTGATTTTTGCTAAGGTTTGCTGGTTCTTCTTAGTCACATGGTGCTGCTGAGCCCTCTCCCTGCATGGCAGTGGCTGGAGCTGACAAGCTGGGAGCTGTGGCCATGAGGAGAGGCAGTAGGAAACACCTAGGAACTGCAGGGAGCGCTGCTGCGGGTAAGGCGGGGGGACATGGCTGAGGAGCGTGACTCAAACTGTGAGGGAAGACGAATATTTATATTGTGCCACGCCGCCGCCCTCCCCTCCCCCCACCGCCCCCCCAGCAGGCTCCAGTTGTCTCTGGCAGAAGTCCTTAGCCCCACCACAGAGCAGAAGCCCTGAGCTCTCCCCTGCCCCCCAGTCTGGTAGATGCAGATCAGTTTTGTGAATAGTTTAAAATTAATAATTTAAGTGTAATGATAAAATCTACCACTCAGATTTGTGATAAAATTGCCTTATTTAGTGCTTGTAGGGCTGACTGCCAAGTAACTAGCCTAAGTCCTGTATTACTTGATGCTATTCATATCAGAACACTATTTCTTTTGGCTAGCAGAATGTGTATAAAGCCATATAACATTAACAGCTGTTTTGGTTCTTGTTTAATTAAAAATAATGCAGATTTTTTATCTTGTAAAGTTTTGAAACCTCACTATATGATGGTCTTACAATCAAAGTGCTAGAGTAGTTATGCTGTCATATTGACTTTTAGGTATTTGTTCCCTGGTAGTTTTTTTAAATAGTTGCTAAAACTGTCTCCATAATAATTCTTAAAAACAATCTGAAACAATTTCAATTTTAGTTTTGCAGGTGTGGTTTTTAAATTTTATGTAATATTATAGGAGTCCTTTGTTCTCTTCAAACTTATTTAATAAGCTTGTGCTAACACTTCAAACATGTCAAACTAACTAAAATACACAAAGGAACTGGATAAAGGCATTTTTCCCTAAAAAAGATAGTTTGCTTATTTTTTTCCTGGTCTTTTCTCGAAATCTTGTTTTTTGCTATAGAATATCAGTGGTTTAAATTCTGGTAAAATGTCCGCCAGCAGATATTTCCATCTTGAAGAAATGGGTCTGTCCACTCTCATCTTACAAATTATCTTTTATGAAAATACATTCTGATCCAGTTTCAGATCTGCTTCAAGGATCTAGTTATATTATTTAAAACTCTCCATGCATTAGACCGAAAGGTGACTCAAGAGCACTCTATTCCCACAACTCACTCCAACAGGGAGTGGCTGATACAGCTCAGGGTGAAACTTGTAGACCATGGCATTTTTGGTGAAGGACACTTGGCTGTGGAAATCCCAAGCACTAGAGATCAGAGTGAGCTAGAGTCTTGTCTCCTTGTCTGGGTAGATTGTTCCATACTTCCATGAATTAAGTGATGATACAGTCCAGAGAAACTTAAATCTTTAGGTGACTTGCCATCATGTGAGAGAGAAAAGACAAATGGAAGAAGAGTGACAGGAATAATTGAATTCAAAGGCACAAGTAATCTAGTAAAAAAAAAAAGGAACGAATAATTGTGTTTTGGGGGAAAATGGTGAGGGAGTGAACTGTAGGGTATATATTGAAGTTTTCCTAGCACTCTCAGTAACATTTAATGTAACAGGGTCAGGTTGTATTTTCAGCTCTGCCCCCGACTCTTTGTGAGCACCTGGCCCCTCACTCCAGGGACCCATGCCAGCTACTGTGCTGTTCCGTCCTTAGGGCTCAGCCTGTCTCAGTCCTTTCTTCTTCCACCTTTATATATAGGCCCAGATATAGCCCAGCCCTCTTTAATTAGCTGGATTGGGTTCACCTGCTCCAGTACAGGGGAGCTGAACTCAGCCTAGGCACAGAGACAGCTACCTTGTGACAGCACTATGAGACCCATGCACTCAGTGATGATTCTCTGTTTTATAAAAAGAAAAGGAGTACTTGTGGCACCTTAGAGACTAACCAATTTATTTGAGCATAAGCTCTCGTGAGCTACAGCTCACTTCATCGGATGCATACAGTGGAAAATACAGTGGGGAGATTTTATATACACAGAGAACATGAAACAATGGGTGTTACCATACAGACTGTAACAAGAGTGACCAGAAAAGGTGAGCTAATACCAGCAGGGGGCGGGGGGGAGGGGAAACCTTTTGTAGTGATAATCAAGGTGGCCATTTCCAGCAGTTTACAAGAACAGTAGGAGGGGAAATAAACAAGGGGAAGTAGTTTTACTTTGTGTAATGACACATCCACTCCCAGTCTTTATTCAAACCTTGGGTAAAGTAGGTAAAGTAAAACTATTTCCCCTTGTTTATTTCCCCTCCTACTGTTCCTGTAAGCTGCTGGAAATGGCCCTCCTTGATTATCACTACAAAAGGTTCTCTCTCCCCTCCCCCCCCTCTCCTGCTGGTAATAGCTCACCTTTCCTGATCACTCTTGTTACAGTCTGTATGGTAACACTCATTGTTTCATGTTCTCTGTGTATATAAAATCTCCCCACTGTATTTTCCACCGTATGCAGCCGATGAAGTGAGCTGTAGCTCACGAAAGCTTATGCTCAAATAAATTTGTTAGTCTACAAGGTGCCACAAGTACTCCTTTTCTTTTTACGGATACAGACTAACACGGCTGTTACTCTAAAACCTGTCTCTGTTTTATAGTTACATTTTGAGACCTATCAGCGAGTTTTTAATCTGTTTAATGTGTGCCATGTTAATTTTATATTCTAGTGTTCAATCAAAATATTGTGCAGAACTAGTCAAATGCCTTACAGAAATATGTCTATTACATCAACACTATTGCTTTTATCACTCAAACTTGTAATCGCATTACAAAAAAATCAAGTTAGTTTGATCAGACTTTTTTTCATCATAAACCTATGTTGATTGACATTAATTATATTCGCAAAAAGAAAAGGAGTACTTGTGGCACCTTAGAGACTAACCAATTTATTTGAGCATGAGCTTTCGTGAGCTACAGCTCACTTCATGCTCAAATAAATTGGTTAGTCTCTAAGGTGCCACAAGTACTCCTTTTCTTTTTGCGAATACAGACTAACACGGCTGTTACTCTGAAACCTGTCATTAATTATATTATCCTCCTTTAGGATCATAGAATATCAGGGTTGGAAGGGACCTCAGGAGGTCATCTGGTCCAACCCCCTGCTCAAAGCAGGACCAATCCCTAATTTTTGACCCGATCCCTAAATGGCCCCCTCAAGGATTGAACTCACAACCCTGGGTTTAGCAGGCCAGTGTTCAAACCACTGAGCTATCGCTCCCCCTTTAATTCTTTATTGATGTGCAGTTCCAATATCTTGCCTGGAATGGATGTCAGACTAAGGCCTATAATACCCAGGTCATGCTGTTTACCCTTTTTAAATCTTGCCCAGTGTTCCAAGACTCATTAAAAATCAATATTTAAAGTCCAGCAAGCTCCTCAGCCAGCTCTTTTTAAAAATCTTTCCATGCAAATTATCTGGACCCTGCTGATTTTAAAATCTCTAACTCCCCCAATTTATTATTGGAATGGAAAAAGTATCATCATCACATGTCATATGTCTACATGAACTGTTTTTCTCTAAATACAGAACAGAAATATTTATTGAACACTTCTGCTTTTTCTACATTATTTTTGATAATTTTACAGTTTCCATCTAGTAATGGATCAATACCATTGTTAGGATTTTTTTTGTTCTTAATAAACTTAAAATATATTTATTATACTGTAACTCTGCTGGCCATAATTTCTCCTTGTATATTGATTGTTTCGTATTTTAAAAAAGCATCCAACTTGATGGTTGTGTATTACATTATTGGTATGAAGGACTGTTATTAAAAGACGGTCCATTTTACGTACAAAATAATTGTCAGTAAGGAATATGGTTAATAGTGCAGGTTATTTTAGGTGGAGAGCCTGAAAAATGAGGGGAAAGTAAATGTCTATTTGAAAAATGTGTTTGCTGTAGAATTTGGTTCTCATGTTTTTATGTTTTTCCAGGGTCATACAGCAATGCTTAATACAGGCTGTTGGCATCCCAAAATAAAAGAAGAATTTTTGACTTGTTCCAATGATGGGTGAGTATAGGTTCATGTCAGTGCTAGAATGTTTTGGGGGTTTGTCAGCTTTTGCATTTTAGGACCTCCATGTACCTTCCCCAGTTATAACTTGGTTGCAAACAGTCAATTGTGAACTTGTTCGTTGAGATCTGGAAGTCAGTGTAAGACTTGTCTATAATTTGGCTTCTAGAAGAGTTCATTGGTTTGTCTTCATTCTTTATTTTTGTTAATATTATGGTGCTTTTGGTGATGACATAGTAGGAAAAATATATGGATGAATATACTGTAATATATTTCAAATTAGAAAAATGTAAAAATGAGCCCCCAAATGTAGTCATTTTCACTGAGTGGCTGGATGTCTCAATGGAATTGTAGGAGGGATGGCACAACCTTTCACTTCAAAGTCATAGGTTTGAATATGCCCCAGGTAGGTACTAATTAATGTTACCATTTGACTGCTGTCCAGTAGACAATTGGAAATGAATTTGTGGTCTCAGTCTTGATCCTAGTGGACAAGTGTCCAGATCACAAAAATCAGTGCTGTTTGGCACTAATTTACATCCTTCTTGGAACTTTAAGCAGTGAGGCCAAGAATTAAATGGGCATGGAGACTTAAATATACTGGTACCATTGGTCTCCCCAGTGCTCAGGACTGAGGGCAGTGAAGGAAGTTTGCATTGCTGCTTCCTTGGCTTGTTTATAATCTCCTTTGTAATTAAACAGAAGATTCTGGTAACCTGTGCCTTCAATATGGCACTTTTCAAAATGATAAAAGCATTGTATCAACACTACTCACCCACACCCTTCCCTCCCCCAGTGAAACCTAATGCTCCTTGTTGGAAAGTTCACACAGTTTGATGGGGAGAAAAGAAGGCATGTGTACCAAAAAATAACATTTTAAACTACTAGAGTTTTTTTAACTTACAGAAAATAAACAAAAGCATTGAAATCACATTTTTCAGTTCTTAGACAAAAAAGTAAAGCAAAAATTTCTCTGCTATATTCAGCTATATTTCTGAAGTGAAAGGATTTTAAAATGTTTTGTTTCTCTTGTAAACACAAAGGGTAGACAGTTTTACTGCTCTACCACTTTAAAATTCAGTACTTTTACTTAGCTGAACAGTTTGTAGATAGCGAAAAATAAATTAAGAAATTATGTACTCTCAAGACTGTCTAATTTTGTCTGCATAAATATATGCTCAGCAATTATACCAAATATGGATTCAATGGCTCTCCCGTGCTTAAATTGCTGTGAATTAAAAGGGTTTGGTCAAGTGAGTAAAATATAAACAATGCTATAAATGGATGTGTAATTATATTCTCAGAGACACCAAATGGCTGACATTATAAGAAAAGTATTTGAAACCATCTAGCAAACTTCCCATTTCCGTTTAGGCTAGCAGCAGTTTTCTCCAATATGTGGATGTGCCACTTTAAAAGTAACAATTGGCACTTAATGTTAAATCCGCAGAAAAGCTTTTATAGACTAAAGAACATCTTTTGTCAGGAGAAAATTTATTTTTCATGTTAACAAACACAACAAAGTGTCCATAACTTAAGCAAAAATTATTCTCAGACATTATCCATGCTGTAGGAAAGAAGAGTCTATGACAGTTTAGATAAAGTATGTGTTTATGAGGTCATCTGTTTCTGCAATATTATCACTTGAAAGAACTGAATATTTAGGAGATACAATTACTAATTTAAAGAGACTAATTCTTGTAAGTCTTGTTCATTAGTTTCACTGTTTGAAGGTTTCTTTAGTAAACAGGATTTTAAGCATATATTTCACTGTGGAGTAATGGCATGTATTATGCTAATGCATATTAGGTGAATTTCTGGCTTGATTGAAGTCAGTGGGAGTTTTGCCACTTCAGTAGGGCCAGGATTTCACCCACTGTGATCAGGTGGGTAACCTTCATGATTACAGTTTGTGTCACAGAATGGAAAGAGGAAGAATGGTGCTGAAGAAGTAAGAAAGAGGTCACTGCAGTCTTCTCCAGAATTAAAAAAATAATTACTATAACGTTTTTCTTTAGTGATTTCAGAAAGTTTTTTTTATTTGGAAAAATAATTTCAGGATCGTTGAAAAGATTGTGGAGCAAAGACACTTAGAGCTAAGCAGAGAAGTAGGTAGCCTCAGGCAGAAGCAGTCAAAAACTATGCTATTGGTTTGTGCATGCTAGAAACCATTTTTTCCTGAATTTTAAATGAAACCGTTATGGGAAAAAATTATTCTAATTACTCCAGAAAGTGACAATATTCGTATTTTCTCTGATTATTTTGTATTCATTAGGGCTGTCGATTAACCGCAGTTAACGCACATGATTAACTCAAAAAAATTAACCACGATTAAAAAAATTAATCGCAATTAACCGCACTGTTAAACAATAGATTACCAATTGAAATTTATTAAATATTTTTGGATGTTTTTCTACGTTTTCAAATATATTGATTTCTGTTACAACACAGAATACAAAGTGTACAGTGCTCACTTTATATTACTTTTTATTACAAATATTTGCACTGTAAAAATGATAAAAGAAATCATATTTTTCAATTCACCTCATACAAGTACTGTAGTGCAATCTCTCTTGTGAATGTGTAACTTACAAATGTAGGAGTTTTTTGTTACATAACTGCACTCAAAAACAAAACAATGTAAAATTTTAGAGCCTGCAAGTCCACTCAGTCCTACTTCTTGTTCAGCCAGTCACTCAGACAAACAAGTTTGTTTACATTAGCAGGAGATAATGCTGCCCGCTTCTTGTTTACAATGTCATCTGAAAGTGAGAACAGGCATTCGCATGGCACTTTTGTAGCCAGCATCGCAAGATATTTACATGTCAGATGTGCTAAAGATTCATATGTCCCTTCATGCTTCAACCACCATTCCAAGGGACATGCGTCCATGATGGGTTCTGCTTGATAATAATCCAAAGCAGTGTGGACCAACGCATGTTCATTTTCATTATCTGAATCAAATACCACCAGCAGAAGGTTGATTTTCTTTTTTGGTGGTTCGAGTTCTATAGTTTCCTCATTGGAGTGTTGCTCTTTTAAGACTTTTGAAAGTATGCTCCAAACCTCGTGCCTCTCGGATTTTGGAAGGCACTTCAGATTCTTAAACCTTGGGTCGAGTGCTGTAGCTATCTGTAGAAATCTCACATTGGTACATTCTTTGCGTTTTCTGAAATCTGTATTGAAAGTGTTCTTAAAATGAGCAACATCTGCTGGGTCATCATCCGAGATTGCTATAACATGAAATATATGGCAGAATGCAGGTAAAACAGAGTAGGGGACATATAATTCTCCCCCAATGAGTTCAGTCACAAATTTAATTAACACATTATTTTTGTAATGAGCGTCATCAGCATGGAAGCATGTCCTCTGGGATGGTGGCCGAAGCATGAAGGGAAATATGAATGTTTAGCATATCTGGCACGTAAATACCTTGCAATGCCAGATACAAAAGTGCCATGTAAATGCCTGTTTTCACTTTCTGGTGACATTGTAAATAAGAAGAGGGCAGCATTATCTCCTGTAAATGTAAACAAACTTGTTTCTCTTAGTGATTGACTGAACAAGAAGTAGGACTGAGTGGACTTGTAGGCTCTGAAGTTTTACATTGTTTTTGAGTGCAGTTATGTGACAAAAAAGAAAATCTACAATCTGCACTTTCACGACAAAGAGATTGCACTACAGTACTTGTATGAGGTGAATTGAAAAATAGTATTTCTTTTATCATTTTTATAGTGCAAATTTTTGTAATAAAAAATAACATACACTTTGATTTCAACTACAACCCAGAATACAATATATATGAAAATGTAGAAAAACATGCAAAATATTGAGTAAATTTCACTTGGTATTCTGTTTAACAATGCGATTAAAACTGTAATTAATTTTTTTGAGTTAATAATGTGAGTTAAATGCGATTAATTGACAGTTTGTTCACACAAGTGAATTTGCCTATGGCTCTGGCCTGAGCTGGTGTGTCATCCTCACAATGACATCTGTTTCTCTTTTGTGAAAATGTAATTGCAATTTTCAGCTCATTAGAATAGGAACAGAACTGGAAGTAATTGACAAACATCATCCAGCTGATGAGTTTTTTGTGTATATTTATATAATTAACATTACATTTTGGTTATGCTGAGTTTTAGCATAGATATACATGTGTGAATACACAAACATTTAAGTGAAGCTAATGGTATCATTTGGGTGCTCAGCACTTCTGAAATTAGAGCATTTTTGTACCTGAACCCCTCTGAGGAAATCTTGGGAAGCTTCATAACAGTAAAAGTAAGATTTATTCCCCTCACTCTTTCACAGAGCTCAAGTTCTTCCTTTCCTTCTCCTCTTTCTCTTCTCTCCCTTTTTCCCCAGTGTTTCTTGGAAGTTGCAGTTCCTGGACTCAAAGCTACAGGAACCGTCTACGAACTAACTTACAAACACAAACTGGGATAGGTATCTGTACTGAACTAGATACAACACACTCTTTCTCTTTAATTTTTACAATGTTTACTCTAAACAGTCACTTCCAAATCATCACTTGAGTCCAGTAACAGTTTTCCAGTTTTTTAGGCAGTCTCCTTTGTCTCACACTTCTCCTAATGCCTATAGAGGGAAGAATGAGACTAGGCAGTGAATCAGTTCCTACTACTATAGATTTTCCCTCATCACTATTGGTGTCATCGATGTTCTGCAGTCCAAGATAGAAGTGACCATTCTCCTTTTCAGCTTGTAGCTGATGAACTGTGGACCATCTTGAAATGTTCCTTTTCTTTCCATCTATTAATACAGTAGAATCTTGTCAGATTTCTATCATCTGCAAAGGACATGAATAGCTTGAACATCCTTTTCTGACTGTGTCACAGCTTAATGTGAGGAAAATCTCCAGTTTGAAACTAGTGAGGTTTAGCACTTTTCTTACAATCTATGTGCTGTCTAAAGAAAAGGAGTACTTGTGGCACCTTAGAGACTAACAGATTTATTAGAGCATAAGCTTATAAGCTCTAATAAATTTGTTAGTGCCACAAGTACTCCTTTTCTTTTTACGGATACAGACTAACATGGCTGCTACTCTGAAACCTATGTACTGTCTGTATTTCTCCTGTTTGTTCTTAACATGTTCACAAATAATTTCATTTGAAGGTTTAGTTGAAAAAGAGGACATGTAAGCCCTTGACAGGTAGTAAGATATATATTGGCATTGCATCCTCTTAACAGTTCAAAGGGTGATAAAACTTATTTCTGTGATCTTGCTTGTAAACTGATAAGCTGCAAACTTTCTTTCACCAGTTTGTTCATTCTTGACTAGACCATCATCTCTTAGATGATATAAAGAAACTGTTTTGTGTTTGATATCATTGCTGTTGAGATAGTATTGCATTTCTTCGGAGGTCAATTGTATTACACTGTCAGTTACCAGTTCCTTGGGAAATCCTTCTCAGGCAAAGACTGATGACATGAACTTAATCACTATTTCAGTGGTAACCTTTCCAGTGGTGTAACTTCCAGCACTTTTGAGTAATAGTCTACCATTACTATGGCAAACCTTTGTGTAACAGGATGATCTTCAAAGGATCCTATTATGTTGTGAGCCAGTTTCTCCTGTGAATAGTTGGGATAATCAACTGGTGTGAGGGATGTTAAAGGTTTTCTATGACTTATCACTGCTAGCACAAGCTGTGCAATTCTTGATTATTTCCTCAAATTGCTTGTCCAGCCCTAGCTGCCAGAAGTCTTGTCACAGTCATCTTTGAGTTAGACTCATCTCCAGAAGTCCTTCATGTTTCAGGTGAATTAATCATTCTCAGAAGTGTAGGCACAACAAGATGATCGGTTTTTGAAATCCATTTATATACAAAGAACAGCTCATGTGATATATGTCTGTAGGATTGCAGGTGTTCTGGTGTCATCATCCTGGAAGGCCATCTGCTAACTATATAAGTCTTTAGGTCCTGAAGTACCTTGTTTCTCCCATGTCTGTTGCCCACTCTGAGATTGTGATCACTCCTTGAGTTGTAGCAGAGATTTGTGCAACTGCAGTCTCTTTGTCTTTCTCTGTTGCACCCTCATGACAAGGTATGGGCAGGTGACACAGACCATCTGCAGTGGTGTTCTTGGCACCTGGATGATACATTGCCTGGAAATCAAAGTACATTAATTTAGTGGCCCATTTTGCAATTCTTGGAGTTGCTTGTCCAGAACCTCACATGATGATTAAAGCAGAGAGGGATTAAGATAAATCTCCTATCCCACAGGTAGGCTCTGAAGTGTCTTACTTCCCAGAAACCTTTTTCTCAGTGACAGAATAGGATTTTTCGGATTGGTCAGGGCTCTGGAACCAAATGCAATGGTTACTTCTTGTCCATTTTCTAGCTGAGTCAAGACGGAACCAAGACCATGATCACAAGGATCTGTTGTGACAGTAGTTTGCTTCTCAGAATCACAAGGGCTAAGAACTGGGCTGGTGGAAATTGCAGGTTTTGTATCGTTAAAGCTGTTCTTGCACACTTCATTTCATTCAAACCTCACATGACTTTCACTAGTTCTGGTTTTGGAGAGATCATATTTCCTAAATATGTCACTGTATTGGTATGGAAATGACATGTCTTCTTGCTGATCATCAAAGCTTTTCTAAATCCACATCCAGTTTCTCTACAGGTAGGTAACCTCTCCTTATTCAGCTATCCATGTACTTATTACACAATGTAGATTGCAGTTATCTGGGTTACCAGCAGAGAGTCTCAGAGTGTCATATTTGACTGTTTAGGGACCCACATGTTTCCACTGAGAACAAAACTGTAAGACTCCATTCTTTTGGGCTCTTCTATTAGATAAACAAAGATGGTCTGCTGGCACATTACAAATTCCATTGACCTGGGAATTATAGAATAAATCTGAAGTATACTCTTATTAACCAGCTTTAGTTCATGGCTTCTTTACACAGTTGTTATCAATAAAGATAATTCACTACAGTGCACCTGACTACAACTATTTGTTTTCTTTGAAAATATTCCAAATGATGGCTTTCATGTAAAAACCTAAGCCTTATAAGACCAAGTTGCAGTTTGTCTTTTGGGCTTAGATGAATATAGGGCATAACATTTTAATTGAGAAAAAATGAGCAAATAAATATTTCTTTATCCTTGAATTAAAGATAAATAGCATTCCATTCTTGTGCTTTGCAGATAGTTAGCTAGCATTGTAATAGCATAGAGAAACTTCCGTGAACAGACCTGACATTTTTATTAGGAATGTGGTGGTTATCCTTATGTACGTACTTGAATAACACTAATGAATTAACATGGATCCTTTCTGAAGGAATTGTTTGTTTGGATGTACATAATTAACCAGAATAAAATGCTACACATGCTCTCTTGAAATATAACAAATGACTTTGTTTGCTTCTCTGTGTCTTATAACATTTAAAGTAAAGTTACATCCAAAAGATGTAATTTGCAAATATACGACCCCATCCAAATTGTTGATGAAAAGCACCAATTCTCCCTTTAGAGTCTGAGTGAGGACATGTATCCTTGGTAATGTGTTTGGCCATTATCCAGAGAGCATTTCTAGTATTTTGACATCAATATGTATTTACAATTGAAATGTTACTCTGATGTAGCCTTTTGCATTTCTTTTGTGAAAGAAAGCCTTCAGAAAAGGAGCTGTCCGTACTCATTAAATTTCTTGACCCTGAAAAGTGCTGAGTACCCCAGACATCTTAAAGTTAATGGAAATTGCAGGTACACATCACCCCACAGCAGGAGGCCCAGAATTAGTGTGTTAAAAGAAAAATTGGTGGTGGTGCTGGTATTCTATTAATAGAAGAATATAAATGTACCGTTTAAAGACATAAAGAACTTAGTTTATTTATATCATGAAAAAAATCAGTTGATTTTTATGTTAAAATAGAGGAGGAAGAGGAAATGGATCGTTTTGTTTTTTCCTATCTGGATATTTTCTTATCACACATATGATGGGTATTTCTGTATGAATAAGCAAGAGAGCTGGGTGATGATAAATTCTACAGCAGCGGGTGTTTTGTGTCCCTAGTCTTACTTCCTTTCTCTTTTTCAGAAATAGAATCACAGCCAACCTTGAAATTTAGCAGTCCTGAGCTTTGTGATTTGTTGATGCAGCCAGGACTGTGGTTACTTTACAGCTGGTTTACTATTTAAAAAAAAAAAAAAATCCTTTCCCAACTATTATCTCTCCTATCCTCTTAAAACCCAAGTTCATACTTATACGCTTTAAAATGTATCTTAGAGACTGATAATAACTAACCTCAAGGGATCTCCTTAATAAAACATTTAGGGCTTAATTCTGCTTAATTACACCAGTGTAAATCTGGAATAACTCACTGTACTTCATTGACATCAGTGAAGTTACTTCATATTTACAGCAGTGTTACAGAGGTGTACTCAGACTTGTTTTCATTCTTACATTGGTCAAATGTATGACTCATAATTGTGGCTAAATGCTTTACTGGGTAACGTGTTAATGTTGGCATTTTCATTATTATTATTTTATTTACTTCAGGCCTATAGGTGTGTGCATAGCTCTTTATCAGTAAATTACAGGACAGTTCCCTGCCCCAAGAAGCTTGCAATCTAAATTAGTCTCAGTAGCATAACAGATTACCATAAAGGGAGCATGGAAGGGAGAATGTAATTAAATTCATTCCTAAAACTTGTTTTCTTTTGATATCTTTTATTAACTTGACACCAAAGAAGATAACAATCATGTAACTAACTTGGCAGCTCTACTGCCATAATGGAACAATTGCCAATAGGCTCAATTAAATTTGCAAATATGATTTGTTGCTTCAGATATGCATAGTGTGTAATTTGTATGCTACACTAGAGAGAGGAGCAATGGAGCTTCTGATACTGTATAGCTTCTATGTAATATTGGCTATTATTGGCATTGAGAAGATGGTTGTTCTGTCTTTGAGTTATCCATAAAATACCATTTTAAAGATTTACTCTCTCAAGCAGTGATACTCAGACTGAGGTTCATGAGCAGCAAGTGGCTCTTTAATGTGTTTCCTGTGGCTCTTTGCAGCACATGGTATTAAAACACTGTATGTTTTAATTATAAACTGATCTAAGTTATTAACCAATAAGGATCCTTTTACTATGTTGTTAACCAATTGAAATTGATAAAATAATACTTGGTTAGTCATTTTGAATAATATATATAAACTAAATGTTTCCCTTGCCATACTGTTTAAATATAAATATCTAGTACTATAATAAATGAAACAATGAATTCACACTACTGTGGCTTTTTTGGGTAATGTTGATCCTAATTTGGTTCTTGAACTACTAAGGTCAGAGTATTACTGCTCAGGTATTTGCACTGTTAGATTGTTTGTTTAATTTTTTTTTATCCTTTTTAGTGAAGACAGGTACATTAATCACTATTTGATTAAAAACTCTAAGGGTGGGATTTTCAGAAGCACCTCAGAATATGTCCACACAGCAACTACACTGGTAGCTGCGGGTGTCTGTCTGCTGTGTAGATATAACCTAAGTGACTTTTGAAAATCCTACTTTAAATGCTTTAAATTAAGAAAATGTGGGTTGTGCATTTTCCTTCTCAAAGATTTTTATCTTAAATTTGAACTTTTGGTAAATGTTTTGGTTTTTTTCCTATTTATATTCATTTTCTTTCTATCTCTAGATGGTGTCTCTAAATATTTATTTTAAATCAAGACATGGCATGCTTCTGAAATTCTAATGCATTTCTATGCTTGTTTTATTACAAATTCTGTAGATGGTCAGTACAGGTAAAGTTAACTTATTACTATGTAACTATATCATCATAAGGTTTTTTGAAAGGTAATCCACAATGGTCCAGAGAAAATTAGTTAGTTGTCATGGAGGAGAGTCAGGCAGCTTTGGCAGTTGTGTTGGTTGGGGAGATAGCTAGTATTTATTGAGCATGCTTAATACGCAATTTAAAAATATTTGTTACTTTAATTATGAACCTATTGTGTTCAAACTCAGCAGAGGTACTTGTCTTCTTCAGTAAAGAAGTATGTGGCAAGTCTGAAGTATTTAAATCAAACCATGTATGAGTTATATGGTAACAGCCTCACTTTAAAAACAGGAAAACCATTTCCTCACCATCAGAGAATTAAAAAATTACTTAATTTTTCAAAATAGAAAGTTTGGTTTTCCGTGAAAACTACAGGTTAGAATATAATGGCACAGCCTTTCTATGAAGTTGCACCTGTGACTATAATATCAGTGAAAGTGTGTGATAATAGTTAGGATTTTGATTGTACCCATAAAGGGACAGTTTCTTAGATGGTGTAAATCAGGGTGGCTCCATTGATTTCAATAGGGCTATGTCAGTCTACATCAGGTGATAATCTAGACCCTAATATTCAAACTAGCATCCTAGCTTCCAGGTGGTCCTAAAGAATATGGCCTAATGGAGTGGGTTAATGCAGGAAGAGCAATAAGTAGACCTAGATTCAAGGTAGCCTTACTTAGTCATCTTTTATTTGCCATTTGTAACTTCCTTCACCCCTGTGGGGACAGCTATTCCAGGGGAAAAGGTAATTCACTCCTGGTAGAGAGTGGCTAATGCCACTTCTTTCCCTCACAGGTCCTATCTAGTGAGGCTTTCTGTAAAATCCAGTCAGGGCTTCATAGGTGTCCCCGGTGCAGAGGTTGCTCAAGAAAGAATCAGACTCGATGTATTTCCTACCTTCCTGGCACTGACTCCCACAGAACAGCCCCTGTATTAATACATTCCCACTCTAGGAGGCCTAAACCACCACTCAAGTCCACAGCCTGCAGTCTGTGCACTTTCACCACTACATAGTAGTTCCCCAACCTGGTTAAAGCATATTTACATCTTGCAGTACTGACAGGATTTAACTGCATTTTAATCATCTCTCTGAATTGTGTTAAAGACTGACATGTTCTAACCATCCAACTAGGTTGCTGGAGTTCTGGTCCAAGTGTTCCTAGAATTCTGTAAGATAAGCACTGATATTGGTGAGGTTATACCAGTATAGGCAAGAGCAGAATTTTTCCCAAGTAACCCCCATTATAAGCATAGCTGTTATATGATCTTGCTTTAATTTTTATTTTTATATGTAGTGAATTGTATGAATTTTTGTATATAAGAATGGATTTGGAGAAATGTGAAAATTAAAACTCTTTATTTACACATGCCATCCAGCAGAGCTTTTTGGATAACATTACTATCGTGGAGAAAGTCTCTGGATAAATATTAGTAGTCCGAACACCTTTTGCGTCATCACAGTGTTATACAAACACTTTGTGCTTAATATACACAGTTAATGCTGGCTATGCTGCAGTTTTCAGAACTGCTAGGAGTAGTAGGGCAGCCGTGCCAAGGCCAATACCAGACATTTGTATAAACACCACATATTATGACTTAGATTAGATACAATGTTTATTTTTACAAATTTGAAGACTAGTTATCAAAGTGCACTTGAAATTAATCCTCCGTCTTTCTGCCTTCCCCCAAACTCTCAATTAAAAATCTTTGCCTTAACATGCTTTCCATGGGTCACAACGCTTCTTCAGCTCTCGTTCCCTAACGCCCCTACTCGCGCTACATTGGTGACATCTTCATCATCTGGACCCATGGAAAAGAAGCCCTTGAGGAATTCCACCACGATTTCAACAATTTCCATCCCACCATCAACCTCAGCCTGGACCAGTCCACACAAGAAATCCACTTCCTGGACACTACAGTGATAATAAGTGACGGTCGCACAAACACCACCCTGTACCGGAAAGCTACTGACCACTATACTTACCTACATGCCTCCAGCTTTCACCCAGACCACACCACACGATCCATTGTCTACAGTCAAGCTTTAAGATACAACTGCATTTGCTCCAACCCCTCAGACAGAGACAAACACCTACAGGATCTCTATCAAGTGTTCTTAAACTACAATACCTACCTACAGAAGTGAAGAAACAGATTGACAGAGCCAGAAGAGTACCCAGAAGTCATCTACTACAGGACAGGCCTAACAAAGAAAATAACAGAACGCCACTAGCCGTCACCTTCAGCCCCCAACTAAAACCTCTCCAACGCATCATCAAGGATCTACAGCCTATCCTGAAGGCGACCCATCACTCTCACAGATCTTGGGAGACAGGCCAGTCCTTGCTTACAGACAGCCCCCAACCTGAAGCAAATACTCACCAGCAACCACACAACAAAACCACTAACCCAGGAACCTATCCTTGCAACAAAGCCCATTGCCAAGTCTGTCCACATCTATTCAATGAACACCATCATAGGACCTAATCACATCAGCCACATTATCAGGGGCTCGTTCACCTGCACATCTACCAATGTGATATATGCCATCATGTGCCAGCAATGCCCTGCTACCATGTACATTGGCCAAACCGGACAGTCTCTACGTAAAAGAATAAATGGATATAAATCAGACGTCAAGAATTATAACATTCAAAAACCAGTCGGAGAACACTTCAACCTCCCTGGACACTCAATTACAGACCTAAAAGTCACAATCCTTCAACAAAAAAACTTCAAAAACAGACTCCAACGAGAAACTGAAGAACTGGAATTAATTTGCAAACTGGACACCATTAAATTAGGCTTGAATAAAGACTGGGAGTGGATGAGTCATTACACAAACTAAAAACTATTTCCCCATGCTCATTTTTCCCCTACTGTTCCTCACATCTTCTTGTCAACTGTTTGAAATGGGCCATCCTGATTATCACTACAAAAGTTTTTTTTCTCCTGCTGATGATAACCCACCTTTAATTGATGAGTCTTGTTAGAGTTGGTATGTCAACACCCATTTTTTCTTGTTCTGTGTGTGTGTGTGTGTGTGTGTGTGTATATATATATATATATGTGGCTACTGTATTTTCCACTGCATGCATCAGATGAAATGGGTTTTAGCCCACTAAAGCTTATGCCCTAATAAATTTGTTAGTCTCTCAGGTCCCACAAGTACTCCTCATTCTTTTTGCTGATACAGACTAACACGGCTACCACTGAATACTATACCATAGAGTCTCTTTTAAGTAGGACCTCAGGTAACTGAGAGAGTTGGACGCTACTTAGGTCTCTCTGTGGGGTCAGTGCAAAGATAATACCCACAAATGGAGCTGTAAGATAGCCCTAGCTCTTCATTTGATTCTGAACTAAACAGATTGAGAGGAAGGAGGGCGCAAGAGGCAACTGAAATTGCCAGGGATTTGAATTCTAAAATTCAGATGTAATGGTCAGGTCTGGGATTCCTCCCAAGAAAATATTTGAAAAGTGGAACTCAGGAAGCATGTCAGTATCAGATGAAATTTGACTCTTCTACTTTAATTTCCTCCTCCAAAGTATCTTTGTTTTCAGACAACACATGGTTGACTTAGTGCCTTGGAGTATATCTACACTGCAATAAAAGACCCACAGCTGGCCCAAGTCCCGAGCTGGGGCTCTAGCCTGAGCCCAAATGCCTTTGCTGCAATTTTATAGCCCCGTAGCCTGAGCCCTGCAAGCCTGAGTCCACTGACCTGGGCCAGCTATGATTGTGCCGCTGTCTTTAATTGCAGTGTAGACATGCCCTTTATGTCCTGGCTGCACTACAGGAACCTGCATCCTGTGTGCTACTACTCTAACTAGCACCAAGTTATACCTGGGTGAACTGAAAATAGCAAAGTTCCATTGGAGGAGGAATGGGACTGGTACGAGACTGGAGCATTGCTCCACTACATCTCTCTTTGAGTCCTCTTTTGATGATGTTGAGTAAACTCTTTTCATTACTACATGTCATACACCTATAGGTCCATTTCCATCTGGATGTGAACTCTCCATTTCCCAAAATTAACTCTGTGGTGAATTTTAAACTCTCACTTAATTTACAGTAATATTTTCTCATGAGATATAAATCTTGTTTTAATGACCAAAATTTTCCATTTACTGTAGTAATAGTAGGAAGTATGGTAGACTTAATAAACAAAACTCAGATATTTGTGTTTGATAGTGAAAAAAAATCTATGGGGTGGAACAGAATATTTATCTTGGCATGTTTGCTTACAAAGATGATAAATCTGTTCTCTTTAAGAAACTGAAAGTGGTTGATTAAATTGGCACCATCAACTTGAAAGTCAGTTTTCTGTCTAAAATTTTTATTGCAATTGTTAGTAACATTAACATTACTATACATAGCTGTACGATACATACTACATACATACTAACATATACGTACCCACTGTACTATACATAACATTACTATAGCTAAAAGAAATTAATTCTTTTTTTTTCAGTGTTTTCAGTTATCAGACAGTAGAAAGTGCAGATAATTTTGCAATTTATAATGTAGAATTTATTATTGTTTGTTCCCTTTATTGAGATTTTTGTTCCTCCTGATATTTTTAAATCAACATCCCACTAACTTCTGTCACTTGCTTAATTTTCTGCCACAAGAAAGATATGAAGTTGCTTTAATGTTTGCCATTAAATGGGTGGTAGCAGAGTGAGATTGTATTCTTTCACTTCTGTTCTTTTCAAAGGCATGGAGTGTTCTGGCTGATGGTTGGTCTGGAAATATTTTGAATGGTTTGGGAGAAAATGTGGTTGATTTGAAGTGATATATTCTTTATCACAATTTTTTATTAATTTTAAACTAAAACTCAGTTTGCCAATGTATTTTCTAATGAGATAAACATGTTGTGTAAATCTAAGCTGTCTAGCTCTCATGTATAGTCGGTATTTAAGTACCGAAAGGATCTGATCCACAGCCAGTGGAAGTCAGTGAGTGTTTTCCTATTAATTTCAGTGGGCTTTGGATCAGGCCTTTACTCAGGACTCATCTTGAAAACACATGTGACGCATGTGGAACATATTAAGTGGTTTAAAAAGTGGCTACCTGACCGTATTAGCTCTCAGAACATAATTGTTAATATTGTCTAAAGTATAGACAGTTACTTGAGTACACTTGTTTTTGCGCTAAAAAAATGTTCAAGATACCAAATAACCAGGCTTAGCTAATCTATTGTCTAAAAACAAAATAGTCCAATATGAAAACAAGATCACTGTTTCCTGGAAGCAGTTCCCTTGCAGTGTGCAGTTCATCTTACACAGAAGATGTGCTCCAAAGTATGCATTCAAAATCAGCCATACTTATAATATGGTTGTTTACAAGCTAAAAGCACTTCATACATCACCCAAGATTAAAATCTACCAATCACTTTTTACTTTGTTTTCCTGTATCGACCTGTTCCTTCCTTATCATTAGTTTTGGATACCACATTCCAAGTACTAGGGGTCATGAAGGCAAAACCCAACCTGTATGAGGACACACTATTCATATATGTTGTCTTTAACAGGTTTCAAATTAGCTAATGCGAAAAGCTATATTTAGCTTTGCAGAGTATTGTGGGATATATATATATATAATCAGCAAACAAGTCAGTTACCATAACTATGCAACATTCCTATTTAATATATATACAATATTAATATCATGCTCATAATACATATTTATGGGGTGGTGGAGGGGAATGGGTAACATATTTTGTGTTGGCTAACGTTAATCTGGAATCATCAGCTAATGGAGGTTTTTCTAGTGGGGTCCCATAACTCTTCAATATATTTATCAATGATTTCAAAGATAATATAAAATTCTTGCTGCTAAAATTTGAACATTATACAAAGATTGCTGGGGTTATAAATAACAAGTACAAATCACTGAAAAAGAGCAATCAAGATCACTTGGCAAGCTAGATGCGATCAAGGAAGTGCATTATGCAAGATCATACATCTAGGAAAAAGAATGTAGGCTGTAATGCAGGGTGGGGATTATTTTCGGAAAATGATTTAGGGGCCATTGTAGATAAATATCTCAATATGAGCTCCCAATGCAATGCTGTGATAAAAAGGGCTAGCATGATCCTCTGATGTATAAACAGAGGAATATTGTGCAGGAGTAGAGAAGCAGTGTGTGTGCATGATGGCGTGTATAAACCCCACACCCTGTAGGCGAGAGTTAATGGGCTGCTATAAGCTCAAGTAGCCTACCCCGCCACAGAGGAAAGACGTAAAAGGGAGAAACCCAGCTCAGTTGGTGGCAGATCTTGGACAAGAGCAGAGCTTTAGTCCTCAGATCCTGGATTGGTCCTGGCTGAAGACAGGAGCTGCTCAGCAGACCATTGTCTATTGAGACCCCTTATGACTGAAACAAGGCCCCAGTGCTGAACCATTACATGGAGACTGTTACTAGAGGCTCACCTGTGGGCAACTGAACGCACTATAGCCTACCCAAGGGGTCTCTGAAGGAAGAGAGTCCTACTACAACCTTTTATTAGTTTATTTGTGTTTGGTTTTCCTTTCAGTCTTTGATACCCCAGAAGGGGTGGACTCCCATGGACTCTGTCAGAGGACTGAGTCTTCTATAACTAGCCCCCGTGACAATGTGATATTGGAGAGACCATTACTGGAATACTGTGTCCAGGTTGGAAAGAGTTCAAAGAAGAGCTACAAGCATGATTTATGGGTTTGAAAATACACCTTCAGTGAGACTAAAGGAGCTCGATATACTTAACTTATTAAAGAGATGGTTTAGAGGTGACTTGTTCTTTGCCAAGAAGTACTTACACAAGGAGAAGATATCTGATCCTTGAGGTCTCCCTTAATCTATTTGAAAAGTTCTAGTGGCTAGAAGTTGAAGTCAGCACCTTTAAGCTGGAAACAAGATGTACAATTTTAACAGTGAGATTAATTGACCATTGGAATGGATTGTCAAGGAGTGTAATACGTTCTTTGTCTCTTGGAGTCCTTAAAACTGGATATCTTTTTCAAACTGTGCTGTAGTTCAACCATAAATTCTTGGGCTAGATGCAGGAATCACTGACTGAAGTTCTGTGGTCCCAATTATGCAGGAGGTCAGACTGAATAAACATAGTGGTCCCTTCTGGCCATAAAATCTATGGTTTCAGAGTAGCAGCCGTGTTAGTCTGTATTCGCAAAAAGAAAAAGGGAAGGAGTACTTGTGGCACCTTAGAGACTAACAAATTTTTTTGAGCGTAAGCTTTCGTGGGCTACAGCTCACTTCATCGGATGCAACTGATGAAGTGAACTGTATCCAATGAGGTGAGATGTAGCTCACGAAAGCTTATGCTCAGATAAATTTGTTAGTCTCTAAGGTGCCACAAGTACTCCTTTTTTCTGTTATAAAATCTATGATTAGTCCTTTTGAAAGAAGTCGGGCTACTTTTGGGTGTAAAATTACTTGTGTGGGTAAGAGTTTGCAGGATTGGGCCTTAAGCGTCTATTAAGCTCATTGTTTGACTCTCAAAGGCTGTAATCCTGCAAACAGACCCATAACCTCTCACAGAATCCCAGAGAAGTTGATAGACTCTATGTGGATAGAAGGGCCTGCCCATGTGGCACTTCTGGCAGGATATGAGCCTAAGCCTTGTCTCTGAGGTGTGTTCATTGCAAGCGTGTATTTGAGTAGTGGCTGATTCTTTCAAAGTCCCAGTCAGCCTCTGTAATACAACTAGCCATTTCACCACTGTACCCCTTCCCTGCCTCATGCACCCTTATTGGTATCTGCAAATAGTTCTTCAATGGATTGCTTTCCATTAATTTTTCTATTATGGAGGTAAAATCTTTTGATTTTATCCTGATTGTATCTTTCCAATATTTGCTAATAAAACTTTACACTGAACAGGTTTCTCTTGAAAGGGATTAGTTCAGTTTTGGCAACTTTTGTGCACCTCCTTGAAATGTTTCCAAACCTGTGATTTGGGAAATGTATTATGTATTATACAAAGAAAAAACATGATCAATACTCTACATTTTAGCTCATGTAGTGGTAGTGGAAACTTACTGTCCAATAATCTGTCCTATTGAGATGTACATTAATTCGTGTCAGTGTGATTTAGAATCTGTTGGCAAACTATTCACTCTCCAGTGGCTGAACTTTCAGTGAGATAAGTTGCAGATCTTCTTTTGTCATCATAAACCCCACTCGATCATGTACATTCCTCCCTCCCAAAATAAATACCTTACTTGCAGCCATTTGTATATTCTTTCCGTTATGTGAATTACAATGCATGGAATGGATACTCATCAATATATAAAGTTACAGCATAGGAGTGCCAAAAGAGAGTTTTGTTAAAGAATTTTTTTTAAAAACCATTTAAATTTAACATAATTGTTTATTTCAGTGGCACCCACGACTATAATTACTCTGTCAGCATTTCCATTATAAAGCCCTGCTAACAACCGAGCCATAAAAATTTGTTTTGGGTTGAAACTAGGCATAAAAAGTCTGTCGAGAGCAATTTTTGAAAATGAAATAGTTTTTATATTCAAGTTACAAGAGTGGGGAAAAAACAGAAGTTAGAAGTTGTGATTTCAGACTGGTTTTATGCCATTACTAAAAAATGATTATTTTTTTGCCCTAAATGTGACCATCTGGAATGTGAACTCGTGCCTTTAAGTTTTTTATTTTAGAAAAGGGTTTGAAAGTGAATATAATGCTGGTAAAAATTGATATTCCTAAATATTGAAGTTCTCTATTGATCACAGAACACAACATCAACACTGCTGCTTTCCCACACAGCACTGGACATTTGTTGCCGGTTGTTTGACCTGGAGGGACCACCTCTAAGGGGAAAATGTGGTTCCCTTTCCATATCAATACAGTCCTTGGCCACTTTCTTGAGACTGCTAACAAGGGTGTCAAATAGTGTCAGTTATTATGATGTATAACTGGAATGAGGCCATGAAACTTACTTTGCATAAGTTACTGATGAGCCATCCCGCAATAATTCTTTTAATGACTGCATAGCTGGCCACTATTTGAACTGATTACCTAGATTTCAAAGGCTCCATATCATATTACCAATCCGGTGAGCCAATATACTTTGAAAATAATAGCGGTATTGTCAACTCCAAATGTTCTTAATGTTTGAGTCAGGTCCCAAATAATCACAAGATTTAAAAATAATAATAATAAATTTTGGGGTGGTTCTTTGCCATCTGGTTTCAGAGCCCTTAGAGATCACTTGAGGTTTTCAAGCTTTTCTACATGATGATTTCACGTTAAAACTGATATTCTGATGCAAGCTACTGATTCCAGCAGTTTGGGCTTTAAGAAGAATTCCAAATATTATGAGACTTGTGATAAAATCACTTGAGTTGGCAACACTTTTGAAAAACATGTAATTTGTGTGTAAAATAACAAATTCGTACAGATTTTTAGTGTCCATGGATGGTGTTATGTATGGTCATTATAATTATCTCTTTCATTAAAGAGTAACTAAGGGCTAACTGACACAGTTGACATCAAAGGAGCACTATTAGACTGTGGCCAGTTAGCATTGCTCTGTGCAGCTATCTGTGAAATGCACACAACTGTTGGTATTGTGACATAGTTAGGCCCAGGAAGGAAATTGGAGAAGGAGCCCATCACTCTAAAATGGACAGAGGAGGAAATAAAGTTTTACAGCTCCAAAGGAACCTAACATTGGATGAAGATAGAGGGAGAAAAGATGAACTTGTGATTAAGATACAGGACTGTGAGTCAGGAGATATGCTTTTTATTCCTGGCTCTGCCACAGACAACTTCTGTTGCCTTGGACCAGTCACTTAGTCTCTCTGTGCTTCTGTTCCCATCTGTAAAATGAAGATACTTTCTTCTCTGTGTACATATATTTAATATATATGTTTAATATATTTATATTTTCATTTAATATTTGAGTTAATGTTTAAGGCACACTGATGCAGTGGTGATTGTGATCTTTTACGTACCTAAATCAAAATACTATCACAAGTTATCTCAAAAGCTGTACGTGGGAGTTGCATGGGCTGAAAATCAAGACAGAATGTGGCCCAATATATGTTTTGAGGGGGGGGAAAAGGTATTCTACAAAAAATGGCCTGAAAAAATGGTTTAAGCCTTCTCTTGGAGCTCTTGCTACATTTCCAGCGCTAGGATCTTACCTTTCATTGCAAATAGGTTGCTAAAATTCCGGGGTAATTTAGGCTTGATCTACACTTACAAAGTTCTGCTGACACAACTATGTCGATTAGATTGTGATTTTTTTCCCCCCTAAAATACAGTAACTCCTCACTTAGTCATCCCAGTTAACGTTGTTTCATTGTTACATTGCTGATCAATTAGGGAACATGCTTGTTTAAAGTTGTGTAATGCTCCCTTATAACGTCTGCAGCTGTCTGCTTTGTCCACTGCTTGCAGGAAGAGCAGCCTGTTGCAACTAGATGGTGGGGGCTTGGAACCAGTGTGGACTGGCAGCCCACTTATCAGCTCCCCGCTCCCCTAAGTTCCCTGTGCAGAAGCTGCCCAGCAGGCTATCAATTGCTGGCAGTTCAGCTGTCCCTCCCCCCACTGCCATGTGCTACTCCTGCCCTCTGCCTTGGAGCTGCTCCCCAAGCCTCCTGCTTGCTGTGCAAGGGGAAGGGGGGATGCTAATGTCAGGGTGTCCCCCTCCCCCTTGCTCCTGCAACCTGCTTACCCCATCTCCATAGAGCAGGGGGACACACAACAGGGCTCAGGACAGAGAGAGCTTCCTGGCAGCAGCTGTGGTCTCAGCTTGCTGATTAACACTTAAGAGTGGGTCAGGGTACTTAAAGGGGAAATGCGCATCACACACACACACACACACACACACACACACACACACACACACACACACACACACACACACACACACACACACACACACACACACACACACACACACACACACACACACACACACACACACGGTGTGTGTCTCTGTCTGCCATGCTGTCTTCCCTCCCTCCATTCCTGCTGCCTTGTAGAGGGTGAGGATAGATTAACAACGAGTTAACACTTGAGGGCTCAGCCAATTGCTAGTTCATCATTTAGCAGTAAGGCATTCCCTGGGAAATATCCCAGCCTCTGACTTCACCACCTCAACCAAGCTTCACAATCATCATTGCTGTGTACAGCATTAAATTGTTTGTTTAAAACTTATACTCTGTTTGTGTGTGTGTGTATATAATATATATATATATAAAAATATAGTCTTTTGTCTGGCAAAAAAAAAAAATTCCCTGGAACCTAACCCCCCACCCCATTTACATTAATTGTTATGGGGAAATTGGATTCGCTTAACATCGTTTCGCTTAAAGTTGCATTTCTCAGGAACGTAAATACAACGTTAAGTGAGGAGTTACTGTAGTTGTGCTAGTAAAAGCCCTAGTGTAGATGCAGTTATACCAGGATAAGTCATTTTATACGGGTTTAGCATATTTTGGTTCCTGAATCAGAATAAACTCTATTGATATAAGTACTTTTATAATGGCATAACTGCATCTGTGCTAAGGGAAGTTTTTTGCCACTTTGCTGGCATAGTTATATTTAAAGCAGCAAGCATTTCAATGGTAAACAAGGCCAAATTCTGACGGTGTTGGTAGCAATGCCTGTTATTATGACTGCCTGGCATTTCCCATTATGTGACCCTGTTTTCTCTTGCTTATAACTGACCTATTTTAACCATTTGGACCATGTGTCTGCCTCTGGCTGAATGTTTTTGGAAATTTTCAGCCAGAACAGTTCACCCATTTACAAGAAAAAGGCTGGGGAAAATAGTGTTTCGCCCATGTTCAATTCTGGTAACCTTTTCTTTGAACACTCTGACCCCCTCATGATTTGGAGCAAGGACTTGAAATTTGGCACATTGCTGGTCTTTGTGCCAGGAATGTGCCCTTTGCCATCTCCATAAAAATCTGCTTAAATTTTGTCCGAAATATCAACCTTTGAAAAATCACAGTTTGCACATGCTCAGAAGAGACTTGCTAGAGTTCAGTAGCTAAAATATCTGAAGTTTCCATCTGCACTGAGTATGCGTCAGCCTGCGGTTGGAGGGGCCTGAGAAGGACTGTCCCTGAATTTTCAACTCTGGGTTGCTATAGGCCATGGGGGAACCAGTGGGGTATGGGAAAGATTTGATGAAGAACCAGGGTGTGGAGTGAGAACTGGGAGTGTCTTGGCAAAGACAGTGGAAGCCAGGGTGGAGGTTGTGATAAATTAATGTTTGTGTAGCAATCAAATACTGTAATGATGAATACCATAAAAAAGCCCATGGAAAAATTAACAATTCTGTCTTGAGCAGCATTTGAATAATGTGCAGTAAATAAAACATAGAACTACACATTAAACATCGAAGAGAAAACAGGATATTGAACAGCTGCTCTTAAGTGAGCTCCAACCATTCTGAGAACTGAATGAGGAAAAAATGTGATCAAGTAATTAAAGACAGTATTATAATACATACTAACAAGGGGACCAAATTGAGGCATTTCTAACTCTTGAATGCTTGATTTTGCAACCTTAATGTTTCTTTTAGCACAACAGTTTTTATTTGTATGTATGTAATTCTGTGTAGATTCATATGCTGCACTCACTGCGATCATATCTGAGTGTCTTCCAGTAGTGGATTAAGCATGTGACTAATATCTGCCTGATACTGTAGTGTATGTATAGTTTACTATGGCTGTGGACTATAAGCAGCCCGTGAAAAATGTTTCTCAAAATTATACCTTTTGTATGAAAATTCAAGAGCTAAGCATTCTTGCAGTCCAGACTCAATTATGAAGCTACAGTACATAACTACAGCATCACCAAGTTAACCCTCAACATTGTCATCTATAATGATGTAGTGGAAAACTAGTTCTTTAAAACAAATGCTTCATGTAATACAGAATTCTTTTCATCCTATATTGTGTGTAGTGCACCACTGTGAGAGGTGTGGCCCCAGCATTGTTGTGGATGAAGGTGTTAAATTCACTCCAGCTATGTGAGGATGGCTTTTCTAGCTGAACTTGTCTGTCTGTAAATATATACTATACAGAGCTAATTAAGAAAGCATAGCAAGTGAGCAGACTTGGCACAGAGACGTGTGAATAATTAATCTTTCTCTGTTCTGGCCCTTGCTGAATGCCGTATGTTTATAAAAGGGTTAGTAAAGCTATTTTTGTCTTTATAAACTATGTATGTTTATATTAATATTTTCTAAGGTTTTTCTTGGTGAAAATGTTAGTTGCTGGTTTAAAAAAATTTGGTCTTTTGAAACAGCTTGCATTTAAGCACTTTTTCAACTGATGTATACTTCAGAAATTCTGCATTTCTTCAGACAGCATAAGAAAAGTGGGCTAAATTAGAATTTATTTGAAAGATTAAAATTTAAAAAATCTTCTATGCCACTCCTGTCTGTGAACTATTTGTACTAAGTGCTATAAGACAGTACAATGGACAGTGCCAAAGCATGTTACTTCTTCTAATAATTTTTGCCATACCCTGCTTCCATTTGTCACACAAGTAGTCTTATTAGGCCTTGGCACGATTAAAGTGAGAAAAGTTTGGCTCTATGTCTCTGTAGTATGTTTTTAATTAAAATCCATTGTACAAGAAGTTATATTTTCCAATGCATGGTTAAAGTGAAGTAGGTTTAGTCAAGTGTTTTTGGCATTCCAGCATTTTATAAACAGTAACTTTTTGCTGGTTGTTAAGTTTTCAGCTAAGCATCATGGGTTAGTATTTTAATCTCTCATCTTAACTTTTTAAAGACTCTGACCCTGGTATTGTATGTGGCTAGGGATCAGCTTGTTATGCTGAAATTATAAACATGGAATCGAATGTTTTCTGTGAGGCCCAAGTTTATAGCTTATGTAGTTGGGGAAGCTCCCTCTGTTTATCTGCATAAGATACAAAAACTCTCATTGGAAAAAATATGGAATCCACTGAGTCATGGTAAATCATAAATGAAGAATTTGTAGCTCTTTCACTCTTTGTAGTTTGTAGATCTTTTACTTCTAGAATATTAATCCTGAAAAGTTTGAGTTTCTGATTTTGGACAGCAGTAAACACTTGCTAAAATGAAATCACATAGGCTAAAAATTGCATAAATATTTTCAATGTGGATAACATAGTCATTAAATGGCCAGAGTACACCGCAAGTCCATTTATGCAACCTACAAGGCAGATAAGTTTAACATTTTTTTTTAAAACTTCACTTGGTTGATCACTAATAATGTGTTTGGTCCAATACAGAACAAAGATATACACTATTCCTGTTCTCATACTGCTTCAGTCTCAGAGACATATGGGCCAAAAGAACAAAGTAGGTTGTCCCTTTCCTGATTCCCACTGCTTTTGAGGCTGTAATTGAATAGGTTGTAATTGAACTTTTACAATGGTAAACTATCATTTTTGTGTGCGCACACACACACACATCAGCATTTCAGAATCGTATTAAATTATACTTGTTTTAATCATATTTGAGCCCACAACTGCAATCATGAACCCATGTTTGTCAGCTTTAACGGAAAAATAACTGAGGGGGAGAATTTAGATCCCACAGGCAGGACTGTGGCCAAAGGCTGGAATAAATATCTGATGTTTTTGTGTCTCTGAGCTCCACCTTTCTATGCCTGCTGCCTATCTTTTAAAACATCTCTTCCCTTCTTTATTATTCTAATGAGTTTTGTCACTTAGTAAAACCACACTGTGAGAATTTTAAACATATATGTAAGAGCATGCAAAACCCCCCATTTAATTTGGGCTTCAGATGTTCAGTTGAATACCTCCCTGGCCCCTTCTCTCTCTCCCCTTCTTCTCCCCCCCACCTCCCATAATTTGTAGGAAGATACTGGAATTAAAGCCACTGGGATCTTCATTCTTTCCCAGCAGAGGGAGGTGAGCAGATAGGGGAAGTTCACTGCTTTCTCAAGCAAGGGGAGGGGCGATAACTGGACCTCCAGCTCTCTTTATTTGAGGAGCAGCTGAACTCTTGAGCATGGCCTGTAGCTCCACCTGAGGAAGCCCCAACTGAGAGTTTGTCCATCATTCAGTCAAGCTCTTCAAGTTCAGGATTCAAATCTGGATGAGCTAGGAAAGTCCTGAACCTGAAATTAGATAGAGTATCCAAGTATTCACATGACAGAATCATAGATTAGAAGGGACCAAAAGCTTCATTTAGTCTAACCCCCTGCCAAGATGCAGGATTTGTTGTGTCTAAACCATCCAAGACAGAAGGCTATACAGCTTCCTTTTGAAAATCTCTGTTGAAGAAGCTTCCACAACCTCCCGAGGCAGTCTGTTCCATTGTCCTACTGTTCTTACAGTTAGGAAGTTTTTCCTGATATTTAATCTAAATTTGCTATGCAGTAGTTTGAACCCATTGACTCTTGTCCTGCCCTCTGTGGGAAACTTTCTACATCTTTATTATGGCAGCCTTTCACATATCTGAAGACAGCTTAATCTTCTCTTTTCCAAACTAAATATACCCAGTTCATTCAGCCTTTGCTCATTATGCTTGTATTCCATCCCTTTGATCATCTTTGTCACTCACCTCTGGATCATTTTGAGTTTCTCTACATCCTTTCTATACTTCGGTGACCAAAACTGGATGTTGTACTCCAGCTGAAGCCTAACCAATGCCCAGTAGAGCGGTACTATCATCTCCCATGACTTGCATGCTGTGCCTCTGTTAATACAACCTAAAAGTGCATTTTCTTTTTTTGCAACAGCATCACATTGCTGACTCATGTTAAGGTTGTAATCCACCACAACTTCCAGATCCTTCTCAGCAGTGCTGCTGCCAAGCCAGTTTCCCCCCATTCTGTATTTGTGCATTTGTTTTTTTCTTCCCTAAGTGTAGCACCTTGCATTTGTCTTTTTTGAATTTCATTTTGTTGTCCATAGCCCAATTCTCCCATTTATCAAGATGCCTCTGAATTTTATCTGTAGCCTCCAAAGTACTGGCAACCACCGTAGCTTTGTGTCATCTGTAAAAGTGATCAATGTGCTCCCCGTACTTATATGCATATCATTAATAAGAATATTAAAGAATACTGGACCCAGAACAGATCCCTGTGGAACCCGACTTGAGACCTTCCTCCAATCTGACATCATTCCTTAATAGTTATTCTTTGTTTGCACTTGTTTAATCGCAAAGGAATTTATCATTTGAATGGGTGTGTTGAAATTGTATGTGTTGGAGTCACTCACAAAATGTGTAGTCAGCTGATAAGCCTGGGAAATGGCAGAAGGCTCTATCATTTTCTCAGATTCCACGGTTAATTTCAGCTTCTCAGTTCTGTAAAAAGTTGATATTGCCTTTTATAAAATTAACATAGTTGTATGCTTTTTAAGAATGTCCTTATTTTGGTTTCAGATTTAAAAGTTATTTGTTAAGAAAACTGAAAAATCTGGTTGTCCTAGACTTATTAGCTTTTTTTAAAAAAAAATTTCATATTTGTTAACAG
Source organism: Lepidochelys olivacea (assembly GCF_965140295.1). Classification (NCBI taxonomy): domain Eukaryota; kingdom Metazoa; phylum Chordata; order Testudines; family Cheloniidae; genus Lepidochelys; species Lepidochelys olivacea. The sequence goes on from NC_140415.1 coordinate 27,066,006, forward strand.
AAGTATAGACATGAAAAGAGACAGAATTTTGGGTAACATACTCTTAGAGTCTAAATGCACTGAGAAATACTCTGGTCAGGCAGGCGAAGGTCAAGGTGACACAGGCTGTGCAGCAAATGAGGTGAATCTATTATCGGACTGAAATTTCAGGGTGTAAGGCAAGCAGAACCTTGTGCATTAGAGAAATAACATGTTTGAGCTTCAGTTGTATTGTCCAGGGCAATGTAAGGGGTCACTTCTCCATTGCCTTCCATCAAAATAAGGCTTATAAGTATGGTGAAGAGTGAGAAAGTCTTATTTTAAATGGCCTGTCTCCTACCTTATTAGTTTTGTTTATAAACTGCCCAGTTCCTACACCACACACTTCCTAGAAAAATGGAATAGAGCTACATTTTCCCCTCTGTAAGGTGCCAAACAGATTAAATGTGTATGAATAGTGACCCAAAATGTCTCCTAGGAATGTGAGAAAGGGGCCTAAGAGCCATAATCTCCTCTCACCTGTGGACCCTTTCTTGATGAACAACAAAATGGAACCAAGGGAGGGTCACTCCCTTAGTTGCAAACACCTAACAGAGACCAAAATTTCAATGCTGGTCTTATCTATTATTACCTGCTCTTCACTTTCTGCTCCACACCCAGGAGAAAGCTTTATAGCAAAGTGGGAGCTGTGCTACTATTTGGAAGGATTGCAGTGAGTAGAGTATAGAATTCTCATTCATGTGGCTGCCCAGAGGTCATAGAATATCAGGGTTGGAAGGGACCTCAGGAGGTCATCTAGTCCAACCCCCAGCTCAAACCAGGACCAGTCCCCAACTAAATCATCCCAGCCAGGGCTGTGTCAAGCCTGACCTTAAAAACTTCTAAGGAAGCAGATTCCACCACCGCCCTGGGTAACGCATTCCAGTGTTTCACCACCCTCCTAGTGAAAAAGCTTTCCACATATCCAACCTAAACCTCCCCCACTGCAACTTGAGACCATTACTCCTTGTTCTGTCATCTGCTACCACTGAGAACAGTCTAGATCAATCCTCTTTGGAACCCCCTTTCAAGTAGTTGAAAGCAGCTATCAAATCCTCCCTCGTTCTTCTCTTCCGCAGACTAAACAATCCCAGTTCCCTCAGCCTCTCCTCATAAGTCATGTGTTCCAGTCCCCTAATAATTTTTGTTGCCCTCTGCTGGACATTTTCCAGATTTTTCACATCCTTCTTGTAGTGTGGGGCCCAAAACTGGTCACAGTACTCCAGATGAGGCCTCACCAATGTTGAATAAAGGGGAACAATCACGTCCCTCGATCTGTTGACATCCCAAAATGCCATTGGCCTTCCTGGCAACAAGGGCATACTGTTGACTCATATCCAGCTTCTCGTTCACTGTAACCCCTAGGTCCATTTCTGCAGAACTGCTGCCTAGCCATTCGGTCCCTAGTCTTTAGCAATGCATGGGATTCTTCCTTCCTAAGTGCAGGACTCTGCACTTGTCCTTGTTGAACCTCATCAGATTTCTTTTGGCCCAATCCTTCAATTTGTCTAGGTCAATCTGGACCCTATCCCTACCCTCCAGCGTATCTACCTCTCCTCTCAGTTTAGTGTCATCTACAAACTTGCTGAGGGTGCAATCCGCTCCATCCTCCAGATCATTAATGAAGATACTGAACAAAACCGGCCCCAGGACCAACCCTTGGGGCACTCCACTTGATACTGGCTGCCAACTAGACATGGAGCCATTGATCCCTTCCCATTGAGCCTGACAGTCTAGCCAGATTTCTATTCACCTTATAGTCCATTCATCCAGCCCATATTTCTTTAACTTGCTCACAAGAATACTATGGGAGACCATGTGAAAAGCATTGCTAAAGTCAAGGAATAACATGTCCACTGCTTTCCCCTCATCCACAGAGCCAGTTATCTAGTCATAGAAGGCAATTAGATTAGTCAGGCATGACTTGCCCTTGGTGAATCCATGCTGACTGTTCCTGATCACGTTCCTCTCCTCTAAGTGCTTCAGAATTGATTCCTTGAGGACCTGCTCCATGATTTTTCCAGGGGCTGAGCTGAGGCTGACTGGCCTGTAGTTCCCCAGATCCTCCTCCTTCCCTTTTTTAAAGATGGGTACTACATTAGCCTTTTTCCAGTCATCTGGGACCTCCGCCGATCGCCATGAGTTTTCAAAGAGAATGGCCAATGGCTCTGCAATCACATCCGCCAACTCCTTTAGCACTCTCGGATCCGCATCCGGCCCCATGGTCTTGTGCTCGTCCAGCTTTTCTAAATAGTCCCGAACCACTTCTTTCTCCACAGAGGGCTGGTCACCTCCTCCCCATGCTGTGCTTCCCAGTGCAGTAGTCTGGGAGCTGACCTTGTTCATGAAGACAGAGGCAAAAAAAGCATTGAGTACATTAGCTTTTTCCACATCCTCTGTCACTAGGCTGCCTTCCTCATTCAGTAAGGGGCCCACACTTTCCTTGACTTTCTTCTTCTTGCTAACGTACCTGAAGAAACCCTTCTTGTTACTCTTAACATCTCTTGCTAGCTGCAACTCCAAGTGTCATTTGGCCTTCCTGATTTCACTCCTGCACTGCTGAGCAATATTTTTATACTCCTCCCTGGTCATTTGTCCAAGCTTCCACTTCTTGTAAGCTTCTTTTTTGTGTTTAAGGTAAGCAAGGATTTCACTGTTAAGCCAAGCTGGTCGCCTGAAATATTTACTATTCTTTCTACACATCGGGATGGTTTGTCCCTGTAACCTCAATAAGGATTCTTTAAAATACAGCCAGCTCTCCTGGACTCCTTTTCCTCTCATGTTATTCTCCCAGGGGATCCTGCCCATCAGTTCCCTGAGGGAGTCAAAGTCTGCTTTTCTGAAGTCCAGGGTCTGTATTCTCCTGCTCTCCTTTCTTCCTTGTGTCCATAGTAGTCTATCAAGGACCTTTGGAGATTTGTGATATTATGCTTCTTGTCTCCTCTGCAAAATGACAATTGCTTCTGCCCTGACACCCACGTGACCTCCACTCTATGCAGATACTTTGGGGACTATGGGCTGTATTATCCTCTCCTGCAAAAAAATCCTTTGACTGAAGGTTGCCCTCTTCTCTTTCAAATCTCTACCAAAAATCCACTTATTTAATGACCATACAAAGTGAGATGAACTAGGAGGGGGAATTCAAACAAACGCACAGCCAACTCCCACCAACTCGGATTTCTACTTCTGAATTTCCCAGGGTAGTTTGTCATATTTATATCTGTCCTTTAGAATAGATTGTATGTTCTTTGGGGCATGGACTGTTTTAATTTTTTGTGTTATAAAACATGCAGCATATTGCCTGTGTGAAGCAAATAGTTTAACATCTGAAACAGGCATTTTATTTTTAAAGTCTACTACTACACTTTATCTCTCAGTTCCTTTTGCTTTCATTTCAGTTGTTGTTATGCCAAAAATATCTTTTCCTAACAATAACAATTCTTGGCTAGTGATGATGATATTACCATAGTAACAGAAACTGGTCCTAAGCAATCTAGATAGGAATTTAGAATTTCTTTCGTACATTAATCTCTTCGGGACTGAATGTAAGGGCTTGGCTTTATTAAAATTCGCAAATTACAAAACAGTACCTTAAATCATATTTTTTGGTTTTGTTGAATGTGAAATCATTGTATCTTCATGGTGATTTAACTTTTCAAGAGGTAGTCTGAAACTTTTATGAAAAAACGTACTGGCTATGCAGCACATTTCATTTTCAGCCACAACTTCTTTGCCCAAATGTTTTAAAGTCTGCTTGACCTTTAAAAGGGGAAAAAAATCACCTATGAAACTTGTGTATATATATGTTTTTACCCAAAAACAAAGTTTGTGGTAGTGATGGACTGAAATAAGACTAGATCTTGAGTGCCTTTTCCAAATTGTTACAGAGACAGCAATATTACAAACCCTTGGTCAGTCCACTGTTCATATTTCTTAGGAACATCAAAGTGGGGCTGTGGCCCAGAAAAGGAAATTATTTGATATGTCTGCTACCTGTGGAATGTATTCAGAGTTATCTGTTGACTTTTAGTGACAAAAATAATTTTTTACTGCTTTGTATTTCTGATAGCTATGCAGATTCAATGCAGCTATGGGACAAGGGAGCTGGATTCTTTTCTGGGATGAAATCAGAATTGTTAACTGTGTTGCATTTGATGACTGTTACAGTTGAGGTGAGAACCAGAAAATGTAACTTGACTTTCAGATCCCAGGCTGAGTTAGGGAAGGCAGTTAGGAAACCCATCCTTTTATTTGTAAACTGGATAAACCAAATATAGACTCAACATGGAGTCCCATAACAACACTTTCACCGTCAGGAAATGCATTTTCAGGAGATACATTTTAAGGAGATTGTAAATTGTTTCAAGTCCTGTTAAGATATATTGCTATAGTTACATAAAAACAGAAAATAATCTTTGTACTGTACCTTTTTCAAATCCACATAGGGCATTTAAAATAATTCTTTTTCCATTCACCATTAAATAATCAGTGTTTTCATGTATTTGTTAAAATAAAGAATCTGAATATTCTTTACTTATTTATACTCTGGGTAACCCAGTTGGCCTGGTCTCTGGGAATCTTTTACATAAATGGTGGGAGAAACAAGTGCTACAAGAAGACTATAATTATAAAGTAAAACTGTTTTTTTCTAACTGTATTAATACAATTCCAGGGAGGAGCACTCTTTATACTTAAGCCAAAAACTTTGTGTCTTGTACACAGTAAGATGGATTGTCTAGTTTTAAAATCACAATAATATACATTTTTGCTTCTGTTTTCTTAGTTTGGTTGGTCACTCTGTTCATTGTTAACATAGTTGCAGAAAATTGGCTATTATGGTGAGATCTGAGATGGTAGCAAATGAGGCTGAGAAGACAAATTAATGAGATGCCTATAGTGTCAGCTGAGAAAGTTCCTCTAGAGAGCTTTCAATTATTGCAGAAGTTTTAATGGAGGGAGCTGTTTAAAGCTGGTTCCAATCACAGTTATTTATCTGGGTGGAGATAACTCTAAAACCAAATGAGCCACAACTATTTACAGCCTTGACTAATCAGAATCTTTAAGAACCATCCTGTTTTCCCAGATTCAGTCTTCCTGCTTTTGCTACATCATGCAAGACTGCTTTTGAGTCATTTCAGTTCGTATTGATGACACTAACTTGAACTGCGGAGATGTTCTTTCCCAGTAATCTTTTCTTTGATCCCTATACAGAGATTGATTATATTCCACTCTTATCTTTATCAAGGATGAGGGTTAGATTAAATCTAAACATATAGCCCATTTGCCTAATGTGGAAGATGGCATAAAATGTCCGTTTACTCTTAGTTTTTGTATAAGCCATTCACTGATTGTCTGTAACTGATCTAAAATTTCTCGATAATAAAAATCGATACACTTGCAGTCGTTAGATGTTGCTGAAATGGTAAATAAAATAGAGGGTTTACTTTTCACACAAGTATGGGTTGAGATTTTCAGATATGTTTGGGAGTCCCTGTAAAGTGTATATGTTTGGCTTCTGACATAGCATTACACAACATAGATTTTGTATTTTTTTATTATTGGGCTCTATCCAGTGTAAAGGTAATTCTGCAATTATACAAGCTGCTCCCTATTTTAAGGGATTCTTTCTCTCTGTACATGCAGCTGCCTAATGCCAGTTTTGCTTTTATGTAGCCTGGTTATGCTACTTTACATATACCTGGTTATGCTCCTTTCTTAAGTGTGTGATTTGTTCCTGCCAGCTGTTCCAGTTGCATGGTAATTGGTCTCTTGGGAATGGTGACAGCACTGAATGATGCACCCCCAACTTTGAGGTAGGGGAAAGAGGTGGGGTGCAGTTTCTTCCTTGGCAGAGAGACAGCTGTTAACTGGGGTGGAGTGTTCTTAAAAGGCTGTGTAATCCAACGCCTGTCTCCCTGACTCAAAGATCTGTAATGGATCAGTCAGGGACAACATAGACCTGTTGAGCCAAAGATAGTTTTGTCCATCCTCCTTACTTCCTTCTCAATCCCTGAACAATGATCATAATGGTGAAAGAGTGAGATGAGGCCAGGGGCTGGAGTTCCTCAGGTGAATAGGATTGTGAGAGGCCCCTTCATCTGCACTGCAAGTTTGATATTTGGAAATGCAAAATCAGAGTAAATATTAGCATGTGTGTCTTAGAGTTTTCTATAGTGTCCATTACTGTAATATTTATGCACTGAACTAGTAATTACAGTACACAAAGACCAGAGTAGTTTTCATATAAGCTTACGTTGATCTGTTCTCACAGGTTGTAGGGGTGTGTGGTTTCCTGGTGTTTTTGGTTTTCATACCCTTCCCATATTAGTTGTCCCTTGTCTTCTGAAATATAAAAGGCTTTGGTAAATTGGCTTCAGTCCTGTAGTATTTTCTGAAAATTGTCTGGTTAGTCTTATCTCATTGGGAAACTGATTCTATTGTCGCGTGTCCCTGCCTAAGAATGCTTTGTTCCCGGTTCTAATGCTCCGTTAAAAGCTGAAGTCTGATTATGTAACATGCAAGAATTTATCATTTTGGGAAGAGAATAGTAGCTGAAATAGACAATGGTAATTAAAATTGTTATAAATGATTCTGGGACAGAGAATTTTATTTTGAAAAAAATAAAAAGCAATTTGGAACCACTGAAGGAACTTGTGCCATTATTTTAAAGAATAATTTTATTAATCTTTTATCACATTGCTATATATAATATTGTACTGGAAATCGGCAAAGATTTGAATTAAAATAATAAACCAAGATGAAAAAAAAATGTCCACCAGACTGCCTATCAGCACTCATGCTGTCTTCTAAAATATAAATGAAAGTTTTGCTTTTGATGATTTTAATGTTCTTTTTATCTAATTTTTAGAATAAAATTCCAGTTGGGCTAAAAGAATGTCATAGATCAACTGACACTGACTCTGTTCATCTTTTTACTCAGGATATTTCACCAAAGAACGTGGATAAATATAAGGAAGAGGGATAGTCCAGTGATGTATAGAAAAAAAACACACAGTATTTTTATTTTAAAAGAGAGAGGGAAGGATAATGCTACTGATACAGCTTGAAGCAAACTGAGGCACAATGGTCTGATTCTCTTCTCATATATGCTGTTTTTAACTAGTATAAATCCACTGTTTCAATATAATTATTCTGAATTTTGTGTGCGTTAGACCTGTTTTCCACTTATAAAGATGGCAGGAGGCTATTCAGAAGACACCTTAGATTTCTTCTCTAAGAATAACACACACAGGCAGAAAGAAAAGGAGTACTTGTGGCACCTTAGAGACTAACCAATTTATTAGAGCATAAGCTTTCGTGAGCACAGCTCACTTCCTCAGATGCATATCGTGGAAACTGCAGCAGGCTTTATATATACACAGAGAATATGAAACAATACCTCCTCCCACCCCACTGTCCTGCTGGTAATAGCTTATCTAAAGTGATCATCAGGTGGGCCATTTCCAGCACAAATCCAGGTTTTCTCACCCTCCACCCCCCCACACAAATTCACTCTCCTGCTGGTGATAGCCCATCCAAAGTGACAACTCTTTACACAATGTGCATGACAATCAAGTTGGGCTATTTCCTGCACAAATCCAGGTTTTCTCACATCCCCCCCACCCCCATACACACACAAACTCACTCTCCTGCTGGTAATAGCTCATCCAAACTGACCATTCTTCAAGTTTAAATCCAAGTTAAACCAGAACATCTGGGGGAGGGAGTAGGAAAAAACAAAAGGAAACAGGTTACCTTGCATAATGACTTAGCCACTCCCAGTCTCTATTTAAGCCTAAATTAATAGTATCCAATTTGCAAATGAATTCCAATTCATCAGTTTCTCGCTGGAGTCTGGATTTGAAGTTTTTTTGTTTTAAGATAGCGACCTTCATGTCTGTGATTGCATGACCAGAGAGATTGAAGTGTTCTCCGACTGGTTTATGAATGTTATAATTCTTGACATCTGATTTGTGTCCATTTATTCTTTTACGTAGAGACTGTCCAGTTTGACCAATGTATATGGCAGAGGGGCATTGCTGGCACATGATGGCATATATCACATTGGTGGATGTGCAGGTGAATGAGCCTCTGATAGTGTGGCTGATGTTATTAGGCCCTGTGATGGTGTCCCCTGAATAGATATGTGGGCACAATTGGCAACGGGCTTTGTTGCAAGGATAAGTTCCTGGGTTAGTGGTTCTGTTGTGTGGTATGTAGTTGTTGGTGAGTATTTGCTTCAGGTTGCGGGGCTGTCTGTAGGCAAGGACTGGCCTGTCTCCCAAGATTTGTGAGAGTGTTGGGTCATCCTTTAGGATAGGTTGTAGATCCTTAATAATGCGTTGGAGGGGTTTTAGTTGGGGGCTGAAGGTGACGGCTAGTGGCGTTCTGTTATTTTCTTTGTTAGGCCTGTCCTGTAGTAGGTAACTTCTGGGAACTCTTCTGGCTCTATCAATCTGTTTCTTTACTTCTGCAGGTGGGTATTGTAGTTGTAAGAAAGCTTGACAGAGATCTTGTAGGTGTTTGTCTCTGTCTGAGGGGTTGGAGCAAATGCGGTTGTATCGCAGAGCTTGGCTGTAGACGATGGATCGTGTGGTGTGGTCAGGGTGAAAGCTGGAGGCATGCAGGTAGGAATAGCGGTCAGTAGGTTTCCGGTATAGGGTGGTGTTTATGTGACCATTGTTTATTAGCACTGTAGTGTCCAGGAAGTGGATCTCTTGTGTGGACTGGACCAGGCTGAGGTTGGTGGTGGGATGGAAATTGTTGAAATCATGGTGGAATTCCTCAAGGGCTTCTTTTCCATGGGTCCAGATGATGAAGATGTCATCAATATAGCGCAAGTAGAGTAGGGGCTTTAGGGGACGAGAGCTGAGGAAGCGTTGTTCTAAATCAGCCATAAAAATGTTGGCATACTGTGGGGCCATGCGGGTACCCATAGCAGTGCCGCTGATCTGAAGGTATACATTGTCCCCAAATGTGAAGTAGTTATGGGTAAGGACAAAGTCACAACGTTCAGCTACCAGGTTAGCTGTGACATTATCGGGGATAGTGTTCTTGACGGCTTGTAGTCCATCTTTGTGTGGAATGTTGGTGTAGAGGGCTTCTACATCCATAGTGGCCAGGATGGTGTTATCAGGAAGATCACCGATGGATTGTAGTTTCCTCAGGAAGTCAGTGGTGTCTCGAAGGTAGCTGGGAGTGCTGGTAGCATAGGGCCTGAGGAGGGACTCTACATAGCCAGACAATCCTGCTGTCAGGGTGCCAATGCCTGAGATGATGGGGTGCCCAGGATTTCCAGGTTTATGGATCTTGGGTAGTAGATAGAATATCCCAGGTCGGGGTTCCAGGGGTGTGTCTGTGCGGATTTGATCTTGTGCTTTTTCAGGAAGTTTCTTGAGCAAATGCTGCAGTTGCTTTTGGTAACTCTCAGTGGGATCAGAGGGTAATGGCTTGTAGAAAGTGGTGTTGGAGAGCTGCCGAGCAGCCTCTTGTTCATATTCCGACCTATTCATGATGACAACAGCACCTCCTTTATCAGCCTTTTTGATTATGATGTCAGAGTTGTTTCTGAGGCTGTGGATGGCATTGCGTTCCGCATGGCTGAGGTTATGGGGCAAGTGATGCTGCTTTTCCATAATTTCAGCCCGTGCACGTCGGCGGAAGCACTCTATGTAGAAGTCCAGTCTGCTGTTTCGACCTTCAGGAGGAGTCCACCTAGAATCCCTCTTTCTGTAGTGTTGGTAGGGAGAACTCTGTGGATTAGTATGCTGTTCAGAGGTATTTTGGAAATATTCCTTGAGTCGGAGACGTCGAAAATAGGATTCTAGGTCACCACAGAACTGTATCATGTTCGTGGGGGTGGAGGGGCAGAAGGAGAGGCCCCGAGATAGAACAGCTGCTTCTGCTGGGCTGAGAGTATAGTTGGATAGGTTAACAATATTGCTAGGTGGGTTGAGGGAACCATTGCTGTGGCCCCTTGTAGCATGTAGTAGTTTAGAAAGTTTAGTGTCCTTTTTCTTTTGTAGAGAAACAAAGTGTGCATTGTAAATGGCTTGTCTAGTTTTAATAAAATCCAGCCACGAGGAAGCTTGTGTAGAAGGTTGGTTTTTTATGAGAGTATCCATTTTTGAGAGCTCATTCTTAATCTTTCCCTGTTTGCTGTAGAGGATGTTGATCAGGTGATTCCGCAGTTTCTTTGAGAGTGTGTGGCACAAGCTGTCAGCATAGTCTGTGTGGTATGTAGATTGTAATGGAGTTTTTACCTTCAGTCCTTTTGGTACGATGTCCATCTGTTTGCATTTGGAAAGGAAGATGATGTCTGTCTGTATCTGTACAAGTTTTTTCATGCAGTTGATAGATTTCCACTCCATACGGCTAAATGCAGTGCCTTGCATAATGACAGGTTTCAGAGTAACAGCCGTGTTAGTCTGTATTCGCAAAAAGAAAAGGAGTACTTGTGGCACCTTAGAGACTAACCAATTTATTAGAGCATAAGCTTTCGTGAGCTACAGCTCACTTCCTCAGATGCATATCGTGGAAACTGCAGCAGGCTTTATATATACACAGAGAATATGAAACAATACCTCCTCCCACCCCACTGTCCTGCTGGTAATAGCTTATCTAAAGTGATCATCGGGTGGGCCATTTCCAGCACAAATCCAGGTTTTCTCACCTCCACCCCCCCACACAAATTCACTCTCCTGCTGGTGATAGCCCATCCAAAGTGACAACTCTTTACACAATGTGCATGACAATCAAGAGTGAATTTGTGTGGGGGGGGTTCTCTCTCACACAGGCAGAGAGAACTGGCCTTGAGCTGGAATCGCAGAAGTGTCAGTAGTGTTCCCCTTCCAGGTTTCTTCACCCTCAGTATGATTCACCAGAATTAGTTGCTATTGCCTGGATCAAGGAGTTTAGGAAGATTGCTCTCTGAAAGGCAAACAAACAAAATCCCTTCAGATTAAGTTATCTTTAGTAACCTCTTTCATGAAAGACACTCATGTAAATTTGTTCAGGTACATACCTAGTTCAGTATCAAGTGATATTTTGAAATGCAGGCATTCATGGCTGTAAGCCTGGATGGCTGACACCCAAGAAAAACAGCTCCTTTCTTCAGCCAAACTTGAATGAAGACTTCGTTAACAAGAAGCAAAACAAGTTACCATTTGATGCCAGCTGGAAAGGAATGACAAGTGTTCTTTTCATTCCTCACAGAAGTTTAGTTACCCAAAGATACTAACATTGCTACAGGAAAATACTGATCAGTGTCGTTTTAGTAAAGTACTAGGACAAAGATAGAGGTGGAAAGGTTAAGCAAGAATTTAAGCACCACAATCACTTTCCGTTTTAGAGCACCACAAATGACTGGAACATCCTATCTTCTGGACTTACCAAGCTAATCAGCTACAAGGTCTTGCTGTTCCAGAAGCACTGGAATCACTTATGATGAACAAATGGGTACTTGAAATAGCCTGTTCGGGAAATGTGCTGAAGTTCATCTCAAATCCTCCAAGATGGTTCCTTTAAGCCCCAGGACCAAGAGATCACAGAAATATATTTATCATGCTTGGCTTTTTTAGGGCCTGATTGAAAGCCTATTAAAGTCAATGGGATTCTGGTTACATAGACTTCAATGGGTTTTCAGTCAGGCCCATGTAGTGCTTTTCATCAGTAGATTTCAAAGAACTTTACGAAGGTGGAAATTATTATTAACCCATTTTACAGATGGGGAAACTGAGGCACAGAGACCTTAAAATGACTTGTTTGAGGTCAACCAGGAAACCAATGGCGAAGTTGGGAATAGCACACAGTTTTCTGGGTCCAGTCCAATGCCCTATCCACTGGATCAGGGGTCTCAAACTCAAATGCCCATGAGGGCCACATGAGGACTAGTACATTGACCCAAGGGCTGCACCACTGAGCGCCCCCCCCACCGCTGCCCCGGCCCTGCCCCCACTCCACCCCTTCCCTGAAATCCTCACCCCAACTCTGCCCCCTCCGTACCCCCAGGGGGTGCAGGAGGGGTGCAGGGTGCAGCAGGGGGTTGGGGTGCAGGAGAGGTGCGGGGTGCGTCGGGGGCTCAGGGCAGGGGGTCAGCGTGCCAGGTGCAGCAGGCGGCTCAGGGCAGGTGGTTGGGGTGCAGGAGGGGTGCAGCAGGGGGCTTAGGGCAGGGGGTCGGGGTGCAGGAGGGGTGTGGGGTGCAGCAGGGAGTTCGGCTGCAGGAAGGGTTCGGGGGGTGATTCCAGCCTGGTGCGCACCGGGGGCAGGACAGACTCCCTGCCTGCCTGCCTTGCCCCCGGTGCACGCTAGGCCAGAGCCACTGTAGGTAAATGCTGGGGGGGGCAGAGGTGCTGCGGGGAGCTGGCAGGCCGCAGAAAATAACCGCGTGTTTGAGACCCCTGCACTAGATTATACTGCCTCCCAATATGAAGACAATACTCTGTTATGCAACTTCTTCAGGAGGAAAGAACCCTTTTGCCTGTGCCCTCATTCAAGCATTTATTTGGCTTTTATTCCATCTTTTTCATGGTTCCGAATAAGTTGGGCAATCCATGAACAGTACTGGATCTCAAGATATTCAAGAAGTGGATGAAATATCTCAGGTTCTGGATGGAAGCTCTCTCATTCCTTTAAAACTGTGTCCTGCGGGAGATATCCTGACCTCAGTTGTACTAAAGGAAACAGTCACGTGCCAGTCAGATTGGAACACCTAAAATAATCACTAGGGGTTCTCAAGGGAGTTACAAAAAAATACCTTCTGGTATTAGAGCATTTTCTTGATTTCAAGCTTTGATCATTTTCCTTAAGTCTGAAAAAAGGTCTCTCCTTAGATCCCCATTATGATCCTTTTAAGGAATGTAAAACACTGCACTTCACTCATTTCAGTGGCCTTTTTGTCCTAGACCAATCCATGGAGTCTTTCCTAGTTGGTTTGGTTCAGTTGCCTTACCTTCCAGTTCACCTTCAGATTTTGAATGTCTTTAAGAATTTGTGCTTAATACTGCATATTCAGCTATTAACATAGACGTACAAAAACCCATAGCTTTCCTGTCTTGTAATTTATTCTCCTTCTCATGCATCCTAGGAACTTGTTGGCTTGCCTCTTTTTTTTTTTTTTTTTTTAAACTTTTGACAGACATTGACCCTCTCATCAGTCATTGCTACCTGGAAGTCTCTTTCCATCTGCCCATAGTGTATCATATCATTCAATTTACCATATACTTCAAATTTTTATTCCCTTTCTTTATACACATAACATTTAATTTTGGGTGCCAGTCTCTTCTTTCTTTCTGTCAGTTAATTTTTTACTTTAAATCTTTTCCTTATAACCTGACTGTGGGTATCCTAGTTTTATTATATCCTCTCTCTCTCTGTGTGTTCTCTTCATTTCTTTTTTTTTTGTATTTAAATTGGCCAACAAAGCCCTTTCTTATACTGTTGTTTTTATTTGTTTTGAGATGTGGCAAACTTCTATTGGGCATTAAGTAACAGCTTTGGAACTAGCTTGTCTTGCCAATAACTGTTAATGGAAAAGACGCGTAATCATGCTTTTCATCAGTCATTTCAGTCTGATTCAGTGCTTTCAAACTCCTTTCTTCTTTGTACCTTTCTTTTTGTGATTTGAATACTTGTATATTATGCTAACTAACCCTGGCGTGGAGGTTATGTTGAGGGTAAATTGTTATTTTTTATATGTTTCGGTATGGGCAGCCCATTTTGTATTATGTGTTTTGTAGAATATATATAGTGTGTCTTCATTACATAAGAACACCTACACTATGAATAACTATTTTGAAGTTTGTCTTTTTATTGGGATAAATAAATTATCTTAAATAATGAGAAAAATGTAATTTTCTTAAGATGCAAAGGAAGCACAGTTTGTGTTTTGGGGGCTTTTCTGAGGGTAAGGAGGAGGTATGGATAAAGATTTTTCTGGAAAGTTAGAAATGGATTGCTAAAATCTTGTAGATGCCTAAAGATGATAATCTGTTTGGAAGACCGTGTTCAGGGTCTTTTAAAGGCAAATGAGTAGAAACTGGAAATGGCAAAATATTTTGTATGATTTTGAAATACACAGAGTTCAGGGGAAGCTCATAACAAACAGGCGCTCTTTGCAAAATCTTGGGATTTTTTTCCACCCACCCACTCTGAAGTCTGCCTATCTATAGTAACTGGCTCAAAAAGGGGGGTCCAATGTTCTCTCTAAAGCCTGTTTCTTAAATAATAATCCAGAACCTGGTCTTTGTTCTGGCTTCCCCCACCCCCAAAAACGTTGTGTAGTGGATTTTTCCTTACTTTTGTAAGGGTCTAAATTATTTAAATTTATAAATGGTTAATGTTTTAATAGCTGATTAGAGTACAATGGATGAATACATTGCTTATAACCATGGTTTATAACCACGTACAATACATTGTAATGATGAGTTTATAATCATGTATACTGATCTTGTCTTTAACATGCTTATAACCACTATCCTTTTATTAACTCTCTAAGTTATTTATAAATGAATTCTTAATATAAAGAGTGACCAAAAATCATACCTGTTTGAGATGTAAAATATGCATAAGGCTTTCTAATATATAGGTAAAGAAAAAGAACAGTGTGATCAGATTCTAATGGAGATTCTGACATGATTTCTCCTAACTCCATTTTGGCATGTGCTTTCAAAATAGACAATAAGAAGATGGAGTCGTCATTAAATGGAGTAAGATAATTTAGTATGTCAGAGGGTCTATATGTAAACACAAGGAGCAAGAACTACTCAAATGTTACTAAAGGTAAATCTACGCTGCAGTTAGACACCTGCAAGAGGCCTGTGCAAGCTGACTCGGGCTTCCAGGGCTCAGGCAAAGGGGCTGTTTAACTGCAGTGTAGACATTTGGGCCCGGACTGTAGGACCCTGTGAGGTGGGAGGGTCTACACCACAATTAAATGGCCCCTTACCCCAAGCCCCACAAGCCTGAGTCACTGGCATTGACCAGATGTAGATTTTTAATCACAGTGTTTTAAGCGTAGACGTACCCAAAATTACAGAGAGAAGGCACCCAAACCTAACCTCCTTCCTGACCATATCAGGTCTCCTGGCAGAGCCCATGGCATTGCAGGTAGCTTGCATCTCTGTTTTCCCACCCTAGGAGGACCATAGCAGGCTCAGCATGTAAAAGTCAGAAGAAATAATAATGTTCTGTGAAAAAATTAGATCTTTCTGAGAAAGAGGCTGGCATGTTTGCTGCCACAACATAATGCCCAGCATTGTGTTCTCAACCTCAAACTTTCCTTACTTCAATTTCCCTGAATTCTATTTCTATTCACACATCTCTTACTTAGCATTTGCAGGGCCAGGCACAGATGTTTGTGCCACTTGTGGAGGTGATGATAAAGTGTGTGCGTTCTGGTCACTTTTTTAAGTATATGGGTTTTCTGTATGATATTCTGTTTTTCTTTCTCTTCTCTATAAGTCAGAATTGCCAAAAGTGGCTGCCATGGTACTTTCATGTGGAACTTTGAATAGGGGAAACGATGAATTTTTGAGCTATTTGAGTGAGTTATCTGCAAAAAATTGAGGGAATTTTATGGAAAGTGATTTTTTGAGGATTTTAAACCCATATAAAATAACTGTGCTTAACATTATTTGTGCAAAATTCCATAGGATAATTTTCGGCAAGTTTGGATAAGCCCTTGTAGAGGGGCATATATGGAACAAAAATGTATGTGACCCATATGGAAATACAATATCAATAATGAAGCAGTTAGGGAATATATGAACACTTATGAGCTCATGTGAAAGTAGCATCTTTTCATGTTAGTTCTCACCTCACCCATATATAAGCATTTTTGATCTGTGGCAGCAGTCTACCATGTGTTATACACAGGTGGATCCCTGTACGCATGCAGAGCCTTTTGAAGTCAACAGGTCTCCACACAGGCTCCACACAAGCTCCGGAGTCTTTCTGTCTCCAGTGCATTGCAATATCTGGAGTCTAATTCTGTATGTGGATCAAATATTTCCTTTCCACCTAGTAACAGTTCTGCATTGGAAAGGGGATGGATTGAATGACCCTAGTAGGTCACTTCTATCTCTGAGTTCTGTGGAACATTAGACTTGTGTCTCTACAGCTCCAGTGAGATTTGTATTTTGTTAATTAGTAGTTTATTTCTAGGCAGTCTCTTGATGTCATATTGACTATTGCACTCTATTTTTCACAATCCCACTGAAGTTTGACTCCCTTTGGGATTGTTAGGCTAATTAGATTTGTTCAAGGAAAACATGTGAATGGTTCTCAGTCCGTAAAGCCTGTGTGCTTTGTATAAATAAGGTCCTTTTATTAAGTAATTAGGAGGGTCTGTTGTGTTCTGTTTAGCTCAGATTAAGTGTGAGGACTGGATTATTAAATTCTCTGCCTTCCCTCATTCGTAATTGGGGATGTCAGAAAGGCTATGAAGTTCTGATTATGAACTTTTAGTGATGTTATTACACATCTACAACTCACTTATTTTTTTCTGTAGTATGTTTCTCATCCATTGTTATATTTGCTGTATTTCTCTGTGAGCTTTTTTGCACTTTGTGCTTATTTTACAGTCTGTAATGCTTAAAATAGTTATGAAAAAGTACTTCTTCCTGTAAAAACAACGAGGAGTTGTTGTGGCACCTTAGAGACTAACAAATTTATTTGGGCATAAGCTTTTGTGGGCTAAAACCCACTTCATCAGATGCATGGAGTGGAAAATACAGTAGAGAGGTATAAATACACAGCATATGAAAAGATGGGAGTTGTCTTACCAAGTGGGGGGTCAGTGCTAACGAGCCAATTCAATTAAGGTGGAAATGAGCTATTCTCAACAGTTGACAAGAAGGGGTGAAATCACTTTTGTAGTGCTAATGAGGTCAATTTAATCAAGGTGGCCCATTTCAAACAGTTAACAAGAAGGTGTGAAAAGAAAAGGAGTACTTGTGGCACCTTAGAGACTAACCAATTTATTTGAGCATAAGCTTTCGTGAGCTACAGCTCACTTCATCGGATGCATACCGTGGAAACTGCAGCAGACTTTATATATACACAGAGAATATGAAACAATACCTCCTCCCACCCCACTGTCCTGCTGGTAATAGCTTATCTAAAGTGATCATCAGGTGGGCCATTTCCAGCACAAATCCAGGTTTTCTCACCCTCCACCCCCCCACACAAATTCACTCTCTTGCTGGTGATAGCCCATCCAAAGTGACAACTCTTTACACAATGTGCATGACAATCAAGTAGCACTAAGTAAGCACTAACTAAGTAGTAGCACTACTTGATTGTCATGCACATTGTGTAAAGAGTTGTCACTTTGGATGGGCTATCACCAGCAGGAGAGTGAATTTGTGTGTGGGGGGTGGAGGGTGAGTAAACCTGGATTTGTGCTGGAAATGGCCCACCTGATGATCACTTTAGATAAGCTATTACCAGCAGGACAGTGGGGTGGGAGGAGGTATTGTTTCATATTCTCTGTGTATATATAAAGTCTGCTGCAGTTTCCACGGTATGCATCCGATGAAGTGAGCTGTAGCTCACGAAAGCTTATGCTCAAATAAATTGGTTAGTCTCTAAGGTGCCACAAGTACTCCTTTTCTTTTTGCGAATACAGACTAACACGGCTGTTACTCTGAAAGAAGGTGTGAGTGTCAGCAGGGAGAAATTAGTTTTTATACTGACCCATCCACTCCCAGTCTTTATTCAGGCCTAATTTGATGGTGTCCAGTTTGTTGTCTATCAATGTGATATGTGCCACCAATACCCATCTGCCATGTACATTGGCTAAACTGGACAGTCTCTACACAAAGAATAAATGGACAGAAATCTGACCTCAAGAATTACAACATTCAAAAACCAGTAGGAGAACACTTCAGTCTCCCTGGACACTCAATAACAGACTTAAAAGTGGCAATTCTTAAAAAAAAAAAAAAAAAAAAAAACTTAAAAAAAAAAACAGACTCCAACAAGAAACTGCAAAACTGGAATTAATTTGCAAACTGGAGCCTGCACCCTGAACCTCTTCCCGTACCCCAACCACCTGCCCAAGTCCCCTCCTGCACCCAAACTCCCTCCCAGATCCAGAAGTTGTTGACTTCTGAGTAACCAGTGAGGTATAATAGAAGCTGGTTTGTGCTGGCATGGTAAATCTAAGAATTGGAATATCCACCGGCTTTGATGATTGTCTGCCCCATTCTTTGCAGTTCACCCTTATTAAGTGACCTCAGCTGGCTCCCCTGGGATTCCGGTCACAGTAAATATTGGAATATCCACCAGCTTTGGGTATTGTCTACTCCATTCTTTGCAGTTCACCCTAATTGAGTAACCTCAGTGTGGCTCCCTGGGACCCCTGTCATAGGGCCTACAGAGAGCTTTCTGCTCTCTTCAGCTTTCCCAAGAGACTTTCTCCTGGCTCTGAGACCGATCTCACCTGCCCTTTTCTCACTGACTCTCTGACTGCTCTCTCACTGGGTCTCCTCCCTCTCAGATTCTCCCTGGGAGTGCCTGTTCTGGCACAGGGAGGCTGGATCTGCTTCATTTACAAGGGCTGTCTGCCTTGTGACAGTTCAGTACTTGGGTTTGTAGAAGAACATAGGCTTGGAAGGGGCTGTGGCTTAGTGAATTAGAATTGGGATAAATATTCTGTGTTTAGAGAGCAGGATCTGCATCCATTTAAATCTCTTTAATAGGTCATAATTTGTGTACTACAATGTTATTCTGAACAGTTCATTTTATTATCTCTCTCACCTGGAAGTCACAATATAGAGGGAGTATTAAAACACAAACGAAAGAGAGTGGGGAAAAAAACGTTCAGGAAACTTAACATTGAGCTTGATAATTAAATAAGCTGTTTAGTTCAACTTCTTGATCATGAAAATATCCTCATTACTTTTCCAAAAGAACATTCCTATCCTTTTCAAATTGTTTTGAATCACTTTTGGCAGTTATAAAAACGTAACAAATCTGTTTTGCAGATGTGGAATCTGCCATTTAAAAAAGTTAATTTTTAAAACTTGTATATATGATGTTTTTCGCATACATTTTCTTTTAAAAGAA
Source organism: Lepidochelys olivacea (assembly GCF_965140295.1). Taxonomy (NCBI): domain Eukaryota; kingdom Metazoa; phylum Chordata; order Testudines; family Cheloniidae; genus Lepidochelys; species Lepidochelys olivacea. The sequence continues at coordinate 27,085,092 of NC_140415.1, forward strand.
AGTTATTATTTAGTAGCTAAACATGTTTATGTAGATTTTGATATCCTTCACTGTAAAAAATTAATTGTGATGGAAAGACAATATTGAACTTATAAGGTATAGTATTTAAAATACTATTATATGTAGTTTTTACTGAAATCCAGTTAACTTAGGTTTGTTGCAACGCAAGTGTGTGCTCAAAATAAGTGTTCTGTGTATGGACACATTTATCTAAAAAGACCCCTGCCATTTGACAGAACAATGAAAGGTGTCCAGCTATTACTTTTTTTCCCTTTATTTCTACCGGAGCTTGGAAAAGACTGTGCCATTACTTGTTTGTGCATAGTCTTCACCTTAATAAGTGTTGAAGAGTTGAAGGAGGCCACTTCTGGAAACCTTGCAAGGGTCTGATATAGCTTAGAACAGTTTTTTAAAGTTCCCCAAAATGTACAAGGCACCTTGCAAAACAAAGACACCGTTGCTACCCAGAAGAGATTACAGTCTAAATTTAACATGATATGAAACAAGTATTTATCAATAGGAGGAGAGAGAGGAAGGGGTGAGGAAAGACAAAAGTGACAATAATACTTGGTGTATGATCAGAATAAGTAATATGGTTAATCCCTGAAGCGTGTGTGTGTGTGAGAGAGAGAGAGAGAATTTTAAGAGAAATTTGAATTTGGTGAGGGAAGTGGGCTGTTATGAACAAGTTCAGGGAGGTCATTCCAAGTGTAAGCAGCAGCCTGAGATAAAGCATGAACGTGCCTGTGAAGGGTGGAGACTGAGTATGGAGATGGTTGTTGGCAGAGTGGAGCATGTCGAAGCATAGATAAACACTATGTGACGGGAAGGGCCTTGAAATGGGCCAGTGGGGATGTTTTTGCAGTGTCCTGCATGGAGCTCTTCCCAGCCCAACTCTAGTAAACATTTTTATCTATGAGCTGGAAGAAAATATCAGTTCATTGCAGATGATGCCAAACATAGGTTGAATGGTAAACAAGCCTGTTCTACATAGTAATCTGGTAAGATGGGCTCTTTTAAACATGCATTTTAAGGAAAGGGGCACTGTATTATGGAAAGCACTGACTGAAAAAGACTTGAGGGTCATTGTGGATATTAGCCAACTGAACTGAACAAGAGTGATTGATTGGCAATCCCTCGATTTCGAGGATGATCTCTACCACGGATTTACATATGGATCCTGAGATGACTCAGGAGTCTGATCCTGGAACTGCAAATTCACACACAGTAGGTACAGACATTTTGTGGCAGGCCAGCGGCTTGCTGGGAGAAAGTTATTTCTTTTTCCTTCCTCCTCTCTCTCTTTTCAGCTTTGAGGGCAAGGCGCTTCTCGAAGCGGGCCACTGTCTGATGGAGGATATAGCGCCATTGGGGTTGGTTGTGGCTTGCTCTTCCCAGCTTGTGATGTCCACATCAGTTTTCTTAAGATATGCTTTCAGCATGTCATTGTAGCATTTACTCTAACCATCACAGGATCTCTGACCATGAGTGAACTGAGAGTAGAGGACTTGTTATGGGAGGCAAGAGTGTGGCATCCGCACACAATGTCCAGCCCAGCAAAGTTGGTACATGAGGATCATTGCTTCAATTCTGGTGACATTGGCTTCAGCGAGGATGCTGGCGTTAGTGCGGTGATCTTGCCACTTGACGCAAAGGATCTTCCAGGTTGCGCATCCATAGACGAGTGTAGGAACAACAATTGTCTTATAGACCTGGATCTTGGTGTCCTGCTGTAGGTCCTTGTGTCCTGTTCTGGGAAAATGGCTGCTTTGGTACAGTAGCATTTATTTTTGCCAGGAGAACCAATAAATTACGTTCTCTTGTATCATAGGCATTGTTTTCCCTGAGAACTTAGTGATATCTTTCTTTTTTTTAATTAATGATCTCCCTTCCCTTGCCAAATCCTGAAACACTTTTATGCATTAGATGCCAGAAGAGGTTTGAATTTTTATCTGGAAAGAACTCAACGTTTTAAAAGGACAGAAAACATTTGTGTCTAAGACAGTTTAAAGAATCCACCTGTGTCCCAGCCCTCTGTCCTTTTGGTGTTTATATGTATCTAAGAAACATAGAAGAGCTAGGCAAATATTATTCTTTCTTTAAAAATAAAATTACATACCATGTATTTTTAATTCAGTTATACTGAAAAAAGTGGTTGCCTCGTATCATCAAGGGAATTCTTTAATATGTGTTAACTGTTTGTAAAGCAATTATTTCTTTAAATCTCTTGCCAGAACTGTGAGGACATGGGATGTTAACAATGACAAAAAGCACAAAGGTGTGTTTAAACCACGGTCAGGTCAAGGTAAACGGGTGATTCCTACAACTTGCACATATAGCAGAGATGGTAAACTTATTGCAGCTGGCTGCCAAGATGGCTCCATCCAGATCTGGGACAGAAATATGAATGTAAGTGAAGTATACTTTTTAACTTTAGCATTTCATATATTAACAGTTTCTCTTGCTAAATTTTGAAGTAGTTTTAGGATGTTTTATATTTTATACTTAAAATATTTTTTTCTGAAAGACAAGTATTTAGTAAATGAGGTTTAATATTTCCTCTGCTACCATATCTCTGTCATCTCAGTGCCTGCTGCTACCCCACCCAAACAAATAATAGACTAGCTAGCAACCTGATTTTGTCTATTTTTTATATATGTAGTGACAGCTATAAATAAGTAAAGTACTATCTGTCTAAAGATAACAAGGTGACTATGAAGAAGCTGTCACTTCCTATAGGCTCTTATGATATTAAGAAGTACATGTCAGTGTTCTACTCCAGATGTTGAATAAATAATTCATCCACTTTGGAATGGGTGATACAGGTAATATACAGAGGAGAGTAAGGTCAAAGCACACAAAGATGGGAATGCACCTCAAGTAAAAATGTTTTCTTGTTTTGTCCAAAACGTGAAATTTAACATGGAGGTGATATTACTCCAAAAGATCCTTGACTGGAAATCCCAAAATTTCATGGTTATGCTACATCCTCAGATGGGTATGGTAATGAGTTAGATCCAGAGCATGTGGGCAAGACCCACCAGTCAGACACCTCGTAAAGAATTCTCTGAAGTCTGTCTCATTATACTATTCGCTACATAAAGTTAGCAAGCTCAGTCTTGAAACTGGTTAGATTTTTTGTCCCCACTGCTCCCATTGGAAGGCTGTTTCCGAATTTCACTCCTCTGATGGTTAGAAACCTTCATCTAATTTCAATGCTAAACTTACTGATGGCCAGTTTATATCGATTTGTTCTTGTGTCCACAGTGGCAGTTAACTTAAATAACTCCTCCTCCTTCCTGGTATTTATCTCTCTGATGTATTTATAGACATGGTATCTCCCTTCAGCCTTCGTTTGGTTAGACTAAACAAGCCAGTCTCTTTGAGTCTCCTCTCATAAGGTAGGTTTTCCATTCCTTGGATCATCCTAGTAGCCCTTCTCTGCACCTGTTCCAGTTGGAATTCATCTTTCTTAGACATGGGAGACCAGAACTGCACATAGTATTCCAGATGAGGTCTCACCAATGCCTTGTATAATGGTACTAACACTTCCCTGTCTGTACTGACACCACCTTGCGTGATGCATCCTAGGATTGCATTAGCCTTTTTCACAGCTGCATCACATTGGTGTCTCATAGTCATCCTGTGGCCAACCAATACACCCAGGTCTTTCTCCTCCACTGTCACTTCCAACTGATAAATCCCCAGTTTATAGCAAAAATTATTGTTGTTAATCCCTAAACGCATGACCCTGCGCTATTAAATATCATCCCACTTCTATTACTCCAGTTTACAAGGTCATCCACATCTTCTTGTATGATATTCTTCCCCTCCTCCATATTGGCAATATCTCCCAAGTTTGTGTCAGATGCAGATTTTTATTAGCACACTCCCACTTTTTGTGACAACATCATTAATAAAAATGTTAAATAAGATTGGTCCCAAGGCTGATCCCTGAGGACCTCCACTATAACCTCCCTCCAGCGTGCCAGTTTAACGTTCAGTATGACGTATTGTAGTCTCCCCTTTAACAAATTCCTTATTGACTTTCAATTATCATATTAATCCCCATTTTCTCCAATATAACTAATAATTTCCCATGTGGAACTGTATCAAATGTCTTGCTGAAATCCATGTAGATGAGATCTATTGAATTTCCTTTGTCTACAAAATCAGTTATTTGCTCAAAGAAGGAAATTGGGTTGGTCTGGCATGATCTACCTTTTGTAAAAACATGTTGTATTTTATCCCAATTATAGTTTATCTCTATGTCCTTAACTACTTTCTCTTTCAAAATTTGTTTCAAGATCTTGCATACAATTGAAGTCAAACTAACAGGCCTGTAGTTTCCTGGATCACTTTTTTTTCCCTTTCTTAAAAATAGGAGTTCAATTAGCAATTCTCCAGTCATAGTATACGACCCCCGAGTTTACAGATTAACAGTCCTCGCTATCGGACTTGCAATTTCATGTGCCAGTTCCTTTAATATTCTTTCATGGAGGTTATCCGGGCCCCCTAACTTAGTCCCATTAAACAAGTTTGACTTCCACCTCAGATGTGATAATTTCTACTTCCATATCCTGATTCCCATTAGCCATCCTGCCACTACTCCTACCTGGCTGCTCACAAAATATACAGAAAATTCAGCCGTTTTTTCAGTTACCAATAACTTTTGTTATCTTCTTTTCTATTATATTTATTCTCAGGTAAATTGTTAAAGCAAACTGAAGTCACTTGCAAATTGGATGACAATGCACATGATTCCTTTATTTAATAACCTCCTTCCTAGCTTCTTAAATACACTGGCCCAGATCATTCCCTCCTGTAGTGAAATCAGTAGAAGGGGATTGGATAGGCTTGGACTCTATGACTATTCCCTTGGGTAGATCCTTCCACATTGTCCTCATGGACACCCCCAGCACCTCACTGAAAAATGTTACAGGACCTGGCCCCAAACCTGACTACCTCTTGGGATTTGCAGGCAGCCAGGCCCATGTGTACAGAGACACTGGACCGCCTACTGTGGCTCTGCCTTCCTCAGCTCACTGGCTGTTTGGCTCCAAAGGACTGCTCTTTCGGATTGCTGCTCTAGGGAAAGGCTACGTGGAAAAGATCACACAGACTGGGATTGTATTATCTCCCTGAGTAAGCTGTGCAGAACCAGGCAAGGGACATATACATCCCTCCTGGCCCATCTACCCCTCTCTGGCTTCCCCAGTCTCTGTATTTCCCCCAGGGCCACCCCCCCCCCACATAGATACTAGACATGCAGAGATTTGACAGATGGTGCAGCAGAGATGGCAGTAAGGGGATGATCCACACAGGGAGGTACCTGTCACTGCCTGGATATTTGGGGCACACTGGCAATTCACAATGGTAAAAGAAAATATGCTAGAGACAAATTCATAATCCAGAGTGATCTCTTTATACCCCAAAATGCTAATTATTAAGTAATTTAAAATATTATTTATCAGTGTAAAGTCTAATTATTCATTTGTTTAGTCAGCATTTCCTGTATGGATGCCCACTTTTGGGGTATGAGAGTCCTTGGCGTATGGGGTCAGAACTTTATAGCCAGCAGGATCTGTTAGTACTTTGTGTGTACCCTCTCTGGGTAGGTTATTCCATAGATGCCAGTTACAATATGTCTTGCTTTTCTTCTGAAGCATCTAATACTGCTGTAGTCATGGATTGTTACTGCTTACTTAATTTCACAAGAATGAGCACCCACACAGGAAATACCCAAAGAAGACAGGGAATTTGTCAGTAATTGGTGCCTGAATACTATTGTCTGTATGGATCTATATTCCCTGCATGTTTTCCCCAGTTCTTCAAGACTATGGATTACTGATTCAGTGTCAGGAACTATGTCAATTAGAAACACTGTCCATTTTATACTCTTTGGCTCAAGCATACAACCCAACAGACACTAAAAAGCTTTGAGCTCATAAGTTATGGCCACATGCATCCTTAGAGTGTGGATCCTTACAGGTAGTCACCTCAGAGAACCAAAATTATTGGGATATAACTTTCTATACATCACATATGTTTTCATGGTTGTAAAAGTTTAGTAAAGAATTAAATGGAATTACATTGGGAGTAGCTAATATATTCTTATCTGAATTTCTGAATAAAACAATAATGTTGTCTGTGGGAATGTATGTTCAATTACCAATATTTGTATGTGGTGATGGTTAACTAATATATGAAGTCATGGCCATTTAAACATTTGTGCAAATCCTGCCATGTTGTTACATGACACTGTATTTCTAAGGAATACTATCCAGAAAGTCCTGTCATAGGGTTGTATTTGCAAATAACTGTGTTATAATCAATAGTGTAAATTATCAGAATAGGGCCCAATTATTTAGAAGCTGAAGTAGTAATAAGCACGAGTAGGAAAAAATTTCTTAGAGCCAAGCTTATGTTGTAAATCCTTAAAAACGTGACAACTCTAATACAACATGATGGCTTTATTGAACAAAAGGATATTGGCGAACAATTTTTCACTTAAATAAAGTATCATTATAATAGTAACCAGTTCAACTTCTGCTGTCAAAACTCTTAATTTGGAAAATGGGAACAAGCAATTTCGGGACTTCACAAAGATTAAGCAAAGTTTGATTGCAGTGAGGAAAGGGAAAGTATGCAGATATAAAGGGACAAAAAGCAAACTCCGATCATATTTAAAGTACACTTTGTATTTTTTGTGTCATCTATTTTTATTTCTGTTTTTATTTCCACTGTAAACCTAGTAAAACTTCCTAATGGCATGGAGTTTTTAGAACTCACTGTAAGTGTAAACTTGTTCTAACAGAATAATAAATTTTTCAGAGACTGGCTTTCATCACCTATGTATGCTCTTGATTTAAACATATACAGTATTGAAATATTAAACTTTCTGGTGTAGCTTTAACAATAGTGCTCTTGGTCATCTGCTTATTCATGTGCTTTTCTTTATGATCCTTTATGTGTCTTTATAAAATGACATATTACAATGCTGATAGAGTGCACTTTAAGGTGATTATGAATAATTTAAAGATGTATTCCATGCATCTTTATCTCTTTTTCCAACCAGTGACCTCTAGGTAACTAAGGAGACTAAACCAGTTGTCAGAGAGAAATTAATCTTATAATCCTTCTTTTGAATTTGGATTTTTTTAAAAAAAGACTAAGATGATTTCCCTCTTCAGTGTTGTTGAGTCATTTAAAACTACACACATCTCTTTATTAAAACAATCATTACAATTTTGTTTCAATGGCATTTGAAGGTGTCTGTGTGCCTAACAGAAAAAATACTTGTGTATCCCTAAAACCAGGCATTTTGAAAAAGACAACATGGCCAAATAAAATCAATATTAAAAGCAGCATAAATAACTCGCCAATAAATTACCACATCAACAATAAATAAATACAACATAAAGGAACTCCTGGGGAAAATAGTGTTCTCAAATTTAAATTTTGAGATTTTTTCATTTGGCAAATAATCTCAATTTATCCTTTTTTCATTATAGCGATATATATATGCTATAAAAATTGTCCTGAAGAGGAATTAGGAAGAGTGTGAGCCTGAATAGTGCTCAGGATATAGGAGGGCATTCCAAGCATGAGAAAAGGCACAGAGGTGTTTGTGGAAGAAGGAAAGCAGGGAAATGTCAAGACATGTCAAATTGACACAAAGCATTGGGTGTAAGCAGTAGGAGATGAGACAGAAGTAGGCAGGAGCAAAGTTATGAAGAACCAAGAGGTGGGGATAAGGAGTTTAAATTTGATGCAGAAATATATAGGAGCGATGCTTTTCTTTTGTTTTTAGAGAGATTTTTTTTAGTATGTCCATTCATCAAACTGTCATTTGACTTTGTTGGAGTGCATGCAGTGTTTCATGTATGACTCAGACTTTACTGTATCACAATAAAATCCTTTCAGATTGGAAATTAAGGTTTATAGATGTATCCTGAAAAACACTTACTGCTCTGTAACAATACATCACTATTGTATGAAGGGACAAGCATTCTAAATAACTGTTTACATTAGACCAGTTGGTACCCATTCCCATGCCATTGTTGGGGACTGTGATTTGGCCCTTACAGAGCAGGAAGACAGACAAAACACAGTAATAGGATTTAAATCAGCCGCTACATTATCAATTCCATTCTAATAGAACAATCAGGCAAAAAATTATTCAGTGTGGGTAATGGGGGAGGTGATGGAGAGAGAATTGTGGGGAGGGGGGGCAGCTGTCCTGATTCACCCTCCCCCAGATAATTAAAAGGAGTTTCAACACCATTGCTGAAAACTCCCACAACCCTGCCTGGATTGCCACAAACCAAATTGGGGGATGAGAGGAGAGTTCCTTGCTTTACTAGACTTCAGGCCCATCCCTCTTCCTATAGGCAATATCATCCCATATACTTGGTCCCATGTACTTGGTTCCCAGGATCTGTGAACACCTTTAACCCCTCATACTGGACCCAAACATATTTTTAACAAACAAGATCATTAACCCAAAGCACCCTATTTATTGGGCCTCCAGTGTGCCAAGAGGAAGACCAACCCTCTTCCCCCCCCAACCCCAAACAGCAGCCACTCCACAACACTGCAGCAAATTTGATAGAATACTACTTTCCCTGCCCCCATAAAAGCTTAATGCCCTCTGCATGCTTAGAAACTTGGTCTCAACCTGACACTAGGGGTGGGGGGAACACTTGCTGTCCTAGTATATGAAACGGGGCTAATAAAGCTCTTCCCTGGGTCGGTAAGAGACAGTCAGCTCCCATGGCACCCTTTGAAGCAGCTAGTCAGCTGCAATGCTGGCAGAAAGCCATCCCTCATGTAAACCCACCCCTGGCAGCCCACTGGGGAAGGTAGCAGAATCCACCTAGTAGGGCTCCATGTCTTTTCCTTGTCATAACATCTAGAGCAGCTCCACTGCTGGCTGTGGGAGCATTACCCTTCTGCTCCAGATATGACCAACAAGTATCACACCTGAGCACAGGAATCATGTTGGTTTGTCTTTTGAAGAAGCTATTGTGCTATAGTACTGTTAAACTATTTAATACACTGTAACATCATTAGGGTGAATAAAAGTTACATATAGTAAATGGTTTCAGAGTAGCAGCCGTGTTAGTCTGTATTCGCAAAAAGAAAAGGAGAACTTGTGGCACCTTAGAGACTAACCAGTTTATTTGAGCATAAGCTTTCGTGAGCTACAGCTCACTTCATCTGTTGCATGAAGTAAATGTATATAGTATATGTTTACATGACATATTGAAGTAGTATTAAGCAGGGTTTTGATTTTAGTCACTGTTTATCCGTAGTCTGTGTACAAATAAGCACTATAGTTGATATAGATTATAAAATATATATTTATAGCTTCCTATGCATTGCTCAAAATAATGTTATTTATAAAGCTTTTATTCAAAGACTTACTGCAACAAATGGAACACTCTCCCCCACTTGTCACATCTCTTCTCTGCCTATTTCTCATTCCTAGTCCCTAGTCATTAGCTAAGTCCATCAGATGTTAGTCCAAGCCACATGTCACTTTAGAAATTTATTCTGTAACATATTGCATTGTGGTGTTAAGGGCATGAATTTGGCCTTATGATCAGATTCACTTTTTCACTTATTACTGGTAACACGATTTTTGAATGTTTGATTCAGTTCTCCTTCTGCAGTTTTTTGGTGAAATTCCAAATCTCCCAGCTGTATGTCATGACAATAAAAATGCTTTGGAGGAACACTTTTTGTCTTCATGAAACAGACATTGTTATCTTGCTTCCCAAGCTAATGCTGAAGTTAGTCAAATGTACTCCAGCTTTGTCTTCCTTTTCTCTGAACTTTCCAACATGATCATGATCCATTCTAATCATCTGCCTTGGAGAGTTTTTTCATAGTCTCATAAATATGTACATTTTTCTCACTTGCACTATGTTGGCTGTATACATGGTTTCTCCTTAAGGTTCATGCGCATGTGCACAGACCATACACATTAGGAGAACTATCTGTCAACTTCTTAGAAGTATTTTGAACCACTCTCAGCTTGTCTGACAACTACAGATTTAAAGGGTAGGAAAATAACTTCACTCATGTTTATAATAGAATGAAAATAGTAGTATGAAATATTTAACCACATAATGACACATTGAAACAGTGCATTGGGTATTCTGAGGGTGGAAAAGAGAAGTGAATGGCAAGAGTAGGGAAGAGGACAAGGAAATGTGAGAAGAGATGTAGTTTAGGTAAAATTTTGAAGGACCTGCACAACCTTATTCATTTGCAGATCAAAGCTGCCAAAATGTTAGATCTACCTGAAATATTAGTGAAGTTAAAATTATTGAATCCTTCTAAATATATTTTTAATACTGGAAGGGAGAACAGATAACTTCTACATGTCACAGTTTTCACCATTTGGAAATTGAGAATAATACCTGCCTTAAGATATGTTGTGAGGCTAAAATCACATTTATAAAGAATACTGAGATCCTTGAGGGGGTAGGTAAAAAATAGTGTGTTTTGTTAATTGAGTAACATTTCTGAAAGCTACCTACTGGCATTTTACTAAATTTTTCCATAGAGTCCATAACTGACAAGTCCCTGGAAACTATTGAGATGCTCTTCCTTGAGTATGTAGAGTGACTTTTCTGTATAATAGATACACTATCTGAATCCTGTTTCTCAGTCTCAGGGAGGGTCTTGGCTCATTTTGTAAGTTTGTGAGGTACATCATTATCATTTAAACCATTGTAAACAAAATAGTAAATGATTAATTTACAGCAGATAGATAGTAGTACTAGTGCTATCTTTTGTATACAGCAAAATATTAACCAAAAATGTAAAACATTTTGCAAGTCTCAGCATAATTTTTATTTGCTCTTAAGCTGATTGATTTTTTGCTGATGAAGAGGTGATATATTTAAAGGTGAATTTGTATTATTTTTTAATCTAATAATTTCATAGGAGGACTTACTATCAGTGATATGGTCAGTTCCTCATATTTTTTAGCTGTTTTTTCAGATATTTCTTACACAATGGCCCCAATATTAGTCTGCTACTGCTTGTACTTGTATTAAGTTTATATTCATTATTAAAGCTCTGCTTTGATGTTAAAATGCAGTAATATTTTATTTTAATGAGTTTCAAAGAGCCCAACCTCTGTTATATACTTACATTACAGAACTTAAAATACAATAATAATGAAGCCCCCTCCTATCCAAATAGACTGCTCACAGTAAAGTCACCAAGGTTGACAAAACGATAACCCTTATAACCATTTGCCGAACAACCCTCAAAAACCTGAAGGCAAAAGAAAAGACATGGGCCCTGTAATGTGCCCTAAAGATTAACAGATCTCAGCTCTGCACCTGGTAATTTACTAATACTCATCTTAAAAGTATTTTCCAAATAATTGTCTGATTTATAGAACTAAGATAAATATATTTCTGTAGTTAGCGATTGTTTGCTTTTAAAGGGTTTTCGTAAGCTTTAGGTTTTAATTGTAAAATGTGACAGCAGGGAAAAAAAGTTGTAACAGGGACTGTATTTTCAGATCTGAAAAGTTTTACAAATAATGGAGCCATTTTGAAGATATACTACACAACCAACAACATGGCTCTAGATTAGATAATGCACACAGACTGTGTAAGATTGATTTTTTTGGCCTAAGAGGGGTGACCTTTTTGCTTTAGACTGGGAATCTAAGCCCAGAACTTACTTGGAAAGTATTTTGTAAACTTTATCTTGCTGTCCTTATTAATGGACTTTACAGCTGATGTTGCCAGACAATGCAGTGAAAGCAAATAGGATGATCTGAGACTTGCTGTTAATATTTTCTCCTTTAAATGAAAAGTCCTCTGCTGGAATGTGTGTGTATTTGTTAAAAGACTGATTTTTTTTTTTTTTTTTTTTGTGCAGTTGGAGTCTGCTCTTTCCATTTGTAAAGACCTAGCTCTCAGGGCTAAATAAATATTTGTGCCAAAATGTAGCCTCTTAAAAAGGAGGTTTTGTTTGTTTGGCTCACATCCACTCAAATGCAGCATTAAGTACCAGAACATCATGGAGACTTGTGCAATATTATAAGTTTTCATTTGTGGTAATTTAAAGCTTTCCAATATTGCTAGCTTGGTATATTCTCTCTATGCCAGGTAGGCTGTTCTCAGCACTAAAGCTACATGATATGCATTTGTGTGTCTCCCTTTTTTTTTCTTTATGTAGAATTAGGCTTTTCTTAACATCATCATTTCTTAAAAATATGTTTTTTTCAGTAAAACAAACCAATTTACTGATGGTTAAGTTTCTAAACCCTGTGGGTTAGGGGACAGAATAGGCTCACTGCTGCTCCTGCACGTCGTAAGAGGTGACTAAAGGGCAGGCTGCCTGGAGACGAATGGGCTCCTCCAGGTTAGAAATTTGCCCAAAACATACCATATGATGAGCAAGTCTATCATGTTCATACCAGATTGGTTGCAGCCTGGGTTAATAATGACCGCGCCAACCGTCTCCCACCAGGGCGGATGCGACAAGTATACTACTGGTGTAACCCCAACAAAGAGGATCCATGGAAGAGATAACATCACCATAGCCACATGGAACGTAGGACATTGAGACAAATAGGGAGGTTGAAAGAACTCGCATACGAAATGGAACAATACTTCTGGTACCTCCTAGAAATCTCTGAGGTCAGACAGAAGAACTTTGGAGAGGGACTAACGGAAGAAGGCCATGTACTCTATTACTATGAAGAAGACAAACATGTCAATGGCGTAGGATTTCTTGTGTGTAAAGATATCAAAAATTCAGTATTAGGATGCCACCCAATATCCAGCAGGCTTATTTCCATCTGTCTAAAGGCAGTACCGTTCAGTATCACAGTGGTACAAGTCTACGCCCCTGCAACAGTCTGTGACAATGAGCAATTTGAAGATTTTTACAATCATCTCCAAGACATCATTGATACGGTACACAAGAAAGATATCCTGATTGTACAGGGAGATTGGAATGTAAAGTGGGTACTGACGCACAGGCAGATTGGTGAGATTATTGTGGCCCTTTCCGTAATGCAGTAACCAATGAGAAAGGACTGAGACTTTTGGAGTTTGGCAGCTATAACAGTCTGGTTCTTGCAAACACAATAAGAGCACATAAAGCATCCAGATTATCAACGTGGCATGCATCTGATGGTTTGCATCACAGTCAGATCGACTACATCATGATGCAAAATTTTATTCTGGGATCAGTAGAGCTAAAACAAGGAGCTTCCCCGGTTCTGATATTGGAAGTGATCATGACCTTGTGGTGCTAAACTTTTGGCTGCAGCTAAGGAAAATCGTCAGGCCAAAGTTCACCAGAATCAAGTTTGATTTAGAGAGACTTAGAGACCGAAGCATTGCAGAGTCATTCCAAGCAATGATCGGCAGGGGTGGAGACAATTGGTTGATTGCTCATCAGTGATGGTGCCCCAATGACCATTTCATTCATGGTAGTGATAATGATGAAGTTTCTAAACAAACAGGTCAATATACAGAATATAGATATAGATCAGTAGAAATTCTGCAGCGTCTTACCCTAAGAACATGCCTACACGGGGATGTTACTTGGAATTTGTTTGTTTGTTCTAAGTGCACCGTGGAAAAAGGGGTAAACATTAAGGTGGCAAAATTTGCAGATGATACAAAACTACTCAAGATAGTTATGTCCCAAGCAGACTGTGAAGAACTACAAAAGAATGGGGAGAGGTAAATAGTGGTGTCCCCCAGAGGTCTGTATTGGGCCCAGTCCTATTCAACATATTCATAAATAATCTGGGAAAAGGGTTAAACTGTGAGGTGGCAAAATTTGCAGATACAGAACTATTCAAGATAGTTAAGTCCCAGGCAGACTGCTAAGAGCTACAAAACATAATCCAGACTATAGATATAAAACGAGGGGGGGTCTAAATTAGCTGTTACCACTCCAGAAAGAGATCTTGGAGTCATTGTGGGTAGTTCTCTGAAAACATCAACTCAGTATGCAGCAGCAGTCAAAAAAGCAAACAGAATGTTGGAAATCATTAAGAAAGGATAATAAGACAGAAAATATCATATTGCCTCTATATAAATCCATGGTACACCCACATCTTGAATACTGCGTGCAGAAGTGGTCACCCCATCTCAAAAAAGATATATTGGAATTGTAAAAGGTTCAGAAAATGGCAACCAGAATTATTAAGGATATGGAACGGCTGCCATATCAGGAGAGATTAATAAAACTGGGACTTTTCAGCTTGGAAAAGAGACGACTAAGGGGGGATATGATACAGGTCTATAAAATCATGACTGGTGTGGAGAAAGTAAATAAGGAAGTGTTATTTACTCCTTCTCATAACGCAAGAACTAGGAGTCACCAAATGAAATTAATAGGCAGCAGGTTTAAAACAAACAAAAGGAAATATTTTTTCACACAACGTACAATCAACCTGTGGAACTCCTTTCCAGAGGATGTTGTGAAGGCCAAGATTATAAAGAGTTCAAAAAAGAACTAGATAAATTCATGGAGGATAGGTCCATCAATGGCTATTAGCCAGTATGGGCAGGGATGTTGTCCCTAGCCTCTGTTTGCCAGAAGCTGGGTATGGGCAAGAGGGGATGGATCACTTGATGATTACCTGTTCTGTTCATTCCCTCTAGGGTACCTGGCATTGGCCACTGTCAGAAGACAGGATACTGGGCTAGATGGACCTTTGGTCTGACCCAGTATGGATGCTCTTATGTTCAGAATATCACTATTGTAAATAAACAACAGGCTTCTGTTTTGCCCCAAGCAAATAACAAACTAATGGATCCATAAAGATTTTGAAGAGAGCAGTCTCGCTACATCTGGAAATTTCTTGTGTTAAATATAAGACACCCAAATATACCAGGGGTAGTGAATAGGCGGACCGTGAGCCAATCCAGACCACCAGACACTTTTGAATGGATTGCAAAATCTATTTATTTATTTATTATTGTTTTGCAGTGTGAAAAATGTTTCTGTGGAGTCTGGACATTGATTATATCTTGACCAAAAAATTTGGACCTTGACAAAAAATAGACTGCCCCTGAAAAATAATGTATTTCTGTTTCAAACTCTAGGTACATTTTCCATAACCATACTATCCTATACTTTCATTCCATAGGTGTATGTGCCAGACCTTTGCTCTAGAAACTGGAAATCATACACTAGCTTGCCAGGAGCAAATATTAACACATTCATATGTTGTTTCTTTTTTTGTATGTGTCTGGTTCAGCCAGTACATCATAATCTGTACCCTGAAAGTAACAGCATATGATTGTCAGATTTTTTTCCTTTTTGCTAAGATAACATGTGCACTGCTATATTTCGAAGTGCATTTCTTCTTTATATAATAAACAATTTATAGTAGGGAACTATTTGACTGTTTGCAGTAGCTAGTATAGTGGTGAGAGGCAGTTCTAAAATCTTTGTCTTTCACCCCTGTTGGAAATACCAAAAGGATCCTTCTTTGAATTGGTGTATAGTCAAAGAAAGAAAGCTTATGCCATAATGAAGTATGTTCTTTCTTTGGTTTACTGCTGCGAGAGAGAGAATATATACTGCAGAAATCGTTGAGAAACTACACAGTTCTAGTAGAAAACAGTTTTTTTAAATATTGGAAACACTATAGTTACATAAGTAGAGCGATTAATATGATGGCATTTAAATATAGCACGTCGGGTATTGAGACCCTTACTCGGGCAAATCCCCATTCACTTTAAGGACTTGGTCTAATAACATTAAATTTGCATTTTTTTTCATAGCTTAAAAAATAATATGAAGAGTGACCTTTATGAGTAGAGTCAGAAAATAAAAAAGTTCCAAATTTTGTTCTAACAAGATGATAGCTCACAGAGGTGAACTGAGTTTCCAAAGTGAAGATTTCTAGATACTCTAATATATACACCACTGACACAAGCTAAGCCCATTATTGGTTTGGAGCCAGGTAGGATCTGTAATTTAGGAAAAGAATTTTATACTTGTCTGTGTAATGGGAAATTAGCATAGGGCGTGAGTGTTTTCATTGTAGTTTTTTAGTATGTTGCTCTTTCTTGAGACAGGTGAGAAGGACAGTAGATTGGTACAGTATGTTTTGCACAAACAAGGATAAACATAACTTCGTGCAGCTCCTAATCTTTACATTTATATTATTACAAAGAATCCTAGAATTCATATCTCTTGCCATACTCAGGATAATAATTTTGCTGATACTGATGCAGATTTGTAAAAGTCCTCGCAAAAACATGTCATATAAATTATTTTAGACTTTTGAGAGGCTAGACACAGACTGAAGACAGTTGAGGAAAAAAATAAACCAGAAATATTTCCAAGACAAGTTGATTTTGATCTAGCATTAATTACAAGCAGGTTTTTGGTTGGTTTGTTTTTTTGGCCCCGTAGATGTTTGTTTTCTTGCATGATTGAGAAATGTCACCTTCTGGAAGTCGATTTTTAAATACCATGCAACATGTATCCAGTTTTCTTGTCTCTCCCAGCCTTCCATTTGGGTGCAACTGTAGTGGGTGCTTGCTTCTGTTTCCTAATCAAGTTTTAGACAACTTTATGCTATGTTTTATTGGTTTGTCAGTGAAGAACAAAGTAAATGAGATGAATAAACAGTAGGGTAAAATAGAGCAGGCTGAAATTTTTTGACAAAAAGTTTACAATTTAAAAAATGGCTTTGGCAAAAATGAAATTTTTCAATTAAAAATGTTTTTTGATCAAATATTTTAATTTTTTCAGTGGGGAAATTTTGAGTCAAATAATTGTTTCCTTTTTAAAATTGAAAATTTTTTGAAATGGTGAATTTAACTTTTCCCTTTTTCTCCATCTTTTTTTCTTTTTTGCTATTGCTTTCTAATTTGGTTTGGTTTCCTTTTTCCACTCAAATTGTCAAATTTCCTTAACTTTGTATAAGTTGTGGTATCAAAAGGAAAAATGTAACATAACTTGCCATTCTGAGACCTAGGCAGCAGATTATCCCAGATATACCAACTGTAGGGTTCTTACATCTTCCTCAGAGACATCTGATACTGCCTACTTTAAGAAGCAGGAAACTGAACTAGATGGACTTCAGTTCTGATGCAGTTCCTTTGTTTCTATGTAAATTTTTCTAAAATAAAGTTTTGAAAAGTTGGAGTGGCAAAAGGAAACAAAGGAAGTGCTTATAGAAAAGTTATAAGATTGCACATCAAAATACAGTGGATCAATTTTTGTTGGATTAACTTTATTACAATCAGTGGGGTTTACAGCAGGAATGAATTTGGTCCAATGTTTTAGACCCATAATTGCAATAATTGTGGTTATTAGAAGATACTGTTTTGTGTACTGATAATATCATCAAGCAGTTTTTGTCTTCAAAGCTATTTACAGACATCAGTTTATTAAAACTTGTAACACCCCTGTAGCAAGGTAGAAAGAAAAGGAGTACTTGTGGCACCTTAGAGACTAACCAGTTTATTTTTTGATCAAATATTTTAATTTTTTCAGTGGGGAAATTTTGAAACAAATAATTGTTTCCTTTTTAAAATTGAAATTTTTTTGAAATGGTGAATTTAACTTTTCCCTTTTTCTCCATCTTTTTTTCTTTTTTGCTATTGCTTTAAACTTTTTGTCAAAAAATTTCAAAATAAACTGGTTAGTCTCTAAGGTGCCACAAGTACTCCTTTTCTTTTTGTGAATACAGACTAACACGGCTGTTACTCTGAAACATAGCTAGGTAGGCAGATATTACTATTCCCATTTGCAGATGGTGAGACATGGCCAGAAAAGTTATTTGACTTATCTATGATCACAGCTGTGGAGACACTATCACTGTTGGGATTGAAATTTAGGAGTTTCAAGCTTTTAAATCTATTCTTAGACCAGACAATGACACCTCTCACCAGCAGTTAGAGATCTGTCAGAGGAAGCCAGCACAGACATACAAAATAAAAATTACATATTCTAAAAAAATCTCTCTAATTTGGTAATCTTTATTGAGTGAGTTTCTTTGGATTCTAGTTAGAACACTCATAATTAAACCAGCTATTTTTCAGATAATCATACGTTAGCTTATTAAGCAAAATAAAATAACAATTCTTTTTCATAATGTCCCTACTACATAAAGCTTGTTTTTAGCAGATGTTGATACAAAACAGTTAGCAGAAAGGGTGGTGAAATAGGTGGAGCATTTTCCAGCTGTGTTTTATTTAATGTATGACTGTTGTGATACTACGCAGACTGAAACCAGATATATCCATGGAACAGCTGCCTTCCTTGAACCACGTTAATTTTCTCATGAGATAGAGAACTCAGTTTGGTGTTGATTATGAATATTTACATTTCACACATTTTGTATGTGTAAGTGTTTGTGTGTGTAGATAATGAATGTATATGTATGTAATAAATACATATTTATATCTAGATACTAGTTTATTTCATCAGATCCTGATTTCTCTCAATCTTTCTAATCTATAGTTATCTAAAGAGTAAGAAAACTCACAGCATATAATTTTTCATTTTGGCTAAGTTATGTACCATGTAATTTTAAAATTAAGAAATTTTCTTGTGATGTATTTGATTGCCATTTCACTTTTATCATGTACGTCTGTCTGAACTTGGTTTTCCACGTTTTGGTTCAAAGTAATTGGCTGCATTCAATGCTAAGTGATCATATTTAATTTTCTTTCCTGTGAATCATACTGGCTTTGATTGAACAGTCAAGATTTTCAAAAATAGGAGCCTAAAGTTAGGTTTGATTTTTCAAAAACTGTGAGAACCCAGGAAATCCCACTGAAGTCAGTGGAAGACGGTGAGTCTCAGCACTTCAAAAAAAAAAAAAAAAAATCCGGCACATGAGCATTTGCTTGAGTACTTTTCCACATCTGGATTTTTAAGAACTATTTGTTATAATAATTTAATTTATGTTGGTATAGCCATAATGACCTGGAAGCTGAGAGATGTGAAAACACAGTGCTCACTCTTCAGAGCTCGTTTATATTGTTTAAATTTTCTATTGTGGTAGCATCTACTGGCCAGCCAGCACAGGGCCCCTTGTGCTACATTCATATAGTAAATGACAGTGTGTGTCTCAGAGAGCTTGCAGTCTAAAAAGAAAGGACTGGTGGACGAGACAGACATTTGGGTCAGGGTGGGGAATGAAGAAACGTAGGATGTGTGCAGTTCTAACTAATCAGGAGCAATAATCATAACTCCCTGCCTCTATAGCCATTATTAGGTTGCAGTTTATTATATTTATTACAGAGAAGAAGAAGGTGGCTTTGTGGATTTTGACTCAGGGTTTTTGGTTTTTTTTTGTGTGTGTATGGGAAGAAGCACAGAAATGTTTGTGAGGGAGAAGCACATAAGTAGGGGTTGAAGCTGCCATTGAATGCTGCCATTATTGGCAGAGCACAGTCTTGATTTCCTAGAACTATAAATCTGTTAAATAGGGCAGAGATAAGTGGTGGAGGGCCCTAAAATAAATATTTATGTTTGATGCAGTGGAAGGAGACAAAATGGGTGCAGCAAGCCAAGATGATGGTGATTCTGGTTACAGAGTATATAAGGGACTTCTGAGGGGTGAGGTGGTTCACATCAAGATTAGAGAGAGGAGATTACAGTGGTTGAGGCATATGGTGATGAGAGCCCGAAGAAGAGTCTCAGTAGTCTGAACAGACAGGAAAAGTCTAATCTTTTAACTATTATGTAGGCACAGGCACAAGATTTGGATATGACTTGAATGTGTGGATCTTGGGTGAGGGTTGAGTCAAGGATGATGTTCAGATTACAGGTTTAGTGGCTGGGAGGATGGGGTGTTGTTGATAGTCATAGAGAAATAGAGGAAAGTTATGAAGGCTGGGCAAAGAAGCTCAGTTTTGGCCACAGTGAGCTTATATTGCCAGCTGGACATCCACAAGGAAATATCAGAAAGACAAAATGCAGGATTGGATGGAGAGTGACAGATTTGTAGTGGGGAATTAATTTTGTGATTTGTTGAGATGAAGGTGATATTTGAAGTCATACCTGTGGATAAAAGTATGTAGAAATAAAGGCGTGGAGAAAGAAGAGCCAAGGGTTAAGGATGCCCCAAACCATGGTGGACACCCACTGAAATTGGGAGAGAGGAAGAGAAGAATGCATCAAAGGAGACAGTGAAGAGGTGATCAGATGGGTCAGAGGAGGACCCAGGAGAGGATGGTGCCTCAAAAGCCAGTGGAGGGCATGATTTCAAGAAGTATATAGTAGTTGGCTGTCTCAAAGGCTGCTGAAAGGCCAAAGAGAATGGGGATGAAGCAGAGGTGCTGGGATTTGGCCAGGAAGAGGTCCATTGAGACTTTGAGAGCAGTTTCAGTGGTGTGGACAAGGTGGAAACCAGATTGGAGAGGGGAAGGGATGACATTGGAGGAGAGGAACTCAAGGCAGTGATTTGAAGGTGAAGGAGAGAGGGAGACAGGGCCGCAGTTGAAGAGTCAGGTAGGTAGAGTATTTTTCTGTAATGGAGAGGAGTCTGAGAAGAGTGAGAGATTGAGGAGAAGGTGAGGGAGAGAGTGGAGGCAAGGAAGATAAGGAGGCAGGATGGGATGGAGTCATTGGGGGGGGGCAAATGGAGGGGTTAGAAGAGGAGAAAAGAATACAAGAAGCCTCAGTATTGGTGATGGGGGCCGGGGAGTAGGAGGAGAGTGATAGGAGGGACAGGAATGGAGATGGTGGGGTGAAAGTACGTCATGTTAGAACTTGTCAGTTCTGAATGAGGGAGGCAACCTAGTGACAGAGGATGTGGAAAAAGCTAATGTACTCAATGCTTTTTTTGCCTCTGTTTTCACTAACAAGGTCAGCTCCCAGACTGCTGCGCTGGGCATCACAAAACGGGGAAGAGATGGCCAGCCCTCTGTGGAGATAGAGGTGATTAGGGACTATTTAGAAAAGCTGGATGTGCACAAGTCCATGGGGCCGGACGAGTTGCATCCGAGAGTGCTGAAGGAATTGGCGGCTGTGATTGCAGAGCCATTGGCCATTATCTTTGAAAACTCGTGGCGAACCGGGGAAGTCCCGGATGACTGGAAAAAGGCTAATGTTGTGCCAATCTTTAAAAAAGGGAAGAAGGAGGATCCTGGGAACTACAGGCCAGTCAGCCTCACCTCAGTCCCTGGAAAAATCATGGAGCAGGTCCTCAAAGAATCAATCCTGAAGCACTTGCATGAGAGGAAAGTGATCAGGAACAGCCAGCATGGATTCACCAAGGGAAGGTCATGCCTGACTAATCTAATCGCATTTTATGATGAGATTACTGGTTCTGTGGATGAAGGGAAAGCAGTGGATGTATTGTTTCTTGACTTTAGCAAAGCTTTTGACACGGTCTCCCACAGTATCCTTGTCAGCAAGTTAAGGAAGTATGAGCTGGATGAATGCACTATAAGGTGGGTAGAAAGCTGGCTAGATTGTCGGGCTCAACGGGTAGTGATCAATGGCTCCATGTCTAGTTGGCAGCCGGTATCAAGTGGAGTGCCCCAAGGGTCGGTTTTGTTCAATATCTTCAAAAATGATCTGGAGGATGGTGTGGATTGCACTCTCAGCAAATTTGCGGATGATACTAAACTGGGAGGAGTGGTAGATACGCTGGAGGGGAGGGATAGGATACAGAAGGACCTAGACAAATTGGTGGATTGGGCCAAAAGAAATGTGATGAGGTTCAATAAGGATAAGTGCAGGGTCCTGCACTTAGGATGGAAGAATCCAATGCACCGCTACAGACTAGGGACCGAATGGCTAGGCAGCAGTTCTGCAGAAAAGAACCTAGGGGTGACAGTGGACGAGAAGCTGGATATGAGTCAGCAGTGTGCTCTTGTTGCCAAGAAGGCCAATGGCATTTTGGGATGTATAAGTAGGGGCATAGCGAGCAGATCGAGGGACGTGATCGTTCCCCTCTATTCGACATTGGTGGGGCCTCATCTGGAGTACTGTGTCCAGTTTTGGGCCCCACACTACAAGAAGGATGTGGATAAATTGGAGAGGGTCCAGCGAAGGGCAGCAAAAATTATTAGGGGTCTAGAACACATGACTTATGAGGAGAGGCTGAGGGAGCTGGGATTGTTTAGCCTGCAGAAGAGAAGAATGAGGGGGGATTTGATAGCTGCTTTCAACTACCTGAAAGGGGGTTCCAAAGAGGATGGCTCTAGACTGTTCTCAATGGTAGCAGATGACAGAACGAGGAGTAATGGTCTCAAGTTGCAGTGGGGGAGGTTTAGATTGGATATTAGGAAAAACTTTTTCACTAAGAGGGTGGTGAAACACTGGAATGCGTTACCTAGGGAGGTGGTAGAATCTCCTTCCTTAGAGGTTTTTAAGGTCAGGCTTGACAAAGCCCTGGCTGGGATGATTTAACTGGGAATTGGTCCTGCTTCGAGCAGGGGGTTGGACTAGATGACCTTCTGGGGTCCCTTCCAACCCTGATATTCTATGATTCTATGATTCTCTTTGAAAAAGTCTGAGATCCTGAGCAGAGAGGGGAATGTGTGCAGGAATGGGGGAGGATTTAAGGGGGGAGTTGAAGGTGGCAAAGAAGTTGCTGGAATTACAGGTATGATAATCAGGATGATGAAGTAGAATTGTTTGGCCTGAAGGAGGAGAGAACAGATTTGTAGAATGGGAAGTCAGCTAAGTCACAGGATTTGCAATAAAAAATGGTTTTAGGGGTGATCCAGGGCTGGGTCAGCCAGGGGAACCTTGCAATGGGAGAGGGGGTGGAGGAGAGTGTAGAATGAAGGGAATCATCAAATGTGTCAGTAGAGTAGAAGGAGAAGAGGTCTGGGAGTTGAAGAAAATTCATTTTCAATTAGTTGGAAGTCATGGAAAGACCAGATGGTGGGGAGAGAGGGAGGGGCACAAATGGACAGTGTTGAAAGGGACCAGATGGTGGGCAAGGGAAAACAGCCGTGGAGAGGTCAGAGAGAGAAATGTTTGGTAAAGATCAAATCAAGTGAGTGGCTATTTTATTGAGTTTGAGAGTTGACCTAAGTCTGAAGTTCAAATGAGGAGGGAAGTTGAAGTTACTGAACATGAATATGGAAAACTGAGAGGAAGATGCAAAGCTGGAATTCAAAATCAGAGAGGAAGGTGGGTGGAGAGGAGCCAGGAGGGTGGTAGATGACGGGGCGTGGGAGGGAAGGAAGAAATGGGGAGGGAGGAAGGGTTTGGAAGCAACAGTAGAGGAGAAACCCGGCACCCCCATCACCTTCCTTTGGGGAAGATTCTATGACGATTCTATAATCTGCAGAGACAAGATAAATGAAGATTATACAGTTTCTTGCTATGTATTTGGAGAATCCCTAACTCAGTGGGCCCTGGAGACTGATTGGGATATATTAGCATTGCCACAGTATTATTAATAATAAATAAAAAGATAATGATTTAAATGAAGTGAGAGAGAAAGAAGGACTAATAGATCTTTGGGAAGCCATTCCAAGCATATTAGATAGCATGGTACAAGTCTAAAAAATTCAGGTTAAAAAACGTAAATACACAGCAAAGCCCAAATATTTTATGCAAATATTTTTAAAAAAACATAAATACTTATTCAGAAATTGTACTGTAAAACACCAAAGCACATCTTTAAGAAGGCTTGTTTATTACAAGTTGTAATCTATCTTTCTCCTGTTTAGCTTAAATGTAGTGCTGATGCATCTTGTGTTGAAGTGCAGAAACATGCATTATTCTCTTCAAAGTATCTTGCCAGACACTACTCTGGTGGCTGCAGTGGTTTTATTAATATCAACATTTGTTATACTTGCACCCAGACTTCAATCAGGATTAGGGCCCCATTATACTGGGTATTGTGTAAATCTGTTTAAAAGACAGTCTCTTCCTGGAATTACAGTCTACAGCTGTAGTCTTGCAAGCTGCTGCATGTGGGAAGTGCTCTGTACTATATGGCGTTCCATTGACTTCAGTGGGACACCAGATGGGCACAGTGGTCCACCTGCATGGAGCAACTGGCAGGATAAAACCTCCAGATTTAAGTTGATGCAGCAGGAGGGTTGTAAGAAAGTCTCTAAATCCTGTATGTTTTTCTTAACTTTATAGAAGGCAGTGTCATTAAGGAATGGTTTAAATTTACCCACTCACCCTCAAGCAGTTCTAAATTATGCCATTGGAAATTGAACTTTAGTGCACCAGAACGGCACCTTGCAGAGGCACTGAGATCTTGATTTGAAAGATGTTAATGTAACTGGAGGATGCTTTACAAAATATCTCTTACCCTGAAAGATCCCAAGGTCTGGTGCGTAGAAGTTGCCATAAAATGTTAATTGCTCAATTTATTTAGGACTCTGGGACTGTTTCTGAAGTAAGCGCCAGATTAAACCAAATGCAGTGCTTACTTCCTTACATTTGAATGAAACCATATGTTTTGACAGAATATCTTTCCATTGCTTAACAATGTGCAGAAACATTTGCTCTAATTTGAATGATTAAAATCTAATTTTTCGTATTTTGGAAAAAACAGCTCCACAGTTTGCAACTTGTAACTGCAGAGTCACAATTTATGAAGGTGAAGTCAGAAATTACTGCTTTTTCGTATGTAAACTTCATAATAATTAGTACAAATTATTTGCAGCAGATAACTGTGAGATTTTGCAGTTTTCACTAATGTATATGTATAGCTTTCAAATTTGTGTGTGTTAATGGTCACTGGTGAATCATAAACTTTAAAATTAACATGAAAGAGAAGGAGGGAAAAAATGCCAACGGGTAAATAAATGTGACAGAGACTGCCAAAAAGAATGTTTAATTCTAAACCGTCTTGACTTATTTCCCTTCTTCCTCCTTCATGCCCTATAATGGGTAGGCAACCTATGGCATGCGTACCAAAGGCAGCACGCAAGCTGATTTTCAGTGACACTCGCACTGCCTGGGTCCTGGCCACCAGTCGGGGGGGCTCTGCATTTTAATTTAATTTTAAATGAAGCTTCTTAAAAATTTTTAAAATCTTATTTACTTTACATACAACAATAGTTTAGTTATATATTATAGACTTATAGAAAGAGACCTTCTAAAAATGTTAAAATGTATTACTGGCACGCGAAACCTTAAATTAGAGTGAATAAATGAAGACTCGGCATACCACGTCTGAAAGGTTGCCGACCCCTGCCCTATAAGTTAACAGGATTCTCACTCTCTTCTGTTTGTATTTCCATTGTTTGTGTATTTCATGAGCTGCTTCCCTCTCCACTCAGTGTTGGAACACAATATAAATAAAAATAGGATGTTCTCCTGGAAGGTGCTGAGCTTCTCATATGAGGTTCTAAGCACCATTCAGGCCTGTTTAAGGCAATGGAAGTTGAGTGCACTTAGCAGCTCTTCTCATTGTAGGACTGGGCCCAACATATTCTCGGTGAAAGAGCTTTGCTGACTTGTAGTCAGGGCAGTGGAGAAAGATGGGACAAAATCTTACTTAATTTTTAAATAAACAAAACAACTCCCACCCTCCCCAGCAATTTACTTTCTAGCATCCTGATAACCCAGTTTGGTTTTTTAGAGATTTTTTGTTTCAAATTTGTATATTTAAAAATTGTAGTATAATAATCTGAGTATGCTTCAGATAAGTAAACTGGGCTCATAAAAGCCAACAGCCTCTGTTTGCCAGAAGCTGAGAATGGGCGACAGGGGGTGGATGGATCAATTGATGATTACATGTTCTGTTCATTCCCTCTGGGGCACCTGGCATTGGCCACTGTCAGAAGACAGGATACTGGGCTAGATCGACCTTTGGTCTGACCCAGTATGGCTGCTGTTATGTTCCTTGTACAATATTTGTGATAAAACATTTGTTCTTTTAGTTTTAGCTGAGTGTACCATGATTACCTCATAAACAGGATGCACTCTCAACTTATTTAAATATTTCATTGTGTTGCAAAATACAAACCTTACTCCACACACACACACACACCCTTGTCTTGGGAAAATCAAATAAATGAAACAATTAGTAGATCACAGTGCCAACCAGTAGGATATACTGTGTACAATCACAGAAGTATTATTAGTAAAACAAACATTACTGTTCCTTTTTTGGAGAAATGTGTGTTTCTCTTTGTGGAATTCATGTAAGTTTTAAACACTTATCTAGCAGGAAATCATATTAATTTGTCTTGGCCATCTGATAAATCAATTGAAAGCTGTAATTTTTTGGTCATGATTAAGATCTTTTATTTAACCACAGACACTGTAGTTTAATGTAGATATCTGCTTATTATTACTCAGACTACAGTGTCTTTTAGACTTATTAAAATGGGGTGTCAGTTTTGTGTGTGGGCTATGAAGACTTACAAAGATTGTGAGAAATGGCATTTGAATAATGGTTGAAGTAATTTTGTGGCAGCTGCATTATGGTTCTCTATATGTCCTCTGAAAATTTGCCCATGGCTGTTGCTTGCTGAAAATAGTTAAAAGAATATTTCTAGTTTACATGACGCTATTCAGGTTTTTTGTAAGTGCTATGTTTGCATGGGCAAATTTAGAGAGACCTACAGACTGAAACAGTGGTGTTATAGTAATGTTAATATTTTGTCAGGCATAAGGTTTTAACAAGATTTCCGTATGAGAGAAACCTATCATAGTTCAGTCAGTTCTTTTTTGAAGGAAAAAACCAAATCCCACAACCCTTTGACAGTAGCTGGGCAAGTCTATTTGGAAGCAATCAATATTTTTAATGAGAGAGGCAAGAGAGTGTTTTCCAGCTTAGACTAAGAAATATGTTTTTCGCAGGTATTTAGAAAGGGGAAATATCTTAAATGTTGACACACAAAAAGGCTAGCAAAGCAAGTTATTTTAGTGGCATGGGTTAGTTACTAGTTTATGAAAAAAAGCATAGGGACATTGCTTTTGTATGCTTGAACATTTTCCACATGTAATGTAAAAACCAAAAGGAGGTACTGTCCAGCAACTTTTCTTTTATTAGTGATATTTATCATTGTTTGTTGGCCAAAAAGGACTGTTGTCTGAGATATAAAGTTTGACAGTACAGCCAGAGGTTCAGAGGAGACTTAATTTTTAAAACTGTTAGGAGAATATTTTGCAATACTATTGAGAACCCATGTTCCCAAAATAGGATTTTTGAAGTTTCTCTTGATTGATTCATTTTAAATAGTTTGAAACTATTTGGTATAGTTAATTCTGTCTGTGAGAAATCAGTAGATGGATGACAAAGCAAAGGCAAAAGGCATTCTTGTCAGTGTGTCCTAGATCACAGCCTTTTGTAACACTGGCCATCCAGTTGACTTGCCCTCTTTGTCTGCAACTCCATTTAATCAAGTGTTTCAGGTATTTTAGCCCAATTGTCTTCCCTGAGACCTTTAGATAAAATAATTGAATTTATGTGAATCAGCTTCTTACATCACTTTCAATGGAGAAAAGGGCCAGAGGTCTTTCACTTCCTGTTTGGTTATACCAGCCTGTGAATTGTTACAGTTAGTCTCTGTTTTAAAAAAATGATTAACCGCCTCTCCTCTCAAAATTGAGAATTCATGAGATCAAGCTTTTCACATATGGTTCTTAAATTTTTTAGCATTGAAATAAATCTTTGTGAAAGAGCTTCATAATATGGCAGTAGGGTTCCTCACCACCGGGCAATATAAAGATGCAATTATTGAAATTAAGGATGATAAAAGATCTGTTACATCATCGATTCTTTTGCTCATGCAGGATTGTTTCCCACATTATATTTTCTCACTGCTGCTTGAAAAAGCTGTAGATTAAAGAAATATCTGTATTCAGTACTATTCAGAAATGCTACTATAATATGGCAGTGTGGAAATTCACTACTGGAATGTCTATATAAAATGTATAAACTACTGTTACTGGGTATAGGAGGACACATGACTGTGATTTTGGCAAAGAAATTAGAAAAATGGAAACAATGAAAAAATACACAGACATTTAGTACAATTGAAAAAATGATCTATACACAGTGGATAACGAAATATCACAATGTTCATAACCAATGATCACAGAAGTAGGAAAAATTGTACAAAGGAATCTTAAACGTGCTAATAATGCTTGAAAACATGTTTGAAAGGGAAAATAGGATTGCAGAGAAGGGTGAAATAATCATGGATAAACTCTAAGACCTAAAGTTTCATGAATCTTGTTTGGCATTGGTGAGACCGCTTCTGGAATAATGTCTGCTTCCACCATTTAAAAAGGATGTTGAAAAATTGAAGAGTTCAGAAAAGGGCTAGAAGAATAATTCAAGATGTGGTAAGCACACATTACAGAGACTTAAGGAGTTTAGTATATTTAGGTTACTGAAGCGAAGCAAACTGTGGACCGCGAGCCACCTCCGGCCCACAGGACCCTTCTACCCGGCCCCTGAGCTCCAGGCGCAGAAGCTAGCCCTCGGCCCCTCTCCTGCCGTTCCCCCTCCCCCGCAGCCTCAGCTCACTGCACCACCAGCGCAATCCTCTGGGCGGCGGGGCTGTGAGCTCTTGCCAGGCAGTGCAGCTGCAGAGCCGCGCCCTGACCCGGTGCTCTGTGCTGTGCAGTGGCATGGCTGGCTCCAGCCAGGTGGCACGGCTGCCTGTCCTGGTGCTCTGGGCAGCATGGCTGTAGCGCCGCCAGCCACCGGTGCTCCAGGCAGTGCGGTCAGGGGGCAGGAAGCAGGGGTTGGATAGAGGACAGGGGAGTTCGGGGTGGTGGTCAGAGGGTGGGGGTGTGGATGGGGTCAGGGCAGTCAGAGGGCAGGGAACAGGGGGGTTGAATGGGGGCAGGGGTCCCAGAGGGGCAGTCAGGAAGGAGAGGGGGGCCATCAGGGACAGGAGTTCCATGGGTGGTCAAGGAGAAGGGGTGGTTGGATGGGACAGGGGTCCCGGGGACGGGGGGGGCAATCAGGAATGAGAGGAGGGGTTGGATGGGGTGGCAAGGGGGCAGCCAGGGGCGGTCAGGGGACAGGAAGGGTTGGATGGGACAGGGGTCCCGGGGCAGGCCGTCAGGGGGTAAGAAGCAGTGGAGGTCAGATAGAGGGTGAGGGCCGGGCCACGCCTGGCTGTTCGGGGCGGCACAGCCTCCCCTAATCAGCCCTCCATACAATTTTGGAAATCTGATGTGGCTGTCAGGCCAAAAAGTTTGCCCACCCCGGTCTGTAACAACTTACCTAGGAAGAAGATACCACATGGCTCTTTAATCTAACAGACATAACCATGTCCAGTATTGGGAGTTGGAGATAGAGGTAGATAATACAATTAAATATCTTTCCCAGAGTTTGCAGAGATTGAGGCATGGATGAGAGCAAGATTAATATGTCTTCATCCAAATAAAACATAGGTGATACTGGTACGTTTGAAAAAGAAATTGGAAGATATGGCAAAACTATTGTTCCCCTCTGACTGAGGATATATCTTGGCTTTGTGTCAGTTGTGATCACAGTTCTGATTACATTGCCAAGTCTCTCTGGATGTGATCACCATTCATTGTGAACTGTGACAGCTTTTTTCAGGTACCACATTTCCTTTCTTTGCCCCCATAATTTATATCTTTGTCACCGCAGAATGACAACATCTTGTAACTATTCAAAAGCTACAAATACTGCAGAATACAGCAGCACATTTATTAAATGAAACACATTTAATATAAATATTTTAAAAAGTAGCAATTTTCAACAAACCTGTCCAGCCTAAAGGTTTTAGGATCCCACATAAAATAAGGCTGCACCCTGAAAATGATATAAAATCTACAATGGGGTTCTGCATTTCTCTTTCAAAACTAATTTGCTCAGTTTCTCAGTAAAAAGATTGTTTTTCTAACTGCAAAGTCACCCTCAATATATTACTCTACTGAAGAAAATAACCCTGAATTGTAATACTAAATCAAGTACTCTAAAAGTGATTGAAGGTTGAACAAAAAGTTTTTGCAGACACTGGGAACAGTTGATGCAGTTTTCAAGGAAAATAACTCTTTGGCCTCTGGCCTCCTAACATATTTAACTATAGCCTAATCTTGTTTACTAATCATTCGCAAAACTTTTTTTTTTTTTACACTAACATTACTGCTTGCATTTACAGCTAAAATTCCAGTTCTCTCCCTCTCTCTCAATCAGTTTCTGAACATTGTGCATTAACTCTTGTTTTATGTCTTTCCTTTAAGCGAACAAATTAGTGGCCAATTAGTGAATGGGGGTGAATTTAGATCATAAGAACGGCCATACTGGGTCAGACCAAAGGTCCATCTAGCCCAGTATCCTGTCTTCTGGACAATGTCAATGCCAAGTGGCCCAGAGGCAATGAACAGAACAGGTAATCATCAAGTGATCCATCCCCTCTCACCCATACCCAGCTTCTGGCAAACACAGGCTACGGACACCATACTGGCTAATAGCCATTGATGGACCTATCCTCCATGAATTTATCTAGTTCTTTTTTGAACCCTGTTATAGTCTTGGCCTTCACAACATCCTCTGGAAAGTAATTCCACAGGTTGACTGTGAGTTGTGTGAAAAAATACTTCCTTTTGTTTGTTGTAAACCTGCTGCTTATTAATTTCATTTGGTGACCCCTAGTTCTTGTGTTATGAGGAGTAAATAACACTTCCTTATTTACTTTCTCCACACCAGTCATGATTTTATAGACCTCTATCATATCCCCCCTTAGTCACCTCTTTTCCAAGCTGAAAAGTCCCAGACTTATTAATCTCTCCTCATACGGCAGCTGTTCCATACCCCTAATCATTTTGGTTGCCCTTTTCTGACCATTTTCCAATTCCAATATATCTTTTTTGAGATGGGGCAACCACATGTATGCAGTATTCAAGATATGGGTGTACCATGGATTTATATAGAGGCAATAAAATATTTTCTGTCTTATTATCCTTTCTTAATGATTCTCTAATCTCCTTGAGCATTTCAAAGTCACTATCACCATCCTGATCAGGTGGTCTGTAATATATCCCTACTGCAATATTCTTATTATTCAAGCATGGAATTACTATCCAGAGTGATTCTATGGTACAGTTTGGTTCATTTAAGATTTTACTTCATTTGATTCTATGCTTTTTTTCCACATATAGTGCCACCCCCCCATCAGCACAACTTGTTCTGTCCTTCCAATATATTTTGTACCCTGGTATTACTGTGTCCCATTGATTATCTTCATTCCACCAAGTTTCTGTGATATCTATTATATCAATATTCTCATTTAATATGAGGCACTCTCGTTTGCCCATCTTATTATTTAGCCTTCTAGCATTGGTATATAAGCACTTGAAAAACTTGTCACTTTTTAGTTGTCTGCCATTACATGATGTAATTGAATGGGACTTTTTTTCTTTTGACTGCTTCTCATCAGATCCTACCTGCATTTTATCATCTTACATCCTCTCTTCCTTATTAGGACATAGGGAATCTCCACTTATAGATCCTCCCTTAAGATATATCCAAACCATGTGCTCCTTCGCACCTGTTGGCTTTCCCCCAGCCCTTAGTTTTAAAAAGTATCACCAAATTGCTTCATAAACACACACCTATACACTCAGTTACCTAAGCCTAAATCTACCCATCATTGTGGAGTGCCATTTGTGTTATATAGACAGTTCATGTCATGTCAAGTCCCCAAATATTTGACAATAGTGACAGCTTTAGCACATTTCAGCAAAATCTACAGTAACACATTCTTTCCTTCTGAAAGTATTTAATATTAGTCCTAGCAAAAGAATTCTGGGGTCCACGGAGGATGTCTTTATGACTTCCACATGACATTTTAAAGGTTTCATACCATATATCATGATCAGAATGAATGAACTATTCATAGAATACAAGGTAAACCTTGCTCTAATTTATGAACAGATTAGGTGTAAATAAATCAATGGATAAGGCCAAAATATGCTATGATAGTTTACTGAACGCCAACAGTGTTTTCAGCACTGTAGAAAACAGAGAGTAAGACGCAGATCCCTACCCGAGGGAGGTTACAATTTAAAAAAGCCATGATAATTCAAGCATGTAATGCACCAGATAACTAGAGGCTACATTTAATGAGACAAGCTTTGTGTGTTCTGTAGCACACCAAAACACACTTGTTCAGCAAATTAGAGTCAATTGGCCTTGTGGTTGACATATGCATTAAGGAATAATCGGCAAGGAGACAGGGAGCATAGCTGGTACATAAGCAAAGGAGGAAGTTCCAATGAGGTATCAAAAATGAGAGATGGGATAACAGGGCGAAGTGAGAGCAGCAACATAGGCAGGAGCACACTTTTGCAGAGTTTTAAGATGATAATGAAATTAAAAAGTAAGAGGAAGCCAGAGAGGATTCAAAAAGGGAAGCAACATGATCAGAGCAGCAAGTAAGGAATATATTCTGTGCACAAAGTTTGGATGGATTGAAGGGGAACAACATTGGAAGTACTGAAGTCGGAGAGGAGGAGATGATGGTTGGAGTATAATGAAGACAGGAGATGACCAGGCATTGAAAAAGCTGTTTCCCACAAATAAGTTGTCTCTATCCAGAAGCAAGGGAACAGGGATTCACATTGTAAAAAACCACTATCCCAAATAAAACACATTTGTCAATCCTAGAAGGAAGGAGCTAGACATGGTGATGCATATAAAGTTATGTTATACTTCAGAAATTCAAGGCACCTTCAGATTAACACAATGATACAAAAAATAAATGAGACTTTTGAACTTTTGACCATATTTCAAGGATACGTTTCAGTTAGTTGATGATTTTCCAAGTTTCTAATGCTTTTTTTAACACAACAGATTTGTTCTAGCCAAGGTTTTTTCCCCTTTTTCTTTTTGTGCCTAACATTTTGAAGCTATTTTAAAAACAGAGACATTAAATTTGAGGTGAATGGTGTAGAAAGTGGGGCCTGTAAGACACTGAGGAAGTTTTTTACTGTGCTAATCTCTTATTGAATTATAGAACTGCCGCAAGAAGAGATTACTTATTAATATTTTGCAATATTCTGCTATATTCCAGCTGCAAACACACAACCATACACAGTTATTCCCCTACCTACATCTCTGACCTCTCCCCTATATACCCTTTCACCCCCCTATGTTCCACGCAAGCTGACTTTTCCCTTTATTGTTCACTAATTTCCAACTTTATGTTCTCTTTGAGTATGTCTACGCAGTAAGATAAGTCCAGGCTGGAGCCTGGGCTCAACCCTAACCCCCTTCCATCCATACATCAATAGTGCTAATCAAGGGCTCAAACCTAGGGTCCCAGGACCCCGCAGGGCTGGAGGATCCAAGCCCATGTTAAGCTGGGACCTGGGGTCTGCACCCTATTGCTTTCCTGGACCCCAGCTTGACTCAGGTCCAGAAAGTTCTCTGGATATATCCCAGAGTTCCCAGCGGTGGAGGAGCAGTGCTGCAGGAAGCCAGCGCAGCAGCTGGAAGCACCATTACTGCCTAGCCAAGCATGCTCCCTGTTTCTGCTCCTTTCGTGGTGGCAGCGGCTCCTGCTCCAACTCCTCCTTGCTGCATGGAGCTTGCCCAGAGCCGGGACCAAAAGCTGACAGGCAGGAGGCAGCTCCTAGCTGTCAGGATGTTGGGGGATCCTTACCCCTCTCCCACAGCCATGCTGAGCCAGGAGCTCTGCTGTTCCCCTTCCTTGAAGGGCAGCTGCTTGGTCCCTGCTCCACTCTCTGTCCCTTGCTCCTGAACCCCCGTGCCCTCCCTGGTGCTGCGTGTGCTATGATTAGGACCCTACCAAATTCACGGCCATGAAAAACTTGTCATGGACCATGAAATCTGGCCTCCCACTGTGAAATCTTTTGCGTGTTTTTATCCTATACCATACAGATTTCATGGGAGATTTAGTATTACAATTCAGGGTTATTTTCTTCAGTAGAGTAATATATTGAGGGTGACTTTGCAGTTACAAAAAAACAATCTTTTTACTGAGAAACTGAGCAAATTAGTTTTGAAAGAGAAATGCAGAACCCCATTGTAGATTTTATATCATTTTCAGGGTGCAGCCTTATTTTATGTGGGATCCTAAAACCTTTAGGCTGGGCAGGTTTGTTGAAAATTGCTACTTTTTTAAATATTCAAACTTAAGATACCATATATGCTAACTTTTTCCCCCTTCCCATTTTCAACGATATGTTAGCTTGTAAAGGGAAAAACTTGTAAGTATCCCCAGGCACATAGGCTTTCTGGTTTAACTTCTGTGATTAAATACAAATAAATGTGTCTAAATCTGGGAGCCCTCAGCTAAATATCAAGGGTTGCTCTTCCAGTGCTGAAAGATTCAGTTTAATTGACCAATTAAATTGGCAGTAGTATAAATGTTTTACTCAGAAGAATCTAGATCCTACATTCATTTAGTGGAAATTTTGAGGGTGCAAGATCTAGGTTAGGCCAGATTCTTTTAAATGGTGTGACGGGGAAGGCCAGATGGCTATAGAAAAGTAGTGGGAGATAGATATATTTGCTCCAGGCTAAACAAATCCCTGGTACCAGGATAAGTTAAATGGCAGCTGCTCCAGGTCAATTAAGACACCTGGGGCCAATTAAGAACTTTCCAGAAGGCAGGGAGAATGCTAGGTTGATTGAGACACCTGAAGCCAATCAGGGACTGGCTGCTGAAACTAGTTAAAAGCCTCTCAGTCAGGTCGGGGTGGATGTCAGGAGCTGTGGGAGGAAGTTGTGCTGTTGGAGAGACTGAGCAATGCACACCATATCAGGCACAAGGAAGGAGGCCCTGAGATAAGGGTGAAGTGGAGCCTGAGGAAGTGGGGGCTGCTGTGGGGAAGTAGCCCAGGGAATTGTACGTGTCATGTTTCTAAAAGGTCAGCTACCATAGCTGATACTATTAGGGTCCCTGGGCTGGAGCCTGGAGTAGAAGGCGGGCCCGGGCTCCCTCCTTTGGCCCCCACCCCCGATTAATCACTGAGACTGGGAGACAACAGAGACTGTGCAAGGGAGGATAGCTTCTCCTCACCTCCCTCACTGGCTTATGATGA
Organism: Lepidochelys olivacea; assembly: GCF_965140295.1. Classification (NCBI taxonomy): domain Eukaryota; kingdom Metazoa; phylum Chordata; order Testudines; family Cheloniidae; genus Lepidochelys; species Lepidochelys olivacea. The sequence goes on from NC_140415.1 coordinate 27,120,060, forward strand.
AAATGGCTCAGTAGACTGTGACCCTTGTCTCTAGAGAGAGAAGGGTTACATGGAGGGTCACAGTGAGCCTCTGAGGTTAGCGAAATCCACCAGGAAATGCGGGACCCACGGAGAGAAAGACAGAGCTTTGTCACAATGGTTAAATTCCATATCAGTTTGGTGTGATGGTCATTTGGTTATGGTTAATTTATTTGTAAGTATCCATGGTATTTTGCAAACACAAAATAAAGCATTTTAAATTACGTGGTAATATTTAATAAATATTGAAGGATATTCATTTCCGAGAATAATTCACAGCGCATCTCAAATATATTATCACACATTCTGAAAACAACCTTTTTGTAGCTGATGTCATAAAATATGTGTTTGGGTGTTTAAGAATTGCACCAACAAAAACTTGTAGTTCTCATTTAAAATCTGCTCAATGTGTAGTGTCCAGAATAAGTATATTAATTTAGAAGTGACAATTTTAAATGTGCTTCCTAAGTGCATTGATTAAACTTAGGTTACACTATTCAGTTTCCAAGTAGTATAAGAAAAATTTACATAATTTCCCAAGCTTTCTTTATGTGTACGTCTAAGATGTACGTGCATTTCCGTCACATTTTAGGCAATATTTAGGACTCAATCCTGCAAAAAGCTGAGCAAATGAGCAACTTTACCTGTGTGAATATCTGGGCCCTTAATTTGTAAATATAGTATATTACACACGGAAAACTACGTTAAAAGAAATTATTATTAGTTTGCAAAGTCAAACTCTCTAAAAGTTTGGAAATGTCAGAATCAAGGTTGCCTGTGGAACCTAATTTATCCTACTTGTGCGTATGCATTATGATTCAGTCTTTAATTGCATAAAATCATGTTATTTTTTTTCCCACAGAACCACTGCCTCATTCAGTGCACAGGATGGATGGTGCTAATTTAATGAACAGTTCTTCAGTTTTTCAATGTGTGGCCCTAGGCCTTATTTACTCCATGCTGTTTAAACCTGGAAGACAGAATTATTGAATTTCCTCATAGGCTTTTCTATGTTGCTCATCATTAAAGTGTTTGTGTGCTTCGCAAACATTAATTGTCTTCTCCCCAGCCCTGTGAGGTGATAGGGGTGTTACTATCCCCATTTTACAGATGGGGAGCTGAGGCACGGAGACCATTCTATCCCATTTTACAGATGGGGAGCTGAGGCACGGAGACCATTCTACAGACAACCTTAATTGTTACATTTCCTAACTTTTGAGTGCTTGACTTTAAAACTTTAGTAATGTTTTTAATGTAGTTTGTTGTGTGTAATAACCTAGCTTTTTAAAAGCAAAGTGATCAAACAGAAATTGCATCATGTGGCATTGTATTGTCACCCACATGGGTCCTCAGGAGGGTTGGAAACTTAGGTCCACTGCACAGACCTCTGCCAGTTGAGCTAACAGAGTAACTGATAGCAATAGTAGATCGTCATCCTGTATGTGAACTAGCGCTAGAAGGGGATGAGACACACACTTTGCCAGTCGGTTCCACGATAATTGCTGACAGCAGAGAAATTGAGAGACTGAGGAATATTGGGTTCTGCTATAGGCTGCAGAGGGGAGTGTGCTCTAGTGGGTAGAGACCCTTCTGCCCTGTCCCCTCCAATCTGTCTGTTCCAGGCCTGTCTCTTAGATTCATAGATATTTAGGTCAGAAGGGACCATTATGATCATCTAGTCTGACCTCCTGCACAACGCAGGCCACAGAATTTCACCCACCACTCCTACAAAAAAAGCCTCACGCCTATATCTGTGCTATTGAAGTCCTCAAATCATAGTTTAAAGACTTCAAGGAGCAGAGAATCCTCCAGCAAGTGACCCGTGCCCCATGCTACAGAGGAAGGCAAAAAGCCTCCAGGGCCTCTTCCAATCTGCCCTGGAGGAAAATTCCTTCCCGACCCCAAATATGTCGATCAGCTAAACCCTGAGCATATGGGCAAGATTCATCAGCCAGATACTACAGAAAATTCTTTCCTGGGTAACTTGGATCTCACCCCATCTAATAGCCCATCACAGGCCATTGGGCCTATTTACCATGAATATTTAATTACCAAAACCATGTTATCCCATCATACCATCTCCTCCACAAACTTATTGAGTTTAATCTTAAAGCCAGATAGATCTTTTGCCCCCACTGCTTCCCTCGGAAGGCTATTCTAAAACTTCACTCCTCTGATGGTTAAAAACCTTCGTCTAATTTCTAGTCTAAATTTCCTAGTGGCCAGTTTATATCCATTTGTTCTTGTGTCCACATTGGTACTGAGCTTAAATAATTCCTCTCCCTCTCCAGTATTTATCCCTCTGATATATTTATAGAGAGCAATCATATCTCCCCTCAACCTTCTTTTAGTTAGGCTAAACAAGCCAAGCTCCCTGAGTCTCCTTTCATAAGACAAGTTTTCCATTCCTCGGATCATTCTAGTAGCCCTTCTCTGTACCTGTTCCAGTTTGAATTCATCCTTCTTAAACATGGGAGACCAGAACTGCACACGGTATTCCAGGTGAGGTCTCACCAGTGCCTTGTATAACGGTACTAAAACCTCTTTATCCCTACTGGAAATACCTCTCCTGATGCATCCCAAGACTGCATTAGCTTTTTTCACAGCCATATCACATTGGCGGCTCATAGTCATCCTATGATCAACCAATACTCCAAGGTCCTTTTCCTCCTCCGTTACTTCTAATTGATGCGTCCCTAGCTTATAACTAAAATTCTTGTCATTAATCCCTAAATGCATGACCTTACACTTCTCACTATTAAATTTCATCCTATTACTATTACTCCAGTTTACAAGGTCATCCAGATCCTCCTGTAGGGTATTCCTGTCCTTCTCTAAATTGGCAGTACCTCCCAGCTTTGTATCATCCGCAAACTTTATTAGCACACTCCCACTTTTTGTGCCAAGGTCAGTAATAAAAAGATTAAATAAGATTGGTCCCAAAACCGATCCTTGAGGAACTCCACTGGTAACCTCCCTCCAGCCTGACAGTTCACCTTTCAGTAGGACCCGTTGTAGTCTCCCCTTTAACCAATTCCTTATCCACCTTTCAATTTTCCTATTGATCCCCATCTTATCCAATTTAACTAATAATTCCCCATGTGGCACGGTATCAAATGCCTTACTAAAATCTAGATAAATTAGATCCACTGTGTTTCCTTTGTCTAAAAAATCTGTTACTTTCTCAAAAAAGGAGATCAGGTTGGTTTGGCATGATCTACCTTTTGTAAAACCATGTTGTATTTTGTCCCATTTACCATTGACTTCAATGTCCTTAACTACCTTCTCTTTCAAAATTTTTTCCAAGACCTTGCATACTACAGATGTCAAACTAACAGGCCTATAATTACCCAGATCACTTTTTTCCCTTTCTTAAAAATAGGAACTATGTTAACAATTCTCAAATCATACGGTGAAGATTATCTGGGCCCCCTGATTTAGTCCCATTAAGCTGTTTGAATTTCGCTTCTACCTCAAATATGGTAATGTCTACCTCTATATCCTCATTCCCATTTGTCATGCTACCATTATCCCTAAGATCCTCTTTAGTCTTATTAAAGACTGAGGCAAAGTATTTGTTTAGATATTGGGCCATGCCTAGATTATCCTTGACCTCCACTCCATCCCCAGTGTTTAGCGGTCCCACTTCTTCTTTCTTTGTTTTCTTCTTATTGATATGACTATAGAACCTTTTACTATTGGTTTTAATTCCCTTTGCATGGTCCAACTCTACTTGACTTTTAGCCTGTCTCACTTTATCCCTACATGTTCTGACCTCAATAAGGTAGCTTTCCTTGCTGATCCCTCCCTTCTTCCACTCCCTATATGCGTTCTCCTTTTTCTTAATCACCTCTCTGAGATGCTTGCTCATCCAGCTTGGTCTACAACTCCTGCCTATGAATTTTTTCCCCTTACTTGGGATGCAGGCTTCCGATAGCTTCTGCAGCTTTGATTTAAAATAATCCCAGGCCTCCTCTACCTTTAGATCCATAAATTCTTCAGTCCAATCCACTTCCCTAACTAATTTCCTTAATTTTTGAAAGTCAGCCCCTTTGAAGTCAAAAACCCTAGCTTCAGATTTATTTTTATTAATCCTTCTGTTCAGTTTGAACTGAATTAGCTCATGATCACTTGAGCCAAGATTATCCCCTACGACCATGTCTTCTATGAGGTCCTCACTACTCACCAAAACCAAATCTAAAATGGCATCCCCTCTAGTCGGTTCATCAACTACTTGATAAAGGAATCCATCAGCTATCGCATCTAGGAAAATCTGAGCCCTATTATTATTACTAGCACTCGTCCTCCAGTCTATATCTGGGAAGTTAAAGTCTCCCATGATCACACAGTTTCCATTAGTATTTACTTTATTTTCTTCCTCAACCCTGGCTCCTTTTCTCAGTCCCAATTTCCTTCCAGTCCCAGTCTCTATTCCTGAGGCTTTTCATCCCAGTCTCCTGCCCAGCCAGCCCTTGTTTCCCCTTCCTGTCGAACTGCTTCTGTCCAGCGTCCTGTCCAGCGAGTCCCAGTTCCTTACTACCGGGTCTTTGTCCAGTGTCTCTCTTTCTTCTCCAACTAGCTCCTAGCTGCTGTCTCCAGGCTCCTCATCCAATCTCAGTATTTTCTCTCTCCCTGTCTCCGCCCTCCACAAATACCTCCTGGTTCTTTGTCCCAGTCTCCTTGTCCAGCTGGTCCCATTTCTGTTCACCTACTCCTCGCCCGAGTCTCCTTGTCCAACTGGTCCCAGTCTTTCCCTTCTTCCCTCCAGCTCCTCATCCAACCTCAATGTTTCATCCCCCTAGCCTGTTGGATCTCAGTCTCCACCTCACAAACAGCTCCCAGTCTCATTGCCCAATCAGTCCCAATGTCCTTTCCCTCCAACTCCCAGTCACCGTTTCTCTCTCTACCTCCAATCCCAGTCTAACTAGATTCCCTTTCCCTCATCCTGGTCTTTTGTCCCCACTATATTCAAATCAGACAGCTTTCTCCTCCACGCTAACTGGGTGCCATCAAGGAGTAAAGGGATCATTGAGAGCACAGGAGAGAACCTGCTGTCAGGTCCAGTATCTTGCCCCATCCTGACTCAGATCAGCCAGGAGTTGCAATTACAGGAATCTGAGCTCCCACCGTCATGGGTTGGATCATGGTCTCTCACTGTGTGGAATCTTAGATTTTAACTGTTAAAATTGAAGTCTCTACTGAGCATATGCAAAAGTGTAGTTTTTTAAGGGCTTATAACTTGGCCACATTTGAGTGGATTTTCACAGGGATAGCAAAAGGTATAGTAGACCTGACACATAGGCTACCGTCCATCAAATTTCAAGCACCTGCTCCAATGTATAGGCACACTAAAGTATTTCAGAGAAAAGGTTTCAAGAATCTTTTATCATGTTCAAAACACTGTTTCTCACTAGCCTTGTTGTTGGAGACAACTAGACTATTTTGGCTGGAATTTTTTTTTTAAAAATTCAGCCTGAGGCAGACGTCCAACATGAAGAATTTTAACCCAAATGGTTAAAGTTTGGCAGAATTGTAAGCAAGTGAAAACAGGTCTTATAGTAGGAAGTGGCAGACAACCTTAATTCTAGCTGCCTACGATTAAATTTATCTATGGAATCTTCCATACTGAAGGATTTAAAAACATGCACATGTAAGAATTACTTTTGTCATCTTACATGAACTGTATTCAAGCTCTTTTCTACGTGAACACTTAGTTTATGACCAGTTTGGGTGTGAATCTACCACACACTAGCCTGGTTCACACTATCTGGTCATGTAGACCCTGCTCACACCCACCAACAGTTTCTTTGTGCACTTTGATTTAGACCAGGGGTTCTCACAACAAATGTTCTGGTGGCCTCAGAGTGCGGATATCAGCTCTTGCTGGTGGCCGCTCTAACAATTTTTCCTAAAATACTTAATTAACTTTAGGAAAAACAAATGAATATGCACATATACATGTCCAAATCATTGTAATTTATTTATGTAGGATTTTTTTTGGAGAATCAATAATAAAAATAATGTACAGTTGTCTCTATTCTTTACTGGACCTAAACAGAATAGAAACACAAATAAGGTGCTTTGCACGTTCTTGTCTTTTTTCTTATTGTTTCTGTTGCTTTTTTTTAGACTTGCTAGCTACTAAGTCTGCTGTGAAAAGTGATATTTATTAACAAACATACAGATATCACTTTTCACTGAAGACATACTCAGCCCTGGCAATCCCGGGGACAAACTGAGCCCTGGATGGGGAGGTGGGTATGGAGGCAGCAGGAGCCGGGGCAATGGGGCACTAGGGGAGGCAGTGGAGGCCAGAGGTGATGGGAGGGGTGGTGAGCTCGGGGAATGGAGCCCAAAGCCCTGTGGCTGGAGCCTTCCACCTGCCACCCCAGGGCTGAAGCCTGACCCCCACCGCCTCTGGGAAAGTGGGGAACTCACCTGCTGCCTGCTCTTCCAGCATTTGTGCGTCCAGAGAGGGGCCTCTGCTTTGCCCCGTCCCCCACCTCCCCACCAATAACCACCCAGAAGGCTGTGCCTGCAAGAAAAGTCCCTGGTGGCTACATGTGGCCATGGTTGCCGCATCTGAGAAACACTGATCTAGACCCATTTCAAAGCAGGTTAGATCAAAACACACTAAGGAATTGTTAGTGTATATCAGTGGATCCACATGGACAATTAATGCAGCATTCTAGTGGAGAGTAGATTTACATCCCAGTTTGCTGCAAACTATATGTTTGTGTAGACAAGCTCCAAGAATATCAGAAATGCAGCTTCGTCTGGGTAGCAAGTAATTTTTCTTTAACAGAGTATATCTGTACACAACATTTAAGGACAGAAAATAAAGAAGGATGCATTTTCTAAATGAAAGATCTGGGGAAGTTAATTAAGTGGAACGTAAATTTGTGAAAAGTGCTTTGGTATCTTTAATAGTTTGGACCTTTGTTTTAAGCAAGGAAGGGAGAACCTGGGTTTTGTGAAACCTGTACAACTTTTTGTAGTTTGAGGTTTCACAGAACGTGTTTTGAATTTCACAAAATATTTTTCCTTTTTTAATATAAGGACATTTCAAGACAAAAGCGGATTGTCTTGGTTAAATAAAAGTCTGTTCTATGCAAGCAAAAGATTCATGTATAAAAGTAATTCCTGCCCCTTTTTCTAGGACTGTCAGGGGAATATAGTTAAAAAACAAAAATATACAGCATTCCCAAACTTGAGTTTTGCAGGTGCAAAATGGAACTCAAACCTCAGAATATTTGAGTTTTATTCTAAATCTATAATCTATGAGCTTTGGCAGATTCTAAATTTGGCAAAAGAAATTCTCCCAGTCCTCCTTTAAGTCTTATCCAAAATATTTATAATGCATTTTGACATTTCTAAACTGTAAACCTGCTATAGGAGTGATGAGAACTGAGTGTCTTGTAATAAAAAATATTTTAATCACAGTCTTTTATTTCTGAACAATGTGAGTTACATGTGGGTATTGATTGTATGGAGATGTGTAATTGTTTTCCTGTACTATAAAATGAAATATAGTAAGAAGTTAAAATGTGCCTTTAAAATCATTATCATCATCATCATCATCTATAATGCAAAAGGAACATTTTTAAAAGATTATAGAAATGTGTACTTTTTTCCCCTCCTTGACTCGAAAATGGTTTTCTAAAAAAAAAAAAAAAAAAAGGCAGGAAATATAATAAAGAATGCTTAATGTTGTAAGGACATAAGTATATTCAGTCTGGAAGTAACAAAGTTTTTATATATGTTATTTTCTTGACAAACAGGTTCATACAAAGTTCCACTGCAGGCAGGCACATGCTCCTGGCACTGAAACTTCATGCTTGACGTTTTCCTATGATGGTACTGTCCTTGCTAGTCGAGGAGGTAGGTAAATAAAAAGCTCTTTGATGTATGTTGCTTAATGAAAGATAAGTTTAGGTTTCCGCTAATTATTAACTAATGTGGGAAAGAAATTCTGGCCATTTTAAATCATACCACCTAGAGGTAATTCTTCATACTAGGAAAATAATACATTGAAATCAGAAGTTAGCTATTCTCTGGATTTTTTTTTTAAATCTGAAATACTTCACAAATCTTAATTTTCATTACCATACCTTACTCTAAAATTGTGTTTCATCAGCAGTTCTGAACATGGATGGGGGAAGCATGTCCAACTTCCTAAGGGAGTGCGGCAAGGCTTCTCACTCACTGGGTCACAACATCTCTACTGCCCCTCCGTCATGAATAAATTTGAGTGAGTGACTCTGTGAACTGTTGCGTAGGGATGCAGTGCCACTCAGATTTGGTCCAGCCTCTCTTCCATCAAAATGTAAGGGCACCTGGGCCAAATTTGAGTGAATGGGTTTGCAATCTGGCACACTGCATCACAGTCCCCACTAGCATTCATCAGTGCTGAAATTAAGGAGTACTGCCCTGAAAACACTGTAGATGTTATGTGCTTTTAAACATTTCCTAGTCTATGCACAGCAGGATCAAAAGACTGGTTTATTTAAAGTAGAAGTTCCTTTATTGGAATCACTGTATTAATGGCTCCAGTTCCATATAGATTACATTGGAAAGTCCTGTTTTGTAAGGTGAAGGGAGGGCATGAATCAGAAAATGTTGAGAACACCTGCGGTACATTTATGGAAGGAAATTTATAAAAATAATTAAGGGAAATTGTAGAAGAAAATGATTTAATTTATTTTGCTATGTTTTTATTGTACAAATTCCAATTTTTTTAATCCAAGCAATAATAATCCACCAAAATCAGAAATTTTAAATTTGAATAAAATAAACACACAAAATTAACTAATAAGAATTTTTCAAAATTAATACAAAGTGTTTAAAAGTATCAACTTTTTTCATTTGTTCTTTGTGGAAAAGCCTCCAACAGTATTCACTTCATATTGTTTACTGTTTATTCTCTCCCCAGTTCACTTGTCTATACACTGTAATTTTTTGTCATTGGATTGTATTTTATCTAATTTGTATTGTAAACACCATGAAAAGGGGAGCTTCTTATTTGCCTGTAAAGTGTTGTCAGTTTCTGTGCTCCTGTATAAATAATGACACATTTATAAATGGTTCTCTGAGTCTCCTCTGTTGTTATAGGCTGAGTTTTTCAAAGCTGCCTATCATGCTCTAATTAGACTTTCTCTTTATGCCATTCATTTTCTTCATTTGTCCTTCCACGTGATACCTTCCTTTTGAGGATATTTTCTTAAGTTCCGTATTTGTGAATTTATTAAACTTGCTCAGTAGCCTTTTGCCGTTTTTTACTGTGGTGTTGTACTTCCTTCCCCCATGTTCTTCCCATCCTTATTTGTCCCCAGAATGTGTATCTGGATGATCAGGCATCCAGATGACTAGTCAGACTATGCCTAACTTACTTAATCATCAGTCTGTCACATTTCAGTCTAAATTGTATAAAAACTTGATTTATACTATTGCAGGATTTAAGCATAAGAAATGGCTCCTTAGTGTGTTTTAAAATATTACCTTAATATACAGTACTTGCCTGGTTAGATGATTTTTTTAAACTCTGTATATCTGCTATACTAAAATGAGAAGGATTCATGCTTTATTTTAAATTCTTTGTTTGGTTAATGTTTTAATATAAGTATTGCTTTGGATCTGTACCAATAAAAGCAGGTGTGGATCCAGCAGCCATAGATTAGCATGGGGATCAAAGAGAGGATCATTGTTTGGGTGAGTGGGGACTTTCACTGAAAGCCTGATTGCCTCCCCTGCATCTGATGTAGATTCTGAGTCAGAGATGAGGGAGATGAGGCACAGCTCAGCTGCAGGCACAGGGGAAAAGGAACAGCAGGAGAGTTGCTTATGGGAGTTCCTGGCTTCGTTCTTGTCAGTTATTAGCTAACAACCTGACAGAAATTTAAGAAAGTGATATTTACACACATTTCATTATTTTAAAAAAGCATGTTTGGCAACGTTTTCTTATCTTAACAATAAAGAGTGATTCAATAGTGTAGCTACTAATCTATCATAAAAATAAAACTTGAGTTTTATATGCTGGTATTATATAGAACTTACAGTGAACTTCTCTTCTTGTTTATGAGATAAAAATCTCTGAAAAGTCATGTGTGGATCAATGCATTTCTTTGGTGTATCACCTCAGAGGTGAACAACTCTTAGGTCTGGGACTCTTAAATAGTCAACTTATAAATGAAAACCAGTGCATCATGACTTCATGTAACTAAACTCAATGAAACCTATTCACCTCTGCGCTATCAGATAGCATGTGCAAATATGTGCTACCTGTATGGCTCAGAGATGAATATACTTCTTTTTCCCCCCTCAATTTTTGACCATCTCCCATTTAAAATATTTAGATGGAAAAACTGTTTCATTCAGAACTTCTTGATGAATATGAAGAGATTCCAGATACAGTATTTCTGATTAATACATTTAGAGAGTGTGTAACGATAATATTGGCCATGATTTTTAAAAATTTGGTCTATACAGACTTCTGTTTTGATGAATAGCAAGATGAATTGTTCCTTAAGGTAAATACTGACCAAAGCAAATCTGAAGTTAATATTTGCTTAAGTATATAAACTTGACATTCACCTCAATAAAATGCCAATATTTATTGGCACTAATGGATATTATATAGCTGTCACCAGTTTTTAATATCTGATTTTTAAATCAAGATGGATGTTTTCCTAAAAAAAGTCCTCTAGTTCAAACATACATTAATTCAGGGAAGTCTTACAGTCTGTGTTATACAGGAGGTCAGACTAGATGATCATTGTGGTTCCTTCTTGCCTTATAATCTATGAATTTATGGAGCTCAGAGGGCTTTCTGGAAGGATTGGAGTTTTAGCAGCCATAGTTTCTTCATGGATAGAGAAGCAATTATTCTTAAACACAATGCCAAGTGGGATGGTCTGTTGGAAGGGTAAAGTCTGGAGGACCAGATCATCCTGAGAGACATAGAAGATGGTGTAAGTGTAGAAATGTGAAATAATTTCTCTCCCAGATCCATGTTCTGTCATTTAGCTTTTGGCCCATCGGAGGGAGTGATGAGCAGCGTCTGTCTCCTGGGTAGCTCCTTAATTGGCCTTCTCCAGCCTGGTGTGCATGAGCCATTGCACAAGTACAGGGCTGTGACCTTGCCCCCTTTGAGGTGATGTACATTTCAAGGGTGCAACAGCATTGGAGCTCCTGCATTGCTCAGAGAAAACGGTGATGCTCAGGCACGCTTTCATTCCATTTTTCTCACACATGTAAGGGCCAGAAAATATTTAGATGGTGTTAAAGATATGTTTTTGTTTTCATACATTTAATATTTTGATGTTCTCTTGTGTTAACCTTTTTATGTAAATAGCTTTCCTGTGTGTTTTAAATAATTTTATCTCATTCTATAAACTTTGTTGTTAGTGCAGAGACTTGAGGGAAACTGCCACAGCTCTAAAGTGTTGAGTCTTTCAGGCACTAGCACAACAGCCTTATGTAACACACGCTCGGTGACTTAGGCTGAGCCATGCATTTCCAGGTCAATTGCTTTCCTGGCTGATGTCAGCAGTGGAGCTCCCTGGAGATTATCACATGGTTCACTTTCCAATTTATGCAGTACTCTTGCTTCACAGTATCTCTCTCATCTTTCTGTATCCTATACAGTCTTTCTGATCAGCATTTTCTCCTGTCCCATCAGCATGTAGGTTCTAACTTGACTGAAGGCTGTTTGCAAAAGACCTATCTTGGTTCAGCAAAAACGAAGGCATTATTCTGGGAGCTCTCTGTGAACTGTGACAAATTTGGATCTAAACCCTAGTAGGAATGACAGTGGCTGATTCCATCATGCTAAGAGTCTGGCCACAAATAATCACATGGACCAGGAAACCTGTTTGTAATCCCACCCTGGGATCCTTATGCTGTTTATTGGCATGGTAGAAAATAGTCAGAGGCATTGTGTTTCTTGGTAACTATATAAGCTGTGTGCATGTGCACAAACACCGTGTGCACAACAAGAAATTTTTTGCGCACACGGCCTGTCAAAAATTAGAGGGAACATTGGCCATAACGACTTAAAATTTTAAGTGGGAAAAACCTGTGATGTGGTATGTTCAAGCCTAATGTGAATTCTTCTGAATGCCCCATTTGAAAAACTGCTTGACTGCCTTCTTTCTTCCTTTGAGGCTAAATTTAAAAACTTATTCCGTTTGGCTTCATCTGGCAGTTATTTTAGTCTGTCGTGAACTAGTTGAAGGTAGACTAGTGTTTCTCCAGCCCCAGTAGGAATTGATACATTTAGAAATCATTATTAAATAAACCCTGGTGTTGTGGGATAATAATATAGTAATTTTCCAGGTGGCGGTGACTTCACCTCCAAGTGTGAGTTTGGAGTACCAGTGTCTGATCCACATTCATATTAAATTTTCATTGATAAGGTAGTTCTATGGATGCATCCTAAATTTATTCTAAAGTGTTCTACCTTAATAACCAAGTCATTCTAACAACATTTCTTCCACACAGAATCATAGAATATCAGGGTTGGAAGGGACCTCAGGAGGTCATCTAGTCCAACGCCCTGCTCAAAGCAGGACCAATCTCCAACTAAATCATCCCAGCCAGGGCTTTGTCAAGCCTTAAAAACTTCTAAGAAAGGAGATTCCACCACCTCCCTAGGTAACGCATTCCAGTGTTTCACCACCCTCCTAGTGAAAAAGTTTTTCCTAATATTCAACCTAACCTCCTCCACTGCAACTTGAGACCATTACTCCTCGTTCTGTCATCTGCTACCACTGAGAACAGTCTAGATCCATCCTTTTTGGAACCCCCTTTCAGGTAGTTGAAATCAGCTATCAAATCCCCCCCCCCTCATTCTTCTCTTCTGCAGACTAAACAATCCCAGTTCCCTCAGCCTCTCCTCATAAGTCATGTGTTCCAGTCCCCTAATCATTTTTGTTGCCCTCCGCTGGACGTTTTCTAATTTTTCCACATCCTTCTTGTAGTGTGGGGCCCAAAACTGGACACAGTACTCCAGATGAGGCCTCACCAATGTCGAATAGAGGGGAACGATCACGTCCCTCGATCTGCTGGCAATGCCCCTACTTATACATCCCAAAATGCCATTAGCTTTCTTGGCAACGAGGGCACACTGCTGACTCGTATCCAGCTTCTCATCCACCGTAACCCCCTAGGTCCTTTTCTGCAGAACTGCTGCCTAGCCATTCGGTCCCTAGTCTGTAGCGGTGCATGGGATTCTTCCTTCCTAAGTGCAGGACTCTGCACTGGTCCTTGCTGAACCTCATCAGGTTTCTTTTGGCCCAATCCTCTAATTTGTGTAGGTCCCTCTGTATCCTATCCCTATCCTCCAGCGTATCTACCTCTCCTCCCAGTTTAGTGTCATCTGCAAACTTGCTGAGGGTGCAATCCACACCATCTTCCAATGCCCATCCCAACAAGACCTTTCTCCAGAAACTGAATGTGAAAATGACTTTGGACTTTTATCTGGAACTGACCAAAGCCCTGCAAAAGTCTTTCTAGCCTCTTCTTTTCACACCAATACAGTAGGTTTTGCTGTTAGCAAGAGAGATATGTCTAAATAACTGTCTGATTGCATTTCTGCATGCTACAGCTTGGCAGGCCTGCAACTTAAAGATCATGTCAAGGCTCATTCCATTAGAGACAGAGCAGCCTTGGATGCTAGCCTCAGATCTGTCCCTATCCAAGAAATTTGCAAAGCAGCCAAATGGCATTCTTTGCACACATTAACAAAGCACTGGTGCTTTAGTTTTAGCATCTAGACAATAATTATTGTTTTTCATGTTACAGAAACAAACACTTTGGTAGTATTGGGATGGACACTATTAGAAAATCCTAAAATAAATAGATATTCCGAAGTTAGGGAATTCAAAACCCTTGTTCTCTTTTCCCTCCCCCCGCCTTTCCAACCAACATAGATTTATTACTCTGGTCAAAATATTTTTATTTAAATTTGCCACTTTTCAACAAGCTTTCATGTTGAAGAGGTATCTTAGTCCTTCGTATTTTGTTTACACACACATACACGCTTCTGCTTTCATTCAAAAATATGCCACTTACCTTGATTTTCTTTTGTTATTGTCCATTACCCATTTTTCCATTATATTTTATTTCAGTTACCCTCTTTAAGCTCTTTAGTCTCCATGAGCGGGAATCCACAGTGATGAATATCTTTGGAGAAAAGAAAATGACTTCCCTCTAATTCTTGTGCCCTGGTTGTGTGCATTTCTGTGCATTACCACTCACCCAACCCCTCCCATCAGAGTTCAGGGGAATTCTGTAACTTCTTATCTAGATTTAACCTTGTACTTTTTAAAATTACTTTTATATGCAAATTCTTCTTCTCACCTTTTGTAAGGAACTGACCTGGAATGCAAGGAGGTCAGCTAGTTGCCTTAGTGAGGGTTCTGTAATATGCAGGACCCTGTTGGTGCCTCAGAGACTCAAAATTCTAGAACTATGAGAATTTCTGCCTCCTCTCATCCTGGAAATATGTACTTCAGAGTAAAAATCCATAAATATGCACATCTCTCTACACACAAGAATTACAGGTAACTACCCTTTTTTAACAGGTCGTTAATATGACATAACTACCAAAAGGGAATAAATAGCATAACTTTGATTGACTTGCTGATTCATACCACATTTATCAAAGACACATGACAACAGCTATAAATGACTTATTGTGAAGTAGTTCTGGCTTTTAAAGTCACAATTGTATTGGAGGGGCTGTCCTGCAGTGTGTCTCCCACAAGGAATTCTGGCTGATTCACTCAGAATTTCAGTAGGAACAGGAGCGTACACAGGAATAGTGCCATTTTTGAAGGGGCACTTCCTGTGCCCCCCACGGCCGGAGGAACTGCCTCCCTCCTCCTGCTCCACACGGCCAGAGGACCTGGTTCTCCCCACCACAGCCCCGGGCCCGGTGGTTCTGGCTCTCTCCCCCAACCTATCTCCCATGGCTCTGGGGCCAGTGGAGCTCGCTCTCTCCCCTGCAGCTGGAGGAAATGGATACCTCCTACAACCCCAGGGCCGGAGGAGCTTGCTCTCCCTGCCCTCTCCCCGGAGGAGTTCTGTGCTGCTGCTGATTGGGGAGGGGAACATGCCCCTGCTTCCCCGCCCCCCATCCCCTCCGTGTGTACGCACACCCCTGAGTGGGAGAACACATGCAGCAATTTTGGTACATTTGTAATGGGTGAAGTGTGTGCACCATCTGTAACTGGTCAGCTGGCTGGTGCAGAAAGTAGGCTGGGCTTTGGGACTACTTTCTGTCTACCCTTCCTTGCCCCCTTTGAAGTAGCTAATGCCTGCACTCCACAGTTGGCTGCTGTGTGTCTTCTAAGGAAAAGGGGAGAGCTCCTTATGCTCTCTCCTCCTCCTTTGCACCCATGTAGGATGAGCTGAAATCTGGCTCCATATATCTTATGTAACTTTTGAACTGTTCCTTCCATTTTAACATTTGTGAGTTAGCTTGTGAAAAGTCAATGAAAATTAAATTGACAACTCCCCACTCCTCTCCCACCCCAAAAACAAAAAACCCAAAAACGGTTACAGCCCCAAAACCCCACAAGCACAGGAAGGATTACTGTTTAAGGAGTTTCCATTCTGCTAGAAACAGCTAAAAGTCATAAAGTAGATGTTGGCAGGATTTTGTCACTGAGGAAAAGTCCATGACAGTCTCATTGAAGCATACAGTAAGGAACACTACAGGTGGTATTTCTCATTATTAAACTTTAAGCCATTACTTTAGGCACAAACAACTCATTCTTTTCATGTAGCACTCCCGCCCCCTTAAACATGCTGATATTTTTCTCCTTTTGTTTTATTGATTTATTTAGCTTTTGGGTCCCTGGACAAAAATTAAGTTCCTACAAATATGTAATTCTTGACTCTTATGTGTTAACTTTTGTCATTTGTTGTTTATTTCATAGGAGATGATACATTAAAAGCATGGGATATCAGGCAATTTAAAAAACCTCTTAACTCAGTTGAAGGTCTGTCCAGCTTTTTCCCAATGTAAGTACTTTATTCATTTACTCCAGCCTGTAGAAGCAGATGCAGAAACAGCCAAAGCAGGGACAGCTGTAGTGGGAGGTGTGGGTAAAAATGGGGGTCAGCTGGGGCCATCCGTGGACCCTGAATTGTACAGAGGAGACACCACCACCACCTTCAAGCAGTCAGGAGCCCCTAGGAGCCAGGTGGTGCTGCCTTTTCCCCATCCTCCCACCATCTGACCTTCGGGAAAAACTGCAGAGGAACCAGCCAGACACTCCAGTCAATAGAGCAGCTGCAGAAAGAAGGCAAAGCAGGGACCTTCGGATATTCAGACAAGTTTGTACAGTTTTAACTGGACTTCCTCTGACCTGTGCAGATTGGCTGTTTGCACCAACCCTCTTGCTCCACCTCCCACAGTCACTTCACCTCAGCTTCACTCTACACTTGCCCCTCTCACTTTCCACTCCCCTTCCCTGTCACCTTACCTTCCTTTCAGCTTCCCATCTCCCTTCACTTTTCTTTTCATGTAGTTTATTGCCTCCTAAATAAGCCCACCCCCCAAAAATGACAATAATTGTGCAGCTAACATGATTGCTGTCATCACATAGTTCACTCTGCTTGAGTGTGCTGTCCCCTTCCCACCCTGTGTCTGTGTTGTCTATTTAAATGATAAACTCTCCAGAGCAGGGACCATCTGCTACTCTGTGTTTGTACAGTGCCAGGCACAATGGGGTCCCACTCTTGGTTGGTCCCAAAGCACTACCCACAATAAACATCAATAATATTTAATAATTAGCAGGTGTTGTGCAGGAGAGCTGAGTTGGAAAGTAGATAACTGGACATTATATGTAGGATCTATATGTTGAAATTATTGTGCTGGAGCTCTTGGAGGGCAGGTATTGTATTTATTTTTTTATTTTGATTTGTACTGAACACCTAGTTTTAGGCACAGCCGGTTACAGCTCTCACCGAAGATTTATAGTTTTCAAATGATATCTCAGAAATAAGTCAAAGACACTCAGTCTTGGACTTGGAACTCTTTCTGTGTTTCTAGCATTGAGAAATAGGAAGGAGTATGTTGTAAAATAGTTTTGACCATCTATTTACAATTGTTGTATGCGACCAGGGTGTATAGCCCCTGGCCTAGGGCTATAACTGGGTGGAGGTCTTCAGGGACGGGAGTTACCAGACAGAAGTTGGAGGAATTGCAAGCCAAGGTCCCATAAACAAGAGTCAGAGTCAGGCCAGAGTTGGACACCGGAGATCAGAAGTAGTACCAGGTTAGAATCAAAAGGCAAGATCAGAGTCAAACTGAAGTAGACAACGGGAGATCAGAGGGAGTACCAGGCTAGAATTAAGAGGCAGGAATCAGGGTCGAAGTCAAGCTGGAGTCAGAGACTGGAGATCAGGAGACAAGGCAAAGTCTGGCACTACAGTGAGCCAAAGTCTGTGTGGGTACCCAGACAACTCCCTGGGGTTAAGTAGGGCACTTGGCCAATCAGAGGGCCGCAGGGGACTATCACTCTGGGTCTCTTGGGTGGTATTTCCTGGGGCACCTACTCTCCACAGTGCTTCCTGGTTTTGCCTCTGCATGGCCTCCTGGTGGCAGAGAGAGAATATCAGGTGCCCCATGCTTTACAGAACTGGGTTCTAGTTCCTCGGATTTACAGTTGCAGTTTAAAATTAATTTGACAGATATTTCACTGGTGAAAACAGATTTCATGACCTACTTACTTGTTTACTGATTTGGAAACTGCTGATTTTTTTTGTTTGTTTCCAGTGCTGAAATTTTGATAAGAAAAAGAGGTATTTTTGTTAGTTTTGCCAAATTTGGGTATTTTGTGCACAGCTTTATTTGTACGTATGATTTTAGTTGTCAGACATAGTTAAGCCATTGACAATAGGTTTTAAAAACCTTTTGTATTAACTGTAACAGATAAAAAACCTGTATTTGTAATGATGTTCCCAAAACATATTACAAGTGTGCCCATTATGATGACGATTTATTTTATCTACAGGACAGATTGCTGTTTCAGCCCAGATGATAAGTTAATTGTCACGGGCACCTCTGTTAAGAAAGGAGGTGGCAATGGGAAGCTTATTTTCTTTGAACGGGAGACATTCCAGAAGGTGTATGAAATAGAAGTCACAGATGCTGTATGTATTTTATTTTTCTTTTAAGGTAGAATTCAAAATGTAAATTAAATCAAGTGGTTTTTGTTGTTGTTTTTTTTGCATTTCACACACACAAATTAAGGTGTCACTTCTCCTTTTTATGTGCAATATAATTCCCATAAGCATACATGTAATCTTCATTAACTTCAAAAAATCTCATTTTTGAGGGCATGCCTGAATGAAGACAGTGTAGAATTCTCTGGAAAAATGCCACCCTTTATTTATTCTATTAAACCCTGGGACGAGATGTCCTTGAAGCAGAAGGAAGGTCCCTACTTTAATAGCCACTCCTATACTAAATGTGCTTCCCCTGGGGACTTCACAACTCTCCAGCTGTGAAACCATGTATAAGTCCAAAGATTCTGACACACGTGCCTGTGCTGTTGAATCCACCAGTTCTCATGTTAAAAGATTCAGCTCTCTTTGGGGGAAAACCCATATTTGTCCCCAGTAGTTCGAGGTGTCAGTGCTATGGGTATAGCCCGGGTAACTGCAGAACTCCTCACATCCTTGTGTCAAAATATAAGTCATCTATCTGAAACCCTTGGACAAGGAATACCCTTTGTCAGCAGTAATATGCAGTCCTAAAATACTTGAACCGATAATACAAGAAGGCTTATGTGTATGACTTGAACAACCAGCTATTTCCTAATACAAAAGTGAAGACTATGTCATGTAAAACAAATTGCCATAGTGGTGTACACAGGCAAGAATGTAGAGTTTAGTAGTCAGGGAGTGGAAAAGAGTTGTGGATGTCTGCACACCAAATATGAAGCATCCACTGTGGCTGATAAGACAGAATATCAGGTGGCCAATTATATGCCCCACTGGGCCTAGTAAGCCAATTCATTGATTCTCCTTTCTATGACAGGCACCTCCTGTTGACCCAGCTGTTGAGACATATCAGTCTTCACTGGCACAGCCCAACAAGACTCCGGCTGGAGTCCATTTACACAGAGACTGATATTTGTACAAGAATTTTCTTCATTAGATCCCATTTTCTGATCCTACTTGATTCTGCAGTAAAATCTGCCTGAGGCTGAATTTGGTATAGCAAATATTTCTGTGTTGGAAGACTTGGAATCAAAAACACAGAGAATTAAGGGTGAAGTAGAAAGAAGAGTGAGGTTTTGAGGGGGAAAACTTTTTTATTTTAACTCACATTTTATATATAGCTGTTATACCACATTGCAGTTTTTCTTTAGTATTAAAGAATTTCTCTAAAGAAAACATTGATGGGATTCCTACACTTTGGTCTCACGTACCTGCTGTGAGTTCAGAATTCACTCTAGCTTTCAAAGATTTTTGGCCTTTTTGTGGCACCAGTAGTACAGCCTCAAATATCAGTACGACAGTGCCCTCTCTAGAACATCATGACAAATTAAAGGCATCTTCAGCTATGTAAGTTTAAACATGGGTTAAACATGGGTGACAGGCAGTGTGAGTAGCACCTCTGGGGCATAGGGCAAATGACGAAAATGACACTAAAACTCCACAGGAGTGGGAGTCTGAAACTGGTCCTGATGGCTGCATCTCCTACTGGTAGGTGGAGAGAGCTCATTTTACAATAGCAGTCAGAAGAAGTTTGTAGAAACTCCACTTGACCTTTTTGTTCTACAAGAGTGGGAATCCAGTCAGCATGGTGTCTTTTATAGAAGAGTAGTTTCTTACCTGTTAATCTGTTTCTCTGAAAATGTCATTTGACTGTATTTCTACTCAGCCACCCAAGTTCTCTGAGTTGGGAAGGGAAATAACATTTTCAATGACTGACTTTTTTCCTGATGGTCTTGCTCTATGTGACAGGGTCGGGCCAAATGGCTACAGGAGAGTGATAGAAGGCAGATATATTAGCTCCAGGTTGAGTAAATCCCTTTTCCCTGGGTAAGGCAACAGGGAAGGTTCCAGAACAATCAGGAACTTTCTGGAAACAATTAAGACAGACAGGCTGATTAGGACACCTGCAGCTAATCAAGAAGCTGCTAGGATCAATTAAGGCAGGCTAATCAGGGCACCTGGGTTTAAAAAGAAGCTCACTTCAGTTTGTGGTGCGTGTGAGGAGCTGGGAGCAAGAGGCACTAGGAGCTGAGACTGAGAACGCGGACTGTTGGAGTACAAGCATTATCAGACACCAGGAGGAAGGTCCTATAGTGAGGATAAAGAAGATGTTGGGAGGAGGCGATGGGGAAGTAGCCCAGGGATTGTAGCTGTTGCACAGCTGTTCCAGGAGGCACTCTAGACAGCTACATTCCACAGGGCCCTGGGCTGGAACCCGGAGTAGAGGGTGGGCCTGGGTCCCCCCCCAACCTCCCAACTCCTGGTCAGACACAGGAGGAGTTGACCTGGACTGTGGGTTCAGGAAAACGGCCAAACTGAGGGCTGCCATGAATCTCCTAGGCGAGCAAATCCACCAATAAGCGCAAGACCCACCAAGGTAGAGGAGGAGCTTTGTCACACCTAGCATAACAGTTCTTTAGAATTATTGAAAATTCCCAAATGCTTGCAATTTGAGGAGCTATCTACTTCTTACTCGTCTAGGCACTGAAACAGGATGTTCTAGACTGGGTATTGGGCTACTGACAGTTCTTGGAATTGGGAAGAGTAAACTACTGTTGCCTCAAAGGGCCAAATATCTGAGAATTGTGGAGAGGATTCTAGCCTGTCTCATTCTTGGGGGCTGAAACCCAAGAGTATCTAAATAGTCCTTTTTAAAAACTGTAGTAAATGACTTTTTATCCATAAACGTTAAGTACTTTTACTTTTTCCTAATTTGTAGCTTTAAAATTTAAGATTGATATTCTCTTAGTTTGAGTATAATCAATGGATAAACAAATGGAACAACACTGGAATTACTAAATATTATCATAGACTTTAAGGTCAGAAGGGACCATTATGATCGTCTAGCCTGACCTCCTGCACAATGCAAGCCACAGAATCTCACCTACCCATCCACTCCTGTAACAAACCCCTAACCTATGTCTGAGCTATTGAAGTCCTCAAATCATGGTTTAAAGACTTCAAGATGCAGAGAATTCTCCAGCAAGTGACCTGTGCTCAATGCTGCAGAGGAAGGCGAAAAAAACCCAGGGCCTTTGCCTATCTGCCCTGGAGGAAAATTCCTTCCCAACCCCAAATATGGTGATCAGCTAAACCCTGAGCATGTCGGCAAGATTCACCAGCCAGACACCCAGGAAAGAATCCTCTGTAGTAGCTCAGATTCCACCCCATCTAACATCCCATCACAGGCCATTGGGCATATTTACTGCTAATAGTCAAAGATCAATTAATTGCCAAAATTAGGTTATCCCATCATACCATCTCCTCCATAAACTTATCAAGCTTAGTCTTGAAGAATTAAGATTTACTAAAGCTGATCTCATGACATAATTTTCTATGGGCCAGCACTAATAATACCTCTGAAATTGATCTGTCCAGAATCCAACTTCAACACTGCACATCTAAGAAAAACACAGTTAAACATATTAGCGTTCATCTTAAAAAAAAAAAAAAGGGGGGGGGGAGACTTACCAGTACTCTGAAAGGCCATTTTTAAATAAAAGTAATCTGTTTTCTTAGTGCCTTTCAGTTGCTTGCACAATTCAGCTTTTTTATTAGTATTTTCTGTTTCTTGTTTTTCTCAAATTGCAATGTAAGACGAAGTATAAACAAATTGAGGAATGTTGAAGAATGAATGGATTTTAAAGGCATACAGAGTTTCTGCAGCTTACAAGTTGTACATGCTGCTTGTTGCAAAGATCACAGGTTATAAAGAGAGAGATTAATATCTTGTACGTGGTTTACAGAAAGATTCTTTCAGCAGTTTGGTACAAATTATTTACTTGCTTTCTACTGAAAGATTTCATAGTTTTTTTCCTCTGTAGTCTCTTAAAAATGTAAATAGAACACTTACTGTAATTGAAGATGAATATGTTCTTTTTCGAGTGATTTCACATGTCAGTTCCACTTTAGGTGTTTGTGTGCTCCACCGGCACAGTTGTCAGAGTTTTCCCTTAGCAGTATCCGTCAAGGCCACACAAGTGCTCTCTCCTGCCTCATGCACCATGCTCAGGCATAAATGGCTGAGCCACCCCGACTTCCCTCAGTTCCTTCTTACCACCTGTGATGGTTTTTGGAGCTCCCTCTCTTTGCTTCTGCAAGTCTTTAGGCAAATCCTGTGGCTAGTAGCCTTTGTATGGTTAGTTTGTAAATAATTTTTTTTTAATTGTTGTTTTGTGTGGTTCCAGCACCCGGTCTGGGTACTGGCCTCGGTACCAAAGATATGCTGCACTCTCCAGGTTTAAAGCCCTGGCACTCCTGTGATAAGGCAATGCCTAATAGTGACCCTCAACCCAGCTGTGAGCAACAAGTGTAAGGACTTTAAGCCTCCATCCTAAAAAGGATAGGACAACCAGACTAAAGTATCTGCTCCTCAAATAGGTGCTGTGTCTTTCATCGGATCTGTCTACCTCACTCCTGGTACAAAGCGCCTCCACATTGACCAGTAGTGCACTTCCAGCACTACTGGTGCAGAGAGGCAGAGTGGGATCACCAGTACTGAGGAAGAGGCATGGAAACTGGACGGGGTGCTGGGACTGTCAGAAGAAGTCAAGCTCTTCTAAAGGCTCAGGGATGCATTCAAGGAGAAGACACTCCCTAGAGCACACCTCCAAACAGTGGAGTTCATTGACTCTGGAGCCCAGTACAGGCATGTTGAGACTGGTTCCTGAATCACCTTCATCAGCATCTCCTCACACGATGGAACCGCAGAGCGTCTTCCTAGTATGGTCTACTCCTGAGACATTTGAGGTTGCAAGAGTGTTCAAGAGACTCACCTGTCATGGCTTTCCAAGGTAGTATCGTAAGTGCCTTCACCTCTGCACTAGGCAGTTCCATCAATTCAGCCGTCAGGATACTGGTTAAAGCGGAACTGTCTAGGGCAAAGCCACAGATGACCTCCCTGACTCCCCTTTCTTCACCAGCACCAATGGGTGTGGCACCGCTGTGGTCACAAAAGGAGGCAGCTGCTTCATCAGACTCTGAAATGGAATCCTATATGTCCCAGCCTAACCAGTTCCACTATCACTAGTCTAAAAAAGAGGAGTCCTTGTGGCACCTTAGAGACTAACAGATTTATTTGGGCATAAGCTTTCGTGGACTAGAACCCACTTCATCAGATGTATGAAGTAAAAGATATAGGAGCAGGTATAAATACATGAAAGGATGTGGGTTGCTTTACCTAGTGTTAGGTCAGTCTCACGAGATAAATCTACCACTGAAACTTATCATTAGTCTGTTACCTGCCTGCCCTGTTTCAGCCTCAGTTACAACAAGGAGCTTACAGAAGGAACCCTTGGGCTATATCAGTGACCCTTCTGGAGCCCATGGTGCTTCCCCTGTCATTCAGGAACATCCCCGCAGCCACCTCAGCAAGCTCCATCTACTGGTCATCAAGAGCATAGGCAGCACAAGCACCCTAGCATTGGTAGCAAGCCTGGCACAGAACAGTTTTGGGATCTCTTGCATGACCAGCTGCAAAAGGAGCAGGAACTGGACCATCCCCCAGTACTGTTGGCATCCTCTTCCTCATCTCCTGATAAGGTAATTGTGGTGGAGCCTATTTCTCCACTTCCTGATGATTTTAAGACCCATCAGAAATTGTTCACGGGGATGGCTATGGCCCTAGACATCCACTGGAGGAGGTCCAGGAAAAAAGTCACACAAGCTGGTGGACATTTTGACATCTGCATTTCCAACCAAATAGCGATAAATGGGGCTATTTTAGATCCTCTGGCAGAGCCCAGCTTCCCTGTCTCCAACTACAAAAAGAGTGGACAGGAGGTACTATGTCCTCTCACAGGAGTCCAAGCACTTGTATAATTATCCCCCTCCAGGCTCCCTTGTAGCGGCAGCAGCCAATGAAAAATAGAGACAGGACACCAGTTGTGAACCCACCCAAAAAGAGGACAAGAAACTGGACTTAACTTGGGAGGAAACTTTATTCAACAGGTGGTTCACAGCTTCATATTGCAATCCAGCAAGATTGCTGTGGTGGTACAGTTTCACCCAGTGGGATGCAGTTTCAGAGTCTCAAGACAAGCTCCCAGATGAGGTGAAACAGAAGTTCCAGTCTTTGATAGAGGAGGGTAAGTTGGTCACCAGACCAGCTCTGCAGGTGGGTCTCAATACAACAGATTTTGCAGTTGACAGCATGGCCTCTGCAATCATGATGAGGCACTCATCCTGGTTAAGCTCTTCCCTGCAGATGTGCAGTGGACAATCTAGGATTTGCCTTTTGAAAGATTGACAAGACTGCATGGTCTCAAAGACACTAGAGTAACCCTGAAATCCCTGGACATTTACAGCCTAGCAATCAAGTGGAAGGCATTCCATCCTCATCAGTCCCAGCGTTTTCAGGGGTTTGTCCCTCTAGCCCAAGACCTGCCAAGGAGAAGGACCAGAGGTTACAAAAGACAGTTGCTGCCTGCTTCAGCTGCCACAAGTTCATTAAGGCAGGTGGCATCTTCCAGGAACTCATTTTGATGGACAGGTTGAGAGCAGTCTAGCCGTTCTAAAAGTGCCATCTTTTTTCTTTTCCGGTTTTTGAAAACCACCTTCCCCACTTCTGTCACGTTTGGACTCACATCACAACAGATCGATGGGTTCTAAGCAGAGTGGGAGTGGGAAGTATGCTCTAATTTATTTGTACCCCCATCCTGCTTCCCCATCCCTCTTCAGGGACCACCCTCTCACAAGACAGTGTTACTGCGAGAAATACAATCACTTCTTGTAGAAGCTGTAGAGCAGAGGTGGGCAAACTACGGCCCACGGACCCTTCCTGCCCGGCCCCTGAGCTTCTGGCCTGGGAGGCTAGTCCCCGGCCCCTCCCGTAGTGTTCCACTTCCCCTGCAGCCTCAGTGCACCGCGCCGCCAGCACAATGCTATGGGCCGGGCAGCACAGTTGCAGAGCTGCAGCATGACGCGGTGCTCTGGGCGGCGCAACTGTAGCGTCGCCAGTCACCTGTGCTCCAGGTAGTGCAGCAAGGGGGCAGGGAGAGGGGGTGGGAGGGGGCAGGGGATGGGGGTGTGGATGGGTTCGGGGTGGTCAGAGGGCGGGGAACAGAGGGGTTGGATGGGGCAGGAGTCCTGGGGGGCAAGTCAGTAATGAGAGGGGGGTTGGATGGGGCAGCAGGGGGCAGTCAGTGGTGGGGAGTCCAGGGGTGGTCAGGGGACAGGGAGCAGGGGGTGGTGGATGGAGTAGGAGTCCCAGGGGGGGCCATCAGGGGACAGAGGGAGTTGGATGGGGCAGGAGTTCCAGGGGAGCTGTCAGGGGGTGAGAAATGGGGGGGGGGTCGGATAGGGGGCCATGCTTGGCTGTTTGAGGAGACACAGCCTCCCCTAACCGGCCCTTCGTGTAATTTTGGAAACCCAGTGTGGCCCTCAGGCCAAAAAGTTTGCCTGCCCCTGCTGTAGAGGATGTCTTTCCCTTTTTCAGAGAAAAGGGGTTTTACTCCTGATACGTCCTGATTCCAAAGCCAAAGGTGGTCTAAGGGAGTTAAACAAGTTCTTAAAAAATTAAAATTCCAGATGTTCACTCTAGCTTCCATAATCCCTTCTGTAGAGCTCGGGGACTGGTATGCTGCTCTCAATTTAAAGGATGCCTACTTTCATGTGACAGTTCATCCGTGCCACAGAAAATATCTGAGATTCACTGTCAGCGGTTGCCATCATCAGTACACAATGCTCCTCTTTGGTCTCTCAACTGCCCCATGTTTTTACAAAGTGGATGGCAGTAGTATCAGCTTTCCTTCAAATGTCTGGTCCATGTTTTTCCTTACTTGTACAAATGGCTGATAAGAGGTCAATCCAGGTAGTAGATGGTGTCCAGCATCATCGTAAGCATAATTCAATCCACCTTCAATGCACTCAGCCTGCTGATCAACTCAGACATGTCAATCCTGTCTCCATTACAGAAAATGGAATACATTGGAGCAATTCTGGACCTGACATTCTGCTCCAGAGCAGTTCACAGCCCTGGTTCATTGACAGATGCTTTTCTACTGCCGTTGTCAGAGGGTCTCCTGTACACTTTTCCCCCATCTCTCTTCTGGCCAAAGTGCAAAGCTAGGTCAAAGCCTGACTTTTATTGATCACCCTGGCATGGCATGGCTCTGTCAACACTTGTTTTTCCTTGAGTAGTGTCCCTATGAGTACTCCACTATAGGTACATCTGTGCCCCTGCGCTGCTGATTGGAAAACTTCGTAACATTGTCCATTAGGCACGCACATATGCTTTGTGCTGTGCCACAAGCGCATGGGTGCTAACCCTCCTCAGTTCCTTGTCAACCACCCCTAGCTAGAGATGGCACTATTAACAGTCTGTTCAGGCTATTGTTCTCCTGTTTGCATTTGCAGTATTCCCCAGTATAGTTCTAGTTATAGTTCTGATTGCTATTTTTCTGTTCTTTCTACCTTTAATTTTTTTCTTCTTCTTTTAGTCTTTTTCCCCATTGGGGACCCTTCCCCTTAGCAGGGTATGTCCAGCTCCCTTGGGCTTCAAGAAGTCCACACCTACAATGTGGCGATCCCGGATGCACTCTCAGTGCATCCTCTGCTTCGGTGAGGGCCACATACAACAAAAGTGTACCCTCTGCCAGCAGCTCCGGTCGAGATCCCGCAAGGATAGAGAGCTCTGTCAGAAGATTATCTTCATGGCGGTAGCTCTCCAACCTCAATCTCCCGGCAGATGTGAGTTTTGCCACAACCTTCAACTTCTGGTCCAAGAATGTACCCACAGATGGCTCCTCCACCACCACCATCTTGGTACAGCCACCCCTGGGCACCTGCACCAGACCCTATGCCACCACAGTGGCCATAATGGGATCACTGGGCAGCACACCAAAAGCCTGCCTCACAAGCTTCAAGCCTCGCCCGAGAACTTTCCAGGCACACTACCTCAGCAGCAGTATCTAGGACCTCAGAACTGCCTTAGGAGATGGAGGAACAGGAAGCCGGTACTGAGGAGGACATAACACCAAATACCGTATCTGCCTCCCCCACAGACAAAGCTGTCATGCCTCTCCCACCAGCTCTGGCAGATGACTTCTGTCCTTTCCAGGAGCTGGCGAAGAGGCTGACAGACACCCTCCACATACCTGTAGAAGAGACCAACGACTCCAACCATCAGCTCCTTGATATCTTCCATTCTTCGTAGTCCTGAAAGGTTGTCCTCATAATTAATGAATTCATTTTAGAGCTGGTTAAAACAGTGTGGCAAAGCCCAGCATCAGTAGCTTGAACTTGTAAGCATGGGGACAAAAAATACTATGTCCCTGCAAAGGAATCAGAGTTCCATTGTTCATACTTGCCATCCAATTCCATCGTGAGGGACGCTGTCAATTCCCATGGCCGACAACACCACTCCAGAGCTGTGTCCTACGACAGGGATTGGAAGCGCTTTGATCTCTTTCATAGGCAAGCATATTCCTTGTCTACCTTATAGTTCCATATTGCCATCTGTCGGGCGCTCACAGCCAAATACGACTACACAAATTACAACAAACTTAATTATTTTATTGATAAATTGCCAGAGGTACATTGGGAATCCTTCAAGGCCATCATTCAGGAAGGGTAACTAGTGGTAAAAACATCACTACAGGCTGCCAGAGATGCCGCCGACATGGCAGCTGGGTCAATCTCCATGGTATTGATGATGCAACGGGCATTGTGGCTCCACTTGTCAGGATTCCTGAAAGAGGTGCAGTCTGTGGTGAAAGATCTTCCCTTTGAGGACACGAGCTCTTTGCTGAAAAGACCAACACCTCCCTTCATACCCTGAGGGATTCCATGGCTACCCTCCGGTCGCTGGGAATCTATACACTGGGGCAAAAGAGTTGATTTACTTCCCAATCCCAGCATAGGCCATGTGCGGCTCAGTACCAACCTCAGCTCCATTATGAAATGCAAAGGAAGAAAGGAAAATTCCCAAAACACAAGCCATCTGGTCTGCAGCCTTCGCCCAAACCCCTGTATCTAAGCATCACTTTTGCCTGGCAGGTCAAGGCACCGCAAGACCACTCCCTATAACTGACACGGTCGACCATGGTTGTACACCCATTTGGCCACCGATTGGCTGCGTTCCGCAGTGCCTGGGAATGCATAATTTCTGTCAATGGGTCTTAAAGATTGCCCAATCTGGGTACCCCATCCATTTCACCTCCCTACCCCCTCCACAACACCCTTCCCCATCCCTCTTCAGGGACCCTTCTCACTAGAGTTTACTACAGCAGGAAATAGATTGCCTCCTCCAGGTAGGAGCCATAGAACCAGAACCTCAACATCTATGAGGCAAGGGATTCTACTCTCGTTACTGCCTAATACCCTAAAGAAAGGGGGAGACCCATACTGGACCTCAGAGCTCTCAACAAGTTTGTCAAAACTCAGAAGTTCAAGATGGTCACCTTATCAACGATCATTCCAACATTGGAACTACTACACCAACACCTAGAAAGCTCCGGCTCAAGGGAAGTGCAAGAGATTCTATTACACAGTAGAAAGTCCTCCACATGACATACTTAGCTGCAGAAATGGTCCAGCTTTCAGATTTGGTGCATGTCTCAACAAATATCCCCAATATCTGTGACTCTTTCACGCATCCTAGACTATGCTCTGACCCTTAAAAAGTCAGGATTATCCCTAAGGTCTCTTAGGGTTCATCTAGCAGCTATAACAGCCTTTCACCAACCTGTAGAAGGATACTCGGTGCTGTCACACTCAACCACTAAAAGATTCTTCAGGGGTATAATAAACCTCTTCCCTCAACCTCCCCAACTTCCTATCCCCATGTGGGACCTAAAACTGATGCTGAAAGGACTGACTAGGCCTCTCTTTGAACCCATGACCACCTGTTCACTAACGAACCTATCAATGAAAACAGCCTTCTTGATAGCGATTACCTCAGCCAAAAGAATAGGAGAGATAACAGCTCTGATGGTGCATCTCCCTTACACGGTATTCTCTCTGGACAAAGTTACGGCCAGGCCGCATCCAAAATTCATCCCTAAGGTAACCTCCCTGTTTCACATGAATCAATTGATTCACCTTCTAGTCTTCTACCCGAAACCCCTCACCAAGACAACAGGGAGGCTATACTTCATAACCTAGATATCAGGGGAGCCCTGGCCTTCTACCTTGATAGGACAAAGGCTTTCAGGAATTCCCCCAGACTTTTCGTCTCCATTGCAGAAGGATCCAAG
Source organism: Lepidochelys olivacea (assembly GCF_965140295.1). Taxonomy (NCBI): domain Eukaryota; kingdom Metazoa; phylum Chordata; order Testudines; family Cheloniidae; genus Lepidochelys; species Lepidochelys olivacea. Next base: position 27,149,507 of record NC_140415.1, read on the forward strand.
GGCTCACCAATATCAGCCCAGAGACTCTCTAAGTGTGTATCGAATTGCATTAGACAGTGCTACCAAATTCACAGCATGACCCCTCCAGACTCAATTCATACACACTCTACAAGATCGGTCTCCTCATCTGTCTCCTCCTTTAAGAATGTTCCTATCACAGACATCTGTAGAGCAGTGACGGGGGTGTCAGGCCACACTTTTGCAGAACACTATGTGATCACAGGGGACTCCGCTTCTGACGCCATCTTCGGCTCCACAGTGCTGTCATCTGTAACTGATCTGAAACCGAAGTCCCAGCCCTCTGCAATGCTGGTGACGCTAAATTTGGACACATGGTTCTCCAGTCCCTGTTCAAATAGACTCCAAACCCACCTCCAGTTGGAACTGCTTGTGAGTAATCTACAGTAGAATGGACGTGTGCAATCACTTGAAGAAGAAAAAACTGTTACTAACCTTTTCATAACTCCTGTTCTTCAAGATGTGTTGCACATGTCCAACCAACCTCCTTTCCCTCTGTCAAAGTCTGTCTGGTAGGAAGGAACTGAGGAGAGTCTGGGACAGCTTGGCCCTTTATGCCTGCACATGGTGTATGAAACAGCAGAGGGCACTCATACTGCCCTGATGGGTACCGGTAAGGAAAAAAATCTCTGGCAACTATGCGTTGGACTGCGCAAATGCCTATAGTGAAATTGACACGTGCACCACATCTTGAAAAACAACAATTACAGAATGGTTAGTAACCATTTTTACTGTTGCCTAAAACGTCAGTTTGTCTTACTGGAGAGAGCTACTTGCCCTGTTCCTATATATATCTATAGTGTTTAAATTAGGGCTGTCAAGTGATTAAAAAAATTAATCACGATTAATTGCACGATTAATCACGCAATTAAAAGATTAATCACACGATTAATTGCATTGTTAAACAATAATAGAATACCATTTAAATATTTGTGGATATTTTCTACATTTTCAAATATATTGATTTCAATTACAACTCCGAATACAAAGTGTACAATGCTCACTTTATATTTATTTTTTATTACAAATATTTGTGCTGTAAAAAAACAAAAGAAATTGTATTTTTTCAACTCACTTCATACAAATACTGTAATGCAATCTCTTTATCATGAAAGTTGAACTTACAAATGTAGAATTATGTACAAAAAATAATTGCATTCAAAAATAAAACAATGTAAAACTTTAGAGCCTACAAGTCCACTCAATCCTACTCCTTGTTCAGCCAGTTGCTTAAACAAACAAATTTGTTTACATTTGCGGGAGATAATGCTGCCAGTTTCTTGTTTACAATGTCTCCTGAAAGTGAGAACAGGCGTTTGCATGGTACTGTTGTAGCCAGCATTGCAAGATAATTACCTACCAGATGTGCTAAAGATTCATATGTCACTTCATCTTCAACCACCATTCCAGAGGACATGCGTCTGTGCTGATGACAGGTTCTGCTCAATAACGATCCAAAGCAGTGCAGACCGATGCATGTTCACTTTCATCATCTGAGTCAGATGCCACCAGCAGAAGGTTCATTTTCTTTTTTGGTGGTTTGGGTTCTGTAGTTTCCACATCAGAGTGTTTCTCTTTTAAGACTTCTGAAAGCATGCTCCACACCTTGTCCTCCTCAGATTTTGGAAGGGAATTCAGATTCTTAAACTTTGGGTCGAGTTCTGTAGCTATCTTTAGAAATTTTACATTGGTACCTTCTATGTGTTTTGTCAAATCTGTGTGAAAGTGTTCTTAAAACGAACATGTGCTGGATCATCATCCAAGACAACTATAATATGAAATACATAGCAGAATGTGGGTAAAACAGAGCAGGAGACATACTGCTCTCTCCCAAGGAGTTCAGTCAAAAAGTAATTAACACATTTTTTTTTAAACAAGCATCATCAGCATGAAAGCATGTCCTCTGGAATGGTGGCCGAAGCATGAAGGGACATATGAATGTTTATCATATTTGGCACATAAATACCTTGCGATTCAAACTACAAAAGTGCCATGCAAATGCCTGTTCTCACTTTCAGGTGACATTGTAAATAAGAAGCAGGCAGCATTATCTCCCATAAATGTAAACAAACTTGTTTGTCTTAGTGATTGGCTGAATAAGAAGTAGGACTGAGTGGACTTGTAGGCGCTAAAGTTTTACATTGTTTTGTTTTTGAGTGCAGTTATGTAACAAAAATATTTACATTTGTAAGTCTCACTTTCACGATAAAGAGATTGCATTAAGGTACTTTCACAAGGTGAATGTACTATTTCTTTTGTTTATCATTTTTACAGTCCAAATATTTGTAATAAAAATAATATAAAGTGATCACTGTCTACTTTGTATTCTGTGTTGTAATTTAAATCAATATATTTGAAAATGTAGAAAAACATCAAAAATATTTTATAAATTTCAATTTGTATTCTAATGTTTAACGGTGCGATTAAAACTGCGATTAATTTTTTGAGTTTTTAATCGCATGAGTTAACTGCGATTAATTAACCGTCCTCGTTTAAATGTGTAATTTACAATGTGTATATTTTGTGTGTATTCATGCTTATGTAGTTGGATTTACAGACTGTGTGTGTGTGCATTAAAAGAGTGTGTGAGTACACAAAGGTATATCAGTTGGTGATGAAGGACTTAATCTGTTCACCGGCCTCATGCAAGTAGTCTCAGTGACTTGAAGCAGGATTTAATCCAAAATGTTGAGGAAAAATTGCATCGTTAGCCCTTTATTTCAACAATGAAGTTAAAATAATAGGACTTATTAAGGGTAATTATAAACCAGCTCTGGTGGTACAGTATACGTATTGGGAAGAAAAAAATAACAAAGAACACTACTGTGTAGAAAGTTTAAATTATGCAGATAATACAGTTTTTATAGCTGTTTTGTATTGCTTCCATGTTTTTATGGTGTTCCAACAATATAGATAATTCAAAAATGCTTATGGGCAGTAAACTTAATCTTAAACCTTCTTGATAAATAGCCAGTGCATTTGGCCTGTAAATGAACCCTGGTGGGTAATGGGACTAAATTGAATGGGAATGTCTGACCAAAGTAGAGTCTGACATTCCTTTCCATCATACCAAGCAAACCGTTTTTCACCTCTTCTTTTAAGTTTTCATGGGAAAGTGCATTATTGCTTCAAAGCTGCTGGAATGAAACTTTTTGGTTTTACTAATGGGCTGCAGTGTGTTAGCCTCCATTGTTCCGACACATTAATTTAGTTTTCATGCACCTACATGTTTTTTTAAGGGCTAGTCTGCACTAGAAGTGCTATAGTGGCGCAGCTGCACCAATACAGGTGTGCCACCATAGTGCATCTGGTGAAGACACTGTATGCTGATGGGAGAGCGCTCTCTTATCAGCATAATAAAACCACCTCCATGAGACGTGGTAGCTATGTCAGCGGGAAAAGCTCTCCTGCTGACATAGCACTGTCCACACCAGCACTTAGGTTGGTGTAACATCACTCAGGGGGTGGCTTATTCAGACCCCTGAGTGACGTAAGTTACATCAATGTAAGTGGTAGTGTGTACAAGCCCTAAGATACTTTCTAAGACTAAATTCTGCTGCTCCTATTCCTGATCATCATGCCACCATGATGAGACTGGGACTTTCTAGGAGTAAAGCTTATTCAAAAATAACCTTGCTGAATTAGAATTAAGCATTTGCAAATATACACGGTACGTATGCCTGCATTTCAGGATACTGGCAGGATATCCCCTCACCGCATGCATCTGTACCTCCTGTTCAGAACCCTTAGTTCCCCCACCCACACATAGACCAAGGGGCTTGTGCACTATGTTATAATCCAACTCCCGTCCAGCATCTGCAAAATTGGGCCCTTTGTACACACACTGCCCCATCACTAGGAAATGGTGAGGGTTTTATCTTGTGACTGTTACTCATATTAAGCCTCCAACTTGTGCACAGCTAAAAAGGATGGTCAGCCAAAGAATAGTCTTCTTTAGATGTTCTAGATTAGATTCTCCCTCTGTTGGCAATAATCACTCTCTCAGCTGTAGAAAAATAAGTCTTGTTTTGACCAGCTCACACAGACATTCCTCAGTTGTTGTGTCTCCCATTTCTGTCTGACACAATAATCCTGCAAAAAAAGTTTTCCTCTTTTTGCCCTAATTCCAAATCTCCAAAAGTAAAGCAGTTGCACTCGTTAAATGTGGTAGGGACTTTATGATATTGTTTTCACAGAACTAAGGAGTTCAAGAACATTCTGAAGGCATGTGCTCTCTCTTTCTGCAGCCGAAGAAAGGAATAAAGGGCTTTTTATACTCTAGTATAATGAATCAAGGCCTGATTGACAGAAATTTACCAAATGGCCCAAGTTGATATTTCCTTGTGGTTTTTGAGTCCCGTTCTACTAAAGGGATTTCTGACTCCTAAGCAGAAAGTAGATCAGTATCTATTTTTATAGTTAGGGGGTGGTGATTTTGGTGAACATTCCAACATTCCAGCAGCAGAGCAATCCTTTTACCTGTATGGGACAGGGAGTGAGTTACAACCCATTAGTCTCAGGGCGGAGAAAGACTCTATACAAAAAACTGTGTTCCAGTTTAGACAAATTGCTATTTAAACATGAAAGTAGAAGTAACTAACAATCTGGAATTAATAGAAAGTTTGAGAGTAGGTGATGCAACCATTTTGACTAGAAAGTGGAATACAAAATACAGATTTTGGAAATAACAATGAAATTTTCATAGATGGTGAACAACTATTTAAAAAAGAATTAGGGTATGTCCTGATTAGAATGCAAAAAACTTGAGCTGTAGTAATGCAGTTTCCTGTATAATGAAGTAACTTTTCTCCTTTCATTCTGTGATGTCACAAGAATTAAGGCAATATGGACCTCCTCTTCCTACTCTCTCTCCCAAAAACAAAATAAGTGCTGCTGTCAGTAGTTATTTCGGAGTATGTGAAGAATTAACTATGCATCTTCAATCACTGTAACAACAAAAAGAAGGGGTTGTGTGCCTAATTTCCATATATGCTGTGCTGAAAAGGTAGCTTCAGTACCTAACAAGATAGGTGTTTGAAAATGGTCTGTCTTGCAGTTTTCCTCCAATATTATTAGAAGTTTTTTCCTATTGGTCAAATACAATGTGATTCTGACTAAGGTCAAGTACTTACTGTCCTAATGCAAGGAAGCCATTAATTGAAGTCAATGAAAGTTAAACTTGTGGCTCAGTTCTAATCTGACAATATGCTACATGCATGTATCAAAATATTTGCAATTTCCAAGATAGAGTGCACGCCCATGTGTCTTAAAAATTGGAATCCTGCCCTCAATTATTGCTCTCTGCAACTGTTCTTTAGCCTATTTCCCATTAGTATATAGAGAATTGTAATTTTCTCTTACTCGTTTCCAGTCCAAATTCCTTTGAGCATTTCCGTACATTTTCAAAGTCACATTTCACAAAGTCAAAAACATTAGTTTCAGAGTAACAGCCGTGTTAGTCTGTATTCGCAAAAAGAAAAGGAGTACTTGTGGCACCTTAGAGACTAACAAATTTATTTGAGCATGAGCTTTCGTGAGATGAAGTGAGTTGTAGCTCACGAAAGCTCATGCTCAAATAAATTGGTTAGTCTCTAAGGTGCCACAAGTACTCCTTTTCTTTTTGGAAAAACATTAGTGCTGCTTCCTTTACTACTTTATGCTCCTGAGTATTCTAATTCTAATAATTGTGTGAACACTACATTCTAGATACTTAATCTCCCACTTTATTTATTGCACTTGGCTCCTTTTCTAGGATGAGATCCAGAGGAGCCTCAGTTCTGATTTTTTTGGCTTTTTGGGTTTAAGGCAGACCCTTTGTATAATTTTAACATAGTTTTTGTTGTGTAAACAGGCTCTTTCGGGCTGGAGTGAAGAGCTTCAGCATAATATCAATACATGAGGATGTCTTTTTCCACTTCAAAGGGCAATTAAGATGAATTGTGTAAATAAATTTATGGCATTTGTTTTTCAGTTCTGCAAATATTTTTAAATGGATCAGTTTTAAATGAATTTTTGATCTTTTTCAGTTTTGCATACAACATAATTTGGAATAGTAACTGTCATAGGCCCATATGCCCCTGTCATGAAGGAAGGAAGAAAGCTAATTAAAGTACAGCTGTTCTCTAAGAGCCATGTAGTCTGTATTCTCTCCCTCCTCTGGTCTGTGGAAGCAGTTAGTGGGCAGACCACCCCTTCCTAGCCATTGTAGCATGGCAAACCTACCATTGGCTGCTGGCTCACCACTGTGCTCCAAGACACCAATAAAGAGAGATTACAAAGTGTGCAGTTGGAATTAATATTGTCACAAGCAGCATTAATTTTCCATGATTACTTAATACAGATCTTCAGCTGTTCTTGTAGGGGAGCATACCAATTAATGCAACTAATGGGCCATGCAGATCTTTTGCAGTGGGAGGAAAGTGGCTAACGGAGGGATGAAAAGGGCATTCACTGCCTGTATCTGCTTTTTCTCTTACTCCCATAATTGCACCATGATTTCTTTGTAGTTTTGCTCTCCTCTGTGCATACAGACCTTAATTATTACTCCCTAATAATACTTATAACCTTGCACTTTATTTTATAGTGTCAGTAGTTATTCCACAAGTTAAAATTAAAGTTTGAAGAAGTTTGACTTTCTGTCCACTTTTTGTCAGCTTCCCAAAGAATAAATTTCACAGCCACATCTCATCCCAGGATACTTGGAAGTTTGGGAAAATCAGAAAAAAGTTTTTAATGTGATAAGCCCTAATTCTGAGCTTGGTTCGGTACAGGTGGTAAGGGGTGCTAAGATGTCTTTACATTACCTTTTCAGTCTAGAGGTAGCCAGGAATCATTCTGCTCCTCTATAAAAGTTAGAACAGTCCCAACTATTGCAGCATCCCGGAGCATCCAGTTTGGTGCACTCCTGCTCATGTTTTGTAATGAGTAATCTTGTGGTATATATTGGTATGTAGTGGGATTTTATAGTCTCCTAAAAATTTTTTTTTTAACTTTTGCACATGTGTATATATATGCCATGTAAATCAGGTGGGTGGAGAATCAGGGATGAATGACTTTATGCCATCGAGGAACTGACCGAATGCCTTAGCCATTAATTTCCAAAGTTTTAAATGTATTATTTAAAGGTATAAAATTGTCTTTAAGACAGTGTAATATTTTGGAGATGGGGAAGTGAGAGGAGAGATTCCACTAAAACATACTTTCAAAGTGAACTCTTATTAATACAAGCTAAGGGTCCGATCCTGGGAAGATTTAATCCTGTCATCTAAGTCGGTTGAACTCTATGTAAAACTAAACACATGTAAATCTTTCCAGAACTGGGCCTTTCTTGAATATACTTAACTTGAAGAATGGGGCTTCGCTTTTAATTTCCTGGTAATTGTCAGTTTATCTTTCAGGTTTTACATTCAGGAAAATTTTCCATGAAATCCCAGCAAACCTCATTTAAATATGGATATCCTTATCTTTAATTTATTGTGTTGTGAAAAATTAAAAAGCCAAGAAGTGTGAATTAGGTTGTTGTTTTTTTTTAAACTTCCTACATTTTGATCATTCAAATTTCACCCCAAATTCCTGACTTCAAAGTGTTTCTCAGAGTTTTCATTGGTTTGACTCCCATTCTTTTTATTGGAATGTTTGTGGCTAAATCCAAACCTGTTGCTTTGAAATTTTACTCATATTTTTCAGCATTTTTGTATTGAATTTTTTTTGGACACCAGGTTCTATTCTGCCCTCTACTGAGTCTGTGCAACCCCACTGAAGCGGTTAGGGCATAACTGAAGGTAGAAAATTTGTACCATTCTCTTTATTTTTATGTCCATTGGTGAAACATGTCAACAGTTTAACAGAACATAGCAATGCTATGTAATAATTTAAGACAGGGATAGAAGTGATGAATATTGTTTCTACTCGTTAAATTCAGGGGAAAATTAGGAGAGCAGAATGTATTTTCCAAATCTACAGTTTGTCCAGGACACTGAGATTAACATCCCTGCTATTAATTAAAAAATATCATAAGATATGTAATGACAAATTGTCACTATTAGGTCAATAGACACAACATTTATATGTTGTAAAACCAAACTTTTTCAAAACTTAACTTTTTATCTTCAGCTATTTGTAGGGTCATAGGTAAGGGTGCATGTTTTTAAATGTTATTAGTTTTGTAACTCCTGACTGGACCCCTTAAATGTAAATGCAACTCCATATAACTACTAAACCTCTGTGTCAGACAAAGTTAATGTTAATTAATTTATTGTATCTTTAAAAAATTATGCAAATAAGCAGCAAGAGGGACTTTCTTAAATAATATTACTTAATTATATTTTAAATGTTTTAAAGACAATAGATGGTACTGCATTAAAGTCAATAAAAATAAACAGTTCTTCACCATGAAATTACAGTTTATTGAAAATTTAAAGATATGATTTATGTTAGACTACATAGGTGCGTTAAATACATTTGCTACCTGGATACTTACCATGATGTTGACAGACAGGTGTTCCAACAGCAGTGCTGACATAAAAATTATAGTTTAGACAAACATACCGTCAAGAGAGCCCACTTGGTTGCTGTTATGGTGGCCTGAAATTATGAAGCCTGACTACTACTGTCAAAATATCTTTTTATGCATTTCAGTATCTCTTGTGCTGACAGGCCACTTATCTCGCTGTACAGGTGGCCAAGAACAGCAAATCAAAATGACACAATTCAAACAGACCCCAGCACATATCGTCATGGCCACTGAGGCAGAAAGCAGTTGGCACTTTTGAAAGAGAAGTTTTGCTTTTTTAATGAAAAATATTTTTTATCAGCAACTCCTGCTGTCACTGTTTTATCTTATAGGATCAAAACAGAACCTGAAACAGGATTATGGTGTTTTTTTATCCCCAGTCAGTTTCAAGTACCTCTTGAGCTGAATATTTGACCTTTCAAATGGAGACCATGAAGATTAGCAGGAAGCTTTAATAAACTCTAAAGTTGTTGGTACTTTTATCTGCTGTAGTTGTTGCATACTATTATAGTTTAATTTGATCTCCTAAATCACTAATCCTGTGCTCAGCCTTGGAGACTTTATCTATGAATTACGAACATCATGTTGTACTGTCAAATGGGTCCTGCTGAGAGTTTGTTTTATAACTGTTATTCCTCTAGCTTTTTGCTGTTTTCACAGACTACTTTTAACATTTCTGCCATTGTAGACAACAAGTCCTCACTCTCCTCCAGTGGGGTTGACTTTCTCTGGTTGCTGGACCATTGGAAGATTTCACCTGTTTTGCTCTGCATCTAGCTGAAAGCAAAATGGGAGAGAGTGGGCTGATTTTGCACCCTTTTTCATTCAGTTAAGATTTTAAGGCCATTGGCAAGTTTAAAGGAATATAGTGGAATAAGGCTGTTCCCTAAAAAATTAGGATGGTGGCAGCTGATAGGAAGCCACACATGAGCTCTCTGGCTCATATCTGACTTCAAGTGTAGCTGTCACATTACCTCATCAATAACTTTCAAATCATTTCATAGATACTTCATTTAAATTTTAATAAACATGTTTTATCATAATAAGGAAACCTAAACAAAGGGAAACAACTCAAATATACTGTTGCTGTAATAAGTAGAGCTGAGTGAAAATCCAGTGTTTTGCCTATTCCTTGTCAATTCCCAGTATTAACCCTCAATTACCAATTTTTTTCCAGTGATTCATTATGAACACATGACAATGCAAAAGAAACATCTCTTACATATTCCAGTTTACCTTAATAGTGGGATGCTGACTGCCATTTTTAATCTGATACATCTAATGGAGCTATGTTCTTCCTGTAGTCAGCCATTTCACTATATCTTATTGGTACATTGACTCATCTTATACTCATAAATACAGCCTTGCACTCCGTTTTTTTGTTTTGGTGGTAGAGGTGGTTAGGGTTTAAGCTACCATAGTACATTCAAATGCATTACATACTCCTGAAACATGTTCCCCCGCAGATGCTCTTTGCTTTCCCGCCAAAAAATGGTTTATGTGGGAAGCATAGAAGCTGCACCAGTGCTCACTCACCCTTCCCCGGCAGCATGGGTGCATCTGTTCAGGAAGCTGGGGGAGAGGTAAGTCACCACGAGGGGGGGAAGGGCAGGGTCTAGGGATGCCCAGCCGCCAAGGACCTTATTCCCAGCTGGGCTGGGCAGTGGGAGGGAAGAGGAGGAGGACGATGACGGAGATGGAGTTTCCCCTCCACCTTCCCTAAATGGAGCAGAGGTCAGATCAACCCCCAAAACCTCCCCTGGCTACAGGAAGCTCTCCACTGTGGGTGTGGTGGGTCTTGGAAGGGGTGTCTGGGTGCATGGGGTGAGGCTCGGTGGGGTGGGGAAGGCTCGGCAGGGAGATTTGGGTGCGAGGGGACGTCCAGATGCACAGGGGTTGGGCAGACAGAGGGAGCAGCTCCCTGTACAATGATCCCTCCCCCCATTTCCTGGCCCTATTGCTCCTCAGCCATGGGGGGATGGGTCACTGTATGGGGAACTGCTCCCCCTGTCCACCCAACCCCTGTACATCTGGACGCCCCCTTGCACCCAAATCCCCCTGCCAAGCCTTCCCCCTCTGCACCCGGAACCCCACACTGAGCCCCTTCTGTATTGGGAGTCCCCCACACCCAAAGCCCCACCCTGAGCCTCACTCCTGCATCGGGAGCTCCCCACACCTGGACCCCCACTCCACTGAGGCCCAACAAGCTGCATCCTGACCCCCCACTCCCTCAGCACCCAGACCACTCGCTTGAGCTCTCCACACCCAGACCTCCCATGCCCCTGCTGAGCCCTAATCACCTTCACCTGGATTCCCCTGCAGAGTCCCATTCCCCGTGCACCCAGAACCCCCCCACGAGCTCCTGTGCATCCAGATCCACACAACACGCTGCTTGCACCTAGATTTAAACACACAGAACCCTGGTACTCTTGAGGTAATTCTGCACCTAAAATTTTTAAAAATTCTGCAACATTCTGCACATTTTATTTGTCAAAATTACAGTAATACAATAACAATATAATCACACCATTTTGAATTATTTTGACAATTTATTTCAAAATACTTGTCAGCAAATAATTAAAAGTGGTGGTGATTATATTGTGTTATTTTGACAACTAAAATATGCAGAATTTTAAAATATTGTGCACAAAATTTTTAGGGTTTTTTTGGTGCAGAATTTTTAATTTTTTGTGCGGACTTCCCTCAGGAGTAATGACAATCCAGTCTGTTTCCCCTGTAAGAAGTGAACTGATTCTTTTTGTCCTTACTTTCTCTCAAAGGGTTTATAATAAAATGTTGCTTACTTCCTTGATAAGGTTGGAATAAGGTAAAGTCTCCTGAGCATAAAAATCCAATAAGCTTGATTAGAATAAATTTTGAAGGTTTGTAGCAACTGTATGAGCCATACTTGAAAGACAAGAGGTCATGGCAAAGGTGAAGAAGAAAAAGGAGTTTTGGAAGACTCGCTCCACCAGTGCATACCTCAATGTGGTAGCCAACTTCCTTCCTTCCTTCCTTCCTTCCTTCTGCTATCAAAAGCTTGTGAGGGTGCTACATATGAAAACAAATGGGCTTCATACAAAATGTCATCTTTGGAAGACAAATATATGAGACTTTATCTACAACTCATGGCGATCGGGGGAGGTCCCGGATGACTGGAAAAAGGCTTAATGTAGTGCCCATCTTTAAAAAAAGGAAGAAGAAGGATCCAGGGAACTACAGGCCAGTCAGCCTCACCTCAGTCCCTGGAAAAATCATGGAGCAGGTCCTCAAGGAATCAATTTTGAATCACTTAGATGAGAGGAAAGTGATCAGGAACAGTCAGCATGGATTCACCAAGGGCAAGTCATGCCTGACTAACCTAATTGCCTTCTATGACGAGATAACCGGCTCTGTGGATGAGGGGAAGGCAGTATATATGTTATTCCTTGACTTTAGCAAAGTTTTTGACACTGTCTCCCACAGTATTCTTGCCAGCAAGTTAAAGAAGTATGGGCTGGATGAATGGACTGTAAGGTGGATAGAAAGCTGGCTAGATCATCGGGCTCAATGGGTAGTGATCAATGGCTCCATGTCTAGTTGGCAGCTGGTATCAAGTGGAGTGCCAGAAAGGTCAGTCCTGGGGCAAGTTCTGTTCAATATCTTCATTAATGATCTGGAAGATGGCGTGGATTGCACCCTCAGCAAGTTTGCAGATGACACTAAACTGGGAGGAGTGGTAGATATGCTGGAGGGTAGGGATAGGATACAGAGGGACCTAGACAAATTAGAGGATTGGTCCAAAAGAAATCTGAAGAGGTTCAACAAGGACAAGTGCAGAGTCCTGCAGTTAGGATGGAAGAATCCCATGCACCGCTACAGACTAGGGACCGAGCACCTAGGCAGAAGTTCTGCAGAAAAGGACCTAGGGGTTACGGTGGACGAGAAGCTGGATATGAGTCAACAGTTTGCCCTTGTTGCCAAGAAGGCTAACAGTATTTTGGCCTGTGTAAGTAAGTAGGAGCATTGCCAGCAGATCGAGGGACATGATAATTCCCCTCTATTCGACATTGGTGAGGCCTCATCTGGAGTACTGTGTCCAGTTTTGGGCCCCACACTACAAGAAGGATGTGGAAAAATTGGAAAGAGTCCAGCGGAGGCCAACAAAAATGATTAGGGGACTGGAACCCATGAGTTATGAGGAGAGGCTGAGGGAACTGGGATTATTTACTCTGCAGAAGAGAAGAATGAGGGGGAGATTTGATAGCTGCTTTCAACTACCTGAAAGGGGGTTCCAAAGAGGATGGATCTAGACTGTTCTCAGTGGTACCAGATGACAGAACAAGGAGTAATGGTCTCAAGTTGCAGTGGGGGAAGTTTAGGCTGCATATTAGGAAAAACTTTTTCACTAGGAGGGTGATGAAGCACTGGAATGGGTTACCTAGGGAGGTGGTGAAATCTCCTTCCTTAGAGGTTTTTAAGGTCAGGCTTGACAAAGTCCTGGCTGGGATGATTTAGTTGGGGATTGGTCCTGCTTTGAGTGGGGGTTGGACTAGATGACCTCCTGAGGTCCCGTCCAGCCCTGATATTCTATGATTCTATGCAAAACTTAATTCTCTGGGTGGATGTAGGATGGGGAAGCAGTGACTGATTAGGCTGGAAAGCAATGTGAGAAAATAACTCTGACCTTCTCAATGGGAGGAAATAATTTAAAATATTGTTTGTATAATATGGTATACTATTATTACTGACAGGAATATTTTATTTATTTACTGTTTATATTTCAGTACTACCCAGAAGTCCCAGTCAGGATTGTGGCCCCATTGTGCTAAAGGCTGTACCTATACAAAAAAAAATGTGTGGAGAGCCCAATCTGGGCCAAAAATATCTAAATCTCTGGAGTTTCTGCAAGTAGTGAAAAACTTGATCCCACAGCTATCCTGGAACAAATTATTACCTTCATGTTAGATTAAATAATATTTCTGTGTTATCAGGATGATATATGCATGTAGTTAAATGCCATTGAATTCCTGACAGAATATCAACTAGAATGAACAAAATAGGAAATACAATTATGTCTACAATTTCAGATCACAGGCAGAATTTTAGCAGCAACCAGAAATAAAGAAAATGACAATTGAAGGGAACATTTTTAATTTTTCCAGGTGTTAGCCTAGCCAAGCAGTCCAAAGGAAGAGAGCAGGTCAAGATGAAGAGAGTGTCTCAAAAATAAAACATTAAAGCTTAAAGATTCAAAATTGGTTAATGAAATTCAATGATTGAATAAAATGAATTGGACTCTTCTGATAACAAAAGGCTTGAAGTCATAAAAACTGCAGTTTGATTAATAGTTCTGCATATAAGACCGTAGAAATTAGGAGCACATTTACTAAATATTTGTTGTGTTTTGTTGGTATGCTTCCCTAGATTTTCCTTTCCTGCTTTTCTTCTCCCTTGCCTCTCAAGTCAAAAATGTACACATTAAATATAATTGGGAACTGTAGAATGTGAATATCGATCAATTAATTAATATTTTTGTTTCTGAAAAACATAACATGTTTCAGAGTAACAGCGTGTTAGTCTGTATTCGCAAAAAGAAAAGGAGTACTTGTGGCACCTTAGAGACTAATCAATTTATTTGAGCATAAGCTTTCGTGAGCTACAGCTCACTTCATCGGATGCATACTGTGGAAACTGCAGAAGACATTATATACACAGAGACCATGAAACAATACCTCCTCCCATCCCACTCTCCTGCTGGTAATAGCTTATCTAAACTGATCACTCTCCTTACAATGTGTATGATAATCAAGTTGGGCCATTTCCAGCACAAATCCAGGTTTTCTCACCTCCGCCACCCCCCCCCACACACACACACACAAACTCACTCTCCTGCTGGTAATAGCCCATCCAAAGTGACCACTCTCCCTACAATGTGCATGATAATCAAGGTGGGCCATTTCCATCACAAATCCAGGTTTTCTCACCCCCCCACCCCCATACACACACAAACTCACTCTCTTGCTGGATTTGTGCTGGAAATGGCCCATCTTGATTTTCATACACACTGTAAGGAGAGTGGTCACTTTGGATAAGCTATTACCAGCAGGAGAGTGAGTTTGTGTGTGTGGTTTTTGGAGGGGGGGTGGGGGGTGAGAAAACCTGGATTTGTGCTGGAAGTGGCCCACCTTGATTATCATACACATTGTAAGGAGAGTGATCAGTTTAGATAAGCTATTACCAGCAGGAGAGTGGGATGGGAGGAGGTATTGTTTCATGGTCTCTGTGTATATAATGTCTTCTGCAGTTTCCACAGTATGCATCCGATGAAGTGAGCTGTAGCTCACGAAAGCTTATGCTCAAATAAATTGGTTAGTCTCTAAGGTGCCACAAGTACTCCTTTTCTTTTTATAACATAACATGAACGGCATCATAGCTTTAAATCTGTAGGAATGCTTTAGGGACGGATGATTTATTTATTGTGCATATTCATGCTTAGCTCCATGTGTACTGAAGTACTGAAAAACAATAAAACTAAAATCAGAACATTTGCTACATGCTTCATGTCATACAGATGCCACCTTTTGAGCCTTATCAAATATTTGGTTCTGTCTAAACTGTCTCTGTACCATTTAAAGTCTTAGAATAGATGAAGAATTTTATTTAGGTAATTTACTAATAACCTTTCCTTCCATACCTGGCTCTCATGAATATTATTTGGTAATAAGCTTTCCAGCTGTTTCGTCAGAACCTTGGCCAAAACTTTACAATCACAGTTTATTAAAGACAGGTCTATAATTAGCATCCTTGAGGCTTTTGGGTGGATTCCAGTCTGCCCTCTGGGGGTTCTCTGATTGTTTCCACTTGACGCCTTCTTCGGCCGATGGACACTGGATTCTTAGTCTGGCACCTCTCTGATCATTCATTTATTATCCACACCAAGCAGCCATCCACATACATCCTCTATCTCTATTTTAATCACAGTTGTTAACAAAGCGAGATAAATACAACAAAAGGCAGGGAGTCTCTGTGTGCTGTTTCTGTTGTTACAAAGTATTTGTTTGAGAACAGACTCTGTCTTAGGATGTACTAACACAATTAGCAGCCAAAAACCAAGAGACCTCCCTCTTAATTAGTAATACTCTGGAATTTAAACTATGGGGAATCAAACTCATTTGTGATTTTAATACAGAACTTCTTTAATATGATCTAACATGGGCTCCTCCACAGCAGTGGCCAGAGCAGCTGATGGCTCCTCCAGGGCTTCCCTCATGGCAGCTGATGGCCCCCTGGGGCTTCCCTCCACAGCGGTGGCCAGAGCAGCCACTGGACCCCTGGGGTTCCCCTCATGGCAGCGACTGGAGCAGCCACCAGCCACCTGGGGCTTCCCCACAGCAGCTGGTGCCACAGGCCCCCCAGGACTCCTCCCCCACCACCCCCAGCTGCTGCCGTGGGCTACCTTGGGGCTCCCTCCTCAGCTGCTGGTTGCTGCGGGATTCCCTCCCCTCACCTGGTAGAGGTACACCCCCCCTCCCCCCCAAGATTCAATCAGGGGTATTTATGGTATAAGTCATGGACAGATCATGGGCCATGATTTTTTGTTTCTTGCCCGTGACCTGTCCATGACTTTTACTAAAAATACCCATGATTAAATCATAGCCTTAACTGAATAAACGGCTACTTCCCCATAATTAATCATTTGTTTCTCAGTAGCAAGTCTTGATTAATGTAGCCTAAAGCTGTCTTACTAATTGTTCTTTGTTGGTAGTTTTTTCAGCTGTAGTGCACACACGCCATCATCTTCTGTAAATCTGGTTGCTTGAGTTTTGGATCTACTTTTGTTTGTTGAATGGATAGGAGTTGGGGAGATGATGTGAATCCCTAGGTCTTCCTTCTTCCCTCATTCACGGATCTCCATGCATCTTTCTGCAGAAGGTGCTGAGACCCCATCGCCCCCACCTCTGCAGAAAGCGGATGATCAGACTCAGGATTTGGTTTGGATACGTTCAGGATCTTTAAATGTAGTTTTGACTCAATGTTGTAGCTAAAAATTAGCAAAGGGTCTTGGGCCTGTATCCAGTACTTGAGCATGTGATGTCCTGTAGATGTACTTATCAGAGATTGAGCTATTATAGGAATCCTTTTCTTATATAAAGAACTTTTGCACAAAGCAGCATTGTATATTTCAGAATTATTGTTTGTCATCAATAGGAATTCTTTTTATGTATTATGAAAGAGGAGTACTTTAAAGAAAACATCACCAACTCTCACACTGAAGAGCTGAGAAATGGGTTTAAGAGACTTCGTAAAACTTCAGAATCCATGATGCTTTGAGGTTATTCAGTTTTAAACATAGCAAGAAACAGTCAGTTAAATCTGGCTGTAAACTAATTTTTGTACTCAGTTGTTAATTACTGTATTTGTACCCGTAGTTTCACTTTGAATCTAGAAAACTGTTAATCTGAATCTCTATATAGCCCGTACTAGTGGTTAATCCAGGACTTTGTGCTTGTTTTTACAAAGTACTGTCAATCTAATTACCTCCTTCTGTTTTACTTCTCTGCTAAGAAATAAAATCACCTAAGTGCAGTGAGAGATTGTAACTTGCTGCTAATTAATGTGGTTATGACTTCCAGCCTGAACTCAACTGTCTCTTGGGTGTAGTTGAAACTAAGCACCAGCTGCCATGTAGTGATGCCATTGCAAATACTAAATGTTAAAATAAAACAGGATTTTTAAAAAAAAATTATTGATTTTAAAATTAGATGGACTTTAGAGCAGGGCTGGATTAAAGGACACCAGGGCCCTACACACACCATGATGAGAGGCTCCTTATAGCCTTGCTCTGCCCCTGTGCCATGGCCCCCATTCTCTTCCAGAGAAGCTGGGGCAATGGCCCGGGGCCTGGGTTGTATCTGCATGGGTCAGGCCTCCTGTACTCTCCCCCTGCCTATGCTTTTTGGGATGGAGTTGGCAGAGTTCCCAAGAACAGTGGGTTGTAGAGTTATCACACCATTGAGATTCATAGGGAAGTGCATACCTTTCAGAGCTATTGTTTCCGACTGTCTGCGGTCTCAGGCTCACATTCTCATGCTCGATTCGCATTTTCAATCTTTTCTTTGCAGGCATGTGGGCTAGAAAATTAGGATATTGGGATTTTTTTTTAAATGAAAGCTGAGATTCTGACTTCATCATGTGACTTCAGGAGCATGGTCCCTTGGTTTCAGGACTAAAGTGCCTGTGCTTTAATCCCTTCTTAGTTTAGGTTGCTCACTAAACACCTATCTACTAAAATTCTAAATTATATTCTAAGTGTAAAAGGCAAGTTAACTCTGAGTCTTAGGATATATGCAGTGGTTACTAATTAAATTCTTTATAATGTGAGGATTTTATTCTACTATCTTCACATATTTAGTGCCCAAGCCTGCAATGTTCTGTCATCTGAACTGTCCTTATTTCATAGTATCATAGGGTTGGAAGGGACCTCAGGAGGTCATCTAGTCCAACCCCCTGCTCAAAGCAGGACCAATCCCCAATTTTTGCCCCAGATCCCTAAATGGCCCCCTCAAGGATTGAACTCACAACCCTGGTTTTAGCAGGTCAATGCTCAAACCACTGAGCTATCCCTCTCCCCAATTTGCATAACTGACTTCAGTGGGACTACTTGTATGGAGACTTATAATGATTTAGTCCCTAGGATTCAGTATTTTAGTCTTTCAGGGTAGTGTATGATCCAAAAAATCGACATGAGTATTTTTTGTCATGTGTTGTAAAGTAGATTTATACACCAGTGATATAGTAAAGTTACTTGACTGTTCAGAGCTTGGAGACATTTTACTGTTTCAGAAGATTTATAATGCTGTGTTTTATGGCAGTTTCTTCTGCCTGCTCTGAAGCACGTGCCACAGTGTTTTTAAGTGAGCTGTGCATGTTTGACAAGCTAGAATTGTAGCAATTCCCATCAGTGCATGAGCCACAATGTCTCAAGATTTGTTTTTGTTGGCTGGTGTCCAGTACCATGCTATATAATACATTTACTTGACAGAAGAAAGTGGTGAACTGCATTAACTACAAAGTTTTTAAAGGCTGGCAAAACACATGCAGTAAATATTAATAAACGAAAAGGCCACTTACCTTTAACCTTGAATTCTGCTATTAGCTGTGTTTGTTTTAGAATTACTGTAGCATTTGAGTAATAACTGATATTGCAACAAATAAGAATTGTTTTTTAAAAATAAACAGTTTATTAACAGGCCTACACTGACTGCGTTGGTAACTTGTTATAGCAAGTGACAGGGATTATGGAGCTCCTGAACGTCAAGAAATTTAACTTTACATCCCTACTAGTTGCTACATGTAAAATGAGCTTTGACCTTTAATATGGTTGTATATTTAACCTTGCATACCTGTAAGAGCATGGAGAGGTGTCATTTTTTAAAACTATTGTGTCTGTGTGATGTGTGGGATGAGATTTATATTAGGGACATTTCAGGAGGCTCTATTAACTGCCACTTCATTGAGGCTCAGTACTGTGAAACCTGTTTCTCAATAAGTAATTGAGAAAAGCCTATATTTATCTTATAGCCAAAAGAAGGTCCAACTGATTAGGGCTTAACAGATTTATGGTTTTTCAGAATCAGGCATTCCACTAGCATATTAGCACGTGGCTCATATTTAACATCCAAACAAAATTATATTGGGGCTATGCCAGGAATGGGAAGGAAAACTGGGATTGAGGTAGGGAGGTATTGGGTGGGTGGAAGGCTTGAAAATTGGCAGTGGGGGATATATAGCCATTCACTTATAGGTCACCAAAGTAAGTATACTAACTTCCTGAAATGTCTCCAGTCTCCCAAGTTACAGTATTATGTTTCATTTACACTCCCTATTATAATTTAAATTATTATACTTCTCTTGTTCAGACTAAAGTGAACACCTGTTTTGTGGCTTGTATAAGATGTATTATGCAAAAGCACTCTTTCTCACTCCCCCATCTCAATATCAAATATAATTTAATAAACAAATGATTAGTCCAGGTTGAAAGGTTCTCTTGGGCAAGGTGGAACAGTAGGCTTGGGAAGGAGGTTATGAAAGATGATTGAGCACATTTCAATGAAATAATAATATGAGCATGAATCCTTTTAGCTCTAGATACATTTATAATATAGTTAATACAAGTCCTGTCAACACTATAACCTTCAGTCTTAAAGTTAGTTTATCGCTTTATAAGGTAGTTACCTCTCAAACAATAAGCACTCTCCAATTATCTAAATACATAGAGTCTGTTGTTTAGGTGAACATTAAGATTTGTTGTTCCTCATGGTAAATAGTGTCTTTGCTTTATTTACTTCCTCAGTCAATATTTGACCATTCAAAGAGATTTTTCATTTTGGTTTTGTAATTCAAACTGAAATCTAGTTTTCATAGTTTCATAGATTATAAAGCCAAAAGGAACTGTTGTGATTATTTAGTCTGACCTCTTGTATAACACAGGCCACAGGACTTCCCTGAATTAATTTCTGTTAGAACTGGAGCATATCTAGTGATATGTCATATGGATGAATATGTTGTGTGTGTAAAACAAAAAGGTACTAAGGCCTTGACAGTCTAAAATCAGTTTGTGTACTGATCAAAAGAGGGGCGGAGGTATCATCCCAGGAGTATAGGCTGAGGCATTGACTACAGGCAGAGACTGAAATTGGATTAGTTCTTTAGGACATCCTGGGGAAAGGAGAAATCCGAATGAAGACTAACTGTTTTTAAGTTGTAGCAGAGTCAATGAGTGAGAGAGCAGCATTGCGTGTGAAAGTTTTAGTTCTATAGGGAAGAAAGACCATATGAAGTAAGACTCAGAGGAAAAGAGCTTCATTAATTACTTTAAAAAACCCTTACAAAGTTGTATGCTAAATCTAATTTCAAGAGCTAAACAGTTTGAGACACAAAAACACTGATCCAATATCAATATGTAATTTTATTTCAGAGTGTTGTGCGTTGTCTTTGGCATCCCAAGCTAAACCAGATCATGGTTGGTACAGGAAATGGATTGGCTAAAGTATACTATGATCCAATCAAAAGCCAGAGGTATTTAATATTTACATTATTATCGTTAAAACCATGTTTTTTTTCTCAACCTTAGACTGACCGTATTAAAAGGTGAGGAAATTAGTTTATGATCATTTGTGAGGCAGTGAATCAAAAATAGTAGCTTATGTTTTTCAGAAGCAGTGCATTTTCCATTGAGCCTTTGATTCCGCTGTATACTTGGATATTAAAATTTGGAACTTTATCTGAGGTTTTGAATACTTTCCATGCGGTTCCATCAGTGTACTATGTGGAAATGGCATTAAGAATGCCCAACTAGCATATCCCTCACTGTCCCCAAAGACTGCTAAAGTGATGTTTGTAAAAAGACTGTTTAATGTAGTCATGCTTGTTTTTCTGAAGTAGCATTTTGTTTAGGAGTCCAACTCTTAGTTTGAATTTCAGTGATCTGTGCAGTTATGTTGAAAACCCAAATTTGAGAAGAGGTGAGGAATGGAATGAGAGAATTTCCCATCTGTTTCACTTTCTTTGCTGCCCATGGCCAGTGACTGCATACTTAAAGGATGGAAAGGCAGAAGCAATTAATAAAAAGGGAAGCTAGCAGCTGAGAGTGGCAGGATGAATTTAAAGACACTGCCTTGTTTGGAATTTAACGTCCTCATCTCATAGTTTTTCTGCCAGTCCAGCACACTTTATCCCTGCTGGCAGATGGAGCAAGCACAAATGATTTTCTGATTATCTTCTCCCTCCTTTACATACAAAGATTTGTTCGTTTGCACGCTCAGCTGCTTCTCTCTCTAGCAGCCAAAGGAGTATTATATTCTAAATTTCAGGCTGAATTTCATATCGGATGCTGGTTGTAACCTGAATGCTTGATTATGGGGACAAGCTCAGGTTCCCAAGATTTCTGGGACCCAAGTTTAATTTTTTCTTTCTGTGTATATTTTTGAAGGCTTTGTAGTGATTTGACATCAGAGCCTGGGTTCCTGCTCCTACATAAACAAATTCTTGTGCTTTCTCTTCTCTACATGCGTGGGAGATATCCTGTAATGGAGGAACCTTGCCTCTAAATTCAAAAGATGCTTACAGTTCAGAGCTGTCTTAATGTAACTAGGTAATCATGTAAAATGCAGGAGCATTCCAACCCTGAAGTCTCAATGGAAGAGGTGCACTCTTGTCTGTGATAGTTTCCTGGTTTCATTGTTTTCCTTTTCCTTCACAGATATATATCTATATAAATAGAGGGAGCTCACCAATTTAAGTCGGTTACAATTTAAGTTACTTCCAACAAGACCTGTGCAAGCTTTGTCCCATAGTTCTGTCAGGGCATCTCCATTTAGACCGCCAATACTCTTCTGCTTAAGAGAGGATGATTGGGCTGAATAGTTGCAGACTGTGTGGTGTTTTTTGGGTTGTGAACAAGCAAAGAATAAGATGAAACTACCACATGCATTTCCACCTCTGACTTTAAGCCACATTACAAATTCATCAACCGCTCTAGCCTCCCTTACATGCATACTCACAAATGTATTCATACATTTGTAAAAGTACTATTCAACCTGGCAGGAATTTTATCTTGAACAAACACTTTCTACTTCTATTATAAATAAATAAATTAAGCCACTTTATTTTTTATCCTAGGGGAGCAAAATTATGTGTGGTTAAAACAAAACGAAAAGCCAGACAGGCAGAGACTCTTACACAGGATTACATTATAACACGTAAGTAATTTAAACATATATTTATAAGGTGACCCTTATTCATTTCTCAGGCTTTTACCTTTATATGTCCCCATCTCAAAAAGTCAAACTGTCACCATATTGCGTTTACACTTCATAGGAGAGTGGGTATAGCTCAGAAGCTAGTCCACCATACTACACGTCAAATGAAAATGTTCTTGCATATACCCTGTGTAGTTGTTAATATTGTTATTTACAAGGTGCAAATACAGACTTGATCTGATGAAATTCTGGATGGGCTAAAGTTTTCCTTCAGAAATCCAGGCTGGCCTTTTAAAGTTTATTTATTTTGTATGAAATATATATATTTCATACAAAAAACTTCATGAAAAATACTTTGAGATTGCAAAGATAAAAACTTTGAAGTCATGGAAAGACAGGATGGTGGTCTGCGCAGGTTGATGAAGATCTCTGACACTTGGGAGCATACACAATGTCAATGGAATGTTCACAGACTTAAAGGAAAATTTTTGAAGACATTTCTACTAACAATGTGAAAGTGGTGATTTTCCAGGTCTTAGAGCTCAGCCAAAGATATGTGGAATTTTTGTCTGAACAGATAAAACACCACTCAGAACTATCCTCCTGCAGAATATCAAGTTTCTAATAAAAACTGTGGAGATGCTAGGGCTGTTCAAAGAAATCTTCAAAAAAATTGTTAACATTGGCAAAATTACCTGTTTTTCCGGAACCTCACTCTCGGAAGCAGCAAACCCATATTTGCTGAAATTTTCCAAATTTCAGTATGGAAAATTTCAGCCTCAATCAACAGTTAGTTTGGCAAAGTTATAAGCACATCAAAAGAGGAGCTTTATAATGGGTAATTTTAGGCAACCTTAATCGTAACATTGAACAGCCTATAATAGAAATAGTGTCTATACTTTCATTAATTAATGTTTGCATTCTAAAGTGCTTCGATTATGCAAATTTTCAAAAATTGGAGCCTAAAATCCACTGGGACCACAGCCTCTGAGTCAGTTAGGGGCTTTTAAAAATCCCACCATTAGATGCCTAAATATGGATTTCTCTAATTTTTGAAAATATTAACTTTATCATGAGGATTTGTCTGGTTCGTTCTTGCACATAATTGTGGAGACCTAGTAAGAATAGATCCATACAAAGAAATACGCTGAAAATGTTTCTAAACTGATAGAATTTGGAATTTCACTTGACAGGTTTTTTTGTAGGTTTGTTGCTTGTTTGGAAGCTTTTCAGAAGCCCCTTCGTTACAGGCAACATAAAGCATCTTTTTACCAAGAAAGCACAATAAACCATATTTGAATTTCAGAATTGCATATACTGATTGCTTAAAATGCAGGAATGCCACTTGAGGGATTAGGTGTTACTTTTAAAATACAGGCATATTATTACTCAGCTGGATTTTCCTCAAACAAGCGTGACTCCACATATGGCAAAATCTTGGATCTGTACATTAGTCATCTCAAATGCCCTGTGCAAACTGATCAAGTTCGTCACTTGCCAACAAACTGTTCAGACACTTCATACTTCATGAATTCTGCAAAAATAAACTCTAAACATTTATTCCTAAAGATCCACAGCCATATCATCTGGGCTGTGATTTCATTAAGTCTAATAAATTAAGCAGACCTCCCAGAATAACTCGGAAAGAGATAATGATGATTCAGTGGATAGTTCTGATTCAGTATAGAGCCAGTGCCTGCACATTAGAGGCTACTGTGCTGCTGAAGATACTGTCTTTTTGTTGAGAGGTTAAGAACAACACACTGACAATTTGTGGTCATTAAAAATACCAGGGCAACTTTCTCAAGAGGTGTTAAATCCTGGTGTCCTGGCCAAATTCTGACAGCAGTAATTAGGTCCTGCCAACCTAAATTTGCCTCATTACTTAGGGAAAATTGATTTTGGCAGCATATGTAGAAGTGCATCACAACTTGGATCAGGGAGGTGATAATTCTCCATCTGTCACTTTGCGGTTAAACTGTGCCTGGAATTTTGATGTCTCAGCACCTCAATATTAGAAAGATGTAGAAAAATTGGAAGTTAAGAAAAGAGCAAGTGGTTGATCAGGCAACTGATGGGCTGACCAACAGAGGAATGAGCTAAATAAGTGTAAATTGCCCCGGCGATTTATTAGATTAGGGAATAGTCGTTGGAGAAGTTGTGGAAATCTGGTTGCTTTAGACTTTTAAAAACAGACAGGACAAAGCCCTATAAAATATACTGTGATAAGCCAATGTGGAAGTATGTAAGAATGACATCCCTGGCATTGCACAAGGGGTGGCATCCTCTCCATGTAAGGGTCAAAAGCAATCTGGCCCATGGGGTTAAAGATGTAAAAGTAAATGTGATTGCTAACATTTAGAATTGTTTTCCCAAACTGTGAATCTTCTCTTTAGCTCATGCCCTTCCAATGTTTCGTGAACCACGGCAACGAAGTACCAGGAAACAGTTGGAAAAGGATAGGCTGGATCCCCTAAAATCTCACAAACCAGAACCTCCGGTAGCAGGACCAGGTAACCCATGTTTAGTCTTTTCAGATTGTTATAAGAAATTTGGGAAACTTATTTCCGAGTTCTAGAAGTAATTTTGCTTATGAAATTATATTTACATTGTAAATTGTTTGGGACTGGGAATGCTGTCTTTATTATGTGTGTGTACAATGGCTGGGGTGCTACTTCCATACAAATAAATAATAACAAAAATGACTAATGTTTTGTTTAGGCCCATAAAATATTCTATAGAACACTACTTTGACTGCAACTCTAAATGCTATTTTCTTTTCTTTCCCACATCTCTTTTCTTTACAGTAATATGTAAGTTCAGTACACTACTAGATCAGTGTTACAAACACAGTACTTCACATTTTGTCTATGTGTTCATTACTCTCAAATATTCTTTTTCTTTTTTTTTCCCAATTATAGGTCGTGGGGGCCGTGTTGGAACTCATGGAGGTACATTGTCATCATACATAGTCAAGAATATTGCACTGGATAAGACTGATGATAGCAACCCCCGAGAGGCCATTTTACGACATGCAAAGGAAGCTGAGGATAACCCCTACTGGGTTGCTCCAGCCTATTCTAAGTAAGGAAACAATTTTAAAAAACACAAGTAATATTTCTTAAAGCCATTGGGAGTTTGATATAAACAGAAAATATACATTTTTAACAGCATTCTCTGCCTTTTCTGGATTATTGCCAATAATAAATAAATTAAGCGTGTGTCAGAGCTCTGATATGAAGGCAGTATGTACAACACATCAAATTGTTAAAAGTATACATTTCTAAAATTTCCATTTTTAAAAGCTAACCTTTCAGTGCTAGAATACTCTTTTAAAGCTGTCTAAAATGTATTCCTTACTGTTTCTCCTGGTCCTAAATCTGTTACAGTTAAACTCCAAGGTACTAAGTAATCCTGGCTTTACAGGTGGAGAATTACAAGAGTACCAGTACATATTTTTAAAATCTCTAACACTTTCTGAAGTAGATGTTCCTCTAAAATGTGTGACATAAGTAGCATGGTCTGATGTGGATGTATTAATATTTACAAGATTTTTAAAGATTCACACTACACCATCATGTAGGTATGTATACATGCTAAAAGCCAGACCCATGTTACAAGACCTGTGCATCTACTTAAGGCAGCTTGGCTATATAGGTGGAAGGATACTAAAAATAGGTTTTTTTTCCTAAAATAAGTCTGCTCCAAAATGGGGCATAAATAAAAACACGAGTGCTTGTAGTGGTATAATGATTTAACTGGCAGGAGTCTGGGTTGTCCTGTAGAATATAGTTTTGCCATTTATGAGTTAAGTTGTCATGTCTAATTCTTGCCCATAAATTTTTATACCAGCAATATTTAATGTATAATATGTGTGTGGGGGGTGCATATACATTACATATACAGACATTTAAACTATGGAATAAACTCCTTCAACTCTTTGCCTACTTGTAAGATTCTAAAACAATAGCCCACATTTTCTGCCTTTTTTGTTTATAAAAAATTGCCACTGCAAAATGTGTTTTTTTCAAATAATTATTTATTATTATTTAACTCTTAAGTAGCACTTTTCATCTGTAGATGTACAAATGCTTCACAAAAGAAGGTAAGTATCAATAATCCAATTTTACAGCTGGAGAAAATGAGATACGGAAAGATGAAATGACTTGCTCAAGATTACATAGCATGCAGAGCCAAGGGCAGAAGCCATGTTTCTTGACTTCCAGTCCAATGCTTTTAGACAATGCTGCCACGATGTAAGTTTTACTTCTGTAATGAGAAGATAATTAAGAAAAGCAGAGTTTGAAAGTTGCCCATAGTATGTTAACAGTGATGGGTATTTGTGATGTGGACACTGATCCTCTGAGCTGAGTACAACTTCTTCACACAGACCATTGAGCTATCACCGGGCAACAGTTCTTGATCTCCATTGACCGAGGCTGGCTTTGAACTGGGAAATATTAACTTTTATAACACCTATGCCAGTGTTACAAAATATATAAAATAAATAACTAATGCAATACTGCCTACATTTACCAGTCCAAAAGTAGTACTCTTTAAAAGGATAATTCTGGAGAGGTTACTATAATGGAGATGCCAAGTATGGTGGATTTTTTCTTATTTGGAGATTCACATGTGCTGAAGATGAAATTTATTCCGAGTCTAAATTCAGATATTTTTACTTAAAATATATAAATATCCCTTCATAAAGAAGTAAATATGACCACTCATACCATCAGATATGTAGGTACTCCAGTGTATATTTGGCTAAGTAATTTAATTGATGAGACATTAGGTTTCATCCCTGACACCTGTAATGTAATAGACATGAAAGTTTTAAAACATAGTAGTAGTATAGAAGGCTCACTGTGTCAGGTGGGCAGATCTCGTTTCAGTTTATTGTTTAAAAACGTATCTACAGGGGAAGAAAAGAGCTGGCTGAGAAGTGGGGAGGATATAAGTCCAGAATGCTATTAGCTTATACACCAGACAGTGATGTGGGGGGCAGAGGGGAGAGCTTGGGCAATAGCCAGCACCATGCTGGCTTGACAGCTTGGGCAATGATAAATTTCATGCCATTATCCCTGCTTAAGAAACTTACTTTTTAAGAGGTATCCTATGGGGAATACATTTTAAAGTAATTTTTTATTTATATAGAGACACACAAATTTGGGCCCTTTCTGCATATCATATTACATTTCTGATGAACCTTTGCTTTTTCATACTTGGATTTCCAAAAACATAGGCATGTAGTTTATGCCTAATCTGCATGTACAAATTTGCCAGACAGATGTATCACTAGTCATTTGTGCACACAAATAGCCAATATAATAGTTGTGATAATTATGTATATTGGACTTTGCTATGTAAATAAATGTGCCTTATTTATGCAACATTTTACAAACGTTTCCCAAAATATGTTTAATAAAAATATGCTAAATATAGTGTATGTTTGTCATAAATTATCTAACTTTTCAGCATACTTTCTACTATATGCAGCAGTTCCTTAGGGGCAGAATTGTGTCTTCCCATGTGTCTGTACATAGCTTAACACTGCAAGTCTCTGGTTCTAAATGAGGTGTCTGAGCAGTACCACAGTATAAATAATACAAGATAATGTGATATTTTAATTATATTAGGAATCCCTTTAAAATATACTGTCCTAAAGCATAGAAAATATATACATTTAGTGAGTGTTCATTTTTAAAAGGGCTTTAATTAAATGATTGTATGTGCAAAACATGTATTTTTAAAATTGCACTTGTTCTTCCTATTTAACTTCTGGTGACCAGAACAATGCTTTTAAATTCACTATTTCTTTGTTCGTATTCTTTCTCTTAGATAATGTTTTATTTCTGTATGTATGGGCAATGTATAGTATCATAAGAACATAAGAGTGCCCATACTGGGTCAGACCAAAGGTCCATCTAGCCCAGTATCTTGTCTTCTGACAGTGACCAATGCCAGCTGCCCCGTGGGAATTAACAGAACAGGTAATCATCAAGTGATCCATCCCCTTTTGCCCATTCCCAGCTTCTGGCAAACAGAGACTAGGGACAACATCCCTGCCCATTCTGGCTAATAGCTGTTGATGGACCTATCCTCCATGAACTTTCTAGTTCTTTTTTGAACCCTGTTATGGTATTGGCCTTCACAACATCCTCTGGCAAAGAGTTCCACAGACTGACTATACATTATGTGAGGAAATACTTCCTTTTGTTTGTTTTAAACCTGCTGCCTATTAATTTCATTTGTTCACCCCTAGTTCTTAGAAGGAGTAAATAATACTTTCTTATTTACTTTCTCCACACCAGTCATGATTTATAGACCTCTATCATATTCCCCCTTAGTCGTCTCTTTTCCAAGCTGAAAAGTCCCAGTCTTATTAATCTCTCCTCAAATAGCATCCGTTCCATACCCCTAATAATTTTTGTTGCCCTTTTCTGAACCTTTTCCAATTCCAATATATCTTTTTATGAGATGGGACGACCACATCTGCATACAGTATTCAAGATGCAGGAGTACCATGGATTTATATAGAGGCAATATAATATTTTCTTTCTTATTATCTATCCCTTTCTTAATGATTCCCAACATTCTGTTTGCTTTTGTGACTGCTGCTGCACATTGAGTGGATGTTTTCAGAGAACTATCCACAGTGACTCTTGGTAACAGCTAATTTAGACCCCCTCAATGTGCATTACTTTGCATTTATCAACCTTGAATTTCATCTGCCATTTTGTTGCCCAGTCACCCAGTTTTGAGTGATCCTTTTGTAGCTCTTCTCAGTCTGCCTGGGGCTTAACTATCCTGAGTAATTTTGTATCATCTGAAAAATTTGCCACCTCACTACTTACTCCTTTTTCCAGATCAGTTATGAATATGTTGAATAGGACTGGGCCCAGTACAGCCCTCTGGGGAACACCACAATTTACCTCTCTCCATTCTGAAAACTGATATTTTATTCATACCCTTTGTTTCCTATCTTTTAACCAGTTACCAGTCCATGAGAGAACCTTCTCTCTTATCCCATGACAGCTTACTTTGCTTAAGAGCCTTTGGTGAGGGACCTTGTCAAAGGCTTTCTGAAAATCTAGGTACACTATATCCACTGGATCCCCCTTGCCCACATGCTTGTTGACCCCCCTCGAAGAATTCTAGTAGATTGGTGAGGCATGATTTCCCTTTACAAAAACCACATTGACTGTCTCCACAAATTATGTTCATCTATATGTCTGACAATTTTGTTCTTTACTATAGTTTCAACCAGTTTTCCCAGTACTGAAGTCAGGCTTACTGGCCTGTAATTGCCGGGATCACCTCTGGAGCCCTTTTAAAAACCTGGCGTCACATTAGCTATCCTCCAGTCATTTGGTCATTTAACAATTTAATCCATTTAACAATCTGTTATTTGACCAGGCTTTTTTTTATATATATTTCCCCATGGGTGATTATTCACTTAATGAGAAAAATAGAAAATTCTTTGCATTAGCTAAAAAAAATCCCTCGCTACATATTTAATCTTTTTTCCCCATTCCTGGTTTTTAAAATAATTTTAACAGAGGCGACTACTAGGTCCAAGTCTTTTTGCTGATCCCTTCCTTTAATTTTCATAATTCTGTAATTGTGATGACTGGGTTAGAGTTCATCTGGTCCTGATTCATAGTGGTAGGGTTAACAAGTATGTCATATTATCAAGTCATGGCTATAATAGACACTGTACTTTGAGGTTTTCCTTTATAATAAACAGCGGGCACAGAACCAAGAAAGTTGTGGTTTACCCTCACATTCTTAGTCACAAATAATACATGTGATGTCTCCTCACAGTCATACCATTTGCCTGAAACCAGCTTTGTTCTTTAGTGAATGAATCCTAGCCGATGAGTAACAATAATTTAAAAGAATTTGACCTATGAACTTCAAATTGCAGTGAAAACATTTGGAATGAGACACTCTGGTTTTAAGTAGTAAAGGAAAATGATTGTACTTTAACCTCTGTCTTCTACAGTCAGAAGCGGGGGAAGTCTTTTTTATAAGTCTTATCGGGGCTGATCCTCTTGCATTTTAAACTTTTCTGCAAGAACAGAGGAAGGAGGAAAAGAAACCTGCATGTTAATTAGCTACTCTTTATGTAAAAGCCTCTGGATAGAAACACAATAATTCTGGCTTGATCTGCTGTATTTGGCAGACTTTTTTCATTTTTATTTGAAAGTACAATAAGAAAAAGCCATACTTAAATAAATCAGGTGTGGGAGAATATTTTAAATGAGACGTTTTTCCTCGTTCAGTAGTTTTGAAATGCTTTATGAAACATACTCATTACACAGCTTATAGTCAACATTTATTTTTTGAAAGTCTCAAAACTAGTAGTGAAGATTAAATAAAATTAAATAAAATATTACATTGCTGTAATAAAAGATTGACCTGTTTTTTAAAAAATGAGAATAAATGATCTATTTATTTAACTACATTGCTTAGCTACGGTAACGAATTATTTAAAGGAAGTTAAAACATTTTTAAAAGTTCTTTACTTACATTCTGACAGAACCATTATTCTGAAAAAACTGACAAAAATTGATTTATTAGGACTGGTTGTTTAATGTTTTTTAATCTTAGTTAAAATCAGTTAGGCAATGAAAATAAGACTTACTAGACAATATCGCTTTCCTTTATAGAACTTTAGGAATTGCCATATTGAAACAAGACCAGAACAGTCCATCTGGTATGCTTTCCAGTCTCCAGCAGTAGCCAGTTTCAAACTAAGGTGTCCACAAAGATCAGCTATGCAATAACAGGCCAATAGAGGAAATTTGTTCCTATCTCCAGGCAGTTGGTGGTAGGCTTGTGTCCTGAAACATGGGTAGTTACATCTTATATCCTAGATAGTGTAACTGTAGATGTTATTTGTATAAGTGTCTTATCTTTCTTAATCTTTAAGTGGGTGTTCTAAAAGGACCATGGAGGGGGAATACAGGTGCAGTAACCCTGAAACTGTGACAGAAGTCACAATGGATGAAGATGGAGTAAAGACCTTGAGATTTGGCAGGGAATAAATTGTTATAGACCTTGGTGGTACCAATTTCAGTAGGGTGAAGAGGGTTTGAAGACAGATTGAAGGGTTCAAAAAAAGAGTTTGAGGAAAGGAACTTGAAGCAACCATTGTAAAGATTTTCAACTCTTTGTGAACTGTTTGCTTTAACACAGCTTTACAGAGATGCTTTAATTATTTCAGGTGTCCTCCTATCTTTCAAACTTACCACCAGCAGGAACCACTAAATGTTGTAGCTGAGGGTCCAATCATCCACATTTGAAGTGAATGGGTATTTTACACTGACCTGAGTGGTACAGGATAGGGGCCTAAGCAGGAAGTATTTTGCTGTTAATCTAAGACTTTTATGGTCAACATTTTATATTTAGCAGTGTTAAAAGAAACAGTCATTAAAATAACACAGGCTTTAGAATTGGGGACACAATTAGAACTTTATGATCAGATGGTAGTGATACCATATGCTAACTAAAAGCAGATACCTACTGTCATAAATATAAAGGGAAGGGTAAACCACTTTAAAATCCCTCCTGGCTAGAGGAAAAATCCTCTCACCTGTAAAGGGTTAAGAAGCTAAAGGTAACCTCGCTGGCACCTGACCAAAATGACCAATGAGGAGACAAGATACTTTCAAAAGCTGGGAGGAGGGAGAGAAACAAAGGGTCTGTGTGTGTCGGTATGCTTTTTTTTTTGCCGGGGATAGAACAGGAATGGAGTCTTAGAACTTTTAGTAAGTAATCTAGCTAGGTATGTATTAGATTATGATTTCTTTAAATGGCTGAGAAAAGAACTGTGCTGAATAGGATGACTATTTCTGTCTGTGTGTCTTTTTTGTAACTTAAGGTTTTGCCTAGAGGGTTTCTCTATGTTTTGAATCTAAGTACCCTGTAAGGTATCTACCATCCTGATTTTACAGGAGTGATTCCTTTACTTCTGTTTACTTCTACTTCTATTAAAAGTCTTCTTGTAAGAAAACTGAATGCTTTTTCATTGTTCTCAGATCCAAGGGTTTGGGTCTGTGGTCACCTATGCAAATTGGTGAGGATTTTTACCAAACCTTTCCCAGGAAGTGGGGTGCAAGGGTTGGGAGGATTTTGGGGGGAAAGACGTGTCCAAACTACGTTTCCCAGTAAACCCAGTTAGAGTTTGGTGGTGGCAGTGGATATTCCAAGGACAAAGGATAAAATTAATTTGTACCTTGGGGACGTTTTAACCTAAGCTGGTAAAAGTAAGCTTAGGAGGTTTTCATGCAGGTCCCCCCATCTGTACCCTAGAGTTCGGAGTGGGGGAGGAACCTTGACAACAGTTATGAAAAGTTAGTTACTGTTTTTGCTTCTTCGAGTGCTTGCTCATGTCGATTCTATGCGCGGTGACTCACAAGCAGTATCCCAGGAGGTGGGCTTGGAGTTCGCAGATGTACTGATTGCAACACTGCTCTCCCGAAATTGGCATCCTCATGGGCCTGTTGGGTGATGGCATAGTGGGCCATGAAGGTGTGAATGGATGACCAAGTCGTGGCTCTGCCGATGTCCTGATTGGTATCTGCACGAGGAATGCTGCGGCTGAAGCCTCGGCTCTTGCAGAATGAGCTGTCATGATGGCCAGAGGCAGAACCTTTGCCTGCTCGTAGCAAGCCCAGATGCAGGTGATTATCCAGGACGAGACTCTCTGGGATGACACCAGCAGACCTTTCATCTTATCCACCACTGCTACAAAAAGCCGTGTCGACCTGCGAAAGGTCTTAGTTCTTTCATTGTAGAAGGCCAGGACCTATCTAAGGTATGCAGCTGTCATTCCTCCTCAGTTCTGTGAGGCTTTGGAAAGAAGATGGGCAGAAAAATATCCTGATTGTTATGGAACTGTGACATCACCTTTTGTAGGAATGCCAGGTGTGGGTGAAACTAGACCTTGTCCTTGAAGAATGCTGTATAAAAGGGTTCAGAAATTAAGGCTCTGATTTTGGAAACCCACCTGGCTGAAGAAATTGCCATAGGAAGGCAGCCTCCCATGAGAGGAGCAGTTTATTAACAGGACCAGCACTTGACAGGTGGTCTATACTACGCCAATGCTGTGCTGAACCTGAATCTACGAACAGCCTTTGAACTGCCATACACTTTGTAAAAAGCCTTGGGGCTGCCGACAGACTGAAGGGGAGCACAGTGAACTGGTAGTGGTGTCGGTCCACCACAAACTGGAGGAACCACCTGTGTACATGGAAGATAGAATTGTGGAAATATGCATTCTTTAAGTCAACGGCGGCGTACCTGTCTCCCAGATCCAGGGAGAAAATGATAGAGGCTGGGAGATCATGTGGAACCTCAACTTCTTGAGATATTTGTTGAGGCGGTGCAGATCCAGGATGGGCCTCAGGCCCCCTTTGGCCTTCAGGATTAGGAAATATCTGGAATAAAATCCTTTCCCTCTCAAATCTCAAGGAACTTCCTCTACAGCCCCTACAAGTAGGAGGGCTTCTACCTGCCATACGAGAAGTTGCTCATGAGAGGGGTCTGTGAAGAGGGACGGGGTTGGTGGGGGAGGAAGGGGTGGATGAAAACTGCAGGGTATATCCAACTGACCCAGTACTGAGCACCCAAAGGTCTGATGTTACATGGGACCGTGCAGCGGGGAAGGGAAACAAGTGGTCCAAAAACAAAAGAGGGGATGAATCCTGTCTCAAGTTTGGTATGCCGTACCCTCAAAAGGCCTGCCTAAACCCACTGGGGTATCTGCTCGAACCCGACTGGGAGGCCGGGTCAGAAGGCATGGACTGGTGATGTTTTTACCCCTTCCCTTCTCTCTTATAGGAGTCCTGTCTTGGAGCCCCTAAAACCTTGGAGGGATGTTGAGGTCTAAAATGCTTCCTGGAGGCCGGGGTGCGTACAGGCCCAGAGTGTGCAACGTGGCCCTCGAATCCTTGAAGCTATATGGCTTGGCGTCCATCTGTTCAGAGAGCAGAGCATTGCCCTCGAAGGGGAGGTCCTGGACCAACTGCTGCACCTCCTGGGAGAGGCCCGACTATTGGAGCACAAACAGAGCCTCATGGTGACCGCACACACCATCGTTCTGGCTGCCGAGTCTTACACATCCAGAGCTGCCTGGAGTCAGGCTCTGGCCACAGTCTTGCCCTCCTCCAGGATGGCCAAGAACTCCTGCCTCGACTCCTGCAGTAGGGAGTCTCTGAACTTGGCCATCAACTCCCACAAATTAAAGTCATACCTCCCTAGCAAAGCCTGGTGGTTCAAGATACGGAGTTGGAGGCTGCCCGTGGAATAACCATTCCTTCCAAAGAAATGCGGTCTCTTGGCCTCCTTATTTTTTGGGGTTCCACCATATAGTACATTTTCTCCACCCTTTTAGAGAAATAGGGCAGAGAGGAAGAGGTCTTCCAAATGGCCTTAACTGGTCCCAACACTGCCTCATTGACTGGAAGGGCCACTCTGGAGGTAGCCACTGCTGCCAAGATATTAATTAGGCTGTGGGTGGACTCCTTCAGCTCCTCTGCTTCCAACACCAAATTCATGATACCGCCTTCAGAGGAAGTATCAACCCCTCCCGTAGCACTAGCTTCCTCCTCATCGTCCCTGGACGAGGCGGTAGCAGATCCTTTGAACCTGCTCCCACCAGATGATTTCAGGGCTCATCAGGAACTCCTGAAGTGGGTAACATGAATTTGGTGCTGGAAGTGGAGGAGCTGAAAGAATTCTTCTATCCCTGGTAGCCTTGGCAGGTATGGCCCCTTGGGGAGTGAGCTGAACTGGCAGGGACATCTAGTCCTTCGCAGCCTGGAAGGAATTGAGGAGGCCCGCAGTTGTGAGACAGCACAACAGGTCCTGGGAGTCAGAGGTGGGTCCTGAATTGGGCTCAGGACCTTCAACAGAGTGGCCAGAGCCAACTGCAGCTCTGGGGAGGACGAGTGGCCTGGCGTGGGTCTCATCATGTCAGCTGCTCCCCTTTGTCCCTCTTTGGTGCTGGAGAGCGCCCTCTCTCTTCATGCTGTTTCTTGTCTCTCTTCCTTGGCACCAGAGATGAACAGTGCGGGGAGGACCATAGTGCCAGCAGCACACTTCACACCAAGGCCAAAGTACTCAGCACTGATTTGGAGCAGGATGGCTCTAAGGATGGTCTGAAGGCTGTCTCCATCAACAGAGTCTTCAAACAAATGTCTATCTTTTTCAGTCCTTGGCCTGAAGCCCCTGCAGATTTTACGCTTCTTCACTTGAGCTTCCCCAAGGCACTTTAGACAGGCTGAATACGGGTTGCTCACAGGCATAGATTTGCCACAGGTGGAGCATGGCTTGAATCCTGGAGACTGGGGAATAGCCAGTTTGTGGGATGACGTCCCTCTAAGATCAGGATAACTACCTACACTCTAAACACTAACTTCGT
Organism: Lepidochelys olivacea; assembly: GCF_965140295.1. Lineage (NCBI taxonomy): Eukaryota > Metazoa > Chordata > Testudines > Cheloniidae > Lepidochelys > Lepidochelys olivacea. Next base: position 27,185,211 of record NC_140415.1, read on the forward strand.
AACAAAACTGACTAATTACAACTATATACAATGGAATAAAACTCAAACCACTAGGTTAGGAAAGCCTTGCAAAGGCAAAAAGAAAAGGAGTACTTGTGGCACCTTAGAGACTAACCAATTTATTTGAGCATAAGTTTTCGTGAGCTACAGCTCACTTCATCGGATGCATGTAGTGGAAAATACAGTGGGGAGATTTTATATACACAGAGAACATGAAACAATGAGTGTTACCATACACACTGTAACGAGAGTGATCAGGTAAGGTGAGCTATTACCAGCAGGAGAACAGGGCGGGGGGGGAACCTTTTGTAGTGATAATCAAGGTGGGCCCTTTCCAGCAGTTGACAAGAACGTGTGAGGAACAGTAGGGGGGGAAATAAACATGGGGAAATAGTTTTACTTTGTGTAATGACACATCCACTCCCAGTCTTTATTCAAGCCTAAGTTAATTGTATCCAGTTTGCAAATTAATTCCAATTCAGCAGATTCTCGTTGGAGTCTGGTTTTGAAGTTTTTTTGTTGAAGAATTGCCACTTTTAGGTCTGTAATCAAGTGACCAAAGAGATAGAATCATAGAATATCAGGGTTGGAAGGGACCCCAGAAGGTCATCTAGTCCAACCCCCTGCTCGAAGCAGAACCAATTTGCAGTTAAATCATCCCAGCCAGGGCTTTGTAAAGCCTGACCTTAAAAACCTCTAAGGAAGGAGATTCTATCACCTCCCTAGGTAACGCATTCCAGTGTTTCACCACCCTCTTAGTGAAAAAGTTTTTCCTAATATCCAATCTAAACCTCCCCCACTGCAACTTGAGACCATTACTCCTCGTTCTGTCATCTGCTACCATTGAGAACAGTCTAGAGCCATCCTCTTTGGAACCCCCTTTCAGGTAGTTGAAAGCAGCTATCAAATCCCCCCTCATTCTTCTCTTCTGCAGGCTAAACAATCCCAGCTCCCTCAGCCTCTCCTCATAACTCATGTGTTCCAGACCCCTAATCATTTTTGTTGCCCTTCGCTGGACTCTCTCCAATTTATCCACATCCTTCTTGAAGTGTGGGGCCCAAAACTGGACACAGTACTCCAGATGAGGCCTCACCAATGTCGAATAGAGGGGAACGATCACGTCCCTCGATCTGCTCGCTATGCCCCTACTTATACATCCCAAAATGCCATTGGCCTTCTTGGCAACAAGGGCACACTGCTGACTCATATCCAGCTTCTCGTCCACTGTCACCCCTAGGTCCTTTTCCGCAGAACTGCTGCCTAGCCATTCGGTCCCTAGTCTGTAGCTGTGCATTGGGTTCTTCCGTCCTAAGTGCAGGACCCTGCACTTATCCTTATTGAACCTCATCAGATTCCTTTTGGCCCAATCCTCCAATTTGTCTAGGTCCTTCTGTATCCTATCCCTCCCCTCCAGCGTATCTACCACTCCTCCCAGTTTAGTATCATCCGCAAATTTGCTGAGAGTGCAATCCACACCATCCTCCAGATCATTTATGAAGATATTGAACAAAACCGGCCCCAGGACCGACCCTTGGGGCACTCCACTTGATACTGGCTGCCAACTAGACATGGAGCCATTGATCACTACCCGTTGAGCCCGACAATCTAGCCATTGAAGTGGTTCTCTGACTGGTTTTTGAATGTTATAATTCTTGATGTCTGATTTGTGTCCATTTATTCTTTTACGTAGAGACTGTCCAGTTTGGCCAATGTATGTGGCAGGGGGACATTGCTGGCACATGATGGCATATATCACATTGGTAGATGTGCAGGTGAACGAGCCTCTGATAGTGTGGCTGATGTGATTAGCGCCCCCCCCCCCACTGTTCCTCACACGTTCTTGTCAACGGCTGGAAGTGGCCCACCTTGATAATCACTACAAAAGTCCCCCCCCCCCCCGCTCTCCTGCTGGTAACAGCTCACTTTACCTGATCACTCTTGTTACACTGTGTATGGTAACACCCATTGTTTCATGTTCTCTGTGTATATAAAATCTCCCCACTGTATTTTCCACTAAATGCATCCGATGAAGTGAGCTGTAGCTCACGAAAGCTTATGCTCAAATAAATTGGTTAGTCTCTAAGGTGCCACAAGTACTCCTTTTCTTTTTGTGGATACAGACTAACACGGCTGTTACTCTGAAACTTGCAAAGGCAAGAAGCTGTTCCAACTGCCATCATGGGTGGTAAGAAGGAACAGAGAGGGTGTGGGGCTGGCGGCACCCCTTATACCAGCACATACGCAAGGGGCTCCAGGGGGCACTAGTGCCAGCCCTATGGATACCACTAAGGGAAAAAAATCTCTGGCAACTGTGCACGTGGTGTGCACGCACCTAGCACGGAACTGACATGAGCAAGCACTCGAAGAAGAGTAGATATATCTCTGCAAAATATTTTGGCTTTGACAAAACAGCATATTTTGATGGGAAACTGGTCGAAAATGATCTGACCAGGTTTGCTCTCTAGGTTAAAAGCATCTGCCCACAATTTTATTACACTTTAGGTTATAATGCACCAGTGCTTTCTTAGAGAAAAGGACTGCATGTGCTCCAATCAATATTACAATTCCTTCCTCTAAGCCACCTCCTTTTGTGAATGGTAGGGAACAATGAGGACACAGACAGGAATTATATGATTTGGCCAAGCAGATGCAACATTATTTAACTTTAAGATATCTCTTAAAAACACCTACCCTGCCAGTAAGAAAAAGAGGGAGTTACAGTTCTCCTTTTTCTCTTTCATCCTAAACCCCTCTGGCCAAAAATGCACTTGACAGTCTTCACACCTACTTGTCAATGGCCATCATGACACATTCTCAAATTTGTCTACCTTTGGTCTGCTGTGGAGATAGAGGTTGGTGCCTACATGCTGGAGGAAAGGAAACTGATGTTTTTTGGAAAAGTAGGTGTCAAGGTTCCTCCCCCACTCTGAACTCTAGGGTACAGATGTGGGGACCTGCATGAAAACCTCCTAAGCTTACTTTTACCAGCTTAGGTTAAAACTTCCCCAAGGTACAAATTAATGTATCCTTTGCCCTTAGAATATCCACTGCCACCACCAAACTCTAACTGGGTTTACTGGGAAACGTAGTTTGGACACGTCTTTCCCCCCAAAATCCTCCCAACCCTTGCACCCCACTTCCTGGGAAAGGTTTGGTAAAAATCCTCACCAATTTGCATAGGTGACCAGAGACCCAAACCCTTGGATCTGAGAACAATGAAAAAGCATTCAGTTTTCTTACAAGAAGACTTTTAATAGAAGTAGAAGTAAATAGAAGTAAAGGAATCACTCCTGTAAAATCAGGATGGTAGATACCTTACAGGGTAATTAGATTGAAAACACAGAGAATCCCTCTAGGCAAAACCTTAAGTTACAAAAAAGACACAGACAGAAATAGTTATTCTATTCAGCACGATTCTTTTCTCAGCCATTTAAAGAAATCATAATCTAACACATACCCAGCTAGATTACTTACTAAAGTTCTAAGACTCCATTCCTGGTCTATCCCCGGCAAAAGCAGCATACCAACAGATACAGACCCTTTGTTTCTCTCCCTCCTCCCAGCTTTTGCAAGTATCTTGTCTCCTCATTGGTCAGGTGCCAGCGAGGTTACCTTTAGCTTCTTAACCCTTTACAGGTGAGAGGAGCTTTCCCCTGGCCAGGAGGGATTTCAAAGGGGTTTACCCTTCCCTTTATATTTATGACAACTGTTGTTCAAGATAAGTTGCTCACATCCATTCCATGACCTACCCTCCTATCCCTCTGTCGGAATTTCTGGCAAGAAGGAACAGAGGGGATGCAGGGCTGGCGGTGTCCCTGATACCGGCGCATAAGCCGGCCCTATGGACACCACTAAGGGAAAAAAATATCTGGCAACTGTGCATGAAGTGTACACATACCTAGTATGGAATGGACATGAGCAACACACCTTGAAGAACAGTTACAAAAGGTTAGTAATGGTTTTTTTTCAACAGGAAGGTTTCTGAGGGTGATCTCTCCTGTGAAGCTGTGAAATGAAATTGTCATCCTCCAGCCATCTCTGCTGGAGAGAGATATGTGGAGCTTTTACACAAGCATTGTGGTAACACACACAACTCTGTTTTCCCTGTTGTGTTTTAAACTCTTTTTTTGTATAATCTTTAAGCGGCCTAGGTGTGCATTTCAGGACCATTGTGGCACTTCTTTGGTAACTGGTGACGCTTGATTTTATGACAGTCACTCAATAAATGAAAATTGATGGGAGGACTGAAGGAAGAAAGAGTGTCATAGATTTTCATACACCATGGAGCCCTTGGAAATGAAAACATGTTAAAGTAATAAGCCTGTTCTAATAATTTTTTTCTACAAATGTTAGTCATGCAGCAAACTCCTACTACCACTGGCAACTTCTAGCTAGTGGTATGATTTTTTGTTTAAGTTAAATAATTTCTGCTAGTAATGGCTTAACAAAAACTGAATTTTTCCTTTGCTCATGTATTTACAACGGTCAGATGAATGAATCATCCTAGGTGTCCCAAATCACAGTTATATATTCTGTGGAGGTGGGAAAGTTTATACGCCAGCTGAACCAAGTCCAGTAGGTCATTTCATGCTAATGGTAAAAATGCGATAGCAAGCAGACTTGATTTCCTCTTTGCATTTTCCCTAGATGTTGTTATTGCTAGGTTATGCTGCAGTTTTTGCTTTAGTAGTCTCGGAACATCTTACAAGTTTCAGCAACTATATCAATATTTCATATATCATGGTAAAATGATATTTTAAATCACAGTATCCTGCTCCCCCAAATACACAGGATTTTTACCATATTGTGAATTAAATTATTCTTCCTGGGGATTTAAATTAGCTGTTACCATGCAAGAAAGAGATCTTGGCCACATCGTGGATCGTCCTCTGAAAACATCTGCTTATTGTGCAGTAACAGTCAAAAGGCTAACAGAATGTTAGGAACCATTAGGAAAGGGATGGGCGATAAAAGAAAATATCATAGTGTTCCTATATAAATCCATGTAACATCCACACCTTTAATACTGCATGCCGTTCTGGTGGCTTTATCTCAAAAAAAGATATATTGGAATTGGAAAAGCTGCAGAGAAGTGCAACGAAAATGATTAGGGGTATGGAATGGCTTCCATATGAGGAGAAATTAAAAAGACTGAAACCATTCAGTTTAGAAAAGAGACAACTAAGGGTGTCTGATAGAGGTCTATATGATACAGGTGTATAAAATCATGAATGGTGTGGAGAAAGTGAATAGGGAAGTGGCATTTACCCCTTCACATAACACAAAAATTAGGGGCACCTGATGAAATTAACAGGCAGCAGAGTTGAAACAATCATAAGGAAATACTTCCACAGGTTGACTCTGTGTTGTGTGAAAAACTCATTGCCAGAGGTTGTTGTGAGGCCAAAAGTATAGCTGAGTTCAAAAAAGAATTAGATAAGTTCTTGGAGAATAGGTCCATCAATGACTATTAGCCAGGATGGTCAGCGACACGACCCCACGCTTGGGCTGTCCTAAACTTCCAACTGCCAGAAGCATCTGGCACTGGCCACTGTCAGAGACAGGATACTGGGCTAGATGGACCATTGGTCTGATCCAGTACGGCCGTTCTTGTTATGTTCTTGATGACTCCAACTCAAATTATTATCTTCACAGATTTTTATATCAGAAATATAAGTTATCACAGGTCAGTTGTGTTGCACTAACAGACAACCTGATGTTGACCTGACTTGTTACTACATGACACTCAGAGATGTTTCTGTACAAAAGCCTAGATAGGCAGATAGACTCTTAAAGTTGGTTAATAAACTGCCATCAACAAGATTTGGAGAGAGAAGGAGAAACAAAGAAGATTCCATAAATTCCATTTCTTCAACAGCCAATAAAATCGTATGTTTTAGCCAGTGAAGCCTTCGTCCCTGGCGACCATATTGGCTGAAGTATTGCTGCTGCTGCTTACTTCTTTAAAAAAAATTTCCTACTGAAGAAGTGGAGTTTATGGAACTGTCTTTGAATTATTTAAAATGTCTGACTATTTTCATTTTTTCAAAGTGTTTAACTTGATATAGTATGAAGTATAATATCTTCATGCCTTGTGCTGTCTCATTGGAACGGATCCCAAGCTCTGCTTAAATGCAGTGAGATGGAGGGAAAGTGAGTTTGGCCTTGTCTCTGTGGAGACTTTTGTTCGCAACAAGCCAGGGTGTGAATGTACAGTGCTCTACCCTGCCTTGTAGTACGTTGCTGAGTGGACCCTGCTACCGGTCACTAAAAGTTCCATAATGCTTTTTGAGGTATTCCTATTTGAACTTTTAGTGTGTGGGAGGCTACTGCACATGCACTAAATCTCAAGATTACTCAGGGACCTTACACCAGTGGAGGATGGTTCACTCTGACATGGCCGTTCCAACAAAAACACCCCCAACACTCCTCACTCCTATGTTGGTGGTGGAGGGGTTGGCTGGTGTCGGAGGCAGGCACACCAGGGGGAGAGCCCTGGCAAAAGGCATTCTTCACTGATGATCTCTCGCTTCTTTAAATCCATGTTGTGCCACATACTTAGCAGACTGGAGAATCCAGCCTATTAATATTAATGGCTGTGTTATACACATTAGCTATTGTTCCCATTGAAGTCAGTGGTAACTTTAATTATGCCCCTTAATTTAAGTAAGTTAAGCACAATTTTGTTAAGGTTTATGCACTTTGCCAAATCTGCTGAATAATAGTTGTAATAATAACAATATATAGCACTTATATAGCATTTTACATCCTCAAAAGTGCTGTAAAAACATTAGTTAATATGCCAATAAGCCAAAAATTCTGTTGACTGCATTTTGTACTTTACACTTGATTGTTGCTTGGAAGTATGAATCTCTGTTGTAGCCAATTTTAGAAATTCAGTGGTTTCACTAGTACTGCTTGAAGGTTTTGTGGTTATTCTTAAACATTAGATTGGGAACAGTAGACTAAACTGAGATTAAAGTGCCAAACAGCGGAATGAACAGACACAGAGTTTGGTGAAAAACTATTTGATACTGTTCTAGTTTAAAAAGTAGTCAGTGAATATTCTGTAGAGTTTTTAAGTATTTTGTTTAAATACAAGCAAATAACGTCCGGATAGATAGGCTCAAGATTACTTTCAGGATACAGCATGTTCTTGTATGAGTATCATTACTTTTATTATGCTACAGTAGTGCTGGATGGTCTCTGTGGAGAGGAGCTGTTTTTTCATGTGTAGGCTTGAAAACAAGAATAGCACAGTTTCTATTTGATAGCTGTCAAACTTCAGTGGTTGAAAGATTTATTTTAAAAAATACCATGAAATGTGAAAATGTACAGCTCAGTTTTTGTAGCCTTATATTAAATTCCCTTTATTCCCGTCTGATATCTTAATTTTATTAATTGAAAACACACATAACAGTGCCTGCTGAAGAGCAAACAGTACTTGCAAGAGATGCATATTTATTCATTAGTCTGCTTGTTCGTTCATTTTTTGCCTTAGAACAGCAAATTTCTCTGATTTGCTAGAAATTTAGTGAATATTTTTATTTCATGATTAAATGAAATAATTAAGCCGATAACGTTTTTTTCTCTTTTGGGAATCACAGAAGAAAGTGTTCACTTCTGCATAGAAGAGCTGTGGTTAATCATTATTCTGCTTCTTAATATTTTCTAGGACTCAACCAAAAGCAGTTTTTGCAGAAGTGGAATCAGAGGAAGATGAAACAGACAACAAACCAGAGTGGAAAAAGCGTAAAATATGAAGTACTTGATTCATGGTTGGGTGACTGTGGATTCAAAACAAAGTGGAGAGTTATTTCATTATGCAATAAAAGGTTAAATTCTTTACAAACAGAAATTCTTTGAATGCATTGCATGATTTCCAACTGAAGATGATTGTTGTTCTGCCTTTTGTAATAAGGAGTTAATTATATTATGCAAAAATCTTATGTCATTTTCTTAACTTTAGATTTTTTTTAAAAAGTATTTGTGTTTGTAATTTTTAACCAGAATACATCATCAATGATTAATGAGAAAGCAGCATTTTACTGTAATATTCCATATGAAGATTTTAAGTAAGAACATAAAAACTGGAGTTTTTCAAGCTTCTTTTATTTATTCCAATAACATCTATCAAGCTGTGCAAAAAAGTCATGATTTCACATTTTTTAGGAATATCAATTTAGAATAATTCTTAGGCATCAGGTTTGTTTAGCTGGTGTGCTAGTTTTGTAAAACATCAAATATTTTCTAGTATTTGTGACTTATCTGAAATATGTTTCTTTTGAATTATACAGTCTCTCACATTACTGGTAAAGATTTTATAAGCCGTACGGAGTAAGAATGTACAATTCTGTATATTTGTCTGAATTAAAACATTGTACACTTGTTACTTTTTTTTTCTAATTGTGTATGGATTATTCAAAGTTAAATAGATTTTGTTCAGGCCTCTTAAATCTGTTGTTGTATATTGGTAAGCAATAACACTTGATAATGTGTGTTTGTTAGTCAATATACACATAGACTTGGGCTTGCTGAGGTGTATAGCTGAACTGTGCATATATTGGCTGACAAAGTCACTTTCTAAAGAGAGTGGGTTGGGGGGGGAGAAAACCTGGATTTGTGCTGGAAATGGCCCATCTTTATTATCATACACGTTGTAAGGAGAGTGATCACTTTAGATAAGCTATTACCAGCAGGAGAGTGGGGTGGGAGGAGAGAAAACCTTTTGTAGTGGTAAACACCCATTTTTTCATGGTCTGTGTGTATAAAAACATCTTCCGTATTTTCCACAGTATGCATCCGATGAAGTGAGCTGTAGCTCACGAAAGCTTATGCTCAAATAAATTGGTTAGTCTCTAAGATGCCACAAGTCCTCCTTTTCTTTTTTCTAAAGTGTGATACTGACCTTTATAAAATGGTGGTATTTACCAGCAAGTTGCTATGGTAAATGTCACTAAGTGAAGGAGAGAGATTTAAAAACACAAAAACAAACCACCCTCCTTAAGGCAAATAAAGAGGAAGCTAGATCACTTGTGGGCTTGTATATTTTGGTTCTGATAATATTTTGGTTCTGATAATACTTGCTTGCATTTCTGCTTTTAGTGCAGGACACTGTTCTGACCTTCATTCTGTTGGGTGGCATTCTGTTGGTCTTCTGTGTTACTCAGATACCTTGTTTTCTTCAGACTCTCGTATATCAGGCCAACTCACGGCTGAGGCTCTTTCTAAGTCCTTCTGGTCTTGTCATTGGCCTGTCTGTCCAGATGTGCCAGCTCTCCGCTGCTGTTCAACTCAGTTGTGTTTGGTTTTATCTTCACCACTGTCCTGAGTCTGTAGCTACTTCATGTGACCTGTGTTCCATTGCAGCTTGGACAGTTGCATTTTACCATTGCTATTTGTTGACTAGACCCAGACCTGCTCACCTGTGCATATTGGCCTCAGGTTCTTGGCTCCTTGCAGGCTGCCTGATTAGCTGGGCATTCTGTTAACCGCTTCTTTTTCCTGTCCATTATCCCTATGCTGGGCTGCAGCAGACTACCCCTCATGGAAAGCAGAGTTTTGGTTCTCCAGCCCATCAGTCCCTGTGCAGGGCTACTGTCTTGTCCCTGGGAGGGTATTTTGCAATGGTTCAGCATTGCCAGGGAGGGATCCCTTCCTGTCTACATTGCCTTTCATAGAATCATAGAATATCAGGGTTGGAAGGGACCCCAGAAGGTCATCTAGTCCAACCCCCTGCTCAAAGCAGGACCAATTCCCAGTTAAATCATCCCAGCCAGGGCTCTGTCAAGCCTGACCTTAAAAACCTCTAAGGAAGGAGATTCTACCACCTCCCTAGGTAACGCATTCCAGTGTTTCACCACCCTCTTAGTGAAAAAGTTTTTCCTAATATCCAATCTAAACCTCCCCCACTGCAACTTGAGACCATTACTCCTCGTTCTGTCATCTGCTACCATTGAGAACAGTCTAGAGCCATCCTCTTTGGAACCCCCTTTCAGGTAGTTGAAAGCAGCTATCAAATCCCCCCTCATTCTTCTCTTCTGCAGGCTAAACAATCCCAGCTCCCTCAGCCTCTCCTCATAACTCATGTGTTCCAGTCCCCTAATCATTTTTGTTGCCCTTCGCTGGACTCTCTCCAATTTATCCACATCCTTCTTGAAGTGTGGGGCCCAAAACTGGACACAGTACTCCAGATGAGGCCTCACCAATGTCGAATAGAGGGGAACGATCACGTCCCTCGATCTGCTCGCTATGCCCCTACTTATACATCCCAAAATGCCATTGGCCTTCTTGGCAACAAGGGCACACTGCTGACTCATATCCAGCTTCTCGTCCACTGTCACCCCTAGGTCCTTTTCCGCAGAACTGCTGCCTAGCCATTCGGTCCCTAGTCTGTAGCGGTGCATTGGGTTCTTCCGTCCTAAGTGCAGGACCCTGCACTTATCCTTATTGAACCTCATCAGATTCCTTTTGGCCCAATCTTCCAATTGGTCTAGGTCCTTCTGTATCCTATCCCTCCCCTCCAGCGTATCTACCACTCCTCCCAGTTTAGTATCATCCGCAAATTTGCTGAGAGTGCAATCCACACCATCCTCCAGATCATTTATGAAGATATTGAATAAAACCGGCCCCAGGACCGACCCTTGGGGCACTCCACTTGATACCGGCTGCCAACTAGACATGGAGCCATTGATCACTACCCGTTGAGCCCGACAATCTAGCCAGCTTTCTACCCACCTTATAGTGCATTCATCCAGCCCATACTTCTTTAACTTGCTGACAAGAATACTGTGGGAGACCGTGTCAAAAGCTTTGCTAAAGTCAAGAAACAATACATCCACTGCTTTCCCTTCATCCACAGAACCAGTAATCTCATCATAAAAGGCGATTAGATTAGTCAGGCATGACCTTCCCTTGGTGAATCCATGCTGGCTGTTCCTGATCACTATCCTCTCATGCAAGTGCTTCAGGATTGATTCTTTGAGGACCTGCTCCATGATTTTTCCAGGGACTGAGGTGAGGCTGACTGGCCTGTAGTTCCCAGGATCTTTCTTCTTCCCTTTTTTAAAGATTGGCACTACATTAGCCTTTTTCCAGTCATCCGGGACTTCCCCGGTTCGCCATGAGTTTTCAAAGATAATGGCCAGTGGCTCTGCAATCACAGCCGCCAATTCCTTCAGCACTCTCAGATGCAACTCGTCCGGCCCCATGCACTTGTGCACGTCCAGCTTTTCTAAATAGTCCCTAACCGCCTCTATCTCCACAGAGGGCTGGCCATCTCTTCCGCATTTTGTGATGCCCAGCGCAGCAGTCTGGGAGCTGACCTTGTTAGTGAAAACAGAGGCAAAAAAAGCATTGAGCTTTGCCATCAGTCTCTTGTCTACGACTTCACTGCTGACTCTGCCTTTCTGTAGTTTTGTGTGGGTACTCAGGGGAAGATATTGTTTTAAGCCTAATAATCTGCTCCTGGCACCAGTTTAGGAGTTGCTGCAGTCTGGTATCATGATCCTAGACTATCTGTCAACATCATCTGCTACAATAAGAACGTCATTAGCTACCATCTTGATGATTGGGAGGTTCCTCTCATGCCTGGTTCAGTTTGCATTGGAACACCTCCGGAGATGGACCAATGCCCATAAACAATCATACCCAGCTGTACTTGCCAAAAGGTGCAGTAAAAGTTGTCAGGTGGCTGAATGGCTCATCTAGCTCAATACTCCAAAACCCATTCTTGATATCACAAACAATGAAAACTTCTTCCCTGGATAAGTTGGGTAATGTGTCCTCAGTTATAGGTAATGGGTGGTAACTGATCCTCACTTTAGCTGAAAGTTTTCTCACCCTTACTATACTGCTGTTCCACTCTGCTAATTTCAGTGGGGTAATGATGCCTCCTCTTTGCAGGCTTGCCAGTTCCTCCTTCTGTGGTTCCACCACAGATAATGGAACTCTGCAATTAGGTAAACTCATGGAGAGGTATGAGGGAGGTGTCTGTTTCCAACTTCATTTTGCCCTGTGTGTGTCCATCTCCTTGAAATATGTCCTTATATTCTGTTATAAGTTTGGATAGGGCCCACAGTGAATGTTCTCCCTCCTCTCTCAAGTTGAGGATGTTCTGGTGTTGTACTGCAATCACATCCATGGCTTGCACTTCTCTGCTGCCCTGAGTGGTGGTACTCCTCTGTATCAACTATTACAAATTCCAAACAATAACATTTCTTATTTTGTGGGTTTCTTATTGACAGCCTACATGTGCACACTGGTTTTATTGTGCATCATCAGAACTTAGTAACTTTTGGGATGGGAATGTGGGGGGTGCAAGAGTCAGGGCATAGGGTGTGGGGGGGCTGGGTATGTGTGGGGGGTGCAGGAGTCAGGGCAGAGGGTGTGTGAGAAGGGTGCAGGAGGCTGGGGTGTGTGTGGGGGGGTGCAGGGGTCTGGGCAGAGGGCTGGGAGTGTGTGTGAGGGGGGTTGCAGGGGTCAGGGCCGCCGGCCCCACTCAGCCCGCTGCCGGCCTGGGTTCGGCAGCGGGCTGAGCGGGGCCGGCACCTGGGACCCAGCAGGCAGCAGCATGCCATTAAAACTTGGCTCACGTGTCGTCTTTGGCACGCGTGCCATAGGTTGCTGACCCCTGCTCTAATATCTCTAAAGTTACGTGTGGATGCTCTGTAATGTATCTATTCCCTCTTTTGCTTCTTGGTGTTGGGTAAGAAACCCATTTGTGGTCACAATACTCATCAGACATTTTTATCAGCTATTCCAGTGTTTCAGGCATTATTCCTGGCCACAGCATTTCACTCACTCACTTATCCTTTCCCCCCAGTGAGATAGTAAAAAATCTTTATCTTCATTTTCTCATCTTTATCCCCTATGGTCAACTATGTATGCAGAATCAGTTCTTGCATCCACTGTTTACATGATTGTGCCAAGCTTTATGTGTGGAAATCCAGCATTCCTGGTAGTTTGAACTTCTTCATGCTCTCTGTTTGCTCTATTTCTAGGTGCTGTTTTGTTTGCTGTGCATTTCCCCAAGCTGATTGCTGTCACCATATTTCACTTGTGCTGGGCAATAACATTAGAGGACTCCATGTTTCTAGAACTAAACTGGTTCTTTATTAAGAGAACTATTTACAGATGTGCTATAGTTGCAGCTAGCATTCCAGCCCACGTGCACAGACTGACTTACTGGTGCCTCCTCCAAACTCTTCCCTCCTGCATCCTGTGCTCCTCCCTCCAAGTTCCATGCAGGTTGCTACACTCTCACATACAGCTTGTAGTAGAGGGAATTTTGAATGGTATTTTTCATTTAGAATAATGGAGGATTCCATTTCTTTTAGTGGGGGTTGGTCAAGATGTGGTCTAGTAGGTCCAGTCAGACACTTACACTGAGAGTTCACCTACTACAGGCCAGGACTTCTGGCTACAATATCCAGCTGCTCTATAACAACAAATTTCTACTAATTGTACCTTCATATTACCATAATAAAGGACAGGGGAAGAAACTGCATTGTTTTTCAAAAATAATGTAATGATCTTGACAATTACCTCAATCTGTAAGAAAATAATAGTACAGCTAAGAGAAAACTGTAAACATCTTGATCAACAAATTGGAAGTAATAAGAACCACAGATTTATAAAGAAATGCCATTAGTAAATCACTTAGGTGCAGTGAATCAGAAAATTTTAGTTGAACAATTAAGTGAGTAAGAGTCTGGATTGAAAACTGGCTCTAGGCCGTTAAGAATTGGGTAATGATAAATAGCAATGTATTGAGATGAGTGGGAGGTGACTAGTGGGATGCTGCCGGAATAGGAGTTATGTCCGGTCTTATATAACATCATCTTAAGCTCCCCCCTTCCAGTTCATTAAACAGCATGTTAATGAAATTAACAGATGATACTAAATAGAGGACTGCTGCAAACACCATTGAAATGAGAGAGACAGGAAATAACAAAGGGAGTGAGCCCTGGCAAATGCAAAATAATACAGCTGGAGGAGAGTGATTCAAAATGCAGATTTTTTTTTCTCATGGGAGAGGGACGTTTGGACTGTGGTAATATCTGAGTAGACTAGAGCAACGTTTTTCAAAGTTCGGGTTGTGACCCAGTACTGGGTCGCAGCATGTAAGGCAATGGGTCACTCTGGTCAGCACCACCAACCGAGACGTTAAAAGTATCAATCGTCAGTGCTGCCCAGCTAAGGCAGGCTAGTGCCTACCTGTTCCAGCACAGCGCTGCACTCTGGAAGCGGCCAGCAGTGGGTCCGGCTTCTAGGCAGGGGGGCCACGGCGCTCCGCACGCTGCCCCTGTCCTGAGCATCGGCTCCACACTCCCATTAGCCGGTTCCTGGCCAATGGGAGTTGGGCGGCGGGGTGGGTGGGGGTGTGCCTGCTTGCGCGCCTCCATCTAGGAGCCAGACCTGCTGCTGGCTGCTTCAGGCGCAGTGCAGTCCGCGGGGCCAGGACAGGTGGGAAGCCTGCCTCTGCGCCTTGGCTGCGACACTGATTGGGAGCTGCCAGAGGTAAGTCTGTGCCCCAATCCCCTGCCCCAGCCCTGAGCCCCCTCCAAATCTGGAACCCCTTCCTGCACCCCAAACCCCTCATCCCCGGCCCTACCCCAAAATCCTGACCCCCTCCTGCATCCCTACCCCAGCCCTGAGCCCCTCCCACATGCCAAACCCCTTATCCCCAGCTCCATTGGGTTGCAGGCATCAACAATTTTCTTCAACTGGGTCCCAAGAAAAATTTTTGAAAACCACTGGACTAGAGCTTGTCGATGGCAACTGAGATGAGTTTGCATTCTGATGTGGCAGCAGCAAAAGCAAATGCAATTTTGGGCTGCCTTTGCAAAAGCATTGCTCCTGACTAGATGGATTAAGTGAGAGCTACTCTGGAATGTTGTGTATTTTACACCTCAGCCCCAGAAAAGTGACAAAAGTAATTATTGTGACTCTAATCTGAAAAGTGACAGTAAAAATGTCCCCAGAAGGATCTATTTTTATTAGGGTGTTGATTAATAGCAGTTAACTCAGGATCAACTCAAAAAAATTAATTGCGATTAAAAAAGTTAATCGCAATTAATCACAGTTTCAATCACACTGTTAACAATAGACTACCAATTTAAATATTTTGGATGTTTTTCTACATTTTCAAATATATGGATTTCAGTTACAACACAGAATACAAAGTACAGTACTCACATTGTATTATTTTTATTACAAGTATTTGCACGGTAAAAATGATAAAACAAATAGTAGTTTTCAATTCAACTCATACAAGTACCATAGTGCAATCTCTTTATCGTGAAAACGCAACTTACAAACGTCGATTTTTTTGTTGTTGTTACATAACTGCCCTAAAAAACAAAACAATGTAATACTTTGGAGCCTACAAGTCCACTCAGTCCTACTTCTTGTTCAGCCAATCGCTAAGAGAAACAAGTTTGTTTACATTTATGGGAGATAATGCTGCCAGCTTCTTATTTACAATGGCACCTGAAAGTGAGAACAGATGTTCGCATGGCACTTTGCAGCCAGCATTGCAAGGTTTTTACATGCCAGATATGCTAAACATTCATATGGCCCTTCATGTTTTGGCCACCATTCCAGAGGACATGCTTCCATGCTGATGCTGCTCATTTAAAAAAAAAGTGTTTATTAAATTTGTGACTGAACTCCTTGGGGGGAGAATTGTATGTCTCCTACTCTGTGTTTTACCCCAAAATCTGATTGGGATGGGGTTTGGAGCATGCTTTCAGAAGTCTTAAAAGAGCAACACTCCGATGCAGAAACTGCAGAATCCAAACTACCAAAAAAGAAAATCAACCTTCTATTGGTGGCATCTGACTCAGATGATGAAAATGAACATGCATTAGTCTGCACTGCTTTGGGTCATTATCAAGCAGAACCCATTATCATCATGGACACATGTCCTCTGAAATGGTGGTTGAAGCATGAAGGGACATATAAATCTTTAGCGCATCTGGCACGTAAATATCTTGCAATGCCAGTTACAACAGTGCCATGCGAATGCCTGTTCTCACTTTCAAGTGACATTGTAAACAAGAAGCAGGCAGCATTATCTCCTGCAAATGTAAATTAACTTGTTTGTCTGAGCAATTGGCTGAAGAAGAAGTAGGACTGAGTGGACTCATAGGCTCCAAAGTTTTACATTGTTTTATTTTTAATGCAGTTTTTTTTAATAATTCTACATTTGTAAGTTCAACTTTCATGATAAAGAGATGGCACTACAATACTTGTATTAAGTGAATTGAAAAAAATACTATTTCTTTTATTTTTACTGTGCAAATATTTATAATAAAAATAAATATAAAGTGAGCACTGTAAACTTTGTATTCTGTGTTGTAATTGAAATCAATATGTTTATAAAATGTGGAAACATCCAAAAATATTTATATAAAAGCATGCTATCCTTGTTTAACAGTGCGATTAATCGTGCGATTAATTTTTTTTCATTGTGCAATTTATTGTGAATAACTTTTTAATCACTTGACAGCCCTAATATTTATTAGCACTTAATGTTGATATCAAATGTACTCCATTTATAAGTAAAAAGTATTCATTTCTATCCGCCATGGGTAGTTTCCTTCTTGTGCATCATTACCAGTTATTTTAAAAAGTTCTGGCCACATTGTACTGTTACGCCTATCTGAAAGTCTGCCCTTCATTAAACCTTGTTCAGCCCATTCTGTTCAAAGGATTGATATAACTGACGTTAGTTCAGAATATCCACTTGAATTCTTCAAATTGAAAACTTTCTTTCCCAAACTTCTCCCCACACCTAATATCATATTTACGTATACTTGAATTGCTCAAAATGCTGGACTGCTAGAAATGACGTTTTCTTCTCTAAAATCAATCTTGAACCATTTGTTTTTGCAATATATAAACAATTACATGTACTTTCAAACAAATACAGGGTAATAAAAAAAGGTAGATCTCATATTCGGCTTGCTAGCTGTTCACATTTCTTAGCGAAACAACCCAGGCCTCACTTAAATTTTGCCTCTATGATCTAAAATGCATTTTATTTTTATATAGCATTTTAATACATAATATCACAAACCACATTTCAGAGAATTTTTGAATGGTAAAGATGTGGTGTGAAATAATGATTTTCAAAAGGACATTCTTCTGCATATCAGTGACAAAAAGCATGACACACACAACAACCCACAACCACGCTTTTCCTTCAGATCAGTCTTTTACATGTAAAATTTATCATGATCTAATTACTCTTGGATATGTGAGACAAATGTTTGCATATGCTGTGGTGTTTTTATAATAAAGAAAAGTGAATTTTGTCCAAGAAGTAATTAATTACAAAATCTCCATCTGCTTCAATACAATATGGCTGTCTGTAGTTGATTAGACTAAGTATTGTGTCTCCATTGTCTTAGAGTCCAATTCTGCGAAACACTGAGCTCAGCATCTCACAGGATCTGGCCCACAGAATGAGATGCCAATCAGTTGTTAGAGGCTTTTTCTCATTTGCATAAGTACAGCACTAGAGAGGTAGGTAAAGAGATGGATTTAAATGGTGTCAAAGCATCTCTTCTCTTTTCTGCCTAGTGCTGATGGCCGACATTAGGTTGTCCTCAACTCTAAAGCCTCAGTTTAAGGAGCCATAGCTGTGTTGAATTTCTCCATTAGTGAAGGTTGTAACATACATTACAGTAGCCTTTGGAGTTGGTGGATACTGAGCTCTGACATGTGATGGGTATAACCTTAAGCTATGTCATCCAACAGGGATCAGGAAATAAAAATAAGTATTTTACTAACATCCCTGTGTGCCACACCTTTCTGACAACAGAGAAAGTTTAATGACGGGATCTAATGTTACAAGAGCCATAACAAATGCCTAAATGTAGTGTAGAGAAAATCCTCACGTAATGCAAGAAAGATCTTGGATGAAAGATATTTTAATGAGTAAAAGTGTTGAACAGGCTGCCACATTTTCTCTCAAATGCAGTTTGAGATTTTGCCAATCTCAAGCTGTATCTTTTTTAATAAGACTATAAAATGTCCATTTGTGGGGCTCTTTTATTAATTTTACTATCTTTTAGCTATTGTTTACACTGAAAAACATAAACATGAAATTTCAGTGCTTGTAGTGAGATAAGCATAAAAATGGTGCATATTCTTTCTCTGTCTCTTAACGGCTTAATCTAATCTTGTGTAAAAGTCACCCTGTATCAAACACCCAGCTTAGTGGTAGTCAATAGAATAGTATGAGAGACTCTGAAGAGTCCCCCTTTTCTTTGAAGAAAATAGTCTAATCTGTATACACACACACACATATATATATATTTTGCTGACATACCTGAAGGCCCCAATGGAGATCAAGCCCCCATTGCACTAGGTTCTGTACAAACACATATTGAGGAAATGATTCCTTCTCTTAAGACCTTACAATCTAAATGAACAAGACAGAGAACGGATGGGAGGGGGACTATAGGCACACAGAGAGGAAGTGGCAGGAATACAACTCAGATATTCCAATACTAGACCATGTTGCATCCAACCGTTTGGAATGTTTAGATGTAGTGTCTCAAAAGGGAAGGTCTCCTTTTGGCTGTCACAATTTAGCTTGCATTTTCTTGCCTGCAACGGGTTTACAATCATAACTGTGTACTTGTACCAGAAGCCCCCTGGTAGCCGCCTCCTTTCAGCCAGCTAGCATCGCTGTAGCCAGCTTTCTCCCTAAGTTTCTCTTTTTTAAGGACCCTGAAAAGGAGTGATGGGTGAAATAACCCATCCCATCATTATGTTGTCCACCAATTAGGCATAATTTCCAACACACCAAGATTGGTTCACTGATTTCGAGTTCCACACTTTTCTCGTTTACTGAGCATGATCATAACATAATCCTTTAGTTATATCTGTAGGCCTTTCTGTTTGGACTAATTATTTCTGTCTCACTTTTGCACTTTTTCCCATCAACATATATTGTTAGAGGTTATTGTGATATCTTACGAATTTTCACACACTTTTTACAGGTGAGCTTACAATTGGACAACATGTAGGCCCGATTATCTCAACAGGACTGACCTTTCAATATCTCATTCAATCGTTTCATTCCATTAATTCTTGCCTTAAATGGTACTTACAATTAGAAAGCATATAATTTCAGTGGGATGTATGGCAATTGCTATATTAGGACAATATTGGGTATTTGGCTTGCTGATGAGTAGGCTTTGCAGAATTCAATTTTTTATATAATTTCAATGGATAATATTGATGTTTATTTTTAAGCATTTTTTTCTATTTTTGTCCATTCAAATGCTCACAACTGAGCAAAAGTATGGGCTTTCTGCATTTTTTTCAGTTTTGATCAATTTAAAATTTCACAGTTATGGGCAATTAGGAGTAGGGATCAGAAAACAAGGGGATCAGATAATTTAATAACAGACGTTGAGATTCAAAGAAAGCTTTATAACCATTAAAATACAAATTGTCAACATTACATATCCAAATACACAAAGTAAATATCCTTAAATCAAATTCTAAGTTCTCAAGCAGAATTTTTATTACTTTCCTATCTGAAATATTTATTATTTATGGAAAATAATTTTTTGTCTGTTTGTGTGTGTACAGTGAAATTGACATTTACCAATAAAAATCTAATCCTTCCAAGCTGACTGCTGATGCTACCACACATGGTAGACAGTGAGTGGAGTTCAAGTGTGGCCTTTCAACCCAAAAGACAATTGTCATAAATATAAAGGGAAGGGTAACCACCTTTCTGTATACAGAACTATAAAATCCCTCCTGTCCAGAGGCAAAACCCTTTCACCTATAAAGGGTTAAGAAGCTAGGATAACCTCGCTGGCACCTGACCAAAATGACCAATGAGGAGACAAGTTACTTTCAAAACTGGAGTGGGGGGGGGAACAAAGGGTTGGTCTGTCTGTGTGAGGCTTTTGCTGGGAACAGAACAGGAACGGAGTATTGGAACTTGTTAGTAAGTAATCTAGCTAGAAATGCGTTACATTTCCTTTTGTTTAAATGGCTGGTAAATAAGCTGTGCTGAATGGAATGTATATTCCTGTTTTTGTGTCTTTTTGTAACTTAAGGTTTTGCCTAGAGGGATTCTCTGTGTTTTGAATCTGAGTCTCTCCATTTCACGGTATCGACACTCCATGGCTAAACTCTTTGCAGGTCACATGCTCAGACTCTGTTATGGAGGTTCTCCTTGGCAGCAGGAAACAGTCCACTTGAGCCACTTCTTTGACTAAATGGAAGAGATTCATAGAATCATAAAAGATTAGGGTTGGAAGAGACCTCAGGAGGTCATCTAGTCCAACCCCCTGCTCAAAGCAGGACCAACCGCAACTAAATCATTCCAGCAAGCACTTTATCAAGCCAGGCCTTCAAAACCTCTAAGGATGGAGATTCCACCATTTCCCTAGGTAACACATTCCAGTGCTTCACCACCCTCCTACTGAAATAGTTTTTCCTAATATCCAACCGAGCTCCCCCCGCACTGCAACTTGAGACCACTGCTTCTTGTTCTGTCATCTGCCACCACTGAGAACAGCATAGCTCCATCCTCTTTGGAACCCCTCTTCAGGTAGTTGAAGGCTGCTATCAAATTCCCCCTCACTCTTCTGTTCTGCAGACTAAATAAGCCCAGTTCCC
Source organism: Lepidochelys olivacea (assembly GCF_965140295.1). Classification (NCBI taxonomy): domain Eukaryota; kingdom Metazoa; phylum Chordata; order Testudines; family Cheloniidae; genus Lepidochelys; species Lepidochelys olivacea. The sequence continues at coordinate 27,205,869 of NC_140415.1, forward strand.
ACAGCCTCTCCTCATAAACCATGTGTCCAGGCTCTCTTATCATTTTTGTTGCCATCCCATCATCCAGATCATTAATGAAGATGTTGAACAAAACCGGCCCCAGGACAGACCAATTAGACAGGTTAGTCAGGCATGACTTGCCCTTGGTGAATCCATGTTGACTGTTCCTGATCACCTTTCATAGAATCATAGAATATCAGGGTTGGAAGGGACCTCAGGAGGTCATCTAGTCCAACCCCCTGCTCAAAGCAGGACCAATCCCCAATTAAATCATCCCAGCCAGGGCTTTGTCAAGCCTGACCTTAAAAACCTCTAAGGAAGGAGATTCTACCACCTCCTTAGGTAATGCATTCCAGTGTTTCACAACCCTCCTAGTGAAAAAGTTTTCCCTAATATCCAACCTAAACCTCCCCCACTGCAACTTGAGACCATTACTCCTTGTCCTGTCATCTTCTACCACTGAGACTAGTCTAGAACCATCCTCTTTGGAACCACCTCTCAGGTAGTTAAAAGCAGCTATCAAATCCCTCCTCATTCTTCTATTCTGCAGACTAGACAATCCCAGTTCCCTCAGCCTCTCCTCATAACTCTTGTGTTCCAGACCCCTAATCATTTTTGTTGCCCTTCGCTGGACTCTCCAATTTATCCACATCCTTCTTGTAGTGTGGGGCCCAAAACTGGACACAGTACTCCAGATGAGGCCTCACCAATGTCGAATAGAGGGGAACGATCACGTCCCTCGATCTGCTGGCAATGCCCCTACTTATACATCCCAAAATGCTATTGGCCTTCTTGGCAACGAGGGCACACTGTTGACTCATATCCAGCTTCTCGTCCACTGTCACCCCTAGGTCCTTTTCCGCAGAACTGCTGCCTAGCCATTCGGTCCCTAGTCTGTAGCAGTGCATTGGATTCTTCCGTCCTAAGTGCAGGACCCTGCATTTATCCTTGTTGAACCTCATCAGATTTCTTTTGGCCCAATCCTCCAATTTGTCTAGGTCCCTCTGTATCCTATCCCTACCTGCCACCGTATCTACCACTCCTCCTAGTTTAGTATTATCCGCAAATTTGCTGAGAGTGCAATCCACACCATCCTCCAGATCATTTATGAAGATATTGAACAAAACCGGCCCCAGGACTGACCCTTGGGGCACTCCACTTGATACCAGCTGCCATCTAGACATGGAGCCATTGATCACTACCCATTGAGCCCGACAATCTAGCCAACTTTCTACCCACCTTATAGTGCATTCATCCAGCCCATACTTCTTTAACTTGCTGACAAGAATACTGTGGGAGACCGTGTCAAAAGCTTTGCTAAAGTCAAGAAACAATACATCCACTGCTTTCCCTTCATCCACAGAACCAGTGATCTCATCATAGAAGGCGATTAGATTAGTCAGGCATGATCTTCCCTTGGTGAATCCATGCTGACTGTTCCTGATCACTTTCCTATCGTGTAAGTGCTTCAGGATTGATTCCTTGAGGACCTGCTCCATGATTTTTCCGAGGACTGAGGTGAGGCTGACTGGCCTGTAGTTCCCAGGATCCTCCTCCTTCCCTTTTTTAAAGATGGGCACTACATTAGCCTTTTTCCAGTCATCCGGGACTTCCCCCGATCGCCATGAGTTTTCAAAGATAATGGCCAATGGCTCTGCAATCACAGCCGCCAACTCCTTTAGCACTCTCAGATGCAACGCATCCGGCCCCATGGACTTGTGCACGTCCAGCTTTTCTAAATAGTCCCTAACCACTTCTTTCTCCACAGAGGGCTGGCCACCTACTCCCCATGCTGTGTTGCCCAGCGCAGCAGTCTGGGAGCTGACCTTGTTTGTGAAGACAGAGGCAAAAAAAGCATTGAGTACATTAGCTTTTTCCACATCCTCTGTCACTAGGTTGCCTCCCTCATTCAGTAAGGGGCCCACACTTTCCTTGGCTTTCTTCTTGTTGCCAACATACCTGAAGAAACCCTTCTTGCTACTCTTAACATCTCTTGCTAGCTGCAGCTCCAGGTGCAATTTGGCCCTCCTGATTTCATTCCTACATGCCTGAGCAACATTTTTATACTCTTCCCTGGTCATTTGTCCAACCTTCCACTTCTTGTAAGCTTCTTTTTTATGTTTAAGATCCGCAAGGATTTCACTGTTAAGCCAAGCTGGTCGCCTGCCATATTTACTATTCTTTCGACACATCGGGATGGTTTGTCCCTGTAACCTCAATAGGGATTCTTTGAAATACAGCCAGCTCTCCTGGACTCCTTTCCCCCTCATGTTATTCCCCCAAGGGATCCTACCCATCAGTTCCCTGAGGGAGTCGAAGTCTGCTTTCCTGAAGTCCAGGGTCCGTATTCTGCTGCTTCCCTTTCTTCCCTGTGTCAGGATCCTGAACTCGACCAACTCATGGTCACTGCCTCCCAGATTCCCATCCACTTTTGCTTCCCCTACTAATTCTGCCCAGTTTGTGAGCAGCAGGTCAAGAAAAGCTCTCCCCCTAGTTGGCTCCTCCAGCACTTGCACCAGGAAATTGTCCCCTTCACTTTCCAAAAACTTCCTGGATTGGTTGTGCACCACTGTAGTGCTCTCCCAGTAGATATCAGGATGATTAAAGTCGCCCATGAGAACCAGGCGTGCGATCTAGTAGCTTCTGCGAGTTGCCGGAAGAAAGCCTCATCCACCTCATCCCCCTGGTCCGGTGGTCTATAGCAGACTCCCACCACTACATCACTCTTGTTGCTCACACTTCTAAACTTAATCCAGAGACACTCAGGTTTTTCTGCAGTTTCATACCGGAGCTCTGAGCAGTCATACTGCTCCTTTACATACAGTGCTGTCTCCCATCTTTTCTGCCCTGCCTGTCCTTCCTGAACAGTTTATAACCATCCATGACAGTACTCCAGTCATGTGAGTTATCCCATCAAGTCTCTGTTATTCCAATCATGTCATAATTCCTTGCCTTCACCAGGACCTCCAGTTCTCCCTGCTTGTTTCCAAGGCTTTGTGCATTTGTATATAGGCACTTGAGATAACCTGCTGATCGCCCCTCATTCTCAGTATGAGGTAGGAGCCCTCCCCTCACAGATGTTCCTGCCTGTGCTTCCTCCCGGTATCCTGCTTGCCCACTTACCTCAGGGCTTTGGTCTCCTTCCCCCAGTGAACCTAGTTTAAAGCCCTCCTCACTAGGTTAGCCAGCCTGCTCGCAAAGATCCTCTTCCCTCTCTTCGTTAGGTGGAGCCCGTCTCTGCCCAGCACTCCTCCTTCATGGAACACCATCCCATGGTCAAAGAATCCAAAGCCTTCTCTCCGACACCACCTGCGTAGCCATTCGTTGACTTCCACGATTCGATGGTCCCTACCCTGGCCTTTTCCTTCCACGGGGAGGATGGACGAGAACACCACTTGCACCTCAAACTCCTTTATCCTTCTTCCCAGAGCCACGTAGCCATGCAGTGATCCGCTCAAGGTCATTCTTGGCAGTATCATTGGTGCCCACATGGAGAAGCAGGAAGGGGTAGCGATCCGAGGGCTTGATGAGTCTTGGCAGTCTCGCCGTCACATCGCGAATCTTAGCCCCTGGCAAGCAGCAGACTTCTCTGTTTTCCCGATCAGGGCGGCAGATAGATGACTCAGTCCCCCTGAGGAGAGAGTCCCCGACCATCACCACCCGCCTCCTTCTCTTGGGAGTGGTGGTCGTGGAACCCCCAACCTCAGGACAGCGCATCTCATGCCTTCCAACCAGCGGAGTCTCCTTCTGCTTTCTCCCCCCAGACGTATCATCTGGTCCACTCTCCGCAATGGTACCTGTGGAGAGAACATGAAAATGGTTACTTACCTGTGTCTGTGTTGCTGGTACCCGGACATTCCCCCTTCTTCTTCTGGAGGTCACATGTTGCCAAGCTTCTTCACTGGCCTCTTGGCTCCGCTGTGCAACCTGCTCTAAATCTTTAGAGCTTTGTGCCCGTAGAAGCATATCCTGACTTTTGTCCAGGAAATCCTCAGATTCTTGTATGCAACGCAGGGTCGATATCTGTTGCTCCAGACCTTCAATCTTCTGTTCCAATATGGAATTCCAATTCTCTCCTCCAAGTGCTTCAGAATGGATTCCTTGAGGACCTGCTCCATGATTTTCCAGGAACTGAGGTGAGGCTGACTGGTATGTAGTTCCCCGGATTCTCCTTCTTCCCTTCTTTAAAGATGGGCACTATATTTGCCTTTTTCCAATCATCCAGAACCTCCCCTGAATCCCACAAGTTTTCAGAGATAATGGCCAACGGCTCTGCAATCACATCAGCCAACTACCTCAGCATCCTTGGATGCATTGCATCCGGCCCCATGCACTTGTGCATGTCCAGCTTTTCTAAATAGTCCTTAACCTATCCTTTCACCACTGAGGGCTGCTCACCTCCTCCCCATACTGTGCTGCCCAGTGCAGCAGTCTGTGAGCTGACTTTGTCTGTGAAGACTGAGGCAAAAAAAGCATTGAGTACTTCAGCTTTTTCCACATCATCTGTCACTAGGTTGCCTCCCCCATTCAGTAAGGGTTGCACTTTCCCTGCCCTTCTTTTTGTTGCTAACAACCTTAGAAACTATTCTTGTTACCCTTCACATCCCTTGCTAGCTGCAACTCCAATTGTGCTTTGGCCTTCCTGATTACACCCCTGCATGCTTGAGCCATATTTTTATACTCCTCCCTAGTCATCTGTCCAAGTTTCCACTTCTTGTAAGCTTTCTTTTTGTGTTTAAACTCACCACATATTTCTCTGTTAAGCCAAGCTGATTGCCTGCCAACATCGGGATGATTTGTTCCTGTGCCCTCAGTAAGGCTTCTTTAAAATGCAGCCAGCTCTCCTGGACTCCTTTCTCCCTCTTATTAGCCTCTGAGGGGATCCTGCTCATCAGTTCCCTGAGGGAGTCAAAGTCTGTTTTTCTGAAGTCCAGGATCCATATTCTGATGCTTTCCTTTCCTCCTTTTATCAGGACCCTGAACTCGACCATCTTATGGTTACTGCTGCCCAGGTTGCCACCCACTTCTACTTCCCCTACCAATTCTTCCCTGTTTGTGAGCAGCACGTCAAGGGGATGGTTCCTCCAACACTTGCACCAGGAAGTTGTCCCCAACACTCTCCAAAAATTTCCTGGATTGTCTGTGCACTGCTGTATTGCTCTTCCAGCAGATGTCAGGGTGATTGAAGTCCCCCATGAGAACCAGGGCCTGTGATCTGGAAACCTCTGTTAGTTGTCCGAAGAAAGCCTCCTCCTGGTCTGGTGGTCCATAGCAGATGCCCATCACGACATCACCTTTGTTGCTCTCGCCTCTAAACTTAACCCAAAGACTCAACAGGCTTTTCTCCAGTTTCATATTGGAGCTCTGAGCACTCATACTGCTCTCTTACATACAGTGCAACTCCTCCACCTTTTCTCCCCTGCCTGTCCTTCATGAACAGTTTATACCCATCCATGACAGTGCTCCAGACATGTGAGTTGCACCACTAAGTCTCTGTTGTTCCAATCACATCATAGTTCCTTGACTGTGCCAGGACTTCCAAATCTTCCTGCTTGTTTCCCAGGTTTCTTGAGTTCATGTAAAGTCACCTAAGACAACTAGCTGATTGCCCTACTTTTTCAGAATGAATCAGGAGGCCTCCCCTGTTGCACCCTTCTCCTTGTGTTTCTTTCCGGTATCTCACTTACTTAGGTCACCATGGTTAAAGCTCTCCTCACTAGGTTAGCAAAGCCTGCCTGTGAAAATGCTCTTCCCTCTCTTTGTTAGGTGGATCCCATCTCTTCCTAGCAATCTTTCTTCCAGGAACTACATCCCATGGCCAAAGAATCCAAAGCCTTCTCTCCGACACCACCCGTGTAACCACGCATTTACCTCCACAATTCGATGGTCCCTGGCTGGGCCTTTTCCTTCAACAGGGAGGATGGACGAGAGCACGACTTGCGCCTCAAACTCCTTTATCCTTCTTCCAAGAGCCACGTAGTCTGCAGCGACCAGCTTAAGGTCACGCTTGGCAGTATCATTGGTGCCCACATGGAAAAGTAGGAAAGGGTAGTGATCCGAGGGCTTGATCAGTCTTGGCAGACACTCAGTCACATCCTGAATTCTTGCTCCAGGCAAGCAGCACATTTCTTGAGTCTCCCAGTCTAGACAGCAGATGGATGATTCCATCCCCCTTAGGAGGGAGTCCCCCGACCGCCACCAGTCATCTCCTCCTCTTGGGAGTGGTGGTCATGGAACCTCCATCCTTAGGAAATACATCCCATGTCTTCCGGTAGATGGGGTCTCCTTCTGATCCATTCCCTCAGATAACTCTTCCAAACCATTCTCTGCCGTAGTACCTTTTCTCGATTTGGTCACTGCAAAAGGGAACACTCCACCATTACAGTCATCGATTCCCTTCATCCTAGACTATTTCCTGCATCGGAAACAGCAAGACCTGTAAAGGTGCACCTGGCCACCAACTTGGCTTTCCATTCCAGTTCTGCTGGCCAATCAGTATTCGCTAACCCCATGGTTGGCTGCTTCCTCCAGGGACTAGATCAGGGGTGGGCAAGCTTTTTGGCCCGAGGGCCACATCTGGGAATAGAAATTATATGACGAGCCATGAATGCTCACAAAATTGGGGTTGGGGTGCAGGAGGGGGTGAGGGCTCTGGCTGGAGATGAGGAGTTTGGGATGTAGGAGGATGCCCTGGGCTGGGATCAATGGGTTCGGAGAGCGGGAGGGGGATCAGGGCTGGGGCAGGGGCACGGTGTTGGGGCATGGTGGAGGTTCAGGGGTGCAGACTCCGGGCAGCACTTACCACAAGCGGCTCCCAGAAGCAGTGGCATGTCCCTTTTCTGGCTCCTATGCAGAGGTGCAGCTAGGCGGCTCTGTACACTGCCCCATCTGCAGGTACTGCTCCTGCAGCTCCCATTGGCCGCTGTGGTGGTGGTTTGGGCAGCGTGCAGAGCAGAGCCCCCTGGCTGCCCCTATGTGTAGGAGCTGGAGGGGGGCTAAGCACCGGAGTGGGCAAGCCTCTGACTGTGCTCCCCAGTGGGAGCTTGAGGGCTGGATTAAAACGGCTGGTAGGCCGAATCCAGCCCACCGCTGGACTAGATAGACTGTACCCTCAAATAAGACTGCCAGTCCTCCCATAGAATCTCAACCTGGTGCTCTCGAGGCTGATGGGCCCTCCTTTTGAGCCCCTAGCAACATGCTCTCTCCTCTACCCTTCCTGGAAAGTGGTGATCCTAGTGGCTATAACTTCAGCCAGGAGGTTGTCTTAGCTTAAGGCCTTGACATCCGAGCCCTCTTATACTGTTTTTTATAAGGACAGGTACAGTTGCGGCCACACCCAGCTTTCCTCCCAAAGGTAATTTCATAATTCCATGTGAATCGGCATACTCTTCCAGTGCTCTTCCCTAAGCCGCCTGCTAGTAACTGGGAACGGATGATCCAGTCCCCAGATGTCAGATGAGTGTTAGCTTTTTACGTTGAGTGGACAAAGCCATTTCAGAAATCAACACAACTCTTCATTGCAATTGTTGAGTGGATGAGGGGGCTTCCGCTGTTGTCCCAAAGGATCTCTTCATGGATAACGGCCTTTATCAGGACGTGCTATGACCTAGCAAAAATACTTGCCCCAGTACTTAACAGCACACTCCACGAGAGCACAGGCTTCCTCAACAGCATTCCTGGCACAGGTCCCCATTCAAGACACCTGCAGGGCAGCAACGTGGTTGTCGATCCATACCTTTACATCGCACTGCGTCATTACACAGCAGGCCAAAGACGATGCCGCATTTGGCAGAGCGATGCTGCAGTCTGCGACTCGGTGAACTCCAGCCTCTTCTCCTAGGGACTGGTTGGGAGTCACCTATTTGGAATCGACATGAGCAAGCACTTGAAGAAAAAATGGTTATCAACCTCTCCTAACTGTTGTTCTTCGAGATGTGTTGCTCATGACAATTCCAAGTTCCATCTGCTTACCCCTCTGTCGAAGTACTCCGGCAAGAAGGAACTGCAAGAGGCGGTGGGTCAGCAGGGATCTATATACACTGCCATAAAGGCATGACTCCACAGGGCTTCGCAGCCAACCCAATGGGTACCACTGGGGGAAAAAACCTTCCAACAACTGTGCACGCAGCACACGCACACCTATTTGGAATGGACATGAGCATCACATCTTGAAGAACAGTTACAAGAGGTAGGTAAGTTGGTTTTTTGCACTGCAAGTGGACAATGTGAAGAAGTCTGATATAGCTGGGTAGTTGTATTTTAATTTAATATTGTGCTTAGGGAATCCTCTGAGTCAATATATGTGGATATGATAGGTTAGAAGACAGTTTAAAACCTAAAAAATGGACAAGACTATGTGTGTGTGTGAGAGAGAGAGAGAGCGAGAGACTAACTCCCATTTTATGTTATATTTGTAATTTCTTCATTGACTGTAGATTGCTAAACAGGAGAACATACAATTTGTGCATACTTTCCTGTGCTGTTAATGATTTAGATTAGATTAATAAAAGTTAAAGGAGTTTTAAAATCTAAGGCCCTGATCCTGCAGCAAGCTCCACATGGGTACAAAGACTGATGAATTCTCAGAATCAAGGTTTGTGATGCTTATGATTGACTATTTACTATATTCTGTTTAACTTTTCTCTTCAAAGGTGGGGATGAGGGGAATCTCCTCGCAAAGTTTCAGTCTGTCTTTGAGTTTGGATTTGTATGTAATAATCAAAATACTGCTTTACTGGAGGTACCAGAAATCAGCCTGGTGTTAATATGTGAGTACTTGAGTTTGTTACATTTTTATTTTTAATTGGTGAATTTTACATATTATACAGGTAGACTAGAGAATCTTTACTGTTAAATGATATAATACCATCTTAAGTGTTTAGGAGGATGGCCATCATTAGAAACATATGAAAATAGGAATAAAAGATTGTCAAGGTTCCTTCCCCACTCTGAACTCTAGGGTACAGACGTGGGGACCTGCATGAAAACCCCCCTAAGCTTATTTTTACCAGCTTAGGTTAAAACTTCCCCAAGGTACAATCTATTTTACCTTTTGTCCCTGGACCTTACTGCTGCCACTGCCAAGCGTCTAACAAAAATAACAGGGAAAGAGCCCACTTGGAAACGTATTTCCCCCCAAAATCCTCCCAAGCCCTACACCCTCTTTCCTGGGGAAGGCTTGATAAAATCCTCACCAAAAGGTGAACACAGACCCAAACCCTTGGATCTTAAGAACAAAGAAAAAACAATCAGGTTCTTAAAAGAAGAATTTTAATTAAAAAGTAAAGGAATCACCTCTGTAAAATCAGGATGGTAAATACCTTACAGGGTAATCAGATTCAAAACATAGAGAATCCCTCTAGGCAAAACCTTAAGTTACAAAAAGTCACAAAAACAGGAATATACATTCCATTCAGCACAACTTATTTTATCAGCCACTTAAACAAAACAGAATCTACTGCATATCTAACTAACTTGCTTATTAACTCTTTGCAGGAGTTCTGACCTGCATTCCTGCTCTGGTCCCGGCAAAAGCAACACACACAGACAGAGAGAACCCTTTGTTTCCCCCGCCTCCAGCTTTGAAAGTGTCTTGTCTCCTCATTGGTCATTTGGTCAGGTGCCAGCGAGGTTATCTTAGCTTCTTAACCCTTTACAGGTGAAAGGGTTTTTCCTCTGGCCAGGAAGGATTTAAAGGTGTTTACCCTTCCCTTTATATTTATGACGAAGATATTGAGAATTCACGTACAGTGATGGATGACATAAAAAATACTATAGATATATAGCTGCACTCTTCAGAAGCAGATTTTCAGGTCCCAGCATTTAAACAGATTTATTAGCCCCCCCCCCCCCCTTCCAGCAGCAAACTGAAAAATAATTAGACAAATTAATATCTGCAGGCAGGATTTTTTTTTTCAGTATAGAGTGAAATAGTTTCAAATCCTCAGCTGGGGCAAGTCAATACTATGGAGCTATGTTGATTTACACCAGTTGCGGATGTGGCTTTGGATTTTTAGTTTGTTTATTTTTCAAGGACTTGTAAGTGTTACACAGACACTAATTTTGTTTTAACTAGAAAACTGATGGAAATCTGGGCCAGTGTTCTGTCTGCAGATTTGCAATTCTATAAACTGGAAGAGCTGAGTGTGAGCCAATAGAATGTGAGCGTATCTCTGAGGTGAGATAGTTAATTACACAAGGGAGTGGAAAGGATTGCCAGTTCTTTCATCGGGAGAAAAGTTCTGGGTGGCAGCAAGTAAGAAACTCAGAAAGAAAGAAAATCAAATGTATTATATATAGGGGGAGGATTGATAGAACTATGTAGTTTAGTATAATAAAATGTAGTTGTTTGTTCTTAAATGTAATTAAACCTTTTACATGTTGTTTTTGTTTGGTTTGGTTTTTAATTTCCTGGCATACACAGTGTATGGACTTGAGTTTTTCTTTCTTGTAATTGTGCAGAAATCCACCAGCTCTTGTTCGTTGTCTTTGTGGGGTCAGGCAGTTTAGGTTAACGTACAGTTTTTAACATATATCTTTAGTAAAGCATTTTCATTTATTTGGATGAAAAGTACTATACAAATGCAAAGTTTTATTTATAACCACAATGTACAGTTTTCAAACTGTACTGATATAAAAAATCAGACAATAGGATTCACGTAAAAGATGTAAAATAAGATCATTTAAAGAATTTTGTGCTTGTGGTACACTATGTAAAGTGTGTTTGTGTGTGTGCATTATATAATACAAATGCACAGTGCATGTGCAGTATTTTAAATAACACTGTATAGAAATCACACATAAGATGCTCAAATCTAAGGGCCTAATTTTCAAAGGGGCCGCAACTTGGCCTTCTTTTAAAATGTATAAATGTCCATATGACCACTTTTCAAGTATTAAGACCTGAACACACAGATGATAGAATTTACACATGCAAATTATTCATATAAATTGGTTACACTTTTCATGCTGGTGTTATTTATTATTTGTATTGCAACAGTGTCTAGAGGCTCCAACTCCATTGTGCTAGGCACAAACACACAACAAAAGGAAGTTCTTGTCGCAAAGAGCTTCTGATTGAAAACTACACCTACAAGTATTCATGCATGTAGACAAGAAGGCTACTGTTAGCAAGCCAGGTTCTTTTTACCTGTGTATGTTATAGATAGACTTATATGACTCTTAATGTACTTTTAGCCTTGTTGACACACATATTAAGGTCATGAGGTCATGTAGTGTGTGTGAATAGCATGAGCGACACACAATTGTGATAATCCAGGATTTCTGAAATTACTAATTATATGTGAAAATGATCAGAAGCAGAGGGGAAGAGGTAGTGTGTGTATTACATGTACTGTAGTAAAGGTTTACGACATGGGTCAGTTCAAAAGAAAATAATAACCTGAACTTTACATGAGTTATTTGAAACTAGGGAAATAAAATAAAATAGAAGACAATTACTGACAGTTGGCAGAGCTTGTAATAGGAGTATTGTTGTATAATGTTCACTCCGTGCCTACAATTAGGTGATTCTGTAAGGAGACCACAGTGTACATTTGAATAGCTACTGTATTGAGTTAGTGATGTCACTCATCTTTACTGAGCCCTAAATTATTATGGCAGTGGGACAGTGTGAATTTTAATAGGTATGAAATCATAGCCAAATTAAACTTTAGTGAAGTAAACAGAAGACAGAGCTATTACAAGGGTGAGCAATGACACTATCCCTTTGAATCAAAGGTCTCCCAACTTGACTGATCCCATGTGGAATTGCTGGTAACTATTATTCTATAGTTATGTAATGTTGCAGAAAACAGTGATTATATTTTTGAAACCACTAATAATAAGAATTCAGTAGTTAATTTTGTCAGTATTATAATTCAGTGGGAGCTATCAGATTTTCTGTTAGCTTTTGCATTTTACATATTTGTATGTAAATCAAAACATTCAGATGCTATTAGTTAAGGGTATTTATGAGCTTCCTTTCAATATACACATAAACAAATACGACAAAAGGCTTAGAAAATCTGACCTATGAGGAAAGGTTAAGAAAATAGAGCCTGTTTAATCTTGAGAAAAGAAGACTGAGGTGGAGCTGATAACAGCCTTCAGATATGCTAAGGGATGTTATAGAGAGGGTGCTGGTCAGTTGTTCTCCCTATCCACTGAAGTATTTGGCTCCATCTACTGCAAGGAAGATTTAGGTTAGCTATTAGGAAAAGCTTTCCAACTATAAGGGAAGTTAAGCTCTGGAATAGGGTTCTAAGGAATGTTGTGTAATCCATATCATTGGAGACTTTTAAAAACAGGTTAGATGAACACCTGTCAGGGATGGTGTAGGTATACTTGGTCCTGCCTTAGCATAGAGGGCTGGACTAGATGACTTCTCAAGGTCCCTTCCAGCCTCACCATTTCTATGATTCTATACATGTCAAAGATAAAATGGGAGTTCATATAAATATACACATGTGCAAAATAAACCTTGATTTTCACACCATATACAAAGCCAAACAACACGACACACCACCTGTTCTTGAAGAGGTTGTATTTGCTCTAGAAGTTTCTAAATTACACAACATCACTGTGACAGGTTTCAATCGGTCCACCGAGCCCCTAGGGGGCGATGGAGAGCTATGGTCCCACGGGCAGGCCTTAGTCACACCTTTCGGGCGCTGGGGAATTAGCGGAAAAGGTGTGCCGGCACGAGTCTGCAGCGTGCCCCTCAGGCACCGGGGAGCACTGGCACGAGTCTGCAGCGTGCCCCTCAGGCACCGGGGAGCGCTGGCACGAGTCTGCAGCGTGCCCCTCAGGCACCGGGGAGCGCTGGCACGAGTCTGCAGCGTGCCCCTCAGGCACCGGGGAGCGCTGGCACGAGTCTGCAGCGTGCCCCTCAGGCACCGGGGAGCGCTGGCACGAGTCTGCAGCGTGCCCCTCAGGCACCGGGGAGCGCCGGCACGAGTCTGCAGCGTGCCCCTCAGGCACCGGGGAGCGCCGGTACGGGTTTGTAGTGCACGATTCTGCTACCCAAGTTAGGTTGGCTGGGGTAGGGGAACGCAGGCACACCTGACTCCACTGCATTCCAGCCCAGGGCCCTGACGGTGGCGGGAGGCGAAGGTCCCGCCGCTGGGTCAGCGGGGGACCATCCACACCCTGCTGACCAAATACACCCACCACACTGTGCAGTTCTTCCCCTGGGCTACTTCCTACCTGGTCTCTCAAGCAGGCGTCTCTGGTCCCTCCAGTTCGTCCAGGTATTCAACTGCTGGCAGCTCCAGCTCCCCCTCTGTGTTGGGCTCATGCTGGCCTGGGTTACAGCCTGGCCCCTCCAGGTCCTCCGGGTACTCAGCAGCTGGCAGTCCTGGTCGCCACAGGCCTTCCTCCCGGTCAGGTTCCTCCTGGCCCAGGGCCTCCCCTGGGTCGGCAGCAGGGTCTGGAGGGAGCAGCCAGAAGCCTGTGTCTGTCTCCCGCCCTTTGTACTTCCTGTCCCACTCCTCCCCTTCCGGGGATTGGCGTAAGCTTGGTCTGGCCCCGCCCACTCAGGCTGAGAGGGTGGCTCTTTACCCTCTGGTTCGGAGGGATGCCACCCTGGCTCCCTACAATCACATATGCTGTTCATAGCTAGCAATCCTATACATTACGTTTTTCTGCCTATTTTCTTAAGTTTCTTGGGTGGCAAATTTTGTGAATCTCAAAAGGGATCAGGGACTCAAGCAACCATACACATTTGCTCAAAATCGACATGACTAAATCACTTCAAACTGTTCAACTGTTTTTGCATTCATAATTCTGATTCCTTGATTTGAAACGTCATTGTTTAGATGAGCTTTCAGGACTCACATAGCAGGGATCACAACAGGGATACTGCTTTGGTCCAAACTTATTTCATGGGTTCACTCCTCAAATAGCCTAAGTTGGAATATCAGGGTGTGTGTACACTGCAATAAAACACCTGCGTTTGGCCTGGATCAGCTGACTCAGTTTTGTGGGGCTTGGGTTGAGCGGCCATAAAATTGTAGTGTAGCTATTTGGGCTCGGGCTGGATCCCAAGCTCTGAGATCCGGTGAGGGGGAGGGTCCCAGAGCTCAGGCTCCAGCCCCAGCCAAAACAGCTACACTCCGATTTTTGAGCCCCATGAGTACAAATCAGCTGACATGGGCCAGCTATGGGTGTTTTATCACAGTGTAGACATACCTGCAGTCTCTGCCTAGATTCCAGTGGGATGATGTCAGTAGGATGATATTAAAATCTTTGGAGCAAAAGCATAAGATAGCCTATTTATTTTCTAGCAAGCATCTAAACATGAGGTAACTGGAATTCCTCCTGAATCAGCTATGTATCAGCCAGGACTAACCTTGTTTGTATACTGTTCAACTGAGGCCATGTCTATGTGGGGACACTCAGAAAAGTTAAGGCAAATCAGCTGAAGTTGTGAAGTTAAACCGTAATTTAAGAATTTAGTTACAGAGAACTAAAGCCACTTTACTCCTGAATGAGAGCATCCACACAAGGTGTAATGTGCATTAACTGAGGGTATATTTACATTACAAGTGCTACAGGAGAGCAGCTGCAGCTATGCTGCTGTAGCACTCTAGTGCAGACACTTGCTACAGCGCAGAAAGGGTATTTCTGTCACAGCAGTAAATCCATGCCCTCGAGTGGCAGTAGCTAGGTCAACAACAAAATTCTTCCATTGACCTAGTTGCATCTCCAATGGGGGTTAGATTGAACTAACTATGTCACACAGAGTGTGAAATTTTTCACGGCCCTAAGCAATGTAACTTGGTTGGGCTAAATTTTAGGTGTAGACAAGCCTTATGCATATGACTTCACACCTTTTGCTCATTCACCTTCACTTTCATGAGTGTCCCCATGCAGACAAGCCCTGAGAAACAGAAGTCGTAGTTCTGAAATGGTCAGCCAGCTTCTGACTGAGGGCATTCAGGTTTATAACTAAGGGATTTTGAAGAGCATAGTTGGTGCAGAATTCCAGTGCATATGCAGCATCCCAAGCATGCATGTTAGTCCCTGAGAAGCTCTATTATCTCAGAGCACCATGTAAATGTTATCTTTGGCTATCTGACATTTCTCTAGCATGCCCAGACATGTCTTTGAAATGGCAGTTCCTGTGTGTTTTCTGTCAAAAGCTCCCCAATGCTGCACATTTGTTTCTATCCAGAAGGCTGTTAGCCCTAGGAAAGATTGTGTGGTGTTCCTCTGAATCCACTTGTTTCCAGTGAATAAGTAGGTATCAAGGTTCCTCCCCCACTCTGAACTCTAGGGTACAGATGTGGGGACCTGCATGAAAACCTCCTAAGCTTACTTTTACCAGCTTAGGTTAAAACGTCCCCAAGGTACAAATTAATTTTATCCTTTGTCCTTGGAATATCCACTGCCACCACCAAACTCTAACTGAGTTTACTGGGAAACATGGTATGGACACGTCTTTCCCCCCAAAATCCTCCCAACCTTTGCACCCCACTTCCTGGGAAAGGTTTGGTAAAAATCCTCACCAATTTGCATAGGTGACCACAGACCCAAACCCTTGGATCTGAGAACAATGAAAAAGCATTCAGTTTTCTTACAAGAAGACTTTTAATAGAAGTAGAAGTAAATAGAAATAAAGGAATCACCTCTGTAAAATCAGGATGGTAGATACCTTACAGGGTCATTAGATTCAAAACATAGAGAAACCCTCTCGGCAAAACCTTAAGTTACAAAAAAGACACACAGACAGAAATAGCCATTCTATTCAGCACAATTCTTTTCTCAGCCATTTAAAGAAATCATAATCTAATACATACCTAGCTAGATTACTTACTAAAAGTTCTAAGACTCCATTCCTGGTCTATCCCCGGCAAAAGCAGCGTACCGACAGACACAGACCCTTTGTTTCTTTCCCTCCTCCCAGCTTTTGAAAGTATCTTGTCTCCTCATTGGTCATTTTGGTCAGGTGCCAGCGAGGTTACCTTTAGCTTCTTAACCCTTTACAGGTGAGAGGATTTTTCCTGTGGCCAGGAGGGATTTTAAAGGGGTTTACCCTTCCCTTTATATTTATGACAGTAGGATTTTTCATTTTTATCAGAATCATAATGTGTACAGTTGCATAGCTATGTGAGACAGTCTGCAGAAAGGGAGTTGGCAATGAGACCTCTGGAATTTGATGTGCTAGCCAAGGTGCACAACTTCAATAATTAAAATTGCTTCCTAATCTCACCCAAGCACACTGCTGGTCTCGACATGATCTATTGTACTGTGCAATACTAAAGGCAACGTCTTTTAATATGGCTTGTGACATCCTGATACCCCAATATTCACCACTGTCATGTAATTAGGGTATGTCTTATACAAAGAACGTGAGGTGTCATTCTAAAAGTCTTGATCTGCTAGACAGTAATATCTCATTGGATTGTATGTGCTGTCATCGTATGTGAAGTTATGATGTTTGGCTATGTATGTTAAGGTTAAGTTAAGGAAGTTAAGGAAGTATGGGCTGGATGAATGCACTATAAGGTGGGTAGAAAGCTGGCTAGATTGTCGGGCTCAATGGGTAGTGATCAATGGCTCCATGTCTAGTTGGCAGCTGATGTCAAGTGGAGTGCCCCAGGGGTCGGTCCTGGGGCCGGTTTTGTTCAATATCTTCATAAATGATCTGGAGGATGGTGTAGATTGCACTCAAAGCAAATTTGCGGATGATACTAAACTGGGAGGAGTGGTAGATACACTGGAGGGGAGGGATAGGATACAGAAGGACCTAGACAAATTGGAGGATTGGGCCAAAAGAAATCTGATGAGGTTCAATAAGCATAAGTGCAGGGTCCTGCCCTTAGGACGGAAGAATCCAATGCACCGCTACAGACTAGGGGCCGTATGGCTAGGCAGCAGTTCTGCGGAAAAGGACCTAGGGGTGACAGTGGATGAGAAGCTGGATATGAGTCAGCAGTGTGCCCTTGTTGCCAAGAAGGCCAATGGCATTTTGGGATGTATAAGTAGGGGCATAGCAAGCAGATCGAGGGACGTGATCATTCCCCTCTATTCGACATTGGTGAGGCCTCATCTGGAGTACTGTGTCCAGTTTTGGGCCCCACACTACAAGAAGGATGTGGATAAATTGGAGAGTCCAGCGAAGGGCAACAAAAATGATTAGGGGTCTGGAACACATGACTTATGAGGAGAGGCTGAGGGAGCTGGGATTGTTTAGTCTGCAGAAGAGAAGAATGAGGGGGGATTTGATAGCTGCTTTCAACTACCTGAAAGGGGGTTCCAAAGAGTATGGCTCTAGACTGTTCTCAATGGTAGCAGATGACAGAACGAGGAGTAATGGTCTCAAGTTGCAGTGGGGGAGGTTTAGATTGGATATTAGGAAAAACTTTTTCACTATGAGGGTGGTGAAACACTGAAATGCATTACCTAGGGAGGTTATAGAATCTCCTTCCTTAGAGGTTTTTAAGGTCAGGCTTGACAAAGCCCTGGCTGGGATGATTTAACTGGGAATTGGTCCTGCTTCGAGCAGGGGGTTGGACTAGATGACCTTCTGGGGTCCCTTCCAACCCTGATATTCTATGATTCTATAATTCTATGTGTTACTGAAACATGTCATGAGGTTGAAAACACCCATAAGCAGCCTTTCAGGTCAGACAGTGAAAAGGCCAAACAATGTTAATGGCTTATTGAGGAAATGCACACAAGCACAAGGATTAACCCAGGAACTGTGTACAATAGAAACCTCTCAGAAGTAGCACTACACAATGGGAACTGTTTGACCCAGGTAACAGCAAAAGAGCTTTCCAGCAAGTGGGGAGATTTTATAAAAGGGGGGAAATGACATTATAGGGGGACCTCACTATCCCTACAACAGCACACCAGGAAACACCTGAGGAACAAAGACTAAACTGTGGGAAGTGATGGTCCCAGGCTAGAAGGATTTTTAGCCAGTGTATGAAAACCTGAGAAAGCCAAGGCAACTTGTGCCTTAAGAATCTGCCAGCCTGTTTATCACTCAGGGTGAGAATTTGCTAATTTATATCCTACCTGTCTAGTGTGTTAAGTTTAGTTTGCATTTTTTGTTTATTTACTAAGGTAATCTGCTTTGATCTGTTTGCTATTGCTTATAATCACTTTAGATCTATCTTTTGTAGTTAATAAATTTGTTTTGTTTTGTCTCTAAAACCAGTGCGTAACTCATACTTGGGCAGAAAGCTGTTGCATATCTCTCTCCACATTGAGGGAAAGGGTGAATTTTATGAGCGTACGCTGTATAGTTCTCTGTGCAGCACAAGACAAGACAATTTTATACTTTATACTGGTTTATACTCCAGAGGGGGTATGCACTTGTGTGCCGGGCAATTCTTTAGCTGAGCTCTCCCATGCAGAGCTGATCTCAGCATGTGTGTGAATATAGCTGCAGCTAGGTGTGTCCCTACATGTGTGTGTGCTGGAAGGGAGCTTGAGAGCCTGTCACAGCAGCACAGAGTAAGGGGAATCCATGCTAGTGGCACAGGCAGGCTCATTGGTATCCCAGTTCCAAGTGGCACCCCAGGGGGAACCCGTCACATGGATAAATGTAAATGCATCCATCTAGGAACAAAGAATGTAAGCTATAATTACAGGATGGATGACTTTATCCTGGGAAGCAGTGACTCAGAAAAAAAATTGGGGATCATGGTAGATAATCAGCTGAACATGAGAACCCAGTGCGATGCTGAGGCCAAAAGGGCTAATGGAAGCCTTCGATGCATAAACAGGAATTTTGAGTAGGAACAGAGAGGTTGTTTTACCTCTGCATTTGGTATTGGTACAACCACTGCTACTGTGTCCAGTTCTGGTGCCCACAATTCAAGAAGGATATTCATAAATTGGAGAGGGTTCATAGAAGAGCCATGAGAATGATTAAAGGGTTAGACAACATGCCTTATAGTGATAGACTCAAGGAGTTCAATTTATTTAGTTTAACAAAGAGAGAGTTAAGGGGTGACTTGATTACCGTCTATAAGTACCTATGTGGGGAACAAATATTTGATAATGGGCTCTTCAGTCTAGCTGAGAAAGGTATTGTATGATCTGATAGCTGGAAGTTGAAGCTGCACAAATTCAGACTGGAAATAAGGCGTAAATATTTAACAATGAGGGTAATTAACCATTGGAGCAATGTGCCAAGGGTCATGGTGGATTCTCCATCACTGGCAATTTTTAAATTAAGATTGGATGTTCTTCTAAAAGATACACTGCAGAACTTTTTAGGGGGACGTTCTATAGCCTGTGTTACACAGGAGGTCAGGCTAGATGATCATAATGATACCTTCTGGTTTTGGAATCAAAAGTCTATGGAACAACAGTTTTGTTTTTGGTTGGAATGCAGTACTAACAACATACTGCTCCCTAATAATCCTGGTTAGAGTATTTTAGTAAGTCTCTGAGTGCCTGATTCCTGTATGGTTTCTCATTCCATGGTATTCCATTGTGAGCAGTCAAGCTTTTGGTGAACTAGGATTACACATTCCTTATGAAAATCTCTTATAAAATGTATTAAGAATTTAGACCAGTTTGGGGTTCTAGAGAAATTGCCCTAAAAGCTATAGAACTTAATAGAGTACTAAATCCCTACTTATACAGGTTCATTGTATAGGTCCATAGAAAAGTTATCCTCTATTGAAGTCTGTAAGGCTGTTCCATAGGGGTTTGCAAGGAGAGAAACCCCAATTTTATATTCCATGTTGCTTAATTAATTTTGTTCCAAGCAAAGCAAAAATGTATGCCTGGTTAGCTGCTTTTTCATACCAATTAGCCTATCACAGACTTGTCAGAGTAGACATGGCCTGTTAACAGAGCATCACATATTTGTAAAATAGCCATTTTTATTTTCAAAGCAGTAACTGAGCAATTCCAGATATCTTCACTATTGGAGGATTCCTGCAAAAAATGAATCAGATTTTGTATTTGTTACATCCATCATATGCTCCCTAGCTGCATTTTAGAGCTGGGAAATATGCCAGAGAGTGGACATCACTACCTAAAAAGACCTGCACTGTAAAGGCATAAGCATATATGTGATAATACAGGACAAAGGGTTTTATATAGGTTTTTTGGCAGTGGGCTGTACAAATAATAAATAATGATGTACATTATTGTTGGCAACGTAATACTAGCATTTCCATGTTGTTTACTTTCTGCTAAATGCCAGGTATTAAACACCAATAGAATTTATTAATGATTTTAACTGGAATAAAAAATAAATCATGAAATCAGGCACCTGATTTTAGTTATGCACGATGCTTTAAAGACATATAATGAAATGTGTGGGGTTTTTTAATTAAATGAAAAGATGAATCATAATTTGAACTGAACAGCTGTTCAGTGAGGCAAACAAGTATATCAATAAACTGTATTTTATAAGGGTTTTCTTACACAGAGGAAAGAGCAGAATATTATGAAATTGTGAAGGAGAAAAAACTGAGCTCTAACGTTAGAACCAGAATAAGGATGGGATTTTCAGAGGTGCCTAAGGGAGTTAGGCACCTAAATCACAGCAGGTGTTGGGCATCTAATTCCTATACACTTATTTGAAAATCGCAGCCTGGTAGCATAGTTTCAAAAAAGGAAGTTCTGGAATATATCTGCCAGCAGTTTTGCACTAGCAATGTGGGTGGTCTCCATGAAAAGACCTGGGAGACCAAGGTAAGTGATGCAATGAAAAGGCAAATATCAAAACACATGCTGAAAAACAAGAGGCAAAGACCTGGAGAAGTTGCAAAAGAACGTTCTCTTTTTAGAGCACCAACATTTGCTGGTCCCTTTGCTAGAATGCTGGCATCCTCTTCCCATCATACAGGCACTTCAGTGGCCTGGTTCATTTGTATGCTCAGGAAGTAGGACGTTACTCTGCTTGCTGATTGGAATTGGTTGATTTAGACCCGAAATTAGTCAGGTCCTCTGGGAAGGGAGTAGTAAGGGGCTGGCCACTTTGCAGTTGGCCACCTAAGGGCTGTTTTAGCCACACTGCCTGCCATATTTCTAGTGTTGATCTTTGGTTAATGAGGCATGTTGACCACATCTGTTCCTTCTCACCACCTCCTGGTCTGAGTCAGAACTTTTGCTGACCTCTTGTTCTTAGTGATGCATTTTCTAAAAATCTTTAAAAAACAAAACTGTTCTTATTTTCGTTTCTGGTTAGGATTTTATTGTTGTTGGTTTTTTTTGTTGTACTTTGGTAATTCCTAGCAGTTTTTTTAAATTAAGGACTTGGAATCCCACAAAACAATCCCCCTACCCCACCACCACCTCAGCTCCCAGGTCTGCATACTGAATTATGCCAAAGACACCAGGATTCAAAGTCTATGCTTCCTGTCCTTGCTCGTTTTCCATTAGCGACAGACACCAACATTGTACTGTTTGTGGGGAGCCCACATCACTTCCAGGTGTAGTATCTGCCTCTCCTTCCCTGCCTGCACCCAGGAAGTCCAAGCTCTCTGCCTCAAAAAGAACCTCATGGAGGTCGCGATGGGGTAGAAGTCGGTTCCAGTCCGGAAAACCCCCCGCTCCTTACATCAGCCTGAGCGATCCAAGAGTGCTCCCCCTATTGTGGAGCCTCCATCCGGATCCTCTGGTACCAGTGCTATGGACCCCTTGTCTGGGACTAGCCATGCACCATGGAAGCATGTGCGTAAGCATGGCAGTAAGTCTTCCTCTAAATCCGAGAAGGATCCTGCACCGTCCATAACTTCTGGCCACTTGCTGGATCCATGTACCCCTCCTGCTTCAGCTCCGCTGGTGTCCTGTGAATTGTTGGTCTTGACTAAGGCAACTTATGGAAGAGACACGAAAGGGGGCACCAGTTAAAGGGGGGCACCTGACTTCGCCCCCAGCCCAGGGCCTCCACGCTCTGCCTTTTCCCTCCCCATCATTACCTGGGGGGGCTCTGTCCTCCTGCTGTGCTGGAAACCGCAGTGGTTAAAGAAGAAGAATGTAGGGTCACCTGGTGGCCCCATGTCGGCAGTGCCTCCAGCACCGTTGTGCCAGCCCCTGCCCTGCACCCAGCCCTTCCACGCAGCTGCATCTCCTGTCTGGGGTCTGTACAGCCCTGCCGGAGGACAGGGCTGGGGGCGGGGCTGGGGGCAGTACAGCCATGTTGGAGGAGTTGCTGGCATGGGGCGCTGGCTGCTGGGAGCAGGAACCCCATGTTCTGCTCCTTTCACCACTGTGGTTACTGGGAGAGCCTCGCAGTTCATTTCAGTAACTGAACTGCAGGCTCTCCTGGGAACTGCAGTGGTGAAAGAAGCAGAACATGGGGCTACCCAGCGGCCCCATGCCGGCAGCTCCTCTGGTGTGGCTGTACTGCCGGCAGCCCTGGCCTCCGGCAGGGCTGTGCAGACCCCAGACAGGAGACACAGCCACGTGTAAGGGCTGGGGGCGGTACAGCCATGCTGGAGGAGCTGTGGCCCCACATTCTTCTCCTTTCGCTGCTGTGAGTCCCTGCTGAATGTGCCACCCCACAGGCATCTGGGGAGGGGCATGTGACCCTTCTTGCCCCTCCCAGATGTCGCCTTTTGGTCCCATCAATAGACCGGATACCATTGACTCCAGGGAGACGCAGAAGTACTCCTAGCCCTCACGGACTGTTAGTCCCAGGAGGAGCAAGGTCTTCATGTGTCCCAGTGCATTCACCTCTGCGGAGGGCTCCATCTCCTGCATTACATCTACCTTGTGCTGGCCGTACCTTTCTAACACATCCCTTTCCAATGGCTCCATCGGCACTACCATTAACGCAAGACTCCGACTCCTCTGTCTTTGAGGATCCAGACATTCGGCACAGTACACCGCTTGTTCTGGAAACAGGATGACCAGAGGGTTCTGACGGCTCCACGGCAGTTTCCTCCATTGCCGTACTCAAGAAGCTGGTATCCAGCTGCTTGGGCACAACAACGGCAGGATCAACTGGGCTGGCCATATTGGAATTCATGACCACAATATTTGTCTTCAGAACAGTCTTGTTCAGCTCAGGAGCACTCCTGTTTCACTGCCCCACCTTTCATCCAGTAGATGTTTGGAAATGGGGTTAGACAATGCACTGATCAGCCCGGATATGTGAGGTGGCCATGTGGAGTTTGATACACACCTTTTCTTCTCATTATGTTCTAGTACATGATACTGTGAGGGACACTTCATCTGGTGCAGCAGTCCTTCATTCTATGAGTCCGCAATCTTCCTTACCCCCTCCTCCTATCTAGTTACTGCTTGTCAATCACCGTCAGTAGAATACAAATAGGGACCATCACTTGAAGAAGAAGAGGAGGTTACTTACCTGTAACTAGAGGTTCTTCAAGATGTATTGTTCTTATCTGGATTCCAGTCACACCCTCTTTCCTCTCTGCTGCAGCTCTGTTGGCCTGTGGTGAAGATGGAACTGGAGATGGGATCAGTCCACCCCATCCTTTATTGTCTTGGGCGAAACCACAAGGCAGTACAAAGAGCGCATGTGTGGACTGCTGAGCAATACTACTTTGAAAAGCTCCGGTTTCGGGCACGTGGCACACGCACATAACCCTCAGTGGAATGCAGAAAGGGACCACACATCTCAAAGAACCTACAGTTACAGGTGTAAGTAACCTTCTCCTGCCATTACAATCCATACATGACTGTAGTGCTGTATTCATGGTATTCCCTATACTTAACATGGACAGTACCTGGGGAATATTAGTAGCCTATAGGAAATCAAATGATGAAGGCAAATGATTAATAGAGGTGGTCAAAAAATGGAATTTCTGACCTACACAAAATTCTGAGAATTTTGTTTTGTCCTGAATTGGTACAAAAAGTTAGAATCTTGGAATTTTTCATGAAATTAAATATTCCAAAAATATTTTTGACCTTATAAAAGGTTGATAGTTTACCATTGAAAATTTTTACAAAATAGATATATTCTCACTAAATATTTTGAATCAGAATCTTCTGCTGGAAAACTGTTTCACTGGGAAATTTTCGATCTGCTTGATAGTTTACCATTGAAAATTTTTACAAAATAGATATATTCTCACTAAATATTTTGAATCAGAATCTTCAGCTGGAAAACTGTTTCACTGGGAAATTTTCGATCTGCTTCAGTGATTAATACTAATTAATATGCAAAAAGCAGCTTGGAAAGGACTGACAAGTTCAGGGACATAAAATTGTCTGCAATGCAAATTAACCTATTCTACTTGTGTTGAAAGTTTTGTATATGGAGATGGACAGGAAAAGTAGAATGTCTTTCTGGTTCCTGCTGCTAAGCATCTTGGGAATTAGTATCATTGTGTGAGGCTCATTAAGACTAATGAAGGCCTGTAACTGTTAAACCATTTCCTCTGCCTTCTGACAGACTCTTCCTCCCACTCCCCTTCTGCACAGATTCCTAGAAGATTCCTCCCTGGATAGATTCTTCCTCTTCTTGCCCCTGTATTCTTTGTGGCTGAGGCGTGGGAGAATACAAGTCTATATAACTAGTATGTGTGTATCTATGCACAATGGAAGCTGCCAAACATTAAATAACTGAGCAGCAAATTTACAGTATTAGGCTTTTACTGGAACCCTGGTAAATTTACTATGGGAGGTTAAGACCTCCATTGAATGTATGTGTGTAAATGTGTACATAATACTATACCACAGTAGGGTATTATTTACACTTACAGTATCCATGGTGATGGAGAGATGCCAGCAGCCTGCTGAGTCAGGTACAGACACGGGTACTCCTGTGAATGGCCCTCCACTGGTCTTGGCTGATCTGAGGTAGAGCCAGCAACACACCAGTGAATATGCTTGCCTTGCACTTCTGTACTACTGAGCAGAGCAAGGAAAGTTTTTGGTGGAGCCACGTGAAGTTAGGGGAAATTCTGTGTCTGGGGAAAGATTCCATGGCTATACAAGGCCCTTAGATATTGGTGGATATGAAGATCAACACATTATCTGGGCTTTTTCCAGTATGTTGGAAATTTTTGAGCTAAAGCATTAAAAAGTGGGAAAGAGGCCCCATTTAAAATATGTGATTTCTTGGAAAAGCAGCCGTAAATGTCATCAGCAGCCTGGCGGAAATGAAATATATCAACGGTCCCAAATCATGAGTACGGGGGAATCCCTCTTGTTACAGAAAACAGGTCTCTATTTCCTAATGACCAACATTTGAAAGTTTAAAGAACTGACAATAAAACACATGATTAAATGAGTGCCAGAAAGTGGCCTCGACCATAAAACTATACACTGAGTGGTCATTCTAGTTAATCCGTGGCAGTATTTATTGAGTTATAACATTGGAAGAGATGAGTAAACACGGTTAAGATCAAGTGGGCTCAGGGGATTAATTACCTTTGTTTTTAAGATAAGCTTTACCATATTTCCTCAAAAATCTTCACATGCTGTAATTTTAAACTATACTTTTGAGTTCAAAGTTAAACAATGTCTAAGGAAGATATGGAAGATTCAGCACTTGAGGTGGGTAAATAAAACCTATGTACCTATTTTTAATTAAAGTACTGCAGACATCACTCAGTTCTGCAATTCTGTACTCAACTGAATTGTTTTTTGTCCTTCAAATGGTTAAAGATGCTTAAATCCTAAATATTTTTATGGGCTGTGCATTATTACCTCTTCTCCTAATTATGAAGCCAAGGAAAATCTAAGAGGAGTTGTTTATACAAAATGTGACAACTGTGATTTCTCTTCCAATTAAATGAACAATGATGCAACAGAGTAGGTGTGAGGCTGTGATAACATCGTCTCCCTTCAGTTACTGTTCTAGAAAGAACGATCTGACACAAACAGTCATTTTATTCAATTGTGTTAGCTCACAGTACATAATAACATCCCAGTCAGTGATAAATACTAAACAAAGCCTATTACCGAAGTGCATGCAGAGACCTATTTGTACTTTGTCTAGTATGTATTACCAGTATCTCTGAAACCAGACTAAAGTATTCCCAAGAAATTCTTAATATAATAGATTCCAAGTTTCCTGAAATGAGTGTGTCTTTTCTTTATACAGACTTTCCTTTTTAAGTATTCAGTTCTGGGAATGGCCCAAATTTTGTTCTACCGATGGTCAGAATCGGGGGGTGTTTTCTGAATACATGGTAAAAATATATCTTTTATGTTTTGTTAAATTGTATTTGGTAGGTGAGAGATAACCATGGATAGGGAAACCCAACAAAAGCTAGGGGTACATGATATGAACACCTTTGTGATTATCAGAATTTGGACTCCTATATGCAACCAGAATGATCTAGCTATGGAGCAGTATCACTAAACAGAAATAAAGTACTTTTAGCCTTTTTTGACCCAAATGGTTAGCCAAAATTTGGGCTCCTGTGAAGTGTTTTGGTTAGGAGGAGAAATTGATGATGTAGCCAGATATCTGATGCAGTCCTATTTACAAAGAATGCACAAAGTCCTATTTCTTTGAAAGGAGTCAAACAACAGGAGATAGTTTCTTTGCTCAAAGTACAAAGTTTCTTTCTAGTCAGCACTTAACCCAAAAGCTCTCTCTCTCAGCTTTTTCTTTTGGCTATGCTATCCGTGCTTCTAGGGCTGGTGCTTCCTTATTACCTTCTCTTTCAGAGACAAACAGACCATCACAAAATAACCAGTGAAACACCTTCAATCACATTTACCTTTCCTTTGGACAGTGTGTACCTTTGTTTTGTGTTGAGACTACTATTGTTTCAGCTGTCTGGTTCCATAAAGGAGCTTCCCTAGTCCTCTGTCTTCATCACTCTCCAGCTCAGCACAGCACAACACAGCACAGGAGCTTTAAAATCTCACCTGTCCTTCAGGAAGGGAATCTCTCTCTTTTTTAGATTGTCAAATTTATCACATGGAATTTCACTCTGTAATTCTGTGGGGGGAGAGAAAACCTTTTGAAGTGATAAACACCCATTTTTTCATGATCTGTATGTATAAAAACATCCTCACTGCATTTTCCACTTTTATGCGTCCGATGAAGTGAGCTGTAGCTCACGAAAGCTTGTGCTCAAATAAATTGGTTAGTCTCTAAGGTGCCACAAGTACTCCTTTTCTTTTTACTTTTTTTAAAAGTACTGCTTATGTCAAAACAATATCTCCATAATCAAAATGCTATTAAAAATAGTTTCTCATTTTAATCAAGTGTCTTTCTTTAGTAATAGGAGGCTTGTTTGCCTCCCTGTGAGGCTTGATTTTAAACTTCCAGATGATGCCTATTTGAAATGTTTACTGCCTCCTAGCTGCCAGTGATTGATGGGGAAAGGGAAATGGCAGGAGGAGCAAAGAAAGATCAGGGGATTCATAGATGGAGGCAGAGAGGGAAGGAGAAGTAGGACCAGAACAAGAAAACAAAATGAAGGGGTTGAAGGCTGGTGTCCCCTCCGGAAAGACTAGGAAACATGAAAAAGATTAAATACATTTAATTAGAAAAAGAAACTGGGTGGAAACAGGAGAGAGAAGATAAGACCTAATATTTTAGTTTTCTGTGAATACTACCATTGAAGGCTATAGCCCTGATCCTGTTCTGGTTTACACTCATGATTCCACTGAAGTTGAGCTATTCTGGTGTAGTTGACAGGAGACTCAGACCCACTGGGACCATTTAAACAACTATAGGTTGCCAAGTTACTCACATTTGTATTAAAAAGAAAATGTTAACCATTCCAATGTACCATCTGAAAGGAGGCCTGGGGTTTCTGGGCAAGTTGGAGGAAGCCTATAGGATTAATAAACCTAAAGTATTATGAGCCAAATTATGTCATTTAGTGTCTGGCCTGTGTTGGGCATGATGCCAAACTGCTTCATCCCGGGGGAGTTCAGGGAGGGATCATGTCACAGGGGGTCATGATTCCTCCTCAAGCAACTCAGTGCACAGAATGATGGTGCAGCTTGCTCCTCTGTGTGCCATTGTCTCATCTCCTCGCTGCCCCCATCCCAAGCTACCTTTGAACCTGTGTGCAGCCCAAGCAGGGAGACTCATGCTTCTCCGTGGGCCTGTGTGTTGGCCAGTCACAGTCTGTGCTCTGTATTTTTTGCTTTCATCTCTTGTGTTTGCATGTGAGTGTCAATTATACTGTCATTTCTCTATAGTTAAGGTTGCAACTTCCTATTACAAAGCTGATTTTCACACATCCTTCTTAACAATTGTGGGCCAAATCGTGACCCACCTAATTAAGAGGGGGCAAGGCACCCTCTTAGGCCTTGTCTACACTATGGGGGGAGATCAATCTAAGTGTAAGCAGGGGAATAGTCCCGCTATTGTGGGGAACTTTCCTGGTTTCTGCACTACCCCGGTGAAGTGGGCTAGCGAAAGGATCTGAGTCCTCGCTCCCACTTCCTTTACCCAGAGGCCTCCCTGCTTTTGAGGACTCCCCTTCCACTCTCCTGTATGGCAGAGTCCTCGTAACCCCAACAAGGCTGGGCCCAGGATTCCTGGGGGGCTCGACCCACAACCCTGCTGTAGTCACCTAGGACAGGGGCTAGGGTGTCCCCACTGCGAGATACTTCTGCACTGGGCACTTCTCTGACCCACTGATTATTACATACAATTTAAAGCAAATGCAAGTTATTTAATCAACAATTTTAAAAAGAATAAGGAAAAATGGGAAAGGTTAAAGGAAACACATCACCCTGCTCTGTGGCAGGGAACATCACAAACAGTGTCTCTGGAATGTCAGGGCAGTTCACAGTCTGTTCCTTTAAGTCCCAGGCCTCTTTCTCAGGCTCTCGCTGTGCTGCAGGGACGGTGTGGGTTGGACACTCGCTCTGGTGGTGATCACACGCTCTCAGGCTCTAGGTGGCAGGGCCCTTCTTCCCACCGTTGCCCCCACTTGTCGGGGTTACCAATCCCCCTCCGAGTCTGGCCTATAGAGCCTCCTGGCTGAGGCATCTCCCTGTGCTGGGCCCACTGCCCAGGGTCCCCCTCGCTCTCCCCAGCTGCTCACCGCACCCAGCTCCGGATTGTTCCAGCTCCACTCTGTCTCAGCTCCAGCCCCACTCTGCCTCAGAATGGCTGCTGCTCTGCCTCCAGCTCCCTGGGCTGCTTCTCTGGCCCCTCTGGCTCTAGTTGCTACCGCTCTGCTCCCAGAACAGGTCTGCTCTGCAGGCTGCTTCTGTGATTCTGCTCCCAGCACTGACCTGCTTCGTGGGCTGCTTTTCTGGCCCCTCTGGCTCTGGTTGCTGCAGCCCTCCTCCCAGGGCAAATCTGCTCTCTCTGGGCTGTGTCTCTGGCTTTGGGGCTGCAGCTCTGCTCCCCAGCTCAGCTTGGGCCCCTGTTTTCTCCTTGGCTCGGCCCCACTCTCTCTGAGCAGGCAATTCCAGCTCACGCGGAGGACGGAACCCCCCTGGCCTCCTGAACCCCCCTGGCCTCCTGACTCCCTGATTAGCCTCCCTGCCCTATCATTCAGGCTGACCTGGAGCATTGGCCTCTCCCCATTGTTCTTGGGGACTGTCAGTCTCAGGGTCCTGATTTCCCACCAACCCTTCCCCCTTTTAGTACTGGGAGCTAGCAACTAAAACACCCCCACTGAGTGTTAGTAAGGGGGCAACAGTCCCCTTACATAAGTTACGCAACTTCAGCTACGTGAATAATGTAGCTGAAGTCGATGTACTTAGATCTACTTACTTCAGGGTCCACACTACGCAATGTTGATTGGAGACACTCTCCTGTCAACTCCCCTTGCACTTCTCATTCAGGTGGAGTCAGGAGTCAATAGGAGAGCTATCGGCGGTCAATTTAGTGGGTCTTCATTAGACCCGCTAAATCGACTGCTGATGCATCGATCGCCACGCGTCGAACCCCCGGGAAGTGTAGACAAGGCTTTAGTCTCCTGCAGTGGCTACCTGTATTACAGACAGTGGCATGAGAGGCAGGAAGGGAAGGAGAAGTAGGACCAGAACAAGGTTCCTAGGGCTGCTACTGTCCTTACAATGCACTGTCTAGCATGGTTGAGGTGGTGCACTGGGGGAAGTAATCTGTGCCAGATATAGGGCTGATGCAAATTTCTTACCTCAAGAACAAAGGAGGAACCAGTCATGGCCTGATCCTGGGGCAGTGCAACTATACACCTACACTGACTCAGGGCTTACGGCAATTTAATCCTATGTTAGTCAGGATATAATAAAAATGTTGGGTAAATTCATTACATGATATTGTAATTACAAGTGTTCCTAAATTACAATAGCTCCTT
The DNA here is from genome assembly GCF_965140295.1 of Lepidochelys olivacea. Taxonomy (NCBI): domain Eukaryota; kingdom Metazoa; phylum Chordata; order Testudines; family Cheloniidae; genus Lepidochelys; species Lepidochelys olivacea. The sequence continues at coordinate 27,236,036 of NC_140415.1, forward strand.
TGCAGATTTCAAAATCTGGTCTAGATTCAAAGTGGCAATGTTATAGAAGGGCACCTTTCTAACTATACAGAATTAATTTTCACAGTCATGGAATTTGGTACTGGAAGTTTTCAAAACCAAAGAGTTGAGATCAGTTATCTAATGTTAAAAGAGTTTCCACACTGAATTCCGGTAGGAAAGCTTTCCCTCCTAGCATGCTTGTAGCCCGATTCACCACTGCATTACTCCAGTTGTATTCTGGTGTAACACCACTGAAGTCAATGGGGTAAATATAGATATGAACAATGTTACTGAAATACATTGTTTGTTTAAAAATTGATTTATTGTCTTATAAATATACCTATGTATATTTTATTGTTATGACGTTGGCTAAGCACTGCAGCCTTTACTGTGGAAAGTCTTCAGCGGCAGTCCGTGGGAATTTTACTGGAGTGAGGAGTGCAGGACTGGGTCCTAATTTAACATTTCCTTCTACTGAAGCACAATTAAACTTTTCATTATGATGATACTTTTCCAAATTAAGCAGACTTCTCAATATGTATTAAGGAGCCATTTCAGTCTATCTCTTGATTTGGAACAAGACGTCTTTGTCCAGCTACATATGTCATTTGAAGATCTATTTACATAATATGTCAGTTCCATTTATTTTTTCATTCTGATATTTTCTTCTATATTTTTAGTTCTACATCAGTATCAATAATAGCTGGTTTCCCGGCCTCTATTATAGAGCTTTGCCTTGTTTGGGGTTGGGTTTTTTTTAATTTGTTTGTTTTTGTTTGGTTTGGTGAACAAATATGGAGGGACCAATGTTTAAAATCATCTGAGTTTATTTTATCATCTCTACAAGAGTGATCAGTGCTACTGAACAATTACGCTGTAGAATGCAGGTATGGTATACCATACCAAACTGCAGAAACAATTAATTTTTAGTGTAGATTTTATTCTAGATTTCCATTCAGGAGAGCAGAGTAGAAGGCTTCACATTGACCCTTTTGAATCTGAGCCTTTCTCTCTGTCTGTCATAGCCCAGTCTGTATAGCCTTGCCAATAGCACTCCTGTTTCCCAGAGGAGACTCTGCCATTGGCTGGCCATCCAGGGACTAAACCTCCAAAGCAGTTTCACCAAACACATCTTGGTTTTATTTATTTTTTCCTGCTTATAAAACTCCTGGGTAGCCTCTGGGCACATTTACAGTAAGTACAAGTCAGAAACCATGATGGAGATGGTCAGGCCTAGTGATCAAAGTCAGGGGTTGTCGAGGTTCCTTCTGCACTCTGAACTCTAGGGTACAGATGTGGGGACCTGCATGAAAGACCCCCTAAGCTTACTCTTACCAGCTTAGGTTAAAAACTTCCTCAAGGTACAAACTTTGCCTTGTCCTTGAACCCTATGCTGCCACCACCAAGCATGTTAAACAAAGAACAGGGAAAGAGCCCACTTGGAGACGTCTTCCCCTCAAAATATCCCCCCAAGCCCTACACCTGTTCCTGGGGAAGGCTTGATAAAAATCCTCACCAATTTGCATAGGTGAACACAGACCCAAACCCTTGGATCTTAAGAACAATGAAAAATCAATCAGGTTCTTAAAAGAAGAATTGTAATTGAAGAAAAGGTAAAAGAATCACCTCTGTAAAAATCAGGATGGTAAATACCTTACAGGGTAATCAGATTCAAACCACAGAGAATCCCTCTAGGCAAAATCTTAAGTTACAAAAAGACACAAAAACAGGAATATACATTCCATTCAGCACAGCTATTTTACCAGCCATTAAACAAAAGAAATCTAACGCATTTCTAGCTAGATTACTTGCTAACTTTTTACAGGAGTTCTGAGCTACATTCCTGTTTTGTTCCCAGCAAAAGCATCACACAGACAGACCCTTTATTCCACCCACCCCCCCCAGCTTTGAAAGTATCTTGTCTCCTCATTCGTCATTTTGGTCAGGTGCCAGCGAGGTTATCTTAGCTTCTTAACCCTTTACAGGTGAAAGGGTTTTGCCTCTGGCCAGGAGGGATTTTATAGTTGTGTATACAGAAAGGTGGTTACCCTTCCCTTTATATTTATGACACGCCACCCAAATCACAGATAGGGTGAAACACTGGTTGTGATTTCTTCCTGGAGCTCTAGGAGAAAACAGAGTTAATAAGACACATGCACCTCTAAATATACAACCAAATGTTTAAAGACTAACAATATTTTCCACATCTCAAGGACGATTTTAACCAGTTGATTCTGGGAAACTTTCATGGGAGAGTGCATCAGCCACTTCGTTAGAAGCTCCTGAGATGTGTTGTATGTTGAAATCAAAATCTTGGAGAGCTAAACTCCACCGAATAAGTTTTTTATTTCCTGTGGCAGTATAAAGCCACTGTAGCACAACATGGTCAGTTTGCAGGTGGAAACGCTGTCCCCAAACGTATGGGCTTAGCTTTTCCAGAGCATAGACAATGGCATAACATTCCTTTTCACTGACTGATGAGTGGCTTTCCCTCTCAGACAGCTTCTTGCTGAGAAACATGACAGGATGGAACTCTTGATTTGGTCCTTCCTGCATTAAGACTGCTCCCACACCACGCTCGGATGCATCAGTGGTTACTAGGAATGGTTTGTCAAAGTCTGGGGCCCTTAGCACAGGGTCAGACATGAATGTTGCTTTAAGCTGGTTAAAGGCCTTCTGACACTCTTCAGTCCACTGAACGGCATTTTGCTGTTTCTTTTTGGTTAGGTCTGTCAGTGGGGCAGCGATTTGGCTGTATTGCAGTACAAATAGCCTGTAATATGCAGCCAAGCCTAAGAAGGATTGGACCTGTTTCTTTGACTTTGGGACAGGCCACTTTTGGATAGCATCCACTTTGGCTTGTAGGGGGTTGATAGTTCCTTGACCCACCTGGTGTCCAAGGTAAGTCACTCTGTTTAGGCCTATTTGACACTTCTTAGCCTTAACAGTTAGTCTTGCCTCCCTTATGCGCTCGAAGACTTTTTGTAGATGTTCCAGATGTTCTGCCCAGGAATCTGAAAATATGGCCACATCGTCAAGGTAGATGACTGCATATTCTCCTAATCCCGCTAGGAGACCATCTACAAGTCTCTGGAAGGTGGCGGATGCATTCCGCAGCCCGAAAGGGAGCACATTAAATTCATACAGCCCGACATGTGTGGTGAAGGCTGACCTTTCCTTGGTGGATTCATCTAGCGGTACCTGCCAGTACCCCTTGGTTAAGTCCAAGGTAGAGATGAACTGGACCTGTCCCAGTTTCTCCAATAGTTCATCTGGTGCGTGGAATTGTATAGTTGTCTGGGCGAGTTACAGCATTTAGCTTACGGTAGTCCATGCAAAAATGTATCTCCCCATCTGATTTGGGAACTAGAACCACTGGAGATGCCCATGCACTGCCAGAGGGGCGGATTACCCCCCCTCTGTAGCATACCCTGGATCTCCCCTTCTATAGCAGTTTTAGCTTGAGAAGACACCCGAGAAGGTTGGGCTTTAAATGGGTGAGCATTACCTGTGTCAATAGAGTGGTATGCCCGTTCAGTCAGTCCTGGGGTGGCTGAGAACATCAGTGCGTAGCTAGTGCACAGCTCCTTGATCTGCTGTCGCTGCATATGCCCAAGGGTCATGGAGAGGTTCACCTCTTCCACACCACCAGCACTTTTCCCTTCATAGTAGACACCTTCAGGCCACTTAGCGTCGTCTCCTCCCTGGACTGTAAACTGACAAACCTTTAATTCTCTGGAATAAAAGGGCTTTAGAGAATTAATATGGTACACCTTAGGCTTTCGGTTGGAGGAGGGGAATGCTATGAGATAATTAACAGCTCCCAAGCACTCTTGGACCGTGAATGGCCCTTCCCACGACGCTTCCATTTTATGCCTTTAGTGCCTTTAAGACCATGATCTAGCCCCCTACTTTGAAGGAACGCTCTCTGGCATGTTTATCATACCAGGCTTTTTGCTCTTTTTGAGCATCCTGTAGGTTTTCTTTAGCAAGGGCTAAAGAGGTTCGGAGGGTGTCTTGTAGGTTGGTTACAAAGTCCAGAATGTTAGTTCCTGGAGAAGGTGTAAATCCCTCCCATTGCTGCTTCACCAACTGTAACGGCCCCTTAACCTCGCAGCCATACACAAGTTCAAATGGGGAAAACTCTAAACTGGGATGTGGTACAGCTCTGTAGGGAAAGATCAACTGCTGAACACTACGTCCCAATCAGTGGAGTGCTCATTTACGAATTTACGTATCATGACCCACAAAGTTCCATTGAACTTCTCCACCAGGCCATTTGTATGATGGTGGTAAGGGGTGGCAACCAAGTGATTCACTCCATGAGCTTCCCAAAGGCTTTCCATAGTTCCTGCCAGGAAATTAGTTCCTGCATCTGTGAGGATGTCGGAGGGCCAACCTACCCTAGCAAAAATGTCTGTTAGTACCTGGCACACGCTTTTAGCTCTGGTGTTGCTTAGAGCTACTGGTTCCGGCCATCAGGTGGCAAAATCCTCTTTCCTCTGGGTATCTTTTTCAGAAAAGGACCCAGAATATCCACAGCTACTCACTGAAATGGAACCTCAATGATGGGGAATGGCTGGAGAGGGGCTTTGACCTGGTCTTGGGGTTTTCCCACTCTTTGGCACACCTCACAAGACCGGACATAGGTAGAAACATCCTTGCTTATTCCCTACCAGTGGAATGACCTCCCCAAACGGTCCTTGGTCCTGTTCACCCCAGCATGGCCCTAGGATGATTGTGGGCTAAGCTTAATAGCTTTACCCGGTACTTAGTTGGAACTACCGACTGTCTCTGAGGATGCCAGTCTTCCTGGTGTCCACCAGAAAGAGTTTCCTTGTATAAAAGTCCTCTTTCTACAATAAACCTGGATTGATTAGAAGAGCTGAGAGGCAGTGGGTTGCTCCGTGCCACCATCCAAGCTCTCTGGAGGCTTTCATTTGCTTCCTGTTTGGTCTGGAACTGTTCCCTTGATGCTGGAGACATCAGTTCCTCATTGGATTGTGGACCTAGGCTTGGTCTCTCTGGAAGTGATGCAGGTGATGGGGCTGTTTCCATTGACTGTGAACCGCTCTCTGTGGGTGTACTATGTTGGGGTTCAGGCTCCAGCTGAGCCTTTTGTGTAGGGTTATCTGTTGCTGCTGGTGCTGGTTCGGTGGGGCCCTCTGGTGTTGGGGTTGCAAGTATTGGATTCAGTGCTGGCAATTGTTCTGTTGCTGGTTGTTCCGCCAGTTTTGGTTCTGGGACTGGCTCTGTCTGGGTCTCTGGGACTGGATCCACTACTGCTGTTGCTGACATTGGCATGGGGTCTGGTTCCATCACCTCTGACCTGGTAGAAGTTTCCGGAATAGAGCTAGGTGTGATAGCTTGCTTAGTCTGGCTGCGGGTGACCATTCCCACCCTCTTGGCTAGCTTCACATGATTGGCCAAGTCTTCCCCCAACAGCATGGGGATGGGATAATCATCATAGACTGCAAAAGTCCACGTTCCTGACCAGCCCTTGTACTGGACCGGCAACTTGGCTGTAGGCAAGTCAAAAGAGTTTGACCTGAAGGGTTGAATCATCACTTGGATCTCTGGGTCGATTAAATTGGTGTCCACTAAGGAAGCATGGATAGCCGACACTTGTGCTCCGGTGTCCCTCCACACGGTGACCTTCTTCCCGCTCACACTCACAGTTTCCCTCCGCTCTGAGGGTATCTGGGCCTGAGGACCTCTGGTGTGATTCCGTGCAATGAACTGTAGTCTGTTGGGGTTCTTGGGGCAGCTGGCCTTTACATGCCCCAGTTCGTTACATTTAAAACATTGTCCAGCTGACAGGTCACTGGGGCGAGGTGGGTTGCTGGAGAACAGTGTGGCAGGATGATAAGGTGTCTGGAGTCTTCCTTGGGGTGTAATTGGGGCCTTGGGCTGGCCCCGGTAGTAGGGTGAGGTCTGAGGTTGTCCCTTCTGTATCCTCTCCAACAGCAACCAGTTTTTTTCTTTTCTGCAACCTCCACCCATTTGGCTTCAATCTCCCCTGCCTCGATTACAGTTTTGGGCTTCCCATCTAGGATGTACCTTTCTATTTCCTCAGCAACACTCTCTAAGAACTGCTCCATTTACATTAGGAAGGGCAAATCTTCTGGAGATTTAACACTTGCTCCTGATATCCAGGCATCCCAATTTTTCAAAATGTGGTAGGTGCGTCGGGTAAATGACATGTCTGGTTTCCACCTTAGGGCTCTCAACCACCGACGGGAATACTCAGGTGTTAGTCCCATTCTGACTCTCACCTTTTAAATAGTTCATACTTGTTCATGTGTTCATGTGTTCCTTAGGCACTTCAGCCGCCACCTCGGCTAAGGGTCCACCGAGCTGCGGCCTCAGCTCTACCATGTATTGGTCTGTAGAGATGCTGTACCCAAGGCAGACCCTTTCGAAATTGTCTAAGAAGGCCTCGGTATCATCGCCTGCCTTGTAGGTGGGGAACTTTCTGGGATGAGAAGTGGTACCTGGAGAAGGACTGCTAGGATTTGTTGGTATATTCTGCTGAGCCTTTGCCTTCTCCATCTCCAGTGAATGCTTCCTTTCTTTTTTCTTCTCCTCCTGTTCTTTTTCCCTTGCCTGCATAGCTCTCCTGTGGGCAGCCTCCTGGGCTTTTTCTTCCCAGGGGTCAGAGCTGGAATTAGGAATGTAGAGTGTGGTTTGAACAAGGGCTAAAGCAAGAGCAAGATTGGAGCAGGCTAAGGCTTGTGGAATCTGTTACCATTATCAGGCAGAGGAGAGTCCCCAAGCATGGGTGACAGGTGAACCGCCGGCTGAGGGAGGCTAGCCCCGGCCAGTCCTGCCCCCTCGCCTGAGAACTCAACCCCTTCTCCCACAGGAGCCCCTGCTCCTCATAGCCACCTGCCGCCTCAGACCCAGAGCACTGGGAGGGTGGCATGCGGCCCCCCTGAGTGCTGGGAGGCACACAGCTTCCCCAGACCCAGTGTCCCCAGCCCCCCCAAGCACAGGCCGGGCAGTCTCCATCACCACCCCCGCCCCGCAAGCATGCTTTCCTGAGAGGAGCAGCCTGCCTGGGCTGGGGCCAAGGGGGAAGGGCAAGTAGGAGGGGCCTTCGGGGAGGAGCATGGGTGGGGCCACCCCGGGCTGTTTGGGGAGGCAAAGCCTTCCCCAGCCTATGCAACACACTGCCCATGGTCCCAAGCCATGAAATGACACTGAGCAGCCTGTCCTGCAAGGCTTATAGGCCCAGTTCCTGGCTTGTGGATTGGCAGGAGCCTAGCACAAGAATTGACTCATTAATGTATGTGACTTAATCGGGCCCTAGTTCAGGGATGACTTATCACCTCACAGTACCAAGCCTATTAACGCTTTGTGTCAACCAGCCCAATATTAACTAATGCAAAAAAGTAAGTTGTCCTATCAATCAAACGAACCCCCAAAACCAAAGTCTCTCAGACATCCCCGTAGTAAAAGCCAGAGCAAGCTAAAATAGCCAGAGCAAGCTAAAATAGTTAATTTATGAGGTTTATTTCCTTAAAAGTGATTTAACCTAGCTAAATATATTATGCCTTTTTATCAATTTCCAAAACTCACCATCGCTATTTTTTTCCTTCTACCTAAAAAGCTGTTGGCCCTCCTGGTGTTGGTAGTTAGTAGTAATGATTGTGTGTTTATTAAGTATTGTTTAAAATCCTTTGCATTTCTACACAACCTTTCATTCAAAAATTTCAAAGGGCTTTATCTCACCCAACATGCCCCGAGATAGGTAAACATTTTGATAACAGCAGAAAATGAGATGTTAACTGACGGCAAGTCAGTGGCTAGGCCAAGAATAGAACTTAGGAGTCTTGGCTTCCAGTACTTTGTTCTGAATGGCAGTACAATTAATTTTTATGTAGTTCTCTTATGCTTTCTATAGCTTTCAAGAATGGATTCGGGCTCTGGCCAGAGAGACCAGCCACGCTGGAGCAACACTGGCCCTAATACCACCTAGGGTGGCTCATCTCTTCATTGGTAAGAGTGGGAAAAGTGTACTGAACTGCTTTGTGCAATTTGCAAATCAACTAACTTCCAGCCATTTTAGTAGTCAACTGTCGACCCCTGCTGAGGCCAAACATAGAACTACAGCATTGCCCTAATCATGCTTCCACATCCATGGGAAGGCAGACGTGAGGCTGATAAAGGTCAATGATTCATCTTTGTTACATATAAGGGCTACATTGTACCCTGAAAACTGCACTCCAGATCTTGGGAAAGTGCATGATCTCTATTGAATGTAGAGCTGCCAACAGTCTCCTTGTGAAGCAGTTTATGTGAGCTAAGTTCCACCATGCTGTAACCAGCATAGTTCTGCCTTTCTGCATGGCTAATGTCCTGTGCTGTCAGATCTCTGGGAAGTTTACAAGGAATTTCATTTCAGATGTACAATATCTTTGAATACTATGCATTTAAAATGCAGATCTCTGACTGCTGCAACCTACTTACAACTAATTTCACTTATGTCCTATTTCAGAGTAACAGCCGTGTTAGTCTGTATTCGCAAAAAGAAAAGGAGTATTTGTGGCACCTTAGAGACTAACCAATTTATTTGAGCATAAGCTTTTGTGAGCTACAGCATCCGATGAAGTGAGCTGTAGCTCACGAAAGCCTATGCTCAAATAAATTGGTTAGTCTCTAAGGTGCCACAAGTACTCCTTTTCTTTTTACTTATGTCCTAGAGGCTGTACTGCTATATATTCACTAGACACACAGTATGTCATTGCTGTTTGTGAAATGAAACCTAGACACCCATATGTTGTGTATGAAGAGAATGCGTGTGTATTGTTTTGGTTAGGTCTTTTAAACGCATCTGTGCACTTTTCAAACAGTAGGACACTCCCTCATCTTGTGGTTTCCACCAGTGCACAAAGCCGTATGTAAAATCCTTTAATTGTCCTATTATTAATTATTATTATGTTTGTTTATTAGGGTAGTGCCTAAGGGCCAACCAAGTATGGGGCCCCATTGTGCTAGGCACTGTCCAAACACAGAACAGTAGATGATTCCTGCCCCAAAGAGTTTATAATTTAAATAGACAAGATAGACACAGGGTGTGGGAAAAGGTCTAACACACAAGCAGAGTGAACAATGTAATGGCAGCAAATGTCATCTTAGTGCCTCAGTTTTGGAGGGAGGGTGTTTACTTAGGAGGGGATAAACTAAACAGAAAGAAAATGGAAGGGAGAGAGGACACTGAAGGGAAGGGGAGTGAGGAAGACAGGGCAGGTGGAGAGTGAAGCTGAGGCAAGGAGACTGAGAGAGGAAGAGTTGTGCAAACAGCCAGTCAGCACAGGGCATAGAAAGTCCAGTCAAAACTATAGAAAGTTCTCTTTCCAAAGGGAATGAGGGTTGCCAGAAACAATCCTCAAAACAACACTGGTCAAAAAAACCTGCCCAAACAGCCCCAAAAAAGCAGAGAGGGCAGGGGGAAGATTTGTATCCGTGGATCATGATGCTGGCTGAGGTTTGAGCGAAAATATCATTGTGCTGGGTGTGGGACATAGTCAAAGAAAAAAAAAATGCAGCCACAGAGAAAAGCAGAAAAAAATCCACACTACAACGGTATGAAAAATCCCACCCAAGTTCAAAACAAAAAACCAAAAACAACTCCCAAGCCTAAAGTCACTTACTTACTACTAGTTTGGCAACCTGCTCTCTGCAGTTTTCTCTCAAGGCCACATATCGGGGTGGGGTGGAGAGGGAGGCACCGGCTAGGTCTTAGTGGCCCCAGTGTAAGGTGATCTCCTCTGTACAATTCTATATCCAGGTAGTATTGGGGCAGGGGGGAAAGCTGATCTGAGATTGGCCCCATTTTATCCTTTCCTCCCAGTGCAGCAGTCCCTGCCTTGGTTGCTTCTGTTTACAGATGATGTTTGGAGCTGTAGCATTTAATGTGACCTAGGCAAACTTCTGTGAAAATTTACCAGCCCAGGCACCAAATCTACCCCCACCCTTCATTTTTCCTCTGATAGCTGAAGATAATGAAAAATCTTAATATTGTATTTTCCCATCAAGAAAAAGAAAAATTACTTGGACATGGTGAATGGAATCTTGCAAGGCTGATTTAGTAGCACATCAGTAAAGCAAAAGGCAAGTCACATATTAGTTGTTGGACTGTAGCAGGTTGCACAGATGGACTATGCCACAGGCTAGGACTGGCTAGAAACTGTTTGAGTAACATGTTACAGCAGGAAAAGTGTGTGATATACATTTCCTTTTCCTGCTGTGTGTGCCATAGGCCACAAAATGCTACAGTCTTTACATTTGCTTTTTTGGAGCTATGGTGAGATTAGTTTACCTCAATATGTTTGACTAATGTGTATTTGGCATCCCCTTCCAATGTCTGAGCCACAGTTCAGAATGGGTACAATGGATGAGGAGATTTCCACATAGAAATTTGCCTTCATTTGGGATTTCCCCTCTGGATTGTAAAAAGGACAAGATCATAGCTCTCTGAAAAGGTTGGATGTGCAAGAAGTATAAACATCCATACAACAATAGAAATGAGTTTTATTTTGTAAAAAGTTATAAAATGAATATTGTACAAAAATAAAGTCTGTAGAGAACTTTGGTTGATTAACACAAATAACTGAGACATAAATTGTAGGTGAAGTAAAATCCTCCAGAGAAGCATACTCCTGCTCTTGATAAGTTTTTTTTAAAAAATCACAAACTTTACCCTTTGTAGTTTGAACATAGTGACCTGCTATAATTAAAACCTATTTAGGCTGTTGCTTGAGGCAAGCTGTCAACCATCAATGAAGTACCATAGCAAGTGATAAAGTACTTATAATTTCTGTGCTCAAAGCTAGCGTAAGCTAACCACAGTGTTGCTGAGTTTTGACTCATCACACAGCCAGGATTGTACTATGCAAGTAATGCAGATGATGCTTTGACTTCTGTATGCTGCCCAACACAGTGGTTAATCCCCTGACCCAGCACAACACTTAAACACGTGCTTAATGACTTCCATGGGACTATTCATGCTCTTGAGTGCTTTGCTGGAGTGGGGCCTTAGACTGTCATCCTGCAATTGATTGCATGTGGTGGATTGCTATGAATTCAGAGCCCATGAAGATGACTGTGCTCACTTATCATTAATTGCAGGATTGGGACCTTAGTGAAGAAACTTGATTTAGGGCAAAATTCTCCTTTAAGCCACATGATGGTGGATCTTTGTGTTTTTCCTTTCTTTCTCCCTGCAAACATGGGACCTTCCCCACTGGTATCAGTGCAGATTCCATGCACTTAAAAGGAACAGAATAAGTATGGAGCCGTTGCATGGATCGGATAAGTTATGATCCTAATCGTTGTTGTTGTTCAGTAGGTTCTTTGCTGGATATTGTTTTTGTGGGAGTCAAGTCTTCACTTCAGTTGTCTATTATGTCTAGTATAAATACACTTCTGCTAATCTTTAATAAATGAACCTCCAGCTTCATGATTTGTGCTAATCCACTTGATACATAACCTCCTTCACCTTAAAGCAGTATCTTAGATGAAAACTTAAAATGGTTTTTACTATGCCAGTTTAATCCTGTAATGTTTCAGCAAATTATATAAAACACTGGTTATTTAACAAAATAGTTTGTTTACCTTCAGTCTACATTAAATCCAGGACTAACTATAAAAAGGGATTTAACCTTTTCTATATGGAAAGAAAAAACAAATATATCATGAAATTAAAATGACAAAAGTGTGATTAATCTTCATTTGTCAATCATAGTTATGAGATCAGTTGGCAGAAGAAGTGTTTGTGAGAGAAACTGCATCAACATTATAATATTAATATAATTATTTTTTTCTAACAAATTGATAATAATGGCCCCCATTCTACAACTTGCACTCATGTGGAGTGTCACTAACTCATACGGGTAGTAATGGAGTTACTCATATAAATGTTATTCAGCATGAATATGGATTGCAGATTTTGGCCCTCTATTTTGTGATTTTAAACATGGTTTTGTTAAAAAAGGTAAAGTCAGTGATTTTTTGCTTTCAAGTTAACTGTTAATACTTTTAAAAGCATGGCCCCTTGTTCCCAGCTTAACTGTCTTTGTATCTTGCGAGCACATTCCACTTTGGCACCTTTGAAAAAAACTTTAATAAATAAGGAACGGAAACTCATTATTGAACTGTAATAAATAACAATAACTTAAATCTCAATAAATATCTTCTGTATATTTATGTCTTTGAATGGATGCATTGCATCAAGTAGTCTGTTCACTCACAATGACCAAATATTAAAGGAGTTATGTAAGTGACATTAATCCTTTGTAAACCAAAAGAAACATATTTTGCATTTGTGTAAGCCAGGCTCATTGTTTCTATTATTCTACTAGGAGTGAGTGCTTAAAAACACAACTTGTTTTCAGAGGTAATAGAAGAATTAAATCTGATACTTAACTGTTTTGAAGAAATGTGAGCTATAAATAACCTAAATCAAACAGTAAGTGAAACTGTTTTGCATTGATTTTCCCCAGATGAACTTTAGTTGATTAATTTTGACACTTAACTTTTTTTTATTACATAGTATATGTGTAAGGTTAAATCAGGCATCTCCAGTGTTTTGGAATAACCATTTAACAAGCAATATTACAGTATCTTGGAGTGAAGCTAATACCACTTGAGCTTACCATTATTAATGCTACCCCTGTTTTTATAACTTAATAAAAAAAAGAACAAGGCATGATATTTAATAGGTTGTGTTTTTAAGCACATTCCTAGCTGATTCAACTCTCGTTGATAGTGGACCATGTCAAATGAAATAGTGATAGCAACCTCCACCCATCCATTGTGAAACTCCACCCCTGAGCTTTGATGCCTTTTATTTGCTTTCCTGTAGAAATTAAAAGTTCCAACTTTTCTATCCTGTCCAGTTTTCTGTGCTGGATCTTGTCCTACCAGGCTCCCATGACATTTGTTTTCCTACATCCTTGGTCCTCTTTCTCAGTTCTGAACAGAAGTTTCCTTGGGAACCTTGGTCCTGTTCTTTGCATTGTAGTAGGAATGCAATATTGTAATAATCTCAAAAAAAAAAAAATCAGACACATCCACATCTTTTAGCGGAATGTTTTTTCAATATATGGTAAACCAAGTTATCGTCCAAAAATGAAAGGTCATCATCGTAGGCAGTGGGTCTGCAGCAAGCTTGCCTCACTTTATCATTGACCAGCTTTTTCTTTCTGGTTAAATTTTTTAAAATTTTGTCATATGTGGTCTCGGCTGCATCACAAGATCCACTGCAGTACCGGAAAATCAGCTCTTCTTTGGTTTCATATCCCAAATCCAAGTCAGTCACATTTAAATGTATTTCTGTTAAGACACAACCTCGATTTTTGCCCTTTTGACCTCTCCGTCCCTTTTTACTGGAATTTTCTGTATTAACTGCTGCATTTTGCCGACTTCTCTCCCGCTTAGAAAAAATTGGAGTTTGTTTATCTGGTGACCTTCTTAGTCTTTTTATAGTGGCTTGAATAAAGTCCACTACATTGTCAAACTGATCTGGATAATCCTCTGGCATGTTAGCTATTTGAAAAAGAAAGAGAGAACAGGTTTGTTAGATGTGGATGGTGATTTTTATTTCTCCTAGAAGTTTTAATCAAAGTCCACTACAACTTGACCAATATTATAACTCAACAAAATGTCATGCCTATGGAAGCTATTCTATCAATTTATTTCAAAAACTATACATAGCAGGTCCAAAAACTGGGAAAGAAAAATGTGACAAGGTATAAATGTTAGATGAGCAGACCTACTGTAAAATGGTCACATAGACCTTCCTGGTCTACTGTAGATAAGGGCTCCCTCTGATTATCATTCTGTTTAGAAGGACTAACAATGGATAAAGGATATGCTCCTGGAATGATGGCAGTGGTAGAAAGAAGCTGTCTGTAGCTAACTTGCTGGTCAAGTTGAGTTATTGCCCCTGGCTAAATGCTTGCTTTCTGATGCAGCTGAGGATGTTGTTATCAGAGCTGGTTGAAAATTTTCACGTGGAAGAGTTTTCTGTCGGAGAATAATGATTTGCCAAAATTTTCAATTTTGGCAGGAATGTACATTTTGTTAAAATTTTCATGGGAAATTATTGAAACATTTCATTTTGACTTTTATGTTTTGATATGCTAAAATACAGTATATCAAAATGAAACATTTTGACAGTCTGAAACTAAATATTTTAGGAGTATTTTATTTCATGAAAAATTCTGAGATTTCAACTTTTCATACCAATTGGAAACCAAACCAATTTTGAAATTCGGACATTTCCAGTGGGATAGAAATTCGGACTCTCAACAAGCTCAAGTTATTATGCTGTAAATTTAACTAAGGCTACATCTACACTACAGCCAGGATCGACGCTCTGAGATCGATCCACCAGGGTCGATTTAGCGGGTCTAATGAAGACCCGCCAAATCAACAGCAAATCGCTCTCCAGTCGACCCCTGTACTCTACCCCCAACAAGAAGGGTAAGGTAAGTTGATGGGAGAGTTTCTCCCTTTCACCTCCTGCAGTACCTCAACCGAAGGTACGTCGACTCCAGCTACGTTATTCACATAACTGGAGTTGCATAGCATAGGTCGATTTACCACGGTAGTGTAGACATAGCTTAAGTGAAAGGATGACTGGAGCCATTATATGGGTATCATTTTATTATTTAATCTAAATACATAAATAAATATACCACAGGAGTTCTTGCCTCATGCACAGTGCCAGAACTTTGTCATTGAAGGCATGTATCCTTTGCAAGGATCAGAGGGAAGATACCTATGGATTTACCCCTCAACAGCTGGATGACAGGTAGGATGGTAGTGGATTGTGTTGACAAAATCTTCACAGATGCCAGAGCAGATTGCCATCTGTGAAGTTGCTTTCAGAGGGTCAGATCCTTAAACACACACACAGCTGTACACTTCCTTCTCCAACACAGGACCACACCATCACCACCAAGATGGTCCAGTGCTTAGATGAGATCAGCTCATGGATGAAGAACAGCTGGTTGAAGCTAAAGCTGAGCATGACAGAGCTGTTGCTGGTGGGCAGAGAAAAGCATTTTGAAGAGTTTGCAGCCACAGTGCAGTCTCCTTTGGTTGAAGATACACACCCACAATTGGTCAATTCAGTCCATAGTTTAAGCATGCTCCTGGGTGCCTCACTGACCCAAGCTCTCACATAGCAGCATCTGTGAATAATGCTTTTACTGTCTCTGGTTGGCTAGGAGATTCCATCCTGTCCTGGCAAATAATGCCTTGGCCTCAGTTATTCACACTTTATTCACCTCTTGTCTGGACTACAGCAATGCAATACATCTGGGCACAAAGACTTCAGCACTTAGGAAACTCCAACTAGTACAGAACGCTGCAGCACATCTCTTCCTCAACAAAGGTACCACAAACACACCAGACCTATCCTCCACTCTCCACACTGGCTCCCTACAGAATACAAGTTCACATTCTCAGTCCTTATTTTCAAGGTACTCATTAACCTGGGCCCCAGGATATCTAACAGACTGCCTAAAGCGCCTGGATAAAGATCATAGTTGACAACTCCACTCCTGTGGCACAATGGAACTCACTACAATAAAGTAAAGCTCATCTGTGCAGGAGACAGAGCTATCTCTGGGGCCAGTCCAAGACTGTGGAATGAACTCCTCCAGGAACTGAGGACCATCCAAATCTTACCACCTTTCTCTGTAAGTGCAAGGTGCCTTTCTCTGACCTGCCTTCTCTAACAGAAATACATAGCAACATGTATATTTATATATTTTAAAATCAAGAATTCCACTGCATACACTTCTCCCCCTGGAGAGCGGATGAGAGAACAAACATGTGACAGATGCTAGGATGAAATTCAATAAGGAGAAATGCAAAGTACTCCACTTAAGAAGGAAAGGGATCTGGGCATCATAGTGGACAACAAGCTAAATATGAGTCAACAGTGTAACACTGTTGCAAAAAAAACCCAAACAAACAAACAAAAACCAAACATTATTCTGGGATGTATTAGCAGAAGTGTTGTAAGCAAGACACAAGAAGTAATTCTTCCGCTCTACTCCGCACTGATTAGGCCTCAACTGGAGTATTGTGTCCAGTTCTGGGCACCACATTTCAGGAAAGATGTGGAAAAACTGGAGAAAGTCCAGAGAAGAGCAACAAAAATGATTAAAGGTGTTGAAAACATGACCTATGAGGGAAGATTGAAAACATTGGGTTTGTTTAGTCTGGAAAAGAGAAGACAGAGGGGACATAACAGTTTTCAAGTACATAAAAGGTTACAAGGAGGAGGGAGAAAAATTGTTCTTCTTAACCTCTGAGGATAGAACAAGGAGCAATGGGCTTAAATTGCAACAAGGGAGGTTTAGGTTAGACATCAGAAAAAACTTCCTGTCAGGGTGGTTAAGCACTGGAATAAATTGCCCAGGGAGGTTGTGGAATCTCCATCACTGGAGATTTTTAAGAGCAGGTTAGACAAACACCTGTCAGGGATGGTCTAGATAATACTTAGTCCTGCCACAAGTGGCAGGCAACTGGACTAGATGACCTCTTGAGGTCTCATCGAGTCCTGTGATTCTATGGTAGTTATGTTGCTTAGTGCACTACTGGAAGGTGCTCAGGTGAATGACGTACAAGAATTTATATAGAATAAAATAGAACAGAACATACACAGAGCCTGAGTGAAAGGGCTGTGCATGTGGGAAATATGTGGGCATTTATGGTCTTAAACATCCTCCTTCCAAGCTCAAAGTATGGTGTAGGACTTCTGTGTATCTGGTTTGCAGTCTCACCTACAGTCCATACACAGGAGAAAGGACCATTCAATTCAACAGGGCCTTGTATGTGAGGCTTGTGGTAATAGGATCAGCAGTGTTGCCAGCCCTGCAAGTTCAAAGATGATGACTCCAAAAATCATGAAACTGACTTAAAAATCATGAGATTATTTTATTTTTACATCACATTTTTTAGGTCTGTTTTCTGATTTTTGAACTCATGGTGGGAATCACTCGTGTGTGTATGCATGTGCGCAGCATGTACATTTCATTGAACTTACTCTGAAACTCAAAAATAAACAAAAGGGTGATGTTGAACATATCCTGCTTCCCTTTACTACTGACTGTTGGAGGGCCTCATCCCACCTCTCCCTGGACAGGCTCCCCTAAACCCTCCCTACTCCTGCCCAGGGAACTTTCGGTAGCTTTTTACCCTGGACACTATCCCCTTCTCTCCTCTCTCCACCCAGGTGCTGCCCCTGACCAGCTCCCTCCCCACTTAGCTCCTTCCATCCAATGGGTTCAATCCCCTGCCTGCTCTGTCCCTCCTCTGGACATGTGCATTCCCAGCTGCCCCCGCCCAGGGACAATGTCCCTTCCTCTCTCCTACCCCCAGGTAAGGAGCCCAGTGCAGTGGATGGACTGCAGAGAGCAGCATTTCGTAGGGGAGTGAAAGGGGCAAGGAGCGGGTGCTGCCCCTGAGCACCCTCCCTACAGCTTCCTCTGCCCATGTGGGCTACTGCTTCTCAGCTCTGCCCAGGCAGAGCAACCTCGGTTGGAGGCAGCTGGAACTGCAGTACAATTCCAGCAGCTAGGGCTGCCAACAGCAGTATTAGTGAGCGAAGCTAGAGCTGCAGCATCAGTCCTGAGTTGGGTCCCCAAAAATCATGAGAATGGCTTAAAAATCATAAGTGATGGGTTCAGACTGTTCAGAATGCTGGCATGTAAAATTAAAAAGGTTGCAGAGCTATTTTTAAACTAAGAGATGGGGGAAAGACTATTGCTGCAGAGGAACATATGGATCGGACAGAGACTTCTCTTAGACAACATTTCTCAATACTTTAAATGACTGCTTCTTGGAGCAGCTGGTACAGAAACCCACAAGGGGAGAGGCAATTCTCGATTTAGTCCTGAGTAGAGCACAGGATCTGCTCCAAGAGTTAACTATAACAGGCCCGCTTGGAAATAGTGACCACAGTATAAAAACTGTTAACATTCCTGTGGTGGGAAAAACATCTCAGCAGCCCAACACTGTGGCATTTAATTTCAGAAAGGGGAACTATGCAAAAATGAGGAGGTTAGTTAAACAGAAATTAAAAGGTACAGTGGCTAGAGTGAAATCCCTGCAAGCTGCATGGACACTTTTCAAAGATACCATAATAGAGCCCCAACTTAAATGTATACCCCAAATTAAAAAACACAGTAAAAACTAAAAAAGAACCACCATGGCTTAACAACCATGTAAAAGAAGCAGTGAGAAATAAAAAGGCATCTTTTAAAAAGTGGAAGTCAAATCTTAATGAGGTAAATAGAAAACAGCATAAACACTGCCAACTTAAGTGTAAAAATGTAATAAGAAAAGCCAAAAAGGAGTTTGAAGAACAGCTAGCCAAAAACTCAAAAGGTGGTAATAAAATGTTTTTTAAGTACATCAGAAGCAGGAAGCCTGCTAAACAACCAGTGGGGCCCCTGGACGATCAAGATACAAAAGGAGCACTTAAAGACGATAAAGTCATTGCGGAGAAACTAAATGAATTCTTTGCTTCAGTCTTCACGGTTGAGGATGTTAGGGAGATTACCAAACCTGATCCGTCCTTTGTAGGTGACAACTCTGAATTGTCACAGATTGAAGTGTCATTAGAGAAGGTTTTGGAATTAGTTGGTAAACTTAACAGTAACAAGTCACCGGGACCAGATGGCATTCACCCAAGAGTTTTGAAAGAACTCAAATGTGATATTGCAGAACTCTTAACTATGGTTTGTAACCTGTCCTTTAAATCAGCTTCTGTACCCAATGACTGGAAGATAGCTAATGTAACCCCAATATTTTAAAAGGGATGTAGAGGTGATCCCTGCAATTACAGACTGGTAAGTCTAACGTCAGTACCAGGCAAATTAGTTGAAACAATAATAAAGAATTAAATTGTCAGACACATAGAAGAACATAAATTGTTGGGCAAAAGTCAACATGGTTTCTGTAAAGAGAAATCATGTTTTACTAATCTATTAGAGTTCTCTGAAGAGGTCAACAAACGTGGACAAGGGGGATCCAGTGGACATAGTGTACTTAGATTTCCAAAAAGCCTTTGACAAGGTCCCTCACCAAATGCTCTTACGTTAATTAAGTTGTCATGGGATAAGAGGGAAGATCTTTTCATGGATTAAGAACTGGTTAAAAGACAGGGAACAAAGGGTAGGAATAAATGGTAAATATTCAGAATGGAGAGGGGTAACTAGTGGTGTTCCCCAAAGGTCAGTCCTAGGACCAATCCTATTCAACTTATTCATAAATGATCTGGAGAAAGTGGTAAACAGCGAGGTGGCAAAGTTTGCAGATGATACTAAACTGCTCAAGATAGTTAAGACCAAAGCAAACTGTGAAGAACTTCAAAAAGATCTCACAAAACTAAGTATTGGGCAACAAAATGGCAAATGAAATTTAATGTGGATAAATGTAAAATAATGCACATTGGAAAAAATAACCCCAACTATACATACAATATGATGGGGGCTAATTTAGCTACAACTAATCAGGAAAGAGATCTTGGAGTCAACATGGACAGTTCTTTGAAGACATCCACGCAGTGTGCAGCGGCAGTCAAAAAAGCAAACAGGATGTTAGGAATCATTTAAAAAGGGATAGAGAATAAGATGGAGAATATCTTATTGCCCTTATATAAATTCATGGTATGCCTACATCTTGAATACTGTGTACAGATGTGGTCTCGAAAAAGATATACTGGCATCATCTCGAAAAAGATATACTGGCATTAGAAAGGTTCAGAGAAGGGCAACTAAAATGATTAGGGGTTTGGAACAGGTCCCATATGAGGAGAGATTAAAGAGACTAGGACTTTTCAGCTTGGAAAAGAGGAGACTAAGGGAGGATATGATTGAGGTATATAAAATCATGAGTGGTGTGCTGAAAGTGAATAAGGAAAAGTTATTTATTTGTTCCCATAGTATAAGATCTAGGGGCCACCAAATGAAATTAATGGGCAGCAGGTTTAAAACAAATAAAAGGAAGTTCTTCTTCACACAGTCAACCTGTGGAACTCCTTGCCTGAGGAGGTTGTGAAGGCTAGGACTATAACAGGGTTTAAAAGAGAACTAGATAACCTCCATGAATTTAAGTCCATTAATGGCTATTAGCCAGGATGGGTAAGGAATGGTGTCCCTAGCCTCTGTTTGTCAGAGGGTGGAGATGGATGGCAGGAGAGAGATCACTTGATCATTACCTGTTAGGTTCCCTCCCTCTGGGGCACCTGGCACTGGCACTGTTGGCAAACAGGATACTGGGCTGGATGGACCTTTGGTCTGACCCAATATGGCCATTCTTATGTTCATTTTATTTGCCTTTTGTTTTTTGAGACTTTAAGGTACACTCAGGCAATACTTTTGCCACAACCATTAGGGTAAATTTTAGAAATGTACTTTTTAAAAAAAATGAAACCTGATATTTTCATCTAATCACTTGTCTCCAGGAGCTAGGGCTTTAACATATACATCAGATATTATGAGACTCATGATAAAGTTAAAAGAGTTGGCAACACTGAAAGCCACACATTCCCCTGCCAAACAACAATGGCCCCACTAATTTTCCTATGTAGAGAGCCACCAAAGAGTTCTGCTCCATGGCTCTCAAAGGATCATCATGTTCTCTGGGGAAGTTCTCCACTACATTCCCCAAGTCTGCATTTCCAGTTGATTAGAGGCATCAAGTGCCAGAGAGGATTTGGCCCTGAGCCCCTTTTAAAAAACAATTTATACTGCATACAAGAAGAATTTATAAATAAAGTAGGTCCAAATGTCATTTTGGAACAGCAGACTCCAACACGGCCATGTTCCAAATAAGGCAGAAACTAAATTGTCCCATCTGTCTTTAATGGGAAACTATCAGAGCAAATCTGGCACAAAATTCAGGTTTTATAAAGCTAATCTTTTAATTCCACTGTCAACAGATTTTTTGAAAAAATTCCCTTGCAGTGGTGACAACCCAGACAAGAGTATTAGTACAAAAAACCCTCAAAGCAAAAGTGACCAGAAATTTATTTTATTGGGAGAAGCTGGATCTTCAGCACTTTTGAAAATCTGATCACTTGTTTAGGTGTCTAATTAGTGATGTAGGAGCCTAACTTAAGTGCTCACTTTTGAAAATCTTGGCCATCAGGTTTTAGAGAAAAGGCTTAAATCCCACTCATTGCAAAATAGTTATCAGTAAAAGATGCCTTTTCACTAAAATGTAATTTTGAATTGAAACAATTTTTTCTGTTCCATGCAATTATTTTAGGAAAGGAATAATTTTGTATATTTATCTATAATAGAACCTCAGAGTTATGAACACCTTCGGAATGGAGGTTGTTCGTAGCTCTGAAATGTCTGTAATTCTGAACAAAACATGGTCCAAAAGTTCACAACTGAACATTGACTTAATACAGCTTTGAAACTTTACTATGCAGAAGAAAAATGCTGCTTTCCCTTTATTTTTTTAGTAGCTTACATTTAACATCATACAGTACTGTATTTGTTTGGTTGGGTTTTTTGGTCTCTGTTGCTGTCTTATTGTGTACTTCCAGGTATGTGATTGGTCAGTTTGTAACTCTAAGGTTCTACTGTACATATTTTTTTACTTTCTATGTTAACTGGAATTGTGCGTAGCGCTTTAATGTATCTTAAATGGTTGTTATGTTACCATGTCTAAACATCATTTACATTATTAACTCCAAAGTTCAGGGGGTTTGATTCAGCCCATTATAATGGTAGGGGTTGTTTGCAAATTTCAGATCCAGACCTGGGTTTGGCTCAAAGGCTCCTTTTTCCAAAATAAGGTCCAAAGTTTTAGTTCAGACCCCTCTCAACTTAAACTCTACTTCCATTTTGACCATGGTGAGCCCAAGAGGGTCCAGTTGTTCTCCCATTAGCCTCTCAAGCATTTTGATCATTCTGTTGCATACATTTATAAGCTAGAAAGAAATGGGTTGTGAAGGGGGAAAAAAGACTCATTTAGAAATATTTTTCAGTAATAAGCCTATCAAGCAGAAATTAGAATCAAATCCCTGGAAATAAACTCACCTATCACATATGCTTAAACTAGCTATTCTGAAAAGTTATCAGGATTTAAACAATTAAAATAACACCAGTTTGAAGACTGACTTTGCTTTTATGCTTTGCATGAAAATGTGTGGGGGCAAAGAGTGAAACAGAAACATGTCAGTTCTATTCATTAAAAAATATAACATCAAAGATGCCAAGGTCAGTTTGTCTTTAAATGATTAATACTGTTCTAGTTCATTACCTTATTCACTGACTTGCCAGCTCTCAAAGAGACATTACATTCTTTCCTGTAACTTAAAATTCCCATAGAAACTGACACAGTCATTGGTGTCACCTGTCTCTCATCAAGGTGAAGTGTTAAGTATCCTGATGCATCTGACTCCTAGACCTTTTAATGTCAGATACAATGAGCCAGTATTGGAAAAAGTACTGAATTAAAATAGCTTTTGTAATTTTTCCTTTTGTGGTTACAAGGATTTTCTCTTTATAGCTCGCTAGCTTGAAAGTCCATCATATGCTAGGGTATGATCAATAAATCAGTTGATAGTTATGGCTAATCTGCCTATTAAGTCACATTTTTAAATTCGTGTCCAGCCTTTTACAGGGTTTGCATTTGTTTCCCGTTATCTTTCTACCTCCTCAACTGTGCTTCTCAGTTCACAGTAGTTGCGAGAAAATCAGATTCCATCTCCTTCCAGTAAAAGAAGGAAATTAGGGCAGCGGTTCTCCAACTGTGGGTTGGGACCCCATTTTAATGGGGTTGCCAGGGCCAGCATTAGACTTGCTGGAACCCATGGTTGAAGCTGAAGCCAGAGCTCCACTCCCACCCAGGGCAGCGGGATTCAGGCTCTGGGCCCCTCTTCCTCCATCTGGAGTGGCAGGGCTTGGGCTCCAGGGCTTGGGCTCTGTCCCCCCACCCGGAGTCATGTAGTAACTTTGTTGTCAGAAGGGGGTCATGGTGCAATGAAGTTTGAGAACCCCTGAACTAGGGCCTTATCTCCACTACCAGGGTAAGTCTACCTAAGTTACACTACTCCAGCTACATGAATAATATAGCTGGAATTGACGTAGCTTAGGTCGACTTACTACAGTGTCTACACTGCGCTGCATTGACAAGACGCTCTCCTGTCGACTTACCTTATTCTTCTTGCTCCGATACAGTACCGGAGTTGACCAGAGAGTGCTCTCTGGTCGATTTAGTGGGTCTTCACTTGGCCCACTAAATAGACCCCCACTGTATCGATTACAGGAGCATCGATCCCCGGTAAGTATAGACATGGCCAAAGAGAAGTGACAGAAACATCCCATTTGCTAAACTTCACTTGCTGTCATCTGTGGCTGTATTAGGGAAAAACATGCTCAGGAGAGTTGAGTAAAGTAGATACAAACTTGTTCAAGGTGAGAGGTCTACAGTAGAGGACTTCTCAGGCCTAATTTTGAGGCCTGACTCAGATGCAAACTGGACCCAATACCACGCAACCCAACCCAAGCACAAGAGGGTAGAGTTGTTTTCCAACCCAACCATGAACCAGAATCAGTGCTGATGCCACCTCCTGCCCATTGGGTTGGTGCAGCAGCAACTGCATATGCCAGTGGCTGCATGCCCCCTTCCTATTGTGCATGCCCCACGCTGTGCTGTTTGTGCACTACAGAGTGGTGCTGAGATTTCTCTGGCACGGTCACTCTGCAACACACACAGCACAGCCAGGTCATGGAGGATGGCAGGAGCGGGGCACACACAAAGGCAGGAAGTGGAGAGCCAACTCACCCCAACCTGAGCCTGAGAGAATCCAGTTGTTTTCCCACCCACTCTGACCCAGACCTGGGTCCCATCGGGTTTAGATCAGGTTGCAGGGCTCTAATCTTTGTGAGTTGGCTTACCAGTTGATCACTAGTTGGCCAATCTGAGTGACTGACAGTGTTCAAACTGAAGCCATTCACAAAATCTCCATTTGACTTTAGTAAGAACAAAATTGAGCCCCAGGGGAGGGGACCCTGTTTTGGCAGCTGCAGATCCTAAATTTGATATTGGTATGTGATAGGATTAGTCCAAGCAGCAAAAATACTTTTGTTGGATAGTTAGATTTTTCATCTTCATCTCATCCCAGAACATCTTTGCAGGCACAGGAAGCAGTACAATGTCACCATTCATTCCTGTTTAGGACTTGTTTCTTCATTAAGCCCAGCCTGGTCATATTCCTGCATAAAATGTTCCTCCATCTAGTTGGTGGTTGGCCTCTAGGTCAGATTGCATTTGCATTATTTTCTTTGGCATGCTATCATCTGTTTTTCTGAAGTGTTCTCACCATCATAATCTTTCTCAGTTGTCGCTAATCCCATTGTCACACACTGAGATGTGGATGGTGTGTCCTAGTGGTTGGAACAGAATCTGTTGGGCAGAACTGGACTTGTGGTCAGGAGACAAGCCAATGGTCAGAGCCAGGAGTTGGGAACCAGAACAGAACCAAAGAGCAGAACCAGAGTCATGGTCAGGGGACAATCTAGTGATCAGAGCCAGGAGTTAGGAGTTCAGAAGTAGGCAGGGACTAGGGCTGGAAGCAGGTCTGGTGCAGCTGCAGGTATTGAACACGTTGAACAGCCACTGTGCCGCTGTTCCTACAAGGCTTAAATGGTGATCTGTTGGCTCTTTTGTCCAACCAGGGAGCACAGTCACAGAGAGAGGGTTTATTGGGCAGCAGAGCTCATGTGATTGCCAGGCAACCAAGCCCAGAGGCAGCTGAGTACCTGACATCCATATCCTGATTTGACATCCTACTCTCCTTCTAATTTCTTCGTTTGTCTTAACATTATTTCATCTTATACTTGCTATCTTCCAAAGAAGTCTCATCTCTACTGCCTTCAGCCTTCTGATGTTTTTTTCCTTTTAATGCAGTTGCCATTCATACTATAAAGTAATACTGTTAGTACACCGGTTTTATAAATTTTCACTTTTGGTACTAAATGTAATGTTTTTATCAGTCCATAATTTCATCAATCTCTGTGCATCAGCTTCTATGCAGCACTTGTATCTAAAGCACATCTTCTTTTAACTTCATTCTTGATGGAACCATCAGCACATATCAAGCTTCCTAAATACACATAATATTTTACTTGTTCTGTGACTTCACTGGCTGCTGCATTTCAACAATTCATCTATTGTCCCTTATCCAAGATACAACCACTTTGTCTTCTTGGCATATACTGTAAGTCAGTCGACTACAACAATTTTCCAAAGTAGAGTATAATCATTAATTCAAATGTGTCTGCCAATTGTACAATGTTATCTACATAAACTAAAGAGCTTAACTCTAGATTACCCAGTGTTACACCATCCAAATCACCTATCTTTCTTAATGTCCAGTTTAAGAAATGATGAAAACATAGGTGCATCCTTGTCCCCTTGCTTTGACTTGAACCAATTGCTTAATTTTCCATTTGTTCTTATGGCACTGTAGGAATCTTTGTACATAACTTTTATAATTGCAGTTATCCTATCTGGAACACTACATGATTTTACTACTTTCCATAATGCTTCCCTCCAAACTGAATCAAATGATTCTGTGAAGTCAATGAAAACAACAAATGTCTCTAATCCCCATTCTCACTTTTTTCCATTAACTGTCAGACTGAATATCTGATCAATGCAACTGCAGCCTGCTCTGAAGCCACATGGGGCTTACTGCTGCCCCTAAAACTGGTCATAATCTGTTGACAGTTATTTACATCATGATATTTCCCAGTACTGATGATAATAAGTACAGTATTGCATAAAGTGATGAAGAAATCACAAAGATTGGATAAGCAAAAGTTATGGAAAGAAGATGCTCAGCAACTATAGGAGGCATCAAGAAAACAGGATATGAAAATGATACACGATAAAGTTAAGTTGTATGGAAACACAATCAGGCCAATGATGCTAGCGGGAAGAGAGGCTAATTTGTTGAACTGACAAATTCTGAAGTGGAGCTGAAAGTATGGAAGGAGCATTTTTGACAAAGTGCTGAACCTTGTATTCATTCAGATGCAAACATTCTGGACATCTAGATAAACAGGGCAACATATAAGGCTGTATGAATATCACCACCAAACCACCGTCAGACAAAGAAATAGAAAAAGCAGTGGAACCATTAAAAAATGGGAAAGCTGCAGGAATAGACGATAACAACAGCTAAGCTGCTAAAAGTCAACAGGGCAAGTGCTATCAAAGCAATAGGAAAAATATATAAGAAGGTATGGGAGCAAGAAGCATTACCGAATGACTGTCTAATGGCAATAGTTGTACCAGTCTTGAAGAAAGTACATCCTGCCAATCTGAATAAGTATAGATACATAGATTTTTATTAAAGGCTTATAGTATGGAAAAGTGTTACTTTTAACTAATTATAATGTGACAGTTTTTCAGAGAAAGCATTATGATTTATTTTAATATATCTATTGTGGTAGCACCTAGAGGCCACATCTGAAATCAAGTCCCCACTGTGATAGGTACTATATTAAGAGACCATCTCTTCCCTTCAGAGCTTACGATGTGAATAGACAAGACAGGCAAAGGGTGAGAGAAGAAACAGAGATGAGGTGACCTGCCCTAGGTCACCCAGCAGGTCAGTGATAGAACTGGGAACAGAACCCCAGTCCATTGCCACAGGATACTGGGCTAGGTGGACCTTTGGTCTGACCCAATATGGCCGTTCTTATGTCTTAACCCCTGGACCATTCCTCCTCTCTAAACCCTTGTATTGTTCAACAAAACAAGTATGGGAATCTGTATCACTGAAGTACATGTCCAGTGTCAGGCAGGTTCACATGTCTGTAAGCTGAATATTCTGTTTCATCACTATTTTTATAACAATCTCATCACTATGGTATCTGAGAACCTTAAATAGGTGTTTATTACTCTATCAGTACCTGAAACCTATGAGCCTCTTGCTATTAGCCAGCACTATAGCAATGAGCATGTAGCCAGCTAATACACACATTACTGAGATTTCTAGGAGAGTAGTCTGTGATGGCCATACAAAGAAATTCCTTCCGGGATTTCTGGTACAAAAATCCTCCAGCAGTTCAGCTCTAAGTAATGTCATCAAAGCCCCTCACTAGAGTGACCTAGCTGCCAATCTACTACTATTAACATATTCAAGGTGAAAAATGTATTGGCAAAAATATAGAATTATCTCCCCAATTAAAATACATAATATCTAATCAATATCAGTCAAATGCATTCTGGCCCAGGAACAGGCACAAGGTCCAGGAGGCAGATTGTGCCTTTTTCATAGTCTGCTTGCCAGGTTGTTCCTGGAACAGTACACTACCATACTCCCCCATGCACAGGGCTTGTAGCAAAGCCATGATTGAACCCTGACTATGTGAATCTCAGTTGATTTCAGTGATGGTTTTGCATTATGCATAATACCATATTTTTCTATTATGCTCTTTTACTTTCCAAATTTCAGCATTTTTAGAGTTTGTGTCTGGATAATGAACATACTATTAGCATGTATGTTTCTCAGTATGAAACCTGTTAGCATACAAGCTGATAATGTTTTCATACTATTACAATAAATAGTGCATAGAACTAAAACAGGTGCCACGTGTTCTACTGCAGGGCATCCCAAACTGTGATCCATGGACCACTGGTAGCTCATGGAGCACTTGACAGTGACCTGCAAAGATGAGTCTGTTCACAGGATGGCTGTTATCCTTTCCCAGTTTCCACACAGTATTAAAATATGGCCAAACATCCAGACCTAATATAACTTTTCCAGGTAGGCAATTGTTGTCACTAGAGAGTTGTTACGTGATTGTGAATGGAAGCGAAGGTGGTCCTCACATTTATGAGAGGGAATATGCTATGTGCCATTTGTGAATCAGAGGGAATATATCCATGAGAAAAATTCTCTGTTAAGATGTGGCCTGCATTATGAAAAGATTTCGGAATCCCTTTTGTTCTGCAGCTATGCCCGGATTCAGCAAAGCACTTAACAGGTATTTATCTTTAAACACATGCTTAAATCCTAATCATCACAGCACTTATGCATGTTCTTAAATCCCATTGACTTCAAAGAAATTTAATTACAGTCTTAAAGTTAAGCACATATTTAAGTGTTGTGCCGAAAAGAGAGATAATTAAGCAAATGCTTAAGCTGAGTTGAGGTGGGACCTTATACCCTTTTAAAAAAATCTTTACTGAAATTTGTAACAGAATCTATTGACACCTATAGGATCTCTATGAAGTGTTCTTAAAACTACAGTACACACCTGGTGAAGTCAAGAAACAGATTGACAGAGCCAGAAGGGTACCCAGAAGTCACCTACTACAGGACAGGCCCAACAAAGAAAGTAACAGAACGCCACTAGCCGTCACCTACAGCCCCCAACTAAAACCTCTCCAGCACATCATCAAGGATCTACAAACTATCCTGAAGGACAGTCCCTCACTCTCACAGACCTTGGGAGACAGGCCAGTCCTCGCTTACATACAGCCCCCCAACATGAAGCAAATACTCACCAGCAACCACACACCACACAACAAAAACACTAACCCGGTAACCAATCCCTGCAACAAACCCCGTTGTCAACTCTGTCCACATATCTCTTCAAGGGACACCATCATAGGACCTAACCACATCAGCCACACCATCAGGGGCTCATTCACCTGCACATCTACCAATGTGATATATGCCATCACGTGCCAGGAATTCCCTCTGCCATGTACATTGGCCAAACCAGACAGTCTCTACTCAAAAGAATAAATGGACACAATTCAGATATCAAGAATTGTAACATTCAAAAACCAGTAGGAGAGCACTTCAATCTCCCTGGACACTCAATAACAGATTTAAAAGTGGCAATTCTTCAACAAAAAAACTTCAAAAACAGACTTCAGTGAGAAACTGCAGAACTGGAATTAATTTGCAAACTGGACGCCATCAAATTAGGCCTGAATAAAGACTGGGAGTGGATGGGTCACTACAAAAAGTAATTTTCCCTCTGCTGATACTCACACCTTCTTGTCAACTGTTGGAAATGGAGGACGTCCGCCTTGATTGCAGTGGCCCCGTTAGCACTGACCCCCCACTTGCTAAGGCAACTCCATTCTTTTCATATATATACTGCTTACTATATTTTTCACTCCATGCATCTGCTGAAGTGGGTTTTAGCCCATGAAAGCTTATGCCCAAATAAATTTGTTAGTCTCTAAGGTTCCACAAGGACTCCTCGTTGTTTTTATCATTACATAGTTCATTTTCATTCTTTTACCTTAAAACACCCTTAGTCTCCTGTAATATTTTTTGTGCAACTGAATATCCTGTATGAACCTGTCTAAAGTATCTAGCGGTTTGTTTATTTCTGTTTTCCATCTTTATAACTAGGGAATGGTTTCCATGTTTCATTGAAATCTTTCCTTTTATTCTGCTTGCCATATATTGCTTTTTCATTAGATGCATCTTTTACATCTAAGAAGATCCATTCTAGTCCTGTTATATCTTTCCAGTGTCAAGGATTAACTGGTTTTGCCACCACTAAACATTTTGAAACCCACTCTATTTTAATGTCTGATAAAACTGAGGATTCATATAACTGCATTATTTAATATTATCTTACTGATTGCCATTAGGATATTATCTCAGAATTATGAGATTCCTGTACAACTCTACATCTTTTTCAAGCAGGTCCAGCAGAGATTATTATTTCTGAATTCTAGTTTCTGCATCCTAATGGGGATCAGAACAGTTTACGCAATATTTTAAACTGCATCCATCTGAGGATCACACTGTAGTAGCCTTATAACTTCTTTCCCATCTTTTGGTCCGTGGTCATCTGAACAGCTGAATTCCAAGAATTTCCCTTGAATATGCTTTAAGTAAATATATAGTTTTAAAATATGAATAATGAGAAAAATATATACTTGTACATTTATTTCCTTTTGAAGGACTCAGTCATTTTAATGTTAGCTCTTTAAGCACCCTCCTTGGGAATGTATTAGACACTGTATTTGACACAGAATGGAATGATGGTGTATTGTATGTGTCTAACAAATGGTATATAGAATAAAGTCTATTTAGATAAGAACATATCATTTGTTTAGCACTAATAATGTGTTCATCTCTATATAGCATCAAAATATAAAGACAAGTCTTATCCTCATGACCTTGTATTCCAGTATCATATCCTGGCTATTCAACATTTCCTCTGTGTTTCTAATATAGTAAATAAAAACACTCCAGCTCACAGGCACTGACTTTTATTTTTGCGGGTGGGTACTCCTCTCTGCCCCCTCTTCCCTGTGCAAGTGGCTGGCAGGGCCTTGGTGGAAGAGGCCAAGCAGGGATGGGGCCTCAGGGCAGAGTAGGGGGTGGAGCCATGGTCTGAGCGCTGGGGCCCACAAAAGATTAATCTAGCCCTGCAGGCGCTGAGCACCCCCTATTTTTTCAGTGGGTGATTGAGTCCTGGAGCACCTACAGAGTCAGAGCCTCTGCTCCAGCTAAAGATGTTAAATGGCCTAACACTAAATTATCTTTAACACATAACAAATTCCTGAAATCAAATCACTAGTCAACAATCTAACTGTGCCTCAGGTACTGCAACTTATAAGAACATCATCTGCCTTTTTACAGAGAGAAGCTCCTACAATGTTTCTTTTTTTTTTTTTTAAGTACACAGCTAGATCTTACACTGTGCTCCCCCTGTGCCAGTGATCACATTGTAGGTAATGGTCTATCTGACTTGGGATTCCATTTACCCTACAGTTACAGCCATGTTGATGTACCAATTAGAAAATACATATGCCTAACACTAGGTTTGCTTTCATAGGTAGGGCTAAAGAACATAGCCATTTAACCACTGTGTATCCAATTATTGGCATAGTTCTATTTATAATGTGTTTTGTGTTCATACAATACATAGTATCTACAGAAGCTAATTGTGTGCCACTCTTGCTCATACAGGACCCTTTGATCATGCCTTTATAACTAGTATAGCTTCCTCTCAATCACTATAACAAAATATCCCACACTTCATCGCCTTATGTATTGCATGTGACATTATGCATATATCCTCCAGAAATTCTATCCCCCTGTCACAAACTATCCCATATGGCTCTTCTGGTTACATGATCAAGAAGCAGGGGGCTGATTTAAAATGCTCTGTAATTAGTGCAGGCTACATTGAACAAGCTGGTGTCTACTTTAATCATATAGCTGAAGCCTGTACTGCTGGTGCACATTACTCTATGACCACTGATCTGAAATGGAGGGGTCATCACAGTACACCTGGTCAGATTGAGAGGTCAAGACCTTGCTCATAATCTGGAGCAAGGGAAACTTTCAGGCCAATCTGAATTTGGTGCTACATAATCTTGTGGTCTCAGAGCACTATCAGCACCTCTCAGAGCACCTCATGGACAAAATGACGCAGTAAAGTGAGGAAAGATGAAAATGTGAAAGTCCTGGTATAACTGAGCTGACAACTCCAACTATGGCTCAGGCCACTGCTGGACAAAGTACCCCTCCTTCTAGGGAGCTGAACCGGAACAAGGCTAACCATTGCTCCTGGCAGCATATTGCAGAGCGACGCATATTTCAGAGAGGAGAGGGAGGATGAAGATCCACAAAGAGGAGGAGAAGCCATTGAATTCCATTACAGGTAGTGTTCAACCCATTTATTGTGTTGGGATGCATGTGTGGTGAGAGAGAGACACACACACACACAAAATGACGTGTGGAAGAGGATGGGACCAAAGTCATGAGAGCAGATTGAGGAAGATAACTGTGGAAGGGGAACCCGTTAAAAAGTGCCTGAGTCTTTGATCTCTCTCTCTCGGTATTGTATTGGTATGAGCACTTTCCACATAAAATCAATAGCACATGGTGAAACCTCCAGTGGACTTTTTTTGGTTATTGTAATGGTGAAAATAGCTTTCAGTGAAATGGAATACACTAGCATGCCCTCTGCCTACACGCTAATGGCATTCATCCCATCCTGATTCAGACTCCCCCAGACCCTGCTATCAAAATACAATCCCTGACTCAAAAGCCAGTTATAGTACTTTGAGTTCTGCCTACACCCTTTCTTATTATGGTGGAACCCAAAAACCACTGTGGGCAGAAGTGCAGTGACATATAAATCTCCTCACTGTATTTTCCACTTTATGCATCCGATGAAGTGAGCTGTAGCTCACAAAAGCTTATGCTCAGATAAATTGGTTAGTCTCTAAGGTGCCAGAAGTACTCCTTTTCTTTTTGCGAATACAGACTAACACGGCTGCTACTCTGAAACCTGTCATTTTGGATATTGTTAGCTTATTAGTCCCGGTGTTTTCAGAATGGCATCTAGATGCCACACATTTTTAAAATAGAAACAGTAATAAAGTGAATCAAGGTATTTAACTAATTAGGCTGGAATATCAGCATATAGCCAATCAGCTCAGCAAACCCCTGCTATTTATCAGGCTCACCGATGTAGTCAATACAGGAGTTTCTCTGAGCATGCATATTTCACCAGTCTTGGGAAAAGAACACAAAAAGAGAGACTCACTTATCCAGCTTAAACCTCAGGGTGAGTAGCAATGCTCATCTTTTCTTTGCACCCAGGCCCATCTATTTGTGATTTCCCTTGTAGGTTTGAACAGTGCAAGAGCATATTGCTCAGGTTTCTGAGGATAATTTCCCTAGTAGGAACATAGGAACTGATATACTGGATCAGACCCATCGTCCATCTCTGCTTGGCTCTACACTGGGCACATACTTCTGGAAGACACTGCTCGCTCATCCTGCCATGATTCACCTGAAACACAAGGCCCACATAATGGACATCTCACTCCTTAATCTACAAGATAGCCAAACAACAATGAGAAGTTTGGTTATCCTCATATTGGAAATAGACTAGACCTAGTGGGTAAGTGATTAGTGCTTCTGCTACCTGTCTGTCTCCTCTACTTGCTGTGGAGTGGATGGTTTAGGTGGAATAACATATTTTTAAAATGTCTTAATAGAGGGATGGTGTTATAAAAAATAGTTCTAGGCCTCATTTGTAGGACCCAGAACAATGGAACACTGATATCTCACCACCCTGAACTGACTTGTCGTCATGTAAAGTTACTAGTACAACTTTCTGAATGCTTTTTTCTTCCTACAGAACTGAAACAGCTGCAACTAGAGTAGGGGAGACTGGAACAAATGCCAGCAAAGCAGATCCTGAGGTTTTGTGGAATCTTCCACTGCACATACACCTTCCTTTCCATGTACCACAATGTAGAGGAAGATCGCAGCATCATAAAGCCTCAGCAATCCATGCAAGAAGAAGAAAACTAGGGAGGAGTTCTTTTGGTCATCTTGCATCTGATGAGGGACTGAGACAGACAGGATGCTGTCATTCATGGAACAGTGAGAAGTTCAGCTCAAAAGAGAGGAGAGCGAGGCCTGGGAAAGATTCCAATGGGAGAAAAATGAGAAAGAGTAGAGAAGATTAGAGAAGGAAGAACACAGATGTGTGTGGGGTGGGAGGGGAGAGAGGCTGAAGCCAAAGCAGTGGGAACAGAGAATGGAAAGTCGGTACTAAAGGGTAACTGCAAGGAAGGCAACTCTTGTATCATTTGCACCCAGGAGCAGCACTGTCTGTGTGGATGGGATAGAATTGTGCTAAATCTCCAGATGTGTTATAAATGTGTTCCTCAACACGGTTGTAACTGTAGCATCCTGTAAATTACAGTATCTAAGCAGAGAAGAGCATTACTTAAAGACATAGTGGGCAGTCTCAATTCTGGGTCTTTGCTTTGATGGGTTTAAGACAAGGCCCTTCATGTTAATTGAATACTTCCAAGTTTAACTTGTGTATGTTGCCACTGCTTACTGAGTCATATTAATGCCAACTTTAAAGGAGCACCACTGTGTATTTAGAAATCACACTGCTCTCTGAAAATGCTTTTCTTGGAGACCTTTTGTTGTTTAGGTATTATTATTATTTATTATTACCTAGACTATAGATTGTAAACTGTCTCTTACTGTGGGCTGGTCTACAGACAGGCTTACACTGATTTAACTACATCAGTTTTCTAAAACCCTTTTTTATTTCAGTGTAAGTCTGATGTGGACAATCTTATTCTGGAATAAAGGTGGATTTAACTGAGGTCAGTAGTAGCCCTACCTGTCTGTACCGTGCTTTGTAGGATGGGCTCCCGATCTTGGCTCAGGGTTCTAGGTGCTATTTTCAGACAAACAATAAATAACAATGAGATTTTTAGAACTGAAAAGAGGGGAAAAGAAGTGTTTCCTATCTGGGATCAGTTCAGCAATTCCCCCTCCTTTGCATGGATCTTTCACAGGGGAGCAGCAACTAGGAAAGCAGGTTTTTGGGAATAAATCCTCTGATACAACCATGCAAAGGGGATGGGAGCAGCTGTAGCACCCGCACCTCAGTCAGAATGCCCCGGCCCCCGCCCTGCCCAGCACCCCGCGTGCCTGGGGGTGGGCGCCCGCCCCGCAGTGGTAGTCACTCAGTCATGGGGCGCTCCGCGCAGCGAGCTCCCCGCGCGCGGGGTCAGACACTGGAAAGGGGTTTAGTAAGACAGACAGCGGTGACTATGAAGGGGAACGTTTCTTACAGTCACTTTGCACAGCATAGGGAGGCGGCAGGCTGATGGGGGAGTGATCGTCTTCAGGCCCCTCTACCACTGAAGGGGGCCCCTCGGGAGGCGTCTTACCGGCGGGCAGCGGGGATGTGGAGACCGTGCTGAGCAGCACCACGCAGACAGCCACAACATCCCATAACGTCATCTTAGATTTCCTTCCGACACAGGCCCCTGGCGGAGAGGAGACACAAGGTTAGCTCCGCGCTCGCTGTGCGCCCGTGGGGAGCGCGCTCTGCTCTGCGCTCCGGGCTCCCCCCAGGGCCAGGGCCAGGGCGTCAGTGGCCCTCGCCCGGACGCGCCTTGCGCTCGGGCGCCTTCTCAGAAGCCTTCGATCCAGCGCAGGTGCTGGAGTGAAAATGATCAACTCCCACCAGGGGGAAAAGGTTCGCTCCAGCCCAGCCTCCTGCGTGGGGGATTCCCCAGAATCCCATAACCGAGCCGTGCACAGACCAGGGGGTCTGCCAGGGCCCTGACCTCACCTCCCCCCCCCAGCAGCCGGCTATGCCAGCTGATCTAATTCTTATGAGGAGGTTCACACAAACCCAGCCTTCTGCTCGCCCGTATCGCTCTGAAGCTCAGCCGAGGGTCTGCCCAGAAAACGCTGGGGCTCTTTGCGTCTCTTGCGGCCTTTTAATAAACCCAAAGGGTTTGGGGAGAGGCGGGGGCTCGTTACGAAACCCAGCCGGTCCTGGAGAGACGCTGCCCCCCATCCCACGGATTCAGGCTCACGAGGAGCCAAGGAGGAACGTCTGACACGCTGCCTCCTTGCAATGGACAGGGCAGACACCCGCCCGCTCGCTAAATCCCTCTTCTCTGCCCACGGCTGTACTGATCCGTCCCCAAGGCCGACACCCCAGTACCTGGCTGTGTGGAGGCGATTGGAAAGCAGGGGAGCGGCGGGATTAAGTCTAAGAGGCACTGAAATGTCCCTGATGATAATCACGCACGGGAAGGGGAGTAGGGGGAGGCCAGGAGCTCGAAAGTCGAACTTTTTCTGTGGTACAAATCGTCGTGGCTCCTAATGGGAATCCAGGTTGGGTTTAAGCGTATATTTTATAAAACCAGTCGCGTTGCAATTTAAATCCATCACACTGGCTTTTACATCAAAGAAGGGAGTTGGCAACTTTCAGGCTTTTGATAGTAAAATGTTATGGGCACCAGGAGGGTGCAAGGGGGCTGCTCCCATCCCAGACATGTGGGAGAAATCTGTTGTTGCTTTATTTACATCGACTCCACTCCAGCCAGTTCTCCGCTTTTCGCAAACACCTAGGTTTGGGCAGATTCGTGTATTTTCCATCCTCCTTGTCTAGCAGATGTTAGCTTTCGCCTGTTTGTATTTTGTCTTTGGAGAGGAAACTCACTGAAACTGGTTTGTTCGGATTTCGTTAATGTGGGGTCAGATCTGGCAAATCTTACTTTGACCTCTCTGCGGTCAGACTTTGCCTCAGTCAGGACAGTTGCATTTAGCCCTGACTAGCCAGGGATGTTGATTGTAATATAAATAAGAAATTAATGTCGCTTCCTGAAGCCCCTTTACAATTTGTCAGCTGTCATAAAAATATATTAAAACACAAAAACTTTAAAAAAACCTAAGCAAGGCCCTTTCCTCCCTTAATATTTGGGAGTAATTCAGAGAACTACATTAGTTGTGTTAAATCTATCAACTCCAGGGCCATGATACATTTGAAAGCAAAGAACCACCTAAAACACCAGCGTCCCTAAAGCTTTCACCCCCTCCCCCATTTAACTGCAACCGATTTCCCTTCTGACTCAAGAAGAACGCCCCATTTGAGTGTTTTCCTTTCTGCACGATGGGAGGGGTTTTAACAAATGGATTTGCATTCAGCACTCAGATGATTTGCACAGCAAGGTTTGGAATGGGGAATATTTAACAAAGAAAATTCAATTCTCTCTCCTCCCATTAGGTGAAATCCCTCTTTCTCCGTCCAATACCAGAGCTGCCATCTCTGGGGCTAATGCGTTCATACTACCAATCTCCCGTTCAGAACTGGGCTACCTTATCCCAATCCTTCCTCCGCCTCAGACATCCTTAGGGCACCAACAAGGCTGTCCTGGCAGCTCTTTGCGTATTCTCTATAATGCGGGAGTCTTATAGAGACTTTTGCAGGCTTCTATCCCGGTCCCTTTGAAATCTATGGTGAATTTTCAGTTGACTTTAGTGTAGGTCTAGAATGTCATCCTGACTTTCTGTTATTGCCCTGTCATTGTACATTAAAGAATTTCAATAAAGATAGCTTTCAGAGTAGCAGCCGTGTTAGTCTGTATTCGCAAAAAGAAAAGGAGTACTTGTGGCACCTTAGAGACTAACCAATTTGAGCATGAGCTTTCGATGAAGTGAGCTGTAGCTCACGAAAGCTTATGCTCAAATAAATTGGTTAGTCTCTAAGGTGCCACAAGTACTCCTTTTCTTTTTGCAATAAAGATAGAGGCATCTGCACCAAACCGCATTGCCCGTTGTGCTTGCTTTATAAGACAGATCCATTCCTGTAGGTCTAAGTTTAACTCGCATGTTCTCTACCACTTGCAAAATCCGTGTCATTTTCTTTGCCCGCTTTATTCAAAACAAATCTTTCAGTGCGCTATTTCTTTTCTGTTGCTTGTTTTTAAAGGAGAGAAGAAAACAGAAATTCAGCAGTCACAAGCTGCCCTAAAATAATCCGAACGTGGAGAAGAAATTTCAGCAAGGAAAGCGATTCCACTTTCCCTAAACCGGGAGTTAAAGTGATGAGGAGTGTTTGAAGAGTTTCCCCAAGTGGAAAGGCACGAAAGGGGGCTGGGGCCGGTGGTGGATTAGTAACCTGCTCATTGCTATTGTGTGTTAGGACACGTACGTTTCTGGCTCTAGAGGGCAGTGTAAACCGGCCGCTTGAACGGCGATAACTCGGTGTACCCACCTATTACAATAGGGAGAAGTTACTATGTTTGGGTAGCCCAGCATGATGTTTGGAGTGGGAGATTTGTATTTTTAGGCTACTCTTTGGAAAGCAACAAGAGTGAACGTGATCCCGCATGGATTGCTGCCGGAAAACTCTGCCACTAAGTTTCAGTCCTATCCATCGGGTAGCAAAAACCATCTGTAAAGGACAACTAGGCATCCTGGGATGCAAACCAACATAGGTGATGCCTTTAGAAGACTTGCACGGTCTGTGTTAAACCATGTGGCCACTTCAACACTCCCTCTTAATTCATACCGCGATTTCAAAAGTTTTGTTTGGCTCTTAAAAGTTCCGCTCCATACTTAGTACATTGTCTGAGGAAAATGACCTCGGCAAATATGCGTTGGGGAAGTTCCGATGAGCAGGCTATTGAATAATGTAACAAGCAGAGGTGGTAGCTGTCAGCTCCCTGGAAACATACCTCACAGAGTGGGATGAATCACAGCAAGGAAACTGTTCCCTGCGTTTCCCAGTCCTATGTTCATGCCTGTGCACTATTTTAGACCCTGGAGGGGTGGGGAGCCTAACGATTGCTTTGTGAGGGCGTGAAACGAATCCTGGCTGAAAGGTTTATTTGCACACGCCTTAGTTCGACCTCAGCTGCCTTAAGCGAGGTGCTGCGGAGCCCCCGCTTTGCTGCTGCTGGCCCGGTAGCAGCATGGGAGGATGCGGGGTTTAGACGGCGGCGTTGATTGCTGGGGCCGGGTCCGTGGCTGAATCCCTCCCGGATCGCTTACTCCAGTGTAAATACTTGGCCTCCTGGGCACACCAGCCCCTCCAGCCCGTCCTGTGGGGTGCACTCTTGCTGCCGGGTCTGGCAAGCTGGCAGGAGACGCTGCAGGCTGGCGAGGGTGACAAGGGGTTCGCTGGCCGGTGCCTTCGGGTCCTTGTGCCTAAACTTCCCCCAACAGCTTCTGCGCCGCGCAGCCACCCGCAACCGCGGGTCCAGGCAGCGTCTGTGGCGGACCCTTGCCCAGCGGAGAACAAACACCGGCGGCAGGAGGTGCTCGGAGCTGCAGCACGGGGCGCGGCTGGCGAGCGGCGCTGGGGTGACACCGAGTCTCCATCCCCCAGTGTCAGCCCCAGCTCGGGGGTGCAGGAGCCCACGCTCCGGCAGAATCCTCACTGCTTGGAAAACGCCTGGAAGGGCAGAAATTCGTCCCCGGCCCCTCGCTGAGGGCTGGAGGTGCTTTAAACTCCCGGCTCTGGCTGCGGGCCCGGGCAGGGCGCCCAGGTGCGAGAACTGCAGGGAGGGGCGCAGATGTTTGCATTGACCCAGGTGGCGTAGGCAGGCCCCTCCGCTTACTTCCCAGGATCCGAGGGGAAGAATATTAAACCTGTTTATTTCCCAGGGGTGCGCTGGCTCCTCCCTGTGCCCCTCAAGACCAGCGATCCAGAGCCCCTGCCACCCCACCCTCCGCCCCCGCCTCCCCTGCCGCCACCCCAGCGCCTCGCCAAGGGCAGAAAAGTCACTTTACCTTTGAGATGGTCTCGTCGGACCCAGCGCGGACATTAACTCCAGGAAGCCCGGCCGGCCGCCAAGGGATGCATGTGGCTCAGCTCGGGGATCCTCCAAGGGGTGCTCGGGAAAAGTTCACAATCCCGGATCAGGGGAAGGGCCTGCTGCCGCCGGCACCGTTCCGTGCGCCCTCCCGCGCCGCCGCAGGTGCGCGGTCCCTGCGGAGAGCAGAGGCG
Organism: Lepidochelys olivacea; assembly: GCF_965140295.1. Taxonomy (NCBI): domain Eukaryota; kingdom Metazoa; phylum Chordata; order Testudines; family Cheloniidae; genus Lepidochelys; species Lepidochelys olivacea. The sequence continues at coordinate 27,275,374 of NC_140415.1, forward strand.
GCCCCCGGTTCTCGCCTATCCTTGCCCTGCAGCCGAGTCCCAGCTCAGCAGCAGCCTGCGCCGCACAAAGCGCCGCCTGGCAGCGAGAACTGGCTGTGGATGCTGCGGTTGAGCTCCTGCCTGGAAATCTGAGCAAGGCACCCCATCAACAACTGCGGGGAGTCCGATGAAGACATCAGGGCTCCTGGAACGCCAGCTGGGCCGGGGGGAACGGGGCACTCGCACATGCACGCGAGAAACAGCTGAGCCGGGGAAATAGCAGCCTGCGGGCGCAGCGAGGCTGGAGCTGAGATTTGCAGCTAGCAGCCGCCGCCGCCGCCGCCAGCCTTCCTCCTCCAGAAAGGGATCGCGTCACGTTGAAAGGTTAGATCCAAGAGGAACGTGTAGAGTAAGAGCGATCCCTCCTGCAATCCAAACTTGGTGCGAGAGCATCCAGCTCCTCCCGGCAGCAACCTGCGCGGGACCCACTTTAATCCGGTGGGGTCAGAGCGCTTGGTAGGAGCGATCCGCTTTTGGGACCTGCCACCGGAGGGGTCTCACACGAGGGCAGATGTGGGCGCGCAGGCCAACGTGCAAAGCAATTGATTTGCCAGGGCGAAGTAGCAAGGGAGATGGATTTATAGGGCCCCTTCTCGTGACGTGCCCTCCGCTGCCTCCTCTGATTCGCTTTCGGATCTAAACACACGTTAGCTCCCAACACTGGATCCGACAGAGTTTCCAAATATCTCTTGGCTGAAGTCAGAGGCTCCACATATCATGTATTACATGGCAAGCAACGAAGAAGGCTTCTGAAGTTGGCCGGCATCTTAGGCTGCATTTTCAAGCGGATGTAACATAACACCACACTTTGGTAGAAAGGCACACACACTCCGCATCCCAATTCCAAAGCTGTAACATCATTTCTAAAGGAGCAGGTCAAAGAAGGCTGCGTTAAAACTGATTTCATCCAAAGTTCCCCAAACCCGCAGCGGGTCCTTATCCCTAGCCAGGGCGGTTCGCAGGTGAGCAGAACGCCAGGGAAAAGGCGCGGGGGGGGGGGGGTGTCCAAAGAAAGGGGTAAGGAGACCTGCTATTTCAGAGGCTTTTCCTGATTTCTTGGTGATCCAGGTAACTAGACCGAGCTAAATCCAATTTCTGTATAGCCGTGCAAAGAACAGCACGTGTGTTAGGTAGTTCCTATACCGTAACGGCAAGCTTTGCTGGTGATTTCTACGGCACTATTAGGCAGATTGTCATTATAAAAGGAAATACGATCTGTCTCATTCACTTAGCATATTAGTTTCCTCTAAGATGTAGGATGCCTCTTAAATGTGTTGCTAACTCTTTAATTCTATGCATTGCCTGAGATTTAAAAGCTGAACTGAGGGTTCAAACGGATTCTGTGATATGGACGATCTCTACTATTTTAGTAGCTGGAGGCCGAAGGAAGTGTAAACAGCTTCAGTTTACACCCATACTTCTTGTATTCATGACTCATCCAGTTGTTCTGAGGCATGAAGTCTTCTGTAGCCCATGTTATGCAATTTAAGAGAAGGGAGCCAGGGAAACAGGATTGAGAAGGGCGCAGGGATTGTGCAAATAAAGCAATTTTTGCTAAAAATCAAAGATCCACGGTTTAGGAGGAACGGCAGCAAAAGCGTGCGAAAGACAGTGTCTTTCCTGACCCTACAAGGAAATGAAAACATAACGTTTTGTGCCGCAACTTTAATCAATATGGACTGCCTCACTCGCTCTTTCTGGCCCATGCTATAGGCCCGGACTACCCCTTTATTTAACTGTAATTAGATCTACCGCGTATTCTTAGAAGTAATGTCTTTAGACTGAGAGCTCTGAAACATTCAAGTAGCGAGTGACCAATAACTAACTAATGGATCATAAAAAAGTTGTAAGCTGGTAAAGAAATTCCTCCAGATTCTAAATATCATTTTTCATCCTTTCCGTCATAGAAAAATAGGAAGAACCTCCTCTCAAACAAATCAAAAAAGCCTCTTTGCCTAAGACCCACTGAAACATTTGTGCTTTGCTTTTTTAATTTTTTCTTTACAGTAGCAGTTGATTAAGAAACTACCGGTAGCACTGACGAGGAGGCAGGTAAAAAAAGGCGAAATCCCAGTTTCAGTCAACTCCGTTTAAAAAGAGAGAGTGCAAAAAAAAAAAAAATCAAGGTTTTCGAAATGCAAAAGGACACAGCTAAGAGGCTATTACCAACAATTCTCAGGTCTTGAAAACCTCTTAGTTGCGCTCCTCCAATTGAGACTTGTTTCTGTGCTACGCAGTAGCTGGAAAGGAAGCTACAAAGCCGCTTTAGAAAACTGAAAACGAGGAGCTAGCATTCAAGGGAGTATACTGGGCTACCAAAAGGGGTTTTGTAAAACACCATGCCAGGCTCAGACAACGAGATTAGCCAATTACTGGCAGCACAAATGACTTAGTGACTTCCTTATCCAACAGATTAAAGGGGAAACCACAGAAATAGTACTTTATAGCATTATCAGTTTAGAAAAGGGAGATTTCTGCTTTCAGCACGGGTGACATTTAAATGTTGGAGGAGGAATTATTTTATTATAAGCGAACTCTGAGTACATTCTAGGTAAAAGGATACTTTAAAATACTATCTGTCTGTCTTCCATTAGGTATTTATAACATCATCTCAGGGGGAAAATGTGTTCTCTATCAGTTTGTTCCTTTTCCATTTACTAGACCTTGGGGCTTTAATTTTTAGCCAATTTCCCCATAAAAAGAAACGGGGCGTTTGGTTTGGAAAACTATATCAATATGCCATTGTTTCCCACTGGCATTAGCAGGTGGTTTTGTTTCTTTCCTTGTGCAAACCAACTATCTGAGATGTCAGGACAGCTCTAGTAATAGTAATGTTGTTAAGTATTGTTGGGGAGGCTAGAGGTGGGAAGGTTTTACTGGCAGAAGTCTGGAATAGCTGCATTATTCATGAGCAATGTTGAAAAGTAGGGCTGTCAAACAGTAAAAAAAATAATTGCAATTAATCATGAGATTAAAAAAATAGTTGTGATTAATCACCATTCTAATCACATTGTTAAACAATAATAGAATACCAATTTATTTAAAACCAGTATTTTTGGATGTTTTTCTACATTTTCAAATATATTTACTTGAATTACAACACAAAATATGAAGTGTACAGTGCTCACTTTATATTATTGTTTTGATTACAAATATTTGCACTGTCAAAAGATAAACAAAAGAAATAGTATTTTTCAGTTCACCTCATTCAAGTACTGTAGTGCAATCTCTTTATCGTGAAAGTACAGCTTACAAATGTAGAATTATTATTTTTAAATAACTGCACTCAAAACCAAAACAATGTAAAACTTTAGAGCCTACAAGTCGCAGCATGAAGGGGTATAGGAATGTTTAGCATATCTGGCACCTAAATACATTGCAACCTGGGCTACAACAGTTCCATGTAAATCCCTGTTCTCACTTTCAGGTGACATTGTAAAAAAGTGGGTGGCATTATATCCCATAAATGTAAACAAACTTGTTTGTCTTAGCAATTGGCTAAACAAGAAGTAGGACTGAGTGGACTTGTAGGAGGTGAACTGAAAAATTCTATTTCTTTTGTTTATCTTTTTTACAGTGCAAATATTTGTAATAAAAACAATAATATAAAGGGAGCACTGTATACTTTGTATTCTGTGTTGTAGTTGAAATCAATATATTTGAAAATGTAGAAAACATCCAAACTATGTATAATAAATTTAAATTGATAGTCTATTGTTATTTAAGAGTGTGATTAAAACTGCAATTAATCATAACTATTTTTAATATAGGTGGTCAAAGGTGTCTTATACATCCAATTATGCAATTTACCATGTGGTTACCATCCCCCACATACGTACTGTGTGTGTGTAGAATATGTGTATATAATATACTGCATGAGACTGTATTAATTTTTGTGCACTTCCTTTCTGTACTGTAGGATCCCCCTTCTATGCTTATGAGATGGGGCAGTATGTATACTGCCTCCTCTCCTGACAGCACAATCGTGGAACTGGGCGTTTCTGAAAAATGTCCCCATTTTCCAGCCACCTCTAACTGTATGCTCATTGGGGCACAGATTGTCATTGACTATACATCTGTACAGGGCTTAGCATAATGGAGCCCTTATCTGACTGAGCCCTCTAGCTGTGATCACAATAAAATGTTGAATGGTAAATGTTACTTTGCAGTAAAATAGTGAAACTTGATTTGTCATGGTGATATGGCTGGAGGTCCAACAGGCTTAATATGGGTGTCAGTGGAAGCCCCTTGCATGATGTATGAATTTTAATATTTCCACTGGTGCATCTCAGTGTGAAGGAAGGAAAGAGCCACCAGCCCGACACAATGTTACTGGAATGTATCTTTCTACTCCCTCCCCACGTATCTTATAAACATAAAATGTTGTTTGGATGCATCCACATATCCATTTACTGAAGATCCATGAGGCCAGTAGGTCCATAAAAGCAACCAGGACCAAACTTCTAGATGTAATGGGACTTTGTGGACATATTTTTAGGCAAGGCCAGCTGATGCCACTATAGTGAGGGTAGTGCATAGAATAAGGCTGCTATGCTGGTTATTTCTTCAACTGAAATTAATTTTGAGATATGTTAAATTAATCCTGATGAATTTTCCTAGGAAATATATTTTGAAACAAGAAGATCATAAATGTTTGTCAGACTAACCCATCCTCCCCAGTACAGACAGTGCTATGAATTCTGAAACTGTAAATATGTTAGGATGAAATGTTTCAAATCCCTCTTCAACTAAACTAACTGATTTATAATGTAGTTGGCTACATTCCATAGCAACAAGTTAGTTAATCAAAATAATGTTCAGATAATTAACTCTATTAGAATTTTTTTTACCATACCAGACTACTTATTACCGTAGCTGTTCCACTTGGTTAGAGATGAAATTGCACAATACAGATTTAATGGGAACATCAGAGTAAATTATTTTAGTAATATGTTACCCCTCCTGTAAATTCTCAAAAATGTGCAGAAATATTCACTTTAAAAAAATCTTAACTTTTTAAAGTAAAGACATTTAATTAATGGGCAGCTAGAATAAAATTCTCCAAGGTACACCTTTTTATGGACAGCAGCAAATCAATGGAAGAGTGACAGTGTGATCTTTTTGAATGAAATTATGTATATGACATCTGTAAACCAGTGATGGACACCTATTAATTACATCTACCTACCTTTCTATGTGCTTTAAGACAGAAGGAAGGTGCTTACAGGCTAAAGACACAAGACAAAGGGTGGAACAAAGGAAGTATTGTCCCCATTTTGTAGATGAAGAACTGAGGCACATAGGAAATAAGTGACTTGCCCAGGCCGACAAAGTAAGTGTATGGTAGAGCTAGGAGTTGAAACCTGATCTCCTGGATCCTAGTTGAGTGCCTTAGCCACAAGACCATCCTTACTAACTTAGGGCTTGGCTACACTTACAGTTTATAGTGCTCTAACTTGCTGGCTTAGGGGTGTGAAAAATCACACCCCCTGAGTGCAGCAAGTCAGAGCGCTTTAAATCGCTAGCGTAAACAGGCTCTGAGCACTGGGAACTAATCCCCTCATGGAGGTGGATTACCAGGAGTGCTGGGAGAGCTGGGAGACCACGCTCGCACGGCAAAGCACTGCCGTGGAGCACTCCTGCAACAGCACTTTGAAGTTTCCAGTGTAGTCATACGTTAATAAATCTGTACTGTAAATATTGGATACAGTGGGCTTAATTCTCCACTCACTCGCACTGCTTTTATGTTGGTGCAACTCCATGGAATTTACACCAGTGTAATGAAGTGGAGTCTGAGGCCTCCACTTCATATTTGCAACACTATGGAATTTACTCTTCTTTATTATTAAAAGCCTTGAGAGAGCTCTTCCCTTAGCATATACATTGCTTACACTGTTAGAAATAATAACAAAAGGAAAGCTTTATAAATGTCCTACCCACTTTGTCAGTGTGTTACTCTCTGAATATATCTAATTTAATTAGTTGATTCTGTCTTTCAGTCTCTGTCTGGCCTTTGACAATAGGCTGAGCCAAAGAGGAGAGCAAATCTAGTGTGCCGGGTCTGTCACTTCTATATCCCCAAATGAACACAGAACCCAGCATGGAAAGTCTCATGACAAGGACCTCTCCTTAATGGAATAGTACAGAAAGTGCCACAACCTAACAAATCATCTCCACACTATGGAAATAAAGTTAGTACTGGATGAAAATTTTGAGACTAATCCCTACATGCCGAAAAAACCTGAAAACCTTTTTTTTAGTTTTCAGCAACTCAAATCCCCACATTTTTGTTTTTTAACTGAAACATAGTTCAGGTTTTGACCAAAAAAAAAAAAAAATTGTTCGGGAAACATGAAAACTTTAGATGAAAATATTCAAATTTGTCAATTATTATGTGGAACAAAAATATTTCCTTCCCATATTTAAAAGAGGTGCACCTTTCCATTGAAAATGTTGTCTCTCTAAAAACAAATTCAAGAGCTATTTTGTATAACGCAGCATGGTCTCACTTCTCAGTTCATTTGTGTAATCCTCCGAGGCCAACATGATGTATATAAATCACTGATGTTGTCAAACTCTTCACAGTGAAGTTTCAGAGTTACCTTTGAAATATAAAACATTATTTCCTATCCTCCATGTGCTCATCCATTTTACAATCAGTTCTTTATTTAGTATTAGAAAATAATCAAATCTAGGGCTGGGAAGCAATTAAAAATTATTTGTGATTAATCATGCAATTAATCATGCTGTTAAAACAATAATAGAAAACCATTTATTTAAATTTTTTTGATTTTTTCTACATTTTCAAATATTTTGATTTCAATTACAACACAGAATTCAAAGTGTACAGGGCTCACTTTATAATTATTTTTATTACAAATATTTGTATTGTAAAAAACAAAAGAAATAGTATTTTTCAATTCACCTAATACAAGTACTGTAGTGCAATCTCTTTATCATGAAAGTTGAACTTACAAATGTAGAATTATGAACAAAAAATAACTGCATTAAAAAATAAAACAGTGTAAAACTTCAGAGCATAGAAAGTCCAATCAGGTCCTACCTCTTGTACAGCCAATCATTCAGACAAACAAGTTTGTTTACATTTGCAGGAGATAATGTTGCCCACTTCTTGTTTACAATGTCATCTGAAAGTGAGAACAGGCATTCATATGGCACTGTTATAGTCGGCGTCGCAATATATTTACATGCCAGATATGCTAAAGATTTATATGTCCCTTCATGCTTCAACCACCATTCCAGAGGACGTGTCCATGCTGATGACCAGTTCTGCTAGATAACAATTCAAAGCAGGGTGGACGGACGCATGTTCATTTTCATCATCTGAGTCAGATGCCACCAGCGGAAGGTTGTTTTTCCTTTTTGGTGGTTCGGGTTCTGTAGGTTCCGCATCAGAGCGTTACGCTTTTAAGACTTCTGAAAGCATACACCACACTTTGGCCCTCTCAGATTTTGGAAGGCACTTCAGATTCTTAAACCTTGGGTTGAGTGCTGTAGCTATCTTTAGAAATTTCACGTTGGTACCTTCTTTGCATTTTGTCAAATCTGCAGTGAAAGTGTTCTTAAAATGAACAACATGTGCTGGGTCATCATCTGAGACTACTATAACATGAAATATATCACAGAATGCAGATAAAACAGCAGGAAACATACAATTCTCCCCGAAGGAGTTCAGTCATAAATGTAATGAATGTTATTTTTTTTAATGAGCGTTGTCAACATGGAAGCATGTCCTCTGGAATGGTGACGGAAGCATGAAGAGCCGTATGAATGTTTAGTATATCTGGCATGCAAATATCTTGCAATGTCAGCTGCAAAAGTGCCATGTAAATGCCTGTTCTCACTTTCAGGTAACATTGTAAATAAGAAGCGGACAGCATTATCTCCCATAAATGTAAACAAACTTACTTCTCTTAGCGATTGGCTGAGCAAGAAGTAGGACTGAGTGGACATGTAGGCTCTAAAGTTTTACATTGTTTTGTTTTTGAATGAAGTTATGTAACAAAAAAAAATTACATTTGTAAGTTGCACTTCACAATAAAGAGATTGCACTACGGTACTTATATGAGGTGATTTGAAAAATACTATTTCTTTTGTTTATCATTTTTACAATGCAAATATTTGTTATAAAAATAATACAAAGTGAGCACTGTACACTTTGTATTTGTGTTGTAATTGAAATAAATATATTTGAAAATGTAGAAAAACATCCAAAAATATTTAATACATTTCAATTGGTATTCTATTGTTTAACAGTGTGATTAAAACTGCTATTCATTGTAATTAATTTTTTAAATCACAATTAATTTTTTGAGTTAATTGCATGAGTTAACTGCGATTAATCGACAGCCCGAATCAAATCACATTGTTATTGAAATTAGTTTCTCCATAAATAACCCTGAATCACAGTAAATGTACCAACTAAAGTCTCATGAGGTGGGTCGTCTCCTATTTACCACCTTCCTCAGAATACAGCTGAAGATTGTATGGTGTGATATTGTTGCAAGATGCTGAGTGTTCTTTGTTCCCGTTGACATCTATAGTAGTTGAAGTTTCTCAGCACCTTGGAGGATTGGACCGTTAAGAAGAAATTTGGATGAAGGGGTTTATTTCCTTTCACTGCATTGGGATAATTAAATTTCATATGAATTTGTAAGCTCTTTGGGTGCAAAGACTGTCCTTGTGTTCAGTGTTTGTATGGCACCTATCGTAACTCGGACCTGGGGCTTCTAGGTACTATGGTAATATAAATAATAATTCTACATGTATGGTAAATCAAACAGTACACTGGGGTAAGATCTTCACTCCCACCAGGTAAACGGGCCAGAATGGTGCAACGACTACTTTAGTAATTTATGGGCAAACCTCAAATGAATCATGTGAAGGTGTCTATCTCCTCTAGGAAGACAATGCACTAGCTGCTGTGGAGTGGTGTTATCTGGGCAAAATATCAAAGTGAACGTCTCCTGTGAGCCCTTTACAGTTGATATGGCTGATAGAGATTGAAGGGTGTCAATTTAGAATCTACATGAAGAAGAAATCAGAGTAGTTTCAGAGATAATGAGAGTTTCAGGGCTGCTGCTCTTATCACCAAGTTTCTTAAACCTTCCCTTATCTAAACCACTATCTCATGTCTTCTCTTGCTTTGTTTTTATTCTCCAAAGGTGAAACTCACTTCTGTGCAGAAGGTCAGCTGAGGTGTATGCACCCTCACAGTAGAACTTTGTGACACAGGGATGTTTTGGTACCAACTGGCAGAGGGCACAGGGACTATGTAGTGGATACAGGGATCCCTTGGATTGGATATATGCAGAATAATCACCAAAGGGCAGCATGTAAGATCTCTGCTGAAAGCCAGTCGCCCAGTAGTCATCATAAACATTGTAAAATGTATGTATAGATAATATTTAAGGAGTTATATATCTATACTGAACCTTATGTTCTTAAAATCTTGGTGTTAAGGCAGGTCACCAAGAGGTCACATACCTCAGACATGTTCCTTTCTGGCAGGAGTTAACAGATGCTTATCTGCCTGTTTGATCGTACATATATTGTCTGCCTCATAATGAAGGCCCATTTGCATACTGAGCAAGGTGGTTGAGAGACTGTGAAATCTAAAAGAAAGAAAATCTGCAAGGAGAAACAAACCAGCGGGGGAGGGGGGTGGTTTCTGTTTGAGTGAAGACGTAGGATGGTACATGTATATCTTGGGGGTGGGGGGGATGAGGGAGCCCTCAAAGAAACACACTGGGTCCTTCATCAGGGAGGCAAGCTGAAAATGTACTAGTCTCATGAAAGGAGGAAAGATCAGCAAGGATTTTGGGTGAGCCAAACTCTACAAGACACGAACGCAGGGCCACACGCAGGAATTTGTTTGACTGCTTTTGGAGGGGGCAAGACAAACACATACAAATGAAAGGTTCACATGGCCTCTTCCCAATTTCTTGGGACAACTCTGGCTGGGACACCCAGCAAGGAGGAGGCAGAGGTTGCCCTGGCAGTGGAACTCTCTGTGTTCCTGCAGCCTGGGGAGGTAGGAAGTAGCAGGGTGGCTGAGCTCCTCCTTCTTCTCCCACTCTCACAGCTGCTGCTTCTCCTTCCCTGCTGCTGAAGTCCCAGCTCTGCTGCCTGCTTTGCGGGCTGCCTGCTAAAGGGGGGTCAGGGGGTGGAGGCAGAGGGAACGCATGGGACTCCAGCATCAGGGAAGGAGAAGCAGCAGGTGGGGGAGGAGGAGCTCAGCTGGCAGTCAGCCACCCTGCTGCTTCCTCCCTCCCCGGGCTTCAGGGACACACAGAGTTTTTTGGAGGGGGGCAGCCCCTGCTTGCCCCCTCTCGTGCATGTCCCAGCATGAAAGTGTCTTGGGAATTAAGTATAGAGTGTAGAATGTGAGTTATGATTTTATTTTATATGTAAGCATTTGTTTCCCATACTTCTACTTGCTATTACTTGAATCTCTGTGCTTTGTTATATAAATGTGTACTCAATTTCACTATAAACATATCTAAGTGCTATGTGTTGAGCAGAGCAGTGATCTGAGGTGGAACTGGTAAGCTGGGGTGGACTTCTTCTTTGGGAGCAACAAATCTGTAAATACTGTGGGTAATTAGTGTACCAGGATCTGGATGTTCCAGGAAGACATTTGGAGAACATGAGGATAGGAGACTGCCTATCACTAAGCTGTAGAGTAACATCAGGGCTGACGAGTGCTTGTGATATTCGTGGCTGGTGGAGTTGGTGAGCTGAGTGGGCACAGACAAGGGGAAGATGGTAGTGAGGTGCCTCAAAACTCTGGATATCCTGGGCAAGCATCACAGACTTAAGTGGACTTGGTGCTAGACCTCTGCATAGGAGTGAATTTCACCCTTAGATTGCAGGCTGTTTGGGGGAGGGATTATGTCTTACTCTCTAATTGTAAATAGCCAGTACATGTGCGGTGCTAGATATGATTCTCAGTATTATTTATTTTATTGGTTATTAATAGCTCATATCCTGAGGAATTCAACTTTCTTAATCAGCTCGCTTTCTAATTTTAAGGGTGAGGGGAATTTGCTCAGACACCCTCATTTACTAGTGTTACCCTTTATATTTCTGTCTTCTGGACATTCATGAATGAGCCAGGGAAAAACTGGCCAGTCTCCTCAGGAACAATGTGTGATCTCATAGGAGGGGGCTGTTCTAATGTTATTGGTTCAATGAGTCAAAGCCATTATTTTTGCTCCTGGTGTTTATGGCAAAACTGAAATTTTGAGAGGGGGGCTCAACCCCACCCCTGTGTATTTCCTATGTATGTTCAGAAAACAAACATTGCACTTTGTTATAGCAACTGAGGTCAGAAGTCAGAACAATGCAACATGTGGATCAAAATCCCACAAGCCTTTTAATCAAGCTAGTCATTAAAATGAAATCAATTGTGCAAAAAATCCTTTGATTCTTAAAATCAGAGAAGAGCTCAAGATGCAAAAGGTCTGAACCTGCCCCCATTGCAATCAATGAAATGTTTGCTCTTTGACTTCAAAGGGAACAGAATCAGGCCCAGAATCTGGTCCTGATCTGGTTCAAAAGTTTAGAAACATTTGAATCTGTTTGACATTTTCTTGTGGATGTCCAGCTGTCAGCTTGAACTCAACATGGTCAAACGAGAGCATGGATCTTTTCTTCCAAGTTCTCCCACTTCTTTCTTTCTCAGTCACTGCAGATAACACCACCATCCTTCCTGCTGCTCAAGCCCATAATCTGAGCATAATTTTTGACTCAGCCCTCTATGTAGATTCTCACGTCCAGGCTATGTCTAAATCCTGCCATTTCACCTGGCTTACATCTTTAAGATTTGGCTTTATTCTCCAATCCACACAGCTAATAAAACTCTCATCCAGGCCCTCATCATCTTGCATCTTAACTACTGAAGTCTACTCTTCTCTGGCCTTGACCAAGCCCATGTCCCATTTATATCCATTCAAAATGTTGCTACAAAGATTGCTTCCCTGGCTTGTCAGTTTGAGCCTGTCACCCCTCTCTGTGCATGCCTCCACTGGCTTTCACTTCTCCATTGCATCAAACTACTTGTCTTCACTATTAAGGACCTTCATGGCCTAATCCTGCCCTACCTATAATCTTCCAAAGGCTGCTGAGATACTGATTCCTGTCTCTGCTCCATCAGTGACACCAGCCTTCATTGCTACTTGTTAAATTTTCAAACAAGCAACGTTATGCTGTCTCTCATATTCCCAGCCCCCACAATGCATGGGAAGAGTTACCCATAAAGTTACCCATCAGTGGCAGTTTGTAACTTTTCTGGCAGATGAGGCACAAATTGCAAAATAGTTCACCACCTGTCCAATGTATTATCTAATATCTGTTATTATAAGATTATTTTTCAATACATGGAAAAGAATCCAAATTAATTAATCTGGTTAGAGAGAAAGAAGAAGAGGAGTAATTCCAAAGTAAACAAACAAAAACACATTTACACATTAATTTAACTATCAGGCCAGCTTATGTTAAAGTCCTAAATGTAAATTGACATCGTTCAAGATTCATATGCCTCTGCTTAGAGCATTTTCATGCATTCAAATAATAGACTGCAGCTGCTATGTAACTGTACTCCCATCAATTCAAAAGCAAAAAGCAACATCAGCTTTTAAACAAAAATTGCAAAATTCCTAAAATAAAAGTTTGCTTAATCAATTCATGTGTGTAGTTTGAGGGGGATGTTAAACTACACCTATGAATCAACTGGGAAACCCGAACTTCAAAATCACATATTATTTAGTGGAATATTCACTATAAAGACACAAAAACTATATCACAAAATTATTAATTCAAAACAAGGCAGTTTGTCATGTCCTGGCAAGAAATTGTATGCGCTGTATTTGTAGCAGTGTCGGTCTCTAATATTTTGGGACTGATATGGCTACAAGTACATTCCCTGTCTTGCTAATGGCAAGAAATTGACAGGTATATATCCATTAAAGGAGATGTAAGCTTACCTTATTTATAGTGAAGATCAATCAGTCATCCTGTCCTTGAAGCAAAGGTCAGTTGCTTTTCCGGGAAAGACTGCAGTTTTTTTTCAATGGATGTTGTGGCTGGCACATTGAGATGACCCTGATCAAGTATGTCCTGATGTGTTTAAGACAAGAAAAGCTTCTTTCCACACTTACTATTGTTGCTGGCGTAGTGGCAACTAAGCACCTTGCAGAGCCAGTTTCATTAAGTGCAGCATGTTGCTAAAAGAATGGTTCCGAGACTGCTTGTCTTTGACGATGCACTAAACTTGTTCTTGAGATGACCTAAATCAAAGTAGCTGCTGTAAGAGCTGGAGAGCGAGGAAAAGACTTCTTTGGGGAATTGCCTGCTGAAAGCTGGAAATCTTGAGTACAACAGCTCAAGAAAGTGGAGGGCCTTCATGTCTGCAAACCTGAGAGAAAACAGCTCAACAATATTATCAATGATTTTATTGTATAGTTGCAAATACATTTTCTATCCATCTTCAGGAGGATCTGTCTTCCATTTCCAAGCCCAGCCTATGGTCTTCTGGAGATGAAGGTAAGTCAGTGAGGGGAGTGGCTGCAGAAGTAAACACCTCTTTGATCTGCTCTTCTTTAAACAGATTACATCGGGAATGCATCCTTCAGCCCACAGTTCATTCCAGCAGTTCACTGCATTTGCTTGTGCGTGTAAAAAATGTGAGAAGACTTACAAGGCTGAAAAAAAAAGGCCACACATTTCTTTAATTCACTGTGCCCCTTGTTGGGCTATCACCAGCAAGAGAGTGAATTTGTGTGGGGGGGTGGAGGGTGAGAAAACCTGGATTTGTGCTGGAAATGGCCCAACTTGATGATCACTTTAGATAAGCTATTACTAGCAGGACAGTGGGGTGGGAGGAGGTATTGTTTCATATTCTCTGTGTGTATATAAAGTCTGCTGCAGTTTCCACAGTATGCATCCGATGAAGTGAGCTGTAGCTCACGAAAGCTCATGCTCAAATAAATTGGTTAGTCTCTAAGGTGCCACAAGTACTCCTTTTCTTTTTGCGAATACAGACTAACACGGCTGCTACTCTGAAACTAGATTTAGTCTGTGACAAAACAGTGTACAAACAGAGCTTGAGGAGACTCTTTTTAAATTAGGGCTTGCAGACTTCCCAGCTCACTCGCCATCACTGCAACAGTCATACAACTAAGACACACGTTTTCTTTTATAATCGTATTTTCTTATAACTGAATCCACAACCTGCTTCAAAACAACTGCCTTTTGATCTATGCTAACATCTTTAAAACCCATGAACCTCTCCTGGGTTTTCCTCTTCTTGTCCATTTGGCATAACACCAGTGAAAGCTGGCCTAAGTGAGAAATGTCAGTTGCTCTGTCTACCTTGCAAGTGAAAAAGCTGCACTCATCAATCTCATGGTCAATGTAGGAAGTTATTTCTTCAGCCACATATTCAATCAATTTGTTTTGAATTGTCTTGGACTGGCAGAAAAATGCACCCATTTTTTCCATCCTATAAACCTTCAACCCCTTGTTGTGATAAAAAAAAAAAAAATCAAAAGTTCCCTGAAATCACCCTTGTTGACAGATTCCTCCGTCTCACAGTGGCCATGGAATGTAAGGTCTTGACAAGATAAAGCAACCGAAATATCAATTAGTCACTTCAAAATCTCTGTATTCTTCTTGACTTTCTCATCATGCTCTAAGATCAAGGTGCCTTTGCTCACTAAGCAACACGTCTTTATGAGTGCTTTCCTGCTCTAAGTGTTTCAAGGAAAAATCACTTTTTATGTACTCTTGTGATGAGTTGTGTATTGACATGCTTTGTGACAGATTTTTCCAGTCTCAGTAACCTTCATTAGCCCACATGATGTTTTTAGTTGAAAGACGTAAACAGAGCCAACAATATCATTTGCTACTCACAGCACTGCCTGTTAGCCATTTAACGACTCCTGTGGGCTGGTGCTTCAGTGTGCCAGCACTCCCCTTTGGTCAGACGGCATTGTGCCGGGTCTGCTTAGATCGGCAGAGCAGTCAGTCCTCCCTTCTTGTCTGAGTCTCTACAGTCCTAGTCTGGAGGTAAGGACGTTAATTATCTTTCCCACTGATGTATGTTTGGAGGGTTTATCTGGTCCTTGTCCTCAAGGGGCCTGGAACCCCCTTAAGTCTCTGTTAAAGGGAAGGTAGGGGAACCTAGGCCCATCCATTCAACTAGGTTCCAGCTCAGGGCCCTTAATCCAGACAGGCAGGATCCGCCATCGGCAATTCTCCTGCTATACCCTGAGCTCCTCCCTACCTCCCTTTATTCCGTAGGATTCTGAAACCTGGGGCTCCTGATCATCTCTTCTTTGGGTTGTTGTCACTAGAACAGCTTCTCACTAGCTTGCTGGCAGCACCTTCTTTCTCTGGCTTGCTTGCTCCCCTGGCAACTGCCCCACCGCTCTGCTTCTCAGCTCTTTTATCCTCCCAGCTGCTCTGAGGTTGCCAATCAGCATTGGCCAGCAGTTCCTGCCTTGGTTGCAGGCCCACATGGGGTCTATGCACCCCATGACAACTCTGTATTAAGATGTCAGAAATTGCCACGTTCTTTTCCCATCTTTCTTCAAAACCTCCATTGCTAATGGAAATCTGCCTTCCTTAATGATTGAGCATCTGTCTTCTTGAGATCTTAGTGAAACTCCTCTTTTTCTCAGGCTGCATACAATGTTACCTTCTAGGGAAGATTTTAAAGTTTTACAAATTCCAATATATATTACCAAGTTCAGGACCAGCCTTCGCTGCTACAGTCCTGCCATCATGTCTTCACCAAGTCGTGGTTACGACACTATGTCCTTATAAAGTGATTGCTGAGTGTGGTAAATTGTCATGGTAACAAAGCAGCTTCTCGAGGCACCCTTATCTATACCATGATTTGAGCCTCACACAGCACTACGTTTTCTGGCTTTGTGTTTCTCTTCTGAAGATGGACAGGGAGTGAGTTATGACATTTAAATAAAATCACAAATGCTCCTTGTGGAGGTATGTTAATGTATTTGATATATACATGCTTAACTGTCCTTAAAAATCTGTACATATACAAAAACGTATTTTGTAGCTTTTGGGAATCAGCTTTTGAATTCTTGGTTACAGTGATGAGCTGCCACTGATAAACATGCACAAAGCCACTTCATTTATTCCTTCAAATACCTCCTTAAAACCCTCCTCTGCCATGTTGCCTATAAGAAAATGGACAACGGCCCAGCAGTGGTCTAAGCACACCAGTTGCCTATCATGCTGATCAGTATTGTCTAACTGTTTCCTTGTGTTCCCCCTGGTTGTTGCACTCATCTGTGGTCTTTTGTCTTATTCTTAGATTGTCAGCTCTTTCGGGCAGGGATTGTCTCGTTGTTGTGTGTACAGCACCTAGAACAATGGGGTCCTGTAAATGAGTTGGCTGCTGCCCATGGTCCCCTTTGTGGCTCAGGGCCCTCTGCCCTGCCATGTTTTTTATTCTCCCTCTTCCAGGCCCTTTGACACAGATTCCACACACTTGCTAATCCAGTCATCACCTTTATTTGGGGCTGGGTCTAGTCAGACAAAACAAACTCAAAAATAAAGCTTGCCACTGCCCTGCTCAGAGCTGACTCCATTGCAGAGTCACCTGCTCCCCCAAAACTGCTTCAGCTCTCTTATAAAGAACCTGCAGCTTGAAGTTCCCACCCTGCACCAGGTGTTTCTGGTTGGCTCATTCAGCAAGCCTACTCCAGGCATTGAGTTTCCTGCAGGCAGCTCCCTCACTCCCTTTGCTCTCTCACATCCCTCTTGTTCTTTTGAGTGGGCATGTTGGGGCACTCATTGCATGGCTCGCCATCTGCATCCGCTCTGGACAGAAAGTCTGCATTCTGGTGGTCCTGGTGGCCAGGACAATGCTCTATGAGAAATGAAAGAGCTATAAGGTGAGGTACCAACAGGTAACCCAGGCATTTGAATCTTTCATCATCTGGAGCCATCAGAGCACTGTGTGGCTCCAAGCAAATAATAGTGCAGGGCTTTCACTGCCCAATGTATTGCTAGGCACTCCCTCCCGAGGAACAATTACCAGGTCTCATGGTCCATGGATTTCCTGCCCATATGCAGAATAGGAGGTTCCTGACCGTGGAACTTCTGGGACAGTATGGCTCCCAGGTCCTGGTCTGAGGTGTCTGTGTGTGAAATAAATTCCTGTGAAAAATCAGAGCTACACAGTACTGGTTTGTTACAGGGAATGCTTTTAATTTCTTGGAACATCTGATCACATTGGGGAGGAACAGAACTGAGGAACTGTTATTTTAATGGAATAGGTAAGGGGAGTCATTAGAGAAGCAAACTCAGGTATTAATCGCCTATAAAATCCTGCCAGCCCAAGAAATGCCCAAATTAGTTTTTTTGTTTTCAGAATGGGTGTGTTGGCTAGGGCTTCCACTATGGCTTTCCCCGTCACATACCCTAAGTATGTGGTCTCCTGCTTCCCTAATGTGCATTTCTTTGGGCTTGTGGTTAAAATGGTGTCCCTTAAGGCCTGAACAACTGCAGCTAAGTCCCTGATGTGCATTGGCCAGTCCCGACTAAAGACAACCACAATATCCAGATGGACTGCAGTAATTCCCATATGAGGGTGGAAGTGAAGGTGTTCCACAAGAGAACAGCCTCTGGGTACTTTGTGGCAAAGTTGACTAGTACTAAAATAAATTTGTGGCCCCAGACACTTTTCTCTAGGAGGGTTTACAGTGTCAATCTCCACCCTTTTGAATGGGTTTGTTTGAGGGGGAAGGGAATTAAGGGAGCGCAGCCTCATCCCTCAGTCTGGACAGGACAGACAAAAATCTGCTACTTCCTGAAATACATCTGTTGGGATTCGCTCTGAGAACTTTTCCACTCAGCTTATCTAGAACACCTTGTCCATTTCTGGGAGAACACTTCATCCAGTTCTCTGGGATCTGAAACACTCAGTTCAACTCTGGATTTTGTCACTCAGGTTCTTTTATTTGGCATACAGCAAAGCTACGTTGAGTTGATCAAACTCAAGTGTAGGGGATGGGTATAGGACGTACCACACATCCAAAGTTACACAGGAAACTTCTTCCTTTATATACATTTACACATTAGATTGCATTTGCTATACATTACACCACACATTTTTGGACTGAATTGGTTACTTTGCAGGAACCAATCCCTGTACGGCATATTCTGTCCATGTACTGCACACTGGAACCTGATCTTTACATTTCAGGTTTATCTTGTCCATAGTCCCTAGCACCAAGGTGTTGCTGCTTATCTTAGCTCACACAGATATCCTGACTTCAGTATACTATTTGTCAAATTCTATTTACTACTTAACCTTCCAGTCACCTTCCCAATTATGTCCACTAAGAAATGAGGCAAGTTACTTATGTCAAGCCAGGCCTACAACATCCAGCCAAAAGAATTGGGCAAGTAGTCTTTCAAGCATCTTTGCATTACCCAGAGGTGGGTGGCATGTCCTGAACTGACTTCCCCATTGATTGCAGCCACCAGTTTGAAATATTTTTGGAGGGGTTGATCCTTGTGCTGAGTAGTGAGGAGATCAAAAATGTCATCTAGAGAATGGTAGTCCAGGGTGGATAGGGTCTCCATCTCAGTCATGGGTGAAGGTTGATCGGGAGCCTTTCAGGAGGTCCCTTCCAGGGGGTCCTCTTCTTGGGACAGACCTTCTCCACAACCTGGGGGTGCACAAGCCCCCCCCCCCCCCCCCGCATAAGCCCAAGATTGAATAAGGCCTGGAGAGTTGCCTAGGAGAAGGGGCACAGAGTTTCTATTCAGGAGCATGGGGAAGTATTACCAATCGCAATCTAGGAATATGGACCAGGGAAAGTGCTTTTCTACCCCCCCCCCCCGAAATACAGCTACTTTAATATAATAGATGCACTTGGGTAAGTACATCTTTTCCCAGGTGTGAAGGAAGTTTGGACCATTCAATCAGGTATGAGTCTTTGGATGGGAGCAAGTCTCAGTGTAGGAGCGTTTGGCCAAAGCCAGAGTCCGTTAACCCCTCTAACCAGTGTAGTCTTATCTTGACGGGAACTAGGAAGGATCTTATGGGCTCCCTCTTTAGCGGGTCTGAGGTCATAGATTCGATGAAGTGACACCCAAAATAATCACACTCACTGCACATGTCCCAAACTCCCCACAACAACAACATATGATTGAGCTCTTTTCAATGGTTGACAAAGGCCCCACCTTGAGGCCTGGAACACCTGCCCCTTGTGATTCCTGGGGAGGTAGGAGATTCTGTCCCTCATGGGGGCCCTGTACTGTGGGTGCCTTCTTGCTCTGTGGCACCAAAACCTGTCTGGCTCCAATGACTCTCAAGTTACCATGGAGGGAGGATCTTCCCAACACTCAAGGCCTCTACCATCAGAAACTTCTCCATTGTCTCTGTGGCCTCTGTGATGGTTGCTGGGTGAACCCACAGATCCAGGCTTGTAGTGCTAGAGGGAGAATTTTTAAATACTGTTCCAAAACAATGCTATCCATGAGGTCATCCACAGTCCTGATTTCTGGCATCAGCCCACATGCCGTGGCCCGTGACTCTGAGATTTGGCCACGACAGGTTACTGGAGCACGATAGAGCAGCCCTGAGACTGCTCTATCTTATACTCAGCTGCCTCTGGCTCTCTGGATTATTTCCAGCAGACAAGAACCAGCTGGACTGCATGTTTCTGGCACACCCCCTTTCCTTGGCCATACACTTGATACCACCCTCCCTACACCGCTGGGGTTGTGGAACTGTGGGAGGGGAGAAATGGAATGGAGGTGGATATTCTGGCCCTATGTCATGGGGATTTCCTACACTAAGTAAATCCCTGGGGAGCTAGTTATTGACTTTGTTTGCTTCTGGAGCAGTGAAAAGCAGACTTTGCAGAGGTCAAAATCTGGCCCTTAATCTTCCTTTGTGATATAATCATCTCCATAGCAACTAATTGTGACATCACAAATAGAGTATTAAGACCTCAGATAGGCATAAGCAAGAGTAAAAGCAGATGAACTCTACAGCTAAGATTTTCATGTAGCTACTGTTAGCAATAATAGACTGTGAATATATAGAATGAGAAGAGTTGCCTCAAGCAGGAATGTTTTTTTAAAATTTTCCACAGAGCGTCAGTGGGTCTTTACAAGTCATTACAACACAAGGTTCCACTGCTTGGTCTAGGGAGTGTCTCTTCATTCAAAGTCCTAATGCCAGAGTGAGGTGATGCTGGCCATTTGGAATGGCAGGCTGTAAATAGCTGACTGAACATCTTCATTCAGAATCGTCATTTGTGCCAATGATAGTTTTTGTCAGACTTTAAAACACAGGTGTGAAATATGACCTTCAGTTCATACCCTGTGTGTTGATAACTATATGGTTTGTATGTATCTGATCTGGATGTTCAGCTCTGTGGGGCAGGAACTTCCCCCCCTGTTTGTTTGTACAGCTTTTAGCTCACTGTTTTAGCTCACTAATTACTTTAGCAATTAGAAAATAAATAACAACCATTTAAAAAACAACCCCAGTGCAATGGTAAATTTTCTGCACAACATTTTCTTCCATCTCCATTCTCTCAATGAAAATGATAAAAAAAATCACTGTAAAATACCAATTTCTCATACATACAGGGACAGGTCCATTTTACAATGTGATTTTTATTTTCCCAATTTTTTAAAAAAGTGTTGCTTGAAAAATTTGATCTGTTGGTTTTGAGCCACATTCTGCCCATGCTACTGTGGCTACACTACTATTTTTTGTGTGCTAGCTTGGACAGGGTTAGTGTGGGTATGTCTATGAAAGCTGGGAATCACATCTCCCAGCTCAAATGTAGACATACCCTATACGACGCAAGTCTGGGAGGCAGAATCTGTCTTTTTATGCTTTGAATACATGTCATGAAGAAGACCTGCAGGTGTATTTCTAGGCTGGTGCACAGGGAATTTGTTTCAAATCCTGCTCAAGTTAATGTGAACTCACCTTGCATCTCTACGAAAACTCTCTCCTCTCCAGCTAACATACACACATTGTTTTCAGGCATGTTCAAGACAGAGGCAGCTTTTCACCAGTGCCGGCATTAGACTCGCTGTGGCCCAGGGCAGAAACTAAGGAGTGCCCCCCACTGGCCTCCCTTACCTGCTCACACATTGGATTTCTGCAACATTTCTGAAGCCGAAGCCTGAATCCCACCGCAATTTACCTGCTTGCTAACCCCTAATGCTGGCCCCACTTACTATAATCATCATGGGCCAGATTTTGCCATCTCTTTTTATAGGAAGTAGCATCTGAATCTGCAAGCAGTTTATTAGGCTACCCAACATGAGGAGAAAAGCGGGCTCTGGCCTAACTCACTAACACTGAGGAAAAAACGGAGACGGCACCCGGGAAAACCTTTAATTGAACACAGCAACAAATATTTAAGAATGTCAGGTTTTTAATGAATTACTGCTAAACTGATGGCATCTTAAAAAGAAAATACAACAGTTATGAGATCAAAATTCTCATATGTGAAAACTGGTTTCACACACTTATAAGGTTTCTATAGATGCCAGCTTCTGATTGCTGAGACAAGGAAACAAAAGTTTCTGATGCCAAAAGTGGCTGCTGTCTTGATAATAAACTGTATCAAAATTGAAGTTGAAATGAGATCACCATCGTATCTACGTCTGCTCTCCATGTATCTGTTGCAGCTTATGCTGATTAGAAAATGGAAAACACATGGGATAAATCCGTCTGCCTTTGGGTTAAATCACATTTATTTCAGCTTTCTCAGGAGATTTAAAGTTAACTCAGCCTGATCATTTGTAAGCAACTTTAAATATAACGCACACGACATTTTGCTTTCTGCAGCCAAACACATAGAATCATAGAAATGTAGGGCTGGAAGGGACCTTAGAAGTCATCAAACCCAGCCCCCTGTGCTCTGGCAGGGCCAAGTAACCTTGACCATACCTGACAGGTGTTTGTCCCACTTGTTTTTAAAAACTTTCAGTAATGGGAATTCCACAACCTCTCTAGGAAGCCTATTCCAAGCTTAACTACCTTTATACTTAGAAAGTTTCCCCTAATAACTAACCTAAATCTCCCTTGCTGGAGATTAAGCTCATTACTAATTGTCCTATCTTCAGTGGACATGGAAACAATTGATCACTGTCCTCTTTATAACAGCCCTTAACATATTTAAAGATTGTTATCAAGTTCCCCCTCAGCTTTCTTTTCTCAAGATTAAACATGCCCAGTTTTTTTAATCTTTCCTAACAGGTCAGGTTTTCCAAACCTTTTATCATTGTTGCTCTCCTCTGGACTCTGTCTAATTTGTCCACATCTTTCATAAAGTGTGGTGCCCAGAATTGGACACAGTACTCCAGATGATGGCTCAGAAGAGCTGATTAGAGTGGAACAATTACCTCCCGTGTCTTATATATGACATTCCTGTTAATACACCCTGTGAAGAAACACACCCTCACACTGGGTGGGAAGAGGCTAACAAGCTCTTCTGGGCTTGTTCTATGCTAACAAGGCAAAACTGCAAAGCTTGTTCATCCTGGAGGAGGAGGAAATTTAACTTACTATGGGAAGGGGCAATGAACAGGAAGAAGGCTGCTCCACCCAGAGACAGAGGGTAACAGAGGCAGTCCAGCTGAGGAGAAGACAGCCATGGAACCCACCATTCCTGGAGCCACCCTGCCTGTCAGAAAAGCAATATGCCCCAGGAAGAGGGGTAGGAGGTAAACCCCATGAAGGGGCAATAGATTTTCAGAGATGAATCCAGTGAAACCAAACATCCAGGGGCTGTCTGAGAGACTGGCCCTTGTTCCAGCCACCCTCCAAGTGTTGCCAGCTGGAGTAGAAGAGAGGTTAAATGATGGACATTGAGGCCTAAGGGGTTCTAAAGAGTCCTGCCTTCCAAGCACCCCCAGAGCTTCATCACACTGTTGATTCAAATTCAATTTGTGGTCCACTATAACCCTAGATCTGCTTCAGAAGTATTACCATCTAACCAATTATTCCTCATTTTGTAGCTCTGCATTTGATTTTTCCTTCCTAAGTGAGGCAATAGTAAAATGAAGCTTGCTGCAGTACTTTGCACTTGTCTTTATTGAATTTCATCTTGTTGCGTTCAGATGACCACTTCTCCAATTTGTCAAGGTCATTTTGAATTCCAATCCTGTCCTCCAAAGTGCCTGCAACCCCTCCCAACTTACAACCTCCCCCAAGTAGTCAAAAGAGCTAACAGAATGTGAAGAACCATTAGGAAAGGGATTGATAATAAGACGGAAAATATCATATACATCCATTGTGACAGGGTCGGGCCAAATGGCTATAGGAGAGTAATAGAAGGCAAATATATTAGCCCCAGGCTAAGTAGGTCCCTTTTCCCTGGGTAAGGTAACAGGGAAGGTTCCAGAACAATCAGGAACCTTCTGGAGACAATTAAGACAGGCTGATTAGAACACCTGCAGCCAATCAAGAAGCTGCTAGAATCAATTAAGGCAGGCTAATCAGGGCACCTGGGTTTTAAAAAGGAGCTCACTTCAGTTTGTGGTGTGCATGTAAGGAGCTGGGAGCAAGAGGCACTAGGAGCTGAGAGTGAGAACGCAGACTGTTGGAGGACTGAGGTGTACAAGCATTATCAGACACCAGGAGAAAGGTCCTATGATGAGGATAAAGAAGGTGTTGGAAGGAGGCGATGGGAAAGTAGCCCGGGGAGTTGTAGCTGTTGCACAGCTGTTCCAGGAGGCACTCTAGACAGCTGCATTCCACAGGACCCTGGGATGGAACCCGGAGTAGAGGGCGGGCCTGGGTTCCCCCCAAATCCTCCCAACTCCTGGTCAGACACAGGAGGAGTCGACCTGGACTGTGAATTCAGAAAAACGGCCAAGCTCCAAGGCGAGCAAATCCGCCAGTAAGTGCAAGACCCACCAAGGTAGAGCAGGAACTTTGTCACACCATGGTACGCCCACACCCGGAATATTGTCTGCAGTTCTGGCCATCCCATCTAAAAAAGTATATACTTGGAAAAAGTACAGAGAAGGGCAACAAATTGATTAATGGTATGGAAAAGCTTCCATGCGAGGAGAGATTAAAAAGACTGGGACTTTTCAGCTTGGAAAAGAGACAACTAAGAAGGGATATGATAGAGGTCTGTAAAATCATGACTGTTGTGGAGAAAGTGAATAAGGAAGTGTTATTTACCCCTCCACATAACACAAGAACCAGGGGCCACCCAATTAAATTAATAGGCAGCAGGTTTAAAACAAACAAAAAGAAGTACTTCTTCACACAGCGCAGAGTCAACCTGTGGAACTTGTTGCCAGAGGATGTTGTGAAAGCCAAAATTATAACTGGGTTCAAAAAAGAATTAGGTAAGTTCATGGAGGACAGGCCCATCAATGGCTACCAGCCAAGATGGTCAGAGACACAACCCCATGCTCTGGGTGTCCCTGGCCTCTGACTGCCAGAAGCTGGGAGAGGACAACAGGGGATCACTTGATGAGTGCCTGTTCTGTTAATTTCCCCTGAAGTAACTGGCATTGGCCACTGTAAGAAGACAGGATATTGGTCTAGATGGATGATTGGTCTGGCCCAGTATGGCCATTCACCTTATAGTAATTTTATCTAGACTGCATTACCCTACTTTGCTTATGAGAACGTTATGTGGAACTATGTCAAAAGCCTTACTGAAATCAAGATCTATCACATGCAGCACTTCCCCTCTAGCTATTAGGCCAGTAACCATGTCAAAGAAGGAATTTAGATTGGTTTGACATGATTTGTTCATGAGAAATTCATGCTGGCTATTCCTTATAAACTTACTCTCCTGGGTTCTTACAAACTGTTTAATAATTAGTTCCAGTATCTTTCCAGGTATCATAGTTAGGCTCACTGGTCTATAAGTCCTTCAGTCCTCTTTGTTCCTTAGGTCCTCTTTGTTTCTCTTTGTTCCCCTTTTTAAAGAAAGGTACTGTGTTTGCTCTTCTTCAGTCCTCTGGGATCTCACCTATCCTCCATGAGTTCTTGGAGATTGCCTCGGTTAGTTCCTGACGTACCCTAGGATGAAATACATTAGGCCCTGCTGACTTGAATACATCTAACTTATCTAAATATTCTTCAACATGGCGGAGTGGAATAATTGTAGAGGTAATGATCTATTTTAAAATGATCATTAGTCTTTAACAGTGACCTGGAAGAGTTTCTAGTAGCCAAGTCTTGAGTTTCACTTGCAGCAGGTAATGACAACACTAACTCTTGCTATAAAACATGCCAGGCAGCTGTTTTCCTTGCACTGCTTTAGGTGTAAGGGGCCCAGCCCTGCTGCTATTGGATTCAATGGCAAAACTCCCATGGACTTCAGAGGAAAGAAGTAGACTTATAGTTGAGGGAATTGTTTGTACTGGGGTAAACACTGAGGACTAGTTTCCGGCTCTTGCAGCCAGAAACAGACTGGATGGGGTGCTGAGAAGCTGTGCTTCAGTCCAGATTTCCTGGAGGAATTTTGCATGACTCAATTAAAGTCTTGCTGGAAGTCTGGCTCCTTTTAGGCCATGTAGTTATATGGCATAGGTCGTTGGAAAAACTTACTGTTCTTTATTGCCTGTCCTGTACAATGTCCTGAGACGGCTGCTTTTGAATTCTGTGTCAACTGCTCCTCAACACCTCTTGGCTGCTTATTCTCAAACACCTAGTTGAGACCTTTGTTGGTTTGAACAGAAGTTCTCTTCCTTGGTTCACCTCTGGTGGATCTCAAACAGTTTGTGTCCTGTGATGGTTCCATTAAATCTGTTGTCTCTGCTCTAACGATTCTGTTCTCAGTCCCCTACTATACATGCTTCATCCTAGGAAATTTTATCTGTCACCATGGCAAAATGTCATATGCTTATTTTAAAATTAGGTCTCATATTTCTTCTCTCTGCACTGTGTCAAGGACTAGAGAATCTAGAAAATTACAATTTATTATATCTCAGAATGACCAGCACCATGAGGGATCTACAGGGATCTGCAACCACCTTCTCAGTCTTATCTTTTGGGAGCTATTTCTAACATGGCTTTAGTTTAGGAGTGCAGCTGTTAGATCTAGGTTCAACATTTGAATCACATCGCTCTCCAGTGGTGAAATCTGCCTTCAGTCATCTTAGAAATATTGTCATTGTATGTCATTGACCTGCATCTCTGTCTTTGTTTCTTCTGGTTTATGTTATTGTAAAGCCCTCTGTGCTAGTTTCCAGTCTACAAAATTTAACATACTTCATCTTGTACAAATTACTGCTCCTGTGGCTTCATCTGACACCCTGTGAGTGAACACAGCCCTAGTACTTTGCTTACAGGTCAGTTTCAGTATTCTGTCTGAGGTGCGTCCACTAACTTTATAAAGCCCTTCAGAATCAGGGTATGAACTCCTCCTCTCTCTCTCTGAGTTGATCACACCTTCCAGCCTCACAAGTGCCAGCTGAGTTCACTGGTAACAGCCTGCTTGTTTTGCCAGTTCATAAATTTACACAAACTGGGCAGCTGCTGTTTCAGACATTTAGCAACTTCTCCCTGAAAGTCCCTGTCCAAAGATGCCAGAGATGCTGCTGCTCTTTCACTCTTTAAATCAATACCGAAGGCTTCGCTCTCACTGTGCTTTTAATTGTCAGCTTGGCATTGCACGCTGAGCTATTGTAGTGGGTATATTTTGTGAAACACTTTATTGGCCATGGTTCTATGAGAGGCTGAGCTCCCAGTGACTTCAGTTGGGATCGAGGGGACTTAGCACTTCACAGGATAAAGCTGTACGTGACTTGTAGCCCAAATCTGCTCCCATTCGAATCAGTAGCAAATTTCCCATTGACTTAAAGAGGAACAGGACTAAACTGTTGTATTGGAGCCAGCTCAAGACCTAAAGGTCAGTTGTGACTGTGAAGTTTTGAGAAACACCCCTAATTTATGGGAAAACATTTAATTACTGGGCAGAGGTGAAAAGATAATGCAGTCTAGAAACTTGATTTCTCTTTGTAAAAACAGCTTTCTTTTAAAGATAATATGTCTGGCTTTTTGTGTGAGGGACTGTGATTGGGTATACCTGCCCTGCATTGGACTGGAAAGAGTTAACCCCTATATTGTGGGCAGAGGAAGCCACACCCCCTCACTTCTGCCAGGCATGCTCCAGCTGGAACCACAGTATAAAAGGGAGCAGCTTAGCTCAATCTGGGCTGACTGCTGAGGAGTGAGGATGTGAGCTGTGGACTCCAACCTGGGAGCAGCCAGAAACCCAGACAGGGGAGGCCAGGTGCAGCATGACCCCGGGGAATACCCGGCTGCTTGCAGAAGCCCACGAGGGGAAGGTGTCATTGGAAAGTTCGCTGATCAATGACCCCAGAGTACCTCTGGACTACAGCATAGGAAGACAGGGTAGGAAGTAACCCAGGGGAACTAAACATTGTTTCAGTTGTAGAACTGGGAACCCAGTCAGTGTATTTCAGATGAATCCCTGCTGACCCAGTGGCAGATACACTCACTGTTGATAGGGCCCTGGGCTGGGACCTGGTGGAGTAGGGAGGACCTGGATCCCCCTATCTCGGTCAGCAACCCACCTCTCGGGGGTGGCCCATCCCCCTTGGCTGTTAGGCCACATCATTGGCTCGGGCTGTTAGGCTACACTGCCCTTCCTATAAGGGCAATTCCATTGACTTGGGCCACTGGGCCTTACTGCCCTGTATTGAAGGGGGGTCCTATTGACTCTGACCATTAGGTCATACCGCCCTGAGGAAAAGCGTGGTTATTTGGACTCAGCCGCAAGGCTATAATCTCCACTCCCTCCCACAAGGGGTGATAGGGTATACCTGCCCCGTGACAGGGCCACACTGCTGAAAACATTTCAGTGCAGAGCAGGAATCTGAATTCAGTCTTCTTGGTCATCTGCCAGTAAAAGCTATAGTTCTCATACAATATCACTGGGACGAACTCAACCTTCTTTGGCCTAAGTTCATTAGTTTTCATAAACAATTTTGAGAATTACATTTCTTCTTATGAAATATAAAAACTGATGTGAATTGAAGATTACAGTTGTATACAGGAACCCCTGCAAGAGTTGAATTTCCAATGGCAATGTAAATTGTATATTATATTCTTTATCTGAGTCCAATCAGCAGTTGAAACTGCTTTGTTTGTGTAATATATCCAAGTAAATGTGGCTATTGAGACTTTAACTTATTTGCATTTTCTTCTTGTGTTTCTGCACATGTCCAAGGAGGACAAAGGATAAAAACAGCTTCTTCATTCAAAAGCAGTACATGGGATGCAGGCCTGCAAATGGGATCCGCCATGGTGTACAAAAGTACTCTGCTAATGCAATAGGAAGTGCATAAGGGATCTGATCAGAAGGAAAAAGGCATATGGCTGACCCATACTCCAGAAAGCATCTTTGTTTCCATCTGAAACAAGACGGTGATGGTTCTAACAGCACATTGCTCTTGAAGTTAGCAGGAGTAAACAGCACCTGGAAGTGAACTGAGCCAATCTGACATGCAGTGTCCTGCCTTGTGATGTCAGGCTTATTATTATTTATTTTATTATTTGTGATGTGGAAATGCCTAGGAGCCCCAGTCATGGACCAGAACTCCAGTGTGGCAGGCACCGTACAAACAGAGAACAGAGAGCCATGTTTGGCAGTATATCTGATTTTATGTTGTTGTGTGTATGACAGTGGATTTACTGGTGACCTGCCAAGACTTGGCCTTAACATTAAAATATAGATATTTGCACTTTATTTCATGTTTCTAAGAGGGGAAAAAGAAAGCACCACTGCCAATCCCAAACATTCAAAAATTACAAGTCAGGCCCTCTAAAATCATGATATTGTCTTAAAATATGCTGTGATTTAAAAATAATAATAAATGTGCAGTTCTTTTTATTTGCCTTCTGGTTTTTGAGTAGGGTGCACTCAGGGTGCACTCAGCTCATATTCTCAAGCTTTTCTTTGCAATCATGAGGGCTAGAAACTTCCTTTTTTAAACAATGAACACTGAGATTCTTATGTATTCGCGTGCCTCTGGGAATTGGGGATTTAAGATAAATATTAAAAATCACAAGCCTTGCAGTCTTACACTATATCAATCAATCATCTGTCAATATGGTGACATTGGAAAAGAGGGCAGAAGAAATGAGAGTTAAAAAACGAAGCCCTGACTGAGGCACTATAGAGTTGCACACCTGCATGTTGTTCAACTCCATACATTTTGAATTGTATCCTTCCTTGTGTCCTCTGCATACAGAATTTTTAAAAATCTGTATGACCTTGAGATTTAAACTCCCCCTCTTCCAAATTTATCAGAAGTCTGTTTCTCATTGTGTTGTAGCAGATGCAAACTTTGAATTTTTAGAGCTACATTTTCAGCCTGGACTTAAAAAAGGGCTTAAGTTTTGCAGACACAAATAACTGTGGGTTCAGTTTTGTGCTCAAGTTTGTTTATACCACTTAGAGGTCTAAGTCCTTGATTTCCATCCACAATTTAGAGTGCTTAGATATTATCAAAATCGCGCCTTTGATTTGCATCCACAGAAGTGGATGTTAGTGTCTGAAAATTTGACCCCTAATTAAATTCAGCAATAATTTGAAGTATATGTATGTGGTTTTTTAAAATCTCTCTCTCTCTCTCAATGGGAAATATATAATTTTGTTACTCATCTAACTGAAAAATAGCAGAACAGATGTTGCTCAAAGTTTCAGATCATAAAGTTCATGTTCTGACTGTGTTCAAGCATGGAAAGTCTCAGTCCAAAAGGAGAATTCCTGAGACATTTCTGAGTAAGTGAGAATAGGGTTTTATAATGGTGGTTACATTTTTCAACCCTTACCATAGCTTTAATTGCCACTAATGTTATCGTTAAGGCTACGTGATTTACTCTCTCATGGCAAAAAATGTGTTGCCATGACAGTTATTCCAAATCTTCTTAAATGAATCCTCTGGTTATAATGTGACAGCTTTGTTTTCAATAATGATTTCAGAATAGGCTGGTGTGCCCCGGAATGCTGTAGTATTTGACTAGATGAGTATTATTTCTACCTCTCGTTATATTTCATTGTTTTCTTTCTCTAGCTCTGTCAGTAAAATCTGCTTTTGTTGTTGTTTTTATGTTTATTACAATAGTGTGGATTAAGCAAGATTGGAGAGCCATTGTGCCAGGCACTGTACAAACACAGTAGCACACAGGCCGTGCCCTGAAGAGTTTACAATCTAAATAGGCAAGACAGATACCGGGTGGGGGAATAGGCTAAAACATAAAACTGGAGTGAACAATGTGATGGCCGCAAATGTAATGTTAGTTCCAAGATTCTTTTTGGAGGGTGGGTTGAGATTTAGTTAGGAGGGGATTAGCTGAAAGGAAAGACAAGACAAAGGGAGGGTGATGGGTAAAGGGCACAGAACAGATAAGTAAGAGGGAGGGGAGGAAGAACTAAGAAGCAGGTGTGGAGCAAGGCTGAGGTGAAGGGACTTGAGGCAGGGAGCAGATGGGGGGTGTGGGGTGTTGAATCAAACAACCAATCAGCACAGGGCAGAGAATGTCCAGTCAAAACTATAGAATATATTGTTAATGTTCATCAGTCCCTGCTTATGCTGCTTCTGCAGTTTCTTTCCCAAAGGCCACATGGCTGGAGAAGGGATACAGAATGAGTCCTAGTGGCTTAAGAGGTGCTGACCTCTGTAGAGTTCAGGATCTGTGAGGCCACTGGGGGGAAGGGGTCTCCCTATCTGGGCCAGCTGCTTAAGCTGTTTCTGCTACCTGGACTGTTTTGTTTTTGGTTAAGGTAACCTCATAGCTCATGACTTAGAAACTGGTAGATGGATTAGATATAATAATAGAAATTAGTTGGGGACAGACACCAATTGGTGTCTTGAGGAGAAATTGAACTATGACTTCAGATGAAGGAGGGTCTGAAGCAGGTAATGGCCTGAGTGTAAGGTGGGTAAAGGGATTGTGCTACCCTTCCCTAACCAATGTCCGGGGGCACTAGTTATGGCCAAGGGGGCACAGGGAGAGGCGAATGACCTGAATAATAGAAAACCTGGTTACTGCAACTGGAAGATCTTGAAACAAAGCACAGTGGGGTGGCAGATCTTGGCTGAGATTCCAGAAGTACATTTTCCTAAGCACTGGCTTCAGATAAGCTGCTTTCACTATGGATTTATCTGAAAGTTGCTTCTGTGACACATTGCCAAGGATCTGCTTTCACAAGAATTGTAAGGGAACCTCACAGAGCTACAGTGTTGTGCTCAAACGGCTGAGCCACGTTTGTTTACTTCACATTGAGCCAATCACTTCAGTCTACCCTCTAAGTGACCTTTTGTTTGTAGACTAAAGGGAAAAGTTATGTAATAGCTGTAGCAAGCGATAAACAGAATCCCAACTTCAAACAATAGAAAAATCCTCCTGACCTTCCAAACTATATATTTTGTTGATTTATATATAAGCAACAACCAACTGTTGTAACGCTTGACCACAATATGGAAATCTGATGGATGGGGTGGGAATTGCTTATGTCAATGTTCTTAGCACTGCTATAGCTGATGGCAGTTTCATGAAACTACATTCTAAACTATGGGAAGCAAAGATCCCTCCTTTATAAAAGTGCCAAAAGCATCCTAGCATGCTAAATAATAGGGGTAGGGAGGACTTTCAGGGAAAAAATCATTTTATAATAAATGGCTAAAATATTACTTTTGGCTTATTGAGAAGGGCCAAATTCTGCCCACATCTACCACCCCTTTAACTCCAGTGGCTAAATTGTACCAATAGGATGTAAAAGTTCTGGTATAGGTATTTGACCCAAACTGGAAGAAAGTGTAAAATATTAGTGTTGATGAAGGGCTGAATTTGACGGGGAATCAGCTTGGGCAGTGCTACATATCACAGGCCTGATTCTTATTTACAGTAAGACCCTTTACACCACTCTAGCAGTGTAAAAAAATTCTTAAAATAGGTGTAACTGTAACTTACACCTACTTTGTGTCCCTTTTACACTTCCAGAGTGGAGTAAAAGGACCTTCTTGTTAATGAGAATCAGGTCCAGTGATTTAAACCTGGTTCATTAACAGACTACCACTGCAATAATTTTAATTTATGGAAAAGTACATATCTTAATTAAGATTAATGTGCATTCTGTTTAATCTTCTTACATTTATAACTGAAGAACAAAAACATACAACAAATTAAACGTAATCCCCAACACTTGTGTCACTTAATAAATCATATATAAGCTGAAGGAGCATTAGGTATTATTCACATGCCTGCTCTTAGGTGCCCACAAGAAGTAAAGCACTCAAAGAAAACAAACATTTAAAGCAGGTGTTGAAATAATCAGGGTCAATAAGATAAATCAACTGGAATTTCAAGTGCTTGTAATGAGCACTGAAATGATCTAAAACCACTTTCTTACGTACAACAAGGTAATGAAAACAAACATGCTGACAACAATACCCCACACATCGTTTAGGTCATCTTGAAAACATATTAAATACATACATGGCTCCTAATGATGGTCTGCATGATTTATTTTACTTGTGATTAATCAAAAGTGTCATCTGCTTAAGTTTTACCAATATAACTATATAACCAGTATACTCAATGACCCGAAGAAGAGCTCTGTGTAACCTCAGAAGCTTGTCTCTCACATCAACAGAAGTTGGTCCAATAAAAGATATACACTCACCCACCTTGTCTCTTTAATATCCTGCGACCAACATGGCTTAACACTGCATATGGTTAACTATGTTAGTTAGTTAGGAGTGAGTGTGTCTCCCGCCACCCCCCTCGCAAATAGTTATACTGGTAAAAGCCCTAGCGTAGATTCAGTTATGCCTGAATGGTTTATTTCAGTTCCCAATCTGGAATAAGCTATTGTGACATACTGTACCTTGGGGGAGCATCTTGTAACCCCCATATTCCTCATCTGTATGTAATTGTGATATTGCGTATAAGGCATGCCATGTGAGGTATCAGGGAAAGGTTATGATCTGCTAAAAGACATTGTTCTAGCTAAATATGTGTATCATCAATGCATATGAAATTATAAGAACTGTGTGTATGGTTTTCACTAAAATATGGTGTGGATTTGAGAGGCACCCAGATACTAGCTCTACAGAGACAATGACAAGGGAGGTAAGCAACACCCAGGTGGTTTCTGCTGAACAGACATCACCAGCCATTGTTCAGCAAGGGAACTACAATGCAATGACTTACCTGCATAAGGCCACATCAGGGGAATTGCTCAACCTTGCCTGGGGACTCAGCAATGCCCACCAGACATGCCTGGACTTCTGTTCTCCAAGCACATGGCTAAGGGTATAAAACAGAACACGGGCACCATGCTTCACCTTTCTCCTGCCCCCATCTATGCTGAAGCAACAAAGACACTCAGAAGACTGAAGACTCCAACAGAGGAGACTGGGCCAGGTTTAAGGGGCAAACCTGCATATTAAGGACTGCAATACCCAGTGGGGTGAGAAAAACTGCTTAATCTAGATGTTGCCCACTCTAATAGGGTTGAGAGTTTAAACTGTATGCTCACATTTTATTTTATTTTAGTAACTAACTCTGACTTTTTGCCTAGCACTTATAATCCCTTAAAATCTATCTTTGGTAGTCAATACATTGGTTTTACTGTTTATCTTTACCAGTGAGTTTGCTTGAAGTATGTGGTAAATCTGCTCAGGTTTGTAAAGGCTGGTGTATGTCCACTTTCCATTGATGAAGTGGTGAACCAATTAATAAATTTGGATGGTATATTCCTGAGGTACAGTGCTGGGAGCTGGTGGGATTTGGCTGGTGCCTTTCTCTATGTGATTCATGAGTGGCTGTGGGAGCCTTCATGCAATCTAGCTGGGTGTGGAGTTTCACATGCGGTTGTGCTGAGTGATAACAGTGCCTGGAGCGCTTTGCTGCTTTTCACTAGCAAAACATTGTGAGAGACAATGCAGGCTGGAGAGTTAAGGGGACACAGTGGTCCCATCTCATACCACAGTCCCAGGCTGCACCCTGGGGATTCCATCACAGCTATACTAGTATAAGGCACCATTGGTGTGCTCACTGCATGGAAGAAAGCAAGGACGTATTGTATGGGTTTTAACCAAGCTGCAACTTTATTAGTCAAATAACTTCCACGATTACCATTACGGAACAGCCCAGCACAATCACTTGCACCCCACTGGTGCTTTGACAATTCTTGGAGGCTCCCTCCACAAGGGAAGCGAATCATCACACTAGGAGGGTCTCTGGATGCCTCCACTTGCCCATTAGCAATCTTGCCCCTGTTGGGGGCTGAGGTGAGATAGAACCTCAATGCCCAATAAGCATCACTGTCAAGTGCATTGGCAGGGTGGCCCCAGAGGGTAGTGCCCAACCCCGGGTTTGTGTTTGCCCCTCATGGGGATAAGACACCATGCCCCCATCTTATAAGGAGATGCCTTTGGTGTGATGTCCTCTCTCTTTAAATGTTTGAGCACTCCCCGGTCCCCAGTGCAAAGTCCCACTTTTGTGCTGGTTTCAGTTTTGCTGCCAGAACAACAATGTCTCCACAGCAGACAACTGTGTATCCATCACTCCCTCTGTGTCTGACTGTCTCCTTCTCTGCTGGGTCCAAGTATAACACTTAGGATGCCCCCTATGTTACCTTTTTATTTATAATTTTTTATTATTTTTTCCAAATACAACAAATACCAGATTCATCATGATGCGCAAAGTAAATAAAGAGGGTTAGGACAAAGGCAGGGGAGGGGAAGTGACATATTTATCTTCAGGATCTATGTTAATCATAGGTCTTTAAAAAGTCAGCCCAAATTACTTTGAATTTTTCAGGCACTCCGTTTTTGTGGAATGCCAGTCATTCACTAGCTGCGAGGTCAGCCATGAGAGGGAGTGACTTTTCCATTTTTGCAGGATTAATTATTAACACATTGGAACCATGCTGCCTGGGTACCAGGTAATCTCCAGGTATAAGGGATATATCCAAGAATGAAACTTGCGGGGGAGGGCTCCAACTTAGCTTCCAATATCAAATTGGTCTTTGACCCATCTCATACCGGAAATTTGTGATACAGGGGCATTCCCAAAATATATGAGCTAATGTAGGACCAAAAGAGTTATATTTCCAACAGCGGTCAGCATTTATGAAGCCCATTATCATGAGTCTATGTGGGGACCAGTATATTTGAAAAAGTGTCTTCTAGTGACTAAGTCATAGTCTCAGGTTTATAGTTGCTTTTTGAACATTAGATATTCATTGAACTGTATTCCATTGGGTTGGTGGTAGCTGTTTATCCAAATCTCTGTTCCAAGCAATTCTCAAATTATTGATCTCTGGCAGAGTTTTTGGGGCCAGAAAATCATAAAAGGATACCACTGGTGGAGTAAATCCAGGAAGTTTCCTTCAAAATAATAAAAGTTCTGGAGGTTCTGGAGCTCCCAATGCATCTGGTCCAAATACATTCATAACTGGGGATACTTCCACACTCTGGAGCAGGAAAAGCCAAATTGTTGCTGAAGATCTACAAATGGTTTAAATTTATCATTGTCAATTAGCTGCGACACAGTCATAATTCTTCTCTTCATCCAATCCCTCACATCAAGGTTTTGCCACTGATTTTAAGAATGGGATTGCTCCATAGGACTGCCTCTACATGGAAGAATAGATGGAAGCAGAACTTTCTAGCCACATTTGACCAAGCTTGCCTCAGAGCTGTTATTATGGGAGCTCTGGAGCCACCAAATCTACAATAATTTGATCCCACAATGCCTGAAAGGGGGCAAGGGTACACCAATTCTTGTTCAACCTGTACCAAAGGTGGGATCTGTGAGGTCACTTCTAACAGCCACATCGATGCCTGGCTTAACAGCAAGGAGATGTGATAGTTTTCTAAGTTGGGAAAATGAAATCCTTCCAGAGACAGGGGGAGCTGTAATTTGTTCAGAGTCAGTCTAGCTTTTTTACCTGGGCCCCAAAGGAGTCTTCTGAAAATATTACTGAATTTCTTAAAATAAGTTTGAGGAATAGAAATAGGAAAATCTCTCAAAACATACAAAATTCTGGGAAGGACATTCATTTTCAGTATATTAATTTTATCCCCTATATTACCTTTTTGGATCTGGAGCCTAAATCAGCAAGTTTCTGTAATGGGTACCTGACAACTAAATGACAGGTTTCAGAGTAACAGCCGTGTTAGTCTGTATTTGCAAAAAGAAAAGGAGTACTTGTGGCACCTTAGAGACTAACCAATTTATTTGAGCATAAGCTTTCGTGAGCTACAGCTCACTTCATCAGATGCATACTGTGGAAAGTAGATCTTTTTATACGCACAAAGCATGAAAAAATGGGTGTTTACCACTACAAAAGGTTTTCTCTCCCCCCACCCCACTCTCCTGCTGGTAATAGCTTATCTAAAGTGAAAAAACCCAACCAGCCATGGCCAGTCTAGTGGTATGGGGAAAAATTCCTTCCCAGCCCCAAAGTGGTGACTAACTTCACTTGCAGAGACCTAGATAGTGGAGGAATGGTGGGCTGACTGCTGGTAACCAGCTAACAGGAAGTGGCCCTGAGCTCCTGGCTCTTATCATGGCTCCAAATCAAATGCCAGATCCCACCGGACCTCAAGCCTTCTCTGGAAGTCTTGGGCACTGGAAATCTTGTGGGACCCAGTCCATCCTGTCTTTTTTTGCCCTCTCCCATAGTGGGAGCCACCAAAACACACCCTTCATTAAGCTCAGGGCCCTCTGACGCTGGTATAACTTCATCCACACTAGTTGGATTTTTTCACTTTCACTATACTGGTATGCTTAAAGTGGCAAAACTTTCTAGTGTTGACACGCCCTCAGTTTCTCCATAACAATGGCACCAGAATGCCATGCCTCAGTTTCTCCATAACAATGGCACCATAACAATGGCACCATAAGCATTGCTACCTGTGGGTGCTTCTGTAGCTGCATCCTGAATTTACAATTAAGCAGGTGAAATAGTGATTGAAGATGTTAGAAAACGACTCCCTTCTAGAGGCAACCCATCCCCAAGCCTTTGTGTGGAAACCTCTCTAAGATTATTAGGGTCCTAAGAAGGAGGGGGTTTCTCTTGTCCACTTTTTTTTTAGGGGTGGATGAATGGGATAATCTTTAGGCCGCATGATGTTCTCTCTTCACTCTTTCTAACCTACTTAAAAGAGCCTCCAGTTAGGGAGACCCTACCATGTGCAGCCCTGGAGTTTTAAAATTATTCGCTAGCTGACTATCTGTCTTTTTTCAGACTTTACACCCACGTAATTTATCATTTACAAATGCCCAATAGCCATACCCAATAAACAGGCACAGTAGTATCCTCGACCATCCCTTGGTTATGGGGTGGGTGTACATGAATGCATAAAGCTCTCCATGCAGCAAGAATTAGAATTAGCATTGCATGGGTGCAGCTTTGGATACTAGTGGAAGTTCCTGAGAGCCAACAGCTGCAGAGATTCATTTGGACTGGATAGGGCCAAAAGCAATTCAGATATAAGGGTTCCATTGTTTGCTCAACTTGCTTCACTGTGGAGTGCAGCCTGTGTTTAATTTTTAGTTAATATGGCATGCACAGATAATAGGCCATGTTAAATGTCTGCAACCAGCTTCTATTGTAATCTGCTAGAAGATTCTTTTTGTGGTTTAAACTTTGGCATATGAAAAACTCCAGTACTTTACATATACAAAATGTCAGTTATGTGCCCCGAGGCAAAAATCTAAGAATTATACCAATGCACTGATTGATCTGGCTCTAGATAATTTATCTGCAGAAGTATATTTCATAATTTAGGCTCAAAAGAGGGCTACAGAGCTCACTTGTTTTGAGTAAAAATTGCAGTCATTAATTTCTCATTAATTGCAAAATGTCTAGATTCTACAGCACAAGAAAAAACGAATAAGGAACTGTATTTTACAGGAGCCAATAATATGCAAGCGTGATGCTTTATTCACTCAGAAGAGTAGAACAACGGAAACTATCTGGGGTAAATTCTCTGCTGATTTAAGGTCCTGTTGACTTTGGTGGAACAGGAGTAGGGGCTTACCTTCTGTGCAACATCACTAATTTCAGTGCAGAATCTAGTCTGTAATATCAGCTAGCCTGATATCTGCAGCCATTACTACAGCAAAATTCCCACTGTCTTCAAAGGGAATTTTGCATGAGTGAGGACTGCAAGATCAGACCCTTTGTACGCATCCATAATGCAGTGCTCTGAATGCAGCATAGTCTGTTGAGAGAAAGCTATAGTTTAAAGGAGGGAACAGTTAGGAGCACTTATTTTAAAAATCTCATTAGCAAAAAAACCACACACCCATATGCATGTGCTGGTCTAATTTCTGAACAAAGAGAATTTTTTCACTATACAAGAGGATTGCTAAGAACAGACAGTAAATGAAAATCATAAACATAAAGGACCAGATCCTCATTTAAACTCAGGCTACTTTATATTGCTCTGTCAGTGTAAATGGGCCTTAAAGGGAGAGTACTGCAGTACTGTACATCAGAGTAGTGTCAGAATCAGACCCACAGCATGTAACACTGTACTGGATTTAAAGCTTCTGAGGTATTTAGAATTTGCTCCACTTGATCAAAACAAGAATCTAATGAAATTGTAGCAAAAGCTTTAAATTGTTGAATGGAATATGGGGTTGGAGTTTGAAGTTTCTTTAGTAAAAGAAGCTTCCAGGGATAGAGAGCTGAAGTTCTATAGCTGCAAAAGTATATGGAATATAACTCTTTGTGAAAAAGTCCTGTCTCCAATATTTCAGAGCTAGTCAAATTACTGGCAGCCAGAGTTGTGTGGGAGGTGAAATCTAGAGTGAGTGAAGAAACAGAAACTCTGGGCCAGATTTCTATCTCTGTGACACCAGTGTAAATCCAGACAAGTTTCCCTGAAGTAGATGGAGTTGTTCCAGATTTACAACATGTAATCGAGCTCAGAATCTGATCCTCTAGTTTAGACAGCTAGGTATTCTCTGAGTTAAGAATCTGGACAATTATACAAATTCCCATCAGAGAATGGAGGAGTTTTCTAGTAATAACCAAACCAGCCAGATCAGGAGAGAAAGGAAGAGGACAGACAGAAGGGAGATACAGGAAAAGAATAATCAAAGAATTCTAAGGACTGAGCTAGAATAAAGCAAGTTACGATGCAGCCCACATTGGGACAAATCGCTCCCAAAGAGTACAGCCTAGAGTGGCTAGGAAAGCAACATTATACACCAAACTGGTATAAGACCAATCAGTGTGCTATTCATGATTTCACTGAATGGGCATAGTGTGTTTGTGTGTCAGAATAAATAGAAAGATATGAGCCTCCACTGATATAAATCCATGTGGCTCCATTGACTTTAATGCAGTTTTGTTGATTTACACCAGCTGATGAACTGCCCCCAAATTCTCAAGTATGGACATAAAACAAAGATTATTTGTTCTTCAAAAAGATCAGAAACTCTTGTGATCATCTACAAATTAATAGGATAATCTCTCTCTCTCTCTCTCTCCCCCCCCCCTTTATAGAACACCTAACATCACAGTATCTAAGTTTGACATTGCTCCTTAAATCAAAAAAATAGTTAACGGGATATGAATATACTGTGCTGTATGTATTAAAATATATTGCGTGCAAGATCTAAAAATAGATCATGGAATGTGAGTTCTATTATATATATATTGGCTAACTACATAGTAATGTATGAACTATTTACATAGTATTTTATTTCACTTTGCAGGGGAGGATGTGAGTAAAACAATACGGCCAGTAAAGTACAT
The DNA here is from genome assembly GCF_965140295.1 of Lepidochelys olivacea. Classification (NCBI taxonomy): domain Eukaryota; kingdom Metazoa; phylum Chordata; order Testudines; family Cheloniidae; genus Lepidochelys; species Lepidochelys olivacea. Next base: position 27,315,237 of record NC_140415.1, read on the forward strand.
GCTATTCGAATTCATAAAGCAATTCTTCCCATGTGTGTAAGCAACCACCTCCCTCTTGCTCACCAACTGATGTTCTGTGTATCTTTCCCCTCTCCTCCAAACAAAGAAGAGGATAAAATGAAAGTTGGCAAAAGCAGATGTATCTGAGGCTGATCCTCTGGGACTCCTATCACCCACTACAGCATGAATTTCTTAAAAGCCAGGCCTTGCCTGTAGAGCCACAACTCTTCAAAGGGTTTTTGAAGCATGACCAGGAACCTATAAAGATGCATGCTAGCAGGGCCAGTTGTTACACAATTAGTTCTCTCCTGACTCCACCACAGTTTACACTGACACCCCTCCCCCTCCAAAAAAACCCAACAAAAAACAAAAACAAAAAACTAACTGCGTGTTGCTCATAGAGAGAAGCCGCTGCAGGTCAGAGAAACAGGGAGCCTTATGCTACTTCCACCCTTCCCCTTTTGCCCATCTGAGCAGGTTTCTCTGCTCCTTTCTTTCCTTTTGCTGCTCACATTGGAGGGAGAGGATCTGAATACAAATTTTAAATTCTTTGGATGCAGATTAATTTTTCTTTGCTCAGGATTCACCTGGGACACAGGGACTGTGAAGATTGATAAAGGGACTGAAAACATGTCCTCCTCTGGGTTCTGTAGTGAAACATTGTACATTTTCACAGCAGTAATTCCCAATGAATCACAACTGATCCCTGTGTCTTCTACAACTGCAACATGCTAATTACTACGTTTTAGCATTATGTTTTTAATTGACTGCACATATAGTAAAGATATACTAGAGCTGGTCAAAAATAAAAAGGAAACACAAATTTTACTTTAAAATATTTTGGAAAATTTTCCTCATTTTTTGAAGTAGGGAATTTTGTTGAAATTTCAGAATTTGAAGAAATGTCACCCATCCCCAGCAAATACTTATCTCATTACCTGTGAATTCACCACTTGTAGTTTCAGGATACTGTGTGTCTTTGCCTCCCTCCATTCCCATCTGACAGTAGGTGTAAAATAACTTTTTTTTAGTCACTATATCTCATTATTTACAAATTATATATGCTAGCTCAGTTCAGTTTGTCTTTTATAAGAGAGGTTCACCTTGGAAAACAATATCTTCAGTATACCTGAGATATAAACATTCATCTGGGCAAAATTTCAAAGGGTTTCCAAAACTGAATCCATGAAAATTTTGAGTGTGACATTTTATACATGCAACCCCCCTACATTTCCATGTGTGAACCCATTCATATCTCAGCATGACAATCACACACAGTATTTAGAATATCACAGTGAGTGATAAAATATTGCAGGTGTATGTTAGAGGCCATCTATTCCATTATAATGGTTGCTCCCAGGAAAAGACAGACATAAGATTTGTAATCTGAAACTAATTTTCTCTTTTTTTTAATGTTGTTGAGTTATATGTGTTAGAAAATCTTAGTACAGTTTGGTGTTGCATGTTTACATGACTGACATATAATGGCAGTTACATGTATCACTGTTACAATGTTAAAATTGTGGTTGGAAAGATCCTTCAATGGTGCTTTAAACCAGGTGAGGATCTGCTTTTACAATTTCTGCTTGTGTTTTTGAGTTCATGTATTCACATGAAGGATCTGAGGGTTATAGCGGATCACAAACTGAATATGAGTCAACAATATGATGCAGTTGCAAATAATGCTAATAATACATTCTGGGGTGTATTAACAGGAGTGTTGTATGTAAGACATGGAAGGTAATTGTCCCTCTCTATGTGGCACTGGTGAGCTCTCATCTGGAGTCCTGTGTCCAATTCTGGGCGCCATGCTTTAGGAAAGGTGTGGACAAATTGGAGAGAGTCCGGAGGAGAGCAACAACAATGATAAAAAGTTTAGAAGATCTGACCTATGAGGAAAGGTTTAAAAAACTGGGCGTGTTTAGTCTTGAGAAAAGAAGACTGAGGGGGACCAGATAACAGTCTTTAAGTATGTTAAGAGCTGTTATAAAGAGGATGAGGCTTAGTTGTTCTATATGTCCATTGAAGGTAGGACAAGTAGTAATGGGCTTAATCTCTAGCACGGGAGATTTAGGTTAGACATTAGAGAAAATTTTCTAACTATAAGAGTAGTTAAACTCTGGACTAGGCTTCCAAGGTCTATTGTGGAATCCCTATCACTGAAGTTTTTTAAGAACAGGTTGAACAAATACCTATCGGGATGGTCTAGGTTTACTTGATCCTGCCTCAGGGGGCTGGACTTGATGATCTCTCAAGATCCCTCCCAGCCCTCCATTTCTATGATTCTAGGCAAAAACTATTTTTTTTCCATGCAAAGGAACCCTATTGAAATGTTATTGTCAGCATAACATTCAGCCCTCAAAACTCTTCCATCATAACTACTGCTTGTAGAAGTCAGGCAGAAGGTGCTGTTTGAAAACACATAATAGAGATAACATTTTTCAGTATCCAAGGCTTTTCAAGAGATGGCAAAACAGCCAACAGCAGCCTACACATATGACAGGCTTGGAGCTAAGACCAGAGCTCTCATTACACACAGTTAGGAATTTTGTTGAGTCAGACATCACGGGTGGAGGAATATTGTTCACCTCTTGGAAAAACTATAAGGTTGATAGGGTGTGTGGCCAAGCCTATTAGCAGGGAAGGCAAAGTAGAAGAGAGAGGAGTAATCTTTTTCTTTATATTAGGTAGGTGACATTCAGCCATGAACACCGGGCCAAATCCTCAGCTGGTGTAAATCTGTGCAGCTCCACTGATGTCATCTCCATTGACGTCAATGGAACGACATCTATTTACGCCATCCGATAACTTCCTCAGTGAAGAAATTCAGTGCTGGGAGGGCTGTTTTCAAAGAGGTAAGAAAATGAACAGCAGGACAAAATGACAGATTTGAGCAGACAAAGATGTTTTGTATCCCTTAGTATTTAAGGCTTTTCAGTAGGTTATGGAGTCAGTTGATCAGATGAATTCTGTAGAAGAGAAATAATGAAATACTGAGAATGAGAGCCACCTTTAAAGCCATTTTGAAAGGCCTGGGAGCTAGAGATGGACAAACTGGGTAAGACATTTTGTTGAAGAGCTTGAATATGAGTGCTTTTTGGCTATCTATGTGTAGAGCCTGAGGGAGCTATATTAGGAGATTTGGGGTCTCTGAGGGTTCCTCAGGGCAGGCAGGGTAGGGTTTGCCAACCTGTTTGGAATCAGATGTATTTCATAAGGCAGAGTGAACATCACATTCTATTGAGGAGAAGAAGGCATGATTCTTCTCCTGGCAGCTCAGTTCAACTCTCCTGCTCATTAGGCGTTGAGTACCTTCAGCTCCAAGTATTAAAAGATTAATCGTGTGTGTGTGTGTGTGTGTGTATGACTGCTGTCCTGACATATTTGGATGGATTTGGTGGGAGAAGACTTACCTTGCAATTTCCCAAAGTAACGTCCAGCTGGCCACCTCTAACATCTGTTACAAATGTGAGGAAAATAGCATCTTTGGGAAAACAGAGTTGGTATAAGCTTGAATAGCAGACGAAATTCAATGTTGATAAATGCAAAGTAATGCACATTGGAAAACATAATCCTGACTATATATATAAAATGATGGGATCTAAATTAGCTGTTACCACTCAAGAAAGAGATTTTGGAGTCATTGTGGATAGTTTTCTGAAAACATCCACTCAATGTGCAGTGGCAGTCAAAAAAGTGAACAGAATGTTGGGAATTATTTAGAAAGGGATAGATAATGAGACAGAAAATATTATATTGCCTCTATATAAATCCATAGTGCGCCCACTTCTTGAATACTGAGTGCAGATGTGATCACCCCCATCTCAAAAAAAATGTATTGGAATTGGAAAAGGTTCAGAAAAAGGCAACAAAAATGATTAGGGGTATGGATTAGGGGTACGGCTGCCATATGAGGAGAGATTAATAGGACTGGGACTTTTCATCTTGGAAAAGATACGACTAAGAGGGGATATGATACAGGTCTATAAAATCATGACTGGTGTGGAGAAAGTAAATAAGGAAGTGTTATTTACTCCTTCTCATAACAAAAGAACTAGGGGTCACCAAATGAAATTAATAGGCAGCAGGATTAAAACAAACAAAAGGAAGTATTTTTTCACACAACACACAGTCAACCTGTGGAACTCCTTGCCAGAGGATGTTGTGAAGGCCAAGACTATAACAGGGTTAAAAAGAGAACTAGATAAGTTCATGGAGGATAGGTTCATCAATGGCTATTAGCCAGGATGGGCAGGGATGGTGTCCTTAGCCTCTGTTTGCCAGAAGCTGGGAATGGGCGACAAGGGGTGGATCACTTGATGATTACCTGTTCTGTTCATTCCCTCTGGGGCAGCTGGCATTGGCCACTGTCAGAAGACAGGATACTGGGCTAGATGGACCTTGGTTTGGCTGTTCTTATGTTCTAATTATCTCTGTTTTAAATGCAGTTTATACTGAAGTACAGAGGAACTTTCTGCTTTTAGAAGGTAGAAGCTGTTGTGTCCTTTTACCCAGTTGAGGCTCTGTGGTTAGTTCCCCTATTCTTTTGTTTGTGAAGGAAAGATGTGACAGCAATCCAAAGAGATTTAAATTTATTTAAAGAACTGCTGAGAGTGCATGAGAAGAGTGGAGGTTTAGCAGTTTCTGGTAGATAATTATTTGTATGGACTTTTAGAAAACTTTCACTGAATGCGGATGCCATGTGGCATCCTCTGGCCATTTATTCCAGAGGGGAAGGCTGAGGCCAACTTCTTCAAAACTGGCCTTGTGTTTTTCTATTTTTGATATCTTGGGTTCATTGCAACAATGAATATTTTAAGGAAACTCCTGGCTTAAGCAGGACTTCCCAAATTGAAACCTAGGCCAGAGTTTGCCCACTTCAACAAGATTGGACCATGTTGTCTGTATCAGAGTATATTTCACACCTGATTTGACCAGGGGCTCCACAGGATAAGGGAGAATCATCAACCACAAAGATGAAGAGAAAGGAAGAAGGCCTTGCCTTTTGGGTCAGCAAGCCATCTCAGTAAGACTGATGTTCCAGAGCCCATGAGACTGATCATGTCTGAGGAAGGAATTCATGATATCAACCCAGCTATCTAGCCTTGACCAGCTCCTTTTATCTGAGAACACTTGCCTGCAACCATTGATTGGTCCTTGACTGCAGCTACCCCTCCCATTGCATGTGAGTCCCAAGACTATGGGAGCTGAAGAGTTTGAACCACTTTTTATTTTAAGTATCTTATTTTTCCTTTTTCTGTTTTTCCTTTTTGTTTTTATTTAGTGGGAGAAATCTCAGCTTTCTATTATTTTAGGGTGTGAATATGTAGTTGGGTGAATGAACATGTATAGGAATTTCTGCACAGATGACACAGGCAGGTGCCAAAGAAAAATCCCTTAAATTTAAATAGTCCTGAAGTCTGCCTTAAATTCACTGAATCTGTGTGATCCTAATTTTGTGAAAGGGTCCAAAGAAACTAAGCTGTCATCTATATATAGTGCTAATTGAGAGAGCTGCTAAACATCCTCCTAAAAAAGTGTCTTCTAGAAGTTGGTAATTAGTGCTGGGGCATGGAGTGATGTGTGGGGAGGAGTCATGAAACAAATTAGCCACCACACAATAGTAAAATTTAAGGCAGAAACTTCCATTGGTCTAAAGGTTGGGATATAGAGATAAACAGTAATTTGGTTTAAATACCAAAATATTCACTCAGTTAAAAGTTGATTTCACTGCAGTGGGTGCAAGTTCTATAATTGTGGCTTATAACTAAATAATTGGCAGCGTCTATGAACTTCCTGTTTCAGGATTTGTAAGGATTGATTCTCTGCTGTTTTAATTTGATGATCTGGCTAAACTGATGATTTAATTTCAACATTGCTGCTAACTTGTTCATTTGATCAGATTTTCACCTCAATTTGATAACTGTATTATTTAATTCTTTGTTTAATGATGTTTATAGTAGTGTAGCCTTAGTGATTATGCTGAGTCATGTTTCTTTCAAGAAGCAACTGAGGTCAGAACCACTGAGAATCTTTGGTGGGTATTAGCAAGCCCACCTCGGAGCCTAGCAAACTTCCTCTAAATTAACCTTTTAGTTCTCACAGAAACCACCCAAAAAAAGTGTGGGTCAGATTATGACATCCTTGCTCATGTCAAGTAATATGTTAGTCTCATTTCAACAGGGCTAGTCAATGAGTAAGATACCTCTCAAAATGAAGTGGTGGATCAGAATCTGTCCAGGATTACTATGGCCACATAGTTATCTGTGATGAGGTTCAATAAGGATAAGTGCAGGGTCCTGCACTTAGGACGGAAGAACCCAATGCACAGCTACAGACTAGGGACCGAATGGCTAGGCAGCAGTTCTGCGGAAAAGGACCTAGGGGTTACGATGGACGAGAAGCTGGATATGAGTCAGCAGTGTGCCCTTGTTGCCAAGAAGGCCAATGGCATTTTGGGATGTATAAGTAGGGGCATAGCGAGCAGATCGAGGGACGTGATCGTCCCCCTCTATTCGACATTGGTGAGGCTTCATCTGGAGTACTGTGTCCAGTTTTGGGCCCCACACTACAAGAAGGATGTGGATAAATTGGAAAGAGTCCAGCGAAGGGCAACAAAAATGATTAGGGGTCTGGAACACATGACTTATGAGGAGAGGCTGAGGGAACTGGGATTGTTTAGTCTGCGGAAGAGAAAAATGAGGGGGGATTTGATAGCTGCTTTCAACTACCTGAGAGGTGGTTCCAGAGAGGATGGTTCTAGACTATTCTCAGTGGTGGAAGAGGACAGGACAAGGAGTAATGGTCTCAAGTTGCAGTGGGGGAGGTTTAGGTTGGATATTAGGAAAAACTTTTTCACTAGGAGGGTGGTGAAACACTGGAATGCGTTGCCTAGGGAGGTGGTGGAATCTCCTTCCTTAGAAGTTTTTAAGGTCAGGCTTGACAAAGCCCTGGCTGGGATGATTTAATTGGGGATGGGTCCTGCTTTTGAGCAGGGGGTTGGACTAGATGACCTCCTGAGGTCCCTTCCAACCCTGATATTCTATGATTCTATGATTCTATCTCTTTGGATCAGACTAGCTATTAGCAATGTAACTTAGAGCAAACTGGCATCAGTTTGGCCTTACTCCACAATAATAAGGCTAATGGATAAGAAAATAAGTTCAATGGGAAAAAACACAATTCAGACTGATGAAAATAAGTCTGAAGAGTGTAAGATTTAAAAAGACTGATTAAAAAACTCCAAAGACTGATGAAATATTGGTAAGACTGATGAAATAATGAGATTGATGGAAAAATAACCAACCCCCTTTTTACATTTGAAGTGGAGGGAAAAGTTTACAATGGTTACCATTGCCATTGTTCTGATAAAGTAAAAGGCTCTGAACTTGATTTAGGCTTAGACTCTGGGCTACTGCTCTGGATGTTCAGGCTGTTGTACTTTCTCCCGCACTGCTCTGGACTCTAGCTCTGGTTTCCCGGCTCTGCTCTGGGCTGCTGCTGCACTGTCCCCATCTCTGCTCTGGCCGCACCAGCTCACATGGAGGATGGATCCTGGTCTCTCAACTCCCTCACTGGCTTGCCTGCCCTGTCAATGCAGCTGACTTGGATTGCTGGCCTCTCTCGATTGTCCCTGGGGCACTGTCAGTCTCAGGATCCTGACTCCTCTTTGGCCCTTCCCCTTTCTCCATACCCCCTTACATCAGGAATGGGAGGTTTGACATGAGGTGATAGTTGTCTAGGGCTGAAGTATGAAGGGTGGGTTTCTTCAGTCTTGGCCAGACTATTACATGTTTGAAGGAAGAAGGGAAGGTTTCTTCTCTAAACGATGCATTGGCTATTTTGGTCAGGAGTGGCACCAGTTGCTCATACCTCTCCTTTACAAATCAGGAAGGGCATGGGTTGTGTTCACAAATCTTGGGTCGTGACTTCTGGATATGCACTAGATCTGACATAAGCTCATCTGCCATGCCTCAGATGTCTCTATTTAATATCCAGAGAGGAGTTGGACTCCTGTCAGACTGCATCAGACAGGACTCTCGGATTCCAGTTTATGCAGGACATGTCAGAGGCAGACTGGCATTTTTAGCCATCAATTTTATGACTGTCTCAGCTATGGATTTCTGGTCTTAGTTATTGTATTTTGTAAGTGATCTATATGATCTGGGATTAACTTTAATACCAGCTAGAGTAATTATCAAAACATGTGGCATGCTGATGACACACTTACAGCTTCACATAAACTGGTAAACATTCTGTTAACCATAAGCCAAGAAGTTTAAATCCCAGGCCAGCTGGAAACATGCTTCCTGGATCTCCTTTCCTGACATGTTTGGTTTGTTTTTAAATTTGAAAAATGAGTGACTGGGAAAATATGGAAGCAGAAGATTTCATTTGAAGTTTCAGACATTGCATGATCACATCTTATATGTCCTTCTCTTTTCTAACCACCTGGTCAGGAGAACTTCTGAGTGCCCTCAGCTGCCCAGTCCTGCTCTCACTGAACTCAGTTGCAAAACCTGTTGACTTCAGTGAGAGCAAGGTCAAGCCCATGGAGTTCAATGACAGTTGACGATGCTCAGCACTTCACATTCATTTTTTATTAATGTTCACTGAAGTGAATTAAAGCTTCAGTCCTGCGAATCCTTGATTCTGATGGGCCTGCTAGTGTGACTAAGGACTACTCTTGTGGGTAACTGGGATAATTTGTGTCATTTAAGGCCCACCCTGTTCTGGGAGCAATGCAGAGCCTTATGGCCTCAGAGAAAGTTGTGGAGGGCAGGGGGGCAATCCCACCCTGAGCTTCTCAGTGCACACCAGGAGTGTACAGGCTGTATCCTCCTATGGAATGGTGACTCCTGCTCTGCCTGGTGCACCCAGCCCTCTCCATGGATGGGTGTGTATGTGGAGTGGGAGGCCTGGCTTAGAAAGAGGTTCATTGAGCTTCTTGGAGAGAAATGCTGCAGAGTGCAGCCAGATTTGCACACTGTGTATACTGTGAATGTGAAAAATGAAAGGAATAGAGCAACAAATGATGAAGGATAAAGCACATGCCAGAGAACACTCAAACATGAGCACATGAAGGAAAAAGGGTTAAGTCAGTAATGAATCCTCAGAAATAGTTCTCGGTTTAGAGCCTGAGCCAAAGCCCATTGAAGTCAAAGGGAGAATTCTTGCAGCACAATAGCAGCATTAGACGGATGTAAGTGGCCCTACACTGCCATTCCTCCTTGTAGAGGACATGCTGGGAGCAGGGGCTGGGCGCCTGGTTAGGGATGTGTTTGTGATATCATAGACTTTAAGGTCAGAAGGGACCATTATGATCATCTAGTCTGACCTTCTGCACAACGCAGGCCATGGAATCTCACCCACCAACTCCTGTAACAAACCCCTAACTTATGTCTGAGCTATTGAAGTCCTCAAATCGTGGTTTAAAGACTTCAAGGTGCAGAGAATCCTCAAGCAAGAGACCCATGCCCCATGCTGCAGAAAAAGGCAAAAAACCCCCAGGGCCTCTGCCAATCTGCCCTGGGGGAAAATTCCTTCCCGACCCCAAATATGGCAATGAGCTAAACCCTGAGCATGTGGGCAAGACTCACCAGTCAGACACCCAGGAAAGAATTCTCTGTAGTAACTCAGATCCCATCCCATCACAGGCCATTGGGCATATCTACTGCTAGTAGTCGAAGATCAATTAGTGGCCAAAATTAGGCTATCCCATCATATCATCTCCTCCATAAATTTATCAAGCTTTGTCTTGAAGCCAGATATGTCGTTTGCCCCCACTGCCTCCCTTGGAAGGCTGTTCCAGAACTTCATTTCTCTGATGGTTAGAAACCTTCGTCTAATTTCAAGTCTAAACTTCCTGATGGCCAGTTTAGATCCATTTGTTCTTGTGTCCACATTGGTACTGAGCTTAAATCATTCTTCTCCCTCTGTGGTATTTATTCCTCTGATATATTTATAGATAGCAATCATATTTCCTCTCAGCCTTCTTTTAGTTAGGCTAAACAAGTCAAACTCATTGAGTCTCCTTTCATAAGACAGGTTTTCCGTTCCTCAGATCATCCTAGTAGCCCTTCTCTGTACCTGTGCCAGTTTGAATTCATCCTTCTTAAACATGGGAGACCAGAACTGCACACAATATTCCAGATGAGGTCTCACCAATGCCTTGTATAATGGTACTAACACCTCCTTATCTCTACTGGAAATATCTCGCCTGATACATCCCAAGACCGCATTAGTTTTTTTGATGGCCATATCACATTGGTGGCTCATAGTCATCCTATGATAGACCAATACTCCGAGGTCCTTCTCCTCCTCTGTTACTTCCAAGTAATGCGTCCCCAGTTTATAACAGAAATTCTTATTATTAATGATGCTGAGAGGATTCTTGAGCTATGGGGTAGTTCTTAGGCAGACCTCGGGAGGCTGCTCTCAATGAGAACAGGGCCAAGCCCAGGGCTGCTTTAGCTTATGTTTTGGCTCTTGCAGCAGGCCAGAATCAGGGTGCTGTAAAACTACAATTGTCCACTCTGGGCTACATCACCTGTGCTGTGCTTTTCAGGGGGCTCAGCACAGAATCTAACCCTTTGGCTTTGGTCACATTCAACCCAAGGAAGTTTTCTGCCATGCACTGAATGTTAGGAGAATGGAGATATGGGAGAAATCATTGAGTATCAACAGCATATAAATTACCCTCAAACCTGTCAGGTCTAGTCAGTTTGCCTAGGGAAGTACAGTATACTCAAAGAATATAATATGGAACACTGGACTGAATCCTGAAGAAAACTTAAACCATTGCTGGGGAAAAAAGCCTTTTCCTCAGAACTTGGGGGTGGGGGAAAATGAAAGAAGAATAGGAGGGACCCTGAAACCCAAAGACTGAGGAAAAATGTTGAATAAGAATATCACAGGCAACAGTGATGAATGAAGCATGGAACACTAGAAGAATTAGGAATAAGAAGCTTTGGGACCGAGCAACAACCATTAAAATCCATCAGTGGCACCATTTCTACAATCATCACTGCAAAACTCTGATTGATGAGGATCAAGTAAAACAATGTGGTTAGAGTTATATCAGGGATGAATCTGGTCCATTCAGTCAAAAAGGAATAACTTGGCTCAAAACAGAAATGGAAGCAAAGAAAGCCACTGAAAGTTTCTGAGAAACTGTTTAGCATGGCAGGTTTTCATGGGAACAATTAAAAAGTATTTTAAGAATCGATTGAAAAAATGTTCCCGGATGGCTAGTGATCTACCTAACAAAGATTGTCACACTTTAATATTTTGGAAGGTGAATTCTTTATGCATTGGTTTGGAAACAAACTGTGCTTTATCCCACTAAGTTGCAGATATTTTAGATGGTCATTAAATTCCTTTTTATTATTTACTTGTTGATTGGAAAAAAAAACTTGGATATCAGATATTTTTCTGTTCAGGCAAAGAAAGGGACAGAGACTCTTCTGCTATTGCTAAAGATTTTTTTTCCTGAGGCGGGGGTATCAGTCCCCAGGGCGACAGGGGCCAGGGGCAAGAGCACAGCAGGGCGAGGGGTGGGGTCGGTCCCTAGGGAGAGGCAGGGGCTGGAGGCAAGCACACTAGGGTTGGGGGGGTGGGGAGTTGGTCCTCAAGTGAGGCAGAAGCTGGGGTCAAGAGCACGCTGGGGTGAGGAGGGGTCAGTTCCCAGAATGAGGCAGAGGCCAGGGCCAAGAGCACAGGTGGGAGTGGTGGGGGTAGTGAGGGTGTCAGTCACTGGAGCGAGGCAGGGGCCAGCAGAAATATAGCAGGGCAAGGGGGGAGGGAGTGGACAGGATCTGCACCCTGGGGCAGCACGGACACAGTACCTACTTCTCTTTGCCAGAATTGGGTGCGTGGGTGCCAGTTCTTTCTCTCTCCAGCTGAGCTGCAGCTCCTCCAGGCAGCAGCAGCTGCTTTTCCCGCCCTCCTGGTGGGGAGGCTGATTGCGGTTGCTCCTGTAACCAGACTTTTAGTGTCCAGTCTGTAGTCTTGACAGGACACTGCCAGGTCTGCTTTTCGACCAGAAAGTCAGGTTGAAAACTGAACACCTGGCAATCATAATCGGCCCTTCTGAGTGTGAGCCTGGCATGATGGCACCATTAGTGCCATAGTAAACCCGGTACTGGTGGGGGAAGGAACTGGTTTTGCTATTATAAAATATGCATCAATATTATATTCAGCACTCCCATTTCCACCTGTCTATGACTGAATGCAGAATGGACTACTATTCCTGTACTTTCTATCAAAACACATTGTGTATCACTTTCACTGAATTCTTAATTTATTTGTTTTGAAATAGTGGCAAAGCATATGAATATTTTACTAGGCTGTAATTTCCACCTCGCAGCAGTTAACTTAGACATGGGAACCTGATCTTACACTTGCTAAGAATACTAGCTCTGTGAGGAATTCCTAGCTGGCTATTGTCCTCATGCTCAGCTAGTCTCCTCATGGGCTTTAAAGGTATAAATAGAGAGAGACAACAGAGGACACTGGCAGATTTCTCTTTCTGTCCTTCCAAGCTTCCCAAATGAATGACTCCCCTCACTTTGTTGCTATAGAAAGGTCTGGCTCCCTGTTTGGCAGCTCAAAAGACTAGTAAAACATGTCTTTTGGAGGGATTCAAATGAAGCCTCATCCTCTACCTCTCTGTATAAGAGAATGGAGAAGTCTAAAGATACTGTAGGTCATGCCCTAAATGTCTCCAGGATCCATCTTCCATGCAATTTCAGAACTCTCCAAACCGATCACCATTTCCTCTTCCATCTTGGGTCAGAGATTCCTATGTGAACTCCCACCTTGAGTGATTTAAGACATTTTAATTCCTTGTGTACAAAAATCTAAGTCTACAATGTGCTCTGGTAGCCAAGGACTTGAAACTTCTACTCATGAGTCTTTATTGGACTTTGAGAGGCAATACTGAAGTTAATACTACGGGAGTGAAATTCTGGCCCCATTGAAATCAATGGGAGATCTGCTATCCACTTCAGTGTGGCCAGGTTTTCACCCTTGGAGCTTTGTATGAACTAAAGAAGTTTACAGTTGTTTCTTCCTGCACTGAGGCAGAGAACAGAATGGACGTCAGTGGATATGCAGAGCAATCTTGACTTTCCAATTCTGTCACCAGCTATAATAGTTGTTGTTTACATAGATGCTCAGAAAGAGGTGTACACAAGGGAGAGAGAAGATGAGAATGTGACCAGTAATCTCTGATGGAACTCATCTAGTTATTCCTGTTTTCTCTTTTTCTTCTCTCTTTTGCTGCTTATTTGTGTCCAAAATTAACAGTTATGATAGTGGAGGATGCTTGGAATGACGGAGGGTTTCCTTTAAAAGCACAACAAAGCTACTCCTCGTGATTGAATGAATCTTCCTTGCCATATACAAGTACAGAGGATTTAGGGTATCAGCACTTGGATATCACATTTGGCATGGGCTTAGACCAGTGGTTCTCAATCTTTCTCTTACTGCGACACTCTTTTCTATACTGGGATCCCAACCAAGGACCCCATTTTCCAATATAGGAAGGGCAGGTTGGTTGCAAAAACCTGAGACCTTTCTGCAAACCCCATGTTGAAACCCCTGGTTTAGATTATTAGCACTAAATACCATACTAACAGCATTGTTGTGTTACAGTGATATGCGCTGTATAAAAACTAAAAGAGATAAAAGTCAGTATACAAATGAACATGGTGTTTAGTTTAATATGGTGCAGCTACATGGATAGTCCTGAACAAAGCTGTGTAAAGAATAAAATAAATACTAATATAAATGATTACGGCCACCAGAGAAACTGAAGTGAAAAAATCATATTTCTATTGGGTTTGCAATACTGTTAGTGAAACATTCTGCAGATTCATTTAATCCAGTTTAAGTTTTTGTCACAAAACCAAATCTGAGGGTCTACTTGTTCCTAAAAACAATGGGACAGATAGTTCAGCTGGCCACAAGTAGCTTTGGCAAATGTAGATCTCAATTCCCACCAGCTTAGTGACCCTCACCATTCAGTTCACAGTGCTGGAAACAGCAATGTAGCAGACTAGTGGCCCACTAGCCCTTTGCTGCGCATGAGAGTAGCTTTATTTATATTTATACAAATTCAGTTGCCATAATAAAAAGCCACAATCCTTGTTAATACAATCTGTCCTTTGCCAGCTGCTGCATTCTTCTGATAGTTACAGCTCTTCCATTCAGGACTTTCCCTCATAACTACAACTGTGTGAACAGAAAAGCTTTTTTAAATGCTCTTATTTACAGTCCTGGAAAAGGGAGTGCGATCAACACACAAGGTCACCAAATGCCTAGGGAAAACAGTAAGGATTATTTCCAGAGGCAACATAGTGGCATAGCTTCTTGCTCACTCACAAATTGCATGTGACACTGTACTTTAAAATGCATTCTCTGACCTAGCTGGAGCTGGTTATTAATTTCAGACATCCGTTTTTTAATGGGGGTTAATTGTTCACACACTCTGTAGACTGTAAATTATTTGTATTGTGACAGCATCTGAAGGCCTTGCTCATTAGCTGCTTTGAAAGAATAGAAAATTGGACCCCTAAATTTGGTTGTAAGTGTATCTATTCCATAAAAGTGACACTGATCCCTGAAGGATGTCGTTAAAGAGAATGGGGGGAATAAATATATGTCTTTCCCAGCTGTGACAATCCCACTGAAGCAAACATAGACAAAAATTAAGGGCCCAGACATTGCAGCCTTCACTCATGTAGGGAATTTTTACTCAAAAAATAATTCCATTGACCTCAAGAGGATTATTAATGTGAGTAAGGACAATTTGATTACTTATGAAAGGATTGCAGAATCAGGCTCTAAAACAATGGTTCTCAACCAAAGGGACGTGTACCCCTGTGGGGGTACGCAGAGGTCCTCCTGGGGATACATCAACTCATCTAGATATTTGCCTAATTTTACAGGCTACATAAAAAGCACTAGCAAAGTCAGTACAACCTAAAATTTCATTCAGTGACTGGTTTATACTGCTCTATATACTATACACTGAAATTTAAGTACAATATTTATATTCCAATTGATTTATTTTATAATTATATGGTAAAATGAGAAAGTAAGCAATTTTTCAGTAATAGTGTGCTGTGAAACCTTTGTATTTTTATGCCCGCTTTTGTAAGCGAGTAGTGTTTAAGTGAGGTGAAACTTGGGGGTACACAGGACAAATCAGACTCCTGACAGGGGTACAGTAGCCTGGAAAGATTGAGAGCCATTGCCCTAAAATATCTATTTGCATTTCCTCATCTAGTAACACTTTCTAAAGGCCTGCCACCAGTTTAAAGCAACACACACATGAAAGGGTATTCTATTCTTAGCCTAAGATTTTAATAAAACAATTTCAAAGGTCTAGAAACTAGGGCCCAGATCCTCAGCTGGTGTAAATTGACATAGTTCCATTGACTTAAGAGAGCTATCCTGATTTACACCACCTGAGGATACAGCTCCACAATTATACCTGCTCTATTAAAATGTACAATAAGTGGGATAGATAGAATATAAACTGTGAGTGTGCAATGTGTGCATTAAATAGGTAAGCACAAAATAGGTGGTTTATATTTTTAATGAAATAGACCAATATTTTTATGGATAAAACAATAAAATAATATTATGTCAGGGAAATATACAGTATGATATATTATGATATATCAATATTATGATATTGAGCCAAATTTGTCCTGAACGTACAGCTGTTGACTTCAATGAGGTGATACTACAAATACATTTGACTATCAAAAATGGCATACATATTACTCACTGGCATTATTGGCTGTGAAACATACATGGAAGATACATGATTATTATGTGCAATATTCCACAGTCTGTTTGACGCCTGGCTACTGAAGCATAATCCCTTGAGGGGGTAAACCTGCAGTTCCTGCTCCATGGCAGGTGGACTTGATGGTTAGGATTTCAGTCAGGTTGATGCTTCATTTATTTGCTGCCTGTAGAACTCAGTGTTAACGATATTGTGACAAAAACAATCTGCTATGGCTCTTTGAAATACTGGTATCTAAATGAGAAGAGCGTACATTAGTTGTCTTGTGCTGAACGATCCTGCCCGGTTTGCTGTGTTCATTCCTGTGGCTTAGTATCGTTTGTTTTTATTTTTGGTCTTTCTAGGAGGAGCTGTGATGGTTATTTGCAGATCAGGCCCAATCCTGCTTCCACTGAAGTCTGTGAGAATGTTGGCCCTGGTCCAACAAAGCACTTAGGGTCTGATCCTGCTCCCATAAAATTTAATAGCAAAAGTCCCACTGACTTCAATAAATGCAGGATTAGCACTTAAGCATTGGGAATACTCAGATGCTTAAAGTTATGTATGCACTTTAGTGCATTTCTCTTTGCGGGCCTTAGTGACCAATAAAAGCAGGACTGAGAGCCTTAATTTCTTTTGGGACAATTGTTAAATTTTGATAATCAAATACCTTTTTCTGTCAAGAGTAAAAATTAGAATTATGTAAAACATTTTTGGTAAGATCAATGACTATGCAAAAGAGGACTGGCAACGTCAAGACTTGATGTAGCTTTGTTTGACAGGTTCAGGTATCTTTTGACCAAACCCGGGCCCAGTTTCAAGTGGACATGGGGTTACATAAGGTTTGGCATCCAAAAAAAGGTGTAACTTGCCATTCTGTATGATCTGGATGCAAAAAGAAACTAGAAAGTTCACTTTGAATATAGGATTTATCTGAACCTGAAGCGCCAAGTGAAACTGAAGTGCTATGAGCGGAGATGAATAGAAACTGTAGGAAATGTTTGCACATCCCCCCAGTACAGTAAAACCACCTATTTTCCTTTGGCGTCTCTGACAACATTTGAATTCTCTTGTTTCAGTGACATCGAGCTAAGCAGGAAGACAAATTCATTTGTCAGTGGCATTTTCTGTTATTTTGACTTGTCTTTTTCTAAAGATTCCCTAGAATAGGCATGTGCTACTTTTGTTTGTTAGCGCATCAAGGCCCAATCTTGCATTTCACTCCACAGTTGAAATAAGCACTAATGGGAGTTAGGCACCTAAATACCTTTGAGGATCTGAGCCTAAGAGTCTGGCCCAAAGCCCACTAAAGTGAATGGAAAGACTTCCATTGACGCCACTGAGCTTTGGATCAGGCCCCAGCTCAGTAATAAGTTCTGTACAATTGGTGTTGGCTTTCTGGAAATTTGTTCAGAAAAAGGTGCAATATGTCAAAGGTAGGATCTGAAGCTGGTTTATTCTATTCCACTCTCATTAAAAGGCTCTTTTAAAATATTCGTACAGGGTGAAATCCTGACACCACTGAAGTCAGTGAGGGTAGGTCTACACAGCCAGTGGCAGCAAGCCTCCCAGCCCTGCTCAACAGACTTAGGCTAGCGGGGTTTGCACTATTCCTCTGAAAGTAGCTGTATAGATAGCACTTTGAAGTTCTGGCTTGGGCTGGAGTTTGGGCTTTGTAGCCCATCCCCATCTGCAGGTTTCAGAGCCCCAGCTGCAGCCTGAGCCACAACTTCAAAGTGTTATCTACACAGCTATTTTAAGAGTACTAAACAGCTCTCTTTGTTCGGGTATGTCTATACTGCAATCGGAGATGTGACTGCAGCTTGGCCCAGCATACCCGTACTAGCTTTAATCTAGTTAGCATGGCTAAAGGTAGTAGTGAAGAGGCCTTGGCACCGCCTTCAGTGCAGACTGTACAATCCTGGATCCTGGATCTGTGTTCAAGTTCCAAGCCTGCACTGGGGTCCATGCTGCTGCACTGTCACTCCTATTTTGAGCTATGCTAGCTAGATTTAAGCTGGCATGGGTATGCCTCCATGAGTTAAAATCACACTTCCGATTCCAATGTAGAGATACCCTGAGAGTCTGGTGTTTACAAGCTCATGCCTAAAAACACATGTGCAGCCAAATGCCTAATATGCATACAATATTTTCCTGACTATGCATGCAAATTGGGGATTTGCGTGTACAACTACCCAATGTTTGTGTGTAATTATAGTAACTATTGTAAAAATGAGACATATAATTTCACCCACATTTTTTCATGTGTCCCTTGCCTTCTGACTGAGCTGGTGAAAATCAGGCCTTTAAAATCTGAAGCTCTCCAAGGTGCAGTTCTAAAGAGAGCTCGGCATTTTCTGCTGTTTGTCAAACCTCTTTCAGAAACTGTTTCACTTTGCAGTCTGCCCACAGAAGCGTGTACTTATAAAAAAGGAGTGAAAAAGGCCAGCACAAACAAATATGTTTAATTCCTAATAAAAGGCTTAACAAAAATAACCCCCACTGTTTTCATTTTTCAACACAATTAAAGAAAAAAAAGGTTGCAGGGCTGATTCCATCTTGTGCTTGGATAAAGACAAATCTGCAAATATGTTTTGCCTTTCCTGCAAAAAAGACAGATTCCACCATTTGTAAGTGTAATTTGCTGTGGCCTGGTTACATAAAGTAAGTAATACACCTCAGTCATCTAGCAGGGGTGGTAGAGTGAAAATTTTGAGTTTTGATTCCACCTCATTGCGTTGTGACCTTGGGTAAGGTGGTGAACTTTTCCCTGATGTCAAAACTGGACCCAGCTGTCTCAGATTGTAGTCTGTCTGTCTTTGCTACTGTTGGAATTTCTGTGTATTCAGGTAGCAGTTTCATATGAAGCATCCATTCAAATGCATGGGATGTCAGGACATGCTGGGCATATCTAGTTGCATTGTATGAATGCATTTATTTGGATCTACAGTACCTTACACTTCAATAGGCAGCAGCACTGGTAACATTGTTGACATTTCTGTGGCTGTAATTACATGTCTGAATATAAAGCCCCATTAAGATGAACGAGGGAAATTCACATCTGTCTTGGTGAAAATGTTTTATTTTGTTAGCATCCCCAGGATGAAAATAGTATATTATTATCATTGTAAATAGCGAACAGAATGGGCTAGAAGCTTCATTTAATTAAAAAATTGGATTTTAGAGAGTTCACCAAAATCACTCATAAAACCAGAAATTTATGATTTGTGCTATTACAGATTGTACATAGGAACATAATAGCTCCATTCTGGGTTGGACCATGGTCAAGCTTGACCATTATTCGATCTCCAATGGTGGCCTGTACCAGAGCTTCAGGGGGAGTGTCCAGAACAGGGAAATTATGGAGAGATTCACCCGTCTTCCATTTCTGACTTCTGGTAGTCATGGCTAAAAGCCTTTGATGGACCTATGCTCCATCAATTTGTTCAGTTCTTTTTTGAACCCAGTTATATTTTTGGCCATCACAACATCCCATGGCAATGAGTTCCACAAGTTAGTTGTGTATTGTATGAAAAAGTACTTCTTCTTGTTTGTATTAATCCTGCTACCTATTAATTTCACTGGGTGACCCCCTGGGTTTTTCACTGTGTGAAAGGGTAAATAATGCACCCCATCACTTTTTCCACTCCGTTCATGATTTTGTAGACTTCTATAATGTCCCCCCTTCTTAGTTGTCTCTTTTCTAAGCTGAATAGCCATAATCTTTTTAGTCTCTCCTCATATGTAAACCATTCCACACCCTTGATCATCTTTGTTACCCTTCTCTGAACATTTTTCACTTCCACTATATTCTTTCTGAAGTGGGGCGACCAGAACTGCACACAGTATTCAATGTGAGGGTACACCATGATTTTATATAGTGATATTATCTTTTCTGTCTTATTTTCTATCCATTTCCTTATATTTCCTAACATACTTTAGCCTTTTTGATCACCACTTGTCTTTAACTTCTGGATTAATGTCCCAGGACATGGGGGTGGGGGCTCTAAGTTTAGATCAGGTGTCTGTCCAGTTAGTTACAAAGCACAACACTTTGAAAGTCAGCACTTTGATGCTGACAATGGAAGGGGGTTAACACTGAATGGTTGTGGGCATTTCTATAGGAAATAACTATATTCTGCTTACTTAAGAAGCATTGATTTCCTAGCAGTCATTCTTTCATATGCTACACACTTACAGCAATAAACCAATATTTTCAAACATTTTTAGCAATTTTTTATTTAGCAAAATCAAATTATATAAAAAAATCCCAACATATTAAACTGGAATGTTCAGAAAGGTGAACAAAGGGGAGGAGCTAGTTAAGAGGAAATGTGAGGCAAACTTGATAACAGAGGGATATATAGCACCTCATTTAATCAAATCACTCCCCCATGTTCCTTTCCTTTGTCTTTCCTTGTCCTTTGCGGGATCACATGGTGAAAGTGAACCTAAGGGGGTTTCTCATCACAGAGACAGAATCCTAAAAGAGAAAACAGCATAGTACATAAATGATCTGTGCTAATACATTGTTCAAGCCCCCCCCTTCCCCCCCCAAATCCATAACCACCCAGCGGGACACACACTGTCTTTCAACTGAATATGATACCCTCCCCCCCTTATTTAAACCAACACTTTGCACTGCTTCACTATGCATACCGGCCACAGTGCTATATGACAACTAACAGCTGAAAGAATAAATCAAGGATACTGGCCCTTAGAAGTACTCACTTGACCTTACTTGACGTGACCTGTAATATCTCATTGGCTGGGGAGGGGAGTAGCCTTTCTCTAGGGAAAGTAATCACATCCTCCCTAATTTTTCTTTTCTGAGTATGTGTGAGTGTGTTTGGGGGAGGGGGCTTGCCAGAGAGGAAATATTCCCCCTCTCCCTCCTCCCCAGAGATTATTCTCAGGAAACCACAATATAAATCTTTATTCTGCAGGGAAGTATTTGTCATGTGAAAAATGTTAATAGTAATCCTGTATCACACTGAATGGGAGGGCTGGGGGGGCAGGCACTCAATGGTTATTTTTTGGCCTGACCAGAGTTGCACAGGGGAGTGGTTGAGGGATTTGTAAATTTTTATGACTACATTTTCAAATATTGTCAAAGGGGCCTAGAGTTGTGCTTTCAAATCCATTTTTGCATCTAAATCAAAATATAATCAGAATCTTACACTACATGCTAATATGGCTAAGAAAATGGGTCACATTTTCAAAAAATGCACACGACCAACTCTTCATGCACAAACACCTGTGTGTGCAGGCATTAGAATCCATCACCTCCATGCACAGGTGTTAGGCCATGTCTACACTGCACTTTCGTTATTAAAACTTTTGTCGCTCAGGGGTGTGGACCCCCCACCCCCGAATGATAAAAGTTTTAATGACAAAAAGTGCTGGTGCGAACAATGCTTTGTCAGCGGGCAACGCTTTCCCGGCGACGAAGCTACTGCCCCTTGTTGGGGGGGGGGGTTATTTTTGTCACCGGGAGGGCTCTCTCCTGGCGACAGAGTGGCTACAGTAGCATAGCCACACCGTTGTAAGGTGCGCAGTGTAGACATAGCCCCAGTGTTCCAAAAAGGCAGGCATCGGTGTTTGCTTCCGCAAAGTTGCATGAGCCAAAATGCAGGTCAGGGAGAAGCCCCTTTGAAAATTTGGCCCATTTCCATCTGGCATCAGAGAAATCATCTTAAACAGATGGATCTCAAAGAGATAAAAGTGGACAAAATGATAACTAGCTGCTCAGAGTGAGACACCATGAGGGCAGATACCTGATTGAATTAAGTTAAATTGCTATAAACCAGTTGTAAACCAGTTGCTAATATATATAAAAGCTAGATATTAATAATGATGGACTTTCCTGGGCATAAGAGAAAATCATAAAATCAGCTCCTTTTGATGCAACCTGGCTCATAAATGATAGTAGTTTGAGTTTTCTTTGAGTGAATTAGAATGTTTCATGCCATCCTGAGAAACCTATCCCTGCCAATTCAGTTTTGGATGTGTGACAGCCATTTAATATAGCCTAAGGGTGAGAAAAGAAATGGAGCCTTAACAATAGTCATGTGTACATTGTTATGAGCTGGGTGAATCTTGTTATGGGTTGAGTTAAAACCTCATTGAGATTGATAGGTGTGAACTCACCCTCAATTCAAACAACTGTAAGAATAAGCCTCACTTAAGGCAAAAGATGTGTATGAACCTGGCCAGGAGCTTTTAGATGAGTATTACTTTGAGTAGATGTGGGGAGCAGGGAGAAGAGAGATCTCATGAACCTGAGACCAGTCAGGAACAGACATAGTGAGAGAGGCAGGCAGCAGCAGCTAAAAAAAAGTGGCTGGCATTAGAAGAACCCTGGGGAGATGTCAGGGGTGCAGCCTGAAAAAACAGCAAGGAGTCCGGTGGCACCTTAAAGATTAACAGATTTTAAGGTGCCACCGGACTCCTTGTTGTTTTTGTGGATACAGACTAACACAGCTACCCCCTGAGACTGAAAAAAGTGCTTCTGGTGCTGTGAGCAAAAGAAGCTGCTCCCTGCTGTTTGATTCCTCCTGTGTTCACAGACACAGGACTCTGTACATTTTTTGTAAAAAACCAAAATTGTATCAAAGAAATATCTGTCTACCACCAATTTCCTAAACTGAAACACCCTCGGGGTCC
Source organism: Lepidochelys olivacea (assembly GCF_965140295.1). Lineage (NCBI taxonomy): Eukaryota > Metazoa > Chordata > Testudines > Cheloniidae > Lepidochelys > Lepidochelys olivacea. The sequence continues at coordinate 27,337,702 of NC_140415.1, forward strand.
CAAACTTTGACTACCCACTCTTGTCCAAAAGGGGCAACAATCTCAGATACATCATTTGACAGTGCGTCCATAATTCCTATGAGTAAAATATGTAGTCTCCGACCACATCTTAGCAAAAAACAGAACGGACTTGTGGTTTCAAGTCTCTGATTTTCATTCGGGGGGTTAGATTCACAAAGAGACATGGACATTGTGATGCTCAGAGTCACCATGCCTAATTGTTAGGCCCCTAGAAAATCACTGAGATTCACAGAGCCTGGGTTTGGCACCTAAACTCCCTATACAATGAATGGGGAAAGATAGCTGCCTAAGACCGTGATTCAAAAGGCAGCACTCTGAGTGGGCAGCCACCTAAAATAGCCCACAGGAGATGCTGAGGAGATGGGGAGTGCTGAGCCTTGCCCCACTCAGGGCGGAGGGAGGCACCTATCTCTGCTTGGGATTCACAGTCATGAATTCCTTCCTGGACTCAGGCAGCTGTGAAATTTCTGGCAAGAAATAGTCATAGTCGGAGGAGCTCCTGAGAGCTGGCCATCAGGACAAGAAAAGCAGTAGTCTGTGACGTCTCGAAACACCCCAGGCCAGTAAAAGGAGGCCATGGGACAATTGGAGGGTTTCTCCTTCCCTAGATGCCGTGCGCAGGGGACCTCATTGTCCAAGTGGAGTATCTCCCACATATTCACATGCAGCAGCTGGGCCTCAGTTTCCCAGTCTGTCTCACTTGCTGTATGTGATAAGCTCAAAATGGGGGCATTGTTTCTCTTTCTGGGGGTGGGGGGCTATCACTCCCCCATTTACCACCACTAATTGATCATATGCACAGGAGAAGGTGGGGGCCACCTATGGTTCCCACACAAAATTGATATATCGGGCAAGGATATCTGCGTAGGCTTTATAGGTCTCAGCTTTGTGCAGAGGACTTGGGTGGGATATGGGTTGAGCTCTTTGGCATGATGGTCCCTCACCAGGGTTGTCGAGGTCACTCACGCCTACCCATGCAGGTTCCATAGAGGAGTGACTTAGATCCTGAGATTATGGTTTTTATTGTTCTGCCAGGACCTCACCAAACTGTTCCCAGTCCCTGCTTAGTATAACTGAGTAGGCCAGCATGGCTGCTAAGCCCACCCACATGCTTGTTGAATGTTCCCCCACTTTCAATCATATTTGCTGTGTGGGGTAGGGCTTTATGTCCGCATGGACACACTGGAGGAATATTGTCCCCCCTGTGTCCTTCCCTGGGTCTATGAGCTGCTGGTGGATAAAGGTCTGAATACATCCCGAGTCCACCAGCCCTATTGCTTTCTTTCTCTCCATCCACACCTGGACTATTAGCTTGGCAGGGCTTTTCTTATAGGCCCTAGACTGGTACACACTTGCCTGAAGTTGCATTCCATATAGGAGCTGTCTTTATAGAAGGGGTCTATCTGCTCACAGAGGAAGGACTTCCTGTCAGATACCATAGCATAGGTCAGGGTTTGGCTTGGCAAGTCATTGCCTTGTCGGTCTGACCTCTTCGTGGCTTCATAATGGGTTTTGCTAGATTGTACCAAAGGCCCTTATGGGTGGCAGAGGGTTCTGACAAGCTACTGTCCTTCCTTGCTGCTCTGGTGTGGCGATCTAGCTTCTTTTCTTCAGTCAGGGATACTTGTGGAGCCTGGCTGGGCCTTGTACCTCCCATCAATGGCTCTTGGTGAGTCTCTCTATCCTTCTGTGATCAGTCTCTGGGCACTCTGGGGCGGTGGTGTGGGGTGGGGTGGTAGGCAGCTAGATAGTTTTCTAGAATATTCACAGCATTCTTCAGGGTCTCAAGGCAATGCCCATCCTCCTGCTGGTAAAATCTGGACAAATTGTTCTATGAGTATGAGCCCTGCCACCTATACCCTGATCCAGGGCTCTGGTTTCAACCACCACCAGCAGTGATCTTTTAACTTCTCGGCCACCATTCACAGGTGTCTACCACTGGGTGTGATGCCTCCACCCAGGATCGCCACAGGTGGGTCTCCTTGGTGATGTCTAAATAGAGCATGCAAAACCATGCTCTGAAGTGTCCCTAGCCTCTGTTTGCCAGAAGCTGGGAATGGGCAAAAGGGGATGGATCACTTGATGATTACATGTTCTGTTCATTCCCTCTGAAACACCTGGCATTGGCCACTGTTGGAAGACAGGATACTGGGCTAGATGGGCCTTTAGTCTGACCCGTATGGCCATTCTTATGTTCTTATGCAATTGAGAATCACATCTTTTACATTCACAGAAAGAAAAGGAGGACTTGTGGCACCCTAGAGACTAACAAACTTATTTGAGCATAAGCTTTTGTGAGCTACAGCTCACTTCATGGGATGCATGTAGTGGAAAATACAGTGGGGAGATTTTATGTACACAGAGAACATGAAACAATGGGTGTTACCATACACACTGTAACAAGAGTGATCAGGTAAGGTGAGCTATTACCAGTAGGAGAGCAGGGGGGGTGGGCAGGGGGAGAACCTTTTGTAGTGATAATCAAGGTGGGCCATTTCCAGCAGTTGACAAGAACGTGTGAGGAACAGTGGGGGGGGAGGGGAAGGGAATAAACATGGGAAAATAGTTTTACTTTGTGTAATGACACATCCACTCCCAGTCTTTATTCAAGCCTAATGTAATGGTGTCCAGTTTGCAAATTAATTCCAATTCAGCAGTCTCTCGTTGGAGTCTGGTTTTGAAGTTTTTTTGTTGAAGAATTGCCACTTTTAAGTCTGTAATCGAGTGACCAAAGAGATTGAATTGTTCTCCGACTGGTTTTTGAATGTTATAATTCTTGATGTCTGATTTGTGTCCATTGATTCTTTTACATAGTGACTGTCCAGTTTGGCCAATGTACACGGCAGAGGGGCATTGCTGGCACATGATGGCATATATCACATTGGTAGATGTGCAGGTGAACAAGCCTCTGATAGTGTGGTTCCCTTAACCCACCCAGCAATATTGTTAATCCTTCCAACTGTACTCTTAGCCCAGCAAGAGAATCTGTCCTATCTTGGGGCCTCTCCTTCTGCCCCTCTACCCCCACGAACATGATACAGTTCTGTGGTGACCTAGAATCCTATTTTCGACATCTCCAACTCAAGGAATATTTCCAACACACCTCTGAACAACATAATAATCCACAGAGACCTTCCTACCAACACTACAAAAAAAAAAGGATTCTGGGTGAACTCCTCCTGAAGGTCGAAACAACAGACTGGACTTCTACATAGAGTGCTTCTGCCGACGTGCACAGGCTGAAATTGTGGAAAAGCAGCATCACTTGCCCCATAACCTCAGCTGTGCAGAACACAATGCCACCCACAGCCTCAGAAACAACTCTAACATCATAATCAATCAGGTTGACAAAGGAGGTGCTATCGTCATCATGAATAGGTCAGAATATGAACAAGAGGCTGCTAGGCAGCTCTCTAACACCACTTTCTACAAGCCATTACCCTCTGATCCCACTGAGGGTTACCAAAAGAAACTACACCATCTGCTCAAGAAACTCCCTGAAAAAGCACAAGAACAAATCTGCAAAGACACACCCCTAGAGCCCCGACCAGGGGTATTCTATCTACTACCCAAGATCCATAAACCTGGAAATCCTGGAAGCCCCATCATCTCAGGCATTGGCACCCTGACAGCAGGATTGTCTGGCTATGTAGACTCCCTCCTTTGGCCCTATGCTACCAGCACTCCAAGCTGTCTGAGACACACCACTGACTTCCTGAGGAAACTACAATCCATCGGTGATCTTCCTGAAAACACCACCATAGCCACTATGGATGTAGAAGCCCTCTACACCAACATTCCACAGAAAGATGGACTACAAGCCGTCAGGAACAGTATCCCCGATAATGTCACGGCAAACCTGGTGGCTGAACTTTGTGACTTTGTCCTCACCCACAACTATTTCACATTTGGGGACAATGTATACCTTCAAATCAGTGGCACTGCTATGGGTACCCGCATGGCCCCACAGTATGCCAACATTTTTATGGCTGACTTAGAACAACGCTTCCTCAGCTCCTGTCCCCTAATGCCCCTACTCTACTTGCACTACATTGATGACATCTTCATCATCTGGACCCATGGAAAAGAAGCCCTTGAGCAATTCCATGATTTCAACAATTTCCATCCTACCATCAACCTCAGCCTGGACCAGTCCACACAAGAGATCCACTTCCTGGACACTACAGTGCAAATAAGCAATGGTCACATAAACACCACCCTATATCGGAAACCTACTGACCGCTATACTTACCTACATGCCTCTTGTTTTCATTCAGACCACACCACACGATCCATTGTCTACAGCCACGCTCTACGATACAACTGCATTTGCTCCAACCCCTCAGACAGAGACAAACACCTACAAGATCTCTATCAAGCATTCTTACAACTACAATACCCACCTGCTGAAGTGAAGAAACAGATTGACAGAGCCAGAAGAGTACCCAGAGTTACCTACTATAGGACAGGCCCAACAAAGAAAATAACAGAACGTCACTAGCCGTCACCTTCAGCCCCCAACTAAAACCTCTCCAACGCATCATCAAGGATCTACAACCTATCCTGAAGGACGACCCATCACTTTCACAGATCTTGGGAGACAGGTCAGTCCTTGCTTACAGACAGCCCCCCAACCTGAAGCCAATACTCACCAACAACCACACACCACACAACAAAACCACTAACCCAGGAACCTATCCTTGCAACAAAGCCCGTTGCCAACTGTGTCCACATATCTATTCAGGGGACACCATAATAGGGCCTAATCACATCAGCCACATTTGTAAAAGGGTCCCTCGATGTTTTTTGCTCAGAAGGTTGGAGAAGCTGACCAAATTTGCTTATTTATGATGGGTGTCTTCAGTGCAGACCGCAGATTCTTAAGATTCTTAAGATTCTTCTTTCTTCTTACTTTCTTACTTTTTACTTTCAAGGAGCCCTGCCCTTTGTGGGCTTTCTTAAGTCTCTCTGGCTTACCCTGGGAGTTCACTGCACTCTCTGTGAGGTCAGGGAGAAGATCTCTTGTCTGGGAGTTACGTCTGAGGCTCCAGGAGTCCCTCCAGTTTACTGTAGTTTCCTCCCTTTTAAAGTCATCCTCCCTACCATACATGCTTGACTGGTCTGGAGAGGTGGGGCTAACCCTGCCCCCAGGGCCTCTCTGGCACCTTCCTCATCTGAATGGGGGTCTATATACCCTCTAACTAGGGATTTTGTGAATACCAGTGGTGCCTAAATCTGGCATTTAGGCAACTAAAGTAGTAGTTAGGCACCTAAATTCCTCTGTGAATCTAGCCTAGGGTCTCATTTTTTCAGTCTTTTTGCTTTTTATTAACTTTTTAGTTACATGTATCTTAAGAAATTCAGATTATACCCAAGAATATCATCTTGGTTCCGGAGTGTAGAGATGGACTAGAATCTTAGGTGGCATAAATTGGCATGGCTTCATGGACTTCAGTGAAGCTATGCTGATTTATGCCAGCTGAGAATTTGGCTCCATGCCTGACCACAAGAAAAAAGTTATCTGTCTTCTCTCACTTTTCAGGAAGTGCCGTCTTGTGATATATGTAGGCTTTCTTCTTTTGCGCTCTCTAAATCAGGCAGCCCTTCAAATAAGGAAATACTAGCAATCATGAATACTGGAAATCATTTACCAGCTACTTCTTCACTGAGGGCTACCTTATAAGGACTAGCTAGAAAGCTCTCTATCATGGCACAATGATTAAAGGACACTGATAAATGGCTTGTTAAAGTTGAACAATGGTTGCTCACACATCTTGGGATTGTCTGGCAAAAAAGTACTTTGATGTTTATGTCCAGTAGATTGGGGGGGAATGATACAGTACAGTTATCTCCTGAAAATAGTATTATTCCATCCCTAATAACGTAGCCACGTGTCAGTAACAGTATGAGTTAGGTACATGGCAGATCTGCCTTAGGGCTTGTTTTTGTTTCCATGGCAAATCTGCCAAGGGGTTCATTTTTCTAACATGCATTTAAGTTTTCAGAAATTTGACAAAGCTTTTTATGTAGGAATCAGTTTTATGAATCAGCATCTGTTGCTTAATTGTTCAAATTCTGCCAGTGGTTGATATTCTTTCCTCCGTGTTTGTAGATAAGGGTCTGATCCTGCACCCCTTCTTCACGTAAGTAGTCTTGACTTGTGTGAGTAGATCCATGTGAGTAAGGGTTTGCAGGTTTGTGCCCCAGAATCTCTTGCTACCTATTAGGAAACCTATTTTGATACATTTAGTTTCCATGTAACTTACGCTGTAATGACATGTAGATGATTTTTCCAGGGAGCCTCCCCAATGACTTGTTTATAGTGCTCTTGCAGAGTGTAATTCATAACTCATTTGCTAGGTGTTTTTTTCCGGATTGAGCAAAAATGTATTATTTAAAAAATATTTTGTGCAAATAAATAAGTTTTCTTGAAACTGCAGTTCAGTGTTTTAAGACTTTGAGAGGCTTATTTATTTATTTGTTTACTTATTTGTTTGTTGAGGGTGGTCCAGTTTTAGTAATATTTATTATTTTTCGTCATGTGCTCTGAATTTCAGTATTTTTCCTGACAGTCTAGAAATAATTAACTGCCAAATTATATAAATCTTACTGGGGAATTTGGACCTTAATGTTCACAGCAAAGAATAGAAAAATTACATCATCATAGGTAAATATTCGTTACGCTTCAGAGCAAGCCTTATGTTTTTGACTTTTAACTTTATTAGTAGTGTGAACAGACTTCAATTCTGTAGGATATGAATTCCTCAATTTTTCAAAAAATCAGTGTCTCCTTTAATTACTCATTCCAGCTTCAAGGAAAATATCTATACCATGTTTTATATGTAAATCCAGATTACTTTTAAATACTTTCCCACAATGAAATAAGACATAGGTCCACAAACAGTGGTACATTTTAAAGCAGATAGGTCTGATAATCCACATGAATGTTAAATGTGTGTTTCTTTTTACATTTGAGGCTGGGACAGTTTAGCTTTAATCTCACACTGTTCACAACATAAAATGTATCCTCTACTGCAAAGATAACTGTGCAGCTGAGTTTGCAGTGATGGATTAATAAAATTAACAGGTGAATTGACAGTTGGAGAAAGGACAGTAAAAAAAGAATGACAAGGTAGTTTCTCCAAAGTTATAAGCAATTAGTCAATAAACATAGCCTTCCATACAAAGGGACAAAATCTAGAGAGAGAATTCCTTTGGGCTGCTGTGAAGTGATCTTGACCTGCCAGTGGAAAAGATCTGCAGGAGGCATGTATATTGGGCATTCAGGGGTCAAATGAAAGCCTAGAACATTGTATCTTGATGGCAGATGAAGGTGATATTAGGTCTGATACTGTGAAGTGCTAAGCTGTATGCACTCACACTACAATCAAGGGTGTAGAAGGTGCTCAGCACATGACAAGATCTAGGCCCATTGTTACATAGTTCATTAAGGCTTTAATTTTCAAAGTCCCCTGACCTAGGGCCAGATTTTTAAGGGTGTTCAGGCACCTGAAGCACCTAATGGGCACTTAATGGATTTTAAAATGGGCACCTAATGGATTTTAAAATGGGCCTAGTTGCCTAATTCATGGATACCTTCAAAAATCTGACCCTTAGGGTTCCAACTGCCATTGAATATCAATAGTAAATTGAAAAGCCCAACCTGTACATTCATTTATAAACACTGTGTTGTATTCACATTTTACAATTAACATTTAAGATTCTTTTTGTATGTACAGGGATTATTCAGTGTTGAAACCTAGCTGAGCATTGGTCCCTGAACAGTCATGTGGTGCTTTGTGGGGCCAAATGGAAAATTAATTGTATATGATAAGCACCTTTTATTTCCAATAGGGAGGGGTGGACTCATGGTAAAATTTTCTTTCACTTTGCCTTAATTTTGAGTCCACAAATGTAGAGTAGGAAGGGTGGGGATGAAATTCCATTCATACCTGATTCTTTTTTTGGTCTGGCTAACAGATTTCACCTGTGACCGTCCACTTCTTTATGTTCTGAAATTAATTTAATAAGACGTTCCCTTCAGTACTGTCATAGAATCGTAGAATCATAGAATCATAGAATATCAGGGTTGGAAGGGACCTCAGGAAGTCATCTAGTCCAACCCCCTGCTCAAAGCAGGACCAATCCCCAATTAAATCATCCCAGCCAGGGCTTTGTCAAGTCTGACCTTAAAAACATCTAAGGAAGGAGATTCTACCACCTCCCTAGGTAATGCATTCCAGTGTTTCACCACCCTCCTAGTGAAGAAGTTTCAGCTAATCCAGCTAACAGATCCAGCTGGATTCAGATCCAGCTAACAGAATGGAACTGTAGTATGGTGACAGAACAGCAAAGATTTTTACCTCATTGGTGTGACTTTCTGCTCATTCACCTACACAAGGAGACAACTGTAAAAATCAGAGTCAGTAAAATTGTTCCTAATTTCTGCACTTGACATACTGTATGTATCCAATATACCGTGGGGGCTTTTAATGTCAGGCTTTCTGCGAGCCCAATCCTGAGGTGACTGAAGTGGATGGGAGTTTGTTGCTTCAGGCACTAAGAAACTTCCCAAATCTGTAAGTTGAGGGCTGTAAAATACAGATCTTGCTTCTACAAAGAGAGGCCTTCTCGGTCTCTCATTACTTCAAGGAGGGGGCCTTTTCCTCACTGAAGGATCGATGCACATGTAAAAGTATGGAGTCAAATTCCACTCACCCTGTTCACAGTGAGAAAGACAAACAGAATTTGGCCTATAAGGAAATATATATGAAAAATACACTTGCTGCACAATGGTATCATCTCCAAATCTGTCACATGACACTGTGTCCAATTTTCTTTATTTTGTTCATGTATAGTTGTGCCATCAGACTCTAATCTGGCATCTAATTAGAATGAGGACATGGGGCTCTATCATGCCTCATGGTCCATGATCGTGTATATGCAGTGTCTACCTTTCCTAATGGGGATGGCAATCAGCTGCCACTGTCCCACTGGCTCCTCTTTCCCTGGACCCCACAGTAGGCTATTCAGCAGCCTGGGGATCTATGTAGGGGAAGTGATGGCACTGGACAGGCCAGGGAGGAGTAGGTCATCTTGAGGGCAGGACACAGATTGTCCTTTGTGGAGATCACTGTGGGAAATAAAGCAGCCTAGGGCTCTATTACCTTGCCAGTGGGGCTGCTCCATGGTGGTAAAGAGGGGAAGCCATGGTCTGGGGAGATGCGGATAGCATTATTCCAGAGGAGTCATGCTGCCAGGGAATGAGGGGATGGGATGCCAAGGGTCCAGAGCCGGTGCCATGGCACAGGGACTTCATGCAGATGATGCTGGCCTCCTACAGCTCCTAGGCATTCCATTGGTTTTGGAGCTGGACCCATGGTTCACTGTGTAGAAAGGGAACACACCCTGTCAGTTTTCCTCTCCCTTAGCCACCTTTCATGGGCTTTTCCATAGGAGGAAGTAATCTGGCACATTGCTCTTTTTTATGCAAGGTCTTCATTACAAAACCAAAGAGTATTAATACATATATAGCAGTTATATTACTAAATAGAATGCAGATAACATAATGGAGGAGGAGAGGAAGGGATATTTAACTGGAAATTCTAAACTATCCTCTCCTACAGTAGGTGTTGCATGAAAAGAATGTTAGCAACCAAACCCCCAAATTCTGGCATTAGATTTAGGGTAAATTACACAAGTTGGATGAGGTCTAATCCCTAAAATTTTTACTCTGGCAAAAGCCTGTGGAAAACAATCCCATTATCCTGAGTGAGGATGGTAGGATCAGCCTCAAAGTCAAATTTCATGATAGCCTAATCTTGCTGCAAAATTCACTTTATTATAATATTATTTGTTAGACATGGTCTTTACTGCTATTTCAAGAGGGAACACAGAGAGTTCCTGACTTAGAAACTTAACTTGTCAAATATAAATGCTATCATTATAATAATTATTTCAACATTGAGAAGTGCTGGTAAAGTTGTTAAATTAGATCATGTATTTTTCAGGGCAAGATTATATAAAATGATTGAAGAGAGTCACAAATTTAACTTAATGTAAAGCAATATTTTATTGAATATTTTGAAACAATATTTGACTGAATATTTGTAGCAACATTTTTATAGGTTTGAAGATATTAAGCACTGGATATTCTGGGAATTTGTTTTGAGATGTTTCAACTGAATAGAATTAAGAAGCGTGTGAGAATATGTCAGACTCTAGGACCCTTGTTGAGATGTCTGACTCCTCCTGGCAGCCAGCTCAGTTGGATTTCATTAGCTCCAGCCAAGGAATATAAAAGGGTTTGTGTGTCTCTCTGAGTCAAAGGAACTAGGGTTTGAGATGGAAGGTAGGGTGACTAGAACATAATCTAGTATTTCAGATCAGAGTATAGCACTGAATTATATAATAGAATTCAAATGTTTTCAGTATTTTTTTGTCCCATTCCTTAGGCATCATAACATTTTGTTTGCTTCTTTGACTGCTGCTGCTCATTGACCAGAGATCTCTCCAGTGAGCTCTTGGCAATGATGCTCAAGGCTTTTCCCTCAGTGGTTACAGTTACTTTAGAACCTAGCAATTGTGTAGGAATTCCTCACATTATTCCTTCCAGTATGCAGTACATTGAATTTATTACCCCTGAATTTCATCTGCCATCATGTTCCCTTGTTAAACAGTTTCATTAGTTCCCTTTTAAGTACTCCACGGTCTTTGGGCTTGTTGATGCAGGGGGTTTATAACCTGGATTGATTTGACATGTATTATTTAACTCGCAGTACATAAGCCTCAGTAATAGCAGGATGCTGTGCTTTCTTTCGATATGCGTCATTGTTTACTGATAGCAATAGCTTGGTGCCTAGGATGGGTTGTTCTCGGAGAGTATCCAATGGTCCTTTGCTTCACTGCTCAGCAGCGTGCATTCTGGGATTTTTTTTTGCTCTGAATTGTGGGTTGCATAACAGAAGCCAGGGAAATTCAATTTTTTTTAAAATCCCATGTTTCCATTGTCTCTAAGCCATGCTTCCTTTCTGGGTGGGCTAGCACCATTTTTGCATTGCTGTTGTCAGCTTGGATCCAACAATGGTCTGTGCTGCTGTGCTAGCAACCGTGGCAGCAAAGGTTGCATGGCAGAATTTCAGCACTCAAAGCTGGATGACCCTCAGGATGCCCTGGATTTGTATAATTGTTTACTGATAGCCAGGTGGCCATCAGCACATTGGGCTACCCTATTAGTCTCTTACCTGACCGGGCCTCTGGATCCTTACTGGGTACCCTTTTTGGTAGCCACACCGGGAGCATCACTGCACCAGAGCAATGGAGGCAACCTCAGGGCATTCTTGACTTTGTGAGAGAGGACTGGGAGACCCAAGACACGCAGATACTGGGAACTGTCCAGTATGTGTTACGGCTCTGAGAGCGACTTCGGGCCTTGGGTGCTTTTGCTCAGGAGAACCTGTGACAAGCCCAGCAGACCCAAAAGCAACAATATAACAAAGAGATGAAGATACACAGCTTTGAGCCAGGGGACTGGGTTTTACTCTTATTATCCTCCACAGAGTCGAAACTCCTGGCCAAATGGCAAGGTTCTTTTGTGGTGTCTCGCCATGTAGGACCAGTGGACTATGAGATCCAGTTACCTGGGCAACAGAAAGAGAGGCAAATGTACCATGTGAATTTATTGAAAGCCTGGAAGGCCAGAGAGGTCTTGTTCATTGCCCCAGGGACCCAAACTGGGGCCACTAGTGGGGGAGCTTCTGGACCCAAAACCGGCGACACTGGGAGAGGGCCTCAGTCCCACACAGCGGGAAGAGGTACAGTGCCTCCTACAGGATCTTCCAGGTGTCCTGTTTACCCTCCCAGATGGACCAGCATCATAAGCTACCACATCGCAACCACCCTGGGGCAAAAAGTGAGGGATGACAACCATCTTCTCCCTCCCAGAAGATGTGGGCGGCTGTTTGTCAGGAACTGAACACAATGCTTGAGACAGGAGTAGTCGAGGAATCGCAAACTGAGTGGTGAAGCCCGATCGTTCTGGTCTTGAAACAAGATGGGGGCCATTTGATTTTCTGTAGATTTCCACAAGGTGAATGCCATCTCGTGATTCGATGTGTACCCAATGCCATGTATCAACAAACTCCTCGAATGGCTAGGGGGAGCCAAATATCTGTCAACACTGGACTTAACAAAAGGTTATTGGCAGATACCCCTGACGCCAAACTCCTGGGTGAGGACCACCTTTCTCACACCATATGGCCTCTTCCAGTTCGTAACAATGCCATTTGGGCTGCATGGGGCAGCCACCACCTTTCAGCGGCTGATGAATAAGGTGTTACAACCTCATGACCAGTACGCAGCAAGCTTATATCGACGATATTGTGGTCTGCAGCAGCAACTGGGCACACCACCTTCAACACTTACCAATGTACTCCAAGCCCTTTGGGAGGCCAGCCTTACTGCCAACCTCGTGAAGTGCCACCTCGGACATGAAGAAGTGACCTACCTTGGATACATAGTAGGAGGGGGTAAACTATGGCCACTGATTGATAAAGCACAGGCTCTTTCTGATACCCCTGAACCAAAGACAAAGAAACAGGTACATCAATTCTTAGGACTAGCCGGATACGGCTTTGCAACAATTGCAGCCCCCCTCTCTGACCTGACTAAGAAGTCCCAGCCCCGGCAGGTGCGATCGTATGACCACTGCGAGAAGGCCTTCCAGACTCTGAAAAAGCGGCTGGCACAGGAGCCAGTTCTCAAACATCCTGATTTCATAAAAGCCTTCATACTTCAGACCACTGCCTCAGAAGAAGGGTTGGGAGCCAGGCTGTCCCAGGAGGTCGATGGGGAAGAACACCCCATCCTATATCTGAGCCATAAGTTATTCCCCAGAACAGCATTATTCGACAATTGAGAAAGAGGCCTTGGCCGTGAAGTGAGCTATCGATACCCTGCGCTACTGCCTATTTGGCAGCACCTTCATACTGGTGACTGACCATGCCCCCCTCCCATGGTTACACAGCATGAAAGATACCAACCCCTGGATCACGCATTGGTACTTCTCCCTTCAACCATATTGACTTCTGCATGTGTCATTGCCCCAGTAAGGCTCATGCCAATGTGGACTTCTTCTCCAGGCTGGGAGGAAAGGAGAGGAGATGGACCACCCTTCAGGGTCCCTCTTAAGAGGGGCAGCTGTGACAGGGTGTGAATACCCCACACTAGGCAAGATAGGGTTAACCCCACATTATGGGTGGCGGAAGTCCTGCCCCTCAGACGGTGCTGGGCATGCTCCAACTGCTGCCTCAGTATAAAAAGGAACAACCCAGCTCATTCTAGGCTGATTGCTGGGGAGGAAGGACACTCATTGGAGGCTCCAGCCCAGGAGCTGCTTCAGCCCTGACTGCAGGAACCAGAGAGGAGACCAGTTGCCTACAGCCAGCTGACAGAGTCAAAGTTCCAACAAGCTACCTGCACTGGGAAGCTCAGAGACCCCAACAGCCCAGGGAGGTGGGGTGAGTGATATCTCCCACCCGAAGAAAGTCAGCGTGTTGCGGTAGGATCCCCACTGACTGAGTGGTAACCACACTCCTCCTACCCCAGCCGCCATCCACTGCTAGGTGACAGCCCACTTCCCTGACTCCATCCACTAGGCCACACAGCCCCAAACTCCAAGGCAGCTATATTGACTCTGGCCACTAGGCCACACAGCCCTGAACTCAAGGGCAGCTGTATAGACACCAGAAATTAGGCTGCACAGCCCTTCACCTGAGGGCAGCCATCTTGACTCTAACCACTGAGCTGTGCTGCCTTCAGTCTAAGGATCGTCTGATATACGGTAGACGTGGTGATATCACAACCCCACCTCATCCTGAAATAGGATGGGGTGTGCATACTCCGCGACAGATGCCTATTGCTCATACTTTGAGTGTCAGGCCTGACAATATGCAGCTGACATCCAGCCACTAACCTGCAGAGTGGGTGGGTGGTATGGATTGTGAGCAGTCCAGTCTTGTTTATGGGTGGTGGAAGTCGAACATTGTGACAATCCTTATTTTACCTTTTGCTTGTGCCTAGATACTTTTGGAGAACTCTATGAATTATTTAAAATCGATGTATTTTCTGTGTCAAATGCATTGAAGATGCTTTATAAATGAATGTTTAAGTTTGTATTATTAAACAATGTATTACATAGCAAACAGCAATAAAAATTCAAAGTGGCACAGTGCAGCAGAGGGCTGAATGCAACAAGGGGAAGTGGTTTACAGCACCTGTCAAGGCTGATTCCCCACTCCGGCACTTTGAGTGCAGAAGGTGGGGGCCCGCGAGGACTCTAAAAATTAATACTGGCCACTCCAGGCTTGAATTAAACTCCCAAGGTTACAGCTTCTCTCTGATCTTGGATGGGTAGATGCCGCCGCCACCCAAGTGCAGAACCCCTTTGAGAGTACAGGAAGGTGCACTTGGGAATTCCTTCCCTTGGGTTACCCTCAAGCTCTTTCACCCCACCTCCGGGGAAGAGCTGAGAAAGGAAAAAAAAAAAGGAAATCAGCTGTTGCCACAGCTAATTGCACAACATATGCACAAACCTCTTAGGACACAAAAAATCCAATTCTGTTTTTTTTTAAAAAAGGTAAATTTTATTCATAAAAAAAAGAGAGAAAATACATCTGGGAACTCAGGCTATTACTAGATTTTAAAAGAGCCACTACAAGAATTAAGCACCAAGAATAGCTTTCTTGAGGTCCAGCTTAAAGGTTACAAGCAAAACAAAAGCACCCAGGGTTAGCACAAAGGAATCCACAAGCCATAAAGAAATAAAAAGAGATAAACCTAATCGCATCTTCCTAGACATTTCATCATCTACTTACATATCTGGGATTTTAAATGAGTAGTTTCTAGGTATGATACTGAGGATTTTTCATACCTGGCCCAAACTGCTTACAGCATAGCTGTTGCCCTGTCTGCCTCTCCCCAGGAGAACAACCACAGACAGACAACAGGGGAGCCTTTGTTCAAAGTTTAAAAAGTTCTAGCCTTCCCATTGACTCTTTTGGCCAGGTGTCTACTCACTTCCTTTTATCTATGCATAGCAGTGAGACTTTTTAACCCTTTACAGGTAGAGCAATTAGAGGACAGCTCCTAAGAGGGATTTTATAGCTACTGGCTGGCTGGGTGTCCATAAAGGGAGCTACCCCCTCCCCCTTAATTTATCACAGCACCGCATTGCCTGCTGCCCTAATAGCAGCCTGAGTTGCAGCAGAACATTCTGGCTCAGTGTTGCCTCCAGGAGTTGCCTCTGCCCCAGTCTTTTTCTTGATGAATCTAAATAACTTTGTGCCACCTCCCATTTTTGCCACCTCACTGTTGTGTTCTTATTCCGTACCCATCACCATGATTTCTGAGCACCTTCTAAGCATGCATCTTGCATGGTGCACCCAATTTTCCAGATAAATAATAAGTGTGTTGGACACAGGTGCTAGTACAGAACTTTGGGGCACCTTACTGCTATCCCTTTGCCAACCTGGAAGTTTATCATTTGTTCCCACTCCTTGTTCTCTGGCTCTTAGCTAGCTTCTAATCCATGTCAGAGCTTTACCTCTCACCCCATGACTAGTTAGTTTTCTAAGAAGGAAGAACAGCAGGAAGAAGCCCAGGAAATTTTCTTTCTCTGCCCCATCACCTTGCTCTCTGGTGTTCCCCACTTCTCCCTTTTTGTCCTTGGAGATTTAGCCTGTGCAGGGGTAGGGGCTGATGGTACTGATGCTGGGAGAAGGTGGTTGCTTCTTCTGCCTTGCTGCTCTCAGTGCCAGACCCCCGCCCCCACAAACCACCATTGCTCCCTTGCTGTGGTGCAGTGAAGAGCAGGCTGAGTGGTGACCAGTAGGGAGGCAGCAGACAGAGCAGTGACTGTCTGGGAGGAGGAATGCATGGCTGCTGTTAGTGGTTGCTCTGTGTCTAGCAGAGAGGGCCCTAAAGGATAGAGATCACAAATACAGACAAAGGTTTTAATTGCCTTTGGCTCCACATATGGGACAGATCAGTAGGGCTGTGGGACATCACATGGCAATTATGGTTGTTTGGCAAATCAGATTAAAGGAAGAGTTTGTTGCTGAGCTGCAAAGTGATTTGTGGGAAGGTCTTTTTTTAGGGGGGCGTGGGGGGGGGAATGTCTCTTTTAAGTTTCCAAACAATAACCATATTCCTATGCACAACTCTTCTTTTAAAGAATTGCAGCATATAGTTCCAGTGGCAGCAGCCCGCAAGAGTGCAGGCTTTGAATCCTCCGTCTTACACCACGCTCTGGATCGCAGTACTTAGAATCTGAGACTGATAAACTGGCCGAGGTGCTGGGAAGCAGCAGGAATGAAAGGCTAAAAGAAAAATCAAAGGAGCAAAATGAAGTGGAAGTGCCCCAGATGGTGATGAAAGGAGAACTGGGGAAAGAGAAGCTATGAAAATGCCAGATGAATACGTTCCTATCCTATCTTAGAAGAGAAGGAAAAGGGGACTATAAGAAGGGACTGGAGAAAAGTCATTGTGCTGCTAGAAAGACCACTTATAAACTGTGGTATACCAGCTTTTGCACAGTGGCCACAAGGCCGGCTGCCCCAGAAGGCCCATAAATAGAGAATGCATCTGTGGAAGGCTTATGGGTAAGGTGCTTCGGGGAGTGAACTGATTCATCCTCTGGGCAGTCTCTTCTGATGGAGGACCAGGTGCCCTCTGTAAACACAATCCCCAATGGAGCGTAATAGCACAAAGGGATAGCTAGATCTCCATTAGGGAACAGTTCAGTGAGCCCCTCTGCACTTCCCCCCACCCCAACATCAGGAACAAATTAAGCCCTATAGGTGGAATTATGATGAGGGAGATTTGTTGTATCCGAAAGATATTACATGAGAAGCTTAGCGCATAATACGCTCTGTGGCCATCCTCAGACAGTGCCTCTATTGCATAATGCTGCATTTTGCCAAAATTAGAATATATGAACCATTGTTGTTGGTGTCCCTTCTGTCAGTGTATTTGCCCCGATTCGATAATGAAACCAAAGATTGTCAGACTATAAAAGCTAGAGAATTAAAGAGCATTTCTGGCAGTTTCTGCAGTCACTTTGTGGGTGTTAGGGGAATAAATATTATGTTTGCTAAGGGGCTCTTCAAATTCCAGTTGTTAACCAGGTGACTATTCAAAAGATACAAAACTTGGATACTTTCATATGCCATTTTAAATACAGGTTCATAAATCTCTGCTCATCTATCTCCTCTCCTCATGCAGATTCCCATTTATGTAAGACCTTTGGATTGGGTTGGGTTTTTTCACTATAATTCTTCCCAGTTACATCTGATTTGTGTGTAAAAATGTTCAGGGAATGATTTCTAGTTAAAAAACCACTCCTCTGCTGGCTTATAGTTTATGGTACAAGTAATAATTTTCATGAAATCTGAACCAATACATTTATTATCTGACTGTTAGGTGGAATTTCCAATCACTTTATATTCTAGCTTTGCATGGTGATAACCAAGGCTATGATTTAGTCATGGGTATTTTTAGAAAAAGTCACGGACAGGTTACGGGCAATAACCAAAAAGTCAAGGCCAGTGACCTGTCCGTGACTTTTACTAAAAATGGTCCTAACTATATCTTAGGTGCTGGGGGAGGGGGGTGGGGGGGTGTGCTCCAGAGGATGCTGCTGCTCTGGGGGGGTGGTGGAAAGCCTGGGGACTCGCTGCTGCTGCTCCTGGGGGGACAGGGTGGCCTGCTGCCGATGCTCTGGGCGGGAGGGGGGGCCAGCCCGTGGCCCTGCTGCCACCACTCCAGGATGGGGGGCGGCCTGTGGCCCTGCAGCCACTGCTCCTCTGGGCAGGGGGTGGCCCAGGGCCCCACTGCTGCTGCTCTGGGCAAGGAGTGGCCCAGGGAACTGCCCTGGGGTGACACTGCTGCTCCCAGACCGCTGCTCCGGGGAAGCACCCGGGACTAGTTGCTTGGGGCCGCTGGAGCAGCGGCCGGTGCGGCTGGTCCCAGGGCCACCCTGGTTGCTCAGGCAGCCTGGGGTCAGCCGCACCAGTCGCTGCAGCTGTGAAATTCACGGAGGTCCCGGAAAATCACGGAATCCATGACTTCTGTGACCTCCATGAAAGACTCGCAGCCTTAGTGATAACTTTCTAAAGGTCACTTCAGCTGATTAAAGTACAGCATAGTGACAGCTGCCATAAATATAAACTCCTCTGCTGCTATATTTTCTTAGCCTGGATTTTACTTTAATTTTAAAAGACAGGGATATACGAGTTTGGAAACCTGTCAGTGTCTCTGAACTCCCAGGTGTGTGGAGGCCCAATTTGGCTAAGGTGGGTATTTTTGACTGACACCACACCCAGTCAATGGTTACTGCCATCTAAAGTGATGCTTTGCTTCTCAACCACCAAAATACAGTCAGTGCAGTAGTACCCATTTACACTAGGCTGAAGATAAGCTCTGATCATGAGCCCATATCAATGATGGCTGTGCCAGAAACACTCCCTTTGGGTTAGATCCAAAGTCTGTTGTAGTCAATGAATAGAATCTCATTGACTTCATCAGGCTGTGGATCAGGCTCTTTTTTCCTTGTCAGGCTTTTAGAGGCTGACATAAAAACATTAATAATAACACCTTGACCCTTCATACACAGCCTGCCTGTCAATAGGTTGGGCATTTTGGAGGTGCTCCACATAACATTTAGGTGTCAAAAGTATCCTTCTCTCCTTCTGGGCTTTGTGTGTGTTGATTTAAATTCTAAGATATGTCTGCATATTCATTTTCAACTGTCTTCCTTGGGAAGATTTAAAGTTTTAAGATGGTGCCAATATGTGGGACAGCACAAAGTCGCTCATATTACGGAACATTGGCAGTCTGATCTTTGAAATGTGATATATTTTTCACATAATTAATCTTAATGACTTATTCCAGATGTTCCTGGAAAATGTAGAAATTAAGCTTTCTAATTTTTTATTATGTAATGATACTTGCAAAACAAGGCTAGAAGGTTATAAAAATGAGCTATGCAATCATTTCAAGAGTATAAAATTACCTAATACTTTGAAATATAATTTCATAACAAAGAAAAGATAAAGGGCCTGACGATTCACTCTGTGACACCAGTTTTACATCAGTGAAACTGTGTCTTCAATGGAGTTTCACCAGTGGAAAACTGGCATAAAAGACTAGAGAATCGGGCCCAAAGAATTAAACAATGACAAAAGGTAAATGCAGTGCTTGTGGAAGGTGTAAGATTGATAACTTTGGCAAATGAAGATCTCTATTTACAGAACAGTCCCATTTATCTGCTCTACTACCAATAAGCCTTAACCCTAAAAAATCATCTGCATGGTTGGGAGTAGTTCATTCTTCATGCTCTTCAATTCCTGACATTTCTGAGAGGCTTACAACAAAGAAGTAGGCTCAAAATGAATGGAAGACTGAAAACTATCTTCAACCTTAACCTCTAATAACTTCCAGATTAGCATCTTTCCGTAATGGAAAGACAATGGGAAAGAGTATTTTTATACTGACAGTATATGTATCTTCACAGTTCCATTATTTCGTGTCCACGTAATGTGAAAGGAGTCCAGGAGAGCTGGCTGTATTTTAAAGAATCCTTATTGAGGTTACAGGGACAAACCATCCCGATGTGTAGAAAGAATAGTAAATATGGCAGGCAACCAGCTTGGCTTAACAGTGAAATCCTTGCTGATCTTGAACACAAAAAAGAAGCTTACAAGAAGTGGAAGATTGGAAAAATGACCAGGGAAGAGTATAAAACTATTGCTCAGGGATGCAGGAGTGAAATCAGGAAGGCCAAATCACACCTGGAGTTGCAGCTAGCAAGAGATGTTAAGAGTAACAAGAAGGGTTTCTTCAGGTATGTTAGCAACAAGAAGAAAGTCAAGGAAAGTGTGAGCCCCTTACTGAATGAGGGAGGCAACCTAGTGACAGAGGATGTGGAAAAAGCTAATGTACTCATGCTTTTTTTGCCTCTGTCTTCACAAATAAGGTGAGCTCCCAGACTACTGCACTGGGCAGCACAGCATGGGGAGGAGGTGACCAGTCCTCTGTGGAGAAAGAAGTGGTTCGGGACTATTTAGAAAAGCTGGACGTGCACAAGTCCATGGGCCAGATGCGCTGCATCCAAGAGTGCTAAAGGAGTTGGCGGATGTGATTGCAGAGCCATTGGCCATTATCTTTGAAAACTCATGGCGATCTGGGGAAGTCCCGGACGACTGGAAAAAGGCTAATGTAGTGCCCATCTTTAAAAAAGGGAAGAAGGAGGATCCTGGGAACTACAGGCCAGTCAGCCTCACCTCAGTCCCTAGAAAAATCATGGAGCAGGTCCTCAAGGAATCAATTCTGAAGCACTTAGAGGAGAGGAAAGTGATCAGGAACAGTCAGCATGGATTCACCAAGGGCAAGTCATGTCTGACTAATCTAATTGCCTTCTATGACGAGATAACTGGCTCTGTGGATGAGGGGAAAGCGGTGGACGTGTTGTTCCTTGACTTTAGCAAAGCTTTTGACACGGTCTCCCACAGTATTCTTGCCAGCAAGTTAAAGAAGTATGGGCTGGATGAATGGACTATAAGGTGGAATAGAAAGCTGGCTAGATTGTCAGGCTCAACGGGTAGTGATCAATGGCTCCATGTCTAGTTGGTAGCCGGTATCAAGTGGAGTGCCCCAACTAAATCATCGGTCGGTCCTTGGGCCGGTTTTGTTCAATATCTTCATAAATGATCTGGAGGATGGTGTGGATTGCACCCTCAGCAAGTTTGCAGATGACACTAAACTGGGAGGAGAGGTAGATACACTGGAGGGTAGGGATAGGATACAGAGGGACCTAGACAAATTGGAGGATTTACACACACATTCTTATTTTAGCTGATATGCTGTATAATATGCTGACTGGAAAAAAAAATGGTCTGGTGGCACTCAGACACGACAGTGTCGGGATGCGATAGAGGAACCGAGGTGAAGGAAAAGAAGGCAATAAATAGAAGGCAATGTGGATTTGTTACAAATGAATCATGACACATTAAGTTATATCTTTGCTGCTTTCTTGCAGTTTAGTGAAGTAAGGAAATGTTGTGCCAGTGTTAATGCTAGATTTTATTTTATCTTTTAAACTTTTTAGTAAGGCAAAGTTACAATAAACATTAACATATTACATTGTATATTACTTATTCAGGATCATATTCATATTCAAAGAGCCTGGCTAAAGATTCTGGGTGAGTGGCTTGGAAATCCTTCTCCCCTGAGCACACTAAAAAAGGGTGACCAAATTTTGAAATGCCTGCCCTCTTTTTGGTGCTTGTCTTGTGCACACATATTTGGTATGACTGCTTTTCCATTACAAGGCATTCCCAATTCCATAGGAGGAGAAGTCACATTTTTCCAATAATGTGATATACAAAGTCTTACTGCTAACAATAAAAAAGAAATTAATTTGTCATTCTTTTTAAAATGTCAATCATTTCCTGGAGCATTAAGTAAGCAGGGGGATCTCTAAGAAGTCGGCGTTTTGTCATAAGATGAATCCCTTCAATAATTTCCTCCCAAAACTATTAATTCCTGGTCACAGCCACCACATGTGCATGTATGTTCCCCTTTCCCCACAACCCTCCAACAAAGTGGTTCCCTAGTAGCGAAAATATGATGAATCTTAACTGGAGTCAAATGCCATATTTACAGTAATTTATAAAATTTTTCTTTATGAACTAAACATATTGAAGATGTGTATCCCATGTCCCATACAAAGAGTCACATGCAGATCTGTTGTTTGTCCAGATCCCTCTCCCATTTTTTCATCTGGGGTTCTTCTGTTATTAACATCTTTTTCAGTCAAAATTGTATATATCTTTGAAATTAAACCTTTTTGTTCCAGCTTGCTCCTGGTTCAACTCCTCATGTGTCGTTAAAGGTCTAGATAGAGCCATCTCGTATCCAGATTTCACAATAAAATGTTTGACATGTAAATATTGGAAATAAGGGATATTGATGTTATTTATATTATTACATCTCTCTTGGTATGACTTCAAATCAGGACCCAGGAACAGCTGTCCCAAATTGAGTGATCTCAGCTCTTATCCACAATGAATAGTCACTTTAATATTTCCTAGGGATAAATTTCTGATTATTAATGAAAGTAGCTAAGGGAGAGGGCCTTGGCAGCAGGAATTTAAAAAATGTGACCAAAGCTGCTAAGGTGGATGAATAGGCCATTTTTAAATTTTTGGTGACCTATATGTCTTTTTAGCCCAACAATGACTATAAATTGCTATATTTGAGGTGCAGTCTTTTTTGAGTTTTACCCAGTGTTTATATGGTCTATTGTTAACTAAGCTGGTCTCACATCTTTTAATTGTGATGCACAGTAATAAGTCAGGTTTCAGAGTAGCAGCCGTGTTAGCCTGTATTCACAAAAAGAAAAGGAGGACTTGTGGCACCTTAGAGACTAACCAATTTATTTGAGCATAAGCTTTCGTCAGCTACAGCTCACTTCATCGGATGCATTCAGATTAGGGAAAGTTTGTCCATCCCACTTTTTAGTCTTAAACAGAACTTTAGAGCTTACCTTTGTCTTTTATGTTTCCATATGAATTTTAATAGCACATCCCAACATGTTGTTAATGTCATATCAGGGATACTGTCATAGAGGGCTGGAAGCTAGCAGGTGAGCCAGTACTCTGCTCATCAGGTGCCAATCATTGCCCCCGGAGAAGGCTGGGGATGTGCAGCTAATTAGCTGATCAAGCCGGGAGGACTGATGAGCCAATTAGCCATCAGCTGAGGAGCACAAAAGACGACACAGGAAGGAAGTGAGAGGGAGGACCTGGGCTTGCTGAGCCTAGTATGGTCTGAGCTCTCAAGGAAGGGAGACCGCTGGTCCTCCCTTGCTCTCTGGAAAAGTGCTAAAGGGCAAAAACACATGAGAAGACTCTGCTGCACCCAGATTGTGTTGGTGTTAGTGATGGGGAATATAAATAAATTCCCACAAAGTTGTCTGAGAGGTTTCTGGGGCATCAGAGAGGATGGGGATGGAGCATGTCGCATTACAACTGGGGACTTGTCCGGGACCTGGCTTGCCCAGCTGTGGTGATAGAGAAGCCAGACAGGGGGATGCCGCTGTGGGAATTCAGCATCTGAGTGATGAAGCAGACTCTGCAGTGCTTGGTGGAGCAACAGAAAGTGCTGCAAAAAACTAGGGAGGTCTTCCAACAACCACACCACCTGGAGAGACAGTCCTTGCTGGCATGGCAGGTAGAGCAGCAGAAGAGCCTGCAGGTTCTTCATCAGGGAACAAATGCCAGGGGAGCAGTAGTTGTTTCAGAAACGGGTAAATTCTGGTAGGGGATGAAAGTATAACAGGATTCAAAACTATATGAAAGAACTAGGTAAGTTCATGGAGGCTAGGTCCATCAATGACTATTAGCCAGCATGGTCAGGGATGTAACCCCATGGTCTGGGTGTCTCTAGCCTCTGATTGCCAGAAGCTGGGGATGGATGACAGGGCGTGGATGACTACCTGTTCTGTTCATTCCCTCTAAAACACCTGGCACTGGCCACTGTCAGAAGACAGGATACTGGGCTAGATGGACCTTTGGTCTGATCCAGTATGGCTGTTCTTATGTACGAGAACAGCAATTGGACACGGGGTCGGTCTGTGTAAAATGGGGACTGCTGATGACCCTGATGCATTTCTATTGACATTTGAAAGGATAGCAATGGAAGCCACCTGGGAGAGAGATGAGGGGCCTCCAGTTAGCACCCTATTTGGTGGGGGAGGCTCAAGCAGCCTACATAGTCCTGAGTGACAAACAGGCCAGTGACTGATACTGTGGAGGTGGCCATATTAGACAGAATGGGCCTGTCTACTGAGAAGTACCAGCAGAAGTCTCAGGCCATTAGATGGGCTGGAGATGTACAGCCCAGGGCATTTGTTCAAAGGTTAACAAATTGGTCTACCCACTAGTTAAAGTGAAATACAAAGTGAGTGGGTGAAATTATGAACTCCATAATGAGGGATCCATTTCTGCAAAGCCATCCTGAGCACACCTGTATATGGGGTAGGAGGCATCCACTCAAAACACTGGCTGTGGCGGTCAAACTCGCAGAGAAATTTGAGGAAGTAGATTTCCCCTGCAAGGGGGTGTGTCCACCTAACAGACTAAAGCAGGGAAAGAAGGTTGGAGAAGTGGCAGGAGTAAAGCTTGCAAAGAAGAAAAGGAAGGAGACCAAAGGAACTCCTGCTTGGAGTTGGGAAATTACCTTTTACTAATGGTGGGAGACTGGGACATCTAGAAAGAGACTGTCCCTATATGGACTGCCGACTGACTGAATTTTGTGGTTGGACTGGGACCTTGAGGGAGTGGCTGATAAAAATGCCAACCATCTCAGTGAAGGTGGGGAACAGATGGGAGATTGGCACAGTGGACACTGCATCAGGGTGTTTGCTGGCCAGGAAAGATGTGGTAATGCTACACTGAATCCTGCCAGTGGAGAGTCTGAGTCTGGAGTGATTCCATGGGGAGTGAAAACTCTGCCTATTGGCTGAGATACCCCTGGAGGTCTGGGGAAAGTTCAGATGGAAATGGGTTGGGGTTGTGGATAGGTTGCCCCATCAAGTGGTGTTAAGGATGGAACCCTTTGCCCTTTAAGAAGAAAGTAGGCATCTGACGGCCATGCCAGAAGGGAACTGAGCCACTGGGGAAGATTGAGAAAGGGCTTAAAGTAGGGGAAGAGGAGAACCCTAGAAAACAGGATACAAGCCAGAAGGTGAAAGGGAAATGAACATTCCCCAGGAGAAAATGGAGAAAGGGAAGAACTGACTGAGCAGGCAGCTGGGGGAAAAGGAAGCCTGAGAGTATCAGAAGGAGCAGGACTGTCCCCAGAATGCTTGCAGCCAGGGCCTTGAGATGAGGAACCCGGGAATACAATTATAGGGCTATAAGAATGAGAGATGATAGATAAAAAGGGAAAATGGGTGATAGGATATGCCATGCCCCAAAATAAAGAGAGCAAGTGTGTGGAAATTAGATCACCAAATTGCTCCTGCTGCAAAGACTTGTGAGTGGAGACAGTTGTGGGAACAACCCCTGCCCACTAAGTGTGGGTGGAGGATGGACAAAGCCTGCAAGGAGATTCTGGATAATCATTTATAAGGAAGAGAAGGCGCAGGTCAAGGGAAATGAGATCACACAGAAAGAAACTTCACTGTTAGATTAAAAGGAGGAAGGGGAGGTATTGAGATCCTGTAGATTTGTCTACCTTCCAAAACAGAGTTATTTAACCAAACTCTCTTCTTC
Organism: Lepidochelys olivacea; assembly: GCF_965140295.1. Lineage (NCBI taxonomy): Eukaryota > Metazoa > Chordata > Testudines > Cheloniidae > Lepidochelys > Lepidochelys olivacea. Next base: position 27,363,057 of record NC_140415.1, read on the forward strand.
TGGAGCTCTCATCTTTTTGAGGTATGATGCTTTATTTATTAGGATCTCCCTCAGTACTGCATTTCCAGTTCCCCAGAGAACTCTTTTATTGATCCCTTCCTCAACACTTTCTTGTATATATTTCTGAAATTTATCTTCCAGCTCTTGACCTCTAACAGGGTTGGACAACAAAGCTCTATTCAACTGCCAGGCTCTTTGTTTTTCCATTGAGTCCCAATCTTTGAATCTAATACATGCAGACAAAGTTATCGCTCCCAGATTAGCTGTTTTGACTAAATTAGCCAAGGTCTTAGTAAGAAAACTCATATCAGTCCCTGAATAAGATCCCTGATCCCTGAATAAGATCCAGCAGAACAGTGTGTATAGTAAATCAAAATACGCCTGTGGTTATATTCCCTGACCTGTGGATTCATCTCCTGCTGGACATTCACCATATCCTGATTTTTTCTAAGTGAGTCAACAAATTTGCACTTGCTCCTCCCAAATGCCTTCTGTGTACATTTGATTAATCAAAAGCAGGATTAAGCACCTCGTTAAAATTCTCTGAAGAATAATATCCCCTTCCTTAATCTTTTTAGGAATTAGGAAGTTTTATTAAAAAAAAAGACACTTGCCCTTGACGGGGAGTATATACTTTGGCAAGGGTGAGATGTTTAAACTTTATCTTTCAAGGACCCCTTAATTACAATATCTGCCCGCTGTATCGGGGTTGTGTTGAAACAATAAAAGGGAAATATTTAGCAGTGTGTTGCCACCCCTCTACTGTTAGATTGTCCTGGAGAGAGATATGGCAGCTGTGTGCAAGAAGTATTCAGGTGTTTATCATAATTTTAATGTTAGATTTTATTAAGGAATTTTGTATAATTGCACATTAAGTTTTCAGAGAGAAATTGCAGAACTGTGGATTAGATGGAACTAGTGTAAAATGGACACAATTCTCCCCATAAAACTGAATTTTTAAAAAAAAGCACAGAAAGTAATTATTCGCTTATTGTCAAATTAGGATGCTGCAGGGTCACATTGTGAGGACAATGTCATTCACTGCTTTCATTACTGACTTGAAAGTAGTGGTGGAGAGTAGACTAGTGGTATAAGAAGAACTATAAATACTTTGGCGAGTATGGTTTAAAAATACTCTGACGTGATGTTGACACATTGGAGAAATGGACTAAAGTCAGTTGAACAAGTCTCAAAAAAAGTATGGTTCACATAGGAAGGAATAAATATAGAATGAGGGAATTGTGTGGACATATACATCACAGAAATATCTGGAGAATATAGTAGAGGTAAACTGACTGAGTCACTCAACAATGCAACACTGATTGAAAAAATGCTACTATTGTATTTGGTTGTATTAGCAAGAGTATCTCACACACAGAGCAAGTATAATTATTTTGTTCTACTCAATGCACCATTAGCAGTACTATATTCCGTTCTGGGCACCACATTTAAAAAAGACCAAGACAAGTTGGAGAGAGTTCAAAGGAGAGCAGCAAAAATGATACATGTTTTGGAAAATAAGACCTATGTGGAAAATGTTAAGAGAAGCGAGAATGTTTAATGTAGAGATGACTGATGGAGACATGGGAACTGAGTACAGTACATCAAACGGGGTGTCATGATGAGAGCTGGTATCACTTGTTCATATTAGTCGCTGAGGACAGAAGTAGTAATGGGCAATGCAGAAAGGAAAATGTAAGTTAAGTATGAAAGGTTTATAAGAAGAACAATGCGATGGAGTAAGCTGCCAAGGGAGGCTGTGAGATTGCTTGCAGGGAAGGGATTCACAGCTAAAATAAAAAGAAAAGGAGTACTTGTGGCACGTTAGTGACTAACAAATTTATTTGAGCATAAGCTTTCATGAGCTATAGCTCACTTCATGGGATGCATACAGTGGAAAATACAGTGGGGAGATTTTATATACACAGAGAACATGAAACAATGGGTGTTACCATACACACTGTAATGAGAGTGATCAGGTAAGGTGAGCTATTACCACCAGGAGAGAAAAAAAACCTTTTGTAGTGATAATCAAGGTGGGCCATTTCCAGCAGTTAACAAGAACATGTGAGGAACAGTGGGGGGTGGGTGGGGGGGTGGGGAATAAACATGGGGAAATAGTTTTACTTTGTGTAATGACACATCCACTCCCAGTCCTTATTCAAGCCTAAAGTAATGCCATCCAGTTTGCAAATTAATTCCAATTCAGCAGTCTCTCGTTGGAGTCTGGTTTTGAAGTTTTTTTGTTGAAGAATTGCAACTTTTAGGTCTGTAATTGAGTGACCAGAGAGATTGAAGTGTTCTCCAACTGGTTTTTGAATGTTATATTCTTGAGGTCTGATTTGTGTCCATTTATTCTTTTATGTAGAGACTGTCCGGTTTGGCCAATGCACATGGCAGAGGGGCATTGCTGGCACATGATGGCATATATCACATTGGTAGATGTGCAGGTGAACGAGCCTCTGATAGTGTGGCTGATGTGATTAGGCCCTATAATGGTGTCCCCTGAATAGATATGCGGACACAGTTGGCAACGGGCTGTGTTGCAAGGATAGGTTCATGGGTTAGTGGTTCTGTTGTGTGGTGTGTGGTTGCTGGTGAGTATTTGCTTCAGGTTGGGGGGCTGTCTGTAAGCAAGGACTGGCCTGTCTCCCAAGATCTGTGAGAGTGATGGGTCGTCCTTCAGGATAGGTTATAGATGCTTGATGATGCGTTGGAGAGGTTTTAGTTGGGGGCTGAAGGTGACAACTAGTGGCGTTCTGTTATTTTCTTTGTTGGGTCTGTCCTGTAGTAGGTAACTTCTGGGTACTCTTCTGGCTCGGTCCATCTGTTTTTTCACTTCAGCAGGTGGGTATTGTAGTTGTAAGAACGCTTGATAGAGATCTTGTAGGTGTTTGTCTCTGTCTGAGGGGTTGGAGCAAATGCAGTTGTATCGTAGAGCTTGGCTGTAGACAATGGATCGTGTGGTGTGGTCTGGATGAAAGCTGGAGGCATGTAGGTAGGTATAGCGGTCAGTAGGTTTCCAGTATAGGGTGGTGTTTATGTGACCATCGCTTATTAGCACCATAGTGTCCAGGAAGTGGATCTCTTGTGTGGACTGGTCCAGGCTGAGGTTGATGGTGGGATGGAAATTGTTGAAATCATGGTGGAATTGCTCATGGGCTTCTTTTCCATGGATCCAGATGATGAAGATGTCATCAGTGTAGCGCAAGTAGGGTAGGGGCATTAGGGGACGAGAGCTGAGGAAGCGTTGTTCTAAGTCAGCCATAAAAATGTTGGCATACTGTGGGGCCATATGGGTACCCGTAGCAGTGCCGCTGATTTGAAGGTATACATTGTCCCCAAATGTGAAATAGTTGTGGGTGAGAACAAAGTCACAAAATTCAGCCACCAGCTTTGCAGGCAGCAACTAGGAGTGGATGCTTAAAGACTTAAACTGTTCTCTCATCCACCATAAGCCTGATCTCCAGGAAACAGGAGTCCTGAGGCCTCTCCCTCCTTTATAACATCAGGATGATCTACTGCCATCACATTACAGGACTGGCTCAGATGTGCTAACCTAACATTTTAGTGGACCAGTCCTGTAGTACTTAGTATTACCTATTGAATAAAGTCACAGGGATTATACTCCTGGGGGAATTCTGTGCCAAAAAATAAAAATTCTGCACACACTATTTTAAAATTCTGCAGATTTAATTTAAATAAATAACACTACATAATCACACCAGTTTCAATTATTTTGGTAATTTGTTTCAAAATACTTGTCAGCAAGTATGTTTGTAACAATACAGACACACAAAAAAATTCACCCAGGAGTAGAGCATTAAAGAAACCCCTATGACAACCAAGTTCTTGTTTCTCTGTCCCCTCCCATCCAGAGCTTAGCTGGGGTGCCAGACACCCGCAACCCCTTCCCAGAGTCCAGCTGTGCCTCCCAGCCCAGACACCCACCCCTCCACCCCCAGAGCAAACTGCGGACTCCCCCTCCCCCAGATACCTGTGCCACTGTTCCCTCTAAGCTGTGCACGTGTGTGCACACACACAGATCCTAAACCCCGCACACACGGCAAAACTCCGCATGCACAAAAATTTGCACAGAAACACAACAATTTGCACAGAAGAAATTTTTTGTGCACATGGCCTGTCAAAAATTAGAGGGAACATTGACCTGTGCCCCCTCCCCTCTAGAGCCCAGCCATGCCCCCCTAACCCAGACACCCTCTCCTCCCCCCCAGAGCCCAGCCCTGCCCCCGCCCCCAGCTCAGACACCCACCCCTTACAGCCCAGGGATCCAGAGGGAGAAACAGCCTGCTGCTTGGTCCCAGGCTTCTGTGGCGTTTCCTGCGCACGGCCGCCTCTTTCTCTCAGGTCGTGTGGGGAACTGCAGCTGCTAGGAATGCTCTACTCTCTCCCCTCCCCCCATACAGTGTCTTCCATGTGGGAGCTGGGCTCTGCTGGGTTCAGCAGCCTCTAGTGGTGGCCAGAAGCACTACAGCCCATTTCTGTGGGGGAAAGGAAATTCTGTGCAAAAACCATTAATTTCTGCACAATTTTGTATTGCGCAGTGATGCAGAATTTCCCCAGGAATAGGATTGAGACCTGGATTATCACAAGATTATCATCAATATAGAGCTTTTCATCTTCAAAGTACTTAACAAATGTTGACTAATTGATCTTTGCATCAACCCAATACAGCAGGTAAGTATTCTTATCCCCAGTTTAAGGATGGGGAAACTGACAGAGTTTAAGTGTTTTAAGGGATTAGAACTCTCAAATTTCTGGTTCCTTTGCTGTGTTGAGACTGTTAGATTGCACCTCTCCTTCTAATCTATGATCACTTCAATAAAGTAAAATAGTTAGTAGGAAAGGAGTTGGGGCCAAATCCTTACCTGTTGTCAGTCAGCATAGCAATAGCACAAGGTTGATTTTTCACTAGCTTAGGACCTTGCCCTTTTTGTGGAGCATTACAATTCAAAAATGTGTTTTTTCTCTCTTTACAAAACTAGAAACATTATCCTGTAACAGCACATCCACAGCCCCATACTCCTGTCAGTTTTTCCATTTTTAACTGAACCGTAAAATGTACTCTGGGGTGAAATTTAGCATTCAGCATTCGAGCCCAGGCAGGGGATTTTCTGGAGGAAATTTGAAACAAGCCATTTGATTTTAGAGATAGAAGAATGAAAATAATAAGAAAACAGTCAAGGTTTTAAAAGTGCTCTTCATGGACGTATATAACTTCAAAAAAGTGTTCTTTTAAAATTCAAATTGGATGGTCAATAGTCACAAGGGTGTATTAGGTACTTTGGAAATATTAAAATAAAAAGCAAAGGTGGGAGTTAAAACAAAATATTGGAAGCTGTTCATGTGCATGTGCAGACATATTTAAATTACCTCAGAAGTTTTGAGTGTTTTTTTGGCCTGCTCTCATTATAGATCTGTGCCAGCACTGGTGCAGTCTAAACACCATAAATTGTATTCTGTTCAGCCTTATTAAAGTCCCTTTACTACAGCTTTACCCAGCTAGCTCTGCTTTGTTGCATTTTTAACCTCCAGATCCGGGGAAATGTTATTTTATTAATCAGTCATAGTGAGTGCCTGGATGCCAAGAGGAGTGTGTCAATGCCTGATTTGACTGAAACTTGATGCCTGACTCCCCTTTTCACACTGAAAATTTAGCAGGCACGAAGAATTGTGAGTATAAATGATGTCAGTTAGATATTTGGGTACTTGATTGTGCCCACATGTCAGGTATTTAGCTATGAAATGATATAAACTGCACCTGCAGATAGCTGCTGGTGCAAATTTGCACCAGCAATTTTGTTACTGCAAATAGTGGGTGCAAAAATCAGGGTGTGTGCATTTGTGACCAAAAATGGCTCTACAATAATCCATGTGTCCGTGAAAGACTATGCTGAAATCAGTTAGGGTTTGCAACAGAAGATAGTAAAGGGATGAAAACTGACATTTCAAGAAAGTGTAGCATGTTTGTGTTCTCCTTTGAATAAGTACATTGTAGTGCCCCTTTAGACGTCTAGAAATGGTCCTTTGCAGATTGATATGGGAGGATGTGTAGGGTAAAAGCCTGGCCTTGCTCACTGGAGCCATGCTGGGGTTAGAGTGCACACATGACAGAGTGGCTCAATTTGGCATAGGAGGAAACGCACTGCAGGGTCCACCTTACGGTTCCTTTAAAAAAAAGCATGTTAGCAGTAGCAGCAGCCTTAACTTGCATTGTACATCACAGCACATAGTCTAGGAGGCTGTTTGTCTGGTTACACCCCACACACAACAGACCATGCCCACTTCCAGCAGAGGTGCACTGATTGTATGGCAGCTAGGCCCACCCCAGTGTAAATTTGAATGCTAGGAAAAAACCCTACTCTGCTGCCACAAAGGTGCGCTATGGCTATGGCTATGCATTCAGCTGGAGATCTCAACTCCAACTCAAGGAGATGTGCCCACACTAACTCAGATCAAGCTAGCATGCTAAAAATAGACCATAGCATATTGTTTCAGCTTTATCTTGTTCTTGTTTTCTACCACAAATTTGGTGTTCCTTTTCAGAAGTTTTTGGGCCAGATGCTGAACCTGGCACTTTGGCTGCTTTGCCTTGCTCTGTTAGCCACACCACATCAGGATTGTGGAAGAGGTGATGGCTGAGAGAAGGGACATCCTTCCACTCCAGTGATCCACAAATGTGGGAATGGCTCTATAAGGCCATGAGGTGTCAGGCATAAGTTTGGACAGCCCTCGGTCTGCTTATACCTATGAGGAGAATGGACCTGGTCCCTGGGCAGCTCAGGATCGGGTGGGGGCATAAAGGTATCTCAAAACCACCTTCTTCCTCCCTGCCCCAGCTCCTGAGCTGTGCTGAGTGCTGCTAATCTGTAGCCCAGGACCTCTGGCCCTTGGGTGTAAGTAACAGCACTCACCTGAAGAGTCATGAATAAGATTAATAGTGTATGGAATAGTGAGAATAGTTCTACCATCCAAAACTCAGAATACTGCACAATATGCTGGATTAGGAGGCTCTTTCTCATTCTGACATAGTTTGCTCTGAGCTGTTCTATTGCACTGGATGGGAGAAATCTTATCCAACACATTGACAAACTCGCCACGCAGGCACACAAGAAATCTTTTGTAGTTGGGTTAAATGGAGCAGTTAGAAAAAGCTGCAGCTCATTCGCTGGAAAGAAAGTTATCCCCATAAAAGTGAAATGCTAATAATAACCATTTGTAGTGGGTGTGTGTGTGTGTTGTTTTTCATTGTAGTCATTGGTTAGCAAAAAAGACCACTGCCTCCCAAGAAACATTTTATTCATTTTCTAGTTGCATTTTTGTCAGCAGCCCAGTTCAGCATGGAGATTTTGTACGGATGGTAATTAGTTTCAGCTGATACGTACTGGCATGCATTTCCCAAATTCAATAAAAATAAACACAGATATAATAGCATTTTTAAAATGATGCAGTGTTCCCTTTTTAGAGAGAGAAAACACAAACACGCTTCCTGACAACACTGCAGTATGACATCAGATCAGTAAGTGAAGTGCTATAAAGAAAAACAACGGGAAAATATCGCAAAGATAGTGTTTCCAACCTCAACTAGCAGACTGCTAAGGATTCTATCATTTGCATGAATACCTTTTGATGGGTTTAAAAAAATCCTTGCACAATGGGGACTGTATGTAGCTGACAGCTTAAAGCTTTTGCAATGGGAACTAAGAAAAGTTCTGGATGTTAATAGAAGCTTTTACTGAAAATTGATTTAAGCTTCTGAATGCTAGAAGTGTTATTTCTGGTGTTAGGTTAAAAAGATCATAATATGGTATTCATTAAACTGTACAGCCTAAAATAACATCTGTCTCTCATGAATAAGGGATAAGATCTCATTTTATCTCTTTTTATTTGAAAACAGTATTTTTGCTTGAAAATTATAGTTTTGTCCCATTTAGAGGAATAACATTAAACATTACAGTAATTCTATCACATCATTTTAGCAAAACTGGAATCTGTTTAATAAAGATATACAAATAATTGCAGCACTTGATTATAATAACTTTGGAAACCCCCATCATGTTTCTATCTGTCTGGGGCTACCTTAATTCCTTTGTTTGATCTTTTTTCATTAGAGCTCCCAGGTACTAGGGAAAGCACTGGATCACTTAATCTCTGGTATGTTTGGTTTCTGTGAAAATGCAGTACACTCACCAGGATATAAAGCCAATACTAACCTTCAGGATGCTACTGTAAAGACCTGCCTGTGCAATGTGCTGATTGATTGCTTCTTGGGTGCTGAGCTCCCACTGTCTCCACTGACTATTCACATGGGTCTAGTCACATGGATAAGGATCATTCATAGGTGTAAATGTTTGCATGTCCAACAGCCCCAGTCCTGCAGTGTGATCAGTGTGGGTGGACCCTTGTATGCAACTGCTTGGTAATGAAGTAACTGAAGTCAGCGGGGCTCTGCACAATCACACAAGTCCACCCATTTGGAATAGCTTGCAGGATCAGGGCCTTTCACTGTAAGCTCTTTAGGGCAGGGGCTGTCTTTCTGTTTTGGGCATGTCTACACTGTAGGTGGGAGTATGCTTCCTAACTTGGGTAGACAGACACATGCTTGCTCTGCTTGAGCACTAAAAAACAGCAGTGCGGCTGTGACAGCATGGGGAGTGGCTCAGGCTAGCTGCTTGAGTACAAACCTGCCTGACCTCCTGAGTTCATAATGGGGGGCTAGCTCGAGCAGCTAGTGCCTCTATCTACCTGTCCTGGGAAGCACGCTTTCAGCTGCTGGCATAGACATATTCTTTGAGTCTTTCATGGGGCCTAATACATTGTAGCTGCAAAATAGACGAGGAATAATAATAAAAATGATGCCTTGCATAATGACAGGTTTCAGAGTAGCAGCCATGTTAGTCTGTATCGGTAAAAAGAAAAGGAGTACTTGTGGCACCTTAGAGACTAACAAATTTATTTGAGCATAAGCTTTCGTGAGCTACAGCTCACTTCATTGGATGCATACAGTGGAAAATACAGTGGGGAGATTTTATATACACAGAGAACATGAAACAATGGGTGTTACCATACAGACTGTAACAGGAGTGATCATGAAAGGTGAGCTATTACCAGCAGGAGAGCGGGGGGTGGAGGGGAGGAGTAGGGGGGAAACCTTTTGTAGTGATAATCAAGGTGGGCCATTTCCAGCACTTTACAAGAACAGTAGGAGGGGAAATAAACAAGGGGAAATAGTTTTACTTTGTGTAATGACACATCCACTCCCAGTCTTTATTCAAGCTTAAGTTAATTATATCCAGTTTGCAAATTAATTCCAATTCAGCAGTCTCTCGTTGAAGTCTGTTTTTGAAGTTTTTTTGAAGAATTGCCACTTTTAGGTCTGTAATCGAGCGACCAAAGAGATTGAAGTGTTCTCCGACTGGTTTTTGAATGTTATAATTCTTGATGTCTGATTTGTGTCCATTGATTCTTTTACATAGAGACTGCCCAGTTTGGCCAATGTACATGGCAGGGGGGCATTGCTGGCACATGATGGCATATATCACATTGGTAGATGTGCAGGTGAACGAGCCTCTGATAGTGTGGCTGATGTGATTAGGCCCTATGATGGTGTCCCCTGAATAGATATGTGGACACAGTTGGCAACAGGCTTTGTTGCAAGGATAGGTTCCTGGGTTAGTGGTTTTGTTGTGTGGTGTGTGGTTGCTGGTGAGTATTTGCTACAGGTATTTGCTACAGTGCCCTTCTGCCATGTACATTGGCCAAACTGGACAGTCTCTACAAAAAAGAATCAATGGACACAAATCAGACATCAAGAATTATAACATTCAAAAATCTCTTTGGTCACTTCATTACAGACCTAAAAGTGGCAATTCTTCAACAAAAAAACTTCAGAACCAGACTCCAATGAGAGACTGCTGAATTGGAATTAATTTGCAAACTGGATACAATTAACCTAGGCTTGAATAAAGACTGGGAGTGGCTGGGTCATTACACAAAGTAAAACTATTTCCCCTTGTCTATTTGCCCTCCTACTGTTCTTGTGAAGTGCTGGAAATGGCCCACCTTGATTATCACTGGGGGGTTCCCCCCCCGGCTCTTCTGCTGGTAATAGCTCACCTTTCCTGATCACTCTTGTTACAGTGTGTATGATAACACCCATTGTTTCATGTTCTCTGTGTATATAAAATCCCCCCACTATATTTTCCACTGCATGCAGCCGATGAAGTGAGCTGTAGCTCACGAAAGCTTATGCTCAAATAAATTTGCTAGTCTCTAAGGTGCCACAAGTACTCCTTTTCTTTTTAATAAAAATGATGACTACTAAGGATCTTCATTTCCATTATAGGTCTGTAGTTTCAGAGCTTCACAGCAGGATCATGAAAATGCACTATTCCCATTTCAGCTTACAACACTTCTTACAACTGATTTGTGAAAATTAGTTTGGCTGTTTAGTTATTTGTTTGACTTTATATAGAAACTAGAAGTTACGGATTTCCAGGGCCACAAAAATCCTTTTAACTAAATTTTGCAGACTGCACAGCAAGTCCATAATGTAGACCTGTGAATTTGGCTGTTCTGGAAAAAAAAGCTTGTTGAGGAATTAGTTATTTTGATTCAGATTTTTAGTTCACAAACATTATTTTTATGTACTTTCTGTTAGTAAAATAGACTCTGTGTTGGAAGCAACTGTTGCAACTTGTCCTGTCAAAGTGTGTGTGTGTGTTGAGGGGGATATTTCTGTAGTTTCTGATGGTTCTGTAACAACCATGCAGCCAATAAAGAATTCTGTATTTAAAAATGCATAGCCCCAATCCTGCAAGTGGAACAGTAGGGCTTTCTGGGTGGGAGCACCCTTCATTCTCAAGAATTCTCCGCTGCTCAGGATCAGGTCCTAATGCATTCTGAAGGTTGCAATTTGTTATGGTTTATATGAGATCAACACCTCATTGAAATATTTCCCTTCTTTCCTCTTTTGTTCTCTTTGCCTTGCTCCATTTATCTCTTATCTTCAGGATAAATGTAATCATAGAACCATAGGGTTAGAGGGGACCATAAGGGTCATCTAGTCTAACCCCTGCCAAGATGCAGGATTTGTTGTGTCTAACCATCCAAGACAGATGGCTACGCAGCCTCCTTTTGAAAACCTCCAGTGAAGGAGCTTCCACAACCTCCCCAGGCAGTCTTGGTTGGAAAGACAAATTACTCACCTGCCCCTGGGGGTTTGAGCCAACTGGGACATCTGTGTGCAGCACCATGGGCTGGACCCCTCTGGAAAACTGACCACTGGGGACTCCCTCAACACTAGAGCTGGGAAAATCATTTATTATTATTTTTTTAGTTCAGTGGCCAAACTGGGGGGAAAAAATCATTTCATATTAAACTGAAATGACAGTTTTTCAATTTTCCCTGCCAAATGAAAACTAATAAAATAAAAAATGTCTACTCAGCATCTTATGTGAAAAGTCTGCGCATTGAAATATTAAGGTGCTATGGTGCCTTATTAATATTTTGATCAGCTAGCAGGTATTAAAACTACAAGTGCCTTGTCTGCACTAGGATTTTAACAGTGTTAGCTAAGACTAAAATACATCTTCTTCTCTTGTGAAGCCATGGTCTAAATGAATGACGTACATGTATGGAGAATGAATTACTTTCTCTCCCTTAGTGATGATTCCTGAAGAAAAAGATTGAGGCATCTTGACAGAAAGTGTGGGCAAGTCTGTCCTGATGCTGCCACCTGTGTGATGATCCCTGATCCGTCGAGAAATAAAGGCTTGTTCTGGGTGCTCTTAATTCAGAAACAGTTTAAAAAGAACTTTAACATGAGGTAGGAAAAAGTGACATGGAAATAAAGTTGTTTACAAGCAAGGAGGCTGAAACTGCCTTTTTAACTTGTCCTGTATTCCCCAGGTATCATGGCACACAGTGCATCCCATCAAAATCTGCGGATCTCGCTTATATGGCCCCCATTACCATAGTATCTGAGTGCTCCCAAGCTTTAATGTAGTTATCCTCACAACACCCATGTGAGGTAGAGCAGTGCTATTAGCCCCATTTTATAGATGAGGAGCTGAGGCACAAAGGGTATATCTACTCTGCAGTTGAGAGCAAGCCTCCCAGCTGGGATCATGCTAAAAATGCCAGTGTGGATGTTGCAGCTCAGGCTCTTAAGCCCCCACCCCTCTAGGCTTGAGACCCTGAGCTGCAACATTCACACTGCTATTTTTAAGCATGCTAGCTCCAGTCTGTCAAACCAAGCTGGGAAGCTTGCTCCTAGCTGAGGTATAGACATACCCAAAAAGACTAAGTGACTTGCCCAACCTCACACAGGAAGTCTGTGACTGAATAGAGGCTAGAATCCATGTCTCCAAGTGCTAGGCAAACACCCTAATGACTGGACCATCCTTCCTCTCCTACAAGTGAGAGGCAATGAGATAAACTAAGGAGCAAATGTTAAGCTTTGCTTTGAATGTTCTCATACTTGTCCGAAATTGTCACTAGCTTTAATGTTAGCCAAGGATAGCATTTGTGTTGGATATATATGTGAGGCTACTTTAATATTATACTTGGTATCGCTATGCTGAATTACAGTCCATACAGCTGACTGTGTGCTGCGGCTTCTGGTCTGTTAGGTTCTTCATTTCAAAATTGATTTAATAAAGATGGGTCCATTTCAGTAGCTGATGTAGAACTGAAGTTACATAGGAAAAGTTTTGGGAAGGTAATCACTGAAATACTGTGGATGAAACATGCACCTGATTTTAATCTACTTTATGACTGGTTCTCATGTATTTTTTAAATGTAACTTGAAATGGAGAAGCATTAGTTGTTAAGGGAAAAGAGTCCCTTCGGAATATTTTTCATTTAATTAGATGAATGTTGTACTCATGCACAAAATGGATTCCGCATATTTTATAGTTCTAAAAAATCTGATCGTAACCAGTGAGATGCTATAGTAAGTTAATTGGGAAGGATGTGCATCCCTAGAAAAGATACAGTACCATACCCGTGCTTCTGAAAAAATACCATTTCTGTCTTATGTCATTTGGCCTCATTCAGAACAGACTGGAATATTCTTTGGTGCTACCGATTGGAGCAGAGTATACGGTAGTGAATCAAGAAAAATAAGAATAAAAATCTGATTGGGGTGATGGTGATGGACTAGAAGGATGGGGAATTAAAATGAGGAATTAAAAACACATCTTATAGTTAATTATTTAATTAATCATGAGTCAGGCCCTGAAAAATCATGAAATTTTCTCAGACTTTTTTTGTAATTGCATTATTTTTATTTGTCTTCTATTTTTTGAGCTTTTAAAGTTCATGTTTTCATGCTTTTCTCTGCAGCCATGAGGTCCAGAAACTTACTCTTAAAAATAATAATAAAAAGTTCAGCTTCTCAGGTAATCCCATAACTCCTGGTACTGGGGCTTTAGGCAAAACACCACATTTCTCAGGACTGGAAGGAGTTAAGATGGCCAGGCAGGCTGCCAATTAGCTCCACAGGCTACATCTAGAGGAGGAGCCCAGAAGCAGGGAATTGATTGGAAGCAGGTTCATCTGGAGGGGCCTATATAAACCAGGAAGCTGGCAACAGATGGTGTGGTAGGGTTGGAAAGACTGGGGGACCAGCAACAGCCAATCAGGACCCAGTAGGCTGAAATAAAAGGAGCTGCTTGGTGGTAGCGAGACAATTCCTGGCTGGAGCTAGAGGAGTGAATAGAGATGCGCCCTAGCTTATAGCCAAAGGACCCAGTCTGGGCCAGGGCTCATTGCTGTACCCAGTCAGCGGTAACAGTTCAGAAGGATCCCTACTAATTCAGTTTCAGAAAGGGCATTTAGCCCTAGAAGGGCAGGAAACCGTTTTGTTTATAATTGGCCCTGAAGGGCTAGGAACTTCTTCTGTTTAAGTTTGTTGTATCCCAGAAGGGTTTGGATTGTGTGATCCTGGCCAGGGGGCTGACCCAGTAAAGACCTGCGAAGGCAGGCTGGGAGCTGAAGAGGCTGGTGCACTGTGCTTGGTCTCTGGGGGTGCTCAAGGTGGTGAGTGCAATCCACCACAATGGGAAATGAAATTTTGCGTTTTAAACAAAATGCCTGCAGAAGTGCAAGGCCAGCATATGATTGCACGGGGACAATGGCATTGAAACTACAATTCTGGTAAGGAGCTAAATCCCATAGAAAGCAATCTTACACTAAATAGTCTACCACAGATATTTATAACAAAAATAAAGCACTTTTATTACAAGGTGTAGTCAAACAGACTTGTTCAGTAGGTTAAATAATTGAATTATTCATATTAAGTCAAGTATACTTGGTACTTACTGTAATGGATATGCAGAAATATGTAGTGGCAACAAGAAACGTTACACATGTACTTGGGCAAAATTCAAGGCTCTTTTAGATTTGTTAAAATTAAAACATAAAGAGAGCATTTCACAAAGAATCCTAAATCCTGTTGAACTTGTAACCCCATTGACACAGCTCTGAGAAGAAGCTATGTATGTTTGTATTGCAAGTGTATTATTAATTGCCTGATACAGTAAGTACAATAGGTGCAGTGTTCACTAGAAAGAGAAAGGACTCTTTGGGTGTTGAGAACTGGCAACTGATTCAGACACAATAAGGCCATGTTGTTCTTACCTTTATCTGGGTGTGAAAATATCATGAGAGGTGGCTCTGGCAGTATTCCTATCCTGACTGGAACCAGGAAGTAGAGAGACCCTTACAAGATGCGGGGTTTTGTGAGCTGCATTGATTTAGATAAGTGTTCATCCCAAACTTTCAGGGACCCAAGTTTTTAATGTTTTCCCATCCTTACACCAATTGTGTGATTGCAAAGCAAATGTCTTTTCTGGAATTGATGATGATGAGAAATAGCTGTAACTGAAGGGACGGATGACATGACCATCATTGCTGTAGCATGACTTCAAAGGGAAAGAAATGTTCTGGGACTGTGAGATTATAGTAGGTCCAAGTAAAATTTTTGCAGTTTTTGATTAGTTTTTCCCTTGGAACACTGCAGAGAATGGACTGCATACAGCTTTCTGGCTCTCAAATTATAGTGTCGCTGGCAGAAAAATATTTAAACCTTAAAAATATGTGTACTCTATTGTGCCTATATCTTTACAGAGCTTTATTTGATCTTGGCAGGGCAAGCCTCTTTTGAGACAATTGAAAACATCTTTTTAAAGCTGTTGTTATATCTCCAAACAGCTCATGAAAACTAAATAGCTGCAAGCCCAATTAAGGCAGCCGTACGATTACTGCACATAAAATCTTAGAGTTAGTACCGGGTCTAGTTTAGCTAGGCTGCTAATGTTTTACACCATACTGATATGATGAGCAAAATCAACAAATGGCCGCTTATAGGGCAACAAAGTGTTGTTGATGCAATGTTCTCGTAATAGTGTCAGGCACTTTAAGGCATTTTTTGTAGCTTGGCACAACTTTGTTAAAGTAGTAAAGCATTCTGGAATTTGTAGGATTGGCAGTAATGCATTCTGGGAAAGGGGCAGGGGTATAAAAGTGCTCTCTTTTCTCTTCATCTGAAAGAGACCAGACTGGTTGTGGAGCTCTCTATTGAGAGATCATGGGCTATGGGTGGGTCTCTCTTGGATGGGAATGGGAAGGAACCTGGGATGTGATCAAAGTTATCTCAGAGAGAGAGAGAGAGAACCAAGAGAGACTGGGGAAGGAGAATCCCTGGTCGGGGAATTTTATTTTGAGGACTTAGATGCTTTGTATAGGGAGTTCTTTCTGAGTGAAGGTCGTGACCCTGGATATTGAAGCATAGCTTGTGGAAACCTAGGGCCAGACTGCTCTGAGTTGAATAACAGTGCTGGGGCTTTAGTAAATTTCAAATATATGTAGAAAAGCCAAACTGGATATAGAATACTTAGTCTATCCTAACCAATTATTCTAATTCAGTCTGTGATGCAACAAAATTCTTCTGGGCTAGCCATATATCCCTGCCAAACATTTGATTTTAATAGGATATTTTTACCCTTTGCTGACACACAATACTCCTTCAGTACTGGCATATCTAATGAAAACCATGGGAGATCCTGGCTTCAGAACCTTGCCCAAAGAATACAAAACAAGAGATGAGACTGTGGATTTGTCACTTGTTGGATTTCCTCCCTCCGCATCCCATCACTGAGGGGAGAGTAGGTCTCAATTCATCAAGTTTGTTGCATGAGGAAAGCTTGAGCGAGTTGGTTTCACTTTCAATGGAAAAGAGAAGGGTTAAAATACCTCTGAAAAGTGACAGCATTCATAAATATTAGGCATCCTTATGCTGCACTGGCTGTGCTCCCTAATTCCCAAACAGATGCGGTTCTACCCCAGCCTTTCTTGACTATGCCACTTTGATAAAGATGAATTGTTGCATACTGATGGGATGCAGTGTCTCCCAGATCTGGTCATCTTTCCTGAAGATGAGGGCAACTATAATCTGCCCTACTTCATGTAACTTGGGTGTTTCCTTTGGGCTTCTAAGCAGTCACCAACCTGGCTGTCCGTTAATGCCGAAAACTCTTGATCTGGGCATGGCAGCAAATGAAGATAGACACAGGGATGGATTTTAATAAAGTTGTGGCTTGCCACTTAAATTTGACACAAGCCGGGGGGGGGGGTGTGTGCTACCCATTCTCAGATTTGTTCATACCAGGCGTTTTAAGTGGCTTCAATGCAGGGGTTATAGGACTCACACCATATAACCCATAACTCCAGCTAGATCTTCAGCTTACCCTCTAGGATTCAGCTCGCTCTTCTGAATCTTTTTGTCCCTCTTCCTCACAAGACTTCAAAGTTTTCCCCAATCCCATCAGTATAAGGTTCATCAGCAAAATCCAAAGTCACTTGCTTCAGGGAAGTGTCTTTTTAATCCCACTGGTTGGAATGAATCTCTAGCAAGTAGTACCACTAACTACTAAGTTCTACTGCTATTTAACCTAACCATGCAAGATGCTGCAAGGAAGGTGAACGTCCCACCAGACCTCTGCCAATTTGTCCCCAATGAGACCCAAAAAATCCTTCCTGACCCCCAAACAGGCAATCAGTCAGACCCACAGCATCTGCAAAACACAGCACCTACACTACAGATGCAGGTAGGGGCGTGGGGCTGCTGAAACAGCACAAGACGGTTTAAATTAATGAAAGGGGAGAACCAGGGGGCAATCAGCTCTCCGCCTCCAACTGGCCAATGAGTGGGCAGAGCCACCCCTGGATTCCCCCAGTAAGTGCTCCCCCACTTTCTTTTGGGGGCAATCCCAATCACTGCTAGTTCCATCAAGTTTCCCACCTGTTGCAGCAGGTGGGTGGCGTTGCTGAATGTCTAGATTGATGGAGGGAGAGAGAGAGAGAAAGACGCACACACACAGAAATTTGAATTCCTGTCCAAGTCCATTAGAAAAGCCTGTATGGTTGAATATATCAGTTGCTTTGTAAATTTTTTTCTTAAAAAAACCCAAACCTTGATGAATTGTAAAGTTGCTTTTAAATTTCCAAAGCTCAGAATCCATTAGACATTATTTATAGAAAATGTCACTGTGGTCCTAGCAGTAAAGTATAGGTAAACACTCAAATAATAGTAAGAAGGTAGCAAATGTGGCTTTATGAACTGAACAGGATAAGACGATCTTGGAGGCACAGTTCTGTATTTTGCCAGTAGAAGAAAACAATTGTACAACACATAGTTGGTCACCTTCAAACAAATTCTATATAACCCTTTCTAAAATGCTTGTAAATGGTGAGTGTAATACAACAGTGGAGTAAATATTAAAATTGAAGTGATTGCATCTCCAGTGACTTTATGCTATAATTTGTATAGTCCCTTCCTATGAGTGCATCTTAGACAAACTTTCACTGTGCTGTACTTTAATTGCATGGTAGTACTATCTGGTCCTGTAGCAGAGTACTGTCCCTTTAAGGCCACAAGAGAGTTTGAGAGACCAGTTACCCAATTTCATATTCCAGAATAACCAAAATGGATTTCGGGTGAGAGGAAGATGGTCCTGATGAATAGTTGGTGTCTGGAAGGGGGAGATTATAGGAAAAAATCCAGGCCATGTTTCCTGTTCCCCAGCCTGTAAAAGAAACATTGTGGAGTGGATGGGGCAAGGTCCCCCTCTCTTCCAGCTGGCACAGACAAGTGTTTGGGATAATTAGACCTCCCTGGGAAGAGTCAAAGGAATTCCCAGATGACTGGGGGTGAGTGAGTCAAAGGAGGCTCCCAGCCCTGTCAGGGAGAGCTTGCTGAGAGGAGAACTATGCTGGGACATAGTCCCAGAAGGAGAGGTGTGGAAGACCTGAACCGAGGGATGAGTTTGCAAGTCAGGGAGGACAGGATTAAAGGTTCAGAGGCCATGAATCTAAAGGCAAAAGAAAGGGGGGGCTCTTCTGGGGGCCTGGACTATATCAAATAAATTAAACCCCTAAAGAGAGGGGGAAAATATTTTAAAGGCTTTTGGGTGAGGGTGGATTAATTCCAGGAACCTGAAGGGAAACTGAGGCAGGGGACTGCCACGCATGCCACACCACAAGAAGGCATGTTTGGAGATTGCATCCCTTGTTGGGGGGTCCCATATCTTTTTCCTTCCAGTCCTTAAACAGTCAAAATTCTACCTAAATTCAATTACATATGCTCATGGTTAACCATTAACGGTTTAAAGAGCATGTTCTGAGTGGCTGATAGAGGTTTACAATGGCCATTGTTTGTAAGCACAGCTTGGAGTTTGTAGCTCCTGGAACTCTGGACTGAGCCTCTAGGGGGTCCTACCCTATGAACAATAATGGGTATTAGAGCCCTCTGATGCCATTTCCTAGTGTGTTGGCATCAGAGTGGGGACAGAATCCACTGGAGGCTTCTGCATAGGATGATCTGGACAAGCAGTTTGCTGGCCCAGTGGTGAGCCAGGGCTGCTCAGCCCTTCAGTGGGATGGGACAGCCTGACTCAGAGACAAAAACAAGTATTAGTTTTCAGTTTTGATCTCTGAGTTGGAGCATAGAGAAAAGCAGAACAGCTCAGGGAGTCTCTGATTAACCCCCTGCACACACACAAAGGGAGTCTTTTGAACTGCAGTGGGACTAGAGCATGGGTCAGGCAGTTCCAGCCCTGTGGAGACCAGCATCCATAGTGGCAGAGATCCAGCCCAGTGCCAGCTACTGAGACCTCTACAGGAGCTCAGACCAGGGAGCCAGAAGAAGACCCTGCCCTACCCAGGGGCAAAGATGCTGTAAAAGGATCTCCCTTTTTATTTTTTTTTCTGTTTAATGCTGGCCATTGTTCAGAGTGCTCCAGCACTTGGCTCTGGACTGATCTCCAGCATAACATCTGCCTGGGAATGTGCCAGGGAAGGTACTAGAGGTTGCGAAGAGTTGAGTGGTGGGAAATTTTGTTGAAGTTTTAGCACTTATTAGGTAACCCAAGCCCTTTCCTTCCTCAGATCCTATTATCCAGTGCCCAGTAAAGTCCCTCTTTGTTATACTGTTATACTACTACTGTTATAGCTGTTGTTTTTGGCTGTGTCACTCCTTTGCTGGGGTTTGTGTTGATGTACTTTATTATTTCTTGTGCACTGGACTTTATATGCCTTGCCAGCAGTGGTAATGTTATTTCTTTCCCCAAGAGACAGCACAGTTTCTGGCACAATGAGGAGTCACTTTGGGTAGAGCCATCTGGCATTGGGGGGAGGAAAAAAAACCCAGGACCTGACTCATGTGAAAAAGCCACACCCAGTTATAAGCACCAGGGCCACACTTTGCAGGATCTACAATTATTGATGTTTACACTACATTAGTACCTAGAAGTTCCACTGAAAATAAGGGTCCATTGTGTGGGACATCAAAAACTCTTGTTTATCCTTATTTTACCTCATGATTCTGACTGATGGACGTAAATACCTCTTTTACAAGACTGTCCTTATTTCCATTGCCATTCTGCTCCCATTAAAGTCAACACTTCTGAATAAATAAAGACTGCATTGCAGGATTACGGCCTAAATTGTACTATTAATGACTGATGTATACTTTTATGTTGATACAGTTAGGGTGGAGAATTGAAATAGCTCTAACCCTCCCTCTGTTTTTGCACACGTCACTTGCATGCTCAGTATTTTGCCCTGTGTTCCTAATGCAGATATACACATGCAATACTTACATTTACAGGATTAAAACTCATCTGTGCTCCGTTTGTGCATACAAATGCAGTTGGCACATGTATCATTTGCATACACTCATGATGGGCATTCAACTATATCCCTAAAGCTGCATGTAAACAAACAAAATTGCATTTTGAAAATCTGTCCCCCCTCTATCACTCCTGTTCTTTGGTGTGTGCCTACATTGGACTGATCTTGAAGGGAAACCTCAAGACTTGAAGATACAAGCTGGACCAGAGAACTGAAAGTAGGCAGGTGGATGAAGAAAGTGGCCAGTGGAAACATGTGACTACAAGAACAAGACTGAGGAAAAGACTGGTCAGTGAAGGAGAAATAGAACTGAGGGACAGGTTCTCTGATGGAAAATGAAGGAGAGGAAGGCAGTAACAGAAAATGGGAGAGCAAGGAAGAAGGGAAGAGTGGCTAGACCTACAAGAGACTAGGAAGAGACAATGGAGATAGTCAGAGCTGAGAGTTCCAGGAGGATAGAAGATGACTTACACAAGACTGCAAATGAGAACAGAAGACAAGGAGACTTGCAGCCAGAAAGAACAGAAGGGGGAAGCCAGAGAATTGCACCAACACCAGGAAGAGGCAGGTCTATGTGACTGATGACTCCCTACTAAGAAGAACAGACAGGTCTGTCTCCAGAGCTGATCTGGAGAACAGATGGGTGTGCTGTATGCTGGGAAGTAGGAAACAGGATGTGGACCTGAGGCTGAAAAGGATCCTAATGGGAGCATGAAAGAATGCACTGTTTGTCCTTCATGTGGGAACAGA
This sequence comes from Lepidochelys olivacea, assembly GCF_965140295.1. Classification (NCBI taxonomy): domain Eukaryota; kingdom Metazoa; phylum Chordata; order Testudines; family Cheloniidae; genus Lepidochelys; species Lepidochelys olivacea. The sequence continues at coordinate 27,384,021 of NC_140415.1, forward strand.
TGATTCTCACTGGGACACTTCCAGGAAGACTTTCCCGTGCCAGGGGAAGATACTTAACAAAATGGAGGCTTAGGTAGAATCTCACTGGAAAAAAAATCACCTGTTCCTAGAGGAGGAGAGTGAAGGCAAAACAAGATTGTGATGATCAAAGGCTGACTCAAGCAGTGGTGCTATAAGGAGGGCTTTGGGATGTTCTACCACTGAGAGGCATTCATGGGCTGAGGACTGTTCTAATGGGATGGACCCTACCTGAGTAGGGAGGGAAATGGACTTCTAGCATGATCTATTTGGCACAACTGATTAAAAGTGCTTTAAACTAGGAATTTGGGGGAGATGGCTGGGAGATACTCATGTAATCTCCACGCCTGATTCTAATAGCGGGTGGCAGGAAATTCAAGTAAAAGAGGGTAAAGCAATGGAGAAAGAAACAGAGGGGAGGGAAGTGATGAGGGAAGCTGCAGGTCCATTAGTTTCACCTCAATTGTACAAAAGGCCTTAGAACAAATTTTGAAAGAGAGAGAAGTTGAGGACATATAAGTAAATGGTAATTGGGATAAAATGCAACCTGGTTTTGCAAAAGGTAGATGGTGCCAGACCAACCTGATCTTTCTTTGAGAAGGTAACAGATTTTCTATACAAAGAAAATGCATTAGATCTCATCTACCTGGATTTCAGTAAAGCATTTGATACAGTACCACATGGGAAATTAGTAGTTAAATTGGAGAAGGTGTGGGATTAATATGAGAATCAAAAGGTAGGTAAGGAACTAGTTAAAGGGGAGACTACAATAGGTCATGCTGCAAGGTGAATGGTCAGGTTGGAGGGGTGTTACTAATAGAGTTCCCCAAGGATTGGTCTTGGGACCAGTTTAGTATTTTTATTAATGACCTTGCCACAAAAGAGAGAGTTTCAGAGCAGCAGCCGTGTTAGTCTGTATTCGCAAAAAGAACAGGAGTACTTGTGGCACCTAAGAGACTAACATTTATTTGAGCATAAGCTTTCATGAGCTACAGCTCACTTCATCGGATGCATTCAGTGGGAGTGTGCTCTAAGACTTTTGGATGACACACAGTTGGGAGGTATTGCCAATTCAGAGGGGGTTTGGAATATAAAGCAAGAAGACTTGGATGACCTTGAAAACTGGAGTAATAGGAATGGGATGAAGTTTAATAATGCATGGTCATGCACTGAGGAACTAGAATTTTTGCTATAAGCTGAGGACATATCAGTTGGAGGCAACAGAGGACGAGAGAGACCTGGGTGCATTGGTCAAACACAGGGTGACTATGAGCTGCTACTGTGATGTGGCCATAAAAAAGGCTAATGCAATTCTGAGAGAGGGAGAGATTACCATTATAAAGAGTTTTGTGTTTGAATTTAATAACAATATGAGATTGATATCTGATTAAATTTCACTTGAACCTGTTTGTCAGAGATTAGTATAGCACAATTCCAGAATACTGAAAGAATAGATATATTACCACCCTCGATGTAAGCTAAAGAGTTGGTTTCTTATCTTTCTCCTTTAACTGGTGGGATGCCGACAGTTTGCACTTCCCACTTAAATCCCAAAACTTCTGTCTTTTTATAGGATATGAGACAAACCCCTTTTTAGAGGGCAAATACTTTCCCATGATTAATTTCACTGTGTCCTGTTCTGACATCTTCATTTTATCTCATTACTTATGGAATTCTTTGTATGGTGTCTTTAGGTTACATGATCGATAATGTAAGGGGAATTTTAATCTGGTCATTATTACTGTTCCATCCCTTACAGAACCCATCTGCAGTAACAATAACCTTATGAACCACCCTCTTCATTACTGAAAACATCTGCCATAACCAGTATCCCTTATCAATTAGCAAGTGTTTTGTTTATACTTTTAATAGTTTGAGGGTTTTTTCCTTCCCTGGAAAATTGGATTTCCATAAACCTGAGGATGCTGAGGATAACTAGATACAGCCTGTCAGGGTTCCCTCCGGACTCTGAACTTTAGGGTACAGATGTGGGGACCCACATGAAAGACCCCCTAAGCTTATTTTTACCACCTTAGGTTAAAAACTTTCCCCAAGGCACAAATCCTTTCTTGTCCTTGGATGGGTACTGCCACCACCACCAAGTGAGTTAGACAAAGATTTAGGAAAAGGACCACTTGGAGTTCCTGTTTCCCTAAAATATCCCCCCAAACTTCTTCACCCCCTTTCCTGGGGAGGCTTGAGAATAATTTACCAACCAAATAGGTTAACAAGGTGAGCACAGACCAGCCCCTTGGTTTTTTAGGACACTAAAAAGCAATCAGGTTCTTAAAAACAGAACTTTATTATAAAACCAAAATAAAAGAAGCACCTCTGTAAAATCAGGATGGAAGGTAATTTTACAGGGTAATCAGGTTCAAAACACAGAGGATTTCCTTTTAGGCAAAACTTTAAAGTTACCAAAAAAAAAAAAAAAACCCAAAAAACCAAACCAGGAATAAACCTCCCTCTTAGCACAGGGAAAATTCACAAGCTAAAACAAAAGATAATATAATGCATTTCCTTCCTTTTACTTACAATTTCTGTAAATTTAGATGTATCATTCAGTAGAAGCTGGATTACTTGCTTGGTCTCTCTCTTTGTCTCTGGAGAGAACACACAGAAACACAAAATGAAAACAGATTTAAAAGTATCTTCTCCCCTTATTGGTCCTCTTGATCAGATGCCAACTAGGTTATCTAAGCTTCTTAACCCTTTACAGGTAAAGGAGGGATTTTATTGTACCCTTAGCTGTATGTTTATGACACAGTCAAATGCTCAGTCATATGAATAGCTACATACAGGACACTTAAAAGTTAAAACCCAGTACTGTGGACCTGAATTCAAACACACTCTTTGCTAATACCATAAAGACACTGGGAGAATAGTGAATACATAAATGAAACTTCTATACAAAGAGAAAAGAGGATTAAAGTGTAAATATTTACTAACAGGTACTAACACAAGGCACTGGTGAGACCTCATCTGGAATAGTATGCACAGTTCTGCTGTCCCATGATTAAGAAAGATGAATTCAGACAGGGATAGGTGCAGAGAAGGGTTTCTAGGATGATCCAAGGAATGGAGAACCAATCTTATGAGAGGAGACTTGAGGAGTTTGGCTTGATTAGCCTAACAAACTGAAGGATGAGGGGGGATATGATTGCTCTCTATAAATAAATCAGAGGGATAAATACTAGGGTGGAAGAGGAGTTATATAAGTTAAGGGCCAATGTTGTTATGTGAAAAAAATGGATATAAACTGGCCATCAATAAGCTTAGGCTTGAAATTAGATAAAGATTTCTAAACATCAGAGGAGTGAAGTTCTGGAACAGACTTCCAAGGGGAGCAGGTTTCAGAGTAGCAGCCGTGTTAGTCTGTATCCGCAAAAAGAAGATGAGTATTTGCTTCAAGTTGTGGGACTGTCTGTAAGCAAGGACTGGCCTGTCTTCCAAGATCTGTGAGAGTGATGGGTCATCTTTCAGGATAGGTTGTAGATCCTTGATGATGCATTGGAGAGGTTTTAGTTGGGGGCTGAAGGTGGTGGCTAGTGGCGTTCTGTTATTTTCTTTGTTGGGCCTGTCCTGTAGTAGGTGACTTCTGGGTACTCTTCTGGCTCTATCAATCTGTTTCTTCACTTCATCAGGTGGATATTGTAGTTGTAAGAATGCTTGATAGAGCTCTTGTAGGTGTTTGTCTCTGTCTGAGGGGTTGGAGCAAATGCGGTTGTATTGTAGAGCTTGGCTGTAGAGAATGGATCATGTGGTGTGGTCTGGATGAAAGCTGGAGGCATGTAGGTAAGGAACTAACCAGCAAGCGCACCCCACACAACAAAAAAACTAACCCAGGAACCTATCCTTGCCACAAAGCCCGTTGCCAACTGTGTCCACATATCTATTCAGGGGACACCAGCAGTGCCCCTCTGCCATGTACATTGGTCAAACTGGACAGTCTCTACGTAAAAGAATCAATGGACACAAATCAGATGTCAAGAATTATAACATTCAAAAACCAGTCGGAGGACACTTCAAAATTTGGTCACTCAATTACAGACCTAAAAGTGGCAATTCTTCAACAAAAATATTTCAAAACCAGACTCCAATGGGACTGAATTGGAATTAATTTGCAAACTGGATACAATTAATTTAGGCTTGAATAGAGACTGGGAATGGGAGTGTCACCGTGCCTCAGTGGGTTATGGTTGAGGATGCCAGATCAAGGACAAACTTCTGAGAGAGAAGGCAGGCTTAACCCAGACTGAGGGTTATTGCACAACATTCATGTCAATTGTTTGGTTAGCTGGTCTGTTCTCAAAATATTATCCTGAGCACACACTTTATTCAACCACTCAAGATTTAGCTGTTTTGTTTTTAGAATAGGATTCTGTTAGCAGCAGGGGTGAAATCTTGGGTCCCAGTGAAGTCAAAGGGAAAATTCCTATAAACTTCAACAGGGGCAGGATTTAATTATGGCATGAAGTTTGACAACATCGGTTTTGATAGTTATTTTTTTAACCTGGTTTGAAAACATGCCTCTTCCTGTGTGCAGTTATTCATTTGTTTTTTTCCTGTAGGCCCTGAATAATGATCTTTATGTATTATGAGGTTTTCTTCTGTGCATTTTTTCTTATCTCTGATGCAAAAAGCTACATAAATACGGGTGGATAGGTCTGGACTGAATGATCTCATGCTAGAATTTGTATAGTGATTTGAACATGTAAAGACTGCATTAGTGTATATTATCTTCCCAATTGACATGGATCCTGGTTCAAGGAAACAGTAATTATCATTTGCTGCACATACATGGAACAGTACAAGATGGTGCAACATGAAGACTTCGATGCATCTGCTGGATACAATCTAGCAACTTTCTATAGTTTTGTATAATGGAATCAGGAACCAGAGGTAGAAGAATGAAGCTCTTGATGAAGTTAACAGGAACTCCACATAGAGGGATAGCAGTTTTGGGCCCTCACTGAGCTTTAAATAGAGGTAATAAAAGCCCAGGTAAGGGCTGCCTGGGCTTGGACAAACAACCTTTAAATGCATATACCCAAACAATGGCCTTGATTCTTTGGAATGGCTGAAGAATGCTTCATGCAAGCCTGGAGGGGGTGTGCATACAAAGATTCCTGGTGTAAATTATAGCAGCTGGGGATCAGCTGGAAATAGGAATACCCTATCATTTGCCTACACCATCGGCTAGGGAGGTAGAAGTGCAGGAGTTTCAATGATACCCCTGTGCCTTTTGAATGGAGGGAATCCTCTGACTGGATCTCAGCATTCTCTCTTGATGATGTTTAATTCTCTTTGTTGAATATACTGTGTCTGTTCATTGGAGCATGTATGTTTCACCCCAATATAGACCAGTCCACAATATTTTGAGACTATGCACTCTTCATGATTGACAATTAGCTTCTCGATATTTGTGAACAAGAGGGTTTCAGAATTTACAGAACCATAAGTTCTCCCAGCAGTGTATTCTGCAGTGTCTCTAAGGGACATGCAGGCAAATCAAATGTAAATTATCAGTATGATTTTTTTTGAGAATTATATTAGTTACAATTGTAAGAAATTGGCTGAAATATTGTTTAACAGACAGTCTTTTCAGTTTATTCTGTCAATGAAAGAAGTTTTGTCCAACCATTCCATCTGCTACAGCAACATAATGTACAACATTAGATTGATCCTTTCCATTCACTCTGATTTAAATACATTTTGCAAGCTCTTCAATCCATTCCTCTTGATACATTCAATTATGATACTTCTGGGAAAACACATTTCTCTGTTAAAAATATCCAAAATATATGTTATAACATAGGTCAGCATTATGTCTGCATAGCACATTGCTTCTATAAGACAGGACTCAATCATACAATAGAAAGGTTACCATCCTGCTCTGTAAAGGTCAAGGCTCAATTGGCTTTACCTCCCTTTAATTGTTGACTCTGATTTTGAAGAGTGGTTGTATTGACTTTTGGCCTTGCATCTTGTCAATTGCAGCTCCAGTCTTGGTATTTAGACAGATGTGAAAAGCAACAGGGACTTGGGCAGACATTTAAGACAGCCAGAAGGATGCAGACATTCTTGGAAACTGATGCAATCAAATCATTAGGCTAGATTGCAAGACCCAAAAGACATACTGATCTCTTTCTCAATTCCCTCAGATTGTACATATAGTTGTCTGAAGCAGGGAAACCAAATCTGCGTGCCTTGATGAATTTTTAGTCACAGGTAGACTCAAACATAAAACACTAAAAGAAATGTTGAATTTTGGTTTAGACTTCCTGCCTTTTCTTGCAACTTGAAGAAAAACACCATTACTTCCATTTTTCTAGCTGTAATAGATGATCATTCACTAATGGTTTCATATATTCATATAGTTCCTTAGTGTGCAGTTTCCATAACATAGCTTCAGAATGTAAACAACCATATGCAAACAAAACTGCTAAAATGGATCAAATGCAAAACTGTGTCTGACATTCTGAGAAGAGAAATTAATTAATCATTATTTGTGTTAACCAAGATTATACTGATAGAAGCAGTAAGAGTTCCCTGAAGAGTTTGAAATCTAAATAGATAAGAGAAAAAAAAGGGTAGGGAGAAAAGGATATAACATACAGAGTTATGGATTGCAAACATTCTAATTTGTGTGTGTGTGTTTTTAAAATATTTTTGGATGGGATTTTGTTTTTAAGACATCTAGTAGATGGATTCTTTTAAGGCTAGAAGGCTTAAGATCACGGTGTTTTAAAAGAAACATTGAACACCATTTTTGTGAACACATTGCTTAAAAGTAAGACCTTACTAAAATTTGTAGACTGAAGGCCAACATTTACACTGATTTCCCCCAGCCAGGTTTTGGCTCATTGCTTCATCATTCCCTTCTGTTCCTTGCTAACAGTTAACTGAACCCTGATATGTAACATTCTTCTTATACAATGTGCCTTTCTCCTCTACACTGCAACCAAAGCCAGTACTGGTTTAGAAATCCCTTTAGAGTATCTAATAGTGCATTCGCTTTATTCATCAGGTATGCCCAATGCAACACAATTTGTTAGAACATGGTGAAAATCCTACTTTAAGTAAAGGTTTTTCTTGCAGACTCCACATTTCCTAATCAGATACATTCTCCCTGTGCTTTGTTGCCATTTATTTACACTTTGAAATGGGAGGCTCTGCATTTAATATTCCAGTTGACTCTTTGTTATCCTTGTTACAATAGACATCACATAGCTGTCACAGTAACAAAGTATGCCTCTTGTCTAATGTTCTGGTTTTATTAAAGCTGTGCGTGTCTGTGTTAAAGGGAAAGGGGTTCCCCTTGGGGAGACAGCTGCACATCTATATAACCTTGGTCAGCTGTGCTAAGTGTAGAATTAAGGACAGAAAGGAACATCCAGAACAACAATATAGGAGTGGAAAGGAGCCATAAAATATTTTAAATGGGTGAAACAGCAAAGAGAAGGTTCTGTTTGAAGCTTGATTACATAGGACAAGTAATCTACTGTCTCATCTACTAATCCATGGTATAATGTAGTTTTGTAGTTTGCTTTTTTTTTCTTTTTAAGGAAGCACAAAGAATACAATGTCCTGAAGCTAAACTGTTCAAGCCTGCTGGCTAAAGTTAGTCTCTTACATAAAGGTAGCTGGATTTTTATTTTTTTTTCCAATACTCAGAACCTGCAGCTGTCATTGGTGTAGGTGTAAATCACTTTTGTTTTATTGAAGTCCACTCCAATATATATATAATACATAATACCTCAGATGGAAAAAATAACTGATCTGCCTCTTCCTCTCCCTGCTCCCCAACACATTGGGGAAAATCTCATATCAACAGTTCAAGGATTATTCTGAGCAGAGGTATTCTTGCTATCTATTTGTCAGATAAAATAAATAAGGATAATGCGGCTAATCTTGAAGGCCATTGATATCAATGGAGTTAAATCAATCTACACCAGTTGTGGCTTGGTCCTTTGTGTCTTTCTTCCAAAATGATAATTGTTTCATGAGCTGGATAAATTCTCCAGATATAGGTCTATCATCATTTTCACAAGTTAAGGGCCTGATCCCACAGTCCTTGCTCAGATATAGCTTTGTTGCTGTCAATGGCACTTGTTCATTCTTCAATCCTTGTGCAATATAAAGAAGTGCTTATTTAAAAAAAAATAGTGCCATGGTTCAGGACACCAATGAAGTCATTCACCAATGGGCTCACTGCTAGAGGTTTGTATGTTCATGCTCTTGGCTGAGTCAGTGTATTCTAACTTCATTTTGGTAGCATAGTTTTGGATACAAACTATATAACGGTTTGTAAGCACAATGAGCTAGGTATGTGCAGATGGCACTTCAAAGATGGGACACCTACATTATGGGTTGACCAGACAAAACAGTTATACATTTCCAACCTTTATTTTAAAAGCATTTCTATGCTCAGACTTAATTCTGTGCAATAAAATGGCACCTGTTAAAAGTTGGTAAAGTTCATGAAAGGTTTACGATAAAGTAGCAGTAAATCAGGAAGCACTAATGTCTCAAAGCAAATATATATTATTGAAAACCATAATCCTTCATTAGTCACAACCACACCTAATCTTTTTGTTGCCAATATTTGCAATAAGCAACTACAATAGGTATACCTGCAGCCAGAATGTGCCTCTATGCAGTCCCTGTCGAAATCATGCCACCTAATATTCAAATTCAGCCACATCTTTGGGAGAGAAACAGCAGCATTTTATCCAGCATTTTGGAGAATTTAAGGCCTGACTCTATTGGTACAGACTGTTTTAACAATTAATGCTCTTTTAGATCTTAGAGATGAACACACTAAATTATACAATATTATAAATGAACAATATTGTATTACTCAATTCAGACAATTATGAAAATAAATTGCTTTCCAATGATCCCAAACTAAAAAATGCAGCTATTCTGTTCATACACGACTGTTATAAATATTCCTGGACTAGAAGGAAATCACATAATTTAAGGGTTTAATTAGCCATTAAATTTAATACATGGTTGCTGTTAAACCAACTTTAACTTTCTAATGGGCACCACAAAATCCTTCACTGTTTAAATTTTCTTGGGAAATTAATTGTTCTGGGATTTATTTCTTGTTCAAGCCTTTTCTGGATAAAAATAGCCTCCCTCCAAAATATCCACATTTTCCCTTGTTTGTTTTTAGGGAGTACCTGTGGGAACCATACAATCAGGGCTTCTCACTATGTGCTCCACTTTGCCCATTTTCCATTGGGCTGTTGTTGGAAAACTTTTGGCTACTGCTACTTAGCCAAAGGCTGTAGCCAGTTACATCCTTGACTTGCTTCATTAATTACATCCTTTATTTAAAAATACTCTGAACTTAAATAGCTCATAACATTACATCTCACAGAGGTAATACTACTGTACTTTGGGCCACTTCTATGTAATCAGGGTTTGTATGAATTCTCCCCTGACATCTAGTGATGAGCTTGGGGGAAAAGACGTCAGGAAGAGACCATATTTGCATAAACACACCTACTCTGCCTAGGTACTCAGCAGACAAAGCTGGTGTTGGGTTACACTTGTCTGCAAGGATAATAAATGTTATCTTCATTGTATGAGTAAAGGGCAGAAGAACTGTGCTTAGCATATCCGGATTGAGGGGGTCACCCTCAATTGAACTGCACTTGCTAGGCAGGGGGTAGGTTTGACAACTCTCAGCAAAAGGATGGTAGCTAGGGGTAGGTGTTCCCACCTGGAAGTGTGGCCTCTACTTAAGAGTCCTAGATACCATTTGACCCTCCTTCTGTGCAGTGTTTAATCAGCTCTGTCTTTACATCAGTTGAGTCTTTGTTTTAAGTAATCATTAGAGCTGCAATCAGTGATAACCAGGTCTAGCTGCTGAGCTTTTCATCTGCCATAGGATAGTGTTGCAGTGAAAGAGCCTGCACTAGCAATGAGGTTCCCCACTATGCACTGAAATCACTGAAAGCTGGGCTAAATGGTGGGACCTCAGAATGTGGCATTGCAGAGCGGCGGGTGGCAGTAGAGAAGCCGCTGTAGTGCCAGAGTGAATGACTGCAGCAGCGGATGGTGAAGGCAGAGTGAATGGTGGCAATTGTGAATCAGTTGCAGAGAACTCAGCAGCAGCTGAGGCATTGCTTGATGCTTCCCTCCAGGGGTGAGAGTTGAACCCATATGAATTCAGTCTTTGCTAACCAAAGGCAGCCAACTGTGAGTGGGGTGCAGTGGAGGGAGAGGGGAGTGATGTGCTAAAGGGAAATTCATTAGTTGGACTTTCCCACCTCAAGGTAAGAAACTGAGGTACAGGACACTGCCTAATGCACTGTGGGGTCAGGTTGACTTATGATCACATGTTTTTTTTTTTAAAACTAATGCTTGTTTCCCTTTCCCTTTCCATAAATGTTCTTTTGTTATACACAGACTCCGTGCTTGTGAGTGGGGAAGTATTGTCTCTTAGAGGAGTCCAGAGGTGGTGATTAGTTTTCCCAGATTACTGGCTGGGGGCTTGAGCTGGTTTTGTATTGTTAAGAGGAGCCCCTAGATATTGACCCTGGCTCTTGTTGCTGCTGACTCCACCTGGCAGAAGGGTTGCATGTGTAGAATTCTATAGTCTTTTATATAATGCATAATCAAAATATTTAGAGATAGCGGAATGTATATGTGTAACACCGACAGACCCCGGTTGTCGGTGGGTAGGGTCAAACCTGGGACCTCAGTGCATGAGCCTCTACAGCATGAGCTAAAAGCCAACTGGCTGTTAGCTAAGGCTGTAGAGCAGACTCATTAATTGCTCTCCCATTAATTGGTCTTTGGTGTGTGGGTTACATATGCACATGGTTGTCAGCCTGCTCTGCTGTATATTCAGACCAGAGAACCCATTCTCAAACCCGCCTCCTCCCCAGGGAGCCATGCTGAAATTGTGGTGATTGAAATGCATGTGCACACAGTTTGTGTTAGGTGCACTCAAGGAACCAATTGTGTGGGTGTACTTTTTTCATGTGGCTTAGGGTTTCATTTTTGTCTGTGCATGGAGCAGCTCTGTAGTTCAGAGCCCACTGCACAGAATTGTGTTCTTCCAGACACAGGATGAAAGGTCAGAGAACCCCAGGCTTAGTAGACCAGACATCCCTCTTCTCCCCCATCTAGTGTTTGCACATGTGTGAGAACTCTAAGTTACTGTAAATCCCAGAGCTAAAGGCTTAGAGGGCTAGAGCTTTCTGCTCCCTCTGTAGAGGAAAAAAAAGAGAAAAACCAGCTCTGGGTATCAGCCTTGTGTAAGATACAGCCTAAAGTAAGTTGGCCACCCTGGGTGTACAAGTGTTGAATTCTGGTTTGAGAATGGGACTCAAGCTCAACAAGGAGAGGGCAGAAGGTTCTGTTCTAGAGATCAAGAGCTCTATACCAGGCAACAGGACTCTGCCCAAGAGTCCTGTTTTGCTCTGGGTTTCTCACCTTGACATTCTGGAACCTGGGTGGAGTGATTCTGTGGGGCTGGACCAGTAGTGCACAGAGTTGACTTCCCAGTGAGGACTGGACCACTAGAGGTGGCTGCACAGAGCTGACTTCACCTTGAGGACCCAACTGAACCAGCAGCAGTGCAGAGCTGACTTCACAGTGAGGCCTTCACAGCAGTATCAGAGCTGATGTTATGACCCTGGACCAGGTAGCTGCATGTTGGAGCAGGACCTGGTGATGTGGACCTCTCTGGAATGGAACAGAAAGGCGGTGGAGAGCTTATGTCTGGTGCCCCCAATTACCATTAACTCGAACTGGATTTCTGAGTGTAGATTCAGGTGGGTGAATATTGTTGTGTGATTAAGAATTCTGGACTTCAACAAGCCAAACAGCTGATACTTGAAACTGTGGGGTTGGCCATACTCCTGACACTCTGGTGTGTGTTTCTCCATTTTTGCTCTTCCCCCTTGTAGTTCCATGATCCCAAGTACTCTTGAGAGCTTGTGAGTGGAGAAGAACCACCTGCAGAGACCAGGCTTTATTTTAATTTGCCAGAGCCAGGGGTAGGAGTCTGGGAGGGGGAAGGATTCAAGCCATCATTCTAGTTATTTTAGAAACCATATTGGAGTTCTGCAGTTTGCCAGCAGCACAGTGTAAAACTAGGTGGCACTGGCCAGGGAGAGAATTTGTTTAGGGCAGCAGGGGGATGGTGCTGTGGTTCTCTTGGCAAAACTAATACATTGATTAGCTCTTTTGAGAATAGCATTGAGGAAATGAGGAAAAGGGGGAGGCTGTGAACTGGATAATATCTTTGGTGCACCCAGTTGTCCTTTGGAAGGAGCCTATAGCTGGGATTTCTAAGGAAGCTGTGACCTTTGCCACAGGCATCATCTGACTACTGTGTCAATCTCTCCTGGTCCCCTTTTAATACAGATGTGATTGATAGTTTGCTTATCAAACTCTGAAACACGTTCTCCTCTCCATGAGCTCTCTCATTTGCCCCTGTACAAACATGTTGAACAAACATTAAGAACATCAGCCTCTTGTTTCCCATTTCTGGAGAGTGAATGGATCATCCCAGCCAAAAATATGTCTTTACTATTATAGTCCAGTCATTCTACATGCAACGAATCAAGGTTGTATGTCCTGGATGAACCCCAGAATACTTAACCACTGCTAAAATGTTCACAAATCACAAACAGGCCATCCATTGCGTGATTCAAAGAGGAGTCACTGTTTAGGCAAGATTTCAGTGCCGCTTTTTTTCCATAAAAGCTAAAAAAACAGCCCTGATTAGTCACGCAGTCCCAGGTTCCTGTGTCTGCCATCAATGTGGCATCTTGGCTCTAGTTAAGAGGAAAGGATGCATAATGTTTTCTAAGGCCCATGTCAAAGAAAAAATAACATGGGATGGATAACTTAGCATCCTCATCTACGCAAGAATCAGTGCCTGAGCCAAAACTACTACTTTCCCTTTGTCTGGGGCTATCATCCGATTCAGGACCCTTCACCACAACTGGATGGCAGCATGTTGGATTGGTAGCAATGGTACTTGCTACAAGTCCTTCCATTCTCCTTATTCTGCTCAAAGGCTTTAAGAGGACCTCTCTTTAGCTGCTTAAAGCCCTGCACTAGAGCTGACTGAAAGGGGTTTTTGGGGGTTTTTTTGGGAAAAAATGCAGATGCACCACTGAAATGGGTTAATTTGTGTCAGTTTTGCCAATTTGTTTCAGCCAAAAAAGTTTAATTTCAACATTTTCAAAACAATGCTTCAATTTCAGTTCAAAATGATTTTTTTTGTTTAGAAATTTCCTTAAATTTTATTAACAATCCAAACATTTACAAAAATGCTCAAAATTGAAATAAATTTTTATTTTTCCTTTTGACTTATCAAAACTTCCATAACATTTTGTTTTTGGTTCAACCTGAAACAAATTTCCCTCCCCAGTTTCTTTGGGAATTGCCAGCAAAACCTCAAGAAACTGCTTTATTAGCACACCACTACCCTGCGCCACTTCCTTAAACCTAGGCAACTCAACCATTCTCTGCATTTTTTTGGAGTACACACTACATAACTACAATACATTAGTAGGGTGAAGGGAGGGGAAGAGGACCCCAAAACTATATCTACTGATTCTAGCAGTTCTAAAGTCTAGGATGCACCAGTTATGCATGGTGGTGTGTAGTTTCACATTTGGTTCCTGTGAGCTGGTGTGCTAATGTGACATGGCCCCCTCTGGCCAGACAGAGCATTGCACAGAGTTCACTTGATCTGGTGGGGCAGTCAGTCAGCTCCTTTTGCCTGAGTCCCTAAGGTAGCCCCATTTTGGGCTATAAAGGGTGTTAGTCTCGGTCTCACTGGGATGTACAGGTTTTCCCTTTCTGCAGGGTTAGCCAAGGGGTTAGTTCTTAAGTCTGAGGCATCGGTAGGGGAACCCAGTGAAGTGGTTAGGCCGCGGTGCCAGCTCATTGTCCTGAGCCCTTTCCTACCTCTTTTGGTTCTGTAGGCTTCTCCAGCCTGTGGATCTGGTCATCTTTTCTCTGGGGTTTTGTCTCTGGTCAATTTCTCACCAGTTTTCTGGCAGGACTTTCCTTCTCCAGCCTGCTTGCTCATCCGGCAGCCACCCAGCCCCGCTACTTCTCAGCTCTCTTATTCTCCCAGCTGCTTGTGAGGCTTCCAATCAGCACTGTCTGGTGGTTGCTGTATTAATTCCATGGTTGCCCGGTCAGCCTGGGCTCTCTACTCCCCATTGCAGTTTCCTATAAGGGTTTGTTGCTTGGGATATCTGTCACGGAGTCCCTGGGCGATGCTCTGGAACTGCTCCCTACAAAGCCAGTCAGGACTCTGGGGAAGTCTCCTTTCTGTGAGCAGATTGTCTGCAGGGCAAAAAGCTCACATAGTTTCCACCTTCGTGGGTCTGACCTCGGAGCATTCAGCATCCTCTGCCCCCCTGTGCGCTTCCCACAGCAAGTCCGCCCAGGCGGGGTTCTGGGGAAGCCAGAGGGTCCTGCACCCCAACTTCGCAGTCAGATGTGACTCTCAGCCAGCCACTAAAACAGAAGGTTTATTAGACGACAGGAACAGGGTCTAAATGAGCTTGTAGGTACAGAGAAAAGGACCCCTCGGCCGGGTCCATTTTGGGGGCAGTGAGCCAGACAACCCCGTCTACACTTCACTCCATGTCCCCAGCCAGCCCCAAACTGAAACTCTCTCCAGCCCCTCCTCCTCTGGGCTTTGTCCCTTTCCTGGGCCAGGAGGTCACCTGATTCCTTTGTTCTCCAACCCTTTAGCTCTCACCTTGCAGGGGGGGAGGGCCAGGCCACCAATTGCCAGGAAACAGGGTGTCGGCCATTCTCTGTGTCCAGACCCCTGCACACACCTGCCCTCTAGGGCTCTGCAACGATCATACACCCTTATCCCACCCCCTAGATACTTAAGAACTGCATAGGGGAAACTGAGGCACCCCCACAATATTCAGAGGCAACATAAAGAACAGTCCCGCTTCGTCACAATATCAAACAAAAATCTCTTTGTCCAGGGGAAATGGTAGGATTTTTGGCCACAGGCTCCTTGAGACAATGTTCAAAATAGCGTAGTACTATTTACGCTTTACAGATGGGAAAACTGAAACACAGAGGCTTGGTCAAAGTTACACTGCAAGTCTATGGCAGTGCCAAGAATACTGCTCAGATCTTCTGATCCAAAGTCTTGTGACATAATCATATAATATTCTTCTGAGCTTTTTCCAGGCAAAATATTTAGCCACACACTTGACTTCAAACATCTGAATAGTCCCGTTGGGAGTGTTCACATGCTTGCATTTAAGCACATACATGTTTTTGCTGGATTAGGTCAGAGCACTGTGCACCTTGCGGGATGGAGCCCTGGGCTCAGACTCCCATTTCATACAGTTAGTCAATGACACCTCTGAGAACAAATCACTATAATTTTGTGTCCAGATATACTAGACACTGATTTGTGGAGTTTTTGGTAAGGAAGATTTATGGTTCAGATATTAAGAAATCTATTAGTCTCCTGAGAAGGTAATAACTTTCTGAACTCTGATACTAAATCAAACTTTTTCACTTTCAAATTTGTTTAAAATGTGGTGGTCTGGCAAATCCTGGGGTGCAGATATCCTTGAATAGCCTTCTACAGTAGTCCAACTGTTCTTTTAAACAAGCAGTGAAGAATGTCAGAGACCTTAATTTTGCTCATCCTGGGATGTCTCAAAGATAGCACTTTTGAGCTTCTGACTCAGCAGAGGATCTACCACTGTACAGTATCCTTAGAGTGCCGTTGACCTTTGGCCTCATAAACAGCTATATACTTAGGGTATGTCTTCACTACCCACTGGATTGGTGGGCAGCGATTGATCCAGCGGGGATCGATTTATCGCATCTAGTCTAGATGCGAGAAATCAACCCCCGAGTGCTCTCCCGTCGACTTCTGTACTCCAGCGCCACAAGAGGCGCAGGCGGAGTCGACGGGGGAGCGGCAGCAGTCAACTCACCGCGGTGAAGACACTGTGGTAAGTCGATCTAAGTACGTCGACTTCAGCTATGTTATTCATGCAGCTGAAGTTGCGTAATTTAGATCGATCCCTCCCCCCAATGTAGACCAGGGCTTAGCCACAAATGCAACCCCTAGCTGGCAGGGCATCTACATTGGCGAGGGGAAGGTGGACATAGGGTATCCTAAGAATTAGTTTGTGGGGAAAATCCAGGACTCCTAGCTTAGCCTTAGTTTAAAACCAAGCCTGGAAAAGGACACCTTTCTTATTTCTGAGGAGATTGGTGAATGATGACCACCACCCCACCCCCCAACCCTACATGCTTAGGAAATATACAAATGCACGATCATATATTTAAAGGCATATGTTTATTATTAACTTACCCTACTTTCTATAATAGAGATTTTATTTCTACTGGGATGCTGGCTAGGAGAAATAATAACACAGATCAATTTGTTTTATTTATATGTCCTTTGAGTCATCACAAAGGGTCTGGTCCCTGAAGCAAGCTGACATGTCAAATTCACTGGACCATCCCACATTTGTCACAAGGTTAACTTGAGTTTTATTGCTTCTCAGTGAAACAAGAGAGACAGAAATTGCAGTGAAACAAGCTGATCTTGGATAGGCCCAGACTTACAATTTACTTTACATCAACTGACACGGCCAGTCAAAAATCAAACTGCTCTGCAATGCCATCTCTCTTGAAATAAGGCAAAGTGGGAGTGTAACCCAATTGTTTCTTGAAGATTTTAGTTTTTTGCCTAACAGGTAAGGACTATGATTCTTGTCATGCAGAACATATTCCATTGACACCCAAAAGGGCTGCAAAGAGACCTGTGCTTAATTGATGCAGCTGAGACAAGCTGGGATTATGCCATTTCAGTTGACACATATATTATACACAAAATGTCTATGTGAATATCATTAATAAAATACACTGTAAATGCAGTCACAGTGTTTACATGGTTGTGTCTGACACTGATGTCTACAGTACATGTGTAATATTAAGTTACACAAAGGAAAAATAATGTACTGTAGATCAACTTGAACCCTACAAGCAATTTATATTTTATTATTTAGTCATTTGTTACAGGGCTAGTCCAAGTGACTTGCTGTTTATCTGTAATATATGAGGAAAGAAGCACAGTATATCGAATCAAAGCATTTTTACATTCAATAGTATACCGCACATGCCAGGTTAAGTTGTTAAGTAATTATGCCAAATAAAGTTGGTGGAGATAATGAAGAGATCAGATTTTGGTGGTTCAGCTATACTGTACTGCTCACGAACAGAGAAGTTTACTTCTGTGACTCTGAATTTCACAGTGTGATTTCTCCCCCCACCCTACATATATTTTTTTAAAGTAAATTAGGCTGCAGAGACTTGTTAAAATTGACTATTGAAACTGGTAACTGACTGTTTCATAGCAAGAAATTCTAGCAACATAACCTTCTTGTGGAAGAACAATAGACAACGGAGGCTTAAGTAAGAGACACCTGAAATGAAAGCAGATTTCCATGAATAGCCCCTTCAACCAGAGATTACAATAAAATGCTAACTGGCTTAATGGAGCAGGTTAGCTACTGATGCCTAATTCAATTTATTTTCTATAGACAAGCATTCTTGATCGGGGTCAAGGCAAGAAACTAAATACTCTACCCAAATTGAATTTCTATTTCTTAGTTACATTATTTTTATTCTAGAAGTTGTACAACACTAAGAAAAGAGATCTGGATTTTAACGTGTACCATTAATATAAACCACATAAAACATCTAGAGGAATGACTTAAAACAAAGTTCCTTTGGTTTTGTATGTGTTTAAGCTTAAATTCCTGAATGGGGTTAACATGTTCTCTACAAATATTTATTTTGAGTTTTGATTGAAGGGTGACCTTAATTCTGGCATTTCATAACCTTTGAGTGATTGACTTTCCAACCTAATATTTTTATTGGAGGTAGAGGGGGAGTTAAATTTCCTGGCTTTTAAAAAAAAAACAAAAAAAGCCTCCATCACGTGGCACCATATTGACACCCACATGGTTCATGAGCAGATTTGGAACCTTTAAATCCAACACACAGACCTCTTTCACTTGAGTTAATGGAGTAACTGATAGCATTAATAGGTCCTCTGTGTGGACCTGCACTGGAAGTGGATGGGATGCTTTGCCATTGGATTCCATAGATATTTGCTGACAGCAGAAAAATAAAACTCTGGAATTTTTTGTTCTATTTTAGGCTCTGGAAGGGAGTTAGCTCTGTAGGGTACAGATTCTTCTGCCCATTTTACCCAAGAATGACCTCTTATGTCCTGTTCCTGTCCCAGTCCTGTGTCTTTCCCACCCCATGTTTCTCATCCCAGTCCATTCTACTCACCTAGCTAGTCCTAATCTCCACTCCTCAGGCTTCTCATGATAGTCCCAGTCTCCTTCTCAAGCAAATCCAAACTCTTCATCTCCGTCCCAGTGTCTCCCCACACCAACTTGCACTTCCAGTTTCCCTCTCACCCCTGCCAGTGTCCAGTCCCAGTCTTCCCACTTCCAACTGCTCCACCAGGTTTCTTGTCCCAGTCTTCTACTCCTTAGTTCCTGCAGGTTCGGCTCTTGTTCCTTCTGTATTTGAATCAGGCACCTTCGTCCTCCGTGCTATGTGAGCCCAACTGGCGTGGGGGGAGTTGCTGACAGCACAGAGGAAACAGCCTGGAGCATATCCAGTGCAGATAGCATCCTCAGGACATTTAGCTTTTGAAATTTGTCTCCCTTAAAGCATGTGCAAATTGCTATTTTTCAGAGGCTTATAAATTGACCAAGTTTGGGTGCTTTTCATAGGGATGGCAAAAGTCACATCCATGACACAAAGATTGGCCACCTCTCCTTCTTCCCCTCCCAAGCAAAATTTCAAGTTTGTGCTCCAAAGTGTGAGGGAATGTAGTGAGGTGGTATGGTTCCCTGCCGCCCCAGAGAGAGACAAGTCCCTCCAGACACCAGAATGGGCGGGGCCAGAGAGCTCTGAGCCCGCCCCCCAGAGGGACAGGCGTTGCCCCAGAAGGATAAAGGTCCGACCTCAGGGCTCACTGGGGAAGCAGCCGGCCTAGCTCGTGAGTGGGAAAGCCCAGCAACCAGCAGAAAACCCGAGGACTGGCCCGACCTGCCCCACGCCAGCTAGCTGGAGGAGTTGCCAAGCCTGCCCCGCACCAGCTACCCAGAGGAGTTCCCAAGTCTATGCCTGGCCAGCTATCCCGAGGAACCCGTGTGCTGGACCCCCCTTTGGACACCACCCGACCCAGGTACCTCAAGAGGGGGAATCTGGAAGTAGTCTGGGGGCAGCTGACCCTAGTCTGGCTGCAGCACTACCAGAACCCATGTCAGTGTGTTGTGGCCAGGATCCCCACTGACTCAGCTGCTAGGGCCCCAGGCTGGGATGCAGTAGAGTGGGAGGGCCTGCATCCCCCCTACCACCCAACTTGCGGGTGGCAGTCTCCCCGTCTCCCAGGCCCTTTGGAACCTAGGGCCTGAGCCTACTGTGTATATACTGTTACTGCTCAGCCCTGGCCTGAGCGCCTGACCCACCACTGCCCTGCCCTGACCTAGGGCCTGGGCTTACTGTGGTATTTCCACCTTCACAAAGGCCGCGGAGGAAGACTCCTGCGGTCGGACTAATTCCCCACAAGACCTATTCCCCAATTTAGTGAGGTGGTGTGGTTCCCTGCTGCCCCGGAGAGAGACGAGCCCCGGCTAACCTCTCTACAGGGAGCTACAGTTTTTCAAAGAAAAGCTCACCAGAATTTTTTAACCTGGAAAAACAATGTATTTTCCTCTTGCCTTGTTCTCCAATCGCTGAACCATTTTGGCTGAAGTTTTCCAGAAAAAATTAGCCTGAGGATCACTGGATGATCACCTGTTCTGCTCATTCCCTCTGGGGCACCGGGCATTGGCCACTGTCGGAAGACTGGATACTGGGCTAGATGGACCATTGGTCTGACCCAGGATGACCGTTCTTATGTTCTTATGAGACAGACACCTGGCATAGAAAGCTTCAACCCAAATATTTAAAGTTTGGGGAAATTATAAGCAACTGAAAACAGGGTCTTGTAATGTGAAGTGTCAGGCAATCTTAATAATAGATGGTGCTATCAGCCCTGACCTATAATATTTCACACATGTAGGGTGGTATCTTAAACTCAGAGAAGGCAATGGGAGGGTTTCTTTTGATGTCCATGAGACTTGGCTAGCACCCTTCATCAGAGGATCTAAAAACACTTTACAAGGGCAGGTATACCGATCTCCATTTTACACAGGAGAAGAGAAGTTACACAGAGTTAGAGAGAGGTTGAGGCCAAAAATTTCAAATGAGTGGTTCCCAAATCCATGTTTAGGAACCACTGAAGGCAGCACCTCCGAGTGTTTATGTATGTATTCCTATGGCTAGAGCAACATGACACCTGTCTGAACACTCTGACTACGATCTTCAAAGCACCCTAAGAGAGCTAGGTGCCCAAATCCCATTGGAAGTCTCTCCCATCGGCATGGAATGTCTTCACCAGACACAACGCAGCTGTGCTGCAGTAGCGCTATATGTGTCGATAAGCCCATAGATAAAGCAGTCTAGAAACATGCAGAAGTGGATGTGGCAGTTACTATAGTTGTTTCTAAAGCCCTGCAGACGGTTTCTGTTGAGGGCAAATAGTCTTGCAAGTGCCACACATTCACCATCTGAGAGCTGAGCCAGTCAGAGCTTGGACATTGGGGCGGGGGCGCACGGGTTATAAATATGGGGACTGGAGACAGCCCTCTGGACTCAGTGACTGATGTGAAGGCAGCATCCAATACCTGTATTGCTTTGGATACAGGATGCAGATTCCCATATCTTGCTGTAAAACTGTCGGCTTGAAGAGAGATTTGGCTATTGGATCAAGTGGCTGACAGTGGTGTTGGCTGTGAGGGTATTTGGCTGTTTGCTGAGAAGATTCTGGACTGTTCAGAGGGGACTAATAGGTGCCATTCTCCTCAGACTCTGGAGAATTCATGTCTGTCTGTCACACACACACACACGCATTTTTAGCCTCATTATAGAGACTGAGAAATCATCTCTGAGATCAAAGGGTAATGTGTCTGTATGTGTGAATCCAGAGTACAAAGTGTTTGTGTCTTGATTAAAATCTTGCACTTGTAAATCTATGTAAAAGCAACAAAGTGGGGAAATCTGTATAAAGAACACCAAAAGATGTATTGCCTAATAGTTTTGTTTAAGGAACGTTGTTGTTGGAGCTCTGTTGGTCCCAGGATATCCGAGAGACCAGGTGGGTGATGTAATATCTCTTGTTGGACCAACTTCTTTTGGTGAAAGACAAGTTTTCAAACTTACACAGAGCTCTTCTATAGGGCTGGGAAAGGTACTCAGAGTGTTAAGCTAAATACAAGAGCGGAACCGGTTAGGAGTCAACACATGTTTGCAAGAACCATTCACCTCTCCAATATCCTGGGACCTACAAGGCTACAATAACACTGCAAACAACAATGGGAGATATAAAATTTTCCTTCTGAAATGGAAGCTCCACAACCTGAAAGAAAAGGAAGCAAAACTTAATGGTAACCTCTATCAGGAAGTAGATGTTTCTAACTTCCCACTTCATCTTGAATAGTCTTTTGCAATGTGTTAACTCCTTATCTGTTTTACCCTTGTATTTAGCTGAGTACATTTCACAGTCCTGAAGAAGAGCTCTGTGTAACTCACAAGCATGTCTCTCTTACCAACAGACATTAGTCCAATAAAAAGATATTCCCTCACCCACTTTGTTTGTTTAAGAAAGTTATTCAAAAATGTTACTAATGGTATTTGCAAATGTATTTGTATTACATGTTTTGTTCACTAAGGAATTGTATGGTACTCTCTCTGACACTGACTGGCAGCTATTACCACCTACATCCTGGGATTTGCATATCATAGCTCTGAGGTTTTAATTGCAATACTCTTTTTTCTTTTCTTTTCTTAAAGGATGGAACTCTGGTCTGTGGCTTATCAGAGAGGTAAAGAGAGGTGCAGGAAAAAGGGGACAGCAATAGTTATACTTAATATCCTCTCAGCCGCCCCTAAAGTTTCTTGACTTTAGCAAAGCTTTTGACACGGTCTCCCATAGTATTCTTGTCAGCAAGTTAAGGAAGTATGGGCTGGATGAATGCACTATAAGGTGGGTAGAAAGCTGGCTAAATTGTCGGGCTCAACGGGTAGTGATCAATGGCTCCATGTCTAGTTGGCAGCCGGTATCAAGTGGAGTGCCCCAAGGGTCGGTCCTGGGGCCGGTTTTATTCAATATCTTCATAAATGATCTGGAGGATGGTGTGGATTGCACTCTCAGCAAATTTGCGGATGATACTAAACTGGGAGGAGTGGTAGATACGCTGGAGGGGAGGGATAGGATACAGAAGGACCTAGACCAATTGGAAGATTGGGCCAAAAGGAATCTGATGAGGTTCAATAAGGATAAGTGCAGGGTCCTGCACTTAGGACGGAAGAACCCAATGCACAGCTACAGACTAGGGACCGAATGGCTAGGCAGCAGTTCTGCAGAAAAGGACCTAGGGGTGACAGTGGACGAGAAGCTGGATATGAGTCAGCAGTGTGCCCTTGTTGCCAAGAAGGCCAATGGCATTTTGGGATGTATAAGTAGGGGCATAGCGAGCAGATCGAGGGACGTGATCGTTCCCCTCTATTCGACATTGGTGAGGCCTCATCTGGAGTACTGTGTCCAGTTTTGGGCCCCACACTTCAAGAAGGATGTGGATAAATTGGAGAGAGTCCAGCGAAGGGCAACAAAAATGATTAGGGGACTGGAACACATGAGTTATGAGGAGAGGCTGAGGGAGCTGGGATTGTTTAGCCTGCAGAAGAGAAGAATGAGGGGGGATTTGATAGCTGCTTTCAACTACCTGAAAGGGGGTTCCAAAGAGGATGGCTCTAGACTGTTCTCAATGGTAGCAGATGACAGAACGAGGAGTAATGGTCTCAAGTTGCAGTGGGGGAGGTTTAGATTGGATATTAGGAAAAACTTTTTCACTAAGAGGGTGGTGAAACACTGGAATGCGTTACCTAGGGAGGTGGTAGAATCTCCTTCCTTAGAGGTTTTTAAGGTCAGGCTTGACAAAGCCCTGGCTGGGATGATTTAACTGGGAATTGGTCCTGCTTTGAGCAGGGGGTTGGACTAGATGACCTTCTGGGGTCCCTTCCAACCCTGATATTCTATGATTCTATGATTCTATGCTTCTACATTGTGACCAACTTATTTGGGCTATTTCAGACCAAAGGAGGGGGACTCTCAACTGTCTGCCAGCAGGCCCCTTTTTCTATTCTTCAGGCAGTTGACCGCAAACATGGAAACATCAGTGGGAGAGAGGTATTTGCTAGGTATGCAATTAATGAGTCTGCTCTCAGGTAGGAAGACCCTAGCCCCAGCTACGGTTTTAGGTGCCTAAATGAAACCTACATTTGTCCCAGATAACTTGCCCAAGGTCGCACCATGTGTCACTGGAAGTTCTGAGAATAGAACCCAAGTCTCCTGACTTCCTAGCGCTGCCCTATCCACTACCTCTCATCACACCCACTGTTCTGAAATCTCTGCTACAACAGGCACAGACCTTTTGTGGGTTTGCCACGTATGTAGTAGTAATTTAGTTTTTAAAACTCAAGGAAAGGCATGAAAATTGATGCAGAAAAATTAGAATACTTAAAATCACTTGAGACCAAATCAGCCTTCATATGTAGGCATGGGTTCTAGAGGTGTCAGTGAGAACTACTGACTTCAGTTGAGAGCAACCCCAGGCAGAACCTGGATCATGCTCTCCGCTTGATTACCAGAAGCTCTGAAGCTGTCCAGACATGTTAGTCTGCAGTATAGATCTATCCTTATGTTTAAGGGTTGTGCATTTTTAAAAAACTGAATGTAGTTCTTGTGTAGATACAGCAACCAATCTTCAAATATTAAGAACTTTTCAACTTTTTACATCAAATCAAACAAGCTGAAACAACTTCGCAGACTGAGAAGCTGGACCTTTGTATCTTAGCAAGTCTCTTCTTAGCTGCATAAAGTTCCTACATTTTCCCTTCTCCCCATTTAAGAACAGTGAGACAAATTATTTTGAATACAGGAAACTTTCAATTAAGGTAAAGCTTCCATGGCTGAATATCTAATTCCCCAAAAGAGAGAATCCACAGTATGTAATGAAAAATCTAACTACCCTATAACCACTGTAACAGCAATTGGCAGTTCTATAATCACTGCCTACTTCAAATATTCTGCAATTCATAATGTAACTATATATGTGAGTTCCCTATGTGCTATCTAACAAAATATAAATAATGTAGGAATCCCTTTTATCCTGATGTGCTTCTTAGCAGTTTTACACAGTAGTCTAAAGAGCACTAGTGTTAGGGCTTGGCTACACTTTCGAGTTAGAGTGCATTAAAGCAGCCCCAGGTGCCCTAACTCATGACATGTCCACACTGGCAAGGCACGTAGAGCGCCCGGACTCTGCGACTGGAGTGCTCCTGGTAATCCACCTCGACGAGAGGCATAACGCTTGCTGTGCCCTGGCTGGAGCGCTGCAGCACTAGTGTGGATGCCCTGGTCTGTTGTTACGCTCTGATCGGCCTCCAGAAGTGTCCCACAATGCCTGTTCTAGACACTCTGGTCATCACATTGAACTCTACTGCCCTGCCCTCAGGTGACCAACTGTCAGACCTGCCCTTTAAATTCTCTAGGAATTTTGAAAATCCCCTTTCTGTTTGCTCAGCAAGGCGTGGAGTGCTCTCAACGAATCTTTTCAGGTGACCATGCCTCCACGTGCCAGGTGATCCCCAGTATGGAGCAATGGCAAGGTGCTGGACCTGATCAGTATTTGGGGGGAGGAAGCTGTCCAGTCCCAGCTGCGCTCCAGCCGTAGGAATTACGCTATCTTCGGGCAGATATCAAGGGACATGATGGAAAGGGACCATGACTGGGATGCACTGCAGTGCAGGTTAAAGTGAAGGAGCTGCGGAATGCCACTGCAAAGCCCGCGAGGCAAACCGCCACTCCGGTGCTGCCCCTGCGACCTGCCGTTTCTACAAAGCGCTGAACGCAATACTTGGGGGCAACCCCACCTCCACTCTGAGGACAACCATGGACACTTCAGAGCCCAGTGCAACAAGGCAGCAGGAGGAGGAGGAGGAAAGTGGGAGCGAGGGTGCTGAGGAGGAGGGAGACACCCCGGCATCCCTAGATGCATGCAGCCAGGATCTGTCCTCAAGCCAGGAGGAAGGCAGCCAGTCACAGCGGCTGGTGTGTGGGGAAGGACAAGCACCAGAGGAGGTGCCTGGTAAGCAGCTTTTATTTTGGTAAGGAAGTTGTTCAGTGTGGGCTCTTGGGGCAAGGAGGGTTAGGGCTGCATGCATGCTTAGATGTGGAATAGGGAGTTGATGTGATCTCTCACATTGAGGTAATTGGCCTCAGTGATCTCTTCAAAGGTCTCATGCAGAAACTGGGTAATGTGCTTGTGCAGGTTACTTGGGAGAGCTACTGTACTCCTTGTCCCAGTAAGGCTAACATGTCCTGGCGACTGTGCCGTGAGGGGTGGGGGGAACATTGCTGCACACAGGCAAGCTGCATATGGGCCAGGCAGAAGCCGCATTGTAGTAGAAGACCCTCCCTTGCCTTGCAGGTCACCCTCAGCAGTGAGATATCTTCCAGGACGAACTCCTGTGGAAAATGTGGTGACATTGGTTCACGGCTGTACTGTCTTCTGGGTTTCTGTGCCTTGGGGAGAGCTAACAGCTGCAAGGGGCCCCAATACTGAACAATCCATCCCCCTTGCCCCTGTGCTTACTCATCATTTTGGGGCTCCTGTGGCTTATGTGCGCTCACTTTGGGATGGGCAAATTCTGCTATTGTGTAGATTGTGCTTGTCTTTAAGTTCGGGGGAATCATTGCTCTGTCTGGTGTGAACAATGCTGCCTCTGTTAAGTGTTGCATTTTGCCTTTACAGATGCAACCTTGAGATCTCAGCAGTCCGCGTTATCACTGGCTGAAAGACTCCAAAGAATTAGGAAGAGGCCATGTAGAAGCAAAGAGGACATGGTGCATGAAGTCATGCAGCAGTCCCTTAATGAAAATCACAAAGCGCAGGAGTGTTGGGAGAGTAAAGGGAGGGTCCACTGGCAGAATGCAGAACGGCTGCTAAGCAGTATGGAGCGCAAAGCGGACTCGGTCCAGGCGCTCGTGGCCACGCAGGCGGAGCACTACCCCACCCGTCCCTCCCCTGCAGCCCTTGTCCCCAAACTCTTTCCCTTGTGCCCCCACGTCACCTCCAACCCACTTTTCCCCACATCTGGGTTCTTATCGCCACCAGCTGCCTCCAACACCAGTAGCTTCACCACCCAGCCCTGCAAACTGCGACCCTTACCCACTGCACTCAACCCCCATCACCCTGCATTTTAGCCAGCCCGAAGCGCAGCACTCGTTGCACAGCACTCCCGGCAGGAAGGCAGAGTATGATAACAGGACATATGCAAATCTGTGGTTGAACTGTTCCCCATCCCACCCCCTTGCCCCTTTTGTTTCCCAAGCAGTTGTGTTTCTTTTCAATAAATGAATATTCTTTTAAATAAATGGATTTTTTTGGCTTTGAAAACATTCTTTATTATTGCATTAAGTAAAAGATACCTTAGCCCAAGAAAGCAACAGGCACTACAAGTCAGTGTAGCAAGCACAGATTCCTACTAACTTTGGAACCACCGCTCTTCACTCCTGTGAAGAGCACCAAACATTACTGGTGGATTTCAGCCTCAAATTGCTCCCTCAAGGCATCCCTAATCCTTGCAGCTCCACGCTGGGCCCCTCTAATATCCCTGCTCTCTGGCTGTTCAAATTCAGCCTCCAGGTGTTAAACCTCCAAGTTCCATGCCTGAGTGAATCTTTCACCCTTCCCTTCACAAATGTTATGGAGGGTACAGCACACGGATATAACCGTGGGATGTTGTCATTGACCAGGTCCAGCTTCCCATACAGATAACACCAGCAGCCCTTTAAACGGACAAAAGCACGTTCCACAGTGTAGTGAGGCGGTATGGTGCCCCACCACCCGGCAGAGGGAAGAACCTCCCCAGACACCAATGTGGGCGGAGCCAGTGGATCCTGCGCCTGACCCCCAGAGGTCGAGGTGCAGGACAGGAAGTATAAAAGCCCAAACCCAGAGCTCACTTGGGCCGCAGCCACTGGAGAGGCCAGATGCCTGTGGCCTGGCTCCAGCTTGGGAGACCCCAGCAATCCGCGGCCGACCTGAGGACTGGCCAGACTGGCCAAAGCTTAATGCTGACGGGTGCATGGAGGAGCCGCCCAGCTTACCCATCGCCAGCTACCCGGAGGAGCCGCCCAGCCTACCCGTCGCCAGCTACCCAGAGGAACCCATGGTGCTGGAACTCTCTGAGGACACCACCCTGACCCAGGTACCCTACAAGGGGTAGTTTGGAGGTAGGCCGGGGCAGCCAACCCTAGTCTGGCTGCAGCACTGCCAGAGCCAATGTCAATGTATTGTGGCCAGGATCCCCACTGACACAGCAGCGGGTCTTCGGCCACTGCTAGGGCCCTGGCTGGGACACAGTGGAGTGGGTGGGCCTGCATCGCCCCTGCCACCCACCTCGCGGGTAACAGTCTTCCCCTCTCCCTAGTCGCTCAAATCCAGGAGCCGGGGGGTTGTTGAACTATTTGCTCAGTCCCTGCCTGAGGGCCTGAGCTTCTGACTGGGTGTACCTGGAACTATTTTGCACAGTCCCTGGCTGAAGGTCTAGGCCATAGACTGGGTATTCCCCAACCCAGCAGAGAGGGTGTAGCGAGGCGGTGTGGTGCCCCACCACCCTGCAGAGGGACAAGCCCCAGCCAAGTCCCCTTACCCTCAGTCATTCTGCACCGACTTAGCCTGTTGTTGAACTGCTCCTTGCTGCTGTCAAGGCTTCCTGTGTAGGGTTTCATGAGCCACGGTATTAAAGGGTAAATGGGGTCTCCAAGGATCACAATGGGCATTTCAACTTCCCCTATGGTGATCTTCTGGTCTGGGAAGAAAGTCCCGTCTTGCAGCTTCCTGAACAGGCCAGTGTTCCAAAAGATGCGTGCACCTTCCTGGGCCAGCCTGTGTTAATGTCAATGGAACGCCCACAGTGATCCACAAGCGCCTGGAGAACCATAGAGAAATACCCCTTCTGATTACATACTTGGAGGCTAGGTGGGCTGGTGCCAGAATTGGAATATCTGCGTCCCATCTATCGCCCCTCCGCAGTTAGGGAAACCCATTTTTGCAAAGCCAGCCACAATGTCATGCACGTTACCCAGAGTCACAGTTCTTCTGAGCAGGATCTGATTAATGGCCCTGCAAACTTGCATCAACACAATTCCAATGGTTGACTTTCCCACTCCAAACTGGTTAGCGATCGATTGGTAGCTGTCTGGAGTTGCCAGCTTCCAGATTGCAATAGCCACGTGCTTCTCCACCATCAGGGCAGCTCTCAATCTCGTGTCCTTGCGCTACAGGGTGGGGGCGAGCTTCTCACACAGTTCTATGAAAATGGCTTTTCTCATCTGAAAGTTCTGCAGCCACTGCTCGTCATCCCAGACTTGCATGATGATGTGATCCCACCACTCAGTGCTTGTTTTCTGAGCCCAAAAGCGGTGTTCCACGGTGGTGAGCATATCCGTGAATGCCACAAGCAATCTTATGTCATGTGTGTTACGTGAGTTGACATCATTGTCGGACTCCTCACTGTCGATTTGTAGCTTAAGGAGTAACTCAACTGCCAAACGTGACGTGCTGGCGAGACTCATAAGTATATTCCTCAGCAGTTTGGGCTCCATTCCCTCAGACCGAAAGGGAAGACAGAGCGCGCAGTACAAAAAACGTTGAAAGATGGTGTCAAATGTGGACAGAAGCACAGGGATTGCTGGGATGCAAAGCGATGCATCACGGGACGTTGGGACAGGACCCAGAATGCCCTGTACCCCCCGCTCCCTTCCCACAAGCCACAGCACCAGAATGGGAAGAGGTGCTCTGTGGGATAGCTGCCCATAATGCACTGCTCCCAATGCCACTGCAAGTGCCGCAAATGTGGCCATACCAGTGCGCTTGCAGCTGACAGTGTGAACGCACGGCAGTGCTTTCCCTACTGTGCTCTCGGGGGGCTGATTTAACTCACCGCACTCTACATCTGCAAGTGTAGCCGTGCCCTCAGTTTCAGCACTAGTGTTAGTTTCAATGCTGGTTTCATCCCTTCCATGGGGTTGGTAGCATTGATACTCAGTACTGGAATCTCTGACATGTTTGAAATTACTATAGCTTTGTGAATGACCTAATTAACGCTTGCTGAGTTGCAGGACAGACTGACCCTGATCTTATTATAATGTGTCATTCCATGTACTCATGGTAAGTAGGGTTATTTAAGAACTTTACTCAGGATTGTGGCATATAAACAGTTACAGGCTGTGTCAGTTACAGCAGTCGTAAGCGTAAACATTTTTCTTATGTGGTCTAACATTCCAACCATCAGCTGTCATAAACGATAGCTGCATTTTCACATGGTTAGACCATACTGGGCCAAATCCTCTGCTGGTGTAAGTGGGCACTACTCCATTTTCACTACCTAAGAAACCATCCCACTGTCCCTTTAATACGGTAGTTCACTTGTATGTGCCACTAATTTTGAATAAAATTAGAATCTCTGAATGTAGTGTAGGGTTTTTGTGTCATGTGTTTTGAATTTCAAAGTAGTGCTGTGAGGTTGGGGCTTTGGCTTCCAGCTTTGTTAGACTCAGCCCAGAACAATGCCAAAGATTTGAAGTATTAGTAACTTAATCTGGTTTATGTTAGTGTTTCTTGTCACTTCAGAATGCAAAGTCTTCACAGTAGAATAATTATGTAAAATTAATTGAATTCAGACCCTGCCTGACTTATTTGTGAAATGAGCAATTCCTGGGGGTTGTTCCTCATTTTACAGTTCAGTGGCAAAGTCTCCAGAGATAGATTATGCCCAAATTTAGGGAGCACAAATCCTTTCCAAAGGTGAGGAAGAGGCTTTGTCTGTCCGCCTTCTCCACATCAGCCAGGGAGCTGACTAGCCAAGAAGGAGGAACACTAGAAGGTACTCTGCTGAGGGGAATGGGCTTCTCCCTAAGCTGTGCAGTTCTGCACCATGCAAAGTATAGGAGTGGTTAAATGCTAGAATCAGGCCTTAAATAGTTAATGATTAGGGGCCCTACCAAATTCACAGCCATGAAAAACACACAGCCTCCAGGTGCAGTCTGTGAAATCTGGTCTTTTGTGTGATTTTACCCTATAGTATACAGATTTCATGGGGGAGACCAGCATTTCTCAAATTGAGGGTCCTGACCCAAAAGGGAGTTTCAGGGGGGTCACAAGGTTATTTGACGAGGGATCACGGTATTGCCACCCTTATTTTTGCGCTGCCTTCAGAGCTGGGTGGCTGGAGAGCTGCGGCTGTTGGCCGGGTGCCCAGCTCTCAAGGCAGAGCCCCGCCAGCAGCAGCGCAGAAGTAAGGGTGGCAACGCCATACCATGTCACCCTTACTTCTGTGCTGCTGCCTTCGGAGGTGGGTGTTTGGAGAGTGGCGGCTGCTGACCAAGGGCCCAGCTCTGAAGGCAGCACTGCTGCCAGCAGCAGCACAGAAGTAAGGGTAGCAGTACAGCAATGCCCGTATAATAACCTTGTGACTCCCCCCCCCCGCCATTCCTTTTTTGAGTCAGGACCCGTACAATTACAACACCATCAAATTTCAGATTTAAATATCTGAAACCATGACATCTTGTGATTTTTAAAATCCTCTGACCATGAAATTGCCCAAATTGGACTGTGAATTTGATAGAGCCCTATTAACGAGTCTATTTTGTTTTTCCTACCCCAATTATACAATAATTACGACAGATAAACAATTGTGTGACCATAAAAATGTGGGAAAGGAAAACAGGATAGAGCCTGGGCAATCTGGGGGAAGTGTGGGGTGCACCAGGGAATACATTGCATCTCTCCTCTGGTCCTATGACGAGTCTCAGAAACAGACAGTACAGCTAGCTAGAGGCTATATTATCAATCCAAAAAGAAAAGGAGTACTTGTGGCACCTTAGAGACTAACCAATTTATTTGAGCATGAGCTTTCGTGAGCTACAGCTCACTTCATCGGATGCATACCATGGAAACTGCAGCAGACTTTATATACACACGGAGATCATGAAACAATACCTCCTCCCACCCCACTGTCCTGCTGGTAATAGCTCATCTAAAGTGATCATCAAGTTGGGCCATTTCCAGCACAAATCCAGGTTTTCTCACCCTCCACCCCCCCACACACAAACTCACTCTCCAACATCACAAAATCTAAATCATGGGAAAATTTCAATTATATTTTAAAAAGCTTCTGTTGGACAATCAAAATGACAGCTGGCGGCCTTGAAGGCTCTTGTTAACTTCACTTTTTGCTGCTGTCAAGCTGAAAATGTCCATGTAAGTTCTTCCAAAGTGGATTTTTTTTTTTTGAAATCCCTTCTTATGAAAACTTCCATATTTTTTGACATTTTATCCTGATTCAGGATGACACTTTTTCAAAATTATGAAAAAATTTTCAGGAAAGGATTTCTGTTTTCTGGCCAGATCTACTGAAAAGCTCTACTCCCTTCCAAGCAATAGTGGAGGAACTCCATGGGAGATCCCTGTGGCGATTTCTTCTGCCAAAACTCACTCCTGGGATTTTCCTGTGGAGGGGATGAGCAAAGCCCTAACTTTCTATTATGCTCCTGCTTTCTGTCTCATGCCATGTTTGCAACTATTCTGAGCACTTTAAATGTGTACTTTGGAATTTTCTGCCCAGCTAAAAACTCTGCTTAACAAACTGAACAAAATACAATTGGCACCATTACAAAGTGGGCATTGATCACATTGTGGCTAAAGTTCTATGCTTAGAATGCGCAGTACCATGTATATGAGAACATTTCTATGATTTAATGAGATGAGGTAAATGCCTATCTTTTCATGCTACCCACTGTATTCATTTTCTCTTCATGTGTTTTATTGCAGACCTGGATATTCTTTTGAACAATATCCTGAAAAGAGAAGGTGGAAATGAAGGTGTTAAAAAAGTTTAAATCAGTTACAAGAGAAAAGCAATTCAATTGAACTGCCAGGTAGCATGAATTCTTGCACTTTCTGCTTCCTAAAAAAAGGCCACTGTCAGTATGTAGCCTCACATTCTTTTCTATATAAAAAACTTCTACTGTCTCTGTCATTTAAGATCTGTCTTCTTGTCAACAAGAACAATTAGGTTTAAATATATTTAATTACTCCCCTTAATTTTCAAACTATAATGGGTATGAAACTAGCATACTGAAATGTTCTGCTCAAAAAACAAGCTCCCTAGCTCCCTCTTGAGTCAAAATCCAAATGGTCAAATCAAAGAGAAATTATTTCCTTATAGTTTCATTTTGGAGGATTTTTTTTTCATCTTTTGTTAATTTCAGTGGAGTTATTTTCTGTTTACCCTGGTATAAATGATATCAGAACCTCTCTCTCCCCCCCGTCTTTTAGATTCTTAAGTGATGCTTTCCTGTACAGATAGTTTATCTTAATTTCTGCTCTCTCCCATATCTATCTCCTTTTAACACTTAAATATCTTAAAGTCCATACTCCATTATTTTTACCTCCCTTCCTCACTGACATCAGTGGAAGTTTGTTTGAAAAGCAACTGAATAAAATCAGAGTAAGGCCATCAAGTGCGTTGGTCCCTTATTTGTCATGACCTTGGGAAAGTGCTTTGCACATCTAAAAACCCAACTGTATCCAGCATAGGTTAACTGAGGTAGCAAGGGGAACACAGTTGCCATTGCAGTCGAAAGTACCAGCTGGATGGTATCAGTTTAGACCCTGACCGTGCACTGCACAATGTCTAGGGCAGAAAGTGGCACCCCTTGTTTAAATTTGCAGTGCCATTTCTGGATCAAAAGGTTTTGGAACTTGTGTTATGTGAAAACTATCAATATTTTGACTTTTTGTTCTGATTTGGGACAAAACAAATGTTGAAATATTGGAATTTTCTGTGGGTCAGAAATTTCTGATTTTTTTCACCACTCCACTCTGGTATCCACTCGTTCCCATGTGACTAGCACTTTTACACTAGTAGGAAGAATAAATGCTTCAGAATATTTTATTGTGATCTGAAAAGTCTTTGCCCTTTTTTCTATCTGTTTTAAAAAAGAAAAGCTAAGCTGTTGGGGGTGGGGAAAAGAAAATCAAACTGGGTGCTTCATGGCACAATAGAAACAATTATAGAGTGGACATTCCCTCCTGCCCCTTCATCAAACTACAGCAGGGCTGTGTCACAGAGCCCCCATTGGATGAGGGGCTAAAGTCAATGCAGCTTCCTGCTAGCCTTCCAGAAGTGCTCATGAGTACTGCTATATACTGATTGTAAGCAAGGCTGGGGTTGGGGGGAAGGTACCTTTGGGGAGACAGGGTCCTCACCAGGATCATAAGAATGGGCTCAACCCCAGACTGGTAAGTCATTTGTTTTCCCTTTTTTAGTTATGTTTACTTTTTTTTTTTGTTATAAAAATTATTCCCCAAGGAAAAGACCTTACCGACTGGCTTTATTTTCCTTTTCTGCTAAGCCTTTTGTTCAGTTAATGTCTTTTCCTATACCTTCTATCTGTATACATTCTACTGTTATGGTGCCATTTTATATGGGTTTTTTTTATAGGCTTAGCTATTTCACTTCTTCAGTCCTCTTCTATCTCTTTTTTACGTGTTCTACTTCTGCATTGTAAAGCTAATGATAGTATTTGGTGAGATTATACCAGTATAGTTGTTATATATAGTTACTAGTTTTCCAGCATAGAAGTAAATCGAATGAAAACTAGTCCAGCAGATGTGAAATCGGCATGACTTTCTTTGTCAGATTTAATTGTTTTTGAAGGCTGACACAATGTAGCCTAAAGTGCGCTGAATTTTTCAGTACTGCTGTGGCATTTCAGTAGCTGGTAGAAAATAAAGCAGGCTGGCTCTGTACATTTTACATTCCCAGGAACTGAGTTCTGATGGCATCCATGCCACTGCTTAGCTTTTTGCTGAATTACTATGCTGTCAAGCAATCATTATTTTTTTAAAATGTATTTAATATCATGTTAAACGTACGTATTTAAATACTCAGAAATCAGGCTATTACAACCTTGTATGCCTTTGCACTTCCTGTATATATTACGTATATATTTAACATCAACAGGAATATATTAATGAACACACTTTAAAAGTGAAAGAGGAATATAAAGTGTGTCATATGTCACAGTGTAGCTGAGAGAGAGTTAAAATGGGAAGCCTATCTTTTCCATTTCCTCTCTGAAGCATTTAGAATTGGAACGCTAATGTAACATTAACATAATGTATTGTATTTTAATTTGCACAGACCAAACCCTGGGATGCACTTTCAGGGCCTGGTTGCAGATCTTGGTGTGAAAGATGCACACATCTCTTACTATTTTCAGAGTGGTAGCTGTGTTAGTCTGTAGCAGCAAAAAACAACGAGGTGTCCTTGTGGCACTTTAGAGACTAACAAATTTATTTGGGCATAAGCTTTCATGGGCTAGAACCCACTTCATCAGATGCATGGAGTGGAAAATCTCTTACTATGTATACTTATAGGTTTCAGAGTAACAGCCGTGTTAGTCTGTATTCGCAAAAAGAAAAGGAGTACTTGTGGCACCTTAGAGACTAATTTATTAGAGCATAAGCTTTCGTGAGCTACAGCTCACTTCATCAGATGCATCTGATGAAGTGAGCTGTAGCTCACAAAAGCTTATGCTCTAATAAATTGGTTAGTCTCTAAGGTGCCACAAGTACTCCTTTTCTTTTTATGTATACTTATATGTGTAGCGCCAATCATAATGGAGCCCTGATCTCATTTATATGGGGCTACTAAGTGCTATTGTGATATGTATAACAAGGATCAGCAAATGTATACATAAAACTGCAAACTGAACACAGATCAAATTTTTGTGTATTTCTTAAATTATCTGAGTTGGTAAAAGAACTATGAGTATGTCACCAACTAAAAGTAGCTTGAAGGTGCTTTCCATTCGTATTTTTTGCTATCATAATTTTAAATTGGGATGAACTTGCTTCTCGTTTGTCTTATTTCCGTGTCTGTCCAAGTCATGCCCACTGTTTTCAGTTTTTTTCAGTTCCCCCACAAATCTGTTTCCCATAGTTTACTTTCACTAAATATTTGGTGCCAATTTATTTGGTTTTCTCTTCCAAGCATTTGCTTTCAGTGCCAGATTTCTAAATATAAAAAGTTGCATTTAATTATCTCATTAATTCAGAGAGCTGTTGTTTCTTTGTTTTCTAGAAACAATTTGCTATCCATGATGACAATGGAGACACCGGATCCATTGGTCCTGAATACTGGAATGTCCCAGACTCCCAGAACGAACTGAAAATTACAACTCCCCAGAAGATATTTTCACCCTTCCTTATCCTCGGTCTCCTCTTGGGTCTGACCTTCTGAGAGTTATTGTGACACCAGAGGAGGAAACTACCTCAGGGAGATGGGAATGTTCCACTCCTCAGTCCATAGGCAGGAGCCTTTACCCACCAGAATTAATTGCTCCACAGGTCAAGGGGAACTAGCCTTCTCCTTGGAGGAGCTGGAGGCTCCAGACATTGCTTCACCCCCAGGTGAAGGCAGGTAGGCGAGTTGGGACAGCAACTCAAATATCCAGGGTCCATTCTCCACCTAGATATGACTACCTAAGGGACCCTCACCAGTTTGACCATTTATATTGGCCCTATTGGGGTCCATGGGATCCATACACATGATATCCTAGTTCCATCCATAAGCCCACTGTACCTCTCCCATGTGATACTTACCAGCTCCATCAGAGTATGAGGGAGAAGTGACCAAATCAGATTGCAGGTATCTATGAATGTTTCTTCTGCTTACCAGGTAAGGCAATTTACCCATCTTTATCATCGCAACCATAGGCTATATCAAGAGCTACTGCAGAGAGCATCAAATTACCTCCAGATTCTACTACAGAATGTCCAGGATACCCTCCATCAACTTTTTGACATGATACAACCTTCTGGTCCCAGTAAAGTGGCCCTCCCAATAAACGAAGCCATCATGGAACCAGCTAGGGTGGTCTGTCACACTCTGGCCTCCTGAACCCCTACAATGAAAAGGGCTGAGGGGCACTATTTTGTACCAGCCAAAGGAGTGGAGTGCCTCTTCCCAACCCAGCTCCCTGATGGTGCAAGCAGCCACTGAGGGTCCAACATGTACAACACGTGTGGATGGCCCATGTCAGCTGACCTGGGCTTGGGTTGTGGGCGGCCCACCTCCCCACCCAGCACTGCTGCAAATAGGCAGTAGCAGAAATAGCTAGTGGAGTCTGGAGGGAGGCTGCCCAGCATTGTGAGTGGGAGGGAGAGAATACAGTAGTGAGCGAGGCAGTGTCCAGCACCAGAAAAGAAGGGATGCATCAGTGGGGAGCCAGTGGACAGGGACCCCAGTAGCTGAGTTGCATCATCAGAGGGATGCCAGGAACAGACCTGAAGAGAGAAAGTCCAGTT
The DNA here is from genome assembly GCF_965140295.1 of Lepidochelys olivacea. Lineage (NCBI taxonomy): Eukaryota > Metazoa > Chordata > Testudines > Cheloniidae > Lepidochelys > Lepidochelys olivacea. The sequence goes on from NC_140415.1 coordinate 27,420,659, forward strand.
CAGGAGGGATGGGAAAGATAGAGATAGTAGGAACAGTAGGGATAGTCAAGGGACACAAAAGAGGAAAGAGAGTGGTCTACGGAGAAAAGGTAAAGAAAGATAAGTACAGTTAAACAAGAGGAAAAATAAGAGTCAAATCTAAAAACTATTAGAAAAACATTGTTGGAAAACTGTCAGAAGTAAAGCAAGAATGAAATGTAAAAGAAATAAGCTGTAATAAAAGATAAACAGTAATTAAAGAGAAACAGACTTAAGAAATAAGGAGGAAGTGAGCTGTAGTGAAAGTGAGAAAATAGTAAGGACTGTAAAACAAAACATCCAGATAGTATTTTAAGGTATACAAGGTGAAGTGACAGGAATAGAGAAATTATCAGAGAACAAAGGCACTGTAAGCCAGCAAGGAGTGGAGGGATAATTGTTCAATCAAGAAACCAACACATCACATCAAGGAGTACATGTCTTTTTATTTAAGCTGGAACTCAAAACTGTAAAAAAAAAAAGATTGCTCAAGATATAATTAAACATCCTAAGAACTTTTCCTCCAAACTCTAGGCTTACAAGGGAACACACAATGGTGAGGTTCCTATTTTAGTGCATCGTATTAGCTAATTCCAAATTCTGTTGTTTCATAAATATAAATTGTTACCTATAATGTGAATTTAATTTTTAGTTAAAAATAGTAGTTAAAATACAATAAATGAAAGTAATAGTTTACAGTGTAGCCCTACGTAGTGGTTCCTGCTAAAACAACCAACTCTGATTTACTTGTGTTGATTCCCCCACTTAACTGATTTTGACTTTATTCCAACTGATTGAGATAACACATAATTAGGCCTCTAGATTGTCTCTGCCTCTCCTTATTGCTCTGATTCATTAACCCCTCCATCAGGCTTATTACACTAACCACAAAGCCTTGCTAGCAAAATAGGATATCAACAATTACTCAAAGTTCTTCACTGCCTCAAGAGGACGGGCCCAATTCCAGATCCTCATTGAGGAAGGCAAACTAGTGGCCAAAACATCCTGTTACGCTATAGTGGATGCGGCTGACACTGCATTTAGCAGGATAGTAACAAGAACAGTCATGAGGCACGAGTCTTGGCTGCGTTCCTCGGGGTTCCCCAGAGAAATTCAAAATACTATACAGGACTTGCCTTTCAATGAGTCTAATTTCTGATGAGTCTCTACATTTGTTGCAAGACTCTAGAACAACTCCACTCCCTAGGCGCTTACACCCTGGCCCCAAAGAGAAAACACCATTTTAAAAAAAGCATACAAGCCAAGACCATCTCCCTAACCATTCTACAATGAGTGCTCCTTCCAACCATCACAGAAATGCCAGAGGGTGCAGAGGCCTAGTTATACAGCTGCCATTACCACAAGTGCACCTACTTAACCCTATCCACCATTCAGGGGTTGTTTCTGATGGGATGATTGAGAACAACCTACACCTATTGATGCCATTCGCTACCACTCTTTCCTCCAGCCTTTTTGGTGGCTGCTCATCCTCTTTGCCCACAACTGGACGGCAATCACAACAGACAAGTGGGTACTAGAAATCCTCTACTGCCGCTACTGCATAAAGTTCCTGGTCCCTCTTCAGGGACCACTCTCCAACAGGAGACAGATTCCTTTCTCCACTCCAGGGCCATAGAACAAATGCCACCTCAGCACCAAGGGAAAGGGTTTTATTCCCCATATTTCATGGTCCCCAAGAAAAATGGAGGATGGAGAACCATTCTTGGCCTTTTGGCAATTAGACATTTTTACTGGCAAATCAAAATTCCAAATGGTTACACTGGCATCAACAATTCCTTCCATATAGGAGGGAATGTGGTTTGTGGCTCTTGACATGAAAGACACTAATTTTCATGTGGACATTCATTCATCTTACAGAAGGTTCCTCAGGTTTCGGATAGGACAAGAACATTGCCAGTTCAGAGTACTCCCGTTTGGGCTAGCAACAGTAGACAGGGTCTTCATGGACGATCTTCTTCTCAGTGGTGGCAGTCCAAATGAACGGCCATGGCTACACAGTCTGTCTGTAGCTGGGTGACTGCGTCCTAATAGCTTGTTCCAGTCAGGAGGTCCAGTCAGAGACTCTGTTCTTGCTCCATCTCTTGGAAGCCTTGGAAATCTGTGTCAACAAATAGAAGTCCACTTTGACATCCTCAAGGACAATAGACTTCATAGGAGCAACTCTAGATTTGACCTCCACATGAGCCTACCTCCCATTAGAAAGATTCCAGACCATGAACAAATTTGATATAACAACCACTTTCAGACCATGAACTACTGTCAACGTCTGCCTTTCCTTACTAGACCACATTGCATCATGTACTTTTATAACACCATTCATCAGGCTTTGCTTACATTGGCTGGCTCCAGTCCACTTACTCACCAGACAGACCATAAACACCAGAGTAATAATTCCTGCCAAAGTCACAGCTTCTATTGCTTGGTGGACAAACTTGGAACATGTACATGTGGGAGTTCCTTTCATCACAATCACAGCTGATGCAACCATTGTCATGGACACATCCCTGACTGGATAGGGATTCCATCTGGGCAACCACACCATGCCAGGCATTTGGTCTTCTCAGGAGGCCAGGATGCATATCACTCTACTAGAGCAGAGAGCAGTCTGTCTAGCCTGCAATGCATTCCTTCCACTTACTCGATCCCACCATGTCCAGATAATATCAGACAACAGGACAGCTGCCTTTCACATAAACAAGATGCAGTGAAATCCCTTCCTCCGTGTTGAGAAGCAGTGAATTTATGGAATTGGTTTATTAGAAACCCCACGATTCTCTCAGCTACGTACCTGCTACGTGCACAGATTTTTCTAGTGGACAATCTCAACAGGCACTTCTCCACAGTCCATGGGTGGGAGATGCACAATTCCATCCTGAACAAGATCTTCATATCATGGGGAACCCCCTCTTGGGATCTGTTCACATTGCAAATGAACAAGAAGTTCACCCTCTGCTGCTCCAGGGCAGCTCTGGACCCTGGCTCCAGAGGTGTTGCCTTTCTGTTATCATGGACAGACCATCTCAGATATGCCTTTCTTCCCATCCCTCTGTTACCACAAGTTCTGCAGAAGATTCAATATGACAAAGCTCAAGTCATTCTCATAGCACGAAACTGCTATGAGACAATTATGGTGGCTGGACCTTCTGCAAATGTCAGCCCATCCTCCCATCAGCATCTAACCCTTCCCATATCTATTAACTCAGGAGAATGGCAAGATTAGACATCCCAACACAGTCCTCCTTCACTTGGTATTTGGATGAGCATCAAATCTAGAACATTCATGCTCAGTAGACATTCAGTCTATTCTCAGTCATAAAAGGAAAGACTCCATCAGAAAATGCAATCAGGTTAAATGGAGGTGTTTCTCTTCCTGGATGCAATGTAATCAGTTACCTCCAGAGGTCCGTGCTATTTTAGACTATCTACTGTCCCTGAAAACTTCAGGGCTTTTCATTAGTTTCCAGGAGATCCATCCTACCAGCAATTGATGCCGTCCACCCTCCAATAGAAGGACACTCAATTTTTACTCACCCAGCAATTACTTTCCTGAAGGATCTTCCCAATGGTGGTGAAACCTGCCCCGCAATGGGACATCAACCTTATACTATCAGTACTTACCAGATCACCATTTGAATCACTGGCCATGTATTCTGTGACCCCTCGTTCCATGAAACTCGTCTGTGTAGTGCCATCATGTTGACTAGAAGGATGAACTGGGAGCACATATGGCTGACCTTCCTTGCACACTTTTTTATAAAGACAAGGTTTCCTTCCTGAAATTTTGTCCTGAAGGCAATTTCTGAGTTTCACATGAATCAACCTATCCACTTACCAGTATTCTTCCCAAAAACTCACACTTCCAATAAGGAGAAGAGATTTCTCTCTCTGGACGTCAGACAAGCTCTGGTATTCTACCTGCAAAGGATGAAATCGATGAGAAAATCACCAAGGTTATTTGTCACTATAGCCGTATGGTCACAAGGACAGGCATTATGTGCTTAGAGACTCTCTCTAAGTGGATCTCTGGCTGCATCATTCTGTGTTACCAATTAGGATGTATTCTGCCCCTGGATGAGGTGAAAGCAACCGCAACAGTACCTTTTCAAGGGGTACCTATACTGGACATCTTGTAAAGCAGCTACCTGGAGCTCCAACCATACATTCACAAAACAATATGACTAGTTCAAGCTTCTTCTGCAGATGCAGCTGTTGGGACTGAAGTATAACAAGCATCTATACCTACTGTATCCTCACCCCCTGCCCCCGCTGTTGAAATACTGCATGAGTGGAATACACATAGGGACTAGCACATAAACAAGAAAGGGAGGTTACTAATCTATAAGTGGAGGTTCTTCGAGATGTGTGGTCTCTATCTGTATTCTATTACCTGCCCTCCTTCCCCTCCTGCTTTGGATTCTTCTGATTTGAAGGAAGAGAAAAACTGGGGAGGTGTTGGTCTGCACTACTCCTTATGCCCTTCTGTTTGGAACACAAGGAGAACAATGTGCAGGCTTGGACCAATGGACATTACTTGCTGGAAATCTCTGATCTCAGCTGCATGTTGCACATGCATACCCATGTGTGGAATGCAGATAGGGGCCACACATCTGGAAGAATCTCCAATTACAGGTCAGTAATCTCCATATACCATGATATCATTTAAAAAAAAACCCTGGGACTATCCCAGGTAAAACCTCTGTGTGTGTATGTGTGTATAAATAATTATATGTCCCTCTACCCATGCCTGGCCAGCCCTTAGTTTGCCACCAGTATTCATTCAAAGCTTCCCCCAACAGCTCCCACTGAGCTAGTCTCTGATATCCAACACAGCAAACCCAGATACCACAGCTGGCAAGTGTTGTGCTGCTCTATCCTTGGGGGTAGGGTGTTTATGGCTCTATGCAAATTAATTCATTAAATAAAATGTCTCACGCATGAAGCTACACAGAACTTGGAAGCTCTCCATGACTTCTCCTTTTCAAGGCTTTTCTGGCTGGCTTGTTCTTGCACAGCAAGAGACAATACCCTTCCCCCTCTCCACTGGCCCCACTGTTGTCACTGTTGTAAAATGTAGATCTTTCCCTGCAAAAAAAATCCCCAGGGAACACTGGGGCCTGTGAAAGAGTATTGAGTAACAACTAAAATGTTGCTTTACAGACAAAAACAACGCGGGGTCTTTGTGCCACCTTAGAGACAAATTTATTTGGGCATAAGCTTTCATGGGCTAAAACCCACATCTGATGAAGTGGGTTTTAGCCCACGAAAGCTTATGCCCAAATAAATTTGTTCATCTCTAAGGTGCCACAAGGACTCCTCGCTTTTGCTGATACTGACTAACACGGCTATCACTCTGAAAGCTTTACAAACAGTGTAAGTGGGAATAGCATTAAGTGGGGAAATGTGGAGTGAGGTCACAGGAACAGAACCATCTTACTGTTTTTTTTTTTCCTCTAAAAATGACATTTAGAGGGACTAGATGGCCCATAGCATCCATTAGCTAAGTCAACACTTCAAATTCAAACATAGCTGGTAAGGACAGAACACCATTACATGGCACTCCCAGATGGCTGGCTGGTGATCTATGACAAATGAAGCGGTCTTGGTTTAGTTCCTATTTGTAATGTTCAAGGGATATAACCTTAAAACTCCTGACCTGGATTTTAGAGCAACCGAAGGAGAGAGTGCCTGCAGCTAATCCATCCCAAAGTATGTTGGGACAAGCCTTTCAGAAGGGCTGGGCTATGTACCAGTGTAGTGCACATATGTACTGTAGTGTATCAATGTAGTGCAGATAAAGCTCACAGTTCTCCCCCGTCCTATCAAATCTTAGAGCTTTGCTTTAAGGACCTCAGTCACCTAGGACACTAACATCTGTGTTAAGCAAAACTATCATATGGGCTCTGCTGGTATCACACTCAGAAACCAAGCAGGGTCAGTCTTAGTAAATATTCAGTGGGACACCCCAAGGAAATGTGAGGGTGCTGCAGTAAGTGTCAAAGGTGACTCAGTAGTTGGACGAGATGACCTCCTGAGGACTCTTCCAACCCTAATCTTCTATGATTCAATGATTCTAAATGGCTAAGATTGTTTTAGTGAGACGAGGCAGTTGAGAAGTTTGGATCTGGGACAAAATTTCAGAGGCTTTTCAGATCTGGGGGTTTGGCCTGGGCTTATCTTTAAGAGCTAGACTGTAGACACTGAAAACCAAGGTGCTCTGTGTTGAGGTAACGTTTAGAAGAAGGGCATGTCATTTTAGCTAAATAAACTGCAAAAAGTTGTATAAAGGCAATGTCTGATTATGCTGGATAGACAAATTTTAAGAACTGCATCCAGAAACACTATTGAGAAAAGCCTTGATCGACACTCCGGTATTCATGTTTGGATTGCCTCGCTGTTGCAATTAAAACTCATTTCTCTTTACTTATTTGTAAAGAAAAATAGATTATCATTCATTTTTTTCTCTCAAAATAACCTGTGTTTAGGATCAAGTTGTGCTGGGCACTCTGACATTTCCATAGTAACTAATGTACCACAGTGGAAGAATATAAAAGGGACAGGATGTTAACAAATAAGGGGCATAAACAGAATTTGTGATGCTGCAAATTCTTATTGGCATGAGTTTGGGGTGATCGTATTGCTCACAAACCATGGATTGGTGAATGGATTGTACAAGCCATCCAAATGAGTGGTAAGAACACTTTTTACCATACACACCATCACATGGCAGGCGATTTATACCACATGTGACTGTAATAAATTTAATTGATCAGGCACCTTTTGGCCATCTTGCCGATATGCTGCTTGCTAATTAATCTCTGCTGGGACTATTGATAATATGCCAAGTTTCTAAACTGCTTAAAAAGCTGCCATGTAGGGGAAAAAAACAAACCACTCCCCCACAAACAATCTGCCAGGTTTCCTTCAAAATTCGGGTTCAGTGACTGGATTGAGATCTGATATCTTGTCACTCATTAGAGCTAGATTTGGGAACTTTATGCTATTAGAAATCTAAGATGTGGTTTTAAAGCTTCTGCTTCTAGACCTAGTAGATCATGAGCTATTGGATCTTAAAGCTCTGACATTGTTATGTATGACAAAGCAATTAAGTAATATCAAGAGGCCTCAAAAATGTATTATAATTTCCTCTTACTCCTTTAAGTCCTGGTTGAATTCTTAAAAGCTCTCTAAGACTGTTTTTTTTTTAAAAATAGCTATTCTTTAACATGTGTAACATATTCAGAAAATTACTAGCATTTGTTTGGAAAGACCAACACAGCTTTCACCTGGCCCTTCCAACAGTGGATAATAAGGTCATCCCAAACACCGACTGGTTTTTAAAAAATATTCTTTGTAGCATAGGCGGTCATAATGTATTCTGTATCTACATCAACTGTATAAAACATTCACCATCTGGTTCTATTGCAGTCACGTGACTAAAACAGATATGTACTTTGACAACAGCAGGAGGGAAATGTCACCAAGGATACCATCACTGACCTCTAACGTGGTTAGCAAAGGACTGATGCTTTGGCCTTTGTAGTTCCTCTTGTGCATGAACAAATGCCTACCAGCTGGCAATAGCTGTACTAGAAAGCCCTTTTATAAAAATAGTCGCTATGACTGAGCAATATTGCCCTCCGTCGGTAGCGCTGTAATCTTGGAACTATTTTATGCTTTGGCTCTGGAAGCAATAACAGGAACACATTGTCCATCAATTAATTACATGCATATTACAATATTAGCATTTTTCTTTTGTAAAATCTATCAGAATCTATCAGTAACTTTAAGGTTTTGCCCAGAGGGGGATCCTCTGTGTTTTGAATCTGAATACCCTGTATTTTCCATCCTGATTTTACAGAGATGATTTTTATCTTTCTTTTTTTAATAAAACCCTTCTTTTAAGAATCTGACTGATTTTTTCCATTGTTCCAAGATCCACGGGTTTGGGTCTTTGATGATTTTGTAACCAATTGGTTAGGATATTATTCTCAAGCCTCTCAGGAATGGCGGTGTGTAGGGCTTGGGGGGATATTTTGAGGGGAAGACGTCTCCAAGTGGTCTCTTTCCCTGTTCTTTGTTTAAAACGCTTGGTGGTGGCAGCATACTGTTCAAGGACAAGGCAAAGTTTGTACCTTGGGGAAGTTTTTAATGTAAGCTGGTAAGAATAAGCTTATGGGGTCTTTCATGCAGGTCCCCACATCTGTACCCTAGAGTTCGGAGTGGGGAAGGAACCCTGACATGGAAACCTATCAGAATGTTGACAGCCTGCATGTGCTTTGAATTTTAGAAAAGTGCGTTTGAAACCTCCTTTCTGTGTAAAAGAGGACAAAAAAGATGACTACTTTTTCTTCAGACAAAACAATTGTTTTCTCTTGAACTAAAAGAGGAAAAGCTTCACTTCTCGCTTATCATCTTTTCACCCCTGTAATCTCATGCTAGAGACTACAATGACAAGATGCTGCAAATGTTAACCTTCTAGGGGAACAGCCCTTAACTTTAATTTCCTTTCAGACAACTGTTCATTGTTTAGACCATTTCAAGCATGATCCGTAGAGGAATAGTGGGACTGCAAACAAACAAACACAAACAAAGCACTGTAAGGAGGTGTGAAAATCTGAAGATCTTTTTTCAGTGACATTTTACAATAAAGCAGCGCCAATGAAATTACGTAAATCTTTTGTGGAAAATGTGCATCTGTTGAAAAGCAAAATAGCTGAGCTAGGAAAACTCCTTTCTTATATTATACCAAAATACACATGCTTTAGAGCTTTGTGCTGACTTTTTTTTTTTTTTTTTTTTTTTTTGCTATTAGCTATGCTCATAATCCATGCTACCCTGCTTGCTTTACTTATGTGAGTGGCCGTATAGAAATCATTGAGACTTCTTGTGCCAATCAGGTGATCAGAAAAACGGCAAAAACTAGTAAATGGTGTTCCCAGTTTGACAATATTTAAAATGTATTTAGAGCTACATGCACAAACAAAGCTAGCTATAGAAAGCTGATTTAGCAATCATCCCAGGCTGGTTAATAGGGTTATCTTGCCTTTCAGCATTTTGAACTGAAATCTGACACCTGAGAGGCTAAGTTCCTATGCATTAAAGTAGTACTAATTGGACCTACAAACTCTCATGCAGGCCTTGCATGCCCAGCAAATGACACTCTGCTGATCAAGATGACACGTTATCTCCTGGTCTCAGATTCCATATGTTAAACAAATGGAAGCCCTCTTTGGTGGTGTGCTGACCCCGAGCCTTTCAGTTCTTGAATGGTACACCTTTTGCCTGACCCAAATTTTACCTTTCATTGCTAACAAGGAAATGATTTATGAAAGGAAAAATGTTTCTCTTTATTTCTATTAATCACAGTTGTAAGAACTACTGTATCCTGAAAATTGTGGAATTTAAAAACACAACTTTCTTTTCCATGATCTAGTGTCACATTGCAATTTGGCTCCAAAAGTTACATGCACTGTAATGAACCACTTTGGGGTTCACTTTAATGTCCCCTTTGCCATCCCCTTTGCCTGCAGACAGAGGCAAAGGGGCACCATTGCTCCAGTTCAGGTAAGTGATGTGTTCTAGTTATAAGCAAATGGTTTTATACATGGAAGAAAAATATCCACCAAAAAAATACAAAATTTCCCTAAAATCAGTTGTGGAAATCTCCTGTCCTTTCCTATGACTGGCTGCAATTCTGAACTTTCAATAATTTATATTTAATTTTTATAGGTATGACATTTGAAATAAATTATAACGATTTAACTATATTTTACATTGAGTCAAGGGATCAGAAACAATTTTATATTCCATTGCAGTTTTTCTTCAATACTGGTACATGGCTGGATATCTGGAGGCCTGGGGAGTTCACCAACAAAAACAATTGTAGTTGAATAGCTTTGTCTTCCGCTTGCATTTATTTACATTTTGGTAGCACCTAGAAGTCTCATTCAAGATCAGGGCTCCATTGTGCTAGGTGCTGTACAAATATTTGGAAAAAGATGCAGTCTCAGCCCCAAAGAGTTTATCATCTAACAGGGTAATATCAAATCTGAGTCTCTCTGCTCCCCCTGCCCTCCCAGTTTCGTTGCAGATCTTCTGTTCTGTTCGTCCTGTCTTGTACCACAAGAACAAGGGGACAATCAATGAAATTGAAAGGTGGCAAATTCCAGACTGATAGAAGGAAATATTTGCTCACACGTTGCAAATTTAAACTGAAGAGCTCATTGCCACAAAATGTCATTGAGGGTAAGAATTTAAGATTGAAAGTGAGATGCAGGATGGAATGATTTAAATCAAGATTTTAAAATCAAGATATAATCACTGATTTTTTAAAAAAAATTGATTTAATCAGGTTGAGGCTCTAAATCTTATTTTAGTTTTACAAAACTGCTTTACAGAGAAAACAAAATATGGAAAATGAAGTCGCTGATCCTGCAGACACTTAAGCAAATATATAACTTTACTCACTTACTCAAAGTTGAGCATGCACATAAGTATTTGCAGCATCAGGGATTAAAGCTGTATTTTTATTAAAAACTTCCTTCTTAGTGGCATAAAATCTTTGTCAATCAAAACAAAGTTGTATCAGTGTTTACAATGAAAAACTATTTAGACTTTCAATACATCAGAGTTACTTTTGGACATACTGGCCAAAATTTTGAAAAAGGGAGCCAAAGTTAGGCCTCTAATACCTTTTGACAGGTTTCAGAGTAGCAGCCGGGTGAGTCTGTATTCGCAAAAAGACAAGGGGAAAAAAAGCTCACGAAAGCTTATGCTCAAATAAATTTGTTAGTCTCTAAGGTGCCACAAGTACTCCTTTTCTTTTTGCTAATACCTTTTGGTGTCTAAATATGGGGAGATTTTCAAAAGCACCTACATGATTTAGGCGCATATGTTCCATTGACTGACTCCAGACTACAAACTCAATGGCAAAACTTCCACAGACTTCAATGGGTTCAAGTTTTTACTCATTTTACTTGGGGCCCTTCAAATATTTGTAGTTTGTGATCATATCGTCCCTTATGCACTGGCTAACCAAATCTTGCTCATTTCTATTTCGGGTCGGTAGGTTTGATGTGATTCTGAATTTATTTTTTTTTTTTAAGAAAAAGATACTATGGTCATAAATATTACAGCAGCCCGATTGCACATACATGGAGAAATGAACGTGAGAGAATCAGATTCAAGGCTCCTTTCTCTCTTAACTGTTTTCCTTGCCTTAGTCTCAAAGAGAGTCTCAGACTAAGGTGAGATTAAAAAATAGTCTGAATTGCAGAAGTGGCTTGTCCAAGGCAGGAAACACCGGAGGTTTTTTTCAGTGATTTGCACAAGTCTCATTGTGGACCACATCCTTGTGACATGCTGAGCACTTTCAAGTCCTATTGATGCCAGTGGGATGGAGGATGCTCATCATCTCACAAGAGATGCTCAGCTTCTTACAGAATCAGCCCCAGTGTGAGACGAACTTAATAAATAAATTAACAATTCAGAAGAATAAAAGGGACATGACAGTAACAGTCCATCAAATTTGCCTTCCACATTCAGATACGACTAGATCTCTGCTGCTTTGCATTTAATAGTCTCTTTTGAAAGGCAAAACATCTCAGTGACCAGTATATTAGAGCTGACCTGCACAATTTTCTGCTGAATTTTTTTAACTGCATAAAAGGCTGTATAGAAACTAGGTCAGTGTAAGTGTTACTTTAGTTCCTCATCTCTTGGTTTTTCCCTCCTTCCCGCCCCCTCACTGAAAGGGCAATGACTCCAGTTTGGAACCTTCTTGTGCCACACAGGTGTTTGTCCAGAAATCTGCCATCGAGTATTATAGCTAATGGAAATATATCCAGATGGCCAAATTCTGCCCTTGAATGTCCTTGTGCTTCAGAGGGAATCTGAGGGCAGAATTTGGACATCTGAATATATTTCCTCCAGCCATAATACCTGGCAAAACGTTGCTGGAGGGCAGCCTGCATGGCATGAAAAAGCGTTTGACCATTTAGCCTCTGATTGAAGGGAAAAACTGAGAAACAGGGAATTAGTTGCCTTACACTGAGACAATTTCTACACAACCTTCTATGTATTTAAATAAAGTATTCAAAAGAAAATTCAGCTGTTATATTCTGCCAAGTTGGTCATCTCTAGATTTGCTTTGGAGAGGGAAGCTATTAAACACAAAGTACATCAATATACTGTATATTTTTGGTGTTTGATTCCCGTGTGACATCACTTTTTATTGAAGCTCCTAAGTATGCACTTAGTCTATACATTGTAGATCCCAACATCTAGTCCCAGTAGCTTTTAAAAATGGATTTTGAGAATTTATCAGCTATTTGCACTGGCTGAATTCAGTGGGAGCAGGACTGAGTCATATGCAATAAATTTTAAGAAAATATTAATAACTATATTTAGGAAATGTCCTTAATATACGTAAGAGTAAAAAAGCAGTGAAATGCCAAAAAAAATCGCATTCGTTTGTATATTTTTCCAAACAACATTTGTCTGGAAAATGTAAATACTGTAGTTCACACCAATTGTCATCAATAACTACCTTTTTCAGGGTTTAACCAGTCAAACCCATCCTCTTTCTGGGAGTGACTGAGCATGCTCCCTCTTCTCACAGTGACTACGTGTAACCAGACTGTGCATGCCTGAGCAGGTTGCAGCACAGGGCTATGGGGGATTGACACTTTCACTAATGGTAGCTCTGGCCTGGAGCAATTATTGATCATTTTTAAATTCCTGAAGGAGATAATATAGATGAAGTTTAGTTTTGTTCCTTATCCCCTCAACTACCTCCACTTAAAAGTCACAGGTGCTGATGTAACCCATTGGTGAATGTGTTAAGACTCTGCCTTTGTGCCAACCCACAGAGGATACGAGTTATTACAGCCCCCAACTACAGAGACTTGGATTTTTAGCTCACACTGTGGAAGTTTATGCATTTAACTCCAGACATCATTTCAGTCCCCAGTGTGTCCAACAAGCTACCACGCTGACTCCTCCTTACTTGTCCTTTTGTGCATATATGCATTACTGTAGGGCTGAAAGTTTGGCTGAGATTTTCAAAGCTGCCTAAGTGATTCAGATGAACAATTCCCATTGAAATTAATGTGTGTCTAAATTCTGTACTCTGCTTTCACAATCTGTGTTTGCACAATTAAACTGGTTTCAGCTCTTCTGACTGCTTTACCCATACCTTATTTAGTCAGTATACCTAAAACAGTTGTGTGTTTATCTTTAATATCACTGATCCTGTATGGACCATCGAGACTCTATTTTACTGAGAATAAAAAAGGGGTTTGGCAATTAGGATGGGAGTCTCTATTTTATACATAGATTTAGAGAATCTTTCCGTGCTTTTCTCTACACCCCACCCCCATATGCTGTAGAAGCAAGGGGTTTGAAGCAAAAAGGGGGTGAATCCCTATTTTTCCATTTATTTATGTAACTAGGATTTTCATCTAGAAACTTGCTTTTGTCAGGTCACTGGCCCCAGATGTAAATTCAGACCCAGATTTAAAATTTGAAGGAAGGGAAAAAACTTTCAAAGCTTTTATGAAACAATATAATAATACAAACAGAAAGTATTCACATCTTTTCAACATTTCCAGTGAAAATAGTTGTTTTTAACAAACATACATCCTCCTTTTCTGTCTTTAAATTCAAGCCTTGTAGCAATAATAACCTGAGAGTTAAACTGATTTTGATTTTCATTGTCCAAGCTGAGAAAAATGCAAAAAAAAGCTGAGTGCATTACCAACAACATGTAAATTGACTGAGTCTTTCACTTTTAATAACCAAGGTCGTAGTCCAACAGTGTTCATGACTTGTCTGCAATGTTCTTCTCTGTCCGGTGTTTTTCCTGCCAACCTTTTCAGGATTTCTTTAATTCCTGACTATTGTTAAAGGGGGAATTGCCATGGTTAGCCAATCATAGATGAGAGAGTGCTATGGAAAACTGGATTGGAAATCATGAATGTTAGTTGGTACTGAAGGTTTTTTGAACATACTAGTGTGCCTGGCAGCCCATAAGATGATTCAGTGCTAAGGGAATCTCAGCTGTAACAAGTGGACTTATCTGTGCTTAAGGCCTGAGATACTGATTATGTATATTATGAGGTATTTGCTTTTTATAGGTTTTTCTGTTTTGATTTTATATATGTATAAAAACCTTTTAATAAGAATATTATGTGTTGCTCTAGTTAATACTTCAGTTGGCATGTTTACTGGAGCAAAAGGTCAGTCATCTGCTGGGAGAGGATCACATAACAGTGGTGATTACCCAGGGGCAGCAGAAGGTGAATGTAATCTATGTGGTGTGTCTAATACTACTCATGTATTTATGTAATGTATAGATAAAACACATCTTTAAAAGACACCCCATTGCATAGTCTTTATAGAAAATCCTGAGAGTGAACAGGCAAAGAATTGAGCCTGTTTCCTGTCTCCATAGGAACAGTCTTCCTTCCCTCAAATGGAAAATCTTGAAAATACAACTTGCTGGAGTATACCAAATATAAGAGAAGGAGTTACTTGTGTGGGAAGTTGCAGGTGTGTCTGAGCCAGGAGGCATCAAATTTCTACCCATGTATTTGTAAGTCAGTTAATCACCCAACCTATCTACTTGAACATGGGTGGAATTCTATTTCATGGGAGTGCTGATGCCATGTTGGGCAAAAGGAATGCTGGCTATGGACTTGCTACGTGTTCATTGCTGACTCTGGCCTTTTAATATTTGTGGCCAGGCTGATGGGTCAGGTATCTCACTGGAATGGTACATGCCTGCTAAAAATGGACATAAAATATTCTGATTTAAGAAGATTGAAAATAAAGATGCATGGAAATGTCACCAGGAATACAACATGTGGCAGGACTTGGGATTCTTATACTGCATCTGAAGGAAAAATGCTTACTCAAGAAGCATTAATCATTGTGTATTGCTTTCTAACATTACCATTGGTTATGGATTGCAAGCACAGCTAGCTCTTCCCTTGAAACAATCTCTCTGATTGTTGTACTATAGAGAGGCAGTGTCATAGAGAGGTGGGTGAGAGAGGGGACAAAACATCCAATATTTAGCGTTTGGTTTATTTGGCATAAAACACTGCAGAAAAATGACTTTTGCTCAAAGCCCCCCAGTCCCACATCTAAAAAGTTGAAACCACTGGCTTAAAGTAAAAGCACTGTAAAAAATATCTTTCCAGTTGAATGGTATTTGCTGGTTTTTGGTGAAAGTTATAGAGAGATCTTAGTTGCCATTAAATAGATTTAACATAGCTGTGGAATCCTAGAAAATGTCATCTCCTGAACATTCTTATTTCTTTTTTCTCATCAGATTTTATGAAAAACTACATCCAACCATGGTAGTCAGGAAGAGAGCTTCTGCCTAAATGAGACTTGTTCACAGTCCTTCTAATCCGTTTTCTGCTCAGATGGGTGCATGGTATGTTGTAACAGACTTTTACCAACAAAATGTGCCAGCTCTTTGAAGGAAATCCCTGAGGAAGTTGTCACATATGCCACTCAAAGAACAGCTTAAAAATATGGAAAGGGTGTGTTTATGTCCGTTAAGCTGAATGTTGACTAACATTAAGTGTTATTACCAACATTTAATTTATAATTGTAATATAACAGTATAAATTCCTAAGTAAGTAAAGATCACAGATTCTTGGCATTTAGACAAGAGCACTCTATGTAGAAGTGAAAGTAGGCCAGTACAGCATACCAGTAAGAAAGTGGCTGTTGGTACACAGCCGACCGTGCCGGCAAGGCTGGTGGCAGGGGGACAAAAGGAGCAACCCCCCAGGGCCTGGCGATTTAAAAGGGCCTGGGGCTCCCGGCGGTGGCTGGAGCCCTGGGGCCCTTTAAATCACTGCTGGAGCCCCAGGGCTCCTGGCCACCGCCGCCTCTACCCCAGGGCTAGGGTGACCAGATGTCCCGTTTTTATAGGGACAGTCCCATTTTTGGGGACTTTTTCTTATATAGGTGTCTATTACCCCCCACCTCCTGTCCCGTTTTTTCACAGTTGCTATCTGGTCACCCTACCCAAGGTCTCCCGGCTGGAGCCCTGGGCCCTTTAAATTGCCACTGGAGCCCCGAGTGGTACGGGCTGGGCAATGCTGAAGGGCTGGCAGGGGGAGTCTGGCCCTAGCCCTGCCCCTTCCACCGAAGGCCCTGCCCCTTCTAGGGGTGCAGAGATGTCCTCCCACCTTGTCCAGGACCCTGACCACCCTGCGTACCAGTAAGTCCTTTAAGTTACTTTCACCCCTGGCTCTATGTAGAAATGCAAAACCAACCCAAAAGGTTTTTGCTCATAATGACCACAAAGACTGAACACAAGGGACACTACAGGTATGTGGTGATGCAATCAAAAAGTATACAGGCAAACTAATTGAATTAATTTCATGACTAAAGTGAATCTCTTTATTTTTCCTAAATGACTAGATCTATTCATAAATTCTTTGCTCAGTTTCACAGGAATCAAAACTACTACTTGAATTAAATTCCCTGTTCTGCAGTATGTGTCTACAGAAAGTATTATTGTTGTTATTTATGATTACTTAGTACTTACATTGTGACACAAACCTCGTTTTGTTTCCAAAAATGGAGTGTCCAAGCATTTGACCATCTCAAAATCTTCATTTCCAAGGTGGAGTGCATATTGATTTTGTGTGTGTGTGTGGCTGGCCAAGTCTCTGTTCTATACAGTTTTATATACTTTATTAGCATCTTTTTATCTCAGAGAACTGGGGCCAACTCCCGCCATTTGCACCAAGCGGCTTTGGTATGATGCCAAGCATCAATCGGGAGGCCGCCATTATCAGCAACCACTGATCCCAGTTATTGAAATTATTTCATTCTTCTAAGCTCTCTGCCTATAATATCCTTTATGGTGGGTCCTCCTTTCTCAGTTCTCGTAGCCTTGGTCTTACCAACATTCACTCTAAGCCTGCCTGCTCAAAACTATTATTACTCTACAAACCAGCTTTGAAAAGTGGCCTTACAGTCTTCTACACTTGATCAGCATATTCCAAGGTGGCTCCCTTTGTATATTCTCACTTACCACATCCAAGACAAACAAACGAAAAAGGGCTCCACACTGACCCCTGATGCAGGACATTTACTGGAAAGTCTCTGCTATAGTCTCATTTGGTTTTGACTTCTGTAGTCACTCCGTCATACATATCCTGAATAAGAGGGACATATCCTTCCAGCACACTTCTCCATTGCAAACTTCACCATACTAATTCTCTTGATACACAATCATACCCCTTCTCCAAGTCCACAAAGACCATGCCTGGTTGATATCTCTTTTCTCTGAAGATCTCCATGAGGATTCATAGAACAAATATAACATCAGTTGTGCTTCTTCACAGCATAAATCCATACTGACCCTTCTGTGGGGGAAAGTATTGTTTACCTGACCCCATCCCACTCTGTGACAAGATCTATGCACAATGTGCAGCATAGGCAAGAGCGGTAATGCAAGATGCCTATGGGCCTGCATCCTGTAAGACTTAGCTTAAGCTAAGAGCATTTGCATATGCTGGTATTTTGACCCAGATAACGAACTAGGCCAACCTCTAGCCTAGCTCAAGTCCCTGCTGTCCATTATGTGCAATCTCCCCGCCCCCAAATCTGCAAAAGCCCCTAGACAAAATGCTGCCACAAGCAAACCGCAGATCTTGATAATAATGAAGTGCGTCAGCACAGTGCTAATTATGATACTGTTTACTTTGGCTCCTTCATAAGGCTTTATTAACAATGCTTGAGTGATAAAAAAATTAAGGAAATGTATAATTTGACTTGAATGTAAAAAAACTATATAAGACTGGTATTATAGGGGCAGGACAGAGAGAGACCAGGGTGGCACCTGCATGTGACCATCTCTGTCTCCTTCTCTCGGCATGCTTGTATTCAATAAAAGGACCTCAGACTTTTTGAACCAAACAGATGGTGTGACTCATATTCCACAACAATTTGGGGGCTCGTCTGGGATCCACCGTATACCATCCATGACTAGAAGACCGCAGGCCATTTCCCTCTGAACCCAAGGTGGCATGTAAAAGGTAAGAGACCTTTTAAATCTCTATATTGGGTTTTCGGTGCAGAACTGACTGTAGACTCTGGAATTGGGTGAGTTGCGTGCTGGATCTGAACTAGCTGACATTCTGTGCCACCCATTACAGCCTGGAGACTGGGTCCACGTTAAGGTGCACCAAAGAAAAACTTTCCGGGAGCCTCGCTGGGAAGGCCCCTACCAGGTCCTGCTGACCACCCATACTGCGGTCAAGTGCCAAGGACTCACCAGTTGGATCCATGCCTCCCACTACAAGAGAACTTCCCCTCCTTTGGACTCAGACTCTGTGAAACCTCAGCTGGCAACCAAGAGCCCAACCCCAGAACACTGCCCAAAGAAGCCTCGGTATTGCCTGCGGAAGAGGAAATAGTGCCTCGCTTCCAACAGCGAGGTCATCGATTTTCAGACAATTAACCTCTAACTTCCCGTGAACTGCCTTCACAGCCAGTTGGAAATTGGGCCTGCTGGTAAAGGAGCACAGGAAACATAAGGCCATAATAACGCCTTCCAAGCCCAGTGGTGAGCCTAGTGCCCACTGGCTCTTTGTGACCATGACTGAGCCAGCTGCCAGAATAAAAGAATCGGCCATGGTGCGCAAGTGGCTTATGCCTTCTATCTGGTTCGTGTGTGTAACCATGCTATTTCTGTTATTGCAGAATTTGCATGACACCATTATGTTCTTTTGGACACCCAACATCGCTAACACCCCTGCCACCCCTCCCCTAAGACTCCCGGGAAAAAATAAAAGTTGCCCTATCTTCCCGGGGAGGAAAAAACGGTCCTTCTCCCATGGGAAACTTGGGAACACCCTCTCAGGATTGCAGGGAGGCTGGGATGAAAACCTTTACCTCAATCTCACCCAACAAGTGGCTTGGGCCGCCTGTCTAACAAATTGCTGGATCTGTTCACATATGCCAGAACACCAGGCACAGGGAATCCCAGTAGTAGGGCTGCCTGCAGATATATCAGAACGGGGAATGACTGAACAAGCTGGTTATATGTCTATGCTATAATTTTGCTTATGCAGATACCTCAAAGGGACATTTTGTGGGATCATACCCCCACTGTCAACACACGCTTGCCTATTTCCCTAACAGCAATTGTGGCCAGCTCCTAGGGGAGAATGTTACTGCCTCCAACTGCTCTACTCGTAATAACAGTAAGTGGAGGCTGGATTATATTCTTCTGGAAAATTGGACTATGCAAAGCTTGGGAGTATTCTTTCCTCAAAATACCCCAGCCTGCACCCCAAACTCCACCCTTGTTTTGACCTCCGCTCCCTCCTATCTTTTATTTTTACCCAAAGGGTGTAGTCAAAATAAACCAGGTCAGAACATGACCATGCCTTCCATTCGAGGTGTAAGGAAGGGACCAAGCTCATGTACCCAACCCTCACCATTCGCGGCCTGTTTTGGCTCTGCGGGAAATGGGCATACAAAACTCTGCCCTGGGACTGGAAAGAGATTTGCACCCTCAGGTACTTTTTTCCAGGGTTTGAAAAAAGGGTCCACCTTTACCACACTCAAACCCACAATCTGGGCCTACACCGGGTAAGATGCAGTTCCCCAAATCCCTGGATCCTACGAAATTCCACCAGGATATCAGAACACTAATCCTTTGGCTGGGAGTCAGTGAGTTGGAAAAGGCCATTGTCAACATTTCTGCCACTATGGAACTAATGGGGAATGCTACAGTGGATGCTATTGCCAACGTGCAGACCAAAATCCGCAGCATTTCCCAAATTTCCCTGCAGAATCGCATGGCCTTAGATCTACTCCTGGCCAGTCAGGGAGGTGTCTGTGTCTTGGTAAACTCCACCTGCTGTGCCTACGTGGATAAAAGCCAACAGGTCATAAGTAATATACATACCATCCAACAGCAGGTAAAACTGTTGCATAGCATAGCAGAGGAAAAAACAACTCCAGATTGGGATTTGTGGTCCTGGCTTTATTTTCAAACAGTTCTAATGCCTTCAGGTAGGCTGGAAAAGTCACAAAGGTGTCTGTCTCGGACTTGGTCTCTCTGTGTGTGTACCAGTGTGAAAGTAAGGGTCACAGAAAGATCCCCAGAGCCCTCTGCAAAACTTTGCTTGTGACCAGAGGTGTCTCTGAAGCAAGCTCTGTGCCCCCAGCAGAGAAGGGTGGTAAAAGCCCTGGCCAAGATGGGCCATTTCTGCATGGCTTGACTGATGAAACGGACCCCGTCTAAGGCAAGGAAAGCGTGTGTATCCCTATGCTCCATCTTTGGACGACCCTAATTCTTTGGCCATTGACTGATCCCTTACCTCTCCTGAAGCAACAGAGTATGCGGCTCTAGCCGATGTTCTTCGCAAAAGGGGGCTGTAAGAGGGTCGTGGACATTTTCTGTAAATTTTCCTTGTACAAGTGTGTTTCCTTCAACTTCTTTCCTCTGGTTTCCCCTTTATCGCCTAAGAAGGGGTCTAATGAGCCACTGACCGATCTGATCACCTCGCCAGAAGTGACAGAGTATGCGGCGCCGTTCTCTCTGAGACTAGCTGACACTCTTTGCTGAAAGGGTGCTGTAGGAAGGTTGTGGACACCCTAAAAAAGTCCACTCTCTCTGAATAGGACCCGAAAGGGGAAGAAATGGGAGGCGGTGGGTCAAAAACGATCCCCGTCCCACCAAAATACTTGATGCCTTCCCTTTCCAATGACTTCAGCACATCCACCAGTATTTCATCTGGCCTAGAGGCTTTCTCCTTTTTATTTTCCTAAGTGCCTCTACAACGTCTTCCTCCTGTATACAATCTATCATACTTCAGTTTGGCTTACATATTCTAAGTGCCTCCCTTGCGTTCTCCCTCCTCAGACTTTACTGAGGGCTTGTCCACACTTAAAGTCCTGTAACTGTGCATCTGCGCTGCTGTAGGTCTTAGTGAAGATGCTACCTATGCAGACAGGAGAGCTTCTCCCATTGGTGTAGGTACTCCACCACCTGAGAGGTGGTAGCTATGTCAATAGGAGACGCCTTCCCATTGACCTAATGCTGTCTACACCGGGAGTTAGGTCAGTATAACTGCTTTGCTCAAGAATGTGGATTTCCATACCCCTGAGCAACGTAGTTACATGACTTAAGTTTGTAGTGTAGACCAGAGTTGGCTGGCTGATTCACCATTCATATGCAATATACCATGGTCCTTTCTTCCTGAGCAAACTCGTTCTCATCATTTGCTCTCTTTCTTTAAAGAGTTTGTAGGTGGTCTTTTCTCCCTCATATCCTCCTTGTCAGTTATAGCTCATCACAGACCAAATTTTTAGCTGTTGCAACACTTCTTTTGGCCTCCTTTTTTGACTTCATATATGCCATCTTACCACTTGCTCAAGTTGCAGGCCTGGCATTATTTAAAAGTTACCTTTTTCTTCTCAACAGATTCTTTAACTTGAGGATTCCAATGCCTTTCTTATCCTTTTTGGCACTGGTTTAATCTCTCCTAGGACTTTATGTGCCATTTCCAGGAACGTTAACTTTAGTTTGTTCCAGTTATCCTCCACACATCCCTGTGTGTAGTCAGGATGTCTAGGTAGTTTACTTATTTACCTATGTTTTCATAATATTGTATGTTATAACTACTAACACCACCAAACGAATGTCTAAGTTGTAAATATCCATGTAGACAACATATTCTGAAGACATATAGTATAACGTTTCCATGATTTATTTTTGTTTTTCTGTATTGTACAGGATTTGAGATCTCTTATAAATTCAATTAGGGTGGCCACATCCACTCTAATAGAATTGGCCTCGTTAGCACTGACCGTCCCCCCGTTTCCCCCGCACTTGGTAAGCGACTCTCATCTTTTCATGTGCTGTATATTTATACCTGCCTACTGACTTTTTCACTCCATGCATCTGATGAAGTGGGTTCTAGCCCACAAAAGCTTATTTATGCCCAAATATATTTGTTAGTCTCTAAGGTGCCACAAGGACGCCTCATTGTTTTTGCTTATAAATTGTGCTACTAGAAAACAATATTGATGGTAATTCAATTAGTGTGTGCCCTCATATAATATTGCCTTGGTGATACAGAGACATAGTACTTCCTTCAAAGAAAAAACACGTTTATCATTTGAACTGTAGTAAAATTTCCAGAGCTTGAAAGGCGTATGTTTAAAAAATCTATCTGTTCAGGCTAAAATTTAAATATTTGGTTTTACACTATATTTAGGACTGACTGGCAGTTAGCCAAGCCAGTTCTTATTGTGTATCTGAAACACTGGGTGGAAGGTCATATGACTGTTGGTTCAAGAAAGTGAATGTTATTGTAAAATGCTGTGCTTCTATTTTTCTTGCATGTCATCCCATTTTGGTTTGTTAGGGAATCTGCAGAATAACACAACTGTATAATTATTTCATTTCTGCAAAAATATGAACTCTGCTATGTTTGCAAACAATGACGGTTCTACTGTTGGGATATTTTGTAATCCCCGGAAAATGAAACCTACTGTATATTGTTGGGACAAGTTATAGCTCTTGCAGTATTTCTCTACCCTAGTGTAGTCTAATACATTGATAAATACCAAAACTGTTTCAGTCATGAAAACAAGAAGAATGGTCCAGGGGTTAAGGCACTAGCCAGAGACTTGGGGTGAAGCCTCTGCTCTGCCATAGACTTCCTATATTCCTCTGGACAACTCAATTCGCTTCTCTGTGCCTCAGTTCCTCATCAGTAGAATTGGTATATTAGCACTTACCTACTTCACAAGGATATTGTGAGGATAAATACATTAAAGACTGTGAGGTGCTGAGATATAGAAACTTTCTCTTCCAACCCATAACAGCCTCCAAAAATGTACTATTGATGAGTTTGGTATGGAAGGAATGGTCAGAGAAAGGCTGAAGCACTCCTTATCGAGTAGTTATAGAGTTCCTGGTCCTCCACAGTTACCAGAGAGGACCAAGATGTGTTGCAGCAAGGGGCTTAGTAAAGGTAGGAACTCCTAGGTTATGGAGTTCTCTAGTTGCTGATTAAAGCATAGTTCTTTTGTTTGTCCTCATGCTACAGTCTTAGTGCTTACTTCAACACTTAGAGCATCCTTCAGGAGTTGCTCTTCACCCTTGCAGGTTTGTGTCCGTTATGGTTAAGGCCTCTTAGCTGGGATTCCGGAGATCTGGGTTCTTTCCCCAGCTTTGTCAAACATTTCCTGTGCATCTTGGGCCACTAACTTCACTTCTCTGTGCCTCACTTCCCCAGGTGTAAAATGGGGGTGATAGTGTATACGTGTTCACAGGAGGGTAGGGCTTACTTCATTATGCCTTTCAAGTGCTTTGAGATCCTCAAATGCAAGATTTCAGAGTAGCAGCCGTGTTAGTCTGTATTCGCAAAAAGAAAAGGAGGACTTGTGGCACCTTAGAGACTAACCAATTTATTAGAGCATAAGCTTTCGTGAGCTACAGCTCACTTCCTCAGATGCATATCGTGGAAACTGCAGCAGGCTTTATATATACACAGAGAATATGAAACAATACCTATTCCCACCCCACTGTCCTGCTGGTAATAGCTTATCTAAAGTGATTTCCAGCACAAATCCAGGTTTTCTCACCCTCCACCCCCCCACACAAATTCACTCTCCTGCTGGTGATAGCCCATCCAAAGTGACAACTCTTTACACAATGTGCATGACAATCAAGCTGGGCTATTTCCTGCATAAATCCAGGTTCTCACATCCCCCCCACCCCCATACACACACAAACTCACTCTCCTGCTGGTAATAGCTCATCCAAACTGACCACTCTTCAAGTTAAAATCCAAGTTAAACCAGAACATCTGGGGGGGGGGGGTAGGAAAAAACAAGAGGAAACAGGCTACCTTGCATAATGACTTAGCCACTCCAAGTCTCTATTTAAGCCTAAATTAATAGTATCCAATTTGCAAATGAATTCCAATTCAGCAGTTTCTCGCTGGAGTCTGGATTTGAAGTTTTTTTGTTTTAAGATAGCGACCTTCATTTCTGTGATCGCGTGACCAGAGAGATTGAAGTGTTCTCCGACTGGTTTATGAATGTTACAATTCTTGACATCTGATTTGTGTCCATTTATTCTTTTACGTAGAGACTGTCCAGTTTGACCAATGTACATGGCAGAGGGGCATTGCTGGCACATGATGGCATATATCACATTGGTGGATGTGCAGGTGAATGAGCCTCTGATAGTGTGGCTGATGTTATTAGGCCCTGTGATGGTGTCCCCTGAATAGATATGTGGGCACAGTTGGCAACGGGCTTTGTTGCAAGGATAAGTTCCTGGGTTAGTGGTTCTGTTGTGTGGTATGTGGTTGTTGGTGAGTATTTGCTTCAGGTTGCGGGGCTGTCTGTAGGCAAGGACTGGCCTGTCTCCCAAGATTTGTGAGAGTGTTGGGTCATCCTTTAGGATAGGTTGTAGATCCTTAATAATGCGTTGGAGGGGTTTTAGTTGGGGGCTGAAGGTGACGGCTAGTGGCGTTCTGTTATTTTCTTTGTTAGGCCTGTCCTGTAGTAGGTAACTTCTGGGAACTCTTCTGGCTCTATCAATCTGTTTCTTTACTTCTGCAGGTGGGTATTGTAGTTGTAAGAAAGCTTGACAGAGATCTTGTAGGTGTTTGTCTCTGTCTGAGGGGTTGGAGCAAATGCGGTTGTATCGCAGAGCTTGGCTGTAGACGATGGATCGTGTGGTGTGGTCAGGGTGAAAGCTGGAGGCATGCAGGTAGGAATAGCGGTCAGTAGGTTTCCGGTATAGGGTGGTGTTTATGTGACCATTGTTTATTAGCACTGTAGTGTCCAGGAAGTGGATCTCTTGTGTGGACTGGACCAGGCTGAGGTTGGAAGCTATAGAAATATAAAGCATTCCTATGATTATAGTAATGGCATTCAAATAACTAACCAGGAAACAAAATGCCTGAAGCCGCAGCTGGAGGGTTGCCAAAGATGTCCTCTGGCATAAAGTTTTTGCTCCTTTTCTCCTTATCAGGAGTCAGGGCCTGCAGCAGAGTCAGTCTCCAGACAAGCTAAAGAGTGCACCTGGCCTGTAGCAGGCTGTCTGATTGGCTATACCGCCTGATTGGTTGGAAGAGTCAGCAGCTGGCTCTTAAGCCCAGCAGCTACAGCAGTTCAGAGGTTGCTCAAAGCATTCACCCATGGCTCTTATGGCTCCAGTGTCTGCTTGTTCCCAGCCTTGGACCCAGCCATGCTCCTGCCTTGCCTCCCTCCAGGTAAACTGGTCCTGACCCTCGGTTCCTATTCCTGACTTCTGACTGCAGCTCTGACCTTGGCTCTGGTACCTGGTCTCTGATTCTGGCTCTGACTCTGGGCTCTGCTGCCTGACTCCTGCTCTAACCACTGGGCACAACTGTCCACCTCCTCGGCACTTACGGTTTGAGCAGCCCAAGTCAAACAATAAGAGAACTAGAGCTGAAACTGTGAGTGTGGATTCTACAAAGGCTAATCTCTCTCTGACAGAGATACTGGGAGCCCTACAGACCTTGCACCCTGCAGGTGCAAAACGCTGTCCTGCAAGTTCAAGGTGCATTGCCTTCAGCTCCCCACGAGCCCAAGACCATGACAAACTTTGTGGATTCCTAAATCAATGGTAACTCCTATTTCTGACATGTCTGCAGTTATACCCCACTGACCAAACATGAATGGGATTCATTATCAGTCTGCTTACCGGGGAGGCCATGGCTTGGGTGTTTCCCCTCCTGGAATGATCAAACCTGCTTCTGTGACAATTTGAGGACTTTGCTCAAGCTATGCCAGTTATC
Organism: Lepidochelys olivacea; assembly: GCF_965140295.1. NCBI lineage: Eukaryota > Metazoa > Chordata > Testudines > Cheloniidae > Lepidochelys > Lepidochelys olivacea. The sequence continues at coordinate 27,446,530 of NC_140415.1, forward strand.
TTTGATGACCCAAGTCAGGAGCGTATGGCCAAAGCTGCATGTCATGTGTTGCCACAGGGACATTGGCCAGTTGCTAAATGTGGAGTGGAGTTTTGATGCTTGGTAGTAAAGATCAAGTGGAACGAGGCTTCCCAGCATTAACGTTTCCATCTCGGCCTAAATAACGATACTAAAGATGAACTGGTACCGGTGGAATCCCCTTCTGGTCTGGATGCTTTAGTCTACCTAAGCATCAAGATATCAACTATTGAATGCCACCAACAAAAAGGATGGTTCTCCTGACTCCTGCCAGTCCTGATGGCTCTACCTTCCCTCCCATCACCAGTGCCTTCTCTGTCACCTCAATCCATCCAAGCCTATCCAGTCCAGACAAGCCTCTCCAATGTTCAGAAGAATCAATGCCGGGTATTGGCCCTATGCATATACTGCAGTGAACCAGGACACTTGGCAGGACAGCTTGATGCAAAGGTCCAATCTGTATCCTAGTTAAAAAACACACAGCCCCAGTGGGGGTCTGGGCTGGGTTGGCACCCTTCTCCTATCCCCGCAACCCACCCCAACTCTCATCCACCAGTATCCTGGTGATGGCCAATCAGCATCCAACACATCTCCAGCACCCTGAGATGCCTGACGTCAATGTAGAGGCACTAGTAGACTCAGGTGCCTCAGACAATTTCATGGAGCTGGAGTTCACCTGATCACACAATATCCTGCCTCTCCTTCCCACCCCCCACGCTCAGCACAAGGACTCCCCTGAGTTAGTGGAGTCCATAGAGAAGTCACTCCTTTTTGTTGGGACTGGTCACCCACCAGATGGTCCTTTAGAGGAAAATACCCATTAAGGTCACTGAGAAATTCCCCAGTTTGGATTAACTCGTGTACCACATTCATCCGTTGTCCTTGGCTGAGACTGTTGAGTTACTGTCATTATTATTTATTTTGCAATAGTGCCAAGGGGCTTCTATCATGTACCAACAAATGCTTAGCAGAAAAAACACCAGAGTAAAACAAATAATCTTACAGCTCCACACTGTAGTGGTTGCACTAGTAGCAACTTTTGTAGTTACACTGTGAAACTTCAAGTTTTCACACACTCATAACTTCCTGAGATTTCTACCTTTTGGGGCTGAGATTTTTCTTGGTTGGTTTCTTCAAGTGAATTTCTTTTACATCAGAAAGTTAGAGAAAGTGCCTCTGGCCATTGTAGAGTTATGCAAGCCTGGGGGGGAAAGTGCTTTTTTACTGTAAAAATAATTCAGAACACCTTTTCTCTGCTCCAGTCCAGATGAATCTTAAAACTTCAAATGTGGCCTGTAAATAGGCCTTTTGGGCAGAATGTGCTACGTTCGGTTTGGGAAAAAAACAACTATTTTTCAAGTAATAACACTATTTACATCTGAAAATATGGAGCTGAGTAGGCACTGTAGAAAACTCTATGAAAAGTTCCTTGCACAGGGTGTCAGCAATTGGCATGAGTCTGGGACATGTATTCTGAACATAGACAGGTGGTGCCAGGCCATTCAGTAGAGCATCTTGCCTGACCTAGATGGAACATTTTAGCACAGTGGTGAAGGGAAGTATGTCTTCATTCTGATTATGGTTACCACAATTCGCCTGGAATGAAGAATTGTCTAAGGTGGTGCCCCGTCCTCATCCCCACTGCAAACAGCTGTAGCAAATACTACCAAAATTATCAGAAAATATATTTATCATGTTCAATGTACCCTCTGTGTTGTGGTTGTGTCAAGTTGTTGTCTGGCCAAGAAATGAGTATCCTAGCCATGGTTAAATGTAAGAACACTGGATACAGAAATAACCCAGCTAACTCATTTAGCACATGTACATTCCAGTACTTGTTTCATCTTCCTAGTTCTTGAGCGTCCAGTCGGTTTAAGGTAGCCATTGACTTTTCCCTGTTTTTTTTTTTTTTAATTGTACTTGTGCCCAGGAGATGAGCTGCCCAGATCCCATTCCAATATTCTTTGCAGTAGTTGCACTCAAAGTGGTGAGGTGACATACTGAGCTGTAGCCGCCCCAAAAGGGGTCAGAGAAATGGGCATTATTGCTGGATGTCCCTCTTCAAAATCCTGATGGGTGTGTATGTATAGTCCATTTAGCTTGGATTTACTCTAGGTTTGAACATGGGACCTCTTCCACTAACAGCATGAATTTCTACCACCTGAGCTAAAAGAATCAATCCTGTAGTGGAAGCATTAGCAGCTTTATAAACCTCTGTACATCAACCACCAGAAAGAACTGTTATGCACAATAAACCATAGGTTACTCATGTAATGGCCAGAATTTGTGTGTGCACAGACCATGGACTTGCACAGTTTTGGCTTAATTTTCATCTTGTCTAAGTGATCGAATCTTTGAAAATAGACATTATCCTGTACGTACAGGTCACTGTGTGCCTATAGGATTCTCTGAAAATATGAATAAATAATTTCACTAAAATGTAATACTAAACAAATAGTACAAAATAATCAAGACCATCTACTGCCTTAATTTTGAAGAACCTGGAATTATCAAAATGCATTTAAGAATTATATTGTAGTTCAATTAAGAACTTACAGAGATTAGTAAATAACAGAAAACATTTTCTCAGGTTCATTCAAAATCAAAATTCCAGTTCAACCATGTTTGCAACCCTTTTGTGTTTTCTTTCTGTGATCAAACACTATTATTGTGAAAATTCATTCAAAGTGAGTGAAGGCTTTGCTTAGGCTACTCAAATATTTACTGGAAGAAAATGTCAAGCTGCAATTTGTGCTGTATTGTTTAGTGAGATAAGTTGACCAATTAGCTAATGGAAGGAAAACCATACACCTTATGTAACTAAACAACAAAGCACACATTTTGAATTATGTATATTCAGAAGTGATTGGCAGTTCAAAAACTTTCACTGAACAAATTCTGAAACAATTTCTCAGATTCTAAACTGGTAGCATATAAGCATTTAGGAGACAGGAATTTCAGAACATTCATAAACAGAGAAAGAGGCAATATTCCATGACTGACTTAAAATAGTAAATAATTTACAATGATTAAGATAATTTATAAATCACTTTCTCATGAATACTGTTGGATAACCTAGCACTGAAATAAGAGTTTTAAATATGAGTATTTTGATCCAGTTTCCCCCCCTCTATTAAAAAAACCAACAACATTGGGTGCAGACAACTTCAAACTATATGGCAAGAACAAAAATATAAAACATCTATTTACCTTAGAAGCACTTTCATTTCAAAAGAGACACAAGCCATGCCTAGCTGTAGCCATTTATATATTTTCATGTACGTGTATTTTACTACAAATGGTACAATAAAAATTGCAACCAGGTTCTGCTTGTTTGTTTGTAAAGAGTGCTGGAAAATCACATTTGTGAATGGCTCATCTGTTTCAGCATGTTCGTGCTCTTGTTTATTTGCTTTTGGTGAACTTCTGTGTGAATGGGTTTTGTTAATGCAAATAGTTTGGGAATGGCCTCTTTGTACAGATGAGCAGACATGGTCATTCATGCACAAAGAAGAGGTGTTTGTTTTCCTGTTTTTAAATATTCCCATCTTCCAATCAGGGAGCAAAAACAAATGTCATGTGACTTAGGTAACCCATTACACATCATGAACATGAATAGTACAAGTGAAAGGCATGGAAACAACACATGGGCTGACATCTTTTCCATGAAACTGTTCACTGGACATTTTGTGAACAGAGCCAAAAAGTTAGTGAATATATTTTTAAAAAGCAAAGTCTGCATCCGAATAATTCATTAGGAGAACTAAGGGCAAAATACAGCAAGTAATATATTTGCAATGAGTAATTTGACCAGCTTTGTTGCAACTGTGTGCCAACCAGAAAGATGAATAGATTTAAAGGCCAGAAGGAACAGTTATGATCAAAGACTACGGTCATAGTAGAGCATAGAGGTGGAAGCACTCTGTCTAGATTCTGTTTTTCCTGAGACCAGCCTATTCCACACAGTCCTCTATGGTACTCCCCAAGCAGACTTATACAGGGGCATTCTACAGTGAGGCATGGGAGGCCGGGGGCATGGTTTGTGCTTCTTAGGGTCTACTTGGTGTTGTATTTTGAAAAATCACAAAGCAGTCATTTGAATTTCCTTGCCTGCTCCAAAGCCTGTTGAAGTCAATGGAAAGAGTCTCTCACTTGGGCTTTAACCACCTTCGGATCAGGCCCTAAATGCTTAATTTTTATTATACGTTTAAAAAAAAAAAGATTCCTAAGAGTCAGGCCTGGAAAAATGACAGAATCTGGTCCTATAACTGTCATTCTTCTTATAAACTAAGTTACATGGCTATATAGCCCCTCATTATCTTGTAATCTGCAATGCATACAAAAGCGGTGTGAATATTAATATTTACATACCATCGAGACATGCAGTCTGATTCCTCTGTGCTGTATTTCTGTAAGTGCTATTCCTTCCAAGAAATGCCTGCAGAAGACAGGAACAAAAACTCAAACGAGGGAATAAAGATAAAGGTTAGCCTTTCACAACATCCAAATGCATTACTGAAATGCCAGAGCGGTGCATGATATAAACTAGAGAAAAAACTGCTTTGCGGAAAAGGGGGCAGAAGGGGCAGTGTGTAATAAAACTCTTAGATTCATATATGTATATTACGGCACTTCAGTTGTGCATCTTATATGTTCAGGTTTCATTCTTGAATCTTAATATATATTTAAGCAGACGAACAGCTTCATCAGATCAGTGTAATTATGTTGTGCTGCCCCAGAACTTTTTCAGGATGCACGGGGAATCTCAGCCTGACAGCTGTCTGTTTGGAATTTAGGCTGGCTGTGTGAGGTTTGATAGGGCTGGTTTATTGATCACAAGCATCAGTGGGTTTTGTGCCCTGACCTGCGCTTGTTTTCTGTTATGCTTTGTCACCATGGCTCTTGCAAACCTTCTGTTCATCATCATGCAGATTTGCTCACCCTCCACTCCAAATTCATACCTTTCCACCATATGGGCTAATTTCATCCCTCGTTACACCAGGGATTCATTTGGCTCAGTAAGTTTCTTACTGGCCTCAGAGTTGGGACCATTCATAGAATGTAGGGCTAGAAGCGACCTCTAGAGATCAGGCCCTTCGAGAGTAATTTGAGGCCCCACCATGTCGTCTTCACTAGGGCCCCACCTGCTCCCCCTTCGCTTTATTTATACAGAGGCTACAGATGTGTTTTAGGAGCCCCCTTATGTTCTTCTGTACCAGATGTGGATTGACTGTAGAACTGGCTTATACGTACCAGATGTCTTCATCCTAAGATCCTTTAATGCTCTGCCAGGTATGGCTGAGGTTTATTTAAGGTATTTTTACCACAGTGCCACCTAGTGGCTGAATGGTATAATACAGTTTGACATTCCATTTCTGCTCCCCCTTTCAGTTCTATATTCGTGCCATTTACAATATCACACTTTCTTTGAGGTTCAGTGTGTATCAGTCTGTTAAGCAGTTCTTAATTGAACTGGTTTTCTAATTATGTGACCCATACATGAAACAAACTTGGTCGTCTGGCTGTCCATTAGTTGCAACGAACGGCTCTGGTCAGTCTGGAATCTCTAATTTGTTGTCTTGTTCTGCATTCACCATCTGCAGAGTTCGCTCTGTTCTTTGAGTAACAAACTGTAGATGGCGACAGTTTCTGTTGAACTCTCCACTGTTGGTCTCGATCACGTATGATCTGAGTGCTGAATTCTTTTTCTTTATGACAGCTAGAGTTGTCCCTCCTTTTCCTCTTCCCAATTTGACATGAACACGGTCACCACGTTCTAAAATCAGCAGTTCTCAGAGTGTCATCTGTTGTTAAAGTGTTCTTGCCTTTTTATCCAATTTGGCTACTCTCTTCATGTCTGGCCACATTAGATGGAGATTCTTTCCCAAAGCTGGAACAGTAGTTCTGAGTTGTTTTCCCATCAGGAGTTGTGCTAAACTGTATCCAGGAGCTGCTATTGGTAGACCCCTGCACGGATACAGAAATGTGGCTCCGCATCCGATCTGCATCCACCAGGATCAACCCATGATCTGCTACCCAGCTTTTACCTCTATCTGCACCTGCAGTAGCAAGACATTTCACAAGGGCTAGTGAGGGGCGGATCTTGAAGGGGAAGAGGCAGTGCGAGAGTGGGGACTGGAGGTAAGGGGCAGCGTGGGGCGGGGTCTCGAGGAGAAGGGGTGGCGTGCTGGGACCTGGGGGGAAGGGATGTTGCATCATGTTCTGCTCCTAGGGGCTCGCAAACAATGGCACACAGCAGCAGCAGTGTGTGTTGCATCACATTAGGGCAGAGGAGTGGGGCACCATGGCCCTGTCCACTCCAATCCCCATGGCTGGGGCAGGCCCTGCTACCCAGAATCCGGCCTGTGACTGGGAGCGCAACCAGGCTAAGTCATGGTGCGGACACTGGCACTGCTCGAGGGGCCCAAGCTGCTGGACAGGAAGCGGCGCGGTGAGAGGGTGCTGGACTGCCCTGACGCCGACCTGCTGCCCATTCCCAGCTGCTGGCTGCCAGCCCCCTGTGCACACTGCACCCCCTGGGCTGCTCAAGCTGTATACCGCGGGCCAGGCATTATTGGTGGGTAGAGCCCTGCGCTATTGCATCCACATCTGACCCACTATCTGCAAAAATGGTCCACGGATATGAAATGGATATCCGAGGATTTGCAGGGCTCTAGCTACTGATGTTGATCTGTAACTCAGAAGAGCAAGGAATAAATCTTCCTGTGGTAGGATTTTCTTGGCTATCTGTACACCTCTCTCAGCCTCTCCATTTGTTTGTGGGTATTGTGGACTGCTAGTAATATGATCAAAATAATATTTAATTCAGAATATCTTAAATTCTTCTGCAGTGAATTGTGGTCCATTGTCTGTCACTAGTTATTCTGGAATACCAATCTGACCAAAAGGGCTCTTTAGCTTTTCAATAACACTGTGACATGTTATGTCTTTCAAGTACATTATTTCTATATACCTGGAAAAATACTCCATAACAATCAGGTAAAGATGCCCTCTGAATTTGCATAAATGTGCAGCTAGTCTCTTTCAGGTTCTCTCTGGTAGGGGTATTTGTACACTGCATGATCCAGCATTGCCTCTTAAGTTGATTTGTACTGGATCTCCTTTCAAAAATCCAATATCACCAAATCCTCCACTGAATTCTTCCTCCTTTCTCACTAGGCCCATCATGGCTGCCACACTGTGGCTGAGAAAGTCGTTGGTCTTTGTTCTTTTGATAACATGCACTCTGAATGCATAGTTTTTGTCTTTATAAGCTGTTTTTGTGGTGAACTCATCCATGCAGTTCAGAATACCTCCGTGGCTAGTCAGAGCTGTGTCAGGTGACTTCAGCTTTGGGAGGGGTTGATAGTGTTTGTAAATCCCTTCTAAGATGACCGTGAAGTCAGCTCCTGAGTTAATTTTAAAGTTGATAGTCTTGCCAGGAATATTCAGTTTCAGTCTCCAAGTAACTTCTATGTCATCCAAAGTGGTAGATCCCAGAAACAATGGCTCTTGATTATCTGTAATACGAGTCAACCCCCTGACTGCTTTGGTGCAGCAAATAGTTGCAAAATGTCCATATTTCATGCATGTTCATTCGTGCAGAATGTTGGGAATCGTTAAGAAAGGGATTGAAAGTAAGGCAGAAAATATCTTTTTGCCTCTATATAAATCCATGGTACGCCCACATCTTGAATGCTGCATGCAGATGTGGTCACCCTGTCTCAAAAAAGATATATTGGAACTTGAAAAGGTTCAGAAACGGGCAACAAAAATAATTAGGGGTATGGACCAGCTTCCATAGGGGGAGAGATTAATAAAACTGTGACTTTTCAGCTTGGAAAAAAGACAACTTTTTGATATTGTTGATGATAGTGTTGATCCTCCATGGCATAATGATGCAGGTCGATTGAAAACAACTCTGGTTTCAATATTTGGGCCTAAACTGTACTCACAAAACAGTCAATGCACACGCAACCAGTGAACTGTGCATACAAGCATATTTTTGTGAGATCAGAACAGCTCATTATGCATGCAGTTTGGGTACTTCGGTTTGTATTTCTCTCTTTTCGACCTGCAAATGTGTGGTTTCCACATGTGAAGTCCCTGTTTTAGAAACAGATTTATATTGTTTATTAATAATTTTAAATATTTGTTTATTGTACATATTTTTGTTAATGGTGACATATAATGAGCTCAATGGGAGCGACCCCTGCTGGGAGTGACTGCAGGGGTTAGAGCATGCAGAGGGTGAGCTGTGCTTCAAGAGGAGGCTGGACTGTAGCCAGCTCTGTCTGAGGGGATGTCTGTGGGCAAGAAACTCCTAAAGAAAAGGTTTAAATTCCCACAATAAACAAAGAACTTTGTTTAAAAAAAGAAAGAAAAGAAAATGCTGAGTCATGTGATGTTGTAATATGTGCATGCACATCTTTTGCGGAGACACGTTATATGCAGAGGTTTGCAAATTTGGCCCTACATTTCTTACCTCACAATGCTTGACATGTTGGTTGTTAGGAGGTAGGTCTCTAGTCCAAGAATTTAAGGGTTTGATAGAGGAACTATATTTGTCTGTGACTGGTTAGGGGCGCTCTTTCCCTGTCTTTATAAGAGCTTATTAGAAGTTGCTAAAAGCTGTGACTAAGGATACATCTATGTTGCAAAAATCCAGGGCAGGGAGTCTGAGACCCAGTCAACTGACTCATGGGGCTCACAATACTGGACTAAAAATAGCAGTGTAAATGTTTGGGCTCGGCTGGAGCCTGGGCTCTGAGACCCTCCTCCCTTGCCACGTTTCAGAGCCCGAGCTCCAGCCCGAGCCTGAATGTCTATACTGCTAATTTTAGCCCCGTAGTGTGAGCCCGAGTCAGTTGACCTGGATGCTGACACATGCTCCTGCAGGCCATATTTTGCAGTGTCAAGGTTCCCTGAGCCACTCGTTGGTCATTCAGGGTGTTGAACAATTTGCAATTTACTTACCAAAACTTCCCATATTGTTCAGAATCAGATCGCATTATAGGGACTTTATGGGTGAAGTGTCCAGATACCATAGTGATGATTGCCATACAAGAACCAGACAAAAAGGACATGATGTTTGAACAATTCTGTTGGCTTCTATGTCTGACAAACGTTGAATTACATGCTGGATCAGTTGCACTAATTTCCCCCTTTTTATTTAGACTCTTCTTCTTTACCATAAGGCTGGTGGGAAATATTTTTGTTAAGGATGGGGAGGGAAATTTTGTTTCACTGGTAAGCTCTTCTTTCTCTAGGGCTGGCTTTACCCCTGGAGTTCATAAATATGCTTCTGAAGAGTAAATGATCAGCCTTTGAAATGCATCAGGTTGCACATAGTGGGGAGGTATTTGCAAGAAAGTGCTCGCTGGAGCAAAATGCTGCTACAAGAATTTTATCACCACTAGTCCCCTTACACATTATTCCACCTGAATATTGCTCAGAGACAGACTAGAGTTGAAGCAAACTTCCTGAATTACATGCAGAAATCATCGGAACTTTGAGTTCATTGCAATTCTATAAGCTTTAAAACCGCACACATACTTGCCTGAATATTGGGGCTCCATGGTTTCCTTCTGGTTGTGAGTCTGGCCTGAATCCTATGTGTGTCCCTGCAAAGCAAAGCACAATGGACCAAACACAGCAGCTATCTGCAGAGCACTCTCTCTGTTGTCTTCAGGCACTGGGTGGGCAGAGGTTTTCATTTCCTGCGTCATGTACAAATTGCTGTATTGATTCTAAAATGCTGCTCTTTTGGTGTAACTTTATAAGTGTCTCTTCACAACATTTAGGTATTTGAGTCAATTTTCTAACTAATAGGAACATAAATCTCCAGACTAATTTCATCTGTAGTGTTCCTAGATCAGCCTCCATGGTGTTGTGCCTGCTAACCTGAGATCTGACTCTAACTGCATTAATTTATAGGAAGTGTGGTTTAATGGTTAAGCACAGCTCTAGGAGTCTGGAGGTCTGGGCTCTATTCCTAGCACTGCCATGCATTTACTGAGTGGCCTTTGGGCAAATTAGCTCTGGGGGCCTGAGTTTCCCCATCTGTGAAATGGGCATAGTAATACTTGACAACTCCTAAGAGTGTTGTGGAATTTAATTCATTAATCGTATTTAAAGCCCGATGGATGGATGATACTATACCAGTGCAAAGAACTTTTATGACTCCAGCTGTGTGCAATATTTTCAGTTAAACCCGCTGACACCTTGCAAAACCTGTCTGGTTGAGGGGGGATATTACAAAATGGAAATCCAGCTTACTTATGGCCATGGTCTCAAAATCATAAACTCATGGCTGCACATAGTTTTGCCAGGAAAGCAGAGCTAAAATGACCGTTTTGTCTGAGTTTTGCATTGAAATTTTGGTTTTAATTTGCCTCCTAAACTCAAAGCAAATCTGTGTGTGTGTGAAAAGCCAAACCAAATAAAATATCCACACAAACTCCTGTGAATTGAAACACTGAGACTGGGATAGGGAACTTGTGTAGGGGAAATGGGGGTGAGAGGTAGGAGAGACAGACCTGAGGAGGCATTGCGGCATGGGGGAGAGAAATGGGACAAGGAGCCAGGGAGGGGTCAGACTGAGGCAGGAGTTGAGAGTGGGGCAGAAGTGAGATTGGAAGAGGAGCCTGGGAGGGAGACTGGGATTCTTTCCCCCTCATATTAGCCTCCCAGGGGATCCTGCCCATTAGTTCCCTGCGGGAGTCTAAGTCTGCTTTTCTGAAGTCCAGGGTCTGTATTCTGCTGCTCTCCTTTCTTCCTTGTGTCAGGATCCTGAATTCGACCATCTCATGGTCACTGCTGCCCAGGTTGCCACCCACTTCTACTTCCCCTACCAATTCTTCCATGTTCCCATGCTCCTAAACACACTTCCCTGCTCATATTACTTGTGCTCCTGGTATGGAGTGAAGCTATGATCGTGCGTATGTGAGGACAAAATCCCAGCAGAGCAACAGGAGCCAATTTTTACCATCAGTTTTTAAGTAGAAATCCTACTGAAATCAGTGTTGCCCATGGAAGCTGCTGCACTGTGCTAAAATATACAAATCACTTCACTTTTTGGTGATAGTTTTCAGAGTAGCAGCCGTGTTAGTCTGTATTTGCAAAAAGAAAAGGAGTATTTGTGGCACCTTAGAGACTAACCAATTTATTTGAGCATAAGCTTTCGTGAGCTACAGCTCACTTCACTTCTAAGGTGCCACAAGTACTCCTTTTCTTTTTGGTGATAGGCTCCTGTAGCTTGAAAAATAGGACTGAGGCCTTCAACTCTGGGATACATATTCAGTGACAACTCCTCCTTTCCCCCACATGCTTAGATATTTAGAAGGTTCTGTTCTTTCCTACTGGCAACTGGAGGGCTATGCCACCATGTGCCTTAATTGAAACCAAGGGAGACATCATTATACCAATAATCAACCAGAATTAATATGTATTTAATTATACCCTATCTCCAAATACAGTAGCTGTGTCTGGTGCTCCAGTGTCAGGCATTACTTGTTTGCCAGAGGTGCTGCACTCTGCACTGATAGGCTTTGTTTTCATTCTGTATTGGGGAGCAGGGGGGAATAAATCAAAAGTTTTGCTTTGTGTTGGGCGGGAGTTGTTTGTTTTTCCTCTTTCAGCCTTTGGGAGCTTTTTAACAACTGTTCTAGAAGGGAAACTGGATATTTCAGCAGGTTGTAAGAGGTTAGTTGGCCATTTAGGTTGATAGTTTTCTGTCTGGTAAGAACTCACTTATCAACCTAAATTTCCTTTTACATCTTCTAGGCTCTTCCCTTTCTCTGGAGGAGATAGATCGGATCACCTTCCTAACAGCCCCAGATTGACTAGTTTGGAATGTGAGGATGTGACCGGTCGCTTCCCAGCTTATGACTGCCTCTGCTGCTTAGCCAAAGGCATTGGCCTAAGAACAGGGCCTCAGACTGTCACAGTGAGAGAAGGCCCTTACCCAGATTCTTTCTTGTATACCTCTATTACTAGCTAAATGATAAACATATACGTACATTCTTAGAGTATAGGCCTTTACAGATAGGCCTGAATATCTATATCCTAACACTTAATTTATATAGTAATATTCTTAGCTATACCTTAACCAATCATTCTACTGAAATTTAACTAACCAATCCTAATATATTGTAACATGATTAGCTAACCAATTAAATCCCACCACCTTAATTAGTTTACACCCAGCAAAATTAATTATACAGCAGACAGAAACAATCACAAAACCAGACAGAGACCATGCAAATAAACAATAGCAAAGTGGGAACTATAACGACAAAACAATACAGAAGTGAGGATTTCACAACTACATCTATAAAGACATAAGAGTTTCCCAGCTGCTTTGTCCAAATGATCACTTTTGGCTGGTGTTGGATCACAAGTCACTTTGTTATTGGGTCAGGGTTCTAAAGGGTTGTTATCCTTATTATGTGAATCAAAGGCAGTAGAACTGTGCTTGGAATACCCCGATAGAGGGACTCACCCTCAACTGAACTGCACACGCTAGGCAGGGTACATGGGTGCCAAAGCCCAGTAGAGTTGAGAGAGGGTGGGAACAGCCCACCTCTTCTGCCCCACCCTCTCCCCACTGTCTCCCTCCTCTCTTCCCTTCCCCACCCTGCTCACCCCCTTCCAGCCAAACCCGTGAACCCAAATGAAGCAAATGACATTTGAAAAAAACACTCTTCTCCAATTTCTTTCTAAAGAAAATGGGGCATGTTTTCCATTGCATGCCTGATGTTGAAGACTGGACATGCAGAAAGTACCTAGTTACAAGCACTGAATTTGGGAATAAAAAAGGTCAGGTTTTTTGATATGCCCTGAAGTTTGTCAGAGATTTATTTGTAAAAACTTTGTAGTAAGGGCAAGTCAACTGTCTTGCTGAATACAACATTAAATATTATGGAATACATGATGCAGCTCTGCTCTGTTTTACATTTTCTTAATCAGAAAAGGAGTACTTGTGGCACTTTAGAGACTAACCAATTTATTTGAGCATAAGCTTTCGTGAGCTACAGCTCACTTCATCGGATGCATTCAGTGGAAAATACAGTGGGGAGATTTATATACATAGAGAACATGAAACAATGGGTGTTACCATACACACTGTAACGAGAGTGATCACTTAAGGTGAGCTATTACCAGCAGGAGAACGGGGGGAGGGGGGGGGGGAGCCTTTTGTAGTGATAATCAAGGTGGGCCATTTCCAGCAGTTGACAAGAACGTCTGAGGAACAGTGGGGGGTGGAGGGGTGGGAATAAACATGGGGAAATAGTTTACTTTGTGTAATGACCCATCCACTCCCAGTCTCTATATAAGTTAATTATATCCAGTTTGCAAATTAATTCCAATTCAGCAGTATTTCTAAGATGATTTTATATTTTAAATGTACTCTTAAACCTTATAAAATAATCATTCCAGATTACTACATATTTAACTCTCTGAAACAAAGACATTATTTTAAATTAATGAGTCACAGAGGTTTAGTGTATTCATAACAATGTTCATTGCTTTTAGAAAAAGGGAACACTAATTTACTTTGTGTGATCTCCATAACAATCGAAATGTTTATGAAATGTCACCAACTTTAAAAAATATGTTTCCAAAGATTTTAGGCATAACAAAGGATCTTATATCTTATTAAGGTACAGATTTTGCTGGAAGGTTCTCTTAAAACTAATTCATCAGATAGTCAGAAGTAAGGAAAGGGAGACTCTTTTTGTCCAGCTATCTGGAAGGAAAGGGGTGTTGTCCCTTTAAGGGCTCTCTTCAAAGGTGGAGGGGGGGGAGGAGAAGGAAGAGAGGGATGGACAGAAAGGACAGGAAGACTTTGGAAGCAAGTTTTTTTTCCTATAATAATTAAAATTAAAATGTGTATTTTAGATAAGGGTGGTCTTTGGAAGGATTTATTTAAACTATATGTCTGAATATCCAAGCATGTAAGGCTTAAGCTGATTGTGCATCTAAAAATCTATGCAAGGATTTTTTAGAGATGTGATTTTATAATCTTCACCAACTCACTAATGAAATATTTTTAAAGCAAATTTTAAACTAAGGTCCTGTAGACTAATATGTTCTGAGTAAATATTACAGTAATGTACAACTGTTTTTGTCAGTAAATTCAGAAACTGACAGGATATACCTGGAGGTTGGCAAATGCCTGTTAAATGGCTTCGTTACCACTTGAATGGCACTTTAACAGTTTCAACGTTGTGCTAATAGGTCTGGCAGGCTGGAAGGCTTTTCACTTTTAAGTTACTAGATCCCCTCTGGAGTAAGAGTCACCAGGCTGCAGCAGCCAGCTGCGGGAAGGGTGGACACTAAGACCCAGTGGTGCCCCAACTTTTCAGGTGTCCTACGCAGCTGCGTATTCTGCCTGTGCCTAAGGAGGGCCCTGCCTATTCAAGTCCAGACCCTAGCTTGAACGTGGCTTTTCATTTCTGCAGTTCCACAGACTCATATTTGCAATTGGGAAAAAACAGTTGGCTTGACATTAATGCAGCATTTTTTGGCCCTGGGTTACTCTGCATCTCATGCTAAATGAATTCATTCAGGTTCACAGGGAGAAAGGGCTGACCAGGCAGCAAAAACCTTGGGAGCTTGATTACTGCAACTCTTTGGAAAGGCCCACAGATTGCTGAAGTTCCAGTTCCAGCTAGCTTGCCTTGTCTCAGGATAAAAATTACTGTACTAAACCTACAATTTGTATGGTACAGCAAATACCATACTGTAGCCAGTATACTAAAAAAAGACCATTTTTATTTTAAAACCTTGGGTATTATGATGGCAAATTCTGTTTTTCAGCCTCTACAAGAATCTTTTCCATTTAATTTATTTGGTTTTTTTCACAAAAGAGATATTCCAGCATTTTTAAAAGTGATTTGATTTAGGTTGATGAAATTGTACACCACTATCAGCAGAACTGTTGGTCAAGATTTTGAAAACTAAGTGTTAAACATCGGCACCTAAATGCCTTATTTAGGTGCCTAAATAAGTGGCCTGATTTTAAAAGTGCAGAGCATGTGGTTGCTTGCGTTTACGTCACTGGGAGATGCTGGGTGCACAGCACTGTTGGAAATCTGATCACTTATTTAGTTACTGACCTAAGCACTGAAGGGATCTAGCTATAAGTGTCCAGTTTTGAAAATCTTGGCCTTTATACTGACTGCAAACTAAAGATGGGCTTGACCTAAATCTCAATATTGAACACCCCTGGTTGTTAGAAGTATTCAAAATCTCAGCCTTGATTCTAATTTTGCAAATGTCCCCTGTCTTTCTAGCAGGCTAATCCAAAATTCCAGATCAAAACAATCCTAAAATGTAGTTTTCAAAATCTGGGTCAGAATTCTGTGGCTTGAAACCCTCTGTATTTTCTACCCTTGATAAATTATATCCCTTGAAACAAAAATCAGTTGACCTAATGCTGGCTGTTCCTGTATGTGCTAGCTGTTTAGAAAGGCTAACACCGAAATGATTACATTATCCTTTGAAGTGAACACTCTGCTAAAGATAAATGGCTGATGTTAACACCTCAGTTGCTGCTTTTGCCTTAGTCTGTCTGATTGAGGTCTCCACAAGGCCAAAGTGCATTGTTTTATAGGTTGGAGGTTATCTTCACATCTACAAGGGCAAAACACTTCATTTCCTTCTTTTTCCTTTCTTCCCTGTAAAAGTTTGGATTTTGGAGACTGTAGGAAAACATGCAGCAAGGCCCTGAATCTGCAGAATCTCCAGAATTTCCACGCCTGATCTGTCTACAAGGATTACAGGATTTTTGATTCATGGAACCAAAATGGATTTAGGTGATTTATCAGTGTCAGACAGAAAATCAAACATGAAGAACCCCAAGAGGCTTTAAGGTTGTAGATAATTTGCCATAGAGTCTGAACAGTTTGTTTGCCTCTTGTTCTGTTTTTAAACAAACTGAACGGTTATGGCCAGGGTTTTCAAAAGCACTCTATGTAGGCCTGACTCTGCTCCCACTAAAGTCACTGGTTCATTAACTTCATTCAGCTCAGAGTTAGCCAATGCTGAGTAGTTAAAATGCCAGTGGCTTGGCTACACTAGTGTTCTTACTATTGCTACCATAAAGGGAATTGCATCCATGGTAGCAATGCTGGGATTTTTTTTTAAAGGGTTAGTGTAGACAGAGACTTATTCCTGCATTCACACACAATCAGTGAGCCACCATAATAATAATTTGCTGGATTCATCTAGCTCCTTTCAAGCAGATCTCAAAATGATTTATAAACATGCATTCAGCTTCGCAACACTTCTGTAATGTTGTCAAGTTTCTCTACAGCCACGTTATAGATGGGGCATCTGAAGCAGAGAGCAGGCAATAGAAGTGTCCCAGAAGGGACCCAGATGTGAGGTACTCTAAATCAGTCTGAAAACTGTCATTAAACCTGTTCCTGATGAGTCTAATGGGTAGGTTAAAATAGCAAAGGCCACTCTGCCCGATCTAAAGTAGTACCCCCATTCTTGGTAAAACCAGTGGGGTTGCACCAGTGGGTGATATTAAGAAAAAATGTAGAACAAGATTTTCAAAAGTGACTAGTGATGTGAATGCCTCCACTTTTGAGTGGGTAACTTGGGACTCCTTAAAGGAGCGTGATTTTTCAGAGAGCACCCAACCTCAGCAAATCAGGTCCCTTTAAGGAATCTCAGTTTGAGCACCTACCTTCACTAGTCACTTCTGAAAATCTTGGCACATGTAGATAATCTTGTTGTATCCCTCAGGCCTTATTTTTGACTCTCGTGCCTCACTCGCAGAACAGGATGTCGTCCTGAAGGGATGACCCTTATAGAAAAGCAAGGTAGTTGCAAGTTCACAAGCCTCTAAGGGCCACTCTCACAGGCCTTTCCAGCAAGCCCAGAAGGAATCTGACCATGCACAAACAGATTTTGTTCTAAAATGACTTACAGATCAGAACTAATGTTTGTAGCATGGGAGATAAGAGACATGCTTCACTGTGATGCATACACTGACTATCAGAGGATATGATTGCTTTCTTCTGTGCATAAAAGACTAGCTCACAAACCAAATTATATCTTGCCGCAAGATGGAGACAAACTGCATATGTCAAGATGATCCACCAAAGTAACTTACATATGAAGCGCAAAGGGGGACTGTGCATAACAGGTTCATCTTTTTGTAACACGAGGCATTTAAGGAGGCTTTGTGGGAAACAAACAATGACAAAAAGACACAAATGCCTTAGGATATGCCTGGGATTCATTGAAATAATTTTGTGTAAGTATCTAGATTTCTGGCCAGTTAGCCACATCAAAAGAATAGCAAAATCTTGCCTGGAAACATCAACAGTTGTAAAGAGGACTATCTGAAAATGGGCAATGCATCCTGTTTTGAAACAACAGTATAAGGTAATTCTCATTATTCATCTGGAAATGTTTGAGGGAATTTAGCTTGTGCAAAATCTTCTGTGGTTTCTTGGTACTGCCAGCAGCCACCCCACTTTGTCTGGGACTATAATGCATTGTGTCTTTGGCAGCGGGTGGGAAAACTTACTCGTGACTCATGTTAAAGCTCCTATAAAATGCTTTGTTAAAGAGAAAGAGAGAGATATCTTAAAGCATTGCAAAGCTGCATTTTCTAGTTTTGCATGAATGGTCAAACAGGCTTGCTCTTCCTTTCTATCTCCAAGGCTAATTGTCTCTTTGCAGGGAGACCAAGGAGGGAATCACACTGATGGTAGAAAGAAAAACAACCTTGGAGTGGAACACCCCTCAGGTACTGGAGTGCAAGAAATCCAGATCTAAATCTGAATTTTTCAGCCCAAAATTTTTGTAAATATGTGTCCTTATGCACTGTGTAATTAACCTATTGAACTCATTCCCACAAAATATCATTGAGACAAAGACTTTAGCAAGATTTATAAATGGGATCAGACATTTTATGGATTAGTAGTTGCATTAGACGGGAATATAATTTCTAGAAGGGATATAAACCCTCATACTTCAGGGAAGGGCTCACCATTAACTGGGTAAGAAAGAAACTTCCCCCATGGGAAGATTATTCTGTAATTGTCAGTTGAGGGATTTCTTGCACCTTCCACTGAAGCACGTGGGCTTAGCCCTGTTGGAGACCGGATCCTGGATTTAATGATCTCGTTACAGATATAACAATACGCATGGTCGGTTGTAAGAAAAATATATCACTGAAAACATTTACCACATGCTTCACTGCTGTTTATTCTTAGGCCATGGTAGGTGTCACAGTATCTTTGTTTTAATAATAATTGAAACCAGGAAAGAAACTGCGAAATCTTTAATTTGACACCTTCAAACAAGAACAATGTCATGGGAAATAGTTTTTGGCTCTTAAACTTTTGGAATGTCTCTTTAAGATTTAATTGAAATTAAAGGGACTTAAGCACATGCTCAAAATTAAACATACACTTAAGTGCTGTGCTGAATGATGGCCTACGTAACTTTAATCAACCAACAGGGTCTAATTTTGAACTATCTCAAATTAATTTACTCAAGTAATTTGACAAATCCAAAAAGTGCCCAAGCTTTCTCTTGCCTCTACTTCTTATTTTTCCTCTATAACTCAATCTGCTCTTGAGGCAGCGCTGTGAGTTTGTAAACAAACAAACGACCCACCCACAAATAAGAAAACTCTGGTCTTGTCAAGACTGAACCATAAAATAGTTTTACTTCTCTATTGAATCATCTACTTAGAAAAATGTAACAACAGAAAGGCGAGGCAAAGTGGGCAAGGTAACTTTTTGGGGGGGAGAGGGCAATTTCTGTTGGTGAAAGCTACACAGCGCTCTTCTTCAGAAAGCTTCTCCCTTTCACCAACGTAAGTTGGTTCAGTAAAAGCTATTACCTCACCCACTTCATCTCTCTAATATCCTGGGACCAACATGTCTACAACAATATTGCTTATAGCAATAGAAAGGAGGGAATTTTCTCTAGAAGACTTTTCTTTAGTGGGAAATGGCATCTCTTACATGAATGACTGACTGATTCAGGAAATAAATTCTGCAGGTAAATTTGATGTGTCTCATACAAGCTCAGATATATCTTCATGCATCTAAATGTCAATAACTTGCCGTTCAGTTTAACTGTCAGAAACAGTGTTAGCATAATGGTTGATTTGGGATCATCCAGTTCTTCTTCTCAGCTTTCTACTGTCCCGTTAGAATGGCCTATGGCTTGGAATTCACTAAGGCTGTAGGTTTTGTGACTGGATTCATTTTTTTTTTTTGAGGAACAAAGCTCAAAGAACTCCCTCTGTCATAGTAGAAGGGAGCAGCGCCACCTCTTTGGCATCTTCTGCAAGATCTTGTGGAGACCCCTCTGTGAATGCAGGAATCTGCTCCTGGGGAGACAGTGGCCAATGGCAGGTCTGGAAGAATGTGCACACTGTAGGGTTTCCATTCAAAGTTCATTCTGATGGAGCCTTTTGTGTGCTTTTGCATCTTGCTAAAGGGATTCAGAGGGCAGTGACGGGCCTGGGAGGCCCTGGAGTCAGATGGGACCTGGAAGAGGTAGGAGGGAGCCGGGGGCACAACCAGAATTTTTCTAGAGTGGGGGGCCCAGGTTACCTGCCAGGTAGCAGAGGTCATTACAAAAGACAGGACCTAAAAGTCTCTATTTGTACATGTAATATACAGAAAATTAAAGTACAAAATCAAGGTGTCGGGGTGTGAGTGCAAGATTGCAAATCACATTCTCTAACGTTATAGGCTAACCACTATGCACTTCCAGTAGTGCTAATCTAGTAAGTCAACTTTCTCCCACAGTTGCGTGTGTATAGCTGTTTATTCACTGGAAAGCACCAGAGAGATCCTTCAACATAGCAGTTGATACTAGCAGCATGGCCATTATTCTCAGTAGATGGGAGATATTAGGGTAACTTGTGGCATTTCAGTGCACCAGTGTTTCAAGCACATTTGGTGGCATTTCTTCTACTGGACTATTTGCTCATTTGAGGTGCCACCTGTCTACTTCAGGAGCAACCACAGTGAGATGTGCTATATCTGACTATTACACCTCCAGTGATTGTCACCGACTTCATCACCATAGTAGAATTAGATAATACTTCATGTTCCTAATTCCTGTGAAATGGGCTTTTTGAAAAAGTCCATTTGCAAATTAGTAACAACACCCTATAAAATACACTATGTAATTGCATAACTAAATTAGCTCCATTATTGATTCATCAAAAGTCAGCCAGGTGCTTAGGCAACAAGGCAATTATATCCCTCACATAAATCTGCAAAACAACTGGTCAATTCAATGATCACAACGTTGAGATATGGTGAAGGATTTATTGTTGATAGAGGTCTTCTGGTCTTCTGTACAGTAGTTGCTGTGATGTCTCACTCTATATCTGCTTCCTTTGGAGTCCTCATAGGAATGTTCACTTATTCATATCGGATATCTAACTGCTTTGGTAAAGAGGGATTTAAACACTGTTTCATGGTTATCTCATACATTTTTTACTATATGGATGATGGGCTATACTATTATGGTCACCACTTTTATAAGACTATGATAAATTTTGTACAACGTACGCCTTGTGAGGTATCATTTGAAAACTCATAATCGGATGAACATTACTGTCCTGGTGTAAAATGTGTGTCAACATTGTGTGTAAAGTTATAAGTTTCTACTGCATAACATTGCCATAACTTGTTCCGAAGTTAGAAAAGCAGGCTCAAACCAGTTTTTCAGAGACAAAGACACACTAGCACCCCAGACAGGTATTAGAAGGAGATCACTCACTTAAGCAGCCATTGTCCAGTGCGGGAGAAGGTATAAACAAGAAATTTACATTTCATCTCAGGGATGATTCAAACCTCACATCCACAACAGACTGAGTGTCACCATGACTCAGCAAGGATGTTTCTAGCACAAGAAATTGAGTTATAAAGTGGAAGGAAAACACGTGATGTCATCTCTCCTCCTGCCATCTCTCTGCTCAGGACGTTGACCCTCAAAGAACTGAACTAAGGGGGAGTGGTCCCAGGCGGAAAGGAGACCCAGCCTGTGAAATTTACGACTGCATATGGTGAGACAAAATCTTTGCTTTTAAGTTCACTTAGCTTGTTAAGTTAGGTTTTAGCTTGCGTATTACTCTTTTATTTTCTTTTTGTAACCAATCCTGACTTTTATGCATCAGTACTTGTAATCACTTAAAATCTATCTTTCTGTAGTTAATAAACTTATCTTATTGTTTTATCTTAACCAGTGTGTTTGGATTAAAGTGCGTGGGAAACTCCATTTTGGATGAAAATAGGTGGTGCATATATCATTTTCCTTTCATGAAATGATGGACTTTCTATGAGCTTGCATAATTCAGTAGTGTTCTTGGCAGTACAAGATGCACATTTCTGGGGGAATAAGGCTGGGACTTGAGAGCTTGTGGGTGTTGTCCTCTATGTAATTCATGAGCGACTGATCAGAGTGTTCATGTGCTGCAGATAATTAGAAGTGATGCTGCACTAATGATGGCGAGATTTAAGACATTGTAGCAATGCATGTACATAGCTTTGACTTTTGCTTAAACACTATGGCATGCTTATCATGCTGGCTCCATCCTAGCCTTGTCTAGAGAGAAATTCCAAATTGCGGCCATGTTTTGCCAGCTCCTGATGGGTTACAGAATCTAAGTCAGAGATGGCTATATCCTCAACACTGATGCAGGTTAGAAAATTCTGAGCTATGGAATTCTCAGAAACCTAGCATATTGTAAGGACCCACAGGGCTAGAAGCCAGGTCTGTGGAGTGGGGGACAGCTGACAGTCCCACATAACCCGAGGAGGTCACGCAGAGCTTCCTCCAGGAGATTAGGTGCCACAGAATATACTGCCCAAAGGGTTCAAGGCCTTCTGATTGGCCATGCTCACTATTTAGCCCTGGAGGGTCCCCCTAAAAGTTGTCTGAGAGAGAGCTCTGTGTAGCTCAAAAGCTTGTCTCTCTTACCAACAGAAGTTGGTCCAATAAAAGACATTGCTCACAGACCTTGTCTCTCTAATATAATGGGACCAACACAGCTACAAAAACGCCTTTTGAGATATATTAGTTGTTTAGTCAATGAGCACTTCAAAGACCTTGGCTCTCAAAATGTCTACAACAATTTGTTGTTGAATTTGATGGCCTATAATAGCTATTATTTTGTTGTGAATCTTCCAGATCATGTATGATGCATTTCTGATGATGGATTGAAAGTTTTGCTTGATGTTCTTATCTGTGGCACCTAAGTGAAGATGTAATGCAGCTTGGATCATTCCTTTGTTGACAGTCATCTGTTCTAGTTGATGGTATCTAGTTTGCAAATTAATTCTAGTTCAGCAGTTTCTCACTGGAGTCTGTTCTTGAAGCTTTTCTGTTGCAAAATTGCCACCTTTAATTCAATGAGAAACTGCTGAACTAGAATTAATTTGCAAACGAGATACCATTAACTTGGGCTTGAATAGAGACTGGGAGTGGCTGGGTCATTACACAAATTGAATCTATTTCCCCATGTTAAGTATCCTCACACCTCCTTGTCAACTGTCTGAAATGGGCCATCTTGATTATCGCTACAAAAGTTTTTTTTCTCCTGCTGATAATAGCTCCTCTTAATTAATTAGCCTCTTAGAGTTGGTATGGCAACTTCCACCTTTTCATGTTCTCTGTACGTATATATATCTTCTTACTATATGTTCCATTCTATGCATCTGATGAAATGGGCTGTAGCCCACGAAAGCTTATGCTCTAATAAATTTGTTAGTCTCTAAGGTGCCACAAGTACTCCTGTTCTTTTTGCAGATACAGACTAACACAGCTGCTACTCTGAAACCTGTGGCTCCATGCCACCCTGTGTCCAACCCCTGATGTGGGGGATGTTTCCAGGGAAAAGGAGGTTTGGTTGGGGTGACCTGGTGGTCCCCTGGCTGTTGGAATGGTGCCTCGGGCTGTGCATAGCTGGATCAAGTGTAAGAGTAGTTTGATTGCTTTAATTTACACCAAACCAGCCTGGAACCTGGCAGTCCCCAGGATTAGGGGAATGAAAGTTTTGTGTAAATTCACTTTTGTCCTTATGTTCTTTGACATGCCAATAACTTTAGCATGAGGACGATCAGGTCAAGCATTCTCTGGAATGGAGCAAAAATGTTTAAACATCAAAAACTTTAGACCTTGA
Organism: Lepidochelys olivacea; assembly: GCF_965140295.1. NCBI lineage: Eukaryota > Metazoa > Chordata > Testudines > Cheloniidae > Lepidochelys > Lepidochelys olivacea. Next base: position 27,469,730 of record NC_140415.1, read on the forward strand.
AACTGAAAGCAAAGGTGAGACTGTGGAATTCACTGATAAGTGGAATTTTAAAGACTTCTGCGCATATTGACTTTAATGAGGGTTACCTGTTTCAAGTGCTTTGTGTCAGTGATGTGCTGGACAGGGCCCTCACTGAAATTCCAACACCAAATCAAAAAGAGAGTTGGAAGTGATTTTCTGAGAGAGTCCATACATTGCACTACAGTACTTGTATTAGGTAAATTGAAAAATACTATTTCTTTTGTTTTTTTTAGAGTGCAAATATTTGTAATCAAAAATAAATATAAAGTGAGCACTGTACACTTTGTATTCTGTGTTGTAATTGAAATCAATATATTTGAAAATGTAGAAAACATGCAAAATATTTAAATAAATGGTATTCTAGTGTGGTTTAACAGTGTGATTAATCGTGATTAATTTTTTTAATCTCTTGACAGCCCTAACACCAACCCAGTTTGAATGACACAAGCTGAACATTGTGCTATGCCTGTCTATAATAGTCACATAAAGTTTCCCAGCAAGTACACTTAATAGAAGTTTGTTTGCCAGCTGGTTTTGCTTCTTCTCTTTGTCGTAGTTGCAAGAAAGCATTTTTATTTAACTGTGAAAAAACATCTGAATGGATTCCCTGATCCCTCAGCCCTCCTCTGGCTGAGCTCTCACACAAGGTGTACATGTGACAAGGGAAGGATGCCATTTTTGCCATAGCCTTTTGTTAAAATATTGGCAGCACATCACTGCTTTGTGCGTGTCTCATGTTTAGAAAGATGGTATTTGCATCATGTAATTATATACTTAGAACCATTTCCCAATACAAGATATTTAACAAATCACACACAAAAATGCAATTCAACTTGATGTCAAAGTGTTTCCTGTTCATTTTATGTGAAGCTGACTGGTTTATTTAGGGAATAATGAAATGAAAAGTCACCCTTGTAACATCTGTTTGTACTGATAGATATCTCAGGGATTAAGGCATTGCTGTCACTTTTGACCTATACAGGGACTCTGCTGCCACCCGCTGTATGGGTTAAGGAGGAAAAGCTCAAATGTGAACTCTGCTGGGGCGCTTTGTATGCCTCATCCATACAAATTTCAAATGAATCACCATGACAAATAATATGATTTACTCAATAGGCTAGACATGATTTATTCAATGGGCCAATTATTTGCCTACTTTCCTTTTGTAAAATCCCCTTTAAAGTTCTTTGAGTACAAAGACGTTGTTGAAGTGAAACTCCTCATTTAAAAAGAAACTATTTTAAAACAAAAGGAGTACTAGTGGCACCTTAGAGACTAACCAATTTATTTGAGCATAAGCTTTCGGCTTATGCTCAAATAAATTGGTTAGTCTCTAAGGTGCCACTAGTACTCCTTTTCTTTTTGCGAATACAGACTAACACGGCTGCTACTCTGAAACCTATTTTAAATCAGTAGAACTAATTTTTGGTAAAGATCTGGGCAGACAAAGGCCAGAGCTATGCTAAATTTCAGCTTAGGCTCCTAAATCACTTTGAAACTTTTGAAACTTTTATATCTTATATTTCACTGTATTAATTTTTCATTGCTCTATGGACAGTTGATGTATAACTATCAGAGTGGAACACGTTGCAATGTGTTATGTCACTGTTTCACAGAATTTTTGGAGGGCATTTTGCTACTGTCTGAGTTCCCTTACATGTGGCACTCAATGGGTTACTAATAACAATATCAAGTACTATCATAACAAATGGTCAGAGAGTTGACTGATTTAATATTAGGTAACATACTGTCATGTTAAGTTAAATAACCATTGAATCATTGAAACTCTAGCATCTCCTCCAGCGTCTGATTTTATACGAGCTGAAAGGCTGCAGTTGAACCAATGAATAGTACTCAGGTCTTTGCTATTTAATCTTAATAGGCTGCATGATCTGTGCACAATTTTAATTTACCAGGAACGTTTCATTTCTTCCAGAGAATTTCACTACTTATTTCACTAAAAAACAAATAAAAAGACGACTGGAAATCTGGCCTTGAGTTTCATGGAGAGTTCACAAGAATGTTTTGTTTTATGTCTATATTCTATTGCTCTTTAAAAACAAAGTACCCTCTTTAGAAAGCTCTTTGTCATGAGGCCACCAGTTTTAAACATGTACCTCTCTGTTACATGCAAGACACCTGCCTCCCGAGAGCAGCCTTCTAGAGGAAACACTGTGTTAGGCATTGTGAAAGGACATACCAGAGTACAATGATCTATGTTCATTCTCACTGGGAGATTCAATTGAGTATTTGTCCTTGAGTTCCAACAGAGGACAATACATTCTTCCCCACTTTTTTTAAAAAACAGAAGTTTAATTTAGTTAGGACGAAGAAAACCAGTACAACTACCTGTTTCTTGGGTACAGATGGAGCTGGGATGTTTTTTTCAACTTAGTCAGGCTTCCAAATATAAATTTATCCAGGGAATTTTGTTTTACAAAAAATCAAATGTAATTCAATTTAAAATCTCTGTGGACATTTAAAGAAATAGTCTTCAAAAGCCATATACACTGTGGCATGACTAACACAGTCCCTTTGTGATAATGGGACACTGAACCTTTACTGAACTCGAGCTCAATAGTTCCAGTCCTGCTTGGACTAGTAAAAACTGAAAGTCATTATCATCTCATAGTTGTTTGGTGACTAATATGAAATTAGTAGGTGATTTCAATCCAGTTCCCATAACCACCAACTCATTTGGTATTAATTAAGACCCTTGTTGGAGGGTCAAAGCAGAAGGGCAAAGGACTGAATAGGCCATGGAGACTAAAACATTTGTTCATCCACAAAGGTGGCTTCTCCAGACTGACGTTCAAAGATATTTGTACAATGGTGGTGGTCTTGCCCCTTCTCCTGCAATGCGGGTATATAAAGAACTGCAATATCCAGGGCTAGGGCCTTCCTCATGACATCTTCCATGAACAGTAAATTCACTTATATTCTTAGATTAGTAGTTAGTAATTAAAGTTTACAGCACAGTACAGAATATTTCTTTCTCCCCATTTTGGGAGCCCCTCCCTGCTTCTGATACTATACCCAGAGTCCTGGGATTCCATCTCCTGCCCTCTATCCTCCTCCATCAGTGATGAACACTGACGCTGGCCCTCCTGAGGGATATTCTTATTCCAGAGGAGGAGTCTACATCACCGTCCCAGGAGCCACCTCACCTCCAACCATCTGGCAGGAGTGCCCTGGAACTGCTTGCACCGATTTCCCTGGGGTCCCACACAACCAACTGATCCCTGTTTTTGGTCTTATTTGGGTCAGAGGGATCCTTATGGCAGGCATTTGGACCCCTCTCAGGAGTTGTACTGCTCCTTTCCCTCTCATCAGCCAGTTCTCTCAATGTAAAAGGAGAAGGAGATGGAACTTAAGTGCTGACGGGTGCTTCTTCATCATTCCCAAATGAGATGGTCACTCCTTTTCACCTTTTTCGCCAGATGATCACTGCCAGTACCAGGAACTGTTACAGAGAGTTGCCAATGGCCTACAGATCCCATTAGAGGAGATCCAGGACCTCACCACCGGCTCCTGGATATCTTGCAGCTGCAGGGACCATACTAGAACTGGTGAGAGTGGTATGGCACACTGTGGCATCCTGTGCCCCTACACTGAAAATGGCCAAGAGATGGGATTTTGTTCCTTCTAAAGGGGCTAAATTCTTATTCCCCCATCCTGCTCCCACTTGCTGGTGGCCCAGGTGGCTGCTGAAAGGGCTCGGTCACACTGTCAAAAGGCCACCCTGGCAGATTAAGGTTCTAAGAGTCTGGACCTGCTGGGGAGGAAGGGCTTCTCCTCAACGGGCCTGCAATTTCCTGTTGCTAACTATCAAGTGTTGTTAGAGAAATACAATTTTAATACCTATTCCAGGCACGTGGACTTCATGGACAAGTTTCCCACAGAAGACCGGGTCCAATTTCATTCTCTTAGCTGAAGGGAAGCCAGTGACCTAAGTAGCCCTCCAGGCTGCAGTGGATACAGTTGATGCAGCAGACATGGCTTCCAGAAATTTGGTCTAGTCATGAAGAGGGATTCCTGGATGCAATTGTCAGGATTTCCTAGGGAGGTCCAAAACACTGTCTAGCAGGACCTCCCTTTTGATGAGTTGAATCTCTTCAGTGAGAAGACAGATGAGTCCCTTCACTCACTGAAAGACTCAAGATTGACTCTGCATTCCCTGGGGATTTATACTCTTGCCCCTAGGGGGAAACACCAGAGACAATCCTATAGACCAACGCCACCCCCCTTTCTGCACCTTATTACCAGTGCACAGCTGAGCCTCTGTGCAAATACCAAAAGATTCAGAGGCCTCTCTTCTTAGCCACATCTGCTACCACAGCCTCTACTCACTCTCAGCCACCAGACAAGAGCTACATTTCGCATATTGGTTGAGACCCTGCATGCCCCCACTGATGCCAACCACACTGTCACCTGTCATCTATAATCTTCACCCACAGCTGAAACAAGATCACTACAGACAATTGGGATCTAGAGATTATCCACCAGGGAGACTCCAAATAGTTTCTCTTCTTCCCACTTCACAAGCCCCCTTTCCAGTCCCCTTTCAGAGACCACTCTCATGAGGTAGTTCTTTGAGGGGTAATAGAGCGCATCCCGCCTCATGGCCATGGGAGAGGGTTCTATTCCCTCTATTTTCTAATCCCCCCCAAAAGACAGAGCCCCATCCTGGAGCTTTGGCAACTTAACATCTTTATTTGAAAGCTGAAGTTCTGGATGATTACTCTGGCATCTGTAATCCCCTCCCTTCAAGACGGGATGTGGTTTGCGGCTTTCAATGTGGTGGACACATATTTCCATGTGGACATTCACGCATCACACAGGAAGTTACTGCATTTTATGTTGGGCCAGGAACACTTCCAGTTTTGAGTTGTCCCCTTTGGGCTGGCTATGGCACCTGGAGCATTTACAAAGGTTTTCTTTGTGCTAGCAGCCCAGATGACATGCTGGACTATGCAGTATTCTCATACCTGAATGATTGGGTCCCGGCAGGCCAATCTCGTTAGGAGGTCAGGATGGTGACAGGGTTTCTCATGCAACTTTTTACAGGCATTTGAGGCATTTGCATAAATGACAAAAAGTCTGTTTTGTTAATCACAAGGCCAATAAACCTTATAGCGGCAAGGTTGGACTCATTCTCTACAAAACTGTTTCTCCCACCAGAAATGTTTCATGTAATAAGCAACCTGATTTCATACAATACTGACTGACCATGAACTGCAGTGCACAAGTTAGGCCACATGGTTGAATGCACATATGCTTCCCTCAGGGAACTGATAGGTAGGATACCCTGGGAGGCTAATATGAGGGGGAAAGGAGTACAGGAGAGCTGGCTGTATTTTAAAGAAGTCTTACTGAGGGCACAGGAACAAACCATCCCGATGTGCAGAAAGAATAGCAAATATGACCGGCGACCAGCTTGGCTTAACAGAGAAATCTTCGGTGAGCTTAAACATAAAAGGGAAACTTACAAGAAGTGGAAACTTGGACAGATGACTAGGAAGGAGTATAAAGATATTGCTCGAGTGTGCAGGGGTGTAATCAGAAGGCCAAAGCACAAATCCATGGGGCTGGATGCAATGCATCCGAGGGTGCTGAGGGAGTTAGCTGATGTGATTGCAGAGCCATTTACCATTATCTTCGAAAACTCGTCGTGATTGGGGGAGGTCCCAGACGATTGGAAAAAGGCAAATATAGTGCCCATCTTTAAAAAAGGGAAGGAGGAGAACCCGAGGAAGTACAGACTGGTCAGCCTCACCTTGGTCCCCGGAAAAATCATGGAGCAGGTCTTCAAGGAATCCATTTTGAAGCACTTGGAGGAGAGGAAGGTGATCAGAACAGTTAATGTGGATTCACCAAGAGCAAGTTATGCCTGACCAACATGATTGCCTTCTGTGATGAGATAACTGGCTCTCTGGATATGGGGAAAGTGGTGGAAGTGACATACCAACTTTAGCAAAGCTTTTGGTACGGTCTCCCAGAGTATTCTTTCCAGCAAGTTAAAGAAGTATGGGATGGTTGAATGGTGGATAGAAATCTGGCTAGATTGTTGGGTTCAACAGGTAGTGATCAATAGCTCAGTGTCTAGTTGGCAGTCGGTATCGAGCAGAGTGCCCCAGGGGTCTGTCCTGGGGGTGGTTTTGTTCAATATATTCATTAATGATCTGAATGATGGGATGGATTGCACCTTCAGCAAGTTCACGGATGACACTAAGCTTGGGGGAGACGTAGATTCACTGGAGGGTAGGGATAGGGTTCAGAGTGACCTAGACAAATTGAAGGATTGGACCAAAAGAAATCTGATGATGATCAACAAGGAAATGCAGAGTCCTGCACTTAGGACAGAAGAATCCCTTACTTACCTGCATTTTCCTGAAACCCCACGCTTCCACTGAAGCTTCCTCTGGCTGGTGGGTCTTGCCCACATGCTCAGGGTCTAATTGATTGCCATATTTGGAGTCAGGAAGGAATTTTTCCTCTGAGTCAGATTGGCAGAGACCCTTAGGGTTTTTCACCTTCCTTTGCAGCATGTGGCATGGGCCAGTTGCAGATTTAAATTAGTGTAAATGGTTGATTCTCTGTTACTTTGAAGTTTTTAAATCATGATTTGAGGACTTCAGTAACTCAGCCAGAGGTTATGCATCTCTTACAGGAGTGGATGGGTGAGGTTCTGTGGCCTGCAATGTGCAGGAGGTCAGACTAGATTATCATGATGGTCCCCTTCTGACCTTAAAGTCTATCAGTCTATGAGTAAGACAAGAGACTTCATTCCCTGGATGCCCAGCATGTCCTGGTGTTCTATCTGAAAGAGCAAAGCCCATTAGGAAAGCATAAAGACTCTTTATCACCATAGCAGAGAGATTGCATGGGCAAGCCATTTCCTCCCAGAGGATTTCGAAGTGGGTCTCGGAATGCAGCTTAGAGTGCTACAAGATAGCAAACGTTCCTCCCCCTGGTGGTATCCCAGCTCTCTCCACATGAGCACAAGCTGCCTCCATGGCATTCCTATCGGATGTTCTACTACAGGACATTTGCAAAGCAGTCACCTGGAGTTCAATCCACATGTTCGCAATACACTATGCTCTGGTTCATGCCTCGGCTGAGGATGCAGTAGTGGAATCAACAGTATTGCAAGTGTCTTTGCTACCAGCTTCCTTGCACCAACTTCCAGTCTGAACACTGCTTGCCAATCATCCACATGTGGAATATACATAGGGATGATCACTCAAAGGAGAAGTGGAGGTTACTTATTGTAACCGGAGGGTCTTCGAAATGGGTGGTCTCTATCTGTATTCCATTACCTGCCCTCCATCCCCTCTGCTTAGGATTCTGTTGGATTTGCAGTAAGAAGAGGAACTGGAGGAGCATTGAGCCACACCGTCTCTTGTATTCTTGGTCGGCAGCCTGAGGAGAGCTCCTGTGTATGTGTGGGCCAATGGACACTGCTTTGAAGAATTTCCAGACTTGGGCGTATGGTGCACATGTGTACCCCGTGTGTGGAATACAGATAGGGACGACACATCTCAAAGACCCTCCAGTTAAAGTAAGTAACCTCCAATTTCCATGCTCGATCACTCTGTTTATTTCCTTTAGTGCAGCTTGTGAATGCTTTCCTTATTTCTAGGAGTAACATATTTTGTCAAATATACGGAATTCATTAAATATTACTGTCACTTATAGTTGTGCTCTTGACCTGAATTCTTTTGCTTTAGTTGGTTAGCACAAATATCTGTATCTGATTTTTTTGTGTGTGCGTGTGGGGTTTGTATCTGACTACCTATGATGTTGGTCCAGGGCTCTCGTTGTTAATTCATAGATGTGTGTTCACCAAGTTATGCAGTTAAAAACTGTAACATTCCTATCATGAAGGTATTTTTCCATTTTCTTAAAGTGGGCTTCAGTTCCATCTGCTCTCAAGGTGACATGATTGGTGGAAAATGTGAACATTTTTTTCCAGTCTGGAATCTCCTATCGGTTGCTAGGATTCTGCTAAAATGTCCAAGGTTCAATTCCACTATCATTTGCATCACCTCAAGTTCCAGGAGCAATTTCAGTCTGGGGACTGTCATGATGATATGGCTTATAATGACAGTAGACTCCAAGAGCAAATGTCACTGCTAGTGAAAATCGGTTCTCTTGCCAGGGGTCATTTTGAGCCAATTGCTTAGATAAAGATGTAAGTAAAACCTAATTTACATTAATGTAAATTTAAAGTTACAGATTAAATTTCTCAGAAGTAAGTAACCATTGAACATTAACTCAGCCAGCACATTACAATACAGTCTGTAATGACATGATCACATACTATTTCTCAGATTCAATATTTTGGTGTTATACAAGCCTTTTGTTCAACAATAGATCCACATGTGTGACATCGTGTGAAACTGGGTACTACTGTCTTGTGTATGCCAAACAGGCTCTATGAAAGTCATTTATATCAAAAATGCCCAGAAATGCCTACTTATTGATATACTGCAAATGATTACCACAGGCTAACAGTGAAAAGCTCTGGCATAAATGTGGGTTTTCAATCAAGTGACAACATTAATTCTTTCACTGACCATAGGGATCAATCCTGTGAGCGTCTCTTCATGTGACTGGTACTTACTTTTTCTGATTCTCCTCTCACAACAGTTTTTCACTATTGTAACTGTTGGCCTCAGTGATCCCATAGACCTCCATTCTCCTGATTCAAACCAGTGTGAAAAGAGAATCAAGATCAATCAAGGTCCCTGCAGCTGTATGCATGTTGTGAACTGTGAGATTGGCAGGGGCAAGGCTGCCCAGAGGGAAATAAAAGGGGTGGTTTGTCCCAGGCCTGTGTTTAAGAGTGCCCCCAAACTGAGTGGTGTTGTGACTTGGTGCACTGTATCACAGTGCCACTCACTGAAATTTGGCCCAATGGCACCTCCAAATCTGAGTGGTGTGATGCTAAATTAAAGCAACAGTGGTTCAGTTGTACAGACTATGCAAAAAAATTTTGGGGTCTCCCCTGAATACTAGTGACTACAAGAACAGCCCAGAACCTAAGGACTCAGAGGTGAAATCAGTAACACTGATATATTTGAGAAGGAAAATTCTCAGGTGAGCCTGGGAAGAGATCAGGGCGAAGACAGAAACACCTAGAAAGAGCTGCAAAAATGCTGAGGTCTAGAAAAGGGGAAGGAAAATAACAGAGTGGTTTGGAATATCCAGATGGCAGGTTAGAGGTGCAGATTTAGGGCAAAGGAATGGAAAGAAGTGAGGTTATCTAGTGGCAAATTTAGTAGAAGTATTTTAGGCAAATGGAAATGAGTTCCAAACTCAGTGAGGCGTTTTTATCTCAGATCACCAGTGGAGTTAACAATTTGCTGCAGCTCTGCTAACAGTGTCAGTTAATGGACTAATATTGATTGTCTAAAAAGCTGCATGGGCTTTTTAGGTATTCTGTTAGCCCAAAGATTTAATCTGATCCTGGTGACCGTTTACGGATTTATTTCCAGTTCATCTCCTTTTTGGCCTTGTGTCACAAGACTCAGTCATTGCCCCTTTATTTGTTGTACAATATAACTAATTTCTATGGGTTCAGTCATAGCTTTGCTTCAAGCCCTGAACAAGGGGCAGTATATTGTTATGCTGCCCCTTGAGCAGACCCCAAGAGAGATTTTGACTTTCATATGTTTCCCAGCGAAAGACTCCTGTATCAGGAAAAGGAAAAGATTCCGCTGAAGTTCAGTAAGTTCCTTGCCATACTGATTTAATTTACCTGGGAAGCCCTTGGATACTGTGGTGATGTACTCTGCCACAACCCTAAAATAGATGTAAGCCTCAAAGCAAGACAGTTTAAAGGGAAAAGAAGCTGTCTGCTCCACTGGAGCAGAGAAAGGAAAAGCAGCTAGCTATGGCAGCCTTCATTTACATACATTAGAATTCTGCCCCAATGCATTTCTGTATGGTGTTTTGTTGTATTGCTAGAATTCTTGTGTTCTGTTTTTGGAAATGTTATATGGTATATGTAAATGTATTTATGAAAGGGGAGAAATTGTGAAAGGTATAGGGTGTGAAAAGTGGGTCACCCTGAGCTCTGGATGCATAGGGAATTCAAAGTCAAGAAGGGAAAGAGTAGAGACTTTTCCCAGGAGTCCTGTTCTGCCTTGGTTTCCCTTCAAGAGCTTCTGAAAGCTGTGTAGAGTTGGCTTTATAGGACCGGGATGCTAGCATTGGTGGGGCGGACTGGCAGCGGCAGCAGCAGAGCTGACTTATCATAGAATCATAGAATATCAGGGTTGGAAGGGACCCCAGAAGGTCATCTAGGCCAACCCCCAAAATAATCAGATAGTTACATCAAAATAAAAGTTAGCAAAACCCAAAGCATGTGTTACCGGTACAGTCAGCCCCATGGGTCCAGTTATGAATTCTGCAGCTTGTTGAGGTACAGACTTGCAGGATCAAAGGAGACAATGGGCGAGCTGGTGGAGCTGACTCTGTAGGAGCTGGACCAAGCAGCAGCCAAACTGCTGGAGCTGAACTCAGACTGTGTAGGTGGAGTCTACCATTGAATCTGTTTGGATTCACAGGTGAGGTTTTAGAAGGGTAGAGACTGTCCTGTGAGTAAGAGTTCTGTACCTCAACAAGCTGCAGAATTCATAACTGGACCCATGGGGCTGACTGTACCGGTAACACATGCTTTGGGTTTTGCTAACTTTTATTTTGATGTAACTATCTGATTATTTTGTTTTTCCCAGATACAAGTTATTTGGGGGATGGGGAGGGAATAGCCACCTGTAAAGGTGACCAGAGGTCTTAAATTTTAAGTTCACAAAACCTGGAAGTGGTTAAGATTTTAGGTGTGGCTCAAGCCATGCGCTTTGTTAATGTTAGAAAGGGTCCCCTGGGCAGTTTTTATTGAACAAACTTAATAACAAAGGAACACAAATAACAATTGGTGGAACTATTTCAAATACCTCAACCCAGGATACATTCCACCTACATCCCTTGGCCCTTTGAAAGGTATAAATTCAACTCTTCCCTATGAGCTATTTACTGTGTAATTACCTGATTACCACAGAGCTCCCCAGGTTGTCTTCACCGGCTGATAAAGTCCTTGTGCTGGCCCTTTAAATTTGGGAGAGACAAGCAGCTGCAGTCCCATGGTAGCCATTTTGTACCTGGCTGCTGCAGGCTGTCCTTTCCTACCCTCCAGCTGATAAGCATTCTTTGCTACTTTTATGTTTTTCCCTTTGTTATGCCTGAGGAGATGGCACATCCTCCCAGCTTCAAGCAAAGTAAATAGTTATATGTGGAAGATGGATACAAGATTGCCTAGGTGCTACAGAAACTGGCATTGTCAAACTCTTGATAATGTTTATCCTTCTACATGTAAAGCAAGGATCAAATTCTGCTTGATTTTTGTAGCCGTGGAGACTATTTCTGATGCTCTTATTTTCTCCTGACTGGCTCAGTGTAATTCTTTGCCCACGGTTTGGCCTGCATCAGATTGCAGCTGGTCCAGACTGCAGCAGCAGGAACGATCCTGAGAGCCCGTAGCAAAGAAAACATTGCTCTATCAAAGAAAACATTGCTCTAACTTTAAATCATTAAATTGTCAACTTCGTCTTAGATCAGCTTACAATGCTGCAAGGATGTAGCAGGTATGATCTGTTTAACTGAAATAAACTTCTATGGACACAAAGTGATTGCCCTCTGAGATCAATGATGATGTTTTGCTCATGCCCCATTTGGAGTCCTTAGGTTTAAGAGCATACTTGCTAACTGTCCTGAATAGAACAGAGTTTTAAACCCAGCCCCAGGGCCGCTGAGTCCTGGCCCATTTCCAGGCAGCTTCCTGAGCATTTTTACTTTTTTAAAAAACGGTGTTCCTGTGACGAGATGTCACTGCAGAGCATGCTCGCAGCAGCCTGTAGCTGAGATGCTCTCCCTCCTGCCCTCAGATAGCAGCAGGAAAGGCCAAGACAGGGAGTGAGATGAGAGTTCTCCAGGCCTATGCTAAGTTCTTGCTGCTTGCAGTGAGAGCACCAGCTTCCCATGTCTTTCTACCTCAACCACCCCCACTGCTAGAACAGCCAGAGCATCTGCCTCCTCAGTGCCACAGTAAAAGAAGGGAGGAAGAGAGACTGAAAAGGAGGCAACCTTTGGGACCTACACAAAGGTAGCCAAATTGTGGGTGCAGGGGCACAAAAAGACAACACAAAGTGTTTCACAAATGAGAGTGTTAAAGGAACAGAGAGAGGTGTACGTGCACACTCACACAAAATGAAGGATGGCACAAAGCAGCAGAGGAAACATGTTAAGTAGCAAGAAAAAATTGGGATCCAAAAGAAAGACAAAATGGGGACCCCACCCCACCATCTGTGTAGGTAAAGCCCAGTGCATTTTCTGGGAAGGTGGGAAAAAGGAGAGAACTCTTCCTGGAGGGGAGAGCAAACAGGCTGCCATCCTTCCCCTGGATACAGCTGAGGGGGCCTCCTCAAAAGAAGACATTTTGCAGTAAGGTAAGGTAAACCTGTTGTGGGGTAGAAAAGTGTGTAGGTTAGGGTAAGCATCCAAATATCTGGATGTTTATCTAGACCCCAAACCTTTGGTGGCTTTGAATTAGGGTATTTGCAGAATAAGATATTTGGGGAATTGTCCCTGGCAGCATTTTCAATTGTGTGTAAAGCCATTTTGTAGCTTTTGTTTGACAATGGGACTCTCTTCCCCTGGACTTTCCAACTACTGCCGCCTTGACTAATCCTTAAATTGCTATGAAAACCTTTCCCCCTTAGCACTCCTACAACAACAGAAACATGTTAAAGTTTCTTTGCACTGGTATTGGGATTTCTTTTGGAGTCTTTCTCATCTGATACACATGAATACCGTCTCTGGAACCTCATCAGCTTTAAGCTTGGTGGAGCAAGTTTTGAGATGCCTGCGTCAAGAGGCACCAGACACATATAAAGAAGGTGGTGTGACAAGGTGTACCAACCCCATACTGAGCCAACGGGACCTGACCAATAACAGTGGGCCCAGGAGACCATGCCCCCTCCAGGTGGAGGAGACTGATAAAAGGAGGTAGCCCAGCACAGGCAGGACTGGCAGAGGAGGAGGAAGGATGTATGCTGCAAGCTCCTGCAGAAGAACCTGTGACTCTCCAGATTGTTGAGATTGTGGATCTGGACTACTCTGCAGACGACCAGCTGACCATAGAGACTGACTGGGATGCTGAGCTGCTGCTGCTGAGTTGATGCCTGAGATGGGCTTTATGGTAGGAAGTGACTCAGGTAATGTATTAAAATCATATGCTTGAACCCTTAACAGGGAATTCTTCAGCTTCCTGGGGTCCTGGTTTGGAACCCAGTGACGTAGGGTGGGCCTGGGTTCCCTTCCCCCAATGCTGTCACTAGGCATGGCTACTGGGGGGCCCTGGCTAGAGACTGAGCATTTGCTCTGCCTCATCTCAGGAGTTGCAGACTGTTTGTTTATTCTGCCCAGCTCAGAGGGTCAGAGCCCCCAGATGCTATTGTTTGCCCCAGCCTGGAGCCTTGGGAGGCTAAAGACTGAGCATTTGCTCTGCCCCGCCTCAAGGGCTATGGATTGCTTAGTTACTCGGCCTTACCAGGGGCTCTGAGTCCACCACATCGCAATTGTTTGAAACAACAGGGAATCCTGACGATCACGTGACAGGGTGTACCAACCCTGCAATGGGGCCAATGGCGGCATCCCCGCTTAACATGTTGGGCCCCCTGTGATGGGGGGGGGGGAAATAAAAATAATTGGCTGCTGATTTCAAGCTCAGTCTTGCAAAGTGATGAGTTGTACCTGAAAAGTGCAGAGCACTCTCCACTCCCATTGACTCTCATCAGTGGACTTAAATGGGAGTTGAGGGTGGGTGGTATTTCAGTGGAGGAGTTCAGCATGGGGAAGGTCTCACTTTATCATCCAGGTTCTAGCTGGCTGCCTACAAATCTCTTGCTCTTTCTTATTCATTTGATGAGGAAAAAAGGCATTTAGAGTTCCACCTTGCCAGGTGCTGAGCACCCTCCTCTCCAACTGATGCTGATGAGTACCTAATTCACGACCATGAAAACAGTGTCGTGGACCGTGAAAAGTGGTCTCCCCCCATGAAATCCAGTCTTTTGTGTGTGTTTATACTATACTATACAGATTTCATGGGTAAGAACAGAGTTTTTCAAATTGAGGGTCTTGACCCAACAGGGAGCTGAAGGGGGGTCACCAGGTTATTTGAGGGGGGTCATGGAATTGCCATCCTTACTTCTGCACTGCCTTCACAGCTGGGCAGCTGGAGAGCGGCTGCCGTTGGCCGGACACCCAGCTCTGAAGGCAGCGTCCTGCCAGTAGCAGCACAGAAGTAAGGGTGGCAACACCATACCATGTCACCCTTACTTCTGCGCCGCTGCCTTCAGAACTGGGTGGCCAGAGAGTGGCGGCTGCTGACTGAGGGCCTGGCTGTGCAGGCAGCAGTGCAGAAGTAAGGGTGGCAATACCATACCAGGCCATCCTTATGTCTGCGCTGCTGCTGGCGGCGGCTCTGCCTTCAGAGCTGGGCTCCCAGCCAGCAGCCGCTGCTTTCCAGCTGACCAACTCTGAAGGCAGCACCGCTGCCAGCAGCAGGGCAGAAGTAAGGGTAGCAGTGTCACAATCCTTCCTACAATAACCTTATGGAACCCTCCCCCCCCCCAACTCCTTTTTGGGTCAGGATCCCTACAATTGCAACATCATGAAATTTCAGATTTAAATCGCTGAAATCATGAAAATTATGATTTTTAAAATCCTCTGACTGTGAAATTGACCAAAATGGACCTTTGGTAGGTCCTACCAATGAGAGTTCAGGGTGCTGAGTATGTCCAGGAGTTGCCCAGCACCTTAAAAGACTGAGTTCATAGAGCAATGCAGACTACTGGAGTCAAGACCAATACCTGGGCCTTCTTATTTATGGTGAGATAGAAAATAAGTGGTGAAAGATCAGACTTCGTTTATTCAGTGCAAAAAATTTTAAAAAACCCCTTCTTATGATTAAGACTAAGGCAGCAGGACACGTGTGTTTGAATTTCATGTGACTAAGTGATTTTTACCTCTCCATAAGCTCAGAGCTGCCAAATGTCCTGTTCATACTCTGGTATCTGAACCAAACAATGTAGAAAAGTGCATCATTGTGTGAATGACTTTTTCCAGGACCACATTTCATTCTAATTCATTTTGGAATTGAATCCTTTTTTTATTCAGTTGATATTTAAACATTAACATTCATCGCAAGTGTCAGCTGAATTTTTACACCCAACTCCTTTGCTGCACTCTGCCTGCTCTTCCCTCCCCAACCCTGACCTGCCCACACCTCATCTTGTGTTATGAACACTTTCAATAGCACTCACAAATAATGACTGCTTCAAGCTGCTTGCCTGCTGTTTAGCATATTACAGCTGGCTTGGTGCAAAGTAGTGGGCAGAGCGTAAAAAAAGCCCTAAGAATCATGAGACCCTGGATAAATATAGTAGGGCTGCAAGACAGAACTCCTGTGTTCTCATCCCAGTTTACTCATCGACTCACTGAATGACCTTGGGGAAAGTGTATTGAAACAGGCATTGACTTCATCAGCTGGTGACTCAGCCATGTCAGCACCATAATGATAGAAGAAGGGCCTCAGTGTCAAGCAGATACCCCCACCTCCCCACCCCATTCCCATTCAGCTTTTTTCTGTGCTCATTGAACTTGTCTGTGAGTTTGCTTTGAAGAAACAATGCCATCCATTATGCACTAGACTAGAACACAGGCACAGGGTTCATCAGAACAGAGAAATAACTGAAAACATAAGCAACGGACAAAAGAGCAGCTAAGATTCAATCCAGCTCTGACCAGTCTAATCTAAAAGATGTTCCTCCAAATGTTACTGAGTGGTGCTCTAATATTAATTGAAACAAGAGGCAGCTAGTCAAATAGTCCTATTTTGTACAGGATCATATGTATGAATGAGCCACAAGATGTACTAAAGATGCTGGTCACCTGTAGTGTCTTGACCCCTCGGATTCTGCAGTAAATATCTACCAACTCTATCGTATAGTTTTAGCATGAATAGTATTCATAGTTTTGGAGAATCTCCCAGTTAGCACTTTATTGGTTGTGTTCCTTTTTTATTCTTCTAAATCTCTTGAAATCACAAGTTTATAGAACTTAATGTTAATTATATTAACAATGGGATTGATAAAATCAGCAAGTATTAATCCGTGTCAAAGATACCAGTATATAAATGGTAAAATGGTATATTAATCTTTAAATTCTTCATGTGGTAATAGAACACCTCCTGGCCATGAGCGCTATTCTACACTTATGAAAGTGCAGTCTTAATAAGATCTGCTTCTGAGCAGAGGTAGAAGTACCAAGAAATGAATGATAGAGTTGGTCTGAGGCTACAATATCTGAGCAGCCCCAGCCAAACTAGCCATGCTCAGTTTTATCCCCCGAGACAGTGCAGCTTGCTACCCACAACTATGTCAATGAGGGGCAATATTCGCAAGGAGAAGGTATGTGGATTTTAATAAATCCATCATAACATTAACCACTCTGCTGCTTCTTTGACCTAATACAGTTCTGTTTGAAACGAATGGCAAAACTCCCATTGACTTCTACTGGAGGTTGATTGGGCCTCTGGAAAGCAAACGTTTGCCACACATATTGGTTAAAATTTTCAAAGCTGAGTAGGAGATTTAGCAATACAGCTGCCACTGAAATTAACGGAGTTGTATGGTGAAATACATTGCACCCTATAATAATCTCAAGTCCCAGTTGCCTTTTCCCAATTTTGAAAAAGGAGAAAGTCTTATCTGCTTAACTGCCTCCAGAACTCTGATGTGAATAAAAATGTTCGGTTTATCAGTGGGCAATAGGAGCCACGTACATTTTCACCTGTACCTTTTAAGTTTGCAGCTGGTGAGGCTGTGCCTGTCTTCGAAGCACTTGAATCTCCTCCCACCTGTGCAAGGTGCTCACCCCAGGCTGCCTCCCAATTCTGAGCAGATGCAAATGAGAAGCAAAGGGTAGGTGAGTCACCAATAAAGAGTAATAAATGTAACACTGGTTAGATAAATAAAAACTGGTTTAACAACCATCTCATAATAAAACATATTAGAAATAAATGTATAAAAGAGACTTTTCAAAGCTGAATGAGAGCTGAATCAGGAGACAGTGAAGAGGGAGGATGCTGTTCCCTACTACTATAATAGTTCGTCTTTTTGTTTTCTTCTTAATTATGTCAAAAGCAAGTCCAAAGAAAGCACATCCATTATGACTTGAAAAAGGGAGAATGTTGTCTATTTTAAGTCTCTGGCACTGGATTTGGTCTCCCTGGATACTTCTATTCCTGAAAATTGAGGAAGATAACTTCATGTTAGGACCCCCCCCCACCCCCAAGAGGGTGTCTCTGGTACATTCTGTAGCACACTGAGGCCTGGGCAAACCAAGGTTAACATTTTAGCTGCCATTGCCTGGGGTCTGTCCTTCAAACCAGCCTTAACAGAAGGAGGAGGAGAGAGCCCCCCAAAATACCTACCCACCCAGAAACATCCAGCTTTCTTAGTACTAAGGGGAAATCTATTAAAACCAGTAGGGTTGAGTGGTAGCTAGTGGCAATTGGGCAAGATATCAGTTATACAGAATGGCGCTTTGTGATTTTTTTTTTATTGCTTTCCAGAGCATCATTATTAATGGTGAACCTGTGACATCTAGTTGCTGTGGCAGTGATTATGATGTCAGCTGAAGCACAAGGTTCCTCTAGAAACAAAAATCATGTGTCCCTCCAAATATTTTCAAAAGTAAAGAGCAAGAGTAGATGAACAGAGAAAATCTGTTACAGGATATGTGCCTGGATTGTTGTTATATATGAATTTGGGTGTGTATGTGCCTGTCTGTGCAGATGCAGTTACCATAATTAACCCTTTGCATGTAGAGTTATCCGATATGTGCCTGTAATAATTTGTCTGTCTGTGCAATCATGCTCTTTTCCCACCACCTTTAAAAATCAGATCTTATATGCAAAATTGTTCATACGTTTCAAGTTTTCCACGAGAATTCTGCTGCTTTGAAACTCCACAGAGAATCCCAGGTCTTTGCAAGTGCACTAGAACTGATCAGAGCACTAACAGCGTTCGAGAAAAATACAAAGAACTATTTATTCACTTAGCAATCTGAGAGTTCTTGTCGCCCACTGTGTCAGGCAAAAACTCGACACCTCTACTTAACTCAGGTTTCCTCTGAGATAAAACTGTTCACTGAATAGATCTTTTAAAAGCACAGTCTATATTTGTAATGCAAAGTATGGAAAGATAGGAGGCATGTATGATAATCACAACAGCAATTCATAAGAGATCTTAACACGTGTTCAGTGTCAGTGCGTTAACTTTACTACCCCATGCCTATTCTACAGAAGCATTTTGCAGTTATGATCATTACCATGGGTGCATTTTTGGAGTGGAAAAAACAACATCCAGGCTAGTGGACATTTTGATGCGACTTGCCCAGGGCATCTTATTCAATCAGGATAAAAGCAGTGCCTGGCTGATGAACCAATGGAGAATTCAGAAAGAGAAATCATTAATGCCTTGCAAATCGCAGTTTTGTGGGCCCAGTGTTCTAAGAATAAAAAGTCACCCACAGTGATGCATGTGCACTTTTCAGGGATTAACCTAGCTACAGCTTTCCATTCTTTTATAAATACCAATTACATGACATCTACTGGACTCATGTGATGATTAGTCTACTGTGCATCTGTTAAAACTAATGATGCAAAGAATTTCCAAAGTTCAAACAGTTTCCTCACTTCCAAACGCTTATGACAAGAACATTTCTGGGAACAGGATGGGAATTTCTGGATTAAATTATGGAGAAAATTGGATTAGAGGAAAGTGTGTTTTCCTTTCTCAGAAGCAGAAATTGAATGTCATGGGGTGTGTTAATTCAGAAATAGATAGTCAAGTGACTTAATTTCTATTTATTTTCAAATACACAAAATGGACTAGATCCTTGTCTGATGTAAATCAATATATCTCAATTTAAGTTAAGGAGTTACATTGTTTTACGCCAGCAAAGGATCTGGCCCATTACATCTAATTATGTCTCAAAGCATGTGTATATAATTTTTTTAAAAATGGGGCAAATCATTCCTGGGTTTTTTTCCTCAATAGTTAGCCATGCCCAAACCATGTTGGGATCAAAGTCGACACCTGAAACTATACCCAGAAACAAACAGGAAACAAGTTTAGTGGCGGTAATTGATGTAGTATGGACCTCACTGTCTAATACCACCTGACAGACACAGATAGAGAAGATATTTTGGCTGCTGCTAACATCTGAAATGTTAGGAACAGTCAGTAAAATAAATAGACCCCAAAATAGCAAGTCTCTTGTAGTGTGTGGACAAACCCTCTCAATAATGGGCTGAAAGGACCCCATGATCCCTTCATTTCCCCATCCCTCTAGCATCACCTTTGCCTTGTGTGAATTAAAGTTCAGTCATCTTGCTCTCATCCACGTCTGTCTTGGGCAAGCCGTGGGAAAACCGCACCGTCTGCATCTGATGGAAAATGACACAGCTGCATGTCATCGACCTACTGTTGGCTCACTGTAAAACCTTCCCCACTTCATACTTTGGTCTCCTTTTGAATATAATGGTGTAAAGTATGTAACAAGTGACTGTGTCTTGTAGCTGGAGTAGGGAACTGGAAGTCCAGTGTCTTGAGTTTCTATGTCTAGCTCTGCCACTGACTTGTTACATGAGTTGTCACTTAACCTCTCAGTGTCTCATTTAACCCATCTGTAAAAAAGCAGAAGGAGTTATTTCTTTTTTGGCATTTTGGGATTCAATTCCCGCCTCTTTAAAACCTTCCTATTTAATCAGCACCTAGCAGAATATTTGTCTTTTAAGAATAAATTAGTATAACAGAGATTAGCTGAACCTCTGTTCATAAGAAAAGCTGCCTCAATATACTGTGTTAATAGGGGAGACCAGAAGATTTAGACTCTTAAGAGGCATATTGCATTTGCTTACTCCCAGGCTAATTTGACCCTTTGACCTTACATATCAATGCTACAAAAATAATAAGTGGATACATATCTTACAATATTTTCTCCCTCAGAAATGTAAATCATAGTTAAGGGAAATCCTACAAACATTTATTACTGGATGTGATACTTACTACAGTGAGTTGTTCCATTGACTTCAAAGGATGACTCATGGTAGCAGGCACTATGCCTGGTAATAAGTATTTACAAGACCATTCCCTAATGGCGTAAGTGCAGCAACATGTGGAATGAATGATGTGCTAAGATTGCCACTGACCTCCAGTAGTTTCTATACAGGCGATATATATTTCTCAATCTTGTGCCTACTTGGCATATTTTGAGGGTGTGTAATTTCCAGCCATGGCAGCATTGTACCACTGGCTCAGCATCACATCACCTCCTTCCAATGCTGCTCTTTCCACCATCACAACCTTACCCTAGTTCCTTCTTCAAGAGCAGATCTGGATTCAGACAAAGGTCTTACAAAGAAGTCTATGAAACTGTTTTTAACATATCTAGGGCAGGTTCAAATAATGATACCAGGCTAACAATAGGCGGATGGGATCATGTTCTAGAATGGCAGATGTATCCACATTCTGATGTACTGTAACCTCCCAATCTGTTCAGCCCATCTCAGGTGTAGACAACCATCTCTGCCTGTGGCACACAATAGTTTAGTCTCCTATGGGCTGTAATACTTTGGTCAAATTTTGGTTGTTGGATTTAGTGTGTGTGCGTGCTGGGTGGTGTTGCTGTGCCTGTGAAATACTGGAGGTCAGACTAGATGATCTGATTTCTTCTGCCTTAAACTTGATGACTTTATATAGACAGAACAGGTGGTAGCCCTGGGGGGCAATATTGTCAAGTGCTGTATTTAGGAGGGCGTAACAGCACCGTACAGTTAACTGTTTCTTTAGTTTGGTAAATTGTAACCAGCAAATACTGTAATTCAAATAGTTGCATAATTACAGCAAGCATAGCTTTCTGTCTATATCCTATTGCCAACAAGCCAGTAATCACTGTTTATCATGTGAATGACTATTGGTTCAGAGTTGGCCAACTATAGATTTTTCCCTTTCCCTGTAATACATATATTTATTTAGCACTCTCCACCAAAGCTCTGTACAACAGAATACAAACAACTACAGTCTCATAAAAACCCAATAAAATATCTTACACACATACACAGAAGAGGAGGTCAGTTTAACCAAAGGAATGACAAAGTTTTGAAGGGAAGATGCTAAATGTAGGGCCAACAGTTATTGCTCTAAAATCACGTTTAAGAAAAAAATCCACACATGTGCTTTGTAAAAATGGGGAGATCTATGGGAATTAAGGATGCACAGTATAGTTCAGGACTGACCCGGGAAAGAATCTGAGGATTTATTTCAGACAGTCGTAACAGAGAACAGTGACATTTAGCACCCAGGTTTAATTCAAAACTGATTCAAATGAACACTTGTAAATTTGATTGCTGGTACGCTTGAGGGGTGGCAAATACAGCAGAGTGGTACAGTAGATCCACTAATGCCATCTCCCATTAAAGGTTCCTGCAGGTGACTTTTGCCTGCCTCAACCAAATAATGTGCACAAAATCAAGGGCGAACTGAAGGGAAAGAGTTTTGCAGAAGCACTAAGCAGTGTGGCCCCCTCATAGCCCTTTGGTCATGTGGAAAACTCCAGTGCAGAGGCAACAATCTGTGAAATTCATTAGGGGGCCAGATGCTGCTGCTCAAAGCCAAGAAGAGCCAGGGAACAACGTGCAAGTGGTAGAGAAAAGAAAATGCATAAATAAGTCAACACATCTAGTACTTAATCTGTCAACTGCATGTTTTATTTGTAGATACCCACCGCTGGTGCAAAGCAAATCAAGCATTAAAATTCATACAACAGCAAAAAATTAGGCAACGAAGGGGCATTTTTAAGACTCAAACATTCTTTTCTTCAAAGTAGGCCATCCTGGCTCTTGAGCACGAGGCATCCAAATCAGTTTCCTAAGATAATCCATTACAAATTATGACCAGCTTCCAAAAGCATGGTTGGAAGCTTGGCATGATCTGCTGCCTAGGTTTCACTTTTCTGTCCTGTTCATCTCAGACAAGTTCCAGGCATGACAGGTCAGGAGACGGTTGGGTTCACTCTATGAATTTTTTAAATGATTTTTATTTTATTTTTAATTTCCACACAAATGCATGCCAGCAGCGCAACTCATCAGCAGTAGACATAGCTCTCTGAGCTATGCTGCCCTTCCGTAGATCATGCTGCAAAACAAATTAAGGTCTAGTTACATAGAAAGTGATTGTGATTAAGGCTGCGATTCTTTCCCAGAGGTCACGGAAGTCATGGATTCCGTGACTTTCCACAACCTCTGTGACTTCCGCAGTGGCTGGTGAGGCTGACTTCAGGGCCCTACAGCCAGCTGTACTGGCCGCTTGTGGAGCAACCCAGGGCCAGCTGCTCCGCCGGGGCCAGCCGCCTCCGCCGCTGTTTGGGAGGTCTGGGGCCAGCTGGCTTCGGGAACCGTGTGCATAGTGGACAGTGTGGCTGGCTCCGGGGACCGCCAGAGCAGCAGTCCTGGGGGTGCCCTGGGGACTGCCGGAGCAGTAGCAGTCCCAGGGTGGCTGGAGCAGTGGCCCAGGGCATCCCCAGGAGCAGTGGCTGGGGGGCAGTCAACCCCAAGCGCTGGCATAGGCCCCACCCCAGCAGGGGGCCCCCAGAGCAGCGGGACCCCAGAAGTAGAGATTTAGTCAGGGGGTTTTTTTGGTAAAAGTCATGGACAGGTCACAGGCTGTGAATTTTTATTTATTTCCAGTGACTTGTCTTTGACTTTTACCAAAAATACCTGTGACTAAATCTTAGCCTTAATTATGATCAGAGAAATAGCCATGATTTCTCATATATTTGCTGTCCCCCAAAAGGAAAAAAACAAAAACCCATTCATGCTCTCCTGTCCCCAAATCATACCTTTTACAATCAGAAGCAGCCTTCTTATAAGATTAGGCCATGCTTTATAAATGTTTCATGGTTTTAAATCTTCGTGGTGTAGTAGCTTTTTGATGTGGAAAGTACCCATGCTGGGCAATGCAAGAACAATTAGATATTTGTTGTTTGTAGAAGGGATTCACTTGTCATTCCATCAATCTCTCTTTTTTTGTTTACTGAGTTATTTCAAAACCTTTCCCATTTGTTTCCTTTCCACCTGGGATGGATAAACAGGATCAGATAAAGTCAAAAATCCTTCCCTCTGTCTCGGGCTGAACTTATGTGGAATATTTTTGAATTTTAGAAAGTTGGGTTAAATATTTCACTTGCTCTTGTGTTTAGGTTCTGGCCACGAGGAAAAACTGTTGTCACAGTATTAGTAGCCTGACAGCAATGCTGAAATCACCAGAAATTTCTCAACAAAGCCAAGATTTCCACCTGAATTTTTCATACCTAAGAGGATTGGTTACTTCTGATAACCATCCAAACAGAACTGCTATTCTGACATTTGGACGCTAGTGATGGGCAAATTTAAAAATTCTGCCCCCTGTATATCCTAAAAAACTGCATTAGCTGTATACACAAAGGGCCAAATTCACAACTGGTGTAAACTCTTGGCTTCTTGGGATAGATGGATGAATTTTGGCCGCATGACTTTTGTTTCCCTTTCTAAGCTGTATTGAAGTCCTTTGATCCTGCACACTTTTCTTTTGCATGGAAACCATATTGCACCTCTTTATGACATCATTTCGATGCACCAACCCATTCTTTTCTTTTCCAGTGAGCCTCTAGAGAGGCTGGAAGAGTGTTTTGGATCACTTGCTCACAATGTGATTAATCCTGGATTAGATGTAAGGGGATACGGTACCAGTCCTGAATGCTGTTATCATCTGTGCATAGAATGTTAGACCTTACAACTGTCTCAGTTTGATCAGGACATCCGGATTTTGTAACATCATTTTATAACTGTTCCTCTGTCCCTAATTCCATCCTGTAGAGTTCTGAGGCTATGTAACAAGAAGCCACCAAGTTACTATCCCTTGCTTCTGTCTGCCAGTGTCACCTGCTGTTCTGGCATCATCATCCAAGCATGTCACACTTACAATCGGAATGTCAGTTTGATGTTTGAGATTCACAACTAGCACTCAGACTGGGGAGAGGGTTGACTTCTGGAGCCAGAGCTCAGTTTGGGAGCACATAAAAGCACTGGAGTCCCCTCGCTTTTTGGCAGGACTTCAAGGATTATCCCAATGAAGAGATCTTGACAGCATACTTGTAAACTCCACAGGCCCCAGGGGCTCAAACACCATGATATTTATGCTAGATTGCCAAAATAGTTTTACTGTTATGCAGACATAGGTCTCTTGGTAAGAACTAGCATTTCTGACACCTGTTAATTGGCATTTGAAAGAATCAGGACTGTCTAAAGTCGGTAAAGTAGCAGAGCATGACAATGCGTTGAAAGCCTATGTTTGGCGTTTTTCTGTTCTCAGTTTAAACCTACCTCAGCTCCATGGGCACCACAAATATTTGTAAAAGCCAATATCAGCTGGAAGAATTACATGGTGTATTGTTGGCATTCCTGATATATTTAGTACAAGAAGCTCTCACAGTTCGCTGGGTCTTTATTACAGCCTCAGTCTCTACAAAAAGGAAAAAAAAAATAAAGCTTTTAAAGTAAATAGGAGCTAAGGCCCTGATACAGCAAAGCACCTAAACATGTGCTCTTCTTTAATGGGACTACACGTGTGCTTTAAAGTTAATCATGAGCTTAAGCGCTTTGGTGAATCAGTGCCTATGTCATGTGGAATTGTTGTATCTAAGCTGTGTGCTTTGTAATATTTCACCAGGCAAAACCAATAGGTTCTTTCCATTCCCCTGGTGTGGGGTGGCTGGGTATGCTGCTCTGTGAGAGTAGGAGACATGATTTAAGCAGAAGGGGAAAGAAAAAGAAAGTGGTAAAGAAAAGAGAAGGGAAGATAAAGAACTTTTCTTTTTCCTCATCTCCCACTTTTTTCCCCCTTCTCAAAACTGTTTGTGCCCCTGTCTCCAGCCTCATGTCCTTTCCTTTTTTGTCCTCTTCCATTTTTATCCCTTCTTTCTTACCTTCTTGCCTGCCTGTCTCACAAAACGCCATCTTGCCCTCTCCTGGACAACTGTACATTTGCAGGCAAATACAGAGGGTTATACAGGGACCATCTCTTCAGCAGGGCCATAATTGTGAGTGACTCCTCAACGGGTACCTCCCTTGCCTGTCAATAGGTGCACCCTTTGCACTATTAAAGATAAATGTCCTGTAGACTCTGACCTCTGCAGTACAGTAATAAGGATATTTAAACCTAACTTAACTTTATTGCCTATATACAGCTTTATTGTAATCACCTTTGGTTTTTCCTATCTCTTCTGAAGGCAGTGCTCTCACAATTCCAGGGCTGTGAAGAGAAGTAAGTGGCCTTCGATTCATATCATGTCAGTCAATCAACAAAGCCACTTGACAGGGAACTTGGAGGTATGTATCTTCATTTTCACATGGGCTTGTAAACATTGGCACACATGGCACATCATATTAGATAGCTGGTTAGGCCCTTCCCAGTTTGGTCTCACTCCCTTAAGTTGTTGCTTGCCTGCTCTTCATCCTGACAGCAGCTGTTATCAGCTTCCTCTTGCCCTCTCTCTATGTTATCACTGCTCTGTCTGCCACCAGCAGAGCAAAATTAACCAATTAGTGTAGTCTACCATCCAGGGAGTGCAATATTAAAGGAATGACATATAAGAATGCTGGTAAGAGACCCGTCTGCATTGCTTGGCCTCATGGGTCAGGGTTAATATCTCTGTCATGTGACAGGGATCAATATCCATTGATTCCAGCTGCTACTATTATAAACTCCCTGTGTGCCTCCTTCATGCTATCATAGGCGAGATTCAGTCATAGACCAAAGACAGTAGCCTTAGTACTTTTAGAGGAGCCAGAAGGAAACCTCTCTCTGACCAATCAAACTGGAGAAGTACTAAGCTTATCTCAGAGGGTAGTTGCTCTTTCATTACCTCATAGTTACACAGGATTAGTCAGATCAGATCAGTCCTTCTAATCCTGCATCCCTTTCACAGTGCCTAGCGCAAATGTTACAATAGTACTCTTAATTCAGCCAAGTTCACTTTATGACATAATCAGTAATACATAAAGCTACAGATATAACTGGGAAAACAGGAATCCATATGTGCAACATGTGCTAATGTATAGATGCTGGTGTAACCTTCACATTTGCATGCCCATTGTATTTATGTAGGTTTATTTGTACTCTATTACCTTGCTTTCGGAAAGTCGGGGTGGAAAGGGAATAAAATACAAGGAGGCAAGTGCAATTATTCCAACGATCACACCATTTCACATTTAGAAAATGTATAATTTTATTATATTTCTATTTTGGTAGTACAAAGATGTGGAAGGTACAGTGCAAGTCCAGAAATAGACAAAAGCCCAGATTGTTAAGGGTATTTAGGCACTGCTGCACTCAGCATTGCACACCTAACTGATTTAGGAGCCCAAGTCTCATTTTCAAAAGGGAGAGTTAGTGGGATTTAGGCTCCTAACTGCCTAAATCTCTTTGGAAAAGGAGGTTTAGGCTCTGAACTCAGTTAGGTACTGCAACGCTGAGCGCAGCTATGCCTAAATACCTTTAAAAATCTGGGCCAAAGTCCCTGTCACCATTTACAATCTATGAGTGCCTTTATTTGAAAGTGCAGCTATCTAATCTCAAATATAAAGGTGCAAGATTCAAATAATGTTATCAGATAGGATCATGCATGTCTAACTGCTGTTAGATGGTTAAAAATGTAGTGGAAATTCAATATACTGTGCCTATTCCGAATATAATTTGCAAGCACATATAAACAAGGCTCTGTGAGAAGGTGAACCTATGTTTCTATGGCAGGATGCTCTGGTGGAAATTCCGTAGCAGCTTCTGATAAATTTTAAAATGGTGGTTTTTAAATGGAATTAAATATAAAATTGTATTATTTAATCAGTCAAGTAGCCTGCCTGTGTTGTGTATTTTTATATTAAATTTAGGGATGTCAAGTGATTAAAAAAATTAATTGTGCAATTAATCACGCTGTTAAACAATACTAGAATACTATTTATTTAAATAATTTTGGATGTTTTCTACATTTTCAAATAGACTGATTTCAATTACAACACAGAATACAAAATGTACAGTGCTCACTTTATATTTATTTTTGATTACAAGTATTTTCACTGTAAAAAAACAAAAGAAATAGTATTTTTCAAATCACCTAATACAAGTACGATAGTGCAATCTCTTTATTATGAAAGTTGAACTTACAAATGTAGAATTACATACAAAAAAACTGCATTCAAAAATAAAACAATTTTAGAGCCTGCAAGTCCACTCGGTCCTGTTTCTTGTTCAGCCAATCGCTCAGCCAAACAAGTTTGTTTGCATTTGCAGGAGATAATGCTGCCCGCTTCTTGTTTACAATGTCATCTGAAAGTGAGAACAGGTGTTCTCATGGCACTGTTGTAGTCAGCATCACAAATTATTTACGTTCCAGATGTGCTAAAGATTCATATGTCCCTTCATGCTTCAACCATCATTCCAGGGGACACATGTCCATGCTGGTGATGGCTTCTGCTCGATAACAATCCAAAGCAGTGCGGACCAACACATTTTCATCTTCATCTTCATTATCTGAGTCAGATTCCACCAGCAAAAGGTTGACTTTCTTTTTTGGTGGTTCAGGTTCTGTAGTTTCTGCATTGGAGTGTTGCTCTTTTAAGACTTCTGAAAGCATGCTCTACGCCTCGTCCCTCTCAGATTTTGGAAGGCACTTCATATTCTTAAACCTTGGGCCGAGTGCTGTAGCTATCTTTAGAAATCTTACCTTCTTTGTGTTTTGTGAAAGTGTTCTTAAAATGAACAACACATGCTGGGTCATCATCCGAGACTGCTATAACATGAAATATATTGCAGAATGTGTGTAAGACAGAGTAGGGGACATACAGTTCTCCCCCAAGGAGTTCAGTCACAAATTTAATTAATGCATTATGCTTTTAACGAGCAACATCAGCATGGAAGTATGTCCTCTGGACTGGTGGCCGAAGCATGAAGGGGCATACGAATGTTTAGCATATCTGGCACGTAAATACCTTGCAATGCCAGCTACAAAAGTGCCATGCAAATGCCTGTTCTCACTTCCTGGTGACATTGTAAATAAAAAGAGGGCAGCATTATCTCCTGTAAATGTAAACAAACTTGTTTTTCTTAGTGATTGGCTGAACTAGAAGTAGGACTGAGTGGACTTGTAGGCTCTTAGATCGCACTAAAGTATTGGCTGAGGTGAATTGAAAAACGCTATTTCTTTTGTTTATCATTTTTACAGTGCAAACATTTGTAATACTGTATAAAATAATATACACTTGGATTTCAATTACAACACAGAACACAATATATATGAAAATGTAGAAAACCATCTAAAATATTTAATGAATTTCAATTGGTATTCTATTGTTTAACAGTGCGATTAAAACTGCTATTAATCGCGATTAATTTTTTGTAGTTAATCGCGTGAGTTAACTGAAATTAATCAACAGCCGTTATTAAATTTAATATATTATAAGCTGTTTCCATATTTTCAGTTTTCACTATATCACAGATTTTTATACTGAAAGCAAGTAACTATGTTATAGAAGTTGTTGAGGTGAAGCTGGAGGTTTCGATAGCTTGAGAGATGGTACTTTTGGCACCTGAGGAAATTATTTCAGATTATGGTATGAGCACAGTAGCTAGGTATGTCTTCTAAAATGACCAGAAGTGAAATTCATTAATAAAGTTAACTATCTCAACAATGAAATGACCATCATAAGGTTTCAGTCTCAACCAATTGAAATGAATGGAGCAATTAACACCTCTCAGAACTATTTTTTCAGGCTATCTGCAGATTCAGGAAGACTTTTACTACTTCAGTTTACATTGACTAGCACTTTCAATTTTTTTCTCTGCAACCAGAAGGGATAGTTTTGTTTTGTTTTTTTTTAACGAAAGCTTGGATTTTGACACACAATTCTGTGGCAAAGCATGAATTCCACAGCTGTGAAGTAACAGAACACTCAGGGTCCTGTTTATAACTTCCTTTTCTTCAGCCAAATGTATTCAGACTGAAGACCTGATTCTCTTCTCACATATTCCTATTTGAATCAGGAGCAACTCTATTGATTTCAGTGGAGTTACAACCCATGTAAAACTGTGATATGGGTACCTGGATTTAAGCTTAGTCAATCCTGAAGCAATTTTTGAGTTATCCATTCTCATCAGAAAGTATCTAGAAAATCTCAGTATTAAAAACACCTCAGCAAGAGTTTACCACACTTTTTTTTGTAAAAGGTATAAGCAATTGAAAACGAGGACCTTAAAATGGATGTGTGTCTCCACCAACTGAAAGAGTGCTATGGAAGCAATGCTCCAATTCAGGATTCCTTTCTGTCTGTATTTGCCTGTTTCTAAAAATGGTTAGGAGATGGTACTCTAGGACAAATTCAGACTTGAAGCTACAACAGCTCTGGATTTGCATCTCTGACTGTTTTTTCAAAAAAAAGGAGTACTTGTGGCACCTTAGAGACTAACCAATTTATTTGAGCATAAGCTTTCGTGAGCTACAGCTCACTTCATTGGATGCATGCCGTGGAAACTGCAGCAGACTTTATTTATACACAGAGAATATGAAAAAATACCTCCTCCCACCCCACTGTCCTGCTGGTAATAGCTTATCTAAAGTGATCATCAGGTGGGCCATTTCCAGCACAAATCCAGGTTTTCTCACCCTCCACCCCCCCACACAAATTCACTCTCCTGCTGGTGATAGCCCATCCAAAGTGACAACTCTTTACACAATGTGCATGATAATAAAGTTGGGCCATTTCCTGCACAAATCCAGGTTCTCTCACCCCCTCACCCCCCTCCCAAAAACCAAACACACAAACTCACTATCCTGCTGGTAATAGCTCATCCAAAGTGACCATTCTCCCTACAATGTGCATAATTAAGGTGGGCCATTTCCAGCACAAATCCAGGTTTTCTCACATCCCCCCCACCCCCATACACACACAAACTCACTCTCCTGCTGGTAATAGCTCATCCAAACTGACCACTCTCCAAGTTTAAATCCAAGTTAAACCAGAACATCTGGGGGGTGGGGGTGGGGGTAGGAAAAAACAAGAGGAAATAGGCTACCTTGCATAATGACTTAGCCACTCCCAGTCTCTATTTAAGCCTAAATTAATAGTATCCAATTTGCAAATGAATTCCAATTCAGCAGTTTCTCGCTGGAGTCTGGATTTGAAGTTTTTTTGTTTTAAGATAGCGACCTTCATGTCACTTCATGTCATGTCATGTCGGATGGGCTATCACCAGCAGGAGAGTGAATTTGTGTGGGGGGGTGGAGGGTGAGAAAACCTGGATTTGTGCTGGAAATGGCCCACCTGATGATCACTTTAGATAAGCTATTACCAGGAGGACAGTGGGGTGGGAGGAGGTATTTTTTCATATTCTCTGTGTATAAATAAAGTCTGCTGCAGTTTCCACGGCATGCATCCGATGAAGTGAGCTGTAGCTCACGAAAGCTCATGCTCAAATAAATTGGTTAGTCTCTGAGGTGCCACAAGTACTCCTTTTCTTTTTGCGAATACAGACTAACACGGCTGTTACTCTGAAACCTGACTGTTTTTTGTATCCTGGCTGTGGGGTTTTATTTTGTCGTCTTTAGATTTTGCTTCTTCCTACTTTTTTTTCATAGTGAATGATTTTCATCCACTCCTTCCCCACACTCAGTCACGTTTCTATTCATTTGAGTAGCACTTACAGTTACCTCTGAAAGCATTTTCAAAGCAAATAAATCCTCAAACCATTACAAATAATTCCCATTAAAACTGGGTTTAGAAAAGTCAATTTACACCAGAAATGGGAGGAATGTGTAGGGACAAGAGATGACACTGTCACAGTTAAGATACACAACTGATTTCCCTTCCTTGCCTATCACAGCTATATTGTAGGCAAGCTGTGCCCCCTTGTGCCTAATATATGCCAAGATTTTCAAAAGTGCTTAGTGGCTTTGGGTCCCTTAACAGGACGGATTTTTCATAGGCTGGGTGGCTCTGTGCTTTCTGAAAATCAGCCCCCTTTAAGATGTCTCAAGTTAGGTACCCCAAAATTGGGTCACACAAAATAATGAGGCACTTTTGAAAATCCTGTCCATAGTATCTAAAGCAAGCAGGGAGCACAGGTTTGAATTGTCCCTCTAATGTTTCTAATAAATTTGCAACATTGCAAAAAGACTCCTTAATTCTAGATTTCTGTCACTGAATGTTGTAAACCCATATAGTTAAAAAGTGACTTGGACATGGATTTTGGTGAGTTAATTTATTTTCAATTTTTCTCTAGTATGAAATGGATAGAGCAATTGTTAAATATTTATCCCAAACTGAATACTACCCAGAAGTAAATAATTTCAGCCACATTAATCTAGGAAAGCCAGAAATTAATTTACAAAGGTCAAAGAAATTTTTACTAGTGTTAGACCACCACTGTAGCAGATCATATTTTAAACTCACCCCAACACATTTATTTATTCCACTGCATCTCCACAGCACTTCATTTTCACAAAAGGAATAAATTGAGTATATATTATAGTTGTGCCTAAGAGAAGCCTCAGATCTGAGTACCCCTGAATGTTGTGAATACAAATTCTGAACCCAGATCTGAATTTCTCAAATGGTTCCTAACTTTACAAGGGACTGAACCAAAACTCTGAATTGGATTACATCAAATGTGGATCTAGATCTGAATTTTAATGCTCAGGCTTCGTATCACTAATTCCTAAATGTATCTCTTCTTAATGATTCTATTGTATAGCTAAGTCTTATTGATTATCCAAATTATAAACAGAGGTTTACAAACATGATACTGTGTGGACCACATCTTTACAGAGATTGTTTTGGAGGTCTGTTCCCCTGATTTGCGACCATGAGGGCCACCTTCATTTCCATTTGTGATTGCAGAACTAAGGATGTGTGCATTTTTAGCTGGCTTTTAGTGCTATTTAGTAGCTGGAAATGAGGGAAAACCAGTGGCCTATGACTAGCTCTCCACAGACCTCCTGCAAATGCTTCAAGCAAGAATCTCACTCTACTTCTTGAACTTAATTCAAGGTCAGACGAAAAAAATCAAGGTTTCTTTCAATGGTGCTGAAGGAACATAGGCAGGTATTCTTGATGCTGACTCTGCGTGTGACATTCCCAGCAACTGGCCTTCATAAAGTCAGACTCAGCCATCCTTTCCTGCTGTAAGGAGCTCTAGGATTTAACTGTACCTGGTAATCAAGCCTAAGCACAATAATGACTCCCAAGCCTTTCCTGGCCCACAGTAAGAATGCTGGAGTCTGGGTTGCTATTTCTGTAAACTGTTTACTCTGCACATACTTCTGCAAATCCAATCCTGCTCTCAAATTGCTTCCCATAAACAGTGTAGAATGGTTTTGATACATGGTGTCATGTTCTGAAGTCTCTTTTGCTAGCAGAAATATGACTGTATAATAGCATATTGTGTTTTATTCCCCTCCCCCTCCACGTGCAGTGCTTCATTAAGTGCCTGAATAAATCTCTCGGTGAAAAACATTTGTTATCAAATGGTAGGAAGACAGATGTAATGTGCTTAATTCTGTGTTTCTGCTGTCCATGTGTAGGTGAGCATTCTTGACAAATGGAGACAGGGCACTCTCAGTTAAGGGTCCATCAAAAGCCAGATGTTAACATTCAAAACATGGTGCAAGGCTTATTTTATAGCCAATGCCTTTGCTTAATCTTACAGCATCATTATTTATTATTGAGCGTCAACAGTGTGCTCAGTGCCATTCTAGCATACAGGAAAATATGGTCCCTGGCCTAAGCGGCTTGCAAACTTATGGAGAAAAATAGAATACTTCAGACATGTAATATTTTGGGAGCTGGAAGCAACCTGAGGATGTTTAACAATTTTACAGAGGCAAAGGCTTCCAAGAAATGAACTGGATTTGTTGTTGACCATTTGTATAGTTCCATTTCTGACAGACAAGGGAATGTGGGTCTTGAAGGGGATACTCTGTTGTCACAGGTTTCAGAGTAACAGCCGTGTTAGTCTGTATTTGCAAAAAGAAAAGGAGTACTTGTGGCACCTTAGAGACTAACCAATTTATTTGAGCATAAGCTTTCGTGAGCATCCGATGAAGTGAGCTGTAGCTCACGAAAGCTCACGCTCAGATAAATTGGTTAGTCTCTAAGGTGCCACAAGTACTCCTTTTCTTTCTGTTGTCACAGAGTATTCAAAAAATCTGCCTCCTTTGAGTAAATGCATATTTCTCCAACAATATCAATCGCTTTTCAGGACTTCAGAAGCCTCTAGTCATGTTGATGTATTACAAAACAGTAGGCTTGATCTTACATGGTGCAGGTGTTGAGTGTTGTGCGTAAGGCGAAAAGTTCTGAGCAGAACTAGGGAGCAGGTAAACTCACTCATGCAGTAATAAAAGCACCACAAGGTGGCCACCAAGTTATTCCTGCCTAGTAGGAGTGAGGCCAAAGAAGGAAGCACAGAGTTTAGAATGGTTTCAGAGTAACAGCCGTGTTAGTCTGTATTCGCAAAAAGAAAAGGAGGACTTGTGGCACCTTAGAGACTAACCAATTTATTTGAGCATGAGCTTTCGTGAGCTACAGCTCACTTCATCGGATGCATACTGTGGAAGCTGCAGAAGACATTATATACACACAGAGACCATGAAACAATACCTCCTCCCACCCCACTGTCCTCCTGGTAATAGCTTATCTAAAGTGATCATCAAGTTGGGCCATTTCCAGCACAAATCCAGGTTTTCTCACCCTCCGCCCCCCCCCCCCACAAACTCACTCTCCTGCTGGTAATAGCCCATCCAAAATGACAACTCTCTTCACAATGTGTATGATAATCAAGGTGGGCCATTTCCTGCACAAATCCAGGTTCTCTCACTCCCTCACCCCCCTCCAAAAACCACACACACAAACTCACTCTCCTGCTGGTAATAGCTTATCCAAAGTGACCACTCTCCCTACAATGTGCATGATAATCAAGGTGGGCCATTTCCAGCACAAATCCAGGTTTTCTCACCCCACCCCCCACCCCCATACACACACAAACTCACTCTCCTGCTGGTAATAGCTCATCCAAAGTGACCACTCTCCCTACAATGTGCATGGTAATCAAGGTGGGCCATTTCCAGCACAAATCCAGGCTTTCTCACACACACACACCCCTTCCCGGGGACACACACACACACAAACTCACTCTCCTGCTGGCAATAGCTCATCCAAACTGACCACTCTCCAAGTTTAAATCCAAGTTTAACCAGAACGTCTGGAGGGACGGGGGGGGGGGTAGGAAAAAACAAGGGGAAATAGGCTACCTTGCATAATGACTTAGCCACTCCCAGTCTCTATTTAAGCCTAAATTAATAGTATCCAATTTGCAAATGAATTCCAATTCAGCAGTTTCTCGCTGGAGTCTGGATTTGAAGTTTTTTTGTTTTAAGATAGCGACCTTCATGTCTGTGATTGCGTGACCAGAGAGATTGAACTGTTCTCCAACTGGTTTATTCTTGACATCTTATTTGACATCTTGACATCTTGACATCATATTCTTGATGTAATTCTTGACATCTGATTTGTGTCCATTGATTCTTTTACGTAGAGACTGTCCAGTTTGACCAATGTACATGGCAGAGGGGCATTGCTGGCACATGATGGCATATATCACATTGGTGGCTGTGCAGGTGAACGAGCCTCTGATAGTGTGGCTGATGTTATTAGGCCCTGTGATGGTGTCCCCTGAATAGATATGTGGGCACAGTTGGCAACGGGCTTTGTTGCAAGGATAAGTTCCTGGGTTAGTGGTTCTGTTGTGTGGTATGTGGTTGTTGGTGGGTATTTGCTTCAGGTTCCAGGGCTGTCTGTAGGCAAGGACTGGCCTGTCTCCCAAGATTTGTGAGAGTGTTGGGTCATCCTTCAGGATAGGTTGTAGATCCTTAATAATGCGTTGGAGGGGTTTTAGTTGGGGGCTGAAGGTGATGGCTAGTGGCGTTCTGTTATTTTCTTTGTTAGGCCTGTCCTGTCATTATGCAAGGCACTGCATTTAGCCGTATGGAGTGGAAATCTATCAACTGCATGAAAAAACTTGTACAGATACAGACAGACATCATCTTCCTTTCCAAATGCAAACAGATGGACATCGTACCAAAAGGACTGAAGGTAAAAAATCCATTACAGTCTACATACCACACAGACTATGCTGACAGCTTGTGCCACACACTCTCAAAGAAACTGCGGAATCACCTGATCAACATCCTCTACAGCAAACAGAGAAAGATTAAGAATGAGCTCTCAAAAATGGATATTATCATAAAAAAACAACCTTCCACACAAACTTCCTCGTGGCTGGATTTTACTAAAACTAGACAAGCCATTTACAACGCACACTTTGCTTCTCTACAGAAGAAAAAGGACACTAAACTTTCTAAACTACTACATGCTACAAGGGGCCACAGCAATGGTTCCCTCAACCTACCTAGCAATATTGTTAACCTATCCAACTATACTCTCAGCCCAGCAGAAGCAGCTGTCCTATCTCGGGGCCTCTCCTTCTGCCCTTCCACCCCCACGAACATGATACAGTTCTGTGGTGACCTAGAATCCTATTTTCGACATCTCCGTCTCAAGGAATATTTCCAAAATACCTCTGAACAACATACTAATCCACAGAGGCCTCCCTACCAACACTACAAAAAGAAGGATTCTAGGTGGACTCCTCCTGAAGGTCGAAACAGCAGACTGGACTTCTACATAGAGTGCTTCCGCCGACGTGCACGGGCTGAAATTGTGGAAAAGCAGCATCACTTGCCCCATAACCTCAGCCATGCAGAACGCAATGCCATCCACAGCCTCAGAAACAACTCTGACATCATATTCAAAAAGGCTGACAAAGGAGGTGCTGTTGTCATCATGAATAGGTCGGAATATGAACAAGAGGCTGCTCGGCAGCTCTCCAACACCACTTTCTACAAGCCATTACCCTATGATCCCACTGAGAGTTACCAACAGCAACTACAGCATTTGCTCAGGAAACTTCCTGAAAAAGCACAAGATCAAATCCGCACAGACACACCCCTGGAGCCCCGACCTGGGATATTCTATCTACTACCCAAGATCCATAAACCTGGAAATCCTGGGCACCCCATCATCTCAGGCATTGGCACCCTGACAGCAGGATTGTCTGGCTATGTAGACTCCCTCCTCAGGCCCTACGCTACCAGCACTCCCAGCTACCTTCGAGACACCACTGACTTCCTCAGGAAACTACAATCCATCGGTGATCTTCCCGATAACACCATCCTGGCCGCTATGGCCCTCTACACCAACCCTCTACACCAACATTCCACACAAAGATGGACTACAAGCCGTCAAGAACACTATCCCCGATAATGTCACGGCTAACCTGGTGGCTGAACTTTGTGACTTTGTCCTTACCCATAACTATTTTACATTTGGGGACAATGTATACCTTCAGATCAGCGGCACTGCTATGGGTACCCGCATGGCCCCACAGTATGCCAACATTTTTATGGCTGATTTAGAACAACACTTCCTCAGCTCTCATCCCCTAAAGCCCTTACTCTACTTGCGCTATATTGATGACATCTTCATCATCTGGACCCATTGAAAAGAAGCCCTTGAGGAATTCCACCATGATTTCAACAATTTCCATCCCACCATCAACCTCAGCCTGGTCCAGTCCACACAAGAGATCCGCTTCCTGGACACTACAGTGCTAATAAACAATGGTCACATAAACACCACCCTATACTGGAAACCTACTGACCGCTATTCCTACCTACATGCCTCCAGCTTTCACCCTGACCACACCACACGATCCATCGTCTACAGCCAAGCTCTGCGATACAACCACATTTGCTCCAACCCCTCAGACAGAGACAAACACCTACAAGATCTCTGTCAAGCTTTCTTACAACTACAGTCCCACCTGCGGAAGTGAAGAAACAGATTGATAGAGCCAGAAGAGTTCTCAGAAGTCACCTACTACAGGACAGGCCCAACAAAGAAAATAACAGAACGCCACTAGCCGTCACCTTCAGCCCCCAACTAAAACCCCTCCAACGCATTATTAAGGATCTACAACCTATCCTGAAGGATGACCCAACACTCTCACAAATCTTGGGAGACAGGCCAGTCCTTGCCTACAGACAGCCCTGGAACCTGAAGCAAATACTCACCAACAACCACATACCACACAACAGAACCACTAACCCAGGAACTTATCCTTGCAACAAAGCCTGTTGCCAACTGTGCCCACATATCTATTCAGGGGACACCATCACAGGGCCTAATAACATCAGCCACGCTATCAGAGGCTCGTTCACCTGCACATCCACCAATGTGATATATGCCATCATGTGCCAGCAATGCCCCTCTGCCATTTACATTGGTCAAACTGGACAGTCTCTAAATAAAAGAATAAATGGACACAAATCAGATGTCAAGAATTATAACATTCATAAACCAGTCGGAGAACAGTTCAATCTCTCTGGTCACGCAATCACAGACATGAAGGTCGCTATCTTAAAACAAAAAAACTTCAAATCCAGACTCCAGCGAGAAACTGCTGAATTGGAATTCATTTGCAAATTGGATACTATTAATTTAGGCTTAAATAGAGACTGGGAGTGGCTAAGTCATTATGCAAGGTAGCCTATTTCCCCTTGTTTTTTCCTACCCCCCCCCGCCCCGTCCCTCCAGACGTTCTGGTTAAACTTGGATTTAAACTTGGAGAGTGGTCAGTTTGGATGAGCTATTGCCAGCAGGAGAGTGAGTTTGTGTGTGTGTGTGTGTGTGTCCCCGGGAAGGGGGCGGGGGGGGGGTGAGAAAGCCTGGATTTGTGCTGGAAATGGCCCACCTTGATTACCATGCACATTGTAGGGAGAGTGGTCACTTTGGATGAGCTATTACCAGCAGGAGAGTGAGTTTGTGTGTGGGGGGGGTGGAGGGTGAGAGAACCTGGATTTGTGCTGGAAATGGCCCAACTTGATGATCACTTTAGAAAAGCTATTACCAGCAGGAGAGTGAGTTTGTGTGTGTATGGGGGTGGGAGAGGGGTGAGAGAACCTGGATTTGTGCTGGAAATGGCCCACCTTGATTATCATGCACATTGTAGGGAGAGTGGTCACTTTGGATAAGCTATTACCAGCAGGAGAGTGAGTTTGTGTGTGTGGTTTTTGGAGGGGGGTGAGGGAGTGAGAGAACCTGGATTTGTGCAGGAAATGGCCCACCTTGATTATCATACACATTGTGAAGAGATTTGTCACTTTGGATGGGCTATTACCAGCAGGAGAGTGAGTTTGTGTGTGTGGGGGGGGGGGGGGCGGAGGGTGAGAAAACCTGGATTTGTGCTGGAAATGGCCCAACTTGATGATCACTTTAGATAAGCTATTACCAGCAGGACAGTGGGGTGGGAGGAGGTATTGTTTCATGGTCTCTGTGTGTATATAATGTCTTCTGCAGCTTCCACAGTATGCATCCAATGAAGTGAGCTGTAGCTCACGAAAGCTCATGCTCAAATAAATTGGTTAGTCTCTAAGGTGCCACAAGTACTCCTTTTCTTTCTGAGAGTTTAGAATCTTATTCCCCGAATGAAAATTGCACTTACGCCCATGTCCTTCCGAAAAGCCCATTCTTCATCATGCTTTCTTTTAAACTTATGCCTGCTATTCCTCCCTTCAGTTCAGCACTCAAAATAGTGATGATAAGGAGTGAGAAGTTCTTAAATTGTGAGCAATAAGGAGCATTCAAAGTGAGCATTGGTGCTTGAGGGAAAATAAAGCCCTAAGTAGTAGATGCTTTATAATGAAGTCAATGGATGTTCTTTGCACAGTAACTCTCATATATACGTCTGTCATTGTGTGTCTCAGAGAAATTTTCTTTAGCATTTGCAGAGGACATAGAGTATTTCATTGGACAAGTACAATCCTCTGTTAAATTGGATATCGATGTGATAGGCCATGTAGCTAATTTTTTTGCCTTTTTCCACTAGATGTCTCATGAGACCAGCAATCAAAATTATTCTATCCAAATTTGGCTTTTTCTCAGGTACATAAAAGGGCTTATTTCCAATCATTCGTCTTCAAAATAAATTATTTTTACTAAATATATATGCTTCTATATTGGCTTGATATTTGAAATGGTATTTGCTCTGATAGCTTTAAAATTCTAAAGGCGTTGATATGATGGAGTTCAGTGGAAATTTATTGTTGCAAGCTTATCCTGATAAAGAATTTCTTGAAATCTGAATCTGATCAAGTTGTACAATGTGGACTGGAGCACAAGGTAATTAATCAAGAACATCAGCTTTTAAAGCCTTAAAAAACATCTGTAGTGCTTGCAGAACAAGGAACAATCACAAGATGTAAAAATGTTGGTGTATTTGTTCTTTTATTTTGCTATTCTGAAACTACTTTTGCAAGAGAGAGATTTTCTACTTGTAAATTCTCAACCATACCCACTCCAAAAAACTACATATGGTGTAAGAGTTTATTTTTGCAGTGGAAGGAGGGAGTGTCATGAGTGGGAAAGATTCTTCTGTTTTTATGATAATATTGCCCAGATAATGGTTCCTTCTGGCCATAAAATGTATGAGTCTGACCTCCTGTATGATACGCTTTAGAACTTCATCCAGTTATCCCCATATTGAGCCCAATAACTTGGGTTTGACTAAAGCATATCTTCCAGAAAGGCAGCCCATCTTGATTTGAAAACTTCAAGTGTATCCATCACCTAGTTTGTTCCATTGGCTAATCAGCTTCACTGTAAACAATTTATGGCTTATTTCTAGTATGAATTTGTTCTGCATGAAAGATTTTCAAACTGGTAATTTTGCATCTCTCTAGTAGGTATCTTTTCAAGTATTCTCAAGATTGAGTCAGAGAGAATGGTACAGTGAGCAAAGCAGGATTGGGAATGCACAGGAGCCTGGCACCAATCCACAGGGACAACACATCTAAGTAGTTTTAGGCACTGCTGCAATCCACAAAACCATTGCTCAGCTACTGCCTCACCCTGGAGGTGCCTAGGGTGCCACTTAGCGTCTAATAAGTTTCTATCTCTGTGGATTCACACTGCTGCCTCAGACTAGGCATCCTGATGCCTATCTCCTATGCAAACCCCATGGCAATCCTCAAACCTGGGGAAGAGAGGTAGGGGAACATGCTATCTAGCCTGTGGGACCTGATCTGTTAGGCATGTGGAGAGGACGTGTGGCTACAGGAGATGCTGGTGGCAGTGACTTTGTTCTAATTTTTATCCCAAATCGCTAGAGCACTCACCCAGGATGTGGATTGAGTTTCCCTTGTTGCTTGATGAGGAGAGAGGATTTGAACAGGGTTCTCCCACCACCCAGAAGAGTGACTGCTGAGTTGTGGAATATTCTGATGTGGGACTCCAAGTATCTCCCACTGAAGCAGTTCCATGTAGGATGAAAATGAGGCATTGTAATAGGAGGACTGGGCCACCAGGCTAACCATGAGGTTATACAGTCATTCTCTCTCTCACTCTGGCCCAATGGCTATTTAACGGATGGTTACGTTTTTCTAATAGTTATTTACTGTCACTGTTAAAAAAAATTGCACCTTTTTTCTAATTTGAATTTGTTTAGCTTCTGCTTACAACCATTGGCTTTCATTATACCTTCCTCTGGTAGACTAAGGAGCTCTCTACTATCAGAAATCTCTTCCCCAGGTAGGTACTTGTAAATAGTGATCAAGTCACCTCGTAACTGTCCCTTGGATAAACTAAATACATTTAGCTTCCTCCTAGTATCTCACTATAAGGCATATTATCCCTGAAGTGGGATTTAACTTCCAGTAGTTGTGGGGAGGTCCCGCCAGGATAGGGTGATACAATTGTGAGTCTATGTAAGCTCTGGTGATAGGAGATTTGATGGTTAGAAATATCAAGACTCAGGTGTGAGGTGACCATAACAGCTATTTTTTGACTTAGCTACCAGGTACAAAGATGATGGATCTCAAGAGAAATCTAGATAACCTTTTTGTGAGTGCTGTAAAGAAGCTGTGGCTATGGTATGTATTGGTACCAAAGATATAGAGTGATGCAGCAAAGGGGGCCTGGAAACTAAACTTAGATTGCTATGAACCTCCTGTGGTAATTTCTTTGAAATGCTTCTGGTTCTACACACAGGTGCCAGATCTCTTTGGTCACTTGATTACAGACCTAAAAGTGGCAATTCTTCAACAAAAAAACTTTAAAAACAGACTCCAACGAGAGACTGCTGAATTGGAATTAATTTGCAAACTGGATACAATTAACTTAGGCTTGAACAAAGACTGGGAGTGGATAGGTCATTATACAAAGTAAAACTATTTCCCCATGTTTATACCCCCACCCCACCCCCACTGTGCCTCAGACGTTCTTGTCAACTGCTGGAAATGGCCCACCTTGATTATCAGTGCAAAAAGGCTCCTCCCCCCCACTCTCCTGCTGGTAATAGCTCACCTTAAGTGACAGGTTTCAGAGTAGCAGCCGTGTTAGGCTGTCTTCGCAAAAAGAAAAGGAGTACTTGTGGCACCTTAGAGACTAACAAATTTATTTGAGCATAAGCTTTCGTGAGCTACAGCTCACTTCATCGGATGCTGTAGCTCACTAAAGCTTATGCTCAAATAAATTTGTTAGTCTCTAAGGTGCCACAAGTACTCCTTTTCTTTTCACCTTAAGTGATCACTCTAGCTACAGTGTGTATGGTAACACCCATTGTTTCATGTTCTCTATGTATATAAATCTCCCCACTGTATTTTCCACTGAATGCATCCGATGAAGTGAGCTGTAGCTCATGAAAGCTTATTCTCAAATAAATTTGTTAGTCTCTAAGGTGTCACAAGTACTCCTTTTCTTTTTGCGAATACAGACTAACACGGCTGCTACTCTGAAATAGAATATGGGAATCTCAGGAGGAGAGCAGCTCTGGAAAGGTGTGGAGATTCCAGTGGGAAGCTGAGGCCAATGCTCTTGTATCTGGGGAAGGCTTTGGGTTGGCCAAGGTGTTTTGGTTGGTCCAGACTGTGTTTTGTCTCACTTGAATGCATTCACATTGCAGAAATCCCCTTACTGGCATTCTCCCAGAGAGGTGATACATTGGGTTGGCAGGGAGACTGAATTACATACTCTTTCTACAAGTGGTTCTGCAAGGGGGGAGGGATAGCTCAGTGGTGTGAGCATTGGCCTGCTAAACCCAGGGTTGTGAGTTCAATCCTTGAGGGGGCCATTTAGGGATTTGGGGCAAATATTGGGGATTGGTCCTGCTTTGAGCAGGGGGTTGGACTAGATGACCTTCTGAGGTCCCTTCCAACCCTGATATTGTAAGGTTAGGGTTGAGGCATATTTGCAGGGATAAGGAGGAATCTTGCACTGATGCTGAGTTTCATGGGCACTCACTTCATTCTTCCAATAAAGAGAAAGATAAACTTGTTTGAAACTGTTTATGGAAAGCAAACTTGGCATATATGATAGGC
Organism: Lepidochelys olivacea; assembly: GCF_965140295.1. NCBI lineage: Eukaryota > Metazoa > Chordata > Testudines > Cheloniidae > Lepidochelys > Lepidochelys olivacea. Next base: position 27,512,459 of record NC_140415.1, read on the forward strand.
AGGTTTGTTTTGGGCTCCTTGGTGTCCATTTACTTTATCTTGATTTCCATTTGTTTTCCCACAGACTATAGGCATCTAGTTAAAGCTGGCCACAACTCTGGAAAGGAAGAAGCATCCATCAGATCTAATAGCTGGGGAACAGAAAGGAGTCAAGCTAGATCTTTTAAGAGATCAGGCCTTCTTCAAGAAACTCTACCTCAGAGCTGTCCTCTCTAGCATGTATCCTGTCAGTCCACTCCTCCCACTTCAAATGTGTATGAATTACTTGGAGAACTGAGAGAATCTTGGCACTGCAAAACTGTGGTCTGGGAAAATTCCACAAGATTTGAGGATAAAACCACTGCAGAACCATTTGTTGTGGACTGGCCACTTAGCAGCATTGTGAGCTATTGAGAAGCATGATTTCTTTTGCCTCCCTCTGAATCATCAGCTCTTAGCTACTGCAGAAGGCAGAATACTGGGATTGATTGACCAATTGTGTGAAGGGACTACAGGTGATGCTGAGGCCTGACTGCGGGCTACTGTCCCACAATAAAAATGATCTGGCACGTGCCGGAAAAAGACCTTAAAAGAAAACTCAGGAAAAACCTGATGGACTGAAATCTGAAGACACTTGAGGGCCCCATAGAGGAAAACAGCACTTTAAGAAGATCCATTTGATTAGAGGACTATCAGTTTTGTTTTTTTCTAAACTTAGTACCTTGGCTATTGCTAAGAAAGATACTTATTTACTGAATCAGCAGTTTACATTTAAAGGAGCTATTGTGGTTGTTGCATAGCCAGTAGTTAGATGACTGAACATGTATTCTGGGACAAGGATGCAGCAGTCCACCTTCTGATGAAGGTCAATATAGAGAACATCCCTGGTACCAATGGGATTTTTATCTCAGGGTAAGAATTTTTATTTTCTAATGTCCATTTTGCAGCTGTCCTTGAGTAACCAATCACATTATATTTTTGTAGAAATGCATTTCATTCTCTAGGAAATGACTCATACAATGTGGCAAAATATAAGACTACTGTTTACTGGTAGCTGGCTCCTATTTATCTGTTTGAGTTGAACTGATCCAGTTGACTCTTAGAACAGTGCCTGTGGTTTTATCATTCACTAATGTTGCAAAGTTGATTGTTTTATATTTTTCATATTGGTTTTGAGTTGCTGGATTTATTTCCTTTTCAAATTACTTTTTCTTAAAAAGACTCTGTTGAAACTTAGTATGTTAACAAATGAGGACAATGTATTAGCTCTTGAGATCCATTATGGATTAGCCATGATACTGGCACAAATATCTTTAATGGGAAACTAGGCATGAAATATTTTATTTTTCTCTTGACCACCTGTGGATGTATCTGTTCTGTCTCCTCCTCTGCTGGTATCCAGCCTATGTCTTCTTAAGGCGGATTTTGAAGCTGAAAAATTCCAGTTTGAGGTAAATATTCTTGCCACTTATATCTTTCATTCTCTACTGGTCTCTCTGCAGTTTTGTTAATCTTTTCTCTACATTTTCAGGTGAAGACCGTAAAGAATTATTTTTTCTGTGTCTTATATTGTGAGGGAGTTGAAAGTCTACATCAATAAGTAATTGCCTTGATGAAAAGTACTATATTAATTATTTCAAAGCATTTTGGAAGGAGCTGGGTTTTTTCTTTGTTCATGAAAGTAGATTTTATATTTGTAAGTGCTTTTTTTCCCTAAAACATCTCACAAAATGACACTTAAAATTGCAATAGTACAAAGGCCAACCTCCCCAAAAAGCCCCCAAAAGTCCCCAAAAGTCCCCAAGACTTTTTCCTTTAGTCTTATGTTGGGCTGCTTTTTTGTCTGAGTATCTGAATCAGATAAATATCATTTGTCTAGTAGATCTATTGGGACTGATCCAGTGCTTTTGAGATCCAGCAAAAGAGTCCCATTGACTTCAAATGGGGATTAGATCAGGCCTGTCGCCAGTGCAAATACAATCAAAACTGAGATTGAACTGCTGTATCTGTGGCCTTTAAGAATGGAGGGTACTGCAATTTTTAACTTTCTATGCCACTTGCTTCAGAATTCCACCAAGTTAATCATTATGCACTGGTATTCTATTACAAAGGAAAGAGGAATGTATGCCATACAGTACATTTGTTGTGGGTTTTTTTCCCCCTTGACAGTACCCCCTTAATTTCTCTCTCCCTTTACTATGTATTATTTATCTTTGTAATTGTATTCTTTCAGTCTGCATAGCCTATTGGGATGCAGTTTGTATGAGGTACTATACAAAATAATGTCTTATAGCATAAAGTATTGTTTTTAAATGTTAGGCATATTGGCCATTGATATCATTTTTATTGCACTCCAAACTCACAAGCCACTTTAACAGTAAATTCTCATATCCTTAATAGCAAATAAACAAAAAAAGAAATGAATAATATATTTTATTTATGTTGCTTCCTGCAAGTTCTGTCTAAGCCCACTGGGCGATGATTTAATTTTCATTGTCTTGTATTGCTAGCAGTCACACATATACAATCCACCACAAAGTAAATAAGACGTTTGTATTGCTGCTTCCCCGCACCCCCCCCCCCGCACCCCCCAGCATTCTGCACTGACAGCATATTCAAAATCAGAGCTGCACACACATTTGCAAAGAGTCCATCTTATCATCCATGGGTTTTTTCCACCAATGGGTCATATTATATCCATAAACTAAAATGAAAGGACTAAATTTTCAACTGTGGCCGGCTAACTTTATGGCCTAAAAGCCATATTTAGTCATCTAATTAAATAGCCTCTGAAAATCAAGCCACTGATTTAAGTGACCGACTTTCTCCACCATCTTTGGAAAATTTGGGCCTAAATGGCTTCTTCTGTGCAGATATGTAAGCATGAGGGGGTGGCTGGCTCAACTATTGCACTTCTTTCCTCTTCTAATATATGGCAGGAAATCTTAGCTATTGAAAGCTGAATCTCATCCAAATGCTCAGATGCTTATCCATACATCTGAATATTATGAGGCTCATTTCCTTTCTCCTCAGCATTGTCTTCCCCAGCCAGCCTTCTTTTCCATGAACAGATCCCCATTGTCCAACCCTCCACCACCCTGATTTTGCTAACAAAAGGACATGGGTTTGATTTTTTTTCAAAATTGGTGGTACTGTTCTTGGTCCATGGAGCCCTAAACATTTCCATGGAAAAGGCTTTATTGTTTTGTTTTGATTTTAAGGAAGAACAGTAGAGAATACTGTAGCACTGGGGTAGCTGAATGCCTTTTGTAGTTTGCTTGTCAATAGGGATGCAGAGTTGTGTGGGTAATAAAAGGATTGAAGTGAGCAACCTCACTCCCTCCAGAAGTTGCAGGGGCACAAGCGGGCGTCTCCTCTTGCCCCCTGTACAGTTCCATTAGTTCCACTTCAGTCATGTTTCCAAGTTTTTCTTCACAACCATGAGGGCTAGAAATGTATGTATGTTAAATGAAAGCTGAGATTCTGATGTAATCATATTACTTCAGGAGCTGGGGCCATAGACATAGAGGCATGGTGTCTATGCCTTAATTTGACTCTGAACCAAACATTATTGGAAGGTGCTGCTCCATGAAGGAGGACTACTGGGAAGAGATGGGATCCACCTGACAAACAGGGGAAGAGCAGCTTCTAACCCCAACTTGCCAGCCCAGTGAGTGGGCCTTTAAAATCAGTTCAGAGGGGGCAGGTGACCAAAGCCCACAGGTACTTATTAAGAAAAGTGACCTTGACAGAGGGCTGGAAGTTGAGGGGGACGGGGAAATGGAAAATTACAGTTAGGTCATAGGAACAACAAGAGGGAATACAGATGGGGATTCTGTTCAACATCTTAGATGTCTATGCACAAATGCAAGGAGTATGGGGAATAAACAGGAAGAACTGAAAGTGTTAGTACATAAGCTAAATTATGACCTAATAGGCATTAGAGACTTCCATCTCATGACTGGAATATTGGTATAGAGGAATATAACTTGTCCAGGGAGGGGAAAAAAGGGAGGAGATGTTGCATTGTACATCAAGGATGTATTCACTTGTATTAAGGTCCAGAAGGAGGTGAGTGAGGGATCAGTTGAAAGTCTCTGGGTGAAGATAAAAGGGGAAAAACAGGGGTGATGTTGTGGTAGGGGTCTACTAAAGACCACAAAATCAGGAAGAGGAAGGTGGATGAAGCATTTCTAGAAAAAAAAATATATCCAAAACACAAGGCCTAATAATGAGTGAATTTAGCTACCCTACATCTGTTGGAAAAGTAGTATGGCAAAATACAAATCTGCAGTGAGTTCTGGGAATATATTGAGGACAGCTTCTTGTTTCAGATGGTGGAGAAAGTAAACAGGGGAACAGCCATTTTAGACTTTATTTTGACTAACAGGAAGGATTGGTTGCAAATCTGAAGTTGGAAGGCAACTTGAAAGTGATCATGAAATGATAGATCTCATTATTCTGACGAAAGGAAGGAGTGAGACCAGCAGTATAAGGGCAATGGATTTCAAAAAAGCAGACTTTAACAAACTCAGAGATCTGGTTGGCAATGTCCCATGTTAAGAAAATCTAAGGGAAAACAGAGTTCAGGAGAGCTGGCAGTTTCTCAAGGTGGCAATATTAAAGGCACAACAGCAAACATTCCTGATGCGAAACAAAGATAGGAAGAATAGCAAGAAATCAATATGGCTGAATCAGGAGTTTTTAGTTACCTGAAATTCAAAAAGGAATCCTACAAAAAGTGGAAACACAGCAACTGATTAAAGAAGAGTACAAAAAACAAACAAACAAAAAAAAAAAACCAGCACAAGCATGTAGGGACAAAAATCAGAAATGCTAAGGCAAAAATGAGTTACAACTAGTAAGAGACCTAGAAGGCAAGAAGAAGAGGTTCTGAAATACATTAGGAGCAAGAGAAGGATGAAGGAAAGTCTAGGTCCACTACTTACCAGGGAAGGAGAGCGAATAACAATGACATCAAGAAGGCTGAGGTGTTTAATGCCTATTTGGCTTCAGCATTCACTACAAATTGTGACCAGATAATTAACTCAAATAATGTTAATAACAAGGGGGAACGAACAGGAGCCAGAATAGGGAAAGAACAGGTTAAAGAATGTTTAGATAAGTTAGATGTATTCAAGTCAGCAAGGCCTTCAGGCACTAACTGAAGTAATCTCAGATCTGTTATCAATTTTCTTTGAGCACGCATGAAGAGTGGATGAGATCCCAGTGGACTGAAGAAGGGCAAACATAGTATCTATCCTTAAAAAGGGGAACAAAATGAACCCAGGGAATTATAGACCAATCAGCCTAACTTCAATTCCTGGAAAGATACTGGAACAAATTATCAAACAATCAGTTTGTAAGCACTGGAGGATAGTAGGCTGATAAGTATAACCAACAGGGATTTGTCAAGAACAAATCATTACAAACCAATTTAGTTTCCTTTGTTGACAGGTTTACTTGCCTAGTGAGTGGGGGAAAGCTGTGATATTTCTTGATTTTAGTAAGGCTTTTGACAGTCATACATGATAGTCTCAAACTAGGGAAATGTGATCTAGATGAAATTGCTATAAAATGGATGCACAGCTGATTAAAAAACACACTCAAAGAGCAGCTATCAATGGTTCATTATGTAGCCTTTATAATTGGTATTACCAATGGTATCTTAAACCACAGTGACCTGTGCCAAGGGTTCATGCTTCCTAAAGGCTACAATATCAGAATTAGCAAGGTGAGGATGACAATTAGAAATATGATTAGGTTTGGAGGACACATACAATGAAAGATAGCAATGACCACAACATTCACAAGTTGTCAATCATCCTTTTAACAACAGTTTCATTAAGCAGATGAACAAAGCCACAATTACTGAGACATACACAGAGATAGGGGTAAACCATAAAACATCTAACATCAATGATTGCATACTCTCATCCCCAAGGGTACCATAGAGATGGGTGTATCTCTCAAAGGTGCTTTTTTTGTAGAGGGTTTCTTGATGGAGTTTTCCTTCCTTATTCATGTTGGGGGAGCCCCTTTTATTCTATTTTGTTACATACACACCCCCATAACTCTTATGCATATGCATGAGGGTTCCAACTCCTTTTTCTTTATCTGGATTTCCACACCCCATAAATGTTGGGGTGCCCCGCTTTTCATAGGCTATCCTGTTAGTTCCCGTTATCTTCATTAACATTTCCAACAAGTCCCCATGGTAACTTGTGGTCATTTCCCATGATGTTACAATTTGTCATCTTGCAGTAGTGACAGGCACATTGTGGCATATTTTCCCAAACAGCACCAATTAATATATCTTTTACAATAATCTTGCAACTTTATTGGTAAAGGGTTACCCCTGGGTCAGCTAGTCATGTAACTTCTTTCAGGCATAAGCCCTGATATGGCTAAGCTGAATTTGACAGGCCTGAGACCAGCAGAACTTGCTTTACTGCCTTACCTTAATTATGTACCTAGCACATTCTTACCAATAATATACGCTTATCAAGCCCATACCCCTATAATATTATCCTACATATTCCTACGCTTCTACCTACAATGTAAATCTATTCATCACATACTGATTACATACGGATTAACCACAACAACAGAGAGCAATTAAATGATTATATCAAATGATTCTCTACAGCTGTCAAACTGGGAGGATGTATCTAGTGGGGTCCTACAGGGGTTTGTCCTGGGTCTGGTAATATTTGATATTTTAATTAATGGCTTTGTTAAAGGGGTAGAGAGTATGCTTATAGAATTTTGCAGTTGACACTAAGCTGGGAGGGGTTGCAAGCACTTTGGAGGACAGGTACAGAATTCAAAATGACCATGAGACATTGTAGAATTGGTCAGAAATCAACGAGATGAAATTCCATAAAGAAAAGTGAAAAGTAAGACAAAGAAAGGACAAAGGATTGGTCTGATATACCTTGAAGTGCAAAGGAACACACTGAATCCTTCACCTAGGAGGCAAACTGTGAGCATGCTTGTTACAGCTGTCTGTAAAGCAGCCTGGCTGTAAAGCTCTGCAAGGATTTTGGGTGAGCAATATGATAGCATCTTGTTAATTAAGCCTAGACTCTACAATAAGTGTTATGAATTTGTCTATCTGTAACCATTTGTTTCCAGTACTTCTACTTGCTATCACTTGAACCTCTGTGCTTTGTTAAATAAACATATACTTGATTTCAATATAATCCTATCTAACCGCTGTGTGTTAAGTGGAGCAGTGATCTGAGGTGGAGCTGGTAAGCTAGGGTGTAATCTTTCTGTGGAAGCAAAAAATTTGTGAATGCTACATGCGTCCAGTGGAACAGAGACTAGACACTCCAGAGAGATGCTCAGAGGGTCGAGGGTTGGGGTGTGCCAATCACTAACCTGTAGAGTGACAGTGGGAACTAGAGGGCAGGGCTTTTGTTGCCCATAGCTGGTGGAGTTGGGGAGCTGACTCTCACCAGGCACAGACAAGGCTTCATCATGATAAGGGCACTTGGTAGCGAGATTACTAACAATCTTAGGTACCCTGGGAAGCATCACAATACAATACAATACCTCATTCCATGCTGCCACCTGTGCAAGGAGTAGCCTCCCAGTTCACATGCATCCAGCCTCCAACTTCTTGTCATTCCTAAGGACACATTTCTTCCACAAGGACTCCAAACACTGAATTACATTCGCCAAATGCCCTCTCCAATCTAATGTTATATAAGAGACAAAAGAGAGTGAAACACTAACTCTGAAATCTTCTGGATCTCCCAGTGCATCTTGTCCTCTAAATTCCTGGGTGCAGGGTCTACCTTTATATCTGTGTCTTGTACAGCACTGTGCACACCACCGGTGTTGAAGTGATTGCTAATTTTCTCAGGTTTGACAAACACGTTTTCCTTTAGTAGTATTAGAAGTTAGGACTATGGTTATAGCTTTGTTATCCAGTAGTAATATAAATCAACAGTGACACTATACATGATAAAAACTATTCTCCCACCAAATAGTTCTGCACAGTACAATGCCGTCTCTCACAAGGCAGTGCATATAGGCATGCAGAATACAAAGTGTGACTGTTAAGGAGCTGTTTAACAGAACAACACTATGCATTTTACCAAGTTTAGGGAAAAGGAGGAGGAAGATGGGGTATGGAAATTCAAACTGAAAACAAAATTTGGCTCTTATATACGGAGTTATATACAGTGTTACTAAAGCTGAGATCAGGGTGCAAAGATCCATTACATGAGAGAAGCCCCCATATAAATGCATTACAGGAAATGCTATTATACAAAAGAATAAGCAGCCTTCAAGCTGAACACGTGATAATCACCATAGAGATCCAGGGCAGATCTTCCCTTAGGAATTCTGGGATTCTTCTGAAGAGGGGAAACCGTGTCCCATAGAGGACTATCAAGATGACGGATGCACACTAAGTTCCCTGATAAAGTGGCTCTGACAGTGTTGAGAGAATGAGGCAGAAGTGCTTAGAAGTGACTTTTGCAGCCTGGGTGGTGTGAGCAGTGATATAATTTCAAAATTCAAAAAGAGGCTGTCACAGAAATTTCCCTTGAAGCTTGTATACCAGAGGTGCATGAGTCTGAGTAGAAATCTATTTATTTAATTTTCTAATTTGATCAAAAATGCTCTCTCATAACTTAAACCAAGGCACTAGGCAGGATCATTTGCTGAATAAAATGGTTAAGCAGCACTATGCTGGAAATGTGTATACTCTGTTCCTGAACATTTTACTGACTAATGTAACTGTAAGGCTCAATTTTCAATGGATATAATACTCAGTGAGGGAGGGCCAGGGTGTCCTCTCTCCTCCCATATATTCAGTGGAACTGGCTTGGTGTTGGATGAGTGCAGGCTATCTCCATTGAAAGGATCATTGATTGAGGGCTTGTCTGTAAGCAGAGTTGCACTGGTTTAACTTCAGGTGTTATTTTTAAATTGATTTGGTTAAATGGGTGCAAAAGACTGTGTGGACTTACTCGGTTATTTTAAATCAGTTAGGAAGTATTTAAACTAAATTGCAATAAGTCATCCTGAAACAAAACAGGAGCATCCACACTGCCATTTGCACAGGTTTAACTACTCCACAGCAAGATTGTGGGTAGGCAAGGCCTGAGTCAGCTAGAATTCCTCTTGGGAGTCATGTTCCTCTGAGACCCTTTAACCTCCCTCCATTGAGTCTCTGCCAGTAAAAGCTAGACTCTGGCCTATAGACTGTGAGGGGACATGTCTCCCATGTGTCTAAAATCCCATGGAGACCTATGAAGCTGCATGAATAATAATAATTTCAAGTTTTAGAGTAGCAGCCATGTTAGTCTGTATTAGCAAAAAGAAAAGGAGTACTTGTGGCACCTTAGAGACTAACAAATTTATTTATTTATTTATTTGAGCATAAGCTTTCGTGAGCTACAGCTCACTTCATCGGATGCATTCCCGATTAAGTGAGCTGTAGCTCACAAAAGCTTATGCTCAAATAAATTTGTTAGTAATTTCAAGGTGTCACCCTTTATTTATTGGCTTTTTTCTGGTGTTCATCATCTTAGTAATGGAGCACCCCACAAACATCAATTAATTCAGCTTCACAACACTCCTGTGAGGCCAGAGTGTGCTATAATCCCCATTTTACAGATCAGGAAACTGAGATACAGAGAAATTAAGTGACTTGCCTAAGGTCTGTGGCAGAGCCAGAAATAAAACCCATATCTCCTGAGTCCCAGTCTAATAATTTTTACCATGCTGCCTTCCTCTTCTAGGGCCCAATCTAATTCCTACTGAAGTGAATGGGAGTCTTTCCATGGACTTCAACAGGACATGGATCAGGCCCATATACATTATCTTTTTATTTCTTTTTCTTTAAATGGTTACAAATACATAGGACACACATTGGCAAACAAATTGACAAGAGAGTAGATAGGGCAAGTTAATCCCTGATGTAATTCTATTGTCTATATAGTCATCATATCAGGGAGGAATTTAGAGGGTTTATTTTTAATGTAGCTTTAAAAATCCTTAGCTTGGAGGTAAAATAAAGTCAACCCCATTCCCTAGAAAAAATCTGAACAGCCTCTGAGAGAAAATATATGTTCAGGAATGGATTTCACATCTGTTTTCTTAGCTTTTTAAATTATTTAGATGATTATGCCACCCTCCGCTTTCTGGCCCTTCACACTCAATAGAAAAGTTTCTGTGTAACTAGGCTTCACTCTTTCTTCTCTATCTCACCTGCTGCATGTGGGAATTGGAGACTCTAGTATATAAAATGCAGTGCGATAACAAAAGAAACTACAATCAGTGGTGTGAGAGAGATGAGTTTTGTGCTGCATGAGCATCCCAACCACAAAGGAAAGAGTTACTTTCAAGGAGGGGGATAGGGGAGATGAGAGGAAGCAAATGTTATATCAGCTGTATCAGCAATTTGTGTTCCTAAGGTAATCTACATGGTCATCCTCTGTGATAACCTGCTAACAAGAAAACATTTTTTTTTAACCATTTAAATCTGGTGACAAACATTCAAATAATTGGCTGTCACTGACAGATTCACACCGCTGCATCCTAAGTTTAGAAAGAGAGGTGGGATCTTTAACATTCTTGCTCAGTGGAATTTGTTTTATAAGCTAAGTGATGCTAGAACATTGAACTGAATCACTCTGATAAAATAAAACTGTAAAAGATCTGAGACTTAGGCCTTAGTCTTTCTTCCATTGAAGTCAATGGCAAAATTCCCACTGACTTTAATGAGAGCAGGTACAATCTTTGAGACAAACTTGCTAACTTAAAATTAAGGTTATAACACTAAGTAACAAATGTTAGAAAAAAATATCAAAACAATAATGTTTCAAAAATAGAACGATTACAAAGTGTGGAAATGATAAACTAAGGTAGCTGAACGTTAAAATTCTCTAACAGAGTTCTAGACATAAGAAGATGTTAAGTTTAACCAAGATTTTGTTTTGGAATTTCCTTGTTACTTTAAAGAAAACATAACTTAGAATTTTGAAGGATTTACCCTGTCTACATGGATTCATGCAAATGTTGTACTGCAGTTTGTAACATTATGGACTACAGCTTGTAAAATTGTGCATTTAAAGTTTCTGAATTGTCCTCTTCACTCCTCCTACTGAAACGCCAATTTGAAAAAAGGATTTTGTTTTGAATTGATATTTCAACTTAAAATGTCATTAAAATGACATCCTAAATTGAAATGGCAATTCAAAACTAAGTGTTTCCATTCAAATCAACATTTCAAAATGAAACATTTTGGTTACATGCAAAATGTTGCTTCGGAAAATTGAAAAATTTCGTCAAAATTGAGTTCTCACAGAAAACTTCAATTTTGAGACAACTACATTTTCTGATGAAAAAAAATTTATATCAGAGAATTTTGAGGAGCTTTGCTGGTGACCCACTGATACGTCTTAGGAAGCCAGGCGTGGAACTGAAGCAGAACAGTTTAGCGGGGCTGAATTAACATGGAGAATTAATTACAGTCCACTCCAATACAAGATTGTTCCCTATTGAACATTTGCTACTTAAGCATTTTGAAGTAGGGACAGACTCTCACTATATATTTGTATAATACCCAGCACAAAACAGCTCTGATCACTATCATAATATAAACAACCACCAATACAGTTTTGTCCAGTCTACTGTAGTTTTAAATGTACCAAGTGATGGGGCTTCCACCCTTTCCCAACAGAGGTTGTTATAAAACATTCACACTCAGTCGTAGTGCTCAGAGCATTTTTCAGATGTGTTTTATACCAAGATTAAGGGTTTCTGTTTCTCCATGGGATATTTCACACAGCTGCATTACTCAGTCTCAAGCAGTGATGTCTTATATGATTCAAACCTCACTTCTAGGTGATCACGTATCAGTGCTGAGTCTGACCTTCCACAAATTCCCATGAGTTGAAAGAATTCTTTCTTCATGCTAACAAAATTGTCCTGAGCTGGAACTCAAGCACTGACTAGTTGTATAAACGATGGGCTCAGTTCTGACATCTGACTCAGTGTATCTGCCTCATCGTGCTCTTATTTCATTGGTAATGGTTTTGAAACTATTCGTGGAGTAAGGGCAGCAGAATCTGTCCCAAATTTTAGAAATAAATAATTTAAGGGCTAGATTGTGCAAATTGCATGTAGCCAAGCAGAGCAAAGCAGAGCTGCAGCACCCCAGACGGGGCAAACTACAGGTGTTGTTTCTCTACGTTTACATCTATGCTATGCATCACTGGCAGTGGCATGGAGTGTAGGTATAGCTACATACCACAGTGAAAAGCAGGCTGTGTCCACATTGCAGCATGTAGCTACATGAGTCAGTGAAAGGCTCTGGTGGAGGGGAGGCAGCCTTTCCCTGCCAGAATCTTTCCCTGTGGCAGGGGAAAGACTCCAGCAGCGGGGGAGTCTTTTCTTATGGTGAGGAAGGCTCTAGCAGTGGGGAGGCAGCAGGGAAATCCTCCAGCATCTGGGAGCTGGCAGAGCCTTTCCCCCCTGCCCGAGTCTTTCCCTGCCACAGGGGAAGGCTCCAGCAACAGGGAGCTGGCTGCAGGGTGCCTTTCCCCACTGTGGGAATCTTTCTCTGCAGTGGAGAAAGGCTCTGGCCTTGGGGAGTCAGCAGGCTACTACCCTGCTAAAAATAGCAGTGTAGATGGGGAGACACCGCTTGGGTGAGTGTAGAGCGTGTACGGCGTGTATTCACATGCACACCCACACCCTTCAGCTGTGTCTTTACTTGCCTAAGCCATGCCTCACCCTACACTGCTATTTGTACTCGTGCTATAGGGGCTCCGCACATATATACTCTTCATACCGCAAAAGGAGAGTGCAGTGTCAATGTACCCAAAGAGGCAGAATGCCTCCCAGAGCTCCTGCATGGACAATCTCTATGTGCTTCCTACTACAGCCCTTTGAGGGCTTCTCTGCTGACCAGAGCATAGGGAAGTGTAGCCATGGCCATGGTCTTTGGGTTCTAGGCAGCCTCGGGGCAGGGAGGGGGCCCAGAACACAGGGGCTGCAGTTAAGCCTGACCTATATGTGGTCTGCACAAGCAGGCTGAAAGGGAGACTCCTTGTGCCCTTACTCCTCCCCCTGCACACACACCATGCAGAATGTGGACCAATTCTGGGCTAAATTGTATTCCTGTCATACTTAGCTGTATGAGGATGGGAATGGAGTAAAGAATCTCAGGGGAGCACGGGGCCGATGCCTGAGATTTCCTCCTTGGAAGACTAGGTGGTGGAGTAGGGTGACCAGACAGCAAGTGTGAAAAATCAGGATGGGGGTGCGAGGATAATAGGAGCGTATATAAGAAAAAGACCCAAAAAATCAGGACTGTCCCTATAAAATTGGGACATCTGGTCACCCTATGGTAGGGGGAAGGTGGAGCCCTGTAGGCCAATGGAGTTAGCCAGCCAGGCACAATACTGCCCTCATTAAAAAGGTGTGGCAAGTTTCTCTCACCTGCCCAGAACCACCAAAGAGCCATTCCTCTCTGGGTCACAGCGCCTCTCATGCTTGCCCTGGGATGGCAGAGCTCAGCACTGCCCCTTACCTCAGCCTCTGCATGACAGACACTGACCGTTTAGCTCTATATTATCACAGCCCTTACTCATGCAACTGGTCTCACTGCACTCAATGGGCCTGCTCACATGAGGAAAGGCTGTAACAGCTGCTGCTACTGAAATACAAGTAAATAGCAACAGAGGCAGTTTTACTTCAGTGGGTACTAAGCAGCTCCCAGGATCCGAACCTTTTTGAGCAGTAGCAGGATAGAAAATAAGGCAGAGGTGTTGAAAGACATTGGAGAGCAAATCGAATCGGCTGCCACCACTGATATTCTGAATTAGCTTCTCTTTTTTATCATCGGGAAACTGAATGAAGTTTACTTTCTAGAGGGCAGTCTGACCCTCCTCCCATCATGCCCTGGCTAAAAGTTCTACTGACATATGGGGCAGCAGGGCACAACAGCTCCCTGGGGGTCCCTTCCAGGGCATGTCTTATATTTCTAAAATCTCATGATTAAGGGCTGGTCACCTGCAGGTATCAGGAAGGGTTTCTCCCTCCTGTCCCAGCGTATACTGGGTTTTTGTTCTTTTGTCTCCTCCTTCTGACGCATCAGGAATTGCCACAGCTGGAGATGGGGCACTGGACAGCATGGGCTGGTGCTCTGAGGTAGCATTGAGCATTCTGTCTCTCAGGAGCTTGGCTGGCTGGTTCTCGCTCACGTGCTCTGGGTCTAACTGAGGAGTAGTCAATAGGCAGACTGTGTGGCAAATCTGGACTGCCAGACACTTCTGAACAGACCTTGAAATCTTCTTTATTTACTTTATTTTTTTCTCTCTGGAGTCTGGACCTTGACTGTACTTTGACCAAAAATAATTGACTACCACTGTGAGTGCCATATGTGGGATTGGGAAGGAATTTTCCCCGGGTCAGATTAGCAGTGGGTCCCCCCCCCCCCCGCCTTCCTCTGCAGCTTGGGGGGCAGGTCACTTGCTGGGATCATCTAGGTGTATCTCACTTACTCAGTTCTCTGCCATTCCAGGGTCTTCTGGTATTGGTGCACCTAGGTCATTCCTATTCTCTGCTAGTGGCACATAATAGTCTAATCTCCTTTGGTTGTAATACTTCAGTCTAATTTCAGTTTGGGGTTTCGTGTGCAGGTGCTTGGTGGTGTTGCTGGCGTGTGATAGACAGGAGGTCAGACTAGATGATCTAGTCCCTTCTGCCCTTAAACTCTATGACTAAAGAGTGATCCAAAAGCAAATAGCAGCCACCACAAGTCAGTCTTCATATTGGTATGACAGAGAGATCTACAACTTTCAAGGTTATGGTTTATGAATCCATTGCAAAACGTTTACACTATTTTTCTTCCTTGTTAATTATTTTCATTGTTTCCATGTCAGGTTATAGAAAAAGTACCTCCTTCTGAAACAGCAAAACAGTAGACTTTGCACACTGACTTACTGATTAAGGGCTCAATTGTATCATTTAGGAATAAGGAGTGGTGCAGAAGTTCATCACCATAAACTCCACAACAGGCAAAGGGGATGTATCTACTGCTGCACCTTTACTCCCCACTCCATGGACTAGCTATAGAGGAGGGTAGGAAACTTAATGATCTCTGTTTTTAATGTGGATGGTGAATCCTAAGGCTTTTCATTATACTCCTCTTTTCCCCATTATTGCATTAAAAGGCTTCTCATATGTCTACAACTAGAAAGATCGATTTCTGTACTAGTCAGATGGAACTGTATGCACTTGAGGACAAAGATATTATTGGCAGTCTATAGCACTTGACTTTTCAATAAGTAATTTAGAATCTGAAAGTTTCTCACCTTCTTTAGGATCACAGTATAACGGTGTGGCTAATTCTAGCTAATGAAATGTTTTTATCAGCGAAGCTGTATGCAGAAAAGCACAATTCTAGAGTAATTTTTTCTAGTAAGAGACATTAAAGGTTTGGTTTATCCTTTTGTATAAATTTCAGTGCACTTAAGATAGTGGTGAGCACTGTTCCCTTTAAACTGTGCGCATGCACACAGATCCTAAACCCCGTGCACACGGCAAAACACCATGCACACAAAAATTTGCACAGAAGCAAGTTTTTGCGCACACAGTCTGTTAAAAACTAGAGGGAATATTGGTAGTGAGCCAGCTGTCAGATAGCCAGTGTATATCTCTTGAGTCTGATTTTTCCATTGGTTACTCAGACAAACTTCTCGATGGAATCAATGGGCATTTTGCATGACTAATGACTAAGGATGTCAAGATTGGGCCCATTCTAGGTAGCTCCAGTGTTGAGTCCCACCTCCAGATGTCGTTTCTTGCATACATGACAACACAAAGCCAACCAACAAGTGCTTTCCAGTGTTCCCATATAAGGCAGTGTGTCCTGCAACATTGAAAAAGAAAACCGTGATGACAACCACAAACTGCTCCTGCTCGGACGGGTTGTTGCTCCAATGGTCAAATATATGCCATGATTTTCAAAATAATCTGCCTTGTTTAAAACTGTATTTAATTATAGATTTTCCCTTGATTGATGTAAGATTTTTCATCAATAAAAAATTACTAGTTGTCTTAGTATTGGGCTAGATTGTCACCATTCTGATCTGGCTGTGCAAGGGATTAAACAGCAACAGGATTCCCCCTTACTCTCCTTCTTGGCCCTGCTCAAATTTTGACAACAGCCTCAAAAGATTGGAGAGAGGTCAGGTGCTATTTGCTTGATAGCCTTGTGAGGAAATGGGTGGGAAGGGTCTGGAGAGTGAAAGGAGCTCTGGTTCCATGCCTCGTACTCACCAGCCAGAGTAGTAGGTTGGGTGCATAGGTGAGGGAGTATGTTCAGTGTTGCCAACCCCAAGTTTTCAAAAATCATGAGATTTCAAAAACAGTAAATTTGGGGTTCGTTTCATTTGCGTTTTGGTGTTAGAGCCTTTAGGGTTTGTGATTTCAAGCTTTTCTTGGCAGCCATAAGGATCAGAAACTTACTATTTTTTTAAAATAAAAGCTGAGATCCTCACAATCACTTGAATCCAGGAGATGGAGCTTTAAGAACAATCCCCAATAATGTGAGATGCGTAATAAAATTGTTAAGAGTTGGCAACACTGAAAAAGATGCTTTGTGAAAATGAATTATTTCCTTCTTCCCCAGAGCTGGTTGGGAGCAGGGTTGGAATTATGACATTCTGAATAGTGGAATCATTCTTTGGTCTGCTCCTCGGGCAATGCCTTATCCAGGGCAGATTGTAACTTTACAATCTAGCCCTTAAAGATTTGTAGTAGCAAATGTCTTTGTTAGAGTAGAAAGGAAAATAGAAAATGGCCCAGAAGATGATCTCTTCCTGCCCAGTACACTTGATGGTTGCAGTCTGGCATTCAGCCTTTCGCAGTACTGAAACTCTTCATTTGTGTGGTTAATTGCCTTTCCTTTACCTCTGATCATAGCTTTCTCTTTGTCTCTCATCCTGCCTGATCTCATGTTGATTGAGCGTGCATGCACTTTTCATAAGTAGAGTAAGGTGGAAAATTTTAGTTGAAACAGAATCTTTGAGAAAGGGAAGAAATATTCATGAAAAAGTACTCCACATGCTAGATTCCCACCTTTGCTGAAATGTGCATTAATTCTATTCCTTAAATTGCTTACCTGAACATTGGAGATTTAGGGCTTGTCTTCACTACAGGGGTAAGTTGACCTAAGTTACGCTACCCCACCTACGTGAATAACGTAGCTAGAGTTGATGTTGCTTAGGTTGACTTACCCCGGTGTCTTCACTGTGATGCAGGAGACGTTCTCCGATCGACTTCCCTTACGCTTCTCTGAGAGCTGGAGTACTGGGGTCGACTGGAGAGTGCTCTGCCATTGCTTTAGCGGGTATTCGCTAGACCCACTAAATCGACCCCTGCTGCATTGATTGCAGCAACATTGATCACCCCGTAGTGAAGACAAGCCCTCAGAGTCACCCTAAACCTTTCTCTACATTTCAGGGGATCCAGAATCCTGTAGCTTTCCAAGCAAACTTTAGCTCCCAGAAGCTGGAGTCTACCATCACCATCCTCCCATTGTCTTCCCTGGTCTCCTCTCTTTTTCTGAACCTAGTTCAAAAATTGCTCTTGTTTTCAAAACTCTCCATAGTCTTGTTCTATGCTCTCTGACCTTATATACTCTTCACTCCTGCAATCTTTGCTTCATCTCTTTCCATCAGAGTTTTTCCTCTTTCACTTGTGTTGTCCCATTCATCTGGAACTTCTTTCCTCCAGCTCTTGAGACCTTTCCTCATCTCCCTTAAAAAAAAAAAAACTTCCTGTTTTTGTTAGTCCACAGTTCACTCTAAACCCATCTCAGTACTGCATCCTTCCATTCTCCTCTTCCCTTCTCCCCCTGTGAACAGCCTAAAAGGCTACATCCTACTTGTTCCCTTTTCCCCATATCTTTATTTTTCTGATTGCAGTTTGCTTGATTGTGCATTGCACATGCAAATGGCTGATTGAGCATACTTGCATGTTGAGTTGTGGTAAGTTCACATACGTATCTTTTTGAAAATCTGGCTCTTACTATGTAATTCATTAAATGTCACATCATTGTTTCATATTCTCTGTGTGTATATAAAGTCTGCTGCAGTTTCCACGATATGCATCTGATGAAGTGAGCTGTAGCTCACGAAAGCTTATGCTCTAATAAATTGGTTAGTCTCTAAGGTGCCACAAGTACTCCTTTTCTTTTTGCGAATACAGACTAACACGGCTGTTACTCTGAAACCTAGAAATTATGTATGTCACATTTCCATGAATGGGAAATGTTCCCTTGTTTACAAGATCCTAGTAGTGCAGATGTATAGTTTTTCAGGAGCTGGATTGTGCTCTACATCCAGCCTAAGTAAAGCGCAGCAGGAGCTGTGATGTCCAAGAGTAGGGCAGGAATCACACTGACTCTTAATGTCACAGTCTAATTCAGGCCCTGCTTCCCTTGTGCTCCAGAGGTAGTAGTCTGTGCCAGCTCTTGCTGACTTTCTCCAGTGTGTTGGGAAGCTCTGACCCAAGGCTTCACCTGCTCCCCATCTTTGTCCATTCCTTGCCCACCCATGATCATTGTTGCTACTCCTCCTCCAGCTGCTCTCCTCTGAAGACAGGGTCTAGCGATGCAAATAGCTCATGCAGGACTGTGATGGGGCTCTTTCCCCCATAATCCTTTGCACGGGTAAGCACATGCGTAGGCGGGAAGTTATATGGGTCTGTGGTGCCTGTGCTCTACCAATATTCAGGAACTTGGGCCCAGCTCCCCCAATGTTTAGGCTTATTTTCAGAGTCGTCCCGTCCGTAGGATGGGCTGGGGCAACCTATCCGGGGCCTGCACTTTGGGGGGCCCTGTGCTTCAGTGGGACAAGGGGTGCAAAACAGCAGGGGGGGCCCTTCGCTGGCAGCTGCGAGCAACCCAGCCCGCTCCGCTCCTCCCCTTCCCCCAATCCATCTCTTTCCGGCTTCTGCCCCGTCCCCCGAGTGATGCTGGGAGCCAGCGAGGCAGGCTGGGGCCAGGTCGCTCGCTGGGGCCGGTGCCAGGCCCCTCACTCACCCCCCCAAGCCACATCCCCCTGAAGCACAGGGCCCCTCAAAGTGTGGGGCCTGGGGCAGTTGCCCCGTCTGTCGTATGGACAGGACAGCTCTCCTTGGACCCATTCTAGGCACCACCAAAAATTATACACACCTGGCACCCATGAGCTCACACTTGTTCCCCAAGACTTTGCTTCATACATGACTTATTTGTTACCAAATTGTGCATCATATTTAGGTTAAGAAAAGACACAGGCAGTGTCTCCGTCCCCGCCCCCCTCCAGACAACAAAACCTCTGCTGTTCCAATGCCACTCTCCCACACTGACTGGCTCATCCTGCACAGCATTCAGCAGTGTTGTCAGGATATTTCAGCCATGGAAGCGAGGCCACAGCTACCATAGTGGTTTGATTTTTTTTGCAGAAAAACTGCTAACAATGACTCCAGATCTGTTGGAGGGAGGGAAAGTGAGCCACCTCCCCTCCCCAAGCCTGCAGAAGCCCCTCTGCATGAACTCCATGTTTGTAGCTCCAGCAGCTTGAGCTTATCTGGGTGGAGAGGGGAGGGGAAGTGGTCAAGGTAGAACAGCTCTAGATCGCACCACTCCCGCAACAAACACACAGAGAATAAAGGCAGGAAATAACAGCAGCCATGTCAGCATGACTCCTTAGTTTCCCACTGGTCCCTGTTTTACAGAATAGGGGTCAGAAGCAAGTGCTGAGACACTAACCATGTCACTCCAGATGTTACTCTGACACTGCATCCCATGTTCTTCATAGTTGTATGATTATGGTATGATTCAGACAGAATTATGATGCAAATTTGTACAAGATGAGTCATGTAAGGTGTAATTGAAAAAGTTATGATTTGCAGAATATGATTATCCTATTTGTATGTGTAATGGTGCATGACTCACCCCTGCAGCACCTCCTGCTGGCTGTCTGGGAATTAGCTCATTTTCCAGCTCCAGAGCATCTTCTGCAGGCCGGTGTCATCACCACTGCTGGCCCCCCCATGTCCCTTCTGGACCCCAGTGTCCCTTTGTGTGGGGGTTCTGCCCCAGCAGTATCCCCTCAGCTCCCTTGGGTCTCCCCTCCCCAGGGAACCCCCAACCCCCTAATCCCACCATGCCTACTGCCTGTCATCTTTTAGACCCCGCTCACTGGGGCCAACTGCAGCCTGTAATGGCCACTCATCATTAGCAAGGGGCGGTATGACCTGCTTCCTCTGCCTAGCCCTGGGCTGCCCCTTTGCAGCCTCAGCACCTGGCTTAGGCCCCACACAAGGCCCTGGAGCCTGGGGGGTTGTCACGCTGGAGCTCCCTAGCCCCTCTTGCCTTTCCCCCATTGCTGCCCTACCTCAGATCCCTGCTCAACTCCCAGGCAGCCAAGTCCTCCCCTCTCAAAAGCTGGCTCACTGGCCTTTTATAGGGCCAGCTTCAACCTGATTGGGGCTTGGCCCTAGCTGTGGCTGCCTTCCCCAATCAGCCAAGGCTTGCTGCTTTCCTCAGCAACAGCCCTCTCGCAGCCCCATCCCTCCCCCAGGGCTGGTTTCAAGCCCTTTCAACCCCGGAGCGGGTCACTGCCCCGCTACAGTATGCATGTATCATTTTTGTACCTGAAGTTATCAATATTGACTATGGATCTGTATTTGAAATGTGCTTACTCTGAGTAACACCCACAGCTAGCTTTCAGGTACAACAATGATGAAGCTAGTCAGTGTTAATGGTTCACAATGGCTGTGGAAAATTTAGGTTTCCTATAAACATTTCAGCCAGCCTGTAAGTAATGACTGCTATGACTCAGACCACATGATACTGAACTCCATTTTGTTACCTGTATTTTTCCACAAACTGGGCTGGGAACTGTTTTTAGAACAAAGGGTTCCTTCCATATGTTAAAGCTATGTAAGGTGGAGAGTGACATTGTCTAGTGGCCTCACTCCCCACACAAGGACACTCCTGGAAACATCTGAGAAACAAAGACTAAACTGGAGGGAAGTGCTGAGCCCAGGCTAAAAGAATTTCTAGTCTGTGTATGGAAACCTGGTGGACTGCTTGTATCTCAGCCAGGGTGAGAAATTCATATGCAATCTATCTAGTATGTTAGGCTTAGTTTTCAGTTTTGTTTATTTGCTAGGAAATCTCCTTTGAGCTATTTGCTATCACTTATAATCACTTAAAATCTATCTTTTGTAATTAATAAACTTGTTTTTGCTTTATCTAAACCAGTGTGCCTTTGAGGAAAAATCTCAGCTTAGAATCATAGAATATCAGGGTTGGAAGGGACCTCAGGAAACCATCTAGCCCAACCCCCTGCTCAAAGCAGGACCAATCCCCAATTTTTGCCCCAGATCCCTAAATGGCCCCCTCAAGGATTGAACTCACAACCCTGGGTTTAGCAGGCCAATGCTCAAACCACTGAGCTATCCCTCCCCCCTTTGGTTAACACAGGCTTGTTGCATATCTTTCCCACATTGAGGGGAGAACAAACTATTTATGAGCTTACATTGTACAGATCCCTGTGCAGTGCAAGATGGTATAATTTAGGGTTTATACTCCAGCTGGGGGTGCAAGCCTGGGGACCAGGGAAATTGGCTGATGATTGCTGTTTGTACTCAGGTAGCTCAGTTTAGGTGAGTGGCACCACTTGCTGTTGTGTTGGGAGATAACAGGGCCTGGTGAGGCTGGCTGTGTCTCCAACCAAGCAGTGTGAAAAAGGGCCAGTCCAGCTGGGGGGTTAGAGTGGTTCCCATGGCTCCCAGACTGCACCCCAGGGGTGACAACCCATCACAGGTACCATGGTGCCAGGCAGTACAGGGGGGTCAGGGAGTAGTGCAGAGTGGCTGGTCTGAGGAGTCAAATGTCCCAGCCCCCTTCAGATGCCCTGATACCCACAAGATTTGCTAGCGGCTCTTGGGCCTCATTCCCTGGTAACTCATTGGGAGGCAAAACTCCCCCTGCACCAGTGGAATCATTTCCTCTGAGTTTGAAGATCTGTTGATCTTTTGCTGGTCTCTCCACCGGAAGGGTCAAGCTGAACCTTAGTATCCAGCAAAACACAGAAGTTAAGGAATCCCCTGGGGCTAGATTGATACTTTCCAATCTGCCTTGAATAAGGGTCAATGTGTAGCTGCATCAGTCTAGGAGGAAAGTGATTATTCCTCCCCAACCATACCCTTGTTCCATCAGGGAGAATAAGCAACTTCACCTCCTTTGTGGAGAGCAGTTTATTCTCTGCGTGTGACGAATCAGATACAGGGGCTGGTCAGTAAGGGAGTAGGAGGAGCCATTCTTCCCCACCCTCTTCCTGCCAGTTTGCTCACAGGGGTGCATATTGGGTGGGCAGTCCCTGCTCTCCTCTCCAAGTCTGGAGTGGCAGTCTGTGCTGGGGGGGAGAGACCACTCCTCCTTACTGCCTTGTCCAGCTGAGTCAGGACAACAATAGTATAGCCCTCAGACTGCATGTCATAGCAACTAATACATAAATAAAACAATACAATCCCCTACAGCTTTGACAGACCTACCCATTCACATTCTGAGTTCCTAGACTGCCCTGACATATCTAATTGAAATGGTATGTTTACAATTTGCCTCTAACTGCTGTGCATGATGTGGTAACTGTCTTGAATATTTAAAAGCATGTGGTGCTTAATTGCTCATAACATTGCCATACGCCGATGATCATTTGAAGAGAAAGCAAATCTCCTGAGCCTGTGCACCAGTGCATGGCAGCACATCTCAGATGATTCTCTTCTTTCTAAATCAGTGCATCCCACAATGCAGAGGAAATTACATATAAAAATGATACTTTAAAAAAAGAGTTTGCCCTTTGTTTCTGAAAATCACAAACAATGAAAGAGTTGTAAACAGCAAGAAAACTGGTTACAGAATTTTATTATAATCCTCAGGTAAGTATGTCAGTCATTATAAACACAGCTTAGTGGTAACAACTCCATCAAACATTAAGGCCTCAGCCCTGCCAAGTAGGTACAGGAATCCATGCTACCACAGCTACATGGAGGATCAGGGCCCAATTACATAACAGCATTCAGTATAATGCAGATGTGTCTTTATGGAAAGTTATAAATTCATTGGTGCTGATTCTGAACTCCCTTTCGCTCAGTAATTTCACTGAAATCAATGCAGCCAATTTAAAGTCAATGTCAGAGATCAGAATCAAGCCCTTTCTCTTCAGTTTACTTGGGGATGTGAAGGCTAGAATCTCATATTTTGGACATAAACATAAATTTATGACCTAGTATTATTAAACAATAAAGTCATATTAGAAACCTGATTATATGAATTACCTGGGTTACACTAAATACGTTTGGCTAATCTGGATTTTGAATATCTGGCAGTCAATAGAAGAAGGAAACACTCTCAATTTGTTAGAAAGGGAGGTTAAGATAGTGGGGGTTGGAATAACTGGAATTCTACTGTATATAAAGATACAATATTGGATGGATCCAAGTGGCTCTTTCAGTATAAAATAGCAGGGTTTGCCTCTGGGACTGGTACAGGAATAGAAATAAATCAAAGAAAAATGGTTCCCAGACAGCAACAGAACAGTGCATGTGGGGAGAGAACGTGAATATGCCAACAACAAAAAAGGGTTCAATAAGTTTCAAATTGGCCTCATCCAAGGAGCAGCATGATGTCTCACAGATGTGAGACACAGGATGCGAGCCTGTATCTGTTATTTTTGTTACCAGACTGCATCTGGAAAACTGTAAGGATCTGACAAGCTTTTATGTGTTTAAGTTTTGTTCTGCACTTCTTCTTTTGGAAACCAATATCCATTTTCCAGAGACAGCCCAAAACAAAACAAAACATAGATATCTTCTCTGGGCTGAGTAAAAAGTCAAAATAGTTTATTCCACAAGATAAAAGGCTATAATACTGTTAACTAGGAGCAGATTTCTTATCATTTACTTTCATGACAGTGAGGTGCGAAAGGAAAAACAGAAGGCTTTTGAGTAAGGTTTATTCCATCTAGAAATCACAAATAATACATCAGTCTGGGAACCTATGTCCATGAACAGCCTTTGGTCTCTGTTTCCCATGTTACTAAAGACTGGTATGGTTGGCCAGATCTCCACCTGGTGTAAATTGGCATAGCTTCTTTGAAGCTAATGACTCTTTAGTGAACTATGCTGATTTACACACGCTGAGGTTCTGACACAGTCTCTGGTAAAGGTGACACACTCGGCCTCCAAAGATTATGCATGCACAAACACTGTCATTGCTCCCCTGCCAATCAGTCTGTGGAGCAGCACTTCTGATAATATCACGAAAAGCAACACATCCTGCTTCTGTGGCTGCAAAGCAAATGTGATGCTGGCATTCACTGCCAGCACAGACTCCAGATGAAGAGGTGAGCTACCGCCTACATAGCAATAGAGGGGTCAGATCTCCTCTTTGTGAAGTCACTGACAAAATTTTAGCTCACTGTAGCTCACGAAAGCTCATGCTCAAATAAATTGGTTAGTCTCTAAGGTGCCACAAGTACTCCTTTTCTTTTTTGAAAATTTTAAATGACTTTCAATGGGTGCAGATCTGGCTCTACTTGTACAGAGTGTCAATCTTCCTCCTATAGAAAAAAATGATCAATTCTGTCATTTCGTAAGTAGAGTATTGGAACAATGGGCCACTTCATTCTAGCTATTTAGCTAAATGCTTTTTATGTCCTTCATCACTCTAGTGTCTGAGCACATAATGTAGATATTGGTCCTGATTCTGAACTGAGAAACAGTGGTATAAATCCAGAATAGTTCCATTGACATGGATGGAATTATTCTGGATTTACACTGGTGTATCTTAGATCAGAATCTAGCCTCTTGT
Source organism: Lepidochelys olivacea (assembly GCF_965140295.1). Taxonomy (NCBI): domain Eukaryota; kingdom Metazoa; phylum Chordata; order Testudines; family Cheloniidae; genus Lepidochelys; species Lepidochelys olivacea. The sequence goes on from NC_140415.1 coordinate 27,537,336, forward strand.
TTATAATGACTGGAGCTTAATCCATCTTGCTTTATTCATTTTGCAACTAATATGAAAGGTCAGTGCTTTCTTCCTTCTCCTCTATGCAATTTCTACAATAAAACTAACCACTTATCACAACATAAAAGCGATTCAGGACATTATCAGACATAATACCGTTTTTCAGTATTGTTAAACAAAGAAAATAACTTAGTTTAAAAAGAGTTAAGGCTGATAGGGTCTTTAAATAGAGTCCCCTCAAAATTACCCTTTCTTTAAATTTTTATAAAAAAACAATCTTCAAAAAATGTACAAATGCATAGTTAGGGGATTTAGCCGTTTCTGTAATGCCATATATCTTTTATGGCTCATTATTATTACAGCTGACTTTAGATCAGTCTTAACTTTGCCTTCTTGTTTTGTTCTGCAATGGAAACATGTTCTTGAGTGTATATGGTTGATTTTATAAATTGCTTGTTTCATGCGTAGTAAAAAGTTTTAAAAGGATATAGTGCCAGGATGCATTAAATTATATCAGAGGTGTATAAAGTTTTGCAATAGTGTTAGGTGTTGGTGGACTGGGGAGAATATTTTATAGACACGGTTGGAATGATTGATCCATTTGATGTTGTGAAAAGAGCTGATTACACGGTGTTGGCAGAACTTGTAGGCTTATGTTTTAACTAGATTGTGCAGCTACTAGCATGTGGGACAAAATTCCGATTCTATTGAAGCCAATGGGAGCTTAGTCTTTTTGCAGTGATCGGTGTTCCATCATATGTTAATGCTATAGTGTGTTGGAAATGAAGCCCTTGAAGAGGAAATGATAATTTCATAATCTCCTAGTTTGTTATTCTAAACATAGTATATATCTTTGTAAATTTTAAGATTACATGGGCAGCCCTGCTACTTTTCAGCATGTGCACCTGGGTAAGTTGAATGCACTAAACATTTGTCCACTATACAAGGAGTCAGACAACCGTAACTGATCTTTTAACCAAATGTTTTGTTTCGGATTAAAAATATCATGTTTGATAACATCCTGCTTCACTTGTGTTTTGTGATAAGTGGCTAATTCTTTTGTAAAGATTACTGTCGAGAGCTCAGAGAGGAGGGGGAAGAAAGCATTGTCATTCCTCCCATAGTCTACTTGGTAACTGGCTACATTATTCATATAATTTTTAACATTTCTATGAGAGGAAGGTTCACAGACCTTCTCTTGGATAATGGGCGGCAAGTTATATCTCCACGTGGTGCCTTAGCACCAGCAATATTCAGAGCCCAGGGGCCCAGCTCTGCCAATCTTTGGGGCCGGGTGTCCCCCACCAGCCGCACCTCCCCCGAGTGTCCCCTGGCCCTCGCTGCATGCCTCCCCCGGGCCTGGAGCAGAGCGTCCCTGCCTTTGCCTCTTCCCTGCAGCTCCATGCTGCCTCCGGGCAGCAACTACTGCCCCCCATCTCCACTGCAAGGGAGGACTGAGCCTGCCCCTCCACCTCAGACCCTCCCCTTTTCCGGCGGGACCCTCCACCAGCGCAGGGAGCCCCACCCACCCACCCACAGCCACCACTCCTGCCGCATGCTGGGCAAGGAGGCAGCCCCATCCCTCACCCCCAGTGAGGCTACAGTCAGGGGCAACAGCAGGGGAGGAGGTGCACGCAGCACCCACCACGGGGGAGGCAAGGGAGATTCCTGGACCTGACAGGGGCCCTAGGAGCACATGCATTGACAATGGTAGGGGTGAGTGTGCTGCTTGGGGGGGCGGGAAAAGGGGGTCCTCCCCCAGAGCTCGCTGCTGCCAGCAGAGAAAGGGCTGGGGGGGGGGAGACCTCCTCTCTGGCCTCTGTCCCAGAGCAGCCTGCCTGCACCCCAAACTCATCCCCAGCCCTGCCCCACCCCAGACCCACACCCCCAGCCAGAGCTTTCACCCCTCCACCGCACCCTCAACCCTCTACCCTAGCCCTAACCCTGAGCCCCTCCAACACCCCAAACACCTTATCCCCAGTCCCAGCCGGAGCCCTCATCCCCCTGCTGTCCAACCCCCTGCCTTAGCCCTGAGCCTCTCCAACAGCACAAACCCCTCACCTCCAGCCCCAGCCAGAGCCCTCATCCCCCAGCCCTCTGCCCCAGCCCTGAGCCCCTCCAGCACCCCAAACACCTTATCCCCAGTCCCAGCCGGAGCCCTCACCCCCCTGCTCTCCAACCCCCTGCCTTAGCCCTGAGCCTCTCTAACACTCCAAGTCCCCCAGCCTCAGACAGAGTCCTCACCCCCCTGCACTCCAACCCTCTGCCCTAGCACTGAGCCTCTCTAACCCTCCAAGACCCCCAGCCCCAGGCAGAGCCCTCACCCCCCACACTCCTACTCTCACCCTGAGCCTCTCCCACACCCCAAACCCCTCATTCCCAGCCCCAGACAGAGTCCTCACCCCCTACACCCCTACTCTTGCCCTGAGCCCTTCCCATGCCCCAAACCCCTCATCTGCAGCCACACCCCACAGCCCTCACCCCTGCACCTCCTCCCTCTGCACCCCATCCCCAAACTCCCTCCCAGAGCCTGCACCCCAATCCCCTGCCCTAGCCTAGGTCCTGCACCCCAGACCTTCTCCCCCATCCAAACTCCCTCCCAGAGCCTTGGGCAGTTGTGGGGTGGAGTTTGGGTGGGGGCGGGTTCTGGGCACCATCAAAATTTCTACAAACCTGCCACCCCTACTCCAAGTATAGGTCTGGATCCTGCGCTCACTGAAGGCAATGGGAGTTTTGCCAGTGACATCACTGACAGCAGCCTTGTCCAAAAAATGCAAAATACCCCACTCCACATCATATTATTTAGCATCGTCATCTGAGTGGAAAGTCCTAAGTGTGTGCACAGTGCAGGGAGTGCTTAGCAAAGGCTGCCACTGATGGCAGCTGCCCTCTGCAGCTTTAGTTTTATTGTAATGAAAAATCGTTCCAGCCACCTCTTCCACCTGGCAGGGTGGCATTGTAAATTACACCTAACAAATTCAAGGCATGACTCAAAGTCCTCTGGGGTCAGTGGGAGTCTTCCATTCACTTTATTGGCTGTGGGTCAGGCCCAGTGAGGCTATTGTGTCAATAAGGTCTGCAGAACTATGTGCTTATAATTATAAATGATGTATCTTACCCATATGGGACCCCTAATCAAAAATACTTTTTCAGATAAGCTGTAATTTAGTCTGAGAGAGAACCCCACATTCTAAATGCTCAGCTGCTTCTCTTGGCAGAGGGGAGTGTAAATCAGCAGACCCAGAGAGAGGTGGTAGAAGGAGAGGAGTGCTGGCTCATGGCAGCCCTCCCCATTTCCCTAATCACGGGACCGCCTCTCCACAGGTACTCCATGCATTTGTGCTCTGTGAGTGAGAGGGCACAGGATGTGGATGGCAGAGTGATGCTGGGAGGACAGCTGCACTCTGCAGGAATTCCAGGGGTAACATAATGTTGAGACTGTTAGCATTAATTTTACATGGGTTTCTCCACTGCACAGTCAGTCCCATATACAAGATGAGGTTTCATGGCAGTGGGCAGCAGGGAAGCGATGTTAACACAGCTGACTCAGAAACTGGAGAGTTAATGTTAAGAATTTTCTGTTGAGGATGAGCTGAAGATCCTTGGGGTTTAGGAGCTGAACACATTGCCCCACACCTAGTGCTTAATTTATAATGAAAGCAGTGCCAGAGCTCGAGCATTTTTTTTTTTTTTACATTCATAACTGATTCAGCAAGCCCAGAGGTGCCAGGGCTACGAATTGCCAAACCTAGAGGTGCCAGGGTGCTCGTCCTTGGCAAGCCCTGGCACAAATTAAGCACGGCCCACACCTCATTCCCAATACTTCCTGAATGGAACAGTCAGGCAGAAACAGATGCATTAAAACTCATGTAATTTCTCATCCCCTGCACAAGAATACAGCACGCTGGAAAACATTTGGTGCTTTATCTCAAAGATCAAGTTAAAGGAACACAGTCAGATCCAAAATTTAGGTCACAGAACTTAAAACTTGTGGAAATGTTTCCAAGATATTTTTAAATTGCACCATGCAAACAGTTTTTTGAACAAAAATTTTCCTCTTCAGTCTTGCAACCCCCAGCACTGCAGCAGTGAGCTAGTGCATGAGAACCTCAAAGTGAATTTACTAGAAAGAAAAGTGAAGCTGATTGCTTTATTTTCCTAGTCCTATCTCAGTAATAAGCTGCACATGCAAAATATTGATTAGATGTTTTGTTTAAGAAACTTCTATCCTGTAGAATAGAAACCACGACTGCATCCATAATATGAACATCCGCTAACCTAATGGTTTTGCAACATGTGTGGGCAGGGGGACTTTCCTGATGAAAATTAAGGGGTCAATTACCTCAGTTTATGAAATAAAAATAATACAACTTTTCTGGGTTGTTCTTGCTGAAAATGAAAAAGTTAAAGGTTTCACAATTTCTTCACCATGTAATCCTGTCTCAGTCCTGTCAGTATTTTAATGGCCTATTGATTGGATCTTGCTATCTCCTTGCTCCTTTTGAAGCAAACATGAAAACTACTTCTAAAGATCTTTTTTAAAGTTTTATGATTTTTCAAAAGCTTTTTAGAGGCTCATTGACCAAATAAAAAAGCTGGAATTAATTCTAGAGAATTCTCATTTTGTTTCTGAGACAGTGAATTAATCTGTGACAGGCGGAGTTATCAGTCTATGGGAGGGAAAGGAGAAAGAGCATGAGCGATATATTAGTGTGGTGATTAGTTGGAGACCCCTATCTTTTGCACTCATCCAGATGATAATGCATGATCTTGAATGTCGTTTTGTTTTGTTTTGTTTTTTTTGTGTTTAAAAATCATGGTGATGAGGGGACCTAGGATGGAATGGCATCCCAGGTGCTTCTGAAATCAGACTCTGAGACTTGAATGTGAGGAACATCTGTAGGCCCTGTTGTCCCCTCCAAGCTACATGGCTCCACTTGTGGAGTTCTCATTGCTCTTCTGTCAAGGGGAGAAAACTCAGCTTTTACTGTCCATCTCCACCTCTCCCAGACCTTACATCTCCTTACAGAGGAAGCAGGGGGGTTGGCTCTGTAAACCAGAAGAGTCCCCTAAATTCTAAGCATACCTTGTGGCCCTATACCTCCCATTGTCTCCTGGATCCCACAATTCCTTCTGGCTTCCTAGAAGTTATACTTCCTCCCCTAATAGCCATTTTCCTACATTCCTCTTCTGGTGGGGTGGAGGTGGTTCAGACCAGGGAATGGGAAAGAAGATAAATTAATTTGGACTAGGTCAGCATGTATCTATCCCAAAAGATCTCACAGTTGTGTGGAAGGGAAGGTGGAAATGGTGCTGCAGACAGCATTTGTCACCCCATCCTGCCCCCTGCCACTTGTGCCTCAGCCAGTCCCCAGCCATGGATTTCAACCCTCATGGATCTTCTGAATAGGAATTTTTGCTAGGTCATTGGTACAAGAGGGGAAACTAAGTTATGGAAGTGGCACTCTCCTTTCAGGCCTCTCCCTTCTCTCCAGCACAGGTCAGTTAGGATCACGCCTTCTTTATCTGGAGAAGTAGAGTGATGGTAGGGGAAAGGACTCAGCTGCCATGGAGCTCACTTCTGGTGTATGTCTTATGCTCCTAAAACCTCATGGCTTCAGGGTTTCAGCTGGCTACCTGCAGAGTTCAGGAAGGGATTCCTCCCTGCAATGTATTCTGGGGTTTTGGTTTTTTATCTCCTTCCTCTGAAGCATCAGGGATGGTCATAGTTAGAGATGGGATATTGGTCAGGATGGGCCAGGGCTCTGAGGTGGCACCAAGAATTCTCTCTCTCTTGGCTGGCTGGTTCTTGCTGTCATGCTCAGGATTGAACTGATTGCCATCTATAGGGTCAGAAACGAATTTCCCCCCCCCCAAGTCAGATTGGCAGTGACATGGGGGGGAAGGGGTTGCCTTCCTCTGCAGCATGAGTGCAGGTCACTTGTCAGGATTATCAGGGTATATCTCACTTAATCAGTTCCCTGCATTGTGGATGCCTCAGACACTGGTGCACCTCAGTCCGTCCTAGTCTGTACCCATGGCATATGAAAGTCTAGTTTCCTGTGCGCTGTAATACTTTGGCCTAATTTCGGTTTGGGGGTTTAGTGTGTTGGCCCTAGGTGGTGGCAGCGACCTGTGATATACAGGAGATCAGACTAGATGATCTGGTGGTCCCTTCTGGCCTCAAACTCTATGACTCTCTAACAGGGCCGTCCCATCTGTCGTGCAAAGTTATTCACACAAATTGGTGGAAAATAGCAGAAATGTTGAAATTGCAACAAAAATGGTCCCAATTTTTAATGTGGAAATCTCCCCCATCCCTGTTTTTTGACAACCAATATTCACATAGTCATAACTAAACTCACTAAGTCCTGTCCCAGCATACGCTGAGCTCACTGTAAGAGCTAGAGGGATTCTCTGTGGCCAATCTCTTTCCTTGTTCAAAAGTGCTGGTGCGGAAGCTGGAGGGAATATCACCAGGAGATTATAGAGTAGGCTACAGGTATGTATCAGTCTGAGATACTGACAGATGAGGGGAAAGGGAAAGCATGCATATTGCATGAAGCAGCAACACAATGAAAGAAGCAATTCTAAGTAATTTTTTTCCCTAAGAGCAGCAGAAAGACTGAAATGGGAGAACAGGATGAGAGGAGCACAGTCTGAACTCCCCAAAGTGCTTTGAAGTCATTCTTTTTTCTTCATAACATCATCAGAGAGTATGAAAAGAACAAAAGAGAAGGGAAGCCAGTACTGGGCAATATATTGTTTCCCCAACCCAAATTGTAAATATTGTATGTATAATATCTGGGTGCAGGCGAGTTTTGTAAGCTCCCAAAATAACACTTTTCTTAGGTTTGTGAAAGTGCTTATTTCCTCCCTCCATTGCCTTTAGTTCCATTTACCTGAGGGTGCTAAGCTTGGCAAAAACTGAGAAATTGAAAACAAAAGCATGATAGAATCATAGAAATTCAGAAGTGCAGAAACGTAAACCCTCAAGAGGTCATTTAGTCCAGCCCCACTGTGGTGAAGCAGGACAAACTATACCTCGACCAGTCCTGACAAGTGTCGGTAACCTGTTCTTAAAACTGCTAATGATGGGGAAGGGAGTCACAACCTCCCTTGGAAGCCTATTCCAGTATTTAACTATCATTATAGTTAGGAAGTTTTTCCTAATATCTAACATAAATCTCCCTTGCTGCAGATTAAGCTGATTATTCCTTGTCCTATCTTCAGTGGACATCGAGAACAATTGCTCTCCATCCTCTTTATAATAGCCCTTAACATATTTGAAGACTATTATCAGGTCCTCCCTCCATCTTCTTTTCTCATGACTAAACAGGCCCAGTTATTTTTAAACCTTTCCTCACAGGTCAGGTTTTCTAACCTTTTGTCATTTTTGTTGCTGTCTTCTGGACGTTCTCCATTTTGTGCACATCTTTCAGGAAGTGTGATGCCCAGAATCGGACACAGTACTCCAGCTGAGGCATCACCAGTGCCAAGTAGAGTAGGACCTTCTGTGTCTTACATATGACACTCTTGTTGTTAACCCCCAGAATGATGCTAGCCTTTTTTTGTAACTGCACCACTTTTTAGCTCAAGTTCAATTTGTGATTCACTATAACCCCCAGATGCTTTTTTCTGCAGTACTACTGCCTAGTGCCCTATTCCTTATTTTGTAGTTGTGTGTTTGATTTTTCCTAAGTATAGTACTTTGCACTTGTCTTTATTGAATTTTGTCTTGTTAACTTCAGACCAGTTCTCAAATTTGTCAAGGTCATTTTGAATTCTAAGCCCTGTCCTCCAAAGTGCTTGCAACCCCCTCCCACCTTGGTCTTATTCTCAAATTTTATTAGCATACTCTCCACTCTATTATCTAAGACATTAATGAAAATATTGAATAGTACCAGATCCAGGTCAGACCCCTGGGGACCTCACTGGATACATCCTCACAGTTTGGCTGCAAACCATTGATAATTTTGAGGACAGTCTTTCAACCAGTTATGTACCCACCTTATAATAGTACCATCTAGACTACATTAACCTACTTTGCTTATGAAACTGGCATGTGGGACTATGTCAAAAGCTTTACTAAAATTAAATTATATCACATCTGCTTCCCCCATATCATCTAGGCCAGTAAGGAGATTAGGTTGGTTTGGCATGATTTGTTCTTGACAAATCCATGTTGGCTATTCCTTGTAATCTTCCTCTTCTTCTAGGTGCTTCCAAATTGATTGTTTAATAATTTGTTCCAATATCTTTCCAAGTATCGAAGTTAGGCTGGAAATGGATAATTCCCTGGGGCCTCTTTTTCTCCTTTGTAAAGATAGGTACTATGCACTTGATACAAGCTCTTTGGGGCTTGGACTGTGTTTTGGTTCTGTGTTCATACATCACATAGTGATAGGGGGCCTTGTCTATGATTAGGGCCCATAGATGCTACTGCAATAGAAATAATAATGTTAATGTAAGTGGGGGGGGGTAAGATGGAGCTCTTATATTTGAACATACAGGCACAACTTGTAGAACACCCTATATCTAGAACTGTTGGCTTGAATGAATGATACATTTATTACTACTGACTGTGTTTGTTTTAGTTATGAAGAGTAACAGACACTAGATCATAAGCTTGTAAAAACTATTTTAAGAGGGAAATGAAATTGTTACTCCGTGTAGTAGTAGTGTAGTAGTAATGTAATGCAGCATAATTTTTAATAATAGACAATATATTATACTGTTAATGCTGGGCAAGATACAATCCTGTGGATATTGTGATTTATAGCATGTTTGGGAGGCACTGTTTTATAGTGTGTGGTGAAAAAACTCTGTGGTATATAGAGGGATAGTAAGAAAGGTGGAAGAGATCAGAGCACTTGTGAAATATAGTGAGTGGGATAAAACTTGACAATGATTAGGCAGCTGATGTGCTATGACCAGTACTTATCATGATGTTCATAATTGTCTCGTTATCCTGTGTGTCCTCCGTCTGTTTGTTGTCTCTCATTGTAAGTTTTGGGAGCAGGAACTGTCTTTTTGTTACGTATATTTTTGTGTGTACAATGCCTGGTACAACAGAGCTCTGAGCCCTGATTAGAGCTTTGAGGTGCTACTGCAATACAAATAATTCATAATGATAATCAATAAGGAGCGCAGTAAGATATAATAGGTGGCAGTAAATGATATAAAGGAAACTGAGCTAGAGGAGGGTATAAGAATTCTGACCTGCCATAACTGTGGTCTGTACAGGCCTGGAGCGTATCACCTTTGTGATTAAAGGGAAGGGACAGCTGGCAGAGCATTCTCTGTGGGAGTCTCTTTCCTTTGCAATGACTTTCCTAAAAGGCAGAAATAGCCTAAATGTGTTGGCTTTCTGGCTAGGCCACAAAGCCCATGTATTTGAGCGAGCATTGGTGGAGGACAGAGACTGTTGAGAGTCTGAATTCTATCAGGTGGGAAAAGGCAGTGGGGGTGTAAGGTCAGAGTCATGTGACAGGTGAATAAATGATGTGTGGGAGGAAAGAGGAGGGCTGCTGCTTTGGATGGTTTTATGTATTGTAACTCCTGTTACTGTGTTTTTAAATGTATGTCAAGGGGACCTTTTGTGTGGAATTTCTTTTAAAGTAAAATATAAACAAATATCATGCAGGTTTTTGTTCAAATTAATGAATGGCCCAACTCCTCTTCACATCTGTGGTCTGATTCAACAGGTCTATTCATTCCTTGGAGATTCCATTGACTTCAGTGAGAGTTAGATTAGTGCCTGGAAGTGGAGTTGTCTGGTCCTTACAAGCAAAAGGTTTGGTAGCCCTGTGATGATGGCAATGTATAGTCTTGTAGATACTGAGCTAAAGTATATTCAATATATTACACTGCATAGGCAGTGCAATGATTAGTCAACCAAAACATAGAAACAAAAGTTTCTGTAAAAACAACAAGGAGTCTAGTGGCACCTTAAAGACTAACAGATTTATTTGGGCATAACCTTTCATGGGTAAAAAACCACTTCTTCAGATGCATGGAGTTTCTGTGTCACTGAAGTCAATGTCAAAACTCCGATTGACCAATGGCACAGGGTGAGACCCAAATGCAGAATTGGGTCTGTGTATTGGGTACAACATAGGTGCAAGTATAAACAATTGCTGTATTTCACACTTTCACACACCCTTCCTCTCCTGATGCCATGAGTCCACTATTGATTGCTCATAAGGCAAAATAATCTAGTGAAAATAGAAAAGACTTTCTTTTACCAGGGATTAAAAAAAACCAGCCCACGCAGACTTCAAATCTTTTATGCTGACAGAATTGAAACAAGCCCAGGGGGGATAGTTCAGTAACATGATCACTATGTTTGAAGTATGTAAATTCTGTCAAAAGTTAGAGTCCTAGTAGGATTGACTCAACCCTTCATCCTTTCATGGCAGTTTTCCTGAGTAAAATGCTGCTTTCTGTGTGAGCCTTCATAATACCTTAAAAACCAAAGTCCTGTCTCTTCTGCATGGAAAATAAAGTTCACATGGCACTTTCTCCATGAGTTTCTCCCTCAGACTAAATTTTCCTCTCCTTGCATTATTATGTTGTGTGCCAGGTGTCCAGTTAGAGGCCACCTTTCATTGGGAACGTGGCTGCATGTGCGTGATGCTGTATGCATATTGTTGTAAACTGCATTGGGACCCTTTGTAATGAAAGGCATTTACATTAGATTGTAAGCTCTGTATTGTAATGTGTCACGCACAACTAGGACGAGAGCCTTGCAAATCCGTGGATATCTGCTTTATATCCACAGATGTAGATATCTGCAGATCATTTTTGCAGATTGGATGTGGATACAAATTTTTTATCTGCACAGGGCTCTATCTGTGACACCATGTAAGTAAAAAGTAAAACAATAATAAATGTAGATAATTTTCTTACCAAATAATTAAGTAATTACTTGCTCTTGTAAGCAATTAGGGGATCATTTAATTCTTGGTCAGTAATAGTTATCAGCATATGCATTCATAATCAAACATTATTTTCTAATGAAACTGTAATTAGGCATAAATTCCAGTCATTATGTCTGATATTACTGTGAAATTGAAAATGACAAGTTAAAATAGGTTTCAGAGCAGCAGCCATGTTGGACTGTATTCGCAAAAAGAAAAGGAGTACTTGTGGCACCTTAGAGACTAACCAATTTATTTGAGCATAAGCTTTCGTGAGCTACAGCTCACTTCATCGGATGCATAAAGTGGAAAATACAGTGAGGAGATTTATATACACACAGACCATGAAAAAATGTGTGTTTATCATACACATTGTAAGGAGAGTGATCACTTAAGATGAGCTATTACCAGCAGGAGATTGGGGTGGGGGGAGAGAAAACCTTTTGAAGTGATAATCAAGGTGGGCACATTTCCAGGAGTTAACAAGAACGTCTGAGGAACAGTTGGGGGGGTGGGGAGGGAGAGGAATAAACAAGGGGAAATAGTTTTACTTTGTATAACGACTCAACCACTCCCAGTCTCTATTCAAGCCTAGGTTAATTGTATCCAATTTGCAAATTAATTCCAATTCAGCAGTCTCTCCTTGGACTCTGTTTTTGAAGTTTTTTTGTTGAAGATTAGTCACTTTTAGGTCAGAAATCGAGTGACCAGAGAGATTGAAGTGTTCTCCAACTGGTTTATGAATGTTATAATTCTTGACATCTGATTTGTGTCCATTTATTCTTTTACGTAGAGACTGTCCAGTTTGACCAATATACATGGCAGAGGGGCATTGCTGGCACATGATGGCATATATCACATTGGTAGATGTGCAGGTGAACAAGCCTCTGATAGTGTGGCTGATGTGATTAGGCCCTATGATGGTATCCCCTGAATAGATATGTGGGCACAGTTGGCAACGGGCTTTGTTGCAAGGATAGGTTCCTGGGTTAGTGGTTCTGTTGTGTGCTGTGTGGTTGCTGGTGAGTATTTGCTTCAGGTTGGGGGGCTGTCTGTAGGCAAGGACTGGCCTGTCTCCCAAGATTTGTGAGAGTGATGGGTTGTCCTTCAGGATAGGTTGTAGATCCTTGATAATGCGTTGGAGAGGTTTTAGTTGGGGGCTGAAGGTGACGGCTAGTGGCGTTCTGTTATTTTCTTTGTTGGGCCTGTCCTGTAGTAGGTGACTTCTGGGTACTCTTCTGGCTCTGTCAATCTGTTTCTTCACTTCAGCAGGTGGATATTGTAGTTGTAAGAATGCTTGATAGAGATCTTATAGGTGTTTGTCTCTGTCTGAGGGGTTGGAGCAAATGTGGTTGTATCATAAAATACTGTCTGGTATTTTTAATGGAAAGTTACATGTGCTGGTTTTATACCTAAAATCTTGCATCTTATTGGTTCCTCTGCTTTCCATAAACTTCTGAATAGTCTGTGCATCAATACCAGCTCCCATTAAAGTAAATGAAAAGACCCTCAGATCCATGTAATTCTCTATATTAGGTCAGTAGCATAGGATCATAGTCAATATCTGATCTGGCAAATAGCATCAGGGCAGTAAATTAGGAAGAACTGTCTGAAGAGAAACTTCACCTAAAAGATCCATTTCTAAGGTAAAAGTGAAAGAGGAATCATCATAGAAATTTACCATTTGGGTTGTGATCTCAGTAGGATTTTTTATTTGTTTGTTTTGATTTAAAAGTTCTAATGCAGACTTTATAAAATGCCTAAACAGCAGGGAGAATAACATGAGGGCAGATCTGTCCAGTTTAGAAGGAGCTGGAAAAAGAGAGAGCCACAGGGAAAATGATTGGCTGGCCTGGAGTCAAAAAAGAGAACCAAATAGGAATAGGGACAGTCTGGAGTTGAACTGTGCAGCTTGCAAGATCTGTAATGTTTCTGTGTAGCATGCAAGGTCTAGGAGAGTGTGTGTGCACCTTGCACGGTCTATCAGGGACTCTGAGGGGCTCGCATTAAAAGAAAAGAGAGATTAGGAAACTCCCAGGCAAAACTTTGTTACAACAGAGTTCAGGCTGAGCAGATGTAATACCCCATTTTAGAAGTCCCCTTTAAAAAAAAGTTGTAGTTTGATTAAAATAACTCCCCCCACCCAAAGACTTTTTTGAAAACCGTGAAAGGCTTCAACTGAATCCAAAACTGGGATTTTTTTCTAAAGTATGAAAGTACACAGATAAATTAATTTAAGCTTCTTAACTCTGTCTTGTACAGTCATCCTAAGAACAACAAGAAACATGTAGAAATCCTCATTTCATCAGTGATGCCAAGCATTAAGAATGCATATTACCGGAATAGCAAATTGCCTCCAGGGATAGAAGCTTGGCACAGTGACTTAGCAGACCTGGCAACTAAAGAGTGGGTAGCATTTTAGAGAAGAGGGACCTCGGATAAATTTGAAAAGATTTGGTCTAACTTTCTGGTCTAAATTAGAAACTACTAATTTAATTCCTAGTGGATGGAAACTGAGATGTAGCTCTTCTTTTGCTTCCCTGCCTCTTCCTTTCCTTTCCTTCCTCCCTCATTCCTTTACCTTTTGTTCTGTCTTTTTTATCTGTTCTCCCATTTTAAAAAACCCATAAATTTAAAGAATTCATCTTACTAGCTTCCTTTGCTCTTAATCTTACAGCAATTATATATGATGGTATAATTTAAATTGGACTTCACCTATGTTTATATTGCTAACTCACAGGACTTCGTCACTGGGGTCTTCTAAGGCACTGGCATATCTTTTTTCTCCATTAATCACAGTGGAAAAGCCAGCTAAACCCATTGGCCAGGCAGCTGTTCTTTCACAGTCTGCTCACTTAGCTGCCCAGAGAATAAGACTGCCCCATTTTCACCAGACAGTTTTTTCAACTAGATATCCTGTTGGTTGGAATTAAAAACAAATCACTTCATGGCAAACTGCTTCCTAAATTATTTATGATCAAAGCAGGTGTTGGAAATGGAAAACATTTTTTAATATGAATGAGTGAGCCCATGGTACTTAAAACACATGGGCTTCCTCTCATCAGGATGCTCAAAATTTCCTCCTCCAACCTCTCTTCAAAGGGACTTCAGCTCCATCTTCCTGTCCTCTCCTTTGGAGAAGTCAGAGTCTATCACTGCCCCTGTTTCTCCTCAAATGGCACAGGCTCCATCTCCCTACCTCCTTGTACTACTCATAGTGGGCTGAACCACAGCTCCTTCTCTCCTTGTTTCTCTTTGCCTGGAGATTCTCCCCCCCACCCATAATGTGTAATTAGATTGTGGAATTCATTGCCCCAGCATGTCACTGGGGTCAAGAATTTAACCAGATTCAACAAAGGAGTGGATAATGTTATATGCATAAAAATATCCAGTCATAATTAATAACAATTTTGGAAGACATATGAAACTTCATGCTTCAAGCAGGGTTTAAGATTCTATCCGAGATTAGGATGAGATTTAGCTGTGGGATAATTTGCCCCACACCCCCCCAGATTATCTAATATGAGGTTTCTTGCACCTTCCTCTGAAGGGTCTGGGTCTGGCCAGTATTGGAGACAGGACACTGGCCAAAATGGACTGTGGGTCTGATCCAGTAAGGTAATTCCTATGTTGCTATGATAGGGTGGTTTGGGCTCCTTTTCCCTATTCTCCTCCTTCCTTCCCAGGACACCTCCTCCGGCTGGCCTCTAATCCCCATGAGAGTTTCTATATTAGTCTGAGTGGTTGGAGTGGACTCAGAATCCATCTGGGGGGGGGGGGGATTAAATCTCATTGATCTTCTTAACTCTGCAACCACTATCCCACCGAATCCTCCTCCTGGCCCTCCCCCAGGATGGGCCTGCCACCGCAGCCACTTACTCTCCCAAAGCCAGGAGAAGAAAGAAGGCAGCCCATTAACCTCTAGTGCCAAAGAAATTGGTACCTGGCGGGGCAGGGCGGAGGGATAGAGGGACGTGGGGTTCCTACAGAGGGGAAGGCACTAAACCCCGCAAACTCCAGTAGGCGGCCCAGCAGGGTAATGTAGAGAGGGGTCAAGGAGAGGGAGCTGGGCAGAGGCCAGTGGCTGGGGAGGCCCACAGAAGGGTGAGGGAAAGGCTGCTGGCGGGAGGGTGGGTCATCCAGTGGGCTGGAAAGAGTGAGGGGCCTTCCCAGCGGGGTAGGGGCAGGGTGGTCCTAGGGGGCTATGGCACCCTGCAGAAGGGGGGGGGGCACAGACAGGCAGGGCATTACCTGGGTCCCAAGTCTCTCCGGAGGGAGGGGTTTGTTTGGCTGCCCCGAGGAGAGAAGGGGACGGGGTCTCTGCAGGAGGCGGGGAAGGAGCTGCCTACTGAGCTGGGGGTGCCCTACACGGGCCCTGAAGCGCTGCAGAGCAGTGAGAGCAGGCGCGGGCTGCGCCCTACTGAGTGGGGGCTGTGCCCGGTCCCTTGCGCGCGGGGGGGGAGGGCTGCGCGAGCCGCAGCGGGGGTGTCTGTGTCCCCCCGGTCCCTTGCGCGGGGGGGGGAGGAGGAGGAGGAGGGGGAGGGCTGCGTGAGCTGCAGCGGGGGTGTCTGTGTCCCCCCCGGTCCCTTGCGCGTGGAAGGGGGGGGAGGGCTGCGCGAGCTGCAGCGGGGGTATCTGTGTCCCCCCCCGGTCCCTTTCGGGGCGGGGGAGGAGGAGGAGGAGGGGGAGGGCTGCGTGAGCTGCAGCGGGGGTGTCTGTGTCCCCCCCCGGTCCCTTGCGCGGGGAGGAGGAGGGGGGGAGGGCTGCGCGAGCTGCAGCGGGGGTATCTGTGTCCCCCCCCCGGTCCCTTTCGCGGCGGGGGAGGAGGAGGAGGAGGGGGAGGGCTGCGCGACCGCAGCGGGGGTGTCTGTATCCCCCCCGGTCCCTTGCGCGGGGGGGGGAGGAGGGGGAGGACTGCGCGACCGCAGCGGGGGTGTCTGTGTCTCCCCCGGTCCCTTGCGCGGGGTGGGCTGCGCGCTCAGGGGAGGTGTCCTGCCCACCGCGTTAGTCCCTTCCCTGCCCGCCTGCGCTCCAGGGGGCTGTAATCCCATCAAAGGGCCGGTCCCAGCCTCCTCCCTCCTGCGCGTGTGACAAGCCCCGCTGCTCGCCGCCAGCCCCACTCGCTGTCTGGTTGCTGCCGACTCCGGACGGCGGCTGCTCCCCCCTCCCCCGGGCCTCAGCCGAGCGGCTGCGGAGCAGTTCGCACCCTCCCCGGCCGCCTCGCGGTCAGCTGCCCCCCGCACGCCCAACTTCCCCAAACTTCTCTGTTTTGCGGTGGGCTGAAGGCTGGCTCCGATGGATTTACAGAGCCCAGCCCGCTGCTGCCGCTGCTTCGCTCTGCTCTTGCTGGCCTCTTGCATTGGGCACACAGCAGCTTCCAGGAGAAACATCCCCAGGAGGCAAGGTAAGAAACTCCCCCTTATCAGGGGCGAGTAGGAAGGTTTCAGCTCGGAGACTATCCCGGGGGGAAGCCCACTCTCCAGACATGCCTGTGTCTGGAGAGTGGGTGGGTAGGTAAGTGGGAACGCAAATCTGTGCATTCCCCCGGCACAGACAGGGTTAAATCCATATCACACATCTCCCCTGATGGGAAATCTGAGAGTTTTAGAATGCACTGTTTGTATTTCATTTCTTTTTAGATACAAAGAACTGTGTGAGTTGAGACAGTTTCCATATGATCTCAATTACTGGGCACCGGGGGAGAAAACCCTCCAAAGGGGGACTAGAGCCCCTCCTTGTCTTTAAACGTCTATTATTTGATCCATATTGTCAAAAGGCTCTCCATTTCCTGTTGTTAAAAATCAGAAGGGTGTTTTTTCCTCCTCTGTTTAGTTACTCTTGATGTTCTTAGATTTTTGGCGCATATGTTTTGGTCATTTGCAGCATCTCTTCCTGTTTGATCTGTCTGGCTTTCAAAAAAACCCTTGGATTTCTTTAACTGTGTGTGATCCCGATGAAGTGAGCTGTAGCCCACGAAAGCTTATGCTCAAATAAATTTGTTAGTCTCTAAGGTGCCACAAGTACTCCTTTTCTTTTTGCATCTTTTAACAGCATTTTTTACCTTTTTTAAAAAAGCTAATTAAGAAGTATTTAACTTGAAGTTTCTATCTGGTCTCAATAACTCTTTCTAAAGAGCAGTGCCTCTATAAAAAGGCAACATAAGTACAACAATTTTTTTTCTAAATTTTTTTTCTTTCATATCTGAGATGTTAAGTATTAAAGGAAAAAGTGAGGGCAAGGAAAGCAGTAATAAATATAAAAATGCTCTTAACTGACTGCATCTTTTCTTCATAAGTCTATTGTAAGGATTTAAAATTGTTTTAAAAATATTTATTTGGAACAGTAGATGTCTGTTTTGGGATTAATGATCTGTTTGTACAGTGGAAACGATACCACTTTATTTCAGAGTTTACAATCTGACTCTCAAAGTGCCTTCAGAAATAATGTTTCTATAAGGAGGGAGACACTAACAGATGGAAAAATCTGTTAGCATGAAAACAAAATAACAGTCCCAGTCGTGTTCCCATTGAAGTCAGTAGGAGTTTGTCCTTCTCATATGGCTGCTTAACGTTATTGTTTCATGATGCGTCCATTTGAAAATTAACTTGTGTCTCAGTAAAGATGGACCTGCTTCACACTCTGCTTTCGATTATTGTCTGACTGCTCCTTGTATTGAAGTGGAGGGATATCAGCTTAACAAACAGTATTCTTGGGATACACATTGTTTCATTTCATTCATTCTGAACATAGCACAAGTGCATGCAAATATAGTATTATATTGTCTCTTATTGTGGGAAAAGTCTTCAGCTCTCTATGCATTATCCAGATAGGCTACTAGAATTATCAGATACTTCTTTGCATAAATTTAAACATGATAGCCCTTCTTATTTTTAAATTTTAAATGTGTCCTCTTTTGTAAATTGTAGTTGTGACTGAAATACTAACTGCAATATTTCCTATTTAGCCCCCCAATACACTGTCCAAATTCTTCCAACATATATTTTACCAATATGTACTTTCCCCAATGTGTTATTTTCTGATCTTTGCTGATTGGCTAGGGATTTGTGTGTGCAAAGAAGACAAAGGGCCTCATTCTGATCTAGGGTGACCAGAGGTTCCGATTTTATAGGGACAGTCTTAATAAGTGGGGTTTTGTCTTATTTAGATGCTTATTACCCCCCACCCCTTGTCCCAATTTTTCCACACTTGCTATCTGGTCACCCTATTCTGATCTCATATACATGAATGCACATTAGAGGAAACTCCACTGAAATCAGTGGAGTTATATGATCAGAATCTGCCCCATTCTCTCTTTTTCCTTCTAATACAGCCTGCTTCTCCTGGCTGATTCACTGAGGTTCCAGTTCAAGAACCAAGACCTGCTGCCACTGAAATTACTGACAAAATTCTACTGGCCTCCATTCAGAGGAGGATCTGGCCCATAATTTGTGGCATTGCAGTGAACACAGGTAACACTCAGGTGAGGCTCCCAGTCAGTGGGAGGCTTACCTGCATAGTGACTGTAGGATTGGCCAGAGTATTTCTGATAGCAGAATTACTCCCAGGGCAGTGGATTATGCAGTGCCAGAGGACTGGCACATAAGTGAAAGAAAATGGACAGAAGGAGGCAGACAGTCATTGCATCAGTATGTAATTGCAACGTTTTTGTAAAGCATATTTTTGTACAGTTCATTGGATCATGACATGGAGCACGTTAAGTCAGAGCAAAGACTCCCTTCGTCCCCTACATACACTACCTTTGATCTGCAGTTGAGCTCCCACTGACGTCAATGGGATTTTTGCATGTGGATCAAGGGCAGTATATGGTCCTTGGTATTTAAAAGTTAGAGGTCTAGATACTGACCAAATATTTATGCTCCATGCAAATCACATTGTTTTCGGCTCCCTGTTGCACTCAATAGAAATGTAAAATACATATGAGGCACAAGAAATGATAAAGTCACTAGGTTTGCCAATTTGCTAATTGTATTTGCATAATTTATAAGACAGCAGTGATTATAGGAAATACTGCTGGCTGAGACAAGGAGTTCCAAAACATTGAGCCATATCCTGGTCCCTCTAAAGTCAGTGTAAGTTTTCTCATTGACTTTGTTTGGATTGGGATTGTAGATCTAGTGAATCAGATTAATTGAAAATTTGACAGACTCCATATATTTTCCTTGGTAGTATACAATATTTGTAGGATTGGATCCTTAGTTTTTATATATATTCCACAGTTTTCTTTTTTAGTTTTCACAGTTAATTTAAAATTAATCACATCTTTGTCACTCGCTGTTGTGAGAAATGCCAGTATAGTTGGAAACATAATACGTAAATACAACCTGAGCTTAAGGTCTTTATTTGACAGATGGCTAATTTTACTGGTCTGACCTTACCTCTTAGGGATCTAGTCCCGTGATCCTTGGTTAGCACAATAGCTGCCACTAAGCATTGGAGTAAATTAGATGGACAGTGGTTGCATTCAAAAAATTAAATGTGCAGTAACATTGCCACTGCTAAAGTTTACATATGCAAATGTGGCTGTATTTGTGAAGGTATCACTTAGTGGTAGTCTCTTTGTGTCCCTCAATCTTAGGTTAACACACAAGAGAACAACTGACCTAACGGAAATGTATTGATAGGCGTTCAACTAAAGTAGCTTTAATCATGGAAAAAGAAAAACTTATAATTCCTCTGCAATAATACACTAATTTTGTGTACACAACACTTTTACTGGTTGCTTATATTATGTTAATACAATTTCATTTTTTCTACCTTAAAGTGATCCTGTTTCATGTCCAAAATGATTTGTTTTCTTGCTTCTCCATTATACAAACAGATGCCACTTGTTTGTGGCAACAATTTTACAAAACCTGTGCAGGCATTTGAAAACCCACATTGCCACAAGAGTTAGAGAAGGAAATCCCTTGGGGAGTTCGTCTGCAGAAGTATGTGATTTAAATCCTACCTACATGCTGCCAAAGACTACTGGAACTGTACGTTTCCAAGAAGCCTTAGACTGAGTCCATGCTGTGAAATGCCATTTTCAATCCACTGAGAACAGGTATAGTTCTAGGTAACATGCAGCTCTGCTTCAGTCCTGCTGTTTATCATATGTTGGAAAATTAAGAATGAAAGACAACTATCATTTACTCTTACATCAAAAAGTAGTGGGTGAGGAAGAGATAAAATAGTAAAAAGGGTTTTTTTCTTTGCCCTTTTAATGCCAATAGAAAATGGGACTTGTACAAGAATTGTATCTGAGATACAACCAAAAAGGTCACACTGTGAGAGAAGTGATAAAACCAGTTCATCTTCAATGATGAGATCTGACTGAGAGGTCTTGAGGGTCAAAAGAAGAAAGGTAGTCAAACTCTCCTCAGTTTTTCAAAGTTTTCATTCCGAGTCTCATTGACAAAGATCAATTTTGTAATCCCCAGAAAGTGACAGAGAGAAATCTGTTTGTGAAGTTAAAAGTAAAAGAAACAATAACAATGCTACAACTACAGCTTACTAAATGAAACTTCAGGAATGAAAACCCTTGTGGTCAAATTCAAAACATCCTGATGAGTGCAAAACTTCTTTGCACGTGTGTTTACAGTAACATTATATATTTATTATGCAAGAGGAAATGGAACATCAGGCACATTTTAAAATAGGTTAAAATGAAGCGAGAGCCAGCGTGTGACAATAAACTGAATAGCCTGGAGTTCCCAAAAGTCTTGCAATTTTATGTTGTTTCAAATGTCTCTCTAAAGACCAACGCGGCTGCAGCAACACCTCATACATCTCCCTAAAGCTGTCACTAGTGTTTAACATTCAAACTGTTTTCTTGCTTTTGCTTTATTCATGTTCATACGTTTTTGCTCTGTGTTCTACTTTTATTCCCACTTTCAGTGGACTGGTTGCTAAAAGAGCTTAATCATGCCTTATTCCATGGTATAGTAGTAAAAATAATATAATGGATCTTAATGGCAATCTAGTTGCATGGAGGGAAGAACAGACCCCTTAGGTTGATGTTTGTGGCATTAATATGAATAACAATATACTGTGTTGTTACCTTTTTGTATACCACAATATAAAATAGAAGTCAAAAGCCTGTACTTTATAAGGCTATTGAGTAGGGCGGAACACAGAAGATAAGATTTGTATTCATTTCTGATGCTTTGGGATCAATTTTCAATTTTGATTACAAATAAATACAAATATTGGACTTGAATCTCCTGATGAACACTAATTTTTCATTGGTGTATTCCATTGGCTTCACCGCTATGAATGACAAGAGACACAGCTCCATAGCTCCTATGGAACAGATTTCCAAATTTTTCCACCATCAGGGCCAGATTTTCAGAAGCTAGCTCCCAGGTAGGCACTAAAATAAGTGGCCAGATTTTACAAAGACCTGAGTGTGGACTAGCTGAGTTCTTTAGCAAATATGACCACAACAGAAGCTTCTAGGTGGTAAGCACTTTTGAAAATCTGGCTTTTTAGATGTCTAAATAGGATCTGAACCATTTTGAAAATTTGTCTCTATCTGTGTAGATAGTTTTGTTTTCTTTGGAAAGGAAATTGCTTTCTGTTATATTTTTTTTAAATATTTTGGACTCTACTGGACAACATTATAGCCTGAGAAGCCCCAGGCTGGCAGGAACCCTGAGCTACCTGTACATCCCGCCCCCTTGCCGCTAGAGGAGCCCTGGGCCGGCCAGGCCCAAGCAGCCCCAGCCCAGCGTTCCACAGCAGCAGCTTCAGCTAGGGAAGGCAGAGCCTACCCACTGCCCATGGAAGTGAATAACCCTACCCCACCCATCCAGCAATCACAACATTCCTCTTTTAAAAAAAAGGGGGGGAAGGGAAGCTGCCAGTTGATCTCCCCCTCACCCACCCAAATGCTCTACAAAGGTTCCACATACACGTTTTTTCAGAGGACTTTCCCCTAGACTGTCAGGATTTGGGAGTCTGTCCAAGACATACAGGATTTTTGAAGGCATTTTCAGAAAAGAATTGGTGTGGGGACTCCCTTCAGCTCCCTGGAATTTTAAGTTAGCTTAATGTGAACAGAATAGTCTGGTTCCCAACAGTGCTCTGAAGAGGAAGAATAGTCTTGGAATTAAGGCATTAGCATGGGTCTTGGGAAATATTTGTTAACTTCCTGATGCTGCCACAGACTTCCTCTGTGACCTGAAGGAAATCACTTAATTTCTCTGTGCCTCGGTTTCCCATCTGAAAAATGAGGATAGCGATACTTTCTTACTCCACCCTTTTTCTGTCTTGCCTCATTAGATTATAAACTGTTCATAGGACAGCTTGTTTCTTAGTATATGCTTCTGCAGTGCCTAGCACAAGGCGACCCCGATCTCAGTTAAGGCTTGTAGGCAGTACCATAATACAGACAATAATAATGCTTGAAGGTCTCCTTGTCCTCCAAGGCTTCCCTGAGAAATGCTCTGCACTTACAGCAGTGCCACTGTAGCATTTCAAGTGTACACAAGCCCTGAGATAAAATGCTAGGGGAGCTCAGAAGAATTATTTCCTGGATCAATCTTGCTTTAGGACTCAATCTTACAAACAGTTACACCTGTAAGGAACCTTATACATATGAGCAGCCTCTTTGATTTTTAATAGGACTATTCAAGTGAGTAAAATTGCTTGTGTAGCTGTTTGCAGGATTGGACCCCAAAGCAAGACTGATTTGGCCTTTTCACATTATTTCTATCACTGAGTAATTGAAATACTAATGTGAAAAGACCACCCATAAATTTACTCATATGAGCTCCATTTAAAATCAAAAGGGTTACTCATGTAACTAAAGTTACTTAGATGAGTAAGTCTTTGCAGGAATGGGCCCTTCATTTGGTGTGTGTGTGTGTATATATATTCAGCTAATGTTATAGAAAAAGTTAGTTTAAGCATTAAAGAATACATGAGTCAATGTAATTATGCTGAGCTGAAGCATTTGCCAAAAAGTATGTAAACATCAACCAGTGTTGTGTGATCATCTAATGAAAAGTGTGGACATAAGAGGGGCAGAGTTATGTTTGTGTGACTTTAATTCCAAATTCCCTGATTTGTTTGGAAAAAAAATCCATCTGGGAAACTTATTCACGTGAGTAGTCCTGATTCCAGTAAGCAAGCCCACTGAAGTCAAAGAAAATACTCATCTGAATAAGTGTCCAGCATTGGGCCCACCGAGTATCATTTTTTCCTTTAATTTTTTGTAAGGAATATAATATATTATATTACACAATATAAAAGGGAAAAACATATTTAGTTAGTTGCTCATTTAAAAAAAAAACACCTGTGTTTGTTTGACTGTCCAAACTAATGAAAAAAGCTGAATATTATTTCTTTGAACTTTACAAAAAACATTTACCTCTGGGATGAAATGCATGGGAAACTTCATTCCCAAAAGTAATTGCTTCAGAAAGGAATAAGCCACTGAAAATAAGGGCTTAGAATAAAAATGCCGTGTCGACTATAACTAGAACAAAAACAGTTAATGATGCACTCTGTAGTAATCCATAAAATCACCAAGCCTGATATGTATTGTGTAGAATACATACAGTGAGTGTCCCCGTCGTGACGCATGTGAGAGTGCCATTGAGTTCAATGCAATACATCCATGAGTAAGGATCACTCGTGAATAAAAGTTTGCAGGTCCTAGGTCCTGAATGAAGGATTATCCTTCCTTGTGAAAAGAAAAGGAGTACTTGTGGCACCTTAGAGACTAACCGATTTATTTGAGCAGAAGCTTTCGTGAGCTACAGCTCACTTCACAGTATGCATCCGATGAAGTGAGCTGTAGCTCACAAAAGCTTATGCTCAGATAAATTGGTTAGTCTCTAAGGTGCCACAAGTACTCCTTTTCTTTTTGCGAATACAGACTAACACGGCTGTTACTCTGAAACCTTCCTTGTGCGGAATCTGTTCCAGTAAGATACTGATCCAGGAGCTCTATACCCAAAAGCAGTATAGCAACTTATCAGATCAAAGGAGAAACTTTTTTTTCTATTGTCTGTGTAGTGTGATATTCAAAAGATACAGGCATAGCAAACACTCCTTTCTTCCTAGGAGATCGCTCATACAAATGTTACCAGAAGCCACCCTGTCTAGCTTTCAAACCTGGATAAAATCAACCATATTAAAAACAGAACAGACTTGCTCGTTCAAGCACCCAGGTACTCTCAACTTTCTGACAGGTTTCAGAGTAGCAGCCGTGTTAGTTTGTATCCTCAAAAAGAAAAGGAATACTTGTGGCACCTTAGAGATTAACCAATTTATTTGAGCATAAGCTTTCGTGAGCTACAGCTCACTTCATCGGATGCATGCGGTGGAAAATTCAGTGGGGAGATTTTATATACACAGAGAACATGAAACAATGCCACTACATGCATCCGATAAAGTGGGCTGTAGCCCATGAAAGCTGATGCGCAAATAAATTTGTTAGTCTCTAAGGTGCCACAAGTCCTCCTGTTCTTTTCTCAACTTCCTGTGACTCTCAGATATTGTGGTGATAAGCGCCTTACAAAACCCTATGCCAAAAAGATAGATAATCTCTTTTGGTTCATGATGCAATTACATGTCTGGTTTATCATTATTTGAGTTTGCTTTACAGGTAATATAGCTCATAAATCGCTGTTCAGGTGACGATGACAAGCGGAGAAGGGTTATTCTCATGAAAAAAAGGCTGAGCCGCGCTCAGTCTGACTAACAATGTCCAAGCTCTTAGCGGGTCTGGAGACTGGCATATCAAACCCAGACAGAGTCTCACGTCTGAAAAAATTCCAGGTCCAAATTAGCTCTCATGCCTCTCTTGGTTTTCAGAGTCATTTAAAATTACTGGCACCTGTGAGAGTGATCATGCAATCAAATTCACATCTGTGAACATTTAGAACATCGCAGTTTGATGTCTTTCTACAATTAGTGGAAATGAACACACTGTAAATGTTCAGCATGCTGTTTTCAAATACCGAAGGCACTTCGTTTCTTCTGACGTGTCAATGGCATTAGTCCAAGTGTAACCCTTCTGCCAGGTGGTGCCGGCAGCAGCCAGTACTAGGTTCAATATCTAGGGGTTCCTTTACAAAAACACAGCACAGAACTGGCTTGAGCCCCACCTAGTAACCTGGGGAAATTACACACCACCCCTGGGCGCCTCTGAAAGGCAATACTTCCCTTCTCATAAGCACAGCATCTGAGTGTAGAAAATAAACTTTTAATGAAAGGAGGGAAGTCACCCAACATTAATTAGGGAAAATGCCACAAGCAGGATTCATAATCATAAAACTGTCAGCAGGACACCTGCCCCAGAGTGCGTGGGGCAGGGCCTTCTGCCTCATGTTCTTGGGTTCTACAACCAAAAGTTCCTTTTCTGTGCCCCTCTCTGCTCCCTCACCACACCCCACTCGTAGTGGTTGTCCTTGGTCAGTGAGGACCCAGGGTTCAGAGGTGCATCTGTGTGAGTTCACCTCCCACCCAGGAAGAAGGCACCTTGCTTGCTTCACCATCTGAGCACTTGCTCTGGCTGGCCACGCTGACAGCCGCGGTTCCTCTCTGGCGACCGCCCTGCCAGCTTCTCACTCTGTTCCGCTTGCCAGTCACCTTCTGCCACCTGCCTCTCTGCTGTGACCTCTGTAGGTCAGTCTCTTGAGGTTTCACCCAGCTCTTTGTGATTTTCAGGTCTTAGGCTGGGCAGAAAAGCTGTCCCACCGCAAGTGATTGTCAGCTCTTTTGAGCACTTAGAATAGCAAAAGGCTCCTAATGAAGCCTATTTGGCTCTATCTTTGAACAGTGAGGAGGAACAGGTTAAGCCAGACCAGGGACCTTTAGGGAGAGTCTGTTCCTCCTGGCTGGGACTCCTGTCCCCACCCCTCTTACTTTCACAGGGGTCTGGCATTTGAGCCCCTGGTTTAACTAGGTTCTTTCAGCTTAGGACGACCCGCTCAATCGGGAAAGTTAAAGCACAGTTCTGCTCCTCTTTATTCATACAAGAAAGACAACAACATTGATAACAGCATTTCATTACCCTTGCATTCAGTACTAAAGGGATTTGTAACCCAACACCAGCCAAAGTTGATCACTTTGAGCAACATTGCTCTATCTGCTGGATATCTAGGCAGAGTGGGTGTATTCATGTAAATACAATTCGCTCCTGAAGTCTCTCCCCATCCCAGCTAGCTGTCAGGGGAGAACTCATTCAGACCCTGCTTACACAAATATAAAATTTGAAAACAAAGCTGGTTTTGAGTTAGCTGAGCTCAAAAATCATCTGAAAAAATCCTTATTATTAGGGTTGCCACTTACCTGGGAGGCAGTGACCATGAGATGGTCAGGTTCAGGATCCTTGACACAAGGAAGAAAGGAGAGCAGCAGAATACGGACCCTGGACTTCAGAAAAGCAGACTTTGACGCCCTCAGGGAACTGATGGACAGGATCCCCTGGGAGAATAACATGAAGGGGAAAGGAGTCCAGGAGAGCTGGCGGTATTTTAAAGAATCCTGATTGAGGTTGCAGGAACAAACCATCCCGATGTGTAGAAAGAATAGTAAATATGGCAGGTGACCAGCTTGACTTAACATTGAAAACCTTGCTGATCTTAAACACAGAAAAGAAGCTTACAAGAAGTGGAAGCTTGGACAAATGACCAGGGAGGAGTATAAAAATATTGCTCAGGCATGCAGGAGTGAAATCAGGAAGGCCAAATCAAACTTGGAGTTGCAGCTAGCAAGGGAATGTTCAGAGTAACAAGAAGGGTTGTCATAAATATAAAGGGAAGGGTAAACCCCTTTAAAATCCCTCCTGGCCAGAGGAAAAATCCTCTTACCTGTAAAGGGTTAAGAAGCTAAAGGTAACCTTGGTGGCACCTGACCAAAATGACCAATGAGGAGACAAGATACTTTCAAAAGCTGGGAGGAAGGAGAAGAACAAAGGATCTGTGTCTGTCTGTATGATGCTTTTGCCAAGGACAGAACAGGAATGGAGTCTTAGAACTTAGTAAGTCATCTAGCTTGGTATGTGTTAGATTATGATTTCTTTAAATGGCTGAGAAAATAGCTGTGCTGAATAGAATGAATATTCCTGTCTGTGTGTCTTTTTTGTAACTTAAGGTTTTGCCTAGAGGGATTCTCTATGTTTTGAATCTAATTACCCTGTAAGGTATCTACCATCCTGATTTTACAGAGGTGATTCTTTTACTTCTATTAAAAGTCTTCTTGTAAGAAAACTGAATGCTTTTTCATTGTTCTAAGATCCAAGGGTTTGGGTCTGTGGTCACCTATGCAAATTGGCGAGGATTTTTACCAAATCTTCCCCAGGAAGTGGGGTGCAAGGGTTGGGAGGATTTTGGAGGGAAAGACGTGTCCAAACTACGTTTCCCAGTAAACCCAGATAAAGTTTGGTGGTGGCAGTGGAAATCCAAGGGTAAAATAATGTTGTACCTTGGGGAAGTTTTAACCTAAGCTGGTAAAAGTAAGCTTAGGAGGTTTTCATGCAGATCCCCACATCTGTACCCTAGAGTTCAGAGTGAGGAAGGAACCTTGACAAGGTTTCTACAGGTATGTTAGCAACACAAAGAAGGTCAGGGAAAGTGTGGGACCCTTACCGAATGGGGGAGGCAACCTAGTGACAGAGGATGTGGAAAAAGCTAATGTACTCAATGCTTTTTTCACCTCTGTCTTCATGAACAAGATCAGCTCCCAGACCACTGCATTGGGCAGCACAATATGGGGAGGAGGTGACCAGCCCTCTGTGGAGAAAGAAGTGGTTCAGGACTATTTAGAAAAGCTGGATGAGCACAAGTCCATGGGGCTGGATGCACTGCATCCGAGAGTGCTAAAGGAGTTGGTGGATGTGATTGCAGAGCCATTGGCCATTATCTTTGAAAACTCATGGTGATCGGGCGAGGTCCTGGATGACTGGAAAAAGGCTAATGTAGTGCCCATCTTTAAAAAAGGGAAAGAGGAGGATCCGGGAAACTACAGGCCAATCAGCCTCACCTCAGTCCCTGAAAAAATCATGAAGCAGGTCCTCAGCTAATCAATTTTGAAGCACTTAGAGGAGAGGAAAGTGATCAGGAACAGTCAGCATGGATTCACCAAGGGCAAGTCATGCCTGACTAATCTAATTGCCTTCTATGATGAGATAACTGGCTCTGTGGATGAGGGGAAAGCAGTGGATGTGTTGTTCCTTGATTTTAGAAAAGCTTTTGACATGGTCTCCCACAGTATTCTTGCAGCAAGTTAAAAAATTATGGGCTGGATGAATGGACTATAAGGTGGATAGAAAGCTGGCTAGATTGTCGGGCTCAACAGGTAGTGATCAATGGCTCCATGGCTAGTTGGCAGCCGGTATCAAGCGGAGGGCCCCAAGGGTCGGTCCTGGGGCCAGTTTTGTTCAATATCTTCATTAATGATCTGGAGGATGGCATGGATTGCACCCTCAGCAAGTTTGCAGATGACACTAAATTGGGAGGAGTGGTAGATACACTGGAGCGTAGGGATAGGATACAGAGGGACTTAGACAAATTAGAGGATTGGGCCAAAAGAAATCTGATGAGGTTCTACAAGGACAAGTGCAGAGTCCTGCACTTAGGAAGGAAGAATCCTATGCACTGCTACAGACTAGGGACCGAGCAGCTAGGCAGCAGTTCTGCAGAAAAGGACCTAGGGGTTATTGTGGACGAGATGCTGGATATGAGTCAACAGTGTGCCCTTGTTGCCATGAAGGCTAACAGCATTTTGGTCTGTATAAGTAGGAGCATTGCTAGCAGATCAAGGGACGTGATCATTCCCCTCTATTTGGTATTGATGAGGTCTCATCTGGAGTACTGTGTCCAGTTTTGGGCTCCACACTACAAGAAGGATGTGGAAAAATTGGAAAGAGTCCAGTGGAGGACAACAAAAATGATTAGGGGTCTGGAGCACATGACTTATGAGGAGAGGCTGAGGGAACTGGGATTATTTAGTCTGCAGAAGAGAAGAATGAAGGGGGATTTGATAGCTGCTTTCAACTATCTGAAAGGGGGTTCCAAAGAGGATGGATCTAGACTGTTCTCAGTGGTACCAGGTGCTAGAACAAGGAGTAATGGTCTCAAGTTGCAGTGGGGGAGGTTTAGGTTGGATATTAGGAAAAACTTTTTCACTAGGAGGGTGGTGAAGCACTAGAATAGGTTACCTAGGGCGGTGGTGGAATCTCCTTCCTTAGAAGTTTTTAAGGTCAGGCTTGACAAAGCCCTGGCTGGGATGATTTAGTTGGTGTTGGTCCTGCTTTGAGCAGGGGGTTGGACGAGATGACCTCCTGAGGTCCCTTCCAACTCTGATATTCTATGATTCTATGATTTCAGGTTCCCAAAAAGAGAACACTGCTGGGACGGGGGGAGCTGGAAGTGGGGGAGCTGGAGGGAGGGGTACAGTTTGAGGGTGCTGGAGAGGCTATTTGGGGGGTATGGACGGGATATTTGTGTACTTGGAGGGAGCACCTGGGGGGTGCTGGATGCGGTACCTGGAGGCTGTTGGAGTGGGTACGTGAGGCCTCACTCTCGAGGTGGGGGGCAGTGTCGCTCTGTGTCATGGAGGCAGGGTGGCTGTGAAAGCTCAGAATGCGGCACCAGCCATTCTGTCAATGCATCCCTGCACGACCCCTCCCCAAGGCTGGGAGCCAGGGCCTGAGTGAGCTGCATCTGGCAGCTGTGGCTACAGGGAAGGGACTGATCAGCTGGGGATGGACCAATTCAGGGTTCAGGGACAGCTCTTTCTGAGTTGCAGTGTCTGCTCTGCAAAAATCCTGGACATTGCCTCTTATTTGTAAAATCCAACTGGACAGAAAATGGAGCATCAAAAAAGAGGAAATGTCTGGGGAAAACCCGGACATATGGTAACCCTACTTATTATTATATTTTAAAACCTTTTAAAGAGTTATTTCATAGAATCATAGAATATCAGGGTTGGAAGGGACCTCAGGAGGTCATCTAGTCCAACCCCCTGCTCAAAGCAGGACCAATCCCCAATTAAATCATCCCAGCCAGGGCTTTGTCAAGCCTGACCTTAAAAACTTCTAAGGAAGGAGATTCCACCACCTCCCTAGGTAACGCATTCCAGTGTTTCACCACCCTCCTAGTGAAAAAGTTTTTCCTAATATCCAACCTAAACCTCCCCCACTGCAACTTGAGACCATTACTCCTTGTCCTGTCATCTTCTACCACTGAGAATAGTCTAGAACCATCCTCTTTGGAACCACCTCTCAGGTAGTTGAAAGCAGCTATCAAATCCCCCCTCATTCTTCTCTTCTGCAGACTAAACAATCCCAGGTCCCCCAGATTCTCCTCATAAGTCATGTGTCCAGACCCCTAATAATTTTTGTCGCCCTTCGCTGGACTCTCTCCAATTTTTCCACATCCGTCTTGTAGTGTGGGACCCAAACCTGGACACAGTACTCCAGATGAGGCCTCACCAATGTCAAATAGAGGGGAACGATCATGTGGCAGGGTGGGAGAGGAAGAGGAGAAGAATTTTTGAGAATTTCCCCAGAATTAATTTCTGGGCTTAGGCCAAGCATAAGAAATTTTAATCTAAAAGGTCACTTCAGAAGAAAAAAAAACACACAAACAAAACCAAAATAGCATAATGATTGAAAATAGGGGTTTAGGACCAAAACTTATTTGACTTCAGAGGGAGCTCTCTGCAGAGATCAGTGGCTAAAATTTGGTTCTTGGAATAGAAGTTCTGTCTCTGGTTTCATGTACCACATGCTGGGTAATAACAGGAGAGGACTCCATGTGTATAAAAATAAACTCTTTATTAAGAAAACAATTTGTATAGATGCTGCAAGTGCAGCATTTTAGCCATGTGCACACAGGCTGACTTCGTGGTGGTTTCTCCAAACTTTTTCCTCCTACAACCCGTGCTCCTCCCTCCAAGCTCCATGCAGGTTGCTACAGTCTCCAACTTAAACATAGTGTCATGGTAGCAACACTATAACATCATGAATTGCAATGTCAAGAACTGCAGCTCTCTCTCCATATGCGTCTCAGTGGATGCGACATGACACCCATGGATTATAACATTTAGCCATTTGTGACTTTGGGCTAGAGGGCAAAGCTGCTCCAGTGATAATGAAAAAAGAAACTGAGAGAATGATAGGGGAAAACACCTCACTGCTGGCAAAAGAAAGAGCTAGTATATGAGATTGGGTAGAGGAAAGAATGAAAACCTTTGTAGGAGCTGAGGATGAGAAAGCTTCAGTGAGGAGGAAGAGGGAACTGCACTGCCCAAGTGCTCAGACAAATGCATTCATAAAATGCAAAGCTGGAGAACAGAATCCCCAACTGCTTATGATTCATGGCTCCTGTAGTTATTGTGGGAACAGTGGATGCAGCTGACATAAAGTTTTGGGCCAGTAGGTCCTAACTCTGTGGACCCACTAGATGTGCCCTGGCCATCTGATAATCCCCCAGTCTGTATTCCTGCACAGATAGCCAGTGTGAAGTTTGCCTCTGTTCTGCCCAAATAGGTTCTTCACTGTCTAGACTCCCCCATGGTGTTTCCCTGGTGTGTTGGACCACATTATGGGGAAGCAGGTGGAGTGTGACCTTAGTGACAGCAAAGGACAGTGAAATTGATTCTTTTGCCCATTCTACACACAGGAGCTGTAGTCTGGGAAGAAATTAGTTTTCTACCTTTCAAAATGGATGTCCTGCCTGGCCTTCCATGCCCTTTGGCAATCACTAGCCTTAGCTAAAATCTCAGTTGTGTTTGTGCCAATCCCCTCTTCTGTAATCAGTTTATGCTAAGTATGCAGTAGCATTTACCTGTGCCTCATTGTTAATGCTCAAAAGGGGTGGGATGGGTTTGTTAATGAAAGTAAGTAGGTTAGATTTCTTCACTTCTGCCAGAAGCACTAGTTACCTCAAATTTCTGGCTCTTGCTTGATTTTCAAATTTCTCTAGTCTCCGCTCTGCATTTTCACAGAATTCAGTTACACACACAGAAGAAGCTTAAGGCCTGAATTTTCAAAAGAGACTAGTGATTTTGGATGCCTCCATTTTTGGTGACACCTCAAAGGGGCCTGATTTGATTTGAGGCCTGAGACACCTCAAAGGGGGCAGGTACTCAACACTTTTTGAAAATCAGTCCCCTTCAGCCTGTCTCTAGTTGAATACCAAAAACTGAGACAATCAAAATCACTAGTCACTTTTGAAAATTTACATTTCTTACAGCACTTTTTCTGTTACATAGTTTTCTTCAGGTCCCCACATGCTGCCTTCTGTTCTTTCCATCCGCTGATCTAGACAGCCCAACGAGATGGCTATAGCTCAGCTGTGCTCTCCACAAAGGCGATGATGATATGCTTTGTGTCAGTTTTGGTCAGAATGAAGAGAAAGATGCTTTATGGTACACTGTCGAGGGGGTGAGGCTAAAGCTGAGGCCTGTGCCCAGACTTGTGATCTTAACAAGTCTGTATTTTCCTTAATGTAATTTCCTTTGGGGGACACTCAAATAGTTTTGTTCAGTGTCCACTGACAATGAGGTTCAAAATGATTGGGTTTAGAGTACATAGAGGCTCTGAGAAGCCAAAATCTTACGGTTTTGAAGGAGAATTGGTACACATATTTGCTCCTCGTCCCACACTAGACTCCACCCCCTCTAAATGTTAACCTTTGAGAGTGTGTGCATGAGAGAGAGAGAGTATAAAACATATATGGACTTTGTGGTTTCCTTGCCTGATAGCTTTCTGTTCATTTAGAGCAGGTTATGCATCTAAATGCTCAATATGAATGATATTTATGGTACTGAATTAAAATGTTTCCTAAAGAAGTGTAATTTGGGCCGAGAGTACACTTAAATGTTAGGTTAACATAGCCATGGTGCTCCAGGATGTGAAAAATTCACACCCCTGAGCACCGTAGCAATGCAGACCTAACGCTTGGTGTAGAAACAGCTAGATCGATGGAAGAATGTTTCCGTCAACTAGCTACCTTTGCTTGCGGAGGAGGAGTTGCTACGGTGATGGAACTTCTCCCCCTTTTTTTTCGCTGTAGAAAGCATCTACACTGTGGAGCTACAAAGGCATAGCTGTGGCTCTGTAGCTGTGCTGCTGTCGCACCATAGTGTAGACGTGGCCTTTGTATCTTGTCAGAGGAACACTTCTGAGAAAGAGAAGGTTTTGTAAGAGAGGATGGAAAGACATTGAGAGACAGCAAGGAGAACATTTTCCAAGTACTGGGCAACAGTTTAGCCAGATGATTCTCACTGAAGCTTCCTATAGCTAAATCCTGACAAATGTACTCCTACATGATGACGATTGATGGGTAAAAGATTTTTAAGGTTATTTATTTGGAGTTATAACAATTACAAAGGCACCACACTCTATTGCAGAGCTGTATTTTTGTCTTTGATTTCAGTAATATATACAAAGTCCATGAGAGTAGTTATCGTCACTGCCGTACCTGTGGCAGGAATACTCAGTCAATGTAGAAGTCTGACTATTATACATATTTTGTCACTTAATTTCAGAATAGTTATAACACACTTCACACTGTGTGGTGCCAGGGAATGGTGCACAAGAATCACATGCACTTTAAGCACGAGCTGGCTGAAATCACACAAGTCTTCAGCATTCTGTCTCTTGACAGTATTATGAGATACACCCACTATGTTATGTATCTTATTGCTTAATTATTTTCACTACAAAAATTCCATCAACTTGAAATAAACAAACATTTATTTCTACACCTTGGGCATCATCAGATATTTGCAGTGTCTGGAATGTCTGTTTCCAGCCAGTAGTGACAAATATTATGGTGATGGGTGCCCTGGATGTACCTTAGCTAGAAGGAGGAAAAGATTGCTCTCTGAGTGAAAACTCACCCTTACACCTATGTTTACTAGAGGTATTATAAAAGGATAATAGCAGGTAGTAAGTAGTTCAGTTTCAGAGAGGACATTCTTCTTTACCAGTTAAGACATGACTGACTACAGCACATTTGTGACTGCCATTTGTTTTATACAGAGGATATAACTTGTGTTACACAAAAATAAATGTTTGGCATGGTATGGTGGAAATACTTTGCTTTGAAATACATAGGAGCTTGATTCTGGCATGATCATAGAATACCAGGATTGGAAGGGACCTCAGGAGGTCATCTAATCCAACCCCCTGCTCAAAGCAGGACCAATCCCCAATTTTTGCCCCAGATCCCAAATGGCCCCCTCAAGGATTGAACTCACAACCGTGGGTTTAACAGGCCAATGCTCAAACCACTGAGCTATCCCTCCCCCCGATGCTGAAGTCATGTTGTCTGAGGCAGTGGGAAGGCACACTGCCTGAGCAGGAGCTCCAGGCATTGTACCTAAAGCATGTACAGTTGTGCCCAGAAGTGCTGGTGGAGCGTGGCCACTGCACTTTCCTTGAAATGCATGCAGTGTCTGCTGCCTTCTGTACCCCAACAGCTTTGGTATCTGCCCACTTTAGAGACGCTAGTGCTGGCAGTGATACTAGCCCTGCATTATCTTTGCATTCTCTAAGGGCAAGGACTCCTATTGGGTTACATTGCTAGGCTTCAGTTCAGGAGCGTGTCCTTGTGCAGGACACATGCCTAAGCATATTCTTGACTTTAAGACATGCTTAAATCTTATTGATGTCCGGTGCTTAAAGTTAAGCATGTGTTTGAGTGTTTTCCTGAACTGGGACCCTAAACAGGGTGCCACAAGGGGTGGGATGCCATGGCAAAGTCAATACTCGGACACTGTGTCCACTTATTTTCAATGGGACTCATATTGTATTCTAGCTTAATTCTAGACCACAGCTCTCTTTTCCTTCTACACAGGCTATAAATACCACAGTGATATACACCTTACTTGTACCTGAGACAGATATTCTCTGCATAACATATACTACAAGAACATAATATTACCATTGTTGAGACCTTTTGGAATTCAGATACAGTTGGATGGCTATTACCTCTAAATTAATTCCAATTAGGGTCCGTCTACACTGCACAGGTCTTTTGGTGGCATGTGAGTACATACCCCTATGGTGTGGATATAAATAGCAGAACACGCTCTCTACTTGCTAAGCCATGCCTGCCTGTCTACACTGCTATTTTGAGCAGTGTAGTATCTGGCTGCCTTCCTTCTACAGGAAAAGACTTGCCCAGTGGGGAAAGGCTCTGGTATGGGGGAGGCAGCAGGGAAAGGCTGCCAGCTCCTTGCTGCTGGAGCCCTTCCCCACTGAAGGGAAAGACTTTGGCAGTTCTCCACTGCTGGAGCCCTTTTTCCCCCTAGGGAAAGACTGCAGCTGCTCCCTGCTGCTGGAAAGACTCCTGCAGTGCGGAAGAGACTTCTGCAAGAGCCTTTCACTAATACGTGAAGGTGTGGGCACAGCCGGCTTTTCACTGCGGCATGTACCTACACGTACACTAAATGCCACTGCCAGTGGTATGTGGTGTAGATGTAGCCTGAGTTATTCTTCTCGAGTAAAATTCACCCATGTACAGAGAGCACATGCAAGACACTCTGCATCACTTAAATCCTGCAGTGGTAGCGTAGAGCACCCATGCAGGACCCTGCATCCTGGGGGCTCTCAGGAAATGAACTATGTTATCTTCTCTTGTGTAGATCCTTTGAAGCAGGGCACAGAAGGGCAGCAGCTGGTGTTCCAGAGTGTGAGTTGGAATAGCCAGGAAGAGAGGGACTGCATCAGATTGAGAGAGGAGGGGTAAATTCCATCCTCTTTACTCCTGCTCAGTTGCCCACACAATGCTTCCAATTTCATCTTTTGTTGTTTTCATTAGTTACCCCACAGGCCCATCAGTGCATGTGCTGAAAAGAGAAGCTGTATAGTGCTTATCGTCATTTTCTGAATGCTTCAGATATAATAAAAATGGCAGCACCGGCGTCTCTTCAGTCACTGTTCTGTTGTGGTCCTGACACAGTCACCCTTCTCTGGTTGTGGTTGGGAGATTCCTGCTTTCTTACTCAATGCTGCTGAGCAGTGGTAGTTGGACCAAGCTTCAAAAAGATGAAAAGATGCCACATTTTTTTAATTTAAGACTTCCTGACCTTTGTTGGTTTGTCATGCCATCTACATCCCACAGCATTCTTTATTTAACCTAGTTCAGTCTGTAGAAATCAAATAAATAACAGTCTGACATTGTTTATTTTTGTCACAAATGATGGACCTTTTGCAGTTCACACTGAAATCAATTTGAGTTGTTTCCATTGATTTCAATGACACTGATCAGGCCTCATATTTTAATTTAGTACATCTATGGGTACTTTTATTATATGGATTTGAGTGCTAGTGACATCAGAAATGGACTGATTCTCAAAATATTATTTTAAAACTCGATTCTTTCCAGTAATCACCCATCACTACAGTAAAGTCTCTGGTCAGATTGTGGCTGGTCCAAGGGGAGGGAGGGTGCTGTTCATCTGCCATCCCTTTAGCTTCTGTGCAAGAGACAACCACAGCCTTAGCATTTGTGTAGACTGCAATCACAGGGCATGATTGCAGCTCAAGTAGATATATCTGAGCTAACTTTAATCTTAATAGCTGGGGTACCAGATTAGTGAAGCCACCGCAGTGCATGCCTCAGTGTGGGCTGGAGAGTCCCAGGTGGGCTTACACAGCCCATGCTGAAACATGTACTGCAGCGGCTTCACTGCCCTCGGACCCAAGCTAGCAAGATTACTTTAATCTCTAATACATCTACTCAAGCTGCAGTCACAGGGTAGAAATACCCTTAGTACCCACACACTGAAAGTGCAAAGGGGTGAATTCACAGGATCACAAGGGACTTCCTGAAGGAGAGCAAGCCTGGAGTTGTTCCATTTTGTTCCCCAGGTTACTTAGTACATCAGAAGCATATGGCGGACAAGAACACAGGTGGAAGTTCGCAAAAACGCTTCCATTGGCTCTAACACCAGTTCAGCTGAACTAGTGTTAAAGCTGAGGGGAATCACAATGTAAACAAGGCTTCTGTGGTCAGAATTGTTTTGTATCACCATTTTAATGTGAGTTGCTTTGCAGAAAACATGTTTAAAATGGTGGTAAAATCAGCTCTGGCTGAGGGAGCCATGTCTGTGCTGCAGTTCCCACTGGTCATGGTGGGAACTGTTCTTGGTAATTTTTCCCAGTGTTGTAGTTACTTCATTATTTTTTTAACACTACAGATCCTTAGGCCATGTCTGCACTACGAAAGTACTCCGATTTTACAGAAGTCGATTTTTGGGAACAGATTGTATAAAGTCAAGTGCATGCGTCCACACTAAGCACATTAATTCGGCGGTGTGCGTTCACAGTACTGTGGCAAGCGTCGACATTCCGAGCGGTGCACTGTGGGTAGTGTGGCAGAGCTCCGACCTTGTCCCCATGGGTCCCACGCTTCCAGGTGGTTTATGCTAGCTTCAGAGGCTCACTGCAACCCTCCACGTAGCCCTTCTCTCTCTAGGGCCAGGGAGCCCTTTTCATCATAAGCCAGCAATGGAGGTTGGTGAGAGAATTCCCACAGTCTCTGTTGCTCCTACGGCCTCATGCCAAAACAGTTTAGCCTCCTGTCCTGACAGGGGCCTGTTTTCCCCTCCCAGGAGGTGTTTCTGTAGTGGTGGGAACCCAGGCCCACCTTCTACTCCGGGTACCGGCCCAGGGACCCTAATGGTAGCAGCTGTTGGCAGCCAACCTTTCACTGCCAGAGTTGCTACATTTCCCTGGGCCACTTCCCCACAGCTCTCCTGCTTCTTCCTTCTTCACCTTTACCTTAGGGCTCTCTTACCAATAACTTGAGGGTGTCTTCATTAATCAGCCCTTCAGCCTCACTTCCTCTCCTCTGGAGTGAGCCCTTTTATATTATCAGAGGGGCCTTAATTAGATTCAGGTGGTCACATTAGCTTAATGGCCTCACCTGACTCTTTGCAGGTTAATTGGAGTCAGGTGTTCTCATTAGCCTGGAGCAGCCCCTGCTCTGGTCAGTCAGGGAACAGAAAACTCTTAATCCAGTGGCCAGTATATCTGCCTTCTGCTACTCTGCTGTACATGACTGCACTCCTGTCCCTGTTGTTCATTAGTTGTCCCCCATAATTACTTGGTTTTCCAGGTCCTGTGGACCCCCCCTTAGGCTGGGGGGGATCCTTTAGCATCCCAATAAGGCTACTCTGCTGTACCCAACTGGCCTGGGTCTATCACAGTAGCTATCCCACAGTTCCCGCAGTCCTTGCTGCCCATTGGAATTCTGGGCTGAGCTCCCAATGCCTGATGGGCCCAAAAATTTGTCGCGGGTGGTTATGGGTAAATGTTGTCAGTCAACCCTCCCTCCCTCCATGAAAGCAACAGCAGACAATCATTTCGCGCCCTTTTCCCTGGATTGCCCGAGCAGACGCCATAGCACGGCAAGCATGGAGCCCGTTCAACTCACCACAGCAGTTATGACCATTGTAAACACCTCATGCATTATCGTGCAGTTTATGCAGAACCAGCACCTGAAAAACCAGGCAAGGAGGCGACGGCAGCACGGTGATGAGGACATGAACACAGATTTCTCGAAAACTGCGGTCCCCGGCAATTTGGAGATCATGGTGTTACTGGGACAGGCTCATGCCGTGGAACGCCTATTCTGGGCCCAGGAAACAAGCACAGAGTGGTGGGACCACATAGTGTTGCAGGTTTGGGATGATTCCCTGTGGTGCCGAAATTTTCGCATGCATAAGGGCACTTTCATGGAACTTTGTGACTTTCTTTCCCCTGCCTGAAGCGCAAGAATACCAAGATGAGAGCAGCCCTC
Source organism: Lepidochelys olivacea (assembly GCF_965140295.1). NCBI lineage: Eukaryota > Metazoa > Chordata > Testudines > Cheloniidae > Lepidochelys > Lepidochelys olivacea. The sequence goes on from NC_140415.1 coordinate 27,576,031, forward strand.
ACAGTTCAGAAGCGAGTGATAATAGCCATGTGGAAGCTTGCAACTCCAGACAGCTACTGGTCAGTTGGTAATCAATTTGGAGTAGGCAAATCTACAGTGGGGATTGCTGTGATGCAAGTAGCCAACACAATCATTGAGCTGCTGCTATCAAAGGTAGTGACTCTGGGAAATCATAGAATATCAGGGTTGGAAGGGACCTCAGGAGGTCATCTAGTCCAACCCCCTGCTCAAAGCAGGACCTATCCCCCAAAAATGTGCAGGTCATACTCGATGGCTTTGCTGCAATGGGATTCCCTAACTGTGGTGGGGCTATAGAAGGAACGCATATCCCTATCTTGGGACCCGACCACCAGGGCAGCCAGTACATAAACCGCAAGGGGTACTTTTCAATGGTGCTGCAAGCACTGGTGGATCACAAGGGACATTTCACCAACATCAGCGTGGGATGGCTGGGAAAGGTTCATGACGCTCGCATCTTCAGGAACTCTGGTCTGTTTAAGCGGCTGCAAGAAGGGATTTACTTCCCAGACCAGAAAATAACTGTTGGGGATGTTGAAATGCCTATAAAGAAAAGGAGTACTTGTGGCACCTTAGAGACTAACCAATTTATTTGGTCTCTAAGGTGCCACAAGTACTCCTTTTCTTTTTGCGAATACAGACTAACACGGCTGTTACTCTGAAACCTATAGTTATCCTTGGGGACCCAGCCTACCCCTTAATGCCCTGGCTCATGAAGCCGTACACAGGTACCGTGGACAGTAGTAAGGAGCTGTTCAACTATAGGCTGAGCAAGTGCAGAATGGTGGTAGAGAGTGCATCTGGACGTTTAAAAGGTCACTGGCGCACTTTACTGATTCGTTCAGACCTCAGCGAAACCAATATTCCCACTGTTATTGCTGCTTGATGTGTGCTCCACAATCTCTGTGAGAGTAAGGGGGAGATATGTATGGTGGGGTGAGAGGTTGAGGCAAATCGCCTAGCTGCTGAATACACGCAGCCAGACACCAGGGTGGTTAGAAGAGCACAGCAGGAAGCGCTGCGCATCAGAGAAGCTTTGAAAACCAGTTTCATGACTGGCCAGGGTACTGTGTGACACGTCTGTTTGTCTCTCCTTGATGAAAACCCGCCCCCTTGGTTGCCTCTAAATTCCCTGTAAGCCACCCGCCCTCCCACCTTTGATCACAGTTTGCTTGCAAAGGAAATAAAATCACTATCATTTAAAAAACACGTATTCTTTATTAATTGATTATAAAAGTAGGGAGATAACTCACAAGGTAGCCCGGATGGGGTGTGGGAGGAGGGTAGGAGGGAAGGAAAAGGCCACTTCAAAACTAGTTGAATGACAGCTTTCTGTTGCTTGGGCTGTCCACTGGGGTGGAGTGGTTGGGTGCCCGGAGCCTCCCCCCGCGTTCATGGATGTCTGGGTGAGGAGGCTATGGAACTTGGGGAGGACGGAGGGCAGTTAAGTAGGGGCTGCAGCGGCAGTCTGTGATCCTGCTGCCATTCATGAACCTCCACCAGAGGCTGGAGCATGTCCGTTTGATCCCACAGTAGCCCCAGTATTGCCTCATGCCTCCTCTGATCTTCCTGCCGCCATCTCTCCTCATGTTCATCGGCTGCTTTCCTGTACTCTGCTATTGTGTCCCTCCACACATTCTGCTGAGCTCTGTCAGTGCCGGACGACTGCATGAGCTCAGAGAACGTTTCATCGCGCGTGCGTTTTTTTTGCTGCCTTATCTGAGATAGACTTTGGGACGGAGGAGGGAGGCTTGAAACATTTGCAGCTGCTGGAGGAAAAAAAGGGAGTGAAGTATTTAAAAAGATACATTTTACAGAACAATGGCTATACTCTTTCACAGTAAACAACACTATTCACATTACATAGCACATGTGATTTTGGTACAAGGTCGCATTTTGCATCTTATATTGAGTGCCTGCGGCTTTAGTGTTAGAGATCACACACGCAGTGCCGGGCAACAGAATTTGGCTTGCAGGTGGCCATGGTAAGCCATATTCTTTTGGCTTCTTCAACCTTCATAACAGCAGCGCCCTCCTCTCCCATATCAAGCAAAGCACATTGAGTTGGCCATTTAGTGCTGCAGTTTTCCTGTTAACGTGCAGCAGCAGACACCAAACTAACCCTCCCTCCCCCATCCAATTCTCTGGGATGATTGCTTTACCCCTCACCCCACCATGTGGCTGGTATCAGGGAAGATCCCTGCTAGCCAAACATGAACAGCTCAGCGCCAATTGCCCTCCCTCCCCCACTGCGTGGCTAACTGCGTGGAGGATTTCTTTTCAGCCATAGGCAAACAGCCAAGTACGAACGGCCACCTCTGAATGTCCCCTTAATTCAATTCCCCTATTTCAACCAGGTTACCATAAATGATATCACTCTCCTGAGGATAACACAGAAAGATAAAGAACGGATGTTGCTTGAATACCAGCAAACACTGGGACCATATGCTGCCAGGCTTTGTCATGCAATGATATCAGATTACTTGATACTAGCATGGTGTGGTAAAGTGTCCTACCAAGGAGAATGGAATAAGGCTGCTCTCCCCAGAAACCTTTTGCAAAGGCTTTTACAATACCTCCAGGAGAGCTTTATGGAGATGTCCTTGGAGGATTTCTGCTCCATCCCCAGACACATTAACAGACTTTTCCAGTAGCTGTACTGGCCACGAATGCATCCCAAGTCCTCAGGGCTACTTAATCATTAAAAAACGCTTGATTTTATAACATGTATTATATTTAAAAAGGTACACTCACCAGAGGTCCCTTCTCCGGCTTGATTGGGTTGGGAGGGTATGTCAGTCAGGGTGATAAAAAGATCCTGGCTGTCGCGGAGAACGGTGTGCTGTGTGCTCTCCTCAAGCTCATCCTCCTCCGCCTCATCTTCCCCATCCGCAAAATCCTCAGGCATGGCGGAGAGTACCCCATCATCGGAGTCCACGGACAGGGTGGGGTAGTGGTGGCGGCCCCCCCCTAGAATTGCATGCAGCTCAGCGTAGAAGCGGAATGTCTGGGGCTCTGTCCCGGAGTGTCTGTTTGATTCTTTGGTTTTCTGGGACGCTTGTCTGAGCTCCTTAAGTTTCATGCTGCACTGTGTTGCATCCCTGCTGTAGCCTCTGTCCCTCATGGCCTCGGAGAGTTTTTGAAATGTTTTGGCATTTCGTCTTTTGGAACGTAGTTCTGATAGCACGGATTCCCCTCCTCATACAGAAATCAGATCCACTACCTCCTGTTCGGTCCATGCTGGAGCTCTTTTTCGATTCTGGGACTGCATGGTCACCTGTGCTGATGAGCTCTGCATGGTCACCTGTGCTGATGAGCTCGCCTGGCCAAACAGGAAATGAGATTCAAAAGTTCCCGGGGCTTTTCCTGTACACTTGGCCAGTGCATCCGAGTTCAGAGTGCTGTCCAGAGTAGTCACAGTGGTACACTGTGCGATAGCTCCCGGAGGCCAATACCTTCCAATTGCGTCCACACTAACCCTAATTCGAAACGGTGATGTCGATTTCAGTGTTAGTCCCTTCGTTGGGGAGGAGTACAGATATCGGTTTTAAGAGCCCTTTATGTTGAAAAAAATGGCTTCGTTGTGTGGACGGGTGCAGGGTTAATTTGATTTAACGCTGCTAAATCCGACATAAACTTGTAGTGTAGACCAGGCCTCAGGGACATAATAACAGTAATCTAAACAACAACGAGCAGTGAAGTAAATCCAGCAACTTCAGTTCAGCATTGTTGCTCCGTATCTAGTTCTTCTCTGGTCCTCTCATCTTCGATATGGTTTTGCAGTAGTTCTTCCTCTTTATAGTCCTAGCGCAGAGGTGGGCAAAGTACAGCCCGCGGGCCACATCCGGCCCATGGGACCCTCTTGCCCAGCCTCTGAGCTCCTGGCCCAGGAGGCTAGCCCCCGGCCCCTCCCCTGCTGTTCCCCCGCAGCCTCAGCTCACTGCATCACCGGCACAATGCTCTGGGCGGCGGGGCTGCGAGCTCTTGCCGGGCAGTGCAGCTCAGAGCCGCGCCCTGACCCGGTGCTCTGTGCTGTGCGGTGGCATGGCTGGCTCCAGCCAGGTGGCACGGCTGCCTGTCCTGGTGCTCTGGGCAGCATGGCTGTAGCGCCGCCAGCCACGGTGCTCCAGGCAGTGCGGTCAGGGGGCAGAGAGCGAGGGGGTTAGATAGAGGGTGGGGGTGGTGGTCAGGGGGCGGGGGTGTGGATAGGGGTCGGGACAGTCAGAAGGCGCGGAACAAGGGGGTGGAATGGGGGCAGGGGTCCCGGGGGGGCGGTCAGGAAGGAGAGGGGGAGTTGGATGGGGCAGCAGGGGGCAGTTGGCACGGGGGTTCCAGGGGCGGTCAGGGAGAGGGGTGGTTGGATGGGGTAGGTGTCCTGGGGGGGCAGTCAGGAATGAGAGGAGGGGTTGGATGGGTCGGCAGGGGGTGGTCAGTGGATAGGGAGGGGTGGATGGGGCAGGGGTCCCAGGGGGGCCATCAGGGAACAGGGTGGGTTGGATGGGGAAAGGGTCCCCGGGGGGCCGTCAGAGGGTGAGAAGCTGGGGGGGGTTGGATAGGGGGCGGGGGCAGGGTCACGCCTGGCTGTTTGGGGAGGCACAGCCTCCCCTACCGGCCCCCCATACAATTTCAGAAACCTGATGTGGCCCTCAGGCCAAAAAGTTTGCCCGCCCCTGTCTTAGCATGTGTAACCGTGCGCCTCATAAATCAACAAACTTTTTCTTGGGACCAAGATTACTGATGAAGTGAGCTGTAGCTCACGAAAGCTTATGCTCAAATAAATTTGTTAGTCTCTAAGGTGCCACAAGTCCTCCTTTTCTTTTCATTTTCAGAAAAGCATTTTGTAGTGCATCAAACTTTTTGTGCCTGCCTTGGGTTGCAGAACCCAATTCCAGGAGGAAAAAAATAGAGTTCTGCTATATTTGTACAGAACGATTTTTATTTTTTTTTGTAGCGTGCAAAATACAATCTTAGTAGCTCATGTCTTATTTACAATACTGCTATCTGCTAGGCTCTGTGCGTCCTGTGGTTTTAGTCAAATCTGACTTCATAGGCTAGTTTGAGGTGAATAGATGAATTATTAATGTGACCAAGCTATAGAACACATGGGGATATTGGATCTGTTTCTTGTTTCCCGGCTGATACACTATCATCTGATCTAATTCTCAAGCATCTTGAGTCATCTATCATTTTGAAGATTATGTTTAACATAGATTTTAGGTAAAGCACCTTGCTTTGTGACCTGTTTAATCCAGAGTCACAGCTAGTTCCCTTCCAGTATTTTTGGTATGGAAGCCATGGCGGATTAGCCTCAGGGCCAATGGGGCCCATGTCCAAGGGCCCCAGCCAACTGGGGAGCCTCCAGAAAAATGAGCGCCCCCACACATCAACCCGCTCCACTCGCCTGCCCAGCGCTCCTGCCGGGGAGTGGGGGAATCCCCTGCATCCTGACCCTGCTGCAGGTGGGGCGTGAGGGCACCCCCACTTACTCTGACCCAGGGCTCCACAAACCCCTAATCTGCCTCTGTATGGAAGAGTCCAGTCCTCTTTGGAAAGAGCTTGTTCTCATGAACTAAACTTAGAAGTTAGGCGCACATGGGTCTATTCACATCTCTTTCACTAACTTGCAGGGTAGTCAACAAGTGCCCTTAGGTTACTTGGGTTCAGAAGTGCCCCTCAGCTTATGTGGTAAGTAGTCTGCTGAACATGCGGATCCAAGCCCAGGGAGTATGGAAAGAGGAAGTACAGGACCAGTTGCATTCTCACACATTTCTCTGAAACTGTGGAAGCCATCTCTAAGATGCAGGCTTTGTGGCTGGGACAGCAGGGAGACCAGGGGGAGGGGGTAAGAATCTATACACTACAAGATATTCCTACTCCCGCCCTCCGAAAACCCCTTCTGTGGGAGACAAAGCCACACAAGTTAATTTTGAATGAGTCGCCATTACTTTGTTCAAGTTTTCCTTCAGTGCTGCCAAGCCCAACACCCGCATAAGGGCGGAATCAGGAGTCAATGCGTGCAGGGCAAAACGATGGGGAACCTGTATAAATTAACACTGACTGAGGGCAGGTCTACACTTAAAACGCTGCAGTTGTGCCACTGTAGTGCTTCAGTGAAGACACTACTATGCTAATGGGACAGCTTCTCCCATCGTGGTAGTTAATCCACTTCCGCAAGAGGCAGTAACTGCGGCGACAGGAGAAGCCGTCCCATCGACATAGCACTGTCTACAACAGGGGTAAGGCCAGTATAACTGCATTGGTCGGGGGTGTGTGTGGCTTTTTCACACCCCTGAGAGATGTAGTTATACCAATATATGTTTGTTGTGTAGACCTGGCCTCAGTCAGCATTAATTTGCACATTTGTTCTGCAGTTTTGCTTGGGGGAGAGGAGAAGAATGCTTCTGTCAATGTAGCCGCATCTACACCAGGGGTATAGGTCAGCATAGTTGCAGTGGCATGGATTTTTCACATCCCTGAGTGCATTAGCTATGTCAGCTTAAGTTGGAAATGTATTTGTGCAGTATTTGGATCTCTTTGTCTTTTTCATTTGCAAATTGAAGTTACTGAAGTGTAGGGGATCTGGATGAATAATTTGGAGTGGGTATTAAACAGTTTTGCCTCTTTGTGTTTTCAAATTGTCTGCAATGGATCGTGACTTTTTTCAAATGTAATCCAAATTATTCACCAAATAATTTCTGCAGTCAATCTTATTGATCTGTAGCACAGCTGTAATTAAGAATTTGAAATCATCTTTCCAGGGATATTCTTCTGAGTTGCTTGAAATTTATTGTTTCTGCAACAATTCCCCCAGCAAACTTATTTGTTAGAACATCCATAACAAATAAGCACAAGAGGGGCAAAAATACCAAGTGAATTGGTTTATAAATCCTAAGAAAAATTTATGGCATATTTCCCCCTCATTATTTACATAGCTTTGTTACTTACCTACCTCACCAGACTACTGCGATGATTAGTTAAAGTTTGAGAAGCACTTGCTAAATGTAAAGGGCTACCAAAGTATTATTATTGTTTCCAATAGATTTAGTTTTTCTGAGATTCTTGCTGTTTTATTTCCAAGGGCGTTGTAAGGTCTTCTTGTTCTTGTATATCAGTACTTTAATATGTGTCAAGTTGATGATCCTGAATGCAGGACAGAAGAGAGAGCTGGTAAAATGGATTAGAAGGCTCAGATTCTCTGCTGCATTCAACTACCGGTAGGTGCGGCAAAAAAGGGGGCTGTTTGGAGCCTGGTTACAGCTTCCTGATTCTCTGTTTGGCCCCAGAACCATGGGCTGCTCTAAACTGTACCAGTTGGCTACATTCTCCTAGAGACCATATGCCAGCTGGAGTAGCTAGAGCTTCCACCTGTCCCTTTTGGGGGCTTCAGGGAGGGAGGCTTAAAAGATGGCACCAGCAGCTGTATATCATGTTGAGGGTGTACCCAGTGAGTGAATTGCAGGAGGTTTCCACTTCTTTTGTGCTGCTTGGGCACCTATTGAGTTCCCAGGGGTGAGTGGGCACAAGCCCACCTGCATGTAAAGGCCCCTCCCCCAGCCTAAGGGGAGGAGCCATTGAACCCAGGGCTCAAGTAAAGTCAGGGAACAATAAATGATAAAATGGAGATGGGAGTGAAGGTCATAGGGTCAAAAGCAGGGACCACACAAGCAGTGGAGTGGGGCTGAGAATCTGGCTCAAGGTTTCCATTTTCTAAATAAAGGCCTTATTGTGTAAACCTTTACTCCTTTGAATGTTTCTATGCACTGCAATGCAGCTGTTTTTGTGAGTAAGGACTACCCATGTAAGGAAAGTTTTGCAGTTTGCAAGATTGGACCCAAAGTTTTTTTACTATAGTTTTATTTTTTCAGTACAGTACTCCCTTATTGTATCCACAAGAGCTTCACAGAGGTATTTTAGTGCTGCCCTGGGTTTCAAAATTTAGTCTCAAATGCAACCGGATAAGGAAATTTCTTGGAGTGTCTGGGAAATACAACTGTTTAACACACAACAGGTTCTTCCCCTCCTCCTGAGGTGTGTTTTGTTCCTGTTATCTCAACAAAAGGACATAATTATTCAAAAGGGGTCTAATTAATGCAGTCCTTACACAGCCTTTAATCAGGCAAAACTCCCATTGAAGCCGATGAGAATTTTATTTTGAATAAGGACTGAAGGGTTTACCACAAGGTTTAGAAGTACAGTTCTTACAATGAGACAAAAACAGATTCACCGGGTGCTTTCTTAAACCTTGTCTATTTATATTATTATTGCTGTGTCTAGCTTTTATCCACCATAGCTGGTAGCAGATAAAAAAGGAAATGGACAAGACCACAAGGTAAATAGTGAAACTTACTTGATTATCATAAGTAGCATTCTTGGCACCCCAACTGCCTGTTCAATTAAAGAAAAATGTGTAAAACCAAAAGCGTCCTAGTAGAGGAATAATGAAGAGTAAATTCTTAAGAGACCTAAATGTCAGCTGTACTCTTGTTTTAGCTTCTCTTCTAAAGTATTGTTGCCGATCAATTCTGGTGAGTATTTGTAAGGTGTTAAGTTTTGTATTTAGCTTCAAATCAAATAAGTTGGTGGAAATGACAAGTGTAAATCTGATTTTGGCTTGTCTCACATCTAAAAATGACCTTTAAAATAACTTGATTTCACTTGGTATTTTGTTAGAACTAGTTGAAAAATCAGGTTTTCTCAGCCTTCCCTGTCATTTATGGTAGATAAGGTCACAAAAACATTACATATAATAAAACTGCTGCTATGAAGGAAATAAAAGTTGCCATAGAAAATTCTTTTCACCAGCAAATTTTCATCACTTCTTTGTTATGCTTGTTTATGAAGTGTCTTTACTATGTGTTTTTTGGTTTCAAGAGCATTGGTAATTGTCTGGCTACTTACAGAATTTTTGTTAAAAATCTTGGGCCTGATTCCACACTCCATAGTCAAACTTCCTAATGATTTCAAGGGAAATGTTGTCTGCAAGACTGTGGGTTTGGGGCCCTGAGTTGTAGTGTTCTATGTTAAGACTTCATAGGCAGTGGCTAAAATTCCTTCACCTTGGGTGGTAACATTTGCCATCACTATCTTTTCTCCAGGTAAGTGGAGCTCATTGCACATGCCTATGCACATGCACGCACGCATACAAACACCCGCATCTCTCGTTTTGCTTCCAGAGCTTAGACACCAGACCTGTACTTTGATTACAGTTACAAGAGAGGCTCCACCCAATGCTTCATGGTCCCTGCAGTTTGACTCAGCATGATAGAGTTTCTTGTCAGTGCTTATTCAATTTACTGTAGCGGTTGAGTTGTGATCCTTATTATTTTACCAGATAAAGTGCCTTTGTTATTAAAGCTAATAACCTTCCTCAGTTAATTGCAAGCTATTTTTTTGGCAAGATCATCAAAGAAATGTTGTGTACAAAAATTATGAAATACATTAAAGAATCCTTTAACCCAACTGGTGAAGAGTAATTAAGTATTTCTGTAGATTTATTCTGGTTACAGAGAAGGTGAATTCTCACACATGCCCCTTTCTTCATATGGCCTCCAAGGGTTGCATTCATGTAGCTAAGGGCATGGGTCCCAGGGAATTTTCCTCACATCTCAGTTTGCACCACTAATGCTATGTAGAGTAACAGGTGTGCTGCAGTAGTTGCAAATACACTGAAAAGGAAAGCAAATGTACTTTGATGGGTTGATAGATCGACCCAAATTAATTCTGGGTCAGATTCTACTCCACTTGTCACACTGAGTAGAAACCACATGGGCAGCATGTGGGGTAAGAAGCTACTCGACATGAGTGAGAGTGGTAGAATCTAGCCCTTTAATGATTGGGTCTGTCTGATTTTTGAAGATTTTTAAAGAATAGGGCAGCATATGTGTATTCTTCTTCAAAGATATGCCCCTCAGCTGATTATAAACAAGGGAATTTTGTTTCCTGAAACTTCTTACACAATATCATTTTGCTTTGAGGCAGATAGGCTGGGGCCTCCTCTAGATATATTGGTGGATTCACTGAACTGTACAGCTTTCAGCATACAATGGAGAATGCCAAAGCAGCATGCGAGCACCATCACAGGATACACTGTAAGTAAACCTTTATTTTTGTTAGCAATATACAGCATAGAATCCAAATGGACCACATAGTCCCATTCATTGTTCGCAAGGAAAGTGAAAACAGTAAGGGAAAGAAAGGAGGGTACTTTGAATCCCAGACTCAGTACCATACACTAGAGTTGTCTAGAAAGAGTTCTGTGAAAAAGCTGAGTTGGAACCAATAGTAAAGAGTCTTTAATTAACAAGCAGCTATGTTTTAGAAGCAAGCTATGATGGGAATTTTGTGTGGATGCAAGAAGCATGGATTCACAATAATTTGCATTTCTCTTGTGACTTTTATCCAAGGATCTCAAAGCACTTTACAATTAATTAGATAGGAGAACATTCCAGTAAGGTAGAGTAGAGCAGGTAAATATTATGCTTTTTTTTTTTACAGATTGGTAAGCAGAGGCACAGAGAGTGAAATTTATTCTAACTGCCTCAAGCCTGAGTCCCAAATTCCCCCCACCCCATCTCCTCACCCCACAGCCCCTTCCCATCTACCCCCTATTGCCCACAAGGCCACCTCCTCACCTTACATGTGCGTCTTCTCCAGGGTCCAGGCACCTAATTAGTGGAGCCATGCCTGTGCGGCTCCACTAATTAGGTGGGTGGCCCTTCATTCTCTCATGTGAGGCTGCCCAGGCGTGCACCTTAGAGGGAACTATCCGTGAGCCACCTGAATGGAGCTCGTGGACCACTGGTGGTCCATGGACCACATTTTGAGAACCTCTGTTCTAGGATTCTGTGCTGCCGTAAGTTGTTGATAAAAGAGGTGTGAGTAGGTCTCAGAAGCAAAGCAGTGTAACTTTGCACCAGTCTGGCATTCAGCATTCATGCAAAACAAATGAAACTTGTACTGATTTTGTATTCTGTGGAAACCAAATTTAACCCTTAAACTAAAGTCAATGGGAGCTGTTTTTGCCAGGAGTGAACTTGGCCCTGAGCACGTGGGGGATGGTAGACAAGAGCTGGTCAAAAATGTTTTGTTTTCCCCATGGAAAATGTTGATTGAGCGCCCCTTCCCCCACAAAAAAAAATCTAAATACAAATGCAAATTTTCATTGAAAAAAAAAACCAGTTTTCAAGGGATGCAGACAATTGAATGAAAGATGTCCATTTAATGAAAAACTCAGTTTTCCATTGGGAAAAAAGTTATGACAGAAAATGTTTGACCTTCTCTATTTCTGATATAAGTTGTGGTGGTTAGGGGCTGTTTCATCTTATACCTACACGCTGCTTGCTTTTCCTGCTATGCCCTATCTTTTCCTCCCTTGGTTGTGTAAGTTACACTTGTCTTGCACCTCTGCTGAATTATTTTTATTATTATTGAATTATTTGTATTGTAGTAGCTCCCAGAGGTCCATGATAATACAAATAATAAGTTATAATAACAATAATTGAGCTAGGCACTGTACTTAGTTTGGTGCATCCTTGGATGTATAAACAGAGGAGTAGTGAGTAGAAGTAGGGAGGTAGCTTTACCTCTACATATAGCATTGGCAAGACTGATACTATAATACCAGCATCCAGTTCTAGTGTCCACATTATACAAAAGATGTTGAAAACTTGGAGAGGGTGCAGAAAAGGACCACGTGGAGAGAAAATACCTTGTACTAAAAAGCTCTTTAGTCTAGCAGAAAAAGGGATAACAAGAATCAATTACTTGACATTGAAGTCAGGCAAATTCCAATTAGAAATAAGGCACACATTTTTAACTGAGAAGGTGATTAAACACTGGAACAAACTACCAAGGGAAGAGCTGTATTTTCCATCTCTCAATGTCTCCAAATTGAAATTGGATGCCTTTCTGGAAGATCTGCTTTAATCAAACACAAGTTATTGGGCTCAATACATGGGATGACATTCTGTAGTCTGTGTTATATAGGAGGTCAGATTTGGATAATCTAATGATCCCTTCAGGCCTTAAAATCTAAGAATGTATGAACAGACATAAGTAAGAGATGGTACCAGCTCTAAAGAACTTGTAAGCTAAATAAACAGGCCAGACAAACAGTGGAAGAAAGGGGCCATCCCCATTTTATAAATGGGGAATAGAGGCACAGAGAGAGTAAGTGGATGTCCAGTGGGTAAAAGTTACACTGCTTTGCAACTTCCACCAGTTCCATTACCAATTTACACAGGAGCCAGATCCTCAGTTGACTTCAATGGGTTTATGCCAGTTGAGGATCTTGCCCATGATGTATAACTTACAGTGTAATTCATGTAATTGCTGAATGAAGCCTAGAGACTTCCATGGGAATTCAACCTACTTATTTCAGGCTGCATTTTGCTGAATTTAGCAACCACATTTTACTGTACCAGGAAGTTCACTGAATGCCAACTAATTCATGTACACTTAGGGTTTGTCTGTAGTGGGATATGACATATGTTAAAACACATGTGTTAAACACAAGGTTAAATGATCAGTTTAAACAAGGATTGTTGTGTCAGCTGAGTATGGTTAACCCTAGGGTCCATTCTGATACAGTGTTAAATATGACAGTTCGTTTCTACAACTAAGTGCTAAGTCATATTTAACATTGTATCGTCTAACACATTATAAATTATGTAATTTTGATGTGTAGACAAACCTTGGTAAGTCTGAAGAATATGTCAATGTATGCTAACTCTCCATGTGTCTGTGGAGGGGCAAGGGCTGTATACGCAGTGATGTGATAGTAGTTTACTTATTATTTCTAAAGTATTTGTATCACTGCCTTAACTACATCTCTTCAAGGTGTTTTACTCAGAGGTTGAAGCTGATAAACCAGTAAAACAGCGGTCACATGATGTCCCCCTTAGCTTGGATATGCTCAGCATGGTGAGTATCTGGCTTTATCCATTGTCAGAATGATCAGAGCCTCTGGAATTTTGAGAGAGTTAAGTTTGGCATTTTCTAATAATTGGTGATATTTCTATAGTAGGAACCAGGAACTCTGACTTCTTTGGCTGTGTGAACTAATACCGGCTTCAATTCCAAACCCACAGGGACTATTGGGCAAAGAGGAAATCATAGCACACTGCTGTAATCTAATCAGAAATCTGGGATATGATTTTCGTACCTCATTCTCCTGCTAGTTTTGAATTTGCAACTGTTGGGACTTGCTGTGGGTTTTAATAGCAATTACCTGTGGGATCTCTTTAAATATTACTTTTGATTTCAAGTTCACTTTTTCAATTGGGAAAAGTTCATTTGTGCATGCAAAACTGGAAGAGCAATCACGTCTCCATTTGCTGTTCCATGTATTTAGGTGTCTAAACTCCCATCTGGGCAAAGCTGTGCCATCATGGTAAATGTCTGAGCAAACAGAGTTGAATTTTTGGCAAATTCCTGTGTGTGCAAGTGAGACTCTGCCCACTGAAAATTTGAGATTAAAAGTTTAATTGTGAGCTTTTATAACTCCTAACTACCAAAAAAAAAAAAGAAAAAGAAAAAAAAAGGCAAATGTGCAAGTTCTAGTCTCCAAGGGGCTTTTCTGGGATTGGAAGTTTTTTATTCTTTCAAAAAAATCTCTTGTCTTTTCCCATCACCTCCCTTTCCCCCTATTCTCTTCTTTTCTTTACCCTCTTCATCCCTTTCCTTTTCACCTTTATATGCTTCATTCTTCTTCTCCCCATTCCCCTCTCTCCTTCTAATCAGTGTCCTTCCTTCTTTTGGGCCATGTCCTCTTTACTCTTCCTTTCACATGGCTGAATTAGGAATGTTCTGTAGGACTGCACCAGCTAGAAATTGGCACTGAGATAATAGCATCAAATTCAAACATTTGTGGGCAGAGGGGAGATTTCTTTCTCTTTTTGAAGGGCATTGTGGTGAAGTTGGTGAACATTAGCAAACCTCTTCAAAAGGAAGTGATGAAGTGAAGAAGAGGGAAGAGTAGCTTCTCAGATTCCCTGTTGCCTTATACTCACTTTCTTTGGCTACTCCTGAATCTCATGGCTTTCACAAATATGGGATCATAGTAAAGGAAGGAGTCTCATTGTCATGATTAATTATTACTTTGTTATACACTATTTTTTGTCCCTCCTGTGTTCCTCACTTCTTTTTCCTAAAAGTACTTCTGTTGCCACCACAGGATTATCATACACAATGTAAGGAGAGTGGTCACTTTGGATAAGCTATTACCAGCAAGAGAGTGAGTTTGTGTGTGTGGGGGAGGGGTGGTGAGAAAACCTGGATTTGTGTTGGAAATGGCCCACCTTGATTATCATACACATTGTAAGGAGAGTGGTCACTTTAGATAAGCTATTACCAGGAGGAGAGTGAGTTTGTGTGTATGTGGGGGGGGGGGGGGTGAGAAAACCTGGATTTGTGCTGGAAATGGCCCAACTTGATTATCATACACATTGTAAGGAGAGTGATCACTTTAGATAAGCTATTACCAGCAGGAGAGTGGGGTGGGAGGAGGTATTTTTTCATGCTTTGTGTGTATATAAGATCTTCTAAACTTTCCACAGTATGCATCCGATGAAGTGAGCTGTAGCTCACGAAAGCTTATGCTCAAATAAATTGGTTAGTCTCTAAGGTGCCACAAGTACTCCTTTTCTTTTTGCGAATACAGACTAACACGGCTGTTACTCTGAAACCATAGGATATGACACAATAGGGTATGTCTACACAGCAGCTGGGAGGTTTAATTCTCAGTTCAGGAAGCTAGACATGAGCTAGTGCTTGCAAGGCTCAGTCTAGCCACCTGAATACCTACCCAAGGGGTCAAATGGGATTGCATGCGGGCAGCTAGCCCAAGCTGTTACTCACATAGTCATGGTTACGCTGCTATTTTTAGGCACTAGCTCCAGCTGACCTAACACGTGTACATCTATTTGAGCTGGGAATTACATGTCCCATCTGCTGAGTATATTGGTCATATCTTGCTTTGCTGACTCATCACTCATGATTTGCCATCAACTTTTAAGTATGTTGTTTGTTAACAAGTCCCATTCTGATTTTTCCCCCCAGGGTCAACTTGATGGACAAGCGATTTTTGTAAGTACTGCACTTCCTGAAACTGTCGCAGCTGTGATCCAAAATAAGACAGAACATTTAGAGCCTCCCTTTCCACTGATTCATATGCAGTGCACTAAAAGGCTCCATAATCTACTAAAATAATAATACTTGGCACTTAAGTAGGGCTTTTCCTAGTCAAAGTGGCACAAACTTTAACTGATGTTCAGAGCCGGTAGGTAAGAAAGTATTATTATCATCTCCATTTTAGAGATGGATAATCTTCCACACTTAATCATCGAAAACACTTAAGGGTGCCTTACTGAGTTATAGGAGATCAATCGTATAAGAATGAGAGCCAGGCAGCGAGGGCCACAGGAGAGCTGAGCAGTTAGCCAGAGTGGAAGGGCCAATCAGTCAGTCAAAAGGGAGAGGACGGAAGGGGGATATACCCTGTGAGTAGGAAGGTAGAATAGAGCAGTAAGGAAGTGTGAAAAGAGATGGGAAGAGTAGAATCATAGACTTTAAGGTCAGAAGGGACCATTATGATTGTCTAGTCTGACCTCCTGCACAACGCAGGCCATGGAATCTCACCCACCAACTCCTGTAACAAACCCCTAACTTATATCTGAGCTATTGAAGTCCTCAAATTGTGGTTTAAAGACTTCAAGGTGCAGAGAATCCTCCAGCAAGTGACCCGTGCCCCACACTGCAGAGGAAGGTGAAAACCCCCCAGGGCCTCTGCCAATCTGCCCTGGGGGAAAATTCCTTCCCGACCCCAAATATGGTGATCAGCTAAACCCTGAGCATGTGGGCAAGACTCACCAGCCAGACACCCAGGAAAGAATTCTCTGTAGTAACTCAGATTCCACCCCATCTAACATCCCATCACTGGCCATTGGGCATATCTACCACTAGTAATCAAAGATCAATTATTGCCAAAATTAGGCTATCCCATCGTATCATCTCCTCCATAAACGTATCAAGCTTTGTCTTGAAGCCAGATATATCTTTTGCCCTCGCTGCTTCCCTTGGAAGGTTGTTCCAGAACTTCACTCCTCTGATGGTAAGAAACCTTTGTCTAATTTCAAGTCTAAACTTCCTGATGGCCAGTTTATATCCATTTGTTCTTGTGTCCACATTGGTACTGAGCTTAAATAATTCTTCTCTCTTCATGGTATTTATCCCTCTGATATATTTATAGATAGCAATCATATCTCCTCTCAGCCTTATTTTAGTTAGGCTAAACAACCCAAGCTCATTGGGTCTCCTTTCATAAGACAGGTTTTCCATTCCTCGGATCATCCTAGCAGCCCTTCTCTATATCTGTTCCAGTTTGAATTCATCCTTCTTAAACAAGGGAGACCAGAACTGCACACAATATTCCAGATGAGGTCTCACCAGTGCCTTGTATAATGTTATTAACACCTCCTTATCTCTACTGGAAATACCTCTCCTGATGCATCCCAAGACCGCATTAGCTTTTTTGATGGCCATATCACATTGGCGGCTCATAGTCATCCTGTGATCAACCAATACGCCGAGGTCCTTCTCCTCCTCTGTTACTTCCAAGTAATGTGTCCCCAGTTTATAACAAAAATTCTTATTATTAATCCCTAAATGCATGACCTTGCACTTTTCACTATTAAATTTCATCCTATTACTATTACTCCAATTTACAAGGTCATCCAGATCTTCCTGTATGATATCCCGGTCCTTCTCTGTATTGGCAATACCTCCCAGCTTTGTGTCATCTGCAAACTTTGTTAGCACATTCCCGCTTTTTATGCCAAGGTCAATAATAAAAAGATTAAATAAGATTGATCCCAAAACTGATCCCTGAGGAACTCCACTAGTAACCTCCTTCCAGTCTGACAGGTCACCTTTCCGTGTGACCCTCTGCAGTCTCCCCTGTAACCAGTCCCTTATCACCTTTCAGTTTTCATATTGACCCCCATCTTTTCCAATTTAGCTAATAATTCTCCATGTGGAACCGTATCAAATGCCTTACTGAAATTGAGGTAAATTAGATCCACTGCGTTCCCTTTGTCTAAAAAATCTGTTACCTTCTCAAAGAAGGAGATCAGGTTGGTTTAACACGATCTACCTTTTGTAAAGCCATGTTGTATTTTGTCCCAATTAGCATTGACCTCAATGTCCTTAACTTCTTTCTCCTTCAAAATTTTTTCCAAGACCTTGCATACTACACATGTCAAATTAACAGGCCTGTGGTTACCCGGATTGCTTTTTTTACCTTTCTTAAAAATAGGAACTATGTTAGCAATTCTCCAGTCATACGGTACAACCCCTGAGTTTACAGATTAATTAAAAATTCTTGCTAACGAGCTTGCAATTTCATGTGCCAGTTCCTTTAATATTATTGGATGAAGATTATCCAGGTCCCCCGATTTAGTCCCATTAAACTATTCGAGTTTGGCTTCTACCTCGGATGTGGTAATATCTACCTCCATATCCTCATTCCCATTTGTTATCCTACCATTATCTCTAAGCTCCTCATTAGCCTCGTTAAAGACTGAGGCAAAGTATTTGTTTAGATATTGGGCCATTCCTAGATTATCCTTAACCTCCACTCCATCCTCAGTGTTAAGCAGTCCCACTTCTTCTTTCTTTGTTTTCTTCTTATTTATATGGCTATAGAACCTTTTACTATTGCTTTTAAGTCGCTTTGCAAGGTCCAACTCTACATGACTTTTGGCCTTTCTCGCTTATCCCTAAATGTTCTGACCTCAGTAAGGTAGCTTTCCTTGCTAATCCCTCCCATCTTCCACTTCTTGTAGGCTTTCTTCTTTTTCTTAATCACCTCTCTGAGATGCTTGCTCATCCAGCTTGGTCTACAACTCCTGCCTATGAATTTTTTCCCCTTTCTTGGGATGCAGGCTTCTGATAGTTTCTGCAACTTTGACTTGAAGTAATTCCAGGCCTCCTCCGCCTTTAGATCCACTTCCCTAACTAATTTCCTTAATTTTGTAAAGTTAGCCTTTTTGAAATCAAAAACCCTAGTCAAAGATCTATTTTTGTTTATCCTTCCATTTAGTTTGAACTGAATTAGCTCATAATCGCTCAAACCAAGTTGTCGCCTACAATCATTTCTTCTATGAGGTCCTTACTGCTCACCAAAACCAAGTCTAAAATGGCATCCCCTCTTGTTGGTTCAGCAACTACTTGGTGAAGGAATCCATCAGCCATCGTATCCAGGAAAATCTGAGCCCTATTATTATTACTAGCACTTTGTCCTCCAGTCTATATCTGGGAAGCTAAAGTCTCCCATGATCACACAATTCCCATTAGTATTAAAGATGTCTCTATCCATATCCAAATGAGATCCTGGCGGTCTATAGCACACCCCAAGCACTATCCCAGGGGAGGCTCTAGTAGCTTTCTTCCCCAAAGTGATTTTGGCCCAGACAGACTCTGTCTTATCCATTCCATCACTTCTTATTTCTTTACAGTCTACCTCATCGCTGAGGTACTCCACCACCTTTGCCTTTATTTCTGTCTTTCCTAAACAGCGCATACCCTTCAATACCCTTACTCCAGTCATGACTACTATTCCACCATGTTTCTGTTATCCCTATAATATCTGGTTTCACTTCCTGCACCAGTAGTTCTAGTTCCTCCATTTTGTTACCTAGTCTCCTCGCATTAGTGTACAAACATCTTAATTTTTGCTGTTTGGCTTCGCTCGCATTCTTTACCCGATTGGGCACAGACATTCTACCGCCAATATTACCTATTAGATTAGTATGTACACTGCCCTTCCGCCTTATGTCTTTCTCCTACCCACGGCTGTATCCTTTCTTACTTCATTTTCTTCCCTCTCAAAGAGGTCTGAGCTGAGCTAAAAAGAGGATAGGATTCAGGAATAAGGGAGGCAGAGAAAGCACACAAAAAGGAGGCAGGAATGGGAGACTAAAGACAATGTTGTATAGAAGATAAACCCCCTTTATGACTTTTGTTGCTGGTGAATTATTTCCAGTCCTGTGCTCAGTCCAATGGACCATTCTGCTTCCTATAAACAAAAACCGTAAAGGGTTTAGCTGTAGAGATGGGCTAAAAAGGAGGTGTTCATTTATGAAAGGGTTTTGGTTTGAGACTGAATCAGGACCAGTGTATAGGCTTGGAGTCAACATTGACGGATTCTTGCAAGCTGTTTATGTGAGATTTTGGCCAAAAATGGTGGAAATCATGTGAGATCAGTAGATTTCATGAGATTTCAACTATCTATATTAATGGAAATTTTGCTAGATCTTGGGAGAATCACTGTGGTTAGGAGACTTTTAGGATGCATCTAATCCAGAAAAGGGAAAATGGGCTCCTTCTAGTTTTGGATCTGATTCAGTAACAAAACTGTAGGGTTGGGTTTGGACTGGAAGATTTTGAAGGTGTTTCAGATTTGAGGTTCCAGGTTTGAGGTTCCAGGTTTGATCCATCTCTACATCTGATAACAATAATGACTTCAGTTGGGCCATTTCTTAGAGAATTAATGACTTGCTGGGATTCATCAACTCCCAGCTGCTCATTAATCCCCAGGAAATGTTGTTGAGCTCAGACATTCTTGCTGAAATGCTTTCTGTTATACTCATACCAAAGTCAACAGAAATCTGCAATAACACTGTGGTCAGGTTTGCATGATTTGTCTTTTAGACAGTGAGCCTGATTCTCCTCTAAATTACAATGATGGACTCCATTGACTTCAATGGAGCTCCCTCCTGACCTACACTGCTGTAACTGAGAGCAGAATCAGTCCCAGCCTGTAAGTATAAGCATTATCAAATTGGATAGCATGTATTATACCTGGTCATGTTATTGTTTTACAACATAGAACATATAAATAACAGCACACAGCAAACATGGAAATATAATATAAAGGCACCTATTAAGCTCTTATCCGATTGAGTATAGTGGGGCTATTCACATGCTACACATTAAGCACACGTGTAAGCCTGTGGACTTGGTCCTAAAAAAAGAATAGGCAGGCTTTAGAGGTGGAAGGTTTCTAGGTCAAGTGCCTGAACTTGGAGAACAACGAATAGCTATGAGCTTGTGTACCCTGACAGGAGAAATACATTTTGTGATAGATTCAAAGTTAGGCCTTGCAAAGCTTGTCTTTGGCCAGATCTTCCACTGTTGTAAATTGACATAGCTCCATTGCAGTCAACAGAGCTTCTCTCATTTACATCAGTAAGACCCATAATGTTTTAATAAAACAGAAGGCCAAATTCTGCCCCATCGTATGCCGTTTAAACTTTGGCATACCTTGCTATAGTACCTGCGACAGAGCCAATGTACTGCAGTAGAGATTTCAGTCCACTATACCTCTAGTATCACAACACAGCAAATTTTTTAAGATGCATTAATAGTACAAGAAGGTGGAACTCAGTCCAGATCCATATAAATATCTTAACTTGCTTTAAAAGCACTTCACATAATTGCACTGACTTTCTAACGTTAGACTAAAACCCTGACTCACCACAAGCTGTCCGATCAATTGGACTGTGCATGAGCTTATGGTGTCTACCTCTCTGGAGCTCACTGCAGATTAGGACTGGAGGTAGCAATAACAGGCAGTAGAACTATTGGACTAGTACAGTATTTACCCACAGGAATAAAGGAAAGCTTATTAGAAAGACCGGCATCAGGAGGCTGGCAGATAATAAAGTATTAGGATCTTTCACTAGCTTGCTGCACCTGGAAATACTATTTCAAGTTTCTCTTCGCTTCAGGGGAAAAGAGCTCTCTGAATTTTCCCATGCACTGTGAGTGATATTTTAAATATCTGGATGACTCTTTAGAAGTGCATATATGTGTGTGTATGTACATATAATGTTTCATATAATAAAATCATCCAGTCCAATTATTGCCTTTATGTAAATACTTTCGTTAATCTTTGGAACTGAGGTGTCACCTGAGGTGTCATTTATGGTTTCCAGTGAAACAATTGGAGATGGGCCCAAATCAAAACCCATATCCAAGAGCTCCCCAACTTCTAGGGTTTTTGAGATCCAAACCCAGACCAGGGTCTGAATTTTGCACATGGACCAATCTTTATTAATGTTTGGCTGAGCCAAAATATGAGATCTGAATAGCTCCAGCTGACTGGTAGTATATGTTCTGAAATGGACCAGACACCGAGATTAAATACTTGGTCATGCTGGGAGTCTTAAACAGCATCACAAATAACAAAATTATCATATGCAGAGCTCAGCAATGCCTTACATATGGCAGTTGACAGTTTTGCCTTTGGGTTAACCTGTCCTGTGACGGTGACACAGAAACAAGTAAGTCCTTGGTCTTCCATAAAGGGAGGCACTCCTTTCAAGTCACGTTTGATAGCATTAGCAGAGTAGTGTGGGAGGAAAATTTCAGGGGGCATCTGCTTCCATTGGTTCCTGATCTGTGTACAAGGAGAGGTCACACATTTCTTCACCATCAGAAGCAGCAACAGCCCCCTGGAAACAGATAATGAACTCTAGCATTTGGCTCAAGAGGGGAATGTATGTGACTTAAATTTCAGCAGCCAAAGTGTGTGACTGTGAGCTCCATAAAAACTTTCTTCAGACTTCAGAATTTTGCTGAGAAATGGGTCTAGGTCAGTTCTGTAGATCCCTGTGGGGTAAAACTGCAGCTTGTCAGGAAACCCGTGACCTTGTTTGTGTGTTTTGTTTGTGTACTGAATTGGCATTGTTGCAATTTTCCTAGGGGCCTGCATGGAAAATATCATGTAAGATATTAATGTAAGATATCTCATCCAAGCAGCATAGCACACAATGTCATTTTCAGTAACATGAAACAGATCTGTTACTTTTTTGTATCTTCTTTTTCTTGTCTCTGACAGGATGTTGTTATTGGCGATTTAAAGCCAAACACTCCACACCGCGTTAGTGTAGGATCTTATGGCTGGGCAGGAAAAGGACGACCCAGCATGCCCAGAGACATCACAACCTTATCCCAAGGTAAAATCTGTGTAAATAGCTTTCCATTATGAAATGGCTGAGGCAGAGTTAATCCAAGACATTTCATTTTGCTGGCAGGTAAACATAGAGCGAGAGCTAAAATTTCTGTTTTGCTCAAAGTCGCTCATGTCAGAGGGCAGGCTGTATTTGTAGTGGCAAAATGGTCAGTAACATTATTAAAAGATTTAAAAGGATAAATGCCACCTGAGGTACCAGGGGCCTTGTGGACCCTTTATAAATGCCTGCAAGGGCATTTGAAGAAAGAAACCTCTTTCCTCTAGCATATTTCCTGCCTACAATGCAGCATGTGAATCCTAGCTAAATCGGATTAACGTACAGTACTTAAGTTTAAATATTTTTAACATAGAATTTTTACAAGTATGATTGTTTTGTGGTAAAACACCAGTCTGATTCTCGGTCCTGGGAGGAATGTGTGTGTGTGGAGTTTTGTGTCTATAAAATCTGTCTGCTTTTCTAATACTGATTACATGCCATTCTTTTGGCTTAGATAAATGCATGCCCCCTGACCCACCCTATCAGCCTCAGGTCGTAGTAGTTTCTGATTCAGAGGTTGCGCTATCATGGAAACCTGGAGTCAGTGAAGGAAGTTCCCCAATCCAGTACTATACCTTGGAGTTTATCAGGTAAATCAGGAATCTGAATTTCAGTATATGTGCACTACATGTATTTCAAAATATATTATTAGATTCAGTGCAGATGTTCCTCATTATTTATTCATTCATTTTATATAGTGCATTTATCACTCTCTCTCTCTCTTGCTCTGTGTGAAATGTACTGTTAAAATTTAAAATAAATAATCTCAATTGATATAAAGTCAGCAATAACTCCCACCCTTCGCCTTAAAGAAAATACCCGCCCTCTGGGGAAAGCCTGAGTAAACAGGGTTTGAAACATGCTCTGAAAGTCATCAAACTCATGCCCAAAGGGAGAAGAGAATTCCAGAGTCAAGGGCCTTTCCCTGAAAATGCCCAGCCCTCAGAAGTAGAAATGCTGGGACTGTCAGCTCAATTGTCTCAGCTGATTTTAGCTGTCATGTAAGAATATAAGAAGAGGTGGTATCTTGAGTTCGCAGGTCTCAAACCACTATGTGCTCTTTACTTTATGGATCTCCTTTACTGTTACTGTCCTAGTTTTTATGAAAAGTTATTAGAAAACCTTCAAGGAGATCCTACCATGAATTATCTAAAACGTGCAATAGTATGTAATAGAGCAGGCATGGCCAAACCACGGCTTGCAAGCCACGTGCGGCTTTTTAAGGGGTCAACTGTGGCCCACTGAGCTCGGGGCTTCACCCCATGTTGGGGGGGAGGAGGAAGTGGAGCTAGCACTTGCTGCTCGAGCCCCATGGGAGGGTGCCGAGGCTTGGGGCTTCACTCCACAGCAGGGAGAACTGGAGCTTGCGGCTTCAGCCCTGCGGGTAGCAAGCCAAGGCTCAGGGCTTCAGCCCTGCAGAGGCAGGGAGCCAAGGCTCGGGGCTTTAGCCCTGCTGGGGGAGGGAGCTGGTGCTCTTGGCTTCAACCCTGCAGGAGGAGGGGCACTGCTGCTTGGGGCTTCAGCCCCACAGGAGGAGAGGCACTGCTGCTTGGGGCTTCAGCCCTTCAAGTGGCGCCTAGGCTCTAGCTTCAGTCACATGCTCATTATAACAGGAAATTGCGTCACTCTAGTGCTCTGCAGACCTTGTGTGCTGTGATCGGTTTCCATGCTGCACACGACAGGCTGTGTTTACTGTTCATAAGTCGCAGTGGAATAGTTATAGATTGAAGTGTTAACCCTATGTTAATTTTGTGGGTGACACTGACATCATCAAATGGTAAGAAATGCAAGTATGAAGAAGAAAACTGAAGTTTTCAGCCAGAATGGGAGGAAGATTTTGCATTCACTAGTAAAGGTGGCAGACCCCTCTGTGCCTTATCTGCAATGCATTGCTTTCTCACTACAAAGCGAGCAACTTGAAACATCACTATGAAACAAATCACAATAACTTTTCCTCTAAATATCCTGCTGGATCAGAATTAAGGAAAAATAAGCTAACCACTTTAAAATTACCCCTCAATAGTCAACAGACACTACTTTCGGCATTCCGTAAGGAAGCTGACACAAAGACTGAAGCTAGTTTTGTTATGGCATGGAATATTACTCGTGCAAAACGTCCATGATGGAGAATTTGTTAAGAAGAATATTGCAGAAGTGGTTGCAATTTTAGATCAAAGTAACACAAAACTTCAACAACTAATGCAGCAAATTCCAATTTCGCACCACGCTACAGAGAGGCGGATCTCCCAGATCTGTGCTGATGCAAGTAAGATGCAAAATGATCTAAAGAATTCTCTAGCATTCAGACTAGCTGTCGACAAATCCACAGATATTCAAGATAAACCACAACTAGTGATATTTGTTTGCTATGTTTCCACGGATGTAATTGTAAAAAAGAAATGTTGGACTTAGTGGCTCTAAAAGAAACAACCTGTGGTGTTGACATAAAAAATGCATTTGACAAAGCATTGACAAATGCTGATGTACCACTGGATAAACTTGTTAGTGTTGCAACGGATGGAGCACCTGCAGTGGTGGGGAAAAAAAGTAGGCCTTATCAGACTTTTGAAAAACGATCCTAAATTTCCAGAGTTTCTCCCTGTTCATTGCATCATCTGTCGTGAACATCTCACAGGCAGATACTTCAAGTATGAAAGTATTACAAAAACAGTCCTGGAAATTGTCAATTTCATCTGTTCAAATGAGAAGACTCATCAACCATTCAAAAATTTTATTGAAGAGCTGGATCTTGAAGACAACCTAACAATGTCTCTTTCGGCTGTATTGTGAGGGGGGTTGTCAACCAGCAATGTCTTAAATAGATTTGTGGAACTCCATCAGTGCTTTCCTTTGAAGAAAAGGAAATCCGTAACGGATGCAGGATCTGATGTTTTTCATTGATATTACGCAGCATCTGCAAACTCTCAACTTGGCACTCCAAGGGAAGATTATTTCTGACCTTACTCAGACAGTCTCCAGCTTCCAGAACAAGTTAAAGCTTCTGCAAAGAGACATAGTGTCAAGAAACTTGAACCACTTTCCCCATCTCAAGAGTAGGGTAAACACATTCCCTGAAATCAAAGTAGAAGTTCACAGAGGTAAATTACAAGGCCTGCTTAATGACTGTCAGTCCAGGTTTGAAGAGTTGCAGAAGCTGAGATCCTGCTTCCCCTTTTTTGTAAATCCATTCATGGTTGATGTGATCAATGACAGGTGTCCGATTCCCAAAACCGTGATTACAGAAACATCTACTGTAGAAATGGAACTATTGAAACTCCAGGAATACCAGGCTCTAAAGATTATGCATAAATCACAGTGTACAATCCAGTTCTGGAAGCAAGTGCCAGGAATGAGTCAACAGTGTGCCCTTGTTGCCAAGAAGGCCAATGGCATTTTGGGATGTATAAGTAGGGGCATAGCGAGCAGATCGAGGGACGTGATCGTTCCCCTCTATTCGACATTGGTGAGGCCTCATCTGGAGTACTGTGTCCAGTTTTGGGCCCCACACTTCAAGAAGGATGTGGATAAATTGGAGAGAGTCCAGCGAAGGGCAACAAAAATGATTAGGGGACTGGAACACATGAGTTATGAGGAGAGGCTGAGGGAGCTGGGATTGTTTAGCCTGCAGAAGAGAAGAATGAGGGGGGATTTGATAGCTGCTTTCAACTACCTGAAAGGGGGTTCCAAAGAGGATGGCTCTAGACTGTTCTCAATGGTAGCAGATGACAGAACGAGGAGTAATGGTCTCAAGTTGCAGTGGGGGAGGTTTAGATTGGATATTAGGAAAAACTTTTTCACTAAGAGGGTGGTGAAACACTGGAATGCGTTACCTAGGGAGGTGGTAGAATCTCCTTCCTTAGAGGTTTTTAAGGTCAGGCTTGACAAAGCCCTGGCTGGGATGATTTAACTGGGAATTGGTCCTGCTTTGAGCAGGGGGTTGGACTAGATGACCTTCAGGGGTCCCTTCCAACCCTGATATTCTATGATTCTATGATTCTATGAATGAAGTATCCTCAACTCAAGAAGACTAGTGTGCGACTCATTTCAATTTTTGGCACAGCATACTGCTGTGAATCGCTGTATTCTGTGATGAAGTTTGTAAAATCGAAACATCATGCAGTCCTTACAAATCAACATCTGACTGAGCTCCTCCTTACTGCCTTGACAACATATCAACCAGATTTCCAAAGACTTATGACCAGGATAGAGACCCACAAGGCCTCTAGCTCTAGCTGTAATTAGCCGTGATACAGTAAGTAGGATGCTAATGTTTAAAAAAATGCATGTGTAAAGGTTATTCGTCTCTTGTGGCTCTTGAACTTCTAAAGATTATCGTATGAGGCTCAGAGGGTCAGTAAGTTTGGTCCCTGAGCTGCAGCTATAAGAAGTATGTGAGAGGTCAGCTATGTGTAA
The DNA here is from genome assembly GCF_965140295.1 of Lepidochelys olivacea. Classification (NCBI taxonomy): domain Eukaryota; kingdom Metazoa; phylum Chordata; order Testudines; family Cheloniidae; genus Lepidochelys; species Lepidochelys olivacea. Next base: position 27,602,532 of record NC_140415.1, read on the forward strand.
TTGCACTTGCAGCTGTGTATTTGCATGCACAAACATACTGTAGTACCTAATTATCCAAGCGAGTATGCAAATTCATATTTATATGCAAGGCTACTTGTTTGTTTGTGTTTGCACATATTGTAAGGGCACAATATACTGGCATGTCTCTTCCTTTGGTTTGGTCCATTAAGTAAACATATGTTGATTAGTTTCACTGAAAGTTATTAGGCAAGAAGACAGATTTGCCTCTGGACTACTGTGTGCTGTGAGGTCAAAACATCTTTTTTTCATGCTTCATCTCATCAGGGAAACCACATCTAAAGATTTTTTTTTAAGAGCTTGGTGTTGTAAAATTTAAAAAAACTGCAAAACCCCCCAAAACATTGATTCTCCTACAGCACAATTACAGTCTAGAAAGCATAGATATAATGAAAAAGATTTCCCCATGCCGAAGGTTTGGTTCTGAATTTCTGTGATACTTTGCGTCCAAATCAGAGTGCCTGATGTTTAGTGGGTTTGAAGTGACACAATGATTACTGCATTTGGAGCTAGTACATGAGAGTGAAGGATGTCTAATAGGCATTATGTTAGGCTAGCTGTGGTTTAGAATTATCAGGAGATTGTTCCACTGCCTATTTTCCCAATATAATAGTGATCTGAATCTTTCCCTCTCCCTCCCCTTCTTTTAACTCAGCATGAAATGTTAGAAAGGGATTTGCTCGCGTTCTGACTCATTGTGCTTCTCGCACCCTCATTCTTTGTCCTGCGAAGAGGAGGCTGAAAGTTTATGTGCATCTGTGACAGGGCTGGGGGCGAGTGCGCACCGTCTTCCCTCGGGTGTGGGGGCGGGGTGTACGTAACCTGTGTTTATGCCTCCATAGCCGGAGTCAATATACTTACCCCGTTAGCAGGGCAGTGAGGCCTAATAGTCAAAGTCAATGTATCCCCCCCTATTAGCAGGGCAGTGCGACCCAATGGCCAGAGTCAATAGAAAAATCAATAGATTTGCCCCACTCAGCCAGGCAGCAAGGCCTAGTGGCCTAAGTCGATGGCTTTGCCCCTGTTAGCATGTCAGTAAGGCCTAGTGGCCAAAGTCAATAGATTCACCCCAGTCAACAGAGCATTAAGGTCTAGTGGCCAAAGTCATTATGTTTGCCCCATCTGTGAGGCAGTAAGGCCTAGTGGCCAAGTGGCCTCTGTCGGGGAAGGGGGGCCTCTTCATACAAAAAGTGGGGTGGTGGCAGCTGGGTAAGGAGGCCCAGGCCCTCCCTCTCCACCGGGCCCCAGTCAGAGCCCTGGTAGTGGCCAGAGCATGTGCCACTAAATCAGCGGGGGGTCCGACCGAAATACGCTGACTCAAAGTTCCAGGTCACTAACTGGACCACTGTCTAATTCTCCTGGGCTGCTTCCTACCGTGGTTCCCACTGCTACGGTCTGGGCATCTCTGCTGTCTCTGGGTTCCCCATCTGCACTGTCCCCAGCAACTGGGGCTGGAGCCTACAACTTGTGTCCTTCCTCTCCAGTCGTCCCGCCCCCAACTGGAGCATGCCCAGTAGAGCTGAAGGGGTATTGCTTCCTTAGCCTACAATGTAGGGTTAACTCTTCCCCATCCACTGTAGAGCAAGTGCATCCCGTCACAGCATCTCTTCATAATACCTATGGCCCATTAGCGAAAGTACAAGCCAGGTATCCCATTCCCCATTTGACACGTTGAAAATGCATTCTTGAATAAATTTACTTAGCTGCAGAGTACATACTTGCATTCTCTTCTATAGATCAAGAGATGTGAGTAATTGAAATTCAGTGTGTAGTTGTTTCCAGACTTTGGGAAAGAATTTGCTAACAGCACATTGTTTTGATAATATTGTTTAGTCAGAGGTTTTAAAATAAAACTCACAATGTATTTGGTCATTCTGGGGATTATACCCTCTTATATTTGGATGCTTCAGTATGTTTGTTTGGAGAAAGTTCAGTGAACCTTAAGCCTTAAATAGCAATTTGAGATAGACTTTTCACTTCACCTGCATTTTCTTTTGCTGCATACGGTTTTAAGGCTAAATTACACTGGTATCAATCAGGAGTAATACCAGTGAAGTCGAATAGGATTATACCAGTGTAAAAAAAAAAGTGTATTCTGAATCAACCCCCCCTTGTCTTAAATAAATACTCTTCCAATCCGATACTTTGTTTTTGCAGAATCAGTAGCTGTACTTCTCTATGCATGTCTCTGGTTTTCTTGGACTGTGAATCTCTAGTGCTGGTAAAAGCAGCCTGCAGAAATGATGAAATTGTTTAAATCATTTCACTCCCCCAGGGCTAAGTTTCTTCCCCGTATCCTAGAAAAGCAACATGGGGGGAGTCTGCCACAGACAGGAAACCATACTGTCTTCATTCCATCCAGGTGGCAATTTTGGGATTAAAATCTCATGGAAATACAATAAATTAATTGCTTGAGCATATCTGAGTCTGATTTAGAGCTAACTTGTAAAATACCTATCTACTTACTGTTAGCAGTACGGTCCTTAAGGAATATGTAATCAAACAGTTGGTAGGCCTAAACAGGTGAGTGGCTTCTTTCTTGGATGCCTGCAGGAATAATTATTTTAAATTTTCAAGCTGAGGAGTATTTTGAGAAGTAGCATGTCTGTGTGAGGTAAAATATTGGGCTTCAGATATGCTGGGTTTTTGTAAAGGACTTGCCTGTAACTAACACACGCACTTCTCAGCTCCACTGAATTTTCTGAAATCAGGCACTTTCCCTGAAATATTCAAAGACTCTAGTCCATTGGGTGCATAACTGAACTTCCAACTTTAGAGGAACTAGTTAATCAGAGTACACATTTTTGGCTATCTTCAGTACTCAGAAAACCCTATTTCAGCTGCATACATCACTTAATAAGTGAGCAGCTAAAGAGTCATCTACTTTCATTCAGTCTTTTTGGAAGTATTGATGCAGAGGACACTTGTTAATATGAATCTCCAGATATAGGGAAAACCTGGCCCCTTTTCCTGTGGTTGGTGGCAATGGAGGAGCCATCGACAGTGAACCAGGATGATTCTGCTGTTCAAAGTAGGAACAGGAGTTGAGGGAGGGCGTATGCAGTAGGCATACACCTGTTGCTTGGTCAGGAGCTGAGCTGTACGGTATGTCAGCTGGCAGCAGAGGGTAAGGGTCTGTCTGGAGTGTCAATAGCTGGGCCTTTCCCCTGTTTTCTCCTCAGACACCTGCAGAAGGGAGAAGGAAAGCTGCATGGTGCAGGAAACTAGAGGCTACAGCAACAGCTGCGAAAAGGCTCTGGTCTGGTGGGTAGCTCCCTTCCCACTGCCCCCTGTGCATTTCCATTAGGGTTACCATACGTCCGTATTTTCCTGGACATGTCTGGCTTTTTGGTTCTTAAATCGCCATCTGGGAGGAATTTTTAAATATCTAAAAACGTCCGGGATTTTGCCATTATTATTTTTCCCCAAAGAAGAGTTGATCATTCAAGAAAAAGAGTGAATGTTGATCATTCGAGAAAGAAAGTGAATGTTGATCACTCGAGAGAGCGCCTGATTTTCCCCCCGGCTCCCAGCACTTGCGGCATGAATCAGCTGTTTCGCGCAGCTGGGAGGGAGCGGGGAAGAGGGGGAACGTGGTGCGCTCAGGGGAGGAGGCAGGGCCGGGGGCGGGGATTTGGGGATGGGGTCCAATGGGGCAGGAAGGGGACAGAGTTAGGGCGGGGGCTTTGGGGAAGGGGTTGGAATGGGGGTGCGGAAGGGGCGGGGAGAGTCCTCTTTTTTGAATGTTCAAATATGGTAACCCTAATTTCCATAGCACCCAGAGGAGGGTGCTGAGAAGAGGATTGGGACCAAAATGAACCTCTTTTGGTGTTCCATTCCCTTCAAATGGAACTCCTCGTTTCTGTAATTCCATTGCAGTAATGAATTGTCACTCAACAGCCCAGATTATTTCAGTGGACATAATATGGTAAACTGTATCCCTCAACAGCTATCTATTCTTCACTGTAACCATGGATGCAAAGAGAACATAATTTACAGCAAAGAAAAAAAAAGTGCATATGATAGAGCTTATTCTAAATTCATGACAGAAAGCATCGCTCACATTTAAAACTCAACTCAAGGAGAAATCGCCCATACTCCATATCGGTGTAAATCCTTTCCCTGGTGAGCAGTCCAAGCAATGGGAATTCACAGTGAGAATCTCCATGGGAAAATCCTCTGTCCAGGCTGCATGTAGCCAGGACTTGTGCCTGGTGCATCCCCACATTGTGGGGTCAAATGGCTGGTGAATCTGCATAGTCCAGACACACAGAGAGCCCTCTGTGGTCACAGAAGATAGAATAGAATTTCCACTGAGGGGTCCTTGGGACAAGAACTGTGTTTGTATTGTTTGTACAGTGTTTCATAAAGTATTGCATGCCACGAAAGAGTAGTTGGATGGGGAGGCATGGACAGATTTCTCAGTTGCTCTCCAGAGTCTCCACTTCCTTTTTTTTTTTTAAAAAAAAAGCAATTCTAGCTGTTATGTACAGTGAAGTACAACTGGTCTGAAATTTCCCCCCTGAAAATATTTCATGTGTTTTTAATGGGAAATACACTTTCCACACAATTGAAATTTTACACAGTAATATTTTGATTTTTGACAAAAAAAAAATTCTGTTGGGAAAATCAAAACAAAATATTTTATTTCAGGTCAGTTCAACCCAAATTGAAATATTTCAGTTAAACTGAACCAAAATATTTCATGATGCAGTGCCTCATGGATGTTGTAGTTCAGATTCTTCATGCCTCCATTCTTTCTTCTGGTCCAGGCTCCTTGGCTGGATTACATCTCTCATGATTCCCTGTGGTTTCCTTTTACTGAGTCATGTGCTACAACATGGGAATCACATGACTGGGGTGCATCATGGGAGATGTCTGACCAGGGAGCCCAGTCCATAGGGTACAAGAGGTATCTGATCTACAACTCCTATGAGGCACCATCACACCATAGGTGAATGCAGTCCAATGTTGAATGTACTCAAAGCTAAATGTTGCAGTTTGGTTCAACAAACCAAACTAAACGTTTATTTCAAATAGAAATGTCTAAACAAAATGTTTTGGTACTTCCAAATTGAAAATTTCCATGATTTCAACTTTTCATCCTGATACAGGATGAAAACGAATGTTGAAATATTATAATTTCCTGTGGGAGAGGAATTCTGGTCTGTTTTCCTCAGCTCTGTGGTAATGAAGACTTTCACACCATAACCTGAGTGTAAGCAATGCAGCGCTGACTGCTTGAGTTTGCAGAGAGCCTGAAACAATATCTCTGACATGTGAACTGCCCCATTCATTTCAGTGAGTGCTAACTCAAGTGCCCAGAGATGATACTTTTAATGTCAATATTGTTAACTATGTCGCTGCTCAGACCATACAGGAAAAGAGAAGAAGTATATTATGAAGAATGACATCTTTGGAAAACATTTGTGTGTGTGTGTGTGTGTGTGTGTGTGTGTGTGTGTGCGCACCAGGGAAAGATAGGGCTGTGGAAGATCTATAAAGTAAGAACGGTAGGCCTATAACAACATGTCATTTGAGGGCATGATTGGTTTCATTTTCCTGAAGGGGGCTCAACTTTCAAAAGTTTGGGAAATGCTGTCATAGTACAGTGGGGCCCTGATTGTGGTTCTGAGGCACAATCGCAATAGAATGAAAAAGCAGGATGTAAATAACAATAATAATGCCCCATAATGAGTTACCTCATATGTAGAGTATTTTTTCGTGGCAAATATGAATTCCCTATAATTTTTGTTTATTTACTGTGTATAGGAGCATTACAACTAATATTTTGCAGGTCTGAGCTTGTTACTTGGGCTAAGTAAAAACATGGCTTTAAAGGGCTGAGAACTATAAAATTTGGATTATTAGCAGATGTTTTATTTTACTAAATTATTCCCAGCTCATTTAAAAAGAAATTTCAAGTGCTTATGAATTTGTAGTTCTTTACAGTTCAAAGGTTTCTTTTTAAAAATTCAATCAAACATTAGATTATGTTATGAAGTAGCAACACAAATGTTCTAGACACACACAGGACAAAATTCAGCTCTTAGTGAAATCTGCCCAATCCCAATGATTTGGACCATGTGGCTTATTATATTTTAAAACATCTCTGTTTGACTTTCTGCTTAATGTTGGCCAAATCCTGCACTCAGTTACACCATGCTTCTCCATACACTGCTTTGAAGATGCACTGCTGTAACTTAAGAGCAGAAAATGGCGCTCCAAGTCTTCTGGTTTCCTCTTAGAGAGATATATTGTATTGAGCTCTCTGATGAGGGTCAGATTTATACACAGTATTGTAGCACAAAGGGTTATTCCCAGTGTGTCAAGAGAAAGGAAAAATAGCTGTATGAAGTGATTGTAGAACCAGTGGTGAGCTGGAGCCGGTTCGCACCAGTTCACGCGAACCGGTTGTTAAATTTTGAAGCCGGGTTAGAACCGGTTGTTAAAGAATACAAGGAACCAGACAGTGTGCTGTGAGGCAACTAGAAATGCTTTTGAATGCTTTAACAAGAAAACACTTAAGCCCATGGTTAACTTTAGGCAATTTTTACTCATCCGGCGGTGCTCTGGGTCTTTGGTGGAACTTCGACGGTGGGTCCTTCAGTGCCGCCGAAGACCCGGAGCGAGTGAAGGAACCGGTTCTTCATCTTTTGGCAGCTCATCACTGTGTAGAACTGATTACTCTCTCAGTGAGCCTTACTGATGTAAAAGTTGACATAAACTGAACTTTTATGCAGGACATTTCTAAACCCCAAAGAACAAGAAAACATTGAAGTTGGCTCACTGAACATAGTGAGCTGAGTTTATCACAAATGTTTCTCTATCCATCTGTTTGCCATTTTATCATGTTATACTGATTTGTTAATACAGAGGACAGGCTGGAAAGTAAAGGTCAAGTGATAAATCTCTCTGTTTTTAACTGCATGCATTTAGTGGTTTGAATACTCTTCCTCTGTTATTGTTTCCGTAGAAGAAAGGCCTGCAAAAGAAAATTAGAAAAAGTCAACAGTAGCCTAGGATCTTTGGAGACTGAACATATCTCTGCAATCCACTCTCAGGAAGCTATGTCTCCACATGGTTTCTCCTTTTAGATGTGTATATTCCCATTCTGGTGCATATGGTAGCTGTATCCATTATATTATATCCACAAGGCTATTTTTAATTGGCAGGAATTATTTGTATTATTATTAGATCCAACGAGATTTGTACTGGAAAACTGAGATTGCTATTGAGAAGTATATATAAAGAAAAGGCATCAGCAATCTTTAATTTGGAAAATGTTGCATGTTTTCATTTTGGTCATTTGGCCCAGGCATGGAAAGTAGAGTGGGGAACTGGTTATAGTTTCCAAGGCTTCCCCCTGCTTCTTGCTTAGAGGAAATTTCTTTTGGCTTCCCTGTCTAACACGATAAATTTGCTATTGAGATGGATTTAAAGCAATATTTTTAGCTGAATCATCACGTCTTGTGCATTTCTGTGAAGGGTTTATTTTTTAATTTTTTTTTAACTGATTTCTTCTTGCGGCACCCAGTGAGACAATCAAATATTCACATTGCCAGCTCTTGGGTTATGCCCTAAGCAGGATGCAGGTAATAGTTGCAAACTCTTGTTTTATTAATGCACCCACCCTACTAGTACAAAAGACATAAAAGCCTGGATGATTCAATAAATCTTGTATTGACTAATAAAACATATGGTAACTTTCTGTTCCCTGCAGCTGCAAATAAACAAGAAATGCAAAATGCCTGTTTTGTGCTATAATTTTCATTAGAAGACTGCTGGAGATATTTGCAACTAGTCTTCTGTAAACAATAGTAGATTCAGGAAGCACTTGGAGGTTATTTCCTGCAATAAATATCAGAAGGACATCTTAGTAAAGGACACCAGGATAATTTTATTTTGAAGGTCATTTCTTTCCCTCTTTTATTTTCAGCTACTTTAATCTGAGTTTCTTTGAGCTGGCTTCATGTTTAAATTTCTGGGTTTTTACATTTGTTTACTTCCTTCCATTATGTTTTCTCTTTGGTGGTACAAGTTAACTCTTATGAAGAGTGGGGACTGTGTCAAAATATCAGACTAGCTCCCCTAAGGTCAATTACAGAACAGGCAGATGCAATGCATGCTTCCCTTCCAAAAAAATTCATTACGTTAATACATCTAGTTTCTCTGGAACTTTTGTTTGGGCCGTATTCTCATGTGAATGATCCCCTAATTTCAGCTGGTCTGTTCATACGAATAAGGCAAGCAGGATTTGGCTTTCTGCTTTCAGTATGATTAAGGCTAAGATTTAGTCACGGGTATTTTTGGTAAAAGTCATGGACAGGTCACGGGCAATAAATAAAAATTCATGGCCTGTGACCAGTGTTCCCTCTAATTTTTCCCACGCATGTGCAGAATGAATTTTGTTACGTGCACCAATATGGAGGTGATGTGTGACACATCACCTCCATATCGGTGCACATAATAAATCTCATGTGGTGGGGGTAGGGCCGAGGGGTTTGGAATGTGGGGGGGGGGCTCAGGGCTGGGGCAGAGGATTGGGGTGTGTGGCGGGGGTGAGGGTTCTGGGGTGGGGCTGGGGATGAGAGGCAGAGGGTTGGGGTGTGGGTGGGTGAGGGTTCTGGCTGGGGGTGCAGGCTCTGGGGTAGGGCCAAGGATGAGGGGTTTGGAGTGCAGGCTGCCCAGGGGCTACGGCGGGGAGAGAGGACTCCCTGCAGCTCTCTCTCCCCGCAGCAGCACCGGGGTTGGGGGGAGGCACCTCTCCCCTGGACACGGCAAGTCCGGGGCAGGTCCATGTGGGGCTGAGTTGGGCCTGGGGGAGGGGCGCCTCTCCCCCGGCCACAGCAAGTCCAGGTCAGGTCTGTGCTGGGGCCAGCGCGGAGAGGCGCCTCTCCCTGCCATGGCAGGATCCGTGCTGGGGAAGAGGCATCTCTCCCGCTGCAGCCCTGAGCCCCTGTGTGGGGCTTAACAGGTAGCTGTGCAGCAGTGCAGATTAGAGGGAATTTAGCTTGTGACCTGTCCATGACTTTTACCAAAAACTCCCCTCACTAAATCTCTACTTTTGGGGCTGCTGCTCATACAGTCCCTGGAACCAACTGTCTGGGGCCTCTTGAGCAGCAGCCGGTGTGGCTGGCCCCGGGGACTCCTGGAGCAGCTGACCCCAGGTTGCTCCAGCAGTGGCAGGTGCAGCTGCCCAGGGGGCGCCTGAGAAGCTGGCCCTGGGGCCAGCTTCTCGTGCAGCTCTCACGTCAGCTGCACCTGCCACAGCAGAAGTCACGGAGGTTGCAGAAAGTCACGTAATCCATGATTTCTGTGACCTCCGTGGAAGAATCGCAGCCTTAAGTATGATTCAAGATTTAACTAGGCATCTCCTCGGAGCAGTGATGGGAATTGTATTACTTGTTACTGAATCGACATACCTAGAACAGATTCTTCTTTCCCACCATTATTACTCCAGATTTACACTGATGTATCTGAGAGAAGAATTTGACCCCCAGTTTTCCAATGGAGATTTGTTAATGGACACTTAATCATAAAGCAAAACAATCATTTTCAATTTAGATTCTGATCTTGGTTACACCAGTGTGAGTCGGGAGTAACTCCATTGACATCAAGTTGCAAAATTTTACTAAACAGGTCAGAATCTTGCCTGATGTGCCATTCTGTAGATTCAAATGTAGCATTTAAATGTCCTATTAAGATATCCACATTTGAAAATTGTGCTCACAAAATCCATACAAAAGGCTAGAAAAAGAAGGGGGGAAATATATAGCACACTTGAATTGAGAAACAGGCTTCTAAATGATCTTATAATAATTATGAAAAATTAGAAAAAAAATTTCCGCATACACTATGTTTCCAATTCTACCACCCTTACTTATGCTGAGTAGCATTACTTCACATGAGTAGCCTCATTGGCTTTAATAGAGCAACTTTCATGAGTAAATGCTTTTCCACTGTGGTGTGCGGACTCGCTTCTACGTACTTTCTAGCCCCACAAACAGCTTGAAGACTTTCTGGTAAAGCATTGTGTGCCATTTTATTTACAGTGGTTATTTACAGTAAAGGGATCTGGGGGTCATGGTGGATCACAAGCTAAGTAGGAGTCAACTGTATAACACTGTTGTAAAAAGCAAACCTAATTCTGGGATGTATTAGCAGGGGTGTTGTAAGAAGACATGAGAAGTAATTCTTCCGCTCTACTCCACGCTGATTAGGCCTCAACTGGAGGATTTTATCCAGTTCTGGGTGCCACATTTCAGGAAAGATGTGGACAAACTGGAGACAGTCCAGAGAAGAGCAGCAAAAATGATTAAAGGTCTAGAAAACATGACCTATAAGGGGAGAATGAAAAAAATGGGTTTGTTTAGTCTGGAGAAGAGAAGACTGAGGGGGGACATGGTAAGTATGTAAAAGGCTGTTACAAGGAGGGAGAAAAATTGTTCTCCTTAACCTCTGAGGATAGGACAAGAAGCAATTAGCTTAAATTGCAGCTTAAGTTGGACATTAGGAAAAACCTCCTGTCAGTGTACTTAAGCACTGGAATAAATTGTCTAGGGAGGTTGTGGAATCTCCATCTTTGGAGATTTTTAAGAGCAGGTTAGACAAACACCTGTCAGGGATGGTCCACTGTAGATAATACTTAGTCCTGTCGCGAGTGCAGGGGACTGGACTAGATGACCTCTTGAGGTTCCTTCTAGTCCTATGATTCCTTCCCACCATCTTTACAGACACTACAGCCTCAGCCCAACAGTAAAATAGAGCTCTCGGCTCCTGGGGCAAGGAGGAGAGAGGTCTCGAATGGCCCTGACTCTCTATAGACCCCAGCTCTGCCTGGCCCACTTCCCCTGCCCTTTGTACTTCCTTCCTGTGCCTTTTTTGTACCTCATTATTTTGTATACTTCTGGACAGTTTAAAGGCAATTAACATGTACAGCTAACTTTACTTATTTATTATCTTGTTTTTAATCCTAGGCCAGACCTTGACAGCAATTGGACAGTAATAAAAGAGCAGATCCAGATGGAATCCATGGTTCTAAAAGGACTTATTCCAAACACCAAGTACCAGTTTGCAATCAGAGCAGCGAATTCGTATGGATCCAGTTTATCCAGCAGTCCAAGTGACATTATCCGAACATTCAGTGAGTAGCATACCTTTTCTTAATTAAGGCTACCCTAAAAGTGAAGTTTTTAAAGGATCAGAGTTGTAAGGAACTCTCATTGAACACCAAAGCACACAAGCACCCTGAACCTGACACCACATGTGCTTCCTTTTGAGGTTTGCAGAATTCTGTGAAAGTTGAGCCACTGGTAAGATTCTGTGAGGTTATAGGCAAAAGCAGTCTCATACTGTTTCCAGGCTCCAGAGGTCATTGCCAGATATTTTTGGATCACTACTTACTGACTTTTGTGTCAACTTCATACAGAATTGATAAGCGAATGTCACAGGGAGAATTAAGACAGACAAGTTTATTGCTCACCTTTTTTGCAGTTCTTTAAAATTGAATTGTGTATATTGCATACATAATTCAAACAACTCAAAAAGACCAAAGCAAATCTATACTGCTATGTGAGAAGGACTGAGGATCTTGCACTTTTAAGCACAGATACAGGACTATTAGTATGAACATGTAAATATACCCTTTTGATTGGAAACTGCATGGAGAAGGTTATATTTTAGGCAGAACTGCATTCAAACACCATTTAAATAATCACCCACAACCTGGTCTTCCTATAATGTTGTTTGTTTGTGGGTTTTTTGAGGGGGGATTTTAATAACCCCATACATCCAGCTGCCTTTAAGCACCTACAGTCTTCACAGTCATAAGGGAGGGCTGGGAACTTCCAAGAAGAATCAAGTTTAAAATACCTTTAAACAGCTTGTTATTAGACCTATAGAGCAGGGGTGGCCAACCTGTGGCTCCGGAGCCCCATGCGGCTCTTCAGAAGTTACTATGCGGCTCCTTCAATAGGCACCGACTCCGGGGCTGGAGCTACTGGCGCCGACTTTCCAATGTGCCGGGGGGTGCTCACTGCTCAGCCCCTGCCTCTGCCACAGGCTCTCGCACATGCATGGGAATGAAAATTGTCTGTAATTAAATACATTACAAAAGGCCAAATGATATTGGGGGATATAGTTGTGTTTTTAGGTCAGGTTTGTATTTGGTGAGGCACAATAGCAGCAAACAATTGTATGCTGTGTAAATGTAGACCTCAGCTTTAGAGGTTGGTGTGGGTCTTACAGACTATATTTTTAACCCACTGAGGATTGATTTTCAAGCCCCTTAGGTTTATATCCTTACTTGTGAGTCCTTTCATTTTGTCATTAATCATCTCATTTCACTGTTAGTTTTGCTTTTCACTCCTTGGTCTTTTTCTTGCTGGTAAATTGGATCCCTTGAACTGTTTGTGCAGTGTTTATTTTCTGAGGCTGCTATACTTTAAGTTCAACTTCTGAACTGAATGTTCATGGAAACCTCTAAAGTATAGTATGCTCCATGGGATCCCTGATTCTTAGATCCCGAAAGGTAAGCTTCCTCCGCTTCAGACCCAGGTGTGTGCTCATCTATTTCCTGTTTATCTTTCAACATGAATGTCTGCATTCTTTTGTAAGAAAAGATAAAGTGTTTAGCTCTGCTAATAAGGATAGGATTGACTTCCTACTGGGCTTATTAATGCAGTACTCAGCTAACAGTTTAATTGGCAAACCTAGTAGAGGCTATTTTCCTTTACAAGTCTGAAAACTGGAAGTTGCCTTTCTTGTAGAGAGCTAGAGCAATGGTTCTGTATGAAATTGTTTGTATCAGAAAGGCTGGGGATACATAGTTGGGTCAAATTAATCCCTGGTGTAACTCCAGTGGCTTCTGTGGAGTTATTGTGCCAGGGATGTTTGGAGGGATCTGAAAAACTGAAATTTTAAACTGGTAGCACATTGCACTGTCTGAGCTTACTTCATCCTGATTGCCACAGGTGGTGGAAATTGCATCCCCTTTGCACTGGTCAGAGCAGCTATGCATGAGGGGCTGTTCACCACTAGGGGAGGGCAGGCAATGTTTGGGAGTTCTGTTAGGGGAGAGCACCTTTCAAGACAAGATCCCATAGGAGCCCCTCTGTCTAAAGTTCCCTTGGCCACTGCAGCCATATCCCTTGTCTGGCCAGTGCTGGAGGGATCTGAAAAACTGAAATTTTAAACTGGTAGCACATTGCACTGTCTGAGCTTACTTCATCCTGATTGCCACAGGTGGTGGAAATTGCATCCCCTTTGCACTGGTCAGAGCAGCTATGCATGAGGGGCTGTTCACCACTAGGGGAGGGCAGGCAATGTTTGGGAGTTCTGTTAGGGGAGAGCACCTTTCAAGACAAGATCCCATAGGAGCCCCTCTGTCTAAAGTTCCCTTGGCCACTGCAGCCATATCCCTTGTCTGGCCAGTGCTGGTCATTTTGGGAGATGCACTGGCCAATTCCAGGACCCCTGCAGAGTGAGGATGTTGGTCACTGTGCACCACTACAATTCCCCATGGGGGGTGGGGGGTGTGGAACTAGGGGTGCTGCACACCCTGTCTTGAAGTAATAATAACAACTAAATGCATGGCTTCCATCATATACAGTGTTTACAGTTTTGTTCAGTGGTGTTCAGCACCCCCACTATATTGCTCCAGTGCCCCTGGCCCACACAGGCTGAAAAAGCTGCTGAGAAAGCCAGTATATGTGAAACCCTCCATTCGTTCTCTGTACCGATGGCCAACGATGGTAACATCCTCCTAGAGTCTGCTGGGGTGAGACTTTCAAAGATTAAAAATGGCTCATAGGCAACCAATTTCCATTTGAAGGTCAGTGAGAGTTGGCTACTTAACTGCCATTTGTGCCATTAAAAATCTCTCCTATGTCTCCAGTGCCTCTCCGCTCCAATGTCCAGTGCATGGGCAAACAGTGGTGTTCTGTTACCGTCATTATCTATCATCCCTTATACTGTCACTAGGGTTTATCAGTGGGTTCTCCAATGCTGTGTGTGCCCATTTTGTGCAATGTTCCTATATCTATACATCCCAGTTTACTGCTATTCAGAATAATAATAGTAACTTAACTTACAGTGTCCAAGACACTCATAGAGATATTAATCATTAGATTTATTTAAAGTGCCCAAGTTAAATAATTGTTTGTCTTTGCAGTCATGCAAAAGTAGGGACCAGACAAGTTCAAAACCCTCCTTAGTTGGTCCTGGAAGTTAAAGGTAGGCTTTTTAATGTGGACTAAGAATATAGCAATAAATTAACCCCAGACCACGTTGTGTAGGGAGAGAATTTAGACACTGAAAATATGTAGTTCTTTTTTTTTTTTCCTGCTTCTGATGCTTACTTGACTACTGTTTTCTCGTGTTCTAGAGGATATCACGTTGCACTGGTACTTGGGATCCTAACTTGTCCCATCACTGCCACATGATGTTTCTTACCCCTCCCCCACTGCCATTTTTCCAATTTTAAGAACAGTTGTGCATGCACATGTGATGCGACATGACCTCTGATTTGTACTTGTGTAAAACAAGCATTTAAATCTTTTTACAAAATGCATGTAAATTTTGTAATCTGTCATCTTACTTGGTAATAGAGCCGAGATTTAAATTATTACATAAATGTGTTCTTATACTGGAAATATGTTCACACTGTAGATTCAGGCACAACTCTCCTACTTACTGGTGCAATAATTTGAAAATTTACCAGTAAGTGTAAATACTGCACTGTCCGCCTCCTATAGCAAGAGTACACTAGCATTAGTACAACTGGCATGTTATCTTATGCATTGTGCAAGAAGCCACTACAATATTATTCAGATTCAACACACAAAAGCACATTGTTCACTCTTAGAGCTGATGGAAATTTTTGAAACTTACAGTTTTCCTGAATGGAATCTTTTTGTAGAAAAATTGTTGCTGTTTTTCGACCAGCTTACAGAATGATTTATATTTGTCCACAGTGCTGATGAAAATTTTTCTGGAAAAATGTTGAACATTTTCAACCAGTTCTGTCCATTAGGAATTTAAACATGGCAGGAGCACGAAGCCATAAAGGAAGGAGTCTGAACTCATGTTGTTATCCTTATGTACAGTAAATGCTGACTTCTGAAAACATTCAGAGATCAGGGCATCTTGCTAAAGTACCCTGAAGGAAGATCAACTGTTTTAAAGTGACAATGTACTAATATGCATAATATCATTTAGACCATCTAATAATCCTTCACTACATGAGTGGGTACCAATCCTGCTTAGTGATGACTGCATCTACAGCTTGTACCTGTTTTCTTCATCTTCCACTGTGGGCCATTGCCCAGAAGATACTCAAGCTCTGAATGCTAATTTGGGAATGTTGCACTTTCTGAATAACATTCCAGTCTGTTGAAATTGAGTAATGGGACTGACATGACATTAATTTGGAAAGAGTAGGGAAAACAACGTTATTTCATTAGAAATCTGTACACGTAACTACAACAGGAAGGTGTGAATGAGTTAGCTGTCAGCACTACCCAGTCCCTCAAACGCTCAGTCACAAAGTCAGGTACGGTATATATAAGCCTTCTAATTTTACATTTTAACTGATAAAAAACAATAGAACATCCACAAAAAGAAAGAGAAGTTGGTATTTATCCAATAAACACCAGAACAACACTGGAAACAATCACTTGTGTATAAGGGCATGTCTACACAGAACAGTAATGCATACTATGGAGGTGTCATTTCTAAAGTGCACTAATGTATTTCACATTAATTGGTCTGTGTGTAGACCCTGCTGGCGCACACTAAAGGCTTCCTAATGCACTTTTAACATATTGGTGTTTGCATCAGCACAACATTAAACATTACAAAGATTTCTCATTACAGCAGTATATACTGTCATGTTTCATGTATATAATATACATTACAATCATATATAAAGAGCTCTAAAAACTCCTGATTTTTGGACAGCCTCCATAAAATTAAAAAATTGCTAAAAATACCCCCCACCCCAATGAAATTAATAAACTCCAAAAACCAGAAGCCCTCAATGTACATAAACTGAACTTAAAATATTTCATTACAGAGGTCTAACATAGCCAGAAGATGCACAGAAGTCTAACAAAACTCTCCAGCAAGCTCTGTTGGAAATCAGTAGAGATCTACAGGTAGTGAAATGCCCACCTCTATCTAATTCACATCTGGCCATAGTTACCCGGACCCAATCGGCTGAAATAAAATATTAGCAGAAATAAAATATTAGCAGAAACTAGGATGGATTTATTTAAATCAAGTCAATTTGAATCACCAAGTGGAAAGCCTCAATTTAAATAACCAGTTTTAATCAACTTTTCCATTTGTACTTCAGTTATTTTCTGAACAAAGGTGCATTTCTTATTGGTTGATATAACCATTAAAACATGTTGATTTACAACTAAATAGACTCTTTACACTAGATTTGGTACATCTTTTTGCTATCTAGGAGGACACACTATGTACATTTATTTAAACAATGATATAGCTTAATATTTTCAGATTCTTATTGTCCATTTTTAGTTTGTTAGAAAATGATGAATGATATACTGCTTATTTACTAGATAATTAACTTTTTACTCATGATTTGTGTCAAGCTGCACTAGGATGGTAACTGGAATTTAATTAAACACAACAAAACCGCAAATGAAATTTATATTTATTAAACAACACAACCTTAAATATTTTAGATACATAAACTTCAGTATTTTTCCATGAGCTGGAAAGTAAGTGGCTGGTGTCATAAATAATCATAACTTGAAAACTGAGCCAATCAGAGGTTAGGTAGGGAGAAGCTATAAAATAAGAGAATGAAACCACCCAGGTGAGTTCAGTGGTGATGAGATACATGATGATGTCTCCTGGAGTCAGAGGCTGGGTCCCAGTGCCTGTCATGACTTTACCAATCTCTTGCACCTAGTCACACAGCCCCTGGGTCCCCACAGGATCAAGCCCTTAATACCATACCTAACCTATTGTGCCATATTTATAAAGCTTGACCAGTTACATATTTTCCCCCTGTTTATTTCTTTAAATAGAAAAGCAACCTTTAACTCAAAGTTTTTGATAGAGGCTGATGGATTCAGCATATAAATTTTCTAATTGAATGTTTTAAGATATTATAATAAGTTTAGGCCTTAACATATTTTGTATTAAATTCAGATTTTGTTTTAAACAGGTTTATTTTTAAAAAGAAAAACTAGCTATAATTTAAATAACAAAATTAAAAAGTCAGATTTAAATTAAAAAACCCATATTTTTTTTTCAGAAAAAAAAATTGATTTTTATCCACCCTAAACTCCGAAGAAGACAGCGTTACTGCAAAGGTTATTTCATTGCCAGCAAATTGGCATGTCTGATATGGAAGCATCTTTTCTCTTTTAAGTTTTGCATCCTCGGAAGTGGTATTACTTCAAAGAGCAAATAGTAGTGTCGTCCTCCCCCCTTCCCCTCCCTCTCTCCCTCCCAGGGAATAGTAGGTCTTACAGTAAATATTTTCTTTGGTACCCTCTCACCACTTTCTGGCTACCAACTCAAAATTTCTCAATACCTGGGGCTTTGTCTACACTGGTGCACATACTCCATGCTTATGCCTGTTCCCCATACCATGCTGTATGTCCACATATGCTGTGCTGGACCCAGGTACATTTACACCTAGGGTGACCAGATGAAACAAAGAAAATATCGGGACACATGGGGGAAGCAAAAAAAAAAAAGCGGCCGGAGTTGACAAAGCAAAAAAAAACCAAAACGCTGGAGCGGCCAAAGCCGCAATATTGGGACAAATGGCGTCCCGACCGTGCATCAGTCAGGACACAGGACAAAGACCTAAAAATCGGGACAGTCCCAATTTTATTGGGATGTCTGGTCACCCTATGTACACCCATGTCCATACTGCTGCTGTACTGTTTCAGAGGTGGTATCCCAGGGTTCTGTGCATCACACAGAGACACTCTAGGAACTGCTTTGCTGTGTGCTCTTGGTACTGTCCCCAGTCGTCACGCATTTGCAGGTGCCAATTTGTGATGATATCTCCCCCCAGCTAAACTGGGTAGAAGACGTGGAGCAATGGGATGATGATGTGGTTGTGGTTCTGCTCCTGCTCCTTATTGTGAGACAAATGTTTATGTAGTGGAGAAGGCTATCAGTGAGATGCCGGATGGAATTTGCGCAGAACTTTGTGACATGTCGAAGATGGCTGACATTGAAGGTGAATGACAACTCATTCAGCTCCTCTGGCACAGATATGGTGAATGCTGGTGTTGCCCAGGGGTGGACCATTCTTCTGGTGCAGAAGAACCAGCACAGTGTGATGGGATCACATTGATTTGGAACCTGGGATGACCAGCAGTGGCTTCAGAACGTCTGAAAGAGGAAATAGACCTTCATTGAGCTGCATGAAGATCTTGCACCACACCTCTGCATTGCCAGAACTCTCAGTTCAGGGAAGTCATACAGGTGCAGAAGCAGGTGACTATAGCCCTGTGGAAGCTGTCAACACCAAACAGCTATATGTCCACTACAAACCACTTTGGGATTGGAAACTCTACTGATGAGATCATGGTTGTGCAGGAGCCTCAAGTGTTTCATGACACTGGGCTGGAGTTCATTCAGTGACCCCTGCTCCAGACTCTGAAATTTTCTGGTACTGGTGTAGGTTCTTGCTGTTCTGGGTGAATTCGTGGAGGACAGTGTATTCTGACTACACACTGATTAGCATCTGGGTGTAGTGGGTGTGCCAGGGGGCTGCTTTGGGAGCAGGAGCTGTATTCACCTGTATGGATTAAAAGAGTGATCTCTTTAGATTGGGTAAGGTCAGGCAGAAAAGGGCTCAGTGCATTATGGGAATGGGGGTGTGGAGGACTATTGAAACTCAAGACCTGGTACATGCCCTTTACCCCCCTCCACACTGCACACTGGCACGGGTACAGGGACATGCCACAGCCTGAAGCATGTACTTATCTACATCCCTCAGACATGCTAGCTTTCTCGCCCTCTACTCCGCTTCAGACACATGCTTCTGGGGTTTAAGTGTGGACAATATGGGATTATGGTGGCACAACCAAGCTCAAGTACAGTTGCTAGTGTAGATGTAGCCTGAAATATCTTGATGAGATGGCATTTGTCCATGTGACAACTTTTTATTGCAGTTAAATGCAGGTGGTTAAGTTCCAAATACATTTGGATTTCTTTTAACTTTAGCCTTCAGTTTGTATTTCCTAGGTTTGCAATGTTTGTTTTGGGGATAATTACAATATTCTTATGATACTTCTTACCTGTAAAATACTAACAGGTACTTTAAGCGTTAATGCTAGTTTATCATATTTTTTGGTCTGCGAATATAAAATTAAATAAACTGTTTATATTATATAATGACATGCATGCATGCGGTGGGCCAGATCCTGAGCGTTACTCCAAATGCATTTGAACATATGTGTTTCTGCTCTATTGGAGGCTAACATAGAAGGAGCACTCCACTCCCGCATGTATACCATGCATTCACGAAGCACCCTGATCTTCTATCTCATTTTCCTACTGTGTCACAAGCTGCTCTGATTGTTATTTAGTTTTTAGAGTTCAGTACTTCCTATACTGTGTAAGGCACTTTCCAAACCCCGAGGAAGACATGGACCCTGCTGAGAGAGTCACACCATCTGCCTACTTACCATGAAGTAAATAAGGCCTTGGACATTTAGGTGTTTCTGGGCCTGCTTTTGACAGATGTTGAACTCTTTACCCCTCCATCCCTCACCCCCCAGCTCCCACAGAATTCAGTAGTATCTCTGTGTTAGGCTGTCTGTGAGTTACAGTGCACAATCACCTTAGCAAAGCTGACCCAATGTTCATTGGAATCAATGGAAAGTTTTCATTGACATTTGTCAAGGTTCCTCCCCCACTCTGAACTCTAGGGTACAGATGTGGGGACCTGCATGAAAAACCTCCTAAGCTTATCTTTACCAGCTTAGGTCAAAACTTCCCCAAGGTACAAAATATTCCACCCTTTGTCCTTGGATTGGCCACTACCACCACCAAACTAATACTGGTTACTGGGGAAGAGCTGTTTGGACACGTCTTTCCCCCCAGAATACTTCCCAAAACCTTGCACCCCACTTCCTGGACAAGGTTTGGTAAAAAGCCTCACCAATTTGCCTAGGTGACTACAGACCCAGACCCTTGGATCTTAAGAACAATGAACAATCCTCCCAACACTTGCACCCCCCTTTCCTGGGAAATGTTGGATAAAAAGCCTCACCAATTTGCATAGGTGACCACAGACCCAAACCCTTGGATCTGAGAACAATGAAAAAGCATTCAGTTTTTTACAAGAAGACTTTTAATAAAAATAGAAGTAAATAGAAATAAAGAAATCCCCCCTGTAAAATCAGGATGGTAGATACCTTACAGGGTAATTAGATTCAAAACATAGAGAACCCCTCTAGGCAAAACCTTAAGTTACAAAAAAGATACACAGACAGAAATAGTTATTCTATTCAGCACAGTTCTTTTCTCAGCCATTTAAAGAAATCATAATCTAACACGTACCTAGCTAGATTACTTACTAAAAGTTCTAAGACTCCATTCCTGGTCTATCCCTGGCAAAGACAGAATATAGACAGACACACAGACCCTTTGTTTCTCTCCCTCCTCCCAGCTTTTGAAAGTATCTTGTCTCCTCATTGGTCATTTTGGTCAGGTGCCAGCAAGGTTACCTTTAGCTTCTTAACCCTTTACAGGTGAGAGGAGCTTTCCCCTGGCCAGGAGGGATTTCAAAGGGGTTTACCCTTCCCTTTATATTTATGACAACATTAGTGAGCATTGGATCAGACGCTTATATCATCCTAGCAATGTCTGTACTCCAAATACATGAAGTGAGCTGTAGCTCACGAAAGCTTATGCTCAAATAAATTGGTTAGTCTCTAAGGTGCCACAAGTCCTCCTTTTCTTTTTTCAAATACAGACTAACACGGCTGTTACTCTGAAACCAAATACATTAGTTACATTTAATGGCAGTGTTTCAGCCAATGCAGGAAACTGTTGGAATTGCTTAATAAGAGAAGATTGTATTCTGAAGAGCTGATAACAGCGTCACCTGAGGTGACAGACCTCCCAGAATCATTGCAAATAGAACATCTGGCCTTGATTACCTGCAGAGAGCTTATTCATTATGCAATAATAAAGTGTGGTTGGTTTTACGTTACAATTATCCACGTGCAGAGAGGGGACAAAGGGAGACGTTAACCATGGATTCTCCTTGAATCCTAACTATATCTTGGTATTGGAAAGAAATGATGTAATATTTTGTTTTAGTTAATTGTATGGTATATTTTTGTGTCTTTGTTCTGATTGTACAGCACCTAGCACAGGGGGATCCTGGTCCATGACTGTGGCTCATAGTTGCTACAGTAATACAATAAATACATAAAAATATTACCTTAATGTCAGATATAAAGATACTTCAGATATTTTTCATTGTATTTATTTTCCCAGTATATTAAAACACACTTTTTAGAGATGGCTCTGGGTGCATATACACTTTCTCAAAACCAACATATTTCAAATATCAAATGTAACAATTACAAAAATAATAAATTCTCCCACAGTATCAAATAAGCAATGTAGCCTCACCTGCCGCTCTTGTGCCCTTGCCCCCATGCTGCAGTCTAGGAAAACAGATGGAATTTTCACTATGGCCTGGAGGTCACCAGTCTTGGGTTTCATCATGCCAGCCGGGGAAGTGCATTCCACTCAGGGCTTTTCACTGCAAATATTTTGCCACCTGCCTTCTAGGGCAAACATTTCAAAAGTGTCCACTAATTCTGGGTGCATCACTTTTTCAGGGACCAGCCATCTCAAGCTGGCTACTTGCAAAACGAGTTACACCAAAAATCAGCTGCCCCTTTTGAAAAAGGGTGGCCCAGATATTTAAACCTGGAGTGTCTAGTCTGAACTCATCTGAGCTCATACACAGGGAAAGAGGCAATCTTTCAGGTAGTTAGGACCCAAGCCGTGACATGAATGTTTCATTTTAAAGGTAATAAATACACTTTCCATTCGTACAGAACCTTTTACCCAAAGATCTCTCAGTGTTTTACAAAGGTGGATTAGTATTATTGACCACATTATGTAGATAGGAAAAGTAAGCCAGTGTTGGGATCCAGGATTTTCTCTAAGTGAATCATTGACAGGAATAGAATTCAGTTTCCTGATCATTAGATAAAGCTGCCTTCCAAATATTTTGATGTTAGAACTATGTGATCCTCTGAATTGAATAAGTTTGCGGCACCTACGTTTAACAAAACTACTTTGAAGCACTTTGCAATCTAGTTCCTACATAATTCTCAATATGCCCATGGCTACTAAATTGGCAATAACTGTTTGTGCTGATTCCTATTTATTTTGAAAAGGTTTCTTTGGTATAACTTAATCCCAGGTTATTTGGAGAGAGGCTGTTTTATGTCAATGACCCCTGCAGGTTTTTCAATTAATTATGGGACAGGATTACAAGGCTGGTAGAGGGTCTTAGATGGGCTTCATCTCCTTGCACACCGGAGCACTGATGTAATGAAATATATAACATGTTTTTAGTCTCTGTAGTCATTGTTTTGGTATTCACAAAGCACCACTTGGTTTAATCATTCCTGATTTGCCACCCATTATGTGGCGAGCTCTTTGCTAGAGCTATGCCGTGCTCCTAATACATCAGCCAGCACATGATTTCTCTTTAAAATACTCCTCTTAACTTCTTTGTCTTCTGGTTATTTTATATTTGTGTTGCCTCATATGTGGGTATCATGTCATATCATATGATCCATGATGTGAACTGAAAACTCAGTGGGATAGAAGATGGTCTCATCTTGATGTGTGAGAATTCACCCCTGCAAATCTAGACACAGCAAGATAAGGCTATACCTCCCAGTCTTTGTATTTGTGTTTACCACCGCTTTACCTGAGTCATGCACAGATCAACAGGTAGAGTAATAAGTTACTTGTGCCGGCTGTGACTGTCTGGCCTTCTGCTGAGCTTTTCCTTTCCATGTGGACCAAGTACCCACTTAAAGTTTTCCTTACAACGTTTGGTTGTTTTGAAAAACAAGTTTCTGTTCATTGTCAAGTTTGGGTCAAATCCTGCAGTTGTTTCAGGATCCCATGGATCAGCAGGAGATTTTCCTAAGAATTTGGCCCTGTATGAGTAGCATTAGAGGGTTGGGGTAGGGTAATCTTAGCCAAATGAGAGACCTGTAAGTACGGGGGCCCCTAAGATGCCCTTGCCCCCATAATGCCAAACTTCCACATTCTCTCATTAAGTAAAACAGAAAACCAACCAGAAGAAGGGCCTTGAAGCAACATTTTTTCTTTTTTTTTTTTTGACAGCCCTAATAAGCCATATCTTCTTTGCTCTTCTTCCCAGGCTTTACATGCTATGTCTGCTCAATACATTAAAAGGCATTGGCAAGGTAAAATACTTCATCTCTTTTGTGCTTCACATTGACGTGGAACATTCTGATCCAAACCCCAAAAAGATACACACTCTGCCCTCAGAATTGGGCATCGTTTCCAAGTCAGTGACCCTGACCCTCTGTTCTCATTGAAACTGGTGTCACTCAGGAATAATTCCATTGTGATCAGTGGAGTTACACTAGTGCAAAACTAGCATGGAGTCAATACCATGCCCAGTGAGTATGTATCTGGAGGCCAAAGAAGGCTCTAACCTTTTCCCTGTGTGTGATAGTAGGAAGGCGTCTGCTTTCTTTCTTTTCATTTTATTCCAAGTCAGCTTCTGCTATCCTTACTCAGCCAAAACTCCCATTAAAATCAGTGGAAATTTGCTTGAGAAAGGAGGGAGTGTTGCAGGATCTGCCCTTTTATGAATATTTCTTATGTAGTCTGCGACCTTTGAATTAGAAAAGGTATAGTACATATGTTAGATATTTTGAATACAGTTTTGATCACATCCCAAGTCATGACTGGCACCATTGTTCCATGTTTCTCTCCGCCACTCTCCCCAGTTTTAGTACCTATCAACAAATGAGAGGAGTATTGACTGAACTGGATTGACCTTGAAACAGCTACAGACACACTAAATAAGTCCCTCTTTTAGAAAGGCAAGCTGTCCCTAGTGAAATTACAGATCTGACATAAAAGCAAATATATTCCAATGGACTGAGATTGCCTAGATCCAGGGTGAGCGGATGAGAATACTGGCTAATCATATGCTCAATTTCATTCAAACCATGCCCAGGTATAATGCAGATTTCACTTACAATGTTGCTGCTGTGAGTATTATTATTTCCTTAGTTTCTGTTGCACACTGATTCTTTTGCCGAAACTCATTATGTCTCATAAAACATATTTTGCCAGTAGTATAGAGTGGGGAAGGAGGACAGCCAGCCAGTGATTGCTCTTTGTATGAGGTAAAAGCAGGGTGCCTACCTAACTATGGTTAAATTCTGCTCACCCTACTAATATGATTAACCCCACTGACTACTCACATGAGTACTGGGAGTAGAAGCTTTCACCAATATTTTTATAGTAGATACTTGTCTACTCCCACAATGAAAGTGGGATTGGGCCCAATATATACTTCTCTCTTTAACTATAGTAATCATCTGTTTCTGAATACATACTGGGAGACAAATTCTACTCTCACTGACACCATTGTCAATACCATTATTTCAGTAATTTACATGGTGCAACGGAAAGGAGAATTTAGCCCTTTAACAAAAACCACATGAGTGTATTCTGAGTGTGTGCATGACTAGTTAACCTTGAACTTTTACCAAACTATTAGGAGCTGAAAGGCATATTATAAACTCAGCAGAGCTACATTTCTAAGATGTAACTCATTTACACTAAATACTTCCAGTTAATATAGGGCTGATGTAACATCTTATTTATAGATAGAAGATGGATTAAAAGCCTTGCACCTTTTCTACAATTATTTGGTCTGGAAACACAGATGCCTCATTATCTCTGCCAGAATTGCTCCCTAATTATGGTGAGTCCTAATATATCAGCTTCTACCCATAAATAAAACTAGTACCTAGCATATCATGGTCTGCCTTTGGATTGGTAAAGTAGCAGCATGAATATATATCTGGTGAGCATATGTTTGATTTCATAAGTGTCTGCAGCCAGAGTTTCTGGGTTGTTGGTGCAGCGGCAGAAAGAGAGCGCGCCACTTGTGCTAATCATTGTCTGCAAAAAGCTCTGTGCTTGAACTGGCATTTCCCCCTCTGGACTTTAGGCCACTGAGATTCTTTTGCTGTTTCCACACAGCAAGAGGAGAGTTTGTTAGCCAGAACTAGACAAGTACAATCTACGTGATAATGCTGAATGCCTCAGCTCACACTGTGCCTACTGCAGGTCCTTTCAGTTGTGTTATTTTTGATCAATTCTATCACTTTGCTCAGTGGAGGAAGTTAAGGCCTCTGTGCTATAAAGTGGTTGGTTGTTTTTTTCATGTTGGCAGCTATCCCTGGTACTGTGCTCTCCTTCAGCAGGTGTTCTTTAGCTGGACAGGCTTTGTAATGTAAATTACTACCTCTAACTAGAGAGAGTACAGGTAGTCCTAAAACAAGCAAGCACATGCATTCAACCCACACAGAGACTTGGCAAAGCATGGATCAGCAGTGGTAGCTTAAATGGCCAATTAAGGACCTAGCATTATGGGGTGTGCTTACATTGAGAATACATGTAAAAATATCTCGGAACTGGTTGTTTTTGTGAGAAAATTATTTTGTGAAAAAAGCAAATTTATGAAAACACTACTGGTACATTAGTTACTAAATCCCTAGTACTTTAAACCACTATCAAAAATAATAAGACTTGTTTGTAATGCCTAATGTCTATCCTGTTAAACTTTGTTGGCCAGGATAACCTATTGTCATTGTTTGTCTAGTATTAGTGGTGGGCTTGAGGCTATAGAGTACATGCAAATAAAAAGAGTCTCTGCCCTGAGATTGCACCATCTGAAATAATGGTCCTTAACCTGTAGTCTGTATCACACTTCTGGTGGTGCACAGAGGAACCATGTGGTTCCTCACATGGTGCTGGCTCACTTCATTTTCAGCTGCTAAATTGCACTTTAAAAAGCTAAAAATACATTAAAGGTGACATTTTCCAAAGTGGCCAAGTATAACCATTGAAGTCAATGGGAGCAGACTAAGGCCAAAGCTGAGTGCTATTGAAAATCTCACCCTGAATATCTTCCTGCTTTTACTTTTCCAGGTAAGCAGTTGTTGTACTTAACACAGGAATAATATTCAATCACCAGAAGAGGAGGTAGTGGACCATGCACTTGCAAATGGGGGAGAATTTGTTCAATGAGACAATATAGCTATTAAAAATGGAGTCACACTGAAACTCTGGTCTAAAAAAATGATGTACAGAGCACAGAGTGCAGTAGAAAATCCAGAGGAGAGTGTCACTTGGTTTGCTTTATATTTAATTTCTGATGTATTAGCTCTACAGTATGCTTTCCATCTTGACACTGGCACATTTGCTGATTCTTTAAAATGAATGCCAACACCGTCCTGGTTCTCATTGTTCTGAACAGATGAGTTAAGACCTGAACTTCTGTGCAGGAATTGATGGCTCTGGGTTGAAAAGAGAGAAAATATGTGAACTGAATATGCCAGCTTTGTCTTTACAGGTTCTGAGGAGTTAGGAAGTGGAAGCTATGGGCATCGGTATATCACAGGCACCATAGTCGGTGACGATGATGGATTTGATATTGATGATTCAGACTATGACATTTATATTGAAGAGGTAAATTCAAAGGTTCCAGTTTGGCATTTCTATTTGTATTTATTTTCTAGTCGTATTTTAGATAAAGGGACTTGATCCTGTTGGCATATTTAACCTTTAACCTTATGTGCACAGGTAAAATAAAAGTGGCTTGTTTGTGTCTTTCTCTTCCTTTAGGATGAATTTGTTTCTTCAAATATATTTCTTAGGGGATGTACCTTTAATTTCCATGGAACATGTTTAATTTTAGCATGTGACTGTACTAAACTTAAGTTTCTTTTATCTTGCTTTAGCTCAAGCCACTTCCTGCTATCAAAGGAGGCAACAGGAAGTTTTTGGTTGAAACCAAGGTTGCTCCAGGGGCTAGCACAAGGCTCCTTTCCAGGCTAATTACAACAACCTCAGATCCTATTGCTTCCCCTGCAACAACTATGCACCCTCTCCCTACAACCACTGCTAGCACCACTACAGCTAAGGCAACCAGAAGGAATGGCATGGCCTCAGCAGTACGGCTGTTTGATCTGTCCTGTGATGAAACCATCTGCTCTGCCGACAGCTTTTGTGTCAATGATTATGATCGAGGCGGTTCTCGGTGTCATTGTAACCTGGGCAAAGGAGGAGAGACTTGCACAGAAGGTAGGTTTTGTGCTGTGGGTTAGGGCAATTATTCTCCAAGCACAACACAATTCTGTCCTTAGCAACTTGATGGATGGATGGGGTTCTTTTCCTAATTGGCTCCCACATTTTGCCTCTGATGGTAACCAGTTTGGCAACTGCTGATACTTGCTCACCACTCCCAATAAGGCCGACAAACTTTTCCTGGTGGCCAGTCAGGATCAGGTCATCTGGGCTTCCTCCAGCTTCTGCAGGATGGCATGATGTTGGGGTCTGGCAGCTCTGATCTTGGGCTGTGTCCTGGAGTTAGGTTCCAAAGAACTTCCTTTTGGACCCCAGTTTATGTAGTTGAACTTGAGTGCTGCTTAGCTCTACCTTAACCAGTCATTGTAAACTAAAATACTACAAAACAGTGTTTTTCACCAATCCTAGCCCATTATGAAACAATTCTTTAACCAATCAGACCCCACCATCGTAGTTGAATTAAATCTTGCAAAATTAGTAAGAACCAGACAGAGACCATACAGATAATAAAGGAGGGACCATAAAGGCAAAACAATAAAGAAGTATTGATTTCACGATCACAACTGTTGATAAGTGATTCCTTGCCAGACAGAATGCTATCAAAGTTTTCTTTAAACATTTTAAGATCTGTTTCTTTATCTGGTGATGGTGGGTACTATTAGGACCAAAATGCCTTCTTCACAGCCCAGTATTTCATTGTTTTAATGTAATTTAGATTAAATGTGAGGATGTGACTTTCCGCTCTTTAGCTCATAGCGGCTGCTGTCCTAATGTGGCCACAGAAAAAGGGCTCAGATCTTACACCATGTCTCATTTTCTCCTTCTGGAAAACAATGATTGTCACAACCACGTCCAGTCCTGCTCTTTAAGCTGACACCAGTCTGTGTGATAATATCCAGCTGCTGAATCCCAAGCACTACTAAGCTCCCTGGGTCTGGATAGTGAGAATCACTGTTCCTAGTTCTGGGTTTCTCAGATGTACTCCATAGCAAGGGCATCAGAGCTTTCACAAAACCCCCTGAGGCCCCGCCACCCGAGGCCCTGACCCCAGCCAAGCTGGAAGCCAGAGCAGGGCTGGGGAGCCCACCCCAAACCCAGGGCAGGGTGGAGGGCCGAAAGCAGTCCCCTGCCTGTGTTCCCACTCTCTGTGTCCCCTGCCCAGGGCAGGTGGAGGGACCCAGGCTCCCCACAGCTGCCCACATGGCTCTTCCTGACACAGCTCCAGCCAGGGGGAGGTGGAGGCCTGAGAGCTGCAGCCCGGCCATGATAAGAGTCGCATGGGCAGTTGTGGGGAGCCATGGTGGACCCTCCACCTGCCCACGGTGAAGGGGGCCTGAGAAACCCCCGGCCCATGTCTCTGCCCTCTGGGCCTCCCCATCCAGGGCAGGTGGATGGTCTGCGGCTCCCCTGCCTGCATGGCTCTTACCATGGACAGGCTGTGGCTCCGAGAAAGCCCCCCCCCTTCAGCTGGAGCCAGGTCGGGGAGAGCCACATGGGCAGCTGTGAGGAGCCAGCATGGAGTCGCGGACCTACCTCCTGCCCTGGACTGAGAGATCCAGGGGGTAGGGACACATGCGAGAGACCCAGGGGGCAGGGACATGGGCTGGGGGCTGCTCTCACCCCCCACACACACACATCATGGGCAGGTGGAGGGTCTTCATGGCTCCCTGGCTGGGTTCCACACTGGCCTGGTCGGGGGTTGGGGCCTTGTGGGGAAGAGGAGAGGAAGGGGGCAGGCTCTGCCCCAGCAAAAAGTGGATGGGCCAGGCCTGTCCACTTTCAAAAAGTGGGAGGGCCGTGCCTCTCCTCCCCCTCCCAGTTCCAGCACCACAACTCTCTAGTGCAGACCCCATGCTGATACTCTTCTTGGACAATGGATCCCTGCAGTCTGGTCACCTAGACCCTGGCACCAATGCCACAACTCTCCTGAGCCCTTGCTTACTTAGACACTTTTCCCCTCAGTGACCACCTGGCTGTGGGAGCTCTGGTTTCAGAGGAACAACATAGCAGTAAAGCAAGGACATCCAGGATTAGCAAAGGAATTTTTTACACACAATTTAAAAAACACGAGAGAGACAGATCTACGGAAAACAGTAAACCCCTGGATGCAGTCCCTTCAGAGTGTGCTCACCTCCTTTTGTAAGTCTCTTTAAGGGGGCAAAATCCTTCCTGTCTCTACTTTATCCAGCTGGGCTTCCGTTCCTGAAAATGAAATGGCTTCCTTGGCTTAGAAAGCGGCTATCTAAACTCCTGAGGGGGACCAAGGCATCCATGTGCCAACTGGACATGAAGTCCAGGGAGGTGTGCTGCCTGCTTGGAGCCTGCATCTTAGACATTATGGAAAGGTGTGGCTCATCTGTCCCTTTAACCACTACCTCATGCTGCTTATCCACATAACTAGTGATACTGCCAGGTGTGGCTCTGAGCAGATCAGCAGTGACTGTGGCATGTAGGGACAAAATCAGAAAGGCTAAGCCACCAAATGAGTTACACCTAGCAAGGGACATAGAAGGTAATAGGAAGAGGTTCTTTAAATACATTAGGAACAAGAGCAAGATGAAGGAAAGTATAATTTCTCTACTTAGTGGGGAAGGTGAGCTAATAATAGATGACATCGAAAAAGCTCAGTTCTTTAATGCCTATTTTGCTTCAGTCTTCACTAGAAAGGTTAATGGTGATCAGATACTTAACCCAGTTAATATTAATGAAAAAGGGGAAGGAAGACAAGTCAAAACAAGGAAAGAACAGGTTAAAGAATATTTCGACACTCTGGATTTATTCAGGTCCGTAGGGCCTGATTAAATTCATCCTAGAGTGCTTAAGGAGCTAGCTGAAGCAATCTCAGAATCATTAGCAACTATCTTTGAGAATTCATTTGAGGTCCCAGAGGACTTGAGAATGGCAAACATAATACCTATCCTTAAAAGAGGGAACAAAGAGGATCTGGGAAACTACAGACCAGTCAGTCTAACTTCTGGAACAAATTCTTAAACAATCAGTTTGTAAGCACTTAGAGGATAATAGGGGTTATAAGAAATAGCCAGCATGGATTTGTCTTACAAAAGGACGTGAGCACACACTGAAGGGACTGCATCCAGGGGTTTACATCATACCAAACCAACCTAATTTCCTTCTTTGGCAGAGTTACTGGCCTAGTGCCTAAGCAGGAAGCAATAGACATGATATATCTTGATTTTAGTAAGGATTTTTACACAGTTGAACATAGCATTTGGCATTCTCATAAGCAAACCAGAGAAATGTGGTCTAAATGAATTACTAAAATGAGTACTAAGATGAATTACTAAGGTGAGTGCACAACTGGTTGAAAGACTGTACTCAAAGAGTAGCTATCAACAGTTCATTATCACACTGGGAGGGCATATCTAATGGGGACCACAGAGATGACTCCTGGGTCTAGTAATATTCAGTATTTTCATTAAGACTTGCATAGGCACCAACTTCTTCTGGCGCCGGTGGCTGCTCGACCCCCCTCTATCCCCGCCCTGCCCCGACTCCAACCCCTTCCCCAAAATCCCTGCCCGAACTCTGCCCCCTCCCTGCCCCTATTCGACTCCTTCCCCAAATCTCCACTCCAGTCCCACCTCTTCCCCGCCTCCTCCCCTGAGAGTGCCATGTTCCCGCTCCTACCCCCTCCCTCCCAGAGCTTGCTACACCTGTTTGGTGCCGGCAAGTGCTGGGAGGGAGGAAGGAGCAGAGACGTGGCACGCTCAGAGCAGGCGGTGGAGGAGGAGATGAGGTGCGGGGGTGGGGTAGCCGTATCTATCCCAGGATATCAGAGAGACAAGCTGGGTGAGGTAATATCTTTTATTGGACAAACTTCTGTTGGTGAGAGAGACAAGCTTTCAGGCTTACACAGAACTCTTTTTCAGGTCTGGGAAATGTACTCAGAATGTCACAGTGAGATACAGATTGTTTAGCATAAGCAATTAACAAATATTTCAAGAGACCATTCGAAGTGAAGTGGCCCAATAACACTCCTCCAGTCATAGAGGGGAAGGAAAAACCACCATATCACCTGTGAGTGAACACTGTTCACAAAGTGATCATTCTATATCTGACTTATCAGCATGGTCGGGAGGTGGGGTATCTTGTGGTGAGCAGAGGAGTGAGGAGGGACCAGGCGGGCGGGTGAGGAAGCAAGCGGCGGGCAGGTGGGGGATCAGGTGGTGAGCATGGGGGGTCTTGCAATGGGCTGGGAGGGTGAAGAGGGACTCGGTGAGTGACGGTGCCAAGCGGGGAGGGGGCAGGGCCTGGGGCGGAATGGAGGAGGGGCCTTGGAGGAGTGCGGGCAGAGCTGCAGGTAGAAGAGGTGGGACAGGGGGCTAGCCTCCCCCATGGGAAGCTTCACCCACTTCCCATGCCTATCAGATATCATCCTCAAAGGACACCTGCACAACATTTTCAAAAGACGAACCGGGGAGCTTAAATTCATAACTTTGCTAGACACTAAAAATCCTGGATTGAATAGAGACAGTGGATTTATGGCCTATAACAACAGTCTATAACATGCTAATCACCCCCCCACCACTGCCTTTCCCCTACACACACTTTCCCCTCTCTGACTGGAGCGGTGCTAATGGAATGGTCCCTTGAAATAAGTGTTAACTATGTATGCTAAACAATCTGGTAAACCTCCTGTTTAGCTGTAACTCTCCTGAGCACATTTCCCAGGCCTGAAGTAGAACTCTGTATAAGCTCGAAAGCTGGTCTTTCTCACCAAAAGAAGTTGGTCCAATAAAAGAGATTACCTCACCCAGCTTTGTCTCTCTGAAGAAGAGGTCCCAGACTGTGAGGCACGCCCCCTGCGCAGAGGAACATTCGGGGCGGGAGGTGGGCTGGACCGAGACCAGCCCCCTGGCGGGCAGGGAGGGAGTGCCACCCGGCCCCGTGCGGCACCCGGCTCCGTGCCTGGCCCCAGCTCCTGGCTCCGTGCCTGGCCCCTCCTCCAGCTCCAACCCCCAACCATGGCCCTGCCGCAGCTCCACACCCAGCCTCAGTCCCTCGCTGTGTCTTCATTCCCTGCCCCCGCTCTGCTCCCAGCCCTTCCCCCGGCTGCAGCTCCAGCCTTGGCCTCCTTACCTCTGAGTCCCTGTCCCGTCGCCCCAACCTGGGAGCCATGACCCCCCTCCCAGCCCCGGCTCCAGAGGTGTGGGGGGCTCAGACAGGGGTAAGGGGGGTGTGACCCTGAAAAGTTTGGGGACCACTGCGCTAAAGCTCTGTTAGCATCAGTCTAAGATTTATTTTGTTTCTTTGTATTACAGCTGTAAAAGTAGCTGTACTTGTGTACAAATGGAAAGGCAAAATCACCCCGAAAACAAGTAATAGAGAAAGGTTAGACCCTTCATCCTTCCTACTTCATTAGGTTTATATCTGATTCAGAGATAATAGTCACATCCTGAGCTGTGGCTGAGGAGTCCTTGATGCTCCTCAGGACCAGAACATGCAAAGGTGTCTTTAAGCCATCTTTGTGCTCTTCCCAATCATGGGGCTGTCCTGTGCTGGGCTGACCTTCTGACATAAGCGAGAGAAGCATGAGGGCTGATACGCCAGCTGTCAACAGCCCTGAGGGACCATTATAGCAGCCAATGATTGCCAGGGCATAGGCTACCCCGGCCATACACTCTAAGCTGGCCACAGAGAGGAGGTGGTAATGTGGAAGCTGTTATACCCACTCTAAGCCACCTAAGGATTCTCTGGTGGCTAAGTACATCAGCTTTAGAGCAGCTTTGCACTACAGAGCTGACCTAATGCAGCCTGGAATCTGACTCAATGTGTCTTTCCCACATATGTTCTCTTCCCTGAGGAAAAAAATGCCTTGCTGTCTCTGTGTTAAACATTTTCTTAAATCAAGATGAATCACCAAGGACCCAATTCTGCTTTCAGTTACATCAGTGAAAACCTAGTGATGCCACTGATGAAACTGTTGAGCAGAATTTTCCCATGAGTGTGCTGTTTCTGTGCAAGTTCAGCAGATCCTTTGGAACAAGGGAATTAGCTCTGAAAGGTAGGAGGAGGAGAAAGCTGTAGGTTAACTGATTGTTGACTGGTTTCAGAGTAACAGCCGGGTTAGTCTGTATTCGCAAAAAGAAAGGTGCCACAAGTACTCCTTTTCTGATTGTTGACTGTTGCTGACTAATAGTTGTCTCTGGAGGAACTCTGTCTTGTTTTTTTGCCTGATGTTATCTAGTGCTAAATGTGTGTATCCATTTTATATTTGAACACATTGCTAAACAATATGCTCTTATCTTTGCCTTTCAGATATTATTATCCAGTATCCTCAGTTATATGGATACTCATACATCACCTTTGAACCGCTGAAAAATTCCTATCAGACATTCCAAATTACCCTTGAATTCAGGGTAAGTTTAAACAGTCCAAAACTCACAAAGCATTTTTAAATGTTATTCACTTCCATTAGTGTAAGGAAGGAACAATAGGAGAGTGAGTAGCTTCAAAAGCCTAGGCTGCAAGCTAGATATTGCAGTGAGTTAATCCGTAGCCTTCACCTTTGGAAATCTGGGTTTGCATCGCACAAGAGAAAATAAATGTGATAGTCTCCACCGAGATTTGTCCATACTCCTGGTATTTGTCCACACTCCTTTTTCTTAGGGAAGGTCCTGGAAATGGCAGTGTTGAGGGATTGCAGGTTAGCACTCACTTACTGTGACAGAGCTATACGAGTGAACTTTAGACTGCATTATGTTTAGAATTTTTGTAAATGTCTGTCTGTTCAGCAGTGGCACACCTATAAACTAATTAAGTACCTCTGAACTTCCTGTTTCATAGATAAGTAGATGTCCCTCATGCTTTACAGCATACACTGATCATCTTCAGAGATGAGGAAGTTATTTTTTCCTTCTTCCACCAGGCGTAATATCACTATGATTATTTTCTCCCTCTGAAACACTAGATACTGGACTAGTTAGATCAATGGGCTTATCTGATCTGAAAGTGTAATTTCTTTGTTCACTTGCATTTGTGCTATTTATTACAGACACAGCTGATAGCCTGTGATTAAGGTTGCCCAACACTTTCCATGAATAAATCAGAGTTTGTATACCTGCTCCTTTGCAATAGGACAAAGTCAGTATACATAGAACAGGTGGCCTAAAATCGGAACCAATTTCCAATAAAACCCTAATAGTGGATGCCCATCAAATATAGGATTTGGAATTGAACCACTTCTAATTTTGACTCTGCAAGAAAAAATTCCATCCAACAATGGTGTTTCAAAACCAATATCACTACCCCTTGTTTTTCCCCCTCTCTGAGAAAACAGTTCCTGGTTCCTGCACTCTTACTTCCATTAGTGCATTTACTTTATAGCCAGGAGGTGGAGACTGACTTTTGCATGTTGATACTGTGATCACAGGCTGAAGCGGAGGATGGTTTGCTGCTGTACTGTGGAGAGAATGAGCATGGTCGTGGTGATTTTATGTCACTGGCGATAATCCGACGCAACATCCAGTTCAGGTAATGGATCTACTGCCCTTCCACGCGTGAGCTCCTAACCCACTCCAGTCCTTGTGTGCAGTGAAAAGGGGCCTTTAAATGTTCTGCAACCAGAGGATTCCCCCAGCTCAGGCACTGGGGAAGTCAGCCACATCTGGGGAAGGCTGCCCCCTGAGGATTCCTTCACAAAGTGAACATTATTATTTCTTAGCAAGGTCAGAAATGCCTGCAGTCCACTACCACTATGCTAGCGCTGTAGCTAGGTGTATACAGTTAGTTACTTTGCTTCATAAATAAGGGAACCCCAAGAAAGTTTTCAGAACAAAGGAGATGCACCTAACCCAGGTGTCTAGTAGTAGTACAATGCATTACTCTGCAGGAATCAAGTTTGGGGCTGGAACTTGGTCCCACATCACCGATCTGGTCGGAGCTTGAGGAGCTTTAATGGAAATGGAGAAAAAGAGTCTCACATTGCTCTAGTGACTGTATCTTAAAGGATATCTGGAGAGACTTCCATCTGGCACTTATTAACCGGAATGGTGATTGCTATAAAGATGGGGGGACAACAAAAGGGAATGATGTGTCCTAACCCTATTTCTGGTCTATCTCAACCTGACCCATATAGTGGAGACAAAGCAAAGAAAATAGCATGCTTTGTGCACGTTCAGCTTTGCTGCTATTGAGGTCTCCTTGTCAGTCAGTACCAAACATTCTGAGTTTCATATAGAATCCCAATATTATTGCTTTAGCTGCAGCTCTCACCAAGGATTTAGGAAAATTCCCAAGAGAAATTACTGTGATAGCAGCAACTCAAATTCTAATACGCTGCATCTTGAAACCATTTCAGAAAGTTGGCAGACTTTGCCATATACTTCGTATTGCCAGAGGATGTAAAGTATCCTACATGGAAGAAGGAAACAGATTAAAGAAAGTTTAAAATTTGAAAAGATATTTTATCTGCTCTAAAATAGACCAGATATAGATCAGTTGTCTGAGTGTTTTTATATCGCTCTTTAATGTAAAAGGAGAAACAGAGAGGCTCTGAGAAGAGAAGGCACCCTTTTTAGTCAAAAAACAAGATTAGGTTGGTTGTTTAATGAAAAATTGTCACTTTTGTGCTCCTTGTCTGTCTCTTGCAGGTTCAATTGTGGGACTGGAGTTGCAGTCATTATGAGTGAAAGCAAAATCAAAGTGGGCAACTGGCACAGTGTCACTGTGTTCAGAGATGGGCTGAATGGCTGGCTCCGGCTGGATAACGACACACCAGTCACAGGTAAATCTCAGGTAAGTAATCATGTTCCTAATGTTCAGCCTTGGTTCTCTGCAAACTGACGGCATTTCTTCCTAACAGGGAGTGTGTTGCACTAGATCAGATTAAATGTGTGTGTCTTTATTAGGGATGGGACAGTTGCATGAACGAGAATCAATTTGAATATTTAAAAAGGCTTGGTTTCCCCACTGCACTTTCCCATTGTCCAGCAATCCTCCAGCCACCATCCCTAGCCCCAGATGTGTTCTCCTTTCCAATATCTAGCAGAGCATACTGTTGTTCTCCCCAATTCCTTGCCTTGCCTCCCATATCTGCTCCCCACTGCTGCCTAGTCCAGATTAAAAAAATACCTCTCTCTCTCTCTCACGCATGCACACATCACACCACACCCCCCAGGCTTGTCTATCCTTAAAAGTTAGGTTGACATAGCCACAGTGCTCAGTTGTGTGAAAAATTCCCACTCTGAGCACCATAGTTAAGCCAATTAACCACCAGTGTTGATGCAATGAGGTTGATGGAAGAATTCTTCCATCAACCTAGCTACTGCTGCTTGGAGAAGTGGATTGCCTACAGTGACAGAATAACTCCTTCCGCCACTATCGGAAGAGTCTGTGCTATAGCACTGCCATGACACAGCTGCCTCACCATAACTATGTAGCGCCCATAGTGCAGACAGGGCCCCAGAGACATAGACAGATGTGCATGTATAACGGCACAAGGGCTTCAAAGACAAAAGAGCTCAATAATATTTTCATTAAATAAAAATTAAAAATAGAGATGGTGGAAAACTGTAGAAACACTGGTTCACTGTAAAAGGAAACTGCTAAAATATCTAAGAATGAACTGAAAAGAAAAAGAAAGAAAAATAAAAGTAATAATAGGCTCTGAACAGTTGTTATGCAGTTAGAGACACAGTGCCAGAATCTGCCCTGAGTGAGGCCTCTTTTAACTCCAATGATTTCATGTGGCACAGCCAAGATAAATATTATAAATGAAGATACCTTGACTTGATCCCCTGTTACCTGAGGAGAGAACAGAAGAAAAATAATTAGTGGACAATTGCCAATAACTCAGCTCCTGTTACTTCTACTACCCCCAGGGCAGCCACTACTAGCCTCCTCCGCCACCCCTGAAAATGAAGTGGTTTTGATTTGGCTCTAGAGGTTATCTCACTAAATTTGGCTTTAGACATTTATTTACAAACTCTAAAGATAGTATTTAAAATAAAACACCCAAAGGCACTGGCTAAACTTAAAAGTTGTGCACTTTATCTATGCTGGCATGGTTAAAGCAGTGAACCCTCTGCCTAAATGTAGCACATTTATACTGGTTCTACAAGTGCTTATGCCAGTATAATTTATTCTGATAGGGGAACCAAAATAAGATGTACTGGTGTAAAGCACCTTATCCTGGCATAACTGCATCTGCAGTAGGGCTCTTACTGACAAAACTATGACATCCAAAAAAAAATCACACGCCTTTCCGACATAGATATGCCAGTAAAACTTTAAGTTGAGTCCTGGCCTAAAGAAATCAAAAAATGTAGAATAAATTTAGCCCTGGCATAAATGGGTATAATTCCACTGAAATGTGTCCTGTTAACATAGGGCTTAATTTATTATTATTTATTTATTTAATGCTCACACTTTGCTCAGTGCTGTCCAAGACACAAATATTAAGTTACTTTGGACCCCACAGAGCCTACAAATGAAAACACAAACATAGGACAACAAGTTATACTGGGAAGCACAAAGGAAGGACAGACATGCCCTCATAATCAAATGATTTGTTAATTGTGTTTACATTAGTAGATTCAAAGCATCCCAAGATAAGAAATAGGCATAAAAGTAAATGTTTAGGGTGCTGATATTTTAGGAGGAGGAATGAGTGGGAAAGAATTACTAATGGACAACGTAGTTTTCCTCAAAGGCATCTTTTTCTTCATTGAGGGGAAAAAAACTGATCATGACTGTATGGCTTAATTACCTTGCCTTCATTAGTCTATCATGGAATATAACATGTTATTTAAAATAGTTAAACAGCTTTGTTTTACCTTGTAGGGCCAATATAGTAAAATTACCTTCCGGACTCCTTTCTATCTTGGTGGTGCTCCTAGTACATACTGGTTGATCAGAGCAGCAGGAACCAACCGTGGCTTTCAGGGCTGCGTTCAGTCACTCATTGTCAATGGGAAGATAGTTGATATGAGACCCTGGCCACTAGGGAAGGCTTTAAGCGGTGCTGACGTAGGTAAGTGCAATGTTATGGGGTCCTTTATCAATGTTAAACAAGAATAATAGCATTATTTTCTACCAATTGAAAAATGAAACAGTTGTGTTCAGAGTTTGGTTGGGGAGAGTGGGGGTTAGGTCTGTATATTTTGTATAGTATTTCTCTAGACTCTGTAAAGGATTTTGAGTTCGTATTTCAAACACTCAGTGAAGACAAGCTCTCAACAAAGCATGCTGACTGTTGGCCTGGGTGCATCATTAGTAATTGCCCCAGAGAAAGTTTCCAGGGGCGAATTTGAGATCCATGACAGAATTTCTTGGCATGATAAAGGACTCTTCTCCCCAAATGAGGACCCAGTACACTAGTCCAGCAGTTCTCAAACTGGGGTCAGCAGACCCCTGTGGGTCCGCAAGGGTACTCCAGGGAGTCCGTGAATCATGTCCGGCTCCAGGGGGTCCGCTAGTCATGTCCGGGGCTGCCGGCCCCTCTGATCAACTCCTTGCCTTCCCTCCCAGTGCCTCCTGCACACCACGGAACAGCTGTTCAGTGGGTGCAGGAGGTGCTGGGAGGGGTGGGGAGGAGCAGGGATGGGGCGCACTTGGGGGAGGGGGCAGAAAGAGTCGGGGAAGAGGAGGGGCAGGGGTGGAGCGGGGCCAGGGAGAGGTGGGGTGGGGTGGAACCTTGGGGAAAGGTGTGGAGTGGGGGCAGGGCCTGGGGCTGAGCGGGCGTTGAGCATCCCCTGGGAAAATTACCAGAGATCACTCCCAATTCCAATAAGGATTCTGATAGGATTCAGTGCTTCAAATCCCACCAAGGGGTTCTTCTGTTATCACAAATTCATAACAGCTTTTTGCTCAGAACAAGAACCCTTATGCACAGGTTAGCTTTTCCTTTATGCAGACTGCATCCTTGATTTGCAGAGACCATGAATAGGTTATCAACCAGACAATGGTTATATCTTCAGGGCATAGCTGCAAAAGATTGGGTGCAGAGGTGGGAATCTGTATTCCCCTCTTCCCCATGTACTTCCTAGGGAAACAATATATCTTTGTCCCAAAGTTCCTTCTCGTGTGGCACATTGTTTAAAATAGTCCTTTGATGCTCATAACACTTACATAGGTGTTACACATCTTCCATCTAGAGAACTTACATACATTATAATATGAAGATATACACCTCTACCCCAACATAACGTGACCCGATATAACATGGGTTCGCATAAAACGCTCTGAGCAGCATGTTAAGAGTGCTGGGCCAAGCCGGGGCCTAGGGGTTGGATAAGGGGCAGAGGGTATCGGGGATGGTCAGGGGCTCCCCCCACCCCAAGGTCTGGGAGGCAGGAGCTGTGGGTGGGGAACTTTTGGGGGCCCCGCAGTCCCAGGGGATTAGCGGGGGGGGGGGCGGAAGCAGCCCGCTCTGCTTCCCTCGCCCCGGCTCTAGACGTGTCGTGCGGGAGAGGGGACTTGAGGTAAGGGATCCCCCCCGCACTCACCGGCAGCAGTAGAAACAGAGCAGCCTGGCCCCAGTGCGCGGCACTCCGCCAGCTCCCAGCCGCAGCACTCCACTTCCCACCGCAGGTGAGTGCAGGACCTCCCCCCAGCCCCGGCCAGCGACACGGCTGGGGACGGGGCAAGGAAAGCGGAGCAGGCTGGGGCCACGTTGCTCCACTTCCCGCCACTGGTGAGTTTGGGGGGAAATGCGGTGAGATTTATTTGTCTCCCACGGACCACGTTATATCAGGGTAGAGGTGTACCTATCTCATAGAACTGGAAGGGACCTTGAAAGGTCATTGAGTTGAGTCCAGTCCAGACCACTGCCTTCACAGCCGGACCAAGTACCATCCCTTATTTTTGCCCCAGATCCCTAAATGGCATCCTCAAGGACTGAACTCACAATCCTGGGTTTAGCAGGCCATTGCTCAAACCACTGAGCTATCCCTTCCCCACAATGATGCATCAATTTTGCCTTTATAAAACAATGGACCCCAAAGCTATGTAAATCTAATTCAGTAAAGTCTCCCAAAAATATTGCAGGAAATTGACATGTCTGTCACACTTACAGTCTGAACAGAACGATTGATTTGCCCAAGGTCACACAGTGAGTCAGTGGCAAAAGCAGGAATAAGAAAAGGAGTACTTGTGGCACCTTAGAGACTAACCAATTTATTTGAGCATGAGCTTTCGTGAGCTACAGCTCACTTCATCGGATGCATACCATGGAAACTGCAGCAGACTTTATATATACACAGAGAATATGAAACAATACCTCCTCCCACCCCACTGTCCTGCTGGTAATAGCTTATCTAAAGTGATCATCAGGTGGGCCATTTCCAGCACAAATCCAGGTTTTCTCACCCTCCACCCCCCCACACACAAATTCACTCTCCTGCTGGTGATAGCCCATCCAAAGTGACAACTCTTTACACAATGTGCATGATAATCAAGTTGGGCTATTTCCTGCACAAATCCAGGTTTTCTCACATCCCCCCCACCCCCATACACACACAAACTCACTCTCCTGCTGGTAATAGCTCATCCAAACTGACCACTCTCCAAGTTTAAATCCAAGTTAAATCAGAACATCTGGGGGGGGGGGTAGGAAAAAACAAGAGGAAACAGGCTACCTTGCATAATGACTTAGCCACTCCCAGTCTCTATTTAAGTCTAAATTAATAGTATCCAATTTGCAAATGAATTCCAATTCAGCAGTTTCTCGCTGGAGTCTGGATTTGAAGTTTTTTTGTTTTAAGATAGCGACCTTCATTTCTGTGATTGCGTGACCAGAGAGATTGAAGTGTTCTCCGACTGGTTTCTGAATGTTATAATTCTTGACATCTGATTTGTGTCCACACGCAATCACAGACATGAAGGTCGCTATCTTAAAACAAAAAAACTTCAAATCCAGACTCCAGCGAGAAACTGCTGAATTGGAATTCATTTGCAAATTGGATACTATTAATTTAGGCTTAAATAGAGACTGGGAGTGGCTAAGTCATTATGCAAGGTAGCCTGTTTCCTCTTGTTTTTTCCTACCCCCCCCCCCCCCAGATGTTCTGGTTTAACTTGGATTTAAACTTGGAGAGTGGTCAGTTTGGATGAGCTATTACCAGCAGGAGAGTGAGTTTGTGTGTGTATGGGGGTGGGGGGGATGTGAGAACCTGGATTTGTGCAGGAAATAGCCCAACTTGATTATCATGCACATTGTGTAAAGAGTTGTCACTTTGGATGGGCTATCACCAGCAGGAGAGTGAATTTGTGTGGGGGGGTGGAGGGTGAGAAAACCTGGATTTGTGCTGGAAATGGCCCGCCTGATGATCACTTTAGATAGGCTATTACCAGCAGGACAGTGGGGTGGGAGGAGGTATTGTTTCATATTCTCTGTGTATATATAAAGTCTGCTGCAGTTTCCATGGTATGCATCCGATGAAGTGAGCTGTAGCTCACGAAAGCTCATGCTCAAATAAATTGGTTAGTCTCTAAGGTGCCACAAGTACTCCTTTTCTTTTTGCGAATACAGACTAACACGGCTGTTACTCTAAAAGCAGGAATAGAATCCATACGTCCTGACTGTCCTGTGCTTTAGGCAGGAAGTCATCTTTCTTCTTTTTTGTAGTTTTGCAGTCAAAATCCCAGTAGGGCAGTGATCAATGTGCAACTTACTAACAACAGCTCTGTATTCTCTGGATAAGATGACCAGACTCTGTGCTGTATAAGAAAGGAACAGAGTGACCCAGGAACCGGACACTGAAAAAAATAGGGTTTTGGAAGCAGAGAGAGTAATTTCATGATAGAGTGAGAATCTATGGAAAACAGCTTAAAACCTTTCTAAGGTTCCCTCATCCCTAATCTCTATTGCCTCTTGGGTCCCAGCTAGTCATTCCCAGCCATGTGCCCTCCACACACTGTTGCATTAACAATCAACATCAACTAAAATAAATGCTGGATTTTTCCATGTGTGACCTGAAGCCGAAAGATAGAACCATACTGTGTGTTACATTGCTCCTTGCAATTGCAGAGCTTGCTGTGTACCATGTACCATGGAAGCTTTGCAAACAGTATAGAAAATGACTAAAAACTGTACATAATATAAACTGGAATTAGCGATTCAAGTCTATTAGCTTTTCTGGTAACTGACCTTCCATTCTATTCTGCTTTTATATTGGGTATAAATCAGGGACCACAAAATGGAAAAAAAGAAGAGAGGCCTGTCCTGTGTATAAATCAGTCCTACTGGTGAGATTATGAATCTCACATAGAACTGTAAATCAAAGTGCTGGCAAAGGAGGAAGGGCAAACACCTTTAGTACTGCATATTCCTGCTGAAGCTCCCTTCTTTCTCTTCTGCCACTATGAGGGCCCCACGCCTGGGATTTCATGGAGGCATGAGATGCAGGAGGGGAAGGTTGACTTTTCAGTGTACTCATCAATACTGAACTGAAAAATGGAATACCTCAATGTCACTTGGGGCGGGGGGTTGTTTGGACAGCAGGATCATAGAACCATAGGGTTAGAAGGTACCACAAGGGTCATCTAGTCTAACCCCCAGTCAAGATGCAGGATTTGTGGATGGTCTCCTTAGAAACTGAGAATGCGCTGGCTGGAACAGAAGCAGTCTCTTCACCTTAATCACTGAGAACGTGTCAGTTTGGAACTTCTACCATTAATTTAAACAAATGTATTGTCCTTTATCTCAAAGATTTTGCTTAAATTTTCTGCTCATGAAAGTGCAAAACTAACAGCAATGACGACCACTACAATAAACATAGTACAGATGGGTGTTGTGTTGTGTAGGTTTCTACTTACATCTCTGCCCATATGTCTCTCTGGTAACCTGCAGCACCCTCCTAATACAGTACTGGTGATCTCCTCCCAAGCAGGGATTTCCAGAAGCACTTTCCAGGGCCAGTCCCACAGATGTCAAAGCCAGACATTTAAATGTAGTCCTCTGTTAATAATTCATGAGAGCACAGATTCATTAGTGTATTGTTGAAATAGGGACGGGATCGTACTGGCCATATTTAGTTTGGCTCTTTGTGTTGAGGCCTTAAATATTCCATGGTGATAATGATGTTGATCAGTTGATCAGTGAACAGATGGGATAGGAAGAGGTCATCAGTTGCTGACATCTGTTTTGAGAGGTCTGTTTATTAGATTATTGGATTTTTCTTTGTGAAGCTTGGTAAGTGAATTCAGTCGATCTTGCCTTTCTTGCCTCGGTGTGCTGCTGGACTTCTTTTTTTCACTCCTTTGGATTTATCACAAGCTGCTGTTTGTATTGTGGTAGAGCATAAGGGTCCCTATTGGGAACAGGCCCCAATGTGTAAGCACAAAAAGATGGTCCCT
The DNA here is from genome assembly GCF_965140295.1 of Lepidochelys olivacea. Taxonomy (NCBI): domain Eukaryota; kingdom Metazoa; phylum Chordata; order Testudines; family Cheloniidae; genus Lepidochelys; species Lepidochelys olivacea. Next base: position 27,646,275 of record NC_140415.1, read on the forward strand.
GCCCCATAGAGCTGACAATCTGGGCAGCTTGTGAAGGTTGGTATAAATTGTCACACAACTTGTCCCTCTTTAGCAACATGAGGGTGATGGGTTAGATTCTGCTGGCATAACTCAGGGCCCCCTGGTAATACAGAGTCCCCTGGGAGCAGTACCCAGAAGAATCTGGCCGGGGCAGCCAAAGGTAGAAAGCAGTGGAACTTTCATTCCCTAGTGTGGCCTCCAGTCACAGTTTCAATGTTCTCCTGCCCCAGTGGAAGCCATGAGGGGAAGGAAGCAGTGCGTATGCTGTTTGGGACAGTCTCATGTAGGAGGGAGGCAATGCAGACTCTGCTCACTGTCTGCATGGGAGAATTACCCAGAGGCACAGCAGGCCTTCATAAAGCCTGATGTTTTACTAGCGGTTTCCCCGAGGTCACAAACTCATAGAGAGCTGACATGTAATTTGGAATTCCCCCTGGGTGGAATCCTTTGGGTGAAACATTTTGAAATCAATGCGAGCTTTACCATTGATTTCACTGGGTCCAGGATTTCATCCCATCTCAGAAATATGTTCGTCTGAAAAACACCTGCATCCAGGTGCACAGATCACTGAGCCTTGGTCCGCACTACAAACTGATGTCAGTATAAGTATGTTGCTCAAGGGTGTGGAAAATCCAGACCCCTGAGTGAAACAATTGTATTGTCCTAACCCCCAGTGCAGTAAGCGTAGACAAGCCTTGAGAGTGAACACTCTGGAAGCGCTACACTGCTACATCATATATATTTGCAGATGACTTCATAGTCTATTAGAAAACTCATAGCCTTATGATTAAGGGAAAAAAGTAGAATCTAGCAGTTAGAGAATCATACTGGAACCCATGACTTCTGGGTTCCATCTGTGACTTTGCCATTCACTGGTTGTCTCAGTTTCCCCATTTATAAAATAGGCCTTGTACTATTCACTTCATCATAGTGCTGCTGTGATTATTAGTGATAAGTGGGGTGAGAGCCTCAAAGTATAGGTGCTCTGTGTGTGCAAATGTTGTTTAAACCCACAACCGTGGATTATATTCAGATGAAAAACAGTACCGCAGGATCCCTACTCCTATCCAGCCCCCACTTTACCATGGTTGACAGCTGTTTGTGAGAGAGGAAGGGGAATAATTAGCATTGCAAGAACAGCTGCTCACACAGCTGGCTGGCAGGGGAGGCATTTTTTAGGGTAATTGTCTCTCTTCACCTGGAAGTGGAATTCATCCTGTCCCTGAGGAGAAGATGTGTCCGCATGGGTTCTGTCTTTAACCTGTAGTCCTCTGGTTGGGTACCTCATGCTTTGTGCTATGAATAATGTAATCAGGCCACCACTTGGTACATTAAAGACTAGGCTTGATGAAACACTTATAAATGTACAATAAGGAACAATTCTGCACTGTCAGGGAGAGGGACCAAATGACCTAATAGATATTTTTCCATCTCTAACTTCTGTGACTTTGTGATCCAAAGGTTATATTCCAGGTTGTATAGCATAGTGGTCTTCTTGTTCATGTAACAGGACAAAAAAATTAATCAACTCTGGTTGAAATGACTGGCTGAATTGAAGTTTATCATGTGTTAAATCTCTACAGAAGTTCTTTCCCTGCTGTTCTTTACACACTGAATGAATGTAAGATAGGAAATGAAACTCTGAGTTTGAACTGTAGTGATGCCAGGACCCCACTGAGATTTTACAGTGCCCTGTGCAGTAGATTAAATATTTCTGCCTGATGCGCCTCTTTCTTTTTAAAAAAAGGGTTCCTCTTGTCAATAGCAGGTTTGCCAAACTTTGCTCAGTCACCTCACAACCACTCCCTGCTGGTCAGTTCTGACTGTTTCCTACTCACCCTTAAAAAGAACAGGAGTACTTGTGACACCTTAGAGACTAACAAATTTATTTGAGCACAAGCTTTCGTGGGCTATAGCCCACTTCATCGGATGCATACAATGGAACCTATAGTAAGAAGATATAGATATATAGATATATATACAGAGAAGGTGGAAGTTGCTATACAAACTGTAAGAAGCTAATTAGTTAAGATGAGCTATTATCAGCAGGAGAAAAAACTTTTGTAGTGATAATCAAGATGGCCCATTTAGACAGTTAACAAGAAAGTGTGAGGATACTTAACATAGGGAAATAGATTCAATATGTGTAATGACCCAGCCACTCCCAGTCTCTATTCAAACCCAAGTTAATGGTATCTAGTTTGCATATTAATTCAAGCTCAGCAGTTTTTCATTGGAGTCTGTTTTTGAAGCTTTTCTGTTGCAAAATTACCACCCTTAAATCTTTTACTGAGTGGCCAGAGAGGTTGAGGTGTTCTCCTACTGGTTTTTGAATGTTATGATTCCTGATGTCAGATTTGTGTCCATTTATTCTTTTGCGTAGAGGCTGTCTGGTTTAGCCACTCCATCAGGGGCTCATTCACCTGCACATCTACCAATGTGATATATGCCATCATGTGCCAGCAATGCCCCTCTGCCATGTACATTGGCCACTAAGTCTCTAAGGTGCCACTAGTACTCCTTTTCTTTTTGCGAATACAGACTAACACGGCTGCTACTCTGAAACTAGCCTCTTACAATTTGTATGGCAACTTCTCTGTATGTGAATATATATATCGTCTTCCTATATGTTCCATTCTATGCATCCGATGAAGTGGGCTGTAGCCCATGAAAACTTATGCTCTAATAAATTTGTTAGTCTCTAAGGTGTCACAAGTACTCCTGTTCTTTTTGCGGATACAGACTAACACGGCTGCTACTCTGAAAACTACTCACCCTTGTGCATGTTTCATGTCTGAATGATCCAACCTGTAATCTGAGGTCAATCACCCTGAAAATACTCACTTGAAGCTCCCTCAATATACATACCCCACCTCCAGGAGTATGTCTGAAGGTATTCAAGTGTAAATTTATTGTCTGTCACCATTTTGTGGGACTTCACCCCTTTAAAACACTGCAGAAACATAAGCGATGTACTCACACACAGCGCACATGTTGATCTGGGCCTTGTTAACTAATATTTACAATTTATTCCTGTAGACTAGGGGGGAAATGATTTAAATAAACAATAATACAATTTAAAATAAAGAAAAATATCTGAGTTAACTGGTACTTCATACACTTTTGACTATTAAACACATGTATCACTGACTGAGAAGGAAATACAAAAAAATCCGTCCTTCTATGACAGTTTTGATATTGTTACCTCAGGGCACCTTTCTGTGCTGTAGACATCATATGCCAGCGTGGTGGAAATGGTGATTAGAAAGCCCATATGTTGGTAATATGGATCCCCTGCAGTGCAGACAGAACAGTTAACAACTACATGCTGGTTAATAAGCTTAGATGGTGCTGCTTAATACATTCAGTGCTTACCATACTGTCCCCAAACTTTGAATGAACAAAGCAGCACTTAAGATAATTGAGGTTAAACAAATCAGCATGTTTGTAATGTAAACAATCGGGTGACACGAGGAGGTTCTGAAATACACATTCGTGAGAACAACAAAGATGCTACTGAGGGTAGGCAAAACCCACTCCTCTGGCAAATGGTTATACTGTAAAAAAATATCTTGTGAGTTATTTGGTTAGTTCTCGTTTCTACCATTTTTAAAGCATCTTTATGATGCAGTGTAAAATCAATGCTGAAATCAAGCACTTACCCTAAAATCTGCTTTGTAGCTTTGCACACTGAGAGAGAATTCTGTTTACTTGAGAAAGCAAATTGCATTTGTTTGTAACAACAAGCAAGCAGCCCGCTAAATCCTCTTGGATTAACTGGTATGGTATGACATTCTGGCTCTGAGTTTAGGTGAATGCAGCAGTGGAATCTGCGATGAGGCTTCCTGTATTAACAGCGGCACCTGCACTGCAAGCCAAGCTGATTCATACATGTGCCTTTGCCCTCTTGGATTTAAAGGTCGGCATTGTGAAGAAGGTGAGAGGACACCAGATGTGTTTTATTTCTGACTTAAGTGTTAGTCTGTGTTCAATACACTTTCTCAATAGGATAAGATCCGTTTGGATGTCATTGAACTGTCAGAAAACAGTCCTGATTTGTTCCTTCTCCTAAAAAGCACAGGCATATGCTGATAAAATGGTGCTAGATGCCTTGTGTGCATGTTATGTTGTTTATTTTTATGGGCTAGAGAGCATCTTGCATGGATAAGTAGGTGAGACTCCGTGCTCCCTTTGGTGTGGATAGGGGAACGGTTGCAGTCCTTGTGCACTTCAGAGCACGGGGACCGCTCCTTCTTCACACTGCCTGCTGGGAAACCCATTCTAAGGGCTTGGGAGAAAACAGGGCTGTGTTCCTGATGTTTCTCTATGCCTGACCAATAGAGTTGGGCTGTCTGAGGAAGGAAGTTCAGTAGCATGTTTATCCTGTGTGCCTGAGAGCTGCAGAAGGAATGGCAGGGCTTCTAGTGTGACGGTAGATTTAAATGCATAATGAAGAAAGCTATCTGAAATTGGTTAGGGAGTTAGTCAATTTCTTACCTTAGAGCCCAAGCTGACCTACTTGTTTTTTCTGGAATTCCAGCATTTATCCTGGCCATACCTCAGTTCAATGAGTCGTTGAGGTCATTTGCTACAACATCCTGGCCTTTGGAACCACAGAACTACCTTTCCTTCATGGAGTTTGAGATGACATTTCGTCCAGATTCAGAGAATGGGGTCCTCTTGTACAGCTATGACACAGACAGCAAGGACTTCCTGTCTATTAACATGGTGGGCAGCTATGTGGAGTTCAGGTTTGATTGTGGTTCAGGAACAGCCATTATCAGGTAAATATTAGTTGTAATCGTTTTTCAAACAATGCCACAATGAAGATATGGGAAAGGAATAGCTATGTTGGAGAGGCTACTGGTTTGTGTAGTTATATATTCACTCTCCAACAAAATCCAGTGATGGGTACTTCTAGGGAAGGCACAGAAGCTATGTGTCTAACTGCAATACTATAACACAGGGGTATTTTTTCTTCTCTGGTGGTCTGAAGCTGACATAAGCATTGATAGCATTTATCATTTCATCCTACCCTGCAACTGCAGATGTTATTCTTATCCATGTAGGGAAAATACTTTAAAAATATTCATCTCCTTGCCTCACTAATATTAACACAAGAAATTAAGGAATAATATATAATGAAACTAGATATTTTACAGTCATCTTTAACAATAGCCTAATATGTGGCAATAATGTATGCAAAGATGTGAGTAACACAGTATATTGCCTGTGGCCATTATATATTGTATGTTTCCTGTGTTCATAAGAAATGATGGTCATACTGGAGGCTATGAAATATACTGATTTTCACTCTGGGAGGGCCTGAGTACATACATTCAAATAACATCTTGCAGTCTCTATCTTCAGTATGTAATCCATATTAGAGACACATATTGAAAGAAATTATGATTTTTCCCCAAATACCATTTTTACTGCTTAAAAACACTTTGGGCCAAATTCGAACTCAGATAGATGGATGCACTTCCCATCAGGAGTTGTACATGTGTATATGAGAGTGGAATTCGTTTTTTTACATTTAAAAAAAACAGAGAGGGAGAAAGAAACTAACATTTGGATTTCAAATAGATTGAGGAAAAATACAAGTTGTTATTGATTGCTGAAAAAAGGAAAATTGGTCAACCTGATGGTAAGCTTACTTGAAAACAATCAAAGCTATGCACTCATACAATACAGAGTACTAACAAAGAGTAATAGCATACAAATAACTGTGTTAAAAGGTTTGCAGGTTACAAAGTGAAGCATTTAAAGTAGGAATTTAGGTTGTCCATGCTACCTTAGTTCTGCTACCTTGTGTGTATGCAGTTTTAATAGTCTTTAATTATATGATCACCTGTTACTTTTTTTTCCAAGGGATTCCTCCCTCATTCAGTGCACAGAATGGACAGAACATAGGGAACAGGCAGCTGTTCAATAAACATGATTACTAATGATGAGTTAAACATGATTTATTCAGTAAGCACACCATCCAAAGCCTGTAACAAATATAGAATTACTCATTTCATCACGGAACTTTCTTGAGCACTCATCATTATAGTATCTGAGTGCCGCACAAACAATGAATATCTCTCCAACACAAAGTAGGAGAGCATTAGTATCTCAATTATACAGATTCTCTATACAACCTTGATGGATGGGGATCAAGAATCAAGTCCCGTGAAAAATATAGCATGTGATCATGTAATTAAAGACTGTATCATAAATGCACGTGTGCAAGTGTTAGAGAATCTAAAAAAATGGTTTCAAGAATCTTTTATAATGGCAAGTGTTAGGCAAACTACATGTAGGAATCGCTGGCAGTTCTTCATGCAATACTTAAGTCTTGGATAGCACTATTCTTCCATAGATCTCAAAGATGAGGTAAGCAGCATTATACCTATTTTGCTGATGGTGAAATAGGCTCACAGAGTTCATAGGTGACTTGACCAAAGTCACACATACAGTCAGTGCCAAAGCTGGGAATATGACTCACGTCTCCTGACTACCTTGGCCATTGCACCATGCTGAAATGAGCTGGATGTGAATGTTACCATTATAATTAAGGATAGATGAGCTCGTTGCCACTTTGATAATGAGAGTTTAAACATTCATCTTGAACGTGACTGAGTTTTGTGCTTGCTTAGGCAACATGGTGAGCAAAGAAGCAGAATGCAGGCACACAGTAATAGAGGTTGTAAAAGGAGGAGACAAAAAAATTGAATAGACGATTAGGTACAGGCTACCACTGTGACAGCCTATCCTCTACCAGGATCCACTGTGCCCATGAGACTTCACGTGGGCACAGATATTCACATTCCTGGATCTTAATGCAGGATCAGGAACCTAGAAATATGGGGAAGTGAGTCTATCCCTAGCACATAGCCAAGGATTCAATATAACGAGAAAAACAATTTAAAAAAACAACTCATCCTTGAGGAAAAAAGGGTTTAAATTGTATTAAAAAGGATTGACAAACTTGTACTAGTTTTGAAAACCCTGAGAATCCAAAAAATAAACTTACAGTTCTGAAAATCTCAAGCTCTGCAAGGTTCACCCATCCCTAATTAAAATTACAGTTTACAAAAGCAGGAGGGTTGGCATGATGATAACTTGTTCTGCAAAGGACAGAGAATATATGTATTGCATCTTATTAAGTAGTCAGACTCATCTGGTTTCTTTATTACATATTGATTTATCCAAGGCATTAAAACCTATTACCTAGTGATTTATCCAATGTGATTAAACCCTAATTGTCACTAAACAAGAAAAGGACAAAGAATGAATGACATTGCTTGGTGATGCTTTTTGGAGGGTTTGGTGTCAGAAGAAGATTGGCAGAAATGCGTACAAAAGGCTTCGAGATATGATTTGGATTTGAACTGCTTTAACCCAAAGTAGTAAAAATGACATTTCAAAGTAAAGGGAATGTCTATAGGACTTCATTAATTGTAACATCTGCAGGGACATGGTTTCTATCCACTCTGCAGACTGTTTTTCTGTCCCAGATTAGTGCTGGGTTAATAAAGATTATCTGAACAGTTTTAAAATGTTTCCTGTGAGACTGGTGGTCACTTGGCATAACAATTGGAGATTGTGGTTCTTATTCAGAATCTCATTACACAATTAGGATCATATTTTGGTTACAGCCCATAATGTACAACATTCAGTTTATTTATTTTTTTTAAAAAAAAGGATCACTGGGATAGCCTGCATCAAAAGAGCTTATCTGAATTGAATGGATAAGCAAACACAAAATGTTTCTGTCTCATAAGGAGACAAAGGCTTTGGGGAACTTCTGCCTTAGGTAAATTTCTGTAACGCCAGCTTCAGTCATTTGGAGTTGGGTGATGTATAGCTGAGACTTTTTCCTCATGTATTTAAATCTAAATAACTGCAGAAATTGAATAGAAATTTTAGCTCTCAGATAGTTAAATGTGCACTGGTTGCTTAAAGTGGTTTCTTTTACAAATAAAACTAAAATGCTTTTAGTTTAATATGGGAACACTGACACATATTCCTTCACTGCCAGTGTTTAGAAATGGTGCCTTCTGTTGCGCCTCATATACATCGAGCTTTTGTGCAGTCATATTTTTCCCCTTTCTTTTATTTAGTGCTAATAGGTAAAGATACTCAGTAATTTGTTTCTGTTGAAGGAAGGGTCATGGACATTATCTTCAAAAGGCTAGTTGGTAAAGAAAAATGTTTGAAAGTATCAAAAAAATGCAGGTATAGACTTCTTATGGGTTTTTATGTTTGTGGTTTTTGGTTTAAACAGGAGTGAAGAACCTGTTGTTCTGGGCCAGTGGCATGAACTCAGAGTGTCTCGCACTGCGAAGAATGGTATTTTGCAGGTTGATAAACAAAAGCCAGTGGAAGGAATGGCAGAGGTAAGAAGCATATAATGTATATTCTCATATATAAAGCAATTTGTTCATAAAATGACCTAACTTCTCATCTAAATATTAACAAAAATGAGATCTTCAGATAAGCCACAGTCCCTGATCTCTGACGCCTATAAGAGTTTATTGAAGCACATATATGGGGCAGCCTCTTCTTTAGCTTTGAGTTGGGAAGGAGAGGAGCCCAGGACATAACTGGGAGCACCTCTCTTCTGCCTTGACCCAGGTGTTTGTGCTTTGACCTACATTTCTTGTTTCATACATGAGGTTCATTTCTTCCTCTTCATCAATTTATCGGTCATAGTTGTACCTATTACAAAACACCAGCATGTGCATTTTTCAACCACTAGCACCTCTAAGCACAAGAGTTAGAATTTACAGTCAGAAAAGCTTTTTCTCCAAATAAACTGAGACTCAAGTTGAAAAATGGCTTGTTTATTTTCTTCATGCAGAAATATTCGACTTTTCATTGAAAATCTGAAAACCCAAGTTTTCAGCAGAAAAGTCTTCAGGTTTTCAGGCAAACTAGCATTTTTATATGGAAAGCAGACACTTTTCATGCAAAATTTCATTTAATTGGAAATCCAGTTTTCCCTCAACAGATTCAATGGAAATTTTTTTTTACCAGTCTATTGTGCTTTAGTTAAATAATCAGCTTAATTATTATTTATTTATTAAAGATTGTTAGTTAAAAATTTGTACAGCACAATACAGAAATAAAGGCTATTGTTACCAAGCTGAGTTGGAGACTGGAGAAGTGGCTGCAGCTTGATTTATCCCTAACTAATTTCCAAAAACTCTCCTCCTTATATATTTGTTCAAGAGAAAAAATAATTCCTTTCCCATAACTGATTTATCTGAGGCATTCCCTTTATGGTATTTCAGCATACCTAATCAATGAGCTAAATATATCTGTAATTTATTTGTCTTTTTATGGCATTTTAGCTTATTTTATCAATAAGCTAAAGACATTTCTAACTACATCCTTATTATAGGAAACACCTGTGGCAACAAGTAATTCCTAATAAGCTAAAAATATCTTTCAGTGAGTCACATATTGTATGGAATATTGAAGACATTTGTAATAACAAGTATCCCTCATTAATCAATCACAAGTTGTCTTTTCCTGGGTATTTGGACACATTCTCAACAAGTCAGGGTAAAAATATTACATACTTTCCCTTATTTGGTCACACTCTAAAGTTCAACCAAACATCCAAAGTCCCTAGAATCATAGACACAAAGCTCTAGAATTATAGATACAAAGCACTTTGGTTCATGCGCAAAGGATCATAGCATTTTATATATAAATATAGGAATACAAAGAATCATGGGTAATCTGGTTCATCTGCTGTCAAGCCCTATATGAGATTCCTTCAACAATCTGGTCCATAATGAACAAAGGAGAAGAACAAGGTTTCTGTTTTTTCTCTCTAGCTGAGCATTGTGCAGCAGCTGTAGAGAGCGGTTGGCTTTGCAGCTGCCAACAAAGAACTCCTGCAGAACTAGAATTACATATTTATTATGTCCTTACCTTTAGAGTCTTTCCAATTCATACAAAAACGTTAACCAGAACTCCAGTGTAGTCTGAGTGACTGTGTCAGCTTCCAGCACCCAGTTCAGACACATGATATTTCTTCTTTTTATCTGTTTCCTGTATTACAGGTTTGCTTTTTCAAATACTGCAAGCGTTTGACTCTTTTCTGTTTAGTATTGATTTTAACTCTGAGGGTTCAGAGTTAAAATCAATACTGGTTCTGATTTCACTGCTACCAGTATCATACCAGTGTGACTGCAGTGGAGTTATTCCCACTTCACACAAATGTGATCAAGAGATCAGAATTAGAACTGGCTAAAAAAAGGAAAGAGAAGAAATTAAATACCATTTTAAAATCCCCCCCCCCCCCCACACACACACTTTTTGTCAAAACATCTGAAATTTTCCAGACAGCTCTAAATAGAATCAGGCCCAGCCACTTAGTACAGGATCCACATTGTCCCTTCCACGTTAGCATGAAGATGTAAGGCTATGTTGCATACCATACAGAAATCCTGTGTCACCCAGGGCTCCCTTCTAAAAATATAAAGCAAGCTAGCCTGAAAATGCAAGCATAGTTGTAGCTGATCTAACAAAAATGGATTCTGACTTTTGTGACAGGGAGCTTTCACGCAGATTAAGTGCAACACTGACATATTTATCGGTGGAGTCCCTAATTATGATAACCTGAAGAAGAACTCTGGGATACTGAAGGCTTTCAGTGGAAGTATTCAGAAGGTACATGTTTTGAAATAAACTAACTCTGTGCATTCACTTCATATCTTTGTATCCCTGACACTTGGACATCAAGGGTGAAATCCTGGCCCTACTGAAGTTAATGGCAAAACTCCTGATAGGCCAAGATTTCAACCCTAGACCTCAGCAACCCTTCACAAGATGGTTGATTTCTCCTTTCTTAAAAATACGTTTAACAATCAAGAACACCATGTTCTTCCTAATGCTATTGACAAATTACTGGTAAGTGTTGTTGCTGTTTTTCGATTTACCTTCCATGCTGTACTGATAAGTGAACCACAGACATGCTGGGTCAAAGTCAGAGTTGATGTGTGAAGTTGTCAAAATTAGACCTCCTTAGACTCATTTACACCTATATGTAAATAAGTGAGCATAAGGGGAGTCTAAAGAATGCTCAGTGATGGACAAAGTATAGACAGATAAATGGTTGGCATAACTTACACGCTAGCGACCCAGAAGAAAGTGCAAGTCAAAGTAGGGTGAAGACTAACATAACGTAGTGTAATGTAACTTACACACTCTTACAGCTTTCCATTAGTTGCTTTTCTTGCTACCCTCCTTTCTTGTGGCCTCTTAGCGCGTGAGCGACACCAACCTACTCACCCTTTCCTCAGTTAGTGGTCAAAATTCAGAAGTGATGTTTAATGGAGTCAGGTGTAAGCAGACTAAATTGGTATAATATACACAATGAGGGGCCAAAAGAAAATATAAATTATTCCAGCACTGGTTTCCTGTAGAGTTCTTTAGAATAACTTAGCCACACTCTGAATGTAGCCCGGAATCCTTAGAGTTAAATCTGAGTAACTCCATAGAATTAAATAACAAATCAATGAAGCCCACAGTAAATGGATTAAAAACTGGTTAATTGATAGATCCTGAAAAAGTTATTGTAAATGGAGATTTGTCATACATTAGGGGTGTTTTTAGTGCTACTACTCTTCAATATCTTTATTGATATGGAAAAGGATACAAAATCATTGCTAGCAAAATTTGCAGTTGACACAAAAATTGATGGAGAGGTAAATAATGACGAGGACATGTCATTATAGAGTCCTATTTTGATTACTTGGTAAGATGAGCTTGTTAGAACAAGGTGCATTTTCATAGAGCCAAACGCAAGGCCAGACATCTAGGGGCAAATAATGTGGGTCATTCTTACAAGATAGGGGACTATATCTTGGAATGCAGTGACACTGAAAAGGACTTAAAGGTAATGGGAAATAATTGACTGAGCACATGGGTTGTGGGTATCATAGACTTGGGAAGGCTGATGTGGCTCCACCCATGCTCCACCCCTAAGCCCCTTCCTGCAGTTACTTCCTGGTTCCCGCTCTTCCGTAGCCCAGGCTGGCTAGGGCTGGGGTGACTAGCGTGTCGCCAGGACTCAGGGCAGGTGGTGCCAGGGCCGCAGCACCCACCTGGCGCTCGGGGCGCTGGAACTGTGCCCCCTGGTGCTCTGGGACTGGAGTTGGGGGCCCACACAGAGCTCCGGGACTGGGGGCACTGTGGCCATACTGCCCAGGGGAGCTCTGGGGTTGGGGTTGGGAGCCTGCTCGGAGCTCCAGGGCTGGGGGCACTCAGGCGGCCCAGGGCTGGGGAACCGGGACCACATGGGAGTGCTCTGGGCAGAAGAGGGGAGTGAGGCGTGGGGCCTCAGACAGAAGGGGAGGGGCCGGGAGCTAGGCTTTCCCAATGGCCAGTTCACCGTCCGCCCATGAGCACAAACTCCCAATGCACTGCTACAGTTAAGAGGGCAAACACAAATTCTTGGATGCATAAGCTGATGAACATCAAATAGGAGTAGGGAGGTTTTATTACTTCTGTATATGGCATTAAGTGAGACTCTTAATGGAATACTGTGTCCAGTAGCGGTGTCAACACCTAACACAAGATGTTGAAGAATTGAAAGCCATTCAGAAAAGAGCTTACAAGAATGATCTGAATCTTTGAAAATGTGTTTTATAGTGAGAGACTTAAGAAATTCAATCTATTTTGATTATCCAAGAGAAGGTTAAGTGGTGATTTTGATCACAATCTACAAATATGTATATGGGGAAGAGATTTCTGACAGTAGATGCTCTTCAACGAAGCAGCAAAAGGCATAATGAGGATCAGTGTGTGGAAGTGGAAGATAGACAAATTCAGACTAAAATATAAGATGCACATTTTTAAGTGAGGATAATTAACCATTGGAACAACTTACTTAGCGATGGTGGATTCTCCACCACTTGCAATCAAAACTGGATATCTTTCTAAAAGGTATACTATAATTCAAACAAAAATTATGGGCTTGATGCAGAAATTATTGGTGACGTTCTGTGGCCTGTGTTATGGAGGGGTCAGATCAGATGATAATACTGGTCCCTTTTGGGGTTCAAATCTGTGAAACTATTAATGTAAATGGACTTTTGCCATATTTACACTGATGTAACCAAGATCAGAATATGGCACCTTGTGTATAACTTGGTTATATATTAAATGAGGTTGTACAAAATGCAATATTTTTTCTTAGAGAGCTCAAAATGTGGACATGTTTTGGAAGAATCCTATAGTTTCACAGATATCTTCAATTGAACTGCTCCCAACATTTTAAGAAGTAACAAATTGGACCTTTTGCCCATTGCTAGTTGTGAGTTCTCCAGGCAAACATACTAGCAGTAGACAGTGCTAGATACACTGCTCTGCATAAATTTCCTGTTATGTTCTCCAAGATATGTCTGTGAGGGGTAGGACCCCTTGGGGAAGCCACCTGATGTGCTGAGATTCCACTGAGTCTACCAGTTCTGCCAGCATGGGCCCCCTTTAACCTGTCTTGCTGAGCCAGGCTCTTAAAATGTCCTCTAACACATGCACAGGCAGGGCCATATCCAGTTGCAGATTAGCTCTGGGAAGACTCAGCTTAAGGGACTTGCTTCAGTACTCAGATATCCACCGCCCTTGGAGTACAGACCCAAAGATATACTATGAAATTTGCCCCCTCCCTCAATGTGGAGAGAGGTGTGCACACTTCTCCTCCCCCCCCCCCCCCCCGTTAGACATAGCAAAAACGGGTTTATATTGTAAACCAGAAATAAATGTATTAACTATAACAGGTCTATTTTAAGTAGTTAAGGAGGTAGCAGACAGAACAAGGCAGATTACTAAGAAAATAAAACAGAGCACGCAAACTAAGCTTAATACACTAAAGAAACTGGTTACATGCAAGTTCTCACCCTAAATGTGGTTCTAATAATCTTCTTCACAGGTCAGATGCCCTTCCAGCCTGGGTCCAGTTCTTTTCCCCCGTGTTCAGTCTTAGTTGTTTCCAGCAGTCATCTGGAGTGGGGTAGCAAGGGAGAACTCACGACCTGGATTACCTAAATTCCCACCCTTAAATAGGATTTGCATAAGGCGGGAGTGCTTTGTTTCCTAGTTTGACCCCCCTCTAGCTTCTCGTGGAAAAGTAGAGAATTCAAGATGGGTTCCAGTATCAGGTGACATGGTCACCTGCCTCTGTAGGGCCCCTGTAACCATTCTACACCGGCTGACCCACAGATTCGCAGGAAGACTAAGCTCTTTTACAGTCCATTGTCTCTTGCTGATGGGCCATCAGCCCTGTTGGGATTTTTCATTGTTTTACCTTAAGTGTTAGCAGGGGGCGTCACCCAAAGTAACATTGTTGAAATATAGCTACATAGTCAATATTTCTAATTGCAGATACAGAAATGATACATGCCTGCTAATAGGCTAATCACATTCAGTAAATCATAACCTTTCCAGTGAGATCTCACATGAGCCATCTTGAATAAAGTATATCTCAGTTATGTCATATTCATATCATAAGCATATTTTCATAAAAATATGGAATGACACATCACAATGTCCTTCTACAATAGGATGAAATTGACTTCTTCAGCAAAGCTCATATAGTATTTTATTTCTGGTGTACAGCTGAGCTACAAAACAATGCACCAAAATTCAGACATAAGGCTTGTAAATATCAGGCAGCTTTTATCTGATTGGGTTCTTAAGTTGTTTTGTGTTTCCAGAAAAAACAAAAGAAAGTGTATTTCCCCCACCTCAGGATAAACAGCTAAATGTTTTGGAAGGCTAAGCTCTGAAAACTCATTGATTACAATAAATAGATGTTAGATCAGGTTTTGAAAACAATGCTTTTCTCTGGAGCCATTCAGGGAAGTCCTAATGCTAAATATTGAGTATTAAAGCAAAAAATGTGTTCCTGAAGGGGTAGCATCTGAATCTGGAGATTTCTGCATTGTTTTCTCTTCTCTTTTAACCCAAGATTATATTGAATGACCGGACGATTGATGTGAAGCAGGATTTCACTTCTGGAGTCAACGTAGAGAACGCTGTCCATCCCTGTGTGAATTCTCCATGTGCTAATGGGGGAAACTGCATGCCCAAAAAGGACAGTTATGAATGCGATTGCCCTTTGGGCTTTGATGGCCAGCACTGCCGAAAAGGTAACAATGAGTTTTTTTTCAAACTTTAAATATAGAATTCTTCCAAAAATAATGGAGAGATTTTGCACATCTTTCAGAATAGAAACCAGAGGGGCTTGCACTTTTTCTGCATTACTGCACATTCCACTTACCCATAGCAGCATCCATTCTGTCATTTAGGAACATGATAATTGCTATCTCAGAACAGAGCAATGATCCAGAGATGGTACCAGGGCCTCTGGTCACCCACAGTAGCCAGTGCTGAATGCTTCAGAGAATGCCATAAAACTCCCTAATTATGCAGCCCTATCTGAAGGGGGAATTCCAGCCTCTCTCCTCCACCTGATGATTATCCTTACACCCTGAATCATGAGGATTGATAGCTTTTGTAATTTTATCCTCGCTATGTTAACAACAAATGCTGTTCTTATTCACATCAAGGTCTAATCCCTTTTTTAGCCTCTGACTACCCTGTAATTTCACAGTAGGTGCAATTTCTACCTCAGCAAAACATTGGAGACCACCAAGGAATTCTTTCCAAAACAAAGAGTTTTGTTCTCCTCTACTCAAAGAGACAATAGTGTATTTCAAACCAGTAGGTTTATGAAAGAGAGTTAAGATTGCATAAACATGGAAAACATGCACACAGTGTTATTCCTGCATAAGCTTTCGTGAGCTACAGCTGAAGTGAGCTGTAGCTCACGAAAGCTTATGCTCAAATAAATTGGTTCGTCTCTAAGGTGCCACAAGTCCTCCTTTTCTTTTTGCGAATACAGACTAACAAGGCTGCTACTCTGAAACCAGTGTTATTCCACTAGATGGGGTTGTTTCCCTTCTGTCAAGTATTATCTTGGGGGACTCACTAGGGAAATGATTGTGCTACACCAGCATGCTAATTTAGAAGGACATTGAAATTTCACTCTTTAATTATCACAGACAGTTTTTCAAATGAAAAGTACGTGTTTCGGTTAAGTCATGATGAAAAAATAAGCTTTTCTTCTCAAAAAAAGAAATTTAGCACAACAAATACATTTTATTAAAAATAAAAAAATGCAAAAATGCCCTACATGGATAATATTGTGATTTAACTAAAGATGGAGCATCATTAATTCCAGAGTCTTTGGTTTGTCATTTTATTGTCTAGGTATTTACAGGGTGCTAGTGGAGAAGCCTTACATACACAGCTCTGTGTACTGCAGTACTGACATCTACAGCATGAGTTAAGGGCCAGTTAATGAATTAGAGATAGTCTTGTCAACTTCCTTCCAATGCTCTGAACATTGTTTCACAAACATACTAGATTAAAATTCAAATTTGTTTTAACCAAATTTCTGTGGCGACATTTTAAGAGCACTTCTCAGATCAAGAGGTGATTATGTTAAAAAGCACCTTTTCCAATGAGACTTAGGCTTGTCAGTTTTTAAGTCACTTTTGAAAATAGGACTTAGGGACCCTAAGTCACACACAGCACCTTTGAACATTTAACCAAGGTGATATAAGTGCGAGTACATAAGACACATACTTTGATGTCTTAACTGGATGAGGAGTCAATAGTTTTCTGCTGAAATCATTGTTGTATGTTTTCTGTATAAGCTGTGATGAGTGGTCATGGTAATTAATATTTAATAGTAAGAAGTACCAAAAAAGCTAACCACTCTTTTTCCCTTTGTGTGAAATTCAGCCTTGTGCTGAAGTCTGCGCATGTCTGATACATCACTTAAGACCTCAAAATAATATTTGATGTGTCCCTCTGCAGAGGGATGAATTTCACCATTTGTGCATTTTAAGTAGACAAAACTAAATTATTGCCTAAAGACAATAGAAAGAGGGTGCCCTACCTTCTAAGATTGTTCCTCTCATCATACCACCACTTTATCTAGAGATACACTGCAAAAATGAAGCAGGGAAAGCTCAGTGAAGGAAAGACCTGCTTAAAACAGGGCAGACTATTGAAATTGAGATTTTAAAACCATTGAAAAATAAAATCTACATGTTCTTGTTTTGTTTTACGCTGACGCGTTGCAGAGTGTGGGAATTACTGCTTTAACAGTAAGTACTGCAAATGGTGTGAAAACTGCTCTGTCTCTGCATGTCTGTGCCTACTCTGTCAAGGTGATAGCTGGATTTACACTGCAGTCTGCATGCAAGCCAAAAATATCCGATGAAGTGAGCTGTAGCTCATGAAAGCTTATGCTCAAATAAATTTGTTAGTCTCTAAGGTGCCACACATCCTCCTGTTCTTTTTTTGAGGTTATACAGTAATTCTCCAGCACCTCGTCGTGTTAGTGTTTTTAAATGTGACTTCAGAACTCATTGAGAGTGCCACGCTGACCATGCTAGAGACAGAAGCAAAGTCCCTGTATTCCAGAAAAAAAGGGTCTGCACCAGCTGACAGAGCGCTTTGTGGAATCTGCACTGCTGCTCCCTGTGTGTCTCAACTCAACCCTGGAGGGTTCTCAGAAGTCAGAGGGAAAGCCCAAATCAACAGACACTTAATTGTTGCAATGCCTTGTATTACAGTGCCTAACTTTTAGATGCCTACCTATCCAGTTGAGTCCACAAACTCTGAGTTAGGCTCCTAGGCTCTCTGTTCAGTGAATGGGGAAAGATAGGCCCCTGAGGATGAGATCCACAAAAGCCAGCATGCCAGGCAAACAGTTGCATAAACTCGCCAGTGGGAGATACTGAGGCGAGTGATGTATGCTAAGTCTCACCCCTCTCAAGGAGTTAGGCACCTAAGTCCAGGCTGGAGGGAGGTGCTATCTCTGCTTGGGGTCCAAGGCCAGGAGCTCGTCTCCTGGAGTCAGGCATCTAAGCTGTTTCTAGCCAGTATGGTGGAGTACACCTAACTCCACACACGACAGCCGGGGACAAGGGGTTATACAACCCCTGTATAACCTTTAGCCCAGTGGTTAAAGCACTCACCCTGGATGTGGAAGACTCCAGTTCAATTCCCACCTCTCCCTGATGAGGCGAAGGGATTTGGATGTGGGTTTCTCAACTTCAGTCAGTATAACCATTGGGCTATAGAGTCAGTCTTTCTCTGGCCCAATGCACATTTTATTATTTATCCATAGTGGGACAGCTTCAACAAGAGAGATGGAGAGAGACCCACATCAGAATATCCCAGAGTCCAGCAGTTAGGGCACCAAGGGGGTTTAGGCACCTCCAGGGTTATGTAGCAATTTAACAGGGGTTTTGAGGATCTCCATCATGCCTAAATTTTGGACTTGGGTGTCTAACTCGCGCTTTAGTTGCTTTAGTGTAGTTCAGTGCTCACCATGGCCATTCAGGCCATCCTCTGCCATGACTGTTATCTAGGATTTCAGTTAGAGAAGTGGTTTGGGCACCTGTCTGCTGGGAAACCATTTAGATGGTGACATGTTTTGGTTACTGCTAGCCTAGATAGAATTCAGACTGACAATCCAGCTCAGTCAGAGTCAATAGCAAAGGAAGAGCATACCAAGGACTCAGCACTAATAAAGACAAAGGGCTAGATTGTGTCTCTTTGGGTATGTCTACGCTACAATTAGACACCCTTTGCTGGCCCATGCCAGCTGACTCAAGCTCGCGGGGCTCAGGCTAAAGGGCTGTTTAATTGCAGTGTAGACATTTGGGCTTGGGCTGCAGCCAAGCTATGGGACCCTCCCAGCTCACAGAGTCCTAAAGCCCAGGCTCCAGCCTGAGCCCCAATATCTACCTTGCAATTAAACAGCCCCGAGCCCTGCAAGCCTAAGTCAGATGGCACAGGGCAGCCGTGGGCTTTTAATTACAGCGTAGACATACCCTTAGGCATTGCTCTGAGTAGGGAAGCGAAACTGCTCAGGTCTGTTCCAGCAAGGGCAATACATGGTGCACAAATGGGGCTACCCCTTTGAGCCTCTAGGCAGCAAGGACTCTGCCATCCCCAGTCTGTGTGCAGCAGGAGGAGGGTTCTTTGAATCCTTGCACTATTTTGCTCACCCACACTAGGGTCAGAGACCATCTGGCCTACAACTTTTCCATTCATGCAGTGACTGCCAGGCCCAATTATAATACAATTTCTTTTGAAACCTGAAACAGATTTCAGTCTTTCAGTAGTGTTGCACAACACATGGTTTCCTCTTCAGACACACTGGACAGTTTTCCTAATTTCCTTACTGATGCAAAAGCCATATGTTACCTTCTGAAGTTCCCAGTTTGCCCTTATTGCTGCTGGTGGCTTTCAGTGTGCACAAATTACGACAACTTTGTATTAACAGTAGTGACCCAAGCCCCAAGCAACAGTGCGACCCCATTGTGCTAGGCACTGTACAAACACAAGTGAGAGACAATCCCTGTACTGAGAAGCTTGTAATTTAAATAGCCATGGCATACAAGCTGTAGCAGCAGAGGCTTCAGCATTCAAACAGAAGATTGAAAACTGGGTCATGGAGGGATTAAGGCCCTAATCCTGCAAAGATTTATGCTCCTGCTTAATTTTAAATGGATTAGGACCTAAGGGACTTGATCAAGATCACATAGGAAGTCTGTGGCAGAGTTGGGAATTTAATCCAGATCTCCTTTCTCCCAGTCTAGTAATTTAACCACAAACCTCCATCTGAATAGTGCTCATTTTAATGTTGATGTGCTATAGAAATGGGGGGTAGAGGGGAGGAGTGGGGGGCATTATCCTAGAGTAGCTTTTTCAGCCACCTAAAAATTGTTTCAATTAATAAAATTTTCAATTTTAAAAATATTGTAATTGCTTCCATCAGTGAAATAAAAGAACTGAGGTTTTTACTGCTCATTCTGCCAAACTCTTTCCGCACTTGTCCTTTGAATGGAACATACACTTATAGCAAAGCATTTGCAAAGTTCATTAAAACCTTCTGGAGAAGGAGGAATTGATACTAACTGCTAGCAGATGGATGAAATGAATTCAGCTATTTTATGAATCCATAAACTGTATTATTAAGGAAATGATCAATTGTGTGAGCACTGCAGCAAATTGCAGGACATTCACACAAAAATTGCAGCCACAGCAGAGCCTTGCTCAACTGTTCTTCCCCACAAATCCTCTGTATGCTGAATGCTCAAACTCAGTCACTCTTCTACTGGCTTCAGTGTGAGTATATTGTCCAGAATATTGCAAAAGAGCTCTTTTCCCCAAACAAGGAGGAATGACTAGTCCAAACCAACAGCTATGTATATTGTTCACTTTCCCTTATTTATGGACCACTAGATATTGCAATAATCACAGCCTAGAAAGAAATAGGATGTTATGTAAATCTCAGGATAGAAATTTAGTAGTGAAAACAGAGCAGAAAAGCATTTGTCGCTCTTATGGGCGCAGATGTGAATTAGCAAACATTGCCAGTCATTAGCCATTTTTGTTCTTCGGCAGATGTGGGCAGGCTTGATCTGGCTTCCAAGCCTACTGTGAAACTTCCTGAGAGGCTCCTAAAGCCTCTCGCCACTTGAAGGGATAGAGAGGGGTAGAGCTTGTCTTGGAACCATTGAAATTATGAGCCAGCTTCTTTGTTGCCTTCAGTGAGGCTAGGCTAATTTACACCAGCTGAGTTTCTGGTCCACTGCCCAAGAGCCACACTTCATTTGGAGCCATACTTGCAACAGCAGCCTCCTGCTCTTCCCCTGCCGTTATCTGTACTGGGAGTTGCCAAGGAAGCATAGGTGCTGACTCCATGGGTGCTCCAGGGCTGGAGCACCCACCAGCAGCCCTGTGGATCAGTGACTCCCCTCTTGCCCCCCACAGCGCCTCCCATCCACCGGCGGCCTTGCCAATCAGCTCCTCCTCCACCCTCCCAGCACTTCCCACCTGCCACGATCAGCTGTTCAGCGGCTTGGGGGAAGGGGTGGAGTGGGGGGCAGGGCCTGGGGCAGAGCTGAGGGTCAAGCACCCCGTGGGAATAGAGGAAGTTGGGCCTATGCAAGGAAGGACACTGCTCAGGAGCAACTGCCATGGCCCCCAGCTGGGCAAAGTCAGGCTGGAGGGTGGCCAGAAGTACAGGAAGAAACAGGGCTCTAGAGGAAGAGGTCGGAAAGGGAAAAGTGGGAGCTCTAGACCTACCCCTCCTGCTGCCGCCTCTCCCCCCCCCCCCGCCCCAGGAGACTAGAGCCCGCTCAGCAACTGTGTTGGGCCACAGAACACGCTCTGTTGAGAACACTAAATCAGAAACCCAATTTAGTTTCTTCAATAAAAGGCAAGAATTGGAAGGGCAGGGCGGTTGAACCACAAATTTCTGCTGAATGATTATCTGGGCTCAGGGAGGAGTCTGTAAACACTGGGTAAAACAGGCAAAAATAGATGTTAGGACCATTTTACCTCTTAGTAGGGTGACCAGACAGCAAGTGTGAAAAATCGGGACGGGGGTGGAGGGTAATAGG
This sequence comes from Lepidochelys olivacea, assembly GCF_965140295.1. Classification (NCBI taxonomy): domain Eukaryota; kingdom Metazoa; phylum Chordata; order Testudines; family Cheloniidae; genus Lepidochelys; species Lepidochelys olivacea. The sequence continues at coordinate 27,667,796 of NC_140415.1, forward strand.
AGCCTATATAAGAAAAAGACCCCAAAATTGGTACTGTCCCTATAAAATTGGGCCCTCTGGTCACCCGACCTCTTACTGTCTCCATTTTTCAGCTAGGAGCTACTTTCCGCAGTGGGAGGATAAATTGAATATGAAAAGAAAGCCACAGGCAGAGAGAATAGGGCTGGGTGTGGGCCTGGACAAGATTTTTTGACATTTTCCCCACCCTTGGGTGTGGGCATGGACAAAGATTTCTTGACTTTTTCCCCACCCTTGGGTGCAAAACAGCTCGGCTATTTTGCTCAGCAGTTTATCTGTGCTGTCAGCTTGGCTTAGTGTCAGTGAGTAGTGGCTGTAAATGGAGTAAAGAAACTGAATCAGTGAAGCAGTCAATTCACTGTATTTTCCTGCCACTAGCTGATAGTCTGTGATTTTCTTTCACTTTTCCAGCCGTTACAGAAGCCATTGAAATCCCACAGTTCATTGGCCGTAGTTACCTCACATATGATAACCCGGATATCCTCAAAAGGTAATTCACCGACCCTGACCCTAAATGATTCTGCTTTTCCTTTACCATTAAACTATAAAAGATGTTGTGTAAGTAGGTCCTATTGTACCATCAGTTAGTCCTGCTAAGCCATGGTTGCCACATGGAATGTGTTTCTTAATGTTAGAAAAACAAACTTTTTAATCATACTTATATCCCCACATCACTAGCATCTGAGCACCTCTCAGTCTTTATTGTGTTTATCCTCTTAACATCTCCATGAGGTAGAGTGGTGCTGTTCTCCCTGTTTTACAGATGAGAACCTAAGAGGCAGAGCATTAGGTTCATAAACGGACTTACGCACCTAACTGCCCCTTTAGGCACCTAAATCCCAGAATCTGGTCCAACTGGGATTCACAAAGTCCCCAGTAAGCTGCCCCTGAACCATGTAGTGCCTAAACTTGCTTAACATCTAAGTTTTTGCAGTAAAAATTCCATAGGCACCTATATTTCTACTTCTGAATATGCATCCTGCCGCCCCAGGCCAGGTGTCCAAGCCCTAGAGCAGTACACGAAGTGAGAGAAGAGAGCTAATGCTCTGCCTAACTCTCCTGCAAGGCATGCTGGGGTAAGCGTGCTCAGAGCGTGCCTACCAGATCAGGCCTATATAGGCAAAACAAATTTGGAATCTCTCTGATATTGCCATCACCAAGGGTCTAGTGCTGTTACCCTTCCCTCCCTCCCCACCTCTGTATTTATAATCATTCCTCATCAAGTCATTCCTGAACATTGGGCCTGATCCCACCAACACTTGGAACTGGCACTACAGTGCTGACACTGATGGCAATAGGTGCACAACTAGAATTTTCCTAAGGTGGGGGCCCAGCCCATGTATGACCTCGCTGAGCCCTCTCCTCCCCTTCTGAAGCAGCCCTGGAAGCAGCAGAGTTGGAGGAGACAGCATGAGGAGGTGGCAGCACAGGGCTCTGGGATGTGGGGAGCCACAGCCAAGAGGCCCAGGAGAAGCATCCACTCCTGCTCCAGGCCATAGTGGTCGCTGACCGCTTCAATCACTCTCACCTGGGCCAGTCATGGGAGATGGGATTGAAGCTGTCAGTGACCAGCATGGCCTGAATTGGGGAGCGGGGGTATCTCCTCCTGGAGCTCTGGCCGGGGTGTGATTTCAGGGGGTGGGGGGCGGGAGTCAGCAAGCAGCATCCCCCCACCCCCCCCACACACACACCTTCCCGAGCTGCAATCACTGGTAGTGCAATGGCCCAATCATAGCTGTCCTGTGCAGGCTTGGCACTGTGAAGTAGCCTGGGATGGTGCTTGGTGGGGGGGATATCCACTTGACGCACCAGCTGCAGCCCATCCTCTGTGCTCAGGTCTTTTCCCTGGGCAGGAAAGTGCCCCCCCTGGCTGTACCTAATGGCCCCCTGGGTCTGGCCTCGGTTCGCTGCTTCCCAGAATCCTGGAGAGACCAGAACTGCCTGGGATTATGGCCAGGGGGAGTTTCCATCCCCCCTTCCCCCCACACCTTCCTGGATGGGACTACTTGCAGCAGCAAGCACTTCCTGGTAATGTTTATGGGCCTGTAGTCTGTATGTTCTCTGGGGCTGACCCCATTTATTACATGCCAAATAAAATAGCACCACACATTGGCAGTCACCCTCGCTATACCCACAGCCTGTACTAAATTGCAGGGCTGTGATAGCTCCTGCCGGTACATTTCATAGAACCAAGGATTCCAACACTGCAATAGCATTTCTAGGAGTTTTGCATTGAGAAGGGGAAGTTTAACTGTGATCAGAGTAAAATATGTTCTATGGTATCAAATCATACCTTGCTGAGTGTTAGAGTACCCAGCCTATATGTCCCTAAACAGCCTTGTGTTGAGGGGTACATTGGTAAAGTTAAAAAGGGGGAAAAAAACCCATCTCATAACTTTCCTGTGTGATTATTTTTTCTCCCAATCAAACAGAGTATCAGGATCACGATCAAACGTGTTCATGAGGTTCAAGACTACCCTGAAGGATGGTCTGCTGATGTGGAGGGGAGACAGTCCCATGCGCCCTAATAGTGATTTCATTTCTTTAGGTCTTCAAGAAGGAGCGTTAGTATTCAGGTAATCTCTAACTGGTTTAATTATTTACACAGTGTGCACAAATCACCACGCTGTACAGTAATGTTATTACCTTTCAACATGGAGCAAGGACCCCTGGGATTATAACTTCATGGTCTTGTGCACTGATAGAGTTTAAATTTGTTTGGTCCCTTGGACAGGTGCCTGTGTGTTTCAAATGCACCCTGCTACTTGGTTTTACATTTTTTTCCCCCTGTGTCAAGCACCAAATTGTTTTCAAATTCAAATATTCTTACTGCCAAAAAAACCAAAATCTAAAACCCGGGCACATCAGACAACACACACAAAGTCATGTGCTCTCAGAGGAATTTTTTTTTTATTTTAAGTGCTCAGATAGCTTTTGAGTGGCTTATCTCAGAGTGCTCTGGTGGGATATTGATTGGTGGAAGCCATGTCTTTCTGTGTTAGAATTTATTTTCAGATTAAGTGAAGCAAACAATGAACTAGAGCAGGTCATCTTTAAACATTATTATAGCTGTTCACAAATGGAAAAGCTTTTTAAACCAATTAATTGATGATAGTCTAATGCCAAGATACATTATCAACGTTTTGGCTTTATCTGGTTGTGGCTGAATCTCATAGATACAAATACTAAGTTTCCCATTCCAAAGCTTATCTTGTAATGGTTGCTATAAAGGTATTTTCATGTGGTTTCCTGTGGTTAACCTTGCAAAAATCTTAGCTGTCTCAGTGTATGCGAAACAGGGAACTGAAACAGTAAATGAAATAGTTCACGGGTTTCATAGTTTTCATTAGGACAGCCAGTACTTCCAAATAATTACATGTTCTTTGGAGCAAGGACTGAACCCAGATCTCTCATATCCCAAATGAGTGTTCTAACCTCTGAGTCAGTCTTTCTCTTTCTTTGGCCTGATTAATAGTTCACTATTTATACAGAGCAAAACAGTTTCAGCAGGAGATAATGAAAGCAACCCACCTCAGGCTGTGCAATAGTCTGTTGTATGCTGTGTAGTTGTAGCTCTGTTGGGCCCAGGATATTAGAGACGAGGTGGGTGAGGTAATATCTTTTATTGGACCAGCTTCTGTTGGTGAGAAAGCTTGACTCTCTCACCAACAGAAGTTGGTCCAATGAAAGAATCCTCACACACCTTGTCTCTCCAATAGCCTGCTGGCTAGCACGCTCACTTGGGATGTGGAAGACCTGGGTCCGTGCTCCAGAACAGGCATGTGGTATTACTATACCAGCAGAAAAACTCCTCCTGTCAGCATATGCTGCACCTACAGGGCTCTGTCGCTGTAGCTCTATTGGCAGAGACTGCGTACTGTAGACTAACCCAGAGACATTGAAACGAAGGAGTTCTTGGTTTTGTGCTCAGAGCACTGGACCATGCCCCTTGCTAACATCATACAGCTCATGTTCCCCCTAATACAAATGATCCTTTTGTGAATTTCAGGTTAGTTGTTTTATTCGCTCCTATAATGTGGCCCTATTAAGCCAAAAGATTTGTGGGTTACTCATCTTTTTAGCCTTCTGTTTCTATGAAAAACCACCATACAGGAGCCCTCAGTGTTATGACTGATCTCACTTGCTGGCCTAGCAGTGCTGTGGAAGCAGCACCCTCTGCCTTTGGAGAGTAAAGAAGTGGCACATGTCACCCTGCAGCCCCCTCCATCCAATGAAGGTAGCCTTCAAAGGGAGTCCAAGCTCTTCCCCAAGGATGCTGGCTGCAAGGTGTAGCTTAGGTGGTCAAATCAAAGCTGGGGCCAAGGGATGAGGCTCCCTGGACAGTGTGTTGGGGACTCAGGGTCCCATAAGGGAGGTAAACAACATCTATTTGTTTTTAACATTTTAGCTACAATCTGGGCAGTGGCATTGCTTCTATAATGGTGAATGGCTCTTTCAATGATGGCAGGTGGCACAGAGTAAAGGCAGTTCGGTAAGTCCAGCTTCATGTTATCAACAGTCTCATTTATTTAGGAACCATTTTGGAGATTGCACCAGAGAAGTGCCCTGATCAGAAACTTAAAACAGAAGAAAACTGTAAGGGCCAGATCCCCAGGCGGTGCAAAGGCTTGCAGCTCCATTGACATTTAGACACGTTAGATGTCAGGGGTTGGACTAGATGACCTCCTGAGGTCCCTTCCAACCCTGATATTCTATGATTCTATGAAGTCGGAAGGCCTGGTGACATATATGCTAGAATACTTAGGGAACTGGCTGAAGAGATCTCTGAGCCATTAGCAATTATCTTGCAGAACTCATGGAGGATGGAAGAGATTCCAAAGCACTGGAAAAGGCATGGGCAGCAGGTATAGTAGGCCAGGGGAGGCAGAGCCTCCTGTGGCACTTGCTGCTGCCACTGGACACCCAGTTGCAGGTTTGGTGGGGGAAGTTTTTGCTTTATTATGCCCCGTGCAGGTTCTGGGGCCGCTGAGGCGGTGGTATGTGCTATTCAGCTTCCCGGGGTCATTAGTAATTTCCCTGGACTCCAGAGAGATGCTGCCTCCTCAGTTGCCCTCTGAACCTGTCATGCTGCAGCTTTTCCTGGGCGGCTTGGAGTCTGGGGAGGGGAGGTGCGTCATGGCTGCGGCTGGCCCGGGGCTCCTCCAGGCAAGGGGCGGGGGGCTTGGGGCTCCTCCAGACAGATGGGGGGCTTGGGGCTCCTCCGGGCAGGTGTGAGGGTGGGGGGAACCAGGGTTTCAGCCAGCCTGGGGTTCCTCTGACCGGATGGGGCGGGGTGGTTGCGGTGCTCGGGCCTCCGGCCAGCTCAGGGCTCCTCCGGCTGACGGGGGCACTCAGGGATCCTCCGGGTGGTGTGTGGGGGGGGGGGCAGAGGGAGCTCTTTGCGCTGGCCGCAGGGGTCTCCGGGCTCTGGTTGTGAGGGTGTGGGGGGGCACAGGTGGAAGGGGCAGAGCCAGGGGCTAGCCTCCCCGAACAGAGGTTCCACTCACCACCCATGGAAAAAGGGAAAATATAGTGCCTATCTATAAAAAAGGAAAACAGACAACCCAGGGACCTGTCTGCTTAACTTTGGTACCTGGAAAGATAATGAAGTAAATGATCAATCACTTTATAAGCATCTAGAAGAAAATTAGGTGATCAGCAACTGTCTTTATGGATCTATTCAAGAACAAATCATGCCAAATCAACCTAATAACCTTCTTTGATGGTGTAACAAGTCTTGTGGATATGGGAAAGCAGTAGATGTGATATATCTTGACTTTAGTAAGGCTTTTGATACTGTGTTACATGACCTTCTCATAAATAAACTAGAGAAATGTAGCCTCGATGAACCTACTCTAAGGTGAGTAGATATCAATGGCTCACAATCAAGCTCAAAGGGCACATTGAGTGATCAAGTATCTGTCCTGAGTCTGGTTCTATTTGATATTTGTATCAATGGTTTGGATAATGGCACAGAGAGTACACTTCTAAAGTTTGTGGATGGTACCAAGCTGGGAGAAGTTGCTGGCTCTTTGGAGGACAGGATTAGAATTCAAAATGATCATGACAAACTGGAGAAATGGTCTTAAATCAATAAAATGAAATTCAGTAAGGACACATGCAAAGTACTACACTTGTGAAGGAATAATCAATTGCACAAATACAAAATGGGAAATGACTGCCTAGGAAGGAATACTTCAGAAAAAGATCTGAGGATAATAGTGGATCACAAACTAAATATGAGTCGACAATGTAATTGTGTTGCAAAAAAAGTGAAAATTATTCTGGGATGTATTAGCAGGAGTGTTGTAAGCAAGACATAGGAAGTAACTCTTCCACTCTACTCAGCATTGGTAAGATCTCAACTGGGGTATTGTGTCCAGTTCTGGGCGCCACGTTTCAGGAAAGATGTGGACAAATTGGAGAAAGTCCAGAAGAGAGCAACAAAAATTATTAAAGGTCTAGAAAAGGTAACCTATGAGGAAAGATTGGGAGAAAAATGGGTTTGTTTAGTTTGGAGAAGAGAAGATTGAGGGGGTACATGATAAGTCTGTGGGTACTTTAAAGGTTGTTACAAAGAAGAAGGTGATAAATTGTTCTTCTTAACCACTGAGGACAGGACAAGAAGTAATGGGCTTAAATTGCAGTGAAGGCAATTTAGGTTAGACATTAGTAAAAACTTCCTAACTGTAAGCGTAGTTAAGCAATAGAACAAATTACCTAGGAAGACTGTGGAATTGCCATCATTGAGGCGTTTAGGAAAGCCTAAAAGCAAACAGGTGAGATAAACACCTGTCAGGGATGGTCTAGATAATATTTAGTCCTGCCTCAGTGCAGGAGACTGGACTAGATGACCCCTTGGATCTCTTCCAGTTCAACATTTCTATAATTCTATGGCACGGACCTTTGGCCCTAAACGCTTAGCAACTTTGAACTCATGTGGCAGAAGAATTACAAACAAACATTGTCATACTCAAGATGATCTAGGCAAAGAGCAGCCTTGAAGTCAGGCATAGCTCAAACCAGTCTGCCCTAGTAGTGCATGGTTAGTTATAGAAGCTGTGGTAGGCGTGTACTTAAATCCATACCACTCACTTGAAGGCTGTTTCATTTGATTCCATGTGTGTCTTATCTCAGATTACCATTTGAGTTAAGAGTGATATTTTGAACTTTCCAGATAAATAAAATTCTAAGTGTGGGTTAGTACCTGTGTTGTAGTGTTGCATCTATATCACTATTTTTCCAAAGTATTTAGAACAGCAGAAACACTATGGCTTAGGCATTTTGGGAGGTACACTAATGGGAGTTAAGTGCCCCCATCATCAAGAGAGCAAACCCCTTTCTTTGGCAGCTTGGCTAGCTATCTTGAACCCAGAGGCTGAAAATAGCACATTTCATATGCTACTGATTTCAGTGAAAGAAGGAGTAGGGTTGCCAGATGTCTGGTTTTCTGAAGGCTCCAGTCAGCATGGCTGCTTAAAGTCCAGTCAGCGGCACAGTGGGGCTAAGGCAGGCTCCCTACCTGCCCTGGCTCCGCACTGCTCCCGGAAGCGGTCAGCATCTTCCTGTAGCTCCAAGGCACAGGGGTGGCCAAGGAGGCTCAGCGCACTGCCCCTGCTCTGAGCACCGACTCCACAGCCCCCATTGGCCAGGAACAATGGCCAAAAGGAGCTGTGAGGGCAGCACCTGTGAGCGCAGGCAGTGCGCAGAGTCCCCTGGCCCCTCCTCCTAGGAGCTGGACATGCTGTCCGCTTCTGGGAGCCACCTGAGGTATGTGCTGCCTGGCTGGAGCCCAAATCCACTCCTGCACCCCAACCCCCTGCCCCAGGTTAGAATCCCCAAACTCCCTCCTGGAGTCCACACCCTAGCCCTGAGCCCCTTCATGCACCACAAACCCCTCATCCCCAGCCCCACCCCAGAGCCTGCACCCCCAGCCAGAGCCCTCACTCCCTCCTGCACCCCAACCCCCTGCCCAGCCCTGAGCCCCCTCCCAAACCCTAAACCCCTCATTTCTGGATGCACCCCTGAGCCTGCACCCCCAGCCCAGAGCTCACCCCCCTCCCGCACCCCAACCGCCTGCTCCAAGGTGAGTGAGGGTGGGGGAGAGCGAGCGACAGAGGGAAGGGGGATGGAGTGAGTGGGGGCATGGCAGGCGCAGGGCCTCAGGGCAGAGGGTGAAGCAAGGGTTCTCGATTTTGGGCAATTAGAAAGTTGGCAACCTTAAGCAAAGCAACCCATGAAATGGCAATTACATCAATGTAATTATTATTATTATTATTAAACATTTATACTATGGAAGTGCTCAAGAGCCCAGTTAGGAAGAAGGTTCCCTTGAGTTACCTGCTGTACAAACCCCTAGTAATAGGCAGTCTCTAAAGTCTTACAATCACGAGGGAAAGGTGCTTTTTTCTGTATTTGTGTTTTAACGGTCGCCTATTTTTTTCATTTATTTTCTTCTCCCTTCCCCTCCCGCTTTTAAAAACAAAAATTCTGCTAATTTCTTTCTTTTGGGTTTTAAACAATTGGAATTTTTAAAAACCCATCTTAAAACTTTGCCCCTGTCCATTTTCTGAAGAATGTTACCCTCTGCCCTCTTACTTTTATTAGCTGTATAATGTCAAGTGATAAGATTTTGTAGCTCCCCAGCCCCCTCAGCAAGGAGGCTGCACCCTAAAGAGAAGAGACACCCTGCTTGGGCTCCTCTAAGGTCCATAGCAGAATCATGCACTGCTGACTTCCAACAGCAGAAGGGAAGGGGAGAGGGAGGCAACACCCCGCCCCTCCAGTCACCCAGGCAACCTTTCTCCCTCAACCAATGGGAGGAAGAAAGAGCAGCAATCTCCAGTACACAATCAGAGGCAGAAAACAACCAGACAGACTGCAAGCAGTTTCTGACCCAGGGCAGAGCCCCAGATGCCTGGGAAAGGAGGATGAAGGCTATGAATAGCCTGGCTTTCCCACGTGGCACAGACCAGCTGGGGCGCAGAGGGGAGAGATCTCCCTGCAGCCTGCTAAAATGCTGGCCCAGCAAATGCCCAGTCTGTAAACCCAGCCTGCAAAAAAGCCTCAGCGAAAGCCAGTCCACTCCCTCTGCCCCCAGCCTGCCTGCCAACAACAGGAGGAGACAGCCCATCTCACCTGCCACCACCTGCAGCCTGCTTGCACTGCAGCCAGCCCACTCCAGATCTGAGATTTTTAGAGCCAGAGACCTGACCTGCTTACATCTGAACCCATGGGTTCCAAGCTTTAAAAACTGTCAGCACCATTCTAGAAGGGAATGGGCAGTAAGTCCCTCTCCAGCAATCCCCAGGGAGGACCTGCTTGCCTGCATCATGTCTTGACTGCTCAGCCAGAACAGGAGCCTGAATGAATACCCTGTAGTATAGTTAGATATGTAGTTAGGGTTCAGTCTTGCCCCATTAAGGCATGTTGCATCTGCACAATGATTTTCATCTACATGGATCAAGACCCTGCATTGCCAACTCCCAGTGTAATAGTATGTTTCTACGAGCACCTCCTTATGGGCCTGCAGCGTGTGCCCATGTGCACCACCTGGGAACCTGAGACATGGGGGACAGGTGGAATGGAGGGGGTGGGGTCGTGACTCCACGCTGGCTCTCCACAGCTGCTTGCACGGCTCTACTCGACCTGGGAGGGAAGTCTGGGGGGCAGGGAACTGCTCGCTTCGGGCAGGGCCAGGTAGAGGGTCCACAGTAAATCCCCACAGCTGCCCGCCTGTCTCTTATCATGGCCGGGCTGCAGCTCCAAGGTCCTCCTCCCCGCAGCGAGAGCCGGGTTGGGCAGCTGTGGGGAGCCAAGGGTTGCCAACTCTCCCGGTTTTGTCAGGAGTCTCCCGGAATCAGGCCCTATCTCCCAGAGGCTATTGCGGCCAAACCAGGAGATTTGGGGTGTTAACAGTCCTGCGGTGCAGCGGGGCTAAGGCAGGCTTCCTGCCTGCACTCGCTCCACACCGCTTCCAGAAGCGGCCAGCACTGTCCCTGTGGCACCAGGGCGGGAGGCGAAGGGGGTCTCCACGCGCTGCCCCCGCCCCAAGCGCTGACTCTGCAGCTCCCATTGGCTGAGAACTGCGGCCAGTGGGAGTTGTGGGGGCGGTGCCTGTGGGCAGGGGCAGCACTCGGTGCTTTCTGCCCCCTCCCCCATCCGAATCACTGCCAGAGGGATGTGCCAGTCACTTTTGGGAGCCCCCCTAGGTAACTGCCATCCCCCCACCCCAGCCCTGAGCCCACACTCAAATTCCCTCCCAGATGCTGACCTCTCACCCCCTCCTGCACCCAAACTCCCTTCCAGTGCCCACACTCCGCACCCCCACCCGCTGCCCCAACCTTAGCCCAGAGCCCCTTCCCGCACCCAAACTCCCTCCCAGAGCCTGCACCCCCTTCCGAATCCCCTATGCACCCCTCCCCCCTGCTGCAACCCCGTGAAGGTGAGGGAGGGTGAGGGAGGGAGAGTGAGCAATGGAGGGAGGAGGGCTGGAGTGAGCAGGTCCAGAAGGAGCGGGGCAAGGGTATTTGAGTTTGGGCCATTAGACAGTTGGCAACCCCAGAGGAGCCTGGGTCCCTCCACCTGCCCTGGGTGCGGGGTCCTGGGACACGGGCAGGGGGGCTGCCTTTGTTTCCACCTCAGGTGGGGGCCCCCGCCTCCCCCACTTTTGGGAGGGCTCTGGCACCCTTGCCCTCGACTGAGGCTAGTGAGGGCTGGCCTGCAGGCAGGGACTCCGGGTGGCTAGAGCTGGTGCTGGTACCACTAGGGGTTAGGGGCTGTGCTGGGGCCGTGCTGTCTGCCCACCCAGCTCTCCAGCGTGGGGGTGGGGTGTGCTCAGCTGCCTGTCCGCCCACCGAGCACTCCGGAGCTGGGGGCAGGGGAGATGCTCTGGGCTCCAGCGGGGCAGGGGGGAGGAGGGGCGGGCCTGGCAGGGGCTAGCCTACCCAAGCCCACCGGTTACCCACTGTCCATGCCTGTAGTCAATCTTGTAATAAACTAACTCAAGATTTATTAACTAGGAAAAAGAGTTATTTACAGGTTAAAGCAAGCAAGTGTATATACACAGATGAATTTCAGTCTGGGATTCAAAAGGTGCCAGAGATGTAGCAATCTGTCAGCACTGAATGGGCTTACTCCAGGTCAACCTTGAGGATCTCTGCTGTTTTGTTTCTTAATCCAGGCCTTGTGAGAGTTCAAACTGAAGAGGGATGACAAATCTTTATGTCAACTATTTTTATTTCCTTCTTTCTGCACTCAAACCCATAGGACAAGGCTGTCTTCATAAGTGGCTGGGGCAGTTAACAAAACTTTTGTCCCATGATGGTCCACTTAATTTTTGATAGTCCTCCTGCATTTAGTGGGGGTGGGAGAAGAGGGGAAGGCACTCTTCCCATCTGAGTTCACAAAGTTCAGAGCAGGCATTGTTACAATTATAAAACAAACATATTTTACCTGTAGCATGGAATACAGATAAGCGAGATTAATGCATGCAGCAATTTACAAGCATATTATAGGGTCTAAACACAATACATTTTTATAATACTCCTGGGGAAATTCTGGGCTAAAAAATTAAAAAGTCTGCACACAATATTTTAAAATTCTGCATGTTTTATTTGTAAAAATAACACCATATAATCGGGCCAGTTTCAATTATTTTGGTAATTTATTTCAAAATACTTATCAGCAACTATGTCTGTAAGAATAGAGTTACAAAAAAATTCCCCCAGGAGTACAGAGTTAAGGAAACCCTAGGACAACTCAGTTCCTTTTCTCTTCCCCTTCCTCCCTCCAGTATTATTGGACAGGAGCAGACCCTGCTGTTGAAAAATCAATTGGTGTAAACTTATGTACTTTGGTCACATCAGGCTAGCGCTGGGGATAACCTTGAGAAAGATATCATAGAGGGGATGATCAGCAGAAGGCTTCCGGAAATTCTGCTGTGATGTCACCCATATTCCTTTCCTTTTTAACCCTCAGCATATTTGTTTTCAATTTTCTTCTTTCATCCCCTTAACAACCTGTAGAAACTCATTCCTTCTCTCCTGCCTCCTCTTAATACTTTACTCACCCAAATGACACTGTGGTGTTTCAATTGAAGAGCACCTCATGGAATCTTCCCCAAATCAAGATCAGGCCTTCACAATAAAAGCACCGTGCTCAGTGATGATAGGTCTGAGCTGTCCAACCTTGTGGAGGAGGAGCTGCTGCTGCTTGATTGTTTACACTATGCAATGGAGGAATCAGTTGCTAGAGTAAACCCAAATTCTGGATTTCATTTTCCATTTCAGGGATGGGCAGTCTGGAAAGGTAACTGTGGATGATTACGGTGCTAGAACTGGTAAATCACCTGGCATGATGAGACAATTAAACATCAATGGAGATCTGTACGTAGGTAAGTGACCACCATTGTAGACTATAGTGGTCCACTGAGAACCCTGCATGCTAGTGGTTAAAGCAAGTAACTAGATGCTGAGCTCTAATCTCCTTTTAACAGTTGACTATGAGCTGTGGTGGAAGGGATTAGCTTCCCAGTTTTCTCTATCAGGCTCATCACAATTGTATTTTTGAGTGCCTAAGAAATGATATTTAAAAAGAAGGAAGACCCTCATTGAAACCAGCTGCTGTATCAGAGCTGATGCTTCCTTTTGTGTTAGAATAGGAATCTAGTACTGTAGTGTGGTTTACATTTTTTAAAGTGAAAATAAGGAAGCGCATGTTCTTCTATGAGTTTCTCATTCACTTGATCACACTCTGTCTCTCCTAGGTGGCATGAAAGAAATAGCACTTCACACAAACCGACAGTACATGAGGGGTCTGGTGGGGTGTATCTCGCACTTCACCCTGTCAACAGATTACCACATTTCACTGGTTGAAGATGCCACAGATGGGAAGAATATTAACACCTGTGGGACAAAGTGACAAGAGCAGACTCTCCACATGGAAGGACCGTTGTGTGGATGTGGGTGTGGCTGAGACCAAAATGACCGGTACTGCACTCTAAGGCCAATGCTTTGAGTTAGTCATGAAGGAAAGAACCAAACTGAAGGGAAATCATACAAAGGGGGACCATTTTCCACTCTCCTCCTTTTCATGCTCTGTGACTCAACCAAACTGAGTATTTTGTGTAGGAAATGTCACATTTAACCATTAAATGTTTAGTGAACACTGAAGATCATACATCCATACAAATTACAAAGAAAGGTGTGATGTAATGAGTGTTGTGATTCCATAGAGATTTTTTTACGTATCCACCAGAACAGTATTGAAACATATTCTTTCCAGCTTACAATGGCACAGTGACTATCATCCAACTAACATCTTTTCAGGCTCTGTATCTATGCATTCAAATTTCTGTCCCAGAATAAGCAGATCTTCTTACCATTCACTGCAGTGTTCAAGTTACGGTCCATCCTACGTAAATAACAAAAACCTACATCTCCTGGTTTCAAAACAATGTTGTTTGCTGAAGAGGATAATTCTTAATATTAAAGTCTACTTTTTTATTGCCAGCAGCAAAATCAACAGTCCAATTTTGTAGAAGTAATTTTGTACTTGTATATTTTTATAGCTGCAGCAAAAGAACTGATCAATTAGTATAACTTCTAAAGTTTAGGTGTACTACACTTAGCTCTTTGCACATTTTCCTAAAAATAACAAAACAAACTGTTTTTAATTTGTTATATAAGGAAGTTTAATGTCTGTATTATACAGTGTCAGTGAAGATATTTGTGAATTATAACCAGTTTTAAATCTGACTTCTTTTTTGTAAATTTTGACAGTTAAAATTGAACGTTCATGAAGCTTTCATGGCTTAAACAGATTAAAAAGATATAAAAATCTCTTGCTACTGTGATATTTCACCATCAGTATTTATCTATCTGATTTCACACAAAGATCAGACTGTGTAAGCAAGAGGACGTAGCAGAGTGCAGCCAACTTAAATACTTCATTTTCCATGCATCAGAATAAAACCTATTCAACAGTATTTGTCAAACTGATGTTTATAGGATCAGCAGAACAGACAGAAAATGCTGCAGGGAGAGTCGGAATTTCAGAGTTTGGAGATTTGTCATTTTCATTTGGCTGTGTTCACATAAAGTAGAATAGTGAGCAGTGAACAAACCAACGAAAATATGAGGCAACACATATAATGGTGTAGCCCTTAAAGGCCACCATAATGTGGAAACTCAAGGACCCCAATACTGCTGCCAGAATCAGTCAGTACTGCAGGTGCAGTTACAGAATATTAGTCAGCTACTGGAGTGCTGCCAAGGAAATGATGCTGGATCTATTGGACAGGAGAGGAAGATGGCTGTATGGTTATTTCCAGAAGACAGTACACGGTATGGTGCACTGACCGGAGCACACTGACTCAGGTGGATTTCTGGCCTCGGTAGCTGAACTTTTAATATAGGGCTAGGGTCATTCAAAGACCTAGTGAACCAGAAGAGATAAGATAAAATAGAAAATTGTTCTGCTAAAGTACTAGATTAGTTAAATGAAGACATTTGTAAGACAATATACTCTTCAAGTAGTACTTGTTTAGAAGATGATGTAGAAACAGGCATTTAAGCAGGTTTCTGCTGCATTTTATTGTGAACATAGAGATGGCAATTCACTTGGAGCCTCCTATTGCTATACCTTAAATATATGGGACCATTTATTAAGAGTGACTCTGTTGCTATGTGTAGTCTCTGTGAAGCACAGCTGTTTGGTCAGCACTACATGACGCTTTAATCATATTTACTTTTACCTTTTTTCATCTGGTTGCTTCCTCTCTCCTTTCAACTCTGTCATAAAATCTGGAGCCCTGTTCAAAGATCACCATCTGGCAGGAGATGACTATGTATTTTAAGAAAGTTTATTACAGATAAGGCCACCTCAGGACAAGGAGCTATGTTGGTGGAACAGGGACTGGTCTTTGAAAAGTGTGGGTTTGGTTTTTAAGAAACTCCATGTTTGTTAGTGTGGGAGGCCAATAGAGATATACACCACAAACCGACAAACACTCATAACTCGGATTGCCTCACTGGCTATGTGAGACCTCTGAGTTGCCAGCCTCACCTATCCAGCTGAGCAAATGAAGCATAATAAGAAACATGGCTGCACTAGCAGATGCTGTGCATACTGTAATACTGGGCTCCTTTAAAGCGGATTTCTTTTGGGCAGCTTTAATTTTAAAGATAGCCTTGCTCACCCCTTGAAGAACGGAGCTGAGAAACCAAATCTCTCACTGCAGTGAAGGGGCCTACCTACCACCACCAATAAAGGATCCAGCTTTTTGACTTGTTTCACATTCTTGTTGGAATTCCAGCTGCAGTGGGGTAGCAGCAACATGTTCAGCCTCATGGTGAGTGGGGGAGAAGCCACGTATTGCTTAACACTGCCCCCTATGCTTGCTTAAGGACTGACATTGACAGTCTGAAAGGAAGTTATGGCCTCCTTGGCTGGAAGTAAAGTGAGAGGATCAAACAGACCTTGAGAGTGGAATAAAAAGGGAGGATTATTTGGGCTCTAATTTTCACATCACAGGCTGGAGAAGAAGAAATGGTACTTTACAAAGCAGTCAGTCATTCTCCACAGGAAAACCTGACACATGCTCTGTCAACTTGTTGCATTGACACAACTATGCTCAGTACTCATGGTTGAGTTAGTTTAAAAAACAAACCCAAAACTATCCAGCACAGGTTACAAAACATGGCAGCTTTGCGTGGTGCGGGCAAGCTGTGACTAGCACACTCCCAGTTAACAAGGAACTGCGACTGCTGCAGGGTTTTCCTCCACAAAAATTCTGGGCACACTGGCAGCTCAAATACTTTTCCTTCCTTCAAGTTTTAGGACTTGACAATGTAATCAGCTTGCTCCAAAAATAGCCTGGGAGAATCAGTACAGCAGGAAAAGATTAACAGCTTTTTCATGACTGCTTTCAACAGCCCTTTGGTTTACAGTAACAGTTCACTTGAATCTGAAATACTCGGACTTACGACACAATTGGTTCCTGAAAATTGCGTCTTAAGTTGAAAAGGGTATAACTCGAATTTCCTATAGGAACAATATCAGCTCAGGCATCATAAAGTCAAAACCGACATCGTAAAGTCGAAACACGATGACAATTTATAAACGTTTGGTGTACCTCGAACATTGTAAAGTTGAAGACTGCCTGTACATAGAATCATTGCAGAATATCATATAATATTACTACATGAGCATAAATTATATGCTACACTTCACATCTTTGGGGCCAGTGCAGTGTGTCTTCCTGAGCTTTAACGTGGGCATAATACTTCAAGCATCTCCAGGTAGGGAAATCTGGCTGCTTTCCAGCGCCTTTATGCTATGCCAGTCGTGTAAAGGGAGCAGAACACAGTCCAGAATTGGGGCCTATATCTTGAGAAATGCAGAGCAAGTCTTTTGGGCCTAGATTCACAAGAAGACTTATGTGCCTAAGGTCAATGTTTAGGAGTCACGGTGGTTCTTAAAATTGCCACTCTGCTGCTACCTAACCCCGCAGGAGCTTAAATTTCCACCAGTGGGAATGCTCAACACCCCCTAACGACTGGCCACTGTCCCACAGTTAATGAGCCACTTGGAGCCCTTGCTGACACATAAGCCATGGCAAGATTCTCAAAATAAGCATTCGCCTGCCTGTCTCACCAGCAGAGCCCAATCCTGTAGGAGATTCTAGAGCACACTTAAAAGACAGATGGAGGTGAAAATGTTTGTGGCTGCCTGGCAGGTGTGTTTAAGAATGGCCCTACTGGGTCAGACCAAGGGTCGATCTAACCCAGTATCCTGTCTTCTGACAGTGGCCAGTGTCCCAGAGGGAATGAATAGAACAGGTAATCATCAAGTGATCCATCCCCTATCGCTCATTCCCAGCTTCTGGCAAACAGAGGGTAGGCACACCATTCCTGGCCATCCTGGCTATTAGCCATTGATGGACCTATCCTCCATGAATGTATCTAGTTTATTTACTTATTCAATAGCCCTGTGGGAGAATCAGGCTTAAGTCTTTTCTCCACTAAATCTTTATTTAAACCAAGTGGAATACCTCCAACAGGAGTGACAGAGAGCCCCACCCCCAGAAGGAACCTGGTGGTCAGGGCACTCAACATAGGATGTGGACTCAAGGCCCTTTTCCAAATTGGGTAGAGCATGAATTTGAAAACAGCTCTCCCACATCCCAGGTGAATGCCCTAACCAGTGGGCTCTTGGCTACAGTGGGGCTCGGGAGAGGGCACTTTCCAGTCCCTCCATCCCCTCTCCAGATAGGGTTGACCTGACCTAGACACCTAAATCTTGCGGGGGGGGGGGGGGGAGGGTGGCACCTATTTCCAGATGCCGAAGCCCCAGTTCCCTAGGCAATAGGTGTCCGAAGAGCTTGGCCCAACACCTCACTCCTCTCATCATCCTAATGTTCCACGTCTCTTGAACGCCCCACTGCAACCAGCAGACTAGGCTCCTGCAGCTTTGTGGCACTGACCCTGTCTCGTCTTAGTGGACGTTTCACACCAGTTCTTCTCCGCCCTAGCCCTAAGTACACACTAGTCCTTGACATGGACGAGTAGCTAGACATAAAGTAGACTGGTGACATCAGGCACACAGGCAAAGGCAGGGTCTTAGTCCTCCATAGATTTACTACTCACCTGCCCTCTCAAAAGGCAAAAATCATTCCCCTTCTTAGCACACCCTCACTGGCACCTAGCACCAACCCAGTTTCTAGGAGCCAGCTATTTGGGAATTAGCTGAATTCATGCCTGACACTCACAGAGCAGTTTATGCACTAAGCAACAAAGAAGGAGGTCAGGAGAGACAAAAACAGGCAGAAGGAAACAAGACACAGACGGGGGGGAACATATTGTGAGTGCGTCTTATTACTTCAGCCATCTCGCCCTGCTGCCCAAGAGAGAAAAGATGTCATCTTTAGTGTGTGGCACCAACAAACAAAAATTAGCATGGATTCAAACGCAGGCAGGGCACTTTATGGCAGGCTGCTGTTGGGACAAAGTTGCTTCTATTTAATTAACTTGCCATGAGTGATTGTTTTTTAATTAAAAAGCACTCAGTTTTTGTAACACTTTACATTTGGTAAACACACTACATCAGGCCAGACATGCTGTCCAGGTATACCCAGGGCCCAGCTGCGGGGCATCTCTGCTAGCTACATCAGTTACAGAAAACTGACTGCATCACTTTTTTGCTTGGGATGCAAGTTTCCAGCACTATATATAAAATGTCAAATGCTACAACATTTTTGTGGGGCAAGCCAACTCATAAAAATCAGCTTCACTTTTCAGCCATTTATTTTTCAGGGGAAGCCCCTCTAACTTGTAATTGGCCTTGGGGCTTGCTACTCAAAACATTCCCAGCTCCAATGAGTGTAGCCCTCCCGCCCCATCTATATTTTTTCTGTGGGTTGAATGATCATGTTCTAACTACCTTATATGGGGACAAGGCACCATTTGCCTCACTGCACAGTGTCATGTGCACGCTGTGGCAGTTGCCCTCTTTGCACAAGACTTTCACAAATGAATAACTGCTCTTTATTGGCATCTCTGTTTGGCATAGCTCCCAAATGGCCTTATCTTTTCATTGAATTCAGCATCATGTGGCTCAGGCTGCTCTACAAACACAGAAAGCTGTCACTTTGTGAGCCCTGCCCCAGAAAATAGAAGTGATTAAAAATAACCACTTATGCCGTATCCAAGTTTGAGACATGACTGGTCCCAGCTGCATATTAGGAATTTCTCCTTCAGCCTGAGATGTCTGTGCAATGCAAGGGAAATCGTCCACAGCTGAAATCTAAAGCTGTCCTGGGTGCTGTGAGGCATGGCCACAGAAAGGGTTAAACATCCTGAAAAACAAATATCCCTCAAAAGACATTTGGGAAGATGATGTTTGTATTTTTGTGTATTTACATATATATGTGTATGGTCAACAATGTAATCAACAGTCCCTGTCTATGTTGTATTCTGTTAATTCAAAGAGTAAAGGAACATCCTGTCATTTTAATGAATTGGAAACACAGGATATCTTGGCATTCATCCCACTTTGAAATATACTGTGAATGGTGGAGGAACAAGCAAATTGCCTTATGTTAATTCATACAGCTAAATACCAGTGTTCCACCGCCTTCAAAATCATGCTAATTACCTTTTGAAATCCAGCTTGTCAAAAGACATAAAATTGTATAAAAGATCGTTGGGTACTGATTCTGTCATCTCAGATCTGTTTAAGCTTCACTGGGGGAAGTTTGAGTTGCAAGACTGAGGTCCCATTTATGCTGGTATGCCCTGAATATGATATTTGGACATGGGGCTATAACCTATGAACTATTTCTGAAACAACTCTTTGCAACTACAAAGCTCATCATCTCTGCTATGAATCTGAACCTCAATGACTTGAGCTCACGTCTGTATGTATTGATCTTTTAACCATACTCTCTTTTGTTTTTTAATAAATTTTAGTTTAGTTAATAAGAATTGGCTGTAGTGTGTATTTGGGTAAGATCTGGAATATTCAGTAACCTAGGAGGTAATGTGTCCGATCCTTTGGGATTGGTTAAACCTTTTCTTTTATATGATGAAATAAGATTTTCAGAAATCATCATATTTGACGTGTGTACCTGGATGGCGGCCTGAGGCTGGATCACTTTAAGAGAACTGTGTTGTTTGGACTTCTGAGTAACCAGTAAGGTAATAAAGAAGCTGTTTTGTAGTGGCTTGGTAAATCTAAGTATTAGAATATCCACCAGCTTTTGGGAGATTGTCACCCTAATTGAGTGACCACAGCTGGTCACAGATGCATTACTAACATTTGTAACAGGTTTATCTGAGGCAACAGAGATGATCTTATCTGTCTGGTAACCAAGATTTTGTGATGAGTGCTTGCACTCCTTACACCTGGGGCAGCTGAGACACCACCAAAACACTGCTGGAGAATCACTAAATGAATGCGCAGCCAACTTCCAAAGTGTCCAAGTTAGCATGCCAAAGTTTTCATTTTGGTCACTTGGATGAGCATGAAGGCTCTTAAATACCAGCTGGAGTCTACAGCTTTGGAATTTGGTACCCTAATCTCTTGAACTGGCAAGCAATATCTTAAGTCAGCATTCATTTTTCTGGGAGAGTTTGAGAACTACGCTAGCAGATAGTGTGTAAAAATTAGGGAGGCTCTATGTAGCCATCTACTAATTACCCTCCCACCTGGTTTGTCTTGCAGTTTAGAAATTTCCCATAAATGTCTGACTGTGACCCCAGGCACACCTGTTTTCACATGCTACTGCAGTATTTGTACAACATAGGCCTTGTAAGGTATCATATGAAAGCTAACACCACACTGGTTATTATCATTATAACATTAGCACATGCATTCTAAATGTGCAGTTGTGAATTCCCTCTGTGATGTTACTAGTGTAAGTATAGAACATTGTAAAAACAAGACAGCCTAGCCTAGGTCAAGGTGATAAACAGGTTCATCCTAGACAAAGGAATGTGGGGTTATCTCAGCTTAATTATTAGCAGTAAACAAAGCCATCAAGCTAAACCAGCAGAGGTTATCCTGATTCTGAACTGGAGACAGAGAATTAACCTGGCTCCTGCCCGCCCCCCCAACCCCAGGCACAGGAGACTGAATCCCCAGGGCAGGCCTTTTAAGACAAAAAACAACCCCTTTAGAGTTATAAGGAACAGAGAGAGACACTCTATTTTTATCCTTCACCTTGGGAGACAAGGAAGTCTAGCCATTTGATCTCTGTGAGGGGTCCTGGCCAGCAAAAGCTTGGCGATTGTGGGTGAGAGAAACCATCTTGAACAAAGACTGTATCTTGCTAGATTGTTTTAGACTTTTAGATGCATGTTTTCACTCTTATTTGTTTGTAGCATCTCTACCTTTATCCCTTTTACCCTTCTGTCACTAAATGTGTTTTGCTTTCATTATAAATCATCAGTGTTGTATAAATTCAGTAAAGTGTGTGCTTCTAGACAATGGACAGGTGAGAGTGTTTTACTGTCCCTGTAAAAGCAGCAAACCTAACACTTTCCCTGTGAGGGTCCAGTGAGAGGGACGGGTCCCTGCACTGGATGTTTTTTAGGGTGAATTTGGGGCTGGAAGGGCACTAAAGTCGGCCTGCAAGGAGCAACCAGGTTGGACAAAGCCAGGATGACGCTTGTGGGCCGCTGGCAGTCTGTTGAGGTCAGAGCTCTGGACCAAAGCTGCACAGCTACAAGACACCCAGGGTTTCCAGGCAAACAGTGACCAAACCCTTACTAGTCTGGGTGAACCCCAGAACGTCACACTGACATACTCATACTTTTGGCTTCAGTTAATATTTTTTTTTCTGGGGGTCAGATGCAATAATCTCTCCCAACAGTTAGATTAGAAATCTGTCATAAAACTAATTGTCCATATGATTTAGTGTTTTCTAAGGCCTTGCAACTAATTTTAAATATGTCTTTAAATGTCAGTGTGTGACAGGAGTTTCTTTAGGAGCTTGTTTCTGAACTTCATAATACGGTAGGTCGTACGGAGCACCTCTCAGTTCCTACTAGCCCAGTGGAGCAGGAAACCAGAAATGTCAACTGAACTGATATAAGCCACATAATGGAGCACATTGGCATGAGGTCAGTAGCAGATTTATTAAACACCCGGGGCCAAATTCTGTCATCATTTATACTGGTGTAAAGCTGAAGTAACTCAGTTTATACCAAACAAACACTTGACTCTCTCAATTAAAAAAATACATAAGCAAAGAATGTTCAAACCTATAATAGAGTAAGAAAATATATTTATTAAATTCTATGGCAATACTATGGCAAAACTGTTAAATACATGCATATTTTTAAACAGACATAAGCAATATGTCAAGAGTTACACAGCCAAGCAAACTAGCTTAAAATGTATGCAAAAAAGGTGGAATCTTAGTACTAGGTTAGTTATAAATGTAGCATACCATATTATCATGTTTCCCAACATGATGTCACACTTCTCTTTCCAAGCATGCGTTTGTTTAGATGTCCATTCAATAAAACTGTCTGCTAATACATTTTCGTGAATCAACATTTTGTTTACTTGGTGCGTTTTAACTTTATTTAATAAAGTGCCTTGTGATTATTCTGTTTTAAATACATAGCAGATTTGGAAATGTATGCCAATTTCAGCAAAAAACTGTCGTGGTAAATTTCTAAATTAGAAGCAATGTAAAGGGAAGAGTGTTAAATTGACTGTCTTTTTCACCTTCATTTATTCTCAGAACTAACTTCATACTTTACAATTTGAAATTAGTGGACAATGCTTTCATTAGTGCTATAAACAGATTCCATTGAAATACATGTAAAAAACATAAAACATTTCTAAACATAATATTTAGGCTGTAAAAAAATATGGTATAAAAGAGACCTAAAAAACCCACTAAACCCATTCACAGTATGTGTTTTTAAACAACAGCATTTTAGCATAACACTATTTTTTTCTCATCACCTGGAGGATACTACCAGAACGTTTAATCTGTGCACCACAATAGGATAAAGTTTAGAATTGAAATTACATTGCATTGTGGCAGGATTTTAGGCAAGATCTGAATCAAAATAGTCAAAAGTGAAAGTCAACCTCCTTTGCAAGCATTCCAGGAGCTCTATGAAATGTAGTACTACGCATCCTCATTCACTTTTTACTATTACATAAAGAGATACTGCCAGATTAAAAATGTATTTAAAAATTCATTTTCTTATTTTTGTTACAAACCCTTGAATAATCTAAAGTAAAAGGAAGCCCTTTGCTAATTCAATTTGATTTTTCACTAGTTAAACTGATTACTTTTTGAATTTTTCTGAGTTTGAACAATGAAAATAAATTAGCAACTTTTCTTCATAGTCAATTTCTAATCGATTACACTCTTTAGTTCTCATGCCTTAGTGAAATGCGGCAATATGAGTTGCAAATGTTTGTTTTAAAAAAATTGTTCCAATTAGAATTGTTTAAATCATGAAAATATTTCTGTTGGTGTGCGCTTTTGATTTTTTTTCTTATTACACAGATCCTAACTCTGCCAAATTTTATCTAGCAATATCTCCTTAAGTGGTACATAATAAAAAGGAGCCTGTGAAATAATTTAGGCTTAAAATGTAGTCTGCCAAGGTTTGAAACTCATGTGGATATTCATCTCCCTTCTGCAGAGAAATCAGCTACCATTTTGTGGGCAAAACTATTCTTTCACCTGCTGGGACAATTTCTAAGGCTGCAAAACATCACTCCTGCTAGCCTCATTTGATACTTGTTTGCCTAACATGAAAAAGGAACCACAGATATTGGCTATGTTAGAAACACTGGGGGAAATCCAGTGTTAGACAAATGGAAAAGAAAATAATTATGATGAAAGGAACTATTTTCCAGCTGCTATGAGGACATTTAAAAAATAACAGATGGGCCCAAGCTTCAGGATGTGGAACTGGATCTTTAAACATACCAAGTTTGGAGCTGTATCTGGGCTTGGATTTCAAAACCTCCGAAGTCTGAATGTATTTGGATTTGGGGTTCTTGTTCCTCTCTAAAGAACAGAGAGTTACTGAAACAAAAACTACAACAGTCTAAAGAACAACTGCTAACAGCATCCATTTAAACGTTAATTGCACAAGTCAATATTTTACATGCAACAACATGAACCACAATGTAACCATGTTGTGGGAAGTCCAGGTAGCATTCCCCTTTCTAGCATTTTAGAAAATGTTCTACCTCTAATACGTCATGTGCCAGAGTGGGGCTCTCTGATAAAATGTCCTGGAATTTCAAGATGACTTATTATACAATATGGAAGTACAGTATAAGTACAAGTATATATTTGCATAAATAATTTAGGACCTTTAAAAAAATTAGAAATGATATTAAAACCATTTGAACTAAAATTCTCCCAAAATTCCTCTACTTTGGAACTGAGAATACTATTTTATTTACACGAGAAGCTAGGATATGCTAGCTATTTATTATAGTAAAACACAGCACAGCTATCCATTTGATTCTTCCAGTCTAATCAATTTTCATGTTTTTCCTTTATATTTCCAATATAGCTTTTGAATGCTAGTCACATCTATTACTGTAGCGTATTTAATATGTACAATAAACAAAAAGCAATATAATTAAATTGACTAAAAATATAGCACTGATGATCTTGTTACATTTCTCTCTGGAATATCTTGCCCCCTCCCATGCATACAATTTCCTTTGATTCTGCAATTACTCTCCCTCTCTGAGCAATTTCACATTCAACTGAACTTGGGTCAGAGGGACAGTCTCAGGGGACCACACAATATAAACCTGCATCAAATGGTTATCAGGCCCAAACTTGCTTTGCTTAGGTGATGTTCAGAGGCCTGTATTTTCCTCTTCAGAGTAACCCAGGTTTCTACTTCAGAGGGGAAGAAGTACCCTATCCCTCTTCCCTGTAAAACTAACACCCTCATCCTACCATGTAAAACAAAAGATACATCTACACTTTGCGCTGGAGGTAAGATTCCCAGCTCAAGGAGACATTA
Source organism: Lepidochelys olivacea (assembly GCF_965140295.1). Taxonomy (NCBI): domain Eukaryota; kingdom Metazoa; phylum Chordata; order Testudines; family Cheloniidae; genus Lepidochelys; species Lepidochelys olivacea. The sequence goes on from NC_140415.1 coordinate 27,692,341, forward strand.
GCCGGCAAAAGTATGTTGAGCTGGGAAATACATTGCTAGCTCGAAGTGCAGACGTACTCTAAGAAATATGCTGAATCTGCCAATTGACTTCAATCTGAGCGACAATATTGCAAGCAGTTTCTACCAGATGTGGTGCTCATTACTCTATGTAGTAGCATTACTTCAATGGACTAGTTACCATAGTGAGGCCTACATGGTAGTAAATGTTTGCAGGATCAGGTCCTAAGCCTGCATATGCAGAGAACACGTGGCAGAGGAAAAAATTCACTGGACTACCTGTAACGTTAGCTTACTACATTTGATGGTATATTAACCAGCTTTGTGAGGTATATCATATATAGGCTATTCAAATTTACAACCCTAATTAAAATGTCATATCAGTTAGGATTCCAAGTCCCCATGTATCAGTCAATACAACACAAACAATGAACATAGACTAGAGAGTACACACAAATAAATCAAATGCTACCGATGCTCAATAATGGAGAGAATACAAAAATCCTTTCCACAAAACAAAATCCTACAAACCAGACATGGCTCAAAATTAAAAAGCAGCAGCATAAATTATTTGCTCCAGAATTAAACTGCCTGACATTTAAAAAAAAGCAAAAAACACATTAACATCTCTTAGATGCCTCAACAGTGTTAAAACCGAAATACTAGCCGTGATCTAAAAAAGAGTGATAGTGAGTGTTGACAGAATCCCTTATTATTAAATTCAACTCCCTTTTGGAAGTAACATTTATTCCCCCCCACACACTTTAAAGTAAATATCTATAGGTTTTTAATAAATCCAAAGGCTGAGATATAAAAAAGATAAATGTCTTGCAAAATTTTCTATTATATGAGAAGCTTTTCAGAAACGGGAAAATGACCCTATCTTAACAAAGGGATTTCATTGGGAAGCTACAAGACATCAGTTAAGGAGCCTAATTTCATTTGAAACACATGGCTTTATCCTCACAACCCCCATTAATGTTTATGGAAGTTAAAGAGCACCATGCATAGAGAGTAACCTTGGTATGGAAGACTAGTTACTACTCTACTTTTTTCTTTAAGGCGCTTCAGCGATTAGTGTACATTTGCACAGGTTTGGAAAGAAATTCAATCACTTAACAATATTAGTCATTCAATCCTATTTTACCCTTTCAGACCCAAAGGTTGGCTGACATCTTCACTAATTTGTTATGCCTCTTCCTGAAGATCTTATGGATATGAAGCTCAGGAGATGAAAGACCTTGAGGCACGTACTTGCATTTCTTAACAAAAATTGTACGGTAGCCAGAAGAGTTTGAGTAAGGCCACCATCAGAGTTTCTTCCAATTGGTACTCCCAATTGTGGAGTTTCTCATTTAGCTACCATGTCTAGGAAGTGAGTTACTTGCAGGTATGTATAGAAATCCCAAGAAAGATTAAATTTAATTCTGAACAGTTCAAAAGTCAGTTGCATTATGACTTGGGATAAAAATCTCCAAGAATCTACTGTCCTTTGACAGCCCACCCTTTGAAGTTACCTGAAGTTACCGAAAGAAAAGCTGGTACCCTGCACACATCTGGGAAGTCAATGAGAATTTTGATAATAGACCAAGGTGTGGAACTGCTTTTTCCCCACATTTGCAGAGTGGTCCCGAGGACAGGATGTTCTCTGATATCCTGATGGAGCAATGTGCCTTCACCATAAATCAGATCTGAAGAGGTTAATATCCTCTTTTGTTTTCTGCCTTTCAAGCCTCATCAAGCTGATCATCAGGATCCTCTTATGTCACATAAAAATCAATACCTGATCCATCCAGTGTTTTTTGGTTTAAGAGAGGATAGGGAACACTTGGAGAAAGACATTCATTTTTATCCAAGGTTTCAGAGTAACAGCCGTGTTAGTCTGTATTCGCAAAAAGAAAAGGAGTACTTGTGGCACCTTAGAGACTAACCAATTTATTTGAGCATGAGCTTTCGTGAGCTACAGCTCACTTCATCGGATGCATGCCGTGGAAACTGCAGCAGACTTTATTTATACACAGAGAATATGAAAAAATACCTCCTCCCACCCCACTGTCCTGCTGGTAATAGCTTATCTAAAGTGATCATCAGGTGGGCCATTTCCAGCACAAATCCAGCCTATTTCCTCTTGTTTTTTCCTACCCCCCCGCCCCAGATGTTCTGGTTTAACTTGGATTTAAACTTGGAGAGTGGTCAGTTTGGATGAGCTATTACCAGCAGGAGAGTGAGTTTGTGTGTGTATGGGGGTGGTGGGGATGTGAGAAAACCTGGATTTGTGCTGGAAATGGCCCACCTTAATTATGCACATTGTAGGGAGAATGGTCACTTTGGATGAGCTATTACCAGCAGGATAGAGAGTTTGTGTGTGTGGTTTTTGGGAGGGGGGTGAGAGAACCTGGATTTGTGCAGGAAATGGCCCAACTTTATTATCATGCACATTGTGTAAAGAATTGTCACTTTGGATGGGCTATCACCAGCAGAAGAGTGAATTTGTGTGGGGGGGTGGAGGGTGAGAAAACCTGGATTTGTGCTGGAAATGGCCCACCTGATGATCACTTTAGATAAGCTATTACCAGCAGGACAGTGGGGTGGGAGGAGGTATTTTTTCATATTCTCTGTGTATAAATAAAGTCTGCTGCAGTTTCCACGGCATGCATCCGATGAAGTGAGCTGTAGCTCACGAAAGCTCATGCTCAAATAAATTGGTTAGTCTCTAAGGTGCCACAAGTACTCCTTTTGATTTTTATCCAAGTGACTCAGCCAAACATAGATCATGGTAAGCTATGCCACCTTTGAAGTATATAAAAGAGTGGGTGCAGATACAGAATCTTAGTATGTATTGCTGTGATCAGGTTTAAGGTAATTTTTGTCTGATGGGTGGCCAGATTACAGTTCCTCATGCAGTGGATGTGTATGGTTTTGCAGACCCGTCTTCCTGATCTGCTCAGACTACTTCAGAGCTGTGGGTCTGATACCAAATTCAGCAGGACGGGCTGTCTCAGAGCTTGGTTTAGAAAACTATTTCTGCAATTTAATTATTTGAGGAGCCACAAATTAATGCTTGAAATCAAGACCTTAAAAGGATTCAGCTAAGATCTTAAGGACACTCTGTTTTCCTTCAATGTTGTATCTCCTGACCCTCCATTATTCTTTTTTTTGTTTGTTTTTTTTAACAATTAGTAACATATTTAAGTTATAAAGCATTTAAAAAACAAAGTCAATGAAGTAATGGCTTGGTTCTTTTGATGCATCTGTCACAACCTAATGTTTATACATTGAAGTGTTACTATTAGAGCTGTTTATAGCATGTTTATGTGACGCAAGTGTGAAAGCAGAAATACTCAAAGATGATGATTTTTAACTTTTCTTTAAAACATACACAAACACTAATCTTGCCATTAGAAAATTACATCAGGTGACCAGTGCTGGGGAGGTAGTTATTAAAAATCATTAGTGGCATTAGCTTACGTGGGATCCCCCTTGCCCGTAGAGAAATCCCACCTTATGTTTCCACCTAAGATTTGGAAAGAGTGCTCTGTTTGGTAGATAGTGTTTCTGGAGATTAGCCACGGAGTCTTCCTGGTTGGTGGAAACTATTACAGATAAAGACCAACCTTTCTCACTGGTGGAGCAAATCTGCCTGGGCAGCTAGTGCTATTAAATGCAATCTACGGAGCAGTCTCTACCGATAGGTGAGTGCAATCAATGACTGTTGAAGAATGAGACGAATCATTTGGGTGGCCTGCTCACAGCACTTTAGTTCTAGACTAATAATGGTCAAAATGAGTGTTTCTAGAAGAAAAAGATGCGTCACCTCTTTGAGGTAGCAGATCTGGAGCTGCAGCTATAAAATACAAAACACATTAGTGCAATATGTTAGGAAATACTACCTCCTTAACCAAAAGAGAAAAAATATAGTGTTTTAAGGTTTAAAAAATTAATGCTGAAGTTTAAACATTTTGCAGTTCTTGTTGAGGTTTAAATCAGTGTTATACTCATTTTCCAAGTTTGTACCCCTGAGTCAGATATTGAATAAACATTGTACAGTAGGTACAGAAACTAGTGTTCTGGTTATCAAACAACAAACATGAATAGCCATTGTTTAAAAGTGTTAAATGATTATGATATTTTTCCTGTGGAAGTTTAACTAAGCACAGATTGAAGTGCTAATTGTAATGTCTAGGTAACAGATTTAATTAACTACCAATCTAAGCATGTAATTTCCAGCTGTTAGACTAAAAGTTTGCCTACCGCCATCACCCTCATCTAGACAGTTTGTAAATTGGTTTGGATTTAGTCATTCTGAATATTCATAATAAGAACCAGTTAACAACAGAAGCAGAACCCCTTTCAAAGTAACAAGTTGTATGAGATCATATTGATTTTGAAACACAACTTGAAAGCAGACAGAGTTCTTTGACTAGGATTCCGAGGAGATCCAGCCTCAAAACCCCAATATCTTTGTAGTGTAACAATTGAGTTTCTATAACTTTGGGTTTTCAGCTTGTATTAAAATGGAACATTAACACTTTAACTTAAATGTGGTAACATTCAGCTCACGAAAAAAAATGCTGCCGACTGTCTCCAAGGATAACCCATGCTGTTACGACAACACTAGGAACAAGAACTTCTTGAATGGCAGGTTCAGATGAAATGACGATTACCATGATTGCTAATCATTTGGTTTGTTCTGAAAAAAATTTGTAAAGGCCCACCCTGTGTTATTAGGGGTGGGAGAGTCTTCATAATCCTTTGGGGGGATCAAAAACTGTCGAGAATTAATGGAGCACGGACTTCCAAAAGATCCATTTTCATTGTTGCTTTGAATTGATATAGGAGAGTCTGGAGAGTCTAACTTCCAGACATTAGTGTTTGCTTGAGGTCTGTAGCCCGCAGTTTTATCTAAGTCCTCTTCTGTAGGTGAGTGACACTCCATTTTCATAGAATTAATTGGCAGTTGCATTTGCGGCTTATAGCCTGCTGTAGTGACAAAGTTAATTTCTGGCTCTTCCTCTGGATTAATCTGAGGCTGATACATTGACTGAATGTCAATATAAATGAGCTGAGAAGATCCCACAGGTTCATCTATTAGTGGACTGGAGATCTCCTCCTCAATGATTGGTGGGCAGTATGACACTACCACGTGGCTTCCTGTTTCTGGGTCAGACCCATCTTCAGGAAGCTCACTATCCGCTACAGGGGATATAATTTCTGTGTCTTCTATCTTAAGGACTGTGGATCGCGTTTCCACCACTTCCACACTATTCGGGGTACAAGGGTTCATTTCCAAGGTTTTAAGAGCTGTGTTCCCCTAAAAATAAGCCACAAGAAAAGCAAGAAAGTGAGGATAATGCAAAAGAGTTTGATATTAAGAAAACTGAATACTATTTTAGTTTATATAGACAGTATATTGTACTGTGGTTTGCTTAGTTAAATTGAGAGAAGTGTCACCATCTGTACACTGCAGCAGAGCAATTGTTTACTGTTTAAAAAACTATTCAACTTATTCAACTATTCAACTCCCCAGCTTCCCCATATATCTATTTGTATATCTGATGTTCAGCTCATTTTAAAATATTTTAGCAAGTTCAAACTATTCCTAAATTTTGCCAAAAAATATTTCTAATATAAAACCAACCACTATTTCCCTTTAATGCTGTCAGAGTAGATTACACAAGAAAGATAAGTTTGCCTTTCCATTTACTTCCAATTACAAAGTGTTAGTAGTGGGCATGGAAGGGAGCTGGCGAGAATGCCATACCCTCGCTTCGCACTGCTGCCAATGCAAGGAGGAAGGAAATTAACAGCTGGGGATAAGCCAGATCATATCATCACTTCTACTGACCCTTGGGACATATCTTCTTGATGCAACTGTACATTTTAGATCAGTGGTCCCCAAACTTTCCCTCTCGCACCCCTCCTTACCTGTAATAGAATGTGTTCTCACACCCCAACCCCCACTCCCACCCCCATCCCTCAGGCCGGGAGTGGAGTTACAGCCAGGGGCTGGTGGCTGGGCCAGAGCAGAGCTGGGTGGTGCTCCCTCCCCACCTCCGGGGGCTGGCCCAGGCTCCACAGTTTGGGGACCACTGTTTTAGATGCTTAAAAACTGAATTAAAATGAAGGTTACCTCACATATATTCTTCTGAAACTGCAATGCCTTACTGTTCTCAGGATTTGGAATGTCAGGGTAGAACGTTTCTTTAATCCTTTATAGAGAAAATTTAAGGAATTTTCAAAATTACCAACAAAGGTTCAGCATGTCAAAATAAGAATGCAAGAAAAACAGTCATGATGTTACTATCAGGTCATAATCCTCAACACAGGATTAATAAACTTTAACTGTTCAAATTTTTCACTTTACACAGTTGTGCTTTGGGCTGCATGTAAAAAAATGCACACACACTCTTCTGATGCTTCCACTGGAGTTTCAGGTTTCTGAAAGCTTGAAGATGGACTGCAAATTGATTGTGGGCAGATCACAAATTAAAAGTATGCCTAATTCTACACATTGTAATTAGGATTCTTCTTCATCTGACCTTGAATGCAGCCTCAGGTGGAGGGGAAGAGGCTCCTAAGAGATCTTCTACTGCTCCCTACACACAGGCTAATGGTTAAGAGCATTGGACAATGAGCAGAAGATTTGGGTTCTTCTGGCTCTGTCACTGACTCACTGTGGGACCTTGTGGCCAAATCGCTACTTTTCTGGGCCTCCCTTCCTTCCTATCCTTCCCAACTATAAAATGGGAATAATACTTCTCCTCACTCAAAAGTCTTGCGTAAAGCCCACTGAAATCCTCAGGTGTTTTGGGAAGCATGACAGGGGGTACCAGACCTTTTGAGGCCCCCTGCAGGAGCAGTGAAGGTGGGTCCTCCAGGCCTTCCTAGAATGGTTGCTTCCTTGCAAGCAATCAGAGCCCAACAGGCTCAGTTAAAAGCAGCTGAAGGGGCTTAGCAGGTCAGTCAGTGGTTAGGACCAGAAGGGTGAGGAAGGCTGCAAAACTCTTCAGGGAAGGAGGCCTGGGAGAGACCCTGCTCAAGCAGAGATAAGGCAGAGAGAACCCAAGACTAACCCTAAGGTAATAGGTGAAGGCAAGGAGACCGAGTGTGAAACAGCCCAGGGAATGCAGCAGCAACTATTAAGGAAAGCAGCACGTGGCTGCTGTCTGCAGGGTCCCTGGGTTGGGGCCCAGAGTAGCAAGTGGGCCTCGGCCCCCTCTCTCCCACCGGCCAGTGGAGAAGTGGCCTAAACCCTGAAGAGGGTAAAAGATTCTTTACTAAAAGCCCAAGAAAGGGGGCTAGATTTAAATGTGCCCAACAGGGACTGAAGAGAGAAGGCACCCTCAGGAAGAATGAGCTGAGTCCAGTTTGAGCCAGGGAACTGGAAGACTTGTTTATGTTTGTTTTTTACTTGAGTACCCCAGAAGAGGTTTGTCCATTTTAGATTGTGTGTGACTTGCCTGGAGTGCTGGGCCACTGAAAACCTGCCTTTAGCAAAGTTGGCAGCCTACAGGGGGTGCCAGGAGGAAAATAAGATTGCAGCACCACCCCCAGCCAACCAGAGGCACTCATGAGAGGTGAGGTCCACGTCCACCTCCCGCCCCAGGAAGGCAATAAATTACTCAACAAAAACAGAATTTAACTGAAAATGAGCGTTTACCATTCCCTCTTTTGGTAGCAAAGGATGCTGGTCACCACTCCAAGCACAACAGCTACTGCCACTGGGATGAGAATGGCAATGATCAACCCCATGGCTAGGAAAAAATAAAGAAAAACAGTAAGAGATATTCAAAGTTATCAGCAAAGTTCGTGGCTCACAACCCTTTTGTAACATTCCCAGATATTATAGGCCACTTTATAGATCAGTGGAGGCTCATCAAGCCCCATCTGCCTATAACGTGACCTATAGCACATCCTTCATTGCAAAAGACAAATCCTCCCAGTTGGTCAATTGTGAAATAGTGTGTAGAAAAGGAAGACGTTTCTGTTTGATCCCCTATTGGTACTAAGCCTCAGACGCATGGTGATAGGCCTGATTGCAAAGTTTATCCCAGAGAGCATAACTTCTAGTGTTTATTGTATTTTAGATGGCTATTTAAAATTATCAAACTATTTGTCTATTCTGTGGCAGTGATTTCTACAGGTTAATTACATGTTGCATAAGTGCATTGCCTTTTACTTAGTTTAGTCTTTTAAGATCACTGAGCATCTCCTCCTCTTCTCCCCTAACAAAAGTTGCCTGTTTAGCCTTCTGGGCAGAGTTGTTTCATGCACTTCTTCTTTCCAAACTGCGTAACCCCCTTTCCTCCCCCCACCCCCCTCCAACCCCATCCTCAGGTGGATTTAGTCATTTTCAATCTTTTGAGCAGTTATGAGTTCAGACCCCATCCATATGTATGAGTAGATGAAGTTTTTAAACATTAAGCATTAATTACTATGAGCTTCATAGTAGCTGTAACAGTTAAACAGCTGTAAGGTTAATTTTTCCCCCCAATCTGCAATTTAAAAATATGGATAACAGGCCTGGGATAGCTCAGCAGGAAAAGATGTCAGATGAGTCCAAGATAAAGATCATGATGCTCTTTGACTTAAGCACTGCCATGCTACAAGTATTAGCGAACAGGAATGTTCAACTTACAATTCTCCTTTGTCACCACATACAGGTCTTTCGATGGGCCTATCCCACCAACGGTATAGGCTCGTAAGTCCAGTCGGTAACTTGTTTTGCCTTGAAGATCAAGTATTCTCAAAGACTTTTTTGTTAGGTCAGTAATATTCTTAACTGTTAGCTCAGGAGACCCTGTTTTGTTTTGTGTTTAAAAATATAGGGAATGTACACATTAGAATATGTTCACAAAACTCAAACTTTCATATTGAACTGGAAAACAATCTTTTTAATGGAGCGAAATCATGCATACAGAATTATGCTGCAGAAAATCCACTACTGTGTCGTGTAACAGGGTGTTAATTAAGCGGCACAAAGGGTATATCTTCAGTGCAGAAGTAACTCTCATTATGTACACTTGCGTTACTCCTCTTAAGTTAGCCCAGCTCGAGTGAGGGCAGCCCTGCTATGAAGTAATACTCAAGCTGATGTGTCCACACTGATGCTGCACTAAGACTTCTGATGACATATGTCTGGGTTCTTAGCACTGCAGTAAGCTGAGCCATTCTATGAATTCTTTCCTAATGAACTGTGGGAGAACTTGTTTGCCCTGTCTGGCACATGGGGAGGAACTGTGAGAAGCCCTTGGAAGACTTGCATCCGTACTACAGAGTCATTGTGTTAGCAGATGACTAGTTGTGTTAACTTAAGTTTTAGCCTCTACTTCCTGATGGGCCAGCCAGCTTGAGTTAAAAGCATCACCATACTGAAATTAAAGCCTACTCACAATCCTAACCTTGAGTTGGGAGCAGAACTCGAATTTTAACTCTAAGTTTTCAGTGCAGACAAGCCAAAGAGTGAAGAAAAAGGATCCTGGCAGACTAAACATTAATAAACTGCTAGCTGAAAATAAAGATGTCACGCACTGAACTCCATCATTTGCTACAGACTTCATATAATTACATTTCAGAACATCTCTCGTAAGTGCAATTACATTTTATAAGGTTATTTCCTCTATCATTTGCACACTACCACAATTATCAGTTTTGGAATGAACTGAATGAAAAGTATCACACTGACAGGGAAAGAAACTGGCCTTCTCTATCTACAGAACGGAGATTAGCTTGAGCAATGGCAACACAACATTATCCCAACCACACTGCCGATGCTCTTAACTCAGTTCTGGAGGGTTCGCCATTTTCACACTCTCTTCTCATTCAGTGTTTTCCTCAGAGACTGGATGTTCATTGTCATGGTGACTTGTGTGGTGTGGGTACCCTAGTCAAGTAGAAATTCCACTTAATTCATTTACTCTTGCCCACATGAGCTGTTAGTATTTTAAATGTCTTCACCAGTTCTTAAAGGCCAATTTTAGGTGCTGAACAATGCCAACTGAACTGTAATTAAACAATTGTTTCTAAAGGACAATTCATTAGCGAGTGTAAGGAGTTTACAGGAAAATTGAGGACCATATATTTTATTTACCTTCTTCCATAAAATTAGTCTTTGAAGTACCTTTCTCCCCTTTTGCAAAGTAAAGAATATATCCCTTTAAAAAGCCCTGGCAGTCTTCAACAGGAATGTCTTCCCATTTTACTAATATTGACTCTGAAGAGGTTTCTTCTACAGTAAAATTTGGTGCTACCTTTGGAGCTGTGGAAAGAATTGAAAAAAAAAAAAAAGTTACACAACTATCCTTCCATTGTATGCTAAGAGTATGTTAGTATTACAGCATTATTATTAAGACTTACATGTTGATCACTACACTGAAAATGTTCTTAATAAAAAGAAAAGGAGGTGACATTAGCCAAGTGTCACTACATCAGCCTCCCTGTTGGTATATTATCACCACTAATTTGTATTGCAAGGGCATCTACTAATCCCAGTCATGGACAAGGACTCTATTGTGCTAGGTGCTATACAAACAGAACAAAAAGATGCTCCTGCTTGCAGTATGAACACACGTTAAAAATAAATCCAACTAGTGCAAACATTTAGAAAGACGCAACTTAATAGAAATTGTCTCGTTTTCAAATGTCTGTAACTTTGCTTTATTTGAAGAAATTGTGTTTAGTAACAACAGAGCCTGCATTCTTCACTGAGAAAAATATTAACGCTGTTTAAAAGCACTGCTGCGTCCCAGCCGGAGTCACAAGTCTCCATTGCAATACATGGGATCTAGTGCAGGGATCATAGCCAGGCAAATTCACACAACAGGCCTTAAGCTGGAGGTACAGATACCATCATGAGTGAAATTTTAGAAGCCAACTGTGTTCTTACAAAACAAGAAATTATATATCTATTATATCACAATTTCTGTTTTGAAAAATGACAAACTTAGTCCAAATGCTTTTTTGTTTTTTAAGAGAGGTGTAAATGGTTGAAAACAAGAGTTTAGAGTAAACATTTCATTTCATCTTCCATCATAGCATTAAGCAACAAGCAATGATCCCTACAAAGCATTACCTTGGCTCAGACTACGTGATCAGAGAAAGTTTCCAATAAAATTATTCCAAGCACCTGGCAGAAATGAAATGGGTCCTATAGCTCCAAAATATGCATTTATCCTTCACTCTCCTAGCTATTAAGTATAAAGAGGAGTTCAGACTTCCAGGAACAGAGCAAAAGGGAGTGCAGGGGTTGTCCTTAAATGTCTAAGGCATTCCAAATCAATATCAGCATATATCAGATATAAATGCAAATAGCAGTAGCTATAGAAACTCTGGAATTTTAATTAATGAGACAATTTGTACATTCATATTTTAAAAATGGAATTTTACTCTAAAAACTGATTTAGATATAAAGAACATTGTAGGTTTCTTTATTCACTGTGTCTCACTGATTTCTATATTAAATATACTCAGACATATTTTTACGTGCAAAGTAACTGAGCCCCACACACTCACTTTGGCTTCAACAGTCAAGATTAGAGTTGCGTGAATGACTGATTTTTTAGTTCACTGGCCAAACAAAAAAAATTGTTTTGCATCGAACCAAAGACAAATTTTTTTAAATGTTCTGGTGACCCAAAAAAGTAAAGAAAATGTAGGTTTCAGGTTGAAAAAAATATTTTTATTCAAAAACAATAAAACCTTTCATTTGTTAAACAAGCAAAATTGCATCATTTGAACCAAAAATGTGTTTTGAATAAAAAGAATCTACGCTTTTTGTTTAGAAAAACATTGATGATGAGATGAAATGTTTTAATTTTTCCAGAATTTTGTTTTGTTTTCCAACCAAAACAATTTGGTGAATTCAACCTGAATTCACAAAATGTTTCAGTCAACCTGAAGCTAATTCTTTGGGGAAAAAAGTTTTGGCCAACATTTTTTGCCCAGCTCTCGTCAAGATGGACTCTTTTCACACCGCAGAAGGCTGGTAAAAATGGTTCCTTGAAGCCCAAATTATACCTCAGCTTTACCTGTACAACCACTATCTTCACCTGTACAACTGTCTTTACCTGTACAACCCCTGTGCAACCACACTGGCTGTAAATGGGACTGCACAGATGTCACACAGCATAGGTGCTGACTCCATGCGTGCCCCAGGGCTGGAGCACCCACGAGGAAAAAATGGTGGGTGCTGAGCAATCACTCACAGCCCCCCTGTTATTCTCCCTCCCCCCAGCGCCTTCCGCCCATCGGCGGGCCCCGTGGATCAGTACCTTCCCCTCCCGCCCCACACCTCCTGCGCGCCACGATCAGCTGCTTTGCAGTGTTCAGGAGGGTCGGGGGTGGGGGGTGAGGGGAGGAGCGAGGATGCGGTGTGCTCGGGGGACGGGGGCCAAACTGAGCGGGAAGAGACGGGGCGGGGGTGAAGCTGGGGTGGGGCCTTGGGAAAAGGGGTGGAGTGGGTGCGGGGCCTGGTGCAGAGCCGGGGGTTGAGCACGCCCTGGCACTTTGGAAAGTCGGCGCCTGTGTCACACAGCATAATCTGAAGACAATGCAGTTACATGAGCACAACAAAGGGCATATTTGGATGCAGAGTGTGTTGTTGATGATGTGCAATATGGAAGCCAATCACCAGGCTGTCAAAACTCAGGATAACATTGTGGGGGTGACAGTGGGAAAAACGTCTTTTGACTTGCAAACTGAGCACATTTGTCACAGAAGTGAGTAAGACGAGGAAGGTGGAATTCATATTGCCATTTATTCAAACATTTTAGGGCTGAATCCCCATTTTAATGTCTGTATCCCCTCTCGCATTAAATATTACAATAATTTCAATCTGATTTTCAGACAACAGAATAAGAACCAGCTAGGATGCAGAGAGTGGAAGTTCACTGAATTAGTGAATAAGTGATACATTAAAAATCTTTATTAATGAACTCTGAAGGCTGGTGGCACTGAAAGAGAAAAAGGAAATATTCAGCAGTAAGGAGATTCTGCTTTCAGACTTGTTTTAATTTATCTAGCAAAAACTAGTACAGGTTAGTCATATTTATTTGATCTTGTATTTCTAAAGGATCTTAACAATAAAATGCACTTACGCAATTCTTTCATGTATCCCGTTATATTCTGTAATAACTGATATCCATTGTGTTTGCAGCCATATAGTGAAAAATTGTATCTCACACCAGGTTGAAATAGAGCTGCAGAAGAATATCATTGGTAAGCAAAATCTTTTTAGCAAGAGTTATATTTTAAGCTTTTACATGCATATTTTCATACAAAAACATTTAAAGTAACACCACCAATAATTAGACCACCAATTCTAAACTGGGGGTTCGTGGCACGCTGGGGGCCACAAACAGGTTTCAGGGAGTCTGCCAAGCCCCGCCACACTGCAGGGGCTAAAGCCCCACTGCCCTGGAGTCCTGCTGCCTGGGGCTGAAGCTGAAGAACACTGAAGCCGCAGGAAACAACTGTTTTTCTGCATATAGAAGCCTGAGCAATTGAGCTTCCTGGGGCCCCAGGCAATTGCCCTGCTTATTACCAGCTCTGGCTTTTATATGCAGAAAAACAGTTGTTGGGACACAAGTCGGCCTGGGAAAGAAAAAGCCTGAGAACCCCTGAATTAGACCATACGGTATTTACAGATAAATATTTCCCCTATTTAATCCCTACTGTATTTATACACAAAAGGTGTGCCGTTACTCGCACAGTTCAGAGTCAGTAAATCATTTTGGCCCACTCAGAGCAACCTAGACAGTTGAACAAATATAAATTACGAAAACGTTGGAAGCAGCACGAATTGTTGCTTTCCATTATGAAAGACACACTTGCAATGTTAACAGAGATGCTATTTTTCCTTCAAGGCTGTCCTGGTGCTTCTTTTCCCTCCCCAGATATAGTGGCTCAACAACTGATTTCTTCTTAGTTATTATAGCCATACCCATTACAGCACTGTTATTCAGGGTGACTATTCTCTTCAATAATGAGCTCCAGGCTTGAATCAAGTCTGTATAAAACATACATTGTTTTTCCCTCTTGTTTAGAGAGAGAAGATCCCAGGGGAAGAAAGTCTAAGGGACAAAGGAGTTCAAGAGAGCTGGCAGCTTTGCAAGGAGGCAATATTAAAGGCACAACTGCAAACTACCCTAATACAATGGAAAGACAGGAAGAATAATAAAAGGCCTATATGACAGGTTTCAGAGTAACAGCCGTGTTAGTCTGTATTCGCAACAAGAAAAGGAGTACTTGTGGCACCTTAGAGACTAACCAATTTATTTGAGCATGAGCTTTCGTGAGCTACAGCTCACTCCATCGGGAGCTCTTTATGACCTGAAAATCAAAAAGGTACCCTACAAAAAGTGGGAACATGGACAAAATGCTAACAAGTAGTACCAAAGAATAGCACAAGCATGTAAGAAAAAAACCAGAAAGGCTAAAGCACAAAATGAGTTACACCTGGCAAAGGACATAAAAGGTAATAATAAGAAGAGGTTCTTTAAATACATTAGGAGCAAGAGAAAGATGAAGGAAAGTGTAGGTCCTCTACTTAGCAGGGAAGGAGAGCTAATCACTGATGGCATCAAGAAAGCTGAGGTGTTTAATGCCTATGTTGTGTCAGTCTTCAGTGAAAAGGCTCATGGTGACCAGATACTCAACACAATTAATATTAAACAACCCAGGGGAAGGAATGCCAGTCAAGCTAGGGAAAGAACAGGTTAAAGAATATTTATATAAGATTAAATATGTCTAAGTGACAAGGCCTAATGAAATTAAGGAACTACCCTGAAATAGTCTCGGAACCATTAACAATTATCTTTGAGAATTCCTGGAGTACCAGTGAGGTCCCACAAGACTGGAGAAGGCAAACATAGCACCTATCTTTAAAAAGGGGAACAAAGAAGACCTGGGGAATTATAGATCAGTTAGCCTAACTTTATACCTGGAACAAATTATTAAACAATTAATTTGTAAGCACCCAAAGGATAATGGGGGTAATAGACAGCCAGCATGAATTTGTCATGAACAAATCATGCTAAAACAACCTAATTTCCTCCTTTGACAGTGTTACTGGCCTAGTGGATGGGGGGTGAGGGGGAAGCAGTAGATGTGATATATTTTGATTTTTGTAAATCTTTTGAAACAGTCCCATATGACATTTTCATACACAAGGGAAATGTGTTCTAGATGACATTACTATAATGTGGATACAAAACTGGTAAAGAGACCATACTCAAAGACTAACCATCAGTGGTTTGCTCTCAAACTGGAAGGGCGTATCTAGTGGAGTCCGACAGGGGCCAGCCCTGGGTCTGGTACTATTCAATATTTTCATCAAATGTCTTGGATAATGGAGTGGAGAGTATGCTTATAAAATATGAAGGTGACATGAACCTGGGAGCGATTTCAAGCACTTTGGAATACAAGATTGGAATTCAAAATAATCTTGACATATTGGAGAATTTGTCTGAATTCAACAAGATGAAATTCAATAAAGACAAGTGAAAAGTATCAAAGAAGGAAAAATCAAATGCACAGCTACAAAATGGGGAAGAACTGCCTAGGTGGTACTACTGCTGAAAAGGATCTGGTGTTATAATGGATCACAAACCGAATATGAGTCAAAAATGTGATGCAGCTGTGAAAAAAGGCTAACATCATTCTGGGGTGTATTAACAGGAGTGTCATATGTCAGACACAGGAGACAATTGTCCCGCTCTACTTGGCACTGGGGAAGCCTCAGTTGGAGTAATGTGTTCAATTTGTGGTACCACGTTTTAGGAAAGAAGCAAAGTGGAGAGAGTCCGGAGGAGAACAATTATTTAATCAATGATAACGTATTTAGAAAACCTGACCTATGACGAAGGGTAAAAGAAGAAAACTGGGCATGTTTAATCTTCAGAAAAGATGACTGAGTGGGGACCTGATAAGAATCTTCACAATATATTAAAGACTGTTATAAAGAGGATGAGGATCAATAATTCTCCATGTCTCCTCAAGGTAGAATACAACATAATGGCCTTAAGTTGCAGCAAAAGAGATTTAGGTGCGATATTAGGAAAAACTTTCTATCTATAAGGGGAGTTAATCTCTGGAATAGGCTTCTAATAGAGCTTGTGGAATCCCATCACTGGAGGGTTTTAAGAACAGGTTGGACAAACACCTGTCAGGAATGGTCAAGGTTACTTGGTCCTGTCACAGTGCAGGGTGCTGGACTTGACTTCTCGAGGTCCCTTCCAGCCCTACATTTCTATTATTCCATCATTCTATAAGATGACAAAAGATTCAGCCCTCCAAAGCGCTGCACGCCCTTGACACTCGGTGAAGTTGCAGGAGGTGCTCAGTAGTAGTCTTTGCGCAGTCAAATGCTCAGACCTTGAGCCAACAATCTGATGCATGTGGGTTGATCCCTATGAGTGTTGGGAGCCTCGGTGCTGCCAAATGGGCTCCGGGCAGGTGCAGGGGTCTGACTACAAGAATTTCATTGTAGGGTTGAGGCTCTAGGTGACTGAGTCTTAAATGTTGGCTCTAGTTGGGGCCTTTATATTTAATTTATTAAGTTCTAGTCTTTGTAATGCCTTCTTGGACAGCAGGAAATATGCCTCTTTTCCTGCTTATTTCTTTTCTCCCCACTTTGCTCCTCACTGTTCCCATCACACCTGCCTTTTGCTTATTTCTTAGCCTGTCCACCTGCATCTAGATACCTGGAATGTGCCTTGCTCCAGGAAAAGTCAATTGTCTACTTATTGCAAGCCAACAGAGGAAGCTCACACTTTCTCACACTCAAAAAACCAATTCATTCTTTTCCCCCACCCCTCCCCTTGGTGTCCAGACTGGTACATTTGGAATCTGGAAGATTTGCCTGGGATTTTAACAATTTTACAGAATGC
The DNA here is from genome assembly GCF_965140295.1 of Lepidochelys olivacea. NCBI lineage: Eukaryota > Metazoa > Chordata > Testudines > Cheloniidae > Lepidochelys > Lepidochelys olivacea. The sequence goes on from NC_140415.1 coordinate 27,709,224, forward strand.
TAAAGTTTGGGCTTCAGCTACATTTCTTTTAGTAACTTCAAAACATTATGGAAAGTGTAAAGAAAATAATAGTTGAATCAAGAACGAAGAGATGGAGACAGCTGAGGAGAGAGAGAAGTTAACAGAAATATTAGCACAAAGAAGGTATTTTAAAACAGTACCTTTTATCCTTCCCCCTGATAATTTTCGGCATTCACTTGCATACCATGCAAGCTTTGAATTGGACAGCCTAATTTAAACAATGATTTTCTCTTACCAGATTTTATCACAGCATCTGTTGCATTTGAAGGAAACGTTTCCCAGTCCACACTACAGGGTTCAGATCCAGATGAAATACACCATTTTAATGTGTAGCCACAGGTCACGTTGGGGTCAGAATGCCAAGAAATGTAAATTCCATTTCCCATTGCAATTGCCAGCTCTGTTTTGACATTGTCTACAATAAAGACAGTATATAAAAAACATTAGATCTCAGCCCTGTATCTTTAGCTCAAAGGGCTTTCTTGAAGCCTGAACTACAGTTCTTAGAAAACAGGTATCATGAGAACACACATACAATGTGTTCACACTTGGAAAGAGGATCACGCCACTGGTTCTGTGAAATTGTAGTAAATTATACTGTACTTTTTGAAGCACTATAAATCAAGCTTAGACGTCCATAGTGAAGTCTGCAAGAGTAGTGCAGAAAGGAGATAAAAATTTCAGCAAATCCTCAGGTTTGGATACAAATCACCTTCTGGGGATAAGTTTCTGTTGCAGGGGTTCTGGTTTAAGTCAAATTCACAGCAATTTGGTAGAAGACTCCAGCTACTAATTCCTTTCATTCATCCACCCCCCAAACACCAGGCTGTTAACTAGTTCCTACAGAACCTCACCTCCACCTATGGCCACTATTCAGGTGGGGCCCAGTAAGTCTTAAAGATCCCCTCCACGAGCAACCAAAATACTTGAACACCCCATCACATCTTCAGAACCTCCTCAACTTTCCTTGAGTTTCAATGTTCTTAGCCTTGATCCCTGTTTGCTTGGATCATCACATTTTATTAAAACTGTCCAGTCTAGGCAAGACTGACTTTAAAGGGAAAGGCAAACCTCAGTAATTAAAAAAAAAAAATGTTGCAAAGAGAAACACCTTAATTCCTCACTGAGGCGTTGTGAATATTAAAGGGCTATGTTAATGCTGAGTGTTCTATGAGACCGTATGCTGTGTGCTAGCCGTACAACTGTTTGGAAGAAAATATCATTGCTGAATTGCCACTTAAAGCCATGTCAATTTCACCTCTTTTTGTATTCATTTCTCTCCATTTGATGGGACTATAAGGGTAAATGTATAGACAGGGCAAGTTCTTAAACTGTTAAAAAAACAACCCTGAAACACATAGTTTCTAAAAAGTTGAACATTCAAAGAAATCACAAGTTAGGGTACTCGTTTTTTATGACACTTGCACAGTATTTTATTTCTAGAATTTTGTTAATATGAAATTAATTTACTGACAGCCGGCTCAATAGCATTCTCTCAGCAAAAAACAACACTGGATATTGAAGTGCTGTACGTGCATCTTTTTGCTGCAGTCTAGACTAGCAGCACAAATACTGCCACGAAGGAGGCCAGATAAGCACCCACATAGTAAGTTTGCTTCTCCTCCACTGTATCTTTTTAATTATGTTGAAAGCTCACATTAAGTAGGATATGACATAGGTTTTGCTTCCCTTTCAATTCTTTCATGAAACCTGTCTCGAGCATCAGAAACGTTTCTCTCTTATTGATGTTATAAACATGTACAGGATGCAGCCAGAAGTGACTGTATAGCAGCGTAATCCAGGTCAGTGGTGAGTCATGTTTCAAATAATTCCTATGTCAACTCGGAAGACAATTCAGAATGAGTATATGTTGGGTAACACCAAAGGGAAATTCAGTCTTCCAAATGTTACCTTTCCAGTACTATGCTGTAATAATCACAGAGTTCCGGCTGTCACCCTCGGTCACAGGCTACAGAGCTGAATTATCTAGAGAGCCCTACATTCTGCAGAGTCAGCTGCATTTGTTGCTCATGATGTGGAGTTATTAAAGTGATGCCATTAATTTATCTATCCTGCCCAATTCCTTTTCTTTCACATATGCAGTGATAAATTAATAGGAAGTGTCGCTATACAGGAGCTGAAGGCTATTTAGCCTGAGGACAAAACTCATTCTGGATAATGGGGGATCATGGTTACTGACATCCCAACTATCAATCTCAAACAAAACACATTTCTGCCTCAAGAGATGTGATTTTATTTTCAGAACTTCAGACAGAAAGTGCACAACTGTGATGTCTGTTACATGCCCACATTGGGTGTATGGGTCACATTATGTGCCTTAAGACAGGTCACAGCATAGGGCTGAGGGGCTAGGAAGCACAGCTTCTGCAGAGCTGCTACTCCCCGCTCCAGAAGAGTTGGGCGAGAGCTAGCAGTGCCTTGACTCTGTCTTCCCAATGTGCCAGACGACCCAGATGAATGGGAGTGGATGGGGAAGTAATCTGCACCAGGTATAGAGCTGACAGAGATTACTTTCTCCCTGGAGCAAGAGGGAACTGGGACCATGTTGTGATGTACGTGGTCTGCTCCTATTCTCCCTTCATGTGATCAACTACAGATGCATTTAGTTGATGTTCGAATCCCACAGAGTGGAAAACTGTTAAACAACTATGCAGCATTGAGGAGGTTCCACTGAAGAAAAACCTATTTTGATCCTCTTACATTTAATCATATTCATTTGAGTCAAAAAGATGGCACAAAAATAAATAAAACCTCCTAAAAGTTGAAGATTTGTGGCAAAGATTTAGCCTCTCCCTTGTTATTCCTGGGAAGTGTCCAGAAAACTGCAACACAGCAACCTAGCTTGTAACTGCTGCCTTCCTTCTATGCAACGAGTATAATTTGCTGGTGAGACGCTGCACTTAAAAAAAAAGCAGTGACTGTAGATTGAAAAAAGCACTCGTTACTTGCGCAGATCAGCTCAATTTTCTGAAACACAACCACCCAGCTGTTCCACAAGCTTCGAATGTTTTAAATCCTTGAATCGTGTACTCACCACTTGGAAGATCCACACTAGTTATCCTAGAAGGGGGAGATAAGCCAGCATGATTTTTGGCTGCAACACTAATTAAACAATCATTTCCCTCAAGTTTTATTTCAGTGCTGTTCAAGGGTACAGGGACTTCAAGCATGGTCTCCCGCAGGTAACATGACACTTCATGGGACAGTATTATTCCATTGGCTTCAGAAAGAAGTAATGGCTATGCAACAAAAAAAGCACAAATCACATTAAAACCAAAACTTTTGTTAAAAATCAGGACACAGGATTACATGCATCTAATACTCAAGAGTTGGGATTACCAGGCAAAAGAAGTCAGTAAAGCAAGAATGTTTTTAGGAGTTAACACATGAGCACTGAAGACAACTCTCAAAAGGGACAAATTTAAGGAAGTTATCCTGTTTGTGAAATCCTACTTAATTCCATATGCAGCTGTTTTTAGTAATATCTTTTTTTTTTAATCTTTTTTTTTTTTTAAAAGCATAGTCCACATTTCTGGAACAATGATGTTTTCGTTTAGGACACTAATTTTCTGAGTAAAGGCACTATAAAATATTTAAGAACAACAATTAGATTTACTGGCTATAAACTTTGCAGACATTAAAAATATGTAAGAAAAGCAATGGACACACACACACACACACAGAGGTACATACCTTCCAAAAGACTGTTAGAGTTTCTCTGACAGGACTTCTCTCTCTCCAGATATCCGGTCCTCTTGCAGGAGCTAAGAAAGGAGATTTTACAAAATAAGGCAACTTTGTTAAGCATAATGACAGGTTTCAGAGTAGCAGCCGTGTTAGTCTGTATTCGCAAAAAGAAAAGGAGTACTTGTGGCACCTTAGAGACTAACCAATTTATTTGAGCATGAGCTAGCTGTAGCTCACGAAAGCTATGCTCAAATAAATTGGTTAGTCTCTAAGGTGCCACAAGTACTCCTTTTCTTTTTGTTAAGCATATGGCTTACAAGTTCAATATTTTGACATAAAAGACAGTTCAATAAACTTACGGGCTTCCAAAGTTGTGAGCTTTTTTGTCTCACTCCATTTACTCCATCTCCAGAAATGCTCAGAAGCTGAACAACGCACTCGGAACGTGTATGTGGCATACGGATGTAATGCGTCCACCCGAGCTCTGTAATTTGAGTTTTCTGCACCGGCCATTGAGATATTCCGCTGTTAAGAATTAATAGAATTCTATATGAAAACCTTTCCCCTGTCCCGTATCATGCTAGTACCATTACCTGGAAAATGTTTTTTAAAAGTCAACTACAGTATTAAAGTTGTACTATCAGGCATCTGTGTGATTATTTAAGAAGAATCTGTTATATAAAGTCTCGTGGGATGTAGTTTCTTTTAACGGGCAATGGGAATGTATGCTAAAAAGCTTCCAAACCAGAATATGTGGGGAAATAAATGTAAATGAAAGAAAATATATAGGGAAAATATTTTACATAAAATCACCGTTCACCAGTGAAAGTTTTTCAGGGGCCTATCATAAGAAGTTACACCTAGTATAGAAATTAAAATACCAATAACTACTTTAAAACGCATGTGGGTATATACTAAATTGTCAACATTAGCTGCTGTATCCCATGTGATACTGGGAATTATCCTATACCATAAAGGAGAGTAATCACAATGCTAACAACACTCTCTCTGCTTTCCCAGCCCCCTACCATTTGATTCCCCAAAGTATTGCACTCTCTGAACCACCAGGAAGGACTGGTGGTCCACTGACCATAATTTGAATACCCCTTTCTTTTGAGCCGGTTCCATGAGGCTATATATGACAGCTATTATCACTGAACACTCTTTCTACATATGCATTAAATCCTGGCTCCACTGAAATCAATGGCAAAATCCCCACTGATTTCAATGGGACCAGGATTTCACCCGGGGTGCTCCTATGCTCAAGTGATGGGCATGGTATGAGAACCTGGACAGATAAAAAACATTCTTCCTCTGTAAAATGGTGCCTGCACAAAGCACACCCAAGAAAAAACGCTTGACCAACATCCATATCATTCAAATAAAATATATATCAGTAACAGTATTCCTACTAAGTGCTCCTTTTTCCTTCGAAGGAAAGCAAACATAATCAGGTTTTAGTATAAACAGTCAATTGCATAGTATTGAGTTTAAAGCAGTTAAAACAGTGCATAATAGTGACACATATGCATACTACTATAAATGTGTACAGTGACTCAGTGCCAAGGCTGCTGTGAGAAATCCTGACCCTGGGAACATTTCTTACTGAATCTACTTATCAATACACATCTATCGTGGCTGCCAAGAACTGGTCTCCAAAGTTAATTTTAGTCTGAAATTAGTTATAATTTTTCTTCTAATCCAAATGACAAATAGAAAATGTCAAAAAGCCAGCAATTGAGCATATGAGTGGAAAAGCTTCTGCCACCGTCACCAAAACATCTTGCAGTATCGATAACAATTTCACATCTATTCCTTGATTACACTGTACCCTGTTCACTTATATTCTAGCACAGTGTTTCTCAAATGCGGCCATGCATACAGCCACCAGGGGCTTTTCGTGCGGCCACAGCCTCCTGGGTAGTGATGGGGGCAAAGCAGCAGCTCCTCCCGTGGGCCGACCAGCAGCGGTTTGTCCCTGCCCCCTTCTGGAGCTATAAACACTGTAGGAGCAGGAGATCAGTGGGAGTTCACTGCCTTCCTGGGCCTTCATCCATGTGGAGCTGGGCTCCTTTCCCCAGCCACAGAGTTTCATGCTCTGACCCCAGGCTCACCCCCCACCGTCGCCCTGGCCTCTGCTTCCTCCTCCAGCCCTCCAATTGCCACTGCACCTCCGCCCCCATCTCCCCACCCAGGGCTTAATTTGTCCCCCATCTTGCCGGGGCTGAGTAAGTCTGCTCTGAAAAGTAGTATTAACAAATATACAAATATCGTTTTTCACAGTAGCAGACTTACTAACTAGCAAGTCTTAAAAAAAAAAAAAAAAAAAAAAAAAGGCAAAACATGCAAAGCACCTTATTTGTATTTCTATTCTGTTTAGGTCCAGTAAAGAATAGAGACAACTGTCAATAATTTTGTCTGGAAAAAAAACCTCTACATAAATACATTACAATGATTTGGACATGTATATATGCATTTTTATTTGTTTTTTCCTAAAGTTAATTAAGTATTTTAGGAAAAAAACTGTCAGAACGGCCACCAGCAAGAGTTGGTGGCCGCACACTGAGGCCACCAAAACATGTCTTGTGAGAACCCCTGCTCTAGTGTCTGGAGAACAAGGTAACAAAGCTACATCTTTTGTAAAGTTTTGGCCTGTGTTTCAATAGCAGCCGCCTAGGTCTAAACTTACTCATGTCTAAATGTCATTTCTTTCTGCTCTCCCCTCAAACCCTCAAGCAACCTGTATGGATTTTACTTGTGGTACTTAACCTACTAGTACTTTTTAGCACATTTTATAATTTTAATACAAAAGACTCAAAATCTCTCAAACCACAGAATATAAATCAAGATTTTGGAGTGCACAGCTTAGAAAGATCAGGTCAACACAGCTTTGAAACACTAGTCCATGAAGCTATATTTAAACCCAGAGACTTCCCCCCAGTGTAGTTTATTTAAAAAACAAAAACACAGACATTGCCAAAAAAAATGTTTTCTACTGACTACAGCAGGCTTTGGACCAGGGTTCAGGATATGGTAAAAGCTCTTTATCCCTAATACTTTCTGAGTTCTCAGGTGTTACACACTTACAGTAGTTTTTTTTTGTAACGGTAGCTTTAAGAGATGAAGGGGGGTAATCTACAACCTTAAAAAGGGGCCAATTAATAAAATGTCTGGTGCTGCCAGCACAATAGAGCAGCTTTGCAAGGGACCTTACGAGTTTTTCTGGAGGCTGTAAAAATGTTAAATTAGGCTATGCCTGTACGTGGAGCAAAGGGGGTGTGTGATTCTCAGCTAGCGTAGAGATGCTCGAGTTAATACACTAAAAATAGCAGTGTCAGGGCTAACATGGGTGGCGGCTCAGGCTAGTTTCCAGGGAGTCCAAGCAGGAATGTTCTCAGGACAGCTAGCCTGAGCCATCACATGTGCTACCCCAACTACACTGCTATTTTTAGCAGGCTAGCTTGAGCAGGGCTAGTACAGGTATGTATATGTGAGCTCAGAATCGCATCCCCACCTCTAGTGTGGATCTAGCCTGAGAGGGACCGTTTATGATGGCTGCATGGCGGGGAAAAAAAAGTGACAGAACTCATAGTAACTGTACTGTGTGCATGGCCACTGAATCCCAATCAGCATCAAGTTCCAGGAAGTGTACCTCGCCTCTTCAACTTTGACTGAAATTTTGAGAACATCTGACAGGTACTTTTAGTTTTCTCTAAATGACAGATATAGAGGACTTCAGTCGGGATATCCTACTGACACACGCGGCTCATCTCGCTCAACAGGAAAATTCTTCCCCTCTCATTCTTTATATCATCCACAGATTGCAGTAACGAATTGCTGAAATAGCTGACAAACACGTACACAGCATTTACTGAGATGCCACTTACACCAACTGTAAAAGTGACTTGGAAACTGCAAGACTGGAATCTTAAAACAACTTCAAAGAAAATTTTCAGAGTACAAGAGTAGTGATAATGTGTGCATGAGTGCTACCTACCTCCCAAAGACACAACCACTATAGTCTATCGCCTAAAAGTGGCAATTTAATAAAGAGACATCTTCAGAAAAGCAATTTTGCAAACTTATGATAGAACTCAAATATTATGGCTAATTTTAATGCTTTGCAACGTCTCAAAACACTACTTAGTTTTAGCCTGTTATGACCTACCACTGCACTGTGAAAAGAACTGGAAGTAAACGTGACTAGAGCTTCTCTGTAAGCTTAGGTTTCAGAGTAGCAGCCGTGTTAGTCTGTATTCACAAAAAGAAAAGGAGTACTTGTAGCACCTCAGAGACTAACAAATATATTTCTTATTTGTTAGTCTCTAAGGTGCCACAAGTACTCCTTTTCTTTCTGTAAGCTTAGGAGCTAGACTTTTGACATTTAACACAGTTACCTATTGGTATAACCTATCAGTTTCTCTTTTACTGGTACAAAATTGTAAAGAAATGCATTTCAATAAAACCAACATTTCAGCAGAGCAAAATTACATTAAAAATAATACTCACCAGTTGTCGTTCTGAATTACTGTTACTAATTTCAATTTGACACAAAAGTCTGATTTGAATAAAGTTGCCAGGTATATACCAAGACAGATGGGCATTTGTTGAACTATTAGCGCTCACAGTGAATTTATCAGGAGTTTCCAGATTAACTGAAAATTAAATTTATAAAGAAAATCAACTAGGATTTTTAAAGGTGATAAATAATAGCTTTATTATTATTTTTAATTCTGTAAGAAAAATCTTACTTTTAAAGTAGTCAAAAATAATCAACAGAACAGAACATTCATCAGATTGATAATTATTGTGACAGCTGAGTGTTGTTTTAAAAATCAAACAATATATATTAGTCTCTTGCTATGAAGGCACGCCAGCGAGCAGTTTTTGTCCATACTGAAAATTTGGCTGACACTCGTGGGAATAGTTTTATTTTAGTCAGAAGCAGTAATTGGCATAATGGCCCAAGGAGTTAAAAGTAAAATTACAGCATAACATTATTCCTGTTAACTGCTACTGATTTTACTATAAAATAGCTACACTTTCGAAGATCACAGTGGCTGTTTCACAAGATCATATCAGTATTTGATCAAACAGGAAATTAACCAAAAGCATCCATAATTAATAATTGGAAAGTGGGGCAAAAATATAAAACTCATATCCTACCAAACATAGCAGAGCAATGTTACATAACACACCATTTCCCACCCAGCTCTTTTCATTTCTTCACCTCTTTTGTCCTCCTTCTATCTTTGGGTATGTCTATACTACCTGCCAGATCGGTGGGCAGCAATCGATCCAGCGGTGGTCGATTTATCGCGTCTAGTCTAGACTCAATAAATCGACCTCTGAGCACTCTCCCGTTGACTCCTGTACTCCACCACCATGAGGCGCAGACAGAGTTGATGGGGGAGCAGCAGCAGTCGACGCACCGCAGTGAAGACACCACGGAGAGTAGATCTAAGTACGTTGACTTCAGCTAAGTTATTCACGTAACTGAAGTTGCATAACGTAGATCGATCCCTGCCCCCTAGTGTAGACCAGGGCTTTGAATACTGGCCACAGATCCTCTATGCCTCCTGTTGAGAAGATTCTCAGCCACTGGACTCGATGTTTTTGGGAAATAAGCACACAATGCATATGCAAACCCTGCACTTTGGTCACCTGACAGATACAGGGATGTGTGAACTCTCTGTTTGAGAACTATCTGCACAGTAATAGTACCAATGAAGGATAGAAAGACTGCATGCAGAAGGAAGAGAACTGAAATGGCAGAGGGGAAACGGCAAAGAACAGCATCTGTACAACAACCCTACATTCTAAGTAGTTGAGACAATTCTATTTCAACATTACATGATATTTTGCAACTGCATTGCCAATTCAAATAATAAAGCTGCTGTACATGGAAAAATGTATTAAAAATGCAAGCTCTATAATAAACATTTAAATGCAATTTTCTATTTATTATTTGCCATTAAAGTTTTCAGGAGGAAAATATGAACACTGAAGTTGTTAGGACACAAAATGCATGCATGTGTTATGGAGGCACAGAAGGTAAGTTCCACATTTTATTGCTACTTTGTAAAGACATGATCCTGTTAAGACATATGCATGTGTTTAATAACATCATGTACCATGAGCAGATACATGGAAGTCACAGTGTCACTCTCAGTGCAGAAAGTTAAGGCCACCACGGCCGCGCATAAGACTTTGCAGAATTGGATCCTAATAACGTTGCAAATTTAGTTATTAGAATTGACTGGAATATTATGTGCCACGTAAATTACAGATATTTAGCTAGTTACTAGTGCATGCATAAGATTCCTCTCCTAACATGGGGCTAAGCTATATGGTTTCTGTGCAGATCTGTCATCTCACCACATCCTTACCCGCTTGTCGGCACACACAGTAGGGGAAAAAAGGACCTCTAATCCCAATTACTGAGAATCTAAACCAGTGAAGAAAATAAACCAAAACCAATTACAATTGCAACATTCCATATTAGTGCCCAATGAGTTATTATCTATTGCACTAACCCTCTATTTGATAACCCTTTTTGGTTTTGCACACTTGTTAAATGCTCACCTCTTTGATTTACATCAATTAAGAGCGATGATTCTGCTCGACCAAGAGGATTGGAAGCTCCTAGTGTGAAACTGTAGATTTTTTGATTAGCATGCACTGGAAAGTCACAGTGATGTTTCTTATTCAATTCATCTACTTTGCATGTAACATTTTCTCTAGATATTCTGTGAATTGAAAAAAAGATTATTTTTAATTTCTGAGCAACCCATTTAACAGCACTGAATTGAAGTTTCTTAGTACAGACTTCACTGGATGTAGATGCTAAAAGGAATGAATGGCAAGTCACTATGCCATTATTTAGTTAATGCAGTGTCATTATTTGCCTACCCCATGCTGCATTGTATAGTACATATAATTTAATGACACAATGTAGCTTGGATTGGCATTAGTCACAAAATCCATGGCTCCCAGCCCAAAGAGAATCCCTTTCCTTCTCCCTAGCACAACCTAATTCATCCTCACTTTAATTTTTACTTCCACCCTACTTCCTCAGAAGCCTGGGAAAATAGATAGATTCGGTAGTGAGCCCTGAGGTCAAAACTAGGCTTTAGAGTCCTGATTCAGGAAAATATCCATATTCAGGACAGCACTTAAGCACATGCCTATCGTTAATGGGATTTAAGTATTTGCTTAAGTGCTTTCCAGAATCAGGAACTAGTTGACTCAGCAGAAGGAGTAGGTTCTAGTGTTAAGGTCTTTGCACTGAAGATGACCAATCACCAGCCCCTCCCCATCTAAATCAGAGTCAGGCACTTTGTGTACCTCAGCTGATCTCAGGTATCTCTGGGCCACACAAGGAGAGAAGTTGTCCATCCCGTAGCCAAGACCCACATTATTTAGGTTTTTATATAATAAAGCCAAAATCTTGAATTGCATCTGAAAACAAACTGAAAGCCAGTGCCAAACAGAGAGCATAAGTGTAATATGATCTCTGTAAGCAACCAGCCATCCTCATCTATACTAGCAGAAATTTGAGTGGTTTTTAGGGGTAGCTCCATGTATTTGGGGCTGCAATAGCCCACTGTGCACTCAGAACAAGGATGAGAAAGCTTGGCTCGAGAGCCCTCAACAAATGTTAGGCAGCCGTGATCACTGGTTTTTGTGTTGACCAGTCCAATCTCATTGTTTTCTTCTGCACCCGCACCTGTTGGTCTTATCCTCCTGTTGTCCACAGTCTTACACTTAAGTTGTAAGCTCTTCAGGACAAGGATCTTCTTTTTGTCATGTTTGTACAGTGCCTACCCCAATGGAGCCCTGAACTCAAGGTTCTACCATAATATAAGTAATAAATAATATAACTATCATCATCAAATGTCTTATAAAGAAATGTGCCCCCCAACCCTGACTATACTATCACCATACTACTGCAGCACTATATTGCAATCACGTGATTCTGTCTTCAAGTAATTTAAAAATTAGTTCCAACTTCCTGTGTATTTTTATATTTATTTTAAGCTCTAAGCAGTGGAGAGTTTAAATGACTTGAGTGGGCATGCAGCAGTCATTCAGTATCCTGGGAAGCCCATAGTGGACCAATTTGTATTCTAACTTTTTAATCCTTCCTTGCTAAATGGCTTTACCTTTCAAATAAAATATACTTTGTTTGCCGTTGCCTGTACAGTCCCGTGGGTCTGCCTGGGTTCCAGCTACACGTTATAGTAATAAAGGTGCGTGTTTCACAGTTCAGGTTTTGTGGCGTATCAGGGGCATCTGTAGCATGGAAGTAAGACAAAACAATTAGCCTGCATGTTCACAGAATACGTCCTAACATAGAAGGTCAGACAATTGCTTGGAAATCTGTAAGCAATATTTTGTTTCCAGAACATGTACCATAAATAAACAGTGACAATTATGCCCCAAACCTGCAAACAGTCATGTGTGTGCTAAATTTTAAGCACATTAACAGTGCCCATTGAAGTCAAGCATTAGACAATGGGATTACTCCTGTATTTAAAGTTAACCACATATATAAGTTTTTGCAGGATCAGGGCACTGAACTATAAGCATTACACAATTTTACAAAACATGTTTCAAGATCCCAAACTGCACAATTTTGCCTCCAAGCGATTTAGGAAGGTTATTAGGTTGTGTGCCATGTTTTGGCAAGTGCAGGCCTCACTGTTGCTTAGAATCCATTTAAACAAATTATTCAAACAAGTGAACCCACATGCACTCTATGAAACATGAAATACTTAGTACATGCGCACACTGTATTTTATTTTAAAAGTTTCTGATTTTTTTAAGAAGACCACACATGTCATCCTCCTCCAAGATGCTTTACAAGTCTCCATCCCCCACTTTCATTTAAGCTTGTCCCTCAATTCTAGACCCCAGGACTGCAATGATCATAATCCCTAGCATAGGATTGATGGCAGCTCTCTCCGTAGAAGAGTCACTGCAGAAGGACATGCCATACTCCCCCTAGAAACCAGAGCTGAGTAGCTGTGATGGGGATGAGCCTCTAGGGAGCTCCTTTCTCCAGCTGCTTGTGGGCATCTTTCCTCCCAGAAGCCAGGAAACCAGTTTCTTTCTGGCCACCCCGGACGGGACGGGCTTCACACTGTGTTCGTTTGGCGTGAGTGGTAAGGATGTCTCAGTTAGGATTATGAGAGACCAATATTCCCTCTGATTTTTGACAGTCCATGTGCGCAAAAAATTTCTTCTGTGCAAATTTTTGACAGGCCGCGTGCGCAAAAAATTTCTTCTGTGCAAATTGTTGTGTTTCTGTTCAAATTGTTGTGTGTGCAGTGTTTCGCCGTGTGCACAGGGTTTAAGATCTGTGTGTGCACGCACACGCGCACAGCTGAGAGGCAACAGTGTGAGTGATGTAAGCGTACACAATGAATATAGGTCTAATGTGCTAGGGGAAGAGCACTTAGCTCACCAGAGCCACAGGTACTCAAACTGACATCTCTGAAGCACATATAAACACCCCGAGATAGAGATGGTGCACTGTCCCTTTCCCCTTTCTATCTGGCTTCTTATCTTGTCCCTTTCCCCTGCATCCCATTGTCTTGCTGGACTGGTGCCTCCAAACAAGATGTCTCCGCTCCCCTCATGGAGTAGGCGGCAGAGAGACAGGAGTTTGTAAAACGCTAGGAAGGAAGTGGCTTGAACACACTAGACCTTCAAGGATGGACACATCTGCAAACCCTTTGTGGGCTGCACTGTCACTGACCTACAGCCAATATTGTGTGCATCCCTGACTTATATTTACATGTAGAGTTATCCATTTTAAAAATTCCATACGACTGGATGGTATATTAGAGGGATGTCCCCCCCGAAAAAAGGGTTTTGTTTTTGTTTTTTTTAAATGACCTGTTTAAGATTCAAAATCAGTAACAGAATGTGCAGACTGAAGTACTAAACACACACCTTTAAAAACAGGTTTCAGAGTAACAGCCGTGTCAGTCTGTATTCGCAAAAAGAAAAGGAGTACTTGTGGCACCTTAGAGACTAACCAATTTATTTGAGCATGAGCTTTCGTGAGCTACAGCTCACTTCATCGGATGCATACCATGGAAACTGCAGCAGATATTATATACACACAGAGATCATGAAACAATACCTCCTCCCACCCCACTGTCCTGCTGGTAATAGCTTATCTAAGGAGATCATCAAGTTACACTTACGCCTGTTCCTTTTGCAAAGCCCTAGAATTTCTTTATTTGAGTCTGAAAGGGCAAATAGTGGGGCAAGAAAGCTAAGATGTTAAACCTTATGTTACCAGCATTTCCAGCTGAATCTCATTTAGTGTTAAACTACCAAAAATACACATTGTGGTGTTCAAAGTGGCAGGTTGAATGTTGAACTTCCCTATCCGGTGCAGTAGCTTTTGGGTGTCTTGTAATGGTAAAGAATCAAGTTCTAAAATTATTAGTTTCTCATGGAAAATATCTTTTGAATGGAAAAACTTTAATCTGTTTTAGATACCAAATCATTAGCTGCTTGTGTAGGGTCATAAGCCTCAAAAACCTCCTACAAACATAATGACACCTTAAAACAAAATACTGCAAATGTTTAGTTCCTCTTTCCCATAACAGGCAATTTCGGAGTTCTGTGCTTTTCCTGCAGTGGCAGAGGGCACCACTAACACCTTCAACAACACAGTGCAGCTCCTTGCCAGTTTTAGGTGTATATTGTTTGAACAACGGATTGCTTCTCTGCTTACTTGCTAGTCTCCAAGTTTAAGGTGGTGTTTATTTCCCCACTGCCTTTGATGTAATATAAACTGGTTAAACTGCTATTCCTACCTGCATGCCTCCAGCTTTCACCCTGACCACACCACACGATCCATCGTCTACAGCCAAGCTCTGCGATACAACCGCATTTGCTCCAACCCCTCAGACAGAGACAAACACCTACAAGATCTCTGTCAAGCTTTCTTACAACTACAATACCCACCTGCAGAAGTAAAGAAACAGATTGATAGAGCCAGAAGAGTTCCCAGAAGTTACCTACTACAGGACAGGCCTAACAAAGAAAATAACAGAACGCCACTAGCCGTCACCTTCAGCCCCCAACTAAAACCCCTCCAACGCATTATTAAGGATCTACAACCTATCCTAAAGGATGACCCAACACTCTCACAAATCTTGGGAGACAGGCCAGTCCTTGCCTACAGACAGCCCCGCAACCTGAAGCAAATACTCACCAACAACCACATACCACACAACAGAACCACTAACCCAGGAACTTATCCTTGCAACAAAGCCCGTTGCCAATTGTGCCCACATATCTATTCAGGGGACACCATCACAGGGCCTAATAACATCAGCCACACTATCAGAGGCTCGTTCACCTGCACATCCACCAATGTGATATATGCCATCATGTGCCAGCAATGCCCCTCTGCCATGTACATTGGTCAAACTGGACAGTCTCTACGTAAAAGAATAAATGGACACAAATCAGATGTCAAGAATTATAACATTCATAAACCAGTCGGAGAACACTTCAATCTCTCTGGTCATGCAATCACAGACATGAAGGTCGCTATCTTAAAACAAAAAAACTTCAAATCCAGACTCCAGCGAGAAACTGCTGAATTGGAATTCATTTGCAAATTGGATACTATTAATTTAGGCTTAAATAGAGACTTGGAGTGGCTAAGTCATTATGCAAGGTAGCCTGTTTCCTCTTGTTTTTTCCTACCCCCCCCCCCCAGATGTTCTGGTTTAACTTGGATTTTAACTTGAAGAGTGGTCAGTTTGGATGAGCTATTACCAGCAGGAGAGTGAGTTTGTGTGTGTATGGGGGTGGGGGGGATGTGAGAAAACCTGGATTTGTGCAGGAAATAGCCCAACTTGATTGTCATGCACATTGTGTAAAGAGTTGTCACTTTGGATGGGCTATCACCAGCAGGAGAGTGAATTTGTGTGGGGGGGTGGAGGGTGAGAAAACCTGGATTTGTGCTGGAAATGGCCCACCTGATTATCACTTTAGATAAGCTATTACCAGCAGGACAGTGGGGTGGGAGGAGGTATTGGTTCATATTCTCTGTGTATATATAAAGTCTGCTGCAGTTTCCACGATATGCATCTGATGAAGTGAGCTGTAGCTCACGAAAGCTTATGCTCTAATAAATTGGTTAGTCTCTAAGGTGCCACAAGTACTCCTTTTCTTTTTGCGAATACAGACTAACACGGCTGTTACTCTGAAACCTGGTTAAACAATGGCTCATCTTCAAGCAAAGTGTTCTTGGCCATACAAACGGTGACTCTGGAAATGCAACAGGCAGAAGAAAGAGCTTCTGACAGTCACAAAAACATTCTGCTAGGTGTCAGAGTTTTCGCTGCTAACATTTCACACTTAGGCAGGGTACTGTACATATATGATGGGCAGAAGCCAATAAAATAAGCGTGGTAATGACTTATGTGTGCATGAACAGTCACCACTTCTTGACAGACCAAAAATCAGGAGAGGGTCCTCTTCTATAACATGCCTGCCCCTCTTCAGTGATCAGAGATAATCAAAATGGATATAAAATTGATATTTTGGTTTACAAACTTGGCTAGTGGGAAGTTGAGGATGGAGACACTTATCCCCCACCCTGGACCCTGGGGGGCTTTCTATACTCCACACTCAGGTGGGTAAGGATGCTCTCAGCAGCTCTTTACCTCTCCTCCTTGTCTCTCCCCCATCCCACATACGCTCATCACAACTTTGATGGATCTGGGGCATCTCCTGTTGCTCTCCCCCATGATCATGAATAGCAGGGACATGATGGCTTTGAGCTGCCAGGTTATACTGGAGATTATCTATTTCTATTATGTTTACACTACATCTTTATCACTATGGCATCTGAGCATTGGGGGAGTTAACTGGGTCATTACAATAAAAACCAAACATCCCCCCACCCTACCCCTCAAATGTAAACTATCCTTGGAAACCAGGTAGGCCAAACTAAACCACTGTTTTAAAAGCAAGAGGGCTGGAGTCATAAAACCTTTTAGTTTCCTACTTATATTTTGATTTTATCAAGGTGAATAAACCATAGTGAACCTCATTTCAGTAACAGTATGGTATACTTACATCCTACAAATAATACTGTTCCTGCTGCATTATCTGGCAGCAGCGAGCACCATACATTTGTCCCACTAGAAATTGAAGCACTGACATTCTGCACTTTGATTGCACTGCTCCACTTGCTGAGGTGAAGGAGTGAATAACTTTTTGATCCATATTTCATGTATTTTATACTTTCCCCTTCATTGTATAAACAGCAAAATGTGACATTTGAGCCCACTAGTACCACTTTGTCTTGAGGAAAAACCACAGCACTACTGAGCTTAGTATCTTTTCCTAGGAGGAAGAAAAATAATACATGATCAAATGATTTTTAGAGCGCAGTAAAGTAATATTACTTTCTTATATATTCAGCTGGTCAGTGCTAATACAAAGTAGGAGCACTCAGGCTATTCCGTTTTGCATAAAAACTCTCTTGTAAAATGTACAGAAATCTATTTTTAACATGTTTCACCCACTCAAAACATTTGTTACTGCACTTTACACATCTTTACATATTTAACTGAAACAGTCCCACAAGATCTACAATTGTCTATCAACTTTCAGAATTAAAAGGGAATATTATTCATTTAACGTTTATTTTTAATTCAGCACAATTTTAAAAGTAGCTAAATTCTGTGCAACATGCAAGAAAGTAAACGTACCAGGAACTGTTTTAATTGGGCTCCATTCACTCCATTCCGTCCTACCACTAAAATATGGATCATTAATATAACATCTAATTTTCACATGGTGTGAAGTACACTCCAAAGGTATGTCAGATGTCCAATTCCAAGAAAGAATAGAGTCTTTGCCAGTCAATTTTGAATCATAATTCATCTAAAAAGAAAAACAAATAAAGCTTTTTCAAAGATAGACATTACAGGCATTACAACCTAAGTTAGTACTACTTAGAAAATGGGGTTTCCCCCCATGAAAATTTTGACCCCAAAACCCCCCATAATAATGAAAAAAAACCATATATGCTGAAGTTTTCCAAGGAAATTTCAAATTTTTGGCAAAAGTTTCAACTGAAAAATGTCAAATAGGAAATGCTGGCATAGTCCCTCATGCCCCATTCTCCTCTATGTGCCGGGCTCCCTACCTGGACCAATATCCCATGTACCACAGACTCCCCTTGTGCTAAGCCGCCACAGTGCCTCATGGAAGGTGTCATCCAGCTAGGGAACCCAACCCATAGAGGATAATAGTGTCAAGAGACACTGTGATGGCATTTCTGCATACAAAGTTTTCAGGTTTTGGCCAAAGCCAAAGCCAAAACCACTTTGGTTTTCAAGTGTTTGTTTAATGAAAAGTTGAAGTCTTTCATAGGAAGCAGACACTTTATGAAACACTTTATTTAGCCCCAACTCCTCCCCAATTTTCCATTAAAAAGCAGTTTTAACAGAAAATTTTCAACCACTCCTATTAGTTAATCACCAAAGATTTGCAGCGAGAACTAACTGGTAAGCAGGGATAGTCTTTCAGTGCTGTTTATTATATTGTAAAGTTGTATTCCAATGCTGGCCACAATTTTGGCCAGTCTGCATTGATCAGCCAACTCTACTAGAAACTGTTTTCAACTGGTGGTTTTTGTTTTTGTTTTTTTGTTTTTGTTTTTTTTTAAAGCATGAGTAGAAAGCAGTCATCCCAGCCTGGCCTCTTTACCAAGGCCCTACCCTACCTCAAGACTGGAAAACATGCTGGCATCACAGAAAACATATTAAACCTGGATCTTAATAGAATGGTGCTAAGTCAATAGCTAATTACAGAACTAAACTAAATTCTTCTCATTGGGGCTTCTAAATACTGACAAACTACTCAATTGTGCTGAAAACATAATTACATTTTACATATAATAATATCTCTGAACAACATATGGACATTTTAAAAGTTCATTAATTATGGCATAGGATTTAGTCTGAAGCTGGAAAATGAATGCATTTTAAAACAGACAGTTTACTACTAGAGAACAACTTAAATTTACTGTTCCTGGTCCAGTTCTAGCTTAGGAAATTCATTCAACCCCCCATCTACATCCAACTCTGTAAGATATCCTTTATTTCCTGACCTAAATTGTTCGGTGGTTTTGCTGTGCACAATTAACAACTGCTATGTTCCACCCAAGCAGTGACTACATTTCAATGTTGGGTGAACACACACACACACACACACAGAGCAAGGTGCTCTGTAAATGTTAAAAAAACTGTTTCCTAGAGTATTCAGATATAAAAAGCTTCATCACAAACATTTTAGCCCTGTACGTTTTTTAGATATTCATTCTAGAATGAAATGTTTCTGTTTTGTGGGTGTCTACTCTGCCTTCAGAGAGCCTTTAGCACATATCACAAAGTGGACACAAAACTAATACAGGAAGTGTTGTTATTCAGCAGTGTTTTCTTTTAGAGGGAATTGGCACTGTTTAAAATTTGCAATATTGCATTAAGTTTGCTGTGGTCTTTCTACTTCAACAAACTGACTTAAGTTTTTCTAACTTTATACAACTTCATTGACAGATGAAATGTAAATCTGTGATCACTATATCAGAACTTAAATTACCTTTCTTAAAGCCTTGAATTAGCTGTAATTCCTCCACCCGCACAGTACCCCCAGCTCACTTGTATTCTAATACTGAAACAAAGACTCATTTGCAATCACTGATAGTGAAGAGTCCTTGTATGAAAAACTACAAGAAAGTTAATCTTTATTTGTTAGAATAAAATACCTGCCTTACTGTCTCACAGACTTTAAGGCCAGAAGGGACCACTGTGATAATCTAGTCTGACCTTTTGTACATCGCAAGCCACAGAACCTTACCCACCTACTTCTGTAACAGACGCATAACCTCTGGCTGAGTTACTGAAGTCCTCAAATCATGATTTAAAGACTTCATGTCTTCCCTGACCAAATAAAAAAAATTATACTGATGTCATCCCCTTTTGTCACTCCCTTCACTGCATAATATTTGGAATTAGGTTGTGAGCTCTCTGGGTGAAATCCTGTTCCAACTGAAGGCAATGGCAAAACTCCCATTGACTTCAATAGCAGCCAGGATTTCACTCCATGTCATCTTATCTGTGATGTGAAGCACCTACTATACTTCTGGATTATCTGAAAATAATAATATAAAAAGAAATTTAAAATCAGATCACTATGTGAATTAAATTGGTTTGGTTATTTTAAAAGAGCAATTCATGATCTGAGTAAGTCCATGCTTGCAATCTACACTGACACACAAGAGGAGAATACAGGCAAGCATTTCACTCCTATTAATCACATCTAAGAAATCAAAATACAGGACAAGATACTGCAAATACTTACTACTCATGCATTCAGCACTGTTAACAGCAATGGGACTCCCTGTAGGAGGACTACTCACGTGAGCAAGAGTTTGCTGCAGGAGGCCCTTACGCATTAGCCCAAACTAAATATTGTACCAATGTTTTAACAGTTACAGCATCTAGATAGGAAGTCCAGGGAGGTACCTGACAGGGGATGGACCTGGTGATGTAATATGCCTTTTCTTATCTGTAATTGCAACGATCATCTACATACCCTAGTGCACATATTTTCTCAATTATTAAACTTACAGAACAAAGTCACGTGTTGACAAAAATCTGAAGAACTACCATCCTCCAAATGTTTGTTTAGTTTATGACATTACACAATACCTTTATAATACGCACTATATTTACAGAGTACTGCATTAATTGCCAATGAAAGTAATCAGCCATTTGAAAAACAGAAATCTTTCACAGAATACAATACAATATACTTAATACAGTTTTGAGGAACCTAGGAAATAGCACTGATGAAGAAAGCTTTTTATTACTCTGAAAGGAAAGTACAGGGGCTTTCACTAGATCTGGAATCTCCTTTTTGGAGACTACAAAAGGAGCATTAAAACTTGACTATTTAATAGCACTCTTAAGGCAGTCACCAATCAGGAACAGAAAACAATGAAAGACCAATTTCATAAGGAAAATGTACCTCCACAGCAAAGACCCACAAAAAGTAAGATCTACTGGGAGAATAACATCCACTGGAAGATTATATTTTTCTTTTTTAAAGTAACTCTTTCCCATAATGATGATGAACTAATTTCTTATGGGCACTTTCTAAAAATTCAAAGACTGCAATTGTCATTGTTATGATCCTACCACATTTTATATAAAATATTTTTAAAATGTAAAATTGAACTAAGCAGAATTAACGTTTACGAGATGAAAACTTTACAGCACGTCATGTAAAGTATTTCGATTTGGCTTGTTTATAGAAAATTTTACATTTATCATTTAAAATAGAACTGGCAAGCCATGCCCTGGGTCGTGGAGGAATGTAGGTCATCCTAAAGAAGCTGTTAGGAAGATAAGATTAATCCTTTAAATCAACAGTATGACTGGAAAAGTGGTTTGGGATGGAATCTGAATTGCCTGCTTTTGAGCCTGCTGCGTTGAACCCAAAATCTGGAGTTCAGGTTCAGTGGCTATTCTGATAAAATGAGTGACTAACCTAGAAAAATCTCCCCTCCCAGTCGTCATCTCCGGTGACAAGAACGTTGGACTCATTCTACTTGCTACCCATCCCACCAGCACTGAGCAACCACAACCTATTGAGTTACTTAAACAGCACTTTTCACCATGCTATCTCACTGGTACGGACCTGGCAGGCTGACACATTCAAAGTTATGCACCTTGGATTTAACTGGCACACCATCCCTGGGCCTAGAGTGAGGGAGGGCTTGTCCATGCAGCCTTGGCTCCAGGAGGTGGTTGGCTTTGCAGCGCTGCAGAACCAAACAAGCAGGGGAGGGGGCAGGTGGGGCCATTAATGGGCATAAGATACCTGCACAACTCTTACAATAACAGGGAAGGGAAACAGTAAAATTCACTTGGTTCTAAATGGCACTGGCACTGCACAACTGAACAAAAACTGCTGAAGCTGCCAGTGCCGTGTGGAGTAAGTGCAATAGCCATGGCATGCCTTTCTCCCTATCACTTTCAGTTGTTTTAGTGCTAGGAGGTTCTCAAACACTAATAAAAATAAATGAACAACACCTATGTATAGCATGAGTCCGTAAGGTCTGTGTCCATGTTTTCCTGAACTCTCCTGCTTGTGTGACCCCTCCAAAATGTATGGGGGGGAGTGGGGGTAAAGAGGGGAAATGCATTTTCATAAAAAAAGCGAAAAAGAGGACTTACTAGTGTCACTGTCTCCATTGTTTCCTTACGCAGAATCTGAATCTGCCAGCTGGCATCTAATTCATGTTGGAAGACTGAGCCACTATCGTTCCACTTCATATATAATGTGTAAGTTGAAAAGTCGGCATTCAGATTAAGAATTTGGGGGGTGAGTGGAATAAGTGCTTGAAAAGAAACAAGGGAAAAAGCATACATTCAAAATAATTACCAGCAACAGCGCTTACAGGTGTTTAATAGCTGCAACTCTGAACTGGCCTGCTGCCATACCAATGTGAGGTTTGTTCTCATTAATTAAACTGGGTTGGGATTTGCCATTCCTCATGTAGGAAGCTTCCCAAGAAAGCACAGAAACATCCTCTGAAGTTTTGTTGGTGACTCCGCAGGCAGCATTTCTCCTGCTACATTAGGGGTGCCAAGTGCGATCTCCTCCAAGCTGCTCTAACATGTCTTTCCCACAGTTTTCTGTCAATGATTGGCTGAGAAAAATCTTTTCTTCATCCTAGCCCCTTTACCTTTTGTATCTATACAAATGAGACTAAGTCTCAGGATCGGCACTTGTTTAAATCATAAATTGTTGTGAATGCAAAGTAACGATCCTTCCGTGTTTGTTAGGAAGTAGTGTGCTCTTGGAGGGGCTGTTCTTCACTTGAGATAAAATAGAGGCCCTTTTGTCACTAAGGTCTCATGGTGCTTTTTGTGAAGTGTACCTATTCTACACAATTCCAAGTTGGGAAAAATATATTTTAGTTCCTTCTTCCCCTCTGCTTTAACTAGAGCAGAGGTTCTCAAACTTCAATGCATCGTGACCCCCTTTCGACAATTACATGCCCCCATGAGGGGGAACCAAAGCCTGAGCCAGCCCAAGCCCCAGGTGGGGGCGGGGGATGGGGAGAGAGACAAAGCCTTCAGTTCCAGTCAGAGGCCTGTAATCTGAGTCCCAATGCCCAGGACTAAAGCCCTCGGGCTTCAGCCCCAGGCCCCAGCAGTCTAAGTCAGCCCAGGCAACCCCATTAACATCGGGTCGCAGCCTACTTTGGGGTCCCGACCCACAGTCTGAGAACCGCTGAACTAGAAGGTTTTTTCCCATTTCCCCTTCTAAAAATGGTTGTTTATAATACTCATTCCAGAGTGACAGTTCCAACATGGGTACATTTCTAGGGGAGATGACAAGATTATATCTACGTTCTGTACACTGCTATGAAACCCATTAAGGAGGGAGGCAGCCCTGAAGCCAGCGCTGTGCAAGAGAAACAGCATGTCATTCCAGGGTCCCACGTCAGGAAGTTAGCTTCAGTCCTGGGGCTCTGCTCTCCAGCTACACATCAACTCAGCTATTCTCTCCCCAGCCAACCCTAATTGTTGTGCTTCCTCCCTTATTAAGTTCTACACCCAGCACAGGTGCAGCAAGGCCGAGCTAATTAAACAAGGCCTTACAGGGCAGGCCACCCTATTACAGATTGTTTTATTTTGCTTTTTTGGTCCTAGCAGCTGTGAGAGAGACAAAGGAAGATATCATTTCCCCTAAAATGTTGTGAAAAAATGGGCATAAATGGTGCTCAAGCAGTGATGGTTCAAGGAAATATCTTGGAGGTGAGAATTACCACTGATGGTTTTTTTTTTTTTTTAATGTAATTCGCCTACCTCATCCCCAAACAAATTAGCCTGAGGGAATAAGTTGTTTTCTATCATGGCATCAAATACCATACTTGGCTACCAAAATATGCATTTAGCAGAAGTGCCTGTGCATGGTGGAGCACGGGGGTGTTCTGCATCTCAACAAGAGAAGCTCTTTATACAGGGAAATGTTGCCAAAGACAACTATTAAATCATCGTATCCATTTCCAGAATGTTATAGTTAAGTGTTCATATAAAGCCATTATACATAAACTTGATACTTACAAACATTTTCCTCAGGCAATACAAACGTTTCAGTAGCTAAAGGAGTTCCAGAAGCATTTAGTGTGGTTATCTGTATGTTAGTGGAGCCCATTGCCACTGGAATATCTGCCCTTTTCTCCCCAGTTTCAATACACACTGGAGAGAATGGCTCACTGAAACAATAATAAAGAAGAATTAGAAAAGTTCTCCATGTATTAGGAAGTTAGAGAGCTCCCTACTAAATTTAACATTGCAAACCTTTAAAGGTCCAATTTATTCTCAGAACAAAACTGTGAGAGATCAGAGTCAAATTTCAGAAGTAGTAAGACTTGGATAAGCTTTGGCAAAAGAAAGAAAGTTAAAAATTGTGATATTTTATTCAGAACACTACTCCAACCCTTTACTCACTCCAGACAGTATTTTTATCAAACGCCACAAAATAGCTTTGCGTTCTGGCCTTTTTTGCTTTTCTCATAACTTTTTGTGGTGAGGATGTGGGTGCAGAAAGGATGTTCATTCCCATCAGGGGACAGAGCTGGTGCTTCCTTTTGGGCTTTAGCCTACAGGGGAATAAGGGGGTTAATAAGAACATAAGCGGTTTGGCGCAGGGGACGGCCTTTTTTGGGGTGGGGGGCGGTATATGTAGAATGCTTGGCACAATGAGGTTCTGGTCTGTGACTCCTCAGCAATGCACATAATTAAGGCTACAGAGGTCACAGCAGTCACGGATTCTGTGACTTTACCAGACTTCCATGACTTCCAAGGCTTCAGGAGTTGGAGGTGGGACTGTGCGCCTCTGCCCTGCAACTGGAGCTGGCTGGAACCAGGACCCTGCAGCCCCAACCTTGCAGCTTCCACTGGGAGCTGCAGCCAGGGCCATGCACCCCATCCCCGCGGCGTCCTGGGCTTGGCGGGCCCCGCAGCCAGGGCCGTGCGCCCCATCCCTGCGGCGTCCCGGGCTTGGTGGGGGCTGCAGCCAGGGCCACACA
Organism: Lepidochelys olivacea; assembly: GCF_965140295.1. NCBI lineage: Eukaryota > Metazoa > Chordata > Testudines > Cheloniidae > Lepidochelys > Lepidochelys olivacea. Next base: position 27,734,113 of record NC_140415.1, read on the forward strand.
CCCCAACCCTGCAGCATCCTGGGCTTGGCAGGGGCTGCAGCTGAGGCAGTGCACCCCAACCCCGTGGCTTTCGCCAGGGGCTGCAATTGAGGCTGCGCGCCCCTGCCTGGCGGCTGCAGCTGGAGCCATGTGCCTCACTCGTGGCTTCCCAGGGCGATATGCCCCCACCCTGGCTGCAGCCAGGGCTTTGTGGGGGCGGGGGCACTGCAGCTGTGACCAGTGTACCCCTGTGCCGCAGGTGCAGCCAGCTGTGGAGCACAGGCTGTGTGTCCCCCATGGCTGCATCTCCCGCTGCGGCTGCTGACGCTGAGGCTGTGTCCCCCACCATGGCAGGGGGCTCAGCCTGTCAGCCGCCCACTCCCACCCTATGGGACTCCATTCCCCCCCCCCCCCGGCCTAGCCCTGCCCCCTGGTTATTTTTAGTAAAGTCACGGAGAGGTCATGGGCTCCGTGAATTTTTGTGTTTTGTCCCTGACTTTTACTAAAAAATAACTGTGATAAAATCTCAGCCTAACACATAATTAATGATAGATTTGATGGATAGATAGGATGCGGCTTGAGTCCTCACTCTCCTTAACATTTCATATGTAACTGGAGAGGAGAAAGAGATTGGAAAATGCCCAGATCTTCCTCTCAGGGCTGGGGGGGAAAGGAAAAAGTCAGAACAATGCCCAACTTCCTGCTAATTAACTATTACTCACTTAAATGGGACCCTGGAGCTTTCCCCTTTTGAAGTGGTTTAAATAAGAGGACTGGGGAGGTTTTTGGACTTACCCCCGCAGTCCCTGACTGATAAGGCTAATACACCCTGTTGAGTCTCAAGTGCTGAAGAGGACTAACCCTCCCCCAGTGCAGAGACATTTCCAAAGGGATCTTGGCCACAGAGTATGTGGAGAGCATCAGGTGAAGGTCTGGAGGACGGGATTAGCTGTGGCTGAGCTCCCTTTCTGTGGATCCCAAGAATGTCTCCTCACCTTATTGCTTTCTGTGCCACCTGCCTACTCCACCATGCTAAGGGAAAGGGAATAAACAGAGGCAGCAGCTCACTGGGTGATCTTGTTCAGGATGCAGTTGCTCCTTCAAACAAGATGGTGGTGAGGGGATTCATTCAGTTCACTACTGACACACACACACACACACACACACTCTCTTTGCAAACTGGGATGGCAACTGAAAATTCAGGCACACTAAAGTGCCACTCTCTCTGCACCACCGGAGGCAGAGAACCTGGTGTGTGAGGTGGGGAAAGGAGTGCAGCCAAGCCCTGGAGCTGCATGAACAAGTCTGAGCTGTCTTCACTATTCACAGGAAGAGAGGCATAGCACAAATATCAGCACCGAGGAAGAAGTCAGGATCCAGAAAAGACTTCAAACCTCATGCCTAGTGCATGACAGAAAATTGGCAGATTTTCATTCTGGTGAGTTACACATGGAATGCACAAAAGTTCTAGAGATGTGTCTGAAAATATTACACTTTTTTAGCGTACCTTAAAAATCTAAACTATACTCCATTTCAAATAGGCTATTTCAATTTTGTTTTCTACTCCAAAAGCATTTATCTTCAAAAGGGATTTAATATTTAAATTGGTAAAAAAAAAATACAGCCATTAAGGGATTTTACTTAGATGTAATCTAAGTTTCCTAAAGGCATTTTCATGTCTGAATCTTAATGCTTAAGGTCCCTGGTATTTCAGCACAGAACATATTTCAGGCATTTCCTTTTGGACTAAACCAAACTATGAAGATAACCTTTTGAGAACTGAAAACAAGGGCCATATGGACACTGAGAATTCAGAAGTAGGAGTGTGAGCACTCCCTACCCAATGTGAGGGGGTAGCAAGGTGTTCTGGCAAGAGAATCTTTGGCATACAGAGGTCCTTTGCTGGGAAGCTTACAATTGCCCAATTTAGAACTGAAAACATTCAGAGCAGAAGACACCATTCTAGATGTAACTGACTGGTGGACAGACATGCTCTGAGAAACACAGGATGATACAAATTTTATGAATATGGATTGAAGAACAATAATACATACATAATTTGATAAGAAGAAACAATTACCTGTTTGTATAACAGATCTTGTAAGTCAGTCCAAGGTTTGCACTGGAGGTGGCATCCCAGGAACAGATCATTCTGTTTAAGTCATGTGTAATACATTTCAAACTCCAGGGTGCTTCTGGAAAACCTGAAATTGCAACATCTACATAGTTACAATGTAACAATTTAATGCTCTCAGACTGATGCTCCATCAGATATACACATTTTACAGATTACCTCACGCTCATTTACAATACTTTTAAACTTCCATTACATAGTTGCAGGCCAAGATTTTCAAACATGACCAATAATTTTGGGTACACAACCTGAAACACCTTAAAAAGTACTCATCTTTGGAGGGTGGGTTTTCAACAGTTTCTGAAAAATGAGGCTCCTCTAAGGCTGTCTCAAGTTGGGCGCCCAAAAACTGAGGTGACTTTGTGTTTTGAAAATCTTGGCCCTTGACTGGTTCTGTATATTAGAGTCAATGGTATTACACTAAAGCAATAAGAGTAGCAGAATCTGGCTCCATGTTACGAGCAGACTCCCTCTGGTTGGGTCCGCACCATGGACTCCATGAAGGAAGTACACAGAAGATTCCTGCACTCAGACACATAAACCTGTTAGTCAATTCTCCCCTTCCACTCCTTTTCACACACAGAGGTGAGGAGTTTGTGCCATTTTTGTTTAGTTTAATGCCTGGGTCAATTAAACTCCTATTGAACCACAAAAGGACCCAATCCTGAGAGGTGCTGAGTAATGTCAATTCCCCTCCACGCCTGAGGGGTGTCAATGAGAGCGGAGATTGCTCAGCATCTTGCAGGATCAGGTCCTAAGTGGTTCACCCTCAGCATTTTGATTTGACAAGTGAATTCTGCTTGGGAAACCCTACAAAAGTTGTGTATATCCGATACACTTGCTTTGAAATAAAGTTTTAAAATCCCAACTTTCTTTTAATTGTTTGTAGTTATTGATTTTGTTGAGTGCTCAAAGGAAGTTGTCAGGAAAAAAGTAAAAGCTCTAGTTCATAGCTGGCCACATCACTATTGCTTAAAAAAATAAAATAAAATAAAAAAATCCAAGCTACTACTGTGCCTCACTGCAAATTAAACAGCTTTCTACCACTGGGTGTGATATGTGCAGTGCAACCTATCCAGCTTTGATCTGGACAATTCAGATGCTGTAATTCTGGTGAACTGAACTTGTTTAGCTTCTTGAGTTTTCAGTAATTCGAATACTTCAAACATACCTACACAACTTGAGAGGAACAAGGCACAACAGAATCCCCTTTACTACATTAAAGCTGAATGTAGAATACTTAAACAGCTGGGCCAGGGATTCTGTTACAGCCTCTGGGTGTAGCTAAAAGAAAAGGAGTACTTGTGGCACCTTAGAGACTAACCAATTTATTTGAGCATGAGCTTTCGTGAGCTACAGCTCACTTCATCGGCCTTCTACAATGGATCCCTCCATTATGTGCAGGGTTTGGGCCAGTGAAGTTGCATCTTGCATATATCCTGTGTCCAAACCCCCAAACTCCACTGGTCAACTTACAATACTCTCCTCTACAGTCCAGCCTAGACAGCATTGCTCTACGGTGCGTGGAGCTGTGGAACCTCCGTGTGCAGGCTCTATGCACAGCAGAACTGCAGTGGGCCTGAGTGTCTGTTGCCCTGCACACTGTGGAGTCATTTACACCAGTGAATGTAAATTGCCGCCATTGTGAGGCAGAAGCACCCAGCTTTGCACTGGTGTTAGAGGCTACACAAGATGCAGGAAATTGGAGCATTAGATCCAGCATTTCTACTCTTAAGATCTTTCATTCCTAGAGAGGCAACATTATTTGACCCTGAGTACATAATAAATGCAGCACATTTATAGAGTAGGCACATATCCTAAGAGCAAGCAATCTAGCAAACAGTATCAAACTACACTTACCTGTCTCCTGACTATATATTAAGCTCAGCAAATGTAAGAAAGCTATTGCTAGGAGACATCGGAGACTTGGATTATCCCACATTCTTTTACCATTTACTATTTAGGATGACAACCTTAAGCAGGAATAAACTTCATCTTCCACACAAATTTGCCAGTTCTGAAACCAAAAACAAAACGAACAGTCTCTTTAAAATCACTGACACCCCCTGCTATGCAGCAAATAATACAAGTTTTCTATAGATGTATGTTTGAACAAGACTGAAATGCCAGACATATTACTTGTACAGATGCAGCAGTTACTTTAAAAGACCCTGACAAAAAGTTAATAAAGAACATAAAATCACTCTAAAAAGAAACCCGGACCTGTAAGTGGACATTCCAAATGGGAAATCACAAAAGTAGAGCTGGTCAGAAAATGTGACTTTTTCTAACCCCATGAAAAAAATTTCAACACAAATGAAAAAAAAATATTTTTTTTTGAAGAGCCAGCTTTTTATTTTAAAAAGTTGAAGTTTTCTGTGGAAAATATACACATTCCATGGAAAATTTAGTTTTGCTGAAAATCCTATTTTCCACTGAAAAGCAGTTTTGGTTAAAAAAATTTAAATTGCACTACACAGAAGTCTTTTGCACAGAAAAAGAACCACCACAAGAGAGAGACCTGACATATCAAGTCATTGACAACTTCCACTATATCTATTTAGAGTATCCTAAAATTGTTGTAGGAAGGAATCTTTCTAATAAAACAGCAAATTCTTACATAGATACCATGAATATTTCTTGAATTGAACCAGACAAGCACTTTTGCAGAACATGCTCACAGAAATCCCAACTCTATCCTGATAAGCAAGCGCAGCCCACATTGAATCATTTAAATACTAGGCCACCAAATTCTTAAATTCTTACCACCAAAAGCACTAATGTTTGGGGTGGGGGTGGGGGGTTGCCTTTTTTTTTTTTTTTTTAACCTGAGAGAAGTATGTAACTGGTGAGTTACAAGAAAGCCAATGACAAAATGTGGTTCTCCAATCCATACGCACAAGGTAACAATTCACTTATTTTCTTCATATACCTCCACTTACTTAAATCTTTTTCATCAAGATTCAAGCTCCTCACTTGCTCATGTTAACATCTCTTGCTCAGTATCTCTGCCTAGTATAGCTTTCTCTCTCTCTGCCTATAAACTTCTCCCAAGTCTCTTGCCTAACCACATCTTTTATTTTCTCCACTTGTCTTCCTCAGTACTGCCCTCAGGCCTTTCTTTGCTTGTCAAGCAACCTCCCTCACCTTGCTCATACTCCTTCTTAGTACATATTTCTTTTACAAGGACTTTCAAAGATAATTTCAAGTACTGTGTGCATGTCTAAAATTCAATTCCATGTATACTTGTCCTTCAGTGGATGTTTTATGCTGGAATAGGTTTGTATGCAGATTATGTTAGGACTGTCAATTTAGACTAAGCTGCTGGGAGAGGCAGAAAACATTCCACTCCATCCACGCCTTTTAAAAAAAACATCCCTATGCATGCTGGCACTCAAATGGTCTCAATTCGCTGGCAGAAGTAAATAAACAGTTGTCATTTCTTAACCAGTGTTTCTTTGCAACTGTATGTCAACCTCCTAACGGTCAAAACTATCTACATTTTTGGCTGTATCAGTGGACACAATGTTATTTTAGGACGTGTGAATTGAGGGTTTTACAAAGCGACCTTTTCAGTGTTTTGCAGTTTCTCTGGAACAAACTTTGTTTAACCCGTATTCATGTTTAATAATTAGCTTCTGTGTCAATTTTTGCTCCTAGGGAGGAAGATGGGAAAAGTTTACCCCCCAACACCTACCCCGTCCCTGCGGCACAGACACATTTGTTTTCTCCTTAATGCTGGAAAACTTTGAAAACAGAAGACTGAACACATCTATGAACATCATGGTTGCAATACAGGATGTGGCCTTATTATACTGAAGAACCATAAAAATTAGATGAGAAAGACCTAACAAGCATATAATCCAACCAGTCCATTTCCCTGCAAATCCAGAATAGTTCCCTATAATCCATTTACCAGTATTTTGTCCAGAATACTTTTAAAAGTCCCTAATGACAGAATTTCAATTCTCATCTTAGGATAGTATTTCCCAAACTATGGGTCCCAGGAAGGTTCTAAATGGGTTGTGGACCCAGGATGGAGGGGAGACCTGGGAAGGTGTGGGGTTGAGGGTGGAGAGTAAGCCCACCCCCCATTCATCCCACAGCAGTGGCTCCTGTCCCCACCGGTATGGGACAGATCCCTGCTCCGGGAATTACAACCGGGCACACAAGATCTCATAGCACAAGTGGACAGGCCAAACCAGAGTAGCACTGGGACACCATGTGCCAGGTTGCAATACCTCTCACTCAAATTTGGCCCAGCCATCCCTCTCTCATGACAGTGGCCAGGCCAAACCTGAGTGGTGTGGTGACTCCATGTGCCAGATCACAATGCCCGGAGCAGAGAGCTAGGCACAACCCCTTGGGACAGGAGCTACCACTGAGGGTAGGTGGGATCACTCTCCAAATATCCCTTCCCTCCACACCAGGTCAGGATTAGGTTGTGGTGCCAAGGCAGAGGTGCTGCTGCAGGTGGTCAGTGCCTTGTAAGTGGCGAAAGGAGCTGGCAGAGAATGACACTGGCCTATGATTCCTCCCCCCAAGTTTGGACATTGTGTGGGTTTAAAAACATAATGCAGTTGGTGGGTCACCTTTGTAAAAAGTTGGGGAACGCCTCCTTATGATTCTATTCCACAGCCAAGCACAGGTCACCATCAGGGAGGTTTTCAAGACTTTTATTTTTTTCTAATTTCATGTTATTAGATCTAGTAATATTTCTGTACACCAACCAATCTTCTGCTCCACTGGGCATTTACACCATTTGACTATGTATAGCTACGTGTCCCGCTCAACCCTGAAATTTAACCAAGCTATATTTAAGCTCTTTTAAAAACAGACTCACCCTCACAACTCAATCCCATTAGACCCCCAATCAATGTAGTTGTTCTTTTCCTAACACCCTCCAATTTATCAATATCTTTCTTGTAGTGCAGAGACCAGAACTAAATGAAATACAGTACATGCCTGTTTATCCAAACAGCCTCTGGGACATCCAAAACTTTTGGATAACCAGGTGTTCAGATAAACAGAAGTGCTATTAACTAACATAGGGCTATATGGGGGACACACTGGATTCAGATAACTGGGAGTTTTAGATTACTGGAAGAGTGCTGTATAGAAAAGGAATATCAGCTCCTTTCCTAATTTTACAATGCCAAGGCTTAGGGGAAAATATCCAGTGGGGAAAGGAACTAGGGGGATTCCAATGGGGAGATTTTGAGGAGGAAGAGAGAAAGATGTCATCTAAGGATGTTACAATGACACAAAATTAAGCCTCTCCAAACCCACAGGAGGTACATAAACACCACATCCTTTTTATATAATGGTGAACTGTGGTACAGAAACAGTGACATGTCCAAGGTCAGGCAAGTCACTGTTGGTCAGAAATGTAACTGAGTGTCAGAAAGGAGAGGAAGGGAATCGAATGTTTAGGGCATTGAATTCTCTTTCTGTGTGGCCTTAGTTAAGTCATTTAGCCTCTCTGTGCCTCAGCTCTCCATCTGTAAAGCACTGCTCTACCTCACAGAGTTGTGAGGATAAATAAAGATTGTGAGGTGCCTGGATACTATGGTGACAGGTCATTAGCTGTAAGGATGAGATAGCTCATATTCATTTACCAGGGTTCATTTTTGATATAACCAGGCCAAACTAATTTGGGATCACACCCATGTGTGCTCAACTCTAATATTACCATCCGATGAATTGAGCTGTAGCTCACAAAAGCTTATGCTCAAATAAATTGGTTAGTCTCTAAGGTGCCACAAGTCCTCCTTTTCTATTAGCCTAAGGGTTGCTCTAACACTAGGAACTTACATCAGCATAGCTATGTTTCTCAGGGGTCTGAAAAATCCACACCAAAGACATAGCAGCTGTACCAGCCTAACCCCGATGTAGACAGTACTACATTGATAGAAGAGTTCTTCTGTTGTCATAGCTACCGCCTCTCAGGGAGGTGGATTACCTACACCAATGGGCATCAGTAGTGTCCACACTGAAGCGCTAGAGCAACGCTGCAGCTGTGCTGCTGTAGTGTTTCAAGTGTAGAAAAGCCCTTAGGTAGGCATGCCCAATGCTGAAAACCTGTGTTCAGACAATGACAGCACTTTCCAGTCTACTATAGGCCCAGAACTTCAGCTTCAAAGATCTCGAAGACAAATGGAAAATTTAAGTGGTTCTAGGAGGTCAATGCTGCAACACAGGATTTCATGTTTATTGTCTCTCAGTGCCTTCAGACCAGATTTGTTCATATTATTTTTTAAGTAGAAATATATTTTAACTATTTCTGTGCAAACTCAAGACCGATATTAGCACACAAGACCAATATTTTTTCAAGTATGCATGAAAAAACTGCACATGCACTTTTAGGAACAAAATGCCTGATCTGTATTGATATGCATACCCAACTCACAGCTGTGCATATATAAACACTTGAATTATCTGATCATTGGGCGTTTGTTTATTTTGTAAAAAATAAAAAATGCAAAAATAAAAAAAATGCAAACACTTAAGTTTGGCCTTCAAACCAGTTGACAGTTTCCCTTCAGCTAGCACAGTGATTCTCAATTTTTTTTTTTTTTTTTTTTTTTTACTGGTGACCCCTTTCACATAGCAAGCCTCTGGGTGCAATATCCCCTCTCTCTCTCCACCCCCAATCAATTAAAAATGCTTTTTTATATATTTAATACCATTATTAATGCTGGAGGCAAAGTGGGGCTTGGGGTGGAGGCTGACAGCTCACAACCCCCCATGTAAGAACCTTGCAACCCCCTGAGAGATACCGACCCTCAGTTTGAGAACCCCCTAAGTTAGCAGCACTGAAGCAGTAAGAAACACAGTATGGGCCATATCCAGACCTCACTAGAATGAGTAGGGGGTTTGCCACCAAAGTCAATGGGATCAAGATTTGTTCTTTTATACAACTATATAATATGAACCTATCTGTTTCACTATGGCAATGGCTGGAGTTCTGACATAGCTCAGTACTATGACAACTGTGTGTTTATGCCTTGGAGGAAACAGTCTTGTCCCTTATGTATTGTTGCTACAAGCAGGTGTAACTCATTTACTGAGCTGCCCTGCTGTGCAAAGTTACAAAACAACATTTTAGCAGAGGCACACTAAAAGTTCAAATAAAACAAGACAATCCTAAATCATTTCTCAAAACAGTTTGCTTCCAAGTCAGTGAGACACTAAAACAATGAACAAAAGAAACATATGCACATATGTACGGAGTATTAAAAGCATTAAATATAATCTGTTACAGAAAAGGAGTAGACTCATTGGCTCTTGCCTATTCTTCGGTGAACTATAAAATGTACTACTAGAAGAGTCACATACTGTAATTAAATGTTATTAGTCAGGAAAAAATCCCATTTTATAGGTTTCTTTTTCAGCTATAAAGTTACAAAATACATGAAGTAATTTTGAAACAGAAAGTTCTTTTGTCTTTTGATAAAAGCTTCCTCCAGTCTCCTAAAGCAAATTCACATGAGAGTTAAAAGGTCCTTCATTATCAGAGTGAAATACAGTTGTTTTAAATGAACCATGCAGCAACTGTATTCTTAAATCTCAATAGAACAATGCAAGCTTTAGCTTATCAGTTATATGATATACATTCACTAGAGCTCAGTATCTTATTAGTTTGTTAAATTAAAGCAAATTTTTGCCTGAGGCTTCTCTGAATGTGTCAGGAGTGACACTGGCTTTAAGTAGAAGTGATATTTACTGGCATACAGTAGACTAATTTTCAAGAGTTTTCAGAAACAGATCTTCTACTTTGAATTAAAAACAAACAAACATGAAAAAAGGCTCTTAAACAACAGTGTAAGTGTGTATACCCAAAGGCATATTCCTGCACTCTCTAAAATGAAGCCACTTCTAGGGTAGAAATGTAGCAGCCATTCTTACAGTATACAAATGTCCAAGTTGTGAAAAGAGCTAAGATCTTCTATATTAATGGCTTTTATTCCACCTACCTAGACAGACTCTTACTGTAGCCTTCTCAAAAGCTACATTAATGAAGATATCCTAAAGTTCATTCAGAGATTTTACATGTAGAAGGTTCAGGTATTTGCCTGCATACCATAATTGATAGAAAAGGTAGACTAATTCTGATAAGCAGCATGGGTGACATTACACCTGGATTAGGATCTGATCCTGAACCACTTAAGTCAATGGGAGCTGGTCCATACTAAACAGGAACAATCCTCAAAAGAGCCATTAATAGTTTAACAAACAGTTGACTAGCGAGGACTAACTTGTACAGATGATTTTGATGCATTCAACACAGTCATCTGTAGGGAGTACTAGGTAATATGTCAGAGAAACAAAGGAGTGAATACAGTACACCTGGTAAAACATTTATGAGAAATTTATATTACACTTTGTGACTGTGTATCCTGCTATGAGGGAACAGGTTTTTGAATTTCATTTTCTCAGCTCGTCACAAGACCTTTAAACACATGCACTGATTACTTGTCAATGTGACACAAACACACACATCTCATTCCACTAAAAAGTAACTTTCACATAAAATATTTTGGTTGACTTCTATTCCCCCTACCTTTCTGCTATGTTTTAATATTTGAACTTATTGACTAATTCCTGCATGTCCCAATGACTGAGCATGTGTACCTAATAATTCACTTTCTGAAACAAAAATATTTATTTGCTTAGGTAATTGAGGCATAAAACTCAAGTTTTGTTCAAATGTAGCAGTTCAATGATGCTCCATTAAGGAGAAGAAAAAAAATCAAATGTAGAGTTCCAAATCTCTCTCTATGACAATTTACTTTAGAGTAAGTGTTTGGAAAAGACTTGGAAAACAAAGGAAACTATATGCAACTCTCTGGCATATGTTCTGCTGGAGGTCAGGCTAGATCAGGGGTCATCAACTTATGGCACGCGTACCAAAGATGGCACGCGAGTCAATTTTTAATGGCACGCTGCTGCCTGCCGGGTCCCAGCCGCCGGCCCTGCTCAGCCTGCTGTCAAACCCAGGCCGGGACCCCAGCAGGCAGCAGCATGCCATTTAAAATCCTGCCCACCCCGGCCCGCTCTTCTCCGTCTCCTCCCTCCCCCCCTCCCCGGTCCCCCACAGGGGCAGGGTGAAGAAGTTTGGTCCTGCCGGAGGCTGCCACACAGCAAGCAAGGTCCTCCCCTCCCCCGCCTTTTCCCCCAGTGCGCTGGGTGCCTGCCCCTCCCCCTCTCCCTCCCTGCCACCGATCAGCTGATGGCCCTTGTGAGGGAGGGGGAGAAGCGGAGCCACAGCACACTCCCTGATAAAGGGAGGAAGCGGAGTAGAGGTGGGGATGGGGCCTTGGGGAAGCGAGGTGGAATCAGGGCATATTCCCCTCCAGCCCCCTGCTGTGAGCCGCTCAGGGCTGGGAGCACCTCCCATGACCCCAGCCCACACCCCCAGCCTCCTGCCCTGACCCCTGCACCCCCCTCTACACCCCTTGCCCTGACTCTGCACCCCCTCACATGCCCCCAGGTCCCCCACCCCATGTCCTGACTCTTGCACCCCCCCACATTCCCACTCCCACCCTGAGCACCAAACAGCAGCTCCTGCACGCCCCCACACACATTCCCACCTGCACCCCTCGCACCAAATGGGAGCTGCCCAGGTAAGCACTCCACACCCAAACCTCCTGCCCCACTCCTGAGCCCTCTCCCTCATTCTAGCTCCTGGCCAGACCCTACACCCCAACCCCCAGCCTGCTCCTTCACCCCCAGCCCTCTGCTCAGTGCCCTCCCACTCTCAGCTCAGTGCAGAGAGAGAGGAAGAGAATGGGCTAGAACCAGGGAGAAGGTAGGTACCCACTCTATGTGGGCAGGGCCGGGATCCCAGACTGGCAGAGGATAGAGCGGGGCCGGCAGCCGGGACCCTGGCTGGCAGGAGCCGGCAGACGGAACCCCAGACTGGCAGCGGGCTGCTCAGCCCGCTGCCGGTCTGGGGTTCCGGCCGCCGGCCCCGCTCAGCCCGCTGCCGGTCTGGGGTTCTGGCTACCAGCCCCTTGCCAGCCGGGGTCCCAGCCGCTTGCCCCGCTCAGCCTGCTGCTGGCCTAGGTGAACGGAACCCCAGGCTGGCAGCGGGCTGAGAAGGCCGGCAGCATAAGATCAGCATTTTAATTTAATTTTAAATGAAGCTTCTTAAACATTTTGAAAACCTTGTTTACTTTACATACAACAATAGTTTAGTTATATAATATATAGATTTATAGTGAGAGACCTTCTAAAAATGTTAAAATGCATTACCAGCACGCGAAACCTTAAATTAAAGTGAATAAATGAAGACTCAGCTCACCACTTCTGAAAGGTTGCCAAACCCCTGGGCTAGATGATCCTAATGGTCCCCCCTGGCCTTGAAATCTCTAAGTTAGGGTACAAAGCTTATATTTTTAAAAATGTTTAGTTATCTGAACTAACTAAAATTGTGTCTGCCATAAACAGATAATGAGGAACAGTGAAAATATATACAGAAACCTTGGGGACAGCTTTTTCTGATTACAGGAAGATGCTGTGAGGCTGTGAAACTAGTGAAGGATAAGTATCAAATGCTGTATGGGAAATCTGCTCTACAGTGACTTATGAAACCTGTAAAAGTTATTGGAGATTTTCTTTCCCCTAAGGTGTTGGTGTCACCACCAAGACAGCCAACTGAAGGTAGAAAAGATTGTTGGGGGAAGTGATTACATAGGGTGGTAGTGAAAAATCTAAAGGATAATAGATAATTCATATAGTGTTTGAGCCTGAGCAGTACGGAGCAACCATAATTCCCAATTCAGCCAAAGAGAATCGCAGGCACTTTGTAGGGTCAGGCCCTTGATGCCAGTAAAGATAGATTTGAGACCTGGTGATGAGCAGGAGGGAATGAAACAAATGTTCTCTTTTTTATTTAAGTGGAGTTGCATGTTTCTGAAAATAAAGGAATTAATTAGCAGCCAAAGGAAGAGAACACCCGTGGCTCTAGAGAAAAGATGTACATATCATAATACACATCCTAGTATTGCAGGATGCACAGACAAAAGTTCCCCCTAATTACAAATTCATTCCAGAAGTACACATTTCTGGGAAACAAAAACACATTGCCAATACTGCTGACACTAAAGATAATAGGAATAGAAACAGAAGATTAACTTGCTTCCTTTAAGAATAGGCTTTGCTGTGACCTTCCAACATTCTGTCCTTGGCTTTCAAACTAATTGATGTGATACAGAATGAAACTACAATTGAGTGGTCATGCCAACATTCTTCTTGGCTTTTCTTCAATGGACTAAATTCTTTTCCAAAGAAATTCCCAAACTTAAGGCACAAATCTCCCTTTAGTCATCTAAAATGTAGGCTTTCCTTCTGTGTTTCGTATTATGGCAGTATTCCAGAGTACAAAAAAAAAAAAGTGGGACAGTTTGTGAAGAAAAATGAATCCCCACTGGGGAATTTGGTTTCCACCAAGTTCCATGGAATCAATTCAGGGACTGGACTGTTAATTTTTTTCTGAAGGCAAACAGAATCAAAGAATGAAACAATTAATGATTGTAACTTATGCATGCACATGTGCCTTAGTAATCTGCAAAGGTGGAAAAGGATTTCCTTGTAAAGACAGCAAAGAGTATAGGATAGTTTACTCAAATATTGTACTCAGGTAAGTAGGAGAATGCTCAGGCAGCTCTTTGAACACTTTGCAGCGAACGCTTCTTGTACGTGCACATGCCAAGCACAAGGAGCTTGGAAGGGATGAGCGAGGTTCCACAGCAGTTTCCTCCAGCTGCGGAGTTGCAGTACAGAGTCTTTCAGTAGTTGGAACTGCAGCATATGTTTTGCTCCTGTGACCAGTGATCTGAGAATGGAGCAGAATTAACTTATGTGAAGGACTGAGACTTTCATAAAACCATTTTGCAAGTGATTTGTCATGAATACTATTTGCTGAGGGACACATTTCAAATGAATGACAATATAGTCTTGCCTGTAGAACCATTGTGCAGTAGGGATGCCCTTTATTTTGAGAAGTACATTCTGCCAGGACAAGAATTCTATGACAATTTCACAAGTGTTCATGGTTGGCTTCCATTAAAGTCAACATTTGAACCATTACACACACAGGTAAACTAAAGCCCTGAGGGTGACTTACCCTAAGTCACAAAGTTTGTGAGAGCAAGGAACAGAACTCCAATCTCTAATGATCAAAGTGGAAGCTCCGTGTGTTTTTTCAGTCATGAACTGTTTGATATTTTAGGCCAGTGGTCCCCAAACTGTGGGGCACGCCCCCCCTAGGGGGAGTGGAGGAACATTTTGGGTGTGTGCAGCAGGGCCCGTGCCAGCCCCCATGGGGGGGTGGGGAGGGAGTGCCACCCAGCCCAGCTCCACTCTGGCCCCTGCTCAGCTCTTCCCTAAATCCCTCTCTGCCCTCAAGCCAGTGCTGCCTCTAGCCCCAACACCTCCCCCACCCCCAGCTGCACCTTCAGCCCAAGCTCCTTTGCTGAGCCAACTGTACAGCAATGGATGGGGGAGCACAGACAGATTCCATTACTGGTAACGGGGGTGAGGGGGGCGACATGACGTGAGAAGAAAAGTTTGGGCACCACTGTTTCAGACTATATATTCCTCTATTTCCAATTTCCCTTTCCTTCATGCTATTTCCTGTGTATTTGGATCAATTAAAACTAAACTGTCACCTGATTAATATGGGAGATAGTTCTTAAGGGCAATTCTTTTCTTTGTTGTCTGCAGTATTGTTGTAGTTGTGTTGGCGCCAGGATACAAGAGAGAAGGTGGGTGAGGTAATCGGTTTTACTGGACCAACTTCTGTTGGTGAGAGAGAAAAACTCTTTAGCCCCACAGAGCTCTTCTTCAGGTCAAGTCTGACTATCTGGAAAAGGTAATTAAGAGTGTCATAGTTCAATACAAGGTGAAATAGATAGTTAAGCATAAGAAGTTAACAAGTTGTAAGAAACCATTCAAAATGAACTGTGCAATTAATACCTCTTCAGTCATAGGACAAAGGAGAGTTAGTGGGTTACAGATTGTCTCTATTGAGTCCAGGATTTTTAGTGTCTAGCAGAGTTATGACTAAGCTATCTTTTAAAGGTGTTGTGCTGGTTTCCTTTGAGGACGAGGACTGAGAGGTCACACATGGAACAATGCTTTTGTGAAAAGTGTTCACCCATGGGTGATAGGGTGATTGTGTTTATCACTTTTCTTTGAGAGTTCATTCAAGAATGAATAGCACAAAGTGTTTCACATAGGTGAGAGGGTTTTGGGGTCTTGTTGATTCATATAGAAAATCCCTTTTCTTGTTTCCCCTTCCATGCTCTCTACCCATCCATCTGTCCTAAAGGTGCAACCTTCACAAAGCAGGGGAAAGCATTTAATACATTGTGGTCAATAGAGCAAAACAAACGTGGACTAAGACACTTCTATTGTGCCTATTTTTCTTCAGAAATAATTCCTGTATGCAGGAAACAGGAACCAAAAGAGCTTAATCAAATTGTTGAATATAGTCCTGAAGGCATTTGGGATGAAAATAATGAGACGATGGCATGAGATTCCCCTAATCCATGTGTGTGCAACAACAGGACAGGAAACTTAGGCCCTGTCTACACCGGCAATTTTCTGCAAGTAAAGCAGCTTTCTGCGCTGTAACTCCCGATGTGTACACACTGCCACGCCCCTTAGTGTGCAGAAACTGCAGTTGTAGCACTGTAAAAAAACCACCTCAGCGAGAGGCGTACAGCTTTCTGCGCTGGGGCTACAGCGCTGCAATGCCAGTGTAGACACTGTGGTTCATTACAGCACTGAGACTGGCCTCCGGGAGGTGTCCCACAATGCCTGTTCTTGCCTCTCTACTCATTGGTTTGAACTCTACTGCCCTGCCCTCAGGTGACCAACTGTCATCCCCATCCCGTAAATTCCTTCGGTATTTTGAAAGTCCCGGACCTGTTTGCTCGGTGATGCATGCAGTGGTCTCAGTGCATCTTTCCAGGTGGCCATGCCTGCTCCACACATAAGGCAATCCCCCGCTTGGAGGAATGCCAAACTGCTGGTCCTCATCAGCATTTGGGGAGAGGAGGCTGTCCAGTCCCAGCTGCGTTCCAGCCACAGGAATTATGATACCTACAGACAGATTTCACGATGCATGACAGAAAGGGGCCAGGATCGGGACGCACTGCGATGTAGGGTCGAAGTGAAGGAGCTGCGAAATGCCTACCACAAGGCACGGGAGGCAAACTGCTGCTCCTGCACTGCGCCCACGAGCTGCCAGTTCTACAAAGAGCTGGATGCGATACTCGGTGGCAACCCCCCCGCCACGGCAAAGGCCCCCGTGGATACTTCGGTGGCTCACGTGCCAGTTGAGAGTGGACCAAGACAGGAGGAGGAAATCTTGGATGAGGATGTGGAGGGGGAGGGGCCCCAGAGGCAGAGGATGATTCGGAGGTCAGAGATGCATGCAGCCAGGCGCTCTTTTCTAACCCGGAGGAGGCTAGCCAGTCACAGCTGTCGGATGTTGGCGAAGTGCAAACAGGAGAGGAGGCCCATGGTAAGTGGGTCTGATTTGGGGAATTGCCGAAATGAGTTGTTGGAGGCAGGAGGGTTGCAGAAAGCTGGCTTGTCTCCCACCGCATGCCTAGTCTGAGCGGCGGAACAGGCTGTTTGTTGACTGACTTCCATGCTTCTCGGGAATCTCCCTCAGAGATCTCCAGGAAACTCTCGTGGAGATACTGGGCAATCCCCTGCCACAGGATCTTCAGCAGAGCTGCTTTGTTTCTTGCCCCATTAACGGTAACTTTCCTGCGCCACTGTGCTTTCACGGGGGGCGGGGGGGGGCAGGAGGGGTGACCATTGCTGCACACAGGCAAGCCACATGGGGGCCAGGGCGGAAGCTGCAAGCTTGGAGAAGACCCTCCCTTGATTCCCTGCTCACCCTCAGCAGCGAGATATCTTCCATAATGATCACATCCTGTGGGAAGTGTGGGGACAGGAATGATTATCAGGCCCCCACTAAAGTGCTGGCTCTCCCCAAGAGCCACATACCCAGTGTACAGCAGGGTCAGGGAAGCAGCGAACAGCGGAGAGTCTAACAGAGGGAGTTTGACTGTGATTTCACCTGGGGAGAGCCCACTGAGGCTTTCATCTTGCAGGCTTCTCTAAGTAGTTACTGCAACAGCTAAGGAAGCTCTTAGAAGGAAGGTAATATGGATGGTGAGCGATCAGCTGTTGTGACCTGCACAGGATGTGCTATGTTTGTCTTTCTTTCATAGGACAGAAGTGACTTTGTGTGTACAAAGTGCAAGCTGGTCTCCATATTGGAAGAGGAGGTTCAAGTTCTGGAGAAACAAGTATCAACCCTGCGTTTCATAAGAGAAAATGAAGATTTCCTGCACATACGTCAGGATATGCTTCTACCGGCACAACATTCTGAAGAATCACAGCAGGCTGTGTGGCGGGGACAGAAGGACAGTGAGGAAAATTGGCAGCATGTGACTTCCAGAAGAAGAAAGAGGACCATCCATGTACCAGCAATGCAGATACAGATGAGCAACCGTTTTCATGTTCTCTCCACAGGTACTAATGTGGACAGTGGACTAGATGATACATCTGATAGAAGGGAGCAGAAGGAGGCTTCACTGATTGGAAGGCATGAGATGCACTGTCCTAGGGATGGGGGTTCCACGACCACCACTCCCAAGAGAAGGAGGGGGGTGGTGGTGGTCAGGGACTCTCTCCTATGGGGGACTGAGTCATCTATCTGCCATCCAGACCAGGAAAACCGAGAAGTGTGCTAACTGCCAGGAGCTAGGATTCATAATGTGACGGAGAGACTACCAAGACTATTCAAGCCCTCAAATCGCTACCCTTTCCTGCTTCTCCACGTTGGCACCCATGATACTGCCAAGAATGACCTTGAGCAGATCACTGCAGACTACATGGCTCTGGGAAGAAGGATAAAGGAGTTTGAAGCTCAAGTGGTGTTCTCATCCATCCTCCCCATGGAAGGAAAAGGCCCAGGTAGAAACTGTCGAATCATGGAAGTCAACGAATGGCTACGCAGGTGGTGTCAGAGAGAAGGCTTTGGATTCTTTGACCATAGGAAGGTGTTCCAGAAGAAGGATTGCTAGGAAGAGACGGGCTCCACCTAACCAAGAGAGGGAAGAGCATCTTCTCACTACGTTAGCCAGCCTGCTTGCAGAGGGCTTTAAATTAGGTTCACTGGGGGAAGGAGACCAAAGCCCTGAGATAAGTGGGATACCAGGAGGAAGCATCAGCAGGATAGCGCAAGAGGGAAGAACTCCTGCCTCACACTGAGAAAGCAGGACAATCAGCAAGTTATCTTAAATGCCTATACACAAATGCAAGAAGCCTTGGAAACAAGCAGGGAGAACTGGAAGTCCTGGCACAGTCAAGGAACTATGATATGATTGGAATAACAGAGACTTGGTGGGATAACTCACATGACTGGAGTACTGTCATGGATGGATATAAACTGTTCAGGAAGGACAGGTGCGGCAGAAAAGGTGGGGGAGTTGCATTGTATGTAAGGGAGCAGTATGACTGCTCAGAGCTTCAGTATGAAACTGCAGACTCTCTGGATTAAATTTAGAAATGTGAGCAACAAGGGTGATGTCGTGGTGGGAGTCTACTATAGACCACCAGACCAGGGAGATGAGATGGACAAGACTTTCTTCTGGCAACTAATGGAAGTTACTAGATCGCAAGCCCATGTTCTCATGGGGGACTTCAATCACCCTGATATCTGCTAGGAGAGCAATACAGCAGTGCACAGACAATCCAGGAAGTTTTTGGAAAGTGAAGGGGACAATTTCCTGATGCAAGTGCTGGAGGAACCAACTAGGGGCAGAGCTCTTCTTGACCTGCTGCTCACAAACAGGGAAGAATTAGTAGGGGAAGCAAAAGTGGATGGGAAGCTGGGAGGCAGTGACCATGAGATGGTCAAGTTCAGGATCCTGACACAAGGAAGAAAGGAGAGCAGCAGAATACGGACCCTGGACTTCAGAAAAGCAGACTTTGACTCCCTCAGGGAACTGATGGGCAGGATCCCCTGGGAGAATAACATGAGGGGGAAAGGAGACCAGGAGAGCTGGCCGCATTTTAAAGAATCCTTATTGGGGCTGCAGGAACAAACCATCCCGATGTGTCGAAAGAATAGTAAATATGGCAGGCGACCAGCTTGACTTAACAGTGAAATCTTTGCTGATCTTAAAACACAAAAAAGAAGCATACAAAAAGTGGAAGATTGGACAAATGACCAGGGAGGAGTATAAAAATATTGCTCAGGTATGTAGGAGTGAAATCAGGAAGGACAAATCACATTTGGAGTTGCAGCTAGCAAGAGATGTTAAGAGTAACAAGAAGGGTTTCTTCAGGTATGTTAGCAACAAGAAGAAAGTCAAGGAAAGTGTGGGCCCCTTACTGAATGGGGGAGGCAACCTATTTACAGAGGATGTGGAAAAAGCTAATGTACTCAATGCTTTTTTTGCCTCTGTCTTCACGAACAAGGTCAGCTCCCAGAGTACTCCACTGGGCAGCACAGTATGGGGAGGAGGTGACCAGCGCTCTGTGGAGAAAGAAGTGGTTCAGGACTATTTAGAAAAGCTGGATGAGCACAAGTCCATGGGGCCGGATGCACTGCAACCGAGAGTGCTAAAGGAGTTGGCAAATGTGATTGCAGAACGATTGGCCATTATCTCTGAAAAATGATGGCGGTCCGGGGAGGTCCCGGATGACTGGAAAAAGGCTAATGTAGTGTACATCTTTAAAAAGGGGAAGGAGGAGGATCCGGGGAACTACAGGCCAGTCAGCCTCACCTCAGTCCCTGCAAAAATCATGGAGCAGGTCCTCAAGGAATCAATTATGAAGCACTTAGAGGAGAGGAAAGTGATCAGGAACAGTCAGCATGGATTCACCAAGGGCAAATCACGCCTGACTAACCTAATTGCCTTCTATGATGAGATAACTGGCTCTGTGGATGAGGGGAAAGCAGTGGATGTGTTATTCCTGGACTTTAGCAAATCTTTTGACACTGTCTCCCACAGTATTCTTGCCAGCAAGTTAAAGAAGTATGGGCTGGATGAATGGACTATAAGGTGGATAGAAAGCTGGCTAGATCATTGGGCTCAATGGGTAGTGATTAATGGCTCCATGTCTAGTCAGCAGCCGGTATCAAGCAGGGTCGGTCCTGGGGCCAGTTTTGTTCAATATCTTCATTAATGTTCTGGAAGACGGCGTGGATTGCACCCTCAGCAAGTTTGCAGATGACACTAAACTGGGAGGAGTGGTAGATACACTGGAGGGTAGGAATAGGATACAGAGGGACCTAGACAAATTAGAGGATTGGGCCAAAAGAAATCTGAGGAGGTTCAACAAGGACAAGTGTAGAGTCCTGCACTTAGGACGGAAGAATCCCATGCACTGCTACAGACTAGGGACCAAGTGGCTAGGCAGCAGTTCTGCCGAAAAGGACCTAGGGGTTACAGTGGATGGAAGCTGGATATGAGTCAACAGTGTGCCCTTGTTGCCAAGAAGGCTAACGGCATTTTGGGCTGTATAAGTTGGAGCATTGCCAGCAGATCGAGGGATGTGATCGTTCCCCTCTATTCGGCAATGGCGAGGCCTTATCTGGAGTACTGTGTCCAGTCTTGGGCCCCACACTACAAGAAGAATATGGAAAAATTGGAAAGAATCCAGCAGAGGGCAACAAAAATGATTAGGGGGCTGGAGCACATGACTTATGAGGAGAGGCTGAAGGAACTGGGATTATTTAGTCTGCAAAAGAGAAGAATGAGGGGGGATTTGACAGCTGCTTTCAACTACCTGAAGGGGGTTCCAAAGAGGATGGATCCAGACTGTTCTCAGTGGTACCAGATGCTAGAACAAGGAGTAATGGTCTCAAGTTGCAGTGGGGGAGGTTTAGGTTGGATATTAGGAAAAACTTTGTCACTAGGAGGGTGGTGAAGCACTGGAATGGATTACCTAGGAAGGTGGTGGAATCTCCTTCCTTAGCGATTTTTAAGGTCAGGTTTGACAAAGCCCTGGCTGGGAAGATTTAGTTGGGGATTGATCCTGCTTTGAGCAGGGGGTTGGACTAGATGACTTCCTGAAGTCCCTTCCAACCCTGATATTCTATGATTCTAAGAGTGATTTACCCTGCCCCTGTGGCTACTCACCATTTTGGGGGTCTTGTGGCTCATGTGTGCTTGCCTGGGGTCAGCCAGTTAGTGACAGGTGAGAGAATACTGGCTGCGTTTTAAAGCATTGAATCAGTGTTCTCTGTGTTGCAAACATTACTGCTTCTGTAAAATGTTGCGTTGAAACTTCACAGAGATGACCTTGGGAGCCCAGTCTCCCTCTGTTATTGGCAGCTGAACGGCTGCACAGAATTAGAAAGCGGCCAAGAAGAACTAAGGAGGATTTTCTGCATGATGTTATGATGCACTCCGCTGCCGAGAAACAGGAATTGAAGGCGTGGCAGGACAGCGAGAAGAGGGACCGAAAGGAGAACACAGCATGCCAGAATGAAGCCATGGAGCAGCTCTTAAAGGTTATGGAGTGCCAAGCAGACATGCTCCAGGCAATACTAGCTCTTCAAACCTACCAACTCCGTACCCGCCCTCCCCTGCAGCTGCTGTCGCAGAGCTCTTTCCCATATGCCCCCCAGACACCGCCAACACACTCTTATCAACCTCCTGGTTCCAGTCTATACATATACCGCAGCATTCCACTCCTCCCCCTCACAGTCCAGCCCTGCGGACTCCCACTACCCACTGCACTCAACACCCATCCCTCTGCAGTTTGGCCCTGCTGAAGCACAGCACCCGCTGCACTGTACTCCAAAGGAGAAGGAAGGGTATGATCCCTGGACATACACAAATCTTTAGCCACCCTGGGACCCCTCCTCCTCCTGGGACCTTCCCTTCCCCTATCCCCCTCACCACTGATGGGGTTTTTTTTGGTTTGACTCTCTCCTCTGGTTGTTGGTTTTTAATAAAAGAATTGTGTTGGTTTGAAAGCAATCTTTATTCTATTATTTGAAAGCAAAAAGAGCCCTGGAAAGCAACATACAATTACGTTAAACCCACATATTGCATCATCTGCACCAATCACCTCCTAGCATTACAATCACTGCACTCCTGAGCATAGCAACAAATATTAGTGGCTTTCAGCTTCAAATTGCT
This sequence comes from Lepidochelys olivacea, assembly GCF_965140295.1. Taxonomy (NCBI): domain Eukaryota; kingdom Metazoa; phylum Chordata; order Testudines; family Cheloniidae; genus Lepidochelys; species Lepidochelys olivacea. Next base: position 27,756,415 of record NC_140415.1, read on the forward strand.
GCCTCAACACATCCCTGATTCTTACGGCCCTGCGCTGCACCCCTCTAATAGCCCTGGTCTCTGGCTGTTCAAACTCAGCCTCCAGGCCCTGAGCCTCTGCGATCCAACCCTGAGTGAAGCTTTCACCCTTCCCTTCACAGATATTATGGCATGTTCAGCACGCTGCTATAAGCATAGGAATATTGTCATCGGCCAGGTCCAGCTTCCCATAGAGGCTGTACCAGCGGGCTTTTAAACAGCCAAAGCACACTCAACAGTCATTCTACACTTGCTCAGCCTGTTGTTGAACCGCTCCTTGCTGCTGTCAACGTGCCCCGTGTAAGGCTTCATAAGCCACGGCATTAAGGGGTAGGTGGGGTCTCCCAGGATCACAATGGGCATTTCAACTGTCCCTACTGTGATCTTCTGGCCTGGGAAGAAAGTCCCTGCTTGCAGCTTCCTGAACAGGCCAGTGTTCTGAAAGATGCGTGCGTCATGCACCTTTCTGGACCAGCCTGTGTTAATTTCTGTGAAACGCCCACGGTGATCCACAAGCGCCTGGAGAACCATTGAGAAATACCCTTGTGATTAATGTACATGGTGGCTAGGTGGTCTGGTGCCAGAATTGGAATATGTGTGCCATCTATCACCCCTCCGCAGTTAGGGAAGCCCATTTGTGCAAAGCCATCCACAATGTGACGCACGTTGCCCAGAGTCACGGTCTTTCAGAGCAGGATGTGATTAATGGCCTTGCAGAATTCCATCAACACGAGTCCAATGGTCGACTTTCCCACTTTGAACTGGTTAGTGACCAATCGGTAGCAGTCTGAAGTAGCCAGCTTCCACAGTGCAATCGCCACGTGCTTCTCCAACAGCAGGGCAGCTCTCATTCTCATGTCCTTGCGCCAAAGGGCTCAGGCGAGCTCATCACACAGTCCCATGAATATGTCTTTCCTCATCCAAAAGTTCTGTAGCCACTGCTCATGTCATAAATATAAAGGGAAGGGTAAACCCCTTTGAAATCCCTCCTGGCCAGGGGAAAGCTCCTCTCACCTGTAAAGGGTTAAGAAGCTAAAGGTAACCTCGCTGGCACCTGACCAAAATGACCAATGAGGAGACAAGATACTTTCAAAAGCTGGGAGGAGGGAGAGAAACAAAGGGTTTGTGGGTCTGTCTGTAGTCGTCTTGGCCGGGGACAGCACAGGAATGGAGTCTTAGAACTTTTAGTAAGTAATCTAGCTAGGTATGTGTTAGATTATGATTTCTTTAAATGGCTGAGAAAAGAATTGTGCTGAATAGAATAACTATTTCTGTCTGTGTATCTTTTTTGTAACTTAAGGTTTTGCCTAGAGGGGTTCTCTATGTTTTTGAATCTAATTACCCTGTAAGATATCTACCATCCTGATTTTACAGGGGGGATTTCTTTATTTCTATTTACTTCTATTTTTTATTAAAAGTCTTCTTGTAAAACACTGAATGCTTTTTCATTGTTCTCAGATCCAAGGGTTTGGGTCTGTGGTCACCTATGCAAATTGGTGAGGCTTTTTATCCAACATTTCCCAGGAAAGGGGGAGTGCAAGTGTTGGGAGGATTGTTCATTGTTCTTAAGATCCAAGGGTCTGGGTCTGTAGTCACCTAGGCAAATTGGTGAGGCTTTTTACCAAACCTTGTCCAGGAAGTGGGGTGTAAGGTTTTGGGAAGTATTTTGGGGGGAAGGACGCGTCCAAACAGCTCTTCCCCAGTAACCAGTATTAGTTTGGTGGTGGTAGCGGCCATTCCAAGGATAACGGGGGTAATATTTTGTACCTTGGGGAAGTTTTGACCTAAGCTGGTAAAGATAAGCTTAGGAGGTTTTTCATGCAGGTCCCCACATCTGTACCCTAGAGTTCAGAGTGGGGGAGGAACCGTGACATGGTGGCACAGTGGTGGGATTAACCTGAAATCATTTTGAGATCCAGTTGAGATTTTTTGAACTAGAAATACAGATTTTAAAAAGGAATTTTTAGGAAGTCCAGAAAGCAGCTTTGAAACTGAAAGCAGCTTGGTTTCTCTCTGCTTTGTGGCCAAGCAGAGACAAAAGGGGATTATCTTGTGAATTGCAGGTTTTCTTTGCCTAGAGGCAGGGTACTTAACTCCTGCAGGGAAATTCACAGTCTTCCAACCCAGAGGTTTTTTTTCTTTTCTTTTCTTCCTAAAAGTAAATAGGGGGTGTGTGCTCTACCCATTTGCCTGGAGACAAAAGTGGCAGGGTTTTTTTTTAGGATTTTGATTTTTTTTTTGTTTTACAAGGAGCACAGGTTTGAAAAGAAATTTTTTTTCTTCTTTGGGCTGGGTAAGCAGGTTTCCAATAGTTGGAGGTTTTTTGCTTTAATTTGGGCCCAGAGCAGAGACAAGGGAATTGTCTTTTTCTGTAGGCTGACAATCACTATCAGAGAATAGGTATTCTATTCCAGCACAGCAAAATTTTACAGCCAAGTTTTGTTTGTTTATTTCTAAACCTCGGGTGTAAAGTTAGTTAAAAACAGAGAGGTTAGAATGGGCAAATCCTCAGCTCGACTACAGCTGGAATTAGCCAAATTTCAGGCTGAGGAAAAACAAAGGGAACATGAAAGACAGATAGAACTCATGCGACTGAAGGAGGAGGAGAAGGAAAAAGAGAGGAAGCATGTGGAGGAGATGGAGAGGATAAAGGCCCAGCAGACTATACCAACAAACCCTAGCAATCCTTCTCCAGGTACCACTTCCCATCCCAGAAAGTTCCCCACCTACAAGGCAGGTGATGATACTGAGGCCTTCTTAGAAAACTTCGAAAGGGCCTGCCTTGGGTACAACATCTCTACTGACCAATACATGGTAGAGCTGAGGCCGCAGCTCAGTGGACCCTTAGCTGAGGTGGCAGCTGAAATGCCTAAAGAACACATGAACAAGTATGAACTGTTTAAATCCAAGGCGAGAGTCAGAATGGGGATAACACCCGAGCAGTCTCGTCGGAGGTTCAGAGCCCTAAGGTGGAAACCAGACATGTCATTTACCCGACATGCCTACCACATTGTAAAACATTGGGATGCCTGGATATCAGGAGCAAGTGTTGAATCTCCAGTAAATTTGCCCTTCCTAATGCAAATGGAACAATTCTTAGAGGGTGTTCCTGAGGAAATAGAAAGATACATCCTAGATGGGAAACCCAAAACTGTAATTGAGGCAGGAGAGATTGGAGCCAGATGGGTGGAGGTGGCAGAGAAGAAGAAAACTGGTCGCAGTTGGAGCGGAGACCAGAAGGGACCACCCCAGACCACACCCTATTACCGGGGGCCGCCCAAAGCCCCACCTACCTCCCAAAGAACCCTCCAGACCCCTTATCGTCCCACCACCCCGTTCTCCAGCAACCCTCCTCGCCCCAGTGACCCGTCAGCTGGACGATGTTTTAAGTGTAACGAGCTGGGGCATGTAAAGGCCAACTGCCCCAAGAACCCCAACAGATTACAGTTCATTGCACCGGAATCACACCAGAGGTCCACAGGCCCAGATACCTCCCAGATACCCTTGGAGCGGAGGGAAACTGTGAGTGTGGGTGGGAAGAAGGTCACCGCGTGGAGGGACACCGGAGCACAAGTGTCAGCTATCCATGCTTCCTTAGTGGACCCCAATTTAATCAACCCAGAGATCCAAGTGACGATTCAACCCTTCAAGTCCAACTCTTTCAATTTGCCTACAGCCAAGTTGCCTGTCCAGTACAAGGGCTGGTCAGGAATGTGGACTTTTGCAGTCTATGATGATTATCCCATCCCCATGCTGTTGGGGGAAGACTTGGCCAATCATGTGAAGCAGGCCAAGAGGGTGGGAATGGTCACCCGCAACCAGGCTAAACAAGCCGTGAGGCCTAGCTCTGTTCCGGAAACTTCTATCAGGACCCAGTCAGAGGTGATGGACCTGGACCCCAGGCCAATGTCTGCAACAGCAGTAGTGGATCCAGTCCCAGAAACCCAGACGGAACCAGTCCCAGAACCGGAACCAGCCGAACAACCAACACCAGACCCCGTGTCAGCACTGAATCCAGTACTTGCAACCTCAACACCAGAGGGCCCCACCGAACCTGAACTGGCAGCAGCTGATAACCCTACACAAGAGGCTCAGCCGGAGCCTGAATCCCAACATAGTGCACCAGCGGAGAGCGGTTCACAGTCAACAGAAACAGCTCCATCCCCTATATCGCTTCCAGAGGGACCAAGCCTAGGTCCACAATCCCATGAGGAACTGATGTCTCCAGCATCAAGGGAACAGTTCCAGACCGAACAGGAAGCAGATGAAAGCCTCCAGAGAGCTTGGACGGCGGCACGGAGCAACCCACCGCCTCTCAGCTCTTCTAATCGATCCAGGTTTGTTGTAGAAAGAGGACTTTTATACAAGGAAACTCTTTCTGGGGGACACCAGGAAGACTGGCATCCTCAGAGACAGTTGGTAGTTCCAACTAAATACCGGGCCAAGCTCTTGAGCTTAGCCCATGATCACCCTAGTGGCCATGCTGGGGTGAACAGGACCAAAGACCGTTTGGGGGGGTCATTCCACTGGGAGGGAATGGGCAAGGATGTTTCTACCTATGTCCAGTCTTGTGAGGTGTGCCAAAGAGTGGGAAAACCCCAAGACCAGGTCAAAGCTCCTCTCCAGCCACTCCCCATCATTAAAGTTCCATTTCAGCGAGTAGCTGTGGATATTCTGGGTCCTTTTCCGAAAAAGACACCCAGAGGAAAGCAGTACATACTGACTTTCATGGATTTTGCCACCCGATGGCCAGAAGCAGTAGCTCTAAGCAACACCAGGGCTAAAAGTGTGTGCCAGGCACTAGCAGACATTTTTGCCAGGGTAGGTTGGCCCTCCGACATCCTCACAGATGCAGGGACTAGTTTCCTGGCAGGAACTATGAAAAACCTTTGGGAAGCTCATGGGGTAAATCACTTGGTTGTCACTCCTTACCATCATCAAACAAATGGCATGGTGGAGAAGTTTAATGGAACTTTGGGGGCCATGATACGTAAATTCGTAAATGAGCACTCCAATGATTGGGACCTAGTATTGCAGCAGTTGCTCTTTGCCTACAGAGCTGTACCACATCCCAGTTTAGGGTTTTCCCCATTTGAACTTGTATATGGCCGTGAGGTTAAGGGGCCATTGCAGTTGGTGAAGCAGCAATGGGAGGGATTTACACCTTCTCCAGGAACTAACATTCTGGACTTTGTAACCAACCTACAAAACACCCTCCGAACCTCTTTAGCCCTTGCTAGAGAAAACTTACAGGATGCTCAAAAAGAGCAAAAAGCCTGGTATGATAAACATGCCAGAGAGCGTTCCTTCAAAGTAGGAGACCAGGTCATGGTCTTAAAGGCGCTCCAGGCCCATAAAATGGAAGCATCGTGGGAAGGGCCATTCGTGGTCCAGGAGCGCCTGGGAGCTGTTAATTATCTCATAGCATTCCCCACCTCCAACCGAAAGCCTAAGGTGTATCATATTAATTCTCTAAAGCCCTTTTATTCCAGAGAATTAAAGGTTTGTCAGTTTACAGCCCAGGGAGGAGACGACGCTGAGTGGCCTGAAGGTGTCTACTACGAAGGGAAATGTGCTGGTGGTGTGGAAGAGGTGAACCTCTCCATGACCCTTGGGCGTATGCAGCGACAGCAGATCCAGGAGCTGTGCACTAGCTACGCGCCAACGTTCTCAGCCACCCCAGGACTGACTGAACGGGCATACCACTCCATTGACACAGGTAATGCTCACCCAATTAGGGTCCAACCTTACCGGGTGTCTCCTCAAGCTAAAACTGCTATAGAACGGGAGATCCAGGATATGTTACAGATGGGTGTAATCCGCCCCTCTGAAAGTGCATGGGCATCTCCAGTGGTTCTAGTTCCCAAACCAGATGGGGAAATACGTTTTTGCGTGGACTACCGTAAGCTAAATGCTGTAACTCGCCCAGACAACTATCCCATGCCACGCACAGATGAACTATTAGAGAAACTGGGAAGGGCCCAGTTCATCTCTACCTTGGACTTAACCAAGGGGTACTGGCAGGTACCGCTAGATGAATCTGCCAAGGAAAGGTCAGCCTTCATCACACATCTCGGGCTGTATGAATTTAATGTACTCCCTTTCGGGCTGCGAAATGCACCCGCCACTTTCCAAAGACTTGTAGATGGTCTCCTAGCGGGATTAGGAGAATATGCAGTCGCCTACCTTGACGATGTGGCCATATTTTCGGATTCCTGGGCAGACCACCTGGAACATCTACAAAAAGTCCTTGAGCGCATAAGGGAGGCAGGACTAACTGTTAAGGCTAAGAAGTGTCAAATAGGCCTAAACAGAGTGACTTACCTTGGACACCAGGTGGGTCAAGGAACTATCAGCCCCCTACAGGCCAAAGTGGATGCTATCCAAAAGTGGCCTGTCCCAAAGTCAAAGAAACAGGTTCAATCCTTCTTAGGCTTGGCCGGTTATTACAGACGATTTGTACCGCACTACAGCCAAATCGCTGCCCCACTGACAGACCTAACCAAAAAGAAACAGCCAAATGCTGTTCAGTGGACCGGAAAGTGTCAGAAGGCCTTTAACAAGCTTAAAGCGACACTCATGTCTGACCCTGTACTAAGGGCCCCAGACTTTGACAAACCGTTCCTAGTAACCACAGATGCATCCGAGCGTGGTGTGGGAGCAGTTTTAATGCAGAAAGGACCTGATCAAGAATTCCACCCTGTAGTGTTTCTCAGCAAAAAACTGTCTGAGAGGGAAAGCAACTGGTCAGTCACTGAAAAAGAATGTTATGCCATTGTCTACGCTCTGGAAAAGCTACGCCCATATGTTTGGGGACGGCGTTTCCACCTGCAAACCGACCATGCTGCACTAAAGTGGCTTCACACCGTCAAAGAAACTAACAGAAAACTTCTTCGGTGGAGTTTAGCTCTCCAAGATTTTGATTTCGACATCCAACACATCTCAGGAGCTTCTAACAAAGTGGCTGATGCACTCTCCCGTGAAAGTTTCCCAGAATCAACTGGTTAAAATCGTCCTTGAGATGTGGAAAATATTGTTAGTCTTTATGTACTTGGTAGTATATTTAGAGATGCATGTGTCTTATTAACTCTGTTTTCCTAGAGCTCCAGGAAGAAATCCCAGCCAGTGTTTCACCCTAGCTGAGATTTGGGGGGCGTGTCATAAATATAAAGGGAAGGGTAAACCCCTTTGAAATCCCTCCTGGCCAGGGGAAAGCTCCTCTCACCTGTAAAGGGTTAAGAAGCTAAAGGTAACCTCGCTGGCACCTGACCAAAATGACCAATGAGGAGACAAGATACTTTCAAAAGCTGGGAGGAGGGAGAGAAACAAAGGGTTTGTGGGTCTGTCTGTAGTCGTCTTGGCCGGGGACAGAACAGGAATGGAGTCTTAGAACTTTTAGTAAGTAATCTAGCTAGGTATGTGTTAGATTATGATTTCTTTAAATGGCTGAGAAAAGAATTGTGCTGAATAGAATAACTATTTCTGTCTGTGTATCTTTTTTGTAACTTAAGGTTTTGCCTAGAGGGGTTCTCTATGTTTTTGAATCTAATTACCCTGTAAGATATCTACCATCCTGATTTTACAGGGGGGATTTCTTTATTTCTATTTACTTCTATTTTTTATTAAAAGTCTTCTTGTAAAACACTGAATGCTTTTTCATTGTTCTCAGATCCAAGGGTTTGGGTCTGTGGTCACCTATGCAAATTGGTGAGGCTTTTTATCCAACATTTCCCAGGAAAGGGGGAGTGCAAGTGTTGGGAGGATTGTTCATTGTTCTTAAGATCCAAGGGTCTGGGTCTGTAGTCACCTAGGCAAATTGGTGAGGCTTTTTACCAAACCTTGTCCAGGAAGTGGGGTGTAAGGTTTTGGGAAGTATTTTGGGGGGAAGGACGCGTCCAAACAGCTCTTCCCCAGTAACCAGTATTAGTTTGGTGGTGGTAGCGGCCATTCCAAGGATAACGGGGGTAATATTTTGTACCTTGGGGAAGTTTTGACCTAAGCTGGTAAAGATAAGCTTAGGAGGTTTTTCATGCAGGTCCCCACATCTGTACCCTAGAGTTCAGAGTGGGGGAGGAACCGTGACAGCTCATCATCCCAGACGTGCATCACGATGTGATCCTACCACTCGGTGCTTGTTTCTCGAGCCCAAAAGCAGCGTTCCACTGTGATCAGCACCTCTGTGAATGCCACAAGCAATCTTGTGACGTAGCTACTACGCGTGGTGAGATCAGTGTCGCACTCCTCTTGCCTTTGTAGTCTAAGGAATAACTCCACTGCCACTCGCGACGCGTTGGTCAGAGCGAGCAGCGTACTGGTCAGCAGATCATGTTCCATTCCTGCAGCCCGAAGAGGCAGGGTGTGCAATACAGAAACCGTTGAAAGATGGTGCCAAATGAGGACAGAAGCACAGGGACTGCTGGGATGTGAAGCAATGCATCACAGGGCACTGGGTCTGGACCCAGAATGCCCTGCGATTCCCTCCGCCTTCCCACAACTCTTAGCGCCAGAAGAGGAAGAGGTGCTCTGTGGGATAGCTGCCCAGAATGCACCGCTCCGAATAGCATTGCAAATGCTGCAAGCGTGAACACGCTATTGCACAGGCAGCTGACAGTGTGAACACACAACAGCGGTTTCCCTTCAGCGCTCTCTGAGCGGCGCTGTAACTCCCAGCGCTGTAACTCTGCCAGTGTAGACATGCCCTTAGAAGAAATCTGAAAGGTACAACAGTGCTGTAAGAGTCAGACCCAGAGAAAAAGGAGGACACAAGACAAGTGAAATCAAAAGCTATACTTAGCAGGCCAGATGAAAGGGTAAGAAGGGAGAAAGAGGCACCCAAGAAATTAAAGATTTATTTTTAGTCACCGTATCTAAACTTAAGGTGAACCTACCTAGGAGCTTTTGCAGAATTTCAGGCCAGATATAATAACAAACATTATGCAAAATGTAACTGGATAACCACTCTATTCTTAATAAATTTTGTATTACGTTAAAACAGACCCATGACTTGGGTGTTAACCTGAGACTCCTTTCTCATAACGTGTTCCAACGTTGCTATCTACAGTGGGACCATTAGCGTAAACTGACTACTAGCATTTTAACCTCTGAAGGCAAGATTTTACAGAGCATGAAGAGGACTTTCAATGGGAGCTGAATCTTACTCTTGAATCAAAAATCTCAGCCTGCGCTGTCTAGACTTTTTCCATGCAAGTGGCTAAAATACAAGCACATCCATCATTGCTACATTTGCAAGAGCTGCACCAAGAGGAAAAAAAAATCTAGTATAGACTGTTTGGGAATTTCATGCAGACTGTCCCAGAGAGGCGACCAGTCTTCATGCTATCACATGAGACCAGGATCCTTCAACAAAAGAGCAGAATTCCTCCCCCATAGGGCGTATCATTCCCAGAACTGCAGATGGGCAACACCTACTCATCTAGATGAAAACTGAGTTAAAAGGGCCTGAAAGTACTTTATCAGTTAAATCAGAAGTATCGTTTTCATGCCTTAAAGCTCAATATACCACATGATGGAAGCTACTATGATAGTTGAACAAGAAGTCACTAGCATTAGTTCATGATATTTTAACCTGTTTGAGCAAAACATTTTGACACCTACTGTAAAAGGCAAGTCAACAATATCATCTTAAGGTGAAGGACTCTACTATTTTATCTTTGTGAGTCTGAAAAAGTTATGCAAGCTTCTTGCTACCCTTGAATTCAGTGAGCTCAAATTCACACTTCCTTGAATTCTTGAATTGTGCAGCTATTAATTGAACAAGTACACTGACCAAGGACACAAGTCCAGGATTACTTCAGGCTATTTGAATACCCACTGCATATTTTCAGCACTGTGTTTCTATGCTATAAAGAAGTATAACCCATGCACAGAACACTGCAAACTTCTCTGGTAAATTTGTTTGAAAATATAATTAAAGTATACTAGACATAGATTTTCCCACTGTCAATCTGCATAATAAATCATTACATGTATCAAACACTCACAGACATGCCAACATATGGTCTGAAATCTGAGAAATAAATTTTTGCTAATATAAGAACTCAATACAACTGTCATAAGAGCAAAGTTTTCAGAACAGAAAATTATTCACAGCAATACTGTCCACTGTGCTTTACTAAATGTATGCCTCAAAGCCCAATGTCAATGCACCTACTCAATAGTGTGTGTACAGGGTTATAGGAGAGGGAAGAGAAATAAATCTTGCATTTCTATTTTGGTAGATTCTAATACAGCCCCTATCACCACATTATCCAAGTGCCTAGTTTAGTAGATGCCATGTAGAGCCTGCCACGCAGAACCTGCCACTGGATGATCAAGGTATTAAAGGAGAACACAAGGAAGACAAGGCTATTGCAGAGAAGCAAACTGAATTCTTGACGTTAGTTTTCACTGCAAAGGATGAGAGGGACATTCCTACACCTAAGCCATCCTGGCAATTACAAGCCAGTAAGCTTAACTTCAGTACCAGGCAAACTGGTTGAAACTATAGTAAAAAAGATAATTATCAGACACACAGATGAACACAATATATTGGAGAAGACTCTACATTGATTTTGTAAAGGGTAATCGTGCTTCACCAATCTATCAAAATTCTTTGAAGGTGTCAACAGAGTAATCCAAGTGCACTTTGTCAACTGGACTTTCAGAAAGCCTTTGACAAGGTCCACACCTAAAGCTCTTGAGCAAAGTGAACAGTCATGGGATAAGAGGGAAGGTCCTCTCATGGATCAGGAACTGGTTAAAAGATAGGAAACAAAGGGCTGGAATAAATGGCCAGTTTTCACAATGGAAAGAGGTAAATACAGTGTCTCACCCAGGGATCTGCACTGGGACCTGTGCTGTTCAACATAATCATAAATGATCTGAAAGAAGGGGTGAATAGTGAGGTGGCAAAATTTAAAAATGATACTAAATTACTCAAGATAGGTAAATCCAAAGCTAACTGCAAAGAGTTACAAAGGGATCTCACTAAACTAGGTGATTGGACAATAAAATGGCAGATGAAATTCAATGTTGATAAGTGCAAAGTAATACACATTGTAAAAAATAATCCCAGCTATCCATACAAAATGATGGGATCTAAATTAGTTGTTACTGTTCAGGAAAGATCTTGGAATCATTGTGGATAGTTCTCTGAAAATATCTGCTCTGTATGCAGCAGCAGACAAAAAAAGCCAAAAGAATGTTAGGAACCATTAGGGAAGAACATAAGAATGGCCCTACTGGGTCAGACCAAAGGTCCATCTAGCCCAGTATCCTGTCTTCCGACAGTGGCCAGTGCCAGGTACCCCAGAGGGAATGAACAGAACAGGTAATCATCAACTGACGCATCCCCTGTTGCTCATTCCCAGCCTCTGGCAAACAGAGGCTAGGGACACCATTCCTGCCCATCCTGGCAATAGCCATTGATGGACCTATCCTCCATTAATTTTTCTAGTTCTTTTTTGAACCCTGTAATGGTCTTGGCCTTCACAACATCCTCTGGCAAGTAGTTCCACAGGTTGACTGTGTGTTGTGTGAAGAAATACTTCCTTTTATTTGTTTTAAACCTGCTGCCTATTAATTTCATTTCATGACCCCTAGTTCTTGTGTTATGAGAAGTAGTAAACAACACTTCCTTATCTACTTCTTCTACACCAGTCATGATTTTATAGACCTCAATCATATCTCCCCTTAGCCATGTCTTTTCCAAGCTGAAAAGTCGCAGTTTTATTAATCTCCCCTCATATGGCAGCCATACCCCTAATAATTTTTGTTGCCCTTTTCAGAAGCTTTTCCAGTTCCAATATATCTTTTTTGAGATGGGGCGACCACATCTGCACACAGTATTCAAGATGTGGGCGTACCATGGATTTATACAGAGGCAACATGATATTTTCTGTCCCATTATCTATCCCTTTCTTAATTATTCCCAGCATTCCGTTCGTTTTTTGACTGCCACTGCACATTGAGTGGATGTTTTCAGAGAACCATCCACAATGACTCCAAGATCTCTTTTTTGAGTGGTAACAGCTAATTTAGACCCCATCATTTTATATGTATGGTTGGGATTATGCTTTCCAATGTACACCACTTTGCATTTATCAACCTTAAATTTCATCTGCCATTTTGTTGCCCAATCACGCAGTTTTGAGAGATCCTTTTGTAGCTCTTTGCAGTCTGCCTGGGTCTTAACTATATTTAGTAATTTTGCATCATCTGCAAATTTTGCCACCTCACCTGTTTACTCCCTTTTCCAGATCATTTATGAATATGTTGAACAGGACTGGTCCCAGAACAAACCCCTGGTGGACACCACTATTTACCTATCTCCCTTCTGAAAACTGACCATTTATAGCTACCCTTTGTTTCCTATCTTTTAACCAGTTACCAATCCATGAGAGCATCTTTCCTCTTATCCCGTGACAGCTTACTTTGCATAAGAGCCTTTGGTGAGGGACCCTGTCAAAGGCTTTCTGAAAATCTAAGTAATCTACATCCACTGGATCCCCTTGATCTACATGCTTGTTGACCCCCCACAAAGAATTCTAGTAGATTGGTGAGGCATGATTTCCCTTTACTAAAACGATGCTGACTCTTCCTCAACAAATTATGTTCATCTAGATGTCTGACAATATTGTTCTTTATTATAGTTTCAACCAATTTGCCTGGTACTGAAGTCAGTCTTACAGGCCTGTAATTGCCGGGATCACCTCTGGAGCCCTTTTTAAAAATTGGTGTCACATTAGCTATCCTCCAGTCATCTGGTACAGAAGCTGATTTAAATGACAGGTTACAGAATACAGTTAGTAGTTCTGCAATTTCACATTTGAATTCCTTCAGAACTCTTGGGTGAATACCATCTGGTCCTGGTTACTTGTTGCTGTTTAATTTATTAATTTGTTCCAAAACCTCCTCTAATGAGATATCAGTTTGGGACAGTTCCTCAGATCTGTCACCTAAAAAGAATGGCTCAGGTTTGGGAATCTCCCTCACATCCTCAGCCATGAAGACCGATGCAAAGAATTCATTTAGTTTCTCCGTAATGGCCTTATCTTCCTTGAGTGCTCCTTTAACACTTCGATCGTCCAGTGGCCACACGGGTTGTTTAGCGGGCTTCCTGCTTCGGATGTACTTAAAAAAATATTTGCTATTACTTTTTGAGTCTTTGGCTAACTATCCCTCAAATTCTTTTTTGGCCTTCCTAATTATATTTTTACACGTCATTTGCTAGTGTTTATGCTCCTTTCTATTTTCCTCACTAGAATTGAAACTTCCACTTTTTAAAGGATGCCTTTTTGCCTCTAACTGCTTCTTTTACTTAGTTGTTTAGCCACGGTGGCTCTTTTTTGGTTCTCTTACTATGTCTTTTAATTTGCAGTATACATTTAAGTTGAGCCTCTATTATGGTGTCTTTAAAAAGTTTCCTGTCAGCTTGCAGAGATTTCACTTTTGGCACCGTACGCTTTAACTTCTGTTTAACTAACCTTCTCATTTTTGTGTAGTTCCCCTTTCTGAAATTAAATGCTACAGTGTTGGGCTGCTGTGGTGTTTTTCCTGCCACAGGGGTATTAAATTTAATTATATTATGGTCACTATTACCAAGCAGTCCAGCTATATCACCTCTTGGACCAGATCCTGTGCTCCACTTAGGACTAAATCAAGAATTGCCTCTCCTCTGGTGGGTTCCAGGACCAGCTCCTCCAAGAAGCAGTCATTTAAGGTGTCAAGAAACTTTATCTCTGCATCCCGTCCAGAGGTGACATGTACCCAGTCAATTTAGGGATAATTGAAATCCCCTATTATTATTGAGTTTTTTATTTTAATAGCCTCTCTAATCAGCCTGAGCATTTCACAATCACTGTCACCATCACTGTTCCCTCTAAGCTGTGTGCGTGCGCACATACACAGATCCTAAACCCAGCGCACACGGCCAAATACCACATGCACAAAATTTTGCACAGAAGCACAACAATTTGCATCGAAGAAATTTTTAGCGCACACAGCCTGTCAAACATTTGCACAGGAGAAATTTTTGGCGCACATGGCCTGACAAAAATTAGAGGGAACACTGATCACCATCCTGGTCAGGTGGTCGGTAATATATCCCTACTGCTATACTCCTATTATTAGAGCACAGAATTTCTAGCCAGAGAGATTCTATGGGACAGTTTGATTCATTTATGATTTTTACTTCATTTGATTGCATGCTTTCTTTCACATATAATGCCACTCCCCCACCAGCACGACCTTCCAATATATTTTGTACTCTTTTATATTTTGTATATTTTGAAAGAGAAAGACAATAAAGATAGAACATATAATAATGCCTCTATATAAATCAACAGTATGCCCACACCTTGACTACTATGTGCAGTTGTGGTCACCTCCTTCCACAAACAGTACATTAGAATTGGAAAAGACACAGAGAAGGGCAACAAAGTGATTGGGGTATGGAACAGCTTCCATATGAGGAGAGAATAAAAACTGGGGACGTTAATCTTAGGAAAGAGACAACTAATGGGGGATATGATCAAGGTCTATAAAATCACGTGGAGGAAATGAATAGGGAATTTACCCCTTCACATAACACAAGAACCAGAGTCACCCAATGAAATTAACTGACAGAAGGTTTAAAAACAAGCATAAGGAAATACTTCATCACAGAACTCTGAGTCAATCTGTGGAGCTCGTTGCCATGGGATATTGGGAAAGCAAAAAGTATAAGCAGGTTAAAAAAACATATATAAGGTTATAGAGAATAGGTCCATCAATGGCTATTAGACAAGATGGTAAGGGAAGTAACCCTACGCTCTGAGTGTCCCTAAACATCCAACTGCCAGAATCTGGGAGTGGATGACAGTGGATAGATCACTCAATAATTGCCCTCTTCTGTTCGTTCCCTCTGAAGCAAGTGGCACCAGCCACTGCCAGAATATAGGATACTGGGGTAGAGGGACCATTGGTCTGACCAAGTGTGGCCACTTAAATTAGCCTAGATCAAAAAAGGCTGGTTGAATATAAAAATCTTATTTAATGAAATACTCTCAATTTTTCTTGTAGTGTTTATAAGCAAAAATATCAAACTATTTTGTGCTTCATGGCCTTTGCTCTTCTTGCCAAAACAAAACAGCTTATTTAGTTTTATGATGGGATAACAGCAGCATGTTGCAGGTCCACTGACAGTTACTGTTGCAATTCCAGCTACTTATCTAATACAAAGGACAATGATCTGAAATTGGAATCATACACTAAAGAACCTACAACTTTTAATACTGTGAAGTTTTTCCAATAAAGCATGCAACTTAACTGCTTAAAAGGAGAACACTTGAATATCAAAAAGCAGCACATTTGCTAAAATAAGCCTTCCGAAACGCAAAGTGAAAAACTGATCAGTGATGCTTCCATAATTAAACATCAGACTATCAGATAATTTGATTTTCTACGGTGCCATAGACAGAAGTGCCTCACATGGAGATGCACAATCTTTATATTATAGTAATAAAATAATAAATTATCAAGACATAACTTTTCTATACATATTTTCCTTCATTAACTCATCTTTGAATCTGGAGCTTGAGCCTCCCCCAGTGTCCCCAACTACCAGCAGTCATCTGGAATCGTCACACTTCTCTGGTTCCCACAGAATGACTATTTCCAAATTTCTGAACAAGACTAACATTGGCTACTGAGTAATGAAGCAGTAAACAAAGAAATTAAGCATATCAACTATGTCTCATGACTCCCAGACTAATCTCCAATGGAAAAAGGTGCGTCTGTGACGATAATTTTACAGTTCAGTCCAGAGTGGGGGAGGAGTTATCAGAGAACAGAAACTAGCAGGTAAGAAGTCTTTCTCCCTCGTAAATCAGCTGCTAGCCCAGTACTGAGGAAATAGTGTATTAAGTTATGAGAGCTACTAATAAATGACAGGAAAGAAGCCCCAAGCTGAACAGACATAGCAAACTTGGAATTATTCCTTTAGAAAAAACATAAAACAAACCCACAACCTTGGATTTCACACAAAAACCTCCACTTAAGAGAATCCTCCTCCTAAAGGAAGCATTAGAAGAGAAAAGCAAATCCAATTTGCAACTTGTAGTGGACATGTGAAGTAAAGTCCAGCTTGCGCCTATGCAGACTGCTTCTTCCACCAATAATACTAAGGCTCGAGTGCGCCAGGAGAAGGCTGCTGTACCTACAGTGAGCGAAGTCTAGAGCAAATCACCCTTTTCGGTGTAAGGGTCTCAGATTAAATGCCATATAGCAACACTAGTCTTATAGGTTTCAGAGTAACAGCCATGTTAGTCTGTATTCGCAAGAAAAGGAGTACTTGTAGCACCTTAGAGACTAACCAATTTATTTGAGCATAAGCTTTCGTGAGCTACAGCTCACTTCATCGGGTGCATACTGTGGAAAGTGTAGAAGATCTTTTTATACACACAAAGCATGAAAAAATACCTCCCCCCACCCCACCAGCAGGAGAGTGGGGTGGGGGGAGGTATTTTTTCATGCTTTGTGTGTACGAAAAGATCTACACTTTCCACAGTATGCACCCGATGAAGTGAGCTGTAGCTCACAAAAGCTTATACTCAAATAAATTGGTTAGTCTCTAAGGTGCCACAAGTACTCCTTTTCTTTTTACTAGTCTTATAGTGCTCCCATCTCAAACTTCTTGGGTGAGCTGAGGGCCTATGAATACCCCCTTGTTTTTCTAAGTTTTTTTTCTTTTGACTATTCAAAAAAAGTTTAATTTTAGAACAATAAAGATACCCATACCTAGATTCCAAAAACCATGTCTAGTATTAAAAATTACCAAATCAAATACAGATCTCAGTATGCTCACTACTTCTTCCAATCACCAGCTTTATGACATAACCATGGCCTGCAATATAGTTTGTTTCTCTTTCCTCCTGCCGGCAATAAAAAAATTTCATATTAGAAAGTCAGGTGTTGGTCACCTTTGAAGACCCTATGGCCAACTAGAGAACTGGCAGGTTTATGACAGACTCCAGAAATTAAACCTGATAAGAGAGGGGATGTGATTATTATTCACAGTGATTTAAGCAATGGTGTTTGTTTAACTTAAATGAGGACTCAGGAAGTTTCCAGTACGCAACTGTGTCACCTGTGACGTGACCCCACAAAACACAAGACAAGAGCCGACATTCTGAATATTTAAATTTAAAGAACAAAACAGAATCTAATTTAAACTTTTCTGGACTTCTTTATTCATTGTATGGCGGCCAAAATAACCCATCAATAAATTACTTGAAATGAAAAAATGTGTTTGACAATTATAAAACAAAACCCGCTTTTTTTTGCCTCTGATATTGTAATCAATGGGGCTACTCATAGTAGTAAAGTTAAGCAATTGCCTAGTGTTTGCAATACTAGGGTCTTAGCTCTGATGAAGGCTAAGTTCACATTTCTGGAATCATCGTATGTATTTCTGTATTTAACTTGCTCACAGGCAAAACTAGCAGAATTAATATTTATACTTTGTATTGCAGTGGGAGCCTCATTGTGCACGGTGCTGTACAAAGGGATAGTAAGAAAGAACATGCTCCAAATCACTTAAAACATTCTATTTTTAAATTATACATGATAAATTCCTGTTTTTTTCTTTCACTCTGTTCTTTTAAATTAACAGCAGAGTGGATAAAAATTGATTTTTTAAATAAATCAATTTTTTGTATTTAATTTAAATATATTTTTCTTTTAAAAATAAACTACTTGAAATTAAATTTGAAATTAGGACAACCTTTAAAGCCTAAATTTAGTATAATCTATTAAAAGAATCTGAATTAAAAAGTAATATTCGAACAGTACATGTTTTCTACTGCCATTTTTAAGTCAGACCACTAACCTGGAGGAAGTCACCGGCTGGGCATCTGGAATCAGAATTTGTTGAAGTGCAAGAACAGCTTTTGATCGCAGAAGCCTCCTATGCAGATGCAGAGAGAATATTTTCTTCATTTCCATTTATTCAACTACTTCAGTTCAATGATTAGTTTATTCAAAGTTGAGAAATTGATTAGCAGTTGAATAAGAAGCAGGAAAACTTGCTGTCCACTTCCCATTCTAAAGATGGGAAGTAGTACAGAGAGGAAGAGAGCTACTAGTTCTAAAAACATAAAGGACACGGTGATTATAAATAATACTTTCTTTATTTAATAAACCAATTTTAAATGAAAAACATGTTTTGATAAAACATGAGAAAAAATACACATCTAACACATCAGGCAGTGTTATTTAACTAAATTTTAAAATGCTGGTTTTGCGCATTTTAATTGAATTCTAATTTTCATTAAATAATCATTTATATCAAGGTTTCCTGCTTGCCAATTTAAATCATGATTAAGATCAGCGATTTAAGTCAGTTCACTCAGAATAGTAAACCTCATTCCTTGACCAACCCTGCCCTTCCCCCCCCACACACAGAGAGTGAGTGTCAGTCACTTCGCAATGTTGTGGGAGAAAAAAGTCCACAGTGGGTGATGACAATAGTGTACTGTGAGGTATCCATGTCTAGTTACATAGTCCATAATCACCCGAACAGAATGGTTGTCTAGTTAGATTAATTTACAGATGTTAAAAGAAACTGACACACTGTAGGCAGGTGTCAAGAGCTGAAATACTACATGTCATGTAAGGTTTTAAGACACAGGAAATACTAATACAAAAGTAATTCATCAGAAAGTATGGATCTGTAGTTTCAGGACTATCTTGTTCCTTGGATTACTAAGAAATCAATTTAATTCTCGTGAACTACTGTCATTCCTTAAAAATGTCTTAGACATTCCAAGCTAAATGGATATTGCATAACCACTACCCGCTATTCTGTGTATTATTTATTTAATATAAAACCCCTAGGTCTATTTATACAATATTCATACACAATTGTTTGATTCTTTTAAGATACACTAAACTCAATCCAGACAGCACACATTTATTTTAAACAAAGTATTTAAACAAAGTACTTTATTTATTTATTTTAAACAAAGTACTTATTATAAGTAAGGCTATGATTTAGTCATGGTACTTTTAGTAAAAGTCATGGGCAGGTCACGGACAATAAACAAAATGTCACGGCCCATGACCTGTCCATGACTTTTACTATATAAATACCCCTGACTTCGGTGCTCTGGGGTGGGAGACATCCTGTGGACAGTGGAGGGCGTTCTGGCTGCTGCTCTGCTCGGGAGGGGAGAGGCCACCTGGGGTCCCACTGCTGCTGCTTCTCCCGGACCATTGCTCTGGGGCAGTGCCTGGCACCAGCTGCCTGGGGCCAACCAGTCAGTCGAACCAGCCACTGCAGAAGTCCCAGAGATCCCGGAATCCATGACTTCCGTGACCGCCATGAAAGACTTGCAGCCTTAATTATAAGCCCATCTCTATAGAGATTTTTTTTCTTCATTGTGTATTTCGCAGAATTCAGCCAGAGATATAGTGACACTCCAGTCACAAGGCCAAGGTTTCTCTTATCTCACTTTTCTAAGTTCGGACATACGTAACACAATTAGCTTGAATGTCATGGTGTAACACTTTAACAAGTCACAATTGACTTTGTGTATGAAATGTTCTCATTCAGCAAAAATGTTCTCGATAGCTCACCAGAAAGCAAGAGTCATAAAACCTACTTAACATTTAAAACCCAATAACCCTGAAAGCCTTTGGAGAGTATTTTTTCAGTTCTATAACCTTACATATTGAAGATCTTCCCCTAGGATCCCTGCAGTCATTACACATGCAAAATTTATTTCAATTATTACATGAATACATAAGACTGCTGATATGTATGTTATATTGCCACCACATGCTGTACATCGGTGGTTCTCAAACTAGGGCCGCCGCTTGTTCAGGGAAAGCCCCTGGTGGGCCAGGCCAGTTTGTTTACCTGTCGCGTCTGCAGGTTCAGCCGATTGTGGCTCCCACTGACTGCGGTTCGCTGCTCCAGGCCAATGGGGGCTGCGGGAAAGGCGGCCAGCACATCCCTCGGCCCGCACTGCTTCCCACAGCCCCATTGGCCTGGAGCGGCGAACCGCGGGCAGTGGGAACCGCGATTGGCCGAACCTGCAGACGCGGCAGGTAAACAAACTGGCCCGGCCCACCAGTGGCTTTCCCTGAACAAGCAGCGGCCCTAGTTTGAGAACCACTGCTGTACATCATACTATCAGCAAACCAGGTTCTCAAACCTTCTCACTAGATTCACTGTACAATAGATGTTTAGAGAACAATGGGGACATAAACATAAATTGTTTTACTTACAAACATTTGCTCTTTGAACTTGAGGGATGTGGATTTCCCAACCCTCAACTTTTCCCCTAGTACCTGACACAGGACATTAAATATACTTTGTTTTCAAGTAACTCTGATTTATTTTTTAAATTTAGCAACCAACAAGAAAAAACCACGACTGTACCTTTGGGGCTTCCAAAATAGTAAGAATGTATTTAAAAAAAAAAAAAATCACGAGAAGGCTTTCCATACCCTGTATTTTGTACTGCAAACTCAACTTCAAAGGAAATTAATTAGCATTGCCAGTAATTGGATCTAGTTTACAGCTAGCAGGAAACCACTATAAATGGTTTTCAAACAGAATAATGAAAGCTTATGTTCAAATAAATTTGTTAGTCTCTAAGGTGCCACAAGTACTCCACTTCTTTTTGCGAATACAGACTAACACGGCTGCTACTCTGAAACCAAAGATTATATGTGCCAGTTATTGAAAAGATGAAAGTGTCTAAAGAGCCTTTGCATGCTATTCTGCAGTTATGCTACAGCTGATCTTATATAAATATTGTAAGTAACCCCCACCCCACACACACACACACAGAGTCATGCACCCTGGTCCCAATCTTGCAAATATAAGCATGTGAGTAACTTTGCTCAGATTAAGAAATACATGCTTACAAGTTTTTGCATTGTAGACCAGGGCTGATTTTCCATACTCCTATGATGGAAGGCTCACACCTAAATTCTATCAAGGCAAGATTGGGAGCTAAAGCATTAAGAGCAACATTTAAAACCTGTAAAAGTGTGTGGGGTTGTTTATATGTGGCAGTTCTTGTCGAAACGTTGGTCCTATTAGAGAGACAAGGTGAATGAGGTAATATCTCTTATCAGATCAACTTCTGTTGGTAAGAGACACCAGCTTACAAACAAAACACTACAAACACACACACGTGTATAAGTATGCATAAAAGGGGAAGGTGACATTTTGTTTCATAAAACCACTGAGAAGCTGATCCTGCAAACACTTTACAGAATACCATGATTACACCCCATTCTGTTCAAGAGACCACTTGCAGCAGTAAGTTTTACACTGTAAGTATTTGCAGGATATATCCCTAATATAGCACGAAATATTGAATAACCTCAATAAACATTAAACCAAGGGTAAGCAACAAAACCCCCAAACCTTATTTTTTGTATAAACTCAGCAGTAAAGTTTTCTATGTGGGTACTTCCACAGTGTGTACTAACAATGAAAGAGAACAACAAAAGAAAGAAATTGTTGTTTCCACAGAATTCAGAGAACAAAGCAGCACACATTAACATTAATATAGTACAGTGCTTAAATGTATACTTTCAACATAAAAATCACTTCTAGTATTTTTTTCTTTATAACATTTACAAGAAGCATTTGTTTACTGTAATGGGGGGGGGGGGAAAGAAGTCAGTTTACCTGACAGCACTTTGCATATAATCATTTAGGTCCCAATAATGCAAATACTTAGTTGTGTGCATATGTATTTTACAAGGTTAGGGCCTAAATCAATTTCCCCTGCTTGAATGGGTACTTCATACTATTGGAAAAAATGGGAAAATGCATTTCTAAGGGAACTACGGCATAAGGGAACTACGGCAGATGTAGTACTTAAAAAAAAAACATTTTTTAAAAGTACAAAGTTATATTAAAGTTGACTTTGTCCCTTTATTGACTCCCATTACAACAACCTATAGTAAAATACAATACTTACTCCATCCTTTTTTTTCCCAGCTTCCATTATTTGTTTGAAGTCATCAACTAAATAAGAATTAAAACCTTAAAATAGAATTTCTACTTTGCAAGTTTCCTAAATATCAAAGATGACGAGTTTGTGTGTGTATGGGGGTGGGGGGGATGTGAGAACCTGGATTTATGCAGGAAATAGCCCAGCTTGATTGTCATGCACATTGTGTAAAGAGTTGTCACTTTGGATGGGCTATCACCAGCAGGAGAGTGAATTTGTGTGGGGGGGTGGAGGGTGAGAAAACCTGGATTTGTGCTGGAAATCACTTTAGATAAGCTATTACCAGCAGGACAGTGGGGTGGGAATAGGTATTGTTTCATATTCTCTGTGTATATATATAAAGCCTGCTGCAGTTTCCACGATATGCATCTGAGGAAGTGAGCTGTAGCTCACGAAAGCTTATGCTCTAATAAATTGGTTAGTCTCTAAGGTGCCACAAGTCCTCCTTTTCTTTTTACACAGAAAAGAAATACAGTAATACTATTAATGTGCATATAATATCAGTAATTAAATCTAGTCATGTTTTCAATCAGCAGTTTTCTAATATAGGCCATTTACACTCAATATCCTTACTAGTATTAAAACCCTTACAACCCTTCCCCCCAACTGCTGGTTTTATAAAACAAACAAGCATAGCCCAAAGCTGTATCAATCTTATTATATAAGGCCTCTTGGTCTTAGAAGTGTTATAGTCCTTATAGTAACAACATGGTACTGTGAGGCAACATAACTCAAGAGAATAAAAGGAAAATTTACCAATAGGATCATAGAAGTTAGTGACAGAAATTGTTTAAATAATCAGTCCATTCTCTTGCAGAATCAAGCATACTCTCCTAAAAGTGGGCATGACGAACTACAAGAGCAGCCCAAGGTCTGGATACCACGCCTTACTGCAAGAGGCTACCAGAAGCTCCATCGATTTAGTTCATCCATTAGAAGCTTAATGTGACTTGATGATAATTTACAACTACTCACATGGAGAGAAGATTTCTGATAGTAGAGAGCTCTTTACCCTAGTAGACAGAGGGCATAATGATCCAATGGCTGGAAGCTGAAGCTAGACAAATCTGGCTTAAAAATAAGTGCAATTTTGTAAACAGGGAAGGTGATTAACTCTTGGACCAGCTGATCTACTGATGTGGCAGATTCCTCATCACTTAAAGACTATAAATCAAGACTGGATGTCTTTCTAAAAAATATGCTCACCCAGAAATGATAGGCTTGATGGAGAAATTACGGGTGAAGTTCTGTAGGCTGTGTCATGCTCAACATCAGATTAGATGATCCAATAGGTCCCTTCTTGCCTTAAAAAAACCCCAATCTATTAACCAAGGAATAAAAAGGCCTACGGAAGGCAGCGTGGAAGGAGCCAATCCAGCAAATCTTTGAACGAAGGTT
The DNA here is from genome assembly GCF_965140295.1 of Lepidochelys olivacea. Taxonomy (NCBI): domain Eukaryota; kingdom Metazoa; phylum Chordata; order Testudines; family Cheloniidae; genus Lepidochelys; species Lepidochelys olivacea. Next base: position 27,779,847 of record NC_140415.1, read on the forward strand.
TGTAGCACAGGGTGCCAAATTTGTTATAAAGCTGATGTCGAAGAGAAATGATCCTCTGATTTGAACTGAGAGACAGCATTTGGTCAAACACATCTTCTTATGAACATATCATTTCATTTCACTGGAAAAAACAACAGACAACTATCTGTAATATAGAAGATGTGAGAACATTGTTCTATATCGGGATCTCATGCAATATTAATAACTCATATGCTTCAAGCATATAAATGTATATGCTTAAGGCTTTATATGCCAACAATTCTCTATAGCTCTATTTTTTTTCCTGTGGTGGTGGGGGGGAAAGGGAGGAGAAGTAGACACCTGATGACAGACAAAACGTGCTGCCTTCAAAACCTGCAAATAAATCCTGACAGAAGTTTTCTTGGTGACACCTGTGCCCATCTGACATTAAGATTGTGATTTTTTTTTAAAGTTCCATAGCAAACACACACACCATGTATTAAAGTCTCTCAAGAACTAAAACATTAAGAGCTTCTCTCCTTTGTCCTAGCTCTTGAGTGGTTCTAAAACCTCAAAGATTAAATGTCTGCCTTTTTTACCACAAGCTCTGAAGCTGCTCCAAAACCTGAAATAATATGAAAAGATCGGTTTGAGTGATTTCCTCTGAAGAAAGGATGCTTGTAATTCCCATCCACCTTTGAGCAGCAGAGTCCGAAGAAGCTCAGATAATACTGGGCAACATAATTTTCTTCTAAATTTCATTAGACATCAGAAGTACTTCTCCTCTGCTGTATTAACAGCAATTATTACTCAAGAGTTATTTTATAAGTCCATATTCAGACATTTTAAAGCCACAGGGTAAAATCAGATTATCTATTCTAACTTCCTGAATATCACAAATTAGAATTTCACCCAGTTACTACCCTTGTAGTGTGCCCAGTTACCCGAGCTTTAGCTAACATCACCAGATAATTTGTGAAGTGTTGACAAAAATGAGTTATATAGATTAAAGGCATACTGAAGTTCCTCAAACAAACGTTTACAATCCAGAAATTAACACAAACATTTATCATTTATGTAGTACCGTAAGAACACACTCCAGGTTCCTAAGGCCAATCTGCACTAATGTAGATATAGATCCCTCCTAGCATAGATGCAGGTTGGAATAGTTTATACCACTTCCCTAAATGAAACAAGCTATACTGGCAAATAGCACCTTTCTTGCCAGTGCAACTGATTCTCCAGTAGGGCATCTGCCAGTAGAGAAATGTTATTTAAAAAAACAAACAAAAACTACACATACTTACACTCCACTAACCAATATTACTGGTTATTAGCCCAAGTTTATAGCCCAATATTATTAGCCCAAGTTTCTACTGTAGACCTGCCCTAATACTGAACACACAATGTAGCCGAAACCCTCATTTAGTTATCTAAAGAGTGGCACCTTCAGACTCCCCATGGCTGGTAATGCAGCTCTGCATTGTTTGGTGCTGAAAGTATTAGCACCTGTTGTAAGGGAAACAGAATCCTGAATCCAAAGTGTGTCAGTTCTCTCAAGATGCAAAATGCACACAATTTCACCAAGTGAGGCATGTGAAGTCCCGGTCCCAATCACTCCCAGCACCAAAATCACAGAACTTTTTTGGTGAACCACTTCCTTAGTTTTCATTGAATGTAGTGGAGACTCTCTTTCAAGGCAAATTTTACAATGTAGTGAGAGGGAGGAGTAGGGCATAGCTACAGTGTTCTCCCTGCTCCCAGGAGATGCATTTTATAAATGGAGCCTAATTTATGCCCCCCATCCCTCCTTGGAGAGAACCACATCCAAATCACAAGCAGAACCCAGCCTTTGGAGGAAGGGAGAGCTGTCTCTGCAGCACCATTCCCTCTTGACCTCACCTGGATAATAGTTCTGCAGTGTGACTACAAGAAGAGGGTTGGGGGACAGGGACTCTTCAGTAATCTTACATCCCCAAACCCACAGAGATTCACTGACCTAAGTTCCTACTCACAGGAGTCATTTTTTAAATTAGGCCCAGCCCCGCCTTCCCATGCAGTAGAATCCTTCCTACTAAGGAGGATTCCAGAGGTAGTGGCTGATATGGGAGACTGAAATGAAGCAACCATGGAATCACTGCCAAAAACGTAAATTATTGCATTTCCCCTGAAATCCAGGCTGAATTCCAGTGAACTGTAAGTTCAGGGGTCCGAATCTTCCATGTGCTCATAGGGAGGGAGGACAATGATAAACAAGAAGAAACTCCACAAACAGAAACTTACAGAGTTCTTAGTCTTTATGGGGCCTAATCGGAGATCCCTCTGGGGACAACCTTGGATAATGGCAGCGAAAGCCTGAAATTTGGCTGTTGTCCTACAAACAGGAAAGTACAAGAGTAATTTCAACATTAAATAGACTGTAAGGTCTTTGTGTTTGCAAAGTGCCTAACAGAAGAGGTCCCTGAGCCAACTGGGTCCTTTAGTCACTACTGCAATACAAGCAGTAATAAAAACAAGAGCAGCAGCATTCCAAATGCAGCTCCATCATTTGGACTGGAATTTTTTCACATGCTTCTCTCAGTCCAGCAGTGACAAAGGCAACTAAAACCTTTTGGGCCACAAGTCAGACACTTTTTTATTCGTTTTTGTTCTCTCGTTGCACCACTACCTCCAGTTCAGAGGCATTCTACATAGTGCACAGCAAAAATCAATGACCAAACAGGTAGCACATACAAAAAGAAAGAAATCAATGCTCCCATATCATCATTTAATGTATCAAATCAGAAGGCCTAGTTCTACCCAGGTAATACTTATTTAATATTTGTATTGCAGTAGTACTTTGAAGCCCTAGTTATCGACCAGGACTGCAGTAGGCACTGTACAAACACAGAACATGGAGATAGGTAGAACTAGGTGAGGAGTGGACCACCTAGGTAAGTTATATCACTGTAGTTCTGAGCAAGGCGTTTTCAACCTCATTTGCATAATTGTATTCCTCTGTAGTTCACTGTACTTAAATACACCTTCCTCATACTTCAAAACACATTCAAAGTCCAAGACTCCAATGTGAGATTTTAGTATAAAACAGTTTGCCTAATTTATGTAATTTAAATGCTTTAGCATTGTTTTAAGAAGCTTCCTGTTTCCTCCATTTCTTCCTTCCACTATACAATAGTAATGATTAACACACACAAGAAAGGATCATAGCTTATTTCAAGGTAGCTTTCTTTTATTAATAAGAATGTATATAACAAGATTGTTGGAGGAAAACAAAGACAAATATGCCCCAACAAGCTTTAGAACTACACAGAAAGGAGTGGCTACATTTGCCACACAAATCAGCATTCCTATTCCAAACTAATACATAAATAAAAAGGTTCTCCAACTCTTCAGGGGATGTAATAAAAATATAAATGGAAGGGGAAAAAAAACCCATGTACCTAAACACATCATCTACTGAATCATCTGTATGAAAACCTAATCCAGTTGCATCAACCTTGCAATATATTAATTCTACACCACAGAGTCAGTATAAAATGTGTTGTCAAGGTTCCTCCCCCACTCTGAACTCTAGGGTACAGATGTGGGGACCTGCATGAAAAACCTCCTAAGCTTATCTTTACCAGCTTAGGTCAAAACTTCCCCAAGGTACAAAATATTACACCCGTTATCCTTGGACTGGCCGCTACCACCACCAAACTAATACTGGTTACTGGGGAAGAGCTCTTTGGACGCGTCCTTCCCCCCAAAATACTTCCCAAAACCTTGCACCCCACTTCCTGGACAAGGTTTGGTAAAAAGCCTCACCAATTTGCATAGGTGACCACAGACCCAAACCCTTGGATCTGAGAACAATGAAAAAGCATTCAGTTTTTTACAAGAAGACTTTTAATAAAAAATAGAAGTAAATAGAAATAAAGAAATCCCCCCTGTAAAATCAGGATGGTAGATATCTTACAGGGTAATTAGATTCGAAAACAGAGAGAACCCCTCTAGGCAAAACCTTAAGTTACAAAAAAGATACACAGACAGAAATAGTTATTCTATTCAGCACAATTCTTTTCTCAGCCATTTAAAGAAATCATAATCTAACACATACCTAGCTAGATTACTTACTAAAAGTTCTAAGACTCCATTCCTGGTCTATCCCCGGCCAAGACCAGCATACAGACAGACACAGACCCTTTGTTTCTCTCCCTCCTCCCAGCTTTTGAAAGTATCTTGTCTCCTCATTGGTCATTTTGGTCAGGTGCCAGCGAGGTTACCTTTAGCTTCTTAACCCTTTACAGGTGAGAGGAGCTTTCCCCTGGCCAGGAGGGATTTCAAAGGGGTTTACCCTTCCCTTTATATTTATGACACGCCCCCCAAATCTCAGCTAGGGTGAAACACTGGCTGGGATTTCTTCCTGGAGCTCTAGGAAAACAGAGTTAATAAGACACATGCATCTCTAAATATACTACCAAGTACATAAAGACTAACAATATTTTCCACATCTCAAGGACGATTTTAACCAGTTGATTCTGGGAAACTTTCACGGGAGAGTGCATCAGCCACTTTGTTAGAAGCTCCTGAGATGTGTTGGATGTCGAAATCAAAATCTTGGAGAGCTAAACTCCACCGAAGAAGTTTTTTGTTAGTTTCTTTGACGGTGTGAAGCCACTTTAGTGCAGCATGGTCGGTTTGCAGGTGGAAACGCCGTCCCCAAACATATGGGCGTAGCTTTTCCAGAGCGTAGACAATGGCATAACATTCTTTTGAAAGTATCTTGTCTCCTCATTGGTCATTTTGGTCAGGTGCCAGCGAGGTTACCTTTAGCTTCTTAACCCTTTACAGGTGAGAGGAGCTTTCCCCTGGCCAGGAGGGATTTCAAAGGGGTTTACCCTTCCCTTTATATTTATGACATGTGTGTTTAAAAAAATAAGACTAACATTTTATAAACTTGACCCGCAACCAAAAAAAGCATATCTATTGAGTCTCTGGTCTATTTTTAACTGAATGTTTCTCATAGAAAGTTTACTATATTGTTTTTATACAAATCCTATTAAATGGGCATGAAACAACATTACATTAGTCATTTCTGCAATAAAACAAGTTAATGCTCTAACAGGACTGTTACTGATAGATTTACAGAATCATATAATGTTCTAAAAGTGTCTATGGAGATTTACATATTCAGATAGCTTTGCTGAGGCACAAAAGTGTATAATATGTGTAAACCATGCACTGTCTGAAAACAGATCTGACCTTATTGCAGCAGTTCCCATTCTACAACAAACCCTTACAAAAATATTCAGAACTCTTAATTTCTGGGTTAAAGTCATTGTAGCAGTGGCTTTATGACCATAAATATGCAAGCTTATCCATAAGTATCTACACGTCTCTTGCAAAGAGAATCCCACTCCAGACCACAGCTGGCTGGTCCATGGTTCCACACCATTTAGAGAGGCTAGAAGCCTGGCTTCCTTGTGCTCTGTCCCTGCCTGGAGGACCAAAGGATTAGTGGGGAAGTCTCTCCTTTTCCTTGTGCATCTGCAAAGGGATTGGGTACAATATTTTCAAAGAGCCAGACTGTCCAGTTCAGGTCGCTATATCTGATTAAAGATATTGTTAAAAACTAGAGATAATACAGTGGAGATTTATCAAAGGTGATCTATCAAAGACGATGAAAAGATTAAATGGTGATAAAGGAGGGATTTACAAGAGGCCTATGTAAACAACAAGAAACAAGCACAGCAACTAACTCAAATGATCTGACCTCTGTACAAAAACTATACTCCCCCAACAGCAGTATTTCTATCTAAATAATCAGTTAGCTTAATGCAGTTTGTCATGGTCTTCACCAACCAAGACTGTTGACAACAGAATTCAGACACAGTAAAATTTCATAGATCCACCCCTTACCTTTTCTGCTTTTTCCCCAGCCTCCACCATCTCTCTTGTTCTTGGTCTACACTAGGCCCTGATCCTGCAAACCCTTATACACATACTTAACTTTCCTACTGAGAGCAGTCCCATTGAAGTCCATGGTAGTTAAGATAAGCACAAGCGTATCCTGTTTGCAGAATAATGGCTTACATGGTAAGATCCTTGGGGCAGGAATTTTCTTTATCTTCTAGTAAAAAAAAAAAAAAAAAAAAAATGCATACCTATGGTCCTACATGAATTATTAACAACATGGGAAACTGGTTCAATTAGAATTGTTAAATCTTGATAGAAAATGGCTGAGAGGTGACAAGACTTAACATTTAAGTTACCTCTGAGGTACTAAACCGGTTAAGTCTGATGATCTGTTCAAGGTCATTCAATAGGCCAGAACTAATGGTTGTAAGGTTTGAGAGAACTATAACAAGAATTCAAATGAGGTACTATTTTGCCAAAAAGTGAAGAGGAAGAATAGACTTCCAACTGGGATGACAGACACAATCAAGATTACTTTACTTAAACTTGGTAACTGTATGGACTTTAACATGAGACATTAAGGTGTTTCGTGTTTGAAGTAGCCAGCCTACCTTCAGGAGGCAATGGGGACCTGTCCAATTTGGTTATAGTCTATGAGACTGGTTTTACAATACTTGGTACAAAAAGTTTAAGTGTTTTTAAATGTGAAAATCTCTGTAAAAAAGTGGGAATGATAATTCTTGGCATGAAGGCTGACAGCTGCTTCTGGCACTTGCTCTAAAATAATTTCTAGTACTTACCCATGGGTCCAATCCTACTTACAATGAAATTAGCCGGCAGTTGATCATTGATTTCAGTAGGAGGATCAAGTCCTTTTTATCACTATAACTTGTAAATCCTTTCAGGCAGAGCAGAGAGGGAGCAAATATAACACAATATTGTTGGTTCTGAGTCAAATTTACTTACACTTGAAGAATTTTAAGTCACGATACTATAAATTTCTCTCTTCTAAGCCACTTTTTATAAAATATTATCAAATAGATCATTTTTGTGTTGCATTTTAAAAAAGAAATATGTAAGACAAACTGGAAAAATGGGCTGAAATAAATACAATGAAATTCAATGAGGACAAATGGAAAGTATTGCATAAATACAAAACAAGAGATGATTGCCTAGGAAGGAGTACTGTAGAAAAGGATCTGGGGGTTTTAGTGAATCACAAACTAAATGAGTCAACAATGTAATGCTGTAGCAAAAAAAAAAAAAAGCAAAGATAATTCTGGATGTATTAGCAGGAGTGTTGTAAACAGGACATGAGAAGTAATTGTTAAACTCTATTCAACACTGAGAAGGCCTCAACAGGAGTATTGAGTCCAGTTCTGGGTACCACATTTCAGTAAAGATGTGAACAAATAGAAGAAAGTCCAGAGGAGAACAACAAAAATGATCAAAAGTCTAGAAAACATGACCTACAAGGAAAGATTGAAAAAAATGTGTTTGTTTAGTCTGGAGAAGAGAAGACTGAGAGGGACATAACAGTCTTCAAGTACATACAAAAGATGTTAGGAAGAGGAAGGTGATAAATTGTTCTCCTTAACTACAGACGTCAGGACAAGAAGCAATGGGCTTAAATTGTAGCAAAGGAGATTTAGGTTAGACATTAGGAAAAACTTCTTAACTGTAAGGCCGTAGTTAAGCACTGGAACAAATTACCTAGGGTGGTTGTGGGATCTCTGTCATTGGAGGTTTTTAAGAACAGGTTAAATAAACATCTGTCAGGGATGATCTAGAGAATACTTAGTCCTGCCTCCATGCAGGGGACCAGACTAGATGACCTATCAAGGTCCCTTCCAGTCCTATACTCCGATGATTCCACAAACACTGAGCACTTAAAATTAAAATAGGCACAAAGTCCCTGCACAGATCTAGGACAGTATATAGTCCTGTACTGATAAAAAACAACAACACAGAATAAATAACCTAACCTTTTAGAACGAGAGTCATATTGCATCAACATGTCTAAGAATTTCCCATATAATGACTACTAATTGAACTAAATTATTCATATGTATTCCAAATTTCCCTCAAAAACCCCATCTAACAAATAAAAATTTTGTTTACATTTTGCTTTAAAGAATTTAATAAATACACAATCTATCAACTGCAGTCTTGAATAAGTAATAACTGTTTACAAAGCAAAACTCAATGTAACTCCTGCTCAGGATGGCAGTAGAGGTATAAATAGATCCTAAGACACCATTAGGCGTTCCTAACAAGTCATTCCTTTACCATGTACAGCGGACATTTATTTACCCTCCAATACCAACTGAGACGGGGGTTCAACGATTTTTTTTTTTGAAGAGTGATTTAATAACTATTTTTCATTCTGAAACAAAAAACCGCTTAAACGACAGAATTCCTCTAGCAGAATCATCCCCCACCCAGGGAGCCCACCGCCGGTTGAGGACTGAACAGCAACACAGAAAAGCCAGAAACGCGTTTCCACCCACGCAGAACCGCATCAGCGAGCGCCAGCGCCGAGTCCTCCCTTACCCGCGTGTAAACACAGCCACCTCCTAAAACGGGAGATCCAGCGCCGGCTCCAGACCTGCGGGCGTCCGATCCCTGAGCCAAATAACAACGGCAGTGACCTAGCCGGGCTGCGTGGGACGGCGTGTGGCAGGGGGCACTGAGCCCGCTCCCCGGGGCACCTCCCGGTCCCTGTGTCCCACCCCCGCCACCTAGGGGGTAACCGGACATTTCTCTGACCTGGGGGGCTCGGCGCTGCGTGTTGGGGGAGGCGGCCCAGCTAGGGTCAGCCTGGGGAGAGCTCCACCGCCCCCGACCGGCTGAGAAGCCCTCGCAATGCCCGGTCCCCCTCCCCAGCCCTGCAGGGCCCCTCCGCCGACACTCACCCTCCAGCGCCTCTCCTGCAGCCTGGTCCCGCGGGCGGCGAGCCCTGAGCAGCGGCTACGCGGGGCGCTCCATAGCGCACGGGGCCCAGCTCCGGCTGCCGCCGCCGGCTCTGCGCTGCACAGCGGGGGCAGGAAGGCGGGGAGGGGAGTGCGAGGGCCGGCCTCTCCACAGGGATGGAGGCGAGCGGAGCCTGCGCGCTGGAGCGGCCGGCGGGCTGCAGGCGTTGACACGGCAGGACCGGGGTCGGGCCCCGAGGCGGAGGCGGCGGCGGCGGCTGCCCGGGCTCTGCCCAGCCGGCAGGGGAAGGGGAGGAGGCGGCCTCGCCGCCGGAGCGCACTGCAGCTCGGCGTGGGGGGAGGCGCTGTCGGGCTGGCCGGGGCTTGAATCTCAGCTGGCCCCTGACACTCAGTCACTTCTACTGCCCGGGGCTGGATTGTGCCGCAGAGCAGCAATGATACGGCAGGGACAGAGGAGGGTGCGGGGACTTGGAGCTAGTGTCACAAAAAAACAAAGGGGGGGGGGGCGGAATCATTGGGCTGTTCTAAAGTCTTTGATCACCACTTTCCCCTTCCTCCCTCTGTCTCGGAGGCCCTGATCCTGCCAGCAGAGAGAGACATGACTCCGTTTCCAGTGAGCTGAGTGAAGAGCAAAAAGTAACGAACCAACTAACCACAAAGATTTATAAAAAACCCTTCACAGAGTCAGTTTCAGAGTTTTCCCTCTCAACGATCGTGGATTGCTGAACCCAGGCAGATCTGATTGCAGGATTAGGTCCCTGCCCAGTAAGCCTTTGTAACAGGAAGGTGCATTCCCTTATGTTCCTTTAATACATCATCTCCGCGTCCAAGTTTTACAGTGATTATGGTATAAACCACATTCCCATTTTAGAGTACTCTGTATTTTGTATGAAAGATGACAATTTTAATACAAGCATTCTGCAGATGAAAGGCTTGGTTCATCTTCCACATGCTGGTGCTCCTGATCTGTAATAAACAACAGGCACACTTTTTTTTCATCCGGTCTTATCTTGCTTCCTCTCCCATCATAATATAGCACGGCTGCCACAGTTAAAGCAAAACTCATTTGCAGATATTGGATTTTACCTTTAGGACATTTATTTTACTTGTTGCATTATCTCTGGTTTCCCAATAAAGGATTTTCTGTCTTGTAGGGCTGAGTTTTGGAAAACAAACTGAACCTTCAAAATCAAAGTGCAGAAGCATAGGTCCAGATCTAAATTCTGTTACTGACTTTTATAGAAGCAGGGTCAAACCCTTGGGTGTTAGCATTCTAGACAGCCAGTGAAGAGGATTAAAATCCCCCTAGTAATAGGCTAGCTAACTTGTTTTATTGGTTATTACTTATAAAATAACTTCTCTGATGTCAGAGAAAACTTGTCAGTGGGTTGTAAATGTCAAATGAAAGTAAGTAGCACAGGCAGGGGCTATTTCCTTAATGAGAATTTCCTGGAGCCATTTAGTCTTGCCTTTAAAGACATGTTGAATTTATTTATGGCAGGGGAAAGAAACGGATGCCTTAATGGTGTGGGACTTTTCCTCTACGCATTGTTTCCCATTTCCGCAGTTGTATTTGGCAATCACTTTCCTTCAGCTAATGAAAAATAGGAGAGAAATGATGTGCTGAAAAGTAATATTTTGCATACTCTGTGCTATGCACATTTGATAGTGTGTGGACTTTTGCCAAATAGATTATATGAACATTTTAAAAAATTGCCTGGCCTATTAGTTGATACCAGTCCACATGACACTGTGCAATGTAAGTCAATGTTGTCTTGGAGGCCCTGTTAGATGTGACAGAGAAGTCTTTTTTATTAACTTTATAATCCCTTTTTAAAGTTATGTTTATAATGCAGTTAACAAGGCAGCTTTGGGGCCTGCTCTCACTGAAGTCAATTGCAAAACTCACATTGACTGCAATGGGAGCTGGAGCAGGCCTTTTATAGAAGGCATCATACTTGCAAGAATAGTTTTTTTGGAACATTGGATTGTGGATATATTTTTGGTACATCACAAGACAACAGCTTTTGCTTAAGAAATCTCAGTGGAAGCATCTGTGTGTTGCCAAGCTGCTTCCTGAGCTATTCTTGAACCAGAGTACCTTCTAAGGAATTCCATAATTAAGACTTTTAAGAGATAAAGATATCTCTCCATCATTAGGGACCCAATCCTGCAAATCCCAGGGATGAGTTGGCAATATGTTACCAGGGAGTCTCCACAAAATTTCCTGTTCTCCTTTGCCTATGACAAATTGTGTCCAATTTAAGAGGTGCAAAGTTTACAGAGAAGAGCAATGAAGGACTAAATATCTGTATCCTCATTTAATTTAAATAAATTACATTAATGAATTGTACATGCTCATGAATGTAAAAAAAGAGAAAGATAAATCACCTGGCCCCAAAAAAAAAAAAATTAAATCTAATGCATGTGCTGGAAATGTTTATACTTTGCTTATGTTCCGTTCCTGAAAAACATACCAGGTGAAATTAAAGTTAATGGCAGAAATCTCATTGGCTTACATGGAGCCAGGATTTCACCCACTGAGAATACCCAGGATTCTGAGAATTCAGCAGATGGATTGTGCTCCCTGTGCTGCAGGGAGCACTACATCTATCTTTAACACCCATGCTGCAAACTTTATTCAATTAATACTTATTGCAATGTTAATCAGCTATTTGCATGATTAAATGCTCTAGGAGGGAGCCTTTGTCTATAGAACTATTCTGCATGATGTACACTAACTCAGTATATTGTGGGATTGATCCCTATATGACACTGCTAGTGCAGTATCCAATAGGATTACTCACATGATTAAAGTTAAGCACGTGCTTAAATGCCGTACTGGATCAGATAGCGACTTACCTATATGAAACCAACCCTGCAAATCAGTGGAACAAGGTACAGAAGAGGTCTTGAAAGAAACCAGTGCAACTAAATACAAATTTCTAGATAAAGGATAAAAAACAAAAAAATGGTAACAGTCTTACTAACTGTGTAGTGGTGAGTGGAATTTAAATCTGATTTATGGATGTGAAATTAAACTGATTTACTTTAGTGTGCACAGTAGTAGAAAGAATTTGGGAATTTTAATTAGAACATATACAACAAGAAGATTTGTTAGTGTAACTATTTTGAATCCTTCCATTGGCTTCCTTATTTCACCACATCCAGTTCAAGTATCTTGCCTTGTGGAATAAGACTCTTCACAACTCTGCCCTTCTTTACTTATCTGTTCTTGTCTTCTATTGTGTTACCTCCACCTCCTTCATCCGGTCAGTGATACCAGCCTTGTCTGTCCAGCTTCTCACATGCCCTCATCAGTCCTTCGCTTTTCCTCTTCCTTGTACCCTTGAAGCACACTGTAAGGCTACTGCCCCCTTCCTCAAATCTCTGCTCAAGACCAACCTCTGCTGCCATGCATATAAGAACTCAGACAACCAGGAGTAGCGGGGGGGGGGGGGGGGGAGAGAATAATGCTTACTTTATGATTTTTTAAAAGCTTGATTGGTTCCCTCTCACACCCTTTATAAGCCTACTGCTTAGGCCTCAATCCTGCACAGTGTTGTGCTGGAATGGACTGCTGTACCCACCTAGAGCTTCAATAACTTCAAGGGGACTCCATGCAGACACCGCAGTCCACCTGCACACCACTGATCAGAGGGGAGGAGCTGATCGGCGGGGATTCTGGTGGGTGCTGAGCATCCACTTTTTTTTCGTGGGTGCTCAAGCCCCAGAGTTCTCATGAAGTCGGTGCCTATGAAGGGCGTAGCTACAGGGGGAAAGGGATAATTGTAGGATCAGGGCCTTCGGGCAGAGACCTGTATTCTGTGTGTTTCTGTGAAACACCTAGCACACTTGTGGGCACTATTAAATAAAGATTTTTACCCCTGTACTCCTAACATTTAGAATGTGGACAGAGGTGGATAGTCTGTTCTTATTTAAGGCCTGGATATCTCCATTTTCCACATTTCCCAGTGTTTAAATTACTCAGGTACTTATATGACCCAAATAATCACATGGAAGATTGTGAGGTGCTCAGACACTGTATTTATCCTCACAACACGCTGGGCAGGTAGTGCACTGCTATTATCCACATTGTACAGATGGGGAACTGAGGTGCAGAGAGGCTAAGGGCCAGATTTTTAAATGGATGTAGGCACCTAAGTCCCAAATCAATGGGAGTTAGGTGCCTAAATACTTTTTATCCCTTAGTGATTTGCCCAAGATCCCACTCCTTCCTATTGCTCTTGCAGGACCTGTGCAACTATTAGGTGGGTCCCCCTGCAGCTCAGTCACATCCAAAAAAGGTGCCCTAGGGAAAGTGAAAGCTGGTGACACAGCTCAGAGATGGGAAATCTAGAGAGGCAGTGCTGTGGAGCATGGCTGGTCCTGTCCCCACTATCTGTGGACCCAAAATTCTATGTTTTGCTATTATCCCCCCCACGTCATACACACTTACTTTGTCTCCTACATGGTTTTCCTTTCCCCCTTTGTTATTGCCCACTTCCCTATCCCTCCACCTTTGTCTCTTTCTCTTGTATCAGGCTCAGGATGACTAAGAGGCTGCTCAGGGCTACTCTCATGCTGCCCTAAGTACTACTAAAGCTTCCCCAGAACCTCTTTCCAATAAGCTCGCTTCATGGCCGCAACAGCAGTGACCACTGACCAGACATACTACCGCATCCTTAATGGGATACTGCACCCAGCAGCAAGGACCCACTGAGCACCCACTTGGAAGTCCAGGCCTTTGACAACTGCCCCAGATTTCCTCCTCTGGTGGCAGTCCTGCAAAGAGGAGTACCTGCTATGGACACTTTCCTCTTTGTCAATTAATGGGAAATATTGGACTGTATAAGAGTTAAAAAAGCCTTTGTGAATTTATATTTCAAGGGTCATTAATTGGTTAATATTTGTGCAGTGATCTGAAAATATAAAACATTATAAGTGTTAAATAGTATTAAGTGGCATATATCAGCTTGGTACAATGGACTCCAACAGCACTACTCCTGTTAGCATACAAATTCTGCTGCAGATGTTAAACCCAGCTCTCAAGCAAATTAAACATGAGCCCCTAGCCCTGATGCTACTGCAACTGAAGTCAATGTGAACTTTACTATTGACTTCAATGAGAGCAGCACTGAGCCCTTCTGTTTATAACCTACGTTCTCACGAAATCTTTCCCATAAGATGAATTTGGCGGAGATGACTATTTTAAGAGAAATTTTATTAGAAAAATGGACAGTTTCTCTCTTTACCATGATGCCTCACTGCTCATTTTTCATTCATTTTTTTTCCTAAGTGGAAAAATTTTAAAAGCCAATTAAGTTTAAAGAAATGCTTTAATGTCTTATCACAAACATGATTAATTCACAGATACAGCATTACCAATTAATACTCAATTTTGGCCATTGATAGTTCTGAAATTAACTGAACACTTCGCATTCACTATAATTTTAAATATCAGCATTATTTTACCTTATCTTGAGGAAATATGAAATCATTTATGTAAGCAGAATTTCAACAGCCGATAGAAAACTGCAAGGGTGAGGATTAAGTAAGATAAATTGCATTGGGGAGGGAAAGCAAGTTCTCTGTAGATGCTAATGGGATAATATTATACAGTCATGACTATTTTGGGTCCTGATCTTGCACTCTGTATTCAGAAAAACTTTGGTGAAAATGTTGCCTGAGAGCAGGATCAGATTCTTATGCAGCCTGGCAGTTATAATCACATGGATGATTACACCAGTAGATACATATTAGTACAAATCATTAGATTTTTACTTTGGTTGGGATCACAGAAACATTGAAAGAGACAGAGATATCTGCCTAAACTACAAGAAAAGAGAGAGGGTTACCATGTCTGAGTCATTTTGCTCCTAAAGACGAAGGCTATAAACAACTTCCAGTGAACACATCTGCTCACAATTTTAAATGAATTTACTTTACACACACTCCCAGATCTTCTCTGTTTTTTTCTGATTATTGGTTTAACAGGCACAAGTATTCACAGGTACTGAATTTTAAATTGATAATCACAACTATTTGGAAGTGGTTTCCACATTGATCCAATCAGGAAATAGAAGTGATATCCTGTGACTTCTGTCCATTCACAACTAATTAACAACTCAAGTCATAATTATTGAGAGAGAAATTTGTGATAGATCTCAAATATCCCTTTATTCCAAGGGACATTATTCCTTTTACTCCCAAAATTACCACAAATTTGACAAATTTTATTGTTGAAAATTATTTATATTGAAAATTAAAAAAATCATGAAAACAGATTATAGAAAGAGTTATTGATGCTAAAGGAATGAATCCCAGTGTTTTAACTTTCCTGGATGAATGTTTTGTGCCCTCCATTTTGGGTCTTTGTCACAAATAGCATCACATTTGGGCCTTGGGAGGTTGAGAGATATGAATCCATACAGTTAAGAGACATAAAAAGAGCCAGACGAGGAAATTGTGATATTCCATGAGCAGAAAGGCTACACTTCTGTAGTATGTTTTTATTTGTTGAAGCATTTTTTTCAGCTCTATTCTTCAGAAAGCCTGAGGAGCATATAGAGTAAAAAGCACAACAAGATATGCAGATTCTAAACTAGTGAGGAGCAATAAAGAGATAGCCAGATAGCAGAGCTACCATAGACTACTGAGATTTGCTGTCCAGGCATTTGAAAGAGAGAAAATGGTACCACCGATTCCTTCCTCCCCAAGGCTCTTTTGGTACTAGCTGCATAGACCTTCCATGGATTACTAAAGGAAGTCACAGAAATGAGTCAGTGCACTGTACCCAGGAGTATAATTCTATTTTAGGATGTTATGTTCCAACTTCACAACAACTAAAAAAACAAACAAAAAACTCCAAGGGAAGTTATGTTTTTGCTGCTTTGTAAAAGGTTCTGGGGTAATTAACTGCATTCATGTTACTGTTATCACTCTACAGATAGGGAGCAAGTCCCCTCCCATTGAAGTCAATGGCAAAGTGTCAATTGACTTCAATGGGAGCAGAATCAGGCTCTTGGTGATAGATATCTAAGGCCAACTTTACCCTAATATAAGCACATACAGTTTCCACTAAAGACAATAGTACTTGTATATGTGTATCTTAGAAATAGCCTTGATCCCAAAAATATCTGAGGTGAGAATATTAATTTGCATGTGGAAATCACAGCTACACAACTCTAGAGGACTGCTTGATAGGGTAATTCAGCTGTAGACCTGAATCAAATGTTACTATTTATGGTTTATTACTAAAGGTGAATAAAGCATCATGAGAAACATGCTTAACTCTAAGCTCATAACCAGGGTCCCAACAGATCATCTGAAAACAAAAGCTTTGAATTAACATACATGTTTAAAATGTTTGTGACTTTGATCAAACAACACAAAATTGCGCATGTCTGTGATTTATTTCTCAGGGCTTGTCCATATTTGAAATGTCACAGCTTCACCACTGCTAGTGTTGCCAACTCTGACTGAAACTATTCCAGGAGATTTTTTTCCCCAATGTGATGTAATGCCATTTTCTTAAAATATCCTACTCAAAAATATCCCAGATTGCTTACAATAGTCATTGGGGGGATCAATGCCAATTCCAGGGAACTCCTGGCCAATCCTGGAGGCTTGGCAACACAAAAACTGCAGCTGCACTGCTGAATTACCTCAGTGTAGACACTACCTACACTGATGAGAGGGGTTCTCTTGTCAGCATAGGTAATCCACCTCCTCGAGAGGTAGGTAGTTAAATAGAAGAATTATTCTAATGAGTTAGCTCTGTCTACACTGGGGTTCGCTCAGCTTAACTACATCGCTCAGGGTATGGATTTTTCACACCCTTGAGTGACATAGCTGGGTTGACTTAACTTTTTAGTTTAGGCCAGGCCTCAGTGTGGTCAGAAGGCAAGGAGCAGAGTTTCCCTGATCCAGTGATTCCTGAATTTTTTTTTTTTTTTAGCATTGTCAAGGTTCCTCCCCCACTCTGAACTCTAGGGTACAGATGTGGGGACCTGCATGAAAAACCTCCTAAGCTTATCTTTACCAGCTTAGGTCAAAACTTCCCCAAGGTACACAATATTCCACCCGTCATCCTTGGATTGGCCGCTACCACCACCAAACGAATACTGGTTACTGGGAAAGAGCTGTTTGGACACGTCTTCCCCCCCCAAAAGACTTCCCAAAACCTTGCACCCCACTTCCTGGGCAAGGTTTGGTAAAAAGCCTCACCAATTTGCATAGGTGACCACAGACCCAAACCCTTGGATCTGAGAGCAATGAAAAAGCATTCAGTTTTCTTACAAGAAGACTTTTAATAAAAATAGAAGTAAATAGAAATAAAGAAATCCCCCCTGTAAAATCAGGATAGTAGATATCTTACAGGGTAATTAGATTCAAAAACATAGAGAACCCCTCTAGGCAAAACCTTAAGTTACAAAAAAGATACACAGACAGAAATAGTTATTCTATTCAGCACAATTCTTTTCTCAGCCATTTAAAGAAATCATAATCTAACACATACCTAGCTAGATTACTTACTAAAAGTTCTAAGACTCCATTCCTGGTCTATCCCCAGCAGAAAACCAGCATAAGACAGACACACAGACCCTTTGTTTCTCTCCCTCCTCCCAGCTTTTGAAAGTATCTTGTCTCCTCATTGGTCATTTTGGTCAGGTGTCAGCGAGGTTACCTTTAGCTTCTTAACCCTTTACAGGTGAAAGGAGCTTTCCCCTGTCCAGGAGGGATTTCCAAGGGGTTTACCCTTCCCTTTATATTTATGACAAGCATACAGGCATCCTTACCTCCAACTTTCTAATTTGAGATCTTAAGTGGAATGTAAGTGTTTCACAGGCCTTGTCCTGGCCCTCTGTATAGCAATGAATTTCGCTTAGACAGCTGTATTTAACAATTGTCTCCATTCCCAGATCTTTTGAAGCTGCCTTGAAAGGCCTCAGGCTTGCCAGTGTATTGCTCAGTAAATTTAACTAATTTACAGAACACATAGGGTAAAATCCTGCCCCTGCTGAAATAAATTGGAGTCTCTACAGACAAAATAATTATAAATTCAAAGCTGTGTTAAAAATTAGGGCAGTTAAAGCTGCTCCTGAGTTAGTTTAACTTGCACAGCTGATAAATATACATCAGATAACCCAGGCCTCCAGGAGCTTAATCATTTTACAGGAAAGTCTGTAGGTCTGAGAAACTATTTATTCACTGTAACTAGTACAAGTAGGTTTTCTTCTTTTTTTTAGTTCATGTTTTTCCTTCCCTCTCCACTCCCATTTTAATGGACTGTTAACAAGATTAAACTGTAGAAGCAGTTTTTCCTGTCTATGAAACTAAACCAAACAGTTCATATGAAAGCAATTCATGTACATCACCAGTGGAATGATGAGAACTATTTTCTTACTGTGTCCTGTATAAAGTGCACAGTCAAGTGTAAAGACAGCTGACTTTCAAAAGTGCTGAACACCCACCATTCCTATTTGCTTCAATGGGAGGTGCTGGCACTCAGCACCTGGAAAATTCAGGCCCCCTTCTCCCAAATGGTCCCAAATGGTCCAGAATTAGGAAATGTGTATACATATGCTTGCAGAAAGATTGTGTTGGACCAAATTCCACCCAAACACCACTTCCTTTGAATGTTTAATTACTTTACATACAGTATATCCTTCCTGTTATATAACCATATTCTTATGGGTTTGCTTATTTGTTTTATTATAATAGGTTTATACTTTGGCTGTAACACTAAGGGACCTGTAGGCCACAGCCTGTATTTTGAGCTAAGGCAAAGTTAACATACATATGTTTGAGACCTTTCACCTTGATAGATGGCGATGAGCTAAAGCATAAGATCCACTTATGGCTGCGACCTTTAACAGAGAGGATGCGTTAAAGCAGGTTGGTATAGGAATTTTCCTAAGTTCATACCCTTTTAAACTGAACAGGTACACCACAACTTGGAACTTGGAAAGAAGCAAAATAACCAGTTAGGACAGAAATAACAAATGTTATACCTAATCACAAAAGAGCCATGGTAACGAATTGATGTATATGATAATAAGTTGAGATCACTGATATACTAATCTATAGGAAAAAGACACTCCAACATTAATAAGGTGAGGAAATACAAATGAGGAAAAGGGGGAAAAATCCCCTACTGAATATGCATCAAACACAGCGGTGTCAGCATAACATATTATAAAAGTGGCATCCCAGCAGTAGGAGAGAGATATGTAGTTCTTAGGAGGTGCCAGATTGATGGTCACTGGTGATGAGGGGGAAGGTGATGATGATGAGGAAGACAATGGCTAACATTTCAGATTGTCCTGCTAGGGTTGGTGTGAGTATGTGGATGTGCAGATGTACATTCTGTAGTATCTCTAGATATATCTTATTAAGCTGGGGTGTTTGTGACTGTGCTAAATGTATTAATAAACTATCTTTGTCAATATAAAAGAGTTTCTATAGTGTCAGTGTTGCACCTGTGCACATCAGAGTTCCCAACTATGTAATAATTTGAATAATACTGGGCCTGATCTTGGGGCAAGAACCTGGCAACTCTCAAAGTGATAACTGGGGATTCTTAAGTAATCAATATAATTAATACATAATTTAAAGGATTGGGCAACAGGAACCCAGGAAGTAGAAGAAACGCTTCAAAATAAAATTAGATATGTTTAATTAATTCATGAGTGAGCTATACCATGTTAAATAAATGATGCACATTATTTAATAATTTAAGGCCCTGATCCTACCTTGAGAATTGTGCATGCACAGACAGTGACCATGCAAATCCAGTGTGGGATCAGAGCGAAAGCCATATAAAAAATAACCAGCTTCTTGTCAGAGATATGAAGTTATTCTTAATCAGGTTATTCACCTCTTCTGTCTAAGGTCCTATATTTCTAAGGATGCTTTACTATCTACCTCTGCTGAGAGGTATAATTTGATCACTATAGAGCTCCCAGCATTTTGTGATTCCCAAAATTTTTAAAGAGGTGAAAGAGCATCTCTTAAAAACCCAAAACTTAAGTTGGCAAAAGTCACGGTTTTGGAGATGTGACATTTGGAGAGACAGATCTGAGTAGCACATGAGTAGATATGGAACCTTCAAACAAAGCCAGAGGGTTTTCTGATTAAATATTACATTGAAAACAGAGTCCCAGGTTTCTGATTTATTCCACAAAAAAGTCCTTGCACAAAAGTTCCAGCTCACTTCTTGTTTACTTGATGTTGCAGAAAAATTACTTAGGCTTTCCCGAAGGAATCATGTACTCCAGTGATACAGCTTCCTTCAGTCAAATGCACAGAAACACGCAGATAATCCCATTCTTTCAGTATAGTCAGGAAGAAATCATCTATCCTCAACATTTTTGGTTCTTGTACTACACCAAGAGCCAAATAATCAACTTTTTCAAATGGCTTTGTGTTCTGAAAAGCATCTATATCCTTATCTGTCAGGTTTATTCATGGCATCGTCTACTTTTCATTTTATGAACAAGTGAGATGTAAAGTAACCCTGATTAGATGAACACTGTAGGTCTGCAATTTTGCATTTTTACTGATGGGAAATACTCTCTGAAGACTGAGGTTCAGATCTGCAAGCTCTACTCACATGAGTAATATCACTGAGATGAAACAAACCTCATCCTGCAGGCCAACGTAGCTTTTTAGCCTTAATGGGAGTACGACAGGGCCCAAGGCAGGCTACAGTACGGTTGTTCATAAAGAAGGGTTTATGCATAGTGCACAAAGCTTCATGTGCTCCCTAGTTTGGTATTGATAGAAGCACTGTTTAATATTAGTCATTCACTGGGCTACTGTTATAGTACTAAGGGCCTAATACAGGGACGGGCAAATTTTTTGGCCTGAGGGCCGCATCGAGTTTCTGAAATTGTATGGAGGGCCGGTTAGGGGAGGCTGTGCCTCCCCAAACAGTCAGGCGTGGCCCAGCCCCCGCCCCTATCTGATCCCCCTGCTTCTCGCCCCCTGACTGCCCCCTCAGGACTCCTGCCCCATCCAACCCCCCTGTTCCCTGACGGACCCGCCCAGGACTCCTGCCCCATCCACCACCCCCCGCTCCCTGACGCCCCCCCAGGGACCTCTGCCCCATTCTCCCCCAACCCCCCGCTCTTGGTCCCCTGACTGCCCCCAGACGTCCTGCCCCTAACTGTCCACCACCACCCATCCAACCCCCTCCCCCGCTCCTTCCTGATGCCCCCCTGGGTCCCCCGCCCCATCCAACCCCCACTTCTCCCTGACTGCCCCGGACCCCTCACCCCTAACTGCCTTCCACCACCCCGTTCAACCCCCTCTCCTTCCTGACTTTCCCCCCCGGGACCCCTGCCCCATCCACCCCCCCTGCTCCCTGTCCCCTGACTGCCCTCGCTGCCCCATCCAACCCCTCCTCTCCTTCCTGACTGCCCCTCCGGGACCACTGTCCCCATTCAACCCCCGTTCCCCGCCCTTTGACTGCCCCGACCCCTATCCACACCCCTGACCACCCACTGAACTCCCCTGCCCTCTATCCAATCCCACCCCCCCGCTTCCTGCCCCCTTACCGTGCTGCCTGGAGCACTGGTGGCTGGCGGCGTGGCTGCACCAGGACAGGCAGCCGCGCCGTGGCCACGCAGCACAGAGCACCTTGTCAGGCCAGGCTCTGCAGCCCCGCCGCCCAGAGCACTGTGCTGCGCAGCGGTGTGGCTGCGGGGGAGGGGGGACAGCCTCCCAGGCAAGGAGCTCAGGGGCCGGGCAGGACAGTCCCATGGGCCAGATGTGGCCTGCGGGCTGTAGTTTACCCACCTCTGGCCTAATACAATGCCCACTGAAGTCAATGGAAGGACTCCCATTGCCTTCAATGAGCTTTGGATCAGGTCCTATGTACTTGACATCTTTAAAGTGCCATTCTAACCTGGACTAATTAATCTTGACAAGCACCCTGTGAAGGAGGTATTGTCTCCATTTAACAAACAGGGAAACTAAAGCAGAGAGAGCTTTTAGTGACTTGTCCAAGGCTACACAGGGAGTCAGTGTCAGAGGTCAGATTAGTGCTCAGAAGTTCTTGCTTCATATTGCATGATCCAGCAGATCACACTGTATCTTGAAATATATCCTTAGCTAGATCCCTGAATTGTAACAGCAAATGTATTGAAAAAGACTACTGAGATTTTTTTCCCCACATAACACTGCTCAGGCTATGCCCACAACTGCACAGCTGCATCTCCACTGTTTCCTCTGAATCCCTGAAATGTATAGCACACTGCACATTCACTGAGCCTTACGCAGCACCACACAGCAGGAGTTAATGCTTAAACTAAACTTTTAATCTGCTGTTGTGAAAGGATTGCATGTTGTTTAAAGTCTGGGTTTAGTTCTGCTAAGACAAATGGAAATTAAAGGTTTTGGCAACCATTTTAAGGTCACCGTATAGACTATGCACAAACTTTGTGGTCACTTTTGCCACTACAGTCAGGACCAATGACTCACCCTAAAATATTTTTGTTTTCTTAAAATATAATTTTGATCTCAACTCCAGTACAGCACATATGGCCACATTTACTGGACAGCATCTTCAGGCCTAGAGGATATTTGTAAAATGCTCTCTGTTCTGCCTGTGAAGCTAAGATTGAATTCAGTGTTCCCAATAGGCAACAGATAGGGCTATAGTTCATTATTATTTTCAATTATTGTACTTTGAATCCGGTAGCAAATTGCTGGCTAAAAGTGTTTTAGTTACAAAATACCATTCACTGGATTCTTGTGCCCAATGACTATATATTCTCTATGACTGTGTCTAATCACATTAATGGAGAATCCTGAATAAACAAAGTCAATCAGTGGAGGCTGGTGACATGTGAAAACGGGCAAGGACACTTGACGTAAACCTTATTTTGAAAGAACAGAAGCAGGTTGGCTTAAAAAAGTAAAGTAAAATAAAATACATCAGACTCTGGCAACTAAGGCTTCAAATTTGGCTGTCCAACGTAAAAGAAGTTTGTCCCAATTTTTGGTATGTGATCTCATTCCCTCACTGAAATTAAAATGAAATACTATTTAAGCTAAAAGAACAAGGACTTGTAGCACCTTAGAGACTACCAAATTTATTTGAGCATAAGCTTTCGTGGGCTAAACCCACTTCATCGGATGCATGCAGTGGAAAATACAGTAGGAAGATATATATACACACAGAGAAGTTGAAAAATGGGTGTTGCCATACACACTGTAATGAGAGTGATCAATTAAGGTGAGCTATTATCAGCAGGAGAAAAAAACCTTTTGTAGTGATAATCAGGATGGCCCATTTCCAACAGTTGACAAGAAGGTGTGAGTAACAGCGGGGGGGGGGGAATAAGCATGGGGAAATAGTTTTACTTTGTGTAATGACCCATCCACTCCCAGTCTTTATTCAAGCCTAAGTTAATGGTGTCCAGTTTGCAAATTAATTCCAATTCAGCAGTCTCTCGTTGGAGTCGGTTTTTGAAGTTTTTTTGTTGTAATATTGTGACTTTTAGGTCTGTAATCGAGTGACCAGGGAGACTGACATGTTCTCCAACTGGTTTTTGAATGTTATAATTCTTGACGTCTGATTTGTGTCCATTTATTCAGCGTAAAAAAGGTTTGTCCCAATTTTTGGCATGTGATCTCATTCCCTCACGTAAATTAAAATGAAATACTATTTCAGCTGGGATTGTCTAACTTGGCAGCATCTAAATCGGGGATCTAGACCTGATTCTTCTTGTTTTTCCAGGACCCACCATGGGGGACCAATTCTGTCCCTATGACCTTCCTTAGTCTGCCTACCTCAGCCCTTTCCCCGAGAGAGAGAGAGAGAGAGAGGGCAGGAACTCCCTACCTCCTCTCTCCTGGGTCTTCCCTCCCCAGCTGAGCACCCTCTTTCTAGTTATAAGGCCAAGCTTTGCCTCTTCTTGCCAGGAGGCAATTAAGTAATCAGCCACCCCCTAGACAAAGAGCATGACTAACTAGTGTTTTATCCCTTACCTTAGGTGATGGGGGTTAAGACTCATCACATCCCTAAAGATTTTTTTTTTTAACGTAAGGGCCAGGATTGTCTCTCAGTGCTGAGGCTGGGTCTACACTAGAAAATTGGGTCGGTTTAACTACATCGGTCAGGATGGGGAGAGAGGGTGTGAAAAATTCATACCCCTGAGCGGTGTTTTTAAGACAAAGTCCCCATGTAAACAGCACTAAGCTGACAGAAGACTTCTCCCATCAACCTACCTAACACCTCTTGGGGAGGTGATTACCTATACCAATAGACGAACCCCCCAAGTCAGCGTAGGTAGTGTCTACACTGAAGCGCTACAGCAGCACTGCTGTAGTGTTCTAAGGATAGACCCTATACGCTTTTTCAAACCCTCAGACAATAAGACTTCCTTTCCTTGAAAAAAATGGGAAGGACTTTCATTTACAATGGTGATTAAATCCATTGTGAACTCCATAAGAATGTCCTCAGGACAACTCTAGCTATATTAGCCTGGCTTGATTTCTGCAGCATGTTCCGAATGGGTGACAAGCCCAATTACCATTTTTGATTGTTACCTTCAATTTTGGGGCCTGACTAGCAACCCAATGTACATTATATTTAGCTACAAACTGGCATGCAGTTACACCAAATGGCTCAGCATGAGCTTACAGTTACTGTCATGTTTTGGGACTTAAATAGTAAAATTAAAAAATATCCTTAAGCTAAAATGTAACTTTTTAAAGATAGGGATCATTTTTTTTAAGAGCCAGAATAGTAAGCTCACGGTTGTCTGACTGCATAAAAATAATGAAGAGTATGGCATGCCGCTGGTGATATGGTCTGAGGCTTGGCTTGCACACTATTTAAACAGCTGCTATCACTGCTGCACTGTCTAAGTTCAGGCCAGTCAGTTTTGGTGTGAACTCCTTTGCCATTAAGTCAGTGGGAGTGGAAGCTGTTCCACACCTTGCAGAATCTGGCTAGTTTTAATAAGAACATTACAACTAATATCATAAGGCCTTACTCTGTCAGGTGCTGAGTGTCCTCAGCTCCCATTAATTGGAGCAGAATTTATAGGTTTGTTTCAGAAGAATTTCACTCAAATGTATGGGTTTTTCATGCACAGAGGGCCTGTAGGATTGGAGCAGATCTCACAGCATCAATTCTGGCAAAGAATATGGCTGGGAATTTCAAAGGGGCCTAAGGGAGTTAAGTACCCAACTCATAGAATTTCAGTGTAGCTAAATCCCTTGGGCTCCTTTGACAATCCCAACTCAAGTGTCCAACATTGAGTCTGTGTGCCACAGAGTTTGAGACATCCCAAGGGAAATGAAATTTCTGTGCTTTTCTCTGTCAACATTTATTATTGTGCAATAGAACAATGAAGCCTAATAAAAGAGAGAGGCTCTCTTTAAGCAGGTACATTCCAGTATTTTTGTTTCCTTAATAAAATTGATTAAAATTGTTTGGCATAAGACAGCATGTGCCCATCAATGCCAGGTCTAGAAGTCTGTAGGAATTCCTGCAAGGCAAAAATAACTGGGCATTCTTCTAACTGAAAATATAACTATCTATATCAGCAAGGTGTTATTGCTCATAGACCCTGCAATTCTAATGTAGCTGTTAAAAAGAAACACTGAGATTGGTTTTCTCTTCAGTATTTTCTGATAGGTCTAAATCCCATTGTTCTACAACATTTACGGACTCTTTTGGGCAAAATTCTTCTCATTATATGCATTCTGGTTAAGTGGGAAAAGGGCAGTATTGCAGCCACAATAAAGTAGCAAGTAAATCTTTACTAACAGGAACCATGCTTCTTTTAATGGCCTGATTCAGCAAAAGAACTTAAGCATGTTCTTAGCTTTAAACATGTACTTAATTTCTTTCGTAACCAGGCGTGGTTTTAAAGTTATGAACATACTTCAGTGCTTTGCTGAATTGGGGCCCACAAACTGCCTGGAAGAAGAAGAAAAGGGCCAGTGTAGTACAGAAGCCACTACAACTCCCTGACATAATCTGCAGCACACTGGACCAAATTGCGTTCCAAATCTGCACAGGGGAAAGGGGGTTCTCATTGTGTTCATCTCCCATCCCCTACGTGAGGAAGGGATTCCTGGGCACTGTCCCCAACTTTCCAGATCCCGAAGAACCTTCTCCACATGGTCCAGGGTCCGGGCAAGTGGAGAAGGGGAGAGCAGAGCAGCAGTGGGATGCGGGGGAGGCACCTGGGAGGGCAGATAGTTACCTGAAAAAGCTAATGCAACCTAGCCCAAGTGCCAGTGTACTGAAGTTACCAAGAAATTATGTATTATTAACATGCTTCCGTACAGCTGTTCTCAGACTGTAGGAACTAGGGTACTACTTCTCAGGGCCAGTCTTAGGCCAAATAGTGTCCCAGGTGAGGAGTATCTTTGGTGGCCCCTTCCCCCCCGCATTTGTTAAACTCTTGACTACCTTATTTTTATTGCATTTGTAGCCCATTTCATTACTTTGATGCACGATTTGCATGCATGATTTATCCCTGTCACATAAGACGATATGTTTTCACGCTAAGATCTGTAAATCTAGGAGATTTGAGGAAAATGTAGTTCTAAAAAAGTCTGGAAGATTCCATGAGATTCTACAAGGGTCCAGAACATTGTAGGAGGTTAGTGAAAAATGAATCCACATATGGAATACCTGAAACATTTTACTTCAAACATTCTATTTTCCCTTTTGTCAGTAACAACAAAAACAGCACTCCAGGCTCGTCATCCCCTAAGTCCGGCACTCCAGGAGGTTGCCTTCCCCTAAATCTGGACCTGCTACTTCTGAAACTCATAAGTACTTGGGGTACCTCCTTTGTAATTTTAATCAGTGCAGATGGATTGTTACATTCTGAAACTATAAATCACGCCATGTAACACCTGGTTGTGGCTTTCACACTACAGTTTAAAAACCATTTCCACATACTAAATAGCATGGTAAATAGGAAAGATGGTCTTATAGAGATGAAGGTTCAAGGTGCTGGTCTGGAAATCAGGAGATCTGGGCTCAATTTTTGATTTCACCACAGATTTCTGTGTGTATTTGGACAAGCCACTTAATGTCTCAATTCCCCCAACTGTAAACAGATGATGATACTTTCTTTCTCCCATGATTTGGCTGTCTTGTCTATTTAGATTTCAAATTCTTCAGGCCAGGGCAGGGACTGTCCTATTATGTGCCTGAACAGTGCTTATGAAAATAAGGCCTCAGCTGGGGCCTCTAGACACTATTGCAATACAAATAATTTAAGACAAAAATGTGTGATAATGACATTGTAACTAGTTTAGCTACAATGAAGTTAATTTCCTGCACATTGTAACAGCAAGGTGACTGCAGTGCAGTTCATGTATAAAATAGCATGGTGATTATCAAAGTTAAATTAAAATGTTATTACATTATACCCTTTGTAACTTGTAGGGGGTTTAATAGCTGTAATTAGTTTTCTGAATCTTTTAAAATCACAAATTGTGCCCCCAAATCTGTATTGGGGGGTTCATTGTGTTCATCTCCTATCCTCTACATCAGTGTTTCCCAAACTTGGGACACCGCTTGTTCAGGGAAAGCCCCTGGCGGGCCGGGCCGGTTTGTTTACCTGCTGCGTCCGCAGGTTCAGCTGATCGCGGCTCCCGCTGGCCGTGGTTCGCCACTCCAGGTCAATGGGGGCTGTGGGAAGCGGCGGCCGGTACATCCCCCTAGAGATCTATATAACCTCTCTGTCAACCAAGACATTTAATTTACACCCTGCTTATCTCCATAATACCTGAGCACCTAATATTGTATGTATGTTATTTACATTGATATCGGCCTTTTTTGTTTTGGGGTGTAAAGAAGAACCCTGCAATGAATGTTTTAAATATAGCTCTGGAAAAATAATGTAGACCTGAAAAGTCAATTGAGCAGTTTTCATTTCCATAGAGCAATGGTTCTCCATCTTTCCAGACTACTGTACCACTTTCAGGAATCTCATTTGTCTTGTGTACCCCCAAGTTTCACCTCACTTAAAAATGACTTGCTTATGAAATCAGACATAAAAATACAAAAGTGTCACAGCACACGATTACTGACAAATTGCTTACTTTCTCATTTTGTCTGTATGAAATTTTAGTTTGTTTGACTAACTTTGCTAGTGCTTTTTATGTAGCCTGTTGTAAAACTAGGCAAATATCTAAATGAGTTGATGTACCCCCTGGAAGACCTCTGGGTACCCCCAGGGGTACACTACCCCTGGTTGAGAACCACTACCATAGAGCACAGCCATTATCAGCCTTGGTGAATTGAGCAAAGGAGAGCTACAGATTAAGATTTGCACTTTTGGCTCAAAATAAACTATTTATTGCAAGGACATAGGGCAGGAAGGTGAATTTGATGAGGCTGGAATACTAGCCAGTAAACAGGATAAGCACTCTCACCAAGAGGTTATATGTTATGAAGTGAGAGTCCTGAGAGAGAACACAGGAACAAGAGAAGTAGGTGGTAAGAAAAGAAAGTAAGTAGGCAATGATAATATTGTTCTGCTAAAAGAGTAAACAGGAGTAGCCTGTAATGAGATTATCAACTCATTCTGTGAGGTGACACCCAAATAAAATAACAAGGGAACAGGAGGAAACTGGAAGATAGCATTGGGTTTATGACAGCAACATAGTCCACGAGGTTACATAACACGAATAAAGACCTGTTTATAATATATTTCACTACAGTTGTAGCCATAGGACTGAATTATCATAGAATCATAGAATATCAGGGTTGGAAGCGACCTCAGGAGGTCATCTAGTCCAACCCCCTGCTCAAAAGCAGGACCAATCCCCAATTAAATCATCCCAGCCAGGGCTTTGTCAAGCCTGACCTTAAAAACTTCTAAGAAAGGAGATCCCACCACCTCCCTAGGCATGGTTTATATTTATATATTTATATTTATATTTAAACATGGTTTTTAATAGCAAGGGTTTCCCTGCCTAGTGCACTGCAAGCTATAGCATGGACCCCTTTTGGCGAATGAAGTGTTTTTTCTTAGTCATGCCACCTGTAAACTCAGTTTAGTAAAATGATGTCTGATGTCACATCCGTGTGGTGAAACTGCATTTTTCACGCACCTCTGAATGCCTCTCTTGCCCAGTCCTTGTTCAGTAACTGGAGCAAGAGCAGATTTAAAGTCCCATGGCGAGATTCTCTAAGAAACACAGCACAGAACTTGCAGCCCCATGGGAGGGTAGCTTTAAGCCTTTGTACTCTCCTGATACTGGGCTTCTCCAGGGGCTGAAGGCCCCCAGAGTAACTGAGTCAGCCCTGCAGGAACCTCTCTTAATTACAGCTGCCTCCATGGGCCACCACCTGGAATCTCCATGGGGCTGTGGCCTGCAGTGGACACATCTTTCCAACCCCCACCCTGCTTGTGGTTCACCCCATACCAAGGCTTGTGAAGGGGTTCTCAGGAGCCAGCCGTATGGCTATCTTCCACTGTGGCTGTGCCAGGGCGATCCTCTCCCAGCCAAATATAGGGCTTTTGGAACCCCTTTATGATAGCCTGGCCCTTTTGCCTTCGGTACAGGAACCAGACTGGGAGTGAGGTTCTCATACTCAATACCTTGTTACTATTCATGGCTAGAAATGGGAGATTGGAAAAGAGAAGATTCTCAGCTACCCAGTGGAATACAGAGCATTTGCCTCTGATCTTGGAAGGCCCTCCAGTACTGTACCTCAGAATTATTACATATAAATCATCCACTGCAGGGTAATTTTTAGATTTCTATATGTTTTTGTTATAACCTCTTTCTCTGTGGTCTGTATACTTGTCTGCATACCAATAACATTTTTTAAAACTCTTTAACCACTTCTAACCTCATGGGGTTTGGGTTTTGTTTATAATGTAGCATTGTGAGGAACTCAGATACTCCAATAATGCAGGCCATATAAATACTTTAAATAGACAGATAGCATCTACAAAATATATGCTGGTTTGGCGTAATGGTTGTATTGGTACTTGTTTGGGATGACCTGCTTAACTCACTTATGGTGCAAGATGAACATTCCAAGCTCATGTCTATAATAAAACGGTTATAGCACAAACATCTGCCATGATTGCAGGGATTGCTGAACATCCATCCTCTCCCTGGTTTTTCTGAGTGCATTCCCACAGCTAATACCTAATACTCCCACAGGCTTTACCTTTGTTTGAATGGAATCATGTGATTTCTCCACTCGTAGACTGGGTTGGGGCTACAGTGCATTGATCGTGTTTACCCAGAAGGTACAAGTAGGTTTGGGTACCTGCAGTTCTTCCTTTTCAGAGTTTGAGACTAGTGGTGAACACAGATCAAATAGCCTTCTCCAACCAAAGCATTGTTTAATCTTAAAAGTAGGAATAAAGTATAACATAAGAGAAAAAGGATTTGAAAACAACAAAATGTCTACACATGTTTATCTCACCTAAGGGCTCATCATCCTCAGGATGGAGCTTAGGAAGGCTTCCCTTTCTTAATCTCCCCAAACCTTGGGGTCTGAGTGTCAGTCGGTTTCCTTCCACTGTGTCACCTCTCTGACCCCTGCTTGAGGGAGTGTCTTTTCAAAAACTAGTTGGGGGTCTTTATTCTCCTGTGTTTACAAGCTTAGACCCCAATCTCAAAACCAGTTTGGTAGTAACTACAAAGTTACCAACTAAGCTCAGCACTGGCCACAGCTGTTGAAAATAGAACAACAAAGAGAAGCTCTGGGATTGTCCTTTAAATGTTGGCAAATGGGTGGCTAGAAGAATATAAGAACGGCCATAATGGGTAAGACCAATGTTTCATCTAGCCCAGGATCCTGTGTCTGACAGTGGCCAGTGCCAAATGCTTCAGAGGGATTGAACAGAACAGGGAAATTTTGAGTGATCCATACCCTACCATCCAATCCCAGTTTCTGGCAATTGGATCTTTAGGGACACTCAGAGCATGTGGTTCCTTCCCTGACCATCTTGGCTAACAAAAATTAACGGAAATATGCTTCATGAATTTATCTAATTCTTTTTTTAACCCAGTTATTCTTTTGGCCTTCACAATATTCCAACGCAACAAGCTTCACAGGCTAACCATGTGTTATGTGAGGTACTTCCTTATATTTGTATTTAACCTGCTGCCTATTAATTTCATTGGGTGACTCCTTAGTTCTTGTGTTATGTGAAGCAGTAAACAACACTTCCCTCATCACTCTCTCCACACCAGTCATGATTTTATAGACCTCTATCATATCACCTCTGAGCTGTCATTTTCTAAATTTATCTATCCATCCCTTTCCTAATGGCTCTTAACTTTTTGTTAGCTTTTCTGACTGCTACTGCACACTGAGCAGATATTTTCAGAGAACTATCCACTATGAGTCCAAGATCTCTTTCTTAAGTAGTAACAGCTAACTTAGACCCCATCATTTTGTATGTATAGTTGGGATTATTTTTTCCAACGTGCATTATTTTGCAGTTATCAACATTGAATTTAATCTGCCATTTTGTCACCCAGTCACTCAGTTTTGTGAGATCCCTTTGTAACTCTTCACAATCAGCTTTGGATGTAACTATCTTGAATAATTTTGAATTGTCTGCAAATTTTGCTCTCTCACTGTTCACCCCCTTTGTCCATATCACTTAAGAATATGTAGAACAGCAGAGGTCCCAGTATTGATCCTTTGGGGGAACGCTCCTATTTACCTCTTTCCATTATGAAAACTGACCATTTATTCTTACCCTTTGCTTCCTATCTTTTAACCAATTACTTGTCCCTGTGAGGACCTTCCCTCTTATCCTATGACTGCTTACTGTGCTTCAGAGGCTTTGGCGAGGGACCAGTCAAAAGCTTTCTGAAAGTCCAAATACACAATATCAACTGGATCACCCTATCTACATGCTTCTTGATTCCCTCAAATAATTCTATGATTGGTGAGGCATGATTTCCCTTTACAAAAAAACATGTTAATTCTTCCCTTACATATCGTGTTTATCTATGTGTGATAACTCTGTTCTTTACTATCATTTCAACCAATTTACCTGGTACTGAAGTTAAACTTACTGGCCTGTAATTACCAGCATCACCTGGAACTTTTTTTAAAAACTGGCTTTACATTAGCTGCCTTCCAGTCATGTGGTACAGAGGGTGATTTAAGCAATAGGTTACATACCACAGTTACAGGTTTCAGAGTATCAGCCGTGTTAGTCTGTATTCACAAAAGGAAAAGGAGTACTTGTGGCACCTTAGAGACTAACAAATTTATTTGAGCATAAGCTTTCATGAGCTACAGCTCACTTCATCGGATGCATTCAGTGGGGAGATTTATATACATAGAGAACATGAAACAATGGGTGCTATCATACACACTGTAACGAGAGTGATCACTTAAGGTGAGCTATTACCAGCAGGAGAGCGGGGGGGGGGGGGCGGAGGGGAACCTTTTGTAGTGATAATCAAGGTGGGCCATTTCCAGCAGTTGACAAGAACGTCTGAGGAACACCCCCCACTGTTCTCTTGGATGAATACCCTCTGGTCCTGGTGTCTATTACTGTTTATCAATAAGTTCCAGTATGCTACTCTATTGACACCTCAATGTGGGAAAGTTCTTCAGATTTGTCACCTAAAAGGAATGGCTCGGGTGTGGGGATTCCCTATATCAGGGGCCGGCAACCTATGGCACACTGCTGCCTGCCTCAGCCGCTGGCCCCGCTCAGCCCACTGTCGAAACCAGGCCGGGACCCCGGCAGGTAGAAGCGTGCCATTAAAAATCCTGCCCCCCCCGCCCGCTCTTCTCCGCCTCTCCCCCTCCCCCCACGGGGGCAAGGTGAAGAAGCTTGGTTCTGCCGGAGGCTGCTGCAGAGCAGGCAAGGTCCCCCCTCCCGCGCCTCTTCCCCCAGCACGCTGGGTGCCTGCCCCTCCTCCGCTCCCTCCCTGATGCCGATCAGCTGATGGCCCTTGCGCGGGAGGGGGAGAAGCGGAGCCGCAGCGCGCTTGCTGCTCCGGGGAGGAAGCAGAGAAGAGGTGGGGACGGGGCCTTGGGGAAGCGGGGTGGAATCAGGGCATATCCCCTCCAGCCCCCTGCCATGAGCCGTTCTGGGCAGGGGGCTGGAAGCACTTTCATGACCCTAGCCCACACCCCCAGCCCTCTGCCCTGACCCCTGCACCCCCCACACACCCCAGCCTCCTGTCCTGACCCCTGCATCCCCCACGACCCCAGCCCTGACTCAAGCACCCCACACACATACCCAGCCCCCCATGCCCTGACTCCTGCACCCCCCTCATATGCCCTCAGCCCCCTGCCCTGACTCCTGCACCCTTCTCACACACCCCAGCCCCCTGCCCTGACCCCTGCAGCCCCCCATGACCACAGCCCTGACTCCAGCACCCCCCCCACATACCCGCAGCCCCCTGCCCTGACTTCTGCACCCCCCCACACCCCATGCCCTGACTCTTGCACCCCCCCCAATTCCTCCCCCCACCCTGAGCACCAAACGGGAGCTCCTGCACCCCCCCCCCATTCTCACCTGCACCCCTCGCACCAAATGGAAGCTGCCCAGGTAAACACTCCACACCCAAACCTCCTGCCCCAACCCTGAGCCCCCTCCCTCATTCTAGCTCCTGGCCAGACCCTACACCCCAACCCCCAGCCTGCTCCTTCACCCCCAGCCCTCTGCTCAGTGCAGAGAGAGAGGAAGAGAATGGGCTAGAACCAGGGAGAAGGTAGGTAGCCACTCTATGTGGGCAGGGCCAGGATCCCAGACCGGCAGCATGCTGAGTGGGGCCGGCAGCCAGGACCCTGGCTGGCAGGAGCCAGCAGATGGAACCCCAGATTGGCAGCGGGCTGAGCCGCTCAGCCGACTGCTGGTCTGGAGTCCTGGCCGCCGGCCCCGCTCAGCCCGCTGCCGGTCTGGGGTTCTGGCTACTTGCCCCTTGCCAGCCGGGGTCCTGGCCACAGGCCCTGCTCAGCCCGCTGCTGGCCTAGGTGAACGGAACCCCTGGCTGGCAGCGGGCTGAGCGGGCCGGTGGCATAAGATCAGCATTTTAATTTAATTTTAAATGAAGCTTTTTAAACATTTTGAAAACCTTGTTTACTTTACATATGACAATAGTTTAGTTATATAATATATAGACTTATAGAGAGAGGCCTTCTAAAAAATGTTAAAATGCATTACTGGCACGTGAAACCTTAAATTAAAGTGAATAAATAAAGACTTAGCACACCATTTCTGAGAGGTTGCCGACCCCTGCCCTATATGCTCTGCAGTGAAAACCAATGCAAAGAATTCATTTAGCTTCTTTACAATGGCCTTGAGTGCTATGTTAGCACCCTGATCATCCAGTGGCCCCACTGACTGTCTGGCAGGCTTCCTGCTTCTGATATTCTCTAAAAAAATTTTGTTAGTTTTTGTGTCCTTAACCAGTTGCTCTTCAAATTCTTTCTTAGCCTGCCTTATTATACTTAGTGGAAACCAGTTTGTTCTCTGCTTTTGTGCATTTCAAGATTCTTCCTAATCCGATTGAGTGTGACGCGGGTGAAGACTTTATACACTTGTGAGAGGAGTGTGATCAGATGGTAGTTGCTCAGTTCTTCTGGATTGCCTTTATTTATCAATAGTATTGTTTTTGATTTCTTCCATGCATCTGGAACACGCTTGCTATTGATGTAGATAGTGAACCGTTGCACCAACGCTTTGAAGAGAGTATCTTCCCCTGCTTTGAGATATTCTGGCCAAACATCGTCTGCTCCCGGACTCTTCCCTCTCTTTATGTTATGAATTATGTATTCAATTTTTTCCCACATAACGTTGGGAACTTCTTCTGTAACCTGCTGCGTTGGTGTATGCTGGACATTGACATGCAAGGAGTAGAAGTCATTGTAGAATTTTGTACATATTTCATTCATCTTGCTCCTTTCCAATGTCCTTTCACCATTTTCATCTTTCAGTGCTGCCAGGATAATCTGTTTCAACCTAACATCTCTTTCTACCTTCTTCAGACTCTCATTTTTTTCAGCCACCTCTCTCAATTTCTTCTTTCTAGTCTTCTTTGATCTTCACATGAATTTCCTTGCATGGCATTCTGTATTCTTTGCCCATTTTTCCTTTTAATTTCATGCACGCCCTCCTTGCCACCAGATTCTGTTTCCTCGCTGATCCTCAGAGGATCAGCAAATATGAATGTGACAGTACCTAAATAAGACATTTTTAGAATGAAATATTTATCATACAAAGGCATTTTTCCCATTGCAGGACTGCAATATTACAAGACTTCTTATTCTACCCAAAGTACATAAAGCAGAATCTTTTGATAATTGTGAACCACTTATCACCTACGAGTAAAGTATGTACTTGTACACCATGACTTCATCTTAGCCTGCTTGGAATGGATCCTCAAAGTCATATTTTGCATGCAGAGCAAATGAGGTCTTCTTATACCAGTCTTAGTATGGACATGGGCAATGGTAGTGCAGAAGTGGCTGAGGCACTCTTCTTTGTGGAAGGGGAGCAATCTAGATGCAGAGAGTTCCCTCCATCCATGGACCTAGGCAGAGAATCTGGACCATCTGTCTATTCCACTGGATGCATATTTACTGGACTTCATTCTGAAGAAACCTCTACTTTTCCTTTCTTTTCTTAAAAGTTCACTCTGTTTTATGCTTGCTATTTAAAAGTGGGTTTCTGCTTTGCTTTTTTAACCTTTTCTGTCCATGACCTTTAAAACAATAATTAGTAAATAAAGGCTCAGCTGGTCTCAATCCAACTGGCGGGCAGCAGCAGCTGGAAGGAAGCCAAAGTAAGCTTGGATCATGGTTGTGTAAATAAATATTAGCAGCACCTTGTTATTCCACTGTTTATCTTCTGTTATTCCCGTTCACCTGCAAGTGTATGGCTGTCAGTTGCCTCCCCCATAGATGCTATGTCAGTGTTGCTGCAGGAGTTATGTAAGGAAAACAGAGGTGAAAGTAAGCCAGTACGCCCCTGTATGGCGTACCGGCAAGAGACAATGAGCCGTACTGGGGTGGATCAGCTTCCCCAGGTGCAATTTAAAGGGCCTGCGGCTCCCAGCAGCAGCTGGAGCCCCCAGTCCTTTAAATTGCTGCCAGAGCCCTGCTGCTGGAGCCCTGGGGTAACGGTGGCAGGGCTGGGGCGGTGATTTAGAGGGCCCAGGGCGGTAGTGGCCTTTTAAATCGTCCCCGGAGCCCCACCGCTGCTTCCCCAGGGCTCCAGCAGGCTCTGGGGACGATTTAAAGGGCCCGGCACGGTAGTGGCAGCCGGAGCCCCGTCCCTGGAGCCCTGCTGCTGGAGCCCTGGGGAAGCGGCGGCGGGGCTCCAGGGATGATTTAAAGGGGACTGCTAGAGTCCCCGGCTGCCGTGGTTACCCCAGGGACCAGGGAAGGAGGCACTTGCCGGTACAGGGAGGGCTGGGGCTGGCTCTGACCTCCCCGAGCCATGCCCCTTCTGCCTGAGGCCCTGCCCCTTCTGGGGGCCAGAGCCGGCCCCAGCCCAGCCCCATACTAGTAAGTCCCTAGACTTACTTTCACCCCTGAAGGAAGAGAACTGGAAAATGAAACCAGTAGCACTAGATATTGCTCTGTGCTGGTGTGCAAAGGGGCTGTTAGTTCATGCATACCTGAACAACCTGCAGGTAGGATGGCATCAGTGGATGGGATATAGGTGATGTCTCTCTCACATCCTGCCCTCAAGCAAGCAGCAGGGCAGGATCCTTCTTCCCTTGCATTCATGACAGCACTAGATAAGTTGCCTGTTTACTAGCCAACTCCATGCACTCCAAGGATGTGCGGTCCGCCAGCTGGTGGTGGGATGTCCAGCCTCTTAGCACCAATGTAGACAGCAGTATGCTCTAGCCTGGCACATGCTGTTCCTTTTGATTTGCAACAGCCGTGAAGTGCAATCAACGGCATGCTTCCTATGCCCACTGAACGGAATGCAACAGGTGATCAGATATGGACAACAGGGGGTCATCTGGAGCCTGGGCTAAAATTCTTCCAGTAGCTGAATGAAGGATTAAGATAATTTCACTGTCTCTGATGGAGTCACGCTCTCCAGATATCACTACAGTAAACTACCCTTCACTAAGGCTCATAAAAATGCTTCTGAGGAGCATATTGTCTGCTTTTGGAATGGACTGTATTGCATGAATGGCAGGTATTGTGTCTCTCCTTGGTTATGAGGTTTGGCTCAGGGTAAAAAGGGAGGAAATTGTGTAACCCCATTTTGTGAAAAATTACTGGCAGCATAGCACCAGCCTTCCAAATAAAGCATTTCTGTTCTCCTTTGCAGCATCAGCCAGGGCAAAATTTGGCCTTCACTCATTACATATCGTGAAACATTAGAGCAGGGACTTGGAGCCAGGACTCCTGATTTCTAATCACTGCTGTGCTAATGACCCACTGCATGTCACGGGCAGGTCTTTAAGGCTTACATTTTCAGGTGTGCCCTAATGGGTGCATCAGTTTTTGGGAGCCCAGGTTGAGACATCTTGGGCCTATCTTCAGAGTGTTGAGCACACACAGCTCTTATCGACTTTAAAAGGACTTCAGCATTGCTCCTTCATCACTGATTTCTGGCTCTCTCTCTCTCCTTTCTGTTTATAATTATTCCACTCCTGTCTCTTAGCAGCCATTTACAATCATACCTTAACTCTAGCCAAGAAAGCAAGCAAATGTCTCCCTTTAGCACTCAATGCAAGTGGAGTTAATGGACTGTCTCCATGAGGTGCTGCCTGAGTGGTACAGTCTGAATATCTACACCAAGCTCCCATCAGCTTGTACTGCCATCAGGAATGGGATGCTGAGACTACCATCAAAACAAGTGTCTCCTGTGTGATCAGCAGAACAATATGCTGCTGGCTGATCAGCTAGTGTTACAGGATATGCTTTTCTCTCCTAAGATGTGCCATAAGGACTTGATGCACCAAATCCAGATTTGAATCTTTGGTATGTTGTGCTTCCTTTGAGCCTTCCCTCTCCTTTACAATGAGTATTAAACATTATGTCAAAACTGAGGAAATCTCTTTCTATATTTCAAGATATGCCTGCATCTATCTGTATGTTACAAGTGCATGTGCATCTGTTTGTATGCACATGCTAGCTTCATATGCACATGCTACATTCTTGTAACACGACTGCTGTCTTCTAGAGTTTTCTCATCATATTTTGAACTTAAATTTGTCTTAAGTATTTCAAAGGAACCCTAAATCCTGCAGTAAATGTGCTGAGTACTGAAACTAGTAAAATGATAAAAGCCAAATTTAATTTTTTACTCCCCAAATGCCCCCTATTTAACCCATCTCAAGGCATACACCTAATTAAACATACATATTTTGCTTCCTTTATCAACAAGAACACGAGTTCAGATGACCTAGACTGGCTGCGTAGTGGGCCAGTCTCTCAGCAGATCTTACAGCTGCCTGAAAGGTGCTCTAAATTACACTAACTGCCAACAGCTCCAAGGGGCCAAAATGGCAGCTAGGGAGCAGTGAGATGTAGGGGAGCCCCAGTGATGCCTCCTTTCCTTAGCCTGTCCCCTTTAGATGGGCAGGTTGTGGGAGCTACTACACTGATTCCATGTCACCAGATGATCCTGTTGTCACACAGGAGTGATCCTCTGACAGTTGGCTGCATTGGCTCTACAGCCAGATTCTGATCTCAGTGAGTGCAAAAGGTCACACCCCACCTAAAGATATAACCCTCCACCTCAGTTGGACCAACAGGAGAAGGAAGCACCAAAATCTATGGCTCACTGAGCACCATCTGTCAACAAGTCCTCAGATATTTAAATAAAGGGATTGTTAGCTTGAGCGTTCCAGCTGACCAGAACCACTGTGGTGATACCATCTACGGCTAAAGTGTCCTCACTAGGTAGAATGTAGTTGAAATGTTCTTCACTCTGAGGAGACATAAGTGATTAATTCCTTATTTGTCACAACACTCGCACACTGAGAACTAATTTCTCTGTTGCTCAGACATATTGTACACTACACAAAATACATGATAAAAGATTATGATAATCCTAATTCTCTGTACTTCCATGGTATAATAAGGCAGTGAGATGCTGAGGCAATGTTATGTGTAACTTTATTACACTCTCCTTCTTCCTGTACTTCATCTTAACTCTGCTGCAGCACAGACAAAATTTGTTCTTTTCAGAAATTAGCAGAGTTAAACCTCAGGGTTATTGTATGTAAAACCTTGGTAAGCAGGTGTTAGTAGTTACCATTGACTTCAGAGGGAGTACCTACAGTTTCTCAGTAAACAAATATTTAATGCACACAGAAAACATGGTAAATAGTATGTAATATACTAGTATTTAAAATACTATGAATAACTTTTAAACAAAATCTGACAGGCAGCAAATCTACTGGTGCTCCTTATACAGCCTTCCCCACTATGTTGATGTTACATATATCCTCTAAATCTTCAGAAACAACTGCTGAGCCTGTGAAGAAACTGCCACACACCAGTTCTGGGAGTTTCTGGGCTATTTTAGGTGAGTTGCTCTGCCCTGCACTATGCACATGTGCAGAGACACAGAGCAGTCAAAACAAAATTCATGTCTCCTCCTCACCGCCTCTCTCCTTTCCTTTGAGTTGTAGTATAAAATTTGTGGGTTACAATAGCAGCCAAAGATCTAAAAGCACTTATAAACTTGAATTATACATCACAACATGCTTGCGAGGTGGGAAGTATTTTAACCATTTTGGCCCAAGCCTGCTCCCTTTACTCATATGAGAAGTCCCATTTAGGTCAAGGACTACTTGCATCCACAGCAGTTTTCAGAATTGGGCCTGATCTTGGGAAAACTGCAGCCGAAAAAGGTTCAGGGCCAGATCATAAATAGTGATGAGCAACCTCAAATCCCACTGCTGTAAAGGGAAATTGATAACACTCAGCACTGAACAAGCCCTCATTGACAGATTTTCAAAAGGGTTCAGCGTCCAGAAGCTCCCTTTGTCCCAGCCCCAATTGTGAGTGCTGAGCACTTTCACCAGTCAAACCCAAAGAGTCAGATTTTTAAATATCATTAGGTGCCTAAAGATATACCTAGGGACCTAGTAGGATTTTCAGAAGCACCTGGGACCAGATCCTGTAGCATATTTAGGCATCTAACTCCCACTGAAATCCCACTCGGAACAATCTACATCTTTAGGTGCCCAAATACCTATAAAATTCTGATTCTGACTTTCCTAGTTAGTGGATATGTCAAGAACAGAACTCAGTGGTTGTGCCTCTCAGTACTCTGGACAAACTGCATCTCCCCACAGCACACCCCTCTCACGTTACATTGTTTTCTTGCAATATCTGCAGACACTGTGGCACCAATGGGGCAATCTCTAGCCATCTTCTTCAAATCTAGTCCAGCAAAGTGTTTATAATGTGTGAAGGACTGTTATTTCCTGTTTTTAAGCCGCTTGTTATCTGGCACAATAAGAACTTTATTATTACAATGTTATTATTCTCCGGCACAATGAAAATACATTAAAGCTGAGAACATAACAATGTCTGGAAAATTAGGCCAT
The DNA here is from genome assembly GCF_965140295.1 of Lepidochelys olivacea. Taxonomy (NCBI): domain Eukaryota; kingdom Metazoa; phylum Chordata; order Testudines; family Cheloniidae; genus Lepidochelys; species Lepidochelys olivacea. Next base: position 27,820,163 of record NC_140415.1, read on the forward strand.
TTATACTCACACTGATTAGTTTCATTCCTTTGGAAACTACCTGTTGGGTTAGAATTAGAGACTCACCCTTATCTACCCCCAGGATGGAACACTCACAAAATTCAGACCCAGATTCAGATGCAAATTTCACAATGGCCCCTATATTTACAACGTTTTCAACCACCTCCAAATTTTAAACCCTCTGATGTTTGGGTGTTCAAAATCCAGAGCAAAATTTTGCATATCAAGCCCATCCCTGTTGTTATTTGTATAATAGCAGATTGGAGCCTCATTGTGCTAGGTGTTGTACAAACACACACTGAGGGACAGTCCCTGACAGATTAAGACTGGGAGGAGAAACAATGGCACGGAGAGGTGAAGTGACTTGGCTATGGTCACACAGCATGTCAGTTGCAGAGGCAGAATAGAGAATTGTTAGGGATGGAGAGAGAAAGTTCCTATTCCTTCCCTCACCCTGATTCCCACGACCACCTTACTCTAAATCCCTATAACTCTTACTTGATGTGAGGAATGGAATTTAGCCTTTATTGTGTTATTGCATTTAATTTGCCATCCCAGCTGAAAATAGATGAGTTCTGAGATCACCTATGGTCTTATTTCTTGTGTCTATCATGCCAGTCTCCTCACCTACTCTAGGAGGAGCTTGGGAGAGACCACCTATGGGCTTCCTTTTATCTTGGATATGAAATAAAGAGATCTTTATATTGCTGGAAACAATCACAACTACTATAACAAAAAAAAGCAAACAGACAGTTCCCCTCAGCCCAGACAGTACAGCACTCCCAGCCTGAAAATACAGTTTTAATTGAAATTACAAATATGTGGCCCAATTCTGGCCCTCCCCACATTTTGCCCCCTTTACACTCAAATCCTGGCTGTCCTAAGATGTACAAACCCAGCAGGATTCCTTGTGCTGTGAGCATGAAAAAAACAAATGAAAGAGGGCATGTAGGAGCTGTGGGCTGGTCTGGGCAGTATGTGCTAAAAAAGCCATAACATGCTGAACCAAAGATTCAGAGGTAGGGAGCACCAGTATTCTCCAGGCTGGAGGAATTTTCTCCCCAGCAACCTGGCTAGGTTCCATATGCCTACTTCCTTAGCCATGCCATAAAATGCCACAGGGATCTGCAAAAGGTCAGATATGATATAATTTGGGAAGGCACCCTCAGGAACAGGGTACAACAGTTTTGCTCACTAATTCCCCTGCTCACCATAGCTTGGGATCTGAGTTTCAGAAATGCCCACAAAGAATTGTAACTTCAAACAGATTAATAAATTCATAGATCTATAAGGGCAGAAGGGATTATCAAATCATCTAGCCTAACATCCAATACAATACAGGCAACAAAATTTCATCCACTTCCTCCTGCACAGAGCCTAACTTATCTGCATTTGACTAAAGCATATCTTCTAGAAAGTTCCAGTTTGGATGTGAAGACTTGAAGACACTACAGCCACAATTGTTTGCAAGTGCAAATGATTAGGTCAATTAAACGTCTACCTATCTGATTGCACCTTCTAAAAACCAGGCCCTGAAAATCAGGATGGTTAAACACAAAATTTAATTAAAAATAATAGGCTTGCACTCTAGTCAGCATTTTTATATGCTATCAAATACCAATTCCTTTGTCTGTAAAAACACAGCTGAGGAGATAAAAAGTAAGAATCTGTAAGGCACCCTTATATTTATTATGCTTGAACCGATCCATTGTAATGTACATTACCCACCCACCTTTCTCCAAAGGAGGATGGATTTATGGGTTCAGCTTGCATGCTATTGTTGCATGACTGAACTTTTTTTGATTCTGGAATAGCACTATAATTTTTTTAAATCACTTGTGACATCTATCCCACTAGATAGTGAGCTCCACCACAAACATAGGTCTTGTCTACACATAAAACTAATCCAGAATAAGGTATGGTGCAATTTAAAGTGGATTAACTATTCCTGATTAACTCCATTTATTCTTATTCATTTAATCCACTTCCAAAATGGATTAAGCAAATTTGGAATAAGGTGTTTTTATTGAGGAATAAAATCATCCACACATGGAGTTAATCAGAAATAAGTCACGTGTAGACAAGCCCATAGGTAAATATCCCATGTTATTTATGTAGATCATGTTTTGGGAGCTGTGGTGCCTAAACTGATATTGCTGGGTTAAAATTCATTCACTAAAGCCAGAGATTCCTTGGCCCCTGCACAAGCATGCACTGCAAGGAGGTCAGAGGGGGGACCCAAGAAGCCTACTTCCCCTTTCTGTCGCATGCACGGCCTTTGCACTCGGCATCTCTGAAGATCAGACACTTATTTAGGTCAATGGGCCTGTGCATATAGGGACAAATCCTGGTCCCATTGAAATCAGCTGCAAAATTCCCATTCAGTGGGATTAGGATTTGACCCACAGGGGAAACCTGAGGACCCACACCAAATCTGAGGACAGTAAATGAGCTTGGCACTAGGAGGCTGAGATGGGATCCTTCTCCCCCTGAAGAGCAGCAGTTGAACTCATCTAGCCAGCTGCAGAAAAATTCCATTTCTGCTGTCTCCACTCTGACATGTAGGGGAAGAAGAGAGGTCTGGCTGGTAGGTATGCATAGTTATGGATCCACTGGCCCTGCCCCCAAACCTCCTGTATCCTGTGTCAAGAAAGCACATCTGTGCTAGGGCATAAGGAGCCTATGGTGCAGCACAAGGGACGTGGACCCACTCTCTGCATCCTGTCCCTCCATGCTGGAGGATGTGCAGGGGGATTCAAACTGCCCCATCATGCAAGTGTGAAATCCTCCGATGGTTTGTTTGGTTATTTAAACTTGTACTGGAAATTTCTGGAATCCCGAGGCATTTTGTTTTATAATTTAACCCTTTATTGTAGTGTATTGGGGTGTACAGTCCCCCACACAGAAACTAAGGGACGGAAAAAGCAGTATTCGGTCAAGAGGGCCCCACAAGGATTGTTAGGCAGAGACGGGCTCCACCTAATGAAGAGAGGGAAGAGCATCTTCGCAAGCAAGCTGGCTAACCTAGTGAGGAGGACTTTAAACTAGGCTCACCGGGGGAAGGAGACCAAAGCCCTGTGGTAAGTGGGGAAGTGGGATACCAGGAGGAAACACGAGCAGGAGAGTGCAAGAGCAGAGGACTCCTGCCTCATACTGAGAAAGCAGGATGATCAGAGAGTTATCTTAAGTGCCTATACATAAATGCAGGAAGCCTGGGAAACAAGCAGGGAGAACTGGAAGTCCTGGCACAGTCAAGGAATTATGATGTGATTGGAATAGCAGAGACTTGGTGGGATAACTCACATGACTGGAGTACTGTCATGGATGGATATAAACTGTTCAGGAAGGACAGGTGTGGCAGAAAAGGTGGGGGAGTTGCATTGTGTGTAAGAGAGCAGTATGACTGCTCAGAACTCCGGTATGAAACTGCAGAAAAACCTGAGACTCTCTGGATTAAATTTAGAAGTGTGAGCAACAAGGGTGATGTCACAGTGGGAGTCTGCTATAGATCACCAGACCGGGGGATTAGGTGGATGAGACTTTCTTCAGGCAACTAACAGAAGTTACTGGATCACAGGCCCATGTTCTCATGGGGGACTTCAATCACCACGATATCTGCTGGGACAGCAATACAGCAGTGAACAGACAATACAGGAAGTTTTTGGAAAGTGTAGGGGACAATTTCCTGATGTAAGTGCTGGAGGAACCAACTAGGGGCAGAGCTCTTCTTGACCTGCTGTTCACAAACAGGGAAGAATTAGTAGGGGAAGCAAAAGTGGATGGGAAGCTGGGAGGCAGTGACCATAAGATGGTCGAGTTCAGGATCCTGACACAAGGAAGAAAGGAGAGCAGCAGATTGTGGACTCTGGACTTCAGAAAAGCAGACTTTGACTCCCCCAGGGAACTGATGGGCAGGATCCCCTGGGAGAATAACATGAGGGGGAAAGGAGTCCAGGAGAGCTGGCTGTATTTTATGGAATCCTAATTGAGAACAAACCATCCCGATGTGTAGAAAGAATAGTAAGTGTGGCAGGCAACCAGCTTGGCTTAACAGTGAAATCGCTGCTGATCTTTAACACAAAAAAGAAGCTTGCAAGAAGTGGAAGATTGGACAAATGACCAGGGAGAAATATAAAAACATTGCTCAGGCATGCAGGAGTGAAATCAGGAAGGTAAAATTACACTTGGAGTTGCAGCTAGCAAGGGATGTTAAGAGTAACAAAAAGGATTTCTTCGGTATGTTAGCAACAAGACGAAGGTCAAGAAAATAGTGGGCCCCTTTACAGAATGGGGGAGGCAACCTAGTGACAGAGGATGTGGAAAAAGCTAATGTACTCAATGCTTTTTTTGCTTTTGTCTTCATAAACGAGGTCAGCTCCCAGATGACTGCACTGGGTAGCACAGTATGGGCAGGAGGTGACCAGCCCTCTGTGGAGAAAGAAGTGGTTCGGGACTATTTAGAAAAGCTGGACAAGCACAAGTCCAGGGCTGGATGGACTGCATCTGAGAGTGCTAAAAGAGTTATCGGATGTGATTGCAGAGCGATTGGCCATTATCTCTGAAAACTCATGGTGATTGGGGGAGGTCGCAGATGACTAGAAAAAGGCTAATGTAGTGCCCATCTTTAAAAAAGAGAAGGAGGAGGATCCTGGGAACTACACGTCTGTCAGCCTCACCTCACTCCCTGCAAAAATCATGGAGCAGATCCTCAAGGAATCAATTATGAAGCACTTACAGGAGAGGAAATAGATTAGGAACAGTCAGCATGGATTCACCAAGGGCAAATCATGCCTGACTAACCTAATTGCCTTCTATGACGAGATAACTGGCTCTGTGGATGAGGGGAAAGCAGTGGACGTGTTGTTCCTTGACTTTAGCAAAGCTTTTGACACGGTCTCCCACAGTATTCTTGCCAGCAAGTTAAAGAAGTATGGGCTGGATGAATGGACTATAAGGTGGATAGAAAGCTGGCTAGATCGTTGGGCTCAATGAGTAGTGATCAATATTTCCATGTCTAGTTGGCAGCCGGTATCAAGTGGCGTGCCCCAAGGGTCGGCCCTTGGGCTGGTTTTGTTCAATATCTTCATTAATTATCTGCAAAAAGAAAAGGAGTACTTGTGGCACCTTAGAGACTAACCAATTTATTTGAGCATGAGCTTTCGTGAGCTACAGCTCACTTCATCGGAGCTGTAGCTCACGAAAGCTCATGCTCAAATAAATTGGTTAGTCTTTAAGGTGCCACAAGTACTCCTTTTCTTTTTGCGAATACAGACTAACACGGCTGTTACTCTGAAACCTGTCATTAATGATCTGGAGGATGGCGTGGATTGCACCCTCAGCAAGTTTGCAGATGACGCTAAACTGGGAGGAGAGGTAGATACGCTGGAGGGTAGGGATAGGATACAGAGGGACCTAGACAAATTGGAGGATTGGGCCAAAAGAAATCTGAGGAGGTTCAACAAGGACAAGTGCAGAGTCCTGCACTTAGGATGGAAGAATCCCATGCACTGCTACAAACTAGGGAATGAACAGCTAGGGAGCAGTTCTGCAGAAAAGGACCTAGGGGTTACACTGGATGAGAAGCTGCATATGAGTCAACAGTGTGCCCCTGTTGCCAAGAAGGCTAACGGCATTTTGGGCTGTATCAGTAGGGGCATTGCCAGTAGATCGAGGGATGTGATCATTCCCCTCTATTCGACATTGGTGTGGCCTCATATGGAGTACTGTGCCCAGTTTTGGGCCCCACACTACAAGAAGGATGTGGAAAAATTGGAAAGAGTCCAGTGGAGGGCAACAAAAATGATTAGGGGACTGGAACACATGACTTACGAGGAGAGGCTGAGGGAACTGGGATTGTTTAGTCTGCAGAAGAGAAGAATGAGGGGTGATTTAACAGCTGCTTTCAACTACCTGAAGGGGGTTCCAAAGAGGATGGCTCTAGACTGTTCTCAGTGGCAGCAGATGACAGAACAAGGAGTAATTGTCTCAAGCTGCAGTGGGGGAGGTTTAGGTTGGATATTAGGGTTCGCTAGGAGGGTGGTGAAGGACTGGAATGCATTACCTAGGGAGGTGGTGGAATCTCCTTCCTAGGAGGTTTTTAAGGTCAGGCTTGACAAAGCCCTGGCTGGGATGATTTAGTTGGGGATTGGTCTTGCTTTGAGCAGGGGGTTGGACTAGATGACCTCCTGAGGTCCCTTCCAACTCTGATATTCTATGATTATATGATAAGCAGGGGGAAGAATGAAGGGGAGACTTTCTGAAGAGAGGAAGCTGGGTTGCAGCTTCTGAGAGCAAAGTGATCTGCTGGAGAAGGCTTTGGACAGAGCATAAGACCCCAACCAGAAGGGTAGGGACCTCTTTTCCCTTGCCCACTTCCTGTGGAGGGAGGACAACTGAACACTGGGGAAGAGAGCTGGCGAATACTTATTTGACCAACTGAGCCGGTCAGATTTTCTAAACCTTTTATTATTTTTGTTGCAGCCTTTGGAATCTCTCCAGTTTGTCCCCATCTTTCCTAGAGTGTGGCACCTCAAATTGGACACAGCACTCCAGCCAAGGCCTCACCAGTGCCAACTACTGTGGGACACCTACCTCCCATGCCTTACATACGACACTCCCATTAGTACACCGCAGAATTATATTAGCCTTTTTCGCAACTACCTCACATTGTAAATTCGTATTTATTTTGTACCATTATACCCCCCAAATCCTTTCCAACAGTACTACCACCTTCTGAACCAGCTACTCCCCATTTTGTAGTTGTGCATTTGATTTTTTTCCTTCCTAAGTGTAGAACATGCACTTGTCTTTAGTGAATTTCAGAACACTTCTCCAATTTTCCAGGTCATTTTGAAGCCTAATCCCATTCTCCACAGCTAGTAACCCCTCCCAATTTGATGTCAGCTGCAAATTGCATTAGCATACTCTCAACTCCATGATCCAAGTCATTAATGAAAACATTGAATAGTACTGGAACAGCATTGACCCCTGAGATCACACTACATATGCCCTCCCAGTCTGATAGTGAATCACTGTTAAATACTCTGTGAGTATGGTCTTTCAATCAGTAGTGCACCCACTTTATAGACATTTAATCTAGACAACATTTCCCTAGTTTGTTTATGAGATTGTCATGTGAGATGGTGTCAAAAGCCAACTAGAATCAAGATATATCATGTCTACTGCTTCCTCCCACCCCATTTTTTGCCAGAAGCTAGGAATGGGTGACAGGGGATGGATCACTTGATGATTACCTGTTCTCTTCATTCCTTCTGGGCACCTGGCATTGGCCACTGTCGGAAGACAGGATGCTGGGCTAGATGGACCTTTGTTCTGACCCAGTATGACCGTTCTTATGTCATCCTGTCAAAGAAGGAAATTAGGTTGGTCTGGCATGATTTCACAAATACATGCTGGCTAGTCCTTAAAACCCTATTATCCTCTAGGTGCTTATAGATGAATTGTTTGCTAATTTCTTCCAGTATCTTTCCAGGTATTGAAGTTAGGCTGATTGGTCTGTAATTCCCTGGGTCCTCTTTGTTCCCTTTTTAAAAGATAGGTATTATATTTGCCCTTCTCCTGTCCTCTGCGACCTCACCTGTCTTTCCTAAGTTCTCAAAGATAACTGCTAACAGTTCTGAGATTGCTTCAGCTAGTTCCTTAAGCATCCTAGGATAAATTTCCATCAGGTCCTGTCAACTTGAATACATCAAATTTATCTATCTATTCTTCAACCTGTTCTTTTCCTAAATTTGGCTTGCATTTCTTCCCCTTTGTGGTTAATATTGTGTTGAGTATCTGGTCACCATTAACTTTTTTTAGTGAAGACTGAAGCAAAATAGGCATTGAACACCTCAGCCTTCTTGTTGATGGTACAAGCAATGTGCCAAGAAATGCATATCAGAAATGAGACTGGCTCCTCAAGCATCAATCAGGTCTGGAATCCTCAAGCATCAATCAGGTCTGGATTCAGCACTTACAATGGGCAAACTGGTGCATGGCATTAAAGGTCACCCAGTATCTACTAGGCCAAACTACGCAGCCCTGAATCTGCTGATGCCTCAACAAGCCACAGAGAATTCGGATTTCTGTGATTCTGGAGCAATAACAATGACTTCAGTGGATTTATACCACTGCTACTGAGGTCAGAAACACTATGTGGGCCAATGATCCAACCAACAGGGCAATGCAAGGAAAATGTCATAAGCTGCATTGATTGAAATAGTTGTCTGTGCATTACCTTCAAGAGGACCTAACCATGTGAATGTTCAATTGTTTTCAAACATCCACTGTTTGTCATTCTTTTCTAAGTATGAAGTAGGCTTTTAATTCATTCACAGTTTCACTTTAGATTCTCCCTGCCAGGGTGTTTGGGTTGCAACAGTGGGAGAACATTTAATTTGGTATAAAAAATAATGTTCATTCAGATTTCTCTTTATGGAAACCTTTCTATTATTCTCAAATTTGATAAAAGCTTTTTTTTTTTTTATCAAATCTGAAGTTGGTGCCAAATTGGAGCTTGCAATATCTCTTTTAAATGTGTTATGCTAAACATAAACAGGAAACTTTTAGCGTGCTGAACCAATGATTAGTGCTTCCATATAAATATAGGAGTCACTCTTTTCTTTCCTTGGAGGACTCTCTGTTGCATAATCTGCAAAAGGTCAATGACCTGGGAGCTGCCCAGGACATCCAAAACAGAAGCATGTGAAAAATAGCATTTATATGCAAACCCAAAGCCTCTTCCCCCTGAAATCAATGACCAAATTCACATTTACTTCGATGGGAGTGCAGTCCATGCCAATTTCTGAAATATTAATGCTTATTTCTCCTTTTGCTGCCAAAGATGCTTCCATTATAAAATTGCATAGGAACTCTCAGACCCACATTCCACACTCTATCATTAATAATTCTTTCATGGATGCCACTCAGAAGTATTAGATCTAGCTAGAGTTTGGTATAAACCTATTGATTTAATCCCTTTTAAATTGCACAGCACTTTTTCATTCTGAAGAGAAATTAAACTGTCTCAATGCTTCCAAGCCAAGTGGTTGTTCCAGTTATATGGATATAAATCTTAGTTAGCCACCCACATTTCTCCTTTAATGCTGCCTGCCACCTTCCAAATGCATGTTAAAAGCAGAACCTAAGAAAAGGAGCTCTCTAATGTCCAGGCATGTTTCCCAGACAGTGCCAACTTAGGACAACAAAAGCACAGGACAGAATTTGTTAACTAGTACTCACTGTCCCCAGATCAATACACTCAGGAAAGGGGGGCAGGGAAATAGGAGTGTGCATTTCTTTAGCCATTTCTATTCCTTCAACAAGGATATAGGAATCACAGGAGCCTCAGAGATTCTATGACCTTCATGTGCCAGTCTTAAGCTCCAAGCCAAACCAATAAACAGCTTTGAAAAAAAATAGAAACAGCTCTGGCTGAAGCATCTCTGAGCACACCAAAAGGGAAAACTGATTGGTAAAAGAAACTCATGCACTCAGCTTTCTAATTTACTCACAGACAAGTTTAGACTTTACGCCAAGAGCCAGGTGGCTGCTTGCCTCCTGAAAGGTACTGAGAGCCCTGAACTTCCACTGCCACCAAGGGGAGATGATGGAGTTCAGCCCTGGGCAGGATGGGGTTCCAGAACAAGATTTCTCTCTCATTTTAACTGTGGATGTAGTTTGACTTTTTTTTCTTTCAGTTTTACCACAGGCAAAACCCCATTGTTCTTGCCTTTGGGAATACTGTACATCTGAGCTCTTTGTGCAAGACGTATAAATCTCTCTGTAAACACTTACGTACAATGAAAACAGCATATTGGGCAATTATTTGGCAGAACTAATTTATTCTGTAAGGGAAGTTGCACCACTAAAAACAAATTCCACCATGAATCTCACAAGAGTGAAGAATTACTTAAAGTTAATAACTAACTGTAAAATAGTTAACTTGCGAAAGTTTTTGACTGTTAGTTTTTACAGCAGCCTGTTGTGGTGCAAAAAAAGAAGTAGTGATGTTGTGCTCCTCTACTCTTGATTAACAGGTGTTGAAAAAATTCAATACACAAAGTCTATAGATGAGACACAAATACATGCATCAAAGACCTGATCCAAAGCCCACTGAAATCAGTGGAACTGCCATTGACTTCAATGGGCTTTGGATCAGGCCCAGATTGTCTAGCATAGTTGCTGGAGCCAAAATCTTCACACTCGGGTGTTTCTAGTTAGGCACCACCTTAAGTGGCCTGATTTTTCAAGCTTCAGTTTTAGCTTGAGGTGCTCAGCACCTCTGAAAACTCTGGTAACTTGTTTAACATTTCTACCTACAGATGTAGGTGTCCAATAGGATGCAAGTTTGAAAATATTGGTTTGTATTACTGAACCTGTCTATATGTTTAGAGAGGATTTCAAAGCTATCTGCCTGTGCCAAACTTACACACAAATCAAATATTTTGTATATTCACATGGCTACATGCTTGATTTGTTAACATATATTAGGTATGTGCTTGCAAAAGCCAGGCATGAGCAAATGTATATTCACGTGTCTAATCCTGACCATCTGCCCCTTTATTTACTAGGATTTTTTAGTGATCTTCTTGTAGCTTGATGATACCTGAAGCCTCATAAAACTGGTGTGGGTTTTGAACACTGAATGAAAGAACTAAAAGCTGTGAATATATTGCAAAGTTTGCTTTTGTCAAACATAATGAAAGTGAAAAGAACTTTCTTTTATTAATCATTTTCACATTTTTTATGTGGTTAGACTGGATTTTTGCTCTGCATTTGACCTCTGGTTTGACTATTTAACTTACCCTGGAATATTGCCTTTTTTTTTTTTTCTTTTCTTGCCAGAAGGTTTGGAAATAGGTATTCGCCATCTTTAATGGGTGTGAACTTGCAGTCTGGATGCCAGAAAAACTCTCAAGAAGGTTACATTCTTGAAGTAAAATTAATGAGATTTTTGCCTGCATAAGGACATTGGGTCGTCTCCCATTTACTGCAGAATGTTTTCTCTCATATACAGATTCTCTACATCATGTTTGTTAGCAAGACAGCATGCACACAAATATTCTGGCAAGCAAATCTTCCACATGACAGATATAGATATGGGTTTAATTATGTAGAGAGACCCAAACCAGAACACTAGAGCTGAAATCCCCACTTTGGGGGAAATTTTAAGTGTGTGGTGTGTTTTATGGCTGGGGTCTTAATTTGTAATGAGCTAAACTAGAACACCCTGAACTTTGGGGCCTTTGGATTCAGATCTGACTCTGTATCTGAGCTAGCTTGGGTCTATTTCCAAATGTACATTAGTTATATATAACTGCAGGTGGGCCCAAGTTACCAACCCTGAAAGTATTCTGCAGTAAATGGAAGTCTACATAATCTTTTATGCAGGCACAATTTAATTATCTTCTCTTAAGGGGAAGTCTTTTTGAAGTGGTATAGACATTTTGGGCCATATTTTTAAAGGTAGTGAGACACATAGGGAGATTTTCTATATCATATAGGTGCCTAACACCCACTGAACACAATGGCTGTCAAGTGCCCAGGTGCTTTTGAAAATCCCACCAGGTGCCTAAATACCTTTTAAAAAATCTGGCCCTTTGGGCTTAGTTGTGATTTGGGGCCTAGCAGTGTCACTTTAAGAAAAGAAATGGCAACTGCAATTTGTGCCATTGTGAGTGGATCTTGCCAGTGGGTACCCACAGCTGTACGCACACATTATGCATAGTGCGTACCATTGTGGGGGGCAGGGTAGTCAGTGGGGCCAAGGGGCACTGTGCCCCAGGGCTCCCAAACAGAGTGGTGTTGTGACCCCACACACTGGGTTGGTGATCCTGCTGGGGAATTACTGAGCAATCCAATCTGGATAATATTCTCAAATCAACTCATGCCAAGAATTAGTTCCTCAGTGTATTCAAAATGATCTGGAAATAATCACTGATATTCCTTTGCCCATGATTGTACTGCAGATTTCCATTCAGTTTTCACTGGCTCTGCTGGTCTCTCAGCCAGCATCTACCTTCATATTGAGGTTTTCATTTGAAGAACCCTGACATCAGGGGTTTTTTGCCACACACTTGCAACACTGAGCTCTGTCCTTGAAACCCACCTGATGTAATTCTGCCTACACTTGATCAGTCATGTGCTGAGCAAGAAGATACTTAAGTCCTCCAGTCTGCAAATATTTTGATGACAGCTCAAGACAGTAAGAGCCTATAACTTTTCAGAAACTGAGATGTTAGATCTGGTCACTGCAACTGCATGCTCTGGTTTCACTGTATGTTTTTGAAAACAATGAGATGTGAGGGTGTTCAGTCACTTATGCTGAGAGTGAGACACATTATCAGTGTCAAACACCATGACTAAAACCATAGCCTGCACTATCAGAGAAGAAACAAAGATTTAGAAGAAAATATTCACAAGATTGTTTTGTTTTTCTTTAAGTTTTAATTTCTCTAAGAATTAGACTCTAGATATTAAGCATGTACAGCTCTGCGACACTTGCTTTGGATGTTTCTTTTGAGCACAGTGCCTCAGATCTCTAATCTCAACAGTATCAGAATGTTTAACAGTATTATTATTTATTTGTATTACCACACTAGTAAACATTACAAACAGCAGGTGCCTTAATTTCAGGATTCCATCCTGAGCTTAAATACGTAGAGAGGAGGCTGAACACACTGGTCTCACTGCAAATTTTACAACTGCACTGTATTTTTTGAAATGTTAAACCACCGTCAGGTGCCACCCCATATATCCCATCTGCATCTCATATTTACATCAGCCCTTTCGTCACGTGCTTCTGTGATACACATTAAAGGGCAAATATTGGGGACCTAGTAGGACCAGCAGGATTCTGCTGTGCATGAAAAGAGTAAGCTGCATGGAGACTGCATCGAAGGTCTACATCACCTGTGCTTTGCAGAGCACAACTTCACAGAAGCTGCCTGTCCATATGTACGGAGGGGGAACTTTGGAGGCTGGGCAGGGCTGGCAGATCTGCAACTGTGTGTGGTTCCACGCCCCCAAAAATGGGGTTATACATCAGCTATGGGAACTACTTCAACCTTCAAGATGTAGTAGCAGCTGCTAAGTGGAGTACCTCTCCACTGCCTCAGGGGGTGGATCCCTTCTTTCTGTCCCCTAAGGCTAAGCTCTTAGCAGAGGATTTTAGCCTAATTGCCCTTTAAATCAATTCACCCTGCTTGCAGTTGCACAAACATAGTCCACAAACAGCTGAAGACATGTGGGTTGGTAAAAGTCAAGTATTTCTCCCTGACGAGTATAGCAACTTCTCATCAGTCTCATCTCATGGCCTCCACGGATGGGGCTTGTGCTGTCTTGTATGACACTGAGTGCTGAACTTTCTATTACCTCAGCAAAAAAAGCCCAAACAAAATCATATCCTAGCTTCCTTGCTAGGAAATAAATTTAGAAAACTCATTTGTTCTAGGAATGACTTTCTTGCAAGTTGAAACTTAGCTGCCCTGCTCCTCATATTTAGTTTGCTGCAGTTCAGTTTCTTGGAGCTAACACAAAAAGTTCAATCTTAAAGTTTAGCTTCTAGTGGAAATACTGTGATGTAATGCTCCTAAGCAATTAAGTCTATAACAATAATAGTAGCACTGATCACAGGAACAACCTAGAACATATTTCCAATACATAGAAGTTAGCACTGAGCTGATGGATTATATTCATTTCCATTCGGCTGTGAATTGTCTTGATCTACTTAGCTGTTTACAGTCTGATTATCCCATTCTTATCAAGATCCATTCATCATTACAGTTGTTTGGTCTGTTTTAGCTTGCCAATATTATGACTAGGATCTCACCTAGATATATATATCTATATATATTGATGTGTTGGCAGTACAAAGTTAACAAGGAATTAATCATTCTATCATGGCATAAACATGAACAAAGAGTCAGGTTGTCTGGTATCTCCGTTGCTCTGTATACAGTAAGGGGAGAGGGGTGTGGTTTTATTTTACGTTATATATTTTGCATTTCTCTCAAGCAGGAGCGGAGAAGTTAAATTACCTCAATATATGACATTGGTGAGACCACCATTAGAATGTCCAGTCGGGTGCCCATGTTTTTAAATGGATATTGAAAAGATTTGAAAGAATTCAGAGATGAGCCACAAGAGAGATTCTTGAAAACCTGCCTTACAATGAGAAAGACTAAAGGAGCTTGATCTTCTTAGTTTATCAAACAGAACATTAAGAGCTGACATGATCATGGTATTTTAGTACCGACACAGGGAGAAGAGATCTGATACTAGAGGGGTCTTTAAGCCAGGAGACAAAGGCATCACAAGGTATACGGCTGAAAATTGCAGTTAGAAAAATTCAAACAGGAAATAAGATGCATATTTTAATAGTAAGAAATTAACCATGAAAATGGACGCAGTAAATTCTTTCATTTGAAATCTTTAAATTGGAATTTAATGTCTTTTCTAAATGTCTTGCTTGCATATTTATACCTGCCTCTGGAAATTTCCACTACATGCATCTGACGATGTGGGTATTCACCCACGAAAGCTTATGCTCCAATACGTCTGTTAGTCTATAATGTGCCACAGGACTCTTTGCCACTTTTACAGATCCCGACTAACACGGCTACCCCTCTGATACTTGACACCATGCAAGGCACTGCATTTAGCCGTATAGAGTGGAAATCCATCAACCTCATGAAGAAACTTGCACGAGTACAGACAGATGTCATTTTCCTTTCCAAATGCAAACAGGTGGACATCATACCAAATGGACTGAAGGTGAAAAATCCCTTGCTATCTACACACTGCACAGACCACAGTGAGAGATTATGCCATACACTATTAAAGAAACTGAGGAACCACCTGATCAGCATCCTATACAGCAAACAGGAAAACATCAAAAAAGAGCTCTCCAACCTGGAGACTCTCATAAATAACTAACCTTCCATACAAACAGCCTTTACTAAAATAAGACAGGAGATCTACATTACACACTTCACCTCTCTACAAAGGAAAAAGGACTGTAAGCTGTCTAAAATCCTACCTGCCACATAGGGCCACAACAGCAATATTGTCAATCTATCCAGCTACACACTCAGCCCAGCAGAAGAGTCTGTCCAGCTACACAGTCAGCCTGGCAGAAGAGTCTGTCCTATCTTGGGGATTCTCTTTTTGCCCCACCACCCCCACAAACATGATACAGTTCTGCGGTGATCTGGAAGCTACTTTCACTGTCTCTGACTCAAAGAATACTTTCAAGATAACACTGAACAGCGCAATGATACACAGATACCCTCCCACCAACAGCACAAGAAGAAGAACTCCACATGGACTCCTCCTGAGGGTCGAAATGATAGTCTGGACCTATACATAGAATGCTTCCGCTGAGGTGCACAAGCAGAAATTGTGGAAAAACAACATTGCTTGCCTCATAACCAAAGTCATGCAGAATGCAATGCCATCCACAGCCTCTGAAACAACCCTGATATTATAATCCAAGAGGCTGATTGTCATAAATATAAAGGGAAGGGTAAACCCCTTTGAAATCCCTCCTGGCCAGGGAAAAGCTCTTCTCACCTGTAAAGGGTTAAGAAGGTAAAGGTAACCTCGCTGGCACCTGACCAAAATGACCAATGAGGAGACAAGATACTTTCAAAAGCTGGGAGGAGGGAGAGAAACAAAGGGTCTGTGTGTCTGTCTATATTCTGTCTTTGCCAGGGATAGACCAGGAATGGAGACTTAGAACTTTTAGTAAGTAATCTAGCTAGGTACGTGTTAGATTATGATTTCTTTAAATGGCTGAGAAAAGAACTGTGCTGAATAGAATAACTATTTCTGTCTGTGTATCTTTTTTGTAACTTAAGGTTTTGCCTAGAGGGGTTCTCTATGTTTTGAATCTAATTACCCTGTAAGGTATCTACCATCCTGATTTTACAGGGGGGATTTCTTTATTTCTATTTACTTCTATTTTTATTAAAAGTCTTCTTGTAAGAAAACTGAATGCTTTTTCATTGTTCTCAGATCCAAGGGTTTGGGTCTGTGGTCACCTATGCAAATTGGTGAGGCTTTTTATCCAACATTTCCCAGGAAAGGGGGGGTGCAAGTGTTGGGAGGATTGTTCATTGTTCTTAAGATCCAAGGGTCTGGGTCTGTAGTCATCTAGGCAAATTGGTGAGGCTTTTTACCAAACCTTGTCCAGGAAGTGGGGTGCAAGGTTTTGGGAAGTATTCTGGGGGGAAAGACGTGTCCAAACAGCTCTTCCCCAGTAACCAGTATTAGTTTGGTGGTGGTAGCAGCCAATCCAAGGACAAAGGGTGGAATATTTTGTACCTTGGGAAAGTTTTGACCTAAGCTGGTAAAGATAAGCTTAGGAGGTTTTTCATGCAGGTCCCCACATCTGTACCCTAGAGTTCAGAGTAGGGGAGGAACTTTGACACTGATAAAGGAGGTGCTGTTGTCATCATGAACAGGGCTGACTACCAAAAGATGGCTGCCAGACAACTCTCCAATACCAAATTCTACAGGCTACTTTCCTCAGATTCCACTGAGGCATACACTAAGAAACTGCACCATCTACTCAGGACACTCCCTACACTAACACAGGAACAAATCAACATACTCTTAGAGCAGTGGTTCCCAAACTTGTCAGCCGCTTGTACAGGGAAAGCCCCTGGTGGGCCGGGCTGGTTTGTTTACCTGCCGCGTCCGCAGGTTCGGCAGATCGCAGCTACCAGTGGCCACGGTTCACTGCTCCAGGCCAATGGGGGCTGCTGGAAGTGGCAGCCAGTATGTCCCTCGGCCTGCGCCGCTTCCAGCAGCTCCCATTCGCCATGATAGGCCGAATCTGCGGACGCGGCAGGTAAACAAACCAGGCTAGCCCACGAGGGGCTTTCCCTGCACAAGCAACGGAACAAGTTTGGGAACCACTGCCTTAGAGCCCCAACCGGGGCTATTCTATCTACTACCCAAGATCCACAAAGCCGGAAATCCTGGATGCCCCATCATCTCGGGCATTGGCACTCTCACTGAAGGACTGTCCGGATATGTGGACTCTCTACTCAGACCCTACGCCACCAGCACTCCCAGCTATCTCTGTGACACCACTGCTTTCCTGAGAAAACTACAATGCATTGGTGATCTTCCAGAAAACACCATCCTAGCCACCATGGATGTAGAGGCTCTCTACACAAACATCCCACACACAGCTGGAATACAAGCTGTCAGGAACAGTATCCCTGATGATGCCACAGCACAACTGGTTGCTGAGCTCTGTGACTTTATCCTCATGCACAATTATTTCAAATTTGGTGACAATATAGACCTCCAGACCAGTGGCACCACTATGGGCACCCACGTGGCCCCATAATATGCCAACATTTTTATGGCTAACCTGGAACAACGCTTCCTCAGCTCTCGTCCACTCACGCCCCTTCTCTACCTATGCTACATTGATGACATCTTCATCATCTGGACCCGTGGGAAGGAAACGCTGGAAGAATTCCACCACGATTTCAACAGCTTCCACCCCACCATCAACCTCAGCCTGGACCAATCTACATGGGAGATCCAGTTCCTAGACACCATGGTGCAAATACATGACGGTCACTTTAACACCATCCTATACTGAAAACCCACCAAACGCTATGCCTACCTTCATGCCTCCAGCTTCCATCCCGGACACACCACGTGATCCATTGTCTACAGCCAAGCGCTGAGGTAGAACCGCATTTGCTCCAACCCCTCATACAGAGACCAACACCTACAAGATCTTCACCAAGCATTCTCAAAACTACGATACCCGCATGAGGAAATAAGGGAACAGATCAACAGAGCCAAACGTGTATCCAGAAGCCTCTTGCTGTGAGACAAGCCCAAGAAAGAAAGCAACAGAACTCCACTGGCCATCACATACAGTCCTCAGCTAAAACCTCTCCAGTGCATCATCAGTGATCTACAACCCATCCTGGACAACAATCCCTCACTTTCACAGGCCTTGAGAGGCAGGCCAGTCCTCGCCCAGAGACCACCCGCCAACCTGAAGCATATTCTCACCAGCAATGAGACACCGCACCATAGTAACTCTAACTCAGGAACCAATCCATGCAACAAACCTCGATGCCAACTCTGCCCACATATCTACACCAGCGACACCATCACAGGACCTAACCAGATCAGCCACACCATCACCGGTTCATTCACCTGCACATCCACCAGTGTAATATATGCCATCTTGTGCCAACAATGCCCCTCTGCTATGTACATCAGCCAAACTGGACAGTCCCTATGTAAAAGGATAAATGGACACAAATCAGATATTAGGAATGGCAATATACAAAAACCTGTAGGAGAACACTTCAATCTCCCTGGACACACAATAGCAGATTTAAAGGTAGCCATCCTGCAGCAAAAAACTTCAGGACCAGACTTCAAAGAGAAATTGCTGAGCTTCAGTTCATTTGCAAATTTGACATCATCATCTCAGGATTAAACAAAGACTGTGAATGGCTCGCCAACTACAAAAGCAGTTTCTCCTCCCTTGGTGTTCACACCTCAACTGCTAGAAGAGGGCCTCATCTTCCCTGATTGAACTGACCTCGTTATCCCTAGCCTGATTCTTGCTTGCATATTTATACCTGCCTCTGGAAATTTCTACTACATGCATCTGATGAAGTGGGTATTCACCCACGAAAGCTTATGCTCCAATACATTTGTTAGTCTATAAGGTGCCACAGGACTCTTTGCCGCTTTTACAGATCCAGACTAGCACGGCTACCCCTCTGATACTTTTCTAAAATAGAGGCTGTAGGTCAGCCACAAGCTACTGGGATTGATAGTGTTCACTTATCTAAAAAGGAGGAATCAATTTCTTCCACTGCAGGAATTACTGGGTGACATTCTATGGCCTGTGTTTTGCAGAGGGTCAGACTAGATGATCATAAGGGGCTCTTTGGCTTTAAAAATCTATGACTCAAAATAGTTTCCCGGGTTAATGAATTAAACATCACAATTCTTTTACAAAGAGGAAACTGATGCACAGAGAAACAAAGGACCATATTTTCAAATCCAGATGCTTAAATTACCAGCAAAACTTGTGCACAAACCTGTGTGTGTGTACAAACACAAATAGGTATTAATGTACACACAAAAATTATTGCACATACAAATTTTTTGGGCTTAATTTAGGCACCAAGTAGTGTAAGTTTATTTTTTTCATGAATTGAGCATCCAAATTCAGAATGTGAATACTGAAAATTGTGCTCTAAATGCATATTTCAACTTCAATTTTGGTCATGAACTGGGTCAGGGCCTGATAGCTCTTTGCCTTATCTTCTCTCAATGCTTGTTCTTCGTGTTGTCATTTCTTTTATGACACACTCATGAACATGGATAACTTCTGCCATTCAGCATCTGCAGCAACCTCCTCATAGCTCACTCACTAGCCTTTTTGCCCAACAGCTAGAACCCCCTCTAATGCTCAGCTTTCACAAGCCCACCAGCTCCCGTACCCAACCTCCTTCCTCGAGTGCTCCTAGTACCCACAAGCCCTACATCCTCCACCTAGCATCCAAAAAGGTTGAGAAATACTCATCTATAGGGAAACTCCAGCATCTTTGCCTCCACAAAACTTTTTCTTTGTATTAATGGCTCACAGATTAGGGTCATGAGCATAACCAGATGTTGGTGAATCCTTTTCCACCAGCGCCACAAACTTATTCCTTATGTCTGTTGCACTGACTAACATTTTCCCAGGTTCAGCCAATTGCATGTGACAAGGAGGTGGTTTGTAGCAGAGGTAATTAATAGCAGCAGGATCAGACTGGACTGAGTGAATATTCAGAAGTACATTTGCAATAGTCCTGTGGGGTTTAGCAGTCAGATTTTGAACGTTATGGACTTTGCCTGTTGTATTTTCTCCTTTTCAGATTCTTCGCAGTCAGATGTAGTATAGCAATTTTTTTTCCACTTCTGGGATGAAATACTCATTGAAAGAGCATGTCAGTGATATCAAAATGGATCCCTCTGTGAAAATGCAGCAACAATATTCCTCATATGTTCTGGCTAGTGCCCACAAAGCAGGAAGTTCTTTCAGTATGTGGATCCATAAGTAGGGGTTGGCACCACCATGTTGCATGACGGACACATGACAAAATTACCGTACTTCGTGATGGACATTGGGGAGGAGGGGTTTATGTCATTCAATTTTTTGAAAAATTACCACGGACCTCAACGTTTTTACCACAGGCACTTGTGTCCGTGTACAGACACGTTGCTGACCCGTCCATGAGAAATGGAATAGGCGGTAGGCAGTCTGTCGCCTACCCTGTTCTGAAGGAAGCCATGACTCTGAAAGTGTGGCATGGCAAAGTGAGACCTCCTGACAACAGTTATGCAAACAGCTTGTTACACTGCTTTGGCGGCAGGATGGTACAATATTCTGCTGTGGGCAGAATAAACTGGCTTTCACCATGGCCACACCTTCTTTGTAAACAGTGCACCCAGACTGCCAGTAAACCAGCACAAACATCCAGGCACATGTGCTATAGCCTGCCACAGTACTGGCAGAATCTCACCTGGGCACAGTGCAGGTGTGGGAAGAATTTCACAAAAATAATGCTGTTACTTCATTACTCTTGCTAGGACCTGAATTGTTTCCTTTCCAGCCAACAATGTTCTCCTTGATTTGCTGACAAGTAGAAGTTTCCATTTCTTTGGTGAGATGACACTGGTAAGAAAAATGACAAGCTAGCGTGTTTCCTTATCCAAGCGTCTAATTTGGGTTTACTTTCCATGGGCTGCTTGATTTTCACTGGTGTTCATTGCTGAAAACCAATCTCCCTTTGGGGCTCTGTTTGTGGTTCCCTCAAGGAGCAGCACTGCAGAAAGAACCCAACCTAGCAAGGGGCAAGGACAACAAGCTTGAGTGATTACACCATAAAAAAATGTCAGTTGCAAAACACAATTTAACTTTGATTCCACAAATTACAGATAAATACAGAGGCAGAAAAATCAAAAGCAGAAACACACTGTTCTCTTTATTTAAAAATCCCCAAACTCCTATCAAATTACCCAGACCAATTCCAGACATTTACACAAACAAACTAGCTTCTTCCTTTTGCTCTTAGTCCACATACAAAACATGTCTGGATATAAAAGCAGACCAGAGAACTTGAGTTTAAAACACATTCTGTTTTTAAAATGCAGACATGCTCATCTTTACTTAAACACAGCAAGCACAGTCCTTTCCCATTCCCCCAAGATGCACTGGTGAGGAGGGGCCCACATATAAGACCCATTCTGTTGGAGCAGGGCAGAAAGCTTAAGAGGCTGTATAGGATGTGAAGTTTCAAAGAGTCTGGGGGCAACATCATCTCTAGCACACTTTGCTCTTCTCACTAAAAGGACCAGTGTGTGCTTCTCCACTCTCCCTGCCTCTGCCTAAGACCCCTCTACAGACTGTGCCATCCTTGAGATGGTGGGCTGCCAGCAGGTGCATTAGTAGGATCCCTTCCTCCTGAGTATTCAAGAGAGCAATAGACTTATAGTCTGGCCTGCTCCTGCTTGCATGCACAACAGGTAGGGGAGAAGGCTCCCAGAGCTCTCTGCCTTCACCCCATAGTACACCCATGCAAGACAGGGCAGGATTTTGCTTTCTAATATACAGGGAAATACATCCAGGTGGCACTTTTCTATTTTGACATACATCATAATAATCCTTTGCACTTCTGTAGCATCTTCTAGCTGAGGATCTCTAAGTGTCCACAAGCAGTAATGAATTATCATTTCAGTACTGAGGCAGGAAAATATTACATCTGCATTTCACAGATGGGGAAACGGTGATTAATTGACTTGCCCAGGATCACCAGGGAGCCTGCGGCAGAGCTAATAACAGAATCATGATCTCTTGACTCGGACCTATATGTTTGCCACAAGACCATCCTTGCTTTCATCTACTCTGAGCCCTATGGATATTACACTGACGTGGTCATGTGGACGTCTGTAAAATCCTCTCATCCACTCTACATATAAATCTTTGACAAACAAGGGCACAGAAATTCTGCCTCTTTCAGCTTCTCTGCATCCTGTTTTGACTTTCTGTCTTCTTTGTAGCTGTCTGTGGTTTTCTAGACTTTCTCTCCGAGGTTGTCATCATTCAGACCAGGGTGAGAAGAGGCAGGTCAGAAGTTCTAAACTGCTCCTCTCCTGCAGGTCTCATCATAATCAGGGCTTATATACAGTCAACTACATCTAATATTTTATTGACAACATAACTCACAAGTTATTAAAAGATTAGGGGCAAACAGTTTGACCTTCCTGTTCCCACACAAATTTTTCATGATTGTCCTCTACACTAATTTTAGTCTTGTACAACAATGGGAGGAAAAATATGCATTGCAAAGTATTGTATATTGGGCATCAGGGGAGTCCATCGGAACCTCCTGCATCTCTGAGTCTCAGCTGGAACTTTCAGATTTAGCATCTGGAATCCCCACCTGATTTGCAGTGCTTCCTCCTGTACCTGGCTGTGCCAGCTTTTAACTTGCCTTGCACTTTAATCTTTGCTGTGATACTGTTATGCTGAGGGGTTGGACAAAACCTCATTGAGGCTGGTGGGCAAAAAAGCTGCTTTTCAGTTAGGAAGAACGTAAGAAATAAACAAGCTCTTTTATGGAACCACAGAGTTGAAACAATAGGAGCCACCACCCAAAACACAGGCACACAGCAAGGCTTGAGTAGAAGCTGAACCATGTAGCCCAAGGGGTTTCTCTGGAAACTGACATAGCAAATGCTGGGGCTGGGACATTGAGTGGTGGAGCTGTGTGTGCCTGTATTTGTTGGAGAAGCAGTAGCACAGACAAAAGGACACAGAGAAGGAGGAAAAAAGCTCCAGACATAGCTAGAGAAGCTGTGGTGGCATGACCCTGAGGAAAAAAACCAAGAGAGAACTTTTGGGTAAAGTTTTGACTGAAAGTGTCTTGGAATTACAAGCAAAAAAACTCTCTCCTGCTGTTTCTTTCCTGCTGTGTTCAGGGAAACCGAATTTGAGGTCCATTCTCTGTAAATAAATAGGATTGCACCCAAGAAATAACCTGACTCCATCAATTTATCCTAATGGAAGCAACCTGCTAGATCCCCAAAATTGGCTAATCACTTGGATAAAAAAGGGGTAACAATATTTTTTTTTATGTTTAAATATTTTTGTCTGATTAACCCATCAACATTATTTGATTAACTACCTTGCCACAATTTATTGGTCAGAATTCTCATTTACTCCAAGACCCTGTTACACAGCCAAAGTGGTCTTAGGCCTTGACTGCACACAAAAGTTGCACCCCTTTAACTATACTGTTGTGAATACAGTTATGCCACTATAGCTTATTCCTGTATGCAAAAAAGAATAAGTTCTAGCAGTTCAGTGCAGCTTTATACCAGTATAACTGCATCCACACTAGGGGATACACGGGTATAACTATTCTGATATAAATGAAAATCAGCCCTTTATCTTTATCGATTAAAGTCACACTCCACACCGGCTGGTGAGCATGGCCAGTGACAATAACTGACTCTGAACCTTGGAGAAAAAACCCTCAGCAGACGACAGTACGGTAAGCCACTGGTCTGAACAAGTTCAACACACCATAGCACAGCACTCGTTCCTTCATTAATCAGACATATAGGTAGCCAGATTGTTGGCGGTGTTGACAGAAACATGATAAAAAAACACTGAAATGGAATGATTGCCTTGCTTGTTCCTTCTGGCACCCACCCCAGGAAGCATTTCCCTGTTACACTCTATGCTCTGGTAAGGAAAGTCCCCATTTCCCTCCAAACCCAACCTCCTTCCTTTTCCTCTCTTCAAACTACTCTAACCTGTCACATGCTGTGCTGCCATTGCAAAGGGCTAATCTCCCGCCACTTGTTTCTGGATGGATGGCATTGCTTCTCCTTGTACAGCTTCCCAGAATAGCGATGGAATCGTTGATTTCTGACGCTCCATAAAATTATTAGTGGGGGCTCGCGCCACCAAGTGGTCAGACAGGGGTGTCAGGTCCTCCTCTTTCCTGGCACTCCTATGGACAGCTGCTGTGGTCCAGCTGTGGCCTGTCCTTTCCATGAGCCAGCCCACGTGTTTTATGTCCACTTCTTTCGAGGTATATAGAAAGAGTTCAGCAACAAGGTAGCCCTCTGGGTTAGGCGAGGGTCTCCAGGTCTCTCCCCATGCTGAGGTCTCATGGTCTTGATCCCTCAATCCTCAGGACTTTTTCTCTCCTAGACTCCTCCTATCAGGGCTCAGCTTCTGCCTTTGACACCCCCTAGTGGCTGATAGGGGAACTCAGGCCCACCCTCTCCACTGGGTTCCAATCTGGGGCCCTGCACCCCAAAGTGCTATACAGCTGCCTCATTGGCTCACTTCCTATCAGTCCCCTCTTTCCCAACAGGTAAAGACATTAAATAACTGTAAATCAAAGAATGAATTCTCAGGAGGCCTGAGTCTCCCAAGTCTCTACATTGCTATAATCAAGGCCTCAGGCAGCAAGAGCTCCTCCTCCAAGCCATGTGTAAGGGGACTGTTGCCCCCCTACTAACATTCAGTGGGGGTGTTTTGGTTGGCTAGCTCCTAGTACTAAAAAGGGGGAAGGGTCGAAGGGGAATCAGGACCCTAAGACTGACAGCCCCCAGGAACAATGGGGAGAGGCCAATGCTCCAGGTCAGCCTGAATGACAGGGTGGGCAGGCTAATCAGGGAGTCAGGAGGCCCCGTCCTCCGTGTGAGCTGGAATTGCCTGGGTTAGACAGAGTGGGGTCGAGCTGAGGAGAAAGCAGGGCCCCAAGCTGAGCTGGGGAGCAGAACTGCGCCAGATCCAGAGGGACCAAAAAAGCAGCCCAGAGAGAGCAGACCCTGTCCTGGGAGCAGAGCTGCAGCCCCAAAGCCAGAGGCACAGCCCAGAGAGAGCAGACTTGCCCTGGGAGCAGAGCTGCAGCAACCAGAGCCAGAGGGGCCAGGAAAACAGCCCAGAAAGCAGGTCAGTGCTGGGAGCAGAGTCACAGAAGCAGCCTGCAGAGCAGACCTGTCCTGGGAGCAGAGCTGCAGCAACCAGAGCCAGAGGGGCCAAAGAAGCAGCCCAGGGAGCTGGAGGCAGAGCAGCAGCAGCAGTGCAGAGACAGAGTGGTGCAGCTGGGGCTGGAGCATTCCGGAGCTGGGTGCAGTGAGCAGCTGGGGAGAGCAAGGGGGATCCTGGGCAGTGGGCCCAGCACAGGGAGATGCCTCAGCCAAGAGGCTCTGCAGGCCAGGCTTGGATCGTAACCCCAACAGGGTGGGGGCGACACTGGAAAAAGGGTCCTACCACTTAGAGCCTGAGAGCGTGTGGCCACCACCAGAGCAAGTATCCAGCCAGGGCCTGAGAAGAAGGCCTGGGACTTACAAGGAATAGACTGAACTGCCCTGACATTCCAGAGACA
Organism: Lepidochelys olivacea; assembly: GCF_965140295.1. NCBI lineage: Eukaryota > Metazoa > Chordata > Testudines > Cheloniidae > Lepidochelys > Lepidochelys olivacea. The sequence goes on from NC_140415.1 coordinate 27,845,620, forward strand.
CTGTTTGTGATGTTCCCTGCCACAGAGCGGGTTGATGTGTTTCCTTTAACCTTTCCCATTTTCCCTTATTCTTTTTAAAATTAATTGTTGATTAAATAACTTGCATTTGCTTTAACTTGGATGTAATGGTCAGTGGGTCAGAGAAGTTCCGAGTGCAGAGAGAGTGTACCCCGGAGTGGGGACACCCTAGCCCCTGTCCTAGGTGACCACAGCAGGGTTGGGGGTCGAGCCCCCCAGGAATCCTGGGCCCAGCCTTATTGGGGTTATGAGGACTCTGCCATACAGGAGAGTGGAAGGGGAGTCCTCAAGGGCAGAGAGGCCACTGGGTAAAGGAAGTGGGAGTGAGGACTCAGATCCTTTTGCTAGCCCACTTCACCGGGGTAGTGCAGAAACCAGGAAAGTTCCCCACAAAAGCGGGACTATTCCCCTGCTTACACGTGCATGCTTTTCAGGTGTGGCAGGGTGGGGTTGCTTGGGCCCAAAGCAGCTGCTTAACCCCTTCCTTACAGGTGCGGGGTTTGTATACCTTCTGTGACATCTCCAGTAGCCTCCCATTGCTTGTTTTGTCAACCTAAAGCTACCGCCTGATTGATTAATTTTCCTCTGAATAGAGTTGTTCAGGAGCACCAAAAAAAAGGCTCTGTCCACAAAACACTTACACCAAATGTGAAACTTGACAAGATAGAGAGCCTTCATCACATTTGCAGATGAGTTAAAAGAGCTACCTATGGAAACCCTGACTAAACCCAGTCCAGCTGTGTTACCAGAACATCCTCTCATATTAGATCTGTTGTTATGTTGACATCATTACAGATGTATTTTTAAACTGATAATATATAGAATCTTTCATCCTAAAGGACTGCAATGTATTTTATAAGCTGCTTTTTATACACATGCCGGGGCAGAGCCACATGGACAACTGGAATGTGAAGCCTGAATAATAAATTCTCTGAATGACCAGCATTATTGGCCTCTCCAGGGAACTGGAATGTTGCCCACACAATGTGCATATAAGCCTATTTCTCCCTTCTGTGGGACTCCCTGCTCCTAACCCAGGCCTTGCACCCCTCCCTGCCATAAGCCCCAGGACTCTGCTGTTTCCTTTGAGGTTCTCAGTGACCTCTGCACCAATCAGATGCTCTCTGAGGCTGAGTACCCACTCTTCTTCCTCCCCAATTATCAAGGGCGTATCAGGTTGCCACTCTCCAATCAGCTCTCTTTAGGAGGGATGCCTGGGGTGCCTACTGCTTCTTACTCCCAACCTCAAGATCATTTTGGGGGGAGGTCAGGAGCCTGCTCTCTCTTCCCATCTGGTAGCAGCGTGGACAGGAAATACTGGCTTCCGCTGAAGATATTCCAGTGCTTTTGTCACCCAAAGTCAGGTAAGTAGTTGATCAAACTGTCTCCTTATCTGTGTTTGCACAGAACCCTGCACAACTGGGCCCTGATCCCCAGTGGTGTCTTAGGGATTTAAATACTAAGTAATGATATCCCCACTGGGTGACTCTATATATTTTGGATGTTGTTTGTCTGTAGTTACCACTGTCCAGATGTGAAAAACAGATCTGACGGGCAGCAGTAGTGAACTTTGACTCGAGTCGATCAACATTTTTTTCATCAAAGTGTTGTTTTCAACAAAAAGTGGCTTTTCAGCTCAAGAAAAACTAATTTTCCATGGAAAATTTTCATTTTGGTTGAAATTTTTCATTTCTTTAAGCCAAAAAATCTGATTTTTTTTAAACCAAAACCTGAAAATTGTTACCCAAAACAGTGTTTCTTATAAAAATTCCTAAGAATAAAGAAAATTTTAAAATTTCCCGTGAAAAATTCACTGATCAGGTCCAATTAACACCATGATCAGTGAGTCCCAGACGTGTCAGAACAAGCACAATTCCTCATCCCTGAGCCCTGGTCAATACTACAAACTTATGTCAGTATAACTATGTTGCTCAGGGATGTGGAAAATCCTGAGCAACACAATTAGGACCCAATTCCTGGTGTGGACAGGGCTGTGTCAATGGGAGAGCTTCTCCATGGGCATAACTACCGCTTCTTGGGGAGCACCTACGCTGATGTGAAAGCTCTCCCGCTGCTGTAGGTAGCCTCTTCAATAAGTGTTACAGCAGTGGGAAAGCTTTCACATCAGCAACTGCAGTGCTGTAAGCTTCAGGTATGCTCATGAACTGGCGGAGACAGGGAACATTTCTCACTTGTATTCCAGTCTCCCCGCCCCATTTCAAAATACAAATTGCAGCTAGGGAGCAGCTGTCTGAGGAGCGACACAATGCATCACATTGTGTAAGCAGAGATTGCTGTGAAACCAACTGAGGCTAGAGCAGAGATTTCTGGGATACTATCTGAAACAGACGGAGGAAAAACAAGCTAGTGAAATGGCCCGAGAAAAGAATGCAAAGTGAACATTGTGAGTTAATTGGGCAGGCAGGGAAGTATTTTTTTATGTGAGATTCCAGTATACAATCAATCAATAAATAAATAAATCTGGTCCTCCCTCAAAAACACAACAATGCAATACCCTTACATTCTCATTTATCAAGAGACCTGACAGTCAAGACCCCATGTCTCAGGAAAGGGGTCAGATATACAGCTACTTCGCTTCCTTAAATCTCTTATGGCTCTTTTGCAAGTGACAAGAAGCATACCTCTTTTCTTTAAAAAGAAAAAATGGAAATGAGCTTCTTGTCAACAAATAATACCAGAGCTTGCATTAATTTGCTTTGCTTTCCACGAAGACACAAGAGTTCAAAGAAGCTGTGACCTCCTGTGATAGCTAATAACTTGGCTCAGTCTAAAACTCAAGAACTAGAAATAAACAAACCAGGGTTGTAACTGGAAATTCAACATGACCCTTCCCAGCAGTTATAATCTCTGGAATGCTGCACTTTGTGTATGAAGACTCACATTTGAACTCACAAAACAGCATGTTTTGACAGTGCTCTGTAAAACATAAAGCACAATATAAGTGCTTATTTTGTGCTTTTGGTTAAAAAGATGAGGGCATTCTGTTTTTAGTGTACTGCAGTTCTAAATATGTAGGAGTCTTGTTGCCAATACCAGAGGCAACTGTAAGGCAACTGCCATATTGTGTGTTAATTCAGCTGTAGAATGGTACAGGGAGTCACACTGTGTTCTCTCTTGTAGAAGTTTATAATTGTACTTACTTGGTTAAACTGAAATAAAAAATGCATGTCTCTGCTCTTTGTGTACAGGAATACAGAACCATGCTACATGTCATTAAATGAAATCTGGTATTATCAGCTTTATGGGCATAATGCACCACTCTGAAACACATATGCTACTTTAATGAAAATGAGCTACATCAAAAGCTGGCAGTAATAACATGCTATAATTACATGCTCTGAAAGTGTTTACATTAAACATTTGAGCGAGTAAAGCTCAATTGATCAAGTGTTCACACAAAGCAAACACAAAACATGCGGGAGTGTGGCAGGACCAAAGCAAATTCATTACAAAATTGGAAATTCACAGACATTTTTAGCATTAGTCTCCAGCTGTGGTTGCAAAGCAGAAGGCAAATTCTAGAGTGTGCAGCCTCACCAGGTTTCAGAGCTCAGGGCCCAGCCTAAGTGGGAATATTTACACTACTGTTTCTAGCTCTGTAGGATCAGCCCAGTGGACCCAGGCTCTGAGACTTCCTGTCATAGTTATTTAGTTTTTTTGGTTTTTATTTTTGTAGCGTAGCTTTACTCACAGATTCGTAACCAATTCCACATCCTACTAGCAAAATATTGGTTCTTAAACCTTTCGACTTTTAAATAGATTTCATTCATAGATTGATAATATAGGGCTTGACCTTGCAAACCTTTAATCATGAGAGGGGTCCCACTGATTTCAGTGTGACTACATGTGTGAATTCACACAAACAAATAGAGGTTTGCAGGATTGGTCCCAGAACAACAAGCCACACCAACCTGTGTATTCTCCAGATTCCATCTCCACCCACCCAACTGAAAATAATATCTATACACACACAATAGAGCCTTGCAGAGATTAATGAATTAACCCTTACAACAACCTGCTCCCTTTTTCTTCCCAGATATCAAATCCCCCTCTATATGTCTCATAAGACGGTGTCCCCTGACTTTACTTTGTTGAGGCCCATGCCAGTACAGAATAAAACAGGCCTGCCCTAATTAATTATTGCTCAGATTATGCAGACCAGATTTCACAGATCCTTCACTTGCACCATGACCTGATCCAGCCACTAATATTGATTCTTAAAGCTTCCTCCTTTTAACCAGACTTGCTTAAAATGGAAGTCATGCTGATGCAAGTTTGGCGTCGATAATCTGCTTTACTGGTATCAGACTTCTTTCTTAGCTAGCAAATTGCCAGTTTCAATGTAAACTCTATTGCAGGCTGCAATAGGACAGATAATTTCTGCATACACTGTATTTCTTTTCCATGTTTTCCATTTTCTTCATTTTATGTAAATCCAGTGTATATTTTCATTTACAGTATAATTCCAGTATCCAAATTCCTTTTATCTGAAAATCCTAGTTATCCGAACCACAGGACTATATGGGAGACATACTAAATTAATTAATCAGCACTTCTGTCCTTCTGAATGCCTATGATCTGAAATTTTTGGATGTATTGCATGCCATTCAGCTAAACGGGAGTGTACAGTAAATGTGGCAGCTAAGCATTTCCTTGTCTTATTTCCTTCACATAAAGTTACTATGTTCTTCTAGCAACACTTTTTCTCTTTAAATAGCAGTTCTCTTCCAGTCAGGTTCAATGGCTTCCACATTAAACATGAGAAAAATATTGAAAATCAGCTTTAAAATATTTGGTAATAAATTACTCCTTTATTACACAGAACCATTAGGGTGTCTCCAAGGTATTGCAAATAAAATAATTTATGGTAAATGAGATTATTATTGCTGGGAAAAGGACCACTTAATGCCAGTTTTTATGGGCAAAACCAAACCAGAGCAAGTCAATGGGGGTGATCAGAAATATATAAAGCAAATACTTAAAAGCTTCAAGGATACAAGGTGGTAAATGGAAAATATATGCTGAGACTGCAGAGTTTAATATTTTGTAGAGATTTGGAACTCAGTCTATTTATTCTTATCTCAGGAAGATAGTGTGTCCAGAACATGAAGATAATAGGCTTGATTCATGACTCTGTTACTGTCATGTTACTGTCTGTTACTCTGTTAGATTTATGCTATGCTACTGACAGGAGTTACGCCAGTGTGAAAGTGGAATAACATAGCGCTGAGTCAGGCACAGATAGGGTGTAACTGAAACAAAAATGTTCAGTGCTAGGAGGATTTGAATTCCTACCTGGAAACTCAGTCAATGGATCATCTCTGGTGTAACTACACTGCACTAAATAGTCACACGAGGGGAAAATTTGGCCCAATGTCCTGATGTATCAATAATATATCACTGCCTTACTTTGAAAAAAATTGTATTACTGAAAAATGAGATGCCAAGACCAGCTATACTGCTGCATCAATAAACCAACTGTTCAAACAATTAAAAGAGTAATTCAGAAAATACAAAACAGAAGGGCGTAATACATATGGGAGCCTATTTATTATCATTTGTGTTTTCAAAGTAAAGCTAATTTTATTTCCATATTTCTAGTCCTTCATTTAGTTCCCTGTTGCCAAATGACATCACAACAATTCCTTAGTCAAGGAGAATGGCGATGGAAGTATGTTAAAATCAGACATGCCCCTTCATCAATCTGGACAGCAAGGACCAAATCCTATAAGGAGATCAATACTCTCAGCTCCAGATTTGGCCTTCAGGGCCTGAATTTCACACTGCCCAAGCTATATGGATCTGGCTCTTCTGGATGGCTGATGTCAAAATTCCAGACTTTTACTAAATTAATCTGGATCTTAAATCACAGGTTCAGCTAATCCTCAGATTATCATTAAGTATGAAAATCTGTCAGATAAATAATGGTCTGATTGATCTCAACAGGAACTGTATCTGTGAATCATTTTGAAAATCTTATTTAGATGTCTAAATACAGCTCTCAGTACTTAACTTGAGGCACTCACATTTAAAGTTTTTGAGATAAGGCTCACATCCTCACAAGGTATTCTTCCTCACAGTATTCTTGCCAGCAAGTTAAAGAAGTATGGGCTGGATGAATGGACTATAAGGTGGATAGAAAGCTGGCTAGATTGTCGGGCTCAACGGGTAGTGATCAATGGCTCCATGTCTACTTGGCAGCCGGTATCAAGTGGAGTGCCCCAAGGGTCGGTCCTGGGGCCGGTTTTGTTCAATATCTTCATAAATGACCTGGAGGATGGTGTGGATTGCACCCTCAGCAAGTTTGCAGGTGACACTAAACTGGGAGGAGAGGTAGATACGTTGGAGGGTAGGGATAGGATACAGAGGGCCCTAGACAAATTGGAGGATTGGGCCAAAAGAAATCTGAGGAGGTTCAACAAGGACAAGTGCAGAGCCCTGCACTTAGGACGGAAGAATCCAATGCACCGCTACAGACTAGGGACCGAATGGCTCAGCAGCAGTTCTGCACAAAAGGACCTCGGGGTTACACTGGACGAGAAGCTGGATATGAGTCAACAGTGTGCCCTTGTTGCCAAGAAGGCCAATGGTATTTTGGGATGTATACATAGGGGCATTGCCAGCAGATTGAGGGACGTGATCGTTCCCCTCTGTTCGACACTGGTGAGGCTTCATCTGGAGTACTGTGTCCAGTTTTGGGCCCCACACTACAAGAAGGATGTGGAAAAATTGGAAAGAGTCCAGCGAAGGGCAACAAAAATGATTAGGGGACTGGAACACATGAGTTATGAGGAGAGGCTGAGGGAAGTGGGGATGTTTAGTCTACAGAAGAGAAGAATGAGGGGGGATTTGATAGCTGCTTTCAACTACTTGAAAGGGGGTTCCAAAGAGGATGGCTCTAGACTGTTCTCAGTGGTAGCCTTGGCAGAACGAGGAGTAATGGTCTCAAGTTGCAGTGGGGGAGATTTAGGTTGGATATTAGGAAAAACTTTTTCACTAGGAGGGTGGTGAAACACTGGAATGCGTTACCTAGGGAAGTGGTGGAATCTCCTTCCTTAGAAGTTTTTAAGGTCAGGCTTGACAAAGCCCTGGCTGGGATGATTTAATTGGGGATCGGTCCTGCTTTGAGCAGGGCGTTGGACTAGATGACCTCCTGAGGTCCCTTCCAACCCTGATATTCTATGATTCTAAAGTATTGAGGTGTCCAACTCCCATTGAAATCAGTGGGAGTTAGGCAGCTAAATACTTTGAGATTCGGGGTCTAAATGACCTGTCCAAGGTCACACAAGTCAGGGTCAGAGCCAGAATTAGTGCTCACTTCCGATCCTTGAATTTGTGCACATGTTAAGGCACGCCATTCATACGGTTTTAAGATGGACACGCTTCTTTTTCTGTGGTTCAGTGCCCTGACTGGTACGGAGACAAAACTGGATGTAGTTTTCTCCAGTATAACAGAAGGGGACGCCATTTTGCAAAGCACACTGCTCTGCCCCCACTGGCATGACCTCGCATGCACCAGGAATGGTAGGTCATGCTGACAGGGCAGCACACTCTTCAAAATAGCATCCTCTGTGCAGCATGACCTTGCACACGCTGTGTGCGTGACATCATGCTACCGGGGTTGGGCCCAAGCCATTCCAGGAAGCACCAGAATGTCCAATATTCTGGGGATGGTGGAGGGATATGTGTGTGTGTGTGTGTGTGTGCGCACGCAAGTGAGCATGCGTGTGTGTGAGAGAGTGAGCAAGAGAGAGTGCACGCACGTGAGAGAAAAAAAACCATATTCTTTTTCTTAAACGTTTTCATTTACATTTGTATATCGGTGATCGGACTCTCCTGGAATCACTAGCACATAACATGCTATAAATGATTAAATGGACAAGCAGTAAGTTATTGATAAATTAAAAAGAAACAGATTTATTCTGAAGACTTCTCACTTCACTTCCCTGCTGATGTGTTTTCAGGTAAAGAGCTCTGCTAAGAGCACTGGAACACCCATCCTATTAATAAACAATGAGGAATTGCTGTCTGTTGTTGATTATACAGTGAAGAAGCAAATCAAGACAGCAGCTAAAGAGAAAACATACCACTTAACAGAGAAACAAGAAGCAGAACATGATCTGACAGGATGAAAACTATGAATAAACTGCCATTCTGGCCTAGGTGAACAAACAAGGGTCAAATCCTGCTGGTAATGAAATCAGTGTGAGTTTTGTTGAAGGTGCAAGCTAGATACAGTATGTACTCTGAACATCATGTACTGTGCCAGCTCATTAATTTTGCCTAAACTTTCCTGATCAAAAAAGCACACTGCTCTGCCCCCACTATCCAAAATTTGAATCATGTAGTAATTCATAAAGACATAAAGGAGGAAGATTGGACACTTACTTAAGCATAAAAGCGTTGTAAGTGTAAGCACCCTGAGAGCTACATTTTTAGTTGAGAGCGTATGGGGATTGAGCTGCACGACTCCCAGCATTAATTGGTGGGAAATTCCTACACATCACATTAATGATGCACCCCAGCAAGAACAGATTTATATATATGAATAAGATATCAGGGGAAGAGAGGAAAAAAAGAGAGAGAATTCACTGGGTTTATAAACTCTGACCTAATCTCTCACTTTACTTCTCAGATTTTATTACAGCCTGTACAGTATGATTGTCCGCGATCTTTGACCAGCATGTTAATAAGCACCATTCACAGCACAGCAGAACAATATGCACAGTGTATGCTGAACTGGGAAGTGAGGCAGAAATATTTCCACTATATTCCTTTTATAGTGCATGTTGGAGTCATCTTTGCCCTTTCCCCCCCATCCCTCAACCTTATGAGCTTTCAGGTTCAACTCCCCTGCCTGCTATGAATGCTCAGTGAAATGCTTGGGCAAAGCAGACCCCCGAGTAGTCTTTGTTTGACCCTCGGATCTGTTATAACTTAAGCATTTCGGTGGTTTGCTTGGTAACAGAGTGCCATTGGAAACAAAGAACACCGCAGGGTCAGTTTCTTCTGTAGCAAGGAGTGGGATCACTGAGTGTTGTAAAGCCCCCAGACAAGATTGTGAATTCAGTGAAAGGGGCTTTAAAGAAAGATTTTGGGTGATAATATATTTACTCAGCATCAATGTTTTTTGTTTCTCCCACATCATGTATCTTCTCTTTATCATGACTGTCATTTTGAAAGTCTCTTCCATGGTTTCTGGAATTGAAGTAACCACTGGGACGATAAGAACAAACAGAAACATTTTTAGCAAATAGGCCAATTAGCCAGAATTTTCAGCAGTTTTTTTCAGTTCACAGTCTTGAGTGAATTCACAGTCTTCGTCAGGACTGGAATGTGGGCCGTTTCACCTAATGGTTAGAGCTAGTCAGGAGCTGGGAGCCAGCACCACAGACAAAGCCGGAGTCAGGAACCAGGAATCAAGCCAAGGGTCAGGGTCAGAGCCAGGAGTCAAAAACCAGAGGCAGGGGTGAAAGCCAAAGCTACAGCAAGGGGGCAGGGCTGGGTCGGACTGGAACAAGACCAGAACAGGAGCAAGGTTAGGTACAAGGCAGGCACAGGTGCAATCACAGCTGCAGGCCTAGGCATTGAGCAGCCAGTGAGCCCTGCTGCTGCTGAGCTTAAATGAAATCTTGGCTCCTTTTAGCCAATGGGGGCCTGCCAGTCAGGAAATTCTGCTGCAGTCCCGCTGGGTTTATTAACCTGACTGAAAGCTGAACTGGCTAACCCCAGGCTCAGCGGAGGGAACTCAAGCCCATGGTTCCTGACACCTTTTGTGTTCTCCGTCTGCAAAGATTTGAGCGATCAACTTTTATTAGCACAAATTTGTGCAGAAGTGTGTACATTTTAAGCTCTTACTCTGGAATGCTCAAAGTAAGCAAATTGCTTTCTTGTGAGCATTCGTGGTAGAAATCTGATTCTAAGAGTTATGCTCATCCAATCAGGGAACAGAAACAATATCATGTGACTTACTAACCAGCAGTTAGTAACAACTAACCAGCAATTAGGACAACTAGCAGCAGTTTGAATTTAACCTACAAGCTAGAGAGAGTTCAAAACTTTGTGAATGATTTTTAACAATTTTTAATTCAGCGATGACTAAATTTGAGGAAACCACAATATTGTTATGGACAATCCCCAAACAAAATAGAAGCAAAAGTACATGCTGAATAGATCTAATTTACTTTAAACTCTGATTAGAGAATCTAAACAGGAATGTAGAAGGAACTGGTCTGAGTGTAGCAGAAGAGTGGCAAAATCATTAGGAGGCTCTCCTTCAGCATGTAATTTTCATTTATTTAGCAGACAAAAGCCAATAGCAAACAGTCTTGCCTTTTCTCCAAGAAATTTTAACAAGGTATTAATTAAAGAGAAAAAGAGAGAGACTAGCAGAAAATGGACAGTTTAAGCAGATATATGCCAGAGATCTGACACACCACCGACTTCCTGAGGAAACTACAATGCATTGGTGATCTTCCTGAAAACACCATCCTGGCCACCATGGATGTAGAAGCTCTTTACACCAATATTCCACATGAGGATGGACTACAAGCTGTCAAGAACAGTATCCCTGATGAGGCCACGGCACACCTGGTGGCTGAGCTTTGTGACTTTGTCCTCACCCACAACCATTTCAGATTTGGGGACAACTTATACCTTCAAGTCAGTGGCACTGCTATGGGTACCCACGTGGCCCCACAGTATGCCAACATTTTTATGGCTGACTTAAAACAATGCTTCCTCAGCTCTCGTCCCCTAGCGTCCCTCCTCTACTTGCACTACATTGATGACATCCTCATCGTATGGACCCACGGAAGGAGACCCTTGAAGAATTCCACCTGGATTTCAACAATTTCCACCCCACCATCAACCTCAGCCTGGACCAGTCCACACAAGAGATCCACTTTCTGGATACTACAGTGCCAATAAGTGATGGTCACATAAACACCACCCTATATCGGAAACCTACTGACCGCTATACTTACCTACATGCCTCTAGCTTTCATCCAGACCACACCACATGATCCATTGTCTACAGCCAAGCTCTACAATACAACTGCATTTGCTCCAACCCCTCAGACAGAGACAAACACCTACAAGATCTCTATCAAGCATTCTTACAACTACAATACCCACCTGCTGAAGTGAATAAACAGATTGACAGAGCCAGAAGAGTACCCAGAAGTTACCTACTACAGGACAGGCCCAACAAAGAAAATAACAGAACACCACTAGCTATCACCTTCAGCCCCCCCAACTAAAACCTCTCCAACGCATCATCAAGGATCTATAACCTATCCTGAAGGACGACCCATCACTCTCACAGATCTTGGGAGATAGGCCAGTCCTTGCTTACAGACAGCCCCCCAACCTGAAGCAAATACTCACCAGCAACCACACATCACACACCAAAAACACTAACCTAGGAACCTATCCTTGCAACAAAGCCCATTGCCAACTATGTCCACATATCTATTCAGGGGACACCATCCTAGGGCCTAATCACATCAGCCACATTATCAGAGGCTCGTTCACCTGCACATCTACCAAAGTGACACATGCCATCATGTGCCAGCAATGCCCCTCTGCCATGTACATTGGCCAAACCGGACAGTCTCTACGTAAAAGAATAAATGGACACAAATCAGACATCAGGAATGCTAACATACAAAAGCCAGTAGGAGAACACTTCAATCTTCCTCGACATTCTATAACAGATCTAAAAGTGGCAATACTTCAACAAAAAAAACTTCAGAAACAGACTTCAGAGAGAAACAGCAGAACTAAAATTCATTTGCAAATTTAACACCATTAATTTGGGCTTGAATAAGGACTGGGAGTGGCTGACTCATTACAAAAGCAGCTTTGCCTCTCCTGGAATTGACACCTCCTCATCTATTATTGGGAGTGGACTGCATCCACCCTGATCGAATTGGCCCTGTCAATATTGGTTCTCCATTTGTGTGGTCACTCCCTTCTCTTCATGTGTCATTATATAATGCCTGCATCTGTAATTTTCACTCCATGCATCTGAAGAAGTGGTTTTTTACCCACGAAAGCTTATGCCCAAATAAATCTGTTAGTCTTTAAGGTGCCACCGGACTCCTTGTTGAATACTGATATAGGCCTTTAAAATGTAAAAATATCTCATCACATCAAATTATACCAAATTGCCCTAGTGCAAATCAGGGCTTACTCTGTCTGTACTAGGGATTTGCATCTCTGCAGCTTCATCATGGGTTGGCTTTGATGGCAGGAATTGCAGAAGAACCCCATTGTAATCAAGGCCCATGCAGCCTACTTAATATCTGAACTTGGTCCATGACACAATTAACTTTGCAGCAGCATAAAATTGTCTTTATGTAAACAATTTAGACCTTTTTTTAATCTACAGAGAGAGAAGAATTTCTGAACATTCAGGAAAACATTTAGGAAAACCAGTAACTACTGCTCACCATATAACACCCAGAGCACAATCTCCCAGGCTGCTAAGTACTGCCTGCAAAGTGCGAGGCACTTTTAACTCTGCAGAAGTCAATGAGGCAATCAGGGCTAGATCCGCAAACGGGACTTAAACTCAGTGTCACAATGCCTAACTTTAGTTCCCGTGCTGTCTGTGGAATCCACAGGCTGGAGGGAGGCACCAATCTGAACCTGGGATTCTTAGCCATGAACCCTCTGCTGAAGTTAGGTGCTTAAGCAAGATCAGCCCTTTCTTGCACAAAAATAAAAGTGATGTGCTGTCTCCTTGCATAACCCAGCTGATAGGGAACTCCTCTGGATGTGGGAGAGTCAGGTTCAAGTCCCTGCTCCAATTAATATTTAAGTATATCACCATCTCTCTGAATCCCGCGGCCCCACCCCCAAGCCTGGAGCCCCCTCCTACACCCCAAACACCTCATCCCCGACCCCACCCCAGAGCCAGGACCCCCAGCCAGAGCCCGCACCCCAACTCTCTGCCCCAGCCCAGGGTCCCCTCCCACACCCTGAACTCCTCATTTATAGCCCCACCACGGAGCCTGCACCCCCCAGTTAGAGCCTTCACCCTCTCCCGCATCCCAACCCCATGCCCCAGCCCAGTCAAAGTGAGTGAGGGTGGGGGAGAGCGAGCCACCGAAAGAGGGGGAACGTAGTGAGCAGGGGGCGGGGCCTCGGGGCTAGGGTGTTTGGTTTGGTGCGATTAGAAGTTGGCAACCGCAGGGATTGGAGGAAGTACATTTTGGATTGAGGTACCTAAATCCCTTTGTGAATCTAGCCCTCATTGTTTTGGAGGAGTAGGCCACTGGAGAAGAGCACTCCCATCTATTGAACTCCAGTTCACACCTTTTCCTCGAGGCCAGCTGCACTATCACTACTTTGTTGTTTTCCTGTCTCTCAGAACTATACTTTTTTACAGGCTGGCAGTCCTTAGGTAATTGCTTTACATTTGAGAATGCTTAACTATAAAGAGAGGATAGAAGTATGAGGTTAAGCAATGCCATTTTCTTTATATTTTTCCAACTAAAATGCATAATGGTACTTCTATAAGGAGGCTGGCCCTGTATGGGGAGCTGGGCCCAGCTTCAGGTGTGACTGATCAGCTGTCTCCCAGACTGATTAGCTATGGATCTGGTGATTTTAAAAGCCAGCAAGTGGCTCCATTTGGGTTAAGAGCTGTCAAGAAGCCCAGGAGTAAAAGGGGGAGTTGCAGGGAGGAGACCTAGAGGAAGTGGTTTGACTCCTGTGGCAGGAGAACTTCCAGGCAAACAACTTCTAGGAGGACTGTAAAAGCACTGCCAGGAAGCAGGAAGGCTCTGGCAGGAAAGCCTTGGGGGAGGGGTAAAAAAGCACAGTTTGTGGATGATTCTAAGGCAAATAGCCTGCAGATAGGAAGCCTGAAGGGAATAGATAGCTCTTGCAGAAGATGCTGGATTAGGGAGAAGAAACGATTGATGTGGAATTTGTGTTACCAGCTTTTATTAGCAAGAAATATAGCTGAAACCCTGAGGAAAAGGGCCTGAACCAGATGCTGGATGTGCTATCAGGCCTTCCTGGGCTGGGGAGACAGGCCAGCAGCCTACAGGGACTAATGAAGAGTGAAGAACAAATAAGGGCAAGAGACAGGAATATAGTGTAGGTAGCTACTGGGTAGCCAATACGTCTCAAAACTAATATGTATCTGCAACGCCTTTCCCTCCCCTATTTTTATTCTCAGCTGATCTAAAACAGAGACTTCCAAGAGTGCCAACTATTTAGACTTGGGTATGTAGAGAGAAAGCCAACTGATAATAATAACCTAATACATACAAAAGATTAAGTACAGTACTCCCAAATAGTGAGCTACTAATAATCTGTAGGTTACCTGGTGATAATATAAAAAGTGAAGACCAAAGTACATTAAATCCTTGACAGATTTAAAGAAGCAAGATACAAATTTAGCTAAAACACACCCCCCTCCCTACACCCCCCACAAATCACTGACTCAGGTTTTACTATCACTTTATTTTAGAACTTGAATTTGTATGTTACTGTTTGCTCTGTTCTCCCATTAAATTATTGGTGGAGTTGGTAATGACTATAAAGTTGCCCAATACTTTCCATTATACACACCTGTTTTTTGTCACCAAACTTCAGCCATTCAAGATGAATTTTTAAGTTTCAGCAAAAATGATTCATCCCTTTCAGAGAATGAGCTTAGTGCAAAATAGGTAGGTTATCCAATGCTAGATGTTTCCAAAGTTATCTTTGAAGAGCTCTAAGAACTTCATGCTTTGGACGAGGATCTTGAAATATGGCACTGGTTCAGTCCCTGGGATATGAGCTCTTTTGCTATCTGCATGAAAACCCACCCAGATCTGGTCACGTTACAGGCCACTATACGGTATGTCTACACAGCAACTAGACACCTGTGGTAGCCAACTCTGTCTTAGCATGTCTACTGCAGGGGCAGGAAGGATGATATAATGTACCTCATATACATCATACACTAAAGTTCCACATAATGAGTTTCGCCTTTAAACTAGAGCTGGTTGGAAAAAAATATTTGTCACAAAAAATATCATCATTCTGTCTCTTCCTTAAACCAAGCAGCATCAGGGAAGAGAGGGTGCAAGCGGTTAAGGCCTGTCTGGTGAGACTGTTTGTTTCTTCCTGGGCTACTTCCTATGTTAGCTCACTTTCTTCCCATGGGGCTCGTATTCTCATCAGGGCAGGGAGAGAAGTGGGAAGGGTCTGGCTCAGGGTCAAGCCTCTAGTGCCTGTTTCCTAGACAACAAAGGAAAGGAAACTAAATTAACAGAAATAAAGAGCAGCATCAGCTTCTCTGTCCTTCCAGGATCCTCCAGCCACCTGTCCTACCACTTCTGTGCTCACAGGCAACTGAAGGTAGTTTGGCTCTCTGCTGTGCTCGTCTAGGAGTGGAGGATGAGATGCCTCTCTGTCTTCCCAGACTGGGCTTTCTGAATTGAACTTATCTCTTTTTTAAGCTCCTCCAAGACTGGCATACTTGGCAGGTGCAGTGGCCAGCTCCTGTTTGAGCCCAAGGCTGCTCTTTAACCCCTTCTTGCCTGATGTGGAGTTTGTACACTGTGTCACAATGACCATTTGTTTGTTTGTTGTCAGTAGTGCTCCTGATACACTAGGCAATTAAAACGTACGATATAGGGCCAGTCCCTCCCCAAACAGGTTAAAAACCCAACCTGGACAGACAAGAGTAAAGTGTTCAGGTGGCAACTGGCCAGTCCTATGTTGCCATGCCACCTTACCCAGGTGGGGGTCATGCTGGCCACTGCCTCAGCATCCCTTCTTGGACTCCTTAGCTTACAAACGGCTTTCGCATGTCCAATACTAATACCCCTTCCCATGGTCTTGTTTATTAACAACGTTCAAAAGGAAGACAAGGCTTCCAGCTGAGGCTTTTCCTTCAGCCAGCTTGTTCTCTACATTGCAGCCTCTCGAGCTAGTATTGGCTCCTGTGTTGGTGACCTGTCCCTCTGGCCAGGTCCCTTCTGAAATTCTTACCAAGCACAAAAGAGAGTCTTCTGCCTACTCTCCAACTGGGCCCAGTCCCTCCTTCCTGAGGATCTCTCCTCTGACCTCAAATTTCAGAGGCTCCTCCTCTGAGTTCAGCCTGCAGCCTTTCCCAAGCTCTGAGTCTTTCCCCTCAATCCCTTCTGGGCTGTTTGAGTCTCTCCCTGCCCTTTACCGAGCAGGAACACCCAGAGCTTCCTGGAATCTTCCTCCTCTGTCTGGCTTTTCACAGACCTTTCTTAGCTACCTCCCCAGAGGCCCCACATGACCTATCTGTCACAAGACATAACTCATTTCCCTCACCACCACCTGGGGAGACAAGTTAAGTGTGTCCCAGGTGGGGCTGGGACCCATCGCGCCTTAAAGAGTACAGCAACCCAGTGACATCCTGATGCTCTCAGGTTGCTCTAACACAGCACAGAGTAGAAGATATGCACAGAGCAGAACAGGATTAGGGAAAGCTTTATGTTGGTTTGAACTTCACTCTCCATCTTCTAATCTATGCATTTTGCTCTGATCCTGTGTCCATTAAGTCAATAGCAAAATTACCATTGACTTCAGTGATGCAGGATCTGACCCTTTGAGAATAACTGAGAATCTGGTGCAATGAACATTTTAATCTGTGTTGAAACAATGGGATCCCAGCTGTACACCATTGGGAGTTGTTGCATGACTGGCATCATCAGAAAAAGGCCTAACCAGACAATCAGCATGCAGTATGGCATTGGCTAATCAGTGACTCCTTATCCTTCTGCCCTTGTCATATTATAATCTTTATTAAATTTAAAGAAAAACAGAATATATAAAGGAAAGGCATTTCATTATACATCACAGCAGTGTTTGCTTAGAGTCCCTGAAATTTGTCTTTCCTAGGAGGCCTTGGTACAAATATAGATTTCTCCTGTTGTCTAGTACACACTTACATATGACTTAAATTTGCTGAGAAAGTTAGCTTTGCTTTGTCTTAGTATTTAAAACAAGCTATTAAACTCAATAAATCTGTCTGTAAGGAAAGAAAATGATAATTTTCCAGCGCTGATGCTATAAAAATTCTTGGAATCAACCCAGATGAAAAACAAGCTTTGGGCAAAGTTTCATGTATCCCAGAGTAGCAGTAGTATACTTTCCATTGTGGTGATTGCCCCCAAATTAAACCTGCTTAATAGTATGTTACAAGGACGTGATCCTGTAGAAAATACCACTGCCTTTTGGGCTGTACAAATCCCAGGAAAGTTGGTGGCAGGCCGAATATCAAAGAGAGAGTGGCTCAGTGAAATAAGGAGGTATTGGCAAGCTCATAAGAACGGCCATACTGGATCGGACCAATGGTCCATCTAGCCTAGTATCCTGTCTTCCAACAGTGGCCAATACCAGGTGCTTCAGAGGGAATTAACAGAAAGGCAATCCATCCTGTCATCCACTCCTAGCTTCTGGCAAACAAAGGCTAGTGACACAGAGCATGGTGTTACATTCTTGCCCATCCTGGCTAATAGCCATTAATGGACCTAACCTCCAGGAACTTCTTTAGTTCTTTTTTGAACCCTGTTATAGTTTTGGCCTTCATAATATCCCCTGGCAAGGAGTTTCACAGGTTGACTGTGTGTTGTGTGAAGTACTTCCTTTTGTTTGTTTTAAACCTGCTGAGTATTAATTTTATTGGATGGCCCCTGGTTCATGTGTTATGTGGAGGAAAAAATAACATTTCCTTATTCACTTGCTCACACTAGTCAAGATTTTATAGACATCTATCATATCCCCCCTTAGTTGTAGGGTGACCAGACAGCAAATGTGAAAAATCAGGATGGGGGTGGGGGTAATAGGCACCTATATAAGAAAAGAACCCCAAAATCAGGACTGTCCCTATAAAATCAGGACATCTGGTCACCCTACTTAGTTGTCATTTTCCAAAGCTGAAAAGTCCAAACCTTTTTAATCTCTCCTCATACGGAAGCTGTTCCATACCCCTAATAATTTTTTTTTGCCCTTCTCTGTACCTTTTCCAATTGCAATATATAATTTTTGAGATGGGGTGACCACTTCTGCACATAGCATTCAAGGTGTAGGCATACCATGAATTTATTATATTTTCTGTCTTATCTATTCCTTTCCTAATCAAATGTTAGACACTGTAAGCTTTTTTTGACTTCCACTGCACATTGGGCAGATGTTTTCAAAGAACTATCCACGATGACTCCAAGATCTCTTTCTTGAATGGTACCAGCTAATTTAACCACCACTATTTTGCACGTATAATTGAGATTAAGGGGGGGTATGGATCAGCGTTCTTGTCACACTCCCCATCAATACCCGGCCCAAGACAGGGAAGCTAATGATCCAACCAGCGGATCCAAATTTGGTGATGAATCCTTGTCACATGCCATGTGTGGCACATTGCTCATACACTAAGAAATCTGGATTATGTTTTCCAATTTGCATTACTTTGCATTTATCAACATTGAATTTCATCTGCCGTTTTGTTGCTCAATCACCCAGTTTTGTGAGATCACTTTGTAACTCTTTGCAGTCTGCTCTGTGCGTAACTATCTTGAGTAATTTTGTATTGTCTGCAAATTTTGCCACCTCACTGTTTACCCCTTTTTCCATATCATTTATGAATCTATTGAACAGCACTGATCCCAGTTCAGACCCCTGGGGGACACCACGATTTACCTTTTTTCATTCTGAAAACTGACCCTTTATTCCCACCCTTTGTTTTCTGTATTGTAACCAGTTACTGGTCCATGAAAGGACCTTTCCTCTTATCCTGTGGCAGCTTACCTTTCGTAAGAGCCTTTGGTGAGGGACCTTGTTAAAGGCTTTCTGAAAGTCTATGTCCATTGGATCACACTTGTCCAAAAGTTTGACCCCCCCCCCAAAGTATTTTTGAGTCTTTTGGCAATTGCTCTTCAAATTCTTTTTTGGCCTGCCTAATTATACTTTTATACTTGACTTACCAGAGTTGATGCTCCGTTCTATTTTCCTCAATAGGATTTAACTTCCAATTTTTAAAGTGTGCCTTTTTGCCTCTACCCACTTCTTTTACTGTGTTATTTAGCTACGGTGGCACTTTTCTGGTCCTCTATGTTTTTAAATTTGGGATATACATTTAATTTGAGCCTCTATTACAGTGTTTTTAAAAAGTTTCCATGCAGCTGACAAGCATTTCACTTTTTGCTCCTATGAGTATTGCTGCTAGTGGAGAGGCGTGCTTCTGAAGTTCACTGTTTATTGCTGCAAGGAAGGGACAGTAACCTTTTGAACTACAAGGCTTCTCTTCAGGGTCCCTGGGTGACAGCTCTGCCTGGAGAGACCTGCTGGAGAACAACTGGAATGCCTGAACCAACATCCTCTGGCTTCTGTGGAGGGAGAAATACTCCCTACGGAAGGAAACAATTTCTAAGAAGTATATAATTCTCAGAAGCTTATAAAGCCTGCTGCAGCTGAACAGGGGCTAGATAGACTCCTTTGTTTGGAGGAGTTGGCCTCCCTAGCGTGCAGTAGTTCTGCCACCTATGCTTTAAGAAGTCAAATCTAAGTTTCAAGATTGTGGTGGAAGTGCTGGTAATGGTAACCCCATTAAGGAGACAAAGTGTATACAACAAATTAGTAATCAGTTGGAGCTTGAGAAATATTATTTGAAATTATCTGAATTTTTAACACGTTCCTTTAAAAGCTAGATTTGAAAGCTTCTCATTTACACGAAGGCTTCTTTTTCTTTACCTTCTGAGACCCTATGAAATATGAGTTAATTTGCAGAGTACAGGAGAAAAATGCAAAAAACCTCTCAAACCACTGGTTGGCTGCTGATTTACAGCTCTGTTATGCCTTGTGGGGTGAATAGCACTAGAAGTTGTGGTTAGTACCTAATCATTTCCCCAGCCTTCTGTTCATTCAGCTCAGACTTTCTTGAAGGGAACCCTATGGAGAGGCAGAAGAGATGGTTTATGGATCTATGCTGGTGTATCTAGCTTTCATTGATTCTTTCTCCTTCACTTGTGCTTTTATATTACCTTTTGTGAAGACGGACATAACTGCTTTTCCTCGAAATTAGCCCTACTTGCACAGATATTAGTATACTCTCAGAGTGCTTATGAAAGGTTATGTTACCAAGAAGCTATGTACAGATTGCATTTTTATTAAATCACTTAGAGTAATTCTGTTCCAAAATCCTGACTGTCACAAAAGATCTTGAAGCAACTTAAAAGAAACTGAAGCATCTTCTTTGTTTCTCTCATGTCTAAATGAGTTGCTGATGCAAGTCCTCTCTGAATGTAAGATTAAAGGGTTTTATAAGTATTAGGTAAAGGTTTTGCTATTTTCATAGGAAGCAGATGACCAGGTTGATCTATAGCTCTAGCCACAAAGAACAGCTACATTTCTTTTTGTATTGAAGTTCACAACTTGGAAAGTCTACCGCCTTCTACCAAGTGGTCAAGAAAAATCAGGAAATATGCTACCATGTGAAAAAGTATGTACAGATCCAGCTTACTGTAAAGCAAAAAGTGCAAGCATAAAATGGCACGATTGTCAGCAGCAAGTAGTTCCATTAAGGATGGACTTTTTTGTTTATCTTTGCAGAGCTCTTCTGCCAGGGAGAGCCAGCAGCCAAAGTTGATTATTTGACACATCTGATAAATATGTAAACTAAGTAGGAGCAAACTGTATTTACATAAACACACCCATAGTCTCTTTCCCTCTCAGGTAGCTGTCAGGGAAGCATTTATTCAGACCCTGCTACAAAAGCAAGCTGGGGGAATGTGGAGTAGTGCTGCATTGCCAAAACAAATAGTGCCGTTGTAGAAGTATTGTGTTGTATTGTGCTTGATGGTTCTGCAAGAGACGTCAACCACTATGAGACATGTTAACCATGGTTCTCCTCAGAAAAGAGACCAGGTGGTCTTTTGGTATGAGGAAAGGCCTGGGAACAGGGAGAATGCTAGCTGAGCAACCAGTTCTCTAATCTCTGGGAAGCCCCTTAATGTTTCTATTCCAATTAACCTGACTTGAAAAATTGAATAAAAGAACTTCCAAATTCAGAATATTTCTGAAAACCAGTGCTACAGTGTAGTTGAGCTTAAGTTTCCTAGACATAAACTGAATGTTAGTTTCCAAATTGTTGGGTTTTTGATTCAAACAAATGAGTCATGAGCAAAAGGGTATTCATCAAGGCAAAATAAACATTCTCTATGTTGAGAAGGGCATTATTAAATCTTCATGCCTCACAGAAAAAGACTGTGGGAATAAACACTGGATAAATTTAGCTTGCCTATACAGCTATTTATTACAAGGTCAGATCTGAGCTAAACACTTGCTCCCAGGTCTAGCAACCAGCCTTACATTCCAGACTCATAAGACACCTGGTATTCTTATTAACAGTAGTATATTATACTCTGAAGACACTAACTGAGATCAGGGTTCTTCTGTCCGTTAGGAATAAATACAACAGTATTAGACTTGTCAAGGGATGGCCTGGCAACTAGGAGACCACACAGTGTCTGTGCAAGATTCTGAATTTGAGGACAAAGCAATGGAGGAGCAGGGATGATTTATTAATGCTGGTGCATCAGGAGTTCTCCAGACAATCAGAAAAACATGTGGAGTTGAAGGAGAAGCAAAAGATGAAAGGGAAGAAAGCTGAGGAGAAGAGAAGGAAGGAAGAGAAGGAGCTGCTGGCAGAGTATGTCTGCCATGATTGTGAGATGAGGGAATGAGACATGGAGTTTCCCTCAAAGCATGAGGGACATGTTTGAGAATCTATTCAAGGTCATGAGCCAGAGGGATGAGCCCCCATGAATCTTGGAGCCCCATGAAATTGCCTTAAAGTTACTATGTAGTACAAAATATTCGGAACAATTCCTGAGAGAGACAGACACTGAGCCACAGACCACTACACCATCAGCAGTATCAAATTCACTCCATAACTGATCCTGTGTGCCAGAAAGAGATACATTAGTGAGCATACAGTTCTTATGAGTGACAAGGTTTTGTCTAGAGTCTTATGTTTGCACATACTTTCACCAAGCTAGGGCTGCTGATATGCCCACTTTTTTAGTCTCAAGTGAATTTCAATAAATATAGATCCCTTTCTTTTCTCTTGTATTTAATGCCTGAAGAAACACAACATTTGAATACCAGTCAAGAGCATCAGTGTACCATAAAACAACCCCAGTGTGCCAAGCAACCCCATTATTTAGCCCCACGGTACTTGTCATGCAGTTCCAATATATTATCACAAATGAAATGGCATCCCATACAGCCTTTCCTTTAGCAGATCCTATGGCGGTAAAAAGCTAATTTGTTAGTTATCTGTAACTGCACCCCAATTCATAACTGTCCATCCCAAAGTATTCCCTGTGATCCTCACATATACAAAACACGCCCCAGTCACATGTATGGCATTAAAGATACTATAATCCAACCGAATTAGTAAGCAATGCCATCTTGTCTTTAGTTGACTAAAGGCACATTCCCGCACCATCCTGCAATTGCTCAGCCTGTAGCTGAACTGTCTTTTGTCCTATTGGTGCAGATCACGATAAGACTTTATCATCCAAGGCAGTGTGGAAACTGGGTCACCTACAATGACAGCTGGCCCAGACACCCCACTGATGATGACTGAGTTGTTAGGGAGGAACAATGTACCAGCTTGCCCACATTGAAACAGGCCAGATCGCCACAGCACCCTTGCATCATGCACCCTGCCGGTGCATACAATATAGATGTCCATGAATATGCCATTGTGGTCCACAAGGGTCTGCTTAAAGAGGGAATATGATCCTTTCTTGATAATGTACTTGCTTGTTTGAAATGGCAGGCATAGGATAGGTGTATGCGTCCCATCAGTTGCACTTGTGCAATTCAGGAACCCATCTGTTCAAA
The DNA here is from genome assembly GCF_965140295.1 of Lepidochelys olivacea. Taxonomy (NCBI): domain Eukaryota; kingdom Metazoa; phylum Chordata; order Testudines; family Cheloniidae; genus Lepidochelys; species Lepidochelys olivacea. The sequence continues at coordinate 27,868,546 of NC_140415.1, forward strand.
CCCCTCAAATATTACAGAATTACAATATTTCTAGTTTTTACAATCCTGGGGGACAGCACAGCATTAGTTGTCTTGCAAACCCCCGTGTGCCAGCCATAGATTTTCCAACCCCAAATTGATGGCCAAGATCCATAGCAGTCTGGGGTTCCAAATTTCCTCAAGGTGATAGCATCACGCTTTTGGACCATTGTTGGCTCTCTCATATCTGGGTGCTCTGCCACACAAGTGCTGGGGCAAGCTCCTCACACAGCTCCATGTATGGGCCCACTGCTGGTCATCCCATGTTTCCATCACAATGTGTGGCCTTGGCCCAGAAGCAACAGTCTACGCAGAAGTAATCTGCCATTAAAAACAGCATCAGCTTGGTCCATGCCAAAAATTTCTAGAAGATAAACAGAAGAGGGAATTGGATTTTTCTTGCTTTCCATCACTGACTGAATGCTAATGGCCTTATCCTGCCAGTAGCTAAGAACCTCCTGAAAGGAAATGAGTTCCCTCAATTCCCATTATTTTAATGTAATTTGGGCTCACGCAGTGCCTCACTGAGGCTGACACTCAACACCTCACAGAAATAGATGCTAAATTAACTGTCAGGCTTTAAACCCACCTGTTCCCCAGCTGAGGTATTTAAAATTCCTCAGCTGCAACAATTTTCTTACATGCAGCTGCCTGAGTAATGATAACTTCTGTGTGCTGACCTTTTCTAGAGAATATAAATAAATTATTAGTTGCCATACTGTTATCTCCTGCACATAATGATATATGGGATGCACTCATATTTGGCCTCATTTAACTTAATAAAATCATGTCTTTGTCTGACAAATTGCCTTCACGCAAAATGCTAATTTAGTAGCAAAGATGTGCTAGATCTAACCTTAGTTCATGAAGCTTTGCAAAACTATCCATTTTGGTTTTGTGATTTTTCCTCATTTAAAAATAGCAGCTTTTCACCTCCAGAAATCAACTCCTGTTTTCATGGAAAAGAGCAAAATATTTATAAGAAACCATAATTGCACATTTTTGGAGTACTCTGTAAACCTGAGATTTTCCCTAAAAAGCCAGTAGTGAGGCCTAATTAACTAATTAACTTCCCCAAGTACTTAGCCAACATTCTAACAAAGTTGATGCAAAGGACTGTCATTGTTATGTCATGAGAGTCTGCACATGGCTTTTCTATGTGGACTTTCATTTAACAACCAGTATGAAAAGTTCCCATTCATTAAAGCCACAAGGAGGAATGTGCTGCTCCCATATTTATTAATGCTTCACTGTGTCAAACATGTGACTCTGTGGAAATTTACAGGATTTTAGGGACTAAACTTTTCTGGATATTTTATAATGTATTAATCTACGGCTCCACCTAGCGGCCACTAGTGGGTATTTTCTCTTAGGCCTTGTCTACACAGGAAAGGTATTGCCATAAGTCAGTGGTTCCCAAACTGGGGTTTGCAGAATGTTACAGGGGGTTCGCCAGAAAAATTTCACTAATGGCGGACAGAGGACCCAGGGCATTGGAGGCAGCAGGTGGGACCTGGTTGTAGGGCAGACAGCTCGAGCCCAAGGAAGAGCGGGGCTAGGCAGTTGGGGCTTGCAGCCCAAGCCCTACCACTGTCAGTGGGGGAGCCACCAGCCCGAACCCAAATGCTCCGTGGAGGACTGGCAACCCAAGCCCCAGCAAGAGAAGGGCCGGGTGCTTCGGGCTGGCAGGCCGAGCCCTGCCCCTGTCAGCGAGGGAGCTGGTAGCCCAAACCCCAGCGCTCCACGTGGGGTTGGTAGCCCGAGCCCCAGGGAGAGTGGGACTGGGCAGTTGGGGCCGGCAGCCCGAGCCCTGATGGTCAGCAGGACCTGCAGCCCAAGCTCAGTGGAGCTCAGTTGACCAGGGGGTCAAAGGGGTCCAGCAGCAGGAGCCCCACGGCGTGCAGAGCTGGGAGCCTAGACCGTGGCACAGGGCCAGTAGTCTGAGTCCTGTGGTGGGCAGGGAGGCAGCTGAGACCGCAGGCTTGCAGGTGGCAGCTCGGACCCCTGTCCTTGTCAGAAAAGGGAAGTTGGCATCAAGGGCAGAGTGAGCAGGGGCCGCGCTGTATGTGGGGGGTGGTCCAAGCTAATTTGTCCCTCGCAGGGCACCCTCATAGGGACAGACCTTGTGGCAAAAGAAAAGCTGTTTACGACCCAAACCAGCCGGAAGCACATTGTAGCCAGTGTAGCAGTGTTAAGGTGCCTCAGTAACTGTCATTCTCTCTGGAGTGCTGTTTTAATTCAGTGAGACTTGAGTGAATCTTCTCATTTTCTAGTTTGTTGGTTGTTCGCAGTCTCTCTGTGTTATTTTTATTAGAACTTTTGTACACAAGTTCAATGGATAAGTGGCTGAAAAAGGAGAGTGTAAAGATCAGGATCAGCAAGGATCAGCTAGTGTTTCCTCAAGTCCACCCTGGAAAATCTAAGTCTAATGATCATGATGGTCCTGGAAAGTCACTTACAAAGAAAAGAAAATATGATGATAATTATATAAAATATGGCTTTACATGCATTGGTGATCAAGAATGTCCAAAACCACTGTGTGTGATTTGTGGTGATGTTCGAGCAAACAGCAGCCTCAAACCTTCTCTACTTCGGCGCCATTTAGAAACTAGGCATCCTGCACAACTCGACAAGCTTGTTTTTTTCCAAGTGAAAATCAGCTGAGAGGAAAAGTGACATTACCAGTTTTATATCCAAAGCAAGTACTGATAATAAAATGCACTTGAAGTGTCATCCCGCGTGAGCTACCGAGTAGCGAAAGCATCAGAAGCCTATACTATAGCAGAGAACTTGATTGATCCATGTATAAAAGATGTAGTTCATATGCTTGGAGAAAAGGCTGCAAAAAGGATCGATATGGTACCTTTGTCCAATAATATGTTATCACGAAGAATTAATGACATGTCAAATAATGTAAAGACCACAATTGTACATAGAGTGAAAAATAGTCCATATTATGCTATACAGTTGGATGAATCAACTGACGTAGCTAATCTAGCTATTTTGCTATTATTTGTACGTTATGTGAATGAAGGTATGGTTGAAGAAGACTTGTGATTTTGCCGACCACTGGAAGAACGTACAACTGGAGAAGATATCTTCAATGTGACTAATGCATATTTTCAAGAAAAGGAAATAGATTGGTTTCGTTGCCTAGGCATTTGCACTGATGAGGCCACATCAATGATGGGGAAGTATACTGGATTTGTAGCTCGAACAAAAGAGGTTGTATCAAAAGCCTCTTGGACTCATTGCAGCATCCATAGACAAGCCCTCGCAACGAAATGCATGCCTGAGGGACTGAAGGAAGTGCTAGACAATGCAGTGAAAATGGTGAATTTCCTAAAATCATGGGCAACAAATTCCAGAATACTTCACGTACTTTGTGAAGAAATGGGTAGTATACACAATTGTCTGTTGACCCATACGGAAGTTAGATGGCTCTCACAGGGCAAAATCCTTGTGCGCTTGTTTGAGCTTAAAATGGAAATCCTAGTTTTTTTCAACAGCCACCCTTTCCACCTTGCCAGCTGTATGGAAAATAATGTCTGACTCCAGAGCCTAGCTTATTTAGCAGATATTTTCTCAAGAATTAATTACCTAAATTTATCTCTTCAAGGCCTCAGTATAACAGTTTTCAATGTACAAGAGCGAGTTGAATCCATGATAAAGAAGTTGCAGTTCTGGGAAAGTTGTTTGGAAAACAATTAAACTGAGCGTTTCAGTACTCTTCATGACTTCCTGGCAGAACATAAACTTCAGTTGGATCAGTGCACTAAAACCAATATAACTGCACACCTACAAGGACTTTGCACAACTTTCAGAGAATATTTTCCAGCTATGTCAGGTGATAATGATTGGATTCACAACCCTTTTGATGATACCACTATCTCAACACAGATATTGAACACTGAGGAAAAAGAGAAATTGATTAAGATCTCCTGTGATTACGAACTGAAAAGGAGTTTCAGAAATCTGTCATTGATCAACTTTTGGCTGAGTTTAAGAAACGAGTACCCCCTTCTGGCAGAAAAAGCTGCTGCAGTTTTGTTACCATTTTTGACAACATACTTATGCGAGAAAGTGTTTTCCTCGTATGGACATCTGAAAACCAAATACAGAAACAGTCTTGATGCCAAACCAGACCTGAGACTTTATCTTTCTCCAGTGGTTCTGGACTTCCAAGAGCTATGCAGAGCAAAGCAAGCGCATCCATCTCACTGAGGAAATTTACACTTAAATCCCTGGAAATATTCATTTTTAGGAGGGGGTTCACGAGATTTCACAATTTAGTGAAAAGGGTTCGCAGGCTGTTAAAGTTTGGGAACCACTGGTACCAGTGAAGGTGTGAAATTAAACAGATATAGTTATATCAATATACCTCCCTGTATGAAAAAAAATAACACCCCTAACTAACACGGCCAGCAAAAAATATCCCTTTGCCGACATAGCTCATTTCGCTTTGTGAACTGGCATAAGCTATCTGGGAAAAAGAGTTCTTACATCTCCATTATGGGTGTTTGTTAGTATAGCTCTAATGGTACATCTATGACAGCAAACCCTTTTAAGGCCTACAAGCATCCACACAGGGAGTTATAACTACATTGGTTTAACTCTACTATTATGACTGATAAAACGTTCCCTGGTACACAAGCCTTTAATTTTTGTGACTGTGTAACAGTGTGGCCTAGTCAACACTTAAAAATTTGATCAACCTACTTTGCCTGAAGCCAATTTTGAAACACTGAAGGGGGGAGGAGGTAAAATGGGGCCCAGGTGGGGCTACCTCTCCCTCCCCAGCATGTTCCCCCTGGAACCTGAAACTGTGCAGGGGAGACATCCCCATTCCCCAGGGAAACAAGATGACAACTCCCCACCCCCTACTGCAGAGAGGAACCACCAGAGACTCCAGGCAGTAGGAGCAGCTGCAGAAGTAGCTTCAGACGTTCATAGAACTATCTACAGTTTTGACTGGACTTTCTCTGCCCTGTGCTGATTGACTGTTTGCTCCAATCCTCTTGCCCTACTTCTTTCACGTCTCTACACCTGCCCCCAATCTTCCTCTCCCCTAACCTGTCCCCCTCACTTCCCTTCCATGTTCCCATCCCTTCACCTTTCTTTCCATTTAGCTGATCTCCCTCCAAATAACACTCGCCCCCGCAAATCATGAAACTAACAGGATGTTTGCTACCAACACATAGCTCACTCTGCTTGTTGTGTTCTATCCCCTTCCTGCACCCTGCGTCCGTCTCATCCGTTTACATTCTAAAGTCTTCAGGGCAAAGACCATCTACTACTCTGTCTTTGTACAGTGCCAACCATAAAGGGGCCCCATTCTTGGCTGATCTTTGGGCACTACCATAATACTAATATTAATAAATAATAATTGTAGCTGTTTCTTCTCTCACCAGAGTGAATATACTTTCTTTATGAGATGTCTACTGGAAGTTTTGAGTTGACAATTGGAAGTTCAGTTTTAAGTTATGTGGTTTGTAAAGAAGAAATTACTGTTGCAGTGTTGCCAACTCTCAGTGAGGAGGGAAAGACAACAACAGAAAATGTAGAAATGGCTAAAGTGTTAAATCTCTCTTGTGTTTCAGTTTTCACCAAAAATGTTAGCAGTGATCGGACAATGAACATAGTGAACATCAGTGTAAATGGGTAGTATCTGGCAGCAAGTTAAAGAAGTATGGGCTGGATGAATGGACTATAAGGTGGATAGAAAGCTGGCTAGATTATCGGACTCAACAGGTAGTGATCAATGGCTCCATGTCTAATTGGCAGCTGGTATCAAGCGGAGTGCTCTAACGGTCGGTTCTGCAGCCGGTTTTGTTCAATATCTTCATTAACGATCTGAAGGATGGCGTGGATTGCATCCTCAGCAAGTTTGGAGATGACACTAAACTGGGAGGAGTGGTAGATACTTTGGAAGGTAGGGATAGGATACAGAGGGACCTAAACAAATTAGAGGATTGGGCCAAAAGAAATCTGAGGAGGTTCCACAAAGACAAGTGCAGAGTCCTGCACTTAGGACGGAAGAATCCCATGCACCGCTACAGACTAGGGACCGAGTGGCTAGGCAGCAGTTCTGCAGAAAAGGACCTCAGGGTTACACTGGACGAGAAGCTGGATATGAGTCAACAGCGTGCCCTTGTTGCCAAGAAGGCTAACGGCATTTTGGGCTGTATAAGTAGGAGCACTGCCAGCAGATCGAGGGACGTGACCATTCCCCTCTCTTCGGCATTGATGAGGCCTCATCTAGAATACTGTGTCCAGTTTTGGGCCCCACACAACAAGAAGGATGTGGAAAAATTGGAAAGAGTCCAGCAAAGGGCAACAAAAATGAATAGGGGGCTGGAGCACATGATTTATGAGGAGAGGCTGAGGGAACTGGGATTATTTAGTTTGCAGAAGAGAAGAATGAGGGGGGATTTGATAGCTGCTTTCAACTACTTGAAAGGGGGTTCCAAAGAGGATGGATCTAGACTGTTCTCAGTGGTACCAGATGACAGAACGAGGAGTAATGGTCTCAAGTTGCAGTGGGGGAGGTTTAGGTTGGATATTAGGAAAACCTTTTTCACTAGGAGCGTGGTGAAGCACTGGAATGGGTTACCTAGGGAGGTGGTGGAATCTCCTTTCTTAGAGGTTTTTATAGCCAGGCTTGACAAAGCCCTGGCTGGGATGATTTAGTTGGGGATTGGACTACATGACCTCCTGAAGTCCCTTCCAACCCTGATAGTCTATGATTCTATGATCTGATGTTAAAATAGGGAAAAAAGTTAAGAATTACTTAGACAAGTTAGATATCCTCAAATTAGCATGGCCTGATAAAATACATCCTAGAACTCTTGAAGAACTGGCAGAAGAGATCTGAGCCATTAGAAATTATCTTTGAAAACTCATAGAGGACAGAAGAGATCCCAGAGAACTGGAAAAAGAGCAAATACACTACCTATCTATAAAAAGAGGAATAAGGACAACCCAGGCAATTATAGACCAGTCATCTTAATTTGCTACTGGAAAGATAATGGAGCAAATAAATCAAATAATCAATTTGTAAGCACCTAGGAGATAATAAGGTGATAAGCAACAGACAACAAGGATTTGTCAAGAACAAATCATGCCAAACCAACATAATATCCTTCTTTGACAGGATAACAAGCTTTGTGAATGGGGGGAAGGAGTAGATGTGGTGTACCTTGACTTTAGTAAGTCTTTTGATACTGTGTCACATGACCTGCTCATAAGCAAATTAGGAAAATATAGCCTGTGAGGTGGGTATACAACTGGTTGGAAAGTTGTACTCAGAGTAGTTATCAATGGTCCACAGTCAAGCTGGAAGGGCATAATAAGTGGTGTCCAGCAGGAATCTATCCTAGGTCTGGTTCTATTAAATATTTTCATAAGTGATTTGGATAATGACAGAGAATACATTTATAAAGTTGATGGACAATACCACGCAGGGAGGGCTGCAAGCTCTTTGGAGGACAGAATTAGAATTCAAGATGATCTTGACAAATTGAAGAAACGGTCTGAAATGAATAGAATGAAATTCAGTAAGGACAAATGCAAAGTACTGTGCTTTGGAAGGAATAATCAATTGCACAAATACAAAAGGGGAGATGATTGCCTAGGAAGTAGTACTGCAGAAAAGGATCTGGGGGTTATAGTGGATCACAAACTAAATATGAGTCAGCAATGTAACACTATTGCAAAAAGGGTGAACATCATGCCGGAATGTATCAGCAGGATTGTTGTAAGCAAGATATGAGAAGTAATTCTTTCACTCTACCAAGTACTGATAAGGCCTCAACTGGAGTACTGTGCCCAGCACAGGCAACTGGTAACTGCTGATAGTGGGTGGTTACAATGGCAGGCCACTTCCCCTCACCACCACAGTCATGGTCAACTTCCTGGTGACTGCCAAGGCACCCTCCAGCAACACCCTCTTGACCACGGGGCCCCCCTGACCATGACAGGTGAATCTTGCCCATATGCTCAGGGTTTAGCTGATCGCCATATCTGGGGTCAGAAAGGAATTTTCCTCCAGGGCAGATTGGAAGAGGCCCTGGAGGTTTTTTGCCTTCCTCTGTAGCATGGGTCACTTGCTGGAGGATTCTCTGCTCTTTGAAGTCTTTAAACCATGATTTGAGGACTTCAATAGCTCAGACATAGGTGAGAGGTTTTTCGCAGGAGTGGTGGGTGAGATTCTGTGGCCTGTGTTGTGCAGGAGGTCAGACTAGATGATCATAATGGTCCCTTCTGACCTTAGTATCTATGAATCTATGCCACATTGGGAGGTCACTCATATCGCCCACCCTTAAGGCTGGTCCTGTCAAGGTCAGCCTTATGGAAAATGGCACCCTGGCCCCTACTGCCTCCCGCCTCCACTGGACTCCCACCCCTCCCCACTGCCTCCTTGGTCCCCCAATCCCCTCTGGCCCCACTGCCTCCCTGGGCTTCCCTCCCCACAATTGCTCCTGGCCTCCACTGCCTCCCCTGAACACTGCCTATCCTGTGCACCGAATGAGGCAGGGGTCCTCTGGAAAAGATAGGATGTGATCATGTAATTAAAGACTGTATCACAATGGATAGGTACAAGGGGGCGGAATTAGGTTTGTAATATTAAATCTGTCATTTCCTAACTTTTTAGTGCTTGACTTTGGAACCTGAAATTTTTTTTAAAAGTGTGTGTGTGTGTGTGTGTGTAATTGTTTTCCTTAAATAATGGCATATGACCCTGAGTATTATTTTCTGATAATGATCTTGTTACTGTTATTTATGGTATTAAATTTTCATTCTTGTACAAACCTAAGCATTCTCTTACATGTTATAATAAATGTAGTCATACTGAGCCAATCAGATATCTCTTGATATAACACTTCTCTGCATCACCATGCTGCTATGTACTACAGTTGTTACCCAATCAGTGATACGACTTATGAATTCAGACTTTTAAAGAAGAAATTGATGCCAGGGCAGTACAAGGCTGTGGTACAGTCAGCATGTGCTCAGATATTTCTCTCGACAACTCTCCTCCTCGGCTACTGCAATAGTGAAGCTCATTTGTTCAGTAGATTTTAATTTTCTCAGGGGTTGGTCAAAGATTGAAACTCCCACAGGAACGAAGATCTGCCATAAACCTCGCCATTTTATGGTCCAAACAAATAGTACACTTTATCTTCCCAAACACCATCTCATAGCACGTCAGCTAACAATTAAAGTGGTTTCTCACTCCAATGCTGCACCTTTTATATGTACTAACTCCTTTTTAAAATCCATTTTGGTTAGAAATAAAATCTTGCGGGAGGAACCTGCCCACAGAGTAAGAAAAGGGTTGCTATTACTTTTTTGTCAACTGCTCCCATGTATTATTTTCCATTTAAAAGGGCTTTAGATTTTTTTCATACAAGTTAGTTGGCTTTTAAAAGAGGCTCCACATATGGAGTGAGCTGCCCAGAGTATCCCAGGGGATGCTCACAATGAATTCCTGAAGACTGTTTTCAAGAAACAACAGACACTCATAAAATATAGAAAAAGATATTTCTTCGATAATGTGTTCCTGGAAGGTCTTCCATTGCCATGGTCTTTTGTGAAACATTTCACAAGCCTGTTACTCTTATTCTGTGGAGTCTCTGAATCAGTGCCTGCCACATGCAGTGCTTTTTCATATATACTGTTTCCACCATGGATACTGTACATATTTTCCCCTTTTCTTTAGAAGACTCACTGTGAATGTAGGTAGCATTGTTCCAATGGCTTCATTCCATCCCAAATAATTGAAAAACCTGCAAGTTATTCATAAGGGGCATATTTACCACATTGTAAAAGTCAGTACTCAGTAAAAATAATTGGCATGCCAAAGTAAATATAATGCTTAATCTGTATTTAAAGAGAGATGAAAGAAGATGCGGGTAAAGCTATAAGTGCTTTTGTGAAATATAGACCTTACCAGAGAAGAGCTGGGTTTAAAGGCTCAGATGCTATCGTAATTGAGTTTAATGTGTAAATGTATACACATCATCTTCAGTTTTAAGTATAGATAATGCCACAAAAGTGAAAGGTTTATTGTTCATATAAAGATCTATTAAATCATTAGATTTATACTGACAAAAGTAAGGTTGATATTCAAATCTAAGCCTAAAATTAGCACCTGATTTATCATCTTATGTAGCTAGTTAATACACCTTTTCCATTTCCAGAAACATTATTTTATAGCGGTGCCTAAAAGCTCCAGCTGGGATTGGGGTCCTTTTGTGTTAGGTGTTGTACAGACAATAGAAAGAGACAATCTGTGCCCTGAAGAAATTACAGTATACATGGACAAGACAGAAAGGAAGTATTATCCCCAATTCCCAGTTGGGGAACTGAGTCAGTAGAAGTTAAGTGACTTTCAAGGTTACACGAAGTCAGAAACTGAACCCAGATCTCCTGGTGTCCACCACAAGACAATCCTTCTGTAGATCTGATTCCTCTCTCTGTTTGAACAGATCACAATCATCTTGCATTTATTCATTGTTCAAAATGATGCAACCACATTTTCCTTAATTTGTTTATTCTATGTTTTTTTATTGAAAATCCAAAACATGGACTGTATTGCAAATTTGTGACTGTTCACATAAATCACATGATGCTGTTTCTGTTTCTGAATTGGAAACTCATTTAAAATTAGCATGAGCTCAAAAGTAATTTTCCTTGAGCATCCCTACTGGTAAAACTAATTTACATGAATATTTGCAGAAAGTAAACACAAAAGGGACAAGAACGTAACTACATCAAATTCATGTAGCAGTCTAACAAATATTTGCAATAAGCTTTTCTATATTTACGTGTCTAGGTGCAACAGCAAGAGTGACCCCAGCTAATCACAGCTGCCACAGAGAGCTGCTCTCTCAAATAACATGCTCCCAGATCATGCAGTGTCATTTCAGACATAACCATACCTTGAATTCTACCAGAAGGCAGATAGGTAGCCAGTGCAGAGCATAATGCTGTGGTGCATTCAAAGGATGAGCTGCTACATTCTGCATTAGCCAACTTCCAGAGACTTTTTCAGACTTCTCCAGAAGGGTTGCTGCAAGCAGAGCTTCTGTAGTATGGAAGAGCCACATCAGAGAAGTCACAGCCCCGGTAAGCCAGCCACAGAATTTGGGAAAAGGCAATTTTCTGACCACCCAGGAGCAGAGACAAATGTAATGTGATCCAGAAACTATTAATACCTAGCTCCTATGTAGCACTTTTCATCAGCAGATCTCAAAGCAAAGGGAGTCTCATTACTGGGGATGTATTAGCAGGAATGTTGAAAGCAAGACACGAAAAGTAATTCTTCCACTCTACTCCACGCTGATTGGGTCTCAACTGGAGTATTGTGTCCAGTTCTGAGAGCCATATTTCAGGAAAGATGTGAACAAATTGGAGAAAGTTCAGAGAAGAGCAACAAAAATGGTTGATTAAAGGTCTAGAAAACATGACCTATGAGAGAAGATTGAAAACACTGGGTATGTTTAGTCTGGAGAAGAGAAGACTGAGAGGGAACATGACAACACTTTTCAAGTACATAAAAGGTTGTTTAAAAGGAGGATGGCGAAAAATTGTTCTCCTTAACGTCTGAGGATAGGACAAGAAGCAATGGGCTTAAATTGCACCAAGAGCGGTATAAGTTGTACATTAGTAAAAACTTTCTGTCAGGGTAGTTAAGCACTGGAATAAATTGCATAGGGAGATTGTGGAATCTCCATCATTGAAGACTTTTAAGAGCAGGTTAGCCAAACACCTGTCTGGGATGGTCAAGAAAATAGTTAGTCCTGCCATGACTGCAGGGGACTGGACTAGATGTGTTGAGGTCCCTTGCAGTCCTATGATTACCCTCATTTTAGAAATAGGGATGCAGAGTGACATGACTTACCCAAGGTCACCCAGCAGGCCAATGGCAGCACCAGAAACACACACCAGGTCTCCTGAATCCCCATCCAGTACTCCATGCACTAGTCTATAAGGACTTAACAGCACCTCCAACAGAATGTGCCCTTATCCTTCAAAGCAATCTTCTGCCTCCCTCCACCCCCACCCCTGCTTATCAACTCCACTTCCATTTTATCAGGGCTGAGCCTAAGCTAGATGCTCCCAGCTGTGTCTATAGCTCTCTGACCCTGTGGGGAAAACAGAGTCTGCAGTAGGTGGGTCTCTTGATAAGTGCATTCCAGATGTACATATATTGTTCATGTATTACTTGATCAGTGCTACTAGTGTGCTCTGCCCTGTGCGAGACATGGTTTCTTCCTTGAGTTTATAATCCAAGGTCCCAGTCCTGCAACATACAAGATGGGAATATTACTCCTGGGGGAATTCTGCACTACTGCGTTTGTGCAAGATTAATGAGCCATGCATCTTTTAATTTTTTTGCACAGAAAAAAGCTTCTGCTGAAATGTTGCTACAGTTCCACTTTTTGACCACCAGAGGGTGCTGTAGCATCAAAACAGCAGCAGCTCTCAGCCAGCCACGGAAGAGAAAGAGCCTGCCTTTTTTGCAGCATCCGTCAGGCCAGGTCAGGAGATAGGGACTCTGGGGAGACAGACAGTGTGGAGTGGAGGAGGGGTCAGGCATAGGCTCATAAGGGCTAGTGGGGGAGGACAGACTGGGGTAGAGGCTGAGTGTTTGTCTCTGTCTGAGGGGTTGGAGCAAATGCGGTTGTATCATGGAGCTTGGCTGTAGACAATGGATTGTGTGATGTGGTCTGGATGAAAGCTGGAGGCATGTAGGTAAGTATAGCCGTCAGTAGGTTTCTAATAAGTGATGGTGCTAATAAGCGATGGTCACATAAACACCACCCTATACCGGAAACCTTATGACCGCTATACTTACCTACATGCCTCCAGCTTTCATCCAGACCACACCACATGATCCATTGTCTACAGCCAAGCTCTACGATACAACCACATTTGCTCCAACCCCTCAGACAGAGACAAACACCTACAAGATCTCTATCAAACATTCTTAAAACTACAATACCCACCTGCTGAAGTGAAGAAACAGATTGACAGAGCCAGAAGAGTACCCAGAAATTACCTACTACAGAATAGGCCCAACAAAGAAAATAATAGAACGCCACTAGCCATCACCTTCAGCCCCCAACTAAAACCTCTCCAACGCATCATCAAGGATCTACAACCTATCCTGAAGGATGACCCATCATTCTCACAGATCTTGGGAGACAGGCCAGTCCTTGCTTACAGACAGCCCCCCAACCTGACACAAATACTCACCAGCAACCACACACCACACAACAAAAACACTAACCCAAGAACCTATTCTTGCAACAAAGCCCATTGCCAACTGTGTCCACATATCTATTCAGGGGACACCATCACAGGGCCTAATTACATCAGCCACACTATCAGAGGCTTGTTCACCTGCACATCTACCAATGTGATATATACCATCATGTGCCAGCAATGCCCCTCTGCCATGTACATTGGGCAAACCGGACAGTCTCTACGTAAAAGAATAAATGGACACTTGGTCCTGCATCAGCATAGGGGGAGCTGGGCTGGATGACCTCTTGAGGTCCCTTTCAGCCCGACATTTCTATGATTTTATGATATGCAGAGGCTATCATGACTTCTCTGAATATTTTATATACTTCATTTTCAGCAGACTCTCTCTTAGTGAAAGGCAATTCTCACAGCATTGTCAATCCATCTGGAACCCAAACTCTCTAAAGAAAGCTTGTTCTTGTGAAATTTCCAGCAAGGTTTCTAGATCAAAGAGGCTTGATTAAAAATTCCAAAAAGTGTTGATGTTTATTTGCTTAAACTCTGCCAAACTTTCTGAAGTGCACCCATTACTGATACTTTTTATGGGTGACCAAGTCATCATGGAAAAATGTTTCTATTATCAGGGCAACTGAGCAAACTTCAATTTATTTCCTCCATTAAGAAATTATATATATATATATATATTCCTGCATTAGCCATTGGTGCAATCGCTGGACCTACAGTATATGATATGTACAGTGCACATCCAGTGAATCTATTCAAACAGGATCTTTAGATGTGGTCTACAGTAGGTAAAATCATACCTGAATGCTTAAAAACTAAAACATATTGCACTAAATTGATGTGCAACATGACCAGAGTGCACAAGTATTTAAGAAGAGTTTTCTATATGAGTCATAATCAAAAGTGTATCTAAAAGGTAACGTAAATCACTGATTAATATAGTCATGTACATTGTGAGCCATAAGATTATTATAAGAGTCCTTCAGGTAAGTGTTGTTGGATATTTTAAAATCCTCATACAATACCTGAAAGCTGACGGTCTCAAGATTTGCAGGAACATGACATGTTTTCCTTGTGTCATTGTTTTTTATTGTTGTGCATTTTCCTCCATTGAACACATTATAAAGGATTTCACCACAGCTTTCTCCCACCAGAAGTTTAAATCTAGAGGGAAAGTAATTTACTGGAATTAGATACAGAAGAGTAAAAAAATTTTACAGCACTGTGAAAGAACTACTGATAAGAATTTCCAACTCACAAAGCTCAAATACCAGGAATGTACTCATTTTTATTGCTGTAACGCATACAGGTCCCAGCTGTGACCAAAGCCCCATTTTGCTAGTAGCTGTACATACACAGTTCTGGAGAGGCAGATTGTACCTTGTCACAAAGCCGACACTCACCGGCACGGTGCCTCCTGCTGGTCATCCTGTGAATTAGCTCAGCTCCAGCTCTGGAGTGCCCTCTGCTGGCCAAAGTCTTGCCGGCAACTCTGACAGAGGGGTAGGAGGGTGGGTGGTGGAATGGACGTGAACAACACATCTCGAAGAACAGCTGTTACGAGAAAGTAAGTAACCATTATTTCTTCTTCGTGTGCTTGTTCATGTCCATTCCACATTAGGTGAATTACAAGCTTACCTCTGGAGGAGGGTAGGAGTCACGAAACAACTGCTCGGAGGACCGCTCTGCCAACCGCCGCGTTCTCTCTGGTTTGCTGGTTGACAGCATAGTGGGTCATGAAGGTGTGCACTGAGGACCAGGTGGCTGCTCTGCAGATCTCCTGGATTGGGACCTGTGCCAGGAACGCCATGGAAGTCGCTTGCGCCCTGGTCAAGTGGGCCATGACCGCTGGGGTCAAAACACCTGTGAGCTCATAGCACCTCTGGATGCATCTTGTAATCCAAGACAAAATCTGTTGCGCTGACACCAGGAGGCCTTTCTTTCTCTCGGCTACAGCCACAAACAGCTGTGCGGATTTGCGAAAGGGCTTGGTGCGCTCCAAATAGAACACCAGCACTCGACACACATCCAGGGTGTGCAAGCTGCGGCGACCTGGGTCCATATGGGGTTTTGGGAAGAACACCGGCAGAAAAATGCCCTGGCCCAAATGGAATTGGGAGAATACCTTAGGGAGGAACTTGGGGTGCGGTTGGAGCTGCACCTTGTCCTTGTGAAATACTGTATACAGTGGCTCAGAGGTGAGGGCCCTCAGTTCAGACACCCTTCTGGCCAAGGTAATGGCAACCAGAAATGCCACCTTCTAGGAAAGGTGGAGGAGAGAACAGGAAGTGAGGGGCTCGAAAAGGGGTCCCATGAGTTTAGAGAGGACCAGGTTAAGGTTCCATGGAGGGACTGGGGGGCATGAGTACAGAAACACCCTCTCCAACCCTTTAAGGAACCATCCCACCATTGGGTGGGAAAACACCAAGCCCCCTGAGAACCCTGGATGAAGGTGGAGATGGCTGCCAGGTGTGCTCTGAGTGAGGACAGGGCTAGCCCTTGCTGCTTGCGGTGCAGGAGGTACTCCAGAATGGCCTGCACCGGAGCCTGGCATGGCCACACCTGTCGAGGTTCACACCAACAGAGAAACTTTTCCACTTGGCCATATAGGTTTCCCTGGTAGAGGACTTTCTACTGCCAAGCAAAATCTGCTGCATGGGAAGGGAGCACTGGCTCTCCAGGGCGTTTAGCCCACAGAGACTCCAAGCCATCAGGTGCAGTGACTGCAGATCAGGGTGAAGAAGCCGCCTGCAGTCCTGCGTAATGAGGTCCCGGTGTAGGGGCAGGACTACTGGGGCCTCCACCGACAGCTCTATGAGCGATGTGTACCAGTGCTGGCGGGCCCAGGCAGGGGCGATGAGGATCACCGCTGCCCTGTCCCTGTGCACCTTGAGTAGGACCTTGTGTACCAAAGGGAGCGGGGAGAAGGCATACATCAAGCCCCCTCTCCACGGGATCGCAAACACATCTGCGAGCGAGCCCGGGCTGCGGCCCTGGAATGAGCAGAACCGTGGGCACTGGGCATTGGCCCTGGTGGCAAACAGGCCTACCTGGGGAAACCCCCACCTGCAGAAGAGCAAAAGCATGACGTCCACCCTGAGCGTCCACTCGTGCATGCAGTATGACCTACTGAGGGAGATCTGCCAGCTCGTTTCATATCCCTGGGAGATAGGACGCCTCGAGGTGAATTGCGTGGGCTATGCAAAGGTCCCAGAGGAGGAGAGCCTCACGACAGAGTGGCGAGGAACAATCCCCGCCCTGCTTGTTTATATAAAAACATGGCAGTAGTGTTGTCCATCAGAACTGTCATGCTGTGACCACTCAGAGTGGTGTGAAAGTTCTGGCAGGCAAGACCAACCGCCCTGAGCTCCTTCACATTAATATGGAGCAACCGCTCTGCTCCGGACCACTACCCCTGCATCATGAGGTCCCCCAGGTCAGCCCCCCGTCCATGGTCTGACGTGGCAGGTCCGGCTGTGGGGCGGCGAAGGGGATGCCTTCGCAAATCATGGGCTGGGACTGCCACCACCGCAGGGAGTCCAGCACGTCCCTTGGGGCTGTGACTACCAAATCCAGGGGGTCCCTGCCTGGGCGGTACACCCGAGCGAGCCATGCCTGCAGAGTCCTGAGTCTCAGTCTGGCATGTCTGACCACGTGCGTGCATGGTGCCATGTGACCCAGCAGCCGCAGGCAGCACCTGGCTGTTGTCATTGGAGACTGGTGTGGGGTGGTGACCGCTTGCTGGATAGCCTGGAATCGGGATACTGGAAGGCTTGCTCTGGCCTGCACCGCATCCAGGACCACCCCTATGAATTCCACTCTCTGCGTGGGTACGAGTGTGGACTTGGGGACGTTGACCAGGAACCCCAGCTCGTGGAACAATCTCAGGGCCACCTCCACATGGCCCCACACTTCCGCCTCGGATCGACCCGCCAGGAGCCACTTGTCGAGGTATGGATACACCCGGATTCTCTGCCTCTGTAAGAAGGCTGCCACCACCGCCATACACTTTGTGAACACCCATGGAGCCGCGGCTAGACCGAATGGGAGAACCGCAAACTGGTAACGTTCTTGGCCCATGGTGAAGCATAGGAACCACCAATGTGCTGGGTGGATGGCGATATGAAAGTATGCATCCTTTATGTCGAGGGCGGCGTACCAGTCCCCCGGATCCAGGGAAGGGATGATGGTGCCCAGAGAGACCATGTGGAACCGAGCCTTGACCAGGAACTTGTTGAGCCCATGCAGATCTAGGATGGGGCGAAGGCCCCCTTTTGCCTTGAGGATGAGGAAGTACCAGGAGTAGAACCCCTTTCCCCTTAGGCTGTATGGCACCGTCTCTACCACCCCCGCCTCTAGCTGCAAGCAGACTTCCTTCTCTAGGAGATGCTCGTGAGAGGGGTCCCTAAAGAGGGACAGAGAAGGGGGATGGGAGGGAGGACAACTGCAGAGAGTACCTGTTCCACACCGTGCATAAGACCCAAAGAACCCAATGCACCGCTACAGACTAGGGACCGAATGGCTAGGCAGCAGTTCTGCAGAAAAGGACCTAGGGGTGACAGTGGACGAGAAGCTGGATATGAGTCAACAGTGTGCCCTTGTTGCCAAAAAGCCAATGGCATTTTGGGATGTATAACTAGGGGCACAGCCAGCAGATCGAGGGACGTGATCGTTCCCCTCTATTTGACATTGGTGAGGCCTCACCTGGAGTACTGTGTCCAGTTTTGGGCCCCGCACTACAAGAAGGATGTGGAAAAATTGGAGAGAGTCCAGCGAAGGGCAACAAAAATGATTAGGGGTCTGGAACACATGACTTATGAGGAGAGGCTGAGGGAACTGGGATTGTTTAGTCTGCAGAAGAGAAGAATGAGGGGGGATTTGATAGCTGCTTTCAACTACCTGAGAGGTGGTTCCAGAGAGGATGGTTCTAGACTATTCTCAGTGGTAGAAGAGGACAGGACAAGGAGTAATGGTCTCAAGTTGCAGTGGGGGAGGTTTAGGTTGGATATTAGGAAAAACTTTTTCACTAGGAGGGTGGTGAAACACTGGAATGCGTTACCTAGGGAGGTGGTAGAATCTCCTTCCTTAGAAGTTTTTAAGGTCAGGCTTGACAAAGCCCTGGCTGGGATGATTTAATTGGGGATTGGTCCTGCTTTGAGCAGGGGGTTGGACTAGATGACCTCCTGAGGTCCCTTCCAACCCTGATATTCTATGATTCTCTGGTCTGATGTAATGTTGGACCATGCACGGGAGAAACGGGACAGACAGTTCAGGAAACAAAGGGACGGATCCGGTGACTGGTCTGGTATGCTGTCCTCGAGTGCACCTGGCTTAGTGACAGGCTGGGGTTTGTGCTGGCCTTGGTTCTGGCCCGGTACATTATTGTTACTCTTGTTGTTGCACCGTCGCCTGTTATCTCTGCCTCGCCTACGGTAAGGCTCATGCCTATGGCGAGGCTGGTACTGGCGTTGAGGGGGAGGCTGCGGCTTAAAGGGCTTCTTCTGGGTTGCTGGGGTGTGCATACCCAGGGACTTAAGCATAGCCCACGAGTCCTTAAGGCTGTGCAGCCTTGTGTCTGTCTGGTCCGAGACAAGCCCAGACTCTTTGAAAGGGAGGTCCTGGAGCGTATTCTGGACCTCAGGCAGCAGGCCTGACTCCTGGAGCCAAGCCAAGTGCCTCATGACCACCCCGATGCGATTGTTCTAGCTGCCGCGTCTGCCGAATCCAGGAGGCCTGGAGAGAGGTCTTGGCTACTGCCTTGCCCTTGTCCACCAGGGCCATGAACTTCTGTTGGGACCCTTGCGGGAGGTTGTCCTTAAACTTCTCCACTGCCACCCAGGAGTTGAAATTATGCCTGTTGAGGATGGCCTGCTGGTTTGCAATCCTCAACTGAAGGCCCCCAGATGAGTACACCTTTCTGCCAAAAAGTTCCAGGTGTTTCGCCTCCTTGGCCTTAGAGGCTGGGGCCTGCTGTCCAGGGTGCTCCCTTTCATTTACCGCTGAGACCACTAGGGAGCATGGACTCAGGTGGCAGAACAGGAACTCATAGCCCTTAGATGGGGCAAAGTATTTACGCTCCACTCCTTTGGCCACTGGAGTGCTAGAGACCGGGGTCTGCCATATAGTGTTATAGTTGGACTGAATGGTCTTAATGAGCGGGAGTGCTATTCTGGATGGACCTTTGGGGCTCAAAATGTCCACCATGGGGTCCTCCTGCTCAACCGTCTCCTCAGCCTGCAATCCCAAGTTCTGGATGACCCTGCGCAGCAACTCCTGATGGGCTCTATGGTCTATCGGTGGAGGGCCGGACACTGCCGTACCCGCCACCGCCTCATCCAGGGATGACGAGGAGGATAGCTGCTGCTCGACCCCCTTTGGCTGGTCCTCCTGCTCCCCTTCTCCCATGGGAGGGGCCTCCGGCTTGGGCTGGGGCAGGAGTCCATGGGATGGCACCAGACTCGGTGCCGGTCTCTCCAGTTTATCCTGGGGGGATGCTGGAGGCCTGGATACTGTAGCCTCCGGCACTGTCTGGCATCGGTGCGAGGACCGGGACTGCTGCACCGAGTAACTTGCCCTTGACAGGGCCCCTTGGTGCTCCTAATAGGCCCAGGGGGTCCAGAAGGGCCAATGGCCTGGCAGCCCCTGTTGTGGTTGCCAGCCCACTTGAGGGTTCCTGCTGTCCGGGGCCCAGTGCGGGTAACTATAGCAGCTGGAGTTGGTGCCAGACTGCGGCGATGCTGATCACGAAGGCCACAGTGGTGCCAACAATCTGCGTTGGTGGGAGAACGAGCAGCTCCTGACTGAGTGGGAGCGGTACTGGTATCCCCAGGACCGGGACCGGGACCTGGACCAGTACCGGTGCCAGCATTCCCTGGACCGGGACCGTCTGCAGAAGTCCTCTGGCGAGGGCCGTCTCAACCGCTCCCAGTGCCAGTCTCTGGGTGGTGCCGGAGAGCGGTGTGCCCTTTCCGGTGCTTCCTTGTGCCGACCCACTCCCGGTGCCGCGACCTTCTTCTGGGCTGCTGGTAACTGTGAGTCTGCGGAGTTGGAGCTTGACCAGGACCAACTCTGGGAGCGGTGCCAGGATGGCATCATCGAGCGGCACACCATTGCCAGCTTACCCCTCGACAGCACCTGTGGCATGGGTGCCAGAGGGTTCTCCCTATGCTGGAGGGGACTTGCTGCCGACAGCTCGATGAGGTCCTTTGCAGCCTAAAAGGTGCCAGGCCTGGAGGGCTGATCCATTATGTCCTCGAGTGCATTGTCCGCACTGAGCTCATTTAGGTCTGGGCTTGGTGCGGCTTGTGCTGCCGGGACCACCGGTGTCGGTACGACGGCCTTCCCGGTGCTTGGGGCCTTGGGAGGCGCTGGCCTTCTGTACGGGGAACGACTGCGCCTTCCTTTCAGTTGCACCGGGGGCCGCACCGGAGAGGACGAGCAGTGCTGGGGCCTAGTCTGGCACTCTGGGGCTGACAGTTTATGGTGCATAGCTGGTGCCGGGTCTCTCGATGGCTCCGGAGCACTATGCACCGAAGAAGCCTGGGCCGTGTCGGGCCGTGTCAGGCCCGTTGGCTGCAATGTGGCTTTAAAAGAAAGTCTCTTTCTTTCCTTGTTCTTGGCTTAAACACCTTGCAAATCCTACACCGCTCAGTTTGATGTCCGTCCCCCAGACAACGTAGACACAAGTCGTGGGGGTCACTAACTGGCATAGGTTTGCGGCACGTGGCGCAAACCTTGAAGCCGTGCGCTTGCCGCATGCCCTGCGGCCTGGGGCGGGTGCTGGAAGCTTCCAAGTACCTAATCACTTAAGTGTCCACAAAAAAGGTATGTTAACTAACTGATAACAGCTACTCTGAAAAGGCTAAGGGACTGCTCTTCTACGAGAGAGAGAGGTTGTTCCAGCGCCACCATGGACGGTAAGAAGGAACTGGCAGGGGTTGGGCCGGCAGGGATATTTATGCACAGCGCAGTGGTGCCACTCGGGGGGGGGCGGGGGGAGGCCACCGCCCAAAGGGAGCCGCTATGGGAAAAAGTTTCCGACTCCTGTGCATGCAGCGAGCGCGCACACCTAATGTGGAATGGACGTGAACAAGCACTCGAAGAAGAAGAACCCTATTTAGGGGCGGCAGATTTGTAGAAATTTTAGTGGGCAGGGGATTGGAGTGCAGGCTCTGGGAAGGAGTTTGGGTGCAGAAGGGGTGAGAGGTTGGGCTCTGGCAGGTAATTTGGGTGGGGGAGGGGGTCTGGGGTGCAGGCTCTGGGATGGAGTTTCGGTGCTGAGTGCAGGCTCCAGGTTGGGGCAGGGGGTGGGAGTGCAGGAGGGGATGAGGGGTGCAAGCTCTGGGAGAGAGTTTGGGTGCAGGCTCCAGGCTGGGGTAGGGGGTGTGGGGGCAGGAAGGGGTGAGGGGTGCAGGCTCTGGGTTGGAGTTTGGGTGCCGGCTCTGGGGTGGGGGTTCAGGCTTTGGAAGGGAGTTTGGGGGTGGGAGGGGGCATGGGAAAGGGGTGGGGATGCAGGCTATGGGAGGAGGTGGGGGGGTGCAGCCCTTACTGGGGGCTCCTAGGCAGGGCAGACTGGGGGGGCCTCTGTGTGCTGCTACCCCCAGGCACAGCCCCTGCAGCATCCTATTGGCCACAGAGGCACTTGGGGCCAGAGCAGTGTGGGTAGACACAGACCCGCCCTCCCCAGGGACCGAAGGGAGAGGCCGGCAGCCATGTGTAGCAAGCAGGCAGGAAGCTGCTCAGCTCCGCTGTGCTGCCTGGTGGTGGGTGGGGGCCCTGGGCTGTTTTAAATTGCCTGGGGGACAAGTGGTGAGGGGAGCAGCCAGGGGTGGAAGGTGGGGCCGAGGGAGAGACCCGGCCGCAAACATTGCTAGAGCTGGGTCCCGGGCCAGGAATATCCCTGGTGCCAAGGCACCAGGTGCCCACAGAATTCGCCACCCATGACCCTATTGATTTCAGCAATGTTCCAGGTGGATGCTTATGTGGATGTAATTGCAGAAGCACGGCCTAAAAGACAAATATTCAAATACAGACTAGGAAACTCAGATGGACTTGGCTTCATATCGTGTCTTTAAAATAAGACCCCCCACCACACATTACCTTAAGAAGATATTAAGGTTGCAATGTCTCACTCAAAAGTTAGGAAATGCCCGAAGTAAGGTTGCCTGTGCAAACTTAATTCAGCCCCCTGGTTACATGCATTATGATACAGTCTTTAATTACTTGATTACACACTATTTTTCCCAAAGGAAAAATATACTCCGTGCCATCTTTATTATTCAAGCCATGATCTGAATACAGAATTATTCATTTCCTCATAGGCTTTTCTGTGCTGCTCATCACAATGGTATCTGAGTGATTCATAAACATTAACTGATTTATTTTCATAGTATCCCTGTGAGGTGGGAGGGAACTGAGACACAGAGAGATTAAAATCAAGTGTCCACTAATTTTGGTTGCCTAGGATCTGATTTTCAAGGTACTTAGCATTATATAGGATTGTACTGATTCAAAGCAGCACTCCCATCGACTTCAGTTGCAGCTGTGACTGCTTAGCCCCAGTGTTGCAAGTAGAGCCCTCAAAAAATGACGAACATACAATGGCCATCTGAGAAAAGTTTGCTTTAAGTGACTCACCCGAAACTTTGTGGAAGAGGCAGCAATATAATCCACTTCTCCACGGCAGCATTCAACTGGCTTAACCATGAAACCACCCTTGCTCTACCTGCAATCCCCTACTTCACTACATTCATTCACTACACTCCTTCCAGCTTTTGCACAAAATGAGACAGGGCACTTACAGACAACAGTCTCCTTCACTACCCAACCCTGATTCAGTCACAGAACTTGGTCCATCCTGTGTACTGAATGAAGCAGGATTCTGTGGAAAAATAGAATGGGATCACATAATTAAAGACTCTCATAATGCATATGCAGAGGTAGCCTTAATACTGGTATTTCCTAATTTTTAACTGGTTGCCTTTTCAATCTAGCATTCGTTTAACATAGTGTGTGTATACTATATAATTTCCTAGGTTTCTCAAAAAACCGCAAACTTTAAAAACAGAATTTCAGTCATGCAGAATCATACTGGGTCATTAACAGGATTGGAACCTTTAGATCCACTGCACAGACCCCTTCCACTTCAACTACCTGAGTAACAGATAACAGTACTTGGTCCTCATCCACTATACTAGACAGAGGGAGATTTGAGATACAGGGATGTTTGCTGAGAGCACAGGAAGGGTGATGAGACTCAGGAGTCTTGGATTCCATTCCAGGTTTTGGAGAGAGCGTGTTCCAGTGATCAGACTCTTCTGCCTGTTCGCCCTCTTCCCCCAGCCCCAGGTCGACCCCTTTCTGTCCCTGCACCAACTCCTTCTTATACCCCCACAACTGCTCCTCCTCGTGGCCTGAGTGCTGTCTCTTTGCTGTGTCCGTCCCCAGTCTCGCCCTCGAGGCTCCGCATTCAACCTCCAGTCTCCCCCGCCCCCGTACGAAAAGCGGTCGAGTTGAGGTTGGGTTTAGCCCACACTCTGGCTGGGTGACAGCCTGGAGGCAGGAGCCCAGAACCCGTCCAGCTAAAAGTGCTTCCTAAGGCCAGCGCGCGCAGGTCCGGGGTAGCTAACACGTGTTAGCGAACCCGGTGCGAGACGCAACCCCGGCCCCTCTCCGCACGCGGGACACCAGCAGCGCTCTCGGCCCCTCGCCTGCTTGTCGGACTAGCTCCCTGCACCCCGCCCGCGGCCCTAATTCAATCCTCCTCCTCGGGCCTGCCTGCCCAGCAGGCCCCGGGGGCAACGGGCCAAGATAAAGCAAGTCCCAGCCTCCTCCGCCTGGGAAAACGGCGCCTCCAGCCCGCGGAACTGATTCCACTTCCCCGAGCTGGAGTCAGCCAGGCAGGGAAATTCCCACCGCACCGTCGCGGCGGAGAGCGGCGGCCCCAGGAGGAATGCGCTGGCTGCCCGCCCGTCAGCCTTGGCGGGGGTGAAGCACCCGGCCCCGGCCCGAGGCAGCGGCGCAGTCCCCCGCGCCGCCGGTCCCCAGAAGGAGCCTGGGAAGCGCAGCCCCCTCCCGCTCCAAGCCGCCGTTCCCGTAAAGCCAGCTGGGGGCGGCTGATTCACCGCGGGGGCAGCTGGCGAGCACGGAGTCGGGCCAGTCCCCGCTAACCCACACGGCAGCCCGGCCCAGCTGCTAAAACTCCCAGCTTCCCAATCCCTGGTGAGCGAGCGGGGAAGGGAAGGGAAGGGAAGGGAAGGGAGGGCTCTGCATGCGGCGTGTGCCCCGCTTCAGGTGCCTTCCCCTAGCCAGGCTAGACGCCTTCGTAGCGAGCCCGCGGCTACCCAGCCCCCGGCAGCTCCAGCAGCCAAGGCAGTGAGTACCCCTTTCCCCCACCCCCTCCTGCTGGCCCTCTCTCCCGCTCTCTTTACTCCGTTTATTTTCCAGGGCAGGATGATTCCTGGGCACTTAACATGGGTGGTGATTTGAGGGACGGTGGGAGTTCAAATTTATCTCCCCCACACACCATCCATGGCCAACAAAAGCCCTTGTGGTTCCACTGGTGGCGTTTGAAAGTGGGCTTTTCTATCACTAGCAAGTCTTTATTGCAAAGGTCTCCTTTTTGAATTTCAAACCTCCTATTGCTTGGTAAGGGTCTAATTAATTAACACATCCTGCAGTTTTGTTCTCCGACTCCTCTTTCGGTGACCCAGAGAGGGATGAATATTTTGCCCACAAATTAGGCCTAATTAGGGCTGTCAAGCAATTAAAAAAATTAACTGTGATTAAGCGCACTGTTAAAGAATGATAGAATACCATTTATTTAAACATTTGTGGATTTTTTTACATTTTCAAATCTATTGATTTCAAATACCATACAGAATACAAAGTGTACAGTGCTCACTTTATATTATTTTTATTACAAATATTTGTAAAAAACAAGAAATAGTATTTTTCAATTCACCTAATATGAATAATGTAGTGCAATCTCTATCATGAATATTGAATTTACAAATGTAGAATTATGTACAAAAAATAACTGTATTCAACAATGTAAAACTTTAGCGCCTATAAGTCCACTCAGTCCTATTTCTTGTTCAGCCAGTCACTCAAACAAGTTTGTTTACATCTGCAGGAGATAATGCTGCTTGCTTCTTGTTTACAATGTCACCTGAAAATGAGAACAGGCGTTCGCATGGCACTGTTGTAGCTAACATCACAAGATATTTACATGCCAGATGCGTCCATGCCGATGACACATTCTGCTTGATTACAATCCAAAGCAGTGCAGAAAGATGCATATTCATTTTCAACATCTGAGTCTGTCGTCATCAGCAGAAGGTTGATTTTCTTTTTTGGTGGTTCAGTTCTGTAGTTTCCGCATTGGAGTGTTGCTCTTTTAGACTTCTGAAAGCATGCTCCACACCTCATCCCTCTCAGATTTTGGAAGACACTTCAGATTCTTAAACGTTGGGTGGAGTGCTGTAGCTATCTTTAGAAATCTTACATTAGTACCTTCTTTTGTCAAATCTGCAGCGAAAGTGTTCTTAAAACGAACAACACGTGCTGGTCATCATCCAAGATTACAATTCTCCCCAAATTTGAGTAGCAGCCGTGTTAGTTTGTATTCGCAAAAAGAAAAGGAGTACTTGTGGCACCTTAGAGACTAACCAATTTATTTGATGCATCCGATGAAGTGAGCTGTAGCTCACGAAAGCTGATGCTCAAATAAATTGGTTAGTCTCTAAGGTGCCACAAGTACTCCTTTTCTTTTTGCGAATTCTCCCCAAGGAGTTCAGTCACAAATTTAATTAACGCATTTTTTTTAACGAGCGTCATCAGCATGCAAGCATGTCCTCTGGAATGGGGGCCGAAGCATGAAGGGACATACTAATGTTTAGCATATCTGGCATGTAAATACCTTGCAATGCTGGCTACAAAAGTGCCATGCAAATGCCTTTTCTCACCTTCAGGTGACATTGTAAATAAAAAAACGGGCAGCATTATCTCCCATAAATGTAAACAAACATGTTTGACTGGCTGAACAAGAAGTAGGACTGAGTGGACTTGAAGGTGCTAAAGTTTTACACTGTTTTGTTTTTGGGTGCGGTTATTTTTTTTGTACATCATTCTACATTTTGTAAATTGAACTTTCATGATAAACAGATTGCACTTCAGTACTTGTATTAGGTGAATTGAAAAATACTATTTCTTTATCATTTTTACAGTGCAAATGTTTGTAATAAAAAATAAAGTGAGCGCTGTACACTTTGTATTGTGTTGTAACAGAAATCAATATATTTGAAAATGTAGAAAAACATCCAAAAATATTTAATAAATTTCAATTGGTATTCTATTGTTTAACAGTCCGATTAAAAGTGCGATTAATTTTTTTGAGTTAATCGCGTGAGTTAACTGTGATTAATCGACAGACCTAGGCCTATTATCTGACACACCAACTTTGATTCATTTATCTTCCATTTTTTCCAAGCATAGTCCTTAATCATATCAGCATGGCCTTTACTGTTTGGAGTAATGTAGTCTCATTGTCTGGTTCTCTTGCACCTGTTTATAACATTTATTACTGAAAGCAAATTAACCTACTTTCCACCACCATTTTTTTATTATATGTTATATGAAAGTTCACAAGATGTTACAATACTTTTTACAAATGAGGTTACAACTAGGGTAAATTTGTAGCCTCAAATATTCCAACCGTGACCATAAAGTGGCTGGTGTGTTACTCTAGACACATTTGTCATAGAACTTAGAAAGAATGTTGGGAGGGGGAGCTAAAAGCTGGATCCTGACACTTGTTGGTCTCAGTGCAACAATTTCTACTGCATAAATAGAGAAAAAATATCAATGCTCCTCTTCAGACACCCTGACCCTGATGCATCCTGGCCCAGCAATACAGTCAAATACGACATCTAGTATCTGCTGGAGCAACTAATACTTGGTCCCGATACTTTGTTTCGTTGTTTAAATACATTGTTCCAGCAACAACAACAAAAAGCTGAACACATCCCAACAACGATGCTGCAAATCCTGCTGCTAGATCCTGCCAGATTTTGGCTCCAGTTTCCAAGATGCCACTACTTTAGAGAACATGTTTACCTGCTCCTACTGCATCTCAGAAATCCAGACCTGGACACATCTGATCACAATAGCCCTGCAAAAACTCAGCTTTCTCATCTGGATCCTGTCAAATCATACCAAATTTTGGTCACAAATGCAACTGTAAGTCAAAACAGAGGAAAGAAGTACTGTATTGCTTCTGCTGTCTCTCTCTCCTCATCCCCCACACTTACTTCAGCAAACCTCAACATATTTGGGTGGAAGCAAGCAGCAAAAACTTCAATAGATCACCTGTATCCTGCTGGATCAGGCTAATTTTTGGTTGCATGTCTCCCTCCCCTCCACCCCTGCAACCCACATTGCCCCCCTTTTACCACCCTAATTTAGGAGATATGCAATTTCCCCTAGTCCAGAGTAAACCAAATCCCAACATCAGTTCACATAGCAGATTCCTGAAGTAGATCATGATACTAGCACTCTTATTGCTGCAGGATCCCTTACGTTGGGCTACTGATTCCATCAGTATCAGTCACAGACCTGGACCCTGGCACTTTACAGACTGCGATATAGCATGTCTTCCTTGAGAGGTATGGGGAGTGCAAGGACTTCACATATTTGAAGAGACACATGAGCATGTAATGCTCTTTTTGGGGGGGGCGGGGGGGGGGGAATAAAAGCCTTCACAGGAGACTATTATTAATTACATAATATCTTCCCTGTTTGGGTAATAATGCATGAGGTTAGGTTTCTAAAGAGCTTTGTATTTATCAGAAAAACAAGAGTAAGTGATGACTTAAGTACAACTTTATGTGTCTAGGAGACCTGAATGGTATCCGTTCATTTCTTACATATGCATTTTTAGAAGCCTGTTATTTACCCATTAAACACAACAGCTCATGAGATGCTTTCTGTTTCTCTCTTATGAAGATTTTATATATATATATTCAGAAAAAGACTGCATATGTAAAAGAGATTGACTAATTTGTAGAATTCAGCTGTGTATTTTTTCAAAATACTAAGAGTTAGCAGGTCATATTATGACTAGTCAATGCCATATTTAATTTCTTAAGGGTTCTTTTCGGTTCCAGGCTGCCTCAGTGGATGCTACTCCACAGAATCTTTGTGAGCCTCCAAATACATACTAAGAACAAAGTAAAGGAGTACTTGTGGCACCTTACAGACTAACAGATTTATTTGAGCATAAGCTTTCGTGAGCTACAGCTCACTTCATCGGATGCATTCAGTGGAAAATACAGTGGGGAGATTTATATACATAGAGAACATGAAACAATGGGTGTTACCATACACACTGTAACGAGAGTGATCTCTTAAGGTGAGCTATTACCAGCAGGAGAGCGGGGGAGGAGGGAACCTATTGTAGTGATAATCAAGGTGGGCCATTTCCAGCAGTTGACAAGAACGTCTGAGGAACAGTGGAGGGGGGGGGGGGAATAAACATGGGGAAATTGTTTACTTTGTGTAATGACCCATCCACTCCCAGTCTTTATTCAAGCCTAAGTTAATTGTATCCAGTTTGCAAATTAATTCCAATTCAGCAGTCTCTCATTGGAGTCTGTTTTTGAAGTTTTTTTGTTGAAGAATTGCAACTTTTAGGTCTGTAATCAAGTGACCAAAGAGATTGAAGTGTTCTCCAACTGGTTTTTGAATGTTATAATTCTTGATGTCTGATTTGAAGATGTCATCCCATGTAGCGCAAGTAGAGTAGGGGCATTAGGGGATGAGAGCTGAGGAAGCGTTGTTCTAAGTCAGCCATAAAAATATTGGCATACTGTGGGGCCATGTTGGTACCCATAGCAGTGCTGCTGATTTGAAGGTATACATTGTCCCTAAATGTGAAATAGTTGTGTGTGAGGGCAAAATCACAAAGTTCAGTCACCAGGTTTGCCGTGACATTATCAGGGATACTGTTCCTGATGGCTTGTAGTCCATCTTTGTGTGGAATGTTGGTGTAGAGAGCTTCTACATCCATAGTGACCAGGATGGTGTTTTCAGGAAGATCACCGATGGATTGTAGTTTTCTCAGGAAGTCAGTGGTATCTCGAAGATAGCTGGGAGTGCTGGAAGCGTAGGGACTGAGGAGGGAGTCTACATAGCCAGACAATCCTGCTGTCAGGGTGCCAATGCCTGAGATGATGGAGCGTTCAGGATTTCCAGGTTTATGGATCTTGGATAGCAGGTAGAATACCCCTGGTCAGGGTTCCAGGCGTGTGTCTGTGCGGATTTGTTCTTGTGCTTTTTCAGGGAGTTTCTTGAGCAAATTGTGTAGTTTCTTTTGGTAACCCTCAGTGGGAATAGAGGGTAATGGCTTGTAGAAAGTGGTGTTGGAGAGCTGCCTAGCAGCCTCTTGTTCATATTCCGACCTATTCATGATGACGACAGCACCTCCTTTGTCAGCCTTTTTGATTATGACGTCAGAGTTGTTTCTGAGGCTGTGGGTGGCATTGTGTTCTGCACGGCTGAGGTTATGGGGCAAGTGATGCTGCTTTTCCACAATTTCAGCCTGTGTACGTCGGCGGAAGCACTCTATGTAGAAGTCCAGCCTGTTGTTTCGACCTTCAGGAGGAGTCCACCCAGAATCCTTCTTTTTGTAGTCTTGGTAGGAAGGTCTCTGTGGGTTAGTATGTTGTTCAGAGGTGTGTAAAAAACCTGTGTAAAAGAGTATGTTACTGCAGAGGAGATCTAGTAACTTAAAAGTGAAAAAGACTTCCAGCCTGCCAGACCTATTAGCACAACGTTGAAACTGTTAAAGAGTCATGCAAGTGGTAATAAAGCCATTTAACAGGCATTTGACAAACCCCAGGCATATTCCTGTCAATTTCTGAATTTACTGACAAAAGCAGTTGTGCATTACTGTAATATTTACTCAGAACATGTTAGTCTACAGAACCTTTGTTTAAAATTTGCTTAAAAAATATTTCATTAGTGAGTTGGTGAAGATTATAAAATCACATCTCTAAAAATCCTTGCATAGATTTTTAGATGCACAATCATCTTTAGCCTTAAATGCTTGGATCTTCAGACATACAGTTTTTTAAATGACAGGTTTCAGAGTAACAGCCGTGTTAGTCTGTATTCGCAAAAAGAAAAGGAGTACTTGTGGCACCTTAGAGACTAACCAATTTATTTGAGCATGAGCTTTCGTGAGCTACAGCTAATATTTTTTACAAGCTAATGAAACTTGTAAATAAAAATATGTCAAATTAGCAGTAAACTGTAAAATAAAAGACTTTGGAAACAGGGCCTGATTATCATTTATAGTAAAGGTATTGTACAGCACTCTGGCATGGGTCTTAAAGTGAGTTTTCATTCACGTGAAGTGAGCTGTAGCTCATGAAAGCTCATGCTCAAATAAATTGGTTAGTCTCTAAGGTGCCACAAGTACTCCTTTAGTTTTTTAAATAAATCCTTCAAAAGACCACATTTATCTAAAATACACATTTTAATTTTAATTACTATAGAAAAAAAACTTGCTTCCAAAATCTTCCTGTCCTTTTGATCCATCCCTTTCTCCCTTCTCCCCCTTGCCCCGGATGAAGAGAGCCCTTATAGAGACAACACCCCTTTCCTTCCAGATAGCTGGACAGAGAGTTTCCCTTTCTTTACTTCTGACTATCTGATGAACTAGTTTTAAAAGAACCCTCCAGCAAAATCAGTACCTAGTAAGATATAAAATCCTTTATGCCATGCCTAAAATCCATGGAAAAATATTTTTTAAAGTTGGTGAAATTTCATAAACATGTCTATTGTTATGGAGATCACACAAAGTAAAATAGTGTTCCCTTTTTCTAAGGGCAATGAACATTGTTATGAACACACTAAATCTCTGTGACTTATTATTTTAAAATAATGTCTTTGTTTCAGTGAGTTAAATATGTAGTGATCTGGAATGATTACTTTATGAAGGCTTAAGAGTACACTTAAAATATAAAATCAGCTTAGAAATACTGATTAAGAAAATGTAAAAAAGAGAAGAGCTGCATCATGTATTCCATAATATTTAATGTTGTATTCAGCAAGACAGCTGACTTGCCCTTACTACAAAGTTTTTGGAAATAAATCTGACAAACTTCAGGGCATATCAAAAAACCTGTGACTGACATTTATTATTCACAAGTTTAGTGCTTTTAATTAGGTACCTTCTGCATGTCCAGTCTTCACCATCTGGCTTGCAGTGGAAAAATGCTACATTTTCTTTAGAAAGAAATTGCAGAAGAGTGTTTTTTTTCAAATGTCATTTGCTTCATTTGGGTTCAGGGATTTGGCTGGAAGGTGGTGAGCAGGGTGAGGGAGGGAAGAGAGAAGGGAGACAGTGGGGAGGGATGGGGCCTGTGCAGAGTGGGGGCGGGACCTGGGGCAGAGCAAGGGTCAAGTATATGCGGGGCCACAGGCAGAAGAGGTGGGCTGGGGAGCTAGCCTCCCCAAGTGGCAGCTTCACCCACTGCCCATGACAGCAGGTAAGAATGGGTCAGCTCCCGCACACGCAGCGTGCACTGCAGTCTCCTTAGGCAGGGGCCGTATTCACAGAGCCGAATACGCTGGCGCTGCGCATTCTGTGAGAGGGAGAAGGTACGGGGGTCTCTGCGGGGAACGATGACTCTCCACCACCGTGAGGCGGGCAGGTGTCTTGGTATCCTTTGCTGCCTCCCCTCTGCCCCCCGGGCTGCCGTCAGGCATAGGGGCACCAGTTTCATAATACTGCATAGGGAATGCTCCTGGTGGCAGCATTCCATGTGATTCTCCCAACCCTTGCAACTCCTCTCACTGCACAGAGCAAAACCTACGTTGTCACAGAGCAGCATTAGATTACGAGTTTCCTTTGGCTGCTCTTCACACGTTTTCCTGAGAAAAGAGAGAGAGTGAGAAGAGGAAAACAGGAAATACGTGCAGGGTTGCGAGAGAGAGAGAGGAGTAAGCCAGGGAAAGGGAGAAAGGAATTAGCAAAGTGGGACTGAAGGACAAGAAAATTGCAGAAGAAAGTCCTACAGGGAAAAACTCAGCTGAAACCTGGTAGGTATTTGTGTTAGCATATTGTTTTTCAGAGTAACAGCCGTGTTAGTCTGTATTCGCAAAAAGAAAAGGAGTACTTGTGGCACCTTAGAGACTAACCAATTTATTTGAGCATAAGCTTTCGTGAGCTACAGCTCACTTCATCGGATACATAAAATCCGATGAAGTGAGCTGTAGCTCACGAAAGCTTATGCTCAGATAAATTGGTTAGTCTCTAAGGTGCCACAAGTACTCCTTTTCTTTTTGCATATTGTTTTTAACAGTTTTCTTTGGTTTGTTTTTGCTTTTGAAAAGGACAGGCCTTTTAGAATAATGTCCCGTACTTCGGACACTCTTTGTTATCATTTGTCTTTTCTTTTTTTCCTCTTCAGCTGCAGTTTCTTTATTTCTGTCATCATCTCTCTCCCACGGTTTCTTTTTTTTGTTTTGTTTTTTAATTCCTTCACTGTCACACTCACTTTCATGCTTGACAGTTCTTAAGCCGGACCTGAAAAGGGATGGGAAGGATTGGTATAAGCAATGTTGCTGTTAAAGGGTTCTTCCCATAGCCATTGCGGGGAAAGGGAAAGGTAACATGTTAGTCGGGACAGTTCTTGAAGGAATAAGGTTGGTGGATTGCTAGGTGTGCCTAACATCAATTATCAACTATCCGATGAAGTGAGCTGTAGCTCACGAAAGCTTATGCTCAAATAAATTTGTTAGTTAGTCTCTAAGGTGCCACAAGTCCTCCTTTGACTTTTTATCCCCTCTACGAATCAAACCTTTCTTCATAAGCTGACCTCACTCACATGAATTGAGTTTGCATTATCAGGTTTTAAAAGTCACAAACTGAGGGTCCTTAAACTTGAGGAAACAGGCCAAACAGAGAGCAAACATTTCAAAGAATAGTGGAAACTTGGATCCTTAGCTGGTGTAAAATGGCATACCTGTACTGAAACCAATAGAGCTACACTGATTTACACCAAATGAGGATCTGACTCTGGGTGCTGAAATGTCCAGAAGAAAAATGTACATGACTAAAATAAGGAGAAAAAAATATTTGGCAAGTAATCAGTTAGCCTTGTGTGTATTTCTGATTTTAGTGCAGATGTGAAAAATACTGTTATGCAAGCATGCAAATTCCGCTGTTTATTGTACTATGGAAAATATTTTTTTTAAAACCCACAATTTAGTAAAATAGTTTATTTATGGAATTAATTTCTTACTGGTAAAATTTATGTAAACAGGCATCTTTGCAGACACAAAATTAGCCCATAAATGTAATTTGAAGCAGCAGATTTTTCTCTTCAAGCTAATGAAACTTGTAAATAAAAATATGTCAAATTAGCAGTAAACTGTAAAATAAAAGACTTTGGAAACAGGGCCTGATTATCATTTATAGTAAAGGTATTGTACAGCACTCTGGCATGGGTCTTAAAGTGAGTTTCATTTAACATCCATTTAAGGCCCCATTATATTACTAGAGTGGTGTAAAGCGGTTTAGTGTAAATAAATCTACTCACATATAGCCTATTAAATCTACACATATACAGCTTGGTCCTGTTGTGCCATACTCTAATATGGGACTGTATGTGCAGGTCACAGAATCCATCCCAAAATATGATGCTATCTTTTTAATCTAATCACTGAGTGATACTAGTATAAAATATTTGGTTGAACCATCGTAGTCAACTACCAAAGAATTGCTATTTCAAAATATGGAATTATTTTGATGACTCAAGTAAATGGCAAGGAAAAAGTATGAAAATTCCATGTCTACCTTATTCAGGCTACTCGAGTGAGAGTTAATCTTAAAATGACTGTTCAAGAATTATGTTTTATTGAAATTGAATTTGCATTTTATTCCAAGGTTGCAATTCTTTTTGTCCTCATGATGACAGCTGTGCATGTATATTGCCTTCCTGTGTGTTGCTTCCTGATCCCTGTTCCTGTTCATTTTCTGGCTCTCTAAACTCAGTGTTCCAGTTCCTATTCCTGTGTATGTACATAGCATTGGGTGTGTGCAGTTACCCAGGGCCTGCTGCTACAAACCTGCCATTTGTACTGTTATTATGTTTTGTTCACACTGTTGCTGACTTGCGTGGTTCATGGTTATTATATGTTTTGGTTTGATTGACCACTTACTTGCTTTGATTTCCTTGTGTTTTGGGATAACTGTTCTGGGGTGGACCAGAGTGTAACATTATGGTAACGAGTGCTTCTATTCTGCAACACATGCTACCTGCACATCCTTTGGCTGTTGACTGGCAATACTTTATTTGGAATTTTCTAAACTATGTGCAGATTCTGAACTTTCTGATGCTGCTAGATTACCCTCGCTACAGAACTGCTTAGCCCATGATGCCGTTGATATTTATGATGGACTCCCAAAGCCCAAGTCCTCCTTAGTCACTGAGGCGCTGCACAGCCACGTCAATTTTGGGACTGGAGATTCTGTTTTGCTAAAGAGGAAAACATATGTTGAAGCTTGCCAGCAGTCCAACAAAACCATATGTGAGTTTGCGTATCATTTGTTGTGGTTGGCCCAGGACTGTGAATTTGGGAACATTATGATGACTATGCTGAGGGATATTTTTGTGACTAGCATAGCCAAGGACTCCCTGGGTGAACAGTTACTGGCTGAAGATGTTAGAGCTCTAACTTTTGATGCTTCAGTTGCTAGGAGTGAGGCATTTGAGAGGGCTCGGGTTGAAAGGGGTCTGTGTCTCAGACTGCTGCTACCTTTGTGTCTACCCTTAAACTGTTGCCGGCACCCAGTGCCGAGAGGCTGAACAACAGCTTGAGTTGGTTCGTTACCCGGTGTGCTACACCCAATAATCACAACGGGGTGGAGAAGCAGAAAAGTTTATTTGCAGCTGCAAAAAGGTAGAGGGAGAATAAAATCTCAAATCCTGCACCCAGAGCAGGAAGTTACACTGGCTTTTATACATCCTTTTTCCCAGCATACTTATCCAATAGCAAGCTGCCCCAAGTATCCATATAGCCAGCCAATCCAGTTACCAGCTAGTTCCCTGATTCTCTGTATCATTTATTAAACTATACATAAAGCTGCTTTATTCAGCATTGTTCTTCCATATCTGCCCTGTGTGGCCTTGCTTAGTTTCAGGCAGTCTGACTCTGCAACATATTGTTGCAGATTCTCAGCATAACTGCTGTGTGTGCCTCCAGGCGGGGGGGCCAAGGACACTTGGGCCTAGTACGCGGAGCTGCTGCGAGTGGCTCCAGGCGGGAGGGGGGGCCAAGGACACCTGGGCCTAGTGCAAGGGGTCTTCATCGACACTCGTGGTCTTCCATCCCCTCGAGTTACCTAGTGGCCATGCCCCAGTGTCCCCAACAAAATCATTAGCTGCTCCTGCTTCCATCACCCAAAGAAAGTCATATAATGCTACCTACTCCTGCTCCACACCCTCAGCAGCAAAAGTTGCCAGCTTCTCACTGTTTCTGCTGTGGTAGTACGAGTCACTTGGTCAACTTCCCTGCCTGCCTGTATAGAACTGCTGTGTGTTGGGCTCGTGGGAATGAAGAACACTTTAAATTAGAGTACTGTCGTATACTGGTTCGCAATGATGGGAGGCCTGAAATGCATGCTGTAAACATGGAGCCACATGAGACCACTTTTATCAGGGACTCTGATGTTTCCTTTCATATGGCAAGGCCCTGGGATCCCATATCAGATAAATTTATGATATACCTCTAAATGCATGGTGGATACAGGTGCCAAAGTTAACATTCTCCCCTCTGGATTAGTTCACAGTCTGGAAATTTGCCTGAATACAATGGTTATAAAAGGATGGAATTTGTACGCTTTGCAGACAGTGGGTGAAGCTATATCCTCTGTGCTCTACAAAGGCATAGCCTTGACTGCAATGTTTTATGCTGTTAAAGACACTTTGTGAATGCTGCTCTGTTGCGCTGTTTATAATGATTATTTTTATGAAATAAGTGATTGACAGTAATTGGTATTAATCATGAGGTAGTTTGTTTACTACAGGTATTTGCAATCTGAAGCTTTTGTATAAATGAAGATTGAATGTTTATGGCTCTGTGGAAGACACTTGAGTCAAAGCATTAGCTATAACTATATATTTTACATATTAAGAATTCTGTTTGTTACCTAATTCCTAATCAGATGTTAGTTATTTAAATGTTTAATACATATTTTTTGGTTTTTAATGGGGTGTTATAGCCTTTCTCCTTGTTATTTGGTTTAATTAACTACAATCACATACAAATATGATCAAAATATAGCATTATATTAGATCAGTGGTTCTCAAACTTTAGCAACCCGAGGACCCCCATTTTGGTTTAACATTTTTCACAGACCCCCAAACCCCCCGCTTAGCTCCAGGCCCCACCCGCACCCACCTCTTCCCCCGAGACCCCACCCTGTCCCCCCTCTTCCCACTCTACTCCTGCCCCTTCTTGTCCCTGCCTCTTTCTGCCCCGTCTCCACCTCTGCCCCTCCTCTTCCTGCCCCTCCCCTAGCATGCCCCATCCCCGCTCCTCACCCTCCCTCCCAGCGCCTCCTGCATGCCAATAAACAGCTGTTCCTCGGTGTGCAGGAGGCACTGGGAAGGAGGGGGAGGAGTTGAGGAGCAGGGTTGGCAGACCCCCTGGAGTACCCTCGCAGATCCCAGTTTGAGAAACGTTACATTAGATCATTATAGTGCTGAATGCTGCAGCTAGCTCAGGAATATATATGATGCATAGAAAGGAATATAATATTGTACCAACCATTCTTAATGTATAATAAGTAACAATACAATATCCTAAATGAAATGCACTAAATCAATTGATGCTGCACATGGATGGAGTTAGGTGGTCACATTTGTATTCATTTTTAGAAAGTAGTTAAAAGTTCAGTTTAGATAAAAACTTTTTTTTTTAAACGAAAGTAGTTTAGGCAAAAGGCCTGATGTTGCAGTTCTTACTCAGTCAAAATTCCCAGTGAATTTAGAATCATAGAACCATAGGGTTAGAAGGGACCGCAAGGGTCATCTAGTCTAATCCCCTCCCAAGATGCAGGATTTGTGTGTATACCATACAAGACAGATGGCTATCCAGCCTCTTTTTGAAAACCTCTAGTGAAAGAGATTCCACGACTTCCCTAGCAGTTTATTCCATTGTCCTACCATACTTACAGTTAGGAAGTTTTTCTTAGCTGGTTACGTCTATGACATCAAAGTCAAAGAACAGAAGTGCACGCAAATGCAGATGTGCTCTCTCGCCTGCCCATGCTAGTTGAAAGGCGACCTGTAATCGAGACAGAATTTATCAGATTTGTCAACTTTTTTCACATTAGGTTTGCCCCAGTGACTTGTTTAATGGAAAGTTAGCTTGTATAAGGACTACAGGATTGACCCCCCCCCGGTTAGAGATAAAGACCAGATAATTTCTGCTTTCTCATTTCATTGTGTGTGTGTCATGAGTGAGCTTGATCCTATAAATTGCTGAGTATGCTAGCTCCAATCTAGAACAGCACTTATGTAAATATTTAATTTTAAGTTGCTAGGACTGCTGATGTGCTTATGGTTAAGCATGTACGTAAATGCTGTGCTTAATCAGGGCCAGGGTATTCAGCATTTCACAATATCAAGCCCATAATGAGCAACAAATCAGATAAAATAATTTGGGCTAAATCCTACAAAACACTACAAGACATGACTCCTTTTGGGCTTAATTATCTTCAAACTGATACTAGTGTAAACAGGGAATAATGCATCTGAAATAAACAGAGTTATACTGGCATGAAATTGGTGCGAGTGCAAACAGACTCAGCACCCTGACTTTAAATGATTTTTCCCCTAAATAAGGAAAGAAAGAGCTGTGTCTCTGAACTCCTTTGGTATAATTGAAATAAAATCCATTAAATAGAATGTTGTCTGAGGTTTAATGTTACTTGCTTTGAAAGGATTCTGCTTAGTTGCATATTGCACTTATGCAGCAGAGACCATCCATTAGTCTATCAGAAAGGGAAATTTGTGCAAAACTCATATGAATAATTTTCCATTGATCTCTCTTAAATTAGATCAGCTAGAAAAAAAATTTCTAAACTTTTAACAGTGCAAATAACTGGTTTGCTATAGCTAGCTCTTGCAGCGGTCCTTTGGTTATATGTGAATTCACTGAATATGAACATACTATGTGTTATAAGTAGGGAGATCAATTATTTGGCCAAACAGTACAAAAATTCACTCCACATGACAAATTAATATATCCCTGAATCGGTAATATTTTAAACAAATAAAGTAGGTATTTCCATTCCTTTGACCCCTCTTAACTGGCAGTCTCATACAACTAGATTCTGTGTTCACTTACTTCAGCATAAATGCAGGGAAACTCATTGAAGTCAGCGCTCGTAGTACAGTATGTAAAGATAATTGATGTTCAAATTTGGGAGAGTCCACTGAATACATTTGTACTTGTAAGAATTTTTTACAGTGGGTAGGGGAGTGGTTTTTCTTGCTTCCCTAGCATGAGAAATTAAACCAAAATTGCTTCTGCCTGTGTCTTTAGAAAATGAAAGATTGCATAGCACTGTTCAAAGAGAGTTGAGAATAACCTGAATATCCTAATCAGCATTCTCTCTCTCAGTAAAACAAGTTCTAATGTCCAGCACTCTGTGGCTTATTGTAAGCAGGCACTAGTTCCTCTCTTTGTCTACATTCAGTTTACTGTAATTTATTATTTTGTAAAGTAACCCACATGGTTTCACATAGCGCTTTTCAGATTCTGTTCTACCTGCGAAGTGAGCCTGACAAAGCTATAGTTATCAGTTCTTTGAGTCTTGGACAGACATGAGAACAGTGGATTTATGTTGCGTGCATCCACAAAGACATCTTATTAGCTTTCTTTAATCTTATAATATATGTATGTTAGAGTTTTTAGAGAAGTTTTCCATGCCGGCTGTAATAGATCTATACACAGTATGGTTTAAACACAGATTTTACTTTTAAAGCCTTGTGCTAATACAGAAACAAATGTGGCTGCATTCTGTTTGCCTTTACTAGAATGAGACAAGCAGCAGCATCAAATTAGATGAGCAACAGTTCAACTCCTGCTACTACATGCAGTGCTTTAGGGCAGGGGTTGTGTGCTTCAACTTTTCCTAAGCAGTAACATGAGATTGGAATGCCATAGCTGATTCATGCTTTGGGGGTTTTTCTCTCTGATCAGCATTTCTTTTACCATCAGGAATTGTCCTTTTCTTGTACTAGGTTAAGATTACCACAATTGTTTATTTCTCATGAGATGAGTAAACCCAGCTCCACCACAAATATTCTATAGTTGGCAGTTTTAGTTAGTGATAAATTGAGGAGATTTTGTCCTGATTTTTGTAGTATGTATGTGTCAGATGATGGTTAAAACTTAAATAATGTCACAGGTCACATCATTGACACAAAGAACAGATGGTGACATCAACACCATGATTATCACAGGAACATGAGCATCAGCTAGTATTTCATGGTTTAAACAATTTTGAAGAAAGCAGAATGCAAATGGGAAGATCCTCTTGACTGAGTGGAAAAGAAAAACTTCCAAAGAGGAGGTTTGATTTTGCAAGTTTCTGAGCACCCATTAACCAATTCAAAGAGTCCTCAAATAGAGTTGACCTAAATCAGGTCCATTAAGCATGGAGTACTTTTCACAACTGCCCAGGGATACTAAGTTGGAATAACTGTTTCCTGTGGAAAATATCTTCTGCAGTGACAGGGCAAGGTGTTGAGACTGTGATGGGAATTGAGGGTGCTATGTATCTCACAACATCAGACAATCAGACCATTAGGTTCCAATGTTGCAAGTCAAAGCAGAATTCCTACCTATCGCAATGTGAGTTCCAGAGAGCAACTCAGCCTGTAAATGGTTTAGACAAGGCTGTGGGTAATTTCCGGAAAGGCAGAGAACTGTACATTTATGTCATATTAAAGCAAAGTGTGAAAACAAAATGTTTTCATTTAATTTCAAGTAGGTGCTAAGGGTTTGATCCAAAGCACACTGATGTTCATGGGAGTCTTTCCATTGACTTCAGTGAGCTTTGACTCAGAACCTGTGTAAGGCAGATTTTGGTCCTAGAGCCACACGGTATTTTACAATTTTGTTGTTGTTCTCTCCTTGCTGAGGGGAATCTCTCTTTCACTTACATGTCAGACCCGTAGGAGATAAGATATGTGGAGCTGAGGATAAATATTCATGTTTATTGTTCAATTTAGTAAGATTTATTCCTTGAAAGGAAAACCCTCACAGCATTTTAAAGACCGATTGTTTTGTTAAATTAGCTTAATTTAATCTTTGATGGGATTTGTGGATGTTTCCACATAGTGTAACCAGATCCAAAAAGATCACTATAATTTCTCTTTATGTCTTGTTTTCCTTTGTTCATGCTTCCTATATTTAAGTGATATGAGGCTCAATTTTCTAGCATGAAATTCAAACTAAAAGAAAGTTTATTCTTTCACAATTTGTCCTTTTCAGGAGAAGGTGGATAACTGATGGATAATTTTATGCTTTGGACAATATTCCTCTACACGGCGTTGTGCTTCAGTATATACCAAGGTCAAGGTAGAGATCTGAATGCATGCTTTTTACTTAGAAATGCATATACAACAAATAGAACTTTCTCTGTAGAAATTAGGGCTGGCTCATTTCCAGCTCTACTGTTATTAGGTAACCTATCATGCTAATAAATCAGTCTGTCTTCATTACAAAGCATGAGGGAGGGTCAAAAGCACCACAGTTCACCTTGTAAAATTACCTTTTGTTAAATCAATAATTCACGTTGATTTGAAATCAGACACATTTATCTATCTACTACTACTTTTCTCAGCCATTTTTGACCTGTATTTTCTTCTCTGGATTATTCATTTCCAATTTGCCCAGTTTTGTACTCCAAGACTCCTTCATGTGACACGGAGGCCCATTGCTGCCAGCTTGCAAAGGGTTCATTGTTCTGTAACAGCAAATCCAAACAGGCCTCACAAACTCATTACACTTAGCGCACCACTTTTAGAGTATTTATCCAAAAAGGAAAGGAGTACTTGTGGCACCTTAGAGACTAACAAATTTATTTGAGCATAAGCTTTCATGAGCTACAGCTCTGTAGCTCACGAAAGCTTATGCTCAAATAAATTTGTTAGTCTCTAAGGTGCCACAAGTACTCCTTTCCTTTTTGGATAAATACAGACTAACACGGCTGCTACTCTGAATCCTATCCAAAAAGGATTATTGAAGTCTCTAATCAGGCATACTGATCCTCATAATTGTTGTGAGATGTATGTACAGATGATATTAAGGAGTTATGTAAGGAGTACTGAAAATATGTTTTAGGGATATGTCTCAGGCAGGGTTGACATACCAGTTTTGGCCAGACAAAGGATGTAGTCACATGTGTACTCGATTCATATGTTAAAAAAGAATTGTAAGCCAACACAATGGAATCTGGTTTGCATACAATGTCAACATGAAGATGTAAGTCAACATGGAGCCAGCACACCAGGGAGTAAACCGCATGGGGTCATCCTGACTCTGGGGAGAAAACAATGACTTTGGGAAGTATAAGGAGAAGGCAGAAAGATATCCTTCATCCCTCACTGAAAAAACAAAAAAGACAGCAGTTTTTGCATTTATGAAAGGGGGATCCACATCGTGTTGGTTGGAGATGTTGAGAGAGAAACCCTCTCACCTAAAACAAATTTAGACAACAGTTTAGCCTGTTAAAGTTAAGTTTAGATTGTAGAAAGCATGGTATACTTTTTGTTTTATATGTAACCATTTCTGTTTACACCATTATACTCATTCATTATCTCTTAAATCTTAGCCTTTGATAATAAACTTATGATTGTTTTCAC
This sequence comes from Lepidochelys olivacea, assembly GCF_965140295.1. Lineage (NCBI taxonomy): Eukaryota > Metazoa > Chordata > Testudines > Cheloniidae > Lepidochelys > Lepidochelys olivacea. The sequence goes on from NC_140415.1 coordinate 27,910,791, forward strand.
TGTAAATATATCTCAGTGCTGTGATGTTATATTGCATCTGATCCTCAGTTGAACCAAACAAGCTGATGTTTGTACCGTTCCTTTGGGAACAGCTTAGCTGGTAATTTTTGGGAGTGTCCAGTGGTTAAGGGCTGGACGCTACAGGGGAAGTGCTTCAAGGGGGTTCAGGGGTTGGGATGCACCTATTGCAAAGTAAGGGCTGGCAGAGCCTTGAGGAGATTGTTTGTGTAGCCAACAAATGGGTGACGTCAGGGAGCTGACGCTCACTTAAACACAAGCAAGTCTCTCTCTCTCTCTCTCTCTCTCACTGAGGCAGGGGGATAACAAGGTGACTCACAGTTCTGGGCATCCCAAGGAAGCATCACACTTCTTGTTGCATTTGTCTTGGTTGTCTCATCCATGTAAATGTCAGCATTGGTCTTCTGCCTTCTAGTCACACTTATCCAAATCTTAGGGCTAAATCCTCAAATTTTGCACCACAAATGCATGTGCTATTTCCGGACACGAGCACATATGCATATGCTTAGATGGCAAGGGAAATTGTGTGGACACCTTTCACTAAGCCTGTGTATATTTAAATGAACATGGCTTGTAACAATAGTTTTGGAACCATGCACATGAATCCATAATTAAAGCATTGCGTAGGTTATTGTGTTATTGTATTTTCAGTGGTTATCATGAAAAGACAGCAGTTACCAAGGGCTGATCTACACTAGAAAAGTTATACTGGTTTGACTATATTAGTTTGGTGGCTGATTTTTTGCATAGTTATATACTCCTGGGGCAATTCTGCACCTAAAAATTCTGTGCACAATATTTTAAAATTCTGCATATTTTATTTGTCAAAGTAATGCAGTATAATCACTCTGGTTTCAACTATTTTGGCAATTTATTTAAACTACAATACAATGGATGGAGATTGGGAATGGGGAGCATTGAATGAAATCCCCAAATCCCCTTGCCTAATAGTAATGTAGATAGGTTTCACCCTTTATTTCTAGTTATTAGTCAACAAATATATGCAGCCATATGCTCAGTGTTACATCATGGGCAACTGAAGAGCAAGTGAGGACTGGGGAATCAAATTCATAATTTATATTGGCTACTGACCATCTCCAGAAAAGGAAGTAGCAAACAGTTCATGGAGCACATTTCGATAGGAAATTTTTTCTGTCCAAAAAGTTAGACCAGTTCTAATTGCTAAAGCAACATATGCATTTATAAGGCCATACTATCCTTTACACCACTCTGGCAATGTAAAGGAGCCTTAAAATTTTTACACCTGTTTTATGCTCCTGGGGGAATTCACAAAGACAATGGGAAAAATTCACTAAGCAGACAGGCTGCTATACTCTGCTCTCCTGAGGAAACAGAGCCTGTCCCACACCTACCTCCTCAGAAACACCCCGAAGCCCTGCCCCACCACATCAAGCATGCTGCGAGAGGGACAGAGTGTCTCTTTCTGTCACACACATGACTTCCTAAACCCCCTCCCTCCCCTCACCACTCCCAGTGATTTACATTTCTACTGGCTGCTCCGGGCACCTGAACCAATCTGCCTGCACTGCTGGGGATGGGCATGTGACCACTCTTGCAGCTTCCCTTTGCTTCACCGTCAGAAGCCCTTTTTCTGTAGGGAAGCAAAGAAATCTGTGGGGGACATCAATTCTGCGCATGTGCAGTGATGCAGAATTCTTCCAGGAATAAACAGTTATATTAGCTCTAGTGTGGATGCAATTATACTGGGAGACAGGTGCTTATACAAGATCAGTATAATTAAAGCAGAAAAACATTCTAATGTAGACAAGCCATTATCTGAGATACCACAGTTATTTCCCTTTTCTAAAAATCTCCATCACAGAAGTGCCAATTGATGGTTTCTTAAAGGAGTTGACTCTGTATGTGTAAGTGTAAATTAAAGGAGGAAAGCTTCTAATCCACTTATTGTAACTCAAATGTCTGTAGAGTCTTGAACTAGAAGATGAGCCCTTACAAGCACAAGAGTAGTGCTCAAAAATGCAGGCTGCAGCAGACCCATTAAGATCAGAAAACTGAGAGTGATCTACAAAGTTTCTTGAAACATGCAAAGTTTGACCATGTTTTTAATGAACAATCCACAGATTGTTCTGCAACTTGCACTTCTGAGCTTTTCTTAGTTAGTGAGGATGTTGATTTGGGTTTGTCAGACTTGTTGAATGTCAGAGTCTCTGATTCCAGCACGGAGTTTAGTGCTGAATTGTTGGGACCCAGAGTGTCTGAAAGTTGTCCATTAGTTGCTAGTGCAACTGTTATGGGCATGGATGCCGAAAGAGGTTCAACTATTGAAAGCCTGGGGCAGAATTTTGACTTTGACAAGGCAGATCTGGCTACTTGGCCACAGGAGATTAATTTTGTTCACTGTTTTTTCATAGAGAACAGTCCTGTTGCTAATTTAGAACAAGACTTTTTGCCTAGCAAATGCAAAGGAAGGCAAGTATTAAAGTCATGGTTCTCAAAAGTTCTAATGGGAAGTTACACCAGTAAGCTTGGTTGATGTACAGTCGGACTTTTACCTTTGCTTTGTTTGCTTTTCCAGCCACATTCTTCATCTTCTTTTGCGCACTGTCAAATTGGGTTCACTCTCTTTTTTCCATCTTAGTGAGCATGTATGCCAACATGAGTGTTCAAAGGAACACATTGCTTATTGGATGGATCTGGTTGGAAAAGGGTCTCACAAAAGGCATGCAAACCTGCTGTAAGTTGTAGAAGGACGCGTGGAACATTATTTTGCGTCATCTCATGGGTAATTTGCTGCACTTAATTGAGAGGTGAGGTGCAGTGCAGATGAGAAATTATACAAGCCTCGTAATGGCAGTGTCATAAATATAAAGGGAAGGGTAACCACCTTTCTGTATACAGAACTATAAAATCCCTCCTGGCCAGAAGCAAAACCCTTTCACCTGTAAAGGGTTAAGAAGCTAAGATAACCTCGCTGGCACCTGACCCAAAATGACCAATGGGGAGACAAGATACTTTCAAAGCTGGAGGCGGGTGGGAAACAAAGGGTCTGTCTGTTTGTGTGATGCTTTTCATAACTCCTTAAGTTAGTAAGTAATCTAGCTAGAAATGCGTTAGATTTCCTTTTGTTTAATGGCTGGTAAAATAACTGTGCTGAATGGAATGTATATTCCTGTTTTTGTGTCTTTTTGTAACTTAAGGTTTTGCCTAGAGGGATTCTCTATGTTTTGAATCTGATTACCCTGTAAGGTATTTACCATCCTGATTTTACAGAGGTGATTCTTTTACTTTTTCTTTTAATTAAAATTCTTCTTTTAAGATCCTGATTGCTTTTTCATTGTTCTTAGGATCCAAGGGTTTGGGTCTGTGTTCACCTATGCAAATTGGTGAGGATTTTTATCAAGCCTTCCCCAGGAAAGGGGGTGTATGGCTTGGGGGAATATTTGGGGTGGGGGGGAAAAGACGTCTCCAAGTGGGCTCTTTCCCTGTTCTTTGTTTAACACGCTTGGTGGTGGCAGCATAGGGTTCAAGGACAAGGCAAAGTGTGTAACTTGAGGAAGTTTTTAACCTAAGCTGGTAAGAATAAGCTTAGGGGGTCTTTCATGCAGGTCCCCATATCTGTACCCTAGAGTTCAGAGTGGGGAAGGAAACTTGACAGGCAGTTTTTGGGTTTACTTGAATTGCTTGCAAGTCATGATAGTGTGTTGTAAGTGCTATGAAAGCGCCCATTGATCTCCCTAGCTACATTCACAAAAGGCCTTTAGCTGGGAGCTCCCTAACACAGAAACAGCACTGTGTATTTTTTTGTTGTCTTTGTGCAACTGCAGATGCTTATGAAAGGTGTTTTAGCAACGTAAAATTAATTATGATTTAAGAACATAAATGATACAGGAAAGGTTAAGCAATCTCACAGTTTTTCTATAGAGAACTCAAACAAAGCGGATAGATTCAGAATATCTGATTACTGAGATTGCTTCAGGGAAGGCTAGGAAGGTTCCTTTGTAAAAGAACTTGATGATGATAGCATTTTTGCGGGGTGGGAGGGTGATGGAAGGGTAGGATTTGAGTTTTTAAACCAGCACCAGAACACTCTTGGCATGGCACTACAAGGAAGTCTAGCAAATCCCTACCAAACTCCATGTTCTTATAATTAAAAAAAAATGAAGTAACCAGAAGTTGGGTCTCTGTGACATTACCCAGGCTACAATCTGGACATCTGAACAGCGGTGTCCCCTCAACTCTCCAACCTGGGGTGCATTTTACATTGCTCTGCTGTGAGAACAATCACTCCTGGCCTATTCACACACAGCCTCTAGCATGCAAAATCACTCCCAGCTGGATTATATGAGTGCTCTAGCCAGTCACTCCTGAATTAATTGCAGAGCAACACCAGCAAATTCTCAGTCCTAGACTTGTTCCCAGAAATGTGCTTCTTGTACTGCCCAGCACCCTCCTGGACAATACAAGCTCATAGAAAGTCTGTCATTTCATTAATAGAAAATGATATGTACAAATGCTGTTATCTCAAATGGAGGTTCCCAAACACTTCAATCCATGGAAACCTCCAGCTGCTCCATTGCCAATATGTAAGGTTCTCGCAAAACCCCTTCTTCCTGCCAAAGAATGTCCACTTAACTAGGTGATGTTCCACTTGATTTTCTTGATACCTGGTTGAGGTGTTGGCTAGCATTTTGTTTCTGGGGAACTGGTCTGAAGCTATTTTTCTAAACTTGGGACATGTCTTAGCAATTTCGTACAGTAGAATCATATAACTTTACATACAATGTTGACACACATTTTACCAGGACATAATGTTCCGCAGATTGAGTTTTCAAATGATACCTCACAAGGCATAATTTGTACAAAATTTATCATGATCTTGTAAAAAGGATGAACATGGGGTACAGATTGTCAGTGTCTCCATGCCATATGTTGCCCATGTGGTGAATGTAGTTCTTCAATCTTTGGAATGTTATAGTTGTCACATGCTGAATTCCTAGAATGTACAGTCTTCTTCCTACTTCCATCTTAGTCCACATAAATGGACTTTTACCCAAGTTAAACTGATACAGGGTGGCTTCCTGGTCTCCTGGAGAGCAGCCTCCCTGAATACACACACACCACCACCCGTAAAGTTCAGGACATCTCTAGTTATGTTCATATTCTTTTTAGGGGTCCCAAATGCTAAGGACTGCATATGTTTGCCTGCTGCTTTTAGTATGTTAATTAGCATGACCCATTTCTGTTCCTTTTCCACCTGCATTGCTTTACTGATATTCTGTACATGGAGGCATCCTTGTCTCTCTCTGTGGGGTGAACCGCTTCATCTTAGTCCTGTTCTGGTTGCGGCTCTGCATTGTAGTTCCTCTGATCGGTGAAAGGGCCTTTTTCACCTTCTTCTTTTCTAATTCTACTTCCTCTGCGTTCACATCAGGGTAGCTCTTATCTTCCTCCAGCAGAGGTACCTTTGAGGAGCCAGCCTCTCTATTTGCATATGTCCAGTTCCCTTTGCAAGGCAGCCACTTCAGCCTCTAGGATTTCTAGCTTTTATCCATCTCAGAATCAGATTTCAATCCTCCCTTCCTTTGAGGGTACATCTACACTGGAATACACGGTATGGCCATGTCTGGCCTGGGTCAGCTGACTTGGGCTCACAGGAGTAAAAATTGCTGGATAGACATTCAGGCTTGGGCTGGAGCCTGGGCTCTGGAACCCTCCCCCCTTGTCTACACAGCAGTTTTATAGTTCCGCAGCCCAAGCCCCATGAGCCCAAGTCACCTGACTAGGGCCAGCTGTGGGTGTTTATTTTGCTGTGTAGATGTACCCTGAGGTTGATTCTGGAGCTTAATCAGCTCCTTATGTAGCAGTAAACACTGCTGTTCCCTGGTCCCCTTTGAGGCAGGTCAGCTCCTGCTCTTGCTGTGTAACCTGCACTAAGAGCCTTCCATGTGAAGCACTTGTCTCTTCCAGCTCCTACAGGTATTTAGCAATGTGCGTCTGTAGTCCCATCAGCAGTAGCAGTCTTCTCTTCCAGCTTTCTCCAGTCCATTATTGTATGGGTCTGCTAGGTAGCTGAGGGATCTATTGCAATTATCACATCTTCTATCACATCTTGGGATGATTTAATTGGGGATTGATCCTGCTTTGAGCAGGGGGTTGGACTAAATGACCTCCTGAGGTCCCTTCCAACCCTGATATTCTACGATTCTGTTTTATGCCCATCCTCAATGTTTGTGCCACAGAATACACAGTCCTTTGATGAACTATTAATTGTCCTTTTTGGAAAGTCTTTCTGGAGGAGTGATGTCAGTCAGCTTCTCTGTATCAACACAGGCCTCCTGGTAATCCCCTCACATGCTCCACCATTTTATCGTACATCTTATCAATATTTCAATGCCTCGGCCCTGCATTTCTATGTAGTGCTGGTCTGTCTTTCTTGGCAACCCAGCTTCTTCTGCCAGGGTGCGTAGTGCTACTGTTTCATTGACCAGTTCCTGGAGCTCACTGGTCTTAGTCTTCAGCTCCTTTTTCATCTAGCTCTCCAGGGAACACTTGACCTTCTCTAGCTCCAGCCTCTGTTTCAGAGCTTACTCCTCTGTTGAAGGAGAGGTTTGCTGTCTCGTGTTCCTGTACACTTCTATTTCCGTATGTTCCAACCTTTCAACAAGCAAGTCTTCTAACTTTTTCTGTCAGGACTTTATATTGGAAACTGCTTTTTTATGGTTCCTGTTTACCTCTGCTTGTTCAATTAGCTGCTTCTTCAGTCTTTCTTCTCAGCCTCCATCCTGTTTCATCTGTCCATCCACTCAAAGTCAAAAATATTAGCTGGACAACATCTATGTGCCCCAGGTCCCCACAACTTGAACAGCTTGTCTCTGGATTCTCACCCTTCCTTGCCCCAAGTTGGGTCTTCACAGTCCTCTGTGGAGGCTTTGCAGTAGCTTGGGCTCCAGCACCTTTTGGCAGGGTACCTTTAACAGCCCAGTGCTCTATTCAATATATTTTATATAGTCATTGTCCATATAGGGGCAAACCCATCTTACATGCCCCACTTGTGCACACAAGTGGCCAAGCCCCTCACCTTTTTCCTTGTCAGTATCCATAGCAGCCGAATTCTCCCGGTCACTGGACCTCTTTGACATGCTGCTGCTGCTGACACTCCCAAGGTTGTTGCTCCCTCTCTATATGCCACCTGGGGAGGGGGAACATCTGCCTGCCAAAGAAGGTATCCATGCTCTATCACTCAGTCATTCTTTCTTTATGGGAAGGCATTTTGGATCCCGGCAACTACGCCGGTTGTGGATGGATGCCGTCCCAGGGAACCCTCTCTTGTCTACCCCGGCAGGCACCCTGCCCTCAGTTTCATCTTGGTTCTTTATAATGACTTGCTCTCAGGGCAGAGTACTTAAACAAGGTTCCCCCCATGCAGTCTTATTTAGTTAGTCTTTTCCCAAAAACACAGCTCAGCCCCCACCCTTCTTCATTTAGGACTCCTACAACTCCTCAGGGGCCGCGTCTGTTCTGTCAGGCTTGTTGCAGCCCTATAACTAGCTTCTCCCCACCTGGCCTCCCTTTGTAATTTCTAGGCAGAGAGGGGTCAGGTCCCAAACTCTTAAAGATACAGTAACCTGGGTCTTCTCCAAGCATTCATCTGGGATAACCATCCTCTCTCAACACCTGCCTCTGCCCTTCTCTAGGTCTTCTTCATCTCCAGTAATCCCAAAGACCTTAAACAGACATACCACCGAGCAAGGATTGACTGACATCTAGTCCCTACTACCTTTAAGGGTACAGTGTACTTTTTCCCATGCTGCCTGTAACAGGATAAAAGGTGCTTGTTTAACAAGTGGATGATGAAGACTGGCAGTATTGGCAGAGTGAAGGTTGGTGCCAACATTGTGATAGTGTGTGAGAGATAAGTGGCATTGGGAATAGGCCATGAAGGAGCTTGAATGTGAAGGCAAGTAGTTTGTGCTTGATGCTATGCAGTAGGGGGAGCCAGTGAAGGGATGCAAAAGAGGGGTGACATGATTAAAGTGACAAGCTAGGATATAAGTGGGCCAAGACTGCATTTGTGAAGGCCAGAGATCAGGATGTTACAGTAATTAAGATACAAGATAATGAGGGCCTGGATGAGAGATCTAACTGTGTGGATGGATAGGAAAGGCCAGATCTTAGAGATATTATGCAGGAAGAATAAGCAAGATTTAGACATGGCCTGGATGTGAGGCTTTAGAGTGAGATCTGAGTTGAAGAGGGTATCCAGGTTAGCAAAGTTCCCTCTGATTTTTTCCATCCATGTATGGAATAAATTTTGTTATTGCACCGAGCTATGTGCTGATGTGCGCCACCAGTAGAAACAAAAACCCTAGATATAATATACATTTTAAAAAAGTTAAATAGGGACAAGTACTCCAGTCAGAACTGGTTAGGCATTTTACAACTCACTACTCAAAGAATTAAATTTCAGTGTAAGAGAAATAAAAATGATGAAATACCTAGACCAGTCAAAACACTAAAATAACACACTTTGAAAGAATTAAATTACAGAGAATATATGTGCATTGCAGGAAGTACCAAGAAGTAACAACAACAACAATACAAGTATGTGTTGGGAGGTGTGTGTGTGACAGATTGTGTTTTTGTGTGCGTGACAGTGTGTGTGTGTGTGCGTGACAGTGTGTGTGAGACACACTGACACAGAGAGAGTGTATGTGTGACTGATACAGTGTGTGTGCGTGTGTGATAGTGTCTGTAACACTGTGACAGTGTATGACGGAGTTTGTGACTGATACAGTGTGTGTGTGTGACAGATTGTGTGTGACAGCGACAATGTGTGACACAGTGTGTGCATGTCACAGAGACAGTGTGTGTGCTGGCTGCTGGGAAAGTTTCTGAGAGACACGCTGCGCTGTCTCTTTAAGACACTCACTGAAAGCTCTTTGGCTCTGTCCTTAGCCCTGTTGTCTCCCCTCCCCTGCTCCGCGGAGATGGGGTACATAGGGAGGGAGAGAGAGAGACTGTGAGTGGCTGCTGGGGAAATCTCAGAAACATGTACTGTCTCTTTAAAAAAGGCACTCAGCCACTCAACCCTTCCCTGCAACAGCTCTGAGTCCCAAGTCAGGCGGTCTCCCCTGCTCTGTGGAGATGGGGTGGGGAACAGGGGGGCACCCTGACATCAGCACCCTCCCCCCCTGCACAGCCAGGGGAGCAGCTGCAGGACGGAGCAGCATGGGGGGAGGGGTACCTGAACACATGATGCCAGCTGTGAGGGCTCTCCTAATCAGCTGGGTGGCACTTAAATCTCTCCAGGGCAGCCACTCAAGTGTGCAGCTTTACCGCAGCTTTACCGGGAACACGGGCTGAGTGACAGAGACGATGGTAACAAGGAGTCCGGTGGCACCTTAAAGACTAACAGATTTATTTGAGCATAAACTTTTGTGGATAAAAACCTCACTTCTTCAGATGCATCCAGAGAGGATGGTGGCACTGACCACAGTGACTGAGAAATGAGGTTAGAGGAGAAAGTATGGAAGGGGAGGGATTAAAAGCTCTGCTTTGGTCATGGTGGGCTTAGACATCCATGAGGAGATGTCAGACAGACAAGCTGAGATTTTTAGCTTGGACAGAAAGAGATAGATCCTATCTCTCTGCTCCAAACCTGTGAGTCACTGGTTGAATTTGTGTTTGCAAATAATACTGCCCAGAAACAAGATGCAGAGGAAGAAGAGATGGGGGTGAAGGACCCCAGTAGTTAGTTGGGGGGGAATAAGGATGATTCTTTATATGAAAACACCTGAAGGAGAAAGTAGTGAGGTAGGAAACCTAACTAAAACTCAGCACTTTCTAGTCATTTAGAACTCTTTACAACCAGACAGTACTAATATACAAATTGCTGGGCTGAAATACAGTGGCAATTCCCTCTCAGCTTTCACAGAGAATAAATGTTAGATAGATGCTATGATGCTTATAGATCATCCCCACCTGTGGAGTTATTATTGTTTTTATTATGATAGTGCCTAAATGTCACAGGGTGCCACTGGCCCTTTATGAGGGAAGAGGCTAATGCACCTGTGTGGGGCCCGCTGACTCCTAATTAGGCTTAAAAGAGGGCACCTCCGTGACTTCAGGGGTTGGGCTATCAGTGTACCTCCCCTGCCCCCAGGTGGGTGGCAGGGCTCGGGCTGTCAGCCCTCCCATCCCAGGGCTGTCAGCGCCCCACTCTCAGGCCGGGATCGGGCTTCCATGAATTCTTGTTTATTGCCCATGATCTACCTGTGACTTTTACTAAAAATAACCATGACAAAATCTTAAACTTATTCATTATCCACCTTCAAATCTCTCCTTAAAACTCTTCTGCCATGAAGCCTACCAAAAAACCTTAACAATTAGGTTTCTGGTGTGCTAAAACCGTTGTCTGCCATGCTGAGCAATACTGTCACTTTGTTTTCTTGTACTTCCCCATCGATGTCCTCCGTGTCCATCTGTTGTCTCTTGTCTTATACTTTTGAACAGAAGTTCTTTGGGAGAGGGACTGTCTATTTGTTCTGTGTTTGTACAGTACGTAGCAGGCACAGGGTGGAGGAAAGAGATAGAACATCAGCATGAACAAACACGGTGGTATCCAACAGCATTCTAGTTTCACATTTGTTTGTAGTTTTTAAATTTATTATTTGCTGTCGCCCTGAAAGGAGGAATGTCAACATCTGCATGCCCCAGGTTCAGGGACTGTGAGGGGATATGTGGCTGGGCCCAGGTATGGTCAATTAGATTAAAAGAGGGGTATGCTCTGAGGAGCTTGGTCGAGCTGCCAGGTGGAGTCAGACTTTCCATATGAGAAGGAAATCTTGGCTCAGTTTTGTCTTCATAAAGCTGTCCTTTTAAGTTCATTTTGAAATGAGGCTAAAGGAAGTTTTTTGAACTCTCAGGTTTGTGATGAAAATGTTGACAGGCCATTTCTCTAGTGGCCCCGGTATTACAGCCTGTCCTGGCTCAAACAAATTTGATGGAGTTAAACAGGCATCAGTGTTAATATTTTTAAACCATATTTATTCTTCCAGAAATCCAGGAATTTCCACCTACATTCCTTAAAGTTTCCAAGAATTTGCCTCTGCAGCGTTTGTTGGTGGAATGGGATGTTAGTGACTTAGCCCACAAGTTTGAACTAGAAATGGTTTTTGACATTCAAGTTAGTCGAACTGAAGAAATGAATGTTGTCTGGACAGTAAGTATCTTTTAAAAAACATATATTTCAAATGTCTTCATGTATCAATATGATCAAAATCAAACATTCTGATGTGTAGAGGTAGCTTTGTCACATGGACATGTCCAAGGCTTCAAAAGAAAGGTCTACATCAGGGATTGGCAACCTTTGGCATGCGGCCTGTCAGGGAAAGCCGCTGGCGGGCCGGGACGGTTTGTTTACGTGTAGCATCCGCAGGTTCGGCCAATCATGGCTTCCATTGGCTGTGGTTCACCTTCCATTGGCTGTGGTTCAGGCCAATGGGGGTACAGGAAGTGGCGTGGGCCGAGGGATGTGCTGGCCGCCGCGTCCCACAGCCCCCATTGGCCTGGAATGGCGAACTGCAGCCAGTGGGAGCTGCGATCGGCCAAACCTGCAGATGCTACAGGTAAACAAACTGTCCCCGCCCGCCAGCAGATTTCCCTGATGGGCCATGTGCCAAAGGTTGCTGATCCCTGGTCTATATATTTTACTAGCGCTACACTCAGTTTAACATAGAAACATCGTCTGATCATGGAAACAGAATATATTAAGAAGGATCATTGAGTTCTAAGTCCATTACTAAGGTTTCTCCCAAGTGCATGAGGTGCCTTGAGGACTCCTCCACACTGCTCTAAACTCCATACTAAGGGTCCCTTATTAGAACCTCTATCCTTCTCGCTAAGAAAGATAAGACATAATTTCCATTAGAGTTTCTCGTAGCTTCCCTCAAGAAACATGAGTCTAGAATGGGGAAACAAGCTTTGGTCTCCTGTGTGTGAGCACACTACAGCTAGGCCATCAAGCCTGACTACTGATTTGTGAATTTTATTCCTGTTTTCTTCTACTCACCTACTTTAGATGGCTATTGCCCTTCTTGTTTTCCATGCCGAGGAAAGAGCAAGCATAGGCCTTAACAGTTGATGCCACTGCTGCCTCTGAGGCATTACCTACCAGAATCCAGTGCATTGCATTGTTTGTATATTTTTCTGTGCCTTCCTGAGAATCAACACACACTGGGAATATATGTGTGATAGGATCCCCGAGGTGAAGTCTGGCACTGCGGGACTGCTGTGCCCCCTTAACTCTCCAGCCTGGGTTGTCTCTCACAATGCTTTGCTAGTGACAAGCAGCAAACTCCTCCAGGCACTGTGATCACTCAGCACAACAACATGTGGAGCTCCACACCCAGCTAGATTGCATGAATGCCCCCAGAGCCACTCATGAATCACATAGAGAAAGGCACCAGCCAAACCCCGCCAGCTCCCAGCCTTGTACCTCAGGAATATATTGTCTTGCACTGCTCAAGACGAGTTGTGCAAATTTATTAATTGGTTCACCACTTCATCAATGAAAAGTGGATATACACCAGCCTTTGTAAACCTGAGCAAACACCCTTACCAAACACTTCAGGCAAACTCATTGGTAAAGATAAACAGTTAAATAAATGTATTAACTACAAAAGATAGATTTTAAGTGAATATAAAAGTGATAAGCCAAAAGTCAGTTAGTTACCAAAATAAAATAAAATATAAGCAAACAGTCTAAACTGTCAACCCTATTAGAGTGGGCAACATCCAGATTAAGCAGTTTTTCTCACTCCACTGGATATTGCAGTCCTTAATATACAGGTTTGTCCCTTAAACCTGGGCCAGTCTCCTCTGTTGAAGTCTTCAGTCTTCTGAGTGCCCTTGTTGCTTGCAGCGTAGGTGGGGGAAGGAGAAAAGTGAAGCATGGGCCCCCTGTGTTCTATTTTATACCCTACGTCCATGTGCTTGGAGAACACAAGTCCAGGCATGTCTGGTGGGCATTGCTGAGTAACAAGGTGAAGCAATCCCTGGGTGTGTCTCCTGTGAGTGAGTCATTGAATTGTAACTCCTCTGCTGGACAGTGGCTGGTGATGTCTGTTCAGCACTTACTCGGGTACTGGTTACCTCTTCCCTTTTCATTGTTTCTGGAGAGCTAGTATCTGGGCACTTCGCAAACCCACAGCATATTTTAGTGACAACCATACAACACATTCTCATAACTTCATATGCATTAATGATAGACACATTTAGATTAAAAAAAAATGAGTTTCAGCAGATCATAACCTTTTCCTGATACCGCACATGGCCCGCTTTATACGCAATATCACAATTATATACAGATGAGTAATATGGGGGTTACAGGACTCTCCCCCAAGGTATAGAATGTCACAACATAATCAAGAGGGAATAGCCTAAAATTGCTGCTAAGCTTATGCTCCAAGTGACCAAGTTAAATCACCTAGTAAGCTGGTGTGAAACAAATATGCTCCAGAAGTGCTTTAACAAAAGTGATATTTTTGAAATCTGTGTTTGTAGGGCTTTTAAATATATTTTTTTAAACCATCTGTTGATTGAAATGTGGGAGAATATTAATCACAGATGTTAAAACCTAGAAAAATCTGAGGAATGTTCTAATTCTCAAGGCCAGTTTATTATACAAGAAAGCCACTACCCAGGAGAATAGACCGAAAGGGTGGGATTTTTAGATGCATTCAGTGTTGATTGAACTCTGCTTCTGTTGAAGTCAATGGGAGCAGAATTAGAACTTATGCTGAATACTTTTGAAAATCCCATCTGCTAGGACATCAAGAATGCAACATACAGAATCATGCCTGTTAAAAACTAGTCTATACTAGAGGAAGGGAGGGTCCACACAGCTGAAAGCAAGAATTGCAAAACTCCCAGGAACTTAAATAGGGCCAGGATTTTGCCCATTGTGTTTTAAGGAAGCAAAATGCCTCCCAGGCTGAGTATGGTTCACAGTAAATTGCCATTTACACCTCTCTAATTTGTGTATGCAGCACAGAGGATGCTCCTTACCAATGAAACGCTATCACTCTCATACCTTACACAAGCTAAACTGACTTTTGGGCCTTTTGCATCTAAGGGCATGGCTACACTTGCAGATGTAGAGCGCCAGGAGTTAAACCATCCCTCAGGAGACAGAAGCAGGGAAAGTGCTGCCGTGTGTTTACACTGTCAGCTGCAAGCGCAGTGGCGTGGCCACATTAGCAGCTCTGTAACGCCACAGAGAGCAGTGCATTGTGGTAGCTATCCCACTGTGCAAGTGGCTGCAGCATGCTTTTCAAATGGGGAGGGTGGAGTGTGACAGGGAGTGTGTTGTGTGTATGGGGGGGGAGAAACTTTTGGGGGGCAGAGAGTATGTCAGCATGCTGTCTTGTAAGTTCAGACAGCAGCAGGGGGAAACCCGGACATCAGCCCCCTCCACCCCCACACGCCTGCCTTAGCAGCAGCAGCATTCCACAGTAATGGTTTGCTTTGTCCTGGAGCAGATAAGCAGGCTGGGTGTCAGACACGGAGCTTTGAAAGGGGATATCTGCATGCCTGCAGCCGGAGTTCAAAACAATGACAAGAGTGGCCACTTGACTTCAAGGAATTATGGGACGTTTCTGAAGGCCAGTCACAGCGCCGTAATGCAACACATCATCCACACTGGCACCCGGGCGTTTCAGCCAGGGCACAGCAAGCTTTATGCTTCTTGTGGAGGTGGATTACCAGGAGCGCTTCAGCTGCAGAGTCCGGGCGCTCTAAGTGCCTTGCCAGTGTGGACACCTGAGGAGTTAGGGCGCCCGGGGTTGATTTAATGTGCTCTAACTTGCAAGTATAGCCAAGGCCTTAGGAAGAGAGAGTTTTGGCTGTAGATCCATTTTGGAAAAAAATGTGATTAATGCCAAGAGGACAAATAGCCTTGATTAAGATAATAGCTAGTGCTTGGAAACAGACATGGCGTCCCATTAGTCTAGCAATAAAGCTAATGTTTCAGTATAAAATAAATGGCCATTTGTGGCACCCTTACTTAAAGAGTAATAGACTCATTATAGTTATTTAGATTTATTTACCATTTAGGGAAGAATATGGGAGCTCATTAGGTATTATCACTTCCCATAGAAATTGAAGTGATGGATTCAAAATCAACATGGTGTATGCTTGATTTGTCTTCCACCGAAAGACTGACAGGCTTGTAAATTCCAGGTCAGTAGGCTGAATTTATATGACTAGTATCCAATGCATAGGGTAAAAGCTTAACATACAAACTCCATTTGGTCAGTTGTTGTGTGTCCGTACCAGCAGCTTATGTTCTTTCTTCTTTACAATAAAATAGTAGTAAGTACCATAATAATACAGTGGATGAGTGATATAGTTCACGTTGAAGCAAGTACAGTTTGCATACTATTCAGAACAGAAGCTAAAGAGTTTCCCTGTAATTAAAAACTAACATTAAATCATAAAATACTACTGAAATCAATTGTAAAAGTCTGGGGAGCAAAGCCATTGAAGAAAGCCCAGGTGTTATCTTATGAACAGAGATAGGTGAATTCTAATCCTAGTCAGAGCTGTCAGTGGAGCTATGCTGATTTACACCAGCTGAGGATTGGACCCAGTTTATTGTTTTTAAAAAGTGAGAAGCGTTCTGAACTGTACACTTGCAGCAGGCAATTTAATTAGGAGTGTGTGTGTGTGGGTTGTTTTGTCGTGGCCTTGAGCCATGCTCCTGCACTGGGGTTGTGCAGACTTGCAGCATGCTGGGAAAAATGCACCCCGCGCCCCTTCAGAAAACAGAGCAACGTTTGCCTGCATGGCTAGTCTGGTCCTTGAATCAGTTTGAGTCATAAGCACCAGGGGCTATTCCTGTGCACTATGTGCACTGGCAGGGATAGCCTCACATGGTCTCTGTACTCAGGAGGGTGTCGGGAGTGAGATTGCAAGGGATCTTCCACCAGGCAGAAACCAGCCTCTGTCCGGCCCTTCATTAATTTTGCTAGTATGTTATCATTCCCTTTTATATGGGATTAAAACTACTGACTTTCTGTATAAATGATTTCCTAAGACCTCTTTGCTATCATCAACGTCTTTTCCATTGTATATTTTAGACAGTCACTATCCTCTTGACTTTCATAGACAGATAAAAAGAAAGGGAGTACTAGTGGCTCCTTAGAGACTAACAAATGTATTTGAGCATAAACTTTCATGAGCTACAGCTCACTTCATCGGATGCATTCAGTGGAAAATACACTGGGGAGATTTATATACATAGAGAACATGAAACAATGGGTGTTACCATACACACTCTAACAAGAGTGATCACTTAAGGTGAGCTATTACCAGCAGGAGAGCGGGGAGGGGGAGACCTTTTGTTGTGATAATCAAGGTGGGCCACTTCCAGCACTTGACAAGAACGTCCCCTGAATAGATATGTGGACACAGTTGGCAACGGGCTTTGTTGCAAGGATAGGTTCCTGGGTTAGTGGTTCTGTTGTGTGGTGTGTGGTTGCTGGTGAGTATTTGCTTCAGGTTGGGGGGCTGTCTGTAAGCAAGGACTGGCCTGTCTCCCAAGATCTGTGAGAGTGATGGGTCATCCTTCAGGATATGTTGTAGATCCTTCCACTAACCCAGGAACCTATCCTTGCAACAAAGCCCGTTGCCAACTGTGTCCACATATCTATTCACGGGACACCATCATAGGGCCTAATCACATAAGCCACACTATCAGAGGCTCGTTCACCTGCACATCTACCAATATGATATATGCTATCATGTGCCAGCAATGCCCATCTGCCACGTACATTGGTCAAACTGGACAGTCTCTACATAAAAGAATAAATGGACACAAATCAGACGTCAAGAATTATAACATTCAAAAACCAGTTGGAGAACACTTCTGTCATAAATATAAAGGGAAGGGTAAACCCCTTTAAAATCCCTCCTGGCCAGAGGAAAAATCCTCTCACCTGTAAAGGGTTAAGAAGCTAAAGGTAACCTCGCTGGCACCTGACCAAAACGACCAATGAGGAGACAAGATACTTTCAAAAGCTGGGAGGAGGGAGAGAAACAAAGGGTCTGTGTCTGTCTGTATGCTGTTTTTGCCGGGGACAGAACAGGCATGGAGTCTTAGAACTGTAAGTAAGTAATCTAGCTAGGTATGTGTTAGATTATGGTTTCTTTAAATGGCTGATAAAAGAACTGTGCTGAATAGAATGACTATTCTTGTCTGTGTGTCTTTTTTGTAACTTAAGGTTTTGCCTAGAGGGATTCTCTATGTTTTGAATCTAATTACCCTGTAAGGTATCTACCATTCTTTTACAGAGGTGGTTCCTTTACTTCTATTAAAAGTTGTCTTGTAAGAAAACTGAATGCTTTTTCATTGTTCTAAGATCCAAGGGTTTGGGTCTATGGTCACCTATGCAAATTGGTGAGGATTTTTACGAAACCTTCCCCAGGAAGTGGGGTGCAAGGGTTGGGAGGATTTTTGGGGGAAAGACGTGTCCAAACTACGTTTCCCAGTAAACCCAGTTAAAGTTTGGTGGTGGCAGTGGAAATTCCAAGGGCAAAGGGTAAAATTAATTTGAACCTTGGGGAAGTTTTAACCTAAGCTGGTAAAAGTAAGCTTAGGAGGTTTTCATGCAGGTCCCCACATCTGTACCCTAGAGTTCAGAGTGGGGGAGGAACCTTGACAACTTCAATCTCTTTGGTCACTCAATTACAGACCTAAAAGTTGCAATTCTTCAACAAAAAAACTTCAAAAACAGACTCCAATGAGAGACTGCTGAATTGGAATTAATTTGCAAACTGGATACAATTAACTTAGGCTTGAATAAAGACTGGGAGTGGATCGGTCATTACACAAAGTAAAACTATTTCCCCATGTTTATTCCCCCCCTTCCCCATCCCCCTCTGTTCATCACACTTTCTTGTCAACTGCTGGAAATGGCCCACCTTGATTATCACTACAAAAGGTCCTCCCCCGCCCCCGCTCTCCTGCTTGTAATAGCTCACCTTAAGTGATCACTCTCGTAACACTCATTGTTTCATGTTCTGTATGTATATAAATCTCCCCACTATATTTTCCACTGAATGCATCCGATGAAGTGAGCTGTAGCTCACGAAAGCTTATGCTCAAATAAATTTGTTAGTCTCTAAGGTGCCACTAGTACTCCTTTTCTTTTTGTGAATACAGACTAACATGGCTGCTACTCTGAAACCTGTCAGACAGATAAGTATCCTTTCAACAGTAGTATATTTTAAAATTACTTTTTGCAGATTACAAAGCCCCACCGTATCTTTTAAACCATTTCCTACCATGCCTTTTGTTCCCCATCCCATTGTAGGACTTTCAGCTCTCTTTCAGTCTGAGGACTACAGTCAAATATAAAATTAATTCTCCACCAATACAGATATATATAGTAGTAGTGTAGAGTGAGGATGTACATAAGCCTCCAGATGATCAGAAAACTATCAAGTGTGCAGCTGTGCGTGGAATGGTGTGTGTGCAAATTAGCATAACTGCAAGCACAATCAACCCATTGGTCACCTGAAAGTGAAATTACTGCTTTTGAACATACAGGGCCTGATCCACCACTGCATGACTCTGATTTTATGCGGACATAGCTTAATTGATTTCAGTAGAATTGCACCGGCATGGAGTGGAAACAATATGATTGTGAATCAAGTCTGTAATCATGCATGTGTAAATGAGGTCCATAGTTACACACAAATTTTTCTGAAAATCTGAGATGCAGGATTACAACTGGGATTTTCAAGGAGCTTTAGGGAGTTACACCACCAATATTACCTGGAGTTTTCAGAACCCAAAACAGTGGTAACTTACCATTTTTTTTCAGGCTGTGTTAGGAATAAATTAATAGGAACACAGTGCTTCTGTCTGATAAATGATTGATATAAGGAAGCATGCTCTTATTTAAAACTACTATTTATTAGATATTAAGCATACACACACACACTTGGTTTAGGAAATTCCAGATATAGTTACCAACAATCTGAGATGGTTTTGAGTGATAAACAGCCAGGTTTCCGGGGCCCTTTCCCCATACAGCTGATGGGGAGTTTAGCTGTCAGATCCTTGCCCGAAGAAAAGCTCCCTCAGACTGCTCTGAGGTATTTACTTTTGCCTAATTTCTATGGCGAACTTTAACAAAGCACATAACCTATAGTGACTCCTAGTCGGTTAGCATAACAACCTCTACTGGGTTACCAATTTTTAAAATTTTAATAAATTTATTTTAAATATTTAAAATATTTTTACCTAACAACAACATGTCAGGGGCACCTAAACCCAGGTTGCTATTGACATACTTTTAATAATTTTTGTCCTATTTTATTATTCTGATTAACAAACTACAAGCATGCAGCTGTCTGACCTTGTGTCACAAAGGCCTAAGATTATTCCTAGCAATGTGATGTTTGGTTTTCAGTTGGCACTGGCAGAACATACAAAATGGCTGACTGTGGTACTGTCAAGTTCTGGGGCACACACAGGAATGTCAATTCCAGGGTAACAGCAACTCCTACTAGCCTATCTTATGTCGTAACAGCTAAACCTAATTCCAAACTAAGCATTCTACACGTGTCTTTGTTCACCACACTCCGCCTTAATAGCATGCTTACCTATTGTTTGTTTTTAGGAGTATTATAACACAACTCTCAGTAAATTGAAAAAAACTCTGCACTGGAGTTGGGATTCAGAATTACCTTTGGAATGCATGTCCCACTCTGTAAGAATCAGGAGCATGGTGAATGATGAAAGATTCTCTAAACTCTGGAGTCGCTGGAGTCAGTGGGAGACTGTGCTGGGTAAGCAAAGCAAGACTTTGGAATATTTCCTTGCTGATTTAATGCTGTGGTTTAATTTGCTAGTGTAAAGCCAGTAAAATACTGGAGTTCATGTCAGCAGTGGCTATGCAACATCAATGGACCATTTTAGAATATACTGCTAATACAGCAGAACCCTGTTTATCTGATTTAATTGGGATAGGCCGGGCTAGATCAGACAAGCAAAAATCCGGATAAACCAGAGAATGGAAAAATGTGATGCTGCAGCGCCATCTAGTGGCCACAGGAGAGATCACCCGCTTCTGGCCTTGGAGTCCTGCTTGTTCAGTAAATGCAGGAAGCCAGTTAAGGGAGGGTCAGATAAATGGGGTTCTACTGTACTTGTGTGCATGGTTTCATAGAACCATAGAAATGTGGGACTGGAAGGGCCCTTATGAGGTCATCTAGTCGTCCTCCGCCTTCCCTCCTGCCCCACCCCTCAGCACTGTGCTGGGGCAGGATTAAGTATACTTAGCACATCCCTGTAAAGCGTTTGTCTAACCTGGCCTTAAAATCTCCATTGGCAAGGATTCCACAGCCTCCCTAGGTAACATGTTCCAGTGCTTAGCTATCCTTATAGTTTTGGTCTCTCAATCAACATCAAGAAGACAGAAGTGCTGTACCAGCCTGTACCAAGAAAGCCTTATGTAGAGCCTATTATCACAGTGCATGGCCAAACCCTCCAGTCACTGGACAAGTTCACCTACCTCAGCAGTACACTGTCATATGCAGTTCATATTGATAGTGAAACCAACACCAGAATTGCCAAAGCTAGTGTGGCCTATGTGCAATTGTGTGGGAGTGCACAGGGATTAGTCAACAAACAAAACTGAGCTATCATGTATAATAAGCTACAAAGCTATCATGTTTCTAACTTTGATGTATGCATGAAAAACCTAGATGGTGTATAGATGCCATGTTATGAAGCTGAATCACTTTCACATGGGCTGTCTGAGGAGACTGATGAGGATAAGATGGCACGACAAGGTTCCAGGGAGGGAGATTCTCATATGGGCAGGTATTCCAAGCACCCATACTCTGTTGATAAAGTCACAGTTGAGATGGTAGGCCATGTCACCAGAATGTCAGATGGGTGACTACCAAAGATCTTTTATGGTGAACTAAAGCAGAGAAAGTGCTGTCAGGGACGCCAGAAGAAATGTTTCAAAGACTCCCTGAAGTTGTCCTTGAGGCATTTCAACAGAGTTTTGGGAAGATCTTGCTCATGATCATTCTACCTGGAGAAGTCTCATCCATACTGGAGCACCAGTCTGAGCAGAGGAGAACTACTGAGGCAGAACAGAAGTGCCAGCAGCATAAATCTCACAACAGCAGCATGTCCACTGTTAATCAAGTAACCCATAGTGGCATCTCTTGTTCAGTGTGCTACAGACAGTTCAAAGCTCATAGAATCATAGAATAACAGAATTGGAAGGGACCTCTGGAGGCCATCTAGTCCAACCCCCTGCCCAGAGCAGGACCAGTCCCAACTAAATCATTGGCCTGATCAGACCGTCATGTGTTCACAGAAACCAAGTCAATCAGTGATGTCATGGTCATCTTCAAACTCGAAGGACGAACAACATCATCATCCTTACAGTTAGAAAGTTTTTCGTAATATCTAGCCTAAATCTTCCTTATTGCAAACTAGAATGTTTACTTCTTGTCCTTTCTTCAATGGATATGGAGAACAATTGATCACTGTCCTCTTTATGACAGATTTGAAACCAGATATCAGGTCTCCCCTCAGCCTTCTCTTGACTCGAATAAACATGTTCAGTTTTCAATTTTTCCTCATACATTTTCCAGCCCTTTTTCCATTTTTTGTTGGACACTCTTCAGTTTGTCCGCATCTTTCTGAAAATGTAGTGCCCAGAACTGGACACAGTACTGACCAGTGCTGGGACAGTTACCTCCTGTGCCTTACATTTGATGCTCTGTGACATTGACACCTTATATTCAATTTGTGATCCACTATCACCCCCAGATCCTTTTCTTCCTAAGTGAAATATTTCACACTTGTCTTTATGGAATTTCATCCTGTTGATTTCAGACCAATTCTTCAGTTTATCAAGATCATTTTGAATTCTAATCCTGTCTTCCGAAGTGTTCGCAACCCCTTCCAGCTTGGTGCATCTGCACATTTTGTAAATATACTCTCTACTTCATTATCTAAATCATTAATGAAAATACTAAATGGCACTGGCCCCAGAACAGACCTCTGCAGGACCCCTCTTGATACATCCTCCCAGCTTAACAGCAAACCATTTCAAACTACTCTTTGAGTATAATTTTTCAGCCAGTTGTGCATCCACTTTATAGTAATTTAATCTAGACCACCGTCCCTAGTTTGCTTATGACAATGTCATGTAGGACTGTGCCAAAAACCTTCCTTATATATTGTATCTATTGCTTCCCCGCTATTGAATAGGCCCTAAACCTGTCAAAGAAGGAAATTAGATTGGTTTGGAATGATTTGTTTTTGACAAATTCACATTAGCTATTACTTATCACCCTAGTTTCCTCTAGGTTTGAACAATTGTGTCATTTAGTGCATTTTTTAAAATGTTTTTAATGTCCTAGAAAAATGATAGAACTTCCAAGTATTGTTTAATCTCATTAGGAAAACTGTAGTCCGCAAATTAAAACAACAGATAGGAGTATTACTGTATAAAAGCAGAGAAGAAAGATAGCTGCTGGATAGAGCCAGGAACTCTTGCTTCTTTTCCTAGCTCTGTCACTGATTTGCTATGTGACCTTGGAAAATTGCTTCACCTTCCCGTGTTTCCCTTTACCCAACTGTAGGATAGATAGAACAAGGCTTACTTTCCTTATAGGAGATAATGAGGATTGATTACATTTTGTATAGCACTTTGAGATCCTCAGATGAAAACTACAGTACAACTGCAAAGTATAAAGTCTGAGACAGCCTGCTCACTAACACCAATCATTGCATAAAAGTAGTAAAACTGTGAAAAGTAGTATAGATCTCATTAACTTTATTTAGAAAACAAACTTGTGTGCATGGAATTTCCTCTAAAGGGCTCAGTCTTGCAGCCTGTGTCCACTGGGACTAGTCACATGCATAAGGTCAGTAGGATTCTGATCACAATAAATGGAGTTAAATTTAAAATGGACTTTTATATGTTTTGAGTGTGTGTTTTTTATTATCAAAGAACAAAAGACTATAGGAGACGAGAGTGTTTTGTTTTCAGCATCTGGTTGAATGGCAGATTTCTTACCTGCATTCTTAATTTCAAGGTTTCTACTGAAGGAAATGAGAAATGTAAGTATTGAATTAGTTAATTAGCACGCTATATGATGTTTTTATTTTATAGGAAACTTTTAATGTTGTTAATCCAGATTATATTAAATCATGTATTTAAAATATGTTCAATTTTAGTTTCAGTAAAGTTATGTAAATTAAATGTTACACCTGGCTAGAAGGCAATTGAGTTGTACAACTCCAGGATCTCTTAGGCTATGTCTACACTGCATGCCTTACAGCGGCACTGCTGTGCAGCTACAGCCGAGCCGTTGTACGCGGTAGCCGCTCTTTGTTGCCAGGAGAGAGCTCAAAATAAAATAAAATAAAAAATAAATACCAAATATAAAAATAAAATAAAATAAATAAAACCACCCCCCAACGAGGGGAACAGTAGCTTTGTTGGTGGGAGAGCATCTTCCACTGATGAAGTGCTGTCCATACCGGCGCTTTTCATGGTTAAAACTTTTGTCACTCAGAGGAATAATTTTTTCACACCCTTGAGCAAGAAAAGTTTTAAGGATGAAAATGCAGTGTGGAGACAGCCTGAGGGCATGTCTTCACTAGCAACATTAAAGCACTGTTGCAGCAGCGCTTTAACATGGCTGTATAGTTGTGGCACCGTAAAAAAACCAGCTCCACGAGGGGAGTAGCTACCAGCGCTGGTGCACTGTCTACACTCGCACTTTACAGCGCTGAAACTTGCAGTGCTCAGGGGGGTGTTTTTTCACACCCCTGAGCAAGAAAGTTGCAGCCCTGTAAAGTCCCAGTGTAGACAAGGCCTTAGTCTTTGAGGATAAATTTAGTCCTACTTCATTGTATATCCGTGATGTCCTTGGCAATGCTGCTGTAGTAAACAAGGAAGGTGTAATATCCTTACCACTGAAGTCTGACTTGTTCCTTTGATTAGGGCTCTTCTAGGAAGAAAGTGTCTCTTCGGAAGCTGTTGCATAATAATTCTTGGACTCAGTGCAGAATCACTTCAACAATTTCACAAAATTTGTAACAGCATCGTGTGTTCTGTGAATGTGGGGCATAAATTAACCACCTGTGATTCTTGCTTCACTGTCATCAGGCTGTAGTATTCATATAAACTAATACTGAGAACCAAGAGTTATTAATGTTTCTCTGAAGTTTATATTTTATGCTTCTTTTTTCCTAATGCAAGATTGTTGATTTGGCTCTGCATTCATGTACTAGTTTAATATGAATACACAGAAATCTCTCTGTAGCTAAGGTTATAACAAGGTTTCTATTATAAGTCTTCTGGGACTTAGATCCACAATGGTTTAGGCTCCCTTGGTGAACTCCTGGCCACATGGCAGTCAATGGTAGAACTCCCATTTGCTTCACTAGGGCCAGGATTTCACCCCTTAACTCTGTATTTCAATATTTCTACATTTTTTCAAAAATGTAATCTTAATTTAGAATTTCTAGACATTTTTATCATTTAATTAGTGTGGGTGTGGGATGGGGAAGGGATGAGGTTGGGATTTCAACTACAGCTCTCTAGTAAGTTTTTTTTCTTTTTTCTTTTTTCATGTTTTGATACAGACTTATAACCTTAACTAGTTTCTCACAGGTTTGTGTCTGGCAATCGTAATTAATATTAAGGACAAGAGACACTAGCAGTAAACCAACTACTTACGTCACTTCTGAATGAACTTCTGTGAAATGTAATCGTAGAACCCAGGAAAAATTGGCTGAATACAAGGCAGTGATTAGCTCTTTCAGATTGACTGGAACAGCATAGTTTCTGGTGAACTTAGATGATTTTTAAAAATGTGTTTTGAAAGGATCACTAAACTTTTCTTCCTTAATGACCAGGAAATGGTGTGTTTGATCCCTGTCCAATGTTAATTCATAAATGGATCCCTTATGGCTTCAGTCTAACAAGAATAAAAAGATTTCATCCATTAAAAGGTGAGTTTGAAAAGCTTTTTATCTGCCAAGTTTAGTTATCCACACTGGTTCAGGTTTGCACAGGTCGTGCTTGGATTTAGATACTAGAAATGTTACCAAATGTAGCAGGGGAAGCACAGAGCCCTTAACTTGGGTCTTGGCAGATAACAAGCTTTTCAAACTCACCTTTTAATGGATGAAATCTTTTTATGCTTGTTAGACTGAAGCCATAAGGGATCCCTTTATGAATTAACATTGGATAGGGATCAAACACACCATTTCCTGGTCATTAAAGAAGAAATGAACACACATATCATCCCAGCTTGCCTTTGCAAAATCGTATGTACAAATCCTGTGTTAGAGGCCAGATGTAAAGCTCACTAAAGTTAATGGGGCAAAGAGTCCTGTGGCACCTTATAGACTAACAGACGTATTGGAGCATAAGCTTTCGTGAATGAATACCCACTTCGTTGGATGCATGCCAAGTTAATGGGAGTCTTTCCATTGACTTCATTGGGATCTGGATCAGGTCCTAGGGGGTGAAATTCACCACTGTACAAAGGCTCATGCACCACTTAAGTTTTATATCTTACGGGTTTAAGTAGGACTGAAGTGGGAGAACATCACAGGAGGGTGTACAAATGGATGTTTGCATGTTGATAGTTGAGGTACAATTACCAGATGTGTGCAAATGCCCAGTTATGCATTCAAAGTCACAATCACCTATCTTGAACACCCTTTGGAAAACTTGTCCCTAGTGCTTTCTCAGCTATCTAGTCATGGGGTAGACTGTTCACAAGAGACTCCACAGCATAAAGAAAGAATATTCAAGTTAAAAGATTTATTCTTTTGTATCTTGCAGGCCTAGATACTTCAGATGACAACACACCATACATCTTCCCAGAAGATAAAGTTGTAGAGGAAGGTTCAAATGTCACTTTTTGCTGCATTGGAGGCAAAGATAGCAGAATTGAGTATCTTTTGTTTAATTACACTGATTATTATTACCCAGATTCAAACACCAGCCAGCAAAACATGGTGATTACTATGAAGAAGGTGTTGCATGCAGAAGTGCCTGGCATTCCTGTCTTTTGTAAAATCTCTGGTAAAGAAAACAAAAAATACAGTGCAACGCTTCTCTTTGTGGGCAGTAAGTACACACTTTGCTTTGGGTCTCTTTTTCTGTTGCTGATGCGTGTGGGAGGGATTGCGCTCTATAAAAATCACTTGTAAAGTTCAAGGGGTCGGTTCTGAGCAGCTATAAATTGGCATTGCTCTGGTAGCCTCAGTGGAGCTATGCCTATTTACACCAGCTGAGGAACTGGCTCCAACAGCATGTCCTTACATTACACATTCCAGAGAAGAAAGAGAAAACTTTGTTTTCAAGTTTAAAGAGTGCAAGTAGATTTTGACTAAAAGAGGTTCATGGATGAATCCCAAAACCTATTAATGCTTTAGCAAACAGATAAACCAGGGAGCTTAAATTAATAACTTTGGTAGATACTAAAAATCATGGACTGAATAAAGACACTGGATTTATGGCTTATTACAGCAATTTACAACCCATTAACAACCCCTCCTTTTCCCCCTGCAGCTGCCTTCCTTCCCCAACTGGAGGGGTGTTAACAGGCCACTTCACCTTGAACAGTCCCTTGAAATGTTAACTACTTACGCTAAACAATCTGTTCTACTTTGTATTTCCCTATGACATTCTGAATACATTTCCCAGGCTATGTCTCCACAACAAATTACTTCGGTAAAAGTTACATCTCTCAGGGGTGTAAATAATCCACACCTGAGTGACGAAAGTTATACTGATCTAAACTCCGGTGTGGTCAGCACTTTGTCAGACATAGCTATCGCCTCTCGCTAAAGCAGGAGTTAAGCCGACAGGAGAGAGCTCTCTTGGTGCTGCATCTGCTGTAGTGTAGACATACACAGAGCTCTTCTTCAGGTCTGAGGCTAAGCTTGAAAGCTGGTCTTTCTCACCAACAGAAGTTGGTCCAGTAAAAGATGATACCTCACCTTGTCTCTCTAATATCCTGGGACTGACGCAGCTACAACACTGAATTAACAACCACAGACAAGCTGGGTGAGGATCTTTTATTGAACAAGATTGGAGAGAGAGAGATTTCGAGCTTACACAGCTCTTCTTCTGGTCAAACACAGTCACCTAAGAATTCAGCCTGAATATGCATAATACTAGCATAGCATAAAATGTTTCCCCTCCAAGTATAGACGTAAGTTTTAAGTTGGGTGACACCCTAAACATTGAATAGATCTTTATTTTACATAAATAACATGTTTGGAGTGCAGTGATCTTTCAGAGTACAGTACATTTTAGTCTGCTTTCTTCTCTGAGGCTGTCTTTGTATGAGTGCAATTGAAATAATAATGTCTGTAGTCAGCCAGGCTTTGTACATGTTAATCGTTAGTTTGTCATGTTGATCTTCTCCTTG
This sequence comes from Lepidochelys olivacea, assembly GCF_965140295.1. Lineage (NCBI taxonomy): Eukaryota > Metazoa > Chordata > Testudines > Cheloniidae > Lepidochelys > Lepidochelys olivacea. The sequence continues at coordinate 27,938,292 of NC_140415.1, forward strand.
GTTTTAATTACAAGAACCACCTTATGAGCCTGAAGATATTTCCTGTGACACTCGGGACATTAAGACATTAACTTGTACTTGGAATCCAGGAAAAAATACCTATCTTTATGGGGCTCATTCAACAAAATACCACTTGTTTGAAAGGTAAGTTTTCTCAACTGATTAAATTAGTTCTATGGTCTGCACTATACAGGAGGTCAGACGAGATGATCTAACGGTCCCTTCTGCCCTTGGAATCTATTATTTACAATCTATTAAAGTATTTTTCTCTGTTTGCTATAAGAAGTTGCACCCTTTTCCAGATCATTAAGCAATACATTCAAACAACAAAGGTTTAACAGCCCAGGACTTTGGAGCACCCACCATTAACACTTTCTCATGTTGAAAACTGACCAACTAGCCTCACTCTTCGTTTTGTCTCCTCACCAGTTTCTGATCCATCACACTAATAAATTACCTCTTTAACCAGGACTGACTAATTTTCTTTAATAGTTTCTTGTGAGAGGCTTTGTCAAAGCTTTTTGAGTGTCCAAGTGAGTCCTCGAAATATATTCTCTGTTACTCACTATTTTGTTGTCAAAAGGGCTGGATGGCTCATTCTGTTCCCACCACCTTGTGGTAGTCAGAGACAGCCCAGAAGCCCAGATCTGTTCTCAGAGTGAGCCACACTAATTTTCCCCCTTCTAGCCCTGTCTAAGATTAGGCATTGCTAATTAATTTTTGTTTAGAGACTACACACATTTACTTGCACAAACTCATCCCAGCCCCTTTCCCCCCCACACACCCCATACCCACCCTCCCCATAGGTGTAGTTTGGGCAGCATTTCCCCCCAAACAGAGGCAAGGCATGTGGGGGCACCCAGGGTCATATGCAGCAGATGGTGCTCCCCCATTAAGCCGGTCCTTCTCCCCCCCAGCACTGGCAGCCTAGGTATCACTCCAGATGGGTGAAAGAGACAGTGAACCAGGGGAACTGGCTTCAGTGTGCATGTCGTACCTCCCCCACAAAATAGCAGTCAAACTATGCCTATGCCATGCCCCCCCCCCACACACACACAGTTGTTGGACAGTCTGGAAAGCATCAGTGTTCTATGGCCTGGATCCTACAAACAGCTATAGACATGAGTAACTTTGTGCATGTGAGTTCAATCCATTCAGTATAACAGCTTAACCTCTGCTGAAAAGCCAACAGTACTGAAAATACTTATGGGCTGTACTGAACCGTCTTGCACAAGGCCATTTTGGAATTGAATTGGTCAGAATTTTAGCATTTAACTCCCATGGAAGTTTTCTGTGGTCAACAGCAAGAACATGGGGAATTCATCCAATTCTCCATCCCCACAGATCTCCTGCAGAATACTGAGTGGCATGAACAGTCAGCCCATGAAACAAGATAGAAATATTAGATCACCCAAACAACCTCATTAGATAATCAGCCACAGTTGCTTACCAACTTCTGAAAGCCTTTTGCTTTTCAAATAAACCATTCCTGGGTACCCTCCTTTATACCACAGTTCTTTTAAAATATAATAGAAATTACTATTTCTGTTACATTTGTTGATAGAGAATTATGCACATACAACAACTGTATTTTTATTTAAGTTTTAGTTCTGTTCTAGGTAGGCATCACAGTTTCTGAATCCATTATTGCGCTTCTGCAGCATCTATGATTTTAAACCAAAGAAAAATAAACCAATGACTTTTTCCTCTCTCTTGAAAGGTTTTCCCAAAAAACATTTTGCTACCAAGAAACAGCACACTATCTAGAACCCATCCATTGTTCTTGGGCTATAGACCAGCAGATGATATACAACCTAACACTGACTGCCCAAAACCCTCTTGGAAAGAGAAGTGCTAATTTTGTCCTTGATGTAGCTCACAGAGGTAAGGGTTTTTCTGCTCCTTGTTGATGTTTTGAAGGGTCTTTTGGGTAGGCTGAAGATCACCACCATGAAACATTCTGGGGCCGCCCGTCCTATTTCTCTATGGGGCAGTATTGTCTGAAAACCTCTCAGATTTAAAGATAAATGATTTTTCCTTCCCAGCTTGCCCTGATTCCCATCTTCTCTGTGCCCACACTTGCCTGCTCCCTCTTCAGTTTCAGTTTTGCAGCTGCTGTTACTGATGAACACAATCCGATCTCCAGGTTGAGAGCTAAGTGATCAAAATGATCCCTTTTGTGGCCTCAGAATCTGCCAAATGTCCAAATGTGGGGAGTGATATGCAACAAAGGGCCTAAATGAGAGGCACAAAAAAAGGAGCCACTCAGGAAACGAAGTGCTGTGGGATCATTCCTTTGTTGTACAGAACTTTGACACCACAGTTTCACAATTACACGTTTCTGATGTAAATCTTCAAAAACAAAAGGGAGAGGACACCAAATTTGTGTGGGATGGACATGATTTTGGCACTAGAATGAATGATTCCCTCATAATGATTGGCATTTGAGTGGTAAATGCATTATTACAGCGCCTGAGGGAGTGGGCATATGCCCCCCAGGGGCAGTGGATGACAGGAGTACCAACATGCTAGTGCATGAGACAAGAAGAGCAATTTACCATAAGTGAAGCAGAAAAATTGACTATACACAAAATGCTTTCAAATGCATAAAGGAAACACACTGAAAACACAAGAAAATGAGTTTCTTTCTCCAACTGCTTTCAGTTCTAGGAATTGTGGGTGCTTCTTGTAACAATACTAGCTGTCTCTTTCTGATGGCATAAAGCTTGAGTGCTCTTCTAACCAGTCTTTTTAGGCAAGTCTTGCCATTTTTCTATTGCTACAGATATTTGCTGTAGATTTTTTGCGGATTTAAAAAACATTAGCAAATAAAGCAAAACAAAATTTACACCCTATATTGTAGCTCTGCAGTATCAATAATGGAAGCATTCAAGGGTCAGATTTGGACACCATCTAGCCTAATACTGCTTATAGAGCACATATCATCTGAGGATCTCAAAGGACTTTAACAAGGGAAGATGAATAGAAGTAGGCCCTTTTTTTGGATGCAGAAGCTGAGCCACAGAAAGTTTAATTGATCTGCTCACATTCAGTCAATAGAAGAGTGGTGAATAGAACTGCAGGTCTTTGGCTCCAAGTCCAGTGAACTACTTCTGGGATGCAGAGCCCCACTAGAGAAGTAGATAAACAATAAAAGACTCAATTTCTAAAAGCATCACTTATTTTTACTAATACATATGTCTCTCTGCCTGGAATCCCACTGGGAGAGATGTAATGAGGAAATCCTAGACTAAGCCTCGTATTCACTTTCATTGCTCAATGAGAACATTTTGAAAGTTCTTGAATTCAAGTTTTTCAGAATCTAACTTATCTTTCCCTTTGGCAGTTCATCCATATCCCCCCTCTGACCTTTCTGTGGAACATATGAAAGCCACAGAAGTCAGTTTATACTGGCGTATGCAGCCCAAGTACAAAGCAATTAAGCTGCTATGTCAGATTGAAAATCGCCACCCAAGTGGGCAAGTGGAACTGGTAAGAAACTTAAGTTTCAGTCTAAACAAGCAACTGGGGTTTTGGGGTATGGAGTATAGTATATTTGTATCATGGTTTTTAATGCCATCGGTAGTGGGTGGGTGAATCACTGGCCCTTATTAGGTGGAATGCCAAACGTGCACAATATGTGTGATGGAATCACATTCTAGGAGAAATGTTCAGGTCTTTGAGGTTGTCAGTATTGTTGGAGACCAGGTGAGAGACAAAGCTATTGTGAGAGGCAAGGTGGGTGAGGTCCATATATTTTATTAGATCAACTTCTGTTGGTAGAAGGGACAAATTTTCAGGCTTCGCAGAGCTCTTCCTCATGTCTAGAGAAGATGGCGCAAGTGCTAGAGGAGCCAACTGGGGGGGGGGCGCTTTTCTTGACCCGCTGCTCACAAATCGGGTAGAATTAGTGGGGGAAGCAAAAGTGGATGGGAATCTGGGAGGCAGTGACCATGAGTTGGTTGAGTTCAGGATCCTGACGCAGGGAAGAAAGGTAAGCAGCAAGATACGGACCCTGGACTTCAGGAAAGCAGACTTCGACTCCCTCAGGGAACGGATGGCCAGGATCCCCTGGGGGACTAACTTGAAGGGGAAAGGAGTCCAGGAGAGCTGGCTGTATTTCAAGGAATCCCTGTTGAGGTTACAGGGACAAACCATCCCGATGAGTTGAAAGAATAGTAAATATGGCAGGCGACCAGCTTGGCTTAATGGTGAAATCCTAACGGATCTTAAACATAAAAAAGAAGCTTACAAGAAGTGGAAGGTTGGACATATGACCAGGGAAGAGTATAAAAATATTGCTCGGGCATGTAGGAATGTTATCAGGAGGGCCAAATCGCACCTGGAGCTGCAGCTAGCCAGAGATGTCAAGAGTAACAAGAAGGGTTTCTTCAGGTATGTTGGCAACAAGAAGAAAGCCAAGGAATGTGTGGGCCCCTTACTGAATGAGGGAGGCAACCTAGTGACAGAGGATGTGGAAAAAGCTAATGTACTCAATGCTTTTTTTGCCTCTGTTTTCACTAACAAGGTCAGCTCCCAGACTGCTGCGCTGGGCATCACAAAATGCGGAAGAGATGGCCAGCCCTCTGTGGAGATAGAGGCGGTTAGGGACTATTTAGAAAAGCTGGACGTGCACAAGTCCGTGGGGCCGGACGAGTTGCATCCGAGAGTGCTGAAGGAATTGGCGGCTGTGATTGCAGAGCCACTGGCCATTATCTTTGAAAACTCGTGGCGAACCGGGGAAGTCCCGGATGACTGGAAAAAGGCTAATGTAGTGCCAATCTTTAAAAAAGGGAAGAAGGAAGATCCTGGGAACTACAGGCCAGTCAGCCTCACCTCAGTCCCTGGAAAAATCATGGAGCAGGTCCTCAAAGAATCAATCCTGAAGCACTTGCATGAGAGGAAAGTGATCAGGAACAGCCAGCATGGATTCACCAAGGGAAGGTCATGCCTGACTAATCTAATCGCCTTTTATGATGAGATTACTGGTTCTGTGGATGAAGGGAAAGCAGTGGATGTATTGTTTCTTGACTTTAGCAAAGCTTTTGACACGGTCTCCCATAGTATTCTTGTCAGCAAGTTAAGGAAGTATGGGCTGGATGAATGCACTATAAGGTGGGTAGAAAGCTAGCTAGATTGTCGGGCTCAACGGGTAGTGATCAATGGCTCCATGTCTAATTGGCAGCCGGTATCAAGTGGAGTGCCCCAAGGGTTGGTCCTGGGGCCGGTTTTATTCAATATCTTCATAAATGATCTGGAGGATGGTGTGGATTGCACTCTCAGCAAATTTGCGGATGATACTAAACTGGGAGGAGTGGTAGATACGCTGGAGGGGAGGGATAGGATACAGAAGGACCTAGACCAATTGGAAGATTGGGCCAAAAGGAATCTGATGAGGTTCAATAAGGATAAGTGCAGGGTCCTGCACTTAGGACGGAAGAACCCAATGCACAGCTACAGACTAGGGACCGAATGGCTAGGCAGCAGTTCTGCGGAAAAGGACCTAGGGGTGACAGTGGACGAGAAGCTGGATATGAGTCAGCAGTGTGCCCTTGTTGCCAAGAAGGCCAATGGCATTTTGGGATGTATAAGTAGGGGCATAGCGAGCAGATCGAGGGACGTGATCGTTCCCCTCTATTCGACATTGGTGAGGCCTCATCTGGAGTACTGTGTCCAGTTTTGGGCCCCACACTTCAAGAAGGATGTGGATAAATTGGAGAGAGTCCAGCGAAGGGCAACAAAAATGATTAGGGGACTGGAACACATGACTTATGAGGAGAGGCTGAGGGAGCTGGGATTGTTTAGCCTGCAGAAGAGAAGAATGAGGGGGGATTTGATAGCTGCTTTCAACTACCTGAAAGGGGGTTCCAAAGAGGATGGCTCTAGACTGTTCTCAATGGTAGCAGATGACAGAACGAGGAGTAATGGTCTCAAGTTGCAGTGGGGGAGGTTTAGATTGGATATTAGGAAAAACTTTTTCACTAAGAGGGTGGTGAAACACTGGAATGAGTTACCTAGGGAGGTGGTAGAATCTCGTTCCTTAGAGGTTTTTAAGGTCAGGCTTGACAAAGCCCTGGCTGGGATGATTTAACTGGGAATTGGTCCTGCTTTGAGCAGGGGGTTGGACTAGATGACCTTCTGGGGTCCCTTCCAACCCTGATATTCTATGATTCTATGATTCTATGAAGATAATCAGAGTATCACACCACCAATAGATGTTATCTCCCCTGCCTTGTTTGTCTCATATCCTGCCACCAGCATGGCTACACCACCACTGCAAAGGCCACTGAGAACATACAAATTATTGAGTCTCTGTAGGAGCAGCAAAAGAGATCTGATGAGAGATGAAATTCAAGAGCTAGGTTGGGACAGAGCCAATGGAGAGACTTTAGTAGTGAGTGATGTGGTCTGAGCAAGTGAGGAAGAGAATCGTAGCAGTTGCATAATTAATAGATATTTAAAGTCAAAATGGACCACTGTTGTCATCTAGTCTGACCTTGTGCATAACACAGGCCATAGAATTTCACCCAATGATTTCTGCATCTAGCCCAACATGGTTAAACAAGAACAAAACTTGTAGAAAGACATCAGCAGGCAAGCTGTCCCAGTTGTTAATAACCTTCATTTAAAAATGGGCATTTGTTTCCAATTTCAACTTTCACTTTCCAGTCACTGGAAATCTTGGGAGAAGCAATAATCGAGGCTTCAGGTGAGGAAGGTGCATGTGTCTCGGTGGTGGGAAGGGAATCGGGCCATGGACAAGTGTTTTTAAAATGTTGTGGAGGAAATAGCAACAAGATTTAGTGACAACCTGGTTGGATGAGGAGCAGGAAAGGAAGGAATCACAGATGCCCTCTAGCTTGTGAGCCTGAGACACAGGAAAAAATGGCTGTGTGAATAGCAATGGTGAAAGGAGAGAATGCAGAAAGCTTAGGAAGGAAAATAAATTGCTCAGGCTTGGCCATGTGAAAGCTTGAGGAGCTGAAAACCATCAGGCTATGTCAGAGTCAACTCCATCAGAGTACTGCTGATGACTGTGATGTCACTGTGACCAAAGAACTGTTGCAGTTGGCATTTAGACTTCCAGATGTATTATGCAGACTAGTCTGCATATACATTACTGCCCTCTGTTGGATAGAATGCTAGACTTGCTGCAGTGTGTAAGAGCTTGCTACCATGTACTGGCAGGAGGCCTTATAAGCTCTAATATTACTGGAGCTAATGGAGATTTCAGCGTCAGTTCCAGTGGTAGAGGCTGATGTGGAGGGGGCAGAATGTCCTGAATTACAGCTTGGTGTCTGTGCAGCTACAGCATGTAGTATAGCTGATGTCCGTAAAGACCTGTGTGAACATATAACTTCCTGGAGGGGGAGGAAGGTTGCAGCAGAGTCCATAACCTTGTTCCACATACTTTAGTGAGTGTTCAGCTTGCCTGTTCTTCACAAGTTCATCTAGGTTTCCCTGTGGTCCAGTCCACACAGGGGCAGCTCATCTCCAGAGTATTACAGGACAAGTTAAACTTGAAAGCTTGTCTCTCTCACCGAAGAGAAGTTGGTCCAATAAAAAAATATTACCTCACCCACCTTGCTTCTCTAACTAAAGCACAAGCAGGAGTGCTCCACTTTTGTAGGAAGTGTACATGGACAGGCCTCCCTGGAGACCTCCCAGTGGATGTTCTGCCTCAAGAGTGCCAGCTGCGGGAGATCATCACAGATGATAGTTTAGAGGAGGGGACTATACAAAACATGGGGTCCCTACGACATAGCCACTTTATCTTGGGCAGAGTTCATCCTAATCCTTTTGAGGATGGTAGCAAGTTGTGGGGACACCCAAAGGGAGGGTCCAATGTGGAACATGTGTATGCTAATATCCCAATGGTATGTACGTATCCAGAACAGCATCCTATTTACCTGATCCTAGTAAGGAGGTCCATGTTTTAAATATTTTAAATTTAAGTTTTAGATATTTTAAATATATGATAAAAGAAAGGGGCATATGGACAACAACAGAAGCACCACAGGCAGAAGTGGGAGAAATAGGCTCACTAATTACACCTTTTTCAACCTACATAGATAAAAAATTAAGTAGCAATTTTGGCAGACCAACATGAAGGGATCCTGTCAACAGCATTGGCCAAAGGGGTTAATAGAGCTCTCTGTGCGCCTCCCATATGTCCATGTATTTGGACCTACTCTGACTTTTCCAGCATGTTTCCACATAATTTTCTGCATTGGGTCAAACCTGACAAGGCAGATGTAATAAACGTGCTGTTGGTTGAAGCAGGGGACAGAATGACTTCCCGAATCTTAGCCAAAAACCTCTTTCTCATGAAAGATGTCTGAACCCTAACCACGTCACATTTCTCCTTTGCTTTTGCAGCACAATAGTTCACCTGTTCAGTCAAATTCATATCCACACCTCACCCTAGGTGGCTTGCAGCCTTTCACCTATTACAACTTTAGAATGCGCTGTGGTGCAGCTAGCCACTTCTGGAAATGGAGTGAATGGAGCAAAACCCTCAGAGTCAGAACAAATGAAGCAGGTGAGTTCAATCCATTGGGAAATGGGGTGGGGGGAGGGAGGGGTTTGCAGCTGAAACTTGCTCTTCAAGTTGCTGTTCGCCATCTGCCAGACTGATGTCTGGAAATACCAGAAAGCTCGTTGTTTTTGGTGTATGGGGCTGCAAGCCTAAGAGCTGCAGGTATTGGGTCAAAACCATTTTAAAATATGCGCATATGTCAAGGTTCCTCCCCCACTCTGAACTCTAGGGTACAGATGTGGGGACCTGCATGAAAAACCTCCTAAGCTTATCTTTACCAGCTTAGGTCAAAACTTCCCCAAGGTACAAAATATTCCACCCTTTGTCCTTGGATTGGCCGCTACCACCACCAAACTAATACTGGTTACTGGGGAAGAACTGTTTGGACGCGTCTTTCCCCCCAAAATACTTCCCAAAACCTTGCACCCCACTTCCTGGACAAGGTTTGGTAAAAAGCCTCACCAATTTGCCTAGGTGACTACAGACCCAGACCCTTGGAACAATGAACAATCCTCCCAACACTTGTACCCCCCCTTTCCTGGGAAATGTTGGATAAAAAGCCTTACCAATTTGCATAGGTGACCACAGACCCAAACCCTTGGATCTGAGAACAATGAAAAAGCATTCAGTTTTCTTACAAGAAGACTTTTAATAAAAAAATAGAAGTAAATAGAAATAAAGAAATCCCCCCTGTAAAATCAGGATGGTAGATATCTTACAGGGTAATTAGATTCAAAAACATAGAGAACCCCTCTAGGCAAAACCTTAAGTTACAAAAAAGATACACAGACAGAAATAGTTATTCTATTCAGCACAGTTCTTTTCTCAGCCATTTAAAGAAATCATAATCTAACACGTACCTAGCTAGATTACTTACTAAAAGTTCTAAGACTCCAATCCTGGTCTATCCCCGACAAAGACAGAATATAGACAGACCCACAGACCCTTTGTTTCAGTCCCTCCTCCCAGCTTTTGAAAGTATCTTGTCTCCTCATTGGTCATTTTGGTCAGGTGCCAGCGAGGTTACCTTTAGCTTCTTAACCCTTTACAGATGAGAGGAGCTTTCCCCTGGCCAGGAGGGATTTCAAAGGGGTTTACCCTTCCCTTTATATTTATGACAGCATACATGTGCACAGAACAGACTGATCGGTGAAACTCGAGCTTTGGGTGAAACCAGATAAGGTTTCAGAACTCCAGGTGCATTATCTGAACCTTGTGCCAAACTCAATCCCATCACTTTTTTCCCTGATCAGTGAGACGTGCTGGCCAGCTCCTCTTCTTCCCTCTGCAACTCCCAGCATATCTTCTATGGTACCTCTGCCTTGGCTCCCTCCTCCCTGTAACCCCCTCTTCTTATGCCTCCCCTGACTGTTGGCATACCACATCTTTAAAAGGTTCTGTTTGTCTGGAATCTGTCAACCTCCTAAGTCTCCACCGCTTTAAATCTGAAGTTGTGGTACTTGATAGAGCCCAGAATGCACCAGATGAATCAGAATTGGTGAGATATGAAGTGGGTGCAGCTGGACCACTGAATGGGCATAGTAGTTGCTGTGCGTTTTGTGTGTGGAGGCATCATTCAGTGGTGGGAACATCCATGTGTGTTGGGGAGGGAGGGGAAGTGGGGCTCGGCACGGAATGAGCCAGGAGTAGTTTTTGTAGTTTCAAGGGAGCTCCAGTTTTTGGTATGGAGGCACAGGGTCGGTGAGTTTTGAGGTCTAGCTGAGTTGCAGGTGGGATGGTCTCCTTAACAAATATTAGCAAAGGTTTGGACAGTTCACCCTTCCCAATATACAACAGCTTTGTTTTATGTGATTGATCACAGCTCCCTCAGGGAAACTTGATGTCTGGAGAGAAGTTACCCCAGTTTTGGGAGGACGGAATGTGACCTTATTCTGGAAGGTGAGTCTGGGCACAGAAATGGTTAAGAAAGTTTACAGAAATGACCGGCACAGTATCTGGGGTATTTTTCCTGGCAGGGTGCAAGATTTCTCTCTCATTTTAGTTTTCCATTATGATGTGTGGCTCTTGTGACAATGGAAACCATAATCACCACTCTGCTTACACTGGTACTGAGAGAGTCTGGATTTTTGTTCAAGCCATGGATTTGGACCATATGTTGCTTTTTTTCTCCCCAAGAAAATGTAGTTTGGGTGCCAAAATGTTTTTTAAAAAGTGAATGAAAGCCTACTTTTTTAAAATTGTCCATTCAGTGAGCACAAATAGGAAACAACATACACAAAACCTTCAGGTTGCCTTATTTCAAAACTCCCAGTCACTTAAAAAAATATTTCTATATACTTACGGGTTAAGTAGAAATAATTCTGTCATTTGTTTAATGTCATCCATCAAGTGAAAACCAATTTTCTTTTTTCTGTAAAACAGAATATCACAAGTACAGTATCCTTCGTACCCTTAAAAGCTTCTACTATAAGAATCATGCCAAATACAATTTGTAGTAGTGTAAATTTAGCTGCAGATTAACTAGGTCTTGAAACATTTTCCATTTTTTTCCCCAGCCATCACCAGACTTTAGAGCTAATGGTGGAGATATTTCATTTGAGATAACCTGGGAAAAGTTAAAGAAAGCCTCTGAACTTGAACACATCTCCATTTCTGCATTACAAAACAGTACAACAATTTCCATCGATAACCATTCCTACAAAATCAGCGTGGCAGCAAGGAACAATATTAATTCTTCACTTCCTTCAGTGATGATCATCTCCCGAGCGACAGATAATGGTTTGTGTATCTTCAATCCAATTAAAATAACTTTTGTGGGTGCTTATCTTGTATAGTTATTTTACAGTCAGTAATATTTTATTTATCATCATGGAATAATTAATCTAGTCTTGGAATTAAAATGACTGTTTGCCACTGATGTGTTTAAAAACTACTTCCTTCTATCAATGGAGATCACTTAGTCTGTAAGATAATAGCAGTATATGTATCTTTATATATTCCCCACTCTCTACCCACCTGGGTTTTTTCACAAATATAATATGGTACATTCATGGGGTTATCCCAGTGAGCAAAATACATATAGGTTTAACCAACAAGGTCCTCTAGCCTGCATTTGCATATGGATGCAAGGATCCCACTCACACAGAACTCATTGCAGAATCAGGGTCTAGTGACCTATTATTTCAGGCTCCAGTTTTGTGAGCCTGCAGTTCAGTTCCTTATGTTACAAATTTTAATGCAGTTAACCAACTACAAGGTATTTGAGTGATTAGCCTCTTAGTGGTAAGGATCAACTTTCAGGGTCCTTTCCCTATTGGGGGCGAGTATTTCATAATGATGAAACATTATTGAAAAGACAAAATCTGCAGTTTTACCGGTATCCAGTCATCAGGTATAGTAATGGCAATACTAGCATCCGATGAAGTGAGCTGTAGCTCACAAAAGCTCATGCTCAAATAAATTGGTTAGTCTCTAAGGTGCCACAAGTACTCCTTTTCTTTTTGCGAATACTAGCATAGTAATTCTACCAATCTTAATTAGACCTAAAGTATAGGTCTTCCTGCTAGAAAACATATATTATAGATAGATGATAAATAAACTATTTTGTGAAGTGCTTTAGTCCATTCTTTCCAAGGTGCTGAAGAAAAGGTTGATCGCACTGACCTTGAAGAAGAAAGAGTTAATGGCACAGTTGATGGCATTTATATTTCTTGGAAGGCCACAAATGCATTTGATGGATACATTGTCGATTGGTGCAACTTTCCGAGGTCCCAGCATTGTGACTTTCAGTGGAAGAGATTCGATTTCAACACCTCCAGTTGTTTTATCAAGTCAGGTGAAAGCAGAACAATTCTTTATTAAGATGTTTATGCTGCAACTCTTTGTTAGGGCATTGAGTGGCATGCACCTGAATTTTAGGAAACAGATTCTGGGAACTCAATTATTAAAATCTAACAACTGCCCAGTGTGTCAGTTTTTTCTTTCACAGAATCATAGACAGGTAGGGTGGGGCAAGGACCTTGAGAGGTCATAAAGTCCAGCCCCCTGCACTGAGGCAGGACCAAGTAAAGACCATTGCTGACAGGTGTTTGTCCATCAGGACCATCTGTGGTATTGTTTTGTTTACTATTTTGATCAAACACCACAAACAGGTGGTCAACATTACTAGGGTTAGCTGGGATTTGGTTTAAACACCTCCAGTTGTCTTACCAGCACTAAGTAAGAGCTGTGTTTTCTAGGGCCTCCTTTTGGCAACTTCAGTGGTGCAAGATCAGGATTTTTAATGAATTATAGAGCTCCATATAAATCAAATGTGGTTCCATTTTGTTACCTAAAACTACTGAAGCTTAATTTTTTAAAAATGGCTTTATTATTTTCTAGCTGCTTTCATGCCTGGGGTCAGATACAACTTCAGGGTTTATGGATCTCTAGCTAATGAAGATTTTTTCCTGGGGAAGAAGGTTGGGTATACCAAAGAACTGGGTAAGCTGAAAATATTTTACATGTGTACATATTTGCTAAATGGGGCTCATGAAAATAAAGGGGAGTTCTGTAGCTGTACTGTCTTTTCTCTGCCTCCTTGCACTAACTACAAGCAATGTTTGACATACACAATATTGCTTCCCCCATTCCCATTGCATATATTTAATAAAACACTACAAAATGGCCTCTGGTGACTGCTATGAGGCAGTTTGGTTAGTACAGATGTCAGGAAAACAAGAGTCCACACCAGTCAGGAAAACTGAGCTATAACTACATTAGCAATAACTATGATTAAACAGTTGTTTCTGTGCATGACGTAGATGGGTCCACAGGTGTTCTGTGGTACCAGGAGGCTTTCAGGAAGAACAGGCTTAGTTCAGTTTTTATTTGAAAATCAGTGATGTTCAGTTTATAAACAACGCAAATTTAACAAGAGGCAACAGATGGGAATTCAGGAGCAATGCCAAGTGGGGAGATAAACTTTCTAGAAATCAAACATGTTTGTCAATTTCCTTCCTTCCAGCTCCTAGACTTAACCCTCAAGGGGAAATAGCTGAGATGACTTCCCATACTGTGACCGTAACTTGGGATTCTTATCCCGTAAATGAGTCACAGCCTGGATTCATAAGAGGTTATCATGTTTATGTGAAAACCATGGAAGAAGAATGCAGTTTGAAGGGATCAGCAAAACATGCTCTTTCAGGTAATTGATTCTTTGAACCCAGAAAGCTGCACACCCATCAATCCATCACATGCTGAAATGTGTGAAAAGCTGCAGATTTTTTGCTCAGGAGATCAATAAATTGGAGCCTCCTGAAAAGTTCCTCACACGTACATGTTAGGCAGATAAACAAACACACTGGGGAATAAATGGAATGATGTTGACCTCTAAAGTGAGGTAGCTGTTGCCTTCTCTCCAAGAACTGAGTGTAGAGTGCTTTTAATTGACAGAAGCAGGACTCTACCAATATACAGAAGATTACATAGGGCCTCATTTTGTAGGCCATTATGCAGGGAGCTTCCATTGACTTCAAAGTGCACTTCACAGGTGGAATGGCTGCAGTATCAGCTCCCTGTGCGGCACTGAGTTTTCATCTCTGATGAACTGAGCTCTGGCAGAGTTTTCAAAATTCCCACTCATTCTCTTTTTGGAAGATAGACAAAGAAGCTGCTATCAGTTTTATTATGACAGTGGGGATTTTTTAGAGGTAGTTGGGTCCGATTTGTGTGCTGATGTTTTCATAGCTTTAGGGTTGTGGCTCTGTGAAAATTCCCCATTTATTCCATTAAATGAAGATGTGCGTAGCTCTGCTCTACACAGCCTGTTTGTCTAGTGGTGAAGCTGACCTGGGGACTGTGTTAAGCATTTGCAGCATGGAGCTACTTGGCATATCGTCTCTGATTTTCTTGTCTCACATTGAACTCTACTCGAGATGACAAAATTTCAGTGCAGCCAAATTCTCAGACCCTCCCACTGAACGCAAAAAAAAAAATGTTTATTCTTACCTGTTGATTTCTCTTCTCCAACATGGACCGTGTCCTGATTCACCATCTGTAGGTCCATTCCCCTCTTCTGAGGGGACTGGTGTCAGGTAAAGCTGCGTGTCTGTGTGACCCTGGGCTGTCAGGGGCCTGCCCACCAACATCCTGTCAGAATAAGATTAACTGTGGAACAGTTGGCACTACTGTAACTGTACATACTTGCAAATATTCCCACCCAGGAAGGGTGTAAGAGCAAAGCCCAACCACCTCCCCATCTGAGGTACTGATTGGGGCTGGGGCAGGGGGGTTGTTATCTCAGGCAGAACCGGCGTCGAGGCTGGGAAGGATGAAGGATGTGGCTAAGAAACACTTGAAGTGGGAACAGATTGCTAGCCCTGGTTTCTCTGTGTCCTTTGTATTGAACGCATTTCTGCCTCTCAGCTACCAGTAAGGTGTTGCGGGGTGGTGGATGGAGGGTGCAGAGAGAAGAAATGGACAGAGGCAGACCAAGAAAACAAAACCTGCTGAAAAGCTACTAGCAAAAGGTAAGTGAATTGTGGAAGTGGAAACAGAGTTCGTAGCTTGGCAGGAGCAGAGACTTCTGACAGGAAGTTGGTGGCTGGTCCCCTATTGGATTGGCTCTCTGAGACACACTGCTGCTGCTATCTCCAGTCCAATCAGAAGAGGCACCATCCAACCCAGCAGTAATGAGGTAGAGCAGAGATTCTCAAAGGAATGTATTCTGTGGGGGTATGAGAAGCCGCTCTGCCTTCAAGCTGGGAGGCTTCCAGGGAGCAATGTGCCACCCTTACTTCTCTGCTGCTGCTCGCGGCAGCGCTGCCTTCAGAGCTGTGCGCCTGGCCAGCAGCTGCCATTCTCTGCTCTGCCTTCAGAGCTGGGCAGCAGCATGTGTATTTGTGTGGTGGGAGCTGGGAGGACGTAAAGGACTACAGACACAAAGAACGGGGACGCGATCAAATAAATCTGAGAACCACTGAGCTAAAGCATATCCCCCTTCCTGAAAGGCAATGCATATTAAAAAACAATTGAGAGTAATGGTTTGTAACATCTCCTTTGATTATAGATGGTTCAGTCCTATGTAAATACACTATAGAAAACCCAGAAGAAAAGAGATACGTGGTGAAACACCTGATGCCAGAAACAACATATGCACTGGCAGTTAAAGCTTACACTGGAGGAGGAGAGACCCCCATTGATGCCTATATAAACGTAGATACACTACATGACTGTGAGTTTAGAAAATGAAAATATGATTTGGAGGAGCCAGCAGAGGAGGGGGGCAAGAAGGGAAATTAGCACCTGTCACTGCTGGCTTGTTTTCTAAAAAGATTAGGTAGAGATGAATGGATTTGAGAAGGATCCCAGTTAGAAGATTTATTAATGGATGCAGTCAAATAATACTAATTGCCAAATTAAATGTTATAGTACTTGAATAGCTCCTTTCACCCTAGAAACATTGCCGCATATTTAAAGCATTTTACCATGTTATTTAAACCTCATAATCCCCCTGTAAGGTAGCTAAGCAAATTTATACTCACTTTGCAGATAGCAACACTGAGGCTCATTTATAGAATGGAACCAGTGACAGAGTTGAAACGAGAACCCAGGAATGCTGACTCCTGGTCCTCTTCTCCAAATATTAGAGAGGAATTTTATTTAGTTCCAGCTAATTTTATAAACTATAGAAGAATATAAAACTTAGCATATATTGGCTGTTGCTTTCATGACCATGTAGCTAATTTTTGTGCAAATAAGAGCTCTAGACTTCTTAACACTGGTTTGTATGAAAAACTGGCTTACAAATCCACCAACTCTTGCATTCCATGCTAGATGTGACCAAAGAAGGGTTGCTGCATTAGAATCATGCTCACTAACTGTGGCCAAATTAGACATCCAGAAAAACAAAAGTAATTAATTACTTACCTGTAATTCTGTTCGCTTGAAGATATCACACCAGAATCTCACTCTTGGGACTTGTGTTCCCAAGCTGAAACTCCCCAGCTTTGTCCTCAGAAGAGGTGGAGAGTGGATTAGTGCATGAGAGCCGTACATTTTACACGGAGCAGCATGCACTACCATTACACCTCAGTGCCTAGACCCTCCCCGACAGCTAGTGAATTGTATGTAAAAGCAAGGTCTCCTAACCAAAACCAGTGAGAAGTAAAATAAAAATCCATAAACTAACACTTAAAAATGTCCCAAGAGAAGCCATCCCTTCTGTCCCCCCTTGGTTAATTTAATATCAAAACTCAATTTCCTTCTTCGTTACACCACTGCATGACTCCGTTGGTAACTGTTGTGGACACTTAAGCTCTGGGGACTCACTTCGGTTTGGTGCTGAGCTCCCTCAACTCCCTTGCTTTGGCACTTGGAACACTGTAGTATTGGGGCCTTTGGCCCCCATTAACTAAAGCAGTTAAGCATGTCCTTACGTCCTATTTACGGCAATTCTTTCTTGCACAGGGATAGATGGACTAGAGATGTTTAAGTGCTTTGCTAAGTAAGTGTCTTCAGTGCAACCCCCACCCCCCACCCAAAAATGTAATTTTTACATTGATGTAACCATTTCAGTGTAGCACCCTAGTGGAGACAGGGCACAGGCAGGTTTTGCTTCAGTGTAGCTGCTTGAGGTAACTCCTAGAGGGACATGGGGACTGAACTTGAGCAGTTACATCGAGGTCAGAACTACCCATGCTTTGTCTCCATTGGGATTTTACTGCAAGATAGCAATCTCAGCATAAAAACACGCCTTTTTTTGCTGTGAAGACATAGCCAACGGGAGGGTATTTATTTACATAGCTACTCCTTGAAATCTTTGATAGTTAGCAAATCAACTCAGGTAAAATGATGGTGTCTGTAAGTAAAAGGCAATTAAAAAAATAAAAGGACTGGTAAAGCTGAACTTTTGGCAATAAAAATAAATGCCAAAAAATACATGTGTTCACTTATAGATTTGCAGGCCAGAAGGGACCATTATGATAATCTAGTCTGACCTTCTGCATAACGCCGGGCACAGAATTTCATCAAGTGATTCCGTTATCAGCTCTAGTGACAGGTAGTCGAGGTAGAGCAGATCTTTTAGAAAGACATCCATGCTTGATTTAAAGATGATCTTTTATCCCAGAAGCTCTAATTGTATTGATTCAAACAAGGGAAAGTTAGAAAACTGTTTTTTGAAATACTATTTTTCTTTCATAGCAAAGATTTACCTTCCAGTTCTGCTAGTGATCATTCCTTTTGTAGTAATAACTGCTGTGTGCTTCTGGAAAATCAAGTGGTAAGTTCATTACAATACATTTTCCTTCTGTAAATAGAGAAATGGTCTGTTTTAATTCAAAATGGAGTTGTTGTTTGTCTATTTAACCCCCCTTCATAATACCTCCTTCATTTCTCTCTTTGAGCGTCTTAGTAAGCGGATGCCCTGAATATTTGGCTTGCTGTGGTGTATAGTACATGGCATCTCCACTTATTTCTGTAAGAATCTTAGCCCTGCTGTAAAGGTGAAGGGAGAATGAATGCTGACAAATGAAGAGAACAAAGTTTACTTGTTTGTCTGTGTTTTTCTAGGGTGAAGGATTGCTGTTATCCTGAAATTCCCAATCCTAACAAGAGCCAAGTCCTCTCATTTAATGGATTAAAGGTGAAGTCATTAGACAAATCCAATAACTTTAATTTTTCTATTCTCAAACTAAGGTCCAGCAAAATGTATTAGAAGAATTTTCTTTCTGTATTGACAATTATTTTTAATAATGATGCTCATTTTACAAATGGCTTGTCTGATTAATTTTACTTTTGGTTGAAAAAAGTCTCCATTTTCCATCGACATGACTCTGTAGTGATTAGTTTACGCTTTGAAGTCTGTCTTTGCAAGGATAGGCTCTAGACAGTTACTTCAAAAGTTATAAAAGCTCTTTCCACACTCTCAGACCTGTCAGAGCAAAGTCCTTCTAATGCCCTTTGATATCTTAGCTTTCAAAATTAGAGCTTAAATTTGACTATTCCTCTGAGACATGCACTACATCTTGACTATGGGAGTCCAGTAAACTATGCATGATTGCTGCTCCCTCTCCTGATGTTTGCTACAGCAAGAAGTTAGACTTCTGGGAGAACTTAACCTGCCAATGTTTATGTTCCTTGTGGATTTTTAGAAGGACAAGCCCCCCAGACAGGTTTAACACAGTCAGGATATGTCTACACTTACAGAGTTTTTGCGCTGTAAGTTTCACCAGTGATAGGGAACTGGTGAAAGTAAAGCGCTGGTTTGTATACTCACTCAATTCCTCAGGTGTCAGAGAGTGTTTACACTACCAGCACTTCCATCGCCAATGAGAGCAGCGCTGTAGGGCAGCTATCCCACAATGCAGCTCTCTCAATAGGTCTTGTCGGAAGGGGGATGTGCGAACGGAAGGCATTCTGGGTCCCGTGCTGCCGTGCTTCATGTCCCAGCAGCCCCATTACTTTCTTGTTTCTTCTGTGGCATTTTTTAAAAAATCTCCTGCTGTCTGGCTGCTTCCCCCGTCACATCTACAAACTAAGGGAAAGGGAGCTTCAAACGTCCCAGGGCTTACAAGGGAAGGGGCAGATGTCTGTGTGTCAGAGCAGAGGAGGTGCTGAACAGAGTGGTCGCTTTTGGAACTGTGGGATATCCTTCGGAGGTCAAAAGGGGTTTACAATAGTAGAATGTGTCTTCACTTTCACAGCAGCGCAAAAAGAACAGTGGTAAGAGCTGTATGCCTCTCGTGAAGGTGATTTTGTTTTTGCAGTGAAACTTCTGAGTTTCAATGCAAAAAGTCATTAACAAGTGTAGATGCTCCCGTGGTTTTCGCGCAAAAAAGGGACTTCTTTGCACTTTAAATGGTAAGTGTAAACATACCCTCAGTTGTAGTCTTAATTATGGTTTGCAGTGTTACATGACGGACACTAATTTAAGAACTTGTACATCTGTTCAAAGGGGCATGGTCTCTCATTGCTCAGCAAATTTCCTCTGTTGAGATGAGAAAAAGAGCTCTCCAAAACTGTCTTGTAATTAGATCCAGCTGAAGATCAAACTTCCAGCGAACTAGAATGATGTGTATGCCCTCCCCCTCTGATCCTATACATCTTGTAAAAATTCTGACTATACCGAATTTACTCTACATTTCTAAAAATGCTTAAAATAATCATTCCCTTTTCACCTAGTCAGTGTATTTTTCATTGTTCTAAAGTAACTGTCTTCTCATTGCTCTGCAGCTTAATTCTGAAGCAGTACTGAAGCTAAGTGACTGCATTCCTGATACTGTAGTATTGGAGAATACATCAGAAGCCAATACACTACAGCTGAGGAGCCATGGGACTATTTTAGAAAGTGAAAGCAAAGTTATCAATCCTTCCTGGGTGTATTTTATTCAAAATGAAGTGGGAAATTTGATGTGCACACAGTCGGCTCCAGAAGCTTGCACTTCATTTGAAAATTTAGCCTATTCTTCCCAGACTGCACTTGGTTCCAGCCTCTATCAGAACCTGTGGATGTCAGAAAAGAGTGAGCCACAGTTGTCTATCTTGTTGTACCAGCCACAGCATTACATTGAAATTCTGAGTAAAGACACTGTCACATCATTAAGAGAAATCACTGAGAGAGAAGGTAGTTTGAGATATATTTCACAAATGGAAGTACCTCGTTCTGAGGCTAAGTTGAGTGATTTGCCCCATTTCACTGAGCCCATAGAACATTCAAGTTACAAAATACAAACAGTCTTGGGTTCAGAGCTGGTCACATCTACATCTGATGAAGGCATTCAGAGTCAGGACAGCTCTACTTCTAGCAACTCAACAGCGTTATTGCTTCCAGGCCGGCATTAAAAACTGACCTGCACATTTAAACAATCCATATGCTGCAGTTCAATCAGAAGTTAAGGGCATTAAGTAGGAATTATAGGGTGAGATGGTATGGCCTGTTGTATCTACACATTCAGATCACAGCTGTCTCTTCTGGCCCTAAAATCTATGAATGCGAGAGATAAGATGCACCATGATTTGTGCAAGGTCACTAAACTACAACAGAGAACATTTTCATTCTCTGATCACAGCCAAGGGACACCCTTCACATGTATTATCCGGCATGGACTTATTGCATTGCTGACGCTAGCATAGAAGGCATGTATTGTGAACCTCAGCATGGAACATTACTCCTAACTTTGAACTCCCTGGCTTTGATTGGTTGGGGTCAGAATGTTAGTTAACTGTGTTTATTTAATTTTCCACATAACAGTAATAAAAAAAAATTGCCATGAAAGATCAGCTGAAGCCTTCATTCTGGGGGCTAAGTGTTTAAAGGAATTTATTGTGGTACACAGCACTAGCTGCACCTTTGACCCTTCTCTGGGCTCTCTGAGTGCACCCCTTCAGGTGCTAGGGCATGGGGCCTAGCACCACCTGCCTCTAGGGGGAATCCCATGATTCTCTCACTCTAAGACTGAATCTCAGGCAACAGCCCTCCTTCTGTGTACCAATCATGATTGCCCAACTGGGTTCGGCCTTGCAAACCCTGCAGCAACTCTGATCAGAAGTGAATATCAGGACCCAGAATGGCCTTTTCAGAAACAAAGGATTGTTTCATCTCAACAGTAGAAACAAAGCATAACAAGAGCAAGGGTGTTTTAACACAAGAATTACATACATCTCAATTTTACCTAAGCTTAGGGCCCAGGCACCCTCACTTCTGACTGCTGAGTTCAGTCTGCAGCTCAGCCCTGGTCTACATTACGAGTTTAGGTCGAATTTAGCAGCATTAGATCGATTTAACCCTGCACCCGTCCACACAACGAAGCCATTTTTGTCGACTTAATAGGCTCTTAAAATCAATTTCTGTACTCCTCCCCAACGAGGGGATTAACGCTGAAATCGACATCACAGAGTCAAATTTGGGGTAGTGTGGATGCAAGTCGACAGTGTTGGCCTCCGGGAGTGCTCCATTGTGACCGCTCTGGACAGCACTCTCAACTCGGCTGCACTGGCCAGGTAGACAGGAAAAGCCCTGCAAACTTTTGAATTTCATTTCCTGTTTGGCCACTGTGGCAAGCTGATCAGCACAGGTGACCGTGCAGATCTCATCAGCAGAGGTGACCATGGAGTCCCAGAATCGCAAAAGAGCTCCAGCATGGACCGAACGGGCGGTATTGGATCTGATCGCTGTATGGGGAGATGAATCTGTGCTATCAGAACTCTGTTCCAAAAGACGAAATGCCAATATATTTTCAAAAATCTCCCAGGGCATGAAGGACAGAGGCTTTAACAGCAGTGCCGCGTGAAACTTAAGGAGCTCAGGCAAGCCTACCAATAAAAACCAAAGAGGCAAACGCCCACTCAGAGTCAGAGCCCCAGACATGCCGCTTCTATGATGAGCTGCATTCAATTCTAGGAGGTGCCCCTACAACTACCCCACACCTGTACGTGGACTCTTGCAAGGGAGTCTCATGCAACAGGGATGAGGATTTTGGGGACAAGGAAGATGAGGAGGGGGAGGTTGAAGATAGCGCACACCAGGCAAGTGGAGAAACAGTTCTCCCTGACAGCCAGGAACTGTTTATCACCCTGCAGCCAATACCCTCCCAACCTGGGCTTCCGGACTTTGAAGGCAGAGAAGGCACCTCTGGTGAGTGTACCTTTGTAAATATAATACACGGTTTAAAAGCAAACATGTTTAATGATTAATTTGCCCTGAAGACTTGGGCTGCATTCACGGCCAGTACAGCTACTGGAAAAGTCTGTTAACGTGTCTGGGGACGGAGCGGAAATCCTCCAGTGACATCTCAATGAAGGTCTCCTGGAGGTATTCCCCAAAGCCTTTGCGAAAGGTTTCTGGGGAGGGCAGCCTTATTGCGTCCTCCATGGTAGGACATTTTACCGTGCCAGGCCAGTAGCACGTAGTCTGGAATCATTGCATAACAAAGCCTGGCAGCATGTGGTTCCGGTGTTTGCTGGCATTCAAGCAACATCCGTTCTTTAGCTCTCTGTGTTATCCTCAGGAGAGTGATATCATTCATGGTCACCTGGTTGCAATAGGGGAATTTTATTAAGCGGACATTCAGAGGTGGCCGCTCCTGCTGGGCTGTTTGCCTGTTGCTGAAAACAAATCATCCCCGCTGTTAGCCACGTGGTGAGGGGAGGGGTGAAGTGATCATCCCAGAAAATTGGGCGTGGGGAGGGTTTAGTTGGGTTTGTGCTGCACGTTAACCTGAAAACATCAGCCCCTCCTTTTAAATGGCCAGTGTGTCTTTTTCAGTTTTACTCTCCCTTTTTTTCCCTCCTGCAGCTGCAAATGTTTCAACGCTGCCACTAGCATCTCCGTCCCAAAGGCTAGCGCAGATAAGAAGCCAAAAAAAAGTACTCGTGCCGAAATGTTCTCTGAGCTCATGCAGTCCTCCCACACTGAAAGAGCCCAGCAGAATCTGTGGAGCAGACAATGTCAGAGTCCAGAAAAGCACAAAATGAACATGAGGACAGGAGGGACACGTGAAAGGACAAATGGCTGGAGCAACAGGAGAGGTGGCAGCAGTGTGATGAGAGGAGACAGGATGTAATGCTGAGGCTACTGGGGGGATCAAACTGATATGCTCCGGTGTCTGGTTGAACTGCAGGAAAGGCAGCAGGAGCACAGACCACCACTGCAGCCCCTGTGTAATCAACTGCCCTCCTCCCCCAGACGCCCAAGAACGCAGTGGGGGTGGCCCCTCCGGGCACCCAACCACTCCACCCCAGAGGACTGCCCAAGCTACAGAACGCTGGCATTCAATAAGTTTTGAAGTGCAGTGTGGCCTTGTCCTTCCCCCCTCCCACCCCTCCCAGGTCCGGGCCCACCCCTCCCAGGCAACCTTGGCAGTTATCCCCCTATTTGTGTGACGAATTAATAAAGAATGCATGAATTTGAAACAATGACTTTATTGCCTCTGCAAGCGGTGATCAAAGAGGGGGGAAGGGAGGGCGGTTGGCTTACAGGGAAGTAAAGTGAACCAAGGGGGTTGGTTTTCATCAAGGAGAAACAAACCAAACTGTCACACCATAGCCTGGTCAGCCATGAAACTAGTTTTCAAAGCTTCTCTATTGCGCAGCGCGCCCTGCTGTGCCCTTCTAATTGCCCTCGTGTCCGGCTGTGCGTAATCAGTGGCCAGGCAATTTGCTTCAACTTCCCACCCTGCCATAAACATCTCCTTACTCTCACAGATATTGTGGAGCACACAGCAAGCAGTAATAACAATGGGAATATTGGTTTTGCTGAGGTCTAACTGAGTCAGTAAACTGCACCAGCGTGCTTTTAAACGTCCAAATGCACATTCTACCACCATTCTGCGCTTGCTCAGCCTGTAGTTGAACAGCTCCTGACTACATTCTGCATAGACTACATGATAATGCATGAGGTGTTTACAATGCTCATAACTGCCATGGTGAGCTGAGTGGGCTCCATGCTTGCTGTGGCATGGTGTCTGCAGGAGAGCAGAATTGCAGGGGAAGCGGTGGTTTGGATGACCAGTTTTGCAGACCTATTGCACTGTCTGCTGCCAGGACACAACAGCTGAGCGGGCTGCACGCTTGCCATGGTATGGCGAGACAAGAGCAGCCGAGCAGAGTTGCAGCGGAAGCGGCAGATGACAACAGTCATATAGAGGACCTGCGAGACCACCAGGAGAGCAGAGTGGAAGTGGAAGCGGTTGCAGCCCTACTGCACCGTCTGCTGAAAGCAGTATGGCGCCCACACAGAAGAAAGGCGCGAAACGATTGTCTGCCCTTGTTTTCACAGAGAGAGGGGTGACTGACGACATGTACCCAAAACCACCCACGACAATGTTTTTGCCCCATCAGGCATTGGGAGCTCAACCCAGAATTCCAATGGGCGGTGGAGACTGCTGGAACTGTGGGATTGCTAACCACAGTGCAACACTCCAAAAGTTGACACTCGCCTCGGTACTGTGGACACACTCTGCCAACTTAATGAGCTTAGTGGGGAGACACACAATTGACTGTATAAAATCGCTTTCTAAAAAATTGACTTCTATAAATTCGACCTAATTTCATAGTGTAGACAGTGCTTGGTTAGAGACCTTCATCAAAGCCTTCTTGAAGAAATTGAAGATAAGCCCTAGAAATCCAGGAATTCTGGCTGCTTCATGTTCTGCAAAACTTGGTCCAGACAGAGTATGCTTTCAAGGTTGATAGTCTTCTAGATGAAATAAGTGATCTGATGACTTTGGACGACAGACCCAACAGTACTAGTGCTTCCCTTTCCAATAGGAAGGCTGTTAGATGCAGCCAGTTTGGTCTGGATGAAGCAGAAGACCTTGTGAGAGGAAGTCCTGTCTCTTTGGAAGCTGTAGTGGCAGTACTATTTCAGCTCTAGTCCAAAAACCAAGGTCTCCTTGGCCAATGTGGGGTTACCAATATTACCGTCACCTGTTCTCATTTTATTTTCTGGGCCACGTTCCCTAATAATGGGAAGGATGGAAATGCAGAGGGGGCCCTGTGGCCGTCTGTGTGATAGTGCATCTGTCTCCTTGGATCTGGGGTCCACTCCTCTGGTGAAGTACTTTGATCTTGTCACATTCATGTGTTTTGTGAATATGTCAGTTGAGGGTAGGCTGAAAGATTGGACAATTAACTTGAAGACTTCCTGATACAGGCACAATTCAGAATTGCTCACCTTGGGCCTGCTGAGCCAGTTCACCTTCTGGTTCAGGTCTCCCTTTACATGCGCTGCCCTCAGAGAGACGAGAGAGTGCTCCGCCCATTACGTGATTTCCATTGCTTCCATTGCTCTGGCATGTAACCCTGATCATCTTGTTCTCCTGTGGTTGTTCACATATGTGACTGTGGTCATGTTATCCGACTGGTTCCTCTCTAGGCTGGAATGAACCTTGGGTAAGCTCAAGCTTGACTGCATAGTTCTATGAGCTATATGTTGTGGGTCCTTTCCTCCATGTTGTAGATGTCTTGAGCTGTTTGGGATGCCAGGTGTGTTCCCCTGCCCTCCAGACTGTCATCGGTTGTCAGGATCAGGGGATCTGGAAGGCATATGTGCATTTTCTGGCAGGCATTGCCCTGGGCTGACCACTGATTTAAGGAGTTGATCACCTGTGCCGGAATCCTTATTTGATCTTTCATGTATTCTGGGAAATGGGTTCCATACCTTGAAGATGAAGCCTTGAAGGCACCTGATGTGTGATTATGCACAGCCCTGTCCCATGGAGTGATCCCTACGCACAATACTAGAAGGCCTAGCAATTGAATTTTCACTGCAATAGTGGGCGCTCCTGCAGTTCCAAAACAATGTGAGGTCTTCTTGAACCTTCTGGAACCTCTCTAGAAGAGGGATATATCCTTGCTATCAAGGTATCTATGTCCACTCCCAAGTGAGTTATTTGGGTGGACAGAATCAAGGCGCTTTTCTCGAGGTAGATAATAAAGCCATTCGCATACAGGAGATTCAAGGTTAGGGATGTAACAGCGTGTGCTGTTTCTGATTAAGATGTCATGCAGGAACAAGTACAGATGGATCCCCTGAAACCTGAGTCTGGCTATGATTATCACCACCACCTTTGTAAAAACATGTGGGGCTCAAGACAGGCTGAATGGGAGGCATCTGATATTGAGATTGCTTCCTGCTATAGGAAAACCCTAGGAACCTGTGATAGCACAGTCTGCCAGGGATGTGGCTATATGCATCTGCCAGGTCCACTGAAGTCAGAAAGGTTTCAGAAGGGTAGCCATGTTAGTCTGTATCAGTAAAAACAGACAGGAGTCCTTGTGGCACCTTAGAGACGAAAATTTATTCGGGCATAAACTTTCATGGGCTATAGCCCACTTCATCATATACATGGAGTGGAAAATACAGTAAGCAGGTATAAATATACAGCACATGAAAAGATGGGAGTTACCTAACCAAGTGGGGAATCGGTGCTAATGAGGCCAATTCAATTAGGGTGGATGTGGCCCATTCCAAACAGTTGACAAGAAGGGGTGAATATCAACAGAGGGAAAATTACATTTTGTAGTTCTAACAAGGCCAATGCAATCAAAGTGGATGTGGCCCATTCCCAACGGTTGACAAGAAGGTCTGAGTATCAACAGAGGGAAAATTATTTTTTGTAATGACCCAGCCATTCCAAGTCTTTTTTCAGGCTTAATTTGATGGTGTCAAATTTTCAAATTAATTCCAGTTCTGCAGTTTCTTCTTGAAGTCTGTTTTTGAAGGGTTTTTTTTTGTTGAAGAATGGCAACTTAAGTCTGTTATTGAGTGCCCAGTGAGATGGAAGTGCTCTCCTACTGGTTTTTGAATGTTACAATTCTTGATGTCCGATTTGTGTCCATTTATTCTTTTGCGTAGAGACTTGGCCATTGTATATGGCAGAGGGCAATTGCTGGCACATGATGGCATATATTGGTAGATGTGCAGGTGAATGAGCCCTTGATGATGTGGCTGATGTGGTTGGGTCTTATGATGGTGTCCCTTGAATAGATATGCGGACAGAGTTGGCAACGGGGTTTGTTGCAGGGGTTGGTTCCTTGGTTAGTGTTTCTGTTGTGTGGTGTGTAGTTGCTGGTATTTGCTTCAGGTTGGGGGGCTGTCTGTAAGTGAGGACTGGCCTGTCTCCCAAGATCTGTGAGAGTGACGGATCGTCCTTCAGGATAGGTTGTAGATCCTTGATGATGCGCTGGAGAGATTTTAGTTGGGGGCTATAGGTGATAGCTAGTGGTGTTCTGTTACTTTGTTGGGCCTGTCCTGTAGTAGGTGACTTCTGGATACCCTTCTGGCTCTATCAGTCTGTTTTGTCACTTCACCAGGTGGGTACTGTAGTTTTAAGAATGTCTGATGGAGATCCTGTAGGTGTTTGTCTCTGTCTGAGGGATTGGAGCAAATGCGGTTGTATCTGAGGTCTTGGCTGCAGACAATGGATCATGTGATGTGGTCTGGATGAAAGCTGGAGGCATGTAGGTAAGTATAGAAGTCAGTAGGTTTCCTGTATAGGGTGATGTTTATGTGACCATCACTTATTTGTACTGTAGCGTCCAGAAAGTGGATCTCTTGTTTGGACTGGTCCAGGCTGAGGTTGATGGTGGGGTGGAAATTTTTGAAATCTAGGTGGAATTCCTCAAGGGTCTCCTTTCCATGGGTCCATATGATGATGATGTCATCAATGTAGCGCAAGTAGAGTAGGGGCATCTGATGAAATGGGTTATATCCCACAAAAGCTTATGCCCAAATAAATTTGTTAGTCTCTAAGGTGCCACAAGGACCCCTTGTGTTGTTTTTTTTTTTTTTGTTTTTTTTTTACTAAAGTCAGAAAATTTCCCTGGGACAGTGATGACACCACAGAGATTAGGGTCTCCATTCAGAACTTAAAGAAAAGGAGTACTTGTGGCACCTTAGAGACTAACCAATTTATTAGAGCATAAGCTTTCGTGAGCTACAGCTCTGTAGCTCACGAAAGCTTATGCTCTAATAAATTGGTTAGTCTCTAAGGTGCCACAAGTACTCCTTTTCTTTTTGCGAATACAGACTAACACGGCTGTTACTCTGAAACCTGTCATTCAGAACTTAATTTTCTTCATCTACTTTCTGAGCCTCTTGAGATCTAGAATGGATTGGATTCCCCCCAACACTTCTGAATGATAAATATGGAGAAGAACACTTTTGTAGTAGCCAGGCAAGGTACTAACAAACTTCAACAGGACTTTATTTTTAAAGTGGAAACCTCTTTTCCAAGCTGCTGCTGCACCCTCTGTAGCTCTCCCTCAGCCTCTTCAACTCCTCCCTCCTGTTTCCTGTCCTTTCAGACTCCCAACAGCCAGTGCTCCCAATTCTAATAATTACAAGCAACATCTAAACACCACAAACACTGAGATTCTTTCTTCTGAGGGAATGGTCCCTATTACTCCCATATCCAGGAGGTGAAAATTTTTGTTCTGGACTAGACCTTGCTTTAAAGGGTCATTTGAGATGGGGGAGCTGAATGAAAAACAGATGGGGTGGAGCCTATAACTCAAGGGACAATCCCTGGCTCACTGATCTATTTCCTCCAGAAATGGGAAATCCTGCCCCTAGGCTTCAGCTCCTGGTGGAAACCTATGCAGTCTTTGTCATAAAGAGGCTTTGGGAGCAGCAGAATTCCCTTGGGCTTGGCTTTCTTCCCAAACCAAGATTCTACAGCTTTTTCTGGAGAACCTGCTGTCTCTGTGTTGGTAGTTCTGTGAGGATGAAGGCCAAAAGGAGCCCTTTCATCTGAAAACTGGTCTCTACTCTCTCTTAAAGGCATGGTGTGATGTCAGGAGGGCCTCTCTAGATTTTGCAGCATTGTCTGCCACTGCCTTGTCTAGCTTCTTTCCAAAAAGCAGGGCTCCTGTGAATTTGGCAGAGCACAGCACCAGCTTTGAGCGTCTATCCATCTTCCACAAGGACTGAGCCATATGTGATGCCTGGTCACTGAGCTCGTGGCCATAGCTTTGGTTGAGATTCATTGTGTCCAATGAGGGAAACTTTCTTTAAATAGATCCAAAGTCAGGGTGACCTCTAGCCTTGATGGCTCAAGAAATCTTCCAGCCAGGAAAAAGATGTCTTAAGAAAGCAAGTAGCAGTCAGGGACTCTCTGAGGGAGACCTCAAAGCCTTTGAGAGTAGCCTCCATTTTTCTATCCATGGGATCCTTCAGATAGAACCATATCTTGAGAGGGGGATGCTACGGCAGGGTCAACCTTTGGTATCTCAGTAACTGGAACTTTCATTCCTAGATCCTACAGAACCCAAGATCCTTTCTGATAACATGCTTGCCCTTGTTTGGCTTACCCCATTCTTCCCAGATTACTTCCTCGAAGGAGGAAGGTAGGGGAATCACAGCCTCAGGGGAGTATTTTGAGGGGAGAAATTGGCTCAGAGGCTTACTCTTGGGATTTTTTTAGGTTGAATCTGAATAGTAGATACAACCTTGTTGGTATATGGCCCTGAATTTCTCATGGTGGGGGGAGACAGGGGAAGGCTTTCCCCAATCCTGATCAAAGTCAGAGCCTGACAAGTCACCATTCTCTGTGGAGGGGGAAAAAAGAAGAGGACTCATACCACCTAGATCTTTTTACACTTTCTTCCTCTTTTTTTGCATCCTTTGATTTTTTTTTAGCTTACCTAGAGAGCTTATGAGCTGTTGCGGCTTTGGTGAAGACTTGTGCAGCTAGCATTGCCGAGAGCCTGATCTCAAAAGATCTCCTCCTGAGTCTTCCCCTGCTGTGTCCCATTCCCCCAGGGATGTGGAAGAGAAAAAGTTTCTAGAGTCCTCCCGGCCAAATTGGGAAGTGCTTATGAGCCCTGCTTCTTTCCCCAGTATGCTCAGGACCCATTTTGGGACTTGGGGGTCAGGGGAAGGAGGAGAAGGGAGGGATTTGTTACCCTGCAAAGTCTGCCCTGTTTTCCAGAGGCCCCTTGGGACTTACCCCTTGAGTCAGCTGGCTGGGGTCCTCCTTGTCCTCGGAGCCTTTACCTGCTCTGCCCATTGACTCCTGGTTCATTTTACCCATGTTGAAATCACGGCAACTCTAGTGAGTAGCGGATCCCACATGCCTGTCCAACTCATAGCCCTTGGACCTAAAAGAGTTAGATCTAGAAGGCTGGGTGCAGCCTGGGAACAACTCACTGTCTTCCAAGCCTCAGGAGGGCAGTCTAACAGATGGAGCACTGTATGGATTTCAGTTGGAGCTTTTTAGGCTACTCTCCCATACCTGGAAGTTGCAGAGAAGCAAGGGAGGCACTGCAGGGAGGCACTGCAACTGCAGCTCTCAGGAGTTCCAACACCCAGCTAAAAAACTGGCCAGGGAAGAGGAGGGGCTGAGAGGGAGATCACCACTGCCCCAAATTTTGACAAAGAAGTCCCCCACACCTTCCAAGCAGAAGTGAAGGTGGGAGCTGTCTGCATGCTGCCACAAAGGCAGAGAAATTGGAAACAAGTGGAAGTATGGCCAGACAATGCGACTCCAGAACTCTGATCTGTTTCCATCAGCAGCAGAGAGAGAGTAGCCTAGATGTCAAGAACTGAGACACACACTGGACTGCAGAACAACTGGGAAAGCTTCACTGTTTGCCAAGAGGACGTTTGAAAATCCTACATCAAGACTGGTTATCACTTACCTCAGAAATGAAGAGAACCCACCCACTAGTCCAGACCAATGGCAGCCACATCACATAAATTAATTGTACTTCAAAATAAGATACGATATGAAAACAGTCAAGCATTAGTAAGCCGATATCCAAGCAAGGATAATCCTTTTTGTGTTATTTTCTAATGACATATTAGTCAAAGAATAGTGGGAACACTGTAATAAAAACTATACACCAGTATAGTATATCCTGTTGAATCCTATGTCACTTGATATCTATACTATTATGGAAAAATTTCTTTATGGGTTATACTAAGAACTGGTCAAAAACTAAAAAAAAATCTGAAATTTTCATTTAGTTTTCAAAATGGAATTTTTTGCTTTTTGAAATATATCAACATGTATCATTCATTTCCAAAATAGGAAACTTTCAAGAGTGATTTTTAATAATTTGAATTACTTTCCAAAAAACCACTTTGGTAATTACCACAAGTAAAAGATCATATGGTTAAAACTGTTTAAACATTTTTCAAAAATCATTTATGAAAATTTGTAATTTAAGTGATAAAAATTAAAGTTGATTCATCAATTTATAAAAATAGATTAAAATATTTTTCGGAAAATGGGAATTTTTCCTCAAATGGGCATTTCTGCCCAATTTTCATTTGAAAATTTAAGTTGTTCTAGTTATATTTAGTAACTCAAATACACTGTATAATAAGAAATTCCAACTCATTTCCAGTGCTTAGAGGTAGTTAAGACACCAGGACAAATTTAAGTAATTTAAGCATTTTATTAACAATGCATCCCTTTGATAAGATTATACTTCAGGAGGCTTTTAATGCCCATGAACATGAACTGTACGCACTATACAAAAACCAAAAAACACAAAAAAAGATCAAGGTGGGCAAAGCCATGATGAGACAAGCCTCTGTTTAAATTATACACAGCTCAATGAAATATTCTTACGGAAAATATATAAATACTTTTTCTTTCTATGTTACAGGTATACAATATAAATCAGATTTCAATGTCTGTTCAGTGACCTACAAACACTAGAACCTCCAAATATGTAGCAGCGTATTACTAAATAATAATAATAATAATAAAAGTAAAGAAACCACATGGGGCAGGGAAAATAAGTCTTGAGATTTTAACAATCCCTTCCCTCTTCAGAAAGACTAATTTACATCATCTCTTATAATGCAGTTTTAGGGATACTGACAGCCAATATTGGAACATTTTTTCAACTACATCTACAAAATGTCTGCCTTTTCCCCCTAAGACACTGCATTTTGTGCTAAAACAACCTATTCAGTGGCAAAATGGCAAGTTACACTTTTTTGGCATAAATTACATTTCTCAAATTAAATAGTGTATTTTACAAAGCAAGTCAAGCAAAATGTGCAATTTCTGCATGCTGTGGCATTGCTATCCGCCTATTTTACAAAAACAGTCCAAAGAAAATCCACATTCTTTAATGAACATAAAAATCTGTTGTGAACAAAAATATCTAGGAAATCAGAACATGGAGCTAATAAACAAATTGAAGAAACAAAAGGCTAACCTTTCCCACTTCCTGCCAAGGGGAAAACTAACACGGTTTCTAACATGTTCCCAAAGGTCTTTCATAAATTTAGGATTTTACTTTCACTACTAGTATGCCTTTAAATAAGCAGAGTGGTATAAGTGAATGTAACTGAAAAAGATTACAGAATCTTTTCAGCTGCCTCCACAGCGAAGCACAACTCGTTAGAACCTTCTGTGTAAGAGCAGAAAGGGTATGAGTAGACGGCTACAGGAGACATTTCCAAACCTAATCTAAACTTCTTCCATGAAGGAGGATTCCTCATTATGAATGTACATTCACTTTACAATGTTACATAAATTTGCCCAAATCTAGAAAAACAACTGTGGATTACAGTGCAGACTGTAATGGAAGCATCTGAAAACTTCGTCGCTCATTACTCATTCTCTAAATGTTTTAGAACTATTTCTAGAATAATTATTTCTCTTCTTTATACTACTATCATAGCCGTTACTGTTTTTTGTTCAACTCCCTCTCACCATAAATTAGATTCACATTCAAGATCACTGCATATGTTTCTAAGAATAATGGTAAAATATATGAATGATTTCTCACTGCTGCCTGGAACATACTTTAAGATGTACATAAATGCAACTTACTTCTGAGTGTTTCAACCCAACCCTCAAGTCACCCCCACCTCCAAAATCTCTAGACAAGTAAGCTTTTATGGTGTAAACTATTGAATACTTTATCATTTTAGTGTGTCATAACAAAAATCAGAAGACATCTGTAGGTAAATATTTAAGGTCAGATTAAACAGTAAAATTCTTTGATGAGCACTATTCTGTTTCTCACATACTTTATGTCCAATGGCCAAAATTACTGAATGTGCACACCTAGCCACAGATAAGTGATGAACTGCTGCAACTTTCCTTGACATTAGAGAGCTAGGAGTGTTCAACACCTTTGAAAATTGGACCTCTAATCTGATGCCTAAATATGGCTTTAGGTGTTTAACTTCAGGGACCCTCCTCTGAACATTGTGGCTATACTGTAATATTGATTTATTCATGAGTTCTAAGTCACAGCAAATGCAACTCTTGTGAGTATACTTAAAATGCAAATACTGTAACTGAATGCTATAGGCTTTAGCAGATGTTAAACAGCATTACAAATTTTTAGGTTTGGAAAGATACAGAGTGGGCAGAGTCTGTCAGCTTCTTGTCTCCTTCTAAAATGCAGGAGGGGAATTAAGTATAAGGATTTTCAATTAGGTCTAAAATAAGCTGCATTTTACAATTCTTATTTTTCTCTTTATGTAAATATACCTAAATGATATTAAAGGAGCAGAATAAATGCTCTTAAATTAGGAACTTTGCAAAAGGATATTTTGAAAATTCACTCTAAAATTCAAAATTCACAGCTTATAACTAATGCAAATGTCACAAATTACTCCAAATCATACAGTACCCCTTCATTTGTCAATTAACATTAAAAATTAGTGTGAACTAAATGTGAGTTCTAGAAATGCTGTATCTATGAAGCTTACAGAACTGACATTACATCTATTATGCATATTTTGTTGAAATCTAATAACATTGATATAGATATTTGAAAAATTAATCTTCTGCTACCATTGAGATCAACCCTTAAATTTTTAGCAATGTTTCCATACATTAACTTCTTGGTGTAATGATTCCCCACATAATTGAGTACTTCAAAATACATAAGCATTCAAGGGTGGAGATCCAGACCTGGCGGCGAACAGAGGAGTTAACAGAGTAGCATCAATTTTTAGAAGTATACTGAAATCTTCATTTGCTTGCTTTTTGTTTATTGAGAGACTTTCTAATGTTCTTTCTATATTGTAGATAAAAACATTGACAAAGTTTTGTTTTTTTAAATAAAGGTGGATAAATGGTTTACATTGCCTTAACTGCAAAAAATAAACAGATTTATTTGATTTAACACCATCTAGAGTTCTTAAAACAAAGAGTTCATACTCTATCCTAACTGAGGTAGTGTTGGAAACTACTGTATAACATATGCTAATCCCATTTTTGATGGGAATACTACATTATTTGCTTTGGAGTTTATATCACTATTTCTTATATTGTGGTTATTTTGGTTTTGCAGAAATGTTTATTCCTTAAGACCAGAGAAGTCCAAATAACTACTGTTGGGTAATGTTTTCCGTTATCGAATATATTTCATAGACACAATATACTGTTATTGGTGTCATTGATGGTAAGAGTTAAAGTGGTTTCTTTCTGCTCTTTCCTTCAGTGGGATCTCATAAAAAGATGAAAAACTCAGGGAACTAAATTTTACTGTGAGAGAAGCAGTCTGTAGCCCTTCAACTGCTTTGCTGTCAGGTGTTGGCATAGAGTGACATGCAGTGCACTCAGTGAAATTAATTCTGCAAAGCAATGTTAGGCAACAACATGAAATTGCTTTGTCCCCAAAATGAATTTCCGATATGATAAAATTAATTCTACATGTCATTAGGAACTGTGTTTTGCTCTTATTAGCTCACAGGGCTATGGAAATCTCCAATAGCACATTATTTAATAAGGTAACATGAGGGTTATGAAATATTGGGATAAATTTAACCTATCTTCATCTAAACTATCTAATCTGACACTTTAATTATAACAAAGGTAAAAGTGAATGGGTTAAAAAGATGTTCTATCTAATACAGTCCAGCTGAATGATTCACATATCAAAATCAGGCTTTCTAATGAAGGTGGCCAAGCTACTGTATATACAGATTTGCATATATTTGTATTTAATTCTTGTCAAGGCTTCCAAATCTCTTTAGATACATAAAAGATTTTTTTTTTTAGGTTGCACTCAATTTATCAACCTCACTAATAACATGATGAAGGCAGTTATTGTACCCATTTATCGGTCATTGTATCAAGTAAATTGTGCAAAAGATCCTAAAGAACACCAATATAAAATTAAAGTACTGCTCTTTCAAAATTTGGTATTTAAGGCTTTTCGCTACAATTATTAGCATTATCTGGTGATCAGTCAGACATGAAAATTAAAGCAAACATTTGTTTTAGAAAAATGTTTCCCATGGAATGTGGAAATTACCTACTACTATGTATTTTACCAAAAAAAGCAACAATGATCAAATATTTTCTAGTTTAGCTGATACAGTATTCACCCCATCTGATACAAATCATGCTTGTTAAAGATTTTCATTTAAGAATAAGACCGATGTTCTCAATACATGAGCATGAATACAGAAATCCCAAACACCACATGCATAATGTACAGGGAAAACAATCAAATTTCAGTTGATTTAAAAAAAGGATTTGTTGCTTTTTAAATCAGAAACTGTAGTGAAAATCCTTAACCAATTTAGATAACATGTTGTATGTAATTGCCACAAAACTGGAGAGAGTGCTAATAAAATAAGAAATCTTGCAACTATAGTAACATTAAAATAACTTATATAAGAAAACCCCGGATTCACGGAGGCTTTTCTTTCTATCTGAGGTTATGAACCCCTCAAGTAGTGTTACAAACATTAAGAAAACTAACATAGAAGGGCCAACATTAGTCTCTTGGTGTCCATGGTTACAGTATGCCCCACTGTTGGCAATGGGATATACTCTCATGTATCCGGACTCCTGGCGTCCAGGGGTTAATAAACAAGGCATCATTCTGTTTATCTGGAACAGAATTTGAAGTCAACCATTTAAAAGAGGTCTCTGCACACTGTCGTATATTGTTTAACTGTCGTATTAAAAATGAAATGAAAACCTGTGCAGGCGTTCAGTGCTTGTTTCTTGCATATATTGGTAACTACTATTATTAAAACTATGGTAATGAATCACAATTCCCCAAGGGCTCAGAGGGCTGGGGCAGTCCTTTTTGTTGAGAAGAGTCTTCAATTCACTCTTCATGTACCAGTAATTTCTGGAACTGTCTAGGAGATGGTGCTCCTCTCTTTGCTGTCCAGTCAATCAGAAGTTGTCTGAAGCTTTCAGCAAGTCCATATACCATGCACTGTACAAAACTGAGGTCAGGATTCAGCGGATGTGTCAATTACTGGTTGTTTTGGTGGTGTTGTTAGAACAGCCTCTGCTTCTTCATGCATCTAAAGGGCAAAGAGGATGCAGTATTAACTTACAGGTGTTCTACCACGAACACATCATAGAACCACAAAATTGGCATGAGTGCTCACTTCAGTTACAGCACGATGAAGCCTGAATCCAATTGGTGCATCTTTTGAAATTAATACTGTGAAGAACTGGGAAATACCTATTTTTTATGAACATTGTGCATGCCTCTATATGTTGATGGGTTACTTACCATGGAGGGAATGCCAAATATAGGTAAGACACTATAAGAATAGATGTCTGTTTAAATCCCTGTCTCAGAGTGATGTGCACCTTCTGGCAAGTAAATCATACTTTGTTTTAAATAAACTGCTCCTGAGTTACTGCATACTAAACAGAGGCTCCCGAAAGGAAACCCTTCCCAAGACCACTGGGGCCTAGTAGATATCATGGTTGGAAACCTGGGGATGTAACTCAAAGACCAAAAGATCCAGTAGCTGGATTACAGGGTCCTACCGAAAGAGAAGTAGAGGCCTGGACCTATCACTTGAAAAGAGTACACATGGGATGACAAAAGGGTCTCAGAAGGGGCAGCTTACCCAAGGATCATGACAAATAAATCTTCACTTCAACTTACTTGTAAAAACTGTACATCTTGAAATAGCTCCTGAATGAACCTTCGAGATGGCAGTCGAAATGTGCAGTGTGCTAGCAAGTAGGACACCTCCGAGTAAAGGCATATGTCATCAAACGCTTGGGGGAATTTCTCTTTAATGCTAATTATTTAGGAAAAGAAAGCAATTTTAATATAATCTCACACGTAACCATCATAATATATTTGTTAAAAAATTGTTCAGCTAAATGTTGGTCATAATGGTTAACAAAAACTTATCTCTTCAACAACAGAAGTTGAGAATTTTGAATTTGATGAGCCAAAACAAATCAACTCATGTAAGAAGAGAAGCACCTAATCCAAATGATCTACAGCGATTATTATACTGTTTGGGTTACATTAGCTAATATTTTGTATCCAATTAGGGGAAATTTAGATTAAATGAAGTTCTATACAAGTATACAAATAAAAATCTCAAATTGGAAAGCACCATTCAAATCCTGAGGCTAGATTTTATTTTAAAGTGAACAGCACAGCATAGTAGTTTATAACCAAATAGTACAGTACATAATTAAAAGCAACAGGCACTCACTCATTGTATGTAGTGAAGCATTAAGAAAATTCATACAATGAGGACTTCAAGCAGTCACTTTTTTTAAATGTACAAAACCACTGCATATCAGATGCACAAAATATCATAATGGTTAAAGGACTATTATGAAAGAAAACGACACAGAGAAAACAAGTAGATATTAATTTAAGGTTTATTAATAAATCTTAAAAAGGCAAGTCCTTAAAGTTTGTCATCCCTCAACCTGTCCTTAACTCCCACCAGTACATAGGCATGACAGAGTTCCTACAAAATTGTACAACCATACCAAAACAAGTATGTGCAGTGCTTAGAGTGCACTTATTAAGCAAAAACTGAGCCCTAATTTTGGATTCACTTAGTTGAGACATCATGCCAACCCATCTCTACAGACTTATGATGAAATCAGTTTTGATGCTTTTTAAAGCCAGGAGAAAAAAAATGAAAAAAAATATTAGTTACGATTTTACAAGATATATACACTGAATGCTGGTAAAAACTATAGTTTGAAGGACATGTTTTACTTACGTTAGGAGTCCAGTTTCATGGCCTTTTGTTCCTACTGAACTACTCAAATTGATTACTAAGCGTAAGACTTCTTTTCGCAGCAGTATTCGGCACACTGGTGTATCATCTGGGATTGACTTTACTCCTTAGGAAAATAAATTCCACAGTATTAATTTCAATCAGGACACTGTTTCATTGTGTTAAATGGAAGTGTCATGTACTATATACAGCTGAACTGTGCTAATTCACAAAAATTGCTGCATTTTGTGAATTACCAACACACACACACACAAGCTAAAAAATACAAAACCAACAAAAATCACTAAATATACTTTGTTCATTTATTTTATTTATTTTCACACAACAGTAATTTAGTTTTAACTAGTTAGATTACAGCTTCTTAAGTAAACTAGTAAATATTGTGCAATATATTTTACAACAACAAGGTCTTAAAGATGCAACACCTAACTACACTTCTGTCCCTGCTGTGGCACTGGCAGACCAGGTACCAGCTCTAGCCACGGCTTTAGGCCTCGGCCAAGCACTCACAAATTCACTGCTGGAAACCAGGCTGTTTCACCCGTGTGTTAGTATGGATAAGATGGGTACTGGACTTATATCAAAGTGTTGAGTCTTTACGAAAAACTTAAATAGCATGTGATAAAGGTATTGTAAGTGAGACTGCTGCATGCAATAATCTCACTTATCATACCTTTATCACATGCTATAAAAGTAATATTTACGTTTTTGCTTTGTAACCACAAAAATATGTTTGCGCTGACGCTATCATCTCCTGCCCATCAAGAAAGGCCATCCAAACTAAATGGGCCATTGTGGAACATCGGTATAGAAAGACTTTGTTAATTGCCCCCTCACACCATGAAGCAGCTACATGAAAAAGGGCTCAAGCTGATGGGATGAATTCTGGAAGAAGGAAATAAAAATAGCTGACAAGAACATTTTTCATCTCTTTTGCTATCTGGACTCTCACAGGGCCAGAGCTATGAAACAGAAGCAGACATCCACAAGGTCACCCTAGGATAGCCCTAAAAGACATTCAGAGCTGACATTACTATAGCTCGGTCACCTACTGGAACCACACACTAACTCATTTGTGTATATATGCTTGCCTGCTTTAACCTTGTAATAGCTCTCATTTCTTTTTCCTTAATAAATCTTTAGTTTATTACTGGATTGGCTGCAAGTGTTGTCTTTGGTGAGAGATTTAAGGTACAGATTGACCAGGGGTAAGTGACTTGTCTCTTGGGACTGGAAGCAATCTGAATCTTGTGTGACCCTTGTTGCACAGCAACCAACTATCATAAAATCCAGCTTGCTGGGGTGGCAAGAAAGACAGGAATACCCACGTGGACTATGCGACTCTAAGAGTTCACATTTGTTACTGGGTTGGTGAATTCCAATTATAGAACACACAACCAGTCTGGGATCTCTGCCCTGGTGCTTGACGGTATGCCCTGAGGCTGGCATTCGTGGTCATGAACCATTCCACACAACATGACACTTCCCACTACATTTTTGCTCAGAATTAGGTGGGAGATCTGCCTTTGTATGTGAATTATACGCTGTTTGAGTTAGAAAGGTTCTACTTTATATGTAAAGTAATTACAATAATTCAAATTATTACAAACCAACAAGGAATTATATTCAAAGAGAAAATGTCTTCCCTAATATTTTAAAAGAAATCCAAACTATAAAAAGCTTAACATTTATCAGTTTATAATTGTGTTTAAATATGGTCCCCTATTCTATTTTAAAGGTCCAAAATATGGAATAGAATATTCTTAAGATACAAACACCTTTAAAGATAATTTTCAGTCTGCTAACACTAGGCTGGAAAAATAAGATGATTAATTTGATTTAAACTGAGGTTCAGAGAAGTTTAACTGACCTGCCAAAAGGCCACACTGAGTAAATGATAGAGCCAGAAACAGAACTCAGCTCTCCTGACACCCAGTTTTGGTGCTCTATTCATGCTATCTTCCTGATACTGACAGGAAAGCACCTAAATCATTTTAAAAAAACCACTGCTGCTCTATTACAGTAAATGCAAACAAAATTGTCTTTTAAAATATGTAAGT
Organism: Lepidochelys olivacea; assembly: GCF_965140295.1. Classification (NCBI taxonomy): domain Eukaryota; kingdom Metazoa; phylum Chordata; order Testudines; family Cheloniidae; genus Lepidochelys; species Lepidochelys olivacea. Next base: position 27,978,295 of record NC_140415.1, read on the forward strand.
ATAAGAAAGAAAATACTTTAAAAAATGAATTAGTACTTTTCTAATACTAGCAAGTTTGCATGCTTACCTAGTACAAGATCTGTACTCTTGGCACTACCAGCTGAACCATGCGATACTGCATCACTACATCCTGAAATCCCAGAAAACTTTGAGGAATGAGAAACCACATCTAAGTGATTATGTATGGTCTGCCCGCACCAATCAGAATATGGAATGTCAGGAAAATCTGGAAAAAAAATTGCCTATTTCAATTAACAAAAAGTACTGAAAACATACAAGTATGCATTTGAAGGGAGAAGAAAACAAATTGCAATGTTTAGTCCACAATATGTTGATGCATGAGAAATGGTAATTGTCGGTAAGTGTAAACAAACCCTCAGTATTTGCAAAAAGAAAAGGAGGACTTGTGGCACCTTAGAGACTAACAAATTCATTTGAGCATAAGCTTTCGTGAGCTACAGCTCACTGCATCGGATGCATTCAGTGGAAAATACAGTGGGGAGATTTATATATATAGAGAACATGAAACAATGGGTGTTACCATACACACTCTAACAAGAGAGATCACTTAAGGTGAGCTATTACCAGCAGGAGAGCGGTGGGGAAAAAACCTTTTGTAGTGATAATCAAGGTGGGCCATTTCCAGCAGTTGACAAGAATGTCTGAGGAACAGTGGAGGGTGGCGGGGGGTAATAAACAAGGGGAAATAGTTTTACTTTGTGTAATGACCCATCCACTCCCAGTCTCTATTCAAGCCAAAGTTAATTGTATCCAGTTTGCAAATTAATTCCAATTCAGCAGTCTCTCATTGGAGTCTGTTTTTGAAGTGTTTTTGTTGAAGAATTGCAACTTTTAGGTCCGTAATCGAGTGACCAAAGAGACTGAAGTGTTCTCCGATTGGTTTTTGAATGTTATAATTCTTGGCGTCTGATTTGTGTCCACTGATTCTTTTACATAGAGACTGTCCAGTCTGATCAATGTACATGGCGGAGGGGCACTGCTGGCACATGATGGCATATATCACATTGGTAGATGTGCAGGTGAACCAGCCTCTGACAGTGTGGCTGGTGTGATTAGGCCCTATGATGGTGTCCCGTGAATAGATATGTGGGCACAGTTGGCAACGGGGCTTTGTTGCAAGGATAGGTTCCTGGGTTAGTGGTTCTGTTGTGTGGTGTGGTTGCTGGTGAATATCTGCTTCAGGTTGGGGGGGCGTCTGTAAGCAAGGACTGGCCTGTCTCCCAAGATCTGCGAGAGTGATGGGTCGTCCTTCAGGATAGGTTGTAGATCCTTGATGATGTGTTGGAGAGGTTTTAGTTGGGGGCTGAAGGTGAGGGCTAGTGGCGTGCTGTTATTTTCTTTGTTGGGCCTGTCCTATAGTAGGTGACTTCTGGGTACTCTTCTGGCTCTGTCAATCTGTTTCTTCACTTCAGCAGGTGGGTATTGTAGTTTAAGAATGCTTGATGAGATCTTGTAGGTGTTTGTCTCTGTCTGAGGGGTTGGAGCAAATGCGGTTGTATCAGACTCATCCTGAAAATTTGATAGCAACCAAGAAACAGATTTGGATGAACAGGCAGAATGGTGTGACCAATGGCTCCAAAGGGTAGTGCTTTCAGCACCTGCAGTAGGTCCTGTTTAGGAAAGGCTGGTCTGACCACAAGTCTAGCCACTCTGACTGCTCTGAGAAATCTGGATACTTGAAGATTTTTTGACAAGGAACCTGCATGTAAGATGCTGCTTAAGGCGAACACCTGGCATGATATGGTGTTGGGCTCAAGTCCCTTGCCCACACTGTCCTCAAGAAAGTCAGAATAGCTGGGATATCAGGGTACACGGGATTTTTATTGATTTTAGACACTATGCACTAAACATCAGCTTGGAAAAGAGGAGACTAAGGAAGGATATGATAGAGGTATATAAAATCATGAGTGGTGTGAAGAAAGTGAATAAGGAAAAGTTATTTACTTGTTCCCATAATATAAGAACTAGAGGCCACCAAATCAAATTAATGGGTATCAGGTGTAAAACAAATAAAAAGAAGTTTTTCTTCACTCAGCGCACAGTGGAACTCCTTGCCTGAGGAGGTTGTGAAGGCTAGGACTATAGCAGGGTTTAAAAGAGAACTGGATAAATTCATGGAGGTTAAGTCCATTAATTGCTATTAGCCAGGATGCACAAGGAATGGTGTCTCTAGTCTCTGTTTGTCAGAGGGTGGAGATGGATGGCAGGAGAGAGATCACTAGATCATTACCTGTTAGGTTCCCTCCCTCTGGGGCACCTAGCATTGGCCACTGTCGGTAGACAGGATACTGGGCTGGGTGGACTTTTGGTCTGACCCAGTATGGCCATTCTTATGTTCTTGTCCAGATGGAGGAATAGGCATTTAGCATTAAAGCCAATTTCGAGGAGATTAGAGTCCCAATTACTAGGGAGGATAGAGTGTTTAAAGCTTCCCTGTCAATAGCCAAGCTGTCAGTTGTAGATGGTCTATGTCTAGATTGAGGAGAGGACCTTGGTGAAGGATATCTCGTCTCACTGGTACATATAATGCAGTTTCAAGGCCAAGTCTGCCATATCTAAACACTCTACTCAGCCAGTGTGAAGCCGAGCTATCACTTTTGCTTCTTCTTGCCTTATCTTCTGAATCACCTTCCCTAAAAATGGGAAAGGTGTGAATGCATAAAGCAGGCCTTGTGGCCATCTGTGTCAAAAAGCATGCACTTTGAGGGACCTGCTTCTCTGGTATAGTACTTCAACAACTTTCTGTTCTTGTGACCGGCAAACAGGTCAACTGCTGGAGGCCATATTTCTGTGAAATCAGGCTGAAGGCTTCCTAATTCAGATATAATTCTGAGTTGACTGCACATCAACCCAGCTAGTTTACCTTCTGGTTCAGTTCTCCCTTTGTTTGCTTGTATTGTATATGTACTGCTCTTGTGGAAAAGAAGTTGTTCTCATCTCATTCCATTATTTCTATTGCTTCTGCATGTAGAGTTGAGCTCCAAGTTCTCCCATGGCTGTTGATACATGTGACAGTGGTAGTGTCCAACTCAAAGTCCCCCCAACAGCTCATTGGGCTGACACAGCTAAGGCATGTGCATACCTGCTTATGACTTACCCTTGTTAAGGAATTCACATTTCTCCCTGATCACACCTTCAAAGAATGGGTACAGTGGGATTGCTGTCTCAGACAAAGATTTGGAAGGCAGGCATTTGCCCTGAGACTTTTCCTCACATATCTGCTCCTGTTGCATCACATGGTCTCAAATTTAAACAGAGGAAAATACCTTTGCTGCATTTCTTCCATGCCCTACTCAGAGCCTGAATATGAGAGCTCTCCTTCCTTACCTCAAGGGGTGGTGCTTTAAGTCAGGGCACAAACACCTCTTAGATTTCTACGTTTTTTCCTCATTTTTATTCTTTTTTGGTTTTTAAAAACTTTTTTTCCCACCGGCTTTAAAAGATTTACCACCCAGGTGTGGCTGGAGCAGGGTCTCTTGCAGCTCTTCTAGCAGGGTCTCTTGCAGCTCTAGCTCTTCTGGCTCCATGTCTAGTTGTCAGCCGGTGCCAAGTGGAGTGCCCCAGGGGTCGGTCCTGGGGCCGGTTTTGTTCAATATCTTCGTAAATGATCTGGAGGATGGTGTGGATTGCACTCTCAGCAAATTTGCGGATGATACTAAACTGGGAGGAGTGGTAGATACGCTGGAGGGCAGAGATAGGATACAGAGGGACCTAGACAAATTGGAGGATTGGGCCAAAAGAAATCTGATGAGGTTCAATAAGGATAAGTGCACGGTTCTGCACTTAGGACGGAAGAACCCAATGCACAGCTACAGACTAGGGACCGAATGGCTAGGCAGCAGTTCTGCGGAAAAGGACCTAGGGGTGACAGTGGACGAGAAGCTGGATATGAGTCAGCAGTGTGCCCTTGTTGCCAAGAAGGCCAATGGCATTTTGGGATGTATAAGTAGGGGCATAGCGAGCAGATCGAGGGACGTGATCGTCCCCCTCTATTCGACATTGGTGAGGCCTCATCTGGAGTACTGTGTCCAGTTTTGGGCCCCACACTACAAGAAGGATGTGGATAAATTGGAAAGAGTCCAGCGAAGGGCAACAAAAATGATTAGGGGTCTGGAACACATGACTTATGAGGAGAGGCTGAGGGAACTGGGATTGTTTAGTTTGCAGAAGAGAAGAATGAGGGGGGATTTGATAGCTGCTTTCAACTACCTGAGAGGTGGTTCCAGAGAGGATGGTTCTAGACTATTCTCAGTGGTAGAAGAGGACAGGACAAGGAGTAATGGTCTCAAGTTGCAGTGGGGGAGGTTTAGGTTGGATATTAGGAAAAACTTTTTCACTAGGAGGGTGGTGAAACACTGGAATGCGTTGCCTAGGGAGGTGGTGGAATCTCCTTCCTTAGAAGTTTTTAAGGTCAGGCTTGACAAAGCCCTGGCTGGGATGATTTAATTGGGGATTGGTCCTGCTTTTGAGCAGGGGGTTGGACTAGATAACCTCCTGGGGTCCCTTCCAACCCTGATATTCTATGATTCTATCTTAAGCGATCTGAATAGATCTCCCTCTCTGTTCTCCCGCTCCGGGTTCCACTCCCTCTTCCTGGAGGATGGGGTCTCATTGCTAGAATCCCCAGACTTGTGTTGAGAAGAAGCGGAGCTGCATGTGGTCTTACTTCTTTCCCCAGAAACCTTAGGACTCACTTTAACATCTGGTGGGGAACAGAAGAATAGGTCATGGTGCTGCTTAATGGTTTCCTCTTCTGACCTTGGTATGCCCTAAGATTTACCCCTTGGGCTGGCCAGATGGTGTCCTCCCCGTCCTTTGATTCTCTCCTCAATATGCTCTGAGACTCCTGATCAGGCTTTTCTGCATTTAAGTCATGGCTCCTTGGGGTAAAGAGGGACCCAATAAGACTGTCTGACTAAATCCCAGGCCTTGGCAGCATGAGGGTCGGCTGGCTATGAACAGGCCCTTTGAAGAGCCTGTAAATGATGCCTCACACAGATTTAGCTTGATGTTCGAAGGAGTGCTCCGTCATGCCTGTACCGGCAAGGTAATGGCCAGATCCTGGTGGCAGATACCACTACATTGCTTTTTACCTGATCGGAGGAGGAAGGAGAGTAAAAGCTCACAACTACCTGAAAAATGATTAAAATTAAAGCTGGCAAAGAAATGGTTGAGGGCAAAGTGAACTGCCTATGAACTGCTGCTGTGGAAGCAGAAGATCTGCACCAAGCTAGAAAATGGGATGTGACCAGAAGGGGCTATGTTACAGCACTGAACTGCCTCTGGAAACGGAAGGCAGAAAGCAAACAGCCCATATGTATCAGAATTGTGGGAGAGGCTGGACTGCAGAAAAAGGAAGTGTTAAGCTATTTTAACAGATGGAGAACTGAGGCATTACTCCAGTTTTACATCAGCATAATTCCACTGGACTTCTGTTCACTACATCTCTTCTCGGACAGACTCCTCAAGCATAAACTGGTTATTTCCATTTTAACATACATATTGTCTGACATGGAAAAAAGTATTTTTTTTTCCAGTTGGTTTGAAAGTGAGTCTCAGTTTTCTGCATGCTGATCTATGTGCAGGCTTGAATTAGGTTTCAAACTTGCACATTTTAAATAACGTTCTTTGGTGAGCTTTTTAAAAAAAATTAGAAAAAGAATGTATGCACACAGTTGCATGAACACCAACAGAAGATGCAGAAAATTGGGAAATTACCATCTAGAAATATCACTGCTGATTGCACAAGATTTTAGTGCTATACAAAGACAGCATAGCCATTAAAAAGGATGTATTATTTTTGTTCATCTTCACAACAGACTACATTAGTATTTTTATTCAGCATTTCTATAAATCCCATTGAATCATAAGCAAAAGCAGACAGTAATGGAGGCAAACTAACCTGTATGACTATATGCAGGGTTCACTCTGTTATTATGCTGATATCCCAGCATCTGGATACAGACACAATAAAGGCAGTTATCATCTGTGTGCTCCTGTAACCCAGTGTCTTCTGTGTTTTCTAAAAACTGTGAGGCATCTGAACGACTTGTATTCATTATCTCTGTGAGGCTGATCTGCTGTCTAAGCATTTGGAAGGGACTTTTGACAACATCCGCAGTCCCAGATGGATGGCCTGTAGACACACAATTAGAAATCAGAAAAAGCAAGATCAAAGTTAAGATTACATTCTTTTAATTAAATTCCTTTTAAAATTAGCCAAAAAACAACAAAATATTTTTAGTTGGGAAGTGGGGTATCTCCAAGAAGAGTTGTTAGTATTAAAACCCTGATTTCCTTTCTGTAATAAATCTCAACATCCCATACAACCTCAATTTCTTTATGAGTAAGACAGTCAAAATATTGCAAAATTAATACATCCATAAATTCAATTGCACATTCAAACTGAAGAATATATACACAGCCAATAATTAATCTATTTCAAAATATACATAATAAATATTGACTCCCTTTCAAAATAAAAGAATGAAACTTTGGTATAAACTCAATATACAAAAATAGAATCTGGTATTTGACCCTCTCTTTTACGGGTGCAACAAACTGATGTATGCAATCAAAATGTTTTGTATAATAGTTTTTTATGTGACAAGTTTGACAACCACAAAACTTACCAAGACACTGCAAGTGCTGCTGACATACAGTTAAAATTACAACAAAGAAGAAAAGCAACCCCATAACATTAAATAACCAGGAAGCCCAAAAATAAACCAAATCCCCCACTTTCCCTTTACATTGCCACTAACAATATTTCTTTCTTCAGTAGCTCTTTAAAAAACAAACATGTGTCTTGCAGTGAGTCCTGAAGGTCAGTGGATTCTGACTATTTTGGACTAAGAGGGAAACACATTCCCAAAGAAAACATGATATCCACCATCTTTTACATCAAAAGAACACCATCTTTTACACCATACTGGAGTAGGGTGGGGTGTCCAGCTCAAGCGCCCCTGCTGATTTCAATTGTTACAATATGTCACAAGGAGAGAGGTGGTATTTCAGTAGAAAAATCACAAGCGGTAAGGCTTTGTAGGTCAACACCACCAGGAAATACAAAAGTAGTCAGAGAAGATCATGAGACAGTGGTTGAATATGCTTATGGCAAGAAAGTCAGGTTACCAAGCAGGCAAAGATGATCATCCAGAGGAAACGGGAATCTAACCAATCTTCCAGGTTACAAACAGTGAGCAACAATTGGCAGAGACATACCTTACTATCAATGCGGGAGAGAATTTCTGCCTGGTTTACAGTTAGTTTGCTTTCTCTAACCCATCATGATCAGTTGTTTCTCATTTGGGCTCTAGTTCATTTCCCTGGTCTGTTATCTTGCTTCCAAGCAAGACCCGGACACCTTGCAAGCAAGATCTGATAAGGGGCCAATGCTCCGTTATCCTGAAAAATCTAAATTCAGTCCTCAAAACTGAACAGCTAAGAATAACTTTTTCAAGAAGGGTAAGGAAAAAAAAAAGTATGGTAAAGTCAAGCTATATAGTTAAACGGTATTGAAAAGAAAAAACAACTACCTCCTACACCAGATGCAAAGACTCTAGTTCCACGGTCATCAAATGGAGGCATGGTTTTCTTTTGGAAATAAGGAGTCTCCTTAACCTGAAACATTTTAAATGAAAGTTATGCAAAAGTGTTTCAAGAAAGTCAATAAAGGATCTTTGAACTAATATGCAGAATTTTTTTTAGATTTTATTGAACAGCTGGAAACTGAAGCTTACAAAACAAGATGATCATAATTAGTTACGTTTTTATAATCTATATAGCCAACAGACAAAGTGCACACAATAACCTGAAGATTATATCATTTGCTGCACCTACAAATATTTCTACAATATCATACATGTGAAAGGTGCTTTAAAGACAGATCTCTGCTCAATGGAGTTTAAGATGCAAGTAAGGGCTTGATTACATGGGGAAGTTAGTGTGCAGAGACCCCAGAGAGTGTCCACGTCGGAAGTTAGTGTAGCATATCTACTCCGCACTACCAGCTACTGTAGGCTTCCCCCTCCCCCCGCCCATGTAGACAAGCCCTTATGTATGGCAAAACAACTAATGGTAGAGGGTGAAAGGAAATGTTGAAAGGAGGATTACAACAGTAAAAATCAAGGAATAAATTACTGTATGTAGTTACCATCTTATTAGTTCTTTGTTTTTTCCTCTGTGTACATAGTTTTTATATATTATATATTAATATATTATATGATAAATTTAATGGAATTAGGCAATATTGGTGAGAGATCAGTACTGAAAGTCTAACCAAAGTGAGTCATGAGCAGGAATTTGAAGGAGGAGTGAAACTGCATCACACAGGATCAGAGGATATTCTATACTCCCCTAGGAATAGCTAGGTGCACTGAGCTGGAAGTCAGGATAGGGAATGAAGAACTAGGCACAAGCAGTGGTATCTGCAGCCAAGAAGATGAGAATGAGTGAGTTTGAATATGATGAAAAATGATCAGAAAAGAGTGCAGAAAAGCAAAGAGTGAGGGACATTCAAGGAAAATTATTTTAGATACAGCATGCTGGATAGGAGAGTAATATAGCCATGGCATCAATCGGGTTTTTTAGCACTAGGGGTGTAGAAGATGGGTCACACTTTGAAGATAAATTATTCATTACTTAGATTACAGTAGCACTTACAGAACTCCGTCAGGATAAGGGCCCCATCATGTTAGATGCTGTACAAATAGTAGGAAAGAATTGGCCGGATTTATCAAGTCTGAATGTGTGCACTGAAGAGTACGGTAAAAAAAATTCCATCCAGTTTGTGAAGCAGGGTAACAGGGAGATTGGTGCAATTAACAACAGAAATGAGGAAGAGGGCTTTGGGGATGAACAGAGTTCCACACTGCACTATAGTTGTTTTGAGCTGGCTGGCAGCTTGATGTCCATAATTGTATGTTATCATCTGTATAGCTATTTAGGTATGTGTATGGGTAGAGAAAGTTGCAGAACATTACTGAAGGGATACAAAGTTAGATTTGGGAATCACCAGCAGAGAGATGGCAGGTCTTAAAAGAAAAAGTTTACCTAGGAAAAGCGTGCAGTAAGAGGAGGGGGCCAAGGACAAAACCTTGAACACCACCAACAAAGAGGAGGTGAAGCCAATGAGGAAAATTCTGCTGAAGGAGAGTTTGATGAGAAAGGCAGAGATACAGTCAAGTGAATGTTAAAAGAGGGGGAAGTGACAGGCTATCAGTAGATCAAAGAGGATAAGGACATGGAAGAGCCTCTTTAAGTTGGCCAGTAGTGAAAACAACTAAGTGGAGCAGAGGAGAAATGAAATCGCAGAGGACTTACAAAGGATTAGAGAAGAGAAACAGACGAGAGAGCATGTAGAGGAGAAGAGAAATGAAGCAGTAGTTATTTAATGAGGGGAGTGCACTGGGAGTGGCAGAAAGAGGAAAGATCAAGTGCAGATGTAGGGGGTGCAAAATGATCAATTATGCCATTAATATAAAACAATGTCAACAGGAAGTCCTATTGTAATGAACTACAAAGTAATATCACATACGTAGCTGTTAGCGACTGCTGAGATTTCAACCGCAAGAAGCATAGGTTTTCTACTTTAATTCACTAGCATTTTGTCTAAGAACAGGTAACTTAAATGAAGAACACCCTTCCAAAATCATGTCACTACAACTGATTGGAACTTTTTTGTAAACTTTTTTCCTTCCAATGGTAGGAAAGTGTCCCCAGTTCAGAAACGTGTCCAACTCAGAAATTTCAGTATCCTGATATTCCTACATATGTAGATCTTCTCACTGAAGTAGATGAGAATTTCACATATCCTAACAGAATCCTGAATCAGTGGGGGAAGTTTTGCCATTACTCATGAAAATAAATGCAAACTCATTTTTATTCTGTACATCAGTTAAACACATTGCTGTGTACATACCTGAAATATTTCATTGATATCCACTGGGAGAGCAAGGCCAATGTAATCATCAGTACTACCATATGTAGCATTGGACACCATGGACCGAACAGAGGAGGAACGCTGCAGTGTGTTTTGGTTAATAGGGCTTAATAAATCTTCTTTATCTAGTGAGGCATAACTTAAAGCTTTCATGAACCTGTAACATAATTAAAAGAACAAATAACAAACTTCTGACAATCACTCCTTTTTAGATTCTGCATCTATAGGTGGGAGCTGTTAAGGTTGCCAAACACATCCCAATATATGACCCCATTTCCTGTTACTTATGACTTGGCCAAACTTTAACCACTTGGGCTTAACTTTTCCATGCTAGGTGTCTCTTCAGGTTGAAATTTTCCAAAAGAAATTTCAGCCAAAATAGTTTATCTATTTCCAAGAACAAGGTCAAGGATATATACATTTTGCCAATGTTAAAAAATTTCTGACAATCTTTATTTGGGAAACTAGCATCCCCATGATTTGGGGAAAGGACTTGAAATCTGGCAAGGTCTTGCCTCTGTGCCAAGGATGTGACTTTTGATATCTGTTCGAATTTGCCAACTTACAAGCCTCAGGATGGAAAAAAGTCACATTTCACATATGCTCAACAGAGATTTCAGATTTCAGTGGCTAAATCAGGGGTGGGCAAACTACGGTCCGCGGGATTGCCACCCCCGTGGTGCCACGGGCCCCGCAGCTCCCATTGACCAGGAACGGGGAACCGCGGCCAATGGGAGCTTCGGGGGAGGTACCCACAGGCGACGGCAGCGCATGGAGCCCTCTGTCCCCCTCCCCCAGGGGCTGCAGGGACATGGTGCTGGCCGCTTCCAGGAGTGGCACAGGGCCAGGGCAAGCAGGGAACCTGCCCTGGCCCCGGTGCACGCCGCTGCCACCCCGGAGCCGCTCCAGGTAAGCGGTGCCGGGCTAGAGCCTGCACCACCAACCCCTCCTGCACCCCAACCCCCTGCCCTGAGCCCCCTTGTACACCCCGCACCCAACCCCTTGCCCTGAGCCCCTTCCTGCACACAGCACCCCCTCCCACACCCTGCCCCAGCCCTACATTCGTGACCCTGCATGCAATTTCCCCACCCAGATGTGGCCCTCAGGCCAAAACGTTTGCACACCCCTGGGCTAAATTCTCTAAAGATTCTGTCTTCACTAGGCATGTTCCTGGTGCTGAGCTGATCTCTTCCTACAATTGCAGCTCTGGGCTGCTGCAGGCCATTCCAGGTCTGGGCATTAGAACTAAGAGCAGGGACTCTTTCTCCTATGTGCTTAATGATTTCCCTACCCTGGATGGGCTCAGGAAGACTGGAGGAAAAAAACACCTGAACTGAATGCAGAGGGGACAAGATCTGTACCCAAGGATGGAGAATGGAAGAAATGGGGACAAGGAACCTGGGAGGGTGGACTGGCATTGGTGAGAGGAGGAGAGGGAAATTGGGACGGGGAAGTCTGGAAGTCTGGCTATGCAAAAGACTGGGACTGAAAGCCAGTGGGGTGGGAGACAAGGTGGGAGACAGATCTGATAAAGAGCCAGAATGCAGGGCAAAAACTGGTACTGGCTGGAAAAAAACAGACAGGAGTTGGGGCTGAAGGGCACAATGAGATGAACCAATGCGGGGCTTGGGACTGGGAGCCAGTGATGATAGTGTATGCAGGAGGCAGGACTGGGTGAGTGGGGAGAAAGAGATCATATGATGTGCCAAGCAGCGGAGAACGGGACCGACTGATCAATGGGATGAGAGTTTTGAGGAATGGAGACTGGTAGTGGCTATGGAAGAACAGGAGGACTGGGAGGGGTGGGGAAGAGACAAGAACATGTTGGAGGGCATGGGGCAGAAGGGGGACATGTTTTGAGGGAATGCGAAGAAGAGTCTGTGCCCACTAGAGCACTCCCCCTACAGATCTTGGAACAGAACCCAAGATTCCAGAGTCTCCCCATCCCCCTGCTGTCAGCAAATATCTGGCAAACTGTCTCTCTCATTCCCCTTTAGTACTGGTCCACATAGAGGACAACCTACTAACACCTATCAGTTACTCTGTTAGCTCAAGTGGCAGAGGTATGTGGTGGATCTAAAGGTCTCAACCCCACCAATGACCCATGGGGGAGGGGGAGGGGTCAATATTATGCCATATAATTAAATTTCTTTTTCCCCCCCTTTCCCATTTGTTTTTTAAAAACATAGGAAATTAAATACAAAAACTATGTTAAAAGAACATTGTTTGCCAAGTCAAGCACTCAGAGCTTAGGAAATAGGACAATTAAGATTACCTGTTCAACCTTAATTCAGTCCCCTTGTGTGCATACTCAATCTTTAGTTACATGATCAAATACTACTTTTTTCACAGGACCCCTGGCACACTCAGTATACATGAATCAGGGCTGTGTAGTGAAGGAGATCATCTGTAGCACCAGTGCTTCATTTGCTGGTCTCATGGTTAAAGCAGGTAGGAGAACTGGATTTTATTCTTGATAACTTATTCTACTATCTCTGTGTACCAGCACTAATTAGAATGGCAACTGATGCAGAAAAAAATTCATGCCATTAATCTAGACCTAGACAACTACTTTTTACAATGAGTGAACACCACAAAACAGCCATACCACTTTAAATGTTCTAATGACACCTATTTGCCACTATTTTCCTCATTTTCAACTGCAGTGCTATGAATTTAATATTAACCTATGAACTTTATTTTTCTCAGGGAAAGACCAGAAGAAAAAACACTAGTGTAGGTAAAGAATGAGGACATTTTCCTGAGATCTAGTAAGTAATAATGTCGGATCATATTAAAGAAGTTCTATATTAAAATCACAAATGAATTTGATTCCCCATAGTTTAAATTCCAGGGTTTTACTAATTAAGAGGTCTCTTGGTTTTTGGTACTGTTTCTCTCCCTCTCTGTGTGAAACTTGGAAGCTGCTAATTGTGTTAGTACATTCTAAGAGAGTCTGTTCTCAGAGCAATACATTGTAACAACAGAAGGAGCACACAGAGACTCCCCACCCTTTTGTTGTATTTATCTCGCTTTGTTAACAATTGTGATTAAAATAGAGATAGAGGATGTATGTGGATGGATGCTTGGTGTGGATAATAAATAAATGATCAGGGAGGTGCCAGCCTAAGAATCCAGTGTCCATTGGCGAAGAAGGCATCAAGTGGAAACAACCAGAGGACCCCCCAGAAGGCAGACTGGAATCCACCCAACAGCCTCAAGGATGGGAGAACCGAAGAACAAGATAACATCTGGCAGCACGGAGCCATCAGGAATGTGCCATCTGCTGATTGATTCAGCAACAGCATGATGAAGCAATTCCCATAGACTGGCATAGGAATAAATTCCTATAAAAATGGACTCTAGAAAGTGAGAACTTTGGGGTCTGATTCTTCAAACCAACTTCCAGGAGCATCGGATGTGCATCTGACAAGGCCCTGCTCCCTCCTCATGTCCAGGCCACCGGCCAGCGGCTTGGCATGCGCAACTCTAAGGCTGGTAACTATGATAACAACCTTGCAGAATGTGCGTGTGTGTGTGCGCGCGTGTGTGTGTGTGTGAATAAATATGAAATTGAATGGAATATTATAGCTATAACTAACTGCTTAGTATGATTCTTTCTGTATTCAAAATAAATGTGGCATTTTGCCTTTTCCCCTTTAAGACCCTGCTGGTTTTTATTTTATTGGTATAACAACAAAACAGGTGAGAGCTTATATGATGATTTGGGGCATGACCTGAAAGATGCTCAGTAATCATAACTTAAAGGGAAGTTGCGGGCACTAAGCACCTCTCGAATTACATTTGACTAAACAAGGACCATATCCTATCATAAGATCAAGATTTTCAAAACTGTGCACTTCAATTTAGAACATATGAGAAAGTCAAATATGTCCTATTTCATGCTGCTGCTGCTGCTTGAGAAAGCAATGAGCAACAGAGACAGGCAGCAGATGCCTGCCTCCTGTGCAGCAGCCAGGAGGCTCCAGAGAAGAAACAACTATGGTAATCTCTCCCCTTTCTCTCACATCAACCAGTATGCTGGTGGAAGGATGTGTGTGTTGAAGGGAGAGGGGGGAGATGGACCAAGAAACAGAGCTAGAAAACTCCTTCTCCCTGCCAGAAGCAGTCTCAAATCTGAGACAACAGTAGTCAAAGACTAACACAAAAGAGAAAACTCTGGAAACCGAGTCCAGGGACCGTGACCTGATAAAAAGGGGGCATGTGCTGGGACTTCAGCAGCTGGTGGTTTCTCTCTAGCAAAGGCAAGACTGTCAATGTCATGAGACAAGCATTTTATGTAATGGCCTAATCGTTGCTTCAGTATGCCTGATATCACACTCATATAAAGGAGACATTGACTTTCTCTAAAAATGGGTCCCACGGATGAAATTCTGGACCCAATGAAGTCAGTGACAAAACTCCTATTGACTTCAGTGGGGCAAGAATTTCACCTAGTGTCTCCCTGTGCTGGACTTAATCCAGGTCTAATCCAGAGGTAGTGCTCTCAGTTTAAAACCTCAGTAAGTGAAACTCTAGAAAATAAAACACTGTTTGTTCTCCTTGCATGAGCCCAGAGAGATCAGCCTGAATCATTATTATTTCAGCTTAAGTAATATTAGTATTTATTAAAAAACAAAAACAAAACAAAAACCTACCAAAAAAGTTAAAAGGGAAAAAACACCAAGGTAAATAAGAAAATAGTTGGTCCTGTGCCTGATCTACCTGGCAGAGAGGAAATGAAGACAGTTATGTGTGCTGGGCCTTTTAGAACAGCAACTAGGAAGTTCAGATCCCTAGTTGATTAATTATTCCTTAACACAGTTACACTTCTTCCAAAGGACTTGCAGATCATTAGGCATTGAATGTTACCTATCATTAGCAGAAAACTGAAGAAGTAATTTTCATGAGAAAAAAAAATTAATTTGCAGATATGCTTGTGAAATAATAAGTTAGCATGGATGCCTCTTACCTGCTTGGCGTTAGCCGAGAATCCAAGCTCCCAGACTTCATGGTAATAGCGTCAGTAAACAGCACATCCTTTGCTGGAGATGCTAAGGCTTCTGAATGCGACAGTGAAGGATGCATCCTTTGCTGCTGTAAGCGTTTCAATGTAGCGTAGCCGAAGGCATCTCGAGAACTTGTATAACTAAAGTTGTAGTCAGCAAGACTCTTTATGGTAGCAAGAGAAGGAGCTTTAAGGGACTGTGCTCTTCGAGGAAGTGTATGAGAAGACCCCGGCGGCACCAGGGATACAGAAATTGATTTTGAAAGAGGCAGGTGGTTAGATTGTGGAGTTGAACAGTGGCTTGTCTTAACTGTTTTTGTACTTACCACAGTACTCAAACTTCCACAGTCAGTGTCTACATTTGTAGTGTCCACACCCATCGTCTCCCTTGACGGACTTGAGCTCATTGAGCTTATGCCACTTGTTGTGGTATCCGTATTAAAACTTAAGCTACGACTCTTGAAATGTGTTTGTGTAGAACCATCTCCTATTAGTCTCTCTCTGCTTGTGTTTTCCCTGTGATTTTCATTTCCAAGACCTTTTGGCAGCTTTAGATCATTTTCTCCAATACTTGGGGTACTACCTGTATCTTCCATGTGCTTGCTCCCAACAAATGAAGTTTCTAAGCGTAAAGTATGGATTTTAGGAACTTTGAACCCAGGAGTGAATACATCCCCAGGAGTAAAGTCTATACTACTGGAAGGCTCTGTTACTGTACGATTTCGCCTCAAGCCTGACTTACTGTCTGATGATGACAGTTTGCCTCCTTTAGGATCGCTGCTACTTCTATGTTTTTTATTAGGCAGAGTAAGTGAATTTAGGATGCGATTCTTCACAAGTCTGCTGGAAGCAAAAAAGGGAAAAGGACTACGATCCTTATCCTTTAAGGGTCCAGGTTTGTCAGAAAATGTTTGTTCTGCATCCTCACTGATATCTAGGAAAAATGTGCTAGTGGAAGTACTGCCAAACCGGTCATCCTCCATGATAAACATACCTGAAATTAAATAAGGATTCTTATTGCGGAATGCTGGTATTTCCAGAAAGTGTAGCAACTAAACTGTAAAAAACCTACTGAAAAATTACTGGAACTTGATACACAGCAAGATCAGGTAAATACATTTAATAATTCTAAAACAAAAAGAAGTACACATGTACGTTATGATGCACAAATCACATTTTAAATGAGCATTTGTTTCCTGCTTAAAAAACAATCCCCTTCCCTTGCCCTTTCTTAGTTTTGTGCTTTGGAAAAGATGGCTGTTAATTCCACCTAGAGCCAACGCTAAGAAATTTCCATGAAAACAAACTGTAGTTACATTCTTTGTTAATAGAAGCTGCATGAAACTTAAAATCTGAATTACACAGCTTGATTTCACCTTTACTATTCATTCGAATTTTGTTCATTTCCTCATATGACATTTTTAAAATGTGGATGCCTAAATGGTTTGTACAAATATGAGTTTTGAGCATAAGCTAGATAGCCACCTGCACCAGAAATTTTAGTCTTCATAAAAGGGGAACCAAAAAACCAACGAGCTATTTCAAGGGTTTTGAAAGGTATTTTCTCTGCACGTATGCATCTGCTAACACTTTGAGAATTACATTTTTGTGATCTCCCAACCTACACTGTTTGTTTATTCCTGATGACCATAATTATTGAATCTTATGATCTACAGAACAATTGCTTAAAAAGAGCTGCCTGTCACAAATTTTCTAGGATTTCCTTTTGCCTGTCAATATGTACAATTTCTTTAAAAAAATAGTAAGGCAAGTAACCTGACAACTGAAGGCGTCTAAACATCTAAAGGATTTAGGCACACAAGTCTCACTGAAATGAAATGGGACTTGTGTTACTAAATTCCTCACAGGCTATTGAAAATAATCATTTCCTTTGGTGTTTACAATGACAATAGCAGTAAGTATTACTATGCTTTTGTTTCAATTTCTGCAACATGCAGTACTTGCATATACTAGTTTTTGTGCCCATCAGAAAAGGAAAACATCTCTTCAAATCCTGGTTTGTCAGGTTACTTATCTTTTACAAAATCCTTTATATGTTAAAGATTTCTTTAAAAAGAAAAGGAGTACTTGTGGCACCTTAGAGACTAACAAATCTATTTGAGCATAAGCTTTCGTGAGCTACAGCTCACTTCATCGGATGCATTTCATTATTTCAAAGACATAGCTACATTATTGTATTTAATACTTAACCTCAGACTAACCTTCAATCAGCAATGCTGCATTCTTTAGAGCTATTTAAAGATGTCTAAATAAAGTATGTTTAGCAGCAGATTTAAATTCCCAATATTGGTCACAAAATGAATGTATTATTATTATTAAGCCTAGAAAGTTTACACCAAGGTTATAGGTATAATAATACTGTACATACAAAAACATTTTCTAGACGTTGTTTTGAAAACTTACTAGGAAATATTTACCACTGTATCATTAATTCTAGTTATGCTTACTTGATGGTGCAGATTCACTTTCACTGTTATGCCTAGAACTGGTGGACCCCGAGTTCAAGCTAAGAGTGCTGGGTATAGAAGAGAGTTCATTGCAGAGTTGCTCCATGTCATCGGGGACTACTGGCCACAGCTGTCTACGACTGTGCCTCACTGCATCCCAATTGTGCTGCTTCAGAATGTCACAACCTTGTTTAGTTTTGGCTATTAAACCAAGCACGTAGACACAGGTTCTGTATTTAATAAAAACAGTAACAATAATATGATTTAATCAATAGATCTGAGTTACTCAAACATACATTTGATTTTTAAGAGGAAACAAAGTTGCAAGATAATCCAATATAGATAGACCTTGCAAACCAGTTGAGTAGCTTTTTTTGTTCTATCTAATGGAAAAACAAATCAGAGCAAGTGTCGTACAGGTAACAACTACACATTAAATTTATAAAATGGAGAAAAAAAACCTTGTGTAGTACAATGTTAATATTCCACAGTTTTAAAAAGTTAATCAGGAAAGGCTAAAGTTAAGGTTCTTACAGCAATGTTAACCAGTTCATACTTCCTGTTTGTTTTACGGTACAGAACTAAACAAAAGGTAAGAAACTGCCCATGTAACAAGAAATACAGTAATAGAAAATTATAGGCTGAACCGGTAGCCTAACACTTTCCATTATAAGACCGCTTTTTCAGTTGTTTATAACTATGACAAACTAACTGTTAGGGCTGAAATTTTCTGTGTTGAGTATCTGCCTCAGACTGCTGCTCGTTGTGGGTTGTTTTCTGTTTTTGTTTTTTTGGTGGGTGTGTGGTTTCTTTCCCTGAAGTTTCAGATAATATTCCAAAAACAAGTTTAGGGGAAAATGTCATTTGCCAATGTTAAAAAATTACCATTTTAAGCAGAAGCTATAGCATGTCCATGCTTTGGCACAGGAACATGAAATTATGCAAAGAGATGTACTGATGTCAGGGATATGCCTTTTGCTGTCCTTGTGAAAATTCAGCCAAATGTGGCCAAGTTATAAGCCTTCTAAAATTCTCAGTTCACCCAATCTCTATAGAGATTTATTATGGCTGCAGCGGACTGAGCAGAACTGCAACTGTTCTTCCTGCCAGATGGGGGCTAATCTGGTGCCACACACAGGAATTGAGAGAAGGGAGACATCTCTCCTGTCCTCTCAATGCTCCTCATGCTGGCAGCTAGGTAACAGAGAAACAGAAGCAGTGGTTCTGATTCAAATGCAGAAAGGTGAGGAATGGAATGGGGTGGAAGGGAAGAGAGAGAAAATACGAGTAGAGGAGGAGATAAGGTTGCAGAAACCAGACTGGGTGGGTGGAGCAGAGGGGAACAAGGGAACAAAACAGTCTAAAACCACTAGCATGCACTCTGCTGCCACAAAATTGCTATGGGATCCATTTAACTCAACATATTAACTGTGTTTTTCTCATTTTCTATTACATTCAAAGAGTCTATGGGGTAATGTGATAATAGGCTTTTGGAGACCAAATACATTTTATCGGTTTCCTCCTAAAATCTTGTACAAATATTACTGGATAAAAATCAAAAAGTAGAGATTTAAGAACTTCTAAAAATTTTACTTGCTTCTTTAAAAATAAATAAATTAATGCCTTCCATGATGACCTTTTCCTAACCTAGTTTCCATGACACTTCCTGCAAATAAACTTTTGACCTATTTAGAGGACCTGGAAAATTTCTCAAACTTTGTCAATAATGTTTAATAAAGGACATCCAGTGTAAGCAAAAGTAGAAATCTTTATACATCTTAGGCTTGTCAGGAAATACTATTTTCAGACTTTAATTTTAAAATTAGATATACATACCCCCTAATGGACAGAACTTCACAGTGCTGGGCAAGTGCCATTATGTCAGGAATCACATTCTCTTCTTGAAGCAAGTTAAGGCCCCAATTTGATGATCCGATATTTCCCTAGAATGAAGTTATTTGCCATCAAATATAATTAACTGCTGATGTCATTTGTAGTGGTGCCCACAAAACTCTTGGCATGCTAATAAGGTGAAATGCTACCTGGCCACAATTTTAGTATAACTTCAAACCTTTAACTTTTAAGATCAGATAGCCAATCCTTCTGGTATTTTTCATCTGTGAGCAATGAAGGACTCAGGGCACCATATGTCACCCTGGGCTCTGGGATAACAGAACAAGGATAATCCTACATTTCCGCTCATCATACAGGCACTTTACTTGTTCCCATCAATAGTCAACTTGGACTGGGGCATAGAGAAAAAAACATTGGTGAGGGAGGGAAGACAGACCCATGATATATGATGAAACTAATGTCCAGTTTTGTTCCTGCTCCACCCCAAAAGGATTTCAGACTTCCCTTCTATCTCCCCCCAGTGGGCCAATTGAACCAGGTAGGTTCAAACCCACCAGTCGATGTCTCCCCTCAAATGTTTTGGGAAAATGATGGTGACACTAAGCAGGTCACAGCAAGTCATATCCCCTGAAGATTAGCCACACATATTACCATACATGCTACATTATGGCAGTCCATTCTTTTGCTTTGTAAAAAAGTGAAGAGTAATAATGATTTTTTAAAAAGAACAGGAGTACTTCTGGCACCTTAGAGACTAACAAATTTATTTGAGCACAAGCTTTTGTGGGCTACAGCCCACTTCATCGGATGCATAGAATGGAACATATAGTAAGAAAATATGTATATATACACGTACAGAGAATGTGAAAAAGTGGAGTAAGAAGCTAATTAATTAAGATGAGCTATTATCAGTAGGAGAAAAAGAAAACCTTTTGTAGTGATAATCAAGATGGCCCATTTAGACAGTTGACAAGAAGGTGTGAGGATACTTAACATGAGGAAATAGATTCAATATGTGTAAACCCAGCCACTCCCAGTCTCTATTCAAACCCAAGTTAATGGTATCTAGTTTGCATATTAATTCAAGCTCAGCAGTTTCTCCTTGGAGCCTGTTTTTGAAGCTTTTCTGTTGCAAAATTGCCACCCTTTAAATCTTTTACTGAGTGGCCAGAGAGGCTGAAGTGTTCTTCTACCGGTTTTTGAATGTTATGATTCCCGATGTCAGATTTGTGTCCATTTATTCTTTTCTGTAGAGACTGTCCGGTTTGGCCAATGTACACAGCATTGCTGGCACATGATTGCATATATCACACTGGTAGATGTGCAGGTGAACAGCCCCTGATGGCGTGGCTAATGTGATTAGGCTCTATGATGGTGTCACTTGAATAAATATGGCAAAGAGTCCTGTGGCACCTTATAAACTAACAGACGTATTGGAGCATAAACTTTCGTGGGTGAATACCCACTTTGTGGGATGCATCAGTTGCATCGGACAAAGTGAGTATTCACCCACGAAAGCTTATGCTCCAATACGTCTGTTAGTCTATAAGGTGCCCCAGGACTCTTTGCTGCTTTTACAGATCCAGACTAACACTTTTACCCATCTGATACTTGAATAAACATGTGGACAGAGTTGGCATTGGGCTTTGTTGCAAGGATAGGTTCCTGGATTAGTGTTTTTGCTGTGTGGTTACTGGAGAGTATTTGCTTCAGGTTGGGGGGCTGTCTGTAAGCGAGGACTTGTCTGTCTCCCAAGATTTGTGAGAGTGAGGGATCATTTTTCAGGATAGGTTGTAAATTTTTGATGATGCGCTGGAGAGGTTTTAGTTGGGGGCTGAAGGTGACAGCTAGTGGCGTTCTGTTATTTTCTTTATTGGGCCTGTTCTGTAGTAGGTAATTTCTGTGTACTCTTCTGGCTCTGTTAATCTGTTTTTTCACTTCAGTAGGTTTCCGGTATAGGGTGGTGGTTATGTGACCATCGCTTATTAGCACAGTAGTGTCCAGGAAATGGACCACTTGTGTGGATTGGTCTAGGCTGAGGTTGATGGTGGATGGAAATTGTTGAAATCATGGTGGAATTCCTCAAGGGCTTCTTTTCCATGGGTCCAGATGAAGAAGATGTCATCAATGTAGTGCAAATAGAGTAGGGGCATTAGGGGACGAGAGCTAAGGAAGCGTTGTTCTAAGTCAGCCATAAAAATGTTGGCATACTGTGGGGCCATGCGGGTACCATAGCAGTGCCGCTGACTTGAAGATATATATTGTCCCCAAATGTGAAACAGTTGTGGGTGAGGACAAAGTCACAAAGGTCAGCCACCAGGTTTGCCCTGACATTATCGGGGATAGTGTTCTTGACAGCTTGTAGTCCATCTTTGTGTGAACAGTTCTAAGCAAAAGAATAAATGGACACAAATCTGACATCAGGAATCATAACATTCAAAAACCGGTAGGAGAACACTTCAACCTCTTTGGCCACTCAGTAAGAGATTTAAGGGTGGCAATTTTGCAACAGAAAAGCTTCAAAAACAGGCTCCAAGGAGAAACTGCTGAGCTTGAATTAATATGCAAACTAGATACCATTAACTTGGGTTTCAATAGAGACTGGGAGTGGCTGGGTCATTACACATATTGAATCTATTTCCTCATGTTAAGTATCCTCACACCTTCTTGTCAACTGTCGAAATGGGCCATCTTGATTATCACTACAAAAGGTTTTCTTTTTCCTCTTGCTGATAACAGCTCATCTTAACTAATTAGCCTCTTACAGAGAACATGAAAAATTGGAGTGTGTGTGTATCTATCTATCTATATATCTTTTTACTATATGTTCCATTCTATGCACGAAAGCTTATGCTTAAATAAATTTGTTAGTCTCTAAGGTG
The DNA here is from genome assembly GCF_965140295.1 of Lepidochelys olivacea. Lineage (NCBI taxonomy): Eukaryota > Metazoa > Chordata > Testudines > Cheloniidae > Lepidochelys > Lepidochelys olivacea. The sequence continues at coordinate 28,000,471 of NC_140415.1, forward strand.
CCACAAGTATTCCTGTTCTTTTTGCGGATGCAGACTAATATGGCTCCTACTCTGAAACCAAAGATTTTTTAAAGAGCCACATGCAATGCATAGTATTCCATCAGCAAGACCAGCTAGGATACCAGAAGAGTAAGTCTTGTGAACGACTTTTACTTAAAACTAAATTCCTTAATTATTTCAGTATGTGAAAAATTACAGCAGAAATAAGAGGAAAGAAAAGCAATAGACAGATATTTCTATTACTAACCAAGGCCCAAAGGGCTGCTTTCAGATGTTTAATTCCTTCCCACTTATCCAACATCGGGGAACGAACAGTGTAACTTAAATCTGGGACAACACTCTAGAGGACGAGAACAAAACAAACTCAGTTCAAAGTGACTAAATATTGAAAGTTTTAATACATCAGGTTCTCCTAAAGCTTTTAACAAATGTTTACATACACACACTTTAAATTGGACAGTTCCAGCATATAAAAACTTTGACTGATTAACACCAAAAATGCCGAAGGAAAATTATAAACTTAACACTACCTCATCTGCCAAAGAAGAGCAAATGATTCTGTAGTCAGTGCATACAACATGTTAATACTTACTTTTACACCATTGGAAAGCCTTCTCATTGCAGTTTTACAATTCAAAGGGTAAAGAGATTCCTAGTATATTCTTTTTCCTTTCCCTCATATCCAAATGATTTACAAATCAGAGATTAATAGCATGATTAACTTCATTTAGGGATGGCATTATGTAATCTCCCCAGCAGAGCTCAATCCAACATACTTCAAACCTAATCACAATCCCCCTGTTGTCTGGGTATACCAAAAGGAGGACAGGAGACACTTGATATGGATTTTAACCAGGCTACAACTTTATTATATAGATGTATGGGACTACCCGGCAGATAAAGTGTACAGTGTAGGCAAACCCATGTTTATTCAAATTGTTACCCGGGGCTTCCACCAGCCACCCTTTATTTTCCATCCAAGTTCCCCCAGCCAACCCATGGCTTGGACCTTACCATCCACCCCACTTGTAGAGGGTTAAGGTTGGCTATAAGAATGGGGGGCAAGAGGATTTGGCTCCCTGCCATACCAATCATAGGAGTCTCCAAGCCCCCTCCCCCATTCCGTTCCTTTATCCAGCACGTCCTTTTTAGTCCTTTACCAGGTCATTTATCTGGTAAGTGGATGCCTTCCCTAGGGAGTACCTGCATAGGACAGCCGCCCCACACTTACAAAATGAGTTGCGACATAAGGCCTACCACCTTTTCTTCTTACCAGGAAAGGTCCTCCCTGACACCTGTTGGTGGAGTGAGGATTTTTTGCCTTCCCCACAAGGCCAATCTGGTGGTGCAGGAAAAATTACTTCCCAGCCTTCCTTAAAAAGAAGCAACCAGCACAATGCCCACAACAGGTCCTAGACCAACCTGATATTTGCCACCTCTTGGGGAGGGACAGAGGGTGCTGCCTTGCCTGCTGTGTGGAAAAAGGGGCTTACAATGCCCAGGTCTTGCACCTCTATAGCCTTCCGACCTCACATTCCCAGGGGGTGAGTCAGCGCCGCAAAGCTGACCACTGTTCACTTTTTGCAGCAGTTTCTGACCTCGTTTCCCTCCCTCCCCGCGGCCATAAAACACAACTGCCTTCCCTTGGCAAGCTGAGACACCATTCCCCCTGCTTTTGGTGCGGTCACTATCTGAGTTTCGGGCCTCTTTTGTACAAAGACTGTCAACAATTTCACATTCTGTCTAATTGTGCAATGGTTTTAATTACATGAACAGACAGAGGCTCACCAGCAGCTTGAGTGAAAGCATCAAATATAATTGTTAGTGAATTATGCAAGTTTAATTCAGGTCTCAAAAGGGGACGGATTCATTGAATTAACTCAATGCATTATTTGACCCTCCACTTGAAGTTATTTTATTTAAACAATTCTATAAAACTCACTCTATAAGATAAGTTTACAAGTTAATTTTTAAAAATGAAAAAAGACTTATTTATTTCTCTCTCCATTTTCAAGGACCTAAAATACACATTTAACAAAAATTCTCAATCCATATTTTCTATATGCATAAAGCAAAAGCATAGCTTTACTAATCATTGCTTATAGTGTTCATCCAGCTAAAATATACTCTCCAGAAAGCATTTCTTATTGGTGATGTGTTTGCCTTTCCTATTTCGGTCCTGACCATTCAGAATGATCAGTTGTAAGAAGCAGATTGAAAGATATTTCTCTGATGTTTTCAACAACAGGGAAGAATTTCACATGATGACAGAATGCAGGTAAAGATTGTCCTTGCAAGATATAACTTCTTTGAAATTTGGAAAGTCCATAGTTTTATGAATCTTCATTTAATGACTGTTCAAATGATGATCAAAACAGAGGTTATCCAAGTCAGTTATTCCAGAAGGGTTACATTACACTTGAAAAGTTGTTTTTACTTTCAGTTAGGGCTGCCAAGTAATTAAAAAAATTAACAGCGATTATACATACTGTTAAACAATAGAATATCATTTATTTAAATATTTTTGGATGTTTTCTACATTTTCAAATATATTGATTTCAATTACAACACAGAATACAAAGTGTACAGTGCTCACTCTATATTATTATTTTTGATTACGAATATTTGCACTGAAAAATTGATAAACAAAAGAAATAGTATTTTTCAATTCACCTAATACAAGTACTGTAGTGCAATCTCTTTATCATGAAAGTTGAACTTACAAATGTAAAATTATGTACCAAAAAATAACTGCATTCAAAAAAGTCTGTTACCTGTTCCGTAACTGGTGTTCTTTGAGATGTATTGCTCATGTCTATTCCACAGTGGGTGTGCGTGTGTGCCACGTGCACCGGTGCCGTAAGTTTTTCCCTTAGCAGTACCTGTTGGGGGGGAGAGGGGGTGAGCACCGCTGCAACCCCTGGAGTGGTGCCTCTATATCGCGCTAAACGGAGAGCTGCGAGTTCCCCCCACCCTCGGTTCCTTCTTGCAGGACAACTCTGACAGAGGGGAAGGAGGGCGGGATGTGGAATAGACATGATCAACACATCTCGAAGAACACCAGTTACTGAAAAGGTAACCGTCTTTTCTTCTTCGAGTGCTTGCTCATGTGTATTCCACAGTAGGTGATTCCAAGCTATATCTGTTGGAGGTGGGTAGGAGTTCACGAGTTCCTGGGACACAGTACTGCTCTGCCGAACCCAGCATCATCCCTAGTTTGGGAGACGATCGTATAGTGTGCAGTGAACGTGTGAACTGAAGACCAGGTGGCAGCCCTACAGATGTCCTGGGTAAGGACATGGGCTACATAGGCAGCCGACAAGGCCTGAGCCCTCATTGAGTGCGCCCTGACGATCGGTGGTGATGGAACCCCTGCCAGATCATAGCACGTGCGTATGCATGAGGTGATCCAGCGACAAAGGCGCTGGGTGGAAATAGGCTGCCCCTTCATACGCTCAGCTGAGGTAACGAAGAGTTGTGAGGATTTACGGAACAGTTTAGTACGAACCAGGTAGAAGACCAGTGCCCTGCGTACGTTGAGCGTGTGGAGGCGGCATTCCTCATTGGAGAAATGGGGCTTGGGACAGAGCATGAGAAGGAAGATGTCCTGTTCCATATGGAAGGCGGAGACCACCTTTGGGAGGAATGCAGGGGATGGGCAAAATTGGACCTTATCCTTGTGGAAGACCATATATGGAGGTTCTGAGATCAAGGCCCTGAGCTCCGAGACACGTCGGGCCGACGAGACTGCTACAAGGGAAGCTATCTTCCAGGAGAGGTGAGACCAGGAACATGTGGCCAAGGGTTCAAAGGGAGGCCCGGTGAGGCGGGACAACACCAGGTTTAGGTCCCACTGCGGTACAGGGGATCTAGCATATGGGAATGAACGGTCAAGGCCTCTCAGGAAGCGGGAGGTCATAGTATGGGAGAAGACCGAGTGCCCTTGCACTGGTGGGTGGAAGGCCGATATGGCCGCCAAGTGTACTCTGACAGAGGCGGTTGCCACTCAAGGATACACTGGAGTGGTGTGGACAATGAGGGAAGTCCCCGCTCCCCCGGAAAATCTGGACCACTTCGCCAGGTACGTCCGGCATGTGGACAACTTCCTACTTTCTGGGAGGACCCGCCTGACTTCCTCAGAACACCTCCTTGTCTAGCCACTGAGCTGCCATGCTGTCAGGCGGAGAGCAGCCAGATTGGAATGAAGGAGGTGGCTCCCCCGTTCTGGGAGAGGAGGTCTGGGCGAAGCGGCAACCTCCTTGGAGGGGCCGCCAACAGGTCCAGTAGGGTCCCATACCAATGTTGACGGGGCCAGGCTGGGGCGATGAGGATGTGCCTTGTCTGTTTTCACTTTTTCTAGAACTTTGCCTATAAGGGGAAAATGGTGGAAAAGCATAGAAAAGCTGGTCCAACCACTGCAGGAGGAAGGCATCTGAGATCGAGTCCCTTCCCAACCTCCGCCTTGGAACAAACCCGGGGGCAACGCCGGTTCTGGCGGGGCGCGAACAGATCCATGTGGAGAATTCCCCACTCCTGAAAGAGCTGGTGAGTGACCTCCGTGGGGAGCGTCCACTTGTAATGGGGGGAAAAAGCCCTGCTGAGGCGATTGGCCTGTGTATTGCGGGTGCCTGGTAGGTGGAAAGTCCTCAGGGAGATGTTGTGGGCTATACAGAACTCCCACAGGCTCAGGGCTTCCCGGCAGAGGGCCGAGGACTGTGCCCTACCTTGCCTGTTGATGTAGAACATTGCGGTGGTGCTGTCCGTAAGGACTCTGACCACCTTGCCATGAAACTGTGTGACGAATGGAGGGACGCGTCCAAGGTTGACCACACATCCCTTGGGTTTGCATGTTCCTTATGTGGGCTCCCTGGCCCAAGTCCGACGCATCGGACACCAGGTCTATTGATGGGGCTGTCTCCCGGAAAGGAACCCCTTGGAGCATGTTGCCTGGGGAGGACCACCATTCTAGGGAGGCAATTACTGGGTTGGTACCGTGAGGACCTTGTCCAGGCCGTCCCGTGCCTGGGAGAAGTGGGAGGCTAGCCATAGCTGGAGGGGCCTCATTCGGAGCCTGGCGTGGTGGACCACATACGTGCACGCCACCATGTGTCCCAGAATCTGAAGGCATGCCCTTGCTGTTGTCACCGGAAAAGCCGTGACTGATGCGATGAGACCTTTGAGGGTTTCGAACCTGCCCACTGGGAGAGAGGCTGTGGCCCTTAAGGAGTCCAGTAGTGCCCCTACGAATTCTATGTGCTGCACCGGGACCAGCATTGATTTGGTCTCGTTTACCAACAGGCCGAGATTGGAGCATGTAGACAGGAGCAGATCCACATGGGCCCTCATCTGAGACCGTGAGTTTCCCTTGAGAAGCCAATCATCCAGATATGGGAACATCTGGACCCCTTCTCATCTAAGGTAGGCTGCCACCACCACCATACACTTTGTGAATACCCTGAGCGCCGTGGATAGGACAAACGGGAGAACTGTGAACTGGTAGTGGTCGGGCCCCACCAGGAACAGGAGGAAGTGCCTGTGCCTTTTGAAAATATGGATGTGGAAATATGCATCCTGAAGGTCCAGGGCAGAGTACCAGTCCCCCAGGTCCAAGGAGGGGATAATAGAAGCCAGGGATACCATGCGGAACTTAGAGCGGACCATAAACCAATTGAGATTCCGCAGATCTAGGATTGGCCTGAGACCCCCTTTCGTCTTTGGGATCAGGAAATAATAGGGAGTAGAAGCCCCTGCCCTGGAATTCTACTGGCACCCTCTCCACCGCCCCCAGGCGCAGTAGTCGTTCCACCTCCTGACCTAGGAGGTGAATGTGCTCTGGGTCCCCTGAGCCCACCAGGGATGGAGGTGGTTGGGCAGGGGTGAACTCAACTGCAACATGTAGCCCTTGGAAATGGTGTTGAATGTCTGAGGTTATTTGTGATCATTCGCCACGGAAGGCAGACAATCGGTTGCCGAACACAAACTTTATTAGTAGAGGGGTTTCCATGGCAACTACCCTGGTGCCCCCCTGCAAATAGTCAAAATCGCCTCTGTCCCTGCCTCTTGACCTTAGAGGGCCCAGGCTGTGGAGCAGAGCGGGACTGTCGTTGAGGCCGGCAATTTTGGTCTCTCAGCCTCTTGAAAGGGGACTCATATCTGCTCTGTGCAGGGTGAGCCGACGTCTGCGGTTTGGCCTTGTCCTTAGCTGGAGGGACGCACAGGCCCAAGGCCTGCAGGGTGGTGCGAGAGTCTTTCATCCCGTGCAGCCTGATGTCTGTCTGTTCGGCGAACAGGGCTTTCCCGTTGAATGGCGGGTCCTGCATGAGGGACTGGACCTCCCCCGAAAGCCCGGACAGGAAGAGCCATGACTCCCTGTGCATGGAGATTGCAGAGGCCATCGAGCGAGCCACCGTATCCGCCGCGTCTGACACTGCCTGCAGGGAAGCTTTGGCTGCCGTCGCCCCCTCATCCACCAATGCCTTAAAGTCCTTCCTATCCCACTCTGGGAGGAGTGGCTCGAACTTTGGCAGGGACTCCCATATATTAAAATCATATCGGCTCAGTAAGGCCTGATGGTTGGCCACCCAGAGCTGGATGTTAGGATATAGATATTCAGGCCTGTCTGTAAAGGCCTATACTCTAAGAATTTAGGTGTATTCTTATCACTTGGCTAGTGATAGAGGTATAAAAGAAAGAAGTCACTGTCTGCCGGTGTAAGGGCCTTCTCTTACTGTGACAGTCTGAGGCCCTGTTCTTAGGCTAAGGCCTTTGGCTAAGCAGCAGAGGCAACCATAAGCTGGGAAGCGAACAGTCACATCCTCACATTCCAAACTAGTCACACTGAAATAAGGTGCTATTGGGCTGTTAGGCATTATCAGGACAGGATTGTATTCCTATCACCTCCAGAGAAAGGGAAGTGCCTAGAAAATGTAAAAGGAAACTTAGTTTGATAGCATCCTGTCTGGCAAGAACTCACTTATCAATAGCTGGGATGTGAAATCCTCACTTCTGTATTGTTTTGTCATTATAGTTCCCACTTTGCTATTGTTTGTCTGTATAATCTCTGTCTGGTTCTGTGATTGTTCCTGTCTGCTGTATAATTAATTTTGCTGGGTGTAAACTAATTAAGGTGGTGGGATATAATTGGTTACATAATCATGTTACAATATGTTAGGATTGGTTAGTTAAATTTCAGGAAAATGATTGGTTAAGGTATAGCTAAGCAGAACTCAAGTTTTACTATATAATCTATAGTCAATGAGGAAGGGTGTGGGTGGGGGTGGGCATGGGCATGTGGGTGAGGAAAATGGGAGCAGGGAATGGGGGTAAGAAAATTGGAATCATGTTTTGCTAAAGGGGGAAATGGGAACAGGGAATGGGAGTAAGAAAGTTGGAATCATGTTTGGCTAAGGGTAGGAATGGGAACAGGGACACAGGTCTAAGGCTCTGTGGTGTCAGAGCTGGGAAGGAGGACACTAAGGAAGGAAACTGGAATCATGCTTGCTGGAAGTTCACCCCAATAAACATCGAATTGTTTGCACCTTTGGACTTCGGGTATTGTTGCTCTCTGTTCATGCGAGAAGGACCAGGGAAGTAAGTGGGTGAAGGAATAAGCCCCCTAACACTGGAAACTCAAAGAGAAGTAAAGTTTTCAACCAAAAGAGTCTAGTCTCCTGGCCTCTTTATTCTTGGGGGTGGGCGAGGGCTGGCTCTGCTGCTCCCAGTGGTTCACAGATTCCACCACCAGAGAGTTAGGTGCCAGGTGAGAGTAGAGGTATTCATGGTTCTTGGCCGGCATGAAATACTTCCTCTCAGCCTTCTTGGAAATCAGGGCCAGAGAGGCAAGAGTTAGCCACAAGGCATTGGAGATATTGGCTATTCCTTGGTGAAGGGGTAAAGCCACATGGCCCGGCACCAAGGAGGACAGTACATTAAAGAAGGAATTGGACAGGCCCTCCATCTCCTCGGCCTGCAACTGGAGGCTCGACGCCACCTGCTTTAGCAGGTCTTGATGAGGCCTGAAGTTTTCCTGTGGAGCAGAGGGCGGTGGTGCCGTGATGGTGTTATCTGGTGCAGGAAAGGAGGCCGGCACAGGGCTGTGGGCCTCAGCCGGTGCCGGGGGATCAACCCCCAGGTCGGAGTCCAGGCGCAGAGCCGACGACTCATGACCTGTCAACTTGTCCCTCTGCCTAGATAGCGAGGCCGACGAGGCCTCAGACGCCCCGGCCACCGAGCGGGTTCCAGGCTGGGTGGGTATCGGCGGCCACGGTGCCCATTGACACCATTGTCCCTGCCATGGGGCCCCTTGCCACTGTCCATGCTGCAGGCCCAGTGGCACTATCTGGTCGGGCGGTACAACCCAGCGAGGAGTGGCTGAGTGCTGAGGCCGAAGCCACCACCGACCGAACGGTACCGTAGGAGCAGCGGTGCCTATGATGCTGTCTTCCATGGGACCAAGACCTCAATGTTGAGACAGGTACCTGCCGGAAGTACTGTCCCAAGACTCGCTTCGGCGCCTGGACCTGCGGTGGTGGTGACACGCGGCAGGAGCCCCGTGTGTGATGCCTGACAGAGCGGAAGCATCAGTCACACAGAGACCAGATATGATAGCTGCGTCGTGAAGAAGAGCGCCTTTGACACCTATCTCGGTGCCTGCGTCTGCTGCTGCGTGGCGTGGAGGGACCCGGGGACCCCTGCCCAGATGGAACCCTGGTTGGTGTCGAGGGTGATGGACACGAGCTGCGAGTGGACCGGTTGCTGCGCACTGAACGAGGCAGAGAGTGGTCTTCAGGGTGAGAGCTGCGACGTTCTGGGGAGGCCTGTCGAGTGCTGAGAGGTGGTTTGCCTAGGGACCAAGGGCCCGCCACTGGCAGCGCCCCAGGCACCAGCAAGCTCAGAATGTCTCATGCGGCCTGTAGAGCCTCTGGCGTTGACGGCATCCTGACTGCGGGAGAGGTGCGTGTCGACGCTGCCAGGCTACTCCGCTCAGCACGAGTCAGAGGTTCCGAGCTCGGGGGGGGAACCGAGGGCTGTCCAGCGCGGGACCAGCCTCTCACCCTTCATTCTCTCAGCGCTGCTGCGAGGTCGACCTCTTCCTTTATTTCTTGGAAGGGGAACGGTGCCGACCGGTGGAGGGGGCTTCGCTGCGCACCAACGATGCGGCGCCTGGTGCTGAGTCCGCACAGTGTGCCGGAGTTGGAGCGAGTGCCAATTCCATGAGGAGAGCGTGAAGCCTGATGGGTCTCTCCTTCTTAGTTCGCGGCTTGAAAGACCTGCAGATCTTACAGCATTCACTCACGTGAGTTTCGCTAAGCAGCAGAGACACTCAGCATGTGGATCGCTCCTTGGCATAGAATGGTGACAGGAGTCGCACGACTTGAAGCCTGGGACACAGGGCATGCAGTGGGCCACTCTAACAACTGAGAAACTACTTTCTACGAGCTAACAACACTAGCTAAAGGTACCACTAAGATCAACTGGAAAGGCTGCAGCAACGCTGGAGCAAGACGTTCTGATGCACCTTCACTGGCGGCAAGAAGGAACTGAGGGTGGGGGGAGCTCACGGCTCCCCTTATAGCGTGATATAGAGGCACCACTCCAGGGGTCGCAGTGCTGCTCCCCCACATGGGTACTGCTAAGGGAAAAACCGGCACGGGTGTACATGGCGCGCACGCACACCTACTGTGGAATACACATGAGCAAGCACTCGAAAAAGAATGTAAAACTTTAGAGCCTACAAGACCACTCAGTCTGGTGCAGGACCACTCAGTCTGTTTCTTTCTGGAATGGTGGTTGAAGCATGAAGGGGCATACGAATGTTTAGCATAGCTTGTGACGCCAGCTGCAAAAGACCCATGGAAACATGTTCTCACTTATCAGTGACATTGTAAATAAGAAGTGGGCAGCATTATCTCCCCTAAACATAAACAAACTTGTTTGTCTTAGCAATTGGCTGAACAAGAAGTAGGGCTCTGTGGACTTGTAGGCTCTAAAAATTTTTTTGAGTGCAGTTATGGAGCAAAAAAAAAAAAAAATCTACAGTTGTAAGTTACACTTTCACAACAAAGAAATTGCACTACAGTACTTGTATGAGGTGAACTGAAAAACACGGTTTCTTTTATCATTTTTCAGTGCAAATATTTGTAATAAAAAATAGAGTGAGCAGTGTACACTTTGTATTCTGTGTTGTAATTGAAATCAATACATTTTAAAATGTAGAAAAACATCGAAAAATATTTAATAAATTTCAATTAGTATTCTATTGTTTAACAATGCGATTACAACTGTGATTAATCGTGATTAATTTTTTTTGAGTTAATCGTGAGTTATCTGGAATTAATTGACAGCCCTACTTTTAATTTATCTATAGTCAATGTCCTCACCTGAACTTCCAACAAATGACAGCCTGTTTTGTGGTGCACCAGTTGGCCATAAAGGTGAACTGGCAGGTAGACATGTGGCCGCTGTAATCTGGTAGAAAGAGAGATGATCTGTTTAGATGGCAATAATTATGACATTTTAAAAAGCAATCACAATTCATGTCTTTCTTAAAAGAAGTTTACGTGTAACAGAAGTTACCTTTGGTTGCTCCGACGAACATAGTTATCGCCATCAATAGGTTTACGGTAAGTGGTAAGTGCTTCATTAAGTTGTTCTTCAATTAATTCAACATATTTTAAATTGTACTCCTAAAAAGGAAAATTAAAATATAGAGCCTATCACCTTGTTGATAATATGACCGTCAACAAATGTTTCTAGTATTTACAATATACTACCGTATTATGGAGAAACTATTTCTGACTATAATCAAGGTTGAGTTTTTCAGCTAGTGCAGTAATTACAGTACTTAGAGTACAGAATGAATTTTCTGAAAATTTACAGTGAATCTCCCCAACTACTTTAGGGGATAAAATTAGTTAAAAAATGGATGCTAAGAGAATTAGCACCTGATATAGCACTTTTTCTCTCAAATAATCCTAAAAGGACAAGAGATAATTCAAGCTTTTAGTTTAAACACTGAAATCTTGTGTGTAGGCTATATTTGAATATTTTTTGTAGGATTAATGGAAAGACAGACTTATTTTAATAACTAATTTTCTCCATCAACAGAGGCTGAAGAATTATGGACCTACTATAGAGGATTCCAAGAACTGCCCTCTTTCAAAATGGCGGTCATCTCCAATGGCTCTCAGTGTACTGAAGCAAGAAGCTGCCCTTGGGTACCTATCTCTCCATTGTTGTCAGTGAGTCTGAGTGTTCCTGTTCACTTTCTAACAGAATAGTGTGTCAACATCTTCATTAGACCACCTAAGCTTCACTTTCTTTGGTAACCATTAGAGCCAGTAGCCATTTGGAAAAAAGGCAATTCTTTGTGAAAGAAATTCTCTCTCCCAGAGAAGGTATTACGCACCACCTTCTGCTGACAACTCAGCAGACCCACCACTCTTCTAAAGCATCTAATCTGTCATGTAGTTGTGTACATTTGGGGAAAAGGGAACTGTTGCCAAATGTTGGAGGGTTTTTTTGTTAATTTTATATCATCAAAAATCTCATCAACATGCTCTTAATAAGACAAGACAGTATTCACACAATGGAGTGAAGAGTCCCCAATAACAGGATGTTTCACTAGAAAGACTCACAAACCCTTAATCATTGAAGCAACAGAATGTCCTGACATTAATATTGTACAACTGTGAATTCCTTCCAAGCTTCTAAATGACTATATTCACATCGTCCCTCCTTTAAAAATAATTAGAATTACCTTTTGCCATTTCTCCATTTGTTTTGTTACATAACCTCTCTCATTTAGATAGGAAAACCCCTTTGGAATGGACAGAAATCTGTAAAGTAACAACAGACAATGAATAGTCCATCTCTAACAAACCACTTTGAGTATGAACGTTTTTCTGAAATGAAAAGATGCATGTAACACCTACCTTAGAAGCAAAAGCAACCCTTTGTCTCCAAGATGGGAGAGAGCAGGTTTCATCTGGATAAGGGCGTGAAGATTGGCCTAAAAGAGAAGAAAAACTTATTTTAAAATCCTGAATTTATGTAAGCCATTTAAATTAAAAAGACAACTATTTATTTAGAATAAGAAATATCTATATAGAAGCTCTGAGCACCTTTAAGAATGAAAATTACAATAGCAGTGATAACCACCCAGAAGCACGTGAAATTGAAAGTATATGACAGAGAGTAATCAACATCACAAAAATGTCCTACAATATATGCTATTGTAGTTCACTAATATTCATTATATAGGTACTCTGTAGCAGGCAAATTAAAACACTCTGCAAAGTGTAATTATCAAAAAAGGAAATTTGATTTAATTTTTTAAAGAAAGAAAATATAATTTTTCTACATACATTCTTAAGTTATTGCTGTAGACTAATGATGCTCACCTTATCTTCACACGCCTCATCTAAGATATCAAGTGCTTCAGAAGATATGGTTTTATTTTTATCATGCAGCTGGGTCACCAGTAATTCAATCCCCCAGTTACTAAAGAATTCTACATTGGCCCTCAACAATACTCGTAAATGTTTTGTTGCATATAACCTGCAGCTCTGCAAAAGGAAAAAAAAATTTGCAAGAGAGAATATACAGTAGTTAAATATTAAATGGATTTTTCATATTCAAAAGCAGTGCACTTCCATCATAATGTTACACAGCAAATAAGTGCAGTTTACACATTGTTTTGCATGTGTTACTAGAATTACAACGGTCTACATGTTTTTCTCTTACAGAAAGTGTGATGTAATTATTTTTTCCATGACCACAAGTTATCTGGTCAGGACAAGTCTCACTTGTCTCATCTGAAAGCCAATACCATCTAACAGTCCACTGTCTTTGGCACGGTGTAGAAAATTGTCAGTACAGTTATAAGTGCTGCCTTGTGAATTGCCAGCACTATTTCATACAGGACAGCTTCTATGCTCTACCTGCAGCAATGATTTGAAAAATCTACTTTTCTCTGATGAGTGGGAAAGCTGGCCCTGGTACCTGAAGCGATTTATACTATCAATTTTTGAAGAATTTAAGATCTCTTACAATATGTTGCTTAAGTTGTGAAGACAACCTTCTAAATGTGAACAAATTCAGTGCGGTTTTCCCAAGCCAGACAACTCCAATGCTTATGTTGCCACTTGCAGCTTTCCTAAGTAGCAGAGTGAAATGAACAAGACATTGGTCCATTGCTGCTACAGTAGAACCTCAGAGTTACGAATGCCAGAGTTACGAACTGACCAGTCAACCACACACCTCATTTGGAACCGGAAGTACACAACCAGACAACAGCAGAGACCAAAAAAAGCAAATGCAGTACAGTACTGTGTTAAACGTAAATTACTAAAAAAAAAATAAAGGGAAAGTTTTAAAAAAAAGATTTGACAAGATAAGGAAACAGTTTCTGTGCTTGTTTTGTTTAAATTAAGATGGTTAAAAGCAGCATTTTTCTTCTACATATTAAAGTTTCCAAGCTGTATTAAGTCAATGTTCAATAGAAAACTTTTGAAAGAACCACCATAATGTTTTGCTGAGTTATGAACAACCTCCATTCCCAAGGTGTTCGTAACTGAGGTTCTACTGTACTCAGAACCCTGTGGGCAGCAATGAAAACTGGTAACTATCAAGTCAATTTCACTATTGCTACTGGGGAAAGCTCTGAGGAAAAGTGGAGCCAGGTAGGCTTAACCTAGGCTACAAACATTTGTTGTTTAGCTTAAGCTTATCCCTAGGAGAGTTGCGGACTAACTTTTACATGCATTAAATAGCTAGTTAGCTGGCAATCAATTAATTTTAGACAAGAAGTCTAGTGAAGACAAGCCAAATGATGGTGTAGGATGAGGGTTCTGGGGAGAGCAAAAGCGGAACTACAAAAATTCCTTGATTATCTGGCTTTGCTCAACACAAGGGTAACCCCTGCCCTCCAAGTCTCCCCCTCCTCCCACACCACAAACTTAGACCTCATGGAGTTCCTCCCTATCTCACGGTGGGAGAAGCAAGAAATCCAAGAGTTTCTATCATCACGATTTCTTTAAAGGTTTCAGAGTAACAGCCGTGTTAGTCTGTATTCGCAAAAAGAAAAGGAGTATTTGTGGCACCTTAGAGACTGACCAATTTATTTGAGCATGAGCTTTCGTGATAATCGTGATAATCAAGGTGGGCCATACCTCCTCCCACCCCACTCTCCTGCTGGTAATAGCTTATCTAAAGTGATCATCAAGGTGGGCCATTTCCGGCACAAATCCAGGTTTTCTCACCCTCCGCCCCCCCCCCCCCCCCCACCACACACACACAAACTCACTCTCCTGCTGGTAATAACCCATCCAAAGTGACCACTCTCTTTAAAATGTGTATGATAATCAAGGTGGGCCATTTCCGGCACAAATCCAGGTTCTCTCACCCCCCACCCCACCCCCCCACACACAAACTCTCTCCTGCTGGCAATAGCACATCCAAACTGACCACTCTCCTTACAATGTGCATGATAATCAAGGTGGGCCATTTCCAGCATAAATCCAAGTTTAACCAAAACGTCGGGGGGTAGAAAAAAACAAGGGGAAATAGGCTACCTTGCATAATGACTTAGCCACTCCCAGTCTCTATTTAAGCCTAAATTAATAGTATCCAATTTGCAAATGAATTCCAATTCAGCAGTTTCTCGCTGGAGTCTGGATTTGAAGTTTTTTTGTTGTAAGATAGCGACCTTCATGTCTGTGATTGCATGACCAGAGAGATTGAAGTGTTCTCCGACTGGTTTATGAATGTTATAATTCTTGACATCTGATTCGTGTCCATTTATTCTTTTACGTAGAGATTGTCCAGTTTGACCAATGTACATGGCAGAGGGGCATTGCTGGCATATGATGGCATATATCACATTGGTGGATGTGCAGGTGAACGAGCCTCTGATGGTGTGGCTGATGTCATTAGGCCCTTTGATGGTGTCCCCTGAATAGATATGTGGGCACAGTTGGCAACGGGCTTTGTTGCAAGGATAGGTTCCTGGGTTAGTGGTTCTGTTGTGTGGTATGTGGTTGTTGGTTATCATTCACATTGTAAGGAGAGTGGTCAGTTTGGATGAGCTATTGCCAGCAGGAGAGTGAGTTTGTGGGGGGGGGGGGTGAAAACCTGGATTTGTGCTGGAAAGGCCCACCTTGATCATCATACACATTTTAAAGAGAGTGGTCACTTTGGATGGGCTATTACCAGCAGGAGAGTGAGTTTGTGTGTGGGGGGAGCGGAGGGTGAGAAAACCTGGATTTGTGCTGGAAATGGCCCAACTTGATGATCACTTTAGATAAGCTATTACCAGCAGGAGAGTGGGGTGGGAGGAGATATTGTTTCATGGTCTCTGTGTATATAATGTCTTCTGCAGTTTCCACGGTATGCATCCGATGAAGTGAGCTGTAGCTCACGAAAGCTCATGCTCAAATAAATTGGTTAGTCTCTAAGGTGCCACAAGTACTCGATTTCTTTAAAGAATATGAATTCCAGTCCAAGGTCTTACTGTCCACTTTCAAACTGCCATCTTGACACAAACTTCCTAGTCCCCACTCTCAACCACCCACCTCCCTTACCCTCAACCTCTCACCTTCGCATACAGAAATCCTTCAATATTTGCCAGCCTCAAAGAAATACAGGGCATTTATAGTAACTGTCTGACTTCCCATCCCCTAACTCCCTCTTGGCACTTAATTTTGTCCTCTCCAGTCTACAGAAGAGCTGCTCTCACCAAGGTATATCACTGAGATAAGGTGGGTGAAGTAATATCTTTACTGGACCAACTTCTGTTGGGGAAAGAGACAAGCTTTCAAGTTGCACACAGCTCTTCTTCTGAAGAACAGCTCAAAAGTTTGTATCTTTTACCAACATAAGTTGATCCAATAGAAGATATTACCTCACCCACCTTGTCTCGCTAACATCCTGGGACCAACATGGCTACAATACTGCAAACAAGGTATACAATGACTTTCTTGGGCAAGTCTCAACTTTATTTATCCTTTTTGACATCACTCAAATTGAATTCCTCCACTGGTCGCTACTTGTCTACGATATCAAACCTAAACTTCTTGCTCTTTTCTTGAGGATCCAGTAGGCTTCTTTCCTTAGCCTATATAATCCCACTCACCTCCTTCACTCCAGCAGTTCCAGTGTCAATGCCAATTTTTGTATCCTTCTCTCACTCTGCAATCACGCCTTCCCCTACGCATCTTTCTAAGATTTACTTCAATCAGCTCATGTGTTAAAACTTGTTTTCACTAGGATTTTAACATGCGTTAGCTAACATTAAAAATCCAACTTTCTCCTAGTGAAGATCAGGCCTTCCAGTTATTCATCAAGATGATAACTTGGCATTGGTTTATATTTGGTTCATGCATTTAAGAACATTTCCCCTCCACCATCAGCTCCCTCAAACCTGAGGGCTAGAAACTATTAAATAAAAGCTTAAATTCGAGTCCAATTAGGTGGCAAGGAATGGACTCTATGGCAAGTTGTGCAGTTAACAGTATCACAGAATACATGAGGCCCACGTTATATTTTAAAAAGTTTTCTGTGGTATGCTAGGAGAGTGTGTGTTACATAA
The DNA here is from genome assembly GCF_965140295.1 of Lepidochelys olivacea. Lineage (NCBI taxonomy): Eukaryota > Metazoa > Chordata > Testudines > Cheloniidae > Lepidochelys > Lepidochelys olivacea. The sequence continues at coordinate 28,017,059 of NC_140415.1, forward strand.
AGAAAAATGAAAGCCTGTTTTAATGAATGAACATATGACATTTTAAATTAACCAGTTTTAGCTTACTAAATTAAACAACAAAAGAAATAAAATATTTAATAATAAATATTGACAAGCAGGGTGCTTGATTAATTACACTTACATCAGTAGATGCAGTTAAAATTTTGGAAAGGATCACTCTTGCTAACCCATCTCTGCTGTAATCCAAACTAGAAACTGTCAGTTTTAGTAAGTGATCTTGGTTCTTCAAGGAGCAGAGATTAAGAAGACTGAAAAAAGTTGAAAGAAAGTATTAGTTGGAATCCACTTTAAACTTTAGTATTTTATGCATGTACACATAATATATACACCACCTTGCTAATTATCATTTTTACCATTCAACATAATGTGTTGAGTCAAAATTAAGGTAAGGACAAATGTTAATCTGATACTGGCTGCTTAAGAAACATTAGCATGATATTTGACAATACATGCTGACCGCCTTTTTCTCATATTTCCAGTGCGTAGATAGGTTTCAGAGTGGTCTGGATGAAAGCTGGAGGCATGTAGGTAAGTATAGTAGGTTTCCGGTATTGGGTGGTGTTTATGTGACCATTGCTTATTAGCACTGTAGTGTCTAGGAAGTGGACCTCTTGTGTGGACTAGTCCAGGCTGAGGTTGATGGTGGGGTGGAAATCATTGAAATCTTGGAGGAATTCCTCAAGGGTCTCCTTCCCATGGGTCCAGATGATGAAGATGTCATCAATGTAGCACAAGTAAAGTGGGGGGGGGGGGGGTAAGGGGATGAGAGCTGACGAAGCGTTGTTCTAAGTCAGCCACAATAATGTTGGCATACTTAGGGGCCATGCGGGTAACCGGAAACCTACTGACTGCTATACTTAGCTACATGCCTCCAGCTTTCATCCAGACCACATCACACGATCCATTGTCTATAGCCAAGCTCTAAGATACAACCGCATTTGCCCCAATCCCTCAGACAGAGACAAACACATACAGAATCTCTATCAAGCATTCTTAAAACGGCAATACCCACCTGGTGAAGTGAAGAAACAGATTGACAGAGCCAGAAGGGAACCGAGAAGTCACCTACTACAAGACAGGCCCAACAAAGAAAGTAACAGGACACCACTAACCGTCACCTACTGTCCCCAACTAAAACCTCTCCAATGCTTCATCAAGGATCTACAACCTATCCTGAAGGACGATCCCTCACTCTCACAGACCTTGGGAGACAGGCCAGTCCTCGCTTACAGACAGCCTCCCAACCTGAAGCAAATACTCACCAGCAACTATACACCACACAACGAAAACACCAACCCAGGAACCAAACCCTGCTACAAACCCTGGTGCCAACTCTGTCCACATATCTAATCAAGAGACACCATCACAGGACCTAACCACATCAGCCACACCATCAACGGCTCATTCACCTGCATATCTACCAACGTGATATATGCCATCATGTGCCAGCAATGCGCCTCTGCCATGTACATTGGCCAAACCGGACAGTCTCCACGCAAAAGAATAAATGGATACAAATCTGACATCAGGAATCATAACGTTCAAAAACCAGTAGGAGAACACTTCAATCTCTCTGGTCACTCAGTAACAGACCTAAAAGTGACAATTCTTCAACTAAAATCTGCAAAAACAGACTCCAACATGAAGCTGCAGAACTGGAACCAATTTGCAAACTGGATACCAACAGTCTAGGCCTGAATAGAGGCTGGGAGTGGTTGGGTCATTACAAAACCTAAACTTAATTTTCCCAATACTGATTTCTCCCTATTATTACTCACACATTCTTGTCAACTGTCTGTAATGGGCCACTCTCATACCACTTCAAAAGTTATTTTGCCTCCCTTGGTATCCTGCTGTTAATTGATTTATCTCGTTAGACTCTCCTCACACTTGGTAAAGCAACCCCCATCCTTTCATGTATTTATACCTGCTCCTGTATTTTCACTCCATGCACTTGATGAAGTGGGTTCTAACCCATGAAAGCTTATGCACAAATAAATTTGTCAGTCTCTAAGGTGCCACAAGGACTCCTCGTTATTTTTAGTGTGTAGACAGAAACAGTCTCCCTGATGCAGTCACCAAGATGTTTTTGTCAGTCAGACATGCATGGAAAAAAAGGCTATTCTACAAAATCCATCTGTATTACAGGGCTTTTTCCGAAAAGGTTGGAGAACCCAGTGAGATTTGGGAGGTTTTTCGTTTTGTTGGACATAGATCTTTATTTACTATTTGCAGTTTTTATATGGATTGTACATGTTACCCACAGCATATTACAAACTGAAGTAAATACAAACACTCACCACTGAAACACATTGCATTTTTCAAGCATTTTCACTCCATGAGGGTGACAGGAGAGTGTACCAAAAAACAGAAAGTAGTGCTGACTAAGGGTGCTTAGTAACCCATTGTTCTGAAGACTGCGTTCTGGTTTCATTCCAGAGGAAGAGTTCAGCCAATGCACAATATCTTTTACCAATTCCTCCAGATAGCCTTGTCCATCCTACCCAAAAGAAGTAAAAAGATATTTTCATTTATTACTGGTAATGAACAGCTTTAGTTGGTTTATGTTTACTAATATGTATTGATTTAAATTTTTCAGAATGCACTTACATCAAGATGATAAAATAAAAATGTTAACTAGCGCAAACAGTTTAACTACGTGAAAAAAGCTAAAGGCAAATATAAAAAGACTGTTTGGTTTCAGGGGGAGCTCTGTACCAATTTTGACATATGAAGTATGACAGTTATGAAAAGTCCCCTGAGTAAAGACAAAGTAAAATATTTTAGTATAGTTGAAGGAAAGGAATTTGAGCATGATAATAGGGATACATCTCTGGTATTGAACAAGAGGCCAGGGAACATCCCACAAAACCCATTTCTACTTTAAAAAACATCACAAAACAAAAAACCCACTCCTTTTTAATAAACAAATCCCCACAGTACTGAGGCACTTCTATATCTGCTGGCCAGCGTGCCACAGGATTCTAATTAGACTTGCCAAGATGGTCTTTTTAAATTTTAAAACCCTAAAGTTTTCTTGCAAAGCTCATTATTAAAATTAAGATTTTGCTTGTCTAGCACAGAGAACTGTCATTTTTTCTTATATCTTGTAGCTGAAATCATTTCTCACCTCTTCAGATTCAAGAAGAAATTCAGCAAACTGGCAACCCACAACAGTGAGTTGCTTAGACTTGGCATAATCCAGATCCAGGTTGGCATACAACTTACTGCTAGGCTTGTAAAAATACAGCAGTCGTCGGACAAACCTAATTAAGATTAAAATGAGAAGAATTAATTGATTACCCTAAAAAATTCTTACTGTGCTGCAAGAAATAATTTATATGAACATGTGGTCATGAAAGGGATATTTTGTATGTGAGGAGTTAGGGTGATGGGTACCAAGTAGATTTATCCCCAAATTACTAAAATTGTAGTCTGCAGAAACAAAGATCAGGCAGCTCAAATAACAAGTATATCAAGAGAACAATTTCAGAGATGTGACCATGTGAAGAGTCACAAAAGTTCTTTCTATGCCTTTTGGGAATGCCACAATATAAGATAAACAAAAAATTCAAGTTATCAAGAGGAACTTTTTTTTTTTTTTTTTACAGTGAACAACAAAAGCAGGCAATAAAACAAGTTAATTCAATTATAATCTCTTCTGTAACATTTCTCCTGTGGAAAATTTAGAGATTACTCCCATCTGTCTGTCTAGAAGAGTGACCCACTTCCTGCATTAAACTATTCTTCTCTTGGCAGATTTTTAAAAAAATTAATGTGTCCTGGTATTTGTTATGTATTCCTAAGAGAAGTCAGACCACATAGTGGCTAGTATGTGTTTGTCTTCAAGAAAAATACATGCCTTCTACGAATGTCACCCCATATTTTCCCAAAGTGATACTTCTTGTTTTGACAGTTTAAACAGATCTCGGGCATTACTAATGATCAAATATGAAGCCCTATAAGTGTCTCAGTGCAAAGCTACACTGATTCAGGTGGAACCAATTCAGGATTGCAGCAGTGGGGCCCTAAGTTTGTAATTAAAATATATATTAATATTTTCCATAAATCACTAGTCATTTAGTATAAGAGAACACAGAATGCTTTTTAAGGGGTATCTATGACTCTCTCTACAAACACTGATTTTTTTTTTTTTATTGTTGTTACAGCAGGAATGAGAGAACAGGCCTCTGTCCAAGTCTAACTGACAAAACACAGGGCAGAGAAATTCCTGAGGAGTCCTCTCCAGGCTGTTTTATATTTTCACACAACAACCAACCTATAATGAGAGCATGTGAGCGAACGTAAGTCATAATTAAACATTCTTATGGATTATGTTTATGTGCATCTCTCAAAGATTAAGTAAGGCTAGCAATAACTTGAACACCACAATTATGATTTAATCATTTTTAAGAGCCATTTTGATTACTTTAATAGTCATAAGATTTTCACAACATACATTAGACTAAATGCACTAACACACAGCACAAGTTGTGTATTTATACAACGGAGAACATAAAGCCTGAAGGAAAAAAAAAGTGTTTTGGTGTCAACAACTTTTGAGAATGATCCAGTTAACAGTTCATAGCTCTGAGTCATCCAAGACTGCAGAGGTTGTTTTTTTTTTTTAATCTATGTTAATTGCAACCAAGAGTTAGAGTAAAAGCATGGAGATAGCGGTTTGCAATTCTGCAAGTGCAGAAATAAGTTTTATAATAAAGTGTCCTCGCTTTTCACAATTTATTGAGCATTAAAAAAATCACTCATCCACTGAACAATGAATGAATACAGTACAATGTAGGAAACAGTTAGAATAGTAGACATTCCTTTGAAAAGAGTATTATTACAAATTAGTGAATCTGGAAAATACTCCTGTATCACGTATTACCAGTTAGCAATTACTTTTGTATTGTGTGTGTATGAAAGGGTCACGAGGAAAGAGGAATACAGTTAGATTGTGGCCATTATGATCATCATGACACCACCACTCAGGTTTAGAACAGAATGTAAAGGGTAGCAATCCATTTTTACATTTACATTACAAAGTAGACTCATTATTTTTACTAAAAGAAATTCAGAGGTCAAGGTGTAGTCCTTAAGGTTGTATCTTAGCAGAAGGTTTTCCTCATAAGTCTACACAAAAATATCTTGTCATGGCAGCAAAATGAGGGAAAACTAAAAGATTGTTTATTCAGATCAATGTCTAAGGTCTACATTATGAATGACATCCCAAAGATATTTACTAACACTTGAAGCTGGGAGTAGAAGTGAGAAAAGAAAAATGCCCTTGTTCCAAAGATTACAAATGCAGATGAAAAGCACTGTTAGAGTTTTTAGTTCTTAAAAAACACCTACATTTGATTTCAAATTGTTGCCACCCCCCCCTTTTTTTTTTTTAAATCTTCACCCTTTTGTTTTATTTTTTGGTACCAGCTGAGTGACCAGGTTTGCTTTACTCAGGAATGTTTCTCAAAATGTTTCTCAAACACTAAATTGAAGAAATATAATCTTTTGAGGTTTAAAATGTAATGAAGAGTGTTTGGCTATTTGATATACTCCTGTTTTAGGGGATAAATATATTAAAAATATTTGCACAGAAAATAACTCTTAGCATACATAAATGGCTCCTTATATTTAAGCTTTACAACTTAATTGCCTAATTTTCATTTTCACAGCAAATATACAGAGTAGAATTTAGAAATGTTGCATTTCTAAGGAATAGATGATTGAAATATTTCAAACACACACCCCCCCCCCCACGGGAAGTCTAAATAAGTTTTACATACCTGTGCAACTGTTCATCTTTATAGTTCCTTAGATTTACATTTGGCCACTAGAAAAAGAGCAGATATGGCATTATGTAAGACTTGTACATCACTCTTGAGTTATTCAGTAAAATTTCTTCCCCTTCTACATGGACACAGATGCTTCAGTTACTATTTAAAAATTTCTTATTAGTTATTCTCTTTGTGCATGAAAGAATCTAAAGAAACCTCTGAAGAATGATTTCATTCCAGTAACAATTAAAGTGTCATTACATCTTTATTTTCTTTCAATTAGCTTCACAGTTGAACATAGTTACTCACTCATGGTTCTGGCTGTTTATAAATATAAAACTAATGGTTATCAAGTCTAGAAACATTTTTTAAAAATTTATGTATTTATTTATTTTTTATGGAAAAGCCCATTTTCTCTCTGGTGAGGAGTTGGGGTTGACAGGAGTGGGCCATTTGTGTCTGTGTACAAAATTCCAGTGAATAAAATTTCAAAATATTGAAAACCAAGTCTGCTTATTTTTCTTATCTATAAATAAACAGCAACTTTAAAAACAGGCATTTTAGAGGAACACGGGCTACATGAATTGTTTGTATTAATCAAAATTAATAAGTTTGAATAAATTCAATATTTTGATACTGCACCTATTAAACAGTATTTTAATAAGAATTTCTCTGCTCCCCAGTTGATGTTTATAAGGATCTTTCGGCCAGGCCCATGAACACCACAAAGCATGCCTAAGCCCACCCCACCTTGAACCACCACTTCCCCTTTGTGCTCATTCTTTCCTGTTGTCTCTTCACAGTCATCTGTACTTTTATTGTTACTAATAAACACCCTCTTGCAAGGTCTTTGGGAAAAAAACACACACATGAACACTGTCCCTCCTGCCTAGGCAAGGCATGAGAGCAATATCATCATGCTAATACACGAGAAGTAGGGCAACAGATTATGTAGTCAGTATCACTTTTCACTAAGTTTGAACAGCACAAAGTTAACAGCTAACAAAAAATAAAGAAAAAAAATTCTACTCTTTCAGTTATAGCAATCCTATGAATGATTTGTAATACTAGCAGTAAAAAATTATCAGATAAATGTGATTTCTAAAGTCAACAGTGCACAGCTGTCTATTCTATTTCTCTGTCACTCCCTCCTCATTAGCATTAAATAGAATTTAACATTAGTGTTAAGGAGAACACTTTATTTTAGCAAAGCATTTCATGGTGCTGCATGATCATTTGAATAGTTCTGAACACGAGCAATGTCACTGACAAATATCTGAGACCTTTCACCTAAGGGTAATGGATAATAGTCAATGCGAATTTGAAGAATGGTATTTAGGTGGGGAATTGCAGGGATATGTGCTAAATTGGGTTTTTATTAATAATCTAAAATGGGTAAATACCAAATAATTCATATTTGAGGTACTAACTTAAAAACACCAGTGAATACTGAGAGATAATAAAACGGCATCTAAACAGGTTAAAATACAAGCAGAAAACAAAATGGGATTTCATTTTGGAGGATCTGAAGCTTCATTCTTTGAAACATTTAAAATTTAGTTTGACAAAGCACTAAAAAAATATATTGTATGGAAAATCCTCCATTGGCAGGAAAATTAACCAGATGGCTTAGCAGTTTTTTATTATCTAATTTCTCCAATTTTATGAGGAGAAACCTTAGTGGTCTACCAAATGCAATTCTTGTTTTTCAATTCAGAATAAGACAACTGAATAGAAAAACTAGAAGTCATTTTGAAAAGCAGAAATACCAGAGTATACAAACACTCCTGGTGAAAAAAAACAAACAGGAACCTACTTCTATTAGAAGATTTCAGAAGTGTCTACTTATAGCTCTCTTCTAATACTACAAACTTTAAGCTCACATAAGAAATAAGAAATTATTTTTTCAACCTATTTCATAAAACCATTATTATGAATTTTCTTTGCTCACCTTCAGTATGGTCCCTATCAGATTCCAATTCCACTCAAGGTTCTCTTTATGATGAAGTACTTGACTATCTCTAAGATTCATTACAAGTGCTTCTTCTGTATCCTAGAATATTAGAAAAGAAGTGAAAATAGGAAGTTTCTTTGCTGCAAATTATCCTAACATAAAAATGCTTATGATCAAATCTACAATCGTTTAATGAACTGTTGTTGATTATATTGCAACTGTACTAATGTTTGACAAACAGCATTCTACATCAAACAAGGTTACACTATCAGCAGTGAAATAAGCATTATAAAGTCTAAACCTCAAATTAATTTATACTACATTTTTGAAACTGAAGATAAATTCCAATGAAAAGCATTTCCTACTTTTTTGCAAAAACCTATCATGTGTGTATACAACTCAAACTGCAGCATTCTGGTGCCGCAATGACAGTCTAAAAGTAAAACTGACTAAAAACTAGTCTTGAAATTAAAGAGAACTAGTTTAGTTTCATTGCCAAAGCTTAGAAAAAGTAGTCTGTTGCATCTTAGCAGTAGGTTTGCAAAGTAGCAGACAGCATAAAAAGCAAAAAGTAAATTAGATTTTCAGAATGCCTTCTAGTTCTGTAAGTCAAATATGTTCATTTTTATTAGAGTTAAAAATTTCATTTGCGAAAGAGGCAATTACATTTATTTTATTAAAGTTAGAAGCAAACCTCACAATATCCCTTAAATGGTCTGGCTGCTGAAGAGAAAGTGCATAAAAGATCGTGGGTTAAAATCAAACAAACAAACAAAAAAACCCCAAACAGAAATCGTGATATTAAAAAAAAACAAAAAAACCCCCAGCATTTTTGGAGAATGGTTTAAAAAAATCACAACATAAATTAACGTCAGAGTCTCTGAAATTTAACATTAAGCTTACTACCAGTTAAATGGTTAATCAAGATACCTTTAAAACAAAGATATCTTTCTGCACACGGTATTGATCCCTTTTTTGGTGTGTTGAGATTGCCTTCTGAACAATATGATCTAAATGGAGGCTGTAAGGTTTAGGTCCTCGTTTCTTCATCTCATGAAAGCGTTTTAAGCAATTTAGCGCTGCGCTGGCTCGTCTAGTAGGGAAAAATATTGATATTTATCACTGTTTAACTGATTTTATTACAATAAACACAGGCCACTATTGCTAAGTCTTGTATTAAATAAGCCTGGGTCAACCAAGACGTTGTCAATGAAAAAAATCACATTCTGAATTCAAAAAGGATGAGTAAAATTACTGTCGTCTTATAATTCTAGAAGGAGCAAGTTCCAACAGATTTATACTCTCCAATCTTGTACCTTCAGTGAGAAATTAGTTTTGATAATCTTAGCGATAGGAAACCAGGGGAAACCAAGACATAGGCCATTCAGGAGTTAATCAAACTAGCATCAGACATCAAATAGCTTATGAAATCAAATATTCATCATAAACTTTAACACTGAACTATAGAGACATACCACTTGCCTAGAGATAAGACCTAATGGTGTGCATTAATTACAAGTTTACAAATGCTTGAAAAGGATGGTTTGGCAGCTTGTGTGCGTGTGTTTTTAAAAAGTACAGCAATCCTACGAATACCAGCACTTGTAGATATGGATGTAATACTTGGATATACACTGTTCCCTACTTGGGAGATATTTTCATGTACCTTTTTTTTTTTTTAAAAACAATTTTTAATACATGTGTTATTTGATGGATAACTACACTCACAACTTGTAACTTTGGAACTCCTAGATCAAGACAATGCAGACAGGGTCAGGGTCCCCAGATATAACAGACGCAATATCAGTAAGCCCTGGTCTACACTAGGACTTTAGGTCGAATTTAGCAGCGTTAAATCGATGTAAACCTGCACCCATCCACACGATGAAGCCCTTCATTTTGACTTAAAGGGCTCTTAAAATCGATTTCCTTACTCCACCCCTGACAAGTGGATTAGCGCTTAAATCGGCCCTGCTGGGTCAAATTTGGGGTACTGTGGACACAATTTGACGGTATTGACCTCTGGGAGCTATCCCAGAGTGCTCCATTGTGACCGCTCTGAACAGCACTCTCAACTCAGATGCACTGGCCAGGTAGACAGGAAAAGAACCGCGAACTTTTGTATCTCATTTCCTGTTTGGCCAGTGTGGCAAGCTGCAGGTGACCATGCAGAGCTCATCAGCAGAGGTGACCATGATAGAGTCCCAGAATCGCAAAAGAGCTCCAGCATGGACTGAACGGGAGGTACGGGATCTGATCACTGTATGGGGAGAGGAATCCGTGCTATCAGAACTTGGTTCCAGTTTTCGAAATGCCAAAACCTTTGTCAAAATCTCCCAGGGCATGAAGGACAGAGGCCATAACAGGGACCCAAAGCAGTGCTGCATGAAACTTAAGGAGCTGAGGCAAGCCTACCAGAAACCCAGAGAGGCGAACGGCCGCTCCGGGTCAGAGCCCCAAACATGCCGCTTCTATGATGAGCTGCATGCCATTTTAGGGGGTTCTACGTGTTGTTTGACTCCTTCAATGGAGATGGAGGCAACACAGAAGCAGGTTTTGGGGACGACGAAGAAGATGATGATGATGAGGTTGTAGATAGCTCACAGCAAGCAAGCGGAGAAACCGGTTTTCCCGAAAGCCAGGAACTGTTTCTCACCCTGGACCTGGAGCCAGTACCCCCCAAACCCACCCAAGGCTACCTCCTGGACCCGGCAGGCGGAGAAGGGACCTCCAGTGAGTGTACCTTTTAAAATACTACACATGGTTTAAAAGCAAGCATGTGAAAGGATTAATTTGCCCTGGCATTTGCGGCTCTCCTGGATGAACTCCCAAAGCCTTTGCAAAAGGTTTCTGGGGAGGGCAGCCTTATTGCGTCCTCCATGGTAAGACACTTTACCACTCCAGGCCAGTAACACATACTCGGGAATCATTGTACAACAAAGCATTGCAGTGTATGTTTGCTGGCATTCAAACAACATCCGTTCTTTATCTCTCTGTGTTATCCTCAGGAGAGTGAGATATCATTCATGGTCACCTGGTTGAAACAGGGTGCTTTTCTTCAGGGGACACTCAGAGGTGCCCGTTCCTGCTGGGCTGTTCGTCTGTGACTGAACAGAAATATTTCCTGCTGTTAGCCACGGGGAGTGGGGAGGGTTGAGGGGGTAGCCAAGCAGTGGGGGGAGGCAAAATGCGACCTTGTAACGAAAGCACATGTGCTATGTATGTAATGTTAACAGCAAGGTTTACCCTGAAAGAGTGTAGCCACTGTTTTATAAAATGTGTCTTTTTAAATACCGCTGTCCCTTTTTTTTTCCTCCACCAGCTGCATGTGTTTCAATGATCACAGGATCTTCTCCTTCCCAGAGGCTAGTGAAGATTAGAAAGAAAAAAAGCTGCACTCGTGATGAAATGTTCTCTGAGCTCATGCTGTCCTCCCACACTGACAGAGCACAGACGAATGCGTGGAGGCAAATAATGTGAGAGAGCAGGAAAGCAAAAAATGACCGGGAGGAGAAGTGGCAGGCTGAAGAGAGGGCTGAAGCTCAAATGTGGCGGCAGCGTGATGAGAGGAGGCAGGATTCAATGCTGAGGCTGCTGGAGGACCAAACCAGTATGCTCCAGTGTATGGTTGAGCTGCAGCAAAGGCAGCTGGAGCACAGACTGCCACTACAGCCCCTGTGTAACCAACCACCCTCCTCCCCAAGTTCCATAGCCTCCACACCCAGACACGCAAGAACGTGGTGGGGGGGCCCTCCAGCCAACCAGCCACTCCACCACAGAGGATTGCCCAAAATACAGAAGGCTGGCATTCAATAAATTTTAAAGTTGTAAACTTTTAAAGTGCTGTGTGGCATTTTCCTTCCCTCCTCCACCACCCCTCCTGGGCTACCTTGGTAGTCATCCCCCTATTTGTGTGATGAATGAATAAAGAATGCATGAATGTGAAGCAACAATGACTTTATTGCCTCTGCAAGCAGTGATCGAAGGGAGGAGGGGAGGGTGGTTAGCTTACAGGGAAGTAGAGTGAACCAAGGGGTGGGGGGTTTCATCAAGGAGAAACAAACAGAACTTTCACACCGTAGCCTGGCCAGTCATGAAACTGGTTTTCAAAGCTTCTCTGATGCGTACTGCGCCCTCCTGTGCTCTTCTAACCGCCCTGGTGTCTGGCTGCGCGTAACCAGCAGCCAGGCGATTTGCCTCAACCTCCAAACCCGCCATAAACGTCTCCCCCTTACTCTCACAGATATTGTGGAGGGCACAGCAAGCAGTAATAACAGTGGGAATATTGGTTTCGCTGAAGTCTAAGTGAGTCAGTAAACTGCGCCAGCGCGCCTTTAAACGTCCAAATGCACATTCTACCACCATTCTGCACTTGCTCAGCCTGTAGTTGAACAGCTCCTGACTACTGTCCAGGCTGCCTGCGTACGGCTTCATGAGCCATGGCATTAAGGGGTAGTCTGGGTCCCCAAGGATACATATAGGCATTTCAACAGTCCCAACAGTTATTTTCTGGTCTGGGAATAAAGTCCCTTCCTGCAGCTTTTGAAACAGACCAGAGTTCCTGAAGATGCGAGCGTCATGTACCTTTCCCGGCCATCTCATGTTGATGTTGGTGAAACGTCCCGTGTGATCCACCAGAGCTTGCAGCACTATTGAAAAGTACCCCTTGCGGTTTATATACTCGCCGGCTTGGTGCTCTGGTGCCAAGATAGGGATATGGGTTCCGTCTATGGCCCAACCACAGTTAGGGAATCCCATTGCAGCAAAGCCATCCACTATGAGCTGTACATTTCCCAGGGTCACTACCCTTGATATCAGCAGATCTTTGATTGCGTAGGCTCTTTCATCAGAGCAGCCCCCACAGTAGATTTGCCCACTCCAAATTGATTCCCAACTGACCGGTAGCTGTCTGGCGTTGCAAGCTTCCACAGGGCTATCGCCACTCGCTTCTCAACTGTGAGGGCTGCTCTCATCTTGGTATTTGTGCGATTCAGGGCAGGGGAAAGCAAGTCACAAAGTTCCACGAAAGTGCCCTTACGCATGCGAAAGTTTCGCAGCCACTGGGAATCGTCCCAGACCCGCAACACTATGCGGTCCCACCACTCTGTGCTTGTTTCCCGAGCCCAGAATCCGCGTTCCACGGCATGAACCTGATTAGCACCATGATGCATGCACTGGCAGGACCCATGCTTTCAGAGAAATCTGTGTCCATGTCCTGATCACTCACGTGACCGCGCTGACGTCGCCTCCTCACCTGTTATCGCTCTGCCAGGTTCTGGTGCTGCATGTACTGCTGGATAATGCGTGTGGTGTTTAATGTGCTCCTAATTGCCAAAGTGAGCTGAGCGGCCTCCATGCTTGCCTTGGTATGGCGTCTGCACAGAAAAAAGGCGCAGAACGATTGTCTGCCGTTGCTCTGACGGAGGGAGGGGTGACTGACGACATGGCTTACAGGGAGCTAAAATCAACAAAGGGGGTGGCTTTACTTCAATGAGTATTTCAGGCAGGACTTCACGGAGGGTTCCAATAAGAAATGGTGCACCTAAGTAATTGTTCTTATTGGAACAAGCAGGTTGGTCTGGCCTCTGATTGATACATGGCTAGATTTACCTCGCTGCACCTTCTCTGTGAGTGACTGCAGTGTAACCTAGAGGAATGAGTCCCCTAGACGGTGGAGGGGGGAAGCAAATGAGTAGAAAACAAATCTGGTCTATTTCTTGTTTTGATCCACTCCATCTATCTTTTACATCTTTGGCTGGCAGCAGACGGTGCAGAAGGCTAGCCATCCTCATCTCTTGCCTGCCCGGCAGAAGATGGTACAATAGGACTGCTAGCAATCCGTATCGTCTGCCTGCTCATCCCAAGATGGTTCAATAGGACTGACTGCAGGACTAAAGAGAATGACCTGGTCAAGTCACTTCTAATATAGTCCCTGCACCCATGTCTGCCCAGGTGCTCCTGGCCGACGTGGCCAGGAGCACCTCAGATATGACGATGACGGCTACCAGTCCTATTGTACCGTCTGCTGCCACAAGGCAATGGGTTGCTGCTGCTGTGTAGCAATGCAGTACCATGTCTGCCAGCACCCAGGAGACATATGGTGATGGTTACCTGAGCGAGCTCCATGCTTGCCGTGGTATGGTGTCTGCACAGGTAACTCAAGAAAAAAGGCGCGAAACGATTGTCTGCTGCTGCTTTCACGGAGGGAGGGAGGGAACGGGGGCCTGACGATATGTACCCAGAACCACCCGCGACAATGTTTTAGCCCCATCAGGCATTGGGATCTCAACCCAGAATTCCAATGGGCAGCGGAGACTGCGGGAACTGTGGGATAGCTACCCACAGTGCAACACTCCGGAAGTCGACGCTTGCCTCGGTACTGTGAAAGCACTCCGTCTAGTTTATGCACTTAATGCACTTAGAGCATTTTCTGTGGTGACACACACACTCGAATATATAAAACCGATTTCTAAAGAAACAACTTCTATAAATTTGACCTAATTTCGTAGTGTAGACATACCCTAAGACTACATTTCTTCAGTAGAGACAGGTAGAGAGAAATGGAGTTAAGTGGCTAAGGACTCCTTCGACCCTTTGAATTATTTTCAGAGGGGCCAAGAAGCAGAAAAATTGTAATCTAAAGGGAAGTCAAACCAGTGTGGAGGGAGGCGTGCCATTTCTACTCTTCAGTTCCTTTCCTCACCCACTGTCCTAACCAAGTGTGAACGTTACCAGTTATTGCTACAGTTCTTCTATTCCTTCCCTGGCATCCACTTAAGTCCAATGTTAACAGATTAAAATTAGAATTTCACCACTTCTTTTAATATGCCAACATTTATATTAAAACCATTTTGTGGATTTTTTTTTTTTTTTTTTTTACTTTCAGCAGAATTTTTAGACATGTAATACTTACACTTTCACAAATGTGTCACCACTAAGACTTTCTATGGCTTTCTTCATACTAACTACTCTCGCAATGCAAAAGAAATACAGGCAGAATTATAACCACATAAAAAAGAATCCCCCCTCACCCCCAATATGTACAACTTAGTTAAGAGTTAACATTCTTGCCAGATTGTACTCAAGCTTTTCAATAACACCTTGGAAATACACCTCTACCCCGATATAACACGGGTTCGCATATAATGTGGTAAAGCTCTGACACGCTGCTCTGAGCAGCGTGTTAAGGGTGCCAGGCCAGGCCTGAGGGGTTGGATAAGGGGCAGAGGGTCTCTGGGGCAGCCACGGGCTTCCCCCCACCCCACCAGGGTCTGGGAGGCAGGAGCTGGGGGGGGCACTTTTGGGGGCCCCACAATCCCAGAGTGCCCTGTGGCATTAGCGGGGGGCTGGGAGCAGCCAGCTCCGCTTCCCTTGGCCCGGCCCCAACCTTGTCACTCGGGGGAGGGATCCCTCCCGCACTCACCAGCAGTGGCGGAAGCGGAGCAGCCCGGCCCCAGCCTGCTCTGCTCCGCTTCCCGCCACAGAGGACCTTTCCCCAACCCCCCTCAGCGACACGGGGCTGGGGCAAGGAAAGCGGAGAGGGCTGCAGCAGGTGAGTGCGGGGGGTGGGTGGTGGCCTTTCCCCAACCTCCCCACAGGCGGGAAGCGGAGTGCTGCGGCTGGGAGGTGGCGGAGTGGAGCGGGCTGGGGCAGCGTTGCCACTGCCGGTGAGCGCGTCAGGGGGCAAGGGGTGTGGATGGGGTTGGAGCAGTCAGGGGACAGGGAGCAGGGGGGTTGGGTAGGGGGTGGGGTCCTGGGGGTGATTAGGGACAGGGGTCTCTGGTGGGGGCGGTCAGGGAACGAGGAACGGGGGGACCAAAGCAAGTTCGATATAACGCGGTCTCACCTGTGAAGTGGTGAGATTTGTCATCTCCCGAGGACCGTGTTATATGGGGGTAGAGGTGTAGTCACAGAAACCTTTATTATTTTTAGTATTTATGATACCACCTACAACCATCAACATAGCACCAGAAATTTTACAACAGTAGTTTAAAAATAATTCAGTGATTATCATTAAAAGCACAACAGAGAAAGTAAAATATCAAGGAATTTCTTTCCTGGTTTTATCACCACCAGATACAAATTTGAAAAGCCAGATCAAAAATAATACTGAGAATAACCTGAGCCATCGCAAATAATGACAATAATATTTTGCACAATTTACTACAAAATTGTTTAGCTTTGTAGAGGACAATACTTAAGCATACTCAATAAAGTAAAAGCACCTAGAGTTATGGTTAGGCAATTTATAGAAATTTGGAATAAATAAAATTAATCTGACTTCTGCCCCAAATGCAAAAATTCACTCTTCTGAAATTGAACTGCAAAAAAGTGAAATTTCAGTAAAAAATCGTAAACATTTAATTAATTTTCTTCTTTCATATTTACTGTGAGGAATAAATGGCTTTTATAGAAATTTAGTTTTCGTCAGTATTGCTGGTATATAGCTCTCATTTCATTATTGTGACAGTGCCAGACAAAAAACTATGATTGGTGTGTAACTACTAGCAAATACAGTATGTCTGCTCCATCAAATGCAGTGGTAATTGTTTGAAGCTTCTGCTTTGTTTGCACCTCATGTTTAAACAGACCTACAGTATAAGAAACATTTTGAAAATTAGTGGAAGCCTCAAACAAAAGAAGCTGTAGCAGAAGATAGAAGCTATTTCTCTGGGTTTTTTAAATCACAGTCTCTTGGACAGTCCATCTTTCTGAGACTGAGCATTTCTAGTTCCTGAGTTTTCAGACAGAAAGTCTAACATTGCTCTTCAGTTTTCCTATTAATGCTTCATAAATTTGATAAATTACTAATTAATATAGCTAGAGTTAAAGGAGACAAAATTCAGAACACACCTCAAGTAATGTGGTTCATACTGTTGGTTAGATATTAATTTACATTATTATTATTAATAAGATCTCTTCTTAGTAATATGAACTGCCTCAAAAATAATTCTTTTAATACCTGATGCAAAGTAATTTTGATATGACAAACTTGCTCATATCAAAATCTTTCTTCTAATTCTGTCTTAATTTCAGAATTAATTATGGTCACTATATTGCAACTTGGAACTTATACACTGTACACTGAAACAATATTTACCTGTACTGCATATATGTACTAACCATTAATAACTACAGACATAAATCCAGTAAGGGTCAAAACACATTTATGTATGCACACTTGTTAAAAAACAGCAGTTTTTACTGTAATAAATATATATTGAATATGTTCACACATTCTCAGTATCTTAGTACAACGTAATATGCTTACAGTCTTTTCTCCTTCAGGATATCAAATGATGCTGCCATATTCATTAGCGTTGGTAAGCAGTGCAAGTGATGGCTATGTGAATGAGGAAGGATTGTGTTTGCCTGAAAGAGATACATTTGTTATTAAAAACTTGGTCCAGCTATTCATCAGTATTACACTTTTTTGGCCATATTCCACAAGCAATCAGCACACAAAAATCCCACAGACTTTAACAGAACTTTCCTATGCAAAACAATGATACAATATGGCTCCATTTACTCTTTTCATATAAGACAGCTCTATGTTAGAACACTTTCTTATACATGATTAGAGATTCCTGTTATAATAACCCTTTTTTACTAAAAAGACAACTTTGAAATATACCACATTTGTTAAAAGGCATTTAAAATAGTTCTAGAGACTGCACTTGCCTCTGAAGTCTCCTGTTAACTTGTGGTTTTACAATCAAATTAAACCGTGAAAATGATAATACAAAATGTTGTCAAATGCCCAAAGTCAACAAACTGAAAGATAGCAAAAAATACTCCTTTCAACCATAGTAGTCCATGATGATATTTGTTACAATACTCAGGAAAAAATATGAAACAGAATTGAGAGGTTTTCAGTTGCTAGTGACCCTTTGGAATACTCTCAACATTTGGCTGCCAAAATGTTGTTGCAGATGCCACGACTATGGAAGTGCACAAAAATATTTCTTCAGGTGTTGAAATAAAGATCAAACCCCTATTGTTCGGATGGCAAAGAATTTAATACAGTCAGAATAAATTTTAAAGGCCTACACACAAAAATCTATGTCATAAGAACATTAAGATT
This sequence comes from Lepidochelys olivacea, assembly GCF_965140295.1. Lineage (NCBI taxonomy): Eukaryota > Metazoa > Chordata > Testudines > Cheloniidae > Lepidochelys > Lepidochelys olivacea. The sequence continues at coordinate 28,034,895 of NC_140415.1, forward strand.
CAAAGTCAAGCACCAAAATATCAAAAAATACTAGAATGCAGGGTTGCCTGTCAAACCATAATTTACTCACTCCCCCTTCACACACCCCCCCCCCCACCGCCTGCTCTCGCCATGGCTGTATGCATTATGACAAAGTCTTTAATTACATATTTTTTCCATTGTGCCTTTGCCTCATTCAACACACAGGATGGACCTGCTCTGGGATGAAAAACGTTGCATAATGAAGATTTCTCTGTAGCACTCCTCCCTCCCCCTTTATTTGTTGCAGAAGTTGCAAGGTGTGTAGTGAATGAAACAAAAGACTGCAGGAAGAGAAAAGTTGATCTCATGGTTAAGGCAACCTTAACAATATGTGACACTACCAATCCTATCTATAATGAACAATAAGCCCTGACTTACCATGTGCAAAAGTTCTCCTAACAGGATTGTTGCTCTAACAGACACATGGTCATCACTGCTTGTAATTACCTCAACCAGACCCTTAAAGAAAAGTAAAAATTTACTGAAATAGCTGCATTTAATGTATACATATTTTATTATTATTTTGAGGAAATGATAATTCTAACAAACTCTGTACTTACTTCTAAAAGTCCATTAGTAATAAAAGCTGAAAGCACCAAAGCCAAATAATTATCCATGAGGTCAGGTCTAAAAAAAAAAAACAAACAAACCATGCACATAATGTAAAAAGTGTAGTTTCTTCTTCTATTTTTATTTCTCATTACAAAAGTTAGAAAACAATACAGCTTGTGTCACAAACACCACAACAATCATCCAGTCTCAGTTACAAAATGCTACCTTGATCTGGCTCGATGGGGTAATATAGTTTTAGATTCAGCTGCTACAAAACCATCAGAAAGTCTCCAACAGTCCTGAAACCGACCTGGATCTAGAGCAAGAAAAATGTGGACACCAGTAATTGTAACATTTAACTTTAAAGGGTCATTTTAATACCTGCAGTTGCATTTATTAGAGTAAATTATTCATTACATTAGCAACAAGTGGTTTTGTTTATTTCTTCTAATCTCAAGTGTAGACCAAAACAGTACAAATATGATTTTCACATTCTTCACTTTAATATAGCACTGAACTTGTTATTAGCAAATATCATAATTTAGATTAACTAAAACTTAATATGAGACACACAAGGTGGCTAAGGTAATATCTTTTACTGGATCAACTGAAAGAGACTTAAAACTTAGAATGTACATTACATGAACACCAGTTCTCAGATTGCAGAGAAGTAGTATTGCTAACTATATGAGTATGATTTGTTCTACTAGACCCTGACTGCTAAACAGTGTTCAGCCCCCATGTTCATACAATAGAATTTTGTAATTTAGATCAAGCTTTAGTCAGCAACTCTGCCCAAGGTTTAACTTGTGAGGCTGGGAAAACTGCACACTACTGCAGGGTGAAAGGGAGAGGCTGTCCTCTGTCCTTCCACCCGGGTGCATACTCCTGCAGTGAAAAACAAAGGAGGGGCTGCTTCTACAGAGTTGCAGGAGAGTGTGGCTTCTACTGACATAAAACTAGCATCACATCTGACGCTGCAGCTTCACACATCCACCTCAAGGGGATTATGGAAAATCTGCAGTACGGATGAGAGTTCCTATATAATAGTAAACATACAATGTTTGTTAATTATGTACTACTAGTAATCAAAGGCAGATATATTGGGTATTTAGAAATTAAACATTAATGATAAGTGCTAAATTTATAAATATTAAAATTAGAACTCTCAATGTATTACTTAATAAAAGCACTTCTATGTTGCTCTGGTAGTTAAGTGCAGTAGCTGGTGTAACAATCACAACATAGGAAAGTGAGTTCTGATGTTTGTAATCTGCCTGGCTGTAGGTAGGGAAGTATATTTGTAAAGGCACTGGAAAGTCTATTTGCTGTGTGGAAAAAATGCAACAGAAAGAAAACTATTGAAAGTTAGATGTTTAGAAAAATCAAAGATTACTTTAAAACACGGTTTTAACAGTCAAAGTTCTAGCTACAGGTTGTCATGGGTAATAATACCTTTAAATAATATTAGCAGCAATGATGCATTTCAGAGGTGATGTTCTTTGAAACGATATAATTAGCCTACTAAAACTTAGCTCACCTAGAATTCTTGTGTATTGCTGACATGTATCCTATCCCTCCAATGCATCTTAGATGAAAAAAGTCTACACAGCAACATTATTATTTAAATTTGACAAATGAATCTAAAAAATTTACTATTTTAATTAGACTTATTTGGAATATGTTTAAGTGAAATGTACCACTGGTAGCAGCAAGGATTCACATTATTAAAGGTGAATTCTCTTATGTAATAGGATATAATCCGACAACATTCCCCACCCTCCCAATAATAGATATCAACTATAGATTTCTGTGACTCTAACTTGAGATAACTCTTTCTCTACAGTCAAAGTATCCTGTTAACCTACAGCAATACATTTACTGGTGTCCTTTAAGATTAATTGCCCCCCAGTGATACATTTGAAAGTAATCAACAGCTGAAAACAAGCCAATTTTTAAACAAGTATTTTTTAAAAACAAATTAAATGATGAAATTGTCAATATTGACATGATTTACTGTGGCACGGAAAACCCCAAAGGACTCAAATTTTAGAAGAAATAAATAAGTAGGATAACCTGTACTGTGCATTGATTCTTAATACCTACCTACACTCAGAAGTGCTTCTATGAATTCTTCTGTCACAACAGGAAGAGGAAGGCGAAATATATCATAAAGAACCTCAAGTAGACCTCGCTACAAATACAAAAGGAAAATACTTATTTTCACAAGCTATTAGAAACCAGAACTTCACTTTAAAACTAGTAGAAAAAGTCAGTCTTGAAAGTTAGAAAATTATCCAAAATGAAAAATACATTGAAATGTAACTATTTGAAGCAGTTTGAAGCAGACTATCAAGCAGCAAAAACTCAATTTGTCTTGACTTTATTTTTAAACTTTATCTTTATGTTTTTTATGCAAAGGAAGCATATAATGAAACAAAAAAAACACATACAAGGAAGAACTAGCATTTAAAGTTCAATGTTCATAATTTGCTAAATCTGTTAAAAAAAATTAAACACCAAAACAAAACAAAAAAATCCTGAACTCAAAAAGGTCATGCAGTGACTAAATAGATAAATAAGTGAGAACACGGTCTACGAATATTAGCATCTAATATGTACTAAACTTCAAAGGTATGCAATATTTTCTTGTGTGACTAGACATCCTCATATTTTTTCCAAGTGTTTCTATTACATAGAGTCATTTTTTTTCCATGAATGCAGGTAGCAGAGAGCTCACTCAGCCAGCCTGCATATGAAGTGGAAATTGCAGATTTTCTAAAAGTAACTTCTGGCCACTAGAATAGTTACTACAAACCATTTCTTAATGTTAACTAATAGTTCCAACTCATCCAGCACTCCTAAAATACACAAGCTTGGAGAAGGGAAAATAGTAACAATGTTTTTGAGAGAACACTGTATATAATATTCCGTAACGTGTTTGAGAGGTTTAGAGGATGTGTGAAACGTTGGTATGGTCTCCAACACTCACTCTGCATTGCTAATCGACCCTTAAAGAGTCTGGAGTCCAGTAGCACCTGTTTCATATCTTGCTCTGGAAGAATAGCAGGGACTTAAAGTATCTTTCACATTAAGCCAGGTATCTTTCCAGATTTCTGTTGAGATAGTAAGGCTATGTTTTTTTCCAATTCTCTTTGAGACTGAGAGGATACTGCGAGGATACTGCAAAACATTAAGCCATCTAGAAGTAATTCCTACACAGTGACTTGTTTCCATATTTCTTAACTTGTTCACCTAGAGGAGAGAGAGTTAAACAGACCAATTGTTTCCTATCAGTGTATAAATCCTTGAGCATAGTCACTGAAAGAAGGAACTGAGAGACAGCAGTGGCTGGTATTTGTTACACATGTAATAGAAAATCAGTTGATCATCTTCAATTTTTGTTAATCCTTTTTCTATCCAAATGGTCTTAAGTATGGAGTTGGCCCTGATCCTGAGGTGCAGGTTATCCTATAGTGATACAGAGGATAAGTAAGATTGGATGCTGTAACGTATTGCAGTATGCCCCACGTAGAAGCAAAGATTGGATTTTTCCTTAAGGGTATGGATAGACTCCAAATGGTATAAGCCACCACTGGATGTGAGCCACCTTATGATACAATGCATTTGGAATGCTGGATAATATAAATACAAATCTGGCAATACCATACCTCCAGTTGCCCAGGATTTCAGGGTCTTGTGACACCCAGGAGGCAATTTTTTATCCCATTTAAACTTCATAATACACCTATTTTTATTTGAACAAAGGGCATGGGAAAGATTTTGAAAGGCAAGAGGCTAATCATATAAGTCAATCCTGGGAAAACATTCATTTTGGCTACTTCCATTCTCCTCAGTAAAGATGACAGGACAAGACACCATCTTGCTACAACCTTGGAAGTTTAACTATATAGTGCATACTTATAGAAACAATTTTCAGAAGATTAGGACAAATCTTAACACATTAGTAAGTGATTTCCATGTATATTTGAAATTGAGAATACTGAAATTGACAAGGGTCTAATCTTTTGGATATACCCATTGCTTGTGATTCATTCCAATTAATGAGAAAACCAGAGATCTCTCCAAAAATGTCAACTACATCAATTATGGCACAGATGAGGATGGATTCTTCAAAAAAGTACAAAAATGTCATCAGCATATAAACTGATTTTGTTCTTCTCAGTTCATATCTTGAATGGCAGAGAACTGATAACATACACAGCAGTGTTTCAAGAGAGATTAAAAAGGAGAGAAGACAGAGGACAACTCTGTTGTCCTATTTTCTAGTTGAAATCCTGGAGAAAAAAATCCATTAGTTGACAAGGGAGAGTTGTATAATACACTAATCCAGTTCAGGAATATTGGACCAAATTCAATTTTTTTTGTTTATTTATTTATTTTTTTTAAAAGAACAGCCATTGGATAAATCCATTCAACCCTGCCAAAGACCTTCTCAGCATCTAGAGATAATGCTATAGAGGAAATTTCTAATTTATGAGCTTGCTGGATTGAGTAATTTTTCTCCTACTATTACCAGTCAATCTTTCTTTAATGAAACCAGCCTGATGGGATGATGGTGTTCAGTTATGTAGCAAAAATTTTTATAATTATTTTGCAAATCTGTATTCGACAGATATGGGCAGAAGCTGATACAGTTGCAACTGTCTTTGATCTTCTTCAGTATTAAAATAAATAAAGCAGTTGTCATTTCACTAGACATAGCTTCCTTTTTGGACTGTTCCAGGGAAGACCTTTGAAAGAATAGAAGATAACGGAATACAATGTGTTTTGTAATTTACAAATTTACCATGCGTCATCCATTCCTGGAGCTTTGCCAGAATTAATTTTTTTATAGCGTGTTCAATCTCGTGTTGAGAAATCTTTATCAAAAAACAATATTTGTTCTGAAGTTAGGGCATTAAAAGGCAAGTCTTCAACAAAATGATCAAATCTGTTAGTGTCAAACAAACTGGTTGTCTGATTTATATAAAAGCTTGACAGAATTGCTTTAAGTGGTTATTTATATCTATTAGTTCAAAGATGACACTCCCATCTCCTCGTAATACGGAAGAAATATTGTTACCGGATAGTTCCATCTTAAGTCTTCTGGCAAGTAGTTTACCTCCTTTGTCTTCCCCATTCATAAATGTCTTTGTTTGGCCGTCAAGTGTAAATTCAATTTGGCTGGATAAGCATTTATTAGATCTATATTTGGAGCAGATTAGGGAACACAGGAGTTATTCACTATTTGGGTCAGTCTTGTGCATTCTCTCCAAATCGTCTATTTCCTTGGCCAGAGTCTAGTAACTTGAGTCTCTCTCCTTTTGCGAGGTATACTTTCGCATCCACCCAGTAGCTTTGCAGTAGCTTTCAGAGCTTCTCAAAAGATGGTAACTCAGGCAACCGAGTCCTTATTTTCTCATATGAAGTTATAGTTGACTGAATCAACTATGCAATAAATTTTTGCATCTTTTAGTAGCAGAGTATTCAGCTTCCCACCTAGAAGACTTCAGTGAAGTGTAACCAGCATCTATGGTGAATATAATTGGCATATGATACAAAATTAGCATATCAATAGCTACTTCTAGGCATGCTAGAATCAGATAGGAAAGAAAAGTCAATTCTAGGAGTAAGATGAATGTACTATACAGAAATAAGTATAGCCATGCTCCTCGGTTTGTCTCAGTCTCCATATATCTTTTAAATAAAATTCATTAATTAATAATGACGGCTGGCCTATTGTGTTTTGAAGCTGAGTCTTACGTAATTGGATTTGTCCAGATGTCTTTCTAGGATAGTATTTCAATCGCCTCCCTTTAGTACAAGAATATCTTTTATATTACAAAGGATGTTGGCAGTGTCTTTGAAAAAATTAGAACGACCTCCACTTGGATTGTAAAGGCTTCCTAGAATTAACCTTTTTGAGACAAAACCAGGATCATCATTTAAGAAGGATCATCTTCCCTCAGGATCAGACCAACACTGTATAAAATAAGATGGATGTGCTTTTGCTCTTAGAATTCAATGATGAATGATATGCTACACCTTCTTGATTCTTTTGGCATCTATTTGTCAGGCTTCACAAAGGCCTGGCTGGGATGATTTAGTTGAGGATTGGTCCTGCTTTGAGCAGGGGGTTGGACTAGATGACCTCCTAAGGACCCTTCCAATCCTGATATTCTATGATTCTATGATTTCTGCTAGATTAATTTCCTGAAATCAAGCTACTTGGCATTTATTTTAAAATCTGAGGTGTCTCAAGATTTTTAATTATTTTGGAAGATTTATTGAGTCCCCTCATGTTCCGGAATCATACCCTAAGAAAATTCATGGCAAAGTTTTGAAAGATATATTAAGATATACAACTTGACTGTAAAGATATGTATTTCTAGTTAATATTGTTAAACCACATCTCTAAAATATGGTGTGTATTCATACACATTCAATACTGGTTAGTTTTCAAAGAATTTATGCCTTCAATTTGGCCTCTAAGGTTTCAGGTATACAAAAAGATCTATAGTTAAATATCCAAAGAATAAATAGTTGTATTCCAAAGTATATCTGTAACGGGGGCAGCGGAAGACACTTCAAATAAACCACTGTGAGCATGTTCAGATCCCTGATGGCATCTGTTTCATTCTCTCTTCCCCTCCCATGTTATCTAATAATATTCTAATCTTCACTAAATGCAAACACATTTTCTAAGAACATGTATAATAAATATATGCATATACACACATGGAGTCATCACATATAAATTTCCAACTGATTTGGTCAATGAAATACTAATCTGAATAAGTACAAAATATTCATATTCATAATATGAAAATGTCCTGCACAAACTGAGTAACTAGTGTTATTTATGGTTTAGGTTTGAAGTACTTTTCATGTCAGAAATATTGACTGATCCAAAGGACTTGTGGTTAACATAACATGATCTATCAGAGGAAGAACTAGTGAAGAGACTGTCTAGCAGTGCAAGTTGTGATGACTGGGGTTGATAATACTTCCTTGAGTACATGGTGCTATATCCCCCAGCTTAGCGTTAAACTGTACTCCATGCATTGCAGTGTTGTTTGTACTCAGCTCCAAAGTGCGTAAACTGAAGAGTTCAGCCTAACTGCTAGATTATATAGGTGATTATTATTATAGCATATCTACAAGGATACATAAGAAAAATGGATTTTTCAGCATGTGAAAGTATGCTCTTTATGGTGAGCCATTATGGGTTTTTTTTGGTAAAATCTGGCTGCAATATTAAGCATCTTACAAATTTTGCAGGAAGTTTTGCAAAATCTTTTGAAGCCTGCTAAATCCATAGTGAAAGTATATGGGACTTGATGCTGTAGCTGATATTGGTCCCCTGGGATTTGCTTTATGTCACTGAATGCAGTCCTCTTTTTGTTAAGCTCAGCTGAGAAGTCAGGACAAAGAAATCTTGGGCCCTTTGTACATAAGGGTTTTGGCTTTTCTGGCAGCATTCATTAACATTACTTTATCATTGAACTTCAGCAACCTGAAGATAAGTCTGGGCTTGTCAGATTCCAACTTTCTAGCATCAGGAATTCAATCAATCTTTCAATATTTTAGGGAGGGCAACAAGGAGTCCAATTTAAATGTCAGGGAGCAGCTTCTGGAGAAAGCTGATAATTATTCTTTTCCTTTAGACCTTCAGCAATACGCAAGATGTGAAGATTGTTTCTTTGAGATCCATTTTCCAAGTAATCTTGTTTTTCTTCCAATTTGTTTAGTCTAAGTTTTAAGGAGGCAGTTTCTTCTTTAATTTTACTCGTTTCAATGGCAGCCTATTGTGGCTCATTTTCCAAGTAACCAATTCTCAATTTTACACCTACTTCTTGAGAGAGGCCACAAATATCTTTTGAGATTAAATCCACTTGGTCCTGAGGAATTCCTTCAGAGCCATGCATCCGATGAAGTGGGTATTCACCCACAAAAGCTTATGCTCCAATACGTCTGTCAGTCTATAAGGTGCCACAGAACTCTCTGATGCTTTTTCAGTGCCATGATTCCTGAGGTAGGTTCTGCTGTGGCCCTTCTCCCCCAGCTCTTTAGGTGATTCTGGTTTAGGTCTTTGGTTGCCTCTCATTTTTTCCCACTGGAATCCATGTTCAACAGTTTGAAGTTTATCCAGGGAATTTAGACCTTTAGGACAGAAACTTAGTCAAATTTGCTAGAAAAGTAATAATTAATATATGGGGTGACAGGAGCTCTAGGACTAGGCAGTCATCTTTCTCACAGAAACCTTCAAGGTGAGAGGCATGTGGTATCCAACTGCAGATTTTTTTTAGAAAAATGATGCTAGCTATATCAAAATTTGGCCACAATAAAGTAGAAAATTACTGTCAACTGTTATATTACATTTTGTATTGTGTTTTGTATAAAGACGCTACAATGCTAATTAAATGACAAAAGGGGGGAATTTATGGGTTGCCACTCCATTCTTAATTAGCAAGCAACGTACAAGCCTTGCAGTGTGTCCAAAATATAGCTACTAAATGATACACAAATAAATACAAAAGTCAAATTAATGTAGTATTATGTATTAAAAACAATAAAATATTTCTGTGTTGACAAAGTAATAAAATGAAGGAAGTTAAATATGAAAAACACTTATTAGAGCAACTAGCTCATCTCCCTGTCGATGAAGGATTGTCTCCAAGTACACATTTTCTAGTGTTTAGTCAGTCTCCAACTACATGTGTTTTTTCCTACTTCACACAGAGACATGAGTGATCAATTGCATTAAAAAAAAATCGCTGGAAGCTACTGCACTTTCGCTTCTCTCTCATTCTTGCCAGGATCATGGACAATTGCTGCGACAAAAATTGCCTCAATCTCAGAAAGAAAGTTCTTTTCAGCTCCAATTAATCACAGTGTAAGTCCATATAATGGAGTTTTGATATACATAGGAATAACAATCAGATAACATGCAAATAAAACTTATGTACTCTTCTAGTTACTGTATCTATATATCTTAAGTATTTTAAAGAAAACTTAGCAGAATTCAATTTTTATATTTTATAATTTCAACTGATTTTAAGCTTGTTTTAGATCTTTACTGATTTAAATTTTCACCATTGCACAAATTTATGGGTTTTAAGATTTTCTTTGATAAACTTTAATTTTCACAGTTGTTGGAAATCATGGGAGGTCTGAATTATTAACAACAAACACTGAGATTCAAAAAGTTAAAGCTTTTTAATCCTTAAAACACACATTGTCAACATCACGTCAAAATATGCAAAGTAACTATCCTTTAATCAAACTCTAATACGTTTTCAAGCAGCATTTTTCTTACTTTGCCTATCTGTAAATTTTAACAGTGATGTAATATTTTTGGATGGGGTGTGTGTGTGTGTGTATATATGTGCGTACAGTAAAAAATCTGTTTACCAACATTTACAAATAAAATCCAATCCTTCCAAGGCTCTTTACAAGAGCCTGTTTACTGTAGTATACGACTGCCACATGATCTTTCATGTAATTATCCCCACAACACCCTTGTGAAGCAGAGCACTGCTATTATCTTCATTTTACAGAAGGGGAATTGAGATACAGAGAGGATAACTGATCTATCCAAGATCACACAGGAAATCTGTCGAGGATTTGAATCCAGCTCTTTTACGTTCTAAGCAAGCAACCTAACCACTCGACGAATCTTCCTACCATTAATGTTAAAATTAAGGGTTAAAAATAAACAAGAAACACACACAAATGCACACAGTTTTAGAATACTATTCCCTCTGTAATTATCTTATTTATTGCCTACCCGTATTTCCATATTTGGTATACAAAGTACCCCAATAAGAGACTGGATCCCAGAGTTGCCAGGTTTGCATAAATTGATAATACCTAGAACACACAAAATATATAATTAGTGTCTCAATCAAAACAACAAATGTTTTAAAAAACACTGCTTGAAATACTAATAAAAATAACTAAACAATTGTCTCATAGGATTATGCAGTTACTAAATCATAACTACAGTTTTTCCTCTAGTTATGCAATCCCCAGCAACAGGCCATGTGTGCTTTGCATATTCACTAGTTATTTCTCAATAATTATGGTCCCTATGCAGCTCCTTGTATTCTGACTCTGATAATTGTGTAATTATTAAATTAAAATGTAATAGATTGCTCTGCCTCCTGTACACAGAAATTTAGATTTGTTTTCAAGCAATAAGACTGAGCTTTAGCTGTAAATTAATTTTAAATGAAGGAAAAGCAATACAAGGCAAAACAAAATGAGGTTGTCCAACTTTATTTTTGTACTTGTTTCTCTAATTTCTCTTCTCCTTTCTACAAGTTAGTTATTATGGACACAAGTGCATTGCTATCTTATCCTAGACACTCCCTCTCAATTCTGGGGGTAAATGTAGATTTTCTTACACTGAGCTAAAGACCTAATTCTTCGAAAAAAGAATTTTTCTGAGTGGATGATCATACTGCTTTGTAAAATCAGCCCTTGAACAAGTTGTCACAGTACGGGAAGCCTAAAATCACCTCACGAAGAAGGTAAGTGATCGCCGTCACTAGGAGCCTTGAGAACACCCTTGGCGCTGAGGGGAGGCTGAAGGGAAGTACTTGGTACTGTAAATGTTCCTGGCCTGTATTTAAGCATAGGTATTTTCTGTAAGAGGGGTGTATCACTACATGGAAATAGAGATCTTGTAGGTTGAGGTCCGAAAACCAATCTGCGTCTAGTGAAGTGATTTATAGCTGCCAGTCATCATCCTGAACTTTTGAGACTAAGAATGTATTTAGTAGTCTAAGATCCAAAAATCAGTGTCCACCCTCTGTCCTCCTTTGGCACAAGGAAATACCTCAAATAGAACCCCTTTCCTTTGTGAGGAGCTGAAATCAGATCAAAGGAGAGAGTCAAATCAAATCAAAGGGGAGAGTCTATTTCTTGTCTCAGTAAAAGCTCATGAGAAGGGTCCACGCATAAGGATGGGGAAGAAGGGTAGTTGGATGGTATAGCCCAATGCTCTAATTTCTATGACCTACTTGGCTGTACAGATCCACCTCCAGGCATGATGGAAATGGCAAAGGCAGTCCCCAAAAGGGGGTATGTGGGCAAAGCATTGCAGCTGCTGAACTAGAAGCGTGAGAGGATTCAAACACTTGACTGAGCCACCAAAAATGTGGTTTTGATAGTGACTGGGTACTTGCTGAAAAAGGAAGAGCACCCCTCTTTCTTTGGAACTTCTGTCTCTTTCTGTGCAGTTCAGTGGATCTATGAAACTCAGAGATCTGAGCAAAGCAAGATCTCTGGGAAGTCTGTGAACTACTAAATCATCTTTTATTTGCAGGAGTATATATAGCCAGAGATTTTAATGTGGCGCGGGAGTCTTTAGCATGTGAAGAGAGTCATCTGTGGTTTCTGAGAACTTTTGACCACTGAAGAGGAGGTTCTCAACAGTTTTCTGAACTACTCTCACGATCCCAAGAATTGGAGCCATGACACCCTGCACATAACTACCACCATAGAGATGGACCTGGCAGCAGTGTGTGTGGCATCCAAGGATGGTTGGAAAGATGTCCTGGCTATTAATTGACCCTCCGTGACAATAGCCTGAAATTATTGTGTGTTCCTGTGCAATATGATCAATGAAAGCCACATATTTATTATACTTTGTGAAATTATATTTTACCACAACCGGCTAACAGTTTGCAGCCTGAAATTGTAGTGTGGCAGATGAACAGAATTTCCAACCAAAGTGGTCCAAGCACTTTTGGTCTTTGTTATATGGGGTACACTTGGAGCAGTGTTTGCTTAATGAACTCATTCACTGCTTCTACCATCAGAGAATTAGGTGAGGGGTGGAACAACAAAAATTCAGTGTTCTTGGAGGGGACATAGTATTTTTGTATCCACCCATTTGCAAGTTGGTAGAACAGTTGCAGGTGTTGCCGAACAGTTTTTGCTGAGTCCAGGAGTGCCTTATTAAAGAGTAACATACCTCCAGTGGGTGTTGCTGATTGTAAAACATCAAGCGATTTGCGATGCTAATCCTTCATCTCCTCGAGTGGCATTTGAAGATCAGCTACCCCCTTTATAAGGTCTTGAACCTGCTAGAAATCATTGGTCACGGATGGTGGTGGAGGCATGATCACATCAGCTGCAGAAGATGAGATAGGAGTTTGATGGATGGCTTCTTTATCTGCTCTAGCCTCCTTTTCCTCAAACGTCTCCTTAAGTTGGGGTCCCAGTTAAGGAGGAGAAGACTGAGCATCTCTAGCCTCCCAATTCTTTGGAGCTGGTGGCCGGGCAAATTGCTGTCTGTATGCAGCCCAGGCATCGCAGTATGGCCACTGCAGGGGCCCATATAGGAGAAGGGGTGGCATTCAGGGTTGGTGCCACCACCTTTGGCGTTGTGCACCAAAGGTCTTCCCTATGAGTGTCAAAGAACTGATTTCTGTATGGATGGCTATGAGAACCCTGCAGTGACATGGAAGAGACTGAATAGGTCTCCCTCACCTTCTTGATATCCTCCAATGGACGGGGGGCACCAGCAGAAAAGGATGGAGAGCCTGGCAGTACCAGAGAGCGACAGTAGTCCAGAGACCAGGGTCTCAGTATTGAGAAGCATTCAGTAACCATGAGCAGTGGAAATTCTGGTTCATCTGCCACTGATAAGTCTTTTGGGTATCTAAATTCCTGTGGTACCAAGTGGAGGATTGGTGCTGATGCGGTAGCATGCTTGGCAATTGAAGCAGAGGAGTACCACAGATTTAAAGTGTAACAAAATAGGCATCGATCATGTCTAATGCTTTAGTTTGCATGGTACCGAGGGTCCCAATTGGGGAGGTATCAATGACAGAGTTGTACTTGATGGTACCAGTCTGGATGAATGCTTGTCCTTGCCCTCCTTGTACTTTGTAGATGCTACTGGGGTTCTGTCGGAGCACTGTTTCTCCTTAGAGCTCAGGGACTTGCCAGTACTGGAGAAAGAGTCTTTCACCTCTAAGGCGCTGAACCAAGAGGTCGAAGCTTCTGATACCATGGACTCAGCAGGAGGACCAAGGTTTTTGGGAGCAGCCTCCTTATGATGAGAGCCAGAGCTCCGCTTCTGGGAATCATCACTGGGATCTCAAGATTCTTCCATTTCTTAGGGGGAGATCTGCACCAAAGTCAATTGGTGCCTAGACACAGATGTTCAGGGAGGGTCTCCTAACCTGATTCTGAAGCAGATAAAAGGGAGCGCTTCAATCAGCATCATTAGCTTCAACCTGGTCTCCTGATTCTTCCTTGCTCTAGATTTAAGGGCCAGGCAGAAGTTACACATCTGGGATATATGTAACTGTCCGAGGCAGGTAATGGTCTCAAGTTGCAGTGGGGGAGGTTTAGGTTGAATATTAGGAAAAACTTTGTCACTAGGAGGGTGGTGAAGCACTGGAATGCGTTACCTAGGGAGGTGGTGGAATCTCCTTCCTTTGAGGTTTTTAAGGTCAGGCTTGACAAAGCCCTGGCTGGGATGATTTAGTTGGGGATTGGTCCTGCTTTGAGCAGGTGGTTGGACTAGATGACCTCCTGAAGTCCCTTTCAACCCTGATATTCTATGATTCTATGATCAGGCAGCAAACACATTTAGAGGGGCTGTCACTAACTTTCTGACAACAGAGGCAACTTTTGAATCCTAGAGAGCTGGGCATGCCCTGCCAGGAGAGTAAGGGTCTCCAGAGGGAGAAAGCGGCATAAAGTTAATCCTCTCATTATGTATCTACTAACTACCTAACAAACTACCACCTATTACTAAACTATAAACAAAGAGTTAGCTGAAGCATGCTCAAGGCAGACAAGCTAGGCCTCAGTCTCAGGCTGAGATGGTTGAGAAGAAATTGAGGGTGATTCACCTGCGCAGTCCCATATAGCTATACACGAGCAGGCCAAATGGACACTACTATTGAAAAATCTCGAGTCAAGGGCTCACAAAGCACTTGAAGTGAAGCACCTATGTGGACACTACTTGAAGAAGAATACACTATCCCAGGATATGTTTATCATATTGGAAAGTGGAAGCACCCTTAAGTTATCACTGTATGATAAAATACAGTAACAGAGAAATTAGGTATGGAACAGCCCAACAGGACGAGTCAATGACTGCCAAAAAACATGCATGCTCTATCTCCAATGAACAAAAATTTGGGCTTCTGACCTTTTTCAATTCTTTGATGTACAAAAAAGCCTAAAGTTTATGTATTTGTTTTAAAAAGGTATTTTCCATTTGAGAATGGAAAACTACGGATGACTAGGAAAACTACTGAAATGGTGAAATCACGAAAGCTAAAAGTGAAAAGTGAGAAGGGAAGGGATTTTTAGACAAACTTTAAAAATTAAATGTATTTACTTCTGTAAATATTTCAATGACTAATTTTTTGGATAGAAGGAAGGTTTTATCCAAACACCCTTATACCACAGCTCACAATATGCACTTCTGAGCCCTCCCAATTCTACATTCCTGATATTTATAAAGGTAAAAAACACAAGTAGGAAAAAGTTAGCTTTTTATTTGTTTTAAAATATTTAAAGCCACCTTTATGTATGAAAGCAGCAAAAGAGGGCACAACCCCTTTTTAAAAATCCTTTATAAGTACACCTTAAAAACTAAAATTATGGGGGGGAGTACCAAAGGGGCAGAAAAAGGGACAAATAATAAAGAAAATGTCAAGGGAAGTGGCATATTACAAGCCCACTGTTCCTTTAGTCTTCTGAAGGGCCTTTCAGGTTTTTAAGCTAGCTCCCAGTGCGTGGGTGAGGGAGGTTGTATAAGAGGCAACCAGGGAATGGTTTGTTAGATGTTTCTAATCAGACATCTGCCTGACGAGTTTGCACCAGCATAGCCTCACCAATGACTGGCCACTGATTGCTGTAATTGGGGCAAATCCCTCAAAAACCTTAGGTGATGTCTACATTGGGGATTTGCCCCAATTACAGCAATCAGTGGCCAGTCATTGGTGAGGCTACGCTGGTGCAAACTCTTCAGGCAGACAAACAGTGGCGTTATTTGCACTGGTTAGTGAATAGGGCAGATCTCCAGTGTAGATAAAACTTTAGACTACGGTGATCATCAGCCTCACCCATCAAATATCAGGAAACACAGCTAAAGTAAACAGATATTGGATATGGAATTCCCAAATTGGCAACAAGAGTTGCATCTCTTGGTGAGGAATGACAATCAGAGCACGCCACATAGTGGAACCTCATCTGATTTGACACATCAAAACACATTAATATCATTGCAGACAAGGTACTGATGAAGACAATACAAAGTAGACTCATAGGAACAGATTCTATATTTAAATGAGCCATTCTCTCACTCTTTAAACTCCCTTCTCTGCACACAAATAGGGGGTAGGGGCGGGGTGAAATAAAACAAACCACTTACCTGCCCATGACCGAAATGCTGCCACTATTCCCATTTTGCTAGCTAGGAAGCGTGCTTCTCTGTCCTCTCTGTTATAAAAACAACAAATGCCAGACAGATATACTACCATTACGTTACTGTTAAACCTAGAGCAATACTTTGTTTACCAGCCACTTCAAACAAGAGTACAACTAACTATTAGAGGCTTTTTGATGGGGAATGGGACACAACGTAAAAAATTCAGGCTCCATATTTATAATATAAAGATTACAGAATCAGAGTTTTAATTTTATGACTTTTTTTCTTGTAAAATTAAAGAACCCAATCTCCCTAGCGAGTTACCTTGCTAGCCATGGAATGCTTCTCTAATCTAAAAATGAAAAAGCCAATTATAAACAAGATTTTTTCAATTTTAAAGATAGTGGAGGGGATAAAAGATCAGGTTTTAAAAATATTTAGCAAGTGATTCATACAGAGGTGTCATCGTTATTTGTCACATTCTTTACTATGGTTAACAATGAACTTTTAAACTACTGTGATAGGCAACAACCCCTAAGATAAAACATTCAGGCCTCTTCTGTTGAAAAATGTATTTCTGAGAAGATGTAAGTTCTGATTTAGACCACTACCATCACAGACCAAAATAAAATCCCACAATAATTTTATAAAGAAGTCACATAACTTTATAAGCATTTGGATAGCAGATTTTTCTTCAGTTGACATAACATTTTCAGAAGGATGCACCTTGGCATTTTTGACCATCAAGCCAAGAGAAGTTATTGTAATAGTAAATGTTATAGATATTCCCCAGTCAACTACACAAAGAACTACGCGGCTTCACAGAATTCACAGAAAGGGATTCTCCCCCATAGGCCAACCCCTGAACACAGCTGTAGCAGCATAAAGTGATCATGAAGTCATTTCACTAGCTGGGACAGAATTCTCCAAACACAAAGACTACGTAATGTTGCCACAGCAACCTTAGACACAATCTCTTGGGAGGCCCAACACAGAGGGTGCAGGGTAGGGACAGAGCACATCACTGTGAATATTTTGGGCAGCACTGCCAAAAATTATGCTAGGGCCACTCCAACCTCCAGAACAGCCCAGAATCAGGAAGGCAAAAAAGTAATCATAAAGCCACTAAGATCCCATCTACCATGGGCTGTACCCCCTCTAATTTTCTGGTAGTATAACACACAACCATACCCATGGATTTTTAAGGCCAAAAGGGGTCTATAGTCTGACCTCCATAATGCATATCACAATTTTATACAGTAATCCCTACATCAAGCCTACAATTTCTGATTGAGCTAGAGGATCTATTAGAAAGCCATCCACTTTTGATTTAAAAAATTAAGCAATGGAGACTCTATGACAACCCTGGTAAGATGATACAATGAGCAATTATTAAAATCACTGGTAAAAATTTGCACTTTTTTTCTAATTTGAATGTGTCCAGCTTCAACATGAAGCCACTGGCTCTTGATTTGCCTATATTATATTAAAGACCCCTTTACTCTCAGTAATACTCTGCCCATACAAGTATCTCTAGATCATGATGAAGTTGTCCCTAACTTCTCTGATAAGCTCAATCTGTTTAGCTTGTCTTTTACTGTAAGGTAAGTTTTCCATACTTCAAATGATTTGTAGCTCTTTTTAAACCCTTTCCAATTTTTTCAACATCTTAAGTATGGACACCAGAACTGCACTTAGGATTCCAACAACAGCCTCACATAGGTGGTATACAAAGTGATGCCAGTTCCATATTGCTATGTGATATTTCTGTGTTTGTACAGCCAAGGATTTCATTAGCCTTCTTAGCCACATCATTGTACTAACAACATATATTCAGTTACTTATCATGATATCGATGTCCTTTTCAGAGTCGCTGCTTTCTAGGATGCAATTCACAATCTTTTACATAAACATGACCACTATATTTTGTTCCTAGATGTAGGTCTCTGCATTAGATATTAAAAGGCATGTTGTTTTAATGAGCCCATTTTACAAAGCAATCCGGATCATTTAGTGTAAATTACCTGTTCTCCTTACTTACCCAGTCTGTGTCATATGCACATTTTACCAACAATTTTACATTTTCTTCCAGCTGATAGAGGCACAGAATAGGAATGAGCCAAGAACACAGCCTTTGTGGGACCACACCAGAAACACTCACATTTGATTATGATTCCCCATTAATAATTACTTTGAGATCTGCAAATTAGCCAGTTTTTATTTTCTTTAATATGTATTATATTGATTTTATATAGCACTAATTTTGTAATCAGAATATTGTTCAGTACTGGTTCAAATGTTATAAATAAATAGCATATTGTCAGTTTCCATCAACCAAACCTGTAATATGACCACAAAATAATATCAAGTTTGACAAGATGTATTTCCAAAAAACCATGTTGACTGTCATTAGTTATGCTTCAAATCTCTTAATTCTTTTCTGATTGCATCCCATATCAGTCATTCCATTATTCTGCTCTGAATTAATGTCACGCTAACAGGCCAATAGTTGCCCAGGTTAACCAATTTACGTTTTGAAATATGAACATGATATTAGGTTTTTTTTCCTCAGTCCTGTTGAACTTCCTCAGTTTTCCAATAATTATTTAAAAAAACAAAACCAACGTCAGTGGTTCAGAGAACTCCTTGAACAATTTTTTTTTAAAAACAAGAACTCTAGGGTGCAAGTTAAATGGTCTTGCAGACTTAACAATATTTTACTTTAATTGGTGCTATGTAACAACTTACTGCTCAATACAAACTATTCCTTTACTAATAATATATGAATTCATCATCCAACTTCTTTCCAAATACAGTCAGAAATATTTATTGAATCTTTTGCCTTTTCAATATCATAACTTACAATTCTACCCTCTCCATCTAGAAATGAACCTATGTCACTGCTAGAATTTATTCTTTTCCTGAATTTAATAAAATTTTTAAATTCTCATTCTCTTTAGCTTCCTTTTTCAGATGTCTGTACTTCATAATTTATAGTGCTTGCTGTCAACTTTTGTCCATGTTTATATACTGTATTTTGTCACTATTTTCACTTCGCTTATTAGGCAGGATGTTTTGAGAGGTTTTTTTTTTAAACCTTAAATAGCCTTCTTAACTGATTACAGACTTGTACCGCTTTAATTATCTAGCGAACATTATTAAACAATTCCCAATTCAATTTTTTCCTTCTAATCAATTTTGCTGTAATTTTTCAGTTTTGGGAAATTGGCATTGTAAAGTGCCAAATACGTTACATTTTGGGATTATATTCTGTTTGAACCTAACGAATGTACTCAGATTGTGATTACTGGCACATAGGCAACCACTAATTTTTAGTTGAGCCATCAACTGTTTTATGTCAAAAAAAGATATGTAATACTAAATTACCCAAAGTTGAGTATAATACTCGGTTAGAAAATTATCTATAATTTAGAAGGGAAAATTAGATCTTACCTATAAGGTTCTTATTACACTCCTGGTCCAACATTGCTCTCTGCCCAGGAATGGAGGCAGAAAACTCTGGAGAACTTTAGTATGGTATGAGCCTAGCCTCTGTATGCAGACAAATCTACTGTTTTGTCTCCTTGCTTCAGGGACATAGAAACACCCCATAGTTCAGAGTGTTGTGCACAGAGATGCCATAAACTCCAAAAATGGTTTACTACTGGCAGAATGACACCTTGAGCATATGTCCTCCAGGCTGAAAACCTACAAGGTAATGAAGTTTTCCCTCTATCTATATATTATAGACAGAAGCTTATGGAACTGTTTCTCCTGTTTTCTAGTCTGATATGATGGTCTACACTAGACCTCTACTAATCCCCCTCTCTTTGCTTTATTGGTCAGAAAATTATCTAAGAACATTCCAGGTCCTGTGCTGCTGAGCTGTCAATTAATTTACATCAAAGATACCATTACCTGGTTTAGAAGAGCATTTCTGCAAACTCCATCCTTCCTAAACTGAGTGTATGCAGAAATTTTAACATTCTATTCATGTGATTTCTACCAGATTTCAGTAATACCAGTTTCTTCTGATGAATGAGCACTTAACTTTTGTTGATTTCTCAGGCTTCTAGCATTGATATACAGGCAATTTTTTTCTCTTTTTGTCCCTTCATCAAGGGTTATATGCTTGAGCATTAGCACTATGTTTAGCCCCTTCCCTTTTGTTGTTAGGTTAGTCCAGGAGGGTATTATACTAACTAGACTGTCACCCTGAAGGCTGGTTTGCCTACTACTGAAATGACACAAAAGGGGTCCAATGTTCCTTGACACCAAAACTCTCTACTTCACACAACAAGGTTTATAACTCCATTTCTAATTCATGCCTTTGATAATTTAAAGAGAACTACATTTATAACCCATTTAATTTTTAGTGTTTAAGTTATAAGTAACTCAACAAGCTACACAGTTTACACTTTTAATTTTACCTAGGCTACCATAAATCTTTATTCTTTTACTTTTGTGAACTATAGTATATTTAAATCTCTTACAATGGAAAAAAATGTTCAGTTATAATACTGCAACTTTACCACAACCTGTGACACAAGAAATAGTACTAGTACTTACTTCAGCTGTCCTTCTGCTGTGTCCGGATTGTGCCTGTAGTGAAAGTCTGTGTATGGAGCTAAAATTCGCTAAGCAGATAGAAACACACACATAAGTGTATCCTCTTGACAAATTAAAGAACTTTGTTCCTTCCCCACCCCCACCCCTCCAGTCTTCAATTTATGCTTTTATTTATCCATTTAAAGATTTTAAAATAACGTGTTTCACTTAAAAATTGACACTTTTATAGTAGAGTACAGAATAAAATTTGAAGTGAACAGTAAATTAAATTATTCATGTCACTAATTAGTAGCAAAATAACCAAAACAAACTTTTACCCCTCCCCACCTTCAGGAAGAAAGAAATTATTAGCCTAAATGGCACTGTATCCCCACTTGTCAGAGACAGCTTTCAGTTACTAGTGAGAGTTGCAGTAAATTCTACACTGTGTTCACAAAAAGGACACATTAGTCAAGACAGAATAAACAGGTATATCCATGAGCACGAAGTATCTGCCTAATTCTCATTTCAAAACTCAACGATGCTCAATTCTATTAACATTCATGATACAAATCAGCATCTGATTTATTAATTTATTCTTGTACAGCTAGATATATTCCTCTCCTTGTCCAGAGAAGCAAACCAGAAGGCTCATGTACTAATGTGCACTAGCACATATTTTGAAGTGGTAAAGTAAATCCAAAAATTTATTAATTTCTCTCATATACAGAGCAAACAGCTCTTTTCCTAGAAGCTGGAACAACCGATTACAGGTTTGAGTCAAGCTTATTCTCAAAGTGAAGCCCTCAGTTACTGTACAATAAGTTATACCAGCAACTGTGGTCCACTTCCATTTTTTTCCTATTTTGAAATGGTACTGCATCTTGCATGTGACAAGTCACCCACGCTTCAGGATTTCAAAATAAATATAATTTAATAACATTTAAGAATGGAAAAGAAAATGAAATTACTACCTCTAATTCAACATCTGCTCGCACATATTGTCGAGTCTTTGGATGATTAAGGAGGTGCAAAACTGTAGTTATGAGAGCCTCATTTATTCGGCTTAATTGACAATCAATCACATTTTTCAAGATGGTACTTAGTCCACCCCGAAGAGCTACCACCTCTGGATTTTGAAGTGCTAAAATAGGAGAAAAATGTCAATTTAACAACTCAAACGAAAGTAAAAATTTTAAGTGCCTCCAATATAGTAACCGCCATACTGGATCAGAACCTTGATCCATCTAGTTCAGTACCTTGTCCCAAACAGTGACCACCCCACAGATGTTTCAGAGGAAAGTGCAAGAAACCCTACAGTAGGCAGATGTGGGGTAACCGGTTGCCCATGAAGGTTTCATCCTAATCCCTAATGGTTAGAGATTGGATTAAATCCTGAAGCAAAAAGTTTTAGCTCCCTTCCAATACTCTTTGTTAGAATTCACTTATTTAAACCCTGGATATTTTTATCCACATAAACCTCTGAAGCCTCTTTGAATCTTGCTAACTATGGCTAATACTGGAATATGTAATGGCATTATCTATAAACTTGCAGCAAGAAATCAGGAGTGCAACCCATTATATTTGAGATTAATATATCAAAAATTTGTTTATAAACTTTTTTTCCTGTAAATGCCATCAGGTGGTGGTGGTCATAAAAAGCTTTTAATGAAGTCAAGTTATGTTGTTGATACCCCCATCAGCTGCTGACATATTGCAATAATATTTCATCAATATAAATACTGGCAAGAGTCAGTCACTGCACAGTGCTTCTTGACAAAGACGAATATGCTTGCTTCTGAGCACACACACAAGAGTACATGGACATTTCATTATAGGTATATTGTTTTTGGAATAGAATGAATTTGCATTGCGGTATAAATGTTGTATATGTGTCAAAGATAGTTCAGTTTCTACTTTTTTAAATCTAAAATTTAAATCTTGAAAACAGCAGTTACACTTATTTCCCATCAGTTGATACTAGCATGAAATGATCTCAATGAAACTGTTCTACACTAATTCTACAAAGCATGGTGGATGCAATAAAGGTCACATTGTCCAAATGATCTCTGTGAAAACAGACTTATTTTTTGTTGTCAGTGGATATTACCAATTTTAAAACTTTTCATGCAAATTAAATGTTACAGTTTAATATCTGATTGGAATGCATATTAACATGTGTAATAAATGTGGGGATTAACATATTAAAAAGACATGGCCAACTTGAATACTTGCATTTTTCTCCGAAACTACTGCCACCTATTATTACACGTAATGGTCACCATTACTATAACTGAAAAGTACTTGAGGAAAACATTTTGCAGCTTCATTTGCACATTTGACAGTGCCTAGTAATTTTCAGTTTCCCCCTCCCACAAAGACAATTATTGCCAGTTTGTGTGCGTCTTTTACACAGCAGCTGACATGGGGGGATGGGAGGGAGGGACTTTTATTTTTTTATAGCAAAGATTAATTGTAAAAACCACAAAAAATGGCAAAGAGCTCAGGACAAGGATAAAACCGTCAATTTCTTTGTTTTTTGGGTGTGTTTTTTTTTTAAACTGACTAGATTTCAAATTGACTGACTTTTTTGACAACTAAAAATATTCACTAGATTTGTGGCATTTTCACAAAAAAACCCATGATTATCTGCTTTACAAACTACCTACTATAATATATTCGATTACTTGGGGGGGGGGGGAGAAAAGCACTTTAGTAAAAACCTACAAAAGAAAGGATCCTTTAAAGATTTGATGAGTTGATGCTTTGTATTGAATTTGATAATTGTTTCAACATTCTCACCTAGTTCACAGATAATGGCAATACAAGCTCGAACCATTCTGTCTCTCTCCTGAAGGCCATCATTTCCAACTGCTATCAAGGAATTAGTAATAGAGCTAGGGAACAAGGAAGCATTCACAGTGATCATCTGCCAAAAGAACAAAAACCAAAAAAGGATGAGCAATTTCTAGGTTGCCACATGCACACCCACGTCCAGAATCATGTGTATAATATGATGTAGCCAAACATATAGCCCCTTATATTACTTGCTTATATTACAAATCCTCTAAACCACTGCCTTCTGGTCTTTAGCTTCTTGGCTGACCCTTTTGGTTTTCTATCTTATTCCTCCGTTTGTATTTTAATTTCTGCACATGGGCATTAAGAAAATGGAAGGGGAGATTGTTCCAGAGGGTAAAGCAGCAATGAAAAAAGTGATTACTAGCCTACTCAAAACTTCTGCAGGAGCCTCTGTTAAATTTTACTGAGAGAGAGAGAGAGAGAGAGAGAGAGAGAGAGAGAGAGAGATGGACTGCAGTATCTTAGGCCTTGTCTACACTAGACAGTTTTGTCGACAAAAGTCGGGTTTCGTCGACAAAACAGTGGAGGTATACAAACTGCAATGTTCCTTCTACCGACAAAATGCTCCTGCTTTGCCAACAAAATAAAATCACCTCGATGAGAGGCGTAGAGATTTTTGTGGCAAAGTTATATTGACAAAGTGGCAGTGTAGACACAATGCTTGATTATATCACTCTAAATAGCCTCCAGGAGGTGTCTCACAATGCCCATCCTAACCGCTTTGGGCAGTGGTTCAAACTCCGCTGTCCTGCACCATGTACACAGGCATCCACCCCTCCCCCTTTAAAGGCATGGAAATTACTGAAATTCCACTTTCTGTTAGCTGGGTGTGGACAGCTCACATCGCATCTTCTCAGCTGACCATGGTGGCTCCATGCAGCAAACGCTCTCCTGCTTCGAGCACATTTGAGTTGCTGGATCTGCTGGCACTGTGGGGAGAACAAGCTGCTCAGTCCCAGCTCCGCTCAAGCCATAGGAACTTCGATACTGATTGTCAGATTTCTCATGGCTTGTTAGATACAGACTATGTATGGGACATGCATTAGTGCCGTGTGAAGACAAAGAAGCTGAGGCAGGCATACAAGGGAAGCAAACCGTCGCTCTGGTGCTGAATAACTGATGCTTCTATAAGGAGCTGGACGCCATCTTTGGTGGCGACCCCACCTCCACTGCCAAAAGCCCTGGGGATACTTCAAATGGGGCTGGAAGCGGAGGACAGTGGACTGACCCTGAGGATGAAGTCGTGGACAAGGAGGTTGAGTTGGAGGACGATGTGGTGCACACATCAGGGTTGTCCAGTGGCACAGCAAGTCAGGACCTCTTTTCCACACCAGAGGGGTCTACCCGGTCGCAGCAGTCTGTCTCTGGTGCGC
This sequence comes from Lepidochelys olivacea, assembly GCF_965140295.1. Classification (NCBI taxonomy): domain Eukaryota; kingdom Metazoa; phylum Chordata; order Testudines; family Cheloniidae; genus Lepidochelys; species Lepidochelys olivacea. The sequence goes on from NC_140415.1 coordinate 28,059,660, forward strand.
ATGATGCAGGAGAGGAGAGCCCTGGTAAGTGAACTTTTTGAGTTGATGCTCCTCGGTTATATGAGATAGAGCTGTCCTTTGCTCTGTATATTCAAGAAGTGGGTGAAGGGACAGAAACGTACAAGACCAGCGGTGTTTGAGTGTGCTCTACATTTCCTTCTGCAGCTAAGCAGTACAGCAGAACAGTGTGTTAAGGCACACCAAGATTTCATGGGAATCCTAGAGAGATTTCAGGGAAACTTTCCTAGAGGTACTCACCAATCCTCTGCAAAGGTTCTTTCCTCCACTTTCTCCGCACCAATTGGCAATCACTTGTGCAGGGATCAAAGTGGCACAAAGGCGAGCAGAGTAGGGACTGGGTCTGAAGCAGCACGCATGCAGAAGATGCATCCTTGTTTACCCTCAGAAGTGAGAGATTGGCTTCAATGACCCCTGATGTGTAAAATGGTGACAAAATTTACAATATTGGCCCTAATCCATGCTGACTGTTACTTATTACCTTATTATCTTCTAGATGTTTGCAAATTGATTGCTTAATTATTTGCTCCGTTATTTTTCTGGGTACAGAAGTTAAGCTGACTGGTCTGTAATTCCCTGCATTGTCATTATTTCCCTTTTTATAGATGGGCACTATCTTTGTTCTTTTCTAGTCTTCTGGAATCTCTCCCATCTTCAATGACTTCTCAAAGATAATCGCTAATGGCTAAGATATCTCCTCAGTCAGCTCGTTGTGTATTCTAGGATGCATTTCATCAGGCCCTGGTGACTTAAAGACATCTAATTTGTCCAAATAATTTTTAACTTGTTCTTTCCCTATTTTGCAATGGACTACATTAATAGAAAGGGGTACTTCTGAATGGTATTGCAGGTGCTTGTGGATCACTGTGAGTGTTTCACTGACATTAACGCGGGGTGGTCCAGGAAGGCGCATGACATATGCATCTTCAGTAACACTGGCCTGTACAGAAAGCTCCAAGTAGGAACTTCGTTTCCAGATCAGAAGTTTCCGTTGGGGAATGTTGAAATGCCCATAGTGATCCTGGGAGATCCAGCATATCCCTTACTCCTATGGCTCTTGAAGCCTTACATGGGAAACCTGGACAGCAGCAAGGAGTGCTTCAACAACAGGCTGAGCAGGTGCACAATGACCATAGAATGTGCCTTTGGCAGATTAAAAGTACGCTGATGCTGCCTTTACGGCAGGTTAGACATAAATGACCAAAATATTCCTGTGGTCATAGCAGCCTGCTGTGCACTCCATAATATTTCCAAGGCTAAGGGTAAAAAGTTCCCCCCAGGTGGGGCGTGAAGGTGGATCACCTGGCAGCTGAATTTGCGCAGCCAGATACCAGGGCTATTGGAGGTGCACAGCTGGGGGGCTATTCAAATCAGGGAGGTTTTGAGGCAACATTTTGACAATGAGCATGAATAATGTGTTCTTCTATACTGCATTCTGCCATGCTTTGTTAACTTGCCGCCTTGCATAAAAATTGTGATGATTCCTGACTGGGATTTGTAGTCAGCAAATGATTAGACTGCCACTATATTTTACTACCAGCAGCAACCACCGTCTGTAGGAGACAAAGATTGGTTATCTTTCAGAGAGTTTGTTTTTATTAAATACCAATTAACACCACCCACAAGACTTGGTGGGAAGGGAGATAAGAGTGCAGGGCAGTGAAGGCATTAATAGCGGTGTGTAAGTCCAGCTATCATTTTAGAAGCTGTATGAAAGGGTGGAGTGAATAGGATACCAAGACGTTCCAGGATAGTGCAAAGAATGTGTGGGAGGAGTTTGGAGAAGGCATGGAAAGCAGTTCTGTATCAGCTGCAGGGAGGGGCAAGCATGCACATGTTCTGCCAGGAGAATGATGCAATCCCACCACTCTGTGCTCATTTCCTGAGCCCAAAAGTGACGGTACCCTGTGTGCAGCTGCTCCATGAATGCTAAAAGTTACCTGGTATTGTTTCTTTCCATGGCACAGAGCAGGTCAGGCAACTCTGATTTCTGTTCAGATTGGAAGCTCATGATATACTGCATGATCATCTGCAATGTATTCATAACAGTGACCACAACAGTAGAGAGCAGTGCAGGATCCATCCTTCCACACAGAGATGGCTTGCACATAGTAAACAGTAGCCATTGAAAAATGTCACAAAACGCAGTCAGAAGCCCATGGAATGCTGGGACGGAAAGAACTGCATCATGAGACATTGAGCCCCCACCCATGCTGCACTGCGATTCACTCTGCCTTGCCACAACTCCTAGCTGCAGAAGGTAGCAAGTAGCAGAGTGGGATAGCTACCCACAGTGCACTGCTCTCACTGTTGATGCTAGAGCACCGACTGTAAATGCACTCAGCCAACAGAAGGAGCGTTGTATTAACATGCACAAGCGATATAATTACACCAGTTTTTAAATTGTCGGCTTAACTTGCGTTGACAAAACTCTGTAGTATAGACAAGGCCTTTCAAGCTACTTCCTTTCTTCAGGGCTTAAAAGCTCTGCATGGCAGTCACTTCACAGCTACTCAGCTGCTGAACTGCAGAAATGGGCCTCCCATCTTGCAGAGCTACTAAGGTCCATAGGAAGGGAAACTGTGTTGCAGACTGGAGTAGAAAGAGCAGCCAGCAGCAGAAGGGACTACAGTACTCCTGGGGTTAGACGGAGGTGGCTGCCATGTGAAGCTCATAAATTCTGCTTTAATGAAGCTGTTCTCCCAAACATTACAACACAATTCTACTCTGCCATATAATCTGTGGGGCTGTGTCACAAACCTTAGGTCTAATACACAACATAAGTACACAGGGCCTTTTAAATACATATATAGCACTACATGGCAAGTAGGGATAGTTAATTAAAGTTAGGCAAATTTAAGCTAAGAAAATATCTGCTTTATGGTTTGTGGCAAGTACAGAAAAGGCCCCAATCAGCAAGTAAAAGGTCAAGAGAATAATAAGCAATATTGCTTACAGTGTGGGAAAGATGTACGGTTCAAAAGTAACTGACAACATGAAAAGCTGCAGAAACAAGACAGAGGAAAACTGTCTTAAAAGAAACAAGCATAAACCCTCCCACTGTTCTACTGGTAAGCAAAAGGGCTGGGGAGAAAGGAAGGACTTGGAAGAAGGAAAGTAGCAAGGATGAACTGCTTCAAACTGAGTTTTTGCAAAAGCTAGCTGAGGTGCATAAAGAGAGCTATGAATTTGAAGGTTCTTTGTCAGACTCTAGCTGATCATGCTAGGGTATGTCTGAATGAGATGATCATCCCTCGGTGTGGCCAGTTTGTAAGTGTACTGCTCATATGCTTAAGAATACTTTGTTACTGTTTTGGATATAGCGACTGCTTGTTTTCAGGCAGATAGATATGTTTACAGCAATTGTATAAATACTATGTGGCCTTTGGATTTAATAAAGTAATTTATGGTTCAATTAGTGTTGTGGTAATACCTTTCATAAATAATAATTCTAACATTCTGGCAACCATGAAGGGACTTCCACCAACATTAATTTCAGTTGCTCTAAAACCCCAGGGTAAAGTGTAGTGACTTATCCTCTGGAGCCATTATAATTTCTCTCCTAAAGTAAAAATCACGAGCAAAAGAGAAATGGAAAGTACCTTGGATACCTATGCAGAAAGCTTCTTGGCAAAGCATGGCAGAGGTCCATTGAATACCACTGAAATTTTAAATAATAAGACCAGAGGAGACCAATATTAATACTGCCTTCTTAAACAATCCCAAGGTAAAGAAAACATAGACAAACGCAGCTGTGTTACAGGGATTGTACTTGGGGGCTAAGGGCGGGTGCCTACACTACAAAATTAGGTCGACTTAATTTAGGTCAACCTGCAGCCACCACAGTCATTCAATCAGCTGTTGGTGTCCACACTACCCTCCTTTTGCTGATGGAGTGTATCCTCACCAGAGATTCTTGCAGTGACTAAAGTGGGGCATTGTGGAAAAATGACAGCCATGCAGGACTCACAGCTGGAGCCCCTCCATTCACTCGAGGGTGACAGCCCCAGCTGTGAGCCCCAGCCAGGCTCAATTTCATGCTGCTATTGTCTCCTCTCAGAGCAGCTGCAATGTGGGGAGCTGGGAGGCCTGGCCCTCAGCACCTAGCAGCTGCGTTCAGAGCAGGGAGCCCAGGCAGCAGCCTGGCTGGGAGCAGGGAAACCGGGGGGAAGCAGGGCTCCCTGCTGGGAGTGGGGAGCCTGGGCAGCAGCCCATTGGGAACAGGTAGCTGGGAGCCCAGGGGGCAGCTGGGCTCTAGTTGGGGCCCCCCATCCACCCAAGTGTGACAGCCCAAGCTGTGAGCCAGGGATGGAGCCATGAAAATGAAGAGAAAATTTAGTCAACAACCCATGTTAAGTAAGCGTCTACATAGACACTGCGCTGCCCTAACTACATCGACATACACCCTAAACCTTTTGTGGAGCAAGGCTGTAGTATAGACAGACACACTTAGGGCAACATAAGCTGCCTTACACTGACCTAACTCTATAGTGCAGATCAAGCTAGTCTTTGCAGGCAAAGTGCACCACCTTGAAGAATGAGTGCAAAAAGCACAGAAATAAGCTCAGAGCTGCTGAGAGAGATCAGCTGATGAATGTGTCATTTTGGGAGATAAACAAGTGATTTTTAAGGAGAGAGAGTGAGTTAAAAAAGTAGCTTTTGCACAAATTAATGCTGCAAATTTTGGAGGGAACTGAACAGTCAAAGTTTGCAGAAGTGTTAACAATAGAAACAGAACTGTTAATGAGGATGTTAAAGTGTTAAAAGGTTGGTTTAATAATGAAACTAACTTATGGCAATGCAATACAATTCTAGTGGTCATACCCAGTGGAAACCAGGTAGTCAAATCACGCAAAGGGCTGGTCAGGTGGTGAGACTACCCCCACTACACTTTTGCCCCAGTAGCCTTTACAGATCCTCTGAAGGAAAATGGGCTCTTTTCCCAAAGAACTTGTCTGTAAATAATCAACTGTAAATGACTGCTGCATGCAGAGACACATCATCATTTGACTATGGATGAGTTAGTCAAAAAATCACTGAAAAGGAAATAGGGATTTCTATATGGCTTGAGTACTTCCAAATGTACAAATGGGGACATAACCTATGTACAGTTGTGCAGAAAGATTATTAAAAGCAACACAAGGGGTCCTGATCAGCTAAAACAACAGACTGTAAGAAAAAAGGGGGACAACACCTCGTAAATTAGAACAGAAATACTGCCTGTCAGAAAAAGAAAAATGTAAGTGTAAATGAGCTTACTAAAGTTGCAGATAGCTGAGACACTGAGGAAAATAAGGGAGTGAAAATAGCAGTTAAAAAAAAAAAAAAACATTGCTAGGATTCAGCAATTAGCAGAGCCTAGGCCCAAAAAGTTATCTTGCCTGTGAAAATTTATCTAAAGCATAAATATAAAAACAAAATGGCAGTTTAGAAATGTGAGGAACTTAAAAGTATCATATGCTCATAAATTGCAATTTGCAAAGTTAACCATTTTAGGAAAGAAGGTTGAGGCTCAGTGGCAGGGTAAACTGAGCAAGTTTAAAGTATTTATTTGGTCTTTCATAATAAACTGTTTACAGTACAGCAATGGACCTCAGAATTTAAAAAAAAACCAAAAGATCTAAAAAGAAAATGTAAGATGTGTGAAATAAATTGGCTTTTAAAAAAAAATCCACGAATCATCTATCCAAATCTTTCATTCAAAGTTGCAAAGTGGACAGAGATGTTTTGCCAAACACAGATATCTAGTGTCATGTGGTTTTGTTATTTAGCATTTATAAAAGCATTGAGGTACCAAAAGGGTTAAAGTTCAATATCTTCTTAAATAAGGGCCAGAGGACATGGTCAGAACTGTGGCAGGGCCAGCCAGAACCAGGATAATGGGGAGAGATCCTTTTTCAGTAATAAAACAGCAGCTAAAAGCACTGCAGAAAAAGAATGAAAAACTAAAGACAGTGCACCTCTTAAGAAACAGCAGGGGGGGAAGGGGGGAGTGCACAAGAGACACCATATTAGAAAGATTGACCCTTAAAGGTGGCTATGAGAAAGTCACATTGATAAGGATACATGGAAACTCTTTAAGCACAAAAAGTTACACTTCATGTGGAAATTGATATGGCTAATATAATGCAATAGCAAATAAAAAGTGGAAATTAAACTATAAGAGTTATGATTAACTGTGAAGTAAATGTCATTAGGGAGTAAAAATCTATACCGTGGTGTTTTGTAAGTGGAAAAGATTAACAGTATAAAAACTAAGAAATTGTTCAATAGATTGAAATGCCCCAGACTGAAAAAAAATCCTACTAATGGCTTAGGGCTAACCCTATTAAGAAAATGCTGTGCAATATGTAGATGATATTCTGGTGCATACTTCTGATAGGGAAAACCATTTAAAATGTACTGGAAACCTATTTGCAGGAGGTTTCCTTCCTGGAACTAACCCTGCATCCTGGCCAGCAAGCTCCAGAAAAACAAAAGGGTGAAGTGATTTTGGAGCTGCCCTTCTCTAACACAGAAACAGTGCTGCTATCTCACTGGGCAGGACAGGATTTTGTCAGGATTTCTTCCCTGACTACACAGCAAACACTGCACCTCTCTACCAGCTCCTGCAGAAAACGGTAGAATGGGAATGGACATCCCCCCATAGCATATAAGTTAAAAGAGGCTTTAACAAAAGCTCCAGTTCTTAGCACTCCAAGTTATATAAAACCTTTTGGATTGTTTGTTGCAAACAGGGACACAGCCATTTCAGCTGTGTTAATTCACGACTATCATGACAAAAAAAAACCTATTGCTTATGCTTCCAGGATACTGAATGGAGCTGGAAAGTAGCATACCCAATGTGAAAAACATTTATCGACTGTTTGGTGAGCTTGACACATTTAAGATGTCTGATGGGATTGGGGGACACAATTGTACACTGCTCATACTCCTTTAAAGTATCTTTTGACACTATACCATCTCTGATTTTACCAGACTAGTCCTAGATTGACACAGTGGTCCTTGCTGTTGGAAGAGCACCAAATTGAAGTCTGTCATCTTAAACAACCCTCATCTTTGCCTGCGAGACTGTTAATTGTGGTACTCCACGCAAGTATCCTAGAAAAGGAGCCTCTAACCATTTTATCCCATGCGCAATACATATTTTAAATTCTGAATGGCTTCACCCTGAGGGTCTGACAATATATGTTGATGAGTCATCTTATCACCAAAAATAAGATGTACGGTTTGGGTGCCTTCGGTTTAGGTTAAACATGTGCAGTACAGGTGTAGTACACACTCAACCCAGTATGCTGAAGTGGCTGCTGTAGGAGAGGTATCGTCACTCTGTAATAAAGGACAAGCACCGGCAACTATAACACGTTCAAACTCTCAGTGCATCTGTGAGGCTCTGACAACATATCTCCCTTGGTGGAGTATGAATTTATTTTGCAGTACAGATCAAAAGCCTTTACACCATTAAGCCCTTTTGTCCTGTGTATGGGAGCTAGCTAACAAATTGGGTAACTCAGTGGGTATGTATGCTTAAGGTAAAAGCTCATTCCAGACACGGGGAAGTGAGCAAGAAAAACAATAGGGTGGATGAAGCTGCTGCTAGTGGAGCTCCAGTATAGGTCCCACTCATGATTATCCAGTCCTTGGTGTTACCACTTGAGCACAAGCAGAAAACACTGATTTAACAACATTACAAGAATCTGATCCAGAAGTATTTGCTCTTAAACAAAAAGTATTACATGGGGAGTTAAATCAGTTAAATGGCAAATTGCTCCTTGTGAGGGAAAATTTGTTGCTCACTGAAGGGGATGATTTACCTTACCTGGTCTGAATTCTACCACAGCCCCTTAAAAGGGAAATGTTAAGATGTGTGCATGATGTATCATTGGGAGCCCAACAAAATACTGATGCCACTTATCAGTGACTGATTAAAATGGCCTGATTATAAAAAAAAAAGTTAATAGATCATGTTAACAATTGTGTTATTTGGTGCTAAAAGCAATTCACCAGGGAAAACAAAGTGTGGATTTATTCAGGAACAGCACCTCAGGGTTCCTTGGGAAAGACTGCAGATTCACCATGTTGGGGAGTTATTGCGCCCAAGAGGCAGCAAACTAATATCTACTTGTAATTGTCGATGTCTTTACTAAATGGATAGAAGCCTCATCTACTGGAAAAGCCCTGCTCCTGTTACAGCAAAACTATTAGTAGAAAGTCTTTTCCAGGTGGGGAATGCTCCAGAGACAGAGACCAGGGAACAACGTTCACAGTGGAAGTGATGAAAGACGCTTGCATTATGCTGGGAATAGAGCAAAAATTCCATATTTCTACCAAGCCAGAAGCATGTGGCTGAAAAGTAAGTACAAACAGAACAGTCAAAACAACGCTAAAGAAAATGGTGTGTGAATCAGGCAAAGATGAAAAAATGACTATGACTCTTCCGACTTTAATGGGAACCCAAATAAAACTGGATAAATGGTGTGTCTCCTTTTACTGCTATAACAGGCAGAGAAATGAGACTCCCAGAACAGAAGAGTTGGCCATAAAACAATGGATAAGACAGATGGGGAAAAATTATAATTTATGTGTCTAGTGCACAGCAGGATCGTGCCAAAAATGAGGACATGCTTTAACTGACAAGCCCAAAATGCAGACTGGCAAGTAGGGGACAGAGTTCTGGTACACTTAACCTTGGGAAAAAAAACATTTCCAGCTCCTAGATGAGGAGGCCCCTACTATATAATACAAAAAAGTCAGCACTGCAGTTTATCTGGCACAGTACCTTGAATTTTCCATGTGTATGTTAGACATGAGAGGCATTATACATGCTTTGTGTTTCCTGTAAATTTTACTCAAATAAGGTCTCATGAATATGTACCTTTTTGAGAATCAAGAACAGCAGAAATAAGGGTGGCACAAATACCATACGATGAAAAGAAAAAAGAATTTCCCAAAGTGGAGGTAGAACCCAGTAATGGATTGGTATTATAGTCCCTTAAAGAAGCGCTGTACAGTGATGTTCAACTGCTACATGTACCTATGTTGTTCAGCTTGACTTCACTGCATTTGCCAAAAGGATTATGTCCACCAGAGCTTGACCAATTGTATGGCAAATGATAAAGGACTATTGTAAAGACTTTGTTGATAGAAATGTAGAGGTAAAGGCACTTGAATCAATTAAAAAAAGATGCTAACAGAGCCCTATCTGCCAGTGATTTAGCAGAGTGGTTTAGAGCAGGAGCATCAATCTGAAACCTGGACCTAGTGGACATTAAGACCCTGTGGGAACATGACTGAGCATTCCAACACAAGCTGGCTGCGGACACACTAAGCCCAATGAATGAGCAAAGCAAAGAACTCATTAATCAAAAACTTCTGAATGTATATAATATGCACAGTATAGTGAATGCATTTAAGGAAGTACAGCATAAAGTAAATGAAATAATCAACCAAACCAGTGAGGATCATCAAAGCAGGGCAACAGCCAGGCCATAGCATACCCTTCATACACAGGGTATGCACTAGACAAAAATCAGCCTCTCTCATTGATACATAACAAGGTAAACTGCCCTCTTTATTCAACAGAGAAATTGAAAACTTGGTATGGCAGAGATCATATTGATAGGGATAAGGAGCCCTACCGCCTTTCCACAATTAACCCCCATGATACTGGGCCCTTGAGAGGGTTGGGGTTTTTTTTGCAATTTTTTTCTTTTCTTTTCTTTTTTTTTTTTTTTTTTTTGGGGGGGGGTTGTTTTACACCATTCACACAATCCATATCAGGAACTGCAAAATACCACCAGTAGGAGTACTAGAAGACAATGAAGCCGATAAGGTTTGAGAAGTTTGTTCTCCTCAAATACTGTGGCAAAACAACAACAGGTTCTGGAAAGCCCTGGACTTGTCCTGTTGCTTGCACCTAGGGGACACCCACATGTGCAGGTATAATGTTTTACAGTGTTGCCAACAGGTGGGTTCTCTCTGGGGGAGCAATCTCCAAACTTCACAGTACTGTTGAGACACTGGGGAACTGGTGAAGTATAAGCCACTTATGTTGGGAATGGTAAATATTGCATGGTGGCTGGAAATCACCACTTTTGGTATGAATCCAAAGATTGTTATTCTGATTGGCCAATCTTTTGTTTCCACACCAAAATTCACTATGGGGATAAATGGAAAGACCTTACATTCCATGCCCATTTTTCATATTGTAACTGAATTACAGGCTGAAGTCAAATTACAGTAGAACGCTTGAAAAGCGGTACCCAAGTTTGGGCGTCTTCGAGCTTGGAAAAGACTGTCTTTTCTTCTCCGAGTGATTGCTCATGTGTATTCCACAATAGGCGATTCCAGGCTATATCTGTTGGAGGTGGGTAGGAGTTCACAAGTTCCCAGGACAGAGGACAGCCCTGCCGAACCCTGCATCATCCCTGGTTTGGAGGATGATTGCATAGTGCAAGGTGAACGTGTGAACCGAAGACCATGTGGTGACCCTATAAATGTCCTGGATGGGGACACGGGCCACAAAGGTAGCCAACGAAGCCTTTGCCTGAGTCAAGTGTGCCCTCACAATGGGTGGCAGGGGGACACCCACCAGCTCATAACAGGAATGGATGCACGAAATGATCCAATCGGAAAGCCGCTGAGTGGAAATCGGCTGGTTCCTCGTGCGCTCAGCCGAGGCGACGAACAGTTGCGAGGACTTTCTGAATGGCTTGTTCCACTCGACGTAGAAAGCCAGAGCCTGCCGCGCATCAAGTGTGTGGAGACGGCACTCCTCACTTGAGACATGAGGTTCGGGGCAGTGGACAGGTAGAAAAATGTCCTAACCCATGTCGTAGGCAGAGACCACCTTCGGGAGGTCAGGGCCCCGAGCTCCGAGACTCGCCTGGCCGACGTGACTGCAACCAGGAAGGCCACCTTCCATAAGAGGTGAGATCAGGAGCACGTGGCCAGTGGTTCAAACGGGGGTTCCGTGAGACAAGCCAGCACCAGGTTTAGGTTCCACTGCGGGACCGGGGGGTCTAGAATATGGAAAGAGACGGTCCAAACCCTTAAGGAACCGGCCAGTCTTGGCATGGGAAAATACCGTGTGCCCTTGCACCGGCGGATGGGAGGCCGATATGGCAGCCAGGTGCACCTTGACTGACGAGGGCGCCAGGCCCTGGGACCTCAGGTGGAAGAGGTAATCAAGGATAAGCTGAATCGGGGCGGCCACAGAAGAGACACCCTGGTCCGCCGCCCACCTAGAAAACCAAGACCACTTCGCCAAATAAGTGTGGCGAGTGGAGGGCCATCTACTTTTGAGGAGACTGCACTGAACCTGTCTTGAGTACGTCCTTTCCTCTCCACGTAACCACTGAGCAGCCACGCCGTGAGGTGAAGAACTGCTAGGTTGGGATGGAGGAGGCGGCCCTGGTCCTGAGAGAGCATGTCCGGGCAGAGCGGCAACGGCCACGGCGGAGCTACTGCCAGGCCCGTGAGGGTCCCGTACCAAAGCTGCCTGGGCCATGCTGGGGCAATCAGGAGGACCCTGGTATTGACCGTCTTTATCTTCTCCAGCACCCTGCTGATTAGAGGGAACAGGAGAAAGGCATAGAGAAGCCAGCCTGACCAGGACAGGATAAAGGCATCGGAGATAGCGCCCCTCCCTGGGCCCTCCTGGAGCAGAACCGGGGGCATCGACGGTTCTGCCAAGTCACAAATAGGTCCACCTCGGGAGTTCCCCACCTTCGGAAGAGCCAGTGGTCCTTCTGGGTGGAGGGACCACTCGTGTTGTGAGGAAAAGTCCCTGCTCAAGTGATCCGCCCTCTCGTTCCGGGTGCCCAGTAGTGGAAGGCCTTCGGGTGGCTGTCGTGGGCTATACAGAAGTCTCACAGCCTGAGGGCTTCGTGGCAGAGGGCAGAGGATCGTGCCCCGCCTTGCCTGTTGATACAGAACATCGAGGCCGTGTTGTCCGTGAGGACCCTGACTACCTTGCCCTCCTGGTGCGAGCGGAAAGTCATACGCCAGCCACACCGCTCTGAGCTCCTTGACATTTATATGTAGGGTCAGGTGTTGAGCCAACCACAGGCCTTGGGTCTGACAGTTCCCTACATAGGCCCCCCAACCCAGGTCCTACACATCGGATACCAGCTCCAACAACGGGGCCCTGTCCCTGAACGGGACCCCCTTGGAACATGTTGTCTAGGGTGGACTACCACCGTAGGGAGGTGATCACAGAGTCTGGCACGGTGAGGACCTTGTCTATCCTGTCAGTAGCCTGTGAGAAGTTCGAGGCCAACCAGAGCTGGAGGGGCCTCATCCTGAGTCTGGCGTGATGGACCATGTATGTGCATGCCAACATGTGACCCAAGAGCTGCAGGCAAACCCTGGCTGTTGTCACGGGGAACCTTGTGACCGAGTCGATGAGACTTTTCAGGGTCTTGAATCTGTCTGGTGGGAGAGAGGCCCTGGCCGACACTACGTCCAGGAGTGCCCCGATAAACTCTATGCATTGGACCGGGACTAACATGGACTTGGTGTTTACCAACAGTCCCAAGGCGGTGCACGTGGACAGGAGGAGCACCACGTGATCCCTCACCTGCGACCAGGAAGTGCCCTGGACAAGCCAATCGTCCAGATGGGGAAATATCTGGAACCCCTGCCATCTGAGGTAGGCCGCTACCACCTACATGCATTTTGTAAACACCTTGGGGGCAGTGGACAGACCAATTGGAAGGACCGTGAATTGGTAATGATTCTGTCCCACCACGAAACGGAGGAAGCACCTGAGCCCCTCGAATAGGTGGATGTGGAATTACACGTCCTGTAGATCGAGGGCAGCGTACCAGTCCCCAGGATCCAGGGAGGGGATGATGCAAGCCAGGGAAACCACACGGAACTTGAGTTTCACCATGTACTGGTTCAGACCTCGCAGGTCCAGGATGGGCCTGAGCCCCCTTTTGGCCTTCGGGATAAGGAAATAAACAGGAGTAATACCCCTTGCCCATGAACTCCTCGGGCACCGCCTCTATCACTCCTAGTCCTAGGAGCCGCCCCACCTCCTGCTCGAGCAGAGCTTCGTGCGAGGAGTCCCCCAAGAGGGATGGGGGGTGGTTGGGCAGGGAGGAAGTAAACTGGAGGGTGTAACTCCAGGAGATAGCGTTGAGGACCCCATCAGTCCGAGGTTAGCCGTGACCATTCTGGGAGGAAAGCACACAACCGGTTGGAGAAGGGGAGCTTTATTGGGGGTGGATCCCTGATGAGGACTGGCGGGGTGCCCCCGAGAGTCCCATCAAAAGCGCCTTTTCCCCACCTGCTTGCCCTTGGAGGACCCAGGCTGGGGGGCAGGCCAAAACTGCCTCTGAGGGCATCTCTTATAGTCTTTCTGCTTCTTATGGGCGGCCTCATACTTCGGGAGGGCAGCCTGGCCGGGAGTCTGCTGTGGTTTGAACTTAGGTTTTGCCAGAGCTGGGACAGAAGCCCAGAGTCTGGAGGGTTGTGAGGGAGTCTCTCATGCCATGCAGCCTTATATCTGTTTCTGCCGCAAACAGAGCTTCCCCGTCAAACGGGAGATCCTGCATGGAAGACTGCGCCTCGCTGGACAGCCCAGAGAGCAGGAGCCATGATGCCCGTCTCATGGACACTGCAGAAGCCATGGATTGTGGGGCCGTGTCCGCAGCATCCGAGGCTGCCTGCAGGGACACCCTAGCAGCCGCTACCCTTCCTCCACTAGTGCCTTGAACTCCTTCCTATCACTCTCCTGGAGGGAGTCCTCCAACTTGGGCAGGGAGCCCCACAGATTGAATTCATACCGGCCCAGGAGAACCTGATGGTTTGCCACTCATAATTAGAAGCTCAAAGAAGAATAAATTTTCCTTCCGAAAGAGTCCAGTCTCAGAGAGTCTTTATTCTTTGGGGTCGGGGCTGGCTGACCCTGTGTCATAAATATAAAGGGAAGGGTAAACCCCTTTGAAATCCCTCCTGGCCAGGGGAAAGCTCCTCTCATCTGTAAAGGGTTAAGAAGCTAAAGGTAACCTCGCTGGCACCTGACCAAAATGACCAATGAGGAGACAAGATACTTTCAAAAGCTGGGAGGAGGGAGAGAAACAAAGGGTCTGTGTCTGTCTGTATGCTGGGTTTCTGCCAGGGATAGACCAGGAATGGAGTCTTAGAACTTTTAGTAAGTAATCTAGCTAGGTATGTGTTAGATTATGATTTCTTTAAATGGCTGAGAAAAGAATTGTGCTAAATAGAATAACTATTTCTGTCTGTGTATCTTTTTTGTAACTTAAGGTTTTGCCTAGAGGGGTTCTCTATGTTTTTGAATCTAATTACCCTGTAAGATATCTACCATCCTGATTTTACAGGGGGGATTTCTTTATTTCTATTTACTTCTATTTTTTATTAAAAGTCTTCTTGTAAAAAACTGAATGCTTTTTCATTGTTCTCAGATCCAAGGGTTTGGGTCTGTGGTCACCTATGCAAATTGGTGAGGCTTTTTATCCAACATTTCCCAGGAAAGGGGGGGTGCAAGTGTTGGGAGGATTGTTCATTGTTCTTAAGATCCAAGGGTCTGGGTCTGTAGTCACCTAGGCAAATTGGTGAGGCTTTTTACCAAACCTTGTCCAGGAAGTGGGGTGCAAGGTTTTGGGAAGTATTTTGGGGGGAAGGACGCGTCCAAACAGCTCTTCCCCAGTAACCAGTATTAGTTTGGTGGTGGTAGCGGCCAGTCCAAGGACAACGGGGGGAATATTTTGTACCTTGGGGAAGTTTTGACCTAAGCTGGTAAAGATAAGCTTAGGAGGTTTTTCATGCAGGTCCCCACATCTGTACCCTAGAGTTCAGCGTGGGGGAGGAACCCTGACACCCTGCCATTCCCTGTGGTTGACTGACTCTACCACCAGGGAGTTGGGCGCTGGGTTGGTATACAAGTACTCATGCCCCTTAGTGGGTACAAAGTACTTGCGTTCCATCTTCTTAGAGATGGGTCTGGTGTTTGCCACAGGGCATTAGAAATCTTAGCCACCCCTTCATGGAGGGGCAAGGCCACCCTACCCGGTGACGACGAAGACAGCACATTAAACAGGGAGTCTGAGGGCTCCTCCCTCTCCTCTACCTGGAGGCGGAGGCTTGCTGCCACCCTCTTTAAGAGTTCTTGATGGGCCCTGAAGTCCTCCTGCGGGACAGAGGGGCAGCAATCACCTCCTCCAGGTGGGGCAAGGAGGCCGGTACGATGCTCTGGGTATTGGCTGGCACTGGATGGTCCACCATCTGGTCGGATTCCGGGCATGGTGCCAAGGACTCACGTCCAACCGACTCCTTTCTTGGGGGTCTGGAGAGGGAGGCCGACAGTGCTTCCGAAGCTCTGGCCACTGAGTAAGCTCCCGCCAGGGGCCACGGTGCCCACTGGGCCAACCACGACGCTCAGTGCCACTGCACCTGCTGTGGCACCGGCAGGGCCGGCTGTTTGGGTTGGCTGGCCTGGCCCATTGAAGGACGGCTATGAATGGAGGCCAGGCTGGCATAAAATCTGCTGTCTCTGGACCAGGAGGAGTGGCGGAGCCGGGATCTACATCAGACACGGGACTGCAATCTCAACGTGGAGGACTGGTACTGACGGTAACAGCTGCTCCACGAACGGCCTCGATGGGCAGACCCACAACGGCGAGCGACGCCCCGGGCTGCAATGTCTTGGCGGAGACTTGGAGCAGGAGTCCGAGCAGGAACGGCATCAACGACTGTGCCATGACTGACTGCGGTACCTCCTCAGAGATGAGCACGGATGCCTGCCGCGGTCCCGTCGATATTTGCTCCTTGAGGATGAGCAGTGCCGAGAGTCCCGGCCGGCCGGAACCCAGCCAGACAGTCTGGTCGGCATCAAGGGCAATCCACGTGGACTCTGCCCTGAACGGTCGCTGGGCGGCGACTGGCATCGGGAACGTTCCCTCGACCGAGACTGGTACCAGGATGGAGGCGACTAAGAAGATCCCAGCAGCGGCTTGCCTCTGGAGCATGGGGGTGACATCGGCAGCACTCCAGGCACCAGCATAGATATAGCATCCCAGGCTGCCTGGAGGGCATTGGGGCAGGCCTGTTCCAAAGGGGCCGGGCTACTCCATTCAATGTGAGTTGGAGGCCTGGGACCCGGTGGGGATCGAGGACTACCCGACATGGGCGTAGCCTCTGTCCCAGACTTCCCTCGGTGCCGCTGTGAAGAGGGAGTCTTTCTGGCCCTCTTGGCATGCCCCGTGGATGGGGAGTGGTGCTGACTGGTCGATGGCACCGGAGGGTCGCCGCGTACCGATGCTGCGGTGCTGGGTACCGGTTCAGAGCTGCGTGCTGGAGTCAGGGTCAGTGCCGATTCCATCAGGATGGCCCAGAGCCTAATGTCCCTTTCTCTTTTGGTCCGAGGCTTAAACGACTTGCAAATCTTGCACCTTTTGCTGATATGGGTTTCACCCAAACAGCGCAAACAGTCTGCGTGCGGGTCACTTCTTGGCATAGAACGCCTAAAAGAGCAGAACGACTTAAACCCCGGGGTGTGCGGCATGCCCCGGCTGGGGTCACTGACTAACTAAACTAACTAACTACACAGCTAATTATCTACAGGTACTAACACTGAACGAACAAACAGTTCTGGGGAGGAGCTACAGCAAAGCTGGAACAGAGCAGTTCCGACACACCTTCACTGGCGGCAAGAAGGAACTGAGGGTAGGGGGAGCGCACAGCTCCCCTTATACCACACCAGGCAGGCGACACTCCAGAGGTTGCAGGGGGCGCTTCCCCCACCCCCAGGTACTGCTAGGAGAAAAACGTCCGGCACCGGTGCATGTGGCAAGCACACACACACACGCCCCCACCCCTATTGTGGAATACACATGAGCAATCACTCGAAGAAGAACTAAAAATTGTAAATAGGCAGGAACAGGGAATTTGGTAGTTAACTAGTCCTTTCTGGTCAGAACACTTACAAAGTAGGATTACATCCATGGTGAAGATGGTCATTCAAAGCTTTGGCAGTTGTCAATGCGACTGTGGTAACTTATTTTGGAGGTTGTATTTGTCAAATTTATTAATTGTACAAAATGTTGCAAAATAAAAAGAAATGTTTGAAATGCTTAAATGTAGTAAAACCCACATGGTATGTATGGTTTTAAGGTGGGTAATGTAGGGATAGTTAATTAAAGTTAGCGTAAGTTTGCTTAAAAAAAATAGTATCTGGTTTGTGGCTAGTAAGGAAAAAATCCCAATCAGCAAGTAAAAGAAGATCATGAGAATAAGTACTATTGCTTACAAAGTGGGAAAGATATATGATCAAAAAGTAACTGATAAAGTGAAAAGCTGCATTAATAAGACAAAGGAAAACTGTCTTAAAAGAAACAAGCATAAACATTCTCACTGTTCTACTAGAAAGCAGGGGTGGAGGTGTGGGGAAGAACAGGAAAGGAAAGCCTTAGAGAAAGGAAAGTAGCAAGGATGAACTGCTTCAAACTAGGTTTTTGCCAGAGCTAGCAAGTTAGCTGAAGTGTATAAAAAGAGCTATGAATTTGAAGGTTCTTTGTCAGACCCTACCTGATCATGCTGGGCCATGGCCAGAACGAGACTGTCATCCCTAGGTCTGGCTTATTTGTAAGTAAACTGATCGCATGCTTATGAATACTTTATCACTGTGTTGGGTGTAGGGACTGCTTATTTTTAGGTTGTTAGACATGTTTATAGCAACTGTAATTACCATTTGGCCTTTGGATTTAATAGAGGGATTTATGAGTAAATTAGTGTCATGGTAATACTCTACATAAATAATAATTCCAGCACTGCCCCAGAAGTAGACTATTTAGGACCCCTCATTACAGAAGGACATACTTTACAGATAAGTGCAGTGATTCAACAAGAGAGTCTTAAATGACTGTCTAGCCATCACATTTAGGTCAGAGTAAAAAAACAAAACCAGCCAGCAATAAAATTTAGACAATCTCAGCACAGTTCTGTTCAGCTGATGTTAATTCAAAAGAGTATGGCAAGAAAGTAAGTACATATAAAGTACTCTACAGGGAGCTCGACAGGCTCTGTTTCATTTTGTCTCCTGCTCTTGAGCTTTCCCCCAGTTTTGCAATGTACTTTGACATTAAAGGAAACTATCATTAATACATTCAATAAACAGCACAAACGCTCATATATTCTTATAGGGAACAGCATCTTGTTTGTTTGCACTACTATATTAGGCAAAAAGTTAGCACATTTGTTATTACTACATGTATTTTCTATGGTGCCTCTCTATGTAATATCTTGGCCTTATTTACATGAGTTGGAATTTACATGGACAGGATGAAGTTAGCTTCCACAGAGAACCCTTAGGCGCGGAATTTCCTCTGCTGAATATCAGACAGATCATGAATCTGGCCAATTTTTATACAACTGTATAAGACATCTTTCTACTAGTCTGAGAATTTCATCTGAAGAACAGCCCCTTGCTGTGAGCTCTGAGGAAAACAGAGACCTGGTTTTGCCTCAAGATAGCTTATCTCTTTGGGACAGAGTACAAATTTTGTTTCTCTTCTTTGAAGAGCTTATATGTAAATACAGTGTAATGTGTTCCCAGGAGTCTGTCCTATCAAACAGATGAGTTATGTAGTGAACCAGTTCTATAAAGATACACCATCTTTAAATAGAAAATGCTCCCAATATACATCCTGGAACTTCTGACAATTCTTCCCTTAAAACCCTGTACAGACCAGGCTTGGTATTCTTGATAGTTCTAAAATTTAAAAAAGCAAACAGAACCCCTTTTCTCAACCTTTATTTGCTCTACACACATTTCAGGCCTTCTTTATGTTTCACATAGAGCAGCAAAAAAAAAAAGTGAACAAGCCTAGTTTGCTTCCTTTGCAGGTCACTATTAAATGAGAAGTCACTAATGCTAAACAGATTTAAACATACAAAACAAGTTTATTTTTGTAAGATGTTTTTAAGAAACTACTGCTTGTCATACCATGATGCTCTTACCCACAAAACAGGAAGCTCTTTAAAACCGAACTTCAGAGAAAAATCCCAAATTCCTCACCCACCCACGGACATACTGAGCCTTTCATTTACTATAATGGTACAAATAAGAATTAATTAGCAATAGTGGGTGGGACTAATCACTTTTACAAAATATCCCCTCCTGGTCTTGAACTGACAGGATAAACGTTATTACACTCATCATGTTGGGAGAGTGTAAACAATCTCTTAAAATGAAGGCTGCTTTGCTTCTCAGGTTTCTTTCTGTTTTTAGAATATGGGAAGGAAAAGATCTTCTGTTAAATAATCAAATTCCTAATGTTTTATTACAGTAAATGTCAGCTGAACTCTGCCTTTATTTTAATGCAGATTTACATAAATTTAGGCCTCTGAAAGATCAGCGATAGGTAAATGAGAGCTTCTTGGAGGCAGCCAGGAGGTTCTGTCAAGAAGAAAGCCAAATGTGGAGTCTTAAAAAAAAGCATCTCTCCTTTAAAGAGTAAGGGGTCACATTGAAATGACCTCATCTTGACCTCTGTCTGTAAGGTCTGAAATAGAACAGTCTCCTTTTTGAATTATCCAGGAGAGAGAATGATCCAGGATTCCTTCAGATATGGAGAAGTGTTTTACGGAGCTGCTCTGCAATGCTTTCTTCAGAGACCCAACATTCAAGACAGCTTCTACAAGAGCTTCAAAGTTCCCAGTGGGAAACTGGCTGCCAGATCTGTTTGGAGATGGCAAGTATCTAGCATGAATGACCTCCAAAGGGTACAGGCACAAGAGAAAAAGAATGCTTGTGCCAAGGCCCTCCATGAAGCTAAAAGTCAGGATAAAAAGGAAAGTTTATAATGGTCCACAATGAAGATGTTTTTCTTTCCGTCTCCTATTCTATTTTGGATTTTATACCAATCCCATCACTGAGATCTGAGTACCTTCCAGAAGCACATAAAGCAATACAATTATCATCATACATATGTGAAGTTTTATTTTATATCTGTAGTACTATGATATTTTGTATGGTTATTGAAGGCAAGGTTGAAGAAGTGAACCTTGAACTTGGAGCAGAAAGTGGTGAATTCTTTGGTGGTTCTAACATCCAGAGGGAACCCATTCCAGTGTCTGACTGGCTCCAGAGAAAGCAAGGTCTCTTACACAAACAAGATTTATGCATGCAACAAACAACTTCACTGTGGAGAAGCATAGCTATGTTCCTTGTCTTGGAGCTTTAGACAATCTTTTAGGTATCCTGAACTCAAAACACTGAATACCTTGAAGAGAAGGACTGAGACATTGAATCTGACTGTAGGAAGCTAGCGTACTTCACAGAGGACAGGTCTGATATATCGTATGCTGCCAAGGAGATGTGTCGCAGTGTTCTTTACTAGCTGGAGTTTCCTAAGGGCTGACTTCATGCCCAGATATATTGTACTGCTGTAGTCGAGCCAGGAGGTGACTACAGTGTGTATTACTGAGGCCAGGTCATTTTCCTCCCAGGATAGGACACAGTATCCTTGTCAGCCAAAGATGTTAGGAAACATTGCTCACCAGTGTCGCTATGAGGGCATAGCATCACAGAGGAATCCAGTGGCACTCAGACTAGGGACTGAATTGACTAATTGCAATTGTGTATCTTCAACCAAAGGAGACTATATCAAGGATACACATTCCTCAAAGACATTTCCTCTGCATCCATCTTATTGAGGTTCATCTTCAACTAGCTGTCCTTCATCTGTGTCCTGATCTTGACCAAACACCGCACAAACTTGGTGACTGCTTTGTTATATGTTGTGACATAGAAGGTAAAAAGCTGTGCCGTATCTATGTCCCATTGGCAGGTAAGTCCATGATAATTCACCAGTTCTAGTAGCTGCATATAGATGTTAAACAGGACTGAAGGAGAACAGTCCTTGTGTGACTATGCACGTGTAAGTTCTAGTAGTGAAATGAGTAATTTTCTATCACTATCCCTTGGGTGCATTGTAGGATGGACTAACGCAATTTGAGAGTTCCTCTGCACTCCAGTGGCATTCCTTGATCTACTATCAAATGAGGGAGAGAGGTCAAGGAATATGAGAATGGATGCCTGCCCTCCACCCATCAACAAGAGACTATCTATCAGCACTATTAATAGTGTCCATTCCATGTATTGATCTGAAACCAGAGATTGTACTTGTCTTAGATTATGGAAGGTCTCCATTTAGCTGGATTGTGACTTTTGTCCATATAAGAGAATCCAGTGAAGGAAAAAGTCACTATTACCCTAAAGGACGTTTGCTTTTTTCCCCCTCATTCTTTGAGCCAAAGCTGTTTTACCCAAGAACTTAAGGCTTGCGTGTAAGAGCTATGAATGCCACAACTGAGATACATATGAACAACAAAGGTTTTCTTAAAATGGACTCTAAATTTTGGTGTCACAGATATTCTCAAACAACTACATAAACAGAGGAAAAGCAGTCATTCTGAACTCACTGTTCCTGTGGACACCACCCTTTGGAACTGCTCCAAACCTCAACTGAGTCTTTAGGTAAACCTTTGTTCTGTTTCTGTGATGTTGATGCTGCCTAGAGGAGTAGGAGCTGAATGCAGAACACTCAGGTCCAGTCAAAGGCAGAGTACCTTATGCCAGAATAAAGATCTCATCATCTGTGACTAGTCTACAAGTGTCAAGTAGGAAGGAATTACAGGTGCTAGCTACAGCCCTACAAATCTCATGCATTTGAGCGCAGGATTGACCAGCATAGCTCAGATTGACTAGGTCCTCTTGCAGCCCTGAGAAAGGTACCAAATAAAGCTGTGGAATAATCCTCAGAGTCAGAGGATTCTGAAGGGGGCCATCATTCTTACAGGGCAGAGACAAGCTCCTCTATCCAAGACTGTCCATCTAGAAAAGTAACACAGGAAGGCCTAAACCAGCAAACTAGACTTGCATTGTTGTTCCCAGGTTGTCTTACCCTCTGAAGAGGGCTGGGCCTCTTTAGGGTGATATCAAGAGAACCAAAGCTCCTGCCAAAACCCTATCCAAAATAGGGGTATTCAGTGGGATTCCCTTTCCTCACTCAGGGGAAGGTTGTCAATGGCAAAAGATGAAAAATTGAGCCAGGTCTCATCTAGTGCCTTTCCTTTTTACTTTAGAGATAGCAGCCAAGATATCTGACTTTAGAGATAGCAGCCAAGATATCTGCAGCCAGCATAAAGTGAGATAGGGAACCAGAGACTGTCCAAAGATGGACGGTTGATGGGACAGTTCTGTAGCAAATATGACTTACTGACTGGGCTACTGATGTAGCCAACATGAGAACAGTACACAGTTAAATTTTTACCTTTCTCACTAATCGAAGAGCTTGTGTTCTCTCTACTTCATTACTCTGTTGTATGTCAATGCACCTAAAATAAAACAAAAATTAAATAAAAAATGTGGTTTGTAGATAGAAGTTACCCCTATTCCTAACTATTAACACCTTGGTGCTACTATTCAAGAGATTGCATGAATACTATAACAAACTTACTGTCCAGAAATTCTAGCTTTCAGAGAGCACATGGATCATGACTGGTCACAGAACTTTAGTTTGAGGTTTCTCTTCAATAATAATCTTTATTATAGATGAAGGATCATTAAAACAATTTTCTTATATACGCGCATTTACATAACACTGTGGCGAGATATAAAGGTCTTAATAGTAGTTTTGAGATGCCTACAAAACTGCTAGTCATTTCAGAGGAGTACCAATAACATATTTATAATATACCATATCATCAATCTCATCTTTCCAGACAAAACAAACTAAATTAAATGGCATTAGGATTGAGAGTAACTATCCCCAAAACAAACATGGAAATTCAGAGTTACAGTTAAACTGTAAAGAAATCCAAACATGTTAAAGTATGGAAATATAGTTAAGGTATCCAATTTTATTTCTGACATGTAGTCATGTCATACAATTACAATTAATTCAGAGTTCAGGATCACATTAAACTGATTTTTAGAGACAAGTTTATTTCCCCCCACACATATACTTTTGTTTCCTCATGGTATCATTTCACATGATAGCATTTTCTTTGGATTTGTGTTTCTTTTGATTTGGTTGGCATTCTTGTATAATATTTTATTTAAAAAGGAAGTTTCCCAAAAGAAAATAGAAAATACCTTAAAATACCAAGAATCAACATTTACAGAGAATATTAAGATAGTCATTTCCACACATACCCCACAATCAGTCAAAGATGAGAAAATTAAGTAAGTCATTGTAATATAATAAAATCTAGGAAAATTACCTAGCTATCAAGTAATCCACTTTCAATTTTAGCACCTTTTGTAGAACACTGGAGTCTCGGATGAGATAGCGAAGGGCTCGCAACCCTGCTGCTCGCACCTCTTTTGCTTCATTCAGTAAAGCTAATCGCAAACTACAATGGAAAAAAAATAAGTAGGAAAACAAATTACACAACAACAAATAGAGCTTCCATTTGAGGGACAGACACGGTTTACTTACATGAAAATAATTTAACACTTAAAGGGAAATTTTCCTTACCTTATTAATTTTCTTCCTTTGAGATCTACGCCAGTCCAGTCACTTGGGTAAAGCACCTTTCAGCCAGCAGATGTAGACAGTACATTGAGATTTTTGGTTCTGTCACTCCCCCCATACACAGAGGTTTGAAGGCTCCCAGACTTAAGATGAATCTTTGAAAGCAGGTCATATAATATTATTTGCTAAGTGAAATATATCAGAGAACTGATACTTTGTTCTCTCATGTGTGACTTGCTATTTGGGGGGAAAAAAAATCAAGAGGAGATAATACTGGTCTTCAAAAGAAGGTGTTCTGCACTGTCAATATTATAAAGAAAATGGTTAGGAAAATTTCCCTCTCCGGTAGACCATGTCAGTTCATACATATGGAACTTATAAGCGGCGTCCTGCATGGAATAAGGAAGGAGTAGTGCCTGATTGCCTGCACTACTCACTAAGTCACATAGTAGCCACTTCCTGAACATTAATTTGAAGTACTTAGAGAAAGTAAACAAGGGAAAATATGTGGCTGCTTACATATCACTAGTAATGATGCAGCTCATAATGTAGATAACTTTCTGGTCAGGTAGACTGAAGAAAAAAAAAGTCTTATCTGCACTGTAGCCAGTTTCCCTACCTAAAACTTTATCCACTTAAGGATATTGATGCTGCACGCTTTTTTTTTTTTTTTAACCCCTTCTCTTTCCTTGTAAGGTGCTTGTGCACGATAAGCAGCTATTCCAAAAGCCCAATCTGTTGTACCTTTTTGAAGATTAACCTTTGTAAGATTTAGATGCTAGGACCTAGTTTCTTTGCTATTTCTAGACTTAAAGCAGAAAAACAGCAAATCTGGTCATATATCATCCAAAATTGGGTCATATATCACCTTCAGCATTAAGAGTTTCATCATTAAGGAAATATTCTAAGAATTGCCTCCTCTCAGTGAAAAAAAATCAAGTGTCTCTCTTTATAGGGCAGGGCCCCACAAGTTTTTCTTCTGCTAGCTGAGTTGGTGACAAACAAACAGTAGGTGGCTAAGATATTCTTCCTCTAAAAAGGTTAAAATACAGGAGTAGAAATGAACTGGATATCAGATTTAAGTTCCAAGTAAGTCTGGGTGGGCATGACTACTAGCTTCTTAAGAGCGTTGAGTAAGGATCATGTTCTCATGAATTTTGGCTGTGTCACCTGACAAGTACTCTAACATTTTATACTAGGAAACCTAAAGGATGGACCCAGATTACGTAGCAGCCCTTTTCAATATAGTAGAGTCTTTATTTTCCTGTTCTGTGGTCCTTAAGGGTGCCAACGAGTAGTTTGTTTGGCTACTCAGGACACATCAATCCAAGGGTTTTCAGTTAGGACAACTAATTTCTTCCCTTTCTCACCAAGAGCACCCCCTGACAGTCAATTATATTTCTGGCATGAGAGTGCACAAACAAAGCTTTTGGAACCTTGTACTAGCTCAAGAGACTAGAATTTCCTAGTATTAAAAATACTGGATGTTTCCTCTCCAAATTTAAAGTAGGGGCTACTTTTATAATTAAGAATAGATCCTTCTTGAATGACAAAAGGACAAAGTTTAGAGAAACAATTTTTAATACTTCAAGTGACTGGCTCTTGGAACAGCTAGTTCTAGAGCTCAAAAGAATAGAAGATATTTCTTGATTTAGTCTTAAGTTACACACAGGAGCTAATTCAAGAACGGACAATAGTTTAGCAACTAATGGTGACCACATTATATTTAGGGTTAAGGCTCAAGGGGGAGGCAGGGTACCAAAAGTAACTGACACTAAACTTTAGAAAGGGAGATTTTAATAAAAAGTGGCAAGGCTAATCAATAAACCCCTAAAGTTACAAGCAAAGGAAGTAAAATCCACAAGTAAAATCCATGGCACAGATGCTACTTTTAAAAAAAAAATAGAGTCTTAGACATGCATATTGCTAAACAAAATGTGACCCCAAAAGACAAGGAATAAATCAAAATGACTGAATGGCAAGGTTTGAGAGGCTATTCAAACTGCCTTTACTGCCTTTCAGGAGTCATCCCATAATGCTCCACACTGACAATACAATCGATACAAGCACTCCTGGTGAGAACGTGCACTGCTGACAAGTGTAGCGTGCACACAAACAAGCGATGTAATACCTTCAGCTACTGTATGCTGACATGACTTAGGTCAGATCGAAATGGTATTTCCAAGAGTTCTGAAGGAACTTATGAAGTAGCTGAGCTGCAAATAAAAATACGCTATCATTAAAAACAGCCACTGTCCAAGAAAATTCAAAGGTAACAAATGTAAGTATATTTTAAAAAAAGCTTCTAGGAGTGATCCAAGCAATTACAGAGTAGTGAGCCTTATATATGCACCTGGAAAACTGGTTGAAATGTGAGTTAAAATAGAACAAAACTCTTATAAGATCATATGACAGAATGTGACCAGCACAGTTTGTGCACTGGAAAACTGTGTCTCACTAATCTCTTAGAATTCTTTGGACATATCAATAAAGCGGTGGATAAAGGAGAACCAACTGACATAATATTACTTCCAAAAGATCTCTGATAAAGTTCTGCAGAAGAGGCTATTAAAGAACCTAAATAGCCATGGGGTGAGAGGAAAAGTATTGTCATGGATCACAAACTAATCCTATTCTTTATTTTGTCTCCTATGTAAACTGTCAATTTTCATCATGACAAAAGATGAACAGCATGGTCCCTCAAGGATCCCTAGTAGGTTCCACGGTGTGTGATACATTTATTGTGATCTGGAAAGGGAGATGAGGTAGCAAATCTGGAAAGAAGAAGGGTTTAAGTTAATCAGGATCAGAGAGAACTATGAGGAACTTCAGAGAAACAAACATGCTAGGTGAATGGGCAATATGATGGCATAAGAAATTCAATATTGATAAATGTAAAGTAATGTACAGTGATGGGAAAAAAGTTATACTACTCATTTATTACAGGATTCTAAATTAACTGATCCGCTCAAGGAAGGGCCTTGGGTATTACTACAGACGACTCAATGTGCAGCTGTGATTAAAAAAAAGCTAACAATCTGTTAGGATGCATAAGGAATAGGATGGTAACTAATACAAAAATATTATAGTACTTTTATATAAATCAATAGTGCAGCCTCATCTGGAATATTGTGTATAGTACTGGTCACCCCACCTCAAAAAGGACACTGCAGAACTAGAAGGGAGTTCAAAGAAGAACGACAAGAATGATCAAGGTCAGAGCGACCTAATGTGAGGGTCTGAGGCAGTAGGGCTATTCCTATGAATATCTTGAATTTTCCCTCTCAACTGTGGAGGGAGGGAAGGAGAAAAAAACAAAACAGACATTTCCAAGTTGCCCTCATCGCTGTGGCTCTCTCCTTCCTGAAGAGGATTTTTGTTCCCTAGTGATTACCTCTTACAAACAAGGTATCTGAAGGACTTCAAGTCACCAATCTTAAAATAGCACTGGTCCCCATGGTGGGTATCAGGAAGAGAGAGAAGATATTTGATCCTGGAGGAGATTCATTTTCCCTCTTATGCTTACTCTGGCCACTCTGACTACCCCAAGGTGAAATGACATTCCTATGTACCTTTTTTACTTCCTAGTCCTTGAGCTTGGGTAGAGGGGGGCATGAACCCCATGTATGGATCTACTTTGTGTGTGAAAGCTTGGTACTTCTTGGAATTTTTGTAGGAGTCAGTTATGCTATACTCCTGTGAGGACTAAATCACTGCATGTAGGATAGAGTCCACAGACTGACAGCTACTCCAGGACAGGGCTAAGAACCTCAAAGACTTCTGAGGCCCAAAAGTACTCCACTCTCTCCTTTGCTCAGGAGTTTCTTTCACCTGTCAATGGCACTGAGACTCCATCTGCTGGAGAAAAAACAACTGAACTCTGTGAGCTGTCAAGATCCTTCTATGCAGGGAATGATGTCAAAATCTGTCAGTGTACTGTCTCCATCTGTTGGCAGGAAGAAATTATAATCAAGCACATGGACTAGCAAAAAGGACCAAAGAACAAATTCTAACAATTGCATTTATTCTTGGATAAAAATCTAGCAAATATACACATGGTCTTTAGTTTGCTTAAATATTCCATTGTAATAATAGGTTAAATTAGCAACCTTATACACCTCTACCACGATATAACGCGGTCCTCGAGAGCCAAAAAAATCTTACCGCGTTATAGGTGAAACTGCGTTATATCGAACTTGCTTTGATCCACCGGAGCGTGCAGCCCCGCCCTCCCAGAGCACTGCTTTACCACGTTATATCTGAATTTGTGTTATATCGGGTCGCATTATATTGGAGTAGAGGTGTATGACTAATTCTTAATACCTCATGGTTCAAGAAGACACAAACATTTTTGTAGAATACTTCCTGTGTCTCCAGCAAAACAAATGTATTCTTTAAAATAAATTAAAAACAAAAAGCAAGTTCTTTAAACAGGCTTCTATCTGAACACTTTAAGCATTCTGACATAGGTATTTTTGAAAATGTTAACCTAAATGACTTAGGAGTCAAAGTCTTAAGTCCTATTTTCAGAACTGACTCAATCACTTAGTCTCTACTCCTACTAACTTTCAATTAAACTTAAGTTCCCAAGGCATTTTTGAAAATGGAATATAGGCACTTTTGACATTTTTACCCCATAGTTAAATACAAGAAATCAAAGAAGAAAATAGCAACACCATACACTTAAAGATCCAGGCAGAACAAAAAAAGACCAATTCTTTATTCTTCTTTTAAAAGATCAGTATCAACAATACTGGCTTCAACAGCAAGCATTAAAGCATTGCTTTAAAAATGAGCATTTCTATATAAAGTTCTTTATCCTACAATGACATTTTCAGAAGATCACAAATGACACAGCCAAGGCTGACTGTTCATCTCTGAAGACTTCGTCAGCTTCTATACCCATCTGATCACTACTATGGCAGAATAAATTGCATATATAAATGCATGAAGGTACTGAATAGACTATTTCAATGCCTTTTTAAAAGACAGACTCTCACGCAGATCCTTGAGCAAAGCATCTTCCATGAAAAGGGTCCTCTTTGGCACATCTGCCTATGGATTTTCAGAAAATATCATCATTCTTCCTAGAGAGGGCTTATAGATTTTTATGAGTTTGTTGGGTGTGAATTTTATATCTAAAAATGTTTATTCTTCCTTAGTCATGTCCTGGACTAGGAGGACTTCCTAACTTGGAATTGGAGTACTTGTGGCATCTTGGAGACTAACAAATTTATTTGCACATAAGCTTTCGTGGGCTACATGCTCATATAAATTTGTTAGTCTCTAAGGTGCCACAAGTACTCCTGTTCTTTTTGCGGATACAGACTAACACGGCTGCTACTCTGAAACCGGACTTGGAATTGTATAACAAAATGCACTAGACATGCACCTCTTGAGACCTGTATTAAAATTTGATTTGGTAAAGAAATGAAACTTAATTTGGACATTACAGTCTCTACATCACAAAGCAAGCAAACAATCTGACATGAATTCTAATATACTCAGAAAGAGGATAATGAAAGTGTTATAATTCACAACAAAAAGGAGTATTAACAGAAAGGTACTCAGTAGCACTGACTGAAGCATTCAGTTCCATCTGAGAAAACTCATCATTTAGGAGAAGAAAGTTGCAACATGGTCAGTTTTTCTGAAAGAAACTGAACAAATCCCCACAAAATTTAAGGCAATGTTTTCTGATTTGATTTGATTTTTCTTTGGATCTACTGAGTTCTCAGTATCAGAAGTTCACCTACACTGAATGGCAAAACAATTAGGTTGACTGGAAGAGCCAGCCGCATTTTTGTTGTTTCTGCTACCTAGGCTGAATCCACGGCAAGTTAGCAGTGTCTGTGCAGAAAAGAAGGGATTTAATAAATATAAACAAAAATATTTTTATTCTAAGACATGGTGATAAGATCGAGGCAGATTCCTTTAGAAAGTTTATCTAAAAGTTGCCTTAGTTGCCAATAGGATGATACTGCAAAAAACTGTTAAGTCTCTCTTCAGGGAATTTAGTAAACTATTATAGAAACTTACAGGTGAAATCCTGGCCCCACTTATATAAAAGGAAGTTTTGCCATTGTCTTCAGTAGGGCCAAAATTCCATCCCAAGAGTTTCTGCAAGCCTTTATGAGAGCTACATTTCAGAATATTCTTATTTTACATTACATTCGTGATTAATGCAGCATGAGTTCTGTGCCTTACCTAGAAATGATGTTCTAGTTTATTATTTCCTGAGTTTCTCTTTCCTATTTCCATAAAACTGTTTTATACTTGTATGATTTTACGTATTGTGTGTTATGGAATATTAAACCATTAAAAAATAAGAACTACAAAATACTTGAATTGGGTTTTAAAACTACTTAAAGTTGTTTTCTTTCATTTAATTCAAAACAGCTACTTTAAATGTATATTGTTTAAAGTGTCCAAATATTGCTCAGAAATAATTTACAGAATACTTACCATATTATGATGTCATCATAGGTAAAACCTAATTTTTCTTCAGTGTGGCCAGTATTACAAAGAAGCTGCAAGCAAAACAAAATATTCATGTTTGATAATGCTTTAAAACTGATTTATTCTTTAACGCTTAAAAATATTGCCAGAGACTTTTAAAAGCAATCTAGAGGATTTAGCACTTCTTCCATGAAAATTAACAGATGATGTGTCAATCTCAGAGTGATTTAAAAATCTCAACCATTACTTTTATATAGAATATTTCATTCATTTAACAGCGGACATACCGAGCTCTTCTGCAAAGCTGTACAGAAACAGTGTAGCATGAGAGTCAACAGAATTCCCTCCCAGTCAATTATTGGACTACTCAGTCGTACAAGCACTACTTCTGAAGCTGTTTCCCCGGTCTTCTTGAAGCACTGATCAGATGATCCACTACATGCACTAGTTGGGTGACTGGTCAAGAAGCCTGAAGATGGCTAAACTGAACTACAGTCAAAGCACTTTCTTTTAAAGA
Organism: Lepidochelys olivacea; assembly: GCF_965140295.1. Taxonomy (NCBI): domain Eukaryota; kingdom Metazoa; phylum Chordata; order Testudines; family Cheloniidae; genus Lepidochelys; species Lepidochelys olivacea. The sequence continues at coordinate 28,090,161 of NC_140415.1, forward strand.
TCTGCACTCAGGGGGTCCTTTAAGCAAAGAGAAACAGACAGTCCATTTCCATGTTTTGTAACAGCAGCACAGACTTTCGGACCAAAATTTTCAGAAGCAGCCACTGATTTTGCGTGTCCAATGTAATACATCTTTGGCTTGATATTCAGAGGTGCTGAACTCCCATAGCTCTTTAGAATCAATAGCAAATGAGGCCCACAGTGTCAAGTTGAGTACCCAAAAAGGGAGGCAATCTGTAATTAGCGTCCGCTTTTGAATCGTTTGGTTTTATCTATGACTTTCCAGTAACAGATTGATAAGTACAGTTACCATACCATATCTGGGCCTAAAACCAGACAGAGGTGTCAAGAAAAAGGTCTAGAAAGTGCTAGTGTTACTTCTCCACAATCTTCCCTAAAGAAGGAAGACTGGAAATAAGATAATGGGTAAAAACCTCAAAATCTAGTTTTCGCTTCTTGAGTGAGATCTGACAATTCCTTTTTGCCTTTCACTAACAAACTCCTCTAATAATGGCCTCACCACCCCATAATACAATTAGACTATTCAAGTACAATATAAATCCCACTCAGACTGGAGCTCAACCTTTTTCCAAGCACTTCCAGAACCTCAGTGAATAACACTGGTTGAAACAGAACAGACTTTGCATATGCCCCCTCTGTCCTGACATCAGAGACTGACAGAATCTAAATCAGAATGAGCTTACTAACGTACACCAAAACCCTCACAATGAGAAACTCAACAGGAAAGGGGTATACCGACCTCAAAATAGCAATCTTTAACATTTGCTTAAAGATTCTTACTATATTTCTGGCTCAGTATTCACAGAATGCATCCATGAAGTGAGCTGTAGCTCACGAAAGCTTCTGCTCAAATAAATTTGTTAGTCTCTAAGGTGCCACAAGTACTCCTTTTCTTTTTGCGAATACAGACTAACAGCTGCTACTCTGAAACCTATTCAGAGTGTGTGTTTAGTGCCATCAATAATACACAAACAAAATGTAATATTGAAAATTTAGTATCCAATATACTTACTGTTCAATGTACTAAGCCAAAATATTTAATGTGTGTTCTGTATTCTCCCTATCTCTGTCACTCAGACTCCTGTAATCAGTGGAGCGCAAATCATTTAGATAGGATTCTATTTTTAAAAACCAGATTTTGCTGCCGATAAACTAGATTTAAATGATTTTTTAGGTATACTTCCTGCAAAAAATGTGACCCTTCTAGGTTTTATGTTGTGACTCTTAGTCCTTTCAATGTTAAGGCCATTTAAATTTAAAAACCACTTCACAAATACATGTAATTAGATGTAAGTACATCTTGCTTAATGAATTTTTTTCTATACTGTGAGAAAACAAAAAACAAACACAGTTGTATGTTGAACTCCAACACCATTAAAAAGGAGCAGACCAGATAGTAAAAACTTGATCTAGAATGGCTACATTTTGCTTCAAAACTATTCTGAAATATTTGGGATTATGTATTTGCCTTAAAAATAAGTACACACATTGTTACAAGGTAATTTCAATAAATTTACAAATATAAAGCCTAATTTTTCTCCTGGTTTCCAAATTGTAGTGAGCTCAACACCAGACATCTGCATGCATTAACTGGTTATGACAGTGTGTCACATCCTGGTATTAACCTATTTTTGTGACTCCACCTAATATTGAATTGCCTATGGCCACTTTAGCATTTCTACTGATGTCTTATGAAGTGTAAAAATTGGTTGACAAAACGGTGTGAGGAAATACTTGCTAAAAGTGTTTTTTTGTTGTATTCCAGACAAGTGAGTCAATACTTGTTTAGGTACATCATTTTAGGAAAAATTATTCACGCCCTCTCCCCCCAAATGTAAATATCTGTGAAACAAGAAAGTTATGCTTTCATAGAACTTTCTTCAGGAGCCTTAACAAGCATTTTCACTTTGAAAAATCTGAGTGATAATTTAAGTATGAAAAAAACATCTTTCCAAAGAGCAAAAATATTCCCTACTGAGTAGAGAGATTTCTTTTTTTCCTGTATAAGAAGGTGTGAGAACTAGAAAACAATGTCAGACAACAGTAGTATTGGCAGGTCTGAAAGCGTGGGTAATTCTGCAAAGGATAAGAGAAAGATGAGTTTTTCCAGTATCATGCACCAGGATTAAGATTACACTACTGGCCTGTAAATTACTTTAAAATGGGATTAGTTATAAATTACAAAGTAATATCTCTTTGAAGGGAAGCTGGAAGACTGTCCACCATGTCAAAGTTGGTGAATCATAACAAAATAATTTTAGATACATCAGATATCTGCAAGATTCTTCTCTACGGTATATTTTTAGTGCTTTGTACAGTCCATTCTCCAATAAAGTTCCTTTTAGAAAATATTCAAATTCAATATATTGAAACTTATTCCTGAAGAAAGAGAGGCTTAATCTAACCCTGATTTGCAAGGAAAAATTCATAACTTAATCTGATTACACACATGGTTCCATAATTCTGTTTCTATCCTAATAGTTTTAATGTGAATTGGAGAGCAAAAAAGAATACACAGATACAGAATTCACACTAACGTAAGAGCCAGACGTTAACTATAACTAGTGGGTATATGCCATGTAATATGCTATAGAGGTAAAATGTAACATTGGAATTTTCTCTCATTAAACAAACAGATAGCATTCTATTGTTTTTAAAAACTGGTCAAAAAAGAAACCTGGTTTGACTGCAATGGTTTCAGTTTTCCATCAGCGTAGAAGAACACATGCCTTCCAGCACTCCCAAACCCCACCAGTCCTCATTGAGTTCCCTCTGTTCCCACTATTACAATAGTGGAAACAACTCTCCAGGGATCTGAGAACAGCCTTTTAAAGACTTCATCTCCATGGATAGTAGGAGCATCAAAACCATACTATCACAGCCTACAATACCCTGACAACATCTTCAGAGTTCTTCACTGCTCTCATCAGGTCTTCTCACTTCTTCTGTAAGGTCTCCAGACAACTTCTCAGCTAAAAATACATTAAATAATTTCCTAATATTACTTTTCCATGCAAGCCATTGCCATTAACTGGGCCATCTGCATTGTTGTTCGATTTAGTTCACTAACTCCCTGTTGCCAAGCCTATTTAATGATGTCACCTCTACTTATGATTTTGTTCCTTATTTCTCTTCCCTTTGATCATTTTTACCCCTTCATCTTTGACTTCGCCTTATATCTCCTCCTCTCACTATTTTTCTACTTTCATTACTCTAGTTTCTTCATTTCCACAACACAACTGCATTATGGAAGGAAAAGAAACAGAGGAGAGGATAAATTAAAACAGTGCTCTAGAACAGTGGTGGGCAACCTGCGGCCCATCAGGGTAATCCACTGGCAGGCCGTGAGATGGTTTTACATTGACCATCCGCAGGCACGGCTTCCCACAGCTCCCATTGGCCGGGAACGGCAAACCGCGGCCACTGAGAGCTGCGGGCAGCCATGCCTGCGGATGGGCTACTTCCTATTGAACCACCAAGATGGGCTCATAGCCACAATGATCTTATTGATGAAACCTTCACCCTTCCTCTCTTCATCTCTGTCCTACCATTTTCTGTCATGCTTAAAATCAGATTTTAAGAAATTCAGTGCAAGGTCGTGGTCTTTTTATTTGTCCTGTAAAGTGCCAGGCACTGTTACAAATAGGAATATTAAAAATTATGCTTGCTATAAGGAAGGCAAGGTAAAGATCTTAATGTAAAAAAAAAAAGAGAGAGACTTAAGATAAGGAGGAAGTAAGATGGATTGCATATGTGAAGGAGAAAAAATTTAAGGTATTTGATATTACAAGCATTTTGTTCACTTTCCATAAGACATAAGACTTCGTTTTTGAGCACATCACCATTACTCAACAAATAAGCCATTTGTAAATGTTTCTAATCTGGTTCATTAAAAAAATGCTGTTCACAGTGTACACAAATACAATGACAACACTGGAAACTCAAATCTTCCAGAACATTGTCTTCAACGAAATAAGAGAATAAGTGTCTTTACAATGCCTCCCTTCCCATCCCTAATTACTTAAATGAAGAATGAAAATTCATATCTGGAATAATTTAAATGGTATGTTATGCAAATCATATTAAAAAATATTTTTATGTTCATTCTTCTCCCCTTCAACGCCCCCCTCAAGTTGGAATGTTGAGGAAGGAGTGATACAGGGGATAAAATGGATAAACACTTAGATTTTTTACTTCTGTTCAACTATTGTTCAAATACAAAATAATTTCTATTGAGAGAGATTGGAGTCTAAGGGTATGTCTACACTACGGAATAAGGTCGAATTTACAGAAGTCGGTTTTTTAGAAATCGGTTTTATATATTTGAGTGTGTGTCCCCCCACAGAAAATGCTCTAAGTGCATTAACTCGGTGGAGTGCTTCCACAGTACCGAGGCTAGAGTCGACTTCCGGAGCGTTGCAAGGTGGATAGCTATCCCACAGTTCCCGCAGTCTCCGCTGCCCATTGGAATTCTGGGTTGAGATCCCAATGCCTGATGGGGCTAAAACATTGTTGCGGGTGGTTCTGGGTACATATCGTCAGGCCCCAGTTCCCTCCCTCCCTCCGTGAAAGCAGCAGCAGACAATCGTTTCGCGCCTTTTTTCCTGAGTTACCTGTGCAGACGCCATACCACGGCAAGCATGGAGCCTGCTCCGGTAACCGTCATCCTACGTCTCCTGGGTGCGGGCAGACGCGGTACGGCTTTGCTACACAGTAGCAGCAACCCCTTGCCTTCTGGCAGCAGACGGTACAGTACAACTGGTAGCCGTCATCGTCATGTCCGAGGTGCTCCTGGCCACGTCGGCTGGGAGCGCCTGGACAGACATGGGCGCAGAGACTTAATTTAGAGTGACTTGACCAGGTCATTCTCTTTAGTCCTGCAATCAGTCCTATTGAACCGTCTTATGGTGAGCAGGCAGGTGATACGGATTGCTAGCAGTCGTACTGTACCATCTTCTGCCAGGCAGGCAAGAGATGAGGATGGCTAGCAGTCGTACTGTACCATCTTCTGCCGAGCAGCCATGAGATGTGGATGGCATGCAGTCCTTCTGCACTGTCTGCTGCCAGCCAAAGATGTAAAAGATAGATGGAGTGGATCAAAACAAGAAATAGACCAGATTTGTTTTGTACTCATTTGCTTCCCCCCCTCCCCTGTCTAGGGGACTCATTCCTCTAGGTTACACTGCAGTCACTCACAGAGAAGGTGCAGCGAGGTAAATCTAGCCATGTATCAATCAGAGGCCAGGCTAACCTTCTTGTTCCAATAAGAACGATAACGTAGGTGCACCATTTCTTATTGGAACCCTCCGTGAAGTCCTGCCTGAAATACTCCTTGATGTAAAGACACCCCCTTTGTTGATTTTAGCTCCCTGAAGCCAACCCTGTAAGCCGTGTCGTCAGTCGCCCCTCCCTCCGTCAGAGCAACGGCAGACAATCGTTCCGCGCCTTTTTTCTGTGCGGACGCCATACAAAGGCAAGCATGGAGGCCGCTCAGCTCACTTTGGCAATTAGGAGCACATTAAACACCACACGCATTATACAGCAGTATATGCAGCACCAGAACCTAGCAAAGCGATACCAGGCGAGGAGGCGACGTCAGCGCGGTCACGTGAGTGATCAGGACATGGACACAGATTTCTCTGAAAGCCTGGGCCCTGCCAATGCATGCATCATGGTGCTAATGGGGCAGGTTCATGCTGTGGAACGCGGATTCTGGGCTCGGGAAACAAGCACAGAGTGGTGGGACCGCATAGTGTTGCGGGTCTGAGACGATTCCCAGTGGCTGCGAAACTTTCGCATGCGTAAGGGCACTTTCATGGAACTTTGTGACTTGCTTTCCCCTGCACTCAGGCGCATGAATACCAAGATGAGAGCAGCCCTCTCAGTTGAGAAGCGAGTGGCGATAGCCCTGTGGAAGCTTGCAACGCCAGACAGCTACCGGTCAGTTGGGAATCAATTTGGAGTGGGCAAATCTACTGTGGGGGCTGCTGTGATGCAAGTAGCCCACTCAATCAAAGATCTGCTGATATCAAGGGTAGTGACCCTGGGAAATGTACAGGTCATAGTGGATGGCTTTGCTGCAATGGGATTCCCTAACTGTGGTGGGGCCATAGACGGAACCCATATCCCTATCTTAGCACCGGAGCACCAAGCCGCCGAGTACATAAACCGCAAGGGGTACTTTTCGATAGTGCTGCAAGCTCTGGTGGATCACACGGGACGTTTCACCAACATCAACGTGGGATGGCCGGGAAAGGGGCATGACGCTCGCTTCTTCAGGAACTCTGGTCTGTTTCAAAAGCTGCAGGAAGGGACTTTATTCCCAGACCAGAAAATAACTGTTGGGGATGTTGAAATGCCTATATGTATCCTTGGGGACCCAGACTACCCCTTAATGCCATGGCTCATGAAGCCATACACAGGCAGCCTGGACAGTAGTCAGGAGCTGTTCAACTACAGGCTGAGCAAGTGCAGAATGGTGGTAGAATGTGCATTTGGACGTTTAAAGGCGCGCTGGCGCAGTTTACTGACTCGCTTAGACCTCAGCGAAACCAATATTCCCACTGTTATTACTGCTTGCTGTGCGCTCCACAATATCTGTGAGAGTAAGGGGGAGATGTTTATGGCGGGTTTGGAGGTTGAGGCAAATCGCCTGGCTGCTGGTTACACGCAGCCAGACACCAGGGCGGTTAGAAGAGCACAGGAGGGCGCAGTACGCATCAGAGAAGCTTTGAAAACCAGTTTCATGACTGGCCAGGCTATGGTGTGAAAGTTCTGTTTGTTTCTCCTTGATGAAACCCCCGCCCCTTGGTTCACTCTACTTCCCTGTAAGCTAACCACCCTCCCCTCCTCCCTTCGATCACTGCTTGCAGAGGCAATAAAGTCATTGTTGCTTCACATTCATGCATTCTTTATTCATTCATCACACAAACAGGGGGATGACTACCAAGGTAGTCCAGGACGGGTGGTGGAGGAGGGAAGGAAAATGCCACACAGCACTTTAAAAGTTTACAACTTTAAAATTTATTGAATGACAGCCTTCTTTTTTTGGGGCAATCCTCTGTGGTGGAGTGGCTGGTTGGCTGGAGGTCCCCCCACCGCGTTCTTGGGCGTCTGGGTGTGGAGGCTATGGAACTTGGGGAGGAGGGCGGTTGGTTACAGAGGGGCTGCAGTGGCAGTCTGTGCTCCAGCTGCCTTTGCTGCAGCTCAACCATACACTGGAGCATGCTGGTTTGGTCCTCCAGCAGCCTCTGCATTGAATCCTGCCTCCTCTCATCACGCTGCCGCCACATTTGAGCTTCAGCCCTCTCTTCAGCCCGCCACTTACTCTCTTCAGCCCGCCACCTCTCCTCCCGGTCATTTTATGCTTTCCTGCACTCTGACATTATTTGCCTCCACGCATTCGTCTGTGCTCTGTCAGTGTGGGAGGACAGCATGAGCTCGGAGAACATTTCATCGCGAGTGCGTTTTTTTTTTCTTTCTAAGCTTCACTAGCCTCTGGGAAGGAGAAGATCCTGTGATCATTGAAACACATGCAGCTGGTGGAGAAAAAAAAAGGGACAGCGGTATTTAAAAAGACATTTTATAAAACAGTGGCTACATGCTTTCAGGGTAAACCTTGCTGTTAACATTACATACATAGCACATGTGCTTTCGTTACAAGGTCGCATTTTGCCTCCCCCCACCGCGTGGCTACCCCCTCAACCTTCCCCCCTCCCTGTGGCTAACAGCGGGGAACATTTCTGTTTAGCCACAGGCAAACAGCCCAGCAGGAATGGGCTCCTCTGAGTGTCCCCTGAAGAAAAGCACTCTATTTCAACCAGGTGACCATGAATGATATCTCACTCTCCTGAGGATAACACAGAGAGATAAAGAACGGATGTTGTTTGAATGCCAGCAAACATACACTGCAATGCTTTGTTGTACAATGATTCCCGAGTATGTGTTACTGGCCTGGAGTGGTAAAGTGTCTTACCATGGAGGACGCAATAAGGCTGCCCTCCCCAGAAACCTTTTGCAAAGGGTTTAGGAGTACATCTAGGAGAACCGCAAATGCCAGGGCAAATTAATCCTTTCACATGCTTGCTTTTGAACCATGTATAGTATTTTAAAAGGTACACTCACCAGAAGTCCCTTCTCCGCCTGCTGGGTCCAGGAGGCAGCCTTGGGTGGGTTCGGGGGGTACTGGCTCCAGGTCCAGGGTGAGAAACAGTTCCTGGCTGTCGGAAAAACCGGTTTCTCCGCTTGCTTGCTGTGAGCTATCTACAACCTCATCATCATCTTCTTCGTCCCCAAAACCTGCTTCCGTATTGCCTCCATCTCCATTGAAGGAGTCAAACAACACGGCTGGGGTAGTGGTGGCTGAACCCCCTAAAATGGCATGCAGCTCATCATAGAAGCGGCATGTTTGGGGCTCTGACCCGGAGCGGCCGTTCGCCTCTCTGGGTTTCTGGTAGGCTTGCCTCAGCTCCTTCAGTTTCACGCGGCACTGCTTCGGGTCCCTGTTATGGCCTCTGTCCTTCATGCCCTGGGAGATTTTGACAAAGGTTTTGGCATTTCGAAAACTGGAACGGAGTTCTGATAGCACGGATTCCTCTCCCCAATCAGATCCCGTACCTCCCGTTCGGTCCATGCTGGAGCTCTTTTGCGATTCTGGGACTCTATCATGGTCACCTCTGCTGATGAGCTCTGCATGGTCACCTGCAGCTTGCCACGCTGGCCAAACAGGAAATGAGATTCAAAAGTTCGTGGTTCTTTTCCTGTCTACCTGGCCAGTGCATCTGAGTTGAGAGTGCTGTCCAGAGCGGTCACAATGGAGCACTCTGGGATAGCTCCCGGAGGCCAATACCATCGAATTGTGTCCACAGTACCCCAAATTCGAGCCGGCAAGGTCGATTTAAGCGCTAATCCACTTGTCAGGGGTGGAGTAAGGAAATCGATTTTAAGAGCCCTTTAAGTCGAAATAAAGGGCTTCATTGTGTGGACGGGTGCAGGTTTACATCGATTTAACGCTGCTAAATTCGACCTAAAGTCATAGTGTAGACCAGGGCTAATAAACATTTTTCTATCACTAACGCTTAGTGAACTTCATTAATATAAGTTACAATAAAATGTAAAAATCAATAAAGATTATACATACAAATAAATGCCTCTGCACAACAAGCATTCTTGATGGCAGTTTCACCAAGACCAAAGACCACACAGGTTTGGGGAATAAGCTATCATTTTACCCTCTACAGATGGTTCTGTCTCATCAAGGTTGAAACACTGGCATGAAAATGTAGACTATTACACTGACTCGTCATGTATCTTAGTGGTTTCTCAAACTTTTGTTCACAGAACATTTGTCCTTTTTGGTCCAGAGAACAGCATAAGAACCCAGGCGTAGGGAACTCGGAAGTTGCTAGGAGGAGGTCTCTCTTCATGAGTGATCAAAATGATCCCTTCTGGCCTTGGGATCTGAAAGTGATGGTAAGCCACTCCTGAATCTCTTAGGGTATGTCTAAACTTCCAAAATAAAAACAAAGCCACATGCACACATGGCAGAGCATCTCAAAGCCCATGTCAACTGACTTGGCTTTGCAGGGCTCACACTATGAAACTAAAAATAGTGATGTAGACATTCCTGCTCGGGCTGTGGATGGGTTAGGTTCTGTAGCCTGCTATGTGCAGACTAGAATCAGGTCAGAATAGAATTGTTATGGTCCCTTCTGGCCTTAAAAAAAAAAAATCTATGACTCTGTACTGCTATATTAAGCCCCGTGGTGTGAGCCCTGCAAGCCCAAACTCAGTTGACCCAGGTTCTGAGACCCTGCTGTGTTGTTTTTTTTTTTTTTTTTTTTTTAAAAAACACACAGTGTAGACATACTCATAGAGGGTTTAAGATTACAAGTCCTCTTAATTTGGCACCTTTCACTAATGCTAGTTTACATATTCCAAAAGCCCACAAAATAATACTGTAGAAATTCAGTCCTTCACAAATTAACACAGCTGTTCTCCAGTTATGGTCCACAGAACACTGGTGATCCATGAAGCACTTGCTGATCACGAGGTTGTGGTTCCTCTATGTTTGCTGATGCTAAATTGTGTAAAAATCAGTTAAAAATACATTAGTTTTCTAATATTACTTTTTCATGCAAGCAATTACTACAGTTGCCACACGTGTTATGGAATCAAATGAGGAGGGAAGTGCTCAACACAATCACAAATGGGAGGGGCAGAGGGTCCACAAGATTCTCAGTATTAAAGCCCATATATCTATAAATATAAAAAACATTTGGTAACTTTTGTATATCTGTACTCCTATTGTATATAATGGAGAAGAGGTTGCAATTTAATCTGAAAGTTTTATTAGTAAACAAAACCCTCTTAATTACATTAAGTTTTAGAACAAATCTCCAATCTATTAATTTGCCAATTTCTTCTCATTTCACCTTCATATGCCTTAAGTACATCAATCTATTTGTACAGAATGCTAAACTCTTGTTAAGAATAGATACACTGATCAGAAGGACTTTTGACCTCCACGTTTAACAATCAACATGCACTTCATTTCATATATCTATAAGTTCAAACATGGCTAGAATACAAAACTGTCCTCTACATTCCAATATTTGGCTTAGATACTCATGTAGTTTACTAAAATGGAAATGGGCTAGCATACCTTTTAAATTCCTGGAATTAATACAAGCATACCAAGAGAATTAGTTTGTAAGTTTTAACATTAATACACTTTTGCTGCCTGTCACTCATTCGTATTTACTGGCTATAATTCAGTTCTGAAATTCACATATTACAATACAACAGAAAATCAAAAAGAAAAATAGAACAGATTCCTGGAATGGTTAATTTAATATTAGCACAAAAATGTTACGCTAGGCCACACAGTGGCTTTTTATCCCACATATTTCAATGAAGATCTTTTCGTGCTTATTGTCACCCATGAGTTGTTCATGTTACTGGGATGAGTCATAGCAATTCTAGCACCATAGAAGCATGACTTAGAAACAGCAGCTCAAAACAGCAAACCCACAGAAGGTCCACAGCATATACAAAATTGAATATAGTCTATTAACTGTAATGAATAGGTAATACATTAGTGAGATACAGAATAACATAGAATTAAATAATAATGAAAGGCCTTGTGACATGCCCTAAAGATGGCAACAGAATCTAGATCTGAACTAGTCTACTCCGAAAAAAGAAAAGGAGTACTTGTGGCACCTTAGAGACTAACGAATTTATTTGAGCATAAGCTTTCGTGAGCTACAGCTCATTTCATTGGATGTATTCCGCAGCTCACTTCATCGGATGCATTCGAAATGCATCTGATGAAATGAGCTGTAGCTCACGAAAGCTTATGCTCAAATAAATTTGTTAGCTTCTAAGGTGCCACAAGTACTCCTTTTCTTTCTGCGAATATAGACTAACACAGCTGCTACTCTGAAATCTATTCTGAAAGTTTGTTACACAGCTGACTCTCTTTGACAGAACGTCATTGTGGGCTCTTTCATGTTTCATCATAGCCTTTCTGAACCACCTTGTATCACAGTAATGTAGCTGTCATGGTGGGTCACGCAATCAGTCGATGAATGCAAGTGTTAACACAACAACTTGAAAAGGCAATGGCAGCAGACTAGAAGCCAATGCAAGGACCAAAGGCACAGCCTATACTGTTGAGCTGTCAGGTTACTATGTATTGCATGAACTGAAGGTTCTGCCTTACACTTCCCCATTCTGCCCTTGCTACAGTGAATTTCAGCAAATATATGGACCATTGTGGCTGGATTCTCATCTAGCAGGAAGGGGCAAAGTTTCTAGTAAATTGGAAGGCAACAATATGAAAGGGAAGGTGAAAACAGCTTTGACAACATTTCACCAAAAAGAGCCCCCACAACTTTCCTGAATTGCTTACGATCTCTTTTCATTCTCTTCTAGAACAAAATGTTGCAGTCAAAGTAATTTCTGCTCCTATTTCTTTCTACTCTCTCACGCCGTTCATTCACCTAATCCACATGCCTTCTTCCTTTTCCACCCCAAAGCCTGCAACAGCTTTCCTTGTGCAATCAGACCTCTCCACATTAAAATCCCCCCTGTGAACATGCTTCTATAAAGCCTTAAGATGATGTTCACTGCTCTACTTTAACACATCCAACTGCTACTGGCACAGCACATATAAATTTTCATCTGAACTAGTTCACAACATCCTTAGTACAAGGAGCATGTCATCTTTACATATAAAATTCCGAAGTTAGTACTCAAAATTAGTAGTAATTATGATCTTTACAGAACAGAAGAAATGCACGGAACAAGAAAAATGAAGTGTCTTTTCTGTTACACAAGCCTAGTGAACTGCTTCATGAAAAAGTCAGTTTAATTTTTGCCACCATCATGTGCTCTTATGAAGAAATTTTTTTTCAAGCCTATTAGTAGCATTTTAATTATAATAGCAAAAATTCATAGAGCCTGCAAAAATTAATTCTTCATACCTGCAAACTCTCATTCCCAAGAGAACTGGACTTGTAACTCTTATTATAAGCAATCTGAAAAAAGTCAGAGCCAATATTCTAAATAGCTATTAGACAAATATATTTAACTGCAGCACATGAGTCTTTTTAAATTAAAATAAAATCCTCAGATTTGGCAAAAATATTACCCCACTTTTACCAAACCTATATTTGGTAAAACTGAACCAAGGGATCTTTGTTCATGCAGAAGTCAGATAAATTAATTTGGACTTTTCCTGCCAGAACTCATGTCTGATGTTATGATTTCTAGCCATTCTGGGACATTTGAATGTGTTAGCTTCAGATTTATTTTCTTTTAAAAGGATTGGTTTTGAACAGAATTTATTGCACAAAATAGGTCTACTTTTTTTTTTTTTTTTAATGTATGTATTTACATTCCAGGAATTTTCAAACAAAATCCTTTAGGATTTTATTGGTCTGGAGTAGATATACTCATTACTTTATCTACTGAAGTGATGTCAGAAGGTAGGCACGATTGTGACACATGTACATGCTTAAGAGATCATATCACCAGTTCCCTCTGCCCTCACCTTAAAAGGAGCTTTTAACTCTTAGGATATAGTCCTCACTAAATAATGGCATTTCAACCATCAAATCAGCGAGTGTTAACATAGAAAACGTATCTATAAATAGGATAATTTTGAAAATGTTACATTTTTTCATGACATACTTAATTTTACCTAATGCTGATGACTAGCAACCCACAAACACATGAATGCTTATATACTGCTGGCCCTCTGACTGAACATTTGCTTGCTTTTCCATTATTAAGGCTACAATTCTGTCACAGAGGTTGCGGAAGTCACGGAATCTGTGACTTCCAAAGATCTCCGTGACTTCAGCACCGGCGGCTGGGCGCTGCAGGGTCCTGTTGCCTCCCGCACCGGCAGGGCACTGTGAGGCACCCCTGCTGCCTGAAGCAGCAGGCCCCCAAGCTCTGAGCCTCCATGGGCAGCAGAGGTACCCCAGAGCCCACCGGCTGCAGCAGCAGCAGGGGGACCTCCGCAAGCCCCCAGCTGCCACTGAGGGGGACCCCACACAGCTCCCCACTGCAGCAGCAGCAGGGGGGATCCCTGCAGCTCCCCATTGCCAGGGAGGGAGTAGGGGGACCCTGCAACTTCCCACCATCATGCGGGCTCAGGGGACTCTGGAGCTCTGAACCCGCAGAGATGATGGGAGCCCCAGAGCTCCCAGCCACCCTACAGCTGCCCAGCCCATTCCCATTTTATCATGGATATTTTTAGTAAAAGTCAGGGACAGGTCACAGGCTTCCATGAATTTTTCTTTATTGCTCGTGACCAGTCCCTGACTTTTACTAAAAATATCCATGACAAAAATCTTAGCCTTACCCTAAAGGGGACCCACCCATCTTTGATCCCTTCTGTGATCACAGAAGGTCTGTAAGGTTCCCAACTTCTTGCTGGCTAATATTGAAACCATGTTAAACTTTTTTACGAATTTCCTTGGGTTTTTCCCCATCCCAATGGTATTTGGGAAGGAAATGACAAGTGGTTTATATACCAGCATTTGCTCTACTTTTACAATTGTAATCAGTGGAAAATATCCACTGGATTCCAAGTATATAATTCAGAAGCCATTTATAGAAGCCTAAATTATAAAAAATTATTAAATTTACTCACATGAACTTTTTCACCTCATATTTGCCTACTGTGAGGTTTCTTGCCCGTTTCAAGCCTAAGAGTAGAATATAAATAATGAACAGCAAAAAAATCTTTCACAGGATATTATAAAAACCTCTTTCCAAGAGACAGAGGTTTATTTAAAAAACAAAAATTTAAAAAAACCATTTATTTCCACTTGCATTTCCTATCAAACCACTCACTAAGGAAAATCACCTATCCAGCTTACAAACATTACAATCTAGATCAATCTAATACCATAACTCCAAAACATAACACTCAAACACACTCAGACTCCTTAGGTCCGTAACAAACTCCTTTTCAATACCAGCATACAACCACCAACAGCTCATACATCTTTTAATTCCTCAAAAAACACAGAGATGTAAAATCTTATCTCTGTCATCAGCAAGATTAAGAAACATGCTTGTGTTAGAAAAATCTATAACGTATTTATCAAGAAAGAAATATAAAAGGTCAGAGTTAAGTTGTGCAAGACATTTTTTTTGAGGATTTGGAGGGTACATCTTCAGTGAAATCTGCCTACAAGTCTAACCTTTCCCTTTCCCATTTTACTCTCCTTTGTGCCTCCATTACTACTAATATTGGGGGATGGGCAGCCTTGCAGGCAAATTTGCCTAACACGCACAGCTTGTGTCTCCTAGCCCACTCCCTCCAACCTTTTTCCAACTCTTATGGCATGTCTACACTTAAAACGCTACAGCAGTGCAGCTGTGCCATTTCAATGTACACACTACCTATGGTGATGGGAGGAACTCTCCCATCGGCGTAGGTAATCCACCTCTCTGAGAGCTTGTCTACACTGGCAAGTTTTGTCACCAAAAACTGACTTTTGGCAACAAAACAGCAAGACCATACACACTACAATGGGACTTTTGTCGTGAAAAACGCCCAGTTTTGGCGACAAAAAACTTCCACCCCTATGAGAGACTTTAGTCTTTCCCCCTTCCTTTATTGTCAACAAAGAGCCAGTGTAGACACTGCTGATTGTTTTATCGACAGAACTGGCTTCCGCCAGTATCCCACAATGCCTATCCTGATTGCTTTGCTCAGTGTTTTGATCTCTGCTGCCCTGCAGACATGCGCCCCTCCCCTTTCAAAGCTCTGAGAAGTATCTGTGTGCTGCTCCATTTCCAAATCATTGGAATGCTCCTGTTCTGCCCTGCACTAGGAACAGACTGCTGCTGCAAGGGGAGGGGGACAGACTGCTGTGCTGCTTTGCCATTCCTCAGCATGGAGAGCTCACAGAACTACTCATGATGCTGCTCTCAGCAGCTGAGGGGGCTGTGGGAGAACTCTGAGAAGAAAGGCATCTAGGACAATACCATGTCTCTATCAATAGCCTGCAGTTGGAATGATAGCCTGGCGTAAAACTGAAGAAGGGAACAGGGATGGCTTGGGAGTGGAGTAGAGATGTTTATGAGAGAAGTGGTGCTGTGGAGCTGGGAAAGTTGAGCAGTAGCATCATGAAAAGAAGTGGTTGACAACGGAAGTACACGATGGCCACTGGGACATCTGTGAGCTCTTGATCACTAAGGCTTTGTCTACACTGGAAACTGAATGACAGTTCAGGTTGCTTGGAGGTATCTCGTGTACTTCCAGAAAGTCAAGTTCAGCAAAACTCAAAACTTCTAAAAGCAAGAAATACAGAATTGAGGTAAAGGTCAATGCAACCTTAATTTTGACTTCCTTGAGCTATAGGAATAATCTCCGTGCACTTCAGCTGCACTCACTGTATAAGGTGTAGCTGTGTTGAATGATGCAGGAATTAGATGGGTTTCAGAGTAACAGCCGTGTTAGTCTGTATTCGCAAAAGCTTATGCTCAGATAAATTGGTTAGTCTCTAAGGTTCCACAAGTACTCCTTTTCTTTTTAGGAATTAGATGGAGCAACTCTGCAGAGTTCTGATTGTTATACAAGGTGATGGGGGGGGATATGACTCCACCCCTCACCTCACCCCTATGCATGATTAAAGGAAAGAGGTGCACAGGTACTTTCAAAGATCTAGTGTGCCTCCTTTCAGCACCGTGTTGCGTAGGTTGCATTAGTAGCAGGGCTTCTTCTTGCAATGGGGCTTCCCAACAGTTAGTTACAATGGAAGTGTGGACTATGGGCTTAATGAAAAGTAAATGAAATTTAGCAATAAGTGGTATTGCGTGCATAAGGTGAAGGGGTTGCAAAATTTAAACAGATGTGAGGGTTTTTTCTGAGTAAGGCTAAGCACTTGAGTGTTGAGCAGGTAGAGGCAGCTCCTGTTCAGTACAGCACAAAGGCAGAGTGCAGGTATGTGCGTTATGGGCATACTGGGCCATCTTTCAAACAGAGCAGAGTTAAGATTTTGTGGAACTGCACTTTAGCTCTATTTCATAGTTTTCAGCCTTTAAGATTTGCTGAACTCAACTTCCTGGAAGAGCATGAGATAACACAGAGTTAATGTTGTCCATTGGTAATCAAGTATGTCAGTGAATTTCCTTCTTTTGTCAATTGGTTCCCGCAAAGAGTGCCATATACAGCTGGGGTAAATGCCCAGGAACTGAGACAATTTTGGATGGGGACAGGAGAAGGGTGTTGGTAGAATGTGTCAATCTTAAAAATAAATAGTTGCCCCTCCCCACCTCCAGGGGGCTTTATCTCAGAAATCCCTTGGTAAAATGACCCCAAATGCGGACCACCAATCCTACCCTGCATACCACATTTCACGATATTCTGAGAAGCCATGTGGATTTCAGAGCACTTAGAAGAGTCTAAGCTTTAAAACAGAAAGTTGATTTTAACCTTTAACTGGAGATCTGCTATAATCACAGAATCGTAGAACTGGAAGGGACCTCAAGAAGTCATCTAGTCCAGTCCCCTGCACTCAAGGCAGGACTAAGTTATCATCTAGACCATCCCAGACAGGTGTCTGCCTAACCTGCTCTTAAAAATCTCCAATGACAGAGAGTCTACAACCTTCCTAGACAATTTATTCCAGTGCTTAACCACCCTGACAGTTAGGAAGCTTTTCCTAGTGTCCAACCTAAACAACCGCTGCTGCAATTTAAGTCCATTGCTTCTTATCCTATCCTCAGAAGTTGAGAACAATTTTTTTCCCTGCTTCTTGTAACAATCTTTTAAGTACTTGAAAACTATTTTCCACATTTAATTCTCCACATTAAACAAACCCACTTTAAAAAAAAACAAAACAAAAAAACACTTTCCTCCATCACCATGTTTTTTAGACCTTTAATAATTTTTATTGCTCTTCTCTGGACTTTCTTCAATTTGTCCACATCTTTCCTGAAATGTGGTTCCCAGAACTGGACACAATATGTCACTAGATGCCTACTAAACTCAGAGCAGAGCGGAAGAATTACTTCTCGCATCTTGCTTATAACACTCCTGCTAACGCATCCCAGAATGATGTCTGCTTGTTTTTGCAACAATGTTACACTGTTGACTCATATTTAGCTTTTGATCCACTAGGATCCCTGGATCCTTTTCCACAGTACTCCTTCCTGGGCAGTCATTTCCCATATTGTACGTGTGCAACTGATTTTTCCTTCCTAAGTGGAGTACTTTGTATTTGTCCTTATTGAATTTCATCCTATTTATTTCAGACCATTTCTCCAATTTGTCCAGATCATTTTCAATTGTAATCCTATGCCTCAAAGTACTCGTAATCTCTCCCAGTTTGGTATCACTTGCAAACTTTATAAGAGTACTCTCTTTGCCATTATCTAAATCATTAAGATATTGAACATAAGTGGACCCACAACTGATCCCTGCAGGACCCCACTTGATATGCCTTTCCAGCTGGACTGTGAACCACAGCTAACTACTCTCTAGGAATAGTTTTCCAACCACTTATGCACCCCACCTAACACTAGCTTCATCTAGGTTTTATTTCCCTTGTTTGTTTATGAGAAGACCATGTGAGACAGTATCAAAAAGCCTTACTATAGTCAAGACATACCACATCTACCACTTTCCCCCCTCCCTATCCACAAGGCTTGTTGCCCCGTCAGAGAAAGCTATTATTTTTGGGGAACATGATTTGTAATGAAGACTTGTGCCAAACAGGATTTTTTTCCCCGTTTAATTTTAAAATTTTAACAGAATTCTGTGATCAAAGCACCATGATAATGCAGAGTGAGTGAGTGTAGTTTTGATTTGCAGTAACTGTGGTGGTTTAAGCTAAAAGATGCTAAACACACATTCAAAAACACCCTTTCGGGGCTAAAGTTCAAAACAGATTGATTTAATTGTTTTTCCTAGAAGAGTTATTAAACTATTTTATTCAAAATGTTTCAGAAAATTCAGTTGTCCTCTCAACAGTACTTGTGGTAAACTAACACTGGAATCACGACTAATTTCATAATATTGACACACTATGGATCAAATGACTGATTGTCCTGCACACTTACACATGGCTTTAGCATCCAGCCAATCAAATAAGAAAATGTGCCAAATTTCTCAACTGTGAGGGTGACTCATTAGAACAAACCACAAATAGAATGGTCAGAATCTGAATCTCTTGGATGTCTTAAAATCAAGACTGAATACCTTCCTGGAATAAATGTTTTAGCCAAACTCAAGTTATGGGGCTCAATATAGGGTAACTGGGTGAAATGTAAGGCTTGGGATATAGAGGCCACACTAGATGATATAATGGCCTTAAACTTTATGAATCTATGAATTATCAGTTGCCTAAAGAAATAAGGATCTCCCGTGAAGAAGAATATGAAAACATACTTTGGCTACAGAATTAAGCATGTAAATACTTTGTTTGTGCTTTGTTAGATCCATTTGGGATATCCTCATGAGGATGACATGACCTTTCATAGTATAATCCACAAGTATTTATTACTCCTGGGGGCATTCTGTGCCTAAAAAATTCTGCACACAATATTTTAAAATTCTGCAAATTTTATTTGTCAACATACTATATAATCGTGCCAGTTTCAATTATTTTGGTAATTTATTTCAAAATACCTGTCAGCAAGTATGTCTGTAACAATACAGAGACACACAAAAATTACCCCAGGAGAAGAGAGTTAAAGAAACCCCTATGACAACCCAGTTCCTATTTCTCTGTCCCCTTTCTCCCCTCCCTGAGCCAAGCTGTGGGGCCCCCCTCAGCCAATAGCTTTTCAGGTCCTTCTAAATACATCTTTATTTTGTGCTACGCCGATTATATGAATTGGCTGCACTTCTGTACAGTGTGCCAAGTACATACTTACATAAGATTTAGTTCTGCAAACATGCACAAAGTTTCATAATTTAAAATAATTTTTAAGCTCCTTTGGAGAAGTTACTTCATATAATGGATTCCAAATTATGTTTACTCGTGAAAATACATCTTATTTTCCTTAGCATGGAAGTGTCAAACTAGCTTATGAAAATCAAGCTCACTTGCTTCTGCTTCATGTACTGCCTCTAACCAACAGAAAATGTTCTTAATGTAGAATCATTATGAGGAGGAATGATGGCTGTAAGTTGAAGGAAACCAAAAAGTCTCTTAGGGGTAAATCCATAGATACATTCTAGAGTAGAAGCAACTTTTTAACCCGAAAGCTGTGTAAAGATACAAGACCGTGTGCTCTTCAATTTAGACACACTTTGATCTAAACAAGAACCCCTCCCCCCTCCAAAAAAAAAAAAGAAAGAAAGAAAGAAACATTAACCTAAGATGCCAACAGCACTCTGGACTCACTTTAAAATGTTCCAATTTTTCCACAAAGCAAAGAGACTTTCCAAATCTGGCAGTCCACTTTTGAATATAAAAAAACGTTTCTAGAGGAAAACTTAGAAGCAGTTACTGGATCAGCAACTACTGATCTAATCACTACTACTTACTGCTAGCTACTAATTACTGAAACAAACGGTTGTATTTAGACTAGGTTTCTACATTCTTGGCTTAAGGTCATATGTATAAAACATAGTATCTATCTTTTAGGACGGGATGGGCAAACTTTTTGGCCCGAGGGCCACATCGGCATAGCGAAACTGTATGGAGGTCCGGGTAGGGAAGACTGTGCCTCCCCAAACAGCCTGGCCCCCGCCCCCATCCAACCCCCCTGTTCCCCATCCCCTGACACCCCCCCCCCCAGAACCTCCGCCCCATCCAACCTTTCCCTGCTCCCTGACTGCCACAACCCCTATCCACACCCCCACCCATAACTGCCCCCCTGGAACCCCACCCCCTATCCAACCGCCTGCTCCCTGTCCCCTGACTGCCCTCAGGACCCCCGCCCCACCACCACCACCGCATTACCATGCTGCTCAGAGCAGCAGGAGCTCGCAGCCCCGCTGCCCAGCAGAAGTGCGCTTCCCGGTAGGAGAGGTGGGCCAGAGTGCTGGTGGCACAGCACACTGAGGCTGAGGGGGAGGGGCCAGGGACTAACCTCCCCAGCCGGGAGCTCAGGGGCCAGGCAGGACGGTCAGCCGTAGTTTGCCCACCTCTGTTTTAGGAGATATGTTGAATGTTGTACTATTGACGCAGCAGAAGTAAATGCAATACGTTCTAGAGCATAGGACATAATTTAGGGAAAGCAAACAGAGGGAAGACAAGATGGTGGGAGCACTTCCATTTACATTAGTTTACTTAAATAAAGAATCCAATTGTATCTGAAATCCCTGCTTAAATTAAAAACCCATTTAAATCCTGACTCCCTACTTGTATCAAATTCTACCACTGCTTCATAGAGAGCTCATATTCAATTAGTCATATGTACTCCTGTCTCTTTCTGAAATACAGCTGAACAGAGGAGAAATTTAACCAAAAAGTAACTGTTTGATGGCATACACAAGGAAACTGTAAAAGGAATATATAAACAGAAGCAAACAGGAAAAAATATTGATTCCCTGTTTTGGAAATAAAGGTAAGCCTCATCTCATCCTATTCACTGACTCTTTGAACATAAAATGGTCAATGTGACCAGAAGTCGCCTGTTCCAGGAAGAGATAATGAAGTATTAAAATAGAAAATCATTTTTACTGTACATCTAAAATATACCACATTTACTCCTTCATTTTTCCTTATTAAAGAAAAATGAAAAATAAAACCAGAAGATAGGAAAGCATAATGAATTTAAGAGTAAACATCTCTAAATATTCTGGGACCAACAATAACACCGCCTATAAGTAAGAAACTGGCAGATGGTATCTGTGTCAGTATGTTTCCTAGGGCCACATAACTGAGGCTCTGCCTAGGGTTCTAAATTCTTGGCTTGTTACTCAGCTCCGTCAGTCATATGCTGCAGACAGTGTCAAGTGTGGGAATCTATAAGATTCACCTTAGCAGTAAACTATTTCTTCAAACTATTCCACATATACACTCATATCTACAAAAAATGAAAAAACATATTAGATAAGTCAAAACTGGTTTTTAAAGAGGAAAAGTATGCACTTTGTAAAAGTCAGTCTTAGGAATACCAAACTGACACAAAAACAGAAATATTTAGACTATTTGCAGTGGGTTGGAATTCTATAATCACTTTAAAAACTCTAATCTTTTGCAAGACACTGAAAACCTGAGTACCTAACCCCGATTATGTCATTCATCTTATTTCAAAGTTTCAAGACATTGTTGCTAGCTTGATTCAAAACAATATGATATTTTCAATAAATATACAATATACTCTGCAAAGAGCTAGATATTTGATATATATTTGTCAAGGGAAAAAAAGATCTGTTTGTCAGTGTACAAAACTGTGTTAGAAGTTGGTCTACTCATAGTTCTGCCACTAATCGGTCTTTCCTAATCTTCCTAGCCACTAGATTTTCACAGAATTCTGAACTAGGTGAAAGGAAACTGCCTCTGTTCTCCAGGCCTCTGGATGATAGTGTCTTCGGATGCACAGATAACAGTATATTTGGATGCTTCATTCCTCAAAATTTGAGACCATAATTATTGTTAGGTGTGGTAACCACAGTATCAAAGAAGATGAAAGACTGCACGACATGGCTACAAAGTATTGGTCCTCAACTGCAATTCTCAAGAACCATAGTTGGCATGGGAATTGGGATGTGAAGATAACACAGTGGAGTCGCATCTTACGCAGGGGTTAGGTTCTAAAGTCAGCGCGTAAGGTGAACATCGCGTTATAGTCAAAATTACCCTTGAAAATCCCTTAAATCGCCCATAAAGTACAGTATACTGTACATGGTTGTGTATACAACCCTGTACAGTAATGTATAATGTATACAGTAAAGAGTACATATGCAAACTATAATTTTACAGTATTGTATTTTTAATTACAGGGGGTCGTCAAGGTTTGATGTCGATCCAGGAGACAGATGACAGAGCTTGGGTGATGGAGAGCGAGTCGTAGATGAAGTGGTTGGCTCTGGTTCAGCTTGAGAAGTTGATTGCGTAGGCTCATCTACTGCTGGTTGTTTTTCCTTGAAAAAACATGGTGATTGGCATCTGTCGCTGTTGTCTCTTGAGGTGCTCAAACATTTATTGATACGGTCTCAAATCATCCGTAATACGATGTGTGATTTTGAGGCTTCGTTCCATAGAGGGATCGTATTCAGAAATTAAATCATTCAAGTGTTTCGCTGCTTGGAACACTTCAGCAAATTTATGAAGATTCCAACTTGCTGGCTCTTCCTGTTAGTCGTCATCATCTTAGTCTTCTATAGACCAGTGCTACTCAAAGCGGTGGTCTGCAAGCCATCGGCTGCCGGTCTGCGCGCATATTGAAAAAAAAAATTGCCAGTCCCCCACATCAGATAACTTGAGAAGCATTGCTGTAGACGATTTCATCAGTTCCTCTAACTCTTCATTAGTCAATGTTTCTCTATGGCTCTCAATTAATTCTTTAATTTCTTCCCCAAGGATGTCGACAAAGCCATCACCACCCACTTGCCTGGCCACCTGAACAATGCGTTTCACTTCTTTGTCAATGGTCAGGAAACCCTTAAAATCATTCATGCATTCTTTCCATAGGTTTCACCAACATGTATTGACTGTTTCAGGCTTGATTGCATCCATTGCCTGTTTAATATAAGTGATACAATCGGCAATGTTGCAGGACTTCCAACACTCCATCACATAAAGATTGGGATCAGCATCCATAGCGCTACGTATCCGTGAGAACATAAGCCTTGCGTACATGGCCTTGAAACAGCGAATCACGTCTTGGTCGAGAGGTTGGAGGAGATATCGGGGGGGGGGGGGGGGAAGACTACTTCAACATCGTTATGCGCAAACCAGAGTGCCGCAGGGTGGCCAGGAGCACTGTCTACGATCAGCAACACTTTAAAGTCAAATCCTCTCTCTTCAAGGTACCGCTTGACCTCCGGAATTAAACATTTGTGGAACCAATCCAGAAATAATGCTGCCATCACCCAAGCCTTTTTATTTGATTGCCAGAACACAGGCAGGAGATTTCTCTTCTTGCCTTTTAGGGCACGGGGATTTGCAGCCCTGTAGAGCAAGCCCGGCTTTATTAAATGCCCAGCCACATTGCCACAAAACAACACAGACACATGGTCTTTAACTGCTTTGAAGCCAGGGGCTTGTCTTTCTGATTTTAAAGTGTAAGTGTGGTTGGGCTTTTTTCCCCCCAGAAGAGCCCAGTCTCGTCAGCATTAAAAACTTGTTCCGGAAGATAGCCCTTTTCTTTTATGATTTTCTTTAATTGTTCGGGGTAGGCTTTTGCTGCCTCTTCATTGGCAGATGCAGCTTCACCAGTAGTCTGCACGTTTCTGAGGTTGAAGTGGTTCCTAAAACTGTTAAGCGAACCTTAGCTGGCTTTGAATTCCTTCTCATCAGAAGGCTGTCCCTCTTTGGCGGGAGCTTTGAACAGCGCATAGAGGCTAAGAGCCTTCTCTTCCAACATGTTGCCATCGATAGGCACGGGTTTACGGTTCACGTCTTTCAGCCATAAGTTTAATGCCTTTTCAGTCTTCACTAAAGTCTTATCACGCACCTGGCTCGTCACGGTAGCAGTTATTGGAGCACTCGATACCACGGCTTGACTAATTTCTCTCTCTCGAATCTTGATGGCACAGATGCTAAATTCATTGCAGCCATATTTATGCGCCACATTGGAGACCGACATACCATCTCTCAATAAGTCCAACACAGCCAGTTTTTCCTGCAGTGTTGGAACAGACCGCTGTTTTTTCGGTTGAGCACCAGATGAAGTAGTTGACTTGCATTTAGGGGCCATGTTGTATGAAAAATACATACAGTATCTTTGAACACTAGAATCCCACTCAGCGCGGCGAGATGCTTGCACTATGAGAGGCACACGAGAACTGAGACCGAATGAGGGAATAGCAGATTCCCCTCTCCCATCTCACGCTCACTCCGAGGCATATGCTCATTGAATGGAAAGGTGGGTGGACGCGCCCGCACTATTTACAGATATCTTGGTTTTGTTTTTTTTTGCCGAGCACATATAGCTGAATTCACATAAGTTAAATGTGCGCATGATGCGACTCACCTGTAGCTCTAAAGGAAGCCAAGCTATATCCTGATGAGTATCAGGATCGTTAGTGTCTCTATGGGAAATCTCACTTTCATGTCAAAGTTAAACAAAATTTAAAATAAGCCTATGAAACTGAGGTAAGGCTTCTTATCTGCCTGTAAAACTCTATGCATACTTTAAAATATTAAACATGAAATGGCCCTGCTCCCATTTGTGTGCAAAAGACTATGATACTCAGACATCTAGGTATTATACATTATCATTTTTGCAAATGCTTTTTAGGACATAAGGAATAGACTGAGGCAGTTAACAGCATAATATAAATGACATAATTGGCCCATAGAACAGATTTATATTTGAAAGATCAGGACTGGTCACAAGTCCCACTCTTTTTTGATACTTGAAAAAAAATTTAAAGTAGAAATCTATGCTTTTTTTCAGATAGGGACAGTAATGATGGATCCAATGTCTATCAGGGTGTGCATCACTAACATTTGTAATTAGATGGGAGAAAAAGAAAGTTTAAAAAATTTAATTTTTCATTTAGAAGTGAAGTTGGGGCCTGGCCTTCAATCACAAAATATTAGGGTTGGAAGAGACCTCAGGAGGTCATCTAGTCCAATCCCCTGCTTAAAGCAGGAACACCACTAACTAAATTATCCCAGCCAAGGCTTTGTCAACCTAAGCCTTAAAACCTCTAAGGATGGAGATTCCACTACCTCCCTAAGTAACCCATTCCAGTGCTTCACCACCCTCCTGGAGAAATAGTGTTTCCTAATATCCAGATCTCCCCCACTGCAACTTGAGACCATTGCTTCTTGTTCTCTTATCTGCCACCACTGAGAACAGCTGAGCTCCATCCTCTTTGGAACCCCCTTTCAGGTAATTGAAGGCTGCCATCAAATCCCCCCTCACTCTTCTCTTCCGCAGACTAAATAAGCCCATTTCCCTCAGCCTCTCCTCATAAGTCATGTGCCCCAACCCCCTAATCATTTTTGTTGCCCTCTGCTGGACTCTCTCCAATTTGTCCACGTCCCTTCTGTAGTGGGGGGACCAAAACTGGATGCAATACTCCAGGTGTGGCCCCATCAGTGCCAAATAGAGGGGAATAATCACTTCCCTCAATTTGCTGGCAATGCTCCTACTAATACAGCCCAATACGCTATTGGCCTTTTTAGCAACAAGGGCACACTGCTGACTCTCATGCAGCTTCTCATCCACAGTAATCCCCAGGTCCTTTTCTGCAGAACTGTTGTTTAGCCAGTCGGTCCCCAACCTCTAGCGGGGCATGGGATTCTTCCTTCCTAAGTGCAGGACTCTGCACTTGTCCTTGTTGAACCTCATTCGATTTCTTTTGGACCAATCCTTCAATTTGTCTAGGTCACTCTGGACAGTATCCCTACCCTCCAGCTTTTCTACCTCTCCCCCCAGTTTAATGTCATCTGCGAATTTGCTGAGGGTGCAATTAATCCCATCATCCAGACCATTAATAAGGAGGTTGAACAAAACCGGCTCCAGGACCAACCCTTGGGGCACTCTGCTTGATACCAGCTGCCAACTAGACATCAAGCCGTTGATCACTACCCGTTGAGCCCGACAATATAGCCAGCTTTCAATACACCTTATAGTCCATTTATCCAAGCCATACTTCTTTAATTTGCTGGCAAGAATACCGTGGGAGACCGTACCAAAAGCTTTGCTAAAGTCAAGATACATCACATCCACCACCTTCCCCATATCCACAGAGCCCATTATCTCATTACAGAAGGCAATCAGGTTGGTCAGGCATGACTTCCCTTGGTGAATCCATATTGACTGTTCCTGATCACCTTCTTCTCCAAGTGCTTCAGAATGGATTCCTTGAGGACCTGCTCCACGATTTTGCCAGAAACTGAAGTGAGGCTGACTGGGCTGTAGTTCCCCGGGGTCTCTTTTTTCCCCCCTTTTCTAAAATATGGGCACTATATTTGCCTTTTTCCAATCGTCCGGGACTTCCCCCGCGCACCATGAATTTTCAAAGATAATGGCCAATGGCTCTGCAAACACATCAGCCAACTCCCTCAGCACCCTTGGATGCATTAGATCTGGACCCATGGACTTGTGCACATCCAGCTTTTCTAAATAGTCCTTAACCAGTTCTTTCACCACTGAAGGCTGCTCACCTACTCCCCATACTGTATTGCCCAGTGCAGCAGTCTGGGAGCTGACCTTGTCTGTGAAGACCAAAGCAAAAAAACCACCGAGTACTTCAGCTTTTACCACATCATCTGTCACTATTTTGCCTCCCCCATTCAGTAAGGGTCCCACACTTCCCTTAACCTTCTTGTTGTTAACACACCTGTAGAAACCCTTCTTATTACCCTTTACATCCCTTGCTAGATGCAATTTCAATTGTGCCTTGGCCTTCCTGATTAAACCCTGCATGCTCTAGCAATATTTCTATACACCTCCCTAGTCATCTGTCCAAATTTCCACTTCTTGTAAGCTTCCTTTTTGAGTTTAGACTCACCGAAGATTTCACTGTTAAGCCAAGCTGGTCGCCTGCCATGTTTGCTATTCTTTCTGCACTTCAGGATGGTTTGTTCCTGTGCCCTCAATAAGGCTTCATTAAAATACAGACAGCTCTCCTGGATTCCTTGCCCCCTCATATTAGCCTCCCAGGGTATCCTGCCCATCAGTTCCTTAAGTCTGCTTCTCTGAAGTCCAGGGTCCGTATTTTGCTACTCTCCTTTCTTCCTTTTTTCAGGATCCTGAACTCAACCATTTCATGGTCACTGCTGCCTAGGCTGCCACCCACTTCTACTTCCCCTACCAATGCTTCCCTGTTTGTAAGCAGCAGGTCAAGAGAAGCACAGCCCCATGTCAGTTCCTCCAGCACTTGTACCAGGAAGTTGTCCCCAACACCCTCCAAAAACTCCAATCAGGAAACCCAAATGCACAGTGCACTTCAACTGCTCTGAGCCACAAGTTGCAACAACCACTTTTATTACACTAAAAGAGTATGGTACGAACTTGATGGCATCACAAGCTGTGTCAGAGAGAAGTCTGTTTTTATACCTCTTGGGAGTTTTTGAACCCTTCCATTCATCTACAACCCTACTTTTTGGTGTAGGGCAGTGGTTCTCAAACTAGGGCTGCCGCTTGTTCAGGGAAAGCTCCCGGTTGGCCAGGCCAGTTTGTTTACCTGCCGCATCCGTGGGTTTGGCTGATCATGGCTTTCACTGGCTGCAGTTCACCGCTCCAGGCCAATGGGGGCTGCAGATAGCGACATGGGCCAAGGAATGTGCTGGCTGCCCTTCCTGCAGCCCCCATTGGCCTGGAGTGGTAAACCATGGCCAGTGGGAGCCGCAATTGGCCGAACCTGCAGACGCAGCAGGTAAACAAACCAGCCCGGCTCGCCAGGGGCTTTCCCTGAACAAGCGGTGGCCCTAGTTTGAGAACCACTGGTGTAGAGGGAGCACTTGTGAACTTGTAATCACTGAAACTACAGATTCTTAATCCAGTAGATAAGAACTCAAAACCCTGTTTGAATGATTTTTATCCTTTTTATTCACACATTTCTTTGGTGGCACCCACTCTGCCCACAGACATCAGAATTTTCTGTGCTTGATGGTGGCTCTGCCAGAGGGTGAAAAAAAAAATCTATTTTTAGGACAGAAACGAACTTCCTGTTCTTATCAAACTCAAAAAATAAGTTTCTTTCTTGTTTATGTAGCATGTACACTTGGATAATTCTAATCTCCCAGATGTTAGCGAATAGGAAAAACCTAACCATTCTGGTTTTGAATTGAGATAATCCCACTTGATTTGGGGTAATTATAATTCTTTGATCCCCACTATAGTGGGGATCAATTCACTGGATGTTATAGACCACTGGCATTAAATAGCCTCCCCTAAACTGTCCCAGATTCTTCTGAAGGGAAGGAGGAAATTCTGCCCTTTTATGAGAGAAAAGTTGCAATTGTTTGTGGGATGCCACAGTAAGAGTTTTTTTTCTGAATTCTGATGAGCTGGAAGGGTGTTATTTGGCTCTTTTGTTTATTTGGCTCTTTTGTTTAGCTGACTTTGATAAATTAGTGTAAAGTATTTCAAATAAAGAGGAAGAACTTTTGATGTGTGTGTCATGATAAGGAGCTCTGGATGGGACTGCTGGTCCAGGACAGATTTCTGAAAAGGAAGTCTGGACAAAAATTGTTGAGAATTATCCAAAGGGGCAAAAATCTCACTACACACTGCAGACTCTCCAAATTCTCTGTAAAGGCTAAGCCTGCATGAAGCGGGTGTCAAGAGATTCAGAGCCGGCCTGGAAGAGAGAGATTTGTCAGTGGTACTGAGGATGATCAGCTCTACTTTAGGACCTTCTGTGCTTTGTACAATGGTAGATGTAACTTCACTTGTGGTATGAAGAGCTCTTCCTGTAGTGAAGGGAACCGTGGGTGAAGCTGATCTGCTTGACTGCATCGACGCAGACAGCACTGATGCATAGCTCAGGCACTCAGAGGAACTCAATTCAAGTTTCAACTTCAAGGATGCACACTTTAAAGACTTCGGATTGGCTTCTGGACAGGTTTCAAGGAGTCCTTTGTCTAACCGCTCTTATGCTCAAATAAATTGGTTAGTCTCTAAGGTGCCACAAGTACTCCTTTTCTTTCTGCATGAGAATGAAGCAGATTTGACAACCTTCACTGTTGTTGGAACCAGTGGCATGAACAGGTATAAAAAATTGGCCACTTTTGGAGGGGCACTTTGTGTCCCTGCAACCAGAGGAGCTGCCTTTCCTTCCTCCACCCCCACCCCAACTCCTGCGTCCAGAGGAGCTGCCTCTCCCCGCCACGGCCCGGTGGAGTTGGCTCTCCCTCTCTCCCCCACGGCCCTGTGACTAGAGAAGTTGTCATCTCCTGCCCTGGACCAGCACTGAGGAGCTAGTTCTCCCCGCTACAGGAGGTGGAGCTGGCTCTCCTCCTTTCCCACAATGGCCCAAGGGCCAGTGGTGCTGACTCTCCCTCCCTCCACCGCCCAGGGGCCGAGCAGTTCGCTCTGCCTGCCCCAGCGGAGTTCTGTGCCCAGGCTGATTTGTGGGGAACTGTGCCCCTGCTTGCCCCCCCCTTGTGCACACCCCTGGTTGGAACTTAATAAAAATTAGTTGATGTACATGTAGTAATAGAATCCAGATCATTTTCTTAACTATGTTGGTTTTACAGTGACAGGAATAAATATTTTAGTCACTAAAGATAGCAGGTATAACTCAAATATACATAATGCGAAAAAGTGTCATAATTCCTATTCATTTCCTTTTATCAGAGGATTTTGGTATTTAAACACAGAACAACTTAAGAAGTTACCTGTATCATCCTTTCCATCACAGATTTCTGAATGAAATTTCAGTCAGGTTTTTCCTTCCCCAACAACACTCGCTGAAACTGTCAGCGAGGAGACTATATTTTCAAGCCCATATAATCACCCCCTTAAAGTAGGAGTTTTGAAGTATGAGTAAGTATGGAATAAATGTAACTGGAAAGGGATTAGCTTGATCAAAAGAGATACTAAATACACTTTTAAAAACATTAGTCAATTTCCATACAAAATCAGGATCTAATATACTACCAAGGCATTTATATACCGCTCACTATTTTGGTGTTTGTGCACCAGTTACCTGGACTGAAGTGAAAACTATAAATCATACCACCGTGAATCAACAGTAAATATAAGTAGGAAAAAAAAGGCCTCTTACCTAACCCTCTCTGTTCTAGTCTACCCAAATTCTGCTTTTGAAATATTTCTTGCCTCCTGTTAAGACCAAGCCACAACTCTTCTCTCTGAACTGCTCTACTGGCTATCCATTGCTCTGTGTATTTCTGCCTTACATTAAAAGGTACATTTCTACTTATAACCGAATTAGTCTCCTTTCACTTTCCCCAGATCTCTGGAAACACTCCCTCTATGTCCTCCCCCCCCCCGCAAACATCTCCATTCCTTTTTCCGTGCAACTCCATTCCCCTCTCAAACCTATTCCAGCTTTGCGCACGTCATTCAAATTTCTACTAAAACTCACTTCTGTCACAAAACCCATGAGTGAATTAAACAAACAAAAATTCAGCCACCAAGAGGTAAGTGAACTAATGCATAATCTTGTTTGTTCTCTCTCGCCATGGTGTCACATCTAAATTCTGAATCATAAATTCTTCGCAGCAGGGACTACTGTGATGGTCCTAACAAACATCTGGCATAGTAAAAATAAAATAATCATTAAAAGAAATTACCACTGAACAAGCTGTACCAGTTAAGTTCTTACCTTAGTAAAATTATTCAAGTGGCCTAGTTTTCTCATATTTGAAACACCTTGTAATTTGGCCACATTTTGGAGAATCTCCCTCAAGTTATCATAGGGTTCTGCAAAAGAAACAGATTATTGGTAGATATGATTCAGAAAAACAAGCATTCACCACATATTTTCCCAAACATAATAGGTACCCTGTTCATTTTTCCGGCTTTTGGTTAAGGATCTAGCCTGTTTTTCTTCAAAGAGTTCCGATTTGGCTTACACCTAGAACCGCAATATGCGTATTTGCGTTCCCAGAATAAGTGGCATAAGCCCAAGAAGTGGACACACCTATTTCAAAGGAAAATTTTAGCAATACCCTGTTATTAAACAAACTTCAGCAATTTGTAAATCTAGATATTTAAAAATTCTCCAACACTACAATACCTGAGTACATCATAAATCTTAATGAATTTATCCTCAGCATCTCTGAGAGGGAAGTATTACTTGCTTTTTACAGACTGTGAATTAAAGCACAACGAATGAGCAATTTGTTCAGCATCACTCAGGAATTTTGTGGTCAAATTAGGAAGTGACCCTGATCTCCCAAATACTAGTGCAGTGCCTTAGCCAGAGGCTATTCTTCCATGATACCAAATTGTAGGCATGCATTGTTTAACAGAAGCTGTACAACATTCAATAAAATATTCACCTTCTTAACTTTTCTGATATTAATACCTTATATTTCCCAACCAACCACTACCCCAGGCCATACCACGGCCAGAGAGGGACCCGCTAGGAAGCGGCGGCAAGAAGGAGTTTGCCTGGAGGTGGATCTATTGTAATCAAGACTCAGGGAACTGCTTTTCTAAAGCAGCCAGGACCGGCTACAACTGAGAACATGGGACATTAGCCCTTTCAAGTAATCCTATCACAGACTGGAAAAGCATTATTAGTGAAATATGTAATGCATTTTCTACTGTCTTAGTGAAACTTGCAGCTGGAAAAAAAGGACAGCCAGCTCCGTGCAAAGCAGTTTGAAAATGACTGCTCTAATCACAGAGAGCGCTATCCCCCATAACTCCATAAACACATTACTGGTCTCTGTCGTTCAAAAAGATTTACTGCAGATCACAAAATCTGAATAAATGGACAAGTCTCTACTCAAGACATATCCTGAACTGATGTAGAAGAACAGGGCAAGAGCCTGCCCTACCACTAGGAGATGCAACCTTTACTCCTAAAAAATTTACTCCAACAGTCTAACTTCCAACTGAACAGTCAGTAAGCACCATCAATTAGGTAACTGGTCAAACACATACACGATAGCTTGGGGAGAGAGTGTATGGTAGAATGTTATGCATCAGGGTTAAACCAAATAAAACCCACTAAACAAACTGAGGTCGATATAAAACATTTCTACACATATATTTGGATACCACATCAAAAGCATTTACTTTTGAGAGGATCATACAATTTAAAGATGGAAGAGATTCTATTGGCAGGTCCATCATGATCCAAGTTCAGGATTATTCTGTATAGTTTATTTTTCTAGCATTTTATCCAGTTTTAGATGCTTCAAGCTGTCAAAGCCAAAACAAAGGAAAATTAAAGAGAATGATGCTAGGGTATAGTTATGGTACTGCTTTCAGTTTAGGTCATAACCCCTCATTTCAGGGCTTAAACCGAAGGGGGAAACTACCTCCCTGTTATTTGTCTTCTCTGAAAATATAATTTAACTGACTCCTATTCTTTTTGGTTTTGCTTTTAGCATGGCATAGGTGGGAATTTCCCTAGCTCACAAAAGCTTTTGGACCTGTAACACACAGCTGCCAATACCGCCAAGCCTTCTAAAATGTTCATCTTCAGTTCTCTGATAAACGGGGAGCAAAGAATGCCGTAAATTATCAGACTTAAGCCGATAAAGTTTAAACTTTGAGAGGAAGGAAGGTGGACAAATAGGAATTTAGTGATATCTTCAGAGAGGCTGAATTATAGGCAAGTATGTTTCTCTAATGATACAGTCATTCTTATTCATACAGAGTACAAAGCTTGAAAAAAATTTTGCTAAACTAATTTTCTAGCTTACCGAGGGGCCAGAAAGCATCCCAAGCTTTTCATGCAACTCAGAGTCCTGGATACTTTCCAAAACCCCTACCATCAAACAGGGGAAAAAAAAAAAAAAAAAAACACACACACACAAATCCCCCAGTAAGATCTCATTGCAGCACAATCTTGCTGTCCTGGAGAAGGGACTCCAGTATACAAGCTACAATATAAGCAGGAAATTGAGAGGACAAGTGGTCTTTTCTATTACTAAACTACAAAGATGAGTAAAACAATTTGGTCCATTGTGATCTGTTCATACCAGCAATATACAATTGCAGAAGGACCAGGCTGATAAAGAATTACAGAATGCCACCTCAGAATACACTTGTTCAGGAGAGAAGTATGAAGTAGTCAGCATGTAGGTCAAACATTGTCAACTGAAACCTTAGTTCCAATCAATACTCACAGGGAACGGATTCCAACTAGGTAAAAGAGGCATGGCTCATTTTCATATC
Organism: Lepidochelys olivacea; assembly: GCF_965140295.1. Lineage (NCBI taxonomy): Eukaryota > Metazoa > Chordata > Testudines > Cheloniidae > Lepidochelys > Lepidochelys olivacea. The sequence goes on from NC_140415.1 coordinate 28,123,613, forward strand.
ATTACCAGAAATAAACTTGAATAAAAGGGCGTAAGATGAGAGAAATACCAGTGGGAGGGGTAGGGTAAAACACAGAGTGAACACAGTTTATGGAAAGTAATCTGGCTCAGCCTGACCACAGCCATTCTTTTCCTACCTGCAACTGAGATATAAATCCTCACCCTAACCAGATCTGAGGTTCTGCAGCTAACTGGATTCCCGTTGAATCAAAGATCCAAGATTCAGTGCATAACTTTCTCCTTGACATCCCTGTAAATTCTTATATCATGGCAGCAGGGGGAAGTCCAGAACTGGTGTGTGTATATTTGCAGAATAATGGATTGAAATTTCCTATAAATAATAGGAAAAGGTAGGAAGATTGATTGGCAGTGTTGCCAACTCTCACGATTTTATCATGAGTGTCACAATGTTTAGTTTTCCTGAAACACTAGCTCCTAGAATCAATCTTTCATTTAAAAAAAGTTTTTTAGCCCTCCTGCTTGAAAATATGACAATCATAGAATCATAGACTTTAAGGTCAGAAGGGACCATTACGATCATCTAGTCTGACCTCCTGCACAACGCAGGCCACAGAATCTCACCCACCCATTCCTGTAACAAAACCCTGAGCTATGTCTGAGCTACTGAAGTCCTCAAATTGTGGTTTAAAGACTTCAAGGTGCAGAGAATCCTCCAGCACATACGCTAAAAATGCAAAATCAGAAAGCAAGAAGAATCCATATTTTACAAAATTCTCATGACTTTTAAGCACTTGAGGATGGAGATACGTTATGATTCAGGTGGGGTAAATGTGGTGAGTCAGAGATGCTATTCCCTAGCGTGTTCATGATAACACCAAAGAGCTCTACTTCATAAAGCAGTCAGTGAAGGGATGGACCACACGCTGTAATCATCACACTAGCACCAGTGGCACCACCTTCCCCTAGCAGATTTGGCAGCATTGTCTGACCACATGTAAAAATAATGTTCCAACCACTGTTCCTGTTAAGCATATACTGGCAGAACAAACAGGAAGCATGGTAGATTTCCACAAAAATGTCAATGACTCTATAAATAAGTTAATTGATTAATGTGTAATTTCACACACATCCCTTCCAAGATGCTTGATCAGTAGTTAATACAATAACCAGTGCATGTATTGTGAGTATATTTACAGTAGAAACAGCAGGCTGAAGCACCAGCCAATATCACTTCTATCAAAGGATCCTACAAAACTAGTCTAAAGCAGAACTACCCAAACTTCCCCTTCTACACTGGAGTCTCATAACAGCCCCGCTGCTAACCCACTCCCATCTACTGCAGAAAGTGACTCACCCAAGAGGTTTCAGAGTAACAGCCATGTTAGTCTGTATTCGCAAAAAGAAAAGAAGTACTTGTGGCACCTTAGAGACTAACCAATTTATTTGAGCATGAGCTTTCGTGAGCTACAGCTCACTTCATCGGATGCATACCGTGGAAACTGCAGAAGACATTATATACACACACAGAGACCATGATCTCATGGTCATCTTTCATAGTCTCTGTGTGTATATAATGTCTTCTGCAGTTTCCACAGTATGCATCCGATGAAGTGAGCTGTAGCTCACGAAAGCTCATACTCAAATAAATTGGTTAGTCTCTAAGGTGCCACAAGTACTCCTTTTCTTTTCACCCAAGAGGAGCACAGTGGTGGCAGCATTTAGTTGGCTCCACCCCCGGAGGTGCCCAGGGCAGAGTGGCATGGAATGGACAAGGGGTCCTTGCCTTCCCCCCCTCTTGCCAGAGCCTCTGACTCCCACAGGCTCAGGACAGTTTAAAAATACCCAGGGCTGTTGACCAGTGGGCATCCAGGACTGGGCAGCAGCAGGAAGAGCACTCAAGGAGTTCCCAGAAATCACGGAGGGGAGAGCAGCAGGCGGCTGCTCCCTGGGGAGGGCTGGAAGGGACCATGCTCTCCCCATCTCCTTTACAACCTCTGGTAAAGGAAGGGTCCTGTCCTGCCTTGGACCGGACACTTGGCTGGCCGGAGCCCTGTGGAAACCTCACTCCCTGACCCCTGATAACGTCACGGCACCCTGCCTAGGGGCGAAAGTGCCTCACAGTTTGAAAACAAAATGGTCTAAAGTGCTAAAAGTGAGCTCAAACAGAAACTTCCCTAAAGTCTTCTCTCAAGTAACTAGAACTAAAGGTCAGGAACTCCTTTCACCTCACAACATTGTACTTAGAGACATAAAATGGGTGAGGGCATATCTTTTATTGGACCACCTTGTCTCTCTAATATCCTGGGACTAATTTACAACTACAATTCATGCAAAAGTTCATTTAACAACTCCGATTAAAAATTATATAAATTTTTTTTTCTTCCTCTCACTTTAAGAGGACCACAGAATTAACAACCCCAGACAACCACTGTGTTATACCTGAATCACATGAAGATTATACAAAGTATTTGGGTGCAATGGAGTTGTTCGCAAACAAGCCTCTGAGAACAGCCTTCCAAACTCGATGCTGTCCACAGGAATTAAGCAGAGCATAAAGGAATAATTTGACTAGAAACATTCAATGGAATTGAATCAATCACTGGTCAGAGTTAAGTAGATAGATGTAAATTATTTTTTGAAAGTGAAAGTTCTTTACAAGTACTCATAGCTTATCAAGGTGTTCATGCAAGTTTGGAAGATCGTCACATATCAGGCTCATTAAGAAGTCAATAAACAATGTTTTATCAGTAAACAATGCAATCTGAAGCACTGCATGTGAATGAAGGCATAACCTTCACTATCAGTTTATTAAGGTAATGTCTGGAGGGAAAACTATTCACAATGACAATAAGCACTCTGAATTCATACCCACATGCATGTGAAGTCCAGAATTCAGAAACTACCCCAAAAATTTGAGTTCCCTCACTCAAGTAGGCAATGCATCTGACTTCTAACATTTATAGGCGTTGTTCTCCAAGACACACCATGCTGCCCTTTTCATAGATGTGAATAGATTAAGGATTATTTGTTCTTTGTCCCCAATCAAGGATCAGAATCCAATTGTGATAGATTTGTGATAGATCTGTACACACAATTAAAAGAATCTCTGAAGACTTTACACTGAGTATATGATTCCCAGACAGAAAAGATGGAGTTTAGTAGAGGGCATGTATCAGTAATTTAAGAGTAAAAAAATATATTAAAGGGATGCAATTACCACACAAAAAACATAACACACCACACAGCATAACTCTACATTTCCTGGGTTTAAGATTACACTTAAAAGAAATCCAAATATGTTAAAAATACATAGTTAATGACCAAAACACACTTAACTCTGCCCTGCAATGACAATGACTGCACCACAAGTAAGGTGGGGCAGAGTTTGTCTGGGGCTCTGGTTTATGGTGGGGGCGGGGGGGGGGGGGGAGAAAGAGGTCAAAAACTGCTGTAAAAAAGATGCTCGGTGGACAGCTTTGCAGCAATGACTCCCCCCTCCCAGGAATGTGAGGTCCAAAGGGCATAAAGGTATGAAACTTGGGAGGGGCAAGTGTGTCTGTTCCACGCAGCAAGGAAGCCAGTGCCCACCCTCCCTCCCCTAGTGGAAGCAAATGGCAGGCTGGGTTAGGACCTGCTGTGAGTACTACACTAGTCGCTCCTTTTAAAGGGGGGCTGGGAAGGAATTTTTCCCACACCACCTGAATTTGACTTCGGCAGAGTGAGGTTTTTTCACTTTCTCCACAGTGGGTGTGAGAGAACCTTTTCTGGTGAGAGAAAAAGGTGGTAGGCCATGTCACAATTTAGGGCTTGGCTACACTTGTGAGCTAGAGCGCATTAAAGCAGCCCCGGGCGCCCTAGCTCACTACCCATCCACACTGGCAAGGCACGTAGAGCGCTCTCACTCCACGGCTAGAGCGCTCTTGGTACTCCACCTCGGCAAGAAGATTAACACTTGGTGCGCCTTGGCTGAAATTTCCAGGCGTCAGCGTGAACGAGGTGTTGCATTACTGCCTTCTGATCAACCTCCGGGAACGTCCCATAATCCCCTTAAATCAAGTGGCCACTCTTGTCATTGTTTTGGAATCACTGCAGGAATGCACATATGCCCTTTGAAAGCTCTGTTTTGACAGCTGGCATGCTTATCTGCTCCGAGACAAAGCAAACCATTACTGTAGAATGGTGTGGGGGGGGGCGGAAGGGTGCGGCGGGGGGGGTGTGTGTGCTGCTGTCTGAACTTACAAGACAGCATGCTGACATGCTCTCCTCCCCCCCCACATACACACAACACACTCCCTGTCACACTCCACCCCATTTGAAAAGCACGTTGCAGCCACTTGCATGCTGGGATAGCTACCACTATGCACTGCTCTCTGTGGCCATTGCAAGAGCTGCTAATGTGGCCACAGCAGTTCACTTGCAGCTGTCAGTGTAGACAGACTGCAGCGCTTTCCCTACTGCGCTCTACGAAGGCTGGTTTAACTCAAAGCACTCTACATCTGCAAGTGTAGCCATGCCCTTACTTTGTAAGGTTGGGCGGATGTCCAGTGCAAGTACTCCATAGGGAAGGCAGCCAGTGACCAGATAAATGGCCTGTTAAAGGACGTAAAAGGAGGTAATGGATAAAAGAACAGAACGGGGGAGGGGATTGGGAACTTCTCTGATTGGTATGGCAGGGAACCAACCTCCCCTCTCCCCCCATTCTCATAGCCCACCTTAACCCTCTTATGAGGGTGGTGGATGGTAAGGTCCAAGCCAAGGATTAGCTGGGGGACCTGGATAGAAACAAAGGGGGGCTGGTGAAAATCCCGGAGAACTGATTTGAATAATCATGGATTTGCCTGCACTGTACACTCCATCTGCCGGGTAGTCCCAGACATCTATATAATAAAGTTGCAGCCTGATTAAGATCCATAACAAGTGTCTCATGTCCTTCTTGTGTTATACCCAGACAATGAAATACCTATAGGATTAGGATTAAGGCATTTTAATGTTTGTGGTCCCTGACTAGACTAAACTGATTTTTAAACACTGGATTTTTTTTTCATATACTCCCCCCTCACGCAGATGTGATGGAGCAGTAAAAAGCTCTCAAAGCTCACTGGTGAATCTGGATTTTAAATTGCAGTTAATATATTAGTTTAGAGAGCAGTACTATTAAAATGAGCATTATGTGAAATGGAGGTACTTCTATTAGATAATTGGAACAAAGAAAAAGATTAACAGGTGAATCAATTTAAATCAAGGCCATTTAAATCATGAAGTGGAAAGCCTCAATTTAAATGAGCTTTTCCATTTGTACTTCAGATATTTTCTAAAAAAGGCACACTCATTGACGGATATAACCATTAAATCATGTTGATTTACAATTAAGTAGAATCTTCATACTAGATTTGGTACATCTTTTTGTGACTAGAAGGGTACACTCTATCACATTTATTTAAGCAATTACATAACTTAATATTTGCAAATTCTTACTAAGTTTTTAGTATTTAGAAAATGAATAATTAACTTCTCTCTCATTATTTGTGTCAAGAGCATTAGGACAGTAACTGGAATTTAATTAAAGACACAAAACTGCATATAAAATGTATTTTTATTAAACAAAATAACCGTAAGCGTTTTGGATACATAACCATCTTTTATCAAAATATGTTTCACAATTACAACTAAATGATTTATTAAACAAGAGAGATTAATTGTACTCATTGAATTAAACTGATTATTTCAGGGCAGCCTGGGAAACTTTTCAAATACATCTAAGTAAAAGTAATGGGAATGTAAGTTCCTACTTGCCCAAGTCTCTTGAAAATGAGCAGTCTCCTAAATTACTTAGGCTGTCCTTCAGACTTTTAAAAATAGTAGATTTCATCCCCTTCTCCCTCCTTGTTTTTATTCATAGACTGGATGAGGAAAAAAAAACCAAAGCTTTCCAGCTTTTTCAACTCCCAATAGATTTTCCAACTTAGAATATTTTTTCATTTGAACTAATTCAATCTGTGCTGCTGAAGAGACTACTGCTGTCTAAAGCTGGTTTAGCACTTCAATAAACTCTGCGCAGGTGCTTAACTAATGACGTCTACCAGTCCAATGGTGTAACTTTTTTAAAAAACATTAGCAAAACCTGTGCTGCTTAAATAGTTCACCGCCAGCCCTGAAATTTATTACGATTGGCATGACTGATGGGCATTAATTGTCACCAATGCCACAGCTGCATCATCTTGTCTAGGAGTTAGGCATCTACCCTAGTACTCTGGGTTGAAAATATTGGCAAGAAAAGGAGGAGTAAGTGCTTGATCCATCTGCTTCTTTACAGCCTGCAACAGAACTTTGTTGTTGGGTTTTTCCTTTCTTCAGTGTCTCTTGAAGTTCTTTCAAAATTGCAACAGAATCAACAATACAGCAGCAATCTTTCTGCAATTTATCCAAGGCTATGAAAATATGTTTCAGTATAGTCAGGAGATCTTCCACATTTCTCTTTAGTCTGATGTTGACTACTGTGGTGTGATAGTTCCATCTGTGTTGTCATGATTTTCTTCACAAATTGTCATCAGAATTGGCCAGTTCTTAATAAATAGCTCAAAAATCAATCACTGAATTCCACTGCACATCTTGGGGGAGAATTAATTTGGATCTTCCGGCTCTCTTCAGTGAAGCTGAAGCAAAGTGATTGGTACCAAAGTATTCTGCAATTTCAACATTTTCCGTTTTTCTGGAGTTGTACTTAAGTTTTTGGCTAAAGACGTACCAAACAAGCTCCGCATCCATATATTATAAAAATTGCAGGTTCCCTTCATTATCTTCTTCTAGATTTCTTCTCATACATTTGCAACATTGTCAGTACAAAACTATGCACTTGACACTTTTTTTTTTGTTCACAGTTTGTTACAGCTTTTACTGCTACTTCTTTTAAGTATTATATTAGGAAATGCTCACACAGCATATCAATTGTTTCTGTAAAATAGACAACCCCATCTTCTGTTATCACAAAATCACCTACAATTGGATTATTGTGTACACACTGCTCCACCCATCAAGACTCAGATTAATGAGTATCCTGTCAATGTTTTTTTCACACTGTTCAATTTCCCTCTCCTACACTGCATCAACCAACCTTCAAGTGACGTCTGCTCTTTTGGGTGGCGCATAGCCTGGTTGTAATGATTGAACCATGTCAATGAAATGTTTCTTCTGAAGATGATGAAAAGGAGAATTTGTTGCATTAATGAACCAAGCAATCTTTTCATCTATGGAGTCTTGATGGAATTTGCTGGTCCTGATTACAAACTCATCCGTGGTTATACTGGATGGCGAAGTCTTTTTTTTTTTTTCTTGGGGATGGAGGGGGGGGAGGAGGGATACAGGTAGTTTACCTTCTGATGTATGCTTACTTGCAATGCTGCTGGTGGTACCAGTAGATGACTCCAGCAGTAGATATGGCAGATGATGGGCATTCATAACCTCTTATGTCTAAGGTGGACCCTGAAACAAAAATGGTTAAAAAATAATGAAAGATTCCCCCTACTGCAGATGTTTGTACCAATGTTTAAATGATAGAATTTAATCAAAAAGTATTATAGGGAAATAGATAAATAGATAATCCTTATGATTTAAGTCTATTTAAATCCTTATCTTTAACAACATCCCAAACAGTTTGAAAGAACATTTAAAATGTTAATATTCATGAACTGCCTAATAAATACTTTTAAATAGGAAAGCTTCACCTAGGATATTTGATTATATTGAGCAATAAAAAAAATCTGAAAAAGTACAGCCGTAAGAGCAAAAATAGTAATTGATAAGTACTCCACAAACATACCAATTATAATTTGAAAATAAACATTTTGAAATTCATAAGTAATCCACCCAAAACACAAATTTATGACAATAATCTAAGCTATCTTTTATCATAGTAAAACATGGTAGGCAGTCGATAATAATGCAAAAATAATTTTACTAACCAGTTGACCCAGACTGTTCAGAGATGCACTTCATCTTCAAAGTCATTGCCTTCTGAAGAGCATTTTTCATAATGTTGTTTCATTCTGACAGCCAAGTCTTGCATCTCTTTGTTGCACTGTTTACATTTGGCATATGTTCCTTTTTACTTAGAGGTACAGGCATTTTCTTGAAAATATTCCCTACAGAATCGTTTTAGGACCTGCAGGCGTGACAGGCTTTTCTTTCCTCCCAGTCTCCAGATGTTCAAATCAACACTAGAGGCTGCTCTCTGAAGAATGTTGTCCTTTCTTCCCACAGTCCTGATTTGACACCAGTGCTGCTCCTTTCTGGTTGCATACATTGCTCCTTCTCCCCTTGTTACATAATTTCCCTGCCACACCCAACCATTACCCCCCAGAAAAAAACAAAACAAAAACACTAACAAAACAAGACTTCTGCTCATGTAACCCACATACCTTTTGCACGGCAGTATTTTATTTGCTTATAGGCCATTGAGATATTAATGCATGCCTGTTTGTTTGTTTGTTTGTATCTCTGTGTACTCATGCAAGGAGACAGAGACTTCAAGAAACCATCCAGAAGCAAGGGCTGGTAGTTACTGGGCAGACCAGTGGTCTTCCATGAGTTGGAGAGCAAATTTTCATGGTGGGTGGAGACATAATTTGAGAATTAAGAAAATCAGAGCTCAGGTAGGGAAAAGCTATAAAAAAGTCCCGGCCCACAGGCCATCTGCAGCCCAAGAACCTCCCCAATGTGATCTGTGGGGCTCCAGCAATTTTGGGGCCAGGTCTCTCCCTTGGCCCTGCCTGCTGCCCCCCCAGACACTCTCCCTCACCTGCCCCCCCCCCCCAGTACGCAATTTAAAATGGCCCAGGGCCGCGCCCACCAGCAGCAGAACAGCGGAGCTGAGCGGCTTCCTGCACGCTTGCTCCAAGTGGCTGCTGGCCCCTCCCTGCGGCCATGGGGCGGGGCTGTGCGTCCACACGCTGCCCCTGCCCTGAGCACCCCTGAGGCCAATGGGAAGCCGTGGGGTCGGTGCCTGGGGACAGCAGCACGCAGAGGCCCCCCCAGCCCGCCCTGCCTTGAAGGCCCAGGTAAGCGATGACCCCCCCACCCCTCTCCCAGAGCCTTCACCCTCACCCCCTCCCACCCCCAAACTCCTTTCCAGAGCCTGCACCCCTCCTCCTTTCCACACACCCCTTCCCACCCCTAAACTCCCTCCCAGAGCCTGAAATCCCACCCCCTCCTCCTGAACCCCCACCCCTGCCCCAGCCCAGAGTCTGCACCCAGCATCCAAACTCCATCCCTAAGCCTGCACCCCAGATCCCTTCCCGCACCAAAACTTCCTCCCAGAGCCCAGCTTTTTAAAATTGAGAAAGAAACTTTCCCTTTGTCTATTGTTCTCTGGCTGCAGGGACACAAAGCAGCAATGCTATAAGTAGGAATGCTGTATAAGGTTTGAACCAGGTATGAAAAAGTATCTTCCATACCTAGAAGAAATTATTTGGATAGGGAATGTTTAGTTAGACACAATAAGCTTTATTTCTTATTTTGGCTTGTGGATCTCCTCTGTGCTGATGCTCTTGTTTGCTTACAAACTTTAAGCTGAACCCCCAAGAAAGCTAGTTTGGGTGCTTAATTTTTGGAATTACTCTTAAAAATCTAACAAAAGCCTAAATTCCAGATTTTTTTTTCCTTTTTTGTTTAATAAAATTTACCTTTAAGAACAGGGATTGGATTTTTGTGTCCTAAGAGGTTTGTGCATGTTGTTGGATTAGGTGGTAGCAACAGCTAATTTCCTTTGTTCTCTTTCTCAACTCTTCCCCAGAGGGAGGGGTGAAAGAGCTTGAGGGTATCCCACAGGGAGGAATTCCCAAGTGCTCCTTCTTGGGTTCAAAGGGGGTTTTTTGCATTTGGGTGGTGGCAGCGTTTACCAAGCCAAGGTCAGAGAAAAGCTGTAACCTTGGGAGTTTAATACAAGCCTGGAGTGGCAAGTATTAATTTTTAAAATCCTTGCGAGCCCCCACCTTCTGTACTCAAAGTGAGAGAGTGGGGATTCAGCCTTGACATGAGCATCCAAGTAAGGCCCAGGGACGATTGTAGATGTCCCAGCAACAGAGGGTGGTGGAAACAGTACTGTCTCAAGACCTCCCTTGCAGGCCTCCCCTGCTGTCATCTTTTACAGCTAACTCTGACTAGCAGGCTTAAGTCTTCCTGTCAATAGGTATCCAAGTAAAGTTTTCCAAATCTTGGGTCTACTGTATAAATAAATATACATGTAGAAGAGATAAATCACTCTTACATGAGACTCTGTAAATTTAAAAATAAGTTGTACAACTTACTAGGCGTGGATAACTAAAATCTGTATGAAAAATATACCATCATATGCAGTAGCCCGTTTAAAATGACCATAATTGTTATCTTTGTGTCTTTTAAAATATCCAATCTCTTGCCAGATTACTTTCTTCCTTTTTATTTTGTTTTAAATCTAAATTACATGTGCATACAAGGCACCCTAAGCTAATCATTTCTTTTCCTTTAAGTGTTCTCAGATTGGAACCTTTTTTGAACCAAATTCATAGGAAATCCAGAAAATTATTGGGTTTTACAGTTAAGTTATAAAGTCCCCCCCCCCCCAAAAAAAAACACCAAAAACAGATTTTATAATGGAAATGGTGAGACAACTTTATTATATCAACTATAGCTACAGTATTTACCTTGAACAGAAACACAGAGAAAAGCCAGAAGACCTGTTGTTCAGGCAATTTCAGGCTGCCACATAGTTAACACTCAAGATACTTTTACATTTTGGAGAAGAGAAGGGGGAAATTGAATCAAGGCCATTCCTGAGCAGGTAAAGGACATCCCTAATGGCTGAAACAAATGCTAAACTTCAGGAATGCTGCTTTGAGAATGAAACTCTTAGTGCTGAGGGAGGATACCAGAGAATAGTTTTAAAATGAGAGAGTTTTGTGCTAAATTTAAAACATCAACCTGGTATCCTGCAAGCGGTCACACAGATATACAGAATAAAATCAGTTACAATACAGTTTTGGAAGATAGTATGGGCCACATGTTGTATCCAGCATCTCTTATAATCTTGTTTTTACAGCGTTATAGTAAACTGATATTTTCAAAGCACTCAGAATGCACTATGTATTTGAAGCAAAGCAGTAAACCCGAGAACATTCAACAAAAGATCATAACTGAAGCCACAGAAGCCGTATGTTGAATTGAACCATCTGAAAAGGTCCTATGCTCTTAATTGTTCAGTCCCTTTAAAGTTAATTATACAAACGAAAGTAGTGATCTTCTGAAATGTCAAATATTAATTTAAACTAGGCTATAATTTATTATTATGAGTTATTACAATAAATCTCCTCCCCCTTTGCCAACTCTAGTCAGAAAATTCTAGCTCGTCCAACCATATCGGAAAAATGTTTAAAGCTAACTTGACAAAAATACATACTTCCCTTCAGTTAATATGAAATAGTCATTGTATCCGATCTACCAGACAAGCCTCCTTTCAAAAATACATAAAAGAAAAAAAATCCAACAACTTTAGGCCCTTCATAGTAGATATCAATTTTTGAAAAGTATCTATTTTTCAAATGTTGACATGGAATATCAATTGATATCAAGTAATTTAAGAATGTTAAATAAAACATACACGTTCTTATTGAACCATAAAGCCAGACAAACCTAAGTTCAATTTTCTTATTAAGCTTAAGTATTTTTGTAGTTAGCAAATAAAAAAAATAGATTGGAACCACAGGCCAACAAGAACAACTACATTAGTAAAGGTACTCTGCAGTTCATCAGAACAATTGTAAAATCAAACATAGGCGTGCGTATGGGGTGTGCCGGTGAGCCCAGGCACACCCTAATGCAGGGGTGGGCAAGCTTGTCCTGCCCAGCCCGCCTGAGCTTTCGGCAGGGAGGTTTCCCCCGGACAGCGCTGCAGCAGCGTGGCTCCAGCGGGACCTGAGCTCCTGCTGCTCAGAGCCACGTGGTAAGGGGGTGGGGCTGCGAGTTCCAGCGGGCCGCTCCTGGACGCTGCACACAGAGGCTCCAAGAGAGGGGGGAGGTGAGGGTAAGCAGGCTAGGGCTGGGGGGGGGGTTGGATAAGGGGCAGGGAGTCCCGGGGACAGTGGATTGGATCGTGGGAGTTCACGGGAGTCAGGAGGCGGGGTGGGGGGTGGATAGGAGTTGGGGCAGTCAGGGGACAGGGAGCAGGGGGAGTTGGCGGGGGCGGTCCCCGGGGTCATGGTTGGGGGAGGTTTTGGGCAGGTGGTCTGGGAACAAGGAGCAGGATGGGTCAGGGATTCTGAGGGGGGCAGGAAGTGGGTGGGGATTGGATAGGGGGCAGGGGCAGGCTGTTTGGGAAGGCAGAGCCTTCCCTACCTGGCCCTTCATACAATTTTTGGAACCTCGATGTGGCCTTTTAATTTAATCACCATACGCTCTATATAGAAAGCCCACATTCGCTCGCAGCATGCGCCCCCCACTACTGCGGCACCGCGTTACCATTAGTCCTCCCCTCCCCTCTGACTACTATTCTAGAAAATTCTTTGACCTATATAAGCAGCCGCGTCAGGCAAGCCCAGCACAGTGTCTACAGTGTTTGTAATTTTTATCGCGTGTACTCTACTGAAATAGCATAACAAGCCCGTGGCTTTAAGTTTTAATTCAATCGTATGTTCAAGCTGTTCATGTGAAAGAGCCTTTTTGAAACTAGCACATGTAAAAAAACAAACTAAGAAGTACAATGTCCCAACAGCACCTCGACTCACTCATGATTTTGTACATTGAACAAGAATTGGCTTAGTCAGTTAATTACAATGATGTGATTGAGGAATTTAAGTCCATAACACCTCATTCTCTACGACAGGAAGAAGAAACTTAATCTGTTTTGGTCAATTTGGGTTAGCTCATTATCTGGTTAAAGATAAAGACCATGAAAATTGACTGTATCTTTGTATACGGCTGGTTATCACTACAGCAAACATTTGGTATTTTGTGTCTCATTTTTTAAGTAAAGTTTAGTTTTTAATTTAAAAAATTAAGCTTAAAGAAACTAAAACTTAACTATTTTTATTCATCAGACGAACTAATGTCCTTTATGACTGAGTATTCAATAAATGTTCGCCTTTAAAAAAAACTCCCTGGGTGCACACACTAATGAAATGCGCTGCGCTAGGAAATCAAATCAAATTGTAAAATACGTCCATGTTAGACAGACTAGTTAACCTCAATAGTTGCAAATTCCATTCTTACTCAGATAAAATTAAAACAGAAAAAACCCAAATCTGTGGTACATACAGACAAGCTTTAAGTCTGACTCTGACTTGCACTGTTCAGCTATTCAAAAATGAACATTAAACCAAAAAAGATTCAAAGAGATCTGAAGTGTTAACAGAAGGAAAAAGGACTTCTAGCGAAATATACAGCTTGAGCCCAATCCTATGAGGTACTGAGCACCCTCAACTCCCATAATGTCACTCAGGACCTTGCAGGGCCCAACCAAAGATTGGAACCCATAATCATATTAGCCCTTATAACACTACCAATTACTTCACTCTCTCTGCAATAAGATTATCTTTGCACTTAACGTTTAAGGGTTTGTCTATACTGCAATTAAAAAACAATGCTGGTCCGGGCCAGCTGATTCACGCTCATGGGGCGCAGGCTAAGGGGCTGTTTAATTGTGGTGTAGACGTTTGGGCTCAGACTGGTGCCCAGGCTCTAGTACCCCACAAGGTGGGAGGGTCCCATAGCTCAGGCCTGAGCACAAATGTCTAAACCGCAATTAAACAGACTCGTAGCCCAAACCCCACAAGCCTGAGTCAGCTAGCACAGGCCAGCTGTCGGTGTCTAACTGTAGCGTACATAGGCACCAACTCTGTGGGTGATCCAGGGCTGGAGCACCAATGGCGGAGGGAAGGGTGGCTGCTGCGCACCCACTGGCAGCCTCCCCACCTCCCCCATTCCCTGCCAGCACCTCCCGGCGAGCCCTGCAGATCAGCCCTTCACCCTCCACAATGAATATAAATAAGTCAAAATACCGAACACAAAACCATCTGATGCACACCTTCCTGCAATCCTGAAGGTTTCAACTGCTCAGTCACTGAGGCCAAACATCAACAAACAGACAGAACTAAAGCGTTGCCAGGTGTCTGGCAAACACTAAAAACTCTCTGGCAGGCAAAGAATTAATTGTATAAAGTTGTATGACAGTTTTATTATTTCTAAGAAATTCGAAATAAAATACACAATATAAATGTTTTCTTTTCTGAACACCATCTTCAGTGACATTATTGGCCCGCTGGGAGAATTTGAGGACTGGCACTGGCCCTAAGGTAAATTGAGTTTGAGACCCCTGCCCTAGATTGTGGTGGACCTACTGAAAACTAGCACCACCTCCTCAAGTGCACTCAAAGAAATGGACTGCCTGGGCTCTGATGCATCCTGCTGCAGACAAGACAGGCCTGGTTTCTCCTTGGCTCAACACTTAAGCATCACCAGACACAGGAAGAATTATGACTGTCCAGTCCCATTTCTGCCTACTAAACTCGTCTCCCCCTTCAGAGAAGTAGGAATAACAATCTCCTGCTTTGATAGGAATTGGGACAGAGGGTAAGAGAAGAGAAAACAGATCCAATCTGCACCTCTTCTTCCCCTCCTCCCTCCACACCAACCTAACTTCAAAACAGTTACCCACAGCATCAAGGAGAAGTAAAGGCTACTATTTCACTGGAGAAAAATAGAAGAAACTGAAGTCCAGGTGACCTGTTTGGAGAAATAACTAACCCTTTATAAAGTATCACTTATACTTTAAAGTCATGTGTTAATTAGTTCTCTTGGGATAGGCCTTTCTGGCTTACTCCATTTAAGGTTTACTAGCATTGCTTTCCTGGACCTAATCCTGCAAACCCTTACTCCCATAAATCATTTCTAATAGTAATTTCAATGAGTCTGTCATGAGTAAGGATTAGTTTTGTGACAAGACCCCCCCCCCCCCTCATCCTGCACACACTTTTGTATGTGCATAACTCTACAGACAAAAAACCTGGAATCATTCTTGTGGAACCTTAGATACTAACAAATTTATTTGGGCATAAGCTTGTGAGCTAAAACCCACCTCATCAGATGCATGGAGTGAAAAACACAGTAAGCAATACAGGTCTTTTCTTGTGCTGTAATATATATACACTGCTTACTGTATTTTTCACTCCATGCATCTGATGAAGTGTGTTTTAGCCCAGATTCTAACTTTCCAACATGCTGGGGGGTGCTCACTGCTCGACTGCAACTGCTCAACCCCCTGCTCTGCTGCAGTGGGAGTGCCGTAACCACACAAGGCACATTCAAGTGCTGCCACGGCAGTGCTTTAGCGTTGCCCAATGTAGACTAGCTCTAAGAAAGGGGTGGGCAGTGGGAGGGGGGAGAAGAGGAATAAAAAGGAAGACATGGTGATTGATGATTTAACTGGGAATTGGTCCTGCTTCGAGCAGGGGGTTGGACTAGATGACCTTCTGGGGTCCCTTCCAACCCTGATATTCTATGATTCTATGGTTATTTTACCTATACCAGAGGCCAAGAAAGCCAGTAGGATAGACAAAGGGAGTAAAATTGTTGAAAGTTCCTGCAACAAAGAGAGAAGGACAGGAAGATGCAATAGCAGATAACTGAACTGATGAGGAAACACCAAGTTGCTTGAGGGTATAAATACCAAAGTAAACTGCATCTCACCTCCTGAATAGTCATTTCCTGACAAATACCTTGCACTGAAGCAAACAGAGAACAAAAAGTGCTGGGGACGCCCTTTCACCCACTTCCCCTCAGAACAAGGGCCTCCATCCACCGATCTACACCACAGGGCAGAGGCAAACAACTTTTTAAAAATGCTATGCACAACTGTGTAACATGTCTATGCATACACAGTTAAGAATTAGAATCTTTGCACTTCTGTCTACTTTGGTAATGATGGGTGAATGAATGGCCGATTCTGCCTTTTCTTGTTAATATTTTTGCTAATTATTAAAGTTATATTTGTTTTCAAAATATGAAAGCTAGGGTTTATTAAGCAAACAGTCATATCAGTGTTAAAAAGTAAAGTAAAAAGTAGTCTTAAAAAAAAAATCAGTTTCATTAATACATTTGAAATCTAGCCAAAAGCACAAAGTTATACATACTGTATCATGAAATATTAGCAATATTATAGAATCATTGAAACGTAGGACTGAAATGGCCCTTGACAGGTCATCTAGTCCAGTCCCCTCCACCGGGGAAGGACTATGTATTATATCAGTGGTTCTCAACCAGGCATCAGAGGCCCCCTAGGGGGCCGCAAGCAGATTTCAGGGGGTCTGAAATTAGACTCATTAGGGCTCAGGGCAGAAAGCTGAACCCACGCCACCCTGAGCCCTGTCAACCAGGGATGAAGTCCAAGCCTGAGAAGCTTAGCTTCGCAGGGCCCACTGGGAACTGCCCTACTTGGTACCCCCTAACACCAGCACTGGCTTTTATATGCAGAAAAACAGTTGTTGTGCCACAGATGGGCCCATGAGTTTTTATATCATATTCAGGGGGCCTCAGAAAGAAAAAGGGTGAGAACCCCCGAGCTACACCATCCCTGACAGATGTTTATTTAACCTGTTCTTAAAAACATCCAATGATAGCAATTCCAAAACCTCCCTAAGTAATTTGTTCCAGCACCTAACTAACCTTACAGTTAGGTTTCAGAGTAACAGCCGTGTTAGTCTATATTTGCAGTTAGGGAGTTTTTTCCAATGTCTAACTTAAATCTCTGTTGCTGCAATTTAAGCCTATTACTTCTTGTCTTGTCCTCAGTGGTTAAGGAGAGCAATTTATCACCTTCCTCTTTATAACCACCTTTTACGTACTGAAGACTGCTTTATCCCCCTCAGTCTTCTCTTCTCCAAACTAAACAAACCCATTAACAAAAAACAAAAAACCACATACCACGTTCCTCCTACACCATGTTTTCAAGATGCTTCATCATTTTTGTTGCTCTCCTTGGACTTTCTCCAAATCTCTCTCTAAGTGCAGTGCCCAGAACTGGACACAATACTCCAGCTCAGGCCTTATCAGTGCTGAATAGAGTGGAAGAATTACATTTTGTGTGTCTTGCTTACAACACTCCTGTTAATACATCCCAGAATGAGTATTGCTTTTTTGCAACAGTATTACATTGTTGACTCATATTTCATTTGTGATCCACTACAACTCTCATATCCTCCTCTGCAGTACTCCTTCCTACGCAATCATTTCCCAATATATTTCACGTTACTGTACAATAGCAAGGTAAATTTCATAGTTAAGCTGAATCTATGCCCGGATTCTCAAAGTGCATGCATAGAGCATTCCAGGGTCTAGCACCCCTGCTATCAGCAACCTTGTCAATAGGTTCTCCTCCTATATGCTGCTCAAAGTCACAGATAGCCACAAGTAATAACTTCCCCTTCGAGCTCATAAGTGTTGGGCAAAACACAATATGCAGAGATAATACAGTGGAGATATTTCTACCATCAAGCTAGGAGAAACATCTTCACTTGCCTTTCAACCTATCAAATGGGCTCTCCATATACAAAACTAAAGCTATTTGTAGTTAAATAGTTCTTACTCCCATTAAGACTTCTAGTATATGGTTTCATAAATAAGGAAAGCAGAGAGTAGCCCGGATTACCCAGCAGAGTTGATCCATGCACCCCATTAATGTCTAAAGTACTACTGGGCAAAAAAAGTTCCCTGTTGCAATCTTGCAAACAGTTGAATATCTTGGCATCATGGACTTTTCCTGACCAAGCAACATTAATCTTGGCAAACCTGTGACTGTGATCCACCAAGAACAGAAGAATTATAACGAAGCACCCCTTTTACCTGATAAACTGAGGCTTTGGCATGGGACAATACCACGAATTTAGCACATAGGTCATTTCAATAGCCCCAGCACAACTAGGAAACCCTAATTTTAATTTCCAACAGTCATCTCCTCCATGCTTCCTTCCATGATCACATGATGCAGCAGCGCATACTGAAAATTTTTACCATATCTTCATAAATCAAACTGTGGATTTCCCAGTGATGAACTTGCCCCCAGTCACCAGTGGCAACTGCAGAGTTCCAAAGGGTAGTTGCCACTAACCTCTCCACGCTGAGGGGCGCATTCATCTGAGTATTCTGGGGTTGCTCAGCCCAGGACTCCAGGAAAGCACTTTCCTCATCCTAAAGGCCTGATGCTACTTCTAGTCATCCGAAGTCTGCAAAACTATCCAGTCCCACCACTCCACATTTGCTGGCATGGCCCAGGAGAGGTTCTCCAACAAATACATATATCACAGAAAAACATCCATGTGGTGCCATCTGTGAGTCCACAAGGAATTCTAACAACTCTCACCACCTCTGTGCTGTTGCCACTGATGCCTTGCAGCAGGTGCTCTTCTATAATAGGATTTATTTTTCAAAGCACAATAGTGGACAAGCACACAACATTCCTCTGTGCCTCCTTCAGACAGCATGCTGGAAATGGTGTGGATGCCAGTCCACCAAGTGACCTCTGGGACACAATTCTGCCAGCTTCCTGAAGATCTCACCATCTACCATAAAAGTTATCTAGAATTGTCATGAGCGAAGAAGCAGCAAATGCAATACTTACCCATACTGCAGGGCACTGCAACTGATGCAGCACAGTGCTGTATGGACACATGGATTGAAATGTAACCTGTCTTGTACTGCTGCAAATGCAAACAGTGTGACCACAGTTTAGTTACACAGATATAAGCTAGGTAAAATAGCATACTTTTCAGCATTTTTAAGTTGAGAGTGTCCCTTTAATGTTAATTCAGTCTTGCTGTCCATGTATTTTGGTTCATGTTTCCCTTTAAATGTGTAGATTAATATATTTTATACTGTTATAGGTCTACAATAAGACCATACAAGATGTATAACGTAGACAAGTTATTATGGGAAATGCTGTAATTCCCTTTGTTTTCCATTCTCCCCAAATATTAATTTTGGGGTATCTTTGCATGTAGTCAGTGCATGGAGAGACTGTATGAATGTGCATGCATATGTTTTCTCAAAAAGAAAAGGAGTACTTGTGGCACCTTAGAGACTAACCAATTTATTTGAGCATAAGCTTTCGTGAGCTACAGCTCACTTCATCGGATGCATACTGTGGAAAGTGTAGAAGATCTTTTTATACACACAAAGCATGAAAAAATACCTTCCCCCACCCCACTCTCCTGCTGGTAATAGCTTATTTAAAGTGATCACTCTCCTTACAATGTGTATGATAATCAAGTTGGGCCATTTCCAGCACAAATCCAGGTTCTCTCACCCCCCCGCCCCCCCACACACACACTAGTCTCTAAGGTGCCACAAGTACTCCTTTTCTTTTTGCGAATACAGACTAACACAGCTGTTACTCTGAAACCTGTCATATGTTTTCTGCAATTTAGAAGAGTCTGTGATGAAGAAAGCCTAGGTTGTTTTACTGATTTTTGTTTGCTTGTTTCACTTTTAACTATATGTATTGGGGTGAGAATTGACTGTGAGGAAGGCAAAGAGAAAGGGGAGAAAGGGTTTCCAGTAGTCACGTCTATGCCCATTTTCTTAAATTGTTTTACACGCAGGAAAAGTAGTAAGAGCTCCCACAGACACTTTGTTCTTATTTGTTGTCTCATGTTGCAGATAGAAGACAGCTAGTTTGCGAGGTCATGGGAATTAAGAATTAGCTGGGCAAGAGAGTTGGTAAATAGAAGCATCTTCAAATACACTTTAATTTTATTTATAACCAATAAACAAGTGTTGATCTTGGGCCCTAAGCACCACTGAGATAATTAAAAGCACATCACAGATTAGAGTTAGCAGCTTCTGCTCCGCCCAAAACCAGAACATAAGGAAGTTGTCCAGATGTGAAAATCAAAGCCAAACTACACTAATGGCTGTTGATTGTGAGTGATTCATTGTGCTCTTTTCTTCCCCATAATCTTGAGGAAAGAGATGAGCATACTTCAAAGCCAAAGTACAACAAATTCAGGCCATTACAAAACGTAAATAGGGTGAGAAGAATTATAAGATGATGGTTCCTCAAAGAAAATGTCCTCTTTTATAAGAATGGGGTTCTAGTGCCACTGTTGACTACAGCTGTGGCTAGGGTAGATAAAAATCTAGACTTTTTTTTAAAAAATAATTTAAAAACCCCAATTTTTCAATCGGACTTTTTAATTCAATTAAATTTGAAATTGACAACTTATGTTAAGGCTTACATTTTAATCTATTAAAATCATTTAAATAAAAAAATATTATGCAGTACATATTTGCTGACAAGTTTTAAATAAAGTCAAAGCACTGGTGGAAGTCACTGGCTAAAGCCTGGAACAAGAGTTTGTTGGGGTGCTAACCCACATTTTGACAGCAGTAGCCTCTTCTGCAGGTGAGCAGAGAATATTTTCTTCATTGTGATTTACTCAACTACTTCAGTTCAATTACTAGTTCATTCAGAGCCGAGAAACCAATAGGGAGTTGAAACCAATGAAACAGTAGGAAAGCTTGTTTTCCTCTTCCAATCTATGAATTAAAAGTAAATGTGCGAGGGTGAGATCTACTGGCTCAAAAACCTTAAAGGACACAGTGACCAGAAATAATCAGTTCTGTTCCCTAACTATAGATAGGTTTCAGAGTAGCAGCGAGTGGGGGTGGGGAAGAAACCTGGGGAAATAGTTTCACTTTAACTGGACAGTCTCTATGTAAAAGAATATCACTATAAAAGGTCCCCCCCTTCCCCTCCGCTCTCCTGCTGGTAATAGCTCACCTTAAGTGATCACTCTGGTTACAGTGTGTATGATAACACCCATTGTTTCATGTTCTCTATGTATATAAATCTCCCCACTGTATTTTCCACTGAATGCATCTGATGAAGTGAGCTATAGCTCACGAAAGCTTATGCTCAAATAAATTTGTTAGTCTCTAAGGTGCCACAAGTACTCCTTTTCTTTTTGTGAATACAGACTAACACGGCTGCTACTCTGAAACCTATACTTGTCAATGACTTTTTGCGGTGAAACTCAGAAGTTTCACTGCAAAAAAAAAAAAAAAAAAAAAACAAAACACACCTCCACAAGAGGCGTACAGCTCTTACTGGTGATGCTTTTGCGGCGATGTGCAAGTGAAGACACGTTCTTCCCGTTTACAGAGCTTTTAGTCTCTGCAGGTTATCCCACAGTGCCTAGGTGACCACTCTGGCCAGCAGCTCTGCTGCTCGGTAAACAGACACCCATCCCCCACCCTGTAAAGCCCTGGGAACTTTGAAACTCCCCTTCTGGTTTTCTTTGCAAGTGCTCACTTATCTGGCCAGGTGACAATGCCTGCTCCTCGAAGCAAAGGATCCTCTGCTTGGAACAATGCTGAGCTACTGGAGCTGATCAGTGTTTAGAGAGAGGAGGCAGCTGTGCAGGACCCCAGGATACTCCACAATCACCGCCCCCCTTCCCACAACACCTATCCTCAAAATGGAGAGAGCTGCACTGTGGAATAGCTGCCCTCAGTGCGCTGCTATCATAAGCGATGAAAGTGCTGCAAATGTAAACACTCTCTGATGCCTGTGGAAGTAAGTGAGTACACAAACCAGCGCTCTTCTTTCACCGATTCATCATCATTGTTGAAACTGACAGTGCAAAAACTCTGCAAGTGTAGACATAGCTTAAGAAGCAGCCAATGCAGATCACAGAGCACAGGTGTCATGTGTTGCCAAGTGAAATACATCACGTCGTAAGAGAGCTGCCACATTCTCCCAACAAACTCAGTTTCCATTCCAGGTAGATTTAGGTATAGCTCCAAGCAGAGTGCCTTGTTACAGTCTAATCTTGATGTAACTAAGGTATAGGTTACAGCAGCCTATTAATAATTCTAATGGATAAGCCTGGAGGATGGTAGGAAGTGCCTTGGTTTTAGGCTTCTTCTGCAATTTACTTTGGCATCTCTTGTAAAACATGCAAAATTTCAATGTGGTTTTACCCTGAATGTTAAAAAAGAACTCCCACAAGCTGACCACATTGCAGATCATACAATGCAGCTATTGGATTTGAAGCAAGAATTAAAATTCATGGAAGTCCTATGATTTTTGTTATACAGGAGGGTAAGACTAGATGACCACAACAATCCCTTCTGGCCTTAAAAATCTATGGGCTTGATGTGGGTGTTCCAACCATTATCTCCAATTTCAATGTAGGTGCTATTCTACATATAGATCAGCTACCTAGTTTGGAATTTAATCCCTATTGACTTTTATAGTCATCTGAATGGGGTCAGCATTTAATAGTGACCTCCCTTTCCAATCAGGGTTCCATGTAACTCACAAAATGCTATCATAAACTATTACAAAAGGATTCTTGAATTCTCAGACCCCTTCTCACATTCTAGCGGTTTCTTCTGCCTGGAGGCCACCAGGGTTCAAGAATGAGCTCTGACAGGGTGGAGTTGGCAGTGGCCAGGAAGCCCCCTGAAGTCTACAAGTCAATACAATCATTTTATGCTGAAGTACAAAACTATGGTTGAGGTCAACATCAGTTTCTCCTCTGTTTCTGGCGAAGAACAAGTAACAGGTCACCCTGAACTCTTTCAGGGGGTATGCAGACTAATTAACATAGTATGCCTCACCCTATTAGTTCCTTCAAGTTGAATGCATAGGGAATGTAACATTAGTGATGACTCAGGCCCATTAGCCCTGACTTGCACCATTCTGAGTAAGCAGTGTAGCACAAATAGCCAAAGCCTGTTTACTTTAGGTCCTGTCCACTCTCCAACTTTTAACTTTGATTTTGTAACCAGATAGACGCATGTTCACCTTAACTAGTTACAAGTAAACACGAACTTGCATCTACACTGCAGCTTTTCTACCATCCCAGCATCCATGTTGCTGTGTAAACATGTTTGTATCAAGTGTGTAACTGATAATTTTCCCCCTTAAAACACTCAAAACCTCTGGCAAGTGTTAATTTTACCAGGAAAGAGGTTAAGAGGACTAAGGTAAACTCACTGAGGAAGATTTCAGAGTAACAGCCGTGTTAGTCTGTATTCGCAAAAAGAAAAGGAGTACTTGTGGTTAGTCTCTAAGGTGCCACAAGTACTCCTTTTCTTTTTTCACTGAGGAAGGTGGCTCATTACTGCATCCAGATATAAGAGGAGAGGAGCTAGGATGAGCATTCCTGACGTAGGGAACATAGGACCAACCAAGCCCCTGGCTGGATGTAAACTTTATGTTCTTTGTTAACATAAGCCAAAATCCAAAGAGGGTTTTTTTTTATTTACACCATGTGGGGACTTTGGGAGGAGTTGGGTAAAAATCCTGATCATAAAGTGCATTACTGTGACTTATTATTTGTTGTGAAGTAGCTCTCAAGAGCCCCAGTCAGATTGGAACCATATTGCATTAGGCAGTGTAAAACCATAATAAAAGAAAATTTCTTGCATTTTGGGAATGCTGAGCAGCTCTTGGTCTCAGCAAGGGACAGTGCCCGGAGGATATGCCCAGAAAAGCTACACCAGCTTCACGTGAAGCCACGCACTCTAGAATGTCTTACCACACAGATAGCTGGGAGGAAGGAAGACCAGCCAAAGTGATGACAGACATGGTTGGGTGCCCTGCCTGCTTTATGAACACTAGTTCAAAGTTACTTACTCAAAGACAACCAGGTGCCAGTCTAGGCCTCTTGCAGAGGCAAAGCACAGTTAACTGCCATGTTTTTAACCATATGTTTGAGAGCCATTTTAGCCAAATAATTGTATGTTAAAACTTGTTCTAAACAGGTTGTTACTGATTAAACGTATAATAAATAAGGAGACCCCTTGGAAATAGAAATGGATAATGATTAAGAAAAAGAAATCAGATATTTCAGGTTATTTCAACAGATTTTTAAAAAAATATTTAGCTCTCTCAATGATAAAAAGTGTTTTTTTAAAAAAAAGATCACAACAAATATTTTAAATAATTTAAATATCTCTTGTAGCAAATATAGATGCATCCTTCAAAATAAAAGAGTGAACCAAAAATATATTTTTAAAAAAAACTTATTTCTGATTGAAAATATCATTATGTATATACTAATGCATTGTTTAGTGGGTCATGAGATTAGGAGTTCGGAGTGCTATAACCAGCTGTGCTAACATCTTTCTGGGACGTCCTTGTTGATTTAGCCTCTCTATGCCTTAGTTTTCCTTTTAGTAGGCTGGGGGAAAATACATGCTAGACTTAGTGTGTACAAAAGCAGTAGTTTTCCCAGATGAAGACACATGGTTGGTGATACTAAGGGCTAGTCTACACGAGAATCAATGCAGCTGCACAACTGCATCAGTGGAGCTGCGCCGCTGGTAGTGTAGACGCGCTATGCCGATGGGAGAGAGCTCTCCCATCTGCATAACAAATCCATCTCTGTGAGCCGCGGTAGCTATGTCATTGGGAGAAGCTCTCCGGCTGACATAACGCTGTATGCACCAGGTCTTAGGTTGGTGTAACTTACACCACAAAAAAGGTGGCTTTTTCACACCCCTGAGTGACGTAAATTATGTTGACATAAGTGCTAGTGTGTACAAGCCTTAAGGTAGTGAGCCAGCTGATGTATCTTCTGTCTTATCGCTATTAAGTTTGGGGGACAAAAAGGATCACACTTCTGTGCTTGGAACTTGCCATCATGTTTGGTAGGACTCTGGGCTAGTTTACTGACTTTGAAATCAAAGCTTAGTTGGTGACTGTCTAATTGTGGGTAAGGTGCCCAGCAATTAGAGCTGCTCTAAACTTAAAAATTAGATCTACCTAGCTACCTTGCTCAGAGCTGTGAAAAATTTCACATCATGAGCTCTATAGTTAGGTCGACCTAGCCATTGTACAGATCGACCTAACTACAGAGCTCATGATGGGTGAGTTCAACAGATGAATTCTTCAGTTAATTTAGCTACCACCTCTCAGAGAGGTGGATTAACTACATTGACAGAAAAACTCCTTCCATTGGTTATAAGTATATATGCTATGGTGCTGGAGCTGCAGTAGCAGTACACATGGCCTTTCAGATGAATTAGCACCTGATTTATAGCATGGCTCTGAAGTGAAAATAGTGCAGATTTTCTGAACAGGTCAGTAATTGAAGGCGGCTGAGTTAGAGGGGGCAAGTCACCCATTCCAGCTGAGGGTGGGACCCAGGCTTTAAAAAAAATAAAAATAAAAAAAGCAGCATTCAGGCTCCCAGGATATAGCTACACTGCATTTTAAAACCCACAGCAGCAAGCCTCATAGCCCTGGTCTACAGACTTAGGATAACACTATGACACTAAAAACAGCTGTGCAGATGCTGTGGCTCAAGCTGGAACTTGGGCTCTGATGCCTGGGGATGGGGGAGGGCTTCAGAGCCTGAGCTGCACTATTTACACAGCTGTTAAACCATAAGGTGATCCTGAGTCTGCAGACCCAGGCTCAGCCCTGGTCTACACTACAAACTTTGGTACAACTATGTCTCTCGGGAGTGTGGAAAGTCCACACCCCTGAGCAACACAGATAACCAACCTAACCCCCAGCATAGACAGGAGGCTTCTCTCGTTGACATAGCTACTGCCTCTCGGGGAGGTGGAGTACCTATGTTATCAGGAGAAGTTCTCCCATCGGTGCTGCTGCTGAGCTGTAAGTGTAGACAAGCCCTTAGACTCGCTGCTCCAGATTATAAAATTGTATAGATGTATCCTTAGTGGCTGGTAAGATGAAAGCAGCTGGGAGACAAAAGCTATGTTTACACAAGGATGAAAAACCCACGGCATGGCTGTGGCTGGCCCAGGTCAGCTTAAAAAAAAAAAAAAAAATCAGTGTAGATGTGCAGGCTCAGACTGGAGCAGGAGCTCCAGGAACGCTCTACTCTTGCAAGATCCCAGAGCTCAGGCTCCAGTCTGAGCCCAGACATCTACATAGCAATTTTTCGGCCCCCAAGCCCAAGCCCTGCAAGCCCAAGTCAGCTGACCCAGACCACCAGTGACCATGCCTCAGGTCTTTTTATCTGTAACTCCTAAAGGAGTTAGCCAGCTGAGTAAGGCAAGGATTTCTCTCCTCCCCCTTAACTTGCAGGTACTCTACAAGGAAGAACTCACACTGGGAGGAAAATTGTGTATCATCAGCACCACTGCTAACTCTTCCTCAGCCTGCACATGTGGGGGTCCTAGCCAAACAAGGCAGCCTGACCCTGGAGGCTTCTACCCAGGTCCTAGTCTTGACTTGCAGGGAATGCAGCTGCATGTCCCTGCCAAGAAAAATCAGGCAAGGGGAACCACCCAGCATGAGAGATGTCTGTTGGTAGAGTTACTCAGGAAGCAGGTATGAGGGCTAGAGGAGGAAGTGGGTCATCTATGTCACATCTGGGAGCTACATCAGTGGAATGAATACAGAAATGCCTAGGTTGGTGGATGCTAGCCAATTAAAGAAGACTATAGCAGCATCAGAGAAGGAAGGAGAACTAGCTGCTCTACTGGGGGGGTTGACTGGCAGCTGGTCATCTCGGACAGTAGATAGTGTTCCATCCCTCACCCAACACCCCATCCAAGTCAAGAACTAGTATGCTGTACCGGCAACAGGAGGAGAGGATCAGACCCTAATGGGTGAGGAAGAGGAGCCACCTGCCCCTAAGGCTGGGAGACTCACAGCAACCACACCTAAGAGCAGATATAGGGTAATGCTGACCAGGGACTCGCTTCTGAGGAGGACAGAGACATCCATCTGCAAATCTGATGGCCCAGGGTCCTGCCTGCATAGAATCTGCATTTAAGACATCACAGGAAGGTTGCAGAGGCTCAGCTGTACCACTGACCGCTACCCCACACTGCTCATCCATGTGGGCATTAATGATACCGACAGGTATAATTCTGAGCAGATCTGCAGTGACTCCAAGGCTCTGGAAGCGAAGATGAAGGAGTCAGGGGTGCAGGTGGTATTCTCAGCCATCCTCCTGGACGAAGGTAAGGGCCCCTGCCGGGACACATACATCCTAGAGATGAATGCCTGGTTACGCAGATGGTGTTGATGGGAGGGCTCTGGCTTCCTTGACCATAGGATGTTGTTCCAGGGAAGAGGACTGCTGGGAAAAGATGGAGTCCACCTGACAAAGTGGAAGAGCATCTTTGGTCACCAACTTGCCAATCTAGCAAGGAGGGCTTTAAACTATGGGCTTGTCTACACAAACTGCTGCAGCAGCACAGCTGCACCACAGCAGTGCTTCAGTGAAGGCACTAGCTACAATGATGGGAGAGGTTCTCTCATTGGCATAGGTAATCCTTCTCCATGAAAAGCTACTCTATGGGTTAAGACGGTTTAACTGCTTCACTCAGCGTGTGAAATTTTCACACCTCTGAGTGACATAGTTCTACTGACCTGATTTCCTAGTGTAGGCCAGGCCTAAGTAAAAAGGAGGTAGGGTCAAAAGCCCACAGGCAGGTATATATTTTTTTAAATAAGGTAACCTTTACAGAAGGCTAGATGTTGGGGGTTGGAGGGAATGGAAAATTACAATACACAGTTACAGGAATAAGAGTGAAAATGGTGGGGAAAGTCTGCTCAATTTCTTTGATGTCTATATACAAATGCAAGCAGTATGGAAGAACTGGAAGTATTAGTACATACGCTAAATTATGAATTATGACACCATTGAGACTTGGTGGGTTAAATCTCATGTCTGGAATTATTGGTATAGAGGGATATACCTTGTTCACAAAGGTAAGGCAAGGGGAAAAAGGGAGATGGTGTTGCATGGTACATCACACAGGTGCCAACTTCCCAATGTGCCGGGGGGTATTTAACCCCCGTCTCTGCCCCAGGTCCCGCCCCCTCCCCCACTGCACCCCTTCCTCCAAGGCCTGCCCCGCCTCTTCCCGCCCCATTCCATCCCTCCCCCAGCACGCCACACCCTAGCTTTTCCCCCTCCCTCCCAAAGCCTCCTGCATGCCATGAAACAGCTGATTGTGTGTGGCAGGAGGGAGGCGCAGATTAGTGGGGCCTGCTGGTGGGCGGCAAACACTGGGGAGGTAGGGTGGGAGCTGATGGGGGCTGCCAGTGGGTGCTGAGCACCCACCATTTTTCCCCCATGGGTGCTCCAACCCCAGAGCATCCACGGAGTCAGCACTTTTCGTACATCATACTCATGTTCTCAAGAAAATTACAGGTTAAAGAATATTTAAATAAGGTAGATGTATCCAAGTCAGCAGGGCCTGATTAAATTCATCCTAGGGTACTTAAACTAACCGCAGCAATATCGGAATCATTACAGATTATATTCCCGAAGATAGGTGAGGTCCCAGATGACTAGAGAAGGGCAAACATAGTACCTATTTTTAGAAAGGTGACAAAGATGACCTGGGAAACTACAGACTAACTTTGATAACTTGTTCCAGGGTCTGTCAGGGTATCAAACAATCCGTTTGTAAGCACCTAGAGGACAACATGATTGTAAGGAATAGCCAGCATGGATTTGTCAAGAACAAATCATGCCAAACCAACCCAATTTCCTTCTTTGACAAGGTTACTGACCTAGTGGACAGGGGAGTAGGAGTTTCTAGACAGGATATCTTGATTTTAGTAGTGCTCTGACACAGTCCTACATGACAGTCTCGTTAGCAAACTAGAGAAATGTTGTCTAGATGAAATTTCTATAAAGCAGTTGCATAACTGGTTGAACGACCATACTCAAGGATTAGTTATCAATGGTTCACTGTACAAATGGGAGGACATATCTAGTGGGGTCCCGGAGAGATCACTTTAGGTCTGGAACTATATATTTTTTTCCATTAATGACTAGGACAATGGAGGGCAAAGTATGCTTACAAAAATCAGCAGATGTCCCCAAATTGAGAGGGACTGCAAAAACTTTGAAGGCCCAGGATCAGAATTCAAAATGACCTTGATAAAGTGAAGAACTGGTCTGAAATCAAAAGATGAAATTCAATAAGATAAGTGCAAAGTACTGCACTTAAAAAGGAAAAAATGCACTACTACAAAATCGGAAATAACTGGCTAGACAGTATACTGCTGAAAAAGATCTAGAGGTTATAGTGTATCACAAATTGATTGTAAGCCAACACTGTGATGCAGTTGCAAAAAAGGCTGTCATCATTCTGCAGTGCATTAACAGGAGTTGCACATCTAAGACACTGAGGTAATTTTCCCCACTCTATTTGGCACTGGGGTAAGGCCTCAGCTGGAGTACTGTACCCAGTGTTCACTTTAGCAAAGATATGGACAAACTGGAGAGAGTCCGGAGGAGAACAACAAATATGATAAAAGGTTTAGAAACCCAATCTATGAGGACAGGTTTAAAAAAAAAAAAATCAAGCATTTGTAGTTTTAAGAAAAGGAGACCGAGGGGACACCTGGTCAGAGTCTTCAAACATGTTAAGGGCTGTTATAAAGAGGGCAGTGATCAACTGTTCTCCATGTCCTCTGAAGGTAGGACAAGAATTGATCAGCTTAGTTTAGAGGAAGGAAGATTCAGGGTAGATATTAGGAAAAACTTTCTAGCTATAAGGATATTTAATCACTGGGAATAAGCTTCCAAGGGAGGTTGTGGAATTCCCATCATTGAAAGTTTAAGAACAGGTTAGGCAAACACCTGTCAGGACGGTCTAGATACACTTGGTTCTGCCTCATGGGCTGGACTAGATAACCTTTCAAGGTTCCTTCCAGCCCTACATTTCTATGACTCTATGAAGGACCTACAGAAGAGTCAAATACGGTTGAATTTTTAGTGCAAGAAAACATCTTTGACAAGGAACACAATGGTTTTCACAGTGGTCCCACACGAAGCTGCAATCATAGAACTGAAACACCTACAGAAGTAAAAATTGTCAAAGCACAAGGCATTTTCCCCCATTCTATTAATATCAGACATTCAGTTGCACACACAGCCAGAATGCCTCACTGTTCCAATGGCCCAGAATGGGAAGTGGTGGCCTCAGCTCATTGCCAAATAGGATTGCTACCTGACTTGGATCATGTCTCTGAGTCTTACTAGTCAATACGAATGAATCAGTTAAAATGCTATTACTAAGTTCCCCTGGATATGCTATATTAACTTTTTGCCAGGTTGTTTCACAACATCCTCAGCCAATGGCAACTTTATATTGTTTTTTTTGTAATGCATTTCAAACAAAATTTATACAAGGATTAACAGAGGTGATAAGATCTAATGTACAGTTCTACTGAAATCAATTAGATTTTGTATGCTCTCTCTATTAAGTACATGTACAACATGTGAAACCTGAATGTACAAAGTCAAAAGGAGTTACTCTCCATATGAAGCAAACATGCAAGTGTTTTACTTTATGCACAAGTAGCCCCACTGACTTCAGCAGTACCAATCATTAATGTGTTTGCAGCACTGGGAACTTAGTGGTTCATTTTGTTTATAGAACTCACCCACTTCAGTTTTAAAGACCACCACATTAGCAACAATCTACATTATATTTGTGGTAACCAGTGTTAAAACAATATACCACAAAACCTCTCTTTTTAATTTTTTATTTTTATTAGACAGGTGCAAAAAAGTATCAGAAACTTTGTTTTTCCAGAACTAAAAAAAATAATTGATCTTGGTGACATTTTATTTTGTAAATAAATTATGTATGGCCTGAGACATGGTATGTCAAGTTCCAGCCTATAGGTAAGTAGAATTGCTTATTAATAACTTCTCAAAACAGGGCTCATACCAAAAAGTACCCCTTTTTTTTTTAATTACTCTGTAAACCTGGAGCTACTGTTTCTCTAATACAATTACACATGAAATGGAAAACCTTATAGCTGTTGCTATAATTCCTGAAATATTTTTCTAACCAGTATCCTATTTCCTTATAGTGCGCAGACTATTTTGACACTCAGCTTCCATCACTTCCCCATCACCCTACCTCCTTGTGAACACGCATCTAGTCACAGCATTAACATTAAGATCTTCTGAAGCAAAACACTTATATTACAGGCATCAGCTCAGCACAACCAGGTTTATATACAAAATGCAACCCTCATTCTCTTCCACAAATCAAGAACTTTAGATAAGAACATTTTTGCCTTTAAACTTCGGGGGAAATATCAATGCTGCCAGCAGGGCAATTTGTTTTCCAACAGAGTCAGAGAAAAACCCCCAAAAATAGTTAAACGTATACGTTCGTCCTCAACAATCATGTTAGCTAGGCAGTGGTTTTGTATTTGCCTAACACATGGCTGATTAATGTTACTCCTGAGGGAATTCTGAGCCACTACATGTGCGCAGAATTTATGTCCCCCGCAGATTTCTTTGCTTCCCTGCACAAAAATGACTTCCCTGTGCTTCCTTGCCAGAAACCTGCAAGAGCAGTCAGACACCACTCCCTAGCTGCCCAGGAACATCGTTTCAGGCACCCGGAGCAGCCAGCAGAGAGCTAAATAACAGCAGGGCTGGGGATGCCCCACGCAGTGGCTCCTACCCTGAGCCAGGACCAGCTGCGAGTCCCAGCTCCTACCCTGAGCCAGGACCAGCTGCTAGTTCCAGCTGCGCTGGAGGCAGGAGAGGATGAGACTTCCTCTTCCCCTGCAA
The DNA here is from genome assembly GCF_965140295.1 of Lepidochelys olivacea. NCBI lineage: Eukaryota > Metazoa > Chordata > Testudines > Cheloniidae > Lepidochelys > Lepidochelys olivacea. Next base: position 28,155,141 of record NC_140415.1, read on the forward strand.
GACTTATCCCACCCCCAGAAACATCCCCCAGCTGCAGGAAGCTCAGCATCTTCCCCTGTTTCCCGCCCCCATCACTCCTCAGCTACGGGTGGGGGGGAGGGGTCGCTGTACAGGGAGCTGCTCCCTCATCCGCCCAACCCCCCTATATCCAGACCTCCCATTCCCAGACACCCTCACCAAGCCTCCCCCCGTACAACCAGAACCTCCCTAGCTCTCCTACCCAAACCTTACCCCACTGATCCTCAACCCCTCCATCTAGAGCCACCTGCGCCCAGAAACCCTGCCTCTGGATCCCAACCCCTGAACCCAGACCACCCTGCATTCAAACCCTCACCATGATGAGTCCTACGCCCCTGCACCCCCCTGAGCCCCCACACCACTGACCCCCAATTAGCTTCACCCAGACCCACACTCCCCCAGCACCCAGACCCCTCCACTGAGCCCCAACCACTTCACCTGGAAGGCCCTGCAGAGTCCCATTGCCCCTGCATCTGGAACCCCGACCCACAACAATCCTCTGTGCATCCAGATCCCCTGCACACCTAGACCCCCCACTGAGCTGCCTGTACACAGATTGTCCCACAGAATCCTCTCACGCCACATCAGGATCCCCCACACTGAGCCCCTCCATACTTGCAATCTGCCTGTTTGAGCCTGCATGCCCCACATGTGGTGCACCTGGCACAGAGGGGCAGGGCCCCAGCATGTTTCTGGGATATGTCCAGGCCTTGTTCTGTTTCAGGGTCGGGTGCAGCCTCACCCGAGACCAGGGCACGGGGTGAGGAGGCTGCAGGGTGATCTCCCATCTTCATGCAGCCAGTGACCTGTGCTACCCAATACCATGCTGGAGCCTCTGTATTTGTTAATTGAAACTTGAAGAAACTTGCAGAATTTAAAAATATCATGCGCAGAATTTTTAATGTTTTGGAACAACATTTTTATTTTTTTTGGCACAGAATGCCTTCAGGAGTATTAATGTGTAGCAAGTGTCTTTATAGTATCGTAATATTTTGCCACAGAAAAGGACGTATGTTTAACGAGAGCCAGTCAGCAAACTTTGAAACAAACTAACACATACAATAATTACGAGATGAAGTGCTTTCTTAAGCTATAACATGGTGACAGGAAGTCCAGAATAAAGAGGTCTTAAGTAGGGCTGTCAAACGATAAAAAAAAATTGCAATTAATCACAAGATTAAAAATATTGTCATGATTAATCACAATTTTAATTGCACCATTTAATAATAATAGAACACCATTTATTTAAATATTTTGGTTGGGGAGGGGGAGTGTGTGTGTGTATGTATATTTTTGGGGGGCACTGTCTCTTTAAGCAGAGTATTCAGGAGCCTGAACACTTTTTCAATCAGCAGCAGTTGCTATCTGCAGCACTCACTCCTGAGCCAGCAGCAGACAGGTTCCCCCTGCTCCCCGACCCCAGCTCAGCGCAGCACACAGAAAGCAGGCTCCGGGTCTGGAGCAGCTTGCCCAGGGATGGCTCTATGGGGCGGGGGGGGGGGGGGGAGGAGGTAGGAGCAGCAGTGGAGCAAGGCAGCAGGAGGAGGGGCACTCATGCCCCGGAGGCACACAGCAGCACCCCTTGAGCACCGCACCCTGGTGGGTGATTAATGCTGGTTAAAAGAACATGTTAATGTGTTCTGAGTTATTCACATGCAAAACTGCAGTTGACAGCCCCAATTATTATTTTTTATTACAAATATTTGCATTTTAAAAAAGAAAAAAAAGATCATGCTTCTACTTGAAGATTGCACCAAAGGGCATAAAAACGTTTAGCATAACTGGCATATAATTACCTTGCAACGCCAGCTACAACAGTGCCAAGAGAACACCTGTTCTCACTTTCAGGTGATGATGTAAATAAAAAGCTGGCAACATTATCTCCCATAAATGTACATGAACTTGTCTGTCTTAGCAATTGGCTGAACAAGTAGCAGGACTGAGTGGACTTGTAGGCTCCAAATTTTTATATTGTTTTGTTTTTGAGTAGTTATGTAAAAAAAAACTATTTGTAAATTGCATTTTCATGATAAAGAGATTGAACTACAATACTTCTGAGATAAACTGAAAAATACTATCTCTTATTTTTACATTGCAAATATTTGTAATAAAAATATTAAATAAGCACAGGTTTCAGAGTAACAGCCATGTTAGTCTGTATTCGCAAAAAGAAAAGGAGTACTTGTGGCACCTTAGAGACTAACCAATTTATTTGAGCATGAGCTTTCGTAAGCTACAGCTCACTTCATCAGATGCATACCATGGAAGCTGCAGAAGACATTATATACACACAGAGACCATGAAACAATACCTCCTCCCACCCCACTGTCCTGCTGGTAATAGCTTATCTAAAGTGATCATCAAGTTGGGCCATTTCCAGCACAAATCCAGGTTTTCTCACCCTCCGCCCCCCCTCCCCCCAAACTCACTCTCCTGCTGGTAATAGCCCATCCAAAGTGACCACTCTCTTCACAATGTGTATGATAATCAAGGTGGGCCATTTCCTGCACAAATCCAGGTTCTCTCACTCCCTCACCCCCATACCTGGATTTGTGCTGGAAATGGCCCAACTTGATCACTTTAGATAAGCTATTACCAGCAGAACAGTGGGGTGGGAGGAGGTATTGTTTCATGGTCTCTGTGTGTATATAATGTCTGCTGCAGTTTCCACGGCATGCATCCTTTGAAGTGAGCTGTAGCTCACGAAAGCTCATGCTCAAATAAATTGGTTAGTCTCTAAGGTGCCACAAGTACTCCTTTTCTAAATAAGCACAGTTCACTTTGTGTTCTGTGTTGTAACTGATATCATCATATTTGAAAATGTAAAAAAATCCCAAAATATTTATAATAAATTTAAATTGGTATTCTATTATTGTTTAACGGTGCGATTAAAACTGTGATTAATGATGATTAATTCTTTTAATCTAGTTTGTTTGTTTTTCATTCATCACTTGAGTGAACTCTAATTGACAGCCCTAGTCTTAAGCACCACAACTGATCCTACAAACCAGGTACATATGGGAAGAGATGGCTATACGATCTATCACAGCCAAAAATTCATTCATCAGAAAATGCTGAAGCAATTCCAAGCACGATCTGATACACAACACTGCCAAAATGAGGTGGAGCTGCACGTTGATTTAGGGTGAGATTTGGGCTGGAGGGAGTAACAGGGGAGCCTCTGGAAAGGCAACTGGAGTTTAGAGTACTGGCTAAATTAATAGAACTGTCCAAACCCCAAAAGGTGTAAACAGCCCCATCTGCAGCCAGCAAATAATGACCCTGAAGAAGAGTCTCTCAAAAACAACTCCAGAGGACGTAAACGTACATTAGATGTAAACGTACGTCTACCAATAACCCATCGCCCCCACCCCGCACACGCACGCACACACACGGAGGTGGGGGAGGAGAGCTCTACATAGCTAGCAATACCCCCTCCCCAGATCTCACCCCTTCACTGCAACAGCTGTCCAGACTAAGACCGAAAATAGCATCCCTACGCTCCTGCAGTTTGGTGACACACCGACGCACAAACTGATCCCCTGACTAGAAGTCTAGCCCCCCACGACAGCCCATAATCGCCAGCGGCACCACCCAGGGCAGCGGACGAGCCGCAGCCCCGCTCTCACCTGGGACGCACTCACTCTGCAAGGCCCCTCCTTTCCACAGAGCAGCCACCGCCCACGGCTTTGGCGGACCCCCGGGACGCACCCAAGCCCCTCGCCCAGGGGAGGGACTGGACATGCCTCCCCCGGCCCAGGCCCCTCTCCCCTGGCCGCGCCTTAGAGGCGGGGTTTCACCCACCTCCCATGGGGCAAGGGTGGGGCTGGACTCCTAGGACACCAGCGATGCCCCAGCCCGGCCTCCTCAGGGCCCAGCCCCCCCCCGGCACGGGGCGCCCCCCCGGCCTCGCTTACCTCGGCTGAGATCAAGCGGGACGTTCTCCTCGCCGCTATCATTCCGACCTGTGTGGGGGGGAGAAGCGAAGAGCCCGTTAACCTGGGCGGGGAGGGAGTGATGGGGCCGGGGGAGCAGCAGCAGCGGCGCCTCCCGCCGGGCCTAGCCGGGCTCCTTACCTCGGATGCGGAGGTGCCTCAGCGAGCGGGCGCGGAGGTTCACCGCCATGTTTACGGCCCCGCAGTCACAACACCGGAAACCTCGCCCTCTCTCGCGAGGAGACCGAGCCGCCGACGCCGACGACTCCCGCGGCCCCCACCGGCCTGTCGCGAGGGGGCGCGGGAACGCGCGGCGGCGAGCGCGAGGAGCTGGGCGCTCGGCGGGGCCTGGCGCCAAGGAATGACCCCGGCGTGCCAGAGGGGAGCTGGCGGAGCTCAGCGAGGTCCCGGCCTGGGCTCCCCCGCCTTGAGAGAGGAGGCCGTCAGGACACCCACCCACCCATCGCCCCGCCCCGCCCCGGCTCGGGGGCTTTCCCTCGGCACCCTGCAGGGGGCGTTTCCCTCCATTCGCTGCCCCCTTTCCTCACCAGGGCAGGGGGTGTCTCTTCACCACCTGCACATTAGTATGATTTATGACGTCCACCATGGGGGCAGCCGCCTTCAGGGGTGTGGGGGGTCCCCTGGCCCCACAGCTTTAGCAGCAGAGTTGGGGGCCTCTCCGTAGCGCCTAGCTCGCTCCTAAACCTTTGTATGCTGTCTGCTCCCCGCCCCCACCGAGTCTTTCACAATATTGCAAAGCCCAGCATTCAAAAATCCCGAGATGTGACTTAAAATTGTGAGGTTTTTTTATATATATAAGGGGGGGGGGGTTAAGTGCTTCCTGGGGTCATTGTTTACTGGGTAGACTTGAAACACGTGTTCACCCTCCTCTGTAACCATGAGGGCTGGAGGCTTTTTCTTTCTTTTTTTAAATTGGGAGCTGGAATTCTCACTGCATTCCAGGAGCTAGGGCTTTAAAAACACCGAATGTCCCCAGACTCGTAACAAAAATCACAATTGGTAAAAGTCAGCATTGCCAACAAGTCACTAGACCAGATTGCTGCTGTTTAAAATACTTTTGCAGCCTTGTAACAGACTTCCCAGCAGCTTTACCTCTGACCTGCTAAGTGGTGAAAATGAAAATGTTGAAGAAAAGGCCCAAAATGGCAGATTCAAAGAAACATTTTAAAACACTTCAGACTGCCCCTGTCAACTTACCCTGTTGTGCTGCCTTCAGTCTAATTCTACACCTTTGTAGAAAACGTGGCAAAATGCCTTCTTTTCCAGGAGAGCTTGCAGTTCTAGAAATGACTTCCTAAAAAATTGTTTCAGCTAAACAACTAAAGATGGTGGTTGGGTTTGTCATGTGACATTACTTTTTTGACTCCCATTACAAAAACGCCACACCTTCTATAGCTCATGCCTGCCCTATTCAGGCAAAAGTTTAAATAAGCAGAAGTGATTTACAACATGTGCTAAAGGTCAGGAAACTCTGCTTCTGAAGGACCACAGATGAAGCAAGTTCTTAGCGGATGTCCCTACACATAAGAACACCAATGTCCTGATATTTCAATCTCCGTTACCTCAACTATCTCAAGTAGGGTTGCCAGTTTTGGTTGGATGTATTCCTGGAGGTTTCATCACATGACATGAACTTTAATTAAAGATTAATCTTTAATTCCTGGAGAGTCCAGGACAGTCCTGGAGGGTTGGCAACGCTAGCCTCAAGTGATTTTAATTGCTCAGGTCACTAATGGGAAGAAAGGTGTTTTCTCACACAGCCAGGATAGAAAACCATATGGAGCTGTATAGATCAAGGTGAACACCTTGAATTGCATCTGCAAGCAAATAAAAAGTTAGGATAACAGCTTTGTGCCCTGCAGCTGATACTACTAACTAAGCAGATTACTAGCCATTCTTCTCTCTCTGAAGTCTACCCGGCATCCCTGGGACAACTGGAAGGCTAGAGGTATCCTGAATTCTGAACTTTGGCAAATGATGGCTATACTCCTTCAATATCAGGAGAGTCACTAGCTTGTCCACCATCTCACCATGCTTCCTCTCATCCTAGCCCTTTTTCCCACTTTACACCTAGAAATCAAAAGACCACTGGACCAGGGGGATGAGGTGGACGAGGCTTTCTTCCAGCAACTAACCAAAGTTATTAGATCGCAGGCCCTGGTTCTTATGGGAGACTTCAATCACCCTGACATCTGCTGGGAGAGCAGTATAGCAGTACACAGACAATCCAGGAAGTTTTTGAAAAGTGTAGGGGACAATTTCCTGGTGCAAGTGCTGGAGGAACCAACTAGGGGCAGAGCTCTTCTTGACTTGCTGTTCACAAACAGGGAAGAATTAGTAGGGGAAGCAAAAGTGGATGGGAACCTGGGAGGCAGTGACCATGAGATGGTAAGAGTTCAGGATCCTGACACAGGGAAGAAAGGAGAGCAGCAGAATACGGACCCTGGACTTCAGAAAAGCAGACTTTGACAACCTCAGGGAACTGATGGGCATGATCCCCTGGGAGAATAACATGAGGGGGAAAGGAGTCCAGGAGAGCTGGCTGTATTTTAAAGAATCCTAATTGAGGTTACAGGGACAAACCATCGTGATGTGTAGAAAGAATAGTAAATATGGCAGGCGACCAGCTTGGCTTAGCAGTGAAATCCTTGCTGATCTTAAACACAAAAAAGAAGCTTACAAGAAGTGGAAGACTGGACAAATGACCAGGGAAGAGTATAAAAATATTGCTCGGACACGCAGGAGTGAAATCAGGAAGGCCAAATCACACCTGGAGTTGCAGCTAGCAAGAGATGTTAAGAGTAACAAGAAGGGTTTCTTCAGGTATGTTAGCAACGAGAAGAAAGTCAAGGAAAATGTGGGCCCCTTACTGAATGAGGGAGGCAACCTAGTGACAGAGGATGTGGAAAAAGCTAATGTACTCAATGCTTTTTTTGCCTCTGTCTTCACGAACGAGGTCAGCTCCCAGACTACTGCACTGGGCAGCACAGCATGGGGAGGAGGTAACCAGCCCTCTGTGGAGAAAGAAGTGGTTCGGCACTATTTAGAAAAGCTGGACGAGCACAAGTCCATGGGGCCGGATGTGCTGCATCCGAGAGTGCTAAAGGAGTTGGTGAATGTGATTGCAGAGCCATTGGCCATTATCTTTGAAAACTCGTGGCGATCAGGGGAAGTCCCGGATGACTGGAAAAAGGCTAATGTAGTGCCCATCTTTAAAAAAGGGAAGAAGGAGGATCCTGGGAACAACAAGCCAGTCAGCCTCACTTCAGTCCCTGCAAAAATCATGGAGCAGGTCCTCAAGGAATCAATTTTGAAGCACTTAGAGGAGAGGAAAGTGATCAGGAACAGTCAGCATGGATTCACGAAGGGCAAGTCATGCCTGACTAATCTAATTGCCTTCTATGAAGAGATAACTGGCCCTGTGGATGAGGGGAAAGCAGTGGATGTGTTGTTCCTTGACTTTAGCAAAGCTTTTGGCATGGTCTCCCACAGTATTCTTGCCAGCAAGTTAAAGAAGTATGGGCTGGATGAATGGACTATAAGGTGTTTAGAAAGCTGGCTAGCTTGTCGGGCTCAATGGGTAGTGATCAATGGCTCCATGTCTAGCTGGCAGCCGGTATCAAGTGGAGTGCCCCAAGGATCGGTCCTGGGGCCGGTTTTGTTCAATATCTTCACAAATGATCTGGAGGATGGTGTGGATTGCACCCTCAGCAAGTTTGCACATGACACTAAACTGGGAGGAGAGGTAGATATGCTGGAGGGTAGGGATAGGATACAGAGGGACCTAGATAAATTAGAGGATTGGGCCAAAAGAAATCTGATGAGGTTCAACAAGGACAAGTGCAGGGTTCTGCACTTAGGACGGAAGAATCCCATGCACCACTACAGACTAGGGACTGAATGGCTAGGCAGCAGTTCTGCAGAAAAGGACCTAGGGGTTACAGTGGACGAGAAGCTGGATATGAGTCAACAGTGTGCTGTTGTTGTCAAGAAGGCCAATGGCATTTCAGGATGTGTAAGTAGGGGCATTGCCAGCAGATCGAGGGACGTGATCTTCCCCTCTGATCGACATTGGTGAGGCCTCATCTGGAGTACTGTGTCCATTTTTGGGCCCCACACTACAAGAAGGATGTGGAAAAATTGGAAAACGTCCAGCGGAGGGCAACAAAAATTATTAGGGGACTGGAACACATAACTTATGAGGAGAGGCTGAGGGAACTGGGATTGTTTAGTCTGAGGAAGAGAAGAATGAGAGGGGATTTCATAGCTGCTTTCAACTACCTGAAAGGAGGTTCCAAAGAGGATGGATCTAGACTGTTCTCAGTGGTAGCAGATGACAGAACGAGGAGTAATGGTCTCAAGTTGCAGTGGGGAAGGTTTAGGTTGGATATTAGGAAAAACTTTTTCACTAGGAGGGTGGTGAAACACTGGAATGCGTTACCTAGGGAGATGGTGGAATCTCCTTCCTTAGAAGTCTTTAAGGTCAGGCTTGACAAAGTCCTGGCTGGGATGATTTAGTTGCGGATTGGTCCTGCTTTGAGCAGGGGGTTGGACTAGATGACCTCCTGAGGTCCCTTCCAATCCTGATATTCTATGGCTCTATGAAAAGAGGCTATCATCCAGGTTTGACAAAAAGTAGACAAGGTGCATATCAATAGCATTGCAACACAAAACTTTTCATAATTTACCTTAGTGACAATGCAACTTTGGAGAACCGTAAAATACAGAGCTCTTGGGTCAATAGACAAAGTTCCAATACCTCCCTTTGAGATCACACAAAGAAGAATGAAATCATTCAAGCAATCTCATCTACCCAAGGCAGCATCTTCCAATGATTCAACAGAGCTTTGGTGTCAATACCAAAGACACTTAAGATTTATCTAAATCTCCAGAGTCCATCAATCTCTATCAGTAGACTAAGGACATGACTTGTTCCTGTGAATTTTTTTTTTAATTGACTAATCTCATCCAACAGCAGAGCCTGATCCAAAGCTTATTGAAATCAATGAATGTGCATATGAATTTCAGTAGGCTTTGGGTGGGGCCCATAAGGCCTGGAAAGATTTAATTTAATTTCATATATAAATTATGTGGGCCCAAGCTAAAAACTGCATTTGTAAGTGATTCTTCTACCACTTTTGCAGGGAGTGTAGCAAGATAATGCAATTATTAAAAGAATAATGTCAAGTAGTTTATATCCACAATTTCACTTACTGTAACATTTATAATCTGATAGAAAATATACTCCATATTTTAAACATTTGACTTTTAAATCCACCCATTTGTGAAAAATAGCTGTTTATTAAGCAGAAGAAAAGTTTAAAAGACTTAGCACACAAGCCATGACATTAAACTATGAACACACAAATTTAAAATAATAGCATGAGTCTCCTCAGGTGAGCTCTGCACTTCTCAAAGTGCAGTTTTACTCTGAAAAGTGTCTATATAAAAATGAAACCTTCTTACTCCACAGATCATCATCCTCTCTCTATTTTTTTAATCAGATCTTCAGCCAGTACTGGTATCTCCTCCTAACTTTAGTGACTAAAATGAGTTTTGACTACTGTTTGCAGAGCCAACCCAGCAAAAATTGAATGAGCTACAGATTGTATTCTACTCATACATCATCAACATAATTATTTACTGAATTTCAGTCAGTTACATACCTCTGCAAATCAATTGAAAGCAACAGATGGCACAGATGTAATTGAAGGCCTAATTTAACTTTCAGTACCTTTATTATTGGTAATGGCATGAGCTTGCTTGACTAGCAGATCTTTAAAAAAAATCCCTTTGCTTGTAAACTGAGCCCTGATATGAAAATTGTCTTGTCTTTACAGGGATTCTAGCAAGCATGTTTGATTAAAAAAAACATATGACTATACCATTAAAATTGACTTCCATGTTCTTTGTTAACTTTTAAAAATTAACTTAATTCTTCTGAAAGCCATGGGATTGAGAGCTCTGGATATCAAAGTCTGATCTATCCATAGAACTGGGGCAATGTAGTTCTCACTTCCTCATACAGTTTTGTCAATATACCTCACACTTTAGCCTGTAAATGTGAGAGAAGGTGTCAGGGTTACAGTGTCAATTGCACCTTAGACCCTTAGTCCCTCTTGAGTGCACCCCTGAGAGAACTGGGTTACAACACCTCACTATAGATAGAATGATACAGTACAACCACTCTTAAACTGGTTCTCTTGGCTGCAGCCCCTTGGTTTCCAACCATATTAACAACATAGGCCCAGCTTGATTTTAGCACCTGTTTTCCTCCAGAAGCCTGTGGCAGTATAACTTTGCAGCTACAAAGAAATAGCATCTTCAAAACAACACATTACTTATTCATTCCTCAAAGCTATAAAACACATAGAGCAAAAGGTAAAACCAATAAAAGGCCCACCCATATGGGTCTTTTTTATATCTTTGATCCTAGGTTCAGTCTTAGGAAGGGGGTAATCTATTCTAGCCTGGATGGAGCCAAACAAGGGATATTCCTCCTTAGTTCCCCCCTCCTTTGTTTCCACAAGGAGCTTTATCTTTGCCATTATCTTGTTAGGACTGACAAGTGATTAAAAAAATTAATCCCAATTAATTGCACTGCTAAACAATAATAGAATACCATTTATTTAAATATTTTTGGATGTTTTTACATTTTCAAATATGTTGATTTCAATTACAATACAGAATACAAAGTGTACAGTGCTCACTTTATATTTATTTTTATTACAAATATTTGCACTGTAAAAAAACAAAAAAAATTTTCAATTCACCTAATATAAGTACTACAGTGCAATCTCTTTATCATGAAATTTGAACTTTCAAATGTAGAATTAAGTATAAAAAATAACTGCATTCAAAAATATCCACTCAGTCCTACTTCAGCCAGTCACTCAGACAAACAAGTTTAGTTACAATTTGCAGGCGATAATGTTGCCTGCTTCTTGTTTACAATGTCATCTAAAAGTGAGAAAAGACGTTCGCATGGCACTGTTTGTTGCCGGCATTGCAAGATGCGCTATGCAGATGCGCTAAAGATTCATATGTCCCTTCAGGCTTCAACTATCATTCCTGAGGACATGCATCCATGCTAATGACGGGTTCTGCCTGATAACGATCCAAAGCAGAGCGAACTGAAACATGTTGATTTTCATCATCAGAGTCAGATGCCACCAGCAGAAGGCAGATTTTCTTTTTTGGTGGTTCAGGTTCTGTAGTTTCTGCATCTGAGTATTGCTCTTTTAAGATTTCTGAAAGCATGCTTCACACCTTGTCCCTCTCAGATTTTGGACAACACTTCAGATTCTTAAATCTTGAGTGGAGAGTGCTGTCACTATTTTTAGAAATCTCACATTGGTACCTTCTTTGCGTTTTGTCTAATCTGCTGTGAAAGTATTCTTAAAATGAACATGTGCTGGGTCATTATCCAAAACTGCTATAACATGAAATATATGGCAGAATGTGGGTAAAATAGAGCAGGAGACATACAATTCTCCCCCAAAGAGTTCAGTCACACATTTTATTAACTTTTTTTTTTTTTAACGAGCATCATCAGCATGGAAGTATGACCTATGGAATGGTGATCGAAGTAGGAAGGGGCATACAAATGTTTAGCATATCAGGCACGTAAATACCGTGCAATGCCGGCTACAAAAGTGTCATGTGAACACCTGTTCTCACTTTCAGCTGACACTCTAAATAAGCGGGCAGCATTATCTCCCATAAATGTAAACAAACTTGTTTGTCTTAGTAATTGACTGAACAAGAAGTAGGACTGAGTGGACTTGCAGGCTCTAAAGTTTTACATTGTTTTGTTTTTGAGTACAGTTATGCAACAAAAAAAATCTACATTTGTAAGTTACACTTTCACTATAAAGAGATTGCACTACAGTACTTGTATGAGGTGAACTGAAAAATACTATTTCTTTTGTTTATAATTTTACAGTGCAAATATTTGTAATAAAAATAATAATATAAAGTGAGCTCTGTACACTTTGTATTCTGTGTTGTAATAGAAATCAATATATTTGAAAATGTAGTAAAACATCTGAAAATATTTAATAAATTTCAATTGGTGTTCTATTGTTTAACAGTTCAATTAATTTTTTTAAGTTAATTGCATGAGTGAACTGCGATTAATTGACAGCCCTAGTTCTTGTGGTTTCCCCTTTTATCCTCCTTTGATTTAATTGGTGGCCTACAGGCAAATTAATATCAAACAGATAACCTGAGGGGTATATGCTATTTATAAAAAATACTACACATAACTCCCTCACTCTCCAAATATGGTAATTTCTATTTCCATATCCAGCCAATCCTGAAAATGGCATAAAAGAGTGCAGTTATGATAATGGTTTCATGATATGGAATTGTGTTCACTAGGAAATGTACCAGGATTAATTCATTTCACACAGGCCACTAAAATGCCATGTAATGGCATTTAGTCACTACTAACCTCTGGTCTGTATTTAAACCCAGGTGTGGCTGAAACTCAGGGAGCTAGGGGTTGGTAACAACCAAATACAAGGTTTTTGCTTTCAGCACTCCCATTATAAAAATTGTTCTAGCACCCCTGTTTGAACCTGTGACCTACAAATTATAAACTATTAATCCCATTACCAGTGCCATACAGACACTTACTCACTGTGTTAAAAAGAACTCCACCACTATTCTCCCCAAAAATGGGGCTAATTACAAAAGAGTAACTTTTTAATTGTCGGATAATATTCTTTGTTGTTGCAGAACAAGTCAGTCAGACAGTGGAGGGAACACAGTTTAACCAATGAACTCCATCCCACCGCTCTGCTAACAAAAACAGAAATTACCTATGATGATGACACACAAAGCAGTGTCATATCCAATGGGAGCCATATTTATTTCCACTCCATCGAAGACAAGGGGAAAACCAATGTTTGCAACATTAAAAAAAAGGTTGAGGTTTTATTTTTAAGCTTCAATTATCACAAAAAGAGTAAATAATGAAAAGTACAGTAGCTTTAACTTGCACTTGGATATTTGCCAGGTGTCCACAGAAGCATGCTGCAGAATGAGTCTGCTTCCCTATCCAGTGACTTGTGAAGCTCATGCTCTGGAAAGAGCTGCCTTCTCAGGATTGGGAACAGCACAACTTGGATCCTTCGTACTGCCCACTCTCCTCTTGTTTAACAGGTAATGCAGAAGAAAAAATGATGTATAATTATACCAATATAAAAAGAAAAAGAGTACTTGTGGCACCTTAGAGACTAACAAATTTATTTGCTTATAAGCTTTCATGAGCTACAGCTCACTTCACTGGATGCACGTGCATCCGATGAAGTGAGCTGTAGCTCACGAAAGCTTACGTTCAAATAAATTTGTGAGTCTCTAAGGTGCCACAAGTACTTCTTTTCTTTTTGCGGATACAGGCGAACACAGATGCTACTCTAAAACCCTATACCAAAATAGTTAAACTGCTATTGTTATACAGGTGTAACGCTCCATGTGGACACTTTTATGCCAGAATAAGATTGGTGCTTTTTTTTTTGTTTAATTTAAACCCCTTTCAAAGAGACATGCCTCAGATTCAGCAAAACAGCATGACCTAATTGGATGTGATACCAACGCAGCACTTTACAAGTTTGTCATTCTTTAAAATAGGAACAATATACAGTCCTAACTGATTGCAACCAGGTAAAATATACTGTATGTCTAGTTATGGAGAAAAATAATTTAAAAAATGCACATAACCATGCAGTATAAAATATAAAAACTCTGACAGCTTCAAGCTTTTCAAGTGACACATCAGGTCTTGCTAACTTATATATACTATGTGGTTTGGTTAACTCTTGCTTAATGCAATCATGCATTTATGGGTCCATTTATGTAAAGTTATTCATGGCATTGTGCACCACATAAGCTCTGAAAAGCTGCAGACATTGACTCTGCCTGTTCTTGACATATTAATAATGGAAATTTGCTCTGAGGCAAAAGACTTTAAGAAACAAAACTATTATATGGCTCGAAATTTGAAGTGTTGCCACAGAGAGGAGGATGTATATAAATGAGGCTCTTCACCAACCCAAATTGGAAATCACCTGATTCAAAACTTTAGTGACTGCAGAGACAATTTTCTTTTAAATTTTGTGTCTGTTCTTCTGAAAGTTGCAGTCACATCTGCGGAAGCCTTTGACTATGTGCTTGGGTAGTGACTGGAAAAATGCTAACGACATATTTATACCAATATTCTTTTACATTCATATAACTGTATGAAAATGGATGAACTCCCTGAGAATTTACTGGACTCAATGTACAGCATGAGAACTGGCTACCCTCATACAGTCAGTATGAAATGGCTTATTGTGACCATCCATTCTAGTAATGAAAGGGGTAGAAAAAAGGGATGGGATGCAAAAGAAAACAACTGATACTTTTTATTGTTTTTCAGCTGGCCCCAGTGAGACATGTGGTTATGGCTTTCTTACACCTTACAGACTCCCTGTTTGAACTCTGAAGGAAGTTCCCCGGGTGATAGTGAGAGAAGGAAAGTGCATTTGGCCTAATTTCAGATTCTATTGGATAATTGGAATGAAACTCAAAATACCAGAATCATAGTTCTCTTTAGTGGTTGCTGAATCACTGAGCCTCTGCTACTGTCACCCACTGAGTTAAGAATCTTGCACAAAAAGAGTCTTTAAACAGCAGAGCCATAAAAAAATATGAATGTGCGGGGGCCAGAGACACAGGAGCAGGTGAACAGTGAAGAGGGATCAAAAAAACAAGGAACAAAGAAGCAGAAGAGCAGGGGACAGAGCATCCTGGTCAAAGAATCAGGGGACAGGAATAGGACAGAGAAGCCGACAGCATGGGGCAGCGCTCCTGGCAGGGAAAGGAGTATGGTGCCAAAGAGATAGCACTTCTTCAAATCAACACAGAGACAGAAGACTGCAAAAGACTTGGAAATAGTGTCCAGAGTAGAAGAGCGAGCTGGGGAGAGTGCCCAAAGTGCCTGGAGAGCTGGCAGAACAGGGAACTAGGGAATGTGGCCCTTCCATCCGTCAGGAGGAAAAGGAGACAGGACTCTCAGTTTGTGTGTGTGCACATTTTGGAAACAGTTCCCACCTAAAATGCATGCATACAAATGGGAAAAGCAGGGAGCTTTTCCTGGTAAGAGTTTGAAAATCAGAAGTCAGGCCAAAAACGGATTAGAAAAAAAAGCCAGGTTTAAGGGTTGTTGGGTTTTTTTATTGCCTCATAATGCTTGTGCTTACCGAGCTGGCAATATTGCTGCTCTCAGGCTGCTGCTTTATCTAAGGGACATTGTAAATGTCCTATTCAAATAGCAGCAAAATCCCGAAAAACAAACAAACCCTATGTTGATATCAGGACCCGGGGAATGTAGATAATACAATTTTAGAATTTTCCCCTATTTTTTTGCTGCATTCTACAATATTCTGTAACTTCTAAGGTTTTGTTTAAATACAGTTGTCTTATAAGGTTGCAGCCACCCAAGCATAAACAGATATGCTGTGCAACTGGTTTGCATAAAACTGACCCCAGTTCAGTGAAACATTTAAACATGTGGTTACCTTATATTTAACATTGAAGTCATTTGGACACCCAAAATTAGTGAACACTTTTGACAGTCTTGGCCTTCCTCTGTTGATACCTCTTTTCCTCATCTCAGAAATAGGAATTATAATATTTTCCTATCTCACAAGAGAATTGTGAAGATAAGTTAATTAATATTCATGAGTATCTCAGATTTTATTGTGATGAGAGCCATAAAGAAACCCAGAGGAAAGAAATAATTCTGTATTCAGTGCAGAGTTTGGAAAGTGTGCTGTAAAAGATTCAGGGGCCACTAACTGAATGATGAGGATTGAACAGTGCCCTTAGTTTCACTTTATGCACTCAATGAGGCAGAGGTTCTGTGGAAAAAAATAGTATGTCATGTAATGCACAATTAAAGACAATAAGATACATATCCACAAGAGGGCAGAATTAAAAGTTGCACAGACAAGCTGTCATAAATATAAAGGGAAGGGTAAACACCTTTAAATCCCTCCTGGCCAGAAGAAAAACCCTTTCACCTGTAAAGGGTTAAGAAGGTAGGATAACCTCGCCGGCACCTGACCGAAATGACCAATGAGGAGACAAGAATCTTTCAAAGCTGGAGCAGGGGGGAGACACAAAAGGTTCTCTCTGTCTGTGTGTTTTTTTGCTGGGACCAGAGCAGGAATGCAGGTCAGAACTCCTGTAAAGGGCTAATAAGCAATCTAGTTAGATATGCGTTAGATTCTGTTTTGTTTAAATGGCTGATAAAATAAGTTGTGCTGAATGGAACATATTTTCCTGTTTTTGGGTCTTTTTGTAACTTAAGGTTTTGCCTAGAGGGATTCTCTTTGTTTTGAATCTGATTACCCTGTAAGGTGTTTATCATCCTGATTTTACAGAGGTGATTCTTTTACTTTTTCTTCAATTAAAATTCTTCTTTTAAGAACCTGATTGCTTTTTCATTGTTCTTAAGATCCAAGGGTTTGGGTCTGTGTTCACCTATGCAAATTGGTGAGGATTTTTATCAAGCGTTCCACAGGAAAGGGAGTGTAGGGTTTGGGAGGATTTTGGGGGGAAAGACACGTTTCCAAGTGGGCTCTTTCCCTGTTATATATTTGTTAGACGCTTGGTGGTGACAGCAATAAAGTCCAGGGGCAAAAGGTAAAATAGTTTGTACCTTGGGGAAGTTTTAACCCAAGCTGGTAAAAATAAGCTTAAAGGTTTTTTCATGCAGGTCCCCACGTCTGTACCCTAGAGTTCAGAGTGGGCTTTGACATAAGAGTGGGAGTTGACATAAGCTTAATTCTGGCATTTCCTAACTGCCACACCCTTCTCCTGGCCCCATCAGCTCCTTCAGAATCTAAATTTTCATTTACAATTTTTTTTAAGTTTGTACCTTTGATTGCAAATATATCCATCTGAACATGAACAAACACAGTGTTCAAGTGTGCAGACAAACAGACTGAAGCTATAGCTCCCAAGAGTAAATTTGCCCCACCTCCACCAAAGGCCCTAAAAGCACTAGGATCTATGGGATTGGTGGTGGGAAGGGTAGTGCAATAGGACTCCCCAGAGAGATGTGGTTTATTAATATAGTGTGGGGAGTAGCCAGAGGAGCTGCAGTTATATGGATTAAAAAATAACCCTCCGTTCAGGAATGCACAGAGAATCAATTGCTACTGTACAATCCATAGCCTGTAGTAAAAGCAGAGAAATGGCTCCGAAACCACTGAGTTGGAAGGAGAGTTCCTTTTCTCTCAGCACTCCTTGATACTCAGCCCTTTTCCCTGGACATGGCATAGGCAGCAACATTTATATCTAAAGATATAGAGCAGGTTGCACAGAGGAGCCAAGAGGCCAGTGAAGAAGCTTGGCAACATGTGACCTCCAGAAGAGGTAAGCGGAATGTCCGGGTTCCAGTAACACAGACACAGGTAACTAACCGCTTTCATGTTCTCTCCACAGGTACCATTGCGGAGAGTGGACCAGATGATACGTCTGGGGCGAGAAAGCAGAAGGAGACTCCGCTGGTTGGAAGGCATGAGATGCGCTGTCCTGAGGTTGGGGGTTCCACGACCACCACTCCCAAGAGGAGAAGGCGGGTGGTGGTGGTCGGGGACTCTCTCCTCCGGGGGACTGAGTCATCTATCTGCTGCCCTGACTGGGAAAACCGAGAAGTCTGCTGCTTGCCAGGGGCTAAGATTTGCGATGTGACAGAGAGACTGCCGAGACTCATCAAGCCCTCGGATCGCTACCCCTTCCTGCTTCTCCATGTGGGCACCAATGATACTGCCAAGAATGACCTTGAGCGGATCACTGCATGGCTACGTGGCTCTGGGAAGAAGGATAAAGGAGTTTGAGGCGCAAGTGGTGTTCTCGTCCATCCTCCCCGTGGAAGGAAAAGGCCTGGGTAGGGACCGTCGAATCGTGGAAGTCAACGAATGGCTACGCAGGTGGTGTTGGAGAGAAGGCTTTGGATTCTTTGACCATGGGATGGTGTTCCATGAAGGAGGAGTGCTGGGCAGAGACGGGCTCCATCTTACGAAGAGAGGGAAGAGCATCTTTGCCAGCAGGCTGGCTAACCTAGTGAGGAGGGCTTTAAACTAGGTTCACCGGGGGAAGGAGACCAAAGCCCTGAGGTAAGTGGGAATCGGGATACCGGGAGGAAGCACAGGCAGGAATGTCTGTGAGGGGAGGGCTCCTGCCTCAACCTGTTGATCGCCCCTCATTCCCAGTATATCTCAAGTGCTTATATACAAATGCACAAAGCCTTGGAAACAAGCAGGGAGAACTGGAGGTCCTGGTGATGTCAAGGAACTATGATGTGATTGGAATAACAGAGACTTGGTGGGATAACTCACATGACTGGAGTACTGTCATGGATGGTTATAAACTGTTCAGGAAGGACAGGCAGGGCAGAAAAGGTTGGGGAGTAGCACTGTATGTAAGGGAGCAGTATGACTGCTCAGAGCTCCGGTACAAAACTGTAGAAAAACCTGAGTGTCTCTGGATTAAGTTTAGAAGTGTGTGCAACAAGAGTGATGCAGTGGTGGGAGTCTGCTATAGACCACCGGACCAGGGGGATGAGGTAGATGAGGCTTTCTTCCGGCAGCTCACGGAAGCTACTAGATCGCATGCCCTGATTCTCATGGATGACTTTAATTTTCCTGATATCTGCTGGGAGAGCAATACAGCGGTGCATAGACAATCCAGGAAGTTTTTGGAAAGCGTAGGGGACAATTTCCTGGTGCAAGTGCTAGAGGAGCCAACTGGGGGGGGGGGGCTTTTCTTGACCTGCTGCTCACAAACCGGGTAGAATAGTGGGGGAAGCAAAAGTGGATGGGAATCTGGGAGGCAGTGACCATGAGTTGGTTGAGTTCAGGATCCTGACACAGGGAAGAAAGGTAAGCAGCAGGATACGGACCCTGGACTTCAGGAAAGCAGACTTCGACTCCCTCAGGGAACGGATGGCCAGGATCCCCGGGGGACTAAATTGAAGGGGAAAGGAGTCCAGGAGAGCTGGCTGTATTTCAAGGAATCCCTGTTGAGGTTACAGGAACAAACCATCCCAATGAGTCGAAAGAATAGTAAATATGGCAGGCGACCAGCTTGGCTTAATGGTGAAATCCTAACGGATCTTAAACATAAAAAAGAAGCTTACAAGAAGTGGAAGGTTGGACATATGACCAGGGAAGAGTATAAAAATATTGCTCGGGCATGTAGGAATGATATCAGGAGGGCCAAATCGCACCTGGAGCTGCAGCTAGCAAGAGATGTCAAGAGTAACAAGAAGGGTTTCTTCAGGTATGTTGGCAACAAGAAGAAAGCCAAGGAAAGTGTGGGCCCCTTACTGAATGAGGGAGGCAACCTAGTGACAGAGGATGTGGAAAAAGCTAATGTACTCAATGCTTTTTTTGCCTCTGTCTTCACGAACAAGGTCAGCTCCCAGACTGCTGCGCTGGGCATCACAAAATGGGGAAGAGCTGGCCAGCCCTCTGGAGATAGAGGTGATTAGGGACTATTTAGAAAAGCTGGACGTGCACAAGTCCATGGGGCCGGACGAGTTGCATCCGAGAGTGCTGAAGGAATTGGCGGCTGTGATTGCAGAGCCATTGGCCATTATCTTTGAAAACTCGTGGCGAACCGGGGAAGTCCCGGATGACTGGAAAAAGGCTAATGTAGTGCCCATCTTTAAAAAAGGGAAGAAGGAGGATCCTGGGAACTACAGGCCAGTCAGCCTCACCTCAGTCCCTGGAAAAATCAGGGAGCGGGTCCTCAAAGAATCAATCCTGATGCACTTGCATGAGAGGAAAGTGATCAGGAACAGCCAGCATGGATTCACCAAGGGAAGGTCATGCCTGACTAATCTAATCGCCTTTTATGATGAGATTACTGGTTCTGTGGATGAAGGGAAAGCAGTGGATGTATTGTTTCTTGACTTTAGCAAAGCTTTTGACACGGTCTCCCACAGTATTCTTGTCAGCAAGTTAAGGAAATATGGGCTGGATGAATGCACTATAAGGTGGGTAGAAAGCTGGCTAGATTGTCGGGCTCAACGGGTAGTGATCAATGGCTCCATGTCTAGTTGGCAGCCGGTATCAAGTGGAGTGCCCCAAGGGTCGGTCCTGGGGCCGGTTTTGTTCAATATCTTCATAAATGATCTGGAGGATGGTGTGGATTGCACTCTCAGCAAATTTGCGGATGATACTAAACTGGGAGGAGTGGTAGATACGCTGGAGGGGAGGGATAGGATACAGAAGGACCTAGACAAATTGGAGGATTGGGCCAAAAGAAATCTGATGAGGTTCAATAAGGATAAGTGCAGGGTCCTGCACTTAGGATGGAAGAATCCAATGCACCGCTACAGACTAGGGACCGAATGGCTAGGCAGCAGTTCTGCGGAAAAGGACCTAGGGGTGACAGTGGACGAGAAGCTGGATATGAGTCAGCAGTGTGCCCTTGTTGCCAAGAAGGCCAATGGCATTTTGGGATGTATAAGTAGGGGCATTGCCAGCAGATCGAGGGACGTGATCGTTCCCCTCTATTCGACATTGGTGAGGCCTCATCTGGAGTACTGTGTCCAGTTTTGGGCCCCACACTACAAGAAGGATGTGGATAAATTGGAGAGAGTCCAGCGAAGGGCAACAAAAATGATTAGGGGTCTAGAACACATGACTTATGAGGAGAGGCTGAGGGAGCTGGGATTGTTTAGCTTGCAGAAGAGAAGAATGAGGGGGGATTTGATAGCTGCTTTCAACTACCTGAAAGGGGGTTCCAAAGAGGATGGCTCTAGACTGTTCTCAATGGTAGCAGATGACAGAACGAGGAGTAATGGTCTCAAGTTGCAGTGGGGGAGGTTTAGATTGGATATTAGGAAAAACTTTTTCACTAAGAGGGTGGTGAAACACTGGAATGCGTTACCTAGGGAGGTGGTAGAATCTCCTTCCTTAGAGGTTTTTAAGGTCAGGCTTGACAAAGCCCTGGCTGGGATGATTTAACTGGGAATTGGTCCTGCTTCGAGCAGGGGGTTGGACTAGATGACCTTCTGGGGTCCCTTCCAACCCTGATATTCTATGTTTCTATTTGCTCCTAAGACAGATGCAAGCAAACTGATCCTATTTGACACAACCGGGTTTTTTTTTTAAAGCTGACGTTTAATTACCTGCTTTTTAATGTCAACTTTGTTAACTGTTTCATTGTTGAATACTTTAGCAGACATATCCAGCAACTCCAGGATTGTGGATGGAGTTTGGGATTATGAGGGTAGGAATGTTAGCAGACTACCAGCAACTTTCACCTTCCCTTGGGAAGTTTTAAAGATGGCAGAATAGACTACATAAGAGAAAAGACCAAGATACAGTCTTTATTATGCTGTTCCATACTTTGTGTTTTTCAATAATATAGGCATAGACTTTTCTATCTGAAAGTTTTCCTGCTTACATTTCACATTTTAAAAAGTTATTACTAACAAAGTAATGTCACATCTGTAGTAGTACGCTGTCACATCAAGTGTAACATTGACTTACATATTGTTTGCTGCTCAGTGACAATTTTGGCAGAACGCAGTGCACCCACATTTCTCACTGGAAGTGCACATTTTCTTTTAGAGAAAGAAAAAAGATTGGTTCCAGAGAATGGCATTGGTAAAATAAAAATGTTACTCCAGTGATTTGCTAGTATATTATGACACTTTTAATCAGTCTGAACGGGCCATGTTACGTTATGATTTATAAAGTTGTATACTATCTATGTCTGTTATATTATGGTTATAAGAGATCATATGATTATTTGGAAACTGAAAGAAATATTCAAAATGTATTGCTAAAAGCCTCACTACTCAAAGTCACACCTGTACAGGGGGACAACAAGAGGCCCATGTACCACTCAAGTCCTACTTAAGCCCTTGTACTTGTCCTCTGCACAGGGGTAAATTGTACACAATGATTCGGGTCTGATTCCATTCTCACTGACGTCGTGTCAGTGACTGTAAAAGGAACAAGACTGGACATTTACATAGGAAATCAACACAGATCTTTTTGTCAGTAATTAAAGGTGGCTAGGTATGAAAATATTTTTCCACTAGCAGGCAGGTAGCCCTATATTGCAGTGTCTGAATTCCAGCTGAGCCTTCTGTCGCATCCCTATTTTGATACGCTGTCGTCAGTGCCTTTGAAAAATAAAACAGATTGCAGCTGCTAAATAGTTTAAAACATTCATGGTACTTAAGAGAGGCCAGATTTCAAATTGGGATGCTAACAGTGGTGCTTAAATGCCTAAAATAGGTATTTGTGTGCCTATGTGCTGATGTGAACATTCAGATGCAGAACTGGAGGCTCTAATTCAGTGCAAAACTTCAAAACTGGCTCCAGATTATAAAAACCTGTGATTTTAAAATATTATTTAGACTATGGTTTACAGGTGGTTATGTGATGTTAAATCATGTTTGCTACTAAACATCATAAAAAATGTGTTCTATTTCATTTTATAGTTGATATCCTTCTATGCCGTGACTACAGAGGAGATTAGGGACAATAATTGCTGTAGCTATCCTAGTGCAAGCCCTAGGGTGAAATCCTGGCTCTACTGAAATCAGTGGCAAAACTCCCACTGAGCCAAGATTTCACTCTGGTGTATGCAGGCTTAACTGCTATAAGCAGTAACTTTTATTTACTTTGGTTTCAAGCTTGGGTAAGCTGCACTATTGCAAGTCATAGTTTATAGCAGTTTTGCCTGTCTTCATTCAGAGTTTGCACTAATCCTACTACACTGGTGTTAGCTAGTTACTGATGGCCAAAATTCCCAATGTAGATAAGACCTGAGAAGCTACAAATAAAATCTCATTTTCTAAACATTTTGTTCTTCTGTGTTTGGGATTCATTGTTAATATTATTGTATTTTCAATGGACCTGATATGAATAAGTGCAAAGTAATATTAATAATTTATTACATAACTTATTTTACTATAAAGACTTGCTTATTTGTATGATAGCATCATCAATGAAGCTGGCAGTTTTAGAAATAGGTTTTGTTAGTTGCGTCCTTCCTTTAACTGACTCTAGTGTAAGAAAGCAATATTTAAAAGAAAAATCTCAGCATCAGAATGTTGCAATTTGAGACTATGTATATACATTAAATCGAGAGGCTATTTCCCACCAGATTATACAATTATAAGAAGTAGATTTTCATGCCTAAACTAGAGTAATGACTTGGCAAATTCCCTTTAAACTAAACAGAGAGTAAAGCCTTAGGATAAACATCCTGAAAATCTGCTGAATAACAAACGATGTGCTATATAGTTAAGGAGAGCCTTCCATGGCTAGTATCTCAGAGTTCTGTACATAAAACACATAAAAAACCCCGATAAATTATGTTTATTATTATGTAATTATTATGTATTCAAAAATAACATATGAAACATTTAATGATTATTTTAGAGAACTACAGTCTGTTACTGGTACAGTATAAACTTTAGCAGTGGAGGCACATGGCCATGTTTATCACATTAATCCTGACTATTAAAATTGGAATATTGAGTCAATGATATATTGGCTTCTCTGCCACCCACTTCTATTTTCTGCTTTCACAACAATGATGCCTACCATTGGTGGTTACATTTCTTTTCATGATGCTGTCCTCCACAACGTGGGCAGTCCATGCCACCAGGGCCTAGTGGCCCACATATCCTTTGTAGCCGTGAATTGGCATCTCTGGGTGAAGTTACCTGATGAATTATTTTTATATGGACCAGTCGACTGTGGCAGAGGCAGAAAGGACACATTTGATGAAAATTTTAATTTCAGTTCAGATTACCCAAATTTTAGTTGTGCTGATACATGACAAAGAGGAAATACCATTCAAAGCAATAAATCCAAAAGATCTAACGTTCGACATAGATTAACCAAAACTTGGTACATGTAGAAGGGTAATCACTGATGATAGCCATAACTTGTGACTAATCAGCTTTGGTGATGTTTTATGCCAATTGGAAATCCAGAGGAGATAGTACCCCCAATGAAGTTCACACTTTAACAATATTCAAGATTAATCATTATCATAGATGCAACCTGAATGGGAAAGAAAATGCAAAAATATTAGTATTGTATAATAATTTACTACTAACATAGATTTAAAAACGTGATTTATTTCAGTTACATTACATGTAACAATTACTATATTGTTTGAAATGTGCAACATACCATCAGCAATATCATCGTAGATATCTCCATCACTGTAAATTTAGAAAGAGAAAAATATATTTGATTTTAAAAAAACCTCACATAGTATATATTATCATTTGCAAGTAGATACAAAATCAGGTAGCATGGTCTAGACGCATATCAAGTAATTAAACACGGTTAAGGAAATACCATATTTATATATAGACTTCAGATATTTCTATATTTGGAAGGAACATTCTGAAATCAAGACAGGTAGAGAGGACAACATGCTCAAGGAACTTGAAAGTAAAGAATAGACATAGATAACATTTTTTTGGAAAATGGCATTTTTAAAAACAATGTAAGAAAAATGATGACTAAAAAAATCATCATTTTTGTGAGTACTTTTACAAAATGTTCATTTAAAATGAAATGGTCATTGATTTTCATTTTTATTTTTTTAACCAATAAATGAAAACAGTAGTAGAGGGAATCATCATATCCTTAAACTTTCTCAAAAGATGCTCAGCAATATAATAATGGAACTGGAGAAAGTAAATGCTAGACAACACATTCAGCTATTGTCCGTTTACAAACAGTACATGCTCTCCAAAGAGTATATTTTCAAAACAAGTTATTTACTTATGCACTTATTTATGTAATTGAATAGTCCCATTGTTTTTAATGGGACAACTCATATGTTTAAAGTTAAGTGCATGTATAAGAGTGTGCAGGGTTGAGGCCTAAATCTGTCATCTAATTTGGTGTTTAAGGGCCTGATCCAAACCCTACTGAAGGCAATGGAAAGACTCCCATTTACTTTTATGGGCTTTGGATCAGGCCCTAAATGCTAAAGCCAGTGCACCTAGACTGAGTATTGGAAGCATAAATACTGAGCCAAATTCTGCTTTGGATTACACCTGTGCAGCCCCACTGGAATTAAACAGGAGAAAATTAGAGGAGAAATTGGTCTAATATATTTAAACATTTGAAATTGCCATCATTTTAAGTAATGTGCAGTTAAATAATGGTTATTATAACATTCAAATTATGGATTAAGGCATGTGTTTTGTATAATTTTTCAATGCTGAGTCCTGAATTTTTCAATGCTCCGTCAATAATACAGGAGTGGTTCCACAGATAATTTCAAACACAAATGTGGGAAGGTTAAACTTCATAACCAATTTAGCAATAAACTCATACAATAAAATATTTTATTTTCACTTTTAGTTGCACAATGAGTAGTTAACAGCAAAACTGAATGTTTTATGACAAGTTTCCAGAAGATCATTTTGTACTTACTTCTCCATTAAACTGCTTCTCAGGACATAGCCATCTGTAAAATTAAATATACATATATATATATATTTAATTTCAATTTACATTGTATTTCTTGTGTTCCCAGAGAAAGTCATTTGAAATGCATAGCGCATTTTTTAATACATAAAATAGAAATATATATACCTACGGTACAGTAGAAAGGCAGAGGTGGTAATCACAGAGAATTTACACACATGATACTGAAATGAATTTAAAGTGATTAATTCATCATTAATTATTATTGTTATGAGAGGTAGCAGTAGAAGTAGTAATATTATGGTAGCACCTACAGGTCCCAATCAGAGATCAGGGATCCATTGTGCTAGACACCGTACGTGCACATAAGCAGTAATTTTTCATGTAATTGTAATGAATTTCCATTGCTCAGACACCTAGTGCTATGGGGAACAGAGGGGAATTCAAGATGTACAGGATCAGATTTTATTTTTTATTTTAATTTCTTGGTTACTTAGCAGATGTGTGAAACAATGTTAGATTGCACAAGTTTTAACAGAATTTACAAAATGTGTCGTGTAGACAAATAACATCTTCTCTTACCAGATGTTTCAAAAAGACTGAATACCTGCCGCTCTGGCTGCAAAACTACCCATTAATCCACAAAAGGTGACTCAGACTCATCAGGAGGTACACTTAGAGTCAGAGTGTGACCCCCATACTCCCACTCACAAGAGTAGCCTCATTAAAGTAATTTAATGGTGTTTAATAGGAGCTTACCTAATAATTAAGCAATATCTGTTCAGAACAGTGTAAAACTACATGATTAAATGAGACACCTTTTTTTGATTGGTCCAATAACCTGAATTTAGTCTCAGTATTCATTAATTTTTATAGGGCTGTCAAGCAATTAAATTAATCATGATTAATCCTGCAGTTAACCAATAATAGAATACCATTTATTTAAATATTTTTGGATATCTTCTACATTTTCAAATATATTGATTTCAATTACAACACAGAATACAAAGTGTACAGTGCTCACTTTATATTTATTTTTGATTACAAATATTTGCACTGTAAAAAACAAAAGAAATAGTATTTTTCAGTTCTCCTAATACAAGTACTGTAGTGCAATCTCTTTATCATGAAAGTTGAACTTGCAAATGTAGAATTATGTACAAAAAATAACTGCATTCAAAAATAAAACATTGTAAACCTTAAAGCCTACATGTCCACTCAGTCCTATTTCTTGTTCAGCCAATCGCTCAGACAAAAAAGTTTGTTTACATTTGCAGGAGATAATGCTGCCTGCTTCTTGTTTACAATGTCTCCTGAAAGTGAGGACACCTTTGTAGCTGGTGTCGCAAGATATTTAAATGCCAGATGTTCTAAAGATTCCTATGTCCCTTCATGCTTCATCCATCATTCCAGAGGACGTGTCCATGCTGATGATGGATTCTGCTCAATAATGATCCAAAGCAGTGTGGACTAACTCATGTTCGTTTTCATCATCTGAGTCAGATGCCACCAGCAGAAAGTTGATTTTCTTTTTCAATGATTCAAGTTCTGCATCGGAGTGTTGCTCTTTTAATACTTGTGAAAGCATACTCCATAACTCGTCCCTCTCAGATTTTGGCAGGCACTTCAGATTCTTAAACCTTGGTTGAGTGCTATCTTTAGATATTTCACATCAGTACCTTTTTTGTGTTTTGTCAAATCTACAGTGAAAGTGTTCTTAAAACGAACAACACATGATGGGTTATCATCCGAGACTGCTATAACATGAAATATATGGCAGAGCTGGAGACATACAATTCTCCCCCGATGAGTTCAGTCACAAATTTAATTAATGCATTATTTTGTTAACAAGTGTCATCAGCACGGAAGCATGTCCTCTGGAATGGTGGCCGAAGCATGAAGGGGCATACAAATGTTTAGCATATCTGGCACGTAAATACCTTGTAATTCCAGCAACAAAAGTGCCATGCGAATGCCTGTTTTCACTTTCAGGTGACATTGTAAAATAAGAAGCGGGCAGCATTATCTCCCATAAATGTAAACAAACTTGTTTGTCTTAGTGATTGGCTGAACAAGAAGTAGGACTGTGTGGACTTGCAGGCTTTAAAGTTTTACATTGTTTTGTTTTTGAGTGCAGTTATCTAACAAAAAAAAATCTACATTGGTAATTTGCACTTTCATGGTAAAGAAATTTCACTACAGTACTTGTGTGTGGTGAATTGAAAAACACTATTTCTTTTGTTTACCATTTTACACTGCAAAAATTTGTAATAAAAAAATTGTTATTGAAATCAATATATTTGAAAATGCAGAAAAACATCCAAAATATTTAATAAATTTCAATTGGTATTCTATTGTTTAACAGTGCAATTAAAACTATGATTAATTGCAATTAATTTTTTTCGACATCCCTAATCAACAATGCTAATTTTTTATTTTCAAAGTACTGTTAAGACAAATTGGTTTTTATCTATACGTACAGAGAGATGGACACACTCATATTGTGGTGAATGATAACAGAAATTACTGGGACTGCCATACCAGACCAGAAAATAAAAATGGCACTTTTAAAAATGTATTTGTTAGGCCTAAGTAACAGAAATGTAGCTTGTTCCTGGGACAGAAATATTCTTGGAGTTGTGTGGAAAAGTTAATTTATTGGGTGACTATAATTGAAATTTGTTAATGGACAAGATTAATAAAAAAACTCAAAATATAAGAATATAAAAGAAACTGAGAAGAGCTCCTCATCAATGAATAAAAATAACATTTTCTTCTATTATTGCTGGATCAGGAGACAACTACACACAGGATATTTTAATCCCTTTGAAAAAAATGTCTTGTTGACTTTGGAAAAAGATACCTGATATTCTAATTCTTATATAATGGCAATCCCTATAGTATCTGACAGCTATTGGACGATCAGTTATGAAGGAGAAATTTCCAAGATTCCCAATCCATTACAGTCGTTGGGGAGAGTCAGTATATAATTATTTTGTCTAGTTTGGTTTAGATTACCCTTAAACTACAGTATCTGATGACTCAAATCCAATTACAAGAGATGTCACCTTGAGTGCATACAAGACACAAGCAGGCAAACTCATTTCAAAACTTGTGCAGATGGCAGACTATATGGATCCCTAAAGTACACAGAATTTTAGTGTAAAGTTTTAGAACTCTTATAATAACATAAAATCTAGCAGAAGTGTCACTGTGCCTTTAAATTAATACCAAACATAAGTCTTCTCTGCATATACTACTGTTGATCTACAAATAGGTAGTTCTTGTTATAGATTTTCTCTTCTGCAGCAACTCACAAACAATGGTATCAAAGAGTTGCTAGTGTTACTGGAGAAACTCTCTTTCCTCCATTTTGTATGACTAATCTCTATTCTGAATAAGCAGGAGTCACTCCACTTTAAAATGGAAGCTACAGATCATGAGCATGCATGGTATAAAAATCAGCTAAGTAGGTCAAATTTGGACCATGCCCAGTTAATGCAGAATAAAATGAGGTATGGTCACAAAGTAAATGTCCTAGAATATGAGCAGTGGGGTCAGATGAGGTAATCATGGTTCTGAAATAGAAACAACATGAGTGAGCATGTGCAGAATGAGATACAGTAATGTATGGCGATAAGCATGTACAGCCCGAAGATGAGGTAATGTGTGTTAGTAAGTATGCTCAATAGGGGTTAAGAATAGCATTACAAAAACCTCTGATAAAACAGCATAAAAGGCAGGAAGTTAAGACACTTGACAGAGAACAAGATTGGAGAGCAGGCAAAGAGGTCAGTCGGGAGCCAGTGAGAAGAGCTGCTGGAAAGGAGCAAGAAGAAAGATCCAAGGGCTTACTGAGCAAACAGAAATGTTGTTGACGAGATCGAAGAGTTCCAGAGAGAGAGGGTTTAGAATCCCGAGAAGAACGCTGCTAAGAAAAGCTACTTCAGCAGCAAGTAGCAGCAACATTAGTAACAATGTGGTGGAATCACCAGACAGTAAGCTTGTTAATTTTAACTATAGTTTAGCATAAGTATAGTATACTTAATATGAGTGAATGTGTGAATGAATGGTTGTTAATTATAATTCTTATGTAAAACTCAAAATACAAGATAAGAATTGTCAGTGATCTATTGCAGACTGATCACCTGTAATAGAGTGCATCAGGTAGAATCATTTAAACTGTATGCTATTGTGGTTTAAATGCTCTTTAATTTGCAATAAGGGATTTGTATCTTATTTACGATTTTAGATTACATTGTACTTAAATTAATAAAAAGATACTTTGTTTTGGAAAATATGCAACTTGTGTCAATCACGTTAGCGGAAGGTTACATCCGTGTCCCTCAAGTGTTTCCTTAGCTACCCTGGAGACACATACCCCAGGAAGAGCAGATTAAGGGGGCAATAGGCAGGTTATTCTAGGGGCGCCCAAAAGCCTAATTTTTGGGGTAACACTAGCAATAGAGATTGATACCACCGTTTGGGAGTTGCTGACAGAAGAGAGAACCTATAACAAGATCTAACTGTATGTAGATCAACAATAGTACATGTAAAGAAGGCAAAAGTTTGGTACTAATTTAAAGGTACCTTTTTAGGGAGACTGCATCTTGGGAACCCATTGCTCAAATGAACCCAAATTTGAACCACTAACCCCACCTTGCACCTCCATGAGTGCAATCCAAGTAAGCAAGTGGATTTTAGAGCACTTAGAATAGTTATTCTTTAAATATTAAGTGAGTCTTCATCTTAACTATAGCAGAGCTGTCATTTTGCTATAGTGAAGAAATTTTGTCAATGCAAAATCAAATCATAGAGAATCATATACACCTAAAGATATTGTTGAACTAGGAATAGAGACACTCAATGGAAAAATCTTTTAAAAGTAATTAGCCAATTAGATTACAAAATAACAGAGAATTAGTATTTTTGGAGAAGCTCTAAATTGTGATGAGGTGGCCATGAGAGTAAAGAAACATTCAGCAATATTGTATCCATAGTCTGAAACCTCTCAATCAGGGATGTCAACTACCCACTGTCTGGTAAGGATCTGGCCCCCTGATGTATTTGTCTGGCCAACAAGTCATATTCAGATTCTGCAGAATTACAGCTTCTATTAAAGAAGGAAGTTTGAAGTTTTCATTGTTGTAAAGAAAACCTTCCAAATGTGAACTAAGTGTAGCTGACAGGGTGATGTCTGTCTGAGTCTGCAGACAACCTGAGAGAATAGCTCTGAGTGGTGCATACTCCTCAAGCTGTATTCTACCCTTGATTTTTGTGCAAACCACCCATTGACATCAGTGGGAGCCCTGCAGTGGAATGAAGGAAACATGTAGTCTTAAATGTATACCTTCATTAAAATGGAATTCAGCACGTTCTGCTGAACAAATTTGGCACTGCTATGTTAGATACTCCCCCACCCCTTTATTTTTCAATTACAACTCAAATAGCAAATATTACAAAGGCAACAATTGAAGACCTGATCATACTGCTCTCCTGGGGCCTTTGAAACCAGAGTTCCTGTAATTCATTTCATGTTAGCATGCTTCCCTCTTAAATTAGGGAAAAATCACCAATTACCATAATTCCCAAGGGGAAATGAGCTTCTCTCTGGCATATACCACTCTGCTTTCCTGTCTCATGTTACTGTAATGTAAATTTTCCAATTAGCAGACTTAGTAGAACAAATTATTGATTTTTCTGTGTCACAGCCACAATACATAAATCATGTAAAATTGTTTAGAGAGAATTTATATCTAGGGTCAGAGTTGAAAATTCCTTTAAAGATAATCTACATTAATTTAATATAATAAAGTAATTATTTGGATGCTATTCAGATTTCTGAGATCTGCTTTAGCCTCAATTTCTTACTGTTAATAGTTAAATTAACACAATCACATTTAAAAATAATCTTCTTTAATTAAATAATTATGTCCAAAGTTAACAGCTACAGGTTAGTGACACTGTTCTAAACTAATTACCAAATGACAGCTTCTCAGTAAAGAAGTTAGCAACCAAATTATCAGTTCTTTTTTTTTTTTTTTAATATGGGTTCCAAAATCTTCTGAACTAAAGTCAGAACAGGAATGCTTTGAAAAAGGCACATGAAATCTTGTTGTCATTAATATGACTCATTTTCCTACACCTTTAATATTTGATTAAAGATATATTAGGGAAAATATTTATGCTCTTGCCTGTATTAATCTTGCCTGTATTAATATAATGAGAGTCA
Organism: Lepidochelys olivacea; assembly: GCF_965140295.1. NCBI lineage: Eukaryota > Metazoa > Chordata > Testudines > Cheloniidae > Lepidochelys > Lepidochelys olivacea. The sequence goes on from NC_140415.1 coordinate 28,186,832, forward strand.
TGAAGAGTGGCTATTTAAATAACCTCTACCATAACTTGTTCATTCAAATATTTGACTACAGCTGTCTTGCTAATGGGCTGAAGGACCCAATCTTGTACATTTTTACTCACACAACTGACTAAATAACACTGACTCCAATTACATGAAGTTCTATCTATTTAGAATTTTACCATTTCTCTTTCCTCAGCTTTCATTACTAGGGATGTCACTGGCATAAAAACAGGAGTTCTTTTTAAAGACTTTGTCTGCTTTTGACTCCAGCTGAGTAGAGACTAAGGGCTTGTCTACACTACAAAATTAAGCTGACTTAAGTCAATGTACAGCCACCACAGTAATTAAAGCAGTCGTTTATAACCACATTGGCTCCTTCTGTTGGTAGTGCATGTCCTAACCAGGAGCACTTCCAACTACTGATGTGAGGTATTGTGGGACACCGGCACCTTCAGTCCTCACCCAGGGCCTGACTGACAGCTCGGGCTGTCAGCGCTGGGGCTGGGTGGAGGGCTCTAGCTGTCAGACCCACTTGGGCTGACAGCCAACAACTGAGGTAAGTAATGCAGTGTCTACACGGACACTGTGTCTCCCTAACTTCATTGACATAAGCAGTACGCCTCTCATGGAGGTGGATTTATTATGTTGGTGTAGCGGGCCACTAACTTCAGCAGGAGCAGCATTGTAGTGTAGACCCTGACATAATTGGGTCAATGTAAGCTGCCTTACGTTGACCAACTCTGTAGTGTAGACCAAGTCTAACATTTTGCAGGACTGGCCCGACAACCTGCTGATATCTCGTGGAGAACTCTGAGAAATATTCCATTTAAAAATCATTCTGTCTGTCTCATTTCTGCTTTTTATTCTTTCTTTCTTTATTAGGCACATTCACAAGAGAGCAGGATTGCTGTTTCTCAAATAGTTCATGGGCTCCAGCAACTTTTCCCCTTCTTGAAGTCACAGGATTGTGCTACTATTGCAGGAGACTGGACTCATGAGGCAGGAGCTAGGATTTCTTGCAGCTCTCTGGTCTCTGAGTTTGTTTGACACTGCTCCAGCCTATATTGCATTTCTTTCTCTGTGGGAAAATATGGCCCAAAAGCTATGCATCAGAACGTGCTGGGTTTTAAAACTCCTTTGTTCCCTTTTGTGTATTTTACGTGGTATGTGAATGTAGGTGCCTGTGAGTAAAACTCTGCTCTCGTTTATCTGATAAAAATGGAGGGCCTGATTCTTATTTACTCCAAGGGCTCTTTACAACACTGTGGCAGTGTAAAGGGGCCTTAATGTGGCATAAATTACATTTACAAACACTTTAAGGTCCCTTTAGGCTGCCATTTAGTCTACTGAAGTGAATGGAAAGTCTGCCATGGACTTTGAATCTGGCCCAGAGAGCAGTGTTGATGAAAATTTGATCCACAGCGTACTTCTAATAACTCCAATGTGTGTATTCTACATTTATACCAAATAACTGAGAGAAGAATCTGTCCCTATAATCGTCATTCCTTGTGCATCAAGATGAGAATATGTGTTGATCTATGTAGGCATGTATGTAGGTAGTATATAAGTAAGTATGTAGGTATGTTAGTATTTGAGCAAGTTAAAAATTAAATGGGGGAAATCGGTGTGCAAAGAGAAAAAGTGACAAGAAAAGTCCTTAACTGCTGAGTTTTGCTACCATGGATTTCACAGATGTTTTATGGTAGTATGTTTGTTATAATTTTATTTTTGTTGGGAGAAATACCAGCTGTATTGCTTTAGAATTCTTGTCAGTATTGGCTATATTTAAGGCTAAGATTTTGTCATGGATATTTCTAGTAAAAATCACGGATATGTCACTGGCAATGAAGAAAAATTCATGGAAGGAGCTGTAGCTCACGAAAGCTCATGCTCTAATAAATTGGTTAGTCTCTAAGGTGCCACAAGTCCTCCTTTTCTTTTTGCGAATACAGACTAACACGGCTGTTACTCTGAAACATGATCTGTCCGTGACTTTTACTAAAAATATCCAAAATGGGGAGTTAGGTGCAGGTCCCCACATTGCCTGGGGAAGCTGTGCAGCTGCGGGGGCCCCGCTCTGAACTCTGGGTGTTCCCACTGCCTGTGAGGGCTCAGAGCTCCAGGGTCCCCCATCGCCTGCGGCAGCTCAGAGGTCTGGAGTCCCCCGCCGCCCAGAGAGGCTGTGAGCTCCAGGGTCCCCCTGCCACCTGCGGAGGCCAGGATCTCCGTGGTCCCCCCGTTGCCCACAGTGGCCGGGAGCTCTGGGATACCCCCACTGTCTGTGGCAACGCGGAGCTCCAGTCAGGAGCTGCAGCCCTGCCATCCTCAGCAGCCTGGAGCTCAGGAGTGCCCCACTGCCCATGGCAGCCAGGAGCTGTGGGGTCCCCCTGCCTCCTGTGGTAGTTGGGAGCTGTGGGGTTCCCTCCTGAGCAGCTCCTGACCACTGAGGTAAATTCACGGAAGACCTCTGTGAAAAAATCATAGCCTTAGCTATATTCAAATTTGATTTCATAAAATCTTTTTGACCCTATAGGTATGCATGTATCATAATGCCCTTAGCTGGGGTGAATTCACTAACAAAGAAATTATAAAAATCACGTTGAATTTTCAAATGTCTAGAAAATCAGCAGAGTCTTAAAATCTGCATTTGAGATTCACAAATGAACCCCATCTAGCATAATCATATAATATTAGAAGAAGTGATTGGATCATAGTATGTGCTACTATGCATCCGATGAAGTTAGCTGTAGCTCACAAAAGCTTATGGTCAAATAAATTGGTTAGTCTCTAAGGTGCCACAAGTTTCTTTTCTTTTTGCGAATACAGATTAACACAGCTGTTGCTCTGAAACTTTACAACCTCTGCAATTCCACTGACGTCAATAGAATTAACACAGAATTTGGACTGCTCTACCCATTGCTTTAAAGCATAATTATTCTTTAAAAGGCATGAAGCTATTCTCACTAAAGTCAATGACAGAAGTGCAATAGACTTCAATGCGGTAGGTTCTGGCCTTTCATCCACTTATTAATGTGGAAGTCGACAGGGATTTGTTCAGGGATTTTCAGTGAAGGTGTTCTTGTTTGTTTTCACTCCTTTGTGCACAGCAGAGTAGCAGCTTCTGTCATTTTTCAAATGATCAAAGGACTTTGAAGAAATCCATAGGGAAAACTAACACCACAAACTATTTTCTGTTTTGTTGTTGATGATCTATTTAGAAAAACGCTACAATGAAAGTCACCCATTGGGGAAGGGCCCAGGCCAGGGGCCTGTCCACACATTGGAAAACCCACATGCAGCCATGCCGGGGAGCCTCCACACCCTCCAGGTGCCCTGGGGAGAAGACTCTGCTCCCAATTAGAACAGATTAGAACATGGGAAACAGAGTGGACATGCCAAAAGAAAGGTCCATGCTTATGTAGATCCAGTGACCAGTAATCCCCACATAGGAGATATGAAAGGGTAAAAGTCACTGTTTTAGCCCATGGCATGGGCTGGGAGAATGGAAGAGGAGGGCAGCTGGAAGAGCAGTGTTGTATCCCCGCAGCCTATTCATCCATCTTTTTATATACAACATGGATTTCTACCGATTTGGGAATTTTATAAAATAGGGTAATTAAATATCTCTGGAGGATTCAAAACCATCAGTACATGGGCCAAATTTACATAAGGGACATACCAGCTTCTGCTAGACAGACAGAAGAAGCCAAGACATTTTTCCAGGATGTCTGGCTGCAGCGGCTTTATGAACCCCTAATAACAGGCAGCACTGGCCAGGGAGGACATGTGATTAAGATCTGCTGAGTGGAGAACTCCCTGGTGGTGCTCCCTCCACCTGAAAGGATTAAACCTCCCTCCTCACAATAGAAATCTAGCATGAGGGCAAGTCGGACCACCATCACTAGTCCTCCTATGGGTGAATTGTAGGAGAGCTGACACTGGAGGTGCAGGGAGGGTGAATTTGGCCCCTACTGCTTCATTAAATTCTATCTGAAATTTTAGTTGTACTCTATATGACGAATAGAGTGATCTGAGCAGCAGACAAAACCTGTTAATCTTGGGAAATGCAAACTAATATTTAATTAAATAATAATGCTGCCTTTCTCTCACCCTGATCTGTCTTGTCTATTTAGCTGGTAAGCTTTTTAGGACAAGCACAGTCTCTTATCATGCATTTGTGTAGGCACTACTGTAAGTAATAACAAAATAATAACAACAAATAATCTATATGCTGTCAGACATAAAGCAACCAGAAAAAGCGATCATCAGTCAATGCTTGATCATAACAAGGTTGTGGTTCTTCTTGTTTCATGAGTGATGTTGTGCAGTAAATTATTATTCTCTACTTGCCAGTTTGTTCCACAATATGTGTCATGTTGTACCATGTGTTATATAACTTACATTTCCCTTCTTCGTTCCTACACAGGACCTTGGCATCATCTATGAGTTGTATAACTTCAACTGACTCCCCTGGTTTCACTGGTAAGTCTTTTGCTCCCCATTTTTTAGACGGCAGATCTGCGATAATCATAGTGGAATAAAGAACTCTAATTTCACCTTCAAACTGCAAAAACAAAATAAAGAGATGCAAGATGCAAACATTACACGAGGTTTATAGTCTCTTATACATTGTGTTACAGTTTCTTAACACTTATGGTCTGGTTTTCAGAAACTTAGGCAAGTAATTGTGTGCGCTATTATGGTATCTATACTTTTGACTGCACATCTCTTATGCCTCTTTATTCCATGCAGAACATAGGGCCTTCCATCTTTGCTGATCTCCTGCTGCTGCAGTCTTAGCTTCTTCCCATATTATTTTGATGGCTTTCAGTTCTGCTTCTGTTGTGTGCTTCCATGTTATTCTTGGTCTCCCTCATTGCTTGTTGCCCTGGGTCTGTTCCAGTCCTATGTCTGTCTTACGTTATTCAGGTCTTTCCTCCACGTATGTCCGAGCTATCTCCATTTTTGTTCCATAATTTCCTGTCCTATCGGTTTCTGTTTTGTCCCCCAGAGTTCTTCATTTGTGTTTTTTTACTGGCCATCTGATATTGAGGATTTTTCTAAGGTAGCTGTTTATGAAAACTTAGAGTTTAGATAGGAAGGTCTTAATAAGTCTCCAAGTTTCAGTGCAATATAGTAATATTGAGTTGACAATAGTGTTAAATATTTGAAATTTAATCTGGAGGGCAAAATTTATGTTTCTCCAGATCAACTTGAGCACTACAAAGGCATGTCTGTCTTTTGATATTCTGGCTTTAATGTCTGTTCTACCTGTGACATTTACAATCCTGCCAAAATATGTAAAATATTGGATCTTTTTTACGTCAGTCCCAGAAAAGGTTATTGGTGTTTCTTGTTGTGGGTTAATTCTCATGGTTTTAGTTTTCTTGGTGCTGATTTTTAATCCTACTAATCTGGATCATTTGATTTTGGCTTGCACGTCTCTATGGGTATGGGATAGCAAATTGATGTCATCTGCAATGCCATTTGCTATGCAAGTACCCAATTTCCTGGTACAAATAGAGAATGCAACTGCGTTTCAAAGTGTTTGAAAGTCAGCCCTTGGTGTGAATGAACGGGATGCTGTATATTTTATTCTAGTAATAAACTTATCATACATTATACACATGATGTATTATAGACAGAACTACCAAAAGATAAAATTGGCCATGTCAGTCAAAAAATCACAAATGACAAACTCTTATTGACATGAGACATACATAATAAAATCACTTCTTTCCCTATAGGCTAGTCCTTTCACACAATTATTCAGCTGCATTTGAATAATTTTACTGATTTCTAAATTTTTGTAGAGGAATTTTGGTGTTAGCGAAGGTCGCGGAACTGGCACAGGCAGAGAGTGAAACCATCTTTCCATCAAACAAACAGGGTACAGCACAGGCAGCGGCAACGCAGACTTCCCTTCACTGTTTCCCAATATGCTGCCGCTCTGAGCTGGATGAATCACTCTAAGGGTATGTCTACACTACGAAATTAGGTCGAATTTATAGAAGTCAGTTTTTTAGAAATCGGTTTTATATATTCGAGTGTGTGTCCCCCCACAGAAAATGCTCTAAGTGCATTAACTCGGCGGAGTGCTTCCACAGTACCGAGGCTAGAGTCGACTTTCGGAGTGTTGCACTGTGGGTAGCTATCCCACAGTTCCCGCAGTCTCCGCTGCCCATTGGAATTCTGGGTTGAGATCCCAATGCCTGATGGGGCTAAAACATTGTCACGGGTGGTTCTGGGTACATATTGTCAGGCCCCTGTTCCCTCCCTCCATGAAAGCAAGGGCAGACAATCGTTTCGTGCCTTTTTTCCTGAGTTACCTGTGCAGATGCCATACCAGGGAAGCATGGAGCCCGCTCAGCTCACTGTCACTGTATGTCTCCTGGGTGCTGGCAGACACGGTACTGCATTGCTACACAGCAGCAGCAACCCATTGCCTTGTGGCAGCAGATGGTGCAATAGGACTGGTAGCTGTCATCATCATGTCCGACGTGCTCCTGGTCGCCTGTATGAGGTCGATCAGGAGCGCCTGGGCAGACATGGGCACAGGGACTAAATTTGGAGTGACCTGATCAAGTCATTCTCTTTAGTCCTGCAGTCAGTCCTATTGAACCATCTTATGGTGAGCAGGCAGTTGATACGGATTGCTAGCAGTCCTATTGCATCGTCTTCTGCCGGGCAGGCAAGAGATGAGGATGGCTAGCAGTCCTATTGTACCATCTTCTGCCGAGCAGCCATGAGATGTAGATGGCATGCAGTCCTTCTGCACCATCTGCTGCCAGCCAAAGATGTAAAAGATAGATGGAGTGTATCAAAACAAGAAATAGACCAGATTTGTTTTGTACTCATTTGCAACCCCCCCTTCCCGCCCCCCGTCTAGGGGACTCATTCCTCTAGGTCACACTGCAGTCACTCACAGAGAAGGTGCAGCAAGGTAAATCTAGCCATGTATCAATCAGAAGCCAGACTAACCTCCTTGTTCCAATAAGAACAATAACTTAGGTGCACCATTTCTTATTGGAACCCTCCGTGAAGTCCTGCCTGAAATACTCCTTGATGTAAAGCCACCCCCTTTGTTGATTTTAGCTTCCTGTAAGCCCACCCTGTAAGCTGTGTCGTCAGTCGCCCCTCCCTGCGTCAGAGCAACGGCAAACAATCGTGCATCTGAGTTGAGAGTGCTGTCCAGAGCAGTCACAATGGAGCACTCTGGGATAGCTCCCGGAGGCCAATACCGTCGAATTGTGTACACAGTACCCCAAATTCGACCCGGCAAGGCCGATTTAAGCGCTAATCCACTTGTCAGGGGTGGAGTAAGGAAATCGATTTTAAGAGCCCTTTAAGTCGAAATAAAGGGCTTCATCGTGTGGACAGGTGCAGGTTTACATCGATTTAATGCTGCTAAATTCGACCTAAAGTCCTAGTGTAGACCAGGGCTAAAAGCCAGAGCACAGATCGTTCAGTCCTTGGCCACTGTGTTGAGACTGTCAACCAAAGCGCCACTTTTATTCAGTTTGTATCCATGTCCCAAGTGTGTGAAACACTGGATCTACTGAGACAGAGGAAACAAAGCACTTTCAAACTGTCCCAAGGGAGGCAAACATTATTCTATGGTTTATAGCTAATGTAATGCTGCTTTTTTTTTTAAAGGCTCCAGAGGCAATCCTGGCAATTACAGGTCAGTAAGTCTCACTTCAGTACCAGGCAAACTGATTGAAACTATAGTAAAGAACAGAATTATCAGACGCATGGATGAACACAATATGTTGGGGAAGAGTCAACACGGATTTTGTAAAGGGAAATCATGCCTCATCAATTTGTAGAATTCTTTGATGGATCAACAAACATGTGGACAAGGGTGATCCAGTGGATACAGTGCACTTGGACTTTCAGAAAGTCTTTGACAAGGTCCTTCACCAAAGACTGTTAAGCAAAGTAAGCAGACATGGGATAAGAGGGAAGGTCCTCTCATGGATCAGTAACTGGTTAAAAGACAGGAAACAAAAAGAGTCGGAATAAATGGTCAATTTTCACAGTGGAGAGAGGTAAATAGTGGGGTCCCCACTGGGACCAGTGCTGTTCATTATATTCATAAATGATCTGGAAAAAGGGGTAAACTCAGGTTTCAAAGTTTGCAGATGACAGAAAATTACTCAAGATTGTTAAGCCTAAAGCTGACTGTGAAGAGTTACAAATGGATCTCACAAACTGGGAGACAGGGCAAGAAACTGGCAGAGGAAATTCTTTATTGATAAATGCATAGTAATGCACACTGGAAATCATAATCCCAACTATACCATACAAAACGATAGGGTCTAAATTAGCTGTTATCCGACAAGAAAGAGATCTTGGAGTCATTGTAGATTGTTCTCTGAAAACATTTCCTCCAGGTGCAGAGGCAGTCAAAAAAGCTAACAGAGTGTTAGGAACCATTAGGAAAGGGATAGATAATAAGACAGAAAATGTCATAATGTCACTATATAAACCCATGGTACGCCCACATCTTCAATACTGCATGTAGTCCTGGTTGCCATATCTCAAAAAAAAGATATATTAGAACTGGAAAAGGTACAGAAAGGGCAACAAAAATGTTTCTGGGTATGGAACAGCTTCCCTATGAGGAGAGATGAAAAAAGACTGGGACTGTTCAATTTATAAAAGAGACGACTAAGGGAGGAGATGAGAGACGTGTATAAAATCATGACTGGTGTGCAGGAAGTGAATAAGGAGGTGTTATTTACTCCTTCACATTAGACAAGAACCAGCGGTCCCCCAATGGAATTAATAGGCAGCAAGTTTAAAACAAACATAAGGAAGTACTTCTTCACATAATGCACAGTCAGCCCATGGAATTCATTGCCAGGGGATATTGTGAAGGCCAAAAGTAAGACTGGGTTCAAAAAAGAATTAGATAAATTCGTGGAGGATAGGCCCATCAATGGCTATTAGCCAAGATGGTCAGTGAGGCAACTCTATGCTTTGGGTGTCCCTAAAGCTCTGATTGCCAGAAGCTGGAACTGGGCAACAGGGGATGGAGCATTCGATAACTGCCCTGTTCTATTCATTCCCTCTGAAGCATCTAGCACTGGTTGGTGTCGGAAGACAGCTTTCAGGGCTAGATGGACGATTGGTCTGACCCAATATAGCCATTCTTGTGCTTTTATTGTGTAAGAGGAACGATCTTTATTACTTTGCAGCTTATCAGCATCATATAGTTTTTGAGATTGATTAAATGCCTAAATCCTATTTCAGTTATTAATGGCAGCAGCTGTTTAATGTTTTGTGTACCACAAAGCAAAAAAAATCCTTTAATTAAAATGATACAATAAATGATGAGTCTGTGTGAATTGTACTATTATTACTAATTTGTGCCTACTGTGGTAGTGTCAGACATAAGGCCAAAACAACAAGGAGTCTGAGGGCACCTTAAAGACTAACAGATTTATTTGGACATAAACTTTCGTGGGTAAAAAACTCACTTCTTCAGATGTATCATTTTGTGGATACTGACTAACGTGGCTACCTCCTGATACTAGACATAAGGCAGAAGCCCTCACAGTGTAAATTAATCTTGTACAAATTACTATACTTCTAAGGTGCTGAGCGTTGGCCTAAGTTTGCCATTGATTTCAAATGGCAGCCAGACAGGGTTAAGCACCATTGAAAATTGCTGCCCTTATCCAGTGGGTCTGAATATAAATAAGTCTACATCATTGCACTAACTTTTGTTCCTAAACTGTCATTTGAAAGAGCTAACGTTGCCAAAGGAACACACAACTAAAAGATATATAGATTTTATGTTACTCTAACATCTGCAGTTTAATTTAACTTTACCAAAAAGAGTGTCAGATAGATGAAGGCCAAAGTCTGAAGTAGGGCAATTCCTTGACTGAGGAGTTGGGTACAGAATCTTCTGAGTTCTAATCTGAGTTTTCACACTGACTTGGACAAGTCATTTATGATTTCTAGGGTGCTGAGCGCCCATAAACCCCTGATTAATTCAGGAAAACTGAGGATCTCAGCACCTCTGAATTCACCTCTGTGGGCCAGTTCCATCATCTAAAGAAGTGGGGATAGTAATATTTTGCTACTTCAAAAGGTGGTTGTGAGGATCAAGTATCTAACTTTGCTCAGCACTCCGAAGATGTAAATTGTCAATTATTACAAGCACTCACTGACTCTGTGTCTATGTGCAACTCACTCAAAACTGCTTTGATTTTATTTGTTTTTATTTCATTGTTAATCAAGTATTGACTTAACTGAGATAAGCCTTGTCCTTGAAACCTTTGTTCATGCATAATATACTTACTTGCTGTAGTATTTCCATTTAAATTGATAGGATTTCTTATGTAAAGTTTTGCAAGATTGACATTTAGGGGGAGAAATCAATGCTGATGATTGGAATTTTTAAAGCTATGTTTAAAATATTGAGTGGAGTAAATATTATTCCATTAAAGCTGATCACGTGATCTCCAAAAATGAGTACTTTACCTTTCAGTGGCAGAAGAAATCAATGGATAATTTACAAATTAGAGAATAAATCATACAAATATTTTCATTTTTAGATTGTATTCAAATAAGACTTACTTTAAACTTTTTTCTGAACTCTTTCTCCTCTTTTTCCATCTTTTTAAGCTTTCGTGTGTCTTTCTCATCTGATTTACCCCTTCCGAGGCTCAGAGATTTCATCATTAATGATGATCTAAAACACCAGATTAGAGACAAAACACAATTAGTAACATGTGATAGGATGTGATACACTTTCAGACTCTTCAGTAAACTTGCATTTACACTTCATTTGTCTTTGATCAATTTCTTTTACATCTACTGTGCTAATATGGATAATCATTACACACTATGAATTGGATTTTTAAAAGCCTAGAAAAGTAGGAATATTTTCTTTTCTATGTTTATTAGGTGTATGTGAGTTCTGACTGTTATTTATGTACAGTACTACCCACACAAAATAAGAAAACTATTAAAAAAATACCTCTCACCTACATACTATAGATTAGATAAATGACACCATTTTAGAACCCTATGCAGGATGTGGTTTTCTGGGGAACATGTATGCTTGTTGTGCAACAGGTTTTGTAATCTAGATGAATTGTGGAGCTGCCTGGATAGTTCTAGCCTCTCACAGAGTAGCAGCCTTAAGCCTATGTGACCATACATGGCCTCACTATTCCAGGGAATCTGCACCACACAAATATACACAAGGTCCACCTAGAGTGCCATTGTTATTTCCATGCTTGTGATGCTGTCAGACTGTCTGTGGCAGAGACTGAATTCCTTTGTCACCCTCCATCCCTCCACTTCTGGAAAGTTGAGCTTTGACTCCACCTCCTGTCTTTCTGATCTTTCTAGGGCTGAAAACCACCGAACCTTTCACACAGGGAGGCTGTTGAAATAGCCTAGAAATGGTGGGTCCGGTCTTTCCTTTGTATGTGGATGTTGCTAATGTTCTGTGTCTTTGTCACCTCCAGATTGGGTTACTGACCTGCTTTCTACTGGGGCTGTACTGAAGTCTATGATGAAAAGTCAGCAAGGGAAGTGTATGACAGCCTGTTTAGTTACTGGTCCTCTTAGCAAGTAGTGTAATACATCTTTGATCCCAGTGTATAATACATCAAAATACATAATATTAGTATAATACATCTCTGCCCTGATTGCCAGTTCATCTCCAGGTACAAAACCAGGTGTTAATGTAACACATAAGTCTCTAAGTGGTTTGGGTCCTGGATACATTAGGGATGTAACCTTAGAGGTTTTTAAGGCCTAGCTTGACAAAGCCCTGGTTGGGACGATTTAGTTGGGGTTGGTCCTGCTTTGAGCGAGGAGTTGGACTAGATGAACTCCTGAGGTCTCTTCCAACCCTAATCTTCTATGATTGCCTTCTCTCTTCACATGATACTGGAGCAGCTGAGATCAACCATAGCACACAAGGTATCAGTCCCTAGGTTTAAATAAAGAGACTAAAGGCAGGGCATTTACAGCAGGAAGTCCTTGACTCTGGAATTCATTTCTCCCTTTCGGCCAACAGAGCCTGAATTTGTTGAAATTCTGGGCATGTTGCAAAGCCTATTTACTCTAGCAGCCTAATTCCATTGTTGTTTTAACTGCAAATGCAGGATTTGAACTTTTAATTTACAGTGCCAACTCCCAGGCAACGAGAACTACAGTACCTGGCAACAGCAAACAAGATACACAAGCTGAGTAATGTAACAATTTGCCATTAGCAAATACTTTGAAAATGTGTCACACCATATATAATCTTTTCCCACAAGTATAACTTTTATTTTCACTTACCCAATTTCTATTGGTGGAGGAGGGAATTCAGATGATTCTACATCATCATAAACATCATTGTCTCCTGCATCTGAAACAGCAGTGTTCAAAACAAAGATTAGTATGCAGTCTTTGGGAAGTGGATACAGTCCCAAGCTGTAACAAAATGTATGTTCAAGAGGACAATACATTGCAGCATGAAGTGTATCCATATATTTTATAGTTAACAGGCAGCTTTTCATTGTGGATTGTCTCACCATGCAGGACAAATTTACACTAAAATCAGCCAGTCTTTTCAGAATAAAACAATTAATAATAAACAATGAGTATTCACTAACACTTTAATCTTTTTAAGATTAAACAAGTTTTAGCACACGTTGTTTAATGCAGTGGCCTTTAATCTTCAATTTAATTAGGTCATTTCCCACTGTGCTACCTCAAAGTACGTATTTTTGGCTTGATTTTCATTGACACTAAGGCCATTTTATACCACACTGGTAACATAAAGATGCCTTATACTGGGTATGAATCAATTTTATGTTATCTTTATGACTACTTTATATTTTACACTGCTGGAGCAGTGGGAAGAGGCCATAGCGTAAGTGAGAATCAGGCCCCAAAATTATACTTTGAAGCTGGACCTCTGTGTTTGCAGAAAGGCATTAGTTGTTGATCAACATATCAAGTCAGTCAGTGTCTAAAAAAAGTGATTACAGGAAATGTAGGCTTAAGTTCTGGTTTTAGGCAGCAGCAGCAAGAATCTTAAGAATTTGCTTAATATTCTATAGCTGGGTTGATATTTACCAGTGTTTGTGGCCTTAACAAGAGAGTGCATTATTTAAAAACAAAACAAAACTGTTCATCACTTCTGTGTAATTGCACATTTTTAAAACCATGCATTCAATATTTCTTTCTAACTACAACTGTTTATACTGTATGATGAATGAAATAAGACATGCGGAAGAGAAAAATTGTTCTCTTTAACCTCTGAAGATAGGACAAGAAGGAATGGGCTTAAATTGCAGCAAGGGCAGTTTAGGTTGGACATTACAAAAAACACTTGAATAAATTGCCTAGGGAGGTTGCAGAATCTCCATCATTGGAGAATTTTAAGTGCAGGTTAGTCAAACACCTGTCAAGGATGGGCTAGATAATACTTAGTCCTGCCTTGAGTGCAGGGGACTGGACTAGATGACCTCTTGAGGTCCCTTCCAGTCCTACACTTCAATGATTCTATGACTCATAAGCAAAAAAGCTTGACAATTTATTAAAGGTACACAGCCTTTTACAGACCCAACATTACATTTGTAGGTCAGCTAAGGTATTTCAAAATTTAATCAATGGGAAATCCTGATTCTTATTTTTGATATTTTTTTTTCTGTGAATAACACAATTCAGAACAATATATGCAGCAGTGTTGGTGTGAACTACATTGTGCTGCAAGAATTAATATAAAAATAAAACAGTAACAAATTACATTGGGTTATTGCTTACCTTTCCCAAACATCTTTACTGGAGGATTCATGCTGAAAAAAATGCAAGCTTCATTAAATAATTATAATCAAATGAACAGACTTTCTCCTTATTTAAACCCGTGATAGCCAATTCACAACACTGGTGCTGCACATTACCTATTGTTAAATTTGTGCCACTCCGCCAACACTAGAAACGGGCATGTGGTTTTTACCAGTGTACCAGGTAAACGTGTTCAGAACTGGGGTACTCTATTTCTACTCTATTTCTCCATCACTGGTAACACTGGAGGAGATGCGCGAGTCGTATGACAACTGTGGGAGATAACCCAGAAACTGTAATTGTTGACAAAGCCAATGGGAGCAGGATTAGACCAAATAAAGGGGTTCTGCTGTGATTTTTTTTAATGTTTCTCCATATTTCATAGTCTTCTTTTAGACAGAGAGCATGTGATTTGTGGCTTCATTGAGTCTTTGGAATCAGAAATTATGGAGAACTGCTTGTAAGAATTGGAGAGGTTTTTTGAATAGGAGGAGAATCTGGTAAGAGGAGGAGACCATCTTTGCAATTCTTCTGTTTTGCATATTATCCATATTTTGGGCTCCTGGGCCAGATTCATCTGTATACAGCAGCTGGTTAGTGCCATGCTGGTGATGCAAATAAAAGTAACTTCTGCTGAGTTTATAACAAAGTCGTGTCACCAGAAAGGCACAAAGTAGCTGGGATGTTCTGATGAATAAAGCCCTGTTTTTCACAGCAAATATAATATTTTAATTTAGTGATTGAGTTCTTTGGGCAAATAAAAACATTTTATTAACACAGAATGCTTATATTATACAATTGAAAATATGCCCTCTGGACAGTTCTAAGACCATATTATAGGATGATTTCATGTTATAAGCTTGCAGAAATCAATTAGTAAGCATTTTGACCCAGTTCAGCAGTCCATCCCTATTCATCAAAGGACTTAAGCACATGCTTCACTTTAAGCACATGCTGAAGTCCCATTGAAATCAATGTTTTACTGAATAGAGAAGAACTTAAGAGTGTGTGTACATGCTGTGCTGGATTGGGACATCTATTCTCTTTGAATCTGAAGTCAAATGTATGTGCTTCATACATTCTGTCATTAATAAAGATAGCATAGCATGGGAAAGGACATGCTGCAGTAGGTAACGGAGAGCAATATTATTTCAAAGTCTGTTTATCTGTGTGCAGTTTGATTCATGACTGATTAAGTTGCTGTGAGAACATGTTAGTAGCACATGATCAACACTATGTTAGCATTAGTTGTTGTGCACTGTATTTTCATGGCAGACTCTTACAAGGAACCTCCATTATCTTCTGCCTCATTGACTTTGGTTGTTTTCTCTCGTACACTTTTCTTTTTGTCATCTTTTCCCTTTAACATCTTCAAAAGTCCCCAGGACCGGAAGTCATTCTTATCTTCATCCTGTGATATAGACCTTTGGAGTATGCATGCAATTATCACAATGCAGAATGGGACATTCTCTCTTAAATTGGCCATTTTCAGCTCCTGGTTAATGCACGTAATTCTCCTTAGTGAGAACTAGGGGCATACCATGAAGTGAGAATAGACACCTATTAACTTATTTTCTAAAATGTTCGTACCTAATAAATATAGAATTAAAAATGCTATTAGAACAACAGCCGTGCATAAACCAGTGGCTAACTAAGGCCCAGATCCTGGAAATACATAACCACATGCCTAACTTTTGCATAGTCTTATGCAGCTCAGTAAGACTAGACATTTGAGTATAGTTAGGTATGTGCTGTAGGATCAGAGTCTAAGGCCCCAAGCCTGTAATTGGCTCAGTGCAGTTGCAAAGGTCTGCTTGAGAGGTGTTGGTTGCAGACTGAGGCCTATATAGCACAAGCACACAAGATCGGACATACTGCAGTGTACTTACAGCAAAGTAGAAAGTGTTAAGAACAACTTTGCATTGCACTGGAAACCTTCCCAACAGTGCAGTGTAATGTATAGGAGACAGAAAGTGGAAGGAGTCAGAAAGTATCCCCTGTTTTAGGCATTTATAATAAGTAACATCCTGGACTGGAAGAAAATGATCCATCTCTTTTAGGTCATTCACATTTAATGTTTGTATGTTGTCATTTAGCAAGCTAGCATCTGTACCTTTCTTCTCTTTCCTCTAAGGATCATTGTGTTCAGTTGGGTTTTGAATGCAGCTTCTTTTGCTGCCTTTATTAATCCATTCCACATATTAATTATCCTATTGTTTAAAAAAATTTTCTCCAGAAGTACCATAGAGCTCAGTTCTTATCTTCAGTTCATACCTTCTTGTTTTTGATTCTGTTCGCTGCTGGAATAGTTTGGTGTCATTCAAGTTCTGTGTGTCTTTCTGAAGTCAATGGAACCATTCATGTTTACACCAACTGAAGAGCTAGCCAAATACTTGTTAATGATTATCCCAAATTTAAAATAAAAAGCTATGGGACTGAGTTCAAATGGGTAACAATCATAAATGATATAAACACTTACCTAGCATTAACATCTTCGTCATCAATTCCATCATAAATTTCTTCATCAGGAAGAGGAGGTGGGAACATCACTTTAATAGATTGAAAAGTGAAATAACCCATGAATACTCCGATTCTGTTACAGTGGGACATTAACCACTAGTTTGCTATAGGCTGCTACTTCTCTGAGGCACTTGTAATGTTAAATGTACTGGACTAGGTCCTCAGCTGGTGTAAATTAGCAGAGCTCCTTTTGTCAATGAAGCTCTTCTGAGTTATACCAGCTTGAGACTGGCTGGTAGTAAGTAAATAAAATAATGGCAATAATAATAAGTTGAACATTGAAAACGAATAAGTAATTGATGAAAACTGGAGAGCTATTATGCATTTGACCAACTCAGTAACAGGGTTTGTAACTTTTTAATTTTATTTTTGTGTGTGACTTTAGTACAGGTGAAAGGTGCCAGATGAACATAAAGGTGCCAGACTGACATTCTTAAAGATTGACATCCTCTATTCATGTACAGAAGATGTGAATCAGAGGCAGCAGCAATGCAAGCTTCTCCATACTGGTGTCGTTCCCCCCCCTCCCCATGCCTCAATCCTGGTCTATGAACACCACCTGATGGAGTGAAAGGATAGTTCAGTCTCCCTGTCCAGTCAGGTTTCAGAGTGACAGCCCGCAACTAAAACCTCTCCAACGCATCATCAAGGATCTACAACCTATCCTGAAGGGCGACCCATCACTCTCACAGATCTTGGGAGACAGGCCAGTCCTCGCTTACAGACAGCCCCCCAAGCTGAAGCAAATACTCACCAGCAACCACACACCACACAACAAAAACACTAACCCAGGAACCTATCCTTGCAACAAAGCCCGATGCCAACTCTGCCCACATATTTATTCAAGTCACACCATCATAGGACCTAATCACATTAGCCACGTCATCAGGGGCTCGTTCACCTGCACATTTACCAATGTGATATATGCCATCATATGCCAGCAATGCCCCTCTGCCATGTACATTGGCCAAACCGGACAGTCTCTACATAAAAGAATAAATGGACACAAATCTGACATCAGGAATCATAACATTCAAAAACCGGTAGGAGAACACTTCAACCTCTCTGGCCACTCAGTAAAAGATTTAAGGGTGGCAATTTTGCAACAAAAAAGCTTCAAAAACAGACTCCAACAAGAAACTGCTGAGCTTGAATTAATATGCAAACTAGATACCATTAACTTGGGTTTGAATAGAGACTGGGAGTGGCTGGGTCATTACACATATTGAATCTATTTCCCCATGTTAAGTATCGTCACACCTTCTTGTCAATTGTCTAAATGGGCCATCTTGATTATCACTACAAAAGATTTTTTCTCCTGCTGATAATAGCTCATCTTAACTAATTAGCCTCTCACAGTTTGTATGGCAACTTCCAACTTATCTGTATGTATATATATTTCTTCTTACTGTATGTTCCATTCTGTGCATCCGATGAAGTGGGCTGTAGCCCATGAAAACTTATGCTCTAATAAATTTGTTAATCTCTAAGGTGCCACAAGTACTCCTGTCCTTTTAATCAGTCTCTGACCTCTCTGCTCAGACTGTCAACTGAGAACAATACTTAGTTGGGTGGGAATTTCCTTCTGTGTTGCTGGAGTGGGGGAGAAGGGGGAAAGAGACCAAGAAAGGTGTTGTATCTGATTCATCCAAGTTTCCACAGGTGAAAGACAACTGCATTAAACCATTGTGCCTCATAGTTTACCACTTGCTAAATAATATTTGCATACTTGTGGGTAATTACCCCATTATCTGGAAATCACAAAGGTCTGCATCTGTGGGTAAGCACTAAATAAAACACAAACCAAAAAAATATATGTAATAAAAATAAAACTCACCTCCAGTTCCACTTTGACCACTTTGGCTGGAAGAACAAAAGAACTTTTCATTCATTGTAAAAAGAAAACAACAAACACCCACACATTTTCTTGACATCTGCTCTAAATGTAGTATACTTTAAAACACATGGATCCATCCAAATACTACATCCGAATCTAGATGCTCAGATGGGCACTCAGGAAAGTAAATGTCCATTTTGCGTGCCGAAATACTGACCTTCTAAATGCCCAAATGTACCAATTCTTTCTCTCTCTCTGTCTTTCTTCACCACACTCATCACTATGATAGATGAGTGTCCATTAGGCACCCAAAATCAGAAATTGGTTTCTCTCTCACTGATGCACAAGAGAGCTCCTCATCCCATTCATGAATGAATAGGCTCTTATATGAAGAGAGATAACCCTAATGATTTGAATATGTCAGATATTTTCTGGTAACCTAGTATTTTACTCCAACAATTCCTGCCTCTACCCACTTCCTCTGGAATAGTTCCTCCCAAGGAAAGAAGCACCCAAAACTATTATAAAGTAGCATTCTAGAAGAAATATGGTACAATTATCTATAGCTCTGTGTTTAATGTAAAAACAAATAAGGGGACTCGATCTCGTAATAAAAGTTAGGACCCAAATTCTGTGTGTATATAAACTGGTACAGATTCACTGAAGACAATAGAGTTATGCCAATTTACGTGAGCAGAAAATTTGCTCCTTGTTCTTTAAAACATAGTTAGCAATTTCCAACAAAGCCTCATTTTCATTTGATTTCAGAAAGAAGTGCTACTATTTATTTATATTTGTAGGTATTTCTAAGGCACTCATCACTGTATTTAATTTTAGATGTACTTTATGTTCCTGTTGACATCAGTGAGAGTATTAATGGACTAATGTACTGCTTATTGTAAGTAAGGGTGGCATAACCTGACCCCAAAACTTTAATTCAATGTATATATAGATAAGATTCCATCCCCGATCATGCCATTTTCATAAGACATAAAGGTAAATAAATGAAATTATGCAATACATCTTAACTAGATCTGATCAAATGACGTCTTAATTTTCTAAATTTCATGTTCCTAGAGTATTCCAAGTGCTATATAAATTGGCATGAGCTCATTTTTCTAACTGTGATACAATGCAACCAATAGCAGGGTTATAGCAACTTAAGCATTCCTACTTTCAAATCAAAACCATACATAACATTTTTTCTTTAAAATGCCTCATGCCATCAAATTTCAGTATATCATGAACTTCAGCAGTCTTAGGATTTTATTAAAAATTGGAGTAATTACCAATGACACATTACCAGTTACAATAAGTTTTGATCAATGAATTTTTTATTATGGGGATCTTATGTTGGTCTCAAAACATATTGGTGCATGTGTCAGATATTTTGATATATGCAGGATAATTCAAGCTCATGAACTGAATACAAGGCTATAAATCACTAGAGAAGATAAAAATGCCGAATATAGCTTGAAGGGTGTAATGAATTACAGGGCCTAAAAGCAAGTTCCAGCCCTGTATTCACTGTACAGCCTTTTACTGTTATAAGTAATACACAAAAGTATAAGGAATCATCCTTAAACCCACATATATAGTCAACTATTTTCTAAATTATCCAGTTTAATAAATAAATATGAATCCATCCTGATTGGCTGTTGAAAACACAGCACATCTAAATTCCTTGAGTTGAGATGGATGATTGTAATATCCATCATGAAAAGGAGAGGTCTAAAAATGCTTCTGCAGTGAGGTAATTAACGCTGGAATTGACTCTGACCTGGACTAGTGAGTGTAGCTTGATTCTCCGGTATGGCTAAACTGTGATTGGCATAATCCAATGCGCAGCAGAGGAAGATAGCTTTAAGCAACCTCTCTGCTCCCAGCTCCAGGGAAGCACCAATTGCTCATTTGGGCCCCTCTTAAAATAGGGAGAAAATACTATCCTGTTATTTTATGTCCAGCCGCTCAGAGCAGCCAGGGGATGTTTTGGCAGCTGAGGAAAAGCTGCATGCAGCCGCAACCCAGCCACCTCCCCTTTATTCCAGCAACACGTGTGTGTCAAGAGATGGGGAGTATCCTAGATACTAATAGGAGGGCTGCATGCCACTGGAGAATTCTCCTCCAGAAGGGAAATCCTCCACAGCCTAGATATGGCATTTGTTGAGGCTGCGAGGTTAACTATGTTAGCCACTGATCCCTCCCAAGGTCTATCCCAGTCATGCCTCCAAACATCCCTCCACATTTGTGTGAAGAGACACAGAAGGCCCAAGGCTTATGGGCTGAGGGAATGCATGGGGGTGAGGAGTACACCTGTGCAGCTGCAATGCTTCCTTCGCTTTTAGGGCCTTTTGTACCTGTGGACTAGAAAGGGCATCATGCAACTTTAAGAGAGAAGGAGAGAACTGTGTTGTTTGTTCTGTGATCTGTTTTGTGCTTCATCGATGGGAGTCCTGCAGTTCATCTCATTTCCTTCTATGGAGTTCTGCTAGTATTTTCTACACTTCCACTGTTATTTTCCTCTATTATGCATAAATGCTTCTAGATGCTAGATTCCTTCTTTCATTCTTACTTCTCTCACTACTTCATTCTTTTTAGGCCAGTTACATTTTTCTTATATGATTAGCTGTTTTTCATTTGCTACAAGAGTCTGTTTTATATTTGTAAAAAGTTGAGCAGTGTCATAAATTGTGGTAAATAGAGAACAGCCACTCTGCTCACAGCCTAGCATGCATCTCATTGGGCCAAATCCTGAAGTCCTTGTGAAGTCAGTGGAGGTTTTACCTAAACAAAGGCAGTGTAACTACTGAAAAAGAATTTATGGATTTCATCCAGAGTTTGCAGTTCAAAGTCATTTTCTTCTCACAGAGAATGTAATTAGCTAAACGAGGTAGAATTTTGTCTTCTTTCATACATCTCAACTCTTTATGGGAGATCTGACAGTAAGTTTTATGTCACCCAGTATTGTTTTGATTGTATTGACAGTTTAATGTTCTGAACCTAGAGCTGAAATGAATCATGAAATGATTTGGATGCCTGATTAAACAAGCAAGATGGCTTCTGAAGCTGAAAATATTGACTAAGACAGGCATATTGAACAGATTGGCTTAGATACTGTAACTTAAAGTTACAGACTGCCTGGAAAGAAGTCCCACAATGCCTCCAACTCATACAGTGGGTATCATTAAACAAGCAGCATTTAATGTGCCATGGTTGTGAACTTCACCATGGAATTTGTAGTATTTCCCATTCTAAGTACAGGAAATATTATGGTAAAACTCAAATGCCTCAGACCAGCATATGCTGTTTTTTAAATCATACTCACTGTAATTTCAGGTATTTTAAAATCTGATGTTTTGTGTCAGCAAGAATATATAAATTAAAAATGCTTTGTTTCTGTGTTGTAGTTTTCCTCATTTGGGTTGGTTGGGTTAATCTATCAAATTGGATTAAATCAACTTTCTTGAGTAGGTTCACACATACCTGCTGATACTATCCTGCTCTCCAACATCATCATACACTTCTTGGTCATTGTCTACACGTCTCAGGGAAGCACTCATGGAAGGTCCTTGTTTTCTTTTTAAAGAATCATAGTCAATCTCCACCACGATTGTTTTAATGTATCCATCTAAAACAATGAAAGCTTATGATCAAGCAGCAACAATTTTCATTTCACAACAGCTAAGGAAGAACTTTAATAGAAGGCTGAGAACTCAAATGATTACCGCTGTATTGTGTGGCTGAATAACTCTATAGAAATGTCTGAATCTAAGCATATTGGGCCTTTATCTCCTCCACTTACACTGTGCAAATCAGGTGTAACATCGTGGAATTCAATGGATTTAGACACACTTGGGTCATAGGAGAATCAGGCCCCTTGTCGACATAATCACTCCAGTGATATCCACTAGAGACCCTGGGTCGGATGCTCAGCTGTAGCAGAGGAGTGTGCAGTGCAGCTGGTGGGGAGCGTGGCAAGTGGCAAAGTTGCTTTAAGACACCTTTTCTCAGTTAATCCTGGGGTTACTGTGCAAATGGCCAGTCCTCCAGCGTAACTTAGAGCAGTCTATGGTCCAAACAGGCTAGTAGATAGAGCACTGAGATGCAGGGACATTATAGCCACACTCCTTATGCTGTGAGCTCATAGAGAAGTACATAGGAGTTACTATGCCGGCCCTTTGCCACTGCAGATTCAGCCTACATGGGGGTGATCCTCTTGCTACCTGGGTATCCTGGCTAGAGGAGCAGTACAAAGCAGCTTAGCTCATCTGAGGATTGGAACCTCCACCTTTATCACTTGCACTTGACTTCACTATGTAGATGTCTCTGGAAAAAAATCTATTATAATAAGATGGATTTAAACACTGTATCTGCTAGGCAATAAAATGATGGGCTTGCTGACTACACAGGCTGTATTTGACAATAAGCATAAATATGTTCTTTCAAAAATGAGAAAAGCACATAGGAATGAGCACAGAAAACCTTCCTCCTCTCCTGCTGCAGTAGTCCAATTTCTGATGCATTTCCCTCTAACCTACATGTGAATTCCACATGAAAATTAAATAACTGGAAAAAAGAAAACATATGATGGAAACTTGGAAAGTAAATTACAAACAAAGCCATTGTTCCTTATTTCAAGTGAATTATAAATACTGTTTTTTATACCATCTGATACTCTCATTCCCTTTTCAAGCCCTCCCCTCCCTTATCTGTTTGTATGCTTTTAAGTAGGCAGATAAGATTCCGGTTGAAACATCGATGAACTATACTGAGTTGTACCTTTAACCTTCACCAATGGGAAGGCTGGTACAACTTCTGCTTTTGCTGAAATAAAAATCAGTTTATGACAAGCCAAAATAAGTGAAACTAATTGGCTTGCAACAACTGCACAAGAACCATAACTCCCCTACAGAGATTTTTTTCTGTGTGTATAAAACCTCCCGAACAGAACGTATTTTTAAAAATGAAAGGTTCTTTTAAAGTATAAATTAGCATGCCTTTTCTCATAAAGCACTTATGCCCTGATCCAGGAAAGCATTTAAACATGCAAGTAGTCCCATAAAAGTCAATGGAACTACTAATGTTCTTGAAGTTAAGCCTGTGCTTAAATGCTTTGCTGGATCAAGACCCTAATGCCCGGGTCTCTGTAAATTAGAGACCAGATCCTCAGTTGGTGTAAATGAGCATAGTTCCACTTATTTCACTGATTTACACCAGCTGATGGTCTGGCCCTAGCTGCATATGTGTGGGAGGGGCTGGGGCTAAGGGTAGGGGAAAAAGAAAAGACACATTTTTGATTTCAAAAACAACTTTTGATGTTAGGAATCAATATTCAGATAAAAAGTTGGAATGTTCCCATTTTTTCTTGAGACTGGTAGGAAGTTCTAAAGGTTACTTCTCTTCTTACTTACACTCCTCTCACTTACACCAGTCCTACATCTGTGTAACTCCAGTGACTGTAAATGAGGGGAATATTGGGCCCTTTAGTCTTCTGAATGCAACATTTTATCTTATCTAATCTCTCTCTCTTTTTTAACAGCTCTGAAAATACTTCCACAGAGGCAGGCTCGGTGCTGACGCTAAGGCAGACACACTGAGCCACATGCTCAGTGGATGTGAACTGGTGTAGCTCCAGTGAGAATCTGGCCCATTGTCCTTAACTAATCCCAGAATCTCTAAATTTGACACTCTGTTGTACATAAGGACAGGTTTCAGAGTAGCAGCCGTGTTAGTCTGTATTCGCAAAAAGAAAAGGAGGACTTGTGGCACCTTAGAGACTAACCAATTTATCTGAGCATAAGCTTTCGTGAGCTACAGCTCACTTCATCAGATGCATAAAGTGGAAAGTACAGTGAGGAGATTTTATATATACACACAGACCATGAAAAAATACACATTGTAAGGAGAGTGATCACTTAAGAAGAGCTATTACCAGCAGGAGAGTGGGGTGGGGGGAGAGAAAACCTTTTGAAGTGATAATCAAGGTGGGCCATTTCCAGCACATTTCCAGGAGTTAACAAGAACCTCTGAGGAACAGTGGGTGGGGGAGGAATAAACAAGGGGAAATAGTTTCACTTAGTATAATGACTCAACCACTCACAGTCTCTATTCAAGCCTAAGTTAATTGTATCCAATTTGCAAATTAATTCCAATTCAGCAGTCTCTCGTTGGAGTCTGTTTTCGAAGTTTTTTTGTTGAAGGATACTCACTTTGAGATCAGAAATCGAGTGGCCAGAGAGATTGAAGTGTTCTCCGACTGGTTTATGAATGTTATAATTCTTGACATCTGATTTGTGTCCATTTATTCTTTACATAGAGACTGTCCAGTTTGCCCAATGTACATGGCAGAGGGGCATTGCTGGCACATGATGGCATATATCACATTGGTAGATGTGCAGGTGAACGAGCCTCTGATAGTGTGGCTGATGTGAAAGCTTATGCTCAAATAAATTGGTTAGTCTCTAAGGTGCCACAAGTACTCCTTTTCTTATTGTACATAAGTTTACTGTACGAGCTGTGCCCCATGTCAGATTAGCACAGCAGTATGAGATTTGGCAATTTATGCTATATGTCCTTGTCCATATTGGCTGGGGACCCAGCCTAGCTAATATTACTCTCCCATGTAATATTGTGTGTACTCAGGCAGTCAGTGTTTGACAGGGCAAACATTCAGGGGTAAAGTGGAGAATCAAAACGTACAATATCCTTTTGTTGTCCTGCCCAGCCACTTTCCTTCAGGGTTGTCTGTAATACGGATGATTTCAATATTATCACCCTGTTTGACAGTCAGCTCATTCTTCCCTCCCTTGTAGTCCATGCAAACTCGTGCCTGATGAATGACTTGGATGGGTCCTGATAACTGCACAGAAAAAGCAATAAAAGAAGTCACACACACATACAAACATGCGGAGGATGTGCTGATTGCTTTGACAAAAATTCAGATGAAACACAAAACAATAATAATTTGTTTTCAGTACCACCCACATCAGCTAGGCACTTTGTGAACAAACACAAAGGCACAGGCCCTGCTCCGAACAGCTTACACTTTAAAGACAAACTAAAAAGCAAAGGGTGTAGGGGAGGGATACAGCATATAATTAAAGTAGTTGAGATAGTAATTGGCCACATTTTGAGAATACAATGGATTAATAACATAGGGCTAGATTATGTAACCCTTGTTCACATAGGTGAACATTCATTTACTCACAGGAGCAGTTCCATGTACTTCAGTAGGACTGTTCGTATGAGTAAGTGCTGACCAACACATAATGATCTTTTTTTCAAGATATGCTGTACAGATGATCCCCAAGTATCCAGAAGCTGGCTACAATCAGCCAGTTTCTTGAATTCAGGCATCATGAAAGAAGTGGCTTATAGGACAGATTTGATTGTAGATTGGGTAGTGGCCATGTGGAGCAGTGCAGAAAGTCTGTGCGTTAGGGGCAACAAAAGAGAAGATATCTGCTTAGATGAATACACCAAGGTGTTTGTTTGCGTGTTTGCATTTATGGATAATGATACATTTTAGCCTCCATGATAGGATGGTCGATAGCCTAAAAACACTGAGGATGTTAATGCTTATACTCCAGCCAAGAATTCGGTGTGAGAAAGGGATTTTGGGGCCAGATCCCTGAAAAACACACAGGTAGATGCATTGCTATGGTGTCCACTATTTACTATCCCAAGTGCCAAATCTTTGCAGCCTTTCCACAGTGGTGGGATGCC
Organism: Lepidochelys olivacea; assembly: GCF_965140295.1. Classification (NCBI taxonomy): domain Eukaryota; kingdom Metazoa; phylum Chordata; order Testudines; family Cheloniidae; genus Lepidochelys; species Lepidochelys olivacea. The sequence continues at coordinate 28,212,714 of NC_140415.1, forward strand.
CTAGACACAGAAGAATCACTGTGGTTTCTTTGTAGGAACGTGGCAGGGGGTTGTGGCCAGGCAACAAGGCTGGTGGAGAATGACTAGTGGGTTTGCAGACTGCATGGGTCGTCCATTGGTTACAAACTATGCATACAGGGCTTTGGGGCACAATGAACTTGGCTCACTACTACACACCATGGGCTTTAGCAGTGGCTGTGGCTCAGCTGCACAGGTGCCTCATTCCCAACCTCTCTACTGAACTGGGAGATTTCATACTTCTGTCCCAAGTGTTGCTCCTGCAGGCAAAGGTCATTTACAGGCTCAATCCTGGAAGGTGCTCCAGCCCCAGTTAAGCAAAGCATGTGTTTAACTTTAAGCATGTGAACACTGTGAACCTAATTCTCCTTTTCACTAAGGCCCCTCTATGCTACCTTAGCAGTGTAAAGGGGCTGTAAACTGTGAAGTACAGTGCACGTACAGGAGACTTTATGGAAATGAGAATCAGGCCCTGCAAGCACTGAAATACTTGTGACTTCAACGGGAAATTTCACATGCTTAAATTCAAGTGTGTGTTTAGGTTCTTTCGGGGCCAGCTGGATTGAGGATCGAGCCGTTCCTGAGGCTTTGTCCAGGGGACAAACCTTCACCCCAAATGCCAAGCGAGCTGGCATCACCATGCAGCTTTGCAGCCAAACTGTGTCCTTGCACTGTAATGTATGTTTTAAAATGCAGAAGGCTAAATAATGACTGCTGCACGTCTGTGTGTAGCCTGCTAGAAAGGGACCTTACTTTGAACCGCTTTCTGATTTCTTGCTCTTTCTTTTCTTTTTCCCTTTGTTCTTTCTTCTCTTGTTCCATTTTTTTCTTTTCTTCCTTCTCTCTCTTCTTTTCTTGTTCTTTTGATGTGGCTCTGAACAATGAAAACAGATTATTTCACAGGTAAGGGGATGAATGTGGAAGTGAGTGGGCAGAAGTGGGTAGGCACTCACTAGAGCTTTCTCTTCCAAGATCAGCAAGAGCAGCTAGGAGGAGACTTCTCCTAATAAGAGCATGAAAACATTTTCTGAACCCTATGGTGGCTGGTCCTGCATGGATGAGCTACATATGGGAGAGGGTATTTACAGACTCTTTCCATGCGAGGCATGTGCACAGGATGCAACCATAATTTAGCTGGCTATGCTGGAAAGGCCCAACGTGACTTTAGCCCCAGAGGGTATGTCTACACTGTAATTAGACACCCATGGCTGGCCCATGCCAGCTGACTTGGACTCGTGGGGTTTGGGCTAAGGGGCTGCTTAATTGCAGTGTAGACATTCAGGCTCAGGCTGCAGCCCAAGCTTTGGGACTCTCCCACCTCACAGGGTCCTAGAACCCAGGCTCCAGCCTGAGCCTGAACCCAAATGTCTACACCACAATTAAACAGCCCCTTAGCCTGAGCTCCAGGAGCCCTTATCAGCTGGCACAGGCCACCCACGGCTTTTTAATTGCAGCGTAGGACATGTCTGAGAAGCATGGCCCTGCTCCTGCATGCTGGACAGCACCTGGGGTGGAATAGGGAGGACTGGCTATAGCGTTGGAATGCATAGCAAGACTTGTTACTCCCCAGCACCCTGGAAGCATTGTCCCTAATGATGTTCTTCCCCACTGCACAGCAATGAGTCTCACAGATATAATGTAGCCCCCCTTTTCTGTGTACTTCTGCTGAACTGGGGGGAGGAATAGCTCAGTGGTTTGAGCATTGGCCTGCTAAACCCAGGGTTGTGAGTTCAATCCTTGAGGGGGCCATTTAGGGATCTGGGGCAAAAATTGGGGATTGGTCCTGCTTTGAGCAGGGGGTTGGACTAGATGACCTCCTGAGGTCCCTTCTAATCCTGATATTCTATGACTCTATAACTGACGTGAATGGGCCCAGAGGTTGAACTACAGCATTACCCTGCGTACAACTCAAATGTACCTCACTGTGAGAGACATCACTCATTTCAGTCTCAACATCACCTGTGCTCTCTGTCACAGGTTGCTTCCCACATGTGGGCTTTAGGAGATTGTGAGGTAGGCTGCTGGTCCCTTCTGATGAGAGGCACTGCAGAGGCACTGGGAGGGAAGCTTGCATTTCTGCTGTCTGTACTGTCCCTGCTCTGTGGACACACAGTGGGTTTCAGACCCATGGGGATGTCAGTCCAACAGTTTCATGAGCTCTATTAAAATTCACCTTGAGAACTACAACATTAACAAAATAATTCAACTAGTATTGGGGTGGGGGTGTCATATTTTGTTCCCATTTCAGGGAGTAACTCTGTGCAGCAGCTCAGCCATATTCCAAAGAGCTGAAGAGCATACTCTTTTGCTACCCAATTCAAAATAGTCACAGGACTTCATTTGAGGAAGCATCTCCACCTGCATGCTACATCTAGTTTTAGGAGGGAGTTAACTTGTAAACTGATATGCTTTCTTTAGGGAAGATGATTAAGGTGGATGGAGCTCAAGATTGCAGTGCAGTCATGCTTCTGGGCCAGATTAAGTATATTTCCTAGCATATTTCCTAGTGATCTGTTTCTTCATTCAGTAACAAAGACACAATGGATTATAGCTGTATAAGTTAGATTTGATACCTGATGTCATTGATATCTTCATACGTCTCTCCATCACTCTCTTGACCCTATAAGAAAAATTAATCATGATTCAGTCTCCAATGGCCTAAATACACTGGAGTTCAATTTTTTAGCTAGATACAGACAGACATAAATTAAAGCAGAAAAATAATCAATTGAAAATGCATTTAATCTTTCCAAGCCCAAATTACTAAATTGTTCAAATATCTATTTCTTCTGTTCTGACCTTGGTTGTTATTATCTATCTATAGCTATATGGATAGATATAGATATAAAATAAAACTCAGCCTCCTTCCCATCACACACACACACACACACACACACACACACACAGATTGTTTATTCTGAAGTGAGTCTCTGTGCTGCAACTTTGATTACACTGCATCTGAAAGATGGCATGGCTTGAAAGGACTACAGGGTTAAAAACTAATTATGGGAGATGATGCATTGAGGGGGGCAAAGCTATTGAAGGTATTGGAATAGGGTTCAGAGTAGAGTTCTGTTTCTGACTCTGCCAGAGACTTATTGTGTAAACTTGGGCAAGCCACGGAGGCCCTGATTCAGTGAGGTACTTAATCACATGCCTAATTTTAAGCACGAGTTGTCCCACTGAAATCAACAGGGATACTCACGTGCTTAAAATTAGGCACATGATTGAATACCTTGATGTAGGCCTATATCTCTGGAAAATTTCAGTGAAACTGAAATGTCAGTGGAAATGGAAGATTTTGTGAACTTTTTGGATTCCAGCCAGCTTTATAATTAGTGCCACTTTTGTTCTGGGTTCAACCACTTTCATTGTTGCCCTCTACATTTCTGCAATTTATCAGCAATATACTGGATCTATTCTGCAACAAACTGGCTTTTCTAATGCAGTGATGTGTTGGAAAGAATATGTTTTCAGTGTGTTATAAAGGATAATACTTACCCCATCTGTATTTCCGTGACCTGAATGACCAAAAATACAAACAGACTATTATTTTATTTTGTACAGAAAGTGCCTCATGCTGATGCTAACTATATGGACACATACACAGCTGTACCTTAACTAGTGCCAAATATAGATTTATAATGATCTTATCTGTTTTAATAAGGATAAGAATGCAAACTAATTGGGATGAACAGAGCTTCCTACTGTGGTACTTTGTAAACTTCTAGCAGTAACTGATTTAAGGACTTCCACTTCATCTGCCATAGTGTGTATTATATCACATATACCCCAAATCAGAACGTTCACTTTAAAGCTTCCTCAGAGACAACAGTGTCCTTCCTATCATATCAGTTTACAAAAATCCAGTCACTTACAAGCAAGGAAGTGAATAGTTAAGAACATAACATCTTACACTGGTCACATAGGGCACCACCAGCCCTCCACAGCCATGGCAGAGAGTATGGAGGCATAAGGCCTGTACTCTCCTGTGCATGCTAGCTATACTGTGGCCTGCAGCAAAGGAAAAGAAGTTGATGCAAAGCTGCTGATTTCCCCAGGCTGTGCAAGGGGTAGCAGGCTTCATCTCCACCCCACTACATGCTGTGCTGGCCAGAATACTGGGTGAGGGACACTGTGGCTGGTATAGCCCTGGCACAGTTTACTTTCTTCCTAGGGGAGACCAGGAGAGAGAGTCATAATCTGCTTCTTGGGCTACTCCTGTACAACACATCTATGTGCTGGCTCTTCCTCAGGGCAGATGACAAAGTGATGACCTTACCTAACAAGCAAATTATTTTTATCCGGTATAAAAGCAATGCATTTTCATGAGAACACAATAACTAACTCTGAAAAAAGAGTATTCATTTCAGATCAGCGTTGAAAGTTATTAGGCTCAGCAAATCTTCCAAGCCAAAGTTACGTGGATGCTAAAACAAGGCTTTCCAAGAGAAAGTGCCTGCCATGTTGACTGTGGAGTGGTTACTGCTGTTATACACCACTCCAAAATATGACTTGCAGTTCACTAACACCATAAATATTTATGCCAGTCACTTATATTATAAATACAACATACTTAATTCTTAAATGGTTGCTATTAGTTAAAATGTATTCTTACCATCTGAACCAAATTCAACGTCATCGTAACTTTGTTCATTGTTTGGATTTCTGTGAATATGAAAAGAAAATGTAAAATCTGAGAAGATAGTTCCTATAATTACATCTTAATTTAGCTTTGTTCTGCTGCACGTGCCAAGTATTTGGGACATTGACTGGATAGTCTGTTCACTTTCAGCCCTAAACATTACAGAGTTTAGATATGTGTTTAAGTACAGTTGAGATTCCCATATGGATTAAGCGTGACTTTGGTTTTTACAGGGTGGCATCTTGACTCTGAACATAAAAACAGAAAATAAATGAGCCAAAGGCATTCATACCCAAGTGTAGTATAAACACTGTAATTTGGTAGAGTGACAGATAGACAGAATAGTCAGAAATCTATTTGAGGGTTTTGGAACACTAATAATCTCTGCATATGCATAAGCATAGCAACATATATTTGCATGTTGTACAGGTCCTTTCAGGGAAAGAGAAGAAGCTTGAATCTTAAGCAGACAGGAAGGAGAATGTACAGGAATGCTTTTTAAGGTGGCTGCAGGACCTGCTGTGGTTTAGCTGCTCTCTGGCCACTAGATGGAGCACTTAATGTACTTCATACTCAGTAATATATTCGTTGGGTTTATGAGAATTTTCTATCTGAAAATGTTTCTCAAGCTCAAGAACAGCAGCATCTTTAGACGGTGTGCTTTCACATAGTCAGTAGCAACATACAGTGTGTTGTGTGGTAAGAAAGAAACCTCTTATGTCTGAGAGACACTCTATGTGTGCAATAAGTTGTTTACCGCAAAATTGCTTATTTTGAATACTGAACCTGCTTCCATTTGCTTTTCACTTTAGAAGCATATGCATTTAACACTTTGGCGGCCAGCAGGTGCCGACTTGGCAAGCCAAATTTGAGAAGAGCATGAAAATAGCACCACAATGGGTAATAGAGGCTCTGAAATGTAAAACTATGAGCCAAGTTCCTCTCTCATGTGTGCAGTCTCACCTACTATCCCCCAGCCCTATTGCCCTGTATGCACTGACTGGTGCCCATTGACTTCTCTGTCTCTTCCCTCCTCTGCCATTGGCCCAGAGTGCTGGAGTAAGGTTCTTAGTTGCTGCTGCTGACTGGACTACTTATTCCCTACACATAAGGGAGAGGACAGAGCACCCGCCCTTATACCTTTGTGATACAGGACATGGAAGGAGTTTTCTCCCACCACCACCTGTAGAGTGCAAGGGAGGGATTTGATAGTATATTTCCTGGGGCTGGCAGCAATCAGCTAAGTAGAAGGTCTCATCAGCTAGGGCCCAATCCAAGTTCCATTATAGTCCATGTAAAGACTCTCACTTTAATAGCAGACTCAATGTGGCATGGGAGCTTGGGTCTCCAGGCACCTGAGAGCTGGCCTTAAACTGCCACTGCCTGAGCATGCTGGTTTCCCATGATAGACATGAGCTGGAAAGTAACAGCAAAATATAAGCAAAACGGATTTCATGTTCACTTACAAGGGATCAGAGCTGGGTTTGATGTTTCTGGGAGGTAGGCTGGGAACTGGTGGTGCTTGTGTTGATGGGTGAGAAGCTGAAGGAGGAGGCGGTGGTGGTATCTGTGTAGCAGAATGTGAGGGTGGAGGTAAAGATGAGGAGAGCACTGAGTGGGAGATCTGTTTAACAGCTTCTTTGTTAGAACCTAAAACCAACAAAACAAAGACAATTTATCTAGTTAGCAACTCAAGATGATCCAAAGCCAAAACATTGCTTGTTTAGATAAACTCTAGATATAACATATTAATAGGATACATACCCAGAAATTAACATGTTATTTAAATATTTGTAGAGGTGCATGGTGCCTTATAATACATACAGAGACAGATATTATTTGTATTATTGCAGCATCTAGGAGTCCCAGCCATGGACCCCATTGTGCTAGGCAGTACAAACCCAGAACAAAAAGATGGTCCCTGCTTCAAACAATTTACAATCTAAGTGTAAGATAAGAGACAACAGATAGATACTGTACATTGGGGGAACACCCTACACCCCCATGTTCATCTTTATAAAATGATTGTGTGGTATCCAATGCAAATTTTATCACGTTGGGTGTCTTCGGAAGGCTCATGATGCGCTGAGCATGGGTGTTATAATGATGTTATAAAAACAATAAAGAGTCTGGTGGCACCTTAAAGGCTAACTGATTTATTTGAGCATAAGCTTTTGTGGGTAAAACCCCACTTCTTCAGATGCATGGAGTGAAAGTTACAGATGCAGACATAAATACACTGACACATGGAGTTACCTCCCAAGTGGTGAGCCAGTGCTGACAGGGCCAATTCTATCACGATGGCTGTGGTCCACGCCCAACAATAGATGAGGAGGTGTCAATTCCAGGAGAGGCAAAGCTGCCTCTGTAATGAGCCAGCCACTCCCAGTCCCTATTCAAGCCCAAATTAATGTGTTAAATCTTCAAATGAATTTTAGTTCTGCTGTTTCTCTTTGAAGTCTGTTTCTGCAGTTTTTTTGTTCAAGTATAGCTACTTTCAAATCTGTTATAGAATATCCAGGAAGATTGAAGTGTTCTCCCACTGGCTTTTGTGTGTTACCATTCCTGATGTCCGATTTGTGTCCATTTATTCTTTTACGTAGGGACTGTCAGGTTTGGCCAATGTACCTGGCAGAGAGGCATTGCTGGCACATGATGGCATAAATAACATTAGTAGACATGCAGGTGAATGAGCCTCTGATGGTGTGGCTGATGTGGTTGGGTCCTCTGATGGTGTCGCTAGAGTAGATATGGGGACAGAGTAGGCAACGAGGTTTGCTACAAGGATTGGTTCCTGGGTTAGTGTTTCTGTGGTGTGTAGTTGCTGGTGAATATTGGCTTCAGGTTGGGAGGCTGTCTGTAAGTGAGGACTGGCCTGTCTCCCATGGTCTGAGAGAGTGAGGGTTCATTTTCCAGGATAGGTTGTAGATCGTTGATAATGTGCTGGAGAGGGTTTTAGCTGGGGGCTATACGTGATGGCCAGTGGTGTTCTGTTATTTTCCTTGTTGGGCCTGTCCTGCAGTAGGTGATTTCTGGGTATCTGTCTCGCTCTGTCAATCTGTTTCCTCACTTCCCCAGGTGGGTATTATAGTTTTAAGAATGCTTGATAAAGATCTTGTAGGTGTTTCTGAGGGACTGGAGCAAATTCGGTTGTCTCTTAGGGCTTGGCTGTAGACAATGGATCATGTGATGTGTCCTGAATGGAAGCTGGAGGCATGTAGGTAGGCATAGCGGTCAGTAGGTTTCCGGTATAGGGTGGTGTTTATGTGACCATCACTTATTGGCACTGTAGTGTCCAGGAAGTGTATCTCTTGTGTGGACTGGTCCAGCCTGAGGTTGATGGTGGGGTGGAAATTGTTGACATCCAGGTGGAATTCTTCAAGGGTCTCCTTCCGTTGGTCCATATGATGAAGATGTCATCAATGTAGTGCAAGTAGAGGAGGGGCGCTAGGGGACGAGAGCTGAGGAAGCATTGTTCTAAGTCAACCATAAAAATGTTGGCATTCTGTGGGGCCATGGGGGTACCCATAGTAGTGCCGCTGACTTGAAGGTATAAGTCGTCCCCAAATCTGAAATGGTTGTGGGTGAGGACAAAGTCACAAAGCTCAGCCACCAGGTGTGCCGTGGCCTCATCAGGGATACTGTTCTTGACAGCTTGTAGTCCATCCTCATATGGAATATTGGTGTAAAGAGTTTCTACATCCATGGTGGCCAGGATGGTGTTTTCAGGAAGATCACCAAAGCATTGTAATTTCCTCAGGAAGTCGGTGATGTCTCGAATATTGCTAGGGGTCCTAGTAGCATAGAGTCTGAGGAGAGAGTCCAAATAGCCAGATAATCCTATATAAGCTATAAGAGTGCCGATGCCTGAGATGATGTGTTATATATATATAATATATAATGATCATATATATTAATGATGTTATAGTAATTGTTATAGTAATGTTATAGGTTATAATTTCATATATATAGTTATGAGGCTGAAAACGTATCCTCATGGCTTAAAGCAAGCTCAGGCAAAAATCTCTCCAAGAACAGAGAGGAAGTTCACACCTCATCAGGGCATGTATGGAACAATACCAGCCCAGCCACACAGGAACAAAGGACGCTGGCCTAGGCAGCAACAAAAGAATCTGTTAGACTCTCGAGGGAATCAACCCCCCTTCCTTTGATCAATTTGGAACTGCGATGAGGTAATGCTCACCTACTCTGAAGGGTGGGGGGCTGGGGCGGCAAAGCCAAAGGGAAGAAAGGACATTATAAAAGGGAGAGAAATTTGCCATGCTCTCTCTCTCTTCCACCTACATCTACAGACACCACACCAAGTGATTGAAGTGCTGATCAAAGAGGAGAGCCTGGCTGAAGAGCAACTGGCCAGCTTGTAGTGAGAACCATAGAATCATAGAATATCAGGGTTGGAAGGGACCCCAGAAGGTCATCTAGTCCAACCCCCTGCTCAAAGCAGGACCAATTCCCAGTTAAATCATCCCAGCCAGGGCTTTGTCAAGCCTGACCTTAAAAACCTCTAAGGAAGGAGATTCTACCACCTCCCTAGGTAACACATTCCAGTGTTTCACCACCCTCTTAGTGAAAAAGTTTTTCCTAATATCCAATCTAAACCTCCCCCACTGCAACTTGAGACCATTACTCCTCGTTCTGTCATCTGCTACCATTGAGAACAGTCTAGAGCCATCCTCTTTGGAACCCCCTTTCAGGTAGTTGAAAGCAGCTATCAAATCCCCCCTCATTCTTCTCTTCTGCAGGCTAAACAATCCCAGCTCCCTCAGCCTCTCCTCATAACTCATGTGTTCCAGTCCCCTAATCATTTTTGTTGCCCTTCGCTGGACTCTCTCCAATTTATCCACATCCTTCTTGAAGTGTGGGGCCCAAAACTGGACACAGTACTCCAGATGAGGCCTCACCAATGTCGAATAGAGGGGAACGATCACGTCCCTCGATCTGCTCGCTATGCCCCTACTTATACATCCCAAAATGCCATTGGCTTTCTTGGCAACAAGGGCACACTGCTGACTCATATCCAGCTTCTCGTCCACTGTCACCCCTAGGTCCTTTTCCGCAGAACTGCTGCCTAGCCATTTGGTCCCTAGTCTGTAGCTGTGCATTGGGTTCTTCCGTCCTAAGTGCAGGACCCTGCACTTATCCTTATTGAACCTTATCAGATTTCTTTTGGCCCAATCCTCCAATTTGTCTAGGTCCTTCTGTATCCTATCCCTCCCCTCCAGCGTATCTACCACTCCTCCCAGTTTAGTATCATCCGCAAATTTGCTGAGAGTGCAATCCACACCATCCTCCAGATCATTTATGAAGATATTGAACAAAACCGGCCCCAGGACCGACCCTTGGGGCACTCCACTTGATACCGGCTGCCAACTAGACATGGAGCCATTGATCACTACCCGTTGAGCCCGACAATCTAGCCAGCTTTCTACCCACCTTATAGTGCATTCATCCAGCCCATACTTCCTTAACTTGCTGACAAGAATACTGTGTGAGACCGTGTCAAAAGCTTTGCTAAAGTCAAGAAACAATACATCCACTGCTTTCCCTTCATCCACAGAACCAGTAATCTCATCATAAAAGGCGATTAGATTAGTCAGGCATGACCTTCTCTTGGTGAATCCATGCTGGCTGTTCCTGATCACTTTCCTCTCATGCAAGTGCTTCAGGATTGATTCTTTGAGGACCTGCTCCATGATTTTTCCAGGGACTGAGGTGAGGCTGACTGGCCTGTAGTTCCCAGGATCCTCCTTCTTCCCTTTTTTAAAGATTGGCACTACATTAGCCTTTTTCCAGTCATCCGGGACTTCCCCGGTTCGCCACGAGTTTTCAAAGATAATGGCCAATGGCTCTGCAATCACAGCCGCCAATTCCTTCAGCACTCTCGGATGCAACTCGTCCGGCCCCATGGACTTGTGCACGTCCAGCTTTTCTAAATAGTCCCTAATCACCTCTATCTCCACAGAGGGCTGGCCATCTCTTCCCCATTTTGTGATGCCCAGCGCAGCAGTCTGGGAGCTGACCTTGTTAGTGAAAACAGAGGCAAAAAAAGCATTGAGTACATTAGCTTTTTCCACATCCTCTGTCACTAGGTTGCCTTCCTCATTCAGTAAGGGGCCCACACATTCCTTGGCTTTCTTCTTGTTGCCAACATACCTGAAGAAACTCTTCTTGTTACTCTTGACATCTCTGGCTAGCTGCAGCTCCAGGTGCGATTTGGCCCTCCTGATATCATTCCTACATGCCCGAGCAATATTTTTATACTCTTCCCTGGTCATATGTCCAACCTTCCACTTCTTGTAAGCTTCTTTTTTATGTTTAAGATCTGCTAGGATTTCACCATTAAGCCAAGCCAAGCCATCTAACTCTGTAAGGGCACTGAAAGTGTTAAGATCAGCTTAGGATGTGTTTTGCTTTTATTTCATTTGACCAAATCTGACTTGTTATGTTTTGACTTATAATCACTTAAAATCGATCTTTATAGTTAATACATTTGTTTATTCTACCTGTATCAGTACATTTGGTTTTAAGTGTGTCAGAGGCTCCCCTTGAGATAACAAGCCTGATACATATCAATTTCTTTGTTAAATTGACAAACTCATATAAGCTTGCAGTGTCCAGCGAGCATAACTGGACACTGCAAGACGGAGGTTCCTAGGATTGGGTCTGGGACTGGAGATATAGGCTACTGTCATTCAGTTGCACAATCCAAGGAGTAGCTTACTTGCTAGAGGCTGTGTGTGAACAGCCCAGGAGTGGGGGTTCTCACAGCAAAGCAAGGTAAGGCTGGCTCCCAGAGTCAAGGATTGGGGTGACCTAGCAGATCACTGGTCCAGATACCACCAGAGGGGAACATCACATACAACAGTGGGGATAGTACAAGAAAACAATGAGGACATACTGGTCAGCATGATAAGCTGTAGTATCAGCACACCAGCCAACATGAAAAAATTATAATAGGTGATGTTGATAGTGAAGCCCAAAATTAACGCAGCCAATTTTTTTTTCCATTTTAAGACCCTGTTTTCAGTTGCGTATAACTTTTCCAAACTTTAAACATGGGCTGAAATTTCCCATTCTAGGCATCTCCCTCACATTGAATTTTTAGAGGGTTTTAGCAACAATGGTTCATCTGTCTCTGTGAATGAAATTAGGGAAAATACATTGTTTTGTTCATGATAAGAAAATCTTATCATTGTTTCATTGAGAAGCTGTGCCACTGTCTTTCATTGGAGCAGAGACTTCAAATTTGGAAGTGGGGTGGGATTGTGTGTTGCTCTGGTGTTAGGGACATATTCTTTGCTGTGCCTGTGAAAATCCACCTAAATCTGGCCAAATTATAAACCTCTGAGAATAATCCCAGTTCACACATGCTAATAGTCTTGATCTGAAGACATCAAGAGATGGAGAATTCACCACTTCCCTTGGTACTTTGTTCCAATGGTTAATTCCCTCATAGTTAAAAAAACTTTGATTAATTTCTCATCTGAATTTGTCTGGCTCCAGCTTCCAGTCATTGGTTCTTGTCATGCTTTTCTCTGCTACATTAGAGAGCTTTTCAGTACCCAACATTTTCTCCCTGTGCTTTATTAATATTGTGTAGTGCTAGTTTTTTAATCAGAATGTCATGCAGTATTAAACCAAACTCCTTACAATAGTCTAAGTATATTACATCTATGCAATTACCTTTGTCAACCAAACTTGTAATCTCATCAATGAATGAATCAGTTTTGTTTGACAAGTCCTATTTTCAGTAGAATCACATTAACTGGCATTAATTATAGTCCTATCCTTTAGTTCTTTATTAATTGAATCCCATATCAGCTTTTTCATTATTTTACCCTATGCAACCTTAATCCTCCCCTCTTGTGCAGTCTTTAATTACACAATCACATTTCCCCCCACACACACTTCTTTAGTGATTTCTATTGGACCTATGTGCTCAGCATAGAGAGTAAGAGCTATAAAATCTGGTTCTTCATGATTTGTACTAGCCCACTGTTGGCACTTAAGATATACTAAATAATTACATTCTTTACAAAGCTCTGTCCTTGCCTCCGTGGGTCCCGCATTTCCTGGCAGATTTCACTAGCCTCAGAGGCTCACTGTGACCCTCTGAGGCTAGTGGATAATACTTTCTCTAGAGACAAGGGTCACAGTCTACTGAGCCATTTTCATCATGAGCCATTTTCATCATAAGCCAGCAAGGGAGGTGAGGAGAAGTTATCCTTCCTTGCACAGTCTCTGTTGTCTCCCAGTCTCAGTGATTAATCAGGGGACAAAGGTGGGGGGGAAGCCCAGGCCCACCCTCTACTCCGGGCTCCAGCCCAGGGACCCTAATAGTATCAACTATGGTAGCTGACCTTTTAGAAACATGACATGTACAATTCCCTGGGCCACTTCCCCCACAGCAGCCCTCACTTCCTCAAGCTCCACTTCATCCTTACCTCAGGGCCTCCTTCCTTGTGCCTGATATGGTGTGTACAGCTCAGCCTCTCCAACAGCACAACTTCCTTCCACAGCTCCTGACATGCACACCCACCTGACTGACTGAGAGGCTTTTAACTAGTTTCAGCCAGCCGCTGATTGGCTTCAGGTGTCCCAATCAACCTAGCATTCTCCCTGCCTTCTGGAAAGTTCTTAATTGGCCCCAGGTGTCTTAATTGACCTGGAGCAGCTTCCATTTCACTTAACCTGGTACCAGGGATTTGTTTAGCCTGGAGCTAATATATCTATCTCCCACTACTTTTCTATAGCCATCTGGCCTTGCCCCGTCACAATTCATTCTCAAAATGTTTCTTTTTTCTTTTGTCTCTGTGGGCCTCATTATCTCCTGTGTTGCACCTTCTGTAGTCATCCACACTTGTGCAAACTGAAACCAATGTGGGTGCAAAATACTTCCATTCTAGTGTTGAAATTAATGGGACTATTTGTGAAGGAAACTACCACTCAGTGAAAATAGTGCTGGCAAAATCAGGTCCACAGTGATTGCAGATTAAACCATAATAACGTTTACTGCTTCTTTTCTGCTTTAATTGGATGTTTTGAATTAACCTTAGTTCCATATTTGTCTGTTTCTGCAAGTCTTAATACACAGCATGGAAAGGAGCTATATTAGTGATGGAATTGGAGTCAGCTGAGAACACTCAGGTAAAACAGAAAGAGAAGCAATAATGAAATACCATTGTGGTTGCACATGTAAATCAACACCATTCAAAGACCTGGTGAATCATTATCATTGTGCACTAGCCTCAACCACTGGCACACCAAAAGACTCCTTCCTCTCCATTACAGATCTCTTTGGCTTTCAGACATCCTGCACCAGATCCAGACAGAGGAGTGGAAAGCCGAGCACCGATGGCAGAAAATGAAAGCTGAATCAGACAGGATGAATAACAAATTACTTGAAGCCTGTGCTGAGGCTGTATGACAGGTCAAGAGAACCTTCCTTTCAGCCTCCATTGAAGCTGCCAAATCCCACCCCAAGGAGCTGTCCAGGGCATAAACTGATTCAGCAATCCTGAGTGCCTACAACCTGGATCAGAGCTAAGTACCAAGCGCTGCAAAGAATTATCCTACTTCACCGAAAAAATCACACACATTAGGAAGCCTCCTCAAGCAGCATGGATCTACTCCACCTGCACCCACCAACCAACCGCCCAGCTGCTTTCCCACAGATCAGTACACTCACTCATCAAGAAGTTCTAGACACATCTAAAGGAGTCCCAACTCAAGACTTGTGAAATTGCACCTCCACCACTAGACCCCTCACTTGTGGAGTCCCACAAGGAACAATTCTCTGTCCAGTTCTTTGCAACATTCAGCTATTAGGTGTACTGATCATACAACATGGACTCAGGTGCCAGAACTATGCAGAAGATAAATAGCTCCACCTATCCTTCACCACAGATGACCATACCACTACCAGCAAGATGGCCCAGTGCTTGGATAAGATCAGCTCATGGATGAAGAACAGCTGGCTGAAACTGAACCTGAGCAAGACTGAGGTGATGCTGGAGGGCAGAGGATAATACTTTGAAAAGTTTTCCATCACAATGCCATCACCTTTGATTGAAGATACACACCCACAATTGGTCATTTCAGTCCATACTTTTGGAGTGCTCTTTGATTTCGCACTGATGCTGAGCTCTCACATAGCATCATCCATGAGTAATGCTCTCTATCATCTCCAGTTGGCTAGGAGGCTCTGTCCCATCCTGGTAGAAGGTGACCTGGCCTCAGTTATTCATGCCTTTGTCACCTCTTGGCTAGATTGCAGCAATGTGATATACCTGGAACGAAGCCTTCAGCACTTAGGGGATTTCCACTGGTACAGAACACTGCTGCACTTCTCAGTAACACAGGCTACTGTGAGCACATCAGTCTTCTGTTCTCTACACTGGCTTCCCATAGAATTTTTAATCAAATTCTAGGTGTGGTCCTTATCTTGAAGGCGCCCCAAGGCCTGGGCTCAGGATATTTAAAAGACAACCTAAAGCCTTGGGATAAAGACCCTGGTTGACAACTAACCCCTTCCCCTGGTACAATGGTACTTTCTGTTGCAAGGATAGAGCTTGTCTGTGTGAGAGTGAGAACAATCTTGGGGGCTGGTCTGATACTGTAAAATGAACTCTTCTAGGAACTCATCACCTTCTTCTCTGAATGCAGGGTGCACTTCTTTGACCTTGCCTTCTCTAACATAAGTACATAGAAATATGTATAACAACACAAAACAAAATATCTACCACAACAAGACCCTCCACTGCACACGGATCTCCTCTGGGGAGAGGATGAAAGAACAAACAACACGTGACAGCTGTGTAGTCACATTACTGAATGCACTACTGGAAGGCACTCAGATACTATGGTGATGAGTGCAATATGAGAACCTATATACATAAGAATGGCCATACCAGGTCAGACCAGTTGTCCATCTAGTGCAGTATCCTGGCTTTTGACAGTAGTCAGTTCCAGATGCTTCAGAGGGAATGAACAGAAAAGGTCAATTTCAAGCAATCCATCCCCTATCATCCATTCCCAGCTTTTGGTACTTGGACGTTTAGGGACACCTGGAGCATGGCCAATAATAGCCAAGTCTTCACTGAACTCATCTAATTGTAATATTGAATCGAATCACTAGGGCCTAATTCTGTCACATTTACACTGATGGTTCTTTCCTATGCAAGTAGTTGAATTTGCTTCAATGGGACTGCTTATTAAGCATTGTGAGTATGCTTTCAGAATCAGACTCTGAAATAAAAATGAAATCTGGATCTGATACTTGAGAGCACTTAAGCTTGTGCTTAATTTTAAGTCTATGCTTAAGTTCCATTGACTTCAATGTGACTTTTATTTTCCTGAATCAGGGGAGAAATAAAAAGTGATCAGTAAAATAAGAGTAAAGATGATTTTCATTTACATTATGAACCTCTCCTTTTCAGGTATAAATCATGGCTGAAGGTGGTCTCAAAAAGTCATAGCCTGCTAGCCTGTTTTCCATAAACACTGTGGCTATTTTTCACAGAAATTGCATAAAACTCATCAGTTTGAACACTTTTAGTTACAGAACACCTCAAACGTAGATTGTAAATATTTGACAGATTATTATGCATCTTTCTAATTCAAAAACAAGTTTGTTTTTAACGAATTCAGGCCATTAGTCATTGATGTCTGGGAAGCAGTCACTTTCCATTATTTTTTCTTTTCTTTCAATTGTAGAACGTTAGATGCCTGACAGAAAACAGAAGAGAGTTATTCCATAATTAAGATTCTTTTAACATATTGACCACTTCCTAGAAATATAAGTGCTATTGGACCTTTAACTGTGATTGTTCTTTTCTTTCATGTTTTCTGTCAAGATCCTTAGGGCTCAGTTCTCCACTGCTGAAGATGCAAGGGTGCAGGCTGAGCGCAGGGAGCCAGTTATGGTTCCCAGATCTAGCACTGTCACTCTGACTTATATCACCTGAATAAGTGATGTTATACCAGTGAAGGGCTCTAATGGATGTAACAGACAAGAGAATCTAGCTTTTCATATTGTTTTAACAGAGCCTTTTGGAAGGGTGGTGAAGGGGAGATGAATATAATTTACTGAGCTATTTTAAAAGGTCACCAGCAACTCACATACAACCGAACACCAGTACACATCTCTCCGAATCCTCTACTTCCTACTGTTCTGGAACAAAACCACCCAACATCATGTAAGCAATCACTACAATTAAAAATGCAGCTCCCAACTCCTGTATTACTCCTGGGGGAATTCTGCACCACTGCATGACACAGAATTTTGCAGAAATTAACATTGTGTGCGCAGAATTTCCTTTCCTCCACAGAAATGGGCTGCAGTGCTGCTAGCTGCCTCTAAGGGCCACTGGATCTGGCAGAGCGCAGCTTGCACATAGAAGACACTGCTGGAGGGAGGGAGAGGACACTAGAGAGTTCCTGGAAGCTGCAGTTCCCAGCATGCCCTGAGGGAAAGAGAGTGTGGTGCGCAGGAAACTCCATGCAAGCCTGGGACTAAGCATCAGACTGTTTCTCCCTCTGGTTCCCTGGGAGGGAGGGGGGAGAGGCGAGGATGTCTGGGCTGGGGGCCATGGCTGGGCTCTGGGGGGAAGGGGGTGCAGGTATCTGGCCGGAGGGGTGTGTGGCTGGGCTCTATGGAGGAGGGGTTCAGGTGTATTGGCTGGAGGAGGCCCTGCAGCTGGGCTCTGGGGGGAGCGGGGGAAGGGGTGGTGGGTGTCTGGCTCCCCAGCTGTGCTCTGGGGCGGGGAAAGGGGTAGAGAAACAGGAACTGGGTTGTCATAGGGGTTTCTTTAACTTTCTACTCTTGGGGGAATTTTTGTGTGTGTTTGTATTGTTACAGACATACTTGCTGACAAGTATTTTCAAATACATTACCAAAATAATTGAAACTGGCATGATTATGTAGTGTTATTTTGACAAATAAAATTTGCAGAATTTTTTAGAATTTTAAAATATTGTGTGCAGGATTTTAATTTTTTTGGCACAGAATTTTAAATTTTTTGGTGCAGGATGCCCCCAGGAGTACTGTATCTTCCATGGGTTAGATTGTGCCTGGCCCTTATTCCATGTTTACATAGGGAGTGCTTGCACAGAGAGGTCAAGAAGAACTGCAGCCCCATGTGTAAAAATAGCCACTGCAATCAGTGGACATTGACCTTCTGTAACCCCTGATCCATATCAGGTGATGGGGACTAGTAAATAAAAACTAGTCTTTTACCAGCATATGTATGACACCTTATTACTGTGCACTCTGGGGACTGTAGAGGATGTACTGTGCCTGTTCCTCCACAGATGATCCATGGCACCTCAAAGGGTGGAGAGGAAGCAGGACCATGGGTCAGCCCATTATATACCAGCCAATGGAGCTCCCCTACCATACCAAGTGATAGTTTCCTGCATCCCACACAGTGATGTAGGAGAAGCAGCACAGCCTAAATGACACAGTCAAGTTCTATGCAGTGTTGTTGTAGCCATCTCGGTCCCAGGATATTAGAGAGACAAGGTGGGTGAGGTAATATCTTTTACTGGACCAACTTCTATTGGTGAGAGACACAAGCTTTCAAGCTCATCAACAGAAGCAAGCTCCCCTCAGACCAGGAAACACCAACTCAAAGTGGCACCAGACCCCCCTGCCAGAACAATACAGGCAAAATCTGAAGACATATTTCTACTGCTACAATGATCAACATCCTCCACAACACACCTTTCAAGATCCATGGGTCCTACACATGCCTATCACACTATGTGGTGTACCTCATCCAGTGCACTAAATGCCCTACTAAGAACTATGTGGGTGAAACCAATCACTATACTCTCAAATGAACTCATGCAGGAAAATTATAACAGACAGACACCATATCACCTGTGGGAGAATATTTTCCACAGAGCAATCACTCTATATCTGACCTATCAGTCCTCAACCTCAAAGGAAACCTGCACAACACTTCCAAAAGATGAGCCTGGGAGCTTAAATTCATAACTTTGCTAGACATGAAAAATCATGGTCTTAATAAAGACACTGGAGGTATGGCTTATTACAACAATCTGTAACCCACGAACTCTCTTTTTTGTCCTATGACTACAGGGGTGTTAATGGGCCACTTCATGTTGAATGGTCCTGCCTATTATGTACTGACTACTTATGCTAAACTATCAGGTCTATCTTGTATTTCGCTGTGAAGCTCTTATTACCTTTCTCAGACCTGAAGAAGAGCTCTGTGTAGCTTGACAGCCTGTCCTTCTCAGCAACAGAAGTTGGTCCAATTAAATATATTGCTTCACCACCTTGTCTCTTGAACAATCAAGTTCAGCATTTTATCCCTACTTCACTGATTTCAGAAGCCTTCTCATTACTTGCACTAATCTCATCCTAATTTTACTAATTTCCAACATCTTCCCGTCCTCCCTACAGTTCTAATAACAGTGTTCCTTCATTTTGCACACACCACAATGGAAACCTCCATGGACACCTCGATGAAATATTAACTTGACCTTCCTCACATGAGGCCTGAGCCTGTGTGATGAGGAACACTCCTGATCGGTACTGAATGCTTTCTACTTTCACTGGTGTAAAGAACAGATGATGATGATGAACACCTCCAACAAGGCACCAACCAACTCACAGCAGAACTGGTTGATTTCAAAATTTGAGAAGGTGGGGACAATTTTTATGACATGTTCTCAAAAAACATTTTCTCCCCCCCCCCAACCATTTATACTGCTGGTCAAAAGGTTTTGTATTTTTTTTTTTTAAAAAGAGGAAACATTTTCAAACAGTTTTACTGCAGAGGCAACATGTAGTGGGGAATGCAGAGTCAAATGCCCCTCCAGATTGGCCTGCTGGGGGAGGAGAGAAAGAGGGGCTCTGTCCTCCTCTCCCTGCCCCTCCCCATCAGCATGTTCTGCTGCTTCTGCATGAGAGAGATTGGCTGGGAGGCAGCAGCGGCCTACTCCCTGCCTGGGCTTGGCTGCTGGGGACAGAGGCCCAGCATGCTGGGGCAGAAGGGCGGGCTCTGGCTCACTGGGCCCCTGTTCCTGGCAGCCAAACCTGGGCAGGGAGCGGGTCCCCACTGCCTCCTAGCGAGGTTCTCTCAGGCAGAAGTGGCTCCATCCCACTCTCCGTCCAGTTGTCAGGGAGAGCAGCTGAAGTGCAGGAGGGAGGCTCAGGGAGAGAAAGACAGAGCCCCCCCCTCCTCACAGGTAACGTGGGGTGGGAATAGCATGGTGTTCCTAGCCTGGGCACAGGGCGGTGTGGGAGGCACTGGGCAGAGGAGACACGTGGGGCAGTCACGTGTCCTCCCCTTTAGATTGTGCTCCCCCAGTATGAGGAGGCATGAGTCATCTATGCCTAGTGCACAGTGTTATGTCTCCATCCACTGTTTCTTCAACCTCACTTTTGATCCTTCCAGAGACACAGTCAAACTCTTTCATTTCCTCAAATCTACATACAACAAGTATATTATCCAGGAATACATGGAAGAGCTAGAGACTACAGTCATGAGAACATGAGAAAAAGACAGACAGATGCAGAGAGGCTGGATGTCACCAACTTGTTGATGAGGTAGCAAAGAAATACAGGTCGGAAAATGAGTGGTAGTTGTCATGAATTTCCCAAAGTGTTTATATGCCTCCTCTTTCAACAATAGAGAAACACATTTCACCGTTTTTTGGGGGTTTTTTTGGCAGAGAAGTACATTCAAGCTCGCTGATTCTAATTCTGTGAATTTCAATAATCATTACAAAATATTTGCCATCTGAAAATTGTACATACTTTCATAGATTTTTATAAATATTTTGTATTAAATTTTGCAAATTTCTTGAGATTTTTTCAGTTTTAGTAGGAAACATTTGAAAAAGCAAAAGCAATCACATTTAGTCACTTCTATCTGAGAGCCTGGGGAGGTTTATTGGTTTTAAAAAGAGCTTGCTTGCAGCTCTGGCTGTAAAACAAAGAAGCTGCAACAGTGCTTGTTACAGCCGAGCACCCACTTCCTACTTTATTTATGTTTTGCAGAAAACTGTTCTCAGCTCAGCTTCCCTATCTTGCATGCTATTTTAGCAACAGACCAATTAGTCTAGGTTTCCCACTAATATTATTTTAGAGTTGCCCAAAATAAACAACCATGCTCATAGCATTATTGAAACTGAAATCTTTTTAATAAGTATCACACTGCTATCATTTATGTTACTGTGAAAGAGGCACAAAGATGCTAATTATTGCAGGCACCTGGAATGCCTACTAAAGTGAAGTTTACAAAAAGTTTTAGTTATGGCTACCTGTTTTTGCATGCCCATGACTTTTCAAAAAAATTTCTTTCTGTGCAGAAATTTTACATGTGAGGGCCTTGATTCTGCATTGAGAACTACGTAGCACTATCACTCTCCTCCCTTCTTCTCTGACACGCTGTTCTCCCCCATATCCCTCCCCATCCTGCACAGCCCCGATACAACCCCTCCCTACCTTGCCTCCTCTTACTCCAGTTAGGTGATGGAGCTTCCTCTGCTTGCTCTGTAGCAAAAGAAATTGCCCCTACCTCAGGGAATTCTCCAATACAAATCTCCAGCTGCTCGAAGTCGACTTTGTGCCGTGTAAGGGTCACAAAAGAAACATGGCAAACTGGAGAATCTGGCCCTCAGTTTTTAAACAGAACTTCACACTGGTAACAGAATCTAACACACTGTTATTAAAATACTTAGCTCCTACTTAATGCCTTAATTTTCAAAACACTGTACAAACACTTATTAATCCTCATTCCTGTTTTTGAACTGTGGTAATGGAGACATGGAGTGTTTAAGGGCAATGTGCTCAAACTTAAGTGTTTAAATTCAGCACCTAAATCCATAATTAGAGCCTGAGATCCTTAAGAAAATAAAAACAAAACCCAACCATCTTCAGCACATGCGTAAATTTACGAACCCAAGTAAACCCACAGACTTCAATGGGACTATTCTGGTGAATAAAGTTATTCAATGTGTGTTTGCAGGACTGAGCCCTTTGGCTTCTAAATAGGTGGCCAGATATTAAGAAGTGTTAAAGATATGCAGCACTCATTGATGTCAGTGAAGTTGCTTCAAATTTACATTGATGCAACTGAGAGCAGAAATCTGGCCCCTTTTATGGAGGTACCAGAGATTTAATTAATGCCAAACTGTCAGACAAAACTCCTGATTATTTGAAATAAATCCTTAATAACTGATATTGAAGTATTTACAGATATTAGCCAATTAATTTTCATGCTAGAAGAGTTTATTTCTATAGTTTTTGCCAACAAAAAAAATCCTAATTTAAATTATTCAGACATAGAATATGTATGTTCTAATAAGATGCTGATAATTTAAAATAAATCATTAATAAACCATTGATTCAGTTCAGAAAGGGCAGGGAAAGGAAAAGGGGTGTGGGGGGGGGCGCAGGGGAGATTTATTAGAAAAGGCACAAATTAATCTAAACACAACAATTTGGTGTCTCCTCTGTTTCCCAAATTAGCAAATTGGAGGCACTTTGGATGAAACACCGATCATTCAATTTTAAAAACATTCAGATCTTTTTATATGGCACGTAATAGTAACAACAGTTGATAGAAGACAAGTGGTATTTTAATTAAAAATTAATTATAAGGTTATATCCATTGGAGAGCTACGCAAAGCTTCACTCAGACAAGCAGTCCCACGCTTTGCATTCAAATGGTGCTTCTTTGCATATTTTCCATTCAAGAGCAGCACACAAGATGCATCATTGTTCCAAAAAGTATCACTTTACAGTATGTACATTTGGTCAAAAACTAGAAATAGTCACAAATTTTCAACTTACAAAAATAATATTGTAGAATAAAATATTTTTCCAAATAATAGGAAGTTTGGCATAAGTATATTTGTCTGCTAAATTCCTTATTATCTTTACCATAAAATGACTGAACCTTTTCTTTTTTTATTTTATTTTGGCTGCTGTTACATTTATTTAGTAATTAAGGCCAGGGATTTCAAAAATGACTAATGATTTTTCATGTTGAAATTTTTCAGTGCCCAACGTGCAATACCTTAAAGGGTCCTGATTCTCCGAATGTGGGTTCTTAGTACATTTTGAAAATCAGGCCCCTTTAAGGTAACCCCATGGGAGCCTGGTCTGCATAACTGAGGACAGAAACTATACCCAGTTGATCTTCTGTTTATTATTTCCATGTAAATGTATATTTCCCAGAGTATGCCAGAAGAATGTATGCACTGAGCTTTTATTTTAAATTTGGAACTGCTTTTTCTGTGGTAATTTTTTACTGGAGTTTTTGTATTTTATGCCCTTGAGATGGACAGTCAATACAAATAAAATAATGAGCATTATTTGTTTGACAAACTGTGGGCATACCTATGGCCCAGTGTAAATAAGAAATAATGATAGTAACACTGAATATTTGGAGACTCTCAGAAGAAATAATGGACAGCAGTCAGGGCTACCCCTGCGGCTCTGACCTGGCCCGTCCAGGAGGGTAAGAGAGTATCTGGGCCCCCTACTAATAAAGACTGAGAATGGTAATCTATCGCCCACCATAAAACATACAGTAGGACAACCAGTACTAAAGCAACCGTCGCTCGACGCTAGAGACCTTGCAAACTACTGTCTGAATTTGACAGTTGAGCAGTTTGCAAAAAACAGCCTCTGCCACCATCTGTGAGTGGCCAGTGTAATGGACCCCCTGAGTCATGCTTCAGGACAGAGAATGGCACAAAGTCAGCATTTCTTGCCCTGGCGGAAGACCTCCTCATGACCATAGACAAGAGATGTACTTCCAGACCCCTCCTGCAGGACCTCTCTGTGGCATTTGATACCACTGATCAGCAATACTCCTGCTGCAGGGATCAACAGAAATGCCCTGAAATGGCTCAGTTCCTTCCTCTGAGACTGACCACTGAGAGTCCTTATGAGAAATTGTTCCTCCACCTCTAGAGACCGCACCAGCACAGTCCCACGAGGCCCGACCCTCTCCCCCACATTATTCAACGTCTGTATGGAGCGACTGAGAGAGCTGGCGAGACAACCCAGGCTGAAGTGCCAGAAGTACGCAGACTACTCCCAGCTTTATAAACGTGTAAACCATTTTGTCAACCTGCTTTCCTGGCTTCTCATTGCTTAGCTGACATCAGACCAGCGGGAACATAAGCAGGCCTAAGATAAACCCAGGCAAGACTGAGATGGTGCTGGTAGGAAGAGATATATGTGAAGCAATTGCCTTCTCTATGAAGGACATCTGCCCTCAAATTGCTGAGTTGCTCAGCTGCCTTTGGGTCCTTTTTCAGTCCTTGATGCTATTGGATGGCCAAATAGTTATGACAGCAAAACACTTTCACTTACATTTGCAACTTGCCAGAGGTTTGCACCTTAACTTATTTAACACAGAGCAGGCCATGCTGAGGCATTCACGATCTCCGGATTTAGTCACTGCAGTTCATGTCTAAGAATGAAACTAGACACCCTGAAAATGCTTCAACTTTTACAAAATGCAGCAATCTGTCCGGTCAGCAGTACGGATCACTGTGAATCTATCATCTGAGTGCTCCACTCCCTGTACTGGCTCCCCAGTGAATTCTGAGTCCAGTGGAAGGTCTCTGTCCTGATATTTAAAGACCTCCATGGGATTGCTTGGAAATACCTGAAAGATCACATCTCCCCCTTGTGCATGACTGCATATTGTATTTGGATTAAGGATTATTTCACTGGAACAATGGATTGATCAATCATTGGGGAGGCTTGTGACTGTGGGAGACAGAGCTTTCACAGGAAATGGATATATGCTGTGGAACAAACTCTTGCAAGAGACAGGAATGGCCATGGACTTTATTACTTTTAGAACTAAATGCAGAACTCATTTCTTCAATTTAGTTTTCCTTCAACAAGTTCTTCACACATGCATGCGGACACCTGCACACTCAAAAAGCCACTCATTCACTCTGATATAGCCACCCCCCCAACCAAAATTAACAGAAGCCATAAACTAATCAAGCTGGTTTTCCAACAGAGAAAAGAAAAGGAGATGTGATTATTTGTATTGTTAAATACTCGGGGGTGCTCAGGAAATAGAGTGAGTCAGGCCATAAAAGCACAGAGAGAAATAAATAGGTGAACAACCAGATAGATGCATAGCAATCAGACCCACACGATACCAGAGGTTGTTCAAGTAGAAAGGACATTTTTCTTTTTGGAAAAATTTCCAAGAAAGAATTCAAAATTAACCTGAACCCAAAAGGAGCTGCAAGTGCTCAGCAGCTCTAAAAAAATCACGTATTTAGCTACTTAACTTTCTTCTTTTTATGTGGCATCTCCATTACTGGAGATTTGCAACCTAGGCAGCCCATTCCGTATGATCCACTGCTAATCTCTTTTTGGAGGAATAGCCCTTTTCATCTACTCAATGCCCAGCTGAGATCTTCTTTTTTTGGCTTCATCTTCTTCAGCCATCAACTTTTCCTATCAGTGCCTGTAAATATGCATGATTGCCCATTGAACCCATTAAAATGTGCCTTGCAAATTGAATCTTTCTTTTCATAAGATCTAGGACTAGCATTAACTAGGACTAGTTGAGTTCCAATCGTCTCCAATACTTTTTAATTGGGTACGCAGTCTGTCCATGATTTTTTCAGAATTCTTCTATACCACCATATTTTGAAGGATTGTAATTTCTTTATTATGAATTGTTTGAATGTCCGTTTTGCACCACTGTAATTTAACACAGGCCAAATGTAAGTTTTTAAGAGTCAGAATTTAGTTTTCAGACTTATGTCTCCTGTCATCGGATGTTTATTCTTCCAGAATGTCTCTTTGCTCTTGCTGTTCTGCTGCTGACTTTGGTGTCTGATCTTCCATTTTCTGTAATGATGCTTCCTAAGTAGCAATAATTTCTCACTTGCTGTATGGCTGTCTTTCACTGGAATTCTCCTAAATTTAGGCATTTAAATATGAACATTCTGTCCCTAGTGTTATATAGTAATTTCATATATAAATTTTGTACATCTTGTGTAGGTTTTTATGTATGCAATACATTGAATTGTTTATTAGACATTATTTTAAAAGTATAAAGTGTATAGAAATATAGGCCCCAGTTCTGCAAGGTGCTTCAGCAAATGTCAAACTTTAAGTGTAGTCACATTAACTTGAATTGGAGCCAAAATGGATTATCTAATAAACAGTAAGAAAAAGTTTTATTAATTACAGTGAAAACATGGATGCCTTGTCTATATGAATAAGTTGAATCTCTTCTAGCTATTGGCTCTATATTGAGGTTGTGCACTCCTTTGGGGCCTGAGATAATATTAGCCATTGTATGCTAAATTTTCACAATTTTGTGTGTGTTTGTATGCACGAAGAGTGCAGGCCCAACATTTGTGAACACAGAATTAGAGGCATGTTTGAAATCAGCTGAAAAGTAGGTCATTACAGTGCAAGACACATATTGGTATCATTGTATTAATAACCAAAGTCTTGCTTAAGCAAAGTTTTGTTTCTGTGGTATTTTTCCATTGCTGGAGAAAGAAGAAATATTGCTGTCATAGGCATAGGGTCTGATGTGAGGTTTTGGGTTTCACATCACAGGCTATTGCTATAACTGGTTAAAACTATAACTATTTATAATCTATAAATAGATTTTCAGAAAAAGATGTACTTAGAGTTTAAAAACTGAGCACATCTGACAAATGCACAGCATTCTTCTCAGGGTCTATAAACTGGCTTGAAATTGTGTCAATATTAATGGCGTTCATATTATTTTCTTGTGGAAGGGCACCAATAATGATGTAGTCTATGACACTGGTGGCAGTTTAGATTTTGAACAGAACTTGGGTAGCTGTGTGATGAGCATTATTTCCCATGGGCTCAGGCCAAAAGATCCCAGGAAATAATAAGTACAGTTTTAAAACCGAAAGAAAAAACACCCTTTTTGGTAAGCCCTTGGTTTTACTGTAGTTTTCTTTCTAATACAGTGTCCTCTTATCTCCCTTTTGTGAATCCTTACTGACCTTTCAGAATTAAATCATATGGTTCTTATAATTTCATTGTTACTTCCCCTTTCTGACTAGTGTTTTCAATACTGACCCTAATGTAAATAGAATGAGGAGTACTTGTGGCACCTTAGAGACTAACAAATTTATTAGGGCATAAGCTTTCGTGGGCTAAAACCCACTTCATCGGATGCATGCAGTGGAAAATACAGTAGGAAGATTTATATACACGGAGAACATGAAAAAATGGGTGTTGCCATCCCAACTCTAACGAGACTCATCAATTAAGGTGGGATGGCAACACCCATTTTTTCATGTTCTCTGTACATATATATCTTCCTACTGTATTTTCCACTGCATGCATCCGATGAAGTGGGTTTTAGCCCACGAAAGCTTATGCCCTAATAAATGTGTTAGTCTCTAAGGTGCCACCAGTACTTCTCGTTCTTTTTGCTGATAAGGATTAACACGGCTGCCACTCTGAAACCTAATGTAAATGTAATCCAATCCCAACCCCGCTGCCTGTGGTGATCTCCTCATAGCCAGCACAGTCTCCATTTGTTAGTATACATATGGGCTGATTCAGCAAATTTCATGCAAAACTCCATCACACAAGTCCATCCCTACTCAGCAAAATACTTAAGCATGTGCTTAACTTTAATTTGCTATAATATTAATAGAAAACAAACATCAAAGAGGCACTAACACAACTGAAACAAACACAGGTGAAGTGAATTCATTTTGAAATTCAAATAGGTACTTGTAGTATTTTTATTTTATAATATTTGTTCAGCTCTGCTGAACAGCATTGACAGCTATATTTACATTATTTATATTGGGTCTAATCCTGAAGTCCTAACTCAGGAAAAATTCAAATTGATTTAATGTAAGTTTCCGTAACCAGGACTTCAGGACTGAGCCCCCCTAAAACCTACACATAAATTGTAACCTCATATCTCAATAATGTTGTAATAATTTAGGACTTATTTTTATAACCCATATCTTGGGCTTTGTTTCTCAATGACTAGCTCGTATGGAAGGGAAAGGGCGTCCCTATATTTGATAGTAAAGGAGGAATAAGAATGTGGAGATATTCCTGAGAAGATCCTCAGCTGGTGGGAATTGCCAATTGATGGAGTTACAATTCACACCAGTTGAGGACTGCCCTCCCTTCAGTATATTTTTATGGATAATTTTTCTCTCTCATCTTAAAAAAACATTTCCCCCCAAAAAATATTGCTGAGCACACAGCAAAGGAAGTAATTGGTAGAGTGCATGTGTATAAATACAGATTTGCAACATTTTTGCATTGTAGCAATCTTTGTGGTATTTTGCTTCCTCTTAAATATTTACAACAGTGGCATACAGTATCTTACACAACTTTCTGATGGGAAATACTGGAATTTACTTTCTTCCAGTAGATATTCTTTCTGTGCAGTTAAGTAGATTTACTTGTTTAAAAAATATATCAATCTCCCTGTCTAATTGGGTGTTTTTATCTCAAAGCTGTAATGATTTTGCTTACTACGCACTGCAGGACTGATCCTTAGCTGGTATAAATTGGAGTCACACTCCTGATTTCAGTGGAGTTTTGCCAGCTTACACAAGTGGAAGAGCTGGCTGGCCATGAATCTTTAAACACCTTGGTTGAAAAGGCAGTAGTCAGACAGAGCGGATACACAGGGTAAAATCTGGTGCCCCATGAAGTCCACGGCAAACCTCCTGTTTACTTCAGGGGGCCAGGATTTCATCAGTAATATTAAGCGAAGATACACTCTGTCCTCTCTCATGGAGACTTTCTTCCTTAATCTAAAATAAAAAAAATCTCTCAGACTGAAAGCATATGGCTGCTCTCTTAATTATGTGATCTATCATCACCGTGAATTGAGTTCCTACTCTGGGATTAACAAAAAGCAGAAAGGATTTGGAGAAGAGGAGTGTTTCAGTTGGTCCGCAACACAAACATTTGGCTTATGAAAGTTGCCCGGAGCACTTATGCTGCAATTGTGGAAGAAGTCAACACTATCTCTAACAAACCTTGAAACAGACATTATATTGATCCGGTGCTGTCAAACAACAATTTGGGAGCAGACCTTCAGATGGTGTAAGTTAGTATAGCTCCACTGAATTCAACAGAGCTAACAACAATTTATATCAGCTGTGAATCTGGCTCAGAACTGCTAAAATTATTGGCCCAGCTCTCTCTTGAATAGGTTCACAACTTTTCTTCTATTGCAAAAATTGGTAGTCTATTGCACATATTTATTTATTTATCTTTTCTGTAAAGTAATTTCTTCTTGCTTCCTCTATCATGAATGAATCTAAATGTACCTGTGTGACCACCATAGTTCTGATATCAGAGATGCCCCTAACCAGTTCTTCGAGGATTTCATTCTTCACCAAATTTATCCCGAGAGCACAGGCCTCATCACTTTAATATTTCTATTTTAACCACCAGTTACATTAACATTGTCCTGCTTTTATGTGGCAATATAATCATGGTTAGAGAGGTTTGGAACTAAAAAGTTATGAGTTTGTGACCCAAATTCCAACCCAAGCAATCATAAACTTCTGGTTTGATGATTTCAGGCACGTCTAGATGACCAATCTCCTCCTCCCTGCAGGTTATACTGAAAACTTTATATGGACTGATTTTCTCAGAAAGTAACTAAGTAATGGCATAGCATGTGGGAAAAAGTCCACCCCTTTCTATTTTAATTGCTTAAGGGACTACAGCTTTCCATTGCACCAGATACACTGTATCCCATCACACACTTTACATTATGATGGTTTTCATGGTAATTTTATAACATGGCTTTGAAATGAGTCATATTTGCCAGGAGCTTTAAAATCTGATTCTCCTGGTCCTTAGAGATATAAAATGTTATAGCCCAATACACATCTGGAAGCAGAAGCCTTTGGGCTCTTTCATTCACTAACATAACCGACAACTTGCTTTCCACTAGGAGTCACACATAATAACAAAGGGA
This sequence comes from Lepidochelys olivacea, assembly GCF_965140295.1. Classification (NCBI taxonomy): domain Eukaryota; kingdom Metazoa; phylum Chordata; order Testudines; family Cheloniidae; genus Lepidochelys; species Lepidochelys olivacea. The sequence goes on from NC_140415.1 coordinate 28,242,390, forward strand.
CAAATTCTTCTCTCAGTTAAACCACTGTAAATCAAAAGTAACTCAGCTGACTGAAGTAACAGCAGTGTATACATAGTCATGTGGACAAATATTAGATTTATTAGTACGTCTGTGAGGCAAAAATTTCAGCTCAAATCTTGTTTTTCACTTCCACACTTTAAATTTATGGATAATAAATAATAAATAATAATAATAATAATGATGATTAACATAAAATCATGGAATCTAGAGATGGAAAAGACCTCCAGATCACTTAGGTCAAATCCCTGCCAATGTCAACTGGCCCAATCAGTCATGTATACTTCATGAATATTTTTAAATGTATGGCAGGATATTTTATCTATCTGAAATGACGAGGTAACCAAGATTGAGGCAGTCTGTGACACTTGTTGCTACAGCACTGTTGGTCTGAGAACTCTTTCAGCCAAGACTTTGTGGCATGTTGTATGACAGATGTGATCTCTTCTATTAGATACTAAAAACAAAACTATGGTCTCTGATAAAATGCCTGTTGGAGTTTTTGCTTTTTTTTTTTTTTAAGCTTCAATTGTTTTAGAAATTGATATTTCTGTTTCAAGTGAAACTTCTTTTCTTACCATATATTTTTGTTCTATTTATACCTGTGCTATTATATATATATATATTTTCCCTTTCTAGCAGTGAGGTAACAAAAACCAAAACCTACCAATCAAGCAAACAAAACCCCCCGGTAGTAATCCCTTAGGTCCTGATCCTGCAAACATACATGCACATGAGTAAGTTTATTCCATTGCATAGTTCCATTGAATTCAGTTTGTGAAATTGATTCACATTTTTATGATTACCTGATCATTATCTGAATACTCATAAATAATGAATTACTTGAAGAAGAACAGGACACCTAACTTGATGCTTTTATGTATAAAAATATTCACAAATCAGATTTTAAGACTTTTGACCAACTCTAGTATGTTCTATTTTTTTAAACAAAGTTGCTATTTTAATAGTGACCTATTTTAAATAACTAAAATAAAAAAAATGTACAACTTTGCAAGTCACTGTTTTGTTTTGAACTCGAATCAGAACTGCATTCCCTTTGCTCCAATATATTGTGCATCAGACAGTTAAGATAGTGTCATATTATTTTATTATCTTATTTGATTGTTAATTATTTAATCTGCCAATCTGTGATTTTGGGCAGCTCTCTGTGCCTTCCTCCCCTCCCCCTTCCACTCTTTGGCTGTTGTATCCATTTAGGGTTTGTCCACACAGTAGCTGAGGGGTGTAATTCTGAGCTAGGGTAGATGTACACAAGCTAGCACTGCTAAAGCTAGCATGTTAAAAAAACAGTGTGGCCATGACAGCATGGGTGACAGCATGTGCTAGCCCCCCGACTATGCACCCAGGGAATCAGGGGGGATTGTTCTTGGGCAACTAGCCTGAGCTGCCACTGCTATTTTCAATATGTTAGCTCAAGCAGAGCTAACACGTCTCTCAACCCGAGCTGGGAATCTCACTTCCCAGTTGATGTGTAGACATACCCTTAGACCGTAAGTTCTTCAGGGCAGGGTATGTGTTTGTACAGCACCTAGCACAATGAGGTCTCAATATTGACTGGGCCTATAACAAAAATATTCATGATTATGATTATTGCTGCTTTTTAGTTATTTATTCCCACCTGCAGTTAAATACAGTGATTACAACAACTTTTGTAACATTTCCTTTATCCTTCTTTTCTTCTCAGGTAATTTGCTTCAGAAAGCGTCATCTCTGTGAAGTAATTTTTCTTTAAATTAAAAGGAGAAATAGGAGAGGTACCCTAAATGCCCTCCCTCCTAACTGATTCATACTCATTGCCTTTCAGTTCTGCAACTAATGTTCAAAAGCACAAATGCTCTTCATTCACAGGGTAGAGAAAAGGAAGGTCTTTGAGGTATTTAGGATCTTATCCTGCAACTGATTTCACATGGGTGAACATCTCTACCCACATGAAGCCACAGGTGCAGGACTTCCTCTGTGCAATCAGTTGCAGGGTTGAAGACTTAGGCTGTCAATTTTTTGGGGGAAAGGACCGTGTTTTTACTTGTTTTTGTGAAGTCCTAGCACACTTTTGGGTACTCACTAATAATTATTATTGTTATTATTATCATCTGACTATGGAAAGCCAATAGAGTACCTATGATTTACGACTGAACTGATAATAGACTGCGCTGTATTTCACTCTAAGTGGGAATGGCATTAGTGGATAATACCACAGTGGTTTGCCAGCAAGTTTGCTCGTTCTCTGCTTACTCAGCACCCAAAATCACAGAAGTAAATCCCAGAGCAAAAAGGTGCCAATGGGATGCAGAAAGTAAAAATGATGACACTGTTGCAAAGCTACTATCCCAGGAAGTCCAACAGCTATGAATGATCTGTTTACTTGAAAACTAATTTTTCCAGGAGTTATTTTAATTTAAGCTACCTAAGAACTCACCCATCCATCCTCAAGTACAAGGTATGTTGAGCAACCTACAAGGATATTAGTGGTACCTATTGGAAGCTAGTAATTTTGCTTCGACATAGTTTTATTACTATTATTATTACAGCATATTTGAGGCACTTGACAGCACTAGTACGATCACATGGACTCTTCACCAAAGAGTCTACAAATGAAGTCTCTGATCATGCAAGCTGGTATGCATGGTTGAACCTTTGCACCCATGTGGAGCCAAGTGCAGGATCAAAACCCAAATCATTTATTAAAAATTAGATTTCTAGCCCCGGTGGTTGCAGAGGAAAGCTTGAAAACATGACCTGAGAGCACCCTGACAGCTCAGAAAACAGAGACAAATATGATGAACCTCATATTTATTATTCTTTTAAAATTCCTTGATCTTTTTGGGGCCTGATTCCTAATTTTTTTTAACACTGGTTAGTAATTCTGCTGTTGTTTTTGATTGATCTCTCTGAGTGCTTTTCACAATTTATAGTGTCACTAACTTAAACAGTGTTCTCTACACTGTCACATAGATGAAGATTTGGCCCATGCAATGAATTAATGAAAACACTTAAAAAATACAGTTACACAGGAAAACCAGAATGTAGTGACTGATAAGATTGTGCACTTTAATTAGCCAAGCTTCAGCATGAACTCAGCACTGAAGGAATTAGCTGAATATAATGTTGCACCCATACTCTGTGTTCATAACATGGCTTTTATCATCAATGGACTCACCTCACCACTCTGAATTCTTTTCTCTATGGAGTCTTCATCTGGGCATAACATTTTGTTTATGTGCATTCAGCAGTATGTAAAAACAAATACCACAAAAAGCATGCAATGCAGTGTTCTAAATATGAAAGTAACAAAGGCAATGGGGCTTGTAGACCCATGTCTACAATGGGCCTTTTTGCACCATCATAATTACATTGATGTAGCTGCACCAGTGCAAACCATTAGTGTAAAAAGTGACTTACACTCATACAGCTTAACCACCTCACACAGAGCTTTACCTGTTTGTGAAATGAGTTGAAGTCTTCAGCCAAAGAATGCTAGAGAATTCAAAGTATTATTGTAATTATTAATCTGTGTGACATAACCCGAAAGCTCACTGTGCCAGTATTACTAACAAGCATTCAAAATTCATAAAACAAGCCCAGAAAGATCATGAGATTGAATTAAAATGTCATATTTTAAAAAATAATAATAAATTTGGTGTTTTTTTATTTATCTTCCTAAGCCCTCAGAGTACACTTGGGTCAAGTTTTGCAGCTTTTCTCTTAAACCAGGAGGGAGAGAAACGTTCTTTTTTAAAAATGAAAGCTGAGATTCTTGACTAATCACTTGACTCCTGGAGCTCAGGCTTTAAGAGAAACATCAATTATTGCAAGATTTGCAATAAATTGTGAGAGTTGACAACACTGAGATGCACGGGATTAGTTCAGAGAAAGTGCTTGCAGTCACTATATAGAAAGATACCTTAAACCAACAATTTCAAACCTGGGTGACTTCCATAGAAACTAAGGGTGTTCAATACATTTGAAAATCTGACAACTTCTGCTTATATGGATTTAGGAGCCTAACTTTTAGGTACACATATTTTGAATGTTTGGCCTTAGTGGGTGACACATTTTCCAGAGTCTCAGAAAATCCAACCTGCAGCAATGGCAGGCACACCTGTTTTGGTGTGCAAAACTGTATCTGAAAAAGAGCAATTTATATGCACCTGCCCAGGTGCTGCAAGTGCACCAGTGAGAGGGAAGGGGTCTATCCATGCAGAACTCCTTGCGCAACCAGAGCCAACATTACTTATTTTGCACAAGACAATGATTGCATGCACACAGCTCTGTATTTTAGACAGTGACAGGCTGGTACTCACAAATACTGGAGGCATGTTTGCAGAGGCTCTCTGTATAAAGCTGTCTCGGTATTTATGTATAGGTGATCACAAGCCTCGAAATTCAGATTGGGATTACTATTGCCAAAAAATTCAGAGGTTCTTGCTTCTTCATAAAAAATGAGCCAGATCTTTAGCTGATATAAATCAGCATAGCTCCATTGAAGCCAGTAGTGACACAATGATTTACACGAGCAGATGATCTAGCCTGGAAGCTGTTTGTGAAATCTGTATTCAGATCTGGATCTGAATTTCAAACAGCTCCAAATTTGGAGGACACTTGATTCTGAGGTTTTGCTTAAGGCCCATCTTTATAGATACATTTTAAAAAGGTGCTCTCAGATTCATGCATTGACCTTAAGTAACCACACAAACGTTTGGGCATTTAAAATGACAAACCACAGTGTATCTAACACATGTAGCTATTTAGCTACCCATCTCCACCAGGAAATTGCTTTGCGAAAAAGGACATTTTACGACAACGCCTCATTTTAAGCAAACAGAAAATAAAAGCCTCATAGAAGAAATACTTGAAATATTTGATTCAAGTTATAACCACATCTAAGCAATTTTCAGAAACAAATACACAAATTAAAGAAGATGCACCTTCTCCACTGGGTAATAATTGGAAGAATCAAATGATTTTTATTTTGCAACTATTTTTCTCTTGCTTTCAGTAGGTTTTGCCCTGTGCAGGGGACAACACTTGCAAATGAAAGGCTTAAGTGGGATTGGCGTGATGCACAGGCCTTACACTGTCCTGAACACCATGGGAAATTTTACCCTAATTAATTAAGTAGTAAATCAATACATAAAATAAGATAAAAAAAGGACTCACTGTCTCTTGCACTATTTTTTCGGAATCTTTCCAGCTCCACAGTTGGGGGTCTGCTGGGCTTTTGGGGAGGCTGGCCCAATTTAAATAATGGAGGTAATGCTTTGCGCTTGGGAGTTGTAGAATTCTTGTCTCCCTCTTCTCTCTCACGGAAGCTGCCCAATGGTCCTCCTGCAGCAAGCTTGGCAGTTGGCTTGAGGAATTTAGGAGGAGTTGGACCAGAATCTTCCTGATTAATTTTACTGAGGAAAATATTCTTGGCGACCCCCGATCTATTATCTTCAGTCTTTTCTTCAACATTTTTTGGGACCTGTCCTGCATAAGCAAGAGAGCTTGGGGTGCTCCGATTACCAATAGATTTCAGAGTCACAGTAGGAAAATGACCACCTGGGGAATCGGTTCCATTACTGCTGTTTTCTGCTGTTTCCTTTGGTAATTTAAATGAATGTATTTTTGGTTTTGGGCCTAGAGAGCCTGAAGATCCCTTAGTCAGAAAAGCATGTCTATTGGAAATATCTTCGTGGTGGGAGACATCAGGATTTAGAGAAGGTTTTTGCCCAAGGGGTGGTTTAGGGAAAAGAGGCTTGGGGTCATTTTCTTGTGATGCAGCAATGAACTTTTCTTTAACCCCAGCTAGTTTGGGGAATGCTGGTTTTGGCTCACTCTCTTGTGATGCAGAATTAAAATTCGGCTTAGGTCCTGGCGGCTTTATGTCATTCTCCTGGGCAGTAGAGCTAAGGAACTTGTTTACAGAAGGTTTTGGAAACATAGGCTTGGGTTCTTCTTTTGACAGTTCAGTGGCTTTAGGACCCAGATATTTAGGGACTCCAGCTTTTCCATCAGCTTCTCTGTTAGCTGCATTAACTGGAGACCCGAACTTGTGTGCCACAGGGTTATGTTTCAGATAGGGAGGTTTTGGATCCCTTTCTGTTTTATCTTCAATAGAAGGTTTTACTCCAAATGACGGTTTAGGAGATGCAGACTTGTGAAAGGTATTGGGACCTGAAGGAGGACTGGTAAATTTCTCAAGTGCAGCTTTCCTTGCCTGTAGTCCTGAAGATGAAGGTTGTCCTGGGATTTTGAAGGGTTGATTGCTAACCGAAATGTCCTCTGATGGGTTGTTACCAGTGTTAAATTTCGCCATGAGGGACTTCACATCTGCCTTGCCATTCTACAGCCAGAAAGAACAAAAAAAGAAAGAGCAGCAAGTGAGAAGTCTTAGTTGCAATGTTCACATATACTGTACTTTAAAGGGTTTCCTGGTCTGAGGCTTGCAGCACTACTGATTGGTTGGGGAGATATTGTGACATATCTTCCTGTATGGCTAAAGAAGTTGAGTGTTTTGTTATATCTTTGCCGTGGTTAAACATTTTTTCAGAGTTTTCAGTTCAGACATTTTTTTTTGCTGAGTGGTTCTGTAGCTACTGTGCTGTTATTGTAATCTCTGTTCTTCTTTTCTTTTTATTTGCAGAAACTGGAAGTGCCACATTATACATAAACCTCTCCTTAATTCTGTAAATAACATCGCTAAATAAAAATTAGGCTCATCAGTCAGATTAAGCTGGTTTAGGGCCCAGATAATATACATAGTGTTATCTTGCCAACGATTTTGTGTTAACTGGAACTCTCTGGGATTTTGTTTTTTCAGTTTTCCTTCCCCCTCCTTTTTTCTCCCCTCCCCTCCCCTTTCTCTATTTTTTCTTTTCTATTTTGCCACTGAAAAAGGGGGACGGATGAGGTGGGGAGGAAACCGAGGGACAAAATGGGCGGGGAGGGGTTGAAATACTGTATACACCAAACGGGGTTTTTTTCCTCCTGCTTTCTTGAAAAAAATTAGAAAGAAAAAGCAAACCCAACCCCCATGCATACCAAAAACATTTTGTTTTGGTGAAGATTTCTGATTGTTAAAAAGCCCAGGTTTTGTTTGTTTATTTTATCAACTCTGCTCAGCACCTTGCAGGATCAAGCCCCAGATGTGAAATGAGCACAAATGCATGACACACATAGGCCATACTATACTGAAGGTTCTATGTAATTCTGGAAAAGGAGGAAGCAATGAGTGAACTGCCTTATCTCACACCCCTTTTTCTACCCCAGATCCTGGCACTGGGGGTAAGATTCAATCTCCGAGAAGTCTATATCAAGGATACCCTTGGAAAGAATGGCTCATGAGAGACTGTCTCCTAAAACATACTTGCTACAGCAAATATGGGGGCATATGCTACCAGATGTGCAGACTATTTGAAATGGGAACTGTTTTGTTTGCGCATTCGGTTATCACCATTTATTAGCCTCAAAGTTAAAGTGCAGCGTTTACCATTCTAAAATGTGGGGTGATGTGTGAGTTGTCTGCAAACAAAGGAATATCACTGCACAGAACAATACAGCATAACTTCCGTACCGAGGCAAAGGGCTGAACAAAACTCAGAATTTTTGAAGGAGATAGAAGAGTTACCTATGTGCAGTTTGTTCTCTCACCCTCAATAACAGTGGGCAGTAGAACAGTTTTCTTTAGATTCACACTGTGCTAGTTATGTTTAATTCTGATAATAAATTAACCTACATGCACAACACACACTGAATCAGGGTTATCCACTGCTTTTGCCTACCATGTTATTGCAATGAATTAGATGAACTGTTTATGAATCATTCTAGCTAGGTATTTCTGGATTTAGTTTTTCTGCATTTCTCCCCTATCCTTTTAATGGCATCAGACATTTAGTCATTCCACACAGTTTATATACTGTACTGTGCAGTCACTTAAATAATACAGAAAGTGAACTAATGTGGGTGTTGTTTAAGAATATAGATAGACAAACTTCAGCCTTAAAGCACCCCATTGTTATCTCTGTACAGCTCTCTTGCTTATGCAGGAAAGGGAGGAAGTTCACATTCCCTAGAGATAATACCTGGTTTAAACTAACTACTATGAACATGCGTGTAGTTACCAGACTAAAAGCTTCAACGAGCACTGATTTGCTCAATGGAAAGAGAAATTAATATCAGAGCCACAAATAGAACCCAGGCGTTCTGGCTCCCCGGTCTCTGTCCTCACTACACTTTTTAATATTGCCCTATTTATGTCACAATACACATATTTTAAAAACTTTGCAATAGAATCCTAGCAATCAGAGATGTGGCCATTTACACACGTAGCAATTCACACGTGGCCATTTAAATTGATCCCTATAATCATACCGTGTTAAATGACAGTAATGTGAAGCTCACAGATACGAGCCGGTCACAGAATCTTACCATAGCTCTTTCCAACAGGTGTTGGAAATCTGGCTGCTAATAAAAAAGCTTTTTCTGTTTAAATCTGAGGTCTTGATGAAATAAAATTTCTGGAGCATCTTTTATTAAAAAGACAAACCATATGGAAAAAAATTCCAAATCCTACCAAACTGAGGCCGAGATGAATTGCTGCAAATAAACTCCTTGTAAATCGAAGATAAGAATGTAAGAATGGCTATACTGGGTCAGACCAATGGTCCATCTAGCTCAGTATTCTGTATTCAGAAAATGGCCAATGCCAGGTGCTTCAGGGGGAAGATACAATACTTCTGCCTTCCATAGTACACCTTCAGTGGAAGGATGTTTTCAATGGCAGGATAACAGTATTTGCCATATTCCATCTGATTTAAATAATACAGATTATTTTGGTTTGCATTATTCATGGTAATTTGTTCTCATATTATTTGGGCACAGTGCTTTGCTAATTCCCTTTGTGAGTCTTCTGGGTCTTTGCAATAGGCAGCACTTACTACATTTATATATGCTTTCAAAACGTAATAAATCATTCACCTAACAGAATCAAAGGACTGGAAGGGACCTTGGGAGGTCATCTAGTCCAGTCCCCTACACTCATGGCAGGACTAAGTATTATCTAGACCATTCCTGACAGGTATTTGTCTAACCTGCTCTTAAAAATTTCCAATGATGGAGATTACACAACCTCACTAGGCAATTGATTCCAGTGCTTAACCACCCTTACAGTTAGGAAGTGTTTCCTAAAGTCCAACCTAAACTTCCCTTTCTGCAATTTAAGCCCATTGCTTCTTGTCCTATCCTCAGAGGTTCAGAAGAACATTTTTTCTCCCTCCTCCTTGTAACAACCTTTTATGTACTTGAAAACTGTTATCATGTCTCCTCTCAGTCTTCTCTTTTCCAGACTAAACAAACCCAATTTTTTCAATCTTCTCTCATAGGTCATGTTTTCTAGACCTTTAATCATTTTTGTTGCTCTTCTCTGTCCACATCTTTCCTGAAATGTGGTGCCCAGAACTGGACACAATACTCCAGTTGAGGCCTACTCAGAGCAGAGTAAAGCGGAAGAATTACTTCTCAGATCTTGCTTACAACGCTCCTGCTAATACCTCCCAGAATGATGTTCGCTTTTTTTGCAACAGTATTACACTGTTGACTCATATTTAGCTTATGGTCCACTATAACCCCCAGATCCCTTTCCGCAGTACTCCTTCCTAGGCAGTCATTTCCCATTTTGTATGTGTGCAACTGAATGTTCCTTGATAAGGGGAGTACTTTGTGTTTGTCCTTATTTCATCCTATTTATATAGACTATTTCTCCAGTTTGTCCAGATCATTTGGAATTTTAATCTTGCAACCCCTCCCAGTTTGGTATTGTCTGCAAACTTTATAAGTATACTCTCTATACCATTATCTAAATCATTGATGAAGATATTGAATAGAACTGGACCCAGAACTGATCCCTGTAGGACCGCACTTGTGATGCCCTTCCAACGTGACTGTGAACCACTGATAACTACTCTCTGAGAATGGTTTTCCAACCAGTTTTGTACCCACCTTATAGTAACTCCCTCTAGGTTGCATTTTCCGAGTTTGTTTATGAGAAGGTCACGTGAGACAGTATCAAAAGCTTTACTAAAGTTGAGATACACCACATCTACCACTTCCCCCCATCCACAAGGCTTGTTATCCTGTCAAAGAAATCTATCAGGTTGGTTTGACATGATTTGTTCTTGATAAATCCATTTTGACTGTTACTTAACACCTTATTATCCTCTATATTTTTGCAAATTGATTGCTTAATTATTTTCTCCATTATCTTTCCAGGAACAGAAGTTAAGCCAAGTTAACATATGGCTACAGTAATATTTTCACTATGGGCTTCATCCAAAGCCCATTGGATTCAGAGAGTCTTTTCATGGATTTCACTGAGCTTTTGATCAAATTCAACATGTCTTCATAACCTCATGTATAATTTTTTCTTTCACATTATCAAAGCTAAAAGAACCCAAACCAGCAAATCAGATTCAGTATTCAATACATCGAGAACAAATAAACGTAATAGAATAGTACGTGTTTGCTCTGTAGGAAACCAAAACTTTCCCTTTATACATGCATTAGAAAATTAGGTACTCAGCTGTGTCCTCATTCCAACTCTGAAACACAATGGCTATCAATTGAAAAATGGAAGGGAATATCCTGAAACCCTTTCAATAATTTAACTAAATACACTAGGGGACTGTGAAGTGCTGAGCTCCTCCCCTAAGGTGTTGGGTGCTCCTGCCTCCTGCTGAATTCATTAGAGGTTGGGGGAATTCAGCACCTTGCATAATAGGTCCTTCCATCTGTAAACTCTACCCTGGAGTTCTATTGTGCTTTGAACAAACAAGCATTCTTACCCTCTTCATACATGAATGCAAGCTCTGCAAAGAGAAGAGAGAGTGGTGACTGAGCATGTGCAGCAAGGAGACACAATTAACTATATGTCCTTTCTTACTTGTTTTTAGTAGTCAAGGTAACAGAACAAGAATCTTTTTCTCTTTGATTTTTTATTATGATTTCAAGTTGTGGAGGCCTTGTTTGTTATTCCTACTTGGGCTGTCAAGCGATTAAAAAAATTAATCACGATTAATCGCGCGAACAATAGAATACCATTTATTTTAAATATTATGAGATGTTTACTACATTTTCAAATATATTAATTTCAATTACAATGCAGAATACAAAGTGTACAGTGCTCACTTTATATTTATTTTTGATTACAGATATTTGCACTGTAAAAAATAAAAAAATTGTATTTTTCAATTCACCTCATACAAGTACTGTAGTGCAATCTCTTTACCATGAAAGTTGAACTTACAAATGTAGAATTATGTAAAAAAACCAACTGCATTCAAAAATAAAACAATGTAAAACTTTAGCACCTACAAGTCCACTCAGTCCTACTTCTTGGTCAGCCAATCACTCAGACAAACAAAGTTGGTTACAATTTGCAGGAGATAATGCTGCCTGCTTCTTGTTTACAGCGTCACCTGAAAGTGAGAACAGGCATTCACATGGCACTGTTGTAGCCGGCATTGCAAGGTATTTATATGCCAGATACGCTAAACATTCGTATGCCCCTTCATGCTTCAGCCACCACTCCAGAGGACATGCTTCCATATTGATGATGCTCGTTAAAAAAAAAATGTGTCAATTAAATTTGTGACTGAACTCCTTGCGGGGGAGAATTGTATGTCTCCTGCTGTGTTTTTCCCACATTCTGCATATATTTCATGTTATAGCAGTCTCTGATGATGACCTAGCATATGTTCATTTTAAGAACACTTTCACAGCAGATTTGACAAAACACAAAGAAGATACCAATGTGAGATTTCTAAAAATAGTTACAGCACTCAACCCAAAGTTTAAGAATCTGAAGTGCCGTCAAAAATCTGAGAGGGACGAGGTATGGAGCATGCTTTTAGAAGTCTTAAAAGAGCAACATTCTGATGCGGAAACTACAGAACCCAAACCACCAAAAAAGAAAATCAACCTTCTGCTGGTGGCATCTGACTCAGATGATGAAAATAAACATGTGTCGGTCCACACTGCTTTGGATCATTATCAAGCAGAACCCATCATCAGCATGGAAGCATGTCCTCTGGAATGGTGGTTGAAGCATGAAGGGATATATGAATCTTTAGCGCATCTGGCACGTAAATATCTTGCAACGCCAGCTACAACAATGCCGTGCAAATGCCGGTTCTCATTTGCAGGTGATATTGTAAATAAGAAGCAGGCAGCAGTATCTCCTGTCAATGTAAACAAACTTGTTTTGTCTTAGCGATTGGCAGAATAAGAAGTAGGACTGAGGGGCCTTGTAGGTTCTAAGATTTTACACTGTTTTGTTTTTGAGTGCAGTTATGTAACCAAAAAAAAAAAAATCTGCATTTGTAAGTTACACTTTCACAATAAAGAGCTTTCACTTCAGTACTTGTATGAGGTGAACTGAAAAATACTATTTCTTTTATCATTTTTAAAGTGCATATATTTGTAATAAAAATATTACACTGTGAGCACTGTGCACTTTGTATTCTGTGTTGTAATTGAAATCAATATTGAAAATGTAGAAAAACATCCAAAAATATTTAATAAATTTCAATTGGTATTCTATTGTTAGAAGTGTAATTAATTTTTTTTAATCATGATTAATTTTTTGAGTTAATCGCGTGAGTTAACCGTGATTAATTAACAGCCCTAATTTCTACCTTGAGGGCCAAATTCTGGCCCCTTGTGCACTCCTTGACAGGCCAGGTGGTGCACTGGAATCTCTGTGGGGACTAGGCCAGATACAAAATCTTCTTCATTCTTCCCCGGCCATGGAGTAGTCACCATATTTAGTGTGCTTCTTCCTCCAAAGGGGACAATGGCAACCTATTCTGGTGACCACATGTTTGTGCAGAAAGCTGCAAACAGTATGTTGCAGTTAGTGATATGGGCACTGGAAAAGACTCTGAAATTAGATTCAGTTTGAATAAATACCCAGATGTTTGGGTGCCTCGTATTCAAACCTGTTGGAGGAGACGGTCTCATGTGACCAGAGTTTAGATTTTTTACAATCTAGCAGGAAATACAATGAGAAGTATTTTGGCCTTTCAGCATCCACTCCCAGTCAGAAACAGTAAAATAATGAGGGGGGAAAAACATACCCATGGTTTTCTAACTTCAGAAAAGATTTGATGTGAATGTGCTGAGAATAGGTAGCAACTGTGATTTTATCCAGACTAGATGGTCCAATCCTAGCTGCATTTCTCACATAGCCCAGTCTCTGGCTCCCACGGTCTTGATGCTGCAAGGAGCTTTGTATGGGCAAAACCCTATACCAGCACAGACTCCTATTGTCTTCAACAGAGCTCCACACCAGCTCTGGGGCCCACTTGCATGGAGTGCCTTATAGGACCAGGGCTTAATTTAATCTTGGTGTAAGCAGGTGCAACTCGCTATTAAATTTAGTGTAAGTGTGCCACGTTACTTCAGGCCAGAATGCAGCCCAAATGCAACAAAGCTAATGGGCCCAATTCCAATCTCATTGAAATTATTAGGAACTATGCAACTGTACTTAAGTGGGAGCGTGGTTTGGCCCCGAGAAATGATTTGTGCTCCATATACGCATCACATATACTCCATATACACTCACACTTTCCACTCTCTTTAATGCAAAGAGATCATTTCACTTTAACTTCCTCTTGTGGGTGTTCTTTTTCAAGCAAACAGCAGCACTGGATCAATCAACAAAGGAACAAAGTAATTTTGCTCCGAGCAAACGAGCACACACATGGGCATGCCCCCTTCCCTCAAGAGAGATACCAATCTTTACACAAAGCATAAGAAACACCCAGTTCTCATGAAAAATACATACAAACCTGACTTATAAAGGCAAAGCCATTTCCTCATTCTGGATACATTTTCCACCAGTGACAGCTTCTCTTCCACCTGCCATGTCTCTGTAACAGCTGGGGGAAGTTAGGGGCCATAATCAGAGCTTCTAAGAAGATCGAAACTCTGCAAAGGACTGAGGTCTGGTTGAGTTTGCAGAAGGCTTCATCAGTTGGATTTATGAGAAAACAATAATGGCATCAATTATAGGAGAAAAGCAATGTACTCCAGCATGTTTCATTACTTAATGAAAGAGCTGCAGCAGCTGCTAGCCACTGAGGGAAGTGAGACAGGTCAAATAAGGAACTGGATAGTAACAGTCCAGGAAAACTGGCATTGAAAGTGATAGAAAAATATAGATCTGAAAATTATTTTGCAAAATTCAGTCGTGATCCCTGGGAGGTCCTGGTGTCTTTTGCCTCCATTGAAGTCAAAGGGAGTGGAGAATGTTCAGTCACTTGGTGAACATGCCAGTACTTTTCAGGGTGGCTGAGCGACCGTTTTCTTCTCTTGGCTATCACTCTCTCAACATAGGGGCTGCAAGATTGCCACCATGCAGTGTTCTCCTTTCAGAGGAAATAACTATCGTCTCTCTTTCCTTTCCCTTGGGCACTGTTGTAATAACTGGGCTCTAGTTGACCTACCCAAATTGTAAACTCAACAGCTGGAGAGTGGGAGAAAGTCCACAAAATGTTGCAATAACCTGTAATAATAAATGTTGATGGAAAAGGTATAAAAGGACAGATTTCACCCATTCAAACAGGGCTACTGATACAACTTAAGGACTGTGTTAAGATGATTATTGGTAAACGAGATTGGAATAAAAAATTAATGGAGCAAAATTGAAAGCATTGGAAATAATGCCTAATTCGTGAACAAAATAATGAGAGGATGGGCTATTCCAACCACCAATCTGCTCCTTTGGGGTTCTCAGAGAAGCAGACTCTAGGGATCAGAATGGAATAGAATTGTGGGGGATTCTTTGGGGATAGCCCAACAGACTTCTGTTTTGCCCCAGAAACTCTGTCCTCCATCGGTGAGCCTCAAATATCAGTATGTCTAGATCAGCACATGGCTGAGGATGCCAGACCATCATCTCTGTATCAGTGAGGACTCCAGCCTGACACATGAGGGACCCTGCTCTGTCTTCCCTTTTCTCTTGTGTCCCTTTTTGTTACTACCATCTGCTTCCAGTCCTCTTTCACTATCTTTTGGCTTTTCACCCGATTCACTATGGCATGGCATCAGCGTGACCGGATGAAATGGCCCATCCAGTTTGCCCAGACTCAGAAGGACCAGTGAAGGAGAGGGACCTAACCAGATCAGCCAGTCTCTTCACCTCAGCTTCACTCCATATCTGTCCCTCTTACCCTCTTTACCTCAGTCACCCACCTCCTTCCCTTCCCTTTTCTTTTCTGTCCATTTAGCTGATTCTCTCGTAAGTAACATCCTTCTTCCACAAAAAAAAAGTGGAACTAACATGGCCATTGGTTATCATCATATTGTTCATTCTGCTTGTGCATTATATCCCGTCTCTCACCCTGTGTCTGTCTTGTCTATTTGGATTGTAAATGGGTCCTCATTCTTAGTTGGCCCTTACACACTACGCTAATAAACTTGATTATTAATAAACTAATAAAAATAGATGACATCCCAGACCAGGGAAATGAGCCAGGGTCAAGAGCAACAACTGTCATGGCCAACCTGCCATCCTACAATGTCCGTCCATCACTGAACAGCAACCTTGTATCCTAAGAACATCAACAAAAGCTGTATTCTGCCCCCTCCATCTCTCCTTTTTTGTGCATGCCAGTTTTGTCAAAAGCAGGAAGAGTAACTACTATTTACAGCTGCCAACTCAAAATTCAACAGCTTTTATCTCCATTTAGGACAGAGGTTCTCAAATTGGGGGTTGGGACCCCTCAGGGGGTCGCAAGACTATTACATGGGGGGTCGCGAGCGGTCAGCCTCCAATCCAAACCCCGCTTTGCCTCCAGCATTTATAATGGTGTAAAATATATAAACAAAATGTTTTTAATTTATAAGGGGGGTTGCATTCAGAGGCTTGCTGTGTGAAAGGGATCACCAGTACAATAGTTTGAGAACCACTAATTTAGAAGTATCAGCTGACAAAATAAGAGTCTCTCTCTCTCTCAAAAAGTGGTTTTGATTAAGTTTGTTTTACATAACCACTCAATTTCAAAAAGCTTTTTAAAAAATTCTTCTTTTTCTTTCTCGTGTATCCTAATCAATATTTTTTTTCAAATTTTGGCATGAATTTTCTAGTGTTTCTAGTTTGCCATGGGACTAAGCAGGTCGAAATCTCTGTACTCAAAACCCCAAATTATGTTTGACTGGTTAGTGTTGTAGTGATAGGGCTTGTTAACCCCTTGGACTTTCTGGAGCCATCTATTCCATCAGAATTAACACAACAGCCCTGTCTTCCCAAGCACTGAAAGCTATGGACCCCCACCATTACTTTCAAAGGATTTTATGCTAGCAAACAAGATCCTATGTAGTTTCAAGGAGATTTAGTTCAAGTTTTGGTCCAATGAATAAAAATGGTATTATTAGGAATAATAAATCACCACAAAGTCGCTTCCTTGGCCAGTTACAAACAGGGAAGATCCTTAAACTGATATCTCATTCCAGGCTACCATAAAAAAAACCCCAACTAAAAACAACCACAACACAACACGCATAAGAAAACCCAACCAAATACAAAGAACGCTTAAGAAAATGCAAGGAAAGAAATCACTGGTCACAACCATAACATACCACTTGAGGTCAATATTTCTGTTAATCTTCAAGATGTAAGGTTTTTTTGAATCAGGGTGACTTTTAGTAAAGTCAGGAAATTACACAATGTGCATTTTTCAGAGAGAGAAGGGGCAATTTTGTGGCTCTTAAGTCTTGTGGTAGGTCTGCTTTGAGGTCTGTAAACAACGTATCATATTGTGCCGTGATCTGTTCTGCTCTCCATCTAGCTCAATTAACGCTCCCAAGAATAAGAGATTTTATTGAGGCAACTGGTATCGAATGTGCCTTTCTTCTCCTGGAATTCTGTAAAGTCATTTATAAAATAAACATACATGACATTTACAAGCATTCCGTTCTCCAATAATTTGGCAAAGACAGAAAAACTGGCAGTCTTCATGCTCTCTCAGTGCTGCAGAATCACAGTTTCACCTCCATTGTGGCCTTGCTATCTCTGTCTGTGCGCTCAGGAATCCATGCACAGAAGCGCTGAACCTGGCAGAAGGTTGCAGAATAAAACCTACTGGGGATTCCATTAGCTCAAGATTCCAATCAACAAAGAAGCCTTCCCTCTCTAATACTTACAGGATATTGGGCAAGAAGTGTAGGAGAAAAGGAACTAAAATGTGTTTATTCAGACTTCTGCTGCTGCCATCGGCAATATTCTCCATGTGATATCCGAAAGAAAGTGAGTGGCAGTTATACATTTAGCTCAGGAATCAGAAACAGAGCCTGCACCCCAGGAAGTCAGGGTGCATTTTACAGGATCTGGCCCTTTCCATGCCATGATTAATGAAACACAGGTGGAAATTCTTTCTTTCTTTCTTTCTTTCTTTAGCTTTTGTTTTAAAAGATTTTTTTAAAATTTTGCTACTGGTAAACATTGCTGCCAGAGTTTGCATACAGCATCAGCCCTAAGCAAATCTTGGGATGATCAAAGAAAGACCTGCTCTTTGCAACTCTGATAAGACTGTTTTTGGTTTTCATCTTTGTCACACAATGCAGAAGAGTAGAGTAAAAACAGCCCTGATTGCTATAATGCTGCTAAGAGAGTATACCTTATAACCAAAGAATGTCATTTAGTCGGAATCACAATCTATACAGTGAACTTGCAGTGAAATTGCCCACTTTCAACGTTTGCAACAGATCACTAGATTATTTACAGTCAAAAATGGTGTTCAAATGCTTCAGGGGGCCATTTTACAACTGCCACAGCCTTCCAGTTCTTGTGGCTTTCCACTCAGTTCTCTGGTGTCACTGTGGCATTTACTGGTGAGTGATTTGGGGCACTTTTAGCAGGCACGTGAGACCTGCAGCTTTGAAAAGAGTCTCAAGATCTTTTTTCCTTTGCTTTCCAGCACTCTCAACAGTGCAAGGAAACTGCTCCACGACCAAAATACCCACACAAAATGATTCAGGCTTCCAGTAAAACAGACATATCACTCCGAAGACAGTAATGCCTGTTTGTGCCATCCCGGTCACTGTGTATAGATTGGCTCATTTGTGTGCCTGCCTGTTACACATTGACAAGTTGATTTAATGCAGTCCATACTGACTTCCTATCCCCAGTGTAGTGGTTTGTTAATATTCCTGTACACATCAGCCACCTCTATAACATGAGGTATATTCTGTGTTTCCAAGCATTTACTTAGTTGATCACCTTCCTGTGCCTTGGAAAAAAAGTTTTTTTTAAAAAAGAAAAATAAACAAGTCAGCAGTAAAAAGGCAAAAACCCCAGGAAAAATAGTAAGTTCCCTCATAGAGCTTCCATAGGATGAATGGTGGCCTGGCCTGCTTGTCTGCCCTTTCATTTGCTCACATCAAACATCACAGACAATTGTCCCCTTCTCTTATTGTATTTTGAGGGTTGGACATTCTCAGTAGAGGGAATTCCTTTAGCTTTGGAATTCACTGCCCACCAGAGTCGGGATCTTGTCACTTTTAGGGCACGATGAAGCACAAATCTCCTTGCTCCTGCTTATTCCTAACAGTTGGTGACATCCGGTCTCCTGGCTGGTTATCCCTTAAACTTGGTCCCTCAGCAAGTGGGTATTAGTTGAGAGGGGGAAAGGAGGGGAGCACTGTGCCTAATTTGGGAAGTGTTGCACTGTATGTAACCAGTATCATGAAGCTATGGTGATGGACACCTGTAAATAATCAATAAATAACCAGCAGGAGAATGCATAAAGTGTCTAAGCAAGAGCAAAGTCCCCTTAATACAGTTTTCTCCTGAAGTTCTCTTGCTCCTTCTGACCACTATGGCAGTACTTCAGCCTCCTAGTCCTAGGCCAGGGACCAAAGATGAGATGTCAGGTACCCTGTCAGGCAGCCAAGTAGCTCCTGCCTGCCCTCTGAGATTTAATGCCATTTGCGGATGTAGTGCTTCCAAAAGTTTGAATGTCTATAAATTACAGTACAAAGATGGTGAATTAACATACCAACAATAACCAGCCCTGTTACGCTGCTCCTGGAAGGCAAGAATTCTAGGAATGATTTCTCATCTATTCCCATTCTCCCAGAACAGGTAATGGCTCAGATATCCCAATACCAATCCTATTAGGGAATCATTTTAGGAAATACCAAAATCTTCAGTGTGTACTTGCAGCTTCTGAGTACAGACAAGCTTTTCCTTGTGTTTACCAGCACAATACAAAAGGAGAACAAGGCATCAGCCAACATTTCCTTCAGCGATCATGCACCTTATCTTTGCCTCCACAGACGGGAATAGATTTCCTGAACAACATGCTATTAAAGCTCCATTCAGCTGCCATTTTAAAGTGCTTTGAGTAGTGTAGTTCTGAATTGATAATTAGCACATTAAATTATTATGGAAGAACTGAGCAAAGCTCTGATGTCCACAGGTAGAACTGGGCCATAGGTATTGTATTGTTATGAGCGGGATTAAATCTTGTTACAGATTAAGTTTAAAACCTTGTTTACACTGATGTGTGAGCATGCCCTTTATTTAATATTGCTGTAAGAGACAGTACTTAAGAGACCACACCTAAAACAAGGTCTAATAGGCCTGGTCTACACTAACGAGGTAAGTTGATCTAACTTATTCTAGTTATATTACATAAGTTACATAATTTAAGTTGATGTAGCTTAGATCGATTTACAGCAGTGTCTACACTAGCCTATGTCAACAGGAGATGCTCTCCCATTAATGTAGCTTACGCCTCTCAGGGAAGTGGAGTACTGAAGTCAATGGGAGAGCACTCTACCATTGATTTATCGCGTCTTCACCAGACCCACTAAATCGATGCCACTGCATCAATTGCAGCGGTGCTGATTTAGCTAGTATTGAGGACAAGCCCAGAGTCAGCGGAGAAACTAGCACCACGTGGGCAGAGGGTTACACTGGGTATTGTTCTGACCAGGTGGAACTGGGGGGGGGGGCAGATAAGAAAGAGCAAGACAGAGAGCGACTCAGAGGCAGAGCAAGAAGCCAAGCAGGAGCCTATGAGCGCAATATGATCTTGGGAGAAGCCTAGAGAGATATTTTGGTTTGGTGCTGGCTAAAGAGGCTGGGGGCTGTAAGCAAAAGAGGCAGACTACACTGCTGGACTGTCTCTTCAGTGGAGGGGAGGCCTGTGCAAAGGATGAAGTGGGCCATTTTGGTAAAGTGGTCCACTACCATCAAAGCTGTTGTAAATTTGTTGGACTCTGGTAATGCTACAATGAAGTCTACAGTGATGACCACCCAGGATCGATAGGGGGTGTCCATGGGCTGGAGACTGCAGGGCTTGTGGCATGGTGTCTTGACATGGGCACAAACATCAGAGGAAGCAATGAACAACTGTATTGCTGGTTGTATCTAGGGCTGACAAAAGGAACAGGATGTTATTTGTTGGGTCTTGAAGCACCCCAAGTGTCCTGCTAGGAGGAAAGTGTGGTATAATTGCAGGACTGCAACTCTTGTGGGTCCAGAGGGAACATATATGTGGTCTCTCATGTATATGATCCCATCCTGGGAGTCATGCAGTTTCTTGTGGATAATAGCTTGTTCATCAGGTGGAATTCCTGAGACAGAGGGTGAGCATATCAATCTGATATATCCTGGTGATGAGCTGCACTGACAAAGTTATGGGGTGTTGGGTCTGGGGCAGTATGTAATAATGAAATTGCATTGTGAGAAGAACAGGGTCCACCAATGCTGCTGTTGTTTTAAGGCTTTTGTCCTACATAGCTATTCCAGATTTTTTTGATCAGTGAGTACCTGCACCAGGTAGCCAGCTCTTTCCAGGTAGAGCAGCCATTCTGCAAAGGCAGTTTTTATCACCAGGAGTTCCTTATCAAGTATTTCATAGTTTAGTTCTGTAGGAGTGAGTTTCCTTGCATAATAAGCATACGGTGTAACACTCGCTTGGGACCAAGTCTCTGGGAGAGGACACCCCCAATTGCCATACTGGAGTCATCAGCTTCTACAGTGAAGCCTTGTGTGACATCTGGATGAGCCAATATGGGTGCTGTAGTGGAGGCAAATTTCAAGTTTCAGGCCAATGGAATTGGGTATTTTTCCAGTGAAGAGTGGTGACAGGCTTGATTTGTTTTGAAAAATGCAGGATAAATCATCAATAAAAATTGGTGAACCCCAGGAAGCATTACAGGTCACGTACCATGTGGGGAATCAGCCAATCTTGGATGGCTCAGGCCTTGCATGTGTTCACCTGCATCCCTTCTGGGGATAAGATGAAGCCCAAGAACTCCAGGAGGCCTGATCAAAGGCACACTTCTCACGCTTGGCGAAAAGGCCGTGCCGCCATAAGTGTTCCAGGACCACCCAGATGGGAGCAGTATGCTGTTCGGGGTACTCAAAGAAGATCAATATGTTGTCCAGGTAGACTACTACATAGTACACTACTACATAGTGGTCCAAGATATCTTGGAACACATCATTCATAAAATGTTGGAAATTGGCCAGGAAGTTGGTCAACCAGAAGGGAATTACGAGATATTCTTAATGGGGCCATAGTGGGTTTGGAAGGCAGTTTTCCACTCGTCCCCTTCTCTGATTTGCACAAGGTTGTATGCACCCCTCAGGTCCAATTTAGTGAATATATGGGCAGCTACCACACAGTCTAGCAACTCAGGAATCAGGGGTAGCAGATAACGATTCCTGATAGTTATCTGATTCAGTACACAATAATTAATGCAGGTTTCAGAGTAGCAGCCGTGTTAGTCTGTATTCGCAAAAAGAAAAGGAGTACTAGTGGCACCTTAGAGACTAACCGATTTATTTGAGCATAAGCTTTCATGAGCATAGTCCGAGACTGCAGTCTTTCTTCATGACAAAAAGAGTGGTGTGTCAGCTGAAGAGCTCGACTTGCAGATTACCAGGAGAACCTGGCCTGAGGGTATTTCTCGGAGCACAGTCAGTTCAGGTTCTGACATGGTGTAAATTCCCCCAAATTATATTTTTGCACCTGGCTGCAGCTCTGTTGTAGTTCTGATGCAGAGGGAGAGTTCCCGCATTCTTCTTTTCAAAAAGATCAGTTTTCAGAGTAATAGCCGTGTTAGTCTGTATTTGCAAAAAGAAAAGGAGTACTTGTGGCACCTTAGAGACTAACCAATTTATCTGAACATGAGCTTTCGTGAGCTACAGCTCACTTCATCGGATGCATACCGTGGAAACTGCAAAGAAGACATTATATACACAGAGACCATGAAACAATACCTCCTCCCACCCCACTGTCCTGCTGGTAATAGCTTATCTAAAGTGATCATCAAGTTGGGTCATTTCCAGCACAAATCCAGGTTTTCTCACCCTCCCCCCCCCCCCCCCCCCGCACAAACTCACTCTCCTGCTGGCAATAGCCCATCCAAAGTGACCACTCTCTTCACAATGTGTATGATAATCAAGGTGGGCCATTTCCTGCACAAATCCAGGTTCTCTCACTCCCTCACCCCCCTCCAAAAACCACGCACACAAACTCACTCTCCTACTGGTAATAGCTTATCCAAAGTGACCACTCTCCCTACAATGTGCATGATAATCAAGGTGGGCCACTTCCAGCACAAATCCACTTTTGAGGGGAGTTCAGATGTGGCATCAGTGGAAAGTTCTGCCTGGATAGCCACCCCCGCCATCTGGGCCTCTCAAGTTTTGGATGGTGGGACAGGAGCTACTGGTTCCCAACAGTGCTGCTGACAAAACTCTGAGAGAAAACAGACTTCCTGTGCTTGCCACCAAATGAGTGGGTTATGGAGAGCCTGCCAGGAAACATTGAGGATCAGGGGAAAGTGTGGAGCATGGACCATTCCAAATTGTAACGTTTCTTGGTGCCTTTGAATCACAGCCTCCATGGGGGCTCTTTCCTCTATCACTGAAGCAGAAGACAAAGGGGAACCATAAATACCCTCTATAGCAGGGGTTCTCAAACTGGGGGTCCACCCCAAACCCCGCTTTGCATCCAACATTTATAATGGTGTTAAATATATAAAGAAGTGTTTTTAATTTATAAGGGGGGTCACACTCAGAGGCTTGCTATTTGAAAGTCTATTTTGTCACCAGCACAAAAGTTTGAGAAGCACTGCTCTATAAGGTCAGGAGTGACCTTGTGTTGCAGGGGAATCTACAGGATCTGGGCTGCTGCTGCGGCTATGAAGCAGTCTGCTGCACCTGAGTCAATGAAGGCTAGTAGGATGAGATTTCGAAGGGTTGACCCAGGTATGTGCACCTGGATAGGCACCAGCAAGTGAAGAGCCCTCAGGCAGGGCTCTGGATGTGTTCCAGTCAGGACTGAAGTGTAGGGGAGCTCTTTCCCCTAATGCCTGGCAGTTCATATGGGGCAGGAAGAGATGGAGTGATCTGACTCACTGCGGTAGAAGCAGAGATGGTACGGGCAGCTTCGTTCCTTTCTTATGGGGGTGAGCTGTTGACAGCCCACATCCATCTGCATTGGCTTGGCGGGAGGCAGGGGTGAAAATGTCACAGTACCTGGACTGGAGGGTTTCAAGACCCCCGTTTTTCCTCCCTTCATTCCCATACCCGATTAACTATATGGATGGTGAGATCCATGTAGGCATCTCTATCTGGGCTAATTCATCTTTAATTTCTTCTTGCAGGCCCCACCAGATCTGGTAGGCCTGTGCCACCTTGTTCTGGTCTGTATCAGCTGTGAGGCAGCGGAATTGCACAGCATATGAGGCTATGGTGCCTTGCCCCTGTCAGAGCTTCCTTAGAGCAGCCTCTGCCATTTGGGTTCAGTGTGGATCATCGAATAGTACTGACATGGCTGGGAGGAAGACCTCCCAGTTCAACAGGGCTGAGCTGTCACACACCAAGGAGGGAGAGGCCTAGTCCCCAGACAGCTGGCTGATGACTGGGCTCACCTTGGCATGATCACTATTATAGGACTAAGGTTGCATCATGAACAGGCGGTGGCATTGGTTTATAGAAGTCTGGAATCACTAGTGATTACCATGAAACCATTCCAGCAGTGGTGTCGGGGAACAGGGCTGGGTGAGCCATGTCTGGAGAGCGGCATTTTCCAGAGACAAACGAGTGACTTGCTTCTGCAAGAGTTGGTTCTCTGAGGTTAGCTGGATGACCCAAGTCTGCAGGGGTTGCTGTCCGCCTGAAGGCAGGCAGCCCACTTGAGCATGTCTGGTGCTCCCAAAGGGTTAGCCAGGTCCATTCTGCTGGTACTAGGCCCATTCCTGTGGCCTAAGTGGTCCATGCAAGCTGTCATGACCAAGATGTGGGTGATCTGACCTAGTGGCTGGAGCAGGAGTTAGGCAGGGTCAGGTTACCAGGAGATCAGAGTCTGAGATAGGCCAGTGGGCAAACCAACAGTCATGTGTCAGGAGGCAAGCAGGGTCAGGTTACCAGGAAATCAGCAGCAGACTCAAATACCAGGTATTGCAGAAGAAGCAGTCCTGAGCGGGGAGAACTCAGTTGCATAGACAGCTTCTTGTTCCTGTGCTGAGGTTAAATAGAGGCCAGGGACCAATCAGGAGCCCCAGTGTTCCACCAATCACATCCCAGGACTGGCTTTATTCTATTCTAGCAGCTGTTAGCAAGTCAGGAGGTGGCAGGTTAAGAGCCCTGTGAACCTACATTCAAGACCTGTGGCCCCTGCCAGATCTGCAGCACAGCTGAGGCTAGCCTGGGTCATCCAAATTGGGCTCAGGCTGCAGGGCTAAATATTGCTGTGTAGATTCTTAGGCTAGAACTGAAATCTATAGCCCTGTGAGCCTGAGTCAGTTGACCCAGGCCAGCTGTGGGTGTTTAATGGGTACATCTATACGTCCAAAAAACCCCTGTGGCAGTGAATCTCAGAACCTGGGTCAACTGATTCAGGTTTGCAGGGCTTATGTTACAGTGTAGATGTTCCTGCTCCAGCTAGAGCCCAGATTCTGAAACCCAGTGAGGCAGTCTCGGGGGCTATGCTAATTATTTTTGGCTATTTCTGCTATGTCAGTTGACCCAGGCTCTGAGACTCACTGTGGTGGGATTTTTTGGGGAGTGTAGAGGCACCTTAGGCCCCCAACCCCACAATGTAGAGTGCATGGACAGCACACAGTGTCTACACAGCCTATCAATAATGAGTAATCATAGTACAGCATAGGTGCCAACTCCGGGGTTGGGGCTTCGGGCAGAGTGGGGGTTTGAGCATGCCAGGGGTCTGCCCGGGCATATCCCATGACAGGAACTGGATCAGACTCTTTGAGTCATTCCAGCACTTAAACTCTCTATTTTTTAATCACTCTGCTTTTTAAAAGTATCAGTTATTTTATTTTAAGCCCTAAAAGGTGACAGGCCACCTGAACATATGGAACCTACCATGGCTACAAGTGACTCTTTAGACTACTGCAGCTGAAAGATTAGAGAGAAATGCACATTTTCTGTATTATTATTATTTTTTTTTGCAGTTTATTTACATTGACCCAGATCCACAAAAGGACTTAGGCACCTAACACCCCACTTTAGGGGCCTATGTCCAAAATGTAGGTGCCGCTGAGATCTTCAAAACCCCTGCTTGGCTGCCACCTAACCCTGTAGGCATCTAAAATCCCTCAGCCCCTACATTTCTACTCTAAAAGTCTGCTAACTGCCTCAGTTTCTGGTCATGCATGCTGGAGGCCTTCCTCTAGGCATCCAGATGCCAATCACATGCCCAACCCTCAGCGGCATCCTCCAACCAGGGGAGGATGGGTGTTCCCTTGCCAATTTGGCCTGCAGGGCCCAATCCAGAACGCATACTCAGAAAACGCCTATGAGATTGGCTCCAGACAAAATTTGACCAGAGAACAAATCCCTTATAACTTTTAGCCTAGTGGCTAGAGTACTTAGCTGAGATGTGGGAGACCTACTTTCAATTCCCCCACACCTGCATGATGGGGAGAAAGGATCTGAACGGGGGGGTCTCCCAGCTCTCAGCTGAATGCCCTAGCCACTGAGGTCCAGGATATTATGATGTGGGTCATTCTCAATCTCTCCTGTTGAAGCGTGTCCACTTTGGCTAAATAATTCAACAGCCATTAGAATCAGGGCAATGGACTGGACCCTGGCTCTCCCAGACAAATGCCCAAGCTACCAGGCTATAGAGTCATTCTCATTCTTTCTCTAATGGGGATCTTTCCATCAACCACAATTAATTTCAGACCAGGCTCTTTGTGCACACTCAATTTCTCTGTTTTGTGGCTGTCCACTGATCTTCCCCAGTCCCTGCCAGACTGTCTTTACCAGCAGCAGCGAAGCTAAAACTGATGAAGCAGCAGGCTGGAGTCTGGACAGAGGGAAGTGGGGGGTGGGGATGGGGATGGGGATGGGGATAGGGATAGTGTGTGTGTGTGTGTAAAGAGAAAGTGTGGCCTGAATGTGTTTGTGTCCTTGGGCCCGCCCAAGAGATCATCTACGGGAGCAGAAAACCTTTTTTAAAATTCAGGCTCTACTGTTTAAACTGTGCTCAGAAACCTGAACTGAAAACCCCAGCGTTTCCAAAACTGAAAGCTGACAGTGTCCCTGTCTCTTTACTTGAAGCCCTTGTGCAGCTTTTCCTAGGATAGCATAATTACTTCCATTCATGCTGGACATGTGTCACTGCCAGGACATAAAAATTACTCAGCATGTGCCTTCAGCACAGCTGCCACGTCTTGTGCGGCACCATGTGAGACAATTTAATGCGAAGTATTTAATTAGATCATTTGCATATTTGCACATAATTTGCACGTAACCATAATGTTCAGTTATATGGTCAGCAAACCCTGCCCCAAGCAATGGAGAGGGGAGGACATGGAGCGTCATGAAGCTTGGTCTCTTCAGCTATGGGAGATGGCTGGAAGGTATCTGGGGTTGCTAGAGGTGGCTGAGGTGTTGAGGGTAGCTGGATGCTGGGGCGAGGTAGCTGATGACTGACCAGGGAGTAGCAGGGTGGGAAGGTCATAGAATCATAGAATATCAGGGTTGGAAGGGACCTCAGGAGGTCATCTAGTCCAACCCCCTGCTCAAAAGCAGGACCAATCCCCAATTAAATCATCCCAGCCAGGGCTTTGTCAAGCCTGACCTTAAAAACTTCTAAGGAAGGAGATTCCACCACCTCCCTAGGTAACGCATTCCAGTGTTTCACCACCCTCCTAGTGAAAAAGTTTTTCCTAATATCCAACCTAAACCTCCCCCACTGCAACTTGAGACCATTACTCCTTGTCCTGTCCTCTTCTACCACTGAGAATAGTCTAGAACCATCCTCTCTGGAACCACCTCTCAGGTAGTTGAAAGCAGCTATCAAATCCGCCCCTCATTCTTCTCTTCTGCAGACTAAACAATCCCAGTTCCCTCAGCCTCTCCTCATAAGTCATGTGTTCCAGACCCCTAATCATTTTTGTTGTCCTTCGCTGGATTCTCTCCAATTTTTCCACATCCTTCTTGTAGTGTGGGGCCCAAAACTGGACACAGTACTCCAGATGAGGCCTCACCAATGTCATCTGAGGTGACAAAGGTGGCTGAAGCTCAGTGGGTGCATGTGGGATCAGTGATACTGGAGCATGCAGTTGCTGAGGAAGGTGGGTGTTTGCTAGTTGCCTGGAGCTGCTGGTGAAGAAGTCTGAGACCTTGCCTCCTGAAACCCTTAGTGCCACTGCCTGCCTCTGTCTAATTGCTCTGCTGGGCTAGATCCAGCAGGGGGAGCACCTATAGAGAAGGCACTGGGCTATCTGCTCAGCTGGTGCCACAGTGGCCCCTGCTGGCAGAAAGGCAAAACCAAAGGCCTGCAGCCTTCCTACAGCAAACTGGGTGGCTGAGGATCCAGCCCAGCTGTAGAAAAAGCTGACAGGAAGGCCAGGTGAGTGAGATGAGGGAGGGTCATGTACCGGGCATCTATGACCTTTACATGAATGCAAATATTTTCCATTCTAATTTTTGTTTATTTAGATTAATTTTAGAAACTGCTTGGTCAGGAATAACCTCAGACAAGCAGAAGAAAAGTAGGGGAACTATAAATGGGGCTTATCAGATTTCCCTGACCAAGGAGAAGTTGCTTCAATTTTTTCTCTGCTGCTATGCACTCCGTTACTGTCCCTGAACTCAAACCAGGAATTTCTCACATTGATTTGCTTCCGCTCAGCATCCCCAAACAGCTGATTTCTCAATGAGGAGGGAGAAGGGGAAAGAAAAGAGGAACTGATAGAAGTAGCAAACACAGTGGACTTCCCCTTCTCATCTATAATGTATCCTCCCCACTTTCTGCCTGAAAAGAAAAATGTGCAAGAATGTGCAAATCTGTAGCCAGAAGTTATGCAAATGATGTGACGTAAGACAAGGGCCTAACTTAAAGGGTCTTCGTGATTTACCACTCATAACTTTGCACCCTTCTTTGGTACCATACTATATCTTACATCTGTAATAGGATCTGAATCCAATTTTGATAACTGTGTCCTTCAAAAAATGCCACATGATGCCCTTGTCCTGTGAAGCATTCAAGCTCCAGGAAGCATTCCATCCTCTGTGTTTGTTCTTTTGTGTATTTTAGCATTTGTCTCACCTGTGCCTTCAGAACAGGTAGGTGAGATTTCTCAAGGTACATACCACAGTTAGGAGCTCAATTACCATTAGCTTTCAACATGAGCTGGGTGCCTAGCTGCCTTTTGTGCCCTTAAAAGCTCATTGAAGAAGGGACTCAGTGTTTGGCCCATTTACATTTTGTACAAAGACCTGTATTTTCATGCTCAATGTCCACATCAGGTAAACCACCAGAAGTGGGTAGTTTTTGTTTTTAAAGGATTTTTATAAAATACGATCACAAAATAAGATTTTTAAGTTACTATCAGTCACAGAGAGTCCCTGATTGATAAATCTCTCTCTAACACACACTCACACATGGAGTTAGAAAACAGCTAAGGCTGAAAATCTGTTTCTGTGGAGTCCAGCTAATATCCTCCTCCTCCATCCCAGAAGTACATTTAACAAAAATATTATTTAAAAGACTATTTAAAAGCTGCAGGGCTTCAGTGTAGACACTACAGTGACAGGAAGAGTTCTCCCACTATTGTAGTAAATCCACCTCCCTGAGAGGTGTTAGCTAGGGCGACCTCCTGCTGTCTGGGGGTGTGTGGGGGAGGGGCTTAAGTAAGTTTAACCTAGTCCAGGGGTGCAGATTTTTCACACCCCTGAGAGATGTAGCTATGTCAATGTAACTTTTCAGTGTAGAACAGCCCTAAAAACTTTAGAACATCTGGCAACGAGAAGAAGAGGGATCCAGTCAATTCACCATGGCTGTGTAATCCTATTACTGCCCCAAATCACGCCATCCACTGTTGTTGCCTATGGGTTAATTATATGTTATTTAGTGTATCCCATGGCTAGTAACATCATCATCAGGGTTCTTTTTCAAGGCCTAACACTTTATCTCCTTAATTAGCACATGCATGATATTAAACTGTCTATTTTTATTTATTAAAATATAAAAGGAAAAACTGTGAGTTACAAACCCCAGTATTTTCTTTAAACCTCTGTTAAGCAATGGAAATATTACCTGCATTGTGACCAAAATTTGCAGTTTACTCACAACACGCTAGTTGTGTTGAGTCCGTTTTCCCAGCCAGACACACAGACAGAGGGATTTTGAGGCTTATGTGGCTGGTGGATGATGATACTTATCACCCTTTGGCCAGGGATGGCTCCTTTCCCAAGCAGGTAGAATAACTCTGGTCTTGCTGAGACTGCTGGTGAGCTGGATCAGGAGACAAGGCCCAGTTCTCTCCAGTGGTGAAGTTCCTTTCCCCCCTCCCCCAGTTCTGTCAGGTGCAGCAGAAACAGAAACTAGTGAGGAGGCAAATGCCATTTAGGATATATTGTTAGGCTCAAAAAACACCGTGCTGCCCTGTTAGGCTTGACGCTCAATTGTCCCCTAGTTAAAAGCAGGTTATAAAGAACAGGACAGGCATACAGCAAGCAAAAGAAAAACTGACATAAAGCCAAGAGAAGCCCATTTTCTGAGTAACAAGATGTATAATTTCTCAGTCGAAGGAAAGCTACCCAGACTTCTATGGCAGCCTGTCCCAATAATCTTTTTAACTCTTGAACAAAAACAAAACAGCAGCCACTAGAAGGGAGTCTGATTACAGTTGATTTTAAGAAGCCCCCAAGGAGCTCTTCTTCTGCAGATTTAGCAAGCATATAGAAAGTGCATATTGTAGGGTAAGTTACAGCTGGGTGAGATATGGAGATGGGATATGGCAGAGGGCTACTACCACTTCATATCATCTCATTTTCTGCCTTAAATGTACTTTATAGTAGGGAGTATGCACCTGCAACTTTTCAAATTGAATCCTTAATCTTTTAATGGTGACTTGAGTTTTAGCAAAAGAAAATGCATTTACCGGGCACTAATCTTCACATGGTTCAGTAATACTGAATTTAGCTTTAGCCATTTTTGTCTATTTCTTTCCAAGTTTTTTCAAACCCTTGCCTTTGCACTGAGAAAGCAGTTGACTAATATTGCTGATCGCAACAGCCACACTAAGTTTAGGACAGTGACAAACATTTCCCTAGATTTAATCCTGTATTAAGTTTTAATCACTTCTTTAGAAGTGCTCTGCTTAAAAAGTTTACAAGAGGTGAGAAACTATTACAAAAAAAGTTTACAAGAGGTGAGACAGTCTGGCCTCTCTTTCCACTCCAAACCCTCCCTCTTTGCCAATCAGTCATGAGTCACCCTGAGATGAAACTTCAGCTTTTGTGTCTACGTGCAGAGTATGCCACTCCGGTTGCAAACCACCAACTTACATCAGTGAAGAATTCACAATAGAAGAGAAAATAGGCCACTCCTATGCCAATGGAGCTGATAGTATAGAGTCACTTTGAAAAACACTTTGTTAGCTATAAAGCCCTTTCTTGGAGCACTGGCACAGTGCATTGAGTTACGGCACAGTTATGCTTTTATAAAATTTGCAAAGCAGTTGAGTTTGCTACAGATGTAAGCCAGCAGGCTAGCTAACCATTCCAGGAAGGAGCAATGCCACGCCACAGTCTGCTTCAGGCCCTTCCCTCAGGGAACAGAACAGGGCTGAACAGAAACTTAGGCAAAATAAAGTAGTTCCTCTACCCACAAGGGCTATAACCCCCAAAGGCTTTCCTTCACCCCTCTTATGCAGCACCCTGACCCAGACACTCACAAGAGCCTTTCTACTCCCTACAGTTCTCATTCTCATTCCTAGCTGGGAGTCAGCTAATAGCTGGGTTCTTTCTCCTCACCCAGGTCCTACTAGAGACATCTAACTACTATCTACACAGCTCCAGCTCAAATGAGCTCTTGCTGGTTTTTATAAAGAGGAGTTGCTGTTCAGGCTGTCACATGACCGTAGCTCCATACCATCATTTGGGAGGTAGCTGATTAGCCACACATGGGGCTGGCGCTGTTTCCCCTCAAAGGAACCAGTTGCAGTGTGACACATCTGACACCCTCCCCACCACCACCACATAGGTGAAGGAAAGGAAAGTTAAGCCAATTACCAGTATACAGTGTTGCCCCTTCACTACACAATAGCTGCTGTCAGGGTCCTGCCTGTCAGTTTCCTGTCTGGAGCAGAAATGGGCGATGCAATGTCAGTGCAACTTGCTCTTTAGAAAATGTACTTGAGTCCCATTCCCTGCAGCAGGGATGGTGAGACATGGTACACCGGCAATTCCCCTTAGCATAAAACTCAGGTCACCTCTGCCCTATTCCCAGAGACAGCTGTTTTGACCTTCTATGTCTTTCCAGGGCCTCACACATGTTTCTCTGCTTAAAAAACTCTCTCCGTTTTTATTGCTTAGGCCCTGCTCTTTCTACATGGGAAACATTGTTCAAGGCAGAGACTGCAGGGCCTGGGAGCCCACCTTCCTTTAGTGCAGCTGCTTTTCAACAAGAAGGATCTTCAGGTTTTAATGCACCCAATACCTGTAATCACTCAATGGGGGCACTGGTTACATGACATCTCAATTCTATGAGGAGTTTCAGCCTGGGTGTGTATACCTCAATCATCCCTGATGCACAGGTCATTAGCATCTTTTGCTAATCTATAGCAATACCCTGTCTGTACTCCTCCACAATTACTATGCACCGTGCAGCACACCCTTAACTCTACCCTCAAGGGATGCCAGTCTTCCAGCACCCCAGGCACAAGCCCACCCTTTCAGGCCAATTCCTCTGTTTGTGAGTAGAGTGCACACAGGGCAGGGCCACCACTGCTGCTAAGCAGTGCCCCCCTGCTGGCCACCTGCTGCCTTACTGCATAGGGAGAGGAGCTGTGGCTGCACACTTAGGCTCACCCAGGCAAGGTGCGGAGACTGACCTATTCTGTTCCCCTTGCGGTGCTGGTAGACCCCCAGAGAGCCTGCAGGGGAATAAGAGAGATGATCTGTTGGCCCTATTGGAGTGAGCCTATGACAGGGCAGAGCCTAGCACAGCATACCTTCCAGAGCAGCCACAGGAGAAAGGTGCCTCCTCATAACGGAGGAGCTGCAGGAGGGATGGGTGGATCAGCTTCTGGGTCATGCATGGGTGAAGGATCCCCTTGCCAGGAGTGTGTGGGGAGCACAGGCTGAAGTGGTTGGAGCAAGTGACAGGGAGGAGCAGCACCAGCAGAGATTGCACTGATTGCAGATCACAGGATGCATTGAATGTATGGGAGTAGGGGAACCGCAGAGATGGACTGGGTAGAAGGGTGGCGAGGAGAGGCATGGAGGGTGGGCTGGGTGAGTGGGTGGCAAGGAGGGGCAAGTGCAAAGTGTGCTTCTCTTCTGATGAATAAGCGCTAGGACTTCCTTGTCGTTTTCATCCAACCAATCCTGATGGTGGTGAGTGGAAACCAATCAATTGAGCATGTTCCTTGTGAATAATGATCTTGAACTCCTCCCAATGTATTTGGATATCACTGATGTTGTCAGGTAGACCAGAGACCCCTCAAAGAGGTGTTGGTGAACGGTCTCACAAAGAGCATGATTTTGAAAGACCCTGATGTTAAATCTCTTCTGCATTCCTTTCAGTTTTTATGGTGTTGTGGTACAAGCTACATGTTCATGGTTGATCTGAACAAACGGTGGTCCACCCAGCAGTCATCTGTACCTCTCATAGCTCATGTAATATGGACATCAGTGTGATCACGGGAGCTGATGATGACATGGTCCAGAAGATGCCAGTGTCCGGAACAGGGGTGTTTCCAAGTGGTCTTATATTTGTCCCTCTGTATAAAGATGGTCTTTGTGATAAGCAAATCATGCTCCACACATTTGCTGAGGAGGAGAATGCCATTAGAGTTGTCTTTCCCCACCCCTTCTTTCCGAATGGTGCCTAAGACCCCACTGGTGGAATAGGTATATTCAAGGACCTGTCAGTTCTCTGCGACTGTGAAAGCAGATGAGGGATGCAGCAGGATGGAGGCCTCTAGCTGTCACAGGCTTCCCTGTCACCAGGTCCAGAGCTCCTTCCAGTCAAGTTTTGTGAGGTTGCTGCCTGTGCACCAGCTCCCCCACATTAGAAGATTTCACATGCAGGCCTCTGCCAAGTGTGGGTTAACATCTCCCACTAACAAGGTCCTGCAGTGATGGATAAGTGGGGGTGGGGACAGGAGCAATGATCTCTGGGAGTTCCCAGTCACAAATCTGCACACAGGTGGCAGCCGCATGTGGCTCGTCTTGCACTTGGACTTGTGAGACAGAAGTGCAATTTGGCAGCTGCGGCTGCGACTGAGCAGTCCTTTTCAGGATTCCCTCTGCTCACCCTGAATGGAGAAGGAGCTAGAAAAGGTTCCCTAAGCATAGGCTGTCTCAGCAGTCCCTGCCCCCCACCTGGATGGCTGTGTCCAGTGGAATCACTCTACCTACGGTTAGAATATACGAAGCAAAGTAATGAAGTTCGCCACTTGGATAGTCACATTCCCTGAGCAGCGACTGTCCTGAAAGAACTGCCATAATAGCTAGAGAGCTGCAAGATATGACATCAATATTGCTGCCCTAAATGAGACACACTGAGCAGATTAAGGCCAACAGAAAGAAGGTGGAAGTGGCTATACTTTCTGTTAGAAAGGAAAGTCATCTGAAGAGAGGCGTACTCATTGGATTGGTTTTGTCATCAAGATCAAGATTGCAAACCAGCGTTTAGAGTTCCCTATGGATATTAACGAATGTCTCGTGACTCTTTTCCTTAAGCTTAGTAACAACCAGGTTGCCATGGTCATCAGTGCATATGCTTCCACATTTCACAATAACAAAGACAACAAGGAGCAGTTTTACCATGCTCTTGTGCAGTCCTGAAGGCTGCAGCCAAGGAAGACGAGCGTATCCTCAAGGGTGACTTCAGTGCAAGAGCTGGTGACACCCTGAACTCTGGATAGGCAACACTAAAAAAATAAATCTGTACTTGCAGACATCTTTGTGGGATGTTACCCTAAATCCTGTGAGGTGACATGCACCGTGTAATTATCACAGGAGGAAGGAGCTGAGTGACAATGGGGTCTCTATAGTAATGTATAATAAATATTCCAATGAGAGTCTGTTACCTGCTCCCCCATAAGACAAACGACCCCCACAAAAACCCAGTAAACAGGGTGATAGTAATCCCATCACTGGGTGGGTGAATGAGTTTGTATTAGAAGATAATATCTTTAACCAACAAAGACAAATACAACGTTTCAAGTATATGTCAAATGAGTGAAAAAATTACTAATGGAAACAAAGGGTGTGCTGTGATGCCTCAGCTTGTGTTTGCTTAGACAAGCCCTAGCCAACCCTGTGCTGCTGGAGCCTGGATCCTTTGTGGCGTACAGTTAGTTCACTGGGCCTCTGCAAGGGTACAGAGGTCAGCTTTCATGGAGTACCTTGCAGGATCTGTGCACATGGCTAATTTTGCAGTGAAACGTGAGAGATACAAAGTACACAGCACACGCTGATAAAATGAGGAAAGATTGGCTTTATAATGAAACATTGCTAATTGCCTTGTTTAGTTTCTTCCACTTCTCAGTAATAAGCCACATATACCTGGTGAGCCAGGACTAAATTCCTAGTACTATGGGTCCTAACCCTCTATCACTTGAGCTAAAGAATGAGCTGTTAGTTCTCACCTATAGAAGGACTCATGTCTTTTTTTTTAGGTTGCAACCAGCCACCAGGTGCAACAGACTAACCCAGACATATAGACCCTGAGTCAATAAAGCACATGCTGCGCATTAAGCACCTGAGAAATCCCACTGGCTACTCATGTGCTTCATGTTAGGCAGGTATTTAATTATCTTGCCAAATGAGGGCTATTGTACCTAATCCTGCCCCTCCTGAAGTTAATGGCAGAAGATTCCCGCTTAAATTAATTGGAGCAGAACTGGGCCCCACATCACCCACAACAAAAATCGTCAATAATTTATGATCTATTACCCTTTAATGTAGCACAGAGAGCTTTCAGAGATCAATAGATTCTAAGGCCAGAAGGGAGGGTTGTGAACACCTGTTCTGATCTCCTGTCCAGCACAGGACATAGCACTTCCCCAAAATAATTCCTGGAGCAGATCTTTTAGAAAAAGATCTAATATTGACTTCAAAATTGTCAGTGATGGAGAATCCACTGCAACCCTTGGTAGATTGTTCCAATGGTTAAGTACTCTCATCATTCAATATTTATGTCTTATTTCCATCTGAATTTGTCTAGCTTCAACTTCCAGCCATTGGATCACGTTTTACATTTCTCTGCTAGATTGAAGAGCCCATTATTAAACAGTTGTTCCCCATGTGGGTACTTATAGACTGTAATCAAGTCACCTCTTAACCTTCTCTTTGTTGAACTAAATAGGTTGAGCGCCTTAAATCTATTACAATGGGGCATATTTTCTAGTCCTTTAACCATTCTAGCGGCTCTTCTCTGAACCTTCTCCAATATATCAACATCCTTCTCGAACTGTGGACACCAGAACTAGACACAATATTCCAGCAGCGGTCACACCACTGCAAATACAGAGGTAAAATAACCTTTCTACTTCTACTCAAGATTCCTCTGCTTATGCGTCCCAGGATCATAGGCACCGACTCCGAGGGTGCTCTGGGGCTGGAGCACCCACGGGAAAAATTGGTGGGTGCTCTGCACCCACTGCAAGTTCCCCAACCCGCTCCCCCTCCCCAGCTCACCTCCACCTCTGCTCTGCCTCCTCCCCTGAGCGTGTCGCCGCATCCTGCTTCTCCCCCTACCCTCCCAGCGCTTGCACCGTGAAACAGCTGTTTCACGCGGCAAGTGCTGGGAGGGGGGAGGAGGAGGAGGAATGCAGCATGCTCGGGGAAGAGGTGGGGCCAGAGTGGGGATTTGGGGAGGGATCCAATAGGGGCATGGAGAGGCGGAGTTGGGACGGGGCCAGGGCCAGGGAGGGGGGGCGCAAGCACCCATTGGTGCCAATGAAAGTTGGCGCCTGTGTCCAGGAGTGCATTAGCTCTTTTGGCCACAGTGTCACAGAGGGAGCTCATGTTCAGTTGATTATCCACCACAACACCCAAATCTTTTTCAGTCACTGCTTCAAAGGACAGGGTCCCCCATCCTTGAAGTATGGCCTACATTCTTTGTTCCCAGAGGTATACATTTACAGTTAGCTCTATTAAAAGGAATCATAGAATCATAGAATATCAAAGTTGGAAGGGACCTCAGGAGGTCATCTAGTCCAACCCCCTGCTCAAAGCAGGACCAGTCCCCAATGTTTGCTCCAGCTCCCTTAATGGCCCCCTCAAGGATTGAACTCACAACCCTTGGTTTGCCCCCAGTTTACCAAGTGATCTAGATCTCACTGAATCAGTGACCTGTCCTCTTCATTATTTTCCACTCCCCCAATTTCTGTGTTATCTCAGACTTTATCAGTGATAGTTTAATGTTTTCTTTCAGGTCATTGATAAACCTACTAAATAGAGTAAGGCTAAGAACCAATCCCTGTGGGACACCACTGGAAACAGATCCACTCAATATGGAGTCCCCATTTACAATTACACTTTGAGACCTATCAGCTAGCCAGTTTTAAATCCATTTAATGGGTGCCATCAGTCTAGTTTTCTAACCAAAATGTCATGTGGAATCAAGTCAAAAACCTTATAGAAGTCTAAATATATTACATCAACATTATTACCTTTATCAAGCAAACTTGTATGCTCATCAAAAAAGATATCAATGTAATTTGACATGATCTATTTTCCATAAACCCATGTTGATTTTCGTTACTTACATTATCCACCTTTAATTCTTTATTAATTGAGTCCCATATCAGATGCTTCATCGTCTTGCCTGGGATTGATGTCAGGCTGACAGGCCTATAATTACCTGGTCATCCCATATACCCTTTTTAGATAGTGGCAAAACATTAACTTTTTTCAGTTTTCTGGTACTTTCCTAGTGCTCCAAGACTTATTGAAATGAATGTTAATAGTCCAGTAAGATCCTTAGTCAGCTCTTCTAAAATGCTTAAATGTAAGTTATCTTGATGTACTGATTTAAAAATGTTTAACTTTAGTAGCTTCTGTTTAACATCCTTCAGTGATAGAATGGAATGAATGTTATCTCTACATGATGAAGCTGTGTCATCTGTTTTTTCCCCAAATGAAGAAAAGAAATATTTATTGTGCACATCTGCCTTTTCTATCTTAGAATGATCAATTAATACCACTTCCATCTAGTAATGGACCAAAATCATTGTCAGGATTCTTTTTTCCTAATATATTAAAAAAACCCACATTCTTATTGTCCTTAACTGTGCTGGCCATAGAGGTTTCTGTCTGTCTCTTGGCTTCCCTTATCAATTTTCTACAATTCCTAACTTCTGATTTATATTCATTATTTCATCCATTTGCTTATATGATAATAATAATAATTTTTTACAGTGATCTCTTCCCCTCTAAACCAAGTTGTTTTTTAAAACCAGCACAGCCTTCTTCCTCAATTGTGGGATTGTGGATTCTTGGGTATCTAGTCAGGTGCTCTTAAATGATTCCCAATTATTGTTCACATTTTTCTGATTAAATTCTTCCTTACAGCTGATTTGGCTCAATTTTTTTCAGCTTTGTGAAACTAGCTGTTAGGATATAGATATTCAGGCCTGTCTGTAAAGGCCTATACTCTAAGAATTTAGGTGTATTCTTATCACTTGGCTAGTGATAGAGGTATAAAAGAAAGAATCAAACCACTGTCTGCCAGTGTAAGGGCCTTCTCTTACTGTGACAGTCTGAGGCCCTGTGCTTAGGCTCAGGCCTTTGGCTAAGCAGCAGAGGCAGCCATAAGCTGGGAAGTGAACGGTCACATCCTCACATTCCAAACTAGTCACATTGAAATAAGGTGCTATTGGGCTGTTAGGCACTATCAGGACAGGATTGTATTCCTATCACCTCCAGAGAAAGGGAAGTGCCTAGAAAATGTAAAAGGAAACTTAGTTTGATAGCATCCTGTCTGGCAAGAACTCACTTATCAATAGCTGGGATGTGAAATCCTCACTTCTGTATTGTTTTGTCATTATAGTTCCCACTTTGCTGTTGTTTGTCTGTATAATCTCTGTCTGGTTCTGTGATTGTTCCTGTCTGCTGTATAATTAATTTTGCTGGGTGTAAACTAATTGAGGTGGTGGGATATAATTGGTTACATAATCATGTTACAATATGTTAGGATTGGTTAGTTAAATTTCAGGAAAATGATTGGTTAAGGTATAGCTAAGCAGAACTCAAGTTTTACTATATAATCTGTAGTCAATGAGGAAGTGACTGGGGGTGGGCATGTGGGTGTGTGAGATGGGAACAGGGAATGGGGGTAAGAAAATTGGAATCATGTTTTGCTAAAGGGGGAGATGGGAACAGGGAATGGGGGTAAGAAAATTGGAATCATGTTTTGCTAAAGGGGGAAATGGGAATGGGAGTAAGGAAGTTGGAATCATATTTGGCTAAGGGTAGGAATGGGAACAGGGACACAGGTGTAAGGCTCTGTGGTGTCAGAGCTGGGAAGGAGGATACTAAGGAAGGAAACTGGAATCATGCTTGCTGGAAGTTCACCCCAATAAACATTGAATTGTTTGCACCTTTGGACTTCGGGTATTGTTGCTCTCTGTTCATGTGAGAAGGACCAGGGAAGTAAGTGGGTGAAGGAATAAGCCCTCTAACACTGGCCCTAATAAAGCACCATATATATATATATATATATATATATAGTGACAAAGTTCCTGCTCTACCTTGGTGGGTCTTGCACTTATTGGCGGATTTGCTCGCCTTGGAGTTTCACGGCAGACCTCAGCTTGGCCGTTTTTCTGAATTCACAGTCCAGGTCAACTCCTCCTGTGTCTGACCAGGAGTTGGGAGGATTTGGGGGGAACCTGGGCCCTCCCTCTACTCTGGGTTCCATCCCAGGGTCCTGTGGAATGCTGCTGTCTAGAGTGCCTCCTGGAACAGCTGTGCGACAGCTACGACTCCCTGGGCTACTTCCCCATGGCCTCCTCCCAACACCTTCTTTATCCTCACCATAGGACCTTCCTCCTGGTGTCTGATAATGCTTGTACACCTCAGTCCTCCAACAGTCCGCGTTCTCACTCTCAGCTCCTAGTGCCTCTTGCTCCCAGCTCCTCACACACACACCACAAACTGAAGTGAGCTCCTTTTTAAAAGCCAGGTGCCCTGATTAGCCTGCCTTAATTGATTCTAGCAGCTTATTGATTGGCTGCAGGTGTTCTAATCAGCCTGTCTTAATTGGCTCCAGAAGGTTCTTGATTGTTCTGGAACCTTCCCTGTTGGGAAACGGAACGTCCTTTGCTTGCTCCTCAGCTATCTGCTTTCTATTCTTTCCTAAAGCTCCCTGGCCCGGATTTTTCTTACTTTTTGCACCTGCCTTAGTCCCCCCCCGACCGGGCCAGACGCTTTTTTTTTTTTTTTTTTTTTATTTTTTGTGTTTTTTTCCGTCTACGTCCTTCGCCAGCCACCCCCGCCCCCACGCCTGCTTTCGGGCGCAGCTATTTGCCTCAGCTGAGCCCCCGGAGGAGGGGGGGGAAGATTGCCGATTTTGCTGTCCGGAGGGGGGAGTGGAAACCCCCAGACGCAGCCGTTTCGCCAGTAGCTCGGACCTTATAGCATTCTTAACATACCGGAGGACTTGGAACACAGCCAACACAGCCGGAGACGGAGATTCCATCGGACAGAAGAAATAATATAAATCATCGTGACGGAGGCCGTAAGACTGAGTAACTTTCTGAATTATACTCTCGTAGGGGGGAGTTTGACTGTGATTACTTGCGTTTGTGGCGGCACAGGGGGTGTGGCGTGGAGACCCCCACCCCCGATCCATCGGTGCCCCTACCCCCCCATCGTTATTACAACTGTCACGGCCCCCCCGTAGTCTGTCCCTGCTGGCAATCTGCCATCTCCCTTCGGATCCAGCTGTTTGCTTTGAACTTTGCCTTCCGGACCGGACCTAACAACCGACCAACCGAGACTCTTTGGACAAACGTGTGTGGGTTCCCCCCCCCCCGGATTGCTTATCCTACAATTTGCCCCTTTTACTGGACCCCGATTTTGTTCCCTCCTTCCTCCCAGCCCCCCTCCCTCGGCATTTTTTCCCTTCCCGTCCGCAGCCAGCGGAGGGAGGGGCTATTCTGCCTTCTCCCCTCCCCCCTTCTCCTTCCGGTGTCTCCCTGTCTCTCCCTGCTCACAATGGCGGGGAACGAGAGGGGCGAGACTGCTTTATTAAAATTAGTTGTCCCTTCCCCACCACCACCCCTGCCCAACCCCCAAGGTCCCCCCCCACTACTATTGTTAAGGTACTTGCCACCCCCCCTGCTGGGGCACCGGTAGCAGGAGGCACCAGGGTGATTGCTGCTGCTGCTGCTGCACCCACCCCCCCCCCCAGATTCTAGGAAACCCCCCCCGGTTCGCAAGAAGGGCCAGGGCGGGTGGAAGGGAAAGGGCCCCGCTAAAACCACTGAGCCCTCCATGGCGGGAGCTGCCCCCACCGCTGCGGCCTCGTCATCAACCGTGGCGCCCCTCCCAGCGTTTCCCTCCACCAGCTCTGCGATTGTCCCTCCCCCGGCCCCCAGGACGTATGCCCGGGCGGCAGCGGGCTCCCCGCTGCCTGCCGCCTCGTCATCTCGCCCCCCCCTGCCTCTGCCACCATCACCAGCGGCCGAGGCCCTTTCCCCGCCTTGACCAGGAAGCACGGCGTCCGTTGCCTCCTGGTGCCCGCCTCGCCCCACGTGGAGACATACGTGCAGGCGTTGGCGAAGGTGGTGGGACCCACGGCTATTGTGGCGGCCTCCAAGATGTATGGGAAGGTCGTTTTCTTCTTAGCCTCGGAGGATGCCGCCCAGAAGGCGGTGGAGAGGGGCCTGACGGTAGTGGGGGTGTTTGTCCCCCTAGAACCGTTAGAAGACCTGGGCGTTCGCCTCGTCCTTACCTCCGTTCCTCCCTTCTTACCCAATGCTGCCCTGTTACCCGCTCTTTCCACCCTGGGGAAATTTGTTTCTGTCATCAGCCCTCTCCCGTTGGGCTGCAAGGACCCCACCCTCCGTCACATATTTTCGTTCCGCCGGCAAGTGCAGCTCCTACCACCGGCAGGGGCGCGTGACGGAGAGGCGCTTGAGGGGTCCTTTCTAGTCCCCTATGAGGGAGCCCGCTATCGGGTCTTTTATTCTACCGGAGAGGCCCGGTGCTACCTCTGCCGCTCAGCGGGGCATGTCCGCAGAGACTGCCCTTTGGCTCGAGGGGGAGGGGCACCCGAAACCCCCGAGACCCGGCAGGACATCGGCCCCGTTGCTGCCGACGCCCCTGGCTGCCCAGTACCTGAAACCAACCCTCCTCCTACTCGACCCATCGCTGCTCCCGTCCGGGCCCAAGAGATATCTTCCCTACAATGCCCGGGCGAGCAAGGGGTTTCCACCCTTGCTAGTACCAACCCAATAGAGCCCATGGAGGAGGGTGTGGCAAGGATATTATCGGGTATAAGAGAGGGCCCTCCCCAAGGAGAAGCCCCCGCCCCTTATGTTGCCCCACCGCTACCTCCCCGAACCCCTAAACCATCGCCTCCGCCCCCCGACACGACCCCTGCTAACCAACCCCCAGATGATGCTATGGAGGGCTGGACCCTAGTCCAGGGGAAGCGAGGCAAGCGGAAGGCTCGAGCTCCGCTGCATCCACCCGACGCGGAAGCCCCCCGGAAGACCAGGAAAGGAGGCACTGCTATCGAGCCTCCCGCCACGGCCGCGAGCGAGATCCATCCGCCGGTGTCGGGAGGGGAAGACGGACTGGCATTGGAGGGCAGAATCCCCCCTCCACGGGAAACCCTCCCCTCCGAGACTTCTGAGGACACCCCTTCTGCCTGGACGCTACCCGAACCCCCCGCAGACCCCGAGGCGGCCGTTGAGGCGGGGCCTAGAAGAGAGGCCCCCGGGGTGGCAGGAGTTGGCCTCTCCTCCGTGTATGCGGAGATTGAGGCCCTAGATTTGACCCCGGTCACCCAGGGAGGGGATGATTTGCTGCCGGCTGGCCTCGAGCTGGGCAGCCTTACCCCAGCCTCCCTTTCCCCATGCTCCCTCCCCCTTTTTGCCTTTCCGGGTGAGCACCCTGCAGAAGGCGGTCCACCACCTGATGCCGTGACCGCTAAAACCACCATGGAGCCAGCACCTAGCATTCTTGGGAGCCCCTCCCCTTCCCCCTTAACCCTTGACTCTGCTCAGGAGGCACTTTCCTTTAGCTGCTCGCCTCCTGCACCCCAGAGCCTTACCCCTGCCCCTGCCCCCACCCCTGCCCCTGCCCAAGGTCCCTCCTCCTGCAATGTTACTGCCGCCCCTGGGGTTATTTCCTTTCCGCCTTTTGCAGACTCCCCCCAGGGAGCAGTCTTTGCACTTTCTAGTCGCGACCCGTTAGGAGTGGCAATTTTTCCCCTGCCATCCCCCTCCACCCCAAGGCGTGAAGTGAATTTAATAACCCCAGCCTGTCAGACGCCCCGTCGGTGGTCCGCACCCTGTCTACCTGCCTTAGCGGACCACGAGGCTGTATTAAGAGGCCCATCAGGGAATACCTTGGGAATTGT
Organism: Lepidochelys olivacea; assembly: GCF_965140295.1. NCBI lineage: Eukaryota > Metazoa > Chordata > Testudines > Cheloniidae > Lepidochelys > Lepidochelys olivacea. The sequence continues at coordinate 28,285,514 of NC_140415.1, forward strand.
AACCCCACCCCCCCATGAGCTGCGGCATGCGCTACGGAAGTTCCTAGAGCACTCCCGTGGCGCCCGCAATAGGGCACAGCTGGCTCTTCGGCTATGGGGGGACTTTGATCAACTCCTCCAGGCCACAAAGGCCCTTATAAAGGAGGGCAGGGGGCAAGGAAAGCGCGGTGCTGCGGCCTACGAGCGAGCCCGCAGCTTCCGCAGCGATCTACTCACCTACGGGATGGGTCATGGGTTGCTGTGCAACCCGCCGGGGGCCCTGAACCCCCCCGCCAATACGAGACCCCCACCCCCCCAGCCCCCCGTATGACGCCTCTTATTATTGCGACCCTGAATACCAGGGGCTGTAGGATGGCTCTCCGCAGGTCCCAGGTGCTCTCTTACCTTCGGGAGGGGAGGTACTCTGTAGTTTTCCTGCAGGAGACCCATACAGACCCGGCCGCCGAGGACAGGTGGCGGCTGGAGTGGGGGGACGGGGTATACTTTAGCCACTTTGCGACCTGGCAGGCTGGAGTGGCAACCCTATTCTCCCCCAACCTACGGCCTGAGGTGCTAGGGGTCAATGAGGCCGTGTCGGGCCACGTGCTGCACCTTCGAGTCCGTATGGAGGGGCTCGTGGTTAATTTTGTTAATATCTATGCCCCGCAAATGAGCTCCAGGCGGCCACAATTTTATCAGCAGGTGTCCGACTTTCTCGGCACCCTGGATTCGCATGAGTGCCTGGTCCTGGGAGGAGACTTTAACACCACCCTCGAGGAACGGGACCGCTCAGGGGCCGAACTGAGTCCGGCCGCTGCGAATATTCTCCAAGGGATAGTTGACCATCATTCCCTAGTGGACGTCTGGCGTGACCATCACCCAGATGACACCTCCACGTTTACCTTTGTCCGGGTGGAGGCCCATCGGTCACACCACTCTCGGTTGGACCGTATTTACTTATCCCGTTTCCATCTTTCACAGGCCCACTCCTCCGCCATTCGGCCGGCCCCATTCTCCGATCATCATTTAGTCGCTGTAACGGTTTCCCTCCGTGCAGAGAGACCAGGGCCGGCCTATTGGCACTTTAATAACAGCCTGTTGGAGGACGAGAGCTTTGTGATGTCCTTCCGGGAGTTTTGGTTGGCCTGGCGAGAGCAGTGGCGTGCCTTTCCCTCGGTGCGGCGATGGTGGGATCTCGGGAAGGTGCGCGCCAAGCTCTTCTGCCGTGACTACACTCGGGGCACCAGCCGACGGCGAAATGCGGCGATAGAGCAGCTGGAACGGGAGGTCTTAGAGATGGAGAGGCGCCTGGCCGCCGATCCCGAGGACCCGTCCCTCTGCGGAGCGTGCCGGGAGAAGCGGGAGGAGCTCCGGGCCCTTGAGGACCACCGGGCCCGAGGTGCCTTCGTTCGATCCCGCATCCGCCTCCTTCGGGAGATGGACCGCGGCTCCCGCTTCTTCTATGCCCTGGAGAAAACGAGGGGGGCCAAGAAACACGTCACCTGCCTTCTTGCAGAAGACGGCACCCCCCTCACGGGTCCGGAGGAGATGTGTGGGAGGGCCCGTGACTTCTACACAAGCCTTTTCTCTCCGGACCCGACCGATCCTGACGCTTGCGAGGTGCTCTGGGAGGAACTCCCCACGGTCAGCGTGGGCGACCGAGACCGACTAGAGCTGCCTCTCACCCTGGCCGAGTTCTCGGAAGCCCTCCGTCGCATGCCCACCAATAAATCTCCGGGCATGGACGGGCTGACCGTGGAGTTTTACCGCGCGTTCTGGGACATTCTCGGCCCAGACCTAGTCACCGTCTGGGCTGAGTCCTTGCAGAGCGGGGTCCTCCCTCTGTCATGCAGGCGAGCGGTGCTCGCTTTGCTGCCGAAGAAGGGGGACCTCCGCGATTTACGAAACTGGCGTCCCGTCTCACTCCTTAGCACGGATTACAAAATCGTAGCGAAAGCAATCTCGCTGCGGCTAGGGTCCGTGATGGCGGACGTGGTCCACCCAGACCAGACCTATACTGTCCCGGGTCGCAGCATTTTCGACAACCTCTTTCTCGTCCGAGACCTTTTGGAACTCGGGCGGAGAGATGGTCTATCGTTCGCCCTCCTGTCTCTTGATCAGGAGAAGGCGTTTGATAGAGTAGACCATGGGTACCTTCTGAGCACTCTGCAGGCGTTTGGATTTGGACCTCAGTTTGTGAGTTTTCTCCGGGTGCTGTATGCCTCCGCGGAGTGTTTGGTTAGGCTCAACTGGACCCTGACTGAACCGGTCAGCTTCGGGCGAGGAGTGCGGCAGGGGTGCCCCCTCTCGGGCCAGTTGTATGCTCTGGCGATCGAGCCTTTCCTCTGTCTCCTCCGCAGGAGGATGACAGGGTTGGTGCTGCGGGAGCCGGAGCTGCGGCTGGTCCTGTTGGCGTACGCCGATGACGTACTCCTCGTGGTCCAGGACCCGGGTGACTTGGCGCGAGTGGAGGCATGCCAAGCCATTTATTCGGCAGCCTCCTCCGCCCGAGTCAACTGGGTCAAGAGCTCTGGCTTGGCGGTGGGGGACTGGCGACAGGTGAGCTCCCTCCCACCCGCACTTCAGACCATCCGGTGGAGTGCGGGTCCACTGCTCTATCTCGGCGTTTACCTTTCCGCCACGCATCCTTCCCCGCCGGAGAACTGGCAAAATTTAGAGGGCGGGGTGATAGAGCGGATCCGGAGATGGACGAGGCTTCTTCGATGTCTCTCCCTCCGAGGGAGAGCACTGGTGCTTAACCAACTAGTCCTGTCCACGCTCTGGTACCGGCTCAACACCCTGGCCCCGGCCCCGGGTTTCCTGACCCATCTCCGGAGATTGATTCTAGAGTTCTTTTGGTCAGGAATGCACTGGGCCCCTGTTGGAGTTCTTCATCTACCCCTGAAGGAAGGAGGGCAGGGCCTGAAGTGTCTGTACACTCAGGTCCGCGTCTTCCGCCTCCAGGCCCTGCAGAGGCTCTTTTATAGTGCAAGTAGTTCGGCGTGGAGCATACTGGCGCACGCCTTCCTGCGCCGTTTCCAAGGGTTTCGATATGACCGGCAGCTCTTTTATCTTTCTCCGAGGGGTTTTCCGCGAGACCTCTCCGGGCTGCCGGTCTTCTACCAGGACCTCCTCCGGACCTGGAAATTGTTTCTAACAACCAGGTCCGTGGCGGCCACCGTGGGGGCAGATCTCCTCATGGAGCCCCTGCTACACAACCCCCAGCTCCGTGTGCAGGTGGCGGAGTCCCGCTCGGTGCGCCAGAGGTTGGTCCTGGCGGAAGTCACGAGGGTCGGAGACCTCCTGGACTACGACCGGAGAGACTGGCTGGATCCCCTGATGCTCGCTCAGCGCATGGGGCTCTCCAGCCTTCGTACCCCCCGGCGCGTACTTCAGGAGGTGAAGGCCGCCTTGACCCCCGCTGCTCGGGCTTATGTTAGCCGAGCCTTGTGCGAGGGCGCACCCCGCCCATCCCTTACCCCGGGCCCGCCGGACCTTTCCATCGGGCCCCCACCCCGTAGATCCCAACAAACCCCTCACCCTTTCACTGCAAGCCGGCTGCACGAACTGCAGCCGGTTAGCTTTCAAATTGCTCTATGGAAATACTTATATACACTTACGCTTCACACCCTTCACGCCCACACCCTGGTGTCCCGCCCCCGATACAAAGTGGCGGGATCTCCTGCCACCTTTGGAGGGTGAGCAACCTCGGTGGGCCAGCCTGTATTCCACCCTGGTCCCAAGGCCCGTCGGGGACATCAGTTGGCGGCTCCTTCACGGAGCTGTGAGCACGGGCGTGTTTTTGACACGGTTTACCCCCATTCCGGACACTTGTCCTTTTTGTAATGTGAGGGAAACCCTGGCGCACGTGTATTTAGAGTGTGCCAGATTGCAGCCCCTTTTCCGGCTCCTCACAAATATTTTATTACGCTTCTGGCTTCATTTTCCCCCCCACCTTTTTATCTATACACTTCCCATTCGTGGCCCCACAAAGTCGCGGGATCTTCTGGTCAACCTCCTCCTAGCTTTGGCTAAAACAGCCATTTATAAAACCAGAGAGAGGAGGTTGGCCCATGAAGCGTCCTGCGATTGTGGGGCCGTTTTTCGATCCTCAGTACACTCACGTATCCGGGCGGAGTTCCTCTGGGCGGCGTCCACCGACTCCCTTGAAGCCTTCGAGGAGCGGTGGGCGCTGTCTGGGGTTCTCTGCTCGGTGACCCCGTCCGGTTCCCTCCGTCTGACCCTTTGATTGAGGGGAAGAGCGAGAGACGCCAGCCCCAGCCATTGCCGCTGTGGATACCATCATTCCTGTCATCTAGGAGGGGTCCTATAATACATGGGTGTCTACCCCCCCCTCCCTAAACTGCCCACCCCGCAGCCGTGCCCATCTTACCGGGCACTCTCAGGAGAGGGAGGATCGGTGACACTGGGCGCGGCACTGGGTAACTCGAGGGGGTGGAAGACCACGAGTGTCGAGGAAGCCCCCCCGCTCTAGGCCACCAGGTAACTCAGGAGGGTGGAAGACCACGAGTGTCGAGGAAGCCCCCCCGCTCTGGGCCCAGGCTAGCCTGAACACTTCTCCCTCCTGAAAGCTGCTGTGTTATACCTTCTGATTGCGTTGTTTTGTTGCATAGTTGTTTTGTTTCCTTTGGTAATTCTGTAAGCGTTACCAATAAATTTTCTTTTTGTTTCAAAAAAAAAAAAAAAAAAACCTTCCCTGTTACCTTACCCAGGGAAACGGGACCTACTTAGCCTGGGGCTAATATATCTGCCTTCTATTACTGTCCTATAGCCATCTGGCCTGACCCTGTCACAATATATACATATATGTGTGTGTGTGTGTGTGTATATATAATTGGACGTTAGTCATCTTGCACATTATAAATATGATCAAGTTATGATCACTTGTATTAAGCTACCATTATATTTTAGTTCTGTGATCAGTTCCTCTTTATCTGTTAGGAGAAGGTCTAATATAGAATTCCTCCATGTTGGCTGCAACATGTTTTGAGTTAGGAAATTGTCATCTATAATGTTTAAAAATTCCAAGTATGTTTTCGTACTGGCAACATGTGACCTCCGGCATACGTTACTCAAATTACGATTCCCCATGATCTCACAATTTTTTCCTCTATACATTATAGACAGGTGCATAAAGTGATAGCCATCCTGTTCCTTAGTGAGATTTGGTGGTCTGTAGCAGACACCAGCTAATACCCCATCTTGTGCTTTATCTATTATGATCATCCAGAAGCTTTTAAGATCATTTTATTTTGAGTTATCAGTGACACAGAAACAGTTAGTGCCATTTTTGACAAAGTCCCACTCCTCCCCTTTTGTTCATTCAATCCCTTGTAAATTGACATTAACATTCCAGTTGTGTGAATCATCCCACCAGATTTCAGTCATACCAACTAGGTTGAATTTAGACTCATAAATGGGCAATTCCAGTTTCTCTTGTTTGTTATCCAGGCTCCTAGCATTGGTGTATAGGCAATTCAAAAATTTCTTCTCTTTATGTCCTTTGATTAATTCTATTGTCAACATCCTTGCTCATAGACTTCAGAAGCCTATCCATAAGAAGTCTTATAGTGACATCTCATGTCTTGGCTTTGGGAAGGCAGCACATTGTCCCTGTTGTCTGCCTGTCCCATTTAGAATGTTCCTTTGAGTCTTCTGAGTGTCTAATCTCCAACAAGGTGCATCTGGCTTCCTTGGATGGTTGTTCCAAGGTTTGTGGGTAAGCTTGATTTTCTTACAAGTTGTGCTGAGCTGTCATCCACATATGTGTCCTGTACATCTCTCCATCCCCTTGAACCTGCTGGAACTTGATAAGTATCTTCCATAGTTTCAGTGCTGAGGAGTGGTATCAATTTGAAACCTCTAGCTGTATGGAATTCTCTTTGGTGGCAATAGTCTGTCTATCCTCATTGGTCTCCAGAAGTATAGAATGCCGCCATGACCTCTTGCCTCTGATGGTTATGAACTGCCAGGCCTCTTCTCTGACTTCTCTCACTGATTCCTTTGTGGCCATCTCCATTCTTCCTTGAACTTGGGGTACTGGTGTTTCCTAAATATGGCTGTCCAGGAATTTGGCTTCTCAGCAGCATCTCAGCTTGCCCCTCCAATTTTTCTCTAGCATAGCCACAAACTTGCACTTCACAGGAATCCCTTCTGTCTGAGAATGTGGCACATCCGTTGCAGGTCACCACCACTCTTCCATTGCTGGGCATCTTGATATCACATATGGTGCTGAACCTGGAAGGAAAGCCTCTCACAACTCCCTCTCTCAACTCTGTCCAAAACTGTCCTGTTAGCTGCCTCTGTCCGTGTCTCTTGAGTTCACCTAGTAAGTGACTTTTTATTTCAAGTCATCTCTGCTTTCAAGAAGATTTAACTAACACCCACAAACGCTGTTACTGTTATGTTGTTCCCATTTGGGAGTGCTACAGCCAGGGCTACACAGAGATTTTCAGAGGCCCAGGGCAAAATCTGAAATGGGACCATCCTTCTAAATATATTACCACTGACAGGAGGCCCTGGGGCGGAGGTGGGCTGGTTTGGAGCGCAAGCCACACAGCATAAACTTGGCTCCTGTCCCACAGGGCTGGGCCCTGTGCCCAGTGCCCTGCTCTGGGCATTGTGACCTGGTGCATGGGGTCATAGCACCACTTAGGTTTGGCTTAGTCACCCTTCCGTCATGACAGAGGGACTAGTTTTGGCGAGTGGCATTTCGACCCTGTGCATCAGGTAACGAAGTCACTCGGTTTGGGGGCCCTCTCAGATAGGAGCCTCAGATAAACTCCTCCCTCCCTCAGGCAGCCCTGGTTATAGCACTTGTATTCCAGGCACCCTATTGTGCCTCAGTGCATCTAATTCAAAATCAATGAAGAGGTCAATGTACGTTATGTGTGTAAGGGACTCCAGTGATGTTCTTTTAGGCATGAACTCTATTCCCTTCAGACCATTCCTTAAATTAAAAAAAAAATCTATTTGTACGTGTGTAGGGGATGCAGGAACAGTGACATAGGCAGAGGGTGTTTAATCCAGACTGTGTAACCCTTAAGCTGGGCTGAGTCAGCAGCAACAAGGGCTGGGTTCAATATGTAGGGGTTCATCTTAACAGTACAAAACAGAGCAAGCGCTAGCCCCCACCCAGTAGGCTGTGAAAACTTAACATCACTCTGGTTGCCTCTAAGAGGCAATACTTCCCCAATCGCAGGCACTGAGTGTGTGTAGAACAAAAGAGCAATTTATGAAAAGGGAGAGGGAGCTCAGCGTTAATTTGGGTAAACACCACCACCGCAGTTCAAAAGCATGTAACCATCAGTTAACAAGCGCCCATCCTACAGTAGTCTGGGCAGTGTCCTTCACCTCAGTTTCTCACCTTGTGTTGTGAGCGTACAACGAACAAATGTCCCTTTAGCACACCACTCCCCTTTCCCTCTGCTGCACCCCACTCACAGGGGGTTGTCCTTGCTCAGAGAAGACCCAGAGTTCAGAAGTGTGTTCAGATGGGTTCACCCCCATCCCAAAAAGGAGGAGGGTGTCAAGCAATGTCTCCACTTTTGCCACCACCTCTGCAACTGGCTCGCTGCCGCTGCTGTTTTCTCTGCCACCACTTGCCGCTGTGCTCTGCCATTGCTGGCTGCTCGCTGCTGTTGTCGCTTGCCACTCACTGCCACTTCCGTGATGCCCTGGTCTAAGTTTCCACCACTTAGCCCAGCTCTTACTGCTGCTGCCTCTTCGTTGTTTTTCACTGCCATACTGCCCTCCCCCCTGCCAACCAGGCCCAAGGCTTAGCCCCTAGGTCTGCTCACCAGTGATTTCAGTTCTAGCAATCACTGATCAGAAACAAGGATGCTCACTTGTGTCCAATCAGCTCTGTCTTTAAACACTGGAAAGGGGAGGTGAAATGGAGTCTAGGACTCTCTAGGCAGAGTCTACACCATCCTGTAGGTACCCCCTATCCTCTTTCCTTTCCCTGGGAATTTGGCATCCCCACCTCCTGCTTACTAAGTGAGGTTCTGTTTAGGGTGACCCCCTTAGCAGGGCATGCTAAGTATAGTTATGCTGCCCTTTACTCATACACTAAGGATAACAACATTTCATTACCTCTGCATCCAAAGTGATTTGTAACCCAAAACCAGTCAAAATTGATCACTTTGGCAAAACAACTCTGTCCTCTGAGCACCTGGGCAGAGTAAGTGTGTCAATGCACATACGGTCTGCACCTGAAGTCTTTCCCCTCAGTTCATTACTAGATGCCAGGGTCTGAATGAGCCCTTGCCTGCTTACATTTGGAATGGCATGATGTATAGAGGTTGGCATTTTAATCTGTATGGGCAAAAATATCTTGTGCCCTGTACTTAGAATCATAGAATGTTAGGGTTGGAAGAGACTTCAGGAGGTCATCTAGTCCAACCCCTGCTCAACGCAGGACCCATCCCCATTAAATCATCCCAGCCAAGGCTTTGTCAAGCCAGCCCTTAAAAACCTCTAAGGATGGAGATTCCATCTTCCCTAGGTAATGCATTCCAGTGCTTTCACCACTCTCCTAGTGAAATAGTTTTTCCTAATACCCAACCTAGACCTCCCCCACTGCAACTTGAGACCATTGCTCCTTGTTCTGTCATCTGCCACCACTGAGAACAGCCGAGCTCCATCCTCTTTGGAACCTCGCTTCAGGGAGTTGAAGGCTGCTATCAAATCCCCCCCCCCCACTCTTCTCTTCTGCAGACTAAATAACCCCAGTTCCCTCAGCCTCTCCTGTTAAGTCATGTGCCCCAGCTCCCTGATCATTTTTGTTGCCCTCCTCTGGACTCTCTTCAATTTGTCCACATTCCTTCTGGCCCAAAACTGGACACAATACTCGAGGTGTGGCCTCACCAGCGCCGAATAGAGTGGAATAATCACTTCCCTCGATCTGCGGGAAATGCTCTTACTAATACAGCCCAATATGCCATTGGCCTTCTTGGTAACGAGGGCACACTGCTGACTCATATCCAGCTGCTCCTCCACTGTAATTCCCTGGTCCTTTTCTGCAGAACTGCTGCTTAGCCACTTGGTCCCCAGCCTGTAGCAGTGCATGGGATTCTTCCTTCCTAAGTGCAGGACTCTGCACTTGTCCTTGTTGAACCTCATCAGATTTCACAGAATATCAGGGTTGGAAGGGAAGAGACCTCAGGAGGTCAAAGCAGGACCAATCCTCCAATTTGTCTAGGTCACGCTGGACCCTATCCCTACCCTCCAGTGTATCTACCTCTCCTCTCAGCTTAGTATCATCTGCAAACTTGCTGAGGGTGCAATTACTTAGGAGGACGTTCCATCCAGCAGAGAGATCGGCACTTACATGCACAAGATTATTTGCATACTTCCTGATTACAGAAGTATGTTATGGGGAAGTGAGATATGCAGAAAGGAATAAGGGATAGAATTGTTAGTGTGAATCCATGCATGTAATTGTATAACTTTTGTAAAGCTTTGTAAAGTTTTAATTCTTTTAGCTACTAATAGCAGGTGGTAAACAACAAGGAAAGAACAATCCATGAAAACACAACTGCCTTTCTTTCTGGGATCTGTTGAGGCTTTGCAGTGTATTCTCATCTCCATGGGCCAGCCACCCCACTATGTAAGGGGGGATTCTGTACTGGCAACTTAATCACTGTCGTGCACAGAGCAATACGTTTTATCCTGAAGCTGCTCTGGAATATATGGGTGCATTCTGAGGGACCAACAGTGAAAACACACCTTTCAGAATAACTTTATCAGTCATTTTGAGTACTTCAGTACCTGGGAACAGGGCCGTCCCTAACCATTTTGGTGCCCTATGCAGCCCCCCCCCCCGTGGGTGTGTGGGTGGCCCCAGGCCTCCGCAAGGAGGGGGCAGGAACAGGCTTGGGGGGCAAGGCAGAGTTGGAGTGCATTGGGGCCAGGTCACTCCACTTCCTGCTGCCTGGTGAGTGCAGGGCAGGCCTGACCCCTGCTGCAGTTCTCAGGTGAAAGGGTAGAGTCGGGGCGGGGCTGGGGCAGAGCAGGGCAGGGGCGGAGCAGGGCAGGGGCTTTGGAGAAGGGATGGAGTGGGGGGGGGGGCTGGGGCCATGGGGAAGAGACGGAGCAGGGGCTGGAGCAGCATGCAGCTGCTTAGGGCACCAGGAAATTTGGTGCCCTAAATTTCCTGGTGCACTATGCAGCTGTGTACTTTGCACAGTATAGGTAGGGACAGCCCTGCTTGGGGAAACCTCTTTACTACCCACATGTGGACCTGGAACACACACAACTTCAGCTCTCAAAATGGGATCTGTGTCCCCACAAACCCGGGATTGTGCAGTTGGGTTACATAGGACTGGGCTGCGCACAGACTTATCCTGGCTTCCACATAACCCATCAGTTACCAGGTGGTTCTTTCAGCTCTGATCCCAGCCCACCTCCTATTCCTGCAGCAGCGGCCCATCATTATACACCAACCTCGTGTCGATCTCCCCCACTGGGATTCATTGCAAGGGCTCCACAATTTAGGGTGACGTATCTGGCCACTGCCCAACCTTCCCCAAACATATAGGGCAGGGTCTGAACACACAAACAACCTGCCACAAACTTGGTAAAATGAAAAACAATTCTACAGCCACCATTACCAGCTTCCCAAGTGATTTGCATATGCAACCTAGGAGTTCACCTAATCTCTGATCTGACATGGATCACTGTCCTCACATAGAATCAATAGGACTCCTCGTGGGCTCAGGTGTCTGCTCCAACTGCATTGCAGGACTTAGTTCAGGTGGCAACAATGTATTAAAACATTCAGTGATGGGTCCTATACCCTTTGCACAGCGGCACAGGGATTGCAAATTGCTCTTCCCCCCGGTGTCAGTGTGGCAGCTATTTTGATGGAGGTATTCATGTTGTAGGGAAAGGCAAACAGAGGGTAGGAGAGGGTAGCTCTAAATTCCAACCAGGGCTCCATGGAAGACCTGCCGGCAGCGAGAAATGTGCCAAATCAGCATGTCTCCAGGCCAGCCCTGCCCTGTCCCCTCCCCCTCCTTCTGGGCCATTTCCAGTCGCTTTGCAGTTGTGACAGCTGGCTCTGGGTGCCCAGCAGAGAAGGGATGCAAATAGCTTTTGCCTGTGCACCACTCTCCCCGTAACCCACTTCTCCCACACAATTTCACACTGCCATGCGCCTGCAGCTGAGGTTCCAGCTATACACCATGAATCCAAATGTGAGCTTAATGCTTGTGTGTGGAGTGCTGAAATGAGACTATAGGCCAAACCTTCAGCCAATTTAAATTGGCATAACTTGATTGACTTCCATAGAGATATATTTCATAGTAACAGCCGTGTTAGTCTGTATTCGCAAAAAGAAAAGGAGTACTAGTGGCACCTTAGAGACTAACTGTCATAAATATAAAGGGAAGGGTTAAACCCCTTTGAAATCCCTCCTGGCCAGGGGAAAGCTCCTCTCACCTGTAAAGGGTTAAGAAGCTAAAGGTAACCTCGCTGGCACCTGACCAAAATGACCAATGAGGAGACAAGATACTTTCAAAAGCTGGGAGGAGGGAGAGAAACAAAGGGTCTGTGTCTGCCTGTAGTCGTCTTGGCCGGGGTTAGACCAGGAATGGAGTCTTAGAACTTTTAGTAAGTAATCTAGCTAGGTATGTGTTAGATTATGATTTCTTTAAATGGCTGAGAAAAGAATTGTGCTGAATAGAATAACTATTTCTGTCTGTGTATCTTTTTTGTAACTTAAGGTTTTGCCTAGAGGGGTTCTCTATGTTTTTGAATCTAATTACCCTGTAAGATATCTACCATCCTGATTTTACAGGGGGGATTTCTTTATTTCTATTTACTTCTATTTTTTATTAAAAGTCTTCTTGTAAAACACTGAATGCTTTTTCATTGTTCTCAGATCCAAGGGTTTGGGCCTGTGGTCACCTATGCAAATTGGTGAGGCTTTTTATCCAATGTTTCCCAGGAAAAGGGGGGTGCAAGTGTTGGGAGGATTGTTCATTGTTCTTAAGATCCAAGGGTCTGGGTCTGTAGTCACTTAGGCAAATTGGTGAGGCTTTTTACCAAACCTTGTCCAGGAAGTGGGGTGCAAGGTTTTGGGAAGTATTTTGGGGGGAAGGATGCGTCCAAACAGCTCTTCCCCAGTAACCAGTATTAGTTTGGTGGTGGTAGCGGCCAATCCAAGGATGACGGGTGGAATATTTTGTACCTTGGGGAAGTTTTGACCTAAGCTGGTAAAGATAAGCTTAGGAGGTTTTTCATGCAGGTCCCCACATCTGTACCCTAGAGTTCAGAGTGGGGGAGGAACCTTGACACTAACCAATTTATTTGAGCATGAGCTTTCGTGAGCTACAGCCCACTTCATCGGATGCTCACCAATCTGAGGCCCTATACCTCAGACTATCACTTTTGCCCTTCATCAGGGCAAAGAGCAGACTGTGTTGTGGTGCGCAGCCCTTCAGTGACACAATGACCAGGGAATGGTGGTGCTACCAGCTCATTGAAACGAAGAATTAAAAAAGAAAACTGCTGACCGTGCACGAACAGTAACTGCATTTGTCCCACAATGTGTTTTATCCCACAACCCTCTCCCATCCCTTCTTTCTTTCTCTGCTTCCAAAGAAAGGCCTGGGGGAACGAACGGACATGGTGGTCAACAAACTAAGGCACAGGTGAACCGATGAGTGAAGTCAGTTCCTCTGTCCAGGACCCTTCACTAAAAACATCTTATCTGTTCTCCCTTAAGCAAGGGGGACTAAGTTGAGAAGTGAGGCTATTAGGTCCCCATCCATAATAAAAGACTCCAGAGAGTAAACTTCAGTATCTTCAGTTGCTCCCAGAGATGATCTTGAAGCCAGTGCAGATGATGGAGCACATAAAGCATTTTCTGAGCACAGAACATTTATGCTCACTTGTTGGCAGGTGCAGCTGAAAAGGAACACTACCTCTGTAACCCTTCTTGTGGGAAAACGATCCCCCCAATGGAAGGTCTTTCAAACGCTGAGCATCAAAACAAATTACGTTTAGGAAAAAATATGTGCATGCAACACCTGTTGTGCGAAACCTGTTACGCAGGCATCTTATAGTTCATATCGATGGGGAAATAAAAAGTACAATTTTTTGGTAGCCTATTGGAGTAAGTAGGCAACTATGTTTTAAATGGGTCAGTGATAGCCCATGTGTGGCTCATTTCTGACTGAATATATATAGTTTGTGGATTTCAGCCAATACTGAGAATAATCCTCTATTATTTATGTTGATTCACAGTCACAAACGTGTCTTGATTCAATATGTGACAGATTGCCAAATCCTGTCTTGCTCTGACACCACAGAGCATAGTGGACGCTGACAATAGCAACAAAGAAACCACCATCCACTTAGTATCTTTTACATCATCTAGTTTCTCAGCAACTTTAACCCTAGTGGGCTAAAACTCATGTAGTAAAATAATTACATCAACAAGCTTGCTTCTCCCAAAATGGAGAAGAAAACTAAATTTGTTTGCTATGTAGACTCTTTGCATGCATCTTTGTTTTTGTAGTTATCAGTTTATTTCTTCAATGAAATTGAATTTGACACATCATCTCTTTTTAGGTTGTTTGTTGTTTCAGTGTTTGCACTTTTAAAATCACAGTAGGGGAAGTTTTCTAAGCAACCAGATCAAGAAGGAATTTGCTAGAATTAGAAAATCGAAGCAGAATCATTCAAAAACTTGGAGACAGCATGCTTGTGTGGAGGAGAAGCATTGAAGGCTGAAACAATGGTGCATAAAATATCCCAGTAGGCCATCTTTCAGGCAGTCTTTGCAGAGAGCTCAAGAAATGAACAGCCCCAAACTCTGAACTACTCTGCTACCATTAGAAATGATCCTTCACCCTCAAAGTCATCCTCTTGGGTCATGCTTTAGTCATATTGTCTGGGTGACATGGGATAGCTTGCACTGCATTGGAGAAACAGATTACTTAATTGTTCAGCACGGTCTATCCTGTACCTGTCAGAAGCATTATGTGCCCTTTTAAAAAGTGCTGTAGATAAGAGTGTTGCAAATGGGTTTATTTCAGCAAGCTCACTCGCTTGATAGGATTTGTCCCAAAGTCTGCTCAAACACACCTAGCAGTCTTCTTTCTAACCCTACTTCAAAGCTGTTACCATTCCTTCACTGTCAATTAACGAGTTCACTATTTTTCAAAATATTTACTAAATTCATATTTTTCATGCTGCTAGTCTGAAGTTGGTCTCTGAAAATAAGATGCTCAGGGTTTTGTCCTACTTAGTTAAAAGATGGTTTGGAAAAAACAACCAACCTCCCAGTTCATGGCCCTAAATATGTGCATAACTTTTAATACATGAGTAGTCCCATACTTAAAGTTATGCATGTGCTTAAGTAACTTGCTGAATTGGTGTCTAAGATTGTAAAGTCTTTGAGGCAGGGATTATCATTTATTATATTTTTATTTATTATGTATTTTATTTTTATATAGTGCCTAATGTGGGACCCTGACCTGGTTGGGAACTCTAGGCACTACCCTAAGATAAATATTTAATAATAATATTAATAAAACAATCTAAATAGCCCCCAAATTGAAATGTATTTAAAATCTGGATTTGAGATTGTATTTTCATCTTGAACCCTGTTGTGTGAGAATAGCACAGAACTAGAGAAAAAAGTTGATTTCGTCTCAAGACTGAAAAAGGGTCTTTATTGGAATAATGAACAGTATAAAACCTAAAGCTACACTAGCTCTCTGCTTCTCTCTAGAGCCTTCCCCACCTACAGATTGAAAAGCACAATACACACACCGCCCCCTGCTTTTTCTGTACAGTCTTCAACAAATAAACCAACTGCATGAAACAGGAGAACTTGCAAATCCAGGTGAATTGATCAGATAAACCCTTATCCAGAAGTTGACCAGATCAGGATGAATGATGAAATTGGTGACTTATTTGGATCTAGAATTTGTTGTTAAAGACTCTTATCAATAGGATTATTCTACTTCAGGAAGGCTGGGGTCTAAGAGCTATTTCTAACAGCATTACACAGCTGGATTTGAAATCATCAGAAAATGGTACCTAGTTCTCATGCTTACATTAGTTAGTTTCAGCCATGTAGTAACTTGGGTTCAGTTATACCCATTAATAGCAACTACTATTTTTCTCATCCAGTGCTAGCAGACTGGGCTTTGGTTTAAGGTTGGATAAGCTTACAGCCGCATTATGGCAGTAAAGTGAAACCTTAGATATAGCATCCCTTAGCCTCAAACACTGTAGACAGGGTCACTTAGGAGAAAGCCCCCAGAAAAAAAAGTTTTGCATGCTTCCAGACCATGGCTACTGGTGTATGCTGAAACATCATCAAATGCCAGTATTGGGTCATGGTCATTAGATTATAAAGTGGACTCTTGGATCTATCAGTCTCATGCCTTAGTTCATTTCCACTTCCTGCAGCTTTGCAGAATATTGCTTATTTGCCGTTGAAAGATTTCTGGGACACTTGTGATGCTCAGCAGAAGAGAAGAAAACAGTATCTTTGAAACAGTATTATAAAAGTGTCAGTTTAAGATAAATCTAGCATAAAAATGCCCACAGTTATTTTATATTACTTTGAATGGTCAGTGAAATCTAGATTCAGACTAAGCAACTTGGAGAACTTTTTTTTAATTTTAAAGAAAAAAGTGGCACTGTTATTTGTTCTTTATTTTCAAACTATATTGGAGCACAGAACAACTGGTGTATTCCACATACTTGCATACATACTCCCTACACTGAAACAACCCCATTTGGATAAGCAACCAGACATTTGAATTGTGCCAATAGAGTAGCTCTGTGCCAGCCATACGTATTTAAATATAGAGGTTTGCAAGTGCTAGGAGTACATGCAAATTTGGGGCCTTATTGACTAGCTCTAGTGATGAGGATGGAATTTCTGCAATAAATAGAAAATTGACATGTGTTCTGATTATGGGATGCTAGTCTTGTACAAATTTAGAGGCAATTTCTTTTCCCAGTTACACATGTGTAAAGATAGCGTAAATTACCTTCAGTGAGTTTGAATCAAATTACTCTGGTGTAACAGAGCAGAATTTTGTCTTTGGATATTAGATAGTTACTATCATGAATACTAGTAATTAAAATCAAAGTAAATTAGTGATGAATAAGAAATGCTGTTTTTACATATCCCAAATTTTACTCTAAGCCTCTGAAGCCATTTCTCAGACTCATGAAAGATTTCATCATTGGAGAAGGGCTTAACCAAAAGCCCAGATCCATAACTTCCAAACTGTGTGTGTGTGGTGGTGCAAAATAAACCTGGATCTGGATCTGAACATTTACACATTGTCTTTCTCTTTATGATGACCTGAACCAAATCCACCTGAACTTTGGGGTGTTCAGAATCTGGAGCCAGATCAGAATCTTTCAGATTGTGTTAATCTCTGTTTACACTTTTCACACAATTGCACTGACATGGAAGTGTTCAAATGAAGAATCTATCTTACAAAATCACCCTGAAAGATTGCTTTGTTTGCATACATATACCATGTCGTAGAAGTACTGTGAGTATCTGTATATTTTCATCATCCCCAGAGGAAAAGATAGACCATACTAAATGCTACCCTCATTCAGACTTCATATTGTTCACCCCCTATCCACCATCTCCTGCCTCCAATCACTGATCAGGATTTCCTAATAAAATAGCTAAAAAATGTAAACTTTATAGTATTATACAGAAGCCTTGAATTCCATTGAAGTTTTATTTTTAAGGAAACAAATCTAACAGATTACTAAAATGTGCAGGTCTATTGTACAGCCACATAAAAAGCTTTATGTTTCTGAGCTACAATGTTCTTACATTTCAGATTAGGACACTGGAAAGGCTTTCTGGAGGTCTAATTAAAGTGCTTGACTCATTCCCATTTCCAATGTGTGGCTGTTGCTATACACTTACATTGGCATCGTACTCCCTAAGATACACAACATTTCTCGCCCCCCCACCCCCTGCTTACTCTTGAAGGCAACAATTGTTTTCTCTTTCTTAATTTCAAATGCTAGAATCAGTAAAATACATCCTTTCCTGTACAGATCACTTGGGCCATATCTACATTACAGGTGTACCATTATTACGCTATAATGTAGATGCTTCCTACCTCAACAGAAGGGGATTTTTCATTGATGTAGTTAATCCACTTCTCTGAGAGGCTGTTCTTCCACTGACCTAGCTGCATCTACACCTAACTACAGCACTTAGGGTACAAATTTTTTCCACACCTCTGAGTGATGATCAGGTTGTTCCAATTTTTAAGTGTACAGCTGGCCTTGGGAAGAGACAGTAAAGAAATGTAAAAGTGTCATCATTTGCTAAACAGCAGGAAGTTCAACTGCAGGGAACTGAAATGAAAATTGCTGGGAGCCGACAGCAACTTTTACAGTCATGTCCACTGTAGTTTTAGTCCTAAATCATACACATGTGTGTATGAAAAGTAAATGCATAGAAAGTTCTGTACTTACCATAGCGTCAGCAACTCCGTGTCTGCAAGTCTGGTAAAGAGCATGTACTGCAATATTGTGAGGCAAAAATGTTCTGTCCTTCAGAGTGCACTTCCTTTTTTGAAAGTCTGTGTGGTCTGTCCAGCCTTCACAGGAAGCCATAACAGCAAAATCCTTATTTTGCATATTATCAGAGGCCTAACAATGCTTATAGCTGTATGTATTTTCTTGGGATACAATGTAGTACTGAGAAGGACAAGTGAAAGTGAATTAACATATGTTCATTATATACTCTCCAAAAGGATGATAAACAGGTTAATGACTATAAACATTTTCTCATTAGTGCTTGGTTGAGTTCAAAATCCTATTTTGACTCCTTTCTTTTTAAAAGCCTTTCATGCTTGTTTTCCAGCAACATTCAAATGTCCAGGCTTTGGTAACGCCTTCCTTAATCCATCACCTTCCGGGTCTAACACTGAGGGGTGTTCGGAATTTGAATCCAGAACCCTGACTCTAACAGGTGGAGCAATAACCCTCTATTCAAATACCCCTGAATGTTGGCTGTTCAAAATTCCACTCTAGATCGCAACAGAAAGGCATGATGGTTCAGGACATGTTCCTGCTCTAGCACACGTGGAATGTGGTCAAGTCAGTTTCTCTATGCCTCAGTTCCCCTCTGTAAAAAATGGGAATAATAATACTTCCCTATTTCACGGGGTGTTGTGAGGATCGCTAAATTACAATAGTGTGAGGTGTGTAGGTACTCCTTCAATGCGAACCAATAAGTACTTAAGATAGGCCCATGCTACAAAAGTCTCTCTCTCTTTAATTAACCCCTCCCTGCCAAACCATTTGCTTAGATAAGATGCAATACCAGGCAAAAATCAGAAGTAGGGGGAGTGATGGTGCTATTTCTGATGTTCTTATCTTTTGTCAGTGATGCCTCCCTGAAAGCGTTTCTGTAAAAACCTTCAGTGATTCAGAGCCTGAGGCAGATGTAAGGCAGGCTGGGTTGGCTCACATTTCTTGTGAAATCAACAAGGGCCTTTTCACGCAGAATAATCACTCTGGCATGCTTTTTAAGCAGCATGCACGTAGAGTAACCAATTTTACTATATGTGCTATTCCTCCTCCCCCGAGTTTAACAATGAGCGTGAAAGCTTTAAATATAGATTTAGAAACCTCTGTCATGAGCAGCAGTAATAGCAGCTCTGGCAAGAGTCCGTCTCTTGGTACTATGTTCACTTGCTCTCCCACACAGCAGTTCTCAAATGTTACCTCTCCTGGCCCCCGCAAAAAATTCATAATAAACCAAAATGTTAGTTCCATGAATATTCAGAGCTTTAAAAACTAGGGGAAACATCCAAATAGTTTCTAAACATTTTATTGACTAAGAATATGGATGTAACTCTCAGCAGGAAGATGAAACAGGATGTGTGGTGAAGAGCAGGAGATGAGATAGTAATTAAATTAGATGAAGGTTTTTTTAAAAAATTGGATGTCACAATAATGGGATTCCACCAAAACCAGTAACTCTTCACCCAGCTCATCATATAAAAAGTCTGACATGTCATTGTGAGGATCCCAAAAACATCCCCCAAACCCAAAGTTACTCTTCCTATCTACAACTACTACTGCCTAGTTTTTATACAGTGTTTTTCATCAGCAGATCTCAAAGCGCTTTACCATGGAGGCAAGTACAATTATCCCCATTTTCCAGAGGGGGAAACTGAGGCAAGATAGGTGAAGTGACATGCCCAAGATCACCCAGTTGCAGAGTCAGGAATAGAACCCAGTCCCAATGCAGTGTTCCATCCACTAGGCCACCCTCTTTCCTACATTAAGTACTGAGAGTTATCATCAGGGGCACTTCCTCATGTCTGATGTATGCAAAAATATGCCGTGCTATATTCTCATTTGCTTTCTCAGTGTAAAGGGAGCCTGAGTATAAATATGAATCAAGCCCATTAATTTTTGTGTTGCAGCTATAACCAATGGCAAACAAACAGATGAAAGGTAGGTTAGACTTTGGTCGATGAGAAAATGATTTGATTGTCATATGCATGTTTTTTTTCCCAATGTTATGCCTCACTCTGCTAGCTGGGGACAGAACCTGTGTTTGAAGAGCAAGGAAGAAAGCTAGAACAGAGAGAAGAAAGTTAGGAAGCCAGTAAAGCTGGGAAGTTGGGGAGGGTCCAAGTTGGGAGCCTGTCAGGTTGTCTGGAAAGTGGCAAGGGGGCCTGAGGAAGAGGTTATGGGGAGTGGCTAAAGCTGGGTATCTGTCATGTCATGGAGAGGGAGTGGGAACCTGTCATTGCCTACCCAAATCTTCTGAGATTTGACCATCACTAATTCCAGGCAGGACACTGCCAGTCCTGCAGCCCCTGGCTACCCACTTGCAGCATGCCCCTGCTAGCTGAACAACACGGAACTAGGAAACAATAAGTCAAGAGAAACAAAAGATTTAAATGATTTACATTAATATTTCTCCTTTTTTTTTTTTCCAATAATGACAAATTATTTTTTCTTGGAGGCATTGGGTAGCATGTATCCCAGTGCTAAAAATAAAATAAATAAATAAAAATGCACATTGAACACCAATCACACCAGCTAATCTCCTTAAACATTTATTTTGATCAGATTTTGTTTTTGATTAGCAACTGTTTAAGCTATAGGCACTCATGAAGCATACAATTCCATTGGGCTGATCTCTCTTCTGCCAACAGGAACCTTGAGCAGTAGAATAATTGCAGCGTTCATGCATGTCTTTGAAGGCTGTATTGCTTTCCATAAGAAACACCTGTCAAAAGAAAGATTAGAGAATTCACATAGAAAGTATCTATCATGTCAATCAGATAGTTTGCCTTATTTTAAATAGTGAATGTCACAGCTTACTGGAAACATGATTTCAGTGTCTCTCTAATATGATTCTAATGTAGGCTGAACAAGTCAAAGAAGGCCTGATTTTTCAGAAGTGCTTAGCACCTATAACTCTGATTGACGTCAGCTGGAGTTATGGGCGCTTAGCGCTTCTGAAAGCCAGGGCTTCAATGTATTTTAATTGGGTAAGGTGATTTGATTGTGCAATACAGTAGGAAACATATTTGGATATGTAGGCTCGGTGTACATTATTATGACATTTACCTTCCGGACTGTGTTATAAACAGGGCCAGTTGTGAATTGCAGGAGTAAAATAAAGCAGTTCCTGTGATTTTAAGGACTTCAGTTAGCTGGAATGGAGAGGAGGTGCTAGAGATGTGGCTCCCTTGTTGAGGGATGCGTGGCCCCCACACAAGCTCTAACTTAAACCACGGGCATGAATGCCCTACGGGTGTTACACTTTTAGAAGACAACATGGCTGAGCTGCGTTCCAGCGTGCCGGTTCTGTTCCCAGTCTTGCCTGCGCCCTGAAAGCAACGTGTCCCTCCTTCCCCTGACACTGTGGGTGAGAGTGCGAGCTGGCACAGGGAGCAGTGCAGCTGTCTCTACCAACAGAGAGTTCCCCATGTGCTGGGGGACTTCTCCAATGGCTGGTCCCTATTGGCTTAAAGCCACTTTGCACCGGAAAAACCTTACAGGCCTTTCCTACATATTTGCTGTTTTTGCAGGGTTTTTCTCCCCAAATTAAATAAAAAAAACAGTTTTCATCATTTCAAGGTGAAAGACTCAAAGCTGCTGTTAAAGTAATACTAGGAAGTCTTACTAAACTCACCAAATAATAGAATTCAGGGTTAAGAACTTTCAACTCCATTGTTTACATCTCATAGAGAGGCAGACAGACAGAAACTGGGAGGCTCAGTCTGACTGGAATCAGGGCTCAATTTTCAGCCTGG
Organism: Lepidochelys olivacea; assembly: GCF_965140295.1. Taxonomy (NCBI): domain Eukaryota; kingdom Metazoa; phylum Chordata; order Testudines; family Cheloniidae; genus Lepidochelys; species Lepidochelys olivacea. Next base: position 28,306,813 of record NC_140415.1, read on the forward strand.
ACTTAGCCAAGATCCCCATTCTTGTGCCTGCAATTTTGTGAGCACAACATGGGTCATCGAGATGCCCAGCTACCCAATTTGCAGGTGCACCATAACGGAGCACACAATTATTTGCATCCAAAAATTTCAGACACAAGATGGAAAGTCAGTTTTTAAACACAGTCTCAGAACATGGATCTAAATCAGATATTTAACAGGGTTTATTAATTTCATATGGATGATGCACACAGAATATTTCCATTGGGGTTGCTTTGGGAGGGATACAGGTCGTGATGCAGCAAAACCTTTTCATTTAAATACACTTGTTATGTTGGAAGGTGTTAATGGCTGCCACCAAGCAGGTCTGATCTAGAGACACCCAGACCTTGTTAAAGCCATACAGATGCTAACCAACCTTCCTTCAGGCAAAATGGAAGAAACAACTAAATGCCTCTTTATGCAGTAATAGCTGGAAACAATAGAAATTCAATACCCAAGTCAGTGGTCCACATGGCAAGGCCAACCAGAGGTTAAAAACTGTGTGGGTTGAGAGATTTCCCTGGGACTGATTGCAAACACAGCAGCTAATGGCTGGCTTAGCAAGCCATTTGTGTGCGAGAGGCAGAAAGCAGAGAAAGCCAGCTGAAAGGGAGAAAGCAGATGTAAACAAACAGGATTGCACCAAAGAATACCTGGCACAGTTCATCAATTTCTCCTTCTACTGGAAGCAAACCTGTAAGGCACCAAATACTGTTTGGGCCAAAGGGCAACAATACATTACCATCACAGTGAGGTGCTACTCACCTTTTTTAGACTTGCACAATTATTTTGCCTGAGAACAGTGGCTTTTTTCGATGCTGTCACCTTGGCATGGCCTGCCCCCTGGTCCTGGAGCAGGATTATTACACTGACGAGTTCGAGCGCGTTCTCCTTGCACGCAGTGGGACCAAGCAGTCCAGCAGCTCCAGCCCCCATCGGTGACCTTTTTATCTGTATTGGGCCAAACCAGCATTAGTCCAGCAACCTGCTGCCTTGGGTGTAGTGGCACTGGTGCAACTGTTCAGGAAGTAACTATTTTGAAGTAGCACAAGATGGAACAGAATTCAGCCCAGACTCTCAACTATGGTGGCTCTAGAAACCCAAAGCAGTAAAACTAATTTTCATCACAAAGAACCAACAGATTGGATGCTGAAAACACATAGGGCCAATGGCACTACTGGGTGCTCAGCAGTTTTGAAAATCCAGCCATATATGTAAGTGTCTAAAAATCAAATGCAGAGCCTCACTTTGGACACCCATTTTGACACAAGGAATAAATCTATTGCATAAGAAGGAGCCATTTCTACAGAGTCGCTTTTCATGGCAGAACTGCATTAAAAATAGCCATTTTCCTTGTCTACGCTGGGAACTGGGATTATTTATTCTGCAGAAGAGAAGAATGAGGGGGGATTTGATAGCTGCTTTCAACTACCTGAAGGGGGGTTCCAAAGAGGATGGATCTAGACTGTTCTCAGTGGTACCAGATGACAGAACAAGGAGTAATGGTCTCAAGTTGCAGTGGGGGAGGTTCAGGTTGGATATTAGGAAAAGCATTTTCACTCGGAGGGTGGTGAAGCACTAGAATGGGTTACCTAGGCAGGTGGTAGAATCTCCTTCCCTAGAGGTTTTTAAGGTCAGGCTTGACAAAGTCCTGGCTAGGATGATTTAGTTGGGGATTGGCCCTGCTTTGAGCAGGGGGTTGGACTAGATGACCCCTGAAGTCCCTTCCAACCCTGATATTCTATTCTATACGATATGCTGGGGGCCAGATCTTCAGCTGGTGTAAACTGGTGCAGCGCCATTGAAGTCATGGAGTTATGAGGATTTACACCAGCTGATAATGTTTAATTCACTATTGTAGACACAATTTACACTGGTGTAGCTAACCATCCATGACATATAACTGGATAAAATGCCCTGGTGCAAATTGTACCACATCAGTGCAAATTGTGTCTACACTAGGGGGTTGCACTGGTTCAGCTCCACCAGTGGCTAAAAACCCAGTGTAGATGATGTAGACTATGCTTTATATAAATAGCTACGATTACCTTAGTGTTTGTATTGTTCCTTACACTTACTACATTATAGCAAATACTGAGTAATGTTTTTTAGTTATCGAAGGCTTTGGGCAAATTGTGAAGGATGAGCGCTACAGGGCAGAGAGTGTTACAGCAATCAAAAGTTGGTAGCAATCAAAAGAAGATTGCTGTCCCTGCCATTGTCCTGTGTGTTAATAGGAAGCAGGGAACAGTTGGTAGCAGGGCTGGAGCACAAGAGAGACTTTGTGACGTAGAGATGGGACTTGAAATGTTAGGCTGCCTGCTTATTGGCACCTACAATATACTGGACCAATCTAGCTGTAAGCCTGCATTATGTGATCATGCAACATGAGGCATACATTTCTAAGCACTGGGCTTTTGCAGAAAACCTGAAGAAACCCAGCTAGGAAAATGGAAATGGCTCTCTTGCCTGAATCTGATTCTCTGCTTTGGTTCCATGCCATTGCCAGTCGACATTCTTGCTCAGTTAATTTTCTTGTTTGAGAGAGTTTTTGGATATCTTTACAAGGCACAGTAATGGACAGGGGATAGAGAGATGAATCTCTTCTCCACTTAACAGAAATACTTTACAGGCTAAAAACTAACTTCCATCCCTCATGCCCAGCTGAATAGGTCAGCAGAGTGTGTAAATCTGTTCTTAGATATAAGAACTTACAGATCGTGTTTAATTCTATCTGGATAGAGACCATATTTTCAAAGTAAGCTCCAACATACATGCTGACAACATCTTAATTTATGTCTGCTTAGAACATTGACAGTGCATGAATATCTACTAACCTTCATCTACTCTTGATTTGGGGATTTGGCAGGCATCTCCCTTAAAATAGCTGGAGCATAGACATATGCACTCTCCATCCACCAGCAACAAGGTGCCACCATTTTTGCAGGGTTTGCATTTGCACACACTGTACTCTGTAATGTATTCCTCAATGGCTCTTTCCAGATTCTGTTTCTTTATATGTGCATCTTTCATGTTTACTGGAACAAGAGTATATATTGGAGATGGCTGTAAAGGAAAAAACCCCATACATTATAGACATTATTTCCCCTATAATCATGTCTAAATCCTTTCCATATACAAATCTTTAGAAAAAGTTATTTTAAACAAATCCTTTCTTCTGATAACATGAAGTCTCCTTACTTATAGTTTGCACCATGTATCTGGTATAACGATTGGATGTGGGTTATTTTAATCCTGCAGCAATGGCATGCAGACCAGATAGCTCAAGATTCAGATCCCCATAGTTGCACCCAAAATACATTACAGAGCCCACTGACATAGTCTTCATCCAAAGAATGGGTTGGAAAATGATATTGACTATAACATTCTTATATAAATAAATCAACAGTGCACCCATCGCCTGGAATGCTCTGTTCATTTCTGGTCACCTTATCTCAAACATGTTTATCTAAAAGATACATTCTAGTTCAAACAAGAATTATTTCAGGGCAGTTCTATGGCCTGTTATACAGGAAATCTGACTAGATGAACACAGTGGTCCCTTCTGGCCTTAGAATCTATTAATCCATTAAGAAAGACCAAAGCTACTAAGATGAAGAAACTAACTAACAGTTAATGATAAGCAAAGTAATTCTTGATATTTTCCTCACCATAGGAAAGGGAACTTTCACAGGTAATTATGATATATGAATTTGTAACATGGCCTAGAAGAAACTCTCCTTACCTTCTGCTGGATCACCACTGGAGCATCAATCAGTGAGTTAGCCCACTGTATATAATCCTCTACATCAACCACTTTGGCATTCCTCAGTAGCATTTCTTTTATTTTCACAGAAAAATCAATCTTCCCTCCCTCAACCAAAGAAATGATGTCATCAATAACTGCATCATCATCATGAGTGTCTACAGAGAGAGAGTGCAAGCGAGAGAAAGAGAGAGAGAGAATGACTGGAAGTTTAATGGCCACAGATTCTAGCACAAATCAGCTCACGTCTCCCCAAAGTAACTAGAAGGAAGATTCCATCCTATAAGACTGTGGTGAAATCTCATTTAACTTTGCTAATTCTCCATCATTTGTGAGAAATCTCACTTTATGAATTTTGCAATCACACCAAAATGCCAAAAATGTAAGAAAAGAAAAAGGGCTTCTAAGGGGTTAGCATGGCACGGATGGACAGGTGGGTAAACCAGATGTCACAGAAATGTAGGATGTAGTACACATTGTTTAATGAGTGGCATAGTATCACCTGAGCTGCACTAGGAAAGGATAAAGGTTAGACTGGCCTGGGTAGCACAGCTAAAAGTTGAGTTGCATGAACAGAGCAGTGCAGGGAAGCCTGCAACACCTGCCTGTCCTGTGCTTGGTATTAAATCCTTCTCCCTCAGCCTTTTATGAACACTGTATTAGGTTAGACATTTAACTGGTTTTAAAAGAAGGGGAAGAAATCAACATCCTCTCTCTTTAAGCAAAAGAGTTTGCAGTTTTGATCACACAAACTAAAGATACACTTACAATTAGATTTCCTGTTGATGCTTTTGCATTTACCACCTTTTACACCACCTTGGAAAGCCAACTCTTTATTTACTAGACTGACATCTAAATGATAACCGAGACATTTCTTTACATCATCTTCCGTGACTTCTGCAAATGCAATTAATTTGGAGATCATTAGGGGAAAATGCATATTTGGTTTTAAAAACAAGAAAATAAGAAAAAATGAATATGATTTTATACTTCTTGAGGCCAAGTTTCAGGACTGCTGAAAAAACGTGTTGCCTTCATTCTTCCGCTGTCTTTCACCCCCTCTCCCTCTCCCAGGTTATGAATTCAATGCAGTTTGCCTCTGGAGTTTCGACCTATTGGTGGGCTGCCCAGTGATTAGGAAAACTCTAGGAACACTCCCTCTATTCGCAACTCCTTAAAAAGTAACATTCTCCTGTTTTCCAGGGCTGCCCTTCCTTGAGGGATGATTCTTCCCCTCTTTCCTCTGGGGATTGTGTCTTTCTCTGTTGCTTCTCATTTCTTTTTTTATGTCTGTTGTATCACTGAATCCTCTCAATCTTTTCCTTCCCCATCACCCAGTCTTACCCAAACTGTTTCCTGGATATTCCCCTCTTTCTACCATAAAGTTAATGTAACTTTATTAATCTGTTCCATGCCCGCCCTCCCACCCCATCACGACCACTCTTATTCTACCCTTTCTCTCGTACAGCTACTCTTTTCTATCTATTGATCGTAAATAATTGAAGTCTAATCTTGTTCTACCACTGCAGTCAATGGGAGTTTTCCCTCAAGATCAGTGCCTCAGAGAGCACCTATCACCATAGTATCTAGCTGGTGAACACAAGAATATAAGTATGTATAAAGGACTTCTCTGTCTCAACTCCTTGCTTATTGCCTGGGCTGACAGGGAATTTTAATGCCATAAGGGGCATGTATTTATTTGTTTGGCTTCAGAATTCGCATGAGAATTATTTTTTTCTTTATTTTAGAATGATCACTTCAATCTACCACAAAAGCCATACCTCCCAACACTGTATGTGAAGAAGGATTAAGTTACTGTTTTCCTATCTCAACCAGAGAAAAATTCCAATATTAACATTAAAGGCTGTAAAAAAGTTCCAACACAGCCAAATACAGCATCTGCATTCAGTAAGGTTCTTGATTTTACTACCAATTTAGATGTACAAAGAGATCAAATGACAAGTTACCTATGATCACAAATTGAATTTTGTAGCTCAGCTAGCATTAGGATTTGGGATCCTCTATGAACCAGACCACATGGTCACCAACCACTAGTAATATTTGAATACTGTAGTTTTTAAATAAAAGGTTTTCACGGATGACAGACTTCCATTAAGATTGTTATAAAAAGATGGCCTTAAAGTGAATGAGCCAGATTCTGATCTTATTTACACTGGTAGAATTCCCGAGTGACTCCACTGATTCCAATAAAGTGACTTTGGTGTAACTGAGATTAATGTTTGGCTCAGGATTTTAATTCTGAAAACGAATGACCAAGGCTCCTATCCTACAATGAGGTACACAACATGGTCATTCCCTTGCACGTGCATGGAGTCTCACTGACTTCAATCAGGCTCTGCACAAGGTTCTGTCTCCACATCTCATATTGCAGGATTGGGGCCTATTTGTTGATCTATTGGCTATAGGCAGAGCAATAAAATGCATACCTTTTAACTTCATGGCATAATTATCCAAAACATACAGAAGTTCGTATTTTCCTCCCACAGTCCCAGAGACAGCATAATGTGTTCCATACATTTCTAGAAATCTAAAATATTCCCCCTTGTCATATTCAGTGGGCAGATACTTCACATCTTCAAGGAAAGTATCTGTTAGCTGTACACGCTGACTTCGCATTTGGAATCTTCCCAGTTGTATTTTTCCTTTGACATGCAGAAAGGTTTGTTTCTGTACAAAAGGCACAATCAGACATGTTTTACTCAAAAGACAATGCAGAACTTTCAAATATTGTATGGGATACTCTAGCATTTTGGGACCAGGACAAACTTGTTTAGACAGAATAAGAAGTTCCCTAAAACTTCACCTAAAACTTAATCTGAAGAAGTAGCAAGAAGTTTGGATAATTTTAGGGTTTTTTTCCATTTTTGCACAACTCTCCACTTCCCAATTTCAATAAATCAGACTCGTTGTGTTCTACTGTTTTCAGATATCACGTGTGTAGGTTTGGTTTTTTTTAAACCAGATTCTCTATAAAATACTTCCCTGACTTAATTTTGTGACATACAAAAATAATTCAAGCCAGTTTGCCAGATAATGGGCCCTGTTCCTCCACCCTCAGAAGTCAATGGGAGATATGCCATTGCCTACAATGGGAAAAGGATTAGGATCTTCCTTTTTTGGAAGTGCCCTGCTACTCTTAAACTGTCAAAATGAAGGGTGTAGCTCCATTTTCAAAAACACACATCATGAAATCAAATCCAGCAGATTTCCTACTATGCAAAACAGTAAGTCATATGAGTGCCACACTCTACTCTAACTAGATGTAATACTACATACAAATCATCATTATGACTCATACATGGCTGATGTTGATGCAAACAGAAAAGCTCATATCGCAGCCCAGATTAAGGTTGGGGTATTGAATATTTCATATGCCTAAAGATAGGAGCATAAAACATGAAACAGTCTCACTTAATGGTGCAAACAAATGCATAAATCCAAAGCCTCAAGTCAACATTAAGTGAAACAAATCCACACAAAAGGACAAGACTTTCTAAAATAGGAGCCTAAAGTTAGGCCTCCCACTTATGGGGAATGTTTTCAAATGTAGGCATAGGCTCCAAGACCCATTCCTATCTAACTATGGTACTTATATTGTCCTCATTAAAGTAGAGCCTAAATATCTCAGAATCTTCAATGTTTCTGAAGCCAATACCATTACCCTAATTTTACAGGTTTCAGAGTAGCAGCCGTGTTAGTCTGTATCTGCAAAAAGAACAGGAGTACTTGTGCCACCTTAGAGACTAACAAATTTATTTGAGCATAAGCTTTCATGAGCTACAGCTCACTTCATCGGATGCATGCAGTAGAAAATACAGTGGGGAGATTTTATATACACAGAGAACATGAAACAATGGGTGTTATCATACACACTGTAATGCGAGTGATCAGGTAAGGTGAGCTATTACCAGCAGGAGAGAAAAAAAACCTTTTGTAGTGATAATCAAGGTGGCCCATTGCCAGCAGTTGACAAGAATGTGTTAGGAACAGTGTGTGTGTGTGTGTGTGTGTGGGGGGGCAAATAAACATGGGGAAATAGTTTTACTTTGTGTAATGACACATCCACTCCCAGTCTTTACTCAAGTCTAAGGTAATTGTGTCCAGTTTGCAAATTAATTCCAATTCAGCAATCTCTCGTTGGAGTCTGTTTTGGAAGTTTTTTTGTTGAAGAATTGCCACTTCTCGGTCTGTAATCAAGTGACCAGAGAGATTGAAGTGTTCTCCGACTTTTACAGAGGACAACAAGAAACAGAGAGGCTAAATGATGCAGGAAGTCTGTAGCAGAGAAGGGAATTGAACCCAGGTCTCTGGCTAGTGCCCTATCTACTAGATAATCTATTCTCATATATAAACTAACCGCTATGCCACTAAATAATAGGCTTCATTTTCAAACATTTAGCTGCCAGGAAGTTGTCAATGGGAATTTGCTGGTTGCTTAGCACTTTTGAAAAGCTGGCTACTTATTTATGAATCCAAATATGAAGTTGGGTGCTGAATTTTAGGCTCCAATTTTTGGAAATCTTGGCCAAGCTCCACTTTACCAAATTGTATGACTGACTATGGTGCTACTTCCACTGTTGCACTAGAATGTAGATCTGACTGCCAACATGTGATATTGGGAGTAGAACTTCCACTGCTCATGAAGCACTTGGAATAAAAAGATTCTTGTCATTAGCATTCAGTAGTGTTAAGGCTTAAATATACTCCATGAGCCAACCATTAGTGACAAATGTAAGTCCTGAGACATTTGCAGACCTCATCCAAGAGAGGGCAGTGGTACACAAACACATCAACTAATAGATTACAGTGAAATACTAAGAAATGTAGCCCACTAACAGCTGAACTTACTGTCAAAAACAATGCTTAAATAGCCAAATACCTTACAGCTTTAGAGATCCTTAACTAGCTGTTCCTTTTCCAGTCACCACCCAGCTTTCCAGTCTGTATCCCATTGCCAACCCCTTTTAAAAAGTCAGGGTCTTTTTCCCCATTGACCTATTACTGCTTTTTCTCAGTGGTGTATCATTATTTTACATTATTCACTTATTCCTGGGTAAGATGAAGAAAGCAAATAAAGGTTAATTTATAAAAGGAATTTACACCTAAGTGACAGGACAGTCTCATCCACTTGTCCCCCCATCATAACACAGGGAGGCTTGTTGTCCCCTGTCTCCTTCCTTGACCACCTAAAGAGGTTTATGAGTCTGCTACTGTCTGTCAGTTAGGGGCGTTGTTCATGCTTTTAGATCTTGAGCTCCTGGGTTCAATCCCTACAGACAACCTGACTGAGGTACACCTTGCCTTTTAGTATTATTTTCATAGTGGGTCTAATCTTTTGCAAAATGTGTACTAGCCCTGCGTTTTCTATTACCTTCTTGTAACTTACTGGTTAGAAAGGGTATTTTAGGCTGAAACTTGATCCAGATTAAAATGGGTCTCACATTTATTTCTTGATATGAAATTCAAGCAGAAACAAACCCTCAGACAGGGCCAAATCTTGTGATCAGATCCTCAGCCCCATTAACTCCACTTTGTAGCACTTTGGCAGTGCAAAGCAGACTTAAAGCAAGCGTAAGAGGCCATGTGCTATAGACAGAGCAATAAAATGCATAAAGGCAATCAAGCCTTTGGTGGCTTGCGTAATGCTCTGGTGGCATAAAGCTGATGTATCTGCCACCCATCCCCATCACAGGCCTTGGCATAGTGTGTGGCCAAGGAAAGGGAGGCTTGCTGGATTGCTCTTGGACACTGGTGATCCTCAACTGCTGGAATGGACTTTGGGGAGGAGGGATAGCTCAGTGGTTTGAGCATTGGCCTGCTAAACCCAGGGTTGTGAGTTCAATCCTTGAGGGGGCCATTTAGGGATCTGGGGCAAACATTGGGGACTCGTCCCGCTTTGAGCAGGGGGTTGGACTAGATGACCTCCTGAGTTCCCTTCCAACTATGATATTCTATGATTCTATGACTCTTAGGAGCCATGGCAACTGGTGCAACTTAGAATAGTCCTTTGTGACCTGTTTCCCTCTGAGATGTGCTGTGCAACAAATGGCTGGTCCTGAAGATCTGACCCTTGGGTTATTAACCTACATGCTCCATCAAGAGCACCCAAGCTTTGCCTGCCTGGGTCTTCATTGCAATTTGTTACTTAAAGGCTGTGTCTAATTTGCACACAGTGGAATAGATCACAACTGTTCACTGATAAAAATGGATCATTGCATGCTGATATCTTTGGTTTCTGGCAACATCAATCCATATTGAAGGCCAAGGTGGTGAAATAGGCTGCATTTGACCCACATTATGGCTACTCCTGAAGTAAACTTTAATCTTTACATTGCCAACATTTTGCCAGTCCCCCCTGTATCGTGTGAGGAGGGCAACAGACATCCTGAACAGTTTGGAAGATTAATACCTGTATAGCCCAACAGTATGCGAATTTCAGATCCTATGAAATTACTACATACAATGTTTTATGCCATTGAGCTTACCCTTTCTTTGGAGTACCGGAAGATATAATTTAGACTTTCATTCCTTGAAAACTGGTAGCCAAGGGAGCTGTTTATAGATATGGCCTGATTGTTTTCAGTAGGTGTGTATTTTACTGACATGGAAACCGAAAAATATTCTTGTTTTTCATGGTAAATCTCTTTTATCATGGTCACACGATCATAGTAGAACTCAGTTGTGAATCTTTTCTCAGCTTTTGTCTTAGGAAAAAAAGAGAATAACAGATAAAAAACCATGTATGATCTATTTAACAAAACCACAATAGCTTGAAACTTATGTAATGAACAGATACTAAAACTGCATGTTTTATTCTCATGTCATCACAAATCGTATGATAAAACAAACAATCTATATAAAACAGGTGCTGAGGAGCATATAGTAGATGAGGGTCTAGGGACTGATAGGTATAATACTAAGTCAGTTTGTATAGGATTTGGACCCAAACTTCAAGAAATAGAACAACATTAAGTCCATGGAAAACAGAAAAGTTTGTTTACATGGTTGCATTGTCATTTCAAACAAGTAAAATATTAATGAGGGCTGGTCAAAAAAGATATCCATTGAAACTGTTTTGAGATCGAAAATTGGGTTTTTGACAAAATGAAGTTTGGTTGGCTTGTTTGTTTTGCAAAAAGTCTCTTTTCCATGGAAACTTTACATTTTTTGTTGAAAAAATAAATGTCTGAAATCAAAAATATTTGGATTTGGTTGTTGTGCTGTGGTGCCTCATGGAAGCTGTAGTTTGGTTCTCCTCTATGGGCTAGGCTCCCTACCCTGGCCACATCTCCTATGATTAGGGTTGGTAGAATTTGATTTTTTTAAAATAATTTTGATGGATAATATCAATGTTTATTTTAACCATTTTTGTTATTTTTATCCACTTAAATTTCACAGTTACAGAAAATTATGGGTTTTCATCAATTTTTATCCGTTTAAATTTTCAGATTTGTGGGAAATTACTGTGGGGGGTCCATATCATTATTTAATAACAGACATGGATTTCAAAAAGCTAATGCTTTATAACTCTTAAATCACAAATAGTCAACATCACATGTCAAAATACACAAAGTAAATAGCTTTAAATCAAACTAAGATTTCAAGCAGCATTTTTCTTATGTTGCCTATTGGTAAGTTTGGATGATCATAGATGGAAATACTTTTTAGTTGGTTTGTGTACGTATGGTGAAATGGACATTTACCAACTTTTATTGATAAAAAAAATCAAACCCTTCCAAGTCTACCTATGATGCACCATGGCCAGAGACGCCCATAATGGAACAGTCTCTTCTCATCCTGAGGGGAGACTGTGGTGCATCATGGGAGTTGTAGTTTAATCAGGTAGTCTGGCCTATATAGGAAAATGGGAGCATGAGGCATGTGAACCACAACTCACATGGGGCACTCTGCCAGCATTTCCAAATGGAAAGAATTTGGTTTTCAGCTGAAAAATATGTCAAAATGTTCTGTGGAAAATTTTGATGAAAACAAAATTTTCTGTCTAATGAAAGCCCATTTTCTGACCAGCTTTAACTAGTATGTGAAACAACTATTGCTGCACTTTGGTCTTGATTTCTCTATAGAACAAGAAGAAAACTGGAGATTAGATACTTTCAGAATGTAAAGGTGAATATTTTCAAAAGTGACTAGTGATTTTGGGTGTCAATATAAGGTGCTCACTGCAGTCTGAAACACTTTAAAGCAGCCTGTCTTTTAGAAAATGCTATATAGCTCATCTATGAAAATCAGACTCCTTTAAGAGCTGTCAAGTTGGCAGCCAAATCAGTAATCACTTGAAAAACTTGGCCAAAGACTGCTGTATGGAGGGTATAATTTGGATTTTACTTTGACAACACAAGAATCTCACAGAGCTTTCATGGAGAAACCAAAATCATTTGCAGAAATGTCATGACAAGTTTCATACTGTTGCTTCAGAATTTACCATTGTGTTACATGGTTGGCATGATTTTTTTTTAATCTTTGCTCGCAGTCACTGAAAATGCCTTTTATATGTGACAAATGCTTGTCAAACTGTGATCATTTTGTAGATTCAACTATGACATGCATAATTTAATTTCATTTGGCAATTTTAATTATTTTTGCCTTTGCAGGGTATGTGTAAAAGGCAAAATTATCCAGTTTCACACGTGGCACGAATGTATCATAAAACTCTAAAAAATCAAAACAAATGGAACTCCTTCTCCCCCTCTCACCCCCAACATCTGGATCAGCTCAGCTGTTCATAAGTAAGCTAAGTTGCAGTGACTTTTCCTCCCTTTTTTCTTTTTGCTTCAGTTGGTGTAAAGTCTTCGCTATGTAAAACTGGGAAAGTGCCATTACATTTAAGGGATTATAATCTTCCATTTCCTATTAGGATGTAGATAGGAATCTTTATGGAGTCTCAACCTCAGAAATGAAGCAGAATTGCCATTTTACCTTCTTTTATCTTCGGTACCGGTCTATGGCTAATTCCGAATACCTGCTTTTAATGTTAAATAAAAATACTAATAGTATCATATTTTTTGTATTAGCAGAATATACAGGTTTGGTAACAGAGAAGTGCTACCACCATCAAAAATAAATACACATGCTGCATGGCAAGGCTTTATGGGTCAGATTTAGCTACCTTTACTTGTATTGGCACAGAGCCTTAGCTGCTGTGAAGTCAATTGGATACATAAGTTATAACTGCTCAGGTACAGAAGTATTTCTCCAGGAAAAAAGTTTAACTAAAAAGTAGCTTTTAATATTTTTCAGGAATTTCTTCTTGAAGCACCCTTAGATTGCCACCAAGTGACTTCTTGCTTATGTAGACGCAGAAAACTAGGTAGCGATAGAATAGTAGTTATTTTTAGCTATAAACTGAACTGAGGCTGAGCCACCAAAGGGATTAGCATCCAAATCTCCTAGAAGGCTCTGAAAAATCTTCATCTGAATCTGCAAAGGAAAGGTGATCTAGTGGTTATGGGACTCAACCGGGGCTCAGGAGAGCTAGACTCTCTGGGAAAGTTACTTCATTTCTGTGTGCCTCAACTCCCCATCTGTAAAATGGAGATAATAATGCTCCCTTCTTCCCACCTGTTCTCTCTGTCTTGACTATTTAGAGTTTAAACTTGTTGGGGAAAGGACTGTCTTTTACTATGGACTGAGTGAGCACACTAAACTTAATGGGTAAATGGGTTACTTCTACACTTGGAGCTGGAGGTGTGATTCCCAGCTCACATACACACACTCGCTCTAGCTCTCATTGAGGCAGTGTACTAAAATAGTAGCGTAACTGTGGTAGCCTGGGTAGTGGCGAGTAGCAGCACGGGGTAGCCGCCCCCTGCACAAACCCACCAGGCCCTGTGGTACGTAGTCAGGAAGGCTAGCCCATTCTGCTGCTCCAGTTACACTACTGGTTTAGTGCACAACCTCAATGAGAGCTAGAGCGAATGTGTGTTCAGGAGCTGGGAATCACACCTCCAGCTCCAAGTGTAGAAGCCACCTTAGTTGAGACCCCTAGGAACTACCATTAATACAAATAATAAATTCTGTTCTCTTCTGAATTCTGCCAAAATCTTACGACAGAAGATTTTTTAATGCCTGATTTAAGAGAGAGTTTTGACATCCTGTTGGAAAACTTAATCTCAGTCAACCTTCTCCTAATTTTTACACAGAGACATACATCGTAGTTGAGAAAAGCAACGTTCCATGGCTTGCGGTAATAGGTCCTGGTATTCCCATCACGCACTCGGTCACAAACACCATTAAAATACTCATTTTCAAATGGGCTTGCCATTGGCTGCATCCCTAGAATGTTGATTCTAGAAGGAAAATAAAGTAACGTGTTAAACTTCAAAAAGATGGTGTTAGCACCTTTAGCCTGTAGACAGTGGTATTATGACCTAGAAAAGCCAAACATGAAAATTACATATGACAACCAACAAAAAACTGAATCCTGCTGGAATTTAAAAGCTGGAGTTCCTGTTGGTTCAGCAATGATATTAAAGATCCCATGAGACTTTTCACAAGAGTGAGGGTTTGCCATATTATTTTGCCCTGAGCCAATGTATTGCCATAGTTCATCTCAAAAGTTACTGGATTCAATGGTGCTACAAGTGTACCATGCGTTTTGCAGGTTACATTTGTTTATAAAGATTGTTAAGGGTGCCCAGGAGCTTGGGTTGGAAACTCCAATGGTATAAATCAAAGGACTAAGTAGGAAGCAGCATGTCCTAATGGATAGGGCACTGCATTAGGACTCAGGAGAGCAGCTGGGATGCTCAGTGACACTAGGCAAGTTACCTCTTGGGGCCTTAGTTTTCCCATCTGTAAAATGGGGATAATGATATGTCCTTTGTAAAGCACTTTGAGGTCTGTGGATGAAAAGTGGAGGAGTGAAAGAGTGATTGGTATTATTAATAAAAATGAAACACAATGGGATCCTTTGAATGAAAGGAACCCTATAATAAAGACCTATTTCTTCTCCAATAACTATTCATAGCTAGCAATCTTTATGGGATCAAAATAAAGATATATTTTTCCCAATACACTTTTATCAGATTGTTTCTAAATACTCAATATTATATTGTATATTACTATATTTTGCAATATCAAATGTGTACAGAAGCCACCCAGCCTTCAGAAAGAATACACACCTAATTTTATCCTAGACTCTGCTCAGGAAGAACAACGAGGAGTCCTTGTGGCACCTTTAGAGACTAATGAATTTATTTG
The DNA here is from genome assembly GCF_965140295.1 of Lepidochelys olivacea. Lineage (NCBI taxonomy): Eukaryota > Metazoa > Chordata > Testudines > Cheloniidae > Lepidochelys > Lepidochelys olivacea. The sequence continues at coordinate 28,321,838 of NC_140415.1, forward strand.
GGCATAAGCTTTCGTGGGCTAGGAGCGATGAAGTGGGTTCTAGCTCATGAAAGCTTATGCCCAAATAAATTCGTTAGTCTCTAAGGTGCCACAAGGACTCCTCGCTGTTTTTGCTGATACAGACTAACACGGCTACCACGCTGAAACCTACTCAGGAAGAATTAGAGCTTGGGCACTACAATGGCCTGGATCGGAGGAAAGGCAATTAAAATAATAGCAAACACAGGAAAGTTAACAGATTCATCTTCCAGTTTCATAGATCTGGTGATGATGTGAGATACAACAAGTGTACAAAGAAGATACACCTAAAGTCACTCCTTCCTGTGCGTTCTCACACTGGGATTTGCCTTTCCTTGTCTGTCTTCTAGATTGGAAGCTCTGGAGCAGAGGCTGTCACAATATTTGTGTCCTGTACAGCACCATGCACACTGTTGACCTTAGCAAATAGCTATCATTCAACAGAACAATGAACATCGCTATTATACATCTAAACAATATTTTCCTTATAGTAAAGCTAGCTAATTGTAACAACACTAAAAGACTTTAAAGTGCCTAGCACATTTATAACGTTTGCTTATTTTTCTGTTATAAAGGTCTTCATTTATCCATTTTAGATGGTCTTAGATAGAGATGATGTGGAAAGGCTATAATATTCAGTTGAACACTAGGTGGAGCTGCAACATGCTGATATTTGTGTGTGTGCCAGTTTATGCTGCTGATTTCCAGTTTGAGTTGTAGATAAATTACAGGCCCTTCCCCACCTGTCCATGAAACCCCAAAACAAAAGAGAACAACTCCCCAAACCAATAAGCAAATCTAACAAGCCAACAAACCTCCAACTACGTGGAGGATGGGAAAGGAAAGGTAAATCTATACAAAGAAAAGAAGATGAAAAAGGCTGCTGTAACCAATGGAGCTCTGGGGATTCTGTGGTTCATAGGATGTTAACAAACAAACAAAAACTATAAACATGTTCCTTATATCCCCTGTCTGTGAGGTAGTAACAATAGTAATGGAGGGTATGATTGCTATAGATCAGATATTTTTTCATCAAAAGTCTGCGATATATTTTCTCATTTTTCAGATATTTCTTTAGTATGATGATGATGGGGAAAGATTGTTTGAGAAGCTGCTCTAAGTACAATAGTGAACTATACCTCCTCCCCCCATCCCACCACCAATGCAGTTACCTAATATATAAAGGTTTGAGAAATGTAATTATGGATGCCTTGCTAAACCCCAGCCATTTCTAGATTGGGCAGGTGGGGAGGGCTGGAGAGGCGGAGTCTCAACATGGTATCCATCCACCTCAGGCAACCTCCTGGGCACTACTCCTACAGATCTGGTTACAGAACCCAGCACCAGCGGCATGGCCATTTTGTAAGGCCCATAATGACCAAACCTTACATGCTTTGGAAAACACTGCACAATATAGAGCAGGGGTAGTCAATTATTTTTTTGTCAAGGTCCAAATTTCTTGGTCAAGGTATAGTTAAGGCTCAGACTCCAAAGAAAACAATAATAATAAAAAAAGATAAGTACATGGGCGGTGTGGGCATCCCCTGCATGGTGAAGCTAGCCCCCTGCCCTGCCTCTTCCACCCAAGGCCCCGCCCCACCCCTTCCAGTCCCCCTGCTCTTGCTGTCTTGCCCACAAACGCAGCCCTGAACCCTGACCTGCCAGCATCTGGAGGAGCCCTGGCCAGCCCACTTGTGCCTGGAGGAGCCCGGAGGAGCCCTGGCCAGCCCTCTGGGGCCGAGCTGTGAGCCTGGGCCACCCAGAGGTGCTCTGAACCCTGCCCAGAGGCTGCTGCGGGAATCATTAGCAGAGGTTTGGGGAGCTCAGCCTCCATTACTCACTGCCCACGAATATATAAATAAAAAGATTTTGGGATCTGATGGTCCAGATATGGCCCACGGTCTGCCTATCAACTACCCCGGTATAGAGCTTGTGCTTGGAGGAATATGAATATAGCCACAGTAGTGGGGCTTAGTCAAGAGGTTGCTGGAAAGTGGTGGCCACCTGCTGGAGTGGGGATGGGAAAGAGGAGATTCTCTGGTCATTCTCCAGGAAGAGCTGCCCAAATCGGATGATGTTGGTGCCTCCTTTTGTAAGACATTTAAAATATCTTCAGCTGCCTTCCCTGAAACAAAGGCGGGTTAATATAACAGCAGCAACACATGGCACTTACAGTGCTTTTTGCCTGATCTCAGGGCGATATTAAGCATTATTAACCCCAGATGAGTAAAAGGAAACAGAGGTTAAGCATTTTGCCCAAGGTCACAGAACAGGCTAGTAGATCGTGAATAGAATCTTGGGGCTTCATCATCTGGCCCATGTCTCCTAACTTTTTCTAGTGCCATATATATACTGAACCAGGGTGTCTCCCTTTAATTATGACTTTTCATTGAATACCCTTGTCCAGCAGTCCTTCCAATCTCTGACACTTCAATGTCCGGGTTACGACATGGTGATTTTGGATCTCTCTCACAGTCACTTTCATCAGAAGAGTCTCCACAGTCATTGTCCACATTACATACAAGCATCCTCTTTATACAACGACCTAAGCAAAGAATGAAGAACTGAATATTTCTAATCCTTTTTTAACATTGGGTTTACATCAGAAAAACAAATATTCCTTACTGGAATCTTCCTCTTAGAAGGTGTATTTTCATTTCAGCCAGAGAGTGGTAAAAACCTAATCCCTTGCTCCTCTAAGTGAGAAAAAAAAACCCCTTTAAATTTTCCAATTATTTTTAATGGAATGGCACAGAAAATTAAATGGCAGAAGAATTTCTGACATTCATAGAGAATTATCGTGGTTTGATTTACTTTTAGATTATTCTTTAATGTCTAGATGTGGGGTATTTTTCTGTGAAGTATAAGAATGTGGGAAAACATTAGTTCTTATAGGCTAGTGTCAGCAAAATCATATTTTTGAGTTGCTTTAATGGTCAGTGTATCATAGAATCATTGAATATCAGGGTTGGAAGGGACCTCAGGAGATCATCTAGTCCAACCCCCTGCTCAAAGCAGAGCCAATCCCCAACTAAATCATCCCAGCAAGGGCTTTGTCAAGCCTGACCTTGAAAACCTCTAAGGAAGGAGATTCCACCACCTCCCTAGGTAACCCATTCCAGTGCTTCACCACCCTCCTAGTGAAAAAGTTTTTCCTAACATGCAACCTAAACCTCCCCCGCTGCACCTTGAGACCATTACTCCTTGTTCTGTCATCTGGTACCACTGAGAACAGTCTAGAACCATCCTCTTTGAAACCCCCTTTCAGGTAGTTGAAAGCAGCTATCAAATCCCCCCCTCATTCTTCTCTTCTGCAGACTAAACAATCCCAGTTCCCTCAGCCTCTCCTCATAAGTCATGTGTTCCAATCCCCTAATCATTTTTGTTGCCCTCTGCTGGATGTTTTCCAATTTTTCCACATCCTTCCTGTAGTGTGGGGCCCAAAACTGGACACAGTACTCCAGATGAGGCCTCACCAATGTCGAATACAGGGGAACGATCACGTCCCTCGATCTGCTGGCAATTCTCCTACTTATAGAGCCCAAAATGCCGTTAGCCTTCTTGGCAACAAGGGCACAGTGTTGACTCATATCCAGCTTCTCATCCACTGTAATCCCCAGGTCCTTTTCTGCAGAACTGCGGCTTAGCCAATAGGTCCCCAGCCTGTAGCAATGCCTGGGATTCTTCCATCCTAAGTGGAGGATGGAAGAATTGTTCTTGTTGAACCTCATCAAATTTCTTTTGGCCAAATCCTCTAATTTGTCTAGGTCCCTCTGTATCCTATCCCTACCCTCCAGCGTATCTACCTCTCCTCCCAGTTTAGTGTCATCTACAAACTTGCTGAGGGTGCAATCCACACCATCCTCCAGATCATTAATGAAGATATTGAACAAAACCGGCCCCAGGACCGACCCTTGGGGCACTCCACTTGATACCAGCTGCCAACTAGACATGGAACCATTGATCACTACCCGTTGAGCTTGACAATCTAGCCAGCTTTCTATCCACCTTATAGTCCACTTTATACTCCTTATGTCTGGGAGGATGTAGCATATACTTGAAATAATCTGTGTTTTTATTGTGACATAAACAAGGGGAGAAATCCTGACCCACATTAAAGTCATTGGGAGTTTTGCCATTAACGTCAATGAAGTGAAGATTTCACCTCAGTGTTTTTGTGAAGATTAATTGTTTCTACATGATATTAAATTCAGCCCTGACATAAGAAGATGCAGTCTATTGATGTCAATTAGCTAGCCTGTAAAGTGCTAGCTAAGGTCTATATAGTATTACTAAAATATGCCTTGGGAGGATTGATGTGTCAAATCCCCTATGCAAAATAAAGTCATAGAGTTTTGTAATTTTACCTGTATTCTAAGAGGGTTTGAACTTAGATCTCCAGAGATAGCCGGAACTGCTGAAGTCACCTGGACTTCCCCACTTAAATGTCTTGTTTCTCACCGATTTTTCATAAAGCATAAACAAAAGAGATTCAGATTGTGAAAGCAACACCTACCTGAGTCACATCTAAAGTCAGCTCCACAATCGATTTCTTGCTCTTCTGGACAGGCTGTGCTGGTTTTACAGCTTTGTGTGTCTCCCAATGGTTCCAGGCACTGTTTCCCACGAAACTGTCCAAATTGCTGAACACTTCTAGAGCGAAACTACAAAGATATATAATAATAATTAGATTTTCTCAAAGAAAAGCAAGACAAAAATCACAATATAATTGGAAATTTCCCCCTCAAAATTTCATCCAAGTTAGAAATTTTTTCACAAGCTGATTGGTTGAAAACCAGGAAAAATATTTGGTGGAAATTTTATCAATATGTTTCCCTTTTTTGTCCCTTAATCTCGAAGTTGGAAATTTTGTCAACATTTAGAAATTGAAAACATTTTGATTAGCCCTAATAATAATAAAACAATAATAATATTTTGCACGTGTGCAGCATTTTTGCAGCATCTCAAAACAGGGTACAAATCACATCTTAGCAGTGTTTCCCCCTCTTTTTTTTCTTAAAGCACAGAAATGGACATTGAGGAACAGATAGGAATGACTTTCCTAATGTCACACAGCAACTTGTTCAGAGAGACAGAACAGAACTCAGGTCTCCTTATTAGAGATGGATGAAATTTTTCAGACTAAACTTTTTTTTGACAAAAAAATGCAGATTTGGGTTGACTGAAACATTTTGCTAATTTGTGTTAATTTTAAAAAAAACAAACATGGAATTTTTTTTTGACAAACCAAACTAGTTTGTCAAAAAACTCAAAAAAAACCCTCAAAAAAAAAAAAAAGATGATTTTGGGTCGACCCCAACCACAATTTTTGGTTTTAGCCAGAAAATGGAAAAATATATTATTCACATAGCTCTACTCTTGATTCTCATTCTTCTGTTTCTCCACTAAATAATGCTTTCTCTCATTTATATTCGTAGGTTACACTGAGAACAGTCTAAGTAGTATATTTTATTAAAAATAATATTTCAAATTATGGCCAGATTCTCAGCTAATGCCAATCAGCATAACTTCATAAACTTCAGTGAAGCTATGGTGATTTACATTACTGAGGACTGGGAAGACTGCAGATACTTTTGTGGGAATCTTTCATGAATACCAAATTCTGAGGAACAGCTTGGTGTAGCTCAAAATCTTGTAGCTTCCACCAACAGAAATTCATCCAATAAAAGATATTACCTCCCCTATTTTGTCTCTCTCAAATTCTTATGGAGCAAGTAAAAATTTCATATTTTATTTGCATTTTAGTCTTCATACTAAACTGGCCTCATAGTTAGTATTTTATTTACTTGGAACCCAGGCTTTTTCGACAAAGGAAGTCCCCAAATTATACACAAACACAAGACGAGGTTTAGGAGAACTTACCTTTTGTTCATTAATTCCAGACCTACGTCCCTCACATATTGTGACTGCAAATAAATTAGCAAAGATTCTATGTCTGAAGGGCTTTGTTAAGAGCTGGATGCAGCATACGAAAAATACCTTTATGGAACCTACTGCTTATGTACAATCTCACACATTCCTGTGTGCCAGTAGGTGGCACTCGTAACTAATTCTTCGCATGCATATATAAACAGATCTATAGCTGTGGCACTAGTCACAAAAGGCTTATGTGGTGTTTTTTGTTACCATGAAAAATGACAAAAACTAAAAAGTTTTCATAAAAAAAATCATTTTTAAAAAACTTTCTTCAAAAAATGAAACTGGAAAAGCCTGGCTATCAGTAAATTTTTGGGGTTTTTTTGTTGTTGAGTTTTTGACGAAAACCGGAAAAAAAAAAAAATCAAACTTTGATGTTTCCTGAAAAAATTTCTGTTTTGCCAACAAATCCCTTTTAGAGAGCAGTCTGCTCTTGGGTATAAAACAGTTGAGGATACCCGTGAATCATAACATCAGAATATTGAGGAGGAGTTTAGCACTCTTCACTATAATGGAGGACTTCTAAGTGTAAATGTCAATAATTACCTGTGTCATTTTAAAATAAAAACACTACACCTAGAGCTTACCCTTTGATTTGAGCAAGGGTCACATGGTCCCCATTCACTCCAGTGGGTCAGTTTACAGTCTATTGGAGACTGACCATTAGGTTCTCTTGTCCTCCTATGCAAAACTTTCTTTGAAGAGCTATCAAACAAAACATTTAAAAAACAGTATCAGTTGGCTAAAATCAAGTACAGGTTTTAAAACATTGGTTAATGGTTTAAAAACAAAATGTCCTTTAGCTACGTCCTGGTTCACTTGCACAGCAGTCGTTGGCATTTGGCTATAGAAACAGCCTCATTCTCAAACACTTCACCAGGTTAAAAGGGGAAACTAGAGGACATTTTACTTTTTACAAATATTTAAAGTCAAAGAACAGTTAATGAACCAACAATTCTTTTTCTTTCCTGTATGCACCAAGATTTAGTCTTTGTGTAGATCACGTTAAGCTGCAAGTCAGCTAAGGTAGTGAAATAACGGCTCACAACCAGCCCAAGGATTGCGTATAAACTCCAAGATTTGGTAAAATCAGAATTAAAGACCGATGTGTTCAAATGTGACTGATGATTTTGGTGCCCAGCTTGAAATACCATAAAAGGACTGAGTGTTCAGGGCGTGGGTGCTCAACAATTTCTGAAAAATCCAGCTCCTTCAAGGGGTCTCAAGTTTGACACCAAAAATGGATGCACCCAGAATCACTGGTCACTTTCCAAAATTTGGACCAATATTTTTAAGATTACCTTACCTGACTTACTATCAACTCTTAGTTCATCTTTCTAGTTCTCATCCATTATAGCAGTGTTTCCCAAACTTGGGACGCCACTTGTTCAGGGAAAGCCCCTGGCGGGTCGGTCCGGTTTGTTTACCTGCCGCATCTGCAGGTTCAGCCGATTGCGGCTCCCACTGGCCACGGTTCGCTGTGCCCAGCCAATAGGGGCTGACGAAACCAGTGGCCAGTACGTCCCTCGGCCTGCGTTCCTTCCCGCAGCCCCCATTGGCTGGGCTCAGCGAACTGCGGCTAGTGGGAGCTGCGATCGGCTGAACCGGCGCATGCGGCAGGTAAACAAACAGGCCCGGCCCGCCAGAGGCTTTCCCTGAACAAGCAGGGTCCCAAGTTTGGGAAACACTGCTTTATATGATCCGTCTACAGACACAGAAAGTGAACATTATCTTACAAATATTTGGGGCTTAAATTGACCTGACAGTAACTCTTCAACCTTTAATCCTAAACAGCTCTGGGATGCAGTGTAACCCTTTGGAGGGCCAACTCACCTTGGCTGGCTCTAGAGATGCTTCCAGTTCCCTGTCAAACCAGTGTACAGCTCTTCTCCCCACAGTCTAGAACCCAGGCCTAAAGAGCTACCAAGCAGCTGGCATCTCCAGGCTACCACCCAGTAGCAGCTGTAACCATCTTGTGTGCCACTTACTGTGACCTGCTGTGGACAGAGACTATGGGAAGTTCCATCTCAAGGGTTTGACAGGCAGCGGCCTCAAGGCTCCTGATTGGCTCCCTGCCCTGTATAAACTCACAGGGAATTCCAGGAAGCATCCGGGCAACAGTATGGATCTTCTGTAGCTGCCACAACCATTCCTGCTTTCTTGTTTCTGACTTTGACCTCAGCTTGATTTGGACTTTGCCTCTTGACCCTTGGTATTGACCCTTGCCTGGAACTTGACTACGAGTTCTTCTGCTACTCCTAACCTCAGGTTTGCCCCAGGTCTGACCTTTGGCCCTGACTGCCCTTGTTGGGATCCTGACACTGGGTCAGCCATGATCAAAACGTATGCCAGCCAGCCACTCCCCTGCCTCCCTCTTCAAAATGATTCTCACCCCAAAACCTCTGGGCCCCAAACTTGGGTCTACTGGTAAATAGGTCTTTGGCTGAGGCGGAGAATGATTTAAATAGGCGGGACTCTAGAATAATTTGAAAGCTGAAAGCAGCTATGTGCACACAGATGGAGTACACTGAAGTTTTCTCTATGTCAAGCTCTGCTTGGGGCCGTGGAGTTGGTGACAGGGAGACAGTTGCACCATCCTGGTTCTGCACCCCAGTTCCAGCATGCACTATCATGCACTGCAGCCATACAGTCCTTAAAGGGGCACATATCTGTGTAGTATTGGTATAGAGACAGAGCTCCACCACGCCCTCTATGCTGGGTGTTGGGGACAGAAAACAGCAGATGGCTTTGAGGAGTTCACCTCTTCCGGAAAAGTTTTCTACTGGTGAGTTACAGCCAGAATCTGTTCCTGTTGCTATTTGTATTTCTACGGTGTTTTTCATCCCAAAGCACTCTACAAACTGATATGCAAAGTATGTGTATATCTCTCAGTGATGGATGGGACTGGGCAGTGGATATGGACTTCAGGCTAAGGATATAATATTTATTTTTAAAGTTACTGAGCAATCTCAAGAGGTGATCCTGTCATGCATACCTTGTGCTACAGCTACCATCCTTCCCAATGTTCCTGATGCCTAGTTACCTTTAGTTATCTCCTATTGTAAACCTTATAGGAAAGCCCAATCCACTAGAGCATCGTAATAAGCAATAAACAGAATAAGCAATGGATTTTTTTCTCTTCTCTCACATTCATCATTTTTGCAGGTGACTGGTTGGCCTGCTTACTCCTTCCTGGACCTCCAGAGATAACTGCTTGGCCTGCTCCTCCTGCCTGACACACTTATGGAGATCTCCATTTCCTAGAGCGTAAGGATCATTGTACTTATTTGGCATTGGGCATGATTTGGGAAAGGAGAGTCCCTAAAGAGGGGAGTGGGCCAGCTATCAGGGCACTAGGTACTAGTATCAGGGCACTAGAGGCCAGATTTCCAAAAGCGGTTTAGGCATCTACAGATGCAGATAGAAGCCTAATAAGATTTTTCAAAAGCATCTAGATGCCTAACTCCTATTGGATTTCAAATTCTACTAAGTGACTGGCTGCTTCTTTAGTCATATAAATACCTTTGGGAATCTGCCCCCAGAGATACTGAAAAGGGTATCCACTGCTACAATGATCAACACCCCTCTTCCACAACACCTTTCAAGATCCATGGCTCTACACATGCCTAGCACAACATGTGGTGTACCTCATCCAGTGCATCAAATGCCCCAACAGCAACAACATGGGTAAAACTAGACCACCACCAGGCTCTTGAATGAACTCACACAGAAAAATGATAAGACAAAGACACTCTATTACTCATGAACAAACTTTTTTCACAAAGCAATCACTCCATAGCTGACCTCTTAGTCCTCATACTCAAAGGAAATCTACAAAACACTTCAAAAGACAAGGCTGGGAGCTTAAATTCATAACCCTGCTAGACATGAAAAATCTTGGACTCAATAGACTAGAGACACTGGTTTTATGTCTCAATCTGTAACCCAAATCTACTTTGTCCTAAGAGTGCAGAGGTGTTAATTACCCACTTCATTTTGAACAGTTTCTTGAAACTCTTTGTGCTATAACAGTCTATTCCACCTTGTATTTAGCTGGTACTTACCTTTTCCAGACCTGAAGAAGAGCTCCGAATCTTACCTCATTCACCAACAGTATATTACTTCACCCGCCTGGTCTCTCTTTTATTGTCTGTCCAAGTTAGGTACTCTATCCCTTCATCATGTAGCATAGAGTTCCCATGGTTTGCTAGAAACTTGTTCTGACAAATGTAGGAATTTTGGCAATAATTTTATAATTCACGTGCATACGTCAGTTTTCCTCTGTACTTTGCATTCCTACGTACTGAGAATGTACAGACAGTAGGGATGAGGTATTTGATTCATTTAACAGCCTGGTTAGAAACCAGAGTCATTAACAAACTGACTAGAGTCTACACATGTGAGTGGAAGATCCAGATTAGAGACAATGGAAACCCCAATGGCCAGGACATTCACACCTAGCAACTAACAGCCCAGAGATTCCCCTACCTGTCTGCAGGGAAACAGAGCAAAGGCCCCAGACTGGAGAACAAAGGGAAAAGGCGTCAGGTGGCTGTGTTAAGAACTGAGCTCATAAAGACACAGGGCTGTCACTGAGAGACAAAAGGGACAGAGGCAGAGAAAGGAAGCAAAGAGATTCTGTAGCAGTTGTGACTTTATGCCAACCTAAAGACTTCTAGATGCTGCATGCCAGGTGACTAGTAAATTGCTGCCTTGTTTTGAAAAGGCTGCCTGGTGTCACTGCAAATACTTACAGAGAGTATTGTATGCTGAAGAGATATCATACAAGTCTCTCACAGGAGTCTGGTTTAGCTGGATTAAGTGCAGGGAGTCACAGAGAGCGACAGAGATTGTTGGTGCCCAAAGGCCCCGTTTCACGTCCTTGCCGCTGAGGATTTGTGTGGTTCCTCAGGATCCAGTACACTAAAAGGAGTCACTCTAAAGGGACTAGTTACAGGCTGGGGCATAGATCAGACACAGATGCCTTGAGTTTTCAGGGGTGTGTGTGAGTGTGTGTGTGTACTTAAATATAAAGAATTTGTTGCAAATGATCTCATGCTCTCTAAAGCACCAGTGCTTGGTTTGCAGCCGTTGTCTCTATACGCAGGAGAGTTATTAGCTTGTTCTTTGCTACATCCTAAAGAATGATGGCTTCAAAAGAAGACTGACCCATGTTCCATGTCCCTCTGATAGGCCTGAGTGACAGCTGTGTGAAAAGTGTTTTAAATTAAGTCATTTAAAATGGAGGAGATTAGGAAAAATGACATGCTTGTCATCTATTAAACTCAGGGAAATAGTTCTACTTACTAACACAAACAGAGCTGAGTCAGGAGATTTAATGCACCTAGTTTGAACAGGAAGGAGTTGAAAGCAGCTCAGCCATCAAGAATGCTGCTGAGTATGACAGCAGGGAGCAAGGACTTCAAAGACAAATGCTGAATTCAGTATGCCCTATAATTTCTGCTCAGAAGGGAGCACCCAGCTGGCTGCTTCATTCTCCAAAGTGAGTTTTGTACTTTGAAAAAGTGGCTCACATGAATGTGCCCAAACCCCTGAAACTCAGAACATCCCTGAACCCTGGAGGAGTTGGGCTCCACATCAAAGCATTGCCTCTGAGGCCCATGAATGGATATACTCAAGATCAGTGTATCTGTTAATCAAGGATCTTGCATATTGAGCTGTCCCTGAATGAAGAAATAGAAAAACAGAGAGCCTTGGCTAGCTGACAATAAACTATTGACATTTCAGCAGTCTGGGGGGAGAGGAGAGTGCTCTTGGGAGGGCTGGGAGAATTTCCCAATCTACACAGAAACTGGATTGCACTTTTCCTGTGGTCTTGTTGCATAACACTGGCCGAACTCACAGTGATGTGCGAGAAATACACCTGGTTTATTGGCCAACACTGTAATTTGTTAAATCATAAGATGGGGCCATCTTCATAAATAGTTATCAAATTGATGAATTCAAGCAAGGGAGTTGGCTTGATGGTTGAGTTAGAGCAAGCTGCAGGCATCAAGAGGATCGGCGTTTGAGACCCAAGAAGGCTTCTCATCTGTGTACAGTACTGGTAATCTCACCTCTCAATAGATAATGTCAGCATTTCCAGAGAAGAGCAACAAAAATGATGAAGGGCGTCAAAAACTTATAGGGAAAGAGAGAAGATTCGGATTGTTCACGATAGGAAGGAGACAAATTAGAGGGACATGATAGAAGTTTAAACAAGGTAGATAAGAAGGGGACTGGAATTGAAAAGGTGGGAAATTCAAAGCCAAGAGGACATTCTTTTCATACAAACACATAACTAAATCATAGAACTCATGAGGCCAACCCCTCTCCCGCTTTACCTGTGTCTTCCATCCCTTTGAAACTTAAGGCTATCCAGAGTTATTGTTCATAAACTTTTTAGAAGGGATGTTAAACCTCATACTTCAGGATTTAAGCCTCTTTTAGGAAGTCAGCATGAAAGCTACTATGGGAACAAATTATCCCTAGAGCTGAGCAAATGACAACTTCTTCACTTTGAGGCCAAAACAAAAAACAAAAAAAAAATCCAGTTAGATTTGAACCAAGACAATTTTCAAAAATTTTTCTGATGACTAACCCCCCCCACCACCAAAACCCTAAAAATAGTTTGCTTCAAGTTGACCAAAATGTTTGTCTACTCTAAATTAGACTTTTTCCATTTCAGTTCAGTCATTTCAGGAGTTACACCCTGGGTGTGTGCGCTTTATTTTTTAATTGGCCAAATTTGAAATCAAAACATTGACTCAATGTTTTGTTTAGACTTTTCAGGTCAAAACAATTTTTTTCTCTGTCAACTGAAACTATTCAGGTCAAGTTCACCTCAGTTTCTGACTGCCTCCCCCCACCTCCCCAAAAAAGCCTTTTTTTGGGGGGGGAATGGGGACGACAAAAACACTTCATTAAAAAAAAAGTTTCCTCAGCTTTAGTTATCCCATTTCTGACAACCTCAGGGGTTTTATACCTTCCTCCAAAGCATCTGGTATTCACCACTGTCAAAGACAAGGTACTGGACTAGATGGCTCTTGGATCTGATCCAGTTTGGTAATTCCGACAATCTCATTTTAGGAGCACTGAGCTGGCAGGACTCTGCTGCTGGAGTTGAAATGTGCCTTTTTGCATATCTTTATGGAGACACCATATAACTAGCACCACTCTTAAGAGAGTTGGTCACTATTACATGGTACTGATGCACTATTAATAAGGTCTGGCTTGAGAGAATGGAGTATAGACTAGGAGCTTTGAAATATCAGTAATCTGTATTGCCATCACTAGAAAAATGAAAATCTCTCAGGGAGAAATTAGAAAAGGAGTACTTGTGGCACCTTAGAGACTAACAAATTTATTTGAGCATGAGCTTTCATGAGCTACAGCTCACTGCATCCAATGAAGTGAACTGTAGCTCACGAAAGCTTCTGCTCAAATAAATTTGTTAGTCTCTAAGGTGCCACAAGTACTCCTTTTCTTTTTGCAAATACAGACTAACACAGCTGCTACTCTGAAACCTGTCAGGGAGAAATGTGTCAGGCAAAACAAGCAACAGTCCAGATTATACTTTAGTACTGTATTTATCATAAACAGCTAAAATAATGGTCTCCATACAGTATATAATCATTGCTGTCTTTAGCCATGTATGCTTGATCATGCCCTACAGATGCAATATAAAATCCAAGGAATCTGAAACTGATACTACCAGGTGGCATTTAAAAAAAGGGTTACAAGAATAAGGCAGCCCTGTAGATGAATGCACACATTTTACTGTCTGTTCTGGGAAAAACAAAATCTAGTACAAAGCTGCTGATACAAATTAAAAAATGAAAGGAATTACCTTCTCATCTCTCCTGAAACCAAGGTGGTTGCTTCTAAAATACATAGCGCACATGTAAGTTGCAGGATAGCATGCATGCTTCTAGCTTTTTTAGCTGGATGGAAGAAACTGCTGGGACTGAATTTGGAGTCTTTATTTGTTCCCTGTGTCATTTCTTACTAGAGGCACAAAGGCAACGCCCACAGAGCATGCCAGTGATAGGCCATAGCTAATGTTGACTTATGGTACATGCTCTAGAGTTCACTGAAAGCATGGTGGGAAAGTAAGTCTGTATGAATATTCAAGTTGTCTTTTGTTGCAGTATTTCCCCAGCAGAGATTGAGATTCTTCCCCTTTTGACCAACCAGGTAGGGAATAGAGCCCTTCTATTGAACTAGAAGACACTTAAATGCATATAACTCTCCATTGGAGAATACTGCAAAAGGAATACCAACAATTCAGAAATTGTCTATGTTTAGGGAATCATTATGCGGAGGCTTGGAGGTGTGGGATGGGGGAGATTTTTTTGCAAGCCCAAAGGATTTATACCTACTCAGACTTTAAGGGAAGCAGGGACCATTGTGATCATCCAGCTTGAACTCCCACACATTGCAGGTCAGAGTACCTTACTCACCCACTCCTTTAACAGAGCTCTAACCTCTGGCTGGGTTACTGAAGTCTTCAAATCCTGATTTAAAGACTTCACCATTTACACTAGTTTAGTAATTCAGTAGCACAATAAGGTTGAGTCAGCTGTTCTGGCCTTCAGTCCTCCTGTCATGAAGGACCTGTTTATCTAAAAGGATAGGGACTCAAATCAGATGAGTCCCTAGGACCCTGTACCATCAGACCTCACAATTACATAGAATACCACGGTTCAAAGGGACCTCAGGAGGTCATCTAGTCCAACTCCCTGCTCAAAGCAGGACCAATCCCCAATTTTTGCCCCAGATCCCTAAATGGCCCCTTCAAGGATTGAACTCTCAACTCTGGGTTTTGAGTTTGGGTTTTGCAGGCCAATGCTCAAACCACTGAGCTATCACTCCCCCTGTGATGGCACCAGGTTCTGGATTCTGCAAGAATCATGTTACTCTATGCTACTTGTGGTGCATCAGTGGCTATTTCCAAGATCACTACCTTTGCCAAAGTTTCATTGTCACAACTCATTGTGGAGAAGCCGCCTACCCATAGTATTGTAGGTATCATGGGCCATTATATAGGCTGAGGGCTTTGAGCCCAGGAACAATCCATTGAATGCACTGCCCTATTTTCCAGGGATGACTAGAGCATGTAACCTTTTGGTTGTTTCCTTTATGGATTTCCCTGTAGTTAGGAATCTCTCTTAATTTTGGGATGGGCCCACTAGCTCATTTAAGTGCCCAAAAATCAGGGTTAATTTTCTCTGGTAGGAACGATTTCAGGCTATGGACATTTTGTACTAGGAACATTTTAGTGTCAAGTAGTTGAGACATGTACTGCTAGGTGGGCTGTGTCCATTTGCTCACCCAGATCAGTCACCCCTGCTACTATAACCGTGTTTACCATTTCAGAAGTGTGAAGCAATAACTACATATCAGAAAGATAAAACCTTGTACAGCAGAGCAGCTATAAGTTTGCACTGGATGTAGCAAACTCACAATTGTCTAATGTTAGTTTGCTCCACTGAACATGCAGTGCGTAGGGTTATTTTGTTTATAGGCTAAAGGCTTTTTCCTCTGCCTTTACAATTCTACCAGAGACTTTGTCATCTTTGACTTTCAAAGCCAACTCAACCTAATTCCACTTTTCTAAGATTAAGTAGTTTAGATAGGTTTCCACTGTTAATGGCATTGGAGACTAGTAGATGGGTTAAATCTGGACTCTGAGTTTTTCCCCTTTCAAACTGTCTCACTGTAGTCTTGGCAAAGTCTCTACACAAAAAAAAAAAAAAAAAAGGCAGGTCTACACACGTAATGCTACATTGCCCACAGACACCCCCCCCCCGCCCCCAGCACCAAAAGCTGTGTGGAGCTGCTTGCGCACCTCCATCTAGGAGCCAGATCTGCTACTGGCTGGTTCTGGGGTACAGTGCAGGAAGCCTGCCTTTGCACCCCTGTTGTGCTGCTGATCAGGAGCTGCCCAAGGTAAGCCTGTGCCCCAATCTCCTGAGCCCCCCATACCCAGAGCCCTTTCCTGTACCCTAAACCCCTCATCCTGGCCCTATCCCAGAGCCTTCACCCAAAGCCCTTCCTGCACCTCAAGCCCCTGGCCAGAGCCCCCTCCCAGACTGTGGATCACTCATTCCCAGGCCCACCCCACAGCCCTCACTCCTGCACCCTGACTTGCCTCCCACACCCCAAACCCCTGCTAGGTCATGAGCATTAACAATTTTCTTCAGCTAGGTCACCAGAAAAAAGTTTTAAAACTACTGCTCTGCCTGAGGTGTTAGGTTGGTATAATTATGTTCCTCAGGTGTGGATTTTTCATGCCCCTGAGTGGTGTTACACTACTACAGGCTTGTAATGTAGACCTGGCCTGAGACCATTCCTTAGGCGAGAGTTGCCTAGTAACCTTTAATGCTGTGCAGTAATGGGTGGAGGGCTATGTGTTACCGCAGTACATGTAAAAAGGAGTTGCCAGATTTTTTTGAAACACTACTCTAAGCACTGACTGTTCCTCAACTCACAAGCCATTAACTACTGAACAAGAATTGTGCTAGGTATGGGGGACTCATGGGAAAGGCTTGGTCACAACTGTTCCTGGTACACTGTTTAAACAAAACTAGAAGTGTTTAAGGAACAAAGCTGAAATCGACTTAATCAGTATACTGTAGTGCAGGATTTACCATTTCAGGAGGCAAGTCATTCCCAGCAGACAGACATTTGACTCTTTAGCAATCCAAGTCCAATAGTCAGGTTTAAATAAATATTTAAACATTTTTACTTTTAGCATTTGTCTAACAGAACTTTGACTGTTGACCAGCTGTGTATTTGTTACTTTAACAGGAAAAAGTCCCATTTATGGGAATAGCCTGAATGTAAGCCATTGGACTGCTAGTATTAGACACAGGAGCGGAATGTGTTCACTATTTAGAGTGGTTTCACATCCAAGTATTTTATGTACTTGGACACCTGACAAAAACAAGGTAGAGTTTAGCCCAAGGCTAGGAGCAGATAAAAAGAGACACAGAAAAGACAAATAACCAATTACTTACCCTCCATCAGCTCCTTCTACCATGAATGAAAATAAAAGGTTCCTTGCAAAACCCTCCCATCTTCTATGTAGTTGAATCATCCTGTTAGGAAGGCTATCCTAACTTTTTCTACAAGGACTGAAGTGCCCTTGCTATGCCTGAAGCATCTTTAGGTTCAGGTAGTGAGGGATCATTCTAAAAGTCAAGCAGTTGCTGTGGTGTCAGTGCTCACTCTCCAATACCATTTGGATCTCTTACTGAAGTTCTACAGCTATGGAGGAAAAACTGGTCCAGAATTTCTAGTAGCCATTTTTGAAGTATATAAAAAAAGAAAACTGCTCTCAAATTAAACTCCTCTGAAAAGCCACTAAACAGAAAGTATTCTAACTGGAAAGCATAGAAAATGCTTTGATTCCTTTGATGAAGTCTATCAGTTTGGCTAGAAACAGCCATAAAATTGGAAGTTCTAAATAGTGATAAACTCCTAGGATGTTCAGTTCTTGCTCCAGAACAAACAAATATGCTGCATGGCATGTTAGTATGCCTTGATGTACTGCTCCTTCAGGAAACTGGCAACCCACACTCATTTGATATAAAGAGCAGCATCTTTTTAATGTCATTAGAAAACTTTACTAGTTGTGAGACTACAATTTATATAATAGTAACATCCATAAGTTTCTACATTTCCAGTTTGAGACAAGTACTTATAAATTCATAACTTTTAATTGCATTGTAGGAAAGTGCACAAGAGAAAGGTTATATACAGAACAAGTTGCATGACTGGCTGAATTTGTCACTAAAGTTGCCTTCAAATTGATTTTCCAGAAGTAATCCTCTGTTTAGCATTTGTTTAGGTATCCAATTCAACATTAAAGACAAGATAGTATTTCAAGTTTACACTTATAAATGGTTGAGTAAGAAACTAACCACCAACAGAATGACAAGAGCTGATTAGGCCTGTGTCCAAAAAGCAAAGTAACCTTAACAGTTTAGTTTATAAGAGACTGATTTAGATACAAGTCAGTTAGTACAGAGGTTCACAAAGGAAGGCACAGCCTCCTTTGAGAGGTGGATAGCTACCTCAAATTGTATGAGGTGCATCAAAATTCACAATACACTAAGGCATCAGGTGAAATCAAGATCAATACAAGAGATTGCCATTTGCCCTTCCAATACATACTGGAACTGGCTTACACCATGTCTGTGACAAAGCAAGTGATTTGAGTTCAGATCATTATGGACATTCACTGAAGTTTAGCAAGTGATTCAACAAGAAAGCTTGGCAGATGGGTTTCTTGCTTGAAGCAAGAAAAATCCAGCACCCTATTTGATTTCCCCCCCCCAACCCACAACCCTTAGCAGATTTAAAAACACAGGGCATTAGACACAAGTTGAAGTTTGGCTGAGGTGTTTCAGCTTTAGGTCCAAGGTCAGATTCCAGAACATTAGCTTAGACAATTTGTCAGTTAGAAACAGTGTTGGAGTTTGTTCTCTATAGCCACTGCTTTTCCAGATTCTGCAATTATGTTGTAGTTAAGGGACTAATTACAATCAGATGGAGGGCATTTTGCCATTTTCAATATGAGTTAGCAAGCACTGGATTCTTGTCTACTTTGGTTTTTGTTTTCCCACTACTTAGAAATCAGAAGGAAAGCCATAAGTTATCACCAGTTGCACAATCATAAATACAAGACAAACTATTGTACATTGAAAAGTGGAAGTTTAAGAAAAGCTTTAAATGGCTGCCATTTTGGAGTGAGACAGCCATCAGTGGAATCCAGATGTGTGAAAAAAAGAAGCTTGTCACATCAGTGTTGCAGAATTTGCAAGATTCTAAATCCACAAGTCCCTTTCCCTATGTGGAGGAGAATGCAGTTTCTTCCTCAAAATGGGTGCTCAACTCCTTATTACAACCATTACAGTAAGTGCTGCAAGAATTAAGTGTAGGGGACCATGTTTAAAAACACCACAGTAAGACTGGGAAGTCAGTGTTTCCACAAGACTTATATATGCAGTTCTTAAATCAGAAGAAACTGAAGAGGTTACAGAAAAAAATTCACATCCACCAACTTGAACCTGGGCCTCCAGCATGAAAGTCTGGATATTTTTCTTGGCTTCATCTTGAATTATGTTAACAGCAGGTTCTCTTTGAGGGCTCATGTTTCAGTCCACACAGACAGTTTTTAGATCACAGCAGACAGACATTAACAACAATCAGAATAGGCATCAAGGATGAAGGCAGACAATGAAAAATAAGACTAGTAGAAAATGGTGACAAGGAGGGGTTGTCTTGTTATTCCATTTGTCCTTTGCTGGTTACACCTGGTTTCTGGCAAAGAGAGAAAGTGGTTAGGAATTGTGATAAAAACACTTCACCCACTCACCGCATAAAACTGCTAGTAGAGATGTTGCCAAAAAAAGCCAACCCCCCCCCCCCAAAAAAAACCACAAAGCAAGAAGGGGTGTGTGTGTGTCAATTCTCAACACCCTAATATTCTAAAGGCTTACCAGATTAAAATATTGTATAGAAATTCTAGTCTAAACTTAAATCTTCAGCAAGAAGCTGGTAACCTTAACTACTAGGACCTCCAGTAAAATGTGGAAATATTAGTTATGGTAATACTGTCTGCTCATTGTAAGGTTGAGGCAATTGAGCAAGGGGAAGATTTGTTTAACTTGTAGGATCTAAGTGTAGCCTTTTATGCAGAGTTCTGCTGAGTGCATTTGTTGCATTAGAAAGGGTTATCCACCCAAAGTCTGGAAGAGCTGGCTAATTTTTAAGTAATCCTGCCTATTGTAGTTTAAGTGCAGAGTTTTTCCTAAAGTGGAGTCCATTTTCAATTTTGTGCACCTTGCAGAAGGGACTAAGTCAACTTTCTGCTGATCAAATCTTATTGGCTGTAATGAAAACATTCCTTTTCCAATGCATGAAGTTGTATTTTAACCTTTACTACAGGAAAGTGTGAAATCAAATAAGTTAGAGAACAAAAACAGTTTTAGTTACTTCAACAGCATTTATACTGTGCTATTAGGATTTCTCAGTCTGCTGTGACACCTAGAGAATCAATATATTTGATATGATGAGTCAGTTACATTTCACTGGGGTTCAGGCTGCCCTTATCTGCATTAAATCCTGCTTCCATATTTGACCCAGATGTATACATGCCAACTACCATTCTGCTACAAAGAAAAAAGCTGGAAACAAAGGGATTATACTAGAGAGCGCATAGCTAAACTGATCTCAGGAGAGGGGTATTCTCATAAAACCAGCTACTACTTTTTAAGATGTCACCCGACATCTGATCCTGGAAACAAAGTTAAAGGAAGACCACATGTTGTGAATCCCTGTTCTATAATTTGGTACTGAAAGCTACCCTGCAGCAATTATGGGCATGGACATTAACCAATGTGGGTGGATAATCTTGGACTCAGATTCTATAAGCTTGTAGGAGAAGAGTTAGCTCTTCCACTGCATGCAGTTAGTGAATTCAGACTGAGGCCACCTATTTCTTCCAGTTTAGAAATTAGGGTCAGTGATTTGCATTGCTCCAAGTTTAAACATACTTGCTTTTAAAAAGATGTTAAGTGTCTTGGTCTCCTCCCTTCCCCAGCCACTGGGCAAGCTAAGAGTTTTGCTAGTCAATTGTATTAGCCACAATGCCAGACTCCAGCACAGACCACCTTCCCATGCCAGTCACATGGGGAAAGTGGTCAGTAGACTAGCTTTCCAATTCTTTGGTGGTTTCTCCATAAAGACATACTGAGAAACATGTCAATTACACAGAGCCACTTACCAAAGTTATGCAAATGGATTTCCAAAAGGATCACCAAATAGATCAGAAGATGGTGATGGCTGAGATGCAGTCTAAAATAGAAGATTGTTTATAAACAATGGGCTACTAAACTGGTGAACTCTGAACACTATGAAAGGTAGAGGGAGGGAGAGATGTTGGGCAAGTGGTTTTAAACCCACATTTCAGGCATTCTGGAAAGATTTACAGTATAGTTAGCTAACTGTTTAAATGAACAATAACTGTATATTTTTAGGGCTGGGTTAGAATTAAAGTCTATTTACCTTGACTCATACCTATCTATACAAAGACCATGTGTATTTAAATATTCATATGGGATTCAGCCAATAAATTTAGTTTTTAGACTAAAATGAAAAAAGAGCATTTTGGAGAAGTTCCAGAGTTTCCATAAAGGGCTTCAAGTCTCATGTTCCAGATGCAGAATGTGGTTAGGCTACTTCCTTCCCTGTAGGATACCCAGGATGGAGGCCTCCATTCTTTGGCCAAAACAGAGAAGCTACACATTTCATGCTCCTTACCCCCTACCCTGCAAAGAGGGGAAGGCCTAAACTAGTTGGAAAGGATTGTGGCTTTGTCAATATGGCTGACAAAGCACAACTGCCTCATACCACAAAACTAAAAAGGCACCTTCACCCTGGGAGTTAGTAACGCTATCCAGAATTTGGCTTAGGTTCACAAGTAGTATTTTCTCCCTTCCCCCCTGAAGGCGAATTTGAAGTCAAACATGGGAATACATGGAATTTGCTGACCCTGCTAGGGAATTGTTTGGTCACCAAATGGGAAGTGCCCCACCAGTGGACAAACCCGCACAGGTTTGTGTGGTGTTGACAGGAGACTTCAGAGAACTACTGGGTAGGTAAACAGTGCTTAGTACTTACAGAGGGTTGTGAGGAGGTGCTGAAAGGATCTGTTTGAAAGGGGTTTTCAAACAGGGCATCAGGCTTGGAAGCTGGCAGAGTGCTTTGTCTGGGAGCAGGCTTTGGTGGTTCTGTGTGAAAGAGTTTAAACAAGTTACTTTCCTTGTGGAAAGAGCTCAGATCTAGGCAGGCCTTGATTTCTGAAATATACAGTAGGATTTCCTCTGGAACCTGAAGGATTAGTTGAGTGTAATTTTCTAGAAGATAGATTTCAAGCTAGAATCAAACTTTGTGCAGAGCTTCTACTTATGAGGAGTCACCTTAGTTATTTCTAAAAAAGATGCCAATCAGCTTAAATAATTCAAACTGGAAAGTTTCCAGGTTTGAAAGTGAGTGGTTTAGAGAACATATAAATGCTAGAGAGCAGTATTGGGCAGCAATAAATTAAGAGATGACCCTCAGACTATACTTTAATATAGACTAGCAACAGAAAGTATCTTGACAAGAGAAGATGCTAGCCTAGCCATCTAAAGACACTTAATGTCTAAAATTAGCTTCCTTGCAAGGGAAGGTCTTGGTTTATTCTTCTCCCTATAGCTTGATGAAGCATTAAGAAAAGGGAATTTACCACTGATTTTAGTAGACAATAGATTAGCTGCCAAGTCATTGTGATCAGTGTGGTCTTGAAGAATGCCCACTTTGCTATTAAAGTAACTAGTGAAAGCTCCAGAAGCACCAAGACGACTTTGCTGCTGTTCTCCCCTCCTAGCTGGTACTGCAGGTGGCTTTGTCAGCTGGAAGTCTTTAAACATTTCTTTTACATCCTTTCTCTCTTTATCCCCAAGTGGGTCTAATGCAGTGAAGGCATCACTTTCCTTCTTAGATGGCTCCTTCGGAGGTGCAGTTCTGGGTGGTGGCTGAGGAGGGCTAGTTGCTGAGACAGAAGACAACATAGCAGGGGGCTGTGTAGTAGATGGAAACATGCTGGTCTGGAAAGGATTTCCAATGGCAGCTGGTTGTGCCCAAGGAGTAGGAGAAACATGTGCTGGCTGACCCCAGAGACCAGGAGATTGAGATGGTGACGGGGCTCCAAAGGACGCAGGCTGACCCCATCCTGAGACTGCTGGAGGGGCACTGAAGGCAAGTGGTTGAGTAAAGCCTGTAGGTTGAGCACCCATAATGGATCCAGGAAATACTGATGTGGTAGGATTGAAAACTGAGGACTGTTGACTCCATGGTGTTGGAGATGTTCCTGGCAAGCCACCTAAGAAAGATTATATGCAAGACTTGTAAATAGGGTATAGTGAGGCATCTCTGTAGGTGTACTGTATGAATACTTGTGCTCCTTACTTGAGTTTTTCACAGTACAAATCTAACGTCTTGCTGATGCATAGACTTCAATGCCTGTGAAGCTTCCTTCACAAGAGCTCTGTAGCACAAAGGCTTGTCTTTCACCACTGAAGCAGGTCCAATAAAAGCTATTACGTCACCCTATGAAGTGGATAAAGTACTTAGACAAGCCATTTTAATTTGGGGGCTCTAAAAACCTTGTTCTTAGATATTTGATTTTATTCTGTCAGAAAGTGTTGAGGGTCTGCTCCAGACACCACTGATATACTGCATGTTAAACCAAGAAATACAAAATGCCCTTTGATGTCAGTTAACCCTGACTAGCTCCTTGTCAAGAATAAGTCTTGCTAGCAAGTAGGAATCTGTATCATACAGATGTATTCAGTGTAATATGCCTATACAGCACGTCACCAGGAGAGTTTCAAACAAAGAAAAAACTAAACAAGTTTCCTTCATTGGGTCATGCTGACCTGAACCTGGTTGAGTGCAGAAGGTTTGTATAGGCTACAGCGTGATTGGATCTGATGCCTCCCTGGAGGTAGGCAAGCTCTTCCTAAGGTGACTAGTGTGCTGCTAGTCCCATTTTCAAAAAAAAAAAAAAAAAAAAAAAGTTATTCTAAACTCAGTTTTAATGATAGCTTAAGGAGACAGGTTTGTTAGTGACTCAAGGTCTTACTCTAGCTTTTAAAGCACATTGTTAGAAGGCAGATTTCAGTGCAAGATTGAGGCCATTGCTTCTTGCAGGGAAAGAGCCTAGAACTCTATATTCTCAGCAGTGAGAGAGAGCGTGAGTTACCTATGCATTCCATTACTACTCACTCTGAAAATGAAGGTTTATTAATGCTGAATGTAAATATCTTCAGCCATTTCAGTACTTCCTCTGCATCCTATTATGTACAGAAGCAGCTTGCCTCACCACCACCACCACCACATTTAACTCCCCTAGCTCCCTCTGCCCCAAGTCACATAGTTTAAGCCTCATTGGTTAGTAAGCCAAATGGATCTCTTCCGCAGATCCAAGGCTCTATGCATCAGAATCTTCTGGTCCTGCTCTTACCTTAAGTGGCATGTTTCCCTATAGTTGCCTGACCCCAACCCAGTCTGAATTTTATTGCCTTCCTCCCTTAAGTCATTTGGAGAGCAGCCCTCAAAGTTGAGGACATTGATCTTCTGACTAAGATGCAACTAGGTTACACGTTGCTTTTGTATGCAATACTTTAAGATACTGCATGTTAGAGAGTTAGTGGCACTGAATGGACTGTTCAGCTAGCTACATACATTCATATATAGCCCCAGGGCTGTCTCTGTGATACTGTTGCCTAGCTAATATTTTCAAGCAAAATTTGGCATGAGAAATCCTCCAGATTTTTAAAACTGGGTTTCCTCTCAGCCCAAGCCTTACATCCCTGTGACTTGTGATCCATTTGAGCTGGTCCGTGATTATTATATGAATATTCCACTTAATCTTTGAAATAATAATATTAGTAGCAATGGATTCTAAGGTGCCAGAGTGACAGTAATTGAATTTAGCTAGTTGCGTATTAGCCTTGTGAGTGAAAAGAAACTAACATTTCTGTTCAACTCTACCTTGTATGGACATGGGGAAGCCACACCTGTTTACTACTTATTTTCTCATATTTTAGAGAGGTTAGATTTGCTTCTCCAATGCAAGTAGGATTGCAAGGATCATTAAAATTTTGCTCTCCTGAATCTGGTTTAGAGTCCAGTGTTCAGAATCAAAGAACTCTGCTTTCTACTCCTACATACTCTGCAGGAGACAATAACTTGGTTGGGTGCCTAACTCAGATCCATAGCCTTAGTTTGGTTGTGCATCATTTGTCATGGACAGAAGCCAAAACTGTAAAGTTCAGTTCATATCCACACCCCTCCCCCTGTGAAGATTCTGTATTCAATTGTTCACATAAAGGCCTTCACAGGGCATTGAGCCAAGATATTGGACATAGGATAACAGTGAATTTGAGGGTCCAACTGTATTCAGTCTACTTAAATATGGACTTAATATATTTAAGGTATGCAGTTATAGCTGTCCCAATTATCTATACAGCAAGGACAACTAGGAAAGTTTGGGCTAGTTCTCAGCACTGCTGGATTTTGGTAGAGTTATTAAACTTATAGTGCTGAAAGCACAACTCTGAGTGTATTAGAAATCTAAAGAAACATGTAACAGTAATGGAATAAAGATGTCAGCTGTGGACAAAGTCTGCCAGCAGTTGCTCTGGCCATCAGATAAGTATGGACTTACAGAGCTCCACAATCCAATACATGTACAGTTTAACACAAGAAACACTCCATGTTTTAGAAGTGGTAGTCAACTGGGTAGGGCACCAGACTGGGCAGGAGACCTGGGTCTATCCTTGATTTGACAATGACCTGTTGTGACCTTGGGCAAGTCACTTCAGCTCTGCAGGCATTTAACTTTGAATGCCTTGCATAAAGTCCCCCAGTCATTATTTGTATTGCAGTAGCATGTTGTTTTAGGGTATGTCTACACTGCAGGTGGGAACGTGCTTCCCAGTGAAGGTAGACAGACACATACTTGAGCTAATGTGCTAAAAATATTGTATCCATGGAGGCATGCTCCCAGCTGCTGTGTAGACTTGTCAGTGGTAATTTTTCTAGCTGTGATTAGAAAAGCAACTTTTGCCAATACACTGGACTGGAGATTCAATATGTCAATCTCCAGACTGCTCTCTTCCTGTACTATTTTAACATTTGGTACCATGTTTACATTTACTGGTATCTTGTGGTGTACGTGAAGAGTCTCTTTAGTAGGCAACCAGATTCTGTTTTTATCATGCAACATAGTCTGTTCACACCACAAGCTAAAAGAGCAAGCACTCAGTTAAGTACACAGAGGATGGAGTATATAAGTGTCAATGAAATAAGTTCTAATGAGATGCTGTCAGGCTGAGGAAGAAAGTAGGGAAAATGCAACATGAGAGGCCAGAAGGGAAAAGGGAACTCCAGCACACTCTTGTCAAGAGAAGATTTAAATTTAAGTCTGACTTACTAAAGTAAGAGAGAAACCATAAGTTGAAGTAGCCGATAAGATTGATTTGTCACCTTAAAGTAATGAACTAACCTAGCCCAGCCAGAGGTCCTATGGTAGGACTGGTTTGGAAGAGGTCCAGCGGGCTGGTTTGCACCAGTGCAGGTTGTGCTGCAGGAGAAGTCAGGCCTGGGGCTTCTGGAGCAGTAGATGCAAAGAGGTCCGAGCCAAACAAATCATTTGCTGCAGTCTGGAAACAAGGTAGGAAGGGGAGAAGAGAAAAAACAGTTTTACTGGGATACACAGTTACCAAAAGGATACCAATTCCAGTTTCTGGGCCTTGTTTTCAGGAAAGTTCCGATACTGCCAAGTCAGGCAAAGTCCTGTATCTGCTACTAAGCAAGCTAGAGCACTCAGATAAAAACTATTTTGGTTCTGGAACCAGGAGACATGGGATCCAGGTTTTACACTAAAGGACTGGTAGGCTGCAGAGTTTGAGTTCTAATCTTAGACTAGACATCTCCACAGCTGACTTTAGACAGAGGAAGCATTTAAATGGGTGTGTTTTAGAATACCATGCATATAATGAAGTCATTTACTTATGCTAAGAATAGAAGACTATCCTGGCTTGAACACTATTTAAATATTGTCCATTGGTTGTGTGCTTCAGGTACATTGTTCTTGGAGGTAAGCACTGGCAAGATAAATTAAGTCATACTGAACTTACTGCAGTATGTGAACACCGAGTTAAATTGTAGCTTAGATACAACACACCCCCTTAATTCTGTTGCAGCATATTTGATAGATGGAGTTGCACTATTTGAGATTTCAGGGTTCTAAAGGTTCTCACATCATATAGCCAAAAAGTTATGTGAAATAACCTCACATTAGAAGTACCCTTATGGCAGTTTTAGTCATCTACAAATAGGTAGAATAAGAACTTCTTATATGGACCAATCAGAAGGCACTATGAAAGATTGCCTTGAGCTTGCTGCAGAGTGCAGTGTTCTCTAAAGTCTTCTAGAATAAATATGTACTGTATGGACTTAAGGAAACTTAAATTTATTCTTTTGACTATTGTCTGCTGGAGGGTGAATGAATTTACTGTTGAGTTTCAGAATTGTATATTGTTCTGACAGGCACCTTTTTGACAGTTGCTTTATTTAAATACTAAATACATTTACAAGTACTACATACATTTCAGATCAAAATACTTACCAGAGTTAGTGAAGTATGGCAGCATTGAAAAGAAAAAAGTGCATATTTAGTGATAACCATTATGAATGTACACATGAAATCAGAAAACATGGATTGCAGAGGGAACATGGTGGGTGGAATAGAATTGAAGAAAAAAAAGTTGTGTTGTAGAGTAGCAGGAATAGTTTAGCAGGTATCACCATATTTTGGTAAGAAAAAGGAAAGCTTCCTTCACCCAGCCCATCTAACAGCATGCATGTCACCATTAAATATTTGAAGATGTTCACCTGAACAGTCCTCCTTCCTCTTCCTGGCTTGGTACTTTGTGGAGGTGGGCTAATTGTTATGGAGTCATGTGACATGAGCTGGACATTGCTGTCAGAGTCCAGCTTTACTCCATTTTGCAGAGATAATCCTTTGGAAGGGCTTTCCGCAAATAGATTTGATGAGGATTTGGTCAGAAAACCATTCTGTTCTCTTTCTGGTACCCCATTTTGGGTCCTTGCTGCTAGCTGCTTTGGCTTACTCTCAAGAAGCCACTGGCTTGTCTGTATTTCCTGTTTGCCAGTTCTATTAGAAATCTGATCAAACTCTTTACCAAAGTAGTCAATATCACCATTTACTGCACCGTTACCCAAGAAGCTCAGACTTTCCTTCTTCTGAAGTGAAGATTTTAAAGAATCAAATGAAGGTTGTGCAGATTGGTCTGGTTGTGTGAAAGGATCATCACTGAAAGGATCTGGATTGGGAATGGGAAAGAAGCTGAGACTGGTAGTGAGAGAACTTTCAGGCAAGAAAGGGGTCTGTGACTTTGGTCGTGGAAGAGAGGAAGTGATGCCATTCAAGAAGGGACTCTCTTTTACACAAGTCTGATTGTTCTCGATTTCAGAGTTTAGATCCACTAACAGGATATCTTTACTCTCCTATTAGTTTGGAAAGAAAAAACGTAAAGTTAGTTGAAGACTGAAAAAGATGCAAGCCATGTAATGTGTTCAATCTTTACCATGCAGAAAATAAAAAAACCCAAACAACTGTTATCTAACACTTCATGTTCATTACCAGGAAGTCTGATGATCTCAACTTTGTTTTACAGTTAGGAAAAAGCTTGACAGGCTTAGGAGCCAGGTATGTATATGTGTGTGTGTGTGTATATATAATATATACACACACACCCCCCTCTAGCTTTGCCCTTGTGATTTTACACTTTCACTACAACAGCCCTCTGATGCTATTGGAATAAGAGGGCTCCCATCCGGGTAGCTGCTTTCATAGCACTTACAGGGCACTGCTTAGTCTGTCCTGAAGACATACGTGTTTGAGCCATACATAGCTTAAGTTCAAACCCTGCAGATCTCCTCTCCACAAGTCAGTAAATTATAGCCATTTACAGTTTGCTTTATAGGGACTCTCATAACAAGCTTAAAATATGAAGGCACTGCTAAGGCAGCGTATTGACTCCAGGAGATATGAAACTCAAGTGTAGTATTTATGCAGCTCAGTAGCAGTCTGCCTACACAGTGCCATTTTTCAGTTAGACTATGCTTGCATGAGTGATTAGGATGGCACCTTAAGGGAGGCACCAGCCACTCTCTGAATCAATAGGGTATTTGCAATGTAACTTACATTGCAGTATGCCATTAACACTGTAGGTTGTGCTTGAGTAAGCTTAGCAGAGTTTATTTTGGCAGGGTTCTTTAATTTCACAAGTCAGTAATAAGTGAGGCCTGTGGATTATGAAGTCATTGTGGGTGAGGGGGCAGTACAGCAAGTCTGAAGAGCCCTACCTCTCCTGTAGAGGAGCAGCATCGGACAGATTCGAGAGGCCATAGAACCTATTCTGGGCAAGGGACCTGAGATTTGTTCAATTCTTTTGCCAGCATCTTACGTGTAGCACTTGAAAGTCATTGCATAGATAAAAAGTTATAAAATGCCAAGTTTTGTATGAATACCATAAAAAAAGGTGTTGAAAATTGTGTGTGGTACTGCAAGTCTGCCTGCCATTTATAGCTATGGAACTTCAGTAGCTGATATCACTAGAGGCAAACAGACATGGATGAAGATGGTTATGCAATGATAGAGGGAACAAATTACTGCCACAATGGAGATTTTATAATAGGACCAGGCTTCCTATGAGATCTAACGTAAGAGGATGAAATTTGAATTTTTACTCCTTCCAGTTAGTGGCAAAGCTACTTTTGCAGCAGTTGTCTTTATTTCTAGTTGTGAGGTTAACTGCAACATCAGGTCAATCTGAAGTCTCACCTTGAGTAATGTGTGTCACAAAATAGACTAGCAAGCAACTATTGTACTGCAAGAAAGGTCTTTACTTACTGTAGGACTGTTCAGGTCAGGAGGAGTGGACATATCGCCAAACAAATCCATCTGGTCAACACCCTTAAAAAAAGTTAATTTGGAAGAGGTTCATATTCTGTGTAAGGCAATGATTTCACCACACTGATGTAAGCTTTTAAGACCAGCAGAGTACAAACATATTAAGTCAAAGTCTAAGATATTCCACTTTTAACCCAAGGAGGTAGTTTACTATAGTGAGACAAATTGTTTCATACATGTGCACCCTTAGAAACTGCTAAGATCTGCTATGTAGTTGAAGGAAGCTCAAGTACGCATACTCAAGTGAGCATGGTGTCAACATACCAGTTTTAGTTTGTCAACTTGATCAGTCAATGCATCACTACCATTCTGGAAGTGAAAAATAAAGACCATGTTAGTGCTAAGACAAGTTTGAAATAAGCATCTTATTCTAGTGATTATTCAGGTTGACTGATTTATGAATTGCCATAGAGGGAGAGGATGGACTAGGTCTAGGCTGTTAGTGCTGTGAAGAGGTAAGGCCCTTTGTATTGCTCTATAGTACTAGTTGCACGTTCTGAGGTTGTTGCTTCCAACTGTACTTGCTAGGTAGACAGTATATGAAGGAGAAGGCAACAGAGTTAGAATCACTTGTTTAGAGTGCATGTATTACTCAGATTGAAAGAGTAAAGTTTTACCTCAACTGTCTTATTGGCTTCTTCATTCTAAGATTGAAAAAAAATATATAGTATCCATTAGCATCTGGCCATTACTTGATTGGCAGAAGGTCAGATTCCTTTCTGTAAAGAACTCTGCAGCTTTTGAAACTATTAGAGGAGGACTTTGAACATGCTCAGCTAGACTGCTCTGGTAGTAAAGCAAATGCTGCCAAAAGCTAAGGACAAATTCTAAATGTTGACATGAAACATCTAACATAAAACTAACACTGAAGTGCTAGCCTCTCCAATCTAGTTTGCACATTTACTGATCTAGTCAAATAGAGTTTTATTTATAACCTGAGAATCTTGGATCACTATGCATCTTAACTACTTGTATGTGTATTTAAATTTAATCTTTTGACATGTATGCAATAGTCCTGTGCACAAAGCCAGTAGTGCTTCAGTGCTACTACAAGTTACATAGCAGTCAGTTTAGCTACTGGGCAATACGGAGTTGAAATATGGTAATGCTGAACACAAAGGTAGTTATTTTGATAAGCAACTATTTGCCAACAGAGTCTGCCTACCTAAAGGATCTCCTACTAACACAGAAGTTACTTGCCTTTTTCTTATCCTCTTCTTCCTTTTTCTTGGAGTTATAAATTACTTGGAAGAGGTCCTTAAGATCAACTACTAGAGGTTCAGCCTGAAAGGGAAAGTTTTATACTTTAGGTTTCTGCAGAGAAGGTTTTCCAATTGGTGGCTTGCCCTTATTTATGAACTGTATTAGCCGAGTTAGTAGTTGCCTATAGGAATGGTATCAATTTCCAGGCCAACTGCTTTATCATGAAGCTTACTGAAAGGTGTTTGAATACACTGAAACCAAGTCTCACTTGCCATTACCTCCCCTTTGGTCAAACCCTTTTATTAAAATGCAATAGTAAGCAAAAAGAAGGAGGAGGACTTGTGGCACCTTAGAGACAAACAAATTTGAGCATAAGCTTTCATGCTCATGAAAGCTTATGCTAAAATAAATTTGTTTGTCTAAGGTGCCACAAGTCCTCCTTTTTCTTTTTGCTTACACAAACTAACACGGCTGCTCCTCTGAAACCTGCAATAGTAAGGGAAGCCAAGAGAGTGAGAACAGTAAGACATGTAATGAAGAGAACTTCACCTTTAGTGTATAAACAGGAAGCAGCACTTCTGTGCTTAGTCCAAGGGCAATGGTGCCTGACCTGTATCTCTTGCAAACTGTCCAGGGTAAGAACTGTGCCTTCCTTGGTACATTGCTAGGAATGTTCTGGGAATATGTACACCTTGTTTTCAGCAAAAGGACGATGTGCTAATGCAGGCTTTTTATTAAGGGAGGCGGATAATCATGGGTGAAGCCTGCAGGTGGGAAAAGGTACCCCTTTCTCAGGCACTTATTGCTGCACCCAGCTGATCCATTTTTGCTGTCCTCCCCGTTTTCTACCAGAGGCTAGAGTAGAACTGGCTGGTCCATGCTCAGTTTTAGGATTTGAGCTGTTTTCCCTTCTACATGCTCCTCCCTTCTTGAGGACTTTCCAATTTTATTCATTTAGAATTTGCTGGCTGCATAAGTCTACCTGGAACAGATGATGCCCATTTGCCCTCACTTCATGGGTAAGAGACTAAAGGAGCAGGCTTGCTAGGTTTTGCTTTGTTCATTTTAGCTAGAAAATCCCCTCAAAGGGGTTGCAGGAAAGGCTATTCTAAAGCCATTTGTTCCTCCAAGCCCCCCCCCCCCATTGCTCTCCACATCAAGACTTCAGACGGTGTTCAGGAGATAAAGTGTTGCATTTAAAGCTAAACTATATTGTTCAGAGAATCACAAAATCCCTGTAGAAAGAACATTAAGGCCTGATCTTCACCTATCTCAGGGTCATGAAAAATTTGTGCTATAAAACACCATGTAGTTTGGTCAGCCTAACCCCTGTGGCAGGTGCAGCTAGATGGAAGCAAGTTTGTCAGCCAATGAATTGCCTCCCATGTAGATAATCTACCTCTGGGAAAGGTTTTTTCCCATTGGTTTAAGACAGGTCTATACTACAGCAGCAGAGCCACAGTTGTCCCACAGCTTCACATGCCAAGTCAACCTCTCAAAGGGAAGAAATGCCAGAATTAGGGTTGCCTCTGAAAACTTAAGGTATATGCAGAAGGGTGCTAAGTGAGAGAGAGTCTTGATTATATTGTATGGTATCTGTGCTGCTGCCACACATGACCCTGGGAAGGTCTGACTCTTGTTCCTTCTACACGTAGGTTAGGAAGCTTCCTGCACACTGCCTGGGGCATAAGGGTGGATAGGGGATGAAGCACAGAGATACTACCTGAACGGAGAGCCTGGACTCAGCCTATAATAGCTCAGAACTACAGTTGCAGAAAAGTCTGGGAATGGCTAGTGTGCACAGAATCTTTGGGGAGTACTTGCACAAGCTCAGATAAGCTCTTAAAAAAACCACCCTGTTAAATGTGGCCAATTTTGTTCAGATTTTCAGAGACGGCAAAAAGGCTACTCCCTGCCAAATTTTGAGTCCTTGCTCCAAAGGTCACCAGAATAGATTTCTTCCCATCCATTCCTCTCCTCCCCTGCCTTGTTCTTGGCAACTGAGGAACAGCATGGGATGAAGTTTTCCCAAAACTCAGTCTTAGACACCCAGGATGTACAGTTTCAAGTTATAAGGAACTGAAAATGGCCTTATAATGGGTAGTGCTGGGAAACTTTAGCCAGTGTTACCAGCTGCACCTATAAAACAAGAGTCAGTGATTAAGCCAGCATTTAAGCCAGCATTAGCAAACGAGCTTGCCCCAAGGATCCTGAGACAATAGGTGGAGAGCCCAGACAAGCCATCACTCTTGACAATTGCATAAGCCTTCCAAAAGGATACTCGGTTTCTGGGAAAGTTCACACCAGGTCCTATCACTTGTTTGTTCCAGCTTTCTCTCTTTTTGGGGGGTGGGGAAGAGTAAGAGGAGAAAAAGCAGTGCCCCATGAGCCAGACATGAAACTTTGAGAAGCTGGAGATATGGCTTGTCATTAGTAGCAGTTGTGTTAGACAGGAACAGCAAAGTCGGAACTAGTCAAACTTGCAGGATTAACACATCCACAAGTCTGCACTTGAGCTCAGACACTGCCATTTGTGCTGGCCTTTTAACAATTCTTTATTCCCACTTTTAAGAGTGCAGACCAGAGCTCCTGGCCATGAATACAAAATTTATTGGTGTGCACATGTTTAAGTTGCTCTCCATTGAGAGGAGAGGGGCTCCTTTGGCCAGCCGCAGAACTTTGCATGCTAAAAGGCAAGAAATAACCCAGTGTTCCCAGTGCCTAAAGCAAGCTCCAGCCACTTCAGTAACTTACATCTCTGTGGTGGGTTAAACACCATGTCATACTGCAGTGAGAAATTCTTAAATCAGCAAGACATGGAATGTTATTCCTCAACTGATACTCTCCATTGTAAGGAGTTACTCCATTTCTATTTTGAGAGACAGCCTGTTGAATAGGCTTCTTGTTTCTTCAAACTGGTCTTTAAAAGCTGAGTCAGCTCTGTTTGGAGTGGTCTATGGGCTTCATAAAACAGTTTGGGATAGGATTGATTTATTGAGATGTAGAAAAGCATAAGTCATATGCCCAAAAGTTGGCCTGCAGGTCACACAGGAGGACCTTAATGCCCAACAGATCCCTTAATGCATACCTGTTGTGCTGTTTTTATGGCAAAAAACTGATGCTGTCCTTCTCCTCCGCAAACATATCCAAATGCACGGTTGTCAGTGACATCCCGAGCAATAAAGGAGATTTTGTTCACTGGATGCTCATGTTCTATGACCTAGAATTGAAAGCAATTAGTTCCAGTCTTTTGAAAGAGTGACAAAACCATGGTTTGGTGCAGAACAGAACTAGAGTACACAGAGAAAACTATGGGATGGCAGTGACTTTCCTCAAGTGCTTATGTACAATAAAGACCTAAGTGAGCTCAGATGATCAAATCTGTAAAAAGTGGACAGGGCAATACCCAAGGGGTTTGCAAGCATTAAGGTTTGGCATGCTCTGTTTCCCTAGAAACATGACAGAATGGTGCCAGGCTATTAGTGCCTAAAGAGGTCAGACAGGATCCAACTCCCTCCCTCTCCCTCCAAAGGAGGGGAAAAAAAATCAAGTAGATACAGATTAGCTCCTACTTTCCCCATAGAAGAGAGTCCTCACAGAGGTGTTCCACATGGTAGAAAAAACTTTCCTGGTCTTTAAATTTTAGGTGAAGCAGTTGCTAAGTTAGTTTCTTCTCTTCTCCAGTAAGAACAGCTGCAGTCTTAATGGTCATGCACATAGCCAGTTTTGAATTCTTACCCCAGTTTTCTCATCAATTATCTTGATACCAGAAAGGGAAATGTTCACCCAGATCTTCTGTTTGTGCTGTCCCTGGGAGCGGGCAGCTACTGCCATTCCCTAAATGAACAGGAGTGTTATTAGTATGAGATTTATGCAATTTAAACTTGCTGAGTACCAATGTCGTCAGCTTGAGCCAAATTTGTTCGATATTCAAAGCATAAAAGTTGTATTTCAGTTTAGATTTGTGTAACCTATAGACCTCAGTGAGGCTGCAAAGCAGCTGAATTTGGCCACTTGTCTACACCAGAGATTAAGTTTTATTATGCACCCCTGTTAGTAGACAAAATACTGGAGTTTTAGGTTCTCAAGATTGTTCCCCCACCTGCACTAGTTTAAGCTTGGAAGAGGTTTAAAGCAGACTTAATTTATGTAGCTCCTTTTGACAGAGGTGCTATCGGGGCAATATCTTTACTAGGCCAAGTCCCTTCCTGGTTTAAAGGAAACAGGTGACTGAGATCAGTTGCCTATCCATACTGCCCAACAAGAGTGACCACGTTATTAGTACTGAAGAGGCTGATATGAGCCCAGAGGCATGTAAATCTGAACATGCTTAATGTTGCTGACTTGTAGCTTTGTAGCTCACTCTGCTTTGCCTGCATTATTCTCCAGACTTTGTTGCTATAGGTCATAAGACTAAGGTTTTATTGAGCATTTTTGAATTGCTAGAAAAACATGCATCCACTACTACCATAACTAAAATAAATGCATGTTTTTACAAATCCAATTTGGAGTTTTTACAACTGCTATGGAAATTCTCCCTGCCACCTTCACTCCCTTCCAGGGAGTTTAAATTCTCCAAGTTTGGGATTTGATTTTGGCTCACCAACCTGCATCTGAACTGGAAGATGCTAAGAGCTATATGGATTACAAAATATTTGCAGAGCAATTTTCAGATTAAACAGTTGCTCATTGTAGTTTTGGGCTGCTTCCTTCCCTTCATTAGCTCTGCTAATCTTTTGATTGGAGTGGCATCTTTCCTCCAGCTAGGATTTGTGCACCTGTATCACACTGAAGTGTGGTCATTGCTTGATGTTACTTTTGATATGCAGTGGGAGTTGTGGCATGGTGTGCCTTTGACCACTATATCCTGCCTACTGAATAGCATGCATGTCTGCTTTAAAAGGTCAAGTTCAGGCCTTTACCTTCAGCTTCATCATTGAATCCTGGCTCATTTTGTCTCCTCTTGCTTCTGGAACATCATCAATGCCAATCAGCTTGGCTTTGTATCTTACACCATCCCCTTTGAATCTGGCCAAAAGAAATTCATCTGTTTTCTCTGATCCTGAAAGATAGATAAGAAGCTTTTAAATGATGGTGTTCAGAGCTTAAGTGTCTAGTCTCTGAGGAGAGTGCTTTGTCATTCATTTTCTAATCCATTCTAGTCTGCTGCTAACATACATTTACATGAGACATGTTTTAATATTGCTTTTGAGATATCGGGTAACTGGGAGTGTCCAATACTCTTGTACTGTTGGGTCCAATTGTTTATTAGATGGCGATTTAGAATTGTGGGGAAGCAATAGGAGACCTCAGTTTAAGGCTAGTTATATTGATTCTCTAACCTAAGTTGCTTCTGCCCATCAAGTGCAATTTTAATCTTCTGAAGGTAAACAAGGTTATACTACAGACTTTCTAAAATCAGGGTTGACAACCTTTCAGAAGTGGTATGCAGAGTCTTAGTTTATTCACTCGAATTTAAGGTTTCGTGTGCCAGTAATAAGAATCCATATGATCCATGCTGAGCTGCGCCCCCTCTTGGCCCTGTCTGCAACCCTCACTGCCCAGGCCACAGTAGAGGCCCCCAGACTGGTGGCCAGGACCTGGGCCTGGCAGCAGGTTGAGGGGGCTGGCAGCTGGTACCCCAGGCCAGCAGTGGAGCCGGCAGACAGAACCCTGGCTGGCAGAGGGCTGGTGGATGGAATCCCAGGCCAGAAGCAGAGCCCCTGGGACTGGTGGCCAGGACCCAGGCAGTGAGTGCCACTGGAAGAGCTTGTGTGCTGCCTTTTGCATGCATGCCATAGGTTGCCTACCCCTGTTCTAGATCTTGAAATGGACATATTACCTTAGGTCAGGGGTGAAAGTGACCTGGTACAGGTGGGTATGGGCCTGCATGCAGCCCATGCTTTAACATCCCTGCCCCTTTTGCCTCCCTTGGTGACAGCCCTGCTAGTAGGGTCTGTACTGGCAGGGCTGCTGATGGGGAGGTGTGGGGCAGGCAAAGTTAAAGTGCTGCTGTGGCAAAGGACCCTCTGTAAGTGCTGCTGTGGCAGCACTTCCATGCCTTGGTGGCCCTGCTGGAATGGCTCCTACTGGCGGGGCTGCCCATGGGGGAGGCAAAAGGGGCACTGAGGCAGCACATTAATGTTATTGCCTCCCCAGGCTGCCAATGAGAGGGGCCAAAGGGCAGCTGCCCTGGGGCTGGCAATTTAAGAGGGCCTGGGGCTCCTGCTATTGCAACAGTGGCTGGAGCCCCAGGCCCTTTTAAACTGCTGCTGGAGCCCTGGATGGTGGGGGCCAGGCAGTGCAGATGGGCTGGCTGGGGGAGGCTGACATCCAGCCCTGCCTCTTACCAGTACAGGGGCCAGCTCTGGAAGGATTTCTTGTTACTTTCACCCCTGCCTTAGGTCTTGGCATCTATTAAGTCACAAAGTGACAAGGCAAATGTTCCCCCCGCTCCCTCTACTAAACAGGTAGAGTATCTCTGGTTCTGGAGCAGAAATCCTGTTTGATACCAAGCACTGACACTGCAGAAAAATCTCTTGGTCTATAATCAATTAGATTACTCTTCCATTCTACAGTGAGAATGTTCATACGTTAACTTTTAGTGACCAGAAGTGTTGTGTACAAGATTGATGGATCATATTTCAAGTGATTAATAAAGGTAGACAGAAACAGGCTTCAGTCCTGCTAGAGTTCATAGACAGCACAACTTTGTTGTGCTTCAGACTATGAAAATCAAGTATTTGGACACTACTATAAACAAAGGCTAATGTTTGATTCTGGCTGCTTAAAGGTAATCTACCAGCAGGTATTAACACCTCTGAATTTCAGGAGGTAAGTGTTAGGCACCAAGAAAAACCAAAATGCAAACACCACACCAAAACAGAGTGGCCAAACCTGTATGTGGAATGGTGTGTGTAGAATGATGTGCAGACATGAATTTGACTCCACCATCCAGATTACCAGAATCTGAACTGGAGAAGGTTTCTAGTTCTAAATTAAGAGTTTGATTTTTAAGCACTGTTCTGGAACAGTGAGCTATTCCTTTGAAGACAGCTGCAGGTTTAGGAATAACCTATATTCATTTAAGATCTTGCAGTTACTCAAGTTGCTTCCTCTCTGCCACCTTAGAATTATTTTAGGTTTTAGGGACTCTAAAAAGTTAGAGAGAGTATCACTGCAGTATTTAAGGTTTGCTAGAATCTCTTGCACTGCCATGAAAGTTGAGTAGAGTGTGAACAAGTTCAACTCTGACAGGTCCTTTTATAGGATCCAGTAGTAATCATTTGGTCAAGCTATTGCGTGTATATAACCCAATCTCCTAGTCTACCCTACCCATGCATGCTGGAATATAGATTGGGCATTTGTCAAGCATAATGAAACTATACTGCTCCATCAGCAGCATTTGATGTTCGAGTCATATCTTCAGCTATGTTCTGGACTTGTTATTTCTGCAAGTCAGCCATCTCCAGGAATGCAGTTTTATTCTATTGTACTACTTTGTGTTGGCTCCTTCACCTAGAGGAAGGTCACATGACTCATCCTCTAACCAACTCTTTGCATAAGGGACAAGATCAAACAGCTTTTCCACTTTCATATTTACCTGATTAAGATAGTTATCCATGAGAAAGTGGAAGCTGTTTAAACCAATATTTTGGAGGAACATTAAAAGGGTGTAATTAAAAGTGGTACAAGCAGTCAAGGGGTTCACTGGCACCTGGATGACACAGAATAGTGAAGGAGGACCTTAGATCTATGCTAGGCTGATGTAAGGGAGTGGCAATAAGCCAAAACTCTAACCATGTTATAATCTGAGGAAGTGTAAACTTGCATCTACACGGTGCCAGACCATCGACTGTTGTAGCAGGTTGAGTCAGTGCTGTAGACCAAATTACTCACAGACCTCTAAAGGAACTGCCAGTGGAGTTAAGTAAGGCAAAATTGGTGCTGTGGCTTGGGTGTATGCTTGCTTAATGCAAGACCTTTCCTTGCCCCCATAACACAGATGCTCTCTGTTACCCAGAGGCGGTGGTGCATGTGAACAGAGATTCTATTCCGAACTAGCAAGAGTTAGCAATAAGCTTCTGAGCCAGTCAATTCTAGGGATCAGTTTTCAATATATGTTGGTCTCAACTCCTATAAAAAACCCCCACACACCACTTTGGTCATTCAGAGTGTTCTGTAGTTGGGAGCACACTATTTAAAAACCCTTACAGGTGAAAGTGCAGAGGATTTAAATCTGTTGCTGAGTCAGTTTCCTAGAACTGAGGCTATCTAGCTGATCATGACTTAAGCTTTTGGGATTTGGTAGAAGTTTTGTAGGCAATGGGGTTTAAGTCTGGTATTAAATGCAGCAGCCTTTTCAGAAGGAAAGGGTTATGGGCAAGTGCCAATAGCTTCTGGGAGATTAAGCCATCAGTGGCAATGGTTAGATGCTCAGCACTATGGAAGTGCACCACTTAACAGCATTAAGGATTCAGACATCTTGGCTAGTATTTATTACCTACTCCTCCCCCCCCCCCCCCAGGAAAAAAACCAAATACACAAAAACAGACCAGCCAGTCCCTTGAGGGGTTATGCTAAAGTTCTGGACATGCATTCAGAGCAGTTGCTATTTGAAAGCGTGCCCTCAAGTGATATTTTGAAGAGTTATTAGAGGAACAATAGGAAAGTCACAGGCGGCATATGAGGTAATTTAGTACTGGAGAGATGAATTGCTTACCCTTCTTTTTTTCCTTCTTTGATGCAGGAGCTTTTGGTGCTGCCTGCTGCTCAGGCTGGTTGTTGATATTAGTGGTTTCTACTTCGTTAGACATGGTGAGATGGAGGCCAGCCTCAACTCCAGAAGGGGGATACTTGCTGTGTTGCTGGATGTCCAAACAGTGATCAACAGGTCGGCAT
The DNA here is from genome assembly GCF_965140295.1 of Lepidochelys olivacea. Lineage (NCBI taxonomy): Eukaryota > Metazoa > Chordata > Testudines > Cheloniidae > Lepidochelys > Lepidochelys olivacea. The sequence goes on from NC_140415.1 coordinate 28,361,514, forward strand.
AATACTTCGCCTTGAGGAAGGAGATGAACCACTTTAGTTAAACTGCCAATATTCCATTCAGTTATTTAAAATGTCACCATATTAAGACTATTAAAAGTGTACATGCCATAGCCCCACTATAGAGAAGCCAGTAAAGAAGTTAGATTTCACATGAGGAGTTGTTCTAGCTACAGACCTTCCAGGAAAGGCATTTTAATGTATCCCATTAAGGGTCACAGATAGTCACATTATAGGTTAGTAGCCTAAGTGCTTAGTTACAGGACATGGATCAAGATCTAGCCACTATTTGCTTGGTGTGCCAAGGAGGTCAAGAGGTCAATTTCATACAATTGCCTTCCTGAGCTGTTTTTGCTTTATCTGCTATACAGATGTTGGTTTCTAGTCTGGCTAGACTGCCATTTTGATTAATTTCACTTGGACTTAACTATTGCTAAATAAGTGAGCATTTTGCAATTGCACAATAGTGAGGGGAAGAGGAAAGCTACTGGTAAGTGCTTCAGATTCCTCACAGGTGAAAAGTGCAGCACTTGCAGTTTTGGGAACAAGTTATTTGTGGCCTGAAGTTGATGGTATTCTCTCCTTGCTGAGATTTAAGCTTACCCACTTTCTCTCCTCCTCCTCAAGATTAATGCTCTAAATACCTGTTTTTCTGCATGGATGTGTCCTTCTGGAGGATTCGAACTCTTATCTGGACAACCAATAATGCAATAGACTAGCTAGAGATCTGTCAAGACTTTAGGTATGACATGTAGGGACTGATATTCAGTGCAGAAATGCTCCATATTCTCTCCATTTCAGAGCCGCTCATGCCATCTGATGCCTGTTCACTAATGCAGAAATGCCAGATAAGTATTGTTTTCTCAAGGGGATTATACAAGCAGGCCCATAATTTGTGGTCCTGTGCTAGTTGGGCCAACAAGAATGTGATGTAGTGGGCAGAGGCATCATTTGGCCAGAGTGTAAAGGGTATGTGCCCTTCCTGTAGATCACCTCAGAGTATTCCTGGTCCTGGAATGGCTTTTTGCTTGCCCACCCACCTACCCAGCAAAAGTTCAGTAGGGGAGTCCTGTGCAGCAGGCAATTCTACAAGTTTCATTTTGCTTAGTTTAATTATTCTCAAGGGTTGTTCTGCTTCACAGATATGAGCAAGCTGAAAGACTATTGTAGTGTTTCCTACTAAACCCCATGTGTTTACAGACAAAGTAATCAAAGTTACCTAGGCAATCATTTGTGCACCATTAGAAGGTGATTATTCAGAAATTATTATGTTCCCTACATCTAGTTGTCTTACAGCCTAAAGATCCCTGGTTCTCAAAACTCAATCCAGGTAAAGCCAGGATGTTTTACAGTAGCATCCCTGTCAGACAGTCTCCAAGGGTGTTGGAACAATTTGAATAGTGGGGGTGCTGAGAGAGTCATTGAACCAAACTGTAAACCCTGTATATGATGGAAATCACTTCAAGCCAGGGGATGAGGCAGCACCCCTAGTTCTACCTGTCTCATTTGATTAAGAAGCCATGAAGTAATTACAGAGGATCTTCAAACTCTGCAGTCCTGATCAGGCTCTAAATGTTTTCCTAATATAGTTTGAAAAGACATAGAAAGTAACTGTTTAGTAACAATGTATTTTAGCATCTAAGTTCAGGGGTAGTCAATAGGTGTCCTGCAGGCCAAATCTGGACCACCAGAGGTTTTTGAACAGACCCCCCCAAAAAATAATCTTAAGTTTCCTCTGGAGTCTGGACCTTGACTATACCTTGCCCAAGAAATTTGGACCTTGACAAAAAAAATTTGACTGCCTGTGCTAGATCTGGAAATACTAGATCAGGGTAAAGCATCAGATAAACGCAACTAGTACTTTAACTGGCAAAACTGGATTTCAAAATATGCAAGACATCCACAATGAGACAGTATTTAAAGAATTTATTAAAGAAAAAGAAGTCAGCCATCTGAAGGAAGCTGAAGCAGTCAGGAAATAGAAATTGGCTTCCAGGGGAAAAATAAAGCAGAGACTTAAAAGTAAGTGTCTAGAGCTAATCTAGACAGCTACATTGTCACACTGATTACATTAGATGACAAATGTTACAATTACAAGCCAATATGCCTTAGCATCCTTATGAAAAGTTTAAGAGGTTCTGTGTGAGTCATTAAGTTTTAGTTTGGTTTTCCCTATAGCACTGAAGAGGAGCTACACCAACACCAATGCCTTCTATCACAGAAGGCAAATCAAGACTAGCTTAATAAAAATTAAAGTCCTATGAGTAAACTGATAGCTGTTGACATTGGACTTTCAGTGCAGATGGGGTGGGATGAATATGTAGCTCTTTGGTTTCTATTTCTTGAATGTCAAATGGCAGAAAATTCAGTCTTAATTGTGAAATTCCTAAAGGGAAGTCATTCAAGTGGCTCTTTGGTGTAGGTTGCCTGTAGCCAATAAGGGTCTCTCCTCTACATACTGGCAGTCTTGGGAAATATACGTGTTCAGGATTTCCTATTACTGCCCTCAGATACAGCTGTTCTGCTGGGTAATATTGCAACATCTTCTAGGAAAGTATTTTCTCCTCTAGAGAAGTGGAAGCTGCAATGTTGGTCATAGTATTGCACTAAAACCAAGGCTATTGAAAGCCTGGAGCAAGATTATCCATAGACCAGATTGGAAGAGAATTTCCATGAAAAGCAGCTGTTGCCTTCCTTGCTCTAGTCAAAAGGCTAGTCAGTGTTTGGGCCATCCTCCTCCACCTGATTAGTCAGTCCCTGACAGGGGCAGCCAATAAAGCATCTCTTGCATAGGAGCACTCAAACCAGTTACTGGAGACCAGGAAGTGAGGCTGGAAACTAAAAATCTCATCTGCCTTCACTGAAGAGAGGCAGAGTCAGTGATAGCTGCTAATGGTGTCTGACTCTGCACTCTCAGAAAGCTGACCAAGGCAGAAGTCTTATGTAGTCTGCTCCCCCTGCTTCTGAGATGACTTCTTGTGGGAAAATGGCAGCTGTCGGCAAAAAATTCCAGAAGTATCCAGTTTTGAGTCTAGAAAAATTTAGTTTGTTACAGTACAAAAAGAAATACTGGTTCAGAGCTTTGACACCCCCAAAAGCAACATGAAGTTCTGCTGCTTATTAGTCTTGCACTTAGAGTCATCAGCTGTTGAAGTTTCTACACAAATTTGTGTAGAAAAGTTCAACTGCAATTAAGGGAGGACCCAGAATGTTGTTCCTGGCTGCTTATTGGAAGCCAAGTGAACATGTTCCAAAGTGATCAAGCCATAGAAAAGACCAGGAGTCCTAAATCTAGTATTAATACCCATGTGTTTAGTCATGATTTTGGACTGCTCAGGAGTTTTGAGCATTTATGCTGGATGTTACCCTGGGGGGGTGGGGGGGAAACCACGGGCGGGGGAGAGAGGAGAGAATATCTTGGAACCAACACTGCTGGTTTGCAAGAGATTTTCCTTAGCTAGAATATTAATTGGATGGTCCTGTTGCCTTTTCAGTTTAGTTTCCCACCACTATATAAAAACTTGATACTTGTTGCCATATAAATGAGATCATTGCAACAGAGACTATGACTAAGGCCAAAAGGGACCCATCATGATCATCTAGCCTGATCTCCTCCACATCACAGGCCACAGAACCTCACCCACCCACTCCTATAATAGACCACCTCTAGTTGTGTTACTGAAGTCCTCAAATAGGATTTAAAGATTTCAAGTTATAGAAAAAAAAATCATTCACTAGTTTAAACCCACAAGTCAACTGTGCCCCATGCTGCAGAGGGAAGTGAAAAACTGAAGGTCTTTGCCAGTCTGATCCAGGGGGAACCCCAAGTAGAGTCTATACCAAGAAGTTGACTGAAGATGAAGTCTAGGGTCAATTACAACACTTAAATCTTGGTGACCAATATGTATTAATCTCATTCCACTTAGAGATTTACACTAGAGGCATCTGCTTTAAATCAAAAGGAAGAGTAATTTTGTATGCATATGTAATAAGCATATTATGCTCGGAGAAACCTATGTATAAGTATTCTAGTTTTAGCTACACAATCTCTTCCATCACTAATTTTGACTAACCCAGATTCACCAGTTGCATCAAATTGATCCTATAGTTTACAGACTAGACCAAAAAGCTGGATTATAACCTCCCTAACTTTGAGCACTAGTAGCTGTATCTTAGTCCTAGTTAGTAGATCAACTAGGCTTATGATAAAGTACTTGTCCATCAGAAAGATTTCTGAAAGTCTTGATTCAGATGTACAGGTACGTGAAACTTCAAGTTTAATTTCTTTTTTAATGTTAATGTTTCAGCTCTTTGTAGATTCCTTAAAGTGAATTCTTTAGGACTACTGGTGTCACCATTACAAGCAGTGGAGTTTAAATGGTCTTTCAGCCCAGAGCATCTTTGCAGGCCCAGGGAGAAGTACAATATCACCATTCCTCCATTAGCACAGCATGATAATTTTCTTGTCTATGGTGTCCCACCATTTAGTTACAGGTCTGCCTCTAGGTCAACCTGATGTTGGTTGTGCTTGCATTATTTTCTTTGGCATCTTATCCATTTGTTTTCTATGAAGTCCCACCATTGGCTACAACTGGAAAAAATACAATCCTATACCCTGATTTCACTCCTTACTCTAAATTCATTGGTCTTTAATTCTATTTTATACCTGCCATCTTTCAAAGAACTCCACTTTATTTCATTCAGCCTTCTAATGTTTCTCATTTACTGAGACTACTTCCAGACCTCTGTATAATACTGTTGGTATATTGGGTTGATAAGTTTTGTAAACATCTTTATCAGTCCATTATTTTGTCAAATGGATATCTCCCTTTAACCTCATTCCTGGAGCCATCAGCACAGATGAAGCTGTCTAGAAACAAAATTCTACTTGTTCTAGTACTTCACTGCTGCATTTGAACACTGTTGTCCCTTTCCTCAAGATAAATGCCAAGATGACAAAGTGGTTACAAGTTCCAGTTTGACTGCACTGATTTTTCCTAAACTAGCAAGGAGTATCATTAATTCAAGTGTGCATGCCCATTGTACTAGGTCATCTGCATAAGCCCCTTAACTCTACAGTTGATGTCAGACTCTCCAACAAGGGCTCAGTCATTTGGAACTCTTTTATACCTTTTTTCCTCTAGTCCTTAGGAAAAACAAAAATAAGGTATTGCAGTACTGAATCACCTCCCTAGTCCTAGTTAAGGCTCACCTGTTCATACATTCAAGGTCCTGGTACCTTCCCCTCAACATGAGCTCCCAGCGTAGCAATGAGTTACTAATCCTTTATTACTCTCTTCCCCATTCTTATCATGAAAGTCCCTGTCCAGTAGGTATGGGGACCATTCCTTGATGTAGGACTTTGCATTTTAATACAACTAAATGCATTGCTTGCATGGTAAAGCCATGTACCCATCTAGATCACCTGGTAACAGAATGTCAGGGCATTGTGACCACCTTTGTTTTCTCCAACTTTTATATTTACTGCTAGATCTAAAGATTGATCATTAAGCCCAGTAGTGATCCCTGTGGATGCCCACTAGATACACACCCATCTGATTAGGATTCCCTACTGACAATGGCTTCAAGAGGTCAGTTAACCAGTTAATTTAAATTGGGCTTATATCAACTGTTCTCAAATAAATTAGGTTGGAGTCAGGGAGACAAACCAAAGGGGATGAAGTACTGTTTTGATGAGCACAGACAACTGCACTCCTTGGGAAGCCAAGATATGCCAGAGTGGTCCACTAAAGGCAAGGGATTACTTTCTGGAGCTCTGTTTCTACCCAAGGATTGAAGCTGCCTTCTCACTCAGAGCTTTTCTTGTCCTTGCAGGTATGTGCTCCCTAGTGATAGAAGTGTGCATTTCCCCATCCCTTTTGGAAGCTTATGCACCAGTTTAGGTTCCAAGGAGTTTCTTTAAAGTATTCCTAAAGGTTTAGGTGGAAAAGATTGGACCCATTTTCACTGTGGAAGTCTGAGGTGTTCTCTCCTGCAGAGGGATTGTCCAGTTTCTAACCAGACTGTTTGTCCACAGCCAATAGGAAATGTGTACTGAACAAAGATTCCTCTGAAGGACTATATTATGACTCTGGGAATGAGCCAGGTTTGCAGGTTGCACTTTGAGCCAGGTTTGAAATAGCCCTCCATGTGTTTAAGTCTGTTGGCTTATTTTATCCCAGTCCTGGAACAGATGTTTGAAAACTATGGTGTGCCAGCATTTTACTCCAGAATGTGGTCCTTCATTTGTGTGTGTGTGCGCGCGTGCACAATAAAAGCAATACATTTGATGCACAGTTTGGAAGTCCTTTACCATGCCATGGGAAGCGCTCTCACTCAGCTAGCTAGGAGACTCAGTCATTTTTCCTGCTGAGCCAGATGTTCAGGAATGTGCGAAGGTTATACTATTGTAAAGTTAATGTTTCAGTGAGTTGGGCTTCTTTACTCTTTAGATGAGCCTCAAGACTAGCTCAAAAGAGCACCATATTTAGTTTAAAGAATTTCACTAAACAATTCTAGTTAATGGTCTGAGAAGAACTTGTGCTGAATGAGTACTCCCAGATTACTTCACCTAACCACTTTAGAGATAATGCAATGGACAAGTGGATGCTTCCAGCAGTAAGGGGTATTTTAAGTAGAGTGACAACCTTTTCAGAAGTGGGGTACATGCTGGATTCCCTTCCTCCAAGGCTTTGCCCAGGCCAGAGCTGCTCAGGGAGCCCAGGCTGCTGTGGGGAGCCCTGGACCCTCCACCTGCCCAGGGCAGGGTGCCAGAGAGCAGCCCCACCATGTATTACCCCCTCCCTCAAGGCATACCACCCAGGGCAGGTGGAGGGTCTGGGGCTCCCTGAGCAGCAATTACCATGGCCCACCTCTGGCTTCTGGCCTGGCCAGGTGGGTGGAGGTAGCTAAGGCTGACCTCAGGCCTTCCCTCCCCCAGAAGAGGCTGGCCCCACCTGAGCCTCAGACAGGTGCAAAGCAGGGCTGTAGAGAATCCAGGACAAATGCTGCCCTGAGTTATTCAGCCCAGAACTCTAACTCTGCGTTTTGGGACTCTCCTGCACAATTTGTGACAGGTGGTCACCCTAATTTTAATGGCAAGCAGCTAGTTCAGAAGCTATACATACTTAGCCAGAAATAGGAAGGAGTTCCTCTATCTGCAGCTTTGTGCCCTTCATACTCCTCTTGGGGGGTGGGGGGAGAAGAAGAAGAGGGCGGCAGTGTCTGCTGTTCGAGTCCCTGCACTCTTAACAGCAGCAGAGGTCTTATTGGGTAATTCAGTCAGGTGTGATCAGTTGGGCCAGTGAGTGCTTCTAGTGTTCCCAGGTATTCTCTAGCCCAGGGAGAACAAAGTTGTTCATTAAGATCAGCAGGTGAGCTGCACTGTTTTACTACAGTTGTGCAGGACACTAGTTCTCTCAACCTAGTTCTCTCTTGAAAGTCCTACTCCAGTTTGAAGCCAGGTCAGACCAGTGAGAACCTAGACAGGCCAAGTCAACATATTGCCAAGTTAGAAAAATCAAATAGCAACAGCTATTTTATATGTAACTGAGTAAGTCTTTGGTTGCTGCACTGTTACACTGCATCAGAAGCAGTACCACAAAAGCAGTATTCACAGGTGAGTACTATCCAAAACCTCTGCAGTGGGATGGATGAGATTCCATTAGTTCAATGATGAAGTAAAGGCATCCACTAGTGATGGGTCTGGATCAGTCAGCAGCTAGGGCACTGCAAGCCATTCAAGCCAAGAAGGAGAAAGTATTCCCATGAGAGCTGTAACCAATTGGCAGTTCAGTTATATGAGGGGCAAATAACTTTTCAGATGGGTCTGAAGCTTTCAGATAAAGATAACCAGGCTTTGGAAGAAGCAAGTGCTTAAGACTCAGGGGATGAAGTGATGCACAGTTAATCCCATTTAACTGGCGGTTGATCACCTGTCTGTCACGACCACCTTGTGGCCATTCTGGGCCTATTGCTTATAAAGCCACCTGATTTTTGTGCAGCTTTCAGTGTTAGGTGCATTCTACTGTTGATGCTAGAGTCTTCCACAATGCAAGTGGAACACCTGCAAACAGTTTTTACTGATAGTGGTGGAAACAAGGCCACACTCTGTATTTTGGCCTTACACCACACAGCAGCTAACACTTTGAAAGCCAAGATCAGATCACCACTCAAATGAAACAGGGCAGGCACACACAGACATGGCAACTTCACATACTGTATTGTGTATGCCATCTAATCCAGGAGTATGATTGGATCTGGGAAGAAACTCAAAATTTGCACGTTCAGCATATGTATACAGAACACATTGCACTGACTGTATATTCATTGCCAGCACTTTATGAAGCTGGTCAACAGTAGCACTGGAAAGAGGGACAAATTGTATATACACATTTCCTCTTCTGCCCCCATTCCTTTAGCTATTGGAATCTGAAGCCCTTAAAATGTGACTTCTAGTCCTTTAATTTTACTCTTCTTTTTGAATTTAAGGAAGGATTATTTCAGGGAAAGGGTATTTGTATTAGCCATTGTGCCAGTTTGTCATGCTTTTCAATTAAAAGCATAAAAATACTAATTGAAAGAGGAAGCAAGTAATTCAGCTGAGTTATTGGAGATTTAGGAAAAAGTTCAAATACACTAGCCCTCAGACACTTGAAAAATTTGGCCTTCACACTCCTGAGTTATAGTGTAAGTGAGGGTAGAGTTTGGCCCTCAGCAGCTATGGTCAGAAGTTGTTCCACTAGGTGGAACATCCAGACTCATAAGGTATGCTCGACAGAAGACAGACTATTGTGTTAAAAACCAAACCACCCACTATTAGTCTGTTTAGGATTCTCTAGAAAGCTTAAAGTGTATACTTTGCGGTTATCATCTTGATGCCTCTACTTCTGGTAGAATATTGAGATCAGTCTCAGTTAATACCACTACTGATTCTATTTCAGAACTTGCCTAGCACTCTGTCAGGATCCAGTGGGGTGAAATGTATTTAGTGTTTGACCATGCATAAAGAGTGAGAGCATTCAGCATGCACATATAGCACTGGTGGAGGGGGGCAGGGGGCATGCAGCACAGCACCTCACATAGCAGGCATGTTTGTTGATAAGAAACCTCATAGTAAGACGTGTCCCATGCAGCCATCTACCTCAAGGCAGGAAATCCTGCTGAGATTTCAGAGTGGTTCCAGGAAGTCTAGGTATTTCAGACTTAAATACAACCCTGCCCCCAAACTAGTATGTGTCTTATATGCCTATGGGAGGCTGTCTTAACTCAAGAATTTTAGTGCAGCTCATCCACCTGATAGTTACGATTAGTTTTACCATGCACTTCATAGAAGTCAGACCTGTAGCAAGGCAGGCTGACTTCTCAAAAGGCTAAGATATTCCAAGAATAATTGATTAATACACAGATGGTTAAGAACCATTTAAAAGGGTTTCCTCATAAGTTTCTAGGCTCTTTGGACAGCAGCTTTAACAGTTTATTTTAGGATTGTTGCCAATAAGCTACAGTACTGCTATTACTCTAGGATGGCTTCCCCCTGCTCCCCGAAATAGTTGGCAGTTAGAGAGATTTTGAAGACCTCAATTATGGTCATAACAGCATTCCTCCTGATAGCTTGTGCTGCTATTTGGAAACTGCGGTAATAAGACCACCATGTTAAGCAGAGAACTCACCTGCCATTTATAGAAACTGAAATAATTGTATTTCTGGCCCTGCAGCAAGGATCACGTGAGTTAAATTGTGTGGAGAAAGGAAAAAAATGGGGGGAGGGGGGAATATGGAGAGGCCAGAGGGAAAAAACTGACAGTAAAGTAAAAATCTCTACTAGACTGCCTAGTACTTTGTCCTCCTCGCAGCATGTGCTTCTTCATTGTCCCTTGGTACTGCAAGGGCTTGATATAGACAAAAGTTATTGCATGTAAATATTAACCTTGAATTAGAACCCAGGAGGCCAAGAGAGGACAGGAAAACAAGGCTTTATTGCCGACTCCAACATATCCTGTTGGGAATAAGGGAAGTTGCCAGAACTGCTGCAATAATTTAAGTACTACGAACAGAGTTTTGTAAGGCAATGTTTTCTCCTAACTAGTCAGTCATTTGAATTCCTAATAGTTTAGAAAGCTTGTATTTTGTACTTCTGCTTCAGCTCTTACTAAATTAGTCTGGAGAAGACAGGCATGACAACCCAATAGTCAGGAACTCTATTAACAGCAGCTGCATAAAGATACCATTAAATCCATTTGCCAAAAGGACATCTTTAGTCTATTACACAGCTGTTGGAGGATATTGTCAGTTTCCAGTGGCACAGGTGATGCCATCTATTTTTAAGAGAAGCCTGGCAGCTCTTCTTTTTAAGAAAAAAAGGAAGACAAACCACCCCTGAGCATTCTAACAAGTGGGTTAATTTACTAAAAAAATTAGTGGAATAAGCTGAAACAGGGTAGAGAGAAACATGCTGCTCTCATGAGAGAGTCTGAAATAATCTAGGATACTAACACATTAATACTTGGGGCAGCTTCTACTATACAATAGCACATTCATGTATGTCCCTGTGTGGCTTGACCAACAATGACAATTATGCACATAAATCTCTGGACTGGATACTAATGTTGCAAATTTTACTGTTTAAACACTGTTGCATTGGCAATGAACTGAGTAACCTTGAAAGGCATTGTGCAAGTATTAGTGAATTAGAAAAATGAATGCACTATTTCAGACACATCTGCCTTTTGATCAGGGTCTTTTGGGCACATCTGGAAAGTTGAAGTGCTAGACTGGAAATGTTTTGCCTCATTATTAAAGCACCCAAAATGCTAGAGCACTGTGTGCTTTGAGTGGTCAAGGGCATGGAGTTTACACTTAAATTGAATGAACCTACTGTAGTGCAACAGCTTAGATTGGGCCATGACCTGCTGAATAAGAACTGAACTTACCACTTGCGATTGGAAAGTGGTACCATAGTCAGCCAGCCAGCAGTCCAACAGACATGGGTGTAGAGCCTAATCAGAGACCCTAGTGGGGTTAGCCTCCTCATGGGCCTCACTACAGATCATAGTTCTCATTTCCCTGAAGTGAAGTTTGGGGGAGGAGGGAGAATTACCAATTTACCTTTTGGCTCACATTTCTGAATTTAGTTTCCCAATGACATCATGGGGGTATCAGAGTGCAAATACCGCAGGCTTCAGAAGAAGCCTGCTTATGCAGCATTTCCCTTTTATTAAGGGGAATACTTTACACCACACTGCATTTATAGCAATATCCTTGTCTCTTGCTGCCTACATCTAGGAATGAAGAGGCAGTTTGCATGAGACTGACCCAGAGTTTTAAGAGCAGGAGTAATTTGGTTAACTGTTTTTCACATCCAATTCTAGTGGGATATATATAAAGACTCAAGCAACCAAAATCCAGATGCAAATGGAGTCTGGATGGCTGCCAGTGGGCACCTTGCCTTTTAAAGCAAATTAAATTTTTTTTATTAAAGCTAATGTTTAAGTTAAATACACAGGTTGAGAAAAATGTCTTTCCATCTGGGTATAATGTTTAGATCATCCACAAATACAAAGTCTGTTTAAAACTCATAAGATACATACTACAGTTTATTCAGTTCACTGGAGTTATCAAACTGTCAAATCACTTACTAGAATAATTTTTGGTATGCAATTTATTACCAGTCATTCTTTCCATACCAGGTATAAATGCTTGGCTTCCCTCCCCACCAGCCACTAAGAGTCCTTCCTCTTTCCAAGAGACTGGAAGTTTTTTTTTTTTTTTTTAAAAAGGAGCCATACTCCAAGTTAATGTTGATGGCAAGCTCATCCCAGCATTGCTACGATCAGTTTTAGTCTAGCTACCATCAGACATTTGGTGACCTTTCACTAATATCAGCTTTTGCCTTGAGGTCTAAGCAGCAATCACAACACAGCTGGTCAAAGCTATTGCTTAGCTAGTTTACAAGAGTCAAGTTCACAACACTAAAGATAAGTACTATTGGCTCAAATGACTTTCTAGAAACAGTTTTGTCTCCGTCATTTAAATGAGCTACTTTAGTCAGTTGGGGTCAGGGTTTATGCCTTTCACCAAGGTGTATCCTTATGACAAGGGTCACAGGCCTGCTTCTGTAGACTATTCTCTTTGTCAACAGCAATAGTTCCCATGGTTTATTTATGAGTTAATGTGTTTCAGAAGGTACTGGGTAGTCCCCTCCCCTGCCACTGCACTGGACTCCAGTACTGCCAACCCCTGAAGCAATGTTTAATTGCTATGAAAGGTAATGATGGGGAGCCTGTTCCTTGGCTACTGCCTTTAAGTCTTATATTACTGAAGTTTTTGGCTGCTAAACTTCAAAAAAGGATTGTGAAGCCAGTGACTAAATCATGGTGGCCACAGGGATTGCTTTGTGACAGCTCCATGTACTCCAAGGTCTTAGTACAGGCAACAAGGAGTCATTCCAGTGATCCACCATCCAAATGCCTTTCCCATATCAGCTTAGTTTACTAGCTGTTGCTCCATCAACTGATCAGGACAGTCTGTTCTCATGATATCATCCCACCAGTTTTTGGTCTTTACTTAGCATTTGATTTTTTTAAGAATCCAGGAAGTACAAGAACATGGCTTAGTCAGCATTTACATAATTTAGGTTGTTTTTAACTAAAGCCAGGCATCTGTTGCCTACTCATCTAACAGTTCTCAAAATGAACTGGCTATTCAGCAGTTTAAAGGATTTTAACATATTACAAATCTGTTCTCAAACCTGTGACATTCTAAGGAATTTGTACATTTTTAGGAGAGCTGGTTGGAAGAGATTCAATAGCCAGCTTTCTGTGGGAACGGTTTTGGCCAGATTCCAATATTGGTTTATAACTCCATGAATATAAGTACACCAAAATCTTTGGGCTAGTTCCCAACAGAGCTAGTCACCAAGCTCTAGGAAATACAGCATCTATAAATTGGAACATCATTCTGCTTATCGGCAGTTTACTTAGTTCTTAGCAGCACCCAGGATTTTACTGTAAGAGTCTATACCAATGCATTATTCATATTTGAATTGGTTGCAATCTGCACAACCCCTTATCCCATCTGAAGCTAGTTGGGTAAAGGGCAAAATGGCCTTGTGGCTATTGCCGTTCTGGGTCATTTAAATATAGGTGACAAAAGTAGATATTTTCAGTTTGTACTAAGAAGCTTTAGACAAGTTTGTTGATCACTGCAAGGCAAGAGTTTGTCAAGATCCAGAAGTTGGAAGCTAGAGTTTCTCCTCAGTATGGATCTCTTCTCTCCTATAAGGAACTTTTAAGATGTAGCTTCAATGGTCCTAAAAAGTCTCATAAGACTATAGTTTCTGAAGTGTAGAGATACATTTGTTGCTTTAAGCCTTGACTTTCAGTTCTTCCAGTTCTATTTCACCATTTGTTGTGGATCCTCACTACTTTAGTGTTGCTTAATTAAGTCGATTTGACTCAGACTAAGTGCATTATAACTCATGTAAACAAAGAATTTTAGCAAGGGAATAGCTCAGTGCCATTTCATCTCCACCTGGAATTGTAGCTCAAGAGGCATACTCTATAGTTAAAACATCTTCTCACCACTCGGAGTAAGTTCTCTTTAAGAACTCTGCCATCTCCCACTTTCCCGGTAAAGTTGGGACTTTTCCCCTACATTGAAGCAGTTAGCGTTATTTCAGTTGCATGTTGTAAGATCTGCCACTATTGGGACATCCCTCTTTGCAGTTTGAACATGTGACTATTTCATTAGACCAGAGGTAGGACTATTGCCTATCTTCTGCACAGCCTGCCATGGTATACAATGCAGATGATCCAACTATCTACCACAAAGTTGGAAGAAAATAGGATTTACTCCATCACCCTTGTGGTGTTTAAGAGTAGTGTGATCCAAGTTAATAGTTAAGATCTATTGGGCTAGGATTTGATTGAGAATTTGCATTATGCTCAGGATCTGAGTATGGAATGGATGATTCAGCAAGTGCTTAGAATTATCCTACAGAAGTGTTTCTGTAGAGATGGAATAAAGTACTTCATGAAAGCTAAGAATGGTCAATCTGGAAAAGCAAATTTAAAATCTAATCTACTTCAATACAGATATGTTAACTATCCACTATGGGTATGTCTACACAGGAATAAAATACCCTCAGCTGGCCCAGGTCAACTGACTCAGGCTTCAACTCTGGGATGGGGGTGAGGAGGGAAGGGGAGAAGCCATGTACATTCAGGCTCAGGCTGCAGCCCAAGCTCTGGAACCCTCCGCACTTTCAGGGTCCCAGAGCTTGGGCTGCTGCCCAAGTGTCTACATAGCAATTTCCCCACCCCTGCTTCCAGCTCCAGAGTCCAAGTCAGCTGACCTAGGCCAGCCACAACCATGCCACGTACCCTTGGCCAGTACGTACAAGAGTGAAGCAAACATCTCACTGCTTCATGTGTCTCACATGCTTGTTAATCCACTGGAAGATGCTCAGATATTAGCAGTGAGCACAGTAGGAGAGTCTAGTCTCTCTAGACTAGTGTCTGAGGGAGATTTGGTAACTGCCAGTTTGAAAATATGAAATGCTCTGTCAGATACAAGGATGAGTCTCTAGGGGCCTGGGGAGTTGCAAAGCACGGATAGTCCGAGTGGGAATTTGTGCTGCCGCTGCTGCCATTGCCAAAGCTGAGTAACTGGAACCATTTGCTTATACCTCCCTCTGTAACTAGAGTTAAGACTAGTGTCTTATTTCTGCCTAAAAGATCTACAGGGGAGGTTCTCATCTGAACTATTCTCTGCCTCAGCATTTTTAGGTCTCTTTCAGTGGGCTTCCCTAGGTAGTCATTCAACATTTTACAACTGCATATGGATTCTCCCATTAGACATTACTGGCAGACTGCAATATCTTCCTGGATGCAAGATAGAGGGAATTCATGTTCTAGAAAATTACGATAAGGAAGACTTACAGTATGACAAAGCCTGGGTGTAGCAGTCAAGAACTCCAAGTTCTAATCCTGACTGACATAGGCTTCCTTTGTACCTTTTTGCAAGTCAGTCATCTCTAGGACCATCTTGTCCCACATCACCCTTTGAAAAAAAAAGAATTTTAGCTACCTCACAAGCAATGTTCCCTCTAATTTTTGACAGGCCCATGTGCGCAAAAGATTTCTTGTGTGCAAATTGTTGTGCGTGCAGTGTTTCACCATGTGCACAGGGTTTAGGATCTGTGTGCCCATGCACAGCTTAGAGGGAACAATGCTCAGAAGTGCCTGGAGATGGGGCTCACCTTCTACCTGGGAGGAAGAGATTAGGCACCAACTTTGAACCCTGCTTTGAAGCTCCATCTTGCAAGTCAACCTCTGTCTAACAAGTGTTTGCAGTTAGATGCCCTTATCTTCTGCTGCTGAAAACAAAGACTGCCTCCTCCAGTTTTTGCCTTTCAAGATAGGAATAGTACAAAAGGCTAAAGACCCTCCTTTCTCTATTGGGGTTGTCAGGGTTGATCACAAGGAATGATTACAGCACTATCAGATCTGATATTTATAGTGAATTACTTGTCTCATATTGTAATCCCTTCAGTGCTCTTATTTATCTTGTCCTATATAGGTAGACAAGTCTTATTCTTGATATGTGACAAAATTCCACAGTAATTTCAGATGTTAGGATTCTATGAAGCAGAATGTTTGCTGTTACATGGCACTTTAGTCTTCATGTATCAAGGTAAAAATTGCCAGCTAGTATCTTGTACAGGTCTCTTGCAGGACAGGGACCAAGTGTCCAGTCAGTGTCTTTTTAAAGCCTCCTGAATTGTGTACAGTCACTGAACCTTGTTATTTTAATAAGAGAATCCCCATCCTATGAATCACTGGATGATCCTATAAGGATCTAATAGGAACTAGTAGAGAGGGAGGAAATTCAGTCAAGGCTAATGTGCTGTCCTTAACTGGTCCCGTTGAACTGAAAGTGTTATGATTAAGAGGGTGTGTATTATCAGTGTTTGTTACTTTGGAGACAGTTAGAGGGAGTGAAGGCCTGCTGTCGGGACTTTTTATCAAGTCTTTAACCCAAGAGCATTTTGCAGTGTGCAGGGATGCTGGTGGTTCTTCACTTATATTGAGTCACACACATCGTGTCAGCAATGTGTCATTCTGAGGGGTTCTCTACACCCAGGGGCAAACCTGGGTCAGTGGGATTAGTGTGTAGAAAGTTAAGTATTGGAAGGAAGAGGCTAAGTTAAGTGTTGAACAAAGCTAAGGACTTGCCTACACAAGAAAGTAGAGCCAGTTTAGTTACACTGATGCAGTATAATAGACCTTGCCTATACACAAGCAGTATTAGCAATAGTAGACATCTACATTTCAAGATGTCTGCATTCAGTTTGTTTTGAGTCCCAAGACCATGATGTTCTGGCAGTCAACTCATTTATTACCAGGCATTCCCTAGCCACCACCCTCCCACTTCACCTCCAGCTAGCGTTCCCTCTTCTCTGTAGAGGCACCTTCCTCCCCCTAAGTCCGCTAAGGGCATTTTAGTGGTTTACATCAGCATTTGTACTCAAAAAGCAGAGGTGTGACAAGATGGCTTCTGCAGTAACCTGGCTAGCCTCAGCATTCACTCCTGAAAGACTTTAGTTCAAGGATGTCAAGTTGATTGGTATGTCAGTTAGCCATGATTCCTTTCTATTACACCTGTTCCAAAAAGAGTCTAGGATTGCTAGCTCTGTTCATGTGTTATTCCCAGTGGGAGTAAGCTAAACAATGTCCAACCTCTGATCTTAAAATTCTTCTTACTAGAAAGCCACAGTTTCTTCCATTGAAGTTTTCAGGATCCCTTATCTGAAGGATACTTAGGACATTAATCTAACTATGCACTGAAGGCTGTGGTTAATTAAATTGGGCAGAAGATCTGAATCTTACTGATAGGCACTAGTAAGGACAAAATATTGCCCTTATCCCTCCCCTAGCCTGAGGGAGCTTACTTCCACTGACTGAGAACAGATCCCTAAAGTATTCTGGTGGCCAATAAGTGAGTCTGTTGCTTTGAGTGCTCTCAAAGGACAGTAATGTCATCCAAACTGCTGGCCCTGCTGAATGCAGTCCACATGCATCCCAAAGTGCAGGGTCAGCGCAAAAGACCACCCAAGTGTCATAGAAGCACGTAGCTCATCAAAAAAGGATAGGAAGCCTGTGGGCCTGGCAACAGTACTTGAAGATTACAGCATGGTTTCAGGCTACCCCATTTCATCTCTGGACATCCACATCTTCTCATTCCATCTCTCAGCAGCCTGCCCAGCTGGGAGACCACAATCCCCCTCCTTGAAACCAAGTATTATTGACTTAGGTTCCCACAGAGCCCAGAGACAGATGTCTTTTCTGCCTGCTTCATTTAATGTGTCCCACATCCAGTTGTCTTATTCCTGTATTCAGAATATTTCCATCTGTAAAATGGATTAGTACTCTTCCTTCACAGAGGAAAGCATTCATAAGATGGTGCTCAGCAACCATCAACTACAGGCATATGGACAGCTCTCTCCTCGAAGCAGATCTTGACTGACAAAGCTCTGGCTCCTCCCTCCCCCGACCTTAGAGTTCTAAACACTGAAGACAGCTGCAAGGACATAGATAAGAAATACTTGCCATGTTCCTGCTGCGTCTCCAGGCCATCCAATGGATATTGGACCTGCCTTTCCCCCCCCCTCAAGGAAACTTCCTATGAAGCGTTAGGGAGACATTACCACTGTAAAAGTGAGGATTTTATAGCAGTCACAACTGATTAAGTTCTCTGGGGTTAGGACCACATCTTCCGGTTCATAGCATGCCAAACAGACAACTGGTGCTTAGTTTGTTTCAATTGACATTGGGAAAAAAACCAAAACACAATGAGGAGACTGATAGTAAGTCATGCTGTAGCAAAGTCGAATACCAGTTACCAGAAAGGATGAGTGAAGATGGTATTAAGAGTCACCTGAAATGTTGGAGTTGAGTGGATCTAAATGCCAAGTAGTCTTAAATTTGGTCTATTCTTCAGGAGTAAGGGTCAAGGAGTAAATGGGGCCTAGAGTAAAGGTCCCAGTGACTTGGGAATGCTCTCCTATTTACACTAATCTTTTCCTCAGTCTTACTCATCTTTTGCCAATTAATGCTTTATTCCTGTGGCTCACCTATCTTAATTTGCATCTTTTATACCTTTTGGGGGGTTCTCTGTTTACGGCAAAGGTTGGTTCCATTTCAAAGTTAGGAATGGAATTCATGCTTTAAACCCAAACCCAAGACATTTGGCAATTTCAGAAGTTTTCCTAAAGGACAAGATCCATTTTGGTTTGGCAGAGCAGGAAGGGCCTATATACACCATGATTCCCAAAATAGAGTACTCTTGGAATGGATTTTGCACATGGGAAGGATAGGGAAGAATGATCTTCTATTGCCCTAGGGACCCTATTTTGAAGCCTATTTTTGAGGCATCTTCTAGTATATTCCTTTTCCAGATGGTTATGGATTTGCACCAGAACTGAGTCTGGAATCAAATCTCTAGCTTCTGTGAATGAATTAACCATTTTCCCCATCCCAATTTCTATTACTAATTCTTACATTTGAGTTAGGTATTGAAGGGGGGTGAACATCTCAGAACATGCATTTGTTAGGGTTAGTAAAAGCACAAGTGCCACTTGCCATCAGAAGGCTAATTTAAAGGCACCAGTGCCTAATCTAAGAGTTTTCATAACCAATGAAGGGAAATGTTCCCTTCTACGGTGTCCCTGCCCATTCCCCAAAGGGGGATTTCAGCCACGTGCATATCTCTGCTGACGAGATGAAGATACCTTGCTAGATTCAGCTTAGACTTTTGGTATTTGTACCATTTTCTCGGTCTAGTTACTCAGGCTTCTACAGTGTCCCAATTTCAGGTATTTTATCCTGTATTAAAACCACTTTTCCTTACCTAGTTAACTGTGGAAGCCACAGCAACACTGAAGGGGAAATATTTGTGGCTTTTTAAAGGGGATGAGGCCGGTCTCTGCAAGGGACATGCTGCTGTTAGATGAGGATTTGCTCTTGCTAGGCCACCCAGGTATACAGTCATCCAGTCTCATTGGAGGAGACTTTATCATCATTTCCTAGCTTGTTTAGCTAATTAAATGTGCTGCTCTTTGTTTTTAAAGCAGTGGAGAGAATGGTTACACCAAGCTGCTAAATAAATTCTACTGTAGGCAAACAATAGATTTAGGACACCAACCAACTACTGCTCAGAACAAGGACATTGCCTTGAACAGTCTGATAGGCCCCCCCAATGAGTGTCATCATGATATCCTGAGCAGTGAGGGCATACATTTGTCCTGTAACCCATTTCTGTTTATTTCATCCTTAAGAGGAGCTCCCTTTCACTAGGCAGGGGCTTTTTTTTGGCTACAAGATTTGTCACATTCGCCTGTAAGAGTTCACCCATCACTACTGAGATGTCACCTACTTGCCCCAAGTGCAGACATTAGAAAGCCAAACAAACAAGATGCTCAGGCCAAAATGCTTAGTTATGTTCTCACCCTTTTCTCTCCCCCACCCCCATTGGCACTGAGTGACTGGATTCTTTCATCCACACTATTTCTAGAACAGCAGGTTTTTACTAGCTATATTACTACATATATAAAAATAAAGCTTGTCTTAATCCCCTCCTAGCTGCAGAAAGTGCTTGTTTATTTTGCTTGGTGTTCTTGGGCTTCTTTAGGAGATGGGCCCTTTTAGACTCCTGAAAGCAGGATGCAGACATTTCCACCCAATTTTAGCTGGAGCCTTATTTTGGGAGTAAGGCCATGCTACTGCCTAGCATTAATATCCCCCCATATCGATTTAAAAACCGTACTAGTCCTAGGCCATGAAAGCCATCACAGTCACAGCTGGCTCCAGAGATTTAACCCAGTCTCTCGCGTCCCCTCCCCCAGCACGGTTACTATTGTACGTTTCAGCGCTTTAAAGGCGTTAGGTAGCCCCCGTGGGGTCTCGGTCTTTGGCAGAGCCTTTACCTAAGGGCGTTGCCACAATAAAGCCCAAGTTCGCGATCAGTCAGCCCCCAGGAAGAGTTTTTCCTAGCGATAGAAATCAGAGACTTCGTGAGGGAGAAGCCAAGACCAGCTGGTAGGCGATTAGTCGGCTCCCGTTCCGAGGGGTCGCCTTCTCTGGGCTGCCTGGAGCCCGTTTTACAGGCTCGCCCCAGCGACGCTGCGGGTTGGGCTCGGAGTCCCCCGGCAGGCGGTAAGAGCCCGGGCAGCAGGCGCCCCGGGCACGCCGAGGGCGGTTCGCTCTAGCCAAGCCTGCGGCGTCCGGCTCAGAAGCAGCGGGCAGCAACCCCAGCGAGCGAGTCAATGTCACACTCGGGAACAGGCTGGGGGCTGCTGCCCTAAGACCGGATTCTTAGCGCCCCCTCCACCCCTGTACTAGGGGCAGTCTGGCCTGGAGCCCCTAGGAACCTTTACAAGGAGCCCCCGATCGATCCCCCCCCCAAAAAAGGTAGGAGGAACCACCCTCCTGAAGAGCTACTTACAGCCTAGCTCCGTGCTATCCGGTGCATACTCCTCGGGCTACAGCCGGTAGAGTAGCTGACACCGTGGGCCCGGTTAAATATTCAGTTGTATTCCAGCCTTTAGTGTAGTTAGCCACTCACAGCCAGAGATATGGTTTTAATCAGATGCTGGCAGCTGAGGACTACCCAGGAATGTGCTGTGATGATTTTGCTGCTTGGGCTTGGCTACTCCCCCTCAACGTGTCGGTGCTTCCAAACTTAACCCTTTGCAAACCAGAACTGAAGGGAACCAGGGCTGTTAGGCTGTTATGCAATAATGAGTACTACAGCAGAGAGGAGAAAATGACATTAAAGGGGTTGATTTAAACCCACAGCAGGAAATTCGGAGGTTTTTAAATTAGTTGTGTGCGTTTTTAAGGCTCAGAGGGAATTCACAAGTAAGGGGTGGAAGGTCTGTAGCTCACAAATTCTGCAGGTATTATCATTCATAAAGAGAAACCCGAAATGCATTTTTAGAAAGCACCTCCAAACTCCCTCTGTGTAGAGGGATCCAAAGCCTGGTCTCAATGTGTATATGTTTATATTTATTTGTGGAGATGGTGTTTAAAAATCCATACCCAGATGCAGATATGAATTTGACTACTTTATAACTGGCTGAACCAAAATCCTGGATCAAGGCATCTTCAAACTTCGGGTCGTAGGCAGGTTGTATCCAGATCTGACTTTGGCAGCTTACACCAATCTTTACTCAAAGCACTTATATTGTTTTTGTTCCCCAGTATTGGATCCTGTCATCTCTCCCTTCCCCCCACCCAGTTACAATATATATTAGGAAATGTGGAGTGGGGAAAGGTGTGTTTTATGCGAAAGTCATGCAATGCCCTTTATTTCATCACTGGACACTTGGGGAGGGATGTGGTTAAATATATCATGTGCTGTATATTTTATGGTCTCCATCTAACCCTGCATACAAAACCACCAGACTGCTGAGAAGAGGCCCAAGCCTGGAATAACAAGGGTGCTGGATATCTGGTGATGACACAGGTGCATTAACACAGCTGTGCCTGGACTATGCTTGATTCTCAGTCCCTCACTTCAGAAGCAGAAAATTCTCTCATAAGGGAGAAAAAAACATTTTATACCCCAGCCTTGCAGACACTTAAGGAAGTGCATGCTACTTATGTGTGTAAAGTTACTTGCTACAAATAACAATATTCTTGTTACACATGTCTGTATAAATGTTTGCAGGATTGGGACCTCGGTTATGTTTTACACTGTTACATCTGAGATTAATAATATTTTATTTGTTCAGCACCTGCCACTAAGGGGCTCTAATCATAATCAGGATCAGGGTTTCTGGGTGCTACTGCAATATGTATTTTAAATAATAACTGTCTCAAAGTACTCTAGAAGACTTAGGTAACTGGTCCTCTTAATATAGGCACTTGTGAGGTAGGTTTTGTCCCTCGTAAATAGGGAGATGCTAAGAAGTGACTTGCATAAAATAACCCACCACACACAGGATTAGAACTCTTAGAATCATAGAATATCAGGGTTGAAAGAGACCTCAGGAGGTCATCTAGTCCAACCCCCTGCTCAAAGCAGGACCAGTCCCCAACTAAATCATCCCAGCCAGGACTTCGTCAAGCCAGGACTTAAAAACCTCTAAGGATGGAGATTCCGCCACCTTCCTAGGTAACCCATTCCAGTGCTTCACCATCCTCCTAGTGAAATAGTTTTTCCTAATAGCCAACCTAGACCTCCCCCACTGCAACTTGAGACCATTACTCCTTGTTCTGTTATCTGCTACCACTGAGAACATCCTCTTTGGAACCCCCCTTCAGGTAATTGAAGTCTGCTATCAAATCCCCCCTCGCTCTTCTTTTCTGCAGACTAAATAACCCCAGTTCCCTCAGCCTCTCCTCATAAGTCATGTGCCCCAGCCCCCAGCAACTCATGCCCTTGCCCACCCACAACACAGTCCTCTCTCCAACACAGTTTATTTGTAAATTTCATATGCACTGTTTATTGTAGTACTGAAAGAGACCCCAGTACATATATGATGTTTTACCAAAGGCACTGCACACTAGGGTTTAGTGTAGAAATGCCACAAGGCATTTAGTTTTACACCAGCACTCAAAGTGTCACTAATAATCTAATGGTAAAACTGCTCTGCAGCTAAATGCTTTATGGCTAACTGGAAAAAACTGCAGCTGACTTCAGAGAATAAAATGTCTTTAAAAGTCTTAACCTAGTGTACTATCATTTTTTTTCATTCAGCTCAAAATCAAAGCCTTAATGTTTCATACTTTTGAGTTAAAAGCTAGAATTCACAAATGGTACATTAAACATACCTAATGGGATTGTTTTTAAGTATAGGAGGACTCGGGCAGCAACCTCAACTGGAATACAGTTATTTTATCTGTATGCAATCTAGGATTTTGATAGCAGGCTTCATATTTTATAAAAAGAAGAAACAGTCTTATTTCAAGGTGGATTTGTACAAACATATGAATCAGACAAAGCCCGTTGCAGCTTTAAACCTGCCTATTAAAGTGTTCACAGGTGAGCGAGTGCTGGGTTTTGCAGGATGGTGATTTTTAAAATATTTGTTGTGTCTGATATTACCACTGTTGGCATAGGTTCAGTGCCCTACCCAAGATGCTGGGTTTTTAAGTTAACCCTTTGTTGTGCAGAACAACATCAGTCTAGGTGCCTCACAGATGCAAGTCGTTTTTCAGCAGGTCTAAAATTATCTTGCAGTTACAGCTGGAAAGCCTCACCACTGCTAGTTTTTCCATTGCTTTTCTGGATGTTAACTCTGTCTAAGCCACCGCCTGCTCTTCTTGTTGGGATTTCAATTTAGATGGGAGAGAGGGAAACAAGATTAAATAAAAACATTGAAAAGTAGATTCCTTTGCAAGACACCAGTGTTAGCTTTGGACAGATGAATGCCTTGAACATGGTGTCAGTAACAGTTTGCAAAAAATCTGCTTGCAGCGAGGCAAAGTGGTAGCTAATCCCGCAATGGCTTGCTCAAGAATGCATAGTTTATTATAAAAGTAATCTTTTAAGATTTTATTGGAATGTGCTTCCACAGCGGTGTTGCTGCCTTTGTGGGCTTTACTATGTGTGTCATCTCATCCATAATTAAACTTTTCACTCACAGATCTGGGACTTTTTTTTTGGAAAACCTCCCACTTTGAGTGCTGGAATTTCATTTGAACTTTAAATAGTGCCTTGGAATTTGCCATAAGGTAAACTGTCTGCTCCTGGATTCCTCACTTCTCCACTACAGATGTTATGGCCATGTAGTAAAAGGCTGAGCTCTACAGAATCAGCAAATTCCTTATATCTCCCCTAATGTCATGACCATTGAAGGGAATTAAATTATTAATCAGATGCTGTGGTTATCACCATAGAATTTTCACTTTGGTGAACAATGGAATAGGAATCAGCAGATATCTGGCTTAAGAGATGCCTTTCAGTGGAAACTTCACCAATGCGAACTGAGAGAAGGCAGAGTATGTCAAAGGAAATAGAAAGGAAGAATTTGTACTTCAACCTTTGGACTGCTCGGTGTTGTTCCTCATGTGGCTTCGGCCTACTATTTTAAAAAAAAATATATACATTCAGTTAGTTAAAGATAAAATATCAATCCGTTTTCTGAAACAATCAGCATCCTTCGTAAATTAAAATCACTTTGTATTTCTCTCAGGCCAGTTCAGTGCTGGTGGAAAGTTCTGTCTAGAAACCCCTGGGGAATTAAGTCTTCTGTCTTCAGAACAGATAGAGAAGCATCTTAACTTATACCAACACTAGCCCATCAGTGAATCTCACACTGGACCTGAAAATATTACATCTAGAACCATTCAATTCTGGGCCGGTTAGCCACTTAATGATAAAGGTGGTGGTAGTTATGCCAGTTCATTTAAAACTGGACTGGACCCCCTTCCACCTTAAACCACCCACTAGTGGCCTGGGCTGGATTTGTGGTTCCCAAATTCAGGGCAAATTCTGCTCTCACTAACATGGATGGGTTTAAACCCAATTGATGCAAATTGGAGTGCGCTCATATGAGCGAGAGTAGAATTTGGCTCTCAGAGATGAAAGGCTTGTGGTGAAACCCAGTATCTGAGCCTTCCCTTGCCACCTGCAGTTTGTCCCAACTTTTAATGTGCTTGTTTTATATCTCATTTGCTTCCAGACCTCTCATCATAAAGGTGTAACTAGCTTTTAGGGTATGTCTGCACTACGAAATTAGGTCGAATTTATAGAAGTTGATTTTTTAGAAATCGTTTTTATATAGTCGAGTGTGTGTGTCCCCCCACACAAAATGCTCCGAGTGCACTAAGTGCATTAACTCGGCGGAGTGCTTCCACAGTACCGAGGCTAGCGTCGACTTCCGGAGCGTTGGACTGTGGGTAGCTATCCCACAGTTCCCGCAGTCTCCGCTGCCCATTGGAATTCTGGGTTGAGATCCCAATGCCTGATGGGGCAAAACCACTGTCACTGGTGGTTCTGGGTACATGTCGTCTGGCCCTCCCTCCCTCCATGAAAGCGATGGCAGACAATCGTTTCGCGCCTTTTTTCCTGGGTTACCTGTGCAACGCCATACCACGGCAAGCATGGAGCCCGCTCAGCTCACTGTCACCGTACGTCTCCTGGGTGCTGGCAGATGGGGTACTGCATTGCTACACAGCAGCAGCTCATTGCCTTGTGCAGCAGACGGTGCAAATAGGCCTGATAACCATCGTCATCATGTCCTAGGTGCTCTTGGGTGCATTGGTGAGGTCGGTCAGGAGCGCCTGGGCAGACATGGGCGCAGGGACATAAGTAGGAGTGACTCAACCAGGTCATTCTCTTTAGTCCTGCCGGCAGTTGTATTGCACCATTTTCTGGTGAGCAGCCAGGAGATGAGGATGGCTAGCAGTCCTACTGCACCGTCTGCTGCCAGCCTAAGGTGTAAAAGACAGATGGAGTGGATCAAAACAAGAAATAGACCAGGTTTGTTTGTATTCATTTGCTCCCCACTCCCTCCCTCCTTTCCTCCCTCTGTGAAATCAACGGCTGACAATCGTTTCAGTGAGGTCTGTCAGGGGCACCTTGAAAAGTTTAATGGAGATTCAGTCCTGCCTGGAATACCAGGAGGAGGGATAGCTCAGTGGGTTGAACATTGGCCTGGTAAACCCAGGGTTTTGAGTTCAATCGTTGAGGGGGCCATTCTGTACAACAGTTGTTTTTGTTTCTCCTTGATGTAAAGCCACCCCCTTTGTTGATTTTAATTCCCTGTAAGCCAACCCTGTAAGCCATGTCCCTCTGTCAGAGCAACGGCAGACAATCGTTCCGCGCCTTTTTTCTGTGCAGACGCCACACCGTGGCAAGCATGGAGCCCACTCAGATCACTTTGACAATTAGAAGCACATTAAACCCCACACGCATTATCCAGCAGTACATGCAGCACCAGAACCTGGCAAAGCAAAACCGGGCGAGTAGGCAACGTCAGCGTGGTGACGAGAGTGATGAGGACATGGACACAGACTTCTCTCAAAGCATGGGCCCTGGCAATGCAGGCATCATGGTGCTAATGGGGCAGGTTCATGCCGTGGAACGCCGATTCTGGGCCCAGGAAACAAGCACAGACTGGTGGGACCGCATAGTGTTGCGGGTCTGGGACGATTCCCAGTGGCTGCAAAACTTTTGCATGCGTAAGGGCACTTTCATGGACTTGCTTTCCCCTGCCCTGAAGCTCCAGAATACCAAGATGAGAGCATCCCTCACAGTTCACAAGGGAGTGGCAATAGCCCTTTGGTAGCTTGCAATGCCAGACAGCTACCAGTCAGTTGGGAATCAATTTGGAGTGGGCAAATCTACTGTGAGGGCTGCTGTGATGCAAGTAGCCACAGCAATCAAAGATCTGCTGATATCAAGGGTAGTGACTCTGGGAAATGTGCAGGTCATAGTGGATGACTTTGCTGCAATGGGATTCCCTAAGTGTGGTGGGGCGATAGATGGAACCCATATCCCTAGCTTGGCACCAGAGCACCAAGCCAGCGAGTACATAAACTGCAAGGGATACTTTTCAATGGAGCTGCAAGCACTGGTGGATCACAAGGGACGTTTCACCAACATCAACATGGGATGGCCGGAAAAGGTACATGATGCTCGCATCTTCAGGAACTCTGGTCTGTTTCAAAAGCTGGAGGAAGGGACTTTCTTCCCAGACCAGAAAATAACCGTTGGGGCTGTTGAAATGCCTATACTTGGGGACCCAGCCTACCCCTTAATGCCATGGCTCATGAAGCCATACACAGGCAGCCTGGACAGTAGTCTGAAGCTGTTCAACTACAGGTTGAGCAAGTGCAGAATGGTGGTAGAGTGTGCATTTGGATGTTTAAAAGTGCACTGGCGCAGTTTAATGACTCACGTAGACCTCAGCAAAACCAATATTCTCATTGTTATTACTGCTTGCTGTGCGCGCCACAATATCTGTGAGAGTAAGGGGGAGACATTTATGGTGGGATGGGAGGTTGAGGCAAATTGTCTGGCCGCTGGTTACGCGCAGCCAGACACCAGGGTGGTTAGAAGAGCACAGGAGGGCACGCTGCGCATCAGAGAAGCTTTGAAAACCAGTCTCATGACTGGCCAGGCTACGGTGTGAAAGTTCTGTTTGTTTCTCCTTGATGAAACACCCCAACCCTTGGTTCACTCTACTTCCCTGTAAGCTAACCACCCTCCCCTCCCCACTTCAATCACCACTTGCAGAGGCAATAAAGTCATTGTTGTTTCACATTCATGCATTCTTTATTAATTCATCACACAAGTAGGGGAATAACTGCCAAGGTAGCCCAGGAGGGGTGGGAGAGAAGGGAAGGACAAGGCCACACTGCACTTTAAAACTTAAAAAATTTAAAACCACAGGCAAACAGCCCAGCAGGAATGGGCACCTCTGAATGTCCCCTTAAGAAAAGCACCCTATTTCAACCAGGTGACCATGAATGATATCACTCTCCTGAGGATAACACAGAGAGATAAAGAACGGATGTTGTTTGAATGCCAGCAAACATACATTGCAATGCTTTGTTCTGCAGTGATTCCCGATTATGTGCTACTGGTCCGGCGTGGTAAAGTGTCCTACCATGGAGGACAGAATAAGGCTGCCCTCCCCAGAAACCTTTTGCAAAGGCTTTGGGAGTACATCCAGGAGAGCTTTATGGAGATGTCCCTGTAGGATTTCCGCTCCATCCCCAGACACATTAATAGACTTTTCCAGTAGCTGTACTGGCCGTGAATGTCAGGGCAAATTAATCATTAAACACACTTGCTTTTAAACCATGTATACTATTTAAAAAGGTACACTCACCAGAGGTCCCTTCTCTGCCTGGCAGGTCCGGGAGCCTTGGGTGGGTTCGGGAGGTACTGGCTCCAGGTCCAGGGTGAGAAACAGTCCTGGCTGTCGGGAAAACCAGTTTCTCCGCTTGCTTGCTGTGAGCTATTTTCAACCTCCTCTTCATCATCTTCCTCGTCCCCAAAACCTGCTTCCATATTGCCTCCCACTCCATTGATGGAGTCAAAGCACAGGGTTGGGATAGTGGTGGCTGAACCCCCTAAAATGGCATGCAGCTCATCATAGAAGTGGCATGTTTGGGGCTCTGACCCAAAGCGGCCATTCGCCTCTCTGGTTTTCTGGTAGGCTTGCCTCAGCTCCTTAAGTTTCATGCGGCACTGCTTCGGCACTGCCCTGTTATGGCCTCTGTCCTTCATGTCCTGGGAGATTTTGACAAATGTTTTGGCATTTTGAAAACTGGAACAGAGTTTTGATAACACGGATTCCTCTCCCCATACAGTGATCATATCCCATACCTCCCGTTCAGTCCATGCTGGAGCTCTTCTGTGATTCTGAGGTTCCTTCATGGTCACCTCTGCTGATGAGCTCTGCATGGTCACCTCTGCTGTTGAGCTCTGCACTCACCTGCAGCTTGCCATGCTGGCCAAACAGGAAATGAGATTCAAAAGTTCGCGGGTCTTTTCCTCTCTACCTGGCCAGTGCATCTGAGTTGAGAGTGCTGTCCAGAGCGGTCACAATGGAGCACTCTGGGATAGCTCCCGGAGGCCAATACTGTCGAATTGCGTCCATACTACTCCCAAATTTGACCCAGCAAGGCCGATTTCAGCGCTAATCCCCTTGTCGGTGGTGGAGTAAAGAAATCGATTTTAAGAGCCCTTTAAATTGAAAAAAAAAGTGCTTGGTTGTGTGGACGGGTGCAGGGTTAAATCAATTTAATGCTGCTAAATTCGACCTCAACTCCTAGTGTAGACCAGGCCATTGACTCCATTAGAGTCCCTTAGACCTACTTTACTACTGCTGAAATCAAAGCGAATATAAGGCATGGTAGTATATGTTGCTCTAACTTACACACTGATGAGCTGGAAGGAGTGTAAATTCTAGGAAGGGTGACTATTTTAACTAATACTTTCTTACATCCTTTTGTAGTTGCTTTGCTTACCATGGACCAGATTTGCAAAGATATTAAGGTGCCTAAATATGAAGATAAGCATTTCTGTAAATCCCATTAGATGTCTAAGTGAGTTAGGAACCTAAGTCCCATTGTTTTTCAATGGAAGTTAGCCACCTAATCTGCTTAGGTGCTCTTGAAGATCCCACTAGGCACCTATCTGTTCCTTTAGGCACCTAAATATCTTTGTAAAGCTAACCCTACACCTTTTCTTGTAGTACCTGGGACTGTGAGTTTCATTGACAGAACTTGCTTAGGACAAGTCTACACTGCCCCAAAGTTCGTATTATGGGAGCGTGAATAACAGGGTGCACCAAAGTGCTGCGCTGTAACTTCCCATGTGGATGCTGCAGGCATGAACTAAAAGGTTCCTAGTTCAGTTTAACACAGACCTCTTTAAACAGGCGTGCATTAATGTGAAATAGGAACCTTCTTGTTTTTTGCCTCAGTGTCCATACGGCACTCTGGTTCACACTGCTATTCACACCGCCATAGTGTGAACTGCGTGGCAGTATAGACATGCCCATAGATTCAGTTAGCTGACTTCAGAGATGATGTGTAAAGGGGAGTATGCATAAACTGGTAGAGAGGACTTGATTCTAAGCAATTCTAGAGGGACTCAAGAATCTAGAGGGAATCTTATGTGGTGTGATATGCTCAGAATCACACACAGCTTGACTCAGTGGGACAAATTCAGAGGCTTTGTTTAAGATGGTGTAAGTTGGGCATCCTTACACTAAATTGGACTCTATTACACATTGAAAGAGTGTTCTAAGGTATTTCACATAGCTAGTTCTGAGGGATTCTAACTGAATGTTTCCCATGTTGCCTCTCATGCCTAGGTGGCACTTCCCAGAAGCATCCACAAAGGTGCCTCATTTTCCACCTTCATATTCCTCATTAAAACTCTCCTTTGCTGTGATGCCAACACAGAACTTGACAACAGTTAGGTTGCTGGTGTGCTGAGACCACTGCCTATTGCAATATCTCCTTGTACTCCCCGGTAGGTAGGGACCGTCTTTTTGTTCCTTGTTTGCACAGCACTTAGGAAAATGGAGTCCTGGTTCATGATTAGGACTCCTAGGTGCTAGGGTCTTCTTCTGGCATAAGGCTTCTGATGGCACAAACAATGAATTAGATGTTGGGTAAGTGAAGTAGCCACTGTATCATGGCAACATCATCTGGAGACATGAAGCACCTCCATCTACCATCAGAATGATCAAGAGGGCAATCCATAACCTGAGGGCATGCTGTTTCATCTTAAGCTCCACAGGGTCAGGATGGGGATCTCAAGAAGCCCCAATGGTAAATATGTGAATTAAAGCGCCCGTGACCACAATATATCCTGTTGTAACGAAGAAGGATCTTTCATTTGTGTCGTTGTTCTGAGGGGCATGTATGAGCTGATCTGGAGACAATAGGGAGTGCAGATCTGAGTTGTCTATTTGCTAAGAAATGAGTCATTGATCCAAAATATAGTCCCGCACTACCTGTTGCTGCTGTTCCTTAGAAAGGTCATGTCTGATGTACAGTTTGAGACCCTCTCAGACAGGGGGTAGGGAAGGAAAAAATAATAAATAGTAATGAATGACAGTACATTAAAAATCCCCTCTGAATTTGTCCTGGTAAAGGGAATCGAAATGAGTCTAAATTAGTGTGTAGCCCAGAAGAAGGTGTAAATTACGCCTGGTTGGAATTCTTACATCAGCTCTGTAATTAGCTCAAAGTCTTCAAAGGCAGAAAACAATACCCTTGCGGTCAATCATCCTGAAGAAGAAATATGCATGGGTCTGTGCAACACCTTCCTATATTCTATAAACAAGCATGCTTTGGATACATCCATTCTGTATGCATGCACTTTGATGCATGTCTACAGACACTTCCTGAGATGGCAGCTTTTGTGCGGCATGCAACTTACGTAAACTCATCCTTACCTAGCAAGGATTCACCCATCCTGTTAAGGGGCAATCCCAAAATTTCAGGTGTGTGAAAATTGTTCAGAGTGAAGCATGCATAAAGCCCCAAAAGCCATTTTGGTTTGAAAACTTGCACTTTTTACTTTCATGGGAATTTTGATTAAACTGTTGGAGGTCTTGTTCCTTCACTTCTAACCAAGCCCAAAGCATTATGGTTTAGTGCAACACACACACGGCTGATCTCTTTGTGGGTCTAGTACCCTTCTGTCTTAATAGTACTTTACACAGCACTTCGACCGTATGTGGAGTTGTCCCACAAAACCTCTCAGAGGTATGTGGCTTTTATTGCTGTTTTAGAGAAGGAGAAACTAAGGTTCAGAGATGTGCTCGCTGTCATAGAGCAAATCCACACAAGATCTAGCGCTCTTGACTACAAATCCTATGCCCAATCCACCAGACCAGGGGCTTTCATGCTTTTGTTTCATATGGACCATATACTACTAGAGAGATCAACTTGTGAGCAACCTTCCTACCCACGCAAAATCCCATTAATACCCCGGTGGTAGCTAAGGCAATGGCTTACATGGAAAATTAATATTAGGAAATATTCAATGTATTGTAACTGTCTCTTGTTGCTCTTTATTTAATCTCTCCCTACCACCTGTGCTTATCTCTGCTGCTCCCCGGAACACGTTTCCCTGCTTCTTACCCTCTTTTCCCTTAAACCGACACATGCTGCCCACTTGCCTGAGTCTTTTCCACCCTACTTCTTCTCAATTTCCTGTTCTGCTAAAGGCTCTTCATCGAGCTGGCAGCAATAACCCCGCTGGTAGATTTGACTCCTGAGGGCAGTTCCTGTTTCTACCCTTCTTCCTTCTCTTTAGCAGCAGACCCTGCTGGAGGCAGCTAAATTAGCTCCTTCTTTTGGCTTCTACAGTCTCTGGCCTATCCTGGCCAGCTGTACAGGCTGCTGAGAACAAGTGGAAGAAGAACCAGCTCCCTGTGTCCTGACAGCTCCCCACAGGCCAGCAATGGTGAGCATACAGTTGGAGAACTACTGCAGTGGACCACTATATCCCCCTAGATGTGTGATTTCACTTTCTTTACTGTAAATTCTGAAATTTGTAACATCAGGTTGATAATATGGCATTTACCAAATTACCTGTCTTTACTGACAACTTGTATATTTTCATATTTCATCCATAGCAAATGTCTTTGCCCCCATTTTATAGAAGAGGATACCAATAGGCATCATTAGAACCATGACTATAGAACCTTTACTTCCTGAACTATCTCCACAAGCCCACTGGGCCCTCAAGCAAGACACTGGACCTCTTCATGTTTAAATTTCCTCACCTGTAAAGTGTAGGGTAATGAGGAGGATGATTATTCTTATGTTAATTTAACATTTATATTACAGTAGCACCCAAAGGCCCCAGTCAAGATCGAGATCCTATTGTGCTGAGCATCATACATTATATAGTGAGAGACAGTCCCAGTTTATGCTGTATGGATGAGATCCACAGAATATGCAGGAATAAAATCTCCACAGCCGCATGTTAGTATATCACATCATTTAATCTCATTTTATAGTTGACTAACCTGAGACATAGAGATGGTGATTTCATGGGGGCATTGTGCTTTAGTGGAATAGACACGAACCTCAGATTTAATTTAGGAGCTCTGTGTTCTTATTAGGTTCTGACACTGACTTGCTCTGTGGCTTTGGACATGTCATTTAACTTTCACCAGCAGGAAAAATGGAACAGAGGCACATGGTGAGATATAACTAAATAAAGTTTGTAAAGTGTTATTAAGACCAGTCAGTGGCAGGATGTAATTCCTGCTTCTCAGTCTGTGCTTATTCCTCTAGGATTACTGTTTTCTAACATTTTTCCCCTTTAAAAATCTTCCTCCTTTAGCTTTTCGGTTTTTTAAAGCAGAAGTGGCTTTTATACTTTTTTCAAACCTCTAGACACTGAAAAACATTTAATATAAAAAATTATCCCAAAAAATTGCAGCATCATAAAATGACTACAATTTCACAAATCTGAGAATAGGCAGATTTTTGTCAATTCTCTCCAGATAGCAGTCTGAAAGATAAGACGGCATTGTGTAAGAAAGAATACATTGATGTTGCTTTTACAGGCGGGACTGTTTATGAAATGAGGGCTTGGTTTTCCTAGTAAACTAAAGTTACAAGTTTTTCCCTTTGTAAAATATATCCTGATCTTATAATGGAAGCTGAAAGCATTAGGCAAACATGGATCAAATTCAGTTTTACACATCTGAATATAAAAGTTGTATTAGGCTTACCTGACTGTTTATGCATGGGGCAAAGGGAATGCCTTATACACCTTACCACATATCTGGGATTCCTAGCCTGTAGAATTTTCCAGCAATTAACACACTTTACAGTGTACTCCAGTAAATAATCTAAGGATAGTTTTCTTTTTGTTAACTTGACTTAAAGGTAAATACAAAGTTTTGGGTAGACTTATTTATGGCGTTAATAGCCAGTGAATTCCTCACAAAATGCTGGCAAGAAACCTCCCTTTCTCCCCTTTCCCATATTCTCAATCTGAGTTGACAGAGTTTATATTTCTAAAAAGTTTGCTTCTTTCTGAGTTCCGTTACCTTCCATAATCCAACACTATATAAAACTGATTTGCTAGAATTGGAGATCATTTTTTCCTTTAGGGCACCTTTTTTAAAAAAAAGAAAAAAAATTGTAACCAAGGGATAATCACCATGTGAAGATTTTTCTGCAAAAATACCACTATTTGTTTTCCTTACAATCTGGTTTGTGAAAGAATGTTCCTTTAAGAGTTACTATAGCAATGCAAGCTGCTATTGAGACTGTAAACATTAATGATGTCTAAGAAGCTGACACCCTGCAAAAACATTTCAGTCATTCTGCATACGGCTTCCAACAACACTGCTATAATATGCAACTCATACTGAGAACAGCAGGATTCAGAGGGTTTTTTAGAAAATAGCATAGTACATAGCAAAACTAAAGTGGAAGGAAAATCATATAGCCTAATTTTGCAACAAACCAAAGTTCCTATTTCAGCATATTCTGCTGCCACTTTCTTATATTTTGTCTGTCAGGGCACTTTTAAAGGAGTATGTGCCTGCCAAGTCCAAAATAACTCTACATCTCCGTGGAACCAAACTTTCTTTTTCTTTTTTCCCGCTTTTCTTTTGCAAATGCAATAACAATACACTCTAGGTTGTGTCTGACCATGGTGTAGGAAGCACACAAACAAACCAACTGCCAACCCAACCACCTGTTCACATGATACTTTGGAAGGGCAAAACCATCTTCCTTCCAAACCTGTGAGTTTTAAAATAGAAAAGGAAAATCACAGGCTACTGTCTCAGCCAGACATTTTTTTTTTATCATTTATTTCTACAAATAAAGCATGCAGCATTCATTTCAGTGCTCTGCCTTCAGTGGCAATTCATGAGGAAGGCTTCGTAAATGTGACGGATGATTTAATGGGTTAACTCTTTTGCAATAACATTGATCGCCTTCATCAGTCACAAAATATGCAACTCTAACTGAGAGCAGCAGGCGTCAGAGGTTGTATTTTTTTTTTAAAACAGTCTATATACTAGATAGCAAAACTGAAGTGAAAGGAAAATAGTCCCAGAGCCATAGGACTATTTAATTTTTCTTCTTTCTGATGGTATGTAAGAGGGGGGGATAATTTTTGCACTTGACGTTTATCGATTGCAAGCCAAGGTGGATTTAAAAGGCAATGTAATCCAGTGGGTAGGGCAGCCCAGCCCGGAGCACCCTCCTGGACCCCAAACCCTTCATCCCCAGCCCCACCCCAGAGCCCGCATCCCCAGCTGGACCCTGCACCCCTTCCCTCACCTCAACCCCCTGCCCCACCTCTGATCCCCCTCCCACCCTCCGAACCCCTTGATCCCTGGAGCACCCTCCTGCACCCCAAACCCCTCATCCCCAGCCTCACCCCAGAGCCTGCACCCCCAGCTGGAGCCCTCACCCACCACGCCCTGCCCCCCCGCACTCCACTCCCCTGCCTGAGCACGGAGCCTCCTTCCGCACCCTGAGTGCCACATTTCTGGCCCTACCTCAGAGCCCACATGCTCAACCAGAGCCCTCCCCACTCCTGCATCCCACCCCCAATTTTGTGAGCATTCATGGCCCACCATACAATTTCTATTCCCAGATGTGGCGCTTGGGCCAAAAATTTTGCCCACCCCTGGACTAGATGTATAAACATGAGTATGGATGGAATGCTATCTCTCTGTCTATCTCTTTTTTGTATTTTGTATTTTCTAAACAAGATCAGGGCGCCATTGTGCTAGGTGCTGTACAAACACTTATAGAGTCATAGAGTCAATAGAATTTAAGGTCAGAAGGGACCACGACATTATCTAATTTGACCTCCTGAATCTGACCTTCTAATTAGACTTGGCACAGTCCCTGCCCCAACAAATTTTGCCGTCTATTTTAGGGTTTTCATCATTCATCAACATATTACATCAATAACACAATATAACAGAATGCAACTTA
Organism: Lepidochelys olivacea; assembly: GCF_965140295.1. NCBI lineage: Eukaryota > Metazoa > Chordata > Testudines > Cheloniidae > Lepidochelys > Lepidochelys olivacea. The sequence continues at coordinate 28,396,976 of NC_140415.1, forward strand.
TTTTGCATAGTAGCCCCCAGATATCTCAAAACACAGAACTAAATAATACCAGACCGTGGAGAGTATGTGGTATAAATTATGGAAAGCAATGGGGTACAAATATTGTATAGGAACAAAAGAAAACATCCAGTCATCATAAGGGCAATAGCAGGGGGAGAGAGAAATTAAGAGGCCCAGGCAAGAGTGAAAAGCTAAATGTTAAGGTGAGATTTGAAAAGAGGTGGAAAGTTGATGAGATAGAGTGATACAGGAAGTCCATTGTAGGAACTGTAGTGAAGAAGTTTCTCATTCTGCCAGTGCAAAAGTATATAGGAACAGGCTGAGTTCATATTATTAGATGGGAGAATGATCTTAACACAGGCTGTACGGTTTGGTGTATCTGATAATTCCTAAGCATGAAGAGCTAGTGCCTTCACCTCCTCAGTCTGCTGAGAATGCTATTGCCAATGTACTCTGGAGTAAGCAGCACACTGGATCTTCAGAAGTCACTCTGAGACAAATCAATCTTAAAAGCTGTAATTACTGATGCCTGTTAGGAGTTCACAAAACATTCTGGCCAGTAATTTCAAACATGATTTTGGGTACTCAACTAGAGACATCTTAAAGGGGAATGCTTTTCAGAGAGTGCTAAATCCCCCCGTAAGTAGCTGGTGCTCTGAAAGGGTCAGGGCTCCACAAGGGGGAATGATGCTGCTCAGATTCACCTGGGAGTAGTTAACTCACTGAGTAACTGGGAAACAGTTAATTAGACAGGAAAGCAGCTGGGTATGATGAAAGGTTAAGGACCTCAATTATAAAGAGAAACTCCTGAGGAGAAAGATAGTGCACTAGGCAAGGACAAAATAAACTTTGAAATGCATGAACAGCTAAGTGAAGGAAGTTTGAAGGTGATACTAAAATTATATAATAGCATATAGAGAAAAGGTAAAATACTTAAGGACTGGAAACATGCAATTATTGTCCCAGTGAGGAAAGCAGGTAAATTGTGCTCAAGACCTGAAGCATACTGATCCATTGGCTTCACAGCTTGTTTAAGTAAAGTCCTGGAAAGAATAGCAGTGGAGAGACTAGTAGCACACCTAGAAAGAAATAGGTTCATAGATGGAACAGAGAGTGGGTTCAGAAGAGGGAGGAGTGTCATTGACCACTTTGTGAAGATAGAGACAGAAGCACAAAAAAGCATGAGAACCGAAGAATTCATGGTAGTAACCTTCTTGGATATAGACAAAGGCTATGATGTGTTATGGAGAGAGGGACTACTTCATAAAGGGGCCTTCATGGGTATTATAAGAAGATGTACAGATGGACAAGGGACTTCTTAAGCAAAGAACTATATAAATCTGAACAGGGAAAGCTCTTTCCAATGTATATTCAATTGCAAATGGAACTCTGCAGGGGTGTGTAATTAGCCAAACTCTCCTTAACATCATGATAAATGACCTCTGTGAGGAGATGAGTACGGGAATAGGGATCACATTATTTGCTGACGACTGTGCCATATCAACCAAAAGCAGAAACCTTAGAGCTCCTGTTAGGGTTTCCTTCCTACTCTGAACTCTAGGGTACAGACGTGGGGACCCTTATGAAAGACCCCTAAGCTTATTTTTACCAGCTTATGTTAAAAACTCCCCAGGCACAAATTCTCCTTTGTACCTTGGGTTTAAGTAATGCTGCCACCACCAAGTGATTTAACAAAGAACCAGGGAAAAGGACCACTTAGAGTTTCTCTTCACCCAGCAATCCCCCCCAAGTCCTTACATCCCCTTTCCTGGGGAGGCTTGAGAATAATATTCTAACCAATTTGTTACAAAATGATCAAAGACCCAAACCCCTGGGTCTTGGAACAATGGAAAAATCAGTCAGGTTCTTAAAAGAAGGATTTTATTTAAAAAAAGAAAAAGAAAAAGAAAGGTAAAAATCATCTCTTTAAAATCAGGATGGAAAATACTTTACAGGGTATTCAGACTCAAAACACAGAGGATTTCCCTCTGGGCAAAACCTTAAAGTTACAGAAAACAGGAATAAACCTCCCTCTTAACACAGGGAAAATTCACAAGAAAACAAAAGATAAACAAATCCGCCTTGCCTGGCTTACCTATACTGGTTGCAATATTGGAGATTTGGATTGGGATGGGTTGGAAAAGATGGATTTCTGTCTGGCCCTCTCAGTCCCAAGAGAGTACCCCCCACACAGAACAAAGAGCACAAACAAAACCTTCCCCCTCCCAAGATTTGAAAGTATTTTCTTTTCCCATTGTTCCTGTTGGTCAGATGCCAATCAGGCTATTTGAGCTTCTTAACCCCTTACAGGTAAGGAGGAATTTTAGCTACCCTTAGCTGTATCAGAGTAGCAGCCGTGTTAGTCTGTATTCGCAAAAAGAAAAGGAGTACTTGTGGCACCTTAGAGACTAACAAATTTATTTGAGCTTTCGTGAGTTACAGCTCACTTCATCGGATGCATTCAGTGGAAAATACAGTGGGGAGATTTATATACAAAGAGAACATGAAACAATGGGTGTTACCATACACTCTGTAAGGAGAGTGATCACTTAAGATGAGCTAATACCAGAAGGAGAGCCAAGTGGCAGACCGGGGTTGCAAGCGCTGGACTCAGTGATGGCAATGGTTCTGGTGCTGGTTGCTTCGCCAGTTCTGGTTCTGGGACTGGCTTTGGTTGGGTTTCTGCGACTGGATGCACTACGGCTGTTTCAGTCGTTGGCAGGGAATCCAGTTTCACCACCTCCATCTGAGTCTTTGGTGACACAGACGGGGCCCTGGTGGAAGGCTCAGGAACAGGGATAGGTGTGAGAGGTTGCTTAATTTGGCTGCGGGTGACCATTTCCACCCTCTTGGCCAGCTTTACATGGTTGGCCAAGTCTTCCCCCAGCAGCATGGGAATGGGATAATCATCATAGACTGCAAAAGTCCACATTCCTGACCAGTCCTTGTACTGGACAGGCAACTCGGCTGTAGGCAAATCAAAAGAGTTGGACTTGAAGGGTTGAATTGTCACTTGGGCCTCTGGGTTGATTAAGCTGGGGTCCACTAAGGATTGGTGGATAGCTGGCACCTGCACTCCAGTGTCTCTCCATGCTGTAACCTTCTTCCCGCCCACACTTACAGTTTCCCTTCACTTTGAGGGTATCTGGGAGGCATCTGGGCTGGAGGACTTTTGGTGTGACCCCGGTGCAATGAACTGTAATTTGTTGGGGTTCTTGGGGCAGTTGGCCTTTACATGCCCCAGCTCATTACATTTAAAACGTCGCCCAGCTGACTGGTCACTGGGGCGAGGTGGGTTGCTGGAGAATGGTGTGGTGGGACGAGAAGGGTTCTGGGGTTTTCCTTGGAGTGTAGTTGGGGCCTTGGGCTGCCCCCAGTGGTAGGTTGTGGTCTGAGGGTGTCAGTTCTGGTATCCCCCCAAACTGCGACCAGTGTTGTTCCTCTCTGCTACCTCTACCCCTTTGATTCCAATTTTTCTCGCCCCTCTGGCAGTCTGGGACTGCTCATATTGATCAGCATAAGAAGCAAGACTTTCTGCTGAGTCCATTTTCTTATCCCATAAACACTGTTTTACATAATCATTGGTCATAGTCAGGAACTGCTCCTGTATCATCAAATCACCCATTGCTTCATAGCTAGTTATACCCCTTCTTTTGACCCATCTATCGAACAGATCCTTCATCTGGTTTACATAAGCCACATTACTTAGTCCAGCCCCTCTCTTAAGGGCTTTACATTTTACTCTGTAGGTTTCAGGTGTAACCTGAAACTGTTTCAAAACCAAATCCTTAAATTTATCATAGTTTGAAGCGTCATCAGTGGGCATCTTATTGAATACGTCCAGAGCTCTGCCAGTCAATTTTGCTACCAATGTGGTCATCTTGTGATCATCAGGAATTGCATGGAGTGTGCACAGTCTCTCAAAGGTGAGGCAATATCCAGCAATATCACTGGATTCATCATACTGTGGACATAGTCACTCCCATTTGTGGATTTTTGGGGAAGTGGAGCCAGCAGCTGAAGGATTTTGTCTTTTCAATTCCATAACAGCCAGTTTATGCTTCTGGTCCTCTGTAGCTCTCTTGAGGGCAGCCTCTTCTCTGGTTCTTTCTGCTTCCATAGCTCTCTTGTGGGCAGCCTCCTGTGCCTTTATTTCTAATTGTTTTAATTCCATTAGTCTCTTATGTTCATTTTCTTTCTCTTGGGCTTCCAGTCTAGCCAGCTCTAGTTTATTAGCTTCTTTACTGTTAGTCATTTTTCTGCTTTCTTGTGCTTAACTCTAGCTATACCTGAGAGTTAGGAAAAAAAAAAACTTGTGAATTTCCCTGCAGGAAGTTAACTACCCTGCCTTTAGGCAGAGAAGAACTGCAGCTGCTCTCAGCTCAAAACCTTTCCCTGCTTCCAAGCAGCCAAAAGGAGAGAGAGAGAGAAAAAAAAGTTTTGTTTAAAACCTCTGTGCTTCTGGTTCAAAATTATCCCACCACTCTGCCACCATGTCAAGGTTCCCTCCCCATTCTGAACTCTAGGGCAGTGGTTCTCAAAGCTGGTCTGCCGCTTGTTCAGGGAAAGCCCCTGGCAGGCCAGACCAGTTTGTTTACCTGCTGCGTCTGCACGTTCGGCCGGTTGCGGCTCCAGTCACTGGCTGCGGTTCGCCGCTCCAGGCCAATGGGGGCTGCAGGAAGTGGGGCCAGCATGTCTCTTGGCCCGCACTGCTTTCCGTATTGGTGTGGAGTAGTGAACCACGGCCAGTGGGAGCCGCGATCGACCAAACCTGCGGATGTGGCAGCTAAACAAACCGGTCCGGCCCGCCAAGGGCTTTCCCTGAACAAGCGGCGGACCAGCTTTGAGAACCAGTGCTCTAGGGTGCAGACGTGGGGACCCGCATGAAAGACCCCCTAAGCTTATTTCTACCAGCTTAGGTTAAAAACTCCCCAGGCACAAATTCTCCCTTGTACCTTGGGTTTAAGTAATGCTGCCACCACCAAGTGATTTAACAAAGAACCAGGGGAAAGGACCACTTGGAGTTTCTCTTCCCCCAGCAATCCCCCCAAGCCCTTACACCCCCTTTCTTGGAAAGCCTTGAGAATAATATCCTAACCAGTTGGTTACAAAATGATCAAAGACCCAAACCCCTGGGTCTTGGAAGAATGGAAAAATCAGTCAGGTTCTTAAAAGAAGGATTTTATTAAAAAAAAAAAAGAAAGGTAAAAATCATCTCTGTAAAATCAGGATGGAAAAATACTTTACAGGGTATTCAGATTCAAAACACAGAGGATTTCCCTCTGGGCAAAACCTTAGAGTTACAGAAAACATGACTAAACCTCCCTCTTAAAACAGGGAAACTAATGCACCTTGCCTGGCTTACCTATACTGGTTGCAATATTGGAGATTTGGATTGGAGAAGATGGATTTCTGTCTGGCCCCAAGAGAGAACCCCCACACAAAACAAAGAGCACAAATAAAACCTTCCCCCTTCCCAAGATTTGAAAGTATCTTCTTTCCCCATTGTTCCTGTTGGTCAGGTGCCAATCAGGCTATTTGAGCTTCTTAACCCCTTACAGGTAAGGAGGAATTCTAGGCTACCCTTAGCTGTATGTTTATGATAGCTTCATGAAAAGAATCAAAGATGCACTTAAATGATGTGCAGAATGGGGAAACAGCTGGGGTTTCAAATTCTTCATCGACAAAACTAAGTGAATGGTCTGCAAAACAAGGACAATTTAAAAAGATGTAAACTTCTATCTGTAAACCCAACAGATAAGTATAGTGAAAAATGTGGTGTGACGTGATAACAAGCTCACTTGGAGGGACTATATGGAAGATATTAAAGATAGATGCAAAGGTAGAATTAACTTACTTAAAAGTATCTCTGGAGCATGCTGGGGAGTGGATAAGAAAATGGTGGTAATGCTATACAGAGTGCTAATTAGACCAATTACTGAATATGGATGCCAGGCTTTTGGTCAGCAGCGAACACAAATCTGATAAAACTAGACTATATCTGAGCACAAGTACTGCATATCATACGTGATGCCTTCATTACTACTCCTCTGTGTGACTGCATATAGCAGCTGGTGAAATGCCTACCACTTAGAATGAAGCTCCTAGATGTAACCATTTGGGGCAAATAACTAGGTAATAGCGAAGGTGGATAAAGTATCTTAATGAAAAGAAAGGATTAGATGAGACCCAAATCTATAGCTATCAGGAGATACTCTGTCACTGGAAAACCATTCGTCCTAGGATAGACATGGAATTAAATAATGAAATAAATAAAAGGAGAAGAATGCTAAATATACAAGATATAACAAATCAGTAAATTGGTGATAAGTGGGGACACGATTGCCAAATCTATATAAATGGCTCTAAAGAGGAAGGAATAAGAAGAGTGTCAACAGTTTTCTGCATGCCCTCACTCAGACTCAAGAAAGCCATAAGCTCAACTAACTTTATATCCGTCTTTACAGCTGAGCTAACAGGGATTATACTAGCACTAAACTGGGCTTTGTATGTGCGGCCAGCTGCCGTGGCCATCCTGTTTAATTCTTTATCAGGGCTGCAGGAAATTTTCAATGGTAAGTCTGACAACAGAAATGATATTCTTAATGAAATATCACTGCTAACAACCAAAGTGGCGCAATTGGATATAACAATAGTAATGGCATGGGTCCCAGCACATGTAGGGATAGCAGCCAATGAACTGGCAGACAAACGGGGGGAAAGTGCTATTAATCATGAACAAGTTGACCCAGGGATCCCCTTAAGCAAACTTTGGAATTTAAACACCTAATCAAAAATGAGCTAAGGAAAGAATGGCAAGAACTGTGGCAAATGAAATGAAGGGGAAAAAAATCCTAGAAGTATGCCCAACATCTGAAAATGCTGATATAATCCAAGGCCCTGAGAGAGAGAGCGAAGTGGCTCTATTTAAAATTCTAACAGCATTGTGGATTAAATAGTAATTTGTATCTAATTAGCAAGCATAAAGATTGACTATGCATGGCCTGTAAGGAAATGACAGATAATATCCTTTAGGATTGCAAAAGCTGTACCTGTGAAAGAAGGTGTTTATATAGAAAACTCAGAAGCCTTAAAGTAACAACATTTTCCTTGCAACACCTATCAAGAATACGAGGAACATGGGGCCCAATAAAAAAAACCCTTCTGGAATTCTTTAAGAATACTGGGAAAGGTGCAAGATTTTACATCATGAAGAAGATATGAAGTACAGTGCATGGCAAGCATAGATTGCTATGGCACAATCCCAAGAAGAAGAAGAAAGGAAGCTGCCAGAGAGACAGCACATTTGCAGGAAGAGGGTCCCTCTAGCAGGCTGATGCGAAGGTGCCAGACACAACCAACACTTCAAAAAGGGAGAAACAGGGCCTGAGGCTGGGGAAGGCTACGGGAAGGTAGGAAATGGCCCAGAGAACAGCAAGGGACTGGTTCTGGCTGTCCCAAACAAGGGCCCTGAGCTGGAAACCAGTGGAGTTGGTGGGCCTGGGTCCCCCTACCTAACCAGCCACAGACTTTTAGAAAAGAAGCTCCTAAACCCAGGAGACCTAGGTCTGAGTAGGCCCTACTAAAGGCACACCCAGCTGCTAGGGAGTGCTCAGGAACGATGGTGCCCCATCTACATCCACCCTCTGAGAAATAAATTATTTTCAAGTGTTTCAAGTTGGGCACCCAAAAAAACACAACAAATCTGTTTTTCCTCTTGAAAATCTTGACCTTTCTGTTGTTGCTGGACATTACTCCAGGACTCTGGGGAACTACTAGAAAGGACCTAAGGCAATTTAAGCACATACCTGATTTTAAGATGTAAGTTCCATTTTAAGTCCCATTGATTTCAGTGGAGCTACTCATGTGCTTGAATTTTGGTGCACACAGTAGTACCTTGCTGAATCAGGGCCTACGTGTGGAACATGAACTTGTATCCCTAATGCGTTGGATAGAAACAGATGATCCACAGCAGGAAGCACTTAGTGCAGCCTGTTCAATTCTGTGCTTGGCATACTGGTGGCTCAGAAGTGAGTTACATTCCATTAAAAATAAATGGATTACAATCGGTACCATCTTTTATTAACAAGGTTCTAATTGTATCCCTGGAGTTTTATGAGATAGAGCTTGCAACTATTGTTTTCACTTTAAGTAGCCTGTCTTGTAAAATAAGAATGGGAATTTTCTTGCACTGGCCAGAATATGTTTATTTTTAAAATATATTAATATATATAAAATAATATATGTATTTCTCTTTAATTTTTCCTGAAGTGATTTAGTTATATATGGGGGAAAATTAATTAACAAATTATCTGAAAAACAAATTTTGCGAACTGAGCTAAGATACTTGATGGTATACTTGATAGAAGAGTTTTATTCTGACACTTTTAACATCTAATTTAAACAATAGGCAATTTGGGATAATAATGTTGCACCTGATTGCACCGTTGCACAGAAGTAGCCACAGAAGGGGTTAAAGGGAGAGCAATCTCTATTTCTCCACTGGTCTCCTTGTAGAGTTTTGTTCCTTATTTTTCCATTTGCCTTCTTTCCCATGGATCCTCTGGACTCTTCATGGCTGTTGGGGATCAGTGGGAGGCCAGATATATCTGCCAGGAGGCTCTGGAGCTATCCACTACCTGCAGCAGTAACACATGGGGCGCAGGGCATGAAGGGCCAAGTCCCCCCCCAGATTTTTTGGTTGCACCCCCGCAACCCAGAGAGGATAGGTGGCTTGCTGAGGTGAATCAGAGGGAGGAAGTGACACTCTGTCCCCAAGCCCCGCCGCGTGGGGTGGCCTGACTGAGCCTTGTGACGCAGGGCTGGCCCGAGCTGCCTGGCGTCACTGCTCGCCCCTCCGAATGTTCCTCTGTGCCCCAATAGATGGACATGCCCCACAGTTTGAAAACCTCTGTACCTACCTTGAACTTTTAAATTGTGCCCCCCCCATCAACAATTATATGTCACCTCAAACTACCTGGCAGTGCGGCTTCAATCAGGGTTGCCAAGCCTCCAGGATTGTCCTGGAGTCTCCAGAGATTAAAGATTAATCTTTAATTAAGGATTATGCCATGTGATGAAACCTCCATGAATATGTCCAACCAAAATTGGCAACCCTAGCTTCAATGGAGATTAGAGGGTGAACAATGTGTGTGTCCCTTTGGACCCACCTCACAGCCTGCCCATTCCTCATATAGTAGCAGCACTGAAGAGGGACTGCAGAGGGCAAAGGAAGCTTTCTGCTCTCTCTGTCCCTCCCCAATTTTTGCTTCTCCAGGAGCTGGTGGTGCCCCAAGCATAAGTTAGAACAGTCTCAGGGATGCTCTACCTTCCAGCTGTCTATGTACCACAGTCTGAGGAGCTGCCCTGTAGTCCAGAATTTCTAGAGTGTAGAAAGCTCTCCCATGGAGTCTCTCATATCTGGCTCCAGTCCCAACACATCCCTCTGCTGGAGGCTACACAGGGAGGTTGCGAAAGGCTGCATATGCCCCTGAGTCACCATGTGGTCCCTGATCTGCTCCTGGGACAATGCAGCTTTACCCTAAAGCATGTCAACAGTGTTCAGGGATTTCACACAATGAAACACTTGGGGTTGAAATACTGGCCCTACTGAAATTAATGGGAATTTTGACTTTGATGGGGCCAGGACTTCAACCTTGTGTTCTTTGTGAAAAACTTGTTTCTGTTCCAGATTTACACTCTTCCTGATAGCCTGGCCTAGAAGAACTAGTAAAGCTAGTCACTGCTGGGTTCTAATACTGGTTCCCTCTTTGGGCTTAAACAAGTTGCATTATTTGTTTGCCCCTGTGTAAAATGGGGATAATAATACTCATAGGGATGGTGTGATGATTAATTGGTTGATCTGAAATGTATTATTTTTATTCATGGAATAAACAAAACAGTAGCAAAAACCAACCAACCAAAACCTCTTTGACTCATGTGTATTGTCACTGTGGTGGGTACAGGCCTCTGTACTTTCCTTTTTGGGTGGACCTCAAAGGAGGACCCCGAAGTGGCTCTCAAAGGGATAATGCAGAGGAGATACACTGGGAGGTTAATTATATGCAAAGCTAATGCCCAGCACAAATGCCAGTGCATAGCAAAGGCTGCAGGCAGAATACTCAGAAAAAGGACCAGCCCCTGCTTCCATTGGAGACAGTGGAAGATTTTGTCAGCTGAGCAACGATTGGGCCCCAAATCTTGACTCCTTTTATATACTGTACTTGAGAGTGACATTTCTGCCATTCATTGAGTTCTAGTAGTGACTAAAAGTCATTCATATCTGATAGCTGATCAGTCTCATGTGAAATAAGATGGGTGGATTAGTCAAGTTCCTAGGATCCACACCACAAAAATCACCATGCCAATTAGCAATAACAGGGTTGTCTAACTGTTCATCTCAGAAGAGACCCCACGGGTTGAATGGCCACACAGACAGAACTCTTCTGTACAGGCAGTCCCTCCAGCCTGGGGTGAAGCCCGTTAGCAGAGTGTGGTGAGGAAACATGAAACATCTGCTCTAAGGATAAAGAAAACTTGGTCTGCTGCTATCAATTTGGCACCTCCTGGCAGCACTAAATCCAAACTTTAAAGAAAAGTTTCTTAAAACATGTTGGAAAACTCCAGTTTTACTTGTTGCCTTCTCACATAACTCAGGGAACTGCACCAATTCCATTCAAACTTTCTGAAAGAAATGTCCAAGTTCAGCACAGTAAATTTCTTGGAGTCAAGTCACCAGCCTCTGAAAACAGGAGATTTTAACTGAAATGGCAACAGAAATTGAAAGTAACTATAACAATGGGTCCTGCATGTCTATATTGTATTCTTGATAAGTGTTGCAAGGAAAAATTTGTTACTTTAAGGCTTCTGAGTTTTCTATATAAAAAAACCATATATATTTATACACCACAACCCCTAGACATACACATATACAGTGAGAGTGTGTTAGTTACTGAGGGATAGTTTCAAGGGCTAAAGTTACAATCTGCCTTGAACGAGGGGTGGTGCATAGCTGCACCGCCCCAGGGACAGGCCAAAGAATGAATTGTGACTCCCAGCTTCCCTTTTGCCTCAGTGACAGGGTGGGAGTAGCAAATTACTTCACCTCATGAAGCAGCTTATGCTCTCCAGCTACTCTAGCCAATGCGAGATAGGGAAAGAGTAGGAACAGAGTCAGGGATCCTCCCATTTCCCACTCTCTTCCTGTCTACTTGCTTGTAGGAGGAGCCTGAGGGAAGCAGCCTGGCTCTTTCTCCATGGTTGCAGTCGTCATAGGTACTCCACCTCTCTGAGAGGCAGTAGAAGCCCTCCTAATTGACATAGTGCTTTCTAAACCAGGGATTTAGGTTGGCATAACTATGTCGCTCAGGGGTGTGGATTTTCCAGCCCCCTGGGCGACGTCGTTATACTGACATAAGTCTGTAGTTTAGACCAAGCTTTAGAGTCAGAATTTCATACTTTTACTCATATTGAGTAGCACTTTACTCCGCCAGTTGATGTCAAAATTACCACTCGTGCAATAAACTTCTACTCAAAGTACATGCGTGACTATGCATAGTTTCTCTGTATTGCACATGATGGATTGCTAGCAGGATGAAGGGCCAAGCGGATACAATTTATGATGGGATATTAGTGGAGCTTAATGTATATAGTTCAGAGTGAGGTGATAAGAGTGTGCATGCAGGGGGGGATAATACCAATAATCAAGAAGAATTAATACAGGAATAGAGAGATTCCCACCCTGCCCCCAAATAACTAAGGGCATTAACATGAAGAATAATAATTTAAAAATGGAAAACATAATAGGAAAACAATTATTTGTAAGTGGAATTATTGATTGAAACAAAATGCCTAGTGAAATGAAGTAGATGAATCACTTTCATGGGAAACTAAGACCTGTTTTAATTAGTCCGTCTCATTTTAAACTCATTGGTAGTTGTACTTACGATTTTGAATTTGGTATTTTATACTAATCTGTAAACTAAGAACTGCATTGTTTATCCCACATAAGGCCTTCTAGAGTGACCTTTTAATGTGTATGGCAGTAAAGATGTAATCTGAGTTTATTTAGCTATGCTGAAGAAGAAATAATTGAAAATTCTGCAAGGGGATCCTGTTTAAATCTGACATGGGTTAATAAACAATAGTTGTATAAATTAAATGATGGTGATCAATTGTTCTCCATGCCCACTGAAGGTAGGGCAAGAAATAATCAACTTAATCTTTAGCAAGAGGGATTTAGGTTAAACATTAGGAAAAACATTCTTACTGTAAGAGTTGTTAAGCTCTGGAATAGACTTCCAAGGGAGCTGTGAAATCTCCATTGTTGGAAGTTTTTAAGAACAGGCTAGACACACGCCTGTCAGGGATGGTCTAGGTTTACTTGTTCCTGCCTGAGCACAGGGGGCTGGACTAGATGACTTCTTAAGGTCCCTTCCAGCCCCACATCTCTATCATTTTGTAAAGAGGCTGCATGTGGATATGAATCAAGCACTTCAAGAAAAAGTAAACGATGGACCAATTAAAAATGAACGGGGTTATCAAAGGGAGGAGAATTTGGCCCTATCAAGGAGGATTGGCCTACACTTGGGGGAGAATTTGAACTAACCAACAGGATAAGCCTGACTTATCCAGTGCTTGCCTACACTAGCTCTGTCCCCCGCAGTAAGGGCTATCCCATTAAGGGCTTTCAATACCATCAGCACCAATTTAAAGTTAATCCATCCTTTGATAGTAATCAGCCAATGTAAAGAACCCAGGGTGGTCAGAATGAGACCACAGCGGCTCAAACAGGCTGCTGCCTGCTGAACAAACTGCTCCTGATGGAAAAGCCCTGCTAGGAGGGAAATACAAAAATCAACCCTTGGGGTCACAAGGGCATGCTTGGCTGTTGTGATGTCGTCACAAGTAACATAAGGGTACAGCCTTGACAAATTGCACGAATGGAAAAGACACTTTCACTCCATGAACATCTCATGGGCAGATAACACACCAAACAGCAAAGAGATTGACTCCAGGAGAACTGTTTACCTTTCATGTTAAGGAGCAGGGAAATTGCCAACAGAAGGCTTAGAGAATACAATGGAGAAGAAAAGGGAGAGGCACATACATTCCATAAAGTAGAGAGACATTAGAAAGCATTTTAAGCATTTTTAAATGCCTTTTCCATTACTGGGAAAAACTCTGGGTCTACAGAGTACAGAACAGATAAATATGGACTTGTCTTTTCATTTTATTTTTCTCCGTTTGTCACCATTTTCCATCAGTCTTCTCTCAATTTTCCACCCTGTTATTTTTAACAGTAGTATTTCAATGACAAGCACAAAGCTGCACAGCAGAAGCAGAGACCACTGCTCTGTCACTTTGCTTTGTCTAGACAGCAGTGTGGAGGGTCATTTAATCATGTATGCACTGTAGGAAGCCAGTGATATGTTTTCATCTTAATTTAAAATGAGGAGAAAATTACAGCTTTGCAAAAAATTTGTAAGACATGTAAAACAACTTGAAATTGAAGGTCTTTATCAGTTCAGATATGGAATCATTTTGACAAACCATTCTGCTTGCATGGAACAGATTTTGCTTTCCAGTAAAATGAGCTTATTTTATAGCTAAGACCTGCAAAAATGTATGGTTTCCATGGGTTTTATGTGTAACATCCTTTTTGTGATAATTCTACAAAACAGGTGAAATATGGGGTTGTATAAAATTGGACAAATAGAAACAGAAATATTTTCCATGTCAGGTTTTGCGAAACATACACTGAATTTCGCACAGCTCTACATCAAATCCATCAGTCTCACTACTGGGAAAAATTGGGCCAAAATTGTTTTTAGAGTGTGTAAATCTAGTGTAACGCTGAATGCCCCAAACCCGCAAACACTCCCTCCTGATTTCAGTGGGACTAGTCACAGGAACAAAGTACAGGAACTGGGAGGGACAGGGGCCTCTGATTAAAATGGTATTACTATACTCCAGATTCACAACTGTAACACTGTGCTGTAACCACAGCTTATCATGCTGACCACCAGTGGTGCTGGAACAATTTTTATAGTGGGGGTGCTGAAGGCAGAAACCATGGTTTGGGGTTATTACTACTACTTCAAGCCAGGAAGTGCAGCAGTACTCCCAGACCCCGAGTTCCATGGTGACCAGTATCCTCACGCTGTCTGCTTTTGCTTCCCCTGTCTGTCGCTGTGATTGTCTCTGATGCAGTCAGAGGTGTGACAGCAGCACATGTAGGAATACCTGAGTTAGCTTGTGAACCCAGGGCAGCACACGTAGCCGCTCAGGCTAGCTGCTTGAGAACAAACCCAGGCTCCTGGGTGGAGTTGTAAAGCCTGTGCTACCCCAGCTTCGCTGTTGTTATTACTTGAGCGAGCTGGATTAAAGCTAGTTTGGGTATGTCTACCTGTACTGTTGCCACATCTCTGCCTGCACTGGAGACACACCTTGTGTTATATCCACCTGTCTCCAAGTGGGGGGTCAGGGTGAGGCAACTCCCATCTTTTCATGTACTGTGTATATATACCTGCCTACTGTTTTCTTCCACTCCACGGATCTGATGAAGTGGGTTTTAACCCACAAAAGCTTATGCCCAAATAAATTTGTTAGTCTCTAAGGTGCCACAAGGACTCCTCGTTGTTTTTGCTGGTACAGACTAACACGGCTGCCATGCTGAAACTTAGATGGTAGACACTTCATGGCAGGGATTGGCTCTTTGTTAAATGTTTCTTCAGTACCAAGCACAACGAGTGTAAATAGCAAGTGTAAGCGAGAACAGGCTCTGGCCTGCAATTGCTCAGCATTTAAATATTTTGAGAAAATACATTTTGCTTAAAATAAAGAGGATTATCATAGGCTCGGATTCTGCAAATATCTAAGCACATGCGTAACTTTATACACATGATTAAGCCCACTGACTTCAATTAAGCATGTGTGCCAGGGTTTGTGGGTTTGGACCATCATTCAGAGCTTGGGGTACAGCTTTTTGAGGCTTTTTAAAAAACCCATGGCCCCCACAAATGGACCACTTCCATTTGAAGAGAAAGGGCTTTTTTTTTGCTAGCAAAACGTACTGTACAAATATTCTGGGTTCCATTGTTGGAAGATTCTCGTAAAGATTGTAAACTCTTTAGAGCAGATAATGCATGTCAGCTAATCTCTCTTTCTCTCTTAGGTTTTATGTAGTACCCACCACTGTAGTATCACAGCACATCCCAAGCATATCAGATCTGCATAGCAAAGTGGGCTTCAGATGGCTTTTGCTCTTTCCCTTCCCCTGATAGAGGATGCTCTGCTTGAGAAACACATGTTTGTTTGTTTTCTTTCCTTCTCCACTTTATATAATCTGGCTATGATGGGGAAGCTTAGTCATAGACAAGGGTTTTGCAAGATGCACTGAAGTTAGCTAGACTATGAGTTTGTCCGACTTCTAGAAGATCATTCCACCAATGATTCTCTTAGACTGAAAATAGTTTGTCTCACATTCTCATCCATCTGTGATGTTATAGCTCTCCAAACAGGGCTGGCCTTAAGGGTGGGCGACCCTGGCGACTGCCCAGGATGCAATAGTTGTGTGTGTGTGTGTGTGGTGGTGACGAGGCAAGGGGCTCGGCTTCCCCTCACTGCCTGTGAGATGCAGCCCAGTATGGCAGGAATGCCCGCCTCCCTGCTCCTGAGCAGAAGCCCCCTGTTCTCTGCTCTACTTGGTTTCCCAGCCCAGCTCCTAATCCCACCTCTGCAGTCTGTGAGCCAGTGGGCTCTTCTCCCCAACCCCTGGGATTGTCCCAGCTCAAACCATTCCTCCTTTCATGGGCTGCCTGAATGAAAGCAGTGCCACCCAATGGAAGGTGAGCATGGCATCTCGGCTGGCCAATGGAAGTTGCCAGACTCCAGGGATGGCTCTAGCAATTTTGCCGCCCCAAGCAATCGCCGCCGAATTGCTGCCGTGCCCGGAAGAGCAGCAGAGCTGCCCCCAAAAGCCACCATGGCGGAAAGAGTGGTGGAGCTGCCATCGAATTGCCGCCATGGGACACAGACTGCCGCACCATTCTGAATGCCGCCCCAGGTACCTGCTTGGAAAGCTGGTGCCTGGAGCCGGCCCTGCCAGCCTCTTCTGGGTTTGGAGGGGAAGGGAGCTGAAACTGCAGAGAAAGAGATGAGTAAGTCTGGGGGAGTCTTGACCCCACATGCCAGCTCCCAGGAGTCCCTCCATGGACCACCAAGTCCCAGTCCCCCCTCCATGCCCACCCAGCTCCCAGGAAACCCCTTCCCCTTGCCCCCCGGTCCTCGCCTCCCAGTTTTCAGGGCTCTTTCCCATTCTCCCCAATTCTCAGGGAGTCCCCCAGGTCTTTGAGGTCCCCGTCACGCATGCCACACTCTGACCCACTAGTTCCCCATACACCCCAGCTCTCAGCATCTCCCCCTTTTTCTTTTTCATCCCAAAGAGAGGTGTCAGTGCAGGGGGCTGGGGATATTTTGGTAGTGAAACTTCCACCATCAGCACCTACCGTAGCTACCTCCAGTGTGCTAGAGCATTTGCATTTTAATCTCCCCCAGTAACCCACCTTCCCTGGGATTGGGGAGGAGCACTTGAATATTGGGGATGCTCCGTACTGGGGTATGGGGAGAGGTCTGTCCTTCTGGAGCACCCACGTCTCTGCACTCCTCCCCTGCATCCCCACTCCAGTGAGACTTGATCTATACTCCTCTGGTTCCCTTCCCCCTCTCTGGGGCTCTCAGGTCACCATGCTGCTTTGCCACCACAGCCCTCTGGTGCCCTCCTATAGCTGCACAACTCCTTGGACTGCTGACCCTTCGTGAGGAGTCCAGAGAGGCAGTGGGGGCCGGGGCGATGAGGGGGTGGTTGCGGATCTCAGGGAGACAGCAAGTGCCAGGGGCATCAAAATACAAGTTCATCCAGGGTACTATTTTTTGAGCCCTGCAAATACGCGGATAGCCACAGAACATGTTTGCAGATCATATGCGGACACAAATTTTGTATCCGCGCAGGGCTCTAGCCATTTTGCCTAGGGCAAGCCCTACCTCCAATCATACATTTATTTTATATAATAAATAAAAATCAATACTCGCATTCTGCCACTTGTTGCCTCCTCTTTAAAACAGCATTCCCCAAATAGGAAATGGATACAAAGTGCCAAGTCATTATCTTAACACACATTTATTGCACACATGCAGAGATGGAAAGGGAAGAATACATTGAAGTCATCCAAGAATAGCTTGCCCAATATCAGAGGAAGATGATAACGTAAGACAGATTTCTCACATTTCCTTATTTACCATTGTGCAAAAATAACCAAGTGTGATAGCCCATTTTGTACTGACCCCAAACGAAAACCCTTAAAAAAAAAAAAAAAAAGAGACTTCCATTCACTCTTTGTTCCACGTAGTGTGTGGATGGCAGACAGATTTGTTTGGAGCAGACATCTTTGTGTTGCGTTCAAGTAGCCATAGCCTGTTATTTAATAAAATGTTATTTTCTGAGACAGTATGCCATGTGGGCAATTATAGCATGAAGTAATTATGTGAAATATAGAAGCATTCTATTGAAAGTGAAGTTTAGCTTCATGAAGTAAACATTAAAAAGCAAATGAGTCTTAATTCAGGGTCACATTAGGTAAATATACCCAATGGGCAAAGTTCTCTGCTGAATTACATACTCCATGCCACAGTTAAACCATTTATACAAGCTAGGATAAAAACTACAGTGGATACCAATCCTCAGGCAGAGATTTGACTCATTATAGAGTCTTGCATGATAAGGAGTTTTATGGGGGCTTGTTCTTTCCTATGAAGAAGTAGCCATAGCCAGACAGAAGGTACTAGACTTAATGGACCATTGGTTTGTTCCAGAATGTTAGTCCTTATGTTCCCCTTTTGCAACTATTTCACTAAATTCTTATGCTTTTTTATAATTTAGTTTTGTTTTTAAACATAAAACAACTTTATACATTTTTTTGTATTTGGAATAAAACAAATAAAACAAAATATTGGTTTGGAGACCACAGTAGAGAGGTTTACAGCCAACACTGTGATCCATAAAAATTGGCCTAAAGACTCTTTCTTTCTGCCTTCTATTCCATGGAATTGAAAGGAAATAGTTTAATAGCAGCTGCAAACAATTACCATATATTTTAATGTAACTCTGAAATGTTATGAATTCGATCCGTTGCTTCGAAAGAGCAGATTTTTATTCGTTGTTAAACAGTCCCTCGACTCTTCTTATATGTAAATCCTGTGTCCTTGGCAAAGCTCAAGGGCCAGACTCACGCTGAAGGCAATAACTGTTTTGTTCATGTAATGCTGCAAAGTTTTCAGAATCCAATTTTGCATTTAGATTTTTGTCTCAGAAGCAAGAAAATGATCTTCTCATATGTTTTAGCTTCTACTCTCCAGAACGCATTTCCTAATTTGTCTTTCTGCTTCAGTGTTCATCATTTCATAGCAGTGGAAACTGGCTGCTAAAGAGAGGCACAGTTTAGTTGTGTATTTTCACTAGGAAAAATTCTTTTTAGACCCAGCAACGTGGTCCCTTCCAAATGATTGGGAAACACTGTCTCTATGGGCTGTCCTTATTACTGACCTGGGGAATCCATGATTGGGACTTAGTTAGCTGAAACCACTTAACTCCTTACAACAAGATGTGAATCCTAAAGTTTGGGAAACAGACCAGGTGACAACAAACCAAAATAAAATAGGAGTCAGCATACACTAGCTGCAAAGGAGATAAAACTGCTGATGGATGAGCCGGAGCAGTTGCAGTCTGATTCCTAACGGGGCCATTAATGACTTTGAGTAAGAGAGGACAGTAACTCACTGCATTCCAGACGTGTCTGTAAATATTACACCAGTCTATTTATTACTCAGTGGCCTAAAGTCACATTATATAGACTATTGAAGGTCAACAATTAGAGAGACTCCTAGGCACTTGTTAACCATTTGCTTTCATGGCTAGGGTGAAAGAGTAACTTAAGACTATTGATTAAACACACTATTACAAGGGTCAGATAGACCAGAAATGAGAACATCAACAGGGATAGTGGATTGCAAAATGCAGGAGGGTTAAAGAGTGGGGGAAGGGAGAATATGGAAGTAGTTTAACAACTGCTTTCTCTTCCCCTCCTCCCAAGCTCAAACAGTCAAACTGAAAATATACCCATCTTCAGGAATCCTAAAAAATCCTATTTATCAGAAGGAAGGCAGGGTGCAAACCTGGTGACTAGCATGCAAAAAGGATAATAGAATGAAGCTGAAGTTATGAAATTTTGTCTGACTGGCAATATCAATAGGATTTTTTCCCCCGCATAGGTCATAAACAACATGAGGTGGGACAGAAACCAAGAATCTGGTCATTTGGCAGACTTCACCCTATGCTATGTCTTGTTGAAGCTGATCTCACTTGCACACTGCTCCTAACTGAGAAACTAAGATGATGAATTAGGGGTAAATGAAAACATAAATTTCAGGACTTTTCAAACATTTATGTTGATGCAGTGGTTGTGTAAAGAGCCCCCTTGACAGCCTTGGAGACTGGCGTCTTCTTGATCAGGTAAGGATTGTAGCAGCTCAAGCTTTCCCCACTGTATATCTCAACAGTGAACAGAAGAGAGGATAGATCATGAGGTTTCTGTCCTTTGTCTCTCTGTTGAGACGGTCAAGAAAGGCTCCAATTAGTTTTAATTGTGCTGCTAGCTTTTAGTAAAGTTGAGAGCAGTAATACATATACTTGGTGCTTTCATTGGGCCATTTTCACAAAGTTGAAAACTATTATGACCCAAATTTGCTGGGAGGAAGAATTTAATCAGAAAAATTTGAATGATAATTAGTAGTCATTTGAGAACACCTTACTAGATGCTCTAAAAGCCACAGTTAAGGAAGAAGGCTGTGCTGGTTAAAAAAAATCAGACTTGTTTTGAGGGGAAGTGAAGGCAGCTGTAAAAAATAAAAAATAATATATAACAATTGGAAGAAAGAAGAAGTTGATAGTAATGAGTATAAATCAGAATTTAGGAATTGTGGAACACTGAAAAGGAAAGCTAAAGGACACAATGAGAACTCTATGACCAGCAAAGTGAAGGACAATACAAAGGATTTTTTCATAGAATCATAGAACAGTTGGGTTAAAAGGGACTGCAAGGGTCATCTAGTCTAATCACCTGCCAAGATGCAGGATTTGTTCTGTCTAATCCAGACAAGACAGATGGCTACCCAGCCTCATTTTGAAAACCTCCAATGAAGGAGCTTCCACAACCTGCCTAGGCAGTCTGTTCCATTGTTCTTCTGTTTTTACAGTTAGGAATTTTTTCTTTAGATTTAACCTAAATCTGTTATGCTGTAGTTTGAACCCATTGCCTCTTGTCCTGCCCTCTGTGTCAAGAGAGAACAACTTTTCTCCATCTTTTTCATGGCAGCCTTTCAAAATGTTTGAAGACCACTATCATATCTCCCCCTTAATCTTCTACCTTCCAGACTAAACATACTCAGTTCCTTCAGCCTTTGCTCATATGGATTGCATTCCCTCCCTTTGATCATCTTTGTCACTCACCTCTGGATCCCATCTATACATTGGTAACCAAAATTTGACACAGTATTCTAGCAGAAGCCAAAACAGTGCTGAGTAGAGTGGTACTATCACTTCCCATGATTTGCATGCTTGGCTTCTGTTAATGCAACCTAAAATTGCATTTGCTTTTTTTTTTGCAACAGCATTGCATTGTTGAGGTTGTGATCCACCACAACTCCCAGATCCTTCTCAACTGTGCTGCCGCCAAGCCAGTTCTTCCACATTCTGTATTTGTTCATTTGGTTTTTCTTCCCTAAGTGTAGCACCTTACGTTTGTCTTTGTTGAGTTTCAATTTGTTGTTTATCAGGAAGGTTTCTCAGGTTCTGGGTTGAATTTCTGATCAAAATGGGAAAATGAGCTCTCACCCCCGAATGGCCTGGTGGTGAGGGTACTTGTGGGATGTAGAAGACCAATGTTCAAGTCCCTGCAGTGCCCGATTCCCACATCCCAAATGAGAACTCTACGTCCTGGGCTATAGTGAGTCAGTCTTTTGGTCACAGCATATTTAATCATTTATCAAAGTGGAACAGCTCCAACAGAAGAGATTGAGACTAGCTGTGTAGCCCAGTAGTTAGGGCACTTGCGCAGGATGTGAGAAACTAAGGTTCAAGCTCCTACACTGAATCAAACTCAATCAATCCTACTCTGAATCAAACAGTCGCGGCTTAATCTTGGATTTCCAACATTCCACATGGGTTCCCCGACCACTGGGCAATTAACTGTTCTGCAGTCTCTCACACTGGGTTTTCCATGAAAAAGTTCAAATGCTCTAGTTTTCAATCCAATGCAAAACTAAAAGAAATGATGAAACCTCAAATAGTCCTAGGAAATGGAAGTCTTGGTTTCCAGCCAGCCCTGCAGCACAAACCATTAATAGCCAGCATGTTGCCTGAACACCGAGGAAAGAGAATGAGACCACCAAACTCATTATCACATAGGCCACCAAGCAGTCATCAGATGGTAATAATTTTCAGTCACTACTGATTCGGGCTAGATATTAAACAGGAACCTACAAGTGAAAGACTCTGTAACCCCTTAGCAATCACCTACACCTAATTAAGTTTCCTCAATGTATCAAGGGTCTGAAAAAAGAGGAGTGCTGGTAAGAAACTGAAACTTTGATCTGTGCAGATTACGTTTTGAAAGCTCAACTAGAAACAGAGTTGACTGGGATTTGGGAAGAAGTAACCTACACCATAATTTTTGGTGTGATAAATTCTATGTTGAAGAAAACACTTGTACAGGTCATTGCCTTTTCTTTGCTAACAGGAATTCAGATACACTCTTTCTAAAAGCATCCCTTTATTAAGGAAAAATAAAAGGGGCCCTCCCAATCACATAGTAAGCTTTAGAGAACCGTGGTCAGTTCTTGAACTACAAAATGCAAACCCCAAAACTGATTAGAAGTATTTAATAAGATACTGCATAACTTTTAAATTTATTTAGAAATGTTCCTTCACTTAGTAATTCCCATAGTTTTGGAACGAATTCTTAGAAACAAAAGCATTTTTAATTTTGCACATCAGACTCAACCTTTACACTTGCCCTTTTACTTTCTTCAGGTGTTTTGTCCAATATGCTCTGTTGTATTACATCGCCAATCTCAGGCCCAGTGCTCTTTGTTCCAGCACCCAGTCAGAATGCAAGAAGCTGCTCACAGCAGAAAAAACTACTTAACTGTAAACATAAAAAACACATTTAGGAAAATTGTTCTTTTATGGAGATCATCATCTGTGATTAGTTGAAACATGTTAAGTCAGAATATACTGCATATGATCTATCTTTCTGGATACACATGTGGCCTCTTGGTTCACAATTCCTTCCAGAACTCTTTAAGGCACAACCTGCCCCTAGAGCCTGATCTGTTAAACCCTTATTCCTGTGAGTAAACCTGACTCACAACCTATTGCTGTTAATTGGACTATTGACATGAATCAACTGGCTCAAAGTACTTGCACAATGTGGCCAATAGTAAGCAGTTCTCATTCTGTAGTGGCAACATTCCATATGATCAAATATTTAAAATCAGCATCCCTTGTAGTATAACAGAAACAAGGTGCCTATAGCAGAATGTTGTTGCGGGAACACTGTCTCCTGCTTTAAAAATAAACTTGTCATCTTTGCTTCAACATATATTTTCCATAAACATCTCAGCTTTGCCTGATCAGCAACAGTATAGCAACAGCAGTCTATTATCCTGTAATAAATAATATTGTATCCCATGGGTATTCTCTTAATTTTACTTTACAATATTCACAGAATGTGTGTTATTTGTAACTATTTATGTGACAAAAACTTAAAAGCAAAGAAGAAAAGAAATCCAAAAGCGCTTTTTATTTCCTCCAGTATAAGAACTAGTTTGCATTATGAACACTTTTCACTTTTGTATTCACTTTTCTTGAATATACAGCAAGAAAAAACAGATTTTTGGCTCTGAGTCTCATTTACACCAGGACCCCCTTATGCTACTCTGATTACATTTACACTCACTAGCACAGCCATAGCGATGTACAGAGGTCTTGCCCCCAGTCTACACATAGGAATCCCCCATGTATGAATGCTTAAAAAGGTTTCAGACTCACTAAGGTAAACTGATATTAGCCACTCTAAAAGCAATTTATCCATATGGGTCCATTTAAGGAGATGGCATCAACTTAACAAAAGTTGATTTAGATACGGATCTAGTTCAATAGGTGCAATTTCTGTGTATACACAAAGACTCACTGTAGCTGAGAATTAGGCCCCGAGAGTACAAAAACAAACTAAATGGATGTAATATTTAGTGGGGTGGTCCAGTGGCTAAAGTACGAAACTGGGAATTAGGACCTCTGGGTTGTAGTGACCTACAGTATGCCTACCTTGCAGCTAGGAGTGGGCCTCCCAGTCCAGGTAGACAGACTCATGCCAGTGGGGCTCAAGCTAGTGTGCTAAAACTAGCAGTGTGGACACTGTGGCTTGGGCTGGACCTGGGGTCTCAAACTGAGAGCCCAGGCTCCAGCCTGAGCTGCAATGTTCACAATGTTATTTTTAACATGCTAGCTTGAGCCCTGCTAGTGTGAATCTGTCTATCCAGGCTTGGAGGCTCGCTCTCAGCTGCAGTGTAGACATACCCTTAGGGCATGACTTTCAGAGGGGGTGGTGCCTTCAGCTGTCTTTGATTTTTTAGTGCTCAGCACCGCTGAATAATCAGGCCCATGAGCTCTTTGCACTGCAGTTTACCAGTCTGCAAAAGGACTATTTTATTAGTGACTTCACAGCTTGCAAGGGTTAATTTAGGTAAAGCTCATTATGGATGAAAAGTGGTCTATCGGTACAAATGTTTCTATCTGTATTTTGAGGATTGTTTAAGGGGATGCCAGCTATCTTTCTCTTCGGGTAATAAAAAAAACTCTGTTCAACTGGTATGGGAATTGTACTACTTCATGAACTGACAATTTTTCATTGGTAAAACAGTTGTGAGTTCAGTGCTAAATTCCATGCCATTTCCCCTTCTAATTATTCCATAGACAGACCTACTACAGAGATATTAGGGATTGGTTACTAGATTTCTTATACTACTCGAAGGGCCAGAGTTAGAATGTGCTGTGATGTAGTTCATTCTTTTTAGGTAGGATTGTCTTTACTAGAACACGGTTCATTTACTTTGGGACAAATTCTGTGGTCCTTCATGGAGGCAAATTCCCACTGAAAATAAAAAGGCAGCTTGGAATATTTCAGTTCCATTGTTCTCTTAGGAAGACTAAGTATTAATTTAAGGTTACATGAAGGGACATGCCAAACTGCATGACCCTTTTTTAGTAATACAAGCTGTTCCAACTTTCAAGATTTAAAACCACTTTATTGCAGTATCACTGTTCTCAATGTGTGCTTGTCTGAAGCAATTGCTCCTGATTCAGCAAAAAGAAATGCTGTCAAATGGTCAGATCAGTAAACAACTCACTTACATTGGACAGCTTATATTTGCAGAAAATGCCTAATGAGAACTGTTCCAAGAGGCCTAGAAAATGTATTCGGCAAAAAGGAAACAGCAGAAGCATCCTGTATTTCTCTGCAATTCAGCAGTACTCATGGCCAACACTAACATCATATACTTGCTTATTTTTACACTGTGGATTTTGAGGTTACATCAGGCAAGGCAGTTTCGTATCAAAGTCCTATATACACGTTGATGTTGTGAATTTGGACAGTTGTTCTTCCTCATTAGTGCTTGGAAAAGCAATTGCAAAATCTTTATCTATCTAGCTATCTGCCTCACATATAAGGAAGGGGACATGATAACCTCTCCCCCTCCTTTTTTTGTCTTTTCAGTAGTTAGGGATAACCCCATGACACTCCAAGTGGTGGTGTGATCAGAGTTAGAAATAATTTAGACATGGTGTTCACTGATATCTGACAATAAATTGCTTCTTCCAGATGTTTGCTGTGTTTAGAACATATTTTGAAATACTCTTAAAAAAGCCAAGGATGTATTTTTTTTCCATGTTGAAATAATCCACAGTGGCTGCCCTTTGCACTTAATCCTGATGTATTATTGATTACTAGAAAGCCTTAATTCTGAGAAAGTCTCATGGGGACATCCAATGCTTTTGGTTTGTCAAATACAATAGTTTATTATTAGGCTGCGGAAACAAAGGCATTTGGCATAAAAGTGAGATTCATAGAAATGGAGGGCCTTATTGACCACGGTGTTACTTCAGGTTTATGCTAGTGTCACCACTGAAGTCACCAGTGTAAAATTAGAATAATGCAGTAAGGAATCAGACCAGCCATTCATAAAAAATCAGAGTTTTCCTGTATTATATGCAAGAAAAAACATCTGTCCATTGATTGATGAGATAGTAAAGGGCAGATTGTGAACTCCTTATTCCCATTTGGTGAGCAGTTATTTTCACAAGTATTCTTATTGACTTCAGTGGGACTGCCCAGGGAGGAACTGCTCACCAATGACAGTAAGGGTTTCAAATTTGGCCCAGAGTTTCTACTCTATATCTCCATAGAGGCCGTTGATTTTGAATGTGTGGAAGTACTGTTATGTTGATCGTTCCAATAATATATGGACTTGTGAGATGACAGGAAGGGTGCAACAAATCAACAATAATTTCCCAAGAATTAATTCAGGGCAGTCACAACACATACTCATAGCTCTGCTTCTTTATTAGTGCTCACCAGTAGCGCTAAGGACTTCTAAATTTTACATTTTTGTTAAAGCTACCCTTAAGTTCATGGTCATAGAGAGATTTCAATATATTTCTTCTGAGGACAAAGACAAAATATGTAAAATTACATAGATTGTGCCTAATTCCACTCTCATATGTACCTGTTTATCATTTCACTTACATTGGTGTAAATTTTAACTCCATTGAAATCAGTAG
Organism: Lepidochelys olivacea; assembly: GCF_965140295.1. Lineage (NCBI taxonomy): Eukaryota > Metazoa > Chordata > Testudines > Cheloniidae > Lepidochelys > Lepidochelys olivacea. The sequence continues at coordinate 28,422,930 of NC_140415.1, forward strand.
AGCTACCTAAGTTTTAATCAGGGTCCCCTGATTGACTTCAGGTTTTGTTGACCATCAAAATTCATTGTCCCTTGAGGAAAATATTGACCTTAGCTTCACTGTCTGTCAATATTTACCTCTCAAGTCAATACACTTTGCTGTTTAATCACCTCAGTTGAAGACAATGTCTGTGTAATATATCATATATGTCATTATTGATAAGAGGAAATTTTATATCTCCTCTTTATTGTAACACTGTGGTCTGAGAGCTTTCAATGATGTTAAATATTTGAAGAGCTTATTCACTGTTGCAGTCCAAATACACACGCCAATGTCACCATTGCTTTAGAGTTAGGCTTTGTGTGTATGTGTGTGGTTTCTCTTTTACGGGAGTTGGTGGAAAATGATGTACTGATAGACATTATAGGATTTTTTGTTTTGGTTGGAGGATGGTATATTTAGTAATTGTAGCTGATGCCAGAATGCTACAGTGTATTGTATTCTTAATTTCTGGCAAAACCCACACACAATGTGCTAGGCACCGTACAGTGGTACAGTTCATGTATCCAATTACTTAGCATGTAAGACACCAGGCCTGAAAGCACTTACACACATGGGGAGGAGGTGAGGAGGCCTCTGTGGAGAAAGAAGTGGTTCGGGACTATTTAGAAAAGTTGGACAAGCACCAGTCCATGGAGCCTGATGCGTGCATCCGAGAGTGCTAAAGGAGTTGGCTGATGTGATTGCAGAGCCATTGGCCATTATCTTTGAAAACTCATGGCAACGGGGGGAAGTCCTGGACGACTGGAAAAAGGCTAATGTAGTGCTCATCTTTAAAAAAGGGAATCCTGGGAACCACAAGCCAGTCAGCCTCACCTCAGTCCCTGGAAAAATCATGGAGCAGGTCCTGAAGGAATCAATTCTGAAGCACTTAGAGGAGAGGAAAGTGATCAGGAACAGTCAGCATGGATTCACCAAGGACAAGTCATGCCTGACTAATCTAAATTGCCTTCTATGACGAGATAACTGGCTCTGTGGATCAGGGGAAAGCAGTGGACGTGTTGTTCCTTGATTTTAGCAAAGCTTTTGACATGGTCTCCCACAGTATTCTTGCCAGCAAGTTAAAGAAGTATGGGCTGGATGAATGGACTATAAAGTGGATAGAAAGTTGGCTAGATTGTCGGGCTCAATGGGTAGTGATCAATGGCTCCATGTCTAGTTGGCAGCTGGTATCAAGTGGAGTGCCCCAAGGGTCGGTCCTGGGGCCGGTTTTGTTCAATATCTTCATTAATGATCTGGAGGATGGTGTGGATTGCACCCTCAGCAAGTTTGCAGATGACACTAAACTGGGAGGAGAGGTAGATATGCTGGAGGGTAGGGATAGGATACAGAGGGACCTAGACAAATTAGAGAATTGGGCCAAAAGAAATCTGATGAGGTTCAACAAGGACAAGTGCAGAGTCCTGCACTTAGGACGGAAGAATCCCATGCATCACTACAGACTAGGGACCAAATGGCTAGGCAGCAGTTCTGCAGAAAAGGACCTAGGGGTTACAGTGGATGAGAAGCTGGATATGAGTCAACAGTGTGCCGTTGTTGCCAAGAAGGCCAATGGCATTTTGGGATGTATAAGTAGGGGCATTGCCAACAGATAGAGGGACGTAATCGTTCCCCTCTATTCGACATTGGTGAGGCCTCATCTGGAGTACTGTGTCCAGTTTTGGGCCCCACACTACAAGAAGGATGTGGATAAATTGGAAAGAGTCCAGCAGAGGGCAACAAAAATGGAACACATGACTTATGAGGAGAGGCTGAGGGAACTGGGATTGTTTAGTCTGCGGAAGAGAATAATGAGGGGGGATTTGATAGCTGCTTTCAACTACCTGAAAGGGGGTTTCAAAGGGGATGGATCTTGACTGTTCTCAGTAGTAGCAGATGACAGAACAAGGAGTAATGGTCTAAAGTTGCAGTGGGGGAGGTTTAGGTTGGATATTAGGAAAACTTTTTTTCACTAGGAGGGTGGTGAAACACTGGAATGGGTTACCTAGGGAGGTGGTGGAATCTCCTTCCTTAGAGATTTTTAAGGTCAGGCTTGACAAAGCTCTGGCTGGGATGATTTAGTTGGTGTTGGTCCTGCTTTGAGCAGGGGCTTGGACTAGATGACCTCCTCAGGTCCCTTCCAACCCTGATATTCTATGATTCTATAACTGCACGTATGTGATCAGTCCCATTCAACCATGTTTCAAGGCCCCCTGCTATACGCAGTACAAACAGGTAATAAGAAGAAAGTCCCTGTCCCAGAGCACTCACAGTCTAGGTTTATGATAAGATACAATAGGTGGATGAAACAGACAAATTGGGGATGTGGATATAATGTAAATGTAACAGAAAATTGGGCTTGGAGTTGCATGGAAATATAAATATAAACTAACCCTTAAAGTTCATTCTACTTTAACTTATTCTCTCCTTTGGGACACATTTACCATTATATAAATGATGGGGAAAAGAAAACAGCTAGATTCCATCAATTTTGCATTTTATAAAAAAGGGCTTCTGATCAGTGTTGCACAGAAAAAGCAGTCCATTTATTTTAACATTTTCAGTAGGACAACACACCGTATACACAATGACTATTTGTTTAAGCACTTCCAGGACTGGAATTGGATTTGCTTTATTTTTTGACAGTACGAAGGAAAATTCATGGGGCCAAATCAGCTTAGCTCCATTTATCAGTTTAGAATCTGGCCCACTGATTTTAATCAGGTTGCTCGGTGGGCAGCACTTTTGAAAATCAGGCACCTTATTTAGACAGGAGGGGTGAAATCCCATCCCCATTGAAGGGGCAAAACTCTCATTAACTTCAGTGGGGCCAGATTTTACCAAAGGAACCTAACTGCACCTAGTATTTAAAATCTTGACATCAAATACTAAATACCAGTAGAGTAAGTGTCAAACTGACAGAGTAAGGACTATGTAAACAAAGGGGGAAATGGGTTTCTTAATATTGACAAAGAGATCTAATATATATGATGGGAAGATTTGGAAAGCTACTTTGAAAGTATCTATTATGTACATACATACATACATACCTTTACCCACCTGAAGAAGTTCTGTATCTTCACCAACACAAGTTAGTCCAATAAAAGATATGACCTTAAGTACCTTGTCTCTCTATTATATACAAATCATTTGAACGTTCAACACCACATATGCAATACGTTCTACAAAGCTATGCCAAAGTTGTTGAACTGGAAACAAATTCGCAAAAACAAAAGGCGTACTTGTGGCACCTTAGAGATTAACAAATTTATTTGAGCATAGGCACCTGATGAAGTGAGCTGTAGCTCACCAAAGCTTATGCTCAAATAAATTTGTTAGTCTCTAAGGTGCCACAAGTACTCCTTTTCTTTTTGCGAATACAGACTAACACGGCTGCTACTCTGAAGCCTGGAAACAAATTGTTACTGGTTCGTATTACATCCCCCAGATCATAGGTTTGGCAATGCACCCCCAACAAATGCAGAAAATATTGGACTTTACACCCAACGTCGAAGGGCTAGATTCATTCCTGGAGTTATACCAGAGATGAATTTGGCCCACTCTATCTGTCAGTTGTAAATAATCTTCTGAAGTAAAAGCAGACTATTTTCTGAGATTTCTTTTGAGCACAACCCATGTATCCATTGCTGGTGCCTGGCACAATCTATATGTTCCTAACATGGATGGAGGGTCTAATAAAATCTGGGATGACCTAGTGAGGGAAAAATGTAGACATCTGAAAATAAATGCATTACAATAAAACATGAGCTATTTTTAACAATTATGCAGAATCCAGTGAAAGTGCAAATAAGCTAACTTCCGGGCTGTTTTTTTTTAAACCTTCTAATAATTGTTTTAATTGGGGAATTAGTAATTTGTTTATTATAATTATTTGCTCTGGGTTACTGGGATGAGCAATTTGAGGATTAGATTATCACCTCTGTAATTTTATAAATATACCCTTGTATCAGTCATAGGTTTGCCAATTACATGGCCTATCATCACCAGGTCTCCTGCCCCCTGCCGCCCCCAGCACCCCTTTTTAATGTTTGTATAAAGACTATAAAGAACAGTTGAAAGCAAAATGACCAAATATATGAAAATAGGAAAGGATCTCTTAATCTCTGGGCTTCCCAGTGTTGCATTGCAGAGGCACTATTTGAGTCAGGATCCCCAGAGCTATTTTAGCGTTGTCACCACTGAGCACCAGTGTTACCCTGAATTGTCACTCATACTTGCACCTGACAGTTCACCATCTGATGTGGAGAATCACTATGGTAAAAAGCATGAGAATATTCAACTGTAATGTTACAGAACACTACAGACTACAGCAGGGATTCTGATGTGGTTTAGGCTACTGAATTTTAAAGAGAATGTAGAAATGTGGGCTGTAGATACCATTGTATGTTTTTTATATATAGTGGTGGAAAGACAGGGTACATTCTTGATTTCAAGTACTAGGGAAACCGACAGTGTGGTGCTAAGATTGAGAAAACATGGAAGAACAAGTCCCAGTTGAGGGGGTTGTTGGTTTCTGTTGGAAGAATTCACATAAAACTCCCCAAGCTAAACCTCCAGGAGCTTCCATACCCATATATGGGTTTTTTCTATATAGGAGAGAATGAGGCCCTCCTACCACTTCCAATTATTATTCCTTTATCTTGAAACGCAAAGATTTCTACTGAAAATGGCCTTTTATTTATTTATTTAAATGACAACAAACTTTTGAGCAATGGAGCTAAAAGAATTATTAGATGTTTATGAAGCACCACTTTCTTTTCATGGCCAAATCCTGTTTTCCCTCCTCACATGAGGAGCCGTATTGGTCTCAGTGGGACTATCTGAGTAAGTGAAGAAAACAGGGTTTAATTCTAATAGAGTAATTCAGTAATTGTCACTGGAACTATGTGACTGCTTCCAAGTTCAATGACCCCAGCAGCTTCCCAGCAACACACCAGCCACACTGGCTTCCAGCAGCTTTGGTTACTACTTGCAGGGTGACCCCAACACACTCCCACTTCTGAATTTTCCTCTAAAACGTGTTCTGCACTGTCCAGCCCTCTCTTGGACAGTCCATATATAACAGGACCATTGCCCCTGTAAAGGGTTAATATCCAACAGTTTGCTACTTTAATTGGAGTTACCCAAACAGTTCCGTTGAACCACAACACTGGGGTACTTTAGATTTATAAAATAAGTTTATTTAACTACAAAGAGAGAGATTTTAAGTGAATACAAGTATAAGGTATTAAAAGTCAGAAATGGTTATGAGAGAAATGAAGATAAAACACTTTCTAGTAGCTAAAACATAAACTAGACTTGGTTCAATGTAAATCCTTACTACATGCTCCCAGCAACATTACTGACCACATTCTCAAGTCAGGATGCACCCCAAAAGTCAAAGGGCTGGCTCCTTTGTCTTTTTATGTGAAAGAGAGGGAGACAGACCCAGGGGTGTTTTTGCCCCTCACTTTTATAGTCCAGGCACCCTTTGAAATGCATCTTCCTGGGGGTTCCCCCTAGATAAAGTTCCTTCCTGCTGTGAGGATGGAGACATGGAGCCTCATGGTGAAAGAGGTTCCAGGTTGTTTGCTAAAATGCACATCAATCTATTCCTGCCCCTTCATTACCAAAGAATTGCCATTTGACAGGAGATTGCCAATTAACTTTGATGACACTTGGCTAGAGGCATCAGCTTGTCCTTTGTCCTTGAGAAACTGGTTCCCTCTCTTTCCTCCCCCCAATTTGTCTGGTAAAAATATTTCAGTTATATTTTCAGCTTATGGTCATAATGTTACATATAATGTTGCTATGCACATTTCACCATGGTATTATTGATCAATGACTAATTTTCAAATGATACCTCACGAGACATATTTTGTATAAAGACTATTACAATAGTGTGTAGGGTGTGAATACAGGGGTGCATTTGGTCACAATAGTACTTTTCATCTATAGACCCCCAATACGCTTTATAAAAGTGGGTGAACCTTATAATCCTCATTTTACAGATGGGGAAACTGAAGTGCAGGGCAGTGAAGTGGCTTGCTCAAAGTTTCACAGCAAGTTGATGGCAGAGTCTTTCAACTACTAGGAACGGACTCCCCAGGCTACCAGTACCTATTCACGCCTCCTCACTGTAGTTCTCGTTAATTGAGGGTTCAGACTCATTTCTAAGCTCTTTGAGTAGCTTCTCTAATAATTTATAATTGTTAATATCCAGATCGGGCGGGGGATGGAGGGGGGAAGGAGGGGGATTTGTGTCACAATGGCTCCCAGACTGTCTATTTTACCATCAAGTTGGTGAAAAATATTTTAAAATGAAAAGCAGACTTTCTGCCTTTGAAGAATCTGAGAAGCAGCCAGGATTTTCTTGCAGCAGGCCAGTATAGGTGCAGCTGTTAAAAATAATACAAGATTTGTTTTTCTAAGTATTCAGAAAGGGATTTGTTCCAGTAGACAGGAGTGCCCATCCTGCCAGGACATTGCTTATGATTTTCAGCAGCCTGCATGATAATGTGCTTGAATAATATTAAGTGAAATTAGATAAATATTGCAAACCTGGAGGGCTGTTGGCTGAGTCAGAGAATTCTTCCTAAGACCTGAAAAGCACTTTAAAATTGTTTTTAGTATTTCAAAACAATCTGGGAAGCAGGTGATTATTACTATTAATTGACTCTAATTGTGCCATCTTATCATTCTTTAAGTGCTCAATTTGAGAAGCTGGAAAGAGAGCTAATTTCTGGTATCAAGTTGAAAAAAATGTTATGAAAACGACAATGCCTAAACTCCCATTTTCAAGGAATGACTAAAGAAGCGTGCATGTAAAGGCATTTTAATTTTAGATGCTATGATAGCTTTCTTTCTTTGAAAAATCCATGGACCCAATTTTATTCTTGCACTGGTTTTATTCCAGTGTGACTCCACTAATTTCAGTGGATTACTCCAGTGTATGTGAGCAAAATCAAAATCTGTGATTTTTTTTTTTAAAAACACTTGAGTCCAGATTCCCTTTTCACCAACACATCAGTTTTATGCAGACCATACCTCCATTGATTTATATGCAGTTAATCCTAATTTAAGCACTGATTGAGCAAGTATCAGTGGTTTGAGCACTGGCCTGCTAAACCCAGGGTTGTGAGTTCAATCCTTGAGGGGGGCCATTTAAGGATCTGGGGCAAAAATTGTGGGATTGGTCCTGCTTTTATAATGAACAGTGCTGAAAAATGAGGGAGCACATGGGAGAAGGGTCAACAAGACTATATAAAACAAAATACCCTCTGTGAATTAAATCATTTGGGATTTTTCTCCTGAATCTCAGTAGTATGCAAGATGCAGAGTCCCTGAGCTCACTGATTGCAATGACAGCAATAGTTCCTGGTTCTTGGGTAGAAGACTCATGTGCCCTCCTAACAAGGGCTATGGAAAACCTGATCCTCAATCTATTTTCTGTCCTCAAAAAGATTGTCATTTCAAATATCATGTTCTATGTCCAGTCCTGCACCTTGCCAACATGCTTCCACAAGCTAATAGTGTATAATGACCCTCACCCTCTGAAATTTCAGACTTATAGTAATGAAAAGAGGAAAGCTGACCACAGACCTTTATAAGGATCCTACTCTTATGGGGCCTGACTGCAGCCAATGGAAGAATTCCCACTGATTGTAGAGGCAGGAGATTTGGGCCTATAGTTTCTTGTTCTTCTGGTTCATTACCTGAACCTGTGTTCAGACAAGCATGCTTCCACTACTTGCACTGCTGATGATTCATATCCAATGCCACCAGAGTATCATCATTTGAAACCCTCCTCAACATGGGATAGAGTCAGTACCTGCTGCCATCTTAAGGACCCAGTCATACCATTGACTAGCACCAATGCTGGAACTTGGAAGCCTGTTACTTTCTCTTCATTCTCAACTTAGTGAATTGATACAGTCCCAAGACCCTGGGCTGCTGTATTGTCAGCAGAACTCAGGACTTTGCATCTGGGTTACTGCCTTGCTGATGGTTGAATTCATAGCATTGTAGGACTGGAAGGCACCTCAAGAGGTCATCTAGTCCAGTCCCCTGCACTCCTGGCAGGACTGAGTATTATCTAGACCATCCCTGACAGGTGTTCATCCAACTTGCTCTTAAAAGTCTCCAATAACGGAGATTCCACAACCGCCCTAGGCAATTTATTCCAGTGCTTAACCACACTGACAGTTAGGAAGTTTTTTCTAATGTCCAAACTAAATCACCTTTGCTGCAGTTTAAGCCCATTGTTTCTTGTCCTACCCTCAACAGTTAAGGAGACCAATTTTTCTCCCTCCTTGTAATGGGGCAACGACTCACCCAGCAGCACCTCCTGCTGGCTGTCTGGGAATTAGCTCTTTTTATCAACTCCAGAGCACCCTCTGCTGGTGTCTCACCATCACTGGCCCCCCATGTCCCTCCTGAACCCCAGTGTCCTTTTTCCTGGGGTGCTGCCCTTCCATGCAATACCCCACAGATCTAGGTCTCCCCTCCCCAGGGAACCCCCCACCCTCTATCCCCACCTTGCCTCAGCCTATGGGCTACTGCCAGGCACCATCTAGCTCCCTTTCACTGGGGCTGACCGCCATCTGTATAAGCCAGTCATCATAGGCAAGGGGGGTTTGGACCTGCTGCCTCCACCTACCCTTGGGTTGCCCAGTTGTAATCCCAGTACCCTGTTTTTAGGTCATCTGCCAGATCTGCAGCCTGGGGCTTTTCCAGTCTGGAGCCTCCCAGCTCCTCTGGCCTTTCCCAGCCCTGCTTCACCTCAGGTACCCTCATACACTCCCCAGCAACATCTCCCACCACAGCTAGAGGAGACTATGTGCTCCTGGCCCACAGCCCTCTTATAAGGGCCAGCTGGGCCCTGATTAAGCCAGCTGCGACCTGATTGGGGCACAGCCCCCAGCTGAGGCTGCCTCTCCCAATCAGCCCCGCTTTTCCTACCCTGCCACAGCCCTCTCCCTGGGCTGTTTTAAGCCTTTTAAGGCAGAAGCAGGTGACCACCCTGCTACATTCCTCCTTGTAACAACCTTTTATGTACTTGAAAATTGTTATCATGTCCCCTCTCAGTCTTCTCTTCTCCAGACTAAACAAACCCAATTTTTTCAATCTTCCCTCACAGGTCATCTTTTCTAGATTTTTAATCAATTTTGTTGCTCTTCTCTGGACTTTCTCCCATTTGTCCACATCTTTCCTGAAATGTGGCACCCAGAACTGGGCACAATAATCCAGTTGAGGCCTAATCAGCATGAAGTAGAGCCGAAGAATTACTTCTTATGTCTTGTTTACAACACCCTTGCTAATACATCCCAGAATGGGGTTGTTTTTTTGCAACAGTGTTACACTGTTCACTCATATTTAGCTTGTGATCCACTATGATCCCCAGATCCCTTTCTACAGCACTCCTTCCCGGGCAGTCATTTCCCATTTTGTAGGTGTGCAACTGATTTTCCCTTCCTAAGTGGAGTATTTTGCATTTGTCCTTATTGAATTTCATCCTATTTACTTCAGACCATTTCTCCAGTATGTCCAGATCATTTTGAATTTTAATCCTATCCTCCAAAGCACTTGCAACCCCCTCCCACCTTGGTATCATCCTCAAACTTTATAAGTGTATTCTCTATGCCATTATCTAAATCATTGATGAAGATACTGAACAGAATTGGACCCAGAACTGACCCCTGGACCTCACTCAATGTGGCCTCCTGCTTGAGTGTGAACCACTGATAATTACTCTCTCTTTCTCCTACTCTATACTATTTGTCAGCTATTAGTGGAGAAGGCTGAAGGATATTAGAGATTCAGAATCAGGGGACGGGATGAATGGTGGTAATGGTAGAGAATGAGTGTAATGACTTTGGCTCAAGCACCAGGTCTATTATGGAGATGAATTTTATTGTGTTGTAATTGGTGCCAGTGGGTTGGAACTGGACAGCATTCCCCTCCTTTGCAATATTTATGAGTTATTTCCAGGGCTCTTAGAATCCTGCAGCATGTCACTACCAATTTCTGTGGTATGTTAGCACATGTTAATGAGTGTCTCCAAAACAAACAAAGGAAGAGTCAAGGCAGGAAGGAGTGGGAGAGTGAGTGGGAAGGAGAGGGGAGGAAAGGACAGGCAGGAGAATCAGCTGAGTATTGCTGCCATTTAATAATAAAGTTCTGTGGCTTTTGCTGAGGGACAGTAGTAAACTAGGGCGCTTAGCTATTATCACCCAAGAAATATGACTCCTGGATTGCTGTAGGGCAAATAGAAGCTCTGACACCTGTAAGATATACCAACAACTGTATTTTTGTCACTGATGGATCATCTGCCAAAACATATTACATGTTAGTTGCTGGAATTAGAATAGGTTGAGAGGCATTAATTAGAGAGAGACAGAGAGAGAAAAGCACCAACAAAGGGAGGAGCACACCCTACAAAGTTTCGGTCCATATTTGAGTTGAGGTGAAATGGAACCCCAGCTGCATGACAACACTGTACTGCAATCGTGTCATAATGCTATCCCAGTGGGTCCCATGCACAGGCAAACAGCAGCCTGCCCCTTCTTCCTGTACTCTGGAATTCTGTGCACACAGCTTTTCTTGGCTGGATACATCTTTATGAAGTTAGACCTCTTTCAGGCCACTCCTGCTCTGGGAATGCTTTCCTGGTGGCTGGGCTTTTCTTGGCTTGTGTCACAGCATGGTTATATCTTGGTGTCTTGACGCACTTCTTGCAATGTGAGTTTATGTCTTGATAGATATGTATTTTTCAACCCAAACCTGATACATTCAGGTTAAGTTGGGTGGATATGAGCAGAGCTGTTTGGGATAGGCTCGGAACTTTTCCCATGCCATCACCTAGCTCTACTTTACTGCTAGGAAACCATTTTTCTCTTCTTGATTCTCTAATTTTATTACCCTAGCATACTGTTTCATTTCAAAAGACTTTACAGTATGCAGACAGCAGTGATGCTGAATGGTTACTTTGTGGTACTTAGCTACATCCCTGAGTACGGGAGGTATGGACTTATATTTCACTGGAGAGCTCCAGGAAGGCCTGGCCTATTCCCTGCAGCATGACTCGCTATCTCTGTCAAACATCAGAGGAAAGCAACCCCTGTGCCTGCCGGAATCTGTGACTGACTGTCCCTTGTGCAGTGTGAGGTGGTAAGGTCCTTGCACCCAGCCCTCCTGCACACCCATGCTAAGGCTAGGGATAACAGAGTTGAATCCCACAAGCAAATTGAAAGATCATGTCACAGAGCATGTAGGCAATCAGGGTGAAGTTAGACCAGTCCTCACTTACAGACAGCCCCCCAACCTGAAGCAAATACTTGCCAGCAACCACACATCAAAAACACTAACCCAGGAACCTATCCTTGCAACGAAGCCCAATGCCAACTCTGTCCACAAATTTATTCAAGTGACACCATCATAGGACCTAATCACATTAGCCACACCATCAGGGGCTCGTTCACCTGCACATCTACCAATGTGATATATGCCATCATGCGCCAGCAATGACCCTCCGCCATGTACATTGGCCAAACTGGACAGTCTCTACGCAAAAGAATAAATGGACACAAATCTGACATCAGGAATCATAACATTCAAAAACCAGTAGGAGAACACTTCTACCTCTCTGGCCACTCAGTAAAAGATTTAAGGATGGCAATTTTGCAACAGAAAAGCTTCAAAAACAGACTCCAGCGAGAAACTGCTGAGCTTGAATTAATATGCAAACTAGATATCATTAACTTGGGTTTAAATACAGACTGGGAGTGGCTGGGTCATTACACATATTGAATCTATTTCCCTATGTTAAGTATCCTCACACCTTGTTGTTAACTGTCTAAATGGGCCATCTTGATTATCACTACAAAAGGTTTTTTCCTGCTGATAATAGCTCATCATAATTAGCCTCTTACAGTTTGTATGGCAACTTCCACCTTCTCTGTGTATATACATATATTTCTATTCTATGCATCTGATGAAGTGGGCTGTAGCCCACGAAAGCTTATGCTCTAATAAATTTGTTTGTCTCTAAGGTGCCACAAGTACTCCTGTTTTTTTTTGCGGATACGGACTAATACAGTTGCTATTCTAAACCTGTGTTTGTGTGGGAATCTTAGCAGGGGCGTAGTCACTCTTCTAATCAATGCTCTGACAGGGCCCCTCCACAGCTGCAATTCCAGCCAAAGTGGCTGCAAGAACTGCCACTAACTTTGCGTGCTGTACATATAAAGGTCTTGGACCGCTGGATCAGCATAGTTACTTCCATCCTGCCACCAAAATCCTCTTCTGGACCAGCCTATTTCTATTCACTGCATGACTGCTCCAGTCATGGCTCCCCCTGCTGAGCCCAATTTGTAAGGCTTAAGAGGTGCCATGTGCCTTGTACTGGCCTTCCACACTGCGGAAAATGGAGTCCTGCTTCTAACATCCACACACTGCAAATCAATATACTCACGGGTGCTGTAGGTAACTGCCTGTGCATCTTCTATTGCTGAGATAATCTCTAGGCCCAAAATGCTGAAGAAACAATCAGTTCTATTATCTGCTTTGATGGACCGATGCTCCTGGCTGGGCGGTAACGTATGTATAATTTCTCTCAGTGACCTGATCACTTGGTCTCTCTTTCCCCTATTACTGCTGATTAAGCAGAAACACACTCAGAGCTGCCAGCAAGAGGAAGTGACCATTATTTACATTAAATTTTGACAAAGTGAACGCCCTGATAAAATAGGCCATGGAGGACACAGATCCTGTTTGGTTTCTCTTACATGCTCCATGCATTGTTGTAAAGGACATTGACAAATGTATTATTAAAGCTGCTCTTTCTGCAGAAAAGCCGACTGTACAAACCAAACAAGTACAAATAACATTTTTGTAATGAAAGGCCTTATTCTGCAAGGTGATGTTTGTCTGTTAGTACCGGGAGATGAGGGTGTTTATCTCCGCCCAAAACTAGGTGCTTTTATGAATGACTCATACACTTGCTACCAGTGATAACAAACTACTAGCAAAGCATCTGGTAAAACTCAATTCCCAGAATGGCAAAGGCATTTGGTCGAGGAATAGCAGATAATATAGTGACAGAATTGCATCTTGCTGTACATTTTGCTACTGTAAGTAAAGCAAACACTTTCCACATCTCTTCCCCATCATTGGTCCATAAATATCCTGTGCTAACCTTAAAATGTTTCCTTCATTATATATTTTTTTCCAATCTTGTATGTACTCAGTTAAAAATAAAATCAAACCAATTTTCCTTTCCTCCTCTTCAAGCATTCCAAGAAAGGCCCAGGTTCTCAGCTTCTGCTGGGTATAACTCCATGGAGGACACTGAAGAGACCCACTTGCAGCTTTCTGATTCTGGAGCTGTTTCAAATCCAGAGTCATCTTAGATCAGAACAGCCTGGGAAGCTGCTCTAATCTCCGCTGACTGGGCTGATTATGGACCTGGAGAGGCCATCCACCAGCCAGGAATTACAGAAACAGGGTGAGTTTTAGCCATGGTGTTGTCTAGCCCCTTAGACGGGGATTGAATGGGGTAGCGTAGAAGATGGCTATGCCCATTCTCTGCTTCCTAGGAACATTCCCCTGGTGAGGGAATTTCCAGCTAGAGAGATCTGCTCCTTTGCACTGGCCAGATCACAGTAAAACATCCCGCCTATCATTTTTGAAAAGTGGTGTACGGGGTTTTAACCACCCACCCAGCTTTAAATGAAAGCTCAGCTAAAACCGTGGGTTGTGGGTTGAAAAGCGAGGATTGTGTGTGCCCTGCCTGTGTTCATAAACCCAGGGAAAGGAAAGTTCCCCGAGTCTTCTCCGTACTTTAGATGCGTGTTACATTAGTTTGGTGTTCTGCCCAAAGCAGTTGTCTGTATGTCAAAGGACGTTCTGAAAGGCTCTTATTGTTGCACATGTCTGAATACAAAGTGGGGCTAAAAGAATAGCTGGGTAAGGAGGTTACTTCTGTCTTTCAGTTACTGTAGCAGTAAAATTAATAGTGCCATTGTATTAGAATAACTGCATGGGTGAAAACCGTACATTTACTTTACCTGCCACTCTTAGTGTGAATGTACTTCCCTTTGTTTTGAAAAACAATTTCTTACTGTGGTCCATGTGTACCTGGGATGCATTTTTAAGTAGCATATGGTATGAATAGGTTAGCGCAAGATGGTTCCCATTGCTAATAAACCAGTACAGTATAATACTCTTTTTTTCTTTTCCTAGTTAAAAAATGCTGTGGGCACCATTTGACTTAAAAAGAGATGAACAGCATGAGGGCAGCATTTACCTCCACATTGTTTCACTGATCACACCTTTCTCAGTTCATTCAAGTCTCTTGGCTGGTTCAATCTCTGCTTGTCTTTGACTTGCAAAGGAAATAGAATTATACCTGCTCTCCAGAATACCTGACCTGGGACTACAGCATGCATGTAACTGAACAAATCCATACAAAAGAAATTGGATGGAAAAGCAAGGCAGGTGATGATATCTTTAAAAAAATATCTGACAACTTTTTTTAACCAAAAATACATGGGGCATTTTCTTTTCAATCTCTGATGCACAGAACATATATAGCGACATTACAGGCACATTGTTTTTATTGCATACCTCTTAAATATTGCATTGTGCTCAGAATTAACTGCCTAATTCCACAAGTTGCTGGTTGCCTCCTTGGTTAGTGCTGGGCACACTTAATGCCTTTTGAACTCAATTGGGTAAGGGGCTTAATTCTCAGGTGGTGTTTAGCATCCTGTCACACGGGGGCCTAAATTAAAGCTGTAGATGAAGTGTTTGAGCTGCTTTAAAAAGATGTTTCTGGTTTTTACACAAAGCTTTCTTTCCTTCAGTCCAGTTAGGTGCCAGTCCAATTCCCACAGACTTCAGACACCAATGTTCAAATTCCAAATATGCTTTAGTGCAGCACAATGGTTAAGAAGTCTCTGTCTTTTTTTTTTTTTTTGTTAAAGCTAGTTAGTGCAGTATTAGGTAGGTCAGTCTGGCCACATTCCCAGAATTTAACAGTGGGGGCCTTGTGAAATGCTAAATGATGTGTATAACAGTATTCAGGCTCTCTCTGAGCCAATCCGTCAAAACATTTGCTGCTTTGAAAATGTGTTCTTTAAAAATATGGGCATATGGAACTTATTAGTCTATTTGGTGGAGTTCAGGCAGCAGAGCCCAAAATAAGCATAAAAACATTCAAGGACACAATCCTACCTTAAGGTAACAGAATCTCTAAAACTGTTCTTTTGCGATCAAACACATACAAAATACTTGCGAGAAACATCGCATGAGTGGATGCTTGTCTTTCAAAACACAGTCAGAAAAAACTGACATATGGAACACACAGTAGGATTAAAAAAGGAGCATTTCAACCCTAAAAATGGCTGGAACATTTGGCCCTTCGCTGCAGCATTCCCCTGGTTAAGTACATTGATCCTGCACTTTAGTGGCATACGTTCAAGTTGTATCTAGGAGCTACAATTCAGTTTCAGTGCAGTGTGTTTCTGCATCTCTGGTGCATTGACAGTGAGGATCAATTAGTCTCCCTGGAGATGAAAAAGACAGTTGCAACAGAAGAGAGAGACACAACTGAGCTGCAGTTATCCAGCACCTGCCTGTACCTTCTTCCAGTTGAGCCCTACTTCATATAGCACTGAGGACACAGAACTATGGCACACCAAATGTATCCTCCTTTTGCACACTTAAACAAGGAAGGTGTGAAATTTGAATGGGAAACTGCAAAAATTACTTGGTTTTGGCTAAATTGTGGCTTTGTCAGAAGTCCTGAGGAAGGGACCGCAGAGTTATGTTGCCCCTGGAGAAGACAAGGAGCCAGAATGTGACTGAGGTAAGGGTTGCAGGGAAGTAACCTGTGCCAACCCTGTACCTGGCTCTACCTACCCTCAACCCCTGCCTTCCCACTGACCACACAGCAGTGAGCCCGTGGAGACTGTCCTCCATTTCATGCTTCTACCTGCGACATGGATAGCCAGCAATAGGGGATAAAATGGCTGCTTTTTGCCCCTTGTTTGGGCACATTCACCAGATAATAAAAGGGGTGCAGATAATGTTAATAACTACATCAGCAAGACAGAAGACTACAGTTGATACTCTTTCCAGAAATAATGGTGTTTTAAAAAAAAATTTACAGATATTTGACCAATTTTATCAGTTACTTAAAAATATCTACAACTAAGATTACAGGTTTTATTCTGTTTTCATGTCCACAGGTGTAAGTCAGGAGGAACTCCATTGCAGTGTGATTGCAGAATATGTGGGACAGTAATTGGGCTTGAAGTCCTGAGGATGAAAAGGCTTAAAATTTTACTGTTAACTTTTTATGCATAAATAACGTGAACTCCATGAACTCACTGAAATAATTAGCAATGTAAGGTGGTACTATTACCTGTAATCTTACAACTTCTTTTTGCTAACGTGTGAGCAAGTTTTTAGTCTGAAGAAATGCTGTATTGTTGTTAGTTTTGTTAGGTGGTGGTCCTTTGACAGAAGCTGTAACAGATTGCAGAAAGTTTGTGGCCTATTCTTTGTATTTGGAGGCCATTCTCAGGACAGAATAACTTCCTGGGAACTGGGCATTGTGTGTGCTGGGGTTTCTGGAAGAGGAAATTCCTATGTTGTTTGTGACTGCCTCAGTTCCAGGATTAATATAGATGTGTAAATAAAGTAATACTTAGGTATACCCAGACTCCATATCATTGAGTCTGGTGTTCAACAAGGGCCACTAGTATTTACCTATAACTCAATCAACTGAAAAAGTAGTCACAAAATTCTGAAGGCGGGACTTTCAAAAGGGTTCAATTGGCCTAACTCTGTTATTGAAGTCAATGATAACAGCCTCATTGACTTCAAAGGGAACAGTAATAGGCCAAAGCTGAGTACTTTTGTAAGTCCCCCATGCAGTTTAATCCCATATTTGTGTTTATTAAGATGGAGGGCTTTGGCACTGCTAAGTGGTGTCATCCATGAACTCTAGGTCTGACCCCATTGATTCCACAAGTTGGACGTTTCTCTTCATGCTTCTCCTTGTGCCCCATTTCTCTTCGACGGTTCCCTGGTAGCACAACACAGTAAAGGGTTGTGATGCCATTGGCTCCCTACATGTGCCTGCTTCTTCTACTTTGAGAGTATGTGGGGTAACGTGGAAGATAAGCAGCATTAAGACCCAACAGCTTTGCCAGCTATATTTTCACTGGGTTTGGAGGACAGCATGTCATATAAGAACATAAGAGTGGCCATACTCACTCAGACCAGAGGTCCATATAGCCCAGTATCCTGTCTTCCAAAAGTGGCCAATGCCAGGAGCCCCAGAGGGAATGAACAGAACAGATAATGAAGTGATCAATCTCCTTTTGTCCATTCCCAGCTTCTGGCAAGGGACAACATCCCTCTGTGTTCTACCATGCACCTCCAAACCTATATAGCTCCAGGCTCTGCAGTGATGACATGAATGAGCCCATGGAAGGGTGAATCATGCACTATTGTCTCTGCTCCCACTTTCTGTGGCTAAAGGGCCAAGCTCCTCCTTGTGCTTATCTTTTACTCCTCCTCTCCATGCAAAGTGGACCATCAAGCTCAAGGTGACTGCCCTGTGAAATTTTATTTGCAGCACTAAATATAGGTTTTTAGGTGGGTGTGCCTCTCCCTCACTATCATCTCTTAGGGAGGCCACACCCCTTTGCTATACACACTCCTGAAAAGGTAGGCTAAGTAAGTGAGGGAAATTAGCAGTCTCCAGCCCCAACCCATAGGCAGGGTAGGGCTGCCAATAGTTCAGGGGCCCCAGTCCTCAGCCAGGACAAGTGCCTCATCAAACAAAGGGCACCAGCAGGGGGTTGAGCACCCAGCAAGCAGTGTAGGGAGGGTGCCGGCAGGGGGTGTCCAAGGAGAAAAGGCCTCCTGGCTTAAGGAGGGAGAGTACTGCCACCCCAGAGGTGGAGTGGCAGGGGGGACGTACACAGGGCCACACAACTGTACCACATCCTAGCCCAGGGCCCTAACAGCAGCAGAGTGGTCTGTCACTGGGAAATTCACCCAGAACACACTGACCATTTCTCTGGCAGCACCACAGCCAGACAGTGCTCTGGCTCCCCTGGGTTGCTTCCTCTCCTCCCTCCCCTCAGGTGTACCTGCATCCAACGGTCATCCTCCATCTCCCTGGGGTACACTGCAAGCAGCAGTCCCAGCAACTCCTCAGTGTCTGGCATGTCAGGCATTCCTGGTACCTGAGCAGTTGCCTCAGGACAGCCAAAGTCTTTTGCAGGTTCCAGCTCCAGCAGTGGGTTGGAAGCATCTACCTTCCTCAGCAGCTGCTCCTCAACTGAGTTGCAGGGCCCACCTCTTATACTTCCTGTTTCTGTCCTGCCCTTCCATTTCTGGGGTGGCGGCCTAGACCTTCCAGGTTTTGCCCACCAGGGGGCGTCTGGCTCTCCCTCGCTGTCAGTCTCTGAGGGAGGCCATGCCCCTTTGCTACAAGGTTTGTGTTTGAGGGATTCAGCTAACACACCGCTATTTAAAGTCTCACTAAAGTTCCTTTTTTAGTTTCATGAAGCAATTTGAATCAGCTCTTCTTAAGCCTCACTGGTTCGGTATTTAAAATTCAGTCCTGGAGTAACAAAACAAATGAAACACTTGATACTGAAATCTTCCTGTTCAATTCTCTGTTGTGATTAATAGCCATTGAGTCACTAAGCTTTGTTATGCTCAAGTTCTCTTATTTACATAATTGTAATTGTTGTATTTTGGTATTCTAAAGGGATTCGTGCCTGGAAAAATTAGAAGAATGAGCCACGTAAGTCCATGAGAGATGTTATAAAATAAACCCTGTACCATGTGTGGAGTAACATTTTTTACTGCAAGTGGCTGCTCTCACTTTCTGGCATTTACACACATGGCCATCTGTTTGAAGGCTGTTTGAAATGGCTGTTTTCCAGCATTTATGTAACGGGGCCGTTGAAAGGAAATGACATCACTGAGTTTCCTGAAGAATATGAGCAATGCCAAACCTAAAGAAATAAAATGGACAATAAATAGAAACTTTATTTTTAAATGTAATTTTCCTTTTACAGTAGGTTACCTCTCCATGTTGATCTGAGTTTGCTTTCACACTGGTTTAAAACCAAGGAAACTCCATTCATTTCACTTGGACTTTACACATGCGGTAAGTGAGAATGGAATCCGAACCATTATGCCTAACAAATATTTGCTGACATGAAAACAAGTGAGACAATCTGTGCCTTACAGAAAGAACTGATCTAAGACAAAGCCACTGTATTCCTGACTGGGTGTCACTGCAAGTGCCTACTTAGGGAACTCAATACATGTTACAGAAGTACAGCTGTGTCATAAATTCACAGGGTAAAGAATTCGTATATTTTTATGGCAAGAAAAGAACAGCATGTCTGAAATAACATGGAATGTCTAACTCTCATATAATTCCATTAACATGAGTTAAACTAGAGCTGTATTTCACCTAATCACTTTAGATCACATCCATATTAGGATTTAAACAAAAAGAACATTTATGTTACTAGGCTTCACATACAGCAGTAAACCACTTTCACATTGCCTAGGTATGTACTGAGTTACTTGCTTTTAGTGCTAGCCTCGCTATAAACGTTCCCAATTGGTGGAAATCAGCTCAGCTCCATTGGCTTCAATGATGATTTACATTGGCCTACATCTGGCCAGTAGGTTTTGGACTTTTATCTTATGTGCAGACCATGGTCATGCCTTTGTTTTTGTCATTTTTGCTTGCTTCCTCACAGGAAATAATTAAATTACTTAGTGAATTAAGGACTTCTAGTGCATCCAAAAATGATACCAATTACTGACCTGAACAAAATACAGAGCAGTAGCCTAGAAGTGAAAGCTTCTATGTCCATTTGCTGAACCTAACATGAAAAACACAATATTTACTGCTGTATTTGTGGTATTGAACATTCTAACTGTAGGAATACTGCAGTAAAATTTTCTTTACAAGTGCTAATTCTCATATTTTAAAATGGTGATCAACCCCTTGAATCACTCAGTCTCCAGAATAACTTCATGCTGAAGAGTCAACAATACCCGATAATGAACATATTTTTAGACTTAGGGGAATGCTCTAAAGTTTGGATTCAGGTTTGGTCAAACTCCTAAAAATTAATGTTGAACTAAACACAAATCGGATTTTTTTTGCCTCCCAAGTGAAAAATGTTTGTGGTCTAGCTTAATAGACCTGTGCAACCTAGGGATGACATTATGAAAAAGAAATAAAAATCCTTTTAAAGGTCTTCATTCCAATAAATTCCAGTCAATGACCCCAGGCCTCCCTCCTTTCTACTTGGTACATATCTGATTCTGTTCTTTAATTTGAGTTAAATAGTCAGTTGATTTCATTGTCACAGTCCAGTGCAAGAGGTCCCAATAGATCTTAGATCTATAGATATGGCTACACTTCAGCTCGGAGGTTTGATTGCAAACCCAAACTAATTATGGTCAAATTAGTTCCCGAAAAATAGCAGTGTAGCCGCAGTGGCCCAGGCTGTGCCATGGACTAGCTGCCTGAGTACAGACCCAGGGTCCTCCGTGGGATTGTACTCAGATATCCGCTGCCCATGCAATGCTGGCTTTTTAGTGAGCTAGCTTGATCAAGTGTACACATGATGCCTATACACGTTTGCAGTGTAGACATATCCAGGTATAATACAAATTGGTTCTGTCCTGAGGAATTCAGGGTGAGAAAAGGGAACCTGAAACTTTCCTTCAGATTCCCCAAAAGACCAAAGTCGATTCAGGTTAAAGCCAGTCAAAAACCAGCAAAGTTACTATAAATGTTTACTATATGTCAAGATTTTTTTTATTGACTACTTTCATATCTGGTCAAAAAATGACAATTTTTCGAAAATTTCTGATTATTTTTTGCTTATATTTAAAAAAAATCCAACCAGCCCTTGTTCAGATTTAGTACTATTAGAAACATATTACACTGCCCAAAAAGGTTTCCTTTGACCTGCTCAGGCCATGTATTTCTGTGTCATGTTGGCAATGACCTTGACTGCTGCATGGGAGACTTCAAAGTAAACCCCCCCCTTTATTTTTTTCATGTGCTATTTTCCCCACCAAAGCATCAAGAAAGAAATGCAGCTAGAAAAACAAAGAAGCGCAGTCAGTATAATAGTAAAATTAATGAGCCAATATCAAGTCAATGTTGAGCCAACTACTATTCCTTAGTTCAGCCCAGTGTGTACATTTGAGTCTATTACCCCACATGGGTGGCAACAAGAGCTTGGGCTTTGTCCACAAAGGTATTGAGGCCATGTCTACACTACGAAAGTACTCCGATTTTACAGAAGTCGATTTTTGGGAACAGACTATATAAAGTCGAGTGCATGCGTCCACACTAAGCACATTAATTCAGCAGTGTGCATCCACAGTACCGTGGCAAGCATTGACATTCCGAGCAGTGCACTGTGGGTAGCTATCCCACAGTTCCCGCAGTCCCCGCTGCCCATTGGAATTCTGGGCTGAGCTCTCAAAGCCTGATGGGGCCAAAAATTTGTCGCAGGTGGTTATAGGTAAATGTCGTGAGTCAACCCCCCCCCCCTCCGTGAAAGCAACAGCAGAAAATCATTTCACGCCCTTTTCCCTGGATTGCCTGAGCAGACGTCATAGCATGGCAAGCATGGAGCCCATTCAGCTCACCGCAGCAGTTATGACCATTGTAAACACCTTGTGCATTATTGTGCAGTTTATACAGAACCAGCACCTGAAAAACCAGGCAAAGAGGCGACGGCAGCACGGTGATGAGGACATGAACACAGATTTCTCTAAAACTGTTGTCCCTGGCAATTTGGAGATCATGGTGTAACTGGGGCAGGCTCATGCCGCGGAATGCTGATTCTGGGCCCAGGAAACAAGCACAGAGTGGTGGGACTGCATAGTGTTGCAGGTTTGGGATGATTCCCAGTGGCTCCGAAACTTTTGCATGCTTAAGGGCACTTTCATGCAACTGTGTGACTTGCTTTCCCCTGCCCTGAAGCACAAGAATACCAAGATGAGAGCAGCCCTCACAGTTCACAAGCGAGTGGCAATAGCCCTGTGGAAGCTTGCAACACCAGACAGCTATCGGTCAGTTGGGAATCAATTTGGAGTGGGCAAATCTACTGTGAGGGTTGCTGTGATGCAAGTAGCCAACGCAATCATTGAGCTGCTGCTATCAAAGGTAATGACTCTGGGAAATGTGCAGGTCATACTAGATGGCTTTGCTGTAATGGGATTCCCTAACTGTGGTGGGGCTATAGAAGGAACGCATAACCCTATCTTGGGACCAGAGCACCAGGGCAGCCAGTACATAAACCGCAAGGGATACTTTTCAATAGTGCTGCAAACACTGGTGGATCACAAGGGACGTTTCACCAACTCCAACGTGGGGTGGCCGGAAAAGGTTCATGATGCTTGTGTCTTCAGGAACTCTGGTCTGTTTAAATGGCTGCAGGAAGGGATTTACTTCCCAGACCATAAAATAACTGTTGGGGATGTTGAAATGCCTATAGTTATCCTTGGGGACCCAGCCTACCCCTTAATGCCCTGGCTCATGAAGCTATACACAGGCACCCTGGACAGTGGTAAGGAGCTGTTCAACTATAGGCTGAGCAAGTGCAGAATGGTGGTAGAGTGTGCATTTGGATGTTTAAAGGGTCGCTGGTGCAGTTTACTGATTTGCTCAGACCTCAGCAAAACCAATATTCCCATTGTTATTGCTGCTTGCTGTGTGCTCCACAATCTCTGTGAGAGTAAGGGGGAGACGTTTATGGTGGGTTGGGAGGTTGAGGAAAATCGCCTGGCCACTGAATACGTGCAGCCAAACACCAGGGCAGTTAGGAGAGCACAGGAGGGCACGCTGCGCATCAGAGAAGCTTTGAAAACCAGTTTCATGACTGGCGAGGGTACTGTGTGACACTTCTGTTTGTTTCTCCTTGATGAAAACCCACACCCTTGGTTGCCTCTAAATTCCCTGTAAGCCACCCACCCTCCCCACTTCGATCACAGCTTGCTTGCAAAGGAAATAAAGTCACTATCGTTTAAAAAACATCTGTTCTTTATTAATTGATTATAAAAATAGGGAAATAACTCACAAGGTAGCCTGGGTGGGGTGTGGGAGGAGGGTAGGAGGGAAGGAAAAGGTCACTTCAAAACTTGTTGAATTACAGCCTTCTGTTGCTTGGGCTGTCCACTGGGGTGGAGTGGTTGGGTGCCCAGAGCCCTCCCCCCCCTGGCGTTCTTGGGCATCTGGGTGAGGAGGCTATGGAACTTGGGGAGGACAGAGGGCAGTTAAGCAGGGGTTGCAGAGGCAGTCTGTGATCCTGCTGCCGTTCATGAACCTCCACCAGACGCCAGAGCATGTCTGTTTGATCCCGCAGTAGCCCCAGCATTACCTCATACCTCCTCTGATCTTCCTGCTGCCACCTCTCCTCACGTTCATTAGCCACTGTCCTGTACTCTGCTATTGTGTCCCTCCACACATTCTGCTGAGCTCTGTCAGTGCCGGACGACTGCATGAGCTCAGAGAACATTTCATTGTGCGTGTGTTTTTTTCGCCGCCTTATTTGAGATAACCTTTGGGACGGAGGAGGGAGGCTTGGAACATTTGCAGCTGCTGGAGGGAAAAAGGGAGTGAAGTATTTAAAAAGATACATTTTACAGAACAATGGCTATACTCTTTCTCGGTGAACAACACTATTCACATTGCATAGCACATTCAATTTTGGTACAAGGTCGCATTTTGCATCTTATATTGAGTGCCTGTGGCTTTGGCGTTAGAGATCACACACGCAGTGCCGGGCAACAGAATTCGGCTTGCAGGCGGCCATGGTAAGCCATAGTCTTTCAGCTTCTGCAACCTTATAAACAGCAGCACCCTACTTTCCCATGCCCGGCAAAGCACATTGAGTTGGCCATTTAGCGCTGCAGTTTTCCTGTTAACGTGCAGCAGCAGACACCAAACTAACCCTCCCTCCCCCATCCAATTCTCTGGGATGATTGCTTTACCCCTCACCCCACTGTGTGGCTGGTATCAGGGAAGATCCCTGCTAGCCAAACACGAACAGCTCAGCGCCAATGCCCCCCCCACACCATGTGGCTAACTACAGGGAGGATTTCTTTTCAGCCACAGGCAAACAGCCCAGTAGGAACGGCCACCTCTGAATGTCCCCTTAATTAAATTCCCCTATTTCAACCAGGTTACCATGAATGATATCACTCTCCTGAGGATAACACAGAGAGATAAAGAATGGATGTTGCTTGAAACACCGGGACCATATGCTGACAGGCTTTGTCATGCAATGATATCAGATTACTTGCTACTAGCATGGTGTGGTAAAGTGTCCTACCATGGAGGACAGAATAAGGCTGCTTTCCCCAGAAACCTTCTGCAAAGGCTTTTACAATACCTCCAGGAGAGCTCCATGGAGATGTCCCTGGAGGATTTCTGCTCCATCCCCAGATATGTTAACAGACTTTTCCAGCAGCTGTACTGGCCACGAATGCATCCCAAGTCCTCAGGGCAACTTAATAATTAAAAAACGCTTGCTTTTATAACATGTATTATATTTAAAAAGTTACACTCACCAGAGGTCCCTTCTCCATCTTGGTTGGGTTGGGAGGGTATTTCAGTCAGGGTGATAAAAAGATCCTGGCTGTCGGGGAGAACTGTGTGCTCTCCTCAAGCTCATCCTCCTCCTCAACATCTTCCCCGTCCGCAAAATCCTCAGGCATGGCGGAGAGTACCTCATCATCGGAGTCCATGGACAGGGGTGGGGTAGTGGTGGCGGCCGCCCCTAGAATTGCATGCAGTCAGCATAGAAGTGGCATGTCTGGGGCTCTGTCCCAGAGTGTCCATTTGATTCTTTGGTTTTCTGGGACGCTTGTCTGAGCTCCTTAAGTTTCACGTGGCACTGTGTTGCGTCCCTGCTGTAGCGTCTGTCCCTCATGGCCTTGGAGATTTTTTGAAATGTTTTGGCATTTTGTCTTTTGAAACGGAGTTCTGATAGCATGGATTCCTCTCCCCACAGAGCGATCAGATCCAGTATCTCCCGTTCGGTCCATGCTGGAGCTCTTTTTTGATTCTGGGACTGCATGGTCACCTGTGTTGATGAGCTCACCTCGCCAAACAGGAAATGAGATTCAAAAGTTCCCGGGGCTTTTCCTGTACACCTGGCCAGTGCATCCGAGTTCAGAGTGCTGTCCAGAGTGGTCACAATGGTGCACTGTGGGATAGCTCCTGGAGACCAATACCTTCGAATTGTGTCCACACTAACCCTAATTCAAAACGGTGATGTCGATTTCAGCACTAATCCCCTCGTCGGGGAGGAGTACAGAAATCGGTTTTAAGAGCCCAATACCTAATCTGGATTCCTCATTTATTGGTGGCTTAATTTGGAATACAATGGGCCTGATTTCAGCATTGATGAACATATGGAATGCCTTCTGAGGTCAATGGAAGCTGCATTTTTTTTTCACCTATGATAAACAAGCCCAAGGTGTCTCATGTCAGACATTCAAATATTGAAGCATCCTGTAACAGGGTGACTTGCCCCTTTAAGAGCAAGAGGCCTAGGGCCAGCCAACTCTAGTTCCTAGGTAGCTACACCTCAGTAGGGATCAGCAGGAAGCTGCAGTGGGAGAGTTCTCAGGGAGAATGGAGGCTGCTGGGGAAAAGCAGGCTCCAGCAGAGAAACCTGGAACTTGGGGAGTGAGACTACAGGCAGGAAAGGCCTCGGAGTGACCTGAAAGGAGGTAAATGGAGGGACTTGAGAACTTTATTTTGAATGTTTGTTAATTTAATAACCCAGAACTGGTGAAGGGCTGTGAATGGACAGAAGGGTTTGTGAGCCTCTTGAAGGGGGTGTCACAGGCTGGCTTGCCCTAGTAAATGAAGCAGTTCCAGTGCCCTGTACCAGACCAGGTACTCCTATTTGACTAATTAAGACAGAGGGGTAGCACCTCGGGGCTATAAAGAATCACTGACAAAGCTAGTGAGTGAGTGTTTGAGTAACCTCTGCCCTTCCTAACTAGAGGAATTGAGAGCTGGCAGAGACTGGAGAAAAGAGGAGCCTGGAAGGAAGCATGAAGTGTTTCCTGGGAGAAGGCTGAAGGTAGGAGAGTAGCAAGAGGGGTTTGCTGGCAGGACCGAAGGTGGTGGCAGCAGCAGGAGTTGTCTGCCAGTGATAAGCTGGATCCAAGGGCTGGAAAGGGCTGAAGTCTGGGAGCAGAAGCGGCACTTACCCGCTGACATTCGCAGGGCTAGAAAGCTGAACCCAGGGAACCAAGAGATGGTTGGCAGGAGTGAAGGAGGCTCCTAGCGGACAGGCTATGGGGGTTCCTGCTGGGAAGAGTGGGGTTGTACTTCACTTGGAGAGACTGGGGAGGCTGTCCTGTACAAAGACAGAAGAGGACTGACAGAGAGTCTGGGTTGAAGGTACTGCTGAATGGTATGTGGGGCACCAAGGGGTGAGATGTCTTGAGCTTTAATAACTACTTGTACTGTGGTGAGAAATAGACTACATGTTTTGGGACTTTTGTTATGGACTACATTGTTGTAATGCTCCAGCCCCAAGGAGAAATATAGAGACAAGAAAGTCTGAAGTGAAGTTATTGGGTTGCCTGAGAGGGGAATCTGAAGCAGGCATATCATGCCAAGGCCTGCAGCAGAAGGGTGCTCTGGATGGGGCTGCTGTATGACATGGGAAACTGAGGCAGGATGCTGTTAAGCCATCCCTGACCACAGGGAGGTGACCTGCCCAGTTACATGCTCACTTTTTAAAATTTTGGCCTAAGTTTCTCCTTTTAACTGTGTAGTCTGATTGCGTGCCGGGGTGCAGTGCAGTGTAAAGCACATAGGGATAAGGGTTCAGTCAAAACTTTTAGACCAAGATTTTCAAAAACAGAAGCCTCAAGTGTGACCTCTAGTTCCTGATTTATGTTCCTAAGTCACTGGTTTGGTTTTCAAAAGTGTTGACCATTCAGGAATTTCTACTGAAATAGCCCATGCTCTCTATACTATGGCTGTAGTTACAATATGAGCAGGCCAAGTAAGGAAAGATGTGTCCTTGCTCCCCTGCATGGCTGAGTGTAAAATCTAGCCCGTTGAAAGTAGTTAGTGCTATTAATTTCAGTGGGGTTACTGGTGAAGTAAGTTAACATTCAATGCAAGTAAGCATAACAGACCCTGGCCACGTGTGAGCAGGTGAAAATGTAACTGAGAAGTGGAGTGGTGATTCTATAACCAAAATAGTCAGTCCACCATGTATTTCTGAATCCATTATATACTTAGGTTAGTTTAATAGTAGCTGTAGAGAGAGTTTTGGCTAATGGGGGTGTATCTGTCTAGAGCTGGGCAGAGAAAGGAAATTCTGTTTTGCAGAGGACTTCAATATTAGGAACAAAACCAAAATTTTTGAAATCTTTCATAAAAGGGAATGGAGCCCCAGTTCTGGGGCAGTCTGCCTAGGGGGATGCCCCAAAGCCACAGATGACATAAACCCTGGGGTCCCTGATTCTGAGGCAGTCAGCCTGGAGGGCTGTCATGGAGCTGCAGTCCCTGGAAACCCTGGCAGCCCAGACTGTCAAGGAGCCATGGACCTGGGGGTCCCCAAAGCTTCCATGTTCTTGGGTCCTCATCAGCCCACCAGTTGGGCTGCTGAGGAACTGGGCAGCTGATGTGGCAGGAAGTCACACAGGTGATTGATTGATTGTAGATTAGGGTGACCAGATGTCCTGATTTTATAGGGACAGTCCTGATATTTGGGGCTTTTTCTTCTAGAGGTGTCTATTACCCCCTCCCCCATCCCAATTTTTCACACTTTCTATCTGGTCACCCTATTGTAGATTTAGATTGTATCTAAATTGGGAGAGATTTTTCAATCCTGCATGGATTCAGTCAGAATTTAGTCAAAATTAAACTTTTTCCACAGAATGTTTTGATTTTGATGTACTAGAAAATTTTGATGAGAATGTTTTATGAGAATATTTTCCAATCAGCTCTGTGCATTTTTCTCCTTTTTAATGGCCATTTAGGTTAAGTTAACAAGGGACAGATTTGGGGATTATTTTTAAATGATCAAGATCAGAAGTCCTCCTTAGGAGCGATTGTGGTGACTGGTGAATGTTACATTGTTCCTGTGGATATGTAGTTCAGAAAATGTTCCTAAATCCCTCAAAGTTTAAGGCATTGACTTAAAATGCAGTTCTCTGAAAATAGACTAGGTAATAATTCTTACTCAACAGAGCTGTTCTTTGCCTTTACTCATTTATATCTGCTCCTTTTAGTGATAAAAAGGCTTACTGGATTTTACTCCTGTTAGTCCTGCAGAGTCAACATAGGCTAACTACACTAGAGACCTTACAGAGCCATAGCTGTATCGATGCAGCTGCGCCATTGTAAGATCGCTTGTGCAGCCAGTCTATGCTGATGGGGTAGAGCATCTCTCATCAACATAGCACTGGGCATACTACCATTTATGCTGGCAAAAATGTATGTCACTGAGGGGTGTGTGGTTTTTTACACCCCTCAGCGACATAAGTTTTGCCAACGTAAGTGGTAGTGTAGACATGGCCACAGCTAAAACAGAATGAGCTGAATTCTATTTATTCTTGTTTATCATCTAAAGAATTGTTTCCTAAGTAGGGCTTTGGAGCTGTGCTCCGGATCCATTCCAGCTCCAGGCAAAAACCTGCAGCTCCACTGCTCCGGAGCTGCTCTGCGCTCTAGCTCCGGGCTCCACTCCAAAGCCCTGTTCCTAAGTTCCACCTGAAGTGCCAAGCCATTACATCTTTGCAAAGTCATTGAAGGCAGTGGGGTTCCACAGTTGCCTTTTAGTAAGACCATGACATTCATAGGTACTACTAAAAGTATGATTTCCCCATGAACGCTTTATTACTGACGATGATTTGTGAGAAGTGAAGAACCCAGCTTGATTCTCAGATCCCAGGTTGAGGTTGTAGTTAATTGACAAAGGAAGAATTTTTTTCTTAAGCATGTTTGATCTTGATACGTTTGGGAGACAATTAAGGTGGAATCACTGATTACACTGAGTTGAACAGCACTTGAGATATTACACAGAAAAGCTCTTTTGCACATTATAAACTAAATTTCCATTCTGTTTTAACAATGTCACAACAGTGGAAGCTCATTCTTTTGGTGCCATAACTTACTGTACATGACTAGTCAAAAACGTGGCCATTGCCAAAGTAATATAAAGGAGCGTTAGATTTAAATGAAAATGTGGTCCATACACTTCAGTCCCCAAATCTTTAATTTCAAATGAACTTTACAATGTAAACATGCAAAGTATGGTTTGCTTCTCTCCACTGGAAGCTTCAGAATGTTTGGCTGAGCAACAGGGGTTCTGCGTTCCTCTAGTGCTCTTGTGCACTAAGCCTCTTGGCTTTGTAATGCAGCACAGGAGAGTATTCCAGTGTATACTTTCAAAAACAGGAAGTGACATTTCAAGTAAGTACAGATTTACTGTGGGTACATGGCTGATCCCTCTTCATTGTCCTGGCTTTCCTGTCTCAGCCTGAAGGAAGTGGCCAGGATGGTGGGGGGAGGGAAGCCGCTCTACTGTTACTTTTCTGACTACAAACTCCATTGCTTAGTGGAAGAGTGATGAAAACATATTCAAATCCTTGCCAAAAACTCACTAGAAATATTTGACATCTCACCTACATCAACAAGCGGGAGTTAAAGGTTAAATCACACACAACCCATGTGTTTGGGAAAAGGATATGTTTATATCATCAGCTTTCTTTGTTCTAAAGTAATAGTATATCAACAGTAGAACAGGTTCCTAGGCTGTGAAGAAAAATACACTTGGATCTTTTACAATTATTCATGAATAGAGCAAAGATCTATTCAGTATGTTTATATTTTCAAATTCAATTGATGTCCTTGTTCTGCTCCTTAAGTCAAGCATGTATTTCAACATTGGAGTGGTCAAAGAAGGATATAACCCGTTAAGTCAGCTCTTTGAGGCAGGAATAGTGTTTTTTGTTCTGGTTGTACAGTGCCTAGCACTCCACAATTAAAGCTCCTAGATGCTACTGTAATATAAATAATAATGAGGGGTATTCCCCTTACCTATCAACCGGTGGACATTAGTGATGATGCATACATTTGTGGCTTTTCCTGTAATACTACTTCAAGGAAGCTGTACTTTTGTGAAATTATGTCCTTCACCAGTAAATGTTGTCTGTTGCTCTTATGTAACTCCTGAAGGCACCAGTTATCTCTAGGAATCCAAAATGGTAGTGCTTTCTGGTTAAGTACGTGAGATGGCTGGACTTTTATAGTCTTCTGCTAAGCTGAATCAAGGAACATGGTATCAAGTTAAGCACAAGATAATTTATTTTATTTTTTTTTAGGAAAGTTGACAAGCCTTAGTAGGACTTCACATAAAATGGCCGAGATGCTTCTTGGGGCACAGCTTTTGTCTTCTGTACTTGGTACGTGCCTAGCACACTGTGGATACTGTTGCAATCTAAAGAATACCTCAGTGATGATACTTAATGCAAAGTGGCTCTGCTGCCACTCCATGGGAAGGAAAGAGGATTCCTTCCCTTCCTTCTGCTGAACAACTAGAATGAATCCTGGGAGAGAACTTGCTCCTATTCTGAGGTCCTTACTCATTCAAACTCCAGTTCCAGTCAGTGGGAGTTTGCTTGAATAAGGATTGAGTAAAAAGTGAATCACAGCTTCAACCTACAGCTCAATGGTGGGATCATTGTTTTCCAAGATCAATGAACATGTGTTGCTACAATGTTCATCTGGTTGCTGAGCTGTTACCAAGAACCCAAATTCCTCCACGTTGTAGAACAAAGATAGGAATCTACAGTCAAATTAAGACAAAAAATAAAGAATAATTCTCTGTGCATCTGTCCTGTTTGACTCTCTTCCATTTAAGACACAATGCACCTGTTGACTTTCACAATACTTGATATCCAATGTCAGTTTCTAAGATGAATATAAACACTGTGCTTGCAGAGAGAATGACTTTTGGAAACTTCCCCCAAGAACAGTCCAAGCTGCCAAATGTACTCGTAGAAAACAAAATAAAGTAGAACAATACAGCAAGTAGTGATGTAGATCAGTCTTGTTTGATTCTACTGTCCTATTAACTAATGTTTCAGTGCTTTGTGAGACCGGACATTATCAAAGTGTATTCAGATGGTGTGTATTAAACATTCTGCACTGATGCATAGACATGGTGCCAGAAGTTGACATTTATAAAATGAATGATTCTGGAAATTTTTCTAGGATGCTAGGTTTTTTTTTTCTATGTGCACTCCTCCTTTCTTTGTTTGTGTCGAGCCTCTCAATTTTATTATTAAAAATCTTGCCCTAATAACTCTCTCCATCTTTCCTATTCTTAAGCAACCGTGGGACAGTCACAAAGCTGAGATACGAAATCAGGTTCATATGCAAACAAGACGAAGGGATTCAGATAGAATATTCAGTGATGCTGAGTTATGAAGTTTGGGCTGAGATTGAGATCCCACTCCTTCATCTCTGTGTTGATTCCTTACCTTTCTCACATCCAGTGGCTGGATCTTTAGTTGTATAAACTTGGCTAGTGCAATCGAAGGCAATAGAATATGAATTTTACATCCGCTGAAGACCAGGCACAATATCTTCTTTCTCTTCAATCTTGCGTTTCCATCTTCTCTAACATCCTCTATTTGTTGCCCTTCTGCTTTCTCAAACCCAACCTCTAAAAGGGAATGTCTTATCTTCATCTCTATCTCCTCCTCCACCTTCCTTTTTTTACAACTCATCTATGCTCCTTGTCTCTCAGGCTTGCAACCTGTGCCATCTTTGACTTTTCTCTCTTCTTCTACCCACATATTGAGGCCCTTGATAAGAACTGTTGCTTAGTATAGTTTTTGTTTTAAGCAGCAGTTTCTCCCCTATTCCCTCTACTAAAATCCTTGTGTAGCCTTTGGTCATTTCTTGCTTCAAAACTTCTCTCTTCCTTCTCTGCTTCTCTTCTCTGGTCCCCCCGGTCCCCGATTTCATTGCTGCAATCATGTCACTTTCCTCCTTCAATCACTTTATTGGTTCCCACTCTCTCTTCAAATGAAATTGAAGCAGTATTGGAAAATATATGGATGATGCTACCCTCCTTATGTTATAAATGTGACCTACAAAGTGAGAATCCAGAGGAAGAGACACTTAGCAATGAGACAGATAATCAAGAATGGAAGTGTGAAGAATGTCATGAGGTTACAGATACTTGAAGCACTGAGGATGTTTCTACAATGCCCTATGGACCACATTACTACACTGACTTTGTCCCACATGCCTCCCTCTACTCTGAATATTGTTTTAGTCACTGAACAATGTTGCAAGAAGAGCAGGAATCAAAGGCATCAAGTTGGGCCTGTTTCTTAGGAACATAGAATCATAGAATATCAGGGTTGGAAGGGACCTCAGGAGGTCATCTAGTCCAACCCCCTGCTCAAAGCAGGACCAATCCCCAATTAAATCATCCCAGCCAGGGCTTTGCCAAGCCTGACCTTAAAAACTTCTAAGGAAGGAGATTCCACCACCTCCCTAGGTAACGCATTCCAGTGTTTCACCACCCTCCTAGTGAAAAAGTTTTTCCTAATATCCAACCTAAACCTCCCCCACTGCAACTTGAGACCATTACTCCTTGTCCTGTCCTCTTCTACCACTGAGAATGGTCTAGAACCATCCTCTTTGGAACCACCTCTCAGGTAGTTGAAAGCAGCTATCAAATCCCCCCTCATTCTTCTCTTCTGCAGACTAAACAATCCCAGTTCCCTCAGCCTCTCCTCATAAGTCATGTGTTCCAGACCCCTAATAATTTTTGTTGCCCTTCGCTGGACTCTCTCCAATTTATCCACATCCTTCTTGTAGTGCGGGGCCCAAAACTGGACACAGTACTCCAGACGAGGCCTCACCAATGTCGAATAGAGGGGAACGATCACGTCCCTCGATCTGCTGGCTGTGCCCCTACTTATACATCCCAAAATGCCATTGGCCTTCTTGGCAACAAGGGCACACTGTTGACTCATATCCAGCTTCTCGTCCACTGTCACCCCTAGGTCCTTTTCTGCAGAACTGCTGCCTAGCCATTCGGTCCCTAGTCTGTAGCGGTGCATTGGGTTCTTCTGTCCTAAGTGCAGGACCCTGCACTTGTCCTTGTTGAACCTCATCAGATTTCTTTTGGCCCAATCCTCCAATTTGTCTAGGTCCCTCTGCATCCTATCTCTGCCCTCCAGCATATCTACCACTCCTCCTAGTTTAGTATCATCTGCAAATTTGCTGAGAGTGCAATCCACACCATCCTTCATTTATCATTTATGAAGATATTGAACAAAACCGGCCCCAGGACTGACCCTTGGGGCACTCCACTTGATACTGGCTGCCAACTAGATATGGAGCCATTGATCACTACCTGTTGAGCCCGACAATCTAGCCAACTTTCTACCCACCTTATAGTGCATTCATCCAGCCCATACTTCTTTAACTTGCTGACAAGAATACTGTGGGAGACCATGTCAAAAGCTTTGCTAAAGTCAAGAAACAATACATCCACTGCTTTCCCTTCATCCACAGAACCAGTAATCTCATCATAGAAGGCAATTAGATTAGTCAGGCATGACCTTCCCTTGGTGAATCCATGATGACTGTTCCTGATCACTTTCCTCTCATGTAAGTGCTTCAGGATTGATTCCTTGAGGACCTGCTCCATGATTTTTCCAGGGACTGAGGTGAGGCTGACTGGCCTGTAGTTCCCAGGATCCTCCTTCTTCCCTTTTTTAAAGATGGGCACTACATTAGCCTTTTTCCAGTCATACGGGACTTCCCCCGTTCGCCACGAGTTTTCAAAGATAATGGCCAATGGCTCTGCAATCACAGCCGCCAATTCCTTTAGCACTCTTGGATGCAATGTGTCCGGCCCCATGGACTTGTGCACGTCCAGCTTTTCTCAATAGTCCCTAACCACCTCTTTCTCCACAGAGGGCTGGCCACCTACTCCCCATGCTGTGATGCCCAGCGCAGCAGTCTGGGAGCCGACCTTGTTCGTGAAGACAGAGGCAAAAAAAGCATTGAGTACATTAGCTTTTTCCACATCCTCTGTCACTAGGTTGCCTCCCTCATTCAGGAAGGGGCCCACCCTTTCCTTGACTTTCTTCTTGTTGCCAACATACCTGAAGAAATCCTTCTTGTTACTCTTAACATCTCTTGCTAGCTGCAGCTCCAGGTGTGATTTGGCCCTCCTGATTTCATTCCTACATGCCCGAGCAATATTTTTATACTCTTCCCTGGTCATTTGTCCAATCTTCCACTTCTTGTAAGCTTCTTTTTTATGCTTAAGATCCGCAAGGATTTCACCATTAAGCCAAGCTGGTCGCCTGCCATATTTACTATTCTTTTGACACATCGGGATGGTTTGTCCCTGTAACCTCAATAGGGATTCCTTGAAATACAGCCAGCTGTCCTGGACTCCTTTCCCCTTCATGTTATTCCCCCAGGGGATCCTACCCATCAGTTCCCTGAGGGAGTCAAAGTCTGCTTTCCTGAAGTCCAGGGTCCATATTCTGCTGCTTACCTTTCTTCCCTGTGTCAGTATTAACACTTGCGTTGGCTTTGGGATGAAGTGAGGAGCACACTTTTAAAGATAGTTTACTTTTTTTAATCAACATCATCAGCCCAGAACAAGGTCGAGAGTCCCATCTCTATTCTCCTATCTCATTCTTGCAGAGTCCTAAAATTGATCTAGATATAATGGGCCAGTGTACATCTAAGCAGGTGACTTCAGGGAAGCTATGCTTATTTACACTAGCTGAGGATCTGGCTCAACATTTCATTTGTGTATTACCAATGAAAACATTTAGTCCTTATTTACCAAACAGTGCAGCATCCACCAAAACTCCATATACGGCGTAAAGTGCTAATTCTACTTTACGTTCTGGTGCTGTTACTAAAACTCTCAAGCCGTCTATGATGTCACCAGAGCACCCTTGATGGACTTAAGAACTATTATATACAGAAGAATTATATTGTATAAGAATAATTATATGCAGCTGAATGAAGCTTTGCTTCTATCAAGGGAATATATATTAACTGTCTAAAATCCATACATGAAGCATAGTGTAAAATATAAAGCAAAATGTTTCCAGGCAAGTTCCTCAAACAGTTTGCAGGTATTTTTAAACATAACAATTTTTAAAGTATAACTATGACTTGTGAGATTAGAACTATTTCCCTAACGTTACCCATTGTGCCATTATGTGGAGAGATGTATGGCCCAACTGTCCCCTCAAGGTGAATTTCCTAACTTTTATAGTTCTTTCACAATCCAATTCCAATAATGTTACTCCTTGTGTGTGTGAATTCATTAATGAATACAATGGCTAATGTTAAACTTGAATCCCTACCTTATGACACCCAGTGTTGCATAGCTAACAGTTCACTGCCCCAAGGAACAATCTGACTTGACATTTAAGTGTGGCTTTTCATATCCTTGTGACACACACATGCAGTTATACATAATTACGCTTACCTCAAGAGCTCAATGCAACTTTGGTGATTTTGTTTGTTTTTTTTGTTTTTTTTTGTGGGCCACTAGCTGAAACTGTGTGTTTGAAACAGAGAATCTCAAAGTATAGACATCAGCTGCTCTATTTCTTGAATTGTGACCTTAAACAAACCGTTTTTTTCCTTCCTTTTGAGAATCATGTGAGTATACTCTCAGCAGATAATTTTTCCTGGATCCCTTTTAGCTATTTCCTACACAGGAAAACCTTCCTGTTATCTCCCTCTGAAGGTTTACTAATGAGCCTTTTCATATATTTTTTTTAAAGATAGATGTTCTCTTCCATAGTATTGTTAATCTGAAAATCCATTTGTTTTAAAAGATGTGCGAAAAGCATGCACTCATGTTCTTTTCTCACAGAGAAGAGATTTAGAAGTGGTAAGCAAGAGTATGTAGCAGGAAATTGTAATTCTGTGGTGTTAATGTAGTGTGTGGTTTTTTTTTTTTTTACTTTTTTTTAAATGTAAGCAATGAAAATGCCAATGGCATTCCAAATCCCAGCATGAAGAACCCACAGTTTAAAGTCCTCATAGAAAATCACTGCAATACTGCACATAATAGCCTCAGATAGCAAGTTAAAGTACGGAACATTTCAAAGGGGCAACTCATGTTACTTTTTGTTCCAGCCTTGGTAGAATTGATGCTTCCATATGTTCAAATCTTTGCCTCCCTTTGAGCCCTGAACATAGGTGGCAGATGCCATATACATAGGTATGGCAGGATTAGCGTTTTATCAGTAAATGACTGTAAGCATCGATTTCACCACACATATGCAAACTCATGAAAAATATTTCCAGCGATGATCATTACAATTTACACATAGGCCAAGAAGGAAGAATTCTGCTTGAGAACTTATTAGAGCTTGATTTAAGGATATTTACTTTGTATATTTTGGCATGTGATGTTGACAACTTGTAATTGAACAGTTACAAAGCTTTATAACTTTTTTGAATCTGTGTGTAGTGGAGCGGCTGCCTCACTCCAGTAAAACAGGGGTTAAAAGCAGTCCAGATAGGCTGACTGGGGAAGCAGCCACAGCTGTGGCCAGCTCAATTAAGGCCAGGCTGGCCCTGATAAGAGGGCTGTGGGCCAGGAGCTGTAGAAGTCTCTCTAGCTCTGGAGAGAGAAGGACTTGGCTGCCTGGGACAGAAGGGTACCTAAGATAGATTAGTGCTGGGGAAAGGCAAGAGGAGCTGGGGAGCTCTAGCCAGGTAACTCCTCAGGCTGCAGGCCTTGTGCAAGGCCTAAAGAAGGTACTGGGGCTGCAGACGTACAGTCCGGGGTTAGGCAGAGGCAGCAGCAGCTGGTCCAAACCCCCTTGCCTGTGATGAGTGGTTTATAGACTGCAGTCTGCCCCAGTAAGCGGGGGCAAGATGATGACTGGCAGTAGCCACTTAAGCAAGGTGGGGATAGAGGGTTGGGGGTTCTCCTGGGAGGGGAAACCCAGACTGTGGGTTACTGCTGAGGGTAGAACCCTGAGGTAAAGGGGCACCGGGGTCCAGGAAGGACACGGGGGGCCTGAGGCAGCTGAGCCACCAACCTGCAGAGGGTGCTCCGGGCTGGAATTGAGCTAATTCCTAGGACAACCAGCAGGAGGCACTGCACCAGTGAGTCATCGCTTTGCTATACTGTGTCTACTGTCATTAAATTAGTGAAAATGTAAATTTACAAGAATTGAAAAAATGCTTAAATAAACATTGATAGTATCCATCAAAATTCTAAAAAAAATTTTTGGTCACGCCTACAAATACACCAGGGAAACACCATAAAACTGAGGGCACCAATTTATTGGTGTTAACATGTGTTAATCAGTGATAAGGGTACATTTATAATAGTTTATAAAGGGTTAATAAATGATTAATACATGTTGGATGGAGGAGTTGTACTTGCAGCAATCTAATGCACATCAGTGTTACATAATAGATCTAAGCAACCTATTGGGCACTTGGACTCACTACAGTTTAAGCCATTTATAAAAACACTTAATGTATTAATCATTTACATTTATAGTTGCATCTTTAATATATATTGTGACCATTTTTTTTATCAGACTTTTAATTAAAACACGTTGCTAGGTATTTACTGTAATTGCATTTGTT
Organism: Lepidochelys olivacea; assembly: GCF_965140295.1. NCBI lineage: Eukaryota > Metazoa > Chordata > Testudines > Cheloniidae > Lepidochelys > Lepidochelys olivacea. The sequence continues at coordinate 28,460,689 of NC_140415.1, forward strand.
CTCTGTGTGTATATAATGTCTGCTGCAGTTTCCACGGTATGCATCCGATGAAGTGAGCTGTAGCTCACGAAAGCTCATGCTCAAATAAATTGGTTAGTCTCTAAGGTGCCACAAGTACTCCTTTTCTTTTTGCATTTGTTCTGTTAGTGACTGTGACGGTATGGCAATTTCCTGCAGTTCCCTGGAGGAAACTTTACTGAAGTAAATGCAGTCTTACCATATTAAGTTTATGTATCTCTGTGGGCCAGAGATTGTATGTAATTCCATGGAGAAGGTTACCATAGCTCCAGGGACAAAGAACAGTGAGCGGTCAGTAGGCAAATTCACTCAGGTTTAACACCACCTACCGGCACTTAGAGGGACATGCATATGCTGGTTCAAGCTGGATACTCTAAAGACCAGCAGACAAAGGGTATGTCTACACTTACATTTTATAGTGCTCTAACTTGCTGGCTCAGGGGTGTGAAAAATCACCCCCCTGAACACAGCAAGTCTGAGCACTTTAAAGCACTAGTGTAGACAGGCTCCGAGTGCTGGGAGCCACACTCCCAGTGCTCAGAGCTAATACCTTCATGGAGGTGGATTACCAGGAGCGCTGGGAGACCTCTCTCCCAGCGCTTGCGCACAACCACACTCACACTTCAAAGCGCTGCTGTGGGAGCATTCCCACAGCAGCGCTTTGAAGTTTCTGGTGTAGACATACCCAAAGAAAGGGATTTTTGGATCCATTGCCTGAGATTAAACTGATTATGGGCCTTCTTTTTGACCTAGCAAGTGGACAGGACCATCTGTGCAAGGGGGGGGCCCACGAGTCCTTAGGGGTGGGTTGGAAGGATGGCCATTGTGTACAGCCCTTATGGAGAAGGGAGGGGAAGGGGTGATTGCTGGTAAGGTTATTAGCATGCATGCAGATTCTTTCCTTGTTCTTAGTATGTGTTCTCTCTAACGTTCTTTCCTTAAGAGTAAATCTACTTGTGTAGAAAGAGTTGTGTGGTATCTTAATTCGGCAGTTACCGAATTAAGTTTTCTGAGGAGAAGGTAAAACAGGCCTGACTGCACAGGAATTCACAGTGTAAACAGGGAACTGTGCAACCTGGAAATAGCTCTGTCAGGATGGGGAGATATGTGTCTCCCCACCCAAGAGAGGTGACAGCTGGGAAGCCAGAAACCTGAGGGTGGGTGCCCTTGCTGGACCATGGATAGGGGATAGAGGTGCAGTTGCCCTGAACTGTGACAGTGACCACCATAATACGTATTTCTGTTAGGTCTCCATTAGTATTCTCTGATTTCACTCTCCTGCCCTGCATTTCTGCTGCACCTGCTACCCAAGAATTTGTTTGCTGTACTAATGTGCAAGGCCTCACAGCACTCCGTGGAGGTAAGGAGCCTTACCTGTATTTTAGGTGTAGAGAAAGACACCTAAATATCTTTGAGGCTGTGGGTCTAAGTAACTTACTTAAGGTCCCACAAAAAGTCTGTGATACACCGGGATTCTTTTCCAACCCTTGTTAGCTGTATTAAATTGAGATGAAGGGGGTCTTACATTTTCCAAAGCTGCTAGCAGATGGTGCTACTGCTGCCAAGACAATTCCCCCCCCCCCCCCGGAGTACCTGTTCTTAATAAAACACTTTGAACCAAAATCTGCTCTGTTACCCTGGATGTAAATCAATGTAACTTTGGATTTACATCTGTATACCTGAGAGCAGACTTTAGCTCTACACCACCTCTTCAGTTTGGCATTTTGTCTGAGTACCACTATGATCTGGACAATGATTCAGCAGAGCTTTATAGGAAAGAGTGTGGCTCGGGGGAGTACAAAAGAGAGGCCCCTGAAGCCTGTTTTACTCCGGGGCATAGCTGTGTTTTGTGCTGGAATTAATAAATTATGCCTTCTGGGAAGGGCCCAAAAGGGTCTTGGGGGGTGACCTGAATTCATCCTGCCTGGTAAGGGAGCTCACCTGAGTACAAGCCTAGCATTATGTTTTTGTTTAAACTTTGGTGGACAGGTATCAATGACTTGACTTCAATAATCCTTCAAATCCTTTGATTAACATACTGGATAACTTTTTATATACAGCAACGTGGCCCATTTAACACTAATTGTGTTACATTTGCTTATTGTGAGGTACATTTGCCCTGTGTGGGCTTAATCGTATAAATGAGCTAAATTGTTGTGATCTTGAATAGCAGAGGCCCTGAAGAAAACAAAATTCTATTTTAGTCTGTCTTGAAGGTCTGAAAAATACCTATCACACCTTCATTCCCTGCAAAAAGGACTGCCACATGAGTAGCTGCTGGCATATTATGAATATGTAATTTTAAATCCTTCACTTCTGAATTTTTCTCCCAGTAACCAAGAGTGGGAAAGATGCCTGAAAGAATGGAGGGGGCAGGACAGCACTGGAGAGGTGGAGACATAACAGAATAGAAACAGGGACTCTGCTTAGAAATTAGAGCAACTGATTGGCTGCTAGGCAGTTTAGATACTGTTTTCAGCTGGCTGAGGAAAGGTGCATGTTGGAGAACACCAGGGAAGAGATGCACACTGGGGGGCAGGGTAAGGAGCCAACCTCAGTGAGGAGCAGAGGAAGTAGCTGTCTATACAGAGGGATTCCTAGACCCCAAGCCCAGAAAGGATCACTGTGAATGTCTAATCTGACCTCCTGTATAATGCAAGGTATAGGACATTCCTGAAATAATTCATAGAGCATAGTCACCCTCTTTATCGCACCTCTTAGGCTATGTTTGACATTCCAAGTCCTCTAAAAAAAGAAAAGGAGTACTTGTGGCACCTTAAATTGGTTAGTCTCTAAGGTGCCACAAGTACTCCTTTTCTTTTTGCGAATACAGACTAACATGGCTGTTACTCTGAAACAAGTCCTCTAAGTTTTCTTTAAAGGGATTTTCAAGGGTAAGTATGTCAAATCTATATTAAAGACAAATTCTGTGGGAGTGCATGGGGTATAAGTAGGGCAGCAGTTGCACTAACGTTTTTGCAACTTCTCTTTGAGCTTTCCACAAAGTGAACTTGGTATTTGCTGTCATTTTTACAACTAGGCCACAAAAGGGAGAAATCCTTTATTTTTGGATTTTTGTTATGCCTTTTTCTGCAAGGTTAAAGAGCCATCTACTATCATTAATCTTTTTTCCCCTGTAGGTATGTCTAGACTGCAATCAACGTATCTCTTTATTAGAGCTGGTCAAAAAATATATATATGTATTTTCTTTCACAGAAGCTTTGGATTGTTTTCAGTAGAAATTAAACAAACTTTGAGCTGTTGTGGCTCCTCACAGGAGCTGTAGTTCAGGTGTCATGAGTTCCCCTAAATATAGGCTGGGGTCCCTACTCAGACTACACCCATGACACCCCACAGTCACCCACGTGTGAGTCCCTGGCCAAAGTGAAAAACATTTTGATGGAAGTTTTGGACCAGACGTACTCTTAATTTTCTCGTGGATAACTAAATAGATTGAGCTTCATTAATCTCTTACTACAAGGTGTGTCTTCCAGACCTTGAATTTTTCTTGTCTCTTCTGAACACCTTCTGATTTCTCAATTTCCTTTTTGAAGAATTGAAACCAGAACTGAACGCAATATGCCGGTAATGGTCTCACGAATGTTGTATACAGAGGTAAAACTTAAGCAGATGAAGATTGTTTGCCCTCTTAGCTACCACATTGTGCTGGGAGCTCACATTCAGTTGACCATCTATTATACCCTTTTTCAGTGTCACTACATTCCAGGGTAAAGTCCCCAGGTTAAGTGTGACCTGTATTCTTTGTTCTTATATGTGTAACCCTTCTGCCCGTCAGAGTTGGCAGCAACAAGGGCCAGGTTCAGTATCTAGGGGTTCCATTCCAATAACATAATGCAAAACCGGCTCAAGCCCCCACCCAGTGACCTGGGACAAATATATACCACCCCCGCTGGGCGCCTCCAAGAGGCAATACTTCCCCTCTTGCAAGCACAGAGTCTGAGTGTAGCAAAAAGCCTTTTAATAACAGAGAGAAACAATGTGGCATTATGTTGGGGGAAACACCACCAACAGGATTCATAACACAACCCATGAGCAAAAAACCCACCCCAAGCAAATTGGGGCGTGTCCTTTCCCTTTGGTTCTTGAGTCCAGCAACCCAAAGTCCCAAAAGTCCAACAACCCAAAAATCTCTAAAAAGAAAAGGAGTACTTGTGGCACCTTAGAGACTAACCAATTTATTTGAGCATAAGCTTTCATGGGTAAAAAACCCACTTTTTCAGATGCATGGAGTGAAAATTACAGATACAGGTATAAATATAAAAGGAGGATGTGTGGCACGTGCTGTTACTCTGAAACCAAAAATCTCTGTCCCTGGTCAGGGCAGCCCCAGACTTTGAAAGTTTATCTGCAGAGTTTTACCTCCCAAACTGGGTGGAGATGGGGGGTGGTGGTTAAGGGGCACCTTACGTGGTCCAAAGCTGATTGCCCCACATCTCCATGGGGCTGTGCTCTGCCAGCCCCCCCCCCCCCCCCATGAGCTGCTCCAGGCATCCGACAAACTGCTCTGCTAGCCGTCCCGCAAGCAGCTCTGCTTCACCAGCTGCTCTGCCAGCTGTCCCGCAAACTGCTCCGCAATATATCTTCAGGCTCCCCCACTACTTAACACAACACTCAGTGATTTCAGCTCTTAGTAGGTTTAGCTCTTTTGTGATTTCAGCTTGTAGTAGGGGAGCCTCAGTGCTGGTGCACCATTAGCCCAAAGTGAATTCAGCTCAGCAGCCTGTAACTAGACTCCTAATGGAATCAAAATTAGCTCTGATATTCCACAGTGGAGAGAGGAAGAAGTGCAATTAGCATGTAAGACCCTCATCAGGGGGCCTATACCACCAAGTATTAATACCTGTCCACAGCCTCTCTCCATTCACTGGGTTTGGAACCCATGACCCTTGCCTAGCGAGTGCTGCTTAGTAAGTCCCTCCATCATAACAAAAGGCCAAGTACAGTTCCACTGTCCTTGATTCACATAATCAGGATAATAACAGTTTATTCTTGCCCCAATAACAGAGAAACTGGGGCTCCTACAGCAGCCAAAGTGACCATCTAAGCAGGGTGGGTGTGCCTATGCAAATGAGATCAGCCCCTGAAGTTCTTTTCCACAACCCACCATGACTCGCCACCACATGTCAGGGTAGAGCTCATCCTGACTCTGCTTACATCCTCCCCCAAGCCGAGAATTTGTCGTCCCGACAAATCACACTCCCTATTATACCAATTCACTGGTTCCCTCCAAAGGGCCTCAGAAAGCCCACTTCAGCTTTCACAAGCCTGTGTGCTAAGTGTATTGGCTCCTCACTAGTCACCCCAGGTGCTTCATAAGTTAACCGTTTTAGTGGTCTTATTACCCTGTCTCGTCTATTGAGAATTTCTGTTGCGGGGTAGGCAGGACATCTTCTTGAGCGATGGCTGGAGAGGTTTCCTTTGAGGATCCCTCGGCTACTGGCAAAGGCCCCTGCATCTCCAGTTCTGACCATGGAAGGTCCAATGTGACTAGGGCCGCCTCCCCCCTGGATGTCTCCACTGTCCCATAACCTGTGTTCATCATCATGGGGGGTCCCATCGGCGGCACAGGGGTGCCAGTAACGGGCCTAAATACCTCTGCCATGGGGTTTAGGGTGGAGGAGGGGGAGCTCTCTCTTGGTTCAGCTGATCGAGACTGAAATCTTATCTCCATTCCAGGATACATCATGGTTGTGTGTTCTTCCTCAGACTCACTCTCTGATGTGCTGAATATGGGTATGTTAGCTGCAGGGGGCCCGCTGTCCGTGTTGGATGGCGGCTTTGGTCTAGCACATCTGTTCTGCCTGGCTGCCCTGTCGTGGCCCCCAAATGGAGTGCTTACCAATTCCCCTACAGGGAGCAAAAGGTTTCTATGCACCGTCTTTATTTGCCCTGGACCGTCTTCAGGTTTGATCTTGTAGACTGGCAGATCTCCCAGCTTTTCCATCACCAGGTAAGGTATTGCCTTCCATCTTTCAGCTATCTTGTGTTTGCCAGCAATACCCAAATTTTGCAGCAGCACTCTGTCCCCCAGCTGGAGCTCCTGTGGACGCACTCTAGCATCATATCGATGTTTGTTGCGGTCTGCGTTCTTCCGAGCCGCAGAGGTAGCTAAGTGATAAGCATCCCGCAGCTTTTCTCTTAGTCGGGATACATATTGCTGATGAGTTTCATAGCTATCTCCATCCTCTGATACACCAAAGCACAAGTCTGTGGGTAATCTTGGTTCTCACCCAAACATCAAGAGATATGGGGCGACTCCCATGGCATCGTTCTTTGTGGCATTGTAGGCATGCACCAGAAATGTGACATGCTGGCTCCAGGTTGCCTTCTGCTCTGGTCGCAAAGTTCCCAACATATCTAATAGGGTTCGGTTGAACCTCTCTGGCTGAGGATCACCTTGGGGGTGATAAGGCGTTGTCCTAGACTTTTTAATTCCTGCTATCTTCAGCACCTCCTTCAGAAGGTGACTCTCAAAATCCCGCCCCTGATCAGAGTGTATCCGAGCCAGGAATCCATAGACTGAGAAATATTTGTCCCACAATACTCGTGCGACGGTGGTGGCCCTCTGATCACATGTGGGATATGCCTGGGCATACTGTGTAAAATGGTCAGTCACTACTAGAATGTTCCCAACATTCCTCTTATCTACCTCTAAAGACAAGAAATCAATGCATACCAGTTCCAAAGGTTTGTTGCTGGTGATGTTCTTGAGATATGCAGTCCTCGTGGGCAGCGTTTTTTCCTTTGAACACATCGAGCGCAAGTCTCACATTTCCTGTGAACATCTTCAGCCATCCGGGGCCAATAGAACCTACTACAAATAAGTTCCAGAGTCCTCTCCATCGCTAAATGTCCAAAATCATCATGCAGGGTCCTCATGGCCAGGGCTCTATACTCTTTTGGCAGCACTAGTTGTGCTCGTTGCTTTTGTAAAGGGTTGGTGGTCATTTGGTGTAGCACTCCCTGAATCAGTTTTAGTTTGGTCCATTCTCTCAATAGTAGTTTACCCTCCGAGTTAGGTGGGACAACCGAAGTTGGGCTTTGCCCCTCCCTTTTGGCAAGCAGTGTATCATGAATGTCAATATCTTGCAGCTGGGCTTCTTGCCAGTCAGCCGCATTGAGCATGGGCAAGGGAGATTGGTCCAATGCAATATAGTTCACTGAAGCAGAAGGCATGCATTCAGGGGGCAGGCCCAAAGCTTCTGCAACACCTCCCTGAAGGCTCTCACGGGCCTCTGGCTCTCAGCGACTCACACTGCAAATAGCTCTAACTCCATCCGTGGGTATCACAGCAACTTCTGATGCCTGCGGACACCTGGACAATGCATCTGCATCTACATTGCTTCTCCCTGATCGATATTGAATGCTGAACTCCTAGCTAGCCAAGGTGGCCACCCATCTCTGCCCTGTAGCATCCAGCTTAGCACTTGTTAACACATAAGTCAGTGGATTGTTGTCTGTCCACACCTGGAACTGAGCACCATACAAGTAGTCTCGAAATTTCTCAGGGATGGCCCATTTCAAGGCCAAGAATTCCAGCTTGTGGGTGGGATAGTGAGTTTCACTATCAGACAATCCTCAGCTAGCAAAGGCTACAGGTTTACATTTGCCTTCCACTTCCTGGTACAGGACTGCTCTCAGACCCTCCAGACTGGCATCCGTATGCAGGATAAATGGTTTGCTTGGGTCAGCAAAAACTAGGACTGGAGCATGAGTTAGGCAAGTAATGATTTCTTGAAAAGCCCTTTCACATCTCTCATCCCACTGTGGCCCAAATGGTTCGAAGGGGCCATAGTGTCTCTGCACAGGAAACTTTGGGGACCTCCCCTTATTCTTGGTCTTAGATTTGTTCTTGCTGGACTGGTGTCCCCTGGTAAGATCATTCAGAGGCTTTACAATCGTAGCATAGTTTTTTTGCAAATCTGCGGTAGTAGCCACTAAATCCAAAAAAGGTCTTGAGTTCTCTGTAGTTACTTGAACATGGCCATGTAGTGAATGCTTCTATTTTATCTGGATCAGTACTCACACCGTCTTGGGACACAACGTGATCCACAGACTTCACTGAGGTTCTGCAGAACTGGCATTTGTCAATTGAAAGCTTCAGACCATAATCCTCCAACCTATCAAGCACTTTAAGAAGTCTTTCTTCATGCTCCTCTAAGGTTCTTCCAAACACAATCAGGTCATCCAAATAAACTAACACTTGCAGTAAATTCATGTCTCCCACAACTTTCTCCATGAGAGGTTGAAAGGTGGCAGGTGCTTCAGAAATCCCTTGGGGCATGCCTTCGAACTGATAAAACCCTAATGGACAGATGAAGGCTGTCTTCTCCTTATCTTCTTCTCCCAGAGGGATCTGGTATCCACTTCGAAGATCCAACACAGAGAACCACTGGCTTCCCAGCAAACAGTCTAAGGCATCTTGCACTCGAGGCATAGTGTACTGGTCGACCACAGTACAGCTGTTTAGGGTGCAGTAGTCAATATACATCCGGATTTTCCCATTCTTTTTATGGACCACCACAATGGGTGAGGCGTATGGGCTGCAGGACTCTGTAATGATGCCATTCGCAGCCAGCTCCTGAAGATGATGTCACACACCTTCCATCTCAGAGAGAGCAATCTTCCTAGATCTCTTCCTGAAAGGTCGAGAGTCATGTAGTCTGATACTCCTACTCCTCTACTCTACTCCTTTTGCACATCCCACTCATGCAGTGAGAATACCTTGGATCTTTCACAAAGTTTCTTCCTCAGGTGATCTTTCCACTCCTCGGACACTGGTGAATCTCCAAAGTTAAACTTTGCTGGGTCTATTATCGAACTTGAGTTTCACACTGGGGTTTTACAATCGACTCAGGCTCAGAGAGGTCTGCTGTCTTTTGTCCTTGCTTCACAACAACATCACAACTCGTTTCATTAGCAATCAGTATAGTCACCCTTTCTTGGGCTTCAGCAGGTAGGGTTATGACTCCACTGGGGACGAGCTCTCCTCCCATCGGCTGCTCTATCATTGCTAGCATCCCTTTACTGCCTTTCAGCCAGGTACTCATGACAAGCACTTCTTGCTCTGTCCTTGCAGGCACTACTAAGGGGGTCATGCCCGCATACTTCAGTGCCCCAATCGGTAGCTCAGATGTGTCCCTTTTAGCACTCTCAATTTTCCTATAGGCTTCAACACAAAGCATATGGATCATCAGGGTATTCAGGTACTGGTCCCCAGCCCGCCTTCTGCAGTAATCCTTGAGTACCTTGAAGAGACTGGAGTTGGTCCCTATCAGCACAGACACATCAGAGGTCCCTTTAGGGTCAGGGCATATTAAGGCAGCTGTGTCTACCTCTTCTCTTACCCTAGCAACCTCCTCTGGGAATTCCAGGTGCACTATGACATACCCTTGGTAGGGGTATTCATCCATGCTTAGGCCACACAGGCCAAGGCCAGTCAGTGGCTGTATAGGCAGGTGCCTAAGCATCTGTTGGTAGAATGACTAAAATATAATAGTAACTTGAGATCCAGTGTCGAGCACTGCTTTACACTCCACCCCTTCGATCCTCACCATGACCTCTGCTTACATATGTATGACCTTGCATTCGGTTCTGTTAAAATGACTGCCCACCTTTTAAGTGATCCAATTCTGTCTGTATAACTGACCCATCCCCATGGGTCCAAGTTTAACTATTGCAAGATTTACTGATAAAATTTGCAAACAATACTGACTTATGTTTTCTTCCATATCATTGATAAAGATATTGAGTAGCATTGGGCCAAGAACAGGTTCCTGCTGGACCCCTGTAGAAACACACCCACTAGATGACTATTCCCCAGTTACAATTAATTTTTGCAATCTGAGTTAACCAGTTTTTAATACACTTAATGTGGGCTGCATTGATTTATTTTGTATAGTGCTCCTTTTTTTAAATCAGAATGTCATGTGGGATCATGTCAAATGCCAGGTTTTTTTGGTTGGCATTAACTATGCCACCATCTCTTAATTACTTACTAACCGCATCCCATATCTGCCTTTCTGTGATTTTTTTTTTTTAAACCAGGAATCTGTCAGGCTATTTAAATATTGACACATTAGCTTTTCTCCGGCTCTCTGAAACTTTCCAAGTTTGCCAAGATTTGTTAAAAATCAACCTTAATGATTCAAAGAGCTCGTCAGTCTATTTTTGTAATACTCTTGGATGCAAGTTTCAAAATGTTTAACTTTAATTGCTGTTTCAGATCTTCCCTCATTACTGATGGAACAGAACCAATTTCATTTTCACGGTAAAATATGAATACAACATCCTGCTTCTTTTCAAGTACAATACAGAAATGTTTATTGAACACTTCTGCTTTTTCTGCATCTTAGCTGTCAAATATCATTACTTGATAACTTTACTTTTGTCTAGTAGGAGACCTATACCATTTCTAGTATGTTTATGTTTACAGAATTCCTCCTTATTGTCCTTAATTCATCTGGTCATACATTTTTCATTAATACCTTTAACTTTCCTTATTATATGTCTGTATTTCCTACCAATTTGTACTGATTGCTATCAGCTTCCCCATATTTCCGAGTGTGTTGATATAGCCTTTCCTTCCCCTCCTAATCAGGATGACTTTTAACCAAAGCTGCCTTCTGTAACTGTGGAATTGTGTTTAAGAATGCTTAAACAATTTCCAATTATTCACATTTTTGTTTAAATACTTCTTCCCACTCAATTATGAGGTTATAATAGTTTGCACATAGGCCCTTTATAAAGTGCTGTGTGTGTATTATATAATATTACTGGTCAGAACTATATTTTGTTTGTAATCTTGCATTTAGGCAACCATCAACTTGTAATTCAGTGATTGTAACCTTTTCCAGCAGAGGTCCAATATAAAACTATTACAACACTTCTTGTTTTAGAAAGTTACCTATGATTTTTAGAAACTTCAAAGATGATGATCTAGTAGCAATATGGAACCTCCAGCATGTGTATCCAAGATTGAACCCTCCTGTTAATGCAGTTTTTTCTTTCTATATCTATAGATGAGCAGCTTGCTATCCCTGTTCCAAGTCTCATTTGGGGGTCTATAGCAGATCCCCAGCAGTACACCACCTTGTGATTTATCACTTAGTACATTGATCCATAAACATTCCAGGTCTGGTCCTCCTGATCTGTCAGCAACTCTAAAGGTACCCTTACCTGCTTTAATGTAGAATGCCATCCCTACTGCTCTTCTATCTTATTTAAAAATCACTGGATGCACCTTATTTAGCATTAGTCATGTGAATCATGCCACCAGGTTTTAGTAAAATGCGAATAATCTCAATTTTTTCCCATAAATATTTATTTTTACACCATAAACTACTTAAATCTGGGACTCACTACGTGTCTGTACAGTACCTAGTGCAATGGAGCCCTAGTCTTGCTTGAGGAGTCTAGGTGCTTGTAATAGGGTGTACCAGCCCCTTTTAGGTGTAAGCAGAGTCAGGATGAGCTCCACCCTGACATCTGGTGGTGAGGTGTGGCAAGTTGTGGAAAAGAACTTCAGGGGCTGATCTCATTTGCATAGGCACACCCACCCCACCTAGAATGAGGCCATAACTGCCCAAATGGTCACTTTGGCTGTTGTGGGATCCCCAGTGTCTCTGTTATTGGGGCGGGAAGAATAAATTGTTATTACCCTGATTATGGGAACTCTGCTTGGAACTGTACTTGGCCTTTTGTTATGATGGAGGGACTCAACATCAACTAAGTAGCACTCGCTAGGCAAGGGAAGTGGGTTCCAAAACTCTGAATTGAGAGAGGCTTGAGACAGGTATTTGTACCTAGTGGTGTGGGTCCCTTTGTGAGGGCCTGAAACACCAATTGCACCTCTGTCTCTCTCCACTGTGGAATGTCAGAGCTAATTTTGGGTCTATTAAGAGTCTTGCTACAGGTACTGTGTTGAATTCACTTTGGCCTTATGGTGCACCAGCACTAAGGCTCCCACTACTATGAGCTGGAATCACTGAGCACTGTGTCAAGTAGTGGGGAGCTGGAAGAACTAGAGTGCAGTGGTGCTGTTCGTGGATAGGCTGGCGGAGTGTTCGTGAGACGGCGAGGTGAGCTGTGCAGGGCGGAGCCATTCGTGAGAGAGCGGCGTGTTTGTGAGACGGCGAGCTGAGCAGAGCTGTTCGTGAGGCGGCGGAGTGAAGTGTTCGTAAGACCGCAAGCTGTGCAGAGCGGAGCCGGTTGTGGTGGAGCGGAGTCGTTCGTGAGACAGCAGAGCAGAGCCCTGTGGGGCAGTCAGCCTCAGGACACGTAAGGTGCCCCTTACCTCTTTCCCCCCACACACAGGCACATTTTAGCCAGACTGGGGAGCAACACTCTGCAGATGAACTTTTGAACTCTGGGGCTGGATTTTTTGAACTTTGGGTGATTTGCGGATTGCTGGACTTGAGACGTTTGGGTTCTGGGACTCAAGAATTCGAGGGAAAGGATGTGACCCAATTTTCTGGGGTGGGTCTTTGCTCATGGTTTGGTTAATGAACACTAGTTGTGGTGTTTCCCCAATTTAATGCTGATGTCGTTTACCTCATGTTGTTAAAGATTCTCTACTACACCAAGACTCTGTGCTTGGGAGAGGGGAAGTATTGCCTCTTTGAGGCACCCACGGGGTGTGTAAGATTTTCCCAGGTCAGTGGGTGGGGGCTCGAGCCAGTTTTGCATTTGCTTTGATGAGAGGGAACCCCTGTGTACTGAACCCGGCCCTTGCTGCTATCAACTTGGCCTGGCAGAAGGGTTACATAGGCGCTGTGCTGGAGGCCTCACAGGCTTACCACACCCTGCCCCAGGAAAAGGAGCAGTAAAGGTGGGTCCCCCAGGCTTGCCTAGAAAGGCTGCAGGGAAGCAGCCAAATGGAGCACAGCAGACTCTGATAAAAGGAGCTGCAGAGGCTGAGCACATCAGTTGCTGGCTGGGATCATGAGGGGGAAGAAGGACTGAAAGGCTACCAAACTTCACAAGTTAAGAGGCCCTGCTCAAGCAGAGAACAGTCAGGTAATGGTGAAGAGGAAGGAGCTATGTGGCAAATGGCCCAGGGAATAGCAGCAGCAACTATTACAGGAAGCAGCGTGTTGTGGCTATTTATAGGGTCCCTGGGTTGGCACTCAGAATAGTGGGAAGGCCTGGGTCATCCCACTGGCAGGGTGGCATAAGCCCCGAAAAAGGAATAAGGCTTGTTTAAAGGCCCAAGTTAAGGGCAGGATTTAGAGTCTCCAGGGAGAAAGCCCAGGAGGCACTGCTATACCAGGGCAGACACTGACTTAAAGCTAGCCCAGAAGGGGGCTGAGAACTGAGCCCAGAGACAGGGCTGAAGATGGCAACAAGGGCACAGGGACAGGGATTCCTTCATGTGTTTAGACTGTATGAAACTCAGCCAGAGAGCAGAGCCACTGAAGACCTGCCTGATGAGGGCAACAGCCCACGGGAGGGAGGGAGGCAGAGTGAATGAATGAGAGTGCGTGAGGTCACACCCAATTGTCAAGAAGTGCTCACGAGAGGAGAGTCTCCCCATCACAGTACTACAGTAATCTGAAATTGTCCCTCAACTGAGTAAGAGGGAATGTCAGGCCTTGCAGGTCTGCTTTCTATTGGAGGAGAAATCAATGGTGCAGAGTCTGGGTATATTCTCAGTGCAACTTGTTTATTTTACACTATTCACATGAGTCCTGGAACAGTGGTGGTCTCAAACAGTATGCAGGCAGTCCCCCTTCAGGAATCTGATCACAGCAATTTCTCTGAAGACTAAAGATTTGGTCACTAAGAAAAAAGAACTTGTAGTACTTGTGCCCTAACATAACAATAGCATTGTTCATTCTCTGGTACTTGCTCACTTTGAGTAAAGGAGAAAAGGCCCAAAATTATACCTCCCTGTGTCAAATCCTGCCATGTCTTGACTTCAATAGGGCTACAAAGGGTGTATTTCAGGGCCAGATTTGGTCCACTATACTCTGCAAATTAAATCTTTAGGCTACATGTTGCTCTTGTATATATCCATGTAAACCTGGGTTAATGTCACTAGAATAAATGCAGTTTTTCCAGGTTTACATTCAAGTAATAGAGTAAAACTTGCCCTTTGGACATCAATCTACAGATGTTTGTAGCAGACAAAGGGTTACAGGACACTCTTTGGGAACTGGGAAAAACATATGAACAGATCCTTTGTCCTTATCCTCAATGAAGTTACAACTTGCCCTCTTTATTATAGTATTCATCTGGAACGAGGAACTGCAGCTTCTCTCCTGGATAAGATCAGGTACTAAATTGGGATTCACAAGTGTTTCAAATTATGGATGGAATATGTTAACACTGTGCCCCATGAAAAAGCAAAATATTATTGCAGTAACCAGGACACATGTACCTGGGAGCTGCCAGACTGATGAGCTGGGGTTTAACAATATTCTTTTCCTACCTGGTTTTCAGAAAAAAGCAACTAAAATGTAGCCAGCTGACCAGCCATCCTGGTGATCTGTGATACAGTCTTTCTGACCACATAATTAACACTTTCAAAGCTCACTCTGAATCAGGCACACAGTTAACAGCTCAAACGTTTGAGCACAACAGAGCAGGGAATGAACTGGATTCTTCACAGAGAGCTGGAGAAGGATATTGATTGCTGAAGCTCCCAGGAAACCTGACAGATTAGTGTTTCATCAGTACCTGTACATTTATCTCTTTTTTAGTGCAAGTCTCTAGCAATGTCTTAAACTTGATTTCTGCCCCCACAGAATAACTAAGCCCTATGGAAGCACTGTATTGTCCCCTCCTTGAGCAGAGGATACCAGGATCTGCAGTTGCTGCACTCCTACATGTATCTGCTGACACCGGTGGTGGAGACTAGAGCAGAAATATGTTGCCATAGGGGGTGGATGTAAAAACACAGAGGTTCAATGGATAGTGGGAATCCGTGGGCTAGGATGGCTCAACACCTTGCCAATTCTAGGGCTGAGGGGAATCCATTTTTCACCTGGTGGGACCATTCAGTGAAAGCTATCACAGACTTTTGCATCCATTATGCAGGTTTTCTTCATGTAGGGGATGATTTGAAACATCTTGAATGTTGTTTAGAAGCATTGCAATCTTTAATATGATCTATGTATTAACAGCAACACCTTCAATAGGAATGCAGAATCCGTTCTAGCACACTTATGAAGGTGACCTTTTTTAAAGGCTATTCAGTGTGTAGGTAGAATATGAACCCTCTTCTTAAGTCGGCAGCAGAGGGATCCCTCCATGCATGGATCCCAGTCTCCATGTGTGAAAGGGGGTAGGGACCCATGTGTCCATCCATCCTCTGAGCCTTTCAATGGAAAGGAGCAGGAGCGAAGCTAAAGATGTATGCATCATTCCCTATGGTGCATACAGAGGAAAGCATTAAATTTCCTGTGGAGGCTTCTCAAAGGGGAGTCCACAGACAGGAACTCTCTGGGAGTAGAAACCATAGCTTTAGTGGACTGCACACCCAGGAAGTCCGAGCAGATCCACAGTGGGAGTGGGAGCTACTGTAGAGGATCAGGACCTCAGAGTGGATGGCCTTATGCTTCTGGTGTATACCACAGGATCTCAGGATTTGGGGGCTGGATCTAATGGCTTTCCTATTTCCTTTCATGAGGGACAAAGCTCATTTCCCTTGGGGAAGAATTTGTAGGAAATTGAGGGGAACATTATCACAGAGTCCTCATCATGCTGCTGTTTTTGAGGAGGGGGTACAGTTTAACTCTCAGTTTGTACTGAGCTGGTTGGTTTGAATCACCTCTCTCCTTTTCCTCTGTGTATCTGCAATATCAATTTTTAAAGTACATTTGTTTTCCAAGTTAGTATTTTCTCTGCTACTTAGAACCATTGTGTGTGTCCCTAACATTCTTTAACAAGGCCTCTATTACAGTCTGAGCAAATTTCTAAGAAAAACTTGAATTTGGATCTACCCTTTAATTTAGTTGAATAATAGTTGTATTTGATCAGAATTAAACTAGGCAATGATGAGATGAAATTCTATGCACTCCAGTGGATTTAATTGAGCTATGCACTCCTCCATGTACGTATTCTTGAAAGAGCTCATACATGGTTTTTCTTGCTCTTGGATCTTTATAAAAAATGAGACCTCAAACTACAATAAATAGGTTATTTAAAAATCAAAGGTCAGATTCCAATACCCTAACTCAGTGGTTCCCAAACTTGTTCTGCCGCATGTGCAGGGAAAGCCCCTGGCGGGCTGGGCCAGTTTGTTTACCTGCCGTGTCTGCAGGTTTGGCCGATAGTGGCTCCCAGTGGCTGTGGTTCGCTGCTCCAGGCCAATGGGAGCCGTTGGAAGCGGCACGGGCCAAGGGACGTACTGGCCGCCACTTCCAGCAGCTCCCAATGGCCTGGAGCAGCGAACCGCAGCCACTGGGAGCTGCAATCAGCTGAACCTGCAGACGCGGCAGGTAAACAAACTGGCCCGGCCTGCCAGGGGCTTTCCCTGCACAAGCGGCGGACCAATTTTGGGAACCACTGACCTAACTCTTATTGAATAATATTTTTCTCTATGAATATCCTTACTGAAATCAACGGCACTGCTCAGAGTAAGATAGTACTCAGTTTTGAATAAGTATCAGAATTGTGCCCAATGAGCTTATTCAAGATGTGCTCACTGTAAGGGCTACAACATCTAGCTCAAATAAATCGTAACATTTCTCTTCATTTCTGCAAAATCTGAAGGGGGCAATGAGAAGCGTGCGTCTGTATCTAACGTTTGGGGTATAGCACTGGACTGGCAGTGAGGACCTGAGCTCTCTTCCTGGCTCTGTCCAATCATCTGTATGACCTTGGGCTAATCTTAATTTCCAAACTTTTAGACATGGGCTTTGATTTTGTGTGTCTCCATCTTTGCGTGTTCAATTTAAGATACAAAATGAAGGCTTGCAGGATCAGTCTCTAATTCTTCTGGTGGTGGTTGTCTCCTTCAGACTGCAGTCCAAGAATCTCAGTATCTGACAGCTAAAATACAAAGTCCAAATGGGTTTTACTGAACTTAACTGGTGGATTTTTGACACTGGAAAGATATAAGAGGACAAAGAGCCTGATCTTGGAAGGTGTTGAGCATCTCCAGAGACCTACTGAGAGTCCTTATTTCTGAGCCTGCATTTCAAACCTAGTGAAGAAATGCTTTATATGGTCAATGTTTACAACAGCCTTAAGCAATTTCAAAAAGGAACAGCTCTAGCTTTAAAGCATTCTGGGTTTTAAAAGGATTAAGAAAAGATTGAGTTTCTTTTAATTTGTTAGCTGAACTTTGTCCTTATCACTCTGGTGCCAAAACAGTCAGTGATTTCCTTTATGCTTTGAACAATATACACTATTGTGTTTTAGATGTGACCAATCCAGTGGTCACTTAATTCTTCTACCATACATCAGTTATTAAATTTATTTGATAACATCAGTAAATATAAATATATATTAAAAACGCTTCTTACTCTGAGTTGCTTATTCTTGGGTGTTTATATTAACTGTTTGTAATGGAATTTTTTTTTGGATTAAACTGTACACTTTAGGCACAGGTAACTATTTGGTGCCTGTATGGTGCATTATACAGTTATGTTTGAAAACCCTGGTATGTACTATTTAGTTACTAACCATGGCCCCTCTTCTGCTAATACAGCCATGCAGGGAGATCTCTGCACCTGCATGGAGCCCTGTTGCCTTCAGTGTAGCTTCTATCCTATACAGACATTCACCAGCATAGAGCCCGTGGCAGAACTGGCACTTAGGACTTGTCTACATTACCTTCTGGATCAATTTATCACGCCTAGTCTAGGGCTGTCCATAAGAGATGGTCTAGTTCCCCCTACTTATTTTTGGGTTCTTGTCCCATCAGTGTATTTGGCTCACTGTGGTTATAGATTCCTAGTTATCATGCACATACAGCTCTTCTTCCTGCAGATTTCACAATTTCCTAGTTATAGTCTACATCTTCTTCAAACCATTTTAACTTCATGAACCAAACCCAGCCTGACATAATTATGTCAGGCTACTCTATGTCCATGATAACCTTCATGTTACATATATTAGTGAGACACCTTGCAGGGAAAAGTTCTGCTCCAGAGGTGGTAGGAGGGTATGAAAGAGGAGCTACTCCATCAGCTGCTCAGAGTACAGGATCATCCCTTCCTGTGGGAGGGAGTTGAGTGGGCTAGGGTTGACATCTTTGGTTGGGTGTATTCCTGGAGGCTTCATCATAATCTTTAATTCCTGGATACTCCAGGAGGGTTGACAACACTAACCAGAGCACAGAAAGTACAGACTCTATTTCCCTAGCAGTGCCCTCCCTGCTCCCAAGGAGGGACTCGTGCTGTCCACATCTCTTTGTGCATCAGCAGAGCCTGCACAGAACAGTAATAATTCCAGGCTGTACAACTTTTCCTAGGGACTCTCCATGGGGTGGATATCTTATTAGCTACCCCTGGCCCTTGAAAGCAGAGCCACTCATTCTCCACCCCCTGCCTGCTCCCTTCTAGCTGATTCTGATCCGGTAGCATCTCAGAATAATATGGTGCCATGGAGGCAGCTGACAACTCTCCTTCTGTAAGGAAAGTGTGAGATTCCACATGCAGATTTTGGGGTACAGTGTAATGCAAGAACAGTACTGGCCCTACAGGGAGCTAAGCAGGAATTCAATGGAAAATATCAGATCAACAATAAAATAGAATAGTTTTTTTAAAGCTTTTAATTGTTAGTAAATTAATATACAGTGCCAGTTATGCAGTAAATGTGCATGGAGAAGCAACAGTATATGAATACTATAGCAAACAATGTTACATTTGTCAGACATGGCCGTATAAAATCCAAGTAGATGTACCTGTCAGAAAGCTAAAGAAGGTCAGACTTATTATGCCTTTTGCATGAAGACAACAATAGAATAGTCCTTCTCATAATATGCTGATATTAGCCACTGCTATTACTGCTGATGGAGTGAGAGGCCACTCATTAACATGGTGGTAAAACGGGGGCAGGGGGAGCACCTTGTACGAAATGAATGTTACCCATCAGGTGTGATGTCACTGTGACACAAGTTCCACCTACAGAATTGAGGCCACTGGGAATGCATAAGGCATGTCAGCTTGGTGATGCAGGTGGGTGTGACAGGGACCCCAGGGTGCAACATGGACTGTGGGACCACTGAGCCTTCCAAACCCCATCAACCTGCATTGCCTATCTCAGGGTGATGCTGATGTCAAGTTACAAACCTCTGACAGGCACTGCACTTACACAGACGTCCACAGACAGTTGAGTTACATGAATGTTCTTCTAGCCACTCATGAACCATCAATAGACAGACTCCAGCCCACACCCCAGGACTGTACTGTCTTATACTGCTCAAGGCTCCCTTGGGCAGTGCAAATTCATTAAATAGTTCATCACTCCCTCAGTGTGGAGTGGACTCACGCTAGCCTTTGTAAACTGAGCTGGGATTTCCCCAGCACTTAAACCAAAACACACAGTTTTAGGTAAAATATAAAAGATAGATTTTTTTTTTTAAGTGATAAGTAGCAAGTGTAGAAATCAAAGTTGGTTACTTAAGAAAAATAAAAATTAAATTTGCAGGGTACAAACTAAACAGGATTTGAATCAAGCAGTGTCTCACCCTAGCAGAGGGTACAATCAGGTTACAAAGCCTCAGTACACAGGCTGGGATTACCTTCTAGCCTGGAACCACCCTTCCCCAGTTCAAAGACTTGTCTACACTTACCAGGGGATTAATGAGCGGTGATCAATAAATGGCAGTCGATTTAGTAGGTCTAGTGAAGACCTGCTAACTCGACCGCTGATCACTCTCCTGTCAACTCCTTGATCTGGTGGAGTACAGAAGAGTAGGGGGAGCTTCTCCAATAAGTAGGTCTAAGCTATGTCAATTTGAGTTATGCTATTCATGTAACTCAAATTGTGTGGCTTAGGCCTTGTCTACACTACAGGGGAAATTTGATCCATGTCTTCCAGACATTCCTCCAGGTGTTGAGCTGGGGTGGAGAGATGACAAGTGATGTCTCTTCTCCTCTTTTATATTTTCTTCCAACATGCTGGAAAGATCTTTTCTGTGACATGGGGGTTAGGCAGCGCCCATTGGTCAAGCAGTCTCCATTGCCTATGTGCTTTCTATGATAAGCCATGGGGAGAGTGGATTCCCTTTAAGGGGCCATCAGCATGTCTGGCTGGTCCTTTGTTGCAATTGAAAGGTTGGCTGTGGGCCTCTTCCAACCTCACAACATATCTCAGTAACACACACAACAATGCGTCATAATTTCATGTATAATGACCGCACATACAGTCCAATGGGATATTAATGTTCAACAGATCAAGACTTTTAAAATGATACCTCACAAGGCATACTTTGTACAAAACATATAATTATGTGACAGTGGTGAATATGGGGGTTCCAGGGTGCTTCTTTGAGGTACAGAGTGTCACAATGGGAAAGTGTATTTCTTTGTGTGTGACTGGCTACAAGCCTACAGAAAGCTTTGTAGCTTCAAGAAGTTCATCAGCCTTAACTCCCATTGGATTTAATGGGATTTAGAGCACTTTGCATCTCAGGATCAGACCCTAACTGAGTTATTTAGTAAATAGCTCTGCATAACATCTAGCAAGGAAGCATAAACAAGTCACCAATCTATACTCCATTTGATATTTCAGGACCCCTTATGCCCAGTCTGGGAACATAGGAATTGCCATACTGGTAACTTTCTTACTAAAACTAAAGTGTCAATGCAAATCTTTAAGAAACATTTTCGATTTCTGGTTTCAGAGTAGCAGCCATGTTAGTCTGTATCTGCAAAAAGAACAGGAGTACTTGTGGCACCTTAGAGACTAATGAATTTATTTGAGCATAAGCTGTCATGGGCTACTGCCCACTTCATCAGATGCATACAGTGGAAAATACAGTAGGACGATTTTATATACACAGAGAACATGAAACAATGGGTGTTACCATGCACACTATAACGAGAGTGATCAGTTAAGGTGAGCTATTACCAGCAGGAGAGAAAAAAAACCTTTTGTAGTGATAATCAAGATGGGCCATTTCCAGCAGTTGACAAGAACGTGTGAGGAACAGTAGGGGGGAAAAATAAACATGGGGAAATAGTTTTACTTTGTGTAATGACACATCCACTCCCAGTCTTTATTCAAGCTTAATGTAATGGTGTCTAGTTTGCAAATTAATTCCAATTCAGCAGTCTCTCATTGGAGTCTGGTTTTGAAGTTTTTTTGTTGAAGAATTGCAACTTTTAGTCTGTAATCGAGTGACCAGAGAGATTGAAGTGTTCTCCAACTGGTTTTTGAATGTTATAATTCTTGATGTCTGATTTGTGTCCATTTATTCTTTTACGTAGAGACTGTCCGGTTTGGCCAATGTACATGGCAGAAGGGCATTGCTGGCACATGATGGCATATATCACATTGGTAGATGTGCAGGTGAATGAGCCTCTGATAGTGTGGCTGATGTGGCTTTGTGGCAAGGATAGGTTCCTGGGTTAGTATGTTTGTTGTTTGGTGTGTGGTTGCTGGTGAGTATTTGCTTCAGGCTGGGGTGCGGTCTGTAAGCAAGGACTGGCCTGTCTCCCAAGATCTGTGAGAGTGATAGGTCATCCTTCAGGATAGGTTGTAGATTTCTGTTGATCTGGAATTATAAATGGTTTTCTGTACTTTCGGGTAGAGCACTTTCAGTAACTCCATGTTTTATATGACCTATTTTAAGCAAACAACACAGAATGAAGTAGAATTACAGTAAATATATTCTACTCGCTATAAAAAGCGCGGATAAATTATAGCATCATGATGTTGTTTTAAACTGCCATCTGTATCATGCAAAAAGAACAGGAGTACTTGTGGCACCTTAGAGACTAACAAATTTATTAGAGCATAAGCTTTCGTGGGCTACAGCCCACTTCATCGGATGCATAGAATGGAACATACAGTAAGAAGATATAGATATATAGATATATATACAGAGAAGGTGGAAGTTGCCATACAAACTATAAGAGGCTAATTAGTTGTAATAGCTCATCTTAACTAATTAGCCTCTTACAGTTTGTATGGAAACTTCCAACTTCTCTGTATGTGTGTATATATGTGTATATATACACACACACACACACATATATACACACACACATATATATATACACAATCTTCTTACTATATGTTCCATTCTATGCATCTGATGAAGTGGGTTGTAGCCCACGAAGCTTATGCTCGAATAAATTTGTTAGTCTCTAAGGTGCCATAAGTACTCCTTTTCTTTTGCAGATACAGACTAACACGGCTGCTACTCTGAAATCTGTATCATGGTTATCCAAAGGCACCACCTAGGGGTTTCATGTGGTACTGTAAAGTATTAACTTTTATACATTCCATACAAAGCTAATTGACAAATAGTGGCAGCATTTGGTGGCTGTAAGTTAACTAGTTATGCAAGAAAAGAATTTCAGCCAGTCATACTCCAGATGTTCAAACATTATCACCCCTGGCAAATGCCAGGGCCAGATTTTGATAGATACTGCTCTCAGTCATACCCACAAATCCTCATTTCTTATGCAGTAGAAGTGCATGCTACAGGCAGAGTAAATCCTTATATGCAAAAGTCAACAGAGTTTTACCAATGCTTAGATAGAAGACAGCTGAGAGTAGATATTGGGCCCATTGTTTATATAGTGATAGGAAAGACTCAAGTTATTAAGAGTTCATTTTGGCTGCTTGTATGAACTACCTGACCCTCTTGAGTCTATAAAACTAAGTGGAAATTTTACAAGAACAGACTGTCTAATGATCCGGGCCTAGTCCTGGCTAGAAATAGAGTGACAACAGCTTATCTGATGCACTCTTTTGGTGCTGCCCAGGAATTAAACTTTACCGCCTTCTGCTCCAAGTGCAAGACACACTTCTTTGTCCTGCCTTCTAACAAACTTACAGCAGCATAGATATTTAAAAACCCCAACCAAAACAAAACAATGTGCACACAATTCTCCTCATGGGGGAGAGGGTTAGAGAGAAAACAAACCACACACAACAGATCTTAGTCATCACTTAATGCATGACTAGAAGGTATTCTCATACCATAGTGGATGAGGCAGTAGAAGAACCTAAATAAAATAGTCCTACCTAGAAATGCACAGATTTGCCAAGATGAAGAAGTTTCTAGAATATCTTAGAACCTCATAGCTTCATTTTGAATGCTTTAAAAATAAGGTAGGGGTGTGTGTGTGTGTGGTGGGGGAGTAACATCTTGCCTTATTTTTTTGTTTTTACAGATTAGTTCATCTTATGTGCAATTGATTTTCATACTCCCCCTGAATAATTTGTTTTCAATATCAGCCTATGCACATTAATCAACAGATGGGACTGAATCAAAACTACAAATGATTTAAAAAATGAAAGGTACAACCCCCCCCCCCCAAAAAAACAAACAAAAAAAAAAACCTTGCATCCTCATGTTTAAGGCACTGGAGTGGGATGAGGAAATCTGGATTCAATTCCCAGCTCTACCACAGACCTCCGGTGTGTATAATCACTGTGCCTTTGTTTCCCTTGAGGATTACGCTTATGTTCCCCTACCTTTTTTCTGTCTTGCCAATTAAATTACACACTCTTCAGAGCACAGACAGCCAATTAAGATGTGTTTATACAGCACCTAGCATAATGGGGCTCTGATTTTGGCTAGGCCTCTAGACACCTTTATAGTACAAATAATAAACAATATAAGGGTATAGCTCACATCTGGATCTAGATTCTCATACTACTACCAGGCTGCCCAACAGGAGATGTCTATTTAGCTATTCAGTTCTGTTGTATTTTTATTAAAAACCAAGTCAAACCAGTCAGTTAATTTACATGTGATAAAACTAACCAGGTATCAATATGTTACAGTGCAAACTATTAAAGAACACATCCACAAATCAACCCTATTCGTAAACAAAAGTGCCTGTCACAAAATGGCCACCTGATTGCTGAGCTACATTTCTGAGAACACCACAAGCCTAAGGTCAAGGTTCACCAAACTTCCAAAGTGGAAAAAGTCCCAGCTTCAGCATACCTCTGTTATAATAAAGAGGATTTGTAAGTGCCAGGAGGGCATGTTCCAATGTTCAGGCTCTCACTGATTATGCTTTATACAAAATATGCTTTTTACTTGTAACCAATTTGGTGCATTTTAACTCTTAAAATGTATATTTCACCTTCTTCTCTGGGCTGTATCACAGATCTCTCTACAATATTTACTTTTCTCCATATATAATCAAATATTTTTAAAGGGTCAGAGCTAATTAAACATTCTTCTTTTCTCAGGGCACTTTTTCTTTCATAGTAAAACTTGCATTTTTCAGGATTAACCCAGGTCATGCCTGAGCAAAAGAAAAATCTGCTGGCCAGACAAGAGAGAAAATCCCAGACACCTGCTGGCAGAAATCTGTGTTTTCAGTCCCATTTGCTTCTATCCTATCCAGACATAATATTTATAGCAATCCTTTAAATCCCAAATAAGAACTATCAAGCTAGTTCTTTAAAGGCCCACTCCTTGCCTAAATGATTAAAGTGCATCTCCCTGGAAGGATGGTGTTGATCCATCCAGCAAAAGAATAGTGTTAGTATGTGTCTCTGTCTCTGTCTCTCTCTCCTTCTATCTATTAGAGAGAAGTGAAGAACTGGAACACACTTGCGGTTGGGATGGTGGAGTCAAATATAGTAAAACAAATGGATGAATATATGGAAGTCAAAAAGTTAAAGGAGGGTTTTCCTGCTTATTTTAGGGGCCAGGAAAAGAGTGTTTCAATAATGGGAGTTTCCCCTCCCCAAGTCTTGCTTAAAGGCAAACTGCAAAACTAAAATTAAAATGCAGTCAAGCACTGATTTATATGCTGCATGCCCTTATTGATCCAGCCATGGGATATTTTCAGCACAGCAATAAGTTTTAACAAACCTGATTTTTACTTCCTTTTTCCCCTCTGATGTATCATAGCATTTGTGATGGTATAAAAAAAGTGCCATCAGTTGCATGTTTTGCACAGTGATTTCTGGCATCTGTGGTATCACAGGTAATACTGACACTTCATATTTAGTTATTTTTATTTCTAGTTATCTTGGGAGTCTGAATTTTTTTTGCATACCAAAAGTGCAGTTTAGGAAACTATTTGCAAACTTTGCTATCATAAGAACAATACTGTGTATTGCAAGATTGAGTGATCATCCCTTTTTGGGCAATTCTTGGGTAAGTGTGATTCTGTTTTTTGCTGTGCAGGTGTCTGCATAGTAGAACTGGAAGACAGGCTCTGAAACATACTTCTTTTGTTGTGTATCCTCCATTATTCAGCAAAGAGTAGCCAAAACTGGTAGGGAAAAAAACTCCAAAACCACAGACTGAGTAGATAAAGAGGAAAGGATACAGCTTTTTCTTTTTTCTTATTTTCTTTTTCCAGGTGACCTGTAGATTCCTTTAATTTCCGTTAGTACTCAAATTGTATAGCTCTTATGAGTCCACTAGATGGTGCCATAGTCATTGTAGATATTTGGAAATCATGTTCTGTGCTATAATTTGTTTGACTGTAATTCACAAATTCACTCATTTTTATCCACATTTTGGTATGGATTCTGCAAATTGAGGGTGTTGGGAATAAGTAGCTAGTTGGCATTAATTATATATGCCCTAATATTGCAAGGATGTGCTTGTTTTGTCACTGACTTCAAAGGGGTCAGGATTTTACCTTATGCACAGCTGCCTTGAAGTCAATGGAACTACACTCTTTTTGCAAAAAGTTGAGAACTTTATGGACTTATGGGACTTATGGGAGACGACTCATATGGAGTCTCATGCATAATATATTTGTTGATGCTTAATAATTTTCTTAGAGATTATGCAAAGTGGAAAGGTCTTGTGCTTGTAGAATGAGAAAAGAAGAAGTTCAGTAATTCTCTTATGTCCTTAAATCAACTGTGATCCTGTTGTTGGATCTGCCTGGTGAGACCCTTGCAAACATGTGGCACCTCCTGGAAGTCAATGAGACTGTATGTGCATAAGATAGTTCCAATTGCAGGATCATGCTTTGAATTAGTCCACAACTCCAGGAGAGGTGGCTCAGTAAAGAATGTGAGAATTCTTGTATGTATACACCTGTGCTAGGAGCATTAGGAGATGCATGAACATATTTGATCTGCTATTGCAATTAGTCAAAGCTGGCATAATAAAAAAAGGTAATGATTTCAGACATCTCTAAGTTTCTTCTTTCAATTTCAAATCCTTTCCCTCGCCTTATCAGTAACTAAAGTCCAGGGCAAGTTTATCTTAAAATCAAGACCTTTGAGTTACCCATGCATTTAAAAAATGGGAACACTTTCTATTTTAAAATGTAAATTTTTATCCTCACATGATTCAAACCAAGCTCACTTGATTTTTCTTAACACTGTAAAAATACAAAATGAAACAACTCCATCACAAACCTTTGTGCTGAGATTAAACATGAGAAATTTGAGCCCTGAAGGAATTTTTTTTTTACAAAACTGTGGGATAGCCTTAAATCAATAATCTCTTTCTTTATACTTTTTCCTCATTTCACACAATCTCCCATTGCTTTTGCAATGTGAACTTCACAAATGTGGTTGTTTTCATGGTAACATTTATTTTAAAAAGTAATGTAACGAAAGTTTCTTCACCAATAGTGTACACAGCACTTTGTGGTTTATACCAATGGCTGAGCTAAATACTAGTTCTTGGTTCCATCTGGAAAAAGAAGTGAATCTTAGATCATGTATAAATACTCCATGTGCCTACCCTGTAATCTGCCTTGGAAATTCAAACATTGAGAAAAGCAATAGGGATTTGATCCTCTATCATTCAGATGTCTCCATTGTCATGAATGGGGGCAGGACCAAGTCCTAATTTATCTATCCAAGACTTGCATAGAGCCCTTTGCCATGTTAATATAGCCCAAAGACTTCTTTTCTTCTCAGGTCTATTCATAGTGCCTACAATTCGTAATAACCATAATGAGCTGCTCACAGAATACATGTTGCTATTACTGCCCACTCCTTGTTCGTTACACCCACTTGTGTCTTGAATTAAATTTATGTTACAACCCCCTTCCACAGAGTTTAGATCTGTCTGTTTATACAGTGCATATCATAGTGGGGCCGCTGGGCAGTAGCATAATATAAATAATGAGTTAATAAAGATGGGTGTTTGGTACAAAGGGGCGGAGGATAGGTAGGGTAGAGGGAAAGGAGGACATAAAAACTGGGAGATGAGCTGGCCTTTGGGTGCTTCTCTAGGCAGCAGGGCTATGTGTAGCTGGCAGCAGGGGTCAGGAAGGCAGTGGGGAGTTCCACTGCCCATCCCTGTACCTGAACCAAGCTTTCCCTTTCTGCACTCCAACCCAAACAATCCCAGGATTTAACTGTAGAGTGGAGGAATTTGTGTGTGTTGGGTATGAGAATGTTTGTTTGGGGGCTAAGGCATATGAGTCTAGGTTGCTTTGGATGTGAATGTTGTTTTAAGGGTGTCTTGCTGGGTTTTCAGTGTAATAGAGAATGTACATACGCAACTTTCCCTGTGTTGAAGTTTTTGGGGTAGGTATGTAGTAATCACACTTCTCTACTTCACCATAAAGCCGCTCATACTCACAACTATGGCAGAAGATGGACATGCCCTCTCTTTTTGGCCCAATTTGAGGGCATTGAGTAATAATTGTCTATGGCTAATCAGGCACTAACTTTAACCATACTTTTTGTCATTTGCTAAAAACAAAGAGTTCCCCATGACACAAAATATTACTAAATACTTAAATCTGGATACTTGGTTGTGTGTGTAGGTTGGTTTTTTTTTTTTTTTTTTTTTTTAAATTACCTGACATTGTTACAGGGATATAAATGGTGGAGTTTCTCTTGTATGGGAAACACATGCCAGGAACTTATTTTTTTCAGAAAACCAAAATGATCTTGAATTTGTCACCTTTCTCTGGACTGAAATTTACAGGAAGGACTTGATCATTATCCATTAAATTTAACAGTAATTACCTATGTGTACGGAAACTCAAATAGACTTCTGTGATTACAGAATCCTTTTAAACTGTCCATGGAAGTTCAAAACACATCCTTTGTTATTTAAATGTAGAGCTATTCAATTTTTTTTTGAAATTTAACAAAAAACGGACAAATGTTTTGCAAAACTTATCCTGTTTTCATCCAGCCCTGTTTAAATGGCATTTTCATATAGTCCGTTCAGCATGAATCAGGCTAAAGATAACTCTTTGCCTAATCAGCCTGCCAGTTACTGCAGGGCTCAATTTACCAGGCTTAATTGAAACTAAGACACTGTTAAGTTCTAGGACAGTCCATCTGTTTAATTCATTTTGTGTTATGATTCTCATAGAATATCAGGGTTGGAAGGAACTTCAGAAGGTCATCTTTGAGCAGGGGGTTGGACTAGCAAGACCAATCCCCAACTAAATCATCCCAGCCAGGGCTTTGTCAAGCCTGACCTTAAAAACCTTTAAGGAAGGAGATTCCACCACCTCCCTAGGTAACTCATTCCAGTGCTTCATCACCCTCCTAATTTTTCCTAATATCCAAGAAATAGTTTTTCCTAATATCCAACCTAGACCTTCCCCACTGCAAGTTGAGATCATTGCTCCTTGTTCTGTCATCTGCCACCACTGAGAACAGCTGAGCTCCATCCTCTTTGGAATCCCCCTTCAGATAGTTAAAGGCTGCTATCAAATCCCCCCTCACTCAAGAGGTCATCTAGTCCAACCCCCTTCCCCAGTCAGGACCAATCCCCAACTAAATCATCTTTGGGCTTTGTCAAGCCTGACCTTAAAAACCTCTAAGGAAGGAGATTCCATCACCTCCCTAGGTAACCCATTCCAGTGCTTCACCACCCTCCTAGAGAAAAAGTTTTTCCTAATATCAAACCTAAACCTCCCCCACTGCAAATTGAGACCATTACTCCTTTTTCTGTCTTTCTGTACCCACCCACGCTATTGTAATCTCCAGCCCTGATGCATTCTCAGGTCTATGCCCATTTCTGCAACTCTGTAGACAAGCACTGAGACCAGTGTTGTAAAGTCCTCCAAGAAGGGACGAGTGGAATCCTACTACTTCCTCATCTCAACTGAGGTGCCTTCAGGAGCCAGCGTTGCCTCCAAAGTGGGCAGTGCTGGTCAGGAAGGGGGTGTGGTCAGGGCAAACAAGGGATGTTCTGATTCAGCCTGTCTCCTGTAGACAATGTGTCATGCAGGATGTTGTGGAATCCACTTATCACTTACATTTGCTACCCCTGTAAGGAGCCCGAAGAGTGGGGTGACACTGCCTGTTCTTGCCCTGTGGGTGAATTGACTGAGCTAGCTAGCACAGGAAGGTGTACATTATTCACACCTAGGTCATTGGTTCAGCCCAGGTTGGTAAAGGACTGAAGTCATTACCATCTGACAGACAATAAGACTCTTGCTCTTTGTTGGGCTATTTTGTTAGTCATTTCATCAGCCAACCTCTAGAAGACCACTTCTGCAGTGGAAAGTGACAATATTTAACAGTGCATGTTACTCATCAGTTTAGGGAAAGAGGTGAAGGGAAAAAACTGTCTCTATTTGAAATTGCACAGGAAATATAGTTAGGCAGAATGCAATTATCCTACTTGGCATCTGGTCAGAGAACCGGAAATAAATTTCCCATCCTTCCTTTCACACGACTTAGTTTCTTCTGTGGGTTTAGCATGTGTGTTTTATGGAGATACAGGGATTCACAGCTGTAATCAGAGAGAGATGAAGAAACTCAGAAATGGTTTGATCTAATCTCAAACTCAGCCTCCCTATCCCTCTGAATCATTTTTAAAGATTGCATTGCAATGCATTCGGACCAAACACACAGCTGTACATAGAACCATTAGCCAGGGTTTCTTTCCCCCCCCGATCCACCCCGCCCCGGCCCTCTTTTTATAGGGTTTTTTTGGTGTGGCAGAGAGATGACATTTTTATGATTGCAGGTATAGAGAAGCTGAGCACGTGCTGATGTAACTACATAGAAGAGATGAAGTCTGCAAAAGTTTGGACATGGATCAAGATCTGAACTTTCCCAAATTTCATCCAGACTGGGCATTAAGGAACCAAGGTTTTGGGTTGGGCCAACATTAGCTAGGCAGTTACAGATCTTCTATTTCTATACCAATGAAAGTCCTGTGATTAGTCCCTCTATTAGTTTATTGATATTATTTAGATGATGGCTCCATAATTCAATCTGTTGGCGTGTGTCTACTCATTTTAAATCTGCCTGCATTTTGCTTACATTTATGGACTCTTCACTTTCAGCTGTCTCATAAATTTCTTCTCTGGTCTTCCCAAAAGATAAAACTAGAGAGAAATTCCAACTGGTCCTAATGATTTATTTCTGTTTAGTTAGGACTTCTGCTTTCTTGACCTTGAAATGACCCATGACAATGATATATTTTCCCTGCTAGTTCTCATTCTTTCCATTTTGAACAGAGTGGGAAAAATCATTTAATATGTTAGTTATCTCCTCTTAACGTCAAGTTTCACTTGTGCCTCATCATTTCCCATCCAAAAGTCACTTATTTCATGATCATGACAAGGGTGAAAAAGAGAAGTTAGCCAATATATGTATGAGTTTTAGATAAAATTTGCAGGTTGAATATTGTATATCTCCATATAATGCATAGTATTAATGGTAATTAATATTAGAGGAAACTGGTAGTAACCCCTAGTTTAAGGCTGCCTCACTTCCTGGTTCCAAGCTTTAACTGTTTGGAGGGCATTTTCGAAGGTTGGTCTCTACCTCACAGTGGATATTTTTAACCGGTCCAATGAAAATAGTGCCACTTTTTGTTTTTGTTTTGCAGAATGAGGTCAAAAGAAAAGAGGAGGTATTACCAATGTTAACTTTTTTTTTTTTTTTTTTTTTTTACTTTTTCAAAAGAGCTCTAGCACTTTAGGTGCACAGACAAAATTAATCCTACTCCTGATAATAACCTGTGGTTCAGGGCAGGAAGGCACACTTGTCTGGCAGCCAGGAGACCATGAGGCCTGAGATGTGACCATGAGGTCACATCTCAGCATGTAACACATCCCCGTTAATGTCTGATAGGCAGAGATTAACATATTTCTGACACCAGCTGATGGAGGTATACTTTAGCTCAAGTGACACAGGTCTGTGCTGCAGTGCTGAAGGTCTTGGGTTCACTCCCTGCTGATTCATAAATTCCAAGGCCAGCTGGAACCATTGTGATCATCTCATCTAATCTAACTTCTGAGGCCTTAGAACTTCCCAAAATAATTCCTAGATCACATCTTTTAGAAAAACATTCAATCTTGATTTAAAAATGGTCAGTGATGGAGTACCCACCATGACCCTTAGTAAATTGTTCCATTGGTTAATGAACACTTTATTTCCAGTCTGAATTTCTCTAGCTTCAACTTCCATCCATTGGATTGTGTTATACCTTTCTCCAGTAGATTGAAGAGCCCATTATCAAATATTTGTTCCCCATGTAGATACTAATAAACTGTAATCAAATCATCACTTCTCTTCGTTAAGATAAATAGATTGAGGTACTTGTGTCTATCACTATATTTGTTTTCTAATCCTTGAATATTTCTTTTAGTTTCCTCTGAACTCTCTCCAATTTTTCAACATCCTTCTTGAAATGTAATATGCAGAACTGGACACAGTATTCTGGCAGAGGTCACACAGTACCAAACCAAGTAAAATAACCTCTTTACTCCTACTTGAGATTCCCCTGATTCTCCCAAAATCACCTTAGCTCTTTTGGCCATAATGTCACAGTGGGAGTTCATGTTTAGCTAATTATCCACCACAACAGTAAAATCTTTTTCAAAGTCACTGCTTCCCAGGATAGGGTCCCCCATTCTGTAAATATGGCCTACGTTCTGTGTTCCCAGTTGTATGCATTTAGTCATAATAAAATGTGTATTGTTTGCTTTTGCCCACTTTACTAAGCAATCCAGATTGCTCTGAACCAGTGATCTGTCCTCTTCATTATTTACCACTCCCCCAATTTCTGTGTCATCTGCAATCTTTCAGTGATTATTTAGTTTTCTTCCAGGACATTGATAAAAAATGTTAAATATAGGGCCAAGGACTGATCTCTGTGGGACCCCACTGGAAACACACCCACTTGATGATGTTTCCCTGTTTACAGTTACATTTTGAGACCTTTCAGTTAGCCAGTAATCCATGTAGTATGTGCCTTGTTAATTTTACAGCATTCTAGAATTTAAATAAAAATTTTGTGTGGTACCAAATCAAAAACCTTACAGAAATCTAAGTATATTATACCAATGCTATTACATTTATCAACCAAACTTGTAATTTTATCCCCGCAAAAATTAATTTGACAGGATCGGTTTTCCATAACCTAACTTTTGCAAATCAACATGAGTTTATCTTCCTTTAATTCTTGGTTAATTGAGTCCCATATCAGTTGCTGCATTATCTTGACCAGAATTGATGTTAGGCTATCTATCAGGTTTATAATTACCCAGGTCATCTGGTTTACCCTAAACACTTTCTTTCAGTCTTCTGGAACTTCCCCAGTGCTCCTAGACTTATTGAAAATCAACATTAATGATCCAGCGAGTTCCTCAGTCAGCTTCTTTAAAACTCTTGGATGCAAGCTAACTGTACTTACTGATTTTAAAAATGTAGCTTTTTAGTAGCTTCGGTTTTAACATCCTCCAGGAGATACTAGTGTGATGGAAAGAATATTATCCCCATATAATGAGACTAGATCTATTTATTTCCACAAATACGGAACAAAAATATTTATTGAACACTTCTGCCTTTTCTACCTAGCAACGGACAAATACCATTGTCAGGATTCTTTTTGTTCCTAATATATTTTAAAAACTCCTCCTTATTGTCCTTCACTCTGCTGGCTATAGGTTTCTCCTTGTGTTCCTTTGCTTCCCTTGTCAATTTTCTACGATTCCTAACTTCTTTATATTTGATGAATTTGATTTGCCTTTACCTTTCTTCCATTTGTTATATTTTAGAGCTGCCTTCACTCTTCCTTTAGCCCAAATTGATTTTTTTGAAACCAGTATGGCCTTCTTCCTCAATTGTGGGACAGTGACTTTTTGATCATCTAGTAAGTGTTCTTAAATGGTTCCCAAATATCATTCACATTTTTGACTGAGTTCTTCCTCCCAGCTGATTTAGCTCATAATCAAAGTCTTAGAAGTCAGAAGATGAGTAGTAAATGAAGCAGGGGATTGTAGAAAGAGAAAGTTTGGCCTTGTGGTTAAATCAGTTGACTTTAGAGAACTGTATTTGATTCTATACAGTTTCTTAAACCACTGCTGTATCTGAACACCTTCCAGGCATGCATTAAGTGATGTGACGAACGTCGGTCATGTGTGGTTATTCTTTCTGTCATGCTCTCCCCAGGGGAAGAATTGTGGATGCAGTAGAGCATTTTGTTTGGATAGTTTTTTTTTTAAAGTATATTTTTCTATGTTTATGTTAGAGAAGACCGGTCAAAGAAGTGCTCCTTGCACTTGGAGTGGGAGGTGGGGAGCTTTGTGATGGTCCTTAATTAGCATAGAAATATACTACCAGTTATACTACCCAGATGGTAACAGTGATTGTGAAATGCTCAGGGAGATGAGAGGCTGCAAAGGGAGAAAACTCAATAATAGGGGATTTAAACTATCCTCATATTGACTGGTATATGTCACCTAAGGAAGGGATGTAGAGATAAAATGTCTAGACATGTTGAATGACTTCTTTTAAGAGAAGCTTGTCCTGTAATTCATGAGGGGAGATAAATTCTTGATTTAATACTAAGTGGAACAAAAGATCTGGTTCAGGACGTGAATATAACTGAACTGCTTGGTAATAGTGACCACAATCTAATTAAATTTAACATCCTTCTAGGAGGAAAAGTGCCAGAGAAACCCACCACAGTAGCATTTAACTTCAAAAGGGGGAAGCTAGTTAAATGGAACAGTTACAAGGGTGAAATGCCTGCAAACTGCATGGCGGCTATTTAAAAATGCCATGGAGGTTTCAGCTAAATGTATACTCCAAATAAAAACAGTAAGAGGACCAATAAAGTCATCATGGCTAAACAACATAGTAAAACAGTAGTTAGAGACAAAAAGGAATCATTTAAAAATTGGAAGTCAAATCCTTGTGAGGAAAATAGAATAGAGCATAAACTCTGGCAAGTCAAGTGTAAAAGTGTGATAAGACACCCCAAGAAAGAATTTGAAGAGCAACTAGCTAAGGACAATGTAACAGTTTTTTTTCTTTTTTTAAAGAATATCAGAAGCAGGAAGTCTGCCAAACAGTCAGTGGGACCACTAAGTGATTTGAGGAGCATTCAAAGAAGACAAGGCCCTTGCAAAGATGCTAAATGAATTGTTTGCACCTGTCTTCACTGTAGAGGCTATGGGGGAGACCCACATACCCAAACCATTCTTTCTAGGTGACAAATCTGAGGTAGTGCCCTAGATATCAATAGCGAAGGTTTTGGAATGAATTGATAAAGTAAACAGTAGTAGGTCACCAGAACCAGAGGATATTCACCCAAGAGTTCTGAAGGAATTCAAATTTGAAATTGCAGAGCAACTCACTATGGTATATAACGTATCACTTAAATCAGCCTCAGTACCAGTGACTGACAGGTAGCTATTATATGGCTATTTAAAAAAATGGCTCCAGAGGTTATTCTGGCTATTACAGGTAATTTCAGTGTCAGGCAAATTGGTTGAAAGTATAGCAAAGAACAGAAATATCAGACAAACACAAACATGATATGTTGCGTAAGAATCAACACCGCTTTTGTAAAGCGAAATCAGGCCTCGCCAATTTATTAGAATTCTTTGAGGGAGTCAACAAGCATGCAAAAAAGGGTGATCCAGTCAATACAGTGTACTTGGACTTTCAGAAAGCCTTTGACAAGGTCCTTTGCCAATGGCTCTTAAGCAAATGAAGTAGTCATAGGATAAGAGGGAAAGTTCGCTCATGGATCAGTATCTAGTTAAGATAGGAAACAAAGACCATAAATAAATGTCAGTTTTCACAATGGAGAAAGGTAAATAGTGGGGTGCCCCAAAGATTTCTACTGTGACCTATGCTGTTCAACATATTCATAAACGGTCTGGGAATGGGGCATGAAGAGTGAGGTCGCAAAAATTGCAGATGGTACAGAATTGCTTAAGTCTGAAGTTGGCTGTGAAGAGTTACAAAAAGATCTCACAAAACTGGGTGACTGGGCAATACAATGGCAGATGAAATTCAGTGTTAAGTGCAAAGTAATACACATTGAAGAAAATAATCCCAACTATACATACAAAATGATGGGGTATAAATTAGTTGTTACCACTCAAGGCATTGTTGGAAAACACACGAGGAAATAAATAAATCTGTATTTAGTGCAGGGTTTGGATGGTGGGTAATAAATACAGCTTAGTGCCATACATTGAACAACAAAGATAAAAAGAAATATTCAACATCTGTTTCATTCACTGAACACATTCCAGCCTGTAGAAACATTAACATTAATAATCACTTCACACCATGAAAAGGCAGACATCTGAGTTGGAAGACATCACCTTTAATCGGCATACACCACTACTAAGCACAATTCTGGACAGATAACCTATAGGGATTTAGGCAAGGCATCACAACTCCTGCCATGCAATATGCCATGGGATTTTTAGTGACCACTAATAGTCAGGAACTTGTCTTTACATTCTCAATCTCTAGCAGCCTAGTGCACCCTGTTATCCATATTCCTACTTGTTGTAGTAGCCAGGCAAGGTACTAATAAACTTCAACAGGACTTTAAAAAATAAAGTGGAAACCTCTTTTCCAAGCTGCTGTTGCACCTTCAGTAGCTCTCCCTCAGCCTCTTCAACTCCTCCCCCTCATAGAATAGCAGGGTTGGAAGGAACCTCAGGAGGTCATCTAGTCCAATCCCCTGCTCAAAGCAGGACCAATCCCCAACTAAATCATCCCAGCCAGGGCTTTGTCAAGCCTGACCTTAAAAACTTCTAAGGAAGGAGATTCCACCACCTCCCTAGGTAATGAATTCCAGTGTTTCACCACCCTCCTAGGGAAAAAGTTTTTCCTAATATCCAACCTAAATCTCCCCCACTGCAACTTGAGACCATTACTCCTTGTTCTGTCATCTGCTACCACTGAGCATAGTCTACATCCATCCTCTTTGGAATCCCCTTTCAGGTAGTTGAAAGCAGTTATCAAATCCACCCTCATTCTTCTCTTCCGCAGACTAAACAATCCCAGTTCCCTCAGCCTCTCCTCATAAGTCATGTGTTCCAGTCCCCTAATCACTTTTGTTGCCATCCGCTGGACGCTTTCCAATTTTTCCACATCCTTCTTGTAGTGTGGGGCCCAAAACTGGACACAGTACTCCAAATGAGGCCTCACCAATGTCGAATAGAGGGGAATGATCACATCCCTCGATCTGCTGGCAATGCTCCTACTTATACATCCCAAAATGCCATTGGCCTTCTTGGCAACAAGGGCACACTGCTGACTCATATCCAGCTTCTCGTCCACTGTAACCCCTAGGTCCTTTTCTGCAGAACTGCTGCCTAGCCATTCGGTCCCTAGTCTGTAGCGGTGCATTGGATTCTTCCGTCCTCAGTGCAGGACTCTGCACTTGTCCTTGTTGAACCTCATCAGATTTCTTTTGGCCCAATCCTCTAATTTGTCTAGGTCCCCCTGTATCCTATCCCTACCCTCCAGCGTATCTACCTCTCCTCCCAGTTTAGTGTCGTCTGCAAACTTGCTGAGGATGCAATCCACACCATCCTCCAGATCATTAATGAAGATATTGAACAAAACCAGCCCAAGGACCGACCCTTGGGGCACTCCACTTGATACCGGCTGCCAACTAGACATGAAGCCATTGATCACTACCCGTTGAGCCCGACGATCTAGCCAGCTTTCTATCCACCTTATAGTCTATTCATCCAGCCCATACTTCTTTAACTTGCTGGAAAGAATATAGTGGGAGACCGTGTCAAAAGCTTTGCTAAAGTCAAGGAAAAACACATCCACTGCTTTCCCCTCATCCACAGAGCCAGTTATCTCATCATAGAAGGCAATTAGATTAGTCAGGCATGACTTGCCCTTGGTGAATCCATGCTGACTGATCCTCATCACTTTCCTCTCCTCTAAGTGTTTCAGAATTGATTCCTTGAGGACCTGCTCCATGATTTTCCAGGGACTGAGGTGAGGCTGACTGGCCTGTAGTTTCCAAGATCCTCCTTCTTCCCTTTTTTTAAAGATGGGCACTACATTAGCCTTTTTCCAGTCATCCGGGTCTTCCCCCGATTGCCATGAGTTTTCAAAGATAATGGCCAATGGCTCTGCAGTCACATCCACCAACTCCTTTAGCACTCTCGGATGCAGCACATCCGGCCCCATGGACTTGTGCTCATCCAGCTTTTCTAAATAGTCCCGAACCACTTCTTTCTTCACAGAGGGCTGGTCACCTCCTCCCCATGCTGTGCTGCCCAGTGCAGCAGTCTGAGAGCCGACCTTGTTCATGAAGACAGAGGCAAAAAAGGCATTGAGTACATTAGCTTTTTCCTCATCCTCTGTCACTAGGTTGCCTCCCTCATTCAGGAAGGGGCCCACACTTTCCTTTACTTTCTTCTTGTTGCTAACATACCTGAAGAAACCCTTCTTGTTACTCTTAACATTTCTTGCTAGCTGCAAC
Source organism: Lepidochelys olivacea (assembly GCF_965140295.1). Classification (NCBI taxonomy): domain Eukaryota; kingdom Metazoa; phylum Chordata; order Testudines; family Cheloniidae; genus Lepidochelys; species Lepidochelys olivacea. The sequence continues at coordinate 28,498,490 of NC_140415.1, forward strand.
TCCAGGTGTGATTTGGCCTTCCTGATTTCACTCTTGCATGCCCGAGCAATATTTTTATACTCTTCCCTGGTCATTTGTCCAATCTTCCACTTCTTGTAAGCTTCTTTTTTGTGTTTAAGATCAGCAAGGATTTCACTGTTAAGCCAACCTGGTTGCCTGCCATATTTACTATTCTTTCTACACGTCGGGATGGTTTGTTCCTGTAACCTCAATAAGGATTCCTTAAGATACAGCCAGCTCTCCTGGACTCCTTTCCCCCTCATGTTATTCTCCCAGGGGATCCTGCCCATCAGTTCCCTGAGGTTGTCAAAGTCTGCTTTTCTGAAGTCCAGGGTCTGTATTCTGCTGCTCTCCTTTCTTCCCTGTGTCAGGATCCTGAACTCAACCATCTCATGGTCACTGCCTCCCAGGTTCCCATCCACTTTTGCTTCCCCTACTAATTCTTCGCGGTTTGTGAGTAGCAGGTCAAGAAGTCACATTGGCTCATACTGAGGGGGCTTAGTGACTGTGCCTAACTTTGATATGCTACCACACAGGTTTACCCATCCATATTAATGAAGCCTAGCGGTCCTAGACAAATGGATCATTATGACACTATCCACTATGTGGAATCACCAATCTTTTGACTATTCTCAGATGGAAATAGATGGGCTTTCTTCTGCCATGGCTATTTGATCATCCACCTAAGTGCATGTGGGCAGATGCCCTCCAGAATAAGTTGCAGTAACATCCCTTGCTATATCTAGGAGTGAAGCCACATAGAAAAGTTCTATCTGATACAAAAAGCAGCAACCCTTTCTGCTTAAAAACACAGGTCACCATGTACATGCCCCTGTACCCTGCTTTCTACACAGGCAAAATTCCCCATCAGATGTATAATACATGAATATCAACTTGCTCTTGCAAATGATGGCAGTTGTTTTACTTTTGGTTTTAGAGATGTTTAGACAGGTGTGTGTATTTCTTACCTTAAAAAAAGCAAAAAAGGGGAAATAAGCAAGGTGCTATGAATTGTCCCATAGTGAGGCTTGCACACCTCTGGGAGAGAAGAGAACTACCTCATGAGCAGATGGCCAGCTGGGTAGATCAGCCATTTTAGTGATAGCTCTCACCATATTTTTTTAAGACTTTCTTTTTATATTAGAGGAATTAGCTCATACCATCCCCCAGATAATGGGAGGGATCAGAGGCACCTCTCTCACTCAGCTGTCCAAGTCGTGTCACACAGGCATAATCACTAGAAGTATCTGCACATAGGTATAACGTTGGCATATTTTTTATGGCTTAGGCCTGGAAAACTGAGCAAGAAAGGACCAGTGCAAGCACAGGTGTTAAGGATAGTTGTGTTGGTCAAGTGTTCTGACGTTGAAAGCCTGTTAAATGTTTTCTATCTGTAACTTCAGGCAAACTACGAGTTCAAGGGTGAAGAATTGCAAGTATGAGAAAAGAAATGAGAAACAGTAACTCCTTTCTGGGAAAAGCATCAGAACCAGGTCTGGATTAAGGCGTAGATGTTAGTCTTGTGCATAAGGCCCCGGATCCTAGAGTCATGTCATGACATCAGAGTCTCAGCTTTCATTTTTTTAAATAAGGACATTTCTAGCCCTCCTGGTTGGGACAAAAAGCTTGAAAGTCAGAAGTTAGTGTGAGTGATGTGGGCTGCACATCTGGTGGAGTCTGTAGGCTGTCTCAGATAGCGCTGAGAGGAGTGAACTGCTCTTTGCATCTCAATGGAGTGTTAATTCCAAGACCCACTGCTCTGAGTTGCTCTGCTAACACCATTGCAACAGAGGACTCTGTGTGTGGCAGGAGAAAAGTGCAGTGGGCCTGGCTCAGCTGTCCAAGCCGATATAGCTGACTGATGGGGTAAATACTGGGGTGCCTCGCTATCCTCCCTTCCTCTCAGGGGGAAAATGGGAAAATCCTGGTGGGATTCAGGGGGTCCCTGGCTACTGACCCTGACTTTCAAGGAGTGCCACCGCTGCTTTAAATGGGACTGGGCTTGGAGGCCGGTTCTCTGTGCACAGGTGCTGGAATTGTCTTAATTTGGCCTCAGTCCATACCAGCTTCTAGCAAAATAGACATGAGATCAAGTGGGATATTGATCTGGCCCTCTCTATTACCTTTGTGTTTCTTAAACACAATTGAATTAGCTGATAGATTTTTATCACTATAATATAATAATGTTTGATAAATACATAAATGTGATTACAGTTAAGGCTATGAATGGCTTGTACAGAGTTTAGACTCTTGCCAATTGTTTTTCCTGTTCAATAATTTTCTATAAAATATTGAAGCCTGAGAGAGGTTTTTTTGTTTGTTTTTGTTTTACCAACATCCTGTAGCCAAAAAGCACTGAATTATTTTGAAGTTAGAGTTCTGTCAAAAACGTATTGAAAAACTGGAAGAATTGTGGCAAACATCCTACAATATAATTTTAAACATAAAAAACAGATTCCAGAAAAGCTGAAAAAGCACCATGGTTAATAGACAAAGGGGGATTTTCAGATGCATAATAAATTGTGAAAGAAGGAAATGCAGTGGGAAGTTAAAAGAAATGGAAACCAGATTTAATTACAGAAGATAAATATTTTGCCAAAACATTACAGGATTTTAGCATTTCTTGCTAACACAGAGCAGCTTTGTTTCTCTAAGATAATGTTAAATTTATTGGAAGGAAAACCTCTATTTGCTTTAAATGCCTTCATGCTCCAAATACTGACTTTGTACCATGTCCACTCTGAGGAAAAACATTTCTATAAAAGGGGGAATCTTACTCCAAAACCACACCTATATTTAGACCTTTCAGTTGAAATGAAAGATACTGAATGAAATTCACCTTGTTGGTTGTGGTGCCACTGTCTTAAACAAGAGGCATTTGTTGAGGAAAACAATGGCAAACTACAGACACAAACAGGCTTCTGCACAGCTTCAGCTAGTACTTTGTCTCCCTTGTTTACCTGGGAATATACCTTATCTGGAGCTCTGTACCACACACAAACATCTAGTTGCAGGTCAGAGAAGGCCTAATGGTGGGAGCAGGAATAAGGCTCTGGTGGTTGGAGCAGGAATGATAGCTGGGAGTCATGCCAGGGATCAGAGTTGGAGTCAGAAACCAGGAGTTTGGCCTAAGATCTGAGCTGGAATCGGATCAGGAGTCAAGCCAAGGGTCAGAGCCAGAGTCTGAAGCAGGGAACAAGAGCAGGGTCTATTGTCCCTGGTCTGTTGCTACTGCCAGGTTGCACAGACAGCTTCCCAAACCTCCCTCCATGCTTAGGTAGTGCACCTGGACCAATCAGAGATCATGAGGGGTGCTGCCAATTGGGCCTTCCATGGGCAGTCCTTCCTATTGTGCTTAGTCCTTAGGGTTTATAGTACATGGATCACAGCTCTGCCCTGGCTGCTGGGTAATAGTGTGGAAGTGTCAATCACCTGCAACCCTAGAGACCTGGCACCTAGTCCTCCTACTCCTTACAAGAAATCATATTGCTCCTCTCTTGAGTCCTCTTCCTGGAAGCAAGATGCCTTTAGACAGATAGATAGAGAGTGTGTGTGTATAAAGGGCTGTCAAGCAATTAAAAAAATTAATTAATTATGCAATTAATCGCACTGTTAAACAATAATAGAATACCATTTATTTAAATATGATTGGATGTTTCCTAGATTTTTCAAATATATTGATTTCAATTATAACACCGAATACAAAGTGTACAGTGCTCACGTAACATTTATTACAAATATTTGCACTATAAAAAACAAAAGAAATAGTATTTTTCAATTCACCTCATACAAGTACTGTAGTGCAATCTCTTTATCATGAAAGTTGAACTTACAAACGTAGATTTTTTTTCTTACATAACTGCACTCAAAAATAAAACAATGCAAAACTTTGGAGCCTACAAGTCTACTCAGTCCTATTTCTTGTTCAGTGAATCGCTTAGACAAACAAGTTTGTTTACATTTGCAGGAGATAATGCTGCCCGCTTCTGGTTCACATTGTCACCAGAAAGTGAGAACAGGTGTTTGCATGGCACTGTTGCAGCTGGCATCACAAGATATTTACATGCCAGATGTGCTAAAGATTTATATGTCCCTTCATGCTTCAGTTACCATTCCAGAGGACATGCATCCATGCTGATGATGCGTTCTGCTTGATAACAATCCAAAGCAGTGCGGACCAATGCATGTTTATTTTCATCATCTGAGTCAGATGCCACCAGCAGAAGGTTGATTTTCTTTTTTGGTGGTTCTATAGTTTCCACATTGAAATGTTGCTCTTTTAAGACTTCTGAAAGCATGCTCCACACCCCATCCGATCAGATTTTTGGAAGGCACTTCAGATTCTTAAACCTTGGGTCAAGTGCTGTAGTTATTTTTAGAAATCTCACACTGGTACCTTCTTTGTGTTTTTTGTCAAATCTGCAGTGAAAGTGTTCTTAAAATGAACGATATGAGGTGAATCATCATCTCAGACTACTATAACATTAAATATATGGCAGAATGTGGGTAAAATAGAGCTGGAGACATCCAATTCTCCCCCAAATTTAATTAACACATTATTTTTTTAACGAGCGTCATCAGCATAGAAACATGTCCTCTGGAATGGTGGCCAAAGCATGAAAGAGCATACGAATGTTTAGCATATCTGGTGTGTAAATACCTTGCAATGCCATCTACAAAAGTCCCATGTGAACGTCTGTTCTCACTTTTTGGTGATGTATATAAGAAGTGGGCAGCATTATCTCTTGTTAATATAAGCAAACTTGTTTGTCTTAGCAACTGGCTGAACGAGAAATAGAACTGAGTGGACTTGTAGGCTCTAAAGTTTTGCATTGTTTTGTTTTTGAGTGCAGTTATGTACGAAAAAAATCTACTTTTGTAAGTTACATTTTCATGATAAAGAGATTGCATTACAATACTTGTATGAGGTGAATTGAAAAATAATGTTTCTTCTGTTTATCATTTTTACAGTGCACATATTTGTAATAAAAATAATATAAAGTGAGCAGTGTACACTTTGTATTGTGCAGTAATTGAAATCAGTATATTTGAAAATGTAGAAAAATATCCAAAAATGTTTAATAAATTTCAATTGGTATTCTATTGTTTAACAATGTGATTAAAACTGTGATTAATCATGATTATTTTAATCGTGATTCATTTTTTAAGTTAATCACATGAGTTAATTGTGATTAATCAACAGCTCTAATATGTATATGTATGTTTCTGTGTGTGTGTGTGTAATTAATTTAATGGGCTAATGGACACTTTTAGACTTGGCATGAAATAGCAGGCATTTTAGGAAGGAACCTGAGAATCTCAACAGCTATGAGGTGAAGCTACAGAAAATTAGCTAAGTAAAACAGTAAACATATGTTCTTCAGTAGAACATATGTTCTTCAGTAGTAAGTATTCTTAGATTCCAAGGCCAGAAGAGACCATTGTGATCATCTAGCCTGACTTCCTGTATATCACAGGCAATAGAATTTCCCCAAAATAATTCCTAGAGCAGATCTTTTTGAAAAACATCCAATTGTGATTTAAAAATTGTCAGTGATGGAGAATCCACCACAATCTTTAGTAAATATAGAGTGTGACGTAACAGTGAAAGTATATCATTCTCATGGAGAATGTCAAGGTCAAGGAAATAAACATCAGACAAACAGAAATAAATCTGTAGGCTCAATTGAAATTTATCTTAGGGTTTATCCTTTGGACAACCAATGGGAAAAAATACATAGGATGGGTCAAATACAACCAAAGAGCTTGATAAATATGTGTGAAATGTTCTTGAAAATGTCAGTTGAGCTAGCAAGTGCTGATAAACTATCGACAGACTACAGTCAAGAAGAACAATTATGAAGCTATCATAAAAAACAACATGCCAAATACTAATCTATGTCATGAGAATAATCAGAGGACTCTTGCTGCAGTCTAGTAAGTATGGAAAGTGTCTACTTTCAGACATTCCTAATTTTTCCAGGGTAATAATTAGTCATATTCGGCCCTCAATTAGTAATCTATGTGACCCCTTTGAACTCAATGGAATTGCATGGGTATAACTTGGGTCTGAATTTGACAATAAATTTGCCACTATAAGTAACGCTAAATGGAACACTCAGGATTTATATATCAGTTTGCAATATAATTGATCAAGAAACATTTTTTTCAGCTGTGTATTCTGGCATTGATTGGATTATTTGGGCTCCAGTGAAAAAGCCACTTCTCACATTTTATTTTCACCAGTGGTGGAGGGGGTCAGTTTTCAAATGTGAGCAGGCATCTTAGCATGATGTCAAAACAAGATATGTAGAGACTCAAATTGGGTGTGTAGTCAGCCACATTCCCATTTTAGCCTCCTCTGCTTTGATGTCAGCAGGAAAAGCAGGATTTAATTGACCTATTAAGGTACCCATGTTTGAAATGTTAGTCTTCCTCCCTACTGTCCACATCTGAAATTGTTTGCAATGTGCTCTGTCTCTGTCCAGACCCAGTTGTTAATGTTGTCTGTATAAGGTTTTTTATTTCTAGCTCTGTATTTACTGTTCCCCTAGGCTGTCTTAATGGTGTTAATCTTAATGGTGGGCAGCACCATTTCTCTGTATTGGTAAAATGTTCCTGGCTAACTCTACTCATGTGTTTTGATTTGCTAAATAAATTAAATATGGATTTAATATGTAATAATTACAGTTTACATCACTTCAACCTACCCTGAGCCTTAGGGAGTTTAGCTTTGCAAATCAATATTCTAGCTAAAATCTAGGCTTAATGTATTACACCCTCATCTCAAATGCTGTTGACATGATCTGTAGAGATGAAACAAAGTTAGGGCTTATTTTCTGTTTGTTCTTTTAAAGCTGTGACATGCCTGCCTAATACAATGTACACCAAACTCAATGGGAGTCTTTCTGGCATCAATGAATTGGTTCAGACCCAGTAAACCAAGCTGCAAAATCATTTACATAGATGTAATGTAATATATGTATTCCCACAAACAACAAAAAAGTTATTAAGTAGTTATGGTTGCAAAAGGGCAACATCTTCTCACACATACCACTAACATTGAAGAAATTTCCAGTTAAGATATCCTGCTATAACCTTTCTTAACCACCACACATTCACCAGTTCCACTGACACACTCTACCCCTCTGTTAATAAGTCCCATATACCTCTAACATGTAGAGTAACAAATACACACCATGATAATACTTTAATGCAAACCCCTAATTGTGACCTCCAAAATATTAACATACATATCCGTGTTTCATGTACTGGTGAGGTATATGATTTGTCACACTCAAAGTAGCAGATGAAGCAGTGAAGTGGTTAAACTTCATCTCCATATGGATACTGGATAATACTGGATAATACTGGATAATTTTAATAGGCCTGACACTGCATAGCAGATCATAACAAGACCTGTTAGCAGGTATTAGAACTACATACAAATTTTGCATATTCAGTATAGAGACAGTGGAGACCAGCTCAGTTAGGGGAGAAATTTCAGGCTATTTTATTTTCTGTTGTATGGATTACTGTAAAGCCAAAGCCCAGGACGTGGGTAAATCTGACATTATCCATCATGGGTGGGCTTTATTTGAAGCAGGATGGGAATTCCGATGGAAGATACCCAATTCATCTAATTCTTTTCACAGAAGTTTGTGTATTAGTTCATTATGAAAAGTTTCCCAATCTAGATGGAGGGAATGGAGGAAGATGTTAGTGCTTTAGTTTCCCTCTCTGTTTGATTATTAACTCTTTGAGGACTTCATGTGAGACATCTGTAGCAGTGCTTAATTTGTAATGAAAGAAGTTCTGGGGCTCAAGCAATTAGGGGCCCAGGGCTCAAGCAATTTTTTTACATTCATAACTGATGCAGCAAGCCTGGAGATGCTGGGTCTATGAATTGTCAAACCTAGAGGTGCCAGGGCTCAACCCTGGCAAGCTCTGGCATAAATTAAGCACTGATCTCTAGGAATGACTGACAAAACAGAGCCTTTTTTTCTTTGACTTTCTGGCTCGGTATATACTGTGGATTTCCCCCATTTTGCTATTAACTGATGTTATGAGGAGGCACAATATAGCATCAGGGCAATAGCTACTGGGCACTTATGGGTAAAGTGATGCCTTTTGTATAGTTTGTATATAGGCGGCTTTTTGAATGTTTTGGGATCCTTTAGGATGAAATGCACTTTATCCATAAGGCAAGGGCCAGATCATACATCTGTGTGGAAATACTCTCACAGGGCCAAGTTCCCAAGAACAGTGTTCTCTAAATTCTTCTACTTTCTCTACCCTGCTCTGAAGAAACTGAGGTCAGGCCCATGAGCCCTTCAGACCTCCTGAAATCCACGAGTCATGGGGATTTTCCGTGGGCACTGGGTCATTCATGCAGATGCCCTGTGCCTGTGGGTTTCCTGCCTCTCTGCCCCAGCCCCCTGATAATGCATCACCATTAGAGCAGTGCTGGCATGGACTCCCCAACTGGCACCTCCCCCTTCAAATGGGCTCCCCTGTGCCCAGGGGACTCCACAGAAAAGCTCATATAGTGTCTGATGTATTCATTTTCCTCCTCTGTATTCTCTGAGTGTGGGAGGTGATGATGGTGTCCCCTGACCCCATTCTCTCCCTCCTGAGACTCACCGAAAACTCTGTGCTCCAAGGAAGGAGCAAAACTTCTGTGGAGATGACTGAGCTCCCTCCTCTGTGGAGCGGGGAGATCCAGGCATGGAGGGTCCCCTCTGCAAATGTATCCCTGAGCTTGATCTAGTCCTGGGTGCTCATTTTGGCCGAGGTGTAGCTGGGGCCTGACACACCACCTCCCTGTTGGAAGGCACTGATCCTGCTGGGAAGGGGTTCGGTGGAATCTGTGATTCAGTTAGAACAGCTGGTACCCAGCTAGATATTAAGGAGGTGAGAGTGGCTTTTTACAGAGAGAGCCTAATCTGGGGTTGGAGCAGTGTTGAGGGAGAAACTCTAGGGAGCAGCAAAGCCTAGGGAGAAGGCATAAGCTGAACTTGGTTATATTACTAATAATTCCTTTGTTAATAAAGCCAAATCCCGGGAAGGGAATAGGTATTGGGACTCTGCACAGTGTGAGGGCTTTGGGAGTAAGTGGGGAAGGGCACCTGATCAGAGAGGGCATAAGTGGCTAAAACATACTTTACAGCTGCCAGTCAAACAGGGAGAGGGGGAGTTGAGGAAAAGTTGGCGCAAACCACAGAGCTGCCAACTCTAACTGTTTGATCATGAGTCTTGAGATACTTTGTGTGTGTTTTTTCCTGAATGGCCCAACTCCTGAAATCATGTGATTACATGAAAATCTCAGGGTTTGTTTAGAAAACAAAACAAAAAGAAGCTTCTAGCCTTTAGGGTTGTGGAGAAAAGTTTGAAAACGTGATTTCTGAAGGCTCAAAAATCCAGAAGACAAGTAAGAATGACCCCCAAATGATGTATTATTAAAAACCAAAACATCTAATCATTTAAAAGCAAATCTCATTAATTTTTTGGTGGGGGTCCAACTCTTGATTTTTGAACACTTGGGATTGGTAGTACTAAAACCATCCTCTTCCTCGTCTACATTTGAGCACTAAAGATAAAAAATAAAATGTGATACTGTCCCACACAGAAAGAGGAGGAGAGATTAAGCAAGACTGATGCCTTGAATAGTTCTTTTCCAGATTTCTAGAGCTGCATTCATTCAAGCAATTAATAGTCCGCTAGGTACAAAGACAGGGAACTGATTTTAATAACTGCAAAAATGCATTTTTTGCTGCTATGTCCTAAGGAACAAAACTAAAACTTTTTTAAACATGTGAGCCTACATACTGCTCAAGATCCATGTGCCTACCTCCCACTGATGCTACAGGAGTTTTACAAGCTGTTTCTAGAGCAACACATGGCCCATGGCTATGATAAATGGTAAAGCTGTATGTAAGGAAAAAGATCCAGGTTGAAATCAGAGAGAACACTCTTCCTGTTTGGGAAACAATGTAGAGAAGGCTCACATCTTCTGTCAAATATAAATGTTTTTCAAGTAATCAGAGGGGTAGGACAGCTTTCAAACAGATGTGGGGCTTTCATCCCTAAATAAAAATCCATTATGTGGTTCCTAATCATTTGTATATTTATTCCCTTCTGTTCTTAAAAGCTGATATTAGAAAAAGAATGGTGTTTACAGATTGTTCAAGGACATAAAACAGGCTAAGATGCGGACAGTAAATCCCATACAACTGAGCATGGTTTAAAACATATGCTTCCGTTTAGGCTTTGGAGTAGAATGACTGATAAGTATCTAATACTCCCATTTGGGGGAAAGTCTCCTCAGTACCAGTACTGCCAACCCCAAGGGTTCAAAAATTGAGTCCGACCCTGTCCCCACAACTCATGATATTGCCTTAAAAATAACGAGAGTTTTAAAAACAATAGTTTTGGGGTCCTTTAAATTTGCCTCCTGATTTTTTTTTTACCTTTTAGAGTGCACTCAGGTCACATTTACAAGCTTTTATCTGCAATCTTGAGGACCAGAAACTGAGTTTTTAAAATGCACATAATCACATGAATCCAAGACCTGGGGCTTAAAGAAAAATGACAAATATAATAATGGTTGGCAACACTGCAGTACATAGGCAACAAGCAAGGCCCTCTGTGACACTTAAACTCTAGCTTTGCCCTTTACTGAGCACCAATAAATGAGATATTAGAGTTTCCCTCTGTTTCATGTACTGCCAGTTGGGCAATAATTTGAGAGGACTCCATGTTTCTAAAACTAAAGTGCTCTTTGTTAAGATAGCTATTTACAAAGGTGCTTCAATTGCAGCTAGCATTCCAGCCATGTCCACACAGACTGGCTTCCTGCTGCTTCCTCCAAACTCTTCGCTCCTGCAACCCGTGCTCCTCCGTCAAAGTTCCATCAGGTTGCCACATCTTCTTTTTTTTTTACAATTATTAGTGTTGTGTTTTCTTGTGCAAGCATTTGCTTAACTGCTGGGACCAGAGATTACTAGTACATAGCCCGCCATGAAGGTTATAGTTTGTATTGCCATCTCATTGTGGCCTATTAAGCCTCATAATACTTCAAGAATGCTGGTCTTCGAACCAGTCTCCTACTTCTTGTTTGTACTATTGCTATTGGTGAAGGACTTGCTTCCATCCTGTTGCTGTCTGTTGTTCAGTCCTGTTGGTCCTCTGTGTTGCTAATACCTCATTTCATCTGATTCTTCTACATCAGGCAAGCTGATGTCTGAGGTGCTTTCTAAGTACTCCTAATCATGGCCTTGGTACCATCTGGCTGGGTGGTAGAGGGTAGCATCCGGTGATACTTGCTTCTTGTGATCTGGTCAGCCTTGGAGTATCAACTCTTTTTGCTGCCTGTAGCACCCCAACTTGTTTGGTGCAGGGCATGGAGCCTCCCCCCAGAGATTGAACGGTATTATAGCATGTTGATAGTGCGCCTCTTGTTCCACAGAATCATCTGTGTTGTACTCTTTGTTGCGCCCTGCTCAGTGTATCTACCACCAGCAGCAACTTTCCTGGACAGAGCCTTATCCCGGCCTCATAGCACTGGAGTTTCACTAACGTGTGTGGGAGTCACTTGGGTGCACTTAACAGTGGCTTCTTCTTCATGCTTTCTAATGGCTGGTGACCAGACTTCATATCCACCCTGTGCCCAAAGGTGAGCTGATGCAATCATTCCATTCAAAAGAGCACAGCCAGTATCTCCTTTTCTGTCTGAGCACATCCCTTTTCTGTGCCTATCAGGCCTCTACTAGCAAACATTATGGGCTGCTGCCTTTGCATCAGTGCTGATCTGAGGCCTCTTTCTGGGGATCATACTGCGGCTCTAGCTGCTCTGCCAGCTTGTAGTACTTTCGGACTGGTGCCTTGCTTATGATTTCTTTACTCTTTCACATGCCTGTTCCTGGGTCTCTGACCATTGCCACACTGCATCATTGTGTGTTAACCGCCTGGGGTTCAGACATCTATCAGATAGGTGTGCACAGAATCTGGAAAGATAAATTGCTGGATTCCCTTCACATCTCTTGTTCTGGGGATTTCTTTTTATGGCTCTGTTTCTCAGCATCCCGCTAAAATCACTCAGAAGTCATCAGATGTCCCATACAGGGGATTTGTTCTCCCTGAGCTTCAGCTTGTCTGCATTCAGCCTAATATTCCACTCCAGCACCTATTCAGGGGTTGTCACAGCTTGGTATCATGGTCCTGGATTGCTGCTACTTAACATCTTCTTCTGCAACAAGAATGTCATCATCTACAATCTTGGTGCCTGGGAGTCCCTCTCGTATCTGGTTCAGTTTACACTAGAACACCTCTGTGCTGAGCTGATGCCCATAGGCATTCATACCCAGTGGTTCCTACCAAAAGATACAGCAAAGGTTGTCAAGTAGCTAGATGTCTCAGCTAGCTCAGTATGCCAGAACCCATTCTTGACATCTCAAAGTGTATGTTTTTGCCCTGGATAAATTTGGTAGTGTGCCAGCAATCACTGGTAGTAGGCAGAGACATCTTTTCAATGCTCTGTTAAGTGGTTTTGGTTTGGATCAATACAGATCCTCAGTTTACCTAAACGTTTTCTCGCCACTGCTAGGCTGCTGATCCACTCTGTGCTCGTTTCAGTGGGTGCAATGGTGCCTTTTTGCAGGGTTGCCAGTTCCTTCTTCAGTGGCTCCTCCAGGGCTAATAGAACTCCGTGTTTCAGTAGTCTCATGGATTGTACATGGTGGGGGGGGCAGGGGTCGGGTCTATTTCCAACTTCAGCTTGCCCTCCCGCTGCCCATCTCCTGCAACCTATTCTCCTCCTTCCAAGTTCCATGCAGGTTGCTGTAAACTCTCACAGCCACTTTTTTTTCCAGTGGAAATTCACGGTTCAGCTCTGTGGTACCTAACCCTGACTGAAGAGCCAATGTATTTTCTACATTGCATGGTGAGCTGGGACTCCGGTCTTTGGCAACATTCCCTCCTGCTAGCACAGAGCATGAGATCACAACACTCCCCATGCTCATATATTGCTCTGAAGACAGCCCACACCGACACAGACACTTAGTACTCAACTATGTGTAACACCGAGACAGAACATTGATGATGACAGCCAAGGGAAAGAGATCTCAGAAAAACTGGCAATACCCCCACAGTTTACTGTCTCCAAAGAGAAACAGAAGCTCCCCCCTCCGTGCCTCCTCCAGCCTCCTAACAGACAGTGACTCACAATGGTTTCAACTTGCTGATGATTAGGGGCTTGGGCTTAGGCTGTGAAGAATTATTTGGCTGAAAGAAATCATTTTTTTTCAGTGCTTAGTTACAGGCCAGAGTTTCTGTCAAAATATGTTGGAAATATGCCCCATTCTGATCTCTCTGCCCTAAACTGCACAGCTCAAGTAGCTCAATTCTTTCTCCTCCTCCTCTTTCCACAGTGCTCAGCTCTCTCCACCTCTTACTGCCACTCCTGTGTTGTGCTCAGCCCTAGGGACTGTCTGAGTTGTCCATGCAAGGGAAAGATCTTCGGATATAGAGGCAGAGATAGACCATCCAGAAACATGTAAATTAGGGCAAATAGGTCACTTATTTGCACAGGTGCCAACTTTCCAATGTGTCGGGGGTAGGCTGCAGTAGCTTGAGCTCAAGAGTCAGCCGTGGTAGCTGAGGCTGTAACAGATTCTTATTCTCCGAGGAGGACATGTAACACACACTCACCAGTTGGTTGCAGTTAGTCTTCCGGGCATGAGCCAAGCTCCTCAGAATGCTTTGGCTTAAAACTGCCTTCTCTCATTGCATGGGAGCAAGGTCAGGCCCCTAACGACTTAAGACATCTCCAAATGGCCATTGTTCCATTAGAAACTTTTTTCCATGTACTGAGTGACTTTCTCACTAACCGTAATAATAAATTGGTGCAGTTACATATCCCAGTCTACATTATTGCCTGGCATTATTAGTGCCCTTCATTTTGTATAAGACTATGAACATTTGCTAGAACTTTACAAGTGTTCAGTGAGGTGGCTAACCAATTTTATGGTGTGAATCTCAAACTGAGGTCTTTATTATACTAATTTGCGATACTGGTAGCGTAGGAATTATTTTATCCCAACCAGTAACAGTAAAATAAGAGGACATACAACCCTCCTGTATTGACAATATGATGGATACATGGCTCTTTCAGTGCTTTCTCACACAATTCTGCATGGAGTACTAGCATTTAAGCATTTGTAAGTGAATTAAAAACAATTCAGCTGAGACATCATACATAAATTAGAGACAGATGCCAAGAGTTTCAGAAGTGACCAGTGAATTTGGGTGCCCAGCTTGATACATTCAAAAGTATTTGATTTTTCCAGAAAATACTGAGAAACCCACCTTTTGAAAATCAGGTCACTACAGGGCATCTCAAGAGGTGCACCCAAAGTCACTAGCATCTTTTGATGTTGTCCAGGTAACACCATTTCTTTCTGGTTTTGCAGAAACTACACCCTAAGGCTCTGAATCAGGGTATCGGGTTACAAGCATTACATTTTCAAAACAAGCTCTCACTGGCTGAATCTGAGGCAGGTTGCTGTTGCTCGAGGAAACAGTAGCCTTACAAAAACGAATCCTTTCATGGAATGTCCCAGAAGATAATCGCAATATACTCCACTCAGGTCTGAATGGCATGTTGGGTTCCCTTTGTGATGAGGGGGAAAGCTTGTGTCGCATTTAGAAGCTTCCTTTTAGCTTGTTCATGCACTGCATATGCTGAAATGTTTTTGCCAGCCCTAAGAAAACTTTCCAGTTTCTAAAGATGATACAAGGACTGTTGACTTCTCACAATGGGAATCCAAGATGGCAGCTGTGGTAGAGCCCCCATAACCACTTTAGAAGCATTTGCTTGTTTGCAAAACCCTCTTATAAGATCTGACAGCTTTTTATGTACTTGTTGAGCTCTTCTGGTTATAAACCCCTAGAATTTCTGTGCACATATCTGCAACAGTTTCTCCCCATCCTCTCAAAAACTGCAAGATGTATCGCCATGATTTTCGGGCGCCAAAGGCTAGGAATGGGATCCAGAGGAAGTGTGAGTAATTTGTGCTATTTTAAAAAGTATCGAGAAGCTTTTAAACCCTAGCAATCGATTTACATCTCTTATTATCAATTTACACTTTCAAGCCACCTTTGCAATGAAAAGAGTTGCAAACTTTCTTTATATCCTCTCTCTAAAAGAACCCCAAACCTGATATTATTCTTTACATGACCAAATCATGGGTAGGCTATGACCTTGTGCTTTGCAGACTGAAAGTCTGTCTCTGCCCCTTGACATAGTTGCCTGCTTCAATGGACAAGCTCTCAAATTTTGTTTGTATTTATGCTAGAACTTCTGCTTTGTGGTTGACTTTCCTCCTGGTTCCATTGCCTGCTGTGAGATTGCTCAGATATGCATTGCCTGCAGGTTGTATTCCCTTGCATAATTATTTTCACACCTCAGTGATTTCCTTTATAGGATATGTTTTAAACAACTTTTGTTATTTTGGGCTGACACCATGAACTTAAGTCTGCTTTAGGGTTTCCTTTCCCACGATGTTAAGCTGAAAACATTTTGGCATAACAGGTTAGGGTGTGATCCATTTTAAAGAGGCACTCCATGCCAGCATAGCTTTGCAGCACTGTGAAAGGTTTCTTGCAGAGAACATGTCTTGCAGCATGATGCAGGAACTTCTTATCTAACCATTTTTCTGTCACCTTCCATATAACCTAGGGCAACAGGCCAAGCAATCTATGAGTCAGCAAGCACAATGCTACTCTAATATTTATTGGGATTAGTCAGATGGATAAGCATTTTCAAGATCTGTCCCTTTATTGTTACATCTAATCACAGTAACATCTTTTATTACACATTTAGCTCCAATGAGATACCATGGATAGGCTGAAGAGAGAAACAGATATCAGAGGCAACCTTTTTCCATGTACAAAACCTGTATACATCTGTTCTTAACAATATAAACTCTTAAACTATTGAGTGCAGATGAAATGGGGCTGGTATGGCTAAGTCATTTGCACAACTGTTTCTCATGTTGCATGTGCAAATATAGATTTGGACATGCAAATGCAGCCACAAGTTGATCTCAGTTTCCATTCTTATGAAAATCTAATACCTCCACCAAATTTTTAAAGCAGATGAAAATAATTAAAAGAATCACATCAGAAGCTGCGACTATTTTCACAGCTGGTGCCATGCCTTGAGACACAGGAAGTACAGCTTACATTTGAGTTCATGGGAGAAGCAGGAGGCTTTCAAGTAGGGTGAACATCTGTGGCCTGCGTTGTGCAGGAGGTCAGACTAGATGATCATAATGGTCCCTTCTGACCTAAATATCTATGAATCTATCTATGAATCTATGAACAGATGTCCCGATTTTATAGGGCCAGTCCCGATTTTTGGGTCTTTTTCTTATATAGGCTCCTATTACCCTCCACCCCAGTCCCGATTTTTTTACATTTGCTGTCTGGTCACCCTACTTTCAAGTGTGGCTGGAGGTTTAATTTAGCAGTGGTTTAACCCCTGCAGCATGCTCAGTATTTAGGAGTTAAATACCATTGTACTTTTAAAAATTCAATTCAAATTTATAAAAATAAGCTCCACCTGAATTTGATTTACTTCTGAGGTTACTATATTAACTCCAGCTGAGTTTCTATAGCTCCAATCACGAGGAGTCCTTGTGGCACCTTAGAGACTAACAAATTTATTTGGGCATAAGCTTTCGTGGATTAGAACCCACTTCATCAGATGGGGTTCTAACCCTCGAAAGCTTATGCCAAAATAAATTTGTTAGTCTCTAAGGTGCCACAAGGACTCCTTGTTACTTTTGCTGATACAGACTAACACAGCTACCACGCTAAAATCTATTCCTCCAATATGACTATGCAAGAGGGTAAAGGGAAGTAAGCTATCTCCTCCTCCTCCCCCATCCAACTTAACCTGTGAAAGGTTTGCCTAGATCAGGACTCTGAGTGCATTGGGAAGAGAAGGTTTTGCCAGGTCACTACTTCCCTTAGGGAATGATGGGGTGAGATGGAGACAAGAATTTTGCAGAACCATGGCTCCACCCTCTCACAAACCACCAAGCAGACTTGGTCGGGTGTAAGGGAGAGAGTATGCTACATCTGGCAATGGGCTGATGTGGCACCCCTCTCATGAGAGGACTTCTAAATCACAGTTCCATTCTAGAGAACTTCCTGACTATGTGCTGGTACATAGGGCTCCATATTCAGGGGAAAGAGTAATGTCGTGGTCTAACTCTGTATAGTAAACAGTTGCTGACTTAGAATAATAGAATATCAGGGTTGGAAGGGACCTCAGGAGGTCATCTAGTCCAACGCCCTGCTCAAAGCAGGACCAATTCCCAACTAAATCATCCCAGCCAGGGCTTTGCCAAGCCTGACCTTAAAAACTTCTAAGGAAGGAGATTCCACCACCTCCCTAGGTAACCCATTCCAGTGCTTCACCACCCTCCTAGTGAAAAAGTTTTTCCCAACATCCAACCTAAACTTCCCCCACTACAACTTGAGACCAATACTCCTTGTTCTGTCATCAGCCACCACTGAGAACAGTCTAGATTCTTCCTCTTTGGAATCCCCTTTCAGGTAGAATCATAGAATATCAGGGTTGGAAGGGACCCCAGAAGGTCATCTAGTCCAACCCCCTGCTCAAAGCAGGACCAATTCCCAGTTAAATCATCCCAGCCAGGGCTTTGTCAAGCCTGACCTTAAAAACCTCTAAGGAAGGAGATTCTACCACCTCCCTAGGTAACGCATTCCAGTGTTTCACCACCCTCTTAGTGAAAAAGTTTTCCTAATATCCAATCTAAACCTCCCCCACTGCAACTTGAGACCATTACTCCTCGTTCTGTCATCTGCTACCATTGAGAACAGTCTAGAGCCATCCTCTTTGGAACCCCCTTTCAAGTAGTTGAAAGCAGCTATCAAATCCCCCCTCATTCTTCTCTTCTGCAGGCTAAACAATCCCAGCTCCCTCAGCCTCTCCTCATAAGTCATGTGTTCCAGTCCCCTAATCATTTTTGTTGCCCTTCGCTGGACTCTCTCCAATTTATCCACATCCTTCTTGAAGTGTGGGGCCCAAAACTGGACACAGTACTCCAGATGAGGCCTCACCAATGTCGAATAGAGGGGAACGATCCCGTCCCTCGATCTGCTCGCTATGCCCCTACTTATACATCCCAAAATGCCATTGGCCTTCTTGGCAACAAGGGCACACTGCTGACTCATATCGAGCTTCTCGTCCACTGTCACCCCTAGGTCCTTTTCCGCAGAACTGCTGCCTAGCCATTCGGTCCCTAGTCTGTAGCGGTGCATTGGATTCTTCCATCCTAAGTGCAGGACCCTGCACTTATCCTTATTGAACCTCATCAGATTTCTTTTGGCCCAATCCTCCAATTTGTCTAGGTCCTTCTGTATCCTATCCCTCCCCTCCAGCGTATCTACCACTCCTCCCAGTTTAGTATCATCTGCAAATTTGCTGAGAGTGCAATCCACACCATCCTCCAGATCATTTATGAAGATATTGAACAAAACCGGCCCCAGGACCGACCCTTGGGGCACTCCACTTGATACCGGCTGCCAACTAGACATGGAGCCATTGATCACTACCCGTTGAGCCCAAAAATATAGCCAGCTTTCTATCCACCTTATAGTCCATTCATCCAGCCAGCAAGAATACTGTGAGAGACTGTATCAAAAGCTTTGCTAAAGTCAAGGAATAACATGTCCACTGCTTTCCCCTCATCCACAGAGCCAGTTATCTCATCATAGAAGGCAATTAGGTTAGTCAGGCATGACTTGCCCTTGGTGAATCCATGCTGACTATTCCTGATCACTTTCCTCTCCTCTAAGTGTTTCAGAATTGATTCCTTGAGGACCTGCTCCATGATTTTTCCAGGGACTGAGGTGAGGCTGACTGGCCTGTAGTTCCCAGGATCCTCCTTCTTCCCTTTTTTAAAGATGGGCACTACATTAGCCTTTTTCCAGTCATACGGGACTTCCCCCGATCGCCATGAGTTTTCAAAGATAATGGCCAATGGCTCTGCAATCACATCCACCAACTCCTTTAGCACTCTAGCATGCAGCGCATCCGGCCCCATGGACTTGTGCTTGTCCAGCTTTTCTAAATAGTTCTGAACCATTTCTTTCTCCACAGAAGGCTAGTCACCTCCTCCCCATACTGTGCTGTCCAGTGCCGTAGTCTGGGAGCTGACCTTGTTAATGAAAACAGAGGCAAAAAAAACCATTGAGTACATTAACTTTTTCCACATCCTCTGTCACTTGTTTGCTTCCCCCATTCAGGAAGGGGCACACACTTTCCTTGACCACCTTCCTGAAGAAACGCTTCTTGTTACTCTTAACATCCCTTTCTAACTGCAACTCCAAGTGAGATTTGGCCTTCCTGATTTCACTCCCTGCATGCCTGAGCAATATTTTTATACTCCTCCCTGGTTATTTGTCCAGTCTTCCACTTCTTGTAAGCTATCTTGCAATATATTGTAAGATATATTGCGATATCAGTTCAAACTTAGCACCAATCTTTTGAGCTGGGGTTGAACTGAGGAAGCTTGGAGGAGTCATCAGACTGAGATGCTGTTTCTAGTAGGTTGGGCAGATGTTCAAAATAATATTGTGCATGCTCTCTGAGCTCCACTAGACTCCCCCTTAGTGGGACTTGAATATGCTCTGGGGCTATGCTAGGATCTTTGGATTTGGCTCCTCTTTAACTGGAGAAGAAAAATAAATAGTGGTTCCTCCTAAACACCACCCTTGTGTGGTACCAAAATGGGATGTCACTCACAGTAAATTGTGCAGATCTGTGATGCCCAGCATTCTCCTTTCTTACTTGAGGAATGATATAGTTAACAACGTTGATATTTAAATTATCATCCCAGGACATCTGCATTAATACTTCACTTCAGTGAATGGGGTAGTTCACACTTCATATTTGGATCACGTTCAGGTTTTCTTTGCATCTAAAATAGCTAAAGATTTATTTTAAAAGCTGAGTTTCTAGAGAAAAAAACAGCAGCAGCAGCTTGAGAGAGGTGCTGGGATTCTGAACCCTGCTTGTGATGTGCAGCACACTTCATGAGTATCTGTCAGTTGTTCTGATTGTGGACACTTGGGAGATGCTCAGCCACTCTCAGGATTTGGTGTTAGGGTAGATCTGTAGATATTTCTGTAAGAAACCTTAAGTAAGGAAGGAATGAAACACGTGATCTTGTAGTGACTTAAAAGTTCAGTATTATATCTTCATTCACTTCTCTAAGCCGCAGGGAATTATTCTGTGGACAGTATTAGTAACAAAATGTAATAGACCAAAGGCAATAAGAAAGCTCTCTTGTAAAGCCATGACTCACTTGGCCAAATATACCGGTACCATGAGTGGACAGAGCTGCATTGCAGTTAATGGAATTGCTCTTGCTTATGATGGTGGCTCAGTTTCTATATTAATAATAAATAAAAATAGTACTTGGCTGCTGGACAGATAAAAGGTAATGAGTTTGAGGATATAAAAGCAATAGTTCATCTGCCTGATAGCTACTGTGCCATGTCTATAATAGAAAAGTTTTCCAAGATATGAAACTGAAGAAATTGTATCAATCTTCCTATGTTCCAGTTTAAAACTTCTAGAGGGTGGTGTACTTTGAAGCTTGGAGTGCAGCATGTAGCATAAGCTGTATATTTTGACATTTATACCCATTAAGAAAGTGATGGATACTATGCAATTATTGAAAGGATTGATTGTTCTTGCTCATGCAAAACTTTCTACTGAAGTCAATAGCATTGCAGAATTGAGCCCTGTGACAAAGTAGAGCTGTAATTATCTGTATGAATTACATGTGTCTATCTGTGTTAGACAAAATGTGATTGTGACGTTGCACCCCATAATGCTTTATAGAAATATGCTTATAAGTGTGAATATGACATAGCTGGAATATGTTTTGATGCTACATATGCCATGCAACATATCCCTGCAATTCAGTCATGTTCTACTGAATGTATTCATCCTATTCGTATGCATGTATCATTTTTATATCTGAAGTTATGAGCGTTGGCTCTATGCTTGTATTTAAAGTGTTTGCTGTAGAAAGCACCTAAGGCAGATTTGGTCAACATACCGTGAAGGGGTTATTCAAGTAATTGGAAGTACTTGGTTGACGATGGACATTGATAGACGCCAATCCACATCTGAGCTTTCGGCTTGGCCTGTAGACATTGACATGTGACTTGCCCATGTGACTTGCCCATGTGACTCCAAAACTCCATGTTGAGCTGTGATTCTACACAGGGGGAGGGGGGTGGTTTTCACCCACAAGAGAGAAACTATATAAACCCCTGGATAGCCCTCCATTTTGTCTTCAGCTGGCTCAAGAGATAGCCTCTCCACCCCCCAGAGGATACCTGAAAAAAACTGGAACAAAGGACGGTAACTACAGGGGTGTGAGTGATTGCTGGATCCAGACTAGAAGGAGGCTAGTCTGTAAAAGAAGCTTATTGAAACATCTCTGAGGGTGAGATTTCATCTGTAATCACTTTCTTACTGTATAAGGCTTAGACTTGCGTGTTTTATTTTATTTTGCTCGGTAATTCACTTTGTTCTATCTTATTACTTGAAACCACTTAAATCCTACTTTTTGTATTTAATAAAATCACTTTTTACTTATTAATTAACCCAGAGTATGTATTAATACCTGGGGGGGGGGCGGGAAAACAGCTGTATATATCTCTCTATCAGTGTTATAGAGGGTGAACAATTTATGAGTTTATCCTGTATACGCTTTATACAGGGTAAAATGGATTTATTTGGGGTTGGACCCCATTGGGAGTTGGGTATCTGAGTGCTGGCGACAGGAGCACTTCTTAAGCTGTTTTCAGTTAAGCCTGTAACTTGTGGGGGACGTGGTTCAGACTTGGATCTGTGTTTGCAGCAGGCAAGTGTGTCTGGCTCAAACCAGGCAAGGGGAAGGGAAACTGGCAGGGAAAACAGGCTCAGAGGTAGTCTAGGCACATCAGGTGGCAGTCCCAAAGAGGTTTCTGCGATCCAACCCTTCACAGTGATTTCTACAATGGTATATTAGTCTAACAAAGGGGCTCAAATAGTTTCTGACCTTCACCTGCCGAGAAGACAAAACCACCAGGCCAGCAATTAGATAAACATGAGATTTTCTGATTAGATACGCTACCAGCCCCAATCAAGGGAACAGTCATCGTGGGCGCATTTTCCTGGATAGGCCCTGCTGGATGCTCTGGGGGCAAAGGGTGATATAGCTTCAGGTACCAGGAGACTTCACACCAGGTGCCTGAATCAAAGAGCTATTGAGCAATATGACAACTGGGCTCAGATAGCCACAAGTAAGGTGGGGGCTTTCTTAAAACCAGCTTTCCAGAGAGAGAGAGTAATGTGCGTGTGTGCGTGCACACGTGCATGGACACCCACATGGAGGCGGATCTTGGTTTGCAAGGAGAACAGAAATTGGGTCTATTCTGTTTCATATGAGGAAAGCCTATGTAACTTAGCTTGTTAAATGAGACGAAATATACCTATAATCTGTTTTAAAATCCCTTTTTCCCTCCAATATTTTGTTCCAACTAATGAATACCAATACTTGGTTTTAGGAAGGCTATTGGTCACGGTATCACTGGTCCCAGGGTCCTGAAGGGGAAAAAACCAAAGGTGCTCAAAACTCAGTTGGGTCTGCAGGGGAATAAGTAGTGGTTACGCAGGGCACTGTGTCCAGGTCCTGATCTGAAAGTGAAAGAATTGAGATACCACCCTGAGACACGTAACAGCAAGGACCTGAACACTGGAGGTGGGTGCATTTAGAGAAATCAGAAACGGGACAGAGGATCAGCAGGCCCTGGATCCCTGAGAGAACTCTGAGAGGCCCATAGATGTGGCATGCCCCCTTGGTTACTTTAATATACGTTATAGCATGTTACCATGGTTCTTTAGTAAATTGGAATAAATAGGTCCACTAAAAATGGGAGGCTGAGGAACTAACGTTTCTCAGCACATCATGAAGCAAAATTGAGCGACTGGATCAAATACCTCTTTTGTACTTATAAGAAAGTAAACAGGTCTGATAGTACACACATAACCACACATTTTTCATTACCTCTGTGGCTTTCAGAAGTAGAAACTATTTAAATCAAGAGATTTAAAACAATGTCAATTTTACTCAACCCCCCAAAAAAGTTATTCATAAAACATCATTTTAAATCTTGTGTTTTTAATATCCTGTTTTGCAAGCCTCAGAGGTAACCAGCTTTTTCTTGGCTGTTTACTTACATGTTCATTCATAGTTTGGCACCAGCAAGTTTGTTAACTTTTTTCCAATGCAGATTTCAAAAATTCCTCTCCTTTAATCCGGCCTATAAATTTTAAAGTGCCTGAGCTAAACCTGACTATGGGAGGCCATTGCAGGCTTTGGGGGTGGAGGAAGCAGTCCCAAACACCTGGAATATATTACTTCTCTTATTGAAACATGTGCTGAAGACCTTTTTCATCTCTCTTGTTGTCAGTGTAAGGAGAACTGAAATTGCATCTGCTCAATATTGTTCTCTGATATTTTAGATTGAAGAATTCTGTTGGGGCAAATTCATCCCTGCTGTCACTCTATTGGTGTCAGTGGGCAGCAGGGATAAAATTAGCTCTCTGTTACTTGTGTTTTACTAGAATATGCTGGAATAAGATTACATAGCTGCTCACCTTGTTCTTCTTTGGCTCATCAGAAAGATTGGGCCAAATTATCTATCTCTAAACAGCTGTTTGTATTCACTACCATGCCACCTCAGATTCAGCTCCATCTCTTGGGTCTCCATTGTGCAATGCATCAAGTTCAGTCTCTTTTTCTTTGCTTTCAAGGCCTTCAGTCACTGACCCCCAACCTATATCTCCTACCTTGGGTTAGGTTTTTGGGTGGTGTAAATTGTCATAGCACCATTGACTTTGATGGCGTTACACTAGTTTACATCACCTAAAGATCTGGCCCCTTGCCTACTTTTGTGTTCCCTTCCTCCATCCAATCTCTTCATACGGCCAGTGACACCTGCTTTGATGCCCTCTTTGTTTCACACTCCTGCTTCCATACCTTCTGGGCTGCCTCCTATGCATGGAATGGCCAGGGGCGAAAGTGAGCTGGTACTGCGTACCGGTAAGACCCCACACCAGCCCATACCCAGCCCAGCAGCGCTTTAATGTCCCTGCCCCTTTTGCCTCCCCTGTCGGCGGCCCTGCTGGTAGGGTCCATAGGGGAAGGGCCACCAATGGCAGGGAGAAAGGGGCAGCAACATTAAAGCACTGCCGCAGCAAAGAACCCTGCAGTGCTTTAACGTCCCTGTCCCTTTTGCTCCCTCCCCAGCCGCCGATGGGCAGGGGAGGGGGTAAAGGGAGCAGCTGCCCTGGGGCCGGTGATTTAGAAGGGCCTGGGGCTCCAGACACTGCTGCTGCTACGGTAGCAGCAGCATCCGGAGACCTGGGCCCTTTTAAATCAACATGGGAGCCCCGGGTGGTGTGGGCCAGGTGGCCTGGAAGGGCTGCCTGAGGGATGCTGACACCCCCAGCCCTGCCCCTTCCACCCGAGGCTCCGGCCTCATACCGGTAAGTGGCCTCAGGTACTTTCACCCCGGGAATGGCCTGCCCAAACCTATTCAACAGTCCAACTCCTGCATCTCCCATGATACGTTGCTGTGGCAACCAAGAGGGGAGACCACCATGCATCATGTAAGATATATCATAGGTGTACACTTTGAGCTGGGGGTGTATGTGTCTGAGACAGTAGGTATGTACGTGGGGTGGTTAGCCCCTCCACTGCTCATGCTGCCATGGCTACACTCTATTTTAAGCATGCTCGCTCCATCTGACCTAGTACCGGTATGTCTCTGTGATTTGGGAATCACACCACCAACTTGAAATGTAGACATATCCATAATCTGGCCAGGAGCCCTGCCCACAGAGGCACCGGAACTACATCTCTCGTGAGGTACCACAACAGCATTTCTGGATAGAACTTTTTCTGTTTACGGATGAAGAATTCTGATTTTTTGCTGACAAGTCAACAAAATTTGGGGGGCGGGGGGGGGGGCAGGCAGAGGGAGATTCCAACCAGCCGCAGCATGAATCACCAACTTCACAATTAGCCTGAGTAACCATGAGCAAACCTCCCCACCAACAGAAAGCCTGTCTTGAACCCATTTCCAGTTCTCTCTGTTTCTCACCATTCCCTCATTTTTGCCTTTCTAACTTTTCTCACCGTTGGTCATTTTAAGATATAACAGTAACAAGCTATAATATTTCACTGAGAGTATGGGGAGAGAAGCCATCCTCATTTCTCACAGTATTTTGGTCAGTAAGAGTATCTGCCAAAGACCAGACCTACGGCATCAAACGTCTGTGACTGGAGTCCTAAGACATCACAGAATTAGACTGAGCTGGGGCAGTGTTTCAATAGCATTAAGAACAATTTATCTATCCTTGTGACTGCAAAGCTTTTTTCCCAAGGATGAGAGGGTAAACAATTTTTTCCTTTAATTTTTCTATTTCATTTGCCAAGTCTTCCAGGTTGTTTTTGTAGCACTTGGCATCCAGCCAAGAATCAAATAGTTTGAGACAGCAGCGTTTTACTGTTGGTGCCAATCCCTGCTATGAGGTCATTGCTGAAAAGGGGAAAGGATTTGGCACAAAAGTGGCCAGTGCTGAAGAGATGCCATCTCCTATTTAGTGCCTCTTGAAAGGATGAAGCGTATTGAAGAACTGTCACACAGGAATAAATATCATGCATATGTAAGAAAAAGCAGCAAACGTCTCCAGAGCATGGAGCTAGGATCTCAGCTAAAGTAGTGAACTCCTCTTTCAGCAGCCCTGTTGCTTTGAGGCTCGGGCAAATTCTTGTCTCACTATTCAGCCTCACCTGGAGACATACCCCAGCGTGTGAAGGTGTTGCAGGCAGGGAGCAGGATTTTCTTATGTGGAAATAACTTTAAACACCCCATTTTCATGTGAATGCAAAAAGAGGCCAGAGAGGATGAAAACTGCCCTATTACAAAAGCTAAAATCAGACAATTTAAGTTGAAATGCAATGATCTGCTGACTGTCTAGGTAACAGAGTGAGTGTAGCTGTGAGTGGAGATATCCGCTGCTTCTGCTATTGCTGAACTAGCAATAGAACAGGTATTTTGGCAACTATGACAGAAACAGGTGTACTAAGGCATTTTAGCCTACACTGAGATGGAAACACGCACATCTGGCTTGGGTGGGGGGGCAAATTTCAAAGGTCTGAATAGTCCGCAATGAACAAAAAGGAAATGTATTTTTTTAAGTAAAAACTAATACTACTTTTGAAACAGGAGAAGTTTTATATGCCTTGTACTTTCAGGAAGTGTACATGCCTTATTGTGTTATTCATTTATCTTCTTAATATTATGCTTTTCTTTCCTTTCCCCTTTTAATCCCTTTCTTGTCTGCCTCTGACTCTTACTTGTTGTCTCATCAAATTTGTACTGTAGTTTCTTCAGGGCAGGACCAAGGCCCAGATCCTCAAAAGTATTTAGGTATCTAATTCCTATTGATTTCAATATCTAAATACCTTTTGGGGATCTCAGCCTTTATCCTTACTTGTACTTAAGAAATGCCTAGCATACTTGGCAGAGCTCAAAAATATTAAAAAATATTAGAAATCATGCTCTTTTAAACTGCAGTAAAAATTAGTTATATAATGTTGTCTCTCCTCAAGCTACAGCAGAAATACACATTCAAAATCCCAGTAGTGTTTATAAAACATAAAGGCTGAATTTTCAAGGGGTTGAGTATAGAATCATAGAATATCAGGGTTGGTAGGGAGCTCAAGAGGTCATCTTGTCCAACCCCCTGCTCAAAGCAGGACCAATCTTCAACTAAATCATCTCAGCTAGGGCTTTGTCAAGCCTGACCTTAAAAACCTCTAAGGAAGGAGATTCCACCACCTCCCTAGGCAACCCATTACATTGCTTCACCACCCTCCTAGTGAAAAAGTTTTTCCTAATATCCAACCTAAACCTCCCCCACTGCAACTTCAGACCATTACTCCTTGTTCTGTCAACCTTGAGCTTCCACTCTCTTCAACTGGCACTTCTGAAAACCAGCCCTGCTCAGTGTTTAACATAGGGAAAGGATTTTTTACTTTCATCTCAGAACTCTGCAGTGGTTAGTCACAGTCGCAGATGGCTTCTATTTTTCGTGTCTTATAAAGTTTACTGGCTGCAACTGCACCCCTCCCCCCCATTAGAGGTACTTTGTACTGGTGGCACACTGACAATTTATTTTATCACTAGCTTTCTCTTTTCCCAACTGCCAAGGACATGAGCCAGCTTTCACTGAAATCGATGAGAAAAACTCCCATTGATTTTAATAGGAGTTGGACTGAGCCAAGTAAAATACTTTGTTCATACTTTACAGCTCTGAAACAGCTGATTTTTCACATTTGCAGGAGGAGTTTAGCTGTGTCATAAAACTGAGATGAACTAGCATGCTGGAAAATCAGGCCTGCAAATAGCACAAAGCACTTTTTATTAAGTGCAATGCTTCAGAAATATTTTCCTTTCTCCATCAAACCATTCTGACCTATTCCCCAGCCAGCTCAACCTGACTATATTGCATTGCAATGTCCAGACCTAATGCGATTAGTGATATGAGTCATATCACTAATTATTTTAGGTCTGAAGTCGTGTGTGTAATGATTGTGACTCAACACAATTTGTGCATGTAGAGCACTAGAGAGGATAAACGGTTTCCCTAACAAAAAGTTTTCTTTAGTTCAGTCTTACTTCTTAGTTTAGTTCCTGTTGCATGATATAAGTGGACAGGGAATTTCACTGAATTTCAGGGGCAGTACAAGTATAACTCTAGATTTGTATCTCTGTATGTGGAAATCTAAATATAGATATAAACACCAAACAGATACCATTAACGCCTATTCTGAGTTCTAGGAACCCCTTACAAAGTTAAAAATTCATACTAGAATATGATATTAAAACAGACATTAGACTGTCAGTGTCCCTAGAATCTTAAGCTGATTTGCAGCACACATTATTATCCATGTGAATAAATAACCCCATCCAACCTAATCCCATCCCTTCACAATGAGCCACAGACCTTCATTGACAATGCCCTGCTGGCCTCTCTCTCTCTCTCAGGAATGGGGAGAAGGAAAATAATGTTAAGTTACAAAAAGCTTGGGTTTTTTTCTAGTTTGCATATGAATTTACTTTGGAACTCTTTCAGAGGTAGATTAATGTTTAATAATTTTTAAAAAGAATATTTAAGTATTTCATTAAAGTCTCAATCCAGTAGTAGAGTGTAGTACTTAAGTATCTGTTTTCATTCTTTTGGCTGCAATGGGACTTTGGAGTGTATTTAATGTTAAGCACAAGCTTAAATTGCTTTGCTGAACAGAGATGGTCATAAGCACATATGTGCAGTTAAGCACATGCAAATGCAGTTTGCTGTATCAAGGCCAAAATCATTTTACAGTATGAGTACAGCATGGTGTGGGAACATTAGCTGATAAGTACACACCAATTGTCATGTGTGTATTATTGGGTTATAGCTTGCCAAATCCATTCAGCCTCATCGCCTGCCAATAGCTGACAGTATGGATTCTGCAGGAGGAGCTCTGGAACTTCTTTATACAATTTTTCTTAAGGCCATTTGGCCTTCTGTCTGCCTTTAGCACTTCATAAATGTTTTTTTTTCTCCCGGCTGATCAATAATAATTCTTTCCTGCTCATGCAGAACAGAACCACTCCCAAATCTCTAAATAGTAATAATAAAAAGATCCAAACTACTTGGCCAGATGAATGAAATATGTAAAACTGAGCATATCCACAGGCTTATGATGGTTTCTCTGAGACTCCACCTCAAGCGGAAGTGAGCAGAGCTCTTACTGGAACTGTTCTTCAGTAAAATAATAAGTCTGTCAGAATAACAGAACTTGTGGGTGCTATTTATTTTTATTACAATATATTCCCTACATCTTAAAATCAGTTTTCCCATAAACTTCAACTTTCCTCTTTTATCATCCATAAGCATGAACAGTAAGTAACTCCTTCACTTTAAGTCCACTTTACTGCTCACTGCTCTTTTCACCCTGGTTACTGTCAAATATTTCTCACATTCACTAACAGTTCCCTTCCCTTCCTGAGTAAACTTTTTCTCCGCCCAGCCCAGCCCAGTTGAACTGCCTGTAGCTGTCACACCCGCAGAGCCAAATCTGCCTCTGGCATAAGTAGGCACAACTCCACTTAATTCAGTTCTGACCCAATACCACCATCCTTTGGGCAGATTGTCTTCCCAGTTATTCTTCCGACTTGTAAAGTGCCAGAAGCAGTTTTTTTCCCAGCAGAGAAGAGAAATGTGGTGGGTCCCTAGATCACTGCACTAAGTATAACCCAAACTAAGAAGTAAGCACACCCACAGTGGTAGAATGTGACCATGAGATGGTTGAGTTCAGGATCCTGACAAAAGGAAGAAAGGAGAGTAGCAAAATACAGATCCTGGACTTCAGAAAAGCAGACTTAGACTCCCTTAGGGAACTGATGGGCAGGATACCCTGGGAGGCTAATGTGAGGGGGAAAGGAGTCCAGGAGAGCTGGCTGTATTTTAAAGAAGCCTCATTGAGGGCACAGGAACAAACCATCCCGATGTACAGAAAGAATAGCAAATATGACAGGCGACCAGCTTGGCTTAACAGTGAAATCTTCGGTGAGCTTAAACTCAAAAAGGAAGGTTACAAAAAGTGGAAATTTGGACAGGTGACTAGGGAAGAGTATAAAAATATTGTTAAATCATGCAGGGATGTAATCAGGAAGGCCAAGGCACAATTGGAGTTGCAGCTACCAAGGGATGTGAAGGGTAACAAGAAGGGTTGCTACATGTATGTTAGCAACAAGAAGAAGGTCATGGAAAGTGTGGGATCCTTACTGAATGGGGGAGGCAACATAGTGACAGATGATGTGGAAAGAGCTGAAGTACTCAATGCTTTTTTTTTTTGCCTCGGTCTTCACAGACAAGGTCAGCTCCCAGACTGCTGCACTGGGCAACACAGTAGGGGGAAGAGTTGAGCAGCCCTCAGTGGGGGAAGAACAGGTTAAGGACTATTTAGAAAAGCTGGACATGCACAGGTCCATGGGTCCAGATCTAATGCATCCAAGGGTGCTGAGGGAGTTGGCTGATGTGATTGCAGAGCCATTAATCATTATCTTTGAAAATTCGTGGCATTTGGGGGAGCTCCCAGACGACTGGAAAAAGGCAAATATAGTGCCTATACTTAAAAAAAGGAAGAAAGAGAACCGGGAAACTACAGACCGGTCAGCCTCACTTCTATCCCTGGCAAAATCATGGAGCAGGTCCTCAAGGAATCCATTTTGAAGCACTTGGAGGAGAGGAAGGTGATCAGGAACAGTCAACGTGGATTCACCAAGGGCAAGTCATGCCTGACCAACTTGTGGATATGGGGAAAGTGGTGGATGTGACATATCTTGACTTTAGCAAAGCTTTTGATATGGTCTCCCACAGTATTCCTGCCAGCAAGTTAAAGAAGTATGGATTGGATAAATGGACTATAAGGTGGATAGAAAACTGGCTAGATTGTTGGGCTCAATGGGTAGTGATCAATGGCTCAATGTCTAGTTGGCAGCGGGTATCAAGTGGAGTGCTCCATGGGTCGGTCCTGGGGCCAGTTTTGCTCAACATCTTTATTAATGATCTGGATCATGGGATGAATTGTACCCTCAGCAAGTTCGCAGATGACACTAAGCTGGGCAGAGAGGTAGATACACTGGAGGGTAGGGATAGGGTCCAGAGTGACGTAGACAAACTGGAGGATTGGGCCAAAAGAAATCTATTGAAGTTCAACAAGGACAAGTGCAGAGTCCTGCACTTAGGATGGAAGAATCCCATGCACCGCTACAGGCTGGGGACTGACTGGCTAAGCAGAAGTTTTGAAGAAAAGGACCTGGGGATTACAGTGGACGAGAAGCTGGATACGAGTCAGCAGTGTGCCCTTGCCAAGAAGGCCAATGGCATATTGAGCTGTATTAGGAGCATTGCCAGCAGATCGAGGGAAGTGATTATTCCCCTCTATTCGGCACTGGTGAGGCCACACCTAGAGTATTGTGTCCAGTTTTGGTACCCTCACTACAGAAGGGATGTGGACAAATTGGAGAGAGTCCAGTGGAGGGCAACGAAAAAGATTAGGGGGCTGGGGCACATGACTTACCAGGAGAGGCTGAGGGAACTGGGGTTATTTAGTCTGCAGAAGAGAAGAGTGAGAGGGGATTTGATAGCAGACTTCAATGACCTGAAGCAGGGTTCCACAGAGGATGGAGCTAGGCTGTTCTGAGTGGTGGCAGATGAGAGAACAAGAAGCAATGGTCTCAAGTTGCAGTGGGGGAGGTCTAGGCTGGATATTAGGAAACACTATTTCACTAGACGAGTGGTGAAACACTGGAATGGGTTACCTAGGGAGGTGGTGGAATCTCCATCCTCAGAGGTTTTTAAAGCCCAGCTTGATAAAGCCCTGGCTGGGATGATTTAGTTGGTGTTGGTCCTGATTTGAGCAGGGGGTTGGACTAGATGACCTCCTGAGGTCTCTTCCAACCCTAATATTCTATGGTTCTAATGTTGTACCTGGCTTCCATTGCTATAAGTAGATTTCAGTCATGATTAATCAAAAATGGGACTATGATGTTATAACTGTTGAAATTTACTTTGATGCCTCCACAATGAGTATGCAAAATACTAACTGGCTTGTGTTAGGTGAAGTAAAATATGGATTATATGGGAAAATGAAATACAGTCTCACTTCAACCTGTCTCCCTGAAAAGGTGTGAATATTTCATACAGTCCTCTGATCTAGGTATTTTGGTGTGAAATCAAAGTGTCAGGATATCTAGAGCATCTTTTTTATTATGTGACTGCTGTACACCCTTGTAATAAAAGTTATTTATTAATATAAAGTAATTTCCAACTCCTTGTCTACTTCTTCTTGTCCTTCATCAGGGCAAATCCCACCCTCAAAGGTAGCAGGACCTACTGCACTTATCTCCCAGACAGATGGGGACACAAGCATTTCTCCTGTCGCAAGCACAAAGTATATAGTTTCACATGAACAACAATCATCAATATGAGAATTTTACTGATCCTTTTCTGCTGTGCTTATTTTTTCCAATACTGTGAAAACCCTGTGCTGTGTCCTCAGCTCCTTCCTTAGTTATTTTATTTATTTAGGAGGTATAGCATGCATCTCACATTCTTGGCATTTCACAAAATTTAAAGCAACAATATTTGGTCCAAAAATTCGAACCAATATTTGTATTAAATTAACTTCCCTATAAAATCCACAATATGTGTTGACCATCCACTACTGCAGTAGCAGCCAATTCCTCTGTCTTGTGTCAAACTCAAGTAAATAACCTCAGTGCAGGAGAATTGCATGAGGTTTAAGGGAATGGAGTCATGGAACAATTCCATGGCTGCTAATGAAGACTCAGGACTGCAGCAACATCCACCATTTTTCTATGGGGTTCTTAATGCAATGGATATATGTAATTCCAAATGCACTGCCTCTTCTCCTCCATCTAACCTGCACCTCTTCGGTTGCATGTACAGAGTCATGGGCACCATCGTTTCCGGGTGATGCTGATCACTATGCAGACTGGTTGTATCCTTTCCTGCTGGCCCTTGTGCAGTGGAATCAATTTGCTTGTGCTCTACTTAAACCATTGAGAATCCATGGAGAGGGGAAGACAAAACGTGCCTTTAAATGTCCTGTTGGGATTCCTCTACTTTTTTTCTTCCTGCCTCGAGTTAAACCCCACAAAGTGACTGGAGTGAGTCTGTGAACATTTTTCCAGTCATGACGTACTGATGCCATTCTCTTTATAGAATGTTTTCAATACAGATGACAGGTGCTGGTTCCCAGGAGCTTAGTCTAATTCACACCTATGTGATATGAATGATAAAAGGATCCAGCACAAACTTGGAGCTGAAAACAAGAGGCTTGCAGAGCCAGTGCAATAATGCTTCACCAGGAAGCCTCATCCTGACCAGCAGGTGTCATCTCTATGATATTTCAGTCAATAGGCCCATTCACTGCAGTTTTTAATACCTACGCTAAGGAGATAAGATAATGAACACTTGGAGCAATCACACAGTAACTATTTGTTGTTGGTTTTGCTGTGGATTTAGATTATCTCGGGGTTTTTTCTCCCAAAGAGTCAAAAAGGACCATCATAAGATACCATTAAAAGTATAGACACAAGTAAAATTCTCTGACATAAGTGAAAAGTGTTTTAAGCGATAGCTATTCTCTCTGCTCATCTGTATTATGCAAGTGTGGGTTTTGTTTATATCTTGTGACATTTATAACTCCATTTTCCATAACTGTTATGTTCTCCTGTGCATACTTTAAATATTAATGTATTTAAAAGAAGATTGATCATTGTGTTGCTATGAAAAGATCAGGCATTATTATAACCACTTATCTGCTCTAGCCTCCACATACCGATTATGTAATATTAGCTGGACTGTTTGGTTTGGATATACAATACACCTCAATAAAATTTTAGTTATAAAAAATGTGTCCCTACTTAGGTATCTGTGTAGAGTAAGAGGACAAAAAATTAACCACTTTGCCCTTAGATAAAGTCATGGTATGGGTTGAAATAAATTACAACCTCTGCAATCCAGAGAGTGAAAATAGTCATTGGTAAACACATAACAGTCATTAACAGAATATCCAAAAGTTTCAATTTGCTTTTTATTTTATGCATTTTTAAAAATTGTTTTGATTTCACACTTCTGTGGTTAATTTAATGTCCCTGAGTGAGCAGGAGCCAGGTACTGCTCAGGTGATGAGTTTCAGACACAGCTCTGCCAAACGCTCCTCAGTCTTGGCCTGCAGATCCACATAATGGTTTTTATTTATTTTTTTATCAAGAGGAAAAAATAAATACAGGCAATTGACAGACCCCAACCTCTCACTGTTGAGATTTTTCAAAGCAGTCCAAAGGACTGCGAAATGACCCACACCCGACACAAATATATGTAAATTCCACGGTAGCACACGATTGAGACCAAAGCATGTACAAGGAGACAGCACGCTCTCAGCAGAGTGAGAACCAGGAACTCTGTGGTTGTAATCCTAGCACTGTTATTGATTGGTGTATGGCCTTAAGCAAACAATGTTACTTCTTGTGGCCAACTCCATGGACTAGAGAGGGGTGCGTGCTGTGCACAACAGGGCAGTGAGCATACGGGCAACATGAAGAAGGCACAAAGAAAAGCAGCACTAAAGAAAGAGTCTTGGACAGAGCCAAAAGGAATGCAGGGGGAGTAGGAAATAATGAAAGCACTGCTAAGTTTCCCCCACCCCTCCCCCCATTCAGCAAAGCACTTAAACGTGGTTAATACTGAAGTCTAAAGCCTGCACTTTGCTAAATTGGGGCTAAAAGCAGTAACTTAGGCAGGGTTGGAATTGTACACAGGCTTGAATCATAAGTTCCACTTCTTCTTCAGTTCCTGATTGATACACCTTGTGTGAAATTCTGCTTCCCCCCCGCCCCCACCAAAAAAAAAGGCAAAGCTCCCATTTACTTCAGGCCCAACCAGGATTTCACCACTGCATTATTTTATTTTCTAATGATAGTGATTTTTTTAGGCTGCATGCTGCTTCTAAGGGTGCCCTGAGCTATTCTTCCAAATCTCTGTAGCTCTGAATTGTATGAGCGTCCCTTTCTTGCTTCAGTGTTCTCCCATCGACCCAGCTACACTACTTGTGGAGACATCTTTCCCAGGCTGGTCTTCATGTAGCATTCAGTTAACTTTTTAAATTCCAATTCTTATTGAGATTGTGTCCAAGGGTTACTTTGGCCACCACTTGTGGAACGGAGCTCCCTGTACACTGAACCAAGGCAGTGTTCAGGTGTGTATGGACCTGGAAGCTTAAATAATTCATTTGGAATTTCTTTTGTTTTTTAGTAAACTATTGCTACCCCTTTTAGTGGGAATCTGGTGGATTTTAACATCCTTTATTACTGGTTACAGCTTCTTGGAAGTAACCAGCCTTTCAATATTCTTGAATGTGCCTGAAGAATTACTTCAGACTCTTTGCTTACCAATGACAAATATTCCATAGGGCTCAGGCATGGAAAGATATGTTGTTGTAACAGTGTGAATGAGTCCAGGCCATTCCTAAACTGCTCTTTCCTACTGTGGGGACTGTAGGGTCATGAGTCTCTCCTGTGCTGGGCTCCAACCAATCTGCAAGCCAAGAACTTGTATTCCCACAGTATTCTTGCCAGCAACTTAAAGCAGTATGGGCTGGATGAATGGACTATAAGGTGGATAGAAAGTTGGCTAGATTGTCGTGCTCAACGGGTAGTGATCAATGGCTCCATGTCTAGCTGGCAGCCGGTATCAAGTGGAGTGCCCCAAGGGTCAGTCCTCGGGTCGGTTTTGTTTAATATCTTCATAAATGATCTAGAGGATGGTGTGGATTGCACCCTCAGCAAGTTTGCAGATGATACTAAACTGGGAGGAGAGGTAGATACGCTGGAGGGTAGGGATAGGATACAGAGGGACCTAGACAAATTAGAGGATTGGGCCAAAAGAAATCTGATGAGGTTCAACAAGGAAAAGTGCAGAGTCCTGCACTTAGGACGGAAGAACCCAATGCACCGCTACAGACTAGGGACCGAATGGCTAGGCAGCAGTTCTGCGGAAAAGGACCTAGGGGTTTCAGTGGACGAGAAGCTGGATATGAGTCAACAGTGTGCTGTTGTTGCCAAGAAGGCCAATGGCATTTTGGGATGTATAAGTAGGGACATTGCCAGCAGATCGAGGGACGGGATCGTTCCCCTCTATTCGACATTGGTCTCATCTGGAGTACTGTGTCCAGTTTTGGGCCCCACACTACAAGAAGGATGTGGAAAAATTGGAAAACGTCCAGCGGAGGGCAACAAAAATGATTAGGGGACTGGAACACATGAGTTATGAGGAGAGGCTGAGGGAACTGGGATTGTTTAGTCTGAGGAAGAGAAGAATGAGGGGGGATTTGATAGCTGCTTTCAACTACCTGAAAGGGGGTTCCAAAGAGGATGGATCTAGACTGTTCTCAGTGGTAGCAGATGACAGAATGAGGAGTAATGGTCTCAAGTTGCAGTGAGGGAGATTTAAGTTGGACATTAGGAAAACCTTTTTCACTAGGAGGGTGGTGATACACTGGAATGCGTTACCTAGGGAGGTGGTGGAATCTCCTTCCTTAGAAGTTTTTAAGGTCAGGCTTGGCAAAGCCCTGGCTGGGATGATTTAGTTGGGGATTGGTCCTTCTTTGAGCAGGGGGTTGGACTAGATGACCTCCTGAGGTCCTTTCCA
The DNA here is from genome assembly GCF_965140295.1 of Lepidochelys olivacea. Lineage (NCBI taxonomy): Eukaryota > Metazoa > Chordata > Testudines > Cheloniidae > Lepidochelys > Lepidochelys olivacea. The sequence continues at coordinate 28,534,941 of NC_140415.1, forward strand.
ACCCTGATATTCTATGATTCTAACTGGTCTGGAGACTTCCAGGGCAGGTATATAAGCCCAACAGGAGGAACAGCAGCTCAGTCTGCTCAACATCACTCCAGGCCTTGGAACTCAATCCTGCCTGACAGTGGTAACAGACTCCCCAAGCCCTAGCCTACTCCAGCCCTGCTCTCAGTTCAGCCCTGTTCCTAGCCCAGCTCCAGCTTTGCTGTCACTCCAGCCCCGTTCTGGACTCCTGATTCCGGCCTGACCCTTGGCTCTGACCGCTAAGCCTGACTGCCACAGTTTTGACAACTAGGCCTGACTACCCCATCATGAACTTTGATAGTTTGAGCAGACTGACCCCCCAGTCAGGCTCAGTGGCTGAGATGCCTGCAGGTGCCCTCTACAATTGAAATTTAATCTCCAGGCACCCCCGCCACTGAGATGGCAGACTAGTTCAAGGTCTCCAAAACCAAGTGGCCCAGCTACAATGGGAAAATGCTATCTCACACGGGCAGATCCCAGCAGTGTTGGGTCCCCTCGCACATCAGCTATGATAGCCCAAGTTCTAGGCCCCATCAGTGAGAATTGATGGGAACTGTAAGAAGTTTGGAGGTTTCTCGATCAGCATCATTTACTATTCCTGTTGCACCCAGTGATGTACCTGAATGACCAAGGTAGGGGTCCTCATCACCTTATTGACAGGCGAAGCACTAGATTGGGCATCACCGCCCCTGGAGCAGGGAGATCCTACTCTCAATGACTTTGCTGAATTCATTCACGTCTTTTCATTCATGTTTGATGACCCACCTCATGCCCACTCCGCCGAAGTCGCCTGCAGTCACTCAAACAAGGCCCACATCCTGTTGCAACCTGTGCCACTTACGTCTGTCACCTGGTTGCAAACACAGCCTGGAATGAAGCTGCACAGATTTACTATTTCTATCTAGGCCTGAATGACGCAATCAAAGATGAATTGGCCCAGGTGGTTTCCTCCACAACATTACTCCCCTACATCAAGTTGTGTATCCAAATTCACAATTGACTGTTTGATCCATGCTAAGAAAGAAGGAAGGAACATGCTTGGCCCCTGTCTAGCTCTGACCTATTCCCGTCTTCTCCATCCCTCAAGGCAAATGCTGGACCTGAACCCAGGCAGGTAGACATGGCACAATAGTGCCTCTCAGACTGAGATAAGGAATACCATGGTCTGAATGGCCTCTGCCTGTACTATGGGGAACGAGGTCACTTTGCCACCAGGTGTCCCTTCAAGTCCTGTTCAATGACTGGTCTGGGAAAACAGGCAAGTTCAGCCCCTAGAGGGAATGCGACCACATGGAACAACTGGATCGGGTTCCCCAAGCAAACACCCTCTACTATCTAAGTAGGGACTGGCAAGAAGAAGTGCTAGAGAGAAGCCAGTGTTCCCCCCACAATGTGCCCTAGCAGAGGTGAGGCTATGGTAAAGGAGCCACAGGAAGCTGGAAAGAGGAGTTGGTATAGCTCAATTCATACTGATCAAAGTCCTGCAAATATAAATGTCATCGTTTTTATTTAGTTCTATTTCTGCACACTGTTGCATTTCCAAAGAAGGAAAGGGGAGATGAAAGAAATATTGTATTTGTGAGAGTCAGAGCCCTAGAATAATTCTAGTGGTAGAAATGCTTTGACAGTGCAAAGCATTGAATTTAAAGTGAATTAGGACTTCTGAAAATGTTTCTTTGTGTTTTTATTTTGGTTAAGGGACCCTGTTCCTTTAAGAAGAGGGAGGGGGCACATGATTGTAAGTTTTGCTGCTGTAGAATCAGTGCAGTGAGCTCCAAAAGGTCAGAATTCAATTTAATAAATATTTATATAAGGAAAAGAAGCCTTATTCTGAAAGGTGTAACACAGTGAATATGCATCCTCTATAGGGCTCAGGCTACAGGAAAGTAGCCAGTATGGTCTGATTATTACGGCCCTGCTTGGATATCCACCTTCTGTGAAAAGCATACACATTATCATAGAATCATAGAATATCAGGGTTGGAAGGGACCTCAGGAGGTCATCTAGTCCAACCCCCTGCTCAAAGCAGGACCAATCCCCAATTAAATCATCCCAGCCAGGGCTTTGTCAAGCCTGACCTTAAAAACTTCTAAGGAAGGAGATTCTACCACCTCCCTAGGTAACGCATTCCAGTGTTTCACCACCCTCCTAGTGAAAAAGTTTTTCCTAATATCCAACCTAAACCTAACCCACTGCAACTTGAGACCATTACTCCTTGTCCTGTCCTCTTCTACCACTGAGAATAGTCTAGAACAATCCTCTCTGGAACCACCTCTCAGTTGAAAGCAGCTATCAAATCTCCCCCTCATTCTTCTCTTCTGCAGACTAAACAATCCCAGTTCCCTCAGCCTCTCCTCATAACTCATGTGTTCCAGCCCCCTAATCATTTTTATTGCCCTTCGCTGGACTCTCTCCAATTTATCTACATCCTTCTTGTAGTGCGGGGCCCAAAACTGGACACAGTACTCCAGATGAGGCCTCACCAATGTCGAATAGAGGGGGACGATCACGTCCCTCAATCTGCTCGTTATGCTCCTACTTATACATCCTAAAATGCCATTGGCCTTCTTGGCAACAAGGGCACACTGTTGACTCATATCCAGCTTCTCGTCCACTGTCACCCCTAGGTCCTTTTCCGCAGAACTGCTGCCTAGCCATTTGGTCCCTAGTCTGTAGCTGTGCATTGGGTTCTTCCGTCCTAAGTGCAGGACCCTGCACTTATCCTTATTGAACCTCATCAGATTTCTTTTGGCCCAATCCTCCAATTTGTCTAGGTCCCTCTGTATCCTATCCCTGCGCTCCAGCGTATCTACCACTCCTTCCAGTTTAGTATCATCCGCAAATTTGCTGAGAGTGCAATCCACACCATCCTCCAGATCATTAATGAAGATATTGAACAAAACTGGCCCCAGGACCGACCCCTGGGGCACTCCACTTGACACCGGCTGCCAACTAGACATGGAGCCATTGATCACTACCCATTGAGCCCGACAATCTAGCCAACTTTCTACCCACCTTATAGTGCATTCATCCAGCCCATACTTCTTTAACTTGCTGACAAGAATACTGTGGGAGACCATGTCAAAAGCTTTGCTAAAGTCAAGAAACAATACATCCACTGCTTTCCCTTCATCCACAGAACCAGTAATCTCATCATAGAAGGCTATTAGATTAGTCAGGCATGACCTTCCCTTGGTGAATCCATGCTGACTGTTCCTGATCACTTTCCTCTCATGTAAGTGCTTCAGGATTGATTCTTTGAGGACCTGCTCCATGATTTTTCCGGGGACTGAGGTGAGGCTGACTGGCCTGTAGTTCCCAGGATCCTCCTTCTTCCCTTTTTAAAAGATTGGCACTACGTTAGCCTTTTTCCAGTCATACGGGACTTCCCCTGTTCGCCACGAGTTTTCAAAGATAATGGCCAATGGCTCTGCAATCACAGCCGCCAACTCCTTTAGCACTCTCGGATGCAACTCGTCTGGCCCCATGGACTTGTGCACGTCCAGCTTTTCTAAATAGTCCCTAACCACCTCTTTCTCCACAGAGGGCTGGCCATCTATTCCCCATGTTGTGATGCCCAGCGCAGCAGTCTGGGAGCTGTCCTTGTTCGTGAAGACAGAGGCAAAAAAAGCATTGAGTACATTAGCTTTTTCCACATCCTCTGTCACTAGGTTGCCTCCCTCATTCATTAAGGGGCCCACACTTTCCTTGGCTTTCTTCTTGTTGCCAACGTACCTGAAGAATCCCTTCTTGTTACTCTTGACATCTCTTGCTAGCTGCAGCCCCAGATGCGATTTGGCCCTCCTGATTTCATTCCTACATGCCCGAGCAATATTTTTATACTCTTCCCTGGTCATATGTCCAACCTTCCACTTCTTGTAAGCTTCTTTTTTATGTTTAAGATCTGCTAGGATTTCACCGTTAAGCCAAGCTGGTCGCCTGCCATATTTACTATTCTTTCGACACATCGGGATGGTTTGTCCCTGTAACCTCAATAGGGATTCCTTGAAATACAGCCAGCTCTCCTGGACTCCTTTCCCCTTCATGTTAGTCCCCCAGGGGATCTTACCCATCTGTTCCCTGAGGGAGTCGAAGTCTGCTTTCCTGAAGTCCAGGGTCCGTATCCTGCTGCTTACCTTTCTTCCCTGTGTCAGGATCCTGAACTCAACCAACTCATGGTCACTGCCTCCCAGATTCCCATCCACTTTTGCTTTCCCCACTAATTCTTCCCGGTTTGTGAGCAGCAGGTCAAGAAAAGCTCCCCCCCAGTTGGCTCCTCTAGCACTTGCACCAGGAAATTGTCCCCTACGCTTTCCAAAAACTTCCTGGATTCCATTAAAAAAGGTCAGCTGTCTACATTTAGTGAGAAGGGCTATACTGGCTTTAGAAGTGCTTCGTTTTGAGTAGTTCTCTTTTTGACTTTGTTGAGGTGCTGAGTTTGATTCAAGCTTGTTAGTCAGAAGCCTTTTTTGGTCTGGTATTTAAATATTTTTGATGATTGCCAGTCTCAAGTGTTCAGGGTCACTTATTAAACAAACAAACCCAAATTTTAAAGTACTGATCAAAGACACTGCATTACTGCTATAGTAAGATATCGTGTTTCAGGCCCTTACCAATGATTACTGTCGTATTTCTTTTTACACAGCACATCATATCTTCTGCTGTGGCAATATGAAAATTCTTCAAGTAGAATAAAATGTTGCAGCACCCAACCTTTAACAGAAGTCCATATGACTTGAGAAATGTAACTTTAAAAAAATCTAAACAGCATCAGCAACAGGATTGGTTTATGGATATTAATATGAGTCATTAGGGAGGCCAACCCATTACAAAGGAAAGACTGATATGGGCAGAATGAAAGGACAGGGAATAGCATGGCAATAGTAATTCAGATGGTACAATACGTTCCTGCAACATTGTCATGCAATCTGGAGACCTTTAATAAAAGGCCACAAGAGCACAAGGCTTCCTGTTGACATAACCATTCAATTCAACTGAGAACAGCCATTACTTAAAGTACAGAAATACAATAGGAACCACTTGTGCTATATACACTGTTGACAAATAGGATAGTCACACAAAGCTGGCTTCACACTGTTTATTATGCTTCTCTAGGGGTTAAGCCAAGCAGCATTAGTAGGACACAGATCCATAGCAGACATGTGTCTAAGAGACTAATTCCATACTTTACAGCATGAAATACAAAGATAAGCACAGAAGTCTTTCCTTTCCAGTCCTTCAGGCTGAATCCCTGCAAGAGCTCCTTACAATATACTTTGCAGTTAAACAAGAGCTATTGTGTGGATCAGCCCTGTGTGACTAGGGTCACGAGATAGCAAGTGTAAAAAATCAGGACACTTGTTTTTTTCAGGTGGAGGTAGGGGGTATAGTTGTGTATTTAAGACAAAGTCCCTAAAATTGGGTCACCCTATGTGTGACACAGAGGCCCATTGGTGGTTCACTACTCTGTGTCAGCAACTCTTGTCAGGCCTGACAAATTCACTATACCTAACATATAGTATTTATCTATAAAGAATGTCATGTATGGTATCAAATAAAAATGTATGTCATACTGGTCATCATAGGCATGGTGAGATGTATGTGCAGGTGTCATGCAAGAAGTTGTAGGCATGTACTAAAATATGTTTAAACTATGTAACCAGGCAGGGTGGATTAAACAAGTTTTTCCCAGACAAAAGGGTGTTGACTTACCTGTCTGCCTAGATCACCGATGTAAAGTAAGCAAGATAAGCTAAATAGAGTGGGAGTTCATTTGCATGTGAAGCTACCAGAAAAGCAAATTAACAAGAGGATGAGAAAAGCAACATGGCACCAGCACTCTGAGGGACAAACAGTGAGAATACATTTCAAAGATTTACTGGGCTGTAAGGAGGACATGTTGTTGTCAGTCAACGAGGGAGCAAAAAAGACAGTGCTCTTTGTATCCATGAAAGCTGGATCCTAGCCCTGGAGGCTGGTGATGCTGAGAGGTTGCTGGAGGTGAGATGCTTATCTGAAACAAAGATTTTAGCCTGCTAAAAATATGTTTAGTCTGTTAGAGGTCTGCTATAGTTTTGTTTTATTTGTAATTATTTTTGTTTCTGTTATCTTTGCTTAACATCACTTAAATCTCCATCTTTGTTAATAAACTTCTTTGTTTTATTGTAAATAGATCTCCATGTTGTAATTTCAAGCAAAGCGTGAATTCTTAGTTGAATCAAACAAGCTGGATTCTACACTGTCTCTTTGGAGATAGCGAACTTTCATAATTTCTGTGGGGGTCCAGTGACAGGGGCTAGATTATCCAGTGGAAGACCCTTCCAGGGGGCTCAGGAATTGGGTCACACCAAGTGTTACCTGCAAGACAAAGTAAAGGCTGGCAGAGCTTTGGAAAAATTGGTTGGTTAGCTAATTGACTGAGAGTGTCATGGAACTGATACACAGCCTAAACAGCAAGTCTCTCATTTGCTAAGGCACAGGATAACAAGGTGCCTCATAGTTCTGAGAGCGTCACACCTGACATGGTGACACAATCATTAAAGTAGCCATGACATTCCATCAACACACACACTCACAGGCATCCCCTAGCTGGCACACTCATCTGTACACTATAAGGGTGCTTGATTGCTGTAAGGCCTTCATCTGGAAATCTCTAGGACTTTTAATTCTCTGTTAAAGCCTGGCTTCAGTTACTATAAATTGTCCCAGTAGGTTTTAGCTTAGAATTGGGATGGAGAAAAGAAAATGTCAAAAGTGAGCAAATATAGTTAATAAATGAAGCAATTTGGTGGGCAAGAAGCAATAAAAGATTGGGCCTGAAGCAGCACTGATCTGCCTTTTCAAAACTCAACTAGTAATAAAAGTGTCTAAAATATAAAGTGAAGATGGAAGCCCTTTGGAATAAAAGCCCAGGAATAATAATCTTTCACTCTAACTCATTCTTTTAATGGTAAGATCATTTTCATGAACATTCCAGAGAATTCTTTTGCAGAATCAGGTTTCCAAAGAATTGGATTAAGGGTGAGTCAACTATTTACTGTATATAGTTGTGCAAAACTGGGAACTTTTCTTTAGAATCACGGACAGTACAGATAGGGAAGCCTCTTAAGTCATCCAGCCCATGCCCCTATCAGCACAATGCCGTTTTACGGTATACTGTTGAATGATCTGTCCAGTCTAGATTTAAATATCTGTTAAAGGCCAGAGAGACTATTCACCCCATAGAATTTTTCCTGTGTGACCTCTTCTAAGAAAAGTCCATTAACTGAATTGTGCTAACTAACAAATGAAAAGGCCCTTTTAAAATCGGCACAATAGAGAAGTGAAACTTCAAAAGTAATTCCATTTAAGACTGCAAAGAATGTTAATCAAGGTGCCCGAGGAACAGGTCCAGTTCTTTTATGCACTATATTAGCCAGAAACCACTCTGCCTGAAATAACCTAAATAAGTATCCTTCTGGAATGTATCTGATATCAGGCTTTATTGCAGGGCTTCACAAATTGTGATTTGTGGACCAGGCGTTCTGATAGCATAGTTAGAAGAAGCTGTTAATACTGACCAGAGTATCCGGGTTATCTTCTAATCCTTTCAAAATGTGCAATGACATCTCAATCCTTTATAAGGAGAATTGTCTTCAAAAGAAAGTGCTCCCTTACTACCGCACTCATGTGTCGGCCATGAATATGAGCCAGAGTATGTGTGTGTGCCTCTTGAACGTTCACGTGGGCGCTTACAAATGAGACCTCATACAAAAAAATATCTTGAACCATCATACGAAGCGAGAAGGTGATGACCACAAATAAGTGAAGGAGACCTGCTCTTCAGGGACCTGGAAAATTAGGAGAAAAAATAATCTAAAATGTCAAATTTCTTTTTTTGCACGTAATACCAAAGTTGTAAATGGTTTTTTAAATTTTATTTTTAAAATTCAGATGCTCACTCAGTAGTTGCACAGCTTTGCATACTGCAGAGATGGAGTTTGGAATATCCCCCTTCCACTTTGCATTCTCAAAGTGCAGTTAAGATCAGAAAAGTTACTTGAAGTAATTGTTTTTATACCTATAAGAATATGTACTGGCACATGCATGTTGGCATGTGTATCTGTGACAGGACATGGGAGATTTCAGCCATGTATATATGAAAGAGCATATCTTCACTTGTGAAAGTATAAGCATGTGTATGCATTGGAGAGCAGGTGCATATATGTGAATGAGTACATGCATCTATCTGCCTGTTATGAGAAGTTTTAAGTGTGAGTGAAGCTTCTAGTTTATTTACTGGCCAAATTCTACAGATGGAAGCAGTCACATCAGCAATTACAGGATTGTTTTAGAATAAAAAAGCCAAACAAATTTCTCAGTGTTTCATAGTCCAGTCTTTTACCACTCCTATTCAATTAGATTTAGTGGCAGTATGTTACCAGCTTGGGGTAAGCAGATAGGGAGAGCCACAAGAACAAATGGTTGGAATACTGGATATTTTAGCTCTGTCCTTTATTTGCCTCCCTTACTTGCTCATCCGATGTCTAAGGAAACGCAGAAGATCTCAGACAGGAGAGGATCTTTAATAAAAAGTATGACCTTAAACATCATACATATTAATAAAAGTTCCATTTCTAAATGGTTCATAAAGGGTTATGAAATGGTTGCTAGGTATTTTATTAAATGGTTAATCAGTTGCTACAGTGTTCCACAAGGCAATAATCATGGCTTATAATCATCTATAACATTTGTAATTGACATGTAGATTTATTTGTAACATTCTATTCATATCTGTACCATGTTTATAACATCTATTAATCATTTATTAATTCTTTATGAACTATTTAGAAATGGAACCTTAACATAAAGTGCGACCATATTCATTTCCTTTCCCCTAACTCATTTTATCTCATCTCATCATACTTATCACTGTGGTATTTGAGTATCTAAAAAATATTATTTCAGGTTAACATATACTCAAACACACTTGATTTTCTTCTTTCCATTTGCATGTAGATGGACCCCCGCCAATACTTTTCTTCTTCCTCTCTCTAACTCAGTGACTATCACAAAGGGATAGGATGGGATGGCTTGAGTGCCAAGTAATTGTGATGGGAGAAGGGGAAAGAGAGAGACTCCACATCATAGAGGCCGTGGATGATGTTCTGTTTCATGGTATTGCCTAACCTTTTTGCTCTCCAGTTTCTACTGGCAAGACTTGCTCTCCTGCCAGTAACAGTGTGGTCCTCTGAGACAAACCTGTGTAATTCACAAAAGTATTGGCAATGCCTTACCACGAGGGGGCAGGGGAGGGGAGGAGAGGAGGGAGATCGGTCATGCACTGTGGGAATTGTGTAGGAGGAGGGGCAGGTTTGGATATAAAATATCAGCCCAAATGTAACACCATTTTCTCTAACTAGTAGACCACACACTGTCACAACCACAAGACCACACAGATCCTTGTGCAATAAGTAACTTTACTCTGAGTTCCAGGGCCCATTGGTAAAGCAGCTCCAGTTTCTTTTGGTAACTTATTCAGAGGCATCTCACATTTGGAGCAAAAACCAGGCAACAGTAGATACTGACTGCATTTTAAATATTTGCCACACTAATCTAAATCATGTCATGCTGTGTGTATATATGTGCATTGCTCATGAGGATCTCGGTTTATAGAATATTCCCCAACTCTTACACCACTTATTGGTTTTATTTGTTCTCAAGCCACTTTATGGTCCCTTTGCAATTACTGTAAGATAGCATGACCACAGTAAAACAGGATTTGATGTACTGGGTCACACCATAGTTCCAACAAGTCTGGGACCCAGCCATCAGAAGTGGCTTAAGAGGAAGGCAAGATGATCCTCGCTACAGATCTGGTCCATTGTACAGTGCTGTACATAGTTAAGGTGTGTAGAAGGTGAATTCCTTCCTGTTTCCTGTGGTTATCAGCACATTCCCTGAAACATGATAGTAGGATATACTCCCTAAATAAGTGTTACCTTTTGCAAACCAGTCGGAGAACACTTCAATCTCTCCGGTCACTCAATTTCTGATCTCAAAGTGAGTATCCTTCAACAAAAAAACTTCGAAAACAGACTCCAACGAGAGACTGCTGAATTGGAATTAATTTGCAAATTGGATACAATTAACTTAGGCTTGAATAGAGACTGGGAGTGGTTGAGTCATTATACTAAGTGAAACTATTTCCCCTTGTTTATTCCCCCCCCCCCACTGTTCCGCAGACGTTCTTGTTAACTCCTGGAAATATGCTGGAAATGGCCCACCTTGATTATCACTTCAAAAGGTTTTCTTTCCCCCTACCCCACTCTCCTGCAGGTAATAGCTCTTACCCTAATCTTAAGTGATCACTCTCCTTACAATGTATATTTTTTCATGGTCTGTGTGTATATATAAAATCTCCTCACTGTACTTTCCACTTTATGCATCCGATGAAGTGAGCTGTAGCTCACAAAAGCTTATGCTCAAATAAATTGGTTAGTCTCTAAGGTGCCACAAGTACTCCTGTTCTTTTTGCGAATACAGACTAACACAGCTGCCACTCTGAAACCTTTTGCAAGCAATATACAAATACACTTGGAACATTTGGAAAGTGAGCAATAGAACTGGTCTAACAACAGGGATGGCAAAAGGGGAATTGTAATATTTTCTTTCCCTTTTTCTCATTGAAATTTAGAATTTTGATGAAAAATTGTGAAAAGCTGAAGATTGTAAGTCTCAGATTATAAAACTCAGGATGTGAAAAAACAGAACATCTCAACCTTGGTCACTCTTCCTCATCTTGTAAACAATTTAAGAGAACAGTATCCAACTGATGACAGGCAATCAAATGCCTCTCTGCTTCCTGGCTCCACCACATCTGGAGGTGCAGCATGCAAAATGGTTAGGTCAGTCCTTAATGCTTAGTGTCCTTTTTTATAATTTTAATCTTTACTGGTTAAAATATATTCTGCTCTTGTGTTTTTTTTAGAGAGAGCTCAGATTTATAATTCTGTTCAACAAAGAATGAGGAGAACTTCTGCATTTTTAAAACCCGCCAAAGTATCAGGGTATTGCAAATAGAGAAAACTAATTAGCCTGTGAATAAGAGCTCTGGTAGGCATTTCCTAGTGTGAGGGCGAGATTTACTTTGCTTTCATTTTTCAGTTTTATCCTTTGCTGCCTTTATTTCATTTAAAAGAAACAGACAGACTCTTGGGGCTATTTTTTCAGATGCAGCTGTCTAGTTCTGCCATAATACCCATTAGTCTGAATGACACTGAACAGAAGGTAGAACAAATGGATAAATACTTCAGAATATAAAACACGATGAATCTAAGCATAGACTGAGATAGGGTGGTGGGGCGAGGGAATAACCTGAAGGGAAGAAAGAAGTTGGCTTTGCACTTATTCAAATTATGTTTCAGATTTTTAACGAATGAGTGGGGAAGGAGATGGTAATAGACTCAAAATTAGGCCTGTGCACTACAAATTGCAGAATGCTGGTGGCTGGCAATTATGGATTTTTATCTAAAATATTTCTACCATCTTTATTATCCCTTTTTACAGTGCTGAGCTGTAGACTTGTATGTCAGAAGTTGCAAAGTGAGAACACAGTTGAAGTGAGAATACTGTTGGTCCTGCTGTTGAAAAAGTTTGTTTAGAGACAGAGTTGGTCCAGGAAATGCACACTTTTAAGTTTTTCATTCTTCAAACATCATATAAAAATCCTGTTTGCGAGGAGGAGCCTGTCAGCCCCTGGAAGTGATTGTGAAATGGACTGTTGGCATTTGGACATAGTTGATTAGTACGCAACCCTACTTGTGTGAAGGGGAAGGTTTTTTTCTATCTTTTTTTCCCTCTCCTGCTGAACAGCAGTCTTCTGCACTTTCCTTCTCCTGCCATGTCCTTTCCCCTTATGAAATGATGTTAATACCCCCTCATACATGAACATCTGCTGGCAGTTGCAGCAGCCCCAACAGAAATACTGACTCTCAGACTTGATCAGGGCTGGGGAATGCAGACCTTGAGGTGCGCCCAACTTTGTGACTATTGCAGATGTATTCTTTTAAAGTTCAGACTGCAGCTTTCCTGGGCAAGTGGACTCCGGGCTATTAAGGCCAAGGTTTTTTTAAATAGGAGCCTACTCTTAAAATCCTGAATTCATATTTAGAGCCTTAAATAAGTGGCTTCATTTTCAAAAGTGATAAGCATCTGGTTTGTCCCAATTAACTGAGATACCACCATTTCTTGAAATTAGGCCACTTATTTAGCTGCCTAAATATGGATTGAGGAGCCTAACTTCAGCCACCTGTTTCTGAAAATCCTGAGCCTCGACATTCTATTCTATACAGGCTCTTATGCTGCACTCATCACCACAGTATCTGAGTGTCTTGCAGTAGTTCATTAAGCAATGTGACACACATCTGTCATCACACCACATCTGTGGTGTTTCTCTCATCCTCTTCCCAGGGAGAGAAGCACGTGCAGTGGAGTGTCTTATTTTGATAAGTTCTGGATTTTTTTTAGGTATACATGTTGCTATGTGTTTTTTAGAGAAGGTAATGACAAGGAAAAGTGCCTTGCACTTGCACATCATATAAATGCTATAAACAGACACTGAATGAAAGGCAAAGGGACATGCCCTTCTAAGAGAAAACATTGTGAAAAATGTGTCTGTTGAAGAAAACACTTTTCCCCACCACTGGGACCCTTCCACTCCACTGGGTCCTAGAGCTCAGACTCCAGCCTGAGCCTGGAAATCTATGTAGCAATGAAACAGCCCCTCAGCCCAAGCTCCGCGTCAGCTGGCATGGGCCAGCCTCTTTGCTGTGTAGACATATCCTGAAACTTGACTTCTTGCGATTCCCCTAGAGTGGGTTAGTCTCTTATAGTGGCTGCCAACAATACAGATAGCTCCTTGTCTTAGGTTTATCTAGCCAGTAAAATTGTGTGATCTATGTGATTTGGCTTCATGTAATGTCACAGTGTGGGTTGCTCTTACAGACTGTGTGTACTTGTACTGAATTCATTAAGCATTCTAACTAGGGGAGGACCTGCTAACAGAAATAGTGACTTCCCTTATCAGTGCACATCATCCCAGTCATGTTATTCATAAATAAGGAAATGAAGCAGGATGCCAAATGGTGATATTAAACAGCAGCTTCTATCAGTGTTGGCTATAGGTTTCTTGTTTTTTCTCCAGCTACTCTAGGCGTATCACCCAGACAACCCTGGGTGCTAAAAGTGGATAGTCAGTGAATATTCTCAGAGAATACACAATTGTAGGAAAGCAATCAAAATGGTTCAGGGGAGTAGAGAGTCAGCCCAGGTTCACTATCAGCCACTGGGGAAGTGACACAGTCTGGGCAGTGAATGGGAAGACTGCCTGAGACAGTTTTTATGGAGAGACTTTGATACCCCAGAAGGGGGGAAACACATAATTGCCTGGCTGGGGGGCCAAGCCACAAAGAGCTGAGTCACAAACAAGAGCAGAGAGAGAGAGAGAGAGAAGAGGCAGGCTGTGGGACATGAGAACGAGTGATGGAAGGGGGTGTCGGATCTGGAAGGAGCTAATCCTCAGAGCAGTCAGCAAGAGGTGCCCTACTGGTGTGCAAACCCCAATACAGTAAGTAGCTGGGTTGCTGCCAGCTAACAATTAGACAACTATTAATACCTAAATATTATTAGACACCTAGAAGCTGCCAGTTAGCAATGTGTATATACTCCAGGCTGATTTGTTAGTATTGTAGGGAAATGTTCTCATTCTTTCCTTTTTTGCTGAACTGTGTGAGTGAGATTATTTGTATAAATGTTTTATCAGGGTTCATAGAGTTTAAGGCCAGAAAGGGAGTATTGGATCATCTAATCTGACTTTCTGTATAGCACAGGTCATTAAATTTCTGACCACATTACCTCTACAGTAAGCCAAGTCACTTTTGGGTTTGGTTAAAGCATACCTTCCAGAAAGACATCTAGTCTTGATTTGCAAACATCAAAAGATAGAGAATCCACCACTCCCCTTGGTAGTTTGTTCCAATGGTTAATCACCCTCACTGTTAAAAATATGTGACATATCTACTTTGAATTTCTCTCCTTTCAGCTTCCAGCCATTGGTTCTTGTTATGCTTTCTCTGCTAGATTAAAGTCCTTTAGTACGCAGTATTTTTTCCCATCAAGATACTTATACACTGTAATCAAGTCACCTCTCAGTCTTCTTTCTGAGAAGATAATTATATTGAACTCTTAAGTCACTCTAGCTGTGAAGTCATTTTTGCGGTTCTTTTTACACCCTCTCCAGTTTTTTAACGTCTTAAAATGTGGACACCAGAACTATACCCAGTGTTCCAGGGGATTCTTGGGTGCAGATTATCTAGACCCACTGATTTAAAAATGTTTATCCATAGTAGATGTTGTTTAACATCCTCCCTAGTTACTAATGCACTGGAAAATACTTCATCAACCTCACGTGGTACGAGCACATCACACTGCTGCTTTTCAAATACAAAACAGAAATATTTATTGAACACCTCTCTCTTTCTCATCCTTATTAACAATTTTACCATCCCCATCTAGTAATGGAGTAATACCATGCTAGGATTTCTTTTGTCCATAATATATTTTTAAAACTTCTCCTTATCTTTGGATTTTTCCATGATGTCTTTAGTGTAATAGTACTAATACCTGGCTCTGACAGTACTTTTCATCAGTAGATCTCAAAGTAGATCTTCTACAGGGAGAAACTGAGGCACAGAGAAGTAAAGTGATTTACCCAAGGTCACCTGACAGATGGGTGGCAGACCTAGGAACAGAATCTAGCTCTCCTGAGGCCTAGGCTACTTCCCCTACCAATTTTGTGCACTTTATAACTTCTGTTTATATTGATTGCTATCACTTTCTCCTTTTCCCCATTTGTTATATAGTGCTTTAGTTTATTTCTAATTTCTGCCTTCGCTTTGCCATGGAACCGGGATGGGCTTTTATCCATAGCTGTCCTCTTCCTTGATTGTGGAATCATGGCTTTTTAGCCATCTGATAAACTCTTCTTAAAGAGCTCCCAATCTTCATTCACATTTTTCTAACTGTTTCCTCCCAATGAACTTCACTCAGTTTTCCTCAGCTTTGCATACTGAGTAATATTTGAGCTGTCTTCAACAAGATTCTTCAGCACTTCATGAGTTTCCTTAATCAGAGAGAGATCTCAATGACAAAGTTTAGATCTAGACTCTGAACCAAACTTTTCCAAAGTCTGGGTGTTTTCAGATCTGGGATCTTTGGTGCTGCCCATTATAGATTTTGGCGGAAGATGAAAAGATCAGGTCCAGATCTGAATGGGAATGTCACCAAAATTTGCGTAGGTCCATCTCTGTTGTTATAATAATGAGTCATTATTATAGGGTTCTGTGGGACAACTACAGCCCTCCAAATTGCAACTTTTTGAGAAAACATATGAAGGCTGTGGATGTTTATCTCTTTTAGTGATAGTAACAGTGCTTATGTAGCTCCATGCACAGGACAGTTAACACATGTCCAAGTAATGCATCCAAGGGCCCTATTAATTTACTTTCCTTTACTTGTGTTTTCCAGCCCATGACTGGTGCTACTGTGATCAAACACCTAAACATTAGTAGATATGCCTCAAAGGCAATAATGACAGGTTTCAGAGTAACAGCCGTGTTAGTCTGTATTCGCAAAAAGAAAAGGAGTACTTGTGGCACCTTAGAGACTAACCAATTTATTAGAGCATAAGCTTTCGTGAGCTACAGCTCACTTCATCAGATGCGTATCGTGGAAACTGCAGCAGACTTTATATATACACAGAGAATATGAAACAATACCTCCTCCCACCCCACTGTCCTGCTGGTAATAGCTTATCTAAAGTGATCATCAGGTGGGCCATTTCCAGCACAAATCCAGGTTTTCTCACCCTCCACCCCCCCACACAAATTCACTCTCCTGCTGGTGATAGCCCATCCAAAGTGACAACTCTTTACACAATGTGCATGACAATCAAGTTGGGCCAGGTTCTCTCACCCCCTCACCCCCCTCCCAAAAACCACACACACACAAACTCACTATCCTGCTGGTAATAGCTCATCCAAAGTGACCACTCTCCCTACAATGTGCATGATAATCAAGGTGGGCCATTTCTAGCACAAATCCAGGTTTTCTCACCCCCCCCCCACCCCATACACACACAAACTCACTCTCCTGCTGGTAATAGCTCATCCAAACTGACCACTCTCCAAGTTTAAATCCAAGTTAAATCAGAACATCTGGGGGGTGGGGAAACAAGGGGAAATAGGCTACCTTGCACAATGACTTAGCCACTCCCAGTCTCTATTTAAGCCTAAATTAATAGTATCCAATTTGCAAATGAATTCCAATTCAGCAGTTTCTCGCTGGAGTCTGGATTTGAAGTTTTTTTGTTTTAAGATAGCGACCTTCATGTCTGTGATCGCGTGACCAGAGAGATTGAAGTGTTCTCCGACTGGTTTATGAATGTTATAATTCTTGACATCTGATTTGTGTCCATTTATTCTTTTACGTAGAGACTGTCCAGTTTGACCAATGTAAATGGCAGAGGGGCATTGCTGGCACATGACGGCATATATCACATTGGTGGATGTGCAGGTGAACGAGCCTCTGATAGTGTGGCTGATGTTATTAGGCCCTGTGATGGTGTCCCCTGAATAGATATGTGGGCACAGTTGGCAACGGGCTTTGTTGCAAGGATAAGTTCCTGGGTTAGTGGTTCTGTTGTGTGGTATGTGGTTGTTGGTGAGTATTTGCTTCAGGTTGCGGGGCTGTCTGTAGGCAAGGACTGGCCTGTCTCCCAAGATTTGTGAGAGTGTTGGGTCATCCTTTAGGATAGGTTGTAGATCCTTAATAATGCGTTGGAGGGGTTTTAGTTGGGGGCTGAAGGTGACGGCTAGTGGCGTTCTGTTATTTTCTTTGTTAGGCCTGTCCTGTAGTAGGTAATTTCTGGGAACTCTTCTGGCTCTATCAATCTGTTTCTTTACTTCCGCAGGTGGGTATTGTAGTTGTAAGAAAGCTTGACAGAGATCTTGTAGGTGTTTGTCTCTGTCTGAGGGGTTGGAGCAAATACGGTTGTATCGCAGAGCTTGGCTGTAGACGATGGATCGTGTGGTGTGGTCAGGGTGAAAGCTGGAGGCATGCAGGTAGGAATAGCGGTCAGTAGGTTTCCGGTATAGGGTGGTGTTTATGTGACCATTGTTTATTAGCACTGTAGTGTCCAGGAAGTGGATCTCTTGTGTGGACTGGACCAGGCTGAGGTTGATGGTGGGATGGAAATTGTTGAAATCATGGTGGAATTCCTCAAGGGCTTCTTTTCCGTGGGTCCAGATGATGAAGATGTCATCAATATAGCGCAAGTAGAGTAGGGGCTTTAGGGGACAAGAGCTGAGGAAGCGTTGTTCTAAATCAGCCATAAAAATGTTGGCATACTGTGGGGCCATGCGGGTACCCATAGCAGTGCCGCTGATCTGAAGGTATACATTGTCCCCAAATGTAAAATAGTTATGGGTAAGGACAAAGTCACAAAGTTCAGCCACCAGGTTAGCCGTGACATTATCGGGGATAGTGTTCCTGACAGCTTGTAGTCCATCTTTGTGTGGAATGTTGGTGTAGAGGGCTTCTACATGGGGGGTCGGGACCCCTGAGAGGGTCACTAGGTTCTGTCAGCCTCCACCCCAAAACCTGCTTTGCCTCCAGCATTTATAATGGTGTTAAATATATTAAAAAGAGTTTTTAATTGATAAGGGGGGGGCGGGAGAGTCACACTCGGAGGCTTGCTTTGTGAAAGGGTCAGCAGTACAAAAGTTTGAGAATCACTGGTGTAATCCTTCTGCTTTCTTCCCCCTGATTCAAGATTTTGCCCAACGATTATAGAAGACTTTTAATCTTCAGGGCCCTGAGGTATTACTATCATTGCCTATCAATACTTCATTATTACTAGCAGATCATAATCGCCAGAACTTTGTTCATTTTAATGAGAGAACATAATCTTAAAACAATTTCATTGACAAAGTACTGTGGCTGAAATATAAGGATGTGAGAAACTGAGCAGTTGTTGTGTTCTATTTCGGAAATTAAACTTACAGTATAAGCCTTATGGAAATTCCCATAACTCTTTATGAAACACTTGGACTTTTGGGGTAAATGTATTCTTTTTTCTGGGAAAAAATGTGCAATAAAAATGTGTTTGGTCTGGCTAAATGGATTTGGAGGTATGGATAAATAAACAAACGAATGAATGAAGGATAACTATCCTTCTGACTTCTACATCTCTTAGCTGGCTAAATCCCCTTGAAGATTCATTCCTCTGATACTCCATTTCCTTAGCACAAGATTTGCCAAAGGACAGCTCATGCAGTGTTACAATGCAGCCACCATGATTTCTAATGTGGAGGTGTGGTTGCCCCTGCATACTACAAGTCTTAGTGTGCTGCTCCCTAGTGATCCCGATCACATTTTCAGCATTGCAGCGTGGGTATTCACAGACCATGAGAACCTCTGAATTAAAAAAAAGAAAATAATAGATGGCTGCCATCTGCTCTCTATTATGCAGTTTAGATGTAGCCCTCTGGCTCCTGGTAAACTGCCAGTGGTTGGAAGTTTGGATTTTCCTGACGTAGCAGGTGTTGGGACACCTTTCCTTCTATATGGCTTGGAAGTTCTTAAGGTACTGGTTGCTGAGTCAGGGTCCATCCAGCAAGACAGAAACTCAGCAGGAGGCACAAGTTTAACAGAGAAAATCCTCTTTCCAAGATATCAGATTTATTCATAGGGTTTTTTTTAGTCTGCTTCCAGCCAAAGCCTATATCCTCCACATTCCCTTCAGACAACAGTCTGTAAACACTGGAACACAATAATCAGTCCACATGCTCTTTTTTTGTTGTTGTTTCTTAAGTCTCCAGAGCTCAAGTCCTAGCTTCTAGGCAGAAAAAGTCTTTTAGTCCCAGACCCTGAAAGTCATTTGATTCCTATTTAGGGCTCTAGACTAACTATAAATCAGCTACATCTGACTAAATATGCTAAAAACAGGAAGAATAGGTCATCTCAGATGGGACTCTCTGAACACAGTGCAGAACAATGGCTAGGACTTAACTCCAAATCATCAGGCCAACAGGCACCAGAGGACCTGTATGCCCAGTCTCCTGACTTTAAACATTCATCTTGTTCTTAGTCTGAAGTCAGTCAATATGCTCTTTTAGTTTCTTTCCATTCTCAATAGAGTCTACCCCAGGCACTCAACAGTCATGAGTCAGGTCTCACAAAATCATGAGATTGGCTTAAAATTCACAAGACTTTAAACAGAAGCCACAATTTTTTATGTTTTAGTTGCCATCTAATTCCTGAGCTTTTAGGGTTCACCCACTTCATATTTTCAAGCCTTTTCCAGATTTGCCAATTTAGCTACTTTGTCACTAGATTTAGCAACTTTTGGGTTTCCCTAGCAAGGAAATAAGTGTCAAAGTGACAAGTGACAAAGCTCACGACTTTCACTGCTGCTTACAGTGACATTCAGAGAAGTCACCAATATGTATAGTCACAAAATCATTCACAAGCAGCTCAATAGTGTTAATAAAATCCACTCCATGCTCTTCTCACTACATTCTGTTGCACACCAAGTCAATGTCATCACATCTCAATTGAGCATGTCCTCGGAAGGAATCACAATCCAGGACATTCTCAATTGAGACGTAATGACATTGACTCGGTATGCAGCAGAATGTAGTAAGAAGAGCATGGAATGGATTGGATTTTATTAACACTATTGAGCTGTTTGTGAATATTTTGTGACTATACTCGCCTGGGTGCATATGTAAAATTCTCTGTTGAATTCTCTGCAAATCGTGTTTAGTGACATTTTTGACTCCTTTCAAGTACTTAAATAATTACGGCTAGCGACTTTTCAGGGTTTGTCTGGTGACTTCCTATAAGGGGTTGGCAAAAGGTCCTTTTCCTACAACCAGGAGAGCTAAAAACTTGCCTTTAAAATCAATAATAGCTGAGATTCTCTTCTAATCACCAGCTTTAAGAAAAACACCAAATATAGCGAGAGTCACAAGAATACTGCAAGAATTGGCAATGCTGCCTCCTTATCTGAAAGTTGGGGTTGGGATGCAAATCCTAAGCCTTTAACCAAATGTTTTAAAACAAAAATGTGTAATATGTTTTGAGATCCATGCAGGGTCTTCCTAATCTACTGTAAACTGAGATATTTGCATGCTCCTGTGGCACGTGAAGCAAGCAAAATCTTATGAGGATTTGTTTAGCCTTGTGATTTCCCTTCACTGTTTTTTCCATTCAGGTTTCTATTGTCATTGAGAACTCCTTCTGGAGTCTTGTCCCTGACCCCAAGGCTAGGAGGCTACTTTCACCATTACATAACAGATTGCACAAACTAAGCTACATACTTGACTGTAGCCATAAAGCTTAGTTTCCCCTTTATCTAGGTTACTAGGTGTCAAGGGCCTAGCATGAGCCTCACCAGAAGCATTCATGCCTGGGTTAGCCAACTAAAATCTCACTCTCACTGTCTTAACATACATTCTTAGTTTCCACATCTACAGACATTCCTAGATCTCTCTTCATGGCCCATATTTTCAGGTTCCTTCATTTTGCACTTATTTTACTCTCTTCCATTCTTTGGCAGGGATCCCATGGAAAAAAACCAGTATGAGATGATGTAGTTGAAGTAGTAATTAATGACTCTCATAATACATACAAATATGGAGGGGACAAATTAAGGTTGCACAGGCAGCTCTAATTTGGTCACTTCCTAATTTTTCTCTGCTTGAGTTTGAAATCTTTGTTGTTTTAAAGCAGTTTGTGTTTCCCTCGGTTTTTAAAGGGCAAATTTAAAAAAATAGAAATTCCATCAGGTGGCATCATACTAACACCTAGTAGATCATCATCGGGTTTAGAACAGACCTCTGTCACGTGAGCTAACAGAGTGACTGATAGCAATATTAGGTTGTCTTCCTCTGTGTGGACCAGCACTACAGGGAATAAGACACACTTTGCCAGTGGGTGCCACAGATATTTCCTGGCAACAAAAGACTGGTGAGACTTGGGAATCTTCCCCCTGGCCTGGCTTTTGTTCTTTCTGCATGTTAATCAGATGGCTCCTTCCTTCAGTCAGATGGCTGCTTGGGCACCTTATAGCCCAGGATAGACAGCTCCCTGCTCTCAGTTCCACTACCTGACTTAGAGCAGCTGGGA
Organism: Lepidochelys olivacea; assembly: GCF_965140295.1. Classification (NCBI taxonomy): domain Eukaryota; kingdom Metazoa; phylum Chordata; order Testudines; family Cheloniidae; genus Lepidochelys; species Lepidochelys olivacea. The sequence goes on from NC_140415.1 coordinate 28,556,196, forward strand.
GCAGTCTGTCATGACCAGGACATGACCAGGACATGGTCAGAGCAGGAGTCAGGCCAGGTCAAATACCAGAGGTCAGATTCTGAGACAGGCCATAGGACAAACCATGGATTACATGTCTGGCATGGTCAGGTTACCACGAGATCAGCAGTAGGTACAGGTATTGGAGAGGAAGCAGTCCAGAGCAGGGAGAAACTGCCTGCATGGACAGCTTCCAGTTGCTGCACTTGGGTTAAGTAGAGGCTGAGGACCGACCAATCAGATCCCAGGACTGGAATCCTCTGTCAGAGTTCAGCTGCTCTTCACACAGTGATTAGCAGCTCACTGGGTGGCAGGTTGGGACTTCCTGGGTTGCAGGAGTGTTGTGGACTAGGGTTCAAGACCTGCAGTCCTTGACGCACTCATTACAGAGAAAAATCTGGTTTTGCCATGTCGCCCTGGACTGGAGGGAGCATAGCCCATTGCTTTATTTTATGGGGTGGTGTATGCACAGTATCAGAAGCTATGAGGGGATGAAGCGTGCTTAGGAGCTTTGAGGGCATACAAAAAAGCACAATAAGAATGTTTTTTTGGAGATTTTTTTTATCACTAAAATTGAATAATATCCACTGAGTATGTGCAAACTGCAATTTTTTCCAAAGGCTTATAACCTGGCCAAATTTGAGCAAACTTTCATGGGCCAGCGACAGGAACATCGCTGACAATAAGGCCACCCCCCTGCCCAATTTCAATCTCTGTTCCAAAGCAGAGGGGTGCTAGTGCTAATCAAGGAAAAGGTTCCCAGAATTTTGTAACATGGGCAAAACAACATATTTTTACCTCTCCTCATTCTTGGAATCAGCTGAACTGTTTTGGCTGAAATTTTTTAAACAAATTCAGCCTGAGGCAGACACCTGGCATAAAATTTCAGCCCAAGCAACTGAAAACAGAGTCTTATAATAGAAAGTGTTAGGCAATTACCAGTGACACTATCAGTCTGGCCTATAATAATATATACCGGTGAATTATATATTTGTGTGTGTGTTGTATATTATGGATCTACAAGAATTGCCCTGTATCTAAGGTTGCCATTTAACTTCTACTATCAGCCTAATTAAATGACATCGAAAATGCCTTAGACTCCTCCAAAAAACTCAAGTCCCTCCCCCCAAACCCAAGAAAAACTTCAAAACTGGCAGTTTAGGTATGGAATGAAAGTAGAGATTTTCTGTAGTCTTTGGAATAAATCAGAGTAGCAGTTCCTGAAGAAGGACTCCCTTAAAATGGAGGCGTTAAACTAATTCCCAAAGTTAACTACTCCTCTCCAGTCCCACACCGTTTTGGAGCAAACAAAACCAGAGATTGAATCCACTTTAGTAGAAGCCTCTCACAGTGCCCAGCCATAAAATTTAGTTGACAAAAAATAATTTTAAAGAGCCATTAAAATTTGGGTAGGGCAGTAATATCACTAGAGACTGTTAGCTCTGGTGATTTTAATATAGTACATCAAAGGACTTCTGGAGACTTAAACTTTCTTTTTATTTAAAATAAAAAATCTTTAGCCCTTTGCCAGAGAGAAAGCTCAAGATAATACCTTATTGCTAGGCCTATCTGTGGAAAGACAGATTATTTTTGATGGAAATTGCGTTCCCCCAATTTCCTTGCTCATCTGCGGACCTCCTGAGGTCCACAGGAAAAGATCCCTGCTTAGTAGATCAGTAGTGAGGAAAGAGTTAGTTAAGGAGAGCAGGGGAGTTGGGGAGGTAACATTGCCTATACAGATCTCCTCTGTACAGATCATGAAGTTAAGAGTATTATCATGAAGACAGCAAAAAGTCACTGTGGTGACGAATCATTACTCTTATTATGAGACATTTATGGGAATTATAAAACCAGTGGTTTGTGGTGCACACTTTCAATTGCAAAAAAGGGAAAATGTTAGGCTGGCATTTCTACAAAGGCACAGTTAAGTAGTTTGATTGCATTGTTTGAGAAAGTCAGCCTTAATTCTGAATCTCCTGAGTTTCTAACAAGAGGTTTTTTTTAATTTCACTGTTCTTGAAAGGTAATATGCACTGTGATTACTGATATGTGCTTGCATCCTTAACTTCAACAGTAACATGTGATGGTATGTTATTTTTGTAACAATTTGTAAAACTCACAATAAAATAAAGATCTTGAAAATGGCCTTCATGTTGTCAAAAGCATCCACTTTGTTCTGTTGCAGATGCTGATTATAAAACAGGGAAGTAAATTTAAATAAATCTTTGTATATGGATTACACACATTTTTGTGGTGCATGCTATAGCTTTACAGTTTCTTTAGGCTCAAAGTGTGCCCATCCCTACTGGGAATAACACTCCAGAAATGGGAATTAATTGGTGGTTCTAAGCACAAAAGACCAAAGGGCATGGAAAATATGTACAATATACTATTGTCCTAGTAGGTTTAGAGTTGGATTTTAATTCAAAATTAAGAACCCTGGATTACCAAGGATTTAAAAGGACCAAAGAGAGAAGTCAGATTTTGATGTTTAAAAAGTCCCCTTTTCTGAGAGCAAAAATACTTTTGCAGATGTGAAACAGAACGTTTCTCAACAAATAAGCCTCATCCCAGAGGATTTAGAAGTGCTGTTTTACTAGCAACTTTATATGCATGGTCAGGCTATAAAAGCAGTAAATATGTCTAGTGCTTCATTTTTCAAAAGGACTTTATTTTTTCACTCTCTCCCTTTGGATTGTTATGTCGGGAGAGAAAAGCAGATGTTGAAAATCCACCTTCCATGAATGGATGTTAAATTAATCACTAAGCATTCAAAAACAGATGGGGCATCCCAGCTATAAAGCTGGCATATTTGCTGGGGACAGCTGGATGGATTTAGGGAATGTTAATAGATGAAGAAGCACTGTGGCATTAGGTGTGGCTTTTGCAACAGTCTGAGTGGAAGAGTCAAAGGATAAATGGGGCAATCTGTTGGGACTGGACCTTTGCTTCACACATCTGCTCGTCTTAAAATTGTGTCTTTCCACCACAATCGGTTGTCTGGCTATATCTGGTGTCTTTTCAACAGTGTGATAGTTGAGTATATTGGTAGTCCAAAAAGGCAGAAATGATTTAAACCATCCACACTTCTTGTCTAAGATTCCCAGCCTCTCAGTTCAGCTACTACTTAGTACCACATATGTCAAATCAGGCTGGGTTTTTTTTTTTGGTGTGTGGTCTTGGTTAGATCTGTGGATGCAAACTTTCCAGAAAGCCACTAACAAAAACAAGCTAGAGGTGGTTACATTACATACAAATATAAATAGCAACTACATCACCTTGTAGGGATGTCTTGTAGGGAATTAGCTTCCACATCAGCTCAGCTGCACAGTGTTTGCAAAGTACTCTGAACAACCTCCCTGCAGCTTTGCTTGTTTTGAATACAGCCAGACATAATGCTGTTGACTGGAACCTGAGGCAAATTTTTCTCAAACCAGAACGCCTAGTTAAGATATCTTCTTTGTATTGCTGTTGATATTCTGGGTCAGTGATCACACATGTTTTATAGCTTGATTACCTGCAGGTTTCAACGCATTCTGAAGCTTAAGACCAAAAATGTTAATTGAACTAATAAAATATACTCTGTATTTCACTTTTTTCTTCTTGTTCGATATTTAGGATGCCACAAACCTGCCCTCAATACCAATTCAATTTAGGGCCAGATTCTGTGGCTTTAGTTCCTCTTAAGTAGCACCTGAGCCCGTCAGTGGATACCAGTGGTTTCAACATAAGTAGGAGTACCAGACTGTCTAACTGAATTAAGTCACATTACCATCGTCACAGTATCAAATACTCTCCCAAAATATTGGATTTATGGGTAAAAAGTGAGTCCAAGCCATAAAATTCAAACAGATTTGGTTCTTGCCATTATAGAAATGGGGCTAACTATGAAACTTGGATCTGGGTTCTGTTTCTGACTCTCTTCAATCTCCTGAGAAAAGGTTTGGATTCATGGTTTTGACCCATATCTGGTCTATAGTAGTAAAGAAGGTTAAATTAATCCTACCAGTGACCCCATGAGTCCAGTAATTTCCCAAAAGTTTGAGTTACAAAAGGAAATATTAAATAGTGGAAAATATGACGATCACTAATGCTTCCAAAAGTCACTTCTCTCTTTGAATCCCTTCATTGGCTCTACCCATCACATATAACATAAGCTATTTGTCTTCACTTCCTTTTATGGCCTATCTTCACCCTATCTCTCTTCTCATTCACTGTAGAGATCTTGACTCCAACTCCTGATCAGCCCATGCCAACCTCCATCTCTCATTTGTTAAATCAAACAAGCATCTTTTCCCCCGTGCTGCCACTCACACTTCATAGCAGCAACCTGTAAACATCTGTGAAGCTACCACTTCATCCTCCTTTTTAACCCCTCCTAAAAAACTTAGCCATGATGCCTAAAAAAAAAAGCTTGACAATGGTTAAGCTCCCAGTGTGCTGAGACCACTGCTATCTTTCTGACCAATATTGTCTCAGTTTTCTATTTGTCCTCCCCGACTGTCTGTTTCCATCTGTTGTCTTAGATTGTCAGCTCTCTGAGGCAGTGACTGACATTTTTGTTCTGTGCTTGTACAGCACCTAGCACAACAGGACCATGGTCCATGACTAGGGCACCTGGGCAGTACAGTAATACTAGCAAAAATACTAATTAAATAGTAATATGTAGTCTGACAATACTTCAATTTTTAAATGGATACCAATTAATGATCTCAGAGTTCACAGTCAAACTGTCAGCTACCTGCACAGCTTGCTGCCAAGAACCTTGGGAATAACAGTACTCTTTCTATATGGTCCAGTTATACCAAAAATGGGCAAACTTTTTGGCTCAAGGGCCACATCAGGGTTGCGAAACTGTAGGGAAGGCTGGGTAGGGAAGGCTGTGCCTTCCCAAACAGCCTGGCCCCCACCCCCTATCTGCCCTCTCCCACTTCCCGTCCCCTGACTGCCCCCTCAGAACCCCTGACCCATCCAACCCCCCCTGCTCCCTCACTGCCCCCAGGACACCCTGCCCCTTATCCAACCCCCCCCCCCCCGCCACTATGCTCCCCACCCCTCTTACCATGCAGCTCTGAGCAGCAGGAGCTTGCAGCCCTGCTGCCTGGCCAGAGCCTGCCATGCTGCCCGGCAGGAGCGGTGGGCCAGAGCGCTGACGGCGCGGCATGCTGAGGCTGCAGGAGGGCGGCCGGGGGCTAGCCTTCCTGGCCAGGAACTCAAGGGCGGGCAGGATGGTCCCGGGGGCCATAGTTTGCCCACCTCTGTATTACACACAATTATTGTACATGCTACATGAATGGTTCTGTTAAATCCACACTCACTGCTGTGCAGTTAAAAGAAAAGGAGTACTTGTGGCATCTTAGAGACAAACAAATTTATTAGAGCATAAGCTTTCATGAGCTACAGTTCACTTCACTGGATGCATACAGTGGAAAATATAGTGGGGAGATTTTATATACACAGAGAACATGAAACAATGGGTGTTACCATACAGGCTGTATCAAGAGTGAAAGGTGAGCTATTACCAGCCGGAGAGTGGGGGGGTGGGGGGGACCTGTACATGGCAGAGGGGCATTGCTGGCACATATCACATTGGTAGATGCGCAGGTGAACGAGCCTCTGATAGTGTGGCTGATGTGATTAGGCCCCATGATGCTGTCCCCTGAATAGATATGTGGACACAGTTGGCAACGGGCTTTCTTGCAAGGATAGGTTCCTGGGTTAGTGTTTTTGTTGTGTGGTTGCTGGTGAGTATTTGCTTCAGGTTGGGGGGGCCGTCTGTAAGCAAGGACTGGCCTGTCTCCCAAGATCTGTGAGAGTGATGGGTCATCCTTCAGGATAGGTTGTAGATCCTTGATGATGTGGTGGAGAAGTTTTAGTTGGGGGGCTGAAGGTGATAGCTAGTGGCGTTCTGTTATTTTCTTTGTTGGGCCTGTCCTGTTGTAGGTAACTTCTGGGTACTCTTCTGGCTATGTCAATCTGTTTCTTCACTTCAGCAGGTGGGTATTGTAGTTGTAAGAACGCTTGATAGAGATCTTGTAGGTGTTTGTCTGAGGGGTTGGAGCAAATGCGGTTGTATCATGCCACAAGTACTCCTTTTCTTTTTGCAAACTCTTATTGAAATCTAAGGCTGCCTGAATCAGTCTCACTCGTGTTCTAGAAGCTGTGTGTTTGGGCCTGTCATTCTCCAGTGTCCTAGGGATTGCGAGGAAATCTCCAAGACTCATCAACAATACATGAGCAAACAGTCATGGTCTCACTTAATACCTACTTGGAGTTACATGAGAGATGAACTTGACCCCTTGGCCCAAATCACACAGACATACATAGGCACCTAACCCCCAGATTCAGGCACCTAAGTCATTACACAAAGTAAAACTATTTCCCCTTGTTTATTTCCCCTCCTACTGTTCTTGTAAACTGCTGGAAGTGGCCCACCTTGATTATCACTACAAAAGGTCCCCCGCCCGCTCTCCTGCTGGTAATAGCTCACCTTTCCTATTCACTCTTGTTACAGAACACCCATGTTCTCTCTCTATATAAATCTCCCCACTGTATTTTCCACTGTATGCATCCAGTGAAGTGAACTGTAGCTCACGAAAGCTTATGCTCTAATAAATTTGTTAGTCTCTAAGGTGCCACAAGTCCTCCTTTTCTTTTTATGGATATAGACTAACATGGCTGCTACTCTGAAACCTGCTGTGCAGTTAGTGGCCCCTTCATACAGACAATTTTAATACTTACAAGAAACATTCCTCTCACTCCAGAAAGTTTAAGGTTTTTTTTAAGTTTAAGTTTTTGTCAGGAAGATTGTCTTGGCCAGGTTTCTCATGTCATATGTAGTCATTTCTTATTCATATTTATCTTGTTAAAAGTATATAAAATAAATTTTATACAAAACATATAGGCCAGAACCAAAGTTAGTATAAAATGGAATAACCCCATTGAAGTCACGAGGCTGATAGCCTTCTGCAATGGTAAAGTTGTAGAGCGAAGATAAGAACAAGGGGACAAGCAAAAGTTAAGGTTCCTGTAGCAAGTCAACACAACCAGTATATACATCCTGTGGACGAGGTCCTCAACTGATGTATTGTGCTCCTGATCCCTGACTGCAACTTCTACTTCATCATAATATAAATAATTTTATATTAGTGCATTTTTTCTATGTAATAATACTGTAAGTAGGTGGTCATCTGTCAGAATGAAATGTACTATTTTATTTAGTTTGCAATATTTTTCCTATACGATTATTGTACTAGTATATATATTGGGAAGAGTAAGCCTTTTTAATGTTTTGGTATCTTGGTTTTCAAAATACAGATAAAACCCCTCTCTGTTATATACACATCATACACTTTGATGTAAAGATAAATGTTTTCATAATGTCAAATTAAGTTCCAATATGCATTAAATATTGCTTTAGAAGCATTTTTCTAATAATTTAAAGTATTGCCTACTTTATCTGAAGGACTGAAAAGAAACTGGGGAAAGAAAAAGGTTCAAGAAGGGGAAAGAGAAGAAATACATTGACTGTTTTTTCTGTACTATTTATCTCAGGGATAGATTCTGATCTCATTTACAGCAATTCCACTGAAGCCAATGGGCCAGGGGCAGCAACAAAGACTAACACCAACTGAAGATATGGCAATGGATTTACTCCAGGTTTATATTACTGCAACTGAGATCAGAATCTGGCCCTTTGTGCTATTATAGTAATTCTAACTTTTATAGCACTGCAAAGATCAGCCAAAGAAATCATACATTTGGTATTTCTCCCATGCAGGAATAAGAGCACTTAGATGTGAGGGGATGGGTTGGCTCAAATGGGTGATGTAGCTGTCTCCTTGTAAAGCCCTTTAGCACTTTCTGGTTTCAAACTGTTGGATTGCACCTGGTTTATATAAAATCCATCACTGTTTATTAAAAGGAAATTAGCTCAGCTCCAAGCCTCAAAGACACATTTGTCTCTGAACATGATACTGGAATGAGGTATACATTTTGTTTCATCTTAAATGTGTCCACTAATTCCCAAAATAACAGGGCCCTTAACAATATGCTACCAATGTAACACACACACACTAGAGGGCAATGCCTACAGTTAGAGTAGGAATGTGAATACAAATAATAATTGTGCAAAGATAGATAATTTTTTTAAAAGTGGTTAAACAATGAAATAATGCCTTATTTTCAAATAGCTGAGCACCTGCAGCTCCCAGGAACTTTAATGAAACTTGTGGAAACTTCACCTCTGAAAATCAGGCCAAACAGCTTATTAATTTGAAAAAAGGAATGATTAGTCTTTGGAACCCCCAAAGACGTTATATCTCTTGGGAAGGAAGAGGCAGATTTGGTGAGTCCAATTAACAGTGACTTGAATTATTGGCTCTAAAAAAAAAAAGCGAGTGCAGGAGGAGCAGAGGATCCTTTCTGTAAGGAAAGTGTGGCGTGTGTGGGGAATGGTCCTGAACTAGGATGAAATGACCAAACTGTGAAATTTTTCACAGAAAGGGGTTTTACAGAAAAATTCCATTTTGGGAGAACTGAAATAGAATTTCTCAGCTTCTTGTCTTTCATGTGTGAAATTCACAAAGCCTCCCACTTGGGCTGGCAGAGAGACAGGGAGCTCGGGCACTCAGCCTGCCCTCACAGGTCCAGGAGTTAGAGCTACAGAGGGCTAGGGCACCTGGGCTCTTTGCCTCTCTGGCTCCCAGAACTCTCTGGGAAAGCTTTTAACACTTGCCAACAAAACATTTTTGACCAGCTCTAATTGGGTCCCGTTCTTCAGTGTGTTGTGCCCATTTTAAATAGGGATGTCCATGCACTTTAAGAAGTGAAACTAGAAGTCAAAAATGAATGCTGAATAGACTTGTTTAAAGGTTAACGCATTCCTTACAAAGTTACATCTTCATTTGAACTCTCAGGCCCTATCCTGCAGCCACTGACGTCAGTGGAGTTTCTTGATTCAGGAGAACAGGCCCAATGATAGTGAATGACAATGAAATAATCAGGACAATATTAACATAAACTCCACTTAATTGGACACACGCTGAGGACAACATCCAAAGCTGATTGATGTCAATGGAAAGACTCACACTGACTTAGTGGGATTTGGATCAGACCCAAAGCAAGTACCAAGGGATTAAGTGGTGCTTTACCAGCTGTTAAATAAGGATTCTATTATTATTGGTATTTGTAATGCAGTAAGGCCTAGGACCCCCGGTCATGGACTGGTTCTCCATTGTGCTAGGTGCTGTGCAAACTCAGAACAAAAAAAGCTGGTCCTGGCCCAAAGCACTTATAAAACAAGGGACAACTGGTGGAGACAGGGGAAGCAAAAGCAAACAGTGAGACAGTGCTGCTCAGTGTGATAAGCTGTGGTCTCATCATACCAGCTGCCTAAACATTAACAAAGATTTTTGTAGGCAGCAAAGCAGATCAGAATCCCTATTTCTGGCTTTGATACAGAGCGTGCCTGCAAACTGGGTGTAGACTCACTGGCGGTGTCTCCCGCTGGTCATCTCAAGGAATTAGCATTCCAGCCTTTGGCGCGCCCTCTTCAGGCGGTGTCTCGCCTTGCTGCTGGCTCCCATGTCCCTTTCAGTGGGTGCTGCCCCCTGGCAGTACCCCACAGTTCTGGGTCTCCCCCTCCCATGGGAACCCTCCCACCCACTATCCCTACCTTGCCTCAGTCGTAGGCTCCTGCCAGTCACCAGCTAGCCCCCGCGCCCTGGGGCAGACTGCAATATGAGCCACTCATCACAGGCAAGGTAGGGTTTGGACCTGCTGCCTCTGTCTAACCTTGGGCTGTCCCCTGCAACCCCAGTACCTGTTGGGCCTCATGCTAGGCTGCAGCCTGAGGCTTTCCTGGCTGGAGCTCCCCAGCCCTGTTCCAATCTAGGTACTCTGCTTAGGTCCCTGCAGCCAGGTCCTTCCCTCTCAGAGCTAGAGAGAGTATGCTTATAGAGGCTTTAACAGAATACTTTAGATAATCAGAGGCTTCACAGCTTTTATCTACCAGAAATTACTGGTGACAGATTAAAATCTTTTGGGATTTTTAAATACAGAACACACTTTAATGAGTATGTTTGAGACAGTATTTAGGTCTGTTTAAACCCGGGGAACTTCCTTTCTAGTGGTTTCCCCCATGTGGACTTTAGGGTGCTCAAACACACATGCATGCTCCCAACTACACTTTCACAACCCTAAAATTAAAGAATACCAATAAGCTGAGTCACCTCCCAGCTAACAAAAACAAAACAGCCAAAAACAAAATAAAGGAAAGATAAAACATTTATTATAATGCCTCCCACTCCTATTTGCTGTCTGAGTACGAGGCTGTCCAAGCTAGGGTAAGTCTGCCTCAAGGCTTTTTACACAACTTTGGGAAACTGGACCTGAGGTTCCTCGATGTGCTCTGCATTGTGTGCCAGTGTGTATTCACCTCAGACCAGACCCACTCAGACAAACACGAGGAACAACGTTTTTTATTCTGTAAGGAAATATAGAACAGGATTACAGTCCAGCAGCCTCCTCACGGCTTGCTTGCCTGTTGCCTTCTGCTCCCAGCTTCATTCAGTGCTAAAACTTCCTGCTGGGAAGACAGAGAATATTTCCTGGCAGGAACAAGGAAGTTCTCGCAACATGCAGCAGTTTGTAGTCCACAACTTGCTGTTATTGCTGCTGAAGTACACTGGACCTTGGGCTACATTATGATAACAGGGGGGTTGCAAACTCTTTGGCTCTCGCAGGCTTCTTGACTCTTATAAGGCAGGAGCTGAATTGTGGTCGAGGAGTCAGATGGTGATCTGCTGCAACAGGGCTTCTCACTAGTGATCTTTGTTCAGGTACAGGGATCCTGGTCAAAGGCAGGCATACCTTGTCCGTTGGTGTCCTTGGCCTCCTTCCCCTAAGTTGACCATGCCTTTTTGAGAAACTGGAACTTAGAGGTGGTCAGGAATTTTCCATCAGAAGAGCATTCCAATGGAAAAAGCAGTTTTTGCAAAATTGAAATTTTCCAGAGAAAAAATGCAGTTTTGCTGAATGTGTTCAATTGTCTGTCAGGAAAATCAAAATGAAATACTTTGTTTTGGGTCTGTTTGACCCAAATCAGAATATTTCATTTTATTAAATGGACCCATAATCAATTAAAAAACAATTAAACTGCATTTCCCTAGTGAATTACCTTATGGGATTTGTGGTTTAGGCGCCCATTGTTTCCTGTGAGCCATTATTGCATTGTAGAGTATGTAGCCCTTCTAGGAGACCAGGTCAGAGGAGACTTCATGGTCTGAACTACAAGTCCCATAAGATAATGCATTAGGGAAATGCTATTTCATGTTGACCTAACTCTAAAAGGATGTCTAAATTTTTCATTTCAATTGAAAATGTTGAAACAAAACGTTTTGGTATTTCCAATGACAATTTTTTAGGAATTTCTATTCCAGCAAAAAATTAGGGAATTTCAACTTTTTGTCACTTTTCAGGATAAAAATTGTTTGAATCTTTGAATTCCCCACTCAATGGAAATTCCAAATTTTGCTCAACTCTGCTGGAATGTCAGTCTTCCCTCAGGTGGCTTGTTGACCTGAAAGACAAAATCTCTCAGCTTTACTCTTTATTCATTGATTTGCAAACTTCAATTACTTAGCCTTGCAGCACCTTCCTACAAAACTTTTGGATGAATCTGGTGCAAAGCCTACCTTGGAGCCATATGACATGGTCCAATCATGTTTGAGTTCGGTCATCTTTAGCTAGTGGTAATTTTGGAAAATCACCAGTTAAAAAAATTATTCGGTATTTTACACAATATAGAGATTGTAAGTATGTGAACTCCCCTTCCCCTCCCTCCCACACACAAAAAATCAAAAATGCAGTGCAAGAGACCACTTTTGAGGAAGCTGACATGTTATCTGGGTGAAAAGGTCATGAGTTGACATTATATCAGTTGTTTACAGAAAGTTTTACACAAAAATCCTATAAAAATAGCCAATTGCTACGGTCACTCCACATTCATATGAGAGCAAAATTAAAAACAAGTTTGGACATTTTATGACCAGTGTCATCACTCTTCTTGCAAATGACAATTTACAGTAATTTCTCTATTTTGGCACTGGGTTATAAGTCAAATAACTTTATCTTCTGGAATGTTCACCCTGATAGGTTACTTTAAAACCTTTTTCTATCAAGATGAAACCATTTAAATATATATACATTACAGTGTATATAAGGTTTGTATTCCAGTATAAGCTATTTCTCTCTCATCCATCTTCATGATCTACTTTCATTCCTCACTGTCTCCCTTGTCTTCTTCTGCTTCCTACTTCCTTTTCTTCTCTTTACTCTTAGCATTGCATCCATCTGATGTTTAAAAAGACATTTTATTTTTTTATTTTTCTCCATTTCCCATGATATACAAGTGCCAGATCTCTTGTTCTTGAACTTAACTGTAGATTAACACTCTTAATGAGAAAGTAATGACTGTCTTTAGTGGAAACAACCTTAAAAAATCTTGCCACCTTTTTACTCATAGGAATAGTCCTCAAGCTTGAATAAAGATTCTTTTTTTTGGCTGAGTAAAGGGTAGCAAGATTGTGCCCAGGTGTCTAATCTGTCATCTGTTGTGCAGATAAAGGAATTCTCATTCTCATGTTTGTCAGCAGATGCCTTTCATAAGAATTAAATCCACTTCTTAAATATAGACAAAAATCAGATATCCTCTTTGGCAGGCTTTGTTTTTGTGTCATATTTTCCTTATCTAGCATTTCCTTACTGTAAATAACTGCCGTGATATTTAGCATTTGCTGCTAATAAAATCTGGTTTTGCAATAACTTCTGTCAGCACAGGCTAGGATAGTAATCCACAGGAACATCACTGTCAGCCTCATAGCAACAAATTGTGTTGTGGTAAACAGAGTGGCTTTCTTTTTGTTTGCATAAACAAGAGGAAAGGGAACTAAGCTGTTATGTGAAGGGAGGCAAGGGCTAGATAGAGGTGCTGAACTATCTATGATACTTGTGGCTCCCATAGTATCTGGGCCCATCACCATCATTAAAGTACTTATTCTAACAACTCCCCTTGAGGTAGGGAAGTAGTATTATTCCCATTTAAGGTATGGGGAACTGACACAAAGTCTTATGAGAGTTAGGTGCCTAAATGCCTTTGAGGCTCTGGGCTCAAGTGACTTGCCCAAGGCCACAGATAGAAAAGAGAACTGAACATTGGTCTCCTGAGACCAGCTGTTAACCAATGGACTGTCCTTCCATGGATGGGGAGAAGGACATTTCTGACTAATTCTCAGCCTGATAGAACTATATTCTTCTGTTACACCTGGGCAAATCTGATGGGATTGTGTAGGAGTAACAGTGTAGAAAGTGGCTCGGGGAATGGAAGATGGGTCAAAAGGAGGAAGAGAGGAGGGGACTGAAAACAGAGAGAGTTAGAAACAAGGGTTGAAACATCACTGAGTAAGAGTCTGAAAGAACATTAGAGCTGCACAGAAGTGACCCTCTCACAGATTCCATTCCCTCCAATGCATGCTCCGTACTCTGATATCTTCATAATGGGCTTTCTGCTTTTCTGGAGCTGCTGCTTTTTTCTAATCTCCTGCACTTCCTGGTTTCTATCTGATCTTGTTTAGGTTCAAACTGTGTCACTGAGGCACTGCAGAGATGTGCTGCCAAGTGGGGAGTTGGAGGAGGGATTATGCCTTTGGAACTGTGCAGCCTGCTCTGTGGACTGATGGAAAAGAGTGTGGGGCTAGTTGCCTTTCATTAATAGGTGACTTTAATACTATAGTTAGAGACGAATCTTGCAGTCCAATGGGAGTTTTGCTTGAGTCAGGACTGCAGATTTAGGTCCTAAAATGATATTTTATAACCAGTGGGTTAATAACATTTTAAATCATGGCTTTGAATATAAAATTATGCATTGAGTTTTAAAGAATAATATTGAAACCATCTTATAAATAACTATAGGTTTATAGATATCGTGGGTGCATAAAGATTAGAATCTAAATATCTGGCCTGATTTTCAACAGTGCTTTGAATCAGAGCACCAACAATTCCTATTTACGTCAGTAAAATGTTGATTTCGGTATTGAAGGCCCAGTCTTGTTCTTGGGGAAGGAGTTTTGCTGCTGAAATAAAAGACCACAGAATTGGAATTGAGTGTTGAATGGACCAAATTCTGCTCTCATTTACTGAGTTGAAAAATGAGAGGAAAAACTGATAATATGAATTTAGATGCCTAGCTTTAGGCACCCACATTTGGAAATATTGGCCCCCTGAGAAATCATACAAAGCCTGGGGAAAATTAGTACTTTGTAGAATACTGAAATACTATTTCTGTACATAACAGTAAATCCACTTCAGTGTCCTGCTTTTTTAAGAGTGGCTGAGTTTTACTCAGTCTGCTGCTCTTTTAGAAACATGAAATAATCCTATCTGTATGACCTCTGGGGTTGAAACCTGATGTTTCCTTCTGTGATTAATTGTCATGGTTCAGAAGCCATGTTTTTTAACAAATCCCATGTTGCCAATATAAACCTGTGATCCAGTCATTCTTCTCATTTGGGATTTGCCACTATTTTTGGGGTGTCTGCTTTTACAAGTTTCAGAGTAGCAGCCGTGTTAGTCTGAAGTGTGTCTGAGACTTGAGTAAATCATGTCCAATAACAGGAAAAGGAGAGAAGTCTGGGCAAAAAATGCACAGAAGTTATGAATCTGAACAAATAGACAATGGAAGGCAAGCAACATTTTTATTCCCTTAAACTGTTTTCTCATGTATCCAGTGCAGATGGAGAATGTTGAGAATTGAGAACATTGAAGAATTCCTTTAACTAGGCTTCCATACAATTAGACTTTCTGTTTGCTTCCTTTTCAGTTTAGGAGCATTTTTAAAGTATACTGTAGGTGTCAAATGTGCTAATTCCCTTTATATCAACCATCCAACCTCAATCTCTGGCCTCTACAGCTCTCACACCAGAAGCTGGGTTACATCAGGTTAGTACCCGAATGACAGACTCAAGGAGAAAAAACAGGTTCTGCAGAAAGTGCTCGTAGTGATTATTCAGTAGGTGGCACTCTTCCCTTTGAATAGCTGCTGACCCAGTGCTCCAGAGGCCAGGGTGGTATGAAGAAGCAAGATGCTGTCTTTTAAATGTGTCATACAATTCAGGGTCTGGCCACTTGTGATCAGTTACAGATCCTGTAGTACTTTTTCCCACTAAAGAACTCCAGCATCCTGGCCAAACTCTAACTTGACCAATTACTTTCTGTTGACTAGATTCCCCAGTAGCTCCTGTTGGGTCACTATTTAATTCCTGTTCTGAACTGCTGGGCATTTTATGTTGCTGTGCATTCTGAATACAGTTCCTGTGTTTCACTCCATAGGCAGATTCGTTTTGTGTAGGAAAAGGGAGTGTTTAGGTTTGAACGAAGAGAAGGTGATACTTTTGCAGATCAGAGGAGAGGGGATTTCATGCATAGGGGCCGCATGGATACGATTGTGCTTGTGGGATACATGGACAGAGCACTGAGGCTGCTCTGAAATGCCTTGAGAATATCTGCCATCATCTAGAAACATAAATCCCCTTTTTTAAGGGTTCATGAAAGGGATTAAAATCTTTTACGGAGATGTCCTTAAAGAGACACTTGCAGTACACAGTAACACGTGCAGGGCCGGATTAAGGCAGGAGCTTTAGGGGCTCCAGCCCCGGGCCCCAGCTCAAGGGGGGCCTCGCAAAAATAAACCACAGGCAGCGATCTCCAACTGCAGGCAGCTAAAAGTCCCGCAGCACAGCGGGGCGCTCACGCAGGCTGCCTGCATGCCATGGCCCCACGCTGCTCCCATTGGTATTTGTGTGACTGCTGCTGGAATATAGAACCTAGTTCTGGTGCCCACAATTCAAAATGGATGTTGATATATTGGAGAGAGCTCAGGGAAAAACCAAGAGAATGATTAAAGGATTAGAAAATATACCTTACAGTGAGGGACTCGAAAGCTCAATCGATCTTAGTTTAACAAAAAGAAGGTTAAGGAGTGACTTGCTTTCAGTCTATAAGTACCTACATAGGAAACAAATATTTGATAATAGATCCTTCAGCCTAGCATAGAAAGATATAACATGATCCAATGTCTGGAAGTTGAAGCTAGACAAATTCAAACTGGAAATAAAGTGTAAAATTTAAACAGTTTGAGTAATTAAGCATTGGAACATCTTACAAAGGTAGTGGTGGATTCGCCATCACTGGCAATTTTTAAATCAATTTTTTTTAAAGACATGCTCCAGGACAGCGTTTCTCAAACTGGGGTCTGCGGACCCCGGGGGTCCCCAAAGATACTCCAGGGGGTCTGCGGGCCATGCTGATCAACTCCTTCCCCCTCCCTCCGTCAACTCCTCCTCATCCCTCACAGCTGTTCCCCATGGTGAAAGAGGTGCTGGGAGGGAGGGGGAGGAGTGGGGACGCTAGGTCCATGCCATTCCTGGAAGCGGCCAGCACGTCCCTGCGGCCCAGGGGGGAAAGAGGTCTCCGCGCGCGCTGCCCCCCGGCCCAAGCGCCGACTCCACAGCTCCCACTGGCTTGGAACTGCAGCCAATGGGAGCTGTAGGGGCAGTGCTTGTGAAAAGGGGCAGCGCACGGAAAACCCCTGACACCCCTCCCCCCCGCCTAGGAGCCACTGCCAGAGGGATGTGCCGGTCACTTTCAGGAGCCTCCCGAGATAAGTGCCGCCCCCCCTTACTCCCTCCAGCACCCCAACACCCTGCCCCAGCCCAGAACCCGCACCCAAACTCCCTCCCAGAGCCTCCTGCACTGAAACTCCCTCCCTCACCCCCTGCCGCACTCTAACCCCAGCCCTGAGCCCCCTTCTGCACCCAAATTCCCTCCCACACCCCCTCCTGTACGCAAACTCTCTGCCAGAGCCCGCATCTCCTCTCGCACCCAAACTTACTCCCGCACCCCTTACCCCCACCGACTCTCTACCTCCCTGCACCAGCTCTGAGCCCCCTCCTGCACCTAAACTCCCTCCCCCACCCTCTCCCGCACCTAAACTCCTACCCCAGAGCCAAAACCCTCCCTCCCTCCTTCACCCAAACTCCCAGATCAGAGCCTGCACCCCAACCCCCTACCCCAGCCTAGTGAAAGTGAGTGAGGGTGGGGGAGAGTGAGTGATGGAGGGAGGGGGGATGGAGTGAGCAGGGGCTTGGCCTTGGGGAAGGGGGTGGGAAGGGGTGTGGCCTCAGGGAACAGGGAGGGGCAAGGGCTGAGCGGGGGAGCTTGGGGGTCCCTGACAATTTTAAAATCAAAATGGGGGTCCTTGGGTTGCTAAAGTTTGAGAACCACTGCTCTAGGAATTATTTTGTGAAAGTTCTATGGCCTGTGCTATACATAAAATCAGTCTAGAGGATCACAATGGTCCTTTCTGGCTTTGGAATCTGTGAAATGACTCGAGAAGTCCCTTCTTCCCACTACTTCCAGCTGCCAGGCTGGATTCCAGGCGGGAACTCTCTTGAGTATTTGAGTGATTGCCTAGCTAACGTACCAGTTGGAGCTTCATTGCCCCAAGTTTGTTCTGTGGGTTTGGGGACCCCCAGTCACACTGCACGTATGCTGTGGTAATGCATCAAGCACCAACCAGCACACGCTGCTCCTGTATGAAGCAGCAGCAAGATGCACTGCAAGTGGGAGGGTGGATTGATTTAAATCAAAGCAATTTAAATCACTGCTTTTACTCATGATTTAAATCAGCAATCAGGAAATCTTGATTTAAATAATCTATTTTAATTATATTTTGTATATGTCCTCTTTAGTTATTTTCTTAAAGCTTGATTCTCATACTGATTTGCAACTAAATATAGCCTTCACATTAAATTTGGTGATTCTTTTTGCTAATCAGGAGGGTACACCATATCTGTAGTTCTTTATTTAAGCCATTATACAGCTTAACTCACATTTATTGAGATTCTTAATTTTTACCTTTTTTATGTTAGAAAATGGTGAAGAATGCATTTCTTTTTACAAATTATTATTAATTTTTTACTTCTGATTTGTGTCACGCTCTATTTGGATGGAAATTCAAATTCAATTAAAAATGCACAAAGCCAGCATTTTTTATTTAAAACCCTCCTAACTTTAATATGCTGAATAAAAAAGAAAAAAGAGTTTATCAAAAAGTTTATGAAAATATGTTTTGTATTTAAAATAACTGATTTATTAAACAAAGGAAGCATTATCTGTAGCTAGTGAATTGAACTGATTATTTCTCATCACTATGTCCTTCAAGATTTTGGAGACAGTAAATTTCATCCTCTCACACCTAGTTTTTCTTCATAGATTGGAAGAGGAAATCAAGCTTGCCTCCTTTTTTCAACTCACTTTCTCAATTTTGAATAACTAGTAATTGAACTTAAATATTTGAATATGCCAAAATGAAGAAGCTATTCTCTCTGCACCTGCAGAGGAGGCTGCTGCTGTAAAAAGCTGGTTTAGCACTTCAACAAACTCTTGTTCCAGTTGCTTAGCTAGAGACTTTCACTAGTTCAGTGCTTTGATGTTTTTTAAAACTTGGCAGCAAACAAGTATGGTTTAAAATAATTTAAATTAAATAAAACATATTCATAGATTATAATAAGGTAAGGCCTTAGCATAGATTGTCAATTTCAAATTTAATTTTAAATTAGATTTATTTTTAGAAAGTAAACCTGCAATTAGTTCAAATAAAAAAATCCTTTTTTAAAAAAACAAATTTTTATCTGCCCTGCCATGTGGCCTGATAGTGATTCATTGATATTTTAGCTCATTTTTAAAAGAAATCTGAAGCCTCCAAATTGTAGTTAGCAAAGTAAGCACACAACTTTATGTTCTAATTACTGTTTCAGTGTTTACTCTTGTCTTCTGCATCCCCCAACCCAATCTGATCTACAACCTATTGTGGTTATTGTCCTTATTTTGCTTGTAAGCTTTGTGGCAGGGGCTGATCTTCATCTGTTGTTTGTATAGTGCCCAGCACCATCAGACCCCAGTCCTAATGGGAGCTTCTGCATGCTTCTTTGATACAGAGAGTAATGAATAAGGTTAGTTCAGTCTCCTAGCCACCTGGCATCATCCTGCTGGAGATTGGGGCTGACACTGCTGTTACCCATATAAAACTTCATTGACAGCAGCGGAGTTACAATGGTGTATGTGGCAGTAGAATGTAGGCCAGTGTGTGGTGTATGGCAATGTAATGACTTCCAACATACCTGTAGGGTCAATTACTCACATCTAGATGAAGTCTGCATCAGATATGTCTTGGGACAATAGAAATCTTTCATTACCAAAAATATATGGTTCTCATGTTGATTTGCCACGGAATCTAAACAAAACAGAAAAGTGTTGCCAATACATATGATTTCTTCAAGTCTTACAGTCCTGGGTGTGAGATGATCAGCTTTTTTTTTTTTTTTTTTTTTTAATAAAGTAAGTTTTGAGCCCGCATGGTTGTGGAGGGAAGTTTGAAAGCACGACCTGAGTGCAGTGCAAAGGCTCAAAACGGAGAAGGCGAATACAAAGAGACTTCAATGCATTATTAAAAAAACAAAAAACAAATAACAACAACAAAAACCCCACCATGATTTTTAAGCCAAACCCATGATTTCTGAACAACTACCTCAGTATTTTTGAATGTTTGTGGTTGCCAATATGGACAGAATGAAGTATATGATCCAACAAAGAGGTATTCTCATAACTAGTGCTTAACACTGGAGGGACACAATTAACCATTGTGGCTAGCATGGTTGGTTTATTGTGAATGCTAGTAAAATCTTTAATATGAACTATTTTTAGTTGTAGAAAAAAATCTGGGATCTCCTGTGTCAAGTGGGGACTTTTCCGTGATGAATTACACTCACATTTTTTTCCTTTTCTTTTCCATAAATTGTACTTTTGTGTTATTTGCAATACATTCTTCTATTGCTTACTATTATTCATCCAGTACTACTGGGCACAGTAACTGTTAACAGCCAAAGCCACTTTCCCATTTTCAGCAATAACAGTAAATACCTTTGAGGAAGGTTCTGGTAATAGCTAGAATCCACAAATTATAATGCCTTTCAAGTGGTAATTTGTGCTGCGACTTTTCTAGAGTCACTTTTTTTCAGTTATTTCTGAATAATGTTACATTTATCTGTTTTTTTCATTCAGTAACATTTTCCCAAGCCTCACAATGTGATTAATGTTGTGGTTGAACAAGTAGTAAAATTTCAGCCACAAAGAGTTAATTACTTGTAAATGGCTCTATTTTCTCCAGGCAGACATCTAAATTAAAACCTGTCTACAAAATAGGCTACTATTCTAATGTGTTTCTGTATCGTCTGTTTCTATTCAACATAGAAGTTGTCCAGGTTGTTGTTCTTTATATGGGGGTGTGTCTGTGTGTGCACATGCAAAGCACTCAGATGTTTTTAATTGGTCAGTATAATACCTAGGCAGTGAGATATACAATGGAGATGAAAACAGTATAAGAAACCAGGGCCAGATTCTCAAAGGTATTAAGATGTCTAACTCCCATTGGATCTGGGTCCTAGATCGTAAGCTTATGCTCAAATAAATTTGTTAGTCTCTAAGGTGCTACAAATACTCCTTTTCTTTTTGTGGATACAGACTAACACGGCTGCTACTCTGAAACCTGTCAATATAGAACATAAATTCTTAAACCATCCTTTTGCTGTTACTGGCTAGAAAAGACGACAATGTTCTTGGTAGCTTGCTGAAATCTTATTGATTATTACTGTTAATTATTAATATTGTTTATTAATTTTAATTGCCATGGCATATGCAATGTGCCTTACAGAACCAAAAAAGATCTGGCCTTGGGGAATTCACATTCTAAAGCCCGAATCCTGATTAAAAACTTACACACATGTAATTGTACTATCATGAGTAGTCCTACTGACATTCATAGGCTGCTCATATTCATAAAGCTAAGCACATGTCAAAGTCTTTGCTGGATCAGGGCCTACATGCAGACGTGACAACTCATCAGGATCATACATAAAAAAGTAAAAAGGGAGACGAGGATAAAGGTTACCATGTTGTTTTCCACTAATGCATGTACATACAGTATCTTGAATGAAGTATTACATTATAATCATAGAATCATTGGACTGGAATGGACCTCAAGAGGTCATCTAGTCCAGTCCCCTGCACTCATGGCAGGACTAAGTATTATCTAGACCATCCCTGACAGGTGTTTGTCTAAGCTGCTCTAAAAAGTCTCCAGTGATGGAGATTCCTCAACCTCCCTAGGCAATTTATTCCAGTGCTTAACCACCCTGACAGGAAGTTTTTCCTAATGTCCAACCTAAACCGCCCTTATCTTCAGAGGTTAAGAAGAACAATTTTTCTCCCTCCTCCTTGTAACAACCTTTTATGTACTTGAAAACTGTTATCATGTCCCCTCTCAGTCTTCTCTTTTCGAGACTAAACAAATCCAATTTTTTCAATCTTCCCTCATAGGTCCTGTTTTCTAGACCTTTAATCATTATTGTCGCTCTTCTCTGGACTTTCTCCAATTTATCCACCTCTTTCCTGAAATGTGATGCCCAGAACTGGACACTACTCCAGTTGAGGCCTAATCAGCGCGGAGTAGAGCGGAAGAATTACTTCTCGTGTCTTGCTTACAACACTCTTGCTAATACATCCCAGAATGATATTTGCTGTTTTTGCAACAGTGTTGCACTGTTGACTCATATTTAGCTTCTGGTCCACTATGATCTCCAGATCCCTTTCTGCAGTACTCCTTCATAGGAAGTCATTTCCCATTTTGTATGTGTGCAACTGATTGTTCCTTCCTAAGTGGAGTACTTTGCATTTGTCCTTATTGAATTTCATCCTATTTACTTCAGATCATTTCTCCAGTTTGTCCAGATCATTTTGAATTATAATCTTATCCTCCAAAGCACTTGCAACCCCTCCCAGCTTGGTATCATCCACAAACTTTATAAGTATACTCTCTATGCCATTATCTAAATAATTGATGAAGATATTGAACAGAACTGGACCTAGAACTGATCCCTGCAGGACCCCACTTGTTATGCCCTTCCAGCATGACTGTGAACTACTGATAACTACTCTCTGGGAATGGTTTTCCAACCAGTTATGCACCCACCTTATAGTAGCTCCATCTAGGTTGTATTTCCCTAATTTGTTTATGAGAAGGTCATATGAGACAGTATCAAAAGCTTTGCTAAAATCAAGATATACCACGTCTACTGCTTCCCCCCATCCACGAGGCTTATTATCCTGTCAAAGAAAGCTATCAGGTTGGTTTGACCTGATTTGTTCTTGACAAATCCATGATGACTGTTACTTATCACTTTATTATCTTCTAGATGTTTGCAAATGGATTGCTTAATTATTTGCTCCATTATCTTTCCGGATACAGAAGTTAAACTGACTGGTCTGTAATTCCCCGGGTTGTCCTTACTTCCCTTTTTATAGATGGGCACTATATTTGCCAATGTTAATATAAATGTTAATCACTATTAGTTATTAACTCGCCTCTCATAGGTGGCACAGCAGATGTGATTAAACAGTAGCAAAATTGTTGACTTAAGGTACTTGTATGTCCCCCATCACTGTGATGTCTGAGCACCTCATAATCTTTACAAGTATTTAGCTTTACAACACCACTCCTGTGATTATTGTCATCTTATAGAGGGGGAACTGAGGCACAGAGAGAGACTAAGTGACTTGCCCAAGGGCAAATAGGAAGCATGTGGCAAAGCAGGGAAATGAAACAAGGTCTTCTAAGTCCTAGGCTAGGGCCTTAACCACTGAACTATCCTTTCTGTCTGGATGAGCATCATGCTAGTTTTCCCTGCATTTCTGGAGCAAAAACAGTTTGTCCTTATGGGCAGCAGGGAGATCAGCCTCCGGAAATATGTATAGAACTGTAATTACAGTATTTGCCCAGAAAGATCCTGTCAACTCACCATGATAAAAATGACCAGTACACGATATTAGATCAGTGTGTTCCAAAACATTCACTATTGGCCAGACTCTCGAACTATTATTTTTATTATAACAAGCACTTCGATCCAACCAAGGCCCCTCTCTATTTATTTAAAAGACAAGGGCCCAGATCCACAAAGGGATTGCAAAGAGTTGCAGCACTGAGTGTTACAGCACCTACAAAGCTACAGGGACAATACTGCAACCCAGAAAGCCTGAATTAAGTGTGTAGGCTCCCTATACATTGAGGTAGACACCTAAGGATGCAATCCACAAAAGCCAGCATGCTAGGAGGTTGCTGCCTAAGCTAGTCAGTGGGAAATGCTGAGGAGAGGGGTATGTCCTAAGCCCATGGCCCCCACCCCTCTCATAGATGTGTAGAGCTTTCCCTGCAGCCCAGACTTAGGCATATATGTCTGCTACTGGTCCACAGCTGGGAACCCCTTCCCTGGAGTTAAGCAGCTTGGACTCCTAAGCAGCAGCCACCACCTTATAACTTTTAACCCAATTGTTAGGGCACTTATCTGGGACATGGGAGACCAAAGTTCTGTTCCCTTCTGTGTCCGAGGAGAGGGAGAGGATTTGATCAGGGGTCTCTCTCACCTCTCAGGTACGTGCTCTAAGCCACTGAGATGTGAGATATTCTGATGTGCGGCTCCCTCACTCTCCCCTGTTGAAGCTATTCCACTTTGGCTAAATTATTAAGGAGTCATTGGGCCAGAGAGCAGGAGACTCTGTAGGCCAGTGTAGAGCACCCATCTAGGAGATGGGAGACACAGTTCTCCGGCTCCCATGGCTCTTTAATTATGTGTACACAGTGAAACAGCTTCAATAGCAAAGAATGAAGAGCCCCACATCAGAATATCCCATGTCTCCTGAGAGATGTGGGCGCTCTGTGTTAAAATGAAGCTGTGAATGCTCTAACCCTTGGGATAAAAGTTAGAAGGACATCACCTCCTCCAGCCAGCTTTTGAAAGGGACTGATCCAGCAAGCAGCCTCTAAGCACACCTATGGATCAGGCCCCACACAAGAGTTAGGTAGGTGAACACCTGTCTTCCCCGGTTTGTGGATCAGTCTGGGGCTTAGACAGGAGATAGATCTCTGGACACCTACAGGCTAGGGAGGCTACAATGTACATACCAGGAACTTAGACACCTAGGGAACTTTTACTGAAAGTAAAAGCACCTACAGGGTTTGGCTATAGTTGAGGGGGGTGTTTGTGGCTTGCAGCAGAGCCTACAACTGGGACTTAGGTGCCTGAATCTGGGGGTTAGGTGCCTATGTATGTCTGTGTGATCTAGGCCAAGGGGTCAAGTTCATCTCTCATGTAACTCCAAGTAGGTATTAAGTGAGATCATGACTGTTTGCTCATGTACTGTTGATGAATCTTGGAGATTTCCTCCCAATCCCTAGGACACTGGAGAATGACAGGCCCAAACACACAGCTTTTAGAACACAACGAGTGAGACTGATTCAGGCTGCCTTAGATTTCAATAAGAGTTTGCAAAAGGAAAAGGAGTACTTGTGGCACCTTAGAGACTAACAAATTTATTTGAGCATAAGCTTTCATGAGCTACAGCTCACTTCATCAGATGCATGCAGTGGAAAATACAGTGGGGAGATTTTATATACACAGAGAACATAAAACAATGGGTGTTACCATACACACTGTAACGAGAGTGATCAGGTAAGGTGAGCTATTACCAGCAGGAGAGCTGGTGTGGGGGAACCTTTTGTAGTGATAATCAAGGTGGGCCATTTCCAGCAGTTGACAAGAACATCTGAGGAACAGTGCGGGGGGGGGGAGGGAATAAACATGGGGAAATAGTTTTACTTTGTGTAATGACACATCCACTCCTAGTCTTTATTCAAGCCTAAGTTAATTGTATCCAGTTTGCAAATTAATTCCAATTCAGCAGTCTCTCGTTGGAGTCTGTTTTTGAAGATTTTTGTTGAAGAATTGCCACTTTTAGATCTGTAATCGAGTGACCAAAGAGACTGAAGTGTTCTCCAACTGGTTTTTGAATGTTATAATTCTTGACGTCTGATTTGTGTCCATTTATTCTTTTACGTAGAGACTGTCCAGTTTGACCAATGTAAAACTTCAAAAACAGACTCCAACGAGAGACTGCTGATTTGGAATTAATTTGCAAACTGGATACAATTAACTTAGGCTTGAATAAAGACTAGGAGTGGATGTGTGATTACACAAAGTAAAACTATTTCCTCACGTTTATTCTCCCACCTCCCCCCCTGCCCCCCTACTGTTCTTCGCACTTTTTTGTCAACTGCTGGAAATGGCCCACCTTGATTATCACTACAAAAGGTTCCCCCACCCCAGCTCTCCTGCTGGTAATAGCTCACCTTACCTGATCACTCTCATTACAGTGTGTATGGTAACACCCATTGTTTCATGTTCTCTGTGTATATAAAATCTCCCCACTGTACTTTCCACTGCATGCATCCGATGAATTGAGCTGTACCTCACGGAAGTTTATGCTCAAATAAATTTGTTAGTCTCTAAGGTGACACAAGTACTCCTTTTCTTTTTGCGGATACAGACTAACATGGCTGGTACTCTGAAATAAGAGTTTGCTGACTCAGGATCAAGCTCTATATGTCAGGCACAAGAAGCAGAGGGAATTTATTTTGTTTACCAGTCTATCTGATTTACTGTACCCTAAGACTTGAAGGCAGTGAATCAAGACGCCGTACCAGTCCAGACAACTGGCGTGGGTGGGTGTTTGCGTCGCAACATATTACAATGTGATGAGAGGCAGCGACAAGATGTACAATACGTTTTTAACATATGCTTCACAAACAGATGGTGAAACAAAAGCTTTTTGTAAAGCAGTTAGGTTGCTTTGGTATTCAAACCAATACGAATATGGCCATGCTAATTTATTACCCCCATCACAAGAGTACTAGTGTTTTACTTAGAAGCTGGCAAACCATCCCGTGTCTCTGCATACAACTCAAATTATCACTTTGAATTCTGAATAAACAAATCATAAATATTTCACAGGGCTATCTGGATCTGAAGTGCAAATTCAGGTTAGCCACTGCAATTAGGGAACAGTTACTTAGTTACTGAACTAACTACAAATAAACCTGGATTGTTGAGACCTTATTGACACAACAACACTAGTGTGCTTGTTTAGCATTGTGTCCCATACCTGGAAAACAAATGGATCATTATATATTGTATATACAATGAAGCCGGTGGCCTTAACAAGTTTTTCCATTGAACAGGATCTGTGCTGCCAAGGCTATTTCAAGCTTGTTTAGAGAGTTTTCAACTCAAAGAACCTACCAGAGAAAAGAAATGTTCATTTAAGAGTAATGTTGCAGTTAATAAATATTTCTTGTGTTATGATGATCATATGATGATCTGGTTGCACCCTTAATTTGTTATATGATCTCACATAGGAAGGCACCGTCTGTGCCATAAAGAGCTAACAGTCTAACTAGCATAACCAAGAAGGAAACAATACAATCCAAATATATAACTTTGTATATATTTATTATTAATAATTATTTGTATTATGGAAGCACCCAGAAGCCCCAATTAAGGTCGGGGCCCATTGTGTTTGGCTCTGTAAAACACATGGTTGCAAACAGTCCCAAATGTAAATAGGCAAGACATACAAAGAGTAAGAGGGGAAATAGAGATAGGAAGTGATTTGCCTAAGGCCAGAAGTAGGTTAGTGGTGGAGCAGGGAAATAACCTAGGTCTCCTGGCTCCCACTGCAGGGTCCTGTCTACTAGACCATGCTATTTCCCCTACACTTGCAATGTACGTAATCTCTTTTTTGAAATGTACAAATGCACATCAGCTGTCCATGACTCCCCTCATACTATCTATTCTTTGTTGGCCAATTTTGGTAGATATTTGAGATGATGTGGTTTTGAGGAAAGGCTTTAATGCCCACACTTTTCTTTTTAAAGGCTTTGTAGCAGCACTTATATTCTCACTAATGGTTGGAAACCGGCATACACAGCCCTGGGAATATAAGAGATGGGGCAGCTGGCAGGGCATTCTCATTGACGGCTGCGGGACTCAGGAATTTGCTCTCTCCCTTGGCCCAAAATTAGACTTAGTAACTTTACAGACGTGCTGCAAAAGACGCCGGTTTAATTGGGTTTCTGGAGAGATCTGAGGGTGTGCTTGCCAGACTGATGAAAGGGTAGAAAGGAGATTGTGTAGGTGTCTGGCTGGCTGGCTGACAGCCTCTTGAAATGATTATTTTAAAACTGATGGGATTTTACTGTATTATTAATGCTGCGTTAAGGCACCTAGAGCCTTCAGTAGGCATCTTGCTTATGATTTAAATCTAAATAAATAATTAATTTGATATCCAGCCCTTCCTGGTACAAGGTGAGATATTATTATACCTACTGTACTTCTTAGCTCCTGATGTATTGAGGGAGGACTTGAGTTATTAGTTTTCAGGTAGCAGTTTGTATAATCTTATTAAGGCCCCAAATCCAACCCACTCAGCACAGTAATATCACCATACGTTCAAGCAACCAGTAGAATGGGAAGATGCAATATCATTTTCTCTTCTCATCCTGATTCCTCAAGATGGGTTCATGATGCCGTGACGTCACGGTATGATGCTCTAAATTTATACAAGGTTTTCTATTTCTTTTGCAAGTCAAATCTGGCAAGTGTGGAATAGACCCATCAAAGAGATTGTGCCATTAATTTCAAGATGGATGACAATGCGGCAGCATTACTGCAGGCCAGTCATGTCTGTGGGTACTGTACAGGACAAAAGCCATCTGGGCATGGAAATGGAAACATATCCCTCTGAGCAACTTTAACAACTAAAGGAAAAGCAAAATCTGTCTTGTATTGTAATACTGAAGAATTCTCTATCTTCAGATCAAAACTGAAGCAAAACAAATACTCCACCTGGTTCTCTCTAGTTCCCACCACATGTTATATGCATTCTGATAGTATATGGAGGAAACATTGGTTAGTTAATTCATATATGATCATATCGTTCATGATAGCGCGGCTGAAGTCTATTCTATGAATTTATGGACAGAATAGGTAATTCTTAGCTGATGCCTGGATTAATATATTTAAATAAATTTGAATGACTGTGAGAGTGTCTTAAGTAGAGCTAGCTGACATTTTCTGAATTTCAAGTTTTAGACATTTTCATCAAAAAAAATGATTTTTTCATTAAAAAATAACAACTAAAACTTTTGAGTGTAGTTGTAGTCATGTCGGTTTCTGGTTATTCTCTCTCTCACAAAACTCTGGAGACATGCTCATATTTTTTAAAAACCAGTTGTATTTATAAGGCATTTTCATAGGCCATATATAGCACGGGGTTTGGAAACACTTCCATGTTTATAACTCTAATGGATTTCTGCATGGCTTCAGTAAGTTTTTTTTTATGCGAGTCTAAGTAAGAGTAATAAGATGTTTGACATCAGGTATAATAATTGCTCGCCTCCATTTATTTTCTTGACCATGTTAGTTTGTCACCATGAGGCCCATGCTGAAAATGGCTTTTGCAAAGTGTAAAACCAGCCATTGCTTAGAACTGCACCTCTGAGTTGGCCTGAAAGGTTGCACTATGTGGTTGACACTTAACTGTTATAACTCTCTCTTCTCTCTCATTCAATCCTATACAACTCAGAGCTGAAAACAGCAGCACGGCCAGCAACAGTAAGCTGGTAATAATGTACGAGGGAAAGTTGAACTGGTGTCACTTATGACTACCTTAGTTCCAGGAAGGATGGCATCCTCACAGCTTTTCTTTCAGTTATACAAGCAATTTCTTTGCTAGTCAAGTCAGTGATCCTCATCCTCACTGCTGTCGGTATTGGTGCTTCAAATAACAAGGATCTCTGGGGTGTTGCGCTTTTGTCCTGGCAATATCTTTTGCATGCAGATTTAAAAACTCACGTTTTGCATCAAAGTGAAGGATTTTTTATTCATTTTATGCAACAACGTTTGTTAGCAGTTAATATCATGCGTCAGGTTGTGCAAAGGTCAAATCAGGAACAGGAAAAACATCTGAGGGTCCCTCCTCATTATCATTCATTTGTACCATTTTAAAAATCCTTTTCTGCGCTCTTTCACAGAACCCCACATAATTTCGGCATGGGAGAGTGCTAAGTAAAGATGAATGTTTCTGAGTCTGATATCATGAGGATGTATAAAATAATAGTCTTGCTCCATAGGAGAATTTCAAAGGGTTTCCACAAACAAATCTAAATAATTATTTTGGTAATTTTAAAATGTAAGTGGTGGAATTCTGACTATACTGAAGTCAATGGCAAAACTTCCATTGACTTCACTGGGGCCAGGATTTCACCTAAAGAATTTTTTAAGTATGCAAAGTACTCATAGAACTCATAGCAAAAAAGATTATCCTAGACAACTGGAGTGATACTTGTATTTCTATAATACAGTGTAGAATGGAAACACAAATGTTTCTCAATTATAAGGGTGCTAGCGGTTGATGCTATAATATCATCCTAGGATGCACAGATGAGCACTAATAAAACCTTTGTTTCCTTTTCTTATGGTTTGTTACTGTAGATGCCCTGCTGCAAGCTATTGCACAAACAAATTGAGAACATTCTTAATATTTCCAGTTCTGAAAACTACAGTAAGATGACACATGACAGGTAAAATTTCAGGCTAGGAGTCTTGGCCAGGTGCACTATAGGATTTTTCATCTTTTGAAACATAAGGCATTGGCCACTCAGAGAGACAAAATAGTGTACTGCAGGGATCAATGCTTTGGTGCAGAGATAGTTAATATGATCTGTATTAATGTTTCAGGTAAGATAGGAAATAATTACAATTTAAAACATAGATTAAAGATTAAACTAATTTTAGTGGTTATTTCTCACAATAATGAAAACCTATAAAATTCTAGTATACAATGATATTGTAGTCATGTTGGCCCACCTTAGGGAGACAAGGTGAGTGAGGTAATATCTTTTATTGAACCAACTTCTGTTGGGTAGAGAGACAAGCTTTTGAGCCTGCAGGGAATCCCACTTATATTATAGTAAAATGTTAAAATGGTCAGTTGTGTCTGCAACTGTACACTTATTACATATGGGGCGTACCAAAGGCAGGGATGCCAGTTGGGGACAGGGCCATCTGGTGGGAGGGGCAAAAGGGGCAGTTTGCCCCAAGCACCCCGTTTGAGAGGTCCCCCAAATGGAATGGCCATGGAGTGCCACTCAAGTCATGACAGAAGGGCTACAGGGCCAAATTGCAGTGAGTGGTATTACAACTCAGTGCCAGGCCAAACCTGAGTGGCACTGTGACGCCACACATGAGCACTCAGAGCTAGGCGTTGGGGCTAGCCCCATGGGACAGGAGCCAAGTCACCACTGTGGGGTGAGTGTGGTTGTGCGTACCAGCTGAAAAATTTCTGGGGGATCCCTAAAAATGGTGCCAAGTATCGGAGGGGTAGCCATGTTAGTCTGTATCCACAAAAACAATGAGGAGTCCAGTGGCACCTTAAAGACTAACAGATTTATTTAGGCATAAGATTTCATGGATAAAAAAACCCACTTCTTTAGATGCATGGAGTGAAAATTACAGATGCAGACATAAATATACTGACACATGAAGAGAAGGGAGTTACCTCACAAGTGGAGAACCAGTGTTAACAAGGCCAATTCAGTCAGGGTGGATGTAGTCCACTCCCAATAATTGATGAGGGGTGTCAATACCCAGAGAGGGAAAATTGCTTTTGTAGTGAGCCAGCCACTCTCAGTCACTGTTCAAGCCCAAATTAATGGTGTTAAATTTGCAAATGAACTGTAGCTCTGCAGTTTCTCTTTGAAGTCTGTTTCTGAAACTGCAGAGCTACAATCTTTAAGGTCCTCATTCTAAAAATGGTGGTAACATTTGAGGCCTGACATAGAAGAAGGATAATAGATGAGAAGACAGCTAGCTATCTAGATTAAATCTATGTTATATAATGTCTTTATACTATCATAGCACCTGCAATCTAAGATTTTCAACATACTTTACAAATATAAATTAATTTAACTCCACAGCTCTGTATGTTAGGCGAGTATTTTTTCATCCCTATATTTTACTGAGCTATCTGAGGCATAGAGAGATTAACACCTCTAATTATGCTTGCCTTGACTTCTGAGTGTCTAACTCTGATTTTCAGAGGTGCTGAGAACCCACAACTCGAACTTCCCCCATCCTTTGGGGAAATCTGGATTTGCTTCTGAAACTTGGGCCACAGTTGTCTGAACCAGACCCAGAAAGTGCCTGAACTTTTTGGACAATTCAGATTCCCATCCAAACTTTGCAAACTGGGTCCATATCTGCAAAGGCTCAATCCTTTGCCCACTAAACAGTGGAAGTGGGATCAGCCTCCAAATAAGCAGTTCTGCTTCTTCACAAAACACATTTTCGAGAGGCAAGCTTATAACAATCTAATTAGCCAAAAGATAACCAAAAAAAAGAAAATGACCAGCAGCAAGTGACAAGTGACTTTAAAATAAAATGTTATTTTTTAAAAGATTTCTAGAGTTATAGCATCTGGGCTAAAAGCCAGCAACATATTGCTAAAAATTAACTTTAAAAGACTGTTCAAGTCATATTGTCAAATTAACACTGTGCACTTCACACACAAGGCACTTCTTTTGCCTATTACATTGAAGGATCAGGGTCTGACAAGAAGCTGAACTGCTTAATTAAGATGCTCTACTAATTGTTCTTCCATTCTTGGTGCAGAATGGTGCAGTTAGGAATTGCATAACCCTAATACAGAGCAATTTGTTTCTCTGAACACATTTCCATGCTAAGAAGGAAAGTGGGGTGTGTGTGTGTAATCTGAATCAATGCCTTTTGAAGATAATGGATGTCTTTCCATTCACTTCAGAAGGCATTTGATTAGACCCTTTGCTTCTGTTCCTTTTACTCCATGTTTCTTTTGTTGCGGTTTAGTTGCAACCAACTTGTTAAAAAATCTTACTGCAAAATGTGTGCTGCTTTGATGTATTAGAATGATGTACTGATTAGATGGATGGTG
The DNA here is from genome assembly GCF_965140295.1 of Lepidochelys olivacea. NCBI lineage: Eukaryota > Metazoa > Chordata > Testudines > Cheloniidae > Lepidochelys > Lepidochelys olivacea. Next base: position 28,588,245 of record NC_140415.1, read on the forward strand.
GGGCAAAGGGTGATAGTAGCATGCAATGGAAGATGTAACACAAAGGGTAAAATTCATTAAAGAATTAAGCAGGCACAGCTCTATTAAATACACCCATTTTCACAATTTAATTGGACAATATCCAGAAAGGAAGGAGGCCCTGTTGGGAAACTTCTATTTAAGTAGAGCAAGGGGCACGCATGCACACACACACACAATCACAATCACAATCAACCTTCCTTACAAGTTTCTTACTGAGAAAGAAAATCAGAATATTTGTGATTCATCTATTTTGACATGTCAAGCTCTCTTGTGTAAGCTGCTAAGTTTCAAAGGCTGAAGGCTGGGTCCTTGGCTTCTGTTGTAGCTGCTCTATACTGTTGGTGCTGTACAACACAGCCAGAAAATGGCTCCAAAGGGTCAGGATTCCCTTTTGTAGGGGAATTTTCTAGTGGAGTAAAGCCAGTGTAATCAGCCCAATACCACCAGCTCCTCTCCTCTCCCTGCTCTGTGTAGGGATCAGATCCAGAACACACACCATTATGTCTGATCTTTGGCTGTCTCAACTGTTATAATTTAGGGCAGCTCCTAGAGGAACCAAGGGCTAATAGTATTTTTGAGCTATACCAGGCCAATGGACATCTTTTAGTATCTTTTCAGGGTATATGGTGGGAAAGGAGGTTGGGTAAACAAAAGAAAGCAGAATTTCAGGATCTATATAATTAGAAATATCTCATATCGTGAATAACTTGAAACAAAGGTACACATCACCCTCCAGGCAGGGAAAGTAGTGGAATAGCCGTGTTTTTACCCATGCATAGAAGCACCACTTAGTCACTAAAAGAAAAGGAGTACTTGTGGCACCTTAGAGACTAACCAATTTATTTGAGCATGAGCTTTTGTGAGCTACAGCTCACTTCATCGGATGCATACCGTGGAAACTGCAGCAGACTTTATATACACACAGAGAATATGAAACAATACCTCCTCCCACCCCACTGTCCTGCTGGTAATAGCTTATCTAAAGTGATCATCAAGTTGGGCCATTTCCAGCACATATCCAGGTTTTCTCACCCTCATAATTCATAAACCAGTCGGAGAACACTTCAATCTCTCTGGTCATGCAATCACAGACATGAAGGTCGCTATCTTAAAACAAAAAAACTTCAAATCCAGACTCCAGCGAGAAACTGCTGAATTGGAATTCATTTGCAAATTGGATACTATTAATTTAGGCTTAAATAGAGACTGGGAGTGGCTAAGTCATTATGCAAGGTAGCCTATTTCCCCTTGTTTTTTCCTACCCCCTCCCCCCAAGATGTTCTGGTTTAACTTGGATTTAAACTTGGAGAGTGGTCAGTTTGGATGAGCTATTACCAGCAGGAGAGTGAGTTTGTGTGTGTATGGGGGTGAGAAAACCTGGATTTGTGCTGGAAATGGCCCACCTTGATTATCATGCACATTGTAGGGAGAGTGGTCACTTTGGATGAGCTATTACCAGCAGGATAGTGAGTCTGCGTGTGTGGTTTTTGGGAGGGGGGTGAGGGGGTGAGAGAACCTGGATTTGTGCAGGAAATGGCCCAACTTAATTATCATGCACATTGTGTAGAGAGTTGTCACTTTGGATGGGCTATCACCAGCAGGAGAGTGAATTTGTGTGTGGGGGGGGGGGGGGTGGAGGGTGAGAAAACCTGGATTTGTGCTGGAAATGGCCCAACTTGATGATCACTTTAGATAAGCTATTACCAGCAGGACAGTGGGGTGGGAGGAGGTATTGTTTCATATTCTCTGTGTGTATATAAAGTCTGCTGCAGTTTCCACGGTATGCATCCGATGAAGTGAGCTGTAGCTCACAAAAGCTCATGCTCAAATAAATTGGTTAGTCTCTAAGGTGCCACAAGTACTCCTTTTCTTTTTGCGAATACAGACTAACATGGCTGTTACTCTGAAACCTGTCACTTAGTCACTGTTTGTGACCCATGGACCTCTTGATGCAGAGGACACAGGAAGCCCCAGTGTTCTCCAAAAGAATGACATGGAAGGTCTCTAAGGAAAGCCAATGTCACACTGGTCATCATAATAATTGCCTGTACAGAAAATGTCAGGAGTTATGTGTATATACTGAAAATTATGTTCTCTAGGCCTTTTAGTTAAAGGTCGGTCACTCAAAGGTAGCACATCTTGAGACAAACTTCCCTAGACAGGAGGTGGGAGACACTTATTTCGCTGATAGAGCATTGTGTATCTTACAATAGAAGTCTATTAGCATACTGAGTGTCAAATACTAATGAAGAGTTTGTGATGACTTCAGAAGGAAAGTAATTGGAAGAGATAAACAGCCAGGGGTGGAGAATCTTGCTTTCAGGTGAAGATCAAAGGTCTGGTCTGGTGTTTCTAGGGGCACAGAGAGACACTGTGGCATCCTTCAGTCTGTGAAGACAAGTTGTCAGTGGGCTCGCTCTTATAAAAGGGGGAATTTCAGCGATGCAAGCTGAAGGCTCTGGGAAAATGACTTGGGGTGAACTATCCTGAAGGAGCTAGCAGAATGTATTGTGAATAAAGTTCAAACTCTAGAAAGCAAGTTATGGTTTTGTTTTATATGCAACCATTTGTTTCCAATATTCTTACGTACTATCATTTGACTCTCTGTCCTTTGATGATAAACTCCTCTTTGTTTTCATACACAGTAGGAACATGCCCCTGCCCATATGATGCTAGTTTGCGGGCAGATTCCACTAGGCCTTGTTTTAGGTGTGGCCCCTTAAATGTTTCTCATACTATCATAAGGGAAGAATGTATTGAGTAGAGACTGCCCAATCTCAGAGGTTTGTGATCCAAGCTGTCATCGGCACCTTTTAAAATAACATTCCCCATTTTAGCTCTGCCCATTGTCCTGATGGTGCCCAAAATGGTTATGCCCCAGATGACCCGTTCCAAACAGAAAGAAAATAAACTGTTTAAACAAATTACAAATGACGGAAAGTTAACTATGTTTATATGTACAGTGTCTCAGCATATTTGGATATCACCAACCTAACTTGATTTGTATTCCTACCTGAACCACTGTGAGATTTGAACTAGCTATTCTGAAGCTAGCTCAAGTAACAGTAGCAGTGAAGCTGCAGCAGTGGACAGGTGATGGCTGCTGGGGTATATGCCCCGGGCCCTGGGTGGGCAGGGCTAAGCTATGCGGCTGCCCATGCTGCTGCAGCTTCACCAATATTGTCACTAGAGCTAGCTTTGATTGGGTATGCCAAAAGTGCTGTTATCACTCCCAGTTACAGTGTGGGCATACCATAAGTCAAAAATTATTTTCATATGACCCCTCCTTATGGCCACGGACATCTGACTTTTAAATATTCATGGGTCTGTGAAAACTGGGGACTGCAGAGACTGGTACATCAGCCGTTCAGCTATGGGCACTTCAGCTCCTAACTCCACTTCGACACATGTTCTAAAATTAACTGTACCGTTCAGCATGAATGGCAGCCTCTACTCAAGACAGGTCCAATAGTACAACTGAAAGAGTTTTGCAGCTGCACAGGAGTAAGATACACTATCACAGCTACACTGAAACGGCGCACACAGCTCCTACCTGCATTGCATTTGGCTCAAGCCCCTGCTGCCGTCACTAATTCTATAAATGTTCAACCTCCAACGTTTCACAAAGAAAAACTGCATCATGCACGTAGCATCGGCTTGTACCGGGAAAGCGCTGCTATGAGAACTCAAGGGCTATAGAACAGCATGTTACGCTATAATACTAATTATTACTACCCAGAGCTAAGAGATCAAAAGGAGAAAAGGATGTGGAGGTCAATGTGGTGGCGGGGGTGGGAGGGAGGGAGACATTTTTGCTATATTTTTATTAGATACAACATTTTTCATGCATTATTAACGTTGTGTTTTCCTGGGATAAAGGACACAAATGTAGACAGGTAAAGTCTAGGTAGCATGTTTATACTCACTTGCAGCCGTGTTTGATTTTGTCATATCAAAAAGCTTGAGAAATTGGCTCAGAGTCAAATAAGTAGGTACACACAGAAGAAAAGCAGTTGGAACCACTGGATATGAGTCAGGCTGAATCAGTTAATCAGCAGGCCTGGGAAGAGGGAAATGATTTGTAGTATAAAACAGGAGACCTCAAGTCAGTGGAGCAAAGCACTATGGTATGAGTAAATGTTAAGAATTCCTGTAATTTCAAGTGTTTTGCTGTGTGAAGACTATTTTGAACATGAAATAATACCAGGAAAGGATTTCAGGGCAAGGCAGAGAGAATACCATCAGAGACTAGAGTGTAATGAATATTGCATTCTCATATTGTTAAAAAATGACAGGGTAAATCAGATCCACTTGCAACAGCCTATGTTTTGGAGACAAAAATGTTTATGCATTATACAAAGCCTCAAACAAAACAAGTTCAGTGAACATCCATGTGACAAACTAAAATTCTGGACTATCAGCCAGTCTAATGAATACAACATAATATTGAGAGAGATTATTTTATGGTTAAAAGTACCCTGCAATGTGAAAGCTATACACAAACACAGACACAGAGTAGCTGAAAATATTAATATAGGGCTAGTACAGTCAGTCTTACTCTTGTGTAGCAGCACTTTACTTCACAATTTGTCCTTTTATGATCAATAGGATATTCATGGAGTAAGGTACTCATTAATGGGAGTAAGATCGGCAGAATACAATAAACATTGAAGTACTAACTACAACTCTAGAAATAGCTGTTTCAGAAATACAGAGTTGTTCTAAAAGGCAATTATTGATGCTTCACTTAGAATGCTGTAGAAATGTGGATGGATACCTAATGGACTGATCTGTTATGATTAGGCATTCAAATCAATGTATTGAAACACTGTATCTTGAAAGCATTTGTCACATGATGTGCTTTCAAAGGACAGTGAATAATGCAATGTGGTTTGCAGTAAATGCTGTGATAAGGTAATACAATCAGCATGTTAAGTTTCATATTGGTGGCAGTGTGACTCTTAATGCTACATTAATGCTTTTAGTTTACATACTATATCTCAAGATAAACTACTTGTAAGTCATAGTATTGCTAATAAGCTAGAACTGGGCAATCTTGGAATCATTCTGAATCTCCTTCAGGTCAGTTTAGCCTTTAGATCAGTGCCAGATCTGTAGTAACATATTCAACAAAGCAGCAGCCAACTTAAAACAAATACCTTCAAGGTTAATTTGACAACTGTCAGTATCTGTTGCTTGTAGGATAGGTTTGTTCTTCATCATGAACTTGAATATAACTATAAACAGTGGCCTGAAAAGAGGGGAAACAACCACAGTAAACTGTGCTACTCAGTGAAAGGAGAACCCAAACTTCTCCAATAAATGGACCCATAGAGCAAGCCAGAGCTGGTAAAAAGAAAGGTAAATCTACATGATGTAATCACTGCAACAGAAGAGTGTGATTTTTACTGGTGTTTGTAAAGTAATTCCAGGTCAGACTGCAGACAAAAGAGGAGAATAAGGGGGAGAAATTGATCACATTAGTGATGAGTGAATGAATCTGTGCCATATAGAAGTGGATCCAATCCTTTCTTCCAAATTCCAACTAAGCCTGGACTGAAACCTTCCTTAAAGTACAAACAAGTTCTCTTAAGCTCAAAAAATATATTTTATTTTCATATGCCTGAGTTATCTGGTTCAAGCATTATTTATTTAAGTGGATCCTGCAACTGCCACTCATGCTGAGTGGCATGTACATGTGTAAATTGTCCCATTAAGCTAAATGGTGTTGCTTACATGAGCAAATACTGCTCAATGTGAGTAATGATTACAGAATCAGGTGTTCATTTATTTCAATTTTCATCAATTACAAGGCCAAAAGAGATCATCTATTGGAGGCATGTCAAACTCATTTTATATGGCAGGCCTGATTCAATACTTGGCCACATGGCATGGGCCATATTCAGTAAAAGTTATTAAAATAGAAATAAAAATAAACCTTGCTGGTTATTACTTACATATATTTTATATTTTAGTAACTGCTACTGATGCTTCCCAATACCTGGCATCACTTAGGCCATGTCTACACTACCTGCTAAATTGACACTGCTGCGATCAATGCAGCAGTGTCGATTTAGTGGGTCTGGTGAAGACACACTAAGATGATGGGAGAGCGCGCGTCTGTTGACATCTGTACTCCACCTTCCCAAGAGGTGGAAGCTATTTTGACGGGAGACACTGTCCCGTCGACATAGCTTGGTGTTGACACCGCTTTAAGTTGACCTAAGTTATGTCAACTTCAGTTACGTAACGTACGTAACTTATGTAGCTGAACTAGCATAGATCATCTTACAGCACTAGTGTAGACCAGCCCTTAGCCTCAGCACAGTCATTTGCTCCTAATGTTGATGCAATGGTTCAAGCAGTCTTGACTACTGAGTTCAGGTTGAGAATGTAGTTTAGATTTGTTGATATTTGTGATGGAGAATACTTATTCAAACATGTGAATGCTCCCAAACATGAAAAGAATTCTTGACTTCAATTTGGGATAATTTGATCCTAGACACTGATAAAACTTGAGAAAATCACTATCAGAAAATTTGCCCTTCGAGTGTTGCACTGCAGTTCACTAAGTTCCATTTGGAGCACTTCTGGTACATCATGCATAGGAAATGGGTGTGCTGAAAATTTCAAACTCTCCTACATGGTTTCTGAAGTCAGAAAATCGTTCTTGAAATTCCTTTCTCAGTTCAGCAATTTTGCCCACATATCTTTTTGCATCACACTGAGTCCCAACAGTGATTTCAAGTTGGGAAAATGTACCAAGTTACACTGGGAAAGTTGCTTCTCCCACAGCTGAAAATTTATTTCAAAGACACAAATGTTGCCATAGTATTCTGCACTACTTGATTGCACCCTTGCATTCTTGTGTTGAATGGGGACAGGTGTTCTTTAATATCTGCCATGAAAGGCAGGTCTTGAAGCCATTTATTGTCCCATAATTCAGAGAGATGTTTTCCTTTCTAATCTATGAAAAAATTGATCTTACTCCACAATTCAAAAAAGTGCTTCCACACAGCTCCCTGACTTAGCCACTGAACCTCTGTGTGATATGGCAGTCCACAATGAATGTCAAAAAGCTTTCCATTTATTTGACTTGTTAGGTTGGGGAATGTACTCTTCTGTTGCCAGGTATGTGCCCTTCAGTACTATTTTCCATGCCCAGACCCATACCAGCTTCCATCTGACATGTACCTTATACCCCGTGCCTCTTAAACATGATTATGTGGTTCTACACATGTACGAGAGGTTTTTCTGGATTGCTGAGCCAGAGTCTGGACCGGAGGGGTATGATTTGTAGCATGCACCAGGGTGTAGTACTCTACCTTCCTTTGTGGACCTTGCTGGTATGCACAAAATGTTCCTTGTGTATAGTGATGTCTTCCTGTTTCAAACAGGACAACATCAGTGTGCACTAGCAGGGTCAACAGGGGAGATTTAGAGTGAAACACACTGGTGCGCTCTAACAATTATACCCCCATAATGCGGTATTGGGAGTTGTGTAGACAAGCCTGAAGATTCACTGGCAGTGCACGGGCTGGATCCAGTTCACAGGCTGCATGTTTGTCACCCCAATCTAGTCTGATTTCCTACATAACCTAGGCCACGGGATATCCTTGAATTAATTCCTGTTTGAGCTAGAGTCCTTTAGAAAAACATCCAGTCTTGATTTAAAATTAAATTTATCAAAAGCACCTGTTTAAAGAAAATTCATATAGCAAAACCTACATTCGATCAGGACTCTCTCAACTTAACTAAACATAAAATAAATAAATAATCCAGTCAACTCACATGTTGTGGGAAAGCATGGGAAAAATAGAGCTGGCAGAGTGCCCTGAAACTCAACATAGTTGGGCTCTATCAGAATGGAGGGTGGGAAGGGAGTTCCTAAAACAAGAAATGCCAAAATACTGTTCTTTTATGCTCTTTACCATGAAATTAGTTCAAATGAACATGACACTTGTACTTTCAGTCTCTCTTCTGTGCAAAATACCTAGTTTCTACTGCATCTACTGGGGCAACTTTTTTTCTCTGTCATGGTTCTTCCACAACATTTTTGGGGTATTTCTTTCTCCTCAATGCTCCTCAGAGTAGAGGATGAGATTCAAAACCAAAGCACTCAATTAAGGGTCATACTCTGCCCTTACACTATGTGCAACCCTATTAGAGTCAAGGCCCTAACTGATTAAAATCGCTCTCTCGCTATTTTATCTTTCTCCCCATCAGACAAAGCTCTTCATCTGAGACCTTGGACAAGTCACTTCAGCTCTCTGTGTCTGTTTTTCCATCTTTAAAATGAAGATAATGATCTTTACCCTCCTTTTGTAAACTGCTTTAAGGTCTACAGATAAAAAGAATCACTCTAGATGCGTATTATTATTGCTCTCTTTATTGTCTGCTTCTCTTAAAGGTGCATTACAAAAATGTTAAACAATTTGTAATGTTGTCTTGGCCACTTTGACAATAGAAAAAGCTATGGAAGGAGCGGGGAGGAACATACATTTTTTAGCTTGCACAAGAGCAATGCTTAGCAATGCAGTGATTGCTATCCTAGATCAGACCAGTTTTCAGAATAGCAGCCGTGTTAGTCTGTATTCGCAAAAAGAAAAGGAGTACTTGTGGCACCTTAGAGACTAACCAATTTATTTGAGCATAAGCTTTCGTGAGCTACAGCTCACTTCATCGGATGCATAAAAGTGGAAAATGCAGTGAGGATGTTTTTATACACACAGATCATGAAAAAATGGGTGTTTATTACTTCAAAAGGTTTTCTCTCCCCCCACCCCACACTCCTGCTGGTAATAGCTTATCTAAAGTGATCACTCTCCTTACAATGTGTATGATAATCAAGGTGGGCCATTTCCAGCACAAATCCAGGGTTTAACAAGATGGTCTGAGGAACAGGGGGGCTGTGGGGGTAGGAAAAGACAAGGGGAAATAGGTTACCTTGCATAATGATTTAGCCACTCCCAGTCTCTATTCAAGCCTAAGTTAATTGTATCCAATTTGCAAATGAATTCCAATTCAGCAGTCTCTCACTGGAGTCTGGTTTTGAAGTTTTTCTGTTGTAATATCGCAATTTTCGTGTCTGTAATCGCGTGACCAGAGAGATTGAAGTGTTCTCCAACTGGTTTATGATTCTTGACATCTGATTTGTGTCCATTTATTCTTTTATAAAAGTCCACCTAGTCCACTGTTCTGTTTGTAACAGTGGCAAGTAACAGATGCGTCAGAGGAAAGCGCAAAAATTCCTATAATGGACAAATATGGAAGAAGCTGAACATCAAGGAAGTTTCGTCTTTGCACAGGCAAAGAGTGGGGCATGAGGGTTGATATCCCATATCTTTTTTATACTATCACATCTAAATAAGAATTTTCTCTTTAGGCAGCTTCAAATCCTGAATGCAAGTGCTCTTTCAGAATGAATCTAAAGATACACCCACATGGTAGTGTGTGTAGGCATATCTGCACTAGCTTTAAGCTGTCTAGCACAGCTAACACTAATAGCGAAAACATGGTGGCGCAGACTTCTGTGCAGGCTAGCTACCTCAGTGCAAGTCCGCTGGGAAGCCTGCATATGTACTCATGTTGCTAGCCTGTACTGAAGTCTCTGCTGCTGTGTCTTCATTACTGTTATCTATGCTAGCTAGATAAAGAGCTGGCACAATTGTGCCTACCTGAGCTATAATCACACCTTGACTTGCAGTGTAGCTATATCCAAGAGGCCAATAGAGCAGGGAAAAGAGGAGCCCAAGGTCTCCATTCCCAAAACATCAGGGAGTTTGAAGGAACAGGGATTGTTGTCTACAACAGACTGTTTAAATTTTAAGGTGGTTGGAATAGGGTGACCTACCCCTTTAAGGGCCAGGAGGCCTAAGGCCAATTAGCCCTGTTCACCTACATCTGTGCAGGGTGCTGGACTGAAGAGGGGGAAAGCCCAGCGGATAAGGCCTAACAACGTTTTTTTTTAAAATGGAAGTTGATATTCTGGGGCACAAGATAGCACCTTGAAAAAGACAGGATGGCAGGTCATACTACTGTGTACCACCCCATATGGAGCCTGTTCCAATTCTGTCCTTTGATACCTAGGTGCAACCCCCATTGAGATAATACAGGCTAGAGCTTGCATATACTGTTTCCATTGAACTCAGTATTACCTAGCTATTTCCTACTGAACTCAAAGGGTATTGAGGGCACAATTAGGCTCCATGGGTGAAATCATAACCCCATGGAAGTCAATAGCAAATCTCTCCATTGAGTTAAGAGGGTCCAGGACTTCATAGCATGTGTTTTCTTTTATCCTTTTAATAATATCCTAGAAGACTCTTTTATAGTATTTTATGTATTGCTGCTCAAACTATATGCTTACATTGCTACAGGAGAGAGAAACAGATTTGAGAAATAGCCTCAGTCATTGATCACACACAAGGCCCAACTTTGCTTTCTTTCTGAGATTCTCAGATCATCCATCATGAAATGACCGTTTCTCTTTAAACACTATCATTAGGAGGGACATGAATTTTCATTCCCATGTTCTGTAAGACCTTCTAGCCTCCAATTTATTATCTGTCCTGAACTCCCTTAGGGTCATCTCAAGTGATCTCTTCCCACCCATCTTTCTGAATACGGCCTCTTTGTTGTGATCAACAGCCTCCTTGCTACTTTCCATTATACCATCCATGACTTTGCTTCCAGTGACTTCCTTGATGAATAAAATCATACTCCTCCCTACACGTAGCAGCCTACAGATCTCATGTTTTCAATGACCCTTTCAAATATTCTCAATTGACCTTTCCTTCTCTGACATCAATATATAGTACTTGCAAGTAATGGCTTTAATCAGCTGTGAAGATTTATATTCTTCTGAATACATGATACTAAACAAAAATAAACCACACTGTAGGGTATTGTTATATTCTTTGCTTTGAAAAAAAGGACAACATTTTGATCGTAAGTTAGGGCCTTGGCCGCTGGTTAGCTGATTTTGTTTGCAACTGAATGCTGTAACTGTGGTTACACTTTTATTGTCAGCGGATATTGTGAGAGACTTTAACCATCACGGCAGGAGCTGAATGCAGCACAGCTATTTATACAGAGATGCCAATTAAGGATGGTTCTGCTGCTTCCTCAGATTCACACTAGAGCACGCTTGGTTAAAAAACATTTATAGAAATAAAATTTCCCTTGGGCAGTATTTTTCCATGGAGCTTTTGTTCTATTTGAGGCCCAGATTGTGCCACTGAGCCACAGATCTATGTTGAGGATGGTGCTAAATCACCCTGGCCCAGGGGAAGTTCTGGAAGGCACATGGGAAGTTGTCCCATTGCTTTACCTCTTAGGAGACTGCATTGTACATTCTCGTGCCCAGACAGCACCTCTGCATGGGGCTCATCTCCTCCTCACTTCTCCCTAACTTGGTACTGCCTGTGGCTGGCCTGCCACCTCCTCACCTCTTTTAGGGTGACTAGTGACCCAGTGGGTTCTAGCAGGAGATAGTCTCTGCACTCAAGTGAGCACAGACTAAAGTTGTAGCTAGCCTCTTGGTGAGGTGTGCAAGGAGTGGGGAGGGGAAATGTGATGGGGTATATGAATCCCACACTCTCCAAGAAAGAGTTAAGAAGCTGCTGTGGGCTCAGTCAGTCCCATCCTGCTGTGCCTGGAGTAGGTGCCAGACTTGGTGAGAGGGATTTAAAGGGGAGTGCACAGATCAGTTGGGGTTCGATTGGGAAGGAAAGCAGATCTCCAGCTCTTAGGCCTGATTTACACCTAAAACTTAGGTTGACCTGTCTACATCACTCTGGAGTATGAACAATTCACACCCTTGAGCAGCAAAGTTAAACCAACCTAGGCCCCTGTATAGACACCTCTGGCTCAACAGAAGAGTTCTTCCATCAACCTAGCTACCACCTCTCAAGGGGGGAGATTTGCTGCAGTGATGGGGGAAAAAACCCTTCTGACACTGTAGGAAGTGTCTATAATACAGTGCTACAGTGGCAAAGCTGCAGTGCGGCAGCTGTGCCGCTGTAGCGCTTGTAGGGTAGACTTACCCTCCTCTGTGAGAGAAGCCTGGCTGGGTGCAGGAAAGGCTTGGAGACTGTTGCCTGCCAGAGCCTCTCCGAGGGAAGGTTGGCCTGTTGTGGGACTATTGTTTGATTTGTCACCAATGACACACCTGCTGGTGCTGAGTGCGCCTGCTGCAGCCAGTGCCCTGCTGAACGAACCAATAGTTTAATAAAAGACCTTTTTGTCTCCTTACATCCAACTGGCAGCGGTTGGTTCTTAACACAGATGTGACCTGGTTCTCTGCAGTTCCTGTTGTGCTTGCATACACTGCAGGGCTAGTAACAGTTTGGTCTTTAAGGGAACTCTCCCTCACAGCCCAGTTTGATACTGCAGCTAAGGCACAATGGGTCAGACTCAGGCTGACCATTCCATTGAAGTGACTGGAGTTATGAGGGCTGAATTTGCCCCAGTGGGAGAAGGACTGTAAGAGAGGTGCTTTAAATACCAGTAACTAGGAATGCACAAGCAAAGTAGTAAACATGTTGAAAAACACAGGAAAAATAACTAGGAAAGGAAGCTTTCAGTCAGATTCTCCTACTAGAAGTTTTCACCACTGGGATCAGCTCCCCCATCACAACTTCTCAATGCATAGTTGAGTCTTGAAAATACTTGAGTTTTCAATAGATACTGAACAAAACAGGATACCTAACCAAATTTGGGAGCCCGATCTTATACCTGTTGATGGGGATGGATTGAAGAATATGCTTAAGTGCTTTCCTAAAGTAGAGTCTAAAGCTGGTGTAATTCTAATTCCAGGAGGCCTGCTAGGGGTGAAAGCTTTACTGCAGTTATGACTGTAGAAATATCAGCCCATCAGCCACGCAGCACATTGATTTTTTTTTTTAGTACCAAATAAGTGAAAATAAATAAATTCCAGTCTGGAGGTCAAATGTGGGTTATTTTGTTTTTATACATTTACAACATTTTGTAAAGATCTTCAGCTACATCCAAACACAGATACCGTTATGGTCACCTAAATTGTTATAGCCCAAGGCGGTGAGTATTGCTCATCATCTTTTATTCCCCAAACAGGCCTCTTGTTCCAGCAGTTCCAGTAATTCACTCAGTAAAGAGAATTAATAAACAGTTGTACAGACCTAATACAGTTTCTTTCCAGAATATTAAGACAGTGATGAATATACAAACAAGTCAGTCTATCACAATGACCCTGGACATCTGGGAAAGGTTTCAGCTCATCTTTTTTAACAAAAATTATAAGACAGAGCTCTCATATTTCACTAATAGATTTTAACCCAAAATTAAAGTGCACCTTTGTGAAATGATAAAGTCTTCAGATTCTTTCATTTCTTTATGTCACTTTTACCTCTTTTCTGCAAGCCTCCTGTTTAACCTTGTGTTCCTGTCTAGTCAAAGTAAACAGGAAAGTTATTTAATCTCCTTTTTGAAGCTCTGGATTGGTCCAGCGGAACATTTCATTCCCTGTGCCCCTTGCCCTTCTGAATTGAATTCAGCTAGCTGCGTCACCCACGCAGTTCATGGGTCTTAATAAGAAACCTTTGGAAAATGGGTTACTTGAAACAAAATGCCTTCTCCGTTATATTAAAGCATATCTCAGTTTGAGAAGAACTCAGTATTGTTTTATCGTTCTAAAGTGTAAAGGCTTTGGCTATGATTCGAATAGACATCCGGACCATTTTAGGTACAACAGTTACTCTTGGGGTGGATCTAAGTTTAAATCTTACAAACCATGAATCTTCCACTCCAATGTTGTTTCCATCTTAAGGTGTAGTTGGGAAGTATACCAGAGGTACAGACAGACCACTAAATGCCTTCAAAAATACTAAGTATATACACATACATGGACATACATTAGCCAGCAGAGCACCTTATTAGTTCCTGCAGCTCTACTTGTTGTTGGTGCAGTAGTCCCACCTACAATATCTTAATAATATTCTTGGACATGAAGAAGAATCTTATGAATTGGGATGCTCAGGTTGGATGCTCTTTTGGTCATGTCTACACTACAGCCATAAGTTGGCCTAATTACTGTGGTGGCTGATTTCTACACTGTCCTCCTTCTGTCGGTGGAGTGCGCCCTCACCAGGAGTGTTTCCACTGACTGAAGAGGGGCAGTGGGGGGGGGGGGGGGCTGAGAGCCAGGGCTCTCAGCTCTGTGCAGCTCCCTGCTGGGAGCCCAGCTGCCTCCCTGTGTTCTCGGCTCCCCATTCCTAGTCAGGAATTGGGGGGCAGCTGCCTGGGGTTCTTGGCTCTTTGAGTGGGAAATGGAGAGCAGGGAGCCTCCCTGCAGCAGCCCAGCTGGAAGTAGGGAGCTGGAGCAGCTGGGCTCTAGCTGCCTGGCTTTCTTGTCAATTTCAATGCTGGAGCTGTGAAATTGACAAGACAGCCAACAGCAGATGTAAGTAATGCATTGTCTACACCGATACTGCATCACCCTAACGACACCGACATAAGTGCTACGCATCTCACGGAGGAGGAATTATTATGTCAGTTTAGTAGGGCACTTACATTGGCAGGACAAGGTTGTATTGTGTACACTGACGTAATTAGGTTGAAATAAGCTGCTTTATGTTGACCTAACTGTGTAGTGTAGACCAGGCCTTTGTCTCCAATATGAGGAATTCCTGATTAACAGAAGATTCATTTTCAGTGTCAGTTAAGCAGTGGCATTGGAACAATTTGTATAATGGGGGTGCTGAAAGCCATTGAACCAAACTGTAAACCCTGTATATGTTGGAAACCACTTCAATTCAGGGGATGTGACAGCAGCCCCACTGCCCTTAGTTTCCGCACTCATGCAATTAAGCCCAATATGCCGGAAAACAAGATGAAGAACTTGGAAGGAGGTGCATTCTATCTCAGGATATTGGCTGAATGGCTGCTTGCCAAAAGAAAGATGCGAAACACATGCGGTGCTCGCTGAGCATGTGTAGCTGGTGTTAAAAAAAAAAAAAAAAAAAGAAATTGTCTGTCAGGAACAGAACAGTGAAGCAGTTCCTATGCTTTCTGCATGTAGTACAGCTAGACCAGGGATTAAAACAATTTGTCAAAGGAGCAGAGAAAACTAACATGAGAGACACAGCCTGATTTCTCTTGTCCTGGTCACATAGAAACGCCAGGAGAGATTTTTGAGTCACTTCGTGTCAGCAGTGTGTCAGCTCTACATTACCTTCACATTGGGGGCAAACAGCACCTCTTCAAATCTCTCCAACGGCATGGCCAAGATCACCAATTGGATGAAAACTATGGAATTCACTTCCCAGAGAGATTAGACTAACTATGAACCTCAGGACCTTCTGAGCAAAATCCACCTTTTAATCCAACCTTTCCTCTATAACCGAACCCCAGTCACAATCCTCTTCCTCTCCCAAAAAATCCTACAGAATGGGGGAAGAAAGAGAAACCTTCTTGTGTGTCCTTCAGTAAGGATACTAAATGAGGCAGCAAGACACTTCAGTGGTGAGTGTGTTAGAGGAACCTAGATGGAGAGTTGGATGCACAGAAGATATAAGCACCACTAAATCACCTGCAGCTGGCCATATTAATTAGAGTTAACATCCCTATTAAGTAACAGTCATCAAAGCTTAATTCATTTGATGTCATTAAATGAGCTGTTCACTGAAAATGATCCCAATTAAGTGGAATGTACAAGACCCTTACATAGTGTGTTCATAAAAGTATGCATGATACATCACCATAAGGGTAAGTACTGTATAAGGTATGATGCTTTCTATAATAAGTCAAAACTGAAGTCTGTCCAATGCATTGCTTTTTGTGCCCAGCAATTCTATGAAGAGTGAGTTCTCGTGTCCACCTTTCAGATTTTGATTATTCCCTTTGTTTTAGGACCAGCACAGTGAGTTCTGATTGTGAAATTTACTGTCCTAATAGTATGTCAAAGTCTTTATTCTTGATCATGTGCCTGTGAGTTGAAATGAAGTGTTCCTCTGCTACAATGTCTGAGCAGAGAGGATGCATGAAACCATAATAGAGAAGAAGGCTGCAGCTGTTAAAGATAGACATTTTTTAATAGGCAGGTCCAGATAACTTGTATCCAAGAGTTATTTTAAAAAGCTGTCCTAGGAGCTCTCTGGATCACTAATGTTGATTTTTCAATAAGTCTTGGAACACTGGTGACGTTCCAGAGGACTGGAAGCATTAAAATATTGACACAACATTTTCTAAGGGTAAATGGGATGACTTGGGTAATTATCAGCCTGTCATCCTGATATCTATCCTGGGCAAAATAACAGAATAGCTAATAAAGAACTACAGGAGAGTAATATAATGCCAGTCACCATGAGTAATGGAAAATAGAACTTGTCAAACAAAGAATTATCTTTTTTCCCCTTGATATTACAAGTTTTTATTGGTAAAAGAAACAGTGTTGATGTAATATACTTAGACTTCTGTGAGAAGTTTGACTTACTACTGCATAACATTTTCATTAAGAAACTAGAATGATAAAAAAAAATCAACATCTTGACATGAAATGGATTAAAAACTGACTGATAGGTCTGAAAATGTAATTTTGTATGGGAGTGGTTTCAGTGTGATCATGCTGGGACTGGTTCTACACTTCTTTAATATTTTTAGCAATGACCTGAAGGAAAACATACTCATTACTGATAAAGTTTACAGATCAGACAAAGATTGAGGGAGTGATAAATAAGGAAACGGACAGGTCCCTCATACAGGGTGATTTGGATTGCTTGGTAAGCTGGATGTAAGCAAACAGCATGTGTTTTCATATGGGCCAAATGAAAATGTAGGATTCAAGAGGGTAGGTCATGCTTACAGGATGGGGGATTCTATCCTGGGAAGCAACAACTCTGAAAAGGACTTAGGGGTCATGGTGGATAATCGTTTGAACATGAGCTCCCAGTGTCACACCATAGCCAAAAGGGCTAATGCAGTCCTTAGATGTATAAACATGGGACTCTCAAGTAGAAGTAAGAAGGAGATATTCTCTCTGCATTTGTCTCTGGTGTGACTGCTAGTGGAATGTCCAGTTCTGGTGTCAAGAGTTTAAGAAGGCTGCTGATAAATTGCACAGGGTTCAGAGAAGAGCCACGGTAATTAAAGGATTAGAAAACATGCCTTATAGTGATAGACTCAAACAGGTCAAAATATTTAGTTTAACAAAGAGAAGGTTAAGGGGTGATTTTATCACAGGTTATAAGTATCTGTTTCAGAAACAGAAATTCGGTAATAATGGATCTTTAAGGTATAACATGATCCAATGGCTGGAAGTTGAAGCTGGATAAATTCAGACTAGAAATAAAGCACAAATTTTTAACAGTGGGAATAAATAACCAACCACTGGAATATTTTACCAATGGTTGTGGTGGATTCTCAGTCACAGGAAATGTTTAAATCAAGACTGGATATTTTTCTAACATACGCTCTAGATCAAATAGGAATTAATTCAGGGAAGTCCCATGGCCCATATAATACAGGAGGCCGGACTAGATGATCACAGCAGCCCCTTCTGGCCTAATCTATGAATTAAACCAGTGGACTGGGACTTCCTCTTTCACAGTCTTACTGTGTGATCTTGGGCAAATCACACACACTATCTCTTTGCCTCTGTCCCTAATCTATAAAACAAGAATACCTACCTCCTGCCCTTTGTCTGTGTTTGTTTAGACTGTAAGTTCTTTGAGGCGGGGTCTGCGTGTGTGTATGTGTGTGTGTGTGTGTGTACAGGTTTATAGTACCTAGCATAATGGGCCTTTAATCTTGATTGGGGTCTTTCAATGCTACCATTCTACATTAATAATAATAATTCTAGCTACATTTTATAGATATTTTGAGATGTCTTTGCTATTTGCTTTACCTTAAAGTGTTTCAAAATTGGATATATGTAAGATATTGTTTTTATAGCTACTGTAGTATCCAGAAAACTGGATCACTTGCAAAGTTTAGTACAATAAGTTATGTACAATTTAACGTTATTAATCCCTTTTCACATGTATATAACATAATAACATAAGAATGTCCATATTTGGTCAGACCAATGTTCCATCTAGCCCAGCATCTTGTATTCCGGCAGTGGCCAGTGCCAAATACTTCAGAGGGAATGAACACAACAGTGCAATTATCAAGTGATCTATCCCCTGTCATCCAGTCGCAGATTCTGGCAGTCAGAATTTATGGACACCCAGAGCATGGGGTTGCATTCCTGACCATCTTGACTAATAGCCATTGTTGGACCTAACCTCCATGAACTTATCTAATTCTTTTTTGAACTCATTTATACTTTTGGAGTTCACAACATACCCTGGCAATGAGTTCCACAGGTTGACAGTGTGTTGTATGAAGAAGTACTTTATGTTTGTATTCAGCCTGCTGCCTATTAATTGCATTGGGTGAATCCTAATTCTTGTATTATGTGAAGGGGTAAATAACACTTCTCTATTCACTTTCTCCACATCATTCATTATTGTATAGACCTCTCTCATCTCCCCCCCCCCCACCCCCAGTCATCTCTTTTCTAAGCAGGACAGTCCCAGTCTTTTTAATCTCTCCTCATATGGAAACTGTTCCATTATCTCCGAACAGACAAGAAATGTAATTTATAAGTAGAAGAAAGGCCAGTTAAACTCTTAAAACCTTATTAATTTCAGATCTCTAACTATGGCAGAATTATTTATATTATGATCACCAACTTTAAAATTGGCCCAGTGTCATGGGACAACCACGAGAAATTCCAAACTGGGTTTACTTTAAACAATGGATGTCACTGTTCCATAACACACCTGAAACAGCATTTATCTGGCAGTATAAAACAAAAAATGTATTTTAAAGAAAGCAGCTTAAGAATCAAAGTCACAAGTAGTTCACTCTCTCTCTCTACAGAGAATGACAATGAAATGTTTTAAGAAGAGGGCTTAGAACATTTGAGCACATCTGGCAGGTAGTTGCTTATGGCTTGTTTAAAAGAGCCTCTGTATCATAGTACACAAGATGAAGAGAAGGGTTGAGTAAAACTCAAGCAATTTAATATAAAGTTACATTATTTTAATTGTATTAAAGATTCACACATTTCACAGATGATTGTAGTGCTGAGGAAAAGAGACAATACAAATACATTAAACTAGGTTCTATTAGTAACGGCACAAATATTTAAATAGGATGAGCCTGAATATTGTGCTCTTAGTAACAGTTTCTAATTCCAAGTTGTTCAAAACATTTCATTCCATTCAGCCTCACTTCCCAGCTGTTTATGAACACTTCAGATGCTTCCCGTTCTCATACTGCAACCAGGTTCTGGTGAGTTTCCTCCTTTGCTCTGTCAGACTAAGAAATTTGGCAGCCTCCCTTCCTAAATCCATCCTTAAGCTCATAAGTGCCTCAATTTTCAGAGCTGCTGAGCACAAGAAACTCCCATTTAGTCAATGATTTTAAGTTGACAAGAAGTCTCTTAGTGAAAGTGATTGGGCCAGATCCACAGCTGGTGTTAAACAGTGTAGCTCCATTGAAGTCAATGAAGCTGAGCCAATTTAATCAGTGAGGATCTGGCCCATTTTCTGTATTTGCCTTTAAAAATGTGACTTATAGCAAACATGGGCACAGTCATTATATATTAACTCCTTTTCAGGCATTTAAGCAGACTTTGATCCTGGATCTTGAGTACACTTTGCACCATCCATCAGTTCAAAGCACCTTCAACCTGGTGGATCAAACCCCTGAGGGTTTCCTTTTGTATAGGAGGAGCCTCAGGTGATATAGAGCCATCCAAGCAGCTCCTAACACCCTCCTCTTTGCCCTCCCCCACTCAGGTCTAGTGGTCCCTTAGGACTGTTGGTAGTTGGTGCAGCTGCTCTCACTTGTGTATCGGGACTGACCCCACACAATAGCCTCAATATTAGGGGAGTATGAAAGGCACCTTTGCACCACTCTTTGCTCTTCTGGGCTGAGTATTACCAAGTTGCAGCCAGGGATTTGGCCCTTAGTGCTTCTTGTCTCATCTATGTCTGCTATACCATCAGAGATGATAGTATCCTATTCATTGGATTCATGCTACAAGACCTTAAGAATGGGACCCACTACTGTACAGTTCTGTATCTAAATACCCTTTTGTGAAGTTTTCCATTATGTTTGAGTCTGAAATAGCTTGTTGCAGGTTAGTGGTTTATTGCTGTTGCTTAGGAGATGAGACTTCCTTGAGCTTACGGATGATACATAAAAGAAAAGAGTGTGAAGACAAATAACGTGAAATGGTTGCACTGGCCATTGTTTTTATTTATCATTAGAGCACCTTCGTTAGCACAGTGCCCCATAGCATCATGCTGTGGCATTGGGTTTGTACTGATTCTGTGCAAGGAAGCTGCCTATTGAATCACCAACATCACATTTTCCCTGGAGACCTTCTTACAAGTGCTGATCCAGCCAGAACATGCAGAGCGGAGATAAACGAACACAATTGTTCTATAGCTCAAAGTGGTTTCATGAAATACTGAGAAGTCATAAACAACTCTTACGTAAATGATTTCTTAGAAAATGGGAAGCCTTTGGCTATGTTAGATTCCTATAGGACTGATCTGGGCTGGTAATTCTATACCATGCTGTTGGCACAGAATTTGGAAAAACAGAAAAAAATTAACTCTAGGTATAGTGGGTGGTGTATACATCAGATATTTGTATATACCCAAGGGTAAAGATGATAGTTCCATTCATTTTACACATGGCCACATTTTGATTCAGTGTGATATCTAATAAAATCGTCATAATACTGACCTCTTGAAATGCTAAACATGAAAAGCCAAGTATTACTATCCCCATTTTACATCAAGCAAACTAAGGCATAAAGAGTTTTAAGAACTTGCTCAAGGTCATAGCCAGACCCAAGAATAGAACCTAGATCTCCTGATGCAGTTCGCTACTAGCTAAAACACTGTAATCTTGGAAATACTTAAGTAGGTTTTAAATGTTTAGCTGATGGTCAGACATACTGCCAGAGAACAGAAAGATATCATTTGCATTTGAAAAAAAACCTCCCTCCTCCTATGTTATGTCAGGTTAAACCATAAAGTAATCTCACTCTGGGTTCTTTGAATGGAAAAAGAATCTGCTCTGACGTAGCCAGGTAACCAGCTGCAGTGAGATGCAATTTGGTGCCAGTAAGTCACACAATGTCTTGAGAAGCCCATGTTCTCTCCTTCTAGAGACATTTCAGAACCCTTGGGTATATCTCTACTTCTGAGTCGTCACTGCTAAGGTGACTTATACTGTGAATCGCATTCTGTTGCTTGTTAGTGATATGGGGCAGGTGCCTTTCATGGACTCATCTATGGAGGTGAAAATAGCTTTGAAGGTGGATTTTTAGAAGTGTTGCATTGCTCATTTGCAAGAATGGTGAGAACTCAAACAATATTTTGTAGAAAGAAGATTAGAAAAATAATTTAATTTCCCCTCTTCCTCTCCATGTAGGAGCCACCTAAGAGACTTGTGGTGTCTTAGTGGTGGCCTAGATTCTACAGGGAGTCTCTCCGAAATAAAATAAATTATTTTATATAAGTTATATTGCTATTTCCTTTTCTGCCTGGGACAGCAGCATGTGTTTCCTTTAGAGAAATCAGAATAATATCAGAGAACTTGATGGTGCCTCTGTTGCACTGTCATTAGAAATGAGAAAACCTATTCAAATGTTGACGTTATTTTTGATTCTCCTTCTTAAATATTTTTAATTTTGTTCCAAAAGCACATGGTAACTGGCCTAGGCAGAAGCACACTGTAGGGCTTTTCAGTCAGCAAGTCAACCTATTATACTTAGGGTTTGTCTACACAACAAAATTAAGTCGACTTTATCTAATTCGACCTCGAGCCTCTGAATTAATTAAGTTGATTGTGTGTGGTGACACCATGCTCATTGTCTTGATGGAGTGCGTCCTCACTAGTAGTGCCTGCATCGATGCACAAAGCCGTGCATCATGGGTAGCTATCCCAAAGTGCAACTTGCTGCATTGTGTTTTGGGAAGTTTGTGCAATGCCTCATGGGACCAAAACATTGCAGGGGAGAATGGGAACATTGCACTGGGCATCCCATGACACTGTCCTCCCTCCCTCATATCAACAGCAAACAACCCAGTGGTTTTCATGCCTTAAAACCGCCACGCGTATGCCATAACCCCAGAAGCATGGAGCCTGCTCAGTTGTGCACTCTTGCTGTGAGCATCTCAAACACCTTGCACCTTCTCCTGCAGTATTTCCAGAGCCAAAGTAGGGTCTGCTGCGTGGAATATAGTGATGTCCTGCAAGCAGCCCTGCTGCAAGTCATTGAAAAAAACAATTCATAGTTGCTGGACCATTTCTGGTCCCATGAAACAAGCACTGACTGGTGCGACCGCATTGTTTTGCAGGTATGGGATGATGAGCAGTGGCTGCAGAACTTTCGAATGCAGAAGGCTACCTTACAGAAACTTTGTGCAGAGCTTTTCCCTGCCCTTCAGTTCAGCAACACAAAAATAAGAGCTTCTCTGACAGTGGAAAAGTGAGTGGCAATCGCTATTTGGAAATTGCAATGCCAGTTACCGGTCATTGGGAATTCATTTGGAGTAGGTAAATCAACCATGGGAGCTACTGTGCTCCAAGCGTGCAGGGCCATTAATCGACTTCTGCTACAAAGCTGAGTGAGTCTGGGAAATGTGCAGGACATAGTGGATGGTTTTGCTGGGATGGGGTTCCCTAATTGCAGTGGGGCGATAGATAGAACACATATTCCCATCTTGGCAACAGACCACCTTGCCAAAAGTACATAAACTGAAAGGGATACTTTTTAGTGGTGTTGCAAGTGCTGGTGGATCATGGGGCATTTCACCGACATCAGCGTAGGATGGTCTGGAAAGGTTCATGACATGCACATCTTTAGGAACTTGGGTCTGTTCAAAAAGCTGCAATCAGGGACTTTCTTTCCAGACCACAAAATGAACATTGATGACGTTGAGATGCCAATCATTATTGTGGAAGACTCAGCCTACCCCTTGCTCCCATGGTGCATGAAGCCATACACTGGCCATCTGCACAGCAGTAAGGAACGGTTCGATTTTAGGCTCAGCAAGTGCAGAATGGTGGTTGAATGTGCCTTTGGTCATTTAAAAGGGTGCTGGAGAAGTTTACTAACAAGGTTGGACCTTAGTGAAAAGAACATCACCATGGTTATAGCTGTCTGCTGTGTGCTCCATAATATCTGTGGGGGAAAAAGGTGGAAAATTTTCCACAGGGGTGGACAGTTGAGGCGTGATCCCATGCAGCCATTTTTGAGCTGCCAGACACCAGGGCAATAAGAAGAGCACAGGAAGAGACACTGCGTATCTGCGAGACTTTGAAAAGCCATTTCAATAATGAGTCACAGTAATGTGAGCTGCTTGTCTGCATTATGCTTTCCCAAACCTTCACCTGGCTTGTATCACTGTCCCTGTAAAGCTAACCCCCCACCCCAGCCCACTGCTTCTACTCAATAAAGAACATTTATTTCTCAAATACATTTATTTTATTTAACATACATAAGTAAAGAGGGAGAACAGAAAAAAAAGTTAGCCTTGGGGAAAAGGGATTGTAAACTTGGAAGGGGATAAACATTTTCAACTGTGTAACATAACACTGCATTCTTGACCATCAAAGGTCTGTGAATGGGTGCCTTCTGTTCCTTGTACTCTCCCCCTGAGTTAAGTGAAAGGGATAATGGACTTTTCTCCCACGCTTCATGGAATGCTTTGGGGGGAGGGCTATTCTGCGCCCAGCAATGCTGGCTGGCTAGCTGTCCACCAGGGTCTGCAGAGGGACTCTACCCTCCTGCTTCTGTTCCTGCAGTTCAGCCAGACACCTCAACGTGTCTGCTTGGTTTCTCACAATCTGAAGCATCTCATCCTGAGCCGCATGCTCATGCTCATGGGAAGCTTTTCAGCTCTCCATGTCCATGTCTAACTTCTCAGACAGTGAAATCCTCCATGCTCTCAGTTTTGTGTCAGCTGTCCCGGAGCCATTCATTATCTTGGTGAACATGTCCTCCCCCATTCTCTTTCTCCTCCTTCTAATCAGCAAAGGTCTCCTTTCAGATGTTGATGACATGCTGAAGGACACATTTCCAGCTGTCAGTCATGGGGAAAAAAGAAAGGAACCATTGTAAATGCATAAAATGTTTCCAAAGCAAGGCCGTTTTCATAAAAAAAACCCTCTTATTACACTAGGTGCAAACCATAACATAATCAGAATCTGTAACCGTCCACTGTGCCGTTTTGCTGCTCCAGCCATGGTGAGTAGCCACACCTCACACCCCCGCCCCTCCTCGAGTCATGGGTGACTGCACTTTTAATGAAGTTTATGGCAGGCTCATGTTGGTAGCTAGTCGAACAATCATCCTTGCCCACAATCACGGGAAACCGTTTACGAATGGGGCGTGGGGAACATTTTCACTCCCAAATTTGCAGAATCTCAAATGTGGGGCCCCAGTCCTCTATCAGCCACTTGAATGACTTGCCGACCCATGCCGAGCACAGTAAAGGCACATTAGTGGCTGTATGGTTTGGCGAGCCAGAATGTGTGTGTGGGGAGGTATCTATATTCTCTTTTTCTTGTAAGAGCACTTTTAATGAGAACTTCCCCCATTTCCCCTAGGCGACCCTATGTAATATTAGTCTCCGGAGGGTAACAGGCGGCAAGGGAGCAAATGCTGCAAGCATCTGGGTTTAGACCTGGTCCTTATGCTACTATGCTGTGTACTGCAATGATGACAGCAGAATTAATTCAGGAGTTGTGTGGGAAAGGGTCCTACCATGGTGGAAGAAATAAGACTGCCCTGCCCACAAACCTTCTGCAAAGGATTGCAGAGTACCTCCATGAAAGTTTCCTAGAGATGTCCATGGAGGATTCCCGGGCTATCCCAGTCCACATAAATAGTCTTTACCAGGGGCCACCCTCTGCATAGCTGGAGCAACCTCTTGTAAGCAGAGAACAACAGCTCCTCACTTTTTCTTCACAGTAAACATGCAATACCACCGAATGTGTGTGCCTGCTAAAGTTTAACTGGACTTTGATAGTAACTGTATAATCACCAGAGTCTCCTTCCTCGGCATCACGGTTGCCCACTATGATGTCCTGTGACCCACAGGGCTCCACGGTTAAAAATATTTCCTTGCTCTCAGGGAGAATGGATCCACTGCTCACTCATCTCCCATTCTCCTCCTCCTTCTCTCCCTCATTCACCATACCATCCTTCTTGTTGTCCCTAGACTCACACACCTGAAAGATGCAGCTCATTGTAGAACCGGCATGTGTGGGGTTCAGCACCAGAACAACTGTTTGCCTCCCTTGCCTTCTGAAAAAGCATTCAGTTTTCTTACAAGAAGACTTTTAATAGAAATAGAAGTAAATAGGAGTAAAGGAATCACCCCTGTAAAATCAGGATGGTAGATACCTTACAGGGTAATTAGATTCAAAACATAGATAATCCCTCTAGGCAAAACCTTAAGTTACAAAAAAGACACACAGACAGAAATAGTCATTCTATTCAGCACAATTCTTTTCTCAGCCATTTAAAGAAATCATAATCTAACACATACCTAGCTAGATTACTTACTAAAAGTTCTAAGACTCCATTCCTGGTCTATCCCCAGCAAAGCAGCATACCAACAGACCCAGACCCTTTGTTTCTCTCCCTCCTCCCAGCTTTTGAAAGTATCTTGTCTCCTCATTGGTCATTTTGGTCAGGTGCCAGCGAGGTTACCTTTAGCTTCTTAACCCTTTACAGGTGAGAGGATTTTTCCTCTGGCCAGGAGGGATTTTAAAGGGGTTTACCCTTCCCTTTACATTTATGACAGTTGCCATAAAAATGGTCTCACCACACCAGAGTTTAGGCACATTAGCAGATGCTAGCACATTGGTGGGAAACTTACACTACTGAGTCCTGTGTTATATCTGTTTTAACAGATGCCTTCACAGGCCAGTACAGACAATCCGTTACCTCTGAGCAAAAATTCATTTAAAAAGATCAAATGGCACCTAACTCACTCAAGCATATAGGGCTAAATTCATTTATGATGTAATTCCATAGACTTCAGGGTGTTTTTTTTTAAAATGGGATGAATTTGGCCTGTAAGATTTGGCATTCTGGAAATGATCACCTGACTTGGGCAAAACTGGGACATCAATTAACAAGCATTCCATAAAGCAGGTTTTCTAGAAGACCTATGGATTGACGTGATTATCCATTCCACTGAGAAATCAGCTACACAAGATATTGAAAATTCAGTCAGGCGGAAACCTTTCAAATGTCTGGAACAATTTCTACCTAAAAATGGCATTCCTAGATGAGCAGCAGCACGTTCTAAATCTCAGACCTAGTCCAGAAGCAGAAATGTATATACTTCCAAAATTTATGCCATAATTCACATCTTGATGATGACTTGAGACCCAGATGTGAGTGCCTCCGAGATTATTTTTGTACCTTTTCCCAAATACCTGGTGAAACAAACTCCATTCACTGTGGAATCTGGGCACCTTTAAAGCCAGTGCAAACTATCAGTTTTTCCTCTAGTTCTGTCCATCCTGTGCCATGTGGTAAGATTATTTTTGTCCCACAGCATAATCTATTATTTTAGTATGTTTCTTTTCTATATCTTGCCTCACATCAGAAAGTTTGCCAGTTTCATTGTCACTCTCATCTCTTGTGGCAGGGTATTTCTATAGACATAGGCCAACTGCCAAGAAACCTCTTTCTCAACCCTTACACTCATCACTGACCACCCCGTTGTCCCTCATGAACAGAATTGCTATAGTAGCTTCTGGTCCTGAAGAAAGTGTTGTTCCCTCATATATTTGCACAGAAACTTTGACTGTAATCTGGAATTTGAGCTAATCAGATGTCAGGAGCACTGGAGTGATGTGTTTTATCTGTAAAAAGATATTACACATAGAGACTGATTTCAGTGAGACACTGATTTCTATTTCCTAGCTCCATGAATGAGGCTTACAAAGGGTTAATACATCTGTCACTTGGTAGGTGTCAGTATCCATTGACTTCAGTGGCTGTTACACCATCAACATTTACTGTTTATCGGGCAGGCCACTGCAGACTGTGCCAACTATAAGTTTTGGAGGCCACCATATTCATTCTCACATTACAGTTATTTTAGCAGCTCTTTTTATGATTTTGAATGAAAACAAACAAGTAATTTTTTATAATAAGCAAAATATTAATTTTTAGGTCTTACTGATGGAAAATGTATTTTCACACTTTTAATGTGAACACAAAGCCATTTATTTTAAAAAGAAGCCTATGGTCAAAACACAAATGGCTAGTTAGGTGCCTTTCTAGCATTTGGGTGTATAGTTATTGCAACTGTGTGCATAAGTGTAGCCATGTAATTGACAGCATTTTTAAGCACAATCCTCAGGTGTCCTATAAAAATGTAGTCCAAAAAGATGAACAGTATGAGAGTAAGTTTTCTTGTTGTTCATAAACGAAGGACCCAATACTGGAAGGCTCAGAATACTCAATTCCCATTTAAATCAATGGATCCTAGATTAATAGATGCAAGTTAATAGATTTCAAGGTCAGAAAGGATCATTATAAGCATCTAGTCAGACCTCCTACATAACACAGGCCAAATAGTTTCACCTGGTTATTCCTACATCAAACCTCAATAACTTGTGGTGGAATTAAAGCACATCTTTTAGAAATGAAGGTTTTCAGCATGCTAGGAAGTGCTCAGAATGTTGATGGGTCAGGCCCCCAACAATACATACACTTTCTCAGGCCCTTCATAATAGAGACTACCAGGCAGTAATTATAAATCCTTGATTTATGGTTGTCACATGCTAAGGTGCAATCCAGACCAGTGAGGGGTTGTGTCCATACTTGCCCTGTAAACCTGGGTGCCTTAAATGCTCCGCTGCTGTGGCTCACAGCCTGGACATCAACAGCCAGCAGACAAGCACTCAGTGAGTATCTGTGTGTAAGCAGCTCTGACTCAGCACTCTGATTCCAGCAGCCTGCTTGTTACATCCCAGTCACACTCTGGTATATACCAGCTCAGGTTACAATGGCAAGATGACCCCCACACTGCTTAGTTCTGAATTTGCCCACAACCATGCGCTCTGAGATGCCCGACCCTTTCCTGGCCTATTTAGAGGAATAATAAGGCTTGTTCGATCCTCTAGACACACAAAATGAGCAGCTTATCACTTTAGCTGGAATTAGACCCACATCCATTTAAATGCAGCACCAGGTTGATGTAGACTAAAAGTAAAACGAGTTTATGAACAAAAGGAGCTAGGATTTTCAGTGAGCTCAAGTATAAAGGACAGTCTTAGAGATGGTTACAAGCAAATAAAAGAGAAAAACACTTTCTAGGGGCCGACTTAACAAAATGAGCAAGAGCCTTTGTTCAGTGTAGTTTCTTTACCAATCTACCTTCCACCAAAATGGCTGACCACCCTTCTGGTCACAATCTCCCACAAAGTCCAAAGTGTTCAGGTCACTTGTCTTCCTAGATGAAAGATCGTTTGAGGTTCTTTGCCCCTCTCTTTGATAGTCCAGTGAACTTTTGAAATGGATTCTTCTGAAGGTTATGCTCCCCAAAGTAAAGTTTATTCAAGCTGTGAGGAAGGAGCCCTAGCGTCTTGTGATGAGCGAAGTTTCAGGCGGGTTTCTTTCTCCACTGGTGTTTGCTAAAATGGAATCGATCTGTTTCCTGCAATCTCCTCCCCTTGTTGCCTTGATGGTTCTGTTATCCTTCTGTGTTATTTGTATTCCCATTGTCTCAATGTACCTTGGAAGTACTTTCAAGGTGGCAGAACCACATTTGTTTGTCCAAGGTGGTGTAACTTCATCCCTGCCTAGCACACATACTTTAAGAACATGATTCCCAATGTTTGTGATTTTGAATTTGTCCTCGC
Organism: Lepidochelys olivacea; assembly: GCF_965140295.1. Taxonomy (NCBI): domain Eukaryota; kingdom Metazoa; phylum Chordata; order Testudines; family Cheloniidae; genus Lepidochelys; species Lepidochelys olivacea. The sequence goes on from NC_140415.1 coordinate 28,617,207, forward strand.
TACATACCTCACACAATAGTACTAATAAGTATGTTATTAGCTTTCTATTGACATCTTACATGACACCTTTTAGATATAGGTTCTGATGTCAGTGAGTTGGGGTACACTGAACTGGTCAGGCCAGCTGAAACTCATTACCAGATGCTAGTTAGACCCCTGCTGTCTTGCATTGGGATGCTATTAGTGACACAATATTACTAAACTACCCTGATTAACTTTATATTAAAGTTACCACGAGACAAGGAATTTAAATGAGGCATGATTGCTTAAGAAGCCTATACCACAACCATCCATAAAATTCCTCAACCCACATTTTCAGTTTTCTATTCCCAAAGAACTATCCTGTGGTTTTCCACATGATTTTCTTCAATTTCATGCAAATTATACAGAGTTAAAGGTTAGAGACACCAAAAACTTAGTCTTGCCAAGGATTATTTTTTTCAAATGTTCTGTATGGATATTGTACATTGAAAGTTGGCCTAGTGCCATATGATCCATCAAAATATTTAATGTTTTGGACGTAAGAGATAATTCTGCTATAATTTCAAAACGCAAACACCATCAACATTTCTGCCATGTTAAGTTGTATATCAGTTAGCTGGGCATGGCTTAGTGGTCTGTGTATCAGGTATGAAATACCGATGTCTCCTTGAAGTACAGTGGAGCAACTTAAAATTTCATTTTTGAGTGGCAGATAAACCAAGTATTATGCAACATAGTATGAGTGTGTGAGAGACTGGTTTCCAGTTCACCCTTAAACTGAGGGCCTGTCTGAGCTGGCTTGATGTTAAAACTCCTATGTCAGTTTTTATTATATTGTCCTGGTATCTTGGTCAAAATTTCCCCACACTGTTTGCTAATTCTTATTGCTATCCATCTCAGATGGGACTGCATTTCAGTGATGTCACGTATTGTAAGCCGGGCTGGTAGCAAAATGGTTAAGGATTCCTGACAATTCTCATTACAAGACCATGTTTTCAGTTGCTTATAACTTTGCCAAACTTTAACTATTTGGGCTATTTTCCATGTTGGGTGTCTGCCTAAGCACAAATATTTTTTTTGAAAGTTTCACAAAAATAAGAGTTTCTGAGAATGAGGTTGGGGAAGTGAAAAGAAAACCTCAACAAACCAAAGCAGAAAAAACACACCCGTGTTTTTGCCCATGGTAACCTTTTCTTTGAAGAGCTCCAGCTCCCCCATGCTTTGGTGCAGGGAGTTGAAATCTGGCAGCGATGTGCCTTTTGCTGTTCCTGTGAAAATCTTTGACTAAATTATAACCCTTTGGGGGGGGGGGGGGGAGGAATCACAATTCACAAATGCTCAGTAGAGACTTAAAATTTAGCAGCTAAAAAAACAAAACAAAAACCCTCACAAAAACTCTATCCTCACGAACCATGGTCTAGCCCCTTACTGCTCCCAGTGCTGACCAAATGGCAAATACACCATCCTCACATACCAACTGAGTATGTTCCTTCCTCTCATTGCTTTTACATGTCCTGAGACTGCACATGCACCATCCCTGGGCTGCAGAGAAAAACTGGACTTTCCCTGTAATTGCTGCTCCAGGCAGAGTGGGGCCAGTCAGTAGAACTGAGGGAAGGGAGTGTGTCTCTTCCATTTACTCCAAGATCCCCCTGTTGGCACCTGTATCATGGAGGAAGAAGCCACCATACTCTAATACAGAGGGGACAAGAGCAAGACTGGCAGTGAGGGGGCGGGAAAGGAGCAGAGTGGGAAAACGAGCCTCGTGACACTGGAACTGGAGGAAGTTAGGGGGAGAGAAACTGTGGCAGGGGTTTGGAGGAGGGGAGGCTGGAAGTGGGAGCAGAAAAAAAGGAGGCTATGCCTGGCTGGGCAAGGAGGCTGGAACTGGGAGGAGGGAGAAGGGGAGGCAGTGAGGGAAATGGGGGGCGTAGAGCAGAAGCTATGAAGTTAAATGAGAAGCTGGGAAGGGGAGAGACTGGGACTGGATGGGCAAGGAGACGGGACGGGGAACCAGTGCGGGAGGAGAGACAGATCTGACAAGGAGCTGGGGAGTGGGGGGAGAATTGGGACTAGCTGGGCAGAGAGACTGGGAAAAGGAGACAGGGTCAAGAAATCAGGGAGGAGATCCAGATTACCTGAGGAGCCTGGGAAGGGAAACTGGGAGTGGGACCAGGGGAAATGGAGCCTGTCTATGGCATTGACTGCAGGCCCAGGGCGCAGGGTAGAAAGATCAGATGATGACAGGGAGAAACTGAGACTTGCTGGGCAAGGACTCTTGGGACAAGGAATTGGAGCAGGAGAGACTGGGATTAGGTTGGCAACAGCGATTTGGACATGGATGGGAAGCTTGGAGTGTGAGACTATAACTGGATGGGCAAGGAAACTGAGACTGGGACAAGGAGCCAGCAGTGGGGAAGAGACCGGTCTGGGGCCGGTTGGAGACGATGAGGCAGAAAAGGTCAAGTTTGAAGGAAAGGGGCAGAAAGCACACTCCCCTCCACCCTGTCCAAACATAAAACAAAAAGACAGTATCTGCCCCAAAGAGCTTGCAATGCAAATGTCTTTGTAATAGATTCCAAAGTAAATACTAGAACTGCTTGAAAATTTTCGTTTAAAACGTTGTGTTAAAGACCAAAAAGACAGTTTTGTAAATGAGTATTTTTGTGGGAAAATAATCATTGTCCAGATGTTCTGGTTTTTCATTAAAATGAAATGTTTTCTTCATTTATGGTCTGCCTCTTCTTTCCCCTCCCTTTTCAGGGGCGAGGGGAAAAAAGGGGAAGTTAAGAAGAAAAGGGGAGGAAAATACAGAAAACAAATGGGAAAATAATCAGTTTGTAGATTTTCAAAAATAAATTTTCTTTTCATTTAAAAAAATGAAAACTGAAAAATTGTTCCTTTAGAACAAAACCCATCAAATGCAAATTTTGCAATTTTCACGTTTTTGGAAAAATAACATTTTTCAATCAGTTCTAGAAGAGTCTCTACTGTTAACACAGGAATGCTGATGATGCACAGTACAATAAGAATGTGCATACATAGTGTCTAAAAATACTAAAAACAGGATTTTTTTTAAGTTAAAAAGTCAGAGGTTCCTGATGGGGGAAACCAAGCAATTTTGTGTCCTTTCCAATCTCTAAGTTTGGATCAGGATCCAGATTTTTCCAAAATTCAGAGTTGTTTGGATCTGAAGCTTTGGTTTAGGCTCATCTTTACTTTCCCTGACAAAGATAGCTAGAGAAGGAGATGGGTTATTTTCCTTTTAACTTTAGATATAAATTCATTTGTTTGATTCTTGGGAATTTAAGTCATGAAACATCCATTCCCTTAATGAACACAATTAAAGAACATTCTGTACCAGCTTCTACCTTCAGATGCATATGGCTCTCTTTGACTTCTTTTACATATCCTTGATAACAATTTGGCATGGTTAGGAGACAAATGTATGAAAGCCATGAACTTCACAGCTAAAATTCCACTATCTAGATCCAACAGATCATAGTAAGCAAATATGAAGACAGTGTCCTGTTATTTGGATTAGACAGTCAGCAGTTCAATTTTTTTGTTTAATTATGTTCATATATTTTACATTCTTGTGTGATTTGTCTCCACTTTTAAAACATTGAGTCAATGATTGCATATTTATATATAATTATCGTAACTACATCTAATCCACTGAGTTGTGTAAACATGTATAATTATATAACTGAGGTACACAGTGACTTCAAAATAATTTTTCTTTTGTCTATATCAAAAGTCTCTCTCTTTGTGCAAAGTATCTATAGATATATATATTCTTGCAGTGCTGTTTCATATTCTCTTGCTTATCTGCACACTTAGTCCCTTGTTCTTTAGGGACAAGAATAAATCTGAAAGATGCATTTTCCCTCACCTTGGTCTAAATCTTATTCCTGTAGCCAAGAATTTGAGCTGGAACAGCACAGACTTGTCAAGTATTCAGCATCTCAGACAGCATGACAGAACATCTTTCAAAATCTTTAGATAGCTACTCCATGTAAGCATGTTAGTGGAATTCTGTCCTGACAGGTTTCATTTTGATCATGAAAGGTTTTTTACCACTTTTAAAATGAAGGCTGTTAGCAAATAAAACAGCAGATTCTCAGATGGGTAGTCAAGCACCTCTAAGCTTTGGATCTATGGGTTTGTTTGAAATTCCAGACGTGCACATCAGCCTCACCCAAATTCCTCATTCTTCTGAGCAGGCAAGGCACTTGATAAAAATCCTGTGTAAGGGCTTGATCCTGTCATGCACCAAATGCTCTCTGGCCCAAGTGTTCCGTCATATTCTGAACATGTTAATTGATTGCGACTTACGCCACACACAAGTGTAAGTTCCATTGTGGACTCTTCACTGTCAAAGCACATGCCTTCCCGGTAGCACCCCCTTTGGGGCAAGTGTGGCTCTCCTGAGGTCTGCCTCAGTTTTCCTTAACTCAGGGTCCACACAGGAGAGATATTTAAAACATTGTCCCTTCTGGCATCCAATTTATTACATCCACAAAAAATCTTCTGAAAGAAAACCCAGATCTTTAAAGTTTTCCTGCCAGTTTCAGGTGGGTCCAGCCCATCCTCCCTGAGGGTCTGTATTCTTCTCTCCCAACACCTCTTGCCTGGAGTTTGGCTTTCTCCACAAGCCTTCCCCCTACTGACAGTGGCTCCTGCAGGACCCCTTTCTCCCTGCAATGTCTGCAAGCAGCTACCAACCACCTGCAGCTGTGTCCCCTTTTATAAGGCCCTGGTCCCTTCCCGTGGGCCCAATTGGAAAGTGGCTAATCCATCCATGTGCATTGGACCCTTCGCCCTTTCTTGCAGGGGCCAGTGAACCTGTGCTAGACACGAGAGTTTGTTCTTAAGGTACGTATGCATTTCCAACTGGGAGTGCGATTCCCAGCTCCAGGAGACATACCCATGCTAGCTCTGATCAAGCTAGCTCTCTAAAACTAGAATGTAACCATGGTGATGCAGGGGGGGAGCTAGCCACCTTGAGTATATGCCAAGAGCCTTGGATGGGTACATACTTGGGGTGGCAAGCCCCTCCTGTGATATTTAGACCCAACAGCAAAGGAGATAGACACAGGGGAAGCTGACTGTGACACAGCTATTTGCTGTTGGCGACTTTATTGTTCTGGCAATAAATGGGAATGAACTAAAGTGAGGCTCTGTACTGGATGAGTACAGCGCTCCCAACCATTTAAAGGAGCAAAACATCACAGCTCCCACCGCCTGTGGATACATTCTATTTTTAGCATGCGAGCTTGATCAGAACTAAGGTGGCTCTGTCTCCTCAAGCTGGAATTACACTCCTAGCTTGAATTACAGAAATACTCTTGGTCATGTTGCAACATGTCACAGGATCAGGCTCTTTCATATTAATCAGTGCAGGGTAGGGACTATGGGCCTGCTTTGGGCAAATGTGTGTTGTGCAGCTCCGAGAGCACAGCTGCAGCTTAGCAAATAAATAATAATGAAAATGTTAAAATACTCAAATTATCACAGGCAGCGAGTCCCTTTTAGTTTTTAATAAGGAATCCATTAAATGGGAATCTACATTCATTATTAGTTAGATGTTGGAGTAACATAGTAAATACATCCTTAAAAGTAGATGGGAATGCACACCCATTGGAAGTGTCTCCCAAGGTTAGATTTATTCTCATTATGAGAAAAATACCAGTCAAGATGAAAAAAAATACTTCAATAAATGCACAATCATTTATCATTTCTTGGCAGAAGATAAGACTGCCAGTTGCTCAAAAACTGGGGTCAAAGTGAAAAGCTTGGTCCCTCGAGAATAGATTAACTATGGTTGGTTCCCAGGATAGTTTTGCAAGGTTTTCCAGTCTAAGAAATTGGCACAAAATATTATCTACGTCCACAAACCCCACTCCACCCCCCAAAAAACAGACATAGATGTTCTCATATGGGCAGAATTCAATGAATTATGCAATGTCTTCTTTGTACACTTTGGAGTCCATGGATAATAATTGTAATTTGTAAACAATAAATTATTCTATTAATTTTACTATTTTTTTGTCTGTGAACAGGTTGTGAAACTCTCACATGAATTTATTGTTGAAATTATTTGTAAATGTCTCCAATGAATAATTGTTGCTCTGCAGGTCTCTATGGCTGAGGAATGTCTCAGTTCTCAACCTTCACCGTCTATTACAACAAGCACAAAGCTAGATAGGGTTCCAGTGAGAACTTGTCATCCACCAAGCATGTGTGGTATTGTCTTGAAGTGCAAATGAATTGCCTTTTTGGCATTTCAGATAGTATGAGCTAAATCTTGGCAGTGGTGAGCACCAAACACAGATTATGGGGATCTGGCAGAGGGTGAGCACCAAGCACAGCCTATGAAGCTCAGGAAGGGGAACCTGAGGAGCGCAGGCCTCCTGGCCTAAGGAGTGGGAGTACTGCTACCCCAGGGATGGCAAAGGTAGGGGGACATGGGCCCACCCAACTCCACCACATCCCAGCCCAGGGTCCTAACAGTGGCAGAGTGGTCTGTCACTGGGTCAGCAGGGAATCCACCCACAAATGATCATGTTTCTGGCAGCACCACAGCCAGATAGTAGACTGGTTTCCCTGGGCTTCTTTCTACTTTCCCCCTCGGATGTACCTGTGTCCAGGGGTCATCATCAGTCTCCCGGGGATACACTGCCAAGGGTAACAGTAGCAGCTCCTCAGCGTCGGGGTGTCAGGCCTCTCTAGAAGCTTGTGCAGGTCCTCGGCAGTTCTCCTTGGCATCCTGCTCTGGGGAAGAAGTGTCTGTCTCCCTCAGCAGCTCTTCCTCAAGTGAGCTCCTGGGCCAGCCTTTTATACTTCCTCTTCCCTATTCCACCCCTCTGCTTCCGGCATGTGGGGCATGGCCCTCCTGGTTCTGCCCACCAGGTGGCTTGCAGCGTTCCCTCTGCATCCGCCTATGAGGGAGGCCGTGCCTCCTTGCTACACTGGCCTTGCTCTTTTGCAGCCTGGTATGAATCTTGTAATGAGTGCTGTGTGCGTAGGAATATAACATTGATGATATTATGGATTCTGTGACAAAATGAAGTAATAGGAAATTGGTGGGTGTCAGACATGGCTCAGCACTAGATAACATACGTTGTGAACTAATAAAGATGAGTTTTTGTTCCAGAAAATAGAATTCTGTTCTGTAACATGAGCCAGAATATCAATTAATTAAAATATATGAAATATATTAAAAACTTAACAAATTAAAGAAGCATAACTTGTGATGGGGAAAGAATAGCCCTTTTCATTTCAGGCCCACGCACGCTAACCTGTGGAAGACACTGTCGGTGTTTGTGAAGCTGTTATTTTCTTTAATGTCTTATGGGGCGGAGCGGTAGGGGTAGTTCATCGACTCCCGATGCCACATGGAATGTTGAGGGGGGTGTCGGGAGGTCCCAATGTGCAATTCTCTATGGGATGCAAAGGGAGGCAAATACGGGATTGCTGAACCTACAGGTCCACCAGAGTCTGCAGCATCTCTGTTTGCCGTCAGAGAAGTGCAAGCATCTCCTGTTGCATGTCCCTCTCCTTTTCCTGTGCCTTTCTCCTCTCCACTCTATCCTTGTCCATGCTATCTGCAAGGGCGATCCTCCAAGCTCTGTGCTCATTCTCTGATACAGCACTGGCTTGCAGGATCTCCGAGAATCTGTCATTCATTGATGGACCTATCCTCCATTAGCCATCTATCCTATTAGCCAATGGACAGGGATGCAAATCCATGCTCTGGAGTCTCCCAAGCCCTGTTTGCCAGAAGTTGGGAATGGGCAATGGAGGATGGATCACTGGATGATAACTGTTTTGTTTGTTCCCTCTGAAGCATCTGGTATTGGCCACTGTCGGAAGACAGGATACTGGGCTAGATGGACCATTGGTCTGACCCAGTATGGCTGTTCTTATGTTTATATAGATTCAGCAATTGGAACTTTGTAAATAATTCTACTGATGATGCATGAGTCAGAATGGAATCAAGATCACTCTTCCATAGTGATATTTAGTATTTCAGAAGCAGGAAGTCTGCCAGTCAGTGGGGTCACTGGACAATGGGGGGGGGCACAACCAGAGGCAGCACATAATTGTTGATTGTGGGGGGGGGGAACAATTTAAAGGTTCGGGGGGGGGCATGTGACCACCCCACAGAGGTTTTCAAATTGTGGTGCACAGCCCCCTTGGGTGCGGAGGAACGTTCAGGGGTGCGAACGGTGATGCCAGGTGGCTCAAGCTTGGTTGGGCCAGCCCCACATGGTGGGGCTTGGGAGGGAGTGCCACCTCCATGCCCTGACTCACCTCAGTGGGCCACCCCGTCTGTCTGGGTTGCGGGGGTGCAACCAAAAAATCGGGGGGGAGGGCATGTGCACCGCCTGTCCCCCATCATCTCTGGCTACATCAATTGAATCTAAAGTACCATATAACTGATTTAAAAAGTAAGTATTTGCCAACCATCTCCACACAGTTACTGCAGATATCGCCCATTTTAAGCACAGGATAGAGAGATTCAGGTAATCTTAGATTTCAAATGCTGATTTTTCATGATGGCAACTGTTGAACTGAGCTCTGCAACTGCGATACACTTTAGCTGGGCCAAGATTACTGGAGACAAGCCAGAAATAACACTACTTGTCTTTTAGGAATAAGATTGAGCTTCCAGGAGCATCAGTTGGACAAGCTAATCTTGTAAATTGAGAAAGTGTGATCAGGAAGTGTGAAGGACAAACTGAAGCCTATAGGTGGGATTGTCTAGGGCAGTGATACTCCGACTGAGGTTCGCGAACCACAACTGGCTCTGCAATGTGTCTCCTGCAGCTCTTTGCAGCACGTGCTATTAAAACACTGTGTGATTTAATTATTAACCAATCTAAGTTATTAACCAATCAGGATGTTTTTACTATGTTATTAACCAATTTTAGTTGATAATAATACTTTGTCAGTGATTTTGCTGTAAGAATATATATATATACTCACAGCCAAATGACTGACAAAGTATTCAGAGTAGCAGCCGTGTTAGTCTGTATTCGCAAAAAGAAAAGGAGTACTTGTGGCACCTTAGAGAATAAATTGGTTAGTCTCTAAGGTGCCACAAGTACTCCTTTTCTTTTTGACAAAGTATTATTATATAAACTAAATATTTATCCTGTCATACTGTTTAAATATAACTATGCAGTACTATAGTAAATGAAACAATGAATTTACACTATTGTGGCTCTTTTGGGTAACGTTGATTGATAATTTGGCTCCTGAACCACTGAGGTCTGAGTATCACTGGTCTAGGGTGTAATGAAGGAGGCCATGGCACACGTTAGGGCTGGGCTACATAAACAGGAAGAAGAAGAACCTGAGTTAGGGAGAATGGAAGCTATGCAGGTGCAGTGGATGATGGTTTCTCTCAGGTTCCAGGAGACCAGTGTATTTGGACTTGGAGTTAAGTCTGAGCACTCTGAACAGGGTCCTGAGATGAGGACCTTGTGAGCTGTTTGTTAAAATTGTTTCTGTTCTGAATCTTATTAAAAAGGCGACATTCTGTTTTGTTAATGTGTGTTGGCTTCTCCTTGCCTTGGGCTGTTAACATTGCTGCCAATTAAGGGAAAGCCCCATACTGGACTGTAAGGGGGTGTGTGGGGACCACCCCATCTTTACAGGAAGGAAATGGGAAATACTGTTTTTTAAAACTTACTTTTCAGAGTAAGATCTCACTTGGGGCTTTATCTTTCTCCACCTCCAGTTGGAGTCAATGGCAAAATTACAACCAACTTTATTTGAAGCAAAATACAGCCTGTAACTATGCACAGACTTCTTGCATAGCCCCTTGGGAAGAGAGTGTCCAGTAAACTTCTGAAGCAGGGTTAAACCAACAAATGTTGTCCATGCCAATAATGTAACTTCGGGGATTTAAGTATTCTGCTGAGAAGAGAAGTGCGCATTAAAACTCATGCTGGTGCCCTGGCTTTTGGCTGCTGTCCATAGGCTATGCTGGCCAAGAGTAACAGTATTTTGTATCTGTGATCCAGCATTATCCTGCCTGACAGAAAATAGATTGTTTTAGGTGGGAGAATGACTCGCTTCAAAGGTTTGAATCTAGATTTCCAGGTCATAGTTAAGCTTCATGTTATGATTTAGATAAAATTGTGGAAAAACTGCTACATATCCAGAGCGACCAGTGCCTAAAGCAGTTGTATGTGCTTAAAGGAGTCTTCGTGGCTTATTTTTCACTGCATATTTTCTATTAGTAGAGTGTTGTGACTTATGTGCTTTAGTATCATTTTGGATTTCAGTTTTTCCTTTGTCTTTATTACTACTACCATGGAAAGACTACAGATGGTACAGAATATTCTGGATAAGATTGTGCTTACCATGTCATTTTATCAAGAATGGCATTTTCAAAAGCACTGAGTGTTGACCTAACTCTGCGTCTATTGAAACCAACGGTAAAACCCCATATCCCAAATAGATACTAGTCCCACCTGGAAGTATTTTTAAAGCTTATGTAGCTGTCCTATTGTTTCATGACAAATCTAACAAATCAGCTGTTTAAGAACATGCATATACTTTTGATGCTTGAACCTTTCTAATATTTCCATTATTATTTTACCAGAAAATATCTCTACATTGCAGTGTGGTTATCAAAGAAAGATCCAATAAACAGAACTGTGGAATCCATACATATAGGGAAACTCTTGCCAGTTCTGCACAACTCAGCTGCATGCGTTTCCACTGCAATGAGTAATACAAATGCAAACAATCTTCACCCCACATTGTTGGCTAGTTTATCTAACTAACTAGTTAGTTATCTAACTAGTGCTGAGTGAACCTCCAAAGAAGGGGGCACCACTTTAAGCTCTCTAATGTGGCTGCTTTAAACTGATGGCTCAACTAATCCAATGAGAGAGCAAGCGGCTCTCCCGCTGACATAGCGCTGTCGACACCGGCGCTTATGTTGGTGTAACTAATGTCGCTCAGTGGGGTGATTTATTCACTAAGCGACTGAGGTATGCCAACGTAAGCTGTGGTGTAGACATGACCTCAGTTAAACTGCTGTCACTACAAGCTCTCCTGTGAACAATATGTCTTTTACTGTATCTGTCATGTCAAGGTTAAAAATATATCTTGGGTAAATAAATGTATTGTTAGTTTTGAAGTCTGCAGCTGAACAGTTAATCTACAGTAAAGCTGACTTATGTGTTCAGAGTTTTAAGACACTGGCAATGATCAAGGCTATGCACTGCCATACTTATATTGCATGTAAGTGATGCTCTTGAGCTGTTAGGGTAAAGGATGGGAATTTCCCTATCCATCTATGTATAAACACCTAAATATTGGCTGCTTAATTATCAACATTACATCAATTGACATAATGGGCCACATCCACCCAGGGTTTAATGCTGTTGAAGTCAAGGGTGTTATACCAGGTATGAATGTGGCCCAATATATTTATTCCTAGCAAACAGTTCACTGTAGCTTTGTTTGACATATTTCATTTTAAAGACAAGGGAGAAGATGGTTCTTTGAAAACTTACAGTATGTTATGTGGAATTTTTTACGAAGTTAGGCCTTGATCCAACTCCCACTTAAATCAGTGGGAGCCTTTCACATGGGGAGTTGGATCAGGCCTTCAGTGAATTCACCTGTTATACTAAGAAGTTTATTGCCCTAAGCCCATGGATTTTTAGGGGGGCGGGGGGGAGAATGCAGACTGTGACAATAGGCAAGATTTTTTTCTACTTTGAAAAAGTCTTTACATCCTCACATTACATTTAATTTCTTCTGTCCCTGAGGTTATTTTTAAATGTAATATCTAACACCATTGACAATGAGTGAAACTCTCACAGCTTAATCGCTTTTGCATTTCTCTATGAAAAATATATACATCTCTCTCTCACACACACTCTCTTGCATTCACACAGGAAAAATGTACTCCCTTTAATTTATCAATGCAATCTAAGGTACCACCCAGTTTTGTTGAAAATCTGCTCAGTGGTTCAATGTACTGTGGATGCAGTGTACAATTTCACAATATCTTCAAAGAATCATAAAGCTAAAGACAAACAAACCCAGTTGCCTGACTCAGTAGCCAGGATCATGCAGAAATATTTGAAAGAAAGCCCAAAGAAAATTTACGATAAACAGAATATTTTATAGTTTTAATGTTCAGAACGATTCTTAACCTCATAAGACCACGGGTGTGAACAAGCTCAAGTTTTGTGGGTGAATTTGTTTCTCATGAAGCTAAGAGACTTAGAGAGAGGTACTGTATGGGATGTGCACTCTGGGTCTGAGCCTGCGCTCCCAATTCAGGCTACTGTCCCATTCACTTAAGTGGGAGTTACACCTGAGTAAGCAGTGCAAAAGCAGGTCCTGTGCTTCCGTGGCCTACATCATTTTGCCAGCCCCAGTCCTGACTTGCCATATACCTGATATTTTTATCCCTGGACTTTTCTTAAGCAGAGAAGCTTAATTGTGCCAGACTGTGTGTCAATGACGTGATGTGAACAAATGACCACAGGTAATTTGGATGAACCTGCAAAAACTATGTCACTTGTGCTTCACAAGTGGACAAGACAGCATGGTCTAGTGGACAACACACTGGCCTGGGACATGGGAGACCTGGGTCCTAATTTCTGTCTTTATCACTGGGTTGCTGTGTGTCCTTCAGCTACTCCTTTCATCTCTCTGTAGCTCTGTTTCCCCTCCCACCAGTTCTCTGCCTTGTCAGTTTAGACTGCAAGCTCCTCTGGGCAGGGACTGTCTCTTAGCGTGTTTTTGTACAGTGGGACACTGATCTTGGTTGTGGCCTCTAAGTACTATTGTAATACAAATCATTAATAACAATCAGGATCCAAATTTAGGTCTGTAGCAGGGGCAGTTCAGTGCAGTAATCCATTTTATGGTATCTCTTAGTATCTATTATTTGTTTCTAAAGTTTCTGGGCACAGGCACAACTTTAATTAAAATGCACAGCAAAATCTCCAAGAAGAAAAGGCTATTCCCATGTTAACAAATAATTGGATCCTCTTCTAATTACAGTCTTGTCCCCTACTGTCAATCACATCTACAAACAAATGCATCTTTAGCAACCCCCTCCAAAGAACACTGCTGGACTGAATTTAATTGGAAAACAGCTTACACATATAAGAGCTGCTTACTGACATGAGTAGGAAAGCAGAAAGCTGTAATGATTCAGAAAACTTTAAAGTGGCATTTTCATTAGCCTGGGCAACAGGGCTGGAGACAGTATGAAGTATAAACATCTCACAGCTAGGAAGTCACCCCAACATTTGGAGTTATGCTAGTCTATGTGCTCTTTTAATTCTCCCCTCAACCCATATATAAAACACTACTTGGAGCCCCTTATGTGCAAGAGGCTGAGAGTACTGAATGATTAGTTTCCTATACTATACTTAATTCAGCAGCAGGTAAGTATATTGCCAAAGGCAAATTAAGTGTGCACATCATTAGATGAGATTCAGCTTTAAAGATGGGAGTGAGCAAAGAAGTGCTGTGGCTGCCCTCTCCCTTCACTCACATGACAAACACTATTTCATTCTTTTGTTTTTCTGGAAGAGGAAATAGTTTGTCATCATTTCACTTGCTGACAAGTTGCAGCTGGAGTTGAAATGTTGTGTACCATGCCAATCAGCAGATCATTACTTGATCATTTACTAGAAGGTATATTCGTCGTGTACACAAAGGGCTTGTCTACACAATGAGTTACTGCACGACAAGCCAGGGTGTGAATCTGCAGTGCATCAGCTTGCTGTGCAATAACTCGCCATGTGGACTCTGTTCCAGCGCAATGAAAATCCTGGAGCGTGGCTTGGCATACAGGGATTTGAAAGCATAGCATGCAAACAGCACTCCAGGACTTTCATTGTGCTGTAGCAGTGTCCACACTGAGTTACTGTGTGGAAAACTGGGGTGCCACAGTTTCACACCCTGGCTTGCTAGCCAATAACTTGCCATGTAGACAAGTCCAAAAAGAAGCTTCATTAAACCTGGCATTACAATTATCAACAGTAGCTTTCCTTGACCTCTTAGACCTTGTCTGTGCTAGAGAAATCAATGAGTTATATATCAATTTATTGTTTGCCATTATACCCATGTTAGGGCTTCCTTACAAACTTCTGCTGTGATGGCTGCTGCCCCCGACAGCTATCATTTTTAATATTAGTATTTGTATTACATTAGCACGTAGCATCCAAGATCAAGGCATCTTTGTGATAGTCCCAGCCCTGAAGTGCTTACAAACTAAACTGACAGAGTGAGAGGAGAGAAGGGACTTACCCAAAGTCCCACACCTAGTTGGTGGCAGAGCTGGGAATAAAACTGTGGTCTCCTGCTTCTGCATTTAGTAGACCACACTGTCTGTCACCTTGACAGCTCCCACAGCCGGTGAATCTCCTTTTTAAGCTGGCTAAAGGTCTTCTGTCTGCCCCCACCATGCCACCAACAGAAATACCCCCTTTATGAAGACCTCACCCCAGCTATGCACCCCTCTGTACTTCCCTAGTCCCATTCTGTGGCTCCTCTGCTGGTGATCCAGAACGGTGTAAGAGTCCCCTCCTTTTTAATCTTCCTTTTGCTGTTCAGATACTGGATTCACACACTGTCTCTGCCAGGATCTCCTGTTTATCAGCATATTGAACTAATTATACAATGGGATAGGGTTGAAGTAGGGGCCTTCAGCTGACTCTCATTCTATCCCATCTTTCTTTAAACAAAATCTAGATAATAAATTATCAGCTTGTTTTCTGGGCCTGTGATTAGATCTCACAAAGACATCAACCAATTGCAAGCATAGAAACTGATCTTTTTTCCAAGCTCTAGCTATTTTTTTGGCTGGGAAAGAATAATTAGGCATGTTGCAAGCTGTTGTTACAGAGCTAAGTATTTAGGATGGCAGCTGGAAGATAAAATCTTGACAGATAGCAACTTGGCCGTGGGAGAGAGAGTCAAATGGTAAAGGCAAAACCCATAACATCCAGGTTTAAAACAAAAAAAAGAAGAGTCTGGTGGCACCTTAAAGACTAACAGATTGATTTGGGCAAAAGCTTTTGTGGGTAAAAAACCCTACTTCTTCAGATGCGTGGAGTGAAAATTACAGATACAAGCATAACTATACTGGCCCATGAAGAGAAGAGAGTTACCTTACAGATGGAGAACCAGTGATGACAAGGCCAATTCAGTCAGGGTGGATGCAGTCCACTCCCAACAATAGATGAGGAGGTGTCAATTCCAGGAGAGACAAAGCTGCTTTTGTAATGAGCCAGCCACTCCCAGTCCTTATTCAAGCCCAAATTAATGGTGTTAAGTTTGCAAATGAATTGCAGCTCTGCAGTTTCTCCTTGAAGTCTGTGTTTGAAGTTTTTTTGTTGCAGGATGGCTACTTTTAAATCTGTTACTGAGTGTCCAGGGAGACTGAAGTGTTCTCCTACTGGCTTTTGTATGTTACCATTCCTGATGTCTGATTTGTGTCCATTTATCCTTTTACGTAGAGACTGTCCAGTTTGGCCAATGCACATGGCAGAGGGGCATTGCTGGCACAGGATGGCATATATCACATTGGTAGATGTGCAGGTGAATGAGCCTCTGATGGTGTGGCTGATGTGGTTGTGTCCTATAATGGTGTCGCTAGAGTAGATATGGGGACAGAATAGGCAACGGGGTTTATTACAAGGATTGGTTCCTGGGTTAGTGTTTCTGTGGTGTGTAGTTGCTGGTGAGTATTTGCTTCAGGTTGCGAGGCTGTCTGTAAGTGAGGACTGGTCTGTCTCCCAGGTTTTAAAAGTGTCCCTTTGGTTACAGTGATGACATGTTAATGTATCCATTAGGAAAAGGTAACATGATACTGTAACATTAAACAACTCACGTGTAATAGTGTCATCAGCTGGCAGAAATCCCACAACATTACATGATAGTGGCATGTAAAAGTTTCAGGGCTATTTTCTGGGCCCATCCTACTATCCTATAATGAAAGCATCTAGCTGGCAACATTTTTTCCATCTGAAATCCAAGACATGGCGCTATATTCACAGCACTTATACTTGCAATGCCCAGTCCCTACCTAGTGCCAGACTAGGCTCTTCTATTGTGCTTTAATTAAGAAAAAGAAAGATGACATGGTTCATTGAAATCTGTGGTTCAGAAACAGGAATTTCCATAAAAGTGCTTTCATAGAACACACATATTTTAGAGAAAGCTTTAAAATGTTATTTATATGCCTACCACTGGCCTACTTTTGGGTACAAATCAACACATTACTTAGTAAGATGTGGGTACAATAGGTCCAGAACAACTTTTATTAATGCATCCCAGTTGTGAATTTCTATTATACAGAGAAGAATGGCTTCTCAGCAAATGGCTTTTTGGAGTTCAGGCTCAGGTTCATCCAAGGTTCAGATGCTGCATTAACTCCAGGCAGGAAATGAGCAAATTATGCTTCAGTCCAATATTATCCTGAAGTATAGCAGGAGAATTTGCTGAGTCATATCTGAAATCTGTGATTCATCATTTATAATTAGCTAGGTGCTCCTGATAGACTGCTACAGAACTGTAAATAGCAGCCGTAAATATTTCAGTCATAGGGTATAGATACCTCACTCAGGTACACAGTGTGAGCAAAGGTACAGATAGGGAGAGATGGGGAGGCAGTGAAAACTAGAGGACATTCATAAGTCACATAATAATGAATAATTTTGTATTATCTCAGCTGTTATTATGTACCGTTATTACATGTTTACATTATGGAGGTGCCATGAGACCCAATCAGGACTGAGATCCAACTGTGCTGGGTGCTGTACACACTTCATGTTGATAGGGTCCCTGCCTCAGAGAGATTACTTACAAACACAACTGAACAGCTGAGTTTTCTTAACACCTGACTCATGATGTAATCTCTAACCATTCAGCACCTTACCTTTCACTAAATTTGAACTCGATAACTATGTGGTTTCTGGCCTAATCTGATTAAAGTAACATCACAAGGACAGGAGATAGAATCATAATTTTCAAAGGTGCTAGTAATAAGCAAGAGATTGGTATTAAGTTGTTTTTACCATGGGGAGTGGACAAAGATTGACTTGGCTGTTGATTTATCCTTTGGTCTGTAAAATTAGTTGAGCCAGTTTATGTTTGTCCATGGCCTGTTACGTAGCACTATACACAAAATTTGTTTTGAAAATCTGGACACTTCATTGGTGAATATCTAAACTCATTCATAAGCCACAGTTTATTATTGAACAAAATACTATGCAATTAAGAATAGGTAGTACTTTATTCATTTCTTATTCCTATACCTTCTACAATATGATACAGATTTTTTTAAAGATAAATACTTATCTACAGTAAGTCATCTTTATTCTATATTCATTGGCCTGGAACAAATTCTAGTTGTGTTAAATGTTCCACGTCTTTCAAGGTATTGTGTATTTTGATTGCATTCATTCATGTAGTCTATCATCTGTTTCTAACTGTTAAATTACCTTTGCTCTTTGAGATGAGTTCAGTCTTAACTAAAGCTTTCAGCCTGTGCCTTCATTCATGGGAGTGGGGATTTATTTAGTTAGTTAGTTATTGAAGATTACAAGTTTGGTTGACAAAGGTAGTAGTGTTGAAGTAATATACTTAGACTTCCGTAAGGTGTTTGACTTGTTACCACATGACATTTTGATTTTAAAAAGTAGAACAATATAAAATACACGTTAAATAGATTAAAGTTTGGCTAACTGATAGGTCTCAAAATATAATTGTAAACAGGGAATAGTCATCAAGTGGCTGTGTTTCCAGTGTAATCCCATAGACATCTGTTCTTGGCTCTACACTATTTAACATTTATATCATTGACTGGAGGCAGGAGGGGAATCACACAGATAAAATAGTCACTAATAATGTTTGCAGATGACAGAAAAATTGGGAGACTGGTAAATGATAAAAAGGACAGGTCACTGATACAGAGCGATCTGAAACACTTAAACTGGGGGCAAACAGACAATATGTGTTTTAATACAGCTAAAGGTATACATCTAGGAAAGAAGAATGAAGGCCATGCTTCCAGGCTGGGGCACTATCTTGGGAAGCAGTTTCTCTGAAAAAGATTTGGGGATCATAGTGAATAACCAGCTGAGCATGATCTCCCAGTGTGATGCTGTAGCCTAAAGAGCTTGTGAGATCCTGGGAAGCATAAACAGGGGAATCTCAAGTATCGGTAGAGGGTTTGTTTTACCCGGTATTTGGTGCAAGTGCCACCCCTGCTGGAATTACTGATAAGTTGGAGAGGAGTCAGAGAAGAGTCGTGAGAATAGTTAACACACTGGAAAGCATGACTGATTGTAACAGACGCAAGGAGCACAATCCATTTAGCTTAACAAATAAAAGGTTAAGAGGCGACTTGACTACAGTATATAAATACCTACATGGGGAACAAATATATAAATATGGGATCTTCAATCTATCAGAGAAAAGTATAACACAATTCAATGGCTGGAAGTTGGAACTTGACAAATTCAGACTGGAAATAAGGCACAGATTTGACCATGAGAGTAATTAACCAAGGGAACAATTTACCCAGGGTCATGGTGGATTCTCCATCACTGACAATATTTAAGTCAAGTTTGGATGGTTGAATTATTTGGAGAAAGTTCTATGGAATCAGACCACATGATCACAAAGATACCAAGAGTCAATGAGATCAGTGGGGCTATGCACAGGTAAAGGGATCCATCCTGGCAGGTGCAGAACTGGGACTTTAGTCAACTGAGTTTTACTTGCTTATATCAAGTTGGAATTTGCCTGAAGTCCCAGTTAGTCAGATCAGTACCACAGGGACGGTATAAAAACTAAGAGAGAGAAAATTAGAGTACACATAGCTGTGGAAGAATCATCATATTGTACTATCCAAGAATAATATACATAATTTATTCTGCATTATTTTTACTAAGACTGGGCTTAACCTACCTTTGGATCTAGATCTGGTTTTGAACATCCTGAATCTGGAGTTCTTAGGATCTTGGGTTGGACCCATATCCATTTATAATCCCAATCAAAAGGGGCTTGAATGGTAATTATTAATGAGGAGCAACTCTGGCTTTTATGCAGCTGTAAAATCATGCTCCTTATAAACTTGCTTGCCTGAAGATATATTCTGCCTAATACCTCAAGTGCTGCAAGTGACCTATGTGGATCCCTAAACCACAGTGGAGCCAGAAGGATCTCTTCATGTTAAATAGCTTGCAGGATCTTGGTCTAAAAGAGCAAGTGTAACAGCTCACTTCCTGGTTTGATAGTTGGTGTTGGTCCTGCTTTGAGCAGGGGATTGGACTAGATTTCCTGAGGTCTTTTCCAGCCCTAATATTCTATGATAGAAATATATTCCCCCTCCAACATGCAACTTCCTTTCATGCACAGTTTGATAGCATCAGAGGTGACCGCATTTCAGTGCTGAGCAAAGTGGTTCATATACACATATGCACAAAAAATCTACAATGAGGTAGCAAAGTTTATAAATTATTTTGGTTCCATTTTATTCCCTATGTATTATATAAATGCAAGTTCCTGTCATTCTTATTGCATGATGCTTGTCAATGCAATAACTAACTAGTAACATTACTGGAAATATAGGAGGAACATAAATTCCCTCCACAAACTGTAGCAGGATGTGGTTTGAGTTATTACCAAGCAACACGCTCAGGAAAGTGCTGAAAGCTGGCAGTCAACATGTAGTTAATTACTGGTTGTTAAAGCAGGGCTCACTCTTTATTGTTTCTCTAGCTTCATTCTGCATAGCATCAGAATGAAACACTAGTAGGAAGTACACATTGCTGGGGGGGGGGGAGGGGCAGAGAAAGCACGCTGTGAAAAGATGCCAAAATGCAATCCACCACAAGCTTTAGATTTTAGTTAGCCTGGGAACTGGCATGACTGGAAGCAGCACTTCATTTCCAGGCCTGCTGGAGTTTGGAGAATGTTCCGGGAAGAGAATAATGACAGGTTTCAGAGTAGCAGCCGTGTTAGTCTGTATTCGCAAAGAGAACAGGAGTACTAGTGGCACCTTAGAGACTAACCAATTTATTTGAGCATGAGCTTTCGATGGAGTGAGCTGTAGCTCACAAAAGCTTATGCTCAAATAAATTGGTTAGTCTCTAAGGTGCCACTAGTACTCCTTTTCTTTTTAAAGATACTTAAACCTTCCTCATTTGAAAGTGAAGGTGAAGGAAATTATAAAATAGTCATAGAAAAGCTGGATGAATATTTTATTCCCATGAAAAACAAAGTTCAAGAGAGAGTCTGTTTCTGCCAGAGAAATATTAGACGCATTTATATAGTTAGGGCCTGATTATACTCCTACTGTACTCTTTGGAAGTCTCCCAACAGTTTCAGTGGAACGGCATCAAATTTTCAATTCTGTAGTTAAATGGATTTGTAAAAATGGATCTAATCAGTGCTCTGGGTACATAGAGAGTGGTGAGTTCTGAGAGTCAGTGGGGTCCTACGTAACACACTCACCTAGCTGCCACAGTTAGCGTCTGGCCTGACTTTGGAGAGCGTTCAGGCAGCATGTATTTTTCACATAAAATCCATGTGAATAATCCAGGAGCCAGGAAAAGCTGATGTGAGGCAGCATAGACATTACAATTCTTTTGGGAAAAATCATCACAATTTCAAAAGCCAGGACCTAAGTACATTAAACCTGGTACAAGGTGCTGATTGACCAAATGCTAGAAGTGCAAGAAGGCTGGTCATTTCACTGTTGTGTTTCACAAGGGCAGCAAGAGAAGTTAAGGCAGAGGCGGGCAGGGAGGGAAATCACAGTGCACCACTATTGTTGAGCCATAGGGGGTGAATGCTGATCTCTCTGTTGTTCCAGTTAAGATTCAAGTTGACAAAGAGACAGGCACATGTGTAAACTCTGAATCAGTACATTAGAATCCAAACAACCCTCCTCAATAAATGATATCATCTTTCTTAAACAGTCCAAAAGGGAAATGTCTCTGTAATTTTTCCAACAAAAATTAAATACCCAAGTACCAACTGCCAGTTTGATAGGTATGTCATCAGTGGTCTTTTATTGACAAGGTTAAGCTGTAGGCAGGCTGGCAGGAACAGATCCATAACAATTTATGAGGAGAAGTAAGACTGTTGCAGCGTGCCCAGTGAAGAGTAAACTAAAAGGTGCCGACAGTGTGCACACTGGGAAGTGGTTACAATCTAATGCTCCCTAAAACAAAGTGGGAAATTGGGACTCGATAAAAAAAGTTTGCTGTGCTCCCTGAGTGGTGTACACTTGGGGCTACAGAGCCCAAGCACAACAATTGGTATGTGAGCTGCAATAACTAAAGGAAGCAGTTCAAAGGAAGTAGTAATTCTGATCCACATTGAACGGCACCCTTTTCAAAGCCAGGGGTTTTTGTCAGATTCCCCTTTACAATGACAGTGCCAAAGTGGCTATTTTTAATCACATTATTTGGATGATGATATTTTCAAACATTTCTCTTTTCAATTACTAGTGTACCCAAGAATTGCAGCAGCACCTGAAAAAGGTAGTTGATCATATATAGAGGCCATCCTGGCATAAGAGATGGAAGTCTTTTTCTTTTTTTTTTTAATCGTGTCCTAGCTGGTGTATTGGAAACAATCAAATCTGCTGACTTGCAAACAAGCAGGGCTACTGCTTAATAAGATAGAAGGCCCATGCCACACAGCCTTCCCCACCCAACACCCCCCAACTCCCTATACCCAGCATTCCCCGGACCCCCTATGCCAAGCACCCCCCCTGCCCACAGCCCCACCACAACTGCCCAGCACCCTGCACACCACCATCCCTGCCCAGCACCCCAACACACACTGGCCGCCCCCACTGCCCAACACCCTCCAACAATCCCCCCCACTGCCTAGCATTCCAACATACAAACCTCCTCCACTGCCCAGACTCCCCTTTCCCCACACAGCCCAGCACCCCCACACGGACCCCCATCCCCGGAGACCCACTCCTCCATGCTCTGCCTGCTGGCCACCAGCCCTGCTGAGCCAGCACAGAGCAGGGATCCCCCTCCCAGCACAGTCCTAGGGAGCAGAACAGCTGAAGCTTGGGAGCACAGAGCGGTCCCATCCCCTGCGGTCCTACCGAGCCCTATCTGCCTGGCGCTGGTGCCCAGGGTGGAGAGGCGGCGTTTCCTTGCAGCTGACTTCCCCAGCCCACTGCTTCTGCAGAGTGGGCCCTTTGGAGTGGGCAATTTAAAAAGGCCCAGAGCTCCTGACTGCAGCCACCGCTACCACAGTGGCCAGCCCGCCCCCCGTGCCCTGTGCCCTTTAAAATTGCCCCGGCCCCTGGGCAATTGCCCCCTTTGTTCCCCACCCTCCCCATCGGCGAGTCTGGGCAGGAGAAAGTAAAAGCCATTAAGAAAATGAAACCTGATTCCATTATAGAATTGTAAAGAATCTGAGGCATAGTATAATCCACTTCTAAACCAACTAGTAAGAAATATTATGTGCTAGGAAGGAACTCCTGAAAAGTGAAAGCAGCTGGTATTGGAATAGGCATTCAACGTGATGTAACAGTTTCTCTCTGAAGCACCAGTTCATCTTCTACAATGCTGGTAGGCCAACCATTAGGCATGTGAATGCAGTAACTGGATTACAAGGAGTGTTATTGGCTAAAGAATGGTTTAGTGGAAAGGACTGAGGTTGGAGGCTAAGTTCTTCTTTTCAAGTGCCAGGTGGGACAAGTCCCACTTTTGTAACATTATTTTGTCATTCCTCCCAGAAATACCAACCAAGAACAGGTATGCTCAGCAGCTGTATTGTCTGGAAGATGGGATGCGTTTATTCACCTTATATTTTCCCTCATTACTTTCTTATCTTTTACATCTCATCTCTAGCATCAGTAATAACTTGGTTCAGGCATGCCTAGCTTCTACGGGACCATTTTCAAGAAATAATTGTGTTTTATGTTATTCCTTCCTGTTCTGTTTTTTCTAAGTTATAAATTCTTCATCACTAGCTCTGAGAAAGTTTAATTAAAATTTTTGTTTTTAAATGTAAGCATGGTGTTTGTGTAGCATTTCCAGGTATTCAAAAACCATGTGGCACTGGAGTTTCCTGAATAAAAGACAGGGCATGAAAATGAGTCATCTCAAGTACCTGAAATCATAAAAGGTCTGTCAAAACCAAAACATTTCTGATAAAGAGGTTTTTCGGAAAGTCCCTTCCACAAACTGTGTTTTAGTGAAGTAATTCAAGTAATTCAAGAAGAAAATGCTCCATGCAACTGAACTGCCTTGATGTTTAAGCAACACCAAAATAGTTTGTATGTTTGGAAACATCAAGAGGTTTATGGTCTAGGATCTGGAAACTATCAGTGCAGATTAGAGAAGTACACAGAAAGCCTAGTCCTCTGCACCACTTCCTATGCTTGGACCAACTGACCTGTGCAGAAGCAGTGTGCTTGCACGTCTCATGCAAAGTAGTTGCAGGAGAAAGCACGTAGGTGGGGAGGTTGGGGAAAGAAGGAAGTTCTTGGCACCCTCTGGCCTAGCTATATAAGACTGGTCATAATTAAGTTCCAAGTTAGGTGAAGATATTAGGCTACATTTCAAACTCAGTTATACTACTGTAAAACCAAGGTAACTCTATTGATCCCAATGGGGTTACTTTTTCCCCCACCAAAGTAGCAGAGTGCATAATTTAGCTTGTTGGCTGCAACACCTACAAAACAAAGCTTCATTAAAAGTGTGCATAGTCTGTCTGTCATTTTCAGCTGCTTATCATTTTGATTAGCAAACCAATTTCCATCAAATGTGAGGGAGAAGTTGCCCTCATTGAGAACTAGGACCATTCCATGCCTAAAATTCACAAGCTAAGGGCCTAGTCCTTACGTATAAAATAAGATTCAAGGACTGTAACCCTGAAGCCTAAAAGGCCAGCTGGGTCAGTGTGAAACACTGAAACAGCTACAAGCATGGCTGAGAGCACATTTTGTTTGGAATATCACCAGGTGCAATCATCACTGGGTTTTGCAGTCTGTTAACATCTAATTTTTATGTTTTCAGATGTTTTGTCTTTACAAATGTCACCCGTGTGTTGTAGCCATGTATCTTTGCCAGGCCAAGAGTCTTAGACCATTGTGATATCACCACTCTTACTTTACAGCTAATTTCCATTCAACAGTTTCATTGGTTGTATGAGAGAGACTGCACAGATGGTAGATTTCTTGGCCCAACTGCCACACCCATGTATGCAGCTGCCACCTGTGCAAATCAACACACATCCCTCAGCACAATCCCTGGAGATATAAATCAACACAGCTACCCATGCAATTTCAAGTACACATAGCCCTTCACTGCAGCACACCCACCTTAATTTTCCATCCCCATAATTCTCCCTGCGCAACACAACCCACAACTATCAACACAACTCCAAAGACACATAGGAAAGGAAGAAGTGAGAGCAATAAAAAGCCATTCAGTATAGCTGCTAGTTGCTCAAAGAGTTTGCAGTTGTGCCCTTTAATATTGTAATATAATACCTCAATGCAAAGGAAAGATAGGAAGAATAGCAAGAGAGCAGTATGGCTCCCTTAACAGCTCTTTAGCGGTCTGAAAATAAAAAAAAATTCCTAAAAATTGGAACCATGGACAAATTACAAAAAATGAGCACAAAAGAATAGCATAAGCATGTAGGGACAAAATCAGAAAGGCTAAAGCACAAATGAGTTGCATCTAGCAACAGACAGGAAAGGCAACAAGAAGAGGATCTATATATACAGTATGAGCAAGAGAAAGACAAAGATAAGTGTAGGTCCACTATGTAACGGGGAAGGAGAACTAATAATTGATGGCATCAAGGAGGCTGAGTGTTTAATACCTATTTTACTTCAGCCTTCACTAAAAAGGCTGTGACCAGATTGTGACCAGATGCTTAACAGTTAATATCAGCAGGCAGGAAGGAACTCAAGCCAGAATAAAGAAGAGCAGGTTAAATAATATTTAGATGTATTGAAGTCAGCAGGGCCAATGAAATTCACCCTATGGTGCTTAAGGAACTAGCTGAAGCAATATTGGAACCATTAGCTATGATCTTTGAGAACTCTTGGAGGATGGGTGAGGTTACACAGGACTGGAGAAGGGCAAACATAGCATCTATCGTTAAAGAGGTGAACAAAGAGGACCCAGGAAATTATAGACCAGTCAGCTGCACTTTGATACCTGGAAAGATACTGGAACATATTATTAAACACTCAATTTTTAAACACTAGAGGGCAATAGGGTAATAAGTAATAGCCAGCATGGATTTATCAAGAAGAAAACTTGTGACACAAACCTAGTTTCCTTCTTTAACAGAGTGACTGTCCTAGTGAATAGGGGGGAAGCTGTAGATGTGATATCTAGATTACAGTAAGGCTTTTGACACAGTCAGATGAGACATTCTCATAATGAAACTAGGGAAATGTGGTCTAGCTGAAACTATGGTAAGGTGAGTGCAAAACTGGTTGAAAGATCATAATCAAAGAATAAAGAAAAGGAGTACTTGTGGCAGCTTAGAGACTAACAAATTTATTTGAGCATAAGCTTTCGTGAGCTACAGCTCACTTCATCAGATGCATAAGCTTTCGTGAGCTACAGCTCACTGCATCGGATGCATTGGAATGCATCCGATGAAGTGAGCTGTAGCTCACGAAAGCTTATGCTCAAATAAATTTGTTAGTCTCTAAGGTGCCACAAGTACTCCTTTTCTTTTTGCGAATACAGAGTAACATGGGTGCTACTCTGAAACCAATCAAAGAATAGTTATCAGTGATTCACTGTCAAACTGAGGGGATGTACCTAGTGAGGTCCTGATCCAGAAATATTCAATATTTTTATTAATGACATAATAGAGTGGAAAATATGGTTATAAAATTTGTGGATTACACCAGTCTAGAAGGGGTTGCAAGCACTTTGGAGGACAGGATTAGAATTCAAAATGGCCTTGATAAATTGGTCTGAAATCAATAAAGTATATTCAATAAAGACAAGTGCAAAGTACTTTACTTAGGAAAGAAAAAAAATCAAATGCACAAATACAAAATGGGGAAAACTGGTTATGCAGTAGTACTTCTCTGCAGAAAAGGATCACAAATTGAATGTGAGCCAACAATGTTATGAAAAAGGCTAATATTATTCTGGATTGTATTAACTGGAATAGTGTATGTAAGACATGGGAGGTGATTGTTTTGCTCTACCTAGCACTGGTGAGGCCTCAGCTGGAGTACTGTGTCCAGTTTTGTCTCCACATCTTAGGAAAGGAGTGGATGAATTGGAGAGTGTCCAGAGGAGAGCAATAAAAATGATAAAAGGTTTAGAAAACCTGACCTATGAGGAAAAGTTTAAAAAAACCTGTACATGTTTATGCCTCACTGAGTCTTCTGGGTCTCAACCCACTGGCCAAATCATGCAACAGTTCACTTTCCTTCTAGGGGTCAGCTCTAAACCAGAGGCCTTTTACCCCCCCACGTGCAACTCCACAAACAAAAAGTCTTTCACCCCTCTAGGCTCAACTTCAATTCCCTCCCCTTGGAGTCTTCAACTCCAGGCTTCTCCATGGGAGAAGACCCTGTGGGTCTCTCAGCCTGATTTCTTTAGGCTCTTCCCAGAGGACAATTCCCCTTGTTCTTCCTTCCAGGGTCTCTCTCCCTCTCCTAAGTCCCCAGCTATGTTTAAATAGCGCTTCACCACCACAGGTGGGGTCAATCTTTCTAATTAAGCCATGGTATGTGAAGCTGAGAGGTCACTAATTAGCCCAGAAATCTCAAACTCAAATCACCACGAGGGCCACATGAGGACGAGTACATTGGCCCAAGGGCCGCATCACTGACACACCCCTCCCGCTGCCCCCCGGCCCTGCCCCCACTCCACCCCTTCCATGAGGCCCCACCCGCCCCACCTCTTCCTACCCCTTCTCGACCCCATTCCAACTCCTTTCCCAAAGTCCCCGCCCCAATGCCATCCTCTCCCTGCCGCTATTCCAACCCCTGCCCCTGCCGCACCTCTTCTCCGCCTCCTCCCCTGAGCGCACGGCTCCCTGCTCCTCCCCCCCCACTTGGAAAGCGCTAAGTGCCTCCAAACAGCTGTTTGGCGGCGGGAAGTGCCTGGAGGTAGGCAGAGGAGCAGGGACACGGCGTGCTGGGGGGAGGGGAGTTTGGTGGCCTGCAGAAAATAACTCCGGGGGTGCGGAGGAGGAGGGGTGGGGAGCTTGGCGGGCCACAGGAAATAACCCCACAGGCTGCATGTTTGAGAACCCTGAATTAGCCCTTATATTGCCAGCTCATCAGTGAGATTGAGGGATAGCTGCTAAACCATGGGCAAGGCTGAGCCCAGCTTGCCTCATACAATGAGCCAGCCCGCGACAACAGATTTTCTGGTACTAGTTAAATCAGTAAAGTTCATAGGCAGAATTCAGAAGTGATATGTTAAATGGTATACATTGCAAGACTTTTTTTGCAGAAGCAAAGCCTGATTAGCTTTTTCACTCAGGATGCCAATTCAGCCGTTCTCATGACAGATTCTACCTGTTTGTCTGGCATTCAGAGAGGGACAGGGGATTATAGTTGCAGGAATGCTCTATAAAAGAGAGATGTGTATGTGTGTATATATATGTAAATAGTTAATTAATAGTAAAGGTGCCAGTAGTTGGCACTCAAGATTATGCAGCATTGTTCCTGGGTTTTGTAGGACTAATAAAACATCTTCTTGTTGTGTACTGCCAGTGGCGTCTGCACTCAGCTCTTTACATGTCTCTCTCTTAACCATTATGATCTCAAATATATAACAAGGACAAGTTACATTTCACTTCCCTATTACAGATTCTGTCTAAAGGGTATTAATTCAATTTCATTTTTCTATATACTATTACAGTTCATAACATGCTGAATTATTTTGACATTCTCAGTACTCTCCCCTTTGGCTGACTGATCCCTTTACCACTGATTTGGGATGTGAGAAAAAGAATGAAATGGAGACCATCTAGCCAAAGGTTATAGAAGATAGAAATGATGAGAGCTACATTACATTTTATTATTTTCAGATATAATGAAGCAATAAAACATGAATTTCATGCCTCATCCTTCTCAGGTAGCAACACCAAGAAAGTAAAAGACTTGATCAGGTAAATCTAAACCTTTGCCCGACTGGCATTTGCAGACTTTTGAATTTTGTAGCACAATAATAAAATACAAATATTGTGCATTAATCATAACTTACATTTTATTGCCTGCACAGGGCAAAAGTCCTGAGGCCCTTGATCAGTTCTCACCTGGTCAAACTCCCTCTGCTGGGTAAAAACTAAGTAAGGACCTCAAGATTTGGTGTGTCATGAGAGAAATGTACATGACACAGTACCAAGAGAGATCCTTTAAACCAGTGGTTTTTCAACCTTTTTACACTTGCAGACCCCTAAAAAATTTCAAATGGAGGTGTGGACCCTTTTGGAAACCACTTGTCTATGGTAACAACAACCTTTCGTAGACCCCTTAGACATAGTCTGCGAACGCCCAGGAGTCTACAGACCATAACTTGAAAATCACTGCTTTAAACCAACAGCAGAATCCAGTGCCTCAAAAACTTCTGAGCAAAGTAGAGATATTATTATTTTAATTAAGGCATACTTTGTGTTTAGGTAAGCGAAAGACTTTGGTGAAATGATTCAGAAATATTTGTTTAGAGATAAATGTCTGATGTGAGCACCAACCTTTAATGCATGTGAGGCAAGAGTACTGATATGTATATAAGTGATGAGAATGAATTGGAAATAGAATAGGACTGCTCATAGAGTAGCTTAGAGAAAGCCTGGAGTGCACTATTATCCATTGCCAAAGTTGGCATATTCTGCCACAGCCAGTGACTGGGGACAAATTAAAGCAGAATATTTCTGACAGTACCAGATACAACATGAATTATGGGCTTAATCCTACTGCCACTGAACTCAATGGCAAGATCTCCACTGTCTCCAAGGAGAGCAGTAAAGTGTTATCATTTTGGAGAAAAATCACTCTGAAGACCTCTTCTTATTTCTTAATACCCTCGTTCTAGATCCACTATCCATCAATAGAAGTGGGTATTTTGTTTTCTTTACTCTTAGGTTTACTTTTGAAAAGGAGCCAGTGCTTGTGTAAAAACAATGAAGGACAGATCCTTCTCTGATTGGAATCCATGTTTAAGTTCCTATTACTTTCTTTGGGAGTATGGTAGCCGCTCCAATTTCCACAGCACAGCAATACTCAAGGCTCAGTAAAATGCAGCTGTGAACATTTCCATGCCTTCAAACTCTGACCATTAATATAGTTTAGTTATGCTCAATCTATGGAGAATTATCAAATACTAAAATTCCTGATTTCCACCGTTACATTTCATATTCATTCACCAACTCATAAAAAGTTCAGGAACTTTTTTCAGGAGGTTTAGCTAAGCAATGTTATACATTGTATAACATAGAATAAAATTTAATTTGTTAAGTCTGTTGAGCGCCACACCAAGGTGAAAACATTGGCCCAGATCCTCAAATACTATGGGTATCCACAGAGTGGAAGGTACACAAAGCAAGCCAGCCATTCAGCTGCTAGTTACATGCTCCACATCCTAGTCTCCATCGGTGCCAGAACTATACCACTGCATTTTCCAGTTCTGAGTCTGAAACATGGGCAAGCTCTGTCTTTGCAGCTGAGCCACCTCTGCCACGCATGGAACAAAGTGGCAAGCATGCTCATGTGTATTGTGGTAAGGAGCCACTGTTCAGTCAGTGACATTTGAACTCTCTGCTGTGGTAATGGTGACTGAAAGGTCACCAACCAGGTGATTTGTGATTGCATCCTCAGCACTCATTACAATGTAACATAGAGTTTGATTGGCCATGCCCCCTTTTCTGCTAATACTGCTACTTCAGGTCACCTCAGGATCACAGGAAGCAACATATTAATGTTTTTCAACTGGAAAATGTCAACCATATATCTGCCATAGTTCAGCTAACAGGCTGCAAGGAGCTGAGTCTTGAATCAATGTATTAGGCATAAAGTCATTGTATGAAAAATCTCAAACTAAGTGTTATTCACACATTGGACTCAGAATGACAAGCAACCTACAAACCACCAGTATGCAATACAGGTGCACCTGACTACATTGTTTTTTCTAATGTTGATGCTTTGTGTCACAAAGAGAGGGAGAAAATGCTAGTTAACCAAAAAAACCCAGAAGAATTGAATAAATTATTTCTGTGCCTATAAAGTTGAAAGCTTTTAAGAAAGGAGATTGCATTTGGGTTTCTCCAGGTGCTTGCAATTAGAAGTATATTGGTTTACTCAAATTGACCGCAATGAATTCTGCTGATACTAAAATACCAGAAAACCAAGACACTATTTTACTCATTCAACAGTTAAATCTCTTCAACAATCGTCAGCCAAGAGGTATGTCACATGCAGTATATCACACAGTGTAAACACCATGCAGATTTCCCCACTGTAGTGTTTGTGTTGGCAAATCCCAAACTAATGGGTGGTGTGATCTTCAAGTATTGAATTAATTTTCAGGTACAAGACTGATTTTACAGATAAAAATCCTAGCTATGTGTTCATTTCTGATTCAAATAGTGCAGCACATCTCTGGAAAAAAGAATTTGAATGTGTTTTATTTTAAATATTTAAACTTTTGTTTATTTGTAAATCTCTTGCATAACAACAAGGCCAAGATTCTGCACTGTGCCTAAGCTGGACTTGGTGTAGCTTGAGAAAAGCAGAGATGGCTGTACCCTACCTTTGTGGCCTCCAGATTTGGAGACCTGCCAAGAATCAGTCCAGCCTACTTAGTAAATTAGGCTGGCTCAAAGACTGCTTTGACTTATGCTCAGTTGCCAGGGGGCTGTTCCAGCACCCAGAAATACTAACCTTAACAGAGTTGTGTCCCTTTTTCTTGACCATCGCTCCTACTCCACTCAGCAACTGCCCTTCCCTCAACCTTGACCCCTGGATCTCCCCTACCCTGCACCATCACACACACCAGTAGTGGTTCTCTTTCCCCCTCCCCCTCATACACTCAACACCAGGCAATTCCCCTCAGGTAGCTGCTTTGTGCTGCCAGAGTTGTGTAAAGCAGCCAGCAGGTAGTAAAGCAGCCAGCACAGGGGCCAGAATCTTCATGTACAGAGACTAGAAGAGGAAAGGTATCAAATTCACACAGGCAGAGGTTGATTTGGGCTAGTTCAAAAAGGCAATGTTTTTCTGTAGCATCTGCCATGTTATGCATGAGATCTCACTGTGTGTGGGGTGGGAGGGGAATCATCTGTAGTCCACATGATTGTGAAGATCTTCCAACATGAGCTAAATGTAAATTGACTCAATGTCCATCTACAAACAGTGTGAAATAACAGTTATGAGACAAGAGTAAATTGTCTCTGTTTATTTCAGTGTGATGTTCAATCCAAAGCCTTGTGACAATTTAAATTTCAATATTAACTATTTTACTTCTGAACAAAGCATAAAAGAGAGGAGAGAAATGATCATATTATGCAGATCTGCACACTCTAATGTGAAAGACATCTCATTTGAGCATCATGACTAGGCAGAACATGGGTTGTGGACATTATTTAGGGGGAGGTACTACCACTTTTTTTCCAGTTGTTCCTTTCACAGAAGTATTTATTGTTGGAGTACTACAGAGTGGAAAACCTGTAACAGTTTATAGAGGAAAATGCACATTGCAGGGCATCATATCTCACATTTGTATCTCATAATGAGGTGTGTTACTCATTTCCAAATCCAATCTAAACTAAAATATCTCACTTTTCATTCCTAGGAATTGACATCCAAAATGGAAAATCTTACAAGAGACAAGCTTTTTGCACTGATTTTATGATGTAACTCATGATGTTTCCTTGCCAGACTTTAATTAATATGTTAAGGTCTTGGAGGTAGACATCATGCATTATGATGTCTGAAAATATTAAGGAAAGGGCTGATTTGAAATGCTTTGAGACATGTAAAGCAGGTATGTGATAGGATGTTGTGACTTTCAACAGGGAGATTTTGGAGACCTCCTTGTATAACAGTAACCACTGGCTGACTCCTGTCATATGTCATAACCTGACTCCTGTCATATGA
Source organism: Lepidochelys olivacea (assembly GCF_965140295.1). Classification (NCBI taxonomy): domain Eukaryota; kingdom Metazoa; phylum Chordata; order Testudines; family Cheloniidae; genus Lepidochelys; species Lepidochelys olivacea. Next base: position 28,649,326 of record NC_140415.1, read on the forward strand.
TAGAGGTATCACTTTCTCTAACCCTGGCCCACGTAATGTGATTGAAACAAGGGAATAATGATCAATCTATTACCAGTTCTCCTGTGCATCACACTTTTACGACATAGCAAAAGGGGTAGATTAAGTATGTGGTGTGTGTAACTGAAAGGAGAGGTTGACATTCAGTGCCTTTCAAACTGCGGCTTAACTCTCCCACTCCTGCATGCATTCCTAGAGATATTGTGGCTAAATCAATCAGAATTCCTGCAAAGACTCTGGCCACAGGATGAAGCTCCTCCTCATTCATTTTACAACATACCTAGTAGCTTTACATCACAATATGACCCTTATTCTGTATAAAGGAATTAATATAGATGCTTTTGAAAATCCCAAACTAAGTGATTTAGAAGCGCAAATCTCATTGAAAGTCAATGGGACTTGTGTTCCTAAATCATGAAGGCATGTTTGAAAACCCACCCAAAACCTACTTTCTGATAAGATTTATAGTATTTAATAATATAGAAGAGTGGTTGTAGATATAAACATCAAGGATATGATAATTACAGAAAACAGCTCAAAGACACTATTATGAATCAATACCAGTTACAATAATAAGACTGGGCATTAATATACTTCAGCACTAACAACTGAGCCATAACATTAGCAAATCCTATCTTACACATTTGTATTCTTCCATCCTTCTTCTGGTACAGTGTTTTATGCTTTAAATAAGACTTAGCACTCCAGAAATGCCAACAGGAATTTTTGTGGCTTCCCAAAGAACAGCCTTCACTGAAGGAAGTTTTGCTGTCCCCATTAATAAAGCATCGTAAAACCAGAAGTGTTGTTTTACTGAGCGTTTGTTTTGTCTTCTGTGATAACTGCTGCCTATGTTTCTGTAGACCTATCAATAGGAGGCTCCCTATCTCTCTGGTATGGTATGTGTTGTACCAGAATATCATAAACAACTTTTATGCATTTAATTAATCTAATTTAGTTAATCCTGCTACCCAAGAAAATGTAGTGAGCAATTTTGAAAGAAGTTTCTTTCTCAGTTTCTGAAAATTAATTACCTATTTACATAAAATTTTATCTAATTTCAAGAATCCACTTTGGCTTTTTTGTTTGTTTTGTTGCAGCTAGTAGTTCTTATTACCATCCACATTATATTAAACCAAGGTTTTCAGGGGATGAAGGGAAAGAGGGCCAAATTCATCCCTCTTGTTAGCTGCCTGAAAACAATCCAGGGAGGAATTTGGTCCACTGACTGTGTATGGGATATTTCACTGTCCTTTTCTCTTCTCAAATATCCCACCCCCAGCCCCCAAAGCAAGACTGGGATGTTTTCAGGTCAGAGTGGTATCCATCCACATCTTTTTGCAATAAAAAGGGAATATGTCAGAAATGCAAGTTTAACTGTGCACTGAAAGGGTAGCTCCCTGAAATGTAGTAGGCCAGATCAACTTTTCCTATAGGCAGGGGCTAGGAAAACCCACAGGCAGGGCAGAAAGCAGAACACAGAGTTTCTCCTTATTGGGCTTTCCATAGATTGTTCCATCAGCAGTACAGGTTCTGCCCATATGTGGAAATGGCAAAGGATCCAGCATCCAGAATGTGCAGGGCACACCTACACAGAGATAAAAGACCCACTGCATGGCCGTGGCTGGCTAGGGTCAGATGAGTTGGGCTTACGGGGTTTGGACTGTGGGGCTAAAAATTGCTGTGCAGATGCTCAGGCTTGGGGCTGGAGCCTAAGCTCTTGGACCCTCCATGCTCGTGGGCTCCCAGAGCTCTGGCTCCAGCCTAAGCCTGAGCATTTACACAACGATATGTTTCTACTCACAGAGATTGAGCCCAAGTCAGCTGATATGGGCCAGCCACAGGCTTTTTATCTCTGTATAGACATAGCCTTAGTGACCTGGCTGGAGGGCTCAGTCACACAGAGGAAGCTACAGCTCCTGGAGTGAGAGAGAGGCCACAGCATGAGAGGAAGGACAGTGGGTTGAAAAACTGCAAGAGGAAGTTTGAACAAGGAAGAGAGCTATTCCCCAGAGAAGCCAGAGCACCACCTGTGGTGGGTGTGTACTCTGAGACATCCACTAGACCCATATTTCTCAATCTTTTCAGGTTGGAGACTCCTTTGAAGTAAAAAATTTGTGCGGCCCCCCTAACATTTACTATAAAAGTAAGAACAAAAATATGTATCTGTGATAAGACTCTATAATGTATTTGTGCTGAGAGGTTGACAGAGAATATTTGACCTCAAAGGGTGATGGTGGGAGGAGAGCTGTGGAGTGAAATTTTCTTCGCTTTCGATTGTAATAAAATTTTCAGTGCCTTGTGACTGAGAGCTGCCACCCACCAATTAAGAAACACGGCACTATACCAAAACATTTTAGTACCTGACTGAGGAGGGTCCTGGAAGCCGGCACTGGAAATTGTTTTTGTCAGCTTCTCACTTAGCTTGTTTCAAAAAGGAAGATTAGATTTTGGGCAGTAATTTTACTATTTAATTTTACTATTGTAATAAAATTACAAATAAAATAATAAAATAAAAAAATTAAAATAATAAAAAATAATAAAATAATAAATAATAATAATAAAAAATAAAATAAAATAAAAAATAAAATAAAATAAAAAATAAAAAATAAAATAAAAATATAAATATAAAATAAAAAATAAATAAATAAAAATAAAATAAAAAATAAAAATAAAAATAAAATAAAATAAAATAAAATAATAATAATAAAATAAATAAAATAATAATAAAATAAAATTTACTATTTCAAGCCAGGAGGTAGAGATGTACTAGAGGTGTGGTGAAAAGAGGAAGCACAATGTGTGTCAGTTTGTTAGCTAAAGGGGGAGGGAGAACTACACCATCTGTCTGTGACCAGTACACTTAATAAAGAATTCCCTTTGCTTTCAGTGTAACTGAGTCCTATTTCTTCTCAACCACAAGTGAGGCCACCATGCTCTTTCACATGAAGACCATTAGAAGTAGTGATTTTTTTAAATAGATCTTAATGCTTCTTAAAGGTACTCTTTATATGTGTAGTATTCATAAAACTTTATTCCAAACAAGCAGAAAACAGTTTAGATTCTCCCTTCATTTACACCAGATGGTCAGTGAAAACCCTGACTAACCCTACTGTAGTCAATGGAATTACATCAGCATAAACCTGGTTTAAATTAGAGGAGATTTTGATTTTTACAATGGAAAAAGGTCTTCACTGTAACTTTTTAATACAAAACAATTCATGCCTTCATTTGTATGTAAATATAAAATATCATTTCAGAAACGGGAGATCAGGGAGCCCCAACTGCTAAGGAGGTGGTTAGCCCTGTGAACCTGGGATCCCACTGAACCTGCCAGCCACACAGTGGGGGAGCTGGGTAAACCTGGGAACCCAGGAGACCAGGGAGCCAAGCAGCTTCCTGCCTGCCAGGTTTCTGTTGAAAGTTTCAATGGAACTGACATGTTCCCACAGTCTGTTTTGATTTCTTTGAATCTTCATTTTCCAATAAAAAAAACTGTTCCTTTGGAAAATTTATATTTCTAGCCAGATCTTAATCCAGGGCAGACCTATTTTCCACTTGGATTGTGGCTGATTGTGTGAGGCTTCTGTCACATTGTCCTGGGCCTGTGCATTTTGGTATGCTCATGGTAGACAGAATTAGGGTTTTTTGAGGTAAATGGGGAAAAACACTGTTTCTCAAGATCATCCAAGAACACTGAGGCCAGTTCTGATGGTTCTGCTTTTGCTGATGCCCTGTGAGAATAATTAAGCAAAAGAGGAACTTTCCTTTCTTCAGTTTCTCTGGGATTGCCAGACCACAGGGGATGAGAAACAGTGGTCTAAGGAATATTCAATATTAGCAGAAGTACTTACAAAAAAACAGGACATTGCAGCTCTTATTTAGAGTAGCCAGTCTAATCTAGCCAACCTTTACCTGAGCCCAAAAATCCTTTAAAACAATGAAAAAAAAATCTGTGTGACTATGTAGATAAGGATAAGATAATGAAAACCGCTGGCAGACTGGAAATCAGTTGCCAGTATAATTGCTTTTTCTGCTTGATGAAATCATGAAGGATCCTCAAGATATTACAGGGAGTCTGCCTCTTGCAGATTACTCAGCAAAAAGAAGAGAGGGTTTTCCTCTTCTCCTTGCTCTTTCTCTGGCCAATCCTCATCCTATGTCAAAGGGATAGATGTTAATATATTTTGAGGCTGCTGTAAATTGTGCCTTCTGGAACAGAGGGTTGAAAGGTACCAGAAAACACCTATGTCGAGTGATATTCTATGTCCTCCTCCTTACCTAGGCGCACTAAGAATTCTTCTGCAGTACCTGGGGATCTAACCCAGATATTATTACACCTTTATTCACAGTCTGAGCATAGTTCATTAGCACTGGTTTGAGAGGTTTTACACATCCATGTAATGGAACACTTATTTAATTGTAACTAAAACTTGTGTACAGAATCATATTATAGATCAGGGATCGGCAACCTTTGGCACGTGGCCTGTCAGGGAAATCCGCTGGTGGGCCGGGACGGTTTGTTTACCTGCAGCTTCCACAGGTTTGGCCTATTTCAGCTCCCACTGGCTGCAGTTCGCTGTTCCAGGCCAATGGGGGCTGCGGGAAGCCGCATGGGCTGAGGGATGTGCAGGTTAGGGCTATGTCTTCACTAGAAGCACTGCAGAGGCAGAGCTGTAGCACTTCAGTGTAGTCACTCACTATAAGGATGGGAGGGGTTCTCCCATCGCTGTAGTTAATCCACCTCCCCAAGAGGTGGTAGTTACATCAATGGAACTATTCTGCTGATTTAGCACTGTCTACACCAGAGTTAGGCCAGCTTAACTACGTGGCTCAGGAGGGTGAATTTTTCACACCTCTGAGCAATGTTGCGGGATTGTCCTAACTTTTTAGTGTAGACCAGGCTTTACTTACTCAGGAGCGAGTAAGTAAAGTATCCCTTACTTCGGGGCGAGGGATAGCTCAGTGGTTTGAGCATTGGCCTGCTAAACCCAGGGTTGTGAGTTCAATCCTTGAGGGGGCCATTTAGGGATATGGGGCAAAAATTGGGGATTGGTCCTGCTTTGAGCAGGGGGTTGGATTAGATGACCTCCTGAGGTCCCTTCCAACCCTGATATTCTATGATTCATTGAGTCAGTAGGACTAATTTTGTGAATAATTGTTTGCTGAGGTAATAAATTAGTTCACAGTCTAGCCCTATGTAATCCTTATTTTGTTAGCTTTATAGGTAAAGTCCCTCCTTCCTAATCATTAGCTTGGTTGCCTAACTCTGTATTTTGTTCATCTTGCCTATGTGCCAGTGGAACTACGCTGATTTACACCAGCTGACATTCTGCCTATATATCTTCAAATGAGGTGACCAACAATGGCCACTGCACTCAATGCTATGAATTCTCCAATTATATATGACGTTATTTAGCTTTAACCACTGTACATACTAAATGGAACTCTAAAATGCAGCTACCTTACTTTTCAAAGAATCCTTCTATAAGATGAACAAGCAATACTTGCAATGAACCAGAAAACAGTCCGTGTTTGCTCACGGTTTTTATTTCTTGCCTTAAGACAATAAACAAGGCACACACTCTGAGCTGCTAACACTAGAATACACACACAGCACTCAAGTTGACAGGGTAAGTAGACTTATTGATAAGAAGAGTGAAAGCCTAGCATTTACATAGCTGTGGAATGAATCAAAGGAAAAGCAAATGAACGAAGTGTTCCTGACCACAAGGAACTGATATAAAAATAAATAAAGTTCTGTACAGCTAGCAACCTGTTTGAAAATCTAAACAAAGAGTGCATTTACCATATCAGACAGGGTTATGGCAGAATTTGGCTCAGGAACATGGATATCACAATGATGAGCATGATCTAAAATGATGTTTTAGAGTTCTGGAGTTCATCACCCTCGATTTAAAAGCTTTAAATAAATATAGTTGCGGTCAAGTTGTACTCGCCAGCTGAGAAATGTATTGAGATTTAGTATCCTGGAGATTCCATGAAGTTCACTGTGTGGAATTTCCTTGGAATTCTTTTCTCAAGCAGACAGTGTTTTCTCATTGCAGAAATGATTAAGGAGAATTAAGAATTAAGAAATTAAGAATTTCTTCTTCCTAGCAATCGAATCAGAATTGTGTTGAAATGTGTAGCTACAGTAAAGTGCAATAAAACAAGTCCCACTGTTTACTGAATGGAGATATATAAATTAATAGATACAACAGAATCTGTTGAAAAGTAATTTGGCTATTTCAGTAGAACCAATGCTTGTTGCCATGTTGTTACGTGTTTATGATATGTTTTATGATTTACAGTGCACAGGGGTCAGTTAATTATAAACCTGATGAAAAGTCTAGATCCTTTGCTGAAGTGGGATAAACTGTGTGACCCTGGAATTTGGAATTTCAAGTCACACAGTGACAAAGCTTGTGTCGAGAAATGTTTGAAGAGTGATAAAGCCTGACAGCAATTTGCTATCTGCAAAGTGTAAACCACCCACATAAAGTAGTTAAACAAGGAAGTAGGCATTTAAAGAGATTAGTTTAATGGTGTGTTGGCCTCATTTTTAATCCATATTAAAATGTGAAATAAAGTATAAATAAATACATATATTCTTCAAAAAGTTATTCTATTGGTGAGTCTTCCATGATAGATTGAAGCACTGAGGGAGAAAAGCTAGAGATCACTGTTGCAAATTGTAGGTAACATTTGTGTCAGATATTTTGAGGCCTTGGACTAGCTGAGCTCTGCAATGTAATTTGGAGATCATTTGGCAAAGATTTTGGTTCAATTCCTGACTTTCCCAGTAAATAACTGTATTGCTATCTATCTTTGAGAGTTTAAAAAAATCTACTCATAACTTTGTATTGACGTCTTTGATGGATGTCCCTTGTAGATAATGCATTCTGATAGTACAGAAGCTGGCTAGTGAGCAAGCTCTACTGCAATGTAAGTAGATAATAATATATAGAGAGAAGGAGACAACATGAGTGTTCAGGTAGTAGCTGACCAGAGGAAAAAAGAAGACGGGAGAAAGTGGAAATGAAGAAAAAAGGAAATTTTCCAGAAGAGGTGATGTGGAAATCAAGGAATATTAGGTGTTAGAAGTTTGAGAGGAAAATCCTAATCTGGCCTTCACTGACATGAACAGGAATGGAATTTGGGCTGTCTCTTGCCTAGGAATCAGCAATGTGACAGAAGTGACAGAAAACATCTACCCCCCCCCCCTCCAAAAATGTCCACTGACTATTGACAAAGCTGAGAAGGAGGTAGCAGTGTCATTCTGCAAATTCTGTCTGGAGTCTCAAGGCAGACAGATTGAAATCTTGAGAAGAAGAATCAAAGTGCTGGTAAAGGGGGAAGTTGCTCAAGTTCTGGAAAACTCATCCTGGAAGTTGTCACACTAACACAGTCTGAAATGTGGCCTTAGGAGCAGGGAAAGTCAAGGTTAACAGTGGATATTAATGAAGGCTCGGACCCTGATAGGTTTGTCCAAACTGACATTCTTTACTTGTTTGTTTATTATTTTTTAATAGTTTTTGAATTAAGAGATAGACTTGTTTGGGAAAATAACTCACACATGGGGCAAATTTTGCTCTGTTGCACTGGTGTAAATCCAGAATAATTTCAAGGAAATCAGTGGATTTACTCTGGATTTATAGTGCTGTAGCTGAGAGCATGTTTTTTCATTTTGCAAGATTTGTTTTCTTATGGCAAATTATTAGTGCCTGTATGAAAAATACACAAATATAGGGCTGAGGATATTTTCAGTGCTCTCATCTGTGTTGTATTTAATGAAGTTAAGCCTGTGAGACTGAATTAAATATTTTGACAAGTTTTATTCTGTTGCACTGCTATGGTATTCTATTTGCAGCAATACAGGTGGAAATTTTAGGTACAAATTGTTCAGTAATTCATGTTTATCCTATTGTTGAGGGAGAAAAATCCACAAAAACATATGGAAGGAATAAACCCAGCAGCGGTAATCAACTTGAGTGTCAGTTCATTAACAGCTAATCCTACCCAGATGATGTATAATTCTAGACTAAATACAATCCTGATGTAAATGAATGCAAATCTCATTGAAATTAATGGGAATTGCCCCTGCTTACAAAAAGAGTGGAATTTTGTCATTTAGTTTTACAGAAGTAAGCAACCAGAGTGGTTTTTAGCTTAGCGGTGCTATTCCATTGACCAGATAGGTTAGCTGCTGTCTGATTTCATGGTGCTGTTCAGATGTTTACAATTTCCAGGATTTATAAGTAACACTGGCGAGAAAACTGCTAGCAGGGATATGGTGAAGTATTGAAAACCCCACTGACATTTGCCCATTTATAGAACTGAGCATGAGATGAACTATTTTTAAAGCTGGGCTGTGTTTAAACAAGAGCTTCATGTTTGAACCCAGACTAGGTTCTTCAATGCAGTGTTGATCACAGTGTGCTCGGTTCTGAAGTCAAAACAGGAGTACGTCAGGGGTGTCTGATATCTGCAATCCTCTTCAACATTGCCATTGACTGGATAATGCAGTGTACAACAGAAGACATGCCAAGAGGCATTAAATGGACATTCTTCTCATTCCTGGACTCCCTTCTCACCCTTGAAGATCTTGCTCTCCTATCACATACCCAATGCCATATACAAGAAAAAACAACTTGACTCAACGCATGCAGCCAGCAAATTGGATTGAAAATCAACCGCAATAAGACAGCTATCATGACCTTAAATATTGCCTCACCATGACCAGTATGGATAGATGATTATGTTCTCACCAGTGTAGAAACATTCACATACTTGGGCAGCACCATCAGCCAGGATGGTGGAACAAGCCATGTCATCTGGAACAAAATCAGTAAAGCCAGGAACACCTTCAGGAGCTTAAATACAGTCTGGAAATCATCAACAAACAAAACCAAAACCAAACTCAAGATTTATCAGGGCTGCATACTTTCAATATTGATTTATAGTTCAGAATGCTGGGGAGTGAGAAAGTATGACATGTCCAAACTATCTTCAGTCCATACAACTTGCCTCACAAAACTCCTCCATATCTTTTGGCCCAGAACAATCTTAACCAAGATCTATTGACACAGTGCAGCAAAGAGGATATGAGTACCGTCATTGCCAGGAGGAGTTGGAGATGGATTGGCCATGTGCTTCATATGGAAACTGATTCCATCACCAGAGTAGCAATGAGATGGACACCTGAAGGCAAGAGAAAATGAGGCCACCCAAAAACAACATGGTGAAGAGCTGTGGAAGCCGAGCAGGAGAAAAACCTGGAGCACAGCTGGGGAACCATTGAAAGACTTGCCATAAACAGACAGGAGTGGAGGAGCTTCATCTCTGCCCTAAAGGCCAGGTGTAATGGGAACTTGATGATGATGAAGTGGCAAATTATTACAAAAGGACTGTTCTTGTAATATTTTCCTACTGGGGCAGGAAATAGAAATTCTGGCAATCTTGTATGAAAGTCTTTTTAGAGAAAGTCTTCAAATCTCTCCTCTGCTCCATGTACCTTTACTGATGTTGGCAGGGGATAACCAAATGGGCCCCCCACTCCACCCCGAATCCTAGATCTTTGAAATCCAGGGTTGAGTTTGTTAGGGTACTTTCTAGGGTTGGGGAAGGGAAGCTATAGACTCTTACCTACATTGATACATCCCTTACCTTCCCAACAACTATGCTGGAAACACAGGCAATACATCTTGCTGCTGCTGCTGTCATCTCTTCTCATTGTTTTATGTCTCTAGAGCCTGTGATGCCTCAGGGTGAACTGAAGTCTGTAGGATTCCCCACAGGGCCAGACATGAGAAGCAATTAAAAGGTGGGGGAATGTAACAGAACTAGTCATTGTATATATTTACTGGTCCAACTGGTGCTTCAGAATCAGAGGTGCAGGTGAATGGGCACGCATTCATCTCCTGACAAGATATCCTGGGTAACCGAGGGCCTAATTTTTCCCTCACACCTGCAATCTAGAATAGAGAAGCAGATCACTGGTCCCACCAGTGCAGATATAGGATGAGAAGACTAAAAGCCAAGATGGTTATAAGTGGTTCTCTCTGTGGTTCTCTCTCGGGAGTGGGTATGAGATAGACTTCTAGCCTTTTTCAGCTGGGACAAGAGATGAAGGCTTATGGGAGGTTCTTTTTTCCCCCACCAGAGGGCTTGGGTTATTTTCTTCCTCCACAAGAGCCACTGGAGTCTGATGGATTCCCTTATCTCCCAGTTCTCTGAAGTGTTCATCAGAGGGGAATTTAGGGGTCATTATTCCCTTCCCACCATCTTCCACATGATTTTGAAGAAAGATAGCTGACCAGTCCCACACACACACATACGGAAAGGAGGAATCGGTAAGGAGGGGACTAGTGTGTCCCTATATTAATAAATGGTCTTTAAAGGTCAAATTCAAATTCTGTGTAATTCATTTAAAAGAACAGCTCTGAAATGTGCATAATAAAATCTTATTAGCAACATTTATATTTGTCACAGGAAGTTTTACTGACGTACCAAAAAGAGTCAGACTGAAGCATTGATTAAAAACTGCTTACAGGGATGTTATTGATTTTTTTTTACTGTGACATTAGTGAACAAAAGGATTATGTCAGGGCTTTTCTGTTTTAGTCTTTCAGAACAATGCTGTTTTACCTCAGGGTTTTACACTAAAATTCAACAGAAGATCAGAAGAAAATGCCTTCATCCTGATTTCATCTATCACAAACATGGCATCTAAAATATATAGAGAGAGTTTCTTCAGTATCACAAAGTATTTGTTGTATCGCCCATCTAGTGTACCAGTCAGCCTTTATATCCCTCCTTAAAACAGAATTCTTCCATGGGGCATTTCAAAAATGATAACTGTGAGATTCCTACACTACATCCCACATGCACCAGTTTACCATATGCTTCGTGTATCTGAACTGGTTTGTCTTTCTTCTGAATTAGATTGTAAACCCACTGAAAAAGAGTGCATGTCCCCTTGACTCTACAAGGGTTCAAAAAAGAACTAGATAAGTTCATGGAAAATAGGTCCATCAGTGGCTATTGGCCAGGATGGGCTGAGATGGTGTCCCTAGCCTCTGTTTGCCAGAAGCTGGGAATGGGTGACAGGGGATGGTTCATTTGATGATTACCTGTTCTGTTAATTCCCTCTGGGACACCTGGCATTGGCCACTGTTGGAAGACAGGATACTGGGCTAGATGGACCTTTGGTCTGACCCAGTATAGCCATTCTTATTTGTCATGGATGTGCCAAACACACTGCTGGCACTCAAATACTGTGTATTTATAAACTTCTTCTCATTAGAGGATCTCAAAACACTGTTCAAAGTTGGGCAAAACATTGTCATCGCCATCTTACCACTGGAGAAACTGAGGCACAGAGATCATCATAGCTGATCACTCCAACACCATAGTCAAGAGCTGGTGTTGTCACTTATCTCAAATAGTTCCTTGGGAGTATGGGATACTGACAAGGGCACTGCATTAGGCAGTGTTCAATTGTTTTCCTAGGCTCTCCGTATTCACATTTAGGGTCACTCCTCAGCTTTCAATTGGTCATATTGTCACCAGTCTTTGCCACCATTTGGAGTATACCCATGTTTTCATTTGAGGCTAGTGCCTGGAAGGAGATGTTATGAATTAAACAGTAGTAGGTTGGGGTAAGGGATTTTCAGAGTCAGAGATCCTTCTGGATTCAGCCTGTTGAGTAATGGAATGTGTCTATACAGTAGATGTCTTGGATCATGGACCTGTTTTTGTCTCTTTTTACTGAAGCCATTCCACTTGACGGATGGTTGTGCAATCCCCAAGAGGCAGTGTGGCAACAGTGTGGCAGCTGGTTTCAAAGTCCCTGTAATTATCCTACAGGATTGATTGAGCTCAGTATCAATTGTGTGTGCATGACTCAAGTATGACCATTCTGGAGCACAGTACTATGCAGCTGAGTAACACAGGGTAAGAGACTGATTGCCAGGAGTGTTTTGGAGTCAGCTCCCCATTCTGTGTTGGCCAGTTTCTGGAGTACACAATTCCTAGGGTTCATTTTCTTTATCAGCTTCTTGATGTACTCTTTGAATGTTAGTATACAGTCTAATGTGACCCCAAGATACACCATAGTACTCAAGGACTGTACTATCCTATGATATCTGGAGTTTTTGCTTCGCCTGATGATGTTTCAGGTAGAAAGTGCACATTTGTATTTTGCTAGGATAGACACCAGGAACCCTGTGCAATAGTAGTTTTCAAGTACACGCAGGGAGCCAGTTAAAATGCAGTCAGTGTCTTCAAATCTTTCTGATTAGGAGGCAATGCAAAGATTATGTGCATAAACATATCTTAGCTTCTTGGGGAATTCTGGTTGGTCTGATGTAGACATTAAACACCAAAGGTGATAGCATGGAACTTTTGGGCAATTCTTTCCATTCACTTTTCTGACCACCTATCTCAACAAAGAAATGATTTTCAAGCAGGGAGATGACCTAGACCATCTAGATATTTCCCAAAATTATTGCTAGTTTCTGGATAAGTACATGATGGTTCACAAGTGTCATAAGTTGCTGACAGATCAACAAACTTGTAATTTTGCTGGTTTCAAAGCCATCTTCGATGTATTGAGTTAGATTTGCAACTTGGCCATAGTATAAACATCCTGGGTGGAAAGCCAGGTCATCAGCTGCCCTTCCTTTACTGCTGCTATTCTATGCATTATAATCTGCTCATATAACTTGTAGGTTGAGTAGTGTAAGAATATTTGGTGGTACCTCTTGCAGAGTTTGGGTCTTTATGTGATTTGAATACTGCAACCACTTTGGCCTGTCTTCACAACCTGGGAATCTGCATTGTCTCCATGCAATAGTTAAAGAAATCAAGCAGCCACTTCTGTGCTCTCATCCCAAAGTGCAGTAATAGTTCATTAGACATACCATTGAGTCCCACTGCCTTCCCACATTTTCAGGATTTTCATGGCTATTGTCAGCTCCTCAACAGTGAGCTGCTCACTGTGGACTTTGCTGTCTCTGAGACATGAGCAAAGTTCCTGCTTGACTTGTGTTGTTCTGCTCTTTGATTTGTGAACTGGTTTACTATTTAGGATAAAGAAAAGGAGTACTTGTGGCACCTTAGAGACTAACCAATTTATTTGAGCATGAGCTTTCGTGAGCTACAGCTCACTTCATCGGATGCATACCGTGGAAACTGCAGCAGACTTTATATACACACAGAGAATATGAAACAATACCTCCTCCCACCCCACTGTCCTGCTGGTAATAGCTTATCTAAAGTGATCATCAGGTTGATGATCACTTTAGATAAGCTATTACCAGCAGGAGGTATTGTTTCATATTCTCTGTGTGTATATAAAGTCTGCTGCAGTTTCCACGGTATGCATCCGATGAAGTGAGCTGTAGCTCACGAAAGCTCATGCTCAAATAAATTGGTTAGTCTCTAAGGTGCCACAAGTACTCCTTTTCTTTTTGCGAATACAGACTAACACGGCTGTTACTCTGAAACCTGTATTTAGGATAAGTTGGTGTAGAACTTGGTTGGGAGAGACTGTGCTGATCTACTTTGGTAGTTGTCCATCAGGGATCAGCTTGTGAATGCTGACCCATTCTTTTTTAGCTATTATGGCTTGGCTTTATTGTTTCAATCAGTTCCCTCCACCTTGGCTCCCTCCAGCCCTTCCTTTCCTATCTGCCTCAAAGATTTTCCCCAGGCCCAGTAGTTTTTGTCACCAAAGGGATCCGGTTCAAACAGTTCAGAATCTCTCTTATACTGTTGACTTGTCTGTTCTGAAAGCCAAAGTACATATAGTATCCAGTGTTGCCTGAGATGTGCTTTTGGTCAATCTTCCACACCAGGGAGATAAATTCTCCAGAGTGCTCCTGGCTCAGAGTAATATTACAAATGGATTCATCTAATTCAAAGGTAAAACCTTCCCACTCAGCCTTTCTGAAGTCAAATATCAGAGGGTATTGATTTTCTGGGTTGTACTGCAGCCTCTGTTGTCACTTGCACTAGTCCAAGGTAAGACTTGCTCAGGGTCATAGAGTGCCATAGAGTGAACAGAAACCTGAGTTTTTAACTCCTTGCTTTGGAGTCACTACTGAAGTGCTGCCACTTTTATTGAAAGTCTTGTGATACTTGGTGTTTTTCTTAATGATCCCACTTTTGGACTCATAATGTGAGAATCTAATGATATTTTTATGTAAAGGAAGTTTCTAGCCCTCACGGTTGTGGACCAGAGCTTGAAATCTTGATCCCTAAAAGCTCAAAAACCAGAAGGCAAATAAAAAGAACCCCAAATATATTCTTTTTACGTCTCGATTTTGAAGGTGATTGCATTATCTTTTTGGGACAGACTCATTATTTTTCAATGGTTGGGATAGCAATATTGCTACAGTAGTAATCAGCTATCAAGAAGCCATACTTACCATATAAACAATTATTTGAAAATAAACATCTTGACTTATCTGGCATCAGCCCAAACATCAATACAATTTATGTTATGTCAAAATAAAATGTGATGTGTACACTTCAGGGCACTACCTAGTCCCCAGTACACAATGGGTTAACTCCAGCTTCCCTGTCCCTTTGTCTGCACCTATGCTGACTAGATGTCCTGATATTATCGAGACCATCCCAATATTAGGGGCTTTGTGTTATATACACAACTATACACTTCCCCTCTTCCCCCCAAAAAGTGTCCCAATTTTTCACACTTGCTATCTGGTCACCCTATCTGCACAGATGCAGGGCTATAAACAGGGCTGCTGGCGAGCCTTTGGCTGGGGCCATTTTTGTTAGTGTCTCTTTGCTTATATTGCTTTGTGTTTGAGACTCTCTCTTGCTGAGCAGACCTATTGTCGTGTTTAGCTTCTGCCCAGCCTTCCCATCAGCTTGCAAGTATGAGAAAGAGGAAATATTTAGTGACACAAAACATCTCCCTTAAGTTGAAATTTAATTAAGTTTAGTCTCCTGGACATCTTAAAGTTGACAGTCATAGTGGATTGGTATAATAATTTTTTTTTGTTTTTAGAACGGTGGCGTACCAATCCCCAAATAGCAGTTTCTATAATTAGATAATTTTATGACTCATTAAAAAGGGAAATTCCATCTTCACCTCCTCTTCATTTCCCTTATTCCACAAATAGTTTCTAAAACACAAGGTCATAATTCAAGCTGAGCAAAACTGACAAATGTGCTTTCAAATGGACTGAAGAAACCTTGGCCATTTTTAGATTAAAATGCTCTTTTTATATCCCTTCACTCACAGACCTGCAACCAAAACCAACCCACTAACTCCCTCTTCGCCTAACACACGGAGCGAGCACTTGGAGCTGGTGCCCCTTGATTTATTGGAAGACCCCTGCCTGGCATGAAGGGAGATGAAGACACATGCTCCTTCAGTGTTTGGACTCCATCACCTTCTGATTGTTTTGGAGGTGAACAGAGGATTGAGGGGAAGAGACACTTCCAGTCTCCTCTCCCAGCCAGGCAGCAGGAAGGGCAGTTAGAATTCAGAAGGAAGGGAACATTTTTTCCAGTCAGTGGGGGACAAGTAAAAGACATAAATCAATGGGGGTTAGGGCCATGAGCTGACCTCTGACACTTTGTGATTGCAAAGGTCTGGGAGTGCATGCATTAGATAAATTCTATCTATTTAGGGTACTTATATGGCCCCAATCACCATAGATTGTGAGCCTCTCTCAATCTTCAATGTATTTACTCTCACAACTTAGGCAGACAACTTACTTCCTCTTCCTGTAAACTGACCCGCCCTAATGAGCTGAGCTGGGCAGCCTCTTTTTAGAAGCCAGTGGGCATAGCAAGTCTCTTTGGTGGAGCTGGCCCTCTGCCTGGTTACCTTTGAAGTCAGTTAAACCTGTGAGTGCCTGGCTCCATGTGAGGTATGGACAGGCCACTGGTGATATACTGATTTTACACCAGCATAAGTGAGATTTGAATCTGCCAACCATGTTTCTTCAAACTGAAGAACAGTATTGTTGAAAAAAAAATCATAGGAATTAAACAGCGAAGATTAAGGAAGCACAATACAATGGCAAAACACTTTTCTCCCATTTTAAACAAGGCTATTCATGCAAGTAGGAGAAAATTAGTAATGCATCTCATGTGTTTAATTCAGCTCCCGGGCAAAAATTCTATTCAACGTACAAAGTTAGCTTATCTTAGTTGACTTTTTAATATTTTCCTCTCTATATTATCTCAAAAGCAGTAACTTCCCAGCACAGGGCACTGGGCTTGGAGATGCTTGGCTTCCCTAAGAAGAAAGGGGTCTGCACCTCTGAGCTTCTCTGCAAGACCTTGAAAAATTATTGTTAAAAGGCTAGCAAATTAGCTGCTGCTCCCCATAAACAGAGAGTTTATTTTCAGCAGCCTTGTCAAGTTGGGAATTGTAACCACTAAAGTAGCAGTAAGTTTTCAGATCTTGTTCCAAAGACATGTAAATGAAGAAATGCCAGTTGTGACACGTGCCTTACCATCCTGCTAAATATGATTGCCATGTTACTGGAGGCTACAGGACCAATGAAGGGATATGCTCCTCCTAAACAGATTGTGGTATCTCTGCTTTAAATAGGAAGGCACTTACAATGAAGAGCAATCCATGAAATAGGATAGTTTGTTTTTCTAATGTATCCTTTCTAAATATATAGGTACTCTGGAGGTCTCTTCAATGTATATTATGGGTGTATAGAAAATTCCTTCAGTAAGTTGCTTAGGTTTTTTTATTCTATATAAGATGATTTAAAGAGTTTTACACTGTCATACCCTGTAATGGGTGGCAGCTGAAATAGGGCTGGCATTAGCCATATGTAGTAGGAATTACAATTCAGTATCAATGCAGAGCCTAAAAGGCTTTACAGTGGACTCGTTCATTTTTCATACATCCATTTAGGTTGGCATCACATTTTTCCCACTCTTAATTAGCCACTTTGTAAGTATCCATTCTTAATAGAGAGCCTGTCCACTGAATTGAAAATTATCAAAGGATATGAAAATAAAATTAATATTTTAAATATTTGTTTCACAAAGTATAAAATGCTGGAAACTTTCCTGAGGCTGGGGTATGTTTGCAATATTTCCTGAATCATACTTCAGCCCAAGCATTCTTTCCACACAGAAACCCTCTCTGTGTACAGTTATTAAAAAGATCACTGCAGTATTACTGCTATTATTATTACTCTTTTATGGAAGCTATTCTATATCAAACACATTGATGCTCCTAAAATCAGTTTAGTTGCATGACTTTACCATCTATTCTGCATAGATCCATGTTCTATGGTAGTATAGACCCTCTCCTAGCCTGCCTTCTATATTGTACAGTTTTCTGTGATTACCTTTGTCAATAGTGCATGAAATCTTGAGGAGACAATTAGCCAGAGAACTACAAAATCCTGGGACTAAGAAACAGAGTATTTCCTGTAAACAGATATTTGGCAAGTAGACTTGTATGCTCAGAGATTCTAGTTTCCATTAAGTTTTTAACTTGAGTGACACAGAATAATTAAAATGAGAACATCAAAGTTGGGGATACAAATCTTTAGTTATCACTAAACTTGTTCTCCTTTATAAGGCTAAATTTCTGCATTTGCCTAGGTCAGAGTTTTCAAACTTTTTTCATCTGTGGACTCCTAAAGATTTTTGAATGGAGGTGTAGACTTCTTCGTAAATCTTAGGCATAGTCTCCAGACCCCCGGGGTCCCTGGACAGCAGGTTGAATACCACTGCCCTAGGTTTTTAAAAATATCCTATAGCATATATGACTTATTCTAGGATCTAATAAAAACAAAATTGTAAGTATGTGCTATGAGTGATCAAGAATGTGGTCTAATATCATATCATATTAATATTTGGTTTTGTTTGTATGGTTAGACTTCCAGATTGCCCTAGGTACTTCCTCTTATGGAAAAGCAGGAGTTCACAGAACAGCAAGCACCTTCTTTCTGCAGGTACTTAACATAAGAACATAAGAGTTGTCATACCAGGTCAGACCATGATCCATCTCGCCTAGTATCTGGTCTCTGGCAGTGGTCCATACCAGAGCTTATGGGGGAGTGTACAAAGAAGGAAAATTATGAAGTGATCCACCCCTGCCTTCCACTCCCGCCTTCTGGTAGCCAGAGGTCCAGCATT
Organism: Lepidochelys olivacea; assembly: GCF_965140295.1. Taxonomy (NCBI): domain Eukaryota; kingdom Metazoa; phylum Chordata; order Testudines; family Cheloniidae; genus Lepidochelys; species Lepidochelys olivacea. The sequence continues at coordinate 28,667,500 of NC_140415.1, forward strand.
GCCCCGAGCATGGGATTGTGTTACTGACCATCTTGGCTTATAGCCACTGATAGACCTGTCCTTCATGAACTTATCCAATTCTTGTTTTGAATCGAGTTATACTTTTGGACATCACAGAACTGCATGGCAATGAGTTTCATAGGTTAGTTGTGCATTGTGTGAAAAAGTTCTTCCTCTTGTTTCTATTAAACCTGCTACCTATTAATTTCATTGGGTGACCCTTGAATTTTGTGTGCAAAAGAGTTAATAACACTTTCTGTTCCATTTCATATTCACTTTTTCCACATCATTCATGATTGTATTGACATCTATCATATCCCCCGTCTTAGCCATTTCCTTTCCAAGCTCAACAGCTCTAATATTCTAAGTCTCTCCTTATATGAAGCCCTTCTTTACTCTTGACCAGCTTTGTTGCCCTTCTCTGAACATTTTCTGGTTCCACTGTGTAGTTTTTGAGATGGAGTGACAGGAACTGGATACAGTGTTCAAGGTGTGGGGGACACCTAGATTTATATAATGGCATTATGATATTTTCTGCCTTATTTTCTTTCCCTTTTTAGGCTTTTTGACTGCTGCTGTACAGTAAGCAGAAGTTTTCAGAGAACTATCCATGGTGACTCCAAGATCTTTCTTAGGTGGTAACAGCTCATTTAAAATCCATCATTATATATGTATGGTTGGGATTATTTTTCCCAGTGTGCATTACTTTACACTTATCAGCATTGAATTTTATCTGTCATTTTGTTGCCCAGTCACCCAGTTTTTTGTGTAGCTCCTTGCAGTCTGCTTTGGATTTAGCGATCTTGAATAAATTTGTATTTTCTGCAAACATTGCCATCTCACTGTTAATTCCATTTTCCAGATCTTTAAAGAAATGTTGAACAGCACAGGTCCTTGGGGGACCCTGCTGTTCTCATGCCTCTGTCCATTTATTCCTACCCTTTGTTTCCTACTTTTCAACCATAAGAGGACCTTACCTCTTATCCCATGACTATTTAGTTTCCTTAGGAGGCATGTCTGGACAAGTTCTTACACACCAGCAAGCATAAGCTCTGTGGAGGCTACGTCGTTTCCCCCAGCACACAAGAAATATATCTTATATAGACATAATGCCTTCCTCTGCTGCACACAGATACTGGAGCCTCCCTCCTCTCCAACTGTATTCCACTGGCTCTCAAGAACTGTAATGTATCCCGAAAATGCATTTCTTCAGTGAAGCTTCCACATAAATGTATACCTCTAACTTGGTTCTAAAAGCTTAAACCAGACTCTTCTAATAAACATGGGATTAGTTGAAATCTGGTTAATACAATTGCTCTTTTGCCAGAAGACTAATGTAAGAAAAATGAGTTATAACGTGTGCTGTTTAAATGGTGTATCCATTAGCACCCTTGCCAAAGCAAAAGCTATTTCACAGACAGCACTCAGCCCAGAGCACGCTGGTGGCCTGAATTTACTTGAGCCAGAAAAACATCTTCAAGCTGATGTTTGATTGGCTTTTAGGAGCAAAAGTGGATGCTGGATGTTTACATCATGATAATTATATGCAAGAAAAGATGCGAAGCTGGCAGGGGTTATGCTTCATTCTCTGTTACAGTACGTTTTAATGAATGGGAAAGGTGCTTGGACATCTTCCGCTAGGAAAATAACGATCTCTAAATGTGGGTACTTAAAAGTGGGATGCTACACCATTACAAAGTGCAAATGACTTTGAGAGTGGTCAGGAACATTTCTTGCTTTCATTGCTACGTCAGTGTTCAAGACAGGAAAATCTCAACGAATGGAAATTGCTCAGTGCATAAAGTTACTCCTTTTCAGTTTCAGCATACAAAGACAACTACTGTTATCGTAGCCTATGCATTTCCATTCTAAAAGACCTTCTTTCCGTTGCTTAGAATCTTAAACTTTCACCTATTGGGGTGAATTTTCTAGGTTTGGTCTATGCCCAAGATTTTATTATGGTAGTGCCTAAGGACCATCCAAGTACTAGCCTTTATTTGGCAAGGCACTCCACAAATACGGAACAATAAACAGTTCATGAGTAAGGATAACTTAGGTAGCGTTTGATCAAAAATGTTCTTCTGGTTTTGATGTGAAGGTAGTGGAACATAAATTTTGTTCTTACACACTTTTGTCTATTGTTACGTTCTAGCCTCATAATGGAAGGGGATAGAAAGTTGAAATTTGCGATTGTCTAACTTTCCAGCAGGGACTTGTGCCTGTCTTATGAAAATCTGTTTAGATTTGTCTGGAGAGTTTATAAACATTTTGTATGTACACTAATATTTTTATTAACATTTAGTCACAAATTTTCACCAAAAATGTAACTTTAAAGAAAAAAGAACATTCACAATTCTTTTACTATTTTCCAGCCCGCTTTACTAATAAATGTTTAACAATAACCATCTTCCAGTGTTCTGCTGGCACTGCACATTCATACGTGTGTAAGCAGAGTGGAATCTTCAGTGCTGGAGGCTGTCTATGAAATATGTAAAACTGAATGTGAAAGGAAAGAGGGCTTGTCCATGTAACACCAGAAGGTGCCAAACTCTGGGGTAAGAGGTCAGGGAGAATGAGAGGTAGACTGACCGAGGTCAGGAGAATTTGGGGAACTGCCAGGGAGATTATGAGAGAGTGAAGAAAGTGTATGACAGGATGGTGTGCCATGACATTTTTAGTCAGGCATACAATTCAAAATGCATGCACAATGGCATCGTCCATGCAGGGTGACCTCGAACGTATGGTGCATGTGAGGTCATGCTGTGCGAGGAGGCTTTCTTGTTCTACACAATGGTGTCTTCCAGGAGCATCCGAGAGCCAGAAGGAATTGTCCTGAGGCACAGCCAGTCCAGGATATGCAATGCATGCTTTGCGCACACAGACAGCACACCACTGGTGACAGGGAGGGAGAGTTGGCGGCAAGGGACTATGGCAGTTTGGATTATTAATTTAGAACTACTGTCTGGATTTCTATTAAATATAAAAACAGTTCTCTTGATTAAACTTTTAACTTATTTTTCTTTTTAATACAAACCTCACAATAGACAACAAAAATGTAAATTATAAACTTAAAATCACTATCAATAACATACATCACAGTGTTAACATATATGCAAAAACATTTTGAACATCCTTAATATTAAATTATAAAATTAAACAAATACTTTAGAACTAATGGGGGGACTATAGAGGTAGGCATGGGACGTGTAAAAGTGATGGAGTGGGGGGAGAAGTGGGGAAAGAATGAACAGGGAAGAGGAAGGGAAAGAGGGAAGGAGGTCTGGACTCACCACTGAACGTGTGGGTTTTCCTTAGTCAAACATTTCTCAAAATGGAGCCCAGATTTCTTCAAGCCGATGTTGTTGATCCCTGTGTCAGAAAATGACCCTTTCTTTGGCCACTAGATCAGAGGGATCCATACCATAGTTCTGCTCTGTGCTTTTCCACATCTGTAAAATCTACTTTTCCACATCTGTAAAGTCATTTGCTTCCAGATCATGGCTGCTCTCAGAAGCAATGAACACTATACTGATGAAAGACATAGCTATGCTGTGAAAGACATAGCTATGCTGAGAGATATCCTAATATCTAGTATTTAACTCCTGTTTGATTTTTTCATTTTAATTTTAGTGTCAGCATCTTAACATAAATGTTTAACTGAAGGACACACTCACAATATGTGAAGAGGTGTGCCCTCATCTTTACCAGAGCACCAGCATATGGCCAAAGGAAGGACTTTAATCTTATGTAGCTTTTGCAGTATCCAATCATTGTAAACTTTTTTGCTGAATTAAACATAAATCTATAGAAGCCTGGTTTGCATTGCATAATACAATTGACTATTGGGGAACCTATAAAGGATGCTCTAATTCTTTATCCCAGGTTTTAGTAATATCTTCAGGACGTCGGTTGTACATGAATGACATGGGTCTGGGGACTTTGTGGAGCATGTCTGCTACAAGATATACTTCAGAGGTGGGTGAGGTAATGTCTTTTATTGGATGAACTTCTGTTGGTGAGAGAGACAAGCTTTTGAGCTACTCAGAGCTCTTCCTCAGACCTATGTAAACTCAAAGGATTGTCTTTCTCACCAACAGAAGTTAGTCCAATAAAAGATACTACCTCATCCACCTTATCTCTCTAATATCCTGGGACTTTACCTGATTTCATGAATTTCAGGATGTTGCAAGCTCTAAAGTTAATGGGGCATCTAAACTCTCCTGCTTGGTGACAGAGTGGGACCATATGTATTTAAACAAAGAAAGTTTCCAGAGACTCCTGTGAAGTGGCTCACCACTGCTGCTGAGCCCCACGTGGTACCAACATACTGCATAGTGTGCATGTTTTGGCTTCTGGAGTGGAAGGGGTCACCCAGTGCTATATTTGGGGGCAGGGGGCAATGCTGGTAGATTGCCTGGAGCACTCAAGAGGTCACTCTAACACATTCTGCACCTCCCTGATGTTTCCTTGTGCAGAAACACTTCTAATGGCCTCCAAATTTTATAAAATTTTATTACAAAATTTAAATTGTGGGTTAAATTAAAGGTCAGGCAGAGTTTATAGTGAATTTTGTAATGGTCATTTAAATTTGAATGCAGTAAGAGTGAAAGGATTTGAAGTATGAAAAGAAGGTGGGCTGTAAACAAAACATGTAAAGCCATAAGGGTAGCAACTGATGAGTTTTCAGAACTGATACTAAAAATTGAAGCTACCATCACATGAGGTAAAATGCAGCTCACCTTATTCATGACAATTGTCACAATTGTCAGGATTTGGCTTCTTGCTTTGATACCTACTTCAGCCTGAATGCAGTAAGGAGCTGGTACTGGGCCTGACTGTGCGACCTAGGTCCCCTCTGTTGCAGTGTCCTTTATCTTCCTCAGATGCTGCCCAGGGTAAGTGCAGTGAGGGTGGAGGGAGAGGTGGTTCTGTTTGGTGTGGAGTGGGCAGGCAGGAGAAGGCACAGTCCCCGTCAACAGGCTCCATGGAGATTCTGTTGGGCATGTTTAATATACCGTGAGGCTTTATTACATTTGTAGGATCACCTCTGTCCTTTAATGAAGGCCTGCAGTCCATTGCAGCATTCCTAGCAGCACTGGATAGGTGCATGTTACTATGGAGTCATTCGGGCATTGTTAGGGACCTGGAGACATGGGGGACCTTCATGAATGGCTCTGCCACAGGCTGATCCCTGAGATCCCTGAGATCCCTGAGACCCTGAGGATGTGGAAAAAGCTAATGTGCTCAATGCTTTTTTTGCCTCTGTCTTCACTAACAAGGTCAGCTCCCAGACTGCTGCGCTGGGCATCACAACATGGGGAGTAGATGGCCAGCCCTCTGTGGAGAAAGAGGTGGTTAGGGACTATTTAGAAAAGCTGGACGTGAACAAATCCATGGGGCCGGACAAGTTGCATCCGAGAGTGCTAAAGGAATTGGCGACTGTGATTGCAGAGCCATTGGCCATTATCTTTGAAAACTCGTGGTGAACGGGGGGAAGTCCCAGATGACTGGAAAAAGGCTAATGTAGTGCCAATCTTTAAAAAAGGGAAGAAGGAGGATCCTGGGAATTATAGGCCAGTCAGCCTCACCTCAGTCCCCGGAAAAATCATGGAGCATGTCCTCAAGGAATCAATCCTGAAGCACTTACATGAGAGGAAAGTGATCAGGAATAGTCAGCATGGATTCACCAAGGGAAGGTCATGCCTGACTAATCTAATCGCCTTCTATGATGAGATTACTGGTTCTGTGGATGAAGGGAAAGCAGTGGATGTATTGTTTCTTGACTTTAGCAAAGCTTTTGACACGGTCTCCCACAGTATTCTTGTCAGCAAGTTAAAGAAGTATGGGCTGGATGAATGCACTATAAGGTGGGTAGAAAGTTGGCTAGATTGTCGGGCTCAATGGGTAGTGATCAATGGCTCCATGTCTAGTTGGCAGCCGGTGTCAAGTGGAGTGCCCCAGGGGTCGGTCCTGGGGCCGGTTTTGTTCAATATCTTCATAAATGATCTGGAGGATGGTGTGGATTGCACTCTCAGCAAATTTGCAGATGATACTAAACTGGGAGGAGTGGTTGATACACTGGAGGGCAGGGATAGGATACAGAGGGACCTAGACAAATTGGAGGATTGGGCCAAAAGAAATCTGTTGAGGTTCAATAAGGATAAGTGCAGGGTCCTGCACTTAGGACAGAAGAACCCAATGCACAGCTACAGACTAGGGACCGAATGGCTAGGCAGCAGTTCTGCGGAAAAGGACCGAGGGGTGACAGTGGACGAGAAGCTGGATATGAGTCAGCAGTGTGCCCTTGTTGCCAAGAAGGCCAATGGCATTTTGGGATGTATAAGTAGGGGCATAGCGAGCAGATCGAGGGACATGATCGTTCCCCTCTATTCGACATTGGTGAGGCCTCATCTGGAGTACTGTGTCCAGTTTTGGGCCCCACACTACAAGAAGGATGTGGATAAATTGGAGAGAGTCCAGCGAAGGGCAACAAAAATGATTAGGGGTCTGGAACACTTATGAGGAGAGGCTGAGGGAACTGGGATTGTTTAGTCTGCAGAAGAGAAGAATGAGGGGGGATTTGATAGCTGCTTTCAACTACCTGAGAGGTGGTTCCAGAGAGGATGGTTCTAGACTATTCTCAGTGGTAGAAGAGGACAGGATAAGGAGTAATGGTCTCAAGTTGCAGTGGGGGAGGTTTAGGTTCGATATTAGGAAAAACTTCTTTACTAGGAGGGTGGTGAAACACTGGAATGCATTACCTAGGGAGGTGGTAGAATCTCCTTCCTTAGAAGTTTTTAAGGTCAGGCTTGACAAAGCCCTGGCTGGGATGATTTAATTGGGGATTGGTCCTGCTTTGAGCAGGGGGTTGGACTAGATGACCTCCTGAGGTTCCTTCCAACCCTGATATTCTATGATTCTATGATCCCAGGGCGTTCTTGGAGTGCCTCAAAAGGGAGCAATCAGGCTTGCTGTATCTATTGTACTTCAAACAGCGCTAGATCTTAGTTTTCTCAATGTCAAGCTGAAATTAGCATCTGAACAATGAGCTACATGGATAAAGCTAATCTAAAGCTGACTTAAGGCAAGAATGAGATGACAGCTAAGTAGAAGGAAGAGCTGTAAAGAACTTAACTCCTATAACTGCTCCAACAATTGAGGGGTTGTGAGCTAAATTTCCATTAGTCCAAACCTTTGGGAGATTATGGACTCCTCAATCCTATGCTATGCCCAAATAAATATAAAAGCCAAAAATGTGCACTTCCCTCAGCAACTGACCAGAAGTCAGCATCCCGTCTGATACAATTGTGGCCATGGTAATCCACACAACATGATCGCCCAGTTGAAATAATGAAACTCATCAAATCTAGAAATCAAGCCATGTACTCTGAAAAGCTCCCATTTGTGCATAATAGAACAGCTGGTTTGGTTAGCAGCATGCATTGCTCTGAAAACCTCATGCTGAGACTTGCTTCTCTGTCCTGGCTCCCTGTTTAATAGAATGCAGTTCAAGGTCTCTTTCCTGATATCCTAAACCCTCCATAGGATTGGCCCTCGCTACCTGAGAGAGAACACCTTTCCTTCAGGACCATGATCTCCCATGCCTGCTACATGCCATTGATATAAAGTAGGTGTAAAGTCAATAAACTGCTGCAAACCCAAATAAAATAATTTTTAGACAATAACTACAAATTGTAATTAGGCTATAAATCAGATGTTCCTAGCAAAATGTTCTTAAAGTTGGCAGGCTTAACTAAAAATTCAGAACAACATGGTCTGGACAGTGTGGTACATGTTTAGTTTAAGTTGAATAATGTTATAGGGGGGTTTACAATAACCTTTTGAAATGGTAATAAATGTCTTTAAAGGAAATACATATATAAATATCAGCTGTGCTTCAGCCAAGCTGTGACTCTGGAAAACTAAATGTACAAAAGGATTAAAAAACTTGCAGAACAGCATCTCTCTAGCTGTTTGCTGTAATCTCACACATTCCACAATGAATGGAACTTTCCTTCACATCAAGAAGGATGTTGATAAATTGAAAGGGTTCAGGGAAGAGCCATGAGAAAGGATTAGAAAACATCTTAGAGTGTTAGACTCAAGGAGCTCAAAATATTTAGCTTAACAAAGAGAAGGTTAAGGGGTGACTCAATTAGTCTATAAATACCTACATGGGGAACAAATATTTAATGACGGGCTCTTCAACTTTACAGAGAAATGTATAACATGATCCAATAACTGGAAGTCTTAATCGCTGACAATTTTTAAATCAAGATAGGATGTTTTTATAAAAGGTATGCTCTAGGAATTATTTTGGGGAAGTTCTATGGCCCATGTTATACAGGAGGTCAGACTAGATCACAGTTGTCCCTTCTGGGCTTAGACTCTATGAAATGAATGTAATTAAGTTCCCGGGGTAAGCAGGACACCCCAAGCATACTGTGCAGAATATTTGTATTCCACTCATTGCATTGGAGTGATACGTACAGATGTGCTGATTAAATATCTTTGTTTGTCCTGCTAATCTTCAATAAATAGTTCCTCCTCCATGCCCTTCTGGGATCTATCATTTAAACGCAATGCAGACTTAGGGCTAGTCTACACTGGCAATGCTAAAGCATAGTCTACACTGGCAATGCTAAAGGAGAGAGCTCCTCTCAGCACTCTAAAAAAACCACCCCCATGAGAGGCGTACCTCCCAGCGCTGGTGCACTGTTTACTTCGATGCTTTACAGCGCTGAAACTTGCTGCACTCAGGGGGTTGTTTTTTCACGCCTCCGAGCGAGAAAGTTGCAGCGCTGTAAATTGCCAGGGTAGACGAGCCCCTAGAAAGGAGAGGTGGAAGTAAGCCACCTATATTCTAACTTGTAATGTTTTATATTAATGTTTCAAATCACCGAAAGAATTTCTTTCACAAAATTGGCCATAGTGCATTGATTCACTATGTCTTTTATCATATTTCACCATGAAATATTGTGCAATGCTATCTAAAACAGGCAGGAGGAGTTTGCAAAGGTCAATAAAGTACTAAATTGCAGCACTTTTTGTCCTGTGTTGGAAGGGTATTCCTGCTGGGAGAGTTCATGCCACATTGTTTTGACTGATTCACACTAATGTGAAAAATCTGTTGGAATTGTGGTGCCTGCTTGCTTACTGCCTAGCCTGACTTCCTAGCAGCTTGCTAAAAATAGCAGGACTTGGCTTTATTTATGGAAATACAAATTGTCTTGATGGTGGGAAATCTTTCAGGATTTGTATTGTTACTTTTAACAGATTATTTAACTAGTGTTTTCGTCGTAGCATAAACCGAAAGGAGACTCTGACTTCTATTTTATCTGAAGAAATAAATGGAAAATAATTGGTGATACCGTCTAAAACTATGTCAAGCTGTTAGTTAGAGGTTGAGGCCAAAATTGTTGAATTCAGGACTCAAGTGAGGCACCTAATTACAGTTTTAGGCATTTTAGTAAGCAGCTTGGTCACTCAATTGTATGGCGCACCTGCAACTCCCATCGAGGTAAAGAGAAGCTGCACTTCTGAAAATCGAGACCAGTATGTAGATGACTAAATATGTATATCCACACTTGTTCTGGCTATAGGCAGACGCCTATTTTATGGTGACTAGTCCCATGGCATCTACTAGGAAAAAAAATTAGTTAGTCTAAGTATTGGTTTATAGTCAATCAGCTGAATAGATCCTGCACTTATATATGTACACATAGATAGATAGATAGATAGATATGTGTGTGTGTACACATGCAGACATGCACTTTTGCACAGAAGTCTAGAGAATCATTTTTTTCTTTCCATGTGTATGATAACGTTAGCATCCAAAACAAACGGGAAAGAAGTTTAGGATTGTGTCCGCAGAGTGCAAATTATATCTCCCTTAATCTTAGACAAATTCTAGTGGAGAAAAAAATTACAAGGCAGCCACACAGGATCTCTAGCACCAAAGTATGGTCAGTTGCTGCTTCCTTAGGAAAATCATATGAGATGACGATTAGTTACAGATCAAGGATCTTTACAGTACATTAAACCAGGTAACAACAAGCAATATCATACTGTAAAACACCCTATGTCTCCACTAACATCCATAAATCCCTTAAAATATCCTTTTGGAGAAAGCTGTTAACAACAGATTCCACAGTTGTCATCATATTGCACAACATAGCCATCCAGTTGGCTGCTCAGTGAGTACCCATACTCTCCTAATCCTCCTAAAGCATAAGGCCCTACCACTTAAACTAAAGGATAATCTCTGATATCCTCAGCAGTATTTGACTCCACGCAGTAGAACACAGTGGTACACATATATGCAAGCCACTTCATTTCAATATTCCTCAAGGCTCCCAGGCATGAAAAATGACCTCTTTGGACACCCACATTTCCTGGCTTGTGGTCTACCACAGATAGGTCTCATATTTTTACCTCATCATGTTAGTTAAATGCTCTTGTACAGTAAAGCGCTATCCAACGTAAGTAAAAAGACTGAGGCCAGTTTTCATGCTTGGGCACCTCAGTCAGTATTTAGGAGTCTATATTGTTAATTAGAGGCCTATACTGCTTCTCCTAGGATTGCTGGAAATTAGCAAACTTAAACATCATGTAAAGTCTGTTGTTGTTGTATATGTCTCTTTGGGAAACATTTGAGTAGTTAAGAGAAAGAGAGAAACCCTTATTTGGGGGTAGGAAATGGGAGTTTCCTTGTGAGTTTGAGTTTAAACATCAATCTCCAAGCAAAATATGAAGGGATTGGTTCACTGACAGTTCCTATGCCAAACTCTACAGGGGTTTAGTTAACAATGGTGCTTGCAACTAGAAGCCTGCAAACATACCTCAGCCATAGAAAATACCCACACACAAAAATGTGGAGTAAAGTGAAAGATGTTTTTCAATGCCTTTTTTATGCAGTTCCTCCCTCCTACCATGCGACTGTTATCAAGTTTCACACAGGATATCTTTTTTGAAATATAGTGCCATATTTTATTTTTTATGAAACCTCATACCCACTGTATGCACATGCTGAGAAAATAGGCATTAAAAGCAACCTTTTGACTTTTCAAACCAGTTCTTCCACTGTATCTTAACAAACTAATAAATTATTGTTTAGTGGGCAATTGTTTTTTTGTCTCGAAAACAATGACCTCTAGAACCACTCTATATAAATTACAAATTAGGAACAGAGGTTTCAAACCTAATTCTCCGCGGTGCCCTATTTTATACCTTCTGATGATAAGATAACAGAAGACTGTTTCAGGCCAGTGTAAGCACAGTGAAGATGTCTGTGAACAGTTCAGTAGTAGCTCATTGTGCTGCTTTGTGAAATAACCAGGTTCATTTCATGGTAAGATGAGTGAGGATGTGCTTGCGAGGGGTACTGACCCAGGATCCTGGATGAGCCCCGAGAATATAACCCTTCTCCCAGTTGGAGTTGGAAGCAACAAGGGCCAGGTTCAATATCTAGGGGTTCCTTATCAACAATACAACACAAAACTGGCTCTAGCCCCCACTCAGTAATCTGGGACAATTACATACCACCCACTGCGCACCTCTAAGAGACCATACAACCCCTCTTGCAAGCACAGAATCTGACTGTAGAAAAGAAACTTTTAATAAAAGGAGGGAAATAACCCAGCATTTATTTGGGGAAATGCAGCAAGCATAAACATAAAACCATGAGCAAAAGACCCACCCCAGAGTACATTGGGCAGTGTCCTTAAAATTCATACGAGAGTGAAGCTGGAGGTGTGACTAGAATGCTAAGGTAGGGCACAGGCATGCTGAAGATATCAGAGTGACATATGCAGCGTAAGATCCCAGACACTGGTAGATAGATAAGACTGTAAGCATAGTTTTATCATAGCAGTTGCTGGTAGCTATCACTATACATAAGACTGGAAAATACATAACTTTCTGAAATATTCTCATTTGGGCTGGATTTTTCCATGCTTGGTCTCTGCATTCCTTTATGAAGGTTTTTTATTTATTTCTTTTGGACACAATTTTTGAGCTGCTATGAGACTGAATGCAATACCTCTGGGAGTATGAGGGAATACACAAAGCAGAATCTACTGAAGTTTCAGGATGTAGTGTGCAATACCTGGTTCCCAGTACCACCTCAGATCCACTGACTGTTCTGAGTGTCACCAGGCCATTGCCTTTCCATGCCTGTGCTTGGTAATTGATGGTGTCAAATGCTGGAGAAAGGGAAAGCAGGACGAATGTGGTGTATTTTCCTGTCCTATAGACCAGAGGAGGCTATCCATCAGAGCAACGAGAGCAGTCTCAGTATAATGTGGTGTCCTGAAGTCTGGTTGTATCCAGGATACTAGCAGCTGAAAGTTGGTATCAGAGACTATTTTTTGCTGGCTTCCAAATATGCTTGCTCATAAAAGGGAGGTTACATGCTTAGGAGGAAATTTTCGGGGGTTTTAGTGTCAATTGAAGCCTTCTTCTTTAAGTTCCCGTTTATGAATACTTCTTTTATACTTTTCAATGACTGTAGAATGTCTTCTCTACACATAGTAAGGAAGGGAATAGAAAAATATACCTTTTGAACACAGTAGCTTATTGAATACGCTGATTATTAATTAATTATTATTATTTTATTTTATTATATTTGTTATTTGATGAATTTCTTCATACCACATATGTTCTATCTTGTAGTCTAAATGTGATGCTGTTGTACACACATCAAGACAGAACTGCTTCGTAGCTTAGAATTACTTTTGTATTTATTCTGTTGTGATACATTGACAAGTTGCTGGGTGTCGCCGTGGAATTTTATTTCTTTTCTTTTCTTTTACAGATAGTCATCCCCTGAGGGAAAGAATATAAAGGAGCCATTGGCACAGAAAATACATGAATATATTCAGGCCCGCCGACAGCACTTCCAGGCCTCAGGGCAGAACAGTGCTGCTGGCTGTGCTGCTGGGCACGCTCTTCTGACACGGTCAGGGCTTCCACATGCCTCCCCGGCTGCCTTTGCCACTGCTGGTACCGCCCCGTAGGTGGCTAGGAGCATAGGAGCTGACTTCCAGATTTCAACCCCCCGTGCTCCATCCTAGGCCCTTTCCCCCAATGCCCCACCCCCGCCCCACCTCTTTCCATCCCTGTTCTGCCCCCTCCACCGAGGGCACCCCATATACAACCGGTGCCTCCCCATAGTGGGGGTCACGATCTGAAGGAGAGGTCCTGTGTGTCCCCCCTGCCCAGCCCAGGGTCGCCGCGCTCTCACCGCCCTATGTTACCTGCAAAGGGGCACTTTGTCCTCCCACTGCTCCTGCCCCCTCCCACAGCATGTTCCGCTGCTCTCCCTGGAGGGCAGGAGCCCAGGCGGGGAGCAGGAGGGAGCCCCTTTTAATGCTAGCCCCTCCCGGTCACTCTGCAGCCCTGCCCGGCAGCTCCCTGACCCCAGCACCCGAGCGTGAGCAGGGAGCAAAAGTCACCTCCCCAGCAAGGCTCTCTCAGGCAGCCGCTGTGCAGGGCTGCGGAGACCAAATGCAATACCTCTCAGCGGCTGGAAGGGGCTGGGCCCACCCCTTCCACTCCTGGCATCTGGCCCGCCCCCACCCTGCCTCTTCCCACCCCCCTCTTCTCTCCCTCTCCCCAGTGCCTCTGGCATGCCGCCAAACAGCTGACAGCAGCGGGCAGGAGGCAGTGAGCTGGATGGGGACAAGCTGATCGGTGGGGCCTCCTGCTGACAGGAGGCACCAAGGCTGGAGGAGGGGCCTGCCAGTGGGTGCTCAGCACCCACTCAGCACCTATGCCTAGGAGCTCTGCGTCCCGCCCAGGTGATTTAAAGGGGCCTGGGGCTCTCAGCTGCCGCTACCATGGCAGCAGCGACGGCCATGGGCCTGGGCCCTTTTCAATCGCCTGGATCCCTAGGCAATTGCTGCCTTTGCCACCCCCGTCGGCAGGCCTGAATGTATTACCAGCCTCATCCAATAGCATTCTGGAAATGATCATAACCTATGGAAAATTAGAGTACAAGCTGCCAATTGCCAGGACTTGTATGAAGTTTCACCTTGAGGATTTTTTTTTTTATTTTTTAAGATTGAAAATGATTTTCCCTCTTGTTTTTTAGGATGAATCTGGTGTTTATGGTAGCAACTAGGTAACTCAGGTAGTTTCTTGACTAGTGACAAGAGGTCAAATTCTGTGGTCCTTAACTGAACAAAACTCCCATTGAAAGGAGCATGCCAATTTACCAGCTTGCTCTGTAACAAATCAGTGGAATATTTGTTCAATTCGGAACCAGAGAGTTTATTTAAAAATGAACTCATCAGGGAACTGCCTGATCTACTTGAGTTACTAGGTAACTACCCATCTCAATCAAGTTGGGAGTTTTGCTCAATTAAGAACCCCAACATCTGATATGAAAGAAACTGTGGGCCAGATTTTCAGATAGAATAAAACGGTGTTGCTCCTTTGACTTCAACAGTGCTATGCTGATTTACACCAGCTGTGAAATAATATCTTCTATTTTCATAATGGTATGGGGGAACTGGTTCAGATAAAGTAGGAACCAATTCTTAAACTACTGCCAAAAGTTCACCTGAAATCCCTAGGCTGTCCCTGATGTTTGAAAATACGAGATTAAAGTTTTTCTTTTTGATTTTCTTATAGCTCTGCATTTCTGGTTTCATCTAGTTCAAAAAGTAGAAGCACCAAGATACCCTGGAATGCTAAATTTAGCACAGATGTGAAATCCTGCAAGAATGCCTGCTCTCACAAGCTTTCTAAACTAAAGAGGTCTGGATAAATTCCCATAACTTTTTAATGTATCCAAATTTGAGGATCACAAACAAGCTGCATCTCCAAATATTTTGATGTATGTCCATCACAATAATACAGTCCTGACCTACAAGGAACATTGTTTCAGCAAGAATTGTGCCAATTTCCCTACTGTTCATCATTCTATAATTGCATCTCTAGTGGCTTTCTTGTGAATACCAGGAAGGACAGAAACAAGGGGGCCTACAGTAGAGAGGTAGACATACCATACAGGATGGTAACAAATGAGGGCCCAATCCAACAAACTCACGATTATTTTTACACTAGGGCTGATTGGGCGAAATTTTTTTATTGGTGCTGATTTTTAACAGAAAATTGTTTTGACTAAACAAAATTTTCACAGGAAATGTCTTCCTTCCACAGAAAACTTTAACTATGTTGAAAACCAAAACCCCTTTCACCCAAAAATATTTAAATCTTTCATTGAAAATTCAACATTTTCCACAGGGAGGAAACCCATTTTCTGACCAGCTCTATTTTACACATATAAGCAGTCCCATTGCATAAAGTTAAGTATATGCATAAGGTGTTTCTTAAGCATCAGAGGCTTAGATTGTAAACTCCTGGGGTAGGGATTATAATTTGCATAGCTCCCAGCATAATGGGGACACAACCTGGTTTCTTCCTTTGGATACTACTGTGATGTAAATAATATAATAAACCTACCTTGGCAAGGGGAGGGAGGAGATGACCTAATCGATCTCTTCGATCTCAATTTTCTGATTTAATATCTTTATTTACATTAGAATTTACAAGGCACTCAAGTGGCTCACGAAATGTCTCTTAACACAAGCCAAAAGCTAGAGAAGAAGAGGCTGAGCCGTTAGCCATTAGCTGCATAATAGTAAGTCTCTGTTCACAGTATTCCAATTTATGAGGGGTTCTGCATAGATATGACACAAGCATTTTCTTCATAATTAGCTGTAATGCTCAGGGTTTCTTGCCCTTTAAATATTATTTGGCAAGTTGTTTTTCATTTTCAGCAGGCAGGCATGCCAGTGACATAAATTAATCTGACAAGTTTGGTATTTTACATTAAGATATGTAAATATACCAATATTTCTGTCACACTAAATGGGCTCCATAAGGGGATGTTTAATAGATCTCATTTCATAATGCACAACACAATAAACTAGTCTAGACTGGAGTTTAATTCGCTAAGCCATCTTCTTTCATGGGGAAAGATTAAATAATTCTTCACAGACCTGGCTCAGGCTTTCTTTAGGCAATCAACAACAATGGATCCACCACAACATTACATACAATCCTTCAGATGAATTATAGGATTGTCTGTCAAATGGGAATAACATGGACAGAGTTCTAAATGATCCCTAGACACTAAATATAAAAGCAGTTTTGTTATGAGCTTAATTGACCCAAATAGAAAAATGGAAGGAGATTCAGAGTCAGTGCTTCCACATCCTCCTGTGCTTGCATCATTAAACTCTCATTGAAGGGGTCTCTGAACAATGGATGATCTTGTGTGCTGAAATATTTAAATATAATGAGGTAAATGAAAGACGGAGATGGAAGTTGGTAGCCTTTCTTTGGAATCTCCTTGCTTTTGTTAGTTTAAGTCATTCCGATACCTGCACATACTCAAAGCATTATGTAAGATTTTAGCTTTGCACCTCCCTCTGAAGTCAATGCATTTAATGCACATGTCTGTTACCTATATCCTTGCTAGTGCCCTGTTCCTGCTTCCATTGATGTTGATGGAGTTTTGACACTGATTTAAATGGGAATTGGATTGGGCCCAATATAAAATTCATCAGAGTAAATAATTAATTACTGACTCCTGAGTTTGAACCCAAATTAATAAATCCACTCATTTACAGAAAGCAAACTAGAGTTGGCAACAAGAATGAGCTCAGATCAATAGAAAATAGTTCTAAAAACAAACCAAAAATGACCCAGCATCTGTATGTCTACTGTGCCAGTAAACAGAGTTCAGAAGGCAAATTCTTCTGGTTCCTCAAATGTAACTCAAAAAGAATCTGGGCATGATCCAAAGCTCTTTTGAAATCAGTGGGATTCTTTCCGTTAACTTTAATGGGCTGTAAATCTCGGAAGAACAGACTTTTTTCTGTGTAAGCTGGCATGTCAGCTTGCCTTCATAACTGGAGCTCGGAACACCTAGATAGGCAAAACTTTAAGAGAGACAGACAGAAAGGTGCATTAAATATTTTCAGACCCCTGAAGAGGTTCATTTCAGACTCTAGCTGAGTAGTTGGTGAAGATTTGTGGAGGAAGCAGGTGCTTATATTACTTGAGCCCTTACGCCTAGTTCTGGGACTACTACAATGTCAATGGACCTTGTGTTATGTGACTCTTCTCATATAAAGCTCAAAATCCTCTTCACCTTGTCCATACAAGGAATCCCATCAATTCCAGTGGGACTGCTCATGTGAGTAAGGTGAGCAGGATTTACCTATATGAGGGAAGGGTAGATGCAAACGAAAAGCTGTGATCCGGGGGCATTCACCTGTAGTATCAAAACACACTGATGAGTATGTGATATAGGTCCCTCTCTGTGCTCAATCCACAGGGGATGTGAGTCTCTTATAGTCCCAGTTAGGGAGGCTTGTTTCTTTAGCTCAAGCTATACCGGCTCAGATTTTTAGCTATGAAGGCTACCCAATTCCGTCCCCGGTGCATTGTCCAAAATGGCAGTCATCTCAGTCACACGCCGGGAGGTGCCGAGACTGGGGGTGAATTAAGGACGCAGCAGGTATGTGACCAATAGATCTGCAATTTCATAGATCGGTTTGTATGGGAGAGTGGCTACTTCAAACCTTAAGGCCCCCCGGCCTCAGACCATGGGGAAACCTTCCTGTGCAATGCTTGGTTATCTGGGTTTTTATGTCTCCCAGAGGATTTAGCCCATAGAGACTGAAAAGCCACAACAGATGTTCTTTGTGTCCTGCACATTGAGTCTTGCCAAAACATAAGGATACTGTTGGGAAGCACAAGTACTATTGTCACACGATTTTATGATAGTAAAAACTAGCAGCACAGATGCATAAACTATCCCTGAACATGCCCTACTGTATTTAGTGAACTCGTATGGTTAGATACGTAAAATTTTTGGGGGGATATGATATATCATGTTCTTCAGAAGGAAGATGTTAGAAAGGTCTTTTGAGCTTCTTCTGGACTTTTTCTTTGCTTTCTGAAACTTAGGTTTGCTTTTTATTGAAACTGATGGGCATCTCCCTATTTAGCCGTAGCTGCAGAAGCTAAATTAAACACTAAATACTGAATATATTACAATAGAAGCTTAGAAAACTGTAGCAGGTATTTTAATGTTTTTGTTTTTCTTTTAGAAAAAAACTGTTTAATCCCAATCTGTTTCAAAATATGATTTTTAAAAAGCCTAAAATAGTTTTAAAGTGACTCCAAACAAATTTTGTTTTAAAACGAAGAAAGAAAAAAATGAGCTTCTTTAAATTTGGGCTGAGATGTTGTTAGGCTCTAGTCCAATGTGAACTAAACCAGCTTTTCAGAAAGAGGCTTAATAACAAAAATACTGACAAAGCCAGGTATCATTATAATTCACTCTAAGGCATTATAGAACATCAAAAGTAATATCTGGATCCCCAAGTTTTGTTTTCAGTAATTTTTTTTGGATGATCTTTTATAATTTCTCAAGAACACAGATTTGGCCTCAGAAATTTTTGGCAGGGGGTTTTGTTATCAGTTTAAACAAATGCATAACTGACATAAATTAGTTTGATAAATGTTCGCATAATTTCCCCTTTGGGTAGAGAGGAAAGAGCCAATCTTTTGTTATGGCGTTGTTACATAAGAATGTTGGTGTCCTTTAACGGGTTATAAATTTGAAACTGGTATTTTAATATTTTGAAATGACAGTGCTACAACTTTCATAGCTAGACCCTGCATACGCAGTCCTTTCACATTCAAAACTTCCACTGGCTTCAGCACAAGGCTTGGGTTCACAAGGAATGCAAGATAGGTCCCATATTAACTTTTCCCTGTAATCTATGATCCACGAGTTGATCTCTAACCAACCTGATTACATAGTGGATGTTCTAAATGGCAGTGCTGATTTGCAGCTTGATTCTGCATGATTCTGACCACTCTGGTCCTGATCCAGCAAAGTATTTAAGCATGTGCTTAAAGATTAGCACAGAAGTAGACTTGGTTCCTTCAGTTTAAGAATTTTGCTGGATTAGGCCCAAAGTGCTAAGCAACTGAGAAGATTGAGACCATGGTAACTGGATGAAACAAACAAAAGGAGCAATTAGGATAAAAGTTCATTTAGGGTACAGGCAATAGGGTTGAGGTTCACAGAGGAGATGCGGAGTGGTTCAGAGGTGAACACATGAAGCTTGAACTGTATGCAGAAGACTTGGGGGCAGTGCAGTTATTTGTGAAGAGGGTAAATATGGTCTGATGGGAAAGGAAGAAGAATGACTGTTGTAGACACTGTGATATCGATGTGCCACTTTCATAGATCCTAGACCCTACCAATTTGGGGAGTAAGGGAGCAATTATTACTAAAGAATTAGCCTATATTAAACTAGGTTTTAATTGTGATGGCACTTTTGTGGCAAAGCCAAGCTGTTCCCTTTCTCCTTTAATAATCTGATCACTTATGTCTGTGTTTCACTAGAAGATAATGCTGTTAGAGTAGAAAAACACATTTATAGCTCCTTTTATAGAACACAAACGTTATAAAAATTAGTGAGATCAAAACTTGAGAATTCATTTCACCAGTTGTCATGAACTCTTTTATGTCTGGAGTTTTGGGTGAAGGAACTTTTATTCACAAGAATGTAAGTAGAAAGCAAAAGTACCTTGAATAATAGCATGAGCAAATGTTCACAAGAGATTTGCACTACATGTACTCTCATGGCTATCTTGAAAGTCCCATTTATTATTTTCACAATAAATTCACTTCTTCTTAGCATATGTGCAACTTGCCTCAGTGGCACGTGACCAGGATTCATCAATGAATTTGATCCGCAGGTTGGATCATTAGCTTCCCCGCCTTGGGCCAGATACTGATGTGGAATGCAACATGAATGCTAAGCCATGCTCCGCAAAGAGTCAATGAAAAGTTATAAATGTTCTTATTTGGAAAAAGAAAAATGTATATATAAATCGTAGGTTCTCAGAGAACAGAAACAATATCATGTAATGTAGATAACATGATATATGGCATGAACAGCAAACATTTAAAGCACCATGCAACCTTTTTAGTTACTAAACGGACTAATGTAATAGGATACATGCTCCACAATTAATAATTCAACCTGCTCTACATGCATTGTACTTGAAATTACAGAAGAATGTACACATTATTGTACACCTCACTGTTGGCACTATATAGAGGAAAATGTGGTGTTTATTTGGATTCTACGATCAGTTAACTTCTAATAAACAGGTTTCAGAGTAGCAGCTGTTTTAGTCTGTATTCGCAAAAAGAAAAGGAGTACTTGTGGCACCTTAAAGACTAACCAATTTATTTGAGCATAAGCTTTCGTGAGCTACAGCTCACTTCATCTGATGCATAAAAGTGGAAAATGCAGTGAGGATGTTTTTATACACACAGACCATGAAAAAATGGGTGTTTATCACTTCAAAAGGTTTTCTCCCCCCACCCCACTCTCCTGCTGGTAATAGCTTATCTAAAGTGATCATTCTCCTTACAATGTGTATGATAATTAAGGTGGGCCATTTCCAGCACAAATCCAGGTTTTCTTTCCCCCCACCCACTCTCCTGCTGGTAATAGCTTATCTAAAGTGATCACTCTCCTTATAATGTGTATGATAATCAAGGTGGGCCATTTCCAGCACAAATCCAGGGTTTAACAAGAACGTCTGAGGAGGGGGAGGGGGGTAGGAAAAAACAAGGGGAAATAGGTTACCTTGCATAATGACTTAGCCACTCCCAGTCTCTATTCAAGCCTAAGTTAATTGTATCCAATTTGCAAATTAATTCCAATTCAGCAGTCTCTCGTTGGACTCTGTTTTTGAAGTTTTTTTGTTGAAGAATAGTCACTTTTAGGTCAGAAATCGAGTGACCAGAGAGATTGAAGTGTTCTCCGACTGGTTTATGAATGTTATAATTCTTGACATCTGATTTGTGTCCATTTATTCTTTTACGTAGAGACTGTCCAGTTTGACCAATGTACATGGCAGAGGGGCATTGCTTGCACATGATGGCATATATCACATTGGTGGATGTGCAGGTGAATGAGCCTCTGATAGTGTGGCTGATGTTATTAGGCCCTGTGTTGGTGTCCCCTGAATAGATATGGGGGCACAGTTAGCAACGGGCTTTGTTGCAAGGATAGGTTCCTGGGTTAGTGGTTCTGTTGTGTGGTATATAGTTGCTGGTGAGTATTTGCTTCAGGTTGGGGGGCTGTCTGTAGGCAAGGACTGGCCTGTCTCCTAAGATTTGTGAGAGTGATGGGTCGTCCTTCAGGATAGGTTGTAGATCCTTGATAATGCGTTGGAGGGGTTTTAGTTGGGGGCTGAAGGTGACGGCTAGTGGTGTTCTGTTATTTTCTTTGTTGGGCTTGTCCTGTAGTAGGTGACTTCTGGGTACTCTTCTGGTTCTGTCAATCTGTTTCTTCACTTCAGCAGGTGGGTACTTAGTTGTAAGGATGCTTGATAGAGATCTTGTAGGTGTTTGTCTCTGTCTGAGGGGTTGAGGTTGTATTGCAGATGAAGTGAGCTGTAGCTCACAAAAGCTTATGCTCAAATAAATTGGTTAGTCTCTAAGGTGCCACAAGTACTCCTTTTCTTTTTTCTTATAAACACTCAGAGTTAGAGCAGGACAGAAAATGGAACTTCCATTCTGTAAGCAATTCTGACTTTTTAAAAAAAATCATTCTGAATTAGAACAAAAAAGAAATTTTCCACAAAAGACAAATTCAGAAGCATGAAAATATTTCATTTTGACTATGTTGAATTGTTTCATTTTGATAATATCAATATATTACATACATACATATATATAGTACTATGATAGTTAAAACAAAAGTAATGGAAACAATAAGAACAAAATGAAATGTTTTTACCTTGTAAAATGAAACTTTCCTGTTAAAAAAATTGTCAAAATTGACACATTCCTGTGAAACATTTCAGTTTTAATGAAACTGTATTTTCTGAGAGAAAAACTGTTCCATCAAACATTTCTCAACCAGCTCTACTTTGTACAAAGTCTTGTTGTATTAATTTAGAGATAATATATGGGTCTACAGAGTCAAAGGTGTTAACAAGATCCAGTCATTGCCCAACATTAAACAGTGTTAAACAAGGTTTGGGATTTGGTATACAGAATCATAGAATATTAGGGTGGAAGAGACCTCAGGTGGTCATCTAGTCCAATGCCCTGCTCAAAGCAGGACCAACCCCAACTAAATCATCCCAGCCAGGGCTTTTTCCAGCCGGCCTTAAAAACCTCTAAGGAAGGAGATTCCACCACCTCCCTAGGTAACCCATTCCAGTGCTTCACCACCCTCCTAATTTTTCCTAATATCCAAGAAACAGTTTTTCCTACTATCCAACCTACACCTCCCCCACTGCAACTTGAGAGCATTGCTCCTTGTTCTGCCATCTGCCACCACTGAGAACAGCTGAGCTCCATCGTCTTTGGAATCCCCCTTCAGATAGTTGAAGGCTGCTATCAAATCCCCCCTCACTCTTCTCTTCTGCAGACTAAATAAGCCCAGTTCCCTCAGTCTCTGCTCATAAGTCATGTGACCTCAGTCTGTTTAGTGCCATGTGCCACGGCAAACACCATTAACAATCTTTTAAACCCTGTTTTAAAGATCCAGAAAAAGAAGGAAAAACAGTTAAAGCATTTGAACTGTCAAGTATTAAGCAAATCTTTAATTTTAACAACATATTTTGTTCCTTAGCTGGAGAGAGTTTTTAAAAGGAAAGAGACCTTTGTTTAACAGTCTCTTTTATGGCAATAATTGTCCCTTTGGGGGGAAAAGAGAAAAAGTTAGTTGAGATGTGATGGACCTTTTGTTAAAATTCAATCCCATTTCTTAGAAGACAAAAGAAGAAAGAAGAGAGGAAAGACAGAAAATGCAGCTTCTGTCTCGAGTGTGGATTTTCACTTGCAGCCTCACTGCTGGAAAACATAGGCACAGTACATGGGCTTATGAGCCACTCTGAGACCTGTCAACTTGTAGCAGTGTTGAGCAGTTTAGGGCATTGCTTTTAACTGCCTCTTTCTAGTCTCAGGTGTACGGCAGTGTTACAAAATATACATTCTTGCCTTGCTAGTTCAGACTCTTATAAACAGAAGGCAAAAGGAGTGAGAGAGGAAAGAGAAGAAAAAAGGTAGAGATGTTTTATAATTTTCTTTCACCTCGTTTGTTAGATTTCAGAGTAACAGCCGTGTTAGTCTGTATTCGCAAAAAGAAAAGGAGTACTTGTGGCACCTTAGAGACTTAGAGACCTTAGAGACAAATAAATTGGTTAGTCTCTAAGGTGCCACAAGTACTCCTTTTTTTTTGTTAGATAAAAGCATGTTCCTCTTGCTATTATCTATGGTCAAGACCATGAATCCTCAGTAAAAACAGAAAGCAGTGAGACAGAGGGCTATCTTTCAAAATTCATACAATTACTTTGCCTTCAGAAATTGGGAAGATATAAGTGGGAATTCAGAAATCGGTGGGAGTCCTGATCATGATCCAGAATACATTTGCTTAAAGCTGTGAGTGGAGAGAGAGAAAACTGAAGGTGTTACTGAGACTTCCTAGGCCTGTCATCTCTGCAGCCAAATTAGGTGACCATCATGATTTTTTAGCACTGACAGTGGGCTGGTAATATTCACATATAGAGGAAAGCATGGTCCCTGCCCTTAAGGGTTCCATGATTTGATTCAGACCTGATTGTTCAGTCTAATCACAAATGGAGCACAGCCTTAGGACATAATCTCATTGTGAACAGTTAATTGTTTTAATATAATTGTTCTGCTGATTGATTTGGAATGATCACTGACAGGCTCAATGGAAGTGGGAGAGTTTGTTTAGCTCACATGGGTGGGTGTTCTGAGCATAAGGACACAAGAAGAAGAGTGGTAGCGGGGAGGTTTGTGAGGCACACAGGCAGCAAGGGACAGGAGCAGGAGAAACTGAAAGCAGAGGCAGAGCTGTGCAGGCCATTGAAGGAAAGAAGAAGCTTAGATTTTGCTATGAAAAGGGAGAAGAACCCAGTCAAGTGATTCAAGCAGAATGACATGATCAGTTTAGCTGCAGCATTTTGTACAGGATCGTGGGGTGAGATTTTGTGGAGGATGAAATTTGACCTTGAAGTGACTGGCATGGGAGACCAGCAGGATAGTGGTGCTGTCAGTGAAAATGATGAAGGAGAAGGGAGAGGTTGCCCCATACTGTACAGTGCTCACATGCACATTCCAGAGGTGGGAACTAAAGCAGAAGCAGTGGGCCCTCACTGGTTGCCACTGAAAGGCATATTGAGTGTGCCTGTAATTAATGTCCATTTGCAGCCAAGGTGAGTCAGTGCCCCAGCTAAAACTTTGACTCAGAGCAGCTAATGGAGTAACCTCACTACAGATCAAGAGATGGGGGCCACGGTTACCAACTCTTACAGGATGTTTCCCTCCATTCCTTTCTAGTAGAGAATTTCTCTTCAGGAGATTGGTCAAACATTGATGTGACTGACCCCAAAACTGGGAAATTGTGGCAAATGATTTTTTAAAAAAATATTTGCTTGGAAGTTAAAATGTGGAATTGCCTCTTAGCATGTCCCAAAATTCCTGTTTCAAAAAAACACGTGCTGGGTTCATCAGAACAGGTCTTCATGTATTTGGGGCATTTTCATGAAATATCTGTATTGGAATATTCTACAATTAATGAGCAGCTTAGGTTCCTAAACTGGCAAGAATTAATAGTGTGCCTCTCCAGACCCCTCAGGATATGTCATCAGACTGTCAGTCAGGAGACCTGGGTTCTACGTCTGACACCACCATTGACTCTAACCGTGATCTAGGCAACTCAGTTAACCTCTCTGCTTCAGTTTGTAGCTCCTTTTGTTAATTCCTCTGTGATTCAGATCTACAAAATGGGGATAATAAAGCCAACCTGTATCAATTGCTTTAAGATCTACAAACAAAAGCACAGTATAGATTTTACTGCTATTGTTTTATGCACAACTCCTTTTAATATTAGTGGAAGGTACTGCAGACAGACATAAAGGGAAGTATGTATTCCATTCTGCTTTAAATTAAACACAGCCGCCAGCCAGGCTTAGAGTTTCTGTTCAAACCTGAACAACCCAATTTACAGACCATATTAAAAACCATAAGTATTGATGTGGAGAGTGAAAGCCAGTTCTTCTGCTGGTGCAAATTGGTATAGCTCCATGTCCAGGGAAAGCTGTTTTTGATTATTGACTAGGATAACTATGTCAGGACAGCTTATAGTACAGTAAAGGGAGCTGGATGCTTATATTATAAATACCTTGGAAGAAATTGCTAGAATCATTCAGACATGTTCTCGGAAGGTTGATCCAGGAATGGTAGTGAACATTGATCATTACGTTGTGATAACTATGAATAAGTGCCAAATAAAGCATAGTCTTATTCCTATAAACTCTCCTGTCTTTGTGCCAGTTCTTTTGAAATGAGTGAACAAAGAAACCATGCCAAAGACAGAAATCCAAGGGCATGTAGAGGCACAATACAGAGAGTAAGGTCTTCAACAGCACCAAGAATAAGTACCTTGATATATCCCTGAAATCTGTTCAATACATATGTGAGGATGGGTGGTGGTGGTCGGGGACTCCCTTCTAAGGGGAACAGAGTCATCCATCTGCCGTCCAGATTGGGAAACTCCAGAAGTGTGCTGCTTGCCTGGAGCTAGAATTTAGGATCTGATGGAGTGACTGCCAAGACTGATCAAGCCCTTGGACTGCTACCCCTTCCTAATTCTCCATGTGGGAACCAATGATACTGCCAAGAATGACCTTGAGGGGGGTCACTGCAGACTATGTGGCTCTGGGAAGAAGGATAAAGGAGTTTGAGGCTCAAGTCATGTTCTCGTCCATCCTCCCTGTTGGAGGAAAAGGCCCAGGTAGGGACCATCGAATTGTAGAGGTAAATGCATGGTTGAGCAGATGGTGTCAGAGAGAGGGCTTTAGATTCTTTGACCATGGGATGTTGTTCCAGGAAGAACAATTGCTAGGAAGAGATGGGATCCACCTAATGAAGAGAGGGAAGAGCATCTTCGCAGGCAGGCTTGCTAACCTAGAGAGGAAGGCTTTAAACTAGGTTCGCCCAGGGATGGAGACCTAAGCTTTGAGGTAAGAGGGGAAGTGGGATACCGGGAGGAAACACAAGGAGGAGGGTGCAACAGGTGAGGCCTCCTGAGTCATACTGAGAAAGTAGAGCAATCGGCTAGTTTTCTTAGGTGCCCGTACACAAACGCAAGAAGCCTGGGAAACAAGCAGGAAGAATTGGAAGTCCTGGCACAGTCAAGGAACTATGATGTGATTGGAATAACAGAATCCTGGTGGGGTAACTTATATGACTGGAGCACTGCCATAGAGGGGTATAAACTATTCAGGAAGGACAGGCAGGGGAGATAAGGTGGAGGAGTTGCACTGTATGTAAGAGAGCAGTATGATTGCTCAGAGCTTCAGTATGAAACTGGAGAAAAGCCTGTTGAGAGTCTTTGCATTAAGTTTAGAGGCAAGAGCAACAAGGGTGATGTCACATCAGACCAAGAGGATGAGGTAGATGAGGCTGTCTTCGGACAACTAACAGAAGTTTCCAGATCACAGGCCCTGTTTCTCATGGGAGACTTCAATCACCCTGACATCTGCTGGGAGAGCAATACAGCAGTGCACAGACAATTCAGAAAGTTTTCGGAGAGTGTTGGGGACAAATTCCTGGTTCAAGTGCTGGAGGAAACAACCAGGGGCCATGCTCCTCTTCACCTCCTGCTCACAAACAGGGAAGAATTGGTAGGGGTAGTAGAAGTGGGTGACAACGTGGGCAGCAGAATACGGACCCTGGACTTCAGAAAAGCAGACTTTGAATCCCTCAGGGAACTGATGGGCAGGATCCCCTGGGAGGCTAATATGAGGGGAAAAGAAGGCCAGGAGAGCTGGCTGTATTTTAAAGAAGCCTTATTGAGGGCACAGGAACAAACCATCCTGATGTGCAGAAAGAATAGCAAATATGGCAGGCAACCAGCTTGGCTTAACAGAGAAATCTTCGGTGAGCTTAAATACAAAAAGGAAGCTTACAAGAAGTGGAAACTTGGACAGATAACTAGGGAGGAGTATACAAATATTGCTCCAGCATGCTGGGGTGTAATCAGGAAGGCCAAAGCACAATTGGAGGTGCAGCTAGCAAGGGATGTAAAGGGTAACAACAAGGGTTTCTACAGGTATGTTAGCAACAAGAAGAAGGTCAGGGGAAGTGTGGGACCCTTACTGAATGAGGGAGGGAACCTAGTGACAGATGATTTGAAAAAAGCTGAAGTACTCAATGCTTTTTTGCCTTTGTCTTCACAGATGAGGTCAGCACCCAGACTGCTGCACTGGGCAGCACAATATAGGGAGGAGGTGAGTAGCTCTCAGTGGTGAAAGAACAGATTAAGGACTATTTAGAAAAGCTGGACATGCACAAGTCCATGGGGCCAGATGCAATGCATCCAAGAGTGCTGAGGGAGTTGGCAGATGTGATTGCAGAGCCATTGGCCATTATCTTTGAAAACTCATGGCAATTGTGGGAGGTCCTGGATGATTAGAAAAAGGCAAATATAGTGCCCATCTTTAAAAAAGGGAAGAAGGAGAATCTGGTCAGCCTCACCTCAGTCCCAAAAAATCATGGAATAGGTCCTCAAGGAATCCATTTTGAAGCACTTGGAGGAGAGGAAGGTGATCAGGAACAGTCAACATGGATTCACTAATGGCAAGTCATGCCTGACCAACCTGATTGCCTTCTATGATGAGATAACTGGCTCTGTGGATTTGGGGAAAGCTGTGGATGTGCTATACCTTGACTTTAGCAAAGCTTTTGATACGGTCTCCCACGGTATTCTTGCCAGCAGGTTAAAGACATATGGATTGGACGAATGGACTATAGGGTGGATAGAAAGCTGGCTAGATCATCCGGCTCAATGGGTAGTGATCAACGGCTTGATGTCTCGTTGGCAGCCGGTATCAAGCGGAGTGCCCCAGTTGGGCCGGTTTTGTTCAATATCTTCATTAATGATCTGGATGATGGATGGATTGCACCCCCATCAAGTTTGCAGATGACACTAAGGTGGGGGGAGAGGTAGATACGCTGGAGGGTAGGGATAGGGTCCAAAGTAACCTAGACAAATTGGAGGATTGGGCCAAAAGAAATCTGATGAGGTTCAACAAGGACAAGTGCAGAGTCCTGCACTTAGGACAGAAGAATCCCATGCACTGCTACAAGCTCGGGACCAACTGGCTAACCGGCAGTTCTGCAAAAAAGGACTTGGGGATTACAGTGGGCGAGAAGCTGGATATGAGTCAACAGTGTGCCTTGTTGCCAAGAAGGCTAACAGCATATTGGGCTGCATTAGTAGAAGAGTTGCCAGCTGATGGAGGGAAGTAATTATTCCCCGTATCCGGCACTGGTGAGGCCACGTCTGGAGTACTGCGTCCAGTTTTGGGGCCCCCACGACAGAAAGGATGTGGACAAATTGGAGACAGTCCAGCGGAGGCCAACAAAAATGATTAGGGAGCTGGGGCATATGATTGAAGGGGGGTTCCAAAGAGGATGGAGCTAGGCTGTTCTCAGTGGTGGCAGATGACAGAACAAGGAGCAATGGTCTCAAGTTGCAGTGGGAGAGATCTAGGTTGGATATTAGGAAACACTATTTCAGTAGGAGGGTGGTGAAGCACTGGAATGGGTTACCTAGGGAGGTAATGTAATCTCCATCCTTAGAGGTTTTTAAGACCCGGCTTGACAAAGCCCTGGCTGGGATGTGTTGGTGCTGCTTTGAGCAGGGGGTTGGTCTTGATGACCTCCTGAGGTCTCTTCCAACCATAATTGTCTATGATTCTATCTTGGTTTAATAAATGATCACCTGCTCCCTAAGCAATAAGAGTTAAATCTTAGCCAATGTGAATAGGCTGTGCGGAATTAGGTGGTATAATCCAGTTTCCCATTAAGGAGGCAGGATTCTAAGCATCCAAGCAGTCCCACTGCAGTTGCTATTGCAACATGAGGGATGCAGTGGGATTTACTGACTACTTTACATAGGTTTAACCCCAACAGTCTGCAGAGTTGCAGCCATCACCCAACTATTCTATCTCAAGATCTGTTGCCATGCCATGTAGAGAGTCCCCGCATGGCTTCCAACCCACTCTTTATGCAACTGAACGCAAACAGTCCCTCTGCATTCAGGCCTTTTCATTGCCTTTAGCTGGGCTCAAGGATAATCAGGAAGCATAACTAAATGTGTTATTTCTGTGTATTAATTGAGTTCCTGCTTGTAAAATCCAGCTTTTTTCCAGCTACTTTATTAACCAATTACAGTTACATTTAGAAGTTCAGCCTTAATTTAATCTCCTTGTCTGTATTAAATAAACATTACTTCCTGTTTCTATCACGCCTTCAGTCTGGAGCAGGTGATGATTCTCCACAGGGGCTCAGAGCCTACAATAATTCTTTGTTTTTTTCCAACTGGAACAAGTATCTGCTTTAATTTGAAATAATTCACACACAGCTTAAGGCAGTTCTTCTAATGTACAAGATCTGAACATTGTCTGGTTTTTGGCTGATACTAATTATTTTTTCTACTATTCTGGCATATTGCTCAGGATAATAAGGTGTTTACCTTGAATTCCCCATTGGCTATGCTAAGAAAGGAATAGGCACAGAGACAGAGACACAGCAGGGGCCAAAGAAACCTGTCCATTCAACTACTTGTCATCAGTGTCTTTCATTAGCATATTGAAATTACTATGCCCTGGTCTACACTAGGACTTTAGGTCGAATTTAGCAACGTTAAATCGATTTAAACCTGCACCCGTCCACACAGTGAAGCCCTTTATTTCGACTTAAAGGGCTCTTAAAATCGATTTCCTTACTCCACCCCTGACAAGTGGATTAGCGCTTAAATCGATGTTCCCGGCTCGAATTTGGGGTACTGTGGACACAATTCGATGGTATTGGCCTCTGGGAGCTATCCCAGAGTGCTCCATTCTGACCGCTCTGGACAGCACTCTCAACTCAGATGCACTGGCCAGGTAGACAGGAAAAGAACCGCAAACTTTTGAATCTCATTTCCTGTTTGGCCAGCGTGGCAAGCTGCAGGTGACCATGCAGAGCTCATCAGCACAGGTGACCATGATGGAGTCCCAGAATCGCAAAAGAGCTCCAGCATGGACCGAACGGGAGGTACGGGATCTGATCGCTGTTTGGGGAGAGGAATCCGTGCTATCAGAACTCCGTTCCAGTTTTTGAAATGCCAAAACCTTTGTGAAAATCTCCCAGGGCATGAAGGACAGAGGCCATAACAGGGACCCGAAGCAGTGCCGCGTGAAACTGAAGGAGCTGAGGCAAGCCTACCAGAAAACCAGAGAGGCGAACAGCCGCTCTGGGTCAGAGCCCCAAACATGCCGCTTCTATGATGAGCTGCATGCCATTTTAGGGGGTTCAGCCACCACTACCCCAGCCGTGTTGTTTGACTCCTTCAATGGAGATGGAGGCAATACGGAAGCAGGTTTTGGGGACGAAGAAGATGATGATGAGGAGGAGGTTGTAGATAGCTCACAGCAAGCAAGCGGAGAAACCGGTTTTCCCGACAGCCAGGAACTGTTTCTCACCCTAGACCTGGAGCCAGTACCCCCCGAACCCACCCAAGGCTGCCTCCTGGACCCAGCAGGCGGAGAAGGGACCTCTGGTGAGTGTACCTTTTAAAATGCTATACATGGTTTAAAAGCAAGCATGTGAAAGGATTACTTTGCCCTGGCATTTGCGGTTCTCCTAGATGTAGTCCTAAAGCCTTTGCAAAAGGTTTCTGGGGAGGGCAGCCTTATTTCGTCCTTCATGGTAGGACACTTTACCACTCCAGGCCAGTAACACGTACTCGGGAATCACTGTAGAACAAAGCATTGCAGTGTATGTTTGCTGGCATTCAACCAAAATCCGTTCTTTATCTCTCTGTGTTATCCTCAGGAGAGTGAGATATAATTCATGGTCACCTGGTTGAAATAGAGCGCTTTTCTTCAGGGACACTCAGAGGTGCCCATTCCTGCTGGGCTGTTTGCCTGTGGCTGAACAGAAATGTTCCCCGCTGTTAGCCACAGGGAGGGGGGAAGGTTGAGGGGGTAGTCACGCGGTGGGAGGAGGCAAAATGCGACCTTGTAACGAAAGCACATGTGCTATGTATGTAATGTTAACAGCAAGGTTTACCCTGAAAGAGTGTAGCGACTGTTTTATAAAATGTGTCTTTTTAAATACCGCTGTCCCTTTTTTTTTCTCCACCAGCTGCATGTGTTTCAATGATCACAGGATCTTCTCCTTCCCAGAGGCTAGTGAAGCTTAGAAAGAAAAAAAAACGCACTCGCGATGAAATGTTCGAGCTCATGCTGTCCTCCCACACTGACAGAGCACAGACGAATGCGTGGAGGCAAATAATGTCAGAGTGCAGGAAAGCACAAAATGACCGGGAGGAGAGGTGGAGGGCTGAAGAGAGTAAGTGGCGGGCTGAAGAGAGTAAATGGCGGGCTGAAGACAGGGCTGAAGCTCAAATGTGGTGGCAGCGTGATGAGAGGAGGCAGGATTCAATGCTGAGGCTG
Source organism: Lepidochelys olivacea (assembly GCF_965140295.1). Taxonomy (NCBI): domain Eukaryota; kingdom Metazoa; phylum Chordata; order Testudines; family Cheloniidae; genus Lepidochelys; species Lepidochelys olivacea. The sequence continues at coordinate 28,699,099 of NC_140415.1, forward strand.
CTGCAGGACCAAACCAGAATGCTCCAGTGTATGGTTGAGCTGCAGCAAAGGCAGCTGGAGCACAGACTGCCACTGCTGCCCCTCTGTAACCAACCGCCCTCCTCCCCAAGTTCCATAGCCTCCACACCCAGACGCCCAAGAACGCGGTGGGGGGGCCTCCGGCCAACCAGCCACTCCACCACAGAGGATTGCCCAAAAAAAAGAAGGCTGTCATTCAATAAATTTTAAAGTTGTAAACTTTTAAAGTGCTGTGCTTAAAGTGCTGTGTGGCATTTTCCTTCCCTCCTCCACCACCCCTCCTGGGATACCTTGGTAGTCATCTCCCTATTTGTGTGATGAATGAATAACGAATGCATGACTGTGAAGCAGCAATGACTTTATTGCCTCTGCAAGCGGTGATTAAAGGGAGGAGGGGAGGGTGGTTAGCTTACAGGGAAGTAGAGTGAACCAAGGGGCGGGGGGTTTCATCAAGGAGAAACAAACAGAACTTTCACACCGTAGCCTGGCCAGTCATGAAACTGGTTTTCAAAGCTTCTCTGATGCGTACCGCGCCCTCCTGTGCTCTTCTAACCGCCCTGGTGTCTGGCTGCGCGTAACCAGCAGCTAGGCGATTTGCCTCAGCCTCCCACCCCGCCATAAACGTCTCCCCCTTACTCTCACAGATATTGTGGAGCACACAGCAAGCAGTAATAACAGTGGGAATATTGGTTTCGCTGAGGTCTAAGCGAGTCAGTAAACTGCGCCAGCGCGCCTTTAAACGTCCAAATGCACATTCTACCACCATTCCGCACTTGCTCAGCCTGTAGTTGAACAGCTCCTGACTACTGTCCAGGCTGCCTGTGTACGGCTTCATGAGCCATGGCATTAAGGGGTAGGCTGGGTCCCCAAGGATACATATAGGCATTTCAACATCCCCAACAGTTATTTTCTGGTCTGGGAATAAAGTCCCTTCCTGCAGCTTTTGAAACAGACCAGAGTTCCTGAAGATGCGAGCGTCATGCACCTTTCCCGGCCATCCCACGTTGATGTTGGTGAAACGTCCCTTGTGATCCACCAGAGCTTGCAGCACTATCGAAAAGTACCCCTTGCGGTTTATGTACTCGGCGGCTTGGTGCTCCGGTGCCAAGATAGGGATATGGGTTCCGTCTATGGCCCAACCACAGTTAGGGAATCCCATTGCAGCAAAGCCATCCACTATGACCTGCACATTTCCCAGGGTCACTACCCTTGATATCAGCAGATCTTTGATTGCGTGAGCTACTTGCATAACAGCAGCCCCCACAGTAGATTTGCCCACTCCAAATTGATTCCCAACTGACCGGTAGCTGTCTGGCGTTGCAAGCTTCCACAGGGCTATCGCCACTCGCTTCTCAACTGTGAGGGCTGCTCTCATCCTGGTATTCATGCGCTTCAGGGCAGGGGAAAGCAAGTCACAAAGTTCCATGAAAGTGCCCTTACGCATGCGAAAGTTTCGCAGCCACTGGGAATCGTCCCAGACCTGCAACACTATGCGGTCCCACCAGTCTGTGCTTGTTTCCCGAGCCCAGAATCGGCGTTCCACAGCATGAACCTGCCCCATTAGCACCATGATGCATGCATTGGCAGGGCCCATGCTTTCAGAGAAATCTGTGTCCATGTCCTGATCACTCACGGGACCGCGCTGACGTCGCCTCCTCGCCCGGTATCGCGTTGCCATGTTCTGGTGCTGCATATACTGCTGGATAATGCGTGTGGTGGTTGATGTGCTCCTAATTGCCAAAATGAGCTCAGCGGCCTCCATGCTTGCCTTGGTATGGCATCCGCACAGAAAAAAGGCGCGGAACGATTGTCTGCCGTTGCTCTGACGGAGGGAGGGGCGACTGACGACACGGCTTACAGGGTTGGCTTCAGGGAGCTAAAATCAACAAAGGGTGTGCCTGTACATCAAGGAGTATTTCAGGCAGGACTGCACGGAGGGTTCCAATAAGAAATGGTGCACCAAAGTTATCGTTGTTATTGGAACAAGGAGGTTAGCCTAGCCTCTGATTGATACATGGCTAGATTTACCTCGCTGCGCCTTCTCTGTGAGTGACTGCAGTGTGATCTAGACAGGGGAGGAGGAAAATGAGTACAAAACAAATCTGGTCTATTTCTTGTTCTGACCCACTCCATCTATCTTTTACATCTTTGGCTGGCAGCAGACGGTGCAGAAGGACTGCATGCCATCCACATCTCATGGCTGCTTGGCAGAAGATGGTACAGTACGACTGCTAGCCATCTTCATCTCTTGCCTGCCTGGCATAAGATGGTACAATACGACTGCTAGCAATCCTCATCTCTTGCCTGCCTGGCATAAGATGGTACAGTACGACTGCTAGCAGTCCGTATCGCCTGCCCGCTCACCATAAGACGGTTCAATAGGACTGACTGCAGGACTAAAGAGAATGACCTGCTCAAGTCACTCCAAATTTAGTCCCTGCGCCCATGTCTGCCCAGGCGCTCCTGATCGACCTCACAGAGGCGACCAGGAGCACCTCAGACATGACGATGACGGCTACCAGTCGTACTGTACCGTCTGCTGCCACAAGGCAAGGGGTTGCTGCTACTGTGTAGCAATGCCGTACCGCGTCTGCCAGCATCCAGGAGACATAGGGTGACGGTTACCTGAGCGGGCTCCATGCTTGCCGTGGTATGGCGTCTGCACAGGTAACTCAGGAAAAAAGGCGCGAAATGATTGTCTGCCCTTGCTTTCACGGGGGGAGGAAGGGTGGGAACGGGGGCCTGACAATATGTACCCAGAACCACCCGCGACAATGTTTTAGCCCCATCAGGCATTGGGATATCAACCCAGAATTCCAATGGGCAGCGGAGACTGCGGGAACTGTGGGATAGCTACCCACAGTGCAACGCTCCGGAAGTCGACGCTTGCCTCGGTACTGTGGAAGCGCTCCGCCGAGTTAATGCACTTAATGCACTTAGAGCATTTTCTGTGGGGACACACACACTCGAATATATAAAACCGATTTCAAAAAAACCGACTTCTATATAAATTCGACCTAATTTTGTAGTGTAGACATACCCTATGACTCAAGCAGAGATGGGCCTAAGCTATAGAATTTGGATCTGGGTTTTAAAACTCAAAAATTTGTGGTCATTCGGAACCAAAATTTTGGTTCAGCCCATTCATAGAAGCCAAATGTGGAACCCAGAGCAGAGCCTTGTTCGAAACTCCCTACGTACCCAAGTTTAAGTGGTATCCAGATTTGGGATTCTGGTTTTGGGAACATCTTACTTTGTTTATGAAAAGAAACAGTATTTTGCATGCATATGAATTACTCCATAGGGTGATCATATTTCCCAAAGGGAAAACAGGACACTGTGTGGGAAGTCCCAAGCTCTACCCCCAGGGCTGATCCAACCTCCTCACCTGAGCCCCCCCAAGGACTTGGCCCAAGCCAGTTGCCGCTCATTCCCCCTCCATCGCGGGGCTGGCCCGAGCTCCCCTTTCCCCTGTGGGGCTGACGCTGACATCACTGCTCACTTGAGCCCTGCCTACCCCTCCACCCAAGCCCTGCCTACCCCTGCACTTTCCTCCAACCCCACTTTTTTGACAAAAGTGGGCATTTGTCCTGTTTGCTCTTGCCAACTGATCAAGTTGACTGCAATAACTATATCTTTATTCAAACAGATTATTACATCTATAAAAACATTCATTTTCAAATAAATTTTTTCAGTTGCCCCCAGTATTTCAGAATTAAGCATGAAAAATAACAATACAAATTTAAAAAGTACAGCAACTCCTTTGTTCTTTTGTTCTTTGTTCTTGGTTTCTGTTCAATGCCTGGCTTTCTCTTTGTTCTTTTGTGCTCTGTTTTGCTAAGCACACCTATGTATCCAATTTCCCTCTATCTTTTCATATGGCTACATCAATTTCTAATACAATTGAAAAGTTAGAACTATTGACATCAGGATTAAGAGTGGCAAAACTGTAATTATAAATAGGGCCCTACCAAATTCATGGCCATGAAAAATGCATCAAGGACCATGAAATCTGGTCTCGGACCATGAAATCTGGTCTTTTGTGTGCTTTTACCCAATACTATGCAAATTTCAAAGAGGAGACCAGTGTTTTTCAAATTGGGGGTCCTGACCCAAAAGCGCATTGCAGAGAGGTTGCAAGGTTATTTTGGGGGGGGGCTCAGTATTGCCACCATTATTTCTGCACTGCCTTCAGTGGAGGCAGGAGAGTGATGGCTGGTAGCCGGAGAGCAGCAGCTGGTGGCCGCGCATCCAGCTCTGAAGGTGGTGCCCTGCCAGCAGTAGTGCAGAAGTAAGGGCGGCAATACCATACCATGCCACCCTTACTTCTGTGCTGCTGCCTTCAGAGCTGGGCGGCAGAGTGTGGTGGCTGCTGATTGAGGGCCCAGCTCTGCAGGCAGCAGTGCAGAATTAAGGGAGGCGAACCATACCATGCCATCCTTATTTCTGTGCTGTTGCTGGCAGCAACTCTGCCTTCAGAGCTGGGCAGCCGCCGCGCTCCAGGTGCCCAGCTCTGAAGGCAGTGCCTGCACCAGCAGCAGCTCAGAAGTAAGGGTAGCGGTACTGCAACCCCCCTGCAATAACCTTGTGACACCCACGCATAACTGCTTTTTGGATCAGGACCCCTACAATTACAACACTGTGAAATTTCAGATTTAAATAGCTGAAATCATGAAATTTATTATTTTTCAAATCCTATGACCATGAAATTGACAAAAATGGACCATGAATTTGGTAGGGCCCTAATTATAAAAGCTATGGAAGTATTTCCTTGTGCAAACAACTTTATGAAGATGTCATAAATATAAAGGGAAGGGTAAACCCCTTTAAAATCCCTCCTGGCCAGAGAAAAAAATCCTCTCACCTGTAAAGGGTTAAGAAGCTAAAGGTAACCTCACTGGCACCTGACCAAAATGACCAATGAGGAGACAAGATACTTTCAAAAGCTGGGAGGAGGGAGAGAAACAAAGGGTCTGTGTCTGTCTGTATGCTGCTTTTGCTGGGGATAGAACAGGAATGGAGTCTTAGAACTTTTAGTAAGTAATCTAGCTAGGTAAGTGTTAGATTATGATTTCTTTAAATGGCTGAGAAAAGAACTGTGCTGAATAGAATGACTATTCCTCTCTGTGTGTCTTTTTTGTAACTTAAGGTTTTGCCTAGAGGGATTCTCTATGTTTTGAATCTAATTACCCTGTAAGGTATCCACGATCCTGATTTTACAGAGATGATTCCTTTACTTCTATTAAAAGTCTTCTTGTAAGAAAACTGAATGCTTTTTCATTGTTCTCAGATCCAAGGGTTTGGGTCTGTGGTCATCTATGCAAATTGGTGAGGATTTTTACCAAACCTTCTCCAGGAAGTGGGGTGCAAGGGTTGGGAGGATTTTGGGGGGAAAGACGTGTCCAAACTATGTTCCCCAGTAAACCCAGTTAGAGTTTGGTGGTGGCAGTGGAGATCCAGGGACAAAGGATAAAATTAATTTGTACCTTGGGGAAGTTTTAACCTATGCTGGTGAAAGTAAGCTTAGGAGGTTTTCATGCAGGTCCCCACATCTGTACCCTAGAGTTCAGAGTCGGGGAGGAACCTTGACAGAAGACAATAATAATATTTAGGGCTCTCAACTGATTAAAAAAATCATTGTGATTAATCGCACAATTAATTGCACTGTTAAACCATAATAGAATATCATTTATTTAAATATTTTTGGATGTTTTCTACATTTTCAAATATATTGATTTCAGTTACAACACAGAATACAAAGTGTACGGTGCTCACTTTATATTTATTTTTATTACAAATATTAGTGCTGTAAAAACAAAAGAAATAGTATTTTTCAATTCATCTCATACAAGTACTGTAATGCAATCTCTTTATCATGAAATTTGAACTTACAAAAGTAAACTCCAAACCTACAAAAGTAGTTGAACTATGAAAGTGCCATGTGAACGCCTGTTGTCATTTTCAGGTGACATTGTAAATAAGAATCCATCAGCATTATCTCCCGTAAATGTAAACAAACTTGTTTGTCGTAGCAATTGGATGAATAAGAAGTAGGACTGAGTGGACTTGTAGGCTCTAAAGTTTTGCATTGTTTTGTTTTTGAGTGCAGTTATGTAACCAAAAAAATCTACATTTGTAAACTGCACTTTCATGATAAAGAGATTGCACTATGGTACTTGTATTAGGTGAATTGAAAAATACTATTTTTGTTTATCATTTTTACAGTACAAGTATTTGTAATAAAAATAATATAAAGCAAGCACTGTACATTTTGCATTCTGTGTTGTAATTTAAATCAATATATTTGAAAATGTAGAAAAACATCCAAAAATAGTTAATACGTTTCAACTGGTATTCTGTTGTTTAACAGTGCAATTAAAACTGCGATTAATCATGATTTTTTTTTAATTGTGATTAATTTTTTTGAGTTAATCGCATGAGTTAACTGTGATTAATCGACAGCCCTAATAATATTTTACAATGGCTCTCTGCACCTTCAATCCAAAAGGATCTTAAAACACTTCACAAAGAATATACTTAGTTTACCTTGTGCACAATGGAGCCTCAGTCCTCACTGAGGTATAGCGCTACCACTATATAAATTACAATAGTCACACTGAAACACAGATTATATACATTTCTCTCTACCCCACAAAAATGAATCTTCAGTCATTTTACTACTTTTTACTCAGTTACAGATTTATGAAAAATAACTCCCCAATAACATTCCCACTCTGCAGTGATCTAGCCAAGGTAACACAGTGAGCAGGTGACAGAACCAGTGCTGGAATCCAGGAGTGAACTCCTGGCTCCACTGAGACCAATGGGAGCCTGTGACGGGGCATCTGCCCAACATTGGCCTGTAAGGGGTTAATGGAATCCTAGGGAGGATGCATGTAGAGCAGCCAATAGGAGAGGGGCTTCGAGGAGCAGCCAATCAGGCCCTGGCAGGCCCATGTAAGAACAGCTGCAGGGCAGAGAAGGTTCAGTTAGTCCCTGGAGCTCAAGGAGGGAGAACTGACTGCCTTGCAGATGGCAGAAAGCTAGTGCCCTGGATAGAGCAGTGCTGGATAGGAACAGGGGAGTGAGAGAGAGGTCCTGGCTGACTGCTAAGACTGGCATGCTGAGGCCCTGAGGTAAGGATGAAGAAGGTTGGAGGGGGCGCAGCACATGGCTGCCATCTACAGTGTCCCTGGGCTTGGACCCAGAGTAGTGGGCAGGCCTGGGATTTCCCCCCCACACACACCCACATACACACACTCACCACCGAGGAAGTGGCTGGACAGTTGGACTGCAGTACTGGCCCCCGGAAGGGGGAGCGCAGAGTGGGGCATGGCCAGGGGGCCGTGTCATGAAGAGGATGCTATGGTCCTTGGAGTGATGTGGGTCCAGGAGCAGGAGTGACAGTGAGTGAGACACCACTGGGAGTGGGTATACTAACCTGTGGAGCTGATCCCCAGGACGACCAGAAGGAGGCGCTAGTGTGGTGAGTGGACCTTTGTCACAGAGCCCTTGACTTCAATAAGACCAGGATTGTACCCTGTGTCCCCTGATTTCAGGGCTAGTGCCCTATACACTAAGCTATGCATTAGCCTATGAAGGTGACATTAGACTCTATTCTAATTATGTGACAAATAAAGTGCCATTATGGTGTCTATACAAATCTGTCAAGTTTGAAAATCATCTACATTGTATCCAAAAGATTTCACCTGATAGGGAATTTGAAAGGAAAATAACAACCTGCTCAACCCCCAAGTTAATAATACTCTTTCACTTAAACACAATGGATTTAATGAATTTGGCCCTACATGTTTAATCCTACCAAACACCTTGATGAGGTAGGCAATTAAATATTATTAACCTCCATTTTTAACAAGGTGGAATCTAAGGCAGAGCAGGAAGTTATCCAATGCCTCAGAGGGAGTTGGTATCAGAACCAGAACTAGTCACTGTCTCCTAGTCCTGTGCTCAGACCCCTTGGTTATAGCCTCTTCTTCTCTTCCTGGAGTCAACACTGGAAGCTGAAGAACATGTTTACTGGAAAAAAATAACCCACAAAAGGTAAAAGTAGTCAGATTCTAAGCCATAGTGCAAAGTTCACTTTGCAGCATATATCCCAAAATACTGCTCTGCTGGTTGCTCCCATACAAGCAATGAGATACGTGGTGATAGCCATTGCACAGTTGGAGAACTAATAATCTACAACATTACTGATCATCAGTCAGCGATAATGAAATGGAGGCGATGGGGGAAAGAGAATGTTAAATATACTGGTTTATTTATTAGAAGATTCCCTTCAGCATGACTCAGGTGGAAAAACTCTCCCTATAAAAATTGTTGTATGCCTAAGCAGGGGTAGTGAGCTCACTGTAAGAAAAAAAACTCTGCTTTTCTCATTAAATAATGCAAAGGGATTGTGCTGTCAATATGTCAAAAATATGCTTTTTACAAGGTTTCTTCCCAGGCTGAATTTTTCTAATTATCACATTCACAGGAACACCTGCATTAAGAAGCTAGAGCCCATCTATTGTGTAATTTTTTGCTTTGTCAGGTAGTGCCCCATTTGTTACCTTTGGTGATCTATCAGCTCTTTGATCAATGCTACAGTATAGTAAAAATGTACGTATTGGTGTAAGAATAAAAAATTTACAAATTAAACAGCAATTGAAATAGTGTTTGACAGAAAAGGGATGGCAAAATGTTTTTTAAAAAATCTAGGTGAAGGATTTTAAAAAATCTAGTGAGGTTGGGAAGGGGACTCCACTTAAGGGAACAAAGGTAATTCACAATTAGGCCTGGTCTACACTACAAACTTAGGTTGACATAAGCTGCATTAAGTCCATCTAAAAATGTATGTGTCTACACTACCGAGTCCCTTCCGCTGACCTAAGTAGCCTGTAAAGTCAACTTCTGCACTCCACCTCTGCGTGAGGTGTAGTGTTTGATTTGATATCCCTGGGTTGACATGGGGATAGTGTAGACACTACGTTATGTAATTCGAATGACTTGGCCTCCAGGAGGTGCCCCATAGTGCTCCGCTGTGACCGCTCTGGAGAGCACTTTCAATTCCACGGCACATCAGCCAGGTACACAGGAAACAGCTGATCCCCTGTTAAAGCCCTGGGAACTTTTGAATTTTCATTTCCTGTTTGATCAGTGTGGAGAGCTTGCCAGAACGGCTCATCATGGAGGCTGAAGGCTATAAATGCACTCCAGCATGAAGTACACAGGAGGGGATGGATCTTATTGCTGTGTGGGGAGAAGTGTCTGTGGAGGTACAGCTCCAGTCCAGCAGAAGAAATGCTGACATCTGTGCCAAGATCACGCAGGACATGGGGGAGAAAGGCTACACCAGGGACACACAGCAGTGCCGCATGAAAATAAAGGAGCTTCAACAAGAGTACCTGAAGACAAGGGAGGCGAGCAGTCATTCTGGTTCTGCCCCACAGACATGCCACTGTTCTGAAGAGCTGCATGTGGTTCTCAGCGGCGACAACACCACTACCCCAAAACACTCCATGGATACCTCCCAGGAGCCCCAGGTGACCTTGAGCAACAATGAGGAGGACATTGTTGATGCTCAAAATTGGCTGCCAAGCAATCTGCCTTAACCCCTCCACCCCACTGGAAACTATTATCCCTTTGTTTCACAGATATTATGGAGCACAAAGCAGGCAGCAATATCAGTGGGGATATTGCTTTCACTCAGGTCTAACCTAGTAAGCAAACAACACCAGCAACCTTTTAAACATCCAAAGGCACATTCCACCACCATTCTGCACTCGCTTAGCCTATGGTTGAACCGGTCCTTACTGCTGTACAGGCTGCTGGTGTATGGCTTCATGAGCCATGGGAGCAAGGATAGGCTGGGTCTCCCAGGATCATAATTGGCATTTCAACAACACCTATGGTTTTTTTGCAGTCTGGAAAGAAAGTCTCTGCCTGCAGCTTTCTGAACAGACCTGTGTTCCTAAAGATGCACACATCATGCACCTTTCCCAACCATTCCACGTTGATGTCAGTGAAATGGCTCCTGTGATCTACCAGTGCTTGCAACAACATTGAGAGGTACCCCTTTCAGTTTATGTACTCTTTGGCAAGGTGATCTGGTGCCAAAATAGGGATATGCATTCCATCTATTGCCCCATCACAGTTAGGGACCCCATCGCTGCAAAACTATCCACTATGTCCTGCACGTTGCCCAGAATCACTACCTTTCTTAGCAGAAATCTGTTTATTTCCCTGTAAACTTGGATCACAACAGATCCCATGGTAGATTTATGCACTCCAAATTGATGCCCCACTGACTGGTAGCAGTCTGGTGTTGCAAACTTCCACAGAGCTATCACCACTCGCTTCTCCACTATCAGAGCAGCTCTCATTTTAGTGTTGCTGCACTTCAGAGCTGGGGAAAGCTCTTCACACAGTTCTGGAAAGTGGCTTTATACATTTGAAGGTTCTACAGCCACTGCTCATCATACCATAGCTGCATAATGATGCGGTCCCACAAGTCAGTGCTTGTTTCCTGGGTCGAGAAATGGCGCTCAACTGTATCAAGGTGATGCGTGACTGTTGCCAGCAACTGCAAATTGCTCCGCTCTATATCTTCCATCAGGGCTGCTTGTGTGGCATCACATTTTTCTGTGCAGCAGCTCCTGTATTGTCTGTGTAAATACTGCAAGATAAGGTACAAGGTGTTTGTAATCCACACAACAGTGTACAGTCAACAGTGTACAGTTGAGCAGGGTCCATGCTTGTTGTTCTTTAGTAAGCCTGTGCGGGTAACCCAGGCTTACAGAAAAAAACGCAAAAAAGGCTTGGTTTGTTTGCTGTTGATTTCAGGGAGGGAGAGAGGCAGGGAGGTAAGTGCATCATGGGAGACTAACACCATGTTCCCATAACCACCCGCGCCAATGTTTTGGTCCCATAAGGCATTGCAAACCCAACCCAAAATTCCACTTGGCTACATGTACTGTGGGATAGCTACCCATAGTGCAGTGTTCTGTGAATCGATGCAAGCCCTGCTAGTGAGGATGCACTCCACTGACACAATGAGCGTAGTGTAGACATGCAAGACCAACTTGCTTAAGTTGGAGGGTCAATATTGACTTACATAAAGTCAACTTAACTTTGTAATGTAGACATGGCCTTAGTCTCCTGCACTAGTGGTTCTCCAGCAATGCTTCTCAGTACACCTTCTGAGGTGCTTTTTCACACTGCCCTTCTGGGAGCCTGAATGTTAATGATAAAATCTAGTCCTAACTCTGGAGAACATTAAGCCAATGGTATGATCTAGTCTAACTATGAAGGTCATTCTGCAGGGACAGTGCATGACCGGACTAAGAACCATTAAAAGCATTCTCATTCTGCTTTTGCCTCTTGATGCCATGTTGGATTGTGCTTCATTTTTCCTGGCTTCCCCAGGTATTTCTCCAATGATTATAAGTAAATGTTTCCTCTAGTGCTCTATTCATAGTGGTTGGTTCCAAATGTGTATAGTTGCATCCAGAACTTCCTAGGTTTTATAGAGAAGGTTCCATGGAGAGACCCCTTTAAGGTTGCTACTCTAAATTATTCAGTAGCCACTGGCTGGGGTGAAAAGAGACAGCATGCTAGGAGAGCCATCACAATAAGAGAAGCAACAATATATTAAGTGCGAGAGAACTTAGAAACATAATAAATATAACATACACATGCTGCAAAGTGAAAACATTTTTTCAGGGATACCTTGGAGCTTTTTAAATCAGCTATTTATGCTGTATTTTGAGTTCAGATGTAATTTGTTGTGATCGGTCACATGAGATTTTCCTCTGCCACTGATTGAAAAGTCTATACTATATTTTCAGGGACGTCAAACCAGCTTAAGAGAAGTCATTTTCACTTGTTTTTTCCAAAGAAAGCTTCTCTAATTTCGTTGAGCTCTCTCATCTAGCTGGAAAAGTCTGAGGGATGGAAAAACACCCACCATTTTCTCCCAGCCCTTAGATCTCTCTGACTTTAGCAGGCAGTGGCAGGATCAGTTAATTACCTTCTGTAATTTTTTCACCTCCTGGGAACTCTTCCCTTATTACATTGGGTAATTGATAGTGCCTGCTATAGTCATTATAAAACAGTTTCCATCAAAACTCCTCTTTCTATACATTCATAGTTTTCCAAAAACTCATCTTTTGGGCTGAAATGTTCCATGCTCGATGTCTTCATGGAGGAGTAAATCAACTACAAAGCTTGGAAAAGATGGTTGAAAAAAGTTTGAAGGATTGAAATTGAGCTATTACACCTTTGCGGTAGAATATTTGATTTAGTTTGAGGGCACACATAGAAAGATGCACTGCATGTGTATACCTCTTGAAAATGCAAAGTTCAATGTTGTCAATAGAAACTGGTTGGGATTAAGGGTTAGCCCGCCACCCTGCTTCCCATCCCCTTTTCTGTCTGCCTATAGCATTGTTTCTTGGAAGATTGTTTTGTTATCTCAGCTGTGTCACCTAGATTGTGAATTCTTTGGACTTGCAGTGTTGTTGTAGCCATGTGGGTCCCATCCATTTCAGCTGCAATGTCGGAAGGGAGTCATACTGAATATACTGCCTTCCGTCCTACTAATGCATAGACTTGGTAATGGCAGGCTGCTTGCCAGGCTCTATGCCAGCTGCAGTGAGTCTTTCTTTGCTTTTTTTTGTTGAGACTCCCTGTATGTGTTTCACTCCCTGCCACCCTCTCCATTGATCATCTTTTTGATCACTTTTTAAAATCATTTATCACCTTCTCCATTTATCATCTTCCTCCAAACCCTTCAACCCTCCCAAAGCCTCCCCCGAGGAGGACATAAGCGCTATAATATTTGAGGTTAAGCTGAACTTTTTGACCCACAGTATTTTTAAGTGGGTTCAAAATTGGGCCCATCCCTGTTAACTACCCAAATAGAAATTCATCAGGGCTTGGAGATTTACTATCCTGTTTTTCTGAAAGCTAATATAGGATCTTTAATGACCACAGCTTGACACCACCCTATGTTTTGTATCTGAATAACTCCAGCAGCACAGTGTCCCCTATCAGCAAATTAGGGCAGTGCTGGTTGTAAGTTCTCTGAGGAGGGACTCTTCTTTTTTTCTGCCTAGCACAATGGTGTCCTGGTCCATGACTGGGGCACCTAGGTGCTAAGGAAATGTTGTTGTTGTTGTTATTATTAATAATAATCTTTTATGTATTCATAATTTATTTTTGTTATTATGATTAATAATAAAGTCTTAGATGGAAGGATACCTCATAATGAATTGCCAATATCACATGTTTTGCATTAATTTTTATAACAAATTCCTGTAACATATTTATGTATAATTTAAAACAGTTTTATTCTCATTATATTCAAGAAACTGGCATGTATTGCTATTTTACTATTCTTGTACATTATAAAAGCTATGTATATTTAAAATTGTTTTGTTTGGAACTGGAAGTGGAAAGACATTTCAAAAGATAGCTAAAAATCTATTTTATTAGCTGTATGGAGTGATCCAAAAAGACAACCTATTAAAAATAAGTCTTTTAAGTTGTGCCAGGGATGTAACATTTATATGTAACATCCCTGCCATTTATAGATATTGAATAATTCAGCATTTATATAGGAGAGCAACATCCAGGAAACTACCTGGCAAATTACATTCCTTGCACACAAAGTATTTTACATAAAAATATATTATTGAGCAACTTTTCTTAAACTTTTCCCAAAACATAACCCCCCCAATATTAGAACTTGTTCACCTAAAAGATAATGGGATAGATATATCACAAATAACATGTGTCTGTGAATCACAGAGCAATAATCCCATCAAAAGGTTTTGATAGCATCATAAAACATATGAATCTTGAGTGCTTGGTGCACTTACTCCTCAATGGAATTATAGCGCCATAATTCAAATTTTCATTTGTTTTTAATTTTATATAATACACAGATCTATCCAGTCAGGGGGATTATTTTATTTGTTCTCTGTTGTGATTTAAATGAGTGTTAAATCAAAATTCATTTTTCTTACTGTATTTCTTTTGCCATCAAATGCATTTTCCCTTCTCCTTACTTGTTGCTAAGTGAAAATGCCTTACCTTCTCCCAGTCAAAGTATCAGTTCTGTGGGTAGGTGTAAGACTGCTATTACTAAGAATGCTAAGATTGCTAATAGATGGTCAACCGCTCAGTGCGGGCAACACTAGGGTATGCTGGGATTCAACTCCTTTTGCACTGGAGGATTACCCCATGAGAGATCACTTCCTTTAATTTCTAAGAACCCCTTGATATATCACTGAGATAGGAGGGATTTCTTTGGAAATGGTTGCAGCATATCTAATACTATAGTGCATGTATAATTTTATATGAAACAAAAGGGAACAGAGAAGCATGAACAGAATATTTTTCACAATATGCAGTTTTATATTTGAAAAGCATTTGGGCAGGATATGTGACAAAGTTCCTCCTCTACCTTGGTGGGTCTTGCACTTATTGGCAGATTCGCTCGCTTTGGAGATTCACGGCAGCCCTCAGTTTGGCCGTTTTCGTGAACCCACAGTCCAGATCAACGACTCCTGTGTCTGATCAGGAGTTGGGAGGTTTGGGGGGAACGCGGGCCTGCTCTCTGTTCCAGGTTCCAGCGCAGGGCCCGGTGGAATGCTGCTGTGTAGAGTGCCTCCTGGAACAGCTGTGTGACAGCTACAACTCCCTGGGCTACTTCCCCATGGCCTCCTCCCAACACCTTCTTTGTCCTCGCCATAGGACCTTCCTCCTGGTGTCTGATAATGCTTGTACTCCTCAGTCCTCCAACAGTATGCACTCTCACTCTCACTCTCAGCTCCTAGCGCCTCTTGCTCCCAGCTCCTCATACACACACCACAAACTGAAGTGAGCTCCTTTTTAAACCCAGGTGCCCTGATTAGCCTGCCTTAATTGATTCTAGCAGCTTCTTGATTGGCTGCAGGTGTTCTAATCAGCCTGTCTTAATTGTCTCCAGAAGGTTCCTGATTGTTCTGGATCCTTCCCTGTTAGGAAACGGAACGTCTTTTGCTTGCTCCTTAGCTATCTGCTTTCTATTCTTTCCTAAAGCCCCCTGGCCCGGATTTTTCTTACTTTTTGCACCTGCCTTAGTCCCCCCCTGACCGGGCCAGACGCTTTTTTGTTTTTTCTTTCCATTTTTTTGTTTTTTTTTCCCATCTACGTCCTTTGCCGGCCATCCCCCCCACGCCTGCTTTCGGGCGCAGCTATTTGCCTCAGCTGAGCCCCCGGAGGAGGGGGGGGAAGATTGCCGATTTTGCTGTCCGGAGGGGGGAGTGGAAACCCCCAGACCCAGCCGTTTTGCCAGCGGCTCGGACCTTCTAACATTCTTAACATACCGGAGGACTTGGAACACAGCCAACACGGCCGGAGACGGAGATTTCATCGGACAGAAGAAATAATATAAATCATCGTGACGGAGGCCGTAAGATTGAGTAACTTTCTGAATTATACTCTCGTGGGGGGGAGTTTGACTGTGATTACTTGCGTTTGTGGCGGCACAGGGGGTGTGGCGTGGAGACCCCCACCCCCGATCCATCGGTGCCCCTACCCCCCCCCATCGTTATTACAACTGTCACGGCCCCCCCGCAGTCTGTCCCTGCTGGCAATCTGCCATCTCCCTTCGGATCCAGCTGTTTGCTTTGAACTTTGCCTTCCGGACCGGACCTAACAACCGACCAACCGAGACTCTTTGGACAAACGTGTGTGGGTCTGCACCCCCTCCCCGGATTGCTTATCCCACAACTTGCCCCTTTTACTGGACCCCGATTTTGTTCCCCCCCTCCTCCCAGCCCCCCTCCCTCGGCATTTTTTCCCTTCCCGTCCGCAGCCAGCGGAGGGAGGGGCTATTCTGCCTCCCCCCTCCCCTTCCGGTGTCTCCCTGTCTCTCCCTGCTCACAATGGCGGGGAACGAGAGGGGTGAGACTGCTTTAATAAAATTAGTTGTCCCTTCCCCACCACCACCCCAGCCCAACCCCCAAGGTCCCCCCCCTACTACTATTGTTAAGGTACTTGCCACCCCCCCTGCTGGGGCACCGGTAGCAGGAGGCACCAGGGTGATTGCTGCTGCTGCTGCTGCACCCACCACCCCCCCAGATTCTAGGAACCCCCCCCCCGGTTCGCAAGAAGGGCCAGGGCGGGTGGAAGGGAAAGGGCCCCGCTAAAACCACTGAGCCCTCCATGGCGGGAGCTGCCCCCACCGCTGCGGCCTCGTCATCAACCGTGGCGCCCCTCCCAGCGTTTCCCTCCACCAGCTCTGCGATTGTCCCTCCCCCGGCCCCCAGGACGTATGCCCGGGCGGCAGCGGGCTCCCCGCTGCCTGCCGCCTCGTTATCTCGCCCCCCCCCGCCTCTGCCACCATCACCAGCGGCCGAGGCCCTTTCCCCGCCTTGACCAGGAAGCACGGCGTCCGTTGCCTCCTGGTGCCCGCCTCGCCCCACGTGGAGACATACGTGCAGGCGTTGGCGAAGGTGGTGGGACCCACGGCTATTGTGGCGGCCTCCAAGATGTATGGGAAGGTCGTTTTCTTCTTAGCCTCGGAGGATGCCGCCCAGGAGGCGGTGGAGAGGGGCCTGACGGTAGGGGGGGTGTTTGTCCCCCTAGAACCGTTAGAAGACCTGGGCGTTCACCTCGTCCTTACCTCCGTTCCTCCCTTCTTACCCAATGCTGCCCTGTTACCTGCTCTTTCCACCCTGGGGAAATTTGTTTCTGTCATCAGCCCTCTCCCGTTGGGCTGCAAGGACCCCACCCTCCGTCACATTTTTTCGTTCCGCCGGCAAGTGCAGCTCCTACCACCGGCAGGGGCGCGTGACGGAGAGGCGCTTGAGGGGTCCTTTCTAGTCCCCTACGAGGGAGCCCGCTATCGGGTCTTTTATTCTACCGGAGAGGCCCGGTGCTACCTCTGCCGCTCAGCGGGGCATGTCCGCAGAGACTGCCCTTTGGCTCGGGGGGGAGGGGCACCCGAAACCCCCGAGACCCGGCAGGACATCGGCCCCGTTGCTGCCGACGCCCCTGGCTGCCCAGTACCTGAAACCAACCCTCCTCCTACTCGACCCATCGCTGCTCCCGTCCGGGCCCAAGAGATATCTTCCCTACAATGCCCGGGCGAGCAAGGGGTTTCCACCCTTGCTAATACCAACCCAATAGAGCCCATGGAGGAGGGTGTGGCGAGGATATTATCGGGTATAAGAGAGGGCCCTCCCCAAGGAGAAGCCCCCGCCCCTTATGTTGCCCCACCGCTACCTCCCCGAACCCCTAAACCATCGCCTCCGCCCCCCGACACGACCCCTGCTAACCAACCCCCAGATGATGCTATGGAGGGCTGGACCCTAGTCCAGGGGAAGCGAGGCAAGCGGAAGGCTCGAGCTCCGCTGCATCCACCCGACGCGGAAGCCCCCCGGAAGACCAGGAAAGGAGGCACTGCTATCGAGCCTCCCGCCACGGCCGCGAGCGAGATCCATCCGCCGGTGTCGGGAGGGGAAGACGGACTGGCATTGGAGGGCAGAATCCCCCCTCCACGGGAAACCCTCCCCTCCGAGACTCCTGAGGACACCCCTTCTGCCTGGATGCTACCCGAACCCCCCGCGGACCCCGAGGCGGCCGTTGAGGCGGGCCCTGGAGGAGAAGCCCCCGGGGTGGCAGGAGTTGGCCTCTCCTCCGTGTATGCGGAGATTGAGGCCCTGGATTTGCCCCCGGTCACCCAGGGAGGGGATGATTTGCTGCCGGCTGGCCTCGAGCTGGGCAGCCTTACCCCAGCCTCCCTTTCCCCATGCTCCCTCCCCCTTTTTGCCTTCCCGGGTGAGCACCCTGCAGAAGGCGGTCCACCACCTGATGCCGTGACCGCTAAAACCACCAAGGAGCCAGCACCTAGCATTATTGGGAGCCCCTCCCCTTCCCCCTTAACCCTTGATTCTGCTCAGGAGGCACTTTCCTTTAGCTGCTCTCCTCCTGCACCCCAGAACCTTACCCCTGCCCCTGCCCCCACCCCTGCCCCTGCCCAAGGTCCCTCCTCCTGCAATGTTAATGCCGCCCCTGGGGTTATTTCCTTTCCGCCTTTTGCAGACTCCCCCCAGGGAGCAGTCTTTGCACTTTCTAGTCGCAACCCGTTAGGAGTGGCAATTTTTCCCCTGCCATCCCCCTCCACCCCAAGGCGTGAAGTGAATTTAATAACCCCAGCCTGTCAGACGCCCCGTCGGTGGTCCGCACCCTGTCTACCTGCCTTAGCAGACCACGAGGCTGTATTAAGAGGCCCATCAGGGAATACCTTGGGAATTGTAACCCCACCCCCCCATGAGCTGCGGCATGCGCTACGGAAGTTCCTAGAGCACTCCCGTGGCGCCTGCGATAGGGCACAGCTGGCTCTTCGGCTATGGGGGGACTTTGATCAACTCCTCCAGGCCACAAAGGCCCTTATAAAGGAGGGCAAGGGGCAAGGAAAGCGCGGTGCTGCGGCCTACGAGCGAGCCCGCAGCTTCCGCAGCGATCTACTCACCTACGGGATGGGTCATGGGTTGCTGTGCAACCCGCCGAGGGCCCTGAACCCCCCCGCCAATACGAGACCCCCACCCCCCCAGCCCTCCGTATGACGCCTCTTACTATTGCGACCCTGAATACCAGGGGCTGTAGGATGGCTCTCCGCAGGTCCCAGGTGCTCTCTTACCTTCGGGAGGGGAGGTACTCTGTAGTTTTCCTGCAGGAGACCCATACAGACCCGGCCGCCGAGGACAGGTGGCGGCTGGAGTGGGGGGACGGGGTATACTTTAGCCACTTTGCGACCTGGCAGGCTGGAGTGGCAACCCTATTCTCCCCCAACCTACGGCCTGAGGTGCTAGGGGTCAATGAGGCCGTGCCGGGCCACGTGCTGCACCTTCGAGTCCATATGGAGGGGCTCGTGGTTAATTTTGTTAACATCTATGCCCCGCAAATGAGCTCCAGGCGGCCACAATTTTATCAGCAGGTGTCCGACTTCCTCGGCACCCTGGATTCGCACGAGTGCCTGGTCCTGGGAGGGGACTTTAACACCACCCTCGAGGAACGGGACCGCTCAGGGGCCGAACCGAGTCCGGCCGCTGCGAATATTCTCCAAGGGATAGTTGACCATCATTCCCTAGTGGACGTCTGGCGTGACCATCACCCAGATGACACCTCCACGTTTACCTTTGTCCGGGTGGAGGCCCATCGGTCACACCACTCTCGGTTGGACCATATTTACTTATCCCGTTTCCATCTTTCACAGGCCCACTCCTCCGCCATTCGGCCGGCCCCATTCTCCGATCATCATTTAGTCACTGTAACGGTTTCCCTCCGTGCAGAGAGACCGGGGCCGGCCTATTGGCACTTTAATAACAGCCTGTTGGAGGACGAGAGCTTTGTGATGTCCTTCCGGGAGTTTTGGTTGGCCTGGCGAGAGCAGTGGCGTGCCTTCCCCTCGGTGCGGCGATGGTGGGATCTCGGGAAGGTGCGCGCCAAGCTCTTCTGCCGTGACTACACTCGGGGCACCAGCCGACGGCGAAATGCGGCGATAGAGCAGCTGGAACGGGAGGTCTTAGAGATGGAGAGGCGCCTGGCCGCCGATCCCGAGGACCCGTCCCTCTGCGGAGCGTGCCGGGAGAAGCGGGAGGAGCTCCGGGCCCTTGAGGACCACCGGGCCCGAGGTGCCTTCGTTCGATCCCGCATCCGCCTCCTTCGGGAGATGGACCGCGGCTCCCGCTTCTTCTATGCCCTGGAGAAAACGAGGGGGGCCAAGAAACACGTCACCTGCCTTCTTGCGGAAGACGGCACCCCCCTCACGGGTCCGGAGGAGATGTGTGGGAGGGCCCGTGACTTCTACACAAGCCTTTTCTCCCCGGACCCGACCGATCCTGACGCTTGCGAGGTGCTCTGGGAGGAACTCCCCACGGTCAGCGTGGGCGACCGAGACCGACTAGAGCTGCCTCTCACCCTGGCCGAGTTCTCGGAAGCCCTCCGTCGCATGCCCACCAATAAATCTCCGGGCATGGACGGGCTGACCGTGGAGTTTTACCGCGCGTTCTGGGACATTCTCGGCCCAGACCTAGTCACCGTCTGGGCTGAGTCCTTGCAGAGCGGGGTCCTCCCTCTGTCATGCAGGCGAGCGGTGCTCGCTTTGCTGCCGAAGAAGGGGGACCTCCACGATCTACGAAACTGGCGTCCCGTCTCACTCCTTAGCACGGATTACAAAATCGTAGCGAAAGCAATCTCGCTGCGGCTGGGGTCCGTGATGGCGGACGTGGTCCACCCAGACCAGACCTATACTGTCCCGGGTCGCAGCATTTTCGACAACCTCTTTCTCGTCCGAGACCTTTTGGAACTCGGGCGGAGAGATGGTCTATCGTTCGCCCTCCTGTCTCTTGATCAGGAGAAGGCGTTTGATAGAGTAGACCATGGGTACCTCCTGAGCACTCTGCAGGCGTTTGGATTTGGACCTCAGTTTGTGAGTTTTCTCCGGGTGCTGTATGCCTCCGCGGAGTGTTTGGTTAGGCTCAACTGGACCCTGACTGAACCGGTCAGCTTCGGGCGAGGAGTGCGGCAAGGGTGCCCCCTCTCGGGCCAGTTGTATGCTCTGGCGATCGAGCCTTTCCTCTGTCTCCTCCGCAGGAGGATGACAGGGTTGGTGCTGCGGGAGCCGGAGCTGCGGCTGGTCCTGTCGGCGTACGCCGATGACGTACTTCTCGTGGTCCAGGACCCGGGCGACTTGGCGCGAGTGGAGGCATGCCAAGCCATCTATTCGGCAGCCTCCTCCGCCCGAGTCAACTGGGTCAAGAGCTCTGGCTTGGCGGTGGGGGACTGGCGGCAGGTGAGCTCCCTCCCACCCGCACTTCAGACCATCCGGTGGAGTGCGGGTCCACTGCTCTATCTTGGCGTTTACCTTTCCGCCACGCATCCTTCCCCGCCGGAGAACTGGCAAAATTTAGAGGGCGGGGTGATAGAGCGGATCCGGAGATGGACGAGGCTTCTTCGATGTCTCTCCCTCCGAGGGAGAGCACTGGTGCTTAACCAACTAGTCCTGTCCACGCTCTGGTACCGGCTCAACACCCTGGCCCCGGCCCCGGGTTTCCTGACCCATCTCCGGAGATTGACTCTAGAGTTCTTTTGGTCAGGAATGCACTGGGCCCCTGTTGGAGTTCTTCATCTACCCCTGAAGGAAGGAGGGCAGGGCCTGAAGTGTCTGTACACTCAGGTCCGCGTCTTCCGCCTCCAGGCCCTGCAGAGGCTCTTTTATAGTGCAAGTAGTTCGGCGTGGAGCATACTGGCGCACGCCTTCCTGCGCCGTTTCCAAGGGTTTCGATATGACCGGCAGCTCTTTTATCTTTCTCCGAGTGGTTTTCCGCGAGACCTCTCCGGGCTGCCGGTCTTCTACCAGGACCTCCTCCGGACCTGGAAATTGTTTCTAACAACCAGGTCCGTGGCGGCCACCGTGGGGGCAGATCTCCTCACGGAGCCCCTGCTACACAACCCCCAGCTCCGTGTGCAGGTGGCGGAGTCCCGCTCGGTGCGCCAGAGGTTGGTCCTGGCGGAAGTCACGAGGGTCGGAGACCTCCTGGACTACGACCGGAGAGACTGGCTGGATCCCCTTATGCTCGCTCGGCGCATGGGGCTCTCCAGCCTCCGTACCCCCCGGCGCGTACTTCAGGAGGTGAAGGCCGCCTTGACCCCCGCTGCTCGGGCTTATGTTAGCCGAGCCTTGTGCGAGGGCGCACCCCGCCCATCCCTTACCCCAGGCCCGCCGGACCTTTCCATCGGGCCCCCACCCCATAGATCCCAACACACCCCTCACCCTTTCACTGCAAGCCGGCTGCACGAACTGCAGCCGGTTAGCTTTCAAATTGCTTCACGGAAATATTTATATACACTTACGCTTCACACCCTTCACGCCCACACCCTGGTGTCCCGCCCCGATACAAAGTGGCGGGATCTCCTGCCACCTTTGGAGGGTGAGCAACCTCGGTGGGCCAGCCTGTATTCCACCCTGGTCCCAAGGCCCGTCGGGGACATCAGTTGGCGGCTCCTTCACGGAGCTGTGAGCACGGGCGTGTTTTTGACACGGTTTACCCCCATTCCGGACACTTGTCCTTTTTGTAATGTGAGGGAAACCCTGGCGCACGTGTATTTAGAGTGTGCCAGATTGCAGCCCCTTTTCCGGCTCCTCACAAATATTTTATTACGCTTCTGGCTTCATTTTTCCCCCCACCTTTTTATCTATACACTTCCCATTCGTGGCCCCACAAAGTCGCGGGATCTTCTGGTCAGCCTCCTCCTAGCTTTGGCTAAAACAGCCATTTACAAAACCAGAGAGAGGAGGTTGGCCCATGAAACGTCCTGCGATTGTGGGGCCGTTTTCCGATCCTCAGTACACTCACGTATCCGAGCGGAGTTCCTCTGGGCGGCGTCCACCGACTCCCTTGAAGCCTTCGAGGAGCGGTGGGCGCTGTCTGGGGTTCTCTGCTCGGTGACCCCGTCCGGTTCCCTCCGTCTGACCCTTTGATTGAGGGGAAGAGCGAGAGACGCCAGCCCCAGCCATCGCCGCTGTGGATACCATCATTCCTGTCATCTAGGAGGGGTCCTATAATACATGGGTGTCTACCCCCCCCTCCCTAAACCGCCCACCCCGCAGCCGTGCCCATCTTACCGGGCACTCTCAGGAGAGGGAGGATCGGTGACACTGGGCGCGGCACTGGGTAATTCGAGGGGGTGGAAGACCACAAGTGTCGAGGAAGCCCCCCCGCTCTAGGCCACCAGGTAACTCAGGAGGGTGGAAGACCACGAGTGTCGAGGAAGCCCCCCCGCTCTGGGCCCAGGCTAGCCTGAACACTTCTCCCTCCTGAAAGCTGCTGTGTTATACCTTCTGATTGCGTTGTTTTGTTGCATAGTTGTTTTGTTTCCTTTGGTAATTCTGTAAGCGTTACCAATAAACTTTCTTTTTGTTTCAAAAAAAAAAAAAATCCTTCCCTGTTACCTTACCCAGGGAAAAGGGACCTACTTAGCCTGCTCTCCTGCTGCTGCCCTCTGGCCTGGGCTTTCATTGCTTTTTGCCCCTGCTTTTGGCTTCCCCCCGGACCGGGTCAGATGCTCTCCTCCCTTTCTTTTCTTTTTGTTGCTTTTTTTCTTTCTCTGCTGTTGCTAGAGTGCTAGCCGGCTGCCGGCCGGCTCTTAGCCCCCTCCCGCCCGGCCGCACTCGGACGCTGCTGCTGCTCCAGCTGAAACACCCCTGCCCCCGAGAGAGGGGGGGCCTGCAGGCCCGCTTCCCCAGAGGGGGGGAGTGGAAGGACCCAGCCCCCTGACCCAGCAGCTTGCTGTTTGTCTGCGGACCCGTTTCCGGTTGAGAGGATTCTTATCACTTGCTCCAGCATTTGTGGAATGCAAAAAAGAAAGCCCGGAACAGATAGAGAAAAAGCCATCCACCAGAGGAACACCGCCCAGGGAATCTTCAAATCGCCATGGAGGGGGCCTAAGACTGAGTAACTTTCGAACTGTGCTCTCGTGTGGGGGGAGGCCTTGACTGTGTCTTAACTATGTTTGTAGGGACAGAGGGGGTGTGGCACGGAACTGCCCCCCCGATCCATCTGTGTCCTCCCAACCTCCACACTACGATTTTCACCACTGGCCCCTCCACCATCCTTGCTGGCTATTTAACATCTGCCTCTGGACTCAGCTGCTCGCCCTGATTCCACCGCATGGGTCAGAAGCACCAGCCAACCAAACAGGACTCTCTGGACAAGTGTACAGTGGTTCATGTACCACCCCCTGCCCCATGAATTTTCCACCCCACAGCTTGTCCCTTTTTACTTGACCCCAACTCCTGTTAATCATCTGCCACCGCCCCTGCTGGGGCATCGGCAATGGAGGGCACCGGGGTGACCTCCACCGCTGCCATGTCCATCGCCTCCCCAGACTCTAGGGAAGCCCCTCCAACCAGCGGGAAAGGCCAGGGCAAGAAGAAGGGGAAGGGCCCCGCTAAAACCACCGGGCCCTCCATGGCAGGGGCCAACCCAACTGCTGCAGCCCCGCCACCGACCACGGCGTCCTCCCACGCTGCCCCCTCCACCAGCTCTGTGGATGTCCCTCCCTCATCCCCCAGGATGTATGCCCAGGCGGCGGCAGCCCCCCCGCCTGCCATCTCATCATCTCTCCCACCCACTGCCTCCACCACCATCAGTAGTGGCCGGGGCCCCTTTCCCACCATGACAAGGAAGCATGGCGTCCAATGCCTCCTGGTGCCTGCCTCGCCCCACGTGGAGACCTACATGCGGGTTTTGGCAAGGGTGGTGGAGCCCTCGGCCATTGTGGAGGCCTCCAAAATGTACGGGAAGGTCGTTTTCTTCTTACCATCAGAGGCTGCCGCCCAGGAAGCGGTGGAGAGGGGCCTGGAGGTGGGGGGAGTGTTTGTCCCCCGAGAGCCGCTAGAGGACCTGGGCGTCCGCCTGGTCCTGACCTCTGTCCCTCCTTTTCTCCCCAGTGCTGCCCTCCTACCCACCCTTTCCACCCTGGGGAAACCTGTTTCTGTTATCAGCCCTCTCTCGTTGGGCTGCAAGGACCCCACCCTCTGTCACATTTTTCCTTCCGCCGGCAAGTGCAACTTTTACTGCCATCGGCAGCATGTGATGGAGTGGCGCTCGAAGGGTCCTTCCTAGTCCCCCACCAGGGGGCCCGTTACCTGGTGTACTTTTCCACAGGGGAAGCCTGGTGCTACCTCTGCCAGGCATCACGGCATGTCCGGAGGGACTGCCCCTTAGCCCGGCAAGGAGGGGCACCTGGGATCCCCGAGACCTGGCAGGACATTGGCCCCGTCACTGCCGACGCCCCTGGCCGCCCGGTACCCGAACCCGCCCCCGCTCTTCTTTGGACCACCGCTACTCCCGCTCAGGCCCAAGGGGCATCTCCCCTACAACACCCAGTTGAGTGGGAGAGCCCCACCCTCGCTGCTGACAATCTAGTGGGGCCTATGGAGGAGGGTGTGGCAGAGATACCACCAGGCATAGGAGAGAGCCTGCCCCAGGGAGAATCCTCCCTCCCTTATGCCGCCCCACCGTTCCCCCTCCCAAGTCCCTGAGCCATCGCCTTTACCCCCTGACACGACCCCTGCTAACCAGCCCCCAAATGATGCCATGGAGGAATGGGCCCGAGTCAAGGGGAAGCAAGGCAAGCGGAAGGCTCGAGCTCTGCCTCATCTACCCAAGGCAGATGCCCACCGGAAGACCAGGAAGGGGGGCACCGATGCCGAACCTTCCGCTTTGCCCACGAGTGCGTCCCATCCACCGGTGTCAGCCGGGAAAGACGTGGCAGCACCGGAGGGTAGTGTCTCCCCTCCACGGGAGACCCTCCCCTCCGAGACCCTCGAGGAAGCCCCTTCTGTCCTGACGCTACCCGAAGCCCCCGTGAACCCCAAGGCAACCATCATGGTGGGTGCTGGCGGGGAGAAACCCGGGGCAGCGGAAAGTGTCCTCTCCTCCATGTTCGAGGAGATCGAGGCCTTAGATCTGAACCCGGTCGCCCAGAGGGAGGACGACCTTTTGCCAGCAAATCTCGATCTGGGCGACCTCACTCCACCCCTCTTTTCCCCATGCTCCCTCCCCTTAACTGTTGCTCCCACTCCCACCTCCGAGGAGCCCCTGGACTCCTCCACCGACCCGGCTGCTGATGGCATCCCGCTGACGACCACCGAGCCTGCTCAGGTGACAGCTGGTGCCACGAGGCTGGGGCACGAGTCACCAGGGGCACCCCCCGTTGGTGCGGAGCAATTTACTTCCTTCCCAGGCAGGGGCCCTACAGAAGATAATCCACCTCCTGATGCTGTGGCCGCTAAATCCACCACAGAGCATGCGCCCAGTGTCACTGAGAGCTCCCTCCCCACCCCCTTAACCCTTGAGCCTGATTGGGAGGTGCCACCATCTAGCTCTCACCATCACAACGTTGAACACCCGGGTTGTAGGATGGCTCTTCCCAGGTGCCCTCTTTCCTTTGGGAGGGAGGGTACTCTGTGGTTTTCCTGCAGGAGACCCATACGGACCCGACCACCAAAGACAGTTGATGGATGGAGTGAGGGGACAGGGTCTACTTTAGCCATGCCACGGTTCAACAGGCTGGAGTGGCTACCCTGTTCTCCCCCGACCTACGGCCCGAGGTGCTAGGGATCGCTGAGGCCGTGCCAGGTCACCTGCTGCATCTCCAGGTCTGAATGGAGGGGCTCGTTGTTAAACTCGTTAACGTCTATGCCCCGACATCGGGCCCGGAGTGGCTGCAATTCTACCAGCGGGCGTCCGCCTTCCTCGGCACCTTAGATTCTCACGAGTGCCTGGTCCTGGGAGGGGACTTTAATACCACCCTCGAGGAACAGGACTGCTCAGGGACCGAGCAGTGCCCGGCTGCCGCGGACACCCTCCGGGAGATAGTCGAACATCACTCCCTAGTGGACATCTGGTGCGACCACCACCTGGATGACACTTCCACATTCACCTTTGTCCGGGTGGAAGCCCATCGGTCGAGCCACTCCTGGTTGGACCGCATTTATTTATCATGCTTCCATCTCTCACGAGCCCACTCCTCCAGTGTTCGGCTGGCCCCATTTTCTGACCATCATCCAGCCACTGTGACAGCCTCGCTCTGTGAGGAGAGGCCGGGGCTGGCCTACTGGCATTTTAACAACAGCCTGTTGGAGGATGAGGGCTTCGTGACGTCCTTCTGGGAATTCTGGCTGGCCCGGCTAGGGTCTGTGCTGGCGGATGTGATCCACCTAGACCAGACCTACACCGTCCCGGACTGCAGTATCTTTGATAACCTATTTCTGGTTCGGGACCTTTTGGAACTCAGGCGTAGAGACGGTCTGTCATTCGCCCTCCTGTCCCTAGATCAGGAGAAGGCGTTCGATAGGGTGGACCACGGGTACCTCCTGAACACTCTGCGAGCGTTTGGCTTCAGACCCCAGTTTGTGGGTTTTCTCTGGGTGCTGTACGTCTCCGCAGAGTGTCTGGTTAAGCTCAACTGGACACAGCTTCGGGCAAGGAGTACGGCAGGGGTGCCCCCTCTCGGGCCAGCTGTATGCTCTGGCAATCGAGCCCTTCCTCTGCCTCCTCTGCAGGAGGTTGACAGGGTTCGTGCCGCAGGAGCCAGAGCTGTAGCTGGTCCTGTTGGCGTATGCTGATGACATGCTCCTTGTGGTCCAGAACTCGGGCGACTTGGCGTGGGTGGAGGCTTGGCAGGCCACCTATTCAGCAGCCTCCTCTGCCCGGGTCAACTGGGTCAAGAGCTCTGGCTTGGCGGTAGGAGACTGGCGACAGGCGAGCTCCCTCCCACTCGCGCTTCAGACCATCCGGTGGAACGCGGGTCCACTGCTCTACCTCGGTGTTTACCTTTCTGCCACGCATCCCTCTCTGCTGGAGAACTTGGAAAATTTAGAGGGCGGGGTGATAGAGCAGCTCCGGAAATGGACGGGACTACTCCAATGTCTCTCCCTTCGTGGGAGAGCGCTGGTGCTTAATCAACTAGTCCTGTCCAAGCTCTGGTACCGGCTCAACACCCTAATCCCGGCCCCGGGTTTCCTGACCAACCTCTGGACATCGATTCTGGGGTTCTTTTGGTCAGGAATGCACTGGGCCCCTGTAGCGGTTCTTCATCTACCCCTGAAGGAAGGAGGACAAGGCCTGAAGTGTCTGCACACTCAGGTCTGTGTCTTCCACCTCCAGGCCCTACAGAGGCTCTTTTATGGTGCAGGCAGTTCGGCGTGGAGCATACTGGCGCACACCATCCTGCACCGCATCCAAGGGCTTTGATATGACTGGCAGCTCTTTTATCTCTGTCCGGGAGGTCTTCCGCGAGACCTCTCCGGGCTGCCGGTCTTCTACCAGGACCTCCTCCGGACTTGGAAATGGTTTTTAATGACCAGGTACGTGGCGGCCACCGAGGGGGCAGATCTCCTCGCGGAGCCCCTGCTACACAACCCCCAGCTCTGTGTGCAGGTGGCGGAGTCCCGCTCGGTGCACCAGAGCTTGATCCTGGCAGAAGTCACAA
Source organism: Lepidochelys olivacea (assembly GCF_965140295.1). Classification (NCBI taxonomy): domain Eukaryota; kingdom Metazoa; phylum Chordata; order Testudines; family Cheloniidae; genus Lepidochelys; species Lepidochelys olivacea. The sequence continues at coordinate 28,727,170 of NC_140415.1, forward strand.
GAGTTGGAGACCTCCTGGACTACGACCGGGGAGACTGGCTGGATCCCCTGACGCTCGCTTGGCAGATGGGGCTCTCCAGACCTTGTACCCCCCGGCGCGTACTTCAGGAGGTGAAGGCCACTTTGCCGCCCGCTGCTAGAGCTTACCTCAATCGGATCCTGCTTGAGGGCATGCCCCGCCGACCCTCTACCCCAGGCCCACTGGACCTTCTAAATGGACCCCTGCCCCGTAGACCCAATCGACCTCCTCACCCCTTTACGGCGAGCCGGCTGCATGAACTGCAGCCGGTACGCTTCCAAACTGCACCAAGGAAACATCTATAAACGCTCGTGCTCCACACCATTCACGCCCTCACCCTAGTGTCCCACCCCGACACAAAGTGGCAAGACCTTCTGCCACCTTTGGAGAGTGAGCAGCCCCGGTGGGCCAGCCTATATTCCACCTTGGTTCCGAGGCCTGTCGGGGACATCAGTTGGCGGCTCCTTCACGGAGCTGTGAGCACAGGCACGTACTTGGCACGGTTCAACCCCATCCCAGATACTTGTCCCTTTTGCAGTGTGAGGGAAACCCTGGTGCACGTATATTTGGAGTGCCCCAGGCTGCAGCCCCTGTTCCGGCTTCTCACAAATCTTTTATTACATTTTTGGTTGCATTTTTCCCCTCACCTTTTTATTTATGCACTCCCCATCCGTGGCCTCACAAAGTCACGGGATCTCCTAGTTAACCTCCTCCTGGCCCCGGCTAAAATGGCCATCTATAAAACCAGAGAGAGGAGGTTGGCCGATGGAGTTTCCTGTGACTGTAGGACCGTTTTCCGATCCTCGGTCCATTCACGTATCCGGGCAGAGTTCCTCTGGGTGGCGTCCACTGACTCCCTTGATGCTTTTGAGGAGTGGTGGGTGCTGTCCGAGGCTCTCTTCTTGGTGTCCCCGTCCAGCTCCCTTTGTTTTGACCCTTTGATTGGGGGAGAGAGTAAGGGACCCCAGCCCCAGGCATTGCTGCTGCGGACACCACCACCTTAGGGGGGTCCTTTCACATGTGGGTGCACGTGCCCCCCCCGGGTTGTCCACCCCACAGCCTGCCCCTTTTGTTGGGTGCTTTCAGAGGAGGGAATTGTTGGTGACACTCGGGCGTGGCACCAGCTAACAAGAGGGGGTGGCAGACCTTTAGAGTCGATGAAGCCCCCTCGCTCTGGACCACCAGGTAACTCGGAAGGGTGGAAGACCACGAGAGTCAAGGAAGCCCCCCGCTCTGGGTCCAGGCAAGCTTGAACTCTTCCCTCCCCTAAAGCTAATGAGAAAACAACTGTGATCGGTTGCTGTGTTACACATTGCATATGCTGTTGCTTTGTTTTGTAAGTGTGTTATGCAAATAAAAAAAATACCTTTTTTTGCTTCAAAAAAAAATTACTCTCCTGTAGCCATCTGGCCTGACCCTGTCACAGATATTAGCAAGCAGGATGTCATGTCTTACATACAGCCCTGAATGGATGTTATAAAATTTGTTATGGAAGGTGTTTATCTGATCTGTTGTTTCAGATCTAAAAGGTGATTCAGAATCAAAACAGATTTGGGGCGTACAACAGAGATTGCAGTTCAGACATCTCTCTAAAATAGGCCAAACCCAAACACCGAGCCCTATCACCCTGAATGCTGGGAAATCATGAAACTTGGTCTAGATTTTGAACCTTCAGGTTTGGATATGGAGTTCTGGTTCTAACCATTATAAAGATTGTAAACTGGAGCTACTGTCTGGATCCATGATTTTGATTTAGGACAACGTCATGGTATGTCTACACTGCAGTAGGGATGTGACTGCAGTATGTGTAGACCCGAGCTAACTTTGATCTAGCTGGTTCAAACGTATCTTGAGTAACTATAGCAGTGAAACTGTGGCAGCATGAGTGGTGGCTGTTTCAGTATGTATCTAGGGTCCCGGGCTAGCAGGGCTAGATTTTGCATGATAGCTTCATACCTATAGGCTGAGGGGAAGAATGTTCTCTCGGCTGATGACCTTTACCTCCCCACTTGAGAAAAATATTGACATGGAGGCCCTAAGACTTGGAGAAAGATGTAGGCTGATATTGTCAGAATTTGTTTTCCTGTTAGTACAGAGATTGTGGAAGGGTGGCAATGGATGGCCATCTTGGTTAATTAAGATGAAGGGGGAACCAGATTTTTAAGGAGAAGCATAATGATCTTCTGGGCCCTGAGGGCTCAGTGCTGGGAAAGCACAATGCTGGTGGAGGCTCAGTTCTGAGTATTGCAAGTGGGGACAGTAAGTGAGTGATTTTTTAAAAAAAAAAATAAGGACAGGGAGCCCTGAAGATCTTTAGGCCCCAAGGTGGTGACCCAGTTACATGTGTGGAAAGAGAGCTTCTTGTGCTGCTCTCTTGTTTCTTGGCTGGGGCTGCCCATGGTATGACAAACCTTACAGGTGGTTGACAGATCACATTAATTAATAGGCAGCAGGTTTAAAACAAACATAAGGAAGTACTTCTTAACGCTACACATAGTCAACCTGTGGGTTGAAAAAAGAATTAGAAAAATTCCTGGAGGACTGGTCCATCAATGGTTATTAGCCAACATGGTCAGGGATGAACCCCATGCTCTGGGTGTCCCTAAACCTCTAACTGCCAGAAGTTGAGAGTGAACAACAGGGAACAGATCACTCAATAATTGGCCTGTTCTGTTCATTCCCTCTGAGGCTTCTGGCACCAGCCACTATTGGAAGACAGGATACTACTGTCCTGGCACAGTAAGGCCATTCTTATGTTAGGAATTAAAATGCTTTTCTTAATATTAAAATCATTAGGGACTGATAAGAGGATGGCAACAAGTACTTCTTGCAATCAGTGAAGGGACTTAAAACAATCAATAATAGACCAACCAGTTGTTTTGTAGAAGTATATAGACTTGTCAATAGCCTTCCACTCATCTCTAAAATGGATGTTCTTTTAAACATTGTTTGCTTTCTTAATATATCTCATTGGTGTTCTGTCATATCTGCAGGGCTGTTACTTCAAACAGTGGAAAACATTGTCTGGAACATACTGTCTTAAGTACAAATGATCTGAATAAATATTTGCTGATTAGAACATACCGGTTCAATAATAACAGATGTTTTGTAAAACATTTTTACTAACTTAATTTAAAAAAGCATCTTCATTATGTATCTTTAAAAACAAAACCCACACATACTTAGAAAATGTAATGGGTAGGTTGTGAAATATCCTTTGACAAACTATCTATGAATGTAGTGCATCTGCTCTTAACTACTCATTTTGTTAATTATCTGCCTCCAAAATGAAATATGCATTTCAACTAGTGATGAGCAAAGGAAGTGATGGGGGTTAGGTGGAAATTTTCAAAGTTACAAAGGACAGTTAGGTGCCTAGCTTTCATGGAGTATAGGCAGAGCTGGTGGCAATACCTAGAGTTAAGGTTCCCAATATTTTCCACTGTAAGACCTTGTTTTCAGTGGTGCACAACTCTTCCAAATTTTTACTGTTGGACCTAAATTTTTTCATGCCAGGTGTCTGCCTGAGGTTGAATCTATGTGGGAAATTTCAGCGAAAACGGTTCAACCATTTCCAGGAATGAGAATTTGTTAAATTTGTTGATGTCTATGTTAAAAACAATTCTTCTAACTGTTTTGGTGAGAAGTTCTAATACCTACTTGTTTGAATTAGGAACCTGAAGCTTGGTGAGGGTGTCTCCCTGATGTCAGGAATGTGCCTTTTCACATCCCGTGAAAACTCGCCTAAATATAGCCAAGTTATACACCTCTGAAAAATCACGGTTTGCACATTTAAGGGCTGGAGAAAATGCCTGATGGTGAGAGACTGAAAAGAGCTTAACCGGTTTGGTTTATACACCAAAAAAAAAAAAAAAAGAGAGAGAGAGGGATGAAGAGCTGGCTTGATTGCAGTGTATAAGTACCTTCATGGGGAGAAAACACTGAGTAATAAAGTAGTCGTTAATCGAATAGAGAAAGGCATAACAAGAACCAAAGACTGGAAACTGAAGCCAGACAAATTCAAATTAGAAATAAGGCATACATTTTTAACACTATGGTTGAGTAACCATTGGAACAAACTACCAAGGAAAGATGGATGGATTCTCCATCTCTTGCTGTCTCCAGATCAAGACTCGATTGCCTTTCTGAAAGATATGCTTTAGCCAACAGAAGTTATTGGGCTCAAACCAGGGCAAGTGGGTGAAATTTCAGGGCCTGTGATATACAGGTGGTCAGACTAGATGATCTAATAGACCCTTCTTGTCTTTAACCCTATGAAACATGCTCAGAAGAGACTTGTTAAGAGTTTGTTAGCTAAATTCTATGAAGATTCTGTCTACACAGAACATGATCCTTCTCACAGCTCCTATGCATGACTGGACTACGCATCCCCACAGAGTAACTGAGCATGCTCCAGCTATGAGTATGGTGGCTGAACAGAACTTTCCCTTCTGTTGCTATCTCTGACTGATATGGACTGTTGTCATGCCAGGCACAGGAACTGAGAGCAGGGAGACTGTCAGTCTTTATCTCCTTCTGCTGGTACCTAGGTAGTGAACAGAAGGAGGTAGCTGCCAGACAAGGGTGAGAATGGTGTGAAGAGGATGAAGAAACGCAAAAAAAGGGGGCAGTTAAGAGCAGGAGCTGTGATGGAGGAAAGAAACAGGAGTGGTGGCCGCAAGGAAGGATAGGAAGGCTAGAACATGGGCAGGAACAGAGGAAGGGACAGGAGCGAGGAACAGAGACCAGGGAGAGAACATCTGGGGCATGAGTTGGAGGGAGGACAGAGGCAGGCACTGGTTGGGGAGAAGGGGACAGGGAGAGGCTGGAGAAATGTGGCCCAAAAGTCTATAACCACTAGACACACTCTCCTTCAGAACATGGAATTAGACTCAGCATTCCTGACTTTCAAAATTCCTTTGCTATCAGCAAATAGCTATGAAACCTACTGACAAAGTGTGTGTGTGTGTGTGTGAGCCCCTCCAGTGGCAGGTATACCTAAAGGATACATGTTTTCTGCTGCTAGCAAATACTCCATTAATTAGCTCAAGTGGTAGAGGACTGTGCTGCGAATTTGAAGGTCCCAACCTTGCTGATGATCCATGTGGGGGAAGACTGATAAATATAGTTCCGTACAATAGAATTTCAGTTTACTGTTATAAAACTGGGAATGATTCTGGTTTATGTAGTGACAGAGGCAGAGAACTCAAGGAAGAGGAAAGGATGGTTTTGTGATTAAGGCAGTTGAATGCTGCCCTGCGGAACTGGATTCTTTCCCTGGCTGTGTCACAGAATTCCTATGTGATGCTGGACAAGACACTGAAACCAAACTTTTCACTGTCCACTCTGTGCACTTCCTTTTCTGGGTGTCCAACTTGAGACACCTCGGGTTTGACTTGCAGAGGTACTGAGCACTTACATCTGTAATTGAGATCAATGGGAGTTCTGCCCTGAACATATAAAATAAGTACTCTGAAAAATCAGGCCCCTGGCTTCTTAAATTGGGCACCCAAAATTAGTTGACACTTCATCAATTTTTGCCTTTATACCTCAATTCTGCATGTGTAAAATGGAGATAATACCACCTAACCTCACTGGGATATTGTGAGATAAATTGATTAATGTTTATGAAGCACTAAGATGCTATGGTTAGGACACTATAGAAAAGCACAAGAGGAAGTTAATTATTCTGTATTCAGTATAAGGTTTATATGTTATGCAGCAAAGGAATCATGGGGCCACACATTAAATGAGGAGGATAAAAAGAAATATTGAATAGCCACCCGTTTAATGAGCACTATTCATTCTGTGCACAGAATGAGCCAGGAATCCTGATATAATTGTGTAAGTAAAGACTGTATCATAATGCATATACACAATGGAGCTGAATGAATATGTTCAAAGTGCCACTCCCATTGACTTAATTTGCAGCTCTGAGTGCTCAGCGCCTCTGCAAATCAGGCTCCAGAGACTCAAGATGGGCATCCACAAAATGAGAAAAAAATCTGATGATATAATTAAAGATTCTGTCTTAATGCACAAAAGGACTGAATGAAGGTTCTACTGATTTTGCAACCTTAATATTCTTTTAATTTTCTTCTTAGCATATGCACAATGTGCCTCAAATGGCACATGACCAGGATTCATCACTAAATTTGGTCCACTGGTTGGATCATTAGATTCCCTGGCTCAGGCCGGGTACTGACGGGAAGTGTGATGTGAACAAAGCTGAGTGAGCTCAACTAGGAGCTGTGAAATTTAGTATGCAGATGATATTGCCTTAGTTGGTGAGACTATTGACCAAATATAGCTAATGGTGGAAGAGCCATGAAAAACTGCAGAATCTATGGGACTTAAGATTGATGGTGATAAACCAAAAGCTACGCTTGCCTCCTATTAAGTGGAAATCAATGACCTGCCAATGCTGCATGTAGATGGCAATAACATTGAATGGGTGGATAGTGTTATCTATCTGTGTAGCTGATTGACAGCAGGAGGTTCTATATCCCAAGAAGTCACACGTTGGATTGGTCTTGGCCAATTATTTATATGCACAATAATATTCTGAGTCTTTTTCCTTTCTAAAATACATGACATCATCCAAAGTTTGATTGATCAACTGAAGCAAGCTAAGAGAAGTGCATAACTGACATAGTGTAAAGTGGGATAACGCAGAAAAAGACACAGCATGGTGTGTATGTTAGAGCTGGCTAAGGAAGATCTATTAGTAGCAGACCACAGCAACACTGCGATGATTCTGTTCTCAGTTACAATGGTGGAGAGTTGAGGCAACTGTTTTGCAAAAGATGTAGCACATAAAAATGACAACTGAGGAAGAAACATGGGAGACAATTAGACCATTCATAATACAGAAATTGCTGTTATCTTGAATAGCCCAAAGTCAAATGATCAGATTAAATAATAACAATAACATTAAGACTGTTATGAGGAAAGACTGAGAGTGCACATGCTTATTACAACCACTGGTGACATAAAAGTGAACATCACTAGAGAGAGGCTTCATATTTCTCTATCTAAGAGAGAGAGAATAATTCAGGGGGTGGTTTTTAGTATTACAGGGGAATAATGGATTTACTAAAGCAGCATAATTTTCTTTTGCAAATACCATAGAGGATTCTCCCAAATACATATTTTTCCTTGCCCTTTGTGTTGACATGGTGCCTCAATCAGTCATATATACCCGAGTTTATTCCTTTTTCTCATCAACTTTAGTCCTTAACCAAGTGCAAACATGATACTTCAAAGCCTTCTAAAATGCATTACATAATATGATCGCTCTAATTAAATAGAGACCACTGATTTTCCCATTCTCTGGCTTTTTCACTATCATATTTAGTTAATATGACATTATCTAGGTTTTGGATCCTATATGCTTTATTTTGAGAGGACCGGGAATATTTCTTACATATTGAGCTTTGAGGTAGTTGTTATCAAATTCAAAAATTAACCACTGAATAAATGTGTAGCTAAACCTAAATGTGTTCTTCAGCACCTATTGCCTTAGTCACTAGATGGCATTATAAAATTTTACAAACCTACAAACCCAAACATCCAGATGGGTTCCCTAGTTGCAAAGTCTTAAACCTTTCATGTGATGAGAGTGACTTACTGAGTTACTCTGCTCTGGCTGGTATAGTTCGGCACATCCAGTGCTTCCCCTCACTGGCAGAGAAATCCTGCAGGTTTCCACAGAGAGGATAGGGTGCAAGGTGTTTCTCCTCTAAGTATGATTAACATGTGCATTTACCTGCTGAGGGCACAGTCTACACTAGCTGGCTCTGAGGATGATTGAACACATTTCCCAGTCTGCAGACCATGCCTCCTTAAGGACATAATGCACACACTGGCATGTTATTCAGACCCCGCTTCTACCATGCTGAGGTGCATTATTTACTCCTGAGGGCATTCTGTGCCAAAAAATTAAAAAGGCTGCACACAATATTTTAAAATTCTGCAAAATTCTGCAAGTTTTATTTGTCAATAAATAAATGCAGAGGCTCCAGCATGGCAGTGGGGAGCACAGGCCACTGGCTGCATGAAGGGGCTCAGTGTGGGGGGGAATCCAGGTGTGGGGTGAGAGGATTCTGTGCGGGACAATCTGGGTGCAGGCAGCTCAGTGTGTGGGGAGGTATAGTTGTCGGGGGATCTGGATACTCATGGGGGGCGGTTCCAGCTGCATGGGCAATGGGACTCTGCAGGGGCTTCCAGGTGAAGGTGGTTGGGGCTCATCAGAGGGGTATGGGATTGGGGGTCTCAGTGGTGGGGGGTCTGGGTAATGGGGGAGTGGGGCTTGGTGGGGTGGGGGTCTGGGTGCAGCTAATTGGGGGTCAGTGGCTTGGGGTCTGGATGTGGGTGCCCAGGATGGTGCAGGAGGTGGGGCATCAGGGTTGGGGTTTGAGTGCAGGGAGCTCAGTTGGGGGTGGTCTGGGTGCAGGGGTGGGGGTCTGGAGGAAGGGGATCTGGGTGCAGAGGGGCACCAGATGCAGGGGTTAAGGTTCAGTGGAGTGGGGTTTGGGTATGGAGAGCTAGGTGGGTTCTGGGTGTAGGGGGTGAGGCTTGGTGGGGGTGTCTGGATATGGGAGGTCCAGATGCAGGGGGGTTGGGCAGATGGGGGAGGAGCTCCCCATACAGTGACCCCTCCCCCCACAGCTGTGGGGTGATGGGGACAGGTAGAAGGGGAGGATGCTGAGATTCTGGCAGCTGGGGGAGGTTTCTGGGGGTCGGTCTGACACAGCCCTAGCCACTCCTTGCAGGGGAAGTCCCATCCTCTCGTGCTTCCAGCCCAGATGGGACTAGCAGCTGATCCTGGCTCAGGGTAGGAGCCACTGGCTGGGGTGTCCCCAACCCCTCAGTGATTTACCTCTCCGCCAGCTGCTCCGGGTGCCTGAAACAATGCACTGCTAGGGAGACTGCATGACTGCTCTTCCAGCTTCCTTTTGATTCCCTGTCAGAACATCATTTTTCTTCAGGGAAGCAAATAAATCTGCAGGTTACATTAAGTCTGCGCATGTGAGGTGGTGCAGAATTCCCCAGGAGTAATTATCAAAGAATTGTTCCTTGCCATTTGCAATTGTAAGCGGGGGAATAGTTCCGCTCTTGTGGGAAACTTTCCTGGCTTCTGCACTACCCCGGTGAAGTGGGCTAGCGAAAGGATCTGAGTCCTCGCTCCCACTTCCTTTACCTAGTGGCCTCCCTGCCCTTGAGGACTCCCCTTCCACTCTCTTGTCTGGCAGAGTCCCTGTAACCCCGACAAGGCTGGGCCCAGGATTCCGGGGGGCTCAACCCCCAACCCTGCTGTGGTCACCTAGGATAGGGGCTAGGGTGTCCCCACTCCGGGGTACACTCTTTCTGCACTCGGCACTTCTCTGACCCCCTGACCATTACATCCAAGTTAAGGCAAATGCAAGTTATTTAATCAGCAATTAATTTTAAAAAGAATAAGGGAAAATGGGAAAGGTTAAAGGAAACACATCAACCCGCTCTGTGGCAAGGAACATCACAAACAGTGTCTCTGGAATGTCAGGGCAGTTCACAGTCTGGTCCTTGTAAGTCCCAGGCCTTCTTCTCAGGCCCTGGCTGGACATTTGCTGTGGTGGTGGCCACATGCTCTCAGGCTCTAAGTGGTAGGACCCTTCTTTCCAGTGTCGCCCCCGCCCCGTCGGGGTTACGATCCAAGCCTGGCCTGCAGAGTCTTTTGGCTGAGGCGTCTCCCTGTGCTGGGCCCACTGCCCAGGGTCCCCCTCGCTCTCCCCAGCTGCTCACCGCACCCAGCTCCAGACTGGCTCCAGCCCCAGCTGCACCACTCTGTCTCTGCACTGCTGCTGCTGCTCTGCCTCCAGCTCCCTGGGCTGCTTCTTTGGCCCCTCTGCCTCTGATTGCTGCAGCTCTGCTGCCAGGGCAAGTCTGCTCTCTCTGGGCTGTGCCTCTGGCTTTGGGGCTGCAGCTCTGCTCCCAGGACAGGGTCTGCTTTCTCTGGGCTGCTTTTCTGGTCTCTCTGGATCTGGCGCAGTTCTGCTCCCCAGCTCAGCTTGGGGCCCTGCTTTCTCCTCAGCTCGGCCCCACTCTGTCTGACCCAGGCAATTCCAGCTCACACGGAGGATGGGACCTCCCTGACCTCCTGACTAGCCTGCTTGCCCTGTCATTCATGCTGACCTGGAGGATTGGCCTCTCCCCATTGTTCCTGGGGGCTGTCAGTCTCAGGGTCCTGATTCCCCATCGACCCTTCCCCCTTTTTAGTAGTGGGAGCTAGCAACTAAAACACCCCCACTGAATGTTAGTAAGGGGGCAACAGTCCCCTTACACATGGGGAAAAGTGGCTCTCTATTCTCCTTGGCATGTAGAAGTGCAACATGGAGCATGGCCGATCTCTTAATCTTAGTATATGTTTCTATTTGTTATTAACTGAACACTCCACATCTTAATTCATTAATGTCCTGGGAAATAGAGTCTTTCTTTTATGTCAGCATTGCAAGTGTTCCTTCCTGAATGACTCCAGGGCACATACAGTACTTTCTACACTGACTCATGAGAGATGTTGCAACCACATGAAGCTTTAGACATGACCTAGACAAATCATGCAAATGCATTCAGATGGTTGATTGGCAAATAAAATTCAGCACAGACCAACAAAAGATGAAAGTCAATGTAATGCCTAACAAACGGTGGGAATAAATTAGAGCTCATTGAAATAGTCATTAAGAATAAATTACCTGACATACTTGTCTGTTTTTTTTTTATTGGTGAATTGTTCGTGAGCAGATCCTAATTTCTACAAAAGTAGTAGTAGTTGTTGTTGTTAGGGGGCTTATTCCTTCACCCACTTACTTCCCTGGTCCTTCTCGCATGAACAAAGAGCAACGATACCCGAAGTCCAAAGGTGCAAACAATTCGATGTTTATTGGGGTGAACTCCCAGCAAGCAATTATTCCTTAGTGTCCCCCTTCCCAGCTCTGACACCACAGAGCCTTGCCTGTGTCCCTGTTCCCATTCCCCCCCTTAGCAAAACACGATTCCAATCCCCTACCCCCATTCCCTGTTCCCATTTCTCCCACACCCCTTACTTCCTGATTGACTGGAAACTATATAGTAAAACTTGAGTTCTGCTTAGCTATACCTTAACCAACCATTTTACTGAAATTTAACTAACCAGTCCTAACATATTGTAACATAGTTCTCTAACTAAATATATCCCAGCACCTTAATTAGTTTACACCCAGCAAAATTAATTATACAGCAGACAGAAAAAATCACAGAACCAGACAGAGATTATACAGACAAACAATAGGGAAATGGGGACTGCAGTGATGGAACAACAAAGAAATGAGGATTTCACATCCCAGCTATTGATAAGTGAGTTCTTGACAGACAGGATGCTATCAAACTAAGTTTCCTTTTACATCTTCTAGGCTCCTCCCTTTATCTGGAGGTGATAGGCATTATCAGGACAGGACTGAATTCCTAACAGCCCAAAGCACCTTATTTCATTGTGACTAATTTGGAATGTAAGGACGTGACCACTCGCTTCCCAGCTTATGCCTGCCTCTGCTGCTTAGCCAAAGGCATTAGCCTAAGAACAGGTTTCAGAGTAGCAGCCGTGTTAATCTGTATCTGCAAAAAGAAAAGGCGTACCTGTGGCACCTTAGAGACGAACAAATTTATTAGAGCATAAGCTTTCGTGAACTACAGCTCACTTCGTCGGATGCATTCAGTGGAAAATATAGTGGGGAGATTTTATACACAGAGAACATGAAATAATGGGTGTTACCATACACACTGTATCAAGAGTGATCAGGAAAGATGAACTATTACCAGCAGGAGAACGGGGTGGGGGGGCGGCGGGGCAGAGGGAAACCTTTTGTAGTGATAATCAAGGTGGGCCATTTCCAGCAGTTGACAAGAACAGTGCGGTGGGGGGGGGAGGGAATAAACAAGGGGAAATAGTTTTACTTTGTGTAATGACACATCCACTCCCAATCTTTATTCAAAACTAAGTTAATTGTATCCAGTTTGCAAATTAATTCCAATTCAACAGTCTCTCATTGGAGTCTGTTTTGGAAGTTTTTTTGTTGAAGAATTGCAACTTTTAGGTCTGTAATCGAGTGACCAAAGAGATTGAAGTGTTCTCCGACTGGTTTTTGAATGTTATAATGCTCGACATCTGATTTGTGTCCATTTATTTTTTTACGTAGAGACTGTCCAGTTTGGCCAATGTACATGGCAGAGGGGCATTGCTGGCACATGATGGCATGTGTCACATTGGTAGATGTGCAGGTGAACGAGCCTCTGATAGTGTGGTTGATGTGATTAGGCCCTATGATGGTGTCCCCTCAATAGATATGTGGACACAGTTGGCAATGGGCTTTGTTGCAAGGATAGGTTCCTAGGTTAGCGTTTTTGTAGTGTGGTGTGTGGTTGCTGGTGAGTATTTGCTTCAGGTTGGTGGGCTGTCCGTAAGCAAGGACTGGCCTGTCTCCCAAGATCTGTGAGAGTGATGGGTCATCCTTCAGGGTAGATTGTATATCCTTGATGATGCGTTGGAGAGGTTTTAGTTGGGGGCAGAAGGTGATGGCTAGTGGTGTTCTGTTATTTTCTTTGTTGAGCCTGTTCTGTAGTAGGTAACTTCTGGGTACTCTTCTGGCTCTGTCAGTCTGTTTCTTCACTTCAGCAGGTGGGTACTGTAGTTGTAAGAATGCTTGATAGAGATCTTGTAGGTGTTTGTCTGAGGGGTTGGAGCAAATGTGGTTATAACGTAGAGCTTGGCTGTAGACAATGGATTGTGTGGTGTGGTCTGGATGAAAGCTGGAGGCATGTAGGTAAGTATAGTGGTCAGTAGGTTTCCGGTATAGGGTGGTGTTTATGTGACCATCGCTTATTAGCACTGTAGTGTCCAGGAAGTGGATCTCTTGTGTGGACTGGTCCAGGCTGAGGTTGATGGTGGGATGGAAATTGTTGAAATCATGGTGGAATTCCTCAAGGGCTTCTTTTCCATGGGTCCAGATGATGAAGATGTCATCAATGTAGTGCAAGTCTCTAAGGTGCCACAAGTACTCCTTTTCATTTAGCCTAAGAACAGGGCCTCAGACTCACAGTAAGAGAAGGCCCTTACACCGGCAGAGAGTGATTTTGATTCTTTCTTTTATACCTCTATAACTAGCTAAGTGATAAGAATACACCTAAATTCTTAAAGTATAGGCCTGTGCAGACAGGCTTGAATATCTATATCCTAACACTGTTCACAGGAATTTGATGCATAGTTTCTAAGAACAAACCTCAGCCTATAGATGGTTTTGTCTGTTGAATGTCTCTAGTTAATCTCTATTCATAGTGGGCGATATTCACCCTGCTGCTGGGAACCAACTCAAGGCCTACGCAGCACTTAAGTCTCACGTAAGCCTTTGTCCTGGGCCTTCTCCTAAGGATGAATTTAATCCAGTGTGCAATCTCACCTAAATCACAGAGGGGTTTCAGTGATTCAAACAAGCTAAACAGAAGAATAATAAAGGATTAATGACACATTTCCAGTGCACTTTTTGGACAACTCATTATATATGTGAAATGTTCCTAACTCTTGATCTGGGCATACTTTTTAAGTATTTCAGTGAAAAGTTACAAATTGTTCAGCATATTTTTGCCATTTCAATCAGTTCTACTTTCAGGATTTATATACTGTGATGGGGCAAGGCCAGATGGCTATAGAAAAGTAGTGGGAGATAGATATATTAGCTCCAGGCTAAACAAAGCCCTAGTACCAGGTGAAGTGAAATGGAAGCTGCTCCAGGTCAATTAAGACACCTGGGGCCAATTAAGAACTTTCCAGAAGGCAGGGAGAATGCTAGGTTGATTGGGACACCTGAAGCCAATCAGGGGCTGGCTGAAACTAGTTAAAAGCCTCCCAGCCAGTCAGGTGGGTGTGCATGTCATGAGCTGTGGAAGGAAGTTATGCTGTTGGAGAGGCTGAGTAGTACACACCATATCAGGCACAAGGAAGGAGGCCCTGAGGTAAGAGTGAAGTGGAGCTTGAGGAAGTGAGGGCTGCTGTGGGGGAAGTGGCCCAGGGAATTGTACATGTCATGTTTCTAAAAGGTCAGCTACCATAGCTGATACTATTAGGGTCCCTGGGCTGGAGCCTGGAGCAGAGGGTGGGCCTGGGCTCCCCCACTCCACCTTTGTCCCCTGATTAATCACTGAGACTGGGAGACAACAGAGACTGTGCAAGGAAGGATAACTTCTCCTCACCTCACTTGCTGGCTTATGATGAAAATGGCTCAGTAGACTGTGACCCTTGTCCCTAGAGAAAGAAGGGTTACGTGGAGGGTCACAGTGAGCCTCTGAGGCTAGTGAAATCTGCCAGGAAATGTGGGACCCATGGAGGCAAGGACAGAGCTTTGTCACAATATATTTACATAAATAGACTGGCATTCTTCTAAATACTTGTGAATTTCAAATAATGTGACCCTGGCTATAACAGCAAAGTGATCTCTCCATAACTTTTCACATAAATATTTGCAAATTACCTTTTTAACTATGCAGTCTGCTCTAATGTGAATACTCCTGACAGTCCATAGGGGGCAGGTGAGGATTATATAGGAAAGGCTAGACTGTGCAGTCAGTATGTGAGAATTTGACATGGCTCCATTTATCATATGGACCTAAGCCAGATGTTCTATATACCTACATATTTATATGGTCTTCATCAATCAAGGTATGATTTATTTATTTCTTCAAATGCATTATGGAGTTCCTTTTTCAGATAAGGAAAGGATAACATTGGTAAAGGTTGCCTCATAGATTAAGGCTGACGTCAAATGTTAAATTGTGCAATTGAGGTTTATCTAAAGGACTATTATTTATGTTTCTCCCCATCTTTTGTATCGTACCCTTAACTGTTTTATTATACTGCCACGACAGATGAGGCTTTAATAACTCAGCCATTCATTTTGGACTGAAATATGCTATACAGTTTCTTTGCCTAAGAGGTGCATAGTTTTATCGTTTTCTGTGATGGAATTTGCACTCATGTCAAGTTCAGACAAGGCCCTAAGACCTTGTTTTTATATTCAGGGGTTACAAAATTTGCAGGTATATGTAGATATATTATATCAGTCTTCTGAGTGTGGAAGGAACAGTATGTATCTTCTCTGCTCTTCCCAAATGGCAACAGGACGCTTCAAAACAATCAGTCTTTGCATTTGGTGAGGCAGGGAGTAAACAGAGTTGTCAAATCCAATCATTCAGATGTATTAAATGCTTCTTGCAGCATTAATTGGGGGTGGGGGGAGTCCTTTGTGCTATCTAAAGAGCTCCCTAAGATAAAAAAGCCCAAGAAAAATAAACAAATATTTGCATGCATTCAGGTAACACAAGAACTCTAATTAGCAAATGGTGCTGTAAAGAAAATGTAAAAACATGCAAAGAGCATTTAAGCGGAAAATAGAAAGTGAGTTTTACCCATTAGCTTTGTCATGTTGTAAAAAACTTTAGAACAAACTCCCAAACCAGGGAAATCTGGTCTTACTTGGAATTTTGTAACAAACCCCAAAGGTGGGTCTATTTTGTGGAAAGTCTCAGTTTTGCTTTTTGAGTTATCGAATTGGTTTAAATGCTAAGATGAAACTCAGTGGGCACAAATCCTTGCAATTACATTCTTGCCACCATACCCATCCCCCTGCCCCAAAAAAAAGAGGAAAAAAAAGCTTTGACTGAATCCTTTCCATCCTCCTCATTCTTAATCTTGCCCTGAAAGTTTCCAGCTTCCTGGTTGGCCAGTAGAGTGTTTTGCAGGACTCTTCTGTCCGGTAGACTTCTGGGAGACTGACTAGATGACCTAATTTTTTTTGTTCAATTCTTAGTCTGTGATTACTAGTTAAGATTGCAGTATTCTGAAGAAAACATAAGGCACACTACTGTACCGTTGCTCAATACTCCTTTGGAGCTATTAGTGTTCTTGTGTTTTTCTTCAAAAGGAAAAATATAAATAGTGAAAGGTTTCAGAATAACAGCCGTGTTAGTCTGAATTCGCAAAAAGAAAAGGAGTACTTGTGGCACCTTAGAGACTAACCAATTTATTTGAGCATGAGCTTTCGTGAGCTACAGCTCACTTCATCGGATGCATACTGTGGAAACTGCAGAAGACGTTATATACACAGAGACCATGAAACAATATCTCCTCCCACCCCACTCTGCTGGTAGTATGAGTATGCACAGTACTCATCCGATGAAGTGAGCTGTAGCTCACGAAAGCTCATGCTCAAATAAATTGGTTAGTCTCTAAGGTGCCACAAGTACTCATTTTCTTTTTATAAATAGTGAAAGTATTTTCATATGTGTCCAATTGACTTCTGCTCCAGAAAAAGCTGCCAATAAATTAATATCTGTAAATTCTAAGCACATGACAATTTTAATTTGTGTATAAATGTCAACATTTATTCATTACAGATGGCAGACTCTCACACATCGAAAATATAGACAGGTATATTAGTATTGCAGAATAGATTAAAATAGAGTTGTTGTCTTCCCGAAAGTTGTCATTTCATTATTGGAACTGAAGTATTAAATTCATGCGTATGCACATATCAGCATCAGTACAGATACAGTGTTCTGATAAGATTGCTAATAGGTTAATCGGTGATGAAATAGTCCAGCAGTTTCCTGCAACCCCTGCTTTACTGTGAATTACAAACCTATCAGCAGCTGCTCAGTTTATCAAACTCTGTTTTCAGAATATGAACAAATCCTCTAGGCTGAACAAATAGCTATATTATTAATTCACTTACCAAAAGAGGGGTGTTTTTTTGTTTTTTTAAAAAACACTCTGGTATTAGTATTCTTTATAAGTGTGATACAGGAGGGCCAGGGAGCAGTGGGAGTGTGCTAGAGGGGAAGTATATAAACTCAAGGCTAATTAAGTCGTGGTTCCCTGTAGACTAGGGAAGGTGGCTGCAGGTTAATTGGAGCACCTGCAGTCCATTAAGGCCCTGTTAGGAACCTAATAAAACCCCCTGCATCAGGCAGACAGGGGAGGAGGAAGGACTAGAGCTTGGACGTGTGCTGAGAGATTTGGAAGACCTGAGAATTTAAGTAAGGGAGACCCTGCCCAGCAGGATAGGGAGAGTCCCTTCCCCTCAGCATCTAAGGACTGCCAGGGGGGACCTAAGGGGGATGAGGGTAAGAAATCCTCAGAGGTTGAGAGGGGCTGGGACTCCGAGCAAGGAGCAAACCCAGACCCCTTCCCTGCTTCCTCCTCTACCACCTTCCTGGGCAGTAGCAGTGCCCTTGGCACCCAGGAGCAGGGGCAAAGGGTGGCATCTTAGTGCCAAGAAAAGCGCAGGACCCACCAGACTAAAATTGGCCATCTTGCCACAATAAGTAACTGGAGATTGGGAACTGAAATCATCCTAATCTCTCCCCCTCTGCCCTTTCCCAAGAATTAGAGATACTAACGAGACTCTACTGGGGAGCACCATTGTCCTGACTGGCAACTGTCAATAACAGTAGTCCTATGATTGAGCCCTCCCATCATATCAGTGCTGTCATAGAAAACCAATCAGAAGTTCCATTAGTGTTAATTATTTTTAGAGCTCATTGTAGCACCCAAGATGTGCTAGGTTCTTGCCACTGTTCATTGAATCATAGAAATGTAGGGCTGGAAGGGACCTCAAAGATCATCTAGTCCCACCTGCATGCTGAAGCAGGACCAAAAATCTCTAGAAGGAAGAGAAACCCTTTGTCCTGAAGGTCATACAGACAACATTATCCTTTTGTCATACCAACATGTCACTTTTCTATGCTTTGTTATATTTTATTTAACTTGATGATCGTTTGGGTCAAGTCTATAATGTCTCTGCTTCTCCATATTTTTTTTTCCCTTTGTGAGTTCAGTCTTGGCTTTCATTTCTGAGATGCTGCCACCCAGCTCCACATCCACCCTAATTTACTCCATCTGTCTTTCTGTTAGTTATCCTGGTGTGCTGCTAAAAAACTAGGGCTGTGATTCCCCTATTCGTGAACACATACTCGTACTTGTTCTCATCGAGCAAGCACACATGCAGTGTAGCCATGGTCGCAGAGGCACAGCTGAGCTATGCCGAGTACATAACCACAGGTTTAAGATGGTACAGGAACAGGGGAATCACACCCCTGGCTCATTGTGTACACATAGCCATAGATGTTACACCTACATCATAGAATCTTCCGATGTTCCATAGCTGTTCCAATCTTAGTAGCATTTATACTTGAATCTTCAAAGTGCAGTCCAAATACCTCAGACACCAATTAGCATTTCTCTTCAGTTGCAGAGACCATCTTTCCTACACTTATCTGGATGCTGATGATTCATAGATACTGCATGGAAATCTGTGGTAATAAACTATTTCTGTCAGTGGAACTTCTGAAAATACATGTTTGATTTCCTTTCCCTTTAGTGACCAATATATCCCCAGAATGAAAGTTTAAAGCACATTGCTGATGGCAGTCAAGAATGTTATTGTTGGGATACATGATTTAGACAGCTTCAGAATCCTTCCAGATCGTGTTCCATACCCTTCACAAATCAAAAATTTTTATAAATCTGACCCAAGTAGAAAAACTTTCTCCAGCATGTCTGACATAAGCAAAGTCCCCATGAAAGGGTGACCTAGCAGGGCTGAAGAGCTACCTACAAATAAAATGAAAAATATTAATCAAGTCAATTTTTTCAGATATGTTTCTAATAGAATTAACAAAGCAATCATTTACTTAAAAGACTATTACTCTGTGAGTGTCTGTTTCGACCAATATGACTAGTGCTATCTTCTGACTGGAATTTGCATGACATTAAACACAAACCTAGAGAGCAGTATTCCTCTTAATGCCACTGCATATCCCCAACAATAGCAACTAATGGAATGTGAGATGGAATAAGGAATAGATCCCTTACCTGTGAATTGTCCCTGATGTTTGATTGCAAAGCATAGCTTGAAATCTAGACAAAATGAGCCATGTTCTGCCATGAATAAGTGGGTTCAGCCCCATGGTTGTCAGCCTGAATTTGGCCCACTATGACCTTACAATTTTTTTTCTGGTAACCTTTTATTCCTAGAAAATCACACCAGACACATTAATGCCTATTGCTCTCCCCTCAAATTGCACCATCTGTAGAATTATCTAAAGTCACAACTTTTCAGATGTGAAAACATACTAGAAATTATCTTGCATTTCTGTTCTATATCTGATTTAGCCATAAATCTACATTAAACCTAAAATTATTTGGACAGCTATGGGAGTCACATGCGGATTTTATGACTCCTCACAGATGTCAGCATCTGTTTTTTAAAATCCTCCCCAAACACCTCAGCCTTCATGAAATGTTCAAAGAATTTATGCTTCACATTCTTTTCCTTTCCTTCTTTCCAATAAACACTTTGTGAGAACTCTCTCACTTCCTGGATGATCTGTGCCCAAGGATTAGGTCTCCTCCTGAAGGCAAAATCCAGAAGGAGGAAGAGTTGTGCAACTGCTCTGGGTTATGGGTACCACTACCTCAGGACCATTGTGTAGCCAGATTCCACCAGGTTTTGCTGTATGCAGGTTCACGGTACATAAAATTGCCTGACTGATTTTCCGTCACTTCTCAGTGAGAGCACGTTCTCCATTCCTTCAGCCCTGCAGCTGAGATTCAAACTCTGCTGCTGTGAAGACTTCAGGAGATCTAAAGGCTTAGTTCAGATAATCCTCTCGAAATCCACGTTCTTAACCCGGCCTCTTTGGTCTGGGTTGGAAATCATGTGTGAAACCCTCACGCTCAGTATTTCAGCACTACTGCTCCTTCCTAAATCAGTAAGTTCAGAGGAGCTCAAATTTGATATATAGTGGGATAAGAGGTGAGATTTAACCAAACCTTTTCAAACTATGAAAAGGTTGAAGGTTGATTTTGGGTGGAGGTTCAGATCAGTTCTTCTTTTGGTTCACCTTCCCTACTAGAAACTCAGTGACAGTGCAGCAGAAGTTTGCGCTAAAATGTTGTCCTGGCATATTAAAGCAATGCACTGACTTCAGTTTGCTTGGGATTTCTGTTGGTGCTGAGACTGTTACTTCTATTTGTGAATAAGGTTGTATTTATTATTTAAACCTTGTAAATTATTTTAAATTAACAAAATAATATACAATACTAATTTACACATGTAGTAATCCAGAATCTGATTTCACTTCTCTGGTATAAATCAGAATTAACTCTGAAATCAGTGGAGTTGGAGCTGTGTGCAACTGTTGGAAGTCAGAATCAGACTTAGTGCCTTTAAGAATTGCCATATTGAAGCAAAAGAAATGGCCATTTAATTCATATTGACTTTCAAGCTGGGGCAAATACCAGATAATTCAGAGCAAACTTGTAAATCCCGAGAGTTGTAATGCTCTCTTCCAATACTGTATCTAACTCTGCAATACTATTGATGGTATTGGAGTATTTCTTTCTGATCCCAGCAAATGATCAGCCAATATTCTGGTGTGCAAGAATTCTTCATTCATATCTAGAGTAACTCCAGGACCAGGTAGTTGTGCACTGAAGGTGCTCAATGAGGGGAGGTAGAAGCTCAACAGGTCCCTCACCCAGATATGCATTCCCATGGCCATTCCCAAGGCATTCCCACCTCAATTATCATGTGCATTGTAGGGAGGGTGGTAGCTTTGGATGAGCTATCTCCAGCAGGAGAGTGAGTTTGTGTGTGGTTTTTGGAGGGGGGTGGGGGGTGAGAACCTGGATTTGTGCTGGAAATGGCCCAACTTGATGATCACTTTAGATAAGCTATTTCCAGCAGGAGAGTGAGGTGGGAGGAGGTATTGTTTCATGGTCTCTGTGTATATATAAGGTCTTCTGCAGTTTTCACAGTATGCATCCGATAAAGTGAGCTGTAGCTCACGAGAGCTCATGCTCAAATAAATTGGTTAGTCTCTAAGGTGCCACAAGTACTCCTTTTTCTTTTTGCTGACTCCACCAGTAATTCCATTGATTTCAATGGAGTATCATCAGCATAAGTCACTAAATAGTATGAGTGATGGTGCCAGACGCTGGTCCTTAGTTGCTAGTCCAAGCTGGAGAAAGCTGACTCTTATATTATGGCCAGTTTCAATGAATTTATCATTTTTACATCTACTGCTATTTTGGATTTGTGTTTTACTTTGTTCCATATGTAAGATGTGGGTTTTGTGCTCACACTTCCTATCCTTCCAAAAATCATGAACAACTTAATTTGAAGTGACTCTACCTCCTAAAAGGAAGGGGGGGAAAAAAGAGGAAGTATATAATGTGACATGACAAATCCCATTATCTCCTTGTCTCGTTCCCAAGAGCAAATTTCATTTTCTTGTAAAAGCACTTTAAAGTGAGACTGTGACAGAGTGAGATCCTGGTCTGGCCATGACATTATCTCCCTTCTGTAATGCAGAAAATGTTTTGTTAGTTAACACACTCCCATAGTTCAAGTTATGGAGACTGGCAGCAACTCAACCCAATTTTTGTCAGTTTATAGCCTACATTTTCCCCTCAAGCAGAGAGAAAAGGTGAATAGCGGTGAGCCTGCACATTTTGGTAAGTCAGACTGCCCTGAGTATGCAGTGCAGTTCAAATTGAAAGTAAAAAGTAAATTGCACCTGCATTTGAAAAAGCTCATTTTGGTTAGCAGTCCAACTTTGGTGGTTGTCTTAGAAATGCCTACTGCCAATATATAGGAAAAAGTGGGTGTCGTATCCTTGGAATAAAATTTGCAAAAATTTAAACAATCCTGGTATTCTAGCAGTTCAACTACTATATATTGTTTGTGTTATACTTGCACACAGAGGTCCCAACAGATGTTGGGGGCCCATTGTGTTAGGTATTGTATGAACACATAGTGTGGGACAGTCCTGCCACTGAGACCTTGTAATCAAAGTATACAAAACAAGAAAAGGAAGCATTCTTGTTTATTACTCCCATTTTACAGATTGGGAAAACAAAGAATAAGTGACCTTTTTCAAAGGCACAAAGGGTAGGTATGCACCTAAATCACATTAACTTCCAATGGCAGCTGAGCCTCTAATTCCCATTTTCAGAGTAGCAGCCGTGTTAGTCTGTATTCGCAAAAAGAAAAGGAGTACTTGTGGCACCTTAGACTAACCAATTTATTTGAGCATGAGCTTTCGTGAGCTACAGCTCACTTCATCGGATGCATACCGTGGAAACTGCAGCAGACTTTATATACACACAGAGAATATGAAACAATACCTCCTCCCACCCCACTGTCCTGCTGGTAATAGCTTATCTAAAGTGATCATCAAGTTGGGCCATTTCCAGCACAAATCCAGGTTTTCTCACCCTCCACCCCCCCACACAAATTCACTCTCCTGCTGGTGATAGCCCATCCAAAGTGACAGCTCTCTACACAATGTGCATGATAATCAAGTTGGGCCATTTCCTGCACAAATCCAGGTTCTCACCCCCTCACTCCCCTTCCAAAAACCACACACAAACTCACTATCCTGCTGGTAATAGCTCATCCAAAGTGACCACTCTCCCTACAATGTGCATGATAACCTGAATTTGTGCTGGAAATGGCCCAACTTGATTATCATGCACATTGTGTAGAGAGTTGTCACTTTGGATGGGCTATCACCAGCAGGAGAGTGAATTTGTGGGGGGGGGGGTGGAGGGTGAGAACCTGGATTTGTGCTGGAAATGGCCCAACTTGATGATCACTTTAGATAAGCTATTACCAGCAGGACAGTGGGGTGGGAGGAGGTATTGTTTCATATTCTCTGTGTGTATATAAAGTCTGCTGCAGTTTCCACAGTATGCATCCGATGAAGTGAGCTGTAGCTCACGAAAGCTCATGCTCAAATAAATTGGTTAGTCTCTAAGGTGCCACAAATACTCCTTTTCTAATTCCCATTTGTGTCTCAAATATCCCCATAAGTGACTTGCCCAAGATCACACAGGACACCTGTAGCAGAACCAAGTGTTCGAACAAGAGCACCTAAGTCTCAATGCAGTGCCTTAACCGCAAGACCATCCTTGGCTTAGAACAAACCTTGCCCTCACAAGTCTGATCTACACTGCTCCAGGACAGAGACGGAGCAAAGCAGTGACAGTGAGGTGGGGCGCCTGAGCCATCCTGCTATCACATAGTATGACAGCTAAGATGTTGGAAGGATGTGCTTTGTAGCTCGTATGCCAGTAGCAGAATGTGTGCAGTGGCAGGGGAGTTGGCTACTCACTCAAGTAAGCAGAAGTTGTGTTCAGGACAAATCTGTGACCATATTAGTTGTGTCACCGCCTGATGGTAAAGGGAGTGATAGATTGGAATCATATACAGAGGCTGCATTGATGTCTGGGGGAGTGGGAAAGGCTAAGCCATTTACAAAAAATTGTAAGACTGACACTCGCAACATTGACACCTCTTTCTTCCCCTAAATCCCCCCCTAAAAGGGAAGAAATTAATAAAACCAAGAGCTCTACCCCAAGCAGAATTTTTAACTCCAAAAAGGTGAAGTACCAGACCTTCCCTGAAACCCTCTGAGCAGCAAGAGTTGTTTAGGTTGGACATTGGGAAAAACTTCCTAACTGTCAGGGTGGTTAAGCACTGGAGTAAATTGCCTAGGAAGTTTGTGGAATCTCCATCATTGGAGATTTTTAAAGAGTAGGTTAGAGAAACACCTGTCAGGGATGGTCTAGATAATACTTAGTCCTGCCTTGAGTGCAGGGGACTGGATTAGATGACCTCTTGAGGTACTTTCCAGTCCTATGATTCTATGACTTTGCTGCTGTTATTGATTTTACATGGAGGGCACTCAGATAACCCTTCCCCATTGCAACACAAGGCAAACATTCAGGGCTCTACTTCCCATTCCTATATAGAATCTTTATTTTGATATAAAGGATATAGCCTAGCTCATAATTCACTGCTTACTCTGTATTTCTGATTTTCTGTTCTTGACCTTTCTTTTTATTTAATTTCCCCATTAAAAACTGCATTTCAGAAGTCTGTAAAATGCATAAGGGTACTGTGTACGCATGATACAACTGTAAGGGTTTGAGGATTCAGGAGTATTTGAATTTCCCAGCATATGGCTTCATTGTACATGTGATAAATATTAACAGTTTTCCCCAAGTACAATAGTTCTGTATTTTTACAGAATACAACGAAGCCACAAAAACATTCAGCATATTCATCCAGGATGCAGACATACTGAGTTAACTCTGAGAGGCTTAGTCAGGTCGTTTGATCTCATTAAGAAGGGAAAAAGATTATCAAAACTATTTTCAATTAGTTTATTTCTTAATTAAATGAAAACATATTCAATACAATTTACATACTTTCATTATTATGGGGACAGTTTTAGCAGTAGGGCTCAGGTAGTGAAAAGAACTGCAGAGCTGAAGCTCTGCACTACAGTCCTGCCTCCTCCAAACCTGCACAGTTCATGCCACACTTTGTGTCCATTAATGATGGTGGAATTATTCCAGATAGACACTGGTAGAAATCAGAGTTGGATCTGGTTTTGTTTTCTGGAAATCAGTCACATTTCTGTTCCATTATAATACCTTGAAAATTATGATACATTTTTAAGCTTTACAAATGTGTCCAGTCAACAGCATAATTGGAAACTCCAAACACATAATTGTACATTTACAAACATTAACTTGAAGTATTAAGAAGAAAACAGTATAAAGTATAAACTGTGTCTCCACTCCATACTGGAAATGGAAACTGTCAGCTGATAATGGTGACTTATAGAGGATCATAAATATGTATTTATCTTTAAAAACCAAGAACCAATATCACTTGAAACTTGCAAATGATACACATGTAACCAACTGCTCCTTTCACTCTTCCTGTCCATTTTTGTTATGCCCACCTATTTGTATCTTGTCTTTTACACTGTAAATTCAGGGATTGTCTTACACTATATTGCTCTAAATGAGCTTTTTACAGGTGGATCCTGGCACTCCCCTGGAGTCCCAATGAAGTCAGTTTGGCTTCATGTGGTTCCGGGTCCTTCCATGAAAAGCTAATTGAAGAATTGGAGCCCAACTGGTGCCACTACCTACTTATTGGGGCCTCTTGGCACTACTGTAATATAAACAATCAAATAGTAGAATATGCTAATTATTCAAAATCCATGTTCTCTACTAATAGTTGATACTAACTAGAATTTCCTACATTTCCCATAATATTTATCTGTCTAGATTTTTACTATTTGCTGTAAACATGGTCCTGAATCCAAACTCTGGAACTAAACCCTTCACCTCCTGAACATTGGCAGTTATTGCTCTAGTTATAGAATCATAGAAATGTTGGGCTGGAAGGGACTGCAAGAAGTCCTCTAGTCCATCCCTGTGAGCTGAGGCAAGACCAAGTGTACCCTGACAATACTTGACACGTGTTTGCCTTAAAAAAAAAAAAAACCTCCAGTGACCGGGATTTCACATGATCAAATCCCTGGATCTAGATACTCTCTCCCACTCCTGAACTTTGGAGATCTTTGGATCAAGATACAAAGTTTGCAATTTAGGCTTATCCCTAGCTTGCTACTATATTTCAAGGCTGGTTTCTACAGAGTTCTTGGAACATGGGTAGTGTTTAAATGACATTAAATGCTGTAAGATATTAAAATTATTTCAGTTTCTTTTCTCCCATTCATTTAGGGTCCCCTGGTGACCCTAATTTTATTTCTTTTACTCCCCTCCCTCCTTAAAAGCGCCCTCTAATCCTAAATATGTTTAATTCACAATGCCAAATCCTAACAATCTCCCCCTTCATAGTTAGAAATGAGATCATTTCTACATAATAAATGGAGATAAGCAATCAGGAAAAGTCCTGTCAATTGGGAAACAGTTTAAAAAGTGAACAAAGGATTATCTTGAGGAAGGAATATCGGGGTTTTCAAAACCTAGCAAGTCTATGGCCTAAAGCTGAGGAGTCAAGGCTGGGTTATACAACACCAACTATCCTGGATGCATTTCCCCAAATCTGCTGAAAACTAGAAAATGGTGAATGATTGTCAAATGGACTTTGACAAAACATGCACATCGCTGAGTGTAGGATAAATTGTAGAGGTTTTTGTTACCCCATTTATGATCATGTGAACAAATCACTAAAATCCATGAAACAACAACCCTTTGACTTGCAAGCACAGATTTTAAGACTATCCCCTCCCATTACATAGTGTTACCTTACGCATTAACATTGGGCCAGAGCCCCAGCTGGTGCAAATCAGTGCAGCTCTGCTGAAGTCTGTAGAGCTGTGATTTTCACCAACTGAGGATATTGCCCACTGGTCCCATTTCTCCTCACACCAGTAAATGGGGATACATTGCAAAGCCAGTGTGCAAGGGGAATCTTTATTTCCCCTCCTTCCTGCTCTGGCCTACAGGTGACTGCCTCAAAAACAATGGAATCAAGGGCAGCTTGTAGATCTAATGAAATCCCATGGACATTTGACCATCATCCAATAGCAGCAGCAGATCATTAATCAGCACAGTTTGTGTCAGCCAGGTCTGTACTCAGCTTGACTCAGGACAAACAGATGTCTCATCTGACTGTCTAAGTTCTTATATTGATATTCACATCACTGTAGGGTGTGATGCAAATAGGTGCTCTCACCACAATCGATGCATAGTCTGTTAGAATATAGATGAATTAATGGCACAGCAACTATTGGCAGTTGCCACAGTATGGAGGACGGCAGTAGAGGTGAACCTGCGGTTAACTCATTGGGCAGGAAACCTTGTAAGGTGGGTGGAGGATGGCTTCAGAAGGCTAATGTGGGGAGAAGTGTGTGTGTAGGTATACAAAATGCTCAGTTAATAATGTTAGTGGATATCCTGAGATGCTTGGTCAGAACAATGGCCTTCACTGTTAAATTGGGAGGCTAGCCCATATTTATCCACACTTGTGAAAACATACCTATCCACCTGGAAAATAACATCCCCGACCTGTGGGGACAGTACTTGTGTAAGTGTTACCATGATACCGTGGGAACGGAGTGGAGTAACAAGAAAAGGAGGAGTGTGCTGGGAGCCACTGGGAAATAGATGGGGAGGGTGGAATGGTGTGAATTGGATTATCATTACATTAAGCAAATGTATATCCACAGGAGGCATCTGGGTGTGCCCCTCTCCTATGACTATGGAGGAGCAGGATCAATGGCCTGTTGCAAAGGGGGGACATTTAGGTGTAATGTATATGGGGTACGGGGTATTCTGTTAGGAATGTATACAATCCTGTAATATAACACTAGGAGGCAAAATCATACCAGCATGTGAGCAAATTATAAATATCTATACATTGCCACTTGGACTATGGTGCACTAACAGATCAGTGGACCTAACTGTTGTATACAATCGAACCAGCACCTATTACCCCATCCCGTACACAGAGACTACATGAGCAACTCACTATGACCGCCAGTGTAAGTTGGATACACTTACACTACACACTTCAGGGTAGCTTTGACAGAATTTTAACCCTATCGAAGGAGGAGAAGCAGTGTTTTTGGTAGTGGCCAGGATGTTGGACTATACTGCAGTGGTCAGGTGTTGCTGTGGATTATCATGGCAACTGGTGTATTGTTAGAGTAGGGGCGCTTGGGGACGAGAGCTAGCTTCTGCTACATTGATGACGTCGTCATCATCATCATCATCTGGACCCATGGAAAAGAAGCTCTTGAGGAATTCCACCATGATTTCAACAATTTCCATCCCACCATCAACCTTAGCCTAGACCAATCCACAAAAGCAGTCCATTTTCTGGACACTACTGTGCTAATAAGCAATGGTCACATAAAGGCCACCCTATACCGGAAACCTACTGACCACTATACTTACCTACATGCCTCCAGCTTCCATCCAGGACACACCACACGATCCATTGTCTACAGCCAAGCTCTAAGATACAATCACATTTGCTCCAATCCCTCAGACAGAGACAAACACCTACAAGATCTCTATCAAGCATTCTTAAAACTACAATACCCACCTGCTGAAGTGAAGAAACAGATTGACAGAGCCAGAAGATTACCCAGAATAGAGACTGAGAGTGGCTGGGTCATTACACATATTGAATCTATTTCCCCATGTTAAGTTCCCCATCCTCACACCTTCTTGTCAACTGTCTAAATGGGCCATCTTGATTATCACTACAAAAGATTTTCTTTTTCTCCTGCTGATAATAGCTCATCTTAATTAATTAGCCTCTTACAGTTTGTATGGCAACTTCCACCTTCTCTGTATGTATATATTTATATCTTACTATATGTTCCATTCTATGCATCTGATGAAGTGGACTGTAGCCCACGAAAGCTTATGCTCTAATAAATTTGTTAGTCTCTAAGGTGCCACAAGTACTCCTGTTCTTTTTGCGGATACAGACAAACACAGCTGCTACTCTGAAATCTGTCATTATGCAAAGAGCTTAGTTTGACAGCATCCTGTCTGGCAAGAAATAACTTATCAATGGTTGTGGTTGTGAAATCCTCATTTCTGTATTGTTTTATCTTTATGGCCTCCACTTTTCTATTGTTAATCTGTCTGGTTCTCTAATTGTTTGTCTGCTGTATAATTAATTTTGCTAGGTCAGGGGTGGGCAAACTTTTTGACCCAAGGGCCACATCTGGGTATAGAAATTGTATGGCAGGCCATGAATGCTCATGAAATTGGGGGTTGGGGTGCAGGAGGGCTCTGGCTGGGGGTACAGGCTCTGGGGTGAGGCTAGGGATAAGGGGTTCAGAGGGAGGGAAGGGAATCGGGGCTGGGGCAGGGGGTTATGGAACATTGGGAGGGGGTCAGGCTCCAGGCAGCACTTACCTCAAGCAGCTCCCAGAAACAGTGGCATGTCTCCCCTCCAGCTCCTATGAGGAGGTGCAGCCAGATGTCTCTGCACGCTGCCCCATCCACAGGCACCACCCCTGCAGGTCCCATTGGCTGTAGTCCCTGGCCAATGGGGCCAGCGGGCGGAGCCCCCTGGCTGCCTCTAGACGTAAGAGCCAGAGGAGGAACATGCCACTGCTTCTGGGAGCCGTGTGGAGTGGGGCAAGACCCCAACCCCACTCCCTGGCTAGAGCACTGGAGCAGGACAAGCCCTGGACCCCGCTTCCCAACAGGAACTCGAGGGCCGGATTAAAACACCTGGAGGGTCGGATCTGGCCCCCAGGCTGTAGATTGCCCACCCCTGTGCTAGGTGTAAGTTAATTAGGGTAGTGGGATATAATTGGTTAGAGAATTATGTTATAATATGTTAGGATTGGTTAGTTAAATTTCAGTAAAATGATTGGTTAAGGTATAGCTGAGAATATGACTATACAAACTAGGGTCAAACAGGAAGTTGGGGGAAATGGAATCATTCTTGCTGGAAATTAACTCCAATAAACATTGCATTGTCTGCACTTTAGACTTCTGGTCTTTTGCTGCTTGCTGTCTGCATGGTAAGAACTAGGGAAGTGGGAGGGTTGAGGGAAAGCCCCCTAACAGTCTCTTCCAAGAATGGAAGAATAGATACTAGGTAAGAACTGTCAGATGATCGATCAAATGATGACTTGTTTGAGCAAAGTCTGCACAACCACTTCTAGAAGAGAGGCCAGCAACCTGCCTTCCTTACAGGAGACATTAACAGTCTCCACCGTACAGATTCAAACAGTAGGCTGTTGACGAGATGGCTACTGACAGCTCCTCCGCCTCAGTGGCCTAAACTTCCAGTCACTTTTATCCACTCCAGATTTCAACCTACATCTGTGGAAGCAGACAGCTCCATTTGAATCCACTCAACTTCATCCACAAAGTCACCAGAAATGCCCTCACAATGGGAGAAAGTCCAATCAACTACTAGATGAAGAGGCTTGGATAAATCAAGCTGCTGTCCCATAAGAGAGGTTACCCTTCAGCAAAGACTTCCTCTTGCTTCAGAGACTAGTCTCTCTGGGATTTCCCAGCACTTTATCTTTTTATTTTCTGTGGCGTGGGCAGAAGGGTTTCTGGCTTTGAGACCTTTGGGCGTCATTGATTTTTCTGAGTGCACTTATTTATCAGTATATTAAAAAACCACAGCAAAGGAATCCATATTTTCCTACCATTTATGTACTTATTAATTTATACAATTATTACTATTTCAGATGGATTGCCTGCCAATAGCACTTAGCACTGTTCCACTATAAAAATAAAGACATCCGCCGCCTCTGAAAGCTTACCATGAGGGAAATGGTGAGAGAGACAACTCAGAGCCCATTCAGTGTTTATTGTTAACTAACTCATTTCTGTGGTGTTTTAGGGGAAGAGAGGGCTTTGTCTGAAGGTTACCCTATTTTACATCTTTGTGTTTGGATTCCCTTCAAGACTTCTTTCCACTCTCTTCCAGATTTTGTCACTCGGGTATCTTAATTTGGGATTCAGCAACACTACGCTGAGTTGATCAGATCCAAACACAGGTCGGAGGGATGCAGGGTACTTCAACTCCAAAGTTACACAAACTCTCTTCCTTTATGCGAAAAGAAAAGGAGTACTTGTGGCACCTTAGAGACTAACCAATTTATTAGAGCATAAGCTTTCGTGAGCTACAGCTCACTTCCTCAGATGCTTATGCTCTAATAAATTGGTTAGTCTCTAAGGTGCCACAAGTACTCCTTTTCTTTTTGTGAATACAGACTAACACGGCTGTTACTCTGAAATCTCTTCCTTTATATACATTTACACAATTCATTACATTTACTATACATTGCATTACACACTTTTGGATTGGCTTGGTTACTTTGCCGGAACCAATCCCTGTGCAGCATGCTCTGTCTGTGCATTATCCATACTCAATCTACTCTTTACATCATGTCTACATTTCTAA
Source organism: Lepidochelys olivacea (assembly GCF_965140295.1). Taxonomy (NCBI): domain Eukaryota; kingdom Metazoa; phylum Chordata; order Testudines; family Cheloniidae; genus Lepidochelys; species Lepidochelys olivacea. The sequence goes on from NC_140415.1 coordinate 28,758,039, forward strand.
CTTGTCCACTGTTACCTTGTTCATGGTAAATGGTTCCCTAGATGTTCTCCCTCTTATCTTAGCTGATCCTGACATTCTGTCTTTTTAGCTTACTGACCCATTTACTTATCTGAGTTAGCACTGACGATAAGGGAGATAAATAAATCATATGTTCCAAAGAAAAAGGCCTCCCCCCATGTATTTAATTACTCTTGTCAGGCCAGGTCTACCTACATTCCACTGCCTTTGCTTGTCCTTTTTTATATAAGCACTTATTTGATTTACATTGTATTTTTTGTCTTTCTGTGGGTTTTTTCAAGTTTATTACCTAGCAACACATGCCTAAACCACAGTACTTGTAGTAATTTGAACCACCATTAAAATTAGGCTCAATGTATGACCCAAAGAGTGAAAGCTCACCTCCTCTGGTACACACCACCATGGTGTCTCCAGTGCCTGGACAGTACTGTCACCAATTCCTGTTCTTCAACTATTAGTTAGAGCAATTGGTCCGCATTGCTCATTTTAACTATTAATTTTATGTCGTGCCCAATGTCCAGGACCTTATAGCCTTGCAAACTGCAAATTTTCATCCTCAACATTCTTACTTCCCTTTTCCAGTAGGGTGGTCCAGATAAGCGTTCTGTTTAACAATCCCCTGCTTTATTTCTTCTATATCCTGCATTAGATGTTGCACACAGTGGAATACATATTACTAATAGTTAATGCCTCTTCTGCAAGGTTAAAGTACTAATCACCTCCTCCTTTTTTAAATGGTTTGATTAATTTATTAGCAGGGATCGTAGTTTTCCATGATAAAAAAGAGAACAATTGCCTGAAAAACCCCCCATAAAAATCTGTGTTTTTCTGCAATTAGAATGAAAGCCTGAACTTTAGTTTCCCTAGCCACAATATACATAGGTATCGGCTGAACATAACATTGTATTGATATATTTACAATTTTAAATCAAGTTCAAAGCCTATCAATGCCATCAATCATTGTAATAAAATGAAATTAATAGAATTGCAATTTGTATGTCATATATATATATATATATATATATATACCAAATACTTCTATGTCTGTATTCTATATTTTCAGAAAATTGTTCTTAATGCACAAGAATAAAGTGAAAATTGCTTTTATATTAACATTACTCACTTTCAGTTAGTCCTGGAGGCTGAAGTAAAATTTGAGATGCATTAAAACATGAACCCCTTGTGACAGGGTCCCCTTGGTGCAACCTAGTTTGTGGGACCACTGAGCCCCCACAAACCCACCAACATAGGTTGCCTCTCCCACTCAGATGCTGATATAAAGCTACAAGCCTCTGCTAGGCACAGCACTTGTACAGACATCCAGAGACTGGGACACATCCAGCTGTGTTGCACGAATTACCTCCCAGCCACTCATGAACCAACAATAGGGAGGCTCCAGCCAATTCCTCCAGCTCCCCAACCTTGCACTCCAGAACTGTACAATCTTGCACATGTCAGAAGCCTGGCCAGTGTAAGTTCATTATCCAGTTTGCCCCTCCCCCAATGTGGAGTGGACACACACTAGCCTTTAAAAAGAAAAGGAGTACTTGTGGCACCTTAGACTAACAAATTTATTTGAGCATAAGTTTTCGTGAACTACAGCTCACTGCATTGGATGCATTCAGTGGAAAATACAGTGGGGAGATTTTAGATACACTGAGAACATGAAACAATGGGTGTTACCATACAGACTGTAACAAGAGTGATCAGGTAAGGTGAGCTATTACCAGCAAGAGAGCTGGGGGGGAGGAGGGAACCTTTTGTAGTGATCAAGGTGGGCCATTTCCAGCAGTTGACAAGAACATGTGAGGAACAGTAATGGGGGGAAGGGGAAAATAAACATGGGGAAATAGTTTTACTTTGTGTAATGACCCATCCACTCCCAATCTTTATTCAAGCCTAAGTTAATTGTATCCAGTTTACAAATTAATTCCAATTCAGCAGTCTCTTGTTGGAGTCTGTTTTGGAAGTTTTTTTTGTTGAAGAATTGCCACTTTTAGGTCTGTAATCAAGTGACCAGGGAGATTGAAGTGTTCTCCGACTGGTTTTTGAATGTTATAATTCTTGACGTCTGATTTGTGTCCATTTATTCTTTTCGTAGAGACTATTCAGTTTGGCCAATGTACATGGCAGAGGGGCATTGCTGGCACATGATGGCATACATCACATTGGTAGATGTGCAGGTGAACGAGCCTCTGATAGTGTGGCTGATGTGATTAGGCCCTATGATGGTGTGCCCTCAATAGATATGTGGACACAATTGGCAACGGGCTTTGTTGTAAACTGAGCTGAGATTTCCCAAGCACTTCAACCAAACCTCACTGTTATAAAACAGATTGTTATAAAACAGATTTATTAATTACAGAAAAATAGATTTTAAGTGATTATAAGCATCAAGCATAGAGATCAGAGCTGATTACTCAAGAAATAAAAATAAATTTGTAGTCTGAGTTCTACAAACTAAGCAGGATTTGAATCAAGCAGTGTCTCACCCTGACAGATGGTACAAGCAGGTTACAAAAAGAAGAGTACTTGTGGCACCTTAGAGACTAACCAATTTGAGCATAAGCTTTCATGAGCTACAGCTCACTGCATCGGATGCATACAGGTTACAGATCCTCAATACACAGACTGGGACTCTTTCCCAGCCTGGGACCACCCTTCCCCAATTCAAAGCCTTGTTCTCCAGACATTCCTCCAGATGTTGAGTTGGGGAGAAGAGAGGCCAAATGATGTCAGTGTCTCTTTTTTATAGTTTCTTCCAGCTTGCTAGAAAGATCCTTGCTGTGATGTGGGACGTTAGCCCCCAATTGTCAAGCAGTCTCCGTTGCATATGTGCTCTCTTTGAGAAGTCTCTGGGATGGCAGTTGGGAGAGTGGATTCTATTTAATGGGCCATCAGCACATCTAGCTGGTCCTTTGTGGCAATTAAAAGGTTGGCTGTGGGCATCTTCTAACCTCACAACATATTTCAGTAACACATATAGCAATACTTCATAGCTTCACATACCATGATAGCACATACAATCCAACAGGATATTAATGTTCAACAGATCAAGACTTTTAAAATGAAACCTCACAAGGCATACTTTATGTAGACACCCTTTATTAGAGGGGCCTCTGAACTTTCTTGGGAGTGTTCCAGGGGAAAAGCCTGTGTGCTACAATCAGGCCCCAGAGACTAAACTCCCATGATGCCTTGGGGAAAGAGGGGGAGATTTCCTCTTGCAGGGAGAGCAGGTGGTGGATGGAAAAGGAGTGAGATTGCTGCTGCTGTGGAGCTCTGTCCACACCAGGAGCTGCTGCTGGGAAGCCAGAAGCTGCTGCTGAGAGCCTGCTGGGGCTTTGATTGAGCAGGGGGCCTCAGAGGCTGTTGGTGGCTTCGCTGGAGCTAGGGCAGAGACTGTTGCTGTGCCTAGAGCTGACTGACTGGGCCTGCCATGAAGGATTGGGAGTAACCCCCACTCTGGTTTGGGAAAGTACTTGCAAGGGAAGGGGCACAGCAGAGAGACTGAGTCTGAGGAGAGGCAGAGTGAGTTTCCCACCAAACTAGGACCCAGAGCTGCTGACCTTTGGAGCCAGCTCCAGTCGTCAGAGGGCTTGTGCCGCTTGTTGCCTTGGCTGGACTGATACACAGAACCAACAGAATGCTGTCTCCAGCTGCAGATCTTCCAGCGCACCTACGCAAGCGTCTAGGACTCTGAAATCAAGAGGAGTGTACACTCCGGGGTGGGGTAAAGGGTGGCAGTGTAAATGCCAGTTACGTAAGTTTCATTTATTACTGTATACTATATTTGTTAATTGATTTTATTCAACTGCCCCCTGTGGATTTAAATTAGTAGTGACATATAATCATACACTGTTATACCCTGATTTTTTAAGTTGTTAAGTAAAGGTGTTAGCTCTAATTTAAGTATATTGGATGTGTATTATTTATAATTGGTATTTTTGAGTTACACCCATGCTACAGATCATATTATTATTTATTATAGCTTTATTGGCTTTATTCCTGGAGGTTCCCAAGGCACACCATTGAGTGTGTACAGGGCCAGGCTGCTGGAGGCAATTTTAAATTCCTTTGGCAGCTTATTGGCATGTACATTTAAAGTGAATTCAGAAATCAACCACAAGAGCAGGAGGTTATGTGCATTGAATAAGTGACACTGGTACTGGGAGTAAAATTTAGTTAATATAGGTTTTTATTTTTTCAAAAAATGTAAAAATGAAAGATTCTCTGTAAAATGTAAATGTAAAAATGTAAATTCTGTGTTTTCCTGAGGCAAATGGATTTCTAGGATCCCTGTTTGTTAGAGATTTTACTTGAAGGTTTAATTTTTTAATGTTTGCAGAATTTTATAGGGAGACCCTAACTTCTGTGCCATCCAGTGTGTTTGCCCTAGTGACCCTTCTGACTCTATAGCAGTAGTGTCTTTGGAATATGCCTTCCACTGGATCCTGTCTTACTTTTGTGGTGGTTTAGGACTGGGGAATTAGTGACTGGAGTTTCTGTGCCTTGGTACCATTTACACACACTCCATCTCAGGACACACAATGTTGTAAGCCTCCATCACTTTATGGCTGCAAATTTGCACAATAAAAAGGGAAGAAACCATTTTTTGCCTTTTTTTAAAAATTTATTTACCTTTGTGAGCTTTGAGTTGGCTAGCATGAACCCAACTCTGCCCATTCCTTTCCAGGCCCACCAAATATAGGAGGGGCCAAGTCAGTCTAACACTAAGCGTGACCTGTACCACTTTGCCTTTGGGAAAGGGTGCTAAGGAACTTGTTCCTGGATTATGACTTTAGATCCCACTTGATGCTCAGTTAGGTCTCCTCTGGCATTGAACCATGCCTTGGTCGTCGTCTTTTCTTCTACCTCATCAGTTGGACTTGTAAATTCTGCATTTGCAAGTCCTGAACCCAGGCTTCTGACAGTACCACCATAACCAAATGGGCTGGAACTGGGTTAGTTGTATCCTCCCGCAATCTTACTGTCCTTCCCTTTGAGACCTCTAACAATGACTCCCCTTCCTCCTGAATTGGCCCATCTATTTCTTAGGTACCAGATACTGCCGCTGGGGTGGTGGGTCCTCTCTTTCAAGTAAAATGTGGGTGTTCATCTGACTACATTCCAGTTTAGACTTGGCCCAGACCTTTGAAAAGGTCTCTAGTTGGGGTACCCAGGCAGGTGTGTCCTGGTCCTGTTGCAGCTATTTCCTGCGCATTTTTACTTGATTCCATAGCTGCAGCCATGGGCATGATACCTCATTCCCCTAAGGCAGTGGTTCTCAAACATATTTGATCAGCCTCCCTTTCTTTGTGTCTGTGGTCATGTAGCGAACCCCCTCCCCCACTACATATACCACCACCCAGCTCTGAAGGCAAAGACGAGAGCAGCGGTGCTGGCTGGGCACCCAGCTCTGAAGGCAGCACAGAAGTAAGGGTGTCACTATCACTTTTCACAACTGACTGAGTGCCCCATTGCCACCCTTACTTCTGTGCTGCTCCTGCCACCCGAGGGCTGACAGCCAGAGTCAAAAGCCGCCTCCAGGTGAAGGATTGGGTCGGGGTGAGAGACTGAGCCCTAGTGGCTGGGCTCTAGCTGTCCCCTCTGTCACTGCCTCCTGGGTGTGTACAGCCCTTCTCCACAAGCCCCAGCCACCTGGGGCTGATAGCCAGAGCTCTTAAAAAAAAAAATAGCGCACAGCTCACACCTCCCTTGACACATTCCCATGCCTCGCTTGGGAGGCCTGCCCCACAGTTTGAGAACCACTGTCCTAAGGCATTATGTTAGCCAAATTCTCCTCAGAATACGCTTTTAAGGACACAATACTTATACAAACAGAGTCCCTCCCACACACAACCTAGCTCTAACCCAGTGTCCAGGCACAAGCCTGAGAAAAAGAGATGGGTCTTGCACAGTGACCTAAGAGTCAACAAACTATGGCTCTGTCAGACCAGCTGGGGAGGTAAATTCTAGGGTGAAGGGAAGCCAACTGACAAACTCTTGCTCCCTAGCTGCAAATTATCTACTTTTGGGACTTCCCCCTCGAGTGCTTTACCTGACCTCAGCTGTCGTCATGTCTAAGAGAAAGAGCAAAGGTTTCTCAGATGGTCATGCCCCAAATAAGTTAGGATTTATAGATCAAAGTCAGCATTTCAGTGGCATCTTGGCGTAATTACATTTTCTGCCGCTAATTCCACTTGATACATGTCCTATTTTCCAACTCATTTACTGTACCTGTGAGTCATGGAAAGCCTGAAGCACATGTTAAAACATTTACACTCAAGCAGCATCCACCTCAAGCAATGCATCCGCACCCGTACACTGTTAGCTGTCAGTCAGGGGAAAACAGGGCTGAGGAGGAAACACAGGAGAGATCAAGATATCAGCAGGTAGTGACACCTGTCCCTATTCCATCCCAGGCCAAGGTGTGTGTGGTTTTAAAGAATGCCATATTGATTCAGATGGGGTTTTGGGAAGTAGAATGATATGAGCTGAAGTACTGACTCATTAATGAAGAATTTATTATAATTAGTACCAGTGGAATTGTAACTATTACCCAATAGCTGGTATATATGAACAAAGTAGTCTCATGTTTGTTTCAGAAACGTAATGGGTTGCAACATGACATTTTGTTGACCTAGGGTTGGGTTTGTAGGAGAATCAGTGAGATTGATCCTAAAGGCCACAGTACAAGTATGGAACAATATTTCATAGAGATAATTAGTACTGCATGTTAGGGGACTAATTCCTTCACCCGCTTACTTCCCTGGTCCTTCTCACATGAACAGAGATCAACAATACCCAAAGTCTAAAGGTGCAAACAATTCAATGACAGGTTTCAGAGTAACAATTCAATGTTTATTGGGGTGAACTTCCAGCAAGCATGATTCCAGTTTCCTTCCTTAGTGTCCCCCTTCCCAGCTCTGACACCACAGAGCCTTACCTGTGTCCCTGTTCCCATTCCCCCCTTAGCAAAACATTATTCCAATTTCCCCGTCCCCATTCCCTGTTTCCTGCCCCCTTTACTTCCTGATTGACTGCAGACTATATAGTAAAACTTGAGTTCTGCTTAGCTATACCTTAACCAATCATTTTGCTGAAATTTAACTAACCAAACAAACCAATATTGTAACATGATTATTTAACCAATTATATCCCACCTTAATTAGTTTACACCCAGCAAAATTAATTATACAGCAGACAGAAACAATCACAGAACCAGACAGATTACACAGACAAACAATAGGGAAATGGGGGACTATAATGATAAACACAGAAATGAGGATTTCACATCCCAGCTATAAAGACATAAGGGTTTCCCAGCTGCGTCTATTGATAAGTGAGTTCTTGCCAGACAGGATGCTATCAAACTAAGTTTCCTTTTACATCTTCTAGGCACTTCCCTTTCTCTGGAGGTGATAGGCATGATCAGGACAGGATTGTATTCCTAACAGCCCAACAGCACCTTATTTCAATGTGACTAGGTTGGAATGTGAGGATGTGACCATTCACTTCCCAGCTTATGGCTGCCTCTGCTGCTTAGCCAAAGATCTTAGCCTAAGAACAAGGCCTCAGACTGTCACAGTGAGAAAAGGCCTTATACAGTCAGACAGTGATTTTGATTCTCTCTTTTATACCTCTATAACTAGCTAAGTGATAAGAATACACCTAAATTCTTAGAGTTTGGCCTTTACAGACAGGCCAGAATATCTATATCCTAACACTGCACTGCTTGTGTCTAATTCAAGTTATATAATCTGCCACAGGGTCACACAGTTGCCAGAAAATGGTAACAGAAAGATCTGGGGCTTGATTTCCGTACTCTGCTCTGCTGCTTTGCACAGCTCTGGAGATGGAAAGTGAATGAACTCTGGCCCTATCTCCCCTGCTGGGGACTCTCCTGGTATGGGGTATTCCCCTGTGGGCAAAGAGCTGGCATGGCTGGCTCCTATGGCAGGCATTATTGTGGCCCTTAGGATATAGGTGCACAGAGCAGTAGTGGCCAAAGTGGACTGCACTCTGGCTGTCCTCAGCTGGCAGATGGTCCCTTGGGGACAATTGATGTACATTGGTGGTGAAGCTGGCACTGTCATTGTACTTGCTCTGTGTGTAAATAGCAGATTTCAGTGTTGTCAGCCTGCTTCAGCTGGGGAGGAGCAGATACAAGCAGTAGGGCCAAAACCAAATGACCTATAGTTCTGTGAAGTCAGCAATGACATGTGCCTATATCCTAGCTCTATGTGTATTTCTCTTAAACTAATAACCAGGATATATTTTGTAGTCACCAGCATCAGTCACACACATACAGCTACTTAATGCTAAATTATTTCTGCCTTTGCTGGGCCAGGGTATATGCATGCCCTGGAATGCTTTTCAGCAGGTTCTATCCTGGGTGGCCCACTGAGTAGTCTGTTTGGAGGTTATGTGGGGGTAGAGATGGGAGCCAGAACTGGAGCAGGAGAACCTGTGTCCTTTGCTAGCTCTGCTGCATTTGGTATATCTGGAGAGTGTCCTGCCAGAATTTTGTCCATTGTGTACAGTATCAGTGATAATTTCTCTGCCAGATATAAATCCAAGAGACAAAAGCTGCTGTTTTGTTGTTGTTGTTTTTTTAGATTAGATGTGTTTGTTCAGTAGAGTTTGACACTCTGGCAAACAGCTGAGCTCATTTCAACACTAGTTTTTAAGGCCAAGGTTCAGTGGTGAGTGAAATGGTAGTTTGAAAAATATTTGTTGCTCTGTGTGTGTGTGTTTAATATACATTTAGATAAGATTTCAGTCTTTTGCCATTAGCAATACAACTAAACCACAGAAAAATAGATTTAAATTGTGATAAGCAGCTTTCGCAGGCTATTCTTGAAAATATGAACGTATAAAAATGCACCAGTTGAAAGCAGAAGTCAGAATTCAGCAATCCACATTACTTACCTCCTCCCACATGACTTTTAAAAAAGAAAAACTTCAGCTATATTCTGGAGATTAATGCAAATCAAGTGGAATATTCCACTAGTCAGATCTTCTGATGTAGGGTTCTCTGGTACTTTTCCATCCGGCCAGAGAGGTGCTGACAACATTTTTGCCAGGGACTGCTATGAAAATTTCCTCCTTTTAGCTTCAGGCTATCAATTGCTGGTAGTTCAGCTATCCCTCCCTCCGCTGCCATGTGCTGCTCCTGCCCTCTGCCTTGGAGCTGCTCCCCGAGCCTCTTGCTTGCTGGGTGGGGGAAAGATGGGGGTTAATGTCAGGGTGTCCTCCTCCCCCCTGCTCCTGTCCCCTGCTTACCCCATCTCTATGGGCGGGGGGGAGATGACACAACAGGGCTCAGGACAGAGGGAGTTTGCTGTCTCAACTTGCTGATCTCCTTAGAAAGGCAATGTACTTAGAGTGGGGTCAGCATACTTAAAGGGGCAATGCGCATCTCTCTCTCACACACACATGGTGTGTATGTCTCTGTCTGCCATGCTGTCTCCCCTCCCTCCATCTGTGCTGCCTTGTAGAGTGTGAGGCTATATTAACAACATGTTAACCCTTGAGGGCTCAGCCAAGTGTTAGTTAATCATTTAGCAGTAAGGCATCCCCTGGGAAATATCCCACCCTCTTCCAACCTCTGACTCCACCACCTCAACCAAGCTTCACAATCATCATTGCTGTGTATAGTATTAAATTGTTTGTTTAAAACTTATACTCTGTGTGTGTGTATATGTATGTATATATATATATATACATGTCTTTTGTCTGGTGAAAAAAATTTCCCTGGAACCTAACCCCCTCTATTTACATTAATTCTTATGGGGTAATTGGATTCACTTAACATTGTTTCATTTAAAGTTGCATTTTTCAGGAACATAACTACAACATTAAGCGAGGAGTTAGTGTATACATAATATAGCAGGGGAATCAACTGCTGTGCCAGCCCTAAGACTGATTATTTCCCTGTTACAGGTGAATCTTCAGCTGCTTCCTTAAGCTATTTTAATCCCCTTTGTCCAACTCACTTTATGTTCAGGTTTCAGAGTAGCAGCTGTGTTAGTCTGTATTCGCAAAAAGAAAAGGAGTACTTGTGGCACCTTAGAGACTAACAAATTTATGCTCAAATAAATTTGTTAGTCTCTAAGGTGCCACAAGTACTCCTTTACTTTATGTTCAGTTCACCATACAACTTGGGAAAGATGACTGAGTAGTTAATTGATTCACAGTTGCTAATGATTAATGAGTATGGAGCCTTTCAACACTAAGTCACTAGATCAGATTGGTAGTGACCTACAGTTGACATGACAGGTGACATATGTGAGATATTCTGGTGGTCTCAGCTCATTTCCTAGGGAAGTTCCTGGAAAGACTCCTGCTGCATTCAATGGATGTTGAATCAGGACCCTAATCAATAAATGTTCACCTCACAAAAAGCGTCATCGCAGGTGACTTAATTGTCATTCCTTTCAACAGAGAGGCCAAGGGTGGAGTGTAAAATTCACCCCTGTACTAATCCTTTGCACATTGGCCATATGCTAGCCCCCTGCAGAGGGGTGAATTTGACACTGAATAAGTATGAAGATTGACCTCTCTCTTCATCCCTAACATGTGCCCCTACACAAGAGGTTGAGGTACATTGCTAGGCTTGTGTGGGAAAGTTTCCACTGCAACTGCCCAAGTGATTCCTGACATATGGATGGCGAATGCAAAGCAATTCTGGCACTCTGGTATCGTCCAGGAGCACTAAATTCTCTGAAAATAACATTTCTGTATATTTTTTGAACGGCAAAACATGAAAACATTAGGCTCGCAAACATTAGCTCATCACTTCTGTACAGTGTGAAACAAGCCATCCAGGGCCTGATGCTGATTTGATTTCACTGCTCAGCAAAAACCTCACTGAATTCAACTGGAATTTGGTCTGTGTGAGGAGTGTAGCATGGGGCCCCCAAAACCCTCCCTTCCATGTCCCTGATTCACTTAAATGCACAACCCAAATGACTTTGCCATCTGCGCTTTATAAAGGGACTGAAAGCAGAAGTTAACTTGTGTTTGAATGCTAGTGAGATCTCTCAAATGAGAAATGCTTGTGTAAACAACAGCTAGCACAGTGTGTTTGCGATGTACTTTTGGAGAGGCCTGTAATCCCTGTAGGTCTACATCGAGCACTCAGGGGCGGTCCAGGGAAGCTGCCAAAGGGCGTAGGGGAAAAGGAATGCATACACCCTCTCCCTATGATGGGCAATGGCTGGTGGATCTATGTAGAGGCAGATCCAGTGACTCAGTCCTCGGTTCCTTTTCCCAGCTTTCAACCCAGGTGCATCGAGATACGTCGGTCGCCCCATCGGAGGAGAGTCACCAAAACTTGTTCTCTTTGTGCTCTGGAGCTGCTGTCACAGACGAGGATGTGAGCGCTCAGGCCTAGTGGCCAGAACTGGAGTCAGGAACCAAGCCAAGGGTCAGAGCCAGAGCCAGGAAGAGGGCAGGACAGGGTGAAGCCAGGGCCGAAGATGAGGCAAGAGCAGAACTGGAGTCAGGCTAGAGCAAGGTTGGGAACAATGACAAGATCACAGCTGTAAGTACATGTATTGAGTAGCCACAAGCTAAGTGCTACTGGGGGCCCTAAGAGCAGTCTTGGCAATGCTGCTCAGACCATCAGGCCATCTGGCCAGTTAGGGGTTTCTGCTGAGATTAACTAGTTGATCCTAGGCCCAGCTGCAGGCCCTCATTCCTAACAGCTGCACTGCATCTAGAGCTCTGCATAGCCATGGATTAGGCTTCAGGATTTGTCCCACAATATTTATAAACAGATGAATATATTATTCTGCTAGAAACACACTGTGATTGGCCCCAGGCAGGGTGGGATGGATGCAAGAAGTCTTCTATTCCCATTCACGTGGGCCCCACACAAGGTCTGGTTGTAGTCACTGTCCCTGTATCCTATGAGAATCCCATGCTGCATGCCACAAGTGCTGGCAAGACAAACTAACTGGCTGCATCAGGGAAGGCATGCTGCAGAGCTCCCCTGCACAGGTGAGGGCTCCAGGCCAGGTTGCATTCTGTCTTTCAGAAGCACATGCCTCCCCTAATGCTCTTGCTGGGGCAGTGCAGCTCCACACCACCCCAAACACAGGCAGTGACAGGAAGCAACAAGAGAAACAACAGCTTTTAGTATTTTTCTAGTATCCGACTAATTGGTGCTGAATGTGTTCAATACATTTGGTCCTTGTTAGTTATAAGTGGGGATAATTTTAATGCCTTTGACCATACCTTTTATTTGCTTCACATTAAACAATTAATTAGTCTGCAAAGAGATTTGAGGAATTCAGGGACCCACCAAAATCAATGGAAGACACCCATTGACTTCAAGGAGAATTGATCAAGCCTTCAGTCCGCCTCTTACATGTTCTTGAATTGGTGGCAATTTGCTTTCTTAAGCAGCTTTGCTTTCCAATAAATCAGTAATAAGCACAGATAAAGGTGCAGCAGACCTCCTGGAGATGATGTACTTTTTCAAATGCTATCTTTTATTTCACCCAAGCTATACCTATATGCTCATGGTAAGGATTTTTTGTTTTCCTTATGAAGTAGAAATAAGTCTCTTTTGTTCTGGGGGAATTATTAAAGCAACCTTTCTTTCTGTGATTTCATTTGTTTGTAAGTTTGTATTAAAAACTATGGAGCAAGATGCTGACCTAGTGAAAATGTACCCACTTAAAGATTCTGTCCCATGTATTATCATTAGCAGACCCTTGTAGGGCATCAATCTCTGATGTGAATAATCTGTGATTTACTGTGCTTTGTGTGAGAATACACACCCATCTGCCTTTTTAAAGCTGTACATATCAGGGGGAGGGCAAATACACTGCAATTTTCATTTATTATTCTAGGAGTTGGCTCGCTAATGCCCTGTGCAAAGCATTAGAGGACAATTAATGCTTTATCTGAAAATGAGAACTAAGCCATTATTTACTGCTGATTCTGTTACTGATTTAGGACTTCTTTATAAAGGCATGAAACCTCCCCTACAGAACGACTACAGAACAGAGGACTTACATTAAAAAAAAAAAACAAAAAACCCTGAGGCTAACCAGGAAATGGACTGTTACAAGATGAAAAAATATTACACATAGAATATTATTATTAGTGACAATTGTCTTAATCGCATTCAAATTCATGAATAGGATTGACTCCAGTGTAGCATATGGAAGTTGGTGGTCTGAGTGAGCTCTCTCCTGCCATCTATTGATGAACTGGGGGAAAAGAACATAACTTGTTTGCATAGACACACCTACTTCATCGCATTGATCAATTTTGGCCATTTTGGTTTAAAATTCACCTAAAATTTGGATGCAGAGGTAATTAGACGTTGTTATCCTTATTACATGACTCTAGAGCAGCAGAACTGTACTTACTATGCCCTAACAGAGTAATATTAGTTATTGTTGCCACAACTTTACCCTCACTCTCTAAGTGCATGGGGTAGTGACCAATCTCCAGTTAAAAGTTGGAGGGGGATGAGGATTGTTTGAGGATGCTAGAGACTATTTGATTCTTCCCTTTCAGTGTTTAAATCTACAGCTGCTAAGATTCAGCTGAAAGTCTTTATCTCTTCTAAGTGACTATTAGAGCTGAAAACAATCGTAAGATGGTCTAGGGGGCTGAGCTTTAGTCCTGATACGGAGACAACATTGAGTTGAAAGATAACACGCAGGAGGTAATAGCAGAGAGGTTCCCCCCTACCCAATCAAATCAGCAAGAGCTGAAAGTGCTAAGAAGTGAGCTACATCTGTGGCAGTTGCAAAGCAATAGTGGTGAAGATGTTACCTGGGGTTCTTTCAACCCAAAGCTCTCGGTAACTTGTACTCTGTGCGAGGTGGTGTCAGGAAATAAATCAGGGGAGACATGGCCGTCCGACCGATAGATGGCTGGCACAAACAGGACAACACAAGAGTGCTTTCACTTAAAGTTAACTTTACTTAGTCTCAAGCACTTATACACATGGTCTGCAAGAGGTTAGTAAAACACCCCCAACCCTTGATAATTACCAAAGCTGAGTGTGGCTCTCGAATGGCACAGCAGCAGCCCGCTGGGAAACACAAGATGCATCCACAGAGAGAGAGAGTCCCCCTACCTCAAACTTCCCCCCTTATTTATACATTAGTAATAGAATGACATGTCCCTTAAAGAAAACTTGTTAAGCAAGCAGTTCCAATGGGCAAGCAAGAGGCTCCTTCCAATTATCGATTAACCAAGTGTGGGTTTTTCTAGAGTTTGCAGCCTTGAGGCCCCAATAGACATTCCTGGGGCACATCCTGCTCTTCTAAGATGCATGTATCGGCAACTTCAACACAATTCTTATCAGGAAGGACGTGGGGTCAAGCTGCCTTCTCTGTGACACCCCAAAACCCCCTTCCCCTCCTGCCTTGGTTAAGCTAAGTCTGCTGACCTGGCTGCTTTTAGCAATAAGCCATAGTGGTTTCAGGCATTTTACTGGTTTGCCAAAGTCTCCTCGTACAAAGACATCGCTTATCTTTCCCCACCTTCAGGAGCTGGAGATGAACACACCTGACTTTACCCCTGGACTACAGGACTTTGCTCATCTCTGGCAACGACATGTGAGTGGGGGATCAACAGAGGGAAAGGGGAAAAGCTATGTTAAAGGGAGATTTGTCCACAGGACTTTCTCACTGCAAGGTGGGAAACTGAGTCAAAGAACTACTGCCCAAGATACTGTGGAGTGGGTGTTTTACCTATTATTTGCATACTTCTGAGTCATTGGTGCTGTGTTTACTGAAGCTAATGCTGTGTTCCTTCTCCCCTTAGTAAGTTTTCTTTTTGTTATACCCAGACTCAGTGCTTGTGAGTGGGGAAGTATTGCCTACTAGAAGCGCTCAGGGGTGGTATTTAGTTTCCCCAGATTTCTGGGTGAGCTGGTTCTGAACTGGTTCTTGTGTAACATTAACAGAACCCCCTATGTTTTGAACCTGGCCCTTCTTGCTGCTGACACTGCTTGGCAGAAGGGTGACACGTATCAAAATGATTTGGTGAAGAGTACTGACAATAAAAGTCCCTGTTTGCAGATGTTAACACTGCAAAGCAGACTGTGAGATAATAATGCAAACAAATTCAAAAAGGATTTGGATTATTTAGGTGACTGGGTCAAGAGATGGCAAAGGTTGCTCAGTGTAAACATATGTTGAGTAATTAGCCCAGGAGCTAGGAAATATGTGCTGAATGGAACGATCATAGTGATCAAGAGGCTACCTTGGAAAAATCATTGAAACCATCATCCAAGTGTAGAGCATTAATACAGAGCAGGCAAATGAGGAAGTAACTTGTAGTAGCTGAGATACAAAAAGGTAATATTGTTACTGTACATGGGACTTACCTGAGCCTCTCTGGGACGTGGGGAACATTACTGCTCACAGGAGATCAGGATGAATATTATTTTCGTAAGAGCATGCAGCAAAGTTAATATTTTGTACTGGCCCTGAGGAATCTGAGGGATGTCTACATTTCAAAACACCCTTTACAGAAGCAGGTGTCAGAGCCTAGGTCTACAGACTTGGACTCCTGGGTCTTGCTAAAAATAGCTATGTAGACGTTTTGGCTCAGGATCCGAAATCCATCCCCTTTTCTTGGCTTTATAGATTGAGATCCAACTCAAGCCAGACTGTCTACATGGCTATTTTTAGCACTCTGGTGAGAACCTCGCAAGCCTGAGTCTGCAGAGCCAGGCTCTGAGACTCATGGCTATGGATTTTTTTTTTCCCATATAGACAAGGAAGTTACGAGGAAAAGTTTAGGGATTCAGGATTATTTTCAGTGGAAAAGAGGGGAGTAACCAAAAAATAACCAAAGAGAAGATTTTAAAATTATAATAGGGAGTGATGCAGGTCATTCAGCTAAATTCTTCAGGTTGAAATACTTTAAGGGTACAGGACTCAGTGATAGCTGTGGCTGTGCAAAGGGTTCACACAGAATCCAGAACCCCAGTGTAATTTGGGACAATTTAGGATTTTGTTACTCTTGCTAACTTCAGTGCCTTTGTTAAGAAAAGTTCACCCCCTTTTTTCAGATCATTAATACATAAATTAATCAGCATGGACCAGAACCTTGAGGCATTGCTCTGTGAACCTTTTGCTATTTTGACAATTTCTGTCTCTTTAGATTAAGGGTTCTCAAACTGGGGTCGGGACCCCTCAGAGGGTTGGGAGGTTATTACATGGAGGGTTGCAAGCTGTCAGCCTTCACCCCAAACCCCACTTTGCATCCAGCATTTATAATGGTGTTAAATATATTAAAAAGAGTTTTTAATTTATAAGGGGGAGCGGGGTTCACAGTCAAAGGCTTTCTATGTGAAAGGGGTCATTAGTACGAAAGTTTGAGAACCACTGCTTTAGATAGCTTCTGATCCAAGGCAGTTCTTAAGTAGTCCATGGTGGGAAATAACCCTTCAGCCTCATGAGTAGCTATTTCTTATAGGTCTAGTTAGAGCTCTTGTGATGGTGCCCCCGATAAGGCTTTATGGAAATATGCTTATGAGTGTATATATATGACATAACTGAAATATATTTTATGCTACATAGGCCATGTAACATATCTCTGTAGAAGTTATGATCTACTGGATCTATTAATCCTATTTGTATGCATGTATCATTTTTGTGTTCGAAGTTATGAATATTGTCTGTATACTTGTCTGATTCTAAGTAGGTTTTAGTGAAGCAGTTGGTCAGCTTCCTGAGAAAAAACTATTCTCACTAAGTGCCCAATCAAGAAGCCCTTTAGCCAACAATGAACTTGGAGATGCCAGTCCACATCTGAGCTTTCCCAGGAATGTGGCTTGGCTGGTAAGGAACTCAGTCATGCATGAACATGTGACTTGCCCAGGTGACTCCAAAACTCTATTTTGTAGCTGGGCTTTGCATAGGAGAGAGGAGGGGGTCTCCACCCACAAGAGAAACTCTATTTAAACCCCTGGGAGACCCCTTCATTTTGTCTTCAGTTGGCTAAAGAGAGAGCCTCTTCCTCTTTCTCCCCCACCCCAAAAAAACAAATACCTGAAAGAAACTGGAACAAAGGACAGTAACTATAGGGGGTGTGAGTGATTGTGGACTACGTGGCTCTGGGAAGAAGGATAAAGGAGTTTGAGGCGCAAGTGGTGTTCTCATCCATCCTCCCCGTGGAAGGAAAAGGCGAATGGCGGAAGTCAACGAATGGCTACACAGGTGGTGTCGGAGAGAAGGCTTTGGATTCTTTGACCATGGGATGGTGTTCCATGAAGGAGGAGTGCTGGGCAGAGACGGGCTCCACCTTATGAAGAGAGGGAAGAGCATCTTTGTGAGCAGGCTGGCTAACCTAGTGAGGAGGGCTTTAAACTAGGTTCACCGGGGGAAGGAGACCAAAGCCCTGAGGTAAGTGGGAAAGCGGGATACCGGGAGGAAGCACAGGCAGGAACATCTGTGAGGGGAGGGCTCCTGCCTCATACTGAGAATGAGGGGCAATCAGCAGGTTATCTCAAGTGCTTATATACGAATGCACAAAGCCTTGGAAACAAGCAGGGAGAACTGGAGGTCCTGGTGATGTCAAGGAATTATGACATGATTGGAATAACAGAGACTTGGTGGGATAACTCACATGACTGGAGTACTGTCATGGATGGTTATAAACTGTTCAGGAAGGACAGGCAGGGCAGAAAAGGTGGGGGAGTAGCCCTGTATGTAAGGGAGCAGTATGACTGCTCAGAGCTCCGGTACGAAACAACAGAAAAACCTGAGTGTCTCTGGATTAAGTTTAGAAGTGTGAGCAACAGGAGTGATGTAGTGGTGGGAGTCTGCTATAGACCACCGGACCAGGGGGATGAGGTGGATGAGGCTTTCTTCCTGCAGCTCGCGGAAGCTACTAGATCACATACCCTGGTTCTCATGGGTGACTTTACTTTTCCTGATATCTGCTGGGAGAGCAATACAGCGGTGCATAGACAATCCAGGAAGTTTTTGGAAAGCATAGGGGACAATTTCCTGGTGCAAGTGCTGGAGGAGCCAACTAGTGGGGGAGCTTTTCTTGACCTGCTGCTCACAAACCGGGAGGAATTAGTAGGGGAAGCAAAAGTGGATGGGAATCTGGGAGGCAGTGACCATGAGATGGTTGAGTTCAGGATCCTGACACAGGGAAGAAAGGGAAGCAGCAGAATACGGACCCTGGACTTCAGGAAAGCAGACTTCGACTCCCTCAGGGAACGGATGGGTAGGATCCCTTGGGGGACTAACATGAAGGGGAAAGGAGTCCAGGAGAGCTGGCTGTATGTCAAGGAATCCCTGTTGAGGTTACAGGGACAAACCATCCCGATGTGTCGAAAGAATAGTAAATATGGCAGGTGACCAGCTTGGCTTAACGGTGAAATCCTAGCAGATCTTAAGCATAAAAAAGAAGCTTACAAGAAGTGGAAGGTTGGACATATGACCAGGGAAGAGTATAAAAATATTGCTCGGGCATGTAGGAATGAAATTAGGAGGGCCAAATCGCACCTGGAGCTGCAGCTAGCAAGAGATCATAGAATCATAGAATATCAGGGTTGGAAGGGACCCCAGAAGGTCATCTAGTCCAACCCCCTGCTCGAAGCAGGACCAATTCCAAGTTAGATGTTAAGAGTAACAAGAAGGGTTTCTTCAGGTATGTTGGCAACAAGAAAAAAGCCAAGGAAAGTATGGGCCCCTTAATGAATGAGGGAGGCAACCTAGTGACAGAGGATGTGGAAAAAGCTAATGTACTCAATGCTTTTTTTGCCTCTGTCTTCATGAACAAGGTCAGCTCCCAGACTGCTGCGCTGGGCATCACAACATAGGGAATAGATGGCCAGCCCTCTGTGGAGAAAGAGGTGGTTAGGGACTATTTAGAAAAGCTGGATGTGCACAAGTCCATGGGGCCGGATGCGTTGCATCCGAGAGTGCTAAAGGAACTGGCGGCTGTGATCGCAGAGCCATTGGCCATTATCTTTGAAAACTTGTGGCGAACAGGGGAAGTCCCAGATGACTGGAAAAAGGCTAATGTAGTGCCAATCTTTAAAAAAGGGAAGAAGGAGGATCCTGGGAACTACAGGCCAGTCAGCCTCACCTCAGTCCCCGGAAAAATCATGGAGCAGGTCCTCAAAGAATCAATCCTGAAGCACTTACATGAGAGGAAAGTGATCAGGAACAGTCAGCATGGATTCACCAAGGGAAGGTCATGCCTGACTAATCTAATTGCCTTCTATGATGAGATTACTGGTTCTGTGGATGAAGGGAAAGCAGTGGATGTATTGTATCTTGACTTTAGCAAAGCTTTTGACACGGTCTCCCACAGTATTCTTGTCAGCAAGTTAAAGAAGTATGGGCTGGATGAATGCACTATAAGGTGGGTAGAAAGTTGGCTCGATTGTCGGGCTCAATGGGTAGTGATCAATGGCTCCATGTCTAGTTGGCAGCCGGTGTCAAGTGGAGTGCCCCAGGGGTCGGTCCTGGGGCCGGTTTTGTTCAATATCTTCATAAATGATCTGGAGGATGGTGTGGATTGCACTCTCAGCAAATTTGCGGATGATACTAAACTGGGAGGAGTGGTAGATACACTGGAGGGGAGGGTTAGGATACAGAGGGACCTAGACAAATTGGAGGATTGGGTCAAAAGAAATCTGATGAGGTTCAATAAGGATAAGTGCAGGGTCCTGCACTTAGGACGGAAGAACCCAATGCACAGCTACAGACTAGGGACCGAATGGCTAGGCAGCAGTTCTGCGGAAAAGGATCTAGGGGTGACAGTGGACGAGAAGCTGGATATGAGTCAGCAGTGTGCCCTTGTTGCCAAGAAGGCCAATGGCATTTTGGGATGTATAAGTAGGGGCATAGCGAGCAGATTGAGGGACGTGATCGTCCCCGTCTATTCGACATTGGTGAGGCCTCATCTGGAGTACTGTGTCCAGTTTTGGGCCCCACACTACAAGAAGGATGTGGAAAAATTGGAAAGAGTCCAGCGAAGGGCAACAAAAATGATTAGGGGTCTGGAACACATGAGTTATGAGGAGAGGCTGAGGGAACTGGGATTGTTTAGTCTGCAGAAGAGAAGAATGAGGGGGGATTTGATAGCTGCTTTCAACTACCTGAGAGGTGGTTCCGGAGAGGATGGTTCTAGACTATTCTCAGTGGTGGAAGAGGACAGGACAAGGAGTAATGGTCTCAAGTTGCAGTGGGGGAGGTTTAGGTTGGATATTAGGAAAAACTTTTTCACTAGGAGGGTGGTGAAACACTGGAATGCGTTGCCTAGGGAGGTGGTGGAATCTCCTTCCTTAGAAATTTTTAAGGTCAGGCTTGACAAAGCCCTGGCTGGGATGATTTAATTGGGGATGGGTCCTGCTTTCGAGCAGGGGGTTGGACTAGATGACCTCCTGAGGTTCCTTCCAACCCTGATATTCTATGATTCTATGATTGCTGGACCCAGACTAGGAGGAGACTAGTCTGTAAAAGAAAGCTTACTGGAACTGCGGGGCCATCATGAGAATTCCCCTAGCTACCACCTGAGCTGGAACAAGGGCTATACCAGGGGAAAGGATTGTGCCCAGACTAGGAAGGTGTCCAGTCTGAAAGAAACTTATTGAAATATCTTTAAGGGTGAGATTTTAGCTGTATTCAGTTTTATTACTGTATTAGGCTTAGATTTGTGTGTTTTATTTCATTTTCCTTGGTAATTCACTTTGTTCTGTCTGTTACTACTTGGAACCACTTAAATCCTACTTTCTGTATTTAATAAAATCACTTTTTACTTACTGATTAACCCAGAGTATGTATTAATACCTGGGGGGGGGCAACCAGCTGTGTATATCTCTCTGTCAGTGTTATGAGCTTCCCTGTATAAGCTTTATACAGGGTAAAACGGATTTATTTAGGGTTTGGACCCCATTGGGAGTTGGGCATCTGAGTTTTGAAGACAGGAACACTTCTGTAAGCTGCTTTCAGTTAAGCCTACAGCTGTTAGGGTACGCGGTTCAGACCTGGGTCTGGGTTTGCCTTATTGGGATTCAGGAAGTGCTAAAGGATCCCCCCCCAGCCTAAGAGGGGGGTCCACAGGACCTGGAAAACCAAATAATTATGGGGGACAACTAATGAACAACAGGGACAGGAGTTCGGTCAAAGGGTCAAACGAAGGGAGTTGGATGGGGACACTGAGCAGAGAACCCCAGAGAGCGCCCACTGCTCCTCGAAGACGTCAAGGGAGTCAGTGGATGCCGCCCAGAGGAACTCTGCCTGGAGGCATGAACGGACGGAGGATCAGAAATAGGCCCCACAGTCACAGGAGACTCCATCGGCCAACCTCCTCACCCTGGTTTTATAGATGGCCACTTTAGCCAGGGCCAGGAGGAGGCTGACCAGGAGGTCCCGTGACTTAGTGGGGCCACGGATAGGGAGTGCATAGATAAGGAGAAGAGGGGAAAAGTGCAACCAAAATCTTAAGAAAAAGTTTGCGAGGAGCCAGAAGAGGGGCTGCAGCCTGGCACACTCCAGGTATACGTGTGCCAGGGTTTCCCTCATGCTGCAAAAGGGGCAGGTGTCCAGGATTGGGGTGAACCGCGCCAGGTACGCGCCCGTGCTCACGGCCCCGTGAAGGAGCCGCCAACTGATATCCCTGGCGGGCCTCGGAACCAGGGTGGAATATAGGCTGGCCCACCAGGGCTCCTCACCTTCTAGAGGTGGCAGGAGGTCCTGCCACTTTGTGTCAGGG
This sequence comes from Lepidochelys olivacea, assembly GCF_965140295.1. Lineage (NCBI taxonomy): Eukaryota > Metazoa > Chordata > Testudines > Cheloniidae > Lepidochelys > Lepidochelys olivacea. The sequence continues at coordinate 28,779,783 of NC_140415.1, forward strand.
TGGGATGTGAGGATATGAAGGGTGTGGAGCATGAGCGTGTATAGATGTTTCCTTGGCCTGGTCTGGAAACGGACCGGCTGAAGCTCGTGTAGCCAGCTCACAGGGAAGGGGCGGGGGAGTCGGTCAGGTCCATGGGGCAGGGGCCCGATGAAAAGGTCCGGAGAGCCTGGGGTGGGGGTGGGTGGGGCACGCCCTCTCTTAGGACCCGATCAAGGTAAACCCGAGCAGCAGGCGGCAAAGCGGCCCTCACCTCCTGAAGTACGTGCAGGGGAGTACAAGGTCTGGAGAGCCCCATGCACTGAGCGAGTGTCAGGGGATCCAGCCAGTCTTTCCGGTCGTAGTCCAGGAGGTCTCCGACTCTGGTGACTTCTGCCAGGACCAACCTCAGGCGCACCAAGGCTGCATCTGGGTTTGCAGCAGGCTAGTGGGTCTGGCTCAAACCAGGCAGGGCACTGAAATCCTGTGCTGACAGGGCAGGAAAGCAGGGGCAGAAGTAGTCTTGGCACATCAGGTGGCAGCCCCCTGCGGGTTTCTGTGATCCAACCCATCACAGCTCTTTTATGTAATTACTGAATATGTGGACTAAAGTACCAGGGAAATGCCACAAGAAATATAAAGGAGTTTGAAAAGCACATTAATTTGATGCTGGAGAAGAAGTTTGGGGGATGTGGGAAAAGAAGGAAGGTGAGATTAAGATAGACCAGGAAGGAGGAAGCAGGTTGGAGGGGAAAAAAATATTTTTGCCACTGCCGTTTGTCCAGTTGGGTTTGGTACATTGGCAAACAGCTCAGGTCACTTTAACTGTAGTTTTTGAGTCTAGACCTCAGGGGTGAGTGACATGTTTTTATTTGAAGGCTCACTAGAGCAAACATTTCCTTATATCAAGTACAGTATCAGTGAGGGGAAAAACATAGCTTATTTACCAAAGTCGTTGGACAAATACTGTATGAAAACATTGGGCAAGCCCTTATTCTTAAACAAATAATGAGACTGGGGTGATTTATGAGGGAGGAAAATGGCACCTGTGGTGTAAAAACTGATCCTCGACATGATCTTTTTGACACAATCCTCCACTATCTCTGCAGCTAACACTTTGAACAATGAGCTGAATATTTAATCATGCCTAGGGCTAAGATTTTGTCATGGATATTTTTAGTAAAAGTCACAGACAGGTCACAGGTTTCTATGAACTTTTCTTTTTTGCCCATGACCTGTCTGTGACTTTTACTAAAAATACCCATGACAAAATGGGACGGGACTGGGCAGCTGTGGGGTGGCTGGGAGCTCTGGGGTCCCCACCACCCATGGGGGCTCAGATCTCCAGAGTCCCATTGCCCTGCTTTGATGGCGGGTAGGCAGCTGGCAGGGGTCCCCCTGCCGCCACGGCTGATGGGGAGCTATGAGGTAGCCCTGCTGCCCATGGCAGCTAGGAGCTTGGGGGCCTGCTGCCTCAGGCAGTGGGAGTACCTCACAGCTCCCTGCCGCTGCGGGAGGCAGCGGAACCCTGCAGCTCCCAGCCATGGGGGCTGAAGTCATGGAGGTCTTTGAAAGTCCTAGATTCCGTGTCTTCCTTGACCTTCGTGACAAAATCGTAGCCTTAATCATACCACTAGAAAAAGGTCCTTCGAAATGGAAAGCCAGAAAACCAAATAGAAGGCTGTTAGTTTAAAAGTGATGCACTCATCCTCAAAGCAGTGCAATTTATTATAATCCATTATGATGGTATTTAGGAATAGGATTGTGGGGAAAAAACTCTTACCTTTGTAGCCTTCATGGCCCTGTGGTTGAAATCAAAGAAACTGAATATTACTGCCTGTGGCATTTGCTATGGATATAGAGACAAGTGGATTATTTATCTTCAGTATTCTAATTTTCTGCTACTTTAGCACAAAGATTCTTAAAGAAAAGGCTACAGCAGAAAGTTCTTATCATTGTAATTCCCAATTATTTTGTTTCTGTGGTTGGTGTACATGTATTCCAAAGGAAAAATTATTTGATGACTTTTTTTTTCTTTTATCACTTATAAATGCAACAAAACAAAATGTGCAGTTTCCCTAACTTTTGTAATCTTGCCAATTTCTCCCAGTACTTTCTCGACGTACTATCCTGGGAGGACCACGGAATTCACAACATCAAGCAGAGACAAAATAGAATCATGATTTCATATGACAAAGCCAGACAAATCTTTACTGCAGAGCAAAACCAGAGCATTTTGCTCTGTTTGAAATCTGGTTGTTTCATGAACATCCATGTTTAGAAAGAAAGATAAAACCAATAGTTGGAAAGCTCTTCTTTTGAGTCACTACTTCCACTGTCTCATCATACATGGTTAGCAGAATTATTGGGCACCGGTACCAGGCAAGTGGATTTTTCATAGGTTCAAAAGAGATATAAGGAGACAGTGGAAGTTTGTGACACCCACAAGTATGAAAGCAAAATTGCAACATTAAAACCCATTTCAACTCTTTTTTTTGCTACAGAGTAGGATCCCCCTTCGCTGCCAAATATATTTCAAATGATTGTAATTAATTTCAAAATAACACAAGAATTCCTCTATAATTAGATAAAATGCACAATACATGTCTTAAAGCAGTGCAAACAATAAAACCATGCAAATCTGCTCTCATTTCAACTGAAGTACAAATATTTCTGACCAGGGTCAAACATACAAATGGGATAATTATCTAAAGGGTTTACATAGAAGGCCCCTCTCTACTTCCTGCCCAGATCTTCACTCAAAACTTGAACCGAACCTTACATCTGAAATGTTTGGGACTTTCAAAAGGGCTCAGCATTGGCCTAACTCTGCGGATAGTGAGGTAAAGGGAACATTTCCCAGCTGAGCAGAGTTGGGCTAACACTGAGCTCTTTTGAAAATCCCACCCTCGAGGTCTACCCACGAGGAGCACTCCTCTCCATGAATACAAATATTAGTGTATGAGCCAAACTATTCTGCATGTCAGGCCTGATCCAAAAGCCCACTCAAACTAATGGAAAGACTCCAAGAAACTTTAACAGGGTTTGGATGAAGACTATGCCATCTATTTTCAGACTTTACATACTTTTCACTCTCCAGCAAATTAAAATCTTTGTTATTATATCTGTGTGTGACACTCATTGTCCAGAACAGATGTATCAGGTTGTAATAATTCACCAGAACAGCCAAAGGTCAGGTAAAAAGGACACTGACTTGCACAGTTAAAGTATTGAAATGGGTGTTCTCTCTTCAGTACATTAGTCATCTGTAGTTATCTGTGACCAGTTGCTGGGATTTTACTAACTTGCAACTGGCTCTAAAAGTTTATGTAAAAACTTCCAGTTTAGCTTTGCTCTGTGGTGTTAGATTTCTTATATAGTTTTCCTATTTTGTGTGTTGCTCTTTAGACACAATTATTAGATATTGTGCTTTCGTGCAGCCAAGCAAAGGAAAACAAGGGCAACCATTTCTGTTCCTTCTTTTTATTCTTTAGTACAATTGGCCCCAGTCTTGCAATTAGATCCAAGTGGGAAGAACCCTGCAGCTGTGCAGAGCCCAGCTGATGGCAAGATCAGGACTATATGGGCATCTTCATTTTTAATGAGTATCATGCATTGATTCTATGTGACTGTGAAACACACTATGATGCAAATGTTGCTTGGGTGTGTACTGGAGTCTTCTCCCAGGACGTGCCCCAGGAAACTCCTTTGCAATGTGAAATTGTACTAGGGAACAGGGTAGGAATGTTACATTTCCCAGCTTTATACTTTGAGAAGATTAAAATGGTGGGAGTGCAGCTCAGCTGAATAAAATAGGAACCAGCCCAAACTGACAACCCTATGTAAAACAAACCAGTTCTATGGTTCAAAGTTCAATTGCCTTCTATTTTATATTCTAATTTGAGATGGCCACAAGTTGCACCATTTGGATGTAGATCCCAAACCCTTGAAAGTTCAGGGTGGTTTGGGTTCACAGACATCTGCTGTTCTCATTAATTTAGGCCTAGTTTGGGACTCAGTCTTATATGGACGCCCAGAGAAAAGGAGGAGTGAGGACTCATCGCACACCTGGTGCAGCCATCTTGGCCTTTCCCTCAGAACAGGGGAAGGACAGAGATTTCACACCCAGCGCTTCTTCCATCCCCTGAGCAGGAGGAGCTGTGGCTGCATAAGAGAGGGAAATAAGATCCATCAAAAGACTACAGGAAGGTAGCTCTCCCTGGGATCATGAAAGGAGCAGAGAAAGAATTGTTGCTTCCCAGGGCAGTGGCAGCTGCTACGAACTGCCTGTTACCAAGGCTGAAGGCTTAATCAGAATACTACCAATTGTAATGTGAATGTATTTCATTTAGAATACCATCTGGTGTCTGGGTTTGGTAACTTCAGCCATGTGCACTGTATTCTGGGAGTTGTTAGACTGCTTCTCTCTCAGCAATAAATTCTCTATCCTTGCATGTCGACTTACAGTGGTTTCCATTTGGCTGTCACCTTTCACAGTGCCAGCAGTTACCTGGTCAATATTGACCCCTACTCGTTGAAAACCAAATAGTAGAGTTCTGGTAATGGAATTATTGGGAAAAGTTATGGGTTAGAATTCATCCTCTGGAGAGTGGTGAAGCTTTTCCACTCTTATCTCACCTCACCCCATAGTCCCCCTCTCTAGGATGGCCTAATTTTGACATTTCTGGTTTCTCCATGTTTTACATTTCACATAAGGCAACCAGCAGTCAGCCTAGCTGTGCAGCTCAATTGTTTAGATTAGTAACTGGCAACAACAGTCTCCTTGCATTATGTAAAATGTAGCTCGATGTTAGCTGCGTAAAGGCTTATCTCAGTCACTTAGCTGCTGGGAAATGTTAGTGGTACAGCTCCCATAGACTGTATTTTCAAATAATAAATCATTACTTGACTAGAAAACCATATAACTTTCCCCTTTCTTTGTACTAAAATAGCATGTTTTTTTATTCACTGTTTGTTCTTTTTTTTTATTTATCCTTGAAATTCTGATTGAAATGATAACACAGAAATAGCCTAAGCAGGTGATTGTAAAGTCATTTTCTTTGGGGAGAGATCAATGAGATTTCCATGGCTATTTTAACTCTTGACCACTGAAAGACAAAGTCTTTTCTCCTGAGCATGAACTGGGTTGCAACTAACTCTGAAAGTATAAAGTAATATGCAGAGACAAGGTAGGTGAGGTAATAACTTTTATTGGACCAACTTCTGTTGATCAGAAAGACAAGTTTTCGAGCTTACACACAGCTCATCTTTAGGAGCTGAGATACTCAGAATAAGGGCAAATCTACACCACAGTGCTACATCGGTGCAGATGCACATTGGCATAATTACTCCACCTTGGCGAGAAGTGTAAGCTGTGTTGACGAGAGAGCGTCTCCTGCCGACATAGCACCAGTGACAACAGTGCAAAACTTGTCACTCGGGGAAGGGGGCTTTTTTATACTCCTGAGTGTCGTAAGTTAGATCAACTTAAGTGATAATGTAGATCTGCCCTTAGTTTCCCAGACCTGAAGAAGAGCTCTGTGTAACCTCGAAAGCTTGTCTCTCTGACCAACAGAAGTAATAATAATAAGTAATAAAAGATATTACCTCACCCACCTTGCCTCTCTAATATATCCTGGGACTAACATGGGAATTAGAACTGTGGCACCCGAGGGAAGGGGGCTGTACTTGGACTGACTCAGTGGGGAGCTGTGGTCAGCGAACTGAGTCCAAGAGGGGTGGCTCAACAGGAAGGTTGGGGTCACTGAGGTCTCAAGTAGAGGCAAGGAATCCCCAGGGCAAGAAGTCGTTGGGATGCTGCTCAGTTTCAGAGTAGGAACCTTGTACCTAGCCACATCAAGCAAGGGTACCGTGATGAGCCCTGTTGGACTGGTTAAAGACTCAGCCCAGGGAGGGCTGCAGGACGTTGAGGACCTTTTGGATTATGTACCCTGGAAGGGGTTTGTTTGTTTCCTACACTACTGAATCACCAAAGACCTGCCTGACCAGCACAAAGGCCAACCAGGGGCACCGTGAGCAGAGGAAATTGAGAAAACCTGCAGGCATGCAGACATTCAACCAGGGGACGCTCGCAAGAGGTGAATGCACCCCATTACAAGCACCTACTGGCTTTCAGCTAAAGGTGCCCTAAATTCTCCGATCAGCAGCAAGTGGTTAAGTGTCTGAAGTGAAAGAATCATATGCCTACTGATAAATTGTCTGTCTGATAAATTCAAACCTAATTTGATGGTGTCCAGTTTGCAAATTAATTCCAGTTCTGCAGTTTCTTGGAAGTATTTTTGTTAAAGAATTGCCACTTTTAGGTCTGCAATTGAGTGTCCAGAGAGATTGAAGTGTTCTCTGACTGGTTTTTGAATGTTATAATTCTTGACGTCTGATTTGTGTCCATTTATTCTTTTGCGTAGAGACTGGTCCAGTCTGGCCAATGTACATGGCAGAGGGGCATTGCTGTAAAAGTACACTGTAACAGATGTGTTGAAAAAACAGCATGGTACAACTGCCAAATGGCTTACTCTTTCCTCTTCCACCCATTCTGCTGGAGTTATCCTTAATCATGAGACAAATCTGGTATGTACACTTGAGAACAGCTTTTCCTCTGTACATGCTCAATCAGGAAGCCTTGACCAGGTAGAATGCATTCATTATGCTAGAGAGGCTGAGTAGTAGAAAGACAATAAGCCAGTTGTCAATATGTCAGAATGGGGAGGCTAAGGAAATAATATGTATTTCCTGGCATATTACTGGCTTATGGAAAACATGTTCATCCTCCAACGTCTCGAGCAGAACACCCAGGTGAACCACAATGATGCTGTCTCTGACACATCATCCCTCCTGTTTGTTTGCTGTAGAACGAAATGTGACGTGTAAATGCAGTGATTTATGCTACTGGAGTGCATTTGGTAGATGTCAGGTTAAAATACTGAAAGAGGACCCTTGCAAATGGGAAAGAGAGAGATTAGAGAGGGAAGATAAATGCAACCCATTTTCCTTTCATTATTCAAGGACAGTTTGGAGTGCCTATTAGATAACTAGAATGAGGAGCTTATTGTGGGAGAGAAGTTTTGTATGGCCCCCGTTAAGTCCGCAAGTTCCATTGACCTTGCAACCTCTTCTGGCAAGTGGGGAGCTAGCTTCTGAGTGGTTCTTGCTGAGTGGGCAGGACACTGATAGAAGTGAAGTAAGAGAGATAATACTGGTGATTCCTGCCATTAAGTATTCCCCCCTCACATATATTTTCTTCTACTTGCACCCTCAAAGGAGGTGGCCAAATCTCTTCTCCTTCCTCCTCTTCTGTTTTCTGTTAGTAATCATTTTAAGGCATGTTCTAAGCAGCTTGACTGGTACAGGCTTACTGGGCAAAACACTAACCCAGAGCTCCATAGCCTGATCAGGCTCTTCACCCACAGAGAGTGACTGCAGTCCTGAATGAGGCCATGTAGGTGCTGTGCAGCTGCCTAGTCCTGCTAGAGGTAGTCTGAGACTCTGCTCCCTTCTATTTGGCGGAGGATGAGGGAGGAGTCTTTTCCGCTGACTGATTGCTGGGACTACAATAAGATGGCCACCTGTAAGCAGACTAACAACTCTGAAATGTCAGCTAGTGGAGGAGGGAGGGCACATTGCTACTAAGAAAATTCCCCAAGCCTCCTCGCTTGTGGGTAGTATTTGAGGCAGGAGAGATGCATAGGGGTATCCACTCTAGTGCCTCACGCACTGGTAACACATTTGGGGGGGTTCAGAGTTACCCTCCTGACATTTAAGGCTGTTCTCATTTATATTGGAGGTTGATCCCCACAGATTTTGGAGAAATGTAAAGATAACATGTGTGGAAACCATGTAAGGGTGTCTTAGGTTTGAAACAGGCCAAGATGATGATTGAACCTCTAGGCATGCCATGATTTTAAAAGGAGGTCTCCACTGATATCCATGAGATTGTTAGTAGGGTTACAGCATGCTAGTTAGAGCTGGTTAAAATGTAGAATGTCAGTTCCACAGGAAATTTTGAAATTTCCATTTGTCCCAAATCAGACCAAAAAGTCAAAATTTTCATATTTCCTGGGGAACAAAAATTCTCCCCCCCCCCAAAAAAAATCTTGGAAATAGTGAAACAATCTTTTTGAAGTGCTTCATTCTGATAAAGTCAAAGAGGTTTGCTTTAATTTTTTTTTACTTTTATAATATACATTGCTTAATGTAATAGTCAAAATGAAGTGCTCTGATCATTTTTCATCAAAAAATTTGACAAAAATCAATACGCTTCTGGAAAAAGTTAATTTTATTTAATTGGCAATTTCTAGTGAAAAACTGTTCTAATGGAAAATGTTCAGTGAACTCTATGCTATTTCATGTATTGAATGGGTTAAATACAAACGGACTCAATTGACCTATAAGTGATTGCTATAATAACACCTATAGTTGCTCAGCCATGGAATAATTTCTGTAACTTTACATGAAATAAAAGGATAAAATAGCTGAATTATGATTGTATCAGTCATGATGAGGGATGATCCTCTGAAGATAAATACTTATCAAGATCAATAATTAATTATTAGTTTTATATTAAACCTGAGATTGTCCTCCGGGACCTAGAAATGGTGACTGTTTAAATTGCCCTTAATCTCAGGTGAGGTTTCAGCATATATTTTCTGGAATAAAGTGTGTATGAAGGGGATGAGTATTACAGAAATCTTGCAAGATTTCTGATTTTTCTTGACGATATTTTAGTAGTGAGAATGAGTGATCACGTGGAGATTACGAAGAATCTCAGTGAGATTGGTGGAATATTATGTTGTTTTGCATATTTGAGGCTTAGCCAAGAGTGGCCTCCACTGGTGCATTTCCGAGCACTAATACTGATGTTATCTGTTACCTATGTGCAAAATAGTACTGTTCAAAAACTACATGTGCAGGTGATCCTGGTGCACAAATGATTCCTTTTGAAAATATGGCTGCCAACACAGGCTGTCTGCTAAGGTGCATTGAGAATTGGCTCTTCCTCCCTTTCAGTGAACTCAGTGGCTGACTTCTTAAACTTCCTTTTCTTCCGTAAACTGTGTATCTACCCCATTGATCATTTTTTTGGTGCAAATAGATAGGAGACTTAGTTGGCTACTTGGCAAAATCAAGCACATTGCATTTTTCAATAAATTATTCAATAGAAGGGTGAATAGCATCTTGCAGTATTTATCCAGTACAATGCCACTGGAAATGAAAATTAAATGAGTATTCTTTGTGTCATTGATATCGGTTGCCTATCTGAGATTTGCAGGAGTTTTCCACCTGGGATAACTATTCAGGTGACAGGTTTTGGTTGGTGGCAAATGAATGCTAGTTTCTAATAGCACAAAGTGGTAATGATTCTATGGGCTAAATTAATTCCTACTTTATATCAGCTTCCACTGGCCTGAATCTACAACAGCCAGGAGACAAGTGAACTAATTCAGCATATTCCTGCTCCAACCTCGGTTTGCATAGTTCCCATGGTGTCTCTGATGGAATTTAAACTGCCTCCACTGAGACAGAGTGCTGGTGGAAATAACCTCTGTCCTCCTCTGAACATACCCCTGGGATGCACAGAGATGCAGATTGTATCTCCCTACAGAAAAGGAGGTAGATTTTGCTATGTGTTTGTAGAGAAATACCTCATGCACTCTTACTTGTCTTCTTATTAATACAATGGTCTTCTTCTAAAAGTCAAGGTTTACCGAGGTACCTTGGAATGGGAAAAATAAAATACTAGAAACTTTCAAGGGTGTTTCTAGACCCTAAAGAACTATCTTGTAGAACTAGTGACTCAAGAGGCCCTGCAAAATGTGAGGTATGTATGATGTACCTGTGAAGGAGATTGAGAAGCAGAAGTCTAAAGAGAATCTGAGAATGGTTTTCAAGGATAGGAAAAGGCTCACGGTCAATACACAGCATCTTATTTAGATAATAATCCGAAAAGGAGGGCCCTCATTGGCCAGAAAGAAATGCAGAAGAGCAGAGCTGCAAAATGAAACACAAAATTTTGACAAAAGTTAATCGATTGCTTGTAAATGATGGATTTAGCTTGCAAGGTATACTATATCAGTTCAGGAGAACAGCAGTTCTTTGAGCATCGTGGAAAGGATCCGTAATACAAGCAATGAATAGAGAAGGTTAACTCTCGAATTTGGATAAAAATCAGGATGTGATGAGGCTTCTTGATACAATTCTCAGATGTCTGGTACATTTCTGTTACATGAAGGACACAGATCAGACGACAAGAATTATAACATTCAAAAACCAGTCGGAGAACACTTCAATCTCTTCGGTCATGCAATTACAGACCTAAAAGTGGCAATTCTTCAACAAAAAAACTTCCAAAACAGACTCCAATGAGAGACTGCTGAATTGGAATTAATTTGCAAACTGGATACAATTAACTTAGGCTTGAAGAGAGACTGGGAGTGGATGGGTCATTACACAAAGTAAAACTATTTCCCCATGTTTATTCCCCTCCCCCCACCCCTCCAGTGTTCCTCAGACGTTCTTGTCGACTGCTAGAAATGGCCCACCTTGATTATCACTACAAAAGGTGTCCCCTGCCCCCCGCTCTCCTGCTGGTAATAGCTCACCTTAAGTGATCACAGTGTGTATGGTAACACCCATTGTTTCATGTTCTCTGTGTATATAAATCTCCCCACTGTATTTTCCACTGAATACATCCGATGAAGTGAGCTGTAGCTCACGAAAGCTTATGATCAAATCAATTTGTTAGTCTCTGAGGTGCCACAAGTACTCCTTTTCTTTTTGCAAATACAGACTAACACGGCTGCTACTCTGAAACCTTAAGGGAACAGAAACTGAAAGTAGTTGCTGTGTGACGACTATGCAGTGTCCTGTGTAAAATGAGCTTGGTGGTCTCTAGTAGACATGTGTCAAAACACCCCAAACCCTTCATCAGTTGGCACTCACTAGGACTAGTTGGCAGGCTCAGTACCACATCTATTGTGTAACTAGAGGATTCCAGGCTCTTATACTGTCAAATCAGAACCATCTACCACAAGTACATTATGTATGTGTCTATAATTACATGAATATCTGAAAGGGGATACTAGAGAACAATGGAAGGTGGTAGTCATATTTAGAGAGATGCTGAAGTCAGGTTAATTCATGTTGCTTTTTCATATTCATCTGCTTTAGAGGAAATAGTGATTTGATTATCAACATGTCTACAATTCTTCTTCTGAATTTGAAACCAGTATTAAAGTAAATAGGAAGCGGGTTTATAGATTTTTATTTCATCTGTTGTTTTGGACCCTCATTGTGTCTATTTTCAGATACACAATCGTTTGTTCACATTGAGAATTGCTTCTTTCCTATTGAACTTCCAGGTTGCTGCCTTACCAACATAGCAGCAGTTCTATTAAGAGAAGAATGTGTCTGTTTAATAGGTACATAGGGCATTCAGTTCAAAACTCAATGGAAGACCTTCTGAAAACAATTAGAGAAAGAAGCCTTGTTTGAGCAGCTTAAAAAAAGAGAAATAAGAGGTTAGCTATGAAATTGAACTCTACTGCCAAATATCATTTGTCAGCAGAGACACTGGGTAAAAGGTTCAAATTCCTATTGCTTGATGTAAAAGACCATCATTTCTACAAAAGAGGGAAGAGACTGTCCTGTCTTTTAATTCACACAGGGCCAGATTCACTCACGGAATCGGCCAGCTTCCACTGATGTAAGGTCCCCATTGAACTGGGTATTTATATGGGCCTCAGCACTGTAGTATCCGAGTGCCTCATCAACATTAATGATCTTATTCTCACCACCCCTCTCTGAGATAGACAAGTATTATTACCCCTGTTTTACAGATGGGCAACTGAAGCATAAAAAATCACATGACTTGCTCAAAATCACCCAGAAGTCTGTGGGAGATCAAGGAGCAGAACCCAGGCCTCTTAGTCCCAGTCTAGTGCCTTACGCACAAGTCAATCCTTCTTCTCTTCCTAGAATCAGAAAGTCTTCCTGGAAGTGGTTGTGGTAGCACAAGTCCTCTCCAAAATGCATCCTACAGGAGGGCCTATGGGAAGCCAACACAGCCCCAAAAGTGGGCAGTGCCATTTAGGAAACTGTAGCACAATTGCCAATATATCTGGTACATTTTAGAAATTTAGAAATGTAGAGCTAGAAAGGACCTCAGGAGGTCACTAGTCCACCCCCCCTTCCCCTGTGCTGAGGTGGGATTAAATATACCTGATGTTCCTACCCTGCTTGTTTACCTGTGTCAGATCTGTAGCTCCTAACCTGCCTGTAGAGTGCAAGAATGTACTGCCCGTAGTGTCCTGTTAAATAGCTAGCGAGCCCACTAGTAGTGCTCACTGTGTTCAGTTTTAGAAGCTGCCAGTCAAAGCAACAGTTTATGTGTAGGTCGGCCTTGCATGTTTGTGTATGTTTAGTCAAGATGACTTTTTGGCACCCAACTGCATTCCTGTGATTTCTTCATATTTCTCCATTGTTGTGTGAAGATCAAAAGAGACAACTCTGCCAATGCCCAAATATGAAACTTAACATGTGACAAAGACCAAAAGGAGGCACACACGATACATCTTCATGCTAGAAAGGTAAAATGCTGCAGGGTTAATTCTTGTAGCATAAATAACTCTTCCTATAATCTCTCGCACTATTCTTTATTTCCAATTAAAATCATTTTCATATAAGTGAGGGGACACTAAACTTGTTTGGAACATAGGGAACTTTGGGACCAAACTGAGTGAGTAACACCCCTCAGAATAAGGTATGATCAGATCTGCCTGTTTCCTTATATGGAGTTTATTCAACTGGTGTTGATATGTGACCTGTGAGGAGTTTCAGAGAACTCTGCATGAATTTCCTGTCTTATGATTTGTAGCAGATATATCATTAGAGATTCTTGTTTTATAACTGTACTGCATTTTAAGACTTTTTCTGCCCCCTGCCTCAGAGAGTGGGGCACCAGATATTGTCAGGCTGTCATCTCTTCCATAACTCTTCAATTATTCATGACACTGTCATGAGGTTTTTCAGCATTACATTTCACCATTAGTTTGGGAACTGGGAAGTGTCTGGATTGGATTCAGGCCCTATGGAATGTGTTTTCTGGGTGGTGTGCAAGGATCTGGGATCAGAAATATTAATAGGATTCAATACATAAAGAATGAAAGGGTAGGAATATAATTAATGCTAGTCAACATTGTTTTATGGAAAAAGATCTTGTCAAGCAACATTAATTTCATTCTGAAAAGAGATTACAAGTCAGGTTGATAAAGGGAACTTGGTAGATATAATATATATACTTAGGTTTTGTAATGTATTTGATTTAGTGCTATGTAACCCACACACCTCCTGGCTATGGTGCTCCATCCCCTCTAGTGGCACCAGGACCACTTAGGGATTAAGGAGTCTGCTACAGCCTTAGCTAAGGGCCATGTGGCTTTTAGCTCATGCCGTAGAAGATCATGCACTAAGCTCCAGAGGCCCCAGGTTCAATCTCACTGACCAAGATCTGTCAGTGTTACACTACATCATATTCTGATTTAAAAAGCAGCACTATACAATATCAATAAAGCATATATTAAAAGGATTAAGAACTGGTTAAATGACAGGTTTCAAAATAATTGCCAATGGGAAATCATTGAATGGAATGTTTCTAGGGGGATTTCACAGGAATTATTAGGCCCGATATTATTCAACATTTTCATCAGTGGTCTGGAAATCAATATTATTACCATAGCATGGGGCGGCAATGCCAGGTACAAAGGTAATTCCGTCAAGCGCAGAAAGTTATAACAAGAACCAGTGGCTGGAAGCTGAAGCCAGACAAATGCTACCTGGAAATAAGACACATGTTTTTAACCGTGGGGATGATTAACCATTGGAATTAACTACTAAGGGACATGGTAGATTTTCCATGTCCTGAGATCTTCACATCAAGGCTGGATACGGTTCTGCAAGTTATGCATTAGCCAAACCCAAGTTATTGGGCTCAATACAGGGATAACTGGGACAAATTTAAGGTCCTGTGATATAGAAGACGTCAGACTGGATGGTCTAATGGTCCCTTCTGGCCTTCATCTCTATGAATCTATGACCTGCAGTGACATGGCTCATTCTCTGTACAGCATGCGGGAAATATCTCTGTTTAGATCCATGCTGTAGAAGTTGTTTCCAAATTATCCAACCCAGCCATTTCCTAATGGTACTGAGGTTCATAATGATAGGTGTTCGTGTTTTATATTACCACAGCACCAGGAGACCACCGCAATTATGATTAATGCTTCATTGTGCTGGTTGCTGTGCAAACTCTCATGAAAATATTATCCCAACTAGCTGATCTGTAAAGGAGGTACCCACACAGGCAGTTTTGAGTCTTTTTTTGCCAGTGCATGGGATGGGGGTAAGAGGAATGAGAAGATCTGTCTACCTGATAATTAAATAATTAAATCTGAAATTACACTTCCTCTGAGTCATATAGTTACAACAAGCAAAGCCACATGATAAAGATCAGCAACACATAAAACGGAAAGGCTTTCCAAAAGCTTCTCATGCAGTGTGGAGCACAGCTCCTTCAGTGCATGGTCTATACAGCTGCCCTACACAATCTTAGTGGTGGATCAGGGTGCACAGAAAGTATATTAGTCATAAGTCACTAGGCATATTCTCAGAGAGAGCGAAACTCTTCTGGGCCAATTATGTATATTGCATATGACAGAACAACTGTTTTCTGATGTGCCCTATACATTTCTGGCATTTGCTGTTAGATCTATCATTTATTTTGACAGATCACCTCAAATTTTAGTGTAAAGTACTACATGATATTTCTTCATCCTCTTGTGACTGACCACTTTTCAACAAGGCATGTGCAGTGTGTGATGATAATACACATAAATTCGAAGAGGCACATATATCATCTGTACCAAAAAGCAATCTCTTGCACTGTAATATTTTGGTTCATTAGAGATTTTATGTTGTATAGAGGCCTACTCTATTTATCCAGCTTCTTATATGGAGCCCCATCACTGTAATATTTAGGCACCCATTGTGTGCTTATGGAAGTGGGAGTGGACAGAGTGAATAAACCAATATTTGCTAAATTATCTCTGTATCCTTTGATCTAAAGGTAAATACATAAAAATTTGTTCAGGCACTAATTACTTTGAAGACTTAGAGCCAAAGACTTTTTCTAACAGTTGCACACAAGATGGCTAGTGCTACATATAGGCAGGGTCCACATTTATTATTCCATATCAACCTGGTTGCAATTTGTGCTCGCTGACTTCATATTGGCCTCTTTGAGATTCATGTTGAACATTGTACAATGTGAATTTAGGTGTATTTAACTAACCTAAAGCCTTGTTTCGAGATCCACCACCATAGATTTAAAGAACATTCTTAGAGGACAGAAAAATCTAAATGGATCAAGAGTTTAACATGGCAGCTGCTGGCAGGCAATGTAATACATGTGTGTTTCCCAAATACTGCAGATCCTGGCAGATCTGGAAGCTGGACTGAGTCCTGTGAATGTTGTTTGTTTTATCATCAGTTAACTGAAACTGATTTTTATATCCACCTTGGTGTGTCTTCCTAGCTGGGTTTTAACCATTTAACAGAGCCACTGGAGAATTTTCTGACAGAACAGCCTCCTGTCAGAAAATGCTGATTTAATGGAATTAAAACATTCCATGGGAATGTGTTGATTCCTTTGAGAGTTTTGATGGAAGCCAAGCTGGCTGACTGGCCAGACTGCCTGTCTGGGTGTCTTCCTGGACAGCTTCCCGAGTGACCTGGCTTCCTGGGGAGCTGGGCAGCTCAGGAACAAGCTGAAAAATTCAATTTTAGTTCTTTTGAAGTAGCAATATTCAGAATCTTTTTCCTCTGAAAAGTGTCAAAATTTTGACTTTTCATCCGAATTTGGGACAAAAAAAAATCAAAAATTTTCATCAGAGGGAATTTCCATTTTTTGGTCAGCTGTGGTATTCAATTGCATTGCTGAGGCATTCATCTCCAAGTCTTAAAAATTGAGATTCCTCCCCCCAACCCTCCCCCCCCAAAACATGCATTATAAAAAAATAGATTTCATGCTCTTGTCTTCTGGTTTCTGAGTCTTTATACTTGGGTCATATTTCCAACATTTTCCCTGGGACCAGGAGGGCTAGAAACTTTTTTTTTTTAAATGAAAATTGAGTTTCTCAGAAAGTAGGATGCTTCTAGGAGATGGGACAAACACCAACTATCACAAGTGTGTGATAATATCATGAGAGTTGGCAATATTTGTTACTTCATTCCTATGCTTGAAGCAGTGATGGGGTGAGCTGAAGGTGACCTTAAGCCACTTTGGCCCTCCCCATATTCTGCAGCCACGCTGGGACCTGCCTGCCCTGAGTGAAAATTTGAGCAACCCTGAGGCTTCTATAATTTACATTCTGCTTCTCACAGCTCTCAGGAAGTAGATACTAGCCATAGTGCAGTAAATTCCATGCACAACCTCTCCACCTACCCCATATGCCAGTAGAAGGGCCTGTGTAAAACCTTTATGACAGCTCTGACCTTACAAGCTCCATCATGGAGTCATTTCCACCTTCAAAAGATAAGTCTGGGAATTTAAATTAATAATTCTCCTGGACACGAAAAACCAGGGGCTCACTACAATAATTCATAACACATTCTGCTGCCTATTATCCTCCCTTGTCCTAGATCAGTAGAAGTATCCACTTCATTTTAAGTGGTATCCTACAACATGTGAGAACCCCTTATGCTTCACAGTCTTTCCCAGCAATTTGTATTTAGCTTGGACATTCTGATTACTTTCCCCTGAGTGGAGAGAGAGCTCTGTGAAGCTCAAAAGCTTGTCTCTTGCACCAGCAGAAGTTGCTTCAACGTATTACCTCACCCACCTTGTCTTTCTTAAAGTTTGAAATTTACATTTTTTCCACAGCAAGCCTTCTCTTTCCACACTGTGTTTTTCCCCTCTCACGGTCACATACACACCATGTTATTCATTAGCTACCTTACCCATTCTTTTATTAAAATTAGGGTGAATTCTTTACTTTGCTAAAAAGAATGAAAGGTTGTTCAATTTAATAAAGGTCTCTTCCAGCCTGGGTCATGTTGAACTTTCATAAGACTCTTAAGATGCAGAATAAATCATTGCATTCCTCAGACTGTGGTAAAGGCTGTTACTAATATGCAGACTCAAGAGACAAACACCTGCTCATATACACCCACTGGCAACTTCACTGGTTGCCAGGCAAAGCTTTGTTTGTTTTGTTACTGTTTTCAAGAGTCATTTGAAAAAGCATCCAAACATAAAAAAATTTCCATATAGTCTGGGTCTCAGAGAGAATTATGAATTATGCCCTGAGGAATAACAAGTTTACTTTGATCTGGAACATTGATTTTGATAAACTAATTGAATGCTGCTTATTTTTCCATTACCAACCCCCTGGGGCATTTTAATGCTTAATTGTAGGGGGAGGGAGGGGAAACGAAACCCAATCTCACAGTGTTAAGATGACACAGTGAGTTATTTGCACATGTTCAGAAGGGTGTTTAGTCACCCTCTATAACCAGTAATTACCAGGTATAGCTTGACTTGTAAAGAAGGATCAAAGCTAGATCTGCTGATTGAAATTTACCCTAGATCTTCAGTTCCCTGGGTGGCAAATGGGACTGCCATCCTTTTAACGAGACGTTGGTTATTAGAAAATAAAGTAAAGCCCCAGTAATTATTTTTCCTGCTGTTATACACAAGGTCAGCAGGAACATCTGACTATAGAGCTTTTACGAATAAATGATGAAGTCCATAAACAACATCAATGTACAAAAGCAGCTGCTATTGGAAAATGCTGAATCACTGATGCAGCATCAGGAGTTTTATTGGGATGGAAGAGCCTAAAACTTTCCCAGTATAGCCTACACAGGACTAAATCCTTACCTCTTTTCTGCATGCACCTGAGAGGGGAAATAAGGAATGAGAGTTTCTGACAGGCAAGTGGCTAGATAAAATACATTCATTGCACATCGGTACACATGGGAAGGTATGCATGTTTGGTGTCAAGGGACATCTCACACAGGAACAATGGGTCAGCCCTTTAATAACTGTAAGTCAGTTAGTTAGTTGCAGCCAGTAACCATTAAGGAGAGCTTGCTGCTTCTGCTGAGAACCTGTTGGGTCAGCTTGTTCTGAGGTATCCTGCTATGCAATGGTGCTGGTATCTCATGGTCCCTTACAAGTGGCATTATCCTTATTCCCCCCAGTATTCTGTGAGAACAGGATTCTATCCCCAAATAAAGAACAGGAGTACTTGTGGCACCTTAGAGACTAACAAATTTATTTGAGCATAAGCTTTCATGAGCTATGCTTCTGCTCAAATAAATTTGTTAGTCTCTAAGGTGCCACACGTACTCCTTTTCTTTTTGCTAATACAGATTAACACGGCTGCTACTCTGAAACCTATCTGCAAATAGTCTCTTAAGTAGAAGCAACTTCAACTTTTCAAGAACTTGAATTTCTTCTTTTGCAGCTTTGTCCAAGGAGCATAGCTGCAGTTTGTGCATTTGTGTAGCCTGAGTTAGTACGTGCAAGAACGGGCTTCGCTTCTTGGAGCCAGACAAATACATGCACCCACAAACTTTAGTGGAGCTTCAGGGCTAAGAGCAGAGTGAACAATCGCCTAGCCAATAATAAATACATGATCCCATCAAAAGAAGTCACAAGAGATTAACAAGTCGTGACAGTATCCACTGTGCGTTATAATTTTTCTTTCCTATTCCTAAGTCTAGTGCTAGGAAAAGAAGCTCCTATACTGTACCAGCATAGGCAAAGTACCTACTTGATGTGCTATCTCAAACCCACACTGAAATTTTGATTTAAAGGCCTGCCATGGACCATACAGGTGATTTTGATTATGAAGCTAACCTGTGATTTAAATTTGGTTATGTTTAAACCAGATTCTAACACACTTAGGCCAGGCAACATGGACAATGTCAAACCATATTCAAAAACAGTATTCTGGTCTAGGTCATCACTTTCAATGCAATGACCTTCTCCTGTGTAATTGGAAATGGTGATTCCTGTGTTGGAGGTTACCTTTGCTAACCAAATCAGCAGGTTTATATCAAAGATGCTAATGGTTTAAGCTGAGAAAGACATCTTTCTTTATTTAGAAGAATTTCTGGTAACAGACTGCAATCTTATTCCATTATTTAGAGTTTTAGGGTGTCCAGGCATCAAAAATATCTGTTACTGCTTTGTACATACAGTATGGTACTGCACAATGTATACCTCGTCACACCATTGAAAATGGCTGACCACCTGTGGTCAGAGTTATGGGAGCATGAGGTAAAGAATGAATAGGTATTAACAGACTCACAACAAAGTTAATGGTCCTCTCTGATCAAACCCCACCAACACAGATAGTTTCAAGAATATTAGTTGACATTAGAGATGGGGCTGAACCAAATAGTATTGAATTTTGGGGGCTTGAAGTCCAAACATGCATCCAGTTTTGAATGGGCCCTGAACTAAAACCATCAGATTGGAACCCCCCATGAATTTGTCATTTTATCCTCATCTCTACTCTGAATATATTAGAGACTTCTCTACCTGATTAAGATCTGTTTAACTGGATTGTTTCTAGATGAATTCTAATCTATTTGCTGCTATTCAGCATTGCTCTGAACAGTTCAGAATGGCTCAGGCAAATCATTTCACAAAGCTTTAAGTACGGGTGTTCCCATATCCAGGAGATAATTCTATTTACCCAAACTTCACTGTTGCATTCAGAACTTCTGATATGAGTACATATGATATTTTAATAAGCCAAAGCAGCGATTTCCCATCATGGGAGAGAAAAACAGAGATTTTTACATATTGTAGTCTGTGAACTACAAGTTTCAGAGTAGCAGCCGTGTTAGTCTGTACCCGCAAAAAGAAAAGGAGGACTTGTGGCACCTTAGAGACTAACAAATTAATTTGAGCATAAGCTTTCATGAGCTACAGCATCCAATGAAGTGAGCTATAGCTCACGAAAGCTTAGGCTCACATACATTTGTTAGTCTCTAAGGTGCCACAAGTCCTCCTTTTCTTTTTGTGAAGTACAAGTAATTCAAAGATTCTGGGATGTTTGTTTTGCAGGAAACACTAAACCCAAAAGCTTTGTTTAACCACAGTTTCTGGTCAAAATAGATATGAATCATTCCCCATTTAAAAAACATTCAAAACTAAATTATTTTTAATAACATATCAAGTTCATATTTGGATTTCTCTTTTAAGGTATCAAAGTGCACATCAGCAGCTCTGGAATATAAAGTTGGGAGTAAGTCTTATGAGAGTTATATTTTAGTGTTTGTGATTTAAAAAAAAATACCATGCAGTGAAAAATGTGGAATCACTTTACTATTACATTACTCCCTGAAGATAAATATTGTCCTCAAGTCCTTTGCAAGTTAAGTTATTTAGAAGCAATAATGAATTCTAATAATGAATGAGTTACTAGTTTTCAAATGATACCTCACAAGGCATATTTTGTACAAAGATCATTACAATAGTATGTAGGGTGTGAATACAGAAGCATATTCCAATACACCCATGTGTTTCTTGATAGAAATAATTAGAATGTAACTATATTAAAATAATTTATTGGTAGGATGTCTGAATCTGTTGTTTTGAGACTCCTGATGCTTCATATTTAGTGAAAGCTAAAACACTTCCACATAATAGAATTTATGTGTGTTTAACTAAAATGTCACATTTATTAATGTGGAATCCCAAAGTAATTAAATGAAGGGTAAATTCACTGCAGAGGCAAGTATCCTAGTGGGTGATACACACCTGGAAAAATTTGTCAGCAAGTGTTTGTCTTATGTCTGCATTGTTGCTGTATGTTTAAATACAAATTGTATAGCGGACAGTTCATCCAAAAGCAATTTATTTGATTCTGCTGTAAGGAAATACCTTTACAGTGATACTTCTGTGGCTCTATATAAGTGGGTATGGAGATGGACATTAACACAGAACGTTCAAACTGACACTGAATATCAGATTAGATAGAAAGAAACATGCAGGAAAGGTATACTGATGATTAAATTATAGTTTGGGGAATGTATGCAACATACATAATCAGACCTCTTCATTAAGCCTTGACACTGGATGAACATCTGTTGCACAATGACTTGTCCCTACTGCTCTGTGTTGGTACAGTCCTCTTAGCTGGTTTGGGTAACTTGACCAGACTTGCAGAGATGAGACCCCAGAAGCGAGATCAAGGTTCAACCTCAAATTTAGCTTGCATAGCTTCCCTCTCTGAATTGGATCACAAATCTATTGCAGACTATAGGAATAGCTTAGATGTCTTTTGATTTTCAAATTGCTGCATGCCCAGTTTCATACAGTTCCACGACCACCACTCCCAAGAGAAGGAGGCAGGTGGTGGTGGTCAGGGACTCTCTCCTCAGGGGGACTGAGTCATCTATCTGCCGCACTGACCGGGAAAACAGAGAAGTCTGCTGCTTGCCAGGGGCTAAGATTCACGATGTGACAGAGAGACTGCCGAGACTCATCAAGCCCTCGGATCGCTACCCCTTCCTGCTTCTCCACGTGGGCACCAATGATACTGCCAAGAATGACCTTGAGCGGATCACTGCGGACTACGTGGCTCTGGGAAGAAGGATAAAGGAGTTTGAGGCGCAAGTGGTGTTCTCATCCATCCTCCCCGTGGAAGGAAAAGGCCGGGGTAGGGACCGTCGAATCGTGGAAGTCAACGAATGGCTACGCAGGTGGTGTCGGAGAGAAGGCTTTGGATTCTTTGACCATGGGATGGTGTTCCATGAAGGAGGAGTGCTGGGCAGAGACGGGCTCCATCTTACGAAGAGAGGGAAGAGCATCTTTGCCAGCAGGCTGGCTAACCTAGTGAGGAGAGCTTTAAACTAGGTTCACCGGGGGAAGGAGACCAAAGCCCTGAGGTAAGTGGGCAAGCAGGATACCGGGAGGAAGCACAGGCAGGAACATCTGTGAGGGGAGGGCTCCTACCTCATACTGAGAATGAGGGGTTATCTCAAGTGCCTATATACAAATGCACAAAGCCTTGGAAACAAGCAGGGAGAACTGGAGGTCCTGGTGAAGGCAAGGAATTATGACGTGATTGGAATAACAGAGACTTGGTGGGATAACTCACATGACTGGAGTACTGTCATGGATGGTTATAAACTGTTCAGGAAGGACAGGCAGGGCAGAAAAGGTGGGGGAGTAGCACTCTATGTAAGGGAGCAGTATGACTGCTCAGAGCTCCGGTATGAAACTGCAGAAAAACCTGAGTGTCTCTGGATTAAGTTTAGAAGTGTGAGCAACAAGAGGGATGTAGTGGTGGGAGTCTGCTATAGACCACCAGACCAGGGGGATGAGGTGGATGAGGCTTTCTTCCGGCAACTCGCAGAAGCTACTAGATCGCACGCCCTGGTTTTCATGGGCGACTTTAATCATCCTAATATCTACTGGGAGAGCACTACAGCGGTGCACAAACAATCCAGGAAGTTTTTGGAAAATGTAGGGGACAATTTCCTGGTGCAAGTGCTGGAGGAGCCAACTAGGGGGAGAGCTTTTCTTGACCTGCTGCTCACAAACCGGGAAGAATTAGTAGGGGAAGCAAAAGTGGATGGGAATCTGGGAGGCAGTGACCATGAGTAGGTCGAGTTCAGGATCCTGACACAGGGAAGAAAGGGAAGCAGCAGAATACGGACCCTGGACTTCAGGAAAGCAGATTTCGACTCTCTCAGGGAACTGATGGGTAGGATCCCCTGGGGGAATAACATGAGGGGGAAAGGAGTCCAGGAGAGCTGGCTGTATTTCAAGGAATCCCTATTGAGGTTACAGGGACAAACCATCCCGATGTGTTGAAAGAATAGTAAATATGGCAGGTGACCAGCTTGGCTTAACAGTGAAATCCTTGTGGATCTTAAACATAAAAAAGAAGCTTACAAGAAGTGGAAGATTAGACAAATGACCAGGGAAGAGTATAAAAATTTTGCTCGGGCATGTAGGAATGAAATCAGGAGGGCCAAATCGCACCTGGAGCTGCAACTAGCAAGAGATGTTAAGAGTAACAAGAAGGGTTTCTTCAGGTATGTTGGCAACAAGAAGAAAGCCAAGGAAAGTGTGGACCCCTGACTGAATGAGGGAAGCAACCTAGTGACAGAGGATGTGGAAAAAGCTAATGTACTCAATGCTTTTTTTGCCTCTGTCTTCACTAACAACGTCAGCTCCCAGACTGCTGCGCTGGGCAACACAGCATGGGGAGTAGGTGGCCAGCCCTCTGTGGAGAAAGAAGTGGTTAGGGACTATTTAGAAAAGCTGGATGTGCACAAGTCCATGGGGCCGGATGCGTTGCATCCGAGAGTGCTAAAGGAGTTGGCGGCTGTGATTGCAGAGCCATTGGCCGTTATCTTTGAAAACTCATGGCGATCGGGGGAAGTCCCGGACGACTGGAAAAAGGCTAATGCAGTGCCCATCTTTAAAAAAGGGAAGAAGGAGGATCCTGGGAACTACAGGCCGGTCAGCCTCACCTCAGTCCCCGGAAAAATCATGGAGCAGGTCCTCAAAGAATCAATCTTGAAGCACTTACATGAGAGGAAAGTGATCAGGAACAGTCAGCATGGATTCACCAAGGGAAGGTCATGCCTGACTAATCTAATCGCCTTCTATGATAAGATTACTAGTTCTGTGGATGAAGGGAAAGCAGTGGATGTATTGTTTCTTGACTTTAGCAAAGCTTTTGACATGGTCACCCACAGTATTCTTGTCCGCAAGTTAAAGAAGTATGGGCTGGATGAATGCACTATAAGGTGGGTAGAAAGTTGGCTAGATTGTCGGGCTCAACGGGTAGTGATCAATGGCTCCATGTCTAGATGGCAGCCGGTATCAAGTGGAGTGCCCCAAGGGTCGGTCCTGGGGTCGGTTTTGTTCAATATCTTCATAAATGATCTGGAGGATGGTGTGGATTGCACCCTCAGCAAATTTGCGGATGATACTAAACTGGGAGGAGTGGTAGATACGCTGGAGGGCAGGGATAGGATACAGAGGGACCTAGACAAATTGGAGGATTGGGCCAAAAGAAATCTGATGAGGTTCGACAAGGATAAGTGCAGGGTCCTTAGGACGGAAGAACCCAATGCACCACTACAGACTAGGGACCGAATGGCTAGGCAGCAGTTCTGCGGAAAAGGACCTAGGGGTGACAGTGGACGAGAAACTGGATATGAGTCAACTGTGTGCCCTTGTTGCCAAGAAGGCCAATGGCATTTTGGGATGTATAAGTAGGGGCATAGCCAGCAGATCGAGGGACGTGATCGTTCCCGTCTATTCAACATTGGTGAGGCCTCACCTGGAGTACTGTGTCCAGTTTTGGGCCCCACACTACAAGAAGGATGTGGAAAAATTGGAGAGAGTCCAGCGAAGGGCAACAAAAATTATTAGGGTTCTGGAACACATGACTTATGAGGAGAGGCTGAGGGAACTGGGATTGTTTAGTCTACAGAAGAGAAGAATGAAGGGGGATTTGATAGCTGCTTTCAACTACCTGAGAGGTGGTTCCAAAGAGGATGGTTCTGGACTATTCTCAGTGGTAGAAGATGACAGGACAAGGAGTAATGGTCTCAAGTTGCAGTGGGGGAGGTTTAGGTTGGATATTAGGAAAAACTTTTTCACTAGGAGGGTGGTGAAACACTGGAATGCGTTACCTAGGGAGGTGGTGGAATCTCCTTCCTTAGAAGTTTTTAAGGTCAGGCTTGACAAAGCCCTGGCTGAGATGATTTAATTGGGGATTGGTCCTGCTTTGAGCAGGGGGTTGGACTAGATGACCTCCTGAGGTCCCTTCCAACCCTGATATTCTATGATTCTATGAAAGCCTTATACACAGGATCTCTGGAATTTCCAGCAGGGAGGAGCTTATGAAATTCTACATGGAATCAAAAAAGATTATATGATAATAAATATTCTCCTGATTTTTTTGCTAAAGCTATAGTTCTCAAGAAAACAGCACTTTCAGCATTTCTTCCTCTCTAAATGATACTGTATATAGTTTATGGTACACAAAAGTGTGGATAGCCGCCATAACAAATTCCTTTAAGTAGCCACTGTCAGGGGAGCGTTTGGAGCTTTAATGCAGCACACTCACTATTACAAACTCCTCCTCCTCCTCCATCAAATCCTGCTCTAAATGCCTTAAATGTTAATCTCAGAAGTCAAAATAAAATAATGGGAGTTAGTCCTCCTAAGCTTTGTGTGAGCACGACATGACTGAAGAAGGGAGTCTGGGGAATTAAATTGTTTCTCAGGTCACCCTTAAAATCTATTATTTTAGCAGTTGAAAGGAGACAAATGCCAGACACCATGCTCTAAAAATGTCATTTATCAATTTTGAAAAATGGGAAAATTCCAAAGAACAGGATGACTGCCAACATAATTCCAATATCTAAAATGGGGTAAAAGAGATGACCCAGGGAACTACAGACTGGTTGTTAGCCTGACAGTGATTCTGGATAAAATAATGGGATGGTTAATTCAGGACTCTGTATTTTTGACTTTGATCATTACTCTCAGTCAGCATGGTATCATAGATAGTAGGTCTTGTTAAACAAACTTGTCATCTTTTTCTTTTCTTTTTTCTTTTTATGCAGGATTAAAGATCTGGTTGGTAAACGCCATTATGACAATATAGTAAATTTGGATTTCTCGAGGGTGTTTGACTTTTTTCAAGTACTATATGATGTTCAGATTTTAAAAAACACTCTTGCATTACATGGAATTAATAAAACACATGAGATGGCTTAAAAATGGACTTTAAAAACTGTAGTTTTTAAAGGAAAGGAATCAATGTGCAGGGCTGTTTCTAGCCGGTGGTCCCTCCCCCAGAGATTGGTTCTCAGTCCATTCATATTTAATATTTTTATCAATGATGTAGATAGTGATATAAAATCTTTGCTGGCAAACTTTGCAGATAACCCAAAGAATGGACAGGTTACTGTTACAGTGATCTGAATCATTTGGTTAAATGGTCACAATCCAATACAAAGTATTTTTAATGCAACCAAATGCAAGGTAATGCATCTGGGAACCAAGAAAACACATTATATCTACAGGATAGGAGACTCCATCTTGGAAAGCACTGACTCAGAAGAACTTAGAGATCATTGCAGTTTATCCTCTCCGAATCCCCCTGCTTGTCCCCTTCCTTCATGGGGCGAACAGGCAGTTATGCATTGCTCTCAACACATTCTTAGCACTTGCAGCTCTGCATTAAGATAATGACTATAATCAAATCTCATGCTTCAAGGTTTTAGCTGGTTGCCTTCAAGAGTCAGAAGAACTTTATTCCCAGATTGGCAATTGGCTTGATATATTCTAAGGTCTTTTATTCACCTTTTTCTGAAGCATCAGAGATTGTCCACAGCTGAAGATTGGGCTGGGTGGACTAGCATTCTGAAGTGGCAAAAAGAATCCTTCTTCTTAGATACTTGGCCAATGGGCCTTGTTCACATGCTCAAGATCAAACTGATTGCTAGATTTGGGGTCGGGAAGGAGTTTCCTCCCATATCAGGCCTAGGTGGGTTTTTGCCTTCCTCTGCAGCCTGGGGCATTGATCACCTGCTGGGATCATCTGGGCATATCTCACCTAACCAGTTCCCTGCCATTTGTAGCACAGGCATTTGTGGCACCTCAGGCCTTGTCTGCACTACAAATTATATCGAACTAACTTATATTGGCACACAGCCTCTGTAGTCATTATATCATTTGTATGTGTCTACACTTTGCTCCTTGTGTCAGCAGTGTGCGTCCTCACCAGGAGTGCTTGCACCGATAGAACATTGTGGGACAGCTTCTGAAAGCCAGCAACAGTCCATGTAAGCAATGCAGTGTGTACACAGTCACTGCATTGGCCTAACTACATTGATATTAACTGAACACCTCTCGTGGAGGTGGAGTTGTTAAGTTGGTGTAGCAGGCAAGTTATGTTAGTGGGAGTAAAATTTTAGTGCAAACACTTACAGAGTTGGGTCGGCATAAGCTGCCTTGCACCAACCTCACTCTGTAGTGTAGACCAGAGCTCAGTGTCTCCCGTTCTCCACCCATGGCACTCAGTTTAATCTTCTGAGGACTGAAATGTTTTGGTTTAATTAAAATCTTTGGGCTTAGTATATGAGTCACTGGAAGAAATATAATGGCCTATGATTTATGGGAGGTCAGACTAGATGATCAAAAGGTTCATTCTGGCCTAAAACTCTGAGACTTTGCTAGTATAAGACATTTCTCTGAGCTCAAGACAATACACTGGGCAAGATCTGGGAGTTTTTGCATTGACTTTCATTGGCTTCGGATCAAGCCTGTAATCCATCCGTAGAATGTTTTTAAAAGACAATGCAAAGAACATGGTAATATAGCCTTCCTGATTCAGATGAAATTTAAGGGTGGAAATTTTCAAGGTATCATCCAGAAATAACCTTTCCTTTGCTCCTAAGCTATCAGAAAACACAATCATTCAATACCATATAGGAGGCTGTCTGCCATTTTTACACCACCTTTCATGCAATGTCTTACAAGATTATTTAGTTTATTATTTAAATAACACAGAAAGGCTAGATTATATACGCTGAGAACTGGTCTACACTAGAAAAATTCTATCAGTATAACTGCATCAGTTGGGGGACGTGATTTTTTTTCAGCCAATTAAGTTAATCAATTCATATCTGCCATATATTGATATAAGCTGTCCATGGTCACATGGCAATTTGTGATATGGACCCCTTTACATCCTCTTGAATACATGGCCTAAGGCAGGTTTCGCTACCCTCTCCCCTCTTTGGGTGAAACCATGAGGTCCTATCACCCTTAGACTGGGACTCTAGGTTGCAGCTCCCCACCCCCCATTTACCAGTTTTGATCACATGTAAAGCTCAGCTGTGTTTGGTACCTGTAAAGCTTTTTCCTCTAGGAGCTTGTAACCAGCAGGTGATTAAAGTGGCTTGGAGACAGTTTCTTCAAAACAAAGAATTATGTATTCACCCAAATGTACATAGCAAGTAGAGAAAAGGGATAAAACAACAAAAAGACCTATATGCCTAGGTCTTACTGTTGCCGGCACCCAGTGCCGAGAGGCTGAACAACAGCTTGAGTGGTTCGTTACCCGGTGTGCTACACCCAATAATCACAACGGGGTGGAGAAGCAGAAAAGTTTATTTGCAGCTGCAAAAAGGTACAGGGAGAATAAAATCTCAAATCCTGCACCACAGAGCAGGAAGTTACACAGGCTTTTATACATCCTTTTTCCCAGCATACTTATCCAATAGCAAGCTGCCCCAAGTATCCATATAGCCAGCCAATCCAGTTCCCAGCTAGTTCCCTGATTCTCTGTATCATTTGTTAAACTATACATAAAGCTGCTTTATTCAGCATTGTTCTTCCATATCTCCCCTGTTTGGCCTTGCTTAGTTTCAGGCAGTCTGACTCTGCAACATACTGTTGCAGATTCTCAGCATAACTGCTGTGTGTGCCTCCAGGCGGGGGGGCCAAGGACACTTGGGCCTAGTACGCAGAGCTGCTGCGAGTGCCTCCAGGCAGGAGGGGGGGCCAAGGACACCTGGGCCTAGTGCGAGGGGGCTTCATCGACACTCGTGGTCTTCCATCCCCTCGAGTTACCTAGTGGCCATGCCCCAGTGTTCCCAACATTACCCATAACTTGCAAGGTCTTTAGGTAATTCCCACTCATTCATTCCTACTCCTGGGCTAGGAAAAACAGACAGCTCCTGCAGCATTCTCTCAGTGCCTGCTCAGGCTTATTCCTCTCCAGGCCTTCTAATGCTTTAGTATCCCCTTTGGTCAGGCCTGGGAAGAATAAACCTTGCTAGCCTGGTTGGAGCCAGACAGGTAGGCCTTTTCTAGTTAATAGCTCCCCAGTTATACCCTTATCTCTTTCATTCTTTTGTCTCCCGTCCCCCTCCCCACAACCTCCAATGGCCTTCTTTAGCAGTCAGGCCAGCTAACATCAAGCAGGCAAACTGAGGAACTTATGATATTCAATAAAAAAATAAAATTGATAAGCCCTAGTGTGGATGCTTTAAGGTACCTTATACTGATATAGTTTATTTTGCTTCTTGAACTGAAATAAGCTATACCAGTAGAAGTATTTTATACCAATATAACTTCATCTCCAGCAGTGGGAAGGCATTTTCCCCATATAGTTAAAGTGGCAAAACTTTTGGGTGTTGAGAACCCCTTAGCACAAAGAGCTTTGGGGATTCACAGCAATCTATGTAGGATGGAACAATTTTTAAGTTACTCATACCGTCTGGATTCAGAATCAGGGATAGCCTTTCAGGATAATGTTCTCTGTTTCACCATGAACATAATTTAATGCATAGAAGTGGCCTAAAAATTAGGGATGTATTAAAAGAATGGGAGAGTGGTATAAAAATATATCAGAATTATATGACTTCATGCTGTTTTTGCCCCTTGATGACTGACTTTGCTTTTAGATACCTCCTCTCAAGAAGGACAGGGCTTACCATCAAGTGGCAAAATTCAGAGGTGGTGCAAGATGTTCATAAACAGTGTACATAGCAATGCAATGTAATTTTCGGAAATTTGATATTTTGCCAGTGTGCAAAACACAAGTAATTTTCAAGTTTAAAGGGCTGAAGTGGGTACAGGAGGTCCAAAGAGTGAAATTGGGTGATCAGCTAAAAAGAGGTGATTTACTGGGCAAAATCCTGCCAGGGCACAAGTGGCATCACCTATTCAAAATCTGCTTCAGATGTAGAGTAAGCAGACCTAACACTTCTTAAATCCAAGGCTGAATTTGGCCCTTGATTTCTAATGTCTACCAGATAAGGTGCAAATTGAAGGGTGGATGGGGTGGCTATTATCTGACATCCTTGTGTTAGTTGCTTTTTGTCTGCTTGTGCTACAATAGGATAGGACTACCGGAAATTAACAATTCATGTGCCCTTTCTCTGCTACAGCACCCTCTTGTATTGTTACTCATTTTGCAACAAGATGCCAAATCAACATAAGTGATACAATTTAGCAGCTTTAATACTAGTTTACTCCTGACACCAGATTTACACTATCAATGAATTTTGCCCATAACAATTATAAAAATGTAACACATCCCATCAAGTCATCCAGTTGATCCCTCAGTACATTTTCAGTGTTTTGATCAGTCTAGTTTTAAATGTCTCAAGTAATGTTAGTTGGGGGTGATTTTTTAACTAATGTAGTGATATAGGAAAATGTGGTCTAGATGAAATTAATATTAACTAGATGTACCACTGGTCAAAAAATATATACAAAAAATAATTATAATGGCTCGTTGCCAAACTGGAAGGATGGTGATCCCACAGGGATCTGTCCTGGGTCTGGTATTAATAGATATTTTCATTAATGACTTGTATAAGGCAGATATGCTTATAAAATTTGCCAATGATATCAAGATGGGAGAGGCTGCAAACACTATGGAGGACAGGATTAGAATTCAAAATGATCTTGCTAAACTGGAGAATTGGTCTGACATCAACAAAATCAAAATCAATAAAGGTAAGTGCAAAGTACTACACCTAGGCAGAAAAATGAGGATTAACTGGCTGGGAAGTAATAATAGAAAAGGATCTGGGGGGTTATAGTGGTCATGGTGGTTAAATTGAACATGCCAGTAATTTGATGCAGCTGTGAAAAAGGCAAATATCATTCTGTGGTGTATAAACAGGAGTGTCATATGGGACGTAATTGTCTCACATGGGATGTAATTGTCTCACTCTACTCAACACTGGTGAGGGCTCAGCTGGAGTACTGTATCCAGGTTTGGGCACCACACTTTAAGAAAGATGTGGAAAAATTGGAGAGTCTTCAAAAGAGAGCAACAAAAATGATAAGGTTTAGAAAACCTGACCTATGAGGAAAGGTTAAAAAGACTGGGCATTTTTAATCTTGCAAAAAGAAGACTGGGGCAGGAGAGAGGGGAAGAGACCTGATAATAGTCTTCAAATATGTTAAGGGGTGACACAAAGAGGATGGTGATCAATTGTACGCAATGTCCACTGAAGGTAAGAAAAGAAGTAACCTGCTTAATCTGGAGCAAAATATGTGAACAAATTTTCCAACCCTAAGGATATTTAAGTGCTGGAATAGGTAACCAAGGAAGGTTGTGGCATACCTGTCATTGGAGGTTTTGAAGACTAAGTTAAACAAACACCTGTCAGAGATGGTCTAGATATACTTGTTCCTGCCTCAGTGCAGGGGCTGGGCTAGTTGTTCTTTGGAGGTTCCTTCCAGTCCTACATTGCTATGATCCCTTGGTACAGTTTTTTACTATTTTTACCAGTCTAGTTTTAAATTTTCTGAATAACAAATCTTCCACCACTTCCCTTGGCAGAGTAATCCACACTTTAATATGTCTGATTGTAGGAAGTTTGTCATGTTATTCAGCCTAATTATTTCCTTGTCTTAATTTTATCTAACGGTAATTACTCTGTTATATTCTCTTGTACTATCCTAAATAATACCCCTGCCCCCCAAGATTTTACTTGGTTAAGACTTACATCTGTAGAGAGCCAGATGTTTCTGTTGGTCCATTGACTTCAATGGACATTTGCCAATTTACACCTGACGAGAATAGGTTTTAAATTTTTTCCTTATAAATCACTGTTTCCGCACCCCAATCATTCTGTTGTTTGTTTTGTTTTGTTCTCCCTCCCCCTCCACCCCCCCAGCCACCCAGTCATTCCAAATTCTGTGATCCACCTCTAAGAGAAATTGGCAGGTGGGTGGATGAGTGAGTGAAATAGAGACATGCCACTTTTGTGCCACCTAATCCTGGGCTGTTCTGAGGCCTGGAGCTGCCCATGGCATTATTTAGATAGGTTCCCATGGGAACCTAAGTTATGGCAGTCTCCCTGGGTTGCCCAGGGAGCTGCAGTATAGGCCAGATTCTCCACAGTGATGTATGAGGTGGTCTAACCTCTGACATGGCCCTACCTTGCTCCTAGCACACCCTCTATGCCAGGGCTTGTGAAGGTGTATTTGAAGCTACAGCTAATGATTGCCTTCTGCAGTGCCTGCACAGGGGGAATCCACCCCCAAATAGACACAGGACTTCTACGGATCTTTTACTTGGCTTAAAGTGGCTGGAGTGGGGCTGAGGATCTCACTGTCCATGTTGTATAGAAGTTCCCACAGCTAAAGGTGATTTTTCAGGTGCCATCTAGACAAAGTTGTATAAAGGAACTATCACTTCCTCACTCCATTAATTAATGCATTTGCATTTCGCATTGGGCTCTCATCCGTTTTGATGATTGTCCCTTTTTTATTAGGGTTCATGACAGCCACATGCACCTCAGTCAGCTTTAGGCAAAGTATATACAGCAAAACTCTGAACCAACGGAGAATGATTAGCCTGCATATTCTCAATCTTTGGTGCTTCAATAAGTATGGAAAAACCCTTTTTGTTTAATGCCCTCAAATGTGTAGGTCACAAGGCTTGTTTCCAGATAGCAAATTTGAAATTTACTTTCATAAATATTTCATAATGGTCACTTAAAATTTTGTTTAGTGGAGCTTGCTGTCAATAAATTTGTTTGCTAGACTATTTGCAGGAAGTGAATGCAAGAGTTAGGTGCACACTCCTCTAAAATTTTAAATGAGCATTTGTGAAAATATTTTTTCAGTAATCACCCACATCGAGGAACAACTCTACACTGACAGAAGGATGAATGAGATGTCCCAATATAGGTCTTTTTTTCCATCTCTAACTCCTCTGATTATTCAGAGTGAACTCTAGCTGGCATTGTAAAGAAAAAGTAACACACTACACCCTGTGGAAAGGGTGGCTATCTATGGCATTTATCTGTGGGTGTATTCTGCTACTTCTATTTTCACTTACAGTTAGCCTGCAGTGATGCACCCAACTGTTCAAGGGAAAGTGCGGTACCAGCACTCTAGATCTGTGTAAACTGAAAACTTTCAGTCAAAAATCTTCTGCTGAAAACGGAAAATCTTGATTCAGAAAAAACACCATGATGTCTCATGGGAGTTATAGTTTGGGTGTCTCATGTACCCCTTCTCCTTTATGGGATGGGTTCTCTGGATGGACTACAATTTCTATGATGCATCACAATCTTGCATCTTGCTGAACCATGGTGGCACATCATGGGAGTCCCTGGCCCGAGTGCATCATGGGAGATATAATCTTCCAGGGAAGCTACACTATAGAAGAGAATGGAGACAGGCAGCATCAAAAGTACAACTACCAAAGGCTAAGAAAGGAGGGTGCCATGTTTTCTTCCCACAACTTCTTCCCACAGCTTCCCTTATCTCCCAAGGGAGCATTCTCTGTGACACCCCAGTCCCAATTTTCACTTTGAAAATATGATCAACCTGCTGAGTCTAGGTTGGTGCAGATGACATCACTTCCACTTATTTTGGGCATCATTGCCACTGTTTATAAAAGAATTTAGAAAAGAAAAGAAGACTCTGGAGACTTCCTTAAAATCACTCCATAGAAAGGTGGATAAAGCGTCTTCTGAGGGTGAAAAGAAGGAGAGTAAGACCACTGAAGGATGTCTGCCAGAGCTTAGTATTGACCTCTCTTTATGAAGTTAGAACTAGAAAGCTCTATGTTTCTTAGGCCTTGGTGGTTTTGTAAAGCATCAGGGAAAGGATATTTTAGTCCCTTTTAAAACACCATGTTGTTGTAATCCGAGAATCCCATTTCTAGGTTAGTAGAGATTATTGCATAAATGTGAAGCTGTAACAGTGAGTCAAAGGCAAAACAAGGGTTAGGCAAGAGCTGTTAGAGGCTGTTAGCTACTGCAGCTCTACTAAGTAACATATCTTGTACCTAGATTTACAAGACACTTTTATTTGAGACTACAATAGAAGTTTTGCCATTTACTTCAATATGACCAGGATTTGGCCCTAAAAGAACAAGTGTATATTGGCAATGGCATGATTTCTGTTCAACTGGATCTGTAGACACTTACAATCTTCTCTCCAGTACATTGGGACAACATGTGTGAGCATATTCAAGCTAGCTTTGATGAAGCTAGCTTGTTCACAGTAGCAGCCAATAGGGACCACAGGCTAGTCACTCAATTACATACCTAAGGACCCAGGTTGGACTGTACTCAGCTGCTTTCCATGCCACCATGGCTACACTGCTATTTTTAGCATGTTAGCTTTGGTATGCCTACATGTGCTGCAGTTGCACCAGCCAGTTGCCATTTAGACATAACCTTAAATGCCATACTGATCAGAACACAAAGCTGAAGTCAAATACCTGGTCCCCTCTGTAGTCAGCTGCATGTTGGCTACTGAGCGATTTCACTAACAAATATTTATGACTCAGACAACCCTAAATAAAAATTAAATAGTGAGAGAAAAATGCATACTTTTTTTTCTTTTGCATAACTTCCATCGAAAGCAAGCTCCTTCCATGGAAGAAGGTTAGATGCTTGACAATGATCAATGTATTTTTTCCCCACACTAAATTAACTGGTTTTATAACTGTTGTGAAAAGTTATAGCATGCAGTACATGGAATATGCAAGACTAAGCTAACACTTTAGGCATTAATTATTAACCATAATTCATATTCTCTCATATCCTGTTGTCACGGCACCCTCTCTTATTATAGTTTAATGAAAATTGCTGCTTTTGCATTTTTTAAACTGTTAGAACATGCTGATTATTTACAGTATCACACCACAACAAGCAAATAAATACATCCCTGAAGTTTTCAATTTCCTGCTGCAGAAGCACTGGATGTTACAGAACTTTGTTGGCTCATCCATTGCTATCAAGTGAAAGTCATGGAGTGACCCAAAGCCAAGTCAAAGGCAAATTTCTACAGTATCTACACCAGACCAAATCAGATGGGATTCTGGGAGATTGTCAACAACAATTCTTGGAAAGAGAATTTTGTCATGATCTATTTTGTCACACACAAAAATATCATTTGTAAAAGGTGCTTAATTTTATTCAGAAATGTAGAGCCAAACTGTAAGAGAATTCTTCTCTCATTATTGCTGTAGAACCAAAATGCATAATACACATTTACATGTGAGTTTAGTAGTCCTATAGCTCTCATTATGAATGTCTGAGTCACTTATATTCAATATGATTAATATTTTCTTCCTTTTCAGTATGCATTTTTATGATGATGATCAATACAGAAGCTTTTTTTTAAATACCTATGGGCATTTACAGAAGACTTATGGAGCCTAATGGATTAATTATCCTGCTGGGGTTGCGTTTTTAGCAAAAGTTCTAATTCTGTTCAATGTGATCATTGATTTTGGGCCAAATTCTCAGCTGGTATAAATTGATGTAGCTCCACTTAAGTCAGTGGAGCTATGTCAATTTACAACAGCTAAGGATATGGCCCATATAAAAAAGAAGAGATTCAACAATTTGACATGGTTTGCAGGGAGGGAGGGAACAAAAGCTAAGTCAGTAAAAGAAGGGTTCAATTTTATAAAAACTAAATGTGATTTCTGCTCTCGCTTGCAATCAGTTTTTAATGCCACTGATTTCTGTAGAGCTAATACTGATTTACAGCAGCCTCAATCATTAGAGTTAAACTGATAAAAATCTGGTATAACAGCAAAATCCGGTTTCTATATGCATTTTAAAAAAACAGATTAGAAAATAAGCACTGCCCACTCCAACAGCCAAAATAATACACAATGTGACTTTCCCTGTACTCCTTGCATGAAAGCACATTGGATGTATAAAGAGTGCAGGACTGATTCCAGGTAGGGTTGTCTCCCTTCTCTCAGTACATTTCCTATCTCCCAATCCCAGCTCCTGTGTATTGGTTTATGAACCCTAGAGACCATTCCAATTATTTGTATCCGCAAAAGTGGGTTGGATTTCTTATGAGATTTTTGGTAGTTCCAACTGGACTGGAAATGCTGTGGAAAGCATACTGCACTTTTGCTTCAGTTCCTGATAGAACCAGAAAGCACAAAATAGTATGAGAAAATCGTAACTGAACTTTTCTAACCTCAAAGTGATTGATTTGCAGCCAAAGTTTGAGTGAAATTGCAGATCAGTTCTTCCTCTGCCCACAATGATTGAATCATGCCATGGTTTTCTTATTGGTTGTTCAATGCAGGGCATTTCTACCATTCATTTTATTAAATTAACACAGTACATTTCTTATCTATGGAAAAATCCCCTCTGTGCAACTTTGACATCCAAGAATAGAACCTAAACCATGTTACAAAAATAGATTAGAACCTAAGATATCCCTTTATGACTAAATGATTCATGTGTATAAGGTAATAAATGGAACAAATAAGAAACAGATTTTCCTTAGCTCTAATAGATGAGCCAAGAATTGGACACTGCAATTTTAAAAACATAATTGTCTGCAGATGTAATGACAAAAAAATTAATGAAATTCAGAAAGAAGATTTGGGAATATCTGCAACTTGAATGGAATAGCAGGGAAGGAGGGGAGATGATACTTCAAGAAAGAAAAGGGCTAACGATTCTTTTCCTGTCCGAAGAAAGAATTACAGTCCAAACCACCTACTTGTGGTTAACATCAAGTGTGGCACCAACTGTCCACTTAAAGAAATACTAAGACTAAATTGCTGATCAGTAACACAAATCTCATAGACTATAAAGCCAGAAGGAACCATCATAATCTTCTAGTCTGATCACCTGCACGCTGCAGGCCACAGCAAGTGACCCATGCCCCAAGCTGTAGACATAGAGGAAGGCAAAGCACTCTGCATCCACTGAGCCTGGTTCTAGAATAGGCTGATCTAGCCAAGGGTAATATATAAATGAGCTCCAGAACACCCATGCTGCAGTGCTTCCAATTCCAAATAGAAGGCCTTCTCGTCCTGCTCAACTCTGTACATACAGCCTTAGGGCTGGACCCTACAATGGAAACATTGATGGCTTCATAGCTACCTTCCAGTGGCTTCTTGAATGAGATCTGAAATGCAGTTGTCATTCAAAGACTGACTTTTTAAAAAGAAAATCTCCCCAGCCTCACTTGTACTTAGCTAGCTGAGAAAAAAGTAGGAACTGGTCAGCCCCTTTGGATAAGGACTTTCCAGAACTTTTGTGCATCCTTTCAACTGAATGAATCTGTTCCAAACCTGTTTTGAATAAGTGTAGTTAGAGCTAGTTGAAAACTGGGGAAATCTTACATGAAGATGATTATGAAAAATCCATCCTTTTCTCTTCCCCTTGAAATTAAAAAAAAAGTCAAATGTAATTAATTTCACAATTTGGAAAATGTCAACCCACTCTAGTAGTTACATCTTTTCACATTCACCTGGTTTCCACAGTTTCCTGGTTTCACCCAGGCTGGAAGCAGAAGTATTTGAATACTGTGGGAGGAGTTGTTCAGACAGTATTTCCAGGCCAGGTAAAGAGAGTATGTGTCAAAAATCTCTTTGGGGTGAGGAATGGGAGCTGTTATGACATTTTCAGACCCAGTTTGGAATTCAGAGAGTTTGGAGAAGGCTTGGTTGAGAATATTGAACTAATCCAAATCTCTAAGCCTTTGGGAGCGCCACATTAGGACACAGCAAATTAGACATGTCATCTGGCAGAAGAGAGTGACTGAGCATGTGAGGAGATCTTGTGATAGTTCCTAATTCCCTACATAATAAAGAACTTTTCAGAACATCTACAATTAGTGAAATGGAGGTTGTCTATAACAAACTAAAGGGCTCAAAATTACAGCGTTATTGTCAGTTTCCCATTTATCACCATTGAGCAGAGTGAATATTACAAGCTGTTTGAAAAAGGGTGAAATATTTTCACAATAATTTATTGTACTTCCCTTCCTTCTGAGAAGCACAACTCAGAGAATTTAATTCTCAGAAATCAGAGTAAATGTACATGTCATCATGTTTCCAGGTTATCACTAGTCTGAATAAACTCAGATTTAAAAAAAAATGCTTTTACCATAAACTACAAATGTAGCTAAAATTCTTCATATGATTATCTGGTTAACAGTATTCAAATTATTTTTCTTTTATAAGTATTATTTATCAGCTGCTGCAGAAGTATGTAGAGACCTCCATCTTCTTTTCCCTATAAGTATCATTTTAGCTATGAAGATTTCCCCAAGGAGTCTGGCAAAGTCCAAATTTTCCTGATTCTGAGATCACTCTATCAGTGGTTCTCAGTCTTGCCCATACCCCAACCCTATCTTACTGCAGGAAAAAAGCATTGGGACACCTTTCCCATCTAACCCTAATAAAACGGTGGGTGCTTGGTTATCTCTGAGATCTGTGGAAGGTCAAGACTCCCCCAGGTTGTGAATGGATGTTGTACACGATGAAATCCCACTGATGTCAATGGGAGTTTCACACCCATTAACCAGTTGTAGCAACAAAAGAGGAGCATGGAATTGCAATCCACAGACTGTTAGAGAACAGGTAAAAGCTGGACCATTTCCAGTTGCAATGTACATACATAAAATTCATAGTAAGGAAATGCAGTGATTGAAAAGATCTGTTAGGTGAGATCTACCAGTGCAGGACTACTCACTACAACTTGGGTTAGATAGTGCGACCTTTACTCACATCAGCGAGACTTCAGTGGGACTACTTATGTCTGTAAATACTCACCACGGGGAGTAAAGGTTGCATAATCTACTTCTCTACCGGGGAAAGGAGTGAAAGCATGAGTGGTTTAGCTTTGGCAGAACTTTTAGAAATTCTCTCTCTTTTTTTTTTTTCATTAGTTTCTATTAAACTTTTTTCTCCATTTATTTTAAAAGCTGAAAAATCCCTGGGGCAAATCCTCAACTGCTACTAATCATTGCAGCTCCACTGAAGTCAATGCAGCTACTCTGGTCAAAGATCTGGCCCCTTCCCTTTTAGTTGGTGTGGTTTTCGCTAGTAAAACTCTTTGTTTGTGCTTAGCCAGAAAAGGTAGCTTTGTTCTTCTTAGCAGAGCTGTGGTTTGAAGGCCACATGGCACATTTCACCAGCTGAATCTTCCCTTGTGAAGGGGGTGCTGGCAGAGTATTCGGCAAGCCTCTTTCTGCAAAGAAAGACTGAGAAATACTGTGATAAAATTTGTGGTGAAGTAATGAAATCAGCTGCAATGCCTAACCGTTATTTATTTAAGGGTGTTATGGGAGGGGAGGGGCCTTATTGTATTTGGAAAAAACAAAAGTGTCTATGAAGTTCCTTTATTTTCACTGGAGGAAGCCAGAAAAGGATGTGGTGAAGTGGGGACTGTGATCAAAATGGGAGTGGTTAACCCAGTGTGTGTCAGTTTGCTGCTCGTGAGAGAGAGTAAGTTGAGAGTCCTAGGGAGTAAAGTTTTCTATCCATGGAATAGTTACAGCACAAGCAGTAGCAATGCAAACTTCCTCTCCACTGCCCTCTCAGCAGGAAGGAACCACCTCTGCACATAGGAGAGTAGTTCAGTCTCCATAACCCATTCTGTCCACTTTCTTTGGAATATCAATAGTGCCCACTACTGCTAAGGGTAACTAATGTTCACACCTGATCCCGATCAGAGAACTAGAGGTCAAAAGCTCTGTATTATTTAGGATCATTCTTTTCAAACTCACTCATTATGAAGATTTTCTTTATTAGATCATTCCCATGCTACCAGGTTATTACTAGGATATTCTGCCCCTGGCTTCTGGAACACTCTCTTGCTCTTTGTGTACAAGCTGACAACATTTACATCCCTCAATAACACACACTTCTTCTACAAAGCCTAGAAGTATTAAACTGCTTCCGTGAATTACAGTCACACCTCTAACATGCTCACACAAAAATATTTTTGTGCGGTGAGCCATCTCTGGGAGATCAAGTGCATTTTGCGTTTGGACTGTTTTCTGTCTATTTAAATTGTAAGCTGCTTGAGTTTTGATGTTAAAAAAGCAGATAGGGTTAGTAAACACAGTGGGCCTGATTCTGTTCTCACTCCCACTGGTATGAAACCATTTATTTGAGTGGTGCTACTCCTGAAGTATTCTGGGGTGAGATGAGAATTAGGACCAAGATCTACACTACAGTTACTTTTTGCCTAGATGCTAACAAGTGGACTAGGTTAGAAATCCTTTCCTTGGAAGAAACTATGTAACTTACATTTTTGTATTTTGTTTAACTGCATCAGGTCTCATACAGTTTTGATTTTTCTGTATGAGTGTCTGCTTAGATTACTGGAAGTGAAGCACCCGCATTATAAAAGATGCTGAAGACGATAGCCAGGAATCTTGTAGTTGGCAGATATTTTAATTTCCTTTCCGCTTCACTGAACTTGCTGAATAGTCTTTGTATACTAATGTTCTAAGGTCTTTCTCAGATTTCCCAGAACCCAATCCCTTAGACACGTGAATGCTCTTCTGTAACCACCAGAAGGTCATTGCAAGAGAACTTTGACGCCAACTTCTTACTGTCTCTCAATCTTTCATTTGAAAGTACAGTTTCCCATTTCCAAAGTAGTAAAGATGTTACTAATTATGAGAGGCTCTTCTCTATGCTCT
This sequence comes from Lepidochelys olivacea, assembly GCF_965140295.1. Classification (NCBI taxonomy): domain Eukaryota; kingdom Metazoa; phylum Chordata; order Testudines; family Cheloniidae; genus Lepidochelys; species Lepidochelys olivacea. Next base: position 28,820,296 of record NC_140415.1, read on the forward strand.
TCTCATAATATTTGGTTGTCCTCTTCCAGTTTCCCCCCAAATATTCTCTAATAACATGGGGAAATAATTTGTATAAAAGTTAGCATCCCTAGTTAGCAAACCTCTACTACATATAGTCCAGGTGAAACTGAGACTAAATACCCAAGATAACTAAATCCCCTCTACCTGCAGCTGATTAAGTCTAATTCATGCGCATTTTTTGAAAACACACTCCCTCATCTGGCTATGAAAAATTAAACTCAGTTGCACCTTCAGTGTGTGAAATATAGGCACCTCAGACCAATTTCTTTCCAGGCCAGTTGGTAATGTTCATTCAAAAGCATCTTTTTTGTAAGTAGTCTCCCACCTAAACACAATTATTGCTTCCTTCAGGACTTGCTATTTGGGTCCACTTTTGGAAAATGGCAATACCTATTCAGACAGAGAATTATTTGTATGAATTCATTTCATTTACACATCTTTTCTAACATCAAGCGTTTACAATCACAATTTTGAGTTTGGAAAACACTCAAAGGCAGAGATGTATAGATGCATGAATTTTTCATAATAAAACCTCAAATCCAGAACCTGGTTTGGATTTCTTCACAAACCTGAAACTTAGATCTGAGTCACAGAAGGTGACTGATCTTTCAGCAAACACATTTAAGCTTTAAATAAACATGAGTATGGAGAAGAATTTACGGCTTTAAGTCAAAAAGCTAAATTTTTCCATTGTTTTTTTAAAACTGCAACCAAGCAAATTTTTATTTTGGGTTTGTTTGATCCCAAACTCACAGGATCTGAGATAATCTTACCACAATTTTGGTGTAATTCATTGACTTCCATGGAGCTACTTCTACATACACTAGTGTAAAAGAGATCAGGAACAGCCTCCTAAAGAGTCAATCCATATGAATTTAAACAACAAAAAGGGTTACATAAATTCCTTACAAATCAAGCTTTTTGAGCATGATTCTCTTTTCACTTACATCGGTGAGTCATAACTCCATTATATTTAAAGGAGTCACATTTATAAAATCAATGTGAGATCAGAAACAGGCCCATTGAGTTTTAACAGTTACCTGATGAGGTGAATGTCTCACTCAAAGTTATCTCTGTTTTCTATGGCTTACTGTCTTGGATATATAAGGTTCCACTTTTGATAGGCCTCCTCTCAGAGTAGGATACATGTTTAATAATGGGTGCATACTATGCAATTTGTATCTGGATTCCAACACTCTAAAATTCTGGGTGCCTGGATTCAGGAATTTGGTTTGGGCCCATATCTATGAAAATTGAAACTGCTTGTAGGACAGGATACTTATTCACAAGTTAACCAGAATGTCTTCAGTATGATGATTCTTCACTTGTAGGGAGGTAAAAGAAGTTTTCCCTAAGAGGATAAGAATAGGTCATAAACACAATTAACATCACTCTTGGTGAATTATACAAACATGAAGGGTCACTTAAAAACTGAAAAATTAGTATTTAAAGCAGTTTTTATATCAATGGGAAAGTATTTTTATACAGTGAGTCAAACTGAAGTCCATGAAATTTTCTTATGCCAGTGGTGAATTTGGTCAATATATCACATATGAAACATCATATAGCATATTTGAATGCCATATAAGTATCCTGGAACATGATCATGAGCTGGTGTAAATCAGTATACTTGTAAACATCTCTGCTGACTTCACCAGGTGAGGGTTTGTCCCATCTTTTATATAATGAACTGGTTGGAAATTTTTCAGCAGAAGGTTTGTCAGGAAACGCCAGTTCATCAAAAAGGTTTCTCAGGCCTATGATGAAAGTTCTAGTAGTTAGAGTGAGAGATCCACCACAGCATAGCCAATAGCCTGGTAGGTAGGACACTCGGCTGAACTGTGGGAGAACCAAGTTCAACTCCTTGCCCCAAATCAGGCAGAGAGCATATGGGTCTCCCACAGCCCAGCTGAGTGCCCTAACTACTAAGCTATCAAGTCAGACTCTCCTGTTGGAGCTGTTCCACTTTGTATAAGTTAAATATTCATTGTGTCAAGAGAGGGAGAGACTGACTCTGTAGCCCGGTGGTTAGGACAGAGCAGGGACTTCAACCTGGATCTCCCACATCCCAGGTGAGTGCCCTAATCATTGGGGTATTGGCTGTTTCCCTTCTCTTTCTCATGTTTTTTCCATGAAAATTTTGAAAACTTTCATTTTCATTCTGCATCAGAATGAAAACAAATTTCAAAACCTTAAGTTTTTGCTAAATGGAATTCTTGTTTTCTAGCCAGCCCTACTTATGTCTCTGAAGTATCCTTATTGTGTCTCTGATACTCCACATATAACATAAAATATGGGTTGCTCTCACATATATGAAACACAGAGGATCTGTCATTATGCTTATACCGGGGGAATTACATTATTACTAGTAATGGAAAGAGTCAAATTCTGTGATGACTTAAGTATAGCAATGATGAGTGATTATAAATTACACTCTGGGTGTAACACAAGTGGCACTTACATTCCAATGAAGCAGAAGGGGATGTGTGTAGAAGGAAAAATATCTAACAGGAGGGAATAGGATAAGGCGTGGGGGGGACAGAAGAGCCGCTTTACCTCACAGCTTCTTGATACTTGCCTTTCCTGCTAAAGTGCCTTCTGCACCACTAGGAGTGTAAGTTACACTCATTTTGCACAACTGGTGAATGATAAGGTGGTACAACTTATATTATTTTCTCCCAGTTAACCCCCCATTAGGATCTGATTTTCAGAGGTGCTGAGGACCTACAACTTTTGCTTGACGACAGCAGCAGATAGAATACTCCACAACCCTGAACTGGGTTCCCAGGCTTGGGGGGCATCAGGCTTGGGGTTTTGTTTTTGCTGTTAGTGACAAAAAGGGAAATAGAATGTTTGCAGTAAAATGTTTCAGGTATTCCATATGTGGATTCATTTTTCACTCACCTCCTAGAATGTTCTGGACCTTTGTAGAATCTTGTGGAACCTTCCAGACTTTCTGAGAACGACATTTTCCTTGAATCTCCTAGAATGTTGTCAGCCATGCCCTTGAGAGTATATAAGAGGTGGGCATCACCAGTCAGTCTCATATGACAGGGATAAATCATGCATGCAAATCGTCCATCAAAGTAGTGAAATGGGCTACAAATGCAATAAAAAAATAAGGTATTCAAAACTTTAAATATGATGGGGGGACACCAAAGACACTCCTCGCCTGTGGTGCCATTTGATCTAGGGTCGGACCCGAGTCTAATTATCTCGCCAGTTATATACACACAACTCCCATTGAAAATAATGGAATAATTGATGCCTGTACTCTTGTAATTCACATCAGAATATACAGAATAATAGAATTTGACCCAGAATGTCTAAATCAGTCAAACCATAATGTTTGCATAAAAATCCCACTCACACTAAAAATAACGTGTAGGGTGGGGGAGTTAGCCAGTCAATAACTATTTGATGACTTAATTAAAACAAATCACAACTTTTCCAGCAAAGAAATTAAGTTCCCCATGCCACCTGCTGATTTGCCAAAAGCTGGAGCGAAAGTTTCCATTTCAATTAATTAGAGCAGTAATGCAATACAGAAGTAGCGCTAAATGTGAGAGGTTCACATCCTCCCAGCTGTGAAAATAACTTGTATTAAAATAACAAACTTCAGACTGAAGGCCAAAATCCACATGGCAAGAGCCCTAAAATAAAAAGCAATGGGCCTGTTTATTCCATTTTCCGTTTTGCTGAAAGGGTTGTTTCCTCTCCTGTGCTCAACAGCTAAGCACTAATTAGTAACTGAAACTGGTAACAAAATTGTAGTAGATTCCGTAAGTTTCGCTCCCTGATGACAGTAGTTATTTGTTGTGTTTATTTATGCAAGGACATATTCCTGATTTAGCAAAACAGTGGCTATTGGGAAATGCAAGGAACGCGCAGTTGTTGTTGTTCCTTGTTGCTTCAAAAATCCCCGTTGCAAAGGGATGAGGGACATCACAAGGAAGGGCTTTGAAATAAAAATCATAGACCCACTAATAGCCAGAATAGGGTTGTCTTTTTATTTGTACATTTATAAGCCTAACCTCAACATACACCTGGAAGATGTGACAATCCCAAGGAGTTCTTGAATGATTCATTCAGCAAGGTGCATTGGGAATGGGATTTACATCTCAAGGAATGACAGAGATGGGGGGGACTTGGTTCCAAGAGGCTGAGAGCAAATATTCGCTGAACAATACAGTTTCATTCAACCAAAACTGTTTGTGAATGCAGCTTGAATTCAGCAAATAGCTTTGTTTTCAAAATGAAATATTTCTTCTTTTAATTTCAAAACAACACTTCATTTCAAAATGTTGCTAGATTTAACTAAAAAAAAGGGTAAAAAACATATGAAACCAAAATGAAACATTTCTTTGACCTGAAATAATTTTTTTAAAAAGTCTACAGGGCCACTGCACTGAAAAATCTTACCCAGCTCTAATTACAAATAGAGGCAGAGAGTGATTCCTATTCCTCATATCCCAACTGCAGACTCAGAGAGTGGTGGAGATTGGAGAAAAGAGTTATTTTTTCAGTCCTCTGGAGAGCGGTTGCTGTACTGTCGGAGGAATGTCATTACTCAAAATCCCTTTCAAGTAAAGGGAGGAATGTTGGTTCATGCAGAAATGCCTAAGGCACTGGACGGGGACTCGGGAGATCTGGGTTCATTTCTGCCTCTCCACAGGCTTCCTGAGTGTCCTGGGGAAATTCTTTTAGGCCTGGATTCACAAGGAGAACTTCAGAGGTACAGCGTCTAACTTTTTGGCCCCTTGCTGCCTTGTGGAATTCACGACCATGAGTCAGGCGTCCAGTCTCCCTAAACAATACACAAGGAGAATTAGGTGCTGTCATAAATATAAAAGGAAGTGTAAACACCTTTAAAATCCCTCCTGGCCAGAGGAAAAACCCTTTCACCTGTAAAGGGTTAAGAAGCTAGGATAACCTCGCTGGCACCTGACCAAAATGACCAATCAGGAGACAAGATACTTTCAAAGCTGGAGGGGGGGAGAAACGAAGGCTCTGTGTGTGTGTGAGATGCATTTGCCAGAGACAGAACAGGAATGGAGTCTTAGAATTTAGTAAGTAATCTAGCTAGAGATGCGTTAGATTCTGTTTGTTTAAATGGCTGAGAAAATAAGCTGTGCTGAACGGAATGGATATTCCTGTTTTTGTGTCTTTTTGTAACTTAAGGTTTTGCCTAGAGGGATTCTCTGTGTTTTGAATCTAATTACCTTGTAAGGTAGTTACCATCCTGATTTTACGGAGGTGATTCTTTTACTTTTTCTTCTATTAAAATTCTTCTTTTAAGAACCTGATTGCTTTTTCATTGTGCTTAAGATCCAAGGGTTTGGGTCTGTGTTCACCTATGCAAATTGGTGAGGATTTTTATCAAGCCTTCCCCAGGAAAGGGGGTGTACAGTTTGGGGAGGATTTTGGGGGGAAAGACGTTTCCAAGCGGGCTCTTTCCCGGTTATATATCTGTTAGACGCTTGGTGGTGGCAGCAATAAAGTCCAAGGGAAAAAGGAATATAGTTTGTACCTTGGGGAAGTTTTAACCTAAGCTCGTAAAAATAAGCTTAGGAGGTTTTCATGCAGGTCCCCACATCTGTACCCTAGAGTTCAGAGTGGGGAAGGAAACTTGACAGGTGCCTAAAAAAGAGATTCTCAGACGCATGCATTGCAGGGAGCCATTTAAGCTAGTCAGTAGGACATTAAGTGGACAGGAGAGGCGCCTCAGCTCTCCCCCTAAAAAGAGGGTTAGGCACCTAAGTCCAGGCTGGAGGGAAGCATCTATCTCTGATCAGGATTCACAGCCATGAATCCTCTCCTGGAGGTAGGCACTCAAGCCAAGTTAATCATCTTTTTTGAAAAAAAAAAAAAAAGTGGTGTTGGTGCCATTCGCTTATACCCAAGAGACCAGTGGTTAACGTACACCTGTAGGATATGGAAGACCTACGTTCAAATCCCCACTCTGCCTGATGTGGAGCAGAGACTTGAATCTATGTCTTCCCCTTCCAGGTAAGTGCCCTAACTAATAGTCTATGAGGTGGTCTCTACAATCTCTGCTGTGTAGGGGCCTTTAATAAGTTTCAGTGGAAGTGGAAGGAAGCTATTTTTTTAGCCATTGCCTGTGGTTTTCCTCTATTCTTTTCAGGTTCTTATATCACAGTTATCCTTATGCTGTCTGCACATCTTCTACTATCCAATCTGGGATAGCTCTGTGCGTCTCTCCCTCCCAGACTGAGAGCTGGAGTGAGTATATCTTCCAATTGTAGAAAAATACAACTAAAAATAATATAAAGGAAGAGATGCAAATTGAATCAGTTAGGGAAACAAAGGTGTTCGAAGTGGTGGTCAGGTCACCTAGCCACCAAAGGGGAGAGAAAGAGAACCTGTTTAGATGTTGTGAGGTGGGAATGGGGAGCAACTGTAAATGTTGGATAAAGAAAGTGAGACATCTTTAAATAAGCTATATCTGATAACACAAACATATCTAACTGCTGCCTGTGTATGTGCTCTTGGCTGATGTTCCCTAAGTGAGATCCCCCTTTCTGTTTAGTTGATTATCTTAATCCACTAGCAATGCATTAAAAACTAAATCCTAATTAAACAATGTCCCAGTGAAGATGTATAAAAAAACAAAGACTTTTTAGACTGTTGTTCCTTATTGGCACTTCTGCACTATTTAAGAGACCTGAAAGCCTCAAATATCATTTAGGAAACATTTATCTATAACTCTTGAACAAGCCAGATTAGAACTATTCTCATTTGCTCACAATCAGCTGTAATTAATTCCTCTTAAATTTCAGTATAACACCATTCCCCGGCCATATTAATGATTTCAAATTAGGATAATCACTTTAGAGACACTATAGTTCATTCTTTTCTGTGTGGCACAAAACTGTGTTAACAGATGAAATATTTATGAACACAGATTAAAATCTCCCTGGTTGCAGGTCTAAATGTACCTGACTATAGCTTTAGGGAGTTTTCTATGTTTTGCTAATACTTAGTATTCTGTTTACTTTGGTTTTACATGATGTGTGTGATTAAAAATGATTGTATGACATACCTTCTGCTGGGCTAATACAAACCTGTTGCTCTGTAGTTGAGACGTCTGGGGAGAAATAATTAATTCTTTGTCTTGCATATCAAATTATCATTATTCATATAGTGCCATATAACTGGCAAAGTGTACCAGAAACATCAGTCCCTGATACTAGGTTCTGAAGGCAGGATACCAAAACCACAACATGGCATGTGGCCTTCATTTGAGACAGGCCTAAAATGGAACCTCCAATCTTGTACTCTGGAATTTTTTGATGGTAAGAAATGTTCAAATTAAAACTCTTTGATCCAAACTTGCGCCTCTCATTCTGATTCCAGGTCAGATGCAAAGAGGAGGGGCTCTTTTCCTGGTTCCAGCCTACATGTGGCCAATAGATCTATCATTTTGGTTGAAAATCTCATGAGAATAGCCACAGCAATTTTAGCACCATAAAAATCCAAAAATAAACTCAGACCATTCAGACTGGAACCTGAACTCTACTGTCAATCTAATGTAGCTCCTAGATGTGAATACCACCTCCTTGGCCCATCTCTAATCTTATTAGCTGGGACAGTGTGTTCAGAGGGGAAACTTGTAGTAAATGGCATAAAACAACTCAAATGAGATTAAGCAAAGTAACACAGTGGATTTTGCTGGCTGGATTTACAGCCAGTAGAATGTTTCCTTTACTGCTTATTGGTTTTTTTTTTTCCCCATCTTAAACATAATTTGTGTTTTCTCATAATATGCAGTAATTTACATAATTCGGGGGCTCAGTGGGGAGGCTGAGAGAGAAGTGTAAAGTTCTGCGTTTGGCTCCAGCACAATTTTAATCTAATTGAACTCTTAACCTCTTCTCCTCTTAGTAGGAAAAAAAAAAAAGACTCTAAATTCTTGTTTCTTTATTCAATTGAAAGTCCTTTGGCCCAGGACCTGTATCTTTCTGTGTGTTTATACAGTGCCTAGCACAATCAGCCTTGAGCCTGATTAAGGCCTTTAGGTGCTGCTGCAATATAAATAATGAATGCAAATCAAGAGAGCAATATGGGAGCAATCTTTAAGGTAATCCTATATGTGAAACTGATGGTTTTATCTTCCAGCTGAAGCCAGTCAAAGTAAGAAATGTAGATGCTTACCTGAAAAGCCATAGTGCAGGAAAATAATAATCCTCTAAGTGATGGCTGCTTGAAAAGCTGTCAGAGAACTGGCACATCATTAGATTTAGAATCTTGCTGGCAATTCTGAATGCCCTAGGAAATGATATTTACAGAGTGAGGTCATCCTTGTTTGTTTAGCTGGTCTTCTTAATCTAAAACAATAAATCATAACCCAAGCTAAACAATGGCATAATCAAGAATGGTTTAAAATCCAGGGTCTTATCAGAATGTTTTTCTTTATAAACAGAACTGAAAGCTTCATTCACAAATATTCATTTTATTTCCTTATGGCAAGGAATTAAAATAGCTTTTTATCTGATAATACGCCTGATCCTAATCATTGCTTTGGAGTTGCCTGAAAAGCTGGCTATTATTTCTCAACATATACCCTGTCCTTCATTTGGAATTGGGAAACACTTGATGAAGCTGGTGGTGTCATTATTTACATAGCACAATAGGCCTGCATGACACTTTATAGATGCATTGGAGTGGGAGCTCCTCAGAGCTTTTATCATCAAGGTCTAGGTTCTCAAGAAATGAAAATTGGGAAAAATACTTTTCAGCAAAATGTTCCTGTTCCTTGGCTTGCGCAATTGCTGGCTGTTTGTGTCCTTCTATCTGTGCTCTGAAGACAACATGGTCTAACGAACTGAGCTGAGCACATCAGCCTGATTCAGCAAAGCTTTTAAGGCCAAGCTTAACTTTAGGCATATGATTAGTCCCATTGAAATCACATGCATACTTGTTTTGTTGGACTGGGTCGCTGTGCTCAGTTCACTAGACCATGATGGGGATCATGAACTCTTGAGTTCTATTTCCTCCATCTACCTTTGACCTTAAAAGTACTTTGCATATCACTTTACAAAGATCATGTAGGTATCCCTCACTGCACCCCAAGTTATCCCCCATTTAACACAAGGGGAAACTAAGCCTCAGAGACCTAACCAAGGTCACACAATATTTGTGTGACAGAGTCAGCTTTAAACCATGTATCACCTGACTCCCAGCCCTGTGCCTCATTCCCCCATCATGTATTTTCCCTGTATTGCATGTAATCTGCAGCACAACCTGAGGGAGGCCATAGATGAATGCCTGACTGCCCTCCTCCGGCTATCCAGGCCTGTGGCCTCACAATGGGAACAAATGATGTATGCAGAGTAAGATTGTCAGCCATCTTTTGCCCAAACAAGTAAGCATTATCACTCGCACCACGTCTGAAATTCACTTCCTTTGTCATGCCAGGCCCCATTTGTCTCAAGACACTGTTAAAAGCAGCACAATTAGGCCATGGGATCTCCCCTGTGCACAGATCCTCCAGCATACACGGGTTATCATCTAAGAATATATCACGTAGTTTATGTTTTCATATCACTGTATGAACATTAACCCTTCCCCCCACACACACACTGCTGTGAGCTAGGTAAGTAAATTTGATCCCCATCTTATATCCAGGGAAACGGAGACAGAGAGATTAACCGCCCTGCCTGAGAGGGTGGGATCTGAGCACTGTAGTCTCCTGGATTCAGAATGAAATTTGGAGTGAATGGAGTAAGCCGTCAGTGGTGAAACTGAACTGCTGTGAATCACTTGACTTTCCAAAGCCATTTTTCCCATCTGTCCAGAGGCAGGAATGGGTAGTTACCTGTCTCAAAGTCTGCTTGGTTATGAGGCACAACTAGATAATGTTTGTAAAGTAGTATATGTAAAGGTGCAGTAGCAATGACACTCGGGACAAAAGGTGAGACTGGAACTTGAAAGCACCTGGCTCTGACCCTCAGCTCAATGTGCCAGACCATGAGACTAGAACCTAAAAGCGCCTGGCTCTGACCCTCAGCTCAATGTGCCAGACCATGAGACTAGAACTTGAAAGCTCCTGGCTCTGAACCTTAGCTCAATGTGCCAGACCATGAGACTGGAACCTGAAAGCGCCTGGCTCTGACCCTCAGCTCAATGTGCCGGACCACGAGACTAGAACCTGAAAGTGCCTGGCTCTGAACCTCAGCTCAATGTGCCAGACCATGAGACTAGAACTTGAAAGCTCCTGGCTCTGAACCTCAGCTCAATGTGCCAGACCATGAGACTAGAACTTGAAAGCTCCTGGCTCTGACCCTCAGCTCAATGTGCCAGACCATGAGACTAGAACTTGAAAGCTCCTGGCTCTGAACCTCAGCTCATTGTGCCAGACCATGAGACTAGAATTTGAAAGCGCCTGGTTCTGAACCTCAGCTCAATGTGCCAGACCATGCTGCTGTCACACATGCTTGCAGTTATGCCCACCTCTGAATTTTCAGCCACAGCTGTTGATTATTATTGATGTCTTAATGCAAAAGAAAACTAATCAAAAACTGAAACTTTAAGAAGTGGGTGTAAAATCACAGAAAATTAAAGGACGACATTTTTATACCATTAAATGGCGAAGATTTGATCACCAGTTTCACCCAGCTCTATTTTGAGTGCGTGTTACCTGGGTGATATGGGTTTAACAAGACAACAGGCTTCTGAATATGTTTAAAAATACAGCCCCAATTCCTTCATGCCAAAGATCTGATTTAAACATAAGCTCTAGGACATTTCCCAAGTCTTTTTGATTTATTATCATTAATGTTTATTTATTTATTTATTCTACTAGCATTACTTATGCCACTATAGTTAAGCATTTCTATTATACTTCCTACTTTTAATTTCCTTGTTAAGGAAACATATGAAAGCAATTAGCTGGGTGGCTTTTTAGTTCCTTTAATATATATATATATATATAAATGAAAGAGAGGACATTTAACAAAACCCAAAGGAATATTACCATTTAGTCTGGAAGCCGTGTAATTCTTCAGTATTTGAACAAGACGTCAATGTCAGACTTATTTTACTTTAACAAGCAGCTCACTGCAGCTTTACTAGAAAGAAAGTGATGCTGAGTGAATCTGAAAAGGGTAGAAGGCTTAGTATGGACAAGCCTCTGGGCATTTATATGCATTTCTAAACATTATCTGAATTTCTTGGGTTAAGAGTCCCAGATAGGCTGAAAATCTCATGAGAACAGGCTTTTGCCCCTGAAGTAAAAGGCACAATTGCTATGACTATGTGTGCAAATTGAGGCATTGCACAGTGTATGGACATTTGGGTACCTGGCTTACTTTTGAATAGGTAATTAATCAATTTACAGGCACTATTGCAGCAAACAAATGTGTGTTCACAGATACACATATGAATGAACACCTGAAGCCTTTGTGACCTGGGTGCTGCCTTCCTATGGTGCTGTATAAATAATGATGCTACCAGCATTATTAACAGGTATATCTTTTACATGACTGGTATTAGCAGGCCAGATTCTGAAACCTGCTCCATTCCCATTGTGTTGATCAGGCAACACAAAGGAAGTGAAAACTGCCTGCATCTCCACTGCTGGGGATTCCATTAATGTTTGGCAGAAGCAGACTGGATCCTGCTATCTTTGGGGGTGGACAGGCCATAGGGAGCCATTGCCAGTTGGTGTAGGTTAGAGCACACCTTAGCCTGCTCTAACTTACATTGGAGCCAAAGCAGAGCAGAGAATCAAGTAGCAAAGTTACATTGGGAAGAGAAAGCGAAACTCACAATGCTTTTTAAAAAAAAAAAAAAATCAGCTGAAATCTTTAGATACAGGTCACCAAGTGGTGTAAATTGGCATAGATCTATTCACTTAAGTGGAGTATGCTTATTTACATCAGCCAAGGATGTAGCACTTTAGTGTTTTTCTTTATTCTTCCCTATTGCTCACAACTTACCTGTTCCATGATCGGCACTTGAAGACAGCCAGACATTAAGAACATTAAGAAATTAAGAAAACTACTAAATTAGTTCTCCAACGTGCACAACACTTCAGGCCTGACAAAGTTCGAGTGTCACCTTAAAACCTCACAACAGATATTACTGAAATAAACAATCTCAAAATGCAAAAGATATTAATATTTCCCCCTTTTTAAGATAAATTTTAATTAGGGCTGGCATTAATCGCAGTTAACTCACACGATTAACTCAAAAAATTAATCATGATTAAAAACATTAATTACATTTAATCACAGTTTTAATCACACTGTTAAACAATTGAAATTTATTAACTATTTTGGATGTTTTTCTACATTTTCATATATATCGTATTCTTTGTTTTATTTGAAATCAAAGTATATATTATTTTTATTACAAATATTTTCAATGTAAAAATTATAATCAAAAGAAATAGTATTTTTCAATTCACCTCAGACAAGTACTGTAGTGCGATCTCTTTGGCATGAAAGTGCAACTTACAAATTTAGATGTTTTTTGTTACGTAACTGCACTCAAAAACAAAACAATGTAAAACTTCAGAGCCTACAAATCCACTCAGCCCTACTTCTTTTTCAGCCAGTTGCTCAGACAAACAAGTTTGTTTACATTTACAGGAGATAATGCTGCCCTCTTCTTATTTACAATGTCACCTGAAAGTGAGAACATGCATTCTCATGGCACTGTTGTAGTCAGCGTCACAAGATATTTACGTTCCAGATGCGCTAAAGATTCATATGTCCCTTCGTGCTTCAACCACCATTCCAGAGGACATGCATCCATGCTGATGATGGCTTCTGCTCAATAATAATCCAAAGCAGTGCAGACTGAGTGATTGGCTGAACAAGAAGTAGGACTGAGTGGACTTGCAGGCGCTAAAATTTTATATTGTTTTATTTTTGAATGCAGGTTTTTTTGTACATCATTTTACATTTGTAAGTAAAACTTTCATGATAAAGAGATTGCACTGCAGTACTTATATTAGGTGAATTGAAAAATACTATTTCTCTTGTTTTTTTTTTTACAGTGCAAATACTTGTAATCAAAATAATTATAAAGTGAGCACTGTACACTTTGTATTTTGTGTTGTAATTGAAATCAATATATTTGAAAATGTAGAAAAAATCCAAAAATATTTAAATAAATGGTATTCTATTATTGTTTAATAGTGCAATTAATCACGATTAATTTTTTAGTCGCTTAACATCCCTAATTTTAATTTTTCTTATCGTGGGAATAGATTAAAATAAAAATGAGCCTAACAAAGATGGGCTAAGCTTCAGCCTCTTTCTGAACCATTCATTTGTGCAATGGATGGTGTGGAAGCGACCTCGCTGACAAGAGCTGATTAAGCACTGCAGCAGAAAGTTGTTAACATCGTTGGTATTAAGGTTTGAAATGGGTTCTAGAAAGAATGGCAACAAGAAGCCCATAAAATGTACCAGATAACATCATGCAGAACCTTTCTGGATTTCCATCAGGTCACTTTAAGTGAGACACAATTCCACTAGTGTAGCCTTTCCACTGCACTCCACTGACTGTTTAATGTTCACTGTGAAAGACAAGCATGGAAAGAATCTGGTTCAATGCAAATGTACAAAAAATAACCTAAATCCTTCCTATCATCCTTGGGCCAGATCTTCAGCTAGTGTAAATCAGTGTAGCACCGCTGAAGTACTCACTGCTCTACTTGCATAAAGGGGTCTTAGTATTAATGAGAATCAGGTCCTAACAGCCTATGCTGATACTTCCTTTGTTTTTTCTATATCACAGATATTTGTCCTGAAGCAATACTCTCCAAGAAAGAAAATGCGACCCCCATTTTGTCACTGCAAACTTAACAAGTCTTGCTAACTCGGATCTCAGTCCTGCCCCTTTGGCCATTCACTTCAGAAAGAGAGCAGGATCCAGTTCTCATCGATGGTTTTGCAATCTTGTCCAATGCACTCTTGGACAGGTGTTCTTAGGGTGAATATTTCTACCATGTGTTTCAATCAGATATTTAAATACTCCCTCATTATGTTTTTGAAACTTCTTTCATTTAAATTGTCACAGGTTTAAAGCCACACAATGGGCACTTTTAACCTGAAAGAGTTCAACTGGGTGTAGATTAAAAGAGATCATTGCCTTTAAAACACTCTCTTGACGAAGCCTCTAGATATTCAAGCACACTGATGTCCTTCCTTCACCCCAAAGCGAGGAGGATATGATTACAAAAGGGGAACACTTTAAAAAGGACCTTTCAGCGCCCAATTTTTTTTAATGTAACAAACAGACGTGTGGCCCACTGAACTTACTTCTAAGGATGTCTAGCAGTTCTGTCCTTGTGCTCAGAGTTTCCAGAAACAGACCCTTTCTCCTTGTGCATGTCAGTTTGAGATGAGCGCTCTAAAGTTCATTCTAAACATGGGGACATGGATCAACATTTATGTTGCACTCCCTGTCAGTACCCGTCCTGAGCCGGGGAAGCTCATAATCCAACCAGCAGACAAAATTCTGGGATGAATCCTGGTCGTGTACTACCTGAGCATATGCTAAGAAGATTTTAACATGAATCTTCTGCATACACAGCAGTGTCCAATGGACAACTGTGACCAGCATCTGGGGTTTTCCCTTTTTAAACCCTCACTGTTTTTTTGACATTTCTTAATGGTTCACATGCTATCAGGTCAAAGCAATCATGTACAGTTCCCATATTAGACTATACAATAGTTACATTCTTGTGGAGTTCCCTGAACCATGCATGGGAATGAGTCAGTTAATAGGCTCTATTGATCAGGCTGACAGCAGGGATATTGTTAAGTGCCTGTGGGACAGTTGGTAGGAAAGGGGTTTGGGGACCAATCTTATTTAATCTTTTTATTACTGACCTCGGCACAAAAACTGGGAGTGTGCTAATAAAGTTTGCGGATGATACAAGCTGGGAGGTATTGCCAATTTAAAGAGAGACCGGGATATCATACAGGAAGATTTGGATGACCTTGTAAACTGGAGTAATAGTAATAGGATGAAATTTAATAGTGAGAAGTGTAAGGTCATGCATTTAGGGATTAATAACAAGAATTTTAGTTATAAGCTGGGGACGCATCAATTAGAAGTAACGGAGGAGGAGAAGGACCTTGGAGTATTGGTTGATCATAGGATGACTATGAACCGCCAATGTGATATGGCGGTGAAAAAAGCTAATGTGGTCTTGGGATGCATCAGGCGAGGTATTTCCGGTAGAGATAAGGAGGTTTTAGTACCGTTATACAAGGCACTGGTGAGACCTCACCTGGAATACTGTGTGCAGTTCTGGTCTCCCATGTTTAAGAAGGATGAATTCAAACTGGAACAGGTACAGAGAAGGGCTACTAGGATGATCCGAGGAATGGAAAACCTGTCTTACGAAAGGAGACTCAAGGAGCTTGGCTTGTTTAGCCTAACTAAAAGAAGGTTGAGGGGAGATATGATTGCTCTCTATAAATATATCAGAGGGATAAATACCGGAGAGGGAGAGGAATTATTTAAGCTCAGTACCAATGTGGACACAAGATCAAATGGATATAAACTGGCCATCGGGAAGTTTAGACTTGAAATTAGACGAAGGTTTCTAACCGTCAGAGGAGTGAACTTTTGGAATAGCCTTCCAAGACAAGCAGTGGGGGCAAAAGACCTATCTGGCTTTAAGATTAAACTTGGTAAGTTTATGGAGGAGATGGTATGATGGGATAACATGATTTGGGCAATTAATTGATCTTTAAATATTCATGGTAAATAGGCCCAATGGCCTGTGATGGGATGTTAGATGGGGTGGGATCTGAGTTACTACAGAGAATTCTTTCCCAGGTATCTGGCTGGTGAATCTTGCCCATATGCTCAGGGTTTAGCTGATCAACATATTTGGGGTCAGGAAGGAATTTTCCTTCAGTGCAGATTGGAAGAGGCCCTGGAGGTTTTTCGCCTTCCTCTGTAACATGGGGCATGGATCACTTGCTGGAGGATTCTGTGCTCCTTGACGTCTTTAAACCACGATTTGAGGACTTCAATAGCTCAGACATAGGTGAGAGGTTTATCGCAGGAGTGGGTGGGTGAGATCCTGTGGCCTGCGTTGTGCAGGAGGTCGGACTAGATGGATCATAATGGTCCCTTCTGACCTTGATATCTATGAATAGGCCCTGTTGATCAGGCTGACAGCAGGGATATTGTTAAGTGCCTGTGGGACAGTTGGTGGGGAAGGGGTGCATTATAAATACAATTAAATAAGCTGTCCAAGGCAGCCCTGAATGCATATAACTAATATAATTCTATTATGTTATAATATATAGCAGTGACAGACCCAGAGTTTCTTCAAGCCCCTGTGAAGTCGTATCCTTTGCATTTTCTCACCCTAAAGCTACAAAGGACAAAAAGTCAACAATCTCCTTCCGTGTTACAAGTTGCTGATTGCGCCTCTGAGAAATGTGGATTGGCTGCTTTAATATAGAACCAGCAGGGTCAGACAAGGGGTGCAGCATCAAGGGCAGTGCTGTCTCTGCTGGATGTGAGCTCACTGGGTGAATAGCACTGACCTCCCTGAAGCTCTAAGAACAGAAGGTATTTCCATTAACCACAAAAAAGATAAATTAGCTTTGTTTTCATTGGCAGCAATATGAGGCAGAACCATATAACTAGTCACAGCAGGAGGCAAGAAAGCTGCAAACTGGCTGGCTGGCTGAGCACCTCACTGACCAAACAATCTGTCATACAAAACACAAGATGTGAATGAGGTTTTTTTTCCTGTTTCCGTATTTCATTTAAATTGGAGAGTGGCCAGTTTATCCAGCTACTTTGTCTAGTCAAGTCTACCCGACAGGGCCCAACCCCTTCATCCACAGTTTACTTTACACCTGAAACATACAGTTTCTCTGCCTGTCAAAGGGTCTCCTAATTTTATTAGTGTATTATTTTATGTAGTTGTTGAGGGTCTAAAGTTCAAAATGCTAAGTGACAATGGGCCTTGTTTTCATGACATCTGGAAATCCAAGGTTTCTTAGGTTTATTTTAAATACAGATGACCTGATTCTTCACTGTCCTGAACCCTGTGCAGTCATTAACATCAGATGAATGCAAAGTAGGTGCATAAATGCCACCAAATCAGTTTTACACTAACCTTCCCTGGTTTTGACTATGCAAATGCAAATCAATGAAGAATTCGGCCTAGAAGTCCAAATTCTACTATGTTAGTCCACTATAGATGCAGGGTAACTGCATTCAGTGGAGTTAATATAGGTTTATAATGGAACAGGTAAGAACATTCTGAACCTTGGTAATATTTAAACTGGGAGCTAGTTCCAACATGGCTGTAAAGCAATGTATTTCTCATGTATGGCCCACTTACCTCATGGTCATCTTTGGATTCTAGTCAATAATAAGGAAGAACCAAAACATTTTGTGGAAGCCCAGGGAAACAAGGTTGCCAATGCTAGGAATTCATTGCTGTCTTTAAAATCAAGCTACCTGCAGCTTTGCATCAAATCTAAAAGCAGTACAGTGTTATTACACCACTGAAAAGTTCTGATTTGCTTTCACAAGCATACACATGAAAATGTGCAGGGAATAACAGCCAATGAATCTTTACGATGTGTGGAAGTATCGCTCAACCTTTAGTGAGGTAATAAATAACAAAGTCAAGTGAAAAGAATAAAACAATAAAAATAAATGAGTCTCTTGCCAGAATTCTATAAATGTCAGAACCTTGGCGATCAATGCACCGACTGTAAACAGATGTCAAAAGCTCTTTGTGACTATAATAAGGAGAAGGAAGTTGTCCAAATCTGTCACCTGGAAGAGAAGGCTAAGTGAGCCTGGCTGTGCATACATGTAAGGAAACAAGAGGATGAACAAGTTCTTGCATATGGCCTGCACTGTCTCAGAGCAAGGCAGGAACCAGCTTTTGATTCTGAGAGTCACAATATGTTTCCTGCTTCCCCCTCACTTTTGTGGGATAGCATGCAGGAAAAGGGGTTTCCTCCCCTGCTCTGGTACACAGGGTGGCACACTGCAAGACAGAGTCAATCCTTATCCTCTGAAGCATCAGATAGGCCACAATTGGAGATGGGACATCTGATGGAGTGGACAAGTGCTCTGAGATGGTATGTAGAATCATTTTCCTAGATGCCTGGCTGGTGTGTCTTGTCCACATGCTCTGGGTCAAACCGATCACCAGATTTGGAGACGGGAAGGAATTTTCTCCCAGGACAGAATAGCTGTGACCCTGGTGGTGGTGGGTGCCTCACCTTCCTCTGCAGCCTGGGGTGTTTGGCTTGTCAGTGAAGATCTGCTAAACATATCTCACTTAATCAATTCCCTGCCATTTCAGGGGCCTCAGGCCTTGGTAGCTCTCTGTATCTCCTGTTTTCTGTTTGTTGCACACAACAGTTTGGTCTCCTGAGGACTGAAATGGCTTTTGACTATGTAGAGTCATTGGGCTCAACATAGGGGCATATGGGTGAAATTCTGTGACCTGTGATATACAGGAGGTCAGATTATGTCTAATAGTCCCTTCTGGTCTTAAACTCCATGACTCTATGAAATCTATGAAGTCCATTCCCCACCTCTGCCCACCTACCAGTGAAGGAGGGGCAGTGTAGCTCAGTGATATGAGTAGCCCCTGGAGGGATCCTTAACATTCCTCCCCCTCCTTACTCCCATGCATGGATGCATAGGAGAGCTCACAATTGAGCATTGCGGGCCAGATTCTCGATCCTCTTCTGAGGTCTCTTTGCACATAGCAGAGTTGCTGAGGATTCCCCCGGCAGAGTCATATTCCCTTCTACCTCTTGCTGAGGCCTCAGGAGCAAAGTGTTTATCTAGCTTCAGGTAGGTAAGTTATCCAAAAATCTGATTCAGTCATTGCTGAAAAAAGACATTGCCCATCTCTAGAATTCACACAACGTAAATCAGATTACAATGACTTTTCTTAATCCACATTTCCATTTTAAGGATTTTTTTCCCCATTTTCTGGTCATGGTTTGGTTTATGGATTATTTGCTTTTTGTTAGTCATACTTATTGAGATCTGTATTGCAGTGAAGCAACATGTTACATCTGTGGAACTCTTGTTGCTCAGAGCAATTTAAATTCTCAAGCCTAAATTATTCGTTGACCGCAGTGAAACAATTCCATGTGATTTCTGCTTTGTCAGTCTCTAAATTTGTTTTGCACATGGGACTTCGTTTGTCTTCATACTTCTGCTCTGATCTGCTGCCAGCCAAATAGCTTCATGAGTGTTTTATCCATTTACTTCTTTTATTGCCAAGATCTTAGAGTTCCCTGAGTTTCAGCATAATTTCACTAGCGATTAAACTGATCATTTTCAATTTTTGTATGAAAACATATTTTGCTCTAAAAAGAATAGCAATGTGGAGCCACTTCCTAAACTCCTGACTCTGGAGAATGACGTGGCTGCTTAGTATCCTGTACTGAATAGCCTTTGACAAGTCTCTACATTTTAAATTCACTCTTTAAAAATATTTTAATGTGGATATCAGTGCAACGATCAATGCAGTATTGCTGTAGGCCAGATCCCAGCCTAAGAAGTATCTGCCGGTTGGAGCCATGAGGAGACACAGAGTGCCTGGGCTGTGATGCCAGGGGTATCATTGCCTCTGCTGAGAAAACTCCTCTGTGGTGGCCGAGTAGCATCTATGTGCACCAGGAATTGAGTCTGTGATGGTGGGGGATGAGGGTAGGGGTAAAAGGCATTTTCCTACCTGACTCTACTGTCCAGCTCACAGTGTCCCTGACTGACAGCTCTAAAATGGTGCTGCCAGTCAAAGAGGCAATTTGTTCCATCAGACTGTAGTACAATTCCAGTCCTGGCAAGTCACAGGAGGAGGAGGTAGGGCTTTTAGAGTTACCCCCTCAGCTTGCCAAAAAGCCTTTTGGGTTGCCTCTCTCTCTCTCTCTCTCTCTCTGCAGAGATTGATTTTGGTTTTGTTCCATTTCCATCCATAGAGTGAATGTAGAACCCCCTCTACTTCTCTTCCCTCAGGCTAGGTCAGCCACATAGTGGGCTATATAGCATGGTGGTTCCAGGCTATATAAGGTCTCTGAGTGCTCCGGGTGGGGCACCGTGGCTCCACAGTACTCCCACCTTCAGGCTGTGACTATGTGTCATAGTTTAATCCTAAAAGATATATTTTTAAAAAATCATTAAAAATAATATGTATAGACCTACAAATAAATCATTTTAAACTAACTTGTTTGGCCTAATAACCTTCATCGGGAAGATAAAATACACCCTTGCAACTGTCTTCACAACGTGTTGTTCAAAGCATATATCAGCAGGAGACAAACTCCAAGCCTATCTGAAATCTTTCAGATCCATATTGGCTCAATAATAAAGTTTGTTTTTTTACAGTCTGCCTCTAAGCCAATAAATCAGTTCTTTGGAGAGCAGAAATCCACATAAAAAAAGAGCTCCCAGGGTGGGCCAAACAAAGCACACAATTATGCTCTATGCGGATGATGCCGTTATATTTGTATCTAAGGCCGAGGTTACATTGCTAACTGTCTAACCACTATTAATAAGTTTGGACACCTCTCAGGATTGGGATAAATCAGAAACCATAGGCATTAACACATATGCCTAAAAAGGCCTTTTCTCAAATTGGGACTTTAGGTGGCAATCCTCTTACATGAAATATTTAGGAATATTGATTCCCAATAATATTCAGAACATCCCTGAGATTAATATAGAAACAATTATTGCAAAGTGGCTAATGACTTGGAGAGATCCTCAGTTTGTGGGGTTAAAATTTATATATTGAAAATAAATGTATCTTCCCAGAATTTTGTATGTCCTGAGGGGTCTCCTTATTTCTATTCCTCAAACTTATTTTAAAAATATTATTATTTTCAGAACATTCCTTGGGGGTGCAGGTAAGAAACCTAGCCTGGCTCTGTACAAACTACAGCTCCCCCTCTCTCTGGGGGGATTTTGTTTTCCAAACTTGAAAAATCACCATCTCTCCTTTTTGTTCACCAGGCATCTTTGTGCCTGTTAGATATGACCTCACAGACTCCAAGTTAAGTTCAGAGTGAATAAGAATTGGTATATTGTCTCCCCTTTTCAGGCATTGTAGGATCAAATTATTATATATTTGATGGCTCCAGAGCTCACTATGAGACACATCTGGATAGAAAGTTCTGCTTCCATCCATTCCTCCATGCAGAGGCAGTCCTATGGAGCAATCCTATCCTGATGGCAAAACCTGTATGTGGGGGGATTGAATGGAGAAAGAGGAATTACAACTGGGCTGCAGCCAACTGACAATGATAAATTAAAACCATTTGCAGTTTTCAGCCACAATTTGGCTTCCCTGTACTCCAGAGCATGGAAGTATCTCCAATTAAGGCATTTACTTTGTATTTGGATTGGATGCATGGGGAGCTCCAGAGCCTTCAGAACTTTTATTACTTTGAATGAAATTTTCTGGATTTACTCAGCCAGTGACTTTGCTGGCCCAAAAAACTCTGCCAAGGATTGATAATTTGAGAGTTGCTTAGAATAGAGATTTGGGCACACCACTGTCTCTCACCCAGTGGAATAGAGTTGTACCTAATGTTTAAAAAGCAAATATAGATCTGAGACTACAGATTATTCATAAAAAGGCACTTTTTCGAATATACTCGTCCCCACATACGCTAATGGTAATGGGTCTCATCCACTGTGGGAAATGTAACTTCCTTGGTGCTACATCAGCTCATATACTTTGGGAGTGCCCCTACATCAAGAATTTCTGGTACGGTGTGGGTCAAATTTGACATTGGATGTTAAATTGGAGTCCTCTCCCTTAAGTCTTATTCTTGGATTTAATCCTGAGTTTACCTGATAACAGGGCAGTGAGGTTCCAATGTGCACCTTTTGTCACTAAAAATTAATCCTGCAAAACTGAAAAAGTCAATTCTCACCGAACACTGGTGCCTGGCTCAGTGATATGGCTGAGCTCGCAGCTAATGAATGACTGCCATTCCTTAGAAGGGTAATGCCTGAAAAATGCACAGTAGTTTGGGCTGGTTTTTTAGAGGGCTATGACTAAATAGCATCTGAAGATAGATATGTGGCTTCTCCTCCCCTGCCTATATCCTAATGATGAAGCGTCTGGTATTTTGGTATATTTGTTGTATTTGGAAAAAATAATTTAACAATTATACATTAAAAACCCTCACAGCTCCCTGCACTTTTTTGGGTGTTTAGCAATTGTTTTCAACGATTGCAAGAGAGAAATCAGGCCCTGTATTTGGCTCCAGGCACATAAGAGTTTTCAGTTCACTTTTAAGGTGCCACAGGATAGAGTAAACTATAACACTTCATTTACACAATCCTGGGACTTCACCAGTCAAGACAAGTAGTGTAGTGGTCACTAAAGACTAATTTTCTTCATGGCTCAGCATGAGTACTTATAGTCTTGAAAGCCTGTTCAGCAAAAATTCCAGCATACACACCTAAACACAGTAAAAAATGCCTTCACCAAACAAGGATACTCCACCAGAGAAGTAGATCACATCATGGAATGGGCCAACAAG
Organism: Lepidochelys olivacea; assembly: GCF_965140295.1. Lineage (NCBI taxonomy): Eukaryota > Metazoa > Chordata > Testudines > Cheloniidae > Lepidochelys > Lepidochelys olivacea. The sequence goes on from NC_140415.1 coordinate 28,842,864, forward strand.
ATACCCCAAGAGAACATGCTTCCGTGCAGGAAAAAGCCACACACTGGCATCCATGCAGGGCATCATCAAATAATTAGAACCATATTTGATGGGGACCCCCATCCTGAAAGAAATCTTTCCTGAAACCCCTCTTCTGTGATCAGTACTCCTCACAACACACTTTCAAGATTTGTGAGTCCTTCGTGTGCTTATCACAACATGTAGCATACCTCATCTGGTGCATCAAATGCCCCAATATTGTGAATGAAAGCAGAAAATCCCTACACTCTTGAACAAACTCACACAGAAAAATAAGACAAACAACCTATCACTCATGGGCAAACACATTTCACAAAGTGATCATGCTATTTCTGACCTATCACTTCTCATCCTTGAAGGAAACCTGCACAGCACCTTCAAAAGACTAGCCTGGGAACTTAAATTCATAACTCTGTAGGACACTAAAATCATGGACATAACAGAGACACTGGTTTTATGGCTCACTATAACTGCTAGGCAAATGCTTTAAAAAAACTTTTGTAACCTTTTTTTCTTCTCACTCCTCTGTAATATGGAATGCTTGCATCTTAAAGTTATAACTATATAAAGTTGGGTGGGATTTTCAGAAGTACTCATGCTATCCTCACTGAAGTCAGTGGACTCTCATTGGCCTTAATGGGACCAGAATTAGGCCACTGCTGCATGCTTTTCAAAATCCCACCTGTTACTTTTCCTAGAGCAACTTGTGAAGTTATTTCAGATATAACCGTTTAAAATCTACATATTGTACAGGAACAGTCCAAAGGTCTGTTGAACACTATTGTAATCTGCAGAGTTTTAGTATAAATACCATTTGAAAACATGTGATGGTCTCTGTGTAGAATCTGAATATATAATGTCCTTCTATCACTAGAGGATTAAGAGAAAAAAACTAAGAACACCCCCTAAATTTGCATCTGTTACTTTGTACACAGTCATTTACTCACAGTTATGCACACTGAATAATGCGCAAATGCAGAAAACACTTTTTGTACCAGCAAATAGGGTAGTTTGTCATTTGGCTTTTAGAACCCTGTGAAACTAAATAGTTTGAATAAGGCCAAAATCTCGATGCAAAACTCAGCCCACAGTGCCTAATATTGCTTGGTTTTGGATCATACCTTTGTGAAACCATTAAGTTACACATGATTTTTCCAAGAAAAACCATCAACTGGCTCATGATTATTTGAACAGTTACGCAGTTTCACCTGAAACACATAACTGGTAAAAACTCAGAGTAGACCAAAAAGGGTCGCAAATCTCAGCGAACTTGGCCTGAGTTTCAGGTTTATAACAAAGCTGAAACAAGATGAGTTTCAAGTCTAATTACAAATATTTTCAATAGCTCTAGTAACTTGACCTGCATTTTTGAGAGTTCAGCATTAGTATATGCTAAAATGGCATCTGCTGACGTTGCTCATGAAAAAAATGCAGTTGCAAATTACGTGCACAAAACTGAAAATGCAAATGTAGAGACTGTATTTGAGGCACTTAAAATTTGGCACTTAGTCCATTTAGTGTGTTAGTAGTGGCAGTACACAGAGAAAGATAGCAAACGTAAAAATTGTAAAAAGACCAGGAAATTTTAGTATTCTTGGATCAGCAGATGAGTGGACACTTTACATATACAGTGTGAGTCACTAGAACAATCCAGACTCATGTTTGTCTCTTGGGCATTGGGCTCAGCTGTGTTTCTCACTGACTCAAAAATATTTCTTTGTTTTTTGTGTTTTTCAGCTTTGCCAAGTCTCTTCCTTCCTGGTCTCTCTGCTCTGTAATGGTCAGTTTGGGAATCACTTTCCTATAATGTTTGTAGTGTGCGATACTTCTTAGTCATCTCTGTAATGACTTTCCTATAATGATTTGGATTTAGTTTCTGGGAATACAGGCATTTTGGTCAGCTGTTCAAATAATTGTGTAAGACACACGAGTGAAGGATTAACTTGTTATAACTTCAGTTTGCTGATTTAGTTTGGTGTCACTCTAGTCTCCAAACAACACCTGCATGTCAGCTTCTGTAGATATAACTGGGTCTGAGACAAAAGTACTGATAGGGATACCAACTTTCTTCAAATTTGAAAGTGTTTGGATGTAGAGGTTTTTTTTTGTTTAGTCCCATCTCTATCTTTTAATACAAATTTATCCTTTTCCATTTTCCTAACACTTTGTTCTGGTTTCAAGGAACTGGCAGAATATACAAATACGTGATAGCTTTTATCCTGATACCGAGAAAAGGTGGATGGCATTTCTTTTCCCAATAGTTCAGAATTTGCCATTTGAGATTCCAGCTACTCATATGACAAGACAGGGGGAGGAGAAGATATATCTGTTCAATAAACTATCCATACTTTTAAAATCTTAAAGTAATGTTATTTTCAATCTTTTATTTCAGATAGAATGGCATAGATCAGGGGTCTGAAAGTCCCAGACCGCGGGCCATCTGCGGCTTGAGAACCTCCCCACTGTGGCTCGCAGAGGAGAGATGCATGCAGCCACGATGCCGGCAATGTCTGCTGCAGGCACTGCTCCCCGCAGCTGCCATTGGTTGGGGGAGAGGGACAGAGATACCATCACTAGTCACCGGGCAGAGTCAGCTATGGAGACAGCGTCACTTTTTTCCACAATGAATATAAACAAATCAAAACACCGAACACAACCATCTGATGCACACCTTCCTGCAATCCTGAAGATTTCAACTGCTCAGTCACCGAGGCCAAACATCAACAAACAGACAGGACTGAAGTGTTGCCAGGTGTCTGGCAAACACTAAAAACTCTCTGGCAGGCGAAGAATTCATTGTATAAAGTTGTATGACAGTTTTATTATTTCTAAGAAATTTTAAATAAAAAATACAATATAAACATTTTCTTTTCTGAACAGCATCTTCAGGGACATTACTGGCCCACTGGGAGGATTTGAGGACTGGCACTGGCCCTAAGGTAAATTGAGTTTCAGACCCCTGGCATAGATTGTGTACGTGTGAAATGATTCTGGTACCCAGAAGTGTTGTTAAGGGGAAAATGGTTGGTAGTTTTTTCATGACATGGTAGCTTTTTCCAATATAAGGAAGTTTGGCACAAAAAAATTACCTTGAATGTTTAAATGTGCTGTTTACAATAAGAGTAGATGGATGACTTGTGATTGGATAAAAAAATTTAATTATTATTTGTGACCTGATTTCCTGAGGTGCTTAACAGCTAAAGTTCCCATTGACTTCGGTAGGGGTTGCTGTTGCTCAGCCCTTCTGAAATTTAGGCCAATAATTTAAACCAGTAATAAATTTACTCTGAAACCATTAAAGCCCAGTGCTTACCACTATTTTACGCTAGTTTTGACAGTGACGTTTTGTTCTGTGACCTTGTGGGGGTACTCTAACTTCCTTTTCGCCTTAGACATCTTACAAGTCTTTACAAACTTTAGTTTCCCAGCATTTCTGTACACAATAGCCCCTTTTTTGCAGATGGAGATAGAGAGACATTGGACTAAATGCCAGTGGGGTGTTTGCAGGTGCCAATCCATTGACTGTAGTGGAAGCTGAACCTGCTTACTCTAGGACTAAACGTGGTCTAAAGAGAAGTTGTGACTTGCCCAGTGTCAGAAGTGAAATTGCCGGTCCTAGCACCCAGTCATGTGTTTAGCTACTCATCCACATGTATTCTCCTTTGCAGTCATAATCTTATACAAAACTGAGGCATTACAAATGCTTCCTTCCATTTAATTTATGAGGCTCTGTTGTGTTACAGGTGAAGTTTAAGTAGCAGTATACTAGCATTTGTATCCTAGGTTAAGCCTTGTGTACATCTCTGTTCTCACTTCACTCCCTGCTCACATATTCTCTCTTCCTCTCTCTTTCCAGCATCCTAACCCACCGTGGTAAGGTTCTGCCCCCTGTCACATCAGGCTATGCACCTGTTCACTTTACCTACGTACTTGGGGATTGATCAAGCATTCTTTCTAGCACTGACCAAGCCTTCTCTACACTTGGCAATACCCCCACTCAGCAGTTGGTGGCCAGCAACCAGTGTAGCACCATTGCTGACCTCTGCATGTAATTTTTCACCAGCAGAACTAATCAAGATCTACTTCTTCTTGTAATCAGAATAAACCCTGTCCAGGAAATCCCATCTTAATCTGGACTACACTTGGGACTTGTCTTTGCAAGTAAATAACACAAGGTAGCGCTTGAGTGTTCCTGCTGGAGCCAATGTCTCAGAAACCAGAGGCAAAGAAACAGATGTATTATTTAGAAAATAGTCTCATGATTTATAAAACAGTTGTGATTTTTAGGGGCCCGACTCATTATTTTTTAATGATTTTGGCACTACTGCAGATGTAGGCTTTGGGGGTGCATTGATATGGAGGGCTGAGGATGGGGTGCATAATTAATTGATGACTCTGTGAACCGAAGAACCAGGCTGCAGCGGAGAAGGACAGATGGTGGCAGGCTATCCAAGTATTTCCACTGCATGTGACATTGCACTTTAATTGAATTCTTTGGGCATTTGTCTGAACATTTGCTCTTGGTTTACATTGCGTTTTGGTTGTTTTGTTTTGGGATAGCCCTGATTTTTGGTTGCTCCTATTGTATCTTGTTGCATTGGCAGTTTTGCTTTCAGCAGCTGTACTGTCTGTGTTGAAAACCTGTATTGAGTTTGGACAACAATCCTCAGCTGGATGTGTTCCAAAGAATAAAAATAATGGAGAAATAAAAAACGTAATAAAGTCTTTGATTTAAAATTAATGTAAATGAAATGGTGCCAGCCAAACACAGTAATTATGATTTTACACTTGAGCCTCACTTGTCTCATTAATATTAAAAAAGTACAGACAAGTAATAATGTTGTGATCACGTTACATCTCTCCCTCTTTTAGGAAAGTCTACATTAAAAGTTGTTTACTGCTAGTTAATTGATTGCCAATTAACTCAAGGTAGTTAATACCCCTTTAAAGGCTAGTGTGGATACTCCCAAATGTTTGGTCCAGAATTGTTAACTGGTAAAAAGTTGAGGGGAGAACCTAGTATAGTTCAGTTCAGGCTATAGCTCACTTCAGGTAAAGCACAAATGTTTGTAGCCTGCAACAAACACTTGGGAGTGTCCAGACTGGCTTTTACAAATGGGTTAAACTACCCTTAGTCAATTGCCTCAAGATGAAGTCTTTCTAATGTAGCCAAACCCTTAGGCGTCCGCAACAGTGCAGCAACACCAGTTGCTGAATCAGGGTTATTCCCATGTATAAACAAGGTCTAAGTGTCAGCAAGGCCTTCTCACTCTCTCATTTCATAGTAACGTCATCTATAACTAAAAGTCCATAAGAGGATTCAGAGTGGTAGCTGTGCTCGTGTGTATCAGCAGAAAGAACGAGGAGTACTCGTAATACATTCTCTGTTGTCCATTCAGATTATACTTGTGCTCCGCAAGAATGATTCTCTCTCTCTCTCGCTCTCTCTGTGCTGTCACATTTTGAAAACACACTTCTTCCTAGTATACTTTCCCTCTTTGGCTATGACAAGCCTCTGTTCCAGTTCTTCCTCCAGTAGCAGCACATTGCACAGATCCTAACTAAATATTTTGCTTTCTATCAAAAAGGATCTTCAGTAGATTAGTAGATGGTAATTTAGACTGTCAGAGACCCTAAATCCATAGATTTTCTGTAATAAAAATTTGGACAGATCATAGTCTTAGTCCAGCCATGCTCCTGTTTATTTCCAGAACATTTTTCTGCAATGTAAACAATTTTAATAAGTTCAGCTTCCAAATTGGCTGTGATGGACCACTGAATGAAACATAGCTTTACAGTTATATTTGATGGTGAACAGCCTGAAATCTAAATCATACTGTGAAAATCAAATACATGAAACTGCAATACCAGTAAAGTTTTAACAATATGGTCACAATCCCCCCCCCCCCCCATACTGACTTTTCAACCAATAATAATCAGGCAACAAAAAGTAATGTATTCATATGTTCCTTATCTGTATGATAACAGTATTCACAATAATATACCAACTTTCTGTGCACAGTGTGTTTCAGAGTGCAATTATTTTTCAAACAGATCAAGCTATCTGCTCTTGTATAAACCAGCTGACAGCATATCAGAACAGGTTAGTAACTTTTCACGGCATCTTTTCTGATTTTCTTATTTACAGATGGCAACAGAAAAATTATAGATGGGAGCCTAAGGAGTTAGATGCCCAAATCCTATTCTGTAGCCCATAAAGCACGGGGATTTGGCACTTGTATCTCAGTATGACCTTTAGCAAATCTCTTAACCTTTGTTTCCCCAGCAGTAAACTGTTGATTATATTGTCATTATCTGTGTATCTGCATGTTATGGCTGGTGGTACAAAACAAAAACAGACAATAAAATGAAATAAAACAGGAATAATATCCACCTTTCAGGATAATTGTAAAGCTTAATTAATAAAGGGGTGAGAGGAAGCTACTGCCCTGGATTACAGTTGTCTAAGTGACAAAAAACAAAGAGTTAGGAATAAATAGTCAGTTTTCCTCGTGCCAAAAGGCTAACGGGAATGCCTCAAGGATCCATATTAGAAACACTTTTATGTAGTATGTGTGTTAATGATATGAAGAAGGGAGTGAATCATGAGATAGTTGGATTACAGATTGCCTAAACTACCAATGTGGGTAATGGGCTCACAACTGCTGTTTGAAAAGCACTCTGAATTTCAGTAGTTATTATTTAATGAGTTCCATCAGTATGATCAACCCTATATAATTAATATCTTCCTCTATTTTATACAGGGTTAATCATACTGATGGAACTCACTAAATAGTAATGACTGACTGTCAGAGTGCTTTTCAGATCGAGATTGTGAGCCTATTACCAATATTGGTAGTTTAGGTAATCTGTAATCCAAACATTGTGATCATCTAGTCTGACCTCCTGTAAAAGCAGGAGCCATAGGACTTTCCTGAATTAATTCCTGTTTGAACTAGAGCAGATCTTTTAGAAAAACAACCAACTTGATTTAAAAGTTTCCAGTGATGGAGAATCCACCACAATCCTTGGTAAATTATCCCAAAGGTTAGTGTCCCTCACTGTTAAAAATTTGCACCTTTATTTCTAGTCTGATTTTGATAAATTAAATAGATTGAGCTCCTTAAGTCTTTCATTATATGTTTTCCCATTCTTTAGTCATCCTCATGGCCCTTCTCTGAACTCTCTACAATTTATCAACATCTTTCTTAAAATGTGGACACCAGAAGGGGATGCAGTACTCCAGTAGTGGTCATTCCAGTGCCAAACACACAGGTAATATAACCTCTTTACTCCTACATGATAGTCCCCTGTTTATACATCAAATGATTGTATGCCCTTTTGGCTACATCCTCACACTCACTGCTTCCCAGGACAGAGTGCCCCATACTGTAAGTATGACTTGCATTGTTTGTTCCTAGATGTATAACTTTACATTTGGCTATATTCAAATATGTATTCTTTGCTTCGCTCCAGTGGACCAAGCTATTCAGATCACTCTGTATCAGTGACCTGTCCCCTTCATTATTTACCACTCCCCCAGTCTTTGTGTCATCTAGAAACTATCAGTAATGATTTTGTTTTCTTCCAGGTTATTGATAAATGTTAAACAGCATAGGCCCAAGAACCAATTTCTATGGGACCCACTAGAAACATACCTGCTCAATGAGTATTCCCCATTCACAGTTACATTTTGAAACATGTCAGTTAATCAGTTTTTAATCCATGTAATGTGTACCATGTTGACTGATTTTGTGTTGTTATAGTTTCTTAATCAAAATTTTGTGCAGTACCAAGTCAAATACCTTGCAGAAATCTATGCATATTACATCAATATTATTTCTTTTATTGACAAAACTTGTAATCTCATCAAAAAGAGATATCAGTTAAGATTGATAAGGTCTATTTTCTATAAACCTGTGTTGCTTGGCCTTAATTATATTGCCTAGCTTTAATTCTTTATTCATCTAGTCCTGTATCAGACATTCCATTATTTTGCCCAGGAATTTATGTCAGGCTAACGGAACGCTAATTACCTTGGTCATGCTGTTTATCCTCCTTAAATATTGGCACAACATTAGCTTGCTCCCAGTCCTCTGGAACTTCCCTATTTTTCCAATACTTATTGAAAAACTACATTAACAGTCCAGGAAGCTCCTCTGGCAGCTCTTTTGAAATGCTTGGATTCAAGTCATTTAGCCCAGCTGATTTTAAAATGTCTCACTTCAGCAGTGGCTGTTTAACATCCTCCTTACTGTTGGAAAGGAAAGTATTCTATCTTCATCATATGATAACTTCTTCTGACTTTTTCCCAAATACAGAACAAATATTTATTGAACACTTCTGGCTTATTGATTAATTATTTTATCATTTTCAGATAGTAATAGACCAATAACATTGTTAGGATTTCTGTTATTTCTAATGTTCTTAAATAAGTCTTCCTTATTGTCCTTAATTCTTAGATTTCTCCTTGTGTCCTATCGTTTCCCTTATGCATTTTCTACAATTCCTAGCTTCTGATTTATATTCATTATTATCTGCTTCCCTTGCCTTCTTTTTTTAGCTGCTGTCACTTCCTCTCTAGAGGCACTGTGCACACATGTAACAAAGCATGTCATCAGAGAAAATATGTGAGGAAAACAAATAGTGGGATGAGTAGGCAGTGGGGAGGCAAGGAAAAAACAAGGGAACTGTGAAACAACTATAACTGGCATAATAAGCCACAGCGTTAGCTAAAGCTTTCAGCACAGCATTCATGAAAGAGAAATGGAGGGCCAGAAGGGACCTTAAGTAATCATCTAGTGTGTGTGTGTGTATATATACACATATACACTAGATGATTACTTAAGGTCCCATACACGCATACACCAGATATATATAGATATAGATATATACACACACACACACACACACACATACACTAGATGATTACTTAAGGTCCCTTCTGGCCCTCCATTTCTCTTTCATGAATGCTGTGCTGAAAGGTTTAGCTAATGCTGTGGCTTATTATGCCAGTTATAGTTGTTTATATGTGAGTGAGTGTATATATACACTCACTCACTTCTGAGGCAAGATTAATATATCTAGACCACACCTGATAGATGTTTGTCTAACTTGTTCTGAAAAGCCTCCAATGACAGGGATTCCACAACCTCCCTTAGTAACCTATTCCAGTACTTAACTATTCTTACTGTTAGAAGGCTTTTCCTAATATCTAACCTAAATCTCCCTTGCTACAGATTAAGCTGAATACTTCCTGTCCTACTTCAGTGGATATGAAGAACAAATGATCCCTGTCCTCTTTATATCACCCAGAACATATCTGAAGACTATCAGGACGCCCTCCCCCTTCATCTTCTTTTCTCAAAACTAAACATGCCCAGTTTGTTAGCCTTCCTTCATAGGTCATGTTATCTAAAACTTTTATCATTTTTGTTGCCCTTCTCTGGGGTCTTTCCACATTTTCTTAAAGCGTGGGGCCTAAAACAGGACACAGTACTCCAGCTGGGGCCTCACCAGTGTCAAGTAGAGTGGGGCAATTACTTCCCATGACTTACATATGAAACTCCTGTTAATATAGCCCAGAATGACATTTGCCTGTTTTGGAATTGCATCGCATTGACGACATATGCAATTTGTGATCCACTATAACCCTCAGATCATTTTCTGCAAAACTATTGCCTAGCCAGTTATTCCCCATTTTTATTTTTGCATTTGATTTTCTTCCTTGAATTTCATCTTGTTTATTTCAGACCAACTCTCCAATTTAGTCCCTTTGATTTTCTAACCCTATCCTCCAAAGTGCTTGCAACCCCACTGAGCTTGGTGTCATCCACAAATGCTATAATTGTACTCTCCACTCCATCATCGAAATCATTAATGAAAATATTGAATAGTTCCAGACCCAGGACAGACCTCTGCGGGACCCCAGTAGATGCATCCTCCCATTTTATAGTACTTTCATCTTGACCACATTTCCCTAGTTTATGAAAATGTCATGTGGAACTGTGTCAAAAGCCATACTAAAACCAAGATATACCATATCAACTGCTTACCCCCATCCACTAGTCCAGTAACCTTATCAAAGAAGGAAATTAGGTTTGTCTGGCATGATTTGTTCTTGACAAATCCACATTGGCTATTACTTATCAAACTATTATCCTCTAGGTGGTTACAAACTGATTGATTATTAATTTGTTCTAGTATACTGAAATGAGGCTGACTGGTCTTTGGACATGATTGTTTTCCTTTTTAAAGATTGGTACTACATTTAATCCTTCTCCAGTCATCTGGGACCTCACTCATCCTCCATGAGCTCTTGAAGATAATCACTAATGGGTCCAAGATTGCTTCAGCTAGTTCCTTAAGTATCCTAACATAAATTTCATCAGGCCCTACCGACCCGAATACATCTAATTTATCTAAATATTCTTTAACCTGCTTTTCTCTATTCTGGCTTGTGTTCCTTCCCCTTGTTGTTAATATTAATTGTGTTAAGCATCTGGACACAATTAACCTTTTAATGAAGACTGAAGTAAAACAGGGATTAAATACTTCAGTCTTCTTGGTGTCGTACATTATTAGCTCTCCTTCACCACTAAGTAGTGGACCAACACTTGTCTTTCTCTTCTTGTTGACTTTTCTGTCCCTTGCTAGATGTAACTCATTTTGTGCTTTAGCCTTTCTGATTTTGTCCCTACATGCTTCTGCTAATCTTTTGGACTCATCCGTAGCAATGTGTCCATGTTTCCACTATGCTTTAGGATTGCTTTTTGATTTAAAGATCATTAAAGAGCTCCTGATGCAGCCATATTGACTCTTACTATTCTTCCTATTTTTCCTTCAGGCCGAGAGAGTTTGCTGCTGTTCCTTTTAATACTGTGTCTTTGAGAAGCTGCCAGAGCTCCTTTTTCCCTTAGATTTTCTTCCCATGGAACCTTTCCTACCAGTTCTCTGAGTTTGTTAAAGACCACTTTTTTTAAAGTCCACTTTCCTGTTGCTTTCACTCCTTCCTTTCCTTTGAATCATGAACTTTGTCATTTTATGATCACTTTCACCGAAGTTTCAGAGTAACAGCCGTGTTAGTCTGTATTCGCAAAAAGAAAAGGAGTACTTGTGGCACCTTAGAGACTAACCAATTTATTAGAGCATGAGCTTTCGTGAGCTACAGCTCACTTCCTCAGATGCATATCGTGGAAACTGCAGCAGACTTTATATATACACAGAGAATATGAACCAATACCTCCTCCCACCCCACTGTCCTGCTGGTAATAGCTTATCTAAAGTGATCATCAGGTGGGCCATTTCCAGCACAAATCCAGGTTTTCTCACCCTCCACCCCCCCACACAAATTCACTCTCCTGCTGGTGATAGCCCATCCAAAGTGACAACTCTTTACACAATGTGCATGACAATCAAGTTGGGCTATTTCCTGCACAAATCCAGGTTTTCTCACATCCCCCCCACCCCCATACACACACAAACTCACTCTCCTGCTGGTAATAGCTCATCCAAACTGACCACTCTTCAAGTTTAAATCCCAGTTAAACCAGAACATCTGGGGGGGGGGTAGGAAAAAACAAGAGGAAACAGGCTACCTTGCATAATGACTTAGCCACTCCAAGTCTCTATTTAAGCCTAAATTAATAGTATCCAATTTGCAAATGAATTCCAATTCAGCAGTTTCTCGCTGGAGTCTGGATTTGAAGTTTTTTTGTTTTAAGATAGCGACCTTCATGTCTGTGATTGCATGACCAGAGAGATTGAAGTGTTCTCCAACTGGTTTATGAATGTTATAAGTCTTGACATCTGATTTGTGTCCATTTATTCTTTTACGTAGAGACTGTCCAGTTTGACCAATGTACATGGCAGAGGGGCATTGCTGGCACATGATGGCATATATCACATTGGTGGATGTGCAGGTGAACGAGCCTCTGATAGTGTGGCTGATGTTATTAGGCCCTGTGATGGTGTCCCCTGAATAGATATGTGGGCACAATTGGCAACGGGCTTTGTTGCAAGGATAAGTTCCTGGGTTAGTGGTTCTGTTGTGTGGTATGTGGTTGTTGGTGAGTATTTGCTTCAGGTTGCGGGGCTGTCTGTAGGCAAGGACTGGCCTGTCTCCCAAGATTTGTGAGAGTGTTGGGTCATCCTTTAGGATAGGTTGTAGATCCTTAATAATGCGTTGGAGGGGTTTTAGTTGGGGGCTGAAGGTGACGGCTAGTGGCGTTCTGTTATTTTCTTTGTTAGGCCTGTCCTGTAGTAGGTAACTTCTGGGAACTCTTCTGGCTCTATCAATCTGTTTCTTTACTTCTGCAGGTGGGTATTGTAGTTGTAAGAAAGCTTGACAGAGATCTTGTAGGTGTTTGTCTCTGTCTGAGGGGTTGGAGCAAATGCGGTTGTATCGCAGAGCTTGGCTGTAGACGATGGATCGTGTGGTGTGGTCAGGGTGAAAGCTGGAGGCATGCAGGTAGGAATAGCGGTCAGTAGGTTTCCGGTATAGGGTGGTGTTTATGTGACCATTGTTTATTAGCACTGTAGTGTCCAGGAAGTGGATCTCTTGTGTGGACTGGACCAGGCTGAGGTTGGTGGTGGGATGGAAATTGTTGAAATCATGGTGGAATTCCTCAAGGGCTTCTTTTCCATGGGTCCAGATGATGAAGATGTCATCAATATAGCGCAAGTAGAGTAGGGGCTTTAGGGGACGAGAGCTGAGGAAGCGTTGTTCTAAATCAGCCATAAAAATGTTGGCATACTGTGGGGCCATGCGGGTACCCATAGCATACACAAATCAGATGTCAAGAATTATAACATTCATAAACCAGTCGGAGAACACTTCAATCTCTCTGGTCACGCAATCACAGACATGAAGGTCGCTATCTTAAAACAAAAAAACTTCAAATCCAGACTCCAGCGAGAAACTGCTGAATTGGAATTCATTTGCAAATTGGATACTATTAATTTAGGCTTAAATAGAGACTTGGAGTGGCTAAGTCATTATGCAAGGTAGCCTGTTTCCTCTTGTTTTTTCCTACCCCCCCCCCCCAGATGTTCTGGTTTAACTGGGATTTAAACTTGAAGAGTGGTCAGTTTGGATGAGCTATTACCAGCAGGAGAGTGAGTTTGTGTGTGTATGGGGGTGGGGGGGATGTGAGAAAACCTGGATTTGTGCAGGAAATAGCCCAACTTGATTGTCATGCACATTGTGTAAAGAGTTGTCACTTTGGATGGGCTATCACCAGCAGGAGAGTGAATTTGTGTGGGGGGGTGGAGGGTGAGAAAACCTGGATTTGTGCTGGAAATGGCCCACCTGATGATCACTTTAGATAAGCTATTACCAGCAGGACAGTGGGGTGGGAGGAGGTATTGGTTCATATTCTCTGTGTATATATAAAGTCTGCTGCAGTTTCCACGATATGCATCTGATGAAGTGAGCTGTAGCTCACGAAAGCTTATGCTCTAATAAATTGGTTAGTCTCTAAGGTGCCACAAGTACTCCTTTTCTTTCACCGAAGTTGTCTTCCATCTCTAGATTCACTGCCAATTCCATTTTGTGTTTTGCTATATTACTTTTCCAACAGGGAAGCAATGAGGTAGTTTGAAAATAGTTAAGAAACAAAAACTCCTCATTTTCCAGTATTTATGTATTTTATTTATATTAATTTCTGAAGACACTTTTGTCCTGTGCATCTCTGTCCTTCAGTTCCAACCTACTCTTCTCTGTAAAGGTCCAGGGTGCAGCATTACGTTGTCAGCTTGAGATAGATGGCTCTTGAATTGCGCTGAAATAAGTGTGGGTGTACATAACCAGTCTAGCATCAAGTACTGCCACTGCCTCATATTCCCCTTTTTGGGCTCCCCAATAATGGTCCATAGTCTCTCATGTCATTCAAGTATATCACTTCTTTAAGTTTCTGGCTTATTAAAATAACTCAGTAATAGCTCAGTGTCAACTCAAACACCTTTCCCAGAATCTGCAATTCTTCTGCACCTTGCTGGGCTCAATAGTTCCTTGCAACATGCAAGTCCTTCTGCCTGGTGTTTCCTAAAGCCTTTTTCTCTTATGGTTTCTGCCTTGCTTTTCACCACAGGTAGCTTCAGCTATGCCTTTCCATCTGTCTGGTTTGGACAGCCCCTTCCCAGGTCCTCTCTAATTTTGTATCTCCTACAGGTTGGTCTGTCTATAGCAGACACCTACAGCCCTCCTGGCCCTTTAAACCTCTCTCCTGACTCACCTGAGGCTTTCCTTATATTCCCCAGCAGGCCTATCCCAGTTACCTGCTCCTGTCACATGACCCCTCCCACCCCCCAGACTGAGAAGTAAACCAGTCACAGGTGAGGCTGAAACCAGGACTTCCCTGATGGGCCAGCTCACCATGTAACAATGAATGAGGATATAAAATTCTCCTTGTTCATGGGCCCAATCCAACTCCCACTGAAGTCAAAGGTTTCAGAGTAACAGCCGTGTTAGTCTGTATTCGCAAAAAGAAAAGGAGTACTTGTGGCACCTTAGAGACTAACCAATTTATTTGAGCATAAGCTTTCGTGAGCTACAGCTCACTTCATTGGATGCAAGTCAAAGGGTATTTCTACTTTGAATGAATGAGGCTTTGTACATTTAAATAAATATATATATATATAAATGAGTTTATTCAATATACGAAGAAGAGAGAATGGAGGAGAATGCTGTTTACATTTCTAGAGAAGATTGAGATTGCCCAAAGATATGTTCTAGATAACTTGTTCTTTTGGTTTAAACAAGCTATCTGCCAATAAGGTATGTATTACCAGCATGTATTGGTTAGACTGAAAACCAGAAGCCTTGCTCAGTCACTTATGTATGATTTGTCCTTAGAGTCATGTCTTAGGGAGAAAATAATATGCTGGCAACCCTCCCAGTTCCATGGGAACCTGGTTACATAACCTTATTAGTATCTGACCATGCTTCAAGTTCCATTCATCTTGATCATGGACTAACTTGATTAACTAGAAAACTGTAATAATTATAGTCTTAAAGAGACATTTATGTGACTATTAACATGAATATAATTAGCTCTTTGCTCACTGATTTCAAAATCATTCTAACCTAAGCCATGGATATTACTCATAGTTGCATAGTCACTCCCGGTCAAATGCTGTGCAACATACCTAAATGCTGTGATCTTCCAGAAATGTGATTAACATATCTTGCATCATTCCTTTTTTATGACTTTCACACCAATCCTTTTATAACATGGTTACCATAAACACATTTTATGGCTTCCTAGTTTATTTGGTTGGTAACATAGCAAATAATATGTACCATATTTATTTACGTAGTGGCATATGGTGCAATTTAGTTACACGGCAAACAATAGTAAGGGGTGGAGTTGTACTGATGGGCAAGCCTTCTCCCTATGTCCTTAAATGAACTCAAACATTTAGAAAAAGAATACTTCATTTAAAGTAATTTCTATACCTGGGTACGTTTGACATAGATTCCATTGTCACAGCATTGCACTCATAACACACTCTTGTCTCTTCTTACTACTATTACTATTATTTAATTTGTATTACGGAAGCACCTAGCAACCACTGATCATGGATCAGGACACATTGTGCTAGGCACTCTATGAACACACAACAAAAAGACGCTCATTGCCCCAAATGTCTTACAATCTAAGTAGTCTTTTTTCCTTTCCATTGTCCTGCTGTCTGTCTCTCTGCTCAGTCCACTCTACAAAGGGGCACCAAACAGTAACTGGGATCCACTAAGATACGAAAACCACAGGCAGCCATTTACAGCTCGTCCATCCTGGCACAGCTCTCATTCCTGGCTTAGTTTAGAGTTGTCAAGTGGTGAAATAGAATTAAGCTAGGTGAGATATAGGTGCAAAATTCTAAGGTGAGGTCTTATCATACTGAACTTGCCAAATACATATGAGGTATCTGCTAAATCATATAATATTTGGAACAGTGAATATAAGATCTGAAAAGAAATATGCTATTTGCCCCCATACTTCTCCCAAGGATTTCCATCCCTCCCCCAACACACACACTCTGAGAGCCCAGCAGCCCCTTTTCACTCAGTCCCCAGGTCAGTTTTACTTTGTATGCCTCCTGTAGGCAATGTCTTCTGGCCTGCATCTCCCCCTCCTAAATTCCCTGCAATTCCAGGAACTCTCCTCCCGTCCACCAAAGGTCTTTAAAGGGGGTGGGCCATGAAGCTACTCCAAATGGAAGCCTCTGGAAGCTATTGTTGTGTGTTGACTGGTATGGACACTGCCCTCCTAATCCACTGGAGGTTTTTTGATGGGGTTGGACATGGCTGGTCCCTCCCATATTATGGAACTGGAAGGTCTCCTGCCATTCTGCTGAGTCCCTTCATTTATTTCTTGAATCTGAGATACTTCAGACTCCTTAGTGGTGGTCTGTAGCCAGGAAAACCAACTCCCATTGCCCTCCGTTTCCTCTCTACTGAACATGACAAAATCCTATTAATGCTAATTTGAGTTTTCACTATGCAGGGTGTACCTTAATGACTGTTGGCATGTATTGTTTAATTCTGGAAAGCATTTTGCGGAACAGTTTGTTCAAAATTCAATATAAAATAAAATGGTATTTTGTATGCACCATACATTAAGGCCACAGTACATAAATTGAAAGTAAAATTTAAAGTACCAATTATTGGCTGAACAATGGGGAAGGTATAGTATAATTAATTAAATGCAAATGTAGCTCTTTTTTTCTGTGTCTTTGTCATCTTCATTCCCAGAATATCACTGATTTGTAAAATGTAAAGAGTAATTGCTACAAATTTGAAACTGCCAGAAGCATCAGGTTACTTATTTCAAAAGGCAACATTAATGATCAAAGTAGCCTACAAAAATGTGTGGTTAGCAAGGACTACTGTTTGTTGAACTCCATTAACTTGTTTGAACTAAAGGATAAAAAGGAAACTATTTTGATGTTCTGATTCTTGTAAAATACCACATAAAAATCTGCCTACATTCAAGTGTGAGTAATTAGCTGTTGTCCAATCAAAATCTGCTTAGACTCAAAAGTGTGACAAATTAGCTGCAATCAAAGTGAAACCTAGAGCAACATCTTGATAAATCTGTCTTTGCCACAATCATTGAGGTCAGGAGTATAGCAGGATTCCAAGATGAATTGGACATTTAAATAGAGAACGGGAACATCCATAATTATTCGTAAAAAGATTAAAAAGCAGTTCAGAAGGCATAGCAACCCCCAATGCTTTAGGGCATACACCCATCTTTAACTAACGGGATTAGGAAGAAATTTACCCATGGCAGGATATCTTGCATTTCTGAAGTACCTAGCACTAGACACTGTGGGAGACAGAATGATTAATTAGATGGCCAAAGATCTGATTGGATATCGATGATTAATTAGGTGGACGACAGATTCTGATGTAACTGCAGTAAAATAAGCCCATTACCAGCTGGTGAAATCTGAAGCTGGTTTATATGAATTCCTTGTAAATTTGTAAATGGCATTAGTCACAGAGCATCCACTACACAGCCTCTGAACCAAATGCAAACTTCAGAATTCTTCATAAATGCAATCCAAGAATCACCTTCCTCTTACAGTATGGAGGTGAAGTCCTTGGAAAATACAGATTCCAAAACACACAGCTCCATCTTGATCGGAGTGGAAGGACATGGATGCTGGAATCTGTATGCTGCATGGGCTTCACCTTCGTATTAAATATGAGGGTAGCTACAATCTGTCCCATTTTTTGCAAACGTGGTGCAGCTTTTAGGCTCCTGGCAAGTTGCTGAAGTTTTGCAGTATTCCTGTGCTATGCTTTCTGCACAAAATAACACAGCTAAAACAGTTATGTTGAAAGAGAACAGGACAATAAAAGTCAGAATTAGAATATGCACAGTTTGTATCATTATCATTTATACAACTGAATTTCTGCAGATGGCCACACTCATTTGCATGCTGTTGCTTTCAATAATGACAAAATATTACCTGGCTGTTACTAAAAGGAAAATTATTTGAAATTATGAAGAGTATCCAAACACTTGGAAGATATAAAGGCAAACTTTGTGCTGAAGAGGTAGGTGCTGAACTGAGTATTATCACAGTGAGCAGAGCTCAGTGACTAATTTACTGTGGTTAATGAATCAAGGTCTTTGATCCATAAGAAATAATAAATGTCATACTTTGAACCAATGCCTAATAAAATCATAAAATAAGCTTCACATCCGTTTATCTTTGCACCTAAGCAATATCATCGTTACCTGGGAAAACTTGCTGGTAAGAGCATTCATATTTCTCCAACTACCTGCACAGAAATGGTTAATTATATTCATACCATTATCTTGTGTCCTCACATCCTTTAAACAATTTAAAAGATTTTAAGTTTTATAATATTCAGACATCATTTTAAAACCCAGAGCAAGATGCTTATTGATCAGGGATTATAAATATAAATAATACCAGGCGTGTTAGTGACACCTGAAGTTGAGACTTCAGTGTTATGTTGCTTTATGAGATGCTTGTGTTTCATGTCATAAATGGTCCATACATTTCTCGTTATTTTACTTTAGTTTGGAAATGTATTGGCAAATTGTCCCTCAATGTGGGAGAGAGCTGGCATTTCAGGAGAGACGATAGTACAATTTAATATTTGAAACAGTCCATCCTGCAAAGCACATGCATTTTCAAGAGTATATTTCTCATTAGCTTGAGATGGAACATAATCTGATTACAGTTTTAAACAGGGGAATTCTCTGTGACCTGTTCACCCAGTACTTGTAGGTAGCAGAAGCATTCTCTTCCCATGAGGTTAATAAAATCAGAGCTTTAAATAGCTTTTGAAGATTCCTGGCAGTCTAGAAAATGTCTGCAATATAGATGAATGAAATTAGAGCTGTGTGAGAACCCAAATGTCTCTTTCATGGGAAATTCCATGGTTTCAAATGTTGGTGTTTGTTCCAAATCAGAATGAACATCTATTTTGAAATATCCCACAAAATTTTAAAATTCAGGTCAGTTGAAAGGTTCCATTTCAATAAAATCAAAACTTTTACTTTCAGTGGTGGCTTTTGTGTATTATAACTTATAAAATTTCAAAATGAAAAGTCATTTTGAAATATAAAAAATTAAAACATTCCCTTCTGATCAGCTTCATGTCAATTTTTTCCCTGAAACAAAATTTCATGGAAATCAATATGTTCTCGTGGAAAGTTTCCATTTTGACAGAATGGCATTTTTGACCAGTTCTAGTAATAATGCTGTTTCTTTCATTTACAAGTCTAAAATGCAGTGTTGTAGCTATTCATATATATGAGTAAATATTGGCATTGCAATGTATTTATAAAACTCGATACAATTATATACGATAGATAGACAAAAGCCTTGAAAATGGTAAAGGACTGGAAAACATATCTTATGGTGATAGACTCAAGGAACTCAAATTATTTATCTTAATGAAAAGAAGGTTAAAAGGTGACTTGATCAGAGTTAATAACTACCTACATGGGGAACAAAAAATTGATAATGCCCTCTTCACTGGAGCAGACAAAGGTATAACAATATCAATGGCTGGAAGTTGAAGCAAGACAAATTTGGACTGGAAATAAAATGCAAGTTTTAATTAGATTAGCAGATTACACTTTAGCTATGCACAGAATTTACTATATAAAATTTACTGGGGTATGCAATGGTTTGACTGGAATTTCTTTTATTTTTAATGTTCTTTAAGAGTGGTATCCCCTACAGAAGGAAGGAATAGGGGAAATGAGGTTATACAAAGTTCTCTTGGCATAGGGAAAAGAATATGAGATCCTATAATGGGAAATATGGGGATGCACACAGAGCCCCTGACATGGGAGAGTGAGAGAAATGGGTGACACAAAAAGCCGCTGACTTGAAGGAGAGGAAAAGTGGGGGTACAGTGTGTTCCTGAAATACGCCCAGTGCGTATATAGGGCACAATATAATTTGGCATTTATTTATTTTGTAGGCTTGACACTTATTATTGTATCTTATCACAAACTAACTGAAATCCCAACATTTGAGATAAGGATAAAATATGACTTCTATAATC
The DNA here is from genome assembly GCF_965140295.1 of Lepidochelys olivacea. NCBI lineage: Eukaryota > Metazoa > Chordata > Testudines > Cheloniidae > Lepidochelys > Lepidochelys olivacea. The sequence continues at coordinate 28,862,944 of NC_140415.1, forward strand.
CAGTGGCGTTCAAGCTGGATGGTTCAGCATAATAGCAGTTCAGCCGCTAAAAGCTGAAAAATGAAGATAAAAACATAGTTAAGAATTCCCAGAATTTATCCAGTTTATCTAGGAGAAGCACTTTGAAAATTTAAATGCTAGTTCTGTTAGCCTGGTGCATTTTTAAGCTACAAGACAGCATTTATAATATTCAGCAACTTCACAAAGGGCCAGTTCAACAAAGCCCTTAAGCAAGTGCTTAAATACCATAGACATTAGGATTTAAGCACAAACTTATGTGCTTTGCTGAATAAGGATAGATTTAAATATATGCTTGAAGGTAAACATTTCTGAATCAGAGTGAAAATGCATGTGCTTTGCAGGATGCACTGTTTCAAATATTATATTGTACTATCGTCTCTACTGAAATGCCAGATCTCTCCCACATTGAGGGACAATTTGCCAATACATTTCCAAACTAAAGTAATATACTCTGTTAAAACATATTCCCTTAAGTGTTTGTCATTCAGGAAACAGAAGGGCTAGAGCTATTTGAATAACTTACAAGGTTCTCATTTCCCTAATTATTAACTAATATTGTCCTCCATTATGACAAATTAATTTTTGAAATAATAATTAAATGACTAATAAAATATAATGTTTTGTACTTTAGTAAAGGAAATAATTAGGCAATTTCCTTCATTTGATGCCATTCTGGTTTATAAAAAAGCACATGCTCTCATACTTCCTGAGGCGGTCATCAATGCATTCTGTATAGCAATATATCCAATGAGACCATGTGAACAGAGGGCCAAACCCTGCAAACTTGGCATCAACTGACCAATGAAATAGCCTGGGTTTTTTTACATAAACTTGAGAATGAAAGACACTGCATGAAGGGCTTGGACTTCAGTTTGAACTTGTATTTCATCTGGACTTTCATTCCCCCAGAAAGGACAGAGTTGTTTCATTTAAGTGGAAGGCAAAACTATCTTAGCAGTGAGAGGGAAACCGAGGCCTGGCTGAATGTCCAGGCCAAGGGGGGTAAGCAAACTACTACATTACCAAATACAGATGTCAGTTTATTATTGATCAGATCTTCCTGTTGCCAGATACAATAGCCAAAACCCAACAGTCCTCTTAGTGTTTAGTGTTGTTCAGAACTCAGTAGTCTGCTCTTGGAGGGGTTATAGGCTCTAAGGCCAAAAGGGACAATCAAGCTCGTAGAATATCAGGAGGTCATCTAGTCCAACCCCCTGCTCAAAGCAGGGCCAATCCTCAATTTTTGCCCCAGCTCCCTAAATGGCCCCTTCAAGGATTGAACTCACAACCCTAGGTTTAGCAGGCCAATGCTCAAACCACTGATCTATCACTCCCCCTGAGATCATGTAGTCTGACCTCCTGCACATTGCAGACCACAGAACATCACCCACCCAATCCTGCAACAGGCCTGTAACCCCTGGCTGAGTTAATGAAGTCCTCAAATCTTTATGTAAAGACTTCAAGTTACAGAGACTCCACCATTTACTGTAATTCAAACCAGCAGATGACTTGTGCCCCATGCTGCAGAGAAAGGCAAAAATCTCCAGGGTCTCTGCCAATCTGATCTTGTGGAAAATTTCTGACCCCAAATATGGCAATCAGTTAGACCCTGAGCATGTGGCCAAGACCCATCATCCAGACACCTGGGAAAGAATTTTCTGTAGTAATTCAGAGCCCTCACCAAGCATTTTCACACAAGCATTTTCTTTTGGTTTTGCTCCAGTTGGTTTGGAATCCCTGGGTTTCATTTTGAGTTTCTAGTTTAAACAAGCACTACTGATGGCTTCACACTAAGATCAGGTGAAACAGCTAATCTGGCACAATTGCAATAAACAAGGGGACACAAAAAGTGGGCCCACATTCACATAAAACAGGGCCTTTGCTTGCTCCAAAGATTCATGAACCTTAATGAACCTTTTCACAAATCTGGTCTGAGGTTCAAAGTCGCAACAAAGTAAAAGGAAAGTTTCACATAGTTTAAAGTTTCATTGCTAACCTTTCGGACAGCTCCCTGAGTAAGACTCATGCAAATATTTCATGCCCCTGAGTTCTTATATGGTTAAGTCATCTCTTATACCTGCCTGCAACGCTTTGTTTCTTAATGTGTGTTCTCCCTACCCCCTCCCAATGTGTGTTCCATTGGCTAGAAGCTGCTGCTAATATTAATTCTACAAATACTGAAATAGCAATATTTACTTTCTTTAGGCAACTGGCAAATTATTAGAGTTGACCAACGTATTGCAGGCATGTGTCACCTTTTCCTTATGAGCAGACATGCATACATGCAAGTTACTGCTGGGATATTTTGAGCCCCTGTGATGGGTTGTCCTCCCTACACTCACTCTGAAGGGATTAACATATGCCAGTGGGGCCAATTAACCTAACATATGCCAGTGGGGCCTAATTAACCTATTAGGCTGCAAGCTGGGGGATATTTAGGCTGAGAGGAGATCCCCCAATTGAGGAAAGTTCACCTGAGCAGAAACAGGTGGGGGCTTTTATAAAACTATGGAGCTGGTAGTGGAAAGAGTAGTTGCTCTCCCTAGAGCAAGGGAGCGAAAGGACTTTGAACTCTGAAAGAAGGGACTTGTCTAGTAGGCCCGAAAGAAAGGGGCTGACTGGAAGGGTAGAAAATGCAAGCCTGGGATAGGCTTGGTAGGAAGCACTTCAGGTGAGTGCTAGGAAGGCTTGTGGTTTCCTAGGCCTTCACTGTTGAAGATAGGGCCCTAGACTGGAACCCAGAGTAGAGGGTGGGCTTGGGTCCCCCTACCAGCTCCTGAATGAGTGGCGCGATCTGGGCAGTGATCTGGGCAGAAGACTGTCCGTGCCTGTTTGCTCCAGTCACTGATGGAGTGATTTAGCCAGGGCAGTCGACTGAGGGACTGCCTGGGATGCTGTGGAGGACTTTGAATACCCCAGAAAGGGAGGACTCCTGTAACTTGGCCTAAGGGCCAAGCCATGAAGGCGAGCTGATGCAGCTCCTGAGGAGCAAGTGAGGGGCTGCAGAGTGAGATGATTGGCTGAGGAACCACAAAAGGGTGACAGGCAGGCAGAGCTAACCCCCAGAATGAATAGGAGGAGGCACCACGTAGTCTATAGAAATGCTAGTATAAGGGGCTGATGGGTTACTATAGATACAATCCAAACCCCATACCTTTCAACATTACCTTTGTATTTGGAATGAAAACATGATTCCAAATATGTTTTCAAGCTCTAATTATAGTTTATTCTTTGTATAGTGGTAGCGCTTAGGGGTGTTGTGGTAACTTTGATGGAATAAATGGGTAAGGAGAGTCAAAGGTGTGACTATGACTCTGTCACTGAGCAACGCTAAACAGTTATAGATGTTTCACACTTTCCAGTACAGAGACCTCAACCTGCATGGTTCCCTGACACAAACACCATTATTTTTTTAACCTTTTTATATTAAACATCTAGAAAAGAGGAGGGGAAACAGTTAAAGCATTTGAAATGTAAAAGTCTTAAGTAAGGTTTTCATTTTAACAATATTCCTTTTCCCCACTAGCTGTAGGGAGTTTTTTATAAGGACCTCTCCTCCCCCCATTTGTGTCTTTTAAGTGGCATTATAGATGGTCACAACTGTGCTTTTTGGGGAAAAGGGAAGTTAGTTGGAGATGGTCTGAGCTGCTGTTGTTAAAGTTGGAGCCTGCTTCCTTTAAGACAAAACAAGACAAACGTGCACAAAAAGGGAGAAAAAAGAACAGAGACAGAAAATTGCAACTTCTGTCTCTGGGGCTGCCTCTTATTTGCAACCTCGCTATTGGAGAAACACAGGCACAACATGACATCTTATCAGGCACTCTGAGACCTGGGGCAAACTTGTACCAGCATCAGCCTGTTTAAGACATTGCTTTTAGCTCATCAAAGGTCCACAGCTGTGTTGCAAAAGCTGCAGTCTTGGCTAGCTAACCAGACACATATTGAAAAGAGAAAGAAGAAATAAGGTGGGGAAGGAAAATGACTCATGAGGAAGGGAATGACAGCAGCAACCCAAGACTCACCTTCAGGTGGCATTTGGATTTAGCTGGTCTCATATGGGTCCCTGTCTCTGGCCCTGTCTAGGCAGGATGTCAGGATGATAAACTCTCAGTGAATCCTTGGATCCCAGAGATGATGGAGATGGCAGTCATGATGGTAAACCTCGCTCCTTCTATGTTCACTCATCTCTACCATTTTGATTCTCACTCTGAAGTCTCTTTTTAAGGACCATGTAGCTGAGATGTAGTCTTTGAGCATGCCCCCTTGCTGGCATGCTGCCACAGTCTCTTGCCTCAGTTTTGCTCCAAGTTTCAGGAATAATCTACTCGCACCCAGTATCTCTAAAACAATATTTCATCTCTCTTGGAGTCTAATTTATTAAACATAATTCAGCTCCCAAAATAAGCCCCCTTTAGGTCCGGGGCTTCATCACCCTCCTTCTTGTGGTTCCAGACCTGGCCTCCAGCCACCCTCTGACCTGTGGCGGTTCAATGATGAGACAGAACACAGCTTTACGCAAGCAAGCAGGCTGGTCAGCTGAGATGGGCTGTTCTGCCCCCCCGCCTTTCACCTTCTCCTTTTATTATATTTCTTTCCCCTAAGCATTACACACTGCTACCGCAAAAAGATACACAAAGGAATGTATGACGTTGATTAATACACTTATTTACTATCCTTTATTTACTACAATCCTGGTTCTCAGGCCTTGAGCCCAGGCTAAGAAAGCTTCCCACAGTTGCTGTCCCAACAATCAAGTTCTCATGGTTCATATCTAGCCCTTGTCCTTGGATAGAGCAATGTGTGCATTGCTTCTACAAAACAGTCAGGGTGTGCCCTGCCTGCTTCCAGGTGGAATAGCTAAACATGAACCCTTCACTGACCTTCAGCTTTACCCTTCTTGTGTTTGTGAAGATTGAGTCCTGGTGTCCTTGTCCTGCAAATTCACCCCTTAAGTCTTTAGTTTCCACAGCCATCCAGCTGAAACTCTGGGATCTGGATGAGTTTTTCTTCTCAAAGGGCTCTTTTTGACTGGGCTTGGAGCCAGTCATCTGAACTTGATCCATCCCCAATAGGTCTAGTACCACCAAACACCTGTCTGGGCCAATGGAAAGAGAAAGGAGCCTGCCCTCTTTACAAGGCTCTTGGTCCCAGACCCTTCAAAAACAAAGGCCTGAGTTTTCCTATTCTTTTCCTTTCCCAGACACTATTCCCCAGGACCATCTTTCTCTCAATGTGTCCATCTTGATTAGACCTTAGCCTTTCATTTGCCTACCCAGACCTCTGGAATCAAGGAACTGGCCTCCTAGACTGCATCCGTGAGCCTTAAAGGTCTAGTACCCTATTATTTTGTCCTCCATTTAGGTCTGGTTTCCAACACACAAATTTTGTTCCGTTAATTTCCAATTCCATTCTCCTTTGCTTACCAGAGTCCAGATGAGCTATTTGTTTGGACAAATCCAGTCTGTCTTCTTATCACACCCCTTCTATCAATATTCATTGTGATAGGCTATTGTTCCATTTTACAAACTTTCACTCACTTTCCAACAATTGAGCTCACAATTGGGGTAGACCTGCTAGATCCCTATTATTACAATGGGAGCCACAGTCATGGAACAATACCCCATTGTGCTGCATGCTGTATAGACACAGAATAAAAGATTATTATGATGATTGTCTTTGTTCCTGATGGGATGACCTGTCTCAGAGTTATAAACCTATTTTGGCCATATCCTCCATTTTTGTTACCAGGTCTTGAGAATGAGAGACGCAATGGATGGAGTTTCATTATTTTGCTGCTTTTATGCTATTTTTTTTTCTTTTTATGGTAACACATCACAAAAAGTTTTAAAGAGATTGAATAAATTATGGGCTCTCAAATTGGGGGTTGCTAATACATTAAGAGTGTCACACCCATTGTCCCTTCTTATGGCTAAATGGGATAGCGGTGCTGAAACCATGCTTTGTTATAACATAGGGTCATGGTACAGAAAAGGTCAAGAATGAGGGGGTGGAAGCATTGGTTCTTGAATTTCCTGGTGAACCATGGATAATGTTGCATGACCAGTTCCATGAAAAAGTTTTGCTGCTTCTAACATACTATATCTCAGCATTTCCTCATCGTGGGGAAACATCAACTGTGGACTTACACATTCTCAAAAAGTAGCTAATAAATCACCGTGCTGTAAATTACAGCAACAGAGCTTCCAGATAGGAACAGCAGTCAAACTACATAGTCTTAGGAGCTCTTCCTTGGACAATGTCTACACTATGAGCCAGGGCTGTGAGTCCCCAACTTGTGTACACATACCCAGGCTAGGTCTCATCGAGCTGGCATGAATACAAATACCAATGTAGCCATGTTAGCACTGCTAGTGTCAGCAAAGCTGCAGCAGAGCCAGGCTGAGTACAAACCCACCTGGAATCATTGGATATGTACTTATAATGGCATTCCCATGCCTCCGCTCCCATTACCCATGCTACACAGCTATTTACATTCACACTAGTTTGAGACCTAGCACAAATATGTGTATACAAGCAGGGCAATCTCACCCTCACTTGTCGCGTAGATATAGCCGAACAGTCATGGTTTCCAGCTACAGGTACTTACTTATAGCCATTTCTGTAATAACGCTTAATTCTTTGGAACAAGTTCAAAGCCCTACTCTAAGCAAGCCATTTCCTCAATTATGCAGCAGTTGCTTAGCATTCTAATGTCTTGATGCTGTTCCCACTGAGTTCAATGGGAGTTTTACCATTGACTTCCATGGAAGCAGGATCAGATTCTAAATGCATTGGCTTCCAGGGAGAGGACTTCATCCCTCACAATCTTTTTCAAGTGAATATTTGCATTTTGATATAACTTACTAATGCAAGGCACTTTACCGCAGGCAAAATGCACTAGCTTACATTTAGCTGCAAGCATTTACTGGAAGGAAATGTCCATTGGGAAAGCCAGTGAAACTCCATAATGGCTCTAATTTATTTTTGATTAGCTGATGCACTTTTTCTCCTTTCTAGAATCGCAGCATGCTGTTCAATCCATTCAGTTATTAAACAGTTTATTTTAAACAGTATCAGTCACAGAAAACTACTCCTCTTTTTAACATATGCAGACATACAAGGGAAGCAGTGCGGGCAAAAGTCCTATCTGGCTTTAAGATTAAACTCGAAAAGTTTATGGAGGAGATGGTATGATGGGATAACATGATTTTGGCAATTAATTGATCTTTAAATATTCATGTAAATAGGCCCAATGGCCTGTGATGGGATGTTAGATGGGGTGGGATCTGAGTTACTACAGAGAATTCTTTCCCAGGTATCTGGCTGGTGAATCTTGCCCATATGCTCAGGGTTCAGCTGATCGCCATATTTGGGGTCGGGAAGGAATTTTCCTCCAGGGCAGATTGGAAAAGGCCCTGGAGGATTTTCACCTTCCTCTGTAGCATGCGGCATGGGTCACTTGCTGGAGGAATCTCTGCTCCTTGAAGTCTTTAAACCATGATTTGAGGATTTCAGTAGCTCAGACATAGGTGAGAGGTTTATCGCAGGAGTGGGTGGGTGAGATTCTGTGGCCTGCATTGTGCAGGAGATCAGACTAGATGATCATAATGGTCCCTTCTGACCTTAATATCTATGAATCTATTAATTTAAATGGTGACAAAACCTTGTTATTCTGAGAAAGAACTTTTTCCTGTCTGGCTTAGTGTTGATGGCAGATTTACTCTGTAAGATTTTTATTCCAGGAAACCATAAGGTAGATAATGCAAACTCCTTCATTTAGGCCCAAATTCCCTTTTCTTAGGCAAACTCTGAGTGCTGTAAATGGAATTAGCCCAGTTCTTACAATCCACAGGCCCCCAAACTGCATAAATAACAGGGACAGCTTCAACGATGTTGGAGAAATTGTAGATGCAGACATTTACTGTCAGGAAATTCATCTGTTCCTACTAACACCCTAACCTTTCTCCAGAGCTTCCCGTTAGTATATAATGAACAGCCCCAGCAAATATATAATCAGCAAAATAATCTGGCAAAAAAAAATCAGTCAGTATGGAGGCTTATGATCTGTACTGAGCTCTTTAGAAGTGGTCTTTCAGCTCTGTTTTTCCCCAATGGCAATATCGATGCCCTTTCTGCAAGCTTGACTAACTTGCCTTGTCTTCACATATCTTGGGTATCATCTTAACTCTTGGCAGGTGTGGCTGTGCGTCAAGGACCAGAACTGGCAAAACATCTCGGCATCATCATTGTAAAATAAAACATAATAAACTAAAACATGAAGGGTGAAATCCAAACCCCAGTGAAGTCAATTGAAAGTTTTCCTAGTAAGTTCATGGGGTCAGAATGTCACTGAAATTAGTCTCCTCTGGGAGAGATGCAGCTTAACATTAGGAGGTAGGAGCAGAAGGGTGGGCCAGTGGCTAGGGAATTAGCCTGAGCCATGGAGACGAGAGTTCAACTCCCTGTTATGCTACAGACTTCCTGTCTGACCTTGGGCAAGTCGCTTAGGTCCAAATCCATAAAGATGTTTAGGCTCCTGTGGCCGAAAGCACTCCTGTATTCACACCCTACACACTATTGTCATAATCTTTGTACAAAATACGCCTTGTGAGGATCACTTGAAAAAATAACAACTCACTGGTCAACAATGTAATGGTGAAATGTGGGTAACAACATTATATGTAAAGATTCTGAATTCCTCTTGTCTGATGTTGTTAGCAAATGTTCAAAACCTGACAGCCCTCCCTTGGCAAAATTTGGTAAATAGGGCTATCCTAAACAAAGGAGTGTGATTTTCCTCAGTTTATATATAAGTAGTAAACGGGGTACTCAAGACAGCAGGCAGAGAAGATGGCAGGAAACAGAACAACTTGCATTTTAGCAAACATAAGCAGGGGAAAGAAAGAACTTGGAGCTTCCTTCATCACCAGGCTCTATGTTGCCTTCCTCACTGTTTGGATAAACTTTACATTGAGGGGTAAACTTCAGAAGAATCCATTTAAAAAGTCCACTGGATTATAAATGAAAGGGGCAGAAAACCCAAGTTTATCTCTTTCCCCTGAAAAGACAAAGACTCCAGCATCTCTCACCTCTACGAGAGACCCTACCCAAGGAGAGGGACAGTCACCATCTTGCTGGAAGACTGTGGGTGGGAAAGGCCATCTTAAACAAAGCCTTGAACAAAAACTTCTTAGATTAAGTTTTAGACTTCTAGATATGTGTCTTCACTTTTATTTGCTGGTAACCATTTCTAACTCATCTCTTATGTGAATTCACCGAAACCTCTTTCTTCTTTGGGTAGTGAACTTGTTTTATTTTTAATCTAAACCAATCCAGTGCTGTGTTTAAACTCAACTCAGTAGCAAACTGTTGAATATTGATTCCTTAAAAGAGCAATGAACATCAATATCTGAACAGTCCAGGAAAGGGCTGGACATTTGAGAACATAGGTTTTGGGAAAAATGTGGGATTGGGAGCTTGTTTGGGGTCACCCTACAAGTAGTAAACCAGGCTGATGAAAGCCAGTATGGCTGCTGGGGGAATAGCTGCTGAACCAGGCCTGGCAACAAGGAGGCATTCCAGCAGTGAGTCCCACCCAGCCACCCCGCACCCTTTGCCATATAAATGCCTAAGGTAGATAGAAATAGTCATACAGGTGTTACTGTTGAAAGGTGAATGAAAATGACTGCTAATCATATGTACCAACTGTGCAATGGTGGTCAAAAAAAACTATCAACATATTAGGTTGCTTTGAGAAAAGGCTAGATGATAATACTGAAAATATGACAAGAAAAGATCCAGATGACTCTTTCATGTGAAAGGAACTGTAAAATGTTAGGCCTATTTATTTAGTTTAGACATCAGACAAATAAGAGGTGACATAACAGAGGTATGAAAATGGTACAGAATAGGTAACTAAGGTGATCTTGTTAATCTCTTCTTTACAATACAAAAACAAGAGGTCTCCCAATGGAACTAAAGGTAACACATTAAAAAGTGAAAAATGAAATTTTTTTCATACAACACAATATTAACCAGTGGAACTCACAACCACAGCATATTGTGGAGGCAAAGAGAGTTTTTGTACAGTTCAAAAACAGATTAAATGTTCATATGACTAACTAAAGTTACAATGGCTAAGATAAAACTGTGTTGGATATAAGCCCTCTTGATTCAGAATGTACACTGCCTGGAGTTAGAATAAAACTTTTGCCATGGGTATAAGTGTCCACTGTGAGAGTTTTACACCTTCCTCTGAAGCATCAAGTACAGAGGCTCAAGTAGCTAAAATACTGGACTACATAGCCTAATGGTGCAGTCCTGAATGACAAGTCCTATACTCCTTTATACCTATTTCTCCAGCTATGAAACAGCACAATGAACTCAGGAAATCTGATGATCTAATGATGATTTTTTTTTTATTATAGCTTACTAATTACAGAGGATGACATAAGCCCTTTGTGATGCAGACTTGGAAATTATTCACGGTGGTTTTTATCCTTTCTTCTTCTTTTAATAGCAACACAGTTCTGTTGTACAACTTGATTAACACACTCCAGGGCCATCATAACACTTCTTAAGTGGTTGACAGCACTTCTTCTTTGGCCTTCTGCCTTACAATTAAAATTGTGGAAAACATAGCCATTTTGCATCACAGAGTTCATGCAAATATACTTGTATGCTTCGTTCCACGTGGATTCACAACCCTTCCATTTTGCATTGTACTAATTTGAATAGTTCAATCATTTCAAAATCCCAAAGTGAGACTGAATCAAAATTGGCAGAATTTCACCTGCTTTCATTTGGGAATGCTGCAAATATCACAAATTTCACCTGATTTCAGTTTATAATCGTAAGTTAACTCTGTTTCATTCAAAACTAGAACCCGAGGCACATAAAAGGTTTCTGATTAGCAAACGTTTTGATAATTTTGTAATGAACCCTCCAAACAAATTAATTTCATGGAGTTGAGCTCATTTGGCACAGCTCTGCTCATAGTGCGTCTGGGATGTACCGTTATAAATGATGAACACAAGTCAACACTTTTTCAGATTGAGTTCAGATTAGTATCTAATTGTTCCAAACAATTGGGCTAAATCTAGAGATAGGTGTCTTCATTCTGACATTTTTCTCAAACTGATTTGAGACAGTTTGAAACTTTAACTCCAATTTGACCACTATGGGATTGGGTGGTTTGGGAAGGGAACGAAGAAAAAATAATGAAAATATCAGGTGAAAAATGAAGCTGAGAGGAGGCAGGAAATTAAATGCAGAGAAAGAGAGAGTGAAAATAGGAGCAAAGAAGCAGAGAGAAAAACAATCTAATGAAAAAATACTACCACTATAAATATACCACAGAGGCTGGGATGGAGGGAATAAAATACATAGTAAAAGCTTCCCTTTATCATTAAAAATATGTGGTAGGTCTTTGGTTTCTTTTTTCAGTTGTATCCTCTCTCTCTTTTTTTTTTTTAATGACGCCATAAGATGTTTTGTACTTCAAGTTTTGTGACCTAGAGAAAAAGTTGGAGATCACAGCCAGGCTTGACTTCCTTTTCATTCTTCCTTCCCTTCTAAAAAATCGTCTCTATTCCTGCACACTGCACTCAATATTTTCCTAATTTTGACTGGATCAGAAATACCATAAAATTAGCTATGTTCACATTATTTGTGCTTCTTGACCAAGTCAAAATCAGAAGGTGCAGAGATATGTGGAAAATCTAAACAAACAAGCAAGCAATGATATTTACCAATATGTTGCCAAAAGTTATCAGTATCAGAGGTTGGGATTTGCTTACTGTTCTCATTTTATATGTGATGTGGTTCCCCCATCCCAACAAAGCATGTCATGGAATACATATGATCACTAACTGTTCACCTCCCAGAGCAAACGTTCCTAGTCTTGGGATTCAGTCAATATTGACAAAGAAGATGATAATAAAATTAGATACATTCCAAGAAAAGAGGATTTTTTTAAAATAACAATAATAAAAATAATGGATGAAAAATGTGTGTAAATTGATTGTGTGTGTGAGAGTTTATGACAGGAAAAAACTGTCAACTCTCAGTTGCAATTTTACCTTGTGAAGACCTAAATCAAGGAGTATATATATTCTTCACAGCATGTATTCAGATCCCAGAGGACACAGCTCCTCTGTAATCTGTCTCAGGACCAGGCAGCAGCTTGGTAACAGCGGGCTAGCAGCAGGATGAAATTTTCAAAGATTATATTTCAAGCCTCTTCAATTTGCTCTTTGTTTTATTTGTAACAGATTAACAACCAGATGTTGCATTGGCTAAAGACACTGAGGCACCACATCTCAGTGGCCTCATGTTCAAAGAGCCCCTGAAATGTGCATATGCAAAATTTGATCAGGCACATTTCAGTGCTCCATTGGACACTTGGTGTGACAAAGTTCCTGCTCTACCTTGGTGGGTCTTGCACTTATTGGCGGATTTGCTCGCCTTGGAGCTTCACAGCAGCCCTCAGCTTGGCCGTTTTTCTGAACCCACAATCCAGGTCAATGACTCCTGTGTCTGACCAGGAGTTGGGAGATTTGGGGGGGACCCAGGCCCACCCTCTGTTCCGGGTTCCAGCCCAGGGCCCTGTGGAATGCTGCTGTCTAGAGTGCCTCTTGGAACAGCTGTGTGACAGCTACAACTCCCTGGGCTACATCCCCATGGCCTCCTCCCAACACCTTCTTTATCTTCACCATAGGACCTTCCTCCTAGTGTCTGATAACGCTTGTACACCTCAGTTCTCCAACAGTATGCATGCTCACTCTCAGCTCCTAGCGCCTCTTGCTCCCAGCTCCTCATACACACACCACAAACTGAAGTGAGCTCCTTTTTAAAACCCAGGTGCCCTGATTAGCCTGCCTTAATTGATTCTAGCAGCACTTGATTGGCTGCAGGTGTTCTAATCAGCCTGTCTTAATTGTCTCCAGAAGGTTCCTGATTGTTCTGGAACCTTCCCTGTTAGGAAACGGAACGTCTTTTGCTTGCTCCTCAGCTATCTGCTTTCTATTCTTTCCTAAAGCCCCCTGGCCCGGATTTTTCTTACTTTTTGCACCTGCCTTAGTCCCCCCCCCCCGACCGGGCCAGACGCTTTTTTGTTTTTTCCTTTCATTTTTTGTGGGTTTTTTTCCGTCTACGTCCTTCGCCAGCCATCCCCCCCGCCATGCCTGCTTTCGGGCGCAGCTATTTGCCTCAGCTGAGCCCCCGGAGGAGGGGGGGAAGATTGCTGATTTTGCTGTCCGGAGGGGGGAGTGGAAACCCCCAGACCCAGCCGTTTTGCCAGCAGCTCGGACCTTACAACATTCTTAACATGCCGGAGGCCTTGGAACACAGCCAACACAGCCGGAGACGAAGATTTCAGCAGACAGAAGAAGTAATATAAATCATCGTGACGAGGGCCGTAAGATTGAGTAACTTTCTGAATTATACTCTCGTGGGGGGGAGTTTGACTGTGATTACTTGCGTTTGTGGCGTCACAGGGGGTGTGGCGTGGAGACCCCCACCCCCGATCCATCGGTGCCCCTACCCCCCCATCGTTATTACAACTGTCACGGCCCCCCCGCAGTCTGTCCCTGCTGGCAACCTGCCATCTCCCTTCGGAGCCAGCTGTTTGCTTTGAACTTTGCCTTCCGGACCGGACCTAACAACCGACCAACCGAGACTCTTTGGACAAGCGTGTGTGGGTCTGCACCCCCCCCCCGGATTGCTTATCCCACAACTTGCCCCTATTACTGGACCCCGATTTTGTTCCCCCCCTCCTCCCAGTCCCCCCCCTCGGCATTTTTCCCCTTCCCGTCCGCAGCCAGTGGAAGGAGGGACTATTTTGCCTTCTCCCCTCCCCCCTCCTCCTTCCGGTGTCTCCCTGTCTCTCCCTGCTCACAATGGCGGGGAACGAGAGGGGCGAGACTGCTTCAATAAAATTAGTTGTCCCTTCCCCACCACCACCCCTGCCCGACCCCCAAGGTCCCCCCACTACTACTATTGTTAAGGTACTTGCCACCCCCCCTGCTGGGGCACTGGTAGGAGGAGGCACCAGGGTGATTGCTGCTGCTGCTGCACCCACCACCCCCCCAGATTCTAGGAAACCCCCCCCCGGTTCGCCGGAAGGGCCAGGGCAGGTGGAAAGGAAAGGGCCCCGCTAAAACCACTGAGCCCTCCATGGCAGGGGCTGCCCCCACTGCTGCGGCCTCGTCATCAACCGTGGCGCCCCTCCCAGCGTTTCCCTCCACCAGCTCTGCGATTGTCCCTCCCCCGGCCCCCAGGACGTATGCCCGGGCGGCAGCGGGCTCCCCCCTGCCTGCCGCCTCGTCATCTCCCCCCGCCTCCGCCACCATCACCAGCGGCCCTTTCCCCGCCTTGACCAGGAAGCACGGCGTCCGTTGCCTCCTGGTGCCCGCCTTGCCCCACGTGGAGACATACGTGCAGGCGTTGGTGAAGGTGGTAGGACCCACGGCTATTGTGGTGGCCTCCAAGATGTATGGGAAGGTCGTTTTCTTCTTAGCCTCGGAGGATGCCGCCCAGGAGGCGGTGGAGAGGGGCCTGACGGTGGGGGGGGTGTTTGTCCCCCTAGAACCGTTAGAAGACCTGGGCGTTCGCCTCGTCCTTACCTCCGTTCCTCCCTTCTTACCCAATGCTGCCCTGTTACCCGCTCTTTCCACCCTGGGGAAACTTGTTTCTGTCATCAGCCCTCTCCCGTTGGGCTGCAAGGACCCCACCCTCCGTCACATTTTTTCGTTCCGCCGGCAAGTGCAGCTTCTACCACCGGCAGGGGCGCGTGACGGAGAGGCGCTTGAGGGGTCCTTTCTAGTCCCCTACGAGGGAGCCCGCTATCGGGTCTTTTATTCTACCGGAGAAGCCCAGTGCTACCTCTGCCGCTCAGCGGGGCATGTCCGCAGAGACTGCCCTTTGGCTCGGGGGGGAGGGGCACCCGAAACTCCCAAGACCCGGCAGGACATCGGCCCCGTCGCTGCCGACGCCCCTGGCTGCCCCGTACCTGAAACCAACCCTCCTCCTACTCGACCCATCGCTGCTCCCGTCCGGGCCCAAGAGATACCTTCCTTACAATGCCCGGGCGAGCAAGGGGTTTCCACCCTTGCTAGTACCAACCCAATAGAGCCCATGGAGGAGGGTGTGGCAAGGATATTATCAGGTATAAGAGAGGGCCCTCCCCAAGGAGAAGCCCCCGCCCCTCATGTTGCCCCACCGCTACCTCCCCGAACCCCTAAACCATCGCCTCCGCCCCCCGACATGACCCCTGCTAACCAGCCCCCAGATGATGCTATGGAGGGCTGGACCCTAGTCCAGGGGAAGCGAGGCAAGCGGAAGGCTCGAGCTCCGCTGCATCCACCCGACGCGGAAGCCCCCCGGAAGACCAGGAAAGGAGGCACTGCTATCGAGCCTCCCGCCATGGCCGCGAGCGAGATCCATCCGCCAGTGTTGGGAGGGGAAGACGGACTGGCATTGGAGGGCAGAATCCCCCCTCCACGGGAGACCCTCCCCTCCGAGACTTCTGAGGACACCCCTTCTGCCTGGACGCTACCCGAACCCCCTGCGGACCCCGAGGCGGCCGTTGAGGCGGGCCCTAGAGGAGAGGCCCCCGGGGTGGCAGGAGTTGGCCTCTCCTCCGTGTATGTGGAGATTGAGGCCCTAGATTTGACCCCGGTCACCCAGGGAGGGGATGATCTGCTGCCGGCTGGCCTCGAGCTAGGCAGCCTTACCCCAGCCTCCCTTTCCCCATGCTCCCTCCCCCTATTTGCCTTCCCGGGTGAGCACCCTGCAGAAGGCAGTCCACCACCTGATGCCATGGCCGCTAAGACCACCATGGAGCCAGCACTTAGCATTATTGGGAGCCCCCCCCCCTTACCCCTTAACCCTTGACTCTGCTCAGGAGGCACTTTCCTTTAGCTGCTTGCCTCCTGCACCCCAGAGCCTTACCCCTGCCCCTGCCCCCACCCCTGCCCCTGCCCAAGGTCCCTCCTCCTGCAATGTTAATGCCGCCCCTGGGGTTATTTCCTTTCCGCCTTTTGCAGACTCCCCCCAGGGAGCAGTCTTTGCACTTTCTAGTCGCGACCCATTAGGAGTGGCAATTTTTCCCCTGCCACCCCCCTCCACCCCAAGGCGTGAAATGAATTTAATAACCCCTGCCTGTCAGACGCCCCGTCGGTGGTCCGCACCCTGTCTACCTGCCTTAGCGGACCACGAGGCTGTATTAAGAGGCCCATCAGGGAATACCTCAGGAATTGTAACCCCACCCCCTCATGAGCTGCGGCATGCGCTACGGAAGTTCCTAGAGCACACCCGTGGCGCCCGCGATAGGGCACAGCTGGCTCTTCGGCTATGGGGGGACTTTGATCAACTCCTCCAGGCCACAAGGGCCCTTATAAAGGAGGGCAGGGGGCAAGGAAAGCGCGGTGCTGCGGCCTACGAGCGAGCCCGCAACTTCCGACGCGATCTACTCACCCACGGGATGGGTCATGGGTTGCTGTGCAACCCGCCGGGGGCCCTGAACCCCCCCGCCAATACGAGGCCCCCACCCCCCCAGCCCTCCGCATGACGCCTCTTATTATTGCGACCCTGAATACCAGGGGCTGTAGGATGGCTCTCCGCAGGTCCCAGGTGCTCTCTTACCTTCGGGAGGGGAGGTACACTGTAGTTTTCCTACAGGAGACCCATGTGGACCCGGCCGCCGAGGACAGGTGGCGGCTGGAGTGGGGGGACGGGGTATACTTTAGCCACTTTGTGACCTGGCAGGCTGGAGTGGCAACCCTATTCTCCCCCAACCTACGGCCTGAGGTGCTAGGGGTCAACGAGGCCGTGCCGGGCCACGTGCTGCACCTTCGAGTCCGTACAGAGGGGCTCGTGGTTAATCTTGTTAACATCTATGCCCCGCAAATGAGCTCCAGGCGGCCACAATTTTATCAGCAGGTGTCCGACTTTCTCGGCACCCTGGATTCGCACGAGTGCCTGGTCCTGGGAGGGGACTTTAACACCACCCTCGAGGAACGGGACCGCTCAGGGGCCGAACCGAGTCCGGCCGCTGCGAATATTCTCCAAGGGATAGTCGACCATCACTCCCTAGTGGACGTCTGGCGTGACCATCACCCAGATGACACCTCCACGTTCACCTTTGTCTGGGTGGAGGCCCATCGGTCACACCACTCTCGGTTGGACCGTATTTACTTATCCCGTTTCCATCTTTCACAGGCCCACTCCTCCGCCATTCGGCCGGCCCCATTCTCCGATCATCATTTAGTCACTGTAACGGTCTCCCTCCGTGCAGAGAGACCGGGGCCGGCCTATTGGCACTTTAATAACAGCCTATTGGAGAACGAGAGCTTTGTGATGTCCTTCCGGGAGTTTTGGCTGGCCTGGCGAGAGCAGTGGCGTGCCTTTCCCTCGGTGCGGCGATGGTGGGATCTCGGGAAGGTGGGATCTCGGGAAGGACTCGAGGCACCAGCCGACGGCGAAATACGGCGATAGAGCAGTTGGAACGGGAGGTCTTAGAGATGGAGAGGCGCCTGGCCGCCGATCCCGAGGACCCGTCCCTCTGCGGAGCGTGCCGGGAGAAGCGGGAGGAGCTCCGGGCCCTTGAGGACCACCGGGCCCGAGGTGCCTTCATTCGATCCTGCATCCGCCTCCTTCGGGAGATGGACCACGGCTCCCGCTTCTTCTATGCCCTGGAGAAAACGAGGGGGGCCAAGAAACACGTCACCTGCCTTCTTGCGGAAGACGGCACCCCCCTCACGGATCCGGAGGAGATGTGTGGGAGGGCCCGTGACTTCTACACAAGCCTTTTCTCCCCGGACCCGACCGATCCTGACGCTTGCGAGGTGCTCTGGGAGGAACTCCCCACAGTCAGCGTGGGCGACCGAGACCGACTAGAGCTGCCTCTCACCCTGGCCGAGTTCTCGGAAGCCCTCCGTCGCATGCCCACCAATAAATCTCCGGGCATGGACGGGCTGACCGTGGAGTTTTACCGCGCGTTCTGGGACATTCTCGGCCCAGACCTAGTCACCGTCTGGGCTGAGTCCTTACAGAGCGGGGTCCTCCCTCTGTCATGCAGGCGAGCGGTGCTCGCTTTGCTGCCGAAGAAGGGGGACCTCCGCGATCTACGAAACTGGCGTCCCGTCTCACTCCTTAGCATGGATTACAAAATCGTAGCGAAAACAATCTCGCTGCG
This sequence comes from Lepidochelys olivacea, assembly GCF_965140295.1. Taxonomy (NCBI): domain Eukaryota; kingdom Metazoa; phylum Chordata; order Testudines; family Cheloniidae; genus Lepidochelys; species Lepidochelys olivacea. Next base: position 28,881,161 of record NC_140415.1, read on the forward strand.
GCTAGGGTCCGTGATGGCGGACGTGGTCCACCCAGACCAGACCTATACTGTCCCGGGTCGCAGCATTTTCGACAACCTCTTTCTAGTCCAAGACCTTTTGGAACTCGGGCGGAGAGATGGTCTATCGTTCGCCCTCCTCTCTCTTGATCAGGAGAAGGCGTTCGATAGAGTAGACCATGGGTACCTCCTGAGCACTCTGCAGGCGTTTGGATTTGGACCTCAGTTTGTGAGTTTTCTCCGGGTGCTGTATGCCTCCGCGGAGTGTTTGGTTAGGCTCAACTGGACCCTGACTGAACCAGTCAGCTTCGGGCGAGGAGTGCTGCAGGGGTGCCCCCTCTCGGGCCAGTTGTATGCTCTGGCGATCGAGCCTTTCCTCTGTCTCCTCCGCAGGAGGATGACAGGGTTGGTGCTGCGGGAGCTGGAGCTGCGGCTGGTCCTGTCGGCGTACGCCGATGACGTACTCCTCGTGGTCTAGGACCCGGGCGACTTGGCGCGAGTGGAGGCATGCCAAGCCATCTATTCGGCAGCCTCCTCCGTCCAAGTCAACTGGGTCAAGAGCTCTGGCTTGGCGGTGGGGGACTGGCGGCAGGTAAGCTCCCTCCCACCCGCACTTCAGACCATCCGGTGGAGTGCGGGTCCACTGCTCTATCTCGGCGTTTATCTTTCCGCCACGCATCCTTCCCCGCCGGAGAACTGGCAAAATTTAGAGGGCGGGGTGATAGAGCGGATCCGGAGATGGACGAGGCTACTCCGATGTCTCTCCCTCCGAGGGAGAGCACTGGTGCTTAACCAACTAGTCCTGTCCACGCTCTGGTACCAGCTCAACACCCTGGCCCCGGCCCCGGGTTTCCTGACCCACCTCCGGAGATTGATTCTAGAGTTCTTCTGGTCAGCAATGCGCTGGGCCCCTGTTGGAGTTCTTCATCTACCCCTGAAGGAAGGAGGGCAGGGCCTGAAGTGTCTGTACACTCAGGTCCACGTTTTCCGCCTCCAGGCCCTGCAGAGGCTCTTTTATAGTGCAAGTAGTTCGGCGTGGAGCATACTGGCGCATGCCTTCCTGCGCCGTTTCCAAGGGCTTCGATATGACCGGCAGCTCTTTTATCTTTCTCCGAGGGGTTTTCCGCGAGACCTCTCCGGGCTGCTGGTCTTCTACCAGGACCTCCTCCGGACCTGGAAATTGTTTCTAACAACCAGGTCCGTGGCGGCCACCGTGGGGGCAGATCTCCTCACGGAGCCCCTGCTACACAACCCCCAGCTCCGTGTGCAGGTGGCGGAGTCCCGCTCGGTGCGCCAGAGGTTGGTCCTGGCGGAAGTTACGAGGGTCGGAGACCTCCTGGACTACGACCGGAGAGACTGGCTGGATCCCCTGATGCTCGCTCGGCGCATGGGGCTCTCCAGCCTCCGTACCCCCCGGCGCGTACTTCAGGAGGTGAAGGCCGCCTTGACCCCCGCTGCTCGGGCTTATGTTAGCCGAGCCTTGTGCGAGGGCGCACCCCGCCCATCCCTTACCCCAGGCCCGCCGGACCTTTCCATCGGGCCCCCACCCCGTAGATCCCAACAAACCCCTCACCCTTTCACTGCAAGCCGGCTGCACGAACTGCAGCCGGTTAGCTTTCAAATTGCTCCACGGAAATACTTATATACACTTACGCTTCACACCCTTCACGCCCACACCCTGGTGTCCCGCCCCGTTACAAAGTGGCGGGATCTCCTGCCACCTTTGGAGGGTGAGCAACCTCGGTGGGCCAGCCTGTATTCCACCCTGGTCCCAAGGCCCGTCGGGGACATCAGTTGGCGGCTCCTTCACGGAGCTGTGAGCACGGGCTGTTTTTGACATGGTTTACCCCCATTCCGGACACTTGTCCTTTCTGTAATGTGAGGGAAACCCTGGCGCACGTGTATTTAGAGTGTGCCAGATGGCAGCCCCTTTTCCGGCTCCTCACAAATATTCTATTACGCTTCTGGCTTCATTTTTCCCCCCACCTTTTTATCTATACACTTCCCATCCGTGGCCCCACAACGTCGCGGGATCTTCTGGTCAACCTCCTCCTAGCTTTGGCTAAAACAGCCATTTATAAAACCAGAGAGAGGAGGTTGGCCCATGAAACGTCCTGCGATTGTGGGGCCGTTTTCCGATCCTCAGTACACTCACGTATCCGGGCGGAGTTCCTCTGGGCGGCGTCCACCGACTCCCTTGAAGCCTTCGAGGAGTGGTGGGCGCTGTCTGGGGTTCTCTGCTCGGTGACCCCGTCCGGTTCCCTCCGTCTGACCCTTTGATTGAGGGGAAGAGCGAGAGACGCCAGCCCCAGCCGTTGCCGCTGTGGATACCATCATTCCTGTCATCTAGGAGGGGTCCTATAATACATGAGTGTCTACCCCCCCCTCCCTAACCTGCCCACCCCGCAGCCGTGCCCATCTTACCGGGCACTCTCAGGAGAGGGAGGATCGGTGACACTGGGCGCGGCACTGGGTAACTCGAGGGGGTGGAAGACCACGAGTGTCGAGGAAGCCCCCCCGCTCTAGGCCACCAGGTAACTCAGGAGGGTGGAAGACCACGAGTGTCGAGGAAGCCACCCCGCTCTGGGCCCAGGCTAGCCTGAACACTTCTCTCTCCTGAAAGCTGCTGTGTTATACCTTCTGATTGCGTTGTTTTGTTGCATAGTTGTTTTGTTTCCTTTGGTAATTCTGTAAGCGTTACCAATAAACTTTCTTTCTGTTTCAAAAAAAAAAAAAAAAAAATCTTCCCTGTTACCTTACCCAGGGAAACAGGACCTACTTAGCCTGCTCTCCTGCTTCTGCCCTCTGGTCTGGGTTTTCCTTGCTTTTGCCCCTGCTTTCGGCTTCCCCCCAGACGCTCTCCCCCTTTCTTTTCTTTTTGTTGTTTTTTTTCTTTCTCCGCTGCTGCTAGAGTGCTGGCCGGCTGCCGGCCAGCTGTTAGCCCCGCCCCGTGCCCCCCGCCTGTCCTCAGACGCTGCTGCCGCTCCAGCTGAAACACCCTCCCCCTCCCCCCCGAGAGAGGGGGGACCTGCAGGCCCGCTTCACCGGAGATGGGGAGTGGAAGGACCCAGCCCCCAGACCCAGCCGCTTGCTGTTTGTCTGCGGACCCATCTCCGGCTGAGAGAATTTCTTATCATCCGCTCCAGCATCCCTAGAATGCAAAAAAGAAAGCCCGGAACAGACAGAGAAAAAGCCGTCTACCAGAGGAACACCGCCCAGGGAATCTACAAATCGCCGTGGAGGGGGCCCAAGACTGAGTAACTTTCAAACTGTTCTCTCGTGTGGGGGGAGGCCTTGACTGTGTCGTGACTGTGTTTGTAGGGACACTGGGGGTGTGGCATGGAGCTGCCCCCCAATCCACCTGTGTCCTCCCCACACCACTATCCTCATCACTGCCCCCTCCATCGTCATTGCTGGCTGTTTAACATCTGCCTCTGGACTTAGCTCTCGCCCTGATTCCACCGTGTGGGCCAGAAGCACCAGCCAACCAAACAGGACTCTCTGGACAAGCGTAGGGTGGTTCATCTGCCCCCCCTGAACTGCCCATTCCACAGCTTGTCCCTTTTTACCTGACCCCAACTCCTGTTAATCACCTGCCACCGCCCCTGCTGGGGCATCGGCAGTGGAGGGCACTGGGGTGACCTCCACCGCTGCCATGCCCATCGCCTCCCCAGAGTCTAGGGAAGCCCCTCCAGCCGACGGGAAAGGCCAGGGCAAGAAGAAGGGGAAGGGCCCCACTAAAACCACCGGGCCCTCCCTGGCAGGAGCCACCCCCACTGCTGCGGCCCCGCCACCGACCATAGCATCCTCCCCCGCTGTCCCCTCCACCAGCTCTGCGGATGTCCCTCCCTCACCCCCCAGGACATATGCCCGGGCAGTGGCAGCCCCCCCCCCGCCTGCCGCCTCATCATCTCTCCCGCCCACTGCCTCCACCACCATCAACAGCAGCTGGGGCCCCCTTTCCCACCATGACAAGGAAGCACAGTGTCCAATGCCTCCCGGTGCCCGCCTTGCCCCACATGGAGACCTACGTGCGGGTGTTGGCGAGGGTGGTGGGGCCCACAGCCATTGTGGAGGCCTCCAAAATGTATGGGAAGGTCGTCTTCTTCTTAGCATTGGAAGCTGCCACCCAGGAGGCAGTAGAGAGGGGCCTGGCGGTAGGGGAAGGGGGTGTTTGTCCCCCTAGAGCCGCTGGAGGACCTGGGCATCCGCCTGGTCCTGACCTCTGTTCCTCCTTTTCTTCCCAATGCTGCCCTGTTACCCACCCCTGGGGAAACCTGTTTCTGTCATCAGCCCTCTCCCGTTGGGCTGCAAGGATCCCACCTTCTGTCACATCTTTTCTTTCTGCCGGCAACTGCAGCTTCTACTGCCATCGGCAGCACGTGACGGAGAGGCGCTCAAGGGGTCCTTCCTAGTCCCCCACCAGGGGGCCCGTTACCGGGTGTATTTCTCCATGGGGGAAGCCAAGTGCTACCTCTGCCGGGCGTCACGGCATGTCCGGAGGGATTGCCCCTTAGCCCGGCAAGGAGGGGCACCTGGGATCCCTGAGACCTGGCAGGACATCGGCCCCATCATTGCCGATGCCCCTGGCAACCCGATACCCGAACCCGCCCCCCCCCTTCGGACCACCACTACTCCCGCTCAGGCCCAAGGGGCACCTCCCCTATAATGCCCAGACGAGCGGGAGAGCCCCACCCTCGCTGCTGACAATCTGTCGGGGCCTATGGGAGGAGGCTGTGGCAGAGATACCACCAAGCATGGGAGAGAGCCTGCCCCAGGGAGAATCCTCCCTCCCTTATGCCGCCCCACCGTCCCCCCACAAGTCCCTGAGCCATCGCCTTTATCCCCTGATATGACCCCTGCTAACCAGCCCCCAGATGATGCCATGGAGGGCTGGGACCTAGTCCAAGGGAAGCGAGGCAAGCAGAAGGCTTGAGCTCCGCCTCATCTACCCAAGGCGGAGGCCCCCCGGAAGACCAGGAAGGGGGGCACTTAATACCGAACCTTCTGCTTTGCCCACAAGTGCATCCCATCCACCGGTGTCAGCTGGGAAAGACGTGGTAGCACCGGAAGGTAGTGCCTCCCCTCCACAGGAGACCCTCCCCTCTCAGACTCTCGAGGAAGCCCCTTCTGTCCTGACACTACCCAAAGCCCCCGTGAACCCCGAGGCAACCGTTGTGGCGGGTGCCAGCGGGGAGAACCCCGGGGCGACGGAAAGTGTTCTCTCTTCCATGTTCGAGGAGATCGAGGCCCTAGATCTGACCCCGGTCACCCAGGGGGAGGATGACCTTTTGCCAGCAAACCTCGATTTGGGCGACCTCACTCCACCCCTCTTTTCCCCATGCTCCCTCCCCCTAACTGCTGCTTCTGCTCCCACCTCCGAGGAGCCCCTGGACTCCTCCATGGACCCGGCCGCTGATGGCACCCCGCTGACGACCACTGAGCCTGCTCAGGTGACAGCTGGCGCCACGCGGCCGGGACACGAGTCTCCAGTGGCAACCCCCGTTGGTGAGGAGCAATCGATTTCCTTCCTGGGTGGCAGCCCAACAGAAGATAATCCACCTCCTGATGCTGTGGCCGCTGAATCCACCATAGAGCCCACGCCCGGTATCACTGAGAGCTCCCTCCTCACCCCCTTAACCCTCGAGCCTGATCGGGAGGCGCCACCATCCCGCTGCTTGCCTCCCGAAACCCAGAACCTCACCTCTGCCTCTGCCTCTGCCCCTACCCCTATCCAGTCTACCTCCTGCGATGTTATGACCGCCCCCAGGGCTGTCTCCTTTCCTTTTCCAACCAATGACCCCCAGGGAGCGGCCTTTGCATTCTCCTGCCCCGACCCATTAGGGGCTGTTACTTTCCCTCCACCACCCCCTATCGCCCCAGGACTTGAGGCGGGCCTAGAAACTCCAGCCCATCAGGCACCCCGTCGGGGGTCCGCATCCTGCTTGCCCTTTTAGTGGGCCATGGGGCTGCACCAAGGGCCCCACCGGGGAACAACTGGGAAACCGTAATCCCACCCCCCCATGAGCTGCGAGGAGAGCTGCAGAAGTTTTTAGAGGATGTCCGTGGCTCCTGCAACAAGGTACAGCTTGCTCTCCAGCGATGGGGGGACATTTTTCAAATCCTCCGGGCCACAAGGGCCCTCATGGGGGAAAGTAAAGGGATGGGGAAGCAGGATGTCACGGCCTACTGGCGGGTCCGCGTCTTCCGTGACCAATTACTCACCTACGGGATGGGTCAAAGACTGTTGCGCAGCCCGCTAAGGGATGCGAGCGTCCCTGCCAGTGAGGATCCCCCCCAGCCCCTCCCAAGACACCTCTCACCATCGCAACATTGAACACCCGGAGCTGTAGGATGGCTCTCCGCAGGTCCCAGGTGCTCTCCTTCCTTCGGGAGGGAGGGTACTCTGTGATTTTCCTGCAGGAGACCCAAACGGATCCGACCGCCGAAGATAGTTGGCGGCTGAAGTGGGGGTACAGGGTCTACTTTAGCCATTCCACGATTCGGCAGGCTGGAGTGGCGACCCTGTTCTCCCCTGACCTACGGCCCAAGGTGCTAGGGGTCGCCGAGGCCATGCGGGGTCGTCTGCTGCATCTCCATGTCCGTATAGAGGGGCTCGTGGTTAACCTCATTAACGTCTATGCCCCGACATCGGGCCCGGAGCGGCTGCAATTCTATCAGCAGGCGTCCGCCTTCCTCAGCACCTTAGATTCTCATGAGTGCCTGGTCCTGGGAGGGGATTTTAATACAACCCTTGAGGAGCAAGACCGCTCAGGGACTGAGCAGTGCCTGGCCGCCACGGACACCCTCCGGGAGATAGCCGAACATCACTCCCTAGTGGACATCTGGCATGACCACCACCCGGATGACACTTCCACGTTCACCTTTGTCTGGGTGGAAGCCCATTGGTTGAGCCACTCGTGGTTGGACCGCATTTATTTATCATACTTCCATCTCTCACAAGCCCACTCCTCCAGCATTCGACTGGCCCCATTTTCTGACCATCATCTAGCCACCGTGACAGCCTCGCTCTGTGCGGAGAGGCCGGGGCCGGCCTATTGGCATTTTAACAACAACCTGTTGGAGGATGAGGGCTTTGTGACGTCCTTCCGGGAATTCTGGCTGGCCTGGCCAGGGCAGCGGCATACCCTTCCCTCGGTGCGGCGATGGTGGGACCTGGGGAAGGTGCGCGCCCGGCTTTTCTGCCACGACTAAACCCGGGGCACCAGCCGACAGAGAAATGCGGTGATAGAGCAATTGGAATGGGAGGTCTTAGAGCTGGAGAGGCATCTGGCCGCCAGCCCTGAAGACCCGCTCCTCTGCGGAGCGTGCTGGGAGAAGGACCATCAGGCCCGGGGCGCCTTTGTTCAATCCCGCATCCGCCTCCTTCGGGAGATGGATCACAGCTCCCGCTTCTTCTATGCCCTGGAGAAAATGAGGGGGGCCAAGAAACACGTCACCTGCCTCCTGGCAGAAGACAGCACCCCCCCTCGCGGAACCGGCGAAGATGTGTGGGAGGGCCCAAGCCTTCTACGCAAGTCTTTTCTCCCTGGATCCGACCGACCCTGGCACTTGCAGAATGCTTTAGGAGGAGCTCCCTATGGTCAGCGTGAGCGACCGAGACTGGCTAGAGTTGCCTCTCACTCTGGCCAAGTTCTCAGAAGCCCTCTGTCGTATGCCCACTAACAAGTCTCCAGGCATGGACGAGCTGACCGTGGAGTTCTGCTGCATGTTTTGGGACGTCCTCAGCCCAGACCTAGTCACCGTCTGGACCGAGTCTTTGCAGAGCGGGGTCCTCCCTCTTTCGTGCAGGTGAGCCGTGCTCGTCTTACTGCTGAAGAAGGGGGACCTCCGCAATTTATGAAATTGGCGTCCTGTCTCACTCCTCCGCACGGACTACAAAATCGTAGCGAAAGCAATCTCGCTGCAGCTAGGGTCTGTGCTGGCAGACGTGATCCACCCAGACCAGACCTACACCATCCCGGACCGCAGTATTTTTGATAACCTATTTCTGGTTCGGGACCTTTTGGAACTCGGGCGTAGAGATGGTCTGTCGGTCGCCCTCCTGTCCCTAGATCAGGAGAAGGCGTTCGATAGGGTGGACCACGGGTACCTCCTGAACACTCTGCGAGCGTTTGGCTTCGGACCCCAGTTTGTGGGTTTTCTCCGGGCGCTGTACTCCTCCGCAGAGTGTCTGGTTAAGCTCAACTGGAACCTGACCGAACTGGTCAGCTTCGGACGAGGAGTACGGCAGGGGTGCCCCCTCTCAGGCCAGCTGTACGCTCTGGCGATCAAGCCCTTCCTCTGCCTCCTCTGCAGGAGGTTGACAGGGTTGGTGCTGCAGGAGCCGGAGGTGCAGCTGGTCCTGCCAGCGTACGCTGATGTCATGCTCCTCGTGGTCCAGGACCCGGGCGACTTGGAGTGGGTGGAGGCTTGCCAGGCCATCTATTCGGCAGCCTCCTCTGCCCGGGTCAACTGGGTCAAGAGCTCTGGCTTGGCGGTAGGAGACTGGCAGCAGGCGAGCTCCCTCCCACGCGTGCTTCAGACCATCCGGTGGAGCGTGGGTCCGCTGCTCTACCTCAGTGTTTACCTTTCTGCCACGCATCCCTCTCTGCCGGAGAACTGGGAAAATTTAGAGGGCGGGGTGATAGAGCGGCTCCGGAAATGGACGGGACTACTCCAATGTCTCTCCCTTCGTGGGAGAGCGCTGGTGCTTAATCAACTAGTCCTGTCCAAGCTCTGGTACCGGCTCAACACCCTAGTCCTGGCCCCAGGTTTCCTGACCAACCTCTGGACATCGATTCTGGGGTTCTTTTGGTCAGGAATGCACTGGGCCCCTGGAGTGGTTCTTCATCTACCCCTGAAGGAAGGAGGACAGGGCCTGAAGTGTCTGCACACTCAGGTCTGCGTCTTCCGCCTCCAGGCCCTACAGAGGCTCCTTTATGGTGCAGGCAGTTCAGCGTGGAGCATACTGGCGCACGCCATCCTGCGCCGCATCCGAGGGCTCCGATATGACTGGCAGCTCTTTTACCTCTGTCCGGGAGGTCTTCCGCGAGACCTCTCCGGGCTGCCGGTCTTCTACCAGGACCTCCTCCGGACTTGGAAATGGTTTTTAATGACCAGGTACGTGGCGGCCACCGAGGGGACAGATCTCCTCGCGGAGCCCCTGCTACACAACCCCCAGCTCCGTGTGCAGGTGGCGGAGTCCTGCTCGGTGCACCAGAGCTTGATCCTGGCAGAAGTCACAAGAGTCGGAGACCTCCTGGACTACGACCGGGGAGACTGGCTGGATCCCCTGACACTCGCTCGGCACATGGGGCTCTCCATACCTCGTACCCCCCCGGCGCGTACTTCAAGAGGTGAAGGCCGCTTTGCTGCCCACTGCTAGAGCTTACCTCGATCGGGTCCTGCTTGAGGGCACGCCCTGCCCACCCTCTACCCCAGGCCCACCGGACCTTATAATTATAATTGGACCCCTGCCCCGTAGACCCAATTGACCCCCTCACCTCTTTACGGCGAGCTGGCTGCATGAACTGCAGCCGGTATGCTTCCAAACTGTGCCAAGGAAACATCTATACATGCTCGTGCTCCACACCCTTCACGCCCTTACCCTAGTGTCCCGCCCCGACACAAAGTGGCAAGACCTTCTGCCACCTTTGGAGAGTGAGCAGCCCCGGTGGGCCAGCCTATATTCCACCTTGGTTCTGAGGCCCGTCGGGGACATCAGTTGGCGGCTCCTTCACGGAGCTGTGAGCACGGGCACATACTTGGCGCGGTTCAACCCCATCCCAGATACTTGTCCCTTTTGCGATGTGAGGGAAACCCTGGCGCACGTATATTTGGAGTGCGCCAGGCTGCAGCCCCTGTTCCAGCTTCTCACAAATCTTTTATTACGTTTTTGGTTGCATTTTTCCCTCACCTTTTTATTTATGCACTCCCCTCACCTTCTTATTTATGCACTCACCATCCGTGGCCTCACAAAGTCACAGGATCTCCTAGTTAACCTCCTCCTGGCCCTGGCTAAAATGGCCATCTATAAAACCAGAGAGAGGAGGTTGGCCGATGGGAGTTTCCTGTGATTGTGGGGCCATTTTCCGATCCTCAGTCTGTTCACGTATCCGGGCGGAGTTCCTCTGGGCGGCGTCCACCGGCTCCCTTGATGCTTTTGAGGAGTGGTGGGCGTTGTCCGAGTCTCTCTTCTTGGTGTCCCTATCCAAGTCCCTGTGTTTTGACCCTTTGATTGGGGGAAAGAGTAAGGGGCCCCAGCCCCAGCCATTGCTGCTGCGGACACCACCACCTTAGAGGGGTCCCTTCACACGTGGATGCACGTGACACCCCCCCCCTCGGGTTCTCCACCCCACAGCCTGCCCCTTTTGTTGGGTGCTTTCGGAGGAGGGAATTGTTGGTGACACTCGAGCGTGGCGCCAGGTAACTCGAGGGGATGGCAGACCTTGAGAGTCGATGAAGCCCCCTTGCTCTGGACCACCAGGTAACTCGGAAGGGTGGAAGACCATGAGAGTCAAGGAAGCCCCCTGCTCTGGGCCCAGGCAAGCTTGAACACTTCCCTCCCCTGAAGCTAATGAGAAAACAATTGTGATTGGTTGCTGTGTTACACATTGCATATGCTGTTGTTTTTACTTTGTAAGTGTGTTATGCAAATAAAAACATCTTTTTTGCTTCAAAAAAAAATTACTCTCCTATAGCCATCTGGCCCAACACTGTCACATTGGCTTGATGTGTCCACTCATTACATCCAACAGAACTAATTCCAGTTCCTAGTAGAGATTGTAATGAGTCAATATAGCTTGACTGTACTAGGTATAAAGAAAAAAGAAAAGGAGTACTTGTGGCACCTTAGAGACTAACCAATTTATTTGAGCATGAGCTTTCGTGAGCTACAGCTCACTTCATCAGAGTGAGCTGTAGCTCACGAAAGCTCATGCTCAAATAAATTGGTTAGTCTCTAAGGTGCCACAAGTACTCCTTTTCTTTTTGCGAATACAGACTAACACGGCTGTTACTCTGAAACCTGTACTAGGTATAGGCATTCTTCTTGATAAAAATTGCCGAAGACAGATATGGTGTCATTTTGCTACAACTGATTGTCTGTCTGTAGCCTTGCTCACAAATCATGGCACATGTACTACATACTATTTAATTATATGAACCAGCAGGTAACCCTAAATCAATCAGTGGAGGGCAAAGCAGAGCTCTCCTGCATTTTCTCCACCATCTCCTGACCCTGCAGAACTCCCAGAATGCCCCTGTATGTGGCCTACTGCCAGTTTAGTGTAAGAACAGACCCTGCAGAAACCCCAGTGTCTGATCCATGTGTAGAGTGTTTGCAGATACTCCTACCAAAGCCAGCAGGAGTCCTATATGTGGTGGGCTTGTTAGAAATGGGCCCTAGGCTCGTTGCTCTACACAAGTGTTAACCTCTTCATGAGGTGTCTCAGGAGAATTAGGATAAGCAGTTACCATAAGGAGAAATCTCATAGGATGTATCACATACAAAAATAAAACTGTTGCATGGATGTGCTGGAGAGACAATGTCCCACATCTAGCATTGCCAAGTGAGCTACAAGCCATTGCATGATTCTATTCTATTCAGGTTCTTATACTGCGGCTGTCACTATCATTCTCTTCTCTTTTCAATTTCTCAAGCTCAGAAATGATCTTTGTAAACTGAGCCAAGAAAAACAAGTGCAGTTTTGATCTGATTATGATTTTCAAATCCAAATAATCATTAATAAGGTGAAAACACTTTATCGATTCTGAGTTTGGTCCTGCTCTCATTAAAGTCCATCACAAAACTCCCATTGACTCAAATAACAAGAAGATCAGGTGATTAAACATAGTAGGGCTGACTTGTCAGAAAAACTGAGTACCAGATCTCATTGAAGTCAGTGGAAACTGAAGGTAGTCGGCACCTTCAAAAATGAGACCCGCTATGTTTGTGAAATGCAGTAATCCATGATGGTTCATTTAACTGCAAGTGCTTTAAAATAAACAAGAATCCTACAATAAATCCATGGTAACATGGTGACTGGTTTGTTGTTATTTTTGTTCACAGCATCTGGAATTAGTAATGTAGGGGAAGAAATCTTTTTTTAATTAAAAAAAATTGATACTTTAGTTAAGCACAATGGGTCGGGGAACAGTCTAATGATCATACAAGACAAATAGGAGCAGCTGTCTGACAATGTTTCCTTGTAAGCAAATAATGGAAATGAGCAAGTTTCAAACCAAACAGAGTCAGATGTTCCCTCTCTCTCTCAAGGGAATGTACTTGTACTTTTAACAACTCTGTCAGTATGTTTTACATTCTGAAACATGGCCAGCTAATGAAGATGGAGAACATCTGTATTTTCATTATGATTAGTGTCAAAAGAATTTTATTTTAATCTCATTTAGCATCAAGATCTTTGCGTATATCAGTTGCTTCTTGAAAGACACCCAGACTTTTGAATAAAGATAATAGAATCATAGAATATCAGGGTTGGAAGGGACCTCAGGAGGTCATCTAGTCCAACCCCCTGCTCAAAGCAGGACCAATCCCCAACTAAGTCATCCCAGTCAGGGCTTTGTCAAGCCTGACCTTAATCTCTAGGGAAGGAGATTCCACCACCTGTCTAGGTAACCCTTCCAGTGCCTCACCACCCTCCTAGTGAAAAAGTTCTTCCTAATATCCAACCTGAACCCGTTCCCCACTGCAACTTGAGACCATTACGCCTTGTTCTGTCATCTGCTACCACTGAGAACAGTCTAGAGCCATCCTCTTTGGAACCCCCTTTCAGGTAGTTGAAAGCAGCTATCAAATCCTCCCTCATTCTTGTCTTCTGCAGACTAAATAATCCCAGTTCCCTCAGCCTGTCCTCATAATTCATGTGCTCCACCCCCATAATCTTTTTTGTTGCCCTCCACTGGACTCTTTCCAATTTTTCCACATCCTTCTTATAGTGTGGGGCCAAAACTGGACATGGTACTCCAGATCAGGCCTCACCAATGCTGAATAGAGGAGGCTGATCATGTCCCTCAATCTGCTGGCAATGCTCCTACTTATACAGCCCAAAATGCCATTAGTCTTCTTGCCAACAAGGGCACGCTGTGGACTCATATCCAGCTTCTCATCCACCGTAACCCCTAGGTCCTTTTCTGCAGAAAATCTAGAATTAAGCAATGTAAGAAAAAAAAATCTGTTAGTTATCTAAGACTGAGAACATACACACAAAGGATCCAACTGCCACAGAATTCAAAATAACTATATTTCAACCAAATATAGGACATACCAAGATAATAGTAATTGAAGAGTGTTACTACAGAGGGTAGAGTGACTTCCTTTTCTGTTTCCTCCCTGATTATGATGGCAATTCTGAAATCTTAACAGCCTATCTCAAAAGTAGCAGCCACATGTTCTGAAAAGAGCAACCTCAATTTGCAACCACTTACATTAGGTGACTCATCATGATTAGTCCAAGGATTATAAGTAGGATTCCTCAAATCCCTCTAAAACGTCATGGTCAGGTACAGTAATAGGAGTGAGCTGAGAGAGTGTTTCCATTAGTTCAATGCCCTGTAATTTCCATTAATTCATTTGTTTTTAATGTGTTTTACATACACTCAAAGGGGCGGGGGGAATTGCACATGCATGGTCCTGTGTATACTGAGAAACCTAAAGGTCTTTTGGAAAGAGATCATATTACATTAAAAAGGCACAGTTCTTTAATGATTTTAAATGCCTTTTTATTCCTCTTGAGTTTTGTAAGTTCTGACACTTTATAATTCTTTGAAAATTACAGGGCACCTTTAGCTTATGTCTGTTAAACCACCCTGCCTACCCTTTTTACTCTGTCCATCTTCAGACATCCTGCATCATGCTGACTACTCTTTCAGCCAAGGAATGAACGTGGCTCCATCCCAAGTCCATCATCATAATTCTTCAGTCATCCAAAGGGGCAGCTACAAAGTAGCTCAGAGCCGTCCCTCGTGCGGGGGCTGAGTGTGCTACCTTCACATTGTTCTCTGTCACTGACCATGTTCTTATTTTTCTAAAAGTGGAGACTGCATCCCCTGCTAGAACTGTGGTATTATCTTTGCAGAGGCTCCAAGAATGTTGTTGTTTTAAGGAATTTTATTCAAAGGCAGTTTGAATCTCCATTTAATGCTATTATTTAAAAATCAGGACCCCATCAGACTTAACAGAGAAAATATGGGTCCCTAAAGAGTCTGAACTGGTTTCTAAGTCTCTGCTTCTCACAGGCAATTTTTTTCTTAAAGACACTTAAATATCTGCTACCGTTCCTGCACTTCTGCAGATATTAAAAATAAAATTAGAATACAGAGATCTCAGTGTTAACATGTTAAGCACGGATGTGCTGAAACTGCCGTGTCATGCCTCATGAGAGTCATGCTACAGAAGGGACTGTGGAAGTGAGTAAAGATTTGAGACTTGCACAACTTTTTCCACTGCAAGCAGAAGCTTCCATAAACAGAAGTTTGAGACTTTGAATCTCCAATCACTGGAAGATGGAGCCAGTCACTGAACAACGTTGCTAAGCTTCTTAGCAGAGCTCCTAAAATTGTCCCTGTAAAAAATTTAAAGATTTTTTTTAAAAAAAAACTTGAAGACTCCATTTCTGGGCAGGCCTTGCATAAAATCCAGGCCCAAACTGTAAAATACACCAAAATTTGCTAAGGTAAGCCCTTTGCAAGCAACTTAAAACAAAAAATGCAAGTGGATTAGGTCAAACCATGAAGTGTTGCACAATCTTGTTCAGACTCTCAGGCTGTTTTAGCCCCAAATTTCCTTTGGGGCCATGACCACATTTTGAAAGTGACCTCTAATTTTGAGTGCCTCCGTTTACAAGTTGTGTAAGCTGGTTGGCTGCCTAACATGCGACACCCGTAGCTTCCATTTCAAAAGTGCTAAGCATCAGCAGGTATCTCTAATTTCAACTGCCCTCTGAGAATCATCTCAAACTGGATACCCCAAACCTGAGGTATTCCAAAAATCAGAGACCACTTTTGAAAATTGGCCCAAAACCTCTCCAGGTTATGGCCTCCTGATCTCTAAAATGATCTCTACATCACAGAAGTCTGGAGCAGGTTAATGTATTAATTAGAATTGGTTGGAAACTGGAATTCCTGTCCTATGAGAAACTCTGAAATTAAAAAAAATCAAAAAATAGAGTTAAAAACATTTTAAAATTCCAATTCAGCAGTCTCTCTTTGGAGTCTGTTTTTGAAGTTTTTTTGTTGTAATATTGCGACTTTTAAGTCTGTAATCATGTGACCAGGGAGACTAAAGTGTTCTCCGACTGGTTTTTGAATGTTATAATTCTTGATGTCTGATTTGTGTCCATTGATTCTTTTATGTAGAGACTGTCCAGTTTGGCCAATGTACACGGCAGAGAGGCTTTGCTGGCACATGATGGCATATATCACATTGGTAGATGTGCAGGTGAATGAGCCTCTGATAGTGTGGCTGATGTGTTTAGGCCCTATGATGGTGTCCCCTGAATAGATATGTGCGCAGAGTTGTCAATGGGTTCTGTTGCAAGGAGAGGTTCCTGGGTCAGTGTTTTTGGTATGTGGAATGTGGTTGATGGTGAATATTTGCTTCAGGTTGGGGGGTTGTCTGTAAGCAAGGACTGGCCTGTCTCCCAAGATCTGTGAGTGAGGGATCGTCCTTCAGGATAGGCTGTAGATCCTCGATGATGCGCTGGAGAGGTTTTAGTTGGGGGCTGAAGGTGACGGCTAGTGGTGTTCTGTTACTTTCTTTGCTGGGCCTGTCCCCTAGTAGGTGACTTCTGCGTACCCTTTTGGCTCTGTCAATCTGTTTCTTCACTTCAGCAGGTGGGTATTGTAGTTGTAAGAACACTTGACAGAGATTGTGTAGGTGTTTGAGGTTGTGTAGGTCTGTCTGAGGGGTTGGAGCAAGTGTTGTTGTATCTTAGAGCTTGGCTGTAGACAACGGATTGCGTGATGTGGTCTGGATGAAAGCTGGAGGCATGCAGGTAGGAATAGCGGTCAGTAGGTTTCCGGTATAGGGTGATGTTTATGTGACCATCACTTATTAGCACTATCGTGTCCAGGAAGTGGCTCTCCTATGTTGACTGGTCCAGGCTGAGGTTGATGGTGGGATGGAAATTGTTGAAATCACGGTGGAATTCCTCAAGGGCTTCTTTTCCATGGGTCCAGATGATTCAGCAGCACCAACCTTCTATTATCACAAAGAGTGATTAGTCCAAACTCAAATCCAGATCTAGGTCAAAGTTTAGTTAGCAGCTTGTATTTATCTCTCTAGTGGGCTGAATCAAATCATCAAATCTGAACACCCCAATTTTTGGAAACTGTTGTTTTTCTCTGGATTTCAAATCCAAATTTTGAGAAGAGACTAAGGGAAATATCTTGGTGATATTCAGACCGCGGAAGCCAAATACCATCCTGCTCCCAGGAGCTGAGTCACCCCTCCCATGGAACATATATTACAGTATCCTGTGCATATTGCACATTTGCCTATTTTAGTTTTCACTTTCTCCTCAGTACTTGTTTCTTTGATCCCATAATCATTTGGCTGTTTCTAATGTTTATGGCAGAAGAATGTATTAATACTGCTGTGCAGGCAGGTCTCACTTAACTTTCTAGTTGAAACACACCACAACATAAGAGCATACCATTTGGGGAATGTTCATATCCTCATTACTGGTTCACCCCACTACTGAATTAAGGTTATTACCTGGAAAGTTTGAATCTGAAGTTCTCAGGTGTCAGGGTTTGGCTATTTAATTTTATTTCAACCCCGTTCTTTTTTGTAAAGGTACCCACCGGGAAACAGCAGGAGGTAAACTCTGAGGCTATGAGCAAGCAGTAAGGAATCTACAAATAAAAATATCACAGTGCAAGAAAGGAACTGACTAGGAGAGAGGCAGATTGACACTAACTGGATGTTTATCTTCTGTGAATAGAAAAGAAAAAATGCGGGTAACTTTCCAAATAAAAAGGTTATTGTGTGAAATACTTAACCAAACTGAAATATTTTAATAAGTGCCGTGGTCTCCCACACAAGGTTTGAACTGTTAAAAACTCCTGACCTTGACTAAGAGAAAATGCTTCTGAGGGATGCATGGGTGATCAAGGTGAAGGAAGAAATATGATGTTGGACAACTGAGAGATGACAGAACAATAAAGAAGCACAACTGCAGACACTTAATTGAGACACAATAGGCTACAGTCATTCCATCTCTCCTGAACAAAACCAATATTAGAAGACTGTCTCAAAGGTTTTGGTATAGCAAATACTAAATATGATTGAACTATGCAAAGTAGGGCAATGAAGACCTTTGGCACTTTCCCAAGAAATGTGCAGAAGGACAGCCAATGACTTTCAGTAAGCAGAAAAATGAGTCATTTATCACTGTAAGACCCACTAAATACAGTCTTGCAGAGGTTTGTATTGCCTAAAGAATGAAAATGTTATTGAGAGTCTCAAAAGAAACCAACCTTTATTGTCAACTTAAGAGATAAGGAGACTAAACAAGAGTCATTGCTGCATACTGATACATCTGTAGCTTGTTTTCAAAGCCAAGACTCTGATCTAATGAAGTAAATATGTGGGAGTGTCTTCCATTCCCACATAAAACTTTGATACCAATTTTTGGGTGTAGCAGTTTGGATGGAGGAAATAGTTAAAGAAGAGCAAATACATTGGGTGTCACTATGAAGAATGATTTCACAGCAACTGCGATTTTTCAGCATTCTGAATACATAGTCAAGGAATTCTTTGCTCTCCCTGTCTCCTGCCAAAGCAGTTGTGATCTGCTGTATCCTCCTGTACCTGCAGCAAGCCCCTTACTTCCACCCTGAGAAACACTGTGCAAATAACCCTCCTCCTAAAAGAAGATGGCATGAGGGGAGTCCATTCGGAGCCCATCACCACCACTCGTGTACAGCAAACACAAACGTGCTGAGCATATGGCTTCTGCTCCCACTCTTCTTGGCTTGAGGGATGAGAATGTCATCTTGATATCAAAAGAGCTCAAACAACATTATTTAAAAATGAAGCAAACAAAGGGAAATGAAACCTGCTGCTCATGGAGATGAACCTTATAGAGGAGGTACCAATTAAATACATGGTCCTACCACTGGGACAACATTGCCATGTGTACTGTGCCAACGGGGTTTAAATATAGCAATCATATCAGGTCCATAAAAGGCATATCCTCCTACTTACATGTGACAGTGTTAAACAAATCAAGATGACCAGTTGCAGGCACCATATGCATGTTGATGTGTCAGCTTTTTTCAGATTTGTTTTATTTGTCTTTGTAAATCAGCGAAGTGACCACAACAAATAAGCTAAGCTGTTAAATACAGGACTAACATTAGCACCAATTTAACAATGTGGTCTTTGCCATGAGAAAGAAACAGCTGGTGGCACTGCTGTGGAAATGGTTGTTATGCTGGCCACATTGGGAATCCTTGTTCCTGTTCTAAACTCCATCCATCTAATAAATCCATGTGCCCAGATTGCATCACTGTATTATTATTCCCTTTCCATGGTTGCCACATCACCGTGTTGCCCTTTGTTTAAGTGAATTACAGTATGCATTAAAAGCAGCCATCTGGAATTAGACCCATTCCTTGGAGTTTAATCCTGTCTCATCTTCTCTCCCCCATGCCAACCCTTTGCACTCTGTATCAGTGATGCTATTATAGGGACTGGTATAAAGGAGCAAAGAGATAACGATGGGCCTGCCATTTCCTCACATGTGTGTTTTTGATGTGGTATTAGAGGAGATGCTGCTGCTGCTGTTTTCACTTCTGCATCTGCCACACACCCTTTTCCTCTGATTCTGCAGCTACTGCATGTGAGCAATTGTCATTAAAGTCAGTGAAAGCTGCTCTTATGGAAGCTGTTCTAGAGAGTTTTGTGAGTGGGGTAATGTTTTCATTGTTTACTCCATCTCTATTTTTGATCTTTCTTTCTCTGTGTAAAGTACGTGCATGAATTGTTTATGGGTTGTTCTGTGCAAAAATAAGGAAGTGAGGAGTGCTGATCAGTTCCCATTACTGCTTTGTTTTTTTGTTTCCTACTTGTATTTTCTGAGGCTTTTTTTCTATCTCATGGATGTGGTTGCTGTGAAGGTTTTTTTGATTTGGGGTTTTTGTTTTTCCTCTATCTCCTTCCTTCTTAGCAGAGAACAGGATCTGGCTCCTTAGTTCATGCCCATCAGACTTTTGATCTTTGATCCCCCTGCACAGTAAGTAATCCATACAAAGTTGGAGAAAACAGAATATTTGGTTTATATTAAGCCATGAAAAAAAGTATATTATGTCCTGTGCAGTGATGTTCCTTTCCCATGGGACCCTGCCTTTTGAGAGCTGCTAAATCTTGCAACGTACAGCAACTGTTTCAGATGTGCACCTGGGAAGAAGTGCATCCCCCACATCCTGAGGGATTTTGTGTACATACGCTGCAGGATAGTCACACTATAGCTCCACAAAAAAATCCTTTGGAATTGAAACCAAAGCTTTTTCACGCTTTAAAATACCACTGACATTCACTTGAAGTTGTTGTTTCAGATTCACACCTCAGAATGTGTCAGCAGTAAGACCCTCAATTGCACCTGCTCAGTGCTCCTGATGCCCTAACAAGCCAGCCAGGCTGCCTGCTGGACGGCCTGCCTGATTGGCTGAGGAAGGCCACTTCTTAAACCTAGCGGCAGCAGCTCCTTGCTGGTTGTTCAGTGCTCTACCCACAGACTCCACCTCCCTATGCTTGTCTCTCCAAGCCTTGCCCCTGCTTTGCTCCTCCATAGCTCCAGCTCAGACCCCGTCCGGCACCCAGCCTTGTTCCCATCCTGTTCCAGCCTCCAAACCAGCCCTGCTCCTGCCTTCTTTAACTCCAGCAGTTCGGCTCTGACTATTGATTCTGACTTCAGTCTTGACCCTCGGCTCTGATTCATGACTTTGACTCTGTCTCACCCCTTGGCTCTGGCATTTGGACTCTGACCATTAAGCCTGACTCCCACTCTGACCAGTAGGCCTGACTGCCTACGACCCTGTCCGCTAACAGAATGAGGCATGCGCCATGCCATGCCTGAGTTAATTAGTGAAGATGGCTTTCTGGGATGTTGGCAACAAGTAATGAGTTAGCACTTGTCTGGTTTTAGTACAGGACTGAAATAATTGCCAGAACTGCGGCCTGCAGCCATATAGCCTTGTACTGTGACCCTGCTAGCTTGATAAAGGTGGATGAAATAACATCTTTTACAGAACCAACTTCTGCTGGTGAAAGAGACAAGCTTTAGAGTTTCAAGTCTGAAGAAGAGCTGTGTGTAGCTTGAAAGCTTGTCTTTCACCAATAGAAGTTGGTCCAACAAAAGATACTACCTCACCCACTTTGTTTTTCTAATATCCTGGGATCACCACAGCTACAGCCACCCTGTTAGATTGCAAAAGAGAAACAAAGTAGGTCACGTTGGCATTTGAATGAGAGACCTCCCAGAGAAACATAGGTGTTGAGGATGTGCTATTAATAATTCAGCAAGTATATTGTTTCTCTCTGAATCAATATAGTAGCAATGCCTCAGCACTATGTTAGTTTAATGATTTTCCATGGCTCCATTACTCTGAAGATAGTGACAGCATATTTTGTTTCAGCTGTTACGTGGCTTGTAGGCACAAACTACTTTTGACTAAATACACAGACGAAGCTTTTATGCAGTCTGGAAAAAGAAGGGAGACAAATCTGAGAAATGTCACTACAAAGCAGCCAATATTCTTCAAAAATCCACAAAGCATGTGGGTGACAGGCTACTTTTCAGGACTCGCAGAAGAAAACAGGGGGATCTTGTTGAATATATTAAGTACCATGTGTTATTTTTCCCAGATTAACCATGAGAGGCCATCATAATGAGCAAACTGAAATATGCCATTAAGTGGAGAGGTTGATGGCAAATCTAAAGTGGATGAAAAAGCATCAAGACAAATTCACAAGTCCAGTTATTCAAAATGAGATAATGGAAATTATGACTCATAAAATCATGAGGAATATTTCTGAGAAAATTTCTGGAAAATAGAATGCATGGATGGCACGCCTATAAGAAGCTTAGGGAGACTAAGTCTCCCCAAAATATAAAAGATTGGCCATGCAAGCAGCAAATGCTGGATGCGGCTCACCTCCCTTTTGGAGGTGCGCTGGCCTGCTTCCCTTGCACCCTGGGAGCAGGAGTGCTGGAAGCTCCCTAGAAATGGGGGTGCCATAGGTGCCTGGACTGTGGCCCTACCCCATTCCACCCCTCCCCCCATGGCCCCGCCCCTGCTCTCCCTCTTCTCCCGAGGCCCCATTGCATTTTTCCTGCCTTAAGGCCAAGCAGCTGGGGGGAGGCATGTGGGGAGGCAGGGAGAAGCAAGCAGTGGGCGGGGCCTCAAGGGAAGAGGCAAAGCAGGGGTGGGCAGAGGCAGAGTGAGGGTGGGGCCTCGGGGGAAGAGGTGGGGTGGGGGCTGTTGGGCCCCCTGACACCTTTAGGAAGCTTCCGGCACTCCTGAGACTACATCTACCTTAGAATGAAAAGACTACAAATTTATTCAAAATATTGAAACTCTCATAACTCCAAATATAACAAATGCAAGTCCAAAGCACACTTCAGGTGTATGCTTCCAGTTTCAGCTATGATTGATTGATTACTCAGCTTCATCTGGTGGAAGCCAACTATCTGCTTAGAAAAAGATCACTGAAGTCAGTTCAGAAATATCTCAGTTCTCTTGGCCAGACCAAACATCAGCTGTTTTCTGAAGTGGTGGAAACATCAACCAATACTGTAACAGAGAGTAGTTTCAGTGCTCTACCATAATATTAAAACATGGCTTTGATCCACGATGGGATAATCACAGCTCCAGTGTATGATTTTACATGTACACACTCACAGGGGTAAAAACGACTTGCACTTTACAGATGTTTCAGAATAATTCATTATAAGAAACCCAACATGAAGGTAGTTTTGTACCGAGAGTAAGTTTGTTAACTTTATTAAAAGTAAGATAAATGAGGTTTTAAAGGAAACTTAAAGAAATAAATGAAACGTATTGTGGGCCAAATTTCAACTTTCACAATACTATATCCATTCAAGCCAGCTAAAGAATCTCCCTATGTATTTTACAACTGCTCTCTTGGGTCCCAATTCTGCATACTTAAGCATCTGTTCAATATTATGCCCCACTGAGCTAACCGGGACCACATATAATGCCAAAAGTTAAGGATGTGTAAGTCTGTGCAGGTTTGGGGCCTTGTATTGGTACACTCTAAACTTTATATAGAAAGCAAGAAAAAGCCCAACGTATAGAGCTAAATATAGGAATGATTGTCTAAAGTATGCTATAATATAGGAACTTGGGTGGGGGAGGAAGGAACTATAAAATTTTTCCATTGATTCCAAAAGAAAATGGGTAGGAAACACACACAAAGAACAAACTAAAGTTGTTTTAATTTTTTTTTAATTCTCGTATTAGATATTGGAAAGATGGGTTCAATTTGTTTATGAATGTAAAGCTTCAGAAGGAAGAAATCAAAATATTTCTTCAATAGGAGTAAATGGATTTCATCTGCAAGAGAATCTTCAGAACACTTATAGTAAGAGAAAATTCAAAACCTTTCTGTCAGAGCTCATTGATAACTGGAACTGCACTGAGAGTCTCTAAAATGGTTAGGGGACCTCTTAAGATCCTGTTTTAACAGCATGTAATTAATCTGTTTAAGCTGGCCCAAAAGAGCTCTTTTTCTCCAGTCATCAATATATATTGTCTTATGTTTATTTTGTTGGAGTGAAGACTTTACGCAATAGCAAAGGCACTGGTTGACTAGATAAGGTCCTGCTTTTGATAAGTAAGAGGCTATTTACAAGGAAATAGAAGAAACAAAAATTGGTTTGTATTTTCCTATTTCATAATAATCAAGTTCAGATCATTTCATGACACTTTTCCTGATCACAATTTCCTACCATTACAAAAAATGTTTGATTTCAATTATCTATCCTGCTTATTTTCTACAATATTTCAAAGCCTATAAATTGGTCCCTGAGATCAATGATGGAGTCTTTGGAAATAGTTTTTGGATTGCTTCCTTGGACTAGATTTGTCTACATTAGACAAATTACCCATTATTGATTATGGGTGTCAGCAATGCATGTAGCTGAACATAGTTTATTTGCAAGTGCAGACAACAACAAGCCATATTCAGTTTCATCTCAGTAATTGCAGAATTCAGTTTCATCTCAGTAATTACAGTTAAAATCTACTTCCTTAAGTTAATCAGATAGAGCCAGATTTTTAAGAGCACAGCACAAACAATTGAGACCAGATTTTCAAGAGCTCTCAGCTCTTACTTAGGTACTGGAAGGGCCAAATTTTCAGCACTCATTAGCTCCCATTGTGACACTTATGGCCAAATTTTCAAACTGCTCAGCACCCAATCAGCTGAAAATCTGGCCATCTACTTTGGTACCTAAAAGGAAGCCAGGCTATTTTGATCCCAATTGTGGGTGCTGAGCCTTTTTGCAAAGCTAACCCTTAAGTTATGTGACTCTGTTCCTGAGGCTTGTGGATATAAAAATCAACAAAATACAGTTTATCACAGGTGTGTCCGTGTGCATATGCATATGTATACACACACACTGCAGTGATATAAAAAATAAACAAAAAACAACTTGCTTCCTCCCAGGCAGAATGGAAAAAATGACAGGTGTATTCCAATGCCCTCAATAAAGTTTGAAGAGACCATTTAGTATGAATAAAATATTTAAATATCGATGTAATATTCTGTGCCTCATGAAAAAGAAATTGTCACAGACTCATCATTAGCCCAAGAATCAATTTTAAAAAAATCAGTAAGGGGGCATTTACTCTCTCAACAATGAGAGCTTTTTAGTTTGCTGCCAAAGAGAAGAAATTAAATATATTTAGATATATGGTTATTAAATATGGCTTAATTGGGACTTTTAAAAAACTCCAAATAGATTTCTGTCATGGTTCAAGTAACAGATGCATCTAGAATCAATCTTCAGCAAGGGCCAAAAATTACAAACAAAATGATCTTTTTTGCAAATTGGGGCCTAGACCCTCAGGTTTTCTTTGTCTAACAATGGGTTCTTCAGAGAAGCACAGCAGGTAGAGGTATGCACAGATTTACAAAGATACTGTTGGTCTGTCTATTAACAATGGCATTAGATGTAAATTTAATGGAATATTTAGGGCCTCATATTCAAAAATACAGCGGCAGAGTTTGCACTGCAGCTTGACATGTTAGGCTGGGACAGGAGTAACAGAGGGGCCAGTGGATCCACCACCTATTCTATTCCTTGGAGCCATAGATCTAAACACTCCACAAAGGAGACGTATAGTGACCCCAGCTGATACCCTAGCCCATTAGCTGTAGCTAAGACTACATAATTACCAAGCCACCAGACTGGAGATGACAAATTTCTCCCCACATCCTCAGCTACTCATAGTTCCCTTGTGCAAAGACTGTGGAGATTTTATTTGCCCCTATATGGAGAATTAGTCTCGTTTGGAATCTTCACTGAGATTGTCTAGTTATACTTTTAATCATTAACTTTAGCTGTCTCACTTAGACTCACTACCTATTTTAAAGCTTTTAGGAAGCATTTTGGACATTAAATTATTGCAACCTTTCAGCTGTAACTAGGAAATTAAATTCAGTTGGGTGCTCATGCATTGATTTTGTCCTGATGTTCATTTCATCTGAAGATTATCTTGTTTCTTAAAGATCAAGGATTTTTTTTCTTGTTTGCTGATACTAGTGCACTCTCTTTCTCCTAACAATCCAGGGGTGGGATTTTCAAAAGAGCCTGTGACCCAGTACAGATAATACATTAACTTTAATTTTGCATCTTTTGACTAAAAGCTTCAAGTTCTGTGTAAAATGCCTCCAAGTGTCTCTCAGTTAAAGTAACAGTCACTTTCTTATGTGGTTTAGGCACTTAGGGCCAGATTTCCAAAGGTATTTAGGTGCCTAAAGATGCTGATAGGCACATAGTGGGTTTACAAAAGCACCTAAGCATATTAGGCACCTAACTCCCGTTGCAAGCCAATGAATTTAGGAGCCTAAGTACCTAAATCACTTTTGAAAGTGAAACTTAGGCTCCTAAATTACTTAGTCACTTTTAAAATTTTTATCCCTGGTGACTAAAGATCTAAGTAGTTTTCCTCATTCAAAATTTCATTTTGTTTAATAATTCAGCTTGGACAGATGATTCTGGGCAGATAACAGCCCGGTACTTTTGGAAACAACTTCTGCAGAAATACACAAACATTTTATTTAAAGATCTTCCCTGAGATGCCCTTTAACAGATCCAAAATAGAAATAAGTTTGTCTGTGTTCAAATCAAGCTGGCAAAACATACCCACTTTCTATTCTGTGGTAAATATATACTCTTAAGGTAGATTTTATTATTTTTTATTATATTTTAACTGCATCTACTGGCTGCTTCCCAATGTATATTTAAAAAGGCACAATCCATGCCTCAAGGAGTTTACAAACTAATTTCCAACATAACATAACAAGCGATCACTGAACAGTAGATAGAGGCACAGGAGGAAGTATGAGGCAACATCCTTAAGATTATGCAATTATTGGGTGAGACTAGCACTTTTTCAGTTAATACTATTTTTATTACTTTTTCAGTTGACTGAAATAAACAAATACATGACCATAGCCCCAATCCTCCAAACCTTTACACAATGCTTAAGTTTACATACCTGAATTTTCTGGCTCGGTGTTGGATTCCTATTTGTGGCACACTAGATGCTAAGTGAAACAAAATTAATGTTGCTCTAACCAAAGCTCACACTTGGCCACGAAATTAGAAGTATTTGCATCATCTTCGAGTCACGCATTTCTTTAAGTGCTCATACCTGCAACATTGCCAAGTACTTCATTTTATATGACTAAGATTCTAGCTGTAGTACCCCAAATACAGACACTGTGATTCATACTTTGATTGCCTAGAGAATGGATGACTGTAGTACAATATCCTTGTGGCTTCTCTTCTGTTTGTACAAAATGCTCAGTTAGGGCCTGATCCTGCAAACACTCCCTACCCTGAATAGTCCCAGTGATTTCATGAAAGTAACAGCCTGTATTAAATATTTGCAGGATATTAAATGTTTGCAGGATGGAGACCTTACTTTAAACAACTGAAACAGCAGTAGGTCATAATGCACGATGGAACTTGTAGAGTGCAGTAGCAAGGCCCACATGACAGTGGCTTTCTACAGTGCTGTAGACTTATAACCCGCCTTGCTGTGCACTAACTGACTGCAGGGACAAACCCTAAGAAAACAGAATGTATATAATGTTAGATTGTATCCCAATAGTGGCTTATTATGCAATCAGTTTCAAGAAATCTTACAACTTGCGTTTAAGATAAGAGCTTTCCCCTGTTTTATTAAATTGATTGACTGGTTCCCTAAGTTTTGGGGAGTTCTGTTCTTGCCAGATCTTTTCAGCACTGCGATCCCAAGATGAGGCAATTTAATGAAGAGTGGTTCAAAAATGGATATTAGCAAAAACAATGCATAATACTGATCTTCAAAAAAAGGAGAGGAAAAAAAAAGAATGAGACCTGGAACTCTGAATCTGAACACGCACAAATATGGTGCATGTTCAGGTTCTAGGTTCAGATCTTGCTCCAAACTTAATGGATCTGATCCATTTTGAATTATAAGTAATGTACATCTCCTTTAGCTGAGGCCAGACAGCCTCTTCAAGGAGTTTGTTGAACAATGTTGAACATTGTTGAACAATGTTGAAAGGAAGAGGGATAGCTCAGTGGTTTGAGCATTGGCCTGTTAAACCCAGGATTGTGAGCTCAATCCTTGAGGGGGCCATTTAGGGATCTGGGGCAAAAATTGGGGATTGGTCCTGCTTTGAGCAGGGGGTTGGACTAGATGACCTCCTGAGGTCCCTTCCAACCCTGAGATTCTATGATGTTTTAAATACCATGAAACTATTCCCTGAAAATCAGGATTAGAGGTATGAACCACAACAGATAAGCCAGGCAGTGCATTATGTGATGTGCAGGTAATGACAGCCAGTGAGGGTACACAATTAATTATTAGGCTACTAGTAGTAGTATCAAAACCACACAATAGCATGTGCTGGTTCTCTTAGAGAAGATCTGGTAATGATTCAATGCCCATTAAAATCAATGGAAAGAGTCCCATTGACTTAAGGGTAGAAATGTACTATGTTGTCCAAAATTGTTCCTTTAATACATGTAATATGGAATAAATATATCAAATTTATCAGCAAGATACATTAGTAATCAAGATGTGGTGTTAAGAATCTATGGGAAAAAAACTCAAGGCAAGGGCAGTGTAAAAGCTTTTTTTAAAAAGCAAACATTATTGACTAGTTAATTTATTTTATCAATAAGGCATTTATTACCCTTTGCACTACAGGGTTTTTTTTTTTCCTTCAGGAACAATAAATTTTAATTCAATGAAGTCTGTTGTGATGCTTTGCTAAAAAATATTTTCCAGTGAGACAAACTGCTTCTTAAAGTCCTCGCCCAGTGTTCGACATGCAGTTGAACTGTAGAAATTACAGACAAGTGACTGCTGTGCTGTCTTTTAATGGCTTTTTATAGCAAAAGAAACAAAGACCCTGCTTAGTGGAATGTCTGCTGCAGTTCTCAGAACTCATTCTTTCCAGAAGGTGTCATGACTGGGACAGGGGCAGTCAGAGCAGGAGTTGGGAGTCAGGCCAAATCAGGCACAGGAGGTCAGAGTCCGAGATGGGACAGACGGTAAACTGGGTATCGGGCATCAGGAGGCAGGCAGGGTCAGGTAACAGGTTACAGACAGCAATCAAATAGGGAAGTTGAGGACAAACCAAGGTTGGAAGTCAGAGTCTGGGGTCTGGAGCAAAAGCAGGCAGGCACTCTGTGTTGTAGCTCAGACTGCTCCCTTTCATGGCTTCCAGATTTATATTCTGGTATCAGCCAGTGAGGAGCTGCCACTCTGGTCCTGTGGGTAGTAGGCTCAGCCTTACATGGTCCTCCCATGGGAACCCAGCCTAAGCCTCCTGCGGTGATGCAGCGGAGTCAGCAACCCAGAACCTCCTGTGGTCCCAGGTTCTAATCAAAGGGGCTTGGTTGATCTTTCCTTGTAATCAGTAATAAACAAAGTACAAATGGCATGGTTACCTCAAAGGAGAAGACTGGAAAGGAAGACTGGAAAGGAAAGAGAATTTTTCCAAACTCTTCAAGAATCTCTCTCAAATCTCATCATTCTGACCACAATAGCACATCTTGGCATCCGCACTTTGGTTCCACCCAACCCTAGTGGTCTGCTACATTTCCTGCTGTCATTTATAAACACTTTCATTTCAAACAGTGTTCAACCTTTTTTTTTTTTTGGACTTCTCTTCTGAAATCACATTAGGGAGAACTTCACCCCTTAGCAGAGGGTCAATAATGACAAGGCCTATGCACCATTTATACCTTATTTTGAGAGTTTAACAGATTATCGTGGTGCATAAGCTTTGTGCTGGCCTTATGTATGGTGTGACTTTTACATTATGTGATTCTGAAGTATTAGACTTGTGCATGCAACAATAAGAGTTTCTCTCTTCTTAGACCTGCATGACAGACTCTGCTGGCCACTGTAAAGAGTATGGAAGACATATTTGAACCACTGACCTTAGTGTCAAAGGTTCTGGATTCCTTTACCAATTCATGGCTCCCTAGCTTCAGACACTCATCTTGTAGAGAATTGCACCTGCACCTGCACAGAGCCTCACTGACTTTGGTGGATCTCTACCCATGCACAACATGTTGCAGGATCAGTGTCTTATACACTGTAATCAAGTCAGCCCTTAATCTTCTCTTTGTTAAACTACACAGATTGAGCTCCTGGAGTCCATCACTGTAAGGCATGTTTTCTAATCCCTTAATCCTTCTTGTGTGTTTTCTCTGAACCCTTTCCAATTTATCAACATCTTTCCTGAACTGTGGGCACCAGAAATGGACACTATTCCAGCAGCCTTTGCACCAGTGTCATACACAGAGGTAAAATAACCTCTCTTCTCCTATTCGAGATTCCCCTATTTATGTATACGCAGACTGCATTAGCTGTTTTGGCCACAGTATCACACAAGGAGCTCCTGGTTAGCTGATTATCCACACCCCGCTTCAAATCTTTTTCAGAGTCACTGTTTCCCAGGTTAGAGTCCCCCATCCTGTAAGTATGTATATGTTTACAGTTAGCCATTTTAAAATGCATATTGTTTGCTTGGACTCAGTTTGCCAAGCAACCTAGATTGCTCTGAATCAGTGACCTGCCCTCTTAATTATTTACTACTCCCCCAATTTTTGTGTCATCTGCAAACTTTATCAGTTATGATTTTGTTTTCTTCCAGGTCATTGATAAGGATGTTAAATAGCACAGGGACAAGAACTGATCCCTGCAGGACCTTACTGGGAACAGACCCACAGATGATGATTCCCTGTTTACAGTTACATTCTCAGACCTACCATTTAGCCAGTTTAATACACTAATATGTGCCATGTTCATTTTATATCATTCTAATTTTAATCAAAATGTGATGCAACACCAAGTCAAACCCCTTACAACGGTCTAAGTATATTATGTCAAACTGTCACCTTTAATCAACCAAACTTATAATGTCATCAAAAAAAGATATTTATTATTCATAAAATATGTTGGAGGTTCTTTTTCTTTTCTTTTTTTTTTTTAAAGGGCTTCTCTTTTCTTCAGATTGTTTTTTATATTAGAAATACAGGCTTTGTCTATGCTCCAAGAGGGTGAGAGGAAGTGAAATGAAGTGATGACATCACCACCACCAAGAGATTGAAAGTTGAGCAATTGAGAGAGGAATAGACTATTAGTCATATTTGTTAACAATTTTTGTATTTATTTATTTGCTTATTTATTTTTAACCACATGGTTGCAATGACTGATATTCCTCCCTTTTCAACTAAGGCATGAGAGGTCACAGTAC
Source organism: Lepidochelys olivacea (assembly GCF_965140295.1). Lineage (NCBI taxonomy): Eukaryota > Metazoa > Chordata > Testudines > Cheloniidae > Lepidochelys > Lepidochelys olivacea. The sequence continues at coordinate 28,911,201 of NC_140415.1, forward strand.
ACATCCCTAAAACCTCACTGAAGGTCCTCCAAGAAAAACTAGGTGTGGACACTGACACTGATATAAACCAGGCTTAAAATTATTTAGTTTAAGTTGATTAGGAACAGGTTTAAGGTAAACCAAAATCAGCCACTCAGGCAAAAACAGACTTAACATTCCTGATATTTCCCATGGAAAAAACAAGCAGAAGAAAACCTTTGAAAAACAATCTTTCAGGCCTTCTTTATACCTCCAAAAGTAGCAAAAATAGCACAGTTTCTACTTTGAAAAAAGTCCCTTCACAGGTCACCATTAAACAGTAATCTCCAGCAGATATTGCCTCTCCAGTCATATTTCTAGCCAAGATCATAAGAAAAAAAACAGAGGTAGAACTCTGAGAAAGTTGCTGAATAACAAATATTCAATGCTAAAGCTTCAGCATCACTAGCTCAAACAGTACCTTGTCTTCATCTTATGTATGTTCTACATTTACATTTGTGATACAATTTCTTTGAGGGGGAAAAAAAAAAAAACCTGTAACAGGGCAGCCTGCCTCTTTAAGGGCCAGGAGGCCTGGGCCCCAACCAGCCTTCTTCAGTTAGCCTGGGGTAGCCAGCCCTCACTACATTTGTGCTGAGTGTTGGATGTAAGAGGAGGAAAGACCAGCAGTTGAGAGATATTGGTGAAGGGGGGCTGAAAGGCTGCTCTTGCATGGAGCAAAGAGCTTGACTTGTACAAGGGACTATTGGAGGACTGAAGGCAAGCTATTGTACTTGGGGACCCACCTGTGAGGAAGGGGGCTGAAGGTTGAGCCTGGCTGGACTGAGGATTCTTTTGTTTCATATGTTAGCTGGATTTGGACTATGCGATTATTACCCCAGAAAGGGTTGAATGCTTTAAAGTGGCTTGGCTGTGGGGGGCCAAGTTCCTTCGAGAGAGGGAATAGGATGAAATTGAGGCAAGGGTGCCTGCAGGGCCACATCTAGCCACAAAATGTGATCCAGAAGGACCTGCATTATCACAAGGCTGCTCTGTATGTCTGAGCTGTGACTATGGAGTCAGTCTTTCTGTTGGAAGAATATTATACTGCATGTACAGGGCCTTCATACTATGGTGATAAGTGTTCCAAAACTGCTTTGAGATAGATTCATAGAAATGGCTTATAAGAATTTCACAAGGTAATTATTTAATGGCCAATTCACTAATCTTTTCCAGTGGGCCTCCTCCTATGTGCTGTTAAAATCAAATGTCAAAAGAAGATAACCAAGTAACTTATGACTTCTCTTGTTCACTGCAGCAAGACAATCATGCTTTAATCTAGGGGAATGTTAAACGAAAATGAATTACATCAAATGTTTTACTTTCTAGGATGTTAAATATGCACAAATATTTGAAATAGTTGAAATTAGCATAGTTCGCCTTGCCAAAACTGTAGAAAAACACATTGTGAACATAACTAATGTTTTCACTAAATATGTATCATGTAGTGAATGCCTGCTGTTACAGCTCTTGTCTCAGCCTCTCATTCTGCTCTCCAACAGTAATTAGCAATTTTTGTTTAGTACAACTGGCTTCTAATTTAGGAAAAGTGTGGTTCTCAAGAATGGACTTCCAGTGAGTTGGAGACACATGACAATAAGATTTGTCTTTCTGGATCAGATTACTGGTCCTTCCTGCCTTCAGCAGAGACCAATGGCTGATGCTGTAGAAAAAGGTGAAAATGTATGTACCCACTTGTACTCCTTAATACCCTTTTTTCACACCTTAACATCTTCTCTTCACACCTGGATTTTCTTAAACCCTGAAAAATTCACATTAGACTTATATTAGAGTCTTTATTCACCTTGCTTATGGGTATAGCTGTGGCCGTTGACTCTTATCAGCTACAGTAATGAATTCTACAAGTTGACGATATGTTGCATAAAACAGTTTAGTTTTCTTTAATTCATTCTTTCTTTCCCCTTGTTCTCTAATTATGTGATAGGTTAAAAAGAAAGCTTTACTGGTCTTTAATTTACAGGATCTCACTTTTCTATAGAGTTGTGTAAAAAATGGACATCACAGTCCTGAAAGTTCTGCTTATTCTAAAGTATTTAAAAGTTTATTTTCAAAAGTTTCTACATAGTTTAAGAGTACAAGTCCCATTGAATTTCAATTTCAATTAAGCTTGTGCTCCTAGATCACTTAAGTGTTATTGAAAATCCCAACTGAAGTCAGAAATGTTTCATATGTAATCATGCAAAAAGCAATGCCTCTTCATCTATAATGATGAAGGTTCAAATTTTTCTTTTTCTCCTATTCCACAATTTGCTCCTGTCCCCTAATTGTCATTTATGTTTCTGAGTACAGGATTTTGTTAAGTTCCCTGAGCTGTGGTTAAAGATTTCTCCCTCACGTGTATGCAGCATGCGTTTCCCTTCCTTACATTTTAGCTGTGGAAAATCAAGGAAATTAGCCTTCTGCTCTCAGTTTTAGAGGATTTTTTCCTTCTAGTAAATTAACTATGAAAGTTCCAAAATGAGATTTAAGATTTTGGACATTAGAGTCTACATTTTCTGAACCAGTTGCTAGTTTTGCAACTACCATGCCCTTTTATCATCAGAACTCTTCCTTTTTTGAGAGAATGTTAGCTATTAGTATTGAGATAAAATTGCCTTTAGAAGATTTTTTTGATAGCTTGAATGTTATTGTTTTAGAAAAAGATATGATGCAAATTGAAGTAATCTTGTCTGTGCAATCTGATTACAGTGTTCAGATTGTACTTTTTATTAACATTTTGAATATATGCTATTTTTGTCTTACAGCTTCTGTTTCCCATTACAAAGTAAAACTGAAGAATAGCAAGTTTATCTTAACCAAATGTTATGAGATCACAATGTTGCTCTTTTTCCTGTAATCCGGTTTACATGGATATTTGGCTTGTCCTAAACAAAGTATGTCAGTCATGTCCAACCCAATTTCTCTTCTTCAGCTCCATTGCAGTTTGAGAAAGGAAAGCATGTAACTGGGATTCTGAAGACTAATTAACAAGATTAATAAGGCTTGGTCTACCCTACAGAGTTAGGTCGACATAAGGCTGCTTATGTCAACCTAACTATGTCAATGTCTACACTTCAGTCTTGCTCCCACTGATGGTAAGTGCCCTACTACGCTGACATAATAACTCTACCTCCACGAGAGGCATAGGGTTTATGTTGGTGTCGTTAGGGCAATGCAGTCATTCCTTACATCAGCTGTTGGTTGTCTTGTCAATTTCAGGACTCCCCAGCTTGGGCTGCCACCCAAGATCTCTGCTGCATCCCCCACCCCCCACCGGTGTCCTGGCTTCCCCCTGGGAGCATGGCAGCTGACTGGACTCCAGGCACGGATCTCCCTATTGGAGGTGAGGTGCCCCGGGCAGCTGCCCCCCTGCTCCCAGCTGGGAGCGGGAGGCAAGGAGCCCTGGGGGGCAGCTGGGCTCCCACCGGGGAGCTGCTCAGACCTGAGAGCCCTGGTTCTCGGCCTCCCACATTTCCCCTCTTCAGTTGGTGGAAGCACTCCTGGTGAGGATACACACCAGCAACAGAAGGAAGGTAGCGTGGACATCAGCCCTAAGAGTTGTGGATGCATACAAATCTCCGTGAGGCCATGTTTCCTGCTCTGCACCACATCCTCATCTGTTATAAGTTAGTGAGCTCCATTGGTTATGCCAACTTTACATCATCTCAGAACTTGGCCCTCCATAATCTCATGATGTGATATAAAGGCTATTTGTAGACAACTACAGTCATTGGAAGTTTTTCCATTGACTTTTGTGTGAGTAGCATCATGCACTATAGGTGAAATCTGTGAAATTCACTCCACTGCAGAGGGCCTAGATGAATAAATTCTGATCACTTTTCAAAACTAATGTCTAATCAAATACATTTAATATGAACAAAATCATCCACACTTTAAAAAGGAATGACAGGGTAATATTTCATAATAAGTGTTCTGTTGTAGCAATAGTTATGGCTAAGTTAGAAAGCCTCCATTCTAACTCTCCTGTTCTACTGGCCCTGTAGTGGTGCCTCAGGCTCAGGCTTGGAGGGAGGCCACTCTGTGTCGTGCATCAGGCAACAAACATCAGGCAACATTCAATTCACGGTCTATCTCTCTGGGTGGAGCAGAGCAGGAAGTAGGCTCTTGCCTACACCTGGCTAAGGCAGCCAGAAAATTCAGTCTTGGCCCACAGTCTCCTGGCTGGGGCAAGCCACAAACAAAGCATAGGCCTTCTGGCCTACGGGTGAATAGGCCACCACTCCTGGGGTGGGGTTGGTAGCAGAGGGTAGGGGGACCCAGACCCACCCTACTTCCCCAGGTTCCAGCCCAGGGCCCTAAAGATGGCAAATGGTTCTGCCACTGGGTCAGTGGGGATCCCACCAAAACACACTGACTCCTGCTCTGGTAACTAAACCAGACTAAAGTCTGGTTTTCCTGGGCTACTTCCTACCTCAGTCTGGGTAGAGGGTTCCGTAGCCCAAGGGTCCTCCATCTCCTTGGAGTACACTGTGCAATGCAGTCCTAGCAACTCCTCTCCAGGGTCAGTCTCCTCCAGGGCAGGGCACTTCACAGCACAGGTTCATCTCTACAGCTCTGCAGAAGGGGTGGAGATGTCTGCCTTCTTCCCCGACTCCAGCCCAACTGAGCTGCAGGGCTTGCCTTTTCTACTTCCTGCCATGCCCCTCTGTTTCTGGCACAGAGAGCTGGGCTGGCCCGGCTCCACCCACAAGGGGGAGGGTAGTGGTCCCTTGGGGTCAGGCTATACTACTCTGCCTCACTACAGGCCCTCTTAAGCATATTTTGATTCTGAGGTATGAAGGTGTCAAAAATATTTGTGATAAAGTTAGGAGAAAGATGATCAGTGTGTAGTTTCCCGAAAGTACATAACAGGTGAAAATAAATAACATATGAATTATATTCTGCTTCTTGTCTTTGGAAATCTCCAAGGCTCAGCTACAGGGTCTTTTCCATTTGCTTTTCAGATTCTTCCTGGAAACATCAGAAATATATTTATTTAATGCAATTTTAAATTACCCATCAGATGAATCACTACATCTAAAATGCTGTCAGAAGGGGCATTATGAAAGGCATCAGTTTGCATAAGATCCCTTAAGTGCATAGTCTTCAAAACCAAAATTCATATAGTTTCACAAGGGGATAGTTGGAACTGGAATGTAAGTGATTGAGTAATGAAGACATTAAAAAAACCGCTCAGTAATTTGGCTTCAATGGAAAGTTATTTTCATAAGACATAAAAATTGTTATATTAATAAAGTACAAGGGATACATATTTTATTTATTATTCATATTCCCTTCACAGTAGAATTGGAAGCACATATCCAAATCCATTAAAAACCTATTGAACTTCATAGGTTCACACTTTGGGAAAGATTGGTTCCATATGTAAAGAATCATCAATACTGAAAGACAAAACATGTTTTAAGCTCTCACCCATGACGATATTGGTGAATTTAGGGTTCACCCATCTCTCTAGCATAGCTGATGAGTGTCAGCTTCATTACAAAAGGGCCAGATTCTGGGAAATGCTTAGGCATCCCTGCCAAGTTACTGAGCTTCCCCTACTATCACCAGCAGGAGAGTGAATTTGTGTGGGGGGGTGAAGGGTGAGAAAACCTAGATTTGTGCTGGAAATGGCCCACCTGATGATCACTTTAGATAAGCTATTACCAGCAGGACAGTGGGGTGGGAGGAGGTATTGTTTCATATTCTCTGTGTATATATAAAGCCTGCTGCAGTTTCCACGATATGCATCTGAGGAAGTGAGCTGTAGCTCACGAAAGCTTATGCTCTAATAAATTGGTTAGTCTCTAAGGTGCCACAAGTACTCCTTTTCTTTTTGATAGAAGTGTTCCCTTCAGAAACGGCCTTGCAGGCCCTACCCAAAATATAATAAAAACAGTGCAAGTAGAAATCAGGAGAACAAGGAGATTGGGAAGAAGAGCCTGAAAGAGGTCTGAATGAAGGTGGGGAGAGAGAATATGTGTTAATGTTTCCTTATTCTTGCATGTTTCATGTTTTGTTTTTGCATTTTCATAATCTTTTTTTTTACCTCAGCTGCTGGTTTTCTTTTGCTGTGATTTCACTGTGACACAGAGGCCCACTGGTGGTTCACTACCCTGTGTCAGAGACTCTTGTAAGGCCTGAAATACTACACATCACACACTGTTGCCATGGCATATATCCAAATCGAGTTACTCAGTGATCGTTACTATTCTTGCATGGTGTATGTCTGGGGTGCCTACAAAGAGCTATAAATATGTGTTAGAATTAAGGTCTTAAAATGTGCCTGAGCCACACCTGTTCCAGAGAAAGGAATGTGGTTCCCCCTGCTTGAATGTATTTCTTATGTAAATTAGGTAAGTTGTCATCAAAGACAAAGAAAAGCACATTTACGTGCAAGGTAAACAAAGCCAAAAAGAGAACAAGTGGGGAAAGATGAATACTTAACAGTTTCAATGGGGGATGGAGACTGAATCCGGAGAGAGCTTTCCTGCCTCTTGAAGCAGGGTCAATAAACCTTAGAGGACAGCAGGAGAAAGAAGCTCGGTCTACTTAGTTTTCAAAGAATACATTTCAAAGATTTACTGGGCTATAAAGCAGGGAGGCTGAACCTCAAATGATAAGCAGTGACAACGCCCCTTACTGGTCTGGGTTGAACCCAAAAGAATCACATTCACCTATTCAAATAAGTCAATAGAGCTTATAGAATAACTAAATGTCAAACAAACAAACAAACAATCTGATTGATAAGTACTTTTGTGAATAAAACGGAAGATTTTAGTTAGCAGTGATTCATGGGATCACAGTCCTCAAGACTTGCAAGTATTTAGACAACCCACAGTATTTATGAAAATGTTCACGAACCCCAAAACATTCACAAATTTTAGTACAAGTGATTGTTCGTTCAAAAATTTGTAGTGGAAGTCTGTTAATTTATTATTCACAATTCTCTTGTTTAATAATCTTCTGTAATCCAGTAACAATACCATGTGAATCAGGTGACCAATGGCATAGCACAAATAATTATTAGTAAATGAACAGTACACAAACAAAGGGCTTAAAATAGTACACTCAAACTATTCATTGAATAATTATGAATAACTCGGTTTCAGAGTAGCAGCTGTGTTAGTCTGTATCCGCAAAAAGAACAGGAGTACTTGTGGCACCTTAGAGACTAACAAATTTATTTAAGCATAAGCTTTCATGGGCTACAGCCCACTTCATCGGATGCATGCAGTGGACAATACAGTAGGACGATTTTATATACACAGAGAACATGAAACAGTGGGTGTTACCATGCACACTATAATGAGAGCGATCAGTTAAGGTGAGCTATTAGCAGCAGGAGAGTGGGGGGGGGGGAGAAAACCTTTTGTAGTGATAATCAAGGTGGGCCATTTCCAGCAGTTGACAGGAACGTCTGAGGAACAGTGGGGTGGGGGGGAGGGAATAAACATGGGGAAATAGTTTTACTTTGTGTAATGACCCATCCACTCCCAGTCTTTATTCAAGCCTAAGTTAATTGTATCCAGTTTGCAAATTAATTCCAATTCAGCAGTCTCTCGTTGGAGTCTGTTTTTGAAGTTTTTTTGTTGTAATATTGGGACTTTTAGGTCTGTAATCAAGTGACCAGAGAGATTGCATTGTTCTCTGACTGGTTTTTGAATGTTATAGTTCTTGACATCTGATTTGTGTCAATTTATTCTTTTACGTAGAGACTGTCCGGTTTGGCCAATGTACATGGCAGATGGGCATTGCTGGCACATGATGGCATATATCACATTGGTAGATGTGCAGGTGAACGAGCCTCTGATAGTGTGGCTGATATAATTAGGCCCTATGATGGTGTCCCCTGAATAGATATGTGGACACATATCACATTGGTAGATGTGCAGGTGAATGAGCACATCTCTTGACTGTCATGACACTCTTGAAAGATTTTGATATTTCCTGCTTGTGGGTAAACCAGAAATATATAAACAACCTTTCTCACAATGTTTTTGCATTTATGCCAGTAAGGATCACCAGGAACTGTGGAGGCATGGAGTAAAGAGGAAGATGGTAATGAATTAACCTAGGGGACTGGACAACAAAATGTCAGATGAAATTCAATGTTGATAAATGCTTAGTAATGCACATTGGAAAACATAATCCCAGCTATACATACAACATGATGGGGTCTAAATTAGTTGTTACCACTCAAGAAAGAGATCTTGGAGTCATTGTAGATAGTTCTCTGAAAACATCTGCTCAACGTGCAGCACCAGTCAAAAAAGCTAACAGAATGTTAGGAACCATTAGGAAAGGGATAGATAATAAGACAGAAAATATCATAATGCCACTTTATAAATCCATGATACCCCCACACCTTGAAACTGTGTGCAGTTCTGGTTTCCCCATCTCAAAAAAGATATATTAGAATTAGAAAAGGTACAGACAAGGGCAACAAAAATTATTAAGGGTATGGACTGGGACTTTTCAGCTTGGAAAAGAGACAACTTAGGGGAGGATATGCTAGACATCTACAACATCATGAATGGTGTGGAAAAAGTTAATAAGGAAGAGTTATTTACTCCTTCATGTAATGCAAGAACCAGGGTCACCCAATGAAATTAATAGGTAGCAGGTTTAAACAGAAGGAAGTACTTCTTCACACAATGCCCAGTCAACCACTGGAACTCATTGCCAGGGGATGTTGTGAAGGACAAAACTATAACAGGGTTCAGAAAAGGATTAGATACATTCATGGAAGACAGGTCCATCAGTGGCTATTAGCCAAGATGGGCAGAGATGCAACCCCATGCTCTGAGTGGCCCTAGTTTCTGAGTGCCAGAAGCTGGGATTGGATATCAGGGGATGGATCACACAAAGATGGCTGTGCTGTTCATTCCCTCTGAAGCACCTGGCTTTGGCCAGTGATGGAAGACAGGATATTGGACTAGATCGACTGTTAGTCTTACTCAGAATATCGGTTCTTATGTTCTAGTTCATTTTGCATCTCTGCAAAGGTTTCATTCAGGTTCAGTTCAAAAAGGGATGGACAGTGGTATAAGATGAATATCTAAAATGATTGTCCTCACTGATGTAAGTAGGGTCTGAATGAGCTCTCCTCTGACATCTATTGATGATCTGGGGGGAAAGACTTCAGGAGCAGACTGTGTTTGCATAGACACACCTACTCTGCCAAGGCGCACAGCATGATGGAACTGCTTTGCCAAAATGATCACTTTTGGGTGGTGTAGGGTTACAAATCACTTTAGTGTCGGGGTAATGAAAGGTTGATATCCTTATTGTATGAATAAAGGGCAGCAGAACAGTACTTAGCCTCCCCTAATTGAGGTGGTCACCCTAAGCCAAATTTTACTTACTAAACAAGTTGTAGAGATGCCAAATCCCAGTGGGGGAGGAGAGTAGATGGGGATAGGTAGGTGTTCCTACTTGGTCTTATGATGCTGCCTAAAGCGTTCTAGGCATTATTTGATCTGTTCCTCTCTAGCATGTAATGACAGCTGATTAGACTCAACTGAGAGTCCTTCTTTGTGGTTGGTGATTCTGAGAGCTAAGATAACTGCTGAGCATGTCTAGAAGCTAAGTCTTAGGCCTTGTGTGGGAAGAGTGAAAGACAATACAGATACTGCACACGCTGTGAGGTCCCCCACTACCTGCTGAAATCACTAAGAGCTAGGTTGAGTGGTGGAACCTCAGAATGTGACATTGCGGGAGCAGCAAGCAGTGGTGGCTAGTGGCAGCAAAGAGACAGTGGCCAGTGGTGGCAGAGAGCGGTGGTTGAGAGATGGTGGCCACCGGCAGCAGCAGCAATGAGTCAATTGTAGAGGCAGTAGCAGAAGCATTGCTCAGTGCCCTCTCCTCTCTCCTCCCCCACCCAGAATGGGAAGTGAATCCTATGAACGTACCTCTGGAACTCTGGGTCTTCGCTAACCAAGGACAACCAACTGTGAGTGGGGTGCAACTGAAAGGGTGGTGGTTAAAGGGACATTCATTTGTTGGACTTTCCCACCATGAAACTGAGGCAAAGGACCCTGCCCAACACACTGTGGATTTGAGTTTACTTATGGTCACAAGCTTTTCGAATGTGGTTTGGTGTTTTCCCAGATTAATGCTTGGTTCCCTCTCCCTTTTAATAAAAATTCTCTTTTATTATACACGCACACAGTGCTTTCAAGTGGGGAAGTATTGCCTCTTAGAGGCGTCCAGGGGTGGTGTTAGGTTTTTCCCTGGTTACTGGGTGGGGGCGTAAGCCTGTTCTGTTTTGTATTGTTAAGAGGAGCCCCTAGATATTGAACCTGGTCCTTGCTGCTGACTCCGCCTGGCAGAAGGGTTACATTTTAATAAATCTTATGTTTCAAGGTTTAAACTAATCTCTAAATATTAAGGACTTGTAGATTTAATATGGAAGCACATGATCACACATCTCTCTAACGTGAGGTTTTTGTACATTCCTCTGAAGTATCAGGTGTTGGCCTCAGCTGGAGACAAGCTACTGGACTAGATAGACCTCAGGTCTGATCTAGTCCTGCAATTCTTATATTCCTTTGACGTCTAACCTGTATTTTGGGGATTTTCTTCAATTCTTTCTTCCTAAGTACTTTCTTCCTAAGATTAAACCATAATAGCACAGACTGGGAGTAAGTAAAGTTCTTTGCAGAGATACTCTGTTATAGCCCAATGATTGTGATTTGATCTTACTAAACCTCTTTGGTTAGATTTTTACAAACTAGGGGTGGTTTGGATTCAAACTCCATTTTACCTGAATAACCAAAGTTCTGGATGGGGACAGGGTTCACTAAAAGGTTTCAATCTGAGCTGATTTCTAGCTGTTATCTGTAAGAAGAAGGCTGAATGGTTTTGCATCACAGGGGTTCATGAAACAATTTACTTCTCTTTCAATCCACGCAGATTCACATGGCCTGATGTTTCAGATTCAAATAAGCCAAGCAAAAGAAACAATCCTTGAAGAGAGGCCTAGTTGAAATTGCCAGGCTCCATCCGCTTTGTGCTGAAATCAGCGTATGTCTAGTTTCTGTGCAAAACCATAACTTGGTTCAAGTTTGCTTAAAACTGAGCTGATGATAGCAGGAAAGATTCATGAACTTTAAAGAATCTGATGTGAGGTTTTAATAAAAGCTTTAAACTAAGTGAGTTTCATGTGGCTCAGGGTTTTGTTGCAAACTGATTGAGTAAACTGATTTCTAAAGAAACATGCCATTTTTTTATTTGTTTCCTCCTAGTGAAATTCACCTGTGCCATCCCACTCAATTTCCTTCTCCCATGATGGGGTGTTTACCCCCCACTTGCTCTGAAGGCATTAATGTAAGCTAAGAAGGTGACCAATTAACCAGACAGGCTATAGCTGAGGGGAATCAGATGGTTTAAGTAATACCCTGACTGAATAATGAGGTAGTCCAGGTAAGGAGGAATAAGCTGGGCTGGATTTATAAAGATAGGAATTTAGCAGCAGAGAAGAGGCTCCAGGGAAATAGTCTGTAATCACTCTCTGGGATAAGGGAGGTGTGTTTGGGGGCTACAGAGCCAAAGCCGCCTACAGTTACTTCCTGGCAGGAGGGAGTTTAGAGATGGGGATGTTTAGAGAAGGGGGAAGCTAGAAGGCTAGGAAAGGCCCAGGGAAGGGATAGTAAGGTCCAGAATGGAACAGACATTGGATGCTGATTAGAGGATAGAATAGATCTGGTGTAGTAGGTAGGCTTTGAAAATATTTTTTTTAAGTTTAATGGGTATTTTTGGCATTCTTCACAACTGAAAATACCTCATTCAACAAAGCACTGCCTTTTTTCAAAGTGGCGGCCTCCTCCTATTGCTCTCGCTCCCACTCAATGAGAGTGAGGCTAGCTACAGAGTGGCCATTAGCAAAAAGGCCCTTCCCATTACTCCCAATGAGAGTGAAACCAGCTGCCTTCAGGGAAGATGATGCCCCACCGCCACCTTCTGTACCATGCTGCAGTTTGTTACTTAGTATCTCTTGACAGGAGTAGCACTGACTGGGAGAGCCAGCCCACCTTCTGGCACCCAAACAGTCAAGACACATTTGTTTGGGGGTTTTTTGTATGGTGGGTGGGGACAGTCACACTTCCCAGTGATTCCTTGGGAAATCTGCAGGGGCAGAAGAGAAGTAGTGCTCACTGAAGATCCAGAATGGATGTGGTGGGACTAGCCAGGAAGGGAAATAGACTATCCTGTCCTCCAGAGACAAAAAGATTATTTACAGTGTGGGGGATACAATATGTGGTAAAGGGAACATCTATAGCAGTGAAAGATGGGGCAGGAGCATATCAAGACTACGGGAGGAAGAGTGCTTAGTGATTAGGTTTTGTAAAATCTAAACTTCTAAGGAAACCATCAAGAGGTGATTGCTGCCCAACCCACATGAACCCAGTTGAGTTGTGCTCTATCAATATAGCTCACAGGAACTGAAAACCAATAGTGCTCACACATCACTAATCATCAGTCTATTACATAGGTCAGTATACGCTAGCAAACACTTGACCTTCCAAAGATGAATTACAAAATGACTTTCCTTTTCTATTTTTAGCCCTCTAATATCATAAAAGGAAATAGCTGACTAGCAGCAGGACAGATATGTGATATCACTCAGATTCATGTTCTCTATTAAGAACTTCCTCATAACTAACACATGTATTTCCTTCTCTGTGTTTTGTACTTCATCACTTTCAGAGGGTCACGGAATTTCCCTCCAGTGGGTGCTAGAGTGAGCAGTTGTGAAAAGTTATATATTTGATCTTATTCCTATTAATTTCAGATCTACTATGGAGAAACCAGAATAGAACTTTCCACTAGAGGAGCAGTCCCTGTTGCAGGATGTAAGAGATAAGAAAGTCTCCTGCAAACACTTAGGAACATTCATAACTATTCACTTGAGTAGTTGTTGAAATCAATGGGACTACTTGTGTGCAAAACTACACATGTGCCAAACTGTTTGCAGAATCAGGGCCACCCATAGGGTGATATGTAACTATGGAATCACACCAGTGACTTTGTAAGGTGTGCTGTATGGCTGCTCTTTATCGCCAGGAGAGAGCTCTCCCAGTGACAAAATAAAACCACCCCCAATGAGGGGCAGTAGCTTTATCTACAGAATCACAGCTCCCATTTAAGTCTTCTTTTCATTGCCAAATTAATATAAAGTGGCTTTATTGTAACTGAAGATCAGGCACATGAGTAATTTGTTCAGTGCATTCCACTTATTTTTCTGTTTGAATTATTGTAATCAGATGGCAATTTTCTCAGATTTATTAGTTATTTGAAATAGTCACAAAATAGTTTTGCTGACTGATTCTGGGTCTGTAGTAAATTCACTAGCAGTTCATTGTGAGATTTTATATTAGTAGAGCTGGTAAAAAAAATTAGGAAAAAACATTTTAACAAAAAAGGATAATTTTAAAGTTAGAGATGGCGATGAAAAGTGTAATTCAAAAACCAAGATATAGAAAATGTTGACCATGTATCAATGCAAGCTGCTTTGATTGGGTGTGGTCACGTAGTATGTTTCTGGTGCTTGACTGAATGAGCCATGACTCTTGGAATCAGATTTCTGCTGCGAAAATGTGTGAACACAAGTTTGCAATTTGTTTTCCATGTGTATTTGGCAATATTTGCTAAAAATGTACCATTTTGGTGAACATTCTTGTCAATAAACTCATTTCTTGGAAATTCAAAAATTCAAATGAATAATTCACAGAATGATTTTTGCAGTACTCACCACAGCTGTATTCATGACTAAAAAGCTTAGAACATTTTTAAATGGGAAAAGTATATTCGTTTTCACCCTCTCTATACTTATTCATGGAGGCTGCAGAATGACTGAAATGATCCTGCTCAAACTTTATGAAATAATCTCTTTTGGGGGCAGAGATCAGGCATGGAAAGTGCCACCCCCAGAAGATCATTTTTCTGGAACTTAGGAGCAAGTGGAGAGTAGAGGTTTTAATGGAAATGTTTGGAATTTTGTGTGTGTGTATGTTGTATATACTTTATGAATCAGTGAGGGAGATCTTTTTCTCTTTCTCTCCATGATCTTTGCTCCTCTTCATTAGGAGATAATGAGATCTACTATTATTATAACCTGTACGGTATAACCACTCTGTACCATTACCAGTCTTTTAAGAGAGAACCCAATCACTGAGCCTATGTACCTGCAAGTCTAGTCACTGTTTCTAGCTTTGGTTTTATATGGTGAACTCCCAGGCTCTTGCTTAATCTCCCAATCTTCACCTATGGGGCAGGGCCCTGGCTGACCTGCATCTCCCATGACACACCCAAAGCCATGTGACTCCTCTGACGCACCACAAAGCTTGATCAGCTTGAGTTGCATTGCATTGTGAGAGATGTAGTTCTCCAGAATGCAGAGAAGACAATGGGGTCCTGAACTACATTTCCCATAGGGCAAGAGAAATGCAGTTTAATGTCTGACTCAAAACAAAGCATTTCAGGTCAATTCAAGAAAACAAAATGAAACCTTGCTACTTTAGGAATGTCAATCTTTTGTTTCTATCAAAACATCAAAAGGAAATGTGTGAACATTTCTGAATTGAAATTTTTGGGAATTTCCATTTCTCAAAAAAAAAAAAGTCCACATTTTTTCCATTTGGGGCCAAAAGCAAAATGTTAAAATGTCAGAATTTCCCACAGGACAGAAATTCTGAATTTAGCTCAGGTCTACTCTTAAAGCACCCAAGAGTTACAGCTCATTGACAACAACAATAGTGCTGAGATGCACCCTCCCTTAACCTGCCGTCACCTTTTCTGTGAGTCTGTGGTAAATGAGCATGTCGGGCTGGGCAGAGTCTCTCCTGCAAGTCCTTCTCATATCTGGCAATGGTCAGCCCCCCTGCATGAGCAGAACCCTGTCATGATCAAATTGAGACCCTCCATTCTCCCTTCCCCCTCCCTGCCTCCTGTTTCATGGGGGTGGGACAGCAGAGAGTCAGGGAGACTGGGTTTCCAGTGTCTGAAAGCCCTGGGTGGCTTAGACTCCTGGCTCCATGGCAGGGACCCTGGAAATCCTGGCATGGTGGGACTTGCTCCTGAGTTGTGCACTGTGGAAATCCAGAGTCTCCAGCCCCTCCAGAAATCCACATGGCAGAGCAAGACTGACTTCAGTCCCAGTGCTGATATTTACATTTGTAATACAACATGAGTTCGTAATTGCATATAGATAAGTCTCACCCACTCTGTCACAGTTATAACTAAAGCCAGGGCTTTAAGGTTGCTTGTTTCTGTTCTCTTTGTTGCCACTGCTTTGGGACCCATTTAGTCCCTCTGTTTACTTAGCTAGAAAGTGATTGTAATAATGCTTAGCTACCTCACAGTGACGCTTAACTGATGTTTGTAAAGCACTCGGTAGACATGGAGGCACTATAGACGTGCAGAGTGATGATAATAATTGACTGATTATTGGATTAAATACAAGAGTTAGGCCCGGTCTACATCACTAACTAACAGCAGTAGAACTAGGTCGCTCAGGGGTGTGAAAAATCTATATGTTTGAGCAACAGTTATACTGACCAAACCCCCAGCATAGGCAGGGCTATGTCAATCTGAGAGCTTCTCCTGTCCACATAGCTACTGCCTCTTGTGGAGATGGATTAACTATGCTGATGTGAGAAGCTCTCTTGTCGGCCTAGTAGTGTCTTCACTAAAGCACTACAGCAGGGCAGCTGCATTGGGGCAGCTCTTTAAGTGTAGACCCATTCTCAGATCCTGCTGGGGGATAATTCCCCCATGGCAGGTACTGCAGAAGACAGTCATAAGTCTGCTCTCTGAGCAAGCATGACTTGATGTAGGAAGCATGCCAAGGATGGGGCTATGGGTGGGAGGGCTATACCTGGGACCAAGTTGCAGCCCATAGCACTGCAGAGATTTCAGGCAGTACTGTGGTCAATAGGGCAGCCTGGAGTAGCTGCCACAACTTATAGAGGCTCCCAGATCTATTAAGTTATGCTAGGGACCTTGCAGTAGCCCAAGGATGTGAGGGTCATAGATGTCTTAAAGCCACCCTAGCCCCTTTGCCCATAGGCTGGAAAGTCTGTGGAAAAGATTCTCCAAAAATTGTCCCTGTCTGTAAACTGAGAATAGGACAATCACCTACATCGTTCCATTTTTGTCAGGTCTATAAAAAATAATTTTTCTACCGCTGCATAGTAGAGGTGGGGCTGGTAGCAGCACCTATTATTACGGTTGCCCAACACTTCCAATTATAAGACCCTGTTTTCTGTTGCTTTTAACTTTGTCAAACTTTAACCATTTGGCCCAATATTTTTCTTGCTGGATGTCTGCCTCAGGCTGAGTCATACTGGAAAATTTCGGCCAAAATGGTTCAGCCATTTCTGAGAATGAGGGTGGGAAACCATTGTTGTTTTGCCAATGGTAAAATTCTTGTGCTCTTTCTTTGAACATCTCTACTGCCCGCATGCTTTGGAGCAGGAACAAGAAATTTGGGAAAGGGAGGACTTTTGTGGCAAGGATGTGCCTGTTGCCATCCCTGTGAACATATGCCCAAATTTGGCCACGTGATAAGTCTTTGGAAAAAACCCCACCTTTCATATACTTGGCAGAGGCTTGCTAGATACTTGCAGCTAAGTTTCCATCTACACTGGGCATGTTTTGGCCCAGAGCTGAGCAGGACTTTACCTGCAATTGCAGCTCTGGACTGCTGCAGATCATGTCAGGTCTGGCATTGGAATGAAGAGCAGGAAGATTGTCTCTCCTGTGCTCTCAATGGCTTTCCTGCTGGACACAAGCACCATGGAGGAAGAACCTGCCTGATTTGAACGCAGAGGGAAAAGAGTCAGGACTGGGGCGAGGGAGGGAGGTGGCAAGGGGAGCAGATTGGGACAAGAAGCCTGCAGGGACTGGGACTGCAAGCTGATGAGGTGGAAGAGGGTAACTGAGACTGGAAGTTTGTGGGGGGCCACTAGGAGCTGGGTGAGGGAGAACTGGTACTATTGGGCAAGGACAGGGGAGGCAAACAGGCAGACTGAGATCCAGGCCAGGTTTACACTACAAAGTTTTGTCAGCATTGCTATGTCAGTCAGGGGTATGGATAAACCACACCAGCATTGACATAGCTATGTCAGCAAAACCCCCAGTGTAGATGTAATTACGTTGACAGAAGCAACAGGCAGATGGTGTGACTATGCTAACAGAAAAAACTCCTTCTGTCTGCATATGCTTCATCTACTGGAGGGAGCTATGCAGTACAGCTGTATCAGCAAAGCCTGTATAGTGCAGATTAGCCCCAAACGATGAGCTGGGGGAGCAGACGGGGCCTGGCTGAGCAAGGATAATGGGACTTGGAACAATGGAGTGGCGAAATTAGGTGGTGGGAAGGGAGATAGATCTGATGAGCAACAAGGGTGCAGAGTAAGCACTGGCTGAGTAAAGAGACAGGGACGAAGAGCTGAGGGAGTGTGGGGAGGGCACAGTAGGTGATCATGTGATTAAAGACTGTATCATAATGTGTATGCACAAGGGACCTAAATTAAGGTTGCACTGAATTCTGGCATTTCCTAACTTTGGAGTGTTTAACTTAACAACATTAATAACATTCTTCTAACTGTGCGTGTGTGTGTGTGTGTGTAATATAAAGTATGATAAAGGCCAGACACTGGGGGAGATGGCAATAGAATTCAGGAGTGCCTAGATCCCAGCCTGTACTCATTCTTCCAAACTGTGTTGCTTCTGACAAAACTTTTATCGTGAACACTTTGTAAGGTTTAGCAAACCCAGGCCGGTATGCCATACTAGCAAGCTATTTATAGCCAGTACGGCATAGTGGAAAGACACAGCAGCAGCCCGGATGGAGTTCTGTTCCTTTTCCCACTGGCAGGGGTAGCAGCTGGAAAATGAGCAGAATGCCGCCGGCAGCTCTACCGCCCCCCAGTCCTGTTTCCAGTGCAGCAGGAGGAGGACCGAGCCCCAAACCCCACTCCACCCCAGGTAACATGGGATGGATGTGGGGAGGGGATGGAAAGAGCCTGGGGGCCCCAGGCTGGGGGTAGGGCAATGAGGAGTCACATGGAACGTCATGTGGGGAGGTCACGTGCTCCCCTTAGCTGGTGCCCCGCCCCCGGTAAGACAAGGGTTTTATTTGCACCACTGAACAAATCATATATGTTTTTGCAAATTTAGATCAAGCTGAAGCATTTTACTATGCTCCCAGTGTTCTAAATTGTCTCAGATTGAGCCAAACCACCTAACAGCAAATCCTAATGAGCATATATGGGGGGAAAAATATTCGGCATTCCTAACTTCACATCTTCTGAACAAATTTTCCTTCAAACTTTACTTGTTTCTTAGATCTCGCTCAGATTTAAATAACACTGCAGGCTGGAACCTAGTGGCTGTCATCCTGGAGAGTGCGTGGTGCATTCTGTATTGCTATACTGCTGTAAACCAGCTATAAAAATAGCAGATCTGGCCTCAGAGGATGTGGCAAAAAGCTACTATAACTGCTTCTTTGACACTGCCCCCCATCCTAGCTCTTAGTGAATAAGGTGTGGCTCTGGGAAAGGGTGTGTGGCAGAAGCTCCCTTGCACCTCGAAGATTCTTGCTTCTATAGCACCCTTGGGGCAGTTGACAGCTGCTGAAAGTGAGAGCAGCCATCAGGTGAGACTTTCCTTGCCCTAAATTATGCCAAAGGCTCTTCAGTTGCAAATAAGGATCTGACTGAATTAGTTCAGTCATGGCTGAGTTGTATATGCACAGAGTTAACTTTCTGAGTGGACCATACGGGAGATCAGTGCTTTGTTTGTCCTTTTACCTCTGCAGGATCAAAAACAGCAGGCCCAATTGTATTCATTCTCTGTTGGGAGTAAAATAAAGTTGGAATTGAGACCCAGCCTGCCAAATTTCACCCCCAAGTAATTTGTTTGTCAGAGTTATGAGCAACTGAAAAAGGAGTGAAGGAAAGCTATAAAGGAAGCTGCAGCTCAATTATAACGGTAGCATGGAATGCTTATCAGAAATACCTACTAAAGAAAACATGCTCCTTTCAGACTTAATTAAGTAAGTAAAGCTCCCACGGTATTCAGCTCAACAATATCATGTTGCCTTGAAATTTCCAGTGCTTGATGTTGTATTGAGATGATATTGTACATGGGTGCATTATACTTTGATATCTTGTGTTACAGTGTGTACACAATATGCCAGTGTGTCGCCTTATAAAAAATACACTTAATTTGCTGAAAAGTGCAATTGAAAATAATTGTTTTTTAGAAAAGCTTCCTTTATTCAACTCCTACCTCAAGAAGGAAATACTGGAAGTTTCTGTTACTGCAACTGCTCTTTGGAAAGACTGATGTTCATTTCTCATTGCCATATTTTATTATTAATCTTAAATTGTTCTCTAACGCAGTCTGGGTGTCCCTCCCACCACAATAAAGATATTTGTTACATGGCTGCCTTTTCCCTTTTCCTGATCTTGTTTCCAGAAGCCAAGTGTCCTCTTCCTTCAAATTGCCCCCTTGCATCTTTATTTTGCCTGATTTTAAACCCTCTCGGGTGATCTATCATAGCCACCATCCTTCCAGGCCAGGATTACAGGATAACAAGCCTATCAATGCTGTCCCATAATTGATTCTGATGGGAGTAGGATGTAAGCTTCCCTTTTCACTCAACCATACAATTGTGAGTTACTTCCACAGCATGCCCCACACTGGTGGCCTGAATGGTGTGTGACTGGGAATGAGAATGAAAGAGGGTTTGTTTGTTTTCTTTTATCTGCCCTTTGTGTCATGTTTTCCAAGTCTCTAGTTTATAAAAACACTGTTGTGATGAGAAATACAAAGTAAATTTGGGTGAGATACCTTTGAAAACATGCAACATATCATAGTATTAGCACATCCGCACAAATGGCTGCAACCATCCTAAAGCCTCATAAGCCCTCATACTATCACAGTGGGGATATTACATGGGTTGCTACTTGAATTTGTGCTTACTATTATTACGGGATATACTGGAACTGATTCTCATTTATACCCACTTTTCAGGCCCCTTTACGAAGCCAGACCACTGTAGAGAGGACTTAGTGAAAATGAGAATCAGACCCACTGTATTTACAGCCTTTCTTGTGATTTTTATCACAAGTCGCATGATATTTGGAGTTTTTCTTAATGTTCTAGCTCTTGAGGTGATTATGTAAGAATCTCAGCTTTCTTTCTCAAGTAAATTTCTAGCTCTCTTGAGTGCAGAAGAAAGCTTGAAAACGTGAGCCCAAAAGTTTTAAAAAACGGTAAAAAGTCAGAAGGATCCAAACTTTGTAACTTTTTAAATCTCATCCCATCCCTTAGACCAATCCCATGATTTGGGAGAGGGGAACTGTCTCATTATTTTGGAAAGTTTGGGATTGCCCTTATCAGATCCTTCATGGTCGCTCTGACTCACGTTGAATAATGTCTTACTCCACAGACATCCCCATTTGTTTCTGATCCATTATTGGATCTGGCTGTCAGACCAATTACTATGGGGTAAGTTACTATTCAGTATGAGTAAAGGGGCCAATTCTAATTTTTGACAGAATTAGATCCCACGCCTATTTCAGCATTTTTGTACACACAGAGAAACCAAAGTTAAAGGGATTAGTGACAATATTCTCTAGTTGGTTCTCAGCACTGAAGGACTAACTCTTCCTCGCTAGTTTGCCATTAATCAGAAAGAGAAAAAGTACATGTCAATGTTATTGTGTCTGCTGCTGGTGCATATGTCGTCTCTCTGCTCTAGATGCACAGAGAGGGTGGAGGGCTGTGCTGGAGGAAGGAGGGCACAAGAGACATAACAGGCAGGCAGGAGAAAAGGTGAGAGGGAATAACAGAAAGCAGCAGGAGCTGCAGGGAGAGAGAGGAGAAGGAGCCTCTTATGTACCTCTCTAGCACCCCCAGGAGCCTGGACTGATTAACACCAGCTTCTCAGGGAGCTTCCTGTTTCCTACCGCTTCCTTGAGCCCACTTGAGGAGAACAGGCAGCCAACTGAAGTAGTAGGAGCCAGTTAGGCCCTTAAGATGCTGATATCTTCCCTCACTCAGGCCCTGCTACCAGCCTGCTTATTTGTCAATTGAGTGTTGAGAGCCACTATAGCTGGCACAAAACAGCAGTCATGAGTGAAAGAAGAAAACTCCCCTCTGGGGCAGCATTCAGAAAAAGAAAGAAAGCAAAGGAAGCTTTTCTATCTAAGCAGGAAGGAGCTCTCCTGAGATACACAGACACAAATGTTCATGGTGAGCCTTCCGGCCCCGTGTAGATGTGAGTGGTGAGGAGATGCCTGATCTTCCAGTTAGTCAGAGTGCAGGTGACCTGGCAGCTACTGCAGTATCCATATCTCCATCTCAAATGGATGTAACCATGCACATTCCTGAAGAAAAGTGTAGCTCAGAGAAGAGTGTGGTGGAGGCGCAAGAAACAGCTGCTGCTGAGTTGGTTCCTTAAGTCTAGATGATCCAGGACTGTGGACCCACTTGAGCAGTAGCCTGAGGGACTTCCTTGTACTGCATGGACCACTGCAAGTGAAAAACTTCATGTTCCCCAAAGACAATGAAAATAGAAGTTTCCATCCAACACATTAGTGCCGTGAAATCCCCAAGGGTGACAAAGTGGAGACGCCATGGCTTATGTACTCAAAAACCCAGAATGCTGTGTACTGTTTTTGTTGCAAACTCTTCCAGTCTAATGTTCCAGCCACATTGGGTTCTACAGGAACAAAGGACTGCAAAAATCTGGCTAGAAATCTGGCATGCCATGAGAAGGCAGTAAATCACCAGAGAGCATTCCATAGGTGGAAAGAGCTTGAGATGAGACTAAGGTTAAAGGCCACCATAGTTGATCAGCATCAAGAGAAGATTGCATCAGAGTCTCTTCACTGGCAAAATGTTCTGAAAAGGCTCATTGCCATTGTGAGAATGCTTGCTACCCAAAACCTAGCAGTGTGTGGCACTTCAGATCAGAGAAGAGATCACTGAGAACAGTGGCAGAGGGAAATGGAATCACCAGAAACATACATAAATTCAAATTTCTGTGTGGCTTAGTGTTATGGCATGACATACTGTTTGAAATAAATGTTGTAAGCAAGAGACTCCAAGGCGTTGACCTTGATATATCTGGAGCAATGGAACAAAGCAAAGTCATACCTACAGTCTTACCAGTCAGATGAGGGATTTCAAAACGTTCTGAAGAGTGCACAGTAGTTGGCAGAGGAACTTCACACTAAAGCTATTTTCCCACCCATTCAAGAATACAAGAGTCACCAAAGAAGAAGACATTTTGATTACAAGGCACGGGATAATCCCATAAGAGACCCCAAACAACAATTCAAAGTTGAATGCTTTAACCAGGTATGAGATTGTGCAATACAGTCAGTTGAAGAACATTTCATGCAGCTCAAGGAACACAGCAGTATATTTGGGATGTTATATGATATTCCAAAACTCCTCACTAAACCTGAAGAAGACCTACACCAGCAATGCAGGCCACTAGAGACAATGTTGACACATGATGACATGCGCAATATTGATGCAAGTGATTTAGGTGATGAATTGAAAGCCCTTTCAAGATACACTTCAGCAGGATCAACTCCAAAGGCTGTTCTGGAATATATGTGCACAAATAAGATGACCACCCTCTTTCCAAATGCTTTTGTTGCTCTGTGCATACTTCTAACACTTCCTGTAACAGTTGCCATTGGAGAACGCAGCTTCTCCAAGCTGAAGTTAATAAAAACACATTTATGCTCCACAATGATGGGAGAGGCTGGTCTGCCTTGCAACCATTTCAATAGAGCATGAGCTGGTCCAGACTGTGGACCTTCAGGAAGCTGTTCAAATCTTTGCAACCAAGAAGGCATGGAAAGCACCACTTTGATTATTCAAACAGATACAAATGCCAGTGTTTACTATGCAGACAAGAAAAGTTACCTTTGCCGTTCAGGCATTTGAAAGTTAAGTGTTACTTAAAATTTTTGAAGAAGGCATTTAAAGTTGTTAGTTCTCCTTTGTTGGGGTAGGTAGCAGAGCAGTACCATGAGAGGAGTAGAACAGAAAGAAGGCAGAACTGAGACCTTTCAAAGTTTTGGCCCAAGCGAGGGAGTATGGGAGGCATCATTTGAGCTCCCCGCCTCAGGTGCGAAAATGTTGTGGGCCGGCCCCAGGGAACACAGGAGTTTGGAAGGCCTGGCTAGCCAGAGCAGGAGAGAGGAGCAACTCCACCAGCCTGCTTGTCTCACACATTGGCTGTCTCTTTGTGGCTTCCACCTTCATGTGACATGGATAGATGTACACAGGTGGAGCCAGGGGTCCAATGGCAGCATAGCTGTGATGCTAGTTGTGGTGGTATCAAGAAGCAACATGGAAAGCTGCATACTTTGTTCAGCTTCCCCAACCAATATGCATTCAGCAAGGAGGCATGATTACCTGTGGATCCTTGGGCTTTGTGAGGCTGTTAGCCCATGCTTCCTGAGACCACCACATGTCCACTAAGGCCCTGATCCTGTATCACAGAAGTCAATAAGAGCTTTGCCTAACTCTTCAGGGAACAATATGATTTAAATCTTAAATGCTATTGATTTTTCAGACTACTTTTTCTTTTCCTATGTGTTTTTGCATGGCTGGGGAAAACATAGGCCCAAGATGCAAACAGATGGTTGCTCAAGTAAATTCTCATTGAGTTCATTTTGCTGGATTGATGAGACTTGTTTAGAAAGAAAACGGCTTCCTTGCCTCTTGCCTGCAGCTCCATCCAGATGAACACCTCATAGAAGTCCTTTATTTCAAAGGAAACTTTAGTCTGTCACGTCACGAATTCACAGATCTATTTCAGACTGTCTGAAGACTCAGGCAATCACCACTGAATTGGTTTGAATTCAACTCACACTTTGGCTAGTTTTGCAAACACAAATGCGAGAGCTATGGTCCAAATTCAGCACCATTGTGTACTGTACAAGCACATAAGAAAGAGGACATTACATTTAGATTGTCTACCACTCTCTATTATAAAAGACTCTTGTGACTTTTCTTTGAGAAGTTCCAACCTCTCCATTGTTCACAACAGGCCTTTGAAATTCTGTAGGTAAGAAAGGTTTGGCCTACATAAGTGCTTTTTACCATGCCCCTTGAAATCCCGCTCAAGTGAAACTGTGTTATGAACTACTAAGGTTATTGTTCAGTAGCTTCTGTTCATCAGGAAAGCTTTGGCAGCTAGATCAAAATAAAAAATAACCAAACACAAATTAATTGGGCCCATGCTGCTGCCAAAGCAGTACTGAGAACACCCTGGGAGTATCCAGAGCAGCTGTACCTGGAGAGGGAACTAAGCTGGGCTCCCCTCCCTACATCATATCCCTTGGACTCAATACATGACCACAGCATCCTATCCACTCTCTGAGGGCAACACATGAGGCAAGAGCTCCCCTAGCTTCCAAGAGGGGGAAGGAGAAAGAGCCGAGCCAGGTAGGACTACCATCAACCATTCCCTGGACAAGCACAAAAGAGCATGTGTCCCATCACCCCTCAAAAAGTGGTCCTTAGTCCTGTGGTTCAAGTGTTGTTGTAGCCGAAATTGGTCCAGCAAAAGATATTACCTCACACACCTTGCCACTATAGTCTGTGCTGCAATGCTGAATGCTGAGGATTCAAATGCCACTGATGATGTATAATGGGAGGCTGTTGCCCATAGTAGAATTTTTAGCTTTTCTTCTTTTTTAAATAAAATAAGTACATATTTATGAGGAGAGGCTGAGGGAACTGCGATTGTTTAGTCTGCGGAAGAGAAGAATGAGGGGGGATTTGATAGCTGCTTTCAACTACCTGAAAGGGGGTTCCAAAGAGGATGGACCTATTCTGTTCTCAGTGGTAGCGGATGACAGGACAAGGAGTAATGGTCTCAAGTTGCAGTGGGGGAGGTTTAGGTTGGATATTAGGAAAAACTTTTTCACTAGGAGGATGGTGAAACACTGGAATGCATTACCTAGGGAGGTGGTGGAATATCCTTCCTTATTTTTTAATTTTTTAATTTTTTATTATATTTTTAAGGTCAGGCTTGACAAAACCCTGGCTGGGATGATTTAGTTGGGGATTGGTCCTGCTTTCAGCAGGGGGTTGGACTAGATGACCTCCTGAGGTCCCTTCCAACCCTGATATTCTATGATTCTATGATTTAGGTTGCAAAGTCAAGCTCTCAAAGGTTAGGAAATGACAGAATTAAGTTTGCCTGCACAACTTTAATGCTGCCAACTTGTGCATTATGGTAGGGTCTTTAATTACACGATTTTTCCTGCAGTACAGGATGGATGCACGTGGAGGCAGAATTAAAGTTGACAAACACCTGTACTTCTAGCATTTCCTAACTCTTTAGTGTTTGACTTTGCAACCTAAATAACATTTTTAACATGGTTTGTGTGTCTGTGCATGATTTATTATTTATATTTTGATTACAGCTAGAGGACAGTTGGAGCTATGTAGTTCAGAACCATTGTGCAAGGTGCTCTAGAAATAAAGATGTAGATTTGGACCCTGACCTAAATAGCTTAAAGTGCAACAATGTTTCAAGAAATATTGCTTCTGTGGATAATTGCTACAGATGTAAAAATTACCTCTCACAAGGACAAATAGCAAAATTCTCTTTTTTTCTCTCCCATCCACTCAAAATTCCAGGAATATAAAACCACCACATCTCAGTCGGAAATCCTCTATGACTCAGGCTTTCAGAAAGTCTGGGTGCATTTGCACAATAAGTCATGTGTTTTCTGAAAAACTGGTCCTAGGTATGAAACCAATTTTTATCTAATTTTTCTAAATAGGAAGTAAAGTTCTCAAAATTACATTCATAATACCCAAGATAATTCCTGTAACGTTTTCTCTCCTCAATAGCTAGGTTACCTGAAATATGATGACACTGGTTAGGGAGACAAAATGGGTGAGGTAATATCTTTCATTGGACCAACTACCATAAAAGATATTATCTCACCTGCCTTGTCTCTATTCTGAGACTGACATGGCTACAACGATACTGCAGACAACACTGATTGATAGTTTCTCCAATATTACTGGTAGAAATAAGACTATTGTCATTATAACAGGGTGATATGATGGGGGTTGCCTGTGATAACAGGGGATGGGCTTGATGAACCAAAAAAGGAGGTCTCTTCCAGTTGTATGTTCCTATGTTATATGTCTTAGATGAGGGAATTACCTATAAAATTACCTATATATTTTATATTCGGAGACCAGAAGGTTGTTTCTACTGTTTTGTTCTACTCTATATCACCCATGATTAACAATGTAGGAACCAGACACACTCCTTATGTACAGCTCTGCTCTAACATATTACCTGAAGGGAATCATGATACAGGCTTCTTACATTAACAACAGCTACTCTGCTTGGTCTCACCCTACTTTTCATTCCCATGGGTGGTGTCATAAATATAAAGGGAAGGGTAAACACCTTTAAATCCCTCCTGGCCAGAAGAAAAACCCTTTCACCTGTAAAGGGTTAAGAAGCTAAGATAACCTCACTGGCACCTGACCAAAATGACCAATGAGGAGGCAAGATACTTTCAAAGCTGGAGGGGGGGGAAACAAAGGGTTCTTTCTGTCTGTGTGATGCTTTTGCCGGGACCAGAGCAGGAATGCAGATCAGAACTCCTGTAAAGAGTTAGTAAGCAACCTAGTTAGATATGCGTTAGATTCTGTTTTGTTTAAATGGCTGATAAAATAAGTTGTGCTGAATGGAAAGTATATTCCTGTTTTTGTGTCTTTTTGTAACTTAAGGTTTTGCCTAGAGGGATTCTCTATGTTTTGAATCTGATTACCTTGTAAGGTATTTACCATCCTGATTTTACAGAGGTGATTCTTTTACTTTTTCTTTAATTAAAATTCTTCTTTTAAGGATCTGATTGCTTTTTCATTGTTCTTAAGATCCAAGGTTTTGGGTCTGTGTTCCCCTCAGCAAATTGGTGAGGATTTTTATCAAGCCTTCCCCAGGAAAGGCGGTGTACTGCTTGGAGGGATTTTTTTGGGGGGGAGACGTTTCCAAGTGGGCACTTCCCCTGTTCTTTGTGTAACACTTTGGTGGTGGCAGTGTTTAACCTAAGCTGGTAAGAATAAGCTTAGGGGGTCTTTCGTGCAGGTCCCCACATCTGTACCCTAAAGTTCAGAGTGGGGAAGGAACCTTGACAGGTGGTTTACCAGTCATGTACTTCACCCTAGTACAAAAGGTTCCTTACAACAGGAGGTAGGTTTCCAACCTAACTTCAAATATGGAACATAAATATTAGAGCTGAGCTATTAAGTTGCAAGAAATAATATGCTTGATACGTTTCACCTTTTCTGTTTATGAGAAAAGGGCCTGATTCAGCTCCTATTAAGTCAATGAGAGTCTTTCATTAACTTCAGAAGAGGTTGAATTGTGCCCAGATTGTGCAATTCTAAACTATTCATAATTGTGAATTTCTCCACAAAATAATTCTTAATGTGCAGATCATTTACAAAGTGTGAATATTCACAGTTCATGCTGTATGGGTTAGTTAAATCAGGTGTTTGTTTCCTGATTGGATTAATTACATAACTAATCAACAAAGAGCAGTTGGGAATATGACAGTTGAATACACAATCTAAAATTCATGCTGAGTTGGTTAATTACATTTGTCATCCCATCAGGAAACAAACACTATCACTTGATTTACATAGTTAAGCAATGAATTTTGAATTGTAATATTCTCAATTCACAATTTGCATTTCATGCTGTTGGTTAGTTACATAAGTTGTGTGATATTGTTTTGTTTTCATGCTTGGATGACTTATGCTACTGACCAACACAATGCAAACTATAATTTGGCAATCCCGTGCAAAATCTGAAATTTGCTTTATGCAAATATGCAGATATCTGGGTGAAAATGCACTTTTCCCAAGTATTCATGGCAATAAAAATGCAACACTTCAGTGTTCATGGAAAATGAACATGAAAGACTTGCAAATAATGTTGGTCTAATGGAATTTCATAATTTGAATGAATGTTCACAGAACATTTTCACACATTTCTCATCTCTAACAAATATTACTGTTGCTGTAACATTCTTTAGTACTATGAAACTTTCTGACTTGGCTGGGACTGAGTCACTGGGAATGAAATCACCACAATGGTACTATGACATCTTCTTTGCAGATTGGTTATCTAAAAACACCTTTATGAGTAGCTATTTGGTACAATGACATCAAGCTAATGACAATTACCCATATCAGAACTCTGTCCATATCAAAAACTCTGAACTCTGAAACCTCTCAGAATCTTGGGAACAAAGTAACCTCCTATTGTGCTGTATTTTTCTCACTTTGTTTAGAAAGTGGGTCATATTTGCCCAGCTTATGGTCATTCTGAATATGTTTTTGGAGGCTATACTTTCATTTTTTAAAAATAATATATTAAGGAGCGAATTTTCAAGCCGTGTCCTTGCACAGTACAATAGAACAAGGGGATTTCCTTCTAGCGCTGTAAATGGATTGAGTTCAATTACAAAAATGAACAGATGTAAACTGATTTTCAGAGCTGCTCAGCTCCCACCAATCCCTTTGAAGTTAATGAAAGCTAAGCGTGCACTTTTCAAAATCAGGACCCCTTCATTTAAGTGCTTATATATGAGTTTGTGTATCATTTTGTGTATAGCTAAACGTGAAAATTTGGACCATAGCTCTAGCATTTGTGTTTGCAAAACTAACCAAACTGTAAGTTGAATTCAAACCAATTCAGTGGTGATTGCCTGAGTTTTAAGGCAATCTGAAATAGATCTGTGAGTTCGTGACTTGACAGACTGCTTTGCAATATGTTGTTTACCCAGAAGTCTAGCAATTTAAATGCAGCAGCATATAATATATTTCACTGCTTATCAAAGCATACAAGAAGAAAGAGGGACAATCCTATTAAGATCCATATGACTCCATGTCAATAGCATCTTGGTTTGGCCTCTCAGGTGGATGTAGTTTAATTTGTGGCAGATCTTTGTGTGTGAAATTTCAGAGAGTTAGCTCTATCCTTTTCTAATTAGACCCTTCATTATATTAATTTGCAAGGTTTTGTATAAGAGCCAAAACTTAAATTTTTACTAAGGTAAAACTCTATGGAAGTTCTTAAAACTTTTGACAAAGTAAAGACTGTAGGATTTGTCCTTAAAATAAAAAAGATAATGCAGTAATTTATTCTGTGAGAGAGAGGAGTACCTGGTTTGTTATATATAAAGATATAGTTTTTGAAGCCTGCATATTTCACTAATTTCAAGTGTGCTATTTGTAGACAGTCATTAAATGATCTCCCTGCAACAAGTTGTTTTTCTTTAAAATCACCTTTCTATTTCCTTTGCGCTCTAGTACAGTACGTGTGTTGTTTTCATAACTCTCTAACCACAGTACTTTTGAAGAGCTATCAACATAACGCAGTAGTGGTAATTTAGTAAACAAATTGTTCCCACAAACTCGTAACAGAAGATTGGTATTTTAAACATGATAACCCACATTGCACACATTGTAGTTCATGTAAACTTCCTGTGCCTGATACAAATTATATGTAAAAGGTCCAGAGAGAGTTTGGTGTTCTGTTGATTCACCTACAATGATATTGTATTGTACAGCATAAATAAGAAATGGCAGGCCAAATTCTGCCCTGATTCTGTCTTTTTATTGACTTGTGTAGGGCTTGATCTGGCCCTTGTACTCTCTGCAATTCTGTTGACTTGAGTGTAGGGTTGGTCAAATGTTTTGTTGAAACTGTTTTGTTGTTTTTTATGGAAATTGGGTTTTTGACTAAACAACATTTTTCAAAAAAGTGTCTGTTTTGATGGAACATGTTGAGTTTACTTAAAAAAACTGAACACCCAAAAGCCAAAATATTTTGCTTTATAAGTTCCACTGCAGTACCTCGTGGGAGTCATAGTTCAGGTGACTTATGTCCCCACTGTTCTCTATGAGAGGGCTCTGCAGGTGGACTTCATCTCCCATGATTCATCCTAGCCATGGGACTCCAATGATGCACTGACCAGCTCACTAACATGTCTACACTGCACACTTAGCCTGGGCTCTGACCCAGGCTTGAGCTCAAACACCCCTTCAATCCATAAGAACATACGAATGGCCATACTGGGTCAGACCAAAGGTCCATCCAGCCTAGTATCCTGTCTGCTGACAGTGGTCAATGCCAGGTGCTGCAGAGGGAGTGAAACTAACAGGTAATGATCAAGTGATCTCTCTCCTGCCATCCATCTCCACCCTCTGACAAACAGAGGCTAGGGACACCATTCCTTACCCATCCTGGCTAATAGCCATTAATAGACTTTACGTCCATGAATTTCTCTAGTTCTCTTTTAAACCCTGTTATAGTCCTAGCCTTCACAACCTCCTCAGGCAAGGATTTCCACAGGTTGACTGTGCTCTGTGTGAAGAAGAACTTCCTCTTATTTGTTTTAAACCTGCTGCCCATTAATTTCATTTGGTGGCCCCTAGTTCTTATATTATAAGAACAAGTAAATAACTTTTCCTTATTCACTTTCTCTACACCACTCATGATTTTATATACCCCTATCGTATCCCCCCTTAGTCTCCTCTTTTCCAAGTCCTAGTCTTTTTAATTTCTCTTCATATGGGACCCATTCCAAACCCCTAATCATTTTAGTTTCCCTTCTCTGAACCTTTTCTAATGCCAGTATATCTTTTTTGAGATGAGACCACCACATCTGTACGCAGTATTCAAGATATGGGTGTACCATGGATTTATATAAGGGCAATAAGATATTCTCTGTCTTATTCTCTCTCCCTTTTTAAATGATTCCTAACATCCTGTTCGCTTTTTTGACTGCTGCTGCACACTGCGTGGACGTCTTCAGAGAACTATCCATGAAGACTCCAAGATCTCTTTTCTGATTAGTTTCCTGATCAGTCCACACACAAATCAGCCTGACTCGAGTCAGTAAGCACTAGGGACCTGGGTCCTAGGACCCTGGGGGAGGAGGGAGGTCCCACTGTGAGTTGGGTCCAGGCCCTGCCATTTTGCAGTGTGGACACAGGTCAAGCTGCAGACCTGAGTCAGAAGGTCTGTGTAGCACAGTTGGAAACATTAGTACGACAGTGAGACCCACGTCCAGCAATTGTAAACCCAGGTTTACAATGCAATGTGGACATTCAAACCAGGGGTCAGCAACGTGTCCATACACAGACATGAGTGTCCATGGTAAAATTTTGAGGTCCATGGTAATTTTTCAAAAAATTGAATGACTGAATGACATAACCGCCCCCTCCCACACCTCCCCAATGTCCATCACTAAGTATGGTAATTTTGTCAAGTGTCTGCCGTGCAACCCCTGGCTCAAACACAGGCTTGGAAACACCAAGTCCATAAGTCCAGGTCCCAGAGACCTGAGCTTAGTCTACAGTGTAGATGAACCCTAAAAGGGGAGACTGGGGTGCATCATGTAGTCTGGCCAAGTAGCCCGGCCTACATGAGAAACCAGAGTATGAGATACTTTACTTACAAGTTGGGTGAGGCACTGCAGAAGCATTTCTGAATAGAAATATAATGGATTTTGATTTTTCACTGCAAAATATGGATAATTTACTTGAAAACGGTGCGTGTTTGTTTTTGCTTTGTTTTCATCCAAATCTTCTGCAGGAAGAAAATCCTCATCGGAAGAAAATCCACCAGTGTTAGTTCTGTGTAGTTGCATGGTATGCAGGTGAGGGTGAAATTTTTGCCCACTGTGTCTAGCTTAATCTGTCCAGACATCTATAGCCTTTTTAAAAAAACAAAACAAAATCCTCACTGTTATTACAATCATTACACTGATGTAATGCAAAAATTGAAGGGAGCACTAATGCAGTTCAACCACGGCCAGCAACCAGCAGTCAGTATAACAACCACCATTTGGTCTAAACCTGCTCTGGTCAGGGGAAAATGCCAACAGCTGCTTATCTTTTTCTTTTTTTTTGTAATCTAATGCTCTCGTTGTTTCTATCCACTGCACTGGAACTGCTCAGTTATAGCACGGTGGGAAATTTTAAGAAAAAAAGACTAATGTAGTATTTACAGACTTATCTTCCAACATTCTTCATCATGGGCATAGATGCATGTATGTTGATATCTTTGGTACTTTAAATACTCTTTGTTCAGTTCAGTACTCCAGGAGTCAAGGGCTTGATTTTTTTAAATTCAGATTTAAATCTAATTATAAGAGGAGGCTACATATCTTCAGAATTACAAAAATGTGAAAGCAGTGTACAATAAGAGTTTCACTGCAAGTGCTTCCAAAGAAGAGTTATACACATGAAACTGGTACAGGAAGTGAACTATGAGTGTGGCTAGACAGATGAGCATGGAAGTGATAAAAGGGAAACTAGTTTATAAATGTAACCCTTTTGCCCATCAGAGTTGGCAGCAACAAGGGCCGGGTTCAGTATCTAGGGGTTTCATTCCAATAACACAATGCAAAACCGGCTCAAGCCCCCACCCAGTGACCTGGGACAAATATATACCACCCCCGGTGGGCACCTCCAAGAGGCAATACTTCCCCTCTCGCAAGCACAGAGTCTGAGTGTAGCAAAAAGCCTTTTAATAACAGAGAGAAACAATGTGGCATTATGTCGGGGAATGATAGGATTCATAACACAACCCATGAGCAAACCCCCCCCCCCCAAGCAAATTGGGGCGTGTCCTTTCCCTTTGGTTCTTGAGTTCAGCAACCCAAAATCACCCAAATTCCCAAAAGTCCAACAACCCAAAAGTCTCTGTCCCTGGTCGGGGCAGCCCCAGAGTTCGAAAGTTTATCTGCAGAGTTTTACCTCCCAACCCGGGTGGAGATGGGGGGGGAGTGTTAAGGGGCACCTTACGTGGTCCAAAGCTGATTGCCCCACCTCTCCATGGAGCTCCGCTCTGCCAGCCACCCCCATTAGCTGCTCCAGGCATCCGACAAACTGCTCTGCTCCACCAGCCACCCCGCAAACTGCTCCGCAATATATCTTCAGGCTCCCCCACTACTTAACACAACACTCAGTGATTTCAGCTCTTAGTAAGTTTAGCTCTTTTGTGATTTCAGCTTGTGCACCGTTAGCCCAAAGTGAATTCAGCTCAGCAGCCTGTAACTAGACTCCTAATAGAATCAAAATTAGCTCTGATATTCCACAGTGGAGAGGAGGAAGTACAATTAGCATATAAGGTCCTCACCAGGGGGCCCATACCACCAAGCATTAATACCTGTCTCCAGCCTCTCTCTGTTCATTGGGTTTTGGAACCCATGACCCTTGCCTAGCAAGTGCTACTTAGTTGATGGTGAGTCCCTCCATCATAACAAAAGGCCAAGTACAGTTCCACTGTCCTTGATTCACATAATCAGGATAATAACAGTTTATTCCTGCCCAATAACAGAGAAACTGGGGCTCCTACAGCAGCCAAAGTGACCATCTAGGCAGGGTGGGTGTATCTTTGTAAATGAGATCAGCCCCTGAAGTTCTTTTCCACAACCCACCATGACTCACCACCAGATGTCAGGGTAGAGCTCATCCTGACTCTGCTTACATAAATGTTTGAAAAATAGCACTATGTCAGTGTTAAGTATTATTAAAACTATTATTGCAACACCACATTTCAAGGAACACGCTGATTTCTGCAGAATACAAATCAATCACAGAAAACTGTGGAGTGGTTTCTAATAACAAAAAAAAACAGGTTAATCAATGATATTCTCAATGGATAGCATTCAGACTTCCATTTTCATGAGGCAGAGTATTATAAAAGTTGTTCTGTTTTCCACTGTGCATGTGATGACAATTTAAATCCTCAGCCAAGTGTAAGTTCAGTGGGTCATTCAAAGCATTCCAAGTCCCAAAGAAATGTGTCAAATCAGATGGAAATGGTTCCTGCATTTCCCTACAACTGATCACCGTAGTATCTCAGTCATTAAGGAATTAATCCTCACTGTAGCTCTGTAAGGTAGGGAAGTATTGTTATCCCAGTTTTACAGATGGGGAAAGTGAGACAAACAGCGGTTAAGTGAGTTGATGAAGGTCACACAGCAAGTCTGAGCCAGTGACAGGAATACAAATTGTATCAGCTTAGGCCCATTCTTAAATATTAATAATCTCAAGACACTACAAGATGATCCTTCTTCCCTATTCTATCTGAAGGGATGATCTCAGCATCAGGATAATTGCTTAACTCTTGTAGTCTTTTATTTTAAGTATTCTCGCCACAGCGAGATCTAATGGCCCAATCTTTCCCTTTCCCCTGTGCCTCCGGAGCTGCAGAACCAGGGAAAAGGGGTGGGCAAGATTTAGAGAGCCTACCTAGGAGGTCCACACAGCTCAGTTCCAGGGAGGCTCCCTGGGATCCCCCCACACAGCAGAGATTCAGTAGTGGGGCAGGGACAAGCTGGGAGGCAAGTGTCTCTGTCACTACATTGATCTACTGAATATTTCCCCCTGCAGAGTGAAAACACAGGAGCCGCAGCAGCCTCAGGCCTGCATTAGTGGCTGCCCAGTGACTCTGCAGCTGCTTTGTTGCCTGAGGAAGAGGATTCCTTTCCACTATAGAACCCTCTTGCACCAAGTTCAGCTATTCAGCCTCAGCTTGGGGTGGGAGTAAGATTTTAAGCATATGTTTGATTCTAAACAATGTTACAATAAATAGGACTCGGACAGCCTGACTTCCAGTAGAAGCACAGATGTGCATCACTGAGTTTGTTATACAAATTTGTTTCTCTTTCCTTGTTTTGAATACAAACCAGAACATCCGGGCAGGAAAGATAAAGATTACCCACAAATTGACTGCCTGTGACCTTAGTGACACAGATGACATTCTTAATAAATGTAACGAATAATGAATCCCTGTACTTCTCTTCCTCTAGTCCATATGTCTCCACTAAAGTAATAGCTCATGACAGTCTGCTTTACTTTCCCC
Organism: Lepidochelys olivacea; assembly: GCF_965140295.1. Lineage (NCBI taxonomy): Eukaryota > Metazoa > Chordata > Testudines > Cheloniidae > Lepidochelys > Lepidochelys olivacea. Next base: position 28,946,188 of record NC_140415.1, read on the forward strand.
TAGAAATATTAGAGAGGCAAGGTGGGGGAGGTAATATAACTTTTATTGGACCAACTTCTTTTTATTTGTTTCTTGCATTTGCTCAAGAAATGTCACTGTTAAGTTTGCTTTCTTTTTTTTTTTTTTTTCCTGTTGTGGAGTTCCCATTTCAGATGGCAAAATTCGATCTCTTCCATTGTTGTTTGCAGTGTTGTTGTAGCCATGTTGATCCCAGGATATTAGCAAGGAAAGGTGGATGAGGTAATAAATAAAAGATATTACCTCATCCACCTTGTCTCTCTAATATCCTGGGATCAACACGGCTACAACAACACTGCAAAAAAACATAAAAATATTGGCACAGGATGGATTTATGTGAATGTCCATATCTGTGCCATTGTGTTTTGTACACTAATGTTTTCTATTTGCACTTCTTGTTTCCCATGTCCTGTGTTGGATGAAAACTTTAAAAACTACTGCAGGATTACTGGATGAAATTCTGTGATCTCTCTTAGTCAGAAGGTTAGAATAGGTCAAAATGGTTCCTTCTAGCTTTAAAATATCTGAATATTAGCTTAGTAGACATAGGTCACTTCCTAGTGGTCATGGGTCAACACAGCCACTGACACCTTTGTTAGTGATCTCAGTGGAGATGTCAGAAACTAAACACATGTGGAGAGTGAGTTAACCTCTCACCCCTTTTAGCTGGTCATGTGACACCAGGTTATCCCATATAGGGAGGACAGTTCAGAGAAGCTTGCTTTGCTGCTACTTCTGTTGTACCCATTTCAAGGATCCATTTCCAGGCCTATTCATACAGTAGCTGTCATGAGTACTATATAGCTAGTTACTCAGAACCACATTCACACTATTTTTTAACCAGAGAGAATCTCAGATTTTGGTATCACACATTACAAAAGGGTTGCCTATGTAGCAAAGGTTTGAAGAGGACACTTCTGTGAGTCATGGTGGATGCTCTGAAGATATGCGTAAACCAAATGCTCTATATTGTCTTTTCAAGAAACAGGTAAGAATGGCCCTGGACACAGATAGGAAGTGATGAATAAGGGACTCTGAGGCTCATCAGAAGGAAATACTACCTTTTGAAAGTCACAGGATTGTTAGGCATCAATATATGTGAAACCACAATAGACCTCATTTTGCCCTGATTGACTTGACTATGGAAGTAAAGGTAGAATTTGGACCAATAAGTATGACAATGTTGTTTAAAATTGCAGTGAATAATAACTCTTGATGACACAGAGCGGATGTTTGGGGCAAAAAGCTATCTGCAGAAGAAACCTTTTAGAAATTGTTTGGTTCTTTATTTCCAGGATGTTTGCCGAACAAGGCAGCTGGATAAAACGTATGATTATTCAGCTCAAGGTTTTAGACTGCTTTCTGAACCAACACAAAAAGCATTTGTATTTACAGTTAGTTAGTCTCCGTTTAGACCAGTGGCAACTGAAAAAATTATCACACAGCACTGAAAATTTGAAATCTGTGCTTTGGAGTGGGCCAGTGGATTTAGCACTGGAACCCAGAAATTCCTGACTTCCGTTACTGTGATTTTTCAGTCAACTTCAGTCAACATTTTTGGAAGTGATTTTTTTTGGATGCCTAAATATTTGGGTAGTCGGTGGGGAACACCCAGGCCCTGCTTGTCGGAGGTACTGAGCTCTGACAGCTCCATTTACTGCAATAGGAGTTGTGGCTGCTTAGCATGCTTGAAAATCAGATACAAGGGGTTCCTGGTTGAACACTCAAATACTTTAGCACCCAACATAAAAGGCCACTTCCAAAACTTTTGACTTATGAGATTTGCCCAAAATCATACAGTGAGCGCTAAGTTTAAGGCCATGTCTGAAAATGTTGCTCTTTACTTCTGTGTCTGTTTCTCCCTCTGTAAAATTGGGTTAATATATGTCTACTGGATTTGGTTGTTCTGAGAATGAATTAGTTAATGTTTATATAGTGACTTTAAGATATCAAATGCTTTATAAGTAATTAATGTGATTATATAAATGAGTCTCAAAGTCAAGGCTGGGAGGAACTCTCACAGCACGTATCTGTTCAACAAGGTACTTAACTTATGGGAAAAATCAGAGGTGGCAGTTGCTAAACAAAACAGAAAGGAGGGCAGGTAACATGGAAGGAAAGGTTTGATAGAGAAAACAGTTAATATTTGCAAAAAGAAAAGGAGTACTTGTGGTACCTTAGAGACTAACAAATTTATTTGAGCATAAGCTTTCGTGAGCTACAGCTCACTTCATCGGATGCATTCAGTGGAAAATACAGTGGGGAGATTTATATACACAGAGAACTTGAAACAATGGGTGTTACCATACACACTGCAAGGAGAGTGATCAGGAAAGGTGAGCTATTACCAGCAGGAGAGTGCGGGGGGGGAGAAAACCTTTTGTAGTGATAATCAAGGTGGGCCATTTCCAGCAGTTGACACGAACGTCTGAGGAACAGTGGGGTGCGGGGGAGGGAATAAACATGGGGAAATAGTTTTACTTTGTGTAATGACCCATCCACTCCCAGTCTTTATTCAAGCCTAATGTAATGGTGTCCAGTTTGCAAATTAATTCCAATTCAGCAGTCTCTCGTTGGAGTCTGTTTTTGAAGTTTTTTTGTTGAAGAATTGCCACTTTTAGATCTGTAATCGAGTGACCAAAGAGATTGAAGTGTTCTCCAACTGGTTTTTGAATGTTATAATTCTTGACGTCTGATTTGTGTCCATTGATTCTTTTACGTAGAGACTGTCCAGTTTGACCAATGTACATGGCAGAGGGGCATTGCTGGCACATGATGGCATATATCATATTGGTAGATGTGCAGGTAAACGAGCCTCTGATAGTGTGGCTGATGTGATTAGGCCCTATGATGGTGTTCCCTGAATAGATATGTGAACACAGTTGGCAACAGGCTTTGTTGCAAGGATAGGTTCTTGGGTTAGTGTTTTTGTTTTGTGGTGTGTGGTTGCTGGTGAGTATTTGCTTCAGGTTGGGGGGCTGTCTGTAAACAAGGACTGGCCTGTCTCCCAAGATCTGTGAGAGTGATGGGTCATCCTTCAGGATAGGTTGTTGGATGCGTTGGAGAGGTTTTAGTTGGAGGCCAAAGGTGATGGCTAGTGGCGTTCTGTTATTTCCTTTGTTGGGCCTGTCCTGTAGTAGGTAACTTCTGGGTACTCTTCTGGCTCTGTCAATCTGTTTCTTCACTTCAACAGGTGGGTATTGTAGTTGTAAGTACGCTTAATAGAGATCGTGTAGGTGTTTGTCTCTGTCTGAGGGGTTGGTGCAAATGCGGTTGTATTGTAGAGCTTGGCTGTAGACAATGGATCGTGCGGTGTGGTCCGGATGAAAGCTGGAGGCATGCAGGTAGGTATAGCGGTCAGTAGGTTTTCAGTATAGGGTGGTGTTTATGTGACCATTGCTTATTAGCACCGTAGTGTGCAGGAAGTGGATCTCTTTTGTGGACTGGTCCAGGCTGAGGTTGATGGTGGGATGGAAATTGTTGAAATCATGGTGGAATTCCTCAAGGGCTTCTTTTCCATAGGTCCAGATGATGAAGATGTCATCAATATAGCGCAAGTAGAGTAGGGGCATTAGGGGACGAGAGCTGAGGAAGCATTGTTCTAAGTCAGCCATAAAAATGTTGGCATATTGTGGGGCCATGCGGGTACCCATAGCAGTGCCGCTGATTTGAAGGTATACATTGTCCCCAAATGTGAAATAGTTATGGGTGAGGACAAAGTCACAAAGTTCAGCCACCAGGTTTGCCGTGACATTATCGGGAATACTGTTCCTGACAGCTTGTAGTCCATCTTTCTGTGGAATGTTGGTGTAGAGGGCTTCTACGTCCATAGTGGCCAGGATGGGTGTTTTCAGGAAGGTCAAGATGGATTGTAGTTTCCTCAGGAAGTCAGTGGTGTCTCGAAGATAGCTGGGATTGCTGGTAGCATAGGGCCTGAGGAGGGAGTCTACATAGCCAGACAATCCTGCTGTCAGGGTGCCAATGCCTGAGATGATGGGGCGTCCATGATTTCCAGGTTTATGGATCTTGGGTAGCAGATAGAATACCCCTGGTCAGGGTTCCAGGGGTGTGTCTGTGCAGATTTGTTCTTGTGCTTTTTCAAGGAGTTTCTTGAACAAATGGTGTAGTTTCTTTTGGTAACCCTCAGTGGGATCAGAGGGTAATGGTTTGTATAAAGTGGTGTTAGAGAGCTGCCTAGCAGCCTCTTGTTCATATTCCGACCTATTCATGATGACGACAGCACCTCCTTTGTCAACCTTTTTGATTATGATGTCAGAGTTGTTTCTGAGGCAGTGGATGGCATTGCATTCTGCACGGCTGAGGTTATGGGGCAAGTGATGCTGCTTTTCCACAATTTCAGTCCGTGCATGTCGGTGGAAGCACTCTATGTATAAGTCCAGCCTGTTGTTTCAACCTTCAGGAGGAGTCCACCCAGAATCCTTCTTTTTGTAGTCTTGGTAGGAAGGCCTCTGTGGGTTAGTATGTTGTTCAGAGGTGTGTTGGAAATATTCTTTGAGTCGGAGATGTCGAAAATAGGATTCTAGGTCACCACAGAACTGTATCATGTTCGTGGGGGTGGAGGGGCAGAAGGAGAGGCCCCGAGATAGGACAGATTCTTCTGCTGGGCTAAGAGTATAGTTGGATGGATTAACAATATTGCTGGGTGGGTTAAGGGAACCACTGTTGTGGCCCCTTGTGGCATGCAGTAGTTTAGATAGTTTAGTGTCCTTTTTCTTTTGTAGAGAAGCAAAGTGTGTGTTGTAAATGGCTTGTCTAGTTTTTGTAAAGTCCAGCCAAGAGGAAGTTTGCGTGGAAGGTCTCCCCACTGTATTTTCCACTGAATGCATCCGATGAAGTGAGCTGTAGCTCACGAAAGCTTATGCTCAAATAAATTTGTTAGTCTCTAAGGTGCCACAAGTACTCCTTTTCTTTTTGCAGATACAGACTAACACGGCTGTTACTCTGAAACCAGTTAATATTTGGTACATTGAGCCCTATTGGCTATATTAGAGCTCTGGGACATACTGTGCAACACATTAAACTTCTTATTATATAGAACAGAAACTTGAGATTAGATGTAAGAACTAGACACATTTGAGAAACTACCTGCTTTTAATTGTCCATCTGTGCCTTCTAGCATGCAGCTGCTGTTTAGACTGAGTACCTCTGCTTCCTGCTTTCTTAAACCCACTTTGTCATGTGCTCTTTGCCTTTTGTGTTTATGAAATACTGCAGGTTAACATGTTTTATTTGCTTTGCTTTTCCAAATACGTGCTTATGAAGAAATTTCCCCAGAGGCAAAAAATAAGATATGCCACAGAAAGAATGTCAAGAAAATGTAAAAAAGCGAGAAGATACTTGCCTAACCTTTGGGCAAGTCACACTACTTTTCTGTGCCTTACTTTGTCTGGACTTAGTTCTACGTGTGGAACTTGTACTCAGGTCAATAGGGGTTCTATAGGTGGAGGGCTGGCAGAATGGGGCCCTCTGGCCATAAGATGATGATAAAAAATTCTACCACCTACCTTGCAGGGATGGTGTGAAACTTAATTCATTTTCCCCCTCAAATGTCTTTATTAATGTTTTTTAGACATGAAAGGTATGAAAAGTTTGAAGTCCCACTATTTCTCCTCTACCTCTGGTTCTTTTTATCCATTTGTTCTCCCAGCTTATCTCTCTCTGTCTCTTTCTTTCCTGTGTTGCAGGTTTCCCTGCTTATTGGCTCTCACTAGCTGTGACAGAGAAAAGAGAATAAATAGAGTCCTGTAGGGCTTGAAGTTAGGCCTGATCCACTGATACAGAACAATAGCTAAAATCCTTCTTCTTGAGATGTATTGGTGTTTGTACATCTTTATATTACAATTTTTTTATTCATTTTAATGTAAATTCTCCCTTCTCACTAGCCAGGATAGATTATTTTTGCCAGTGTATCTCACAATAATAAACTGTAGAGTAGAGCTGGTTGACAGTTTTTCATTTTGACAGAAAATTGGGTTTTCAACTCAACCAATTTTCTGCATTTTTTTTCCTTTCTGAGGGGAAAAATGAGCATTTCTGTCAAATCTGAACATTTTGACTAATACATTTTGTTTTTTTCAACAAAAAGTCAATTATTTTCCACAGAAAAAAGGTTCCAATTTTCCAATCAGCTCTAACTGTGAGGCTACCATTGGGAGTCATGGAAGGGACTTACAAAGAATCCTAATTTGGTGTGGAACAAAGGGAGATTTGGATTGAAATGAGGGGTTCTGCTTGTAAAGAGGGAGAATGGACAGGCATTGGACGTTGAAAACTCAAATGTTTTTAAATTACTGTCAAGTAATAGTTTTTTTTTTTTAAATAAGAGATTGATTGGAGCCATAAAAAGAACAGGAGTACTTGTGGCACCTTAGAGACTAACAAATTTATTAGAGCATAAGCTTTCACTGAAGTGGGCTGTAGCCCATGAAAGCTTATGCTCAAATAAATTGGTTAGTCTCTAAGGTGCCACAAGTACTCCTGTTCTTTTTGCGGATACAGACTAACATGGCTGCTACTCTGAAACCTGTCACTGGAGCCATAGTATTTGCTAAAAGCAGATATTTGTTTATTTTGAAAAGTACTCAACAAATTTGATCTTTTGTAGATATTCAGATTAATATTTATTGAAAAAATTAGTTTTTACCACAAACCCAACCTAACTACTGTAAGAGAAAGCTGAGATCTGTTTTTTCCTGTACATCATCAACTACATTGTTTAGTAAGTTCCAATCAGTTCCAATGTCAATGTGACTGCACAGATGTCAATGAAGGCAGAACCTTTATTACTAGCTTTATTCTCAGATCTCAGAAGAGTTTGAAGTACTGGGAGATGGAAAATGTCTTTTTCCTTGTAAATATTTAGTATAGAAGTGATATATAAATCATTGATACATTTGAATTTCAAGAAGCCAGTTTACACCACACTGCATGCTGCTCAACAGCAAATATATTTACTTCTGCACATCTGGAAACGATTCTTGTCCTTCTTCCTGCTATGGGGCCTTATTTACCAAAACAAAGACTTTTAAATAACAAAACAAAAGAAACCCCTCTCATCTATTGTTTGAGTTATAAGTACCTAAAAATAAAAAGAATGTTAGTCATGTAGTTGTTTGGGGAATTTATTTACTTTTTTATATATATATGCTACGAAGCAAATTACTGGGATCTTTCCACCAATTCTTTTGTGTTCTGGATAAATTGCATTACACATCATATTGGAAAGGGATCAGATTCAGCCTTAGTCAGTGGTTCACTTATGTACATCCAGCAGGGCATATACGGAAAAAATGGTTAGTGGATATAAAATTAGTTGTGAGCGCATGAGCTTTTCAGATACTACCCACTGCCATTGGTACTTCTGTTGTAGGGCACCTCTCCCACTCCCAGCAGTAGGACAAGAAAACTCCGTTTCCCTCATGGAATTTGCTGTAAATTGACCCCTCCAGGATGTGGCCTCTGAGGCATAGTAGTGAAATGGAGAGAGGAAGAGGCCTCCGCAACCCATCCTACCTCTGTGATGATGGTCTGCCCATTGACACACCCACACGTCAGTGGCAGAATTGGCAAGTTTCCTGTACAGCTATTACAGAAGCATTCACTCTACAGATAAAGTAAAAGATTTATGGCACTCTTGTAAGGCTGTAGTATCAGCAGTGATTTCATTTATGGCTTCCTAAAGTGAGCGACAAAGACAAATTAGCTTGGCAATCAAATGGCAAAGTGAAAAGAGGCAAGTCAGTATAATACCTGCTCTGCCTGCCTTATGCTTTCCTATACATTTATGCAACCTTTGTATTGTTTCAGTGGCCCAATCCAAAAATAAAAGCCTGTCCAATAGATATGGGTCTGGATTCTCAGCTTCAGTCAGATTATGCTCCATGCACCTAAGGAAGTGAGTTTTGCAATTTCCTAACCCTGGGGTCATCTAGAGGTCAATCTGTTCCCCAGCATAACATAGGGTAGTTTTAGAGCTGTTCCAAATTATGCCCAACTGTCCACACCCAATGACCATGTTCCAGCACTTGGGGATTAGCAGAGCACAGGTACACATCAGCATTTCTCTCAGCCTTTACACCAGAGCCAAAGAGATGGTAGGCATAGAGCCACTATGCCAGCTCTGCTCCACCTTGTGATTCCTTATATAATACAGAAGCCGGTTTATCTTGTTTTCCAGCCCCTCAAAAGAGGTGTAGTGGGGCTGAAAATCTGGCCTGAAGTTTTAAAAATTGTTGACATGCTCTGGTTCACTCAGGAATTTCCTAACCTTGATAGAATGCCTGCTAACTTGATACCACATAAAACTTTCAAATTTCCTTCCATAAAAGCAATGTGTTGATTACAGCACACTATATTTGTGCAATCATTTTATTTGACAGGACACTCATTTGGACACTGTATACATGAGCATCTCTCACTACCATAATAACATCTGCTGTATACAATCCCTTTCCATTGGCTGAATTCTTTTGGTCTTAAATGAGTTAAAACAAGAATCATAGAATCATAGAATATCAGGGTTGGAAGGGACCCCAGAAGGTCATCTAGTCCAACCCCCTGCTCAAAGCAGGACCAATTCCCAGTTAAATCATCCCAGCCAGGGCTTTGTCAAGCCTGACCTTAAAAACCTCTAAGGAAGGAGATTCTACCACCTCCCTAGGTAACGCATTCCAGTGTTTCACCACCCTCTTAGTGAAAAAGTTTTTCCTAATATCCAATCTAAACCTCCCCCACTGCAACTTGAGACCATTACTCCTCGTTCTGTCATCTGCTACCATTGAGAACAGTCTAGAGCCATCTTCTTTGGAACCCCCTTTCAGGTAGTTGAAAGCAGCTATCAGATCCCCCCTCATTCTTCTCTTCTGCAGGCTAAACAATCCCAGCTCCCTCAGCCTCTCCTCATAACTCATGTGTTCCAGTCCCCTAATCATTTTTGTTGCCCTTCGCTGGACTCTCTCCAATTTATCCACATCCTTCTTGAAGTGTGGGGCCCAAAACTGGACACAGTACTCCAGATGAGGCCTCACCAATGTCGAATAGAGGGGAACGATCACGTCCCTCGATCTGCTCGCTATGCCCCTACTTATACATCCCAAAATGCCATTGGCCTTCTTGGCAACAAGGGCACACTGCTGACTCATATCCAGCTTCTCGTCCACTGTCACCCCTAGGTCCTTTTCCGCAGAACTGCTGCCTAGCCATTCGGTCCCTAGTCTGTAGCTGTGCATTGGGTTCTTTCGTCCTAAGTGCAGGACCCTGCACTTATCCTTATTGAACCTCATCAGATTTCTTTTGGCCCAATCCTCCAATTTGTCTAGGTCCTTCTGTATCCTATCCCTCCCCTCCAGCGTGTCTACCACGCCTCCCAGTTTAGTATCATCCGCAAATTTGCTGAGAGTGCAATCTACACCATCCTCCAGATCATTTATGAAGATATTGAACAAAACCGGCCCCAGGACCGACCCCTGGGGCACTCCACTTGACACCGGCTGCCAACTAGACATGGAGCCATTGATCACTACCCGTTGAGCCCGACAATCTAGCCAGCTTTCTACCCACCTTATAGTGCATTCATCCAGCCCATACTTCCTTAACTTGCTGACAAGAATACTGTGGGAGACCGTGTCAAAAGCTTTGCTAAAGTCAAGAAACAATACATCCACTGCTTTCCCTTCATCCACAGAACCAGTAATCTCATCATAAAAGGCGATTAGATTAGTCAGGCATGACCTTCCCTTGGTGAATCCATGCTGGCTGTTCCTGATCACTTTCCTCTCATGCAAGTGCTTCAGGATTGATTCTTTGAGGACCTGCTCCATGATTTTTCCAGGGACTGAGGTGAGGCTGACTGGCCTGTAGTTCCCAGGATCCTCCTTCTTCCCTTTTTTAAAGACTACAAGTGATGCTCAAATAAGGCACATAGTGAACTCCTTCTGTAAGTACTATCTGTTTATTTATAGCACTGAGGTCTGTCTCACAATGTGTTTCACGTGCATTGTGATTATTTTGTTTACCTGTGAATCTACAAGGGTAGAAATTACCTGGAAGCATATTTTTTACATTCTCTAAATCCAACAGCCTCTGCTTCAGACAATGAATATTTAACTGAGGTCTTTGATTATATCTTGAGTCCTGGTGCTCATTTGGCCATGATTACTAATTGTTTTGCGTTTCAACCTGCAGCTTCCATAAATGCACTCGTCAGATGTTACAGCTTGATTACACCACAGCAGTGGAAAATAACTGCTACAAATAAATTCTGGTAAAGGAGATATTTTTTTGAAATGTAGTTAGGAGCATGAGAAACATGCTCACTCGGATGCTTTGCAAATCAACCATCACATAGTTTTGCAAATGCCTTAAACCTGCAGTGGTGTCAGACTTTATTGGTTCACATGCTGCCTTCTTAAAAAATGGTTATGAGGAGAAAGGATAGAATATCAAGTTGAAGTGCCACCCATGGTAAGAGTAAATATTACTGAGGAGATTTTAAAAAACGTCTATTGGTATTTTTGTATCTCTGCACCTGCAAAGCAAGATGCTTAAGTAAAATGAGTCCAAGTGTACAGGCCTTAGAGGGAAAGGAAAAATGTAACTAGTATATTTTATATGCCTCTAAAACGGGTATGGAAAATTTATGGATAATTTTAAATCCTATAGCTTGTGACAAACCAGGGCTAGAAAAAAGTGCCTCATTGGAAAGGAGGAATTCTTGCAGTTTCTACCTTTCAATGGTCCGCAAGACATTGGACCTTAAATCTATTACTGAACCCAGGCTGAATATTGCCCTTCCTTGGCCTCAGGACAGTGTAATTTTGGATGGAAACAGGAAGATTACATGCTTTGAGGGAGAAAGTAGGAATCATTCCATTGATATTATTATTTATTTTAACGGCAGCTGTTTGAAGCTGCCCAGAAGTTTGGAATGTTGGTGATTGTCTTGGGAGATAGATTGGAGGAGAGCGTGCAGGTCAGATTGTCAAAAGGTGCATGACTAATGCACTTTATCACAGCGCTCTGGCATTTATCTGCAGGATGTTTTCCTGGGGTGGTATCCATGGCAGAGAAATGTTGCGGCACAGCCAACTGAGAGAGGAAAGAAAAGTGAGTGTATGGACAGGAGTGATTTTCAGAAACAGTGGTTATTGTCTGCAAGACTCAGAGCTGAAGGTGAAGTCTAGCGGTGGAGGAACAAGGAACTGGAATGCAGAAGTTAAGAGAAGGGTGAATTGTGGGGAATCAGACTCTCCTCACCCACTTATCAAGTCACTAGAGCTTGATTAAAAGCAATAAACTTTCAGGGGTGGGCCCTCATGTTTGGAGGGGATCCGGGTGCCATTTTATCTCAATCTGTTCCTGAGCATGGTCCGGCATTTGGTCTCTTTACTTTTAGCAGGATGAAGGAATTAAATTCTCAAACGTGAGTTGTGGAGGAGAGGATCCCCCTACTTTACTGTTTTAACAAAGCAATAAATTTTCTCATAGGGAGGACACAGGTAATAAAAACCTTTCTCTAGGGCTCTGCATCAGCAGTTCTGGAAGCAGCACTTCCTCTCTGCAAGTGCTTGATGTGGGAATGCAAAGTCAGTGTAATGAAAAGCAACAATGGCTTTTATAGCAGGGCACGAGGCAGCATTCAGCATTCAGGGAAGGCCCGTAAAGTCTCAGTTACTCCAGAGTGGAGAGGAGGTGAGAAGAGAGAGCCTTGTGCTTGAGGAGTTGGCCAAAGAGAACAGAGGTCTCACCCAGAACTCCTGAAATCATCCTCTGGAGTCTGAGAAGCGCATGGATTCCTACCAACTGCAGAGCCTGAGGCAATTAAAAAGAGAGGCCTCTACTAGTACAGAGGACTGCCTGATCCTGCCTGTCTCAGAGTACTTTGGCTTCTGTACCCTCCACACACACCCCAGCTTCCAAGAGCAGTTTAATTAAAGCAGGCTCCATAGCTTCACCAGTGTGGGGAGACTCAGCTGTTATATAATGCGCACTTTGCGGCTGCAACACCTGGGAGCCCAAGTGTAGAATCATAGAATTTGAGGCCAGAAGGGACCACCCAGTCATCTAGTCTGGCTTTCTGTCTGTCACAGGCTACTGACACCATCTAGCACCTGCACACTAAACCCAACATCTGAAATTTGTCCAAGATAAGAGACCCCTCAGGAGACAACTATTCTGTGCCACAGGCAGGTAATAGGAGGGACCAAGGTGTTCTAGTGCCAAGGCCCTTGCAATGGCAGGGAACGGATTAATGGACCAGGACCTCATTGTGCTAGGTACTGTACAAAACGAAAGGCCCAGCCCCCAGAAAGCCAACTATTTAGGAAAACTCAAGTAGGCAAGCCCCTGCCGTGGCTGATTTTACAATATATGCAGTAGTGCCTGGTACATATCAGAAATCAGAATTAGTTTGTTTGCTCTATGAAACAAAGTTGTTATTTCTTTGTGATTCAGGGCAGAGGAGCCCTTCATTTTAAAAAAGGAAACTTCCTGTAACTCAGCTTCCTGAATAGCCCATTTGACTTGTGCTGATGTTCTCAAAATTCAGGAAATGCCTTGAAAAGTTTGTTTCACAACACAGAGCACATTACAACTGCAGCTGCAGTCCTTTCACCCAGAAATCTACTGTCATGTTCTATACAACCTGAAGTGGCTCACAAAGATATATAATGTATAGGAGATTTCTGGGGGCCCTTTGCTGCTGGTTCTAAGAAATTGTTGCCAAAATTACGATATAATTTTTGATCATAAAACTGAAGTTGCAGCCATTGTGCTGTTATAAAAACTCTGCAGATATACAGTAATAATAATGAGGGACTGCTGGGAAGCCCAAGCTTCCCGACCCGTACTTCATATAACTAAGATATAGTCTCTGATACAAAAAATGTATAGAGGCAAAGAGTAGTTAATGGATCCGTTGCCCTTCCCTGTGTTATTAAAAACAGCATATTCTCCTGCACCACTCCTACCTTACAGTTATTCCATCATCATCATGGCGAATCCCAAAGGGACGTGGCCTCCTTACAAACCAAGTGCCACCAGATTGATCTCTGGCAAGATGCTTGTATATACAGTTTGTCCATCACTGTCAGTCTTGTTACACCACCAAAGCTTTTGGTACCCACCTGATCGCCAGCCATGCAGAGCGTTTCTCGGTACACATGCTTTGGAATTCATTGGTCTTCCGTTCTTATAATATGTCCATACCAAGGAAGCTCCCAAAACCAGGCCAGTGCTGATGGAGTCAATTGCTGGGTTTGGCTTTGAACATCATCATGCTGATCTTGTCCTGCCACTTGATATGGAGCAGCTGATGGAGACTACAAGAATTGAAAATATCAATCCAGTTTCTTCAGACTTCCTCAGCTTCCATGTTTCACTTCTGTACAATAGAGTTGGCATAACTGGTCCTATAGATCCATAGCAAGCTTAATATCATAACACCCCACAGAGGTCACTGAAGGGTCCGAACCATGGCAGCAGCTACTGCTGTACAAGCTGCCATATCTTTTGGGCATCCTCCAGCACTGTCTATGACGCTGCCCAAATATTTGACAGCTACCAGCTGCTCAATGTCCTGTCTAAACAATTTAATAGCGAGCTGGTTGTACTCTGGAGCTGGAGGTTGTTTGGTAATGCCCAAAGATTTAGTTTTATCCAGATTAATAACCTGACATGAAATGCACTGCTTCTTGCCTGGCCCAATCAGCCACAGCAACTTGCCAAACTGAGCCAACAAGACAATGCTATCAGCGTACTCAAGATCTCAAAGCAGAATGATGTTCAGTCCAACGCCACCTCCAGGTGCCTCCACAAGCATATCCATCAACCAATAAATGCTGATATTGCACAACAATGGTGACAGAACACAGCCTTGCAGAACTGGAGATAGGAAACCATGCTGTGTATCTGGCACTGACTCAAATGCAGCTTTCTGTTCCATTAAAGCTATTTACAGTGTGTCAATGTCTTTTCAGATTAATCACAGGAGCTAATTCCATGTCTTAATATTAAGGTGACTGGCTCCGATTACCAGCTAGAGGATGTGGAGTCAGGCCCATTAAGGAAAGCCGGGTACCCGGAGAAGGTGATGGGAACACCTTTCTGTAACTAAAGCCCAAGCTACTGACAGAGGGTAAGAGGCAAGAAGCCCTGCGGAGATCCTTGGGCTGAGGAATTATGCTCACTAATAGGGCTTCAGAGGCCAGGGAGCCTGCAACCTGCCTTTGAGAGCAAGACATTTGCTTTATGGTTAATTTCCTCTTTATTGTTCTGAGTTTGGAAAAATAAATAAAGCCCCGAGGCAAGGGGCTAAGGACTGATTTGATGCTGGCTGATTATTCTCCAAACTGGTGAACAAGTTCACAAGCTACACACAGGCTTAAGGTTAAGCACACACTTCAATTGCATTCCTCAACTGGAGCCTAAATTTGGACTTCGTGGTCCATCTATTAGCAATATCATCAATAGAATTCATCCAATTCATTAGCAATTATATTAGAACGGGCCTGATTTCCCCATTTCTTATAGCTGTTTTACCCTGATATAACTTCAGTGGAGTCACTGGAATTATTCCTGATTTACTCTGGTATAACTGAGAGCAAGGTCAGGCCTAATAACGCAAAAGAAAAAAGCAAACAGAAGAAGAAGAAATCCAGAGATGGAAACAACTCTGAAAGGTTCCACTATGTTCTTTAACAAAGTTCTCTAACCAGAGGCCTGCTTCCACCCAGTCTCCCTCAATCCTTCCTCCTCTTCCACCTATTCCTGTCATTCCCAACACACTCTATACAGTCTCCAGAAGCCAGGGAACTATGGTTCCATGGCTGTGATGTAAATCAACGGTGAGCACTAACTCTTCATAATGGAGTTCTCAGTGGCTGTATATGATTTGTGTAAACACAGCTGAATGAGTTGCCAGGGCAGCTTTCGTCCCTTCACAACTTGCATTTTATTTATAAATTAGGTTATTGAGATAAATGGTAAGAGGGAACCAGGTACTATCACCTTTTATTTAATATTGGTTTTGCATTTATTTCACTTGACTGGCTCACTTCCCCTGACCAGTCAGTACTCACATCACAATATTAAGAGTCACCTTCTCCCTCTTCACAGCTTGATAGGAAAAGAGCAATACATGCTAAATGGCAGTATCCTAGCTAGAGATGGTACTTGCAGGAGGATATTTTATCTCCCACTTCTGTGTATAGTTATAGAGTTCCATAAATGTGCATAGTACCTTATCAAACCTGTCAAAAGACAAAGACCCAGATCCTCAAAGGTACCAACTCCCACTGAAATTAATTTCAATGATGTTAGTAGGGTGACCAGATAGAAACTGTGAAAAAATGGGACAGAGGATGGGGGGTAATAGGTGCCTATATAAGAAAAAGTCCCAAAAAATGAGACTGTCCCTATAAAAACAGGACATCTGGTCACTCTCGGGGGCCTAAACGCCTTTGAGGGTCTGTGCCTAAGGCCCTGCCTTGTGGAGATCATAAGATAAATCAGGCAAAGAATAAATAGGACATCAGCTCAAATGAAAGATGATATAGAGAAATAATCATGAAGGAAATTGATGATGGAGGCATTAACTAAGGATGTTGGTTGGAAAGCCCTCTGAGGAATTGGTGTAGCAAATGTATACCATCAAATGTAGAGGATACAGACTGAGGTCAAGGTGTTGTTGCCATAGGACCATTAACTTTAACTACACAGCCTTAATGTTGCAATAACATCATTTTTGTGTGTTACATATTATATATAATTAAAGAGTTTTTTCTTAATACTATAACATATATCAGGGGTTCTCAAACTTCATTGCACCGTGACCCGCTTCTGACAACAAAAATTACTACAGGACCCCAGGAGAGGGGAACAAAGCCTGAGCCCAACCACACCCCACCACCCTGGTGTGGGGCAAAGCCAAAGCCCCACCTCCCCAGGCCAGGGGGCCAAAGCCGAAGAACAAGGGCTTCAGCCCCAGGCAGGGGTCCTATAACCTAAGCCCTGCCGCCCAGGGCTGAAGCCCTTGGGCTTGGGCTTTGGGCCCTAAGGTCCCAGCAAGTCTAAACCAGCCCTGGTGACCCCATTAAAATAGAGTTGTGACCCATTTTGGGGTCCCGACCCACAGTTTGAGACCAGCTGGCATATACAGTTCCAAAGAGACTTTTTTTGATTAAATACTGTGGAATATGTTGTAGTATAGCCTTGGCCTTGCAGATGAGCAGAATGTGAGTTCTGAACAACAGGAAAGAGTGAAGTCCAATGCTGTGAACAAGCGTCAATCTCTTGTCTTGTAGCCAAAGAGGTAACACCTGGATACGTACATTAGGCATTGATGCAAGATTTATAGATATCAATCACCATGTAAGTCCATATGGAGTGCTCTTGAATAATTCTACTAAGTATTTTGAACTGACTGCATGCAGTAGTAATTATAAGGGTCATATCACCTCTTCCTGCTACAGCACAAATAGTCAATCCTTCAATCAGTATGTATTATAACCTTGACAACATATTCCCATTTTTAGAAGATTGTATGCCTCCCTTGAGCATCAATGCACAAAAAGTTTCCCTTGATTCATTACACCTACAGCTGTCTTTCGTATGAAAGGAAATAAGACAAAATCTAGCTGTAGTCTAATTTTGTTACGCAGATAGAATCTTTCCTGCTGGGAGCAGCTCAGTGATGATAGTTGTAGTTATCGTCAGTGATTTAAACAGTAATGGATACATTTTTAAGGTGGGCACTGAAATTGTGCCCTCAGAATGTGTGAACATCCCGTGTTTTCCGCTTAAGCCCTGCGCTTGTGTGAAAAGGCCTGTGTGGGTACAAATCAGGTAGTTCTCACATGGCTGCTTCTATAGATGTTGTTATATCTTTCCATAGTTGAACTGCTTTCTTGTCCTATGTGGGTGGCTTGTACGTGAAATATTTTGAATAGATAGTCTTACAAATCCCAACAACTTCAAATACCATGCGGGAAAAGGTGAAAAAACAAAACATACAATAAGGCACAGTTCTGCAACAGCAGGGCACTGAACTAGGTGACTGAATATTGTGGTTCCTTTTCATCTGTAACTGCTACGGGTCTAATGTCAGGGAAATATGACACTAACTTTTAGAGGGAGATTTTATCTAAATGCCAATTCACTGTTTAATTAGATCAGATTTCTATGCAAACATGGTAATGCCACCGTAGGATATGCAAAGAACCATTTCAAGATGAGACAAGCCCAGCAAGGCATCTACAGGCATGTCAAGAGACTTCTTTTAGGGGTTGCCTGTTAAATCTGTTGCTTGTGGACCACAAGGACTTGTCTACATTAGGAAAAAGGTGTGTTTTTAATGTTTGCTAACACGTGATAAAATCCTAATGTAAACAAATCAACTGTAGTTTTAACATGTTTTAATTGATGAAGAACTTTAGAAAAGCCTAGAATTTACTTTGATCAGCTAACACATATTAAAAGTAAAATTTGCCTTGTCTATACCAGGATTTTAATACATATTGAAAACACAACTTTTCTCTTAGCAAACACAAGGTCAAGGTACACAAATATAGGGTCACGTTCTCCACCGTGTTGCACCTGTGCAAAGTGGGAGTGAAATGTTTGCACATCTGAATGGTAGCAATTTCTATCCCCTTTACACACCCACTTTGTAAATGACTGCCTGAGGGACAAGGAAGCAGAGAATCAAGCCCAGTGAGTTCAAGCATCAGATGAGGACTCAGCTTAGCTGATGGGCGTTACTCTTCTGTTTAGCTAAAGAATATTTAGTGCTATGAAAGGTGCCAGGTAAACACTCCAAAGACTGAAATCTTCTGTAAAGAACTGTGTGGTACAAACACCAGCGTGGGGTATAATATTCCAAACTTCTTTCCCATTGTGCTTCACTCCAGGACTGGAAAGACTCCCTCTCTGCCTAGCCCTTGACTCTGCTGACTGGTTAACTCTGCCACTTGAAAGATAGATTTGTTTCCTGCAGTGCTGCTGGAGATTTCTTCAGAGTTCGACTTTAATCACACTTCACCATCAGACTGTATCACCTACAATAAGCTCATATACCCTATCAATCACTCTAATCGCATTGAATCAAGGCCGGAGAGCCTGGGTTATTTTTGTTTTGTTTTATTTTGTTTTTTGAGAGGGTGTGACTTAAAATATTAGAGCGTATTTTTTAATTGAACAGCTCTCCTCAGCTCCATAGAACTGTCTGTCTGTTCGTTTGCTTGTTTCTAATTAACAATGATTGTTTTCTAACACTTGTAGGAAACCAAATGACATTTTGAAAGCCTTTGTCACCCTTTTCCTAATATGGTTTCAAAGTCAATCTAGTTAGCACTACACCTGTGGTATTTTGATGAACCTGACCAGCCTGGCAGGTTCTTGCACAGGTTTACTGACCTTGAAATGCGAGTGCTGCCTCCGGCATTTGTTCAGCTGCATTTTCCCCTGTTCTGAGGAAGAGTGCTGTGTAAGCTTGAAAACTTGTCTCTCACCAAAAAAACGTTGGTCCAATGAAAGATATTTACCTCGCCCACCTTGTGTCTCTCTCCCACCGCTTCAGAGATCCGAAAAAGCCAGTGGGCACCTCCCATCATTCAATAGCAACAACCCCTCTGATTAATTCATGAGTGACTTCTGGAGGATACTGCATCTAATTCTTGGCCCATATGATGATCATGATGACACAAGGCCCTGAAGATGGAAGAGGGGTCCATAGGGATCCTACAGGGCTCAAAGGTAGTGCTGTGTAATATGCAAAGGCTTGGTTTTCCTTTGCAAAGGGTGATGTGTACACACACACATACACACGCTTCAGTCTGCTTAGATTCTTGCCTTTCTCCATCCTACCTCAAGTTCAGTGGACCTCTGAATCTCCAAACTCATTCACAAATCTATTTTCATCTCAAAACCCTATAAAACTGCACTGTCCTGATTAGAAATAGACCAAAACCAAAATCCAGCTCCAAAATCCTTGGGACCCGAGGAGGGTCAGGATCTGAAGTGGAGCCAGATCCAAAAGATGGATTTGGTTCCTCTTTTTTAAAAAAAGCTGAGCCAAAAACCAAAACACTCTTTGTTTTGTTTTGTTTTGTGGTGGGGAGGGGTGCAATTCAAAACTGGATCCAGTGGTTGTAGTTCCTATAACTTATTTCAGTGCAAAACCATCAATAGACCCAGATCCACCTGAAAATTAGTGCCAAGACTTTCCAGAGCTATAAGGTAAATGGAAGCTGCCAGGTGCGCAGTACTTATGAAAATCAGGTAGGTGCCTACAAATAGATTCAGGAGCCTAAATTGTGAGTTTCTACTCTGAGAAACTTGGCCAGGATGGCAAATGATTCGTGGCACTTTAGTAAATCCTTCACCAAGCATGGCGTGGGATAGAAGTTGGTAATAAAATTGAGAAGAGCCACATAGTTTCACATTTTCTTGGGAACATTTTTTACATTTCTACACAGAGAAAAGTATTTAAAAGTATGTGTGTCTGGGTGTTTGTTTTCAAGAATCAAGATTATCAGCTTTCTCCTACTGTACTACACTGTTCTGGTATTGTGAAGCTCATAGACTCAAAGATTTTAAGTCCAGAAGGGCACAGCATGATCATCTAGTCTGACCTTCTGCATGTTGCAGGCCACAGAACTTCACCCACCCACTTTTGTAATAGACCCCTAACCTCTGGCTGAGTTACTGAAGTCCTCAAATCATGGTTTAATGACTTTAAATTACAGATGATCCACAATTTATACTAGTTTAAACCTGCAAGTGCCCATGCCCCATGCTGGAGAGGAAGACAAAAAACTCCCAGAGTCTCTGCCAATCTGACCTGGGGGAAAATTCCTTCCCAATCCCACATGTGGCAATCGGTTAGACGTCATTGAGCATGTGGACAAGGCCCACCAGCCAGACACCTGGGAAAGAATTCTCTGCAGTAACTCACAGCTCCCCAACGAGCATAAATTTAGAGGGTATGTGGGCAACAGGAAGCTGATAGAACAAAATCACTCACACTCAGCAAAGTCGGTAGGTATGTGGAACCCCTTCTGAGCAGCCAACAGGGAGAACCCATAGTTTTGTGTGTGCTTTCAAGTTTGAATTTTGAATCTAAAATTATCATACACAAATTGGACAATGGGTGGTTAGCCCAAAAGGCTTAAAACCCCCCTCCCCCATTTATTATTATTTTCCTGTTGTTTTAAGTCAATCACATGATTTTGCGGACCCACTTTCAATGCTTGGGATTGGCATAAGAGAAACAACTTGCAAACTTCTCCATTAAAAATGACTTAAGTGCCAGTCTTTTCAAGGCTGTTCGTATAAATACAGCATGGCAGCAGAATTTTTGTTGCTCCATTTGACACTGACTTGCCAACAGCACTTGCACTGTTCACACTGTTCACACAGCCCATTTGTTGTTATAATATTTATTTTAAATGAAACATGCTGTATATGTACCCTATTTAAAATAATTAAGGAAATTAGTTCCTGTGTCAGTCTCTCAAGGCTCTAATGCAGTGCCATATTTATTATGCTGCAAAAAATATGGCTAATCACAAATAACGGCTTCATAAATCATGAGATATTGTATTGATCCTGAATTACTGCAATTTAAATAGTTTCAATATTTAAAAAGGAAGAATGCAAATAACTGCTCGTAGGTCACCATGCTTATGGAATGGAAGGTTCTCATGCCACTAATACTACAAATAAATGAACCCAGGTTCAAAATTAAAGACTTATGGGTAAAACGCAAATGTTTAGCTAGTACCCGGCCTTGCCCTTTGTAGATATTTTTAACTCACATGTCCTTAGAAGTGGGAGTATACAAACATTTTCCAGATTCTTACAACTGGTATTACTTTTGCGTTTACCTTAATATGTCCTATATTAGCTGTAATCCATGCATTTATTTGCTTGTGTACTCTTATTTCCTTTGGAATCTCCATCTGCTGTGGAAATACCCACCACTGGGTGCCAGGATGGAGAAAAAGGTGACAGTTTCTGCACAGAGTCCTTATCTATCTGCCTTTATCTATCTATGGTATTTATAAGCTGTCAATCAATATCTAGGAGTTACATTTTTTTTTAAGAATTAAAACTGAAATGGACTCTGATCTTGCTTTCTGGTGGGAAGCCCCTAAAACTTAACTTGGTTTTATTTTCTCTCTTTCCCTCAGCCCACCCAGCTCCCTCATCTTGAGTCTTTATTTCCTGTTTTCGGAAATAGGCTCCTACAGAAAAGTGGGGTTTGCCTTGGGCTGTGAGAACTGCCAGACAATGATTTATTCTGAACCCTTCTGGCAGTGATGACCTGGAAGCGCTAGTAGCAGTCCCTTGATAAATACTGAAGAGAGGGTTGGTATGATTTCCCTGTAGGATGGAGTTCACTCTGCCCCATGATATATTGTAAACTATCCTTGCCAGAGACCACTCATCTTGGGAACTCATAAAACTACTTCTGAACAGCAAATGTTTTACCTCATTGCAACAAATCATAGCATTTTAAAAAAAAAACACATTCCCAGGGGAGGAGACCTCAAATTTCAGGGGTCTTCATCCCCTTCCCACACTTCATATGATATAAACTGAACTATGTGCTGAAAATTAACATACTCAGTAAATTCTCAAGAACAAAATATGCATTTCTACATAAATGCATATTTGTTTGCCAAGTGCTGTTGCCTCATTCCTAGATGAAGAATGATAGATTCCTCAGTCCTTCACACATGGAATTTACAGGATCATAGGATAAGAGGAAATTCCGTGGGGAACCCCTTGCTAAAATATTAGTAGCACATTACTGTCTTCAGTAAGGGTGTTCCATAATCTAGGACCCAGCACTGAGAATGCCTTTCTACCATCTCCTGGAAGGATGTTTCATTCTGGGTACAAATAATTGCTGTGTCCTCAACGAGTGTCATTGTCTTAAGCCTCTTCTGCATTGGGAAAATGCATCTTTGTTAGAAAACATGTTGATTAACACATTTGAGTTAACATGAAGTGCTCAATTATTTTGTCTTTAGTGGAGATAAGAACAAGTCCTATTTAAAAACATGTTAGCTGGTCGTGGTTAACCTTAGGAGGATCCTAAAGTTCACCAGGACTAGCTAGCACATTGTTAAGCAGAGCTTGTTCCTGTCTACTCTAGATGCTAAAAGAAAAGGAGTACTTGTGGCACCTTAGAGACTAACCAATTTATTTGAGCATAAGCTTTCATGAGCTACAGCTCACTTCATTGGATGCTGTAGCTCATGAAAGCTTATGCTCACATAAATTGGTTAGTCTCTAAGGTGAAACAAGTACTCCTTTTCTTTTTGCGAATACAGGCTAACACGGCTGCTACTCTGAAACCTCTAGATGCTAAGTTGCTTTAACATCCTATTAACTAAAGTGTTACTTAATATGTTTTCCAATGTGTTGCATTTTCCCTCTATAAACTTGGACTCAGAAGATCATGGATTGAGAGTTGGCCTAGAAAGCAGCTTGATCCTGGAATACTGCATCCTTCGGGAGGGAAGTTACCCTGCATTCTCTAAAGGGCATGTTAATGGGTTTGATCAGTAGCGTGCCTAATTTTTCCTAGCCATGATGGACAGGGATCTGAGTCACATTTGCCCTTTAACTCCTTTCATATACTCTTCATGAGCAAAGATATGTCAAGTACCTCAAACCTGCATTTTTTCAATATGTCTAAAACAGCAGACACTGTATCTTAATTTCATTCTCAGAGTATGTAAAAATGTAGTGTCTAGTCCTGTGTTGGACATCTCATATGAGACTAAACTAATGACCCATGAGGCCTCGATAAACTCTACTGTGTAGAAATTAATTATGAAATGTCCTGAGATTTCCAATAGATTATGCAACATTATGTACTCCAGGTTTTTTATAAGGAGCAAGGAGCACACACAAGGTCTAGTCGAACAGATTAGATACAGCAGTGACAATACTTTTTAACTGAAAGCATATAAAGTGGAAAAATCTACTAGATTTACAAGACTATCTTAAAGTCCAATTTAATAGCAAAAAGTATAAAACTCAAGTGCTTCAAAATACAAACATTTCCCTTGACTCCAGGAGAATCTTTGATCTCAGTTTTCAGAGTAGCAGCCGTGTTAATCTGTATCCGCAAAAAGAAAAGGACTTGTGGCACCTTAGAGACTAACAAATTTATTTGAGCATAAGCTTTCATGAGCTACAGCTCACTTCATCGGATGCATACAGTGGAAAATACAGTGGGGAGATTTTATATACACAGAGAACATGAAACAATGGGTGTTACCATACAGATTGTAACAAGAATGATCAGGAAAGGCGAGCTATTACCAGCAGGAGAGCAGGGTGGGGGGGAGGGGGAAATAAACAATTTTGTAGTGATAATCAAAGTGGGCCAGCAGTTGTCAAGTGGGGGGGGGGAGGAATAAACAAGGGGAAATAGCTTTACTTTGTGTAATGACCCATCCACTTCCAGTCTTTATTCAAGCCTAAGTTAATTGTATCCAGTTTGCAAATTAATTCCAATTCAGCGGTCTCTCATTGGAGTCTGTTTTTGAAGTTTTTTTGCTGAAGAATTGCAACTTTTAGGTCTTGCAGGGGCGTTGCTAGTATGTTTGGAGCGGGATGCATCAGAAGAGAAGTTATTCAGATTTGACTTTAAAAAGACATAAACACTTATTGGAGATTTACAAGATGCAATTGTTAGGTAATGAAAAACATGGGAACTGTTCTTATTTGACTGCCAAATGTGTATTCACTGTGAAATGTTCCACTTAGAAATACAATGCAAATTGAGCTCTACTAATGAAAGTGCATTCCCTGAAACTAGGACGTGTCCTCTGACAGCTATTACAGTAGTAAATAAGGTCAGTATTTCCTATTATACCACACACTACAATAATTACCTATTCTAAGTGAAGTCATATTTAGCTGTTATATAAAGCTTTTCTTCTGGTGATCTCAAAGCACTTTACATGGGAGGTTAAGTATCACTATCCTCATAGTTGGGTAAAATGAGGCATAGGGAAGTGAATTTACATTCCCAAGGTTGCCCAGTAGAATAGAATCCATGTTTCCTGAATTTCAGGCCAATTCCCTATCCACCAGAACACATTGCCTCACAGGAATGCCATTTTGTAGTAGTTGTAACTAAAGCATTACTATTTTTAATGGTAATTACTGTGATGAAATTGAACACTTTCTTGATTGAGCCTTCTTTGACAGGTTTCAGAGTAGCAGCCGTGTTAGTCTGTATTCGCAAAAAGAAAAGGAGTACTTGTGGCACCTTAGAGACTTACCAATTTATCTGAGCATAAGCTTTTGTGAGCTACAGCTCACTTCATCGGATGCATACAGTGGAAAATATAGTGGGGAGATTTTATATACACAGAGAACATGAAACAATGGGTGTTACCATACACACTGTAACAAGAGTGATCAGGAAAGGTGAGCTATTACCATCAGGAGAGCAAGGGCTGGGGGGACGGACCCTTTTGTAGTGATAATCAAGGTGGGCCATTTCCAGCAGTTGACAAGAACATCTGAGGAACAGTGCGGGGGGGGGGGGGTGGAGGGAATAAACATGGGGAAATAGTTTTACTTTGTGTAATGACCCATCCACTCCCAGGCTCTATTCAAACCTAAGTTAATTGTATCCAGTTTGCAAATTAATTCCAATTCAGCAGTCTCTCGTTGGAGTCTGTTTTTGAAGTTTTTTTTTTGTTGAAGTATTGCCACTTTTAGATCTGTAATCGAGTGACCAGAGAGATTGAAGTGTTCTCCAACTGGTTTTTGAATGTTATAATTCTTGACATCTGATTTGTGTCCATTGATTCTTTTACGTAGAGACTGTCCAGTTTGACCAATGTACATGGCAGAGGGGCATTGCTGGCACATGATGGCATATATCACATTGGTAGATGTGCAGGTGAACGAGTCTCTGATAGTGTGGCTGATGTGATTAGGCCCTATGATGGTGTTCCCTGAATAGATATGTGGACACAATTGGCAACGGGCTTTGTTGCAAGGATAGGTTCCTGGGTTAGTGGTTCTGTTATGTGGTGTGTGGTTGCTGGTGAGTATTTGCTTCAGGTGTGGGGGGCTGTCTGTAAACAAGGACTGGCCTGTCTCCCAAGATCGGTGAGAGTGATGGGTCATCCTTCAGGATAGGTTGTTGGATGCGTTGGAGAGGTTTTAGTTGGGGGCTGAAGGTGACGGCTAGTTGCATTCTGTTATTTTCTTTGTTGGGCCTGTCCTGTAGTAGGTAACTTCTGGATACTCTTCTGGCTCTGTCAATCTGTTTCTTCACTTCAACAGGTGGGTATTGTAGTTGTAAGAATGCTTGATAGAGATCTTGTAGGTGTTTGTCTCTGTCTGAGGGGTTGGAGCAAATGCAGTTGTATCGTAGAGCTTGGCTGTAGACGATGGATCGTGTGGTGTGGTCTGGATGAAAGCTGGAGGCATGTAGGTAAGTATAGCGGTCAGTAGGTTTCTGGTATAGGGTGGTGTTTATGTGACCATTGCTTATTAGCACAGTAGTGTCCAGAAAATGGACCGCTTTTGTGGACCGGACCAGGCTGAGGTTGATGGTGGGATGGAAATTGTTGAAATCATGGTGGAATTCCTCAAGGGCTTCTTTTCCATGGGTCCAGATGAGGAAGATGTCATCAATATAGCACAAGTAGAGTAGGGGCTTTAGGGGACGAGAGCTGAGGAAGCGTTGTTCTAAGTCAGACATAAAAATGTTGCCATACTGTGGGGCCACGCAGGTACCCATAGCAGTGCCGCTGATTTGAAGGTATACATTGTCCCCATTGACATGGTAACTGGTCTAGTGGATAGGAAAGAAGCAGTGGATGTGATAGATCTTGATTTCCATAATGCATTTGATGTAGGTCCACATGACATTCTCATAAGCAAACTAGCGAAATGTGTTCTAGATGAAATTACTATAAAGTGGGGGCAAACTGGTTGAAAGACCATACTCAAAGAGTAGTTATCAATGGTTGGCTGTTAAAATGGGAAGGCATGTCTAGCGGAGTCCTGCAGGGGTCAGTCCTAGGTCCAGTACACTCAATATTTTCATTAATGATTTGGATAATGGAGTGGAGAGTATGCTTATAAAGTTTGCAGGTGATATCAAGCAGATGACATCAAGCAGGTTGCAAGCTCTTTGGGGGACAGGATCAGAACTCAAAACAAACTTAGCAAATTAGAAAATTGGTCTAAAATCAACAAGATGAACTTTAATAAAAGACAAGTGCAAAAGTACTACGCTTAGGGAGGAAAAAAACAAATGCACAACTACAAAATGGGGAATGATTGGCTAGGTGGTAGTGCTGCTGAAGAGGACTGGGGGCTAAGTGGATTACAAATTGAATATGACAACAATCTGATGTAGTTGCAAAAAAGGCTAACATCATTCTGGGGTGCTGTAGTTAAGACCTGGGAGGTAACTGTTCTGCTTTACTTGGCACTGGTGAGACCTCAGCTGGAATATTGTGTCCAATTCTTGGTGCTTCACTTTAGGAAAGATGTGGATGAACTGGAGACTGTCCAGAGGAGAGCAACGAAAATGATAAAAGTGGAAAGGATTTTAAAAAATATGTTTATTGTATGTTTAGTCATGAGAAAAGAAGATTGAGGGGGAACCTGATAACGGTCTTCAAATAAGTGCTAGGGTTGTTATGAAGAGGACAGTAAACAATTGTTCTCCTTGTCCGCTGAAGGTAGGACAACAAGGAATGCTTAATCTGCAGAGAGATTTAGGTTAGATGTTAGGAAAAACTTTCTAATTGTAAGGGTAGTTAAATTCTGGATTAGACTTCCAAGGGAGGATTTGGAATCCCCAGCATTGGGGATTTTTAAAGACAGGTTACCCTGTTACAGGTTACACTGGCTTCAGTGTAGACACTCACTACAACAATGGGAGAACCCCTCCCATCACCATAGTTAATCCACCTCCTGGAGAGGTGGTAGCTAGGTCAAAGAAGACTTCTGCTGTCAACCTAGCACTATCTACACCAGGCATTAGATCAATTTAACTGCATTGCTCAGGCATGTGGATTTTTCACACTCCTGAGGGATGTCGCTGGGTCAACCTATCTTTTTTGTGTAGATCTGGCTCAGATTGTACAGTGCACATTCTGATAGGCAGCTCTAAAACAGATGCAATGACAACAGGACTTTATCAAACAGCCAGGCAGCCACAGGAGAGCACAGAATAGGACTGTCAAAGGTACCCCTAATTAATGAGCTCATATGCAAATAATTTTAGAGAAGATGTCCAACCTGAAATTTTGACCTTGAGCTACCACTTCCCAAACATTAATTTATACAAGAGGAAAACCTCCTAGAAATAAACTTCTATCTAGGTGAGAGCCTCATAAAGATATATAGTCATGCCAAGAGGGGAGATATGGGTGAAGAGGATTCACCCATCTTGCAGAGTTCCACCTCAGTACAAAGAATTCTTCAATCAGCATATCTAAGAATAACGTAAACTCTCAGTAAAAAGAGAGTACTGCAATCTGAGCCTTTGGAATTGGGCTTATCCCAAAACTGAACTCCCCTTAAATTAAGAACTTTCCTCAGTTACATTTGGCCATATTAATCCATATACTTCATTGGACTTATCCCAGGGATAAATTTAATCCACTAGCTCTGAGTTTGGAAGAAGAAACTACCAGCTTGAAGTACAAAGCAGCTTTGATTTCAAACCAAAACTTTTGTAAAGACCTGGATTTTAGTAGTGTTATAAACCAGACTTGTTAGCCACAATTCTGTGGTTATTGAATGACTAGCATGAATGTTTAATATTTGTGAAAGGTGATCCAGCCATCCACTGAAGTCTGTGCTCCATTAGAAGTAAACGGAAGTAAGCTACTTAGTGATCCCACAAAATAGCTTCCTCTAAGGTAGAAGACAGTTGGAGGTAAGGGAGCCCAGAGGATCATTGAACAGGTCAGGGATTTCTGACATTTTTAATGGCTCAAAGCCACTCTTGGTCCTTTACACAGTGGACCTCCTTGTAATTAACCTTAGTCCTAAATAAGATTACTGGCTGTTTTGTTGACAGATAGAAGTGATTCTTAGACTAGGCATACTTAGCAAAATTGTAAAGAAGGGCTTTGCTTGTTGTTTGACCATCAGTAAGTATAAGCATCAGTCTTAAGTTAAACCTATAATAACAGAGAACAAGACAGCTTGTCAAGTCTTAGAGCAGCTTGATAGAAGCCAGGGTAACCATCTGCTCTGACAGCTTTAGTAGCAGAAATCCCATAGATTGCTTCATAAGAGTTAACTAGTTTAGGAAAAGAGGTCACTGTTAGGTCAGGATTAGTTAACGTGTTAGGTAACTCCCAACGGTCACTAAATCAAGTTAAAGATGTTAACCTATATCTACACTAGGCTGAAGGTGAGAGTGAATTAGCTAACTCTGGCCTAATCTCAACCTCTTTTCCCAATGCAGTAAGTCTTTTAAAACCTGGCACAGGATTGAGTCATGCAAATGATCACTTTCTTTTTGCTAGCATTTTTGTGCAAAACCTAGTATTCATGTTGTGTTTCATGATTATCCTTTAAGGGAAGTAAAAGCAAAATTTCATGTCTTCTGTTACTACCAGCAGCTTTTGAGGGCGAAAAACAGTAGTACTAACCATGAGCCAAATTTCACAGATTAAAAAACAAATTGCAACAGGAAAATGTTTCAAAATGTTAATATGTCCCAACATGGCCAAACTACATGTGGGTCTTTCTAGGACCCCCACCCCTGAATTTTGAAAAAATGATACTGCAAGGAGTAGACTTTCTACACCTTGGCTTAAAAACTCAAAGCATTTGAGGGTTCTCACCACGCAACTAAAGCTCTATCTTGTTCATCTGGAAGCCCATTAAATTCCTTTACGCAAGTGAGGTGCCCTGCAAGGTCTTTTCTGCCAAGAGTCTGACTGGTTGGGACAGGTCTGTGTGCTCAAGATTTTATCTTTTTTTTTTGGACATCTCCAACTTCAAAGCCCCCCAGAAGATAAACTTGGCAAATCTGAATTCATACTGAATCATCTCATTCCTTCATTAACATCCAGGTACTTCCACTAAACTTGGACAGCTCTGCTGAGGAAAATAATGTGTCAGAAAATAAATGCGCTTTCTGAAAACATGCCCAGATCTGCCTTACCAGCAACCGCTGACAGGAATTCTTGTTTCTGTTAAAATGTTAGTGTCATCTGATTAATTTAGGACAATGAATTAACTAGTGAGGAGCTTTCCCTCTTCCCACAATATCCCTGTTGGCTACCCATTACCTGTAAGATCTCCCTCTCTTGCTAAAAGAGAGGCCACTCCAGAGATCTGAGTGAAAACTACTTTAAAAAGCCTTCTGTAGCAGGAGCAAGTTGCTAGTAGTCATATCGCCCTACTGTTATTATTTCTTTGTATTTGGTAGCATCATGAGACACCAACTGAAATCAGTTGAAACCTTTTATGCAAGACATTCTTCAAACAATGATTAATAGACCAGTCCCTGCCTTGAAAAGCTGCCAATCTAATTAGACAAGAAAGACAAATGGTGAGACAAAGGAAGGGATTTTTTTCCATTTTAAAGATGGGGAATTGAGGCACAGAAAGATTAGGGGCAGATTTTTAAAGGCATTTAGGCACCTAAAGATACAGATAGGCACCTAGTGGAATATTCCAAAGTTTAGAAATCTGGAGAGTGGAAAAGCCAGCAAAGGGAGTGATTAGGAAGAAATTTGTGGGGAGCAAAAGGGAGTGCAGGGAACAAAACAAGAGTACTGGGATTGTGAAGGGACTTGTAGTTGCAGACTAGAAACTTGTACTTGTTAAACATGAGGGGAATCCAGTGAAGGGATGAGAACTGGGTTATTTGGGGAAAATGTCAGCATTTTCTATATCTTAAATGTTCCCCAAACTTTATGTTTGCAAACTTTATGAAGCATAGAACTATGTTGTAGAGCTGAACTGCAGGGATTAAATGAGGGTCAGCAAAACTGCCGTTCTTTATTTCATAAATATAATTAAGCATATTTGTTTTTAATCAGAAACCCTTAATATCCATACCAAACACTTCCAGCTGCATGATCAAAAGAAACTCAGAGCCATGCCTTGGAGCTGTATCAATAGCTCTATTCCTATTAACCCGATTGTCATAAATATAAAGGGAAGGGTAAACCCCTTGGAAATCCCTCCTGGCCAGGGGAAAGCTCCTCTCACCTGTAAAGGGTTAAGAAGCTAAAGGTAACCTCGCTGGCACCTGACCAAAATGACCAATGAGGAGACAAGATACTTTCAAAAGCTGGGAGGAGGGAGAGAAACAAAGGGTCTGTGTCTGTCTGTAGTTGTCTTGGCCAGGGACAGAACAGGAATGGAGTCTTAGAACTTTTAGTAAGTAATCTAGCTAGGTATGTGTTAGATTATGATTTCTTTAAATGGCTGAGAAAAGAATTGTGCTGAATAGAATAACTATTTCTGTCTGTGTATCTTTTTTGTAACTTAAGGTTTTGCCTAGAGGGGTTCTCTGTGTTTTTGAATCTAATTACCCTGTAAGATATCTACCATCCTGATTTTACAGGGGGGATTTCTTTATTTCTATTTACTTCTATTTTTTATTAAAAGTCTTCTTGTAAAACACTGAATGCTTTTTCATTGTTCTCAGATCCAAGGGTTTGGGTCTGTGGTCACCTATGCAAATTGGTGAGGCTTTTTATCCAACATTTCCCAGGAAAGGGGGGGTGCAAGTGTTGGGAGGATTGTTCATTATTCTTAAGATCCAAGGGTCTGGGTCTGTAGTCACCTAGGCAAATTGGTGATTTTTTTACCAAACCTTGTCCAGGAAGTGGGGTGCAAGGTTTTGTGAAGTATTTTGGGGGGAAGGACGCGTCCAAACAGCTCTTCCCCAGTAACCAGTATTAGTTTGGTGGTGGTAGCGGCCAGTCCAAGGTGTAATATTTTGTACCTTGGGGAAGTTTTGACCTAAGCTGGTAAAGATAAGCTTAGGAGGTTTTTCATGCAGGTCCCCACATCTGTACCCTAGAGTTCAGAGTGGGGGAGGAACCGTGACACCGATGCTGTAGTGATGTAAACTAAAAATCTCTGTTCAAATAGGTTAGGGAAGGGACGAAGCCTCTCTGACACATTTTCTTTCTGGGTTATAGTTAGCTGGAAACACTCACTAAAGCTGCCCTCCAACTGCCACCAGTACCTTATGTCTCCCTGCCTCCAGTGTCCTCAGGTGCTGAAGCTTGCTGCCCTGGTTGTGGAATGACAAGCATAAGAATTTGGTATGTTTTCTTTACTACAGGCATTCTTGGGAATAGCACTCAGAGCTATCCTAATAATTCCCCTCCACCTTGAGAAGGACTGGTGGTAGGGAATGATGTTAATGAGATTTACATGCATGAAGCAAGGTCAGATTAAGCCATGGGCACTACAGACACCGTGTACCTAGGGCCTTGAGCACAGATCCTCAAAGTTATTTCATAGCTAATTTCCCTTGATTTGAATGAGAGTTAGGGACCTAAATACCTTTGAGGATCTGAGCCTTGGCACCTGGAGTCACATCAGAATGTCAGGTTTTATTTTTAAAATGATTATATTGCTGGCCCTTATGGCTGTGCAGCAGAAAAGCCTGAACCCCTGACCTGAGTGTAACTGGTGAAGGAGCATCTGCCAGAGTTTATACATAGCCTAAAAATGGCTTTGGGAGGTGTGAACTGCCCCCTTCAAATTAATGGTTTCTGAACTCTGAAACTTGCTGCTCTGGGAGTACGTCCACTGATATCTCCCATCACTCCGTGGCAGGTAGGGGGGCCTCACTTCTGCCACCATAACATGTTTATGCTGAGGTGGTGGTAGCAGGGCCTCCGTACACAGAGTCCTCTGCTCATTTGGGGGTGGGGACTTCCTCCAGAATGGACCTAAGAGCCCCTGAAGCCAGTGGTCTAGAAAGGGGTGAGGCCCAGCATGCCCAAAGATGAGTAGGGATGTGCCCAGAAGATGGCTCATGGGGGTGGTCCCTGCCACTGCCACCCTTAGAAGGAGTAGGACTGCGGCACAGGAACCCCATTTGGGGTATGCCTGCAGCTCCGAAATTACCTTATTCCAACCCTGGCGTACACTGCACGTATATTCCTTGTTTGCAGTTCTTCCCAGATGACGACCTCTCCGTGAACATATACGCACAGGGCAACATCATTCAAAAACAAAATTAATCTCATTTAACTGACAGAGTGGCAATACTGGCTTAAGCCAGGCATAGTGTGGGCAGATAACCCAGGAACCTATCCTTGCAACAAAGCCCATTGCCAACTGTGTCCACATATCTATTCAGGGGACACCATCATAGGGCCTAATCACATCAGCCACACTATCAGAGGCTAGTTCACCTGCACATCTACCAATGTGATATATGCCATCATGTGCCAGCAATGCCCCTCTGCCATGTACATTGGCCAAATTGGACAGTCTCTACATAAAAGAATCAATGGACACAAATCAGACGTCAAGAATTAAAACATTCAAAAACCAGTCGGAGAACACTTCAATCTCTTTGGTCACTCGATTACAGACCTAAAAGTGGCAATTCATCAACAAAAATACTTCACAAACAGACTACAACGAGAGACTGCTGAATTGGAATTAATTTGCAGACTGGATACAATTAACTTAGGCTTGTCTAAAGACGGGGATTGGATGGGTCATTACACAAAGTAAAACTATTTCCCCTTGTTTATTTCAGCCCTCCCCCCCTCCCTCCCCCCTCCCCCCGCTGTTCTCAGACAACTGTTCTCTTGTCAACTGCTGGAAATGGCCCACCTTGATTATCACTACAAAAGGTTCCCTTCCCCCCCTCCCCCGCTCTCCTGCTAGTAATAGCTCACCTTACCTGATCACTCTTGTTACAGTGTGTATGGTAACACCCATTGTTTCATGTTCTCTGTGATATAAATCTCCCCACTGTATTTTCCACTGAATGCTTCCAATGAAGTGACCTGTAGCTCACAAAAGCTTATGTTCAAATAAATTTGTTAGACTCTAAGGTGCCACAAGTCCTCCTTTTCTTTTTGCGGATACAGACTAACACGGCTTCTACTCTGAAATCTGCTAGTTTTGCACATCTCTGCCAGGAAACACACATCTCTGTCAGCATGCACACCATTCCAGGCTTCTGCCTCTGTTGAGGAGCCTCGAAGTTGTACCAACGACCCACCTAATTCTGTCTTCTAACCTAACCCAGGATTTTAACTTGGATCTCCAGCAGTGGAAGGCTAGGGCACTAATAATTCACTGTCCACCTACCTATCAATTTCCATGCACAATCATTTCTCTCATTTTGAGCTCCGCAAGGCAAGAGAGAGTATTTGCCTAAGGGGAGCCCAGGAACCAGTTCTTTATGCTTTGTTCAGAGTTGTTATACTATTAATAGGTATTTACTTTTACATACACATTAGCCTTCATACTTACAGTTTATATAAAGTAGATATGAACTGAAATGATATAACCTGAAATAATACAGCTCAATAACTTACATGCATGACAGACAAAGGACAAGATCCTCAGCTGGTGTAAATGGGCATAGCTACATTGAAGTTGGTAGAGCTATGCCCATTTACACCAGCTAAGGATATGATCCGAGTAGTGCAAAATAGCTTCCAAAAGAGTCTGTACGTTGACTTCAATGGACTTTGGATCAGACAGTTTATGACAGGAACGCTGTCAACTGCGTTCAGTGTTTTTTCCTCGCCATTATTTATAACTCCCTCTTAGAAGCTTGACCGTATTTTTTTTCCTGTTCCATGTGGCAACTACTGATTTTTCCCTTTCCCCCCTCTCCATTGTTTTTAACATAGTCCCTTTGGGATTCTAAAGTCTGGAAGATAATGATTGTGTCTTTATCTGGGTATTGTACAGTGCAAAGTGCAAAGTCTTCACTTGCCACATAACCAGTTCTGCAGAGACTGTAATCTTCCCACAGAGTTAAGATTTCAACTGGGGCTCCATTCCCCGTAATGCCAAAAATAAAAAATAAAATAAAAAAACACCTCACCTTCTCAAAGTTTTCAAGTCAACTGTCAGCACATAGGAGGATTTTTGCAGAAAATTTCAAATAGGTTAAGTACTTTGGGGAAGTACAGTTGATTTTAGGGAAGTTCCCAATATTTCCTTGTTTCCCTGTGTCAGCCCAATAAAAATCACACAACTCCTAGTCATGGGCTCATTCCTTCCTGAGGGTGCCAATGCAAGAGGTGAGATTCACTATTTCTGCAAAGACATTTGTCTCCCATGCAGTCATACTGGTGACTGTGCATTCTCTCACGCTCTACTCTACACTGTAGAAAGAGATTTTTTTGGGCTAGCTGAGCTGGCTAGTGTTCATCTGATGCTTCAATTTTTTTCTTGTCGTCTAGATTTGCATGTGAGGAATTTGCACTTTGTAACCCACAAATCACCTTTTGGGGTAGAGTGTGTGGTTGGCAAAGAAGCCTGTTATATTTTACCACAGATATGAATTCATTGCACTCAATTAATTTTTATGGGGATATTTTAATTTTAATGGCCCTTTGTTGATTTTGTGGTGTGGTGAATCCGTAGCGTGGGGATAAAGGGAAAGCGAGGATAAGGGCAGAACACGACAGAGTAAAGAGAAGGGGAAGAAAGAGAAATGAACTAGTTAAGTATCCTGCAGCTCATAGTCCAAAAAATATGGAATGTTTGTTTTCTCTCTCTCTCTCTCTCTCTCTCTCTCTCAGCTTCAGTAGCTCCACTGATGAGGCATTTCTGAGTTCTTTCAACTAAAGCTTTCTACCTTGCTTTTTCAGGGATAATGTAAATTAATAAAATGTAAATGGTTTCAAATATGTTGCATATTATTTCTCCGTGACGGGTTATTAATGCAGTATGAATTATGGGCCAGAGTATGCCAGCACTGGGGGTTGCACAGAGCCTCACAGCCCCCAGGAGAGATTACACAAGGCATTGTGCCTAGTTCACAGGTGCTCCCAATGGGCCAAATCTCAAGAATGTTCAGCTTGCTCCTCCTTCTGAAGCTAGCCATCTCCTCTCTGCCCCCTTTGGGGTAACTAGCACCCCAAGTGCAATGATTGCAACTCTGCCTAGCCCTGGTGTGTCATGGAACAAAGGTTTGTTGGGCTGCATCGCCTAAGGGATTTATGGGTGGGGCCAGTGAATTCACTGCTACACAGATCCATCAGCCATTCTTCTTCCCCTCCTGCATAGGATGGGTGGTGCAAAAGCTATTCCAGCGCTGAGGCCCAGCAGTAATATTGCTCCACGAGGAAAAGGACAAGCTGACAGAAAGAGGTACAGTCGCATCAGTTAGTAGTCAGGATGGTCTCAGGAATCACTTTGCATGGATATTTAAAGCTTCCAGTTAGTTTTGCCTCGTTTTATTTACTTAGGAAAGAAAATCAGTAAAACTCTGATAGTGGAGTCTTTTTTCAGAGAATGACTGCACTGTATTAATCAGAGGTTCCCAGTAACTAAAGCAGCAAGTCACACTTTGCGGCAGTATGGATTGAAACAAGATGGGATTTTCATCCTACCTATGGGCCAAGCTGACCTTGATCAAATGACTTCCTCTCCCAGGCACCCCCTGTCCAGAGTCCAGAGCCATTGCAGTCCCTGCTACTGTACCATGGGGCATTGACCAGCCCAAAGATGGACAGTAAGGAGTCAGTGCCAAGGACCCCTGGGCTCCCCACTTCAGAGTAGTCAGCAAGTCGAAGCAGGTCAGGATGGGACAGGTTGGTGCAGAGGTGAATTACCCCGGCAATCCAGACCTCAGAGGCTTTGGGGCTTAAGACCCAATCTATTCCTTAATAAAAAAAATTATTATGTCCAACAGGATGATGGTCCTAATCCTAGAAGGTGCTGAGTATCCTTGCCTCTCATTGGACATGAAGTGGTGGAAATGCTCATGATGATTCTTCACTATTTCTGTGCTAGAAGCAACTTTCTAACCATGCCCATTGTACAGCACAATGTCTGGTAACCCAGAAGTGTCTACTCTAGATTTCCTACCCAAGAACGGCACATTTCACCCAAAATCAAAATGCTTGTTGCAGTTCTCTGCTCAATATAGAACTGTAAAGAAGTAAAGGCAGATTATGCAATATAATAGTTAATGTTTTAACAACAAGTTTTGTATTTACAAGTAAATAGCTTTGCAGTAAGAAATTATGTCACATCACAATTGGTTTGGCTTCTGCACAAAGATCTGCAAACGAGATGAGTCACTGAAGTGCGTAATCTGGTAACGTTGTTTCTTTTCGAAGTTGTGTTATATAAAATCTTTTATGAGGGTGCAGCTAGGTAAGGAACATTGTGAGGACTGAATGTCCATTACACCTCAGCATGTTGCATTTAGATTAAGGTGTGTGCAAGTAACAACAACATTAAATGTCAACAAAGCTTTATATGTCCTGAATTAAATGATAAACTAATTCACAGTCAGTGACATTAGCATAAATGCAACAATAAAGACTGTATAGAGCTAGGAATGAGCAAATCTCTTTGAACAGAATCAAAACTTCTTTGAACTTTCACCCAAAACAAAAAATGAATTTTTTGTGAGAGTCAACCAAAGCCATCTATCAGGCACTGGAAGGAAAGAGGTGGAGAGGAGTGGGGGTGGCTTTGAACAAGGAATGCTAAGGACATAGAGGACTATCAAAAGACTCAATTTTAGCAGAGAAATTCACCCTGTGCTGTAGGTGAACACTAGGCCTGTGCACCACTAGGGCTTAAGTTGGAGTTACAAGGTGCACTAGCCTTGTGCTGGTTCCCTTTCACCCCAGGAGAGCAAGTCAACAAAAAGGGCCATAAATCAGAATGTTTTTGTCCCACTACATGTAAAGCTGGCCAGTAAGGGAAACTTTTTTTTTATTCCACTCAGTGCAATTTAACTTGAAATTAAATATTTTATTATTATCAAAACCAGTTCTAAAAATGTCTCATGAAAGGTCTAGCGGTTTTTATTAACATTCTAGAGGTTTCAAGGCACTCCAAGCATCTCTGGATTCTCTCCTGCCTTGTGCTGAGTAACCTATTTTTATAAAACCACTGAGACTTTACACAAGTGGATTTTATGAATGCTGTGAAATAGCAACTATGATAGAGGATGATCCCATTTTGATGCTATTGTTTCACAAGATGATGAAAATGATCTTTAGTTTACATAGGATCTTTTATCCAAATGGATCCCAAAGCACTTTATTGATGCTTGGCTTTTTGCTAACTCATTGCACAAACATTACTTTGCCCCCTACTGAAGGGCAATCACCTCTGAGATTAAATGTAGCAACCCTTCATCAGCATTACATAGAAAATTACCCAAAAGTTTAGGACAGGCATATTGTATCCATTTCAGATTACAGAGGGGATCTGGGTAGGTTAGAATATAATTCCCAATTGGAACTAGTTGTGTACATCTGAGTACACCCTTACTCATGTGAAATGTAATGACTTAATAAGAATGACCTGAAGTGGGCATGCATTTGTCCTGTTTGCAAACCAAAGGCACAGTACCCCCAACATTAAACTTGGGGGGGGGGGAGTGTGCCAGCTACTGAGTCACTAGTCCTACGTCTAAATCATGAGATAGTAAACTTTTTGTTCTGTGTACACATAAATAATAATACTACTACTAATAATAATAATGATTAATAATATATTTTCCTTAGCAGTTTCAAACCCAAGACTTGACCTGCCCTAACCTGTTTAGCTTATGAGATATGCTGTGATCACAAAAGCTGGGCAATAAGGAGAAAAATAATTGTGAAGAGTGTGTTTGTCGCTCTGTTACCCTCCAGCCACAACAAAAGCATTCTTAATAAGTTTCTGTAAAACGCTACAGCAGTGGGTTTTAGTCTCTCATGTTATAATTATGGAATGCCACCACAGACATCATGACACACCTTTTGGAGTTTAAAGGTGCTTTGCTGCATGGGGGCTTCCAACTGTCTTGAGACACAATCTTTCCTCCTGGTTGTTTAAAATCTACTGACCCCTTTTCCAGTTTGATAAGCCTGATGCCACCTCTAAACTTACAGCAGTAGAAATCCATCAGTATCCATGAAGTTATTCCACATCTAACCCAGTGTCACTGGAATCAGGGCCACGACCAAAAACTGCAAAATCAAGAAACAACCAAACACATAAATTGTGACACTGTGCTTCTGGTTTTGTAATGCCTGCCTCTTTTTTTCCTTCACCGCTTGCATAACTTCCTGCAGACATCTATTTATATCTTAGCTGCACATTTTGTGCAAGATCAAACTGTGATCAAACTGCTTAAGGGAAGTAAAAATAGGTCACAGTCATCACCTTTGTATTTCAAATAATAAAATTAGATAATATTTTTATAATTGCCTTTTAACCTATTAAGGAGAAAAAATAGTGCAAGTACCTAGAGTGCAATGCATTCCAGCTGTCCCAAGCTGGTGGAGGGTGACTAAACCAGTGGTTCTCAACCTCTTTTTGGACCAGGACCCATTTGTAAACATTGATGGCCAGTCCCGACCCAGTAAATAGCTTAAGTAGAAAACACACAAGTATTTAGGCCACAAAATACTTATTACCCACTCCATGTTATAATAATAATTAAATAATAATAAATAATAATGATAAATAATTAAATACTTAATAATAAGTTAAAGCCACAGCCAGCAGCAGCACAGAAGGAAGGGTGACAGTACCATACCATGCCACACTTATTTCTGCCTTCAGAGCTGGGTGCGCGGCCAGTTGCCACTGTGCTCCGGCCGCCCAGCTCGGAAGGAAGCATCACCACCAGCAGCAGCACAGAAGTAAGGGTGGCAATACTGTTGGGATGCATCATGTTAACATACGGCAAAGCAGAAACAGCATCTATTTTTTAAAAGAGTGTGCAAAATCTGATCTATTTTTAACGTTTGTTTGCGATCCTTTCATATATGGTCTCAACCCCTGGGTTGAGAAACGTTGTCCTAAAGGACCATAGCTAGCTGAGTCTGTTTAATGACAGACTTAATCTGCACTTAATCTGCACTGGTGCCAACCCCCTGAAGGCCCCGCTTTCCCTCAGCTACAGCGAGCAGAAGGTGGATGCAGCGGGGAATCTAACCCAATGTGCCAGTATGTAACATGGAGTGCATTTTTAATGGTTCTTCTGGAGACCACACACCATAATGTTGTGTGTGGCATTGCTAATGAGTCAGCTTGGCTGAGACAGGACTGGGGTACAAATACATTTCCCTCGTGATGAATCTTCCTACATTGCAGGAGTCAGGCTGGTTCACAAAAAGATGATTATACTTCCATGCCTCAGCTGGCATCTGGCCCCATATCTGTTTATGCATCATAGACGCCATCTGAGGCAAATAAAAAGCTCAGATGACAATGTTGATACTGTTGTAATGTAATCAGTCTTGGAACATCATTGAACTGTGCTTCATAAATTTTGTGATCCATCACCTTGGGTTTTGAAACAAATGACCATTTCCACTGACAGTGCTTTCAAACCATCCATGCCTGTAAAGTATTGACTAGATTCCATATATCTCAAGGTTGCTTTTATTTTTCCTGTCTGATGTCATTGCATTAGCTAAACTGCATCTCCATTGATCTCTCCTCTCACTGTAAGTGGGTGAAGATTGGCTAAGCTTGAAAATCTCCCTGCTATAAACAAGCTGTTTAAAAAAAAGTCATGGACTCAAGCAGCTTTTGAGAATGGGAAAATCTAATTTCAATGTTGGTATGAAGAAAACCTCAGCGTGAGTGGGAACTTGTTTGTCAATATATCACATTTGTGGTGATAGATTCCTTTGGTTTGAAGAGAAAAATACCATGACCATATTAGAAGCTTTTTTAGAAGCTGTCACCCATTTTCTAGACACAAATATATGCAGGCAGAAACGTCTTACATTTACAGTACATTACACAGAAAACAGGATTGTAACATCTCTTTACAAGTTACACCATAATTTGATTTGCTATTCTGAGTCAATGCAGGAAAATAAAAACCTGCTTCTTTCCACTTAAAGAACAAATGGAAAAAGGGAAATTGTCATAAAATGTATCTTACCACCATCTATCGCTTTGCTTCAGTCAAGCTTATGACATTCTGATTGGTGAATGGCTATCTATCTATCTAGGAATTATATAGCCCTAATCACCCTTGTATCTGAGCACCTCCTGTCCACACCTAGACTGGTTCAAGGACAAGCAAGTTTTTTTATGGATAACCAGGCAAAGTACTTCTTGAGTTTGGGAAATACTCAGCCTTTGGCTTGGGGCCTCAGAATGTCCCTGAGCCACCCAGTTCTCAAAGCTGACCATAGGCACTGCCATTGTGTTAGCCTAAGTTCCTCAGGACAGGGACCCATTACTTTTTATTTGTCTGGAAAGTGCCAAGCTGTAATGCCATTTGTCTGTAAATAATAGCAAAGCTGTGGCTGTAAATGTTAAGGATGCCAATGTTTTTCATATGAAATATTAATTTTTAATTATGGATTATTAGGGATATGGTGATAAGGGCCTTTCAGAATGCATCAGCAGACCACTTCTTTCCTGCACCGCGAGCTGTATTGCCAAACTTCTTCCACTCCTAAATTTCACTCTTCCCTTTTTCTCCACTCTCATACTAATGGTCTTTAAAAATCATCTAGTATCAATTCTTGCTTTTTTGTTCTGTTTGTCTAGTTTAATCAGCCTTGCCTGTGCCTTACGCAGATAAAATCAGCTTCAAAGCAAGATGACACTGGGGTCATCTTGTTCAGAGTGTTACTTTGTTGTTTTAAAAGCTACATTGCCATTTAGCATTTGGGAGAGGCTGGTTTCCCTGCTAGCTAGGATATAGGTGCATTATTTGTTCTAAGACTTTCATGTTAAACCTAGTATATTCGGGACTGCAGATTTTTGCCTGGATATACCAGTTCCATCTCTGTTCCATCTGCAACTTCCATCTGGGTCTCTGCAAAGTGACAGGTCATTAGCACATATTAATATATCATTACAATAGCATGATTCTCATAGCAAATATGGGAATGAATGATCCAAAAATATGATACCTGTACTGCAACATTTTCCCTGTTTTATTTGTTTGTACAGCCCCTAGCACAATGGTGCCCTAATACCTCTCTGACTTACTCTAATACACATAAAAATAATAAGGTGGCAACTTTACCCTGATTCTCATTGAGCATAGGTATGGCTGCAAAACTTAATCACTAGTCACTATTGAAAATCTTGGTCCCACATAACCACCCAAGTAGTTCAAGTAAGAATTGGGGTGTTCCTGGGTCAGTTCTTCCTTGGGTAAAACCCTGAAAATCCCACTAATATCAATGGAATTTGTCATGGATATCAAGAGTAGAATATTTCTAAAAATCAATCCTTTGATTAATCTTTGTTCTTCAGACCTTAATGTACAGCAATTAGTATTCAAAGTAACCAGGCAGAAACTAGGAAGGCAAGTGAAGACAACTGTTATTTAGACAGTTTTAAGCATTCACAGGTGAACAATCTGATGAAGTGAGCTGTAGCTCACGAAAGCTTATGCTCAAATAAATTGGTTGGTCTCTAAGGTGCCACAAGTCCTCCTTTTCTTAATACAATCTTTAATTCATGTGCTATACACAACATAAGTTAAACAACAAAAACTATCAGACAGTATGGAATGCAACATTAGTAGCCGTAGTAGAAATATTATATTAGAACACAGAGGTCTCAATCCATTGTGAAAGACACCATACAAATATAGTGAGATACAGTTCCTGCCTTGCAGTGTTTATTCTTTAAATAGACAAGAAGAGTTCCTATGTGCATCAACCTGATGATACTCATCCACCATTGTTTTTGTGTAAATTTATGCTTTGGAAAGTGGCAAGCTAAATAGCTGTAGATCAGATAACTCTGCTTGATGTAACAACACAAAAGGCTGGAGCAACATGACCCTTACTTTGATCAAGTGATTTTATAATATTATCTAAACACTCACAGGGCCTGATTCTTCAACTTTGAAATGCGATATTTCCATTAGTCCTGATTTACAGAGCTGAGAATCAGGCCTTTTGTATTTAACTTTAGAAGCCTGTCTACACATGAAAGTTAATACAGAATATGTTAGAATGTGATTTTAAAGCAGATTTAGCTATTCCCGATTAACTCCCCAAATAGGGTAATGATCAAGAGTCAGAGATAGTTTGCCATTAGGCAACTTGACTGTATCCTAACCCTGTAGATCATAGAGATCAGTAGAAGTTGCTCCATAACTGAATACAAATTGAGATCTTTACATAAGCAAGATTTTGAACCTGTTAGCTGCTGTTATGTTATTTAGATGGGCACTTTTTTCAGCAATACATTGCTTAAATCAGCCTGACAACAGGAATAATTCATTGTAATATTATGGAGTGTAATAGATTGGTTTGCTAGTTATTTCAGGTAGAGATAGGCTAGAGTGAAAACAGGAGTAGGACATTTTTTGAAGCATTAACAGAAAAAAAAGCTATAACCAATCTCTTGGATGGTTTGTCACATGGCACAGTTAAGCTGTTTATTCAACAATGATTTCTGGGAATGGTTTTAGAGGATGTGTTAATCATGAGTATGAGATTTGTGTAATT
The DNA here is from genome assembly GCF_965140295.1 of Lepidochelys olivacea. NCBI lineage: Eukaryota > Metazoa > Chordata > Testudines > Cheloniidae > Lepidochelys > Lepidochelys olivacea. The sequence continues at coordinate 28,988,871 of NC_140415.1, forward strand.
TTTACCTTGTATCCTCAATAAACAAGACATGTTTTAATCACAGACACAATGATCTTTAGCAGGAACAAGAATTTTCCTTTCATTGGAGCTTGTTTATGTATTTATACACTGTGCCTAAATCAGTGAGGATGGGATTTATACACTGTGCCTAAATCAGTGAGGATGGGATTTTCAAAAGCATTCAGCATTGGTCTTAACTCTGTGCCCAATTAAGCCAATGGGACTTAGTGTGGCTACTGGTTTGAGACCACCAAACTCATTTCACACAGGCCATAGAATAGACATCGGCTGTAAATAAGTTTTAGCCACCAGTGAGCTGGGCTGTATTGAAATAGTCCATTTAGAAGTGGCAGCTTCTATAGCCCATTACCAGTCTCCTGAGCCATGCTGTCTTCCATAAGATATAGCATTTCTAAAACAATGTTAAACAGTTACCTTTGGAAAAGGAACAATCAAAGCCAGATAAGATCAAAGACAGATTATGCAAAAACTGCTTATGTAGCAAGTTGCCTTTTGACAGCAGCCATTTTGTTCCCCAGATACTTCTCAAATCCACATCACAGGCAGATGTACTGCCGTTGAATGTGTTCATCCAGGAAGTACATCTGGTACTCCCTGCAAATTTCCTCTTCTTTATAGATCCCAACTCCCTCAGGCTCAGTAATTTCCCATTTTACATTAATCTTAGCCCCATTTTAGAAGGCACGTTTGTTACAGAATTTATGGAACAAAGCCACACTTTCAATCCCCTTCCTCACTCTCTGTCTTTTTCAGTCTTATCCCCCTTTGCCCACAAACACTCCCTCAGTCAGCACCTGCTATAGCCCAGTTCAGCTCAACTATTTCACAGAAAGATACCCACACTTCTTCCAAGTCTGGTATACCCAAGGCTTTTCTACATGAGAGTCCTTGATTTTTTTACCTAAAGTTAATTGATTGTTAATTAACTCCAGATGGTTAAGACAGATGTAAAGGCTAGTATGGACTATTCCCAAAAGTTTGATCCAGGATTGTTAATTGGCAATCAAACTCTATGGTATATGTACCTCAGGATACAAAGGAAAGTGAAATAGAAAAGGGTATATATCCCTCCTCCAAACCCACTTATTCTGCAATGACCATAGAGGTGAGTTGATTTCAATTCAGGGGAGAAGGGTCAAAGAAATGTTAGCTATCTTTTGTCTATCCCTTCATATCCTATCTTATCTGTATATCTTGAGTTAGCAATCTCAATATAAAAACATACCTTTTTGACAGTAAAAAGAAAAGGAGTACTTGTGGTACCTTAGAGACTAACCAATTTATTTGAGCATAAGCTTTCATGAGCTACAGCTCACTTCATTGAATACATACTTTAGAAAGTGTAGAAGATCTTGTATACACACAAAGCATGAAAAAATACCTCCCCCCACCCCACTCTCCTACTGGCAATAGCTTATCTAAAGTGATCACTCTCCTTACAATGTGTATGATAATCAAGTTGGGCCATTTCCAGCACAAATCCAGGGTTTAACAAAAATGTCTGGGGGGGGGGGTGTTAGGAAAAAACAAAGGGAAATGTTGGGGGGGGGTGAGAACCTGGATTTGTGCTGGAAAGGGCCCAACTTGATTATCATACACATTGTAAGGAGAGTGATCACTTTAGACAAGCTATTGCCAGCAGGAGAGTGGGGTGGGGGGAGGTATTTTTTCATACTTTGTGTGTATAAAAGATCTTCTACACTTTCCACAGTATGCATCCGATGAAGTGAGCTGTAGCTCATGAAAGCTTATGCTCAAATAAATTGGTTAGTCTCTAAGGTGCCACAAGTCCTCCTTTTCTTTTTGCGAATACAGACTAACACGGCTGTTACTCTGAAACCTGTCTTTTTGACAGTGAAGACATAGCCCTATATTACTGCAAGCTATCAGTGCTAAACTATATCAGTTTAAAAGTATTTATAACAGTGCCCAGACCAGTGGGTTGCACCGTGTGAACTAAATTGGGCTTGATACAGATTTAGTTAAATGAGTGCACAAACTGAGTGTAGAGTAGCCTTAAGTGTTCAGAAGTATTATTTTAGTTCTACATTGCTGTGTGTTGCATTTTTAGATATATTTCATTAAAACTGTTTGTCATGGAAGGATTTTGTGATCAATTAACACAGAAGTCTCAGTTTGCTGCAGACTTCCATTGCTCCCCAGAAGTCAAGGGGTCTTGCAGCAGAAAATACAGGGTCTTTTAACATGTGCTAATAGATTGTGTTCTCTTGGGAATGTGAATAAGTCTCTCCCTGTGGGTAAGTATATCCACAATCTGTGGGTTATTATAGTAATATTATATATATATTTATATATATATAGTATAATATTTCAGATTAACAAGAAGTAACCTCAGTAAGAAGGAATGCAGGCAAGCATGGAATAGGTCATCCGGTACTACACATCTGAACATTATACAATAATTTAATACCTCTCACTTTGACTTTATTCATTTCACTCTTCAAATAATGCAATCCTCTCCCATCTTGTTTTCAACCTTTGCCTCAATCACATTTCAACCAAAAGACTCACAATCTATTATTGGTTTACACGGTAATTCTAAATTGTGTCATTTCCTGGGCAAAAGTTAACGGAGAAAGGAAAAAATCATAATGTCCTTTTGTTAAAAAATAATACATAGGTGGCTATTTTTAATTTCCTGCATGATTTGTTATTGCTTGTATTTAAAATAATACGATGAATGTAATGTTATTAGCCATTATGGATCTGAAATGAAAAATACAGAGATAAGACATGGCTCTTTTGTTTGCTATTTTTTGTCTTTTATGCAGATGTGTTATAACCATATTCTTATGTTATACATGTTCGGTAAGCAGAATTGGTATAATAATCATTTTAACCCTGAAATGACTGCAAGACATTATATAGGATTTCAGAATGCTCTTCTAGCTCTAAACTATTTCCTATCAGTACTGGTACTTGAGCTCTGTGGGGAAAACTGTGTGCTTTACAAGTTTGATCTGTTGGTAATTCCCTCGCATCCCAACCACTATCACTCTTAAGCTCCACTTTTATTGAATACAGTCACTTTATCAAAATGATTCCCTACTATCCCAACATCTTTTTCATCCTCAGTTATTACTTACATGTGTTGGGTATCTGATTTTTGAACATATTTAGGAGCAATCCCAACTGCCCATAAAAGAGCACATGCCCAATGACTTTTCCAGTAGTGCAACAAAATGTATCCTTCAAATGCATAATCAGAATTGAAAGGGTAACAGAAACTCCCCAGAAGAGAGAGAGAGAGAGGTGGATACATTGCAGCTCACCCTGAGCAGCCTGAACCTGAAATATACTTTGATCTTTATCATCATCACCTGTAACCTGAACAATTCATACTTCTTTTCGGTTACATGAGCTACCCAGGCACACATGAAAAAATATTACTCACTTGGAACATCTTTATATAGGAAATGTTACCACTACCCCATTATGGAACACTAACACACACCTAAATTCACATATTTGTTTTACACAGAGAAAATCACTCTTATAGCAATCACTGCATATGAAGGAAGACTAGTATTTCATGATGACATGAACTAGCAGATCCATTTCTTATGACTGAAAACTGGATGTCCTCCTCTTAATCATAAAGGTGTCTGCAGGATTTTGTAGTTTCTTTAGGACCAGATTTTAAGCTCAGTTACACCAGTTTAAATTGGGAATAATACCACTGTAACTGAGATCAGCAACTGCCCAGAAAACTGAAACAAACTGGAGAAAGAAAGGGTCAGAGCCAATTCTTAGCTGCAGGTATACCAATCCTGAAGCTTTTATGTTTATGCTAAGAAAACTTACCTGTTTCCCAATGCAGTGCTTGTGACTGATGCAGATTTGGAAGGTACATTAGACTTATATGTAGATTCTTTTCATTCACCTCTTTATGTGAAAGTTGGTGTTTCCCCTAAGACTATGTGAAACAGACGCTAAAAAGTCAAAAAACCTAACCATTGCTAAATCCAAGTATTCAATAATGTATTCTCTGTCTTGCTAGGACAGAGTACACAGCCTTCAAGACACAGAGAGAAGAAACATAACCTAATCTAATGCAAACATCCATAAATCCAGAAGATCAGAACAGGGCCCCCTTCATATTTACATTGCTCGTGTGATTTGTTTTACTATTTGTATTGTTAAACTTTACTTCTGGTTTTATTTCTAGACCTAGTCACATGCTTCAGATGTCCACAGTTCAATGCCAATTGTAAAGTTATATAGGCCACTCTTCACAACCTGCAATGGAAACATTGCATGTATCATTTGTTCAAGAAAGGTGATAAGTGAGGCCATTTGTTAAGTTTAGAAATATGTTGTGGTTAGGCCACCCAACCGTAGCTGGTGGAGACTGCCTAGATTTCAGACATGGGGTGCTTTACCAGGGTGATTGGGTTGAGATTGAGATACCCAGCTCACTTTTACACTTTAGGCCTAAATTTATATGCCCTTACTGCACAGGCCAACATGTTGATTTTCATATCCGAATGCAGGCTTTGAATATATTATTAAAATGGCCATGTTTGGAAAACTGGGTCCACAGTTCCTTTCTCTTTGTGATCTTGGCAGACACTTAACATTAATTACACTTAAGACTTTGTTTATTTCCTTTTTACTTTAACTAGTTTGTTTTGTGGGTTAGTGTATGATTACTTATATACAATGGTGTGGTTATATACAATGTTAATTCATCTGATGGCATAGGCACCTAGTTCTTAGTATAGGCACTTTAAAAAATAAATTATTAATCAAAATCTGTAATATGAGCTTCTTTCCTTTTTCTATCTATTTTAAAACCATTGAATAGCTGAGAGGATTGACAGTTAGAAAGCAGCTTCTCTTTTTCATGAGGAAGTACAGGCCACATCTGTATACTGTACCATGGTGACTGGCATGTTACAGATAGAGAGTGGTTCTGACTATAATATATATTTAGTATTATATCTCTAGAAATACAGTAAAGCACAAATTAGTTTTTACAGAGCTTCCACTGCACAAAGGCAGAGCGGGACAGGTTTTTGAGTCTTGCCAGTGAACTTCCTTGCATTTGTGAGACTATGCCAGGCCTTGTAGTATCATTTGCTCAGAATGTTGTGGTTTCCGTGATATACTAGATGACTAATGGCTTGGTGGACTTAGTCTCTGTCAGTGGTATCTGCCCTCACAAGGTACTGACACTACCATATTCACTTTGCATCATAGACCACAACAAAAGCAGACTGCTGCCAGCTTTCTTTTTGTGCTCTTAAACTGGCCCACTGGCATCTCCAGTATTGAAACGCCTCCCACTCATTCTTCCTGGCACTTTACATATCATCATGGGAACTTCAGAAATGCTAAGATGTCGCCTTCACTTCACTAAACCAAGCATTGCTTACTGCGCCTATCTCCTCATCTGTTATTTCCAACATCAGGCAATTTGCCTTCCATCTTTCAGGGCAGAACATTCACTCTATACTTCCCTCGCTTCTGAAGTAAACGCTTCTTTGTCAATAAGCTGGCAATACACACATTCAACCAACAGCCTAGTTAGTGCTGTAGTTGGGCAAAAGAGGTTTAGATGAAATGGGAACAGCACTCCTAATCTTCTCCCATTTACAGAAGGGAAATGAACCCTTTTCTGGGTTCTGAAATGTTTTGGATACACTTTTTTTTTTCCTGTTTTAAGATGTGCTTCCAGTTGGAATTGGAGCTAGAAGTGTCAGACTAATGTGGAAAAGGCTTCTGTCACTATCTGAAGTGCTGGCTGCCCCAGATCCAGTTGGATGGGGAAAGTTCCATTAGGGAAACTCTGCAAAGGAAGAGGTGTGGGTTGTGGGCCTGTTAGACTGGACCCAAACTGGATTAGGGAGAAATGGGCCAACCATGCTGCCCTCTGAAGAGTGGGGACGGGTCTGCCAGTCCACCATAGAGATATTGGAAGGGGAAACAAACTACTGGACCCTTCTCATTGTTCTCCATGAAGAGTACCCCAGTAATGGGGAGCCGCAGTCTTTTGTGTGGGGAGAGAAGAAGATTAATAAAATTTAACAGAGCCTCGTTAGGACAGGTGCTATGCAGGAAAAGAAGCCCACATGGACTCCTATAAAAAGTATGGATTATTCATGTAAGTTTAGGACAAGCCTCTATAATGCTCGTACAAGCTCAAATTCCAAATGGTTACAGGTTCATGCATTTCAAGAGCCCTTCCTTCCAGAGACTAAAGCAATCAACTCTATTAACCCTCTTGGCAGATATGTTGGGTAATACCAATATTCCTGATGTTCAGGAATCCCAAATTTGCTCTAGAATACAGCTCTCCATATCAGCTTGAAGGTTTGGCGGGATCTGCAGTCAAAGTAACGTGCATGCAACTTTTTTATAACTGTACAATCACCCCAGAATTCAAGTTTGCATGATACTTATTAAATATGCTGTCATCACTTTGGTACAAATCTTGCAATCCCTATGCAGGTAAAAATCTACTCAAGTGTCTGATGAGCACAGGGGCAGCACTTCTACAAGAGCTGGTTATCATAAATAGGGCCAAGAGAGTCCAAAACAATCATGTCTGAAAAGCACATGGAAAACGTCTCCCAGTTTCTCCTGATTCTCTTTTGTGGGCAGAGACAATTAGACTTTAACCACCTTGAATAATTCATTGGATGAGACTTCAGACCCTATCAGAGGGTTTCCTTGCAGCTGTTAAGTGAGGGCCTGGACCTGAGGAATCTGCTATGTAAATTTATAGTCTCAGTTTTCCCTTTATTTTGAATTCTATTCTCTATAGGTTCTTATATTGCACTCATCACCCCAGTACCAGAGCATCTTCCAATAGTGCATTAAGCTATGTGACTAACATCTGTCACATGTTTGTTCTCTCGTTCTCTCCCCAGGAAGAATTGTTTTGTGTTTGGAATTTTTTAGATAGATAGCTATAGATATTGATATATACAATTTGCTGTGTATTTATATTAGAGAAGACAAGGTCAAAGAAATGCGCCTTTCACTCAGAGCAGAAGGTGGTAAGGTTTGTGATACTCCTTAGTTCTGGGAGGAGTTCATTCCACAGTCTTGGGCCAGCCTCAGAGAAAGTTCTGTCTCCCGTACAGGCTCACTTTACCTTTACTGTAGCGAGATTCACAGCGCCAAAAGAGCAAATTTGTCAACCATGGTCTTCATCCCAGAGCTCTACGCTCTTTTAGATTCCCTGGGCCCATTGGGTGCCTTAAAGATAAGGACTGAGACCCCCTTGGACTTAATGTTCCTCACCGTAAGACTCACCAAATCCACATCCTGTTAGTCTTAATTAAAAGCAGAAACATGAGACAAAAATAACGAGACAATCAATTGACAAAAAGCAGGTAACAATAAATATGCCTCCGGTCCATGTTGCTAAGATGGCTAGAAAAATTGCTAACCAGGCTAGAAATTTTCAGTTACAATGTTATAGTACCTGTAGCATGATTGCAGTTTTGCTCCTGACCTCCTCGTCTGAGCAAAGCTGCCTTCTTCCTAGTGAATCCTGATGGTGTCTGACTCCCAGAAACTGACAACCAGAGTCCATTCTTAGGCTGTGTCTACAGCACAGGTGCTACAGCAGCATAGGTTTAGCTCTGTGGCTGTGTTGCTATAACACTATAGTGTAGATGCTTCCTACACCAACTGGAGGCATGTTTTCCATTCCCGTAGGAACTCCACCTCCGCCAATGGTGGTAGCTAAGTTGACAGAAATATTCTTCCATAGCCCTAGCTGTGTTTACCCCAGTTGTTAGGTTGGCATAGCGACAGTGCTCCGGGGTGTGAATTTCTCACACTCCTGAGCAAAGTAGTGATGTCAATCTAAATTTTAATGTAGATCAGGCCTTCGTCTTGCTCCATCTTTGCTAACTATGTGACACTATCATTTGTCAACTGAAGGCCACCTGTGCCTTTCCTACTGGCTGGTTTTCAAGAGCAATTTAAAACTAGCATTTAGAGTCATTCACTGTGACCAGACTAAACCTGCTGGGTGAATGACTCATTGTTCTTCTATTCCCCTATTCTTCCCCTGAAAAAGTTGTTTGCTCAATATACATGCTTATAGTGACTCCCATGTAGAAAGTTAGCTAGGCATGCCCTGTATTAGCTGTGTGCCACAAATCTTACCAGGACAAGGTAGTCACACAGCCAGACAAAACATGGGAGTTCAGAAGTATTTTGCACAGTTAATAAATCGTTTATCACAACTAAACTGGTCAAACTGGGTAAAAGTCTGGGGAGGAGACAGGTAGAGGCAGGAGAAAACTGAAAGTCCCATATTATGTAGCCAATGGAAAAAAAGGGAGTCCAGGAGGCAGAGACAAGACGGGAAGAGCCTAAGAAGGATGTTGATGGAGAAGAGGACCCTAGGCTTGGTCAGGAGGTCAGCAGAGGAGTGGTCCAGATAATGTTTGGATCAACCCCATCATTGCTATTAAATATATATCAAGCAATTTCTTTGCACCTCTGAAAATATGGGGAAACACCTCAAATTATAGCTTTACAGAGCAGTTACAAAGATACATTCCGAGTACAATGATACATTCCACCCAGTAAGGAGCTCAAAGGAGAATTTTGAAGAGTCTCAGGAGAAAAGACTGTATCTTAAGGAAATAGCAATACTATAACTGGAACTGAAATATTTTAGCATGTATGTTTGCAAAATTCTCAAAGCAGACTGGGCTGTAAGTAGCTCAGTCTCTGGTCATTATAGTAATGGAGAGGTGTAATGCTTGAGTGCATCTCTCGAAGCGGGTGGGCTAACTTTAAAGCTAAACTCACATTCAAAACTTTTCAATGCAACTGTTTTAGGATGGGATTTTCAAAAGCACCTAATCGATTTAAGAGCACAAGTCTCACTTAGCTGTTCCTGACAATCCCAGCTTTAGTTTCTATTTCCATAAGAGTTCAGCTGGTGGCATTAAGCTATACATAGTAACTATGCAGTGCATTTAATAAATAGTATATTCTCTGTATGTTTTCTTAGTTATAATTCGGATTAAATATATTTGTTTTCATCAGGATTGACTCTGCAGGCTGTGCAAAAGTTCTGTTTGCAGTTACCATAGTTTAAGGTTAAGTTGAGTTTGGCACTTAAGCAGTGCTTCAGCCATGTTGTTATGTATGAAGAATACAATGTATCCTCCCCTAAATTACAGCATTTGCTCTTTGAGCACAGAATGAATTTTCTAAGTATTTATCAGTAAATTGGTTAAGTAGTTTGAGTAAAAATTAATTAATATATGCGTCTTTTAAGAAATTTGGCACCTAGTGCTAGAAAAGATTAAATTCAAAGAAATTGTCCTAGTATAGTCTCAGTACCACAAGGGGCTGAGAGCAACAAGAATGTAATTACACTAAGAATTTAGGGGAGCTGGTCTACACTAAAGCTCTAAGTCGACTTAAGTTATGCTACTTCAGTTATATACATTACATAACTGAAGTTGACCTAACTTAGGTCAATTTACAGCGGTGTCTACATCATGCTATGTCTACAGGAGACATTCTCCCACCGACTTACCTTCCACCTCTCGGGGAGGTGGAGTACAGACGTCGACAGGAGAGCGCTCTGCCATCAACTTAGCTTGTCTTCACCAGACCTGCTAAATCGACCCTGCTGCATCAATTGCAGCAGGGTCGATTTAGCCAGAAGTATAGACAAGCCCTTAGTAGTAGTAGGAAGAGTTATAAGGCCAGATCCTCATGGTATGGAAAGACTTTGATACCCTGGAAGGGGAAGGTTATGGTGACAAAGGTTATGGGTCGAAGCCATGAAGACAGAGTACCCTGAATCACAAGGAGAGAGAGATAGCAGGGCATGCAATGAGCAGCAGAAGGGGGCGCCAGACTTGAATGGAGCTAGTCCCCCAATGCAGCCACAAAGAGGTGCTCCTAGTGGTGAGTAGAGTACCCTGTGATACCCATACAGCTAAGAATCATGGAATCATAGAATATCAGAGTTGGAAGGGACCTCAGGAGGTCATCTAGTCCAACCCCCTGCTCAAAGCAGGACCAATCGCCAATTTTTGCCCCAGATCCCAAATGGCTCCCTCAAGGATTGAACTGACAACCCTGCGTTTAGCAGGCCAATGCTCAAACCACTGAGCTATCCCTCCCCTCCAAATGCCAGTTTGCAGCTGAAATGGTGCTTCATTGAGCTCTACACAGAACATTTGTTTTAAAACTGGAGTCCAGACATCAGATCAACAGTTTGTTGTTCTAAACCACTCATTGTCTTCCTTCATGTGCTACACTTTTTGCAGGAGGACAAAGTCACGGAAAAATGATTCAGCAGAGATAACTATTGTGGCTGGTATAGTGTGGTTAGAAGCAAGGACTTTCTAATCTTGCCATTGATCATTTTTCAGACCTCCAGATTAAAGATATTTGTGTTTACAGGATTTTTTGGCCTATGCTGAAAGCACTTTAATTGTGGGACCATTTGCTTAGTTAATTAGCCCTCTGACATTCCTTATCAATTGGGAGAAATCAATGCACTAATGGAAAACAAATTATAAATCAACAATGTGCTGTAGCTGCTGTATAAATAAAGGGCACTGCATCCAATGAAAAGCTTGTTTGTATCATAACATGGAAAGTAGGCAATGGAAAGTTTTTAAATGAATTGTATCTTAGACCCAGTGTTTATAATAGTTCCAATTTTGCCCACATTCTGTAGTCCCTTGCATTATTAGGACAAAGCATGGAATTTCCTATACTGTTCCTGACCCTGTTCAGAGTCAAAGGGCAAATTAGTGTTCAGATTTTCTTGCTAGTTAGTGCTGGAACAGATGGAGACAGTGCCCAGATTTTCAACTGATTTTTCAGGTAAAGAATTTTATCTAAGGTTAACACAAAGAGAGCAGCAAGTAGTCAATATTCAAAAGAGAAAGTGCAAAAGGACTGTAATCAAAGCACATATAAATTAAAGCAAAAAACCAGAATTAGTTCAAACATTCATTTAATGTACAATTACAGGGAACAGATGGCTGCTAACTTTTCAATACACTGCTCAGAAGATGACATAATACTTAAAACTTCTAATGAAGAGGAGATGTGTGCAAACTGATTGACACAAACTTCAAAAGTACAAAATATCAGCCATGATTAGGTTATGAATACTGTTCATTGGATGCTCAAATTTTGCACCTGTCAGCAAACTGCTCATAGGACTGTTTGTAGTGTTGTAGCCATGTTGGTCCCAGGATATGAGAGAGATAAAATAGGTCATGTAATAAATTTTTTATAGGACCAAGTACTGGTGGCAGAAGGTACGAGCTTTCAAGCATCACAGAGCTCTTCTTCACGTCCATGAAGTTCAAAAGCATGTACCTTCCACCACCAGCGGTTGCTCCAATAAAACATATTACCTCAACTACCTTGTCTCTGTAGAACTGTCTCGCAACTTTCTTTTTTTCCCATATGTGAATACCTGTGAAATGTAGTAAGCTGCTGCTGAAGCTGTATTTCATATTCAGTTCTGTGTCACTGAGATAGGTCACCAGGAACAAGTCAGATTGGCAATCAGAAAAAAGAATAACACAGCAGAAGAATTTTCACTTGGTTCCCCCCCCTCCCACCCGCAAGACCGGGTTTGCATTTTTGTTGAGCTTTCTGAGTCAGCTGGAAAATTCAGAAAGAAGCCATCTTCCCGCACCCCGTGTGTGTGTGACTGTTGCAGGCAAAGGTCTACCACATTATTATCTCCTAAAATTAGCTCACTCATTGGCAACCATCTCATTATGATAGTTGTCTGGGGGACTTTTATCTCCCTGAGATCTAAATTAAATCATTGCATCAATACTGAGGCCTAGTCCCACTTCCAGTGCCAATGCACTAACAAACTGGTTTTAAGCTGTGCAAATGGGTATTGTGGTATATGTAACTATGAAACTGTAAGGAGGTGTTTTGCCCCTATAATAATAAGGTGGACTACCTAGTCTCCCTTCAGGGCAAGTCCTGTGAGAGGCACTATCTGGAGTGCAAGTTAGCTCAGGATGGAGAAAACTGAGAACTGTCTCTCATAAAGGCTTTGGGCTTGATTCCCCACTTCATATTTTTTCGGGCCTTGGTTTATCTTTTGCCTTCATCTGAAATAGATCAACTGACTGAAATGATGACCCAGAGCCTGGCTCCTGATAAAGCTGCTGAAGTAACTTTTTTCCCCCTCTCCCAAGTAGTGGGCATGGCTGGGAAAAAAGGGGCACGGCCAGGAGCTGTAAGCCCCAGACAATACTCTCAGCTGTTGGAGCCCATGAAGGCCATAGGAAGTCAGGCATAAGATAGAACAGCCTTGGCTTCTCTATCTTGTGCTAAGGACAAGTTCATTGGCCCCAGGGTCAGGGCAACACAATGGTGGTTCACAACCACCTTTGCTTATTCTCCCAGCCACAAAGAGGTTGCACCAGGGGAGACAACTCAGATTCTCAAGATGTAGCCCAAACTGCTTATCTTTGTGTAAGAGACATAGTAGCCATTTATCTTTCAAACACAAACCTTGCCTATGGTTGTACAATATTTGACCATGGCGTAAACTAGGTTTGTTCAAATGTGAACCTTTTCTGACTTCAGGTCCTGCAAACCTATCGCAGCTGTTTCTCCCAAACACAATTTGTGAACTTGTTTCAGAGTAAACTTGGAAGCATTCTCACAGCTCTAATGAAGAGCAAGATTTAAGTCATTAAGATTTTCCTCCGCCCCCCATTCAAATCATCACCTGGAACTACTCCAGTGGTAATGAATCAAACAATTTACACACACAGAGAAATAGAAACATCCGCATGTACTGAAACCCAAGACAAGAAAAATAACATACTCCATAATCTAGCAAACCAGAACATCTTGAGCAAAGTCAGTTGTGTCACCACAAATGAAGAAAAGCACATAAATATCAATAGCAGGGATTCACTTCACAACAAGTCAGCCCAAAAAAGAAAAAAAAACCCTTAGTTCATTATAAAATATATAACAAAAAATTAAATTTCAATATTTATTATTAATTTTACAGTTATGCCCAGAGGCCAAAATCAGAGAACAGGGCCCCATTGCACTAGACAACATGCTAAAAATACAATAATTGCTTACAGGTTAATGACAAGATACAACATGTGGAGGAGGTCACAGTATGAGCATTTATAGAGTATTACCAAATTCAAAGCATTCAGAAATCATGAGCCAGCCCCTAAAATCATGAGGTTTAAAATATATAAATATGTTAGGGTCTTTTGAGGGGGGGCTTCTGATTTCTGGGCCCTTAGGGTGCACTTTTGAAAGCTTTTGTCCAACTTTGACAGTACTGTACTCTGTGGGAATATGCAGTTCTACTAAAATCTAAATCATTTACAAAATCAGGTCAATTTCACTACAATTTCATTTTGGAAAAAAAAAAGGCGGGGAGAAAGTTCTTATGATGGTGAAATGGGATGCTTTGTCAAACAAAACATTTTAATTTTTTTGTATTGAAATAACTTTTCATTTTGAATTTTTAGCATATATTGTATTATACATAAAAATCAAACCATTTTTTCAATGTATGGAATGAAATGTTTTGAACAGCCCAAAACAGAGCATTTTGAGGGATTTTTACTATATGGAGAATTTCAAAAAGTTGAGTTTTCACTTTGATTTGGAATGAAGCCAAATTTTGAAATCTCAGAATTCTTTGTAAAACAGAAATTTTGTCCTCCGCACAGCTCTAAAAAACACCAAATACCATGAGACTGAGGCCAAAAAAATCATAAAAGTTGGCAACACTGTTCAATATTATTCGTCTCATGATTGCTGTTTTTATTGTGATAGCACCTTGGGGCACCAACTAGGAATCAAGATCTCCCCCCATTATACTAGGTGTTATACCTGGCTGCAACATGAAATAACAAAAGACAGTTCTTGTGCCAGAGACTACAATGTTGGCAATAAATGTAAGAGTTATATAAGATAGTTAACCTTCTGGCTCACAATAAACAAGAAAGCAGATCAGCAGAGTGCTTAATGGGAAGGAGAAGGAGAGGCTTTCTTCTACATGCCTTCAGTTAAAATTCTGCCATTGTATCGACAGAAGGGTTAGGGCGATCTCCCTGTAAGTTACTTTGACAGGTGCTGTTGCTCCTCTTTCTTCTTTTTCACAATGCCAGTCAATATATTCTCCATTCCCTCACCCCTTTTCACTGCAAACACATGCACCACTCACACCGTACACAGGAAGCTGGTTAGCAGGAGGCTTTGGTTCAATTACTGGCCACACATCTCTGAAACAAATCGTTCTGTAAGCTCATAAGCTTTGCTTATGCTCAAATAAATTGGTTAGTCTCTAAGGTGCCACAAGTACTCCTTTTCTTTTTGCGGATACAGACTAACACGGCTGCTACTCTGAAACCTGTAGAGAAAAAGGGGCTGGCATTTTAATTTAAAGACCCTGCATTGTGCCTTGTGTTCAGTTAATATATCAAGTTTACAGGCTATCACTGCCAACAGCCATACTGGTACATTAATCTGGCATTACGAAGCCATCACAAAAGAAATACTAGCCAAAGTGATGGTATAAGAAGTATGCTACAGATCTTGAATAATGCAACTGTTTCTTCCCACCTTCCAGATACAGCTCTTCCGGCTGGTAATCTCATTTTGCATTACATTGATCTGAGTTCATGGTGATGTGGTAGTACTTTATTTGCCAAATGAGATTATTTGTCCTTAGAGATAAACTGAAAATAGACGCAGTCACATGTATCCCCAAAGGGCCTCACTATCTGATGCACTTTGGATGAGTGGAGGAAGTTGGTGTCCTTATGTCCTTTCCAGAAATCCTGCTTTGAGGAGTTGGCATCTCCACTCCTCCAGGAATGAGGTCATTGGGCCAGAACCCAGCTGGTGTAACTAGGCGTAGATCCATTGACTTCAACAATCTTCACGCAAGGATCTGGCTCACAGCTTCAGGCAGCCAGTCCTATCCGATAATAAAACCTCATTCCTGGAAGTGCTGCTTTCCCACACAGTGATGATGGTGTATAACTGAACTATCTCCTAGAGCTGGTCAGAATAATTTTGACATAACTCTTTTTTGGTTGGAATTTACCAGTCAGTTAAAATCCAAATATTCTGTGGGACCATGTCAATTTTGATAAAATTCTGCAGGCACCCAAGCAGCCTTCTGATGGAATCCTACCTGCCAAACAGGTTTTGAAACTTTGCTGGTTTCTTGCCAGCTTGCTCACCTGATGGGCTGCTGGAGAGGCTGGGCTTCTAGCCTCACAGGCCAAGCAGACAGCCTCTGGGCTAGGGCTGCCAGGTGCCTGGGTCTTTGGCAGCACACCATGTGCACTGCCCCACAGCCAAGGCTCCTAGGGCTTTCAGACTTCTATTTTCCAGCAGAGCTGGGTGGAGAATGGTCATTCCATTTCATGAGGAATTTCATTATCATTCAGATTCTGAAATTGTTAAATTGTCCATGAAATGAAATGATCATTGGCCACCCAGCTCTACTATCTACGACACGCTGTACATCTGGCCATTTCTTTAGACACTGACACTACAACTAGTGTTAGTTGAAACTCAGAATTTCTGTGCCATAGAAAATTCTGACATTTTGAAATTTCCTTTTATCCTGAAGTGGAACAAAAAGTTGAAATTTTGAAATTTCCTTCAAAACAATTCTGAAAAAAATTTGCTTTGGAAATATTGAAATAGCCTCATTTATTTTTTTTTATTTCTTTTTTGTTAAGGTCAAAGTGTTTCATTTCACCTTTATTATTTCAATACTCATATTATAATATATAAACAATAAAGTCAAAACAAAGCATTTCACTCTTATGAAAACAAAGTGCTTTGACCTTATCAAAATGAAATGTTTTGATGATTATTCACCAAAAATGTCAGTGAAATAGATACAGTCCCATGAAATATTTCCATTTCACCTAATCAGCATTCTTCTATGAAATGCTGTTCCTTACGAAATTTTTTGAGCAGCTCTAATTAAAACTGTTTACACTAAATGTAAGATCCCAAGCTAATGAGTGATTGCATGGTGATACCTGTGAAGTTCTGAAAATGAGAGCTCCTGAAACTGTAACGCCTATGATGAGTTTTGTTCATGTGGAACGCCACACAGCTATACATTATCAATACACACTTCCATAGGATCAACTCAGATTTGCCATAGGGTGCCATTACTATTGTCACAAAGCAAAGGCCCTGAGTTCGTAGGGCCCTGAAAGCAGGAAATAAAAAGGACCTGAAACTATCTCAGAATTATGGCTAAAAAGGCAAGGCAGAACAATGGCTGGGAGAGGAAACATAGGCAGATAGATTTGCCCTATTGTACACAGCAGATCAGTGGCAGAGCCAGAAGAGAATTCACATCTCCAGCCCAGTGCTCAATCCACTAGAACACAGTGACTCTCAGAAAACACATTACTTTTGTTTAATTTTTTTAGATGTTACTTTTCATCTAGTTTCTGCAAATTCCTAACAACAAGCATTAGATGGCATATTTGTGTGAAGTGAGTAACTTGCAGAGTGAGAAGGAACAGCAACCTGATAGGGCCATCTTCCCTCTGGAAAATTATAGGGAAGTACAATAAATAACACTTTATATCACCAGGTGAATGCCAAAGGAAAAAGCATCTGTAGCAGGGATGGCTTAGCACTAGCCAGACAGAAGATGAACTTCAACTAAGGCAGGGAAATCCCCCATTTATTCCCTCCCCAGCGCATTCTTCAACCTGAACACTTTCCCCATTACAGTATTTCCTCTTGTCCAACTTAAGTGTTTACTGTTCTTCCTTTGTTAAAATTTTAAAGTGGGCTCTGAAGGAATTTGTAGAGCCAGAATTGTGAAACAATGTAATTCAGTCTCTGTGTAAAATGACCTGTGTTTTAAGGATTCTCAAATGTTTTTATTTTCTCTGGCATTTCCCCCATTGGAAATGTGCCAACAGTAGAAAAAAATAAAATCAGAACAAGAATTTTCTTTCTTTTTTTTTTCTTTTTTGACATTAAGTACCACAGTGTGGTTCCATTTAACCACTTTACTGGTAAGGATTGTTCATGCCTTATGTTTCTAATTAACAGCATTCCTTCTGTGAGAAAAATTTCACTACCGCATTCATAAAAGCCCCAAACTAACAGATACAACATGGCTTTGGTTTTGTTCTGCCATGCTAAAAGACTGGCAAACAAATTGCAAAACAGATTCAGAGACTCCAGTGGTGACATTTTTCCTTTTAACTATCAATGTTGCAAGAATGTATACCTTTATGAATTTGCATTTGTAAAAATTGGAGGATTCTTATTATGGGAGTCATTGTCAACTCCTTTTAAAACAATTTTAAAATTATTATCATTTGAAACCTCATTAAAATTAGTCTAATATAAAAATCACGTGGATTTGGGAGTAGTCTTCCAAACTGTTCCCAGCAAACATTAAATTGTTTTGTGTTTGGAGGCGGGGAAAAGCCACTTCCGGAAGCAGGCAGTTGTAAACAGCCTTCTGGTAAAGATTAATGATAAAGCAATTATAGCACGATCCAAGGATATGGAAGAACTGAATATTTACTTTGATGTGAAATAAGAAATGGTCATTGATCATAAACAATGTGGATAAATCCAATATAATTTCTGTCAACCCAATAACCCCAGAATGGAAGAATTTTTGTAACTCCACTTACTTAATAAAAAGAAAAGGAGTACTTGTGGCACCTTAGATACTAACAAATTTATTTGAGCATAAGCTTTTGTGAGCTACAGCTCACTTCATCGGATGCATGCAGTGGAAAATACAGTGGGGAGATTTTATATACAGAGAACATGAAACAATGGATGTTACCATACACACTGTAACAAGAGTGATATATAAAATCTCCCCATTGTATTTTCCACTGCATGCATCCGATGAAGTGAGCTGTAGCTCACAAAAGCTTATGCTCAAATAAATTTATTCATCTCTAAGGTGCCACTAGTACTCCTTTTCTTTTTGCAGATACAGACTAACACAGCTGCTGCTCTCAAACCTACTTACTTAATACGAAGGCATGAAGACCACAGGATACTTAGAATGAGTATTATAGCAAAACCTAGACCAAGACATCTAGCAAAACCTAGACATTTAGTGCCAGTCTTTTCTGTTTTATCTCTGTTCTTAGTTTTAACCTCTATTCTGAAGTTTATTTTTATTTAAAAATGGTAGTAATGCCTCTCACTTTGAAATACTACGTCCAGTTGAGAATATTATGGGGGCAGAATTTTCAAAAGCAATCAGTTTTGGCCTAACTCTGACTTCAATAGGAGCAATGAGAATATAGTTGCACCAGTGTTGAACACTTTTGAAAAACCTACTCTAAATGTATATGTATTTCTTTTTTCTTTTATATAGCTTTCAAGTTTTTGGACATACACATTTGGCCCCCTGTGAAATGAAGGAAGGTATATAAAATACTAGAGTTGGTTGGAAAATGGTTTCTTTCCCTCCAGAAAATGTCAAGAAAAATGAACAAAATCCATTTTCATTGGAAATTTTCAACTTTTTGTTGAAAACCCAAAAACTGCAAACTTTTGGCCAAAAAGCAAATCTTTCCATTGCAAAAATCAAAACAAAATATTTAATTTTGGTTCAATGGGACAGCATGAATCAAAGTATTGGGAACCAATATTTGTCAATCCAAATTGAAATGTTTCATTTTGGTTAAATTCAACACCAAATTGCGTCCCCCTGCACTATTGCAATGCCTCATGGGAGTTGTAGATCTGGTGCCTCATCCCAATGAGCAGGGCTCCAGGGATGAACTTCATGAATCACTCGCCTGTAGCTGACCCATTGTGATACATCATAGGAGTCACATAACTGTAGTAAATCATGGGAGACATAGTCTGGCCAGGGAGCCTGGTCCTTGGAGAAGAATGTAGGCATCTGAACTAAAACTCCCATGAGGCTCCATGATGGCTCAAACAGATATATCTTAATGATGAACTGAGCCAAAAAAAAAACAGATTCAAGAATGTCAGAACATTTATTTTCAATTTAAAGTGTCAAAACATAAAGTTTCAACATTTCCAAATTGAAACTTTCAGTTTGGGTTTGGTATTCGACCAAAAACTGAAACTTTTTCAGTTGTCAGGTTTTTGGTTTTCTGATAAATTTTCTGGTGAAAGCAGACGCGTCACAAAAACTTTCATTTTTTCAAAAACCCGTTTTCTGTCAAGAAAATATTTAAATGGAAAATTTTCAACCAGTCCCGATAAAAGGTATTTTATTGTTGCTGAGGGAGAGGGGGAATCCATTTAAAAAATACTACTGGTGAAAAGACTAAAGCTCATATGGACTTCAAGTCAACTACAACAGCAGAGAGTGGACCAGGGACTGGATAAACTTGCAATAAATAGCTACACTTTTATTTAGCTTTTGTAGGCTACTGCATGCCTTTCCGCTGGGAGGAACTATAGCAGCCTGCAGAATCTTAAAATAGCACTTCTGAGTCAAATGCATGTATCTGATGTTGAATACATTTGACCACATAACCCAGACCGAAGCCTTGCTAATACTAATAGACTTGAGTAGGAAGAACACAAACTGTGCCCATATTATTTAAGAAATAGTGGATAATTTGTTTTCCCTGTACTCAGTCCGCTTTAGTCATTAACTCAACTTGCGGTTGCAAGAACTACTCTATAAATCAGAACTTGCAGGAGCCTCCCCATGTTTCTGCTTTCTCGGGGTTGTCATTATATAGGTGTCATAATCTTTTTCTGTCTCATCTTGAGATAAATAATTGAAATGATGTAAAATACCCTGACAGTCTTTTTAACATGACAACATATAAAAGTAACTCGATCATTCTTATGGAGCCTGAGTTGCTGAGCACCCGTACTCCCTGTAGACTTCAATAAGAATTAATGGTAACTCAGTATCGTGCAGGAAATGCTCAACACCTGGCTAGATCAAAACCTTGGTGAGCACTAGTTGTTCTTATAAAAGAGTATAATTTGGAGCAAGTCAGTGAAGATCTATAACCCTGAATTGTTTCCTTGCTCCTCTCTAAAATCACACATCTTCCCTACTTGATTCTGTTGAATCCTGCTCTCCCACTGAGCTCAATGAGAGGTTTTACTTTTGATTTCAATGTGAGTAAGATAGGGTCCATTGTTTAACTGAATCCAAAATGGCATTTTCCTACGTAGAATACACTTCAGAATTTCAGTGGTAAGTGGCACAAAGAAGCTGCAGAGAAATAACCCAAATGAATAACAGTGGAAGCTGTTTTTATCTATAGAACTGCAAGTTCACTAGCACCTAATATGGTCAGTCATTGCAGGCCTGATCCTGCAAACCTTTACTCTCATGAGTAATCCTTATTCAATGAGTAGACTAATGGATGTCAATAGCCCTTATGCATGTGCACAGACCTTGCAGGGTCACATCTTCAAACTACCATTGGCTATCTTCCCTGTAATCTCAAATATAAAATAAATATTATTTGAAATACCTAGTAAAGCCCCATCCTGCTTCCAGTGAGTTCGGCACAGCTTTTGTTACTGACTTCAATGGGAACAAGATTAGGTGGCCTTAGAACAAATCACAGATTCAAGCCATTGCACTGAAGAAGGGTGGAGTAAACACAGTGAGGTTTTCAAATATTAAAATCCAAATAGATTGCTGGGGAAATATATATCCAGAATGTCTTGTTTTAGGATCTGCAGCGTTGTTGTAACCGTGTTTTTCCCAGGATACTAGAGACAAGGCCTATGAGGAAATTTTAGGATTATTAGCCAAGGAAAGAATCCAAATAAGCCATGCTGTACAGAGAAATGGTTAATTACTGCCCCATGTTTTACAAAATAGAGTTGCTTTTTATCAAATATTGTTTAAATTCTGTTTGTCCATTTTATACAATTTGCGTCGTAATTCCTTATATAAGTTTTGTAGGTTTATGGTTTCAGTTATGGAGTTTTGTTGTTGCATAGTTAATAGTAGTAGTATCATTGAGCCTATACTCAAAGACCACACTCATCCACCAACTTTTCCTACAGGACAATACAATATCTCTCATGTGACATTATTCATTATTGTATGAAATAACCTATTTTTGCAACACCAAAATACATTCAGCAAAAATATTTTTACTTTAGAACCTGATCACCCTCCCCTGTGATCCCATGGGATAGGGGTACAGGGATAGAGGAAAGCTTTGCACCCTTTCTTTGTTCCATTGGAGAACTGGATTTGCCTCTTGTGCATGCCAGCGGTCTCCCACAAATCCACAGGTCCTTTGAGGCCAGGGCCTTCTGCGCAGATGGTCTGCACACCTTCAGCAGTTTTGGCCCCATGCAGCTCTGATCCAACACCTTGGCAACATGCTGCAAGGGATTCCCTTGGCCACAGCTGCTCCTAATTCTGTATTTCCACAAGATATGGGTAGATCCACACACAGTAGGACATACATGAGGTCCATTGTGATCAAAATCTTGGTATGCCATACAGTGAAATACCTTGACTTTTGCAACTGGTATGATGATTGTAAATTACAGTTAGAGTCTACATAAATGTGTAACCTCAAATTGGCTCAAAGTTTGCAGAAGAGTTGGGGAGCAAACACAGAAATCATCCCCATAACCTAGAGAAAGAAATAAAATGAGGGGAAAATATGCAAAGCACCCTTTGATCAGTCTCTTTGTACAGTGCTCATGCAGTACAGACTGTTGATTAAAATCATGTGGACACCTATCAAGATTAACTGATCCTTTTAAAAATGATAAAGACTAATATCGGGGCCTACCCTCCCCCTGTTCATAGGAGTTTTGCTATTGACTTTAGTGAGAACAGGTGATTACGTTTCTCTTCATACTGAAATGAGTAACAAAGGCACAAAAGCTCATGAACGTCTTGATCACTACTGCCAATTCCTCAACACTGGACTCATTCCTATTATGTGTGGATCACCGGGTATAATGCAGACTTTCAAATCTCAGAGTGTGTTGTAATATAGGGGCTGCAACTCTTATTCGCCTGCGTAAATACTGACACAAGGAGTCCTAGTTGGATGGGACTAGTAGTAGTGATATGTATACAATTTAATGCCAAAATTTATCTGAATACAGATTACACATTTGACCCCATAATGGACCAAATTCATCCCTAGTAAAATTCCACTGTAACTGATGGAGGAAATGAAGGAGGAATTTGATCCACTAAATTATTTGTGAGTTTATTAAATCCTGTAAAATTAATTTCTTAAATTTAAAATAGAAGAAACATAATGGACCTGAGTCTTAATTATTCTAAGGCTCTTTTACATTATTCTGTCTGTGTAAAGGGACCTTAAAGTGAGAGTAAATTACATTACAGAGCCAGAGCAATGTAAAAGGACCGTAGTGGAAGTGAGATTCAGGCTCTATATACTTTGGCCTGGTTTTGTTTCAGTGAAGTCAATGAAGCTTCTCTGAGAACAGTTTTAAGCTCTTTGTAATGGCAAATTTAAATTAGAGAATAGAGTTTGACAAGTCACAGACAGGGAAGAGAGTTAAAATCATTGATAGGAGATATATCACTCAGAGGAGTCACTAATTGTTTGCCCAGCTCTAGCCATATACTTGAATACATACATACTGGCTTCTGAAATTGATAGATAACATAGCAGCACTGCAGTATAACAGCACTTATTACCAAGCATCAGAGGGCTACTTAATCTTTAACAAACTGGAGTGGCGAAACCTTTCTATTTTATTGCTAAATTTATGACATTTTTTTCATGTAAAAGAGTTCTCATCCACAGCATCCTGCTGTTTTTAACCAGTCACCTGGCTTGCTTTTCACACTCAACGTCTACAAGAAAAACCAAAACCCAACTGGAGTCCAAGGACTGCCAGCGAAGCAGTGAGGAAAAGCAGGGGGAGAATGCACCTGGTTAGCTTTTGAAAACCACACCAATGCAGCATTATGAGGCTTGAGACACAGCTGACTATTTCAACCCTTTATGGACTAATGCTCCTGGAATTGCCTTATTGTTCTGGTTTAATGATTTTATTGCATGGAAAAAATTCTCTCTTATGCTGAAAAGAATGAAGTTAGCTATTAACTTTAAGCCAATGTAAACCAGATGAGCTGTTAACACCTTAGCCATTGGATTAATTTACCTCCTTTGATTGTTTTCCAGCAAATTAGACTGTTACATATGGAACACCATTAAAAAGCCAGCATTTGCCAACAATGGCCACTTGCTGCTATGTAAGCTACCAGAGTTTCCCCTCACTACTTAATATATTAAAATAAGTGTGCATACATTTTTTTAATTTGATTCACTTTGTCCTTGATAATTTTATTGCAGAAAAAAAAAACAGCTCAAGGCTACAGTAAGAATATATTTTGTCCAACATTTCCAACCAACACCTTTGAAAAGTTTGCCACTTGACTTCTTTTGCAAACCCCTCCACAAAAGTAACAGGCATGGAGCTGTAGAAAATTAAATCAAATTCTGTTCTCAGTTACTCCATGCAATTTTACTGAAGTCAATGGGGTTGCAAGGGTGTAAGGTAAAGTCTGACCCAAAGCTCCCTGCAGTCAAATGAAGGGATCTGGCCCTCCGAGAAGGGATATGGCCCTATATTAAATATCTTTTTAATTTTTTTTGGTATAAATACAAATAAAAATACAATACACCTTAATACAAAATTCACAGCCACAGACTGCTGAGTGAAACCAAAACTATGACTGTCATTTGGTTGATCATAACCAATCTTTGACATTTGCTTATAAGAGAAATTCATAAATTCAGGCAGGAGACTAGGATCCTGGAGGTCTGGGTTCTATTCCCAACTTTACCAGGGACTCACAATGTGGGTTTAGGCCAAAGTTGTCATAGTTGGGTTGAGTAAAATTAGGTGCTTAAAATTAGCCCCCCAAATCCATATTTTGGCACCTAAATCCATGGCCTGGTTTTTACAGGTGTTATGTAAAGCAGTAGTACTTCTGAAAACCAGGTCATTTTATTAGGGGACCAAGATATGTATTTGGATGGTTAATTTTAATAAATGGCACCCACATTTTGTTCTTAGCTTATCTATACTTCAGGTTACCCACCTGTAAAACAGGAATAATAATGCCTACCACAAAGGAGGTATGTGCGGTTTAATAAATTGTTTGTAAAGTGCTTTTCAGAAGAAAGCCACGGGTAAGTATCAAGTGTTATTGTAAAGGTTAAAATAGTTCATCAGCATTGAAAAACTATATATACGTGACAAGCTGAATAGGAAAATGCTTTGCCATGCCAAGAGCGGCTGGACTGTCTATGACTGCATAAACATGCCTCAAAGATTTTCCAGGTGTATAGTTTAGTGGCTGTCCCTATCTACCTTGTCTATCATAATAAATGTTAACACTAGCCCAGAGGCCACAAAATAAAACTGTCCCGCACTGTTGTGCTATCTACTTCACTTTCATGTGCACTTTCAGCATTTAATATATGATCCTGCAAACACTTGTGCATGTAACTTTCTTTTAATGCCTCAAAACTCATGTGATTCTGGAGGTGGAAATCTGGTCTCTTTATTTAACCCTGACATGTAATATAACTTAACAACTAACTCCTCACAAGCTAGGTAACAAAGTAAGGCACTGCTGGTTTTGCCTGGTGGTATGATTGTTATATTCTGTCTCTTTAATCTTTGTGATGCAGTTCCAAAATAAAATCATATTTGGAGATAATGGTGGTAATCTTTTTCTGAAATATGGTTCACAACATCAAACCTGGATCTAGTGTTGGTGGGACTATGATTAAGATGATGAAACAATGATTTTCAAGAGAGAAAGGAAGAAGAAGCAACATCAGTATCCTTTAACTGTTATGATGGTTTTCTCTTAACATTTATTGCAGCCTGCTATATCTGGGAAATTAGTCATGTGGGGGTCACATTTTCAAAAATGCTCATGGTTAGATTTTTTTTTTCAAGCACTCAGGACCCATGATTGAGGCCAGGGTAAAGGCACCATTTAAGCCTAAAAATAAGGGCCACATTTTCAAAAAATGCTCCACACCCAGCAGTTTCCACTGTGTCACATGCAGTCAGATTTTACAGAGGTGTCATACCGAAAATGCTGGGTCCCAGCGTAAAATATGGCCACTTAGGGATTTGAGCTCTTTTGAAATCTGGCCCACATGTGGGCGCTGAGCACTTGAAAACTCAGCTGTAGTTGCTGTTTGTTTATATTTATTTATAGTACTTCTAGGCTCTCCTGTCCTGTTTACAAAAGAGAAAAGCAAAATCATTGTAGTTACACAGGGCTCAATTGTGCAAATGTTCCTCAGGCTCAGTAGTACCTTACACTGCAAATAGCCTCATTAATTTCCATTGGGCTGCTTACAGAGTAAGAATGGAAGAAAAGGGAAGAGCTGCCCCATGCAGCTGCCCCTTTCTCTTGGATGTGGACCTTGCTACAGTTATGCCTGCCTTTGTCATCTTGAGGTTAGATTGCTGGGCACGGCTACTGCGCCTCCTATAACCAGCAGGGGTGCTTGAACTGGGGCTCCCTAGCTATAAACAAGAGGGAACTGCTAACAGGGTATTTATTCATTTGGGGAACTGCTTGGTCCTAGGGACTCGGGATTACAAACCACCCAGGCACTCTCCATAGCCCAGCACCTTCCCCTGGCTTGTGGGGAGAGGGTGAGCTGAATATTGGGTTTATTCCATTGTCCTCACATCTATCAGTGTGGGAGGGGCAGCCCTTTGTATTGTTGTTGACCATTGCTTTCTGACCTGCTCTTGAATGGGTTATAGTTTTGTGCAAAATATAATCTACCTGCTAAGCATGCTTATAGAAATAATAATGGACGTTATTGGAGCTGTAAGTAGGATAACACAATTAACAGGGTTTTCAGGCTTTGCTATAGGAGAGTGGCCTATTTTTATTATGCGTGGGAGATGCTGGCTTTTTAATTAGCTGAAGTAGGCCTAAGGATTGAACCCCAGCTCAGAAATTATCCACTGTCATGCTGAGAGATAAACAAGTCAGCCCAAAAGAACAGGTATACCGCATAACTGTAGAAGTAATTTGGATATAGGAGGGGGGTGGCACGCTTTTGCAATATGGTAATTATAGAGAGAACCACATTGACAAAGATAAGCTGTTAAGGAATTGATTGAGGCAAATGTCAATGGTTGGAAGCCCAATATGTGCATCCATAATACCACACACAAACAAAGGATTGTCTTAAATTTGCTATGGGCCTGGAAATGGTGAAATATGCTCATAGATCTGAGTGGGTTACGTAGCCTAAATGTATAAAAGACCTGGATATTTTCCAGCACTCTAGGATGCATCAGGTTCCAGAAAGGGCATCTATTGTATCATGTCCAACTCTTCTGATGTTCTCTACTTACTTGTTCTTTCCATCTTTCATTTCTAATGGGCTCCATAAGGTTATAAGTATGTACTATGTCAGACTGTAAGTATGAACAATGCAGAAAACCAATTTAAATGTACTGATCTTATTCTTATGTGTATTGATTTTTCTATTATTTCAATTATGTCTGTATTACATAAAGCTCAAAATTTCTGTGAGTGCATCACCCATATCATCATCTTAATTAACTCTAAATTGCCACCTGAATAAAGAACCAGTGGCAGTACCAAGTGTACATTGCACCCCCATAAATACTTTTGCAATTGCAACGATCAATCAGGCTACACTGCATTGTTATGTGTATTATAATGATTAATGTATAAACAGGGTGCCCAGAGTCCTGGCAGGTATCTAAACAGGCTAAATGATAAATCTAAATAAATCAATCACTCATATTCCATACAGCGGTTCTTCCCCCCTCGCTGTAACTTTTGCCTAAACAAGCAAGATTACTTTTTACCTATTCATTTATCATGTGGCGACCATCCTATAAACAGTGAAATTAATGGTGCTCTAAGCAGCTTCAGTTTTCCCTGTTCTTCTCTGTGAACCCCTTCAGAGAGTGCTGCCCTCACTGGTGGACCAATGTCGGCAAGAAACCATTGCCAGCCAAGCTACCAGTGCTAGGAGAGTCTTGTGAGCTGTGCAAAGAGAGAGCCCATCTGCCTGGCAGGTGGGGGGCCAGAGGCTTCCTCCAGACCCTCACTCTCTTTTTGTTCCTGACATGACACAACAGGAGCTAGCAAAGCCTGCTGGGTGGAATGTGATTGGCTGGGATTCTGGTTTGGAATAATAGAGGGATATATTCATGGCAACATCGCATACATGGCAATAAATAGCTTTTGCAGGTGTTTGACTTTAGAAATGGCTGAGTGTGAGTTTACTCCAGTGCCAGAGGTTCAACAAAGCTGGGCACAGAGAACATGTGCTTTCCTCGGGAGGGTGTGAAAGTCCTATGCTAAGCCTTTCTCCGACAGATGTTGCACTGGAATCTCTGTAGGGAGTTCTCTTCAGTCATCCATTAGAATTGAGAACAATTAGAGGAATGACGGTTTAAAGGTGGGTTCCAAAAAGGGAAGATTGTCCCAGGTCCCAGATGAAAAGTGCATGCCCTCTGTTAAATGTCACAGGAATAATGTATCAGAGCAGTGCTGCCAATAAGGATGTTAGGGTATTTGTGAGAGGGGATGTTTGATTCTTTCTAGGCTGTGATTGTTGTGTTCCACTCAGAGGGGATGCATTTTCTTAATATTCCAATATGCACACTGCTTGGAGACTGAGACATGTAGGGCCAGATTTTGCCTGGTCCTAGCATAATGTGGAGCAGAGACTGGGATGGAAGGAGCTTTCCATTTTATCCTCCAGGTAAGGACCAATTATCATAAAAGCCTCCGTGCCTGAAGGATTACAGGGACGGGTGCATATCACCCCAAGGAGGCCACCTCCTGATTCAGGTGCATAATTCCACACTGCCCACTGGATGGGCCAGTGCTTATTTGATGGGGGGATTGTGTTTCCTGCAGCTATGAAAACAAAGAGGAGTTTGTGTAAAAGCTAAACAGCCTACGTTAGAATATCATGATTACCACAGACAATCAGATAACGTGTGTCAGGATTTAGTCTCAGAAACTGGATGATATAAACATGTTTAATTTTCCATTACTCTAGACAACTCTCAGAACTTGGAGTTACGATATACAAGCAAAAGACTGCACAGTGCCTGGTTATCAAGGTGCTAAATACCTCCAGGGCTGCTAGTGTTGGTAGAACTAGAATGAACTTGTTAAATATTCACTGTACTTCTTAGCCCTGGTCTACACTAGGAGTTGAGGTTGCATTTAACAGCGTTAAATCAATTTAACTCTGGACCCGTCCACACGATGAAGCCCTTTTTTTTTTATTTAAAGGGCTCTTAAAATTGATTTCCTTACTCCACCCCCGACAAGGGGATTACCGCTGAAATCGGCCTTGCCGGGTCGAATTTGGGGTACTGTGGATGCAATTCGATGGTATTGGCCTCCGGGAGCTATCCCAGAGTGCTCTATTGTGACCGCTCTGGACAGCACTCTCAACTCAGATGAACTGGCCAGGTAGACAGGAAAAGGCCCACAAACTTTTGAATTTCAATTTCCTGTTTGCATGGTCACCTGCAGCTTGTCACGCTGGCCAGAGCTCATCAGCAGAGGTGACCATGATGGAGTCCCAGAAAAGCAAAAGAGCTCCAGCATGGACCGAATGGGAGGTACGGGATCTGATCGCTGTATGGGGAGATGAATCCGTGCTATCAGAACTCCGATCCAGTTTTCGAAATGCCAAAACATTTGTCAAAATCTCCCAGGGCATGAAGGACAGAGGCCATAACAGGGACCCGAAGCAGTGCCGTGTGAAACTTAAGGAGCTGAGGCAAGCCTACCAGAAAACCAGAGAGGCAAACGGCTGCTCCGGGTCAGAGCCACAAACATGCTGCTTCTATGATGACCTGCATGCCATTTTAGGGGGTTCAGCCACTACTACCCCAGCCGTGTTGTCTGACTCCTTCAATGGAGATGGAGGCAACACAGAAGGTTTTGGGGACGAGGAAGATAGCTTACAGCAAGCAAGTGGAGAAACCGGTTTTCCTGACAGCCAGGAACTGTTTCTCACCCTGGACCTGGAGCTAGTACCCCCCAAACCCACCCAAGGCTGCCTCCCGGACCCGCCAGGCAGAGAAGGGACCTCTGGTGAGTGTACCTTTTAAAATACTATACATGGTTTAAAAGCAAGCATGTTTAATGATTAATTTGCCCTGGCATTTGCGGCTCTCCTGGACGTACTCCCAAAGCTTTTGCAAAAGGTGTCAGAGCAGGGCAGCCTTATTCCGTCCACCATGGTAGGACACTTTACCACACCAGGCCAGTAGCACGTACTCAGGAATCATTGTAGAACAAAGCATTGCAGTGTATGTTTGCTGGCATTCAAACAACATCCGTTCTTTATCTCTCTGTGTTATCCTCAGGAGAGTGATATCATTCATGGTCACCTGGTTGAAATAGGGTGCTTTTCTTAAGGGGACATTCAGAGGTGCCCGTTCCTGCTGGGCTGTTTGCCTGTGGCTGAACAGAAATGTTCCCCGCTGTTAGCCACGGGGAGGGGTGAGGGGTGAGGGGCTAGCCACGTGGTAGGGGGAGGCAAAATACGATCTTGGAACGAAAGCACATGTGCTGTATATGTAATGTTAACAGCAAGGTTTATCATGAAAGAGTGTACCCATTGTTCTATAAAATGTGTCTTTTTAAATACCACTGTCCCTTTTTTTTCCTCCACCAGCTGCATGTGTTTCAAGGATCACAGGATCTTCTCCTTCCCAGAGGCTGGTGAAGATTAGAAGGCGAAAAAAACGCACTCGTGATGAAATGTTCTCTGAGCTCATGCTGTTCTCCCACACTGACAGAGCACAGACGAATGCATGGAGGCAGACAATGTCAGAATGCAGGAAAGCACAAAATGCCCGGGAGGAGAAGTGGTGGAGGGCTGAAGAAAAGGCTGAAGCTGAAAGGTGGCGGCAGCATGATGAGAGGAGGCAGGATTCAATGCTGAGGCTGCTGGAGGATCAAACTAATGCGCTCCAGCGTATGGTTGAGCTGCAGGAAAGGCAGCAGGAGCACAGACGGCCGCTTCAGCCCCTGTGTAACCAACCGCCCTCCTCCCCAAGTTCCATAGCCTCCTCACCCAGATGCCCAAGAACGCAGTGGGGGGGCCTCTGGCCACCCAGCCACTCCACCCCAGAGGATTACTCAAGCAACAAAAGGCTGGCATTCAATACGTTTTAAAGTTTTACATTTTTAAAGTGCTGTGTGTCCTTGTCCTTCCCTCCTCCACCACCTCTCCTGGTGCTTCTCTCCTCCACCACCCCTCCCAGACTACCTTGGCAGTTATCCCCTATTTGTGTGATGAAATAATAAAGAATGCATGAATGTAAAGCAACAATGACTTTATTGCCTCTGCAAGCAGTGATCGAAGGGAGGAGGGGCGGGTGGTTAGCTTACAGGGAAGTAGAGTGAACCAAGGGGCGGGGGGTTTCATCAAGGAGAAACAAACAGAACTTTCACACCGTAGCCTGGCCAGTCATGAAAATGGTCTTCAAAGCTTCTCTGATGCACACTGCAGCCTCCTGTGCTCTTCTAACCGCCCTGGTGTCTGGCTGCGCATAATCAGCAGCCAGGCAATCTGCCTCAACATCCCACCGCACCATAAATGTCTCCCCCTTACTCTCACAAATATTGTGGAGCGCACAGCAAGCAGTAATAACAGTGGGAATATTGGTTTTGCTGAGGTCTAACCAAGTCAGTAAACTGTGCCAGCATGCGTTTAAATGTCCAAATGCACATTCTACCACCATTCTGCACTTGCTCAGCCTGTAGTTGAAAAGCTCCTGACTACTGTCCAGGCTGCCTGTATCTGGCTTCATGAGCCGTGGCATTAAGGGGTAGGCTGGGTCCCCAAGGATAACTATAGGCATTTCAATATCCCCAACAGTTATTTTCCAGTCTGGGAAGAAAGTCCCTTCCTGCAGCTTTTGAAACAGACCAGAGTTTCTGAAGATGCGAGCATCATGTACCTTTTCCGGCCATCCCATGTTGATGTTGGTGAAACATCCCTTGTGCTCCACCAGTGCTTGCAGCACTATTGAAAAGTACCCCTTGCGGTTTATGTACTCGCCGGCTTGGTGCTCCAGTGCCAAGATAGGGATATGGGTTTCGTCTATGGCCCCACCACAGTTATGGAATCCCATTGCAGCAAAGCCATCCACTATGAGCTGCACATTTCCCAGGGTCACTACCCTTGATATCAGCAGATCTTTGATTGCGTGGGCTACTTGCATCACAGCAGCCCCCACAGTAGATTTGCCCACTCCAAATTGATTCCCGACTGACCGGTTGCTGTCTGGCATTGCAAGCTTCCACAGGGCTATTGCTACTCGCTTCTCAACTGTGAGGGCTGCTCTCATCTTGGTATTCATGCGCTTCAGGGCAGGGGAAAGCAAGTCACAAAGTTCCATGAAAGTGCCCTTATGCATGCAAAAGTTTCGCAGCCACTGGGAATCGTCCCAGACCCTCAACTCTATGCGGTCCCACCAGTCTGTGCTTGTATCCCAAACCCAGAATTGGCGTTCCACGGCATGAACCTGCCCCATTAGCACCATGATGCCTGCAGTGCCAGGGCCCATGCTTTGAGAGAAGTCTCTGTCCATGTGCTCATCACTCTCGTCACCACGCTGACGTCGCCTACTCGCCCGGTATCGCTTTGCCAGGTTCTGGTGCTGCATGTGCTGCTGGATAATGTGTGTGGGGTTTAATGTGCTCCTAATTGCCAAAGTGATCTGAGCGGGCTCCATGCTTGCCGTGGTGTGGCGTCTGCACAGAAAAAAGCCGCGGAACGATTGTCTGCCATTGCTCTGACAGAGGGACATGGCTTACAGGGTTGGCTTACAGGGAATTAAAATCAACAAAGGGGGTGGCTTTACATCAAGGAGAAACAAAAACAACTGTTGTACAGAATGGCCCCCTCAAGGATTGAACTCAAAACCCTGGGTTTAGCAGCCAATGCTCAACCCACTAAGCTATTCCTCCTTCTTGTATTTCAGAAAGGACTTCATGGAGGGAGGGAGGGAGGGAGGAAGGAAGGAGCAAATGAATACAAAACAAATCTGGTCTATTTCTTGTTTTGATCCACTCCATCTATCTTTTACATCTTTGGCTGGCAGCAGACGGTGCAGAAGGACTGCAAACCATCCACATCTCTTGGATGCTCGGCAGAAGATGGTACAATAGGACTGCTAGCCATCTTCATCTCCTGCCTGCTCACCATAAGATGGTACAATAGGACTGCCTGCAGGACTAAAGAGAATGACCTGGTCGAGTCACTCCTAATTTAGTCCCTGCACCCATATCTGCCCAGGCGCTCCTGACCGACGTGACCAGGAGCACCTCGGACATGACAATGATGGCTATGAGTCCTATTGTACCATCTGCTGCCACAAGGCAATGGGTTGCTGCTGCTGTGTAGCAATGCAGTACCACATCTGCCAGCACCCAGGAGACATACGGTGACAGTGAGCTGAGCGAGCTCCGTGCTTGCCGTGGTATGGCGTCTGCACAGGTAACTCAGGAAAAAAGGCGCGAAACGATTGTCTGCTGTTGCTTTCACAGAGGGAGGGAGGGAAGGAGGGCCTGATGACATGTACCCAGAACCACCCGCGACAATGTTTTTTGCCCCATCAGGCATTGGGATCTGAACCCAGAATTCCAATGGGCAGCGGCGACTGCGGGAACTGTGGGATAGCTGCCCACAGTGCAACACTCCGGAAGTCGACACTAGCATCGGTACTGTGGAAGCACTCCGCCGAGTTAATGCACTTAATGCACTTAGAGCATTTTGTATGGGGTCACACACAATTGACTATATAAAAACGATTTCTAAAAAAACGACTTCTATAAAGTCGACCTAATTTTGTAGTGTAGATATACGGGGGGCTCCACCTTAGCCAATCACAAGTTAGGAAATAGGAACACTTTCAGTTAAGGTGAAATTCACCTCTCCCTGTAATAAAAGCCCAAGTAACTGGCCTTTGGAAGAGGGTCCCAGGTACAGAATAACAATCACCCCGCAACCTAATCTGCAGCACCTTCCCTTGGCAGCTGCTATTCCAGCCTGCTGTGCTTCTGCACCCTTCTCCAACAGTCATCTTCCTCTTTGCTCATTCTGGGTCTACATAGGGTCCACCTCCATAATGCACAAGCAGTGCAGAGGCATCTGCATAGACACTCCTTTGACAGTGAGGGTAATGAACCACTGGAACAATTTACCAAGGGTTGTGCTGGAATCTCCATCACTGGCAATTTTTAAATCAAGATTGGATGGATTTCTAACATATGCTCTAGAGATTATTTTGGGGGAGGTCTACGACCTGTTATAGAGGTGGTCAGACTAGATCAGTGGTTTTCAAACTTTTTTCCTCGTGACACAGTTGAAGAAAATTGTTGATGCTTGTGACCCAACATAATTATATCTTTTGACTAGGGTTTTCATAAAATCATAATACTGCAATATAGTCCAGCTAAACTCACTTTACATAACTAACACTAGACACTAGCCTTAGTAAGCGCATGGTAAGGAGTGTGGGAAGTGGCCCAGGGCAGGGCAGAGGGAGAGGTGTGGGGGGGTGAGGGGTGCACGGTGGGGCCAGGGATGAGGGGTTCAGGATGCAGGAGAGGGATCAGGGCTGGGGCAGAGGGTTGGGCTGCGGGAGAGTGAGGGCTCTGGCTGGGGGCGTGGGCTGTGGGGTGGGGCCGGGGATGAGGAGTTTGGGGTGCAGGCAGGCTGCCCCAGGGCTGGGGCCAGAGGACTCCCCCCAGCCCTCTCTCTGCTAACAGCAGTTAGCTCCGGGGGAGGGGGCCTCTTTGTCTTGCCCTGCCGGCAGGCAGCATGGAGCTCCAGGGGAAAGGGTCCCTCTGTCCCCGCCAGCAGCAGCGAACTCCGGGGCCAGGAGAGAGGCCCACAGCAGCCCTGCAAGCCACAACTTGCTCCCTCCCCCGTTCCCGCCCACCCACCCCACCCCCGTCTCCAGGTCCCTGCTGCGTGGCCCTTTAGATCGTGATAATTTGGATCATCAAGGCAGCCCAGTGCCCAACATTCCGCGACCCGGACTTTGAAAACCACTGGACTAGATGATCACAGTGGTTCCTTTTGGCCATCTTTGAAGAGACGAAGATTCATAAATTTGCTGAATTCTGTGAGACTCCCCATGGAAGATGGGTGCCGGACTCAGTTCCTCAGAATTCAGTTGGACACAGACAGTCCATAGTAAGGAGCCATACAGGACTGCACTGCCTCAAATGGAGCAACAGGAAGCATTCTGGAGAATGCCTCTTGGAGCCTCCAGGTGCACAGAGGATGTGTGCCCATCGCTACATCCCTTTGTGTGGAGCACCGTACTCCCCATACACGGCTGGACAGCTTTCTTGGCTAGTGCATATAGGAAAGCAAAGTCAGGGCCGCACCTCCTCCCATCCCCCTCTTGGGAAATGTGGCCTGAAATGGAGTAGGGATTCCCATGTGCAGGGACTGACCTTGCCCTTATATAGGCCATTGGAGGGGTGGGTGAGGAAAGGGCCTTACCCTACCACCCATTCTGCACATCTCTGTAAGGGCCAGCACAATCTGGCTCTTAGAGAAAATATGTAGGAAAATATCCAGATTGTTTATTGCATGTAAGTTATATAACCCGCTCAGATCTATGACCATATTTGACTATTTCCATGACCATACCAAACTTAGGACAGCTCTTTGTGTATGGTATTACGGATAACCATACCTAGGCTTCCAATCATTGACGTATGCTGTTTGCTTCAATCAATTTTTTAATAATTTCTTAACCATATTGACACAGATAAATTGTTATCTCTATAGTGACCATATTGCAAAAGCTTCCTATTTCCAAATCACTTCTTCAGTTATGCAGTGTACCCGTTCTTTTGTGATTACTTGTCTTTCTCTCAGCATGAGAGGGGAGAATGAGCTGGTACCTGGTCTGCCAATGTCACATCCCCTGCAAGACTTGTTACCCTGTGAAAGAAAGATATTAGGTTGGTTTGACATGATTTGGTCTTGTAAAATCCACGTTGATCCTTACTTATCACCTTGTTATCTTCAAGATGCTTAAAAATTGATTATTTGCTACATTATTTTTCCAGATACAAAAGTTAAGCTGACTGGTCCATAATTCCATGGGTTGTCCTCATTCCCTTTTTCTTTTCCTTTGGGATCTCTCCCATCCTCCACAAGTTCTCAGAGATAATCACTAATGGCTCAGAGATTACTTCAGCCAATTCCTTAAATATTCTACGATGCATTATGTCAGTCCCTGCTGACTTGACAACATCTAACTTGTCTAAGTAACTCTTATCTTGTTCTTTTCCTATTTTAGCCACAGATCTTATGTTAGTCATACGGTCACTGCTAACCTTTTTGGTGAAAACTGAAACAAATAAAGGCAAACACTTTGGTCATTGCTGTATTGTCTTCCCCTCCTCATTGAGTAATGGGCCAACCCTGGCCTTGGTCTTCCTCTTGCTTCCAATATATATGTAAAATGTTTTCCTGTTACCTTTTTTGTCTTAGAACGGAATGGAGTCTTAGAATGGAATGGAGTCTTAGAACTTTTAGTAAGTAATCTAGCTAGGTACGTGTTAGATTATGATTTCTTTAAATGGCTGAGAAAAGAACTGTGCTGAATAGAATAACTATTTCTGTCTGTATATCTTTTTTGTAACTTAAGGTTTTGCCTAGAGGGGTTCTCTATGTTTTGAATCTAATTACCCTGTAAGGTATCTACCATCCTGATTTTACAGGGAGGATTTCTTTATTTCTATTTACTTCTATTTTTATTAAAAGTCTTCTTGTAAGAAAACTGCATGCTTTTTCATTGTTCTCAGATCCAAGGGTTTGGGTCTGTGGTCACCTATGCAGATTGGTGAGGCTTTTTATCCAACATTTCCCAGGAAAGGGGGGGTGCAAGTGTTGGGAGGATTGTTCATTGTTCTTAAGATCCAAGGGTCTGGGTCTGTAGTCACCTAGGCAAATTGGTGAGGCTTTTTACCAAACCTTGTCCAGGAAGTGGGGTGCAAGGTTTTGGGAAGTATTTTGGGGGGAAGGACGTGTCCAAACAGCTCTTCCCCAGTAACCGGTATTAGTTTGGTGGTGGTAGCGGCCAGTCCAAGGACAACGGGTGGAATATTTTGTACCTTGGGGAAGTTTTGACCTAAGCTGGTAAAGATAAGCTTAGGAGGTTTTTCATGCAGGTCCCCACATCTGTACCCTAGAGTTCAGAGTGGGGGAGGAACCTTGACAATAGTCGTGAATTATCCCTCCAACTCTCTGTGGGAGGCAGGGGAAAAAAGTGATTGCAGATTTTTTTTATTTAATCCATAAACTTGTTTTAGTAACTGAACTTGGTTTCACATGTTCTGGGATGCGTCATGTTATTTCTTGCCACAGTGGATTGCGCAAGTCATATGGATCAGATATAAAGTGAAGTGACTGCCTCTGTTATGTGTAACAGGCCTTATCTCCAGGGGCTGTCCTGACATTTACAAGATAATGGGCTTCAATCAGGGTATTAAATTGCTGAAAATAAAAGCTACATTCCAGAGGGTACCATTTTTTTGGAACTAATGAAACCTCAAGGGTAATAATAGAGCCCACAGCCTACTGCAGGAGCCTCCAATTATTAGCTCGTAGCCTGGAGTTGTGAGTATTAATATTAGCACTCTTCTCTTAGATTTGAAAGGAGGATACCACCTAGAAACTAACGGGTCTTTGACACACCCTCAAGGCACCTACCAGCGAGAACTGTCTTTCTGCTCTGATAGGATCCAGTGAAAAACACAGGTAAGGAAACTCCCCACCCCCGTGCATCACAGAAGAGGTGTTCATGGAGCCTGCCTATATTGCCATGCAGAAGCACAGTGAGACTTCACGAAGGTCAAATCTCACAGTGAGGGAGCAGCAGTAGCTCCCCCAGGCCACCTGTGGGTTGATGTGCTCTGAAACACTTGGTGAGGTTGAGAGCTCCTTTCTTCAACTCTGCTGTGCTTTGGATCATTTTCCTGGGGGAAAAGCCATTTTTGCTCAGGTGCTGCTCCACTTCTCATGCTTTAGTTCACTCTGAGGCAAGTGCTGCTGTGGACAGAGTTGCATGTGACACTCCACGTATGATATTTGCCATACTTGGTGCCCCCCTGCATCACATATTTAAAGGTGTCTGCCCAGTTTTAAAAACACATAAAAACCAGGCACCAAAATCTGGCAGCAGCAGCTCTAAAGGGCCACGCAGCAGGGACCTGGAGAGGAGGGAGGTGGGGGGTGGACAGGAACTGGGGAGGGGAGCAAGTTGGGGCTTGCAGGACTGCTGCGGGTCTCTCCCCTGGCCCCGGAGCTCGCTGCTGCTGGCGGGGAGAGAGGGACCCTTCCCCTGGGGCCCCATGCTCCGTGCTGCCTGCTGGCAAAAAGAGGGCTGGGGGGAGTCCTCTGGCCCCAGTCCTGGGGCAGACTGCCTGCACCCCAAACTCCTCATCTCCGGCCCCACCCCAGAGCCTGCACCCCCAGCCAGAGCCCTCACCCCCCCAAACATCCTAATCCTCTGCCCCAGCCCTGAGCCCCCTCCTGCACCCTGAACCCCTCATCCACGGCCCCACCCTGCACCTCTCCCTCTGCCCTACCTTGGGCCACCTCCCACACTCCTTACTATTGGCTTACTAAGGCTAGTGTCTAGTGTTAGTTATATAAAGTGGGTTAAGCTGGACTGTATTGAAGTATTATGATTTTATGAAAACTGTAGGCAAAAGATATAATTATGTTGTGTCACAGGCATCAACAATTTTCTTCAACTGGGTCACGAGGAAAAAAGTTCGAAAACCACTGCCCAGGATCTAAACTGCCAACTGGAATTCGGTGACAAATGTCACTGTCCTTTTCAAAGGATTGAATTAAATGAGTCAGCATTGCAGCTCGGTGTAAGCTACACAAAAAGCCACTTCCAGCAGAAATAACCATAGCAGCTGTAAGGCAATAACTCCCTTCTGCCACTACTTCTGCCCCTCACCATTTTCCCTGAAATCTGTGAAGCAAACTCCAACTGCAGGGTTTCTGTGTGGGACAAAGGAGGGAGGCTATAGGGTCGCAAAGACAGCATAACCCCTTCCACCTCGGCAATGGAGAGATCCATGCACAGTGTGTCCTCTGTGAGCCTTGATGGGATCATCTGGATCCAAGCAAGCAGCTGCTCGATTGAAATGTAGGACCCAAAAGCTCTGCAAGTCCTAGCTTTATGGGGAAACATGGGTGATATGGTAGGGATTTCCAATTCCTATTTAACACCCCTTGAAAACAGCAGAACCTTAAGTCCCTCTTCTCAGCCAGGTTGCCCGTTCAAAACACTTATACATCCCTTCAATGCCATGTCTCAGCTGGGAACTGGAGGAAAACATATCTGGCATTCATCCAATGCCTATTTAATGGCAACAATTAATCCTAAACTTTTTGCTGGTTTATAAAAGAGATAAAACAGAAAATAAAACAAAACAAAACAAACAAAGCAGCCATGGAAAGTGCTTTAAGGCCCCAGTTTACCAATGGACTTAAGTATATATCTAACTTTAAGCATGCAAATAGTACGTTGGCTCAAAGTTGGGCATGAGCTGAATTGGGGTTTAGTTCCCTTTAATGTCTAAACTCTCACTGACGTCACTCATGAGATAGCCTTTACTCACGTTCCAGAAGTTAA
Source organism: Lepidochelys olivacea (assembly GCF_965140295.1). Lineage (NCBI taxonomy): Eukaryota > Metazoa > Chordata > Testudines > Cheloniidae > Lepidochelys > Lepidochelys olivacea. Next base: position 29,027,622 of record NC_140415.1, read on the forward strand.
TGTGTTATTCACTGGCCTTTGGCTGAGTGTATGACCCAGAATGTGGCTGGAAAAATCATTACTGCTTCAGTATTTTCATCTTCAAAGGCATTCCTAATAGGGATAGATTCCCTTCTTTTATTCTTTTTATTTTGAGCTTAAACCCAGAAACAACAGCAGTTTGTAGTTTTAATTATTTATTTATTTAGTTTGTTAAAGCAAATTAAAAGTTTCTTCACTGATATGTCTGATCGTAATGGCTATAAAGGAATCAGTACGTTATCTGAGTACCCTCATATTTTCAAGGTCCATCATGATTTATTGAATAACAGCACAGTTAGTTCCTTTAAATCTATCAAGCAGACAGAATATTGCTAAATGCTATTTTACTACATAATAACTTACAGAGGAGATTGAGTATGAAGTTCTATAGCATCCAAAGCTTTCTCATAGTGTCATTAAACCATAAACATTAATTTCAGATGTTTTTCCTGGATTTCTTTAAAATATGGTTATTGAATTGTTCAACTCATAAATCAACAGTACAAGCCTAAAACTCATAAAACAAGCATATGTTGATGCAGAGATCAAAACGGTTCCTATAATAAACATATTCGATAAAATTAACTCAGTTCTCTATTACCCACCATAAAGAAAAAGTGAAGTCGTGTATGTGCAATAGAGAAATTATGTTAATATACAAAGTCCATAAATTAAAGAGAGAAATTTTGACTGATGTGAGCACAGAACTTTGGAAGCATACAGCTCTTTGTATGTTTTTATGACCATCTTTTCTTTCTTTGTGAAGAGCTGGTCATGTACTCATTAAATAAATATTGCTGGGGAAAATCAAGTACTATGTCAGATACTCAATTCTGGAGACTGCCGCTGAGTTTTGCCAGACTGAACAGCCAAATACAACTGGGTAAGCTGAATAATTAGGCTGGAACTATATACGTGGTTTTGCAACCCTGCAAAGACTACACGTGGGAGCTCTATGCCGTTGAAAAGGCTAAATTTCCAGTTGCTTACCAATGCAGCCCAGACATTGTTTCTAGCACAGGCCGACTTTAAAACCATGGTATTTTTACGTATACCCCAGTTTTTTGAGGTAATTTTTGAGGCATTTTACATGTTTTAAGTTAAAATTTTTCTCTCCACGTGAACCCTGCCCAATCAGACTAATGGTAACTGTGGCAGTTGGCCTTAAAAGCAGAAGGGTACAAGAAATAGTCCCAATACAGTTTTTAAAAATGCTTTAAACCATTTTCTAAAATAGTCTTTTCAGTAACTTACCTGTCTTCTACAGAATGTAGGATAGTGTCCTCTGATATGAGCATTTGACTGTTTATTTATTATTAGCAGAAGGAAAGGGCTGGTGGATCTAGGTGCTAGGTCCCAGCAAGGAGATGTTTGTGGAGGAAAGAGCCAAGCCTAACAGGGAGATAATGGGGAACTAAGGCCAGTTCTCTTCCTCCCCCTCCCAAAGCTGCTCTGGCGGTTCCCAGTACAGTGTTGGGTGCTGCTACTGCTTCTTTGCTATTTGCAGGCTGCCAGAATTTTCCCTGAGACTCACAAGCACGAGTTGAATAGAATATCATGTGGTAAAGAAAAGGCACTTCTACAGCCTGAGGTCTGGTGGGAGAGCTTCTCAAAGAAAAGTCACAGTAATTGTTTATCATGCAAAATGTTAACAAAGTAAACATGGCGGTTGTTCCCTAGAGAGAAAGATTTCAACCTATATCTCATAAGGTAAAATTCATCATGAATGATTTATTTAAAAGAAGTCTCTTGTGCCTTTAAACATGTACTGACAAGTTGCATGTGCCATTAAAACATTTGTTTCAAACATGCTGGTAAATGACTAACTGTAGTTAATGTATTACTACCAAGTCATTAGTGTTATAACTTTTAAAATGAAACTGCTGTTTAACTAGAATACTCATTACATTTAATTTTAAGACTGAGCAGGGCAGAAACCTCCATTCCCCATTTGTGATTTATATTATGCTATGCTGATAACAAGTCATCCCCAATATCTCTGTGAATGGAGAGAGCCAGTGCAGTCTAATGGAAATGTTTCCTCAAAAGTCACCCAAAAGCATTATGCTCACTATTAAAGGGCCTAAGCCAAAGCACTTTTAGGCCAATGGGAGTCCATCCATTGATTTTAATGGGTTATGGATCAGGAACAGAAAGATTTAATTCCTCCTTTGTGAAAAGCACTCCCTTTAATGAAATCAAGCCAGCAAGAGAGGGCCTCATTTTTCATTTGTAGTAAGAGTGGTGAATAGAAATGTACCAAGATGAGTACATTGTCATCAGACAGGTGTATACTCATATAACTATTATTCACTTGCCTATCCACTAATTGTGAAAGTTGACTGGCTTTCTATACATTTCTACTAACCAGTTCTGTTTCCTGCTTACTTCACATTGATAGTACTATCGCTGTGGTCCTAGAACGAAATACCAGGTGGTTCATACTGGTACTCTAACTGGTTAAGATTCAGAACCACTTTGCAGAAACTTTGCAGTCACATGTGTAAAGCCCTACTTGCTGTGTCTCCATTAAACTTTGCCCAGCGAGGGGGTATAAACAGGCACTGTCTGATACAGTTTTATGTATTGTTGCTTGTTTCCTACCATGTAGAGGATGGTCTTGTAGCTTCAGCACAGGATTCAGAGTCCAGAGAACAAACATCTACCTCCAGCTCTGCCATGGAATGATATTGCACAAGTTACTTAAATGTTCTGTCTCAGTGTACCAGCTGTAAAAAAGAGAACATGTAGAGGTGTTTGAAAAAGAGGAAAAGTACCTTGCAGAGAATGGCTGATCTTCCACTTCTATATGAGAGAGCTCTCCTCCAGTACAGGTAAACAAGGCCTGTGTTTTGGGAGTTGAAGGCCCAGAGTGCTAGTCTTATGTCCTCTTGGCTGTTGAGAGTGCATGACTCTTGCCTAGTGACAGTGTCTGCTGTATGAATCACGTGGAATAATTATAATATTCAGCTTCTTGTGTGAGTGGAAGTCTTTCTATACTCTGTTCCCCTCCACACTTGCACAGCAACACAGCATTTCATGTTAAGTATCCTCATAATGCACTTGGAAACCAGTTTTCTACTTTTTCAGCACTTGCAGGACATAGGAGTTCTTTGACATTGTGCCAGGACATCAATAAAAGATGAATTTGTATTTTACCATGCAATAAACTTCAGAGGTTAAGAGACGACTTCTCCAGAAATGTATCTCCTGCTTCCAGTCAGGTCCTTTCCTTCAGTCAGTCATCATACACCCATAGGTCTTTTCACTATTTTCTCTCTGGTTGCACACAGGACTTCACAACTAGAAAAGATGCCTACCAATTGTCTGCTGACTGTCACTCTAATATTCAAAGTTACTCTGTCTTGTAAACCCCCTTGAATCTTTAAAAGGCCATCGAGGCCAATGTTTTTTCTCTGTCACAGTGGAGGAGAGATTTTATTAACAGGAGATAATCAATACACCATAGCACTGGCAAACGATAACAACAGGCTTAATATTTTCATAAACAGCACAGTTCCAGTCAAATTAAGCAACTAAGCAATTAAGCAACTCTTCAAACTTTCTTTCTGCCAGTTAAAGGTGTTGCTATTTCTAGTTTTATCTTATCATTGGCTAATTTAGGCATAAGTCCTATATTGTTCGTCCCCCAGGGGCACCTAGGACACCTTCACACACTCAACGGCCATTGACTTAACAAAAACACCGTACAAGGCATTGCAAGATCAGGACTCCTATGTGAGGAAAGTGTTGTTTCTGTCTTTTTGGCTGCTTGCCTTTTTTGCAGGCCCCAGAGAATTTAGATGTCTTATCCAAGAGGCATGAAAGGACCATTTGAATTACTACTCCTTTATTTCATGCACAAGAATAGTTACTCTGAGATTTGTTTTTTTAAATTAAAACACTATCCATGTTCTTTTTCTTACCAGCTGTGCCATCTGCAATAGTGGGAACACATCCACTTTATGTTTTCACACTATCACCCACACTCTCATTTCTTGAGTTTCTTATGATTAAACAGTTTTGGCTACCATTTTCCTGGGCAGATAATAATATGATACAATTTCAAGGGCTTTATATTTTACCTGGTTTGTCCAGATATTGATTTCTGCCAAATGTTTGTTTTGCCATTTGTTTCAGTTAACTAGAATATCATATTCCATTGAAATGAATAGTTTAAAAGTGGGCTCTTTGCAGCTTTTCCCGGGATTTAACTGGAGTAGAATGAGACATGACCATCAAAACTTAAACAATAACAGGAATGAAAAAAAATCAATCTCATTTCTTTGTACATAGCAACCAATATTTTTCATGACTATGATTTGCATAGCAAACATACACCATGGTATAATTAATTATTGTTGTGATGTTCCATAAAGCAGACCCCTGGACATTTTCCTTCCATAAACTGAAGTGGGAAGTATTTGCCCTTACAAACTAAATATATGCAGAACGAGGCTAGGATTGAAATATGCAGAGTACATTCTCTGGCCTGTATGAAACAAGTGGTTGGACTCAGGCCAGTTCCTACTAAATAGGTGCCCTTATCACAAAAACTATCGCTGGCAAAACTAATAATAATTGGCCCCCTTGTTGGCAGTCTTAGAGCGGTCAAGCACCGAAGAAATGTGATAAATTAATTGCTTACCCCTAAAGGAAATTCCTCCCAAAATAAGATTGAGGTACAGTGGGAGGAAGTTGGCATTGCCACTGCTCCTGCTATGCTAATGCATTTGAGACTTCAGCCTCCATTCTTACCCATGCAGCTACCTTTAGGGCTCAATTCTGAAAAGTCCTGAGCAGTGGAGCCCAATACAGAAGAGCAGTTAAACGTGTTTAACTTCAAGCATGTGACTAGGCCTAATGACACTTGGTGGGACAACACACAAGTCTATGGAATAAATATGCTTCAGCACCAACTCATGCCAGGCCGTTCAACACTTCGAAAGATCAAGCCTTTAAGCACTACATTCTCTTTAAAATTACTCTCAGCTGCTCTTTCAAGCTTTTCTGTTTAAGACTGTGGTGTGAGCAATGGCTTGGCTACAACCACAGGCTCCATTTTATATGGTCTCTGATAGAGGGGTCTCCCAGGGAACCCAACACTTTGGGCTCTGCTCCCTGTCCATCTTGGTTCATCTCCCAATTAATAGTTTCTCCCTTAGCGGGAGTACTGCAGGAACAATTACTTCTTCCCCTGCACTGAAATGTAACAGGAAGGCAGGGTTCTCCTGCTGACACAGCTTGGAGCAGGAGTTGGAACTAGGTAAGGAACTGCTAACTGAGTCTTGCTTGACTCGTTGCACGAGATGGGGGCTCATTACCTCCACTCTGTTTTGGAGATGGGAGTGGCTCCCTGGCTAGAGAGGAGCTGGGCTGAAAAGCGTCTAGGGAAGAACCCTTGAAGCAGCAAAGAGTTGTCCTGGACTTTGCTATAATATCATGAGTTTCTTTGCAACTAGGAAATGGATGAGTTTTAATCCTATACAGTTTTTTGGTGGATGGCAGGAATTCATTTGGTCACATGGAAGAAGTGTCTTGTGTTGCTCTGTGGCTATATAAGAAGCATCTGTGAGACCATCTAGAGAAAATATTGTTCAAACTGCCTTAGTCAGAAAGATTCTTGGGCCTGTGAGTGCTTCTAACAATGTGCTGGCATGCCAGGGTGCTAACACAGAGAAGAACAGGGAGATTCTCAGAGTCACATCAGTGTCCAGTTTTGGGCCCCACACTACAAGAAGGATGTGGATAAATTCGAGAGAGTCCAGCGAAGGGCAACAAAAATGGTTAGGGGTCTGGAACACATGACTTATGAGGAGAGGCTGAGGGAACTGGGATTGTTTAGTCTGCAGAAGAGAAGAATGAGGGGGGATTTGATAGCTGCTTTCAACTACCTGAGAGGTGGTTCCAGAGAGGATGGTTCTAGACTATTCTCAGTGGTAGAAGAGGACAGAACAAGGAGTAATGGTCTCAAGTTGCAGTGGGGGAGGTTTAGGTGGGATATTAGGAAAAACTTTTTCACTAGGAGGGTGGTGAAACACTGGAATGTGTTACCTAGGGAGGTGGTAGAATCTCCTTCCTTAGAAGTTTTTAAGGTCAGGCTTGACAAAGCCCTGGCTGGGATGATTTAATTGGGGATTGGTCCTGCTTTGAGCAGGGGGTTGGACTAGATGACCTCCTGAGGTCCCTTCCAACCCTGATATTCTATGATTCTATGACGTGCCAGACCCCTCAAGTGAGGGGTAAAAAGCTGAGTGTTCCCGAACCACTACAGTATCTCAAAATATTGAGCCTTCAGCCAGCACTCTCTGGCACTGATTACGTGGAGTTTGCAGCAGTACAAATGCTTTTGTAATGTCTTTATCTATGTTTAGCTTTGCCTTCATGTAAGTTCATCTACAAAAAGAGAGGAAGAAAAAAGTAATAGTTAAGTAAATTATTAATACAGGCTTAGAAATAGTGTTAAGTGATAAACTTAAAATGCAACTGTAGGACAGTGAAAAAATGCCCGCATCCTAACTGGCATCTTTTAACAGTCAGGCACCAAATTATCTGTTTTAATTTGAATATTAAAACTTGGAGAAACTTACAGATCCAAAAATAAACACATGCACAAAATATTTGCAACCAACGTATTGAATTTCTGACAAAGTCAAAGATAATTAAAGAAACAGCTCTTTGGTCTTCCTACTCCTTGTACTGAAAATGGGAAGAAAAAAACAAGGCTACTTTATTACATCAAAATATGTCGGCATGTGAATGTTTTTGTTCCCAATATTTTATGTTCTAAGAGCTTGATTTTCAGAGATGTTGGGCACCTGCAGCTCCTGTTGGCTTCAACTGGAATTGTGGGTACTCAGCACTTCTGAAAACCAGACACCAGGAGTAGCATCCTGACCCCATTGAAATCAAAGTTTTGCCATTGACTTCAGTTAGTTCAGGATTTCACTCTGTTTCCACTATAGAAAATGAGGTATTCGTGTATCTTACCTGTAGTGCTTTCATGGTTCAAGCTGTTTGCTGCCAATCCCTTTCTGTCACACTTTGTAACTACATTTTACTTCAGGCAGCTGATTTAATATCTCAGTACAACCAGATTTCTTAGAGCCAAGATACAGACTATCCTCAGATTCCAATTTCCAATGCATATTTTTAAATGACCTTTAACTCCAAAGGTACTAACAAAAAATATTCCTGCTAAAAATTAAATAAGAAACCCCTACTTATATAAATACCAGTAACACCAAAAATTAATTTTGAAATAGATTTGTCATGTAAATCTGCAATCTTTGCTTATGTGAATAGCACCTATGCACATGAGTAGTTCCACTGAGGAGTCAATTGTATTTGCATTTGTAATTAGTTTACGGATAACATCTCACCAAGATCTGCAAAGATGTCTTCTAAAGCTATCCTGAGTCATTTATCACGACTCACTTATTCTTATGTGAATATGCTATGAATGCAAAGCTAAACATACTGAAAGATATCATCTTGTTATTTGTTCTATTTGCAAGCTTCTGTTGATCAGTGGCAGAGAGTGGTGGCTAAAGGCTCAGTTATGGTAACACTTTGAAAGGTGCCTATGTGATTTAGGAGCCTAAATCACTTAGGAGCTTTAAAAATTTTACCCTTTGGGAACTTGTCCAGGGACTGAGAAGTATCGGGGTGACTTCACCTAGTTGTTACTCAATTTCAGCAGAGGTAACAGAATTAGAACAATGGACTTTTTATTTAAAGTTTCTTTAAATAGTACTTTATCCTTTTCAAATAGTTGTGCTGCAGTGCCCGTATTTCATGATGTGGCAAGAAATTTTATGTCCCTTTTTAAAATTAAATTTTGTTCCCAATTACTTGCAAGCCTTACTGACGCTTTGTTTCACTTTCAGATACAGGTTGCTCCCCAGGTTCACCGCCTAACTGGTTCCAGTAACCTGTACAACATATAATTAGTAAACTGCAAATTCACACAAATATTCTCTTGCTATCCTGTGTCTCGTATCAATCTGCTTCCCTCTTATTCCTAGGTCTTCCCCCAGTACCATTCCTCTTTCACTCACAGGTCTCTACTTTGGTACTGATTTTGCCTTCCCTCCTAGAGTTTTTGCAGTTCTTTGGCTATGTTTCTCTTGGTTCCTGGTGCATGCTCCACCATCATGATAGTTGCTGGATAAGGCCTTGTTATTTCTCACTCAGACCCAGAATTGCTTTCCCAAAATAGTTGGCGTTTACCGGGTCTCTCAGTCTATTCCAGCATTAAAGTCTCTCTCACTACTTTCGTGTGGGTTTTCTCCCACAGAAATGGCTTTCTGGAGGGCTCTTGCTGGGTCTCAGAAGAACGTGATTGTGTTGCCACACCTTTTTTCAGCCTGCGTCATTGGAACCTCACAGTCTGGAACCGGTTTTCCGTCTCGCGGTTCACCCCTTTTATTTCCATTGCCTTCGCTGCCTCTCACTTCTCACTGGGGATATTCTTTTCTTTTTCAAATGCTGGACTTAAGGAATCTCAGTGTTGCATAGTTATTTGTGGCTTGGCTTTCTCTCCCAACCTTCAGTGCTGTTCTCCTACCAGTTCAAACTTCGAAGCTAAATCATTCTCTTTCTCTAGGTATATTAAATATCACAATAAAGAAAGAGAGATCATATCTTTGCACTCATTGCTATTGCTCTTATTATTAGAAGTCCTCATCTGTTGAGGGCTATAGCTGTGCGGGGTAATCTTAGAGATACAGCTGTATACTAATAATCTCTCTAGTCTGCAAGTAGAACATTCAGAGAGATTTTATTTTATAAGCCATGGGCCTAAATCAGCTCTGCTGAAAGTAGGCATGAGTTTGTGCATCCTGACCTTCCACGGCTGCAAATGCATTAGGCAATTGTCAGTGCAATTTTTTTCCTTCTGCTGAAGTCTGATGAATTGTAACTACTTGCGCCAAGACTGAATTTGGGCCCTATATCATTGCACTGACTTTTAAGGATATTTATAGACTTTCAGGCAAAAAAACCCAAACACTTTTAAACAGTTAAGCTATTTAAAGTTTATTGATGTTTTCCACAGTACTGGAAAGACATCATTATCATAAATTATTATTTTAATGTGGTAGTCTGCACCCCATATTCACCATAGTGATATGATTATGATATGATTATGACATAATGATGATGCATCTTGTACAAAATACGTCATGTGAGGGATCAATGGAAAAAGTTATGGTTTGCTGAATATGGTTATCCTATTTGTATGCATATCTCATTTTTTATATTTTCGTATCTGGAGTAATGAATATTGACTATGCATCTGTATTTCAGATGTGTTTACTCCTAGGTAAAGCCCACAGAGTAGTTTACTTCAGTCTAGCCAGTACATTGTGAAGGGACTGGCCAAGGTAATGGCTCATCCACAAATACAGTGGGCCATGGGAAAAGCTTAGCCTCGCCTGATATGCTTTCCTGTGGACAATTCAGCCAAAATATGGGTAATGGCTGCCATGACTCATCAAAGCATGCAAGGGCATGTGACTAGATCGCATGCTACTGGACCTCACCTTGGTGCTTGCACTTTTCAACAAACTGTGCTGGGGGGCTCGAAACAAAGAAGCCACATGGAAGAAGCTATAAAAGGGAAAGTGACATCACCCCTGGGCCTCATTCCACCTACAACACAGTACCTGAAAACACTTATGGAACAAAGACTGAACTGGAGAAGGAGATCCCAGACAGGAAAGAAAAAAGCCTGCCTGTGTAGGAAAGCTTGGTGGACTGTTTGTACTATCTAACAGGTGAGACACTGCTTGATTCAAATCCTGTCTAGTTTATAAAGCTTAGATTGCATTTGTTTTTTTTTTCCTTAGGTAATCCGCTTTTATCTGTACGCTCACTACTTATAATCACTGAAAATCTACCTGTCTGTAGTTAATAAATATATTTTATATTTTTTACCTAAAACTGTGTTTTGCTAGAAGTGCTTGGAGTATCTGCTCAGGAACAAAAACTGCATTGTCCTCTCCACTTTGAGGGAGGGATGGACTCGATAATAAACTTATACTGGTCAGACTTTTGACCAGGGCAAGATGGTACAGCTCTGGGGTCCTAGGCTGTGGAGCTGGGAAGAAGCCTTCATGTAACTGCAGCTGTGTGTGTTCCTGCCTGTGTAAAGGTTTGTGTGAGTGCAAGGCCAGGAGCGGTCTGCAGTTTGTCACAGCAGCATCGTGTGAGAGGGAACCCAGGCTGGTGAGACAGAGAGCTCAGTGGTGCCCCAGTTCCAGGTTGCACTCCAGGGGGCCCTGTTACAATTAATAATAATTTTTATTATTATTTATATTGTGGTATCACCGACAGGCTCTAACCAGGGATCCATTATGCTAGGCACTGCATCAAAGAACAATGTAAAGACAATCCCTGCCCCAGACAGCTTGCCGTCGAGGAATGTACATGTGTTTAAGATAATTCCTTTTTCTGAATGTAGAAAATATACAAGCACAATATATTTAACAGAATGAAGGAAAACACTTTTATTCATGTCTTTGCTCTGGTTTCTGTGCTGTGTCCGTGTATATTTTACTGTAGAAACTACATCATAAATCTTTTGGAAATCTAGCATTTACTAGCAGGGCGGGATGTACAGCCAACACATGGACATACTTGTCCTCCATCCCCATAGAAACAATACTTGCTTAGAATCAATACATCCATTTTTTTTCTCTCTCTCAAGTGTTTTGGCAACAATATATCTGTAAGACTAAGAGCACTTATTTGAGAACTGACACTAGATGAACGTCAAGTCTACGGAAAGCAAACACAAACATTATGTTCTGTAATACACTGCAGATGTCAAATAGCTTTCGGTCTGATGTTAAATAAATGACTCTGAAATAGCTTTTATGCAGATTGGAAAACTAAATATTAGTAACCTATTACTGTAAACTGTCAGAAGCTCTTTTAGCACCTTCATGCCACTGTACCTTTTTCATCATGGAACGTGATAAATTACCTGTGTGATATTTGGCAGGGAGGGGAGGAATGAACTTGTTATGTTAAGTTAACCACTAAAAGCAGTGGATCCAAACAACAGTACAAACAGAATTAAAATTCATTCACCACATGGTCTTGTTTAAAAAAGGCACTTTATTTGAAACATTCGCTCTGTTTAGTGGCACCATTTATGAGTTTAAAAAACCCCACTGCATAATGTGGGCTATCGCATGAAACCCTCTTCTAAGCCTAGATCCTGGAAACACCTGAGCATTTGTGTAGTTTTATTTATGTGAGTAGTCCCTGCTGAGGCCGGACACATTTCTCTTATTGGTTTCATTGGGTTCTGGATCAGGTCCCTAGTAAAACACTATTTATAGGCGCTAGATCCTAGTCCTAGAGCCAAAAACCATATGCAGCAGGGGCAGCATCACACATCTGGCTGTGCAACCAGTGTACTGCAAGGCACTGTTTGTTGCTGCTTTCTCCAGAAGCAAAATGCTCAGCGGTACTGTGGTCATTTTGGACTGTTCTCCCAAGCTGCATACAAAATAAGCACTTGTCTCACCAACCCCCGTCCTGTAACCCCAGTTTGTGGCTTGCGGTGTTTGCCTCATTGCTTGTGCACCTCTTTCAAGCATTTCCCCCCATTTTCTCCCTGCTGCATCAGAGCAGGCAAGGTGACCCAGAGTAAAGTCCCAAAGTCTTTCAGGATAAAAGAGACTATAAAAATATAAAAATTATATTTTGAGTTACAGTGAGCTTTCAGTTATAATGAAGTTGTGCCATATAAGAGGATTTATACGTACAGAATGGAACAGCCCTGGCCATGTAGCAGCCTGCCTGCAGAAGGGATACGGCCATTGTTTATAAGCCACTCCTGCAGAGTGAAGTCCATTGACTGGAGTTCCTGGAGTTGTGTGAGGAGATACTTACTTTCCTCTTAAGAGTGCTAGAATTTTAGGGATACGGGACTGGGGACTATACTATATATACACTCTGTTCACTAAGTTGTAGGCAACTGAACAAAAACAATGCAAATATTGCTGGATCCACAAAATGTGGGAATGGAGTCATTTGTTGAAAGACTTCTATTTTAATGTATTTATTGCTATATTATTATTTATTATATTCATTATTATTATTTATTGTTAATTTGTATTATCAGAATATGTAGGAGCCCCAGTCATGGACCAGGGTCCCATTGTGCTAGGTGCTGTGCAAAAACAGTATGTTGGGGGGAAATGAGAGCTGGTCACAGCATTTTCTATTGGTTTTATTATGTTGAGTTTCCCATGCTTGCAACCTCAGGTTACAATGTAATAAGAGAAGGGGGGACAGCCGTCCTTTCCCTACGCTCACCATCACCTTCAGTTAAATCTTTGGAATATGTTTTTGTTGCAAATCATTTAAGACATGACAGCTTGATACTGTCATATGAAAATCATGGATAATTTCATGGGCTTCAAAGACTATTGTTAATATGCTGGAATTAGTCAGCGCTCAATAAGGTTTCCAATTGCCAGGCTGTGCCAGGGTTTCCTGTCATTTTCTCTGTTTGATGCTTTGATTCCCATTTTCAGTAACTGGCACCAGTGAACTGCCACTATGAAATTTACACACTGTCAAATGGTTCTTTACTGTAGAAATGCAGAACTAGCAAGTATGTACCCAATTGAACAGAAAATAATCAAAACATAGACATAGAGCATCATTCTTTACTGTCTCCACAGTCGGCAGCTCAATATTCTCAATGGATGGCCTGTGCCGCCAAAATCTACTCTGTCGAGCTGTCTACCAGAGTCTTGATTTTCACCTACAGCTCCATCTGAAGCAAAAGGGAGACGTCCGCCACGGAGAAGAGATGCAGAAAAGAAAGATATCTACAGCCGGTATTACCTTTTCCACCTAATCTTTGAAAGGCTGGAAAGGGGATAATGAGTTTTCTCAGTGGCCCTACCCCTGCCCAACGCAAGCCTGCCTCCCAAAGTAAAGCATTTAATTGTGTGGCTGATGTATAATGTGTGGCCCACACGTAGCCCAGTGATGTCAACAGAAGGACTTCCATTGACGACGATGGGCTTTAGATCAGGCCTTAAGGCTCCTGTTCAGCATAGCACTCTTACTAAATTTATGACTAACTTTAAACCCTTGAGGAGTCCCACTGCAGTCAATAGGATGATTCACATGCTTGAAACATGCTGAACCACCTGCTGAATAGGCCATACATTAGTTGAGGACTGACACGTTAGGCATAGACAATATTGAACTGGCAGACCACCTTGTTAAATATTGCTCTTTAGCAGCTTTCAGAATAGCGCAAGATGATTCACTTGATATGTCTTTTCAGTTGCTTTATGGCAGGTCCCACCAAGTTTATGCTCAGGATTTTCTGTTTGTGTTATTTTTTCACACCATGACAGGCAAGTTCATTGCATCACTGTTTGCTAAAGCAAAGCATTAAGTTGTGCATTTGTTTAACCAAAATTAAGTTGTACACATCTCTAAATATCACATCACTCACAACCATTGATTCTATCATGTCTTTAACAGGGTAAACTACCTTGTATTTTCCAGCCTGCAGTTTGTCATTGGTTGTTTCACAAGAATAGACTCTGGTGTATGGATAAAATCAATGATCTATTTGTTAATGTCATACGCAGAAAAATTACATGGTACATTTTCCAGGATACTGTCAAAAGGAAATAGAATAGTGTTTCATAAGACTAGATTAACATGCTTAGATGGTTCAAACCAGTAATCTGTTTATCAATGTCCATTGCTATAAAGAGGAACTGGAAAAATATCTTTCCCAGGTGTTATTTTTGTTTGTAACTTCTCTACCTTCAGAAAGTTTATATCGCCCTTTAGGAGGTAAATCACACAAGACAACATGGTCTAAATGAGAACAACTACTAGCTCCAAATTAGAAAGTATATTGATAGTCTCATTTTGATTAAAGGAGTTTACGCACATAACTCAGTTAATCCCCAGGCATCAAGATAAAAGCATCCACTAAAATCTGTGGAAAGATTACCTAAAGTGACACAGCAGAAGAAAATTAAATCTTAATTGTGAGCTGGAAGTTTGCAGTACCACCAGAAAACAGCAAAACTCCTTTTTTTAAAAGGCTCTTTTGCTAGATAACATAGCCCCTGGTTATTTTTCTTGTAATTTTATAAATTAGAGTAAAAACTTCCCATTTACACTAGTAATACAACCAGGCCTGGGGAAAATCCTGCCCTGCCCTGCTCAAGTAAAGGACATCTGTCTAAGTAAACCAGCATGTACAGAGTGACAAATTAGCAAAAGAATATTAAATGCACAAGTAAACCAGCCAAGTAACTTTGTGTACAGTTGTGCTGAAAACCATTAACAAGGTTACGTCTTTACATAAGGCCCAAATCCAGCAAAACACTTTAGCATGTGCTTAACCAGTAATACTGATGGGAAGACTTATGTGCTTAACGATAATCATGTGCTTAGTGCCTTGCTTGATCTACCCAATGTGGACCTGACTCCATGGGGGTGAAATTCACAGATATTAAGGTCAGAAGGGACCATTATGATCATCTAGTCTGACCTCCTGCACAATGCAGGCCACAGAATCTCACCCACCCACTCCTGCGATAAACCTCTCAACTATGTCTGAACTATTGAAGTCCTCAAATCATGGTTTAAAGACTTCAAGTTGCAGAGAATCCTCCAGCAAGTGACCTGTGCCCCATGCTACAGAGGAAGGCAAAAATCTTCCAATCTGCCCTGGAGGAAAAGTCCTTCCCAACCCCAAATATGGCAATCAGCTGAACCCTGAGCATATGGGCAAGATTCCCCAGCCAAATACCCAAAAAAGAATTCTCTGTAGTAACTCAGATCCCACCCCATCTAACATCCCATTACAGGCCATTGGGCCTATTTACCCTGAATATTTAAAGATCAATTAATTGCCAAAATCATGTTATCCCATCATACCATCTCCTCCATAAACTTATCGAGTTTAATCTTGAAGCCAGATAGGTCTTTTGCCCCCACTGCTTCCCTTGGAAGGCTATTCAAGAACTTCACTCCTCTGATGGTTAGAAACTTTTGTCTAATTTCAAGTCTAAACTTCCCAAAGGCCAGTTTATATCCATTTGTTCTTGTGTCCACATTGGTATTGAGCTTAAATAATTCCTCTCCCTCTCTGATATATTTATAGAGAGCAATCATATCTCCCCTCAACCTTCTTTTGGTTAGGCTAAACAAGCCAAGCTCCTTGAGTCTCCTTTCATAAGACAGGTTTTCCATTCCTCGGATCATCCTAGTAGCCCTTCTCTGTACCTGTTCCAGTTTGAATTCATCCTTCTTAAACATGGGAGACCAGAACTGCACACAGTATTCCAGATGAAGTCTCACCAGTGCCCTGTACAACGGTACTAACACCTCCTTATCTCTACGGGAAATACCTCGCCTGATGCATCCCAAGACCGCATTAGCTTTTTTCATGGCCATATCACGTTGGCGGCTCATAGTCATCCTGTGGTCAACCAATACTCCAACGTCCTTCTCCTCCTCCGTTACTTCTAATTGATGCGTCCCCAGCTAAAATTCTTGTTATTAATCCCTAAATGCATGACCTTACACTTCTCACTATTAAATTTTATCCTATTACCATTACTCCAGTTTACAAGGTCATCCAGATTCTCCTGTATGGTATCCCGGTTCTTTCTCTAAATTGGCAATACCTCCCAGCTTTGTATCATCTGCAAACTTTATTAGCACACTCCCACTTTTTGTGCCGAGGTCAGTAATAAAAAGATTAAATAAGATTGGTCCCAAAACTGATCCCTGAGGAACTGGTAACCTCCCTCCAGCCTGACAGTTCACCTTTCAGTATGACCCCCTGTAGTCTCCCTTTTAACCAATTCCTTATCCACCTTTCAATTTTCGTATTGATCCCCATCTTTTCCAATTTAACTAATAATTCCCCATGTTGGCACCTTATCAAACGCCTTACTGAAATCTAGGTAAATTAGATCCACTGCGTTTCCTTTGTCTAAAAAATCTGTCACTTTCCCAGAGAAGGAGATCAGGTTGGTTTGGCACGATCTACCTTTTGTAAAACCATGTTGTATTTTGTCCCATTTACCATTGACCTCAATGTAACTTAACTAAACTACTTTCTCCTTCAGAATTTTTTCCAAGACTTTGCATACTACAGATGTCAAACTAACAGGTCTGTAGTTACCAGGATCACTTTTTTTTCCCCTTTCTTAAAAATAGGAACTATGTTAGCAATTCTCCAGTCATACGGTACAACCCCTGAATTTACAGATTCATTAAAAATTCTTGCTAATGGGCTTGCAATTTCATGTGCCAATTCCTTTAATATTCTTGGGTGAAGATTATCTGGGCCCCCCGATTTAGTCCCATTAAGCTGTTCGAGTTTCGCTTCTACCTCAGCTGTGGTAATATCTACCTCCATATCCTCATTCCCATTGGTCATGCTACCATTATCCCTAAGATCCTAATTAGCCTTATTAAAGATTGAGGCAAAGTATTTGTTTAGATATTGGGCCATGCCTAGATTATCCTTGACCTCCACTCCATCCTCAGCGTTTAGCGGTCCCGCTTCTTCTTTCTTTGTTTTCTTCTTATTTATATGGCTATAGAACCTTTTACTACTGGTTTTAATTCCCTTTGCAAGGTCCAACTCTACTTGACTTTTAGCCTGCCTCACTTTATCCCTACATGTTGTGACCTCAATAAGGTAGCTTTCCTTGCTGATCCCTCCCATCTTCCACTCCCTGTATGCTTTCTGCTTTTTCTTAATCACCTCTCTGAGATGCTTGCTCATCCAGCTTGGTCTACAACTCCTGCCTATGAATTTTTTCCCCTTTCTTGGGATGCAGGCTTCTGATAGCTTCTGCAGCTTTCACTTAAAGTAATCCCAGGCCTCCTCTGCCTTTAGATACATAAATTCTTCAGTCCAATCCACTTCCCTAACTAATTTCCTTAATTTTTGAAAGTCAGCCCTTTTGAAATCAAAAACTCTAATGCAGATTTATTTTGTTTATCCTTCCGTTCATCTGTGTCTAACCACTGAGGTATCTGATACCACAGAGGTCGTCATATACTTAGAACAGGATATAAATGAGATGTGGTGGTTACCCCTGTGTAGTAACTGTTGATAAATGATGACTTTGTAATGGGGCCTAGCCTATATAAAGGCATTAAAGTTGATACAATCTACAGACAAACAAAATACTTCATCAACAAGTTACAGTTACTGCAGGAAACGTAACTTTGAATTTCCTACCATAACTTAGCATTAATTCTGCGTTTTTGTGTTTAACATAACAATAGTCATAACCACAAGGGCTCCTTTGTGGTACACCACAAAAATGCCCTGTCTGATGCCAAAAACTGACAAAAAATGTTTCAAAAAAGTCAGAAAAATAATTTTAAAAAAACTAGTCGTGGTTTATTTGTCTCACGCTTAAACTATGTTTTGCCATCATCCCCGTGGAAACATTTCAGTCCACCCTTATCTCCATCTGGCAAACAATTGCCCTTCCAAACATGTCCTATACAATGCATAAAGAAATATTACTTATAGTCAGTTCACTAACTCTGTAAACTCCAGTTACCAAAGTTATTATGGCCGTGATATATTTGGGAGAAAACATCTGGATTCTTGGAACTGTTATCAAATGCTCATTCCAATTGTACTTTACCTCTGGACAGTTCTCAAGTACTCCAAGCAAATATTTGGATGCATATTTATGACCATGGTTTTCCAGGGATTTTATATAAAGTACTAAATGGTTCCTAACTTTAAATTGCAGGCATTTTACAGAGGGCCAACTCAGCTCCTGTTTAAGTCAAAGGGAATCTCCCATTGACTTAAATGGGAACAAGCCCCAAAACGTTCTTTAAAAAATGTGAATAGATATTGATCAAAATTTTCAAACTTCTTTACTAATGTTAGGTACCTAAATCCATATGTAAGTACCTAAATAAATTGTTTGATTTTAAGAGTTGCTGAGCACCCACAACTTGCACTAGAGTGAACCAAAGCTGTGGAAGTTATGCAGCTCTGGAAATCAAGCCATTTATTTAGGTGCTTAAATACAGAATTCCCGCATCGATCCTGCATTGTGAGCTGAGCAGACAGACTGCTACGCCAGCATAAAGCCCCGCTGATCAAGAGCAAATAGTTTGCCTGTGTGGATCACAGTGTGGGATCAAGGGCTTTAGATGTCTAATTTAGGAATCCAAGTTTTAAAATGTGGCCCATATAATTGGAATTTACAGAAGAAATTACAAATTAGTGGTGCATGTTTACAGAAGCAGAGCAAAAAGTAAGGTGCATATCCAAACATCTGCTTGTTTGAATGATGGTCCCTTCCAATATTGTGGTATTACAACCCACAGTTATGCTTGGGGATAATCCTACTGGCTATGGGAAAACTAGTTCCCATGTGTAATATTTATTTTCGGAGAAAAGGGTAGAACTAGTTTCTACATTCTGTAAATTAGAGACTTATAAATACATCACACGTTGTATACAATATGTTTTCATTATTCACCTGGCTCTAGTGGTGGCTAATGCTAGCATGAATGATTTGTATAGTAATAGCAGCTAAAGGCCCCAGTCAGAATAAGTTTCAGAGTAGCATCCATGTTAGTCTGTATTCGCAAAAAGAAAAGGAGTACTTGTGGCACCTTAGAGACTAACCAATTTATCTGAGCATAAGCTTTCGTGATCTACAGCTCACTTCATCGGATGCATTCAGTGGAAAATACAGTGAGGAGATTTATATACACACAGAACATGAAAAAATGGGTGTTTATCATGCACACTGTAAGGAGAGTGATCACTTAAGATGAGCTATTACCAGCAGGATAGTGGGGTTGAGGGTGGGGAGGGGAGAAAACCTTTTGTAGTGAGTCAGAATAAGGAGCCTTATTATATTAGGTGTTGTACACAGAAGACACTGTTCCTGCCTCAGTGAACATATAGTCTAATTTTAAATAAGATACAACCAGTGACAGTAGGAGAGAAGGGGGAAGGGAACGGAAACACTAAGAAGATCACATGGTTACATGGATTAGGTACCTGCACTGATTGGTGGTTCCAACACTTATGCAATAAATAAATAAATAAAACTCTTATCCCTAATTGTTGCTCAGCCTAGCAACCATCATTGGTTGGCTCATGTGGCATTTCATTCTCTTGTAAAAGCTTTAGATGCCCCCTTCTCCTCTTGCACTAGCAGGAGTGCTGGAACAATTTGTACAGTAAGGGGTGCTGAGAGCCACGGAACCAAACCCTGCATATGATGGAAACCACTTCAAGCCAGGGGGTGTGGCAGCACCTATGTGCATTAGTGTAACTCAGAACTAAGTTGATTGAAATCAGTGGTGTGACACGGATATAAACCTGGGTGGAATGAGAGGAAAATCAGGCTCTATGTCCTTGAACAAGAGCTTGCATGGACTTGGGTCCAAAACATTTCTCAAATCACAGTTTGTTTCCAGGTGGGAATAAGCATCTGTTCCGGATAGAGAGAACAAACATATCTAAGACCTGCTGCACTTTCTGTTTTAATTTGCATATATTGCTAAAGCTATGTGGTGTTTATATTCATGAGCATAACCAGACTTTATGCCTTTATATTGTGTTTCTTATCTTTTTATTGATTAATATTAAGCAAGCCCATCTAATACTTTGGCGCACATGCAAAACATTTATATGTCCTTCCTTCAATTAAATATGCACCAAGCCTGACTTACTTACACACTTGGTTTGTGTACCAATGCTGACCCATTTCATATCTAATCTGAGGTTTTCCTTGTTTCAGTAAAGCCAGAACCAGTCAGGAAGGATTTTGGCAAGACAAAACATACCTACAGAATTCAGACCAGATCAGACCAGACTCATTACATAGGTACTTAAATATGAGCAATGTCTATTCCTGAAATGAGCTGAGAAGTTAAATTCCTCCACAGACTTGTTATTGTTTGCCATGTGAAAAAAAAAACATTGCAGAGATCAAGAAGAGCTAAATAGGTATATCAGAAATACATCTGCCTGGGAAGTTTACGACACTGACCCTTTGCATACAGCATGTAACAGCATGCTCCCAATCATCTTTCCCCCATTTGTCTTACACCAGTTTATGAAACATACATCATTACTGAATGCTCAGCTTATGCTAGCTGTGTGCCTGGTTCATATCGAGGATGTATTGCTGGAGTTTGAGACACAAATAGGGCACCAGTCTTATCTTGAGCGAAACTGTTTCACTCCACGGGGAAAATGGTGGTTGTCTCTCCCGGTACACCTTTGTGAAATTCTTCCATAGACGCCATCTTCCCGGATGGCTTAGCCCCTGGAATCCCCATAGTGTCCTGCACATTTATAGGAATGTAGCAATCTAGCTTCACTCACACCCGTTCACTGCTGGTGCTGCACAGCTTGCTCTGGTGTGTAAATGGGGCACTACTGAAGGTAAGACTTTCAAAGTCTACCTTTCAGAGTCCTTCTCAAATCTGAAAATATCCAGCAATGCTGCTTCTTCCTCCATGCTCAGCCATTCTGACAACTTCATCCTCAGATATCTCTGCATTCCCTTTCCTTTGCACCAACCCCTGGGTTGCCATTGTCTGTACCTTTTGATTTCTTCTGCCCAGGAAATGAACTGTTAGCTCAATCTGGTCATGTCAACCTCCTATGCGATGACCCCATGCACCAAGGAAGATGAGAGCACAGGTGCTACCAAAGAGACTTAGACCTGGTTTTCAGAAGGGAGAAGGATCACTAAACTGACAGTACTCTCGGAGGAGTGGTAGATACGCTGGAGAGTAGGGATAGGATAAGAGGGACCGAGACAAATTAGAGGATTGGGCCAAAAGAAATCTGATGAGGTTCAAAAAGACAAGTGCAGAGTCCTGCACTTAGTATGGAAGAATCCCATGCATGGCAACAGACTAGGGACCGAATGGCTAGGCAGCAGTTCTGCAGAAAAGGACCTAGGGGTTACAGTGGACGAGAAGCTGGATATGAGTCAACAGTGTGCCCTTGTTGCCAAGAAGGCTAACGGAATTTTGGGTTGTATAAGTAGGGGCATTGCCAGCAGATCAAGGGATGTGATCATTCCCCTCTATTCGACATTGGTGAGGCCTCATCTGGAGTACTATGTCCAGTTTTGGGCCCCACACTACAAGAAGGATGTGGAAAAATTGGACAGTGTACAACGGAGGGCAACAAAAATGATTAGGGGACTGGAACACATGATTTATGAGGAGAGGCTGAGGGAACTGGGATTGTTTAGTCTGCAGAAAAGAAGAATGAGGGGGGATTTGATAGCTGCTTTCAACTATCTGAAAAGGGGTTCCAAAGAGGATGGCTCTAGACTGTTCTCAATGGCATCAGATGACAGAACAAGGAGTAATGGTCTCAAGTTGCACTGGGGGAGGTTTAGGTTGGATATTAGGAAAAACAGAGTAGGGGCATTAGGGGACGAGAGCTGAGGAAGCGTTGTTCTAAGTCAGCCATAAAAATGTTGGCATACTGTGGGGCCATGCGGGTACCCATAGCAGTGCCACTGATTTGAAGGTATACATTGTCCCCAAATGTAAAATAGTTATGGGTAAGGACAAAGTCACAAAGTTCAGCCACCAGGTTAGCCGTGACATTATCGGGGATAGTGTTCTTGAGAGCTTGTAGTCCATCTTTGTGTGGAATGTCACCTACTTCAGGACAGGCCTAACAAAGAAAATAACAGAACGCCACTAGCCGTCACCTTCAGCTCCCAACTAAAACCCCTCCAACGCATCATTAAGGATCTACAACCTATCCTGAAGGATGACCCAACACTCTCACAAATCTTGGGAGACAGGCCAGTCCTTGCCTACAGACAGCCCCCCAACCTGAAGCAAATACTCACCAGCAACCACACACCACACAGCAGAACCACTAACCCAGGAACCTATCCTTGCAACAAAGCCCGTTGCCAACTGTGCCCACATATCTATTCAGGGGACACCATCACAGGGCCTAATAACATCAGCCACACTATCAGAGGCTCGTTCACCTGCACATCCACCAATGTGATATATGCCGTCATGTGCCAGCAATGCCCCTCTGCCATGTACATTGGTCAAACTGGACAGTCTTTACGTAAAAGAATCAATGGACACAAATCAGACGTCAAGAATTATAACATTCATAAACCAGTCGGAGAACACTTCAATCTCTCTGGTCACGCAATTACAGACATGAAAGTTGCAATATTATAACAAAAAAACTTCAAATCCAGACTCCAGTGAGAAACTGTTGAATTGGAATTCATTTGCAAATTGGATACAATTAACTTAGGCTTGAATGGAGACTGGGAGTGGCTAAGTCATAGAATCATAGAATATCAGGGTTGGAAGGGACCTCAGGAGATCATCTAGTCCAACTTCCTGCTCAAAGTAGGACCAATCCCCAATTAAATCATCCCAGCAAGGGCTTTATCAAGCCTGACCTTAAAAACTTCTAAGGAAGGAGATTCTACCACCTCCCTAGGTAACGCATTCCAGTGTTTCACCACCCTCCTAGTGAAAAAGTTTTTCCTAATATCCAACCCAAACCTCCCCCACTGCAACTTGAGACCATTACTCCTTGTCCTGTCATCTTCTACCACTAAGAATAGTCTAGAACCATCCTCTTTGGAACCCCCTCTCAGGTAGTTGAAAGCAGCTATCAAATCCCCCCTCATTCTTCTCTTCTGCAGACTAAACAATCCCAGTTTCCTCAGCCTCTCCTCATAAGTCATGTGTTTCAGACCCCTAATCATTTTTGTTGCCCTTCGCTGGACTCTCTCCAATTTTTCCCATCCTTCTTGTAGTGTGGGGCCCAAAACTGGACACAGTACTCCAGATGAGGCCTCACCAACGTCAAATAGAGGGGAATGATCACGTTCCTCGATCTGCTGGCAATGCCCCTACTTATACAGCCCCAAATACCATTGGCCTTCTTGGCAACAAGGGCACACTGTTGACTCATATCCAGCTTCTCATCCACTGTAACCCCTAGGTCCTTTTCTGCAGAACTGCTGCCAAGCCATTTGGTCCCTAGTCTGTAGCGGTGCATGGGGTTCTTCCGTCCTAAGTGCAGGACTCTGCACTTGTCCTTGCTGAACCTCAACAGATTTCTTTTGGCCCAATCCTCTAATTTGTCTAGGGCCCTCTGTATTCTATCCCTACCCTCCAGCATATCTACCTCTCCTCCCAGTTTAGTGTCATCTGCAAACTTGCTGAGAGTGCAATCCACACCATCCTCCAGATCATTTATGAAGATACTGAACAAAACCGGCCCAAGGACCGACCCTTGGGGCACTCCACTTGATACCGGCCGCCAACTAGACATGAAGCCATTAATCTCTACCCATTGAGCCCGACAATCTAGCCAACTTTCTATCCACCTTATAGTCCATTCATCCAGCCCATACTTCTTTAACTTGCTGGCAAGAATGCTGTGGGAGACAGTGTCAAAAGCTTTGCTAAAGTCAAGGAACATGTACACTGTTTTCCCCTCATCCACAGAGCTAGTTATCTCATCATAGAAGGAAATTAGATTAGTCAAGACCTTAGTCATTAGACCTTCCTTTGGTGAATCCATGCTGACTGTTCCTGATCACTTTCCTCTCCTCTAAGTGCTTCAGAATTGATTCCTTGAGGACATGCTCCATGATTTTTCCGGGACTGAGGTGAGGCTGACTGGCCTGTAGTTCCCAGGATTCTCCTTCTTCCCTTTTTTAAAGATGGGCACTACATTAGCCTTTTTCCAGTCGTCCGGGACTTCCCCCGATCGCCATGAGTTTTCAAAGATAATGGCCAATGGCTCTGCAATCACAGCCACCAACTCCTTTAGCACTCTCGGATGCAACGCATCTGGTCCCATGGACTTGTGCACATCCAGCTTTTCTAAATAGTCCCTAACCACTTCTTTCTCCACAGAGGGCTCGCCACCTACTCCCCATGCTGTGTTGCCCAGCGCAGCAGTCTAGGAGCTGACCTTGTTCGTGAAGACAAAGGCAAAAAAAAGCATTGAGTACATTAGCTTTTTCCACATCCTCTGTCACTAGGTTGCCTCCCTCATTCAGTAAGGGGCCCACACTTTCCTTGGCTTTCTTCTTGTTGCCAACATACCTGAGGAAACCCTTCTTGTTACTCTTAACATCTCTTGCTAGCTGCAGCTCCAGGTGCGATTTGGCCCTCCTGATTTCATTCCTACATGCCCGAGCAACATTTTTATACTCTTCCCTGGTCATTTGTCCAATCTTCCACTTCTTGTAAGCTTCTTTTTTATGTTTAAGATCCGCAAGGATTTCACTGTTAAGCCCAGCTGGTCGCCTGCCATATTTACTATTCTTTCGACACATCGGGATGGTTTGTCCCTGTAACCTCACATTCTTTGAAATATAGCCAGCTCTCCTGGACTCCTTTCCCCTTCATGTTATTCCCCCAGGATCAGTTCCCTGGGGGAGTTGAAGTCTGCTTTCCTGAAGTCCAGGGGCCATATTCTGCTGCTTACCTTTCTTCCCTGTGTCAGGATCCTGAACTCGACCAACTCATGGTCACTGTCTCCCAGATTCTCATCCACTTTTGTTTCCCCTACTAATTCTTCCTGGTTTGTGAGCAGCAGGTCAAAAAAAGCTCTCCCCCTAGTTGGCTCCTCCAGCACTTGCACCGAGTATTATGCAAGGTAACCTATTCCCCCTTGTTTTTTCCTACCCCCCCCACCCCCCAGACATTCTTGTTAAACCCTGAATTTGTGCTGGAAATGGCCCACCTTGATTATCATACACATTGTAAGGAGAGTGATCACTTTAGATAAGCTATTACCAGCAGGAGAGTGGGGTGGGGGGAGAGAAAACCTTTTGTAGTGGTAAACACCCATTTTTTCATGGTTTGTGTGTATAAAAAGATCTTCTGTACTTTCCACAGTATGCGTCCGATGAAGTGAGCTGTAGCTCACGAAAGCTTATGCTCAAATAAATTGGTTAGTCTCTAAGGTGCCACAAGTCCTCCTTTTCTTTTTGTGATTCTCTCATGTTGTCTGCAAGAAAAGGAACTTTTCTGTGTTATTGGCTCATCTACAGCAACAGTGACTGCCCCTGTACATTCTAAACATATGTCTGCATCTGCTCAAGAGAAGAGACCAGCCCCACTCCCAAAGCTTCTGAGTACCATGCCAGTTATTTAAAATTACATCGCCAAGATGTTCCCCCTCCCTACTTCCCTCCAAGCTGCAGCACACAATCCAATACTAACCCATCCTTACATCTGTCTATGACTCAACCCACCTACCTCTCGTCAAAGCCCAGGGGAACAAAATGGACCTTGTCAAATATTACAAATGTAATATTTCCTACATAGTCCCTATGCTGTGTAGAAGGAAGTATAGTGAACACTCCAGTCAGAGGTGACACGGTCTAGTTAATAAAGGCAAAATGGAAAGTCATTAAGTGCAACCACTGTATATTTGAGTGTGTAAATAAGTGACCAGATCCTCAGGTGGTATAAAGCAGTAGCTGTGCCAATCTATGCTAGCTGACCCCAGATTTTTTCTCTGCATCCTCTCTCCTCCTATAAACAGAAGGAAAAAGGCCAGGAATCTTGTCCTGTAGAGAGAATAAAGACAGACACCACCCTTTTTATAACTCCATCGCTAGAAGCTAATACAGTACTTCTGTCTGTTAGAAAGAGAGGGTTGTTATCAACCTGGTAATTGTAACAGAGTCTTCTAACTGAGTCTTTCACAGAATGAGGAGTGGTACCGCAGCAATAGTTTCACAATGAAAACAGTAGCTGGATCCTTTAATAAGAATGATGCGATAAAGATGCCAAATAAAAGTAAACAAATTCAGACTTGCTAAGCCTCTCCCTTCTTCCCTCCAGCCAGAGGGCACACTTTTTATTCTTAAACAGCAAAGTTCCCAGGAAGAAAAGGGTGCAGAGAAGAAATACAATTACAGAGGTGGCATATTATGAAGGATAACTAAGGACATTAACACTGGAAGCTCTTGGGGCACGAGCAACATTAGACTCTGGCCTGGGATTTTGCATTGTATGTCACTCACAAGGTTTCCACTGTTATGACAGCTGACCCTGAACTAGCAGACATACTGTCACAGACCTGTGAAATAGTTTAGGGCTATGGAAGCCCAACGAGGGAGGGATGGAAGTCAGCAGACCAAGACATGTTTCTACCACAAATCCAACAAGCCTCTGCATAGCTGTGTCTGAGCTACTGAGATAGGCTTTACGTGACTACTTACTGTGTCATTCCGTTTCAAACTTGAGTTTTTACATACCAGTGCAACTTGTGAGGTCGAAGGGGCTTGATAAAGAAATCAGCTTCCTCAGCAACATAGTTAGGAGCCAGCTCCTCAGTTGATGTAAATCAGCATAGCTGCATTGCAAGCAATGGAGTTGAGCCCATTTCCGCCACCTGCAGATCTAGCCCTAATATTTAATATGAATAACAATAATTTGTGCTCTTGTAGTGCCTTGCCTCCAAGGAGATCAAACTGCTTTGTAATGTTTAATCAATGAATCCTAATGTAACTCACACACCTCCTGAGTGTGGTGTTCTGGCCCATCTAGTGTCACCGAGACCACTTAGAGAGAGCGAGCAATTAATGAGTCTCCTCTTCAGCCTTAACTAAGAGCCATTTGGCTTTTAGCTCATGCAGTAGGGGCTCATGCATTTAGCTCCAAAAGTCCCCAGTTCAATCCCGCTCTCCAAGGACCGGGGTCTGTCAGTGTTACACTAACAATGACACCTAATTTGAAAAGCACGAGGTCACCAGGGCCAGATAGTAGACATTGAAGAGTTGTGAAGTTTAAGTATGAGGTGGATAAACTGATGGCAAAGATATGCACTCTCATTAAAAACAACTACTGTACCAGAGAATCAGAGGGTAGAAAAATGTTGTAGCTGTATTTTAAAAGGCCCAAGAAGTGACTCAGGGAATTACAGACCAGTCAACCTTACATTGGTACCCAGTAAATTAGATGAATCAATCATCAAAAATAGAATAATAAAACACCTGGAAGTTCATGGTCTGACAGGATCTAACCAGCACAGGTTCTACACAGGAAAGCCATGTCTCACTAGCCTATTAGAATTCTTTGAACATGTCACTAGAGCAGTGGATAAATGGGAATTGGTTGGCATAGTTTGTTTAGCCTTTCAGAGATCTCTCGCAAAAGACACTCTTTGACAAGGTCTCTCACAAAAGACAACTAAAGAAACTAAATAGTCCTGGGGTGAGATGCAAACTATTGTCATGGATCAAAAACTGGCTAAAAGACAGGAAACAAAGAGTAGGATAAATGGGCAATTTTCATCATGGTGGAAGATTTCCCATGCGCGGGGGGCCTCAAGGATCCCTATGAAGTGCAGTGTGTTTTAACATATTAATGAGCTGGAAAGGAAGATGAGTAGTCATTAATGAAAATATTGAATAGGACTGGACTCAGAACAGAACCCTGTGGAACCCCCCTAGATATGTCCTCCCAGTTTGATAGCAAACCACTGATAACTTCTCTTTGCCTGTGGTCTTTAAACCTGTTATGAAACCAGCCTCCCAATAGGACTTGTGGATGCAAACAATTAGTTTTAAGAGGGGGGTTGGACAAATTTATGAGTGCAATTGCATAATAGGGCTGCTTGTGATAATGGGGGACAGGGTTCAACAGCCCTGGGGCTCACTTACAGTTTTTGTGTTATGTTTCTAGAGCTCATGCTTCAGAGTTTAAGCTGGCCACCAGTTCTGATTTTCAGGTCATTAAAGAGCTCTTAATGGTGCCACATTAGCCTTTGTCTATTTTTCTTGTCTTTCTTCTGCATCAGGATAGTTTGCTGTTGTGCCTTTGATATTGTGTCTTTAAGAAACTGACAGATCTCCTGAACTCCTTTTTCCCTCAGAGTTTCTTCCCCTGGGACCATACCTGCCAGTTCTCTGTTTGTTAAAGTCTTCTTTTTTCAAGCTCATTTTCCTTATTCTGCTGCTCCCACCCCGTCTTCTCCTTGGACGCATGAAATCATTTCACAATACATAAGGTTTGTTGCACCGTCCTCTGAAGCATCTGGTGCAGGCCACCATCAGACAGGATACTAGACTAGGTGGACTTTGGGCCTGATATAGTCTGCCAGTTCTTGTGTAACACATCTTCACCCTAATGAACAAGGTAATTATTCCACCCATTTTCACAGGTGAGTAAACTGAGACTCAGGGAAAGTTAAAGCAGAGATTGTCAAAGACACAAAGGGAAGTTAGGGGCTCAAATCCCATTGACTTGCAATAGGAACTGGGCACCCGATTCCCCTTCGTGCTTTTGAAAATCTATCTTCTAGATAACTTGCCAAAGGATCCACAGTGTTACTGGCACAGCAAAAAAATAGAACTCAAGAATGCTAGCTTTGCTCTAACCACTAGGCTACGGGCAGGGCTTATAGTCAGCAATTTTTGAACCAAGTCTTAGGGGGACACATTCCCTGGGAATGTAGTGCATGATAATTTGCAGTCCACTAGCGCCGAGAGGCCCCAAACAGGTCAGCATCCCTCTGTTGTTTTAAAACATTTTTCTCTCTTGCAGAGAAGCTTCATAATTTCCTTCTGTTGCAGAAAGTAGTCTAAAGCAGAAGTGAAATATATGTTACAGTCAAGCAGCCTCAGAGCCAAAGCCCAGAAGATTAATGCAGGAGCCATATATGGGCAAGGAGGCATCCTGCCCTTTTTCACTTTACAACAGTTTATGACAACATCACATTGAGGGATTTACATGACTGCAGTTAGGCACACATTCTTCTCCATGAAAGAAAGTCAAGGCAGCCTATAAGCAGTGGCCAGAAGCAGTGGTGGATTAACACACAGGTCCATGGGGCCCTGGCCAATTTGGGGCCCCAGGAGTGCCAGAACCCGGGTAGAAGGGCGGAGGGCCACCAGCAGCAGAACTGTGCCCCCTCCACCCCTGTGGCTCCTCTTTCCCCTGGGGCCCCACCCCTGGCCAGGCTGGAAGCTGGAGCTGGGCAGCGATAAGAGCGGCCCGGGGAGCCTGGGCCACTGTGCAGTGGGAAGCCAAGAGCATCCCCTGGCCTGGGTCCCCACCTCCTGGGGCACGCCGTCCAGGGTAGGTGGGTGGTCCAGGGCTCCCCACAATGGCCCAGGCTCCCTAGGAGGCTCTTAGGGCCTCGGGGGAGAGGAAGAGCAGGGAGCAGGGCCCCATGGTGAGGGGGGCTAAGGCCCACTGCACCCCCTGCCACTGGGAAGAGGCTGGCGTCACTAGCAGGTGCTGTGCTTTGCAATGGGGGAACTGATCACCAAGGTGTGGTGGGCAGGGCCAAATGTTCTTCGTGCCCAAGGCCCCAATAAATTTTAATACACCTCTGGCCAGTGGCAGCTCCAGACCTGTCAGTTCAGCGGCGTAAGGAGTCTGCCAAGGAACTAAGCTTGCTGTTGGAATAATATCTACTGCTTAATATCCTGAACTAGTCATTAAAAATAAGGGGAAATAACCCGATAGGGTGCGGCAAATGGCATGCATTGTCCTGCCACAACCTACCGCATATTCCAGATAATAACATGCAGTGAAAAATGCATTTACACGTTTACTGCTGAGAAGAAAAGTTAGCTCCTATTAGCCTTCTCTCTCCAGCTCACTTCCTTTTTCAAGACCAAGTCATTGCCCCCTTGAGTTCAATGGGAGTCCTGCCATAGACTTTATTAGGAACAGGATTTGATCCTCAGTCCTTTAGGCTCTAGTCTGCAATTTACATTTCTCTAACCCCATTTTGGGTGTATTATCTGTTGATTATTAATAGATGCTGAGAGCGTGCTAGGTACTTCACAGAAAGACAGATCCTGCCCAGAAGAGTATCTAGTCTATGGCCCCAGTCCCCCAATGAGTTCCATGCGGGTGGACCCTGGCACCCATACAGATCCCCACTGAAGTCAGCAGGGCTGGTCACATGCCCCCAGAGGTTTGCTTACATGGAGTAAAGCAGGATTGGGGCCTATGATTTAAATCTGACAATACAATCAAGTGTGACAAACAGTGAGAGGGAACTGAGTGTGGAAAGATAAGGGGCGGACCAATATGATAATGCAGTTACTCAGTGTCGTGCTCACAATGTGTACATCTTGGTAGCTCAGGGACTAATCACGTAGCACTGAAATCAGTGAAAACTTTGCCATTAACTTCCCTAGCACAAGCTCTGGCTGTTGGTTAAGAACCTTTTTCCCTTCCCTAAAGAACATAGCGAATAATATGAATTCGTTGTGCAGCCTAAAGGATTTACGCAGGTTGGTCCGGAAAACAACCTAAACATTATTTCCAGAAATGCTGTGCGTTGCAAAGGCCTTGCAAGTTGTTTTTTCATGCACAGCTATTTATGTTGGCAGCCGGGTCCTGTTAATGCTTCAGAAGCTATATGCAAACATGTCTAGAGTTCCAGTGGGATAACAGCGCTCCTTGGAGCTTACCCACATGAAAGGGAGGGGCTGAAGCAGAAAATTGTTTTGTTTTTGAGCCTGCATGAATGAATATTGTGCTACATGTGTAAATGATATGGATGACTTTGTGAGACTACTGAATGAAGTCCAAAGGACTTGCTTGTTGATGCTATACAAATAATGGATGCCTATCACACTAGCTGGTATAAGTGAGGACCATGTACATTAGAGCTACACAGAGTCATCTTTAACATATGTATCATACTTCTCACTCTGTGCTGATTTTATTTTGCCTGGGGAGACTGTTTAAATTGTTCCTTTGGTCATATTCAGTTCAAATCCCAGTAGAGTTGATTTACTATTTCCATAGTACCTTCAATTGTACCACTCTTACTGAATAGTACCTTACTGAATTGTACCACGCTTACTGAATAGCACCTTACTGAATTGTACCACTCTTACTGAATAGCACACACAATCCTATTGATTTAATGATCTTACTGAAGTAATAGGGTACTACTCACTATTACCAACAGTGGCATGATGAGGCCTGTGCTTTTTACCATGTTTAAACGGGAAACTTTTTTTAAAAATTCAATTTAGTGAGATATAACTTCAAAAGAAAAAGAAGAAAAATGTAACTGCATTTTAGTAAATATGAAAGAAACCACAGCAAATTTTCCCTCCACAATGACTTAGGAAGTCTTTGAATCTTAAGAGATTCTCTAGTTCACCTGGGATTCTACTATTTTCAATTAGATATGTCTGGTATTTATAAATTCTATCAGTCCAATCAGTCTTCAAGGGAGAAATTTACCCCTGCACAGAGAAGCAGCACAAGATCTATGGGCCATTATTTTGAGAGCATAAATGGGCTTTAAGCAGCACTTGGGTCTTGTGCAGCTGCTTTGCACAGGAATGAATTTCACTTCAAATGCATAACGATAAAGACTAACTGTGTAGCCAAAACTGATTCTTAGCATCAGGCAGCAAGCTGGATTATCAGGTAAAATATATTTTGGCTTTAAATCTGTTTTGATGTAATTTGTTTCATTGGAAGTTCTTAAGATGAGAACATCTTGTGCTAATGAATTAACTGGTTTGGTGACTCTATTAATCATACTTCGTAAATTCCATTCCCATTTCCTGATGATTGCATCCCCTTGTAGCTGCAAAGCAAATATAACTGAAATGAATCTGCAGGAACTTTGATGCGATTACCACTCTTTGTGGGGGTGTCACTGACACAGGGACTCCAACAAGGTTGCAAGGCAGTTTGTACAGTGTAGACCATCACGAATGACAGGAACAAAGAAAGCTGGATGGAGGGATATCAGAGAAATTCAAATATAGCACTGTGGCTCTGCAGAACACTTAAGCAAGTGCCTCACTTTAATAAAGTGAGTATCACCATTGATTTCATGGAACTAAACACCTGCTTTGCTTGCTGAATCAAGGCCCGTAAATGGAGAGTGTCATTGTCTTTGTTCACAAGAAACACTTCCTATAAAATTATAATGGAACAAAAGTCATGCTTTTCTGATTTTAAGTTTGCATGTCTGGCAATGGAGCAGATTCTGTTTGACGGTCCTCATTCCACTAGAGCTCTCCACAATGAAAAGCTAATGGTATCAGGCTTTCAAAGGACATTTATTCAGATAAAGTGGACAAGTGGGAAACAACCAAAATGGGTCAATACTTATCAAATTACACTTATTGTATCTTTACTGCTGTCAACTAACTGTTTTGAAATGAACACATTCTAATGCAGAGCAGCTGCTTATTCAAGCATCTAAAAGAGACAGAACTGAGAGCCCTACTGTCCTCCTATGAAAAGTGAGCACAGGTGCAAAGAAATTGAAATTTTCCAGTGCCATCATCCTCCTTCAAAATAGCACATGAAGAAACAATCTGTTATTCAGACCTTCCATTTTTAAACTGATAAAATGATTTGCAAAGTAATTTACAATCCCAGCGTGATTGTTGAAAACATCACTGACTGCAGAAGTCATTTGCTTGGTAACATAGATTTATGATCAATAATCTTGCTGTATTTGAGCACAGCTGCATTGTAAAGTGCGTGTTTATGTGCCAGCCATCAAAGTTAATGAATCGTATAATTTAATCTGTAGGTCATTGTCAACAGTTTTATTTCTAAAAGAAGGATAGATTAAAACCAAATTTGGATTTATATAGCATTGCCCATACTTACGTCCCTGAGTGCTTTACATGGCAGTGAAGAAGATATTGGTAGTGCAGTATCTTACAGTACTGTGGGTCACACTGGAGGAGGACACCTCAGTGCAGAGGCCAGCACAGGGCTCATCCCCCACTGCCACATTTATGTCCCACTTAAACCTTTGTCCTGGCCTCCTGTACATAGGTACATTTTGTCAGATCTGAGGCCAGGGAGGTCTGACATACCTGTTGGAGCTTGAGCAAGGTGGGGCCAAGAACCAGAGCCAAGGGGCAGAGCCAGAGCCAAGGATCAGAGCCAGGGTTAGCTGGAGCAAAACAGAGAATCAGGCTGGAGGAAGGGCTGGGAGCTCAGAGGAACAAGACTAGAGCCAGGCTGGAAACAATGCAGAAGCAAGGCTGGGAACAAGGCAGGCACAGCAGTGATTGCAGCTCAAGGCATAAGCATTGAGCAGTCAGTGACCTGCTGCTGCTGGGCGTAAGAGCACACCAGCAGACTCCCTTCAGTCAATTGAGCAGTCCTGATGCAACCCATCTGCACTCATTCGTCTGCCTGCAGCCTGGGATAGCCAGTCCCAGGCTCAGCTGCAGGCCTTCTCATTTCTGACACATTTCACCCATACAGAAGGACTTTAGAACTTATTTTGTTCTCGGAGGGAATGTTGTCCAGGACACCAAGGGTGAAATTCTGGCCCCATTGAAGTCAATGCTCGTCTTGTCATTGACTTCAGTGGAGCCAGGGTTCCACCACGCCAAATCTTTTAGGAACATGTCTTTGGTTGCTACCAGGAATGGGCAGAAGAGACCTTCATTTGACATCTCAAGTACAGGAGAATAGACTTTTGCCAGCCTATACCCTAACAAAGCACTAAAGCAGCATAATAGCTGTCATCCAGGAAGAACCCCATCTCAACTAGAATTTTATCAGACATGAGAAGAAAGTCTCTGAACGCTGGCTGATGTACTGGGACAAGTATCTTGTGTTTTAATTAGCACATACACAAAACTTGCCAAAGCAGAACAATATAGCACATTTAATGAGCCAACATTGTTAAAAGACATAAAAGACAGCAGAGAAATTAAATCTGTGATGCCATGTCACCGTCACAAGGCAAACTGCCCCTTCGAGTGCACCCTTTTGGTGACAGACCTGGCTTCCTCCACCGCATTCTGGGTGAATCCACATGGCCCAACTACTCTTAGACTGGATCTCTGAGTTGCAGCCCCAGGGTACCATGTTAACATAAGCGGCCCAAATGAACATGGCTTTGATAAGCCTTTCTTGCAGTGACACAGCATCTTCAGAACAAAGCATTAATTATTCATTCACCCAAAGGTACAAAGCACATAGAGCAAAGGGTTAAAATAACTGAGCCTGTCATACATATAGAGGGAAGGGTAACCACCTTTCTGTATACAGTGCTATAAAATCCCTCCTGGCCAGAGGCAACATCCTGTTACCTGTAAAGGGTTAAGAAGCTCAGCTAACCAGGCTGGCACCTGACCTAAAGGACCAATAAGGGGACAAGATACTTTCAAATCTTGGGCTGGGGGGAAGGATTTCGTTTTGTGCTCTTTGTTTACGTGTTTGTTCTCTCCTGGGACTGCGAGAGGCCAAAAAGAAATCCATCTGCTCCAGCCCATCCTAATTCAAGTCTCCAATATTGCAACCATTATAGGGAAGCCAGGCAAGGCGGATTAGTTTATCTTTTGTTCTATGTGAATTTTCCCTGTGCTAAGAGGGAGGTTTATTCCTGTTTTCTGTAACTTTAAGGTTTTGCCCAGAGGGGGATCCTCTGTGTTTTGAATCTGAATACCCTGTAAAGAATTTTCCATCCTGATTTTACAGAAATGATTTTTACCTTCCTTCCTTTTTTTTTTTTTTTTTTTTTTTAAATAAAATCCTTCTTTTAAGAACCTGACTGATTTTTCCATTGTTCCAACCTCCAGGGGTTTGGGTCTTTGATGATTTTGGAACCAATTGGTTTGGATATTATTCTCAAGCCTCCCCAGGAAAGGGGGTGTGTAGGGCTTGGGAGGATATCTGGAGGGGGGCGGAGGAAGACGTCTCCAAGTGGTCTCTTTCCCTGTTCTATGTTTACAATGCTTGGTGGTGGCAGCATACTGTTCAAGGACAAGACAAAGTTTGTATCTTGGGGAAGTTTTTAACCTAAGCTGGTAAGAATAAACTTAGGGGTGGTCTTTCATGCGGGTCCCCACATCTGTACCCTAGAGTTCAGAGTGGGGAAGGAACCCTGACAGAACCCTATACATGTATTTCCTCTTACCGCCATCTTAATCTTTCCTTCCACTTATTTGTAAGTTCCCTTTGGTGCAGCAAACCCACATCTCTGACTGGGAGAAGCAGATTGTCCTGCTCACCGCATGCTCTGTCTGTCTTTGTGTCACCTTGTCAGCCTGTCAGCTCTCATTGACACTCTCTGGGCAGCCCCCCTTTGCTCCCCCAAATGCCCCTGTTTTTCTAGGCCAGGGGTCCCATCATGGTTTAGCATTCTGCTTTGGTTCTAGCCTTAGCTTTGGGAAGAGTAAACCATCTTCGCCTGGATGAAGCCAGTTAGGGGATATTCTCCAATAAACAGTGCTCTAGTGTTTCCTCTTATCTGTGTCACGGTTTTGCCTTTGCCACTTGGCTCCTCTAACAGCCCCTTTGATTTAGCCCTATGCATTCAGCATGATAATATCATGTAATTCAGGTAACCTGCAGGGCATATGATATTTTTTAAAAATACTACATATACCTCCATCAGTCTCCATATCCCAGGAAAGAAGGACTAGGAAAATCATGATGGAGCATATTTGGCCACCTTTACATGGAGCAGCTTCTTACTAGTTCCATTCAAATCATTGGGGCTACTCATAGATTACACGACTCAACATGAGCAATGGTGGCAGAATCTGGACCAAGGAATTCATACTATTTGATATTAGTCAGTCAAATTATATAAACAAGAACAAGGCTGTAGTGGATTGCTTGCTGAAGACATACAACTGGTGTGAAAAGGTTGGACAAGAAAGATTTGAATCACCATTTCTACAGGCTAGATGGGCAATAAGAATGTTGTACTTTGATATTAAGAGAATATGTCAAATGTGTTTAGCAATGGCTGACATTTGAAATAAAAACCAAGAACAGACAGGCTCCTAGTGTGTCTCAGCTGCAAACCCCACTTTCACCACATTGAATCAGTACAATTACACTAACCTCACAGACTCACTTTCCATTATTTCACCTCATTATATAGTGCTTCAATGAAGTCACTTTGTTCTTAAGTAGGATGAAAGTTGGAAACATTACAATAACTTTCTTTGGGTCATAAGTATGCTTGTCTGGGGCTCTTTCTCTTTGGTTTGTTTCTCTGAGGGGAAGGTACTAAAGAACAAGAGCCAAAGAACAACAAATTTGATCTCAGTGGTGAAAAGTACATGGCTGGAAAACATCTGTCAGAAACATTTCGCATTTTGTTTACTTTATATTAGTGTCAATATCTCTAAAAGTTAAAGTTGAAACTGATTGACCCTTAGGCTGTATGAAATACCAAGGCTCTCTGCAAGCAAGTAACCTCCGATACATGATGCTGCTTAACTCATAGCAGTTGAGATAGTGTTATCGTGCTAAATTAGTGTGGAAATTAGCAGAAGTTCACTTTATTTTTCATAGAGAGACTTTTTTTTAAAAAAAAAAACTCATACCATTTAAGCCTATTTTCTGTGTACATCTTACAGGTTTGTGAAGGTAGTCAAGGAGGAATTAAATGAAAAGTAACCATCTGGGAAATTAAATGAAGACCCGGGGAAAGTGACAATAAGAAAGACAGAAAAGAAATGACAGGTTTCAGAGTAACAGCCGTGTTAGTCTGTCTTCACAAAAAGAAAAGGAGTACTTGTGGCACCTTAGAGACTAACCAATTTATTTGAGCATGAGCTTTCGTGAGCTACAGCTCACTTCATCGGATGCATACCGTGGAAACAGAAATGAAGACTTAATAGAGGTACTTGAATACAATGCAATGTGGGAGAAAATACTGAGCTCATGTAGTGTCGATCCATTTTTATAAAACGGCCTATTGCACCAAATAACAGAACATTATGGTGAGTCAAACTCTTATATTATTACACTTCACAGACATAGATTATGGGTCCAATCGTGCAAACCCTTCTTGACATGAATAGTGTAACAATGTAACTTTTATTTTAGGGCTAGTCACGTGGGTAAGAGTTTGCTCTCATTCTCTAGGTCAGGGATTTGGCACGCAGGCCATCAGGGAAATCAGCTGGTTCAGCTGATCGCAGCTCCCACTGGCCATGGCTCGCCGTTCCAGGCCAATGGGGGGCTGCTGGAAGCGGAGTGGGCCAAGGGATGTGCTGTCCGCCGCTTCCCACAGCCCCCATGGGCCTGGAACAGCAAACCATGGCCAGTGGGAGCCGCGATCAGCCAAACCTGCGGACGCTGTACGTAAAGAAACCGTCCCAGCCCGCCAACGGATTTCCCTGATGGGCCGTGTGCCAAAGGTTGCCGATCCCTGCTCTAGGCCTTCCTTATAGTATAACATAGCATTCTATTGGTTTAGTGCTACACGGAGTTTTAAAGGTGGATTCACATTACATGAGCTAAATTGAAGAATAAGGTATAGTGCAAATGTGACATCATCAGAAACATTTTTACAAAAAAATTTACTTTTCAAAAAAGTAGAACAAATCCACACATTTTTGCAAGTCCAACACTCAGCATCGTACTTGATTAACCTCAGATTTACTGCAGCATAGAGAGAAACATTTTTTTTTTTTTTAGGTAGTTAAAGCAGGGGTCAAAATTAGGCTCAGAATAGAAGCTGACTCATATTCCTTATATAAACTTAGTACTGTTTCTTAATGACTGTACACTTTTTTTGTAATGCCATATCCAAGAATAAGGGAAATGAAGAAATTAACATGATCCTGCCCTTACACTTGCCATTGACCTCAGTAGAGTAACTCCTTAATGACTGTGGTGGAAGTGAGGGGAGAATCAGGCCCATAATCATGTCTGTGTGCATTTTGTAATTGTACAGAAGTGACAAACTACTATAAAATTATACAGTATAAAGACTAGAGATTTTAATGAAAAGACATTCTGCAACTGCTTCTACCTCCATAGAGGCTTTAATGGGAAGCTAGTCAAACTGACACAGCGGCCAAGTTTAGTTCACTCTTCTAAGGGGAGCTACCATTTTTACCTACAGAGAGCTTGGTTATGTTTATCCAGCCTCTAAATCCCCGATTCTACAATGGGATCTGTGCAGATGGTATGTGTGGAATTCCCTGTCCATAGGGATCCCTTTTGGCCAACAGGTATCTAAGAAAGCGAGAAGGAGACAAAGAAGTGAGTGAGGCAAAGGAGGCAGTGCTGCCTAGTGGTTAAAGCACTGGACTAGGCCTTAGGAGTTCTATTCCTAGCACTGACACTGGCCTGCTAGGTGACCTTGTGCAAGTTACTTTCCCATCTCTCTCTCTTCCTCAGTTTTCTCGCCTGTAAAAAATAGATAGTGACACTGACATCCTTTGAGCTATATGGATGAAAAGTACACTATAACAGCTATTTTCTTTCACCATTTAATGGAAAAAAAATCATACTGATAAAAGTGAAATGAGGAATTTACAAAGTGTTTGAGAACAGCAGTCATAAAATGAAAGGTTGTACAAAGTAGAATATCATTATTATAGCCCTCCTGGTTACACCATGTAGGTGTGTATCTGTTAGATGTATACATTAGGATTTTTGGGTGTGTGCATACATGAATGGGCTTATATGGGTGTATATGTGCATACAATGGTTATATAATAAACAAACTCTTGGGGACCAAATTCAAGCTGTTCCCTAAGCACATGCAAGAAAGGAAGCATACATTTAAGAGACAGTTCTACTTTTACCCCCTTCTCCAGAAACCACGAGATTCACATTCCACTGGAGTTGCAGAAAAGGCATTGTGTGCTGGGGTCTGGGGCTGAGGCTGAGGGAGGTGGTCTGCTGGGAGCTAGGCTGGAGGTTGAGTCACCTAGGGCCTGTGTAGTGTGTCACTACTATCAGGCAGGAGAGAGTTCCAAGCCATAAAGTGACATCAGGCAGACTGAGCTGCTGTTTCTCCTGTGATGCTTTTATGTCTGCCCTGAGAGTCACCAGACCAACTCCTGGCTTGTGGATTGGCCGGAGCCTAGCACAGGAATGACTCATCAAGGCATGTGGATTAATCAGGTTCTAGTGCAGGGATGACTCATCACATCAGGTCATTTCTATTATTTGTGAAAGCTTTGTATAGTGCTCTAAATAGCACTTTAAAAGCATTGGATATGACTGGTGTCCTTTTCTGGAGCAATAGCAATGTACTAAAGATGCTGCAGAACATGGGATGACTGTTCAAATAAGGGAGATTAATCTGTCCCTCTAGCAGAGAAGCAGGGGGTAGAAAGCACACTGCAATGTCAAACTACATATGGTAGAGCTTAGTCACATTACTTAGCACATTACTAGCAGGTGCTCAGAAACTAGGGTGATGAGGGTAGCATAGGAACCTATGTAGAACAGAACTCACTGGTGACATGACCAGCCTAGAGCAGCTCTGTGGAAATCATGTGTTTAAAGGAGGGATTTCAGACATAAGAGAGAGACCATGTCACAGATAGGAACTGGCAACATAGGAAGCAATGCGAAAAAAAGTGTGAAGCCCAGAATGGGGGAAGCTGACAAAGCGAGAAACGTTTGGGAGGAGCCCAGAAAGCAAATGGGTATGAGAGCAGAAAGGGAAGCATGGTGAAAGCTGTGTAGGGCATTAAAAACAAGTCTGGGGCGTTTCACTTGTAACAGTTAAGACATGCAGTGCAGTCAGTGAAGGGATTCAAAGATGGGGTGTCATTGTCAGAGCCGGATGATGATGACTTTAGCAGTGGCTGTTTGGCTCGATTGGAGAGTTGAGAAGTGAGGAGGCAAGAGAAAGGAAGGCTTCAATAATCCAGATATAGCTGAGAGTTTTAGCAGTGTGGTTAGAGAGGCAAGGATAGCTTTTGGAGACCGTCTAGGGAAAGAAGTGTCAGGATTAGTGGGTGAAGGAGAGAGGAATCAAGATGAAACCCAGCTTTGTCCATTAACTCTGCTTTGTTACATGTCCCTTTGGTATTTTTTCTTTTACCACCACTTCCATACTTTCACATTCAGCACTGGCAAAGACCTTCCTCATCTTGTCCACCACATCATCTCTGTCTCCTTCACAACCTGACTGAAACCATGTGGACCTCCATGTGCTGCTGTCCTGAGCAAAGCCTGAGTAAGGCGTTCATGCAATAGTGGCATGGAGAAGGCTTGCAACCTACTCTCTCCCCTTAATCTGAGAGTAGAGCACCTCAGCTGTTACTAGCACCTCTTCCATGTTATATTTAATGTAGATTGTAAATGCCTGTGAACAAGGACAGCGAGCTAAATCCTCAGCTGATGTGGAGCGGTGTAGCTCCAGGACTTCAACTGATTCACGTCACCCGAGGGTCTGGCTCAGCCAACGGGTTGAATGTGCATTGCAGCTCTAGGTTGTCAGGGCTGCAGCATTCTGTGGCATACGTGTCAGTGAAATGAGACACGTGTCATACACATTCTTTCCAGCTGTCTGTGATGTGTTTTTTCATTACTAGCTTGGGCATCTGTTCAATTGGGGGTGATTGGAGTTTATTTGAATGAGCGTATTTGAGAAACGGAAGTAGGGGAGCAGCTACATGTAAAAAATTAAAGAGAGGCTGCAAAGTGGCATAAATCTCTGAGATTGCAAGAGGCCAGGGCCATCCAAAGAACGGCTCCGCTTCCCCCCCTCCTCCCCCCGCATCAGCACCTCTACAGGGATTTCCCACAACCTAGAGCTTGATGCAAAGCTTAATTCATTCTGAGGTTTATTTGCTTTTTCTGGGGAATGCCTGCTTGTTTCCAGGGTAGTCCAGTGCACATAGTGCACCTGCCCCCCAGCTTCCACCCTGTACCCTACAGAGCTCTTCCAGCTGGAAACAAAGCCCAGGGGAGTAAGTGGAGACAGTGCTGTAGAAAGAGCATTCGCCTCCTTACTCATGCGTAGCCAGGGAAGAGCACAAACCAGGTTTCTTAAGAGACAATTCAG
The DNA here is from genome assembly GCF_965140295.1 of Lepidochelys olivacea. Classification (NCBI taxonomy): domain Eukaryota; kingdom Metazoa; phylum Chordata; order Testudines; family Cheloniidae; genus Lepidochelys; species Lepidochelys olivacea. Next base: position 29,068,453 of record NC_140415.1, read on the forward strand.
GCCCTAATAATCAACCAGCTTTTTGACGGTCATACTCAAAACTATGGTGGATTCAGTGGCACTGCATTATATAACACAGGCCTAAACCTTTATTTGTACTGAGTGTAATCTGAGCTTTCAATATATGATACCCAAACTGTTACTGCTCCATTGAGTAGCTGGATCCTCTGAGTGCTTAGTCAAGAATAGTTGGATAACACATCATCTTGTGTTGGTCTGAAACATGCACACATATAAGATCAGTGTTATACCTAACTCCTAAAATAAGAGAGAAAAGGGCACAGAGACGGCCAAGGTACACAAGTCAAGGGTACACTTATCTTTTGAAAAACTAGATTCCGTTTGACAGGCTGTCACAATCAAATGGTGTGGCTAGATGCTAAGTGTACCATTTATAATTAAACAAACATCCCTCACCCTTAAGTCAAATATTCTGACTGCCTTTCCTTTCTAAAGAGAAAATGAAGCCCAATTTGGTTTGAGTCTCTTATTTGACTGTATTACAACACCTAGCAGCTGCAATGATCCTCAGTCGAGATCAATACCAGTCATACTTTATATTAAGATTCCATTTATAAATAGCTTATAAATGGTTCATATGTGTTTTAACAAGTGGTTAATCAATTGTTATAGAGTACAATATATCAGTAGGTCGCTTATAACTGTCTAGAACACTTTTAACTGATGTGCTTATAACCATCAATAATGCATCACATCTGTAACATGCTTATAATATCAATTAACCATTTACAATGATACCTTGTCATAAATATAAAGGGAAGAGTAAACACCTTTAAAATCCCTCCTGGCCAGAGGAAAAACCCTTTCGCCTGTAAAGGATTAAGAAGCTAGGATAACCTCGCTGGCACCTGACCAAAATGATCAATGAGGAGACAAGATATTTTCAAAAGCTGGGAGGAGGGAGAAACAAAGCCTCTCTCTCTGTCTGTGTGATGCTTTTGCCGCGGACAGAACAGGAATGGAGTCTTAGAACTTAGGAAGTAATCTAGCTAGAGATGCATTAGATTCTGATTCCTTTAAGTGGCTGAGAAAATAAGCTGTGCTGAATGGAATGTAGATTCCTATTTTTGTGTCTTTTTGTAACTTAAGATTTTGCCTACAGGGATTCTCTATGTTTTGAATCTGATTACCCTGTAAGGTATTTACCATCCTGATTTTACAGAGGTGATTCTTTTTACTTCTATTAAAATTCTTCTTTTAAGAATCTGAATGCTTTCATTGTTCTTAAGATCCAAGGGTTTGGTTCTGTGTTCACCTATGCAAATTGGTGAGGATTTTATCAAATCTTCCCCAGGAAAGGGGGTGTAAGGTTTGGGAGGATTTTGGGGGGAAAGACGTTTCCAAACTGGCTCTTTCCCAGTAATGTACCGCTTAGATGTTTGGTGGTGGCAGTGTTAAAGTCCAGGGACAAAAGGTAAAATAGTTTGTACCTTGGGGAAGTTTTAACCTAAGCTGGTAAAAGTAAGCTTAGGAGGTTTTCCTGCAGGTCCCCACATCTGTACCCTAGAGTTCAGAGTGTGGAAGGAACCTTGACATACCTTAATATAAAACATGACCTAAAACAGAAATACAGCTAGATCTATCTGGAAAGGCAGTCTGGTCAGTGGGTAGTGCACTGGACTGGGACTCAGGAGACTTAGACTGTATTCCTGCCTCTGCCACTGACCTGCTGTGTGACTTTGGACGAATCACCTGTTCCCCTCCCATCCTTTGTCTGTATCGAAGAACAACTCTGTGTCAGCTCAGAAGCTTGTGCCTCTCACCAAGAGAATTTGGTCCAATAAAAAGATATTATCTCACCCACCTGTCTCGTGTATATTTACATAGTAATCATTTTGGAGCCGGGACTGTCTCTCACTGTGTTTGCACAGTACCTAGCAAAATGGGGGATCCGATCTTGGTTGGGGCGTCTAGGCAATACTGTTAAGCTAATAAAAAATGATATCTAGGTATATATTTGTTATATATGAGTGCGATTTGACAACTTATATAGGACTTCTTTGCGTCCTCTTTACATTACTGTTACCATATAATATAATCAAAGTAGTAATTTTTGATAATATCAGTGTCACCCAAAAGATGACTTTTAGATACATTATCTATTCCCTGATTTATTTTGGGAATAATGACTTTTAAATTAAAAAAAAAAACAATTTAAATGGGTATCTCTGGATTTAGACTCAAAGTCAGGGTAGGAAAAAAATCCTTAACATTTGTCTAGGAAGCAAAAGGATACCACCAGACTTTACTTTACAAGCATGACTGACTCAGATATAATATTTGAAAAACAGAACAAACATATAGTCACATCCACCACAGTGAAAACTTTGTCTGAGTGATATTAACAGTGAGCACAAACTGGCTGTGAAATTATTTCCATGGACACAGCGTAACCCTAGTTACAAGAGTCTTAAAGGGGTATTTCAAATTTTTATTTTTCAGAGCAAATTAAATTGGAATTCAAAATTAAAACCTATAGAAGACTCAGTAGTTCATGCTTTTGAATCACTTAGACTATGTACAATAAAGCACTAAGCATTGGTTATTCAATTAAGTGACGTATCATTTTTAGTAGCGGTTATCATTCATGAACTAGGACCTCTGTTGTACACACACAGAAGAAAAGGACCCTGGCCCAATGAGTCCACACTCTAAGTACATGACAAGAGACACCAGATGGATCCAGACCGATGGGGGAATATAATGCAACAATGAGACCATATTGGTGGCAGGCAGTGGTCTCAGCACAGCAGCAGCCTAAAGATTGTCAAGTTTTTTGTTTCAGAGTAACAGCCGTGTTAGTCTGTATTCGCAAAAAGAAAAGGAGTACTTGTGGCACCTTAGAGACTAACCAATTAATTTGAGCATGAGCTTTCATGAGCTACAGCTCACTTCATCGGATGCATACCGTGGAAACTGCAGAAGACATTATATACACACAGAGATCATGAAACAATACCTCCTCCCACCCCACTGTCCTGCTGGTAATAGTTTATCTAAAGTGATCATCAAGTTGGGCCATTTCCAGCACAAATCCCGGTTTTCTCACCCTGCGCCCCTCCCCCCCCCCCCCAAACTCACTCTCCTGCTGGGAATAGCCCATCCAAAGTGACCACTCTCTTCACAATAAGAAAAGGAGTACTTGTGGCACCTTAGAGACTAACCAATTTATTTGAGCATGAGCTTTCGTGAGCCAAGCTCACGAAAGCTCATGCTCAAATAAATTGGTTAGTCTCTAAGGTGCCACAAGTACTCCTTTTCTTTTTGCGAATACAGACTAACACGGCTGTTACTCTGAAATCTCTTCACAATGTGTATGATAATCAAGGTGGGCCATTTCCTGCACAAATCCAGGTTCTCTCACTCCCTCACCCCCCTCCAAAAACCACACACACAAACTCACTCTCCTTTTGTGGACATCATGGCAAAGGCAAGGTTGGAGGAGGGATTTGTAGGAGGCTAATGAAGTAGCTTTCTGCATGTGTACAGAGAGGGCTTCCCAAGTGTGAGAGGCAGCCTGGGAGAAAGCACACAAAAGTGCTTGTTTGAAAACTTAACAAGTGGACAATGAAAGCTGCCTTGTGGACTGATGAAAAGAATGTCAACAGCTCAATTGCAAATGAGAGCTGCTACCTAGGATGGGGATTGACTGTGACGCGCCTTGAAAGTTACGAGAGTGGCTTATTAGTGGCTGTGCTGACAGCTTTTGTAGGCCTAGCCCAAGGTTTTGCAGAGCCCTGTGTGGAGCAATTGCATCACCCCATCCAGTTTCCTATTGTCAGGCTCAAAGAGCACCTACCCTTTCCCGTTAAAGCAGGGGTTCTCAAACTGTGGGTCCAGACCTCAAAGGGGGTCATGAGCCCATTTTAATAGGGTCACCATGGCTGGCCTTATTGGGATCCAGGAAGTGGGCGGGCAAAGCCCAAGCCCAAGCCCCACCGCCCAGGGCCAAAGGTGAAGCCCACGGGTTTCAGCTCTGACTGGCAGGGCTCAGGCATCAGCTTCAGCCCTAGGTGGAGGGACTTAGGTTACAGGCCTCCCGCCTGGGGCTAACGCCCTTGAGCTCTGGCTTTGCCCCACCACCACGACCACCTGGCTCGTTTGGGCTCAGGCTTCGGTCCCCCATTCTGGGGTCATGTAGTCAGAAGAGGATCATGGAGCAATGAAGTTTGAGAACTGCTGCGCTAAAGCCAGAATTCCATTGGACCCAGCTATGGTAATGAGTTAACCTTTGTCAGGTGCTGTACAGGGTCCATGTGCTGCTGTCCTGAGCAAAGCCTGAGTAAGGAGGCTTCATGCTATAGTGGCATGGAGAAGGCTTGCAACCTACTCTCTCTCCTTAAGCTGAGGGTAGAGCACCTCAGCTATTACTACCCCCTGCCAGAAACTGAAGGAGCTGCCGGTGCCTCCTCTTCCCACATCTCTTTTACCAGTGGACCTGAACTTTGGAGTGAATCCTGTTCCTAGCTCAGCTATGCAGTACTGGGGGTGGAGGAGGAAGATTAGTTATCCCCCACTATCCAAGCCACACAGTGGCAGCAGATCCACTCCACAATCTCTTCTGCAATTCCTCAGGGTCTCTGTGGACATAATAACCTTGCTCTACCAGTGGATCTGCTCAGCTCTATTTCTGCTGCATTTTAGGGAAGCCATGCCCACAGATGCTGGTGCCTACATCCTTGTTGGCTGCTTAGTCTTAGAGGGGTCTACTGAATCAGGAAAGAGCTGACCAGCAGCTGGGGGATCAAGGGATATGCTTGAGATCATCTGACTGCAGGTGCATTCTGGGACCAAAGGCCCCTAAAGTAAAAGGCCACTAAAGGTAGTCACATCATCACTTCCATGCAGATAGGATTGTTTAAAACAGACTGAATAAATATGTTTAAGTTAGGGTGATCACATTTATGCATTAAATATAAAACATTTCAAGTTCTATGAATTTTACCAGCTGCCAAATGAAGATTAAGGACTATACCCAGCTCATAAGCACCAGGCTGATGATGGAACTAGTCTCAACATATGAAGCAAAATGTAGCAAATCCTCCTCTGGGTCATATGAAATGTCTGGTAGCAGGACAGAAATGGGATTTACGTTGAACTTGGCTGCCTTTTCCAAGTGCCAGCCTAGGAACATACTGTAGCCTAGCAATATATTTGTGTATATTAATTTGTTGAGTTCAGTCTGCTGGTGTTTATTTTTATTTCCCTAGTTCCCAAGTATAAGGAGGAGGGAGTAAGTAGTTACCTTTCCTGATCATTCTTTTAATACACCTAACTTCCGACCTAGATGATAAACTACCCTCTGCTGGAGCAAGAGAGAGTCTGCATGCAAGGAATGGATTCCTTAAAGCAAAGAACAACATTGTAACAGAGTTTGAACAAAGACACTCAGCAGTTCCAGGTGATACAGTTTGCCTTTTGCTACAAGCTGAATGAATCTGGTGTTTACTCCAGCTATTTTTAGACAGTATCTTCCTGGTGAAAGGTAACCGACTCACCTAATGCATGAGTCACTCCCATAGAATTTAGGTATTCTCAAATGGGTATGTATGGCTTCTCTAAAAACCAAGCCAGCCTGCTGACTTAGTAACGATACTTTGTAACACACTGATTATAGGAACATGTTCCTTTTCCCAGGCACAGAGACTTTCAGGTGCAATGCTGGAGGTAAAATACGGTGCCTCGTGCAGCATTCAATCAGTTACCATGGCCCTTGAAATCGTTGGACAAAATGTTTGTTGAATGATTGTGATACTAAGTGTTTATAAAAGGGGGGGAATCATTCTCCCAGGGCCTTATCTTGAGTACCTCACCTGGCGGCTGGGGAATTCTTCAAAGGAATGTGGAAAGAATAATGCTTCCACCAACACTTGAAGCTGCCACAGAGCTGCACTAGATCTGCTACTCAAGTCTAATAGCCTTCAGAGTCTAGTAGCCTCCACAGCCATTACACCCCAACACATAAGAGGCAGTAACCAGAAATTCCCTGTAAATACAGCTCCTTCAGCTGGCCATCCCCCTATGTCCAAGCTGGTCTCCATGTTGTGCAAAAAGCATGCATGCTCAGTAGAGGCTAAAAGAATCCTGCCCTCTTTTCACAGAGGAACTACACTAGTTCTGCTGTAGACAAGTTCAGTGTCACCTCAGAGAGGGAGGCAGCCTTTGAAAATTAACATGGAGAGCCCTTAGTGCTTTTCATGACAACAAAGAGAGAATGCTTAGAGCAGTGGTTCCCAAATTTTAACAGCCCGCGAACCCCGTTCACAAAAATATCAAATCTCGTGAACCCCCTCCTAAAAATGAATATTTCCAGGGATTTTCTCCATTACCTGAGCATAAATTATAGAAGCGATAATCTTAGAAAGAATTTGGTTTTTTTATGACGCGCTTATTACTCACTATTTATCATTACATTATTAATTTTATGACATTATGAAAATGGCTGATTTCAATTCCAAGATTTCACTTCTGTAGCTCAGATCACTTAGATTAAGCCTCGTACATGTTTCATCAAGGACTACCAGATGTGAAACAGCATGAAGGTATTTAAGAAGCCAACTCAAATAAAGAGTTCCTCCCACAAACATTCGGGTCTTGAGCAGTCCAGGCAAACAATGCACGACTACAACAAAGCTTGAACCTGTTCTGCCAGGAAGCCAGAGTCACGGGGCTCAGGCTGCCGGCCCCTATGGGGGTTGAGGTCCTTAGGGACGGCTCTGTCCGCCTTACAGAATTTTTTTCTGAGAACACCCTGATACATTTCCTGAACCCCCAGGGGTTCATGAACCCCAGTTTGGGAACCACTGGCTTAGAGTACTGTGCACTCATTATCACAGAGTTGGAGGATGCCATGAGAGGCATACCAGAGGTCTACTCACCCTAGCTCCAGGAGGAGCTTTTAATTGCAATACAGCTTGAGTGTGATATCTGATGAGTTCGGCACCTGGGAGGAGCACAGCATTTGGGGGCAGGGAGTTTGTTTATAAGCAGAGGCAGGGTGATTAAAATAGCAAAAGGCTTGTCATTAAAGTAAATTAAGTATTGTTAGATGAGCCTGAGAGCATTGGCTGGCACTCCAGTTAAAACATAGGAAACAAAGAGTAGGAATAAATTATGAGAATGGAGAGAGGTAAATAGTGGTGTCCCCGAGGGGGTCTGGTTTGGGACCTATGCTGTTTAACATATTCATAAATGATCTGGAAAAAGGGGTAAACAGTGAGGTGGCAAACTTTGCAGATGATACAAAATTACTCAAGATAGTTAAGCCCCAGGCAGACTGCGCAGAGTTACAAAGGGCTCTCACAAAAACTGGGTGACCGGGCAACACAATGGCAGATGAAATTCAATGTTGATAAATACAAAGTAATGCACATGGCAAAAGATAATCCCAACTATACAAACAAAGTGATGGGATTTAAATTAGCTGAACCCATCAATAAAGAGATCTTGGAGTCATTGTTGACAGTCCTCTGAAAACATTTGCTCATCAAAAAAGTGAAGAGAATATTGGGAATCATTAGGAAAGGGATCGATAATAAAACAGAAAATATCATATTGCCGCTATATAAATCCATGGTACGCCCACATCTTGAATACTGCATGCAGATCGGTTGCCCCATCTCAAAAAAGAGATCTCTGAATTGGAATAGCTACTGAGAAAGGCAATGTATGGAATAACCTTCGATATGAGGAGAGATTAAAAAGATTGGGATTTTTCAGCTTGGAAAACAGATGACTAAGGGGGGATATGATAGAGGTCTATAAAATCGTGACTGGGGTGGAGAAAGTAAATAAAAAAGTATTGTTTACACCTTCACATAACACAAGAACCAGGGTCACCCAATGAAATTAATAGGCAGCAGATTTAAAACAAACAAAATAAAGTATTTCTTCATGGTCCACTTGTGGAACTTTTTGCCAAGGGATGTTGTGAAGACCAAAAGTATAACTGGGTTCCAATTAAAAACAAATAATTTCATGGAGGATAGGTCCATCCATGGCTATTAGCCAGGGATCCTACACCATGTTCTGCATGTCCCTCGCCTCTGTTTGCCAGAAGTTGGGAATAGGCAACAGGGGATGGATCATTTGACAATTGCCTGTTCTGTTCATTCCCTCTGAAACACCAGGTATTGGCCACTGTTGGAAGACAGGATACTGGGGTAGATGAACCACTGGTCTTACCCAGTATGGTGATTCTGATGTTCTTTTATAGAATCCAGATGTATCTGCCCCCGCTGTAACCCACTAGACCCCACTCCCCTCTCACAGCTGAGATAGAACCCAGGAGTCCTGATGTGGTCTCTCTCTCTCTGCAGAGTTAGTAAGAATATACATTAACATTTTAAACTTAACCAGTGTCCCTTAAGTGACTTGCCACAAGATATCAGAACATGCTATTATTAGAGCTGAGTGGGTCTAATATTTATTTAATGTTCTTTCTTTTATATAGGAATTAGACACAGGGATCCTGTCAGCTAATTGCTAAGTTATCTGCCAAAAAACTAGAGTTTTCAAGTGCCTAAGTAGCCCCAGGACTCATGGTTAAAGTTGCCCCTACCAAAATCTGAAATACCGTCCCTGGCCAGATCCAGGGATTTCCATACTTGGGGGTGCAAAACTGATTGGAAAACTGTTCCCAGAGAGTAGTTATCAGTGGTTCACACTCAAGTTGGAAGGGCATAACAAGTGGGGTCCCACAGGGATCAGTTCTGGGTCCAATTCTGTTCAATATCTTCATCAGTGATTTAGATTATGGTATAGAGAGTACACTTATAAAGTTTGTGGATGATACCAAACTCGGGGGGGTTGCAAGTCCTTTGGAGGATAGGATTATAATTCAAAATTATCTGGACAAACTGGAGAAATGGTCCGAAGTAAATAGGATGAAATTCAATAAGGACAAATGCAAAGTACTCCACTTAGGAAGGAACAATCAGTTGCACTCATACAAAATGGAAAATGAGTGCTTAGGAAGAAGTACTGCGGAAAGGGATCTGGGCATCATAGTGGACCATAAGCTAAATACGAGTCAACAGTAGAACACTTGAAAAAAGCAAAAATCATCCTGGGATGTATTAGCAGGACTGTTGTAAGCAAGACTCGAGAAGTAATTCTTCCGTTCTACTCCGCGCTGATTAGGCCTCAACTGGAGTATTGGTGTCCAATTCTGGGCAGCACATTTCAGGAAAGATGTGGACAAATTGGAGAAAGGTCAGAGAGGAGCAACAAAAATGATTAAAGGTCTAGAAAACATGACCTATGAGGGAAGGCTGAAAAAAGTGGGTTTGTTTAGTCTGGAAAAGAGAAGACAGAGGGGACATGATAACAGTTTTCAAGTACATAAAAGGTTGCTACAAGGAGGAGGGAGAAGAATTTTTCAAGCCTCTGGAGTAAATGACCATCATCATGCCCTGCCAGCATGGCTCCCTCCTGCCATCAGTTCTTCCCTCACCCCCACGTGAAGTGCTGTACCCACAAGGAGATTGTTAAATAAAATGAAACAAATGCAATACCTCAATTTAAAATATATTGGGAAAAAACACATCATGACATTTTTTCAGCTATTAATGTACACATTTCACACTAACATCCCTCATGAAAACAAGCCATTATAAAAAAACAGAAAACAAACCTTCATTCATTGACATTCATGGGTCTACGACAGATTATGCCGCAAGAGAATTTGTCCCTCCATGTGTTCGTCAGCATGGACAGTGACTGATATATCTAGTGTGCATCATTAATGAGTTAATATTTTGCACAGCACTTTGAAATGGGAAGAAGTTCTGTTAAATGCTAAGTATTATTATTGTTAGTTCATTATAATAATATATCTGCTGCTGTCATCTGAAAGGAACACAACCACTGTCAAACCTAACAACTCATACAATATGTTTTCAAAGGTATCTTTGTTTACATATAGATCTGGGAGCTGCAGCTGAGCAAAGGGATAATCTAATCTACTCCACACAGTTCCATGCAAATTGATGGAGGACAGTTCGCTAAAGGAATGCAACCTTAACTGCTAATGTATATAGATACTTTTTCCAATTTCATTTTATGGCTTTTTTAAAAGACATTTTGTTGTGGGGGGTTTCTTTATCTTTCTTAAGAAGTGAAAAGGAGTACAGCTGCAGTCACAAAAATCAATTTCAAATAGAGATAAATTTACTCTCATCACAGTGTAAAAAACCACCACAGACATGAGCAAAAAATAACACAAGTGACAAGGTGCTCTGTAACACCCTATTGACCCTATGTAGGCAAAAGGAAATTCAAAATGTGTGTGTTATGCAAATGTATCTGTCTTGGGTGTGTACATTTCATTCAGATGACAATCACACACTTCCTCTGTGGCGCATGTTCTGTTTAATCTAATAGGTGTTTGTCCATAGTTAAAGATAGAGGGACAGATCCCCAGCTACTCAGAGCAGCTGTGGAAGAGGAGGCAACAGTGGCTTAAAAGTGGCCTGGGACTGTTGTGAGCAGATTCGGACTTGAGGATAATTTAGAAAAGCCTTGGAATTGCATTAAATTCTGCCAGCTGGTAACAAACTTCCAGAGGATTCTCACCCCAGAAAGAATTACTGGAATGCAGCAGTACACCAGTCATGCTTGCTCCTCTGTGCAGGGTTTGGCTGGCTTTCTATACTACCTTAGGAGGAGTGAGAAGGAACCTGCAATGAGATGGCATTGTCACCTCATTGGGGGAATCCCCAACTCACCAGATCTGCTGGAGTAGGTGTCAAGGATCTACACCAGAAATTACTTTTTTAGATAGGTAGATTCTGGAAAATCCTTTATACCACTAAACTAAATATCTTGTTCTGGCAAGAAAAATGATGAATGGTGAACATACTTTTGGTTTTGAAGTTAAGATGTTTACCTACTTACAATGCTGTATCCATTGAGAATGTTGCACAAAGTTTCCCAGCTTCTTTTCTATGAGTTTTCTAGTTACTCTTTAAATGCACTTTTCTTGCCTTTTGATGAACTAAAGAAAGACTATTACATAAGATCTGATTCAGAGTAGCATCTCCATACTCTGTTATTTTTACATTATATAACAATTGTACTTCAGCACATAGGTTCAACTTTAGTAATATTCTGTATCAGTGTTGTATGTGTTTTTCTAAAAATAAATAACTTTTGATATATATGCCAGAAAGGAAAAATATGTTAATATATCAGAACTAGTCCTACAAAAATTAAAAACAAAAGGGAAAATAAACTTTCCATAAGCCAAATTTACATGTCAGGGGCCTGATCTTTTCAAAATGCTGAGCAATTCATGAGAGTTACTGAGCACATAAGGTAAGTCTTCACTCCCTTACCATCCATACAAAAAAAACCTCTGACCCATGACTGGAGCTGCTTTAAGCCTGAGTGGCTTATTTGGTGGGGGGTATACGTTAGAAAAGGGGCTCCAGTTTAACTTGGGCTGGAACCTTTCCACTTTCTTGTGAGGATTCAGGAAATGTCACTGAAGTGTTGATAGTCCTCCAATGCCTTCCCACAGTTCACCTAGAAGAACAGACAAGTTATCCCGCAATTGACTGGAAAAAATCCTAGAGCATCTCAGAACAAAGAAGCATGGGATACGCCCCCAGACACACATGGGCAAGTGCAGAAATGGCGAGCACATGATCAGGTGAGTAGGGCTTCACTCTGGGGAGGGTTGCCTAGCCTCGGCTAACCTGGGTGCTGAGACCTAGGTCCCAATCTGCAGGGTTAACTGGGCAGTGAAGATAAACCTTTAGGGTACGTCAACACCGCAAAAACAAAACCCTGCAACAGTGAGTCTCAGAGCCTGGGTTAACTGATTCAGTCACGTGGCGCTTATGCTACAAGACTAAAATAGCAATGTTGATGTTCCTGCTGTGGCTCTGATGCAGCAGGGCCCGGGGCAGGATGGGTTTAGAGCCCAAGCAGGAACATCTACACTGCTATTTTAGTCCCGTAGCATAAGCTGAAGTCAATTGACCCAGGCTCTGAAACTTGCTGCCACAGGATTTTTGTTGTATTTTTTGCGGCATAGACAAACCGTTGGAGTCTTCAGTGGGAGCTGAGAGTACGCAGCGCTTCACAGCACGGGGAGATTCTCAGACTTGGCTGGCCAAAGTTGAGCACCTACATCCATATTTAGGTTCTTGTGGCCTGATGGATGACTAGCAACTCCTATTGAAATGCTTAGCACTGCTAGAAATCAAGCCACCTGCTTAGGTGACTAAAAATGGATTTTGGTGCCAAAGTCTCCCATCCTACAGTTACACAGGTACTTGACTTGATGCCCATTGGATCCAATCAGCCTTCTCACCTTATACAATTAAGCACCTGCATAATTGTTTCCAGGGTTTGAGATTAAATTTAAACAGCCACATTTTAAAATTTTGGCCTTTATATTATACTACCAGAGTTTTAGAGGCTGCCTCTCTTCAATATAAACTAAAATTACTCTTACAAAAAAGACATGATGCTAGGAGGCACAAAAATTTTCCCCACTGGTGTCCTAAAAGCAGGTTTTGATTTTCATCTCTGCTGAAAATGCATATAGTAGGTACATCCTAGTTTCTCGTGGACATTTTGTCCATATTGGAAAACCGCCAGACAATTTTCTTTAATTGGCTCTCTTTGTTCCCAAGAAGTCAGGATCAGTATTGAAGATCATGATTCAGAAACAATGGCAGGGCTGTAGGTAGACGCCACACAGTGGATCTGCTTACACTGCATCTGGCTCTCGTCAGTGCAAACAAGTGTCTAACTTCCACCAGCACCTAGATCAGAACGAAAGTTTGTTTTGGTTCTTTCTTTATCGAAGCATACTAGGAAGGTAACTAGAACTGAAATGCAAAGTTGTTATTCTTATTACATGCAAATTGGTTTATTTCTTGCTATCGACACTTTTTCAACACTACCACTTAAGCTTCATCAGCAAAAACATGCACATGCACAAAGGCACATTCGTAGATTTTAACACAAGCCCAGAAGGGACCATTATGGTCATCTAATCTCACTGCCTGCATAACACAGACCAAAGAATCTCAGCTAATAATTTGCATCAAGCCCAGAATTTCTGTTTGAGCTATAGCATATCTTTTAGAAAGATATCTATTCTTGATTTAAAGATTGCAAGTGATAGAGAATCTAGCACATCATTAAATAAGTTGCTCCAGTGGTTAATTGCGCTCAATGTTAGAAATCGGCACCTTATTTCTTGTAAGTGGAAGTCTGGTAATTGTGCATGCCAATAAGTATTTGAGTGTATTTGATTTATTTGTACTCAAAGAGCAGCTGGCATTTGAATTACTAGAAGGTGCATAGGTGCCACTGTTTTCTAGTTTAGCCCTTGATATTAACAAAGTTTTGTTGTTTTTTTTTAAATTATCTCTGCTGCTTTTTATTCACTGTATTTAGTCAGTCTAGTGATTTCCACACAGACAGAAGACTCTCTTGTGGTTACCTGTTTATGAAGTGTCTGACACTGTCATTGTGACCTGATGATTGTTCATGTTGCAAGTGGAATTTCTTCAACTTTTTCAGTTTCACTTTAAGCCTCTTCTTTCCTCTTCAGCTTTTAAGTGTTTTCTGTGGTTAAGATTTTCATCTTGATAGTATTACAAGGAATCAGAACATTGAGTTCAAAAGGAAATTCCAGTTTGGTTTCAAGCATACTAAAACTTCTAAATTCTTCTAATGCTTTGCAAGTCTTCACACAATGAACAAACAAGATAGAGCAAATCTGTGTGTAATCTGTCTTGTTATTTTATGACTGTTTTCTAAAATGCTGTCACATGGGATGTTCTAGTAGAAGAACAATATTCATTTTAGAAGCTGATTTTAGTATCCTTGCATTCAAAAGTATACTTCTGATGGCTTTTCAGTCATTTCTCTTATTTCCCCTGCATTTTACAAACTCTTTACATGCATTTCTTATGAAACATGGAGCAATTGTACCAGAAAACTGATATGTGTGTCCATTTTCTTGCAAAAGTGTGTGTGTGTGAGAGAGAGAGAGAGAGAGAGAGAGAGATGAAGGATCTGAGCACCTTCTATTTGTATATGTCAAATGGAGTTGTGGCAACCGTCTCAACATCTCATATGATTAGATCCATAATAAGCAGGAAGTGAAACAGAGATGAAGCAATAAAGAACAAACAGTGTTCTTCTGCCCTTAGATTCTATAAATGGACTCTGTTGATCAGGGGAAACAGGATGTCTCCTCCTTCCCTATGCTACTAGTGACTTCTACCCCTAAGTTGCATTTACATCCACTTTAAGGCCTCTTTATGCTGCCAGAGCAAACGCCTATTGAGCGAGCAAGGATAATTTTCCCAAGGGTAGTTTAGCGACTTCTGTATCCTTGAGGGGTGTTTTGTGCATTGATATTTGGTCCTATGTTAATATTAAAAATCAATTGAAAAAGCTATCACAAAATTAAGAAAAACAATTGCTGTGCTATGCCTTAGTTTTAAAATATTTTGAATTGTTTATAAAAAGATGCCTACGATTTTATTAATTTGCCTTGTGAGGCATAACCTGAACACACACACACACACACCTATTTAGTTCTGCTGCCATAACACATCATTTTGCTATCACACCTTAACAGTGAAAAATAACTTATTTTTTACTTGATTTTGCACGTGCAAAGGAGGAAGATCTGTCATATTTTTAACTTGAAAGGCACATAAATAGTTTAATTTTGTGTTTTTTTCCCTCAAGAAGATCAACATCAGTTAGTCTCAGCTACTTAGTTCCATAAAGTGTACTACAGAAAAGCTTTTTGTTTTATTCTGAAATTTCATTTAATATTCAAATATGCCAGACTGACAGCACTAGAAACTGAAGTGACTGAACCACAAAATATGCTCCTTCCTTACATCACAGACGTGTGCAGACTCACCACTGAAAACTGCTCATCTATCCCCAAAAGTGTCCCCCACTCCAACACAAACTCTCCCCCCCACACACACACCCCCTGTCTACTGTGTCAATGTGCCTTAACCTAAACTGATAATAAAGCAAAATAATTTTTTACACAATTCATAATTAACCTGTGGAATTCATTGCCACGTTTCAGAAAGGCCAACTCACAGGATTCAAAAAAGGATTAGACATTTATATCATAATGAAAACTTACATCAGATGGGATTTTTTTTTTAAATAAGGGGTATAAACCACATGCTTCAGAGCAGAGGCTTTTTCACCTTCCTCTGAAACATCTGGGACAGCAGCTCCTATGTTTTTCACCCTGACATGGAAGTACTAACTCCTGTCATTAATGCACCTCTGCTGAGAGAATGATTGTGGTGGTGATTTTTGTTTGATTTGTCTCTCTGTATCAGAACACTTTTGCACCAGGACTCTATGACCATCTGCTCCTTTCACAAAGGGCACCAAATAGCTACCAGTTAGCAACAATTTTTGTCCACTACCAACCCTGAGCCAAATTTGAACTAACTGCCCTTTAGCCTTAGGCATAATAAATCTGTAGATTCACCGGCGGTGCCTCCTGCTGGTCGTCTCAGGGAATTAGCATTCCAGCCTCCGGAGCACCCTCTTCAGGCCAGTGTCTCGCCTTGCTGTTGGCTCCCGTGTCCCTCCCAGGACCCCGCTGCCCCTTTCACTGGGTGCTGTCCCCTGGCAGTACCCCACAGTTCTGGGTCTCCCCCTCTCAGGGGACCCCCCCACTTACTATCCCTACCTTGCCTCAGTCGTAGGCTCCTGCCAGTCACCAGCTAGCCCCCGCACCCTGGGGCAGACTGCAGTATGAGCCAGTCATCACAGGCAAGGTAGGGTTTGGACCTGCTGCCTCTGTCTAACCTTGGGCTGTCCCCTGCAACCCCAGTACCTGTTGGGCCTAATGCTAGGCCATAGCCTAGGGCTTTTCTGGCTGGAGCTCCCTAGCCCCGCTCCAGGGACCAAGGGGGCAGCGGGGAGCTGCCGCGGGGGCAGGGGGTGGGGTGAGGTGGAAGTTTCACCTAGGGCATGAAACCTCCTTGCACTGGCCCTGCCCCTCCAGGCTCGCACACCTTCTCTCTGAGGCCACCCAGGCTCGGGCCATCTCCCGGACCTGGGGGTCTCTGCCCTCCGGCGGGCCCATTCCACAGCCTCAAGTCACGGCCTTAGGTCTGGGTCCCCCAGAGCCTCTTCTGTCTCTGTCTGGGTCCCCACTATTCCCTGTCCTACCCCAACCTGGGTCCTGGCCTCCTGTCACAGACCTCCCGGCGACGGTCTGGGTCCCGCACAGTCACAGGATCCCTGCCTTCCTGGTTGCGGTCTTTGCTACCTCCCCTGGGTGGCCCACTGGCTGGTCAGCCACTCTCTTGGCGCCTCCAGCTGTGTTTGCCCTCCCCCTAGGGGTCAGTCTTTCCATAGGTGGCCCGGCTCCTGGCAACGCCAACAGGCTCCCCACCTCCGTGTTGCTCAGGCCTCCTGCTTCTTCCCGTTGTCCCTCACTGGGCCAGCCCTTCCTGGGTTGCCCTGAGTTGTGTTCCTTGGGCCAGGGCACTCTCGCCAAAGGTGCCCCTGTTGCCCACAGTCCCAACACGCCCAGAGCCGCCTGGGTTCCTTTACCCAGCGGACGGCTTGAGGGACCTGCCACCGTCCTGTCCCGGGTTGAGGCATCCCACCCTCAGCCCCGTAGGGACAGTCCTGTCTTATGTGACCACGCCTGGCACAGGCGTAACAAGTCCTTGTTTCTGCGCCGAGCCTCCTGGCCCTAGCACCAGGCTCCTCCCTCTAGCCTTGGCGGTTCCTCCTGAACACGCGCCGGAGGAGCTTCCGCAAGGCCCACTGTTCACCCACCAGCTGGGCCATCTGTCCTTGGGGGGCCCACTGCGCCTCCCATAATCCATCCTGGGTCTCCCGGTCCCCCTTCAGGCCGTCCGTCCCCCTTCCACTGGGCCGCTGACACTGGGCCCCAGCCAGGAACAACACCCAGGGACTCCCCGTAGAAGATCCCGGTGTACCTGGGATCCATCGGCCCTGCTTCTCCACCTTCAAGTTCTCCTTTCTGATTCGGGTAATCGTTCCACAGTCCGTGCCCTTGCCCTTTGTATCAGGGGCAGGCAGCTCATGCCCGCATTCTCCGCCACTTTGTAACCGGGCGTAGTCTCATTGGCAGACCTCCTGCTGGTCGTCTCAGGGAATTAGCATTCCAGCCTCCAGAGCGCCCTCTTCAGGCTGGTGTCTCGCCTTGCTGTTGGCTCCCATGTCCCTCCCAGGACCCCGGTGCCCCCTTCACTGGGTGCTGCCCCCTGGCAGTACCCCACAGTTCTGGGTCTCCCCCTCCCAGGGGAACCCCCCACCTACTATCCCTACCTTGCCTAAGTCGTAGGCTCCTGCCACCACCTAGCCCCCGCGCCCTGGGGAAGACTGCAGTATGAGCCACTCATCACAGACAAGGTTGGGTTTGGACCTGCTGCCTCTGTTTAACCTTGGACTGTCCCCTGCAACCCCAGTACCTATTGGGCCTAATGCAAGGCCACAGCCTAGGGCTTTCTTGGCTGGAGCTCCCCAGCCTTGCTCCAATCTAGGTACTCCGCTTAGTTCCCTGCTTGGGGCATGGCCCCTAGCTGCGGCTGGTCTACCAATCAGCCCAGCTCTTCCCCTGCCCCAGCCCTCTCCCAGGGCTATCTTAAACCCTTTTGGGCCCTAACGGGTGTCCACCCTGCTACACAATCCCATTACCAATCCCCTGTGCTATCCAGTTCTCCTGATCATGATAAAGTTCTTCACAGTAATATATAAACCTTTTCCCCATGTGCACACACACACACATACACCCTTCCTGGGCTTAGTAAATATTTAAATAATAAAAAAACTCATGCTAAATGCAGGTAAATTTTATTATATACACATGCCATACTGTAGAGAGATCATCTTGTGGCACAAGAGACTCCTGCTATAGGGCTTTGTCATGTTTTACTTCGGAATGTCATGTCACTTTTCTTGCACTCATCCTCTTAGAAACCAGCCCAGGTGAGATCCCCTTTTAATTGCTTGTCATTAATAAACAAGAGGTGAAATCAACTTTACATGGCAGGCATTTCCTTATATGGTCAACAGCAGTGATATCATATCACCTCATTGCAAGGCACATTGCCACCTCCCATATGCACATCTTCAGTTTATACATTGCCCTGGAGGAGGAAAAGATGAGGCCTCTCCCAAAGTTCCATTCCAGAAATTTGTGAGGCTTTTATGATAAAACACTGCTGAGCAAACTGCCAGTGCTCAGTACAGAAAAACAGTACTTTTGGGAAGGCCCTTCAGGGCCTGATGCTGCAAGGTGCTGAGGGCCCTCCACTCCCATTGCCCTCCACTTCTAATCACTGGGAATGGAAGGCACTCAACCTGAAATGCAAACTCAGGGGTCTTGCTTTCTGCCTACTGGTACAAGACCCCAGATCGGATTTAATGATGCACTTCTTAGAAGTGGGGGAAGCCAGACAAACTTTCCCAAGCTGTGGAGCCATGACAGAACCATGCAGAAAGGACTTGGGAGAAAATACATCCCATATGGCTTGGCTGGGAAGCTAAAGCAAAGGAACAGAGAGTTGAGACTGGGGGTGGGCTGGGCTGCATATGATGCCAATCACATCCACCTTAAATGGTCTCTTAAAGAATGCCGGCTAATTGCTCCTCACCGCCCAGTCCCTTTGCCTCCCTCCAACCGCCTCATCCTCAAGTCAGGCCAGCCGCTGCCTCCCTAGTGCGCTTCACAATGCACTGCCGGGATGCACCGTGCTGACACCTCGCATAAAGGCAGCCTGGCCTCTTCATGCAGCGTGCCAGCACGTAGATAGGTTCCCCTGTCCCATCACCAGGCCCCTTCCCTTCACTGGCAGTGGCTCCCCCACTCCCCTTCGTCCTCCTCCTCCTCTGGCTCCCTTGCTCCACTTCCCCAGTTTTGCTTTCCTCCTTCCCTCCTGAGAGTGGCTCCTGTAGCTTAGGCTCTCCTGAGTCCCCTTTTCTTCCCACACTCTCTGCTCAGCCTGGCCCTGCAGGATGGCACTGGAGTCTCAGGAGGGAGAGCAGATGTCACTACTGGACCTGGCCTGCCCCATCCACCCACCACTCTAGTGTCTGTCCCTGCCTCCCCCCTCCCCGCTCGCTAAGACCACCCCTGCTGCTGCCCCCGACCCAGGTGTCACTCTCCCCTGCCCCCCAATTTTCTAACATTCTGCCCAGTCCCACTGTGGTCTCCCTCCTCCACCCCCAATTATCAAATCCCCCCCACCCTGTGGTCTCCCTCCCTGGCCCCCAATTCCCAGTGGCCCCCCCAGCCCCACTCTGGTCTCCCTCCCTGGCCCCCAATTCCCAGTGGCCCCCCCCAGCCCCACTCTGGTCTCCCTCCCTGGCCCCCAATTCCCAGTGGCCCCCCCAGCCCCACTCTGGTCTCCCTCCCTGGCCCCCAATTCCCAGTGCCCCCTCCCAGCCGCACTCTGGTCTCCCTCCCCGGCCCCCAATTCCCAGTGCCCCCTCCCAGCCGCACTCTGGTCTCCCTCCCCGGCCCCCAATTCCCAGTGCCCCCTCCCAGCCGCACTCTGGTCTCCCTCCCCGGCCCCCAATTCCCAGTGCCCCCTCCCAGCCGCACTCTGGTCTCCCTCCCCGGCCCCCAATTCCCAGTGCCCCCTCCCAGCCGCACTCTGGTCTCCCTCCCCGGCCCCCAATTCCCAGTGCCCCCTCCCAGCCGCACTCTGGTCTCCCTCCCTGGCCCCCAATTCCCAGTGCCCCCTCCCAGCCGCACTCTGGTCTCCCTCCCTGGCCCCCAATTCCCAGTGCCCCCTCCCAGCCGCACTCTGGTCTCCCTCCCTGGCCCCCAATTCCCAGTGCCCCCTCCCAGCCGCACTCTGGTCTCCCTCCCTGGCCCCCAATTCCCAGTGCCCCCTCCCAGCCGCACTCTGGTCTCCCTCCCTGGCCCCCAATTCCCAGTGCCCCCTCCCAGCCGCACTCTGGTCTCCCTCCCTGGCCCCCAATTCCCAGTGCCCCCTCCCAGCCGCACTCTGGTCTCCCTCCCCGGCCCCCAATTCCCAGTGCCCCCTCCCAGCCGCACTCTGGTCTCCCTCCCCGGCCCCCAATTCCCAGTGCCCCCCGCTCCACCCCGGTGTCTCCCTGACCAGACCCCCGGAGCCCAAGGATCCATCCAGCGTGTCCCAGCCCGCCGTCCGCGCAACCCGAAGCCCAGCCCGCCTGTGGCGATGCTCGCTGCGCTGCTGCTGCTGCGGGCGAGGCGGTAGCGCCCGCGGGCGGTGCCCTCCCTCCTCCGACCAATCGGGTGAGGGGCCGGGGAGGAGCCCAGGGGAGCTGCCCTCTCCGCCTCCTCCCCCGCTGGAGAAACTTGAAGGGAGCGAAGGCGAGCCCCGCCTGAGAGCGAGCCAGCGAGGGTGACACACACGGCAGCACATGCTCCGAGGAGGGATGAGCTCCAGGGGCCAGCCACTGGCACAGCTCACACAGCCGGGCTGCATGGGAGCCTCAGCACCGAGCTGCCAGCCGCTCAGTCCAGCATCCAGCCGAGGCGACTGGGAGGAGAGACACGCACCTGCCATCGCCGCTCGCCGCCCGCTGCCTTTATAACTCCAGCGGCCTGAGCGCTCCCACCGCAAAGGGTCCTGACCAGGGTTGGGCTGGGACAGTCCCCACCCTGCCCCTCTGAATCCTTCTTTCCACGCCTCGAGGAACTGGACTCAGCAGCTGTTGGCACGCAGGGACACACACGGCAAAAGACCAGGGTTTGGAAAGCATCTCCGATGCCTCAAGGATCTATCTGAACCTCTTTTGGGAGGAAGACCATTGGGAAGGTTTTGACTGTACAAAGTTGAGGGGCAAAGACAAGGAAAAGAGCAGCTGGCAGCGGAAAGGGGGAAAGTCCCCTCTCTCAGATGCTGGGATCTGTTTCTGAGCTGAACTTTTGAAAGTGCAAGAAGCTGCTCAAAACCTGATAGAACAGCAGCCACAACAAAAGCTGTAGGAAGAAAAAACATTAACTGCAGCTTTTCTGAATTACAAAGGCTTTTTTTGCGGCTTCACTTTCCACTGCATTTGTTTTATTCTTAAATTCAGTTGCTTTTTAAGCTCATGCCCCTGGCCTTGAAATGCAGAGGTTTTTTAACTGAATCTCTTGCCTTGAACTGCAGTTTGTTCATTGACGTTTTGTGGGGAACGGAGGGGGAGGGACTTGTCTTTGAACTGCATTTTTGGATCCACTTTTGTTTTCATCTCCCCTAATAACCCACAACAGAATCTTCATCATCATGTCTTTTGATCACACCACCATATACACAACGGCGAACAGTTCCACCAGTGAGCATGGGGACGGCAAGCCCCCCACCATCCCCACTGTCATGTTCATCTTTGGGGTGGTGGGCAACCTGATCGCCATCGTGGTGCTTTGCAAGTCCAGGAAGGAGCAGAAGGAGACCACTTTCTACACGCTGGTGTGTGGGCTAGCAATCACTGACCTCTTGGGGACCTGTCTGGTGAGCCCTGTCACTATTGCCACATACCTGCAGAACCGCTGGCCAGGTGGACTAGCACTGTGTGAATACAGCTCCTTCATCCTCCTTTTCTTCGGGCTCTCTGGCCTCAGCATCATCTGTGCCATGTCTGTAGAAAGGTACCTGGCCATTAACCATGCCTATTTCTACAACCATTATGTGGATAAGAAGTTGGCGGGGCTCACTCTCTTTGCCATCTATGTCTCCAATGTGCTGTTCTGCGCCCTGCCCAGCATGGGACTGGGCAAATCTACCTTCCAGTACCCCAAGACTTGGTGTTTCATAGACTGGAAGACCAAGGTGGCCACCCATGCCGCCTACTCCTACATGTATGCCGGCTTCAGCTCCTTCCTAATCATGGTCACGGTAGTCTGCAATGTCTTGGTGTGTGTGGCCCTGATTCGCATGCACCGCCAGTTCATGCGACGCACCTCCCTGGGCACAGACAACACTGCCAATCGCTTGTCTGATTTTCGCCGGAGCAGGAGCTTTCGTCGCATGGCTGGAGCAGAGATCCAGATGGTCATTTTGCTTATTGCCACCTCTCTGGTTGTGGTCATCTGCTCCATTCCTCTGGTGGTAAGTAACACTGCACTGCCCTTTCCGTCTTCCCCACCACCAAGTCCTCTGGGGCAAAAGCTTTTAGTTTGTGGCTGTAGGACAAGGCTTCTATTTTCTGGGCTCTCACAAGTCACTAAAACAATTCTAATGAGATTACACTCACATAGGCAGTGATCTAAACTTATTTTGATTTAGAATAGTAGCAAAAATAAATGCTTATCCTTTGCTCCAGGTGCCTTTGACATTGTAGTGTTAAAAATATGACCAAAAAGAGTGGCTTCCTCAGTATCTCAGAGAAATATCATAGCAAAATCCTGGCAAGACTGTAAGGCATCTTAAAATCTGTTTTTAAATCAAACTGCAAGTGAATGTGGCTTGGGATAGGCCTGCACTTGAGGACGCTTAATGCATTTTTAAAGTATTTACAGTGTTGCTGAAGGTTATGGCATTTCTTAAGACACAGAGGAGAGCGAGGTTATTATGTATTCAGCACCAACAGTGTGCTGTGCACTTCACGGAAAGTACAAAAACAAGCTCCCTGTCCTGACAAGTTTACTATCATAGGGATAGAGTCTACCACCCTTACCCTCCTTGAGTCATACCTTAATCTGTGGGGACTCTTGCTGATTTCTCAGCTAGAGTAAGAGTGGCAGAATCTGGCCTTAAGTAATCTAGAGATCACATGTGAGTACTGGGCATGATCACTGATAACTGTCTAACTTCCTAAAACAGATGAACAGATCACTTGGGGCTCAGTCTTGCAGCTACCACCATTGGTGCAATGGACATCAATGGGAGTAGGATCCAACCTTTGATTAGTGAACTTACACCTTCTTCTTGCCCTCCACCCTAACTGCAGGGAAAGTTAATACCAAAAATACCAGTTTTCGGGCTCAGTCAGTGCTTACCACTCAGTACAAAATTACAAATAAAACTTGCCAAACTTCTTTCTCTTGTTGATTCAGATAGATTAAAAGAATACACAATTGGCTATGCATAGTTGCCACCCTCCCAAAACAGGATCTTGTGAGCTGAGCAGTGGGAGTGTTATTAGAAAGAGGTGGTTTTAGAACACAGTTAATTGTAATAGAGTTTACTGTAGGTGGCAGCTATCCTGGAATAGCCCCATATCAGGGTTATTATAACAGGGAACCACATAATGAGGTTGAAATATGATTGGCCAACTAGGAGTGTGAACTATTCAGGTAAATAGTATAATTGCAGGGGTCAGGCCAGTTTTGCCACATTACTAGTATGTATAAAACTCAGTGAAGTGCAGCTATGCCTGGATCCTGGCATTTTGATGGCAGCCACTTGGCCTTCAGCCTAATGTTTTGCAGTGCACCCTGGCACAGCTGCTCACTGTGCCATGTTATTGCTTGCAGAACATCTTAATGTCTTGCAAAAGACTTAACAATTGGCAGGTTGGCTCAATTAAAGCATGGTTTTTGTATCAGCGTCTATATAGTGTGCGTGTGCACACATCAGATCCAAGAACAGTGCTTAGAGCTGTGTAGTCCAAGATCAGAAACTGTGCAGTTATTCTGTTTTCCTACCCAATCAACAATCAGGTCATATAATTGTTAACCTCCTGATTCTGGACTGAAGGTAATTAGATTAAGCTGACATTGTGACAGCTTTGAAAAATATTTTAATACTATATTATTGGAAGGGATATAGGTAAATGCAAGAGAAAGGATCTGAAAGCTAAATATAAACGAGTGGGTGAAAGGTTTCAGTTAAAGGTCCCTGACAGTTTTTTCAAAGTGATAGGAGTCTCACTGCAAGACCAGATAGAGAGGGGGAACTAAGAAGCGTCAGTGCCTAATGCAAAGAGATGTGGTTCAATTTCATTAGGAGCTGGAGAATCTTTTACAAAAAGAATAACCAAAACATGGGGGAGGGTGGTGGCTCTACCAAGAAAGGCAACTGGATTGTTGGCAATCAAAATTAATGGTCTTGGGGGGTGAGCGGTTTTGGTGGGAAGCCCACTGATGGCATGCTGGTGACTGCATAAACTGTGGGCGCAGGCAGGTGCCAAGAGAAAAGAGGGCTCAGATGTGCTGCATCCATCTCAGGTCTTGTCTTCACTGCTAAAAGTGTGGTACTTTGTATCTCATGGTAACATGCATCCTGAGGTAAAAACAGAGCGTAGACAAGGCACTTTTAGTTTTACTGCAAGGTAAGCGAGGGGAGGTCAACTCTATACTCCGATCTTGGGCTGGCCTTGCCTACTTTACCTCATGGTAAAACTAAAGTGCCTGATCTTCACTGTTTTTAACTCAGGATAGCTCATGCACACTGGTTACCCTGAGGTAAAAACACACCGTTTTAGCAGTGACCGCAAGACCTGAGGGCTGATCTACACATAGATGTTGTGCTGATTTAACTGTTTCAGGCCATGTCTACACTACGGGGATTATAATGGCATAGCTATGGCACATCACTGTGCCGGCATAACCTTGTACTGTGGGCGCAACCAACTCCCAGCCGAAGGGGTTTTACCATAGCTGTAAGAACACCACCTCTCCGTGCTACGTTAGCTAGGTTGAGGGAAACATTCTTTTCACACCCTGATGTGGCCATATCAACAACTTTTAAGCATAGACCAGGCTTAAGCTATAACCATCTAAGCACCTTTACACCGTTATAACTGCATCCACACTTGTGGGGTTGGCCCACTTCTATGACACTGGTATAGTTAAAGTGGTACAACTTTGTGTGTACATGCCCTTAGAGTTCTGAAGGAAATAAGGTGTGGAATAGTGGAGGGAAGGTATGAATATGCAATATACCTTTAAAAGCAGCCACTCGGCAGAAAGACTGGAAAATCATTAACCTGCCTATACATTTTATGAGCCAACGCAGATCCTGTTGATTAAACTTAGAGCCATTGCTACAGAGGGAACTGATAGGTCTCACTTATTACAGCATAGTCTGTTCTGATAAGGAAGAGGAGGAGCATCCAGATACCATTGGTGGCACTCTACAGTTACGTAAGGCAGACATAGAGGCTTCTTTGTGGCTATGAAATTTTCTGACGACCTGATTTCCTGTTGGTGACAGAAGCTGAATAAACCATAACCTAATAGGGTCAGAGCAACACAGCTTCTGTAGGAGAGAATCATATCATCTTACTTTCTCAGAGTGAGCTCTTTCAGGAGATAATAAAATAGAGGTGATCTAGTGGACTTCATTTTAGGTAGGTTTACAAAAGGTTTTTAAAGAACTTCGGAAAAACAAATAACCATGGTGTAATAAATAAAGTTTTGCCTTTATTTACAGAATGGTTAAACAATAGGAAACTGAATCATAGTGAACAGAAGGTAACCATGGGATGTTCTCAGAGCTCAGTGTTTTTAATATTTTAATGATTTGGACAGTGAATCAGTGAAGTTTTATGATGACACTAAATGGCTTTGATTAATAAAATCTATGAAATGTTGTGAGAAACTTTAGATGGACTTGAGAGAACAAAAGAGCATGAAGGCAGATAAAATGAACTGACAACACTAAAAGGAATGCATGCTAGCAAAAATAATCAAAATTTTTCACATATACCCGTATGCTCTGAACTTGCAGGAAGTTATTGTGGATGGCATGGGTGAAGAGTCTGATCAAGGAAATTAAGAAAGGAAATAATACAAAACATATGTCCAGACCTTTATCCGAATTCATCATTGGTCACTTCACCTTAAAAGAAATATTTAAATGATTGCAAGGTTTACAAAATGGCAGTAAAGGTTGTTAAAGGTATGGAAAAGGTGATATTAGAGAGGATTTGATTGAAAACATAGTAGAAATTAGTGTTTGTGTTTTTGCTTTTACACTCTCATAAGAGTAAAGAGATACTTGATAGTCAAATTTTGGAATTCACTCTGCAGGTGGTCAAATTTTTTTAAAGGGCATGATCATTTAATGATCTCTAACAATAAATTTAGCTTGGTAAACTAAGGTAGTAAGGGTAATAAAATCTCATATTCTACTGCATACATTTGATCCCTGAAAGGCCCAGGAAGGAATTTTTAAACTTAATTTATAATTGGCCCAGTGGTTAATGTTGTTTGTTTGTTTTTCCTCTGAAGTATCAGGACTGTCCATGGCCAGAGGTGAGATGGCAGACTAGATTTTGGAGTGATGGCATGGTCAGCTATGTCAAATACTAAGTCCCTGTGGGACAAAGCATATTTGGCTTACACAACTGCAGAATTTGTTTCCTGCTTGCTATTAACTAGGTGTCTATTAATAGTATGTCAATATATGATATGGGGAAGTTTTTATGAGGACAGGTGAAAACTGGATAGAGGACTACTCCTTTGTTTACTCTGGATAATAACTATCATAAAAGGCATTTGATGGTACTACAGATGGGTAAAAATTGCCACTTATATTTACATTTGTCAGAAGGAAAAGCAAAAACCAGACTCTTGCACTGTGTGAGCAGAAGCAGTAGCAGCCAAGTGATTCTAGAATTTAATAACTTGGGCATAAACTTCAGAACAATTTCAACACAAGAAGCAATTCATTAATACACCTTAAAAAAACCACTCTTTGGTTCCTGTAGTTGAGAAATCTAACTAGTGCAAACCTGTTTTGGTGCCAGGGTTTGATCAGTCCCAGTTTGCTTCTTGCTTTAATTAGAACTTCAAACCGGACAACTTCAAGTGTCAAACTAGTTCAGGTACACTGTAATCCATTGCCTTAAGGTAATCGAATGGATTGGTTAGATGCTCATTTTAAGAGGCCAGGCTGACTTTGCTTCATCAAACAATCTTGTAAAAGAGCATTTTTCAGCAAAACATTATATGCACTTCATTGTTGCTCTGCAGAAGATGCTGTAAGTGAATATTAATTCAGTTGGTTAAGAAATTACTGAACTGGCAGATCCATTCAGCTTCTTTTTTGCCAGACATATGATTAATAATGATACATGCAGTTGGTATGGGCATGTACTAGTAAAACTAGTTTGATATGCCATTGGATTTTGTGATAAAAGATATGGTGTAGGCTTGTTGGGAATGTAGTAACAGCTGTGTACATTCTAAAGTTTTCACAAAGTAGGCCCAAATTAAGTGTCTTTTATCCATACCTAGTATGCATCTGTCAGTGGACTATTCAGAATATAGACATCATAAGGTGATTTGCTGTAACCAGACATTGTTAGTGATTGGAAATCATTATCAACTATTTAATCAGCACTACAGTAGATTCTCATGTTACAGTAAGCTCTGCCAGGTAAACATAAAGGGATGTGTCAAGTACATGAATTTCCTGTTCAGATGCTGCTAGCCGATAACTAAATTTACCTTTTAATCATTCACATTAAACTGATGGTCCAGAATTACAGCGATGTAAAAATAGAATGAAAAAGATCAACTTTTAAAGTTGGAACAATAACCCATTTCTTATGAGTGCTTTTGGCAAATTCTTTCAAGATGTCCCTGCTGTATCAGTTGAATGTATCAGTAATACTGTTTCCTCCCCTGCAGAAGTCTTCCTGATCTTGTTTACATGGAGTATAAATGTCAATTGGAATGGGCTAAAGGAAAATAAAGACTGAGCTTCTAACCACAATATACAATATATTCTCTAATGGAGCCCTAGCTGTCAGTTCAGGGATCAGTCCTTCAGCAAAGATGAAATGGTCTGTGTCAAGACAGATGTATATACATTTGCAGGGTATATTTGAACTTGCTGTGGAAGAAGTCCTTTGCATTAAAAAAAAAAAAATCTCCTCGGAGAAAAGATCAGGAGGAAAATTCTCTCTGGCAATTTAAACTTTATATTTCTGAGATTTATTCTTTTTTTTCCTTCTTCAAAATATCAGCATTTTTCTTCTCCTCCTTCCAAGAAACTTCCAAGAATGGCTTTTAAAACCAAGGAGCAGATGTCAAAGAAAGCTAACACCGCTGCTTTCTGGAGTTCTGACTGCCACTTCTCAGACACAGAGTCTGTGTAAGAGAGATAACAGCGTTTCAGTGCTGAAGTTCATCTCAGAGGGGTGGGAGTTAAGCAGCAGACCTCTTCAGTGCCTGCATGGTTTGCATTTGGCATTGATCATACGTTCAAAGAACTTTAAATTGGCCATTGCATGTCTTTCAGGGTACCTCTCCCTGTCAAAGCAAGTACCATAGTTAAGTAACTGATCCTTCAGTGTTTCCTCAAACTACAGACAGGAAGAGTTTCAGAGTAGCAGCCATGTTAGTCTGTATCTGCAAAAAGAACAGGAGTACTTGTCGCACCTTAGAGACTAACAAATTTATTAGCGCATAAGCTTTTGTGGGCTACAGCCCATTTCATTGGATGCGTAGAATGGAACATATAGTAAGAAGATATATATATATATCTTAGTATATATATACTTCCACCTTCTCTGTATGAGTGTATATATATATACACTCATACAGAGAAGGTGGAAGTTACCATACAAACTGTAAGAGGCTAATTAATTAAGATGAGCTATTATCAGCAGGAGAAAAAAACTTTTGTAGTGATAATCAAGATGGCCCATTTAGACAGTTGACAAGAAGGTGTGAGGATACTTAACAGGAAGAGGAACTTTTAAAAGTGTGACAATGGTGCCACCTAGTGGTAAAATTTCCATCAGACTTTGTGGTCAAGCTAGATAATCGGATTACTTATGTATAGAGGAAATACATTTTAAATGTCTTATTTCAATTGTTCCTCAAGCAGTGATATAAGGGGACCACTCAGGTCAGAAAAGGTAGTATTACGCTTCCTATTATAGTAACTAAAAAAAATCCCTTTAAGAGGAACTAATTGGTAGTTAAATTGATAGGGATACTCCCTGTACTACTTTTATATCAGTTATGAGTGATACTTGTATCTCAACCTAGTAATTATCTAACTTTAAGCAGGTAATGGAATGCATTCCTGAATATACATAGAGATTACATAGAGATAGCTCAGAAAATGATTACTACAGATTAAGCAGGACAGCATAGGAACCATCACATACTCACTATCTTTCAGTGATACACGTTAGACTCAGATTCCCACTCAAGAGGTGGACTGGCTTTTTTTTTTTTTCTTATAAAGTTGCTGAATTTAAAGTTGCTTGGAATGAATTCAAGTCCTGAATTCCTATGTAGGAAGAATCAATCCAAACCTCACATTACTGTATTGAATTGTGAAATTTTTCATCAGACTTGGATTGTTTCACACTTTTCTGGTAAATATGACTTCAGAGGTTTACTTATGTTTTCCTTCACTTCATTTAAACCCTTTTTCTGAAACCGTATCCAACTGGGCCAAAACCTGACAAACATTCACTTCAGAAGTCAAGACAAAGAGGAGACTTCATAAAATCTATTATTGGTACTGGATATTTAGGACTTCAAATAAGGAAAATTGATTTGCCTAAACTTACCTGATAGTGGCTGCAAAGCAGGTAGGGTCTTCCACAGGAGAGGCTTTCCAATGGCTTTCCTATTCCTGGGACACATTTCACGTCCTGATTGTTAGTTAAAGTTATTGTTTGAAACAGTTCAGCTTGGAACTGTTCAACATCATAAGGTCTGTGTGTCCAAACCAGGACTCAGTAAGGTCACTGGAAAGATAACCCCATTGACATTAGTGTTGGACTGGACCTTATGCACAGTAGTGATTGCAAGATTCGGCTCTTAATGAACGAGCTAGAACTGTGCTGTTGTTTTCCCCTCTCTTTAAAGCAAGGAGCCTGAATGGTCAAATGCTACCATGGATAAACAAGATCCCAATTTAGTGTTAATTCACCACAAAATTTCCGAGTGGTTACTTAGAAACACTATTTATACAAGCTTCTGTATCCCAACAATTTAACTGAACACCCTGAACATTTCAGGGTTATTACTTTTTCACTTTTCAAACCAAACCGAGATGCAGACCCACATGGGAAGATCTACAGTTCTGCTCAGTGCTGGAATCATCCTAATCAATGAAAAATCTGGCAGTTAGAGGCAGCTGTTAGCATTTCTTAAAACAAGCGCCCACAAGCAGAATGTTGAAGGTATTAAAATATTGCCTTGAAGCTCTAATAATGGAAGCTGTCTGCACAGATATTTCTAAACTAGGGATTAGGCAGCTCTGGGCTTGTCTCCGGAGACCAGTTTGCCTGATAGCTGGTAATGTGGGTTTCATTTAGTTTTAAACATACAATTATGAGAGCCTTGCTGGAGGAAATATGCAATGATTAGGTCTCCTCAATTGACCTAGGGCCTCCTGCACCCCTGGCTGGCAAAGATTTGGTTATACAAGGATTTGGGTCTAAATCTTGAATTCTGGGTCCTATAAAGAGAAGGAAAAACAACCACCTGGGATTTGAAAATTAAAAAACTTTAGGGATAAACTGAAAAGGTTCATGGACACAAGGATACTTCAGGGGTGTAGGCAGGAATCAGGAGGGGAAAAGAGAGCAGTTCTTTTCCTCAAGAGTAAGGAAAAAAGGTCAATTTACAGAAGAGTTCATTCCTTGATCTTCGCCCTTTCCAAAAATAAACCACCTGCTGACATGAGAAGCGTGGCTTCGCCAACCTCTCCCCTTGTTGTAACATGCAATTGCTAAGCCTGATCTCTCCTTTGAAATGTCATCTCTGGTTTGCTGGATCAAACTCTAAATATGGGTCTCTCTTTTCCCCTTGACAGGTACGTGTCTTTGTGAACCAACTGTACCGGCCAGCCGTAGTGAAGGACGTCAGTCAAAACCCCGACTTGCAGGCCATCCGCATTGCTTCAGTGAACCCCATCCTGGACCCATGGGTCTACATCCTTCTCCGCAAGACAGTGCTCAGCAAAGTCATAGAGAAAATCAAGTGCCTCTTCTGCCGCATTGGAGGGGCTCGAAGGCAACACTCTGGCAGCAATTTCAACTGTGCGGATGGCCGCCGAACCTCCTCCGCCATGTCCAGCCACTCACCCTCCTTCATCTCTCGGGAGCTGAGGGAAATCAGTAGCACCTCACAGACATTGCTCTACCCTCCAGAGCTAAGCGAAAGTAGCACTGGGGGTCGCATGCTGCTGCCGGGAGCCAGTGCTGGTCTCGCTCAGTGTGACACTACATCAGTTAGGACACTACGCAGCTCAGAGACCTCAGACTCTTTGCCGGGACAGGACTCAGAGAGTGTCTTTCTGGTGAATGAAGTCGGGTCTGGTGGCGAAGCCAGCTCTATGCCCAAAAGCAGCTCCCTCCAGGTCACCTTTCCCAGTGAAACGTTGAACTTATCAGAAAAGTGTATATAGCAATGAAAGGAATCACACACATGTGATCCTTTCCCAATACTTTGGACAAACTGGTGCAATAGACACGCACTCTGCCTACTAAGGGGCCGGGGGTCAGCTACACTCTGAAGGGCTATTTTTCTCTTGCCATGTGATGGGTACAGTTCTTCCAGACTACTGAGGATCATACCATGGAGCAGTTGCTACAGTCAGGCCCTGCCATCACAAAACATACAGGACAGATCTAATGGGTTTGGAAACATACACTGTTATTACCTTGTATTGCTCTGTGACATAGGATTGCTGCTGGGACTCTATGGCTGAAAAGATCTGTCATTTTTTGTCCAAATCTGCTAGAAACTTATTTTCTCTCTCTCCTCCCGCCAAAACTATCAAGGGTTTAAGTCTCTGGGTACTAGAGAGCTGAAGGCGAGGCAGTTACTGGGAACTGGGTAGAGATACTATGACAACTGCCTGGTGTACAATTTTAAAGAGTTTCACTAATGCGTGATAATGTGAATTTTTATTGCTGTAAATATCATTTAAAATATTTAAAAGTCTGTTCTTCTCTATGAGAAGGTTTATTATTAATACAAGGTATATAGAAACAATTGCCAGCCTTCATTTCCTCTGAATAATGCCGGCTGATGATAGACAGTCTTGAGTTAGGTTTGTTTTCCATACAAGTTTACAGGCAGAGGGAGAACTAGTTCTCTAGATGGGAACAAATAAAAACTTTTTGAATTAAATGGAAACATTTTGTGCTATTAAGGGAGAAAACACACCTTTTAAGTTTAAAATATTCTTTCCAGTGTGTGTACATTCTAAAAAGCTAGATTTTATTTATGTGCTGTGAATGTTTATCTGCAGAACACAATTTCTCCTTTCTAAGTAGTAAGGCCCCAACCTTGCACTCTTACACACATGCTTAATGTCACTCACGAGCAGTCCAACTGAAGTCAGCCAGACTCTTCACATGAATAAAATTAAGCATTTGCATAAATTGCTTTTGGGATTGGGGCCTAAATCTTTCAATCCCTGGTTAATATTTTTAATATTCACTCTAGTTTAAAAATCACCAATGTACTAAAGATATTTTTCATAACATTTGTCATTTTACTTCAAATAAGTAAAAAGAATCTTATGATTGTGTAATCTGATATTCCATCAAATAATCATATGAAACAAGCAAAGCAGAATCTTCATTACAAAGTACAGGTATATAATCCCATACCCCATACTCAGCCCCAATGAGAATTATTTACCACTAAGATGTAGTGCCAACCACATCACTAAGAATAACTGTTAACCAGTGATGAAAAGGAGTTTTGTGTTTGTTTGTTTATGTTTTAAAAGATAGATCTTGTTCCAGCAGCATTGTTGTATCAAACATTAATTCCGTATAGATCTTTGGAAAAAATTTGTCAAAGAAATATTAAGCATGTTATGTTGCTTACAGTGTTTTCATGTGAATTGCTTTATTGTAATTAAAATCCCGAGCCTGATATTGATGATATGTGTAAGAAGCAGTTGTACTGACCAAAATCATTTTGGAGATCGCAATTAAATGGAAACATTCCGCTTGAGTTCAGGAGTTTACGCAAGTCTTTAATTGTGTGTGTAATTCACTCAGTGCCAGCCCATCGGCCCTCATCTTAATAAACCACAACTTTCAAACCATGCTATTTAACAGCTGTCAAAATGTACTCCTTTCCTTCCGTTTCCAAAGCACTGCAAAGGGCGTTAGCTACACAACTATCACCGTCAACAAGGAGTCATCTTGCAGAATCTCTGGTGGGAGTACAGCTAGATTAATTCTTCAAAAACACACTTGAGTCTTCATTCAAAATTATTACATAAAAATCTTTGGCTGTGCTCTCACCCTTGCTGTGCTTGCTTTCCACTAACGGAGCAATTGAGTTCATTCATTTTACCTGAATGAATAGATGTAGAAAGTGAAAGGTACGCCAGCACACACAAGTACTTGCATCAGAAGTGCTATGTATTACAGTCTATAAGTACCTGCATGAGGAACAAATATTTAATAATGGGCTCTTCCATATAGCAGAGAAAGGTATAACATGATCTAAAGGATGGAAGCTGAAGCTAGACAATTCAGACCAGAAATAAGGTGTACATTTTTAACATTGGAACAATTTACGAAGAGTTGTGGTGACTTCTCCTTCACTGACAATTTTTAAATCAAGCTTCGATGTTTTTCTAAAAGATACGCTTGAGGGATTATTTTGGGGAAGTTCTATGGTCTGGAAGTAACTCCTGAAGTGACGATCTGCATCTAAAATTAATGGTCAGACTTCTCATTAGGCACAGAGGAGGGAGAAAATGCTCTTAGCCACTGCAGCTATCTGGGCATCCAGAATCAGATGTGGATCTAAAATGACCTATCAAAGTTGTGAACTTGTGTGACACTACCTTAGTTATATAACCTCTTGCATTCCTTCCCACACCTACCAATATTACCTGTATTTTGACTGAATTGAGCCTCAGCTAGCTAGCTCTCTCATATCCAGGTCCCAAACTCTGCCCATTACGTTGGAGAAAATTGCTATTTTTCTAGTATTGACTGGTCTCATGCTATCTCATTACTGTTTGTGTAACAGCCATCTCTGTTGCCTGTGTCACATAAGCAGTCCTCCTTCATCCACTCTTCATCTCTTTTCAAATTTAATTGGAAAGCATCTCTTTTCTCCTGATCTGATTTAGTCTGTGTTGTGGGGGGGCGTTTAAATTACTTATCATGGTGATGAAGTGCTGCAACCCTTGCCTACATCTTAATTTCTCTCTCTAATTTTTAACTCTAACTGTGTGACATAACTATGTTAAGCCATGTAGTATACAGTATATTTGAATGGAAAATATATAGACAAAAAACTGTTCTTCCACAGCCTTTTATTGCTTGATCTTCCCATAATTGTGCCCCTATAAACCACAAACATTTTCTGTAGTTTTTCTACTAAACTAAGGTGTGAAATATTAAAGTATAAGTTGTTAGAAGCCTTGAAAAGTAGAAAATACCAATTTTGTTTCCATTGCTACCTGTAATTGCTTGAGGCAATAAATTCCGGCAGTTGAAGCATATATAGGTTTCAAAGGTATTTCCCTTTCAGTTCAAATGCTTTCCCTCTTTGGGACCGAAAACTCTTGCTTTGGCTAGAAGTTGGATATTTTTAAGTGTTGGTCAAGATTTTTCAATACCAATTTTTACTGTAATTATTATGTTTTAGAGTAATATACAAAAATATTAATACTTTCAGAAACAAAAGACAATAGGTTGATCATAACGTAACATACTAAACCTCCCTTAACTGCACACCTCCCTCGATGACCCAGCTTCCACAATAAACAGCCACCAATGACGAGCAGGGAAGTCCACGCTTTATTTACAATATGGAGATATCCAACAAGCAAGACCTAAGCATGCAAAGCACAACACACTGTACAACATTAGAATGAGCTTCATACCACCAGATGGCAAACTTCCCAATTTGGGAATAACACACCAACACAAGAAGCGTGCTAGGTGCTCCCTCATACAAGACGTTATTGCTCACCTCACTACTTGGAAGTAATAATCTAATTTAATCTAATCAGAGGGAAACACATGTTCTGCACACTTGGGATGTAAGTGCTGACCTCTCAAACCTGGCCTAAAATCCACCCAAGTTGACAGTATGCAAGGGCATCCTTTCATGAGCCTGACCCTGAACCATTAATTTCCAATTAATTTCAATGGGAGCAGATATGGGTTTATATAAACTTGGGACAGGAGGAAGGAGGAAAACCCTTTGCACTCATGAATGTAGCATACACTGGAAGGCATAGAATGAAAAGACATATCAGGTCATCTAGTCCAATTCTATCCAAGTGAGACATAGCAAATATATCCTACCAATACATACAAGTAGAATTACAGCCCCATGCACAAATCTTCAAGTAGGAGAACTTCCCTGTACCTGAAAGATCTGCTCTGATTCCTCTCAGTGCCAACGTTACCCTAGTGGAACACAGATTCTCTTGAGGCTGTGCAATAACAGGATGACCCTTTCATGGCTGTATAGACGGTCTTATTAACATATATAGTACAACAGTTTTACAGTGCCTGTTGATCCAACAAGTATAGGTTTATCAGTAATTCTATTATAAAGCCTGTCTTTGACGGATTAAGGAAAATTTTATCTGAGCTGAAATTTAGCCTATGAATATCAGCCCTGGACAAAATATGCTTTCCAAATTACAAAGGAAGAGCTTTAACTATTTTTTGTCACAGAAGGGAAAGATTATACACACAGATCTCCCATATATGGGTGCTCTATACATTAGAACCCCACCCACGAAAGGGAGACCCATTATGAATTACTGAAATTTTAGAATTAACCAGCAAGCAAACGAAATGAAGCATCCTGTGTTCCTCGTGTGCAGCACAAGATGTATTTTGTTCATATATTTTAGCAAGTGTACACAGCCCCCACAAAGCAACAGAAATAAAAAGAGATGCTATCCAGAATAAGTGGCTTGTTAAAAACAAAAAATCATCGAACTCTTTATGAGTGCAGTGCCATACCACAAGGAACCTGACCACACAACACAGCAATAGATTCCCTTCTTTGTAGTCTTGCTGTAAAATCACCATAGCACAAAAAAGTTGCATCTAAAGATCTATTCCTAATCCATTCCCCATTGTGCACTGCGGACTCCTAACATTTTATGTACTGTTGCGTATAAGGTGATATACTTACGTATACTGGGATGAGTCAAGGTAAGAGCAGTTCCAGTCTCAATTTTGAATGTCCTTTCTTCTGTAGGTGCAAGTTAAATATTTAATAGTGCCTGAATATGTGTGGTGTAATTGTTGCTTGGTTTTGCACCACCCTCCAAATAATGCATGAAGTGCCTGATCCAATGCCCACTGACATCAATGTGAATCTTTCCCCTGACCTCAGTAGGCTTGGAATCTGACCCCAGGTTTACAAGGACTATCTGTGATCTGTAACTTCTTCATAAAAAACCCTATCCTCCATTGAAAATAAAGACTTCTGAGAA
Source organism: Lepidochelys olivacea (assembly GCF_965140295.1). NCBI lineage: Eukaryota > Metazoa > Chordata > Testudines > Cheloniidae > Lepidochelys > Lepidochelys olivacea. Next base: position 29,104,818 of record NC_140415.1, read on the forward strand.
CAAGCTTTCAGAGTCACACTTCAATTGTGTTGATCTATAATGTTAATTATTAACAGGTTTGAGCTGTAATACTTAAATCACCTTTCTCTTTTCCAGTTTCTTTTTAAGTATCTGATAATTAATTACAGGAGAAACAGCAGATGTTGTTTAGACTGTGCAATTAAGAAATTGAGTTGGATGAAAGCAGTTATGATAATGTAATCTGTGTTTTCAAATTGTGTGTGTGAAGTCTTACAATATGGGTTTTAATATCAACACGTAGTTGATAGTATGGAAGCAGCAGAAATTCAGGTCTTTGCTTATCTGTCGTTTTGTCACACTTTCTTTAAAACCCTTTTCCTCTGAAAAAGCTACTTCAGAAATAATGACCCCTTCTATTTTACCCTGTTCCACTGCTGCTAAAAAGAATTCTTCCAACACTTGATAAGTAACGTTAGATTTCCAAAGAATACTAGCAAAAGATTATGCTGCACTATCGGGCTCTGATAAAAACGGTATCATCGGGGGTTGTCGAACATTCCTCCTTCTCAGTTACGGTCTCTACTGTGCCTGAAGCAGACACAATCACTACTGTTTTAGTTGCTGAAACAGTTTTCTCCTTCTCTGCGATAGCTGCACAAACTGCCACAATCTCATCACTTTCAAAGTCATAATCTGGAATTGATTCATGGGCAACATCTGCTTCTTTTGCCTCTGCTTGCGTCGCCTTAGTCTTTGTTGCTTTCTTTTGCTGTTCATGCAGCTTTCTTGCCCAGGTAAGGTCTTCCTTCCATAGTTCAGGGCTCATTGGATAGATGTGCAAGGCCACCTGAAAGCTGCGAATTGCCTACAAATGAACAGAGTGATTAGCATTTTTTGAACTGACATGTTTAATCACAGAAATGAAAACAGCCTTCTAGATCGTTTAGTCCACCTGTGACTAAGATGACTGTTTAAGTATCTTTCTATTGCTCTGTCCAGCCCACTTTCAAAATCAAGTGACAGCACTTCTCCCCTTTTCCCTAGAATGCTTTCCCATGATTAGTTTTACATATAATTTGGGCCTGATTTTTAAAAAATCATATGTGCATGCCTAATTTGTGTGAAAATAGAATGAATACATGAAGAAATTAGGTGCTTGCCCAGCAAACGGTACATAACTTGCAATTGTCACGTGCAGATACCCAGTTCGTGCATGCAACTGTGCTAATTACCAGTGCAAATTAGGATTGCAATTGCACACACAACTGTTTGAAAATCAAGCCCTTATGAAAATACTTGCTATTATTTCAAATGAGAGTTTGGCAGAGGATTGAAGTCTTGAATATAATAAAGCGTTCTTTCACATATTTCAAGGCAGCAACAACCTTCATACAAATTTAGCCAATCCAATAATATCAAATATAAAACTCTCTTAAATGGTAGTGCCAAACAATGAATACTAATTTTCTCTCTCTGGAAACATGAACCATTCTGAACAGAAACACCATTTAAAAGCAGATCACAGAATTTCACTGTTATACAAAAGAATGACGAAATGCCCTAAAGCACAATGCAGATGAAGGGTTACATGTTGCTAACCCAAAATTATAAAAAAGGTCATTTCCCTATAATTATGCATTTTGACCACGCTTGTTGTAAGAGAGTTTAATGCTAATAAGAACATGACAAAATATACGATCAATTAAAAGAAAAAAATCAAGCCAAACTCATTTTATTTTGTTGGCTCTCCATTCTGCCTACCTTCTCCCCCCTACACACACACAAGAGGGCAAGAGCAGACAGATGCAGTTTAATTTAAAAGAGAAATCTGGATTATTGAGGTTTATAAACACCACCCACATTGCCCATTTAACTTAGCACATATCTCATAAATAGATCTAATACTATGCACTGTTTTGGCCACAAGATTAGCAGCTTTCTGGAGCATGTAAACCTGATCTCATCAGGGAACTATGGCAAAAGACAAACTCTCCCACTTTGCGGAGCTGTTCAAAGAAGTGGAGAACTTCTGAGAATGATCTAGCTTTCTTCCCAAGCAAGAATACTTGCTATCTATTTGGACAGGTTTCAGAGGACAGGCCAGTCCTTGCTTACAGACAGCCCCCCAACCTGAAGCAAATACTCACCAGCAACCACACACCACACAACAAAAACACTAACCCAGGAACCTATCCTTGCCACAAAGCCCGTTGCCAACTGTGTCCACATATCTATTCAGGGGACACTATCATAAAACCTAATCACATCAGCCACACTATCAGAGGCTCGTTCACCTGTGCATCTACTAATGTGATATATGCCATCATGTGCCAGCAATGCCCCTCTGGCATGTACACTGGCCAAACTGGACAGTTTATACGTAAAAGAATCAGTGGACACAGATCAGACGTCAAGAATTATAACATTCAAAAACCAGTTGGAGAACACTTCAATCTCCCTGGTCATTCGATTACAGACCTAAAAGTCGCACTATCACAACAACAAAACTTCAAAAACAGACTCCAGCGAGAGATTGCTGAATTGGAATTAATTTGCAAATCTCAAAAGTGTCACTGTCAGATCAGATAAAGGCTTTTACACTTAGTTATAAAGGGGAAAGTACTGAAATACTGGAAAAATGCTGGAGCACAAATTATAACTGATTAGATTTTAAATACAAATGGATTTAAGATTTACTGCATAGCCTTTGACTTACTATATGCATTGCTTTTCTGATATTATGAATTCACAGTAAAATTAAATTCACTGTAAAGTCAGTACCTCTTCACACAAAACTGATAAAACCTTCAAGCCAATGAAAAGTATTTTGATTCCTAAAAGCAACCACAGCCAAAGCTGACTGCTAACCAAACCAAAAGTATTTTGCTTATGAAAATTTCCACCTGACTGATCCAAATTCAGCTACAACTGGCTACAAAACCATTGCTACTGTGTTGCAAATCAGTGGTGATCATGCTGAGATATTGTTTAGCCTTACAACCAATTTATATAGATACTTGACAAGAAAACAGACGTGATCAGCTGTTTAACTACAAAAGCAATGTTTTCCCTTTAATTTAGTGAGTACACAAAATATCTGAGTTGCTTCAAAATTCTCTGTCCTTCTTTTGGGTTTAAAGAGCTGCAAGTTATTCTTGTCAAAATATAGAGGAACCTACGTACTCCATTGCATAAATTGATCCTAACACACAAGAAATAGGAACCCATGATTTCTTTTAAGAATATGTTATTAGTATTGTTGTTCTGATAAACTGCCATTCAATTCCAGGAAAAATATATATTTTTTTTATTTTGGAGGCATATTACCAACTCTAAAGGTTCTGCAATCAAGGGACTCCAGACACAGAGAACAGTACAGTTTAATTCTTGCAGAACAGTGTCATTTTACTGATTTTAAACAGCTTTTAACTTCAAGAGGATATTTGGAGCTGTGAGTTAATATTAAAATGCCCTCAACTGGAACTTCTTAAAGTATTGAAAAATGAAAACAAAAACATCCACTTAGGTTTTTAAATCCACAGGGCAGGGACCTATCATTGTGCATAAAGTACCATTCACATTTATGGCACTGTAAAAATATAATCATAAAATATAGATTAATAATTGTAGGCACATAGACAGATGTTCTAGAGTCAACAACGCTTCTCTCAATATTTTGATGTGTAGCCTGGATATTTAACATGAATACAACAGATCATGCTCTTTCTGTGTAAGCCTAATATTAAGCTAAGTATTTGCATATTATAATGCTTAATATAAAGCGGTGCAGAAAACTGGTGGGATTAGCTTTATATCAGATCAAAGATCCTCATAAAAGTGCAGCACTGTAATGTATGGAAAACATTTTATGTTGCTATCAGAAATGTTTTAATGTTTATCAATTTCTGCCAAAATCAAGAATTGAAAACAACAGAAAACAAAGCAATCCATGAATCCACCCAATGTTGGTTAAAATATTTGTAACCACTTGCTAGTGCCCTCCCAATCTAGTTTGAAACACCCATACAGAAGATAAGATACTGGTTTTTATTCTTATTTCTCATCCAGTTTACATCTTTAATCACACAGACTGCTGCCCTAAATCAAATTCTGCAGGATAACACTATTATGCTAAAACCATTCATATCTGTGCAAATCGGCTACTTTTAATTCACATTTCTGGAACAGCTTCGACATCCCTCTAGTTTATTCTAATTGCTTAACTGGTATTTAAAAAAAATATATGACACTAGCTATAGTCGAGACACAGCTTTATTCTTCTGCACATCTGTGCTGTGACAGCATCTGCTTTTTAGGGATTCCACCACTGTACTTTAAGTGCACATGTACTTTCTCTGGGAGCCTTTCCTTTGATATCCATTTTAATCCATTCTTCTCCACTTTACACACCTGAAAACCTCACCTTTTCAAACGATTTTATCTTTGCTATCGCTGTTGAACTGTGTGGGTTACACCTTTCTCCCATGAAGCATTTCCACAATTGGTTTGCAGTCTTCAGAAGAAAAAGGTGGTTTTAGTCACACGGCTGTCTGTATAAGGAGCTATTTATTATAGGAAGAGCTAATAGTGACACCGATAGTTAAGACTGCCGCCAACACTTTCCATTGCAACCAGGGTGGATAAAAATCAATGATTCTTTAAAAAAATTTAAAACATCGTTTTTTTAATTTAAATTGGAATTTTTTGATCTAAAGATAGTTTTAATTAAGATACATTATAGCTCAGAGATATGTCATCATGGTATAGGGATTATAAATTCTAATTCTATAGTATGAGACAATATATTCATGTACTGTTTAAGAAAAGTTCTGTAAATGAGTTCCAATAATTCATGGATTACGGACCCAATTTTATGGTGTTCCAGGGGCTTCTGTACAGATTATTTAGGTTAATCTTTCTATCTACCCAATGGGACTCAGTGCTCAGTCTAGAAGACACCATCAGAGATACTTAGTTTTGTAGTTCTCATACTGTGGATTTGTGTCTCTAGAGATAACATGCTTGTTAACAGCAAAAATACTTTAAAATAAATAAATAAATAAACAAATAGAGGTGAGAAATAACAGACCTCCACCCTACTGTCCCTCTGCACATGTGTCGCAGAGTCAACCCCTTACCTCTCTCTAAAAGTGCAAAGTTTCAAAAAGTCCAATGAATAGATTGTTGGGGGCGGAATAGATCTGGACAAGGAGAAGAAGAAATCTGGAGACAAATGAGAGAAGGGAGAGACAGGCAGTAGAAACAAAAGTGAAACTGTTTCAGTAACATATTCCAGAAGTCTTGAGGTCTTTCTGAGTGTAGCCTTCATTGATTTGAGATCTACCATACCATTCTCTCACTAGAAGGGAAAACCTGTAACGGCAGCAGGCCGTAAAAGAGAGCCAGTTTGGGAATATTTTAATGAAGTTCCCCTACCAGTGAGTAAGACAGGCATGCGTGCAAAATGCAAACAGTGCAACAAAGAAATGCAACGTCTGGTTGCCTGAACAAAACAACATCATGAGAAGTGTTCCTTCTCAGGAGGAAGCTGCGTTGAAGATGATGAAAGGAACATGTCTGAACATGCAGGATCTCCAGGTTAGTAAACTTTTTTGTTTCATACTTCTTTCTTAGGGACTGCCTGTCTTTCTTCTGGACTATTCTTGAATTCTCATGTTTGAGGAAAAAATATAGTTGTTACTCTATGGTACTACCATTTTAGATGCAGTTGTGATAAAAAATAAATAGCTGAAATAGGCAGCTCTTCCTTTTACAATTTCACCTTTAAAGTAGTATTGAGTGTCAGTGAATACAATGAGTAATACTAAATGAGCAGCATTGTAATAATAATTAAATAACTGCATTGACTTATTTTGTTTAGGAGAATCCATCCTCAACATACAGGATTTTGAAGACTATCCACCTTCAAGATCACCATCATTTTCTATACATTCAGAATTATCTATCATAGTGTTTCAGTCACATTATGTATGTCACATAGCCACAGTATATCATGTAGCAAAAAGAAAAAACCCTCCACCATCCAGAAACAACCACAGATAATTTTGTGATACCAGCAGATTACAAAAAGATAATTGATGGAAAAATTGCTTGCTTTGTTTATGCAACGAATTCTCCTTTCTGTATATGATTAAGAACCCACACTTCATTAACATGGATCAGTCATTAAGAGTAGGATACAGTCCACCCAACAGACCAGATGTCACAGGCAAACTGCTGCAAAAAGTGTATGAAAGTGTTAGAAAGCTTTTCCCAATATCTAACCTAAATCTCCCTTGCTGCAGCCCATTACTTCTTGTTCTAGGTTCAGTGGATGGGGAGCACAATTGATCACCACTCTCTTTATAATAGCCCTTAACATATTTGAAGACTCTGAGTCTTCTGTTCTCTAGACTAAACATGCTCGGTTTTTTAACCTTTCCTCATAGGTCAAGTTTTCTAAACCTTTTGTCATTTTTGTGGCTCTCCTCTGGACTCTCTCCAATTTGTTCATATCTTTCATAAAGTGTGGTACCCAGAACTGGACACAGTACTCCAGCTGAAGCCTCACCAGTTCTGAGCAGAGCAGAATTCTCTCTCCCATGTTTTACATATGACACTCCTGTCATCTCAAAATGATATTAGCCTTTTTCACAGTTGCAACACATTGTTAACTCATATTCAATTTGTGATCCACTATAACCCCCAGATCCTTTCCAACAATACTGCCACCTGCCAGTTATTCCCCATTTTGTAGCTGTGCGTTTGATGTTTCCTTCCTAGATGAAATACTTTGTACTTGTTGTTATTGAATTTCATCTTGTTGAATTCAGACCAATTCATTAAGGTCCTTTTGAATTCTAATCCTGTCTTTGTAACCCCTCTCAGCATGGTGTCATATGTGAATTTTATAAGCATACTCTCCATTCCAGTATCCCAGTCGTTAATGAAAATATTGACTAGTACACATTCAAGACTGACCCCTGTGTGACACCACTAATTACGCCCTCCCAGTTTGACTATTTCTAACTATTCTTTGAATACGGTCTTTCAACCAGTTTTGCACTCACTTTATAGAAATGTAATCTAGACCACTTTTACCTAGTTTGTTTATGAGACTATCACGTGGGACTGCATCAAAAACCTTACTAAAAATCAAGATATCACACAACTACGTCTTCCTCCCATCCATTAGGCCACTAACCCTATCAAAATAGTAAATTAGGTTGGTATGGCATAATTTGGTCTTGACAAATCCATGCTGGTTATTCCTTATAACGCTATCCCCCTGGTGGTTACAAACAGATTGTCTAAAATGTTTTCCAGTATCTTTCCAGGTATCGAAGTAAGGCTGACTGGTCTATAATTCCCCAGGTTGTCTTTGTTCTCCTTTTTAAAGATAGGTACTATGTTTGCCTTTCTCCAGTATTCTGGGACCTAACCCATCCTCCATGAGATCTCGAAGATAACTGCTAACAGTTCCAAGATTGCTTCAGCTGGATTCATAAGTACCCTAGGATTAATTGCATCAGGCCCTGCTGACTTGACTACATCTAACTTATCAACATATTCTTTAACCTATTCTCTCTCTATTTTGGCTTATATTCATTCCCCTTTTTGTGTTGAGTATCTGGTCACCATTAACCTTTTTAGTGAAGACTGAAGCAAAACTGGCATAAAACATCTCAGCTTTCTTCATGTCATCAGTTAGTAGCTCTCCTTGCCTATTAAACAGAGGACTTACACTTTCTTTCATCTTTCTCTTGCTCCTAAAGTATTTAAAGAACCTCTTCTTATTGCCTGTTATGTCCCTTACTAGGTGTAACTCCCTTTGTGCATTAGCCTTTCTGATTTTGTTTCTATTCTTTTGTTCTCCTCTTATCAATTTGTCTATGTTTCCACTTAATGTAGGATTGCTTTTTGATTTTCAGGTCACTAAAGAGCTCCTGATGGAGCCGTATTGGCCTCTTAGACTATACTTCCTAGCTTTCCTCCCTATCACGATAGTTGGCAGTTATTCCTTTAATACTGTCTTTTTGAAAAACTGCCCCAGCTCTACTGAACTCCTTCTTCTCTTAGATTTTCTTTCCATGGAACTTTACCTACAAGTTCTCTGCATTTATTAAAGTCTTATTTTTTGAAGTTTTGATGTTAATAGATTCTTACAACTATTTCATTGACAAGCTCTAATGCGTCCAGGATTTGGAGCAGTGACATGAAATTTGATAAAGAGGTTGCCTTGGTGTCAGGGATGCATCCTGTTCCAACCTTGTGAAAATCCTCCCAAATTTGACCAAGTTATAAGCCCCTACAAATCTCTGTTTGCACATTCTCGATAGAGGTTTGTTGGAGGCTAACAACATTATTCTCCAAAGTTTCTGCCTTTGCTGAGCATGCTCCATCCCATCACAGCTCCTATGAGTTCACTGGACTGAGCTTTCATCAGTCCCACAGAGTAGCTAAGCATGCTCCATTCCTGAACTGCAGGATATCCAAAAGTTAAGCAGAACTTTTCTTGAAATTCTCTCCTCCTAACAGCAATGGCTACTACGACACCAGCCTGACTTGTTTGAATGCAGAGGGGAGAGGTGATGAGGACAAAAGAATGCTGAGACCAGTGCCTGTAGACACAATGGCCTCTGGCAGCTAGAAAGAGCAAATTCAGGGAAAGCTCTGGGCTGGTGCATGCTCAGTACAAATGAAATCTTCAGATAATTTAGTTGCCAAGCTAACTAGTCTCACTAGTGAACTTCCTCTACTTGTCCTTCCTTCCATTCATCCTTCCCCGCCCACAACTCTCCTCCTTCCCTTCTATCACAGATGCAGAAGTTTATCTTCTCTTTCCTACAAACCCCCCCACTTGTCCCACTGACCCATCCCAACTCCTGATCTCGCTCATGTCAATCTCATTCCCGACCTTACTCTTCTCCTTATCTTCTCACTCTTCTCTAGCTCTTTTAGCTCACATTATAAACACGCTTTAGTCTCTCCTGTCTTAAAAAAAACCCTACCCTTAATCCCATTTGCCTCTCCAACTACCATCCCAAAATCCCTTTTCCCTTCCATCTCTAAGCTCATTGAAAACTTTGCATACAATCAGTATCTGGAATTCCTCTCCTCAAGCTCCATCCTAGACCCTCTCCAAACTGGCTTCCACCCTTGCATTCCAGTGAAACTGCTCACACCAAAGTCTCTAATGACCTCTTCCTGGCCAAACTGCAGAACCAGTACTCCTTCCTAATCCGCCTTTATTTGTCAGCCATCTTTGACACTGCTGACCATGGACATTTTCCTGAAATCTTGTCTTTCTTTAGCCGGTGACTCTGTCCTCTCCCAGTTTTCTTCATACCTCTCTAATTGCTCCTTCAGAGGATCCTCCTAATCCCTCCTCAATTTTTGGTGTGGGTTCCACAGGGCTCTGTCCTTAGACCCCTCCTATTCTCCCTCTAACCAGGTCTCCCAGTAAATTCATCTGCAAACACAAATTCAGGTACCGTCTCTGCTGGCGATTCAAATACCTCTCTATTTCAGACCTGTCATCTTTCATCTCAGCTAGAATCTCAGTCTGTCTGACATCTTTTCATAGATGACTAGCTATCGACTAAAACTCAACATGGCTAAAACAGAACTCTAATTTCCCTCCCAAGCCCTTTTCACTACCTTGTTTCTTGATCACGGTGGACATCATCATCCTGCATGCCAGTGAGACCCATAACCTGAGCCTCATCTTCAACTCAGACCACAATCTGGGTCCTCACATTCAGCCTATGTTTTAATCTTGCCAATTCTTTCTGCATAACACCTCTAAGATATGGCCTTTCCTATCCATTCACACAGCTAAAACTCTCTCTCTCTGGTCCAGGCACTCATCATCTCGCATTACAGTGTGACAATCAGGATCCAGGGAAAAACCATCTGGACCCTGACTGTCACATACTGAAACATCCTTCTTTGTGGCCTTGACAAATGCAATTTTGCCCCACCTATATCCACTCAGAATGCTGTTTCAAATCATTTCTCCAGCCTGTCATTTGGACCACATCACCTCACTTTTGCATTCCTCCCCCACCATGGGCTTCTGCTTCTCTACTGCATCAAAAACCAGGAACTTATTTTCATTTTCAAAGGTCTTCAAGGGCTAACCATACCCTCCATGTAATGTCTCATTCACTATCAAGATGTCAACTCTGCCTTCCATCCCAACAGCCGCCTCCAAACAAGCATCTTTATGCTTTCTCCCATAGCTACCCTTCTTGCTTGATTAGAGCCCTGCCCTATAAACATCTACAAAGCTACCTAATTTTCCTCCTCCAAAACTCTCATTAAAACCCTTCTTTTCTATTACACTTACAAAAACCCAGAACCCTTGACAATGATTAGGCTGCTGCTTTGCTGAGACCACAGACTACCATACTGACCAATACTGTCTCGCTGTTCCCTCGCACATTCCTGTCTGTCTGTATCCATCTGCTCTTTCTTGTTTTAGACTTAGCACTTTGGGGAAGGTTTTTTTCTTCTGTGTTTGTACAGTACCTAGCACGCTGGGAACCTGGTCCATGACTAAGGGTATGGCAATATAAATAATAATACTGAGCATCGGTGAACTGAGATTATTCAGAGGTTTATAATTTAGCCAAATTTGGGCAAATTTTCATAGGGAACAGTAAAAGGCACATCCTAGGCATCAAAGTAACCCTCCCCTTGCCAAATTTCAAGGCCCTGTTCCAAAACATGAAGGCATTAAAGCTTCACAGCAAAATGTTTGTAAGAATTTTTTTAAGATGGGTAAAACTTATTTTTCCTAATCTCTTTATCAGAAACAGCTGAATCATTTTAGCTGAAAGTTTTAAGAAAAATCAGCAGACACCCAGCATGGGAAATTTCAGGCCAAATGGTTAAAGTCTGCAGTTTTAAGTGACTGAAAAAGGGTCTTATCATGGGAAGTGTTGGGCAACTTTTGCCTGCGGGTGGCTTTACCAGGTCTACCGATAACAATTGTAAAATTATTTATAAAAGAACAGTTAGGGTTTTAGAAAACTGGAGGCATTTCTAATTTACTGATTTGGAAAATGGGAAAGTTCAGTGGGTAAGTGCTCCCTTGAGTTACAGAATGAGTAAAAGTGAGTTTGGAGGGAGCACATAAATGTAACTAAGACTTTCAAGAGAGGTCAAAGACTGGAGCAACAGAAGTGTAGCAGATTAGGATTAAGGTGTATTGGCAGAGCTTTGTGAAGAATGCTTCTTATGCTTCACTGTTATAACCTTTTATTTCTGTGAGTACCAAATTCATACAAAGAAACATGATTTTTTTAAATATATTTGCTCTAGAATTGATGGAAAATGGCTAAAGTTTAGTTCAACAAATATTAAAGTAAATTACACACTAAACAATTAAAACAAATCAATTTTAGTTCTGACTGGATCATCATCAACTTTAATATACCGAAGAAAAGATTGAAAGTATTAACTATCTGCTATCTGACTGATTATTTTGTTGCAAATGAGTCAACTAATAGATTGGCAATGAAAGAATATTTTGTGCCATCAATTTAAAGACTGAGTCACATTTCCTCTGTTCTTTCTTCTTATGTCAAAGTGTCTGCACTGTTTTATTACATTTTCATTGTACTTCTCTTATTTTTGATGGATAATTTAATACTTGATAATCCTTATTACCTACGATATATTTTCCCATTTTCACTGTGAACACTGCCAGAGAAAGCACAGATGTCCAAAGTCTATGTTTTTCTTGGTTGCAATTTTTGGCTACTTCAAATCAGAGATCATGTAGCTGTCTCAGACCCTATGGTTCCTCTCTAACACTTTTGCCCCCCAAGTTGGCTTGGGAACAGCTACTTGGGATAGTATTATTGCCTCCCATGGAAAACCAATGGATTGGCAAAAGCTACAAACCAAGTCCATATTGTAGATGCAGAGAAAGTGTTGTCTTCTCTTTGACGAGACTATCAGAGGCACTGAAGTGACCATCTAACCATGCAAAGTCTGAGGTATGGACTGCTTACCCTCCCGCCCCATCAATACTGGAAACATGGCTAGTTAGCCCAAGTGCAGTGCTACCATTAGCCTCCTGACAGTTTAGCTCTAGCCCCAACTTCACCTCAGCTCCACTTCCCTCAGAATCTGGCCAAACACTCCCTTAATACTGTGTGCTAGAATGTGAATGCTAAAATGTGACGGTTACTGGCTTTGTGGTTGGGGAAATATGCCTTAACAAGAAAAATTTTCTTTCACACCAAAACCTGATGAATATACCAATATTTACAGAACATACAAAAATAAAAAACTACAAGCTGAATAATGTAAAGAAAAGCTCAATGCCAATTTTTTCGCTGAAACAAATATAAAATGTTTGCTGTGTTGTTGTAGTTGTGTTGGTCCCAGAATACGAGAGAGACAAGTGAGTTAATATATTTTATTGGACCAACTTCTGCTGATCTAATAAAAAAATATTACCTCACTTGCCTTGTCTCACAAATATAAAACAAACAGTAACTTTTAAAAGTTTAATTGCGTCTTTATTTTGCATTTGTGTACTTAATAGAAAAGCAAGTGTCCACTTATGATTTTAATATTAATGGCAGAGTTATAGTATTCCAACACTGTGCTCAAAACAGTATTTTACTGACTGCAAAATAATCTGCATACTGTGTTCTTCTTAGAAAAAAAGAATATTATAACAGTGTGATAAAACGTAATGCCTTAATCCTACACAGAACTATAAAAATCAGTTTTGAGTTATGATTTGTTTCCCTTAGGATGGCAGCAACATGGTCTGAAACACTACAGATTTGACTGCTTTACGCTTGAACCACTAACTCAGAAGTTAATGTCACACACTATGTTGGCATTCCCATTGATGATCATATCTTTGTATTTCTCATTAGCTAAATTTGGCAAATGACACAGGAATCCATCTAAAGTCCAGAAACGGTTTATGTCAGATTTTATAATAGAAACTTCTAATGTAATACAAGAGTTGGCAAGATCTATGAGCAATATATATGGATAATAATACTGGGTATATCTGGCATATATGCATTCTAGCAGAAATACAATACTTTGCTCTTTGTTGATCTGCAAACCCCATATTTACAAAAGAGACATGATACTTGTTAATTTGCAAACTTCTATAACAGTGTCACTTAGCAAAATTCTGCTTTATACTAATTTCTTATTTTTATTTGTTTTACAAAAAACAGAACCCGTTTTATTTTTCTCATGAAAAGCTATTGTACTGATGAAGATCCTAAAGTGTAGGGAAAATGACTGTTCAATTTGTCTTTGGCAGTACAGTGAAACCAACCTTTAATGATCCACTTATAATGACGAAAGTGCAGTGAAAGATCTGAATGTCCCCTGCTGGGCTGTTTGCCTTTGGGGTGGGGAGGGGTGAAGCGATCATCCCAGAGAATTGGAGGGGGAGGAGAGTTGGGTTGTGTTGCACATTCACCCTAAAACTTCAGCCCCTCCTTTTAAATGGCCAACCCAACGGGCTTTGCTTGGTATGGGAAAGGAGGGAGCTGCTGTTTGAAACCATTACCACATGTTATGAAGGTTGAAGAAGCCAAAACCCTTTGCCTTACCATGGCTGCCTGAAAGCCAAATTCTGTTGCCCAGCCGAGCATGTGTGATGTCTCACACCAAACCAGCAGGCACTAAATATAAGAGGCAAAATGCGACCTTGTACCAAAAGCACATGTGCTATCTAATGTGAATCGCTTGATTCAGTGTGAAATAGTCTTCCCTTTGTTCTCTAAAATGTATCTTTTTAAAAAATACTCTCCCTTTTTTTCCTCCCACAGCTGCAAATGTTTCTACACTCCCCCTATCATCTCCATCCCAGAGGCCAGCGCGATTACAAGGTGAAAAAAACGCACTTGTGATGACATGTTCTCAGAGCTCATGCAGTCCTCCCGCGCTGAAAGAGCTCAGCAGAATGCGTGGAGGTAAAAAATGGCAGAGTCCAGGAAAGCGTTAAATGAATGTGGTGAGAGGAAAGAGGAGCGTGACGAGAGGAGGCAGGATGCAATGCTGAGGCTAATTGGGGAGCAAACTGATATACTCAGGCATCTGGTGGAGCTGCAGGAAAGGCAGCAGGAGCACAGACCGCCACTGCAGCCCCTGTATAACCACCTGCCCTCCTCCCCAAGTTCCATATCCTACTCATCCAGACGCCCAAGAACGCGGGTGGGGGAAGCTACGGGCACCCAGCCTCTCCACCCCAGAGGATTGCCCAAGCAACAGAAGGCTGGCATTCAATAAGTTTTGAACTGTAGAGTGGCCTTGTCCTTCCCTCTTCCCCTCATCCACCACCCTACCCGGTGCTTCCCTCCTCACCCACCCGTCCCGGGCTACCTTGTGAGTTTTCCCCCTATTTGTGTGATGAATTAATAAAGAATGCATGACTTGGAAACAATAATGATTTTATTGCCTCTGAAAGCGGAGATCAAAGGGGGGAGGTCGGTTGGCTTACAGGGAAGTACAGTCAACCAAGGGGGCGGGTTTTCATCAAGGAGAAACAAACAGAACTGTCATACCGTAGCCTGGTCAGTCATGAAACTGGTTTTCAAAGCTTCTGTCATAAATATAAAGGGAAGGGTAACCACCTTTCTGTATACAGTGCTATAAAATCCCTCCAGAGGCAAAATCCTTTCACCTGTAAAGGGTTAAGAAGCTAAGGTAACCTCACTGGCACCTGACTCAAAATGACCAATGAGGGGACAAGATTCTTTCAAATCTGGAGGCGGGGGAAAAAGGCTTTTGTTTGTCTGTCTGTGTGATACCTTTGCCGGGAATAGATCAAGGATGCAAGCCTTCCAACTGCTGTAAAGTTAGTAAGTAATCTAGCTAGAAAATACATTAGATTTCCTTTTGTTTTTTGGCTTGTAAAATTCACTGTGCTGGAGAGAATGTGTATTCCTGTTTTGTGTCTTTTTGTAATTTAAGATTTTGCCTAGAGGGATTCTCTATGTTTTGAATCTGATTACCCTGTAAAGTATTTACCATCCTGATTTTACAGAAGTGATTCTTTTACCTTTTCTTTAAATAACATTCTTCTTTTAAGAACCTGACTGATTTTTTATTGTTCTTAAGATCCAAGGGTTTGGGTCTGTGTTCACCTGTACCAATTGGTGAGGATATTATTATCAAGCCTTCCCCAGGAAAGGGGGTGTAGGGCTTGGGGGGATATTCTGGGGGAAGATGTCTCCAAGTGGTCTCTTTCCCTGTTCTGTGTTTAAATCGGTTGGTGGTGGCAGCATACTGTTCAAGGACAAGGCAAAGTTTGTACCTTGGGGAAGTTTTTAACCTAATCTGGTAAGAATACGTTTAGGGGGTCTTTCATGAAGGTCTCCACATCTGTACTCTAAAGTTCAAAGTGGGGAAGGAACCTTGACAGCTTCTCTGATGCGCAGGGCACCCAGCTGTGCTCTTCTAATCACCCTGGTGTCTGGTTGTGTGTAATTGGCCACCAAGCGATTTGCCTGAACCTCCCACCCCACCATAAACTTCTCCCCTTTACTCTCACAGAGATTGTGGAGCACACAACAAGCAGCAATTACAATGGGAATACTGGTTTCACTGAGGTCTAACCTAATCAGTAAACTGCGCCAGCGAGCTTTTAAACATCCAAATGCACATTCTATCACCATTCTGCACTTACTCAGCCTGTAGTTGAACAGCTCCTTACTACTGTCCAGGGTGCCTGTGTATGGCTTCATGAGCCATGGCATTAAGGGGTAGGCTGGGTCCCTAAGGATAACTATAGGCATTTCAACATCCCTAATGGTAATTTTCTGGTCTGGGAAGTAAGTTCCTTCCTGCAGCTGTTCAAACAGACCAGAGTTCCTGAAGATGCGAGCATCATGCACCTTTCCCGGCCATCCCACGTTGATGTCAGTGAAAAGTCCCTTGTGATCCACCAGTGCTTGCAGCACCATTGAAAAGTACCCTTTGCGGTTTACGTACTGGCTGCCAAGGTGGTCCGGTCCCAAGATAGGGATGTGTGTTCCGTCTATCGCCCCACCACAGTTAGGGAACCCCACTGCACCAAAGCCATCCACTATGACCTGCACATTTCCTAGAGTCACTACCCTTAATAGCAGCAGCTTAGTGATTGCATTGGCTACTTGGATCACAGCAGCCCCCACAGTAGATTTGCCCACTCCAAATTGATTCCCGACTGACCAGTAGCTATCTGGTGTTGCAAGCTTCCACAGGGCTATTGCCACTCGCTTGTGAACTGTGAGGGCTGCTCTCATCTTGGTATTCTTGCACTTCAGGACAGGGGAAAGCAAGTCACAAAATTCCATGAAAGTGCCCTTACGCATGCGAAAGTTTCACAGCCACTGGGAGTCATCCCAGACCTGCAACATTGTGCGGTCCCACCAGAATGTGCCTGTTTCCCGGGCCCAGAATCGGCATTCCACGGCGGGAACCTGCCCCATTACCACCATGATGTCCAAATTCCCAGGGCCCGTGCTTTGAGAGAAGTCTGTGTCCATGTCCTCATCACTATTGTTATCGCGCTGTCGTCGCCACCTCGCCTGCTTTTACAGGTTCTGCACACACTGCAGGATAATGCGCGAGGTGTTTACAATGCTCACAACAGCAGCGGTGAGCTGAGTGGGCTCCATGCTTGCTGTGGTATGGCGTCTGCAGGAGAGAAGAGTTGCAGCGGAAGAGGTGGATGATGACGGATGCCACCGAGAATAGATATTTATACAGAACGACGAGAGGACCTGCGAGGTGGATTCATGGCACCAGGACACCACAGTTGCAGTGGATGATGACAAAATGGAGAAATTTGCTATTTAGACTGAGCTCATTTACAAGAGCAGGAGAGCAGAGTTGCAGTGGAAGCGGTGGATGATGACGGTTAGCAGTCGTACTGCACCATCTGCTGACAGCAGCACCCAGGACACAACAGCAGCGGTGACAGTCAGCTGCGCTGAGCAGGCTCCATGCTTGCTGTGGTATGGCGTCTGCACAGAAAAAAGGGTGAAACGATTGTCTGCCGTTGCTTTCAAGGAGGGAGGGGCAACTGACTACATGTACCAAAACCACCCGCAACAATGTTTTTGCCCCATCAGGCATTGGGAGCTTAACCCAGAATTCCAATGGGCAGCGGAGACTGCGGGAACTGTGGGATAGCTACCCACAGTGCACTGCTCCGTAAGTTGATGCTAGCCTCAGTAGTGAGGACACACTCTGCCGACTTAATGCGCTTAGTGGGGACATATGCAATCAACTGTATAAAATCAATTTCTAAAAATCGACTTCTATAAAATCGATCTCATTTCATAGTGTAGACATACTCTGAGAGTACTAGGACATGACAGGAGTGGAGGAAGTTTAGAAAGGCTTGGGAAGTGGGGATGTGAATAGCATGCCCACCAGGATTGTGGAGGGGTTGTACCACCACTAGAGGAAGTCAGTACATGGGAGGGAAGGACCAGCAGCTTGGTGAGAGAGTCTACCTGTGGATCATAGACTGTTCGGAGCCCATGTTGGAGGCCGTGCATATGGAGACAGGCATGTGGTGTAACAGCAGTGCAAGATGCCATATGTCCTAGAAGGGAGAGGCATTGGCAGGCACATGTGCGTGGATGATGTTGGAGTGTGGCAAGGAGGGCAACAAGGGTGGTGCAGCAGTCCCTGGGAACAAAGGCTCTGGCTGCCATGGAGTCCAAACGTGCTCCTATAAAGTTGGATCATATTAAAGAAGTTCTGTATTAAAATCACAAATGAGTTTGATTCCCCATAGTTTAAATTCCAGGGTATTACTAATTAAGAGGTCTCTTGGTTTTTGGTACTGTTTCTCTCCCTCTACGTGTGAAACTTGCAAGCTGCTAATTGTGTTAGTACATTCTAAGACAGAGCCTGTTCTCAAAGCAATTCTTTGTAACAACAACTACTCACACAGAGAGAGATTCAAAGCAATACTTTGTAACAACAGAAACAGCACCCAGAGACTCCCCGCCCTTTTGTTGTAGTCATCTCGCTTTGTTAACAATTGTGATTAAAATAGAGATAGAGGATGTATGTGGATGGATGCTTGGTGTGGATAATAACTGAATGATCAGGGAGGTGCCAGCCTAAGAATCCAGTGTCCATCGGCTGAAGGTGTCAAGTGGAAATAACCAGAGGACCCCCGGAGGGCAGACCAGAATCCACCCAACAGCCTCAAGAATGGGAGAACCAAAGAACAAGATAACATCTGGCAGCACGGAGACGTCAGGAATGTGCCATCTGCTGATTGATTCAGTAACAGCATGATGAAGCAATTCCCATAGACTGGCATAGGAATAAATTCCTATAAAAGTGGACTCTAGAAAGTGAGAACTTTGGGGTCTGATTCTGCAAACCAATTTCCAGGAGCATCAGATGAGCAGCTGACGTGTCCTCCTCATGTCCAGGCCACCTGGCCAGTGGCTTGGCATGAGCAAGTCTAAGGCTGGTAACTATGATAACAACCTTGCAGAACCTGTGTGTGTGTGTGTATGAATGAATGTGTGAATAAATATGAAATTGAATGGAATGTTATAGCTATAACTAACTGCTTACTATGACTCTTTCTGTATTCACAATAAATGTGGCATTTTGCCTTTTCCCCTTTAACAAGATCCTGCTGATTTTTATTTTATTGGTATAACAATAAAGGTAAGCATGTGCGTAGGAACGAGGACGGATTTTTCTTCATTGATGCATACTCCTAGTCTCTGAAGGCCGGTGTGCAGGGAGTGCATGGGTAGTCAGGAGGCGGGAGTGGGAGGATGACACCAGAAGCCAGTCATCTAAGTAAGGAAATAGGGCGTCCCAGTCGGCACATATAGGCTGCTACAACTGCAAAGAGCTTGGTAAATATAAGGGGAGAGGGGGCAGTGGTGATTCCAAAGGGGAGAACACAAAATTGATAATGGGCATTCCTCACGACAAAGGAATTTGCGATAAGCAGGGTATATGTCTATATGAAAGTATGCGTCTTTCATATTGACAGCTGCGAACCAGGCTCTACAGGGAAGGGAGGGGATAGTAAGGAGGGTGACCATCTGGAAACTAAAGTTGGGAATGAATTTCTTCAAGGCACGGATGTGGCATATACTATCCCCTTTTTTCAGACTGAGGAAATAGGGGGAATAGAAGAAACGGTGGCAATGTGGCACAGGTTCTATGGAGCCCTTACAGAGGAGGGTGGTGGCTTCATTGTGGAGAACATGGAGTTGGGAGAGGTCTGGGGGGCGTCCCCCGGGCAGGTGGCACCAAGGGAAGGAAAGGAATTTCATCAGGTATCCCTAATGGATGATGTCCAGCACCCAGTGATTGGAGGTGATGGAACTCCAAGTGTGGGCAAAGAGTGCCTGACGATCCCTGAATACAACGGGGTGTGTGTCCAGAAGGGTTATGGACAGTTCGCGGGTCTTGATACAAGTGTCAAAACGATTGTTTGGGTCATCGGTGGGAAGTTGAAGTGGCAGAGGCAGCTGAGGGAGAGTGCCAGGGCTGTTGAGAGTGAGGTTGATGCTGAGGAGTTTCAAAGGTCATCGGGGGTATGGCTGATAGGCGGTGCGAGGACAGAAGGGTGGAAATGTTGTCAGCAGGTGGGAGCTGGAGTATATATACCCAGGGAGCAAAGGGTGGCACGGGACTCCTTAAGGGAGTGAAAAGATTTGTCCATTTTGTCGCTAAACAATTTATTGTTGTCAAAGGGAAGGTCTTTCAGCATCATCTGAACCTCCTTTGGAAGACCATTAGACTGGAGCCACGAGTCGTGACGGAGGACAACTGTGGACACTAAGGAGTGAGAGGCAGTGTCTACAGCATCCACTGCTGCCTGGAGTGCAACTTGGGCCACCAATTTGTCTTCATCTAGCATGCGTTGGAAGTCCTGCTGTCGGTCAGGAGGAAGAGAGTCCTGGAAGTCCACCAGATGGGAATAGAACAGAAAATCATATTTGTCCAAAATAGCTTGGTAACTGGCAATACAAAATTGCAACCCCACCGATGAATAAACTTTTCTACTCAGCAAGTCTAGTTTCTTGGCACTGTGATCTGGTGGTGTTGATTTGAAGTGCTGCTGATGGCCACGTGCACTGGCAGCATTGATTACCAGGGAATTTGGCAGAGGGTGGGTGATCAGAAAATCAGTGTCCTTGGGGGGGATGAAATAGCAGTGTTCCACTTACTTTGGTGTAGGGGCACAAGAGGCTGGTGTGTGCCATAGAATTTCACTGGTGATTCAGTGCGCCACACTTTAGATATGCATGAGTTTGTGTATAAAACATCCTCATCTTGTGATATCAAGACAATAGAAAATAGACACTGTATATATGTAGTATTCAGCTTTCAAATGTTATTTATATATCAATTTTTTTCAAATACAGTAAAGGCACTAGTTCTCACTGACGCTTCTATTTATAAAAAAAATTTAAAAACTCTGAGTGATCCAGCCACAAAACAAACAAAAAAAGAAAACAGTTCATATTAATTTCTCATAAATGGCCAAAGAAATGTCAGCCTAAACATTACATCTTTAATCATTCTCTTTTTAACAGGACTCTGAATTCCCTGTAATTGTAATATTCTTGGATCATCACACAGCTGCTCAACTCCATGTATTACAAAAGATCAAATAAAATAAAGCAAATATCTTTTTATTTCAGAATCCATTATTAATCATTTTACTGATGGCCTTTTGCCTTCACTACATGTGTTTTCATCAACAGTTCTGCTTGGTTGTGCTTTCAAATTAACACAGCAGGAAAACTGTGTACACAGATATGAATGTCACATACATTTAACCATCACAAACACTGGGGTCTCACCCATATTGCTCTTTATTATAAGATAGCTGGTTTGAATGATATTTAGATAGATATTATTACATTATAGCCACCCTTTTATTTGTAGTTCCAGTTCATTAGTCTATGCGTTGATGTGAGCTTTTCCTGGGAAACTATTTTTTTATCTTTATAATTCTGTGACACAATGATCAGAGCTCCTGCACTTTGCTACATTAGCCTTAACCATCCACTCGTTTACTTCTGTCATAAACATCTCCATGCTTTCTTATATACTGACTGTTATGCATGGCATGACTCCCCTGAACTAGTCCAGAAGACCATCACCGACTCCTCCCTCACAAGATCTACTTCTTCTGAAACACTACCAAGGAAAGGTAAGTTGAGGAGCAGTTGGGTATAAGGTGCACTATAAGGTGGGTAGAAAGCTGGCTAGATTGTCGGGCTCAACGGGTAGTGATCAATGGCTCCATGTCTAGTTGGCAGCCGGT
This sequence comes from Lepidochelys olivacea, assembly GCF_965140295.1. Lineage (NCBI taxonomy): Eukaryota > Metazoa > Chordata > Testudines > Cheloniidae > Lepidochelys > Lepidochelys olivacea. The sequence continues at coordinate 29,126,089 of NC_140415.1, forward strand.
ATCAAGTGGAGTGCCCCAACGGTCGGTACGGGGGCCGGTTTTGTTCAATATCTTCATAAATGATCTGGAGGATGGTGTGGATTGCACTCTCAGCAAATTTGCGGATGATACTAAACTGGGAGGAGTGGTATATACGCTGGAGGGGAGGGATAGGATACAGAAGGACCTAGACAAATTGGAGGATTGGGCCAAAAGAAATCTGATGAGGTTCAATAAGGATAAGTGCAGGGTCCTGCACTTAGGACGGAAGAACCCAATGCACAGCTACAGACTAGGGATCGAATGGCTAGGCAGCAGTTCTGCAGAAAAGGACCTAGGGGTGACAGTGGACGAGAAGCTGGATATGAGTCAGCAGTGTGCCCTTGTTGCCAAGAAGGCCAATGGCATTTTGGGATGTATAAGTAGGGGCATAGCGAGCAGATCGAGGGACGTGATCGTTCCCCTCTATTCGACATTGGTGAGGCCTCATCTGGAGTAGTGTGTCCAGTTTTGGGCCCCACACTTCAAGAAGGATGTGGATAAATTGGAGAGAGTCCAGCAAAGGGCAACAAAAATGATTAGGGGTCTGGAACACATGACTTATGAGGAGAGACTGAGGGAGCTGGGATTGTTTAGCCTGCAGAAGAGAAGAATGAGGGGGGATTTGATAGCTGCTTTCAACTACCTGAAAGGGGGTTCCAAAGAGGATGGCTCTAGACTGTTCTCAGTGGTAGCAGATGACAGAACGAGGAGTAATGGTCTCAAGTTGCAGTGGGGGAGGTTTAGATTGGATATTAGGAAAAACTTTTTCACTAAGAGGGTGGTGAAACACTGGAATGTGTTACCTAGGGAGGTGGTAGAATCTCCTTCCTTAGAGGTTTTTAAGGTCAGGCTTGACAAAGCCCTGGCTGGGATGATTTAACTGGGAATTGGTCCTTCTTCAAGCAGGGGGTTGGACTAGATGACCTTCTGGGGTCCCTTCCAACCCTGATATTCTATGATTCCATGATTCTATAACTGTTGTGTACCTATTCATTTATCAGTTAAAAAAATAATACACACACACATACATATATGTACAGTATGTACAAGAACAATGTAATTGCCCAGTAAAAGTGTATTTTTTAAAAATAGGGTATTTTAGTGTACACTTTTGCAAAAAGAGGATCTGCTAAAGGGTCCAACCTGTATTTATTCATTTATTTTGTTAAAGAATTTTAAACCATTTAAAAAAAATTTCAACAACATTAACTTGCAGCTCAATGCGATTCCAGATCTCTGTATATTTTATTTTACACAATGTATGAACCAGCAGGGCTGGAACCAGAGACTATGGGGGTTTTGGGTGCCTGATGCCCCCACATCAGTACAGGAGGCTTAGACTGGGCTCCTACAGGAGGACCCTGTAGGTCTGGGCTTGGTAGAAAGTACCACGCAGCAGGACCAGAGTGGCAGCGCCTCACAGCCCATTGATTGGCTGGTGCCAATACTTAAACCAGGAAGCATGGAAGGGAGCTGTCTGAGGAACACCACAGACTACCTGCCTGTTTCTGCTTGCAACAGACCCTAGACCAGGGGTCGGCAACTTTTCAGAAGTGGTGTGCCAAGTCTTCATTTATTCACTCTAATTGAAGGTTTCGCGTGCCGATAATACATTTTAATGTTTTTAGAAGGTCTCTTTCTATAAGTCTATAATATATAACAAAACTATTGTTGTATGTAAAGTAAATAAGGTTTTAAAAATGTTTTAAAAGCTTCATTTAAAATTAAATTAAAATGCAGAGCCCCCCAGACCGGTGGCCAGGACCTGGGCAGTGTGAGTGCCACTGATAATCAGCTCGCGTGCCGCCTTTGGCACGAGTGCCATAGGTTGCCTACCCCTGCCCTAGACTCTAGCTTCCGATCCAGGTTTGTCCTTGACTTCGCTATTTAATTGTTGTCCGTAACCTGATGCCCGATCCAGATCTCCTGGTAACCTGACCCTGCCTGCCTCCTGACACCTGACTCTCATGACTCTCAGTTTGCCCTCTGACCTTCCTTGGACTTTGGCCTACCAGTGACCTCACCTTACCTGCCTCCTAATGACAGATTTTCCATCTGCCCACTGGCTTGTCTTGAACTCTGACCTCCTTGTACCTGATTTGGCTGGACTCCCAACTCCTGCTCTAACCACTAGATCTGACCACCAATGTCCCAGTCATGACACCTAAGCATCCATCACACTTATCTCTGGGCACATGTACCTATATTTCTTAAACACAATGTAAAATTAACTTATCAGTGCCAAACTAGGTATAATAGAGGGCTATAACATTTGATCCCCAAAATTAAGTATTCTAATGGAGTAGACAACTCAACCTTGCTTTCATATAGATTTGCTAAATTCATAAACTTCTCCTTGAGGAAAAGAGTAAGGTCTTGTTTAGATGAGTGTTTTAGACACTGATGTAACTGCAACAGTACAAACCCCTATTATAGACAAGCTGCGCCAATGCAGACCATGACTTGAACAGGTACATGGATTTCAAACCATGGTAAACTGCACTGAATCTAGCTAGGCAATAAGCACCTGCACTTGTGTAGTTAGATATGTGTAACAACACTATTGGTTAAATCCCTCATGTGAATAAGGTGAATGGCTTTGATCTGGCCGGGTCTTTCACAAACCCAACAATAACGTTATACAGGAAATGTTTGTTAAGATTACTGGAAATAAAAGGAACAATAATCTTTTGCCTTGTTTACATTCGAGTATTATAAAGGAAATTAAATTACTTTGGCATTCTGGTACTTTTACTCTATCACACGTGGTTCCTAATTCATGATCTGCATGTTCCACTCTTTGATAAGGCTGTTTTCTTACCAGTCCTATTTCTCCTAATCCAAGCTGGGCACGTCCCAAAGTCTGCCATGCCTCCCAAGAATGTGGATTTCTCTGGATGGCCATTTCTGCTGCATGCACTGCTGGGAACATCTCATGTAGAGCCATCAAGACCTATGAAAAAGTAGTAGGTGTAGGTTAGTCAGTGATACCACAAAATCTCAAGCAGTTCACAGAAAATCATAAATAGCTAGCTTTCAACAGCCAGAGCCCTCTGCTACTGATTGTGCATATACATATTGGCTCTGGGGGATTTCCTAGTTGCACTGAGAGGAGCACAGACTGCCTGCTCTCTTTGCCAACTTGTAGCAGGAGGGAACACATCAGTAGCAGCACCTATGCTCTTCTAAGCACAGACGCCTCTATTCTGGTTAGCTCCTATGCATATTTATGAAATGGGCCACAAACTTGCCCAATATACATATCAGTGGTAGATATGACAACAAGCAACAACAGAGCACTGTGTGTTTCACCTACACAATACTAACTTTCATCACAATACTCAGAATCTGACATGCTAGAAATGGGTTACTTTTCTTAGCTTTCATTCTTGTTCTATCATCTTTAAACAATTTCAGCTTCCTTACTTTCCCTACAAAAGGGATTGTTTTTTAGTTGTCTTGTAAAAACTAGACAGAATTAAATTATTGGATAGCCATTACTTCTACTACTAATACTTAGTTCTTACAGAGCACTTTTCATTCATGGATTTCAAAGAGCTTTACAACAGCAAGTTAAATATTCCCATTTCACAGATGGGGAAAAGGAGGCACAGACAGGTCAAGGGACTTGCTCAATAGCACAGTAATTTTTGAAATGCTAATCAGTGGCAGCACTAGGAGCAAAATGGAAGTGTCCAGCCCTATCTACTTCTAAGCCATGGTGGTTCCATTAATTGTGTTTAAGCTAGTAACATAGTTACTTTAATACATTTGAAGGCGAAAACATTAAAGGTCAAATTCTGACACGAACTCAAAGTATTTTTCAAAAAAGTATTTTTTATTAGAAGGCTAAAATATATCAAATACAAATATAAGAAACATGAGTAACCTACATCTAGAAATGAAGGGAAAAAAGATGCAAAGATATTTTGAATGTTTAGTTTTATAACTTGTAAAGTGTTCTGATAGCACTATGATGAGCACAGTACAAGCACTAGACAGATAAGAAAGCTAATAATTCTGTACAAGAGAAACAAAACAAACAGCATTCCAATGAACACTTTAAATCAAAGTTGTTGGTGTTTTTTAGTGTGACTACCCTATGGTACAATTTAGAAATCTGGGTTCAGTTCAATTCCACTTGATAATCTTAGAACAGAGTTTAATGGGTGGCTGGAATTGAGAAATGCATGATTTAATGCCTTTTTTCCATTTCTTTTTCATATCAGTTGTCAGCAGACCTGATTTTCGAGAAAAGCCTGAAAAATATTCCACTACTTTTCCGAAGTATTCAGGTTATTTATAATTTTGTGAGCACTAGTCTTCTTCCTCCCATTTACAACAGATTTGTAAACAGAACCATCCAATAATTATTAGTTGGCCGGTGTTCAGACTTCCAGTTTAAAAAGTGATCTTGTTTTGTTAGCTGCCCAAACTGCAGCATTAACAAATTTGTCTTAATATTCATCTCTTGATATGTCTGTTGCTACAAGAGTACAGTACAAATCTGAGGAAACATTGGCCAGGGCACTTTTAGGAGCCTAATATGGCATTCAATGCCGCCTGCCAATATTTTTCCACTTAAAGTAACTCCAAAACATATATCTGAGTGTTTTCTCATGCAGCTGATATTATTGGCAGTTTGGAGATGTCCTTTCCTAAAAGTACGCTCAGCGATATAATACATATGTATTCATTATTTTTTTCAAATAATCATTCATCAGAAACATCATTTTTTCTACTTTTTTGTTTACTGAGCTATACATTTTCTAATATGGGGAAAAATCTTCCATTCTAATCTCCCCTGCAATGAGCATGTTCTTAAGTGCTTTGCTGAATCAGGGCCCTACCCATTAAGGCTCTTTAGTGCAGCACCTGACTTGACTGCGCTTCATGTGCTTATAGTTAGGCATCTGCTTAAGTACCTTGCTGAACTGGGGTGTGTATATTTTGTGCAGCAAACCAATGTTCTTTCAAAGTCCTTTAAGAAGTCCTTGAAGAGAGTTTTAATTAAACTTGGAATGTATAATAAATGCTATTAAAATCAACTCTTCAATTTAGAGAGAGGTTTTCAAAAAGACATACCCAATTTCCACAAGCAAAACAGGTACAAATTTATACCTACATGTGTATTTTTTGGCACAATTTATATATATATAGGGTATCTCATATATATATATATATATATATATATATATATTTAAATGCTCTGAGTGGGAGCAGAGAATGCATGCAAAAGAACAAAATGCTTATTGAACTGCTTAAGTCCCAGATAATTTTTAAACAAGGAGACTCACAATACAGATGACTCTCCTTCCTTCCTGTCTTCAGATAGAATTATCAGCACCAAACTGACTCACTTGAGCATTTTGGCTTGATTTGGATTAATCTACCTGTGACTTTCCTGCTTTAACAAGTAATATTTTAATAGTGGCCACTGCAGGGACTAGCAAAGAGGAATTAATGTAAACAGAATGAAATGTTGACCATATTATTACCTAGAAATTGAGGTAGCAGAATCTGATTTTACTAGGTCAGTAAATATAGACTGTAACAATGAATAAAAACAAAATATGTACAATGAAACTTTTGTTCTGCTCAGATTAGCATCATACTATCAAGACAGAATCTACCATATTTCTAAATCCATTTTCAAGATTACATGCCCAGAAAATGCTGTAGCATGTATATACATTTGAATGGTACACCAAATGCTCTAAACCTAGTGACTGAGTTTTATTTGAATGAAAGAGGAGCTGTTCAAAACCTACTTTCAAGTGCAGTTCTATCCTGAAAAATGAATTTGTAAAAATACTACTGCAAGATGCTGTATTTATTGCATTTCACTAATTTTCATATCAAATTATCCCAGTTTGCAAGTGAAAATATTTTACTTCTAATTGCCAGTCCCTCAAACATACCCTAAAATAGATTTCTTTCCATGTCATGGCATCTCCTTTTGGATGACTTTTGGGTTTTAGTTGGGGGCTGAAGGTGACGGCTAGTGGCGTTCTGTTATTTTCTTTGTTAGGCCTGTCCTGTAGTAGGTAACTTCTGGGAACTCTTCTGGCTCTATCAATCTGTTTCTTTACTTCTGCAGGTGGGTATTGTAGTTGTAAGAAAGCTTGACAGAGATCTTGTAGGTGTTTGTCTCTGTCTGAGGGGTTGGAGCAAATGCGGTTGTATCGCAGAGCTTGGCTGTAGACGATGGATCGTGTGGTGTGGTCAGGGTGAAAGCTGGAGGCATGCAGGTAGGAATAGCGGTCAGTAGGTTTCCGGTATAGGGTGGTGTTTATGTGACCATTGTTTATTAGCACTGTAGTGTCCAGGAAGTGGATCTCTTGTGTGGACTGGACCAGGCTGAGGTTGGTGGTGGGATGGAAATTGTTGAAATCATGGTGGAATTCCTCAAGGGCTTCTTTTCCATGGGTCCAGATGATGAAGATGTCATCAATCTAGCGCAAGTAGAGTAGGGGCTTTAGGGGACGAGAGCTGAGGAAGCGTTGTTCTAAATCAGCCATAAAGCCCCTACTCTACAACCTATCCTAAAGGATGACCCAACACTCTCACAAATCTTGGGAGACAGGCCAGTCCTTGCCTACAGACAGCCCCGCAACCTGAAGCAAATACTCACCAACAACCACATACCACACAACAGAACCACTAACCCAGGAACTTATCCTTGCAACAAAGCCCGTTGCCAATTGTGCCCACATATCTATTCAGGGGACACCATCACAGGGCCTAATAACATCAGCCACACTATCAGAGGCTCGTTCACCTGCACATCCACCAATGTGATATATGCCATCATGTGCCAGCAATGCCCCTCTGCCATATACATTGGTCAAACTGGACAGTCTCTACGTAAAAGAATAAATGGACACAAATCAGATGTCAAGAATTAAAACATTCATAAACCAGTCGGAGAACACTTCAATCTCTCTGGTCACGCAATCACAGACATGAAGGTCGCTATCTTAAAACAAAAAAACTTCAAATCCAGACTCCAGTGAGAAACTGCTGAATTGGAATTCATTTGCAAATTGGATACTATTAATTTAGGCTTAAATAGAGACTGGGAGTGGCTAAGTCATTATGCAAGGTAGCCTGTTTCCTCTTGTTTTTTCCTACCCCCCCCCCCAGATGTTCTGGTTTAACTTGGATTTAAACTTGAAGAGTGGTCAGTTTGGATGAGCTATTACCAGCAGGAGAGTGAGTTTGTGTGTGTATGGGGGTGGGGGGGATGTGAGAAAACCTGGATTTGTGCAGGAAATAGCCCAACTTGATTGTCATGCACATTGTGTAAAGAGTTGTCACTTTGGATGGGCTATCACCAGCAGGAGAGTGAATTTCTGTGGGGGGGTGGAGGGTGAGAAAACCTGGATTTGTGCTGGAAATGGCCCACCTGATGATCACTTTAGATAAGCTATTACCAGCAGGACAGTGGGGTGGGAGGAGGTATTGTTTCATATTCTCTGTGTATATATAAAGCCTGCTGCAGTTTCCACGATATGCATCTGAGGAAGTGAGCTGTAGCTCACGAAAGCTTATGCTCTAATAAATTGGTTAGTCTCTAAGGTGCCACAAGTACTCCTTTTCTTTTTAAGTTACAGTATTTCAATATTCCAACAAAATCATTACAAGAGTTTTAATTCTAATCTTTTGGTGATGTTTTAGTTAACTTCCTCTCACCAATCATGCTGAAGTCTTGGGGAACTTTTCCCTGGGTTAGTTTCTTCTTGAGTCTTCTCCATTTTTCTTATTTGTCTGTTGCAGCTTGCTTATGGAGTGCTGTACTGTGTTTGAGCAGGGTAGCCAAGGATGTGTAAAGGCTGCTCACTTCAGAGTTTTATATCCTTCTTCCTATTTTCACAAAATGATAGGAAAACACACCCTTTTCAGGTCTGTTTAGATTTAAAGCTGGTGGCTGTCACCCTTTCAATGGCTTCATGCCTTTGGGGTTGAGTTAGGTGACACTTTCAGCTTCTGAATATGCAGTCTGTTTAATGCATATGCAATATTTCGTTAGTTGCCTTTGCTCTTCTTGTGGCAGGAAAGGTTCAGATAAATTTTAAAGTTAGTTTTAACTCTTTTTATTTAGTCTAGTTTATGAGATAGTCTCTTGATTTTATTAGAGTCTGACAGGAAATGAAATTCTGTTTTCAAAAATTCTGAACACTTCTGTTCTTTATACAAAAGCTTTTAGTTATTAAAACTAAATTTAGTTAATTTAATTAAATAATTTACAAACTCTTTAGCTTAAATATAATTAAAGTTATTGACTTTGGAGATATGATTCTTGTCTTCCAGAGTTGGTTGATGGTTTGCTTGTGCACTGCCAGTAATTAGCTAATTCTCCATGAATATAAATATTCTATACTTAAATGGCTTCTTACACTAGTCAAGCAACATCACTAGATTCCATGTTAGCATATGGAGCATTTTCCATTTATAAAGCAATGACATTAGAAGCTTTGTATTTAGCCAGCATATTTGCAAGTATGCACTTTGCAAAAGGTGTTTGTCATATTAACATTTAAAAAATAAACAAAAGTTTAAACCTTCTCCAACTACACATATGTTTTCCTCTTAAATTTTTAAGAAGACAAGCAGGTTTGCTTGCAAAAAGGTGGGGGTTGGTAGAGCCCACTTTACTTAGATTATTGATCTGATAATATACCCTACATTCCTTTTTACAGTTAGGCCTCCAGTTAAAACATTGATGTTGTACGTGGTCTGTCCTTCTGAGGTTTGTTTGTCCTTGGGAGATAGAAGCAGAAACCTGAAATTTCTTGGATTACCTTTAACATAATTAGATCAACATATGTATTGTTATACTTCCAAGCATCCTGACTATGTCATTCTTGTAGCTGTATCTTAAGGGTTAGTAAAGGCGCAAACAAGTTTGTAATGACTTAAAATATATTCAATTATAATACTTTTATTAATATCATTTTGCATCAATATTGAGGTCTCTTCCTATGTAGGGGTGTGCTCCCCGCACTCACCCTGAAGGGGTTAACATAGGCCAGCTGAGCCAATCAACCTATTAGGCTGAAACGGGGGATATTTAGGTGGAAAAGAGAGCCCTCATTAAGGGAAGCTCGCTTGTGCAGGAACAGGTGGGACCTGGTAGCAGAAAGAGGGCTACAGGGAAAAGGCCTACAGTCACTCACCCCAGAACGAGAGAAAGAGATTTAGACCCAAAAGGAAAGGTTTGTCTAGCAGACACAAAAGAAAGGGGTTTGGCTAGAAGGGTGGAGAATGCAACCATGGGATATAGGCAAGGTAGGAAGTAGTCCAGGGGAGTGGCAAGAAGGTTAGTAGTTGCTCACACCTTTGCTGTTGAAGATAAGGATCTGGACTGGAACCCAGAGTACAGGGTGGACTTGGGTTCCTCTATCACTGAGTGGGTGGCAAAATCTGGGAAGTGAACTTGCAGCCCATCCAAGTCCGTTTGTTCTAGACACTGAGGAATGGCCCAACCAGGGCCATGGAGTTAAGGACTGCCTGGGACAGTGTGGAAGACTGTGATAATATGCTGGAAGGGAAGGACTCTTGTGACTTGGCTGGAGGGCTAAGCCATGAAGATGAAGTGCTGCAGCTCCTGAGGAGTAAGAGGGGGCTGCAGAGTGATAGAATGAAATAATTGGCCAAGGAACCACAAGAAGAGGGAGTCAGGCTGAAAGAGCTAATCCCTGCAGCAGCCAGGAGGAGGATTCCCTACCGGTGAGTAGAGGCTCCCGTGACATTTCCCCACAATATTTTCATAGATCTGTATTTCTACAGACAAATGTCCATGATGCTTTACAAAGGGAGTATATGCCATTAAAAACTACCTCTAAAACCCTCAGAGGATTTTTTATGAACTTAGTCTTTAATCTCTAATAAACAGTTAAGTCCAGTTAGTTTTTTGGCAAGTTTTTTGACACATCTAAGCTTCCAAATATCCCCCAGAACACTTTAATATTACCTTCTTAGTTCTCCAGTAAAGTCACATGAATTTCCAAATTTCTCTGTGTTCTACCTCATCCCACAATGAATGCCACTCTACATCACACTTCTCTACCGATCCAACAGACCCTATCAACAATGAGAACTTCCTTACTAATCACAAACTTATTTTTAAATCCTCCATGCTACCATTCTGTGCTCAAGGCAAAATCTCTGAAAAATTCCCAAGTATGATTCAAATTGCCTATACTAATTCATATACAGTTTTCTCTAAGGATTTTCTACCATAGATAGAGTTTCTAGCTCTTTTCTGACATGCTTTTCCTGAAAAATTCATTTTACATGCTGGTTCCTACCTCTCTCTCAAATTTTATTTGGAAGGCAGAAGAAATCTGCCTTTCCTACTCAGTCAAGCTTTCTGACTGCAGGTTTGATTCATTTCCCATTTATAATTAAAACATTTCATTATTACAAGTTCTTAAATCTATTAAAAAACTTAAATAAAATTTTAAAGATTTAAAATTAATGTTCTATAAAATGGAGTAGAAATTCCAGTGTCTGAGGACCCCCTTGTCTAAACAAACATTTCTGTCTTGTCATTTTAAATACGTTAGAGAATTTCATGGTCTCTTTTGAAGATTTCAAGTAGGTGGCGCCTCAGAAGTACAATTCTATTGTGAAATGGACTTTATACCATTTCATGCATTAAATTAATGAAGATTCATAGAACTAAGGTGCACTGAAGTTTAATGGTTCTAATTTAAAGGAAGTTATAATTATGGCAAATAATAGGAATTACAAAACTATGGTAAAAATTAATTAAAACATGGTAATAGTCCTCAGGAGGTTGGCTTTACAATCAAATCTAAGAAGTATTATGACTTCTTACTCACATTACTTTGGAATTACTTAAGCCTTACATTCTTGTGAGTTTGACTGAAGAAAACCTCTGCTTTAAATGAGCTCCCTGTATTGTTATGATTGGATCACTTTAATACACACCGGCACATGTCCAGTGAAATTGATCTGATTCCTTGTTCCATAAAGTCAGTTTCAAAATGCTGATGAATAAAATTCTTCCTAATTGTATTGTAGTTTTTAGAAGACATGCACAGTAATAGCTAATTACTGTCCCACCAGGCTTTGACCTATCTGCTACTTCTGTCATCTAGTTTTCTACAATTAACCTAAATTCTTTCGGTGCTGAACCTTTACCATTATGTTCCAGTTTTAAAAGCAATCTTTAAAGATGTCTTTGACATCTATATTTTTCTACTTTAATATGGCTTTTACAGGTCAAAATAAATACTTATAGAGAAAAATTTGTATTTATTCCGTTTACTTCACTAGGTGTAATGTTTAAGGTGTTACTAGACTATTATAACATTTCATTAATACACAGATTTATAAAAAATTGTAAACCACCTATTATGAGAACATTTAGAATGTGGAATACAGAGTCAATATCGTATTTACATGAATAATACCCACTAAGACTCCAAAAGGAATACAGTAATTGACATAGTAGATCTCACAGAGTTCATGTAGACCCATATCCTGGCTCTGACAATGGCCAGGTCCAATGGCTGTCAGAGGAAGAATTCCACAATAGGCAGAAGTGGAATAATCTGCCCCCACACCAGATCTCATCTAAATGCCTAATAGAGACTGATTTAAGCTGTGAAGCATGAGGTTTAGTATCCCTTCCTAACTCTGTATATTCTTATTATCCATTTATCCAAATAAATGTACAATCCCTTTCTGAATCTTATTAAATTCTTGGCCTTAATAACTTCCTGTGGCAATGAGTTCCAAAGATTAAATGTGTTTTGTGTGAAATAGTATATCCTTTTACCAATTTTGAATTTTCTACCTTTTAAAAGGAGCAATGAGCTCAGGGCAGGTAGAATCCTCTGTCTGCATGGAACTGCACTGATGGCAAGGGATTTTTTATCAGCTACGAGTATCTTCGCCTGCAGAGCTAACTAAAAACCAGGGTCTAAATGCATAAAATAATTGTTACATGTCTGTTCTTTCTGATTTCTAATTCAAAACAGCAATAAAACAACCCAACCAGTGCCTACGTCGTTGTACTAACATCGCTAAAATTTAAATTGCATATTTCATGAAGATTCTTGTACACCACTTTGAACATATAAAGTATTATCCAAATATTATTATTATTATTCCACTGGACCCTAGTTCAATGACAGGAAAATATATTTAAAATGAACTTAATATATAAAGGGTGCTAAAAAAAAAATTTATTGCAAAACCCAAGAAGAAGGTTGTTTCCATAGATTTCTCCACACCACTTGGAACTTTTTCCCAGTGGGCTACGTGAGTGATTAGAAGATGGCGTAGAAACAATGGTACCATCTCTCACATCTCTACAATTAAACCTTTCCTTGTACATTTTGCACTGTAATTTCAAAGGAGGGCATCACAAAATTTTCTATGTACTGTCTATGTGATTCTGTATGGGCCAATGAGTAACTGAGAGCAATGCAAAGATTCTCAGTGACTTATGTGGGCTTTGAATCAAGCCCTAGTTAAGCAATTACACACATCCCAGATGGGTTTCTGTAAGCACATACTATATGCCCTCCAGTGACAATTAGGGCCTTTAAACCTCATTTCCTTTCTTCAAAAATTCGTAAAATATATTTGTCCAATAAAATAAAACATACGTTAATGATAATATGGATAGATGACTGTTTAGTTCCTTTCCGTAAATATTTACGGATTCCTACGGTCTTTAGATAGTATATTCATTTAAGCTGTTTATTAAACAACAAAGTAATCTGTACACTTACAATACATTACTTTGCTGCTGACTACGTAAATTGGGCAGCTGCTATATATTAACATAAAATTTCCTTAACAAACTTAACTAATTAAGAGGACTACAGATATGCAAAGATTTAAGTAAGTAGTTTCTTTCTATGTTAATCCTGAGAACATACCTAACAGCTATTATTCTTCATGCCTGAAAAGAAAAGATTTGCAAGGGATTCTTAAAAAAAAAAAAAAAAAAAAAAAAAAAAGGAGTACTTGTGGCACCTTAGAGACTAACAATTTTATTTGAGCATAAGCTTCATGAGCTACAGCTCACTTCTTCAGATGCATTGTCTCTAAGGTGCCACAAGTACTCCTTTTCTTTTCACTTAAGGTGAGCTATTACCAGCAGGAGAGTGGGGGGGCAGAGGGGAGGGGAACCTTTTGTAGTGATAATCGAGGTGGGTCATTTCCAGCAGTTGACAAGAACATCTGAGGAACAGTGCGGGGTGGGGTGGAAATAAACACGGGGAAATAGTTTTACTTTGTGTAATGACGCATCCACTCCCATTCTTTATTCAAGCCTAAGTTAATTGTATCCAGTTTGCAAATTAATTCCAATTCAGTAGTCTCTCATTCTGTCAGGAACAGTATCTCCGATAATGTCATGGCAAACCTGGTGGCTGAACTTTGTGACTTTGTCCTCACCCATAACTATTTCACATTTGGAGACAATGCATACCTTCAAATCAGTGGCACTGCTATGGGTACCTGCATGGCCCCACAGTATGCCAACATTTTTATGGCTGACTTAGAGCAACGCTTCCTCAGCTCTCGTCCCCTAAAGCCCCTACTCTACTTGCGCTAGATTGATGACATCTTCATCATCTGGACCCATGGAAAAGAAGCCCTTGAGGAATTCCACCATGATTTCAACAATTTCCATCCCACCATCAACCTCAGCCTGGTCCAGTCCACACAAGAGATCCACTTCCTGGACACTACAGTGCTAATAAGCAATGGTCACATAAACACCACCCTATACCGGAAACCTACTGACCGCTATTCCTACCTACATGCCTCCAGCTTTCATCCAGACCACACCACACGATCCATTGTCTACAGCCAAGCTCTACGATACAACTGCATTTGCTTCAACCCCTCAGACAGAGACAAACACCTACAAGATCGCTATCAAGCATTCTTACAACTACAATACCCACCTGTTGAAGTGAAGAAACAGATTGACAGAGCCAGAAGAGTACCCAGAAGCCACCTACTACAGGACAGGCCCAACAAAGGAAATAACAGAATGCCACTAGCCATCATCTTCTGCCCCCAACTAAAACCTCTCCAACGCATCATCAAGGAGCTACAACCTATCCTGAAGGATGACCCATCACTCTCACAGATCTTGGGAGACAGGCCAGTCCTTGCTTACAGACAGCCCCCCAACCTGAAGCAAATACTCACCAGCAACCACACACCACACAACAGAACCACTAACCCAAGAACCTATCCTTGCAACAAAGTCCGTTGCCAACTGTGTCCACATATCTATTCAGGGGACACCATCATAGGGTCTAATCACATCAGCCACACTATCAGAGGCTCGTTCACCTGCACATCTACCAATGTGATATATGCCATCATGTGCCAGCAATGCCCCTCTGCCATGTACATTGGTCAAACTGGACAGTCTCTACGTAAAAGAATCAATGGACACAAATCAGACATCAAGAATTATAACATTATTAAACCAGTCGGAGAACACTTCAATCTCTTTGGTCACTTGATTACAGACCTAAAAGTGGCAATTCTTCAACAAAAAAACTTCAAAAACAGAATCCAATGAGAGACTGCTAAATTGGAATTAATTTGCAAACTGGATACAACTAATTTAGGCTTGAATAAAGACTGGGAGTGGATGGGTCATTAAACAGTAAATCTATTTCCCCCCCCCCTCCCGTTCCTCAGACATTCTTGTGAATTGCTGGAAATGTCCCACCTTGATTATCACTACAAAAGGTCCGTCCCCCCTGCTGGTAATAGCTCACCTTAAGTGATCACTCTCATTACAGTGTGTATGGTAACACACATTATTTCATGTTCTCTATGTATATAAATCTCCCCACTGTATTTTCCACTGAATGCATCTGATGAAGTGAGCTGTAGCTCACAAAAGCTTATGCTCAAATAAATTTGTTAGTCTCTAAGGTGCCATAAGTACTCCTTTTCTTTTTGTGGATACAGACTAACACGGCTGCTACTCTGAAACAAGGGATTCTAAAGAATCTTTGTATCTAATCCCAAGAAATTCTAAATAGGAATCACATTCTGTAGTGTGTTAGGCAGATTTTTTTCCCAAAACTTCAACATTTTTTCTGACAAATTGATCCGTTGCTCAGTGAATGCATTATTGTTCTTCTAAATCTGCAGTTAAAAAATTGTCTGATTTAGCTGCACAACAGCTTTATTATTTTTGTTGGTATGGTGGTTTGGAACAAATTACCCAAGTGTATGAAAATACTGTTTAAATATTAACAATAATATTTTTGGAATGACTTATACGTTCCAATTTTGGGATAAACAGTATTTCACTGCTCAGATTAGTGCCTTTAAAAGCAGAAGGGCATCAAATTACACCAAGTTATGCTTCCTGGAAGTTAGTTAACAGATCAGATCATAAATGACATCTGTACTAGCCACTTGCTTGCATTATAAGAATGTTGCCAACTTAGTTAAGGCCCAAAATTTAGGTTTTGTTTTAAAAAAAGGTTTTAGAAACCACACAGATAAGAAATTATTTCTTTTACAATTTTTCAAAATATTTTTATATTTGAACATTTTCCTGGAGTGTTTTTTGAATCTGATCACAACAGTACTATGCACTACAAGAGGATCAGAAAGTAAACCGAACTTGGACCACCACAATGAAATTGACCAATTGTGTTACAACTGTCCAAGTAAATGTTAAAAGCAGGAAGGAAACAAAATAAATGATGAAAATTAAATGTTATTTAAAAAATTCTTTCAATTTTCAATCTTCTCCAGTGGTATTAAAAAGATAGGCAAGGACATTTTACAAACACATGTATTAATCTTGCCAGTATCTTTTTAAATACAAACTATGGTTCCAGCTCTGTAAGTATTCCATGCAGGTGGATGCCTTTGTCAGACAACACAGACTTAGGTCCCAGCAACATGCAGATGACACACAGCTCTAGCTACCCATCACCACATATGACACACCAGTACTACCAAGACGGTCCAGTGTTTGGATGAGATCAGCTCTTGGATGAAGAACAGCTGGCTAAAATTGAACCTGAGTATGGCAAAGGATCAGCTCTTTCCTCTCCCTCCCAGTGCCTCCGGCACACCAGGGAACAGCTGTTCAGTGGCATGCAGGAGGCATTGGGAGGGAGGGGGAGGAGCGGGGACAGGTCACACTTGGGGGAGGGGGCAGAAAGAGGCAGGACACGGATGGATCAGGGGTGGAAAGAGGTGGGGAGGGGGTGGGGTTTTGGGGAAGGGGTGGAGTGGGGGCAGGGCCTGGGGCTGAGCAGGGGCTTTGGGGGTCTGCAAAAAAAAATTAATCAAAACAGGAGTCCTTGGGTTGCTAAAATTTGAGAACCACTGTCCTAGAGCATACCTTTTAGGGAAAAAATCCAATCCTAATTTTAAAATTGTCAGTGATGGAAAATCCACCACAATCCTTGATAAATTGCTCCAATGACTAATTACCCTCACTGTCAAAAATGTGCACCTTACTTCTAGTCTGAATTTGACTAGCTTCAACTTCCAGCCATTGGATCATGTAATACCTTTCCCTGATGAACTGATGAGCCCATTATAAAATATTTGTTCTCTGTATAAGTACTTATAGACTGTAATCAAGTCATCCCTTAACCTTCTCTTTCTTAAGCTAAATAGATTGAGCTCCTTGAACCTAACACTACAAAGCAGATTTTCTAATCCGTCAGTCATTCTTGTGGCTCTTATCTGAGCCCTCTTCCATCTGTCAATATCCTTCTTTAATTCTGGACACCAGAACTAGATGCAGTATTCCAGCAAGAGTCATACCAGTGCCACATACACAGGTAAAATAAACTCTTTACTCTAATTCAAGATTTCCCTGTTTATGCATCCAAGGATCACTTTCACCCCTTTGCCCACAGTGTTGCACTGGGAGTTCATGTTCAGCTGATTATCCAACATTACCCCAAAATCTTTTTCCGAGTCACGGCTTCGCAGGTTAGAGTCCCCCATCCTGTAAGTATGGCCTACATTCTTTATTCCTAGATGTACAGAGGCAAGAGATAACATCAGCATTCTTCATAGCTACAGATAGATGAGGATGGGCAGGCAGTGGCCACCACAGAGAAGACGACTGGGAGGAATTCCACACAGCTAGAAGTTTCCAATCCATACCAGGTCCTCAATGTGGAAACTGTGGAAGGTACTTCTCAAGAACTGGCTGATCCAAGGGAACAGAGAGACGTATGGGACATACCTGTGGACGGCAGCTCAGCCAAACTTCTAAGAAAACCAAGCTTGCCCACAAAGAGTTCCCCAACCATCTAAAGAAGACAGACAATCTTTGTTGGGTATTCAATTCTCAGAAATATTGGAAGAGCTCTCTGCATAGGCCAACTGCACAGTGTACTGTCTTTCTGAAGCCAAGATACAAGATACCACTCTAAGATTGGATAGGCTTCTGAAGTTGATGGGCAAAGATTGATGGGTGATGGTTCACACCTGCACTAATGACACTGCACTGTGTGGTATCTCGCAGATAATAGATGACCTCAGGAAATTTGGAAGTGGGCTGAAGAAGAAGATTGTCAAGCAATGTTCTTAGAGATCCTTCCTGTCTCAGGAGTAAGAAGATTTTGGAAGGGAACTGCTGGCTGGGGAAGTGGCGTACAATGGAAAGTTTAGTTTTGTAGCACACTGGTCCACCTTCTATGGCAGTGGTCCACAAAGTGCGGGACTCTCCCCCCTAAGGGGGCAAGGAGGAACGTTTTGGTGGGCCCCAGGCCCCGCTCCACCCTCAGCTCTGCTCTGGCCCCACACCCGGCCGCGGCTCTGCTCCCAGCCCCAGTCCTGCCTCCAGCCTTGGCCCCTGACTGCGGCGCGGCCACGGCTTCCACTCCTGGTCCTGGCTCCAGCTGTGGTTCTGCTCCTGGCCTCGCCCCCAGGCCGTGGCTGCACTCTGAGCCCCGGCTCCAGCTCCACTCCAGGCCCCGGCTCCGCCCCAGCCATGGCTCTACTCCCAGACCCCAGCTCAGCCTCAGCTTCGCTCTCAGCTCAGCCCCGGCGCCGCCTCCAGCCTTGGCTCCCAGCCCCGGCTCCGCTCTTGGCCCCCGCCTCATCCCTGCCCCCAGCTTCGGCCTCCAGCAACGGCTTCGCTTTGGGACCCAGCCTCATCTCTGCCCCCAGTCTTGGCTCTGCTCCCATGCCCTGCCTCGGCCCCTGGCTGAAGCTCTGTTCCCAGAGGTGGATGGGGTAAGAGGGGCGTGACTGAAATGTTTGGGAACTACTGTTCTATGGGGAAAGGGAGCTATATAGTTTGGATGGCCTCAGCCTCAGCAGGAGGGAACAAATCTCCTCAAGGAGAGGAATAGTCAGGAGGGGAGTTCAATAACAAAATGGGAGGGTAAAAAGAGGGAAGATATGAGCATTCATTTTAGCTCAGAATCAAGATGTTATGAACAAAATTAATCAAGGACCCAACGGACACAAAGAGAAGAAATTCTTGAGTTACCTATATACCAATGCTAGGAGCCTGGGTAACAAACAAGAGGAATTGGAACTCATTCATGGGCATAAATTCAATTTAGTAGGTATTACTGAAACCTGGTGGGATGATTTGCACAATTGGAATGTTCAAATCAATAGTTATAACCTATTTAGGAAGGACTGAGTGGGCAAAAGGAGAGAAGTGTCACTCTATGTCAAAAATGGCATTACCTCTTTCCGATTCGCTGATAACTAGGAATAGAATGATCTTGAATACTTATGGCTCAATGTCCTAAGAGATAAAGCACGAGATGGATTATTAGTTAGTGTCTGCCACAAACCACCAAATCATACTAGGGAACAGGATGACTGCTTCTGTAGGCATGTATCTATAATATGGAGGAAAAAAAGCTGCGTGATCATGGGGGACTTCAGTTGAGTGACATCTGCTGGAGGACTCATACTGCCAGTAGTAAAAATCCTTGAATTTCTTAATATTATAGATGACTATTTCCTAACACAAAACAAATGTTGCAACATAGCAGAATTTTATATTAGATCTTGTCGTTATAGATAAAGAGGAACTGATCAGAGAACTAAAAACTAATGCTGGCTTAGGTACAATTGATCATGACTTGATCACACACTTTTAATGTGCAAACACAATAAAGTCCAAACCAGGATGTATATATAGATATAGATATCTATATCTATACACGCACACATGCACTCATACACACATAAACCTGGTGCTTTAAAAGGACTCCAGTTTCACAAAGCTGAAAACAATTATAAGAAAAATCAACTCTGAAGAAGAATTTAATCAGAAAAAAGTCAGTGACAGTGGAGAAATGTTTTAGAACATTT
Organism: Lepidochelys olivacea; assembly: GCF_965140295.1. NCBI lineage: Eukaryota > Metazoa > Chordata > Testudines > Cheloniidae > Lepidochelys > Lepidochelys olivacea. The sequence goes on from NC_140415.1 coordinate 29,145,454, forward strand.
TACAAGATGCCCAAAAAAGCTAGGAAGATGGCCATATTGGTTAAATAAATGACCCGGTTTAGAGGGGACGTGAAGATACCTATAAAAATAATAATATATAATAAATGAAAGGAAGGGGAAGTTGTTAGAAATGAATGTAAATCAGGAGCTAGGAATTGTAGAAAATTGATAATGGAAGCAAACAGACATAAGGAGAAATCTATAGCCAACAGAGTTATGGACAAAAAGGAAGTTTTTTACATATATTAGGAGGGAAAAAGAATCCTGACAATGGTATCGGTCCATTACTAGATGGACATGGTAGAATTATCAATACTTCTGTAATGCAGAACAGGCAGAAGTGTTCAATAAATATTTCTTTTCTGTGTTTGGGGAAAAACAGATTATGTAGTCTCATCATATGAGAACAATAATACTCTTTCCACTACACTAGTAGCTCAGGAGGATGTTCAACAGCAGCTACTGAAGCTGAACATTTTAAAACCAGAAGGTCCAGATAACTTGCACTCAAGAGTTTAAAAAGAGCTGGCTGAGGATCTCACTGGACCATTGACGTTGATTTTCAGAAGGTCTTGGGCTAGTTTCAGAAGACTTGAAGAAAGCTAATGTTATGCCAATATTTAAAAAGAATAAATGGGATGGATTGACTAATTATAGTCCTGTCAGTCAGACACACTTCAAAACCAGTTGTATCTTTGCTAATTGTCAGCTTTTATAACTCCTCATATGTGACTATCTGCATTTTTAGGTGCATATATACCTTGGTAAACCTGGCTCTAAGTATATTTGAAGGTATGTTAGGTGCCCCTTCTTGCCTCCTACAGGCATTGAATAATGCAAAGAGTTAAGTGGAATTTCAGAGAAGCAATTTGTTGTACAAAATCAAGAGGAAAATAATTGACTATGAAGTGTAGCCGGATATGAAAGGAAAAATAAATGTCCACTTCTTTGATCCATTAATGTAAAACAAATTATGAGTGTGCTTCATTAGAAACATTCAGTAATTTCAAAAGAAAGCTATTTATGGATCCTAATGTCTACTTCACTGAAACAAAAGGACCATTTCTAATTAATACAGAGGCCTACTCCTTTGTTTCAACAGAGCCTTTCTAATGTAACATATAATGTGCATAGAGATGTGAGCCAAATAATTCAGTATATTTGATGCGTTACCCAAGGGAATTCATGAAGAAAAATTACATAAGCTGTAAAGGGTGTGTCTTGAAACTACTAAAGAACAGAAAGCCACAATTAAAGAAGGACTAAACCTTCAGTATCTATGCACAATCGGATGCCATCTTGGTGTTATTTCACTACAAATGGCCTTTATATATTTGATTATTAATAAACTTCCACATTTTTGAGGAGTCAAACATTCTCCAGCCCAGGAAAAACAAAACATGACAACATCCAAAGAGGGTGAGAGGGATTATCATCACATCCCCATTCAAATAGTGTTCAGGTTTTTGTTTTTCTTTTGTTTTGCCTTTATTTACTTTTTTTTTTTTTTTTTACTGGAAACAGTCAATTATAATATTATAGATTCTAACAATGAATAAAGCATATTTCCCATAAAATAAACAACAATTAATTTACTACAGCACCATGGGGTTTTTGGGTTTTTTTGTCCTTTTTCTTTACTGCCCACTAGCCTCTGTTTTTTTCTTCTATATTTTTCAATAGCCACATTTTCCTTCAGAGTATTTTCCCCTTTTAACTGTTTATTCTCTTAATCTTTAATCCTCTCTCTTTTCTGATGTGGACTTTCTTCCTCTTACGTGCAGTGTTCTCTCTCCTGTCTTTGTCTCATTCCACCCATTGGTCCTTTCCCCTCTCCAATCACCAGCCTTTTGGTTCTTTTCCCAATAGGGCACTATGACAAAACATGATATATATGCTTAATTTCTAAAATAGTATTTGAGGATTCATGGAGATGGGAGTGGGGAAGAGGTGGTTTTTGGTCATCATATACTCCCAAACAATAGGGAAAAATACCTTCTCCGGGAAATCTGAATGGATAGTAAGAGTCAACAAATACAGCAATTCCAACATAATACCAGAACTATTCACCTTTGGTTACTGGGTCCAGATTTTACTAAGGCCTCTGCTATGAGCAAGTATGTACCCAAAGTATTAATACAACTGATCTGAGAGAAAACAGAATGTCTCCTTGGGAAATATACTCCAGGCACACACAGGCCATTGTGAATCTGTCAATTGCCTTCTTCTCTGTACACCATTAGAAAGTAGGAATATGTATATTTTTAAAAGGCCAGGGAGAAAGCCTAAGTGGAGAGAGGAGAACATACTGTTGGCGCCAAACCAGGGAATCAGTCAAACACTAGGGTTTGGTTTCTGTAAACATATAACATGGTTTCTCCTGGTCCTCCACCTCATCTGCTGGGCTGCAGTCATTTCCTGAAATCAGTGAAATACTAGAACATATCTGATATATTCGGCAGCACAGCAGGTATGTTCTACTGTGGTGTGCCTACATTCAGAAGCAGTCTGGCAGTTAACATTGTTTTAAAAGGTAAGGAGCAAAAAGAAACAAATCAACCATGTGAACGGGAAAAAAACCTAAAACATCTTAAATGAAAAACAGAAAATGGCATAACAAAAGCTTAAATGAAAAGTAAAAAAAGGTAAAAGGATATTGAACCCACATTTTATCTTCTCTCCCTCTAACTGACTCCTCATTTCCAATTCAAAAATTCACTGAATGTATGTTACAAAAAGATGGGAAAAAGACAGTTACCTTTTCTGTAACTGGTGTTCTTCGAGATGTGTTGCTCATGTCTATTCCACAACAGGTGTGCGTGCTCACCACGTGCACCGGTGCCGGAAGTTTTTCCCCCAAGCAGTACCCATAGGGGGGAGCACCCCCGGCAACCTCTGGGGTGGCACCTGCCTGGCGTGGTATAAGGGGAGCTGCACACTCCCCCCACCCTCAGTTCCTTCTTTCCAGACAACTCCAACAGAGGGGAAGGAGCGTGGGATGTGGAATAAACATGAGCTACACATCTCGAAGAACATCAGTTACGGAAAAACTGTCTTTTCCTCTTTGAGTGATTGCTCATGTGTATTCCACAATAGGTGATTCCAAGCTATATCTGTTGGAGGTGGGTAGGAATTCACAAGTTCCCAGGACAGAGGACAGCCCTGCCAAACCCAGTGTCATCCCTGGTTTGGGGGATGATCGCACAGTGTGAAGTGAACGTGTGAACCGAAGACCACGTGGCGGCCCTACAAATGTCCTGGATGGGGACGTGGGCCACGAAGGTAGCTGAAGAGGCCTGCACCCGAGTTGAGTGTGCCCTCACAATGGGTGGTGGGAGGACACCCACCAGCTCATAACATGAACAGATACACAAAGTGATCCAATTGGAAAGCCGCTGAAAGCCTCAGCCGAGGCGATAAACAGCTGCGAGGACTTTCTGAACGGCTTGGTCTGCTTGAGGTAGAAAGCCAGAGCCCTCCACACATCGAGCGTTTGGAGATGGCACTCCTCACTGGACGTGTGAGGCTGGGGGCAGAGGACCAGTAGAAAAATGTCCTGACCCATTTGGTAGGTGGAGACCACCTTCTGGAGGAAAACGGGGTGTGGGCGGAGCTGGACCTTGTCCTTATGAAAGACCGTGTATGGAAGCTCGGAGGTCAGGGCCTTAAGCTCCAAGACTTGCCTGGCCGACGTGATTGCAACCAGGAAGGCCACCTTCCATGAGAGGTGAAACCAGGAGCACGTGGCCAGGGGTTCAAATGGGGGCCCCGTGAGATGAGCCAACAACAGGTTTAGGTCCCACTGCGGGACCAGGGGGTCTAGAATATGGAAAAAGATGGTCCAAACCCTTAAGGAACCGGTCAGTCATAGCATGAGAAAATACCATGTGCCCTTGCACCAGTGGATGGAAGGCCGATATGGCTGCCAGGTGCACCTTGACTGACAAGGGCACCAGACCCTGGGCCCTCAGGTGGAGGAGGTAATCAAGGATAAGATGGATCGGGGCAGTCACCGGGGAGACACCCTGGTCCGCCACCCACCTAGAAAACCGGGACCACTTCGCCAAATAAGCGCGGCAAGTGGAGAGCCATCTACTTTCGAGGAGGACGCGCTGAACCTGCTCTGAGCACATCTCTTCCTCTCCACCTAACCACTGAGCAGCCATGCCATAAGGTGAAGAGCAACCAGGTTGGGTGGAGGAGGCGGCCCTGGTCCTGAGAGAGCAGGTCCAGGCGGAGCGGCAACGGCCACGGCAGAGCTACCACCAGGCCCGTGAGGGTCCCGTACCAATGCTGCCTGGGCCATGCCAAGGCAATCAGGAAGACCCTGGTCTTGACCGTCTTTATCTTCTCCAGCACCCTGCTGATTAGAGGGAATGGGGGAAAGGCTTAGAGAAGCCAGCCTGACCAGGACTGGAGAAAGGCATCAGAGAGAGCACCCCTCTCCAAGCCCCGCCTCCGGAGCAGAACTGGGAGCATCGCCGGTTCTGCTGAGTTGCGAACAGGTCCACCTGAGGAGTTCCCCACCTTTTGAAGAGCCGGTGGGCCACTTCCGGGTGGAGGGACCACTCGTATTGCGAGGAAAAGTCCCTGCTCAAGCGATCCATCCTCTCATTCCAGGTGCCCGGTAGGTGGAAGGCCTTCAGGTGGAGGTCATGGGCTATACAGAAGTCCCACAGCCTGAGGGCTTCGCAGCAGAGGATCAGGCTCCGCTTTACCTGTTGATATAGAACATCGAGGCCAAGTTGTCCGTGAGGACCCTGACCTCCAGGTGCGAGCAAAAGGCCATACACGCCAGCCGCACCACCCTGAACTCCTTGATGTTTATATGTAAGATCAGGTCTTGAGCCGACCACAGGCCTTGGGTCTGAAAGTTCCCCATATGGGGCCCCCAACCCTGTCCCTGAACGGGACCCCTTGGAGCATGTTGTTTGGGGCAGACCACCACCATCATAGGGAGGTGATCACAGAGTCTGGCACGGTGAGGACCTTGTCCATCCTGTCAGTGGCCTGCGAGAACTTCGAGGCCAACCAGAGCTGGAGGGGGCCTCATCCTGAGTCTGGCATAACGGACCACATATGTGCACACCGACATGTGACCCAAGAGTTGTAGGCAAACCCTGGCTGTTGTCACCAGTAACCTCGTGACCTAGTCGATGAGACCTTTCAGGGTCTCAAATCTGTCTGGCGGGAGAGAGGCCCTGGCCGACACTGCGTCGAAGAGCGCCCCAATGAACTCTGTGCATTGGACTGGGACTAACGTGGACTTGGTGTTTACCAACAGGCCCAAGGCAATGCCCATGGACAGGAGGAGCACCACGTAATCCCTCACCTGCGACCGGGAGGTGCCCTTGACAAGCCAATCGTCCAGATAGGGAAATATCTGGACCCCCTGCCATCTGAGGTAGGCCGCTACCACCGACATGCATTTTGTAAACACCCTGGGGGTACTGGACAGACCAAACGGGAGGACCGTGAATTGGTAATGATTCTGTCTCACCACGAAATGGAGGAAGCGCCTGTGCACCTCGAATATGTGGATGTGGAAGTACGCGTCCTGTAGACTGAGGGCAGCGTACCAGTCCCCGGGTTCCAGGGAGGGGATGATGGAGGCCAGGGAGACCATGCGGAACTTGAGCTTCACCATGTGCTGGTTCAGATCTGGGAGGTCCAGGATGGGCCTGAGCCTCCCTTTGGCCTTCGGGATAAGGAAATAACGGGAGTAATATCCCTTGCCCATGAACTCCTCAGGCACCGCCTCTATCACTCCTAGACCTAGGAGCTGCCCCACCTCCTGCTCGAGCAGAGCTTTGTGCGAGGTGTCCCCCAAGGGGGACGGGGCGGTGAAGAACTAAACTGGAGGGTGTAACCCCGGGAGATGGTGTTGAGGACCCATCGGTCCGAGGTTAGCCATAACCATTCCAGGAGGAAAGCACACAGCCAGTTGGAGAAGGGAAGTTTTATTGGGAATGGATCCCTGATGAGGATTGGTGGGGTGCCCCCGAGCGTCCCATCAAAAACTCCTTTTCCCCGCCTGCTTGCCCTTGGAGGACCCAGGCTGGGGAGCAAGCTGAGACTGCCTTTGAGGGCATCTCTTATAGCCCCGCTGCTTCTTATGGGTGGCCTCGTACTTCAGGAGGGCAGCCTGGGCGGGAGTCTGCTGCAGCTGGAACTTAGGTTTTGCCGGAGCTGGGACATAGAGGCCCAGAGTTGGAGGGTCGTGAGGGAGTCTTTCATGCCATGCAGCCTTGTATCTGTTTCCTCTGAAAACAGAGCTTTCCCATCAAACGGGAGATCCCGCATGGAAGACTGCGCCTCGCTGGACAGCCCAGAGAGCAGGAACCATGACACCCATTTCATGGACACAGCAGAGGCCATTGATTGTGCGACCATGTCTGCAGCATCCGAGGCTGGCTGCAGGGACGCCCTCGTGGCCGCTGCCCCTTCCTCAACTAGCACCTTGAACTCTTTCCTATCACTCTCCTGGAGGGAGTCCTCAAACTTGGGCAGGGAGCCCCACAGATTGAATTTGTACCGGCCCAGGAGAGCCTGATGGTTTGCCACTTGTAACTGGAAGCTCGAAGATGAATAAACTTTCCTTCTGAAGGAGTCCAGTCTCCAAGTGTCTTTGTTCTTTGGGGTCAGGGCTGGCTGACCCTGCCATTCCATGTGCTTGACCGACTCGACAACCAGGGAGTTGGGCACCGGGTGGGTATACAAGTACTCATGCCCCTTAGTGGGTACAAAGTACTTGCATTCTGCCTTTTTAGAGATGGGGGCCATCGAGGCCGGTATTTGCCACAGGAAATTTGAAATCTTAGCCACCCCTTCATGGAGAGGCAAAGCCACCCTACCGATGGTGACAACACGTTAAACCGGGAGTCTGAGGGTTCCTCCATCTCCTCTGCCTGGAGATGGAGGCTTGCTACCACCCTCTTTAAGAGTTCTTGGTGGGCCTCTTGCGGGATAGAGGCGGGCGGGGCCACAATCGCCTCCTCCTGCTGTCAGCAAGAGGCCAGCACCAGAGGATCCACCACCTGGCTGGACTCTGGGCACAGTGCCGAAGACACATGTCCCACCACCTCCTTTCTCGGGGGTCTGGAGAAGGAGGCCGATGGTGCCTCCGAAGCTCCGGCCACGGAGCAAGCTCCCACCAGGGGCTGCGCCGGAGGCCACGGTGCCCACTGCTACCATGGGCTGGCCACAACGCTCGGTGCCACTGCACCTGCTGTGGCACCGGCAGGGCCGGCTGTTCAGGTTGGCTGGCCTGGCCCATTGAAGGATGGCTACGAATGGAGATTGGGCTGGCATAAGATCTGCTGCTGTCTCTGGACTGGGAGGAGCGGTGGTGCCGGGATCTATGATGGCCATGGGACCGCGATCTTGACGTGGAGGATCGGTACCGGCAGTAACAGCTGCTCCGCGAATGGCCTCGACAGGCAGACCTACAACGGTGAAATGCTGGCGATCGATCCCCGGGTCTGCGATGTCTTGGCGGAGACTTGGAGCGGGAGTCTGAGCAGGAACGGTGTCGACGACCGTGCCATGATTGACTGTGGTACTCTCTCCAAGACAAGGACCGATGGCGATGCCCGCCACAGTCCCGCTGATACTCGTTCCTTGAGGACAAGCGGTGCTGTGAGTCCCGGCCAGACGGAACCCATCCAGACAGTCTGGTCAGCGTCGAGGGCTATCCACCTGGACTCTGCCCCGAGCGACTGCTGGGCAGTGATCGGCATCAGGAACGTTCCTTGACCGAGATGGGTACCAGGCCAGAGGCGACTGCGGAGATCCCAGCGGAGGCTTCCCTCTGGAGCGCGGGGCCGACACTGGAGGTGCTCCGGGCACCAGCATGGACATAATGCCCCGGGCTGCCTGGAGGGCTTCAGGCATGGATGGCATCCAGACATCTGGAGAGGCCTGTTCTGAAGGGGCCGGGCTACTCCGCTCAACGTGAGTCAGAGGCCTGGGGCCTGGTGGGGATCGAGGACTGCCCGACTTGGGCCTAGCCTCTGTCCCAGACTTCCCTCGGTGCCGCTGAGAAGAGGGAGTCTTTCTGGCCCTCTTGGCATGCCCCGGGGATGGGCAGCGATGCCGACTGGTCGATGGCACCGGAGGGTTGCTGCGTACTGACGCCACGGTGCCGGGTACCGATTCGGAGCAGCTTGCTGGGGTCGGGGTCAGCGCCGACTCCATGAGGATGGCCCGGAGCCTAATGTCACTTTCTCTTTTGGTCCAAGGCTTAAAGGCCTTGCAAATCTTGCACCTTTTGCTGATATGGGTTTCTCCCGAGCAGCGCAAACAGTCTGCATGCGGGTCACTTCTTGGCATAGAACACCTACAAGAACCGCACAACTTAAACCCCGGGGTGCGGGGCATGCCCCAGCCCAGGCTCACTGACTAACTAAACTAACTTAACAGCTAAATAACTACAGGTACTAACGCTGAATGAATGAACAGTTCTGGGGACGAGCTATAGCAAAGCTGGAGCAGAGCAGTTCCGACACACCTTCACTGGCGGCAAGAAGGAACTGAAGATGCGGGGAGTGCGCAGCTCCCCTTATACCGCGCCAGGCAGGCGCCGCTCCAGGGGTCGCTCCCCCCTATGGGTACTGCTAGGGGAAAAACGTCCGGCACCGGTGCACGTGGCGAGCACGCACACCTATTGTGGAATACACATGAGCAATAACTCGAAGAAGAATCTTATTTTTCTACTTAGGCAAGAGGGGGACACAAGCACATGGACATGCATAAAATAATGGTGTCCAGTAACTTTGCCACTGAAGCCATACAAAAAGTAAGTCACTGTGAGGTCAGCAGTTTTCTTAGTCCACACAGCTGATACTGCTACTAACTGGGTGAAACCTTACTATGGGCTGAGATACAATCTAGTTCAAAATGGTGAGTGAATATGTTCTTTATTTAAGGTAGTTGTATGAGACATTGAAGGACCATACCTAAAACATGGACTAATACAGTCTGCCAGAAACCAGCACCATGTGTGGTTGCGGGGGCGGGGGGCACTTGGTATTACAGTTAGGTGTGTGTACAGGTGCAGGTGTGTGACTGAACACACAGGAACTGAGAAGAGACAAGAACAAAGCAAGAGGCAGAAGCAACAAAACAAGAAAGCCAAGAAGTAGCCTGTGCTCAGTATGACCCTGGGGAAAACTGGAGAGTTTTGGGTCTGTTGGCTAAAGAGGTCTGGAGCTATAAACTAAGAAACTGCTCCTTTTGTTCGTAGTTCCTCCTGCCTTTGGAGAAGCAGAGCTTTGTACTTTCCTTCTAAATAAACAAGATTGCATCAAAGAGAATACCAGACTCCATAAATTTCTACTTCTAACTGGAAAGTCCCCATGGCCCCAAAATTTCACTAGCCGCTTGAACAGAAAAGGGACATTACATATCAAAGTTTCAGTGCTGTGTTGGTGGTTGCTGGAGCCTTAACCCATCAAAACAGCCCTGAAACAGAGCCTGGATGGTTGAGACCAATGAATGTATTTGACTAAACGCATTTTCCTCCAAAGTTTGTCTGTGCCAGTAAGTGGACACCAAAATATGGGGCATGTATTTCATATACCATATATTCTTTTTTTGAAGGGGGGGTGAGAAAAAAGGAAGGAGGTGGCAATAAACTAATTCTTCAGTAAGATCATATGGATTATTAATGGCAGATTCGGAGATCTTTACTTACCTGGAGTAATGATAATAAATATAATTTTTTAATGTCTGAATTTAAAATTTACATTCAGACGTTGAATTCATACCTGGACAGAGATGTTATTATGGCACACTTGGCAAGGGTAAAAATACTCTAACCTGTAGAAGATTCCCTGTTATGCTGAAAGAGGAGAAAGGGATCTATCCCTGAGCCTATAACAAGCAATATTTCTTCAATTCAGTGGCTCATGTGCAGTTGCACTCTCCTTTTACATACACAAGTGGTGACAGGGTTTTAGGCATAATCTGTTTAAGACTACAATATAACTTTGGATTTCTAAATTAACAAAGAATTTTCATGAGTTACCTGTGATTTCATTTCATAAAGTGCAGCATCTTCTGGAGTTAACTGAAGTGCTTCATCCCATTTGTGAACAGCTTCCCAGTACCTGTAGTTATTAAAACAATATTATGTTCTCACTATGTTTATGAATCGTTTAGACTGGGTATTTCAATTGATATCATCCTCACCACCAAAGTATTGGCGCATCTTACAAATATTAATATTTGTAATATCTCAAAACACCCCACAATACAGGGAACTATTACCTCCATTTTACAGATGGGAGAACTGAGGCACCGAGAGATTAAGAAGTAGGTGTTCAAGTGCTCAGGTCTGACAACCGGAGCCAGATTTTTTACAAATGCTCTGAACCCAACAGCTTCCACTTATGTACAGTTACAAAACAGATCAGGACTCAACATGCTAGGCTCATTTGGAAAAAATAACTACTTATTCTGATGCCTAAAAGATGAGCTCTCTTGAAAATCTGACCCTGATTGTGGGTGCCGAGCGCTTCTGAAAATCTCAGTGACTTGCCACAGGCTCCATAGTAAGCCCTTGGCAGAACTGAGAACTGGAACCAGATCTCCTGAATCTCAGCCCAATTCCTTAATTTCAAAACCATCCTCCTTCTCTGTCCCTTGATTTGGGATTAAATAGTAGCAAATCTCTTTTAATCACAACCAAAGAAAAAAACATCCCATCTGATCACTCTTGACATAGATCTCCTTTTAAAATTCTTTCCAGTCTAAGAAGCCTACTAAAATTTGGCTATCCATTTTATTTTTTCTACTGCAACTAAAGAGATACTCAATGTATAATCACTACATTGCATCTAATCATAATCCCTATTTTTTTAAAAGATCATATTAAAAAGTAAATCAAATTATCTTTCTTTAATTTCAAATATAACAGAATATTCTGTGTAAACCGGAGCACTGACTATGGTCTTAAAATTTAAAGATTCAGTCATCAACGTGACTGGGAAAATATTTGACTACTAGGCATTAGATTGTCCTCCAACAGTGAACATGGAAAGAAGCAGACTGAAAATGAAAAAGGCTAAGGCTTTATCTATTAGACAAGTACTACTTAAGCTAAATTGATATATTTAAGATTTTAAATTGGTTTAAGTGTGTTTACATTAGGGGTTTCCACAAGTGTAATGAGACAGAATTTACATTAATTTCATTACACCAGTGCAATTTTTCTAACTTAGACAAGGCCTGAGATAAATACTAGGAATGCTGTTGGATGGGGCTCCACATATTCTCTGATCCCATGGCTGCAAAATCCACCCCCCCACACACACCCCGAACCCTTCATCCCTCACCCCCACATCCCAACCCTCTGCCCCAGCCCTGAGCCCCTCCCACACCCAAACTTCTCATCCCCAGCTCCGTTGGGTTACGGGCATCAACAATTTTCTTCAAGTGGGTCCTCAGAAAAAAAAGTTTGAAAACCACTGGTATAGACAACTGATTCATACATGTCCTGATCCACTGCCTGCTTAAGTTAATGGGAGTCTTTCCATTGACTTCTATAAGTTTTGATCAGGCCTATACTGTGTAAACTTTAACTGAATGTATCTATTTTAAATATACAGCCAAATTAGCCATGTATACATGCATGAACAGTGCAGCCTACCTTTCTCATGGATCAGTGTTAAAAATATCACACATTTTTACACCAATAAACTATTGTGCCTGTTAAATGCAATTTTCAAATGCACATAAAGTGATCAAATCATGATTTTTTCCACTGCATTCAAAGGCACTTGTCCTCAAGGAGGGCTTTCTCTCTGATAAATTTCAGCTTTTAACTCAGTTGCTTAGGTGCTAGACCTATTAAAATTAGTCACAAGATATATATACTGCAACTTTTTATGTAATATGTATAAAACTGGAAAAATTTTACACACACACACATTTTTCATACTCAAAATAGCTTTCAGGTGTTTTTATCCTATCTTTCTTAAAAAAAAGAAAAACAAAAAAACTCTCTCTGGCAGGGACCAGGTCTGGAAAATTTCAGCCCAATAGATGAAGATTTCAGAACTTTATGAGTGACAGAAAACAGGTCATAATGGAAACCCCTTGGGCAATCTTAAACTATGATTGTCACTAGTGCTTCAGCTATAATTACTCTTTTAAAAAAGTTTACAGATGAAAATGGCTGACAACTATGTTTAGAATTCAAGTTAAATATAAGCCAAAGGGATGTTTCAATGTGTTTTCACATTTTCTCAAAGTTAAACCACCAACTTAGTATTTATGACCTCACTTCATTCTTAGTAGACAGGTGTCCACATTTCAGAAAACATCATTATAATTGCTGGCAATCTCAGCCGGGGTCGCAAGATGTCTTTTAGACTGTCAACACTTTGGGGCAGGGACTGTCATTTGCTATAGGTTTGTACGATGTTTAGCACAGCACTATCACAATATAAATGTTAAATAGCAAAAAGGATTAGATAAGCATGGAAATCCCTCAGTTCAATCATGAGTAAGGCTGTGAGTTTGTCATGGGGGTCACAGAACTTCCGTGACTTCTGTAGCGGCCAGCGTGCCTGGCCCTGGAAAGCTCAGGCAGCCCCTGCACCAGTCGCACCGGCCGCTGCTGGGGCAGTCTTGGGTCACTGTGCACGCCCCTAGCCAGTAGCAGCAGAGTTTGGGTGTGGGAGAGGGCAGGAGGTGAGGCACGGGATGGGGTGAGGCGAGCTCTGAGTGGCACTTACCTGGGGGGGCTCCCCAGAAGCAGTGACATCCCCCTCACTCAGCTCCCAGGAGGAGGCATGGACAGGCAGCTCTGCACGCTGCCTCCACCTGCAGGCACTGCCCCCGTAGCTCCCATTGGCCATGGTTCCTGGCCAATATGAGCTGCAAAGCCAGAGCTCTGGGCAGAGGCAGCATGCAGAGATGCCTGGCCATGCCTCTGCCTAGGAGCTGGGCAAGGAGGATGTCGCTGCTTCTGGGGAGGCACAGAGCCAAGGGGTGCTCTCCCAGCTATTGGGACAGAATGATGAGCATTAATTTCATTAGCACTGCTCTCAGTTCAACCTATGAACTTAAGGCAGAGTGATCAAAGAGGAAAGACCACTGTCGGAGAGCAGCACTCCAAAACTACCTACCTGAACTGTAGGGAAAGCAGAGTAGGATTGAGACCTATTTGTGGGTAGGGGCTGTACCAACTACAGAAAAATTACTAGTTCTTCTGACCCCACCACTGACTGTTGTTGCTTATGTATAAATAAGACATTTCAGGTGTAATTCATCTGACCCACTCTCAAAGCATTAAGTTTATTGTTAAAAATGTAAATACGTCCATTAGTACAGAGGTACAAACTGTGGTCCGTGGAGCACCCGTCGTCCGTGAGCTCCAGTCAGGTGGTCCGCAGATAGTTCCCTCTAAGATGTGCGCCTGGGTGGCTGCACACAAGAGAATGAAAGCGCAGGCGTGGCTCCACTAATTAGGTGCCTTGACCCAGGAGAAGACGCATACGTAACATGAGGTGAAGACCTTGGGGGGAATAGAGGGTAGGTGGGAGGTGGCAGTGGGGTGAGAAGAGTGGGTGGGCGGAATTTGGGACATGCAGGGCTACAGTGGCCAGAGAAAGAGGTGACTTTCCCCAGCTCCAGGGCTGCAGCTGCGGAGGAGAGACGGTCCTCCTTCCCAGCCTCAGCTCTGTGGCTGCTGTGGTGGGGGAGAGACCCCCCTCCTTCCCAGCCCCAGCTTGGGGGCTGCTGCGGTGGGGGAGAGAGGGAAAGATGCCCCTCCTTCCCAGCCCCAGCTTGAGAGCTGCCATAGCAGGGGACAGAAGGCACATCCATCATACGTCAAAGATAAGACTATCGATATTAAAATATGAGTTGTGTGCTTTTATTTATAGAACAAAAACATGTTAATTATTAAATTTTTTTACATAGCGCTTTTATACAAAGCGCTTTACAACAGTTAACTAATGGTACAAACAACATTTGGAAAGATCATTAAGTGGTCCACCGAGACCCTCAGCAATTTTCAAGTGGTCCGAGAAAAAAAAAGTTTGAGAACCACTGCATTAGTAGAAAATCTATTTTACAAATATGCAGAAAGTTCATACACACTTTAATTCTAAAAAAATTATGCCATTGTTGTTCTACAAACAAAAAAGCCTCAAAGGTGAAGCATGCTGTTCAGAGTAATAATATGCAGCATGGGGGGGAATCTCCCTTCTACAGAGTTTTACCTCTAATCAAAAGCTTTCTTGGCTCATTCTTTTAAAAGAAAAAGTTTGTAGTTTATTAAATGTCAGACATGCTACTGAAAAAACTGTGTGGGGCTATAAGATACAGATGTAAAAGCTGATATTCCACTAAATATTTGATGAAAACCATAAATTCTGTTTGTAATAAAAATTAAGCTAACTCAAGAGCAGCTATCAAACTACACAATAAACTACCCTCTAACCTTTTCTCTATACCAGTCAGCATCTCCTAGTGTTTTTCTTTTGCATCTAACTTTAGTGGAAAACGAATTTGTAACAGTAAAGGTACATATTCAGTATAATCAGACCCTAAACATTATAACTTCTTTAGCTTTAATTAAGTAGCTCTGACTCCAAACTATTTGTAGATTAACAATCCTCTCTCTGAGAGTCTTAGCCCTGGTCTACACTAGGACTTTAGGTCGAATTTAGCAGCGTTAAATCGATGTAAACCTGCACCCGTCCACACAATGAAGCCCTTTATTTCGACTTAAAGGGCTCTTAAAATCGATTTCCTTACTCCACCCGACAAGTGGATTAGCGCTTAAATCGACCTCGCCGGCTCGAATTTGGGGTACTGTGGACACAATTCGATGGTATTGGCCTCCGGGAGCTATCCCAGAGTGCTCCATTGTGACCGCTCTGGACAGCGCTCTCAACTCAGATGCACTGGCCAGGTAGACAGGAAAAGAACCACGAACTTTTGAATCTCATTTCCTGTTTGGCCAGCGTGGAAAGCTGCAGGTGACCATGCAAAGCTCATCAGCACAGGTGACCATGATGGAGTCCCAGAATCGCAAAAGAGCTCCAGCATGGACCGAATGGGAGGTACGGGATCTGATCGCTGTTTGGGGAGAGGAATCCGTGCTATCAGAACTCCGTTCCAGTTTTCGAAATGCCAAAACCTTTGTCAAAATCTCCCAGGGCATGAAGGACAGAGGCCATAACAGGGACCCGAAGCAATGCCGCGTGAAACTGAAGGAGCTGAGGCAAGCCTACCAGAAAACCAGAGAGGCGAACGGCCGCTCCGGGTCAGAGCCCCAAACATGCCGCTTCTATGATGAGCTGCATGCCATTTTAGGGGGTTCAGCCACCACTACCCCAGCCGTGTTGTTTGACTCCTTCAATGGAGATGGAGGCAATACGGAAGCAGGTTTTGGGGATGAAGAAGATGATGATGAGGAGGAGGTTGTAGATAGCTTACAGCAAGCAAGCGGAGAAACCGGTTTTCCCGACAGCCAGGAACTGTTTCTCACCCTGGACCTGGAGCCAGTACCCCCCGAACCCACCCAAGGCTGCCTCCTGGACCCAGCAGGTGGAGAAGGGACCTCTGGTGAGTGTACCTTTTAAAATACTATACATGGTTTAAAAGCAAGCATGTGAAAGGATTACTTTGCCCTGGCATTTGCGGTTCTCCTAGATGTACTCCTAAAGCCTTTGCAAAAGGTTTCTGGGGAGGGCAGCCTTATTGCGTCCTTCATGGTAGGACACTTTACCACTCCAGGCCAGTAACACGTACTCGGGAATCATTGTAGAACAAAGCATTGCAGTGCATTTTTGCTGGCATTCAAACAACATCCGTTCTTTATCTCTCTGTGTTATCCTCAGGAGAGTGAGATATAATTCATGGTCACCTGGTTGAAATAGAGTGCTTTTCTTCAGGGGACACTCAGAGGAGCCCATTCCTGCTGGGCTGTTTGCCTGTGGCTAAACAGAAATGTTCCCCGCTGTTAGCCACAGGGAGGGGGGAAGGTTGAGGGGGTAGCCACGCGGTGGGGGGAGGCAAAATGCGACCTTGTAATGAAAGCACATGTGCTATGTATGTAATGTTAACAGCAAGGATTACCCTGAAAGAGTGTAGCCACTGTTTTATAAAATGTGTCTTTTTAAATACCGCTGTCCCTTTTTTTCTCTCCACCAGCTGCATGTGTTTCAATGATCACAGGATCTTCTCCTTCCCAGAGGCTAGTGAAGCTTAGAAAGAAAAAAAAACACACTCGCGATGAAATGTTCTCCGAGCTCATGCTGTCCTCCCACACTGACAGAGCACAGACGAATGCGTGGAGGCAAATAATGTCAGAGTGCAGGAAAGCACAAAATGACCGGGAGGAGAGGTGGAGGGCTGAAGAGAGTAAGTGGCGGGCTGAAGAGAGGGCTGAAGCTCAAATGTGACGGCAGCGTGATGAGAGGAGGCAGGATTCAATGCAGAGGCTGCTGCAGGACCAAACCAGTATGCTCCAGTGTATGGTTGAGCTGCAGCAAAGGCAGCTGGAGCACAGACTGCCACTGCAGCCCCTCTGTAACCAACCGCCCTCCTCCCCAAGTTCCATAGCCTCCACACCCAGACGCCCAAGAATGCGGTGGGGGGGCCTCCGGCCAACCAGCCACTCCACCACAGAGGATTGCCCAAAAAAAGAAGGCTGTCATTCAATAAATTTTAAAGTTGTCAACTTTTAAAGTGCTGTGCTTAAAGTGCTGTGTGGCATTTTCCTTCCCTCCTCCACCACCCGTCCTGGGCTACCTTGGTAGTCATCCCTCTATTTGTGTGATGAATGAATAAAGAATGCATGAATGTGAAGCAACAATGACTTTATTGCCTTTGCAAGCGGTGATTGAAGGGAGGAGGGGCGGGTGGTTAGCTTACAGGGAAGTAGAGTGAACCAAGGGGCGGGGGGTTTCATCAAGGAGAAACAAACAGAACTTTCACACCGTAGCCTGGCCAGTCATGAAACTGGTTTTCAAAGCTTCTCTGATGCGTACCGCGCCCTCCTGTGCTCTTCTAACCGCCCTGGTGTCTGGCTGTGTGTAACCAGCAGCCAGGCGATTTGCCTCAACCTCCCACCCCGCCATAAACGTCTCCCCTTTACTCTCACAGATATTGTGGAGCACACAGCAAGCAGTAATAACAGTGGGAATATTGGTTTCGCTGAGGTCTAAGCGAGTCAGTAAACTGCACCAGCGCGCCTTTAAACGTCCAAATGCACATTCTACCACCATTCTGCACTTGCTCAGCCTGTAGTTGAACAGCTCCTGACTACTGTCCAGGCTGCCTGTGTACAGCTTCATGAGCCATGGCATTAAGGGGTAGGCTGGGTCCCCAAGGATACATATAGGCATTTCAACATCCCCAACAGTTATTTTCTGGTCTGGGAATAAAGTCCCTTCCTGCAGCTTTTGAAACAGACCCGAGCTCCTGAAGATGCGAGCGTCACGCACCTTTCCCGGCCATCCCACGTTGATGTTGGTGAAACGTCACTTGTGATCCACCAGAGCTCGCAGCACTATCGAAAAGTACCCCTTGCGGTTTATGTACTCGGCGGCTTGGTGCTCCGGTGCCAAGATAGGGATATGGGTTCCGTCTCTGGCCCCACCACAGTTAGGGAATCCCATTGCAGCAAAGCCATCCACTATGACCTGCACATTTCCCAGGGTCACTACCCTTGATATCAGCAGATCTTTGATTGCGTGGGCTACTTGCATCACAGCAGCCCCCACAGTAGATTTGCCCACTCCAAATTGATTCCCAACTGACCGGTAGCTGTCTGGCGTTGCAAGCTTCCACAGGGCTATCGCCACTCGCTTCTCAACTGTGAGGGCTGCTTTCATCTTGGTATTCATGCGCCTCAGGGCAGGGGAAAGCAAGTCACAAAGTTCCATGAAAGTGCCCTTACGCATGCAAAAGTTTCGCAGACACTGGGAATCATCCCAGACCTGCAACACTATGCGGTCCCACCAGTCTGTGCTTGTTTCCCGAGCCCAGAATCGGCGTTCCACAGCATGAACCTGCCCCATTAGCACCATGATGCATGCATTGGCAGGGCCCATGCTTTCAGAGAAATCTGTGTCCATGTCCTGATCACTCACGTGACCACGCTGACGTCGCCTCCTCACCCGGTATCGCTTTGCCAGGTTCCGGTGCTGCATATACTGCTGGATAATGCGTGTGGTGTTTAATGTGCTCCTAATTGCCAAAGTGAGCTGAGCGGCCTCCATGCTTGCCTTGGTATGGCGTCCGCACAGAAAAAAGGCGCGGAACGATTGTCTGCCGTTGCTCTGACGGAGGGAGGGGCGACTGACAACACGGCTTACAGAGTTGGCTTCAGGGAGCTAAAATCAACAAAGGGGGTGTCTTTACATCAAGGAGTATTTCAGGCAGGACTTCACGGAGTGTTCCAATAAGAAATGGTGCACCTAAGTTATTGTTCTTATTGGAACAAGGAGGTTAGCCTGGCCTCTGATTGATACATGGCTAGATTTACCTCGCTGCACCTTCTCTGTGAGTGACTGCAGTGTGACCTAGAGGAATGAGTCCTCTAGACAGGGGAGGGGGAGAAGCAAATGAGTACAAAACAAATCTGGTCTATTTCTTGTTTTGATCCACTCCATCTATCTTTTACATCTTTGGTTGGCAGCTGACGGTGCAGAAGGACTGCATGCCATCCACATCTCATGGCTGCTCGGCAGAAGATGGTACAATAGGACTGCTAGCCATCCTCATCTCTTGCCTGCCTGGCAGAAGATGGTACAATACGACTGCTAGCAATCCTCATCTCTTGCCTGCCTGGCAGAAGATGGTACAGTACGACTGCTAGCAATCCGTATCGCCTGCCTGCTCACCATAAGACAGTTCAATAGGACTGATTGCAGGACTAAAGAGAATGACCTGGTCAAGTCACTCCAAATTTAGTCCCTGCGCCCATGTCTGCCCAGGTGCTCCCAGCCAACGTGGTCAGGAGCACCTCGGACACGATGAGGACGACTACCAGTCATACTGCACCGTCTGCTGCCAGAAGGCAATGGGTTGCTGCTACTGTGTAGCAAAGCCGTACCGCGTCTGCCAGCACCCAGGAGACACAGGGTGACGGTTACCTGAGCGGGCTCCATGCTTGCCGTGGTATGGCGTCTGCACAGGTAACTCAGGAAAAAAGGTGCAAAACGATTGTCTGCCCTTGCTTTCAAGGAAGTAGGGAGGGAACGAGGGCCTGACGATATGTACCCAGAACCACCCGCGACAATGTTTTAGCCCCATCAGGCATTGGGATCTCAACCCAGAATTCCAATGGGCAGCGGAGACTGCGGGAACTGTGGGATAACTATCCACAGTGTAACGCTCCGGAAGTCGACTCTAGCCTCGGTACTGTGGAAGCACTCCGCCAAGTTAATGCACTTAATGCACTTAAAGCATTTTCTGTGGGGACACACACACTCGAATATATAAAACTGATTTCTAAAAAACCGACTTCTATAAATTCGACCTTATTCCGTAGTGTAGACATACCCTTAGGATCCTTGTCTGGATATGCAGCACTGATCCTGCTCTTGGTACACAACCTAGGGAACCCGTGAACGTTAGAAGACCCTTAATGAGGGGAATCTGGGGTGATGATAGAGAAGTGAGGATTCAGTTTAGGAGATCTGGGGGAAGAAGCCAAAGGAATTGGAGCTTCATTCTGAAAATCCACAGGCAGTTCATCAGAGCAGAGTCCCTTTCACCTACTCTTCCTCTAATCCAGTGCATGTGGAATGCTCACACACACACACGTGCCAAAACCTGTTTTTTCCTTTTGTTCCCTGAATAGGAGACACAGAATGAAGAAACAAAACAGGACAAGCAAAATAAATGTATATTAAAACTGGGTAATTAACATTAACTCCATATGATTGGTGCTGGTCATTCTGACGAGTGTTCATGATTCAAAGGGGAGGAAAGTGGGATGCTCAAGAATAGCTCGGGCTGCAGAAACAGAAGTTGGGGGAAAGCATTAGTGCTTCCCAACCTTCTCCATCTAATAAACCTCATAGGGCTCATCAGAAGGGGAGTTCCATTGATGACCAGAGGAGGTTCATCAGATGAAGAAGGGGAGAAGAGCTAGTGTTCCCTGCCACACATACCATTGGGCTGTTCTTGAGCGCATGCCAAGTAGGAGTAACCTCCAACTGGAACCCACTTTCATGGCTCCCCAACCAATCACTGAGTCATTGGTGGGACAGCATGTGGGCATGGGGCAGAAGTGGATGTCCTACTCATGGGGGTTGGGGTGCTGTCAGCAATAAGGGGTGGGGGGTTCAGGAGGAAGCCCCCAAAACCACAGTTTATCCATTCTATTGTTATTTTAAAAACAAAGGAAATTCTAACACAAAATCTCTATTAATATTAATGTTGCTGGCACATACCAGTGGTTTATCAGTCATTAGAGTAGATATTATCTTCTGCGGCATAATAGGCAATGAGTTTCCAATGGCCTGACCAATTCAGCATACCCCAACTCAGTGTGGTTATAATATATGTAATATATCACTGGAAAATGTAATACCTGTGACTTACTGATCATTAATATTCTTGTGTGATCTACATACATGGTGTGTATTAAGAGTTGTGGATATATGCTAGAATTATGATTAAAATGGGTTTAAACCAGGCATGTCAGGGGAGTTGTTAACAGGTCTGCCCTAGACAAAGGAATGTGTTTGCTTCTCTGACCAGCCTGGTCATCAGGCAGAGATAATGAAGATCTATTTACATATTAGGTACATAAAGCTATTAAGCTAGCAAATGGCAGGGAGATGCATAGCATCTACATCCAGAAGGAGACAGAACCTTGGTCTGGTTTTATTTTCAAATAATATAGTGCAAAGATTTACTGATCTAAAAAGATAAGAGTGCTGAACCTCAAGTGATAAGCATTTGAATCAACTGATTGTGTACAATATTATTGAATTATAAAAGTGTACTGGGAGAGGACTCCAATGAAAGTCAATGACATTGTAGTGATTAATATCACTGTGAACTGTATATATTAACACTACATAAGGAATTATGAATACTATTAATATTATGCTTTACAGTCTGTGACCCAAACAAAGGGAGAAACAGGTCTCTCCCAGACAGGAGAATGTCATGTATTCAAAGAAATTAAGGAAGATGTGACCAAAAACAATGGAAGCCTCATTTACATAGAACTCAACAGGAGATGGGAAGCCCACAGGAAGGGAAGAACAGCATGAGGTCATCCTGCCTCTTGCAACAAGGTCAATTAACTTTTTCAGATATGCTTGTCAAAGGTTTACTGGACAATACAGAGAGGGGCAGAGAAGCCTTAAGTTATCCATCACTAGACAGACATAAGGGAACAGAGATCTTGCAAGCTGAGAAAGATGGATCTCAACCAAGGAGGGTGAGGGTGTTTGAAGTCTCTGGGAACTGAATACAGATTTGACAAACATCTTTCACACAGGAAGAGAAGGGAAGCCAGCCCCTTGTACTTCTGTGGAAGGTCCTGACTGAAAGAAAGTCAGCCATTTCTAGGAAGAAGGAAGATTGATGAGAGAAACCATCTTGAACAAAGCCTCTACCTTGCTATATTAAGTTTTAGACTTTAAGGTGCATGTTTTCACTTTATTTGCTTGTAATATTTTATTCCTTTTCACTTGGCATCACTTAATCTATCCCCTGCTGTGTTTGCAGGAAATGGTATATTTACCCCAGTTAAGTTAATAAGCTGTGATGTGCTTTTCTCTCTTTAAAATAACCTTATTATATCTCTGAACTGTCCAGGAGAGGGCTAGATGTTGAAGAGCACATGGTTTTGGGAAAATCTGGGACTGGGAGTGTGTTGGGGTCAGCTTGCTGGTTGTAACCAAGGCTGGTGGAAGCCAGCATGGTGCTGTGGGCTGCAGACCGGCTGCTGGGGTCAGAGTTGGTGAACCAGGCCTGGCTGCATAGCACACAGATGCTCAGAGTGTGACCTGCATACTTGTTGCTGACCGTGAACATCCCAGTCTGGGAGCTACAGTAGCAAAGCATTGTGAGGCATTCAGGGTTACAGGGTAAGAGGTGACAAACCCCCTGACTTGTTTGGATTGTACCCCAAACTCCATAACATCTTCCAAAAACATTTTGGATGGCTTTTTCGTTTTAATTCAAATGTTAGAAATCAAGGAATTGCACGTCTCAAACAAGGTACCTTAAAACTCTGTCCTGAAAATAACAAGACTTCATATTACCTTATCCATAATTAATGAAGAGTGTAATTCTCTGTGACCACAAAATCTAGAAATCCTTGTCTGAGTGCGGCTCTTTTCAATGGTTATACATAGTACTTAGAAAAATTTACCACTTTCCAATTACACAAATAGCATGCTGAAGGGAATCATTCCCCATTCCTCCTTAAGGGACAGATCTGGCAAAGGGCTGAGGACTCTAACTCACAGAAGTGCTCAGTCCTTGCAGGATCAAGCTTTAAACTCCATGCAGGAGTCAGTCCTTCATATACAAACTTCATATGCTGAAATTATAATGCTTACATCAAAAGAACAAAGATTATTAAGGTCACTTAGCATCAGAGACACGCAATCAATGTTCAGTGCTGCACATCCCAAATAATACTCTACATACAGAAAAGGGAAGATGATAGACTAGCATCTGCACACAGGCAAAGTTAAGGTAGTTCAGGTGCCCTGTTAGCAAACTTAACTCTATTTTCTGGGTTTCAAACATTAGAGGGGTTTCATTTTTTTATCTGTTTACATTTTTCAAAGGTAATTTGTACTAAGACCAGTTGCAGCCTTGATATATGCTTTCAATTTTAACTCCAACTTGACATTTTTTGCGCTGGAAATCATACAGATTTATTCATGAAGCCTTCCTTTCATAGAGCAAAGTCAAACTGTATTCTGGGTTGAATTAAATGAATCCAATTTTACCCATCCCATTCACTAGAGTTGTGAGTTTACGTTTCAGCTTATATGAACTCGATGAAACTTTGGCAAGATTCCCAAATAAAATGCTGAATTTCAGAATTACATTGTATGTGTTGTTCTTGATGATGATAATAAATAATAACAACAATAATAAATAATATCACCATCACCACCTAGTTCTTATACAGTGCTTTTCTCAGTACATCTCAATGCCTTACAAAGTTCAGTACCATTATCTCCATTTTTACAGATGGGAAAACTGAGTCATAGAATGAAGTCACTTGCCCAAAGGCACAAGAAGACCAATCACAGAGCAAGGAACAGAACCCACATCTCCTGAGTCCCAGTCCAGTGCTCCAACCACTGGGTAACAATGCCTCCCTTGTAACTCAGAAAGGAGTTAGAAAAAATACGAAACCATTGTAATTAAAACGTATCTATATTTGTCATTCAGAGGCAGATATGAGTAAGCACAAGCTATAGCGAATCTATTTTTTATCTAGTCCTGCCTAACACAAATGAAAGGAGAGATCCTAGTGCATAAAAAAAGTTTTAAACAAGAAAAACATCCTCAAAGAAAATACTATTTAGTAGGCAAATACATATAACAGAAAATGAAAGAAAACGTATATATATTTTTATTTGGAACAAATTAATCATATTCTCATTCTCCTGTGAGAGTATTATAATTTTTTTTTTTTTTTTTTTTTACAGAAAGCAACCAATTGCTTTCAAACTTATTTGAATTAACTATAGGTGTGTGGTATATGTGCCATGGCAGGACAATAAAAACTAGCAGGTATTTTTATTTCAGTTCAAGCAATCAAGTTTTCAAAATCTGTAAGTTACATACATACGCATTATGTAGGTCTAATGACATACACATCTTTGTGGCTTTTATTTTTCACAAAGTTTTTTTTTTTATTTTAATTTCTAAAGGTACGTTTTTTCATAAAATAATTTCCCTAGAAGGGGGAAAACAACGCAGGTTAACAAAATGTGAAGACAAAACAGAGACATCATTGCAGTTCTAATATTTAGCTAGGAGCTATAAAGATATCAAGAAAAACCAATCTGTGGAGAATATCTTTTTGTATTTAAATTTTACATACTCCTTTGGCTGATAATCCCTCTAGCTTTTCAAAAAATGCCTTCCACAGCTTTGATTTTTTTCTGGCACTACTATCCCCAATATATCATCAGTATGACACAATGAGTTATTTTTCAAAAGCCAGGCATACATTTATGCACTTCTTATAAACAATCACCATGTTTTTGTCTAAATTTCTTTTAATAAGCCATTTGGGGATTCGCAAGTAACTACATATATTTCTATATGCATGGCTATTTCTATATGCTTGATCTTTGAAAATTAGGCTCAGGTTACCCAAAGCTACAGTGACTGGTTCCTTTCGATGAGGTTACAGTAAAATATTAGCATTCCCAAAGATTTATATAATTTTTAAAACTAGTTTGACCACCTTGATAACATAGATCTTAGATTTTATCCAGTGATTTCTGCATCGAGCCTAACAACCTGTAGCATGATTTAAGAAATATGGCCAATCTTGATTTAAAGATTCCATGTAAAGGAGAATTTACCACTTCCCTTTGTGATCCTTTGCATATATATGCTTTTAACTGTAAGAGTAATTAATATCCTATTTCCAGTTTGATCTTTGCTGACTTCTCCCCATTGGATCCAGTACAGCCTTTACCTGCTAGATTAAAGAGCCCTCTAGGTTCAGTTAACTTCTCTCTGTGCTGGTAGTTATAGACCTGATCAAGTCCCTCTCAACCTCCTCTTCAATAACCTGAAAAGTTTGAATTCCTTTAGTCTCTCATTGAAAGGCATGTTTTTCAGACCAAAAATGATTCTTGTTCTTCTATAATATATGGAAACCAGAACTGGACTCTGTATTCTAACAGCTGTCTCACCAATGTCCATATATCAAAGAACTGTGTTACCCATTTTTGCTACAGTATCACACTGGGAGCTCATGTGCAGTTGATAATCTACAGTGATCCCCCTAAATCCTTTCCAGAGGACTCAATTTGTACCTTGACATGTAAATAAACAGAAAAATCACCCTGATCTAACTTCTAGAAAGACAACTATGCACTACTTATGTGTAGCGTACATGTTATGCAGAATCGTTCTACACCAAAAAAGGAAATAAATCAAACTATCGACACCATGACTTTCTAATAAGTTTGATACCATCTACTGTTTTAGATATTAACCCTCCATATTTGCTATCTTTGTGGTACAGATAAAATCTTCTCTTTTCCGCAGACCACTGTTAATGTTACCAACTTTCTTTCTGTAATATTTTAAACATGCTCTATTCACAATAAGCCCTACCAGGGAGTACCTTACTAGGCCATTGTACATTTCATAGGTAGCTGAAAAATTGAGATAACAAAAGTTGTAATGCCCAGGCTGGCATGGTTAATGGCTTGCTTTGTGATATAGCTTAGTTTCAACAAAAATTATTAGCATTTTAATAAAACTTCACATTTTCAAAGTGCTGTACCAACATTAAAAAACTGAGCCTTTTTACCTCTATTTTACAGATCAAGAAACAGAGAGATTAAGTCATTTGCTCAAGGACACACAACGAGTCAACGGGCGAAAAGATTAGAATTGAGAAGTTCCTTACTTCCATCCCCATGCTCATACTATTAAACCACATCTTCTCTCAAAAGTATTGATCTGCAAAATAATGTTTCACACTTCTTTGAACCTTTGTCTTTCCTATGGCACTTTCTGAAGTGAAAACAAAGTTATAACTGAGATCAGGACCAAACCAAATCCTGAAGATAGGAGAAAGTTTCAAAAAGAGATTTTATTAACTCTATTACATAGCAGTGGGCAAACTGCAGCCCGTGGGCACACACGGCCCATCAGGGCAAGCCGCTGGCAGGCCGCCAGGCCATTTGCTTACATTTGCATAGGCACCCGCAGCTCCCAGTGGCTGCAGTTCACTGTTCCCGGCCAATGGGAGCTGCAGAAAGCGGCGAGGGCCTGGCCACCGCTTCCCACATCTCCTCCCACCCCACTCTCCCGCTGGTAATAGCTTATCTAAAGTGATCACGAGAGTGGGGTGGGAGGAGGTATTTTTTCATGCTTTGTGTGTACATAAAAAGATCTACACTTTCCACAGTATGCATCCGATGAAGTGAGCTGTAGCTCACGAAAGCTTATGCTCAAATAAATTGGTTAGTCTCTAAGGTGCCACAAGTACTCCTTTTCTTTTTAGTAACATTAATATTTTTCTTTATAAAATACCTGTTCCTGTTCAATATCGGAACAAAATGCTGACTCAACCAGTGTCATCAGAACTAACATTTTCTTTGATGGCCAGATCCCAATCTCAAAAACATGAACACACTGTTGTGCATCTAAAAAAGACCTGGTTACTAAACATGTTTATCTAACAAGAGAGTTCTCCATCTTGCTATTTATTCTGCCTCAAGCATTATCCGTACCTGATGCCTCAAGAGGTATCTCCTACCCACCACCTCATGATACACATATAACAAATTGTGCAATGTTGTACATGAGGGTAAGGAAAGGGCAGAATTTTCTGCTGACTTGAAAAGTGATCAGTTTCACCTTGGGTGATCAGAAAAAACATGGATTACTTTTCATTAAAAAAAATGTATTTTTGACCATAAAATTATCTCGCATTTGTCTTTATAACTTTCTGTAGAAAATTTCACAGGTTGATTGACAATATACTGCTTTAGAAATGTTACCTTTTATTGTTTCCTAAATTACAGCCTCAGTTTCACTGAGTACTTCCCTGCTCTCATATTATGTGACAAGATAAAAGGAAAGGATTGATCCATTTTCTATATGTTCTTCATAATTTTGAAAATGTCACTTAACTTGCTTAGCATTTTTTCTTTTCCAGGATAAATAATCCTAGTTTTTGAAGTTTCTTGTCAAATGTAAACTTTGACATGCCACTAACAATTTTTATTACCCTGCTCCGAACGTTCTCAAAATCTGCTGCAGAACTGCCTTGAGGTGAGGTGACCAAACTCGACAGCACTCAGAAAGCAAACTATTTAACTATCATTCTGCTTCACAGAAAGTATATTTCTGTGGGCTCATTCCTAGATGTTACTTCTTTAGCAAAATATTGACAGAACTCCCCCAACTTCTTAAGGGTTTTTTATCCTAAAGGATACACAAGGTCGAGATTCTGCCAGCCATTTTGCACCAGCCGATGTCTAATATAAATACAGCTCCCCAAACATTTCAGTCAGTTCATTTGATTGTATTGGATGTGAAGCTCCTAGAGGAAAAAGCCACTTAAAATGACCAAAAGTGTAAAAAAAAAAAAAAAAAAAAGCCTCAGAGGAAAAAAACCCTGAAAAATAAGGTGCAAGAGTTTGAAAAACATAACTAAAAAAAGGAATTTCCAGACTGTAATGGGAGTTAGGAAAACAAATCTGCAAAATGATGTTTTCAGAGAAGCTGAACCATAGGTAAGTAACTTCCCCTTGTCTAAAGATACAATTTTCACTCCAATTTTATTACAGTACTTTTAAATATGTAGAGGCCTGATTCTTCACTCTGTTACACAATGTATAGTCACCAAATTACCAAATTAGAATAGCAACATTTTACAAACGTGTCACTAACTACACAAAGTGCAAGACTGTGGAGAACTAAGCCCAGAGTCTTTTCCAAAAAGAGACTTCAGATGTATAATAAACACTAATTGTGGTTAAATGAAATACTGTACTGAATGGTGAGAAGTGGCAATAACTCTTATACTCTTCAGTTTGTGTCTATAAGACTCCCTGGATAACTCAAGTCAGATAGGAACTTATGATTTCTTTAAAATTCCAGTTAAAATTTTAATTGACAGATGCTGGTGTTGTTAATTTAATACTTGCCATTTAGGACAAGTGAACAAGCAACACAGATGAAACCAATGCCAAAATGTTATTCATTTTCATAATTTTTTATGGGGTAGCAAGAAAGGAGGAATAGCAACTGTAAATGACAACTGCTGTGTTGCTCTCAACTGTCAGAAACATCCAAACAATAAACATGTAAATCAATGTGCTGCCCTCCCTTCCCCTAATGAAAAGTAAATATCTATAAACTATGCTGTAGATGTATCCAGAATACCTAATTTTAATGACATGATATGATGTGATGCCTATGGCTAACAGCCACCCCAAAGTTGTGACATAGTAGATAAAAATGAAACCTTCGTTTTGTTTTGTTTTGTTTTGTTTTTGGGGGGGGGGGGGGTTTGCCACATGAATATTATTTTTGAAAGAACAGGGAGCAGTTTTATCATAAGAAGCAGGAACTCCTTTCTCAGATGTATATGGATGTAAAAGAAATAAAATACCTTATGTAACCTTGGGCAAATCACATAGAGCCAGTAATATACACACATTTGAATTTTATGGGATATTTAATTAACGTTTATTTCCAACTCCACAAATAATTTAAATCCAAATGTTTAATCTTCATCAGCAGAGAATGTTTTTAAAAAATCTACATAGTTTTTTTTTAATATTTCATTTTCACTTGATAGCCGTGGAATAACATGGCATACTTCATTTCATCTACAAGATATAGGCTTTGTGATTTCACTAAAAATGGAATGACTCTCTCCAGAACAATACAGTTTTCTCTCTTCTTTTTTGAAATGGTAAAAAAGAAGCAAGTGACTGAAAATGGGATACTTCTGCAATGGTTTCAGAAAGCAAGACCTGAAGAATCTTGCCAATTTTTATTTAATTGGATGTGAAATCCCAAAGCTCCCCTAAATTAGCAGAATTGCTTTCTTCAGTTATGCTACTAACCATCTGGGAGCTATAGAGGCTTGGCAGGATTTCAGGACAGCTTGCTAAATCTACGAAACATAAACATATCCTGCTTACAACTCACTATTTCAACAACACTTCTGGGAAACTGAACCCTGACACTCTTAAACAAGACAATTAAGCAAAAGTCAGATTTCTATATAAATATGTATTTAATTAAAAACTTCTGTGTAAAATACCCACTTTAGGGTACAAATTCTGGTCTTTGATATTCAGCTTGAAACATGTATTCAGGGCCACTGCTTTTATAATCTTGCTTGCATATATGAAGTCCAAAGAGGATCTTTAGGTGCTACAGAACACATAAATCATATACTAATAAAAAAATACAGTTTTAATTATTCATTACTTCAGTGTTTTATGCGATAATATATTGTCTTTAGTTACTCATTAAATGAGCGAGACCCTATCCAGCAATCTTTATGCAAACAAGTCACACATACACAAACAAACCCTTATTAATTGCTACAATACGAGTTATTGTTTAACAACTATATTAGTGTTATGTGTGTGCCACAAAGCTTAGGTATACTGTTAAAAATCAGGGCTTTAAAGAAAATAGAAATATAGGGCAAATTTCTCTCTCCAAAGATATCAAATCCCCAAATTTAGTAAGTAGTTACCTATGCAGGTAGGACATCAAGAGAATGCCAGGGACTGGTACTGGAATTCAGCAAAGAACGGATACATGGAATAACTCATTCAAAACAAGTAAAAGACTTATCTCACTAACTGTGGAGAGGCATACAATATCTGGAATACAGTCAGACATGATGTTAAATACAAAATTCCCATCTACAGAAGCCCCATGCTACTTGAATTGTTTATCTGACCCAAGAAGTCACAAATTCAAAAGAACAAATGGCTGAGAACTAGACTAATGACAGCATAAGAGATCATTCTAAGAGAGTAGAAAGACAAATCACTCTCATCTGAGGATGAATGGAATACATGGTCATTGATGATACCTCCAATGTGCAGAACTGATAGAAAACATCAAAGATCAGTTAATTTCTAAAGTGCTATGCCACACAACTATCCCATATAGAAGGATTAAACTGTAACTTTATTCCTCAACCGATTGATACACACAGCTCATCAGATCATTCTTCTTACCCTTAGATACCTCCCTTCCACCACCCACAGGTCACATTTTTCCACCTTCATCCTGAATCTCTTTCTCAACTGGAAAATGGTGTGTGGGCACTTCTCTCTGGCCACAAAAATGAGCAGAGCTCACTATCTGTGCACTGTCCAGAAAGTTGTGCAGGATGACAAATATTCCCT
Organism: Lepidochelys olivacea; assembly: GCF_965140295.1. NCBI lineage: Eukaryota > Metazoa > Chordata > Testudines > Cheloniidae > Lepidochelys > Lepidochelys olivacea. The sequence goes on from NC_140415.1 coordinate 29,175,552, forward strand.
TTAAGACTTCCTCTTTGTACTCAGGTCTACAGTGCACAGATCAAAGAGGAGATTGCACAGGCATGCCAGGGCATGTGCTGCTGCAGAGCCTCAAGAAAGGAAACAAAGAGTCAAGTGGCTCAGCTCAAAAGGCTAGCTGACAAGCTTGACAAAGACACAGCCAAATTGAAGTCCAATCACCCCAAAATGTAAACTTTTTTACTTTGTTTTAGTTAAGAGAAGTTTTAGATCCAAAGAACCTACAGCTCTGCAGCAGACAAGGGTCAAGCCTGCATGTAGCTATGAAGGCAGAACAAATTTGGCAGGCTCTTCAGCTGGACGAAGGATCTGTAGATCTACTGTAGAATCAGGGGACTTTACTACGCTAAAGAAACGTATTTTTAAAATTTCTAATTGGACACATACAGAAAACAGCATTCCCCATACTCCACCTTGTCTATCTAATATTCTGGGACCAATACAGCTACAACATTGCATACAGCATTCTCCAGAGTTTATTACAGAAAAAAGCCCCTATCTACCTTAGCTGTTTTTTGTTTGTTTGTTTGTTCTAAAGGCGCAAGATCTGGGTATATAATCACCACCATAATCAATATGCCACGGTTTATACAAGTATCTACACTTGCATCTACATTTATAAGCCTCCTAAACCTAGATCACTTTATGTTTACAAAACTACAAACTGCTTAAATCCCTTCTAAAAGGGATTATGATAAAGGACTGCAATGGTGTGGCCATGCAGAAGCACTGCAATGCAATATCACGTAAAAGCACAATGGTTTTCAACTTAAAAGACATCTAGAGCTTTCATCTGTGAAATTCTAAAATCCCTTTAAGAAGTTATTGATGCCAAAACAACACATCCTACAATTCTGAGCCTCAACTTGCAGAGTCAGATATCAGGTATGAAAGAAACTATGGTTACATCTTCACTGCCAAAGTAAGTGGGTTTTACATTTGGGTAACTAAATAGCTTAGCTATCTTGCTGTAAAATCCTAGTAGAGACCATGTGCAAGTAGCTAAGTGAGGTCAACACTATACTCTGCTCATGACTAACCTCACTTAGCCAAACTGTGGTTTAAAAAAAAAAACTATAGTGCCTTGTCACCAGTAGGATTTTACCGCGTGACAGTTATCCTGGTGTAAAAATACATTTTTATTTTTGGTAATGAAGACGGCCTAAGATTGGAAGGTAAATTCATTAAAGAGCAGGAAGCAAAGTTGTAGGGGTTAGCACAAACAGAAAATTCTAGGGTATAGGTGCTCGTTGAAGAATGGGATGTTAAACTAAGCATCATACTTCTATATTTAACCTTAGCTGGTCATTTCCACAAGTTTGTTAATTTTTATTTATTTATTTTGTTAAATGTGACGTGTAGAAGTACATGTTCTTTTCAGTAGCTCTTAGCAACCTTAAAGATTTTTGTTTTGCAATGGATAAAGGGCCCAATTCTGCCATCATCATCACAGTCAAAACTCCCCATAAATCAATCTTTAATTTAATAGGCTGATTTAATGAGAGTTTTCCCTGAGTAAAAATAGCAGGACTTGTACCTTAGTTATAGTCATAGGGCGAATTCTTCTACTCAAGAAAATTTGTATTTTGTATTATTTATGTATTCCCTGAGAAAAATAATAAATCTTTGTGGGAGAGGGGACATCTTTATACACAAAATCTTAGTTCAGAGTAAACTTTGGTTTTGGGGCCAAGGAAATAAGATGTCATTAAGGGAAAGGAATACAAGAGTAGCGACTGTATCACATTATGTACTTTATCACAATATAGCATATTTAGAATACTCACAATATACTATATCATACTTTTTTAACTCCATATTAAGATTTGTATATAACTATTAGTCTGAATTTCTATTTTAGTAACTACTAAGCTGTTCAGTACCAATTTTGTTATTGATTCCTAGATACTGGTGATGGACATGTTGAAAATTACTCAATTATTGAAATTACAGTGAAATCATTTTTACATAGCAAGTTTCAAACTTATTTAGTTTCATAACAGAACAATAACTTTAAAAATAAATCAGTCCAGCACATTGGAGAGAACAGAGTGGTTATATGAATGGACATTGTGAAGATCATTAATTCACTTTTTTTACATAAAGGAACACATGAAAAAATAACATTTTATTGTTTAACAGAAGCAATTACCACCTTCACCATCATGCTGTACTAAAATTTTTAATTCATACACACGTGCAAATATGGTCTCCTTGGTCATTTCCACTATTATGCGAATATAACTTCACTATATACCTCATCAGAAAAAAAACTATACAAAGAAAATGGGCATGGGTGGGAGAGGGAACGGAGGGGTGGTCTGCTGGCTAAAGCAGAGGCGTGGGAGCCAAGAGATTAGGGATTTGTTCCCACCTCCGCCATAGCTTTCCTGTGTGATCTTGGGAAAGACATTTAATTTATTTCCTCATCTGAAGTATGGGGATAATATTATTTACCTAAGTCAAACAGATTGTGGGATTTAATTCATTATGTTTGTTGAAGTGTTTTGAGACCCTTGAATAGAATCCACCATAGAAGGGCATATTTTTGCCACAAATAACAATTTAATGACAAATGATCAACAAGTTAAGAGAGTAAACTGGAAATATAGAATATGGAAGGAAGTATGATCTAGTGGTCAGAGCACATGACTAGGAGCCAGGAGTCTGGTGTCCTACATCTTGCACTGCCATCAACCCAATGTGTGACCCTGGGTAGATAACCTCTCCATGCCTTGGTTTACACTCTTCTGTAAAACAGGGTTAAATACTGAACCCATGACCAAATCCATACAGAAACAACAGTTGTCTGCTGGGATAGAAACCAGAACCTTCAACACCAAAAGCAAAAGCCGCATTCAAATGGCTGGTTACCGAAATGAATTAATCCTTAGCTCTAGTGCTATAGTCCTGTACTTTGTATGGTGGTGAAGTTCCAGGGGCTCTATCCCCAATGATGATTTTAGTGTCTGCATATATACTCCATAAATGGTTTTGTAACAATGAGAGAATTACTTTGGTTAAGGTGAATATCAAGATGTATTGATTCAAAAAATAAATAGTGGCTGAGGCATAACCAAGGTCAATATTTTCCTTAAAAATAAATCTTGATGTTCAGCAAAACAAAATACTATATGCTAACAAAGAGCTATGTGCTCTTTCACTGACTTCAAGATACCAATCCTGTGCAGAGCTCAGAAGCTGGGAACTCCAGAGCTCAGTTCCCAGCGGTCACTGAATTGCTGTGCAGCCTTGTACCAGTCATTTATACTTTACATTTCAGTTTCCCCAACTGTATCAAAATGATGTTGGAAGTGGAGGGTAACCATATCACACTATAAAATGGAATAACCTAGTAGAATTTTGATAACTTGCAGTAAGAATTGTGAGACTATGGTAAAAAGTAGACAAGTCACTACAAATTCCTGAACTCTGCAACTAGCTAAACAAAAAATATAAAAAATTAAATTAACTTATTTGACAACTACAGCTTAATTTTAATTACTTTTGATAGTACTTCAGAGTTCACTAGTATCAGTTCTGTAGTACAATTGCCAAAGTAATGCATTTTAGTACTATAAATGATCACTATAGCACTCATTAAATCTACTGAGAAGAGGGGAAGGACCAATATTTTATGTGCATTATCATTGTGTGTGGATTTGTGAGCCTCAGAGTGTTATAGGAATGAATGTTCATAATGTGCTTACAATAAGTCTTAATAAGTATCTAGAAGTCTTTCCAGTAATGCCAAAAATGTTTCAAAAAATAAGGTTTTTACTTTGCAACTAACATTCTAACAAGGAGACAATGCTAGAGTTTCAAAAAATATACACCTCTTGTAAGTTGACAAATAGTTTTCGCATGACAGACATTCAAAAGTACATTCATTTGCACAGGTGATCTGATCAGCTAAGGGTATAACACCTCAGTATTATTGAGGTAAACAACAAAAAATCTTTGCCACTCTTACAGATCCAGACTAACACGGCTACCCCTCTGTAGCTTAACAGAAAATACAGAATTCAAAGAGTGTATTATGTTTCCTTCATGTGTGTAGTTTTGCTGTTCTAGTTTCTTCAAGCAAACTCCAAGCCCATAGTTCTGTGATTTTAGTACCCCATAAGAACAACTGTGAGGATAAACAGAAGGAAGTAAGAGCAAATTTTTATAATTATTAACATAAAAGGAAAACTAGAGGACAACACAGTATGAGATTGATAGTAAATACAGACTATAGACAGACTATAGACTATAACTGAGTCCTACAGCATTCACATTTCACAATTGTTAGGCCAAAACTTTTACCTAATATTTCTTTCTTGCTTCTGTTCGCAAACTACATGTAACTTACAGGTTTGTTTGTTTTAAACAAGTGTTTTAGTGTTCCTTTTTCTATTAAAAAATGCAGTATGTGCTGCACAATACTCTTAAACAAAAGAAGAGCAGAGAGGTAAGTCAACTTACCCAATCTAAAACAAGCCGGAAAACCATGGCATAGCCAGAAACAGAAACCCAATTTCCTACCACTGCCCATTCTCCCCAGGGACCACCAAAATTATCTTTAAAATAATGGAGGGAGAGGATCTGGATAGTGTCATTTTAGTTTTATAACAAAGACAAAACTGATTAAAAAACTACAAACGCTGCAAAGCCTACCTTTTTCTTCCTGCTCATAGGGAAGTAACCGTTCTGTTAATATTTTTAAAAAATTAGCATGAGTGCCCAAAGCACTGGATGGGAGCTCTTTTATCACACTTTGTATAAATCTAAATAAACATATTGTTAAATTATTATACAGAACAAACATGAATTATATGTATCTCTCCGAAAGTAATTCAGTAGTTTATCAATGGCTTAAGTGTACTTCCACAATTTCAGGAGGATAATAGCTAAACAGAAACATACGTAGGGAGCTATCTATATGCCCGATGTCTGAAAAGCACATGCCTATAAACATGTGGGTGTTCTATTTAGTCTCAGCAAAGTCAACAGATATTTTATACAATTAAACTTGGGCAGTGTGCGTCATTTCAGATAACAATTATTCTGTAAGAAACTGCAATAAACAATGACAAACAGGAGAAAAATAGGAGCTTTATATCAGGAAACCCAGTTCAAGAACTGGAGTATTAAATTTTATTAATCCTGAACCTGCAATAGCATAATTTAACTGATAAGATCATTATACTGTGACCTTCTAAGCTTGATAAGGGAAGCAATATTATAGCCTTCAAGTAAAATCAAATCACTCATTATTTTCAGAAGCCACACAAAGGGATTGCATATGCAGTAGATATAAAATCTCCAGTGTCTGAATGGAAAATACTCTACAGATGTCTAAAACACTAAAGGAAATTATCCCCTTTCATGTTGCTGCTCTGCTAATACAAAATCTTAAAAGCCAGAGCTTAGTTTCCAAAATAAGTTCTAACTATATTTCCTTTAAAAGCAGTAGGCAGAAAAACATAAATGGGAAATTAATTTTGGTGCTGAATTTTTTAATCATTTTTCAGAAGTACTCTTGTCTTTTACTGAGAACATATTCAGATATTCTTTTAGAAACAAAGTAGCAGATCTAGATTCAAGACTATGAGTTTTGTTTTCTTGTTAAATCGAATTTACATTTTATCTTTTTAATCTTATACAGATTTGTCAGTTCCTGCAACCATATACCACCTCAAGCTTTGATCTTAGTGGATCTCTCAAACTAACCACAGAAAAAAACTGGATGGGAACACTACAAAAAGTACCATTGGTGAATCACAATAATTTATGACCATAACATGATGCTCATGTGCTGTGCTGCTGGGACAGTGTGCTTCTGGAAACATCTTTTGGATGGCGCACAAACAGGTTAGCCTTGGTCGTCTGTTCACATTGCATTATGAGCAATTACTATTCATCCAGATATTATACCCTTGTTACTTTAATCAGATAAGGTATTTCCCCTTATTTTCTGCTCCTAAACGATTTCTGGCTTTTGTATAATGGTTGCCAAGTTCCATATTACTGCTGAGTGAAATAGAAACACAGATTTTAGATTATATAGATAAAGAGATGGGCAAAAGAGGAGACCATATATAAAGATATACCATAGGAAGTTTGTAATTCTGTATGGCACCCTGAGACTTATAAAAGGCAATAATAATTTAGTATTCCTGAACAGACCAATAGATTAAGGGGCAGGCACTATGCAAACTTCTTTACACAGCTCAGACAATTAACCTCAATCTTGATATGTAACATCCATAAATTTCCAGTCCAGAGTCTCTGTTGAGCAGAGAATGCTAAACATGGTGAACTAAGTAAAACGATTTTTTTGGCACATACACGTAAGTGTATGTAGGCACAAACACATATCCTCTGTGTGTGTATATATGCACACAGGTATATCATTCATATATATAGACATATGTGCATCTGTGTATACTTATATATATATGACAGATTATTACTTGAAAAATATATATGCTGTTTTGCCTTTTTCCATTATGTCAGTAGGAGCTGGGTGCCATTAGACCCGTGTCATAAATATAAAGTGAAGAGTAAACCCCTTTGAAATCCCTCCTGGCCAGGGGAAAGCTCCTCTCACCTGTAAAGGGTTAAGAAGATAAAGGTAACCTCGCTGGCACCTGACCAAAATGACCAATGAGGAGACAAGATACTTTCAAAAGCTGGGAGGAGGGAGAGAAACAAAGGGTCTGTGGGTCTGTCTATATTCTGTCTTGGCCGGGGATAGACCAGGAATGGAGTCTTAGAACTTTTAGTAAGTAATCTAGCTAGGTACATGTTAGATTATGATTTCTTTAAATGGCTGAGAAAAGAACTGTGCTGAATAGAATAACTATTTCTGTCTGTGTATCTTTTTTGTAACTTAAGGTTTTGCCTAGAGGGGTTCTCTATGTTTTGAATCTAATTACCCTGTAAGGTATCTACCATCCTGATTTTACAGGGGGGATTTCTTTATTTCTATTTACTTCTATTTTTATTAAAAGTCTTCTTGTAAGAAAACTGAATGCTTTTTCATTGTTCTCAGATCCAAGGGTTTGGGTCTGTGGTCACCTATGCAAATTGGTGAGGCTTTTTATCCAACATTTCCCAGGAAAGGGGGGGTGCAAGTGTTGGGAGGATTGTTCATTGTTCTTAAGATCCAAGGGTCTGGGTCTGTAGTCACCTAGGCAAATTGGTGAGGCTTTTTACCAAACCTTGTCCAGGAAGTGAAGTGTCAAGGTTCCTCCCGCACTCTGAACTCTAGGGTACAGATGTGGGGACCTGCATGAAAACCTCCTAAGCTTACTTTTACCAGCTTAGGTTAAAACTTCCCCAAGGTACAAACTACTTTACCCCTTGCCCTTGGTATTCCACTGCCACCACCAAACATTTCTCTGGGTTCCTGAGAAAACGTTGTTTGGAAACGTCTTTCCCCCCAAAAATCCTCCCAACCCTTGCACCCTACTTCCTGGGGAAGGTTTGGTAAAAATCCTCACCAATTTGCATAGGTGACCACAGACCCAAACCCTTGGATCTTAGAACAATGAAAAAAAACATTCAGTTCTTGGAAAGAAACATTTTAATAGAAGAAACCGTAAAAAGAATCACCTCTGTAAAATCAGGATGGTAAATACCTTACAGGGTAATTAGATTCAAAACATAGAGAATCCCTCTAGGCAAAACCTTAAGTTACAAAAAAGACACACAGACCAGAATATTCATTCTATTCAGCACAGCTATTTTCTCAGCCATTTAAAGAAATCATAATCTAACACATACCTAGCTAGATTACTTACTAAGTTCTAAGACTCCATTCCTGTTCTGTCCCCGGCAAAAGCATCACACAGCCAGACACAGACCCTTTGTTTTTCTCCCTCCTCCCAGCTTTTGAAAGTATCTTGTCTCCTCATTGGTCATTTTGGTCAGGTGCCAGCGAGGTTATCTTTAGCTTCTTAACCCTTTACAGGTGAAAGGATTTTTCCTCTGGCCAGGAGGGATTTTAAAGGTGATTACCCTTCCCTTTATATTTCTGACAACCCGTTTGAAAAATGTAGCTCCCTTAGTTTTAAAACCTAAGTGTTGCAGTTGCTGTGTCAATCAAATACAAGGCAAATTAAGAAGCTGGAAAATATCAGAACAAACTAAATACATTGATCAATGGAGGGAGATGTACTCGAGTATGGCAAAGCAATTCAGGATCAGCATGTTTTCGATACCTCACAAATAATACACCGCCAAGCTCTGCACAAATTGGAGGCGAAAAAAAAATTAGAAAGGTTATAAGCTGATTCCTAACTGAGGATACCCAGTGACTAAAGTAATATATATTAAAAAGCTAGATGTAACCACCAAGGGCCAAAGTCAGATGTATGAAAACCATCATCAGTCTCCCAACTGCCCTAAACAGGACTTGCATACGTTTCATTGGCTAGAGGAGCAGGCTCTCCCACTAGCAAAGTCCCAGGTATGAAATGTCTTCTCTGTATGACATCAAGAAACCTAGTTCAATAAATGGGCATGAATATGGGCATTGGAGAGGCAGGCATGAATTTGTGATCCAGTCTCATTTAGACATATGGCCACTAAAAGATTGGTAAATATGCTTAAAAGCCTGCTGTAAGAAATGTTAGCTCATGAGCAAAGGTGCTGTAAAAGGGACTTGGGTTGTCACATGGAAATTTTACTTGCAATGTGATAATGGTTAGTCATAGTAAAAGTGAAAGGAGGTGAAGCAGCAGCAGATTACCGGAACTCTCCCCTTCCATTTCCTCACATCAAAGCAAAAGTGGGGAAATAAAAGCACAAAAGATTCAACACAAAATTAACATTTCATGTATTTGTGTTAGGTTATCTGTTGAAGATATTTAACCCACTCAATCCATTTTTCTATGCCTCTGGGTTCTACATTATTTTTTAAATTAATGTTTTCCCTTTCTCCCATTTTTACTGTCTCAGTGTATAACCCAAACCCTATGCCTCCATCTACTGCACAGGTGGAAGCCTACAAAGAATGCTTTGCACTCCACCTCCATAGCTATGAAGAAGAGTCTGAGGGCTGGTGGACATAACCAGTGGATTTACAACTGTGAAGCTCCACTAACCAAGACACCCATATAAAAGAAACTGCAGAGGAAACGGCACTCAAACAATGCAACAGCAGCCACAATGCAACTTTTGACAGTGGTCTGTGACCTAGGAGAGACAATCCTACCTTGTCAAACACATGGAGAGAGTTCATGCTCAAAACCTGACATTTAAGTTTTGCGCACGGGGGGAGGATTTGCGCCTAAATTTGTCCTGAATGTATGGCATTTAACAAATGTTCCCCACTGCTTTCTCCCTTTCAGCTCTAGATAGATCACATTGATTTGATATATAAAAATAATTAAATCTGATTTGCAAAAGCATTATTAATATGTCCTCTTCAAACTCTTTCATTTTATCTAATGAACACTGGCTCACTGAATTGTAGTAGCTCCAGCCTCATGATCTACACTTAACTTGCCTTTTTTGTCCCAGGCAGTTAATACAATTTTGCCCAATATGTATATTTACATTTCAATCCCTTTTCACATCAGGTATTAGGATTTGTTGACAGTGCCTAAACAACCTGAGAGTCTGTGAGATCAGCTAAAATTACAAAAATTCTGACCCCTAGGACCACAGGTCTTCCAAAGATTGCTCAGAGGCACCTGTTTCATATAACAGCTTTTGTCTATCTGGCACACATCTATAATTTACTACTGCAGTTGATCCTGTAATTTTTTTTATTTAATATTTAAGAATTACAGTTACAATATCTATTCCTTTCGTTCTGAATACAACCAACATCTGCACAGAAACATTTACATCTAGAACCCTTTAAACTTTCTTTCTGGTATAGCTTGGAGCTCCTGCTTTGAAACCAATAAAAGAATTGACTTTTAAGGGAGATCAATTTCTAAACCTAGTGAATTTGACTGTTTCCACAGTAGTACTACAAATGCATTAGCTAATCAGAGCCACATTTTCAAAGGAAAGTGCAGTGCGCACCCACCTTTTGAAGGATGCTCAACAGCATGTTCAGTAGTTAGTTAGGAAGAAATAAATGTAGGTTTTTGCAAGCACTAACAAAGCAGAACTATGATATAAAAGAACTATAATAGAAAACTGAACAGAACAATGGAAATGGAGAAAATACATGATTTCATAAATATGCATGATTTCAAAAATATATTTCTTGTGATGCTGGCATCTTTCTGTTCTTATAATATAACAATATTTACAGATACCGATGTTGGGAAGTATATAGGAATTAATACATGTGAATAAAGTTGGAGCGATATCATCAACCTAATGCTGAGAAATCCCTTCTTAAATGTTCATAGAAGTTGCCAAAAGAAACAGATAAGGATACTCTGGTCAGAAAGTGATAGATGGCAGGGGTTTCAACAAGTAACTAATGTTTGAATCCAGCAAGAGCAAACTCCTGTAGAATTTATCTATTTAAAGCAACACATGGTAGGAAAAAAAAAGATACAAATTACCCACCTGTTAATTAACAAGTTAATTAACTGATTGCATTTCCTATAAACACGATTTCCTGTTAAATCAAACACACAAAACAAGTGTGCTAATGAGCAGCTTACACAGTACTGCTAATGTTTCTGTGTGAAATCAGAAGCACATTTGTTATTTGCTGACCAGTAAAATATAGTGTATATTAGAAAACTGGTCCATAACTAAAGAAAGTTTAGAGAGACAAGGTGCGGGAAGGTAATGCCTTTTATTAGACCAGTTTCTGTTGGTGAGAGAGACAAGCTTTCAAGCCACACAGGAAAGAAGTTGGTCCAATAAAAGATATTACCTCACCTACCTTGTCTCTTTAATATCCTGGGACCCACACGGCTACAACTACACTGCATATAACTAAAGAGAGTCTGACAGGCCTGATGCAATGATCTTTACAAAAAAAAACAAAACAAAGCAGTCTGTGATATTCAGAAAATATACTTCATGTTATAGTGGACTGCAACCTTTGGCACTAGGTTTCTCTATGCAACTTTCGGATTGATGGGGATTCACAAGTGGCCAGAGGAGTTAACTCTCCTCCACATAGGCTATTTTCACCATGGGTTCTCTTTTACCCCATTCCAAGGACTGTGTGAGGTGCTCACACCAGGGTTTCTGTAGGCACCCTTTTCCCACTGCCAGGGTCTTTGTGTGTCCCCTACTCCACCTCTCCACATACCAATGATGTCCATTCTACCACTCCCATGCCAAGGACTGTATGTGTCCAAATTCTCTCCTCCTCCCCAGTTTCCTATTTCTTTCCTTTCTGTTTGGGAGATAAGTCAGTGGTTGAAACCATTGGGTATGCTAACCAGATGCAAGAACAGTGTGTGTCCATTTTCCTGTTCCAGTTTTCAGCAAACTCAATAAGGTTCTTCCCACTCATGCTTAGGACCTTTGGATGCCGTGTTCAAAAGTTATCACATTACATTCAAACAAACAGAGAAATACCATCACATTGAGTGCGGGGTCTTGCTACACTTGGCCAATAATAAAAAGTCTACTTTTTAAAAAATATTATAAATTAGTATATTGTGAGATACCTCAATGGTGAATAAGGTGCCAGAACCTCTTAGCTTTCCTCCAGAATTAACCATTTGCCTGCCTCTCCTAGGCAGAGAAAATTCCTTTCTGGGGATGTATGTATGCATGCCTAGAGGAAACAATATGTCTACAGCCTGGTCTTTTCCTCATTGATTTGCGATGCTACATTTTGTGAAGATGAGCAGGGGAACCAGGCACTAAGGATTATTTGCCCTATTGCACGCTGCAGATTTATGTGGTTTGAGGGAAACAGATTTCACTATGTGATTCTTACAGTGCCTCCACGATGAATCCCCTACATAAAACTCTTCAGAACATGAAACGGATGGAAGAAGGGGGCACTCTTTCTTGTTAGTACTTTATATTCAGGTCAGTAGAAGGGACTGAACATCTGGGAAACCTCTTTCTTATGCCTCCCCTTGATCCACTTCCACCTCAGATGGAGAGAGAAAAATTTCTGAAAGAGACCTGGAGTGAGGGGATACCTTGTGGTTACTCTTTTGAGCAGCTTTCATCCCCTGAGAAAGAGGTAGTTCCAACTGTAGGTTTATGCTGGACTGGATCCAGAAGGGGGCTTCCAAAGTTCCCACATGTAATGGAATGCTGAACTGTATTATGCTGTTCAGCCACTAGGTGATGCGGTGTGTAACATGCCTTATTTAAGTTAACCTCAGCCATACCTGCCAGTATATTAAAGTGTCTTAAAGTAAACACATCTCTGGTGTATCTTTCTGGGAAGGAAGCACCATAGCCAGTTCATATCTGCCCAAATCCAAAGGTTCAAAGGACTCCTTGGCCCAGTTGCTGCTCTGGGAGACAGCACTGGGCTGGCATTCCTGCAGGGGTAGCCCTAAGCCACTGCAGGGCTGGGCAAAGCGCATGATGCAGAAAGGATGGAGGGGTTGGTCCTAAGGTCCCTTCTTGCTCTGTCTTTGGATCCCTGTCAGTAGCCATCCTGCTCTTCTTAGCGTTCTGTACCATGCTGCACTCCGCATGGCTGAGCACGGAGTGAGGAGAAAAGAAATCCTCTCTTCTAATAAAGGCAGACACAACAGCCTGGAGATTTAAACCCTTCCCCCCTCCCCTTATTTTCCTCCTTTCAATTTGCTCTGAAGCTGGTCTGCAAAGACAGAATAAATCTGGCAGTTTTGAGTTTATCAGATGTGGAGCCACACTGCCCCTGCTTCTGATTGACAGATTTAGTCTGCCTCCAAAGCTACGTCATGGATCTTTGGCCATCATTACAAATAAGAAAGGGATATAACATACAAGTAGAACAATCAATGTGATGGCTCACAAACATTTTGTTAGTTCCATGATTTATTTATTATTATTATTTTTTACAAATTCTTTCAGTAGGGTTATTTTAGGAGGGAATTAGCTGGAAGGAAAGACAAAGGAAGGGAGAGGCCAGAAAGTATTGGAGCAAACCCCCAGTCAGCCCGGGGAATAGAATGTTCAGAGTGACAACTGCAAAAAACAGCCTGATGACATCATCCATGTCCATGGGCCCCTGCTTGAATGGCTTCCTGTAGCTGCTCTGGTATCTCTGACTGGTTCCTCCCTGCAGTTTCTTTCCTGAAACCCACCTGGCTATGGGGAATGGGGATGCTATAAGGCTTAAGCTCCTCTAAGCTGGTGTAACCAGCGGAAGATGTGGCACAGTGTCTTTAGTCTCTTCCTAAAGTGCCATGCATACCTATAATGCTATATACAAATATTTAATAATAAATCATAAGAGCTACCGTCCCAGGTATATATTTATTGATACTGACTCTTTAAAATGTTCTGGAAATACTTCTTCCACTAGATTATTGGACTAAGACAATGTTTCTCAACCTTTTCTATACTGTGGATCCCCAGGATTTCCTTCCCATGTAGCAATATGGGAAGGGCAAGATTGTCTCAACCCCATGACACCAGTGTAATCTCCCAGGCTGAAGAACTCTGGATTACACCATAAAAATGCTTCCTATTACTGAATGAACTCTAACGGGTAGAACTATGCCTCTGTTTAGGCACTCACATTTATTTTATACTAGGGTTAAAATAAAATATACCAATAAAACAGGCAAGAAGAAAACCATAACCATTCTTTTGTTCTAAATAAGTAAGTACAAATGAGAGTCTGCCTGTTGACTAATGTAACTGTTTTATTCATGAACAATGGACAGCCTGGAAGAAATAAAAAGAAACACCCAGCACCACCCTGGTCAACAGCCAAACCCACTGAAGGTGAACTCACCACTAATACAAAGGTTAAAGGCCAAAAAATGCAAGATGCATTCTTAAAGCGTCAAGATGACAACACTCCAAAATCACTGACATTTTCTAGAAGAAGAAATTAGCTAAAGAGAAATCAGGGCTGCAGAATTCCTATTAGAAACTGTATTTTGTCTGACATATTTAATACACCTCCATTTTTAACAGTACAATGCGACTCTGAAGCTAAATTAATATGAACCCTGTTCAAAGTTAACAGCTCTTATCCAAAGGATCTGATTAAGTGATCAACCACCATGAAACATACTGTGTCTAAAATGTTGTTTCTTAAATTTTACAGAAGACAATGTAAACAATATTCTACTACATGCAGTTTATATTACTGGTTAACAGGTCAAAGACCAAACAAACTATGCTGTCCGAATACTGTGATTTAGTTGCCAGGGCCAGTTTGGCATATAAACATATCCAGTACCCACTAACTGAGAATGGCAGACCTGGAAAATGACCAGTTTGAAGGATCATTCACCTGCACATCTACCAATGTGATATATGCCATCATGTGCCAGCAATGCCCCTCTGCCATGTACATTGGTCAAACTGGACAGTCTCTACGTAAAAGAATCAATGGACACAAATCAGACGTCAAGAATTATAACATTCAAAAACCAGTCGGAGAACACTTCGATCTCTCTGGTCACTCCAGTACAGACCTAAAAGTGGCAATTCTTGAACAAAAAAACTTCAAAAACAGACTCCAATGAGAAACTGCTGAATTGGAATTAATTTGCAAACTGGATACAACTAACTTAGGCTTGAATAAAGACTGGGAGTGGATGGGTCATTGCACAAAGTAAAACTATCCCTCCCCCATCCCCCACTGTTCCTCAGACGTTCTTGTCAACTGCTGGAAATGGCCCACCTTATCACTACAAAAGGTTTTCTCTCCTGCTCCCCCCCCTCCTGCTGGTAATAGCTCATCTTAAGTGATCACTCTCCTTACAGTGTGTATGGTAACACCCATTGTTTCATGTTCTCTGTGTATATAAATCTCCCCACTGTATTTTCCACTGAATGCATCCGATGAAGTGAGCTGTAGCTCACGAAATCTTATGTTCAAATAAATTTGTTAGTCTCTAAGGTGCCACTACTCCTTTTCTTTTCACCAAAACTTCAGTTCTCAGAAATAATAGAATGTCTAGATTGCTTGTTTTCAAATCTGAGCTCATACAAACAAAAAAGAAATCATAAGACTACTAAAGAACTGCATTTTATATACACAGAGCGTATAAAGTATGCACGTAAAATTATATCTATAATTTTTACACATGATCCCATATTATTTGCATTCTGGTAGAGCCCCGATGTTCTAGGCGTAATTTGAACATACAGAAAGGTACTGTTCCTGCCTTAAAGAGTTATTTATTTAATACACAAATAGGAATACATAATAGGGTGATCTGACAAAAAAGTTTCATCACCTTGAGCTTTAGACAGATGTCGTACTTATGAGTGACAAAGCCAGTAATTAAGTAAGTCATCCCAAATGAGCACTGATAGAACCTCTATAACACATCACACTCATGTATTCTGAATATGTCACATATAGAATACAAAACTATTGAATTGTTATTGATTTTTTCAAAGTTGTGACTCTTTCTGTATGCCTTCACCTGTAAAGGTAGGTGCCTTAGTTATACGTACAGTTGTACGTCTCATTGAATGGGGAGGAAATTATAGCTAACAAAACTTGAAACATTTCTATGATGACATATCTCTGCTATATAGTTGTACTAGTAGCAGCCTTCAAGGGCTAATGCAGCGTTTCTGTGGCCACAGCCTCCTGAGCTGTAATGGGGGGGGGTTTAGCCCTGTTGGCCAGTTTACCTCTATTACATTCACTGCTTTGCATTATATTCCGCAGTAATGGCTTGTATCCTGTAAGTCACTGGCTTCAACAGTTAGCATGAGGCTTGAGGCCTACTAACTTTGGCATATATAAATTTAGGTGACTCATAAGTTTTGGGGAACTGGAAGTAGAGTGCAGGGGGGAATTTTGTCCATAATGACATCAGACAAGCACAGAACATGAACTGACACCAGCTTCTGGGAGGTTTTGGATGGAACATCTGACCGCAAGAGTGGATAACACGGTGGATAAAAATCAATGATTTTTTTTTTAAAAATCACCAAAATTGATTTTTTTTAATTTAAATCACATTTTTTTGATAAAATGCTTTTTGAGGAAAAAAGTTATCTAAGGATAGTTTTAATTAAGATCATTATAGCTCAAAGATATATCATCATGGAATAAGGATTATAAATTCCAATTCTATAGTGTCACGGTTCCTCCCCCACTCTGAACTCTAGGGTACAGATGTGGGGACCTGCATGAAAAACCTCTTAAGCTTATCTTTACCAGCTTAGGTCAAAACTTCCCCAAGGTACAAAATATTACCCCCGTTATCCTTGGACTGGCCGCTACCACCACCAAACTAATACTGGTTACTGGGGAAGAGCTGTTTGGACGCATCCTTCCCCCCAAATACTTCCCAAAACCTTGCACCCCACTTCCTGGACAAGGTTTGGTAAAAAGCCTCACCAATTTGCCTAGGTGACCACAGACCCAAACCCTTGGATCTGAGAACAATGAAAAAGCATTCAGTGTTTTACAAGAAGACTTTTAATAAAAAATAGAAGTAAATAGAAATAAAGGAATCCCCCCTGTAAAATCAGGATGGTAGATATCTTACAGGGTAATTAGATTCAAAAACATAGAGAACCCCTCTAGGCAAAACCTTAAGTTACAAAAAAGATACACAGACAGAAATAGTTATTCTATTCAGCACAATTCTTTTCTCAGCCATTTAAAGAAATCATAATCTAACACATACCTAGCTAGATTACTTACTAAAAGTTCTAAGACTCCATTCCTGTTCTGTCCCCGGCCAAGACGACTACAGACAGACCCAGACCCTTTGTTTCTCTCCCTCCTCCCAGCTTTTGAAAGTATCTTGTCTCCTCATTGGTCATTTTGGTCAGGTGCCAGCGAGGTTACCTTTAGCTTCTTAACCCTTTACAGGTGAGAGGAGCTTTCCCCTGGCCAGGAGGGATTTCAAAGGGGTTTACCCTTCCCTTTATATTTATGACATATAGTATGAGACAATATATTCATGTAATGTTTAAGAAAAGTTTTGTAAATGAGTTCCCATAGTTCATGGATTAGAGACCCAATCTTATGGGGTTCCAGGGGCTTCTGTACAGATTATTTAGGTTAATCTTTTTATCTACCCAGTGGGACTCAGTGCTCTGTCTAGAAGACACCATCAGAGATGCATAGTTTTGCAGTTCTCAACTTTGGATTTGTGTCTCTAGAGATAACATGCTTGTTAACAGCAAAAATAATTCAAATGAATAAATAGAGGTGAGAAATAACAGACCTCAACCCTATTGTCCTTTTGCAAATTTGCGTACACAGAGGCAATCCCTTACCTCTCTCTAAAAGTACAAAGTTTCAAACAGTCCTTGAGCAGCATATTTCAGAAGTATTGAGGTCTTTCTGAATGTAGCCTTCATTGATTTGAGATCTACCATACTATTCTCTCTCTAGAAGGGAAAACCTATAATGGCAGCAGGCCGTAAAAGAGAGCCAGTTTGGGAATATTTTAATGAAGTTCCTCTACCCGTGAGTAAGACAGACATGCATGCAAAATGCAAACAGTGCAACAAAGAAATGCAACGTCTGGTTGCCCGAACAAAACAACATCATGAGAAGTGTTCCTTCTCAGGAGGAAGCTGCATTGAAGAAGATGAAAGGAACATGTCTGAACATGCAGGATCTTCAAGTTAGTAAACTTTTTTATTTCAGACTTCTTTCTTAAGGACTGCCTGTCTTGCTTCTGGACTATTCTTAAATTCTCATATTTGAGCAAAAAATATAGTTGTTATTCTATAGCACTATCATTTTAGATGCAGTTGTGATAAAAAATAAATAGCTAAAATAGGCAGCTCTTCCTTTTACAATTTCACTTTTAAAGTGGTACGGAGTGTCAGTGAATGCAATGAGTAATACTAAATGAGCAGCATGGTAATAATAATTAAATAACTGCATTGACTTATTTTGTTTAGGAGAATCCTGTATGTTGAGGATGGATTCTGAAGACTTTCCACCTTTAAGACCACCATCATTTTCTATAGTTTCAGAGTTATCTGCCAATGATAGTGTTTCACTCATATCATATGTCACATAGCCATAGTATATCACCAGTAGCAAAAAGAAAAAAAAATCTCCATCATCCAGAAACCACCATAGATAAATTTGTGATAAGAACCAGCAGATTACAAAAAAGGTAATTGATGGGGAAATTGTCCGGTTTGTTTATGCAACAAACTCTCCTTTCCGTATGACTGAGAACCCTCACTTCATTAACATGGTTCAGTCATTAAGACCAGGATACAGTCCACACAACAGACCAGATGTTGCAGGCAAATTGCCCAATAAAGTATATGAAAGAGAAATTGAACAGTGTGCAAAAGGTCTAGAGGGTGAAATTGTTAACCTAAGTCTTGATGGCTGGAGCAATGACCACAATGATCCTGTTGTATGTGCTTGTGTAACAACAGAAGAAGGAAAAAGAAAAGGAGTACTTGTGGCACCTTAGAGACTAACCAATTTATTTGAGCATGACCTTTCGTGAGCTACAGCTCACTTCATCGGATGCATACCGTCGAAACTGCAGAAGACATTATATACACACAGAGACCATGAAACAATAGCTCCTCCCACCCCACTGTTCTGCTGGTAATAGCTTATCTAAAGTGATCATCAAGTTGGGCCATTTCCAGCACAAATCCAGGTTTTCTCACCCTCCGCCCCACCCCCACACAAACTCACTCTACTGCTGGTAATAGCCCATCCAAAGTGACCACTCTCTTCACAATGTGTATGATAATCAACGTGGGCCATTTCCTGCACAAATCCAGGTTCTCTCACTCCCTCACCACCCTCCAAAAACCACACACACAAACTCACTCTCCTGCTGGTAATAGCTTATCCAAAGTGACCACTCTCCCTACAATGTGCATGATAATCAAGGTGGGCCATTTCCTGCACAAATCCAGGTTTTCTCACCCCCCCCACCCCCACACACAAATGTCTTCCTTACAGAAACAATTGATACATCAGGAAATGCACACACAGCAGAATACTTACAAGAAGTAGCAGTAAAAGTTATAACAAACTGTGAAAAAAAATTCAAATGTCTAGTATGCAGCTTGGTCACAGACAATGCTACACATGTACCCAAGATGAGAAGAAAATACTTAGAAGCGAGTCCCAAGCTAATAACATACGGTTGCAGTGCTTATTTGATGCACCTCCTAGCCAAAGACTTCAGTGTTCCAGAAATAAAGGCTAATGTTGTTAAAATTGCAAAATACTTCCGTAACAACCACTTTGCAGCAGCTGCTCTGAAAAAAGTGGGAGGAACCAAACGAACTCTCCCACAAGACGTGCGATGGAACTCAGTAGTGGACTGTTTTGAGCACTAGATCAAGAACTGGCCTAATCTGATGACAGTTTGTGAACAAAATCGTGGAAAAAATAGACGGCACTGCCACAGCCAAGGTTCTCAATATAGGGCTTAAGAGAAACGTTGCACACATGCTGAGTACCCTGAAGCCTATTTCTCCAGCCTTGAACAAAATGCAGGGAAATCACTGTTTTATTGCTGATGCTGTTGAATCTGGAAGGAACTGAGTGAGATCTTAAAAAGAGAAATATGCAATGACAGAATTAAATTACAAGCATTAAAAAGACAAATGGGACAAGCACTACCTCCTTCTTGCAAATATTCTCAATACTGGGTACCAGGGTCAAACCTTAACTGCTGAAGAAGAGGAGATGGCTATAACATGGACATCCAGCAACCATCCCTCCATAATGCCAACTATAACAAACTTCAGAGCTAAGGGTGAACCATTCAAGAAATATATGTTTCCTGATGATGTTTTAAAGAAAGTCACACCAGTGAACTGGTGGAAGTCACTTAAGCACCCTTCAGAAATGGCTGAAGCGATAATCTCACTTTTAACAGCAGTAGCTTCTTCTGCCGGTGTAGAAAGAATATTTTCTTCCTTTGGACTAATTCATTCCAAATTGAGAAATTGTTTGGGAAAGCAGTTGAGACAGTCAAGGTTCATAATAAATGCAATTTCTCATGTTGATATCACCTCCACAGACGGTATATGTGCATTACATTCTTCTGCCAATAGCCCCTTGCACACACAAAAAGCATTATCAGACCCTTAAAAGGGACCTCCTGATCCCTTTTCTTGTATTGGTCCATGTTACAAAAACTTTTAAGCAGTTTACATAACAATAAAGACAAATCCTTCCATTACCAAAAGTAGCAGCTGTTACAGAGCTGGTTTTCCACATCTCTTTATTTGGAAGTAACTTTGCAATTGCTTGCTTAATTAAAAGAGGATTTTTTTAGCTGGATATTTTTTAATCTAAGCCTTTTAATAGCTCTCCTTCGATATAGATATGAAACCAATTATGAAACACTAAGTTATAGGCGACACTGTTTATTGAACTAATAGTAACAACAAAATATGCATCAGGTTTTTTTTTTTTAAATATCTTTGTCAACTAGAGTAACAAGTAGCATTTCTAGGTCTTGCATCTTTAGAAAGTTATTTTAATATAACTGCTAATTAATAGTTATGACCCTTTCAATTAAGTATGTTTTAATTTTAGAACACCTCCCAGATGCGTTATAGCTATGGCATCATGTTTTATGACTGTACCGCACCTGAATTACAACATTTAAAATTAAATTCAATGAACCATAATAATCAAGCCAGTTGAAACAAATTGTTTTTTGATGTAATCTTTATCAACACCGAACACAGGATTTTGTTTAAAAGCAACTGGACACAAGTATTAAATTAATACGTCTATTACTTATTTTCTCTTTAACAACTAACTTGAAGATTAGAAATAATATACAAAGTGGATCTAAAATAAATCTCTTTTCATGGAATTGGGGTGAGCAAAAATAATGCTTCATACGCAGCAGTTAGTTAGTTCTTGACCTATGAAAAAATGTATTAGTTATTGTCCCTATAATGAAAAAAATGGGAAAAAAAATCTGTATTGTGCTTTTATAGTACCAAGGCTGCATTCACAAATGGCATTACTGAGGTGAATACTGAATATCTTATGAAACAGAATCATAGAATATCAGGGTTGGAAGGGACCTTAAGAGTCATGTAGTCCAACCCCCTGCTCAAACCAGGACCGATCCCCAAC
The DNA here is from genome assembly GCF_965140295.1 of Lepidochelys olivacea. Classification (NCBI taxonomy): domain Eukaryota; kingdom Metazoa; phylum Chordata; order Testudines; family Cheloniidae; genus Lepidochelys; species Lepidochelys olivacea. Next base: position 29,196,697 of record NC_140415.1, read on the forward strand.
TAAATCATTCCAGCCAGGACTTTGTCAAGCCTGACCTTAAAAACCTCAAAGGAAGGAGATTCCACCACCTCCCCAGGTAACGCATTCCAGTGCTTCACCACCCTCCTAGTGAAAAAGTTTTTCCTAATATCCAACCTAAACCTCCCCCACTGCAACTTGAGACCACTACTCCTTGTTCTGTCATCTGCTACCACTGAGAACAGCCTAGATCCATCCTCTTTGGAACCCCCTTTCAGATAGTTGAAAGCAGCTATCAAATCCCCCCTCATTCTTCTCTTCTGCAGACTAAACAATCCCAGTTACCTCAGCCTCTTCTCATAAATCATGTGTTCCACTCCCCTAATCATTTTTGTTGCCCTCCGCTGGATGCTTTCCAATTTTTCCTCATCCTTCTTGTAGTGTGGGGCCCAAAACTGGACACAGTACTCTAGATGAGGCCTCACCAATGTCGAATAGAGGGGACCGATCACATCCCTCGATCTGCTGGCAATGCCCCTACTGAAACAACCAAAAATTCCATTAGCCTTCTTGGCAACAAGGGCACACTGTTGACTCATATCCAGCTTCTACCATAACCCCTAGGTCCTTTTCTGCAGAACTGCTGCCTAGCCATTCGGTCCCTAGTCTGTAGCCATGCATGGGATTCTTCCATACTAAGTGCAGAACTCTGCACTTGTCTTTTTGAACCTCATCAGATTTCTTTTGGCCCAATCCTGCCAGTATCACTGGATTTAAGGATCTGACAATGGACATATTTTGCATTTCTCAATAAAATATCACTTACATTAATATAGGAATTTTGCTCTGTAATGTTTTACCATGTACCAAAATACTCAATTTTTAAAGATTCAAGAGTCATTTTATTTAAAAAACCCATCAAACCATACACAGACGCTTTCAGCTCAAATCCAAAACATTTTTACAAAAATAGTTCTCAAGTCCTAATTTGTTGTGTAGGGTTGTAAATTAAACTAAAACTTTAAAGAGGAACCCTGATTTACATTTACAGGTTCAGATCTGTTAGCATGATAGGTGGTCCCCAGAGGTGGTAGAATTAACTAACTGTTATTACAACTCTGGCTATTGCAGTAAGGTCTAGCTCCAGTCTTGCACCAGGACTGCACTGCACGAAGGAAACAGGGAACATAAAAATGAGTCCTCATCCCAAATAGCTGGCAAGACAAGAGACAACTTGTGAACACAACAGTGAGACAGGGAGGAACACAGATAACAAGGTAACATTGGTCAGTATGATAGGCAGCAATCTCAGCACACTAGTGCCCAAACCACTGTTAAGTTTTTTTTGTAGGCATCACAATAAATGAGCATTTTAAGGAGGGATTTGAAAGAGGATAATTAAGAGCTTTGCAGATGTTTATGGCAAACTCCTCCCAAGAATGACGGGCTTCGTGGGAGAAAGAATGAAGGTGCCTGGTTGAAAACTGAATAAGTGGGAAATGAAAGCTGGCATCCTGGGCAGATCAGAAGCAGGAGTCGACAACTCAACAATGTATAAGAGATGGTAAGTATTCAAGTGGTTTTATACTTCTGCCTAATAGTCAATGCACTAATTTTAACACATCACACTAGTCCAATAAAGCAGGGATTTGGAGCAACCAAATTTTTGAATTGCTCCACTCCAGCACCAACAGTGACTGCTCCAGCTCCGCTCTGCCTCAAATTAATTTTTAACTAAATAAAAAAGTGCATACTGTAATTTTGAAAAAACATTATTTTTAATCAGACTTTTAAAACAATTTAAATTTCATCAGCAATGACACAAACTAGAATCATTCATAATTCATTCTGTAAAAAATTATTGCAGCAATCAAGTCGTCTTTCATAGCCTGCCGCAAAACATTTAAAATTAACTTTAAAGCCGAAAACAGTCGCTCTATACTAGCTTGAATTGTTGGCATGCTCAAAGCAATTCTACAGGCAGCCTGAATGCGGTGAGGGTAGTTGTGAATGGCCTCAAAAACAGACAACTTTTAGTCTACCAATAGACTCCATCACCTCACAATTTTCCCGAAAGTTTCTCTTGAATAATGCTTCATTACAATTATGAATAGCAGAAACTAGCTGGCGTCTTTCTTGTTTATCCAATTCCTTTTCAAAGGCATCATCTTCTGAAGAATCGGTGCTTAAATTATCTCCATTTCCCTGTGATGGTTGAAGACGTCTCAGGGATGGACGCTTGAACAAGTTCAGAGTGGAGATGGAAGTTTGAGAACAGCCTGCTATTTCTGAAGGATGTGAACTTTCCGAAACCACAAATTTGATTGTTGATGACTCCTTTTGTTGTGTTTCATTTTCTTCAACCTCTTTCGCAGAGTTCAAATGTAGCAATAGATTTTGTTTTTTGAGTCGTCAAGCAATATCAAGGCGCCCTTCCTTTGCCTTTGGTATTTTCCTTGAGGTAAGAAGAATCTGATACCGTGGGTCAACATAAACTCCAGCAAGGAAATAAATATTGTCAAAAAGCTTCTCTTCATGTTTCTGCATGGAGGATAGAATTCCTCCTGCAGTTTGTCCACCATTTTCTTGCAAGAATTTTGACAGTTTTCGCCATTCCTTCATTAAAACTCCCAGGGTTACATCGACAGCTTGAAGATTCATGGTTGTTTGGTTTGGCTTTGCCAAGAGGTTTTGCAGATTCTTCACTTCCTCCCATTCAGCTTTTGTTAACTTGAATTCTCTTGTTCCAGCAGCAGCCACTTGTTCACAGTCAGATTGAAAAACGAGAAGCTGATCAATCATCGCAAATGTTGTACCCCAGCAAGTCACAGAATCCAATGATTGAGTTACCCCATGTAGATCAAGCAGAACACTTTGAATACTTGGGGTTCGTACTTTGACAACGACTTGTCGAATTTTTGCCTGAAATTTCTTTGCATATTCTTTGTTCAGTCCATCCCAGATTGCCAACTGAAGAGTGTGAATACCACACCTCATCTGTTGAACTTTTGAGTTGTCCTCATGAAGCCATGTTGGACGTATGAGGCAAGGGTCATTAACCCATTGCGCAGCAGCATCCATGTTGAGTTCGATTTCATCCATTCCTTTAGTTCCTTCATCAGGCAAAATAGCTTTAGTTCTGTCCACATCACTGTTCTCAGAGATAGAAATGGTTTCATTGTCCTCGCTGAAATTTTTGACAGCACAAGTCATGTTTGCTGCATTGTCAACACAGATGCTCAGCACTTACATTTCACTGATCCCAAATTTTTCTAAAATAGCTTTTACTTGACTTTTCACATACGAAGAATTGTGATGCCCTTCAGTGTCGATTATGTCCACGGTTTTTACCACAGCTTAATCTTTTCCTTCTTCGTGGTACTAAGAATTGATTGCAAGTAAATTTCTGTTTCCACGGGTTGCCGCATGCATTTTCAGGTAGCACAATTATTGCTCCAAAGCTTTCTTGAGCTCTTCGCAACCAGACTCAGCTGTGCTGACAACTAAATGATGAACCGCATCGTGCCTCGTCAAAACGCCAAGCTGCCGACCCCTTTCTCCTGCAATTGTTTGGAATCCTTTGTTCTTTAGCCTGAAGGTAGTGAGCGTTGTTGAACTCAGGCAAACCATTTCCATCAGCCCTTCACGGAAAGTATTGGCATCCATGGTGACTGTAATCTTTAAGGACTTCAAATATATGAGTCAAGTTTTGTTTGCTCAATTTTGGGTTTCTTTTCAGATGAAGCTCCGCAAAAAATCTTTTCTCCAGGAGTTTTGAAAAAGCCAGATGAACGTCGTTTAGCCGCGTCAGCTTTCTGTTTTGCCTCATCTTCCTGGTCCTTTTTTGTAACCAGAGCCGCATAGTTTTCAGGATGGTTACATTTTACATGCCACCAAAGGTTGAAACTTTTCACGGCACTTGCTTCATTTGTCTTGAAGCTACATGGTTTGAGCTCGCCATTCACTTCCTTTTCCACCTTGCACGTTGCTGATTTCTACTTTGCTTTTCCCAAAAGCCCAAATTTGGGCTTTTCAAATTCAAAAGTAAAGACGTTGTTGAGATCCTTTTCCATAAATCAGCTATCAATCATGGGGGGCAGATTTGATATTTTTGTTGAAGCCATGGCCAAATCTTCTTCTGCTGCTACCGTACCCAAGTGGTTTTTGTTACGATCTTCCAAAAGCAATGAACAAAAACATTACATTTTTTTATAATGTACCTGCTTGTGATATCTTAACCACTTAAGGTACTTCCAATTTATTTTGGATTTTCTGGACAAAAATGATCGCACCTTCTTTTTACACAAAATTATTATTAAAGTATATTTGAATATTTTAACATGTTTCTTGCAGTTTTGATGAAGTGAGTAAGAAGAGTGTGTATTTTAATACACATAATTAATATAATATTTTATTTATAAATTGCAAGATAGCTTTTCTTATGAAATTTTGCAGTAAAAATATTCAAAATATTTTCCAAGTTTTTAATTAATATCTCAAAAATGTTTTAATATAGATATATCAATGAAATTTGGTATTTGCTGTAGCGTTAATACATGCTATCACTGTTCTACAACATTAATTGTTGGGAAGTAACGAGGCTACATGTTACAAGGTTGAAAATAAGCTTTAACAGGAAAGAGGATTCAAATTGCAAGCACAGTCCTTTTAGTAAAGACAGCAAATTTTTGGAAATATGTTTTTCCTTCATCAGCCTGAACAGATTATACAAGATAACAGGTTCTATCTTGTACAATGTTTCCAGCCTGATGAAGGAAAAACATATTTCCGAAAATTTACTCTCTTTACTAAAAGGACTGTGCTTGCAATTTGAATCCACTTTCCCATTAAAGTTTATTTCCAACGTTCTATCATACAACATCATTCAAATAAAATTATTTAAACTACAGGCGTCATGAACTGGGGGGTCTGGGCCAATTTTATTTAATATTTTTAAAATATTCCACTATTTAACAGATATGACCCTGGAATATGGAATAATACTAAAACATGCATTAAAATGGTACTTTTCATTTATTTTTTATAATTAACCGTTTCCAAGAAAACTGCTTAAAAATTTTAATCTGTTTAGATGCTTAGAATGATACAAACAATTTTACTTATTACTTATTTTTCAACTTTGGAACCATACATTTTAAATGTAATAATAAATATTAACTAAAAATTATTAACTTATTATGGAACATAATATTACCACTCGTAGCCGGGGCATTCGACGACAAGCCTTTCTTGAAATATGAAATAAAAATGACCAACTGCCAGTTCAGGACACCTATGGTTTAAATAATGTTGGATAATGTAATATGATAGCACATACTAACGCTAAGACACAGATATAATTTCATTACTTTATATTAAAGCGTTTTTGAGATATTAATCAGAAATTAACTTTTCATCACCTCCTTGAAGGGACTGTAGCTCTCTTAGGAAGAGTTTTAGGACATGTGTTCACAAAAACGTTTTTTCTTAAAATTACCTAAGGATTCACCCCCGAAGTTGTGTTGGACATTTTCCAATCACTCTGGATATATCACAAAAATCACTTCTAATTTATGGAAAAATGTTTACTGTATATTTATATGCCTGCTGCCAGCAACTTTTTCAGTAAATTTAAAATTACATACAACGCTACCAAAAGACCATTGAACAGATGACATATAAGATAAGTCTGCCAGAGTGATACGGGAGCATGTATAAATGAACAAATGTACCAGTAAGGGGAGCCATGTGAGAAATGAACTTAAGTGGTTAATATCTCTTAATATATCAATAAACAAAAACATTTTTTTTCCAATATACCTGTTTGTGATATCTTAAATGTTGCATCTTGCGTCACACTTCACTTCGCAGCACTCAGCGCATCTCATTGATCAACCCTTACAAAAGAAGTATCAACACATACTAATCTATCTAACTAATCTACGCAAGTACGTACTCGCCTAACCTTGGCGCAAGGGTGAGAGCAGTCTGCAGTGTAGTCGGATGTCTGATAATTATCTGATTCTTTAATAAAATGTATCTCCAAAAAAGTTGTAATTTTCTATCTGTACATTAAATCTTGATTTCGGCCGAAGTGAGAATAACTGTGACATATTATGTAAAGTGGTAACGTAGACGTTAATATCAATTGTTATACAATCTGAAACTTTTTGGCCCCTTTAGGACTTTCTTGCTAAATATCATTGATTTTGGATTGAAAATGAAAAAAAAAAACTGGAGCAGTGGAGCAGTCAAGATTTTCTGTGCTCCGGCTCCACTCCAGCTCTGGGCAAAAACCTGCAGCTCCACTGCTCTGCGCTCCAGCTGCAGGCTCTGCTCCAAAGCCCTGCGCAATAAAGGAAGAGACTGACATTTTCTCCCTAGGAGGAGAAAATGCAATGTTTAAGATGAAAAGAAGAAATGATATGCACTGACAGAGCTAGATTCAAAGGGAAATAAATACTAATGCACACTTGAGTAATTCTATTTTCCTTCAACTTTCACTTGCTCCCTTAGCACTGAAACACCAAAGTAAAAAATGGTGGAAAAATCAGTACTCTCTGTTAGAGGGCTTATTCCCCTTCACCCTTCCGCTTCCCTGGTCCTTCTCACATGAACAGAGAGCAACAATATCCAAAGCCCAAAGGTGCAAACAATTTGATGTTTATTGGGGTGAACTTCCAGCAAGCTTAAATCCAAGTCCCTTGTTCCTTATTTTTGAATCCCAACTTATTTCCTGTTTGCCCCTAATTTATATAGTAATATTCTCAGCTATACTTTAATCAATCATTTTACTGAAATGTATCTAACCAATCCTAATATATTGTAACATGATTAGCAAACCAGTTATATCCTACCACCTTAATTAGTTTACACCCAGCAAAATTAATTATACAGCAGAAAGAAACAATCACAGAACCAGACAGAGACCATGCAAATAAACAATAGCAAAGTGGGAACTATAATGACAAAACAATACAGAAGTGAGGATTTCACAACTGCACCTATAAAGACATAAGGGTTTCCAAACTATGTTTATTGATAAGTGAGTTCTTAACAAACAGAAAACTATCAAACTAAATTTCCTTTTACATCTTCTAGGCTCTTCCCTTTATCTGGAGTTGATAGACTGGATCACCTTTCTAACAGCTCCAAATTACCTTATTTCAATATGACTGGTTTGATATGTGTGAGGATGTGACCATATGCTTTTCAGCTTATGGCTGCTCCCAGTGCTTAGCCAAGGCCTTAGCTCAAGAACAGAGCCTCAGACTGTCACAGTGAGACAGAGATTTTGATTCTTTCTTTTATACCTCTATAACTAGCTAAATGATAAACATAGACCTAAATTCTTAAAGTATAGGCCTTACAGACAGGCCTCAATATCTATATCATAACAATCTCTAAAAGCTGAGTGTGAAGACTTATAGTCCTATCAGATTAATAGAGATTTAGGCCTTGTCTACACAGAGAAATTATACCTAAATTGATTTAATTAAACCAGTGCAAACCCATGTCTGAACACAATTATATCAGTTTAAAACTGTTTATACCAATGTAGCTTACGTCTGACTTTATCAATGCAAGCTATACCAAAATAAGTCAGATTTAAACCACATAAAGAGTACTCACCCATAGTTTTGCAATGCAATTTAAAGTCACATCTTTTAGTTAAACTGGTGAAGAGATGTGTTGGAGAGACATGGGCTCAAAATAAGCAGTGGGAAAACAGATTATTTGGCATGAAATTTCAATGAACTCCAAAGAATCATTCTTGAAACAAGTTGGGCAGGCAACACTAAAAAGGCAACGTTTCAAGTACCCGGGTTCCAGATTCCAGGAAAAGGGGAAAATGGAGGATAAAATTAGAGCTAGGATAATGCATTCCTCATATGGAGAGGGATAAATGGTGTAGTATGTGACATGAACGTAACATAATCTCAACTATACATATAAAATGATGGGGTCTAAATTAGCAGTTACCACTCAAGAAAGAGATCTTGGAGTCATTGTGGATAGTTCTCTGAAAACATCCACTCAGTGTGCAGCAGCAGGCAAAAAAAGTTAACAGAATGCTGGGAATCATTAAGAAAGGGATAGATAATAAGACAGAAAATATCATATTGCCTCTATATAAATCCGTGCATGCCCACATCTTGAGTACTATGTGCAGATGTGGTTGCCCCATCTCAAAAAAGATATATTGGAATTGGAAATGGTTCAGAAAAGGGCAACAAAAATGATTAGGGGCATGAAACTGCTTCCGTATGAAGCGAGATTAATAAGACTAGGACTTTTCAGCTTGGAAAAGAAACAACTAAGGGGGCATATGATAGAGGACTACAAAATCATGACTGGTGTGGAGAAAGTAAATGAGGAAGTGTTATTTATTTCTTCTCATAACACAAGAACTAGGGGTTCACCAAACGAAATTAATAGGCAGCAGGTTTAAAACAAACAAAAGGAAATAATTTTTCATACAATGCACAGTTAGTATGTGGAACTCTTTGCCAGAGCATGTTGTGAAGGCCAAGACTATAAGAGGGTTCAAAAAAGAACTAGATAAGTTCATGGAGGATAGGTCCATCAATGACTATTAGCCAGGTTGGGCAGGGGTGGTGTCCCTAGCCTCTGTTTGCCAAAGCTCAGAATGGCCACGGAGGATGGCTCATTTGATGATTACCTGTTCTGTTCATTCCCTCTGGGGCACCTGGCATTGGCCACTGTCGGAAGACAGGATAGTGGGCTAGATGGACCTTTGGTCTGACCCAGTATGGCCATTCTTATGTTTTTATGTAACTGTAAGATCAAAAAGAAAAGTCTATAAAACACTGGTCTGTCCAGTTTTAATATATAGAACTGTTAGACAACAAATAAATAAATATGAACAAATGATCTGTTCCACAAAAAATGCAAATGTTGAGATGGATGAGTGACGTAAGCAAGGAAGACCACATGAGGAATGTGTATATTAGAGACACACTCAAAGTAACATCCCTACACAAAAAAATGAAGGAGTGCAGGCTCAGATGGTGTGGTACGTAAAGTGCATTCCTGACAACTACATATGTGAGAGAGACCAACAGATCAAGGCTGAAGGAAAAAAACAGAGAGGCTGACTCAAGAAGAAGTGGTGGGATGTCATAAAGATACGTTAGCATGTAGTGTGATAGAGGATATGGTACTGAACAGAGCACTTTGGAGGGGGACGACCCATAAAGCAGACCCCATTTGATGGGATTAACGTAAGGAAGAAGTTAAACCGGTACAAATCCATTCATGGACGAAGCCTTAGAAAGGATAAACTATTAAGAATGAGATCCACGAGAGATCAAACTAGGGATTTACAGAACTCAGCTCATAAGGATGTTACTAATGTAGTAGTAACTGCTTCACTGTTACCAAATGTACCAGGCACTGTAAATCCAGTAGACACACACATCACAGTTCACTAAATATGCTTGGCCTGCCTTCACTTTCTATAAATTTCCCTGAATTTCCATTTAAAACAGCAAGAAACTATACAGAATTGGGAGGGACCCAGCAATGCAGAAGATGTTTAAGGGAAAACTGAATAATTTCCTTTGAATCAAGTTACTTCCTTATGTGGCTGAACCACTTTGTTAAATTTTATTTGTAGAGAGGGATAGTAGAAGGACATAAACGTTCCAAGATAAATTTATAAATATAAATTCAAACAACTGCAAAAATGTCCTAGGTATAACAAAACACTTTTCTATGATAAAACTTTGTGACAAAACAGCTTCTAATTTGATTTTAAATTTGGTGTAAAATCTACCCCACTCCAACTGCTTCATGTTAGGTAAAAGACTAACACGGGGTAAACAGGCACTAAAAGTCACAGTTCCAACTGAGTGACAATTTCCCTGCCACGGTGGGCTGTCTTCCAAGGACCCCCTTGCAATCAGGCTAGGAGGCATGCAGGGGGTGGGAAGAGTGTGGTAGGAGAAGGGTGCGGTAGGGGGCAGCTAAGTTACACCATGAACTTCTCCAGCCCTCAGAGCAGTGCATGATCAGGTTGGCACAAAGGTGGCTTAAAGCTACCTTAACCCACCCTGGGATGTAAGTTCCACAATGTATCTCTTACACGTTTAGCACAGAATTTCACCCAATATGTTTAAAAAATTAAGATACCTGCACAAACACACACATATCATACTTTAATTAAAGAGGGGGAAATAGGTAAGTAAAATTCCCCATTTCTAACCAGTAATTCCCATGACATTACATTTTAATTCCTTTAAACACATATTTTAAAAAAAGTTTGGTTTACACAAAAGTCTAGGCTATCTCAAAGGGTTCTAAATCTTGATGACTTTTACCTCAAAGAATTAAAATTACCTGGGACTTTTAACTGTTTTGGACCAATGCCGAAAAACACTGCTAAATCGAGGGACTTAGAATCATAGAATATCAGGGTTGGAAGGGACCCCAGAAGGTCATCTAGTCCAACCCTCTGCTCGAAGCAGGACCAATTCCCAGTTAAATCATCCCAGCCAGGGCTTTACTTCCAGTTTTACAAAAGACCTCTATATCTAGTATTGGTTGCATGTTTCCAGTGGTTGCATGTTTCTAACCCTTGCAGATCATGAAATAATTAGGGCTGTCGATTAATTGCAGTTAACTCATGTAATTAACTCAAAAACTGTAATTGCAATTTAAAAAATTTAATAGCGATTAATCGCAGTTTTAACTGTACTGTTAAACAATAGAATGCCAATAGAAATGTATTAAATATTTTTGGATATTTTTCTACATTTTCAAATAAATCGATTTCAACTACAACACAGAATACAAAGTATACAGTGCTCACTTTATATTTATTATTGATTACAAATATTTGCACTGTGAAAATGACAGCATTTTTCAATTCACCTCATGCAAATATTGTAGTGCAATCTCTTTATTGTGAAAGTGCAACTTACAAATGTAGATTTTTTTTTACATAACTGCACTCAAAAAACAAAACAACGTAAAACTTTAGAGTCTACAAGTCCACTCAGTCCTACTTCTTGTTCAGCCAATCGCTAATACAAACAAGTTTGTTTGCATTTACAGGAGATAATGCTGGTCCTTCTTATTTACAAAGTCACCTAAAAGTGAGAAAGGCATTTGCATGGCACTTTTGTAGCTGGCATTACAAGATATTTACGTTTCAGATACGCTAAACATTCATATGCCCCTTCACGCGTTAGCCTCCATTTCAGAGGACATGTTTCCATGCTGATTATGCTCATTAAAACAAAATGCATTAATTAAATTTGTGACTCAACTCCTTGGAGGAAAATCATGTGTCTCCTTGTCTATTTTACACACATTCTGCCATATATTTCATGTTATAGCCATCTCGTAGGATGACCCAGCACATCTTGTTCATTTTAAGAACGCTTTCACTGCAGATTTGCCAAAACGCAAAAAAGGTATCAATGTGAGATTTTTAAAGATACCTACAGCACTCAACCCAACTTTTAAGAATCTGAAGTGCCTTCCAAAATCTGAGAGGGATGAGGTGTGGAGCATGCTTTCAGAATTCTTACAAGAGCAACACTCCAATACAGCAACCACAGAACCCGAACCATTCAAAAAGAAAATCAACCTTCTGAAGGTGGCATCCAACTCAGATGATGAAAATGAACGTGCATCGGTCCATATGGCTTTGGACTATTATCAAGCAGAACCTGTGATCAACATGGATGCATGTCATCTGGAATGGTGGCTGAAGCATGAAGGGACATATGAATCTTTTGCGCATCTGGCACGTAAATATCTTGCAACGCTGGCTACAACAGTGCCATGCGAACCCCTATTCTCACTTTCAGGTGACATTGTAAACAAGGAACAGGCAGCATTATCTCCTGTAAATGTAAACAAACTTGTCTGGGTGACTGGCTGAACAAGAAGTAGGACTGAGTGGGCTTATAGACTCTAAAGTTTTATATTGTTGTATTTTTGAATGCAGGTTTTTTTTTTTTACATAATTCCTCATTTGTATGTTCAACTTTCATGATAAAAAAGATTGCACTACAGTACTTGTATTAGGTGAATTGAAAAATACTATTTCTTTTTTTTTCTTCAGTGCAACTATTTGTAATCAAAAATAAATAAAAAGTGAGCCCTGTTCACTTTGTATTCTGTGTTGTAATTGAAATCAATATATTTGAAAATGTAGAATACATCCAAAAATATTTAAATAAATAGTATTCTATTATTGTTTGTCAGCACAATTAATTGTGATTAATTTTTGTAATTTCGCGATTAATTGTGATTAATTTTTGTAATTGCTTGACAGCCCTAGAAATAATGGACCACCAAAGCGTGTTGTTATTTTTACCATCTTGTCTAACTGGAGGGTTAATTGTTATGACTGTTTTAAGAAACTTTTCTGAGAAGCATTAATCCCATGTTTTACACTGAAAAAAAGAGATAAGAAGGTGTCCTTCTTATCTCTCTTTTTCAGTATAAAACATTATAAGGTTCCTTCCCCACTGTTAACCTGTTACAGTTCCGTCCCCACTCCAAACTCTAGGGTACAGATGTGGGGACCTGCATGAAAGACCCCCTAAGCTTATTCTTACCAGCTTAGGTTAAAAACTTCCCCAAGGTACAAACTTTGCCTTGTCCTTGAACCATATGCTGCCACCACCGAGCGTTTTAAACAAAGAACAGGGAAAGAGCCCACTTGGAGATGTCTTCCCGCCAAATATCCCCCTCTTCCCCAGCCCTACAACCCCTTTCCTGGGGAAGGCTTGATAAGAATCCTCACCAATTGGTACAGGTGAACACAGACCCAAACCCTTGGCTCTTAAGAACAATAAAAATCAATCAGGTTCTTAAAAGAAGAATTTTAATTAAAGAAAAGGTAAAAGAGTCACCTCTGTAAAATCAGGATGGTAAATACCTTACAGGGTAATCAGATTCAAAACAGAGAATCCCTCTAGGCAAAACCTTAAGTTACAAAAAGACACAGCTTATTTTACCAGCCATTAAACAAAAGGAAATCTAACGCATGTTCTAGCTAGATTACTTACTAACTTTACAGGAGTTGTAAGGCTGCTTTCCTGATCTGTTCCCAGCAAAAGCACCACTGACAGACAGACAGACGAACCCTTTGTTCCCCCCCCCTCCAGATTTGAAAGTATCTTGTCTTCTCATTGGTCATTTTGGGTCAGGTGCCAGTGAGGTTATCTTAGCTTCTTAACCCTTTACAGGTGAAAGGGTTTTGCCTCTGGCCAGGACGGATTTTATAGCACTGTATACAGAAAAGTGGTTACCCTTCCCTTTATATTTATGACAGAAGGAGAAGGCAAAATTAACATCACATCTGGGAATAAAACCGTACAACTGCTGCTTCCCTTGAGAACTTGCTTTCTCAGTGTGTAAAAAAAAAAAGAGTTCAACAAAATCAAGTCATTTGGGGTAACAAGAAGGAAATATATACTATTGCTGAAAACTGAGATACGAGTAAATGCTAAACATTCCTGCTATTCCTAAAACCTTTGCTTGCTCTTGAAGAGGTTGCAAGGTTGCCAGCAATGAGAAGGTTTCTGTCATTCTATCTCAAAGTTTTCAATACTGCCCTTGAAAAAAACATTCTGAGGCTGGCTTCAGCCTCTTCCAGAAAGGACATTATTAAATAGGGAAAATGAGAATAAAAGGAATGATATACATTTGTGCTCAATTACTGAATTAACATACTGAGCTAAAACAAGAATACAATATTTTTCTAAATATTTATTTCTGCTGATCTAAGCAGACATAGAGCCACACAAATAAAAAGTGAACCAGCTGCTCCCTGTCCATATACGTTAACATGGACCTTTTGGGTTCATAACCTTTAATCATAGAATAGAATATCAGGGTTGGAAGGGACCTCAGGAGGTCATCTAGTCCAACCCCCTGCTCAAAGCAGGACCAATCGCCAATTTTTGCCTCAGATCCCAAATGGCCCCCTCAAGAATTGAACTTACAACCCTGGGTTTAGCAGGCCAATGCTCAAACCACTGAGCTATCCCTCCCCCCCACATTCACAGGAGTTTGTTAGTTATTTGACATTATAGCTATTTTCATTAAAATTTTAACCTCAGGTTCCACTTGGCTATCTTCATCTATAACATTACAAAATATATTTGAAATGCAGAGTTAAAATATCATTTTTGTACATTTACTCTCACTTGATCTGTTAAAGAGACAAGAGAGAGAAAGCTTTTGAAAGATAACAGGCTAACCTTTGGGTTTAAATTTAATTTAGCACATACTGTTGGATTGTCACAAAAGGATGCACAACTTCAAAAAGCACCTGATCCAGAACAGTTTCTCAATAACCCCTCAGTAAATAACACTCACTATTCTGGACTTGGCTTAACACAGGCATTATTTCTTTCAATATGTGTACTTGTCCCAGTGCCCAAAGCCCCGGTCAGTTCATCTCACTAGCACTCTGGTATTTTGATATCATTCTGCATCTCAGTCAGGAGAAAGTCACTCCTAACTCCTACTCCTTCTATATAGAACATTACCTCGGTTCCCCTGAGCAGTCTGAGGTTCATTCCAGATTCCATTTACTTTCAGTATCCTTTTTGTTCTTAAAAGACTAGCAAACAATTTTCACATATCCCTCTGCCCTGCACATTTTAAATTTGTTTCCCAGTAGCCCTTTCACACATCTACCATGATACCAGTAGCATTTTTAAACATATCTACCATGTGTTCTCTCTTCAGCCAAATTTCTGATTTATTGCCCAGCCAAAGATTAGACCCTCGGGATGAGTCCATTTCTTCAAGAACAATCACAGAAATTAGACACAGAAAAAACATGTTTGGTCACAGAATCCATCTCTCGGATAATATAGTACTGTCCTCTACAGTACATTTGCCAATGATCTATCAAGACTCAGTTTTAAATGCCCATCAGCTACCCTGGGAAACTATTCTTTGAACTTACAGATCTCACATGCACATAAAACAATAAATTCATATATGCCAGTGTCCAAATGACCCTCTCATCAGGAATAATTTATTACTTTTTGTCCCTACCACCACCTATGCTTCACACAATAATTTTACAAAATAAAAAGTGTCTTTTACACTATTTCAACAAAAATGCATGGTTAATAAACCTTGTAATTCAGTATTTATATGCAGATCAGAGACTTCATTATGAATTGCCTTTCATGGCTTCAAATATCAATTACAGAAAAATGTTATATGCTCCTCAAGCATGAAACTGAGATTTGGATGGAGGGATTTCATATGATTACTCAAAAACTTTGTATATGTTACAGAAATCTTCAGCATGCAACAGATATATCCAGATGCAGCATTTTTATCATCCACAGATTCAACTACTCTCCTACTAATAAGATATAGCAAAGTCACCATCAAATTGATCACTGTACATGGAAGTGTATCATTAATATAACTTCTGGGCTCAAATCCACAAATTCTACTTGGACATGAATAGAAATTCTATGTGCTTTGCTAAATCTGCTAGGAATAAAATAGATAAGGCTTGTATTGGGGGAATTTGGGTATTAGTAATTATTTTTCCATTGATTACCAAAAAGCAAATACTGAATGTGGAAACCAAATGTAAAATCAAACAGAAAATATAAAAATATAGTAACTGACATTCACTAATTTTGAATACACCATGTATTAAGAGGACAGCAGAATAAAATGTATAAGACATAGTTCCTCTATATGAAATACTTAAATTTGGAGGATCAGATTCAAATGGAAACAGACATGGAACTCTCACCTGAGAGGAACTGCTATTTTTTTTTTAAAAATGTACTCCACTCAATTAATATTATCCACACACACTAATGTTTCACTTGATACATAACTTGACATATATTTCCAGGAGACGAGTAGCTTTTAAAACAAAATTACTTCAGTTATGCATCAAACTAGGGACCCAATCAGAGCAGATTGATTAAGGAGACATGAAAACTTCTCCACTAGTAAAGGTCATAATGATTATCCAAGTATTTGAATGATTCTCCCTTTACAAAAAAAATGGTCCCTTGTACCTTGACAGCATTGAGTGGCAAGGCGGAGCTCTGACTCCTCTTCAAATAGGAATTTAGAAATTAGTTATTGAATGCACTATGTATTCACTTAGTAAAAAACTCATTGTTTGCGGCTGTTCTTTGAATACATTCTTTCCCTTCAGTATTTATGCATACACAGTAACATACATATATACAAAAACATACACAGGGTTCAAGTAAGGTATTGATGCTACAATCCTACAGTTCTCTAGTGTCAAATGACAGTAACAAGTTCTAAAGCAAAGGATATTATTTAAAAAACCAAAATCCACATAAAGAGTTTTCATAACATCTGTAATTCCTTCTACACATAAACATGGAAACATCTACAAATGAAACCAGAACATCATTAAAATCAGTTAAAAACTGAACTCCCCTTCTGACAGCAGAATGATGAGCAGTTAGAAAATATATTTGCTAGAATCATCAGAGGAAAGGAACCAAATCAAAGATAAACAAAACAAATTTATATTGAAGCAACCACTTGAAGCCAGTGTTATACAAGGAGCTTCCTTTTCAATGATATAAGCCAGCTGGAGGCATTATCAGGAAGCAACAGCTATTTTACCACGTGAGAGAGAAATAATAAAACTGGCAATAATAATTAACTTGTAGACTAAAATGAAACTGTTACAGGTACCAATTGATGTGAGGATGTTAAACACTATAAAAACACTTTCTGCGCTTATTACTGAGTTTAAAAAATTCAGTAAGATTAAAATGCCTCCTGAACATACTGCAAGTTCTGACCAGTAAACAAAGTTACAAAATGACTTTTTGCCAAAAAATGAGGAAAATAATCTGAACGTAAGAAACATAACCTCAGAAATGTGGCCCAACAATATATTTCGCCATGTGTAAACACATTCAGTTGTGTAATCCTGTATTGCACAAAAATAGTCTGAATTTTTCAGTCATGTTAGACATATCTACGTTCTTAATTCTGGCTATTTCACCCCTTGTGCCTTGTAGAGGAGTGTTTCATCTCTAAACAAACTGACCACTGGTCTACTCATCAGCTAAATAAGATCAAACAAAATCTATATCAGTCTGAAAGGTAAAGTCTTTCCCCAGCTCCCCAAAAGTTACTTTACCAATTAATCATAGTGACTGAGGCCCTAATCCTGTGAGTGAATCTATGCAGACAGCTCTCATAGGGCACATCTACGCTGCCCTTGCAGTTTCCGGACTACAGGGGTGTGAGCAGCGAGCACCAAAGTGCTGTGCTGGAACTCCTTATGTGGACACTGCAGGCATGAACTAAAAGGCTCCTACTTCATTAATGCAGTCCTGTTTGAGGAGGACTATATTAATGCAAACAACTAGGAACCTTTTAGTTCACGTCTGCAGCAACCCACACGGGGGAGTTACAGTGCAGCACTTTGACGCACACTGTTCAGACTCCTGTCTGAACTGCAGGGCAGCACAGACATGCTCAAAGTCTGCATGGCGCCCTAGTGAAGTCAATAGAGTTCTAGCCTTGTGAATCCACTTGTAATGTTGGTGCTTAGAATTATAACCACCCTTCATTAATAAAAGAAAAGCACCTAAACCTCTTTGATAGGATGCATGTCTTTGCTGATCAATAAAGAAAGAGTTAAACATAAGCTATTTTAAATTTATCCTAAAAGATCATGATCTAGAACATATAGCAAGGAAGAAAAAGTAATGCATTATTAATAAGAAAGTACTATAGTGAAAACTTTTAACATATGATACAGTTCTAGTTAAAAATTCTTTGAGACTAGGATACAAAGTCACCAATTCAAATCTTACCCAGTCAGTTAGGAACTGGAAGTTGTTACCACTGCACAGATACTTAGTGGGCAATGTGAAATGAGCTGGTACACAATTTAATGTATTGGTGGTCCCAGTGCCCATCCACAGCCACCACCATTTGGCACTGATTGGCAGGCCTGTTAACAATATCAGCAGAGACAACAAAGCTCTGAACAATCTTCTCTCTCCTAGAAGTGGTTTCTCAGGGTTGAGCACACTGCTAGAGCAGAGAACTTAAACTGTTGCTGCCTTTGCTTTCTTTTTTTATGGATACACAACAGACTTCAGTCTCTAGTCAATTTGGCATACTTCACCAACCCTACTTTCACTTTAAAAAAAGTTAAAGCCAAACTATTTTGTCTTCAAAAAAGTATTCTTTGAAAAGGACTATTTTGTCAACAGAAATTAATTGTATAGAATCAGTGTTTGATGTAGTTTATCTAGCTTGACACAAAGAAATTTTCAACAGATCGGTTACCATTTTCTTTATTAAGAGAATCAGATTAGATTGTTAAGTAGTCTGTTTTATCAAGATCTCATTTTAAAGGGCTTCATAGCATTTATTTCTTTAGTATTACACACACACACATGCATGCACACCACATACCCCTTCCTATTCTTCCTCCAATCCCATCTTTAAATCCTCAGTTGCCTGTAGACATGTCCCTAGACCAGGTCCTCACCCCACCCATACCCATGTCCCTGCTTGCCCCTTTCCAACCAGCTATGTTTAGTCAACACTGTCTTCAGCTAAGACTTCCTTCAAACCTAAAGTCCATGATGCTTAGTGATATAGCTGGATCAGATGCTGGGAGTACACATGTACAAAGAACTGATGATCTTACAGTGCATTAATAATGTGAGATACCTATGTTCCACGACCAGATCCATCCACGGAGAAGATCAACCCACAATCACTCCAGAACCCAAATCTGCTGCATGAATTACAATTCACATATTCTGCCTCTTATGGGGGGAACACATGATGGAGCATTTTCAGTGGAGCTATCAGCAGAAGACACCTTTACACCAGGGACAGTTTTATGATGTTTAAAATAAGGCAAGCATGCTAAATCTCTAAAAAAAATCTACAGACAAAACTCAAATATGTTGGCTTATCATCATGCTGCCTGCATTAATATGACCAGATGTTCTTCCAAACAGCGATAAAGCTATTTAACGTTTCAATGTTTTTTATGACCACTCACATAAAGCAGACTAACCAAAGATAATTACCATTGACATTTTCATTGCAATTTATTTGGACGTCACTGCTCCTTGTGGAAGAGTCAAGTAATAAATGGGCACTCTTGAAAATATCACATATGCACCCAGGATGATATCAAGAGACAACATTACATGAATCTTTTCCACTTACAAATAATAGTAATGAGTTCTTACTGTATTATCCATACTTCGTTAGGAGAATTATGAGTATAATTTCCTCATAGCTCAACAAAGAATTTGAACAGTGGAGAGCTTTTACTCATCATGAAGATGCTGGTTTAAAAAGAATAGGCAAATAAAGGAATGGCAGTTCAAGCAAAATCTAAGGATGCAAAATCAAACTAAACTTCTTAAAACGAGAACACCAGGTTTCCCTATTTAACTTCTATTTAATATTTTAACACAAGAAAACCTATGTTTGTGGAACAGTTAAAACAAAATCAGGAAATGCAAAATTTCCCAAAGCAACAATAATTTAGCCACACTGCACATCCTACATAATCTGTGGCATTCATTTGATAACAAAAACTAATACATTATTCATTTAGCAAGGAAAATATTAATAGAAAACAGAACACGTATAATATAGCCAAGTTAATATTGTCGTAGGAACCTTCACATTTGATTTTCTTGAATTTTTTAACTGTGCAACCTTAATGAGGCCTCCCAGCAGCAAAAGAGACAGAGAGGAGGTTGAACAAGGGCTCCTTACTCTCTCACCCCACCAGAACCAGATCACCCCACTGAGGATATAACTGTTAACACACACATATCCATCCACCCCCTTCGGAGTGTGTATTAAAGCCTAAGTGCTGCTGTTGTTTTTGTTTGGGTTCTTTGTTTTGTTTTTTAAAACAGAAGTCTTTATTCTCCCTGAGGTAATTGTACCCAAGAATTACCTGGAAAGCATTGTTTACCAAATCCATTTCTAAATGGCTACCAAAGACATTATCTATCTGAATTTCAAAGTTCAAAGGCCATCACAATATTTACAGTTTACACAGTCATCTTTTAACATGTGGGATACTTTTGGCGGCCATGTAGTTACTTTAGTTCAAAATATTAAACAAATTGGGAAACACTTGTTGTAACATTTTGTACTTTATGTATCATATACTATAGTAATTTTATTAATTGTAAAAACTATCCACATTGTGAAGTGTGGCTAGAAAAAGCTTTTCTATAGACTGTGTCATTGTTGTGAATACTTTTCTCACCTAACAAGACTGCTGGGGCAGGCTCGAGCCACTGCGCCCCCTCATCTCCCAGAGCAGCAGTAGTGGTCTCAGGCTGACTCCCACCCAAGCAGCAGCGGCAGTCTTGGGCTGTGCCCCCAGACCTCCCCACCGAGCACCAGCAGCGCCCTCAGGTTGCCCCCTGCCACAAGAAGAAAAAATTGAGAATGGGCACAGTACAACCATCAATTTGGCAACCTAAATTATATTAACATGTGAGAAACCAAACTATTTATCTTCTTTGAACGAAGATTAAAATATCGGACAACTTTTAAACTGTTCTGAATGAAAAAGTGTTCCTGAAATGCTTTATCACCATGCTTCACATGGTGAAGAGAGAGGGTTGGGTTTTTTTATGAAGTACAAAATGGAATAAGGGATACATGTCAGCAGAAATGTGAGGTTTCTACAAACTTCAAACTTTTTAAAAAAAACAAAAACTACATAACTACAAAATAAAATGCAAATTATTAGTAAGAACTTTTAAAAAAAATAGTAATTTTTCTGCCTGTACAAAATAAAATATTTGGCTGCCCTTTCCTCCTCCCTCCCCCCCATTCTTCAAGATAATAAGAAAGGTTTCTATAAAGGTGTGTACGTTAAAAAAGTCTCTAGCTCCATCTACTGGATAGTTGCCATCACAACTCCTGTTGCAGAGGAGCAGGAAAGAGCAAATACATATCCACAACAATACTGACAATTATCTCAAATTCAAAATTTCCTCTAGCTTTCTTTTACTATTAACTCACCATATCATAAACTTCAAGGATCAAGGATAGAAACAGGACTTTAGTAAAAAGAAAAGGAGTACTTGTGGCACCTTAGAGACTAACCAATTTATTAGAGCATAAGCTTTCGTGAGCTACAGCTCTGCTCTAATAAATTGGTTAGTCTCTAAGGTGCCACAAGTACTCCTTTTCTTTTTGCGAATACAGACTAACACGGCTGTTACTCTGAAACAGGACTTTAGTACTTATTCCAATCTGGACTTTTCCATTACACCTAATCTACTCACAAAGTTGCACTGGTTTCACAAAGGTGTGATTCTAAACTAATTTGCTTTAACCAGTGCAACTTTCTAAATGAATACTCCTAAAACAGATTTAAATGGATATATCTGTTTTGCTTGTGCCATATAGGCCTATAACTGCCCACAGAGAAAGTTGCACTTGCTTAACTAACCTGATTTTTATTCCAATTTAAGTGTAATTTCTGTCGGTAAGCAAGCCTATACGGATATCTCATCTTGGATGATCTGTATTATTACAAGCGCCACTTGGTCAAAACTGATCTTATTTTTAATTTTCAAATCCTCTCCACTGCATCCCTTAGTCTTGATAACGTAACCATCTTCTCTATTACCCTGAGGATGCATCATTGGCTCCCCCTTCACCTCCCCCCCGCGCACACACACACTCCCCTTCCACCACATCTAAGCAGGGACCAAACCTGGCACTCTAACACAAGATTTCAAAGATCTGTTCTTTCTTTCTTTCTTAATCCAAACTGCTCATCTGCACCTTATTCTACCTTGAATCCTGTAACCTTCTCCTACTCTTCTGTCTTTCACGTATTTACCTAGCACTCCTGGAATCCATCAAAAATGCTGTTGCCAAAGATCAACTTCTTTACCTACTCCTTTAATCACAAAACACACACCCCCTGAATCCCTCCACTCCCTATCAAGTCATAGAATATCAGGGTTGGAAGGAACCTCAGGAGGTCGTCTCATCCAACCTCCTGCTCAAAGCAGGACCCATCCCCAATTAAATCATCCCAGCCAGGGCTTTGTCAAGCCTGACCTTAAAAACTTCTAAAGAAGGAGATTCCACCACCTCCCTAGGCAACGCATTCCAGTGTTTCACCACCCTCTTAGTGAAAAAGTTTTTCCTAATATCCAACCTAAATCTCCCCCACTGCAACCTGAGACCATTACTCCTTGTTCTGTCATCTGCTACCACTGAGAACAGTCTAGACCCATCCTCTTTGGAACCCCCTTTCAGATAGTTGAAAGCAGCTATCAAATCCCCCCTCATTCTTCTCTTCCGTAGACTAAACATCCCCAGTTCCCTCAGTCCCTGAATCATTTTTGTTGCCCTCCGCTGGACTCTTTCCAATTTTTCCACATCCTTCTTGTAGTGTGGGGCCCAAAACTGGACACAGTACTCCAGATGAGGCCTCACCAGTGTCGAATAGAGGGGAACAATCACGTCCCTCGATCTGCTGGCAATGCCCCTACTTATACATCCCAAAATGCCATTGGCCTTCTTGGCAACAAGGGCACACTGTTGACTCATATCCAGCTTCTCGTCCACTGTAACCCCTAGGTCCTTTTCTGCAAGTCAATTGGATTGTCTTTGTTTTCAAGTCTTTACATAATTTATTCCTAGCCTCTCTTGCTTCTCTTGTTTCCTTTTGCTTTCCTCCTTCACCCCACCAGTAACGCCAGCCTCAATACCCCCGTTCCCTTCTTTCATTTCCAACTTTGTCTTCTTCCAGGCTTCCCACATGCAAGAAATGCCATCCCAAAACTATGTGCTAAGTTGTCTCACTCCTAAAAAGACCACTGCCACACTGACTACAAGAAATTTTAATTGAATTTAAATTTGTTAGGCCTTTTGACCCTAGGGACTGGATTGCTTGTCATGTATATATTTACAACAATATTATAACATACAATACACAAATCTAAACCATGGTTAAAATGAACCACTTTTGCATCAGAAAAAATAACCATTCCTTGAAGACAATTACCCCAGGTTTGCCTACTCACTTTCAGACCCTCCACCAATACAATGCAGTAATGAAAAGATTGAGAGGGGTCTGGACTGAGAGTTTTCACTTCTGAACTACTTGAAATATTTAGAATTTTTTTTAAAACCTGAGGTCTGCCATAAAGTTATAAGCCCTGTCCACATCTTACTATTGCAGCATGTGACAGCCAGAAAAGGCCACAGATATTGATGGTGGAATTTATGTTAACAAAATATTTAGTTGGAAAAAATTAAGTGAATTTAAAGCTTTTTAATCTTAATGCTATCCATGTCCTGCCCGTGTATATACCTGAGATTCTTTGCTGTTTTTTAAAAGCTTTATTGCATTTTACATAATACACAAAAATAAGGTAAAAATATACAAAAAGATACCAAGATACATAATGAGCCAATAATTCTTCCATTATGTCCAATATCCCAAAGCAAAATACAATAAAAGGAAGACAGACAGACTCAGATCCAGCTTATACCTAATATATATACAGGGTCGGTATCAAGTGAAATACTCAGCTACAGAAGTGCAGGTGGTTAGGAATATTATGGTGATGAGTGTGGTATAAAAACCTATAGAATATAATAGAATAGGAATGTTTTCACATTGTCAAGATTAAAAATACAATTTCTTTCAAATGTATAGATCAAAAAAGTGCAACAGGTAAAGTGATACTTCCAATGCTGAATGATTACAAAGTGATTAACAACGCATCTTGGTATGTGGTGTAATTTGTGTTTTCTGGTATAAGTATCTACATAAACAGTTAATGTTGCTACCTTAAAAAATATTGACAACATACTTAAAACTGGTTTTAGTTATTTTGGAGGAATGTCAATACTTTAGACCTAAAATAACAGAACGAAGAGACACAAAAGCTGTACAGAATTATATTAACTTGTTTTATTAATAAGCTAAATATATTCTCTATCTTAAAGTTGTTTTTCTAGATGCAGTATGATAGTGACAGTGGAAGTGTCTCTACCTCACCCCTCCAAAGTTATCAAAAGCTTGATTCTGAGTATCCGAGGCTAAGAAGGTAGTTCAGTTTTCATATGCAGTAAGTTTTTCGTCTCTCTGCTGAGACTACCCTACCATCAAAGATACCTAATCATACCCCATATGATGTTGGTTTATGCGGTGTGAACATATAATAAAAAAAAGGAAGGACTACAAATTCATTTCATGTAGGCCACCAAAGAGTTGTCAGTGGTAATGACTAGAACTGGCTGAAATTTTTCAGTCAATTATTAAATATGCAGAAAAATGCAGTTGCAAGTCAAATTCAATGAATAATTTTGGCCAAATAAAAAATGGGGGGGAAGTTTTTAAAAAGTCAAATTGTGTAAATTTGACACAATATTTTTTAATCAAACTGTGACAGTTCAAAATTTTGTTTCAAAATGTCATTTTGAATCACTGTTCAAAATGCTTTATTTGACCTGAACAAAAAATTTTCAGTTTTTCATTGAGAAAAAACAACAACAAAAATAATTTTGTTTCAAAATCTTTTCTGGTTCAGCAACTAAACTGAAAAAAATCAATTATGCACTCTGCTCTGTAATGACTGATTCAGTACTGGACTGTATAAGCAATTTAGTAGGATTTATCTTTTAAACATACATGAATCCAGAAGCCTCTATTGCAGGGGTCGGCAACCTTTCAGAAGTGGTGTGCCAAGTCTTCATTTATTCACTTTAATTTAAGGTTTTGCGTGCCAGTCATACATTTTAACGTTTTTTAGGTCTCTCTCTATAAGTCTACATATTATATAACTAAACTATTGTCGTATGTAAAGTAAACAAGGTTTTCAAAATGTTTAAGAAGCTTCATTGAAAATTAAATTAAAATGCTGATCTTACGCCCCCAGCCCATGCCAGCCTGGGCCCCGCTCAGCCCACTGCCGGTCTGGGATCCCAGCCCTGCCCACATAGAGTGGGTACTTACCTTCTCCCTGGTTCTAGCTCTTCCTTTCTCTCTGCACTGAGCTGAGGGTGGGAGTGCACTGAGCACAGGGTTGGGGGTGAAGGAGCAGGCTGGGGGTTGGGGTGTAGGGTCTGGCCAGGAGCTAGATGAGGGAGGGGACTCAGGGTTGGGGCAGGAGGTTTGGGTATGGAGTGCTTACCTGGACAGCTCCCATTTGGTGCAAGGGGTGCAGGTGGGAATGTGGGGGGGCGGGTGCAGGAGCTCTTGGTTGGTGCTCAGGGTGGGGGTGGGAATGTGGGGGGTGCAAGAGTCAGGGCATGAGGTGTGGGGGGCTGGGTACGTGTGGGGGGTGCAGGAGTCAAGGCTGGGGGTGTGTGAGGAGGGTGCAGGAGTCAGGGCAGAGGGCTGGGGGCATGTGAGGGGGTGCAGGAGTCAGGGCATGGGGTGGAGGGGACTGGATATGTGTGGGGGTGCTGGAGTCAGGACTGGGGTCGTGAGGGGGTGCTGGGGTCAGGGCAGGAGACTGGGAGTGTGTGCGGGGGTGCAGGGGTCAGGGCAGAGGGCTGGGGGTGTGAGCTAGAGTCATGGGGATGCTCCCAGCCCCCTGCCCAGAGTGGCTCACGGCAGGGGTTTGGAGGGGATATGCAACTGATTCCACCCCCCTTTCCCCAATGCCTGTCCCCACCTCTTCTCTGCCTCCTCCCTGGAGCAGAGAGCTCACTGCGGCTCCACTTCTCCCCCTCCCTCTCAAGTGCTAACAGCTGATCAGCAGCAGGGAGGGAGAGGAGGTGGGGCAGGAACTCAGCACACTGGAGGAAGAGGTGGGGGAGGGAGGAGCTTGCCTGCCCTGCAGCAGCAGCTGGCAGGACCAAGCTTCTTCACCCTGCCCCTGCAGGGGGGTGGAGAAGAGCAGGCCAGGGAGAGCAGGCACGCTGCTGCCTGCCGGGGTCCCAGCCGCCGGCCCAGCTCAGCCCGCTGCCGGCCTGGGTTCGCCAGCGGTGTGAGCGGGGCTGGCGGTTGGGACCCGACAGGCAGCAGGGTGCCATTAAAAATCAGTACGCGTGCCATAGGTTGCTACCCCTGCTCTATTGGATACTTCTTACTAGTCAGAAAAAAATAAAATGGCATTTAGTGTTAAGTAACCCCAATAAAGATTAAAATAACGTTGGTACCTCCTATTTTCAGCCAAACGTGCACCTTCATCTTTCAGCTGTTTACTTTTCTCCAGACAGTCTTCCAACAGAATCTCCTTTCTTCTCTTAGTGGCATGGAGCCAGTCAACATCATCATTATCAACTAGACCTTTGTCATCAGCAGCTTCAGCTTCAAACTGTTGGGAAGTGGCCTTTGAAACCTTCTCACCAATCTTCCTCTTCCACCCAAAGGAAGCCATTCTAAAAAACTAGATGAAAACATTTTTTAACAATTTGCTTTCTATGTGTATAGAGGAAAAAAAACATCACACAGTAGATTAATTTGCTCATCTTGATACAGAGAAAGTAATATATCAAACTGCCATTCAATCCCATGAATATTGAATTGACTGGCAGTCTAGTGACCGCACAAGGCCAGTGTAATTTTGAAAGTATATGGGAAACATTTCTCCTTCCGGGTGATTAAAAAGAGAAGCAGTTGTCTGAAGTTGCTGAAAGCTGTAGAATACTGAAGTCGTCCTGGCAGAGAGAGAGAAGACAGAGGCCACAAGATGCATCAAGATGGTCAAAGATGCATCATAAATTACAAAAGCCTGTGATAACTAGGATGTGTATCGACTACATTTTGGAAGGTGAATGGAATTTAGGGTACTGGTCTAAATCTATAAAGCTCTAAATATCTGGGGAACTGCACTCCTCTCTGCATCGTACTGCTCCTGTACTATCAGCAAGGTGTTCTCTGTGAAGGGCCTTAATTTTTTTAGCACTGGGGCAGGCTGAAGGTTTCTTCCCCATTCAGCACGGAACAGCAGCATGGTGGGTGGGGGGAGAGACGTTGGTGAAGGTGTGGAGGGAAAGAAGGTCCAGAAGAAGATGATTTAACCTTTATTTTTGGCAAAGCCACCGAGAGCCAAGGAAACGCGGATGATTTGTTTATACTGTGCTATAAAGCTAAATAAATGGCACGTATAATGACGCCGCAGAGACCCGGGGGAGGGGGGAATCTGAGATTGTGTAACTTGCTGTTCAGCAGCTTACGCGTCCCCCTCGGCGCCTGATCTAGTCCACCCGCGGAGGAGCTGTCCTGACTCACAGCCACAGGCTCTGGGGCCCCCACCAGCCTCAGAGAGGGCAGGGGCGCTTCACTTGAGACTGGCCGACCCCAAACCGGCGCGTTAGCTCAGCTGACAGCCGCAGCCCGGGAGCCCACCCCACTGGCGGAGCGGGCCCGAAAGGGGAGAAGAGCCGAGCCGAGCGCGGCCAGGGCGCGGGGTGGGCTCGCTGCCGGGGCGCTACGGAGGGAGGCCGTTACCTTGCCCCCCTCGCCAGCTTTTGCTCTTCCGCCACCTGGAAACGCACGACCTTTGAACCCGCCCCGCACGGAAGCGGAAGCAGCTGCCAACTGGGGGGAGACGGAAGTTGTTCCTCCCGGCCTGTCAGCTGGTTCCCCCAGCCGCGGAGAAAAGAGCGGAGGGCGGCTGGGCCCCGCCCGCAGACTACAACTCCCAGCAGGCCGTGCGCCCGCCCTCTCTCTGGGGCAGGGCGGGGCCGGTCGCGCCGCTCTGTAGCGCCGCGGAGAAATGGGAACTTCTCTGGCTAAGTGTCAGGGCGTGGCCCTGTTACATAAACAACAAGGAGTCCGGTGGCACCCTAAAGACTAACAGATTTATTTGGGCATAAGCTTTCCTGGCTAAAACACCCACTTCTTCAGGTGCGTGGAGTGAGAGTTACAGATGCAGACATAAATACACTGACACATGGAGTGACCTCCCAAGTGGCGATCCAGGGCTGACAGGGCCAATTCGATCAGGTTTCAGAGTAACAGCCGTGTTAGTCTGTATTCGCAAAAAGAAAAGGAGGACTTGTGGCACCTTAGAGACTAACCAATTTATTTGAGCATGAGCTTTTGTGAGCTACAGCTCACTTCATCGGATGCATACCGTGGAAACTGCAGCAGACTTTATATACACACAGAGAATATGAAACAATACCTCCTCCCACCCCACTGTCCTGCTGGTAATAGCCTATCTAAAGTGCTCATCAGGTGGGCCATTTCCAGCACAAATCCAGGTTTTCTCACCCTCCACCCCCCCCACACAAATTCACTCTCCTGCTGGTGATAGCCCATCCAAAGTGACAACTCTTTACACAATGTGCATGATAATCAAGTTGGGCCATTTCCTGCACAAATCCAGGTTTTCTCACATCCCCGCCCCACCCCCATACACACACAAACTCACTCTCCTGCTGGTAATAGCTCATCCAAACTGACCACTCTTCAAGTTTAAATCCAAGTTAAACCAGAACATCTGGGGGGGGGGGGGTAGGAAAAAACAAGAGGAAATAGGCTACCTTGCATAATGACTTAGCCACTCCCAGTCTCTATTTAAGCCTAAATTAATAGTATCCAATTTGCAAATGAATTCCAATTCAGCAGTTTCTCGCTGGAGTCTGGATTTGAAGTTTTTTTGTTTTAAGATAGCGACCTTCATGTCTGTGATTGCATGACCAGAGAGATTGAAGTGTTCTCCGACTGGTTTATGAATGTTATAATTCTTGACATCTGATTTGTGTCCATTTATTCTTTTACGTAGAGACTGTCCAGTTTGACCAATGTACATGGCAGAGGGGCATTGCTGGCACATGATGGCATATATCACATTGGTGGATGTGCAGGTGAACGAGCCTCTGATAGTGTGGCTGATGTTATTAGGCCCTGTGATGGTGTCCCCTGAATAGATATGTGGGCACAATTGGCAACGGGCTTTGTTGCAAGGATAAGTTCCTGGGTTAGTGGTTCTGTTGTGTGGTATGTGGTTGTTGGTGAGTATTTGCTTCAGGTTGCGGGGCTGTCTGTAGGCAAGGACTGGCCTGTCTCCCAAGATTTGTGAGAGTGTTGGGTCATCCTTTTGGATAGGTTGTAGATCCTTAATAATGCGTTGGAGGGGTTTTAGTTGGGGGCTGAAGGTGACGGCTAGTATGGATCTACAACCTATCCAAAAGGATGACCCAACACTCTCACAAATCTTGGGAGACAGGCCAGTCCTTGCCTACAGACAGCCCCGCAACCTGAAGCAAATACTCACCAACAACCACATACCACACAACAGAACCACTAACCCAGGAACTTATCCTTGCAACAAAGCCCGTTGCCAATTGTGCCCACATATCTATTCAGGGGACACCATCACAGGGCCTAATAACATCAGCCACACTATCAGAGGCTCGTTCACCTGCACATCCACCAATGTGATATATGCCATCATGTGCCAGCAATGCCCCTCTGCCATGTACATTGGTCAAACTGGACAGTCTCTACGTAAAAGAATAAATGGACACAAATCAGATGTCAAGAATTATAACATTCATAAACCAGTCGGAGAACACTTCAATCTCTCTGGTCATGCAATCACAGACATGAAGGTCGCTATCTTAAAACAAAAAAACTTCAAATCCAGACTCCAGCGAGAAACTGCTGAATTGGAATTCATTTGCAAATTGGATACTATTAATTTAGGCTTAAATAGAGACTGGGAGTAGCTAAGTCATTATGCAACGTAGCCTATTTCCTCTTGTTTTTTCCTACCCCCCCCCCAGATGTTCTGGTTTAACTTGGATTTAAACTTGGAGAGTGGTCAGTTTGGATGAGCTATTACCAGCAGGAGAGTGAGTTTGTGTGTGTATGGGGGTGGGGGGGATGTGAGAAAACCTGGATTTGTGCAGGAAATGGCCCAACTTGATTATCATGCACATTGTGTAAAGAGTTGTCACTTTGGATGGGCTATCACCAGCAGGAGAGTGAATTTGTGTGGGGGGGTAGAGGGTGAGAAAACCTGGATTTGTGCTGGAAATGGCCCACCTGATGAGCACTTTAGATAAGCTATTACCAGCAGGACAGTGGGGTGGGAGGAGGTATTGTTTCATATTCTCTGTGTATATATAAAGTCTGCTGCAGTTTCCACGGTATGCATCCGATGAAGTGAGCTGTAGCTCACAAAAGCTCATGCTCAAATAAATTGGTTAGTCTCTAAGGTGCCACAAGTACTCCTTTTCTTAATTCGATGAGGGTGGCTGTGATCCACGCCCAACAATAGATGAGGTGGTGTCAATTCCAGGAGAGGCAAAGCTGCCTCTGTAATGAGCCAGCCACTCCCAGCCCCTATTCTAGCCCAAATCAATGGTGTTAAATCTGCAAATGAATTTTAGTTCTGCTGTTTCTCTTTGAAGTCTGTTTCTTCAGTTTTTTTGTTAGAGTATATAGCTACTTTCAAATCCGTTAAAGAACGTCCAGGAAGATTGAAGTGTTCTCCCACCGGCTTTTGTGCGTTACCATTCCTGATGTCCTATTTGCGTCCATTTATTCTTTTACATAGGGACTGTCCAGTTTGGCCAACATACCTGGCAGAGGGGCACTGCTGGCATATGATGGCATAAATAACATTAGTAGACATGCAGGTGAATGAGCCTCTGATGGTGTGGCTGATGTGGTTGGGTCCTCTGACGGTGTCGCTAGAGTAGATATGGGGACAGAATAGGCAACGAGGTTTGCTACCGGGATGGGTTCCTGGGTTTGTGTTTCTGTGGTGTGGTGTGTAGTTGCTGGTAAGTATTTGCTTCAGGTTGGGGGGCTGTCTGTAAGCGAGGACTGGCCTGTCTCCCAAGGTCTGGGAGAGTGAGGGATCGTTTTCCAGGATAGGTTGTAGATCGTTGATAATGTGCTGGAGAGGGTTTCAGCTGGGGGCTGTACGTGATGGCCAGTGGTGTTCTGTTATTTTCCTTGTTGGGCCTGTCCTGAAGTAGGTGATTTCTGGGTACCCAGACCAGGACAGGCCCAACAAGGAAAATAACAGAACACCACTGGTTTCCTCTGAACCACGGCCAAACAACAGGCTTAATTTAATAATTGTGCATCTCATCTGCTGATGAAATACACAGGAACTCCCAAGCTGTCGTTTTCCAAAAAACTTGCCCCAAACAATTACAAGCTGTGAAATAGCCTGGCAAGGAACTACACATTCTTCTTACCAAAGTACAGTCATTAGAATATTTGCTCTTCTTACAGTGTTTATTGATTTTCTCACAGTGTTCATTTTATTCAAGAACCAAGGGTGCCTCACCTGTCTCTCAATGATATGAGCAGTGAGTTAAAGTACTGACAGTTGTTATCCAGGAGATTGAGTAAAATATTTTTGCCAAGCATGCAAACAGCAGTCAGTATTCACACTCAGCTGGTCCCTCCACATTATAGAGGATGAGAAGTTGGATATGAGTCAGCAGTGTGCCTGTGTTACCAAGAAGGCTAACGGCATATTGGGCTGCATAAGTAGGAGCATTGCCAGCAGATCGAGGGAAGGGAATATTCCTCTCTATTCAGCACTGGTGAGGCTACACCTGGAGTATTGCACTACAGAAAGTATGTGGACAAATTGGGGAGAGTCCAGCGGAGGGCAACGAAAATGTTCAGGGGGCTGGGGCACACAACTTACATGGAGAGGTTGAGGGAACTGGGCTTGTTTAGTCTTCAGAAGAAAAGAGCAAGGGGGGAATTTGATAGCAGCCTTTAACTACCTGAAGGTGGGTTCCAAAGAGGATGGAGCTCAGCTGTTCTTAGTGGTGGCAGATGACAGAACAATGAGCAATGGTCTCAAGTTGCAGTGGGGGAGGTCTAGGTTGGATATTAGGAAACACTTTCACTAGTGGTGAAGCACTGGAATGGGTTACCTAGGGAAGTGGTGGAATCTCCATCCTTAGAGGTTTTTAAGGCCCAGCTTGACAAAGCCCTGGCTGAGATGATTTAGTTGGTGTTGGTCCTGCTTTGAGCAGGGGGTTGGACTATCTGACCTCCTGAGGTCTCTTCCAACCCTAATCTTCTATGATTCTATAGTACAACAAAGCAACTACTCTGCTGGAATTAAGGACTCTCTCCTCCCTTCCCAAACAGGGACCAGCTCCAGGTGGACCAGCACATGGCCAGTACCATGCGAAACAGCAGAGTAGAGGCCTTTGGTCACACCCCCCCCCCGCACCCCAAAAGGAAACAAACATGAGAAATGGTCTAGTAAGTGAGGTGATTATACCTCCCCCTCAGCTTTCCCTCAGCACTGAAATGAGGCTACCGAAGAGCTCTGGTGTCTTACAATAATGAAGCCATGATCTACGATCCTTTGGCTCCAGCCTCACCTCCATGGGCTGGACAGGCAGCCACATTACTGCTCTAATGCATACATGACTAAACAATAAGTGCTATATACCTTCCTCTCCCCCAAAGCAGGTTAGAGCAACTGAGAGAGCTTATTTCCATGAAATTGATGTCTGATGCCATTGACACTTCCTCCTCCTGCTCAGCTGGACCCTACTTATTGTCACTATTAGACAAGAAATTGGTTAGACAATAAGTGCCCTGAACTCCATATACTCCTTAAGGTAGTCTTGAAATTTGCTTTGCATCATTGTGGTATTGGGTAGGACTAATGGTCCAAATTTAGGATTAAGAAAGTTGACCAAGAGGTTCCTTACATACAGCTCCCTTAAAAAAAATCATACATTTCCAAAAAATCACCTAGTGATTGTGTGTCTTTATTTATTTTTGCAGTGCACAGAACTGCAACTCAACCTAACCAACTTTACCTACTTTGAATTTATCTCAACTTTGGCCCAGCATCCATAGCTGCTTTGGGAAAACGGCACTGCAGCTGTTATTGAGGGTCAAATTTGTAACTCCAGGCCAACCTGAGCTAAACTGATGCATCACAGAGACTGAAGCATGCTGCAAGACTCTGCCTGCAAATGCTCTAACTTTAACAGTATAGTGTCACAGGTTGTGTGTAGTCCAAGGTAACCCTAGTCGTATTTAAGATGAGCATTGCACCCATGAACTGAGAGTTTGAACCCTCCCTTGGCAGCTTTCAGATAATCTGTTATGCAGATTTGTTCTCTGTCTGTGTTGTGCAGGAGTTCCTTTTGCAAGTTTCGTTCTGAGCTTCAAGTTTCTGGTTTAAGGCCTGAAGTTTTAAAGTGCTCTAAAATCCACATGGCCTCTCTGATTTTATTTGAGTAGTATCAAGGAAAATAGCATTAATTAAAGAGGGAAGAATGAAAGATTCTCTTGAGATTAGCATAATGTAATCACAAGTCATGCACCTGATAAATTTCCAAAACAAATGAACTGAGTGTGATCACAGGAAAGCAAGTTGCGGGTCATTTTGTCAAGAGGTTCCTGATATACCATCTCCTTAACATGAGCTACTCAACGTTTTTGGTGCAGAATTAGGGAGTGGCATAGTGGTAGTGGGAATTGGGAGGGTGCAATTTAGGGACTGTGCCCCACTGCCAACCCTCACCTTCTTGGGCTGTGCTTTAGAACAGCTACGTCCCAACCCTTAGTTCAACACTAATCTTTCATCTGAAGTAAAGTTTTGTGGTGTTGATTTATGGGGTGTAAAGCAGATCAAACTGCTGAGCTAGTGTAGTTAGTGGAGCTATAAAGCATGGTTATTGATAAATGTCTTGTAGAAGATAGTAGCATCAATAGTGAGCGTGCTACGGAAATGAGAGATGGAATTCATTCAGTGGTCACAGTTATTGCTATTCCATTAGTTTAATCTATACTTTTGATAGTTTTCTGGATTTGAAATAAATGTAGCATCCACTTTAAATTAGTATACAAAATTTTATGGATACCAAAAAGACAAAGTAGCATGCACACAATTTTCAAACAAGAGATGAGTATTTTATATTGACTAACATACAATTTCACATCCTTGAAAGGTAAAAAGTCATACAGCTATAACAAGCATTTTTCATTCAGTATTGCCAAAAATTGCAATAGGAAGTAGGCACATCTTGTTTGTAAGAAAAAAAATGTTCATTTCTTACAACATATAATGGTAATCAACTGACAGTAAATATTTATTTCAATGTCAAGACATATATGGAAAATGGTCTCTGAAATATTGCACCACAAAGATGGACTTTTACCACCTTACCAGTGTAAGTTACATTACATGTGGACAAACAGATTTATCCACATTTTATGAACAATTACAATAAAAAAGCAAGAATATTTGAGGGGCCTCTCCATGTATAGCAAGCTTAGGGGAAGGGGGGAAAAAAAAAAAAAAAATCTAGAAAGCAGTTTTCAGTATTCCCTTTGCAATTAAAGATGTAGTTGATTAAGATCTCCCCAACAGAGCCCCACTATGCCTTGCAGTGAAACAATTTGTTTTGATAGCCTATTGCCAGATACTAATGCAACATTAAGGAAGTCAGCTTTATGTCTGATGAAGAAAGTAGTTTAAACTGTCAGAGTAAAAGTTTGAAACAGATGAATGAAACTGGAATCAAATAGGTTAAATAGTCCCAATTCTTCCTTCACTGCCCCGTATTTAAAAATCAATTCAAATGAGAAAGTTTTGATGGCCCAAGCCTGACTTCTTATACCAATAAAATTTACTTTATTTAAAACTATGCATTCTGTCAGAAATATACATTAAACTTCATACTCCAAGACAAAGTAAAAACATGGTCGCCTTAAAGCACAAAAGCTGGAAAAGTATAAAAAGTAAAGCTTATGCGCTTTGACATTTTACATGCGTGTTGAGCATTACAAATTATTTGCAAACCAGGAACAGCTACAGGTTCAAAAGATTTCATCTAACATATGCAAAAGAGACAGTTTAAGTGTTTCCGAACAAGGAAATACTGCAATAAAAAAATGTGCGTTTGTTATGCTATTTGTACAAGTGCAATATTTAGCAATTTCAAAATAAAACAGCGTAGCTAAAAGGGATCACAATAACTTATTGAATAGATGTATCAGAATTAATTCTGACAAGACTAACTTTTAAATAGTAGAATTTGTAATTGGTCCCCCATCCTAACATCTAAATTCCGTCAGCAGTATAAACCCAAAGCATCATCTTTAAAGAAAAATACAGCTTTCTGTTTTGAAATACAGTAGTGTAATCCTGCTTTATAGGGACCACGTGTGACACTTCTCTGAAGACAGGCGGACAAGAGTTGAAATTGAAACTTGTACCCAGTTACTGATGGACCATGCAACTCCCAAATTCATAATGCTAAGACACGGAAAATCCTGGGGCTTAAGCAGCTGCAGGTTTCTTCGAATTCAGTGCATATTAGAAACACTTATGAACTTCTAGAGTTAGATAACCCAGATTATTGTACTACTCTATGCAAGGATAAACTATTCTTACTGCATCTGTATTTAGCAGTTCACTGCGGGTGAATCCTGGACAAATTGAACTCACTGGCAAAACTCCCATTAACTTCAGTGTGGTCAAGATTTCACTCTATATATGTTTGGGTTCTCTTAATTATAAAGTGGCACTGTAAAGAAAAACTAGGGGGAGGAAGAGATCTAGCAGACTCCATTTTGAAGTTAACATACAACTCAACTGTAAGATTAAACATTTTCTGGCATAAACAAATTGCTTCAAATTTGTATTTATCATAGTTAAAGGAGCAAAAGTACATCCAACTACAAATAGAGAAACATTTAAAATGTTTTCATTATGTGCATGTGCTATGATTTGTCCAATATTAAATTAAAAAAAAATCAAATTTATTTCTGAAAAACTGAAACAGACCTGGTAAATTTAGAAGCCTTAAACTATTCATGCCAATTATGTCAGCATTTCTGATCAAGTGTTAAAAGTTCAGTGGAATATTAACACAAATTTACATGCTTTTATTAGCATTGACCAGTTGTATATTTCAGTTTAAATGACTGATCAATTGCACTGTTAACTTTAGAATCATTTAATTAAAAACAACAAGATGTGCTATAAAATGATTTGGGCATCCTAATCTAGATAAATAGTTCCAACTGCAAAATGAGTTCTATACAGTCCTATAGCTGACCCAGCGTGTGATATAAAGAACACTGATAATTTAAGAATAAACTCAGTGTAAGATTCTGGAAAAGCACTCACACATAGAACTAAGGAATCCTCAGCCTGTAGCAGCATGCCAGGAGCTGATCCACTGCTACTACTCTAAAATGGGCTAGTGAAACTGAACAGTTCATGAACCCACTGAAAGCCTTCCCTCTTGTGGAACACTGTTTCATGGTGCATAGGAGACAGAAGAATCTCCTTTGCATGAGCCTTCTCAAACCTTGTGGTATGGGACCACAATTGTTTCACTGACCTAATATAGCCCACTGGATTTCATCTTTAGTGCTTACTTAGTATTCAAACTCATAAGAAATGCTGACTGTTTGAACTCTCCAACATATACACAATCAAAATCTATCAAAGTTATTAAAAAAGTAGTAAGTTATGATTTGCTTAAAAATATTCACCCAAACTAGCTTGACTATTTACTGCCAATTATAAGTGGGATGAACACCACAGCAGCTCGAATGTGTTCCTGCTGTAAGACAACTGAATGGTATACTGAAACTACAGTTGCAGATTGTGCCCAACAAGTCACTGTCATAGGCCACTAGGCTAGCAGGTGAACATTTACCTACACTGCAACAAAATTACCGCCAGTGTAAATACAAATAAAACGGTCCTTATGGTTAAAAGTAATGTTCTATGAAGCCTAATGTGCACTCAGTGTAAAATGTTGAGAACCACCCAAAGGCCCTGTAATTTATTGTACCTGTATTATACTATTGAATAGTAGACAACGTAATCATAACTCACTTCAGCTTCAGTGTATTAAAGGTCTAACTGCTCTTAATCATGTTTCAGTCCCTGTGCAAACTGCATTATGTGGCTAGTCTTCAGCGCCTTCATTATTGTAACTTGATTATAATTGGAAGCATTTGACTATGATTTAGGCATGCTTATTGCTACAAAAGAAATAAGCCAATCTTTAAAATTATTGTGCAAGTATTTTAATAAGATTTGCACACATCTCAAAAAATTCTATGGTGTGACTCCCTGATCTTGGGGTTAAGTCAGCTGAAGAAGAGTCAAATGAAGATGTCACTGATGAGGTAAGGGACAGATCTGCAGATTTTCCTTGTGCATCACCATCAGACTCCTTCTGACAAGATCTATAGCTGCTCACAGAACCTGATCTCTGCGGTGTGGTAGTCCCAGATTTTGCTTCAATAATTTCATCTAGAAAAAAGCAGGAAAAAACGATGAAACACTTTATAGCGGCAAATATAACAAATAGCCACTAAACTGAGAATTTTAGGTCCCCTCACCATTAATACCAAGTCTTTGAAAGGTAATCTTGTTTTCTACTTTTAGTTACACAGGATTTGCATATGTATGTTACAAATCAAAATATATACAGCAGATGCAGCAAACCCTTGTATTTTTTTTTACAGGGTTAACACAGGTGTTTGACATTCAAGTTACTCAAAGACACTTGTGCACTGGTTATCAAATTAGCTGAAGAAACCGAGGGCAGTAACCCTCTAGTCCAGTCTTCAACTATCTGCTCAAATTAGTTTACAAAAGTATGTTTGCATTGAGTTATGCTCTATCTAAACCATGAACTTCTACAATTTTTTAAAATAAGTTTAAATATTTAAATTCACACTGCTGAACTTGTCCCTCACTTTGCAGTTTTGGCAGACCAGTTTATGAAGCCGAGACTGGAATTCCATAGTAAAGATTGTAAATAACCATCTCCTCTTGTATCTGCCACACCCACCCCAAAACCCAATTTTGTATTAACAATTCTGTTCGAGATTTTGATCTGCAGACTTCAGTCACTGGATTTTTTTTGGCAGAGAATATGGGACAACTTAGCCTGATAAAACTAAGAATGCAATCTTCCACTTGGAAATAACGTGTGAACCCCTGAAGTAAAATCCTAGCGGAGACAAGGCAGTTTGTACTTAACAGATCCAGGTAAAGACTAGTATGCCCCACTGTCTTGATCTTGACCTGCCAACTCATGTGAAAACTACAACTGCCTTGTCTTTGCTAGGATTTTACCTCAAAATTAGCTAACAAATTAAGCCCACCCACACCTTTTTTCCTTAGTGAAGACAAGGCCCAGGTCCTTAAGGGCTTCCAAATCACATTTCTAACTGATATTTAAGTGTGAAAGTCCGAATTACACCACTACAGTTTCTTCAATTGTTTATAATTATATTATTCCAATAGTTATGTATTTATTCTCCTTCACATACCATCAATGCTACGGAAATCCAGTAAGTACGTCCTACTGTCCACCTGGTATAACTGTAAACTCATTTTAGAATATGTACTAGTCACTGGATTCTTCCTTCGAACACGCAAGTAGTATGGATTTACAACCTGGTAAAGAATACAGATGAAATAGTTAATTTTCATTATAATTTTTAAAGACCATGACAAATAATGTATACAAAACACAAACCTCCTAAAGCAGGGGTGGGCAAACTACGGCCCGTGGGCCAGATCCGTCCCATCAAGGCTTTGGATCCAGCCCACGGCCCTGTACCACTCCTGAAAGTGGCCAGCACCACGTCCCTGCACCCCTGGGGGACGGCGTGGGGGAAGATGGCTCCAACTGGCCAGGAGGTACCCGCAGGAAGGGCAGCACACAGAGGCCTCTCCCCACTCCCGGGGCTACAGGTGCTGGCTGCTTCCGGGAGCAGCGCAGTGTGGGGCCAGGGCAGGCAGGGAGCCTGTCTTAGCCCCGCTGCATGTGGCTGCCATCCCGGAGCTGCTCCAGGTCTGCATCCTGCACCCCAACCCCCTGCCCTGAGCCCCCTGACATACCCCTCCTGCACCTTAATCCCCTGCCTTAGCCCCCTTGTACACCCCCCCACGCACGCCTACCGCTTGCCCTGAGCCCCTTCCTGCACACCATACTCCCTCCCACACCCCAACCCCTGTCCCAGCCCTACATGTAATTTCCCCACCCAGATGTGGCCGTCAGGCCAAAAAGTAAGGTATCAATTTTGTGTTTTAAGCTAAACATAACCATCTGTCAGAAAGCTTTTTGTTCCCTCACCTTCCATTCGTAATCCAATTGTTTAATTGCTCGACAAACTTCTGCCATGATGTCATTTGGTCGACTTTGACTCCGAATTCCTAAATGCCACTTAGCTCTTCTTACACCTTGGTGTTTTGACTTTTGTGGGTTGAGCTCATCAAGTGTGTGGCGTGGCCGTGGTGCTTCAGCTACTAAAAATGGCACTCTTTCAGGATGAGGGCGAGACAAATGGTGATCATCAAGAAAAGAATCTGGTGGGCTTGTTGCCAAATAGAAGTCTTTGGCCTCATTCATTATTCTTCTGTTATCTATAATGAGGTGATAGGCAACTGCTAAGGGGTCTTGATGATTTCGGCTATATAAACAGCTTAGCACCTCCTCTTCTGTGCATTCAAACTTCTCACACACTTCTTTTAAGGCTTCGTCATCAATCATGTTTGAGCTATAGGAGGGGTCTTCAGGAAAGAGATACTTGGGAAGGTCCTGCTTGAACCACTCATGCTCCCTGGATATAAAAATAAGTAGTTTTGAGTTCAGCCACACAGATTTTATGTAAACTTTTAAAGAAAACCGAATAGTTAAAGACAAACTTTTATTAATTATGAGATTTAGTAAAGCATTTCATTGTTCTTAAAAAGGAAAATTGTTGATGTCAGGATAACCCAGGAAAGCTGAAACTGAAAGCTCTATTTTGTTTTAAAGAAAAGGAGTACTTGTGGCACCTTAGAGACTAACCAATTTCTTTGAGCATGAGCTTTCGTGAGCTACAGCTCACTTCATCAGATGAAGTGAGCTGTAGCTCACGAAAGCTCATGCTCAAAGAAATTGGTTAGTCTCTAAGGTGCCACAAATACTCCTTTTCTTTTTGCGAATACAGACTAACACGGCTGTTACTCTGAAACCTGTTATTTTGTTTTAGGTCAGGTCAACACCAGGAAAAGGAGGTGTGTTTTTAAAAAAGTGTTAGTACACACCAGGCAAGTTGTAGTTTTACTTGACGTAGGGGACAGAGGTTCATACACTAAGAACACCAAACTACAATTTGCTTTGTCTACACTAGTATTTTACATTGTATTGGCCACCTTTTTCACCTAGCATAGACATGGCCTTAATATTTCAACTCTAGATTTACCCTACTTGAATCACACTCTAGTAGGTTGTTTGTCAACTCCTTGATGGCAGTAACAAAACACACAAACTCCTTATTTTTGGAATTTTCAACCTAATTCTAACAATGTTTACTCATTGCTGATCATCATGCATTAGGTGTCCCCTTCTCCTCCCAGCCAGACCGGAACCAATAATTGATTTTTTGGTCCATAGGCTTAACCCCCAAAAAAGTTTTATTTGACCTGAAATAAATTTTGGTTTTTTTGGGTGTGTTTTTCAGTTTTAAAAAAGTCCAGCTAAATTTTGAAATAGTAAAAATGTTTTGTTTTGAAATGGTTAAAAAAATTTTTAAAAAAATTTCCAATTTTTTCTGCCAAAAGTATTTCTTGAATTTGACCCAATATCCACATAATACTTGTGCATAAGAAAGGTCCCTAGTCCTGTTATCTAGAATAACCTACCTCCTTGATAGGCATTAGGACAGGGATTGGTAGATGTAAAGAAACTGGAATTTTAACATTTTGTTAGCCATCGTTCATTCTAATCTGTATTCAAGAGTCACCTTCCCTCACTGCCCCAAAAGTTAGTAGACTTAAACTGCCAAGGAAAGGGTAAGAAAAGTCTATCAGACGACAACCTTTTGGTACTGTCTGGTATTAACCAGCATACAAGAACAAAGATTTACAGTTTACATTTCAAAACACAATAAAAGTTAAAATACAGCAGAAACCTTATTTTTCAAAGTTGTCTGACCCACTGGAAAATACAGTAAAGAGCAGATTGGTCATTTCAGTGCACTGAGCTAGCTACATAAGAAATGTCCAATGATATGTCATGAAACAAGAATTTTGCAATGACAATTGGTAGTAGAGACTATGAAAATATTACAATATTCATCTGAAGATATGAAAATGTAACAGGGCAGTTAATCAAGGAAACCAATAAATTTTGCAATTTGTCCTGTACAAGGAGTGAAAGCATGGTCTTCTGGTTAAAGCACTTGCTTCAGTATCAGATCTAACCCTACCCTGCCACAGTCTTCCCCAGACACCTTCATCACATCACTTAGTTTCTCTGTACCTTATTCCTTAAAAGCATCTGTCAGATTAGTATGCCCCCACCTACCAATTAGCACAATTATTATAAGGCCTAGTGTTCATAAAGCACTGATATCTTCTGATGGAAGGTACATGAAAAGTATATTACACACTAACATTAACACCTATCTTTCTTTAGGATTTGTACATCTTTATGTCTCTTTCTGCCCTAATCCCAATTTTTAGAAGGATCTCTTTTTCCCCCTCAAGGATCAATACAGACACTTCAATATCTTGAACTCCAACACCTTTTAAGTGTATTAGTAATAGAATTCTAGGCATAAGCAGATTTTGCCTTTGGAACCAGAGCTGTCAGATTTCCAAAAGCCAAAACACAAATATGTATATCAATGGAGAGTAACAATAGGTTGTATGGCAGAACCATTTTTATGAACGATTTCTTAGTTCTGTTGATTTCTACTGTGGCATCTGTGATTAGACATCAATTATTGTTTTACCTAATGTCTCTGATTGTAGCTCTCTTCATGGGATCCACCTGCAGCATGTGTTTCAGAAGGCTAATCACAGATGGATTTAGATATTGAGGGGTATAAAAGATACCATCACATATCTTCTTAAAAAGCGTTGGCACGTGATCATCATCAAATGGAAGGGTTCCACAAAGCAGAGCATAGAGAATAACCCCACTGCTCCAAATATCTACTTCTGGACCTGCATATAATCTGGAAAAGGTTATCTGTTAATAAGTTATAGTAGCACAGTACATTTAATTATATATCTTTTTGCAACTTGTTTATATGTTGTAGTAGTTAAAAGAACACAGACAAACTGAGGCCTACCAGCACTGATCAGGGGAGGCAAGGTATTCACATGATTGTGAAGCTGAACTCCACCAGACACGTAGGGCATGGACATATAGAGCAGAATTCATCTATCTATGTAATGTACCATAGTGCTAAATGAGGGGAAGGCCATACCATAGTGACAAGGCAGGTCAATGTAAACATGTATTTGGCAAATTATATCCAAACCACAAATATCATCCTAGGGGGAAGGGAGATTAAGTTCCTATGTTTCCTTGTCCCATTTACTAATAAATCAGATGCCTGGATTATGCTCAGCAATAGTAACTACTGCAGTGGGGTGGAAGTCAGTGGGTTGCCCAGAACAGACGACATTAAGGGTATGTTTATCCTGCAATCGGAGGTACAATTTGTAGCTCATGTAGGTACTGTATACTTGTGCTAGCTTTAATCTAGCTATCTTGTAAAAACAGCAATGAAGATGCACCAGTGGCATGGGCTTCAGCCTGGAATGTTCAAACTTGCACAGTTCCCACAGTACATATTTGCAATGCTAGCAAGCACAGCTGTTTCTTCATTGCTGATTTTTAGCAAGCTAGCTAGATTAAAGCTAGCATGTGTATACCTACACAAGCTGCAAGTCACACATCTGACTGCACTCTACAGTTGACTAACTGTGTTGGAGGATTTAATAGTTGCAGGATTGAGCTAATAGGCCCAAATGTCACTTGCCCTAATATGCCACAGTAAAAGTTTACACTAATACCAAACTTTCCTGCCTGGAACTTTTCTATCTGTTAGTCAGAAAATAAAGTGCTACTTCCAAAGTGTGAACTATGATTCATTAGGTCAGTGGTTCCCAAACTTTTTAATAAGGCAACCCACCGACTGCATTTGGGGTTGGTTTTTTTTTTTGGTAACTCACCAGACACTTATCCCCTCATCTGCCCCGGCACCACAACCCTAATTCTGGCCCAGTGCAGAGAGGAGGCCTGGTGGAGTTGGGGAGCGAGCCCACCCCACCTTTACCCTGCAGTGGCAGCTCCTATCACATGAGACTGCACCTACCTCCAGGCATTGCAACATGGTGCACGGAGTTGTAGAACCACTCATATTTGGCCAGTTTCCCCCCATGACAAAGGGGAAGCCAGGCCAAACCTGAATGGTGCTGCGACCCTGCACTAGAGCAAAAAGCTGGGCCCAGCCTTCCAGCACAGGAGCTGCCACTGCAGGGTGAGTGTGAAGCGAGCTCGCTTTCCATCTCCCCCAGTCCTCCTCTCTGCACCATAACGTTTGCCTAGGTCAGGGCCCAGTGATGGGTTAATCCACCATTGGACATGGCAACCCATCTGGGACCTTCCTGCGATCCCCTGGTGGGTTGGGACCCACTGTTTGGCAAAATACTGTACTAAACAGACCTTTTGGTAATTCTGGAAATTGATAGATACAGTTTATGATATTCACTGTACATGAATTTTCTAGTTGATAAAACTGCATTTTTACCAAACTGACTTGGGTACAGCATACACACACTGCAGTTTGGACTACTTGACACAGTACAGTGACACTGAAGGGGCCAATAAAGCTGACTAGGCCACTAATCAACGTATAAGTAAACTTCAAAAATTAGCAAGGGAGGGAAAGTCAACGTTGAGCTTGTGTACTATAATATTGTCTTGTTATCTTTAATATTAACTAGCAAGGTATTTTTCAACTACATGAATACATTTATCGAATATAAGAGATACTACCTTCCTGAAATTACTTCTGGTGCAGCATAATTAGGGGAACCACAGCTTGTTCTTAAAAACTCTCCATCTGACATCATATTTGAAAGACCTGAAAGTGTACAAAAGCAGCTACTAAAAAAATTCAGCTAGAGGAAACTGATTACACACTGTATGGGCATCTTAATCCAACCACTAATGCTAATACGAGTAATAAGTTACAGTTTACTTTTTCTAAATTATAAAGTACAGCAGTTTAGAATTACTGAAATGTGTACAGAAACAGAACAGTGCAGTGTAAGATGTTGCATACAGTATACCAGAAATTAGTTTTGCTCTTCAGCATCAGTTCAGTAAAACTAAAGACATGTATGCACATGATCTAGGCATGCCTAAGAGAATACATCCATTCCAAGACGCAGCAAGAAAAGTCTGTTTTGGAAATGTCCAGAGACATAATGGAGGACTGAGTTGTTCTAAGGGAGACACAGGACTGCAGTAAGGTGGGACTTCAACAAGAGAAAGCATTCTTAACAGTGATTGCTTCCAAATGCTTGAAGTGGAA
The DNA here is from genome assembly GCF_965140295.1 of Lepidochelys olivacea. Taxonomy (NCBI): domain Eukaryota; kingdom Metazoa; phylum Chordata; order Testudines; family Cheloniidae; genus Lepidochelys; species Lepidochelys olivacea. Next base: position 29,240,993 of record NC_140415.1, read on the forward strand.
GACCACCACAGAACAGTCCAAGGAATAGCCTCTACAGAACACAAGATTCAATAGCAGCTCTTTACAGAACAGTATAGTGATTGTACCTACAGCAGCAGACGGGCACTCTCTCAACATCCACTGGGGAGTTGCAGACTACAGCTTGGATAGGATTGAGTGTTCTGGCTATGGCTTACTGCATTAATGCAATACTCCCTTTTTTGAATCTGAAGTGATAGAGAAGAGTGCCTCAACCAGTTTTCATACTTATTAAACTGAACAGGTTTCTTTATAAATACTCGTTTAGTTAAATAAGTTCAACAGCTTTGCTAAAATTTATCCACGGTAATAAAGCCATTTTAACAGTTAATACTGCATTTTGTTTTGCTGTAAAAGAATAAGTAATCGTTCATCTAAAAGCATTCTGCAAATCAACGTAGTAAAACCCTTTGACAGAAATAATTAACAGGACTCCCAACCCCCAATGTATTTGAACACCATACCTTTGAAATAATTGAATACTTAGCATTTATATAGCACCTTTCATCAGAGATCTCAAAGCGCTTTACAAGGGCGGGTATAATCCACTATGTCTACAAGAGAAATATCAGGATTATGTAGCAATATGGATACCTGTCTATGTTTATATGGCAAGAAGGTTTCCTAATGCTGGCAGTCCTGAAAACTAGCTGCCCCTGTCTTTCTGCAGTTGTATTTTGTGCTCTTTTATAGCAAGTCTGTACAAGTAAAGAACTATAACTTTCCTTCCCTTGGCTAAGCAGGCAATACATAGCAAGTGCAAGAATTAGTAAGAAGTTAGTTCCTCTTTTACCTTTCATTATCTTCAGTTTCAGTTTTATACTGTCAACATCATCAGGGTAGATCTTTTTACTTTTTTAATTTTAAGTTGAATTTATAGTTAGATATGGAAAGTAGTACTGAATAATAGTACTAAGTGCTATATCATCATTAATGCCTTTCACTAGAATGATGTGGTTCTTATCAAGTTTGGTGAACCATCCTTGTGGATCAGAAGACATTGAGTTATTAAAACAAAAGGTGGATAGTTGTCCCGATTTTACCAGTGGAGAAAGATATAGAAGACAAGGAACTTGCCAAAAATCAATTTTGAAATAAATGGAACAACATGCATTAAATGCTAAATACAATTTAATACTTAGTGACATTTTTGTTCTACCAGACCAGGCCAGACTATTAATTTCTATCCAGTCACAGAAAACATCTGGCTCAAAGATGACCTATAAGGAGAAGAAAACTCTGCACTAAGCAATGTTCTCATATTTCTTTTTGGGACACTCCTTAGGTTCTTGTACTGTGCTCATCACCATAGTATCCAAGTATCACAACTCCAATAATGAATATTTTCTGCATTAATAAATAGCATTGATGAAACTTGAACATGATCAAGTTTAGAATAAAATAAATGCTCACCAAAATCAGCTATCTTGGCATTCATGTGTGCATCAAGCAGTACATTTTCAGGTTTCAAGTCTCTATGTACAACCATATGCCTGTGACAATAATCCACACCAGAAAGGATTTGCTGGAATAAACGTCTACTCTCCTTCTCATCAAGCTAAGAAAGGAAAAGAAGCCATTTAAAATACTCTTATCTGTCCAACATTTTTCTTGAATCAGCAAGAAGTAAATATTATTTGTATTACATTTCCATGCAAGTCAGTATTTGGATGCAATAAAGAATGCAACAGGTTACACTTAAGTATTTTACAGTCTGGACACTTTACAGATAAAATAACAGATGGGAAGATGAACTGACTACCACACAATGATTCAGTGGCAGAGCCAGCAGTAGAACCCAGAATGAATTTTTCTAGCCCACAATGCCTTAAACAGAACACTTTTAAGGAACGTTATCCACTGAGTTAATTACACAGTCAAAACTTGCTTTTCCAATCAATTTCAGAAGCATGACTGTCAAAGAGGTCATGTGTTTAGGAACATACATCCTTAGAGCTCATGCATTCTCTATTTTTGCTTTATGTAGAAAAAGCATTTGATATATCGGATTGAAACAAACATCAAAAGTTGCAAATTCAACTTGATCAAAACCTTTAGAAAGTTAAAAATGAAAGGTTACATAAAGTTAGTCTGCTTTGCACAGATGCAGTAATTTTGACTGATTAGAATTAGTATCACCATTCAATTAAAGAGGCAAGTGCAGTTTCAAATAAGATAAAACTACATTTATGAATGAAATTCCATAAGTTTAAACTAGCAGACGCCACTTATTAATGTTAGTTTCAGAGCAAAGTTTACTGAGTTAGAAAAAGGATAGGATACTTTGAGACATGCTACTGCTAACTGAAAGACTAGATAAGAACAGCTCTTCACCTAGCGAGAAACATTTTTGCAAAAGTGATTATAAAATGCAATCTACTGTTTTGTAGAGCTGAAGGTCGTCTTACCCTTCCATTTTTACAGATATAATCGAACAGTTCCCCTCCAGAAACATATTCCATCACCATGAAAATGTCAGATGGTGTACTGATGACTTGGTACCTGATAAAGGTAACATATCTATTAATTCCACTGCACACCCACAAGATACAACTAGTTAATTATAATTAAAACAGCATTGGGCTTTGTTAAATTTGGATATAAGCTATACTTTAGAACTAAATATTTCCTATATGAAATTAAGTTGTTCAGAAATCCCTGTTTCAGTATCTCTCATCAGGGAATGGGACCACTGCAGCAACAGGTGGAAGCATATTAAAGAGAATTTACACTTCTGAGTAGGAGGCCCAGTTTTAGCCAGCAGATTAGGAATAGAAGTTTCTCAGGCCTATTAAAAATATTATAGCCCCCTTTCCATAACTAAAAAATAAAAAAGCTAAGGAAGAGACAAGTACTTGTTAGAGACAAAGGGCATCACTATAACACAATATTATTCTTGTTATTGTACAAGGAGTCAAACATTTAAATATTTATAAAATACAAGCAGGAAGGGGTTTAAGGACTTTAGAAGGGGTTTAAGGAGATCGAACAGTTGCAGAGAAAGTTAGGAAGCTTACTAAAGTAATGTAGAAGTGGTTAATTGAACAGTTTGTTTAATCAACCCCAACATGCTTGGACTTGTTTTCTCGGTTTCCTATATGACATTTTACGTACAAGTTCTACAGCACCCAAAAGCCAGCTACTACTTCCAGAACAAACAGAAAGACTAGGTCTCTCCCTTGATTTTACAGTCTACATTTAGATGTGATGTGACAAGTAGGGGTAACAGTAAGACGGTGGATGAAGACAGAAGCGGCAAAGTCGTGTGGTGATTCAGTTTAGGCATGCCATGTATACTGATGGTACAAATTAACTAACTTCTTGTAGACACAACAGAAGGACTGCAGTGTTTTCTTATAGAAAGATTTCTCAGGATAAGGGAAAACAAGTTTCAGCTTTCCTGGTCAAGTTATTCTTGGTCTGAGAGCTCATTCTTGTCAGTGTAGCTCACCTGGGTGATTAATACTTGCTAACTTGTAAACAATCAAAATACCGAACAGAATATATTTTAATACTCAGATTTCTAATGTATCCTGAATTCTGAGGCTCTTATTCTATCTTACAAGACTATTAAGGCAGTTCATTCTTGTTTGATTTAGTTTTATATAGTTTAATTTGAGATATTTCAGTTTAGTGACTCATTCTTTATCATCTAAATGACTTGTTAGTATCTTACATTACAATGAAATTCTTTTTCATATACTGCATTATGACTACTTCTGAAGTTATTTCTAACCAACAACATTGTTTAAGGCAGTGTTCCCTAAACTTTTGAAAGCTGAGCCTCCCTTGAAGAAAATTAAACAAATGACATATGGTATCAGACATATCCAACAGGAGTGGTCATTCATTCAAAATATATTGTTTAGATCTTCGTAATATGATACTATGTAAATGTCAACCTTGTGAACTATTTCACTGCTCAAAGAAGATGGGAAGTATCACCGGTCATCCCAGGTACCACACCCCCTCTAAAATAAATAGGACAGTTTACACCTCAGAGCTAGCAGTTCAGGTGCTCTGAAAACTCAGGCCAAGTCCACACTACAGGGACTATAGCAGCAAACTGTGCTGATGTAACTATGCTGGAATAATCTCAGTGTAGATACAGTTATTACACACCCCTTACAAGTAGCCATGTCAACCTAAGTTTTAAGTGTTGACCTGGCTTTAGCCAGACATTACTGCAACAGTTGCACTAGGGTTAGGTTTTCAGGGTTAACTTCAGGGTTACAGCTAGAGATTAGGGCCTGGTCTATGTTCTGAAATTACAGCTATCCTAGTATGTCAGTTACATGTGAATTCCTCTTCCCCACACATAGCTCTGCTGGTATAAGATGCACTTATATCGACATAAAAGTGCTTTTGCGGAGATAGCTTACATTTCCTGGGTAACTGGTGTGAACTGTGCTGGTATTTATCCCAATACAAGCTGCATCTATACTATGAAGGTTTGCCAATACAGCTGTGCCAGAAAAACTTCCCAAATGTAGACAAGGTCTCACTGCTTTCAAAATAGAAAACTCAATTCTGGAAAACATCTGAGACACCTCATCCCCTGTGCCCACTAGTCCTTTACACCCTCTCAGTCTTTGGGGGATGTGCCTCATGACTTTGGGAAACACTATCTTAAACTAATATTCCAGAGACAGTGAGATGAGTTTGTAGAGAAAAATTTTATATTGCGGCACTTTAGCCATGAAACTGTCAACTTTTAACATGTTGTGATTTTAAGATTTTATCAGCTGAACAAATGTTTAGAAGTGGAAAGAAGTTGTGGCCTATTGTTAAGAAGGGTCAAGATCACAACAGGGTACATTTCAAATTAAGGCAAGCAATTACTCTTTTTTTAAAAAAAAAAACACAGAATTTTAATCATTCTTAGTTGATACAATGAGCTTGAAACCATACTTGACATTGCAACTAAACACTTGGATAAGGAGAAACATTTAAGACTTAGCAAAAAATGGCTAGGAAAAAAGTTTTATATCATATTATATAAATCATGATAGAGCTGAACAATTTCTTAGAAATAGGTGTCACTGCAATCTCCGCTTGCAGTGTTTTAACTGAGGAAAAATTTGGATTTGGGGATGGAGGATTTCCCTGTTTGTCTTCATTACAGATGGAACTCTCTAGTTTTTAGGTGTTACCCTAACCCAGCTCTAATATAAAAAGCCTCCCACCCAAGCATAGTGGTGCTTAACACCTGAGCTAACTGGCCCATCCTGGGGTACAGGCTAAAACCTAAATGCTGCTTACACTTTGACTGGAGCTCTCACACATTGCAGTATGGATGCAGGCTAAGCCACTTAAGTGCTGATAGTCCTCCAGTGCATTCCTCCAACTCCCACTCCTACCCGTGACCAGAACAAGAGGGTCGGGAAAGAATTTTCCTCCAGAGTAGATAGGAAGAGGCCCTGGAGGTTTTTCACCTTCCTCTGTAGCATGGGGCACGGGACACTTGCTGGAGGATTCTCTGCCCCTTGAAGTCTTTAAACCATGATTTGAGGACTTCAGTAGCTCAGACATAAGTGAGAGGTTTATCGCAGGAGTGGGTGGGTGAGATTCTGTGGCCTGCATTGTGCAGGAGGTCAGACTAGATGATCATAGTGGTTCCTTCTGACCTTGATATCTATGAGAGACAAGTTTGCCCACAATTCACTAGGAGAGAACCAGAGCAGCTCCACTTACTGCAGTGCTAAGTATCAGGGGATTTAACCCTACAAGTTTTAATGCTTCATATGAGCAAAAGTAACAGTGTGGATGCCAGATGACTGCAGAATTGCTCCTCACAGATTAGGTAGGCCAACCAGGTGCTCACATCTGAAGGCTGATCACTTGAGTTAACTCTGCAGTGAGGACACACCCTTTCAGAGTTCTTCCCCTTCTATATACTAAATTTACGTATGCCAGAGATTACTGATTCCGGGGCTCAAAGAAACTTCTAAAGAGCAAAACCTACATCTGGATACACCATACTGCAGTGAAGCTAGAAAAACACTTTAGGGTAGAATAAGCCTGGACCTCCCTACAAAAACTATTTTCCTCAGCTCCACCCCACATTACTCAGCCATACTACAAACAGAAAGATAGGATCCAATATAACCACTTAATACTAACTAGCAGTTGAGGACAGAAGGGTTGTGTGTTTATTTCTGTTAGCAATTCCATTTATTAACACTAGCTTATTGATGAGTTTGCAACCAACAAAGATCTAAGAAAAGATATCATCTCTTCACAGAAAATCAATTTCCTTAAGATGTGTTGCAGCAAAAGCACTGGAAAAAAATCCCATATACCTGAAATTGGACAGCTGCTGGAGGGGAAAAAAGTTACTGCTCCAATAAAATGTAACATTGCTCTCTACCTTTAATTTTACACTGTTATATTTGATATTTTAGGTTATTAGTGTTCCAGGTCAACAATGCTAATTATAGAGATAATAAAAACTAAAAACTTACAGTTTAATTATATGTGGATGTCTAAAAAGCTTGAGGTTCTGAATCTCTCTGCGGATTTTTCCTACTACATCAAGGCTGCGAATCTTCTGTCGATTCAATATCTTCACTGCCACTTTGTGCCCAGTCAGCTCATGTTTGCCAACTGCCAGGAAAGAAGGAACAGTCAGTCAGGATTGCCAAGCACTCTTCAGAAAAATAAATCTCATTTGGAACCTTTTGGGGTCTGGAAACACCCTAGCAAGACTAGAGTATTCCTCCTATCCCCATGATGCTGGAGAAGGTTATAGGTTAAGGTTTGTTTTGAAGCTCTCCCTCCTCTGTACTTGCAGGGTAAGATCAGGAGTCAAGTTAGAAGTACAAGAACAAACATACACCCCTAATGCACTAGCTTTGTGTAGTAAGGGATTTTGTATGTCTTTCAGGGCTTTGATACTTTTTCATGTGTTCCTGCATTTTTGCTGCACCTCAAAGAAGAGAATCCAAAGTGCAAGCTCAACTCTATTCATATATATTCCCCAGTTTACAACAGACAAGATTTACACACCAGTTCTTACCAGTTTTATCTTGTTTTGAAAGTAGCTCTCCAAAAGGCAAAGCTTATCTGCACTAGCCGTAACTTGGTACAGCATGCATGTTGGTTAAGCAACAAGATCTTTTATCTTATCCTATCTTTTTGGTATGTTTCTGCATCTAGCACAGAAATTACATTTTACATTTCCCCTCAGTTAAACAACTTAAGAATAAAAAACATTCTTGGGAAAAAAAAACATTAACATAACTCATAGCTAAACAATTTAGCATAGCTATCACATTTTCAGAAGGTTTTGTCCCTTATTTGATTACTACTAGATACTTTCTTTTCTTAGTTGCACAACACACCTTAGACAGTCAAACAAGTAGTTACAAACAATTTACATATTTTTGGTGAATACATCTCCTTCCAGCTCTTCGTACAATTCCATTCCTTATCTGGTAAAGCTACCAGTGCAGCATTACCTATAGCTTGTAAAGCTACAGTTATAAGATACACGTTTTCCACTTCACTTATGGCCTAGCCATAAAACATAATGGGACTTGGTTCAGTATTGTCAACCATATAAAGACAAGGACATCCTCAACTGCCACTCAGTTATTTCTTACCACCTGTGTTAGCAAGTCTGAGTCCTCAGTGTTCTGTTTCCCCATAGCAAATAGATAGTTTACGATTATAATTAGCTTAGTGTTGTTTGATAAATTAAACCAATTGGGCTAAAAAACCCAAAATCAAATGTTATTCCTCAGTGGATCTACTCCTCAGTACCAAGGCATGACTAATGATGCAGAGAAAGTCACCAGACTTCAAAATGTACCCTGCATCAGAGGCTGCCGTAACTGTTAATATACACACTGATGCTTGGTTGGTTTGTCTAGTGATGTGACTCTTCCAGTGTGCCGTTTGTAGCTTCTCTCCCTCCCCCAAAGTGCACACAGATGGGTTGTGATGAATGTGAAAAATTATTTTAGATGGAGAAATCTATGCAGTGTGTCTGATTCAAAAGGAGCAACTGTCACCTGCTCGGAAATCAGCTTCAAGTGCCCCAACGACACGGATGTCACTCCAGAAAATAAAATCTGCTAGTCAAGAAACCTCAGGCTGCTAGGAAACACACAGTTCATTCACCATCTCTCCTTGGGTCAGGCAGTAGCTTCTGCTGCCCACAACAGGAAAGATCACAGATCTCCTGGTGGAGCTTAGAACCAAGCCAAGAAGAGAACAAATGTTCATCGTGCTCATGTACCAAAATCAGCCCCTTCGAAATCACATTGGCGCAGAGAGCCTAAGACTGAGAACATGCATCTCTTATCTTTTGTACTGCTTCATCAGTGATCAGCGTCATCTCCATGACAACATTGTCATCTGCACAATCGGCCTCAGTTATCAGCACTGCAGTCTGACAAGACTTCTTCCGAGAGTGTACTTCCAGTACTGATGGTCCCGGTTCTGCCTTTATCTACTAAAGCTGCATTTACATCTCAAGTGGACATTATGATCACTGATGAACCAGAGCCTTCATTGTCAGACATATCTCTTATCACGTGTCCAGGGTTCTGTTGGTATGGGAACCTAGAGGTACCAAAGATAAAAATCCCTCCCTGTCCAGTCTCACCTGATCATAGGTCAGGTCAACAAGGACGTTTGCACAGTTCCTCAACTGCTTTCCATGGTAGGCCTCAGGATCAACCAAGTCAAGTCTACCTCACTCCTGCTCAACCCATAGAACTCATAACAGCGATCCTAGATTCCAGGTCAGCAAGAGTGTTCCTTCTTCCAATTTTTTCCAACATAAATCACATCACTGATCACATTCAGTCTCCCCCAACTAAGGATTTGTCTCAGCCTGCTGCATTGTATGGCACCCTGTAATTATATGGCTATATGCACAGCTACATCTCTGGTCCCTTCACTTTTGGCTGAGGACATTTCATCAACCAAACGGACACAAGTTCCTCACAAAGTGCCGTCATCTCACCTTATTGGATGGCTCCTCCAAGTGTCTGCCAAGGTGTTCAGCTTCATGTACCACCCCCTTCAAAGACTCTGGTGACAGACATTCCCGAGATGAGTTTGGAGAGCTCCCCAAACACAAGGTATATGGTCCCAAGCAGAGTCTCAACTGCACAAAAATGTACTGTATTTCGGGGCAGTTAAGTCTAGCTTGCAAGACATTTCTGCCCCTCATTCAGAGCACCACCATTCAAATTCTGTCAGACAATACAATTGCTATGCAGCAGATAATCACTGTTGTGTCATACAGCGATATATCTGAGACTAGCATCCTATACTGGATCAACCCAATAGCTCTTCACCTTCTGGGGACACAAAACAATTTGGCAGATCACCAAAGCAGAAAAAGTTACCACAAATGGGAGTTGCAAAGTTCAGTTCTGATTATGAATCAGGTACTCCAAAAGTGGGGGGTCTTCCTTTGTTAGACCTGTTTGCTACCAACATGAATGTAACTCATCAAATGTTCTCCTGTGGAGGAGGAAGTCTGAGTTCTAAAGCAGATACATTTCTGATCCAAAAGAACAACAATCTGCTTTATGCCTTTCCTCCCATTCCATTAATCCCCAGAGTTCTAAGAAAACTTCACCAAGACAAGGCTTGGATGATACTGATAGCCTCAGCCTGAATATGCCAGTTCTGGTATTCCAACCTGAGACGTCTACCGATCAATCCACCTCTTCCACTTCCAGATCTACCAGGCATCATTTCCCAGAGCTAAGGCCCTGTACTTCATCCAACCAAGAATCTACAGCACGGAATCTCGCAGCCCGAGTTCTGTGGAGAGATCATGGTTGGCAGCTGTACAAAAGATTTGGATTCAAAGTAGAAAGCCCTTTATTAGAAAGCCAGATCAAGCAAAGAGGAAATGTTTTTCTCTACTGTGGTCTATTCAGAATAATGTACAAACCCCAGACTCTCCTATATCAACCATCTTCAATTACTCATCTTTAAGACATGTTGAGCTTTCAATTAGTTCTGCTAGGGTCCACCTGGCTGCTATTTTAGCTTATCCTCCACCAGTGGATGGTCACTCAATTTTCTTCTCACTGTGCAGTATCTAGATTTATAAGAGGCCCGACGGATGTGTTGCCACCAAACAAGGAGCCATTTCCCACTTGGAACTTCAATACAGTACTCCCATATTTGATGGGCCAGCCATTTTCACCAACGGTAACATGTTTTATTTTCCCTTTCTGTTAAGGACATGTTCCTAGTTGCTAACATCTTGACTTGCAGGTGGGAAGGAATTCATGCATTAATGGTAGGGTAGCAATATATCATTTCATAAAGACAGTTACACTCAAACTGCACCAAAATGCTTACCCCAAACAGTTTAAAACTTTCATACCAACCAGTTTATACACTTGCGTGTTTTCTCCTAAACCTCATAATTCTCTTGCAGAGAAGAAATTCCACACACAAGATGTACATAGGTCTATGCCCTTTTATCTTTGTAGAAAAACATTTTCATAAGTCGCCCAGATTTATTAACAAAAGCCACAGAAAGTCTAAGTGTCAGTCTGTTTTCTCTGAGACTTTCAAAATGGGTTACAGACTGCATTAAGATGGCTTATTCTGAACAAACTTGCTATTCCATCTTGAATTAAGGTTTACTCCACTAGGGCCCAGTCAATATCTGTGCCTTGTTAAAGAGGAATCCCTATGCCCAAATATTTGTAGAACAGCTACCTGGAATCCAGTTCATACAAGTAGTCCCTATCCACTATCACAACTTCTAGATCAGATGTCCAGTTTGGCAAGGCTCTTCTACAGTCAAATAAAATAAGGATGCCAATCACTCACAATAGGATTCATGTGGACAAATACTCAAAGACAGACTACTTAACATATTGTAACAGTTCTTTGAGATGCCTTTGTTCATGTGGATGCCATGACCTGCCCTCTTTCCCTGCTGATATGAAGGCATTACTTGGATTTCTGAGTTAGTGAAGGAATCCAGTTCCTATTGGAGCTATTCCCAGGGGTATGAGGGTGTATAGGGTGCATGGGCAGCTCCAATGGACAATGCTGGTTAAGAGGCTCAAGGAGTGTGCACACACCTATAGTGAGATGTTTATGGACAGAAGCATCTTGAATAACTTTCTACTGTAAGGTACTTAACTTCTTTTTATGAGTTAGAACATTGCTTCAAGTTTCTTACACTCAATGTAGATATCCAAAGACCCAAAATCTCACTGAAAAAAGGATCCTAAGGAGGAAATTAGGCAATAGTGAGCTTTTCAAATGTCATGAAACTTTACTATCACCAAAACAGTTACACACCCAATGTTTTCCATTATGAACACTAATATTTTGTTTGGCTATAAAGTTAGCTACCCTGCGAAAGGAAAATTCAGAAATGCTGCTGTAAGGGACTGGCTATAACAGATTGTTCAGGGCTCAAAATGTATCCCATACTGCTGAATCTGAATTATGAGCAGAAATATTCGTTAACTTTGCCAACCAAAAAAACCCATTCCTTCACCTGGTTGTGCAGTTTTCAATCTGTAAGGGAGATACGTTTTTCTATCCATGTATCTCAGTAAAGACTCAATTTTTGTAATTGATCTTCCTTTCTTGTTGGTGGAAAACACAAGATTGTGTACTATCGATAAACTAAACGACAAACAGTAACAGAGGTGCTGGAACAATTTGTATAGTGGGGGTGCTGAGAGCCACTGAACCAAACTGTAAACCCTGTATATGATGAAACCACTTCGAGCCAGGGGTTCATCAGCATCCTCATCACCCCTAGTTCCAGCACCTATGAACAGTAAAATGAAATAGTTGTTTACTATTTCCAAGAGAAAGATTGCCATGGTTTTAAATTAAGCTAATTTACTAAGGTACTTCCTGTCCTCAACCCAAAATGTTGCAAGGAGTTCTGGCATGAGTAGTTCAAGGCAACTGATACAGACAAAATAGACCAGACTCATTGGTGACAGATTGTTGGTTATTTTACAGATCCCGTTTTTGAGATGAATTCAAAGACAGACCTCAGAGCTCAAAATATCATCTAGATTTCTGTAGGAAAGTGAAAAGAAGCAGGTGGAGTATTTTCTTTTTTAAAGATATTCAAGACATACTGAGTAAGGACAAGCATGTAATGGAACAGAATTCTCTTTTAAATGGAAACACTTTCCACTGATAACAAGATCAAAGTTTCACTTACTTTCAGTATCCTTTTAAAAAAAGCATACTAGTTTCAATATACCCATTAGTCCTCCCAGACAAGGGCTGCTACAGAAAGGATTTTCTTCTCAGGTTAATGTGCCATTCAACCTATGGAGGCTAGAAGCTTTAACAATTGTATGTATGCACCAAGACATGCTGAGGGGACTGTTCTGCACAGTATCTGTGTGCTTTGATCACAGAAATAGAAGGCAAGAGAAATGGATGATGGCATCCTGTGCATGGGACCTGAGTACCAAAAGAGCTGGCAGTTCTAAAGTAAAGGCTGGCACACACTGACCCTTTAAAAGATCTCTGGTCCTCAACCTAAAATGCAAAAAAGTGCTGTTTTCATCTGAAAATGAGTTTTCACAGATTCACAGATTCCAAAACCAGAAGGAACCATTGTGATCATTTAATCTGACCTATCTAACATAGGACATAGAACTTCCACAAAATAATTCCTAGATCATATCTTTCAGAAAAGCATCCAATCTTCATTTAAAAATTATCAGTGATGGAGAATTCAGCACAACCCTCAGTAAATTGTTCCAATGGTTAATTACTCTCACCATTAAGAATTTGCACCTTATTACAAGTTTGAATTTGTCTAGCTTCAACTTCCAGCCATTGGATCATATTAAGTATACCTTCTCTGTTACACTGAAGAGACCGCTATTAAATATTTGTTGCCCATGTAGACACTTATAGACTAAACAAGTCACCCCTTATCCTTCTCTTTGGTAAGCTAAATGGATAGTTTTAAGGAGCTCAATCACTACATTTTCTAATCCTTTAATCATTCTTGTTGCTTTCCTCTGAACCCTTTCCAATTTATCAACATCCTTCCTGAACTGTAGGCACCAGAACTGGACACATTATTCATGTGACTGGATTTAAAAAGATGAATCATACTAAATATATAGTTTCCTTGAGGGGAAATGAAGAGAACAATTAGGTTCACAATATAATTTTATAAAAAGAAAAGGAGTACTTGTGGCACCTTAGAGACTAACAAATTTATTTTACTTTCCTAGACTCAAAATTCTGATTCCATCTACATGCTTAACATTTTCCATTTAACTTAGTAACTCCAGCTACTGTGGGCACCTTCAACTGCACAGATGTTTATGTCCATCACTGAGACTTTGCAGGACCAGCCATTTATTTGCAGAGAGATCCAGGGAAGCCACAATTTCACTTACCCCACAACCTCTAAAAAGCAGCTGAGGATGGGCCACTTATTTAAATGGCATCTACTAAATTGATTCTATGGGTAGTCACTTAGGCACACAACCCAACAAAGTCCCATTTCATGTGTCTCTACACCGCATGCTTCTTTTGGGAGCATGTAGTATACCTTTCCATGTAGCCCCCGTTAACACCTACATAAATAGCAGTGTAGACGGTGAGGCATATCTTAGCCAAGTAAAGACATGTCTGATGGTGTTGGTACGTACATGTACAGACCCAACATGGCTCTCTACTTGCCCATAGCCTAAGCCATGCTTCCCTGTCTACACGGCTATTTTTAGCAAGGTAGTGTCCTGCTGATGGAGTCTTTCCCTAAGAAAGATTCCAGCAGTAGGAAAAGGGAAGAGACAGTGTGGAAAGACCCTAGCAGCTCCCTGCCAGCCGGAGCCATTCACCACCATTTAGCAACAAACTCCAGCAGAAGTGTGTGAGGGGAAATGTTAGCAGTGCCTTTCCTTGCCATTGGAGTCCTTTCCCACCATGGGGAAAGCCTCCAGCAGCAGGGAGGGAAGGCACAGTGAAAGGCTTTGGCAGAAGGGAGCTGCTGACCTCTTTCCCCACTGAAACATGTAACCTACACACAGTGTGGATGCACTATGCTCTTCACTGCGGCATGTAGCTACACATACACTACATGACCCCAGAAGTGGTATATAGCTTAGATGTAGCCCTAGTTGAACTTTATACTCTTCAAAGCTAGAATTACTTTATCATTCCTAAAAAACATTTTAAATCATAGGCAAAAGAGAATCAAACATGTACTAAGCTGTCAAGGGCATCAGTAATAGCTTGGTTTGTTTTTTTAAGCGGCAAGATCTGCAACTATACTGATGGATCATCTCTACTTATGGCTAAAGGCAGTAGCAAACATTTGCTAGTGTTCATCTGCAAAAATTTGCATCCAGTAGTTTATTCACAGTACTCACAATTTATCAAGCCTCATAAGCCATGCTAACAAAAACTCAAATGCCAATGTGGAAATTTTTAGGAAACAGGTTTAGCCTAGACTGCAGTTTGCATAATGAAGCTGTTCTGTCAACATAAACTAAACCTGTTTTCAAGTTTAGAAGAGAACACAGTCAAGATTGAAGGTTGTTTTATCACACTGTAGCTTGAGTTTGCTTATTTTAACAAGTAAAGAATCTAAGTTTAGAGTACCTTTGACTCCTCTTAAAAATAGGAGTTAAACAAGTTCATACATATTAAAATAAGTCATAAGTGAAAGTTATGCATCTTTGCTGAGCCAACCACATTATTTGACCACTTTATCATCACTTCCACATTACCTTATTTTCTGGTTTGGCCATATGCAATAATTTTATTGTTAAAGTGCTTCACTGAGGACATATTTGGGCATTTTACAGACTAAGATTTCCAGCACTATTTTTGGCATTGGAACAAACAAAAAAAAGTGCACTATTTTATCTTTAGGATTTACTTTTGTCTCCAACCTGTATCTAGAAAAGTTTCCCCTATACTACTTGCTATAAGTTTATTACTTTTTTTTAAATGGAGGAAAAAAGTCTTCTGAAGAATCTTGCTTCCCCAACTGCATTTGGAAATGTGAACTTTTTACCTTTTCCAAGTTTCCAGTCGGAATCAGAACCAATTTAGGATGTAAGATTTTAAATTAGCAGGAAAAAAAGCCCCACAAACCTAGATTAAGGCAAGCTCCTTTACTAGATAATTTGTTTATTTAAAAAAAAAAAAGGTATGCTGACTCCTATTAAATATATTTGTGCCAAAATGTTTGCTTAACGAAAGGGAAACTAGTTTTTAAATTCTAGCTTTGCTAATCTCTTGGTTCCTAACCTTTATAGTATTTCAACCTTGACTGCAGATTCCTGAAAAATGCAACAGTAAAAGCATTCCTCCCAGAAAGTGCTGGACTTGGAAGCCAAGGGTCCACCACAGTTACTGCCTAGCATAGTGGCTCTCAAGCTGCCACTTGGGACTGCCTTTATCAATATAACGAAGTATCCATTTTCAAGAAATAAATTATTCCTGTTTGTTGAAGCCAAGTCCAGATTTGGAGGTTCCATAAGACCTTCTGATCATCTTAAAACCTCTCCACACAGTGCACAATTTAGGTCCTTATCAGGGGCTTTAATGTATATTCAACTATGATCAGATTTGTTGAGGACACCAAAAACAGAGACAGCATGAGACAGAACGACAGAACCAAACAGCAAAGTGAACCAGCAATGGGGGGGAGTAAGGCAGAGGAAAACACTGAAGGCTGCAGTCCAACCAGGGGAGATTTGCTACTATAAGTGACAAATTTTATATGCAAAAGTAGGGCTTTGGAGCGGTGCTCCGGCTCCGCTCCAGGCAAAAACCTGCAGCTCCACTGCTCCAGAGCTGCTCTGTGCTCTGCTCCAAAGCCCTGTGCAAAAGGAAACAGTTCAGTACAGATACTGGGTGCAGGTTGGAGTGATGTAACCAAACTCAGTTCATGAAAGTGTCATCTTCTCCCTACCCTTTTCCCCCCAGATAATCAAGCACTATAATTTGTATAGGAAAGATATGAAAGAGGTAGTTAATAAAGGGATACATGTTTGCTTCCAATAACGAACAAGCAATGAAAAATAAGCAAAATTAAGAAGTGTCATAATGACAGTTAAGTTTTCCAATCCCGCTCAGAGAGAACACCTCCTTACAGTGATTCCATATTTCTTTGCAATGATCTGATAGCTCATTTAAAGTGGTACGCTGAAACTCCAAACAGCAGCAATCCAACAGTCAATACGAAGAGGAACATTCCTATTTTAAATTAGAGCAGTGTCTGAATGTTTCATACATCTGACTTCAAGGTTTCATAGTGTCTAAAAAGACTTTTGAAAGGGGCAGTGATTAGTTCATAAAAATAGAATTTTAATTTAATAAGAGTAACTCTGCATAGTAGGCACTTCAGTTTTTGAATTTCTTTTTACTAACTGCAGGTATATATTTTTATGTTATGGATCATAATGCCTTAACTACTTCAGAATGTTATTTTCTTGTCTTCCAATCAATTTTTTGGAGTTTAGTTTAACCCTGTTTTTCACACCCCATCACCATTTTCTGGATGAAGCACATTCTGGCTAGGGTTTGGCTCTGTTGTGGTGCACAGCAGCTTTACAGGATATCACTACCATAACCGCAATATTCATAGGTGAAGAAATTTCCATCCCTTTCACAAGTCCAGATATTCTCAGGTCTAGGGCTGCTGAGATTACATGGACCAAAATCCTCATGCTGCTTTTGGGCAGATGGATTCAAGGAGAAGGAACAGATAGTGGTAAGGAATGAGTCTACTGATGGAACAAGGTCTGAGGGACTTCTAGGTGCTGGATTTTCCTTTGGATGTGGCAACAGCATGCTCCCTTTACAGATTTCTCAGTGGCAAGAACAGCAGCAAGCTCTCTGCATTCACTCTTGCCATCTATGCCACATCTATACTGGGAACTGTGTCATGTTAGAAAACTGATTAACATGATGTTAGATATGACAACATCCGGTGCTGACAAGATCAAACTGTGCTTAAAGTTTTGTTAGATAGTCATGGGTTACCCCTAAGGTGATGAAGCCAGCTGACATTTAAAAAAAAAAAACAAAAAAACACAGCTTGTCCTCATCCATCCTAACCTCAAAATAGGGTTTATCATGCTGGCTAATATTTTCCAACACAGTATTTTTTCGAGTGCAAACAAAGCCATGTGCACATGAACATAGAATCTCATTCAAGAATCTCCCCTCCTTAAAAGATTCCCCTCCCCCACAACTTAGAAGCCAAACACAAACTAAATTAGTCAGGCCTGGTTTAAAACAAAAAAATATTCCGTTCCTTTGGGTCCAGAATCTTAGACATATTTGCTGACTTAGCCCCATCCTTCCATTAAACTGAGGGAAGCTATCATCTCGTCAAACTCAGCTGTAAGGGGTAATTTTTAATTTACACATCCACAATATATGAACAGGACTCTCACATATTTTAAGATATTGAGGATGTTGGGGTCTAGTGGATTCCGCACAGAAAGTCCTAATCTCAGAGTTCTAGTATTGACCATGTCATGAAGGGTATGTCTCCATAGCAAATGAAGGTGTGATTGTAGCACAGACCGGCATATCCACACATTTTAATCTAGTAACCCACGTAGCAATAACAGTGAGGAAGTGGCAGCACAAACTTCAGTGCAGGTTAGCAGTCCAAGTACAAACCCACAGGGATCTGAGGTACTAGTTTGGTTGCTAGCCCATGTTGCCACATCTTCACTACTATTGGGTATTTCTACGCAGCAAGTAAATCACAAGACCATACAATGAATTAGGGTACATCAAAACTTTTCTATGCAGCTGTTCCCCCATTTATAAACTGGGGAAACTTCCTGACTTACAAAGCTGCTAAACATGACTGTTTACGCAGCAGTTTACACTGTCAAAGTTTCATTTTAAGTCCTTTGGTGGCAATATCACAAAATTACGTACAAAGACTAAATTAATGTTAACTTTGATATTTTTATTGCATAAATCAGAATATTCTAAATGCAAGTGTGGTTACAGTCACTCTTAACTGAAGATGTGATACTGAATTTCAGCAAGTAAGTAGTTGAGGTTTTTTAATTGGAAAAAAGCTATTCCTCTTCTAAACAATGGTTACTTCTTGTTCTAAGACAGTTGGTCCCACCCACTGTCAAAATCAACAAATTCAATTGTAGTTTCCTGCAAATACTTACAACACAGCAGAGGCCATTTCCACACCACTGTCTACTGAAGAGGATTTCAGAAAGCATTGCACTGATTTCATTATTTTTCCATGCTGTGACTACATTACTGAAGCTGGAACCTAGACATTTACCTGAGGCCTAACTGAAACGCCAGTCTCACAGGTGTGTCCACTTTCCACAGACGTCCCAATGAAATATCACCCCTGCACTCAAGAGCTGTCCCTGACACAGCTATCGGTCCTTCCACTGGGACCAGAAGTTCCAGGAACTTCAGGTTAACAGTCTTTGCTTTGTTTTGCTTTACCAACCTACCTCACTGGTTTCTGGATTAAACTTCCGGGCCACGTTAAAAAGCAGGAATTGCCATACCAAACCTGATGATTCACCTAACCCATTAGCCTGTCTGAAACCGGGAAAATAACGGCTAATCCGTGGGGAGCTCACTGCGATTAGCGCACACGATCAAACGCAGCCCCGGCCACCTTTATCATCCTCGCTGGTGCCAGCGGAGGCGAGAGTCCCGTCTACCAGGAGGGGCAGCGCTTGGCTGCAAGGCGCAATTGCTGCCCGGCAGATAACCGGGCTCCAGGGCTGCGCGCTGCTGCAGCGCCGTTAGGCTAAAGGCAAGCACGCGTCAGGAGCAAACCGCGGACTCCTGAAGAGCCCAGCCACAAGCGAAGGCGAGCAAGGCGCCCGAGCTGCTCAGTACGTGCCCAGGCCGCATGGCAGCCAGGCCCGCCGGGCGTACGCCTCAGGCACGGCGCGGGCCCCACCCGCTCAGGCGCGGTCTCTCCAGCATAGGGGACCCAGCGCGGCGGCGCGCACCGCGGAGGCTGAGGCCGGAGGGGAGCGGGACTGGGGAGGGAGAGGCGCCTGCCCGCAAGGGTGCTGCGGCGGGTACACAGGGCAGGAGACGAGAAGGACCCAGCTCCCTCAAGCCGGCGGGTGGGGTGAACGGCCCCAGCTCCCGCAGGCCAGACCTTGCAGCCCTCCCCACCACGAGGGGAAAGGGCAGCAGCTCCCCTGGCCCCTCGAGGGGGGGGGGAATGTCTCCGGCTCTTACCCTTGACTTTGCCGAAGGTGCCCACGCCCAGCGTGTCCCCCAGGATGTAGTGCCCGATCTTCACCCGCCCGTGTTCATGTTTCTGTTTATCCGCCGCCGCCATCTTGAGCCAGGAGCCGAGTCTGCGCATAGCGATAGCCCAGAAGAGATACAGCGGCTCGGGAGGAGGAGCAAACACGCAGCGCCCGCCCGCACCAAAACCCGGAAGCGGAACCACAACCGGACGCCAGTAACTTATCGCCTTCCCAGGGTGCACCTGGCAGGGGCGTGGCGTAGGTGGGCAGCTGCAGGGCACGCGCGCCGGTGGGGTTCTGAGACGCGTTTCCCAGGCTGCTGCTCCGTCCTGGTCCTGTAGTTGTCCAGGGCTAGGGTTGTGTGTTGCAGCCCTGGGAGCTGGGATGCTAGAGATGGGACATTCAAGGGGAGAGATTGAGGGGCGGGGGGAGACACTGGGGAGGTGGGACTGCAAGGGGGACAGATGCTGGACTGGGAGAAGCGAGCCACTGCTTGGGGAAATGCAGTGGGGGAAATGCTGGGAAAAGGCAAGGCAGGCCGCGGAGGACAGAATACGAGGGTGGGGTAAAGGGGCTAAGCAGATTTCCAAAATTCAGTCAGTCCACCACCTGCCATGAGGGCTGAAGGCAGCCGTCCAGGAGGGCGTTTGGGTGGATGTTAGAGAAACGGGTGCCCATCTCAGACAACCACCCTTCCCTGCCACCTTGCAAAGGTGAGTCTACAGCTGGGGAAAAAGCTGAATCGGGGACTATCACTGGACGGTCTGGAGTGAGGAAGGCAGGGTGTTAATTTATGACAGGCTTGATGAAGACGCTCTTTTAAGTGCACATGTGCCCAGCCCAATTAGTGTTACCAGCTCAGCCAGGTGGCAGTTCCTTCAGGAAACCAGCATCTCCAGAAAATTGAAAAGCTTGCACTAAATATTCCAAGTTTTCAGGGCCACCTGGTCTCCTTAGTAATGCCAGAGTGGGGAGATCTTGAACATACTGTGTACTTATAATAAAAATACTGTGAGAATGCACCATTATTCATATTTGAATAAAATGTGGGTTCAGTGCAAAGTATCGTTAGACTGCCATCAGACTGGGATTTCCTATGGACTGCGATCTGGTCAGTTGTATAGTTTTGCAGAGAGGGAATCTGTCTCTGTAAATAGTGAAGTGACTTTTTAAATGTAAAGTTTTAGTATTGGGGGCCAGGCTTCTTCTGGAGAACACCTGCAAGTTTCTACTGATGCTAAATGAAGCTGTCTGTATCCTAATCACATTTGAGATGCCAGTAACATAAAAACTGCTGTATTTTTCACTTCCAGGAACCATTCAAGATATTGGTTATTTACTTTGCAGTTAACAAATATGTACCCATCCCCAGTTCTTGCCATATACACAATGTTTAAGCATCTAAATTAAGAAATAAAATTGACAATCAATTCAAAGAGACCCCCATTCCTGAATAAATAAAACTCACTCTGTTCTAGCTTTGCTAAAGAAATGACCTGAGAAAAATGCTAATTTTACAAAGATATACACATGTGCTTAACTTCAATTTGAGTAGTCCCATTGAAGGGACTAAGGGTTATCAGGCCAGCTGAGGGAGAGGATTCTAGAAGCAGGGAACCTCTGCTGAGCATCCTTGCCTCCAGAGTTCAACTGTGGAACCATGGAAGGAGAGAAGCACTCTAAGGTAGTGAGCACCAAAACCTTATTGGGCTTTAGAGATTATAACCTACACATTGAACTGTACCTAGAAAAAACATTAGCTAATACAAAGAGGAATGCCTTATGAGCTCAAAGTACAGAATAAAATGACCCACAAGTAGACCTGTGAAGTCACTGCATTTTGAATTACATCTATAAATTCAGTCTTTCACTTGGTCACCCTCCTCCCCAACCTTTTCATCATTATTTTCAATCATTTGGGAAGTTGAGTGAAATTTTTAGTTGTTTTGGATGTGCCCATGCACAGTTCAGATCCAGTTGCAGGAATAAAAACAAAAAGATAGGGTTGGCTGACTGTCCTATCAGGTAACCTAGAAGAGCCCTAACTCCTCCTACCACAATGATAAGCACCCTTGGTTCCCCAACTGGTCCTACTGAAAAATTGCATCAGCACAACGTATTGAACCCAGATATTACAGCACTTCTTTTCTTGAATATAATGCTGTACACAAGTGAGATTGGTGTGATCTCCTCTCCCAGCCCCTACATCCAGTCTCCACTGATGGAATAAGTGATGGCCCGCTTCTGGAATAATTTACTACTCAGAGTAAGAATGGCCACACCTGGCCCTGAAGGAGTAAGAGAAATTGGCAAAGAGAAGCAAGGAAAAAGCTTTGCTTGCTGCTTCTTTGTTATGGTGGTAGGACGACATAAGTTATGATCTATAAAGCCGTGAAAAGTCTATGTGCCAGCTGCCTGTGGGAATGCCTCTCTCCCTGTGGCACATTGTAGTGACTAAGGTATAATTTACACTAGAAGAAGTTTGCTAGTATAGCTTATACAACTCCCCCAAATTTACCAAGCTACACTGGCTAAAGCATTTTTTTCCATTATAGGCAAATAGACAAGGGTTTTTGCTGATATAAAAGTGTTGTTTAAAAAAAAATTACACCCCTAAACTAAAGTTACAAATATCTTCAAAGGTTATAAGTGTAGCCCTGGCATAAGTTGACCTTTAGGTTTCTGGTTGTCAGATCCTAGAACTGTTCACAACTAGCAGCAGTGAAGGGTGCTTTAGCAGATGGATTTATTTGACTGACGAAACATCTGCAGTCAATGGCTCCAGAAACTATAGTATTGTACATATGCATTTGTATAAATTTAACTGTAGTTAGGTTCATAGGTGCTACATATTGATAGACACTGAACATATTTAAATAATTAAAATATAAAAACAGTCAAGATTATTAATTTAAATACTCAAAATTTATATTAATCTTCAATTTTACTTACTGCACAACCTGTATAATTATATATTTAAGACCACAAACAGAGCTCATTAGAAAATGGATATTTGTTGCACATGAAATTCTGACATTTTGAAATTTCCTTCCTGTCTAAATCAGGACAAAAGTAAAAATTTAGAAATTTACCACAGAACAAAAATTCTGAATTATTTTATGTAGGAAGCATCAAAATGACATCTAAATATTTTGTTTCAATAATGTTGAAATAATATAAAGGATATAAATATTGAATAGAATATTAAAATAAGTTTTGAAAAGTGAAAAAGTTGGAATGAAATAAGTCAAAACCAGATGAGAGACTAAATGAAATTTCCATTTGAATTTGAATCCTATTGAATTTTTTTTGTCAACGCTTTCCTGCAAAATGTTTAGATTTTGATGAAATAGCATTTCCTAAGGAAAATCTGGTCAACATTTTTTAAAGAAACAGTATATTCACATATGCATTTAATAATTCATACAGGAATAGGATGTACAATATTTGTTCAATGTGTCCTAAGTAAATACTATGAAAACGTTAACTTTTTTCCTTTCCTGAAATTTGTTACCATAACAATATGTGGGTGCCTGGAAGATGTTATCCAGTGAGAAGTCATCATCCACCTCTCTGGCTTAATTTGTAGTATATAAGATCTGTATTACAGTTATTGAACTTGTAGACTTTCATACTCTATTAGTGAAGCCAAAAAACCTTTTAAAGCTCCAGAGTTTGTTCTTGAAATGGTTATCAACTCCCTGGTGAAAGGCACTCTTCTGTAGAGATCATTAATCTTGCAAGAGAATCTGTTTCTGCATCTGTTAAAGAATATTTCTTACATTACACACCTCCTACCTAAATATTAAATACAATAATTTAAAACCAATTTCAAAGCCTATTGAGATTAATTGAAAAAAAGACTCCCATTTACTTCAGTAGGTTTTGGATCAGCCCTTATTGCAGAAATTAGAAAGAAAGATTTTATTGTATGTTTTATTTCTTGTAAATATCATAAGGATTTAGTCTTCAAATTGCAAACATTATAATTAGCATTTTAATATTTATCTGACACTTGACTGTATCCTTAACCCTGTCTTTGTAAAATTGTGATGGGGTCACAGCTAGAAACTTGTCTAATCTTGGGCTTTTTTTTTTAAAAAAGCCCCCTTTATATGAACAAGCCCAATTACTAGAAACTCTAGCCACAGGCGAGAGAGAGAAACAGTGGCTGCAGAAAATAAGAATTACACTTGTGTGTAACTGACAGCAGAATGTGACTCAAAATGCATAGTATGTTAACCAATCACCTGTCAATTTAATAAAGCAGTTGCTAACATCTACAGCAAGTGACCTCTTGAAGTCAAAATGAAAACTTAGAAGGCACAATCTCCTGTTTACAGGAAATACAGACCGTGTATAATAAAAGCTAATGTGAAGAAACTATTGGATAGAGTAAATGAAGACAGATCCTAATTTTATTTTTGAATATGTCTACATTTGTGTCCAGTTACATTATTATTCACAATTCCAGTTAAACTGATGTCCTTTAATACCACACAACACAAATAATGAATGTAGAGAGAACAAGATAGCACTAATCAAGATAGTACAGCAGCAATTTTTCATTTTTATCACTAAATTTTGACGTGCACTAGTGCCTTAGCCAGAATAATAATAAATCGCAACACTATTGTCTCAGACTATAAACTGGTTGCTCGCTGTGGTCAGGAAAATATTTTTCTCCTCTGATACTGTACAGTAGACAAAGTCCACTAGGGTTTTGCTTTTTTTGTATACCTTTCTGTGAATCATCTGGTATGCTACTCAGAGGATTGTTGGTCTCATAGCATGGAGGCTGTTATGGACTATCCATATCTGAACTGCTCTTCAGTACCTTCAGCATGTTTACACTATGTTTATATTTCTTATACAGTTAGGATTATTTCTGTGGTAGAATAACTAATCTCCTTTAGTTGCCTTTGTTTCACATGGAAAAACTCTGCTGAGCAATGAACATTACACAGTGGTCTTTTCACTACCTTCCCCTTCTTGGGCCCAGTGGACAACTTGCTTTTTGTCACAACAGGTCCACTCCATTCTGATCCAGTTTGTTTCATGAAGACTTGCCACTTCCCTCTCCCCCCCCACACACCTCCCCTTTGTTTTTAAATGAAGTTTGTACACATTTTAAATGTAAGTTTTGAATAATTTTCCCAGTGGAATCATTTTCCTCTTTCAAGCTTCCGTCCCATTAGGATTTGTTTTAAAATAGTACCTCTTCACACAAGAGGGTAAGATGGCTTTGTGGGTCAAGGCACTGGCCTAGGACTCTGAAGACATTGGTTCAAATCCTAGTTCTATCAGTCTTCTTGTGTGACCTTTTGTAAGTCACTTAGCCTCTGTTCCCGCTCTGTAAATTGGAGATACTTCTCTACCTCATACTGTGAAGATAAACACATTAACAATTCTGAGGCACTCAGTAACTATGGTGATGGGGACCATATAACTAGATACAGTCCCCTGGGCCATGGATGAAACAACTCATCAACCCATTCATAAAGGATATAGTCTGATACTATGACAGTAACTGCACCAGGTTTAACAGCCAAGATAGGGAATGCACAGGTGTTTGCAAAGTGCAGGCATGTGATTTTGCACATGCAAAAGCTGAGGCCAAGTAGATGTCTACCTGAAATTTTATTCCAAAATGTTATCAGAAATAACTGATCTTTCCCCCCCTCTCTAAATATACAATACAATTAAAATAATAATGAATCCATTTATCAAGGAATAGCTGAAGATTATTTACATTGTAATTAATTTTGCATTATAACTATAAATTTATAATGTCAGGTACCCAATTTCTTTACAAATCCTAATTAAACCTCTAATTAATTGACATCAATAGCCTTTAACAGTTGAAACTTAGAACAAATAAATAGAACAGAGAAGAGCATGTTCTGTGGCATTTAAGACTTGATCCTGAAACACTCTTAGGGCTCTGAATTAAATGATTAAAGGGTTGGAAAAACATGGCTAGCAATAGACCAAAGAGCCCAGATCTTCACAGGTATTTAGGCTCCTGTCTTCCATTGCAATCAATGGAAGTTAGGACCCTAAATACCTTTGAGGATGTAGGCCAAGAAGCTCAGTCTATTTAGCTTAACAAAGAGAAGAATAAGGGCTGATGGGATCAGTCTATAAATACCTATATGGGGAACAAAAAATTCATAATGGTATCTTCAATCTAGTAGACAAAGGTGTAACAAGACCTAGTGGCTGGAAATTGAAG
Source organism: Lepidochelys olivacea (assembly GCF_965140295.1). Classification (NCBI taxonomy): domain Eukaryota; kingdom Metazoa; phylum Chordata; order Testudines; family Cheloniidae; genus Lepidochelys; species Lepidochelys olivacea. The sequence goes on from NC_140415.1 coordinate 29,266,466, forward strand.
CTAGACAAATGTCAGATGGAAATAAGGCACACATTTTTAACATCAAGGATAATTAACAATTGGAACAACTTACCAAGGGTTGATCTCCATCATTGACCATCTTTAAATCAGGACTGGATGTGCAAAAGGTATGCTCAAACAAATTAATTCACAGAAGTCCTATGGCCTGTGTTATATAAGTCAGACGAGAGGATTACAATGGTCCCTTTTCTTTATAATCTATGAATTCCTATTAGTTTCAGTGGAATTTGGAGGGTCTTCAGCACATCATTGAATTGGACTCTACTAAAGTAGAGCAGCCAAAAAAAGTAAATATGGTGTAAGGGACTGCGGAAGACTCTGTGACGGCCTAGGTAGGGAAGAACGCTTTCTCGTGCAGACGGTTACTATCGGTCAGTGTCAGACATGAGGAACCAGTCAAAACCGATCCTCATCCGGCCTTGACTGCCTTGTGTGGCCTCTTGCCAGTAAAGGAGCACAACCCCTTAGTAATTATACATGAGCTGATAACGTTAAGTGTATATTAATGCCTGCTATCCGCCCCTTCGTTGGGACTCCATCCCAGGCATTGCTCCGGTGCGCTGGGCTCTCCGCATCCGTGACAGCAACGCTTGGAGTCCCCGTTGCGGGTGTGTCACTTACCTTCAATAAAGCCAATAATTCATTGCTTTGCCGCGTTTTTCGGAGCACCCCTGCCAGGCCTCCCAGGCATAGAACAGAACATATGGGAATTCCTAATTTGCTTTGAAGAAAAATCTAAGTGGGCCAGATCATGCACCTATAAAATCCACACCTGAAGTGTTGTGGGAGGGATAGGCTATTTTAATGGCAGTCATTTGCGAAGATTGTGGGAAGTGAGCAACTCAGTGTTTGATGGGATGCACATTGTCCACTGACATTTTCCAAAAAGATAATACATTTTAGGGATGAATTGCCTTTCTTAAGACACTTGCTGGGGTAGGAGTCAGTCCTATGAATAGCAATTGCAAGGGAGTGGGTACAGTGCTTAATTTGTAATGAAAAAGGTGCCAGGGCTCAAGCAATTTTTTTACTTTGATAACGGACGTGGTGAGCCCAGAGGTGCCAGGGCTATGAATGCCAAACCCAGAGGTGCTCGGGCTCAGCTGTGGCAAAAATTAAGCACTGAGTAGCCAGGAGAACAAAGCCATGGAATGTGAATCCCATAGTATCTCCTGGACCCATTCCAGGGGCTTTGTAAACAGGCCCTGCCACTCACTTTGCAGAGAGCAATGATTAAGAAGAAAATCCTCCTGGACATTTCTTCCCTTCATACTCTGCTATGGGAGGGGGTGATCTGATATAGTGTATCCCTTAGTTCAGGTCAAGCAAGGGTACATAAATTGAAGAGCAGGCTAAGGCTATCATAACTCTCAGCTTTCTGAGACATAAATTTATAGTATGTGCTTCAAGACATTTATGCTTTCTTGCTGTTATTGCAGAAAAAGTTGTTCGTCTGTTTGTATGACATCTTATTATGGTGAAGGAAAGGCAAGCTTCTCCCATGCAATCAAACATCTCATTATGAAGAAAAGGTGCTGCGACAGGGATTTGGAAGAGGGGGGGGAAAGCAAAAGGAGGAAGATACCCTCTTCCCCCCTAAAAGGTGTGTTCCAGTGTCATTGGTTTACTATCTTAAGCCACACATCCTGTTACACGGTTACTGGAGAGTCGTACAAAACCTCATGCAGCACACTAACATTTATCTCGCCCATTCTCCTTTGTCTTAGATGCCTGAAGAATGGTCTTTTGGGAGAAACTTTGCACAAGCTGCAATGATAACTAGAAGCCTACAAAACCACTGAAATTAACTTGAGTTGAGGGATGAGTAAAGCTACAATTTAGTCATGAGTTTTTTTTGTAAGTCATGGACAGGTCATGGGCAATAAACAAAAATGTACAGCCTGCAACCTGTCCATGACTTTTACCAAAAATACCCATGACTAAACCTTGGCAGGAAGGGAGCTGCTGCTGGGAGCGGTCTCAGGGGGCTGCTGCTTAGCGCGGGCCAGCAGCACCAGCTGCCAGGGGCCACCAACAGCAGTTGCTCCAGCTGCCCCCAGGACTGCTGCTCAGGCGATTCCCAGGGGACAGCCGCACCAGCTGCTGCTCGGAGCTGCCCGAGCAGCACCTGGTGTGGCTGGCTGTGGTGCCACCCGAGAGACTGGCTGCAGAGCCACTCCAGCAGTGGGCGGTGTGGCTGTCCCTGGCGTCACCTGAGCACCTGGTCCCAGAGCCAGCTGCTTGGGCAGCTGCTTGGGCAGCTTGGGCAGCCAGCTGCTTGGGCAGCCCTTGGGATCAGCCACACTGGCTGCTGCAGAAGTCACGGAGCCCTAGGGATGAGTTAGGGTAATTTCCTCTCTTTCCGTCATATCAGGATAGTTGGTACTTGTTCCATTAATACGTTCCTTGAGAAACTGCCAGCTCTCCTGAACTTCATCTCTTAGATTGTTTTTGCAAGAGGCCTTACCTAGCAGTTTTCTGAGCTGGTTAAAGTCTTTTTTTGTTTTAGCTCCATTATCCTTATTCTGATGCACTCCCTCATTCCTTTCATGATCACTTTCACCCAAATTGCATTCCACCTTCAGATACATAACTAATTCCTCCCTGTTGGTCAGAATCAAGTCTAAATGGCCATCCTGCTGGTTACTTCCTCCATTTTCTGAAACAAAAAGGTTTCCGCAATACATTCCAAGAACTTATTGTAAATGTTGTTGTAACGGACTGTGATGGGTTGAAATCCCTTCTGGGATGCCACCTGATGTACTGGGATTTCACTGAACCTCCCCTGCTCAATCAGCCTGGGCTCCCTCTCCCTGCTTTGGCATATTAGGCTCTCTGGCCTCTTGCAGCACGTACACACACACACACACACACACACACACAGAGGTAGGGCCACACCCCGTTTTGGGAGATAAAACCCAAAATAATACCGTTTTGCGCTGTACAGAAAAATCTGCACAGCGCAGGCTCATAAAAATCCACCCTCTTCCTCAATGTGAAGAGTTATGCACAACTTCTTGCCCGTCCTTGCCCCCAGCTAGAAATTACATAAACGGGGGTTATATTCTAAATAAATATGTTTATTAACTACAAAAGGTGAATTTAAGTGAATATAAGAGATAACAGAACAAAGCAGATTACTAACCAAATAAAACAAAAATATGCAAGCTAAACTCACTATACTTAAGAAACAGCTTACAAAATGTAAATTCTCACCCTAAATGTTATTTTAGACAGGTTGCAAAGTTTCCGTAGTTCAGAGTTCCAGTTATATTCTTTTTCTAACTGGACCCCGTCTCAGTCTGGACTCCCCCCTTGCCTTCCCTTCAAGTGGCGTTAGCATGTCTTTCTTCTTGGGCAGACAGGCCATGGAGACGAAGAGTCTCGTTTGCCTTCCTCCCCAGCCTTAAATAGGATTTACGTAAGGTGGGAATCCTTTGTTTCCCAAACTTGACCCCCCCCCCCTTCCCTTTTAGTGGAAAGTTACAAGAAGTCCAATTCTCAACAATTGATTGCATTGGCCTTGTTAGCACTACAAAAGTAATCAAGGTGGATAGGTTGTACGATCCCTCACTCTCACAGATTTTGGGAGACAGGCCAGTCCTTGCTTACAGACAGCTCCCCAACCTGAAGCAAATACTCACCAGCAACTACACACCACACAATAAAAACAGTAACACAGAAACCAATCCCTGCAACAAACCCCATTGCCAACTCTGTCCGCATATCTATTCAAGGGACACCATCATAGAACCTAATCACATCAGCCACACCATCAGGGGCTTGTTCACCTGCACATCTACCAATGTGATATATACCATCATGTGCCAGCAATGCCCCTCTGCCATGTACATTGGCCAAATCAGAGAGTCTCTACGCAAAAGAATAAATGGACACAAATCAGACATCAGGAACTGTAACATTTAAAAATCAGTAGGAGAGCACTTCAGTCTCCCTGGATACTCAATAACAGACTTAAAAGTGGCAATTCTTCAACAAAAAACCTTCAAAAACAGACTTCAACGAGAAACTGCAGAACTGGAATTAATTTGCAACCTGGACACCATCACATTAGGCCTGAAAAAAGACTGGGAGTGGATGGGTCACTACAAATAGTAATTTTCCCTCTGCTGATACTCACACCTTCTTGTCAACTGTTGGAAATGGGTGACCTCCACCTTGACTGCATTGTCCTCATTAGCATTACAAAAGTAATCAACTTGAGAATAGGCCACTTCCACTTGAATTTAATTGGCCCCATTAGCACTGACCCCCCCCACACTTGGAAAGGTAATTCCCATCTATATACTGCTTACCATATTTTCCACTCCATGCATATGCCCAAATACATTTGTTAGTCTCCAAGGTGACACAAGGACTCCTCGTTGTTTTTGCTGATACAGACTAACACGGCTACCACTCTGAAAGCAGTCCCAGGTAATGTTTAGTATCAGGTGACAAGACCACCTGACTCTGTAGTATTACAGTATCCATGAGTTAGTGGCAGTATGGAGGGTCCACAGGAAGGCCAAGCCTTTTCACACTCCATTGTCCTCGCTGATGAGCCATCTGCCCTGTCTGGCTTTTCCAGTGTTGTACCTGAAGTGTTAGCAGTGGGCGTCACCCAAAGTAGCATAGTTTAAATACAGATATATAGTCAATAACTTCAGATACAGAAATGATACAGGCATACAAATTGGATAATCATATTCAAGAAATTATAACCTTTCCAATATCTTATGAGACCCATCTTGCATAAAGTACATCTCAGTTATGTCATATTTATATCATAAGCATATTTTCATAAAGAATATGGAGTGAAACATCACAGTTGTTTTTTGCCATATTACTTTTCCAGCAGATGTCGGAGTAGCTGAAGTCCCCCATTATTACCAGGGGTTGTGTTTTGGATATTGTTTTATAAATGCTTCATCCACTTCCTCTCCCTGATGTTGAGGTCTGTTAGTAGACCCCTACCATGACATCACCCCTATTTTTTCCCCTTTTATCTTTACCAAGAGACTTTCAGCTGGTCTGCTTTTCACTTTCTTCTGGACCTCAGAACTACACCACCTTTTTTTCTCGCCTGTCCTTCTTGAACAAACTATACCTCTATACCGGTAGTTCTTAACCTATTTACCATTGTGGGCCACATATGCAGCCCACGTCTTACGTGGGCCGCATCCAATACTACTTGAATGGCCCTGAGGATGTCACATGAGCCGCAGCTGTGTGCGGATTGTGCCACAGGTTGCAAAACCACTGCCCTATACCAACGTTCCAGTCAAGATTTACCTCACCAAGTCTCCATGATACCAATTAAGTCATAATTTGGCTATGTACTAATATTTCCAGTTCTTCCTGTTTTTCCTCATATTGTGTATGGACATCTGAAATGACTTCCCTCTTGTTGCTCCTATGACCCTATTGTAACTTTTCTTATTTCCCCCGCCCAGTAAGGCCACTTCTATGCTTGCTTGTGGGATTTTGTCACCTGCCCCCTTTCAACCTATTTTACAGCCCTCCTCCCTAGGTTGGTGAGTCAGTGTGCAAAGATGCTCTTCCCCATCTTGTCCCAACAGACCTTCTTTCTGAAACAGTATCCCATGGTGGAGGAATCAGAAATCCTCCCATCAACAACATCCGTGCAGCCATGCATTCATCCTCAGGATGTGCGTGTCCCTGCCTGAGCCCTTACCCTGAGACTGGGAGCATAGACAAGAACACAACCTGCGCCCCGACACCTTTACCCTCACACTCCCAGAGCCATTGTAGTCACTGCTGATGGTCAGACCTGGCAGTATCATTAGTGCCTCCATGGATAAGCAGCATGGAGTAACTGTCAGAGGGACAGATGATCCTCAGCACCCTTTCCATAGCTTCTAAGATGTGGGCTCCTGGCAGGCAGCACATCTCCTGAGACATCATGTTAGGTCACCACCATCCCCCATCTTACTTTAAATGCAGTGAAATTCTCTCAGAGACTTTGGACAAAAGGTTTACCTGCACCGAACTAGAAAACAAAACAGCTTCTACCTACTTTGGTCTATTAAGTTTCAACAAAACTTGAGAAATGTGACCTAACTAACCAACCTGGAAGATGTTAGAGGAGAAAGCTACCAGTTGCCTTTGCCAAATCCTCCAAGCTATAGCTCTCTACAGAACCAGAGAGGATTCTTATAAACAAGGGCCTGATCCAAGCTCTGAAAAAGAGATGGCGAAAAGACTAAAACTGATTACAATCGGGTCTGAATGGTCCTGTTGTTATTGATAGGATAGTTATCAATAAAGGGGTATTTATTTAAAAGATTCTGTTGTTTTTAGAATATGGACATGCTTAAGTGTATTGGAAAGCTTCGGAACGTTTAAAAAACTATAAACTTTAGTTCTTATAAGTGCTTCACTCCTACCCTTCAAGAAAAATGGTTCTCAAATACAAAGTGTGATTTTAACATTAAATAATTCACCAGTAATTATCACATTAAATATTTTATGGTGTTTCTTACAATAATAAACATTAGTAGTTTAGCAGATTACAGCAAAGCAAGAACCTGGAAAAATCAATGATATTCAGTCTTCAGTCCACAAATTCAATAATGTTCAATTGATATTGACCAACAGTTCCAACAACTGTACCTATATAAGACTTCTATCATTTATGAAATTCCCATGAATACAATATAAAAGTGTAATTGAACATTTGCACATTTTTCCACTTGGTGTTCAAGTAATCAACAGCTTATTATACTGCAGTACTAAATAAAAATCCCCTTTCATTCCTCTTTCAGTGTTTACACATATTATTGATTTTCTGCTCCAGCACTTCTATTTGATCATGACATAAGTTGACCTTTTTCTGACAGCCCAATATATTTCACATCAGGGAAACTGACAGGCAGTAGTAGCAAAGAGCTAGGCATTTTTCTTTACAACAGCATATTGGATTTTTTAGTCAGTAGATCTGATTGCTCACAAAATAAAAATTCCTAGGTCAGTTGTGTCCTTGAAAAAAAATCAGAGAACTTTTTTTTGCCACATAGAAAAAGAATTTACATACTGTTGAAGGAAAGACCTAGCAGGTCACATCTACTATTGTTAGGTGTGGCATTTTTTAGCCAAACTATACATACTTAACAAGACTAACATGAGAAACCATCACCACAGCAAATTACATAGTTGTAGAATTAAAAATGCTTTTGAAATTAAAAGGAGTCTTAAAAGGTCTCCTTTAACAAAAGTGGTAATATCAAAACAATTGATGGATAGAGTGGGTTTCTGCTATCATAACAGGATCAGCTGAGGGAGAGTGGGGCAGTAGTAATTTTTCCTAGTTTAGAAATGGCCCAAGTAGATATACAATTACATAATTTGGATAGATCTGCTGCACTCCCTCCCCAATCTTTATTTGCTCGTGCTCTACCATATACCCATCTATCAGGCTGGAAATAGGTATATGGTAGACCTTTACCACGAAAGTAATCATTCTACAATACCAGGCCAGGCCAGGCATGGAAGCAAAGACATGACTAACATCCTTTCAAGATATCAGAGTATAAACTTTAGTAGAATATAAACTTGTGACTGACCCTTCTTTCAATAGTGTAATAAGGTGAAGTAACAGTTGCTTGTTGACACCCTGCACTCCTGACCTGTTACAAGGTGAAACAAAAGGAACCATAAACATCTCAGCCTGGTTTTAGACCTACTGTTGCAGGAAATACTCACCCTTGCTGTCTTGCCTGTTCTGCCCTCCCTCACTTAAGGGGCCTCAAGTCACTGCACCCAGCCTACACCCACCATACAGCAGTTTTTCCAATGGCATCATCCTGAGAGAGATAAAGAACCAGTTGTGGGTGACCAACCAAGTCTTCCAGGGCAGGCTATGGAGTATCAGAACCATCAACACCCATTCCGAGAGATTCCTAACCAGCCCTCTCCCACAACATACAGACTAATGCACAAAACATCTGCTCATTTAACCTACTCAAGTAACTCACACATACAGCACATCCCTAAACCCCAGAGCACTAATCCCCGGGGGTGGGGAGGAGAAGAGAGCGGGGAACCCCCTCACACATGGTATCTTGATCCTAGCAATAGAATGTTACTGCTGTCCTGCTTTTTTTGTTGTTTTCTTTTTGGAGGAGCAGGGGAGGTGTCTATCCAGATGCCCGACCCTCAATTGCAGATTAGGTCTTATTAGTAATAAGGACTAGGCTAAGGCCACATGTTCATTAGTGACTTAAACACTATTCTTTCCATAGTTGGAAACTTCACTCAACCCAAATGATTACTCTCTGAACAAATGGGTTAGACACTTTTTGCAGACCTGTCTTTTTTAAACTGTGAGAAACAGTGAACAGAACATTAGTACACTAAAATAGAAGATAAATAAGACCAGACAACCCCTTTTTTAAAAAAAGTTTTCCCTTAGAACTGCCTATTTTCAGAATATAAGTCAATAAAAACTTTACATACTAACATTAAATGACAGCGATCAGCTAAATAAAGCCGTAAGTTATTCTTAAAGTACACTCCAGTGCATATAGCAACTCTATTAGGATGAGAATATTTATAGTTCCTTAGTAAGTGAAATGCTTTCTTTTAGGCAGAATAAGGAAAAAAATGTGCATTTATAGTCATATCTAGAATTGTGTACAAATTAGTAATTATATCAACCATAAGCGATGTATATGTAGAAGTCTTGTTATGCAGAAGGGAGTTTTGAAATTATTCAGCGTAAAAGTTGTGTTGGTATAAAGAATACTTATATACTTTGCCCATAAAAAACTTCAGCAATTACAGTATTTAGATGAACGCTCTTAAAGATAGAAATATGATCAGATGAGAAATCACTTAAAGGAATGTGTTTAATGAACTTCAACACAACACTCTGTCAGAATCTATTACACACACTCGCACGCACATATATAGATACCTTACCATTTCACTAAAGTAAAATATGTGTAAAAAAAACCTGACAATTTTTTTTCTGGATTAGACCATTTATTTTAACAAACAGATGAGTCCTTAAGATGAGCTGGATGCTGCAACGGCAGCTCTCTTGGGCTTAGGTGTTGTTCCTTCACGGAATCCATTCCTGTACGTACAAAAACAATAACAGAGTTAGTATTTTTTGAAAGCATTTTATATTCCAGGCTCCATAAAGTGGTATTTATTAGAAAGTTTCAGAGAATGTTTTTGGTTCAGCTTATCTCAGTTAGAAGTCAAAATCACTATGGAACTCATATGTTCAGACATTTTTAAAAAGAAACATCATTGACAAGCTGCTCATGAACATTTCAGTGCGTCTATTTAAAATTTCACTCCTAGTAAAAGTTATATTACCCAGAAGTACAGGTCTCAACATAATGGATGCAATCCTGCAGTGCTTACTCAGGTAAAACTCCAGTAGAAATAATTCTATTTTTCTTTTCCCAGCAAGTGATTTTTGAAGCCAAGGGGAGTTTCACTTTAGTAAGTACTGTATGATTAGATGTAAGGCTACTCCAAACACAAATCCCTCAGTCTCCAATTACTAATGAAGTAAAACTGAAGCAAAGTGAGAGCAGCTAGGGAACAAACAAGGGAACAGTCACTGCAAAGTTCACCAAGATAAGGCAATTAAATACAGCTAACCAATGCCTTGGGGCCATGTCTACATAAGTGATCTTACAGCCGCACATCACTGTGTAGCTGCTCTATGCCGACAGGAGAGAGCTCTCCTATCAACATAATAAAACCACCTCCACAAGCAATGTTAGCTGTGTCAGCAGGAGAAGCTCTCCTGCTGACATAAACACCGGTATAGACAGCGCTCTGTCAGTGTAACTTATGTCTCTCAGCGGGTGTTTTTTCACACCCTGAGCAACTTAAGTGGTAGCACAGACATGGCCTTAGATGTATCCAGTAGCAGGTTGTAGGAAGCAGGACATTATGTGATTTATTACAACTTTTTTCTGACAGCTGCTGTTAGGAAAGGACTATGCTGGCCAAAAGAATAAGAGCTAACACTGACTCTAGCTATAAATCTTTTTTGGACTTTCAAGAGCAACACTAGATGTCACTACCAAAATCAGTGTTCATTTTAAAGGAAGTTTCAGTTTTATTTTATACCTTCATGGAGCAGTGATGCTTTAGACTACATATGAACTCTATGTTGAAACATGAAAGGCACAACTTTAAAATGATTAATTCTCATTTTGAATGCAATTTCAACTTATCAAACATAACTCTCTCAGTTGTATAAGTTTCATGTTCCTGAATTAGTATTACTGTAGTGTCTATACCAAATTGCTAACTCATCAACTGGCAATCATGGCATTTCTTGCAAAAGGAACAGGCTAACAAAAATATGTTAGCTATTCATGGGCTGCTGTTATGGAAATCAAAATCAAACATTTCTGTTTCTCTTTTATATGATGTGATTTCCTCCACAATTTAAAACAAAACACTACGATCATAATCATACCCTGGGATTCTGCTGGTAATGCCACATGTGGGTAAAAAACTCTGAAATCTTTCAAGGACCTGTTACAAGAAGTTCTGCTTCAGGAATTTGTTGAGTTACAGGTAGTTACTATGCAACTACCACCACCCAGAAGATAAAAAAATAAGTATTCTTTCAAGTGGACAACTGGCCCAATTCTGTGACATGCAGAATGCCTTCAACTCACTTTATCAGTGCCTGGCAGAATCAGCAGATCTAGTAATACCATGAAGTAATCTGCTCAAAAACAAGTGCTGGACAAGACATACCTTCTAAAAAGAGATCATTTTAGTAATGAAGTGAAACTCCTTTAAAGTCTGCTAGAACAAATGTAGTCCAAACATGTAGTAGTTCAAAAAGTGCAAACAAAAGTGCAAAAACAAACAAACAAACCAAAAAAACCACCGAATTATCCCAAAGAGACTGTATTATCCTTGTGTAAAACCCCTCTAACTCCTTTCCTCTTGGGTTCTTCACTCCACAACAACAAAACACTGGTATAGTTACTTTATGCCCTATGTAGCCCCCATTAACTGAGCTTTCCAAAGCATTTATAAACATTCATTAAACATTTGGTGACTTAGGTAAGTTCACTTGGCATGTTAGTTGCAGATCCTACATTAGGACTCAGAACTACAAGTCTAAACAAATGGAGAATGCTACCAAGGTATGTTGGGTTAAATATATGAATTATCAAATACCTTTTCCATCACAAGATGTTTACAACAAACTGAAAAATTTAAGACTACATACGTACTGCATAAATTACAAAAGAAAATGGCAATAAGTATTCATTTAGATAATGGGTTTTTAAAAGGTATTTGAAGTATGTGTAAGATCTCATGTTATAGTGTAACTTGTACCTGAATCGACGGTAGACATTTTTCAGGTGCCTCATACGACCAGTACCAGTGGTGTTGCGCCTTTTAGCCTTGGCACTCCAGTTATCTAGAATGCAATTTACACAGATTTATTTTGTTTCACCTACACAATTAAGTGTATAAAATGAGATAGGCAAGCACTATCCCTGTTTTACAGTGGGAATAAACCAGAGCAACAGTAATACCACTAAAATATTATTTTAAAATATGCATACATCGAACAATGGTTGTTTCTACAGGATACACTGTATATTGGAGAAGTGTAGCTATATGCAGAGCATCCCATTGTACGTGTATTTTCTCACAGAAGTTTCTCTATGTAAATAAAGAAAACAGAAGGTGCATTGCAAAATACCACAGAACTCCTTATATTTTTTCTATTAAATCACAAAAAAACCACACTGGTTTGGTTGTATTCACTTAGACAGAACCATCACTTTCACAAGTGACTATCCTGATATTGTATACACAGTTTCTTCATGAAAAACTAATTCAAAGAACAAGTTTACACAGATAATTTTTGAAGGTTCCATACTTACACTTTCTCTTGCGCTTAGCAGGATACCCACATTTCCCACAGGTGGATTTCTGGAGATGGTATGCCTTGGATCCGCAGCGACGGCACAAAGTGTGGGTCTTATTGCGGCGCTTACCGAATGATGATGTTCCCTTAGTCTGAAATACAATTCAGAAATTTGCATGTCAGAAAGCTGTATTAAATAAAAATATACAGTTTTGGCTAGCACTTAACTACATACCTCAAAACCAAGTAAAGTCATCTGAAACTCTCACACTCAGACATTTTAATGAAACAACCAAAAGTACACACAAATGCAGAAGTGGAAACACATCTAACATACATATCTAAGTTTTACAGCTCACATCTCACTTTCTTAAACAGGAATTACTTACATTTCTGTATATCCCACCTTTATGACAGAAAAATGAGATAACACAACCGCTTAGAAATTTTTACAGATTCCTAATTCTGTTCTCAACCCCTCAAGTGATCTCTCATTGCGAGTAAACTAGGGGAACAGCATCAATTCACCAACAAGGCAGGCTCGTTCTGCACAAGCCAATGATACATTTTTATAGTCTTCATCAAAAAGACAACTCGGCAGGATCGTTTTGACAAGTCACAGATCTCGGCTGCCCTCCCTACCTCATGTCCCCCAATGTTTGCCTGGCTCCCCTTATTAAAGCGCTACCACAACCCCTTCTTGCACCACTGAGCCCCAACGCGCAGGAGGCTTTTACCGGATCTTTACGGGGCAGGTAGGGGGTTTACCCTTCAATACCGAGCTCCAGTAACGCCGCCTCGCCAGCACAAGGCCTCGCTCCACGCAGAGCCCCGTGAGTTCTAGCCCGGCGGGGGACAGCGAGGGAAGATGCTCGCGGAGAGGACCCGGAGACGGAAGACCCCGCGGCCCCAGCTCTCTCAGGGGGAGCGTGTCCAGCTCCTCCAGCCTCCGAGCGCGGCAAGAGGGAGCAGGGGCCGGCGGCGGCAGCTCCCGGGGCGGCAGCGGCGCCTCCGCGCGGGCCCGCCGTGGCCTTACCGCAGAGGCAGCCTAGAGCCCCGGCGCGCAGCTCCACCGTGGCGTACGGACACGCCGGCCCCCGGGCAGCCTCTCCGCGCCCCGCAAGGCCCCGAATCCCGCTGGATGGCAGCGGATTTTCCCCGTCCCCGTGCCGGCACTCACCATCTTCCTCCGGCCGCCAGCCCCAAAGAGACCCGGGCCCGCCCACCGCTTCCGCTATATCCCGCCCGCCACTTCCGGGTGCTGCGGCCAAACCGCTCCGCCCGGCCCGGGGAGACATGGCGGGGAGCCTGGACCGGAGGGCCGAGTGCTCGGGGGGAGCCTGGGGAGAGGGAGACGGGGTGTCACGGGGCGGGCGCCTGGGGGAAGGGCCAAGGGGTGACACGGGGGGAGAGCCTGGGCCCGAAGGCAGCGGGGGACGGGAGGCGGAGTGACACGAAGGGAGCCTGGGCCCGAAGGGAAGGGGACGGGAGACGCGGTGAGCGGCTGACACAGGGCGGGAACTTGGGCCGAGGCGGGGCCGGGATGGAAGACGGAGTGACGCGGGGGGAGCCCGGGCTCGAGGGGAGCGGGGACGGGAGTTGGGGTGACCTGACTCGGGGCCTGAAGGGATGACACGACAGGAGAGCCTCGGGGAGGGTAGAGGGTGTGACACCGGGGGAGCCAGGGCCAGGGAGATGGGGTGACACAGATGGGGAGCCTGGGCCCGAGCAGAGGGGAAATACGGGGCAGGGGGAGGAGGTCCGGTTGCCCACAGCAGCTGCGTTGCGGGGGCGGGAGGGGGGGTGTTGTTTGCCAACCCTCCAGTGTTGTCTTGAAGCATCAGGAATTACAGATTAATTCCCCAGGTAGTGGTGTGAGCAACTAGGGGGAAAACCCTGGGGAATTCTCACAGTGACTAGGGGACTGGCTTGAACTTCTTTGCTTGCCTAGGAAGAATCTGCTGCATCCACAGGTCCTTATTTTCCACTGGGGCAAACTGCTGGGTAGTAATTGTAAATGATTTTCCCAGTAGTTCAGGCCTTAAAACTGTTATGTCATGTGATGAAACCTCCCAGAATAGATCCAACCAGAACTGGCAACTTTAGCACAGGGGCACCGGCCTGGTGGGGGGCGGGGACAGGGGAAAGGGAGGATAATATGCAGTGTCACCATATGCAGGAGAATAATATGCAGTGTCACCAATCCCAAACGCTCAAAAATCATTAGGTTATTTTTAAGTAATCTACCATTTATAGACAGCTTCAGATGTCACTACTTTGCAAACCTTGTAAGCACCACTTACCTGTCTTCTTACTGACCTATACTGTTGCTCAACTCTGACCTACAAAGCTTCCTGAATTGCTGGACATCAGAATAACATGTGTGATAATCTCATTCATCTCAAGATTTGGGACTGATGCTCAACAAGGCCACCTCTCATTCTCTTTCAGAAAGTAATGCAGTGTGCTACAGATCCTGAAAATATGGGATAATAGTTGCTTATAATTGATAAAGAAAAGTCTCCCAACTCCACAAAACAGTCTTAAACCTTCTAGTACATAAAATGGACTTGGATTTACACATTTAACAAAGTTAATTATTATATGCAGTGTTATTCACAAGTATAATTTCTTCCACACTCATTTTAATCCATGGAACAAGTCAGGGATGTCCCTACTCTTAATCCTATTTATAAGTCTAGCAAAGGCATCTGTGCTTTGATTATGGTCAGGAAGAGTCTGACAATGTAAGGCATCATAATAGGCATAATAGACTTCATAATTACAAGTGAAGTAATCTTTTTCATTGTTCCAGTACTGCAAAGGGACTAAAGCTGCTTGAATGGTCAATTGGAGTATCCCCTCTGGTGAGGTAAACAGAGTGCTGGTATAGAATCTGTAAACCACCAGCCGCCTGAACACTTCCTTGGATTATGGAGGTGGGAGGTGTTGTATTTATTTAGATGGACTATATGACACAGAGATGATCATTTGACCCTGAAACTGTCCAGCATTACACAGTTTTAAACAGGGTTTGGGGTTTCGTATACAGAGATCTCAGGCTGCTTAATACTATGGCAAACACATGGTTAAAAGGATTTTTAACCATGTATTAAAAATACAAAAAAGAAGGAAAAACAAAGTGTTTGAAATGTAAAGAATTATGTAACGCTTTTATTTTAACATCCTTTTTTTCCTTTAGCCTTAAGAGAGTCTTTAAAGGGGGAGGGAGGATCCTTATATGAGAGTCTCTTAGATGGTAATTGTCTTTTTGGGGAAAAGAGAAGAAGTTAGGTGAGATGGGCTGGAGCTGTTGTTGATAAAGTCTGATCCCCTTTCCTAAAGGACAAAACAAGCATAAACACATAAAAAAGGGTAAAGAAAGGGACAGCAAAGATAGAAAAAATGTCTCTGGTGTTGAGTCTTGCAGTCTCACTGCTGGAAAAATACAGGCACAGCACATTGTCATATTAGACACTTTGGGTATCTACTGTGCAAATAGACACCTGCAGCTGTCCTATACCAACTCACTCGGGCTCATGCGTAAGGGGATGTTTAATTGTGTGTAGACATTCCAGCTCAGGCTGCAGCCTGAGCTTGGGATCCTCCCACTACTCAGGGTCTTAAGAATCTGGGCTCCAGCCTGAGCCTGAATATCTACACTGCAATTAAACAGCCCCTTAGCGCAAACCCGAGTCAGCTGGCCTGGACTAGGCATGGGTTTTTAATTGCACTAGTGTAGACATACCTTCTGAGTGCTGGTAAACTTGTACGCTACTAGCATCAGGCTGTTTAGGGCAATGCTTTTGCTGCATTTTTCTGATCACAAGCTTACAGCAGTGTTGTAAAATATTCAGTGTTGACCAGCTAGGCTGGACTCTTATTAGACAAAAGGCAAAAGAAGAGGGATAGGAAAGAGAAGAAATAAGGTAGGGAAGGAAAAGGACATGTGGGGTGGGGGGAGGGGAAGAGAGAGGTTGATATCCAGGTAGTGTTTGGGATTTAGCCAGTGCCAATGGAGATAACAAAGTCATGTGGCTTTCTCTCTGTGGCCTGGTCTGGTAAGGACATCTTTCAGGATCGGGATGAAGACAGTCCAGGAACCCAGGAGACCATGGGAAATCCAAACAACTCAGACAGCATGAATATATGTTACAGCATACAAACTGGATCTGGGCAATCTTCCTTATGTAAACCTTGCTATGTATATTTTAACTAATGTCCCTTTCCTGTTTTCTATTTTGATCTCAGGAGCTTAGGAGATGCTGCAGTGGCAGTGGACAGACTAGCCACTAAAGTAAGCACATTGGAATGTGTGCCTATGTACATGTTTAAAACATATTTTAGTCCCTTGTAGAACAAAAAATACCCAGTTTGGAAACATGCTTAGAAATGTTAATAAAGGTGTATTTTGCAGTATCTCTTTGAGCCTTTAATTAGTGCTATGGGAGGTTGGAATATTGGAGGTGGGGAATGGGTAAATCTAAGACTGACCAAGTACTATCTCAGCTGTTCTCAGTCCTGCATGCAGACAGCGAGTGAGAGTTTTGACAAGCAGCTCAGTGTTCAGAGTTGTCACAGCAGCATGGGAAGGAGCCTTGTAGGCGTGCCCAGAGACTCAAGAAGTAATTATACCATTGCAGCTACAGCACTTCCAGTCCACACTACCACTGCATTGGTGCTAGAAAAATTGGTGCACTATTGCAAGAACTTTTGTGGTGAGGATCTGAAGGACCTGATATTCCACTGTCTTTCACCCTGTGTAGTCATTTATACCTGTGCACAGTGAGTTACAAAGTGGATGTAAAATACTTTGCACAGGAGAAGATGATTACACAAGTAAAGTTTCCGGCCTGAGATGTCCTACAAGCATAGCAGGTGCTTGTAGTACCAAGTTTCTTTACAAGGCCAAGGAACCTAAAAGCTTTTTTCCAAACTGAGATGCCTCAAGCCATAAGTGCTTGCAGCTCCCATTGAAGTTTGAACATTGTGACCTAGGTGGCTGCCTACAATCACACAAGAAGTCTGTAGCAGTGCTGGGAATAGAACCCAAGGCAAAATTTTCAACAATGTTTACTAATTTGGGGTGCCTTAATTTCTGGGTGCCAGCTTGATTTTCAGAGTTGTGGGCATCTGCCTCTCTCTGAAGTCATTGGGAGATGCAGGTTCACGGCACCTCTGAAAATCTGGTCCAAAATGTATCAAGATGGCACTCAAATTATGAGGCACCTAAGGTTAGTGGACACAGTACTGAAAATTTGATCCCATATATTTGCTCTCCTTTAACCACAAGACAGTTTATTATTTCTAGTAAGAATGTAGAGCACAGCAACATTGATTGCCACTAGAGGACAGTGTAATTTAGCTGAGTCCTTCCTATCCTACAATTTACTAAGAAACCCTTTGATGACTCTCTACTAAATAACTGTGAATTGTGTCAATTGATTGAAATTCATATTATGAAGTTTTAGTTGTGCTTAATTCTTAAATCTCTATTACTATAATAAAACATAAACAAAGATGATACATATGTGAGAAGCTGGGGCATTCATTCATAAACCAGTGAATGTATAAAAAGCTTCTATTTGATTAAAATGATTAAAAAAGAAAATTGGTAGAAGAAAAAGTATTTAGTTTAAGAGATTGCTTGATAAAATGCATAATAAACAAGCAAAAAATCTTTCAGCAAAACTGACTATTGGAAACATTTCTGCCTCCAGCCATTCCTACATCTTATTGGGAGAGACCCAGTTCAGTTCTGGATGTTCAGTTCTCTTCTATATGTAACAAAAGATACCCATAATCCCTTCACTCCCAAACATTAAAATATTCCTCTTCCACAAAAACAGCACAAAAAATTAACTCACATATAATGAAACCAAATCTACCACAATTTAGTGAAAATAAGGTTTCATAGAACTCATATTTTTAATGCAGGGGTTCTTTAAAGGTTTTTATAGTGTGGATGACATCTGAGTAGAGAGAATGTCTTATGGACATCTCTCCTTCCATTCCTGATTGCTTGGACCCCACTTCACCTCCCATTCTTGTTAGAACTCTAGCAATTGCTCACATGGATAAATAATATTATGAGAGTATTTAATATACTTTTAGCTTCTTTTAATGCATCTTAGCAGCTGGAAATGAGGAAAGTCACGACCCATAACCAGCTAGTTCTCTTCAGACCACAAGCAAAAACTATGTGGACCGCCAGTGGTCCATATATCGCAGTTAAGAACCTCTGTTTAATGTCCCCAGTCACAAATAAATATGCCTGCAACAAAATTACTACTCAGCTACTGAACTACATTTCTCAAAGCACTACAGGTGTGGTGTCATGGTTTGCATCATATTCGGGTATAAAACACTCCATTTTCTACACATTGGAAGAGGCTCCTAAGTACAAAGAAGACACCTAGGAACATCACAGTATTTCCTTTTTCATTGGCCATGCATTTGCATTAAAAAAAATCAATTAACCTACAACAAATCAAGTACTTTTCAACAATCAATAAATAATTCATCACTTCTTTGTGGCCTCATCTTCACTGCAACAGTTACCTTGAGTTAGGCCGTGTCTACACTAGCGAGCTTACAGCTGTACCAATGCAGCTGCACCATTGTAAGATCAGTCATGTAGCCATGCTATACTGATGGGAGAGAGCTCTCCCATCGACATAATAAAACCACTTCAATGAGCGGCGGTTTTTTCACACCCCTGAGCGACATGAGTTTTGCTGATATAAGTGGTAATGTAGACACAACTTCAGTGAGTACACTCAAGTTACTATACTCATGCTAACCTAGCTCAAGTTAGGGCAGGTGTACACTAAAAATTCAGGTTGACCCAGCTATGTTGCTCAGGGGTGTGAAAAATCCACACCCCTAAGCAACAGTGAAGCCGACCTAACCCCTGGTGCAGACAGTGCTATATAGACAGAAGAATTCTTTCATTGACCTAACTGCCACCTCTTGGGGAAGTGGATTAACTATGCAGATGGGAGAGCTCCTCCCATAGCCCTAGCAAGAGTCTACTTTGTAGGTACAGCCTTAAAGCAACCACAATTCAGAACAACACTGGAGTTATACATAGTGATTTGATTAGCAGCAGAGTGTGATTAGATTAGCAGAGTGATTGAATTAGCTGCTAATGAGTTGTTGCATCCCCACAGAGGATCAACATGATTTGATTAGCCATCTAATAGCTAGCTCAAGTTTAAATCTCAAACTAGAGATTTTTGTGTATGGGTGGGAGTTAAGTTGTAACTCAACCTAACTGTGCTGTGAAGACACACCCACTTGGATATATAATTTAATGTGTAACTGATTTCATAGAAGTATTTACTTTTTCCCAGAAATAAACTCTCCTTTAAGGAACATGCCTTGTAAATGTTCCTTTTTCCACAATGTACTTTCTGTCTCAGATTTGCATAGCTCAGGATTACTGCAGGAAACACCAAACTGAAAAGATTTGCGATTCTGCAAAAGAAAAAAGAAACAGCACCATGCACACCTGTTCATACAGATACACCCCCGCCCCCCAACCATCCTGGCTGTGGACTATGGGTTGTTTTTTTAATTCTACCATCCTGCACAGACAGTCTTTGGTCATTATGGTTAAAATTTTCCTACTTGGATGCCCAGAGTTAGACTCCTAAATCCATATTTAGATATCTAAATGTAACAGGCCTGATTTTCACAGCTTTTGAGCACCCGCAACTCCATTTCCCCGGATTCCTTTCTCAGCCAGGCCCAGTTCCCCCCTTGCCTCCCTGTCCAAGTCTTCCCCTTCTTACTGGCTTATATTCCCTCTCCCATTCAGCCCTCCCCTTCACAGGTTTCCAGTATCCTTGCTAGCCAGTCTCAGTCTCTAGCCCAGCTCCTCATCTGATCTCAGTCTTCCCCCCATCGCACTGGCTCCCAGTCATAGAATCATAGAACCATTGGGTTAGAAGGGACGGCAAGGGTCATCTAGTCTAATCCTCTGCCAAGATACAGGATTTGTTGTGTCTAAACCATCCAGCCTCCTTTTGAAAACCTCCAGTGAAGGAGCTTCCATGACCTTCCTAGGCAGTCTGTTCCCTTGTCCTACTGTTCTTACAGTTAGGAAGCTTTTCCTGAGATTTAATCTAAATCTGCTATGATGTAGTTTGAACCCATTGCCGTTTGTCCTGCCCTCTGTGTCAAGAGAGAACAATTTTTTCCTATCTTTTTTTATGGCAGCCTGTCAAGTATTTAAAGGCTGCTATCATATCCCCCCTTAATCTCCTCTTTTCCAGACTAAACATACCCAGCTCCTTCAATCTTTATTTATCTGGCTTGCATTCCATCCCTTTGATCATCTTTGTCACTCACTTCTGGATCCTTTCCAGTTTCTCTACATCCTTTCTATACATTGGTGACCAAAATTGGACACAGTATTCTAGCAGAGGCCTAACCAGTGCTGAGTAGAGCGGTACTATCATCTCCCGTGATTTGCATGCTTGGCCTCTGTTAATGCAACCTAAAATTGCATTTGCTTTTTTTGCAATAGCATCGCATTGTTGACTCAAGTTGAGGTTGTGATCCACCACCACTCCCAGATCCTTCTCAGCAATGTTGCTGCCAAACCAGTTATCCCCCATTCTGTATTTGTGCATTTGTTTTTTCTTCCCTAAGTGCAGCACCTTACATTTGTCTTTGTTGAATTTCATTTTGTCATCTATAACCCAGGTCTCCAATTTATCAAGAAACCTTTGAATTTTAGCTCTATCCTCCAGAGTGTTGGCAACCCCTCCCTCCCCCACCCCCACCCCAGCTTTGTGTCATCTGCAAATTTGATCAGTGTGCTCTCTATTCCTACATCAAGGTCATTAATAAAGATGTTAAATAACACCAACCCAGTACACATCCCTGTGGAACCCCACTTGAGACTTTCCTCCAATCTGACATCATTTCACTAAAAGTTACTCATTGTTTGCAGTTGTTTAACCAGTTATGTATTCTGCCAAGCCCACATTTCTCCAGCTTACCTATCAGAATGTTATATGGGACTGTGTCAAAAGCAGGGCTGGCCTTACCATGAGGCGAACTGAGGTGGCCAGCTCAGGTGCCAAACTGTGGGGGGAGTGGGGTGCCACTAGGACCCAGAGTGTAGAAAATTGTGTCTGCTGCTGGTGCATATGTATTCTCTCTGCTTTAGATGCACAGAGATGGTGGAGTGCTGTGCTGGAGGAAGGAGGGCACAAGAGTCATAACAGGCAGGCAGGAGAAAAGGTGAGAGGGAATAACAGAAAGCAGCAGGAACTGCAGGGAGAGAGAGGAGGAGGAGCCTCTTAC
The DNA here is from genome assembly GCF_965140295.1 of Lepidochelys olivacea. Classification (NCBI taxonomy): domain Eukaryota; kingdom Metazoa; phylum Chordata; order Testudines; family Cheloniidae; genus Lepidochelys; species Lepidochelys olivacea. The sequence goes on from NC_140415.1 coordinate 29,287,698, forward strand.
GTACCTCTCTAGCACCCCCAGAAGCCTGGACTGATTAACACCAGCTTCTCAGGGAGCTTCCTGTTTCCTGCTGCTTCCCTGAACCCACTTGAGGAGAACAGGCAGCCAACTGAAGTAGTAGGAGCCAGTTAGGCCCTTAAGATGCTGATATCTTCCCTCACTCAGGCCCTGCTACCAGCCTGCTTATTTGCCCCCTTCAATTGAGTGTTGAGAGCCACTATAGCTGGCACAGAACTGCAGTAATGAGTGAAAGAAGAAAACTCCCCTCTGGGGCAGCATTCAGAAAAAGAAAGAAAGCAAAGGAAGCTTTTCTATCTAAACAGGAAGGAGCTCTCCTGAGATACACAGACACAAATGTTCATGGTGAGCCTTCCGGCCCCAGTGTGGATGTGAGTGGTGAGGAAATGCCTGATTTTCCAGTTAGTCAGAGTGCAGGTGACCTGGCAGCTACTGCAGCATCCATATCTCCATCTCAAATGGATGTAACCATGCACATTCCTGAAGAAAAGTGTAGATCAGAGAAGAGTGTGGTGGAGGCGCAAGAAACAGCTGCTGCTGAGTTTAGTTCCTTAAGTCTAGATGATCCAGGACTGTGGACCCACTTGAGCAGTAGCCTGAGGGACTTCCTTGTACTGCATGGGCCACAGCAAGTGAAAAACTTCATGTTCCCCAAAGACAATAAAAATAGAAGTTTCCATCCAACACATTACTGCCGTGAAATCCCCAAGGGTGACAAAGTGGAGAGGCCATGGCTTATGTACTCAAAAACACAGAATGCTGCGTACTGTTTTTGTTGCAAACTCTTCCAATCTAATGTTCCAGCCACATTGGGTTCTACAGGAACAAAGGCTCATTGCCATTGTGAGAATGCTTGCTACCCAAAACCTAGCACTGCGTGGCACTTCAGATCAGCTGTATGTGCCAAACAATGGAAACTTCCTTAAAATTGTGTAGCTGATGGCTGAGTTTGATGCTGTACTCCAGGAGCATCTAAGAAGAGTCACCACCCAAGAAATGTACACACACCACTACCTTGGAAAAACAATTCAAAACGAGATCATACAGTTACTGGCAACAAAAGTCAAACAGAAGATTGTGGCAGATCTGAAGTCAGCAAGATATTGCTCTGTTATTCTGGACTGCACACCTGACATCAGCCATATGGAACAAATGACTTGAATGGTGCGTTTTGTAACAACAACAGAACCTAGTGAAAATGTCCCTGCAATGGTGACTGTCAGAGGGCATTTTCTAGAATTTATTGACATTGATGATACAACAGGAGCTGGTATGACAAATGTGCTTCTTAAAAAGCTGGAAGATACGGGAATTACAATAGGCTGAAATGAGAAATGAGGGGCTACGATAATGGTGCCAACATGACAGGAAAGAACAGAGTGCAGACATGGATCTGAGAGTTAAACCCTCGAGCTTTTTGTGCCCTATGCAGTTCTCATTCATTGAACTTGGTGGTGAGTGATGCAGCATTAGCTTCTAGTGAGGCTGCTGAATTTTTTGAATGTAATTCAAAGCATCTATATATTTTTCTCTGCATCAACTCATCGATGGCAAATTTTGAAGCAATATCTGGGAACATCCTCTCTAACACTGAAACCACTGAATGCCACATGATGGGAAAGTCAAGTGGAGGCGACAAAGCCTATCAAACACCAAATTGGGAAGACAGATGATGCCACAGTTGCCATTATGGAGGATAATGCTATGACAGGAACTGTTTGTGGGAGAACAGTGGCAGAGGGAAATGGAATCACCAGAAACATACATAACTTCAAATTTTTTTTGTGGCTTAGTGTTGTGGCATGACATACTATTTGAAATAAATGTTGTAAGCAAGAGACTCCAAGGTGTTGACCTTGATATATCTGGAGCAATGGAACAACTGGACAAAGCAAAGTCATACCTACAGTCTTACCAGTCTGATGAGGGATTTCAAAACATTCTGAAGAGTGCACAGAAATTGGCAGAGGAACTTCACACTGAAGCTATTTTCCCATCCATTCAAGAATACAATAGTCACCGAAGAAGACATTTTGATTATGAGGCACAGGATAATCCCATAAGAGACACCAAACAACAATTCAAAGTTGAATTCTTTAACTAGATTGTGCAATACAGTCAGTTGAAGAATGTTTCATGCAGCTCAAGGAACACAGCAGTATATCTGCGATGTTGTATGATATTCCAAAACTCCTCACTATAGCTGAAGAAGACCTACACCAGCAATGCAGGGCACTAGAGACAGTGTTGACACATGATGACATGTGCAATATTGATGTGAGTGATTTAGGTGATGAACTGAAAACCCTTTCAAGATACATTTCAGCAGGATCAACTCCAAAGGAATATATGTGCACAGGTAAGATGACCACCCTCTTTCCAAATGCTTTTGTTGCTCTGCGCATACTTCTAACACTTCCTGTAACAGTTGCCAGTGGAGAACATAGCTTCTCCAAGCTTAAGTTAATAAAAACACATCTATGCTCCACAATGACACAGGAGAGGCTAGTTGGCCTTGCAACCATCTCAATAGAGCATGAGCTGGCCCAGACTGTGGACCTTCAGGAAGCAGTTCAAATCTTTGCAACCAAGAAGGCATGGAAAGCACCACTTTAATTATTCAAACAGATACAAATGCCAGTGTTTACTATGCAGACAAGAAAAGTTACATTTGCTGTTCAGGCGTTTGAAAGTTAAGTGTTACTTAAAATTTTTGAAGAAGGCATTTTAAGTTGTTAGTTTTCCTTTATTGGGGTAGGTAACAGAGCAGTAGCATGAGAGGAATAGAACAGAAAGAAGGCAGAATTGAGACCTTTCAAAGTTTTGGCCCAAGCGAGGGGGTATGGGGGCGTCATTTGAACTCCCCGCCTCAGGTTCCAAAATGTTGTGGGCCGGCCTGGTCAAAAGCTTTGCTGAAGTCCACCATCCCTATTTCCTTCCCCCCTTAGCTCCGTGTCACAGTGTCTGCTTGGTCAGTCCGAGGGCTGGTCTACGCTACAAAGTAAGGTCAGCTTAACTTCACTGCTCAGGACTGTGAAAAATATCACGCCCTGTGCGATGCAATTAAGGAAACCTAAGCCCCAGTGTAGACACTGCTAGGTCTACAGAATTCTTCCGTTCACCTAGCTACCGTCTCTCGGAGAGATGGCTTTAGTACAGTGATGGAAGAACTCCCTTCTGTCTCTGGCAAAGCTATGCCACTGGAGCATTTACCCCACCCCTGGTTCCTTGTCCTAATTTACTCCCTCTGTCACCCCACTCCCACTCCAGATCTGGTTCTTGTGCTCTCTGCATTCAAGCGGTATTTTTTCACAGGAACAGCAAAAGGCATATTCATGATATAAAAACCACCTCTCTCCCAAATGTTAGGTTCCTGCTCCACAGCATGGAGATGCTAGGGCTTCTCAGTGAAATGACTGTAAGAATTTTTTTAACATGGATAAAGCAATGTATTTTTTCCTAATTGCATTCTCAGAAATGACTAACCATTTTTACCAAACTTTAAAAAAATATTCAGCCTGAAGCAGACACCTGGCATGAAAAAATTCAGCCTGAATGGTTAAAGTTTGGCAAAGTTATGGTCAACTGAAAACAGGGTCTTATAATGAGAAATATCAGGCAGCCCTAAGTACAGAGATGTCCGGATTGTGGCCGTGGACATTTTGTCATAACATTTCTTCCTTTATTTAATCATATTTCTTTAAGAAGTGTCAATCCAAGTCTCTAGGTGCTTGCACAGATATTTAAATGTACAAATTAAGGATAATTACAACCCACCGATTCAAAACAACCCCATGTCACAAAATATACTTTAATAACAATCCCCCACATCAGACTATCCACTGTCATTCAATCTGTTCCGTAGCAAAAGCCGGGGGAGATAGATGAGTCTTGCAGCAACCAATTCAGGTGAAGTTGAACCAACAAGACTCTTTCCTTTGACTGTACTGTGAGTTGGATGAGGCCCTAACCTTGATGTTCACATTGAACAGGAAGAGTGACAGAGAGAAATGTTTTGGTTCCCCATGAGAGAGCCTTTCGGGCAGATGAGGAATCACCCAGGAGCTCTCTCTCAGACCTCTCAGAAAGAAAGGGATGAAGCAACCTAGGAGAGACTCTATCTACCCCATTAGAAACCACAGACTTGTCATTAAAACATCATGCTCCATAACTGTCTGCCACATTGAACAGTTCCACATTTCTGTATGTTGAGGATGTTATAGTGGAGATAATGAAATGCTTTCTTACTTCCTGCAGAGCCAGAGAATATGATTTCAAAAGGTCTTAGAGCCCTGGTCTACACTAGGACTTTAGGTCGAATTTAGCAGCGTTAAATCGATGTAAACCTGCACCCGTCCACACAATGAAGCCCTTTATTTCGACTTAAAGGGCTCTTAAAATTGATTTCCTTACTCCACCCCTGACAAGTGGATTAGCGCTTAAATCGACGTTGCCGGCTCGAATTTGGGGTACTGTGGACACAATTCGATGGTATTGGCCTCCGGGAGCTATCCCAGAGTGCTCCATTGTGACCGCTCTGGACAGCACTCTCAACTCAGATGCACTGGCCAGGTAGACAGGAAAAGAACCGCGAACTTTTGAATCTCATTTCCTGTTTGGCCAGCGTGGCAAGCTGCAGGTGACCATGCAGAGCTCATCAGCACAGGTGACCATGATGGAGTCCCAGAATCGCAAAAGAGCTCCAGCATGGACCGAACGGGAGGTACGGGATCTGATCGCTGTTTGGGGAGAGGAATCCGTGCTATCAGAACTCCGTTCCAGTTTTCGAAATGCCAAAACCTTTGTGAAAATCTCCCAGGGCATGAAGGACAGAGGCCATAACAGGGACCCGAAGCAGTGCCGCGTGAAACTGAAGGAGCTGAGGCAAGCCTACCAGAAAACCAGAGAGGCGAACAGCCGCTCTGGGTCAGAGCCCCAAACATGCCGCTTCTATGATGAGCTGCATGCCATTTTAGGGGGTTCAGCCACCACTACCCCAGCCGTGTTGTTTGACTCCTTCAATGGAGATGGAGGCAATATGGAAGCAGGTTTTGGGGACGAAGAAGATGATGATGAGGAGGAGGTTGTAGATAGCTCACAGCAAGCAAGCGGAGAAACCGGTTTTCCCGACAGCCAGGAACTGTTTCTCACCCTAGACCTGGAGCCAGTACCCCCCGAACCCACCCAAGGCTGCCTCCTGGACCCAGCAGGCGGAGAAGGGACCTCTGGTGAGTGTACCTTTTAAAATACTATACATGGTTTAAAAGCAAGCATGTGAAAGGATTACTTTGCCCTGGCATTTGCGGTTCTCCTAGATGTAGTCCTAAAGCCTTTGCAAAAGGTTTCTGGGGAGGGCAGCCTTATTGCGTCCTTCATGGTAGGACACTTTACCACTCCAGGCCAGTAACACGTACTCGGGAATCATTGTAGAACAAAGCATTGCAGTGTATGTTTGCTGGCATTCAAACAACATCCGTTCTTTATCTCTCTGTGTTATCCTCAGGAGAGTGAGATATAATTCATGGTCACCTGGTTGAAATAGAGTGCTTTTCTTCAGGGGACACTCAGAGGAGCCCATTCCTGCTGGGCTGTTTGCCTGTGGCTAAACAGAAATGTTCCCCGCTGTTAGCCACAGGGAGGGGGGAAGGTTGAGGGGGTAGTCACGCGGTGGGAGGAGGCAAAATGCGACCTTGTAACAAAATCACTTGTGCTATGTATGTAATGTTAACAGCAAAGTTTACCCTGAAAGAGTGTAGCCACTGTTTTATAAAATGTGTCTTTTTAAATACCGCTGTCCCTTTTTTTTTCTCCACCAGCTGCATGTGTTTCAATGATCACAGGATCTTCTCCTTCCCAGAGGCTAGTGAAGCTTAGAAAGAAAAAAAAAACGCACTCGCGATTAAATGTTCTCCGAGCTCATGCTGTCCTCCCACACTGGCAGAGCACAGACGAATGCGTGGAGGCAAATAATGTCAGAGTGCAGGAAAGCACAAAATGACCGGGAGGAGAGGTGGCGGGCTGAAGAGAGTAAGTGGCGGGCTAAAGACAGGGCTGAAGCTCAAATGTGGTGGCAGCGTGATGAGAGGAGGCAGGATTCAATGCTGAGGCTGCTGCAGGACCAAACCAGTATGCTCCAGTGTATGGTTGAGCTGCAGCAAAGGCAGCTGGAGCACAGACTGCCACTGCAGCCCCTCTGTAACCAACCGCCCTCCTCCCCAAGTTCCATAGCCTCCACACCCAGACGCCCAAGAACGCGGTGGGGGGGCCTCCGGCCAACCAGCCACTCCACCACAGAGGATTGCCCAAAAAAAAGAAGGCTGTCATTCAATAAATTTTAAAGTTGTAAACTTTTAAAGTGCTGTGCTTAAAGTGCTGTGTGGCATTTTCCTTCCCTCCTCCACCACCCCTCCTGGGCTACCTTGGTAGTCATCTCCCTATTTGTGTGATGAATGAATAAAGAATGCATGAATGTGAAGCAACAATGACTTTATTGTCTCTGCAAGTGGTGATTGAAGGGAGGAGGGGCGGGTGGTTAGCTTACAGGGAAGTAGAGTGAACCAAGGGGCGGGGGGTTTCATCAAGGAGAAACAAACAGAACTTTCACACCGTACCCTGGCCAGTCATGAAACTGGTTTTCAAAGCTTCTCTGATGCGTACCGCGCCCTCCTGTGCTCTTCTAACCGCCCTGGTGTCTGGCTGCGCGTAACCAGCAGCCAGGCGATTTGCCTCAACCTCCCACCCCGCCATAAACGTCTCCCCTTTACTCTCACAGATATTGTGGAGCACACAGCAAGCAGTAATAACAGTGGGAATATTGGTTTCACTGAGGTCTAACCAAGTCAGTAAACTGCGCCAGCGCGCCTTTAAACGTCCAAATGCACATTCTACCACCATTCTGCACTTGCTCAGCCTGTAGTTGAACAGCTCCTGACTACTGTCCAGGCTGCCTGTGTACGGCTTCATGAGCCATGGCATTAAGGGGTAGGCTGGGTCCCCAAGGATACATATAGGCATTTCAACATCCCCAACAGTTATTTTCTGGTCTGGGAATAAAGTCCCTTCCTGCAGCTTTTGAAACAGACCAGAGTTCCTGAAGATGCGAGCATCATGCACCTTTCCCGGCCATCCCACGTTGATGTTGGTGAAACGTCCCTTGTGATCCACCAGAGCTTGCAGCACTATCGAAAATTACCCCTTATGGTTTATGTACTCGCCGGCTTGGTGCTCTGGTGCCAAGATAGGGATATGGGTTCCGTCTATAGCCCCATCACAGTTAGGGAATCCCATTGCAGCAAAGCCATCCACTATGACCTGCACATTTCCCAGGGTCACTACCCTTGATATCAGCAGATCTTTGATTGCGTGGGCTACTTGCATCACAGCAGCCCCCACAGTAGATTTGCCCACTCCAAATTGATTCCCAACTGACCGGTAGCTGTCTGGCATTGCAAGCTTCCACAGGGCTATCGCCACTCGCTTCTCAACTGTGAGGGCTGTTCTCATCTTGGTATTCATGCGCCTCAGGGCAGGGGAAAGCAAGTCACAAAGTTCCATGAAAGTGCCCTTACGCATGCGAAAGTTTCGCAGCCACTGGGAATCGTCCCAGACCTGCAACACTATGCGGTCCCACCAGTCTGTGCTTGTTTCCCGAGCCCAGAATCGGCGTTCCACAGCATGAACCTGCCCCATTAGCACCATGATGCATGCATTGGCAGGGCCCATGCTTTCAGAGAAATCTGTGTCCATGTCCTGATCACTCACGTGACCGCGCTGACGTCGCCTCCTCGCCTGGTATCGCTTTGCCAGGTTCTGGTGCTGCATATACTGCTGGATAATGCGTGTGGTGTTTAATGTGCTCCTAATTGCCAAAGTGAGCTGAGCGGCCTCCATGCTTGCCTTGGTATGGCGTACGCACAGAAAAAAGGCGCGGAACAATTGTCTGCCGTTGCTCTGACGGAGGGAGGGGCGACTGACGACACGGCTTACAGGGTTGGCTTCAGGGAGCTAAAATCAACAAAGGGGGTGTCTTTACATCAAGGAGTATTTCAGGCAGGACTTCACGGAGGGTTCCAATAAGAAATGGTGCACCTAAGTTATCGTTCTTATTGGAACAAGGAGGTTAGCCTGGCCTCTGATTGATACATGGCTAGATTTACCTTGCTGCACCTTCTCTGTGAGTGACTGCAGTGTGACCTAGAGGAATGAGTCCCCTAGACAGGGGAGGAGGCAAATGAGTACAAAACAAATCTGGTCTATTTCTTGTTTTGACCCACTCCATCTATCTTTTACATCTTTGGCTGGCAGCAGACGGTGCAGAAGGACTGCATGCCATCCACATCTCATGGCTGCTCGGCAGAAGATGGTACAGTACGACTGCTAGCCATCCTCATCTCTTGCCTGCCTGGCAGAAGATGGTACAGTACGACTGCTAGCAGTCCGTATCGCCTGCCCACTCACCATAAGATGGTTCAATAGGACTGACTGCAGGACTAAAGAGAATGACCTGGTCAAGTCACTCCAAATTTAGTCCCTGCGCCCATGTCTGCCCAGGCGCTCCCAGCCGACGTGGCCAGGAGCACCTCGGACACGACGAGGACGACTACCAGTCGTATTGCACCGTCTGCTGCCAGAAGGCAATGGGTTGCTGCTACTGTGCAGCAAAGCCGTACCGCGTCTGCCAGCACCCAGGAGACATAGGGTGACGGTTACCTGAGTGGGTATGCTTGCCGTGGTATGACGTCTGCACAGGTAACTCAGGAAAAAAGGCGCGAAATGATTGTCTGCCCTTGCTTTCACGGAGGGAGGGAGGGAACGGGGGCCTGACGATACATACCCAGAACCACCCGCGACAATGTTTTAGCCCCATCAGAGTGCTCCATTGTGACTGCTCTGGACAGCACTCTCAGATGCCCGATTGTTTGCCGTTGCTCTGACGCCGGGAGGGGCGACTGAGGACACGGCTTACAGGGTTGGCTTCAGGGAGCTAAAATCAACAAAGGGGGTGGCTTTACATCAAGGAGTATTTCAGGCAGGACTTCACGGAGGGTTCCAATAAGAAATGGTGCACCTAAGTTATTGTCCTTATTGGAACAAGAAGGTTAGCCTGGCCTCTGATTGATACATGGCTAGATTTACCTCACTGCACCTTCTCTTTGAGTGACTGCAGTGTGACCTAGAAGAATGAGTCCCCTAGACAGGGGAAGGGGGGAAGCAAATGAGTACAAAACAAATCTGGTCTATTTCTTGTTTTGACCCACTCCATCTATCTTTTACATCTTTGGCTGGCAGCAGATGGTGCAGAAGGACTGCATGCCATCCACATCTCATGGCTGCTCGGCAGAAGATGGTACAGTACGACTGCTAGCAGTCCGTATCGCGTGCCCGCTCACCATAAGACGGTTCAATAGGACTGACTGCAGGACTAAAGAGAATGACCTGCTCAAGTCACTCCAAATTTAGTCCCTGCGCCCATGTCTGCCCAGGCGCTCCCAGCCGACGTGGCCAGGCGCACCTCGGACATGACGATGACGGCTACCAGTCGTACTGTACCGTCTGCTGCCACAAGGCAAGGGGTTGCTGCTACTGTGTAGCAATGCCGTACCGCGTCTGCCAGCACCCAGGAGACACAGGGTGACGGTTACCTGAGCGGGCTCCATGCTTGCCGTGGTATGGCGTCTGCACAGGTAACTCAGGAAAAAAGGCGCGAAACGATTGTCTGCCCTTGCTTTCACGGAGGGAGGGAGGGAACGGGGGCCTGACGATATGTACCCAGAACCACCCGCGACAATGTTTTAGCCCCATCAGGCATTGGGATCTCAACCCAGAATTCCAATGGGCAGCGGAGACTGCGGGAACTGTGGGATAGCTACCCACAGTGCAATGCTCCGGAAGTCGACTCTAGCCTCGGTACTGTGGAAGCGCTCCACCGAGTTAATGCACTTAATGCACTTAGAGCATTTTCTGTGGGGACACACACACTCGAATATATAAAACCGATTTCTAAAAAACCGACTTCTATAAATTCGACCTTATTCCGTAGTGTAGACATACCCTAAGTGACAGTGTATGATTTCTGCTATTTCTGCTAGCTGCCCTCTCTCACACTACATCCGTCTCATCTGGACACCAGAGTGACCTGTGCATTCAAGGTCACTATACTGATAGACAAGGACAAAAGATCATTATAAAGTCCTACCAAGCCATCAATAGAATAGAACAGTCAGCAGAACAGTATTTTCACCTAGAACTCCTTAGAAGTGCCTTGGCTCCATTTACCTAATAGGGCAAACAACTGAAACAACCATCTCCCTGACAGGAAAGACATGTTCCTTCCTAAAGCTAAGGAGAGTCACCGAGAAGGGTGTAACCTTCAGTTCATCCCAATCTAAACCCAAGCTGCATTGAATTGATCCAGAAACCACTATCAGCCCTATGGTTGTCATTCTATCCACAAAACCAGAGCTGTACCAGAAGACTTGCCATATTCAAGAACCATCAGCTTTAGCGACTCCAGTACAACTGCAGAGGGGAACTTGGCTAGCTCAAAAGGGGCTCTATGGCTCTATGGCATCCTAGGACAATTAGGAATAAACTAATCTTGGTCCCATCTTAACCCCATTCCCAGGACACTCATTTATATGCAGTTTGGGAGACCTAAATTTAAGGCCAGATTTAAACAAGATGGTTACATCACACTATTAATTCTTTCATGCTTCATGCAGAATTGCATACCCTGCCAGATGCAACTATGCCAGCACAGCACCTTCATTTTGTCATCCAACCAGTTATACATTTATTGTCAAGTGTCTCACCTTTATTTAAATTATGGAGGCTGATAATTTTACTAGACACCAACCTTGCCTTAAACAGTCTGACCTAAGAGCATGATGTCTTGATCCCCTTTTCCCAGGAAGCTGCTGTACATCTTGTGCAATAGGCATGAATGCTTGATAGAAGCATTCATTCCCAAAGGTAAGAGGGTAATTCAGTTTCCATGACCCAGTCAGTCTTTGGCCTCTTTGCTGAGGCTGCTAACATTGGTGCCAGTTAGTGCCAAATATGGCGGTTAAGGACCACATTTTCAAAACTCTGCACCTAAGAATATGAGCCAATGCAAACTGTATAAAACATACATGAGCTAAGTGTTGGGAATCTGTTTTGAGTTCACAAATGCATGTTTGCCACACACAGATCCTTAAGGCCCACTTCCTCACATATTCCAAGGAGTAATTTAGGTCCTGAGTTCTGAAAAATATAACACATGCTTACAATATTGTGCAAAAGCAAAGAAAAAGATCTTTGTCACAGTGAATATTATTAATTAGAAAGTCAAAGAAGTTGAAATACAGCAAACTGTGTCACTTAGGCTTGATATGGAAAATAATAAAAATAATCCTAAAATAATTTTTGTTTACTTATATGTACTTATAATAATTTACCTTTCCTCCCAAAGCACTTTACAAACATTGAGCTTGATGTACAACTGATCCAAATGATCATTTTTTAAATAGATCATCACGTTGTAGCCTGTCTGGAAAGAGTAAAGTTGTTTTAGAAATTTGCTGCCCTACTTTAAATATGTTAACTCATTTTAAAGTAGGAAAACCTGCCATTTGCACAAGCTCTTCTGCTCAGTGTTACAGAATTGTTTGGCTTTCTTTTGTGTATTTATTTGAATGCTCTGATATATGCACAAATTATCAAAAAATCTGTTGAGACAAAAATGAAGTAGCTGATTGTCAATTCTAACTTTGTAAACAGTGAAAGCCAATTCCTCAGCTGGCGTAAATTGGCAGAGTTCCATTGAAGTCAATAAGTTTACTGCAATTTACATCAGCTGAGGATCTGGGCCTAAGTGTTTAAGGACCAATAAAGTAGATCAGTGCTAGTCTATAATTACAAATCTTTTCCTCTGTTTATTCTGGAACGTATTTGTCTGGCTCCAGGCAATTTTCCATTTACTGGAAACAAAGCACACATGTTGCATCTGGGAATTCCACTACAACATAACATCTGCAGTGCCTGCAGTTTCTCATTTTCTTTCTCTTAATAAGAACTGTTAGGACTAGATTGTGCCGAGCCCTGCAAGCATGTGCAAAGGGAACACAGAAAGTACATGGAGCTTCCTGAACTATCCCATACCTGCATAAGGGCCAAGGTGGACCACGTGCTTTACTAAGTGCAAGTCTAGTATGTGTAGCAGTGCTAACCTCTCCAGAGTGGCTGTGGAGCAAGCTGGGCACAAAGGCTTGCTTTTGCTGCACCCTCTTCAAGGGTGGCACAGCCGCTGAGCTCTTTGGAACTGTGGTATTGAACATGAATCCTGCTTCCAGTGAAGTCACTGGGGACCAGATTTTCAAAGCTATTTGGGCATCTAAAGATGCAGATAAGCACCTAGTGGGATTTTCAAAAGCGACGAGGCACCTAACTCCCATTTCGCTAGGCACCTGTCTACATCTTTAGGTGCCTAAATACCTTTGAAAATCTGGCCCTCGGAGTCCTGAGAAAAAGGGCCATTTTAACTTCAGCTCAGCTTCCCCTTCCCCTTGCGCAGATGAGAGGAGAAGGTCTATAAGCCTATGTCTACACTGGAATTTTTACTCATATTTTAACATATTAACCAATTATTGCAAATTTTAGCCTAAACGGGGCACAAATGTTTGTCATTAGTTGTGTTTAACCCAAGTAGCAACAAAAGTTTGTGTCCTAGAACAAACTTTTCTCTGACAGTCTGCCCTGAGATAGGCACTCACCGTTATGAGCCACTCCAGACAGCATGACAGTGTCTACATTAGAATTTACAATGGTGTTAATTTTTTAGGTATGGTTTAACACGTTAAGTGTTGGCATACCCTAAGAGTGTATGCTTGGGAGAGGGAAAAAATACTTTTGGGAAGGTTGGTCTACACAATAAAAAGATCACAGGACTGGGATGAATCCTAAATGGGAATTTTCTATTCACTCTGTTAACTTATTTTACTATCATATTATAAATGCTAACCCTTGATGAAGGGTTGCTGACTGACTTTTTTCTGCTGAGTCATTCCATCAGTTTACAGGGAGTTTTGTCATTGACTTCTATTGTAGCAGGGTAACAACCAGTATGTCTTTTTCAGGCCCAGGGCTTCTTGGCACTCTTGCTTTAGTGATTCCTCCAGTGCCAACTGTGCCTTAAAGGCACAATACAGTCCTTAGTAAATATGCTGAGGAGTATATCTGTCTCTTACTATGTGCCTGTACAGTGTCAGGCACAATGGGACCCCAGTCTCATTTGGGGCCTCTAGATTTATTATTACATTAGTGCCTAGATTTGAGCTTTCTGTTCTTGGAATTGTTGTGTATTTTCTTCTTTCATTATCATCCAAAACTTCTCCAAGCCATTTGCTAGCTTGAAGTCTCAACATAGCTGTACAATGAACAAGTCACTTTCAGTTTTATTTATAGACAGTTTCTAGTCAAGTTCCCTGTCAGGTTCTATACATTTTTTAGCTGCATTGTTTGGGGTGTAAATACTGCATGAATGTTTATTATTTGCAAATAAAAAAGTACAAATAAATCACCATTAATGCAGGTATACAAACAGAAATATTTGTATTATTTCATTATTTTAAAATATCATAGGAGCATAGTGGCCCAGAGTCTTTGCTACAGTACAGCTGCCTTGAGTTAAAACTTCTGGTGCAAATGGGCTCTAAAGGCAGTGTAACCAGCAATGGGAAAATTACACCAGTACTGGGGGGTCTTCCATTGACATGGATCCAGCATAGCTTTGGTGTGGCCATTGCCAAGAGGCAAGGCCAAGGTTCCTTTAAACACAGCTGAACCCACCTGCCAAATTGGCCTTTTGAGGTTGTTGGTATCTGGTTTGACGTAGCTCAGTCTCCAGGCTGCTTTATTTAATGTTGGGAGGTCTGAACCAACATATAGCCAGCCCAGAATCAGGGAGTGCAAAAGTGAGCTATATGTCAGCTTTGCGTACATTAAACACTACTATACACACCCCCACATTGGACTGTGTTATTGACCACAGCAAAGAATCTAGCTCACTGTCTTAAATTTTGCAAAAGCTTATTTTCACAAAACTTAAATTTTGGATCCAGTTAGAGCTGACAGTGTCTCTATGAGAAGAAAGCACATTATGAGAAGCATTGAAGCTGCACACAGAACTAATTACAAACCTCTTGTGCAACCTGACAAAATCTTGATGAATTTCAGATGGCCCTAAGAATGTCATTGTACTTTGAAAAACATAACTCTGAAAGCCTTTCTGTTTATGTCAAGTTTTGCCTGTTAGCTTTTTTTCTAGCTCTCCTTCAAAATAAAGGACTTTTTGTTTTCTTTATAGAGAGGCATTTATTACATTTTTGTTCCAAATTGTTTTGAAACTTCCTGAAGGAAAATCAAAAGATTTTGTCTGAAACATTTTAAGCAAAGATTTTTCATTCAAAAATTCTCACATGAAGAGTTTTGTTTTCTGATCAATTAATAACAATATTTCCAATAATAATAATGCAGGTATACCGGAAGAACTGGAAGTATCAAAGCCTCATAGTTGGCATTCAACTCTGTACAAAGCCCGAGTAGTTAGACTGTGGATACTATATTGAAAAGCACCTAAGTGACTTAGAAACCTAAGTCCCACTAAAAAAATAATCAATGGCACTTTGGCTCCTAAATCACTTAGACATGTTGAAAAACTTTACCCTCTTTGTCTTTAGGGCTTATGAGGGACAGATACCCTACCCCAAAACAACTTTAATGTTAGTGTATGTTAGCCCATCTGTGTACTATGTGTGATTTTATGTCACTGGATCCATATAAAGCACAGAGGCAATGGCCCCTCCTCCACCTACTCCTATTAGTCCCTTCTTTGCTACCTATTTGGGACCAATGGAGTCCTATTCCCTGCCATATGAAGTATATATATCTTCCCCTACATAAAGCCCTACCATAGACCATTTAACTGCTTGTGCCAGCTACATGCCACTCCTTACACAGGACTAGGTGTCATGATTTAGCTCTAAATAATTAATCAATAACATAAAAAGCTGCTGGCACATGCAGCAATATTGTATGAATTTCTGCCCTGAGCACCAGACCAACACAAGGCTGCACCACTCAAGTCACACTTAATCCCTCAAAATTCAGTGTAGGCATTGAATGATGAAAATGTGCCTTCGAGTTTAATCTAACATGAATTCATGCAAGCTAGGAAATTCTCTCAGCATTTCACTTTTCTTTGTTTTACCTAGATACTCCAGCACACATATTATAGTATATAAGGAAACATTCTGAAAGGTCCCTTGGGAGAAAATCATTTGAGTTGTAGTTAGTACAACATTAATGTCATTTGACACATTTTACGGAGATGCATCCGAAGGTACTTTACATTAATCCCTGAAATGTAATAAATAGCTTGAAAGCAAAGCAGATAATTGCAGCTAATTAGAAAAAGCCAGGTGACATTAACACACCCATTCAAATCCAGAAACATTCAGAGAAAGAGTGAATGTCACAATTAAAAACCATAATGCCAACATGTTCTTTCTCCACCCAACTGTGATTTGCTCCTTGGCATCCGCAGCAATCACAGAGCACAGATTATACTTGGGAACATAACGGATAATGAACTCAGACAAAAATGAAGATGCAAGGCCATTTAAAGCCTTGTAAACTATAGAGAAACCTTCATATCAGTCCTGTAAAAGTATCAAAAGACTACAGGGAAATATCACGGATGTAATTATGTACTGGCTGACCTTAGTTTGAATTAAAATACAGGCAGTAGCATTTCATGCCATTTCCAGACTTGGCGGAATATCAGTAGTCCAGTGAATGAAGCATTACACTAATAATTCTTGTGGTGGAATTCCCATTTTGGACAAGACAATTTCTGCCTTATGGTTGGCCTTTTGCTTCTTTTTCCAGATGTTTTCACACAACACTACAGTAATAGAAAAGGGTGCAACATAGGGTGCACTTCTCAATGTATAATAAAAATAATCAGCAATGACCCTTAGTTGCTGTAATGAAAAACTACTGCAAAATAGTTGCTAGAACAAAAACTAGTTCCCCAGATTTTGTTTGGGAATATAATGGATAATGAACCTGGACAAAAATGAATCAGGTAAAAATCAGCCATCTCCATCACTTAAGTTCCACTTCGCTTCAACACAGGGATGAATCTCACCTCTTGTGAAGAGTCAGATAAATTAAACACTATTTGGCCTGTGTAGGTGTTTGCAAAATAATTCTCATTGATTTTACTGGGATCAAGGCCAACCCCATCATGTTATTATTTTCCAGCAGAAAGTAGCCTTAGGCCTCATCTAAACTACATAGTTTTGTCGACAAAAGTCAGGTTTCGTCAACAAAACAATGGAGGCGTCCACACAACAATGCTCCTCCCCCCGATTTAAACTCTCTTGCTACACCGACATAATAAAAACACCTCAATGAGCAACATAGAGCTTTTTGCAACAAATGTAGAGTGACGCAGTGTCGGTGCAGATACTGCGCCTGCTTATGTCACCCTAAGTGGCCTCCAAGAGGTGTCCCACAATGCCCATCATGACTGCTCTGGTAAGCAGTTTCTACTCTACTGCCCTGTAGCCAGGTACACAGGCATGCACTCCTCCCCCTTTAAAGCCTTGGGAATTTTTGAAATCCCACTTCCTGTTTGCTGCGCATGGACAGCTCACATCACATCTTCCCAGCTGACCATGATGGCTTTCCACAGCAAATGTGCTCTGGCCTGGAGTACACTGGAGTTGCTGGACCTGTTGGGACAGGGGGGAAAGGAGGCTGTGCAGTTGCAGCTCCGATCCAGCCACAGGAACTCTGACACCTAAGAGCAGATTGCTCGTGGCATGGATGAGAAGGGGCACAAAAGGGACACACAGCAGTGTCGTGCTAAGATCAAGGAGCTGAGGCAGGCGTACCAGAAAGCAAATGAGGCCAAATGTTACTCTGGTGCAGTTCCTTAAACATGCGGCGTCTACAAGGAGCTGTATCTCATCCTCAGTGGCAACCCCACCTGCACTGCCAAGACCCCTGTGGATACTTTGTGGGGACTGGAGGCAGCGGCAAACAGAGTCAGCTGCAAGGATGAAGTGGTGGATGAGGAGGTTGAGTTGGAGGAGGAGAGGCGACAGGCTCGTCTGGTGTCAGGACCTCTTTTTGACTCCAGAGGGGTCTACCCAGTCCCAGCAGTCTGGCTGTGGTGTTCCTGAAGCAGCAGAGAAGAGCTCATTTTGCTTTGATAGTGCCCGGTGGCATGAGGTAGAGGTGTTCTTTATTTTGTTACATGATGCACGTGAGAGAAGGAATTGAAATGAACAACACAAGGTATTGTCTGCATCTGCTTCACATTCCCCTATGCAGCGGGGGCCCATGCAGAAAAGTTTGTTAATGCTCACTGAGATCTCCCAAAAATCTTCCATAGAGATCTCTAGGAAACTTTTCTGCAGATACTCTGCAATCCTCTGCCAAAGGTTCCTTGGCAGAGCCGCTTTGTTTCTTCCTCCATTGTAGGAAACTTTTCCATGCCAACGGCAATTCTGCAGGAACCAAAGCAGCACACAGGCGAGCAGCATACGGACCTGGTTTGAAGATGCACCCTTGCATCTTTGGTTACCCTCAATAGTGTGATTTCAGCTTCAGTCGCCCCACTTCTGGAAAATGGTTCCAGTATTCAGAATAGTGTCCCTATGTGCTCGAACTGATCCCCTTCTGAACCCACCTAGACCCTTTGTTCTGTCTTGCACCACCATCCCCCCACGGCCAAATTCACCATGTTTGGTGCTCTGGCCATGCTGCATGCTTGCAAAGGAAAGTGAGAAAGAAGTGTGTGTAACTTTTCTGATCCAAGACTGTGAGTGATCCAAGACACACAATACTGACTCCGTTTATTGTTTCTTGAGGGCCAGCTCCTACACACTGGTGTAGCACCTCTGTCAGATAAGGAAGCAAATGAGGAGGAGTTTTGCAAGGTGCTGCAATCATCAGATCAGGCCTAGAGTGAGCACAAAGCATGGCGAGAGACAATAAATGAAAAATTAGAAATGGATAGCTAGGAGAGGAGACAGAGCCAGAAGTGGATAATACAGGGTCAGGAATAGATAATAAAGCTCATGGAAGACCAAACAGAGATGCTAAGGTCCCTGATTGCACTGAAGGTGGAACACATGCATGCTCAACTCCCCCTGCATCCCATACAGAACTGCCTTCTTTGCTCTCCCCAAACTCCCACACACATTCCTCTTATGTTCCTGGCCCATTGCAGTACCTCTTGTACTCCACCCTTAGGGATATATCCCATAATGACAGCTGGACTTACACTTAACTGTGAGATCCTCACATCAGAGGGTGCTGCTCACTGTCATGTCCCTTGTAAGAAATGTTAATCTGTGTATTGCTGTTTAATAAAAATTTAGTCTTACAAAGACAGTGATTCTTTGTTTGTGACCTACACAGGGTGGTTGCAACAGAAATTCATACACGGTGTCAACTGGCACATTTTCAGACTCCAATTAACACTCAGGCAGGAATCATTACAGGGGTCATTCAATGTGGCAAGTAAACAATGCTTGGCTCAATTCATTACAGAAAGATACATTACCAGAGCTCATTGTCAAAATGCTCCTTCAAAACCTCCTTGATTTGTATACCTCCTCCCCACCCCCACTGAGCACCTCTAATAGCCCTAGTGTCTGGTTTCTCAAAATCAGCTGCCAGGCAATCCACTTCAGTGCTCCACCTCTGGGGAAACTTTTCTCCCTTGGCTTCACAAATATTATGCAGCGCACAGCAGGCTGCTATGACCATGGGAATATTTTCCTCATTGAGGTCTAAACGCCAAATAGGCAGCACCAGTGACCCTTTAATCTGCCAAACGCTAATTCTACGGTCATTCTGCACCAGCTGAGCCTCTGTGCTGCTGTCAAGGTTTCTGGTGTAAGGCTTCATGAACCATGGGAGTAAGGGGTAGGCTGGGTCTCCCAGGATCACTATGGGCATTTCCACATCCCCTATTGGAATCTTCCGGTCTGGAAAGAAAGTCCCTGCATGCAGCATTTTGTACTGTCCAGTGTTCCTGAAGATGGCGTGTGTCATCCACCTTCCCCGACCACCCTGCGTTGATGTCAGTGAAACGACCCTGATGAGCCATGGGGGCCTGCAATACCATACAGAAGTGGCCCTTTCTGTTGATGTACTCTGTCACAAGATGATCTGGAGCCAAAATTAGGATATACATGCCAGCTATCGCCCCCCCGCAGTTAGGGAATCTCATTGCCGCAAAGCCATCCAATATTTCCTGCACATTACCCAGAGCCACAATCCTTTGTAGTGGGAGGAGGTTAATGGCCCTGCACAATTGCATCACCGCAACCTCCACAGTGGACTTCCCAACTCCAAACTGATTCATGACTGACTGGTAGCAGTCTGGAATTGTCAGCTTCCACACAGCGATCACCACACACTTTTCTGCGATTAGGGCAGCTCTCATTTTGGTATCCTTGCATGGCAGGGCAGGAGCGAGCTCCGCAGAGTTCTGCAGCTGTTGCTCATTGTCCCATACCTGCATCACAATCCGATCCCACCACTTGGTGCTTATTTCCTGAGCCCAGTAGTGACAGTCCACCGTGTGCAGCTGCTCTGTGAATGCCAACATCAATCCTGAATTGTTTCTTTCCATGGCATGCAGCAGGGCAGGCAGCACAGATTCCTGTTCAGATTCGTAGCTCATGAAATACTGCAGGATCAGTCACGTGGTGTTCATAACGCTCATCACAAGACTGGTGAGCAGTGCAGGATCTGTGCTTTCAGGCAGAGATGGTGGGCACAAAGTTTACAGGGGCAGATGAAAAACAGCACGCAATGCAGTCAGAAGCCCTTAGAAGCATGGGATGGAGAAAACTCCTTTATGCGGCAGTGATCCCGCTCCCATAAGAACATAAGAACGGCCATACAGGGTCAGACCAAAGGTCCATCTAGCCCAGTATCCTGTCTTCTGACAGTGGCCAATGCCAGGTGCTTCTGAGGGAATGAACAGAACAAGTGACCCATCCCCTGTCACCCATTCCCAGCTTCTGGCAAACAGAGGCTAAGGACACCATCTCTGCCCATCCTGGCTAATAGTCATCGATGGACCTATCCTCCATGAATTTATCTATTTCTTTTTCTGATGCACTGCATGATGCACTGCAATCCATTTCCAGAACTCCTAGCAGGGGAAGATGGTGATTTTAACAGTGAGATAGCTTCCCACAGTGCACTGCTCTCTCTGTTTGTGCTAGAGCACCAACTGCGGATGTGCTCGGCCAACATAAGGAGCATTGCATGAACATGCACAAGCAATGTAATTACAGTGGTTTATGATTGTTGATGTAACTTAAGTCAACTTAACTCTGTATTGTAGACATGGCCTTAGTGACAGAAAAAAAGGATATGTTTGTGATGGATTTGACCACAGAAACCCCCTTGTTACTGTCACCTGATGTGCTGAGACTACCTCTGAGCCCGTTTTCTCGGACAGTTTGGGCCTTCAGAACTCTGCCTTGTTGCACCAGATACGCTAATCTGCTGCAACACAGACCCAGGGTCTGACTCACACCCCCAAAGCTGCAGACTTAACTGAAAATGGCTTAGCAAGTGCTCCTGTCTCTAGCACCTGGACACCCAGCTCCCAAAGGGATCAAAACCCCAAATAAATCCGTTTCACTCTGTATAAAGCTTATACAGGGTAAACTTATAAATTGTCCGCCCTCTATAACACTGAGAGAGAGAGAGATGCACAGCTGTTTGCTCTCCCAGGTATTAATTACTTACTCTGGGTTAATTAATAAGCAAAAGTGATTTTATTAAGGATAAAAAGTAGGATTTAGTTGGCTCCAAGTAATAACAGACAGAACAAAGTAAGTTACCAAGCAAAATAAAACAAAACACGCAAGTTTAAGCCTAATACATTAAGAAACTGATTACAGATAAAATCTCACCCTCAGAGATGTTCCAATAAGCTTCTTTCACAGACTGGACTCCTTCCTAGTCTGGGTCCAATCCTTTCCCCTGGTACAGTTCTTGTTAGCTCCAGCTCAGGTGGTAACTAGGGGATTTCTCATGACTGAAACCTCCTTTGTTCGTTTTCCACCCCCTTATATAGCTTTGGCAGAAGGTGGGAATCTTTTGTCTCTCTGGATCCCCACCCCTCCTGGTAAATGGAAGAGCCCCAAGTTTAAGATGGATTCCAGTACCAGGTGACATGGTCACATGTCCTGTAAAACCTCATTCTTCATTACCCACAGGCTGGCCACCATATTCACAAGAATCATAGAATCATAGAATATCAGGGTTGGAAGGGACCTCAGGAGGTCATCTAGTCCAACCTCCTGCTCAAAGCAGGACCAATCCTCAATTAAATCATCCCAGCCAGGGCTTTGTCAAGCCTGACCTTAAAAACCTCTAAGGAAGGAGATTCTACCACCTCCCTAGGTAACACATTCCAGTGTTTCACCACCCTCCTAGTGAAAAAGTTTTTCCTAATATCCAACCTAAACCTCCCCCACTGCAACTTGAGACCATTACTCCTTGTCCTGTCCTCTTCCACCACTGAGAATAGTCTAGAACCATCCTCTCTGGAACCACCTCTCAGGTAGCTGAAAGCAGCTATCAAATCCCCCCTCATTCTTCTCTTCTGCAGACTAAACAATCCCAGTTCCCTCAGCCTCTCCTCATAAGTCATGTATTCCAGACCCCTAATCATTTTTGTTGCCCTTCGCTGGACTCTCTCCAATTTATCCACATCCTTCTTGAAGTGTGGGGCCCAAAACTGGACACAGTACTCCAGATGAGGCCTCACCAATGTCAAATAGAGGGGGATGATCATGTCCCTCGATCTGCTCGCTATGCCCCTACTTATACATCCCAAAATGCCATTGGCCTTCTTGGCAACAAGGGCACACTGCTGACTCATATCCAGCTTCTCGTCCACTGTCACCCCTAGGTCCTTTTCCGCAGAACTGCTGCCTAGCCATTCGGTCCCTAGTCTGTAGCTGTGCATTGGGTCCTTCCGTCCTAAGTGCAGGACTCTGCACTTATCTTTATTGAACCTCATCAGATTTCTTTTGGCCCAATCCTCCAATTTGTCTAGGTCCCTCTGTATCCTATCCCTGCCCTCCAGTGTATCTACCACTCCTCCCAGTTTAGTATCATCCGCAGATTTGCTGAGAGTGCAATCCACACCATCCTCCAGATCATTTATGAAGATATTGAACAAAACCGGCCCCAGGACCGACCCCTGGGGCACTCCACTTGACACCGGCTGCCAACTAGACATGGAGCCATTGATCACTACCCGTTGAGCCCGACAATCTAGCCAACTTTCTACCCACCTTATAGTGCATTCATCTAGCCCATACTTCTTTAACTTGCTGACAAGAATACTGTGGGAGACCGTGTCAAAAGCTTTGCTAAAGTCAAGAAACAATACATCCACTGCTTTCCCTTCATCCACAGAACCAGTAATCTCATCATAGAAGAAGGCTTGCAGGTAAATAAACCATCTACAGCCAATTGTCCTAGTCAATGGGTGCCATCAAAATTCTAAACCACCATTAATGGCCCACACTTTGCATAGTTACAATAGAACTTCAGAGTTAACTTCATATTTCTAATTTTAAATACAAGCATAATACATACCTACAAATAGAATGAACAGACTCAGTAAATTATAAGCTATGTAATGATACCTCACAAGAAATCTTTTGCATAAAACATATTCTAGTTACATTATATTCACATTCCAAGCATATTTTCATAAGCATATGGAACACAACATCACAATGTTGGTGGGACAAACTATGACTTTGCAATATTCTTCCATCCTATCAATTAGTTTCAAGGAAAGAAAGTGTCTAGACTACAGAGAACACTGACTTCACTGTGAGATGGTGTGGGGAGGAAGGAGATGGGGTGGGGGGAGGGCGTTGCTTATGTAAGCAATGAGTACAGATTGAATAAGGACCCCAGGTCCTGGATATGGGCTAAGACAAATAAAATAATAAAAAAACAAGTACAAGATATCTTCAAACAGTATAGAGTATGTTATCAAAAGGGTTCACCATTACAGAGCCTGAAGAGTCTCTAGCAGGCTCATGGTACAGCTAAATTGACTCTGGAATGGCTTTCTTTTAGCAAACTGGTCATCATCATCCCTGAGTTAAACAGAGAAACATGACCCCAGATCTAGGAGCAAGGAATAATTAATCTAGGAATCCACATCTAGGCAAAAGGAATGCAGGCCATACTGACAGAATGGGGGACTGTATCCTGGAAAGCAGTGACAGTGAAAAGGATTTAGGGGTCATAGCTGACATTCAGTTCTGTGCAATGATGTGGCAAAAAGGGCTAATGAACTCCTGAGATGAATAAAGCTTATACTCAAATAAATTTGTTAGTCTCTAAGGTGCCACAAGTACTCCTTTTCTTTTTGCAGATACAGACTAACATTGCTGCTACTCTGAAACCTGTCATAAACAGATGAGTAGAAGTAGGGAGGTGATTTTACCTTCATATGTGGCATTAGTTAGGCTGATACTGAAATACTGTGTATAGTTCTGGTGTCCTCATTTCAAAAATGGTGCTGAAAAAATAGAGACCGCAGAAAAGAGCTGGAGAAAATGCCTCATAATAAGAGAGCTCAATCTGTTTAGTTTGTCAATCCGAGTTCAGTCTGTTTAGTTTATTGTAAAGAAGGCTGAGAGGTGATTTGATTATAGTGTATAAGAACCTTCATAGGGAGAAGATACTGGGTAGTAAAGGGCTTGTGAATCTGAGGAGAAAGGCATAACAAGAACCAATGGCTGGTCACTGAAACCAGACAAATTCAAATTAGAAATAAGGCACACATTTTTAACACTGACAGTGATTAACCATTGGAACATGGGAAGTAGTGGATTCTACCATGGGAAGTAGTGGATTCTCCAGCTCTTCTTGATATCTTTACATCAAGACTAGATGCCTTCTTAGAAGATATGCTTCAGCTAAACACAAGTTATGTTTTAGTCGAACACAAGTTGTTGAGCTCCATGCAGGGGTAAGTGGGTGAAAATTAATGGTCTGTGTTATACAGAATGTCAGGGTAGATATCTAAGGTTCCTTCTGACAAACTCTCTGAACCTATGAATCTGCACACAGCCTCCACCTAGTGCAATGCAGAAGTTACTACATCACAGCAAGGATTCTCACTCCGGCATAGAGTGTTTATTACCTTCCTGCTTCAGAATAATACTTCTGAAGAGTTTTTTTTTTTTACCTTTGGATTACACCAGATTGTACAGAATGGTGTGTATCATCCAAAGAATTTCCTGGGAGGAAGAATATCTTCACCCTATCATAAGGACTTTCCCTATTTTTGGCGCAAATTAATGGAAATTTCCCTGGCTGCAACATCTTAATGGTGTTTCTGGATTGGGGGGCAATTCTTGAAGAAGGGATAGAGCATCGTGGAAGAGAAGAATTTAGGGAGAAAGCGAGAAGGAATGTAGGGGAAGGAGTAAAATTCTGAGAAAGTGAGAGTATCCCATAGACAAAGGCCCCAATCCTGCAACAGCCTCCACACAGACAAACCCCTGCATGGAGCTCCATTGAAATCAATGAGGCTCTGTGTGGCTACAGGGGCAATTGAAAGATTAAGACCAAAACTTGCATCCAGGCTTTGAATACTTGGCCCCTGTCCTGATTTTTCATGATAGAAACTGATGTGTGGAGATTAGACTTGCTACTGTACATCACAACTGCAGATGTGTGTACTAAGGATTTGTGGCCAGAATCTAATCTCAGTCGTACAAGTGTAAACCAGAGTAACTCCATCCACTGAAGAGGATGAAGTGACTCTGAGTTTGTGTAACTGAGGTCAGAGCTGGCTCGTGGTCTCTGAAAAGTGAAAGACATTGCATCACAGAAAAAAGGGAGAGAAATTAAGTTTTCTTTCAGGGCGTCCTTCCCATAGTTTTGTGCCAGCCCTAGTTAGTTAGCATAGCCAAGCCTTGATTTATATGTATATTATTCTGTCTTTAAGACATTGAGCAGCTACAAGAACAGGCTGTTTGTGTCCCAGGAGATGATTAAATGGGTTAAGATTAACATTCCTCTGTATTACTCAGTCTTTCTGTAAAAGAAAAGCAAAACAGCAAGGCAGAGTCAGACTCCAGAAGAGACAGACAGACAGACAGACTGACTCCTCCTGCTGCTGACTTGCCCTCTAGTCCCTGAGGAGGTACATTTCTTCCCTGGTAGTTGCTGGATATCTCAGCGTTTCTCCTAACATGAAGGTAAGACAATCACTTAGCTAACTTCTACCAGTGAAATGAATAAGATGAAATATTAATTTCAAAAGGAAGATGCATGGCTGAGAAACGTAATGGGATAAAACTGCAATAAAGTAGACAAACAAGAAAATGTGGTTTGGGTGGCTAATCTGCTGAGTGTTCAGATTTCACATCATTGTTAGTAGTGCCATTATTATTTATTTGCATTGGAGTTTGGGTGGAGTAAGGGCTGCTGACCAGGTACCAAAGTTGGCAAAACGCATGCAAAAGAAAAAGCAGACTAAACAGAAAATTAACGAATGTTTTCCCTCCTTGTTCAGGTGTTTGAGTTTTTCCTTCTGGTAGAAGTTACAGGTTTCTTTCCAGTTTTTTCCAGGTGAGTATTTATTTGGAATTGGGTATGCTAAAGACTGACTATGAATTGTTTAATATATGTATATATAAATGTGCTTACATAGACATGGCTGGTCCACAACATGGGGAGAGGGTTAAAGGAATCTCAGCTTGTGCCCCTGTGAGAGTGGAGCCACTTTCCCATCAGCACTGTCAGTGCCACCAACCTCTCCAGTGGCAGGGGGGAAAGTGTGATGGGAAGCAGGCCACTGCCTCCCTCCCTTCTGAACACACTGGAAGAGCTGGGAAGCTCCACTGGGAGCACTTCCTGGGAATTCTGGCTGAGCCGGAGAATTCCACAGGGAGCTCCCACTTCAATCTGGCCTCTGCACTTCCCACAGGACACACAGGGCTGTGCTGTTATGACACAATCTGGATCCCAGTGTATAGTTTTGATATGGCCTATGCGAGCATTCAGGACTGAGCGTGTGGGATAGTTTCTCATGTCTGTCTAGTGGTTAGACAGAAGGATTGGGAGTCAGTTTTATTCTTCTGTGGCAGGATGAGTGAATCCCATTGGTTTCAGTAGGAGCACAATCAGGCCCCATTTTTTAATCAACATTCATTTAGCTGTGTCTGAAAACTTTGCTCTAATACTTATGAATGGAGACATTGCAATTCCTTATAACTTTTTTCTGTTTTTTTAATAATGCAAAAAATCATATTGAGACAGTCCTTCCTCTCCAGTCAGTTGCCACTGGAATCCTTATGGCCCTTGGTCTGAATGTGATGGCTGCACTAAAACTCAGGTATAATGCTATTAATGCCTTTTTCCTTTTGCTTTCCTTAACATGCATTTTTATAATAATTATGGTAACATTATATCTGTAAGAGGATCAAAAGCCTAAAGCATATGGTTTGTGTCTGCAAGGATGCAATATTCTAAGAGCTGACCATGCAGAAGGAAAGGACATTGATGTTAGGAAGGAGGATAATCATCATAAGCATAACTGTCCCAGTCGTTTTTATTTTGGTGATAGTTACAAAAAATGTCCTCGTGGAAATTCCAGTAAAATCTTATAATTCTTCAGCTTTGATATCTATTGATTCCTATTGTCTGTCAGTTTTTATTGGATGATCCAATTGCTCCATTCCATTCCTAACAGGAATCAGTAGAAACAAACTGAAAGTTTTCTATGTTGGCACTTTCACTCAGGTGAGAGATATTTTTGATTTTTAGATTCCTTATTGCTTCCTTTGATAAGTCATTAATTAGGGATAGGTGGATGGATGGGTTCAGATTAAAAAAGGGCCAGTGTGCACTTTCTCTCAAGACTTGACATGAACTTGAATTTCTTTTGAGATGCAAAAAATCCCCAGTTTATCTAACTTTAGTTTTTGTCACGTTCCTGTGCACTACTTGATGGCTGTTTTATTTTACTTCTGGCGGGTCAGGTCCAAGAGTGAGTGACATCATTCAAAATGTTCATAAAATGAAAAAAGAGTACAGTATTTTCAACTGGCTTGTACTAGTTGCAGTTGGCACCTAGATTTTAGAACAGAGCAATTGGGTTTTTTAGTCTACTAGGGCTAAAAAGAGTAGAGTCCTTTCTGTTAAACCATTTTGTATTATATGTTGTTATTTTGTAGTAACATGAGGAGCAGTGTGTTTGTTTTCAGGAAATGAAAATAAACATTTCAATTAATTACAGCAAAGGATTTGTTGTGCTGTCATGAAAACAGTCTAATATTTCTGCTTTAGGTTTACACTTTCTAAAGGTTTCTATTGATTTGCATTCAGATTCGCAGACGGACAATAGCAGTTTACGGCCAGTATGGGGGAAACCCATGTGTTGGGAGTGCCTTTGAAACACGACAATGTGTTCCTACGAGAGGATGCCCAACAGAGGAGGGCTGTGGTGACAGGTTCAGGTGCTTTTCAGGTACTTTATTTTACTTTATTTTTCATAACTTTCTAATACTTAAAGTTATGAAGATGATTATGTAAAGGTACTTCCTGTTTATCAGACAATCACAGTATCATGAGTTAAATAAAATCAAAGGATGAAAGGTCCAGTGTTTACTGGAAAGAAATTCAAAGGCCAAAGATCAGACACAGTCTTATTAACCCACTATATAGCCTTGCTGTGGTCCCTCTGTGCATATATGCCTTACCCCACTGACACGTTGGAGGGACACAAAGGGGAGCACCAGCTAAAGGCACATGCCCCCCCACACGTGACCTGCACGTTAAGGACAGCTGCATTATTCAGTTGCGTCTGTCCCATTGATGGCTGGAGATAATTTTTAAGTCTTCTGAAGCTGGAGAATGAGTTCAGGATAATACAGGCACAGTGGGAAGGATTCTTATACATTTGCAGTACTCCAGAAACATAGTGCTTCCAGAGTACTGAAAATGAGTCCAGGATCTCTTTCTTGATGAGTAACAGCTAATTTAGGCACCATCATTTTGTATGTATAGTTGGGATTATATTTTGCCATGTGCATTACTTTGTATTTAACACTGAATTTCATCTGCCATTTTCTTGCCAAGTAGGGTGACCAAGTGTCCGGTTTTTGACCGGAACACTCGGTCGAAAAGGGACCCTGGTGGCTCTGTTCAGCACCACCAACCGGGCCATTAAAAGTGCTGCGGAGCTAAGGCAGGCTAGTCCCTACCTGTCCTGGCTCCTCTCTGCACCCCGGAAGTGGCCAGCAGGTCCGATTCCTACGCGGGGGAGCCACAGGGCTCCGCGTGCTATCCTTGCCCCGAGCACCGGCTCCGCACTCCCACTGGCCAGGAACTGTGGCCAATGGGAGTGGCAGAGGCAGTGCCTGTGAGCAAGAGCAGCATGCAGAGACACCTGCCCTACGCCTCTGCCTAGGACCTGGACCTGCTGGCTGCTCCTGTGGTGTAGCATGGAGTCAGGACATGCAGGAAGCCTGCCTTAGCCCCCCTACTATGCCACTGACCGGGAGCCGTCGGAGGTAAGCCCGCACCCCAACCCTGAGCCCTAACCCCCTGCCCCAGCCCTCAGCCCCCCCAAATCTGGAGCCCCCTTATGCACGCCAAACCCCTCATCCCCGGTCCCATGCCAGAGCCTGCACCCCCAGACAGAGCCCTCACCCCCAAACACTCCAACCCCCTGCCCCAGCCCAGAGCCCCTTCCCTCACCCCAAACCCCTCATTTCTGGCCCCACCTCAGAGCCCATATCCCCAGTTAGAGCCCTCACACACCCCAGTCCCCTGCCCCAGCCCAGTCAAAGTGAGTGAGGATGGGGGAGAGAGAACCACCAAGGGAGGGGCAGGGCCTCGGGGAAGGGGCGGGGCTAGAGTGTTCAGGTTTTGTGTGATTAAAAAGTTGGCAACCCTATTGCCAAGTCAACCAATTTTGTGAGATCCCTTTGTAACTCTTTGCAGTCTGTTTTTGACTTAACTATCTTGAGTAATTTTGTATCATCTGCAAACTTTGGCTACCTCACTGTTTACTCCCTTTTGCTGATCATTTATGAATATGTTGAACAACACTGATCCCAGACCAGTACAGACCCCTGGGGACAGCTCTATTTACTTCTCTCTGAAAATGGGCCATTTATTCCTACCCTTTGTTTCCTGTCTTTTAACTGGAGTGCCTGGGAATGGTTTCAGGATCATCTAATGCTCCTTAATTTAATTTAATGACGAGCCTTTTGTTATCTTAATCACCCTGCCTCTGTTTATAAACAAGGCACCAAGGGCAGAAGGCGTTAGTAGCACAGTACTCATCACATTCCACACTCCAGCTCTGACTCCTGGGTCCTTGCCCCACCCCAGGCGATTGGGGAGGGGCATGTGACCCTTCGGGCCCCCCCACCACACGTCTCCCCTGCCCCGCTATATTATTTTACATGATCACATATTATTATGACACCAGCACTCCTATATGCCCGCTGTACACTGTTCAGCCTATGCACGAGGGCCCACTTTTGCTCTTAGTTACACCAGAATAAATTGAATGATGGATTTTCTGTGTTATATTTGCATAGGTCACAACCACTGCCCACTGGCTGATCAGCACACTGAATGAGTTAGGGGTTGTGTGGAAATGAGGTGCCAAATTCTCCCCTCCCTTAGACCAGTGTAAATCAGGAGTAACTCAACTGCCATCAGGGGAGTTACAATGGAATAAAACTGGTCTAAACCAGAGAAGAATCAGGCCCAATATATGATCATGTAATTAAAGGCTGAATTCTAGTGTATAAGCTCCAGAAACCCTCGCTATATGTTTAAAACATGCACTGCAATGCCCTCAGTTCAATTCAAGTGTCACTTTTTAGAGACACAATGTTCGCTATTGTAGGGTGGTCAAAACCAGAATTTGAACCCTGATCTTCCAGGGATATATAGGTCACAGAGGCAGGCCCCCGAGTCCAAGTTTTTTCTTGAGTTTACGTAATTTTTATTAAAGCTTGTTTTTAATTAGAACTACGCAAAATGAGAATGTGTGATGAGAATCGGCTAATTAACATGCTTGAATTTTATATTTTGTGTATCCAGGTGAACAAACGTGTTTCCTCCTTTCCCTGAGATTTTTTGTTTGTTTGGTTTGGTTTTAGGTCAATGCATTAGCAAATCTCTGGTGTGCAATGGAGACCACGACTGTGAGGAAGACGGTGCTGATGAGGATCAGTGTGAGGAGAGCAGACCAGCTTGTGACATTGATAAAATGCCTCCTAATGCAGAACTTACAGGAGCTGGGTAAGCTTCTCTGCAGATTCCATCTTACGAGTTACATCAATATCTGTGCTAGTTTACGTTGTATTTTTGTAGCATTTCACAACAAATCTGTGACTAAATAGAGATAAACATCTTGGCCTCCAGTTAACCTGCTCACATGCAGCAGAGGGACCTTCAGCTCCAGATCTCAAGACTATTATTTTTACTATTTTATTATTTGTGTTAACCGTAGTGCCTAGGAGACACAGTCATGGACCAGGACCCCATTGTGCTAGGTGTTGTACAAACAGCTGCATTAAAGAAAAGTCTCCTTTAGCAAGAGTAGAATTAGGGCTTCTAGTCTCTCTAGAGAGCATTCATTAAAGTGCAACACAATCTTTAACAATTGTTTATGATCAGGCATTCCACCTAACAGAAGGCAGCAATGCACATGTACAGTGTATAGCACATGACAACCTCTTTCTCACTCTAGTCTGCCAATGTAGATAGATTAAACAGATGATTGAAGGACTTCCTAGCTCTGCCATATGTTTTCATTATGGGTGTGAAATTTTCTCCTCAAATACACACATATAACTTCCATTGACTTCAAAGAGAGTTGCAAACAGAGATATGATTTCAGAATTTGTCCCTATGAGCTGAAACTTTATACTAAAAGAGCCTAGTTCTTCCCTGACTTACACTTTGAGTAGTCATTGACACCTGTGTACTGCGTATATAAAATGCACCCAAATCAAAATGGTAGCATTTTACAATGACTTTGTACAAGTGTGATGATTAAACAAGGTGCATGGTGGTAGAGAATCAGGCCTGAGATTGCAATATAGGTATAATTTTTGGACAAGATTCACTGCTATGATCTGGCTGCTGTGTTCTGGCTGTTATGATCTAGCTCAGGGGTCGGCAAACTTTCAGAAGTGGTGTGCCGAGTCTCCATTTATTCACTCTAATTGAAGGTTTTGCATGTCAGTAATACATTTTAATGTTTTTAGAAGGTCTCTTTCTATAAGTCTATAATACATAACTAAACTTTTGTTGTATGTAAAGTAAACAAGGTTTTTAAAATGTTTAAGAAGCTTCATTTAAAATTAAATTAAAATGCAGAGCTGACCGGACCAGTGGCCAGGACCCGGGTAGTGTGAGTGCCACTGACAATCAATTCGCGTGCTGCCTTTGGCACGCGTGCCATAGGTTGCCTACCCCGATCTATCTCCACTATTACAAAATAGCTAGGAACCTGTTTTAACTGGGTTTATAGCTGTCCTGCATCACAGAGGCATCTTAAAGCAGCCAGAGTATAACTATGAATCTGGCCTTTAATGACCTCAGATACACATACAGAAGTATTAGCATAACAAAATGATTATCTTAAACTTGTTTAATGTAGCCCTATTACCTTGAGAATGATCTTAGGTCAGATGTAATAAAGAGGAGTTTTGGTAATGGATTGGGCATTTTGCGGATATAGCTAAACATAAGCAGTTGCCATAGATACAAATGTATTGGAGTTAGCAGGTGTGAAATATGTACTCATTGCTGACACAATTAAGCATGGCATTTTACTTTCCATACTCTAGTATGTATGTGCGGCACTCATATGCCCACCTAGGAGTCCATAATATAGTGTCCTATTTTCTTATGTAATGGCTTGTCTACATGGTGAGTTAGCACCTGGCAAATCAGGGTGTAAATCAACAGGGCATTATCTTGCTGCACACTAACTCACCATATGGACCCTGTTGCAGCACACTAAAAATTCCATTGTATACTTTGGCATACTCCCATTTCAAACATTAGTGCATCAGTGCTCACTACAAGAAAAGGAGTACTTTTTTTTAGGAGTACTGTATTTTTGCGAATACAGACTAACACGGCTGTTACTCTGAAACCAGTCAGTGCTCACTATGGAACTTTTAGTGCACGGGAGCAGTGTTTGCACAGGCGGCTAGTGCACTGTAGATTCCTTCCCTGGCTTGCTGTGCACTAACTTGCTGACTACACAGGTCCTAAGTCCATTTCTGATTGTTATATGCAGATTTAATGCTATTCAATTACAACAGCTTTTTGTAGTTTTAAGATCCTGTCAACCATGCATTCTTCTCAGCGACTCTGCTGCTTTAAGCTATCTTTTGTATTTTCTCTCTTGCAGCTTTGATGCCATTTCTGGTGAGACTAAGGGAAGAGTGATTCATACTAAGAGTTTTGGTGGACAGTGCAGAAAGGTGTTTAGTGGCGATCAGAGAGAATACTACAGACTGAGTGAAAGCCTTCTTGCCTACACATTCCAAGTATGTTTGTTTACCATAGCCTTGTTTTTAGAGTCATATTTAGACCAGGGAGAATAATGCGAAACATGAAAGGTTTCATGAGGGTGGCAAGCTTCCAGGAAAGAGTTCCTTGCGGCAAACATGCACTCAGCCAGCCCCAGCTGTCTGGTTCGCTGGTTCAGTTAGATGGTGGCTCCTCCACCTGGCCAGCCTCCGGGGGAAATCCAGGGCTGGATTTTCACTTTATGCGCCCCTAGGCACAACTTCTTCCATGCTCCCCTGCCTACAGCTGACCTTCATGTTGCACACAGTTTTAGAGAGGTAGGGTGCCCCTAGAATGCTGGCACCCCTAGGCACATGCCTACTGTGCCTAATTGGAAATCTGGCCCTGGGGAAGTCAATAATCAGCACCTCTCACAAGATTAAATCCAGAGAGAGGAGCAGTCAACACCACTGAACTGAACTGAGCTGGGTAACTGTCTCCTGAGCAGCCCATGAATTTAAGGAACAGGATTGCCAACAGCAAAAAAGCAGTGTTGGAGACCACATGCCAGATCCTCAGCTAGTGAAAGTCAGCATGGCTCTGTCAGTCAATGGAGTTATGCCAAGTTACACCCGGTGAGAATCTAGCTCATGCATCTACTTAGAGTTAAGTTTATCTCTTCCCAGAAAATTGTATATATGTTTAGAAGTTTTAATGATGTTAAGTGGAGGATTTATCACTAGAAGAAAGGAACAGAACCCTGAATGTTATTGCTTAGATCAAGGTTTTGATCCTGTGCACCCTTTATTTCAATAGAAGCATTGCGTGCCCATGGAATGTGTTCAACTCATTGAGGGCTTCAGAGAGAAGACTATAACCAAATAATGCCTTAAAGTCAAGCATGTGCATAAATGTTTGCAAGATGAGGGCCAAAGTGTGGTAGACGTAGTCTTCATCTCTCAGGGTCAGATCTTTACTGAGTGCAGGGGTCTCTCCTCACTTGGTTTTCTCTGAGCATGAGCAGCTAATGCACCTGCTCATTCTTTAGAAGTATAGCATACATATGCTTCTTAGGACATTTGCAGAGACATATTACATCCCTTTCGGAGGGATACTTTGTTCACTGTCATATCCTTAATGGGCTTGATCCTGCTCCCATTGACATCAGTAGGAACAGGGTCAGTCCTGAAATCCACTGCCATACTACTGCTATGTTTCAGAGTAACAGCCGTATTAGTCTGTATTCGCAAAAAGAAAAGGAGTACTAGTGGCACCTTAGAGACTAACCAATTTATTTGAGCATAAGCTTTCGTGAGCTACAGCTCACTTCATCGGATGCACACACATATGCATCCGATGAAGTGGGCTGTAGCTCATGAAAGCTTATGCTCAAATAAATTGGTTAGTCTCTAAGGTGCCACTAGTACTCCTTTTCTTTTTGCATACTACTGCTATGTTTGTATAAAGATGTTTGCTTTATCCTGTATTCATACACCATCTAGAATGTATTCAACCCAAAGAAATTTTCCTCGTCTCTCTGTGCCAGGAAGTGCATGTGCTTCTAACAGCCATTCATAAAGGACTGCATTTTCCTTTTTTCTAGGTGAAAATTCAGAATGATTTTAGCTATGAGTTTTACAACAGTAGCTGGTCTTATATGAAACACACAGTTCACAATGTACAATCAAACAGAGACCATTACTATTCACAAAATACACAGGAGAAAGGTAGCAAAAAGGTATGTACAAACTGACTTTTTGACTTAGAATTTCCCATGAATGATTAAAGTCTTACTTCCTTCAATGCTGTTTTATAATTTGAACATCTCCATGACAATTTTTTTGTTTTATCCTGGTACTTTTGGTGCAACTTAGACAAAACAAACATAATCCCTCAAAGATCTGTACAAAGAGGTCACTGGTCTAGGTTATGTTAGTTTATTTTTTGCCATTGTAATTGCTTATTATCTATTCATTTGATTTATTGACTGCTTTTGCTATAAGGAAAGAAAGACACTGGCTAATAACTGAATAATATTCTCCATGCTGATAATTTTCTTCTGAACAGTTCATTTAAATGTTGTTTTCTCTTTGCCTTTTTTATTACATTCCTCAGTGTTTCGAGGCAACTTTAAAAAAAATTCTACAATGAGGGCTTAAAATTTGTTTTGCCTACCCACAAGAAAAATTGTATTTCAGAATTGAACTCTACTGAGAACTTTACCTACTCCTTTATAAAGTACCTTTGTCTCCACTGTGCCTATAATTTTGAGTTAACTAAAAACAAGTAGTAATCCAATAATTTGAGTGCTTTCCGTTTATGAGGTAATATTAGTATCTTGGGTTAAATAAACTCAGAGGCTGAAGGCTAATATGTTTTTAGCTCATAATATGATTACCACCAAGTTGACAGAAACTACCCTTTTGTTGTTAGTACACTGAAATGTACACACTGATTACATAGCATTGTATATCAATGATGAGGTAGAATGTAAAGAAATAAGAAGCAATGAAATGGATATGACTGAGTCCGTCTGGGCAAAAATTACACTGGGGAAGAAAACTACTAGAGCCTCCCCTGGGATAGTGCTTGGGGTGTGCTATAGACCGCCGGGATCTAATTTGGATATGGATAGAGCCCTTTTTAATGTTTTTAATAAAGTAAATACTAATGGAAACTGTGTGATCATGGGAGACTTTAACTTCCCAGATATAGACTAGAGGACTAGTGCTCGTAATAATAATAGGGCTCAGATTTTCCTAGATGCGATTGCTGATGGATTCCTTCAGCAAGTAGTTGCTGAACCGACTAGAGGGGATGCCATTTTAGATTTGGGTTTGGTAAGTAGTGAGGACCTCATAGAAGAAATGGTTGTAGGGGATAGTCTTGGATCAAGTGATCATGAGCTAATTCAGTTCAAACTGAATGGAAGGATTAACAAAAATAAATCTGCAACTAGGGTTTTTGATTTCAAAAGGGCTGACTTTCAAAAATTAAGGAAATTAGTTAGGGAAGTGGATTGGACTGAAGAATTTATAGATCTAAAGGTAGAGGAGGCCTGGGATTATTTTAAATCAAAGCTGCAGAAGCTATCGGAAACCTGCATCCCAAGAAAGGGGAAAAAATTCATAGGCAGGAGTTGTAGACCAAGCTGGATGAGCAAGCATCTCAGAGAGGTGATTAAGAAAAAGCAGAAAGCATACAGGGAGTGGAAGAAGGGAGGGATCAGCAAGGAAAGCTACCTTATTGAGGTCAGAACATGTAGGGATAAAGTGAGACAGGCTAAAAGTCAAGTAGAGTTGGACCTTGCAAAGGGAATTAAAACCAACAGTAAAAGGTTCTATAGTCATATAAGTAAGAAGAAAACAAAGAAAGAAGAAGTGGGACCGCTAAACACTGAGTATGGAGTGGAGGTCAAGGATAATCTAGGCATGGCCCAATATCTAAACAAATACTTTGCCTCAGTCTTTAATAAGACTAAAGAGGATCTTAGGGATAATGGTAGCATGACAAATGGGAATGAGGATATGGAGGTAGACATTACCATATTTGAGGTAGAAGCGAAACTCAAACAGCTTAATGGGACTAAATCAGGGGGCCCAGATAATCTTCACCCAAGAATATTAAAGGAATTGGCACATGAAATTGCAAGCCCATTAGCAAGAATTTTTAATGAATCTGTAAACTCAGGGGTTGTACCGTATGGTTGGAGAATTGCTAACATAGTTCCTATTTTTAAGAAAGGGAAAAAAAGTGATCCGGGTAATTATAGGCCTGTTAGTTTGACATCTGTAGTATGCAAGGTCTTGGAAAAAATTTTGAAGGAGAAGCTAGTTAAGGACATTGAAGTCAATTGTAAATGGGACAAAATACAACATGGTTTTACAAAAGGTAGATCGTGCCAAACCAACCTGATCTCCTTCTTTGAGAAAAGAAAAGGAGTACTTGTGGCACTTAGAGACTAACCAATTTATTTGAGCATAAGCTTTCGTGAGCTACAGCTCACTTCATCGGATGCATACTGTGGAAAGTACAGAAGATCTTTTTATACACAAAAACCATGAAAAAATGGGTGTTTACCACTACAAAAGGTTTTCTTTCCCTCCACACCCCACTCTCCTACTGGTGTGGGGTGTGGGGGAGGGGGAGGTATGGGGGGAAAGAAAACCTTTTGTGGTGGTAAACACCCATTTTTTCATGGTTTGTGTGTATAAAAAGATCTTCTGTGCTTTCCACAGTATGCATCCGATGAAGTGAGCTGTAGCTCACGAAAGCTTATGCTCATATAAATTGGTTAGTCTCTAAGGTGCCACAAGTACTCCTTTTCTTTTTGCGAATACAGGTTAACACGTCTGTTACTCTGAAACCTTCTTTGAGAAAGTAACAGATTTTTTAGACAAAGGAAATGTAGTGGATCTAATTTACCTAGATTTTAGTAAGGCGTTTGATACCGTGCCACATGGGGAATTATTAGTTAAATTGGATAAGATGGGGGTCAATAGGAAAATTGAAAGGTGGATAAGGAATTGGTTAAAGGGGAGACTATAACGGGTCATACTGAGAGGAGAACTGTCAGGCTGGAGGGAGGTTACCAGTGGAGTTCCTCAAGGATCGGTTTTGGCACCAATCTTATTTAATCTTTTTATTACTGACCTTGGCACAAAAAGTGGAAGTGTGCTAATAAAGTTTGCGGATGATACAAAGCTGGGAGGTATTGTCAATTTAGAGAAGGACAGGGATATCCTGCAGGAGGATCTGGATGACCTTGTAAACTGGAGTAATAGTAATAGGATGAAATTTAATAGTGAGAAGTGTAAGGTCATGCATTTAGGGATTAATAACAAGAATTTTAGTTATAAGCTAGGGACACATCAATTAGAAGTAACGGAGGAGGAAAAGGACCTTGGAGTATTGGTTGATCATAGGATGACTATGAGCTGCCAATGTGATGTGGCCGTGAAAAAAGCTAATGCGGTCTTGGGATGCATCAGGAGAGGTATTTCCAGTAGGGATAAGGAGGTTTTAGTACCGTTATACAAGGCACTGGTGAGACCTCACCTGGAATACTGTGTGCAGTTCTGGTCGCCCATGTTTAAGAAGGATGAATTCAAACTGGAACAGGTACAGAGAAGGGCTACTAGGATGAGCCAAGGAATGGAAAACTTGTCCTATGAAAGGAGACTCATAGAATCATAGAATATCAGGGTTGGAAGGGACCCCAGAAGGTCATCTAGTCCAACCCCCTGCTCGAAGCAGGACCAATTCCCAGTTAAATCATCCCAGCCAGGGCTTTGTCAAGCCTGACCTTAAAAACCTCTAAGGAAGGAGATTCTACCACCTCCCTAGGTAACGCATTCCAGAGTTTCACCACCCTCTTAGTGAAAAAGTTTTTCCTCATATCCAATCTAAACCTCCCCCACTGCAACTTGAGACCATTACTCCTTGTTCTGTCATCTGCTACCATTGAGAACAGTCTAGAGCCATCCTCTTTGGAACCCCCTTTCAGGTAGTTGAAAGCAGCTATCAAATCCCCCCTCATTCTTCTCTTCTGCAGGCTAAACAATCCCAGCTCCCTCAGCCTCTCCTCATAAGTCATGTGTTCCAGACCCCTAATCATTTTTGTTGCCCTTCGCTGGACTCTCTCCAATTTCTCCACATCCTTCTTGTAGTGTGGGGCCCAAAACTGGACACAGTACTCCAGATGAGGCCTCACCAATGTCGAATAGAGGGGAACGATCACGTCCCTCGATCTGCTCGCTATGCCCCTACTTATACATCCCAAAATGCCATTGGCCTTCTTGGCAACAAGGGCACACTGCTGACTCATATCCAGCTTCTCGTCCACTGTCACCCCTAGGTCCTTTTCCGCAGAACTGCTGCCTAGCCATTCGGTCCCTAGTCTGTAGCTGTGCATTGGGTTCTTCCGTCCTAAGTGCAGGACCCTGCACTTATCCTTATTGAACCTCGTCAGATTTCTTTTGGCCCAATCCTCCAATTTGTCTAGGTCCTTCTGTATCCTATCCCTGCCCTCCAGCGTATCTACCACTCCTCCCAGTTTAGTATCATCCGCAAATTTGCTGAGAGTGCAATCCACACCATCCTCCAGATCATTTATGAAGATATTGAACAAAACTGGTCCCAGGACCGACCCTTGGGGCACTCCACTTGATACCGGCTGCCAACTAGACATGGAGCCATTGATCACTACTCGTTGAGCCCGACAATCTAGCCAGCTTTCTACCCACCTTATAGTGCATTCATCCATGCCATACTTCCTTAACTTGCTGACAAGAATACTGTGGGAGACTGTGTCAAAAGCTTTGCTAAAGTCAAGAAACAATACATCCACTGCTTTGCCTTCATCCACAGAACCAGTAATCTCATCATAAAAGGCGATTAGATTAGTCAGGCATGACCTTCCCTTGGTGAATCCATGCTGGCTGTTCCTGATCACTTTCCTCTCATGCAAGTGCTTCAGAATTGATTCTTTGAGGACCTGCTCCATGATTTTTCCAGGGACTGAGGTGAGGCTGACTGGCCTGTAGTTACCAGGATCCTCCTTCTTCCCTTTTTTAAAGATTACATTAGCCTTTTTCCAGTCATCCGGGACTTCCCCGGTTCGCCTCGAGTTTTCAAAGATAATGGCCAATGGCTCTGCAATCACAGCCGCCAATTCCTTCAGCACTCTCGGATGCAACTCGTCCGGCCCCATGGACTTGTGCACATCCAGCTTTTCTAAATAGTCCCTAACCACCTCTATCTCCACAGAGGGCTGGCCATCTCTTCCCCATTTTGTCTCATTTTGACTCAAGGAGCTTGGCTTGTTTAGCCTAACTAAAAGAAGGTTGAGGGGAGATATGATTGCTCTCTATAAATATATCAGAAGGATAAATACTGGAGAGGGAGAGGAATTATTTAAGCTCAGTACCAATGCGGACACAAGAACAAATGAATATAAACTGGCCACCAGGAAGTTTAGACTTGAAATTAGACGAAGGTTTCTAACCATCAGAGGAGTGAAGTTTTGGAATAGCCTTCCAAGGGAAGCAGTGGGGGCAAAAGATCTATCTGGCTTTAAGATTAAACTCGATAAGTTTATGGAGGAGATGGTATGATGGGATAACATGGTTTTGGTAATTAAATATTCATGGTATATAGGCCCAATGGCCTGTGATGGGATATTAGATGGGGTGGGATCCGAGTTACCCAGGAAAGAATTTTCCGTAGTATCTGGCTGATGAATCTTGCCCATATGCTCACGGTTTAGCTGATCGCCATATTTGGGGTCGGGAAGAAATTTTCCTCTAGGGCAGATTGGAAGAGGCCCTGGAGGTTTTTCACCTTCCTCTGTAGCATGGGGCACGGGTCAGATATAGGTGTGAGGTTTTTTGCAGGAGTGGTGGGTGAAATTCTGTGGCCTGCGTTGTGCAGGAGGTCAGACTAGATGATCATAATGGTCCCTTCTGACCTAAATATCTATGAATCTATATGTTAAGACTAACAGTAAATAAGTTCAAAATAATGCTTATTTTTTAACTGGAAGAAAACCTGAGAAGACCATATTTATTGTGGGCATGTGTCTGAGAAGCTGTCACAAAGACAAGAGTGAGTGGGGTACTTATAAAGAAAAGGGTGCTCCAGACCAGTCAAGATTCTAAGAAAAGAGAATTTTCTGGTGTCTCAGTTTCCCTTTTACTAAACTGCAGTACCTCTGTCTCCAGCAGGGCTCGTTAATCAGGCTCTTCCAGGCACCTAATGCCTGGCAACCACCATTAACTTTTACACAGGACTATGTATTTGCCTATTTGTCCTTTTGAAGCTTTTTTGGGAGGTAGAGAGTGCAGAAAGAATGCTGCAGTCATTAAAAAGAAAAAAAAATAGTGATTTTGTCTACCTCCCACACTATTCATATCACGTTCACTCAAACGGTCCTATCACACAAAACAGGCAACCCCACTACAGGAGGAAGAAGAGAACTTTAAAGGGAAAAACAAAACAAAACAAAAATCCAGTCTCTTAAAGAAACAGACCACCTTATCACAAGAGCCATACATAAATGATAAGTACTGAGGACAGGAGTGAATCAGAATGCAGAGGTAACATACTGAACAGTTGTAGAAACTATTGTCCACTAGCAAGTACAGGATCCTGATGAGCTGATTGGCAGAATCCATTCCATTTTTAAATAGCTGTATGACTAATTTATTTTCATCCTCTTAGAGTAATCACTTCATGGTTGTTGAGAATGATGTGGAAGTTGCTCAATTCATTAATAACAACCCAGAATTTCTCACTCTTACGGAGCCATTCTGGAAAGAGCTTGCCAACCTTCCTGCTGTCTATGAATATAGTGCATACCGAAGATTAATTGAACATTTTGGTACTCACTTCCTGCACTCTGGATCTCTGGGAGGACATTACAAAGTTCTCTTTTATATGGATACTGAAAAAATCAAAGCAGAAGGTAGAGTACTGGAGCATTTGTTATAATGAACCAAAAGAATGAACAAGTGAAGAAACTCCTCCGTAGATCCTCTCAGCTAACAAATAAAACAAAAATAAAGAGACTGCTTTCTCACCAGTCAGTCGCCATAGACTCTCCTTATCTATAATAAACTAGAGGTGGGCTGAAGCCACTATCTTTAGATCCTGATCTGGGTGTTGAATACTCAACATTCAGAGAGATTTGGATTTGGGGTTCAGCCTGTTATACATTTGGTTCCACACATTATAAATCGAAAGGGCTATTTGAAAAATTTGGATCCCAGTCCTGGTTTGGCTTTTGAACAGCCTCAAAGTTCAGAGGTGTTTGGATACAAGGTGTGATTAAAGTCCGTCTCTAGCGAAGGCAAAACAAAATAAAAATAAAGCAAAGGGCAAAACTGCACATATGGTGATTCTCAAAGACACAACCACTGCTGGAAGGGCAGAGGTGGGGGTGAGAAAAAGGATAAATAAGAAAAAAGGAAATAAAATATCAGGCAAATACATCATTCAGCTTTCTGCCAGTATCCTTAGGCGTTGCCTTTGGATAGCTACTGGTTACTGGTAACCCTTAGCATGGGATCTGCTTTGTAGTTGTCCCCTCCTTCAAGAAAATGTTGCAGTTGTTCTATACCTAACGTGGGCCCTCAGTCAATGGGAGCCTCACACATGAATCCAAAAGCAGAAATTAATTTTCAGCCTACTGTGAAGGTAACTGGATCTATTTCTTTCCAGGTTTGAGTATTACAGACATGTACAAATGTACATCATCAGGTTGGAACTTACTTATCGTAAAAAAGAAAAAGACTACTTGCTCAAAACTGGATGAGCTGTTAAAATCCTCTTCAGGTAAATGATTCCATGGCACAGAGATTTCTTGCATTGTGGGATATGTCAGAACTGGTTACGTGTGGGAGATCAATAAAACAGAAGGGCTTTTTGGATATAGTAGAACCCTGACTATCTGAATGGAATTACAGGGAACATATTTGCACAAACAGGTTTCAGATAAGGAGTACTGAGTTTTCATTGTAAATGATGCATGTCTGGTGACATAATCGAGATTTCAGATATTAAAGGGTTAACATTTGAGGAACTTGGAAAAGGTATCAAAATTGTCAAAATATTGTGCAAGTTGGTGGAATGATCAGAAAAAACAAATGCAGACCAGTCCCTCTCATCCCTTTGGTCACTAGGCCAAAGCTGGCAGTTGCTGAGTTCCAGTAGGAATGGCAAGTGCTCAGCATCTCTCAGGACAGGATAATAGGGTAATAGCCAACATGGATTTGTCAAGAACAAATCATACCCCCCCAACCTAATTTCCTTCT
The DNA here is from genome assembly GCF_965140295.1 of Lepidochelys olivacea. Classification (NCBI taxonomy): domain Eukaryota; kingdom Metazoa; phylum Chordata; order Testudines; family Cheloniidae; genus Lepidochelys; species Lepidochelys olivacea. Next base: position 29,330,153 of record NC_140415.1, read on the forward strand.
TTGACAGGTTTACTGGCCTATTGGATAGGGGAGAAGCAGTAGATATGATATACCTTGATTTTAATAAGGCTTTTGACACAGTCCCACAAGATGTTCACATATGGTCTAGATTACCTTACTACAAGGTGGGTGCAAAACTGGTTGAAAGCCCATACTCAAAGTGGAGATATCAATGGTTCATATAAAAGGTGGGAGACCCATCTACTGGGATCATGCAGGGGTAGTCCTGGGTCCTGTCCAGTTAATATTTTCATTAATGTCTTGTGAAAGTATGCTTATAAAAACCAAGCTAAGAGGGTTCACAAGCACTTTGAAGGACAGGATGAGAATTCAACATGATCTTGACAAATTGGAGAATTGGTCTAAAATCAACAAGATGAAATTCAATAAAGCCCAGTGCCAACTACTGCATTTGGAAGGAAAAATCAAATGCAAAAATGCAAAATGGGGAATAATTGGTTCGGTGAAAAGGATCTGGGGGTTCTAGTGGATCACAAATTGAAAATGAGCCAACAGTGTGATGCAGTTGTGAAAAAGGCTAATATTCTGGGGTGTATTAACAGGAGTTTTTTATGTAAGACATGGGGGGTAATTTACCCTCTCTACTTGGCAATGATGAGTCCTCATCTGGAGAACTGTGTCCAGTTTTGGGTGCCACACTTCAGGAAAGATGTGGACAAATTGGAGAAAGTCCAGAGGAGAGCAACAAAAATGATAAAGGTTTAGAAAACCAGACCTGTGAGGACAGGTTAAAAACCCCTGGGCTTATTTAGTCTTGAGAAAAGAAGACAGAGAGAGGGGGGCACCTGATAACAGTCTTCAAATATGTTAAGGTCTGTTATAAAGAGGACTGAAGCTAGGACAAGAAGTAATTGGCTTTATCTCCAGCAAGGAGGATTTAGGTTAGATATTAGGACAAAAATTCTAACTATAAGAGCAGTTAAGCTCTGGAATAGGTTTCCAAAGGAGGGTGTGGAAGTCTTGTCACGGGAAGTGTTTAAGAGCAGGTTGGACAAACACCTCTTTGGGATGGCCTAGGTTTACATGGTCTTGTTTCAGCGCAGGGGGCTGGACTAGATGTTTTCTCAAGGTCCCTTCCAGCCCTACGTATCTATGATTTTATGACAGCTGTTCCCAGCCTGACTTGATTAGAGCCCATCTTGTGGTAGATTGGTGGATAGCCTCTCTTCCACATCCCTTAAGCCGTACTCATGCACAGTTGCATGACCCAGATCCACAAAGGTACTTAGAAGACTAAGTCCCAGTTGTATGCACCAATGTGATCAACAAACCTTCTGTTTGGCTGCCACCTAGTCCTGCAGGTGCTTATCTCACTTGGCACTAAACTTCTACTCTACCAGTTCCATAGGTGCCTCTGGGTGCACTACTGCCTTACTCTAGGCATCTGGAAATCTACCTGTTGCCCCAGAGTGATTTACAAAGTGGGGGAAGGTAGGCAGAGAAGTGCCTATCTCACCATGGGATCCAATCTGGTAGGCATGATCCTGGCTGCCCACCAGAGTGGGTTCCACTCAAAATCTGGTGGGGAATAAGAGGAATGGTGAGGGGGTGCCAACCTTATAACTTCTAGCCCATTGGGCACCATCAGCACCACTTCCACCTCCTCCCATTTTGTGTGGAGTGTTTCTTACAAGCAATGACTTAGGTATCTAAATCACCTGACTCCAGGAGAGGAACTCCTATTCATGAACTGCTAGCTAGGAGCCTCCCTGCAGCCTGGACTTAGATGCCTACCTCCGTGACAGGGGCAGGGCTTAGCACACATCCCTCTTGTCAGCATCTCCCATTGGCTGGCTTAGGAGGCTCCCTGCTTAGCATGCTGGCATTGTGGATTGCATTCTTAGGTGCCTGTCTCTCCTCATGCATTGTTCAGGGCACCTAACTCAGGCTTTGTGAATTGCAATGTTGTTCCTGTGATTTTCTAGGTGCCTAAAAGTTAGGTGTTGCGGTCTTCAGCACTGCAATGGCTAAGTCCCTTGGTGGATCCAGGCCTAAAATAATTATTTTTTTCTGTCCCTTCTCCCCTCTCCAGTTCCTCATCATACTCCTCCTGTTCACTCTTGTCTGCTTTCTATTTGTATTCATTTTTGTTTTTCACTTGTTATGTGAAAACTCCTCTCCTCACCAGGAGACCACCTGAAGCTCAGGGTGAGGAACCTCCATTGTTGGTTCTATGGGGCAATAGACACACGCTTGCAGAGCTGAACTGTGTGTTACAAGAGCAGACACACAAAGCTTGGGCTGGTAAGCTGCTTCCTGAGCTGCTCCAGTGGTCATCTGCATTAAGATCCACTGCAGGAGCAGGGAATAAAGGTGGGTTTCTAAAAGATGCACACCTTCTTTACTCACAACAGCATTTCTGTTGTAAGGAGTTGGAATGATTCCAGAGCCATGCTGCTTTCCCTATCTGTACTTCTGCCCTAGTCAGGTCCTCCCACGGTTGGGAAACACCATTTCAAGATTTGGCCTGCCATTTCCATTCTAGAATACATGTGCTATATTACTTAAATTCTCTACTGATGTCCCTTTAATTGCTCGCACAAGTATTTGCGTTATATTGTGGAATTTCTATTGCTACATGAAAACATACCAATCTGCTGTTCTGTATTTCTCATTCCTGAATGTGTAGGAACCAGTCAGAATCAGATTAGAGGTGATCCCTATGTAGAGGGAGGAAATCCAGCGGCTGTTGCTGGCCTTGCTTATCTAGATTTGAATAATCCTGCTGGAAATAGTGAAAGATATTCCTTCTGGGCTCGATCAGTGAAATACTATCCCAGAGTAATTAAACAAAAGGTAAGACTTGGTACTATTTTCCTAAAACAGCCCTGAGAGGTGGGTTTATCTGAAGTGGGGACATGACTAAGCTATAGGGGTTAATCAGCACCAGTTGTAAATGGCAATAGTTTTGTATCCAGATTGTTTTTAAAAAATTAAAATCAGAAAAATGTGCACAGGCAAAGCAGACTGAGAAATGTACGGTAATGACTGGCAGTTTTACAAAATCAAGGTTCTGATCCTGCATTGAATTTTGTACAAGTAGACACTGCCCCTGTGCAGAGCCCCAGTAATTTCACTACGGCTTTGCATAAGCACAGGGGTCCATCTGCTTAGATCTCAGGGCCCAAATATTGGAGCACAGTGTCAAATGAAAAGGATGAATTCTGTCAATGAGTTTGGGATTTAATGTGAGCTCTGGAAGTGTAGATTTTGTGGAATTGAAGCACAAAGAATTATTTTTTATCTTCTTAATCATTATAGAATGAAACTGACCTTACAGTTGTTTAAAATATACAACTTCTTGGACTGGGAAGCTCACATAGAGACTTTGCTAGTGCCTAGTTTTTGAGCATGGCACGGCATGGCATTATTTAGCCCCAATCCACACAGCCATGGCTGAACTGTGTTGAATACATCTGAGCTGCAAGTGACTTTAACAAATGTCTCACAAAGTTGGTTTTGAGCGTAGATAAGTCCTTACTTGATCTTTCCTACTAATGACAGATGAAGAGTTTTCCTTCTTTGCAAAATTGTCCACACCATATACATCTCCAAGTATCGTACAGGACCAATGTGTTATTAAACTGTGAGCCCTTAAAATATGTAGTTTTTAAATTTAAGTATCTGTTTATTGCATTTAGCTAACACCGTTGTACGAGCTGGTAAAAGAAGTGACCTGTGCCTCAGTTAAAAGGCATTACCTGAAACTAGCCATTGAAGAGTATCTGAGTGAGAACGATCCCTGCAAATGTCGGCCATGTCAAAATGGTGGCGAACCTGCCATAGTAGGAACTCAGTGTCTGTGTTTCTGCAAACCTTATACGTTTGGAGCAGCTTGTGAACTCGGAACTCTTGTACAAGATCAACCAGGTAAGTTTGCATTTGTTTTGAGATTTCAAAAGTTTAAAGCATACTTTTCTGCTTGCAATGATATCATCAGTGCTATTGTGCAGGTTGAATGTGCAGCTGATATTGGGCACCAGCAACTTGTAGAAGTCAAGTGGATTTTTGAGGGCATCAGGCTGCCAGGGGACAGAGGTTAAATGAGTATGGGGACTATTCCTCTCTGTTAGACTCTGGGTCTCTGCTTAACATTTGTATACAGCACTTTACATTTTCCAAGTATTTTCTTTAAGTATTGTGGATAATACTAGTAACAGTGAGAGCAGTCCTGCATTGGCAAGCAAATGGACTAGATGAATTAATAGATCTTTTCCATCTCTGGCTTCTCTGATTCTATTATCCCCATTTTACAAATAGAAAAACTGAGATGCAAAAAGATCAAGGCCAGAATTTTCAAACTTGGGTGCCTAAACACATTGTTTACCATGTTGTCGTAACAGTGTTGGTCCGAGAATATGAGAGAGACAAGGTAGGTGAGGTGATATCTTTTATTGGACTAACTTCTGTTGGTGAGAGACAAGCTTTTGAGCTTCACAGAGTTCTTCTTCAGGTCTGGGGAAGGTAACCAAACTTAGACACTTAAGTGCACATTTAAGCATCTAAACTATTGCCCAGTTTTCAGAGATATCGAGCACCCATAAGTACTATTGAAAAAAATAGAGTTTGTGTCATGTGCCTCTCTGATTATTTAAGTACCTTACTTTAGGCATCTAGCTTGAAAGTTGACTTGTCCAAGGTTACGTACAAAGCCAGGATTAGCATTTATGAATTCATGGCTCAAAGTATAGTACTCAATCCACTAGATCAAACTGCTTTTTTTCAAATTTGCCAATAACCTAGGCTTCTACATTACTTGTGTCCGTGATGCATGAAATGCCACTGATGAGTAGAGAAAAGGGAACAACTGTTCTAGTGGTGATGCAAGGAGGGATCAGATCTGTGAGAGGAGTATGTGTGCAGGGAGGGAATAAGAGCATAGAGATCAGTATTGGATTGCATGGGCTTATTTTAACTAATCTAAACCTGAATAAAAATTTGGATTCAAAGAGCACCAGTGACTAATATTATGCTGGTCTTCTCCTGACAAACTGAGTTTCATAATTATTCTTTTTGCTATGCAGGTAAATGAAAGAGTTCAATAACCATTTCAATAACATTTTTGGAATAAATTAACAAAAATGAACAATGGGTCCATTTCACATTCTGTGAAACAGGAACACATTCAGTTTTTTTGTCCAGTTGTAGTATGGCCCTATATTTCTATTTACTCATTCTGGTATAAATCAGCAATGACTCCACAGAATTACACCAGTATAAAAGCAATATAAGCAAGAAAAGTCTCAGGTCCATAATAGTGAGATCTTGGATTCAGCTCATTATCATCATTAGCTCTGACTGTTGTTTCCTGCTTTTAAGATACTAGCAGCTACTAAGAGGACAATAGAATTTCCTACATATTCCTATAATGTAAAGTCTCACTCTAACATTACACAGGAGTCATTGATGGAAGGTGGAGTTGCTGGTCCTCCTGGAGCCCTTGCTCAGGAGAAAGGAAGTCAAGGAGTCGAACCTGCAATAATCCACCACCTAGTGGCGGTGGGATATCCTGCATTGGAGAACAGTTTGAAAGCAGACAGTGTGAGGATGAGGAGTTGCAACATTTTCGGTAAGTGGATTGGAAACACCTTGAGCACGAATGCAAGTGGGAGATCTGGGGCGATTTATGATTTTGACTCAAAGCGACTTGTAATTTGTTGGACTGTCACAGAAATTCAGTGGCTTTGGCTAAACCAAAGGATCAAGTTTTTGTGTTTGTTCAAGCATGAAACAAAATGAAATTCAGGAGCTGTGATCTAGATGTGAAGTGGATCTGGAAAAAAGGGTGAAGCCTATGAGCTTAACTTTACTCTAGTCTTCACATGCTTTCTCAAAAACACATGATATATGAGTTTAGTTTGATCATGGCTTAAAGGAACACAGACTGGCCCTGAAAAGGGGCTTCTGTGAGAAGGGCAGTATTTTAGAAGAAAGAATGACTAAAAAACCCTCTTTAACTTAGTAAAAATAATCACAATCTTAAAATTTTTGCTTTACAGTTTGATTGAACCACACTGCTTTGATGTGTCCATAATCCCCACAGAATTCTGCTCACCTCCCCCACTCTTGGAAAATGGATTTGTTCAAGTAGGTTATAAAAAAGTTCTCTTTATTACGTAATCTATGCTCAGTTTCGAGCTGCAGTACTAGAGCTGCAGTTAATATACTCATAGTAATTCCCTACAACCATGTATTAGTCTTGATCAATTAATATGATGATGTATGAAAATCTCTTTAGCATGTTCCTCCTGGATTAAGTTTACAAGAAGTTAGCCAAGACTTATTTTACTTATTTGTAACTCTCCCCCCACACCACCTTTACTCCCCTTTTTATTACCCGCAATGCCCAGAGTCTCCAACAGAGATCAGGGCCCCTGTTGTGCTAGGCAATGTACAAACACATAGTAAGAGAGTCCATGCCTCAAAGAGCTGAACATTTAAAATAGACAAGATAGACAAAGGGCAGGATGGGAAAGAGGCACAGAGAGGTGAAGTGAGCTGCCCAATGTTACACAGCAAATTGGTGGTAGAACTAGGAATAGAATCCAGGTCTCCTGACTCCAAGTCAAGTGCCCTAACTACTGGAACACACTCTTTTTGTCCCCACTAGGACTCCGCACATGCTCAGGGATCCAACTGCCTGCAGCGGTAGGATTGGGCCTAATATCAGACATGATTTAATAAGGAGTAACAAGAGATCTTGTAAATTCCTTGGACCAGAGATTATGTCTTAACCACACTGTGAGGTGCCTAGCACCCTTTTGGTTGCTTTGAGAAATAACTAACACTATAGCAATACTGTATGTTTTGGAGAAATGTGCAAGAAACATCCTTCCCTCAAATTAACTAGGAATCAGTTAAAAAAATCTAAAATCTAATGGCCTGACCCTGAAAACCCTTACTCCACTGGGTCTACCTAAATGAATAAGGCTTGAGGGATTGTACCCTAACATGTATTTTGCCATTTATTTTTCCAGTCACTGGTTATCACCCTGCATGTATTAGTTTATCTCAGAAGATAAAGGTAAAATCCTGCAAACCATGGAATTGTATTTGCTCGGTTAATTCAGTCAGATTTCTTAGAAACCAAAAAAGAGTTTGATATTTTTAGTGGTAATTACACATTCATTGTTTCAAATTCAAAGCTTCCCCTATTTATTTCCTTTCAGAATGCCGATTCCTCATATCCTGTCGGGAAAAGTGTTGTTTACGCCTGCAGAGACGGTTATTCTCTTGTTGGTGATCCTGTGGCTAAATGTGGGGAAGGTTTAAAGTGGCTCATTGCATATCCCCAATGCAAGAGTATGTTTAAATTGATTTTCACTGCAAAGTACAATTGAAAGTTGACTTTTGAATCCCAGTGAAACTTTTCCCCACATCTATTTTTCAAAAATAGAGGAAAGGGCAGAGGGGGGATGTAGACAGCTGTAGTCTTCCAATTCTCAAACTAGAATCAGACTTAAATTGCTTTTTCTTTCTTTGAATATAGAAATTGCTATAATAGAATGGACAACTGGTCCATTTGGTCTAGTTGTAAGGAAGGCAAAAATTGAACCAGAAAACCAGGCCAAAGGTATACTGCAGGGGTAAATTTCTTCCTGACCCCCCTGAAGTCAGAGGATTGCTAGCCCTGATGATTTTAATCTTAGGTAAAATAATTGCAATGCTATTCAATGTATATAGGATTGAGGCGCTCCATACTCTTGTCCTGCTGCAGCAGAAAGTTGACTGAAATATACCCTCGTAATATATTGAATAATCCCTGCTTAATTCTCTTTAGGAAATGAAAACTCTCCAGGGTCCTAGCTAATAGAACTTGGAGTGGATGGCGAATTCATTTCTGAGAGCCTCACATTTGGTGATCAACTTAGCCCTGAGCCTATGACCAAGCATTACCATTATTTGCTGATAAAAAAATATCTCTGTGTATAATAATAATGCCACAACTTACTTGGGGTCCTATGGGAAGCTCCTGGCTACAGCAAAGTTCTCCAGTAGCTGTTCTGACAACATAAAAGAAAAGGAGGACTTGTGGCACCTTAGAGACTAACCAATTTAGTCTCTAAGGTGCCACAAGTCCTCCTTTTCTTTTTGCGAATACAGACTAACACGGCTGCTACTCTGAAACCTGACAACATAGTGAATCCAAAACTCAGCCAGTGAACTCTGTGGGACCTATAAAGAAATGTTTGTTAGTTTATGTCTTCAACATTCTCTTCTCACTTCCTGCCCCGCTGCCCAGAGTGATTAGATCTTTTTTATTTTTCATTTGTGAGTCACCTATTAAAATGGTGTATCAGATAGATTGGTATCTTTCTAGATGGAAAGCAGCTTGGTCTAGATCCAGATCCCATCTTCCTTCTACCACCCATGCCAGCCTTAATGTCCACTTCATGGCCTCCCATTCCTGTCTTTTTGCCTTCTTCTATGACATGCATGGAGTTATCCTCCCAGTTGCAGGGTCAGGCTTCTACCCTTTCCTCATTTCAATCACTCTAAAGACTCACTTCTTTTGTATTGTCCACAAACATTAGCCCAGGCAGTCAGTTGCTCTCTCTACAAAAAAAAGCTTTAACATCTTCTTCTGGGTCTCTCAGGGTGTCTTAATTGGGCCTTGTCTATACTGGGGCGTAGGACACTGGTGTAATTGCATCAGTGCAAGCCCTTAGTAGAGGTTTATACCAGGGCAGTTTCTCCTGGGAGATCCCAGTGCAGACTAGATTGTAAGCCCTGGGGGCTGGGATTGTCTTGGTCTCTGGAACAGCCCCAAGCACATAGCAAATGTTTAACAAATAGGTTAATATTCTGTACTAACACAATTGGTGTCTTCCTAGAGGAATAAGAGCTGAGTTTTGCTCTAAACATGGACAGTAGACTCAAAGAATTTAAGACAGGACAAGAAATGTGTGACAACTTTCTGAACAAATTACAGTCACCATTCCTTTTGCTAAAAGAAAAGGAGTATTTGTGGCACCTTAGAGACTAACCAATTTATTTGAGCATGAGCTTTCGTGAGCTACAGCTCACTTCATCACATGTATGCCGTGGAAACTGCAGCAGACTTTATATATACACAGAGAATATGAAAAAATACCTCCTCCCACCCCATTGTCCAGCTGGTAATAGCTTATCTAAAGTGATCATCAGGTGGGCCATTTCCAGCACAAATCCAGGTTTTCTCACCCTCCACCCTCCCACACAAATTCACCCTCCTGCTGGTGATAGCCGATCCAAAGTGACAACTCTTTACACAATGTGCATGATAATAAAGTTGGGCCACCTCCTGCACAAATCCAGGTTCTCTCACCCCCTCACCCCCCTCCCAAAAACCACACACACAAACTCAGTATCCTGCTGGTAATAGCTCATCCAAAGTGACCATTCTCCCTTTTGCTATCTTCATTCCTTAGAAATAGCTTGTGTCTTACCTGTCCTGGTGGAGGATATGAGAGGAGAGCCATGGAAACCTTCATATGAGATTGGAGAGAAGGTGACTCTGTCCTGTCCAGATGGCATGCACTTGGAAGGGTCATCTCTCATTCTGTGTGAGCCCAGCCTCAAGTGGTCTCCTGATATGAAGGATATCCAGTGCAAGAGAAGAGGTAAGCCACTGCAGTAATTGGGTCTGAATGAAATCCTAGCAGTGATTACAGAGGCAGTGCTTCCTAATGGATGGAACTAGCTGCAGGAGATCTGAGCTCAATTCATGGCTCTGCCCCTGGCCTCCTGGGTGACTTTGGTCAAGTCCCTTCCCTTTCTGTGCCTCAGTTTCCTCATCTGTAAAATGGGTTAGCTCCTTTGTGAGGCACTTTGAGATCTACTGATGGGAAGTGATATCGAAGAGCTAGGTATTATATATGTATTGTTCCCTAAGTGTGCCACAGTTACTCATGCCATAAAATGTGCTGCACCCTTGCCCATGCTGATGGAGTTGCTGCTGCTGTGATGTTCACCTCAGGTGTCCGAAGACTATATTGAACTTCCACCATTCACATCAGATGAGCTTTTACTCTGAAACCTAGTGTAGATGAAACCCAGTAAAGTAGATGTCAACATTGCTAACTATTATTCAGTGCTGATCAGTACAGTAGAAATAGTTACTGTAAAGTGGGAAGTGGAATTTTAGATTGTAGACAGCACTTGCATATTAATTATTATTATTTATTTGTATTATCACCAGGATAATCATTGTGCTAGGCACTGCACAAACAAAGGACAAAAAGACAGTCCCTGCCCAGAAGAGCATGCATTAAGTAGAAGGCAAGAGACAAAAGATCAATACAGACAGACTGATGGGGGAGGAAAAGGAAACAACGAGACAATATTGATCAGCATGATAGGCTGTGGTCTCAGTATCCCACAATCACATACAGTACTCACATCTGTCCTCCCCCCCTACCCTGGCTGACTCTGGGCCCAGAGCTAAAGCATCATTCAGCAATTGCACTAGCTACAGAGTGTATTACATTTTTAAATTCTGTTAATTCCATCTACACAGTACATAATTTTAATTACAAGCAGGCTGTAATTTTATGGCATTGTATAATAATCCAGTACCTTTTTAATGCAACCAGGGGGATAATTCCACGGTTGCCATTTAATAGCCTTCATTTTTCTGATCTGTAATGGTTTTGTCTGTGTTCTTTCACTTTAGTACCCAGCGTGAAACCAGAACTGACAGAACCTAAATGTCAGCCATGGGAGAAAGTGCAACAGTCAAAATGTGTATGTAAAATGCCCTATGAGTGTGGGTAAGTCCAGCCTGACATTGACAATAACTTTCTCACTTCATTCAAGACAAATTAAATTTCTCAGGATTTCAGTCCATGACAAATTAGACAGCTTTACTTATACCAGGGAAAGTCATTGTGCTTTGTTTACATTACCGTTCAATCAATCCCTGTTCTTCACTTACCTGTCAGTGGGCATTAGCAGTGATGGAACTTAGGTAAACGGCTGAAGGTAAAGGGATAATTTCAGCTCCACTTGATCTGTGAAATGGGGGAGGGAAGGAAAGATAAAATGCTATTCTGGATATTTATAAGATCAAGGAAGAGTAAGAGCCAAGTCCTCCTGGGACATAAATTCTCCAAGTAATAAACATGTGCAATAAAGCAGGTGGTTCTTCTGAGAGACCGGAGAACTAGGAGAGGTGCAATAATCTGAGCTCCCATTTACACAGCAATTTGAAGAGGCAGTCTGTGACACCAGCAGAGTGCTTAAACTCACCTTTTTGCACCTCATAATGTGAAGTCTGGCTTGAGTTTATTGTTCATTTATTTGGTGCTTTGAGTCTCTGGGTCACTTTACCAATGGGACAAATGGTGCTGTGGTTTGGATTGGCCTTTATTGTGCTTGAAATCAAATGGCTCAACCACGGATTTATTTATTTTTTTAATTTGAGAAAACAGAAGAGTGTCCGGGACCCCACCAGGCAGTAAAAGTTGGATTTTCAAAATTGATCTGCACCCACAGTCGGGGTGAGATTTTCATAATAGCTGAGCACTTTGGTTGTGAGCTCTTGAAATCTGGCCATGTTCATCACAGTGGGAGCCACTGGGGGCTGAGCACTTTTGAGAATCGGGCCCTTGTTTAGATGCCTAAATGGGAGCTGAACTCTTGAGAATCTGGCCCCAGGGCTAGACTGTATGCTCCTTATTGGTGAGCAATTACTAATGACATGAATAGTCCTCATGACTGTGGTGGAGTGGCTCAGGGAAAAAGATTCTATTCAATGGGATCAAGGAGAGGATTTTCAGTGTTCTAAGTGACTTAACATCACTGGGACTTGTCAATGGAAGTTGTGCTCCGAAGTCACTCAGGCATTTTTGCAAATGCCACCTAGCCAACACAAGCTCTAACTAGCACATTTTGAATGTCTGAAAATTAATTAAAGTTAATGGGCCTCATTCAGTTTTAGTAGGTCTGATTCATCACTGTGCTATGAGGCAGGATGGCCATGTGGTTAGGGCAGCAGCCTAGGACATGGCTTTAAATCCAAACTTCCAGTGTGACCCTCAGTAAGTCACTTAGGGATTGATTTTTAAAGACGTTTAGGCACCTAAAGATATAGATAGGCACCTTGCTTTTGAGAATCCCATTAGGCACCTAACTCTATCTTGAGATGCTTAAATACCTTTAGTCTGACCCTTAGTCTCTGTGCCCAATTCCCCATCTGTAAAAGGGGGATAATAGTGCTGCTCTACCTCACAGGGGAATATTGAGGATAAATACATTACAGATTAGGAGGTGCTCAGATACTATGGTGATGGGGGCCTTCTCAGTGCCTAAGATAAACAACGTGTAACGCTCTGTTAAACTGTGCCCCGTGTAAGCAATGTAGTCTTGGAAGTCAGTAGTGTTGCAGCCACTTATGCAAAGGTCTGGATTTGGCTCATGGTTTATAGTTCTTTTTAGCCTTTAACACATTTTGTTCAAAGTGGCAGAAAAGTAAGTAAACAGTTCACTATTTCTAAAAAGAAAGAAAGAAAGAAAGAAAGAAAGAAAGAAAGAAAGAAAGAAAGAAAGAAAGAAAGAAAGAAAGAAAGAAAACCCAGCCCACCCCAACATTTTAGCAGAGAGAATAAATCAATTATTAAAGAAGATTAGATGGAATAGGCATCTAGTCAGTTGAGATTTAGTGTACTGCCATGTAGGGATTAAAGGATATAACTTGAGTTTGTTCTCTTACTCTGAGCCTGGTAGTACCTTAGTTTGCTCCGGAGACAACTCAGCCTCCACTCAGCCCAGCTGAGGAAATGTGGGAGCAATGACAGATTACATAGGAATTGCTCCAGTGGGTCAGACCCCATGGTCTATCTAGTCCATTGCCCTGTCTCTGACAGTGGTCAGCATCAGAGGTAGGAAAGTGAAAAACCCCACAGGAGGCAGATGTGAGATAATCTGCTCCACATGAGAGTTTTATCCTAATCCCCAATAGCTAGACATTGGTTTCAACCCTGAAGCAGAAGGTTTAATATCCTTCCAAAACTATAATCTTGTTATCCATACAAATGTCTAATCCCTCTTTGACATCACGTGACACTGAATTCCACAGTCTAATTAAAAATATAAGAAAAGATCTCTGAGCCATTAATGGAGAAATTGTGGAGGGTGGGAGAGATCCCAGAAGACTAGAAAAGAGAAATACAGCAGAATACTGGGCAACGGCCGCTCAGCCACCACTCTAGTCACTGTGAATCTAATTAATTACTCTAGAGTAGACCACAGTGGTGTAGCTAGGAGTGGAAATTTGGGTGAGCCCTGACCTTCCAGTGGGCGGGCAATGACAGACTGTGCTAGCTCAGCTTCTCCCCCGATGCCATATCCTCTTCCTAGCCCTGGTGCCCCCAAACACAGGGCTTCACCTGCCGAGCTGGGCATGTGCATGGGCCCACAACCCCACCCCCATGCTCCAGTGTGGGTAGCTGCTGGGGTAAAAGAGGTTCCCCCCTTCAGGCTGAAATTCTTCACATTCCTTAGGGCAGAGGGAGGATAATAGGAACTGACCCCCCCACTTCAGTTGAGCAGAGTCCGAAGGCTACCCCCAGCCCAGCCCCGCAGGGTACCCAGGCAGGGAAACAGATTCCCTGAGCCTGACCATCTTGGGAAGAGAGAAAGTTTATCCAGAGCGGGGAGGGAAAAGTGGGGCAAGGGAGGGGCTGGACAGGGGAGGGCAGAGGCCAAGGGCCGTAGTTGGGGGAAAGGGACAGGGCAGGACCCGGGGGGTACAGGACAGGGGTGAGGTGGCAGAACTTGGGGGCATAGCAGAGCCTGGAGCTGGGGGCACAGGGATGATGAGACTGGGGTGCAGGAGGGATCGGAGTTGCGGGGTGGGGGCAGGAGGAATCTGGGGGCCCACCTTCCCCTACCCCCTCCAGCCAGCCCTTACCGCTCAGCAGGCATCAGAAGACAAGGCTGCCCGGGGCACACAGGGTGCGGGGCACGCCCATGGGGTGGAGGGGCGGGTCTCACCAGGGCTCAAGCTCCACCCACCCCGCTGACCCCAGCTTGGTGTCTGTCTGGCCGCCCAGCCGGCCATGTCCCTCTGTCCTGCCGGTGCATCTGTGTGCCCGTGCTTCCTGCACTGCATGCTGCTGCTCCGGTCTCCAGCGCCCAGCCCAGTCATGCATCTTGGCGTCTGGCCTGGCTTCACTCCGCTCCGGCCCCAGTGCTAGCCCCACACAGATCTGCCTCCAGGAGGCCCACTCCCTGTCTGGGACGTCTCACCCACTCCCAGCTTGTGAATTCGGGGGTCTGGCCCCGCCTGCGCTCCATCCTGGATTTCAAGTGCCCGAGTCATGCTCCGGGCTGCTGTGGCAGCACGACACCCCTGCTCAGATTTGGGTGGGTCTGGATGCTACATGGGTGGGATATTCAGGTTAGACATTAGGAAAAACTTCCTAACTGTCAGGGTAGTTAAGCCCTGGATCAAATTACCTAGGTAGGTTGTGGAATCGCCATCATTGGAGGTTTTTAAGAACAAGTTAAACAAACAACTGTCAGGGATAGTTGAGATGATACTTATTCCTGCCTCAGTGCAGGGGACTGGATTAGATGACCTATCGAGGTCCTTTCCAGTGGTATATTTCTATGATTCTATTTCCTTTTATAAGTTTTGATTTTCTCACCTTTCAGTTTCATTTAATGTCCCCTTGTTCTTCTGTTAGAGAACAGGAAGCACAGAAGTTCCCAATCTACCTTCCCTAGACCATTCTTTATTTTATAGACATTTATCATGTCACCTCTTATTCATCTCCTTTCTACAGTGAACAATCCCAGTCTTTTCAATCACTCTTCCTATGAGAGTTTTTTCCTTATCCCTACTCATACTTGTCACCCTTTTCTGAACCCCCTCCAAACTCTGCAAACTCCTTTTTGAAAAGGGGTGACCAGCACTGTGCATTGTGTTCTAGTTGAAGGTGTACCATTGATTTATATAATGGCAATATATTATTCTCCATATTATCATTCATCCCATTCCATATGCATCCTAATATTCTGTCTCCAAGGAGGCCCTAAATTATGCCTGGCTGCAGCCGTTCCCAAAGGGCTATTTTGCAACAAGGGGATTGCCGGTGTGCAGCATGTTTCAGCCACATCCCTTCCCCTGGTATATCCTTGCCCTGGGGAAATCCCTTACCAGCTGGTTCAATCAGCTTTTCACTTGCTTTGGATTGCTGAAGCATTACAAAGCAGGCAGATCAGTGAGTTAGGATCTTCCCCTTAGTCTTTTCTTTTCAGCTAAATTAAACAGCCTTGTATACACATTTTTGTAAATATTGTAAAAATCAGGTGTTGAAATTTGTTATTTTCAGACAAATAAGGCAATACACTAAGTCTACTATGTGTTTTTAAAATAGCAAATGGTAGAAGCAACTGAGTTTAGCTGTCAAGAGGGTGTGGATAGCAGTGATGCCTACAACTGATATTTAGGCATTTAAATCTGGGGTTTAGATGCCTAAATACATTGGTGGATCTGGGCCTAAAGACTAAAGCATGCTCCAATTGAAATCAGTGGAAAAATTCACAGAGACTTCAAAGGGCAGATAAAGGTCTTAAGTTAGGCACAGCATACCTGTGATGAAGAGAGAGAGAGAGCCTAATTCTGATCTCACTTACCTGGGTGTAAGCCATGAGTAAGCTATCACCAGCAGGAGAGTGAATTTGTGTGGGGGGGTGGAGGGTGAGAAAACCTGGATTTGTGCTGGAAATGGCCCACCTGATGATCACTTTAGATAAGCTATTACCAGCAGGACAGTGGGGTGGGAGGAGGTATTGTTTCATATTCTCTGTGTATATATAAAGTCTGCTGCAGTTTCCACGGTATGCATCCGATGAAGTGAGCTGTAGCTCACGAAAGCTTATGCTCAAATAAATTGGTTAGTCTCTAAGGTGCCACAAGTACTCCTTTTCTTTTTGCGAATACAGACTAACACGGCTGTTACTCTGAAACCTTCACTGAAGTCATTGGGGATGCACCAATGTATGTGAGATCAGAATATGACACTTTCTCCCCCCTTTTTAAGAGGTACCAAAATAAAGCAGAAGTAAATGATGTGATTTCTGCTTTTCTTTTCAGACCGTCTCTGGATGTCTGTGCCACAGATGAGAGAAGCAAGAGAAACATGGCCTTAACTGTGTGTAAGATGTACGTTCTTGAGTGTATGGGCAGAAAATACTCTTTGACCAGTGAAGAAAACTGCAAAATGCCTGCTGCAGCTGCAAAACCTTGTGGCTTATGTCATTTGTGGGAAACATGTGATGGTAAGAGAGTCCCCACAGTTAATGTGGGTAAATTAGGAGAAGCTGCCTGTGAATAAAAGGCACACTAGCCATGACTTTGCTCCTGGCTTGATGTGCCTCCATTTACCCATTTGTAAAATAGATATAATAATTCCTACCTACCTTCCAAAGGTGTTAGGAACATAGGAATTGCCCTCCTGAATCAGAGCTGAGGCCCATCTAGTCCTGTGCCGTGCTCTGACAGCGACCATATGCTTCTATGCTGGAAAAAAGCCTGTAGGGAGTAATTGTGGAATAATAGGGAAAGTTTCTTGCTAACTCCCATTAATTAGAGGTTGGAGCATGAAATTTGATATCCCTTCTAGAACCTTTGGGGTGAAATCTTGACTGCACTGAAGTAAAGGGCAAAACTCCCATTGACTTCAATGGGGCCACGATTTCACCCTGGTGTTTGTTATTAAATCCTTGCTCATCTTAACTCTGGATGTTGTCACTATCCATGGCAATGTCCAATCCTTTTCTGCATCCCGCTGAGCGCTTGCCCTCAATGTTATCTTGTGGCAATAAATTCAGTGGCTAATTACATATTATGTGGAAAAAATACTTCCTTTCCTTGGTTCAAAAATTGTTGCCTTTCAGTTTCATTGAACATCCCCTTGTTCCTTCATTCTGAGAAAAGGTGAAGAGAAGTGCCTGGTCTATGCTCTCATACATTATACTCTCTTTTCTAAAGTAAACAGTCCCAATCTTTTCAATCTGTCATCAGTTAGAAGTTCTTCCAGGCCCCTATTATTCTTATCACTGGTCTCTGAATGTCCCCTGTTTCTGTTACATCTCTTTTGACCTAGGGTGACCAGAATTAGTGTTTGTTAAGTGCTTTGAGATCCCGACATACATACTAGTTGTTATTATATTTCTTATAATAAAACTATCAAAAACATATTTTTATCTCTTGTCTAGTGGGTTCAAGCAGTGATCCTTAGCAAACACTGTTTTGAAGAACAGAAAATAGGTAAAAAGCATTAAAATAGAAAGGGAAGAAATCAGGCAAAGATTAAACAAATAGTCAAAATAACTAAGCCTTAAATAAGGACAACTGTGGACTAAGGTTAAACCTAAAAAAACAACACACAAATGGAAAAGAAATCTCATATCCCTTATTGTTTGTATGTTGCTATTTAGGCCCTGATTCTGTGAACGCTTATGCATACATTTGCATATAAATATGCATACATTTACTTATGTGAGCCGATCCATTGACATCAGTGAGATTACTTATTAGTAAAATTATACACATATATAGAGTTTGCAGGATCAGTGCCTTAGCTTGTTACTCTCTGGCGCAGGGACCTGTCATCTTATATGTTTTTTAAGCCTCTTGTCCATCAGATAAATAATAAATCATGCTAAGATTTTTTTCAAGCAGTAATTTCAAATGAGTAGGAGAGTGCTGTACTCTCAGTCATCCTCAGCAAGTACTGCTCAGACTAGCAGCAGCCCCAATACACACTTATGATTTCTGTTGCAATAGAATTGCTGTTTGAATGTGTTTGTAGTTTCTCCACCGACCCTGAATATTGATTAACATCTGACCAGGAGCAGGAGCTCCTACAAATTGCTCAGTTAATGGGACAATTTCTGACAGCGAGGCAGGTATGAGTCTGTTTTTCTTTCAGTGGATGAGATACTAATATTGGGGTATGTGTGTTTTTTTAAGCTCAAACCAACAGATGTGTGTGCCGAGAAGCTGGGCAATGCGACGAGGGAGGAATAAGCATTTGCATTGAAGTGAACGGGAAAGTCACCAGTAGGACAATGACTGAATGTGAGGCTGGTCTCCTGAAGTGCCGGGGGGAGATTGTCACTCCTGTCAGCATAAGACCCTGTGATGTACAGAGTAAATAAGATATTTTATGGTTCATTTTGCTTATTGCCATGGGATATGTCAAAATGTCAATAGTTGGGCAGGTCATGCTTAAAAGAGCCTTTGAGTTTGTTTTTTCTTTTCTATGTACATAAAACCTTATTCTACCCAATGTAGGGCCTGACATGAAGCCCACTGAAATCCATGAGGGTCTTTTCATTAGCCTCATTGGGCTTTGAATCAGGGCCCACAGTCCTTACTCAGCTTGAACAGTTCCATTGAAGCTAAAATAAGGGCTATAGGTCTACATGGAATTGGCAAGTCTGCTTTACATTTCCCTCTGGGTTAAAAATGTTCCAGAATCGGCCTTGATCCTACATCCTGCAGGCGCATGGAACAATTGTAGACTCAGTCTAAATCTGCAAATACCAAGATGCTATTTATAAAGAGTGATTGATTTAAGTATCTAAAGCATGTAAATTAATTTGAAAAAAAACCCAACAACCCACAAGTGCACACATACACTGATTGGACTGGATAGCTTCCCTGTGTAGAAACCAGGGGAAAGAATGTCCTATTAATGCAATAAGAGATATGATTATTCCCTTTTAATGAAGTAACTTTATTACCATTTTGCCTTATTCAATTAAGCACACTGCATGCACAGTACTGTACCTATCACTGAGCCTGAAGCATTTATAAGTCAAAGCAATGTGCACTAATAATGAAGACAGCTTAAAATAATGAAAAGAATTAATATACTGTAGCTTCTTGTACTCAATTCTGCTTAATAGAAATATAACCATATATTGCACATTATCCTAACTTTCATTGAGAGCTAAACTTTCAAACATAGGCAGCTAAATGGAACTTGCCAAAATGCATTTGTATATTTGCAAAATATGAATTTACGTATGGAAAAGTATCTAGCAAAATCTGTTTTCAAAGGAAAATTTTCTCAAGGTAGTTTGCTTTGGGGAGGTGTCTTCTAATAGAAATGGAGAAAAACTGCACTCAGTCTCCTTGGAGGTACTTTGGGGCAACTTCTTAAGGAAGGAGGCTGTCCAATAAAGGTGGTGTCTTGCACACCACAGCTTGTGAACCTAAACTCTGCAAACAGGCAACACGCACCTACCTGTTTTATGCATGCAATGGCATGTTTGCAGGTATACACACATATGCTGCAAGTGCAATTTAGGTACCTGTGTTTGAAAATCCCCCTCTTTTCTTCCCTCGTGGTTACTCTTAGATCAAAACAAGGACATGGGCAGGGGGCCGAGTAGCAGAATGGATGATAAAATGAGTGGGATAAAACTGTGAAACTTGTACATTTTTAAAGCAATGGATTTATATGTATCATTAAATGCCTATCAAAGATAACAGGTCCCGTCATTTCTCCATATAATGACTATTGACTTATTTGTATGATTGACCTGCATAAACCCTAACTCAGCCTGAAAAGGTCCATTCTGTGGTAGTACTGGAAATGAGAATTCTGAAATCTTCCTCTGGCACTTATTTGCATATTAGGCCTCTCAATACTTGGCCAGCTCACATATTTTCACAGAAGTGCCCTAGCTTCAGAAGCAAACTTAAAGCTCTGGACATGCTTATTTGTGCAGTGAGGTTTCTTTCCCCTGGAACGATTCTCCTACATTTATCATTTGACCCTTGGACATCCTGGCTCACCACTAAAGCTGCTCTTACACAATAACTTATTTTGTTGGCTAGCAAAGTGTTGTCACGTTTCCGCATCCCAAGCATAAAGAGCCAGATTCGGCAGTCCTCACTCAAGCTGAGTATTGCTTACTCACATGAGCCCTCTCTTTAAATTAGTTATTTGATCTGTTTGAGTTTGAACCACATTTAACAACCATGTTCTAGCCTTTAACTGGATCAAATTCTATGGCCTGTGTATTGCAGGAGATCAGTCTCATAGTCCCTTCTGGCCGTAAAATCTATGAATCTGATGCTCCAACCTGTGCTGGCCAGTGTGCAACAATAAGGACCTGACCAACTTGCAAATGTCCTGTGTCAGAGCACAGTGTTATGACAAGTTTTTTTCCTTCCACACAGGCTCTAAAGCACAACTGTGTCATAATAAGGTATCATAGCATGGTACCTTTTGTAGCGTAAACAGGCCCAAAGAGAATCCCTGGAACAATTAAAAGGCATGTCTACACAGAACATTTTACTAAGCCAAGGGCAGGGCTTAAATTCAGCTAGAGCTCTCTGGAGCAGAGCTCTGGTAAATATTTTCAAACATTGTCTCCAGCCTGATGCTGTTATGGTTCTGAACCGGGGAGTCTGCAGCCCACTAGGGGGCTGTGAGTCGGTTTCACAGCGTCAATGCCCCCCCCAGGTGCTGAAGCCCTGAGAGCCCCCCCTCTCCGCAGAGCTGAAGCCCTGAGCCCCCGCATTCCCCCGGGGTCGGGGGAGCCTGGTGGGCTCTGGGAAATAGTCTATGAGAATTTAAGTCCTTGTCAAGGTCTATTAAGGTGTATTAAGGTCCCCTGACCAGTTTTAGACAGGAACTATCCATGCTATAGCCATGTTACTGAACTATGATGCCTGTTTGTTTGTTGTTTGAATAGATTATCACATGGATTGGCTGTATATCACCAAAACCGTGTGGTCAGACCATAGGAAAGAAGCTAGAACATGTTTTTAAAGCATGGTTATTACACAGATTTTCCCCACCAGCATTGCTTAGCCAAACTGTATTAGGAACTGATTTAGATGGAACCATGCTTAAACTCAATTTTTAAACATGAGTTTAAAGACCAGGCTAGAGGAGACCTAAAGATCTATGGATTGTGGCTCTCCTGAATTCTAGAGACAAAGCAGGATTCTGTGCATGCTCATTTGCATAGCTACACTCACCATGTCTTTCCAGCTCACAGATATTCAGAATAAACCAGAACATTTGGTTTCTCTTGTGTGGGTGCTGAGTAGAACAGGGAAACTAATATAAACCAATTCAGCAAATCATTGTCTCAATTTTTAAACAAATTTTCCAGACCATGTGTGAGTGACTTTTGTGTTTACTCTCTTCAAACTATAAAATAAAAGAGTTTTATCAAAACAAATGCTCTCTGAATGAGACTTCTGAGCTCAGACGCTCAGATGGGGTCAGGAAACAAACTCTGTATTCATTTGCTGCAATCAGTTGCACCAGAAATCTGATTGGAAGAGTTATGCTCAGTCAGTCAGTATCCAAGCACAAGGAAGCAGCACAACTTCAGTTTCAGATTTGGAAATTCAACGCAGCAAGTCAGATGCTAAACAAACTTATTCCATTAAATTCACTGAAATGTACTGAACAATGACAAACCATGAGAAAATCATGATTTGCTCACAGTCTTATCACCAAGAGAAAAAGAGGCAAAACTAAATGATTTGTTAAATTATTTGCTCATTTTTAGTCCTGAGTTAGTTTTTCTGTTTGAATTTCTGGCCTGACACCAGTACCATTTTGCTGATCTGCACTCCTGAACTGAGGTGAGGTCAGATACGCTGGTAGGACGTACCCTGAACAACGTCTTCAGCTCTGAAACCCCATAAGCAACTACTGACTAGCTGCACCTGCTTAGGTAAAATGGGACCCACATTTGAACCAGTCCTTGTTTAGGTTTTGCAAACCAAACCTGGGTTAGGTCCAAATCAATCCGCAGCTGCGGACTTTGGAAAATTTGCATCCAGATCTATGGCTTCTTCCTGATGCCATTGAAATCAATGAATAATCTCTCATGGACTGGAGTGGTGCAGGAGCAGCTCTCTGGACTTTGCAACTAAGGCTTCTCTCTAACTAAAACCAAATCAGCTCGAGTACTGCTCCTCCCGAATATATTAGGTCCAAGCTTCAAAGCAGATTTTATTATTTTGTCTGGAAGTTTAATTTGGTTGCAGAATGTCTCAGCTGTTCTGTTTAGTAAAAGGCTTTGGGATGCTCTGTCAGGATAAGGTAGGATATGAATCTCAGTTGTTGGGTTTTGGCTTTCCTGTTATCCATAATAAAAGACTTTAATCAGTCTCATTGATTGCTTTGCCAGTTTTCCTAGTTAGAAATCCTGTTTACCAAGTTTTGCTATCGGGGAGCTTTCCACAGGAGGACTGGTAAAAATGATAAATCCCTAAATTTTGCCTTTCCCTTGATGAGGGAAGAAAGCGCCATCAGAGCAGAACTAATGCGATGGAAAGTGTCACTGGATTTCTCCAGACAGAACATTCTTTGGGGTATAACAGCTCCAAGCTTTACTGCATAACTAGATTTCAGTCTGTCATACAAGGGCAAGCAAACTGCTCAAGGCTGGTACAGGAGTTCTGGTATTAAGGGAAATATGGATACTAGAAAGATTCCACTGCCCTGTAATGATCATTTATGTACAAAAAATTTTCCATTTCCATTTCCAAATAATTTTATTTTTGATTGCCAATGAGGCCAGCAGATAATAATAATAGCAATATGTTGCACCTCTGTATTGCCTTTTTATCCAAGATCTTAAAACAATGTACAAACACCGGTCAATTAAACCTCACTGCCTGAATGCAAACCCTGGATCTGAACACTCCCAAACTGGATGTGTGTATTTGGAAATAAAATTTAGAACTGGATCCAAGTTTTGCAGCTGGCCCCTATTTCTACCAGGCGCCAACCTAAACCTCCAGATTAGAAAAACCACAAACTTAGTAATGTTCAAAATTTACATCTTGAGCCACTCTCCATTCACAATGTCCCTATGTGAAAGGATCACTTTACCTGCTGGCACCACTGAAATGGAGCAGAAACTGTGATGGAACAAGAAAGCTGTTTAACAGCTCACAGCTACATTGCACAGCATTGTAGGGCAGGGAGTGAATTTCATATTCAACAGAAATTGCAGGGGGGATTTTGGGTTTGCAGAATGTTGTTACCTGCTTTAGAATCAGGCCCCCTCCACCGGCATTGTGCCCCTAACATCATACCGTGGCAATGATTCAGTACCAAATCAGAAAGAAGAGTTCATTTACTGAATTACCAAACCACAGCTTGTCATACTGTTAACCCATCCTTCCTTGTCTGTTACCATGTGTTTGCACTTAGCTCAAGGGGACTGCAATCTGGGTGGGACATCTCGATGCAATCCACTTATTAAAGAGTAATAATTTCCTTGTGGTCTCCAATCCAAGTACTGATGTACGTAAGAACATCCATCGTGAGTCAGACCAATGGTCCAGCAAGCCCCATGTCCTGTCTTCCTACAGTGGTCAATGCCAGATGCTTTAGAGGGAATGAACAGAACAGACAATCATTGAGCAATCCATCCCCTGTAGTCTTCTCCCAGATTCTGGCAAACAGAGGCTAGCAACATTCAGAGTATGAGTTTACAGCCCTGACCATCTAGGCTAAAGCCATTGATGGACCAATCCTCCATGATGTGGTCTATTGCAGTTTAGATTATTATATCTAGGGAGTCACAACACAAACTGTTATGTATGCAGATTGTAAACGTGTAGGTGTGTGTGGCCCTCCCTCGCTGTCTATCTCCGAGGGAGGCCACGCCTCTTGGTTGTCACTCCCCTGGAATACCAGTTTTAGACAAGGGGGAAGTTATCAGTCTTGGGGCTCAATCATTTCGGTGGGGTCAAGCAGCAAGTGGTTCAGGGGCACAAGCCCTCAGACAGGACAGGGCACCAACAGTCTTAAGCCCAACCCTCAGGCAGGGTGGGGAACCAAGCACAGTCTAGGGCCCCAACCCTCTGGCAGGGCAGACCAGTGAATAATCCAAGGACCCCCGGCCTGCATGCAGGGCACGGTACCAGCTGTCTAGGGCCGCAACTCTCTGGCAGGGCAGACCAGTGAATAATCCAGGGACTTCAACCAGCACGCAGGGTGGGATACCAGCTGTCTAGGGCTCCAGCCCTCAGGCAGGACAGAGCATTGAATAATCTGGACCCCGAACCTCAAGCAGGGTGGGGTACCAGCAGCCTAGGGCTCCAGCCCCCAGGCAGAGGCAAGCACCCAACACAGTCTGGGGGCAGGCAAGGGGCATGCACCCAATGCAGTCTGGGGGCCCAAGAAGACAGTAGACTCCCACAAGCCTCCTGGCTGAAGGTGGAATGGCTGCCACACATAGGGGCAGCCAAGAGGCTCTGCACATTGCCCCTACCTCAGGCGCTGGTTCTGCAGCTCCCATTGGCTGGGAATCGTGGCCAATGGGACCTGTAGGGGTGGCATCTGTGGAGAGGGCAGGGCGCAGAGATGTCTGGCCGTGCCTCCACATAGGAACTGAAGGGGGAACATGCCACTGCTGCCGGGAGCTGCTTAAGCTAAGTGCCTCCTGGAGCCTGCCCCCCTGCCCTCCTCCTGTGCCCCAACCTCCTACCCCTTCCCTGATCCCCCTCCTGCCTTCTGAACCCCTTGGTCCCAGCTCAGAGCACCCTCCTGCACCCTAAACCCCTCATCCCCAGCCCTACCCCAGAGCCCACACCCCCAGCTGGAGCCCTCACCTGCATCTGTGCCCCAACCCCCTGCCCCAGCCCTGATCCCCCTCCTACCCTCCAAACCCCTCAGCCTTCACCACCTCCTGCACCCCAAATCCCTCATCTCTGGCCCCACCCCAGTGCCCACACCCCCAGCCAGAGCCCTCACCCCCTCCCACATCCCAACCCTCTGAGTCAGCCCAGTGAAAATGTGCGAGTGAGGTTGGGGAGAGTGAGCGACAGAGGGAGAGGGGGCTGGAGTGAGCAGGGGTGGGGCCTCAGAGAAGGGACAGGGCCCCAGAGGAGGGGTGGGGCAGGAGGCAGGGCAAGGGTGTTCAGTTTTGTGCCAGTAGAAAGTTGGCAACCCTAGGCAGAAGAAGTCCTCAGCAGCCTCGGGCTCCAGCAGCAGGGTCCAAGCATCTGCCTCCCTCAGTGGCTTCCCCCCAGCTGGGCTACAGGGCCTGCCTTTTATACTTCCAAATCATTGCATGATTAATGCCCAGTGTCCCACAGCAGTCTGGAGCAAAATTGGGAATTAAACCCAGGCTTCCATCTCATGTTTCTGTACCAGATTTGGACTGGCTATAGAGCTTGCTTATGCACACCAAATGTGTTCAAGATCTTTTAATGCTCCACCAGGTAATGCGCTGAGGTTAGCTTTAATAAAGTATTTTACACACAGCTTAGCATTCCATTACATTCCTGACTCCCCATCAATGCCTTAAAACACAAGAGACCCACCCCCACCTCCCATCACCTTCCCCTAATTGACAGGATTGTTCATGGACATAGTGAATTTTAAGCAATAAAATATTAAGAGAGATTAATTTTGAACTTATAAACATGAGTATTTGCACTGAAACTTGATTCAAATACTTCGAGTAAGGAACATGCAACACATATGTTCTTTGAAAACCAATCAGCATAACCTGAATAATCTTCTCCCAGAGAGGAGAAACAGCCCCACACCCAGGTACAGTGAATCCAATAGATTATTTGCTGAAATATTTGATCTGCTCTAACGTTTTTGGAGGGCTGCAGAATATTAGCCCCTCAGTGCACAGAGTGTTATTCCTAGGTTACAGAGCTGCAGTCACTACCCTTTTCCTATGAGCATGAAATGTGAATTGACAAAGATTTTATTGCTCTGGGTAGAAGCAGCCTCCTTACACTGCTGGAGGCAAAAAGAAAACCATATTTAGTGGAAAATTTCTGATAAATAGCACACAGATGATAGAAACCCAGTGATCTATGCCTTAAAAATAGGAAAATGTCCATAGAAAATAGCATGGTACCTTAAGAAAGCTTGGAAATACTTGCTTAAGAAACAGTTCAAAGAAACCAAATTATGGTGCTTTATAATTATATTCCAGCACACAGAGATCTCCACATTTACAAAATAAACTACTGCCTGACTGAGATAAGACAGACAAAATATTGTGGCTGGGTGAACTTCAAACAGTTCACTCTGGCTAATCCCTTTAAGTCTGGATACTTATCTGCCTCATCTGAACCTTCTGAGAGTGCTCTTGTCCTTCCTTTCTCTTCCCGTCTCTCCACCCCATACCCCATCCTCTCTGTCTCCCCTCCTTTCCTCTCACCCCAACCAGATGCTTCCTCTGGTTTCATATTTCTGTTCCCTCTACCTGACTCCAGGAGTTCCCTGTCTTTGATGATATTCCGTTTAGTGCAATGTCAGTTCAGAAATTTTTCCACGGGACTCTGGTCACATGTTCTTTTCAAATCTCACATACTCTGCGTGTCTCCAGCTCAGAAGTGCTCAGAATGTACTGAATGCTGTTCCTCCTGATCGAAACTCTGGGGAACCCATGGAACCCATGAGATTTGAAGGAATCAACTTCCATTTAAAAATTGTTAGACCAGCTGAGACCACAATAAAGAATCAGCAAAGTTAAGAAGTGAGCAAGGAGGTGGGAAGTTTATCCAAAATCAGTTCAACCTGTTAACAGCAACAACAAAAATGTTGGGTTCATTTGAGATTTTTTTACTGGGGATTGGACTGATCGGGTCAGTTCATTCATCCCTTCACAATGTGTCTCTGCTGGCCACACATCAGGGCAGAAGCTATCAGGAACCTTCTGGGGAGTCAAGCCTGTTCTCAGTCTTGGTGCTGTTATTTGCTCCAGGGGAATATTGTACAGCAGTTTGGGGCAGATGCTGGTGTACTCATCTCGTTGATTCAGAACTGAATACAGCCACCCATCTCATTAGTGGTTGCCTTAGTCACACAGTCAGACCTAATTTATATGTGCTGGCTCAGATAGCTCCTCCAGAGCATCAACAAGAGGCCATCACCCTTAAAACTGCACGGAGGACTATGAAAAAAAGCTGCTGCACACAAGGCTGACAATGGTTCCAATAAGCAACACACATATCTCACAAGAAGATCTGCCCATCTCCAGAAGAAAACATCTACCACTGCAGTTCCTGCTGACTTGTCATGACTGACTTTGCAACATCCTTTTTCATCAGCTTGTCATGCATTCATGCCCAGAACTGCCCATCCAGTGCTGCCAGTCCAGTGCTAATGTGGGGTGAACAATGGCATACCAGGGCCAATAGCTATGTCCTCACAGAGTAGCAGCAACTGTGGGATAGAAGCCCCAATTTACAGCCACCTGTTTTCAATCTGGGATGCTGATCCTGAATTGGCTCAACAGACTACTGACTGGAATGGTCAGAATAGCTTCCAAAATGCAGAATTTTGGCTTAGTTCAATCTTCACAATGTGACTGCAGGGCAGCAATACAGATGGTGAAACATAACTGGAGGGTCATCTGCAACTGTTTGCTACCCCTGAAGATGCAGCAGCTAGATGGCTGAATAATCTAGATAATGACTTGTGACATCCACAGAAGAAAAAGTTTTCGTTTTGCTGGCGAGGATCTTCAGGGATTGGTTTGGGGATGTACATTTTCATATATTAAGCAGTCATTGTGAAGGGGAGGTTCACAGAATGGTGGGGAAGTTTGCAGAGGACATTAAGCTGTTCAAACTGTAAAAAAAACAAGACGACTATGAGATATTGCAGCAAAACTTAATCTCATTGGGGAATTCGGCAATACTGTGGTAGATCAAATTTAATGCTGACAAAGACAAAATAAACTTCTTGAATATGTTGATGGGCTCTGAGTTCACAGGATACTCTGAGGACAGAGACCCAGGAGTCATCATCACAGACAGCTCAACAAAAAACGTGTGCAGCTACTCAGGGTCTGCTGCTACACACCAGCCTTTTGGACTGTTTTGTTTTGTTCAGACTGTTGATGATGTACCTGGTTCATGGTTATTACATGTTTGGACTGACGACCTACCTGTGTGTCTTGCTTCATTTTTTTGGTAGTTTGGGATTACAGTTTTGGGGTGCATCTGAGTATAATAACCCTTCAATGACCCACCAACCACTGACAGCGTTCAAAGTTATTCTTTGGGCAGTTTAATGGGGACACCTTCCCAGCCCCCAGGTTGTGATGTTTCTCTCCCCACTCTCCAGCAACAGCCAAAAATAAAAGTAAAACCAACCCCTTTGTCCCTGAATTCTGGATTGTGATTGGATCTGGTAGTAGCTTCCAGCTTGTTGCTGGCACAGAGTGCCCGAGGCAAGCAACAGCTGGGTTCGTTGCCCAGTATGCATCGCGCCAATTACCACAACGGGGTGGAGAAGCAGAGAGATTTATTTGGAGCTCCAAATAGGGCGCAGGGGGACTGAGCTGTCTCAAATCCTGCAGCAGTGCAGCAGAGTCCAGTATACATTTTATACCTTTTCCTACTTCACTACACAAGCTTATGCAACCAATTACCTGTTGCCCCGTACAATACCGTAGCCAATCAGCTAAAGCAGCCAGTTGTGTTTTTCCTCAGTAGCCTTGCCCGAGCCTTGCCTTATTTGGTCCTATTTGTTACTGGTTTTTGCTAAACATTTCTGCCTTATCTATCGGTTTCCCAAGCCGAAGCTGGCCTTGGCTGGCAAGCCGTGTGCAAACCTCTCTGTTTGTGTGCTAGCTTCCTCAGAGTTATGCAGGATCACAGAGGATTCAAGGAACAAAGGGGCCTTGGTTTATCTGGGCCTAGAGCAAGAGGGCTTCCTCAAAACTCGTGGTCTTCCACCCTCCTGAGTTACCTAGTGTAGTGCCCAGTGTCCCCAACAAGCTTGTTCTATCTGCATCCAGGACTTCAGGCAATCCGGGAACTGGAGTTCTGAGCCTCCATTGTCCAGGGGCAATGGAATCTTAGCATAATATGTCAGGGACAAACCCTTGAATCTTAGCATAATATGTCAGGGACAAATAATTCCTGAGGGGTTACATTTAGAACAAACACATTTCAGAGACAACATATCAAAACCAATATAATGGACCGTACACATACCTAGTTTATCCCTAAGGTGTATCACTCTCTGGATCTGGAAAGGCCCTTCTGCTTAGATGCCCTCCGCAGAGTCTCTCTCTCTCTCACACTCTGTTAGCTTGTCTCTCTAGTCAGCTTCTGACAAGTGACTGCCCATCTCTTCTCAGAGGGCTTTTAACTATTTAGCATTCTTTTGAGCTCCAAGTTCCCAGCCTGGCAAAAGAAACTTGCATTTTCCTTCAAGACAGGTGCAAGTCCTTGAAGAGGATACTTTTACACATTGTCTTTCAAGTGTGAGACTGGGTATTCTTAACTGGGTAGCCATTGTGTTGCCTCCCTGTTCATTCTCCTCACAGCCCCCAATCTAAATTAAATTAATGCAGTTAGGAAGGAAGTCCTTATAATCGAATACACTACTCCCCCTCACTGACCCGGGCACATACCGTGCTCCTAAAATTGTTACATCTCACTATTCATAACATTATATATCAGCTCCACTTCTCTCAGACTGTGCATTTACTTCTCCATGCAATTTGATGCTCCACTCTCGCAATTAATTATGGAGTAATTACTGCCCATGGCTATTGGCCAAGTAAAATAAAATGTTATTGATTTTTTTTCTCTCTGTACTATTAGAGATGGGATTGATTTGGCTTAACACCAGAAAGGATGGATTCTGGCCCTATGGAGGGATGAGGCATATGGGGTTCTTTTCTGACAGAATTCTTGAGAAGTATTAGCTCATTTAGGGTTCAGATTTCTATTTCAGGAACTCGTTCTCTGTGTATTCCTTAGGGATTTTTTTC
Source organism: Lepidochelys olivacea (assembly GCF_965140295.1). Taxonomy (NCBI): domain Eukaryota; kingdom Metazoa; phylum Chordata; order Testudines; family Cheloniidae; genus Lepidochelys; species Lepidochelys olivacea. The sequence goes on from NC_140415.1 coordinate 29,359,919, forward strand.
CCCATTTATTGTTTAGGTTTTGTAAAGTCATGGGGCCGAATTCTGCCCTGACAGGAGCAGACAGAACTGTTGACTCACTCATTTTAGCACTGGTAATGTTTGCTTAAAATTATTTTTGTTCTATTCACTGGTTTGAAAAAAATTAGTTACAATTAAATGTACAGAATTAATTTTAGCAAGAGGCAAGCAGCCTGGGAGCATGGAGATAATTTCCATGACTACGTGGCCAGCTTCTGTGATAAAATAACATTTCTGCAGTATGCTGTAGGTAGAGGTTATACTAGAGCTCTTTCTAATATTATGATCTTGAATAACTACACACAAGTTATAAATACTCCTATGTCTCAATATGCTTCTACCATTGGCCTTTATTTGTGTATACATAAACTCCATGCAGGCTAACATGCAATATTCCTACATTTTTAGGGCTTTATATTGCAACCTTACTTATATGCTCAAGTATTAAGTTGATGAGGGCCATATAAGTACCTAAATGGAGAAACAGATAGAGTAGTCTTTACTCATGCAAGAAGTCCCACTGGCACATGGGTAACACCTACTTAGTCACTTCAGTGAAGGTTCCAGGATTAGGCCCTCTACAAGCATTCATTGATATTTCTGAAGACAATATTTCTAAGTAAAGTAACATCCTTATAAGTGAAGGCCAGAATTTCTTCAATGAGGATGACTTATTCTTTATTATCTTGCATGACGTGTTAAGTCAAACATTTCCCAGGATGCAATGTTTCAGATTTCATTTTAGCACGTTTCCTTGCTCCCACTGCACACAGGTTGGATTTCTTCTTTCTGCACGCAAATCCCATTCTGATAGGCTGGTTCTCATCCGTTGGACGCCGGTAATGCATGAGGCAGAGGCACTTTGACTCTGTGAATGGAAGAGTTTGGGGGTTATATGCAAACCAGTTTTGCAAAAGGGTTTGTCTCAGCTTTCTTTGCTGGGTTATACAGCAATTAATCCCTGGGGCTGGCATTAAGGCAAGAGCAAAAAGATAAGATACAAAAGCTGTCACTACTGTTAGTGGCATTCTCTGTGTAAATTGAGAAAATACATGCGTGAGCACTAACATATGGAGAAGTGGTTGTAAAAGGGCCTAGGTATTTAAGTTCAACCCTGTAAATGCCCATGATGTGCACAGCAACCCTTTCAATGTTTTTCAGATGCACCTACTCAGATGCACCTGGAACGGATGGCCAGGATCCCCTGGGGGACTAACTTGAAGGGGAAAGGAGTCCAGGAGAGCTGGCTGTATTTCAAGGAATCCCTGTTGAGGTTACAGGGACAAACCATCCCGATGTGTCGAAAGAATAGTAAATATGGCAGGCGACCAGCTTGGCTTAATGGTGAAATCCTAGCGGATCTTAAACATAAAAAAGAAGCTTACAAGAAGTGGAAGGTTGGACATATGACCAGGGAAGAGTATAAAAATATTGCTCGGGCATGTAGGAATGATATCAGGAGGGCCAAATCGCACCTGGAGCTGCAGCTAGCAAGAGATGTCAAGAGTAACAAGAAGGGTTTCTTCAGGTATGTTGGCAACAAGAAGAAAGCCAAGGAAAGTGTGGGCCCCTTACTGAATGAGGGAGGCAACCTAGTGACAGAGGATGTGGAAAAAGCTAATGTACTCAATGCTTTTTTTGCCTCTGTTTTCACTAACAAGGTCAGCTCCCAGACTGCTGCGCTGGGCATCACAAAATGGGGAAGACATGGCCAGCCCTCTGTGGAGATAGAGGTGGTTAGGGACTATTTAGAAAAGCTGGACGTGCACAAGTCCATGGGGCTGGATGAGTTGTATCCGAGAGTGCTTAAGGAATTGGCGGCTGTGATTGCAGAGCCATTGGCCATTATCTTTGAAAACTCGTGGCGAACCGGGGAAGTCCCGGATGACTGGAAAAAGGCTAATGTAGTGCCAATCTTTAAAAAAGGGAAGAAGGAGGATCCTGGGAACTACAGGCCAGTCAGCCTCACCTCAGTCCCTGGAAAAATCATGGAGCAGGTCCTCAAAGAATCAATCCTGAAGCACTTGCATGAGAGGAAAGTGATCAGGAACAGCCAGCATGGATTCACCAAGGGAAGGTCATGCCTGACTAATCTAATTGCCTTTTATGATGAGATTACTGGTTCTGTGGATGAAGGGAAAGCAGTGGATGTATTGTTTCTTGACTTTAGCAAAGCTTTTGACACGGTCTCCCACAGTATTCTTGTCAGCAAGTGAAGGAAGTATGGGCTGGATGAATGCACTACAAGGTGGGTAGAAAGCTGGCTAGATTGTCGGGCTCAACGGGTAGTGATCAATGGCTCCATGTCTAGTTGGCAGCCGGTATCAAGTGGAGTGCCCCAAGGGTCGGTCTTGGGGCCGGTTTTGTTCAATATCTTCATAAATGATCTGGAGGATAGTGTGGATTGCACTCTCAGCAAATTTGCGGATGATACTAAACTGGGAGGAGTGGTAGATACGCTGGAGGGGAGGGATAGGATACAGAAGGACCTAGACCAATTGGAGGATTGGGCCAAAAGAAATCTGATGAGGTTCAATAAGGATAAGTGCAGGGTCCTGCACTTAGGATGGAAGAATCCAATGCACCGCTACAGACTAGGGACCGAATGGCTAGGCAGCAGTTCTGCAGAAAAGGACCTAGGGGTGACAGTGGACAAGAAGCTGGATATGAGTCAGCAGTGTGCCCTTGTTGCCAAGAAGGCCAATGGCATTTTGGGATGTATAAGTAGGGGCATAGCGAGCAGATCGAGGGACGTGATCGTTCCCCTCTATTCGACATGGTGAGGCCTCATCTGGAGTACTGTGTCCAGTTTTGGGCCCCACACTACAAGAAGGATGTGGATAAATTGGAGAGAGTCCAGCGAAGGGCAACAAAAATTATTAGGGGTCTGGAACACATGACTTATGAGGGAGCTGGGATTGTTTAGCCTGCAGAAGAGAAGAATGAGGGGGGATTAGATAGCTGCTTTCAACTACCTGAAAGGGGGGTTCCAAAGAGGATGGCTCTAGACTGTTCTCAATGGTAGCAGATGACAGAACGAGGAGTAATGGTCTCAAGTTGCAGTGGGGGAGGTTTAGATTGGATATTAGGAAAAACTTTTTCACTAAGAGGGTGGTGAAACACTGGAATGCGTTACCTAGGGAGGTGGTAGAATCTCCTTCCTTAGTGGTTTTTAAGGTCAGGCTTGACAAAGCCCTGGCTGGGATGATTTAACTGGGAATTGGTCCTGCTTCGAGCAGGGGGTTGGACTAGATGACCTTCTGGGGTCCCTTCCAACCCTGATATTCTATGATTCTATGTTACTCAAAAAGGTATAATGATTTGGGTATGCTTAGAGATGTACTTAGAAGAAAGGAAGCAGGTGTCAGCACTGATGAAACAAAGTAGAAAAGAGAGGGAGGGGGATTTGGAACTGAATCTTGCAAGGAGATGTAGGAACTTGCTCTGCACACTTGCATTGTTGGATTACATACAGGATTCTTGATTTTCACATATCCCCTTATTTTCTGGAAATATGGGGCATATGTTATGAGGATGCAATGTCAGTTAAGCAATGTCTCTGAATTTTTGCACACTCTGAGGGGCACCTTTTGATGAAGTGTCTCTCTCATCTGTGAGTGCAAACATTCCCCCCCTTCCCTGCCCGCCACATGTGAAGGAAGTGTTTGCCAGCTACCCTTTTTCCTGGCAGAACTACTTTTTGCACGGTGTCAGCCAAGAAAATTTTGCAAGTTTACAGGAAAATTCACTGCTGTTATCACCCTGTTACACGGTAAATAGCAGAGTTGCACGATGAATGTTGACATACTAACTCTTAGGAATTTTGAAGACAAAACAACCTAATTCTGTGTGCACTGTACCTAGCAAACAAACATGGATTTAACACATAGGCACCGACTCCGTGGGTGCTCTGGGGCTCAAGCACCCATGGAAAAAAATAGTGAGTTCTCAGCACCCACCAGCCACAGCTGTTCGCTGTTCGGCAGCTGGGGGAGACACTTGGAGAGGGCGCAGAGCAGGGAGCGGTGGGTGGGGACCTCGGAGAAGGAGGCAGAGTGGGCATGGGAAGAGGTGGAGTGGGGGCGGGGCTTTGGGGGAGGAGGCAGAGCAGGAAGAGGTGGAGCGAGGGCAAGGTCTTGGCGTGGAGTGGGGGTGGAGCACCCCCAGAGAAAAATAAAAGTCAACCCAACTCAACCTGCCCATTTTCATTTAGCAGAGAGACAACTTGATGGCCATATTCAGGAAGAAAAATTTCCTTCAGTCAATCTGTCATACTGTGATGAAAGCAGATTGATATTAGAAAAGTAACAAAGTGAGGGCTGTATTATTTTACCTTTATAGGAGAGGAATCAGTGGCTTCCCTTATGGTGGAGGATGATTAGACTCTTATGCTTGTACCTGTAGACCACAGATATGAGATCCCAGAAGAACCATCACTAGAGAGGGCGGACTTTCCCAGGAATTATTATGATTTTGAATTTGAAATTGTATTTCTATAAAAATGTTTGAAAATCACCCTCTTGATTTTCCACCCAAAGAAACAGAACCACAAAACTAGTCTCTTAAGGCCACAACTTTAAAAGTTGATCTAGGCAAGCAAACCTTTGTTCTCGTGTATGAGAGGAAGGGGCATGTGTGTCTGTCCAATGATTAGATCACTAGTCTGGGACTTGGGAAAGCTGGCTTCATGCTGTACTCCGCAAGAGATTTGCTGTGGTTCCCTGGGCAAATCACTTAGCCTCTCTGTGCCTCATTTCCTTCCCTGTAAAATACAGATAATAAATACAAAGGCTGTGAGGCAATCGGTTACCCTGGTAATAAGGGGCATTATAAATACCTTAGATGTCACGCCCCAATAATCTCAATGGGGATGTGTGGGAGTCCGCTCATGTAGATCAGTTTGCAGGATCAGGGCCAAGTTGTTTGTGTTTCCCACCATCCGCAGTCGTGCCGCTTCCATACAGAGTAACAATGGATACACAGATTAAGGTACACGGATATAAAAATAGCCTCCTCCATCATCCAAAACTTGAACTGAAACCTTAGCATTTGAGAAAACAGTCTTACCTTGAAGTTTGCACACTTCTGTGCTTCCTGGTTTCAGTCAGGAGGACTGGAAACAAAAGTGAAGATATACCACAAGAAAAGCTATTCTTTTAATCTATATCTATTTTTCAAATTATACAGTCAATACAGTTTCATGTTCACTGGAAAGGAGCAAAACCACAGCCATTAATAAAACTACTCTATATCAGTAATCTTCATGATATCCTTATTTCCTCTTAGAAGAAAGAAAACCATTGCATAGGACCATCATGTACATGTCAGATACAGGATACCAGAAGTAAATCTTCTACTTTACTTGGCACAGGTTAGGCCTCAGCTGGAGTACTGTGTCCAGTTCTGGGTGCCACACTTTAAGAAAGATGTGCATAAATTGGAGAGAGTCAGAGGAGAGCAATAGAAATGATAAAAAGTTTAGAAAACCTGACCTATGAGGAAAGGTTTAAAAAATTGGACATGTTTAATTTTGAGAAAAGAAGACTGATAGAGGACCTGATAACAATCTTCAAATATTTTAAAGGTTGTTGTCATTGTTTTCCCATGTCCACTGAAGGTAGGGGAAGAAGCAATATGCCTAATTTGCAGCAAGGGAGATTTAGGTTAGATATTAGGAAAAACATTTTATCTACAGGAGAACCTCAGAGTTACAAACACCAGAATCACGAACGGACCAGTCAACTATACACCTCATTTGGAACCTGAAGTACACAATCAGGCAGCAGCAGAGACAAAAACAACAACAGAACAAGGAGTAATGGTCTCAAGTTGCAGTGCGGGAGATTTAGGTTGGATATTAGGAAAAACTTTTTCACTAGGAGGGTGGTGAAACACTTGAATGCGTTACCTAGGGAGGTGGTGGAATCTCCTTCCTTAGAAGTTTTCAAGGTCAGGCTTGACAAAGCACTGGCTGGGATGATTTAATTGGGGATCGGTCCTGCTTTGAGCAGGGGGTTGGACTAGATGACCTCCTGAGGTCCCTTCCAACCCTGATGTTCTATGATTCTATGAACAACAAAAAAAATACAGTACAGTACTGTGTTAAACGTAGACTACTAAAAAAATACAGGGAAAGCAGCATTTTTCTTCCTCATGGTAAAGATTCAAACCTATATTAAGTCCATGTTCAGTTGTAAACTTTTGAAAGAACACCCATAACTTTTATTCAGAGTTACGAACATTTCAGAGTTACAAACAACCTCCATTTCTGAGGTGTTTGTAACTCTGGTTCTACTGTATAAGGATAGTTAATCACTGCAGTAGGCTTTCAAGAGAGGTTCTGGAATCCCCATCATCAGAGGTTTTTAATACCTGGCATAAATGGTCTAGGTATACTTGGTCCTGCATCAGCATAGGGGGAGCTGGGCTGGATGACCTCTTGAGGTCCCTTCCAGCCCGACATTTCTATGATATGCAGAGGCTATCATGACTTCTCTGAATATTTTATATACTTCATTTTCAGCAGACTCTCTCTTAGTGAAAGGCAATTCTCACAGCATTGTCAATCCATCTGGAACCCAAACTCTCTAAAGAAAGCCTGTTCTTGTGAAATTTCCAGCAAGGTTTCTAGATCAAAGAGGCTTGATTAAAAATTCCAAAAAGTGTTGATGTTTATTTGCTTAAACTCTGCCAAACTTTCTGAAGTGCACCCATTACTGATACTTTTTATGGGTGACCAAGTCATCATGGAAAAATGTTTCTATTATCAGGGCAACTGAGCAAACTTAAATTTATTTCCTCCATTAAGAAATTATATATATATATATATTCCTGCATTAGCCATTGGTGCAATCGCTGGACCTACAGTATATGATATGTACAGTGCACATCCAGTGAATCTATTCAAACAGGACCTTTAGATGTGGTCTACAGTAGGTAAAATCATACCTGAATGCTTAAAAACCAAAACATATTGCACTAAATTGATGTGCAACATGACCAGAGTGCACAAGTATTTAAGAAGAGTTTTCTATATGAGTCATAATCAAAAGTGTATCTAAAAGGTAACGTAAATCACTGATTAATATAGTCATGTACATTGTGAGCCATAAGATTATTATAAGAGTCCTTCAGGTAAGTGTTGTTGGATATTTTAAAATCCTCATACAATACCTGAAAGCTGACGGTCTCAAGATTTGCAGGAACATGACATGTTTTCCTTGTGTCATTGTTTTTTATTGTTGTGCATTTTCCTCCATTGAACACATTATAAAGGATTTCACCACAGCTTTCTCCCACCAGAAGTTTAAATCTAGAGGGAAAGTAATTTACTGGAATTAGATACAGAAGAGTAAAAAAATTTTACAGCACTGTGAAAGAACTACTGATAAGAATTTCCAACTCACAAAGCTCAAATACCAGGAATGTACTCATTTTTATTGCTGTAACGCATACAGGTCCCAGCTGTGACCAAAGCCCCATTTTGCTAGTAGCTGTACATACACATAAGTAGAAGACATTCACAGTTCTGGAGAGGCAGATTGTACCTTGTCGCAAAGCCGACACTCACCGGCACGGTGCCTCCTGCTGGTCATCCTGTGAATTAGCTCAGCTCCAGCTCTGGAGTGCCCTCTGCTGGCCAAAGTCTCGCTTGCCCCAGACCCCATGTCCCTCCTGGACCCCAGTGCCCCTTTACCCTAGAGGTTCTGCCCTACAGCAGTCTCCATGCTCTAGGTCTCCCCTCCCAGGGGAACCCCCAAGCTTCTAAGTCCACCTTGCCTCAGTGGCTACTGCCAGTCATCATCTAGCCCCCTTTCACTGGGGCAGACTGCAGTCTGTAATGGCCACTCAACATCAGCAAAGGGGTTGAACCAGCTGCCTCAGCCTAACCCCAGGCTGTACCTCTGCAACCCCAGTACCTGCTTTGGCCTTTAACAAGACCTGCAGCCTGGGAGTTTGCCAGACTGGAGCTCCCCATCTCCTCTTGCCTTTCAGCCCTCTTATCAGGGCCAGCTGGGCCCTGACTGTGCTGGCCACACCTGTGTTCTCCCAGCTGTTCCCTCAGCTGTTCACACTCCTCTTATTTCAGGAGCAGGGTAACCATCCCTCTACATATCTATACAGTGTTTTTAGTTCATGGATGTAGACAATTTGGGATTTGGGGGATCTTTAGTCTATTTCAAAAATTAGGGATTGCATTAATGTAGCCAGACAGCCAGAACCCCCACCCCCGACCCCTCAGACCAGCATTGCTGGAAACACAGGAGGAAGCCGGAACAGGGCACTTAACATATATTCCAGCACAGCCTTTGAAGCTGTGAAAAGCACAGGTGTGCTGCTACAATGTGCCTCTGGGAACAGATACAACGATTAAGCTCACAGCAGGCAGAGGCCCTGTGACAGACATGGCTCTTAGCCCCTACTAAATAGCGTGATGCACACACACCAACATCCTAGGTGGGAAAATATTTACCCTGATAAAAGAAATGTCCAGTAGTCGAAACTTATTGTTTCTCTCCCTTGCAAGTGTAAACTACTCTTGCGAAAGCTGGTGTCACCCAGACAGACCAGCCTCAATTTGGCATAAGAAAGGAGAAAGAGAATAAAGGAGTACAGAGGTATAAGTAGGGGACCTACAGCACCATGATTTTTGAGTGCTTTTCACTATCTATCTGCTGGTCAGATAAGTGACAGCCTCCCAAGACTTCTGCAGCTAAGAGGGTCCCTAAGCCTTGTCCCTTATTCGTCTTTCCGCGGAATTGAGTGACCGATCCTGGCTTGGCACCGCTGGAATCGAGAGATGCAAGGAGGGTAAGAAGCACCCACACCTGATTGCCTATCTTTAGTGTACACATATTTTGAAATAGAGCTCTATACTTTGTTTTCTTTCTTTGGGATTGTGGCTTCAGTTTTGTAACTTGTTTGTGTGTGTAACATCTCTACATTTAAATAAGTAGGCACTAGCAATTTTGTAACCACATGATTAGAATCTAGCTTAATAAATTTTGGTAACCATTTATGCATAAGCCTGACTTGTTTTCTCTGGTTTACTGTAAAGCAGCCAACACAATTAAAGAACCTCAGCCGTTTTGGCTCTAAAACCTGGTCATTAGGTGAGAGTACTAAGAGCCTAGCATTGAGCTGTGCCGCCTCCACGGGGCAAACTCTTGGGGCACCTGTCAGTCAATCCTGGCTGCCCACTGCGAAGGAGCTCTGAGCTCTAGCAGTTAAAGTCATGGGTGGTTAGGACCTTGGGGCATCCGTCAGCCTAGCCCGGGCTGCCTGCCGTGAAGGGACAGTGCGTCCTAGCAGTTAAAGTCACGGATGGTATAAACGGGCATAGCTGGCACCTCACCAAACATCCTTGGCCGTCGGCTAACAATTAATAAATAAACAAAACACTGAATTTGGAACAGACGCTCAATTATCTCACCTTATTAAAAATGGACAGATTTAGTCATGGTGCAGAACTACTTATTAAAAGCATTACTTTTTCAAACATGAGTAAAGAGAATGGCACAGCTAAAAAGGTTCCAAACAGTTATCTTCACCCTGTGTTTTTTAAATGAATTATTCTGCAACATTTTTCTGTAAACTGTAAGCTATCAGTTTTGTCCTCATACACATGCAAAGTCATGCACCAGTTCAGCCGTGATTATTCCATTGTGGATCAAAGTAATCTTTTAATACAATGCTGAGCACTGAAATTCAAAGCATTCACTTATAGCATTTACACCAAAATTATTTTCATCAACTTCGTGACTCTGGTAAACAGCTGACATTTGACTTGACCAAATGAACTGAGATATTTCTGACCTGACTTCAATAATCTTTCTGACTGTCGGCTTGCAACAGATGAAGCTGGGTAATCAGTTGATCATGGTTGAAATTGGAACCGTACACCCGAAGCACATTTCAACTTGTGTTTGAATTGTAGGAGTTTCAACATTTTGAATAATTTTGTAGCCTTTCTGTCCTAATTTTGATTGAATACTGGACATTGTAAAGTCAATTACTTCACGGTAGATGCACTTGTAAAATTCTTTTGCTGAATTTGGGTAGATGGGTCACCTGTTCCTATTTGCATTTTCTTGGAAACTTATCTCCTCTTTGTAAGCTCAAGCATTCCAACTATCTCCAACTTTAAAATATGTAGCTTTCATCTGATTGGATGGAGTGAAGTGAATTAAGTGTTGTTTTAATAAGAGATTGGCCTTTTGTTGCTGAGATGTCCAGTCCTTTCAGAGTTTTGGACAGAATGAAAAGTCCTAAACATGGCAGTCAACCTAGGTCAACACCAAAGAGGAAGTTAAAACTTTTCCATTTGAGCTGCTGTGCCACCAATTCAAGCTCCCATTTCACAATCTCTCATTGTATCCTTTGCATCCTCCCAAAGTTGTACACAGTGCCAGGTCCTTCTCTGAAATGGAAGCCAATGCTTTTGCATGGAGAGTCCATCTCATTGGGCAGAGGACACGGATGCCTGGAGACGCACTTAACACTTCATATTTTATGTTCTGAAATATAGCAGCTCATTTGGGTGATTTCTTTAATTTCATAAGCCATTTCAAAATGATCTCTTAGGATAATATTTTTAATAATGTTCTGAGCATGCCAAATTCAAAACATGCTCACAGCAATGAAAATAAGCAGCTCATTGGTTCTCCTGTGGCAATCTGCTAACACCTGATACTAAGGCTGCCATGTTAGTGACACCAAGATAGCTTTGTCTGCCACAGTTGTTGATCCTCAGATTTGGACAATAATTTATCTTTAATTACTGATACTATTTCCTCCGCTGATATATAGGCTATATTATACAATCCAATTAATTCTTCATGAATATTCATGTCATCATCTACATATCACAGGCATAAAACCATTTGCTCTCTGTTGGAGAAGTCTGTTGTTTCATTTACCACCATTGTATTTCATCTTCCAGAAATTTCCTCAAACATCCCTCACATTTCTAAGAGCTGTGATTTCTAGTATCTCATTTTTGAATAACTGGACTAGTGAATTTGTCTTGACTCTTTTCAGCCATTTTGGAATATCAGGATCATATTCTGCCTTCAAAACAGAGCGGTTGAATAAAGTTACAGTCAAATTCTCCATTGAAGGGCATATTTTCAACTTGTTCAGTATAATGGCAAGTCTTTCGTAAGATAGCACATTCTATTTAGTATTTTCACATGCTACTTACTCTTTTCATTAGGATCTTCCTCTTCTCTTCTTTCTTCTGAGAATACTGAAATCTTAGCATGTCACCAACTAACTTTCTGGTGTTTTGACAAATATCAGCTTTTTCATGGCAACACAAAGAAGCTTGTTGCCTCTCAAATTTGTCTTGAGTCTTTCCCCATAAGAGAATCCAGATAGTGTGGAAACTTTATCTGTGTATTTAGTCCAGAGGTGAAAGTAAGCCGGTATGGATCAGTACGGCGTACTGGCAAAAGCCAGTGTGCTGTACCAGACCGACTTTCCCAGGCCGGCGATTTAAAGGGCCTGGGGGTCCTGGCAGCGGATATCTTGTGATATCTTATGATCCAAGGTTACTCCTGGTTAGCTGCTTATGCTAAGGCTTTTGAGGCCTTATGCCTCAATTAGTTTAGCTAAGTTATTGTTTTCAAGGTCTTGAGGCTTGTAGGCTTATTACGTTATGGTCTTAAATGCAAAGTAATGCACATTGGAAAACAATCCCAACTATACATATAAAATGATGGGGTCTATATTAGCTGTTACCACTCAAGAAAGATATTGGAGTCATTGTGGATCATCCACTTAATGTGCAGCAGCAGTCAAAAACTCAGTGGCAGTCAAAAAAGCAAACAGAATGTTGGGAATCATTTAAAAAGGGATAGATAACAAAATAGAAAATATCATATTGCCTCTCTATAAATACATGGTACACCCACATCTTGAATATTGGGTGCTGATGTGGTCACCCCATCTCAAAAAAAGCTATATTAGAAATGGAAAAGGTTCAGAAAAGGGCAACCAAAATGTTTAGGGTTATGGAACAGCTTCCATATGAGGAGAGATTAATAAGACTGGGACTTTTAGCTTGGAAAAGAGATGACTGAGGGGGGATATGATAGAGGTCTATAAAATCATGACTGATGTGGAGAAAGCAAAGAAGGAAGTATTATTTACTCCTTCTCATAACACAAGAACTAGGGGTCACCAAATGAAATCAATAGGCAGCAGGTTTAAAACAAACAAAAGGAAGTATTTCTTCACACAACATAGAGTCAACCTGTGGAACTCTTTGCCAGAGGATATTGCAAAGGCCAAGACTACAACAGGGTTAAAAAAAGAACTAGATAAATTCATGGAGGATAGGTCCATCAATGGCCATTAGCCAGGATGGGTAGGGATGGTGTCCCTAGCCTCAGTTTGCCAGAAGCTGAGAATGGGCAACAGGAGATGGATCACTTGATTACCTGTGCTGTTCATTTCCTCTGAAACACCTGGCATTGTTCACTGTTGGAAGACAGGATACTGGACTAAATGGACCTTTGGTTTGATCAAGTATGGCCGTTCTTATGTTCTAACTTATACATATGCCTTACCAAGCAAATAAACTACATGTTGTCCAGTATCAAAATACTTGCTTGACATAAAGGTGACCATTAATAGTCACCATTTCTCTACAACCACCCACCCATTTTATTCTCTACCTAATTGTTTTTTGACACACGGGTCACATTCTGACCAAAGACCAATGTCTCCAAGCTGGTAATTGATAAGACAAGCCTGATAGTTGCATGCCTGAGAGTCCCACATTGCACACAGTTGGCCACAAGACTTTTGTATGTAGTAGGTATCATTTCTTATTTGTCTGAAAAGCAAAAGGGTAGTTAGTTATGGCATTATCATCAAGTACAATATATGTGCTTTGCTCACAGTGGGATCCAAGATTAAAAAGAGCTATGTCTTGTAAACCAGCTTCATTGTTCAGCAGCTTCTAAGGGAGAGAAAGAGAAATATAAGGAGTTCTTGGTGATCACATTTAGGTCAATGCACAGATTAATATTTAATCAATCATTAACAAGTCTGCATTTGCCAACACAATTACTAATTATGTCCCACTCTAACTCTTAATTCTTTCTCATGAGAATTTGTAAATGTCTTATATGCTTTGGGACGGGTCTGAAATTTATTTGCCATCTAAGTATTCTGATAAATGAACAGTTCTGTTTTATCAGGAAGGTTATGGAAGCAACAATTGCCAAAGGGAAAATGAGATTTTTAGCACAGACCTCTGGTTCTTTTAGGCTTTCCTATGCCAGAACAATTACTTCCCTGACTGTTAACTTCATTTTTCTAGAGGCCCATTATGTCTGAATACATAAAAGCAATGAAGCAGCGCACACCCATCTCTCTCTGCTCTCAGCTCCATTACTGCAGGGTTTTGAACAGCTTGACCCATGAACTCCATGGGTAATGTCACAGTAGGACCCCTCAGCAGGATGAAGTATACTAACATAACCTTGTCCAAAGGTTTGAAGGTATCCAACTACAGAATATGAATATATGTTATTCACTGTATTCTGATATTCAGAAGCTGTTAAACATGTCAAATGTCCCCCCAAATCACTTGAGACACAGTCAAGTTAAAAACACAAACAGGCTTTTTAACTTCATTTTTGCTTGTTAACAACAGCTGAAAATGAAATGTTGCCATATTCCTTTCTCTTTATCCAATGCTGCAACTGCTAAAAATTATTATATGGACAAAGAGGGCAAATTGAGAGATTTGCTTCTCTCATTATGCCCTGAACTCCTCTGGAAGGGGATGTGCACTCTTTCCTAAGGGAAGAGTGCCTGGTGCCTGATAGAACTGGAATGCTTTTATCTATTCAGAGACATAAGAACATTTATTTGATATGGGAATTATGACAGTGCGAATAAAATTATTACTACAAGTCCACCATTTCCTATGGTCTCTTGGCCCAATTTTGTGGTCCTTATCTGTGGTGAGTAGTGTGAGCGGGTGCCTGGGATGGACCATACTGAAAATGCCACACTCAGGGCAGATTACAAGAAACAGGGTAGACAATCCCCCGCAAACTGGCGGTTTATTCTATAGTTAGATTCACCAAGCCAGTATCAAAAGAGCTTCTGTAGCACCACACTGGTTAACAAGAACCCAAACTGTCCCCTTAAGGCATTCCAGCCCTTGGCTCCCATCCAGACAAACTGGTCTAATAGAGTGAGAGGTTACTGAAAACTCAATTCACCATATATGAGGTTCTATTAATTCCAAAAGATCAGACACTTACCCCCAGGTCAATATGTATTTCAGATCTTACCCAAATAGCATGCTGGCAGCCAGTTCTTAGTTCATTGTAGTTAACTAAAGACTTTACTAATAAAAGAAAAGAAGAGATTTATTGAATGGTTAAAGAATCATATACATACAAGTGATTTTCAGTGTTCATAGGTCAGGATCAGAGCAGTGATGGAATAGACTGCTGGCTTGCAAAAGTCTCTCTGCTAACTTCCAAAAGATTGCAAAGTCCTCAGTCCATAGTTCAAAATACTCCTTTTAGTTGTAAATCCACAGTCCAGAGAATTGGAGCCAGGGCCGGCTCCAGGCACTAGCGTTCCAAGCAGGTGCTTGGGCTGCAGTTCGAAAGGGGCGACAGTTCCTCTGCCTGCCGAGGTGGCAAATCGGCAACAGCTTCTTCCTTTTGCCATCCGCAGAGGCAGTTTTTTTCACTGTTTGTGGTGGCAAAAACTGTAGAGCCAGCCCTGACTGGAGCAGGAATGAAGCAACATGGAGCTGTCTCAGGTGTCTTTTACATCTTCTGCCATGTGCATAGAAATTTACTGTCCCAAACAAAGCCCTCAGCCCCTGTGTGATGGAAAGTTACTGACAAAGATGGAATCCTAGGTCACATCTCCATATCACATGCCCTTACATGTGTTGCTGATTCACAAGAGTGGCTCCTTGCTGTCTGAAGCATCTCCAGGAAGAGACATCTGGATAGCTGATTTTTCTTAATGGCCCATCAAGCTTCAATAGTCCATGAACAACTGAATGGTTCATCACAACTGGGCTGGCTAGACTGGATGCAAAACTATCTTGTGGTCGTCACCCAAGAACAAACACATGTTTGAGATACAAATACATAGCAAATATCTCTGCAGGTAGAGCCTCTGTTGTTCTCCTCCTCGACAGTAGGAGAAGGAGTATTATTACAGTAATACGGGAGTAGTAATACAGTAGTATTCCTAAAGTAGGCTCTGTGATCTCCCTCCCCACCACCAACAAGAACAGACTTGGAGAAGGCTTGTTCTTTTCACTGTAGATCTGGTCTCCAAGGTGCAATAGGATGGGTCACTTGCCCAACAGGTGGGTGTTCTCTGTGGTTCTTTTATGCTCCTTGGAACGCAGTGACAATAAACCTTTTCCCTTTGTTGGGGTTGGAGAGAGGTCGGGTTGCCAGTCCTGCTACTAACGGAATAGTTTCGGAAAGCAGCATAGCAGGTTTAGTTCCTTGTTTCAAGGATAGTTGCTTTTTTCTTGCCTACTTATCCTCTATTGAGGGGACCACTAGCTAACTAGCTAGCTTTCTTGTTCCTCCCCATGTTTGTCTGAGTGGCCATGCCAGTGGCATTTCTTTTATCTCTTTCTCACCATAAATAGGGAAGTCTAGTGGCAGTGGCCTCCACTCACAGCCCGTCGGCCCACTCACCAAATACCTGCCTCAGGGGCTCACACTGGCTGGGAAAGGAGCCACATTCATGCACATGTGAGTGAACAAACATTCAAAAGTGTTGGGGTTGTGTTGGGTCTGTCAGGTCCTCTTCAGGAGAGAAATAGTGAATTGTCATAAATGGAACCGTGGATATTTCAGCTTGTTGAGAAGGTTACAGTTTAATCAGCGTTTTCATTCTAAACTGTATTACTGTCTTCGTCTAACAGTACCAACAGAGGAAGATTTCTTATAATAGATGGCTCTTAGCCGGCTGAAAGTCAGAATTTCCATCCTGCAGGAAAATTTGAAATTCTGAAAAAAATTAGTTCCATTTCAGAACAAAAAGTAGATTTTTTTGTGGAAAGGAAAATCCATAATAAATTCATTTTGAACTAATCAAAAGGTTTCATTTCAAAATGAAATTGACCCTGGGAGCTGAAGCTGTGAGGCTTCTGGCTCAGCCATGGCTCCCAGCTCCCTGTCAGTCCACTAGGGTTGACAGGACCTTAGAAGCCCTGGTAGTCAGGAGCCTTTTAGCTTGGGAGTTGGGGCTCCCAGCTCTGTGCCAAGGACCCTAGAAGCGCTGAGAACCCCCAGGGTTTCCAGGCTGCTAGCTCTGAGGCAGGGAGCATTTAAGCTCTGGAATCCCAACCGTGGGACTGCCCACATAGCGAGGCTGCTCTGGAGATGCAGACCCTGGGAACCTGGGGCTTACCAGCAGCCCAGCAGGTGAGCTAGCAGGAAACCAGGCAGGTTTCTAAGGGAACTTTGCTTGTAGCTTGTCAAAGCTGATACATGCTTCTGCAAAACATGGTGGGTTTGATGCATCAGCATTTTCTGATTAAATCCTGTTTTGCTAGAAATGTTATGCCCAGCTTTACTTTTCAGTCTAGCAAACACGAGGCTAAACAAGATCCAGTGGCTTGAAGGTAAAGCTAGAAGAATTCAGACGAGAAACCAAGTACAGTTTTTTTAAACAGAGAAGGTAAGTAACCATTGGAACAACTGACCTTGGGATATGAGTAGTAGATTCTCCATTGCTTGAGATCTGTAAATCAAGATTGGCAATGTTCCAAAGGATATGTTCTAGCTCAATCAAAATTGTTGCAGGAATTACTGGGTGAAACGCTCATCTGTGTGATGCACAGATCTATGGATCTATGAATCTATTCAGGTTTTATTCACCCAACTTCAAAAATCAGCCTGGGAGGAAATGTGGATCTCCCAGGTCTTGCACTCTTATTCTTTAAAGGGTTCCTCTTCCACTTCTTTAAAGGAGCCCCATCCTGAAGACTTTACTCATGCATAACTCCCATTGAAATCAGTGGGCATTTTGGACGAGTAAGATCTGTAAATGCAGCCCCTATCATTAGTGTCAGTCCAGCCTACATTGGATGAGGCTGTAAACAAACATCTAGAAGCTGCAAAGTGCCTGTCTCGGGTTCATTCACTGCTTGTGGCACCTTCTCCTGGCAATCCTTGGGATTAGCTCTGGCCACGTGTTGCACTCTCCCCTTCTGGTGTTTCTTCTATCGTCCTCTCTTTCTGCTGACCCCCTCTTGCTCTAGGAACTGCAGCTTCCTCTTTGTGACTTAGCCCTCTGGCCAGGTCTCTCCAGAGTTCCCCCTTCCGGGGTGGGAAAGTCTCTCTTCACAAACAGGCTGAGGCAGTCTTCCTACTCACTGCCCTGCCGGTGCCACTTCGTCAGTGGCTGGTAGGGAGACCCAGGCCCAGGTTCAGGGGCCCTCCCATTGGCAGCCAAGGTTTGACCTACCCCATACCTTGCTGCTTTTCCCCTCAGTCTTGTCTACTTCTCTGGCTCTCCCAGCCACAATCCCTCCCCTCCCAGGGAGTAACTGTAGGCTTTGTGCCTCCTGCCCCCGACACACTTCCCTTCTCCCAGGTAGTGACTGGAGATTCCTTCCCTCCAGCCCCTTCTGTGGCAACTTCCTGGCTTATTTAGGCCCCTCCAGCTGAGTCTGCTTCCAATCAATTCCCTGCTCCCTGACTTCTCCTCCACATGCAGCCGGTGGAGTTAATTGGCCTGATTGGCCATTTTAACCCCTTCGAGTCCTGTGTGCGGTGGAGGTTTATAGGGTGGGGGTAAGGTTTATAGTGGGGAGGTTTAGGTTGGATATTAGGAGAAACTTTTTCACTAGGAGGGTGGTGAAACACTGGAATGCGTTACTTAGGGAGGTGGTAGAATCTCCTTCCTTAGAAGTTTTTAAGGTCAGGCTTGACAAAGCCCTGGCTGGGATGATTTAATTGGGGATTGGTCCTGCTTTGAGCAGGGGGTTGGACTAGATGACCTCCTGAGGTCCCTTCCAACCCTGATATTCTATGATTCTATGCTGGACTAAGGGATGGAATTTGGGCACCTAACTCCCTTGGGCTCCATTGTCCACCACATGCACAATGCGTATGAATGATCCCATTTAAAAGATGCAGATTTCCTCTGGTGTTTGACACAGAGATTGTGGGAAGTCATGGAACAGCAAGTCTGCTTACAATTTACAAAAGGCGATGGCTGCCTGCCAAGTAACTGGAATGCAGTTTCACAGGCATACATAACCCTACACAGCTTTGGGAGCAGTTTGAAAACAGCCCTTCAAATCAAGAACTATAACTGACCCCTCATATCAGAGGGTTTGTTTTAGTTAAGTTTTAACGGAACACAAAATATCATTTTGTAACTTTCTTCGTCAATTTAACTCCATAAGCAATGTCAACGGTCAGCACTAAGTGAGATGAGTTTTAAGCCCATATTATTATTCAGGCCACGAGCAGAAGTTGCTGGACAGAAATCTATGGAAGGATATAAAAACCATTCTTGCTGAACTGGAGCATTTAAGGAACCATTCAAGTCAACTGAATATGTAAATCTTTAGCTTGTCCGGCACTGCCGCAAGTTTAAATGCCATAGACCTCGTATGGAAAAAAATAATGACGGAGATTCTTGAGTGCAGCTTGTAGCTTTACATTAGAAACTGAGTAGGCTCAAAGGGAATCAAGTTAGGACTAATGTCTACTACAGCAACAGATTTATCACACGCCGGTAAAAATCAGCCCTCCATTACAGCCACAGAATGGGTCTACTGCACCTGCTGCAAAAGATAACCTTGCACGTCTGCACATATATTGTAGCCATACAACCATTGGTCACAATTCCTGTTCTCTCTGATATTCTTACATTGAAAACACCCACCTTCATTGTCCCATATGCAGTGGTTGAGATTAAAAAGTCAGCATTCACAAGGTTACTACACAATCTGAGATACCTTAGTTTGCTATTCTAGGCACAGGGAAAAATCACTAACCACTAACATGACCATTGCATCCTCATTCCATACAAGATTGTAACTTATTTGGGGGACCGCTTCCTGGAAAAAAATAAACATTATTCAGTTCTTTCCTATGTCCTACTAGAGGAATCTATCATTTATGTAGAACTCAAAAATGTGACGGACCGTGACAAATTTCCCAGTGAATTCCTCTTGTTTTAAGCAATCAAGT
The DNA here is from genome assembly GCF_965140295.1 of Lepidochelys olivacea. NCBI lineage: Eukaryota > Metazoa > Chordata > Testudines > Cheloniidae > Lepidochelys > Lepidochelys olivacea. The sequence continues at coordinate 29,379,157 of NC_140415.1, forward strand.
TGTGATACTAACTGTATTCCATGTGTTATACCTGTATTTTCATAATACAAATTTAGGAACAAACAAAAAGATGTTCTGGTGAAGCTACTGCATTCACTGTAGGCTCTTACACTTCGTTTGGAAAATACTTTACCCTTCTTTCCTACATTAGTGATGCTCAGGTAGGTTTTCTCTGTGCAACAGTGAAACTTCTGTACCGGGACAGCTACCCTTTTGCCAATCTCTAGGTCTTAGAATCCATTGTTATCTTGATGGATCTTTTCCTATGTGCCACCTATCCAGGTGTTCTCCCTTGTGCCCAACTATAATGTAGGCCCCTGGGCACTGATCCATCAAATCAGACATTTATCTGGAGCTTACAATGACAAAGTAAATGAAGCTTCTTCTGCTACTGACTGGGAAGTAACTGCCTCTCTAGTTACTTAATATAAAATTATTACAAAGAAAGTGTTTCTTCCAAAAAAGAAGAGAGAGACCTGTCACAGAAAACAATAAAACTGAGCATTGTGTGGCAATTGTTGAGAAAGGAAGGAAGGTCTTGTGATTAAAGCACAGCACTGGAACTCAGCATGACTGGGGTGAAATCCTGACTCTACTGAAGTCAGTGGCAGAACTCCCAAAGGCCTCAAAAGGCCAGGATTTCACCTTTGGATTCTATACGTAGCTCTTCTCCTAACTTCCTCTGTATCTCCAGGCAAGTCGCTTAACCTCTCTGTGCTTTAATGTTCCTATCGGTAAAATGGACTCAACTACCATTACACAGATCAGAAAGAGAGGGTGAGGCTTAATTAACAAATCTTTGTAAAGCACTTTGAGATTCTGAGATGGCAGGTGCTAGACAAGTGCAAGTCTAGCAGTGTCTGAGCTCCTAAATATTTTAGAAATGCAAGAAAATAAATGAGGCAGATGGGTTGTTATCACATAAAGCGTGAAAAATAATCACAACAAAAATGCAAGTTGGGATTTTGCTTAAAAAATGTCCGGGGTGAGATTTACATATTAAAAGGGCAGCTTTAAGATTAAAAAGCCAGGAACATCAGCAGCAGATCCTTACCCCCTATAGAGAGTCCAGGAGATAGGGGTAGAGTCTGAAAGAAAGCACAAAGCTCTTTTAAAAAAAGATCACTGGATCTGTGATCACGCTGAGAGCCAACCAGCCTTAGTAATAATAGGTAATCCGTGGAAAGTCTTGAGAATATGGAGATACTTCGGACAAACTGGAAACAGACAAGGTCAAGATATGTTAGTATTTATTTTTTATAGTATTTATTTTATTATAAATTTTTAACACCACAACAAAATATTTTGGTTTATTTTGGCATAGGATTCCTCACTTCTTTCCCCTAGGGTTCTACGTAGCCACTACTGGCTTAGTGGTTGTTGAGGTTCCACAGCTCCCCTGCTCTTAGGAGCTAGTACCTCCTTGGGTGCAAAACTGCCATGCCATGTTTAGTCTTAGTGGCCACCAAAACATGCCTCTGTTCCTGGATGAAGTCTGGACCTTGGCCCAGCCGAATGGCCAGATATAGGAGCAATACTGCATGATGCATCAGAGTTGCAATAAAATGGTGAGAACTGGCAAGTCTCATGATGTTAGTTGGTTTTCTCAAAGCTTCAGCTCACGGAATCAAGTGATTACGTTAGACACTCAGCTCTTTCTGTTTTGAAAGCAAGTTTCTAGCTCTCCTGGGTGGAAAGGAAAGCTTGAGGCTGTGAATCTTAGAGGCTAAAAAACTGCAAAAACCCCAGAAGACAAATAAAGAGAACCCCACATTTATTTAAAAAAGTACCTGACTGTTCAGTCAATCTCATGATTTTGGGGAGGCCTGATTCATGATTTTGGAATGACTGCACCTGGCAGTGCTGTATACTGCTCATTGCATTGTTTAAGGTCTTCAGTACTGGGGGTAGTGTCTCTCTGTTTGACGGACCATCATTAAAGAAAATGTAAAGGTGCTGGGCCACCCAGAGTCCCCTTCATGTCTGAGAACTCCAGAACGGAGCTCAGCCAGTGAGAAGACAGGGACAGAGGAGACAGCCCTCTACCATCAACAAATCAGGATTGGGGAGGGCAGAGTCCCAAAAACTAGGGCAGAGGACCCAAACATCATAGGGGTTAAGGGGCAGAATCCCCCTCCCCACCACTAATCTAAAGCTGTTGATAGTAGGAAAGACCCTCAGTCCCAAAGCACAAGGTAATTTTGAACAGATAATATGCCAATTGCCATCCCTCCCTCCAGGAGCAACACAAGGATGTTGCTGCAGCCAATGGGAGTAATTCTTGCAGCCCAACAGGGGTGCTCACATGCAAGGTGGAGAGAGAGACAAAGGTAAAATCAGGCGTAGTAGGGTGTAGGAGGTAGAGGGCTCATTTACATGAGATCCTTACTAACCTATGAGCAAGTCTGTAAATCCCAGCCACAGAGCTCTGGGGCTTTTTGCTGTTTTGATTTATTTGGGTAGTCAGCCAATCTTTCCTCAGGAGAGGCTGTCCTATGTTTCATGGCCTGAAGCATAAGGCCAAGTATATTTTTGGCTGCATAAGGCCCGAACACATTAATTCAAACAGTTCCCCTGATGCAGTACTTCTATTTTCATGCCGGCACATTTAATTGCTCCCAGTGCACAGAGACTGACTGTCCTTTTTCTGCTTGTAGATTCCATTTGGATGCAATAAAGCTGGCTCTCAACCTTTGGACATTGGTAGGGTATCAGGCAGAAGCACTGTGACTGTGACTCTGTGAACAGACAGGTTTCAGTTTTAGTTGCAAATACCAGCAGGTGTGTACGTGCGTGCATGTATTTTAAAGTCTGGCAACATTTAAAAGAACTAGAAAGAGATAAGGAAATTGCAGGTTGGCAGTATGACAATTCCAGACAGCCTTGGATATTAGTGTAGTGAGAATAGACACAACAGAAGTTTTAAGCATGTATTTTAACAACATTGATCCATTCAAGAGCAAGTAAAATGTTAACCTAGCTGATCCATTTGTTTGTCAGGCCAGTTTCTATCTGCCCATGGATGTTTTGAACAAAGACATTATGGTGACTGTATACTTCCAATTACTTTCAAATGCAGCAATGCTGTGAAATGGATGCTTAAAACTTCTGTTGTGTCTGCTCATATTTCATTAAACCTCCTTCTGTGTATCCTAGGCTCTCCGCTACTAGCATGTGGGTGACTGTGATTTCATTACTCATTTTTAACAGGAACGTCTTCTAATTTCTGACATTTTATCCCAGAAATTTTCCATCTAAGAAAATAGTTCTCCCTTTCCTCACTTAAAAATGTAAAATTTTATTTATTCCCATTTTATTTGTTTCCATATATTATTCACATATCTTCTGTCTCCGCAGTGATTCCCAACGCTCACCCTCAAGAATACCAAAGCTGGCCTCCATCCTATGTCTATTTTATGCTCATTGGAACATGTGTGGGTAACCATCATGAAGGTTAAGTTACAGCTACTATTCAAAAACTAGTGGAATGAGAGAGCTGCACTATCATGAAGGCATAATACATTCTTAAGGATTTTAACCAAAATAATCTGTTTTAATGTCTCTACTGCATAGACAAGCCAAACTGGTTTGGAAATGTTTAGGTACAAAAGGTTTGAATATTAGAGTATCTACCTATCTCTGGAAAGCGAGAGGGTTTTTGTGCCTATCCACAACCAACCTATTACCCCAAATCAGTTTGAGATGTTCAGCCAAACCTATTCTGTATGAATTTATAGTGAGGAAATGATGGGCTGTCATGTTCTCATTGGACTTCTCCATAGTTTGCTTCTGTGATCTTACTGAATGTTATTCTTTTACAAACAAGCTGCCCTCTCTGCCCTTTATGCTATCCAGAATGTGAGGTTTTCCTCTTTACTCCATCTTCTTCATATTTCTTCCTTCTCTCTGCCCCCACCCAGATCTCTTCCCCTTCCCTCATCTCTCAGTACCCTCAACCTTGCTTGGCGATCTTCCTCACTATATACACATCACTTCTCGGCTGGCCCTGAATTTCTAAGGTTCAGCTTCTCTATGGGTGCATCTACACTGCAACTGGAGGTGTGATTGCAGCTTGTGTAGGCATACCCAAGCGTCGATCTAGCTAGTGTGGCTAGAAGCAGCAGGGAAGATGTGGTGGCAGAGTGTGGTGTGGGCTAGGAATGCACGTAGTGGGAACAGGGTTCTGGGCAGGCTTGTACAACCCATGGTGCTCTGTCCTCACAACTATTTTTAGAGACACTAGCTAGATTAAAGTATGCTACTCGAGCTGGACTCACACCTCCGACTACAAAGCAGATATACCCTAAGATACAATGGACCAGTCCAGAGGCACCAACTTCGCCAATTCCTAGGAGGTGCTCGACCCCCGCTCCACCTCAGGCCCTGCCCACACTCCACCCCTTCCCCCAAGCCCCCACCCTGCTTCTTCCCGCCCCTGCTCAGCCCTCGCTCCACCTCCTCCTACCCCTGCTCCTCCTCCATCCCCCCCAGCACCTCCTGCCTGCTGCTATCAGCTGTTCAGCAGCGGGCAGGAGGTGCTGGGAGGGAGAGAGAGGGGCTGATCAGTGGCGCTTGCCAGTGGGCAGGAGGTCTGGGGGGAGACGGGGGAGGAGCTGATCCACAGGGCTGCCAGTGGGTGCTGAGCACCCACTATTTTTTTCCCAGTGGGTGTTCCAGCCCCCGAGCACCCTCAGAGTTGGAGTCTATGGACCAGACTCCAATTTCTTTTACAAGACTGTAAATCCAAAGTAACTACATCACAAATAATGAAATTACTCTTCATTTACATCAGTGGGACTGAGACCAGATTTTGGCTCAACAATTTTCATTCCCCCTGATACTTCTGTTCCCTCACCCAACCCCAAACTCTCACTGACACGCTGCCATTTTGTGTTCAGATTGGAAAGGGCAGCCTCAAATCTGCCATGTGGGAAGAAGAGTTCCCAGCTGATTTCTGAACAGTTGCATTCCTTCGTCCGGAGACACGTGACTCTCCAGAGAAGACATACAAATGTATGTGATTTTTAATTTTGAAAATCTGGAACTTTAGTAGCAGCGAGTAAAGCCCAATTAAGCATTGCCTTGGATTTATTGAGCCTTACAGTGGAAACAAACACTTTTTGATTAAATTTGTTTCTCTTCCAACCTTCTCCCCACTTCTTCACTCTCTCATTCTGGGCTGGGCCTCTAAGCGGTGCAGCCCACAGTTTATAGGTCAGGGGGTAAGGGGTACTGTGGGCACTTTAAGACACCTTTGTGTCCTTCTGTTCTTGGGCTACTCTGAGGAGTGGAGAGGGGCCTTTAGGAACTTATACAGTCATGGGGGCCTGACTAAATTATAGAAGCCTCCCTGGGGCTGCCCTCTGAGCTGCAGGGATGCCTAGAACCCCTGCAGAGCTGCATGCTACAGCCTCACTGCTGACACACACAGCATGGCCTCTAGAATGTCCCCTCGGCAGGGGGTTGCAAGAGGGTCTGCAGGAGGCAGCTTCCCAGCTATCCTTCCCCTCCCGTAGCCAGATATGGGACTTTGGAGTCTCTTTTATGCCACTCCGGCTCTTTGACCCTGCATAAAGGGGCCGGAGCACCCGGTTTCTGAAAGTGAGTGGAGGAATGAATGTGGCTGTCGCCCATCCCTTTCCTGGCAAGGCTTCTCTGTGTGCTGTGTCAGCCAACAAACATTTCACAAATTTACTGGAAAATCACTACTGCTCTCGCCCTGTTACTCAGTAAATAGCAGAGTTGCACAATAATGTTTGTACACTAATCCTCAAAGGGATTTCACAACAAACTGTGTCTCTGTTCGTTAAAGCTCTTAATAAATGTGGATTTCTCGTACATTATTTTTAAATTATACCATTAAGAAACCATTATGTAAAACAACAATACAGTCATGACTAAGAGATACATTGCTGCCTAACCCTATGCTACTCAGTAGTACAGTGATTTAATGTAGCTATTCTGAAAGATTATATAATATGGCTTATACGGCATGAAACACAACACTAGAGGTTATGCTGTCATAAGAACAGAGGATCATATCGGTGGCTTAATTTCCATTATTAAAGCTACAGGTATGAAGTGCCTTAAAAGGTCAAGTTCCTGTAGGTCATCTTGTACCCCTGTTTAGTGACCAATGGGAAAGGAATTTGGTGATCTCAGTTTAAGGTGCACACACCGCCCCCCCCAATCAACATAAATTACACTGAGCCAGATTCTGATCTTAGTTCCACATAAGTAAATCCAGAGTAACTCTACTGATTACCAAACCTCAAAAGTATGGAATAAGGCAAGCAAAGCCAAGACAGTTACTCTGAATTACACTGGGCCGACAGAACGGGGCTCACTGTGTTTATGATGTACTGAAGTATCGCTGTTTTTAAATGCAAACACACAGTAGTTACAAAAGTTTTCATTGATAAGAACCAGGGGCTGGATTCCCTTTGCCCTGCAACTTGTGTAGCCATTCACAACTATGCAGAATGAGTGTAAAATAATCAGAAGGGTAATGTTTTACTCCCACTTTGCACTGGCTTAAATGACCACACAAGTTGCAGTGAACAGAGAATTAAGCCCTAAATGTCTAGGTTATATGGCACCCTTCATTGCGTACCTGACCACCACTGGAAAGGAGTTAATTTGCTAACCTTCTATTGCTGGAGACCCGGACTCATACCTAGTTTAGGGATCCAGGAAAATAAACGTGGCCAAATTTAGCTTTGGAGTAAGCAGCTACATCTCCTGTTGGTGTTAAGGGACTTACCTCATTGGTCCTTCGTGATGTTTGGATACAAGGTGCTGTGTAAACAATAAATACTTACAGTTTCTAAATCATTTGACCCATCTGCAATATTCAGAGACTTGTAGTCTTTAATTACACAGGAGCAGATCCTGTTCCTCATCTGTCTCCTTTGTTGTGGCAGCACAAAGGGGATAGAAACCTGACTCAGCTGGGGAGTCCCTTTGTATGGGGTGCGGGGGGTGGGGGCAGGTGTCCCCAAATGGCATACAGCTGGTGTGGCAGCTCTACACCCCTTTCAAGTGTGGGAAGTGCTGAGGAACAGACCTGCAGCTGCGCTAATTCATGCCAGGAACAGAAAGCTACCTGTGCCTCCCTGCTCTTCTCATCTAGGAGTAGCTCAGATACACCTTAGAATGTGGACCAGAATGACTGTGAATCTCACTCCTAGAGCAGTGACGTGGAGGTCAAACTTTGGATTCAGAGTTTAAGATCTCAATAAAGCACAGTCATACCTGAACACTTTTCCCAGTCGTAGCATGTGTCATATCCACAGAGCTCTTTCTTTGAGCTACTTGTTGAAAGCTTTGCCCTTTCAATGGCCCAGTTCAGGTTGGTGTCACCATGACAGGGGCCAGAATGCAAGAAATGGAGCGGCTGCTCATTCAGGCATTTTTCAGCTAAATACTGACAGCTGGGCTTTGTAGAGGGACTTTCAGAAATGGCATGTAGTACACAGACATCTTCAGAGTAGTGGCTGCCAAGAGACAAAAACAAAAATGTTACAGGAGACTGGAGAAAATGAAGGAGGCACACGTCAAACCCTAGACATTCCAGCAGCATTGACATTGCTCCTGTGCAGTTAAATCAGGGCCAACATTATAACAAACAGCTGCATGTCTATCTTAGGTACTTATACAGCCCCCTATACCATGGTATCCGAGTACATCATAGTCTTTGATGTAGTTACTCCCACAATACTCCTGTGAGGTAGGGAAGTGCTAGTCTCCCCATTTTACAGATGGGAAACTGAGGCACAGACAGACTTGGCTCAAGATCACACAAGATGTCTGTGGCAGAGCAGGAATTAAACCCATGTCTCCCATGGCCCTACCTAATGTTCTAACACTGCACAATCCTTCCTCTCCTAAGTGTCTCCATGCCAGTCCCCACACTGACATCCTTATTATATCTTGCAAATAATTAGATGCTAAAAATTCTTCAGGATAACAATTTTTTCCCTTGGCTCCTCAGGGGCCTGAGCAGCTATTGTGTAAACAGACAGTGTTTCTTTCTAAAACTAAATCAGCAGTGTTCTTGGCTTACTTTAAGCCTGGTGCTCTTCTGTGCTTTTTGTGGTATGGTGATGTTCCAAAAATTAAAATTTAGGTCTAGAGTTCAGGAGAATCCATTTTTCCCCCCATTTCTTTTCTAAAGTGACTTGCTCTCCACACCATCATTCTCTGATTTGTGATTCCTCTTTGGAACTGGTCGAGGTTCCCTGTTCCTGTGTGTCCTCTCTTCCTACAGTTATTGATTTCTGGGATAGCAGCACAAGTGATTTCCTCCAAATGCAAACAAATGCGACATCAGAGTAGGTTAAAAAAGGGCCAGTAAGTAAAAAACTCCTGTGACCGAACACATCTGTTTAACAAAGTTCGAGGTTGTTGTTGGTTTTTTTAGCCAGTTAGAATAAGCCAAACTGGATAATTAGTTACACTCAAATTAATCAGTCTGGCAGAAGTGAACCATTGTCACTGGATCAGTTTCTCAGCTGGTGAAAATCAGCATCTCTCCCCTGATTTCAGGGGAGCCATGTCAATTCACACCAACTGAGGATTTGACCAAATATGTTTGGGGAAATCCAGAAGGAATACGGGTGTTGTATTCATATAATTGGCCTTAGGAAGATGGGGCAAACTGGTCTGGAAAAAAAACAATCAATCACCAGAAGACCCTTCACTTATCCCTGCAAAAATTCACAGGAGTTCAGCAAGTCTGGCTGCTGATTTCAAACGTGGCACAATCCAGGACTTCCCTGGAGTCTGAGGCCTTCCGTTTATTCTGCCGCACACTCACCTGATGGAAGTCCCAAACACAAGAGGTGTAAAACCCAAGAGCTGACCCAATGGCAACTAACAAAAGCAGACCTGGTGAGACTCCACATGGGTAACGCAGGCTGATAGGAAAACTAGGTGGCTGACCTCTTAGAAGTCAGTGGCTAGAAAGAAGTTAGGTGAGGGGGAGGGAAGAATGGAAGCCTGCAGGTCTAGATGGCAGGGGATGGCACTGTGGCATGCTGACCGCCAGATGCCATTGGTGATCTGCAGAAACAGCTGCTAGCTCATGGATTTCATAGGTGAAAAAATGACTGTATTTTGGACACCGAGTTGTGGCTGTTTTGCTAATGTCTGGAACAGGCTGCAAGAATGCCACAGTTGTTCTCATCCTTAACTTTCCTGTTGTTTCATGTTCACAATGAATCATTCCACCATAGAGCGACTGTGGCTTTATATCCAAATTCTGTATATACCTTACCCACAATCCTGTGCTGGAAACATGCAAACACATTGAGATCCAACCTGTTTTTGTCCTGGGCTGCAGTTACCTCTCGCTTTAGTTTGTTCATCTGAAAAAGACAGAAGAGTATTGTCAGAGCTACTCCCTGAAATAACTGATAAAAAGATTAACAGAAACTAGAAATCTGCCCTCAAAGCTAGAGTGGGCTTCTTTTAATTTAGCTGAACCTTCCATAACAAGAGGTGATGAGTATTGTTCTTCAGTTAGCAGGGACACCTAGGTCTAATTCCAACATCTTAAAAACATTGCAAGTATGAGTAGAAATCAGGCCACACAAAGGTACAGAATTTCAAAAAGCTCAGAACATCAAGGTGAAGGGAGTGGGGTGGGGAGGCCTCTGCAGTCAGCTCCTACACAGAAAACATAAAAGAGCTTTTCCACACCTAGCTGTAAAGGACAGAGTCAGTTCAGCCAAAAGAGTCTTCCCCTGAGCTGAAATATTACCCAAATCATGGTGCCATTTTCCCTTGCTGTTATTATTTATTGGCTTATTTTACAAGACTTACGGCTATTTCTGAATATATTTATTTACATTATTCTCATCATTGTGGTATTTTTGGAGAATTACAGAAATTAACATGCATGACTGTTGCCAACAACTGGCACAAACCAAACTGCCTCAACCCTCTCACCACTGAACAGATAAAGAACACAAAAGCTGCAGTGAACAAGCGCATCTCACAAAAATCCTCAGACTCTGATGGACTGTAGGATAGAGCAAATTCTGAAATGAAAGGCTGTCCACTGAAAACACTCTGCTGCCCATATGCTGGACTTCCCCTCTGGAGAGGCACAGGAAAGGGCATTCCAGTGGAACCCAGCTGGCATGAAAAGCTATAGGCAGTCTCCAAGATGGCCTTGCTTTCAGGTCTTTATAGAAGATAAAATCTTTGAGTTGTACCTAGAAGTTTTCTGGGAACAATTTCAATTCAGAGTATGCAGGTGTCATGCATCTACACTAGTCTGCACTTCCGAAGATGGAGGCAGGAGATTTCTGCCTAGTTCAAGCTGCTTCCAAGTGGGTTCTTAAGTAGATCCCAAGTAAAGAGCACATTATAATGGTGTGGCTTGGTGGTGCTGTGAGCTCCATGGATGGAAGTTGGTTAACCTTGGGGAAGGTTTTGAAAGCTTGTTTCAAGGGCTTTTCTCAAAATGTTCAGGCCATGTCTTGACAAAGGGATAATTAACTTTGGTGAAGCTCACAGACAGGAAAGTTTGAAATTTTTGGCCCAGCTCTGCTGTCTGAGAACCACAACTAGGTACGTGCAATAGTCCTCTCCTGTTTTTCTAAACACTGTAGAGCAAGAAATGCAAGAAGGAAGCATGAACTGAGAAGTAAAGGAAAAGATCCAGTTCATTTAACCACTTACGTTCAGACCTTTGCTACAGCTTCTTTGAAGCCACAGGCAACAGCACCAGTAAGTGCTGATGTTCCTTTGGAATGGAAAGAAACCATTATTCGTGATGGGCTTCCAGTTATATATATAACTTGCCATTTGACATCTTCCATAATTACCATTTGGAGTGGCTCACTCTTAGACCATTCTGCAAGAACAGGATGTGGGCCAGGGTTCGGCTTAACTTTCAGGGCTTTAATTTGATTGGAATCATGTTTGGAAAAAACAAATGCACAACTACTACATGTAGAATAAATAGCTAGGTGTAATACTAGTGAAAAAGGATATTGGAGTTATAGTGGATCACACAGTGAATATGAGCCAACAAGGAAATTCAGGTGTTAAAAAGGTTAATATCATTCTGGGGTGTATTAACAGGAATGTCATATGTAAGATACAGGAGGTAATTGTCCTGCTCTACTTGGTGGTCCCGCTCTACTCCAATGCTTGGAGACTTTAGCTGGAGTTGTGTGTCCAATTTTGGGTGCCATGCTTCAGGAAAAATGTGAACAAACTGGAGAGAGTCCATAGGGGTACAACAGAAATGATAAAATGTTTAGAAAACCTGATCTGTGAAGAAAGGTTAAAGAATTGGGCATGTTTAGTCTTGAGAAAAGACGACTCGGGGGGACATAACAGTTATCAAATATGTTGATGACTATTATAAAGAGGACTGTGATCAGTTGCTCTCCGTTTCCTCTTGAGGTAGGACAAGTAGTAATGGGCTTAATCTGCGGCAAGGGAGATTTAGATTAGATATTAAGAAAAACTTTCTAACTATATGGGTAGTTAAATTCTGGAATTGGCTTCCAAGGGAGACTGTGGAATTGCCATCACTGGACGTTTTTCAGAACAGGTTAGACAAACATCTGTCAGGAATGGTCTAGGTTTACTTGATCCTACCTCAGAGCAAGGGGTGGATTTGATGACTTCTTCCAGCCCTACATTTCTATGTGTCTATAATTACAGGCCTTATTTTTAATCCTTTAAAATGCACTTCTAAATATTAGATGTCACATGAAATACCACCCACATTAAATATTAAGAAGCTCAAGGCTTCTCAGCCTGCAGTGATCTGGGTTGGATGTAAAAGAACATATCTTTATAACAGGGTCAGTGGTGATGACATTCCCTGTTTAAGAAAATAGACAAGTGCCCTTGAAGAGATGGGAGGAGAGTGCTAAACACCTGGCAAAGGAATTTGCCTGGCTGAGAAGAAAAGTTGCTGAGTATGTAAAGAAAATGATGAGCAGTCTGGTGTAGCCAGAGAGACAAAACACAAAGTGCTGCAGAGAAGAACGGTGAACCAGACAGTAAGCAATCAGCTTCATAGCACATTTACTTTCCAGACTAGGCAAGCTCCACAAGAACACTTCTAGGGACAGTTGGGATTAGAGGAGTACCCTAATATATGAAACAGGTCAGACAATACTAATGAAACTATTGCATGGTGCTGGAGACCTTGTAAGCTACAGCCCACTCTCTAATCTCCCTTTGTGAGCAAGCTAATGGAAAAGGAAGCTAAAACAGCTGCCAGTAACCTGTACTCCTCTCAGTCAGGCTTCAGGACAAGGCATGGTATTTAGAGAATGAATTGCTGTGGTGGATGGTCTCCTCTTGTCCCCAGAAGCCGTGGGAGCACACCTTTGTGGCATTTGATACTGGCGATCGCCACATATGCCTGAACTGCCTCCAAAAAGCTGCCAAAAATGGCTCAGGTGCTTCCTCTCATCAAAAGCAGAGGGCCATTATGGATGACTGTTCCTTTACCTCCAAAGCCCGCATGTGCACAGTCTCACAAGGGTGAATCGATCTATATGAAGCTACGGGGAAAGCTGGTAAGATGACACAAGCTGAGGTTTCAGCACTATGCAGGTGACATCCTGTTCTACATTTCCTTTGTGTCAAACATAAATACCACCATCTCCTAGCTTTCACAATGCCTAGGAGGTACTGTTGAAGAAAAAAGGCCATCTGCAGCCTAACAACTTCACTGCTAACAAGTGATAGGTTATAACTCAATCATAAGTATGAACTCTATGTAGGAATAACTGTATGAAATTCTATGGCCTGTGTTACACAGGATGCCAGACCAGATGATTATAACGATCCTTTCTGGCTTTAAAATTTGCCACACATCATAAAACGCTCCACAGTTAGATAAATCTGATGGGGAGAAAACCTGGATTTGTGCTGAAATGGCCCACCTTGATTATCATACACATTGTAAGGAGAGTGATCACTTTAGATAAGCTATTATCAGCAGGAGAGTAGGGTAGGGGGAGAGAAAACCTTTTGTAGTGATAAACACCCATTTTTTCATGGCCTGTGTGTATAAAAAATCTTCTGTATTTTCCACAGTATGCATCCGATCAAGTGAGCTGTAGCTCACGAAAGCTTATGCTCAAATAAATTGGTTAGTCTCTAAGATGCCACAAGTACTCCTTTTCTTTTTACTGTTAATAAAAGTGATTGATCCCACCCTGTTATCTGAAATGAAAATATCCTAGTCACAGGCAGAACAGGGGTACTAACCTTTTTCACAGGTAAGTGATCTCAATATAGGAGGTGTCCACGATACCTCTTTCCTACAAGTATACTGCTTTCCACCAGTGACAATGTAGCCAGCTGGGCAGTGTAGCTGGATGGTTTCCCCGACCTTGTATTCGTTTTTAAATGGGGAGATTGTGACGCCCTCAGATACTGATGGTTTAGGGCACATTGATGCTATGGTAAAGAGACAATTCAAATAAGTATATCATTTTGTGGTAATAAACATGGTAATTAAAGTGGGTAAAATGAATCCATTTAAAAAAATGTTGTGATCATTTTCAGAATAATGCTGACCTCTTTCATTTGAGATTCTAAAATTTGGCTTTTTTTTTTTTTTAAAAAAAAAACCACAATTCTGAGTTTTGAAAAATTTTGACCTCTTCTCATGGTAACATTCCATATATTACATTTATCTATCAGTTACTAAAAAGGAATAATAAAAGTGTTTATAAAGTATGCCTAATGGTTTAATAAGACTTGTAGAAAGCTGGTACAGCATGTTACAAATATTAAAAACAGGCAATTAGAGAATCTTATCAAACTATTTACAATATGTAATTTTTAATAAAGTGAATGGTGGTAGAAAGGTTGTAAATATATTCAATAAGAAATTCATGTTGAAATGTACAACCTGAAGCTTCAAATCAATGTAAATGCATTGGGTTCTTGCTATTTGAATCTCTCTCATTGATAGATTCAGAATAACTTTTAGCTTTACTTGTTGATTAGACTGTGAGCACATCAGGATATGGACTTTACAGCTAAGATTTCCAAAACAGTCGAGGGGGTTTAGACACACATCTTCCATAGAAATTAATGGAAAAGCTATGTGTAAGTTCCCTAGAGACTGCTTTGGAAATCTCATCCTATGTAACTTGTGTGTTTGTCCAATGCTGAGAATGTTAGTTTGTTCAATCTGATTGTCATAAATTTACAGCTCACTTGGATAGGTCTGGAAGTGAAATGCAAGTACTGTTGCTGAAGACATTTAAAATCAGACTAGAAAGGAACTGGAAAGTATCTGTCTTCAGGTTTTCTATAGTACCCAGCAGAATAGTATCTTATTGTGTATAGAATATGCTATAGGAACAATCCTGCATTGGAAAGGGAACAAATATGGTGACCCAGTAGGTCTTTGTCATCTCTAACTTCTATCAATCATTAATTTCTTCTTAAGACACTATTACAGATTATTTTATTAAAAATGGAACTATTCTATTGCTAATTTTATATATATATATTATATATATATTCTCCTCTTGAGTATTGTTGTTGAACCTAACTGTTCTCCTCTTTCTTACATTGGCACTCAACAGGCTGCTGTGCCCAGGTATGATCTGGTAGACACCTGAGGAACTGATAGCCAATGAGATCATATCCAGTCATGCAGGCGATTTCAGCTTCTTCCCCAAATACATAATGATTCTTTTCATTCTACAATTAAATCAAACAATTGGTAAGTGGAATACTCACTGACATAAGAAACAGGTTCTCAGGACCATAGTACTGCAATTGTCATAATTTTCTTTTCTTTCTCTGATGCAAAAGCCATGCATCCCATTTATCTGTCCATCCAGGCTGCATTCACCCCATTAGTATCAACACACTGGTTACAAAACTAGGGTTCACAAAGAATGCTGTGTGAATTGGGTCCTATATCCTTCACCCATCCTTGCTTCAGTTGTTGCTGATATCTTTCACAAATCTGTGATTGGGAGAAAGCCCCCACAGAAAGGGGAGTCTTGTAGCTTGCCCTCTATTCAGCAGTATGATTGTTAACACATCGGGTATGCAAGATCTATCTCTATATTCATGTGCTGGTAAAAGGTCTACTAAAGAAACTGTCAGTCAACATAAAAATATTGATCCCAGAAATGTAAAAAAATTGTTTAGTGCTGCATATGCATGATTTTCTACTACCCATTTGTGGCGCATACATGGACAAGCATCAGTATCTCAGCAATAGGGCTTCCTTTGCCTTTTAAATCTCTCGCAGTTTTTCTCTTTGCAGTAGATTTGTATATTCAATCTCATCTGTTAAGCTCTTACTGGAGGAAGCAGTAAGTTCTCATCAATCATTCCAACACCTACCTGATTGTATGCTGCTCCTTGTCCTATCGCATCCACGTAGCCAAAACCCCAAAAGTCCAAAGCGAAGATGAAATATGAATTTAGTGACTGAGAGACGGAGAAGGGATTTTTAGGGGCAGCAAGAAAACAGTCAATGAAAAAAACATGGAAAAGAAAACCAGTAGGAAAAAGCCCCCAAATAAAGAAGATTTTTGGGAAAAAAAGGAGTAAAGTTGGTAAGAAAGAAAATTTAAATTAAAAAACTATTTGAAAGTGCACCCACTAATGCCAGCCTAGCTTTTGTGATGTTTTATATCCCAAACACTGTACATAGTATCAGCTTCTAATCAGTTAGAAAAATGTATTTATTAAATAAAGTGGAATCATGTTGTTCAAGCTGGTGTCATGTACTAATATTTGGATACAATTAGAGGAAATAAAGTTTTGTAGAATGTGAACTAGTTTCGTGAACCCAACAAGGCGTTTGTGAGGCTTGTCAAATCTGGAACTTCTTGAAGCTCTCCATCCTTGTACATCACCCCTTATCCCGGGCATTACAACCCTCTCACCCTGAGAAATCCATTTTTTGGTGGGGATGGCTTAAGACATCCAGTCTCTGGTTCACCAATGAAAACGTCAACTTCCTTTCTTGCTTCATTGTCATTTATACATGGAGCCCCTCTGAAAAAATAAGAGTTTGTAGTTAAGGATGAAAATTAAGGAGGGGTTAAAGTAGATTGAAACAGTAGGGAGAGTTCTCATAACATAAGCCAAGGGGGAAGAGAAGCTGGCAGGGACTACTGCCCCCTGAAACCAGGAAAGGCAAGAGGGAGCTGGGCTTTCTTTCCTCCTTCACTCCCTTACTATAATCCATTGAAACTAAGGGAAAGAGTACCATGTGCTGACTAGGGCCAGATTGGCAGAAAGCAGCCCAGGTAATAGAGTAGCAGATACTGGGCCAAATTCTCTGCTGACATTATAACTTCCCTGGACTAGCAGAGAATTTTACCCACTTAATTTTCTTGAATTAGGAGAAACAGGGCAAGGAGGACAGTGCTGAACCTCTAAGATGTGACTATGAGCTCAAGTGGTTTGGTCACTATTAGGGTTCATCATGGATTGGTTGGGTCATATGGAAGGCAGTCAAAAGTCCCTGACTACCCAGTTCAGGCAAGTCCTGAGGCAGCCCCCAGTGCGTGGATATGAGTAGGCTTGGCAGAACTAGATTTTAATTTATTTTTATAATTAGGGTGAATAATATCAATGTTTATTTTAAGCACGTTTTCATTTATATGGACTAAATTTTCATAGTTGTGGAAAACTAGCGGGGGGTGTCTGACAACTATTTAATGGCAGTCCTTGAGATTTAAAATTTAAAGTTTTATAACTGTTAAAACACAAACTGTCAACATCACATTTCAAAGTAAATATCTTTAAATCAAACTCTCATAGGTTCTCACATAGAACTTTACTTTGCCTAAGTGTAAATTTTGGTTTTCACTGATGGGAATTTTTATGTCGGTTTGGGTGTATACGGTGAAATGGACCTTTACTGACATTTACCAATACAAATCTAATCCTTCCAAACTTAGCTATGAGGAAGCACATGCTATGTTACCTTACTTAGTCATGGAGCTAGGTAGCCAAGGAGAACTAAAGGGTCTGTATGTGTCCAACAGCCTCAGTAAAGAATCTCCTATATAGTCATTACAACAGAGACAGTACAACTCCCAGCCCCACCTCTGCAGCTTCCACTGATTGCTACCAATGTTGTGACCACCAGAGGAGATGCACCAGTGGTGAACTATGGTTATGAAGTTTGCTCTTCAAGACTTAGACTTTGAATGAGAAACTAAACCCAGGCTGGGGTTGAATTTATGATTTTACATTGAAACCTTGCATAATTCATGTTTTGCAGTTTCAAAGCAGAACCAGGTGGACCTCAGTAGTTTTGCTCAAATTTCTCTTTGAGAGTTTGCATTCAAACCTAAAAACTAACAAACAAACGAACAAAAAGAAGCTTGTGGGAAGAGGAGGAGGTGGCAACATCCAAATTCATGTAGCTCAGAAGACAGGAAAGTGTTTGCATAAAGACCCATGAAAAGAAACTGCTGAGTTCTGTATGACTTCAGACAGAGTCATACAAAACATTTCATAACAACATTATATTGGTAATGCTACTGGAATTCTCTGGGCGGAAACAAGAAAACCAAACCAAATTCATATAAATTTTCAAACACTTTCCTCTAACGGACCCATCCACAGAAACGCAGGCAGGAGATTCCTCTCGACTATTCCCTATGCTTATTAGTCACCAAACAGGCATCTTCAAACCCAACCCATCAGGAAGTGGAAATTCCAGTCTACCATCTTCTTACTTGTCCACAAACATTGAGATGTAACAGTCCTCCTCCTGCTCACGTTCACCCTGGCATGGCTTCCCTCCATTCAGCGGAGTGGGGTTATTACACTCACGGGTTCTTTTTCTCTTGAAAGCAGCATCGCAGGAGCTCCATGCAGACCAGCAACTCCAGTAACCATCTACTGCAACTAGAACAGATGAAAGAAAACTCCAGTCACTTGACAAATCCACTCTACCTGCATTATTTCCCTTACTCTGTATACAACAGGAAGTCTGGTTGATTAACAGTCACAATTTAAAAGTATTTACATTTTTTCCTAGCAGAGAAACATGTTATTTATGGTGTTACATTTTAAACAGAGATGGGCCAAACCCAAATTTGAACTTTGAATTTCAGGGGAGTCTAAATATTCCTTTCTTTACACAGTTTTGGTCCCACATCATATCCCAAACTAGATGATGCCTATTCTCTAGTTCTACCATTTATGCAGCCATTTGGTGATTCCATGAGGCTAGAAATCTTTTCAGACAGCTCATGAGATGTTAGTGCCTTGAAATCCAACTCCTGACTTGAATTCCAGAGCCAAGATATCCCTAATCCCAAATTTACTCCAGATCCAAATTGGAATTAAATTGTCATCACCTTTGCCCACCTTCTGTTTAATTCTTATAGTTTGCTTTTTCTTGAAACATGTTTTATATGAATTATTAAATCTACAGATGATATCATCTCTGCAGGCAGTACATGGCGTTAGTGTTTTTTGGCTTCTGTGTACCTAGCTTCTAATGCTTATGTGGTCATGAATGAAAAATAAATACAGTAGTACCTTGCTAAACCCTTGTACGCATTTGTCCTTGTCACAAAGCCCAAACCCAAAGTAGCCCTGCCCAGAAAGGCTGAGTACTGGAATAGCAGAGTTGCAATCAGCGCTAAACTGAATTTGCAGGTGGGGTTCATAAGCAGTAATTCTTAGAGCTAGCCAGGGATTTTAAGCTTTCACTTGTACAAGGACCACATTTTAAAAATATTATAATTACAGATTCATGTTGGACACCAGATTATTGGATGCTATTATAAACAGGAGTTTGCACACTTATATACATATACGCCATAATATAGATTTTCACTTTCAAAATGCATTTTCACAGTATGGATATGATTAAATCAGTACATTGATAGAAGCACTTTCCACTAGCGCTAGTAGAAAATTTCCTGTTGGAATATTTTTCTACTTGAAAATGCTGATTTGATACAATCAAAACATTTCACTTCTGATGGAAACCAGGCAAGAAGACAGGCTAGCAGGCTGTCTGCTTGATTTCCTACTAGTCCAGTCACCCACCTGCAATGGGTGCGGGGAAGGCTGTCCACATGCCCACCTAGTAGGGTCCTTGGCTAGCCAGCTGCCAGGCTGCCAAATTTCTGGGCAGCAAACTTTATGGTAAGCAGCCTCCCTGGGTGGCTGGTTCCCTGGGCTGCCCAGCTTCCCACCTGGCTGGCTCTCCTGAGCGCCCTAGCTGCTCACCCAGCTGCCATGGCTCCCTGGGCTCCCCACCTGGCTCCCTGGCTGGCTTGCCACAGGCTGACTGCCTGTCTTGCCTGATTTATTTTTACTTTAAAATTGGTAATTGGTATTCTAATTAGTTTGGTAATTGGTGGAGTAACTGGTCGTTTGTAATGGTCTAGTAATTGGCAACTTCCTATTGTAATATGTATAATAAAAATACAGAATAAAAAATAAACGGTGTATTTTTTTATTATACACATTACATTAGGAAATACCAAACCACTTCAACACTTATCATTAAATTATCACTTACTAATTAAAGAATGCCAATTTATACTCAATTGCCAATTTACAAAATAAAATACAAATATAATTTAATATAAAAGTTGAAATGTTTCAAATATTCTGACAAAGCATGAAATGTGTAACATGAAATTATGAAATGTCTCAACTTTCATAATTTATAATATAACATAAAAATCAAGCCAACAAAGTCCAAATGAAATTTTTCAATCTTATCAAAATGAAACTATTTCCACTATATCGAAATTAAACATTTTATAAAAGTCAAAACTAAATATCATTTTGATTAGTTTGAAATGAAATTGTGGAATTTTGCTCTGTGGGAAACTTTGAAATTTCAATTTTTTGTTCTGATGGAATGGAAATGTGAAAGTTTGGAATTTCATTGAATGGGAACTCCAGATTCCAACAAGCTTTAACTTTTAACATTAAATTGTGCAGCTAGAAAGAAGGATCATATTTGCATCATTACGGTATTACTGTAAATACCTGATTTGTAATCTGGTGCACGTTTCTCACAGTTATCCCCATAGGTGCCAGCCTGACACACACAGAGACACTCCGTTCCAGACAACAAAGGCCTGCCATTATTGGGACAGGGAGCACATTTGCAAGGGTCAAATATGTCCATGTATTCAATAAGAGCTCTTCTGAGGTTGCGCCGTTTAGTCACTGCACATGGGAAGTTCTTCACCAAATCCAGGATGGGGGCCAGCTGAAAGACAAGTACATAGCAGAGGATCATATAATGAACAATAAAGTGGAAATTTCCTTGCAGTACAGAGTTAGCTGTATTGACTTCTTGCTATGGATAGCTGCAGGGCATCAACGTATCTCAAACAGCTACCCCCACCCCTTCCTTTTTTAAAGACACCAGAGCCTACAAGGCTATGTGTATAAGATATTGGGAGTGTGGTGCATGGTGCAATTTCTTGGTATTTAACAGGGCATTAAAAACTCCATACATCTAGATCACTCATATCTATATTTTCCTCTTTACAGGGGTGAGGGCCTAATGGGCAAGTGGCAAAGAATTAGTAATATACATTTAAAAATCACAGCAGGTAAGATGGTGTAAACAAAGACATGGAGGTCATGTACACTCATGGGAGATGCAGTAATATACAGTGGTGAGCAATGTGATGGGACTGATATTACATTTACTGTTTAGTTACATTCTATGTTTTCCAAACTAGGAGTGGTTGTGGAGTTTGCACAGTGAGGAAGTCAGCTAACTTTCTGCACACAACTAGTGCACTGCTTTCCTTCTTCCCCAAAATAACCAACCCCTTCCTACTACCAAGCTCCGGGGCACTCCTCCTTCCCAGTGATGTCTGAAAATAGGAGCAATGACTCCCCTCACTCCCTGTGGCTGTCCAGCACCCTTAAATTTGGACGCCCAGTACTAAGGAGAGTTAGTTTTACAGGCTGAGGGATACAAAAAGTAGCTCTAATAAATATTTATAAAACTCTCTAAAATATTTTGTATATGTGAAATAATCCCCAGTCTCATTCCAGGGAAAAAGGTGAAAAAGAACGAAGGATCTAGTCCAGCAGTTCGCAAACTGTGGGTCGCAGGGCTGGCTTACACTTGCTGGGGCCTGGGGCCGCAGCCCAAGCCCCACCACCCAGGTCCGAAACCAAAGCCTAAGGGCTTCAGCCCTGGGTGGCGGGAGTCAGGTTACAGGCCTCCTGCCTGGGACTGAAGCCCTTGGGCTTTGGCCTCCCGCCCTGGGGTGGTGGAGCTTGGGCTTTGGCTTTGCCCCTCCCCGCCCCCCCCTCCAGGGCGGCATGGCTAGGGCAGACTCAGGATTGGGTCCCCCCTCCTGGAGTCTGTAGTAATTTTTGTTGTCAGAAGGGGGACACGGTGCAGTGAAGTTTGAGAACCCCCGATCTAGCTTTTGCTCCCCGAAAGGATGATAGAAAAATACTAGCAAGAAAATAAAGGCTTTCTTTTCTTACCTCAAAATCAATCACAATAGGATTGTCCTTTGTTGATTCCACCCAGTCTATGAATACTGTATGCTCTGGGAAAGACCCCTTTTTCTCCCAGGCCAAAGCTGCAGCGTATTCTGCCCTTCCACCTTTTACCAGTGAAATAGACCGTTCAGCCGACTGCAAAAATGATCCTAAAATGAGATTAAAATCAAGGTTTTCCAGAACATAACCAGAACTTTTCAACTGCATTTAATGCAAACTCCAAGGATTGGGTTTTTTTAAGAAGAGCCAATAGGATTTGCTTGTGACACAGGAGCACCAAATTATAGGGTAGGGAGATGGTCATTCCTCTCTCTCTCTCCCCCATCCCACTCCCACTGAAGTCAATGGAAAGTTCGCCACTGACAACGGGTCCGACTGGCATTTATGTGACTCTGGCAAGACTGACCAAGGGATAAATTTCTACTAATACTTGAAGGTGTAAACAACTCAGTGCAGAGGAACTACTCATCCAGGTCCAAAGAGCGTAATAGGAGTCATGTTATGAAATTAAGAAAGAAAAATGTAGTCTGAATACCAAGAAAATATCCCAGTGGTGAAATTTAGTAGATTGTGGAATAGTCTCATAAAAGAAGGGCCTGAAAGCCTCATCCCTGGAGACATTTAAAACTAGACTGGATGTAGTACAATATGAGTAAAAATATCATACGGAACAATCCATGCTGGCTAGAGAATGGGCTGGGACAGGAATGTCAACTCTTGCTTTCCTTACACATCTCAATAGTTTGGTTGTCTTTCATATGGCACTACTCACATGAGTAAGGGAAGGCATATTTGGCCTGAGATGATCAAATAGTTCTTTCTATTTATGCTGGATGCATGACTCCCTAACACTTTGAAGAAAATAAACCGTTCTCTTAATATACTTGAAGTACACAAAAAGAATAGGGTAGAGTCTCTGTTGCACCAGAGCTTTGCTTGGTACAGCAGAGAAGAGGGGGATGTTGAGGAGTTAGTTATGGATTCCTGATTCTCTGTCTGATTCTGTGCCACCTTCAACCATGGAGAAGTTGAGAGCAGCTTGGGGGCTGCTCTAGACTCTGCCAGCTGGTAATAGTCCTCAAATGATCATCTACCAGGTGGGCCTGCCAGAGCACTCCTGACATGTCGCCTTCCCACCTCCAGCATGCCCTCACCCTGAAAATATGGAGAGAGGTGGCATAGGAGATGGCTATACTAGTTTTGTGAAATAGGATTCCTCAGCTGGAAAATGTGCCAGGATGGAACAGGGGAAAGGATCTGGGCCACAGTGCTTGTAATGCTTGACTTGGGAGATAAAAGGTGAAAAACTGGCCCCACTGAAATTGATGGGAGTTTTGCCATTGACTCCAATGAAGTTAGAGTTTCACCCCAATAACTGTCAGATACTATCCCTCATGGTAAATAACAGTATACAGTGCTTAGTTCTCATAACAGTGACCTTCATGGCGTTCAGTCAGTTTATTTGTGGTGCACGTCGTATGTACTTTCTTTTTCTTTCTGAAAAACACACGCCTAGTTGTTTCTACCCGGACACATTCTGTCGATTCTTGCTGTGTCAAACCTAGGAAATATTAAACAGCAATGATGGCATTAAGTGCCAAATATTAAACGCAAAACACTAAACAGCATCCCTAGTTTCCACATGACTCCCCTTTTGCCTACATGTATTTCATAGCATTCCTCACCTAGAACACCCCACTAGATTCCTCCATGTCTGAGGTTCTCATCCCCACCAGTTACATCCTGAAGATGACTTTGGTGTTGTGGATTACTTCCTTCAGCCCAGTGTTGTTTCATCAGACATCCCACTATTATCTCACGCACCAACAATGTTGGACAGAGCCATATTTACCATACCTGTCTAAGTATGCACTGATGCTGCTCGTATTTCCTTGACACACCCGATTATACTTTGTTTTATTAACGAGCAGTCCCCACACAAGTTAATGGTACCATAATTCAGGAGCACAGCCTTTAACCTGAGAAGTTAGATTTTCAGCTTTTGTAGAATGCTCTCTCCATTTTAATGATTTGATTATCTTTCTAAGGAATTTACTGCCAACAGTAATTGCTAATAATTTTCATTTTAGGGCTAGAAAGAACCATTAGTTCACCTGGTCTGACCTCCTATATCACACAAGCCATAGGATTTCACCCATTTACCCCTGCATTGAGAAAAATAAGTTGGGTTTGACTAAAGCATCCATTCTAGAAGACATCAAGAGAAGGAGAACCCATCACTTTCCTTGGTAAAGCCTA
This sequence comes from Lepidochelys olivacea, assembly GCF_965140295.1. Classification (NCBI taxonomy): domain Eukaryota; kingdom Metazoa; phylum Chordata; order Testudines; family Cheloniidae; genus Lepidochelys; species Lepidochelys olivacea. Next base: position 29,402,908 of record NC_140415.1, read on the forward strand.
GACCTACATAAATTTGTGAGGTTAGACATTATTTTGTTTGAACGCAATATAGGATTACTGAATTATATATGCTAAAACATGAAAATATGGGGCAGTGCTTTTCTCTCAGGCAATATTAGCAGAATGATAGGAAAATATATATATGCTATTAAATCGATCATATGGTTTTTTTCTCACCAAAGGTTACATACCTGAATTCTTCAGTTCTTCAGCACTGTATTGATAAAGAAGGTCATATGTGCCACCCATTGATCCAGAAGCGTAGTAATGAGTCCCAAAGTCATCAAAAATTCTGCTATATAAAGCATAGTTGTACTCCAAAGGCAGGTGGTTAAGTGCCTTTAGAAAGATATTTGAGAGCTGCAGATCTGATTGTTTCATCGTGAAGTTTGAAACTGCAATCACTTTATGGACCCTAATAAAGTTGGAATTCTAGAAAGAAAGAAAAACATGAGACACTAGATACCCTTATTCTGTGGTTCAAGACAAGCAGCAAAAAGGCTGAGAATATGTTCATTTCCCTTTGTATATTGTAAAAAGGGGCAAATACATTATATTTTATGTTTCTTTGATCATGGGTAAACTAGCACCAATGAATGCAGAGCTCAATTCACTTGAGGCTACAAGCACTTGGTTACATTTGAGAGTATATGTCTCATTGCATGATAGACACATAGACAAAACGTATTCTTATTAATTATTACTTGTATGATGTTAGAGTGCAGGGACCAAAACTGAGCTCAGGACCCTTTCATTCATTCTATACAAACACAGAATAAGTGACAGTCCCTGTTCTGAAGAATGTGCAGCCCAAATAGACAAGGCAAAGAGAGCTGGGAGGAAGGAATGTAACATGCAAGCAGAGTGATAGGTGTGATGGTTTGCAACTATCACGTTAGTTCCATGATTTTGTTTTCTTAACTTTTTCAGGGTGGTTTTTGGAGATAGGGGATTCGATCGGTGTTGCCAATTCCCATGATTTTATCATGAGTCTCACAGTATTTGGTGTTTTTCTCACAGCCACAGCTGGAATCAAGACATTGCGTCAGAATCTCGGCTTTCAAGTTTCTAGCCCGCAGGATGGCAGGGAAAAGCTTGAAACCACAAAGCAAGTGCACCCACAGGGATCAGAAACCAGAAGGCAAAGAAAAAGAAAACAAAACTGTGCTTTGAAAGTTTCATGATTCCGAAACCAGTCTCACGTTTTTGGGGCACCTGACTCACGGTTTCTGAATGCTTGGGATTTTGTTAGCTAAATAGAAAGACAAAGGGAGGGAGAGGAAAGCAGGTGGATGAGGCTGAAAAGAAGAGACTTTCAGGGTGCGCACAGGATGTTGGAGCAAACAACGTCAATAGATGGGAGAGAATGTCCAGAGTAAAACAAAAAACAAAAACAACAACATGAAAAGAGGCACTGATGACATAATCAGAAGCTGCAGCTTCCTGTGTCAGCTGCTTCTCTCTGCGCAGACCAAGAGATGCTGGGGAAACGAAGCGTAATCCCAGCTGGATCTCAGCTTCCCCTTCCCCACGGTTGGCCAGTCACAATTTTAGCTCATTTTATACAGTTTGCATTGAATTCCAGGATGCCCATCTAACATTTCACATCGCAGTTACAGGGAGATTTGAAATAAATGCCCTAAGAGATGCCACTTGTATTTCTCCTTAGGACATACTGAGATACTCAAACTGATCTTTGGTAGCACAAGTTCCTATTGAAGTTGGGACTGATCCTGTACCCACTGAATTCAATGGGAGCTCATACCAGCAACTCTGACAATAAGATGTCTCAAGCAGGACACCCAAAATGAGCGGCCACTTCTGAAAATATTGGCCTAAATGCTTAGTCAGGCCAAATGTGCATTAATTTCAATGGGAATTTTGCATGATTTAGAACATCAGGATTTAGCCAACAGTTTCATTCCCTAGTATTTCTCAGGGCTTTTCTTGGACTTTCTCTCTGGTTTTGTATCTATCCACTCATGAATGGCATAGGTACTTTTCACACATTTCCACTGAATGTGTGCATCCTTGTTTTTACCCTCACTTGGCTCAGAAAGCATATATTTTCTAATTGTGTCCAACCCAGCTGTCTTTTGTATTGTACTTGTGTATCATGTATCTGTAATTTCTACTGGTAAATGTATTGCTAAATGCTTGTGACAAGCAATTCTTTGCAGAACAATTTCCCAGAAATTTAATATCTACCCAATAAGTACTACATTCAAACACAGAAATGCTCAGGATTTTTGGCACTATAAGATATCTAAACATTCTAGAAACTTGGAAATCTTAAATCTAATTATCTTTGGGCAGATGCTTCCCCTATAAAACTGTAGAGATCCTCATAACATCAGTAAAACCTACTTATGCCAGTGGTAAACTTATCCCTTAGAGTACTAAATATCAGTACTAAATATTATTACAAATATTTATCTTGGTCAGGGTAGACTATTTAGTATGATATTGTGCCAAATTCTGCTCAGTTACATGAACATAACTTCAGTGACTTCAATTAACATATACACAATCTACTTAGTTCATTGTGGTGTAACCCAAGGAGGCACAACTGGCCAGTGTGAGACTTGGCAGTTTTGATTGAGAAGGGGATGTACAATTAATTCATGGGGATATTTTCTCTGATTTCAAGCAATACTGTTTCATTCCTGTAAGTTTTAAATAAGGACAAACTCAAAGTGAAGTCAAAACCGCTGTGTTTCACTTGTTTGTACATTGAACTCATTAGATTCACATGATTTCAGCCACACACTCCAGCCAGTAGGGACAGAAGCAACCAAATCAGGGACTGCTGCCCTGGTGGGGAGGGGGCGAAATGAGTCCAAGTTGGGGCCTCCGCTACCCCCATTACTTGCTTTGGATCAACAATAGTGCAGAAGTGGCCCCCTGAACTCTGGGGGCACTAGGACCCATGTGGTGCCTCTCCCTCCCCCCAACTCCCAGTCTGGGCACTGGAGAAAACTGCAGAGAGGAGCTGGCCAGAGATTCCAGCTAGTAGGAGCAGACACAGCCAAAGCAGGGACCTTCAGACATCCAGAGAACTTTCTACAGTTTTGACTGAGCTTTCTCTGTCCTGACTGTACCTGACTGGCTGTTTGCTCCAACCCTCCTGCTCCCCTCCCAGTCTATTCACCAGAGCTTCACTCCACTCCTGACCCCCATATGCTCTTCTCCCCTTCCCTGTCACCCTACTTCCTTCCCTTTCCATTTAGCTGCTCCCCTCTTAAGTAACCCCCCTTCCAAATATCATGGAATTAACATGACATTTGCCACCATCACATTGTTCACTCTGCTTGTACGTTTTACCCCTTTCCTCACCCTATGTCTGTCTTATCTCTTAGACTGTAAGCTCCTTGGGACAGGGACTGTCTACTACTCTGTACAATGACAGGGTTCAGAGTAACAGCCGTGTTAGTCTGTATTCGCAAAAAGAAAAGGAGTACTTGTGGCACCTCAGAGACTAACCAATTTATTTGAGCATAAGCTTTCGTGAGCTACAGCTCACTGCATCATATGCATCCGATGAAGTGAGCTGTAGCTCACGAAAGCTTATGCTCAAATAAATTGGTTAGTCTCTAAGGTGCCACAAGTCCTCCTTTTCTTTTTACTCTGTACAATGAGGCCCCTCTCTTGACTGACTCTGAGGAACTACCATGCTACACGCGTTAAATTAAAAAAAAAAAAAGATTCCATTGTGAAACAAACTGGCTAGGATTTCTCAAACTAGGTTCAATTTTAAAACTTATGTTAACACTCATGAATCTTAGACAATCTTGTAAGGAAACGAGAAAGTCAGGTAGGTTTCTGGATCCATTGCTAGCATTTTGCACCACCCTAATCATGATTAGAAGCAGCAGCTACTGTGACATATTTAACTATGCTCTCTGTTTTCTCTGTTGTGTACTGCCCTCTTAAATTTCTAAAGGTGTCTCTGATTTGCAGAGGCCAGCAGTCATTTTGCATTCAGTTCAATACAGACTTCTCAGAGATGGCAAACACACACTGTATACTCTCTGGTAGGGACTTTACTTCTGTTCTTTCTTGGTCTGTGGTTCTTAATCTAAGATTACAGACATTTCTGGCTGAAAAGAAGTGCCTGTTTACCTTTATGCATGAAAAACTATACAGATACAGTCTTATTAAACTCTTCCCTCTCCACTCAATAATATTCTTGGCAGCTGTTAAGCTGTGAAAAAACAATAGTTTTTGGAAGAAGCCTATCGCTTCACTGCAGACATTAAAAACCAACTGAATTTTTTTTTTTTTGGAGAAAATGATCTTTTTATTAAAAACATCATAAGCCACATGTTTTATTTGATATGCTAATGTCAGCATTTTTGTGATTTTGTGTCCATTCATTTTGGATTCCAATGCACATATAAGTAGCAAAGAAAAGTGCTGCACATTGATAACTACCCTGTATTTGTGGAGAATGGTTTCTTGAATTAAGTAGTTCAAACTCAATCTTAACCAGTCACCTGCTGCCCAGTGTACCAGGAGCACCTGTCAAGGCAAATGGGCTTAATCCAAAATCCATTAAAATCAGAACGAGTCTCTCTGTTGACTTCAGTGGACTTTAGAACAGGCAGTTATTGACCTGCCAGACAGAAATTTGATAGTAGCAGGCTCTTCAGTTTAGCCAACAACGATATAACAAGATCCAATTGCTAGAAACCGAAGCTCGACAAATTCAGATTAGATATAAGGTGCTATTTTTTTTTAAAACAGTGAGGGTAATTAACCATTGGACAATTTATTAGGGATTCTGTATCACTGGAAATCTTTGAATCAAGGTATGCTCTAGTTCAATAACTATTCGATAGACTACCAATAACCTGACAGTTCCAAGCCTCTGGTATTATAAGGTGAGAGTTACCAGAGGTGAAAAATAATGTGGATTTATTCCCATATTTATAAAATCACAAATCCTGGTTGAACTTTATTTCCTCTGGGCCATTTTCTCAACCGACTGCCTGGGCTTGGAGTGAGGGGTTGGGTTACCTGACCTGTTAGTCTCAACTCTGATATATTCTTAGAAGAGAGGTATCCTATGATGTTTTGACATGGTACTTTTCCACACAGTGGTATCTCTTGTGGCATAAGGAAGAAAAAAATCTTATTTATACGTAAGTCCAATGGAATTTTATAGGTATAAAATGTAGATCTATCTCCTAGAAGTCATTTAAAGGGCAAGGTGATAACCCATGTGTGAAAAAACAATGTTTATATTTCACCCAAGTGAATAAAATTGCCTATTATTAAACTAAGAGGTTATCTGGGTTTGACAATCATTTCAGCCCTGAGTACCCATTTTCCTTTCTCTCATTTAGCATAGAAAAGTTTCTTGTGCTAGCTTGATTATAAACATACTCTTTTGAAGGTCTGTCATTCCTGGGATTGAACAGATGGAGAGTGAAAGAAATAATAAAATATGAGATCTAGTTTATTATACCTTTTTATATGAGGCTTCAATGGCTTCCTTGAAGGAGGAAGATGATGTGATTTTTACACGTCTCTTTTTTGAGAAGAGACCTGGGATCCCAGAAGAGCTTCTTCCAGAGCCAGTGTATGAATTATCACTAGCAGATTCAGTGTGCAGAGGAATTATATCCTGATAGAAATCTGATGCCACATCATCCTCTTCATTTTCCACCTAGAGAGGCAGAAATGCAAAACAAGCTCACCCAAAAGGTTGTTCGTTAGATTATTATTAAAAAATGAAGTTCTGAAATTTTCTGGGAGCAACACATTTGAATGTTTAACAATTGACAAAATGACAAGAAAAAAGTCCATTGATTACACAAGGGACTGTTTTTAGAAGTTGATGGTTAAAATGTGCAAAAGGTATATGCACGGAAAGGCATTTGGACATGAAAATAGGTCAAATGGGTGTTTTTGCATGCAGTTATTCATTTATATATCAAATACATATTTGAATGTAGACAGTTTCAAGTGCAACTGATGTCAGACTTTGAAAATGTGTCTGAAAAGCCTTAACAATATTTCCCACTTTCAACATGCTTTTCAAAGCTGTTGATATTCAAAGGAGCTCAGACCTTCCACAGTTGCAAGTCCCTTCGTACATACAAGGGATGAGACAACTGGTTTGCGTAAAATAAGAAATGATTCACATTTTCAGCCCAACTCAAGCAAATCCAAAATAAAACATTCTGGGAAATTTGAAAAAGTTCAGTTCATGTTAGTTTGGTTGGGTTTTTGTCCATTTCTAGTTCTGCACACTGCTCCACTCTCCGATTTAAGCTGGGAGCAGGAAGGAAAGAATTGAAATACTATGAGTAATGCCATTCTCATCGAATCTCTAGCCCAGCGTTTCCCAAACTTTTTTGGCCACGGAACACTTTTTAGCCTATTACAGAACACTTATAATATTATTTTGTAGTCGTTTGGTTTTCAGATAAAAAATTGCATTATTTATGCTCAAATATATGTTATTTTATAAAACAAAGCAAAAATACAAATTTAAAGTAACTTGAACTAACAATTTCTAACTGGAAAACGCATATAAAGTAGTACAAAAATCAAGTGCAAGAGTCAAAATTAAATTCTAGATTCTTTCACAGAACACCTATTCACATCATGCAGAACACAGTTTGGGAAACTCTGCTCTAGTCTATTTCAAATTACAAAGCACTGAAACTTAAGAGGGAGATTCTGGTCCAATGATCTTTCCAGCCCAAAGCATGTTGTATATGTGAATATATAGATCCAGATGCACATACAGCACAAACCTCTAAACCTACTATAATTTGCCAATTTCTATTGGTGGATGAAAACTCACTATGTCACGAGGACAGCTTTGCAGAGACATGGAGCAAAACAATTTGCTTCTCCCATAATTAAACATTTCTGCACTTCTCTACACTTGAACCTGGATGGCTACTAAATCTACAAGCTTTGTACTTGCAAACCAAGTTAAACTCCTTACATAACGCCTTTGGAAGTGTGGTCTTTGTGCAATCACACCTCTTGCATCATTGGTAAAAAATATGGCTGCAGTTAGTATAAAATCTGCAATGTGGATCTCATCCATAGCGTGGACCTTGTTGCACACTTTGCCCTTATTCTGTCGACAGAGCTGCCATTGACATCAATAAACATCTGTAGTGATCTGTCTCCAAAGTGATGTACCCTTGTCATAGCTCTTAGGTACTTTTCTTGAGTCATAATCTAGAATACATCACTGCTTAACACACCCATATATCTCATATGGGCATCTCAGAGCAGAGCTGTTGTTTAGTGGCTTTACTCCTCAGACAGTACCTGAAAGTGGATAGTCTCAAGATTTGCAGGAACACGAAATGATTTCCTTGTGTCATTGCCTTTTACTGTTGTGCATTTTCCTCCGTTGAATGAGTTATCAAGGATTTCTCCTCGGCTCTCTCCAGCCAGAAGATGAAAACTAGAAAGAAAGTAATCTTCCGAAGTTAAAAAGACATGGAAAGATAATAGGGCTAAAACCTGATGTAAATCAACATAGCTGAAAAGAATGTAGGTTTACATCAACTAAGGATCTAATCAATGGATTTTATGTTGATGCTTTGAAAGAAATTCTTCCTACAAGAGTTCCGAACTCATGAAGAATGCATCTCAAAAATGCACCTATACTTTCACACTTGTCTGTCTCTATTGATCCAGGACGCTACGTCACACCCATCACTGGGGAACTGGAGTACCTAGGGCTGTAATGTTTGAAGAGGCTGCACATATATCCCCTCTGTGCTATGCTCTGGGTCTTTGGATTTGATTCTGGATTAGAAGCACTCTATGGCAGAAGAGCAAGTTGCATACAGTCACCCAGTAAAATTGTTCTTTTCAGCTGACAGTAGCAAACAAAACATAACTTTAAATGATGTTGGGTAAAAATCTAATCAAAGAAATTCACATGTAGTGCAGAGCAAGACATGTTTAGGAAAACATTCTCCAATGAACAGAAGGACTCAGACACAATGTAACTGCACATTTCTGATGTGTGGAGCCCAGGCTGCCAAGAGGGCACGTGGGGGCCCCAAGCCCCCAGAGACTAATGGTTGTATGGCTCTCTCTATTGCATCCTGTATAGGAAACAAGGGAGCTCTGTGGCTAAGTAAATGCAATTGCCAAGTGCCATCATTTAATTATATTCTTATAATTTTTTGATACTCTTAATAAAAAAAAAATCAGGTATTTTGTGCAGTTGGATTCACTAATGTACCAGCGCAGCCTTCAGATAGTAACTACCTCATTTACCCAGGTGTTAATGAGATAAAAACACCATAACCTATGAAAAAGGCAAGCAAAAGCAACATACCCATTGCCCATTAACTGTACACTGGGGATGCTCTCATATCTCCTGTTGCACACGGTCTTTTTCCGCCGACAGTCCCTTTCATCTGAGTTGTCCCCACAGTCGTTCTCCCCATTGCACTCCAAACTTTTGGCAATGCAGCGACCTGTTCCAGAGAAACCGCAGCAGCAAAAATGTTTTTCATACAATAGCTCTGTCCGTTAGAATAAGGGTAAGACAAAGAGATGTTTCTAATGCTTTAATAATTAGGGGGTATGAGTCTGCAGGAAGAAAAGAACTCTAGGGAAATAACAGAAATGCCTTCGTTGTTCTAGCAGGGAGCAGCTTCTCTTGTTCTAATGGTTGTCCACATGCAGAATTGCCCTGGTTTAACTTAAGATTTGCCAAAAGCCTATGTGAAGATTCTTTCTTTGGTTTAACTCAGGCTTATTTTAATTGAGGAACAGGCCCAAGCTAAATCTACATAAGCCACCTTTAAATCTACTTAAGAGTATCCACCCAGAACTTTGCACTAGTTCAGTTAAACTGGTGCAGATCAAGACCTAAAACTCTAAAGAGCCATGTACATATACAGAGGAACCCATGCAAAGAATCTCTTCTTGTTAAGAGCATTGCTGTTCTTCAGTAAACAGAGCTCATGCAGACAAACTGCCCAGGCTCAAGTTTCTTGCAGACACAATGAAGACAGAAGGAAGCAGCACAAAGATATAAAGCTCTTATTTTACACACAAACGCCTTGGCGATCTGTTCTCTAACTTCTTCTTTCCAAAACTCCACAAATGCATAGGAAGGATTTGGAGAGTACATACAGCATGTCATTCTTCAAATAAGTAGCCTATTACCTTTATGATTTTGATTTGAACATCTGATTTAGTGGCTATGGAGTGAATAGCACCATTACCGTTTTCACACTGGAACTTATTCCTGCAGTCAACTTCCTTTATGTTGCAAAGTTTAGTAGGGAAGCATCTCCGGGAATCCACCAATTGTTCAGCACAGGCCTGTCCCCTGAACTGAGATGGGCGCCGCAAGGACCTGACACGAAACTGAAAGGAAACAGAGGAAAAATTGGGTTATTTTTGTGTTTACCTAGTCTCTAGATAGATATTAATTAGTATTAGTATTAATGAGCAGTGGGTAGAGCTATACACAACTGGTTACTGCTGACTAGAACTGGAGTTGAATGAATTGCATGGGTGTAACTCCAGAGTTAGGCAGAGCAGAATCAGACCAGAATCAGACCCACTATGTATCTTTGTCTGCAGTCGAGATTATGTTTCCTTATAGGCTTCATTGTTTGTGATTATTTGTGATCCATAACTACATTACTATATAAGCTATGCTGAGTTCCAGGCACCATCTCTCAGCCCAGGTCATCCCTTCCAATCATTTGGAATTTATTTAGTCTTATCTTTGTATTTGTTTTGGAAATCACACCCTTCTGTCTTCAAGGCCATTTATATAAAGCTGCCAAGCATCATCCGGAGACCAGAGAGAGATTTGTACAAGGCTGGAGGGGAATGTGTGTGAGGGTGGGGTGGAGTAGATTATCAGTGCAAGCCAATTTTTTAGCTTGAAACAGAAAAATACACTACATCAATATCTATGTGATTAAAAACAAAGCAGTATTTCATATGCATGTTTTTAAACAAAAACTGAGTAAACAAGAGAGGCCGAGGGTTCTGTACCATTGATGCTAGAATTAGGGATATTAGGGGTGCTGCCGCACCCCCTGGCTTAAAGTGGTTTCCAACGTATACAGGCTTTACAGTTTGGTTAAGTGGCTCTGAGCTCCCGCACTACACAAATTATTCCCTCACCCCTTTTCTGTACAGTTTCAAAAATGCACAATACAGTTATGAGTTATTGCTCCCTGAAGCTCTTGATGTTTGTATGTGGGGCTGCTGCTGTGCTTCTCAGTTCCTGCAGTTCCTCTCTGTACCAGCTCAGCCTGACTCTAGAGAGAAGATGGTGAGCACATTCTCCAAACAAATGTCACATGAGCTAAATCATCTCCCAAGGAAAACATCCATACTTCCTTACACACCCCACTTGGGTGGAGCAGTTTGGTAGCCTGTGGAGCTGCAGGAAGCATGACTATCTACGCACATAGATGTCTGAAGTCCCATAGAACATAGCAATTGCCTAACCGGATCAGTCCCATGGCCCATCTAACCCAATATCCTGTCCCAGATAGTGGCAGCACCAGATACTTCAGAGGAAGGTGTAAAATGCCACAATGGGATAATCTGCCCTCCATGAGGGAAATCCTACATGGCTCAGGGCATCCATGAAATGGGCAAGCCATCATATGCTTCTTTCTGGACTCATACTGCATTTCGGCAGCAGGCTCTCTTAAGGATTAGCTACCTGGATTGGTCTCATCAGATTCTGAAATACCTTTGAAAATCTGACCCTAAAGATTTAATTAGGCGCCTAAATACTTTTGAAAATCTTGCCTTTAGAAGCAGAGTTGGAATGAATGTTGAAAGAAGCAGTCTTAATTCCCATTGCCAGACTAGGACAGTATTTGCACCCTTTTTATCTTTTTTTTAAAATCCCATTAGAGTGGATGATCTGACCCCATCAATGTAATTATCCCCCACTTTAGAATGCATTGACAAATACTGTGGAATATTCTAACAGCTCTGTCATTTTGGGGTGACCCAAAGAGACCTGTTAATTTGATGGCAGAATTTACCTCATCTACGGGAGACTTGTTCCTAATATTGACACTACCCCTTGAGAAAGGAGACTTGGCAGATTTTCTGCCTTTTTGTATGAACATATGTGTGACAATGATTTGTGGTATCCAAACGTGTTACCTCTCTCTCTATTCTGAGCTGTTTCTTTTAATTGACTCCCCCATATTCCTGCCGATGCCAATTTATTATTGATTTCCCCTGTTCCCTTGGACTGTGCAAATCAGTTTGCCATGTGGTTCAGTATCTGAAATGCAAATAACAGAGTCACATTTCCTCATACTCACCCATCAAATTTATTTTCCACCTACTTGTTTTTTAACACATGGGTCACATTCCGACCAAGGACCAAAGTCTCCAAGCTGACAGTTGATAGGACATGCCTGCTCGTTACATGCCCGGGATTCCTGCTTTGTGCACAGTTGGTCACAGAAATTTTTTGTATAATAATCATCCAATGTTATTTGCCTAAAATGTAAAAAGTTAAAAATGATTAGTTTAGTTAGAGCCCTGTTAAAAAGTGGGAACTGGCTGCAAAGTTTGGCTCCAGGGGTGAGCTTCCTCCAGCTTTGGGGTGGGAGATGTTCACATCTGAGGTTTTTGGGTTCTGATCACTATAATGATAAGAGACAGTTAGAATCATAGAATCATAGAATATCAGGGTTGGAAGGGACCCCAGAAGGTCATCTAGTCCAACCCCCTGCTCAAAGCAGGACCAATTCCCAGTTAAATCAGTTAAAGTTGTGAATTTGGATCCAGCCAATCCAAACTTCCTCAATGTTCAGGGGTTTAATGGAACAGGGGTCTTGATTCAGGTCCATCTCTATGGCAAGGTGCCATCAGATGCGAACAGAAAAAGATCAGATTTTAATACCCAGAGATAAGGAGCAGCTTCTGTGCATGAAAGAAAGAGAAGAATCCAGTTGGATGATATACCAATGTAACAAGGAAACCTGTACCTCTGAAGTTAGGCACAATTGACCTTCTGTTGCAGAATTAAAACACTGATGCAGAATTCAATATTTACGGGACAAGCTTTTTTGAGACTGCCCAGTTTGACTCCTTCATACCTGCTCAAAGGCAGTGCATTGCAATGGCCAGACCTTCCAGCCAAGAGCGCAGCACTCCATGAAGCTCATCAATATCACTCCAGAGTTGGCTTGGATAATGGTGGGACACTCACATATACACTGCTTACTGGAGAAATGCAGGATTGAATCCATCATTACCAGATTAAATTAATATTGGGCTGTTCTATGTCCTTACTATAAGGTTCGTGAGCAAGAAAGTTTCACTTGAAAACATCTTAATTTTTTTTAAATGTACTTTGTGATGAGATTTTAAACTTTTCATAGCTATTCATCATCTAAATACTGGGACAGGCCAACTGTTCCTTTTTCCTTATAGGTTATGGATGCAACAACTTCCAAAAGAAAAATAAGAATTATTACACAGCATTCTGCAAGTCCTTGGGTATTTTTAGATTTGCCAACCCCAAAGTGATATTTTCCTAACAGTCCACCTGAAACAGAAAAGTGAAGAGGTGAAATCAATCTGGTAGTTCACACCTACCTTTGCCTGGTCTGGGTTCCATAATTGCAAGTTTTTGAACAGCTTGACCATGATCCCCAGGGGTAATGTTCACAGTAGCACCCCTGGCTGCTCTGAATCACCGTGCCCAGGATGATAAGGCACACTAATATACTCTTGTCCATAGTCTGAAGGTGTCCAGCTACACAAAAATGAATATACAGTGCAAGAGCAACATAAATTGGAACATACATATTTTTGTGCCCATCTCTTAATAGTAATTTGTTTTTCATTATCTTCATCTTGAAAGTACAGTAAGGCAGAGATCTCATCCAAAATACAATGTAACTGACAGATTTCTGGAAAGCGATTATTGTTCAAGGGATTTATCTGTTAATATTTTAAGAACAATCCTGTGTCACACAAGTCAATAGGAGTTTTGCTATTGACTAGAATGGGAGTAGGATTGAGCCCTAAATGAGTATTTATAACACCATTTCGAATGAAGAAATTGTCTAAATCTTGATGTATGTGACCAATAATAATTTGATCCTGCTATCCTTACTCAGGGGTATTCCCAATAGGTATTTTGCTTGAATAAAAAGAGGATTAGGAACAACATTTGTTTCAAATTAAGCTTGAAACAATAGAACACTATCCCCTAATGAACCAAGATCAGATACATTTTGACCCTAATCCTTCAATGGGACTAGTCACAGGCTTAAAATAAACCATTGTGCTTAAGTGCTTTGCTGTATGGGGCCACTGTTTCTACAGTTTTTCCTTGCTACCTTGAGTACCATCAGATACATTTCAATTCCTGTTTTATTTCACCGGGCGGCCTGTCTAAGCTACAGAGTGATAGCCGTGTTAGTCTGGATCTCTAAAAGCGGCAAAGAGTCCTGTGGCACCTTATAGACTAACAGACGTATTGGAGCATAAGCTTTCGTGGGTGAATACCCACTTCGTCGGATGCATGTAGTGGAAATTCCCAGAGGCCGGTATAAATATGCAAGCAAGAATCAGGCTGGGGATAACGAGGTCAGTTCAATCAGGGAGGATGAGGCCCTCTTCTAGCAGCTGAGGTGTGAACACCAAGGGAGGAGAAACTGCTTTTGTAGTTGGCGAGCCATTCACAGGCTTTGTTTAATCCTGAGCTGATGGTGTCAAATTTGCAGATGAACTGAAGCTCAGCAGTTTCTCTTTGAAGTCTGGTCCTGAAGTTTTTTGCTGCAGGATGGCTACCTTTAAATCTGCTATTGTGTGTCCAGGGAGGTTGAAGTGTTCTCCTACAGGTTTTTGTATATTGCCATTCCTAATATCTGATTTGGTTTCATTTATCCTTTTACGTAGGGATAAGCTACAAACTCCCACTATCCCAGGCTCAGCAGAGAAGGAAGCCAGGGGTGAATGCTGGCCCACTACTAATTCCTACAAATCAATTAATATGTATTTGATGAGTAATCAGATTACAGAAAGGTCCTTAGAAAATAATATTTAGAAAATATACAAAGCTCTTCAAAGTGGTACATCAATGACTAATCCCTTGAAGGCAAGTTGATTTTTGACAAAAATATTATTCACATTTAACAGATGGAACAACTGAACACAGACGTTACGTGATTTGCTAGTGCGTAACTAGCAGAGCAGAGATTAGAACTTCTGGTTTTCCTGGAGTCCCTGCTTCCCAGTCCCCTACTAAATTCAGTTTATGGTACTTCCCACCTAAAAATGACCAAACTCTACTGAAATTATTTATATGTTACTTTGTTCATGCCTTACCTGTGTGCAGGTAAAGGCTCACTTGTTCTGATCTGCTAGAGTATCTATAATAAATACACTGACAATTACCAAAGTTATATACAGTTTATGCACACTATACAGGTGAATTAATCCTTTTAAAAGTAGACTTACCCTGATGCTTCACATACACTGAAATCAAGAGCAAAAAAGCCCACTTGGCTAATTTACCACAAGATGGTTGGCTGCAAAGTCAGTCAGTTTCAGTTTTATGTAACCTCAGCATGGTATGAAAGGTTTTTCAAAGCCTTTTCAAGAGGTGCAGAGGTTCTGTTTGTTGTAGTTACATTTTAATCAAAGATCCGCTGGTGGTATTATAGCTTTCAGACAAGCTGGCTGACTGCCAGCACCTCTGTGATTACCTTTAAAAATGCATCTTATGCTTTGGTGTTGTGCTAGGAATTCCTCTTTATACTATGTAGACCTTTGGGAATATGCAATTATTTTAAAGTGGTTGTTCAGAAACACACATATGCGCATGGATATACACACACACTTTTCTACAATGTAGGAGGCTGAGTAATGCTTATTTGCATAACAGTGTGCGTATACAGAAAGAAATGACCTTTATCTTGCAGTATTGATGCATTATCATGTCTGTGGGAAGGTTGATGGGGCATGGCCATCTTTAGTATTACCAGCAAAACCCAGGGAAAAGCAGACATAGGATGGTTTATTCAAACAGCTGGTCAAACATAACAAGGAAGAAAATACGGCCACATGTTTATGTTCATATATATATTTTCCTTTAAAGGATCACTTTAAACCTATCTGGTTAGGTTCTCAGCTGCTCTAAACTGGCATAACCAATTATGTCAGATTACACCAGCTGAGAATCTGGTCCATCATTTTTTCTGGTGAGATATTTTTAGCAGATTATATTTCACCAGTGGCAAAATAAAGGCTTCTGTGTGCTCTCTTCTCTGGATTTTGATAAAGAAGCACTGAATATTAAAGTTAGCAAGACACATCCTTCCCCATACCTCTTCCCATAAAGAGACTGTCATCCATTAAACAAACACTGTGACAGCACTACTGGAAGTTAAAGTCTGCTCTTTTCCTTACACAGAGTTATGCAGTAAAACATTAATCAACCTCCACATCTCAAAAAAAATCCCACTGTATAGCAACTAATACTTCTGTCCACACATGACAGAATAGCTACTACTCTTCTTCTGTCATGAGGATGTCAGTTCCTGATTCCTACTTAAGTCAAATTAATACCAAATGTTGCAGATCTCCTTGATATGCCTGATAATACCTCAATACAATTCGGCCCCCAATTTGAGAACAATTGATTTAGGTAGAAAGCTAATGAAATTCCACTAATGTGTGACAAGTTCCATAATAAATTATATTAGTAGACACAACTATAATACATAAGGGTCAATCCACCACAGAATATCAAATCCTGTATATTCTCCAGAAGGCCTTGGAAGGAAAGTTGGTTTCCCAAAGAAGCCAAAGACCAAACAGGCAGACTGCTCCAGGACTGAGATTATTTAAACTGCCTCTGCATTCGGTCCTCTTTGCAGTGCTTCCACCGGACCTTCGGTGGGCACAAAGACTAATGCAGGAAGTACGAGGTGTGGGTAACTCTCCGTCATGACTACTTCCAAGGGAAGGGTAGACTGATTAGTTTTGTGATGGAGCTCTCTATCTGGTTTGTTTAAAGCACAATGTCCTGAGGGATGGTGTAAGGGCTACTCTGAACACACTAAAGAGACAGGGATTGCTCCTAGTGAACCAGCAGTAACCTTCATTCCAGACACCACAAACAATAGCGAGGTCCTCCCTAGTAGAACCTTCACATTCTAGCAGTTACTCAGGGCCAGATTTACAAAAGCACCAAAAGATGCACACATACCTAGTGGGATTTTCAATAGCAGCCCTAGGTGCTTAATGCCCAAGACTTTAGGTGCTTAACTGGTTTAGGCACTTTTGTAAATCCCATTGAGTGCCTATCTGCATCTTTAGGTGCCTTAGTACCTTTGTAAATCTGGTCATCACAGACTAGCTCCTTCCAAGTCCTAGGACTATGCTAGATTGTAAACAATTTGGGGGCAGGGACAGTTCTTTTGTCCTGTATTGTATAGCTCTAGGGGTCCTGGTTCATGACTGGGGCTCATAGGTGCCTGGATAATAGAACTAATAATATAGAAGAGATGTTGAATAGTTGAGATGAGTGTGTCCCATCACCACCAATTGCTCATTTTCCATGGCTTCCTTTCTTGCCAACCCAAGTTAATCTCTGGAATTGAGCTGTTAGCAATAAAATTACACTTTTCTCTAGCTACAACCCCTTTGTTGTTTTTTATATTCCAGTAGTGCCTAGATGCCCTAGTTCAGATTGAGGCTCCATTGTGTTAGGCGCAATATGAACATAGTCACAGACAGTCAATACCCTGAAGAACTGTCTATATGAATAGGCAAAACAGGCAAAGGGTGGGAGGGAAAACAGGGGTACAGAGATGCAGCTTGTCCAAGATCACTAAGGAAAGTGAAGAAGAGAAATGTAATCTCTTGACTCCCACTACAGTGCCCTACCAATGAGAGAATGCTGCCTTTCAAGCTTCCTTCACTCTCAGCTGAGTGGCAAGAATCTCCCCTCACATTAAAGATTACAGGGCCCCGACACACATTTCCAAGAACCTGCAAATTTAACCCCCAAGTCACACATGTATTTGAAAAAAAAAAAAAACCCACTTGGACAGTTTGCTGCATTTCATTATTTTTCAGTTATGTTTACAGCTTATTTTGGTTTGCATCTGGTCTGGAGCAATCTTGTTACAGAACTCGAGGATACAATTAGCAAACTGATGTTCTGTCGCCTTTTGCCATATCATTATTGAACTGAATAAACTGTCATAAGAAATCAGAATTACCACCAGCCAGCCTCACTGTTGACTGGGTAGGAATTGTGAAGTTCTCCAGAAAACACTTGCCTATTTATTTCATAGTGTATCCTTGACTGATACCAGTTTACTGACTATAAATATTTGGGTGGCCTACGCTGCACTGTAAATATAATCTAAGTGTAGAACATTATGTATAGGTAAAACCCCACAAATTGTGAGTCTTGGTTAGAACAGCATAATATTTGATGGATAAACCAACACTTTCCATGATTGACTGAGAAACTGCTTTTTGTGTTCTTTTATAATATGAGAACAAGGAGTCACTCCAGATCAAATTTAAAATTACTGAAAGGAAATACCACCTCAGGCAGTCATCTAAATATCTTTAAAACTCTAGGCCATAGTCAATAGAGATGGGAATATGCAGCAGGCCATCTAGTCCACCTCCTGTCATTGAGAGATTGTTCCTTGAAGTGTATTTTCTAGTATTTTAGATTAGAATTTTTTTGTTTTAATTTTAATATTTGTGATGGATTGAACCCCCTGCTGGGGTGCCACCTGATGTGCTGGGGTCCTACTGATCCCAACCGTTCCACCAGCCTGGGCTCCCTCACCCTGTTCCGCTGTGCCAGGCCCGCAAGCCTTCTCCAGCACACACACGCAGGGACACACCCAGCTGCAAATGGACACAGAGATTAGCTGTGTGTGGGAAGACTCAGTTTGGGGATTGCCTAGCACTCATGTGCACACCTCCTTTGAGATGCAAACCCAAAATTATATAGTCTTGAGCTGTATAGAGATCTATATAGTGTAAGGTCATAAAAATAACCCCCTCCTTCAATGTGGAGGAAAATATGCAAACCTTCCTCCCCGCCCCCACTTAGGAATTACACAAACAAGTTTATTAACTGCAAAAGGTAAATTTTAAGTGACTATAAGAGACAGCAAACCGAACAAAGCAGATTACTGAGCAAATAAAACAAAACACGCAAACTAGGCTGGAAGAAATTGGCTAAAAATAATAATTTCTCACCCTAAATGTTGTTTCAAGCAGGTTGCAGAGTTTCTTGAAGGTAAACTGAACTGCTTGCAGCTTAAATCTTCAAGGATTCCTTTTACAGGCTGTCTTTTCTTGCCTGGACTCAGTCCCTGTCTCCCCCAGCTTAGTTCCTTCAGGTATTTTCAGCAGTCTTCCTTCTTGGGCAGGAAGGCAGTGGAGAAGAGTCAAGATTAATTTACTCCCCAGCCTTAAATAGGCGATACATATGGTAGGAATCTTTTGTTTCCTAGCCCCCCCCCCCTTCCTGTGGAAAAATACCAGGTCAAGATGGGACCCTGTACCAGGTGACATGATCACATGACCTTGTAGTGTCAAAGCAGCATCCCAGGAAGCTTCGAGATTAGTATCTTCAAAATTATATTGGCCTTCTTAATGACCCATCCAAGCTGACTGCCTACTGTCTGGTGGGCGTTCCTCCAAGTGTACACACAGTTGTAATTGTTACAATAGTCAATATTCCTAACTACATATACAGAAATGACACATGCATACAAATTGGATATTCACATTCAGTAAATCATAACCTTTCTAATGATACTTCGCATGACCCATCTTGCATAAAACATCTTTGTTATAATATTAATATGTCATAACTATATTTTTAAGAATATGGAGTGCAGCATCACAATATTCCCTTAATGAACTTCCCCAGTCATTTGGTTTTTCATCCAGAAATTACAAAAAACAAACCCCATAATGCTCCCTAAATTCTGCAATAATGCTCCAAAGCTAGGGAAATGGTTTCCTGATTTTATTAAGAAAAAAAACTTCTCAGAGTTTACTGAGAAATTTAGTGATTCTTTGGGCAAACCTAGGAGAGTTTCAGGGTAGTCCTAAATGCAGTGTGGCTGAGATCTCCTCTCAAGAGGCTCTGACCTCTTCTCTCCCACCCTTCATCTAGTTCCATCTACTCAGGGGAGCCACAGCATCCTGATACCTCTTACCCTCACCCTGATAGCTAGCTGGCTTGGTCCCCTCATCCTACGTGTTCAGGGGGAGGGGATTTGTAAGATCAGTCTCCTTCTCCCCAAACCCTTCAAGCATTTTGTGGCAGGTGAGTGGGCTAGAAGCAGGTAAAAGAGAGAGACTCTTCCGGTCCCACTATCTCTGGCCTTTACATAAACCTGGGATTGAGAGATAGGACAATGTACTGTGGACTAACAAGGTGTTCCTGGAACATTGCTCCATCTCTTCATCTTTTTGCATTAAGACCAGCCAAAATAGTGACAGTGAGAACTTTCTCCAGCTATTTATTGAGAAAACTGGTGTTTGACAAGCTGCGAGGTAGTGGGAACCCTTTTCACCAATCTGAGCTTTATGTTCTAGGAGTCAGATTTTTCAGGCCATATAGCCCAAATGGATACACCGTCAACTCAAGTAGCCTTTCAGTTGAAATGACACACCCTTTTTGACTTCCAAATGCTTCAACAGCCACAACAGAAACTGTGACTGGAGTTTTTTTATACAGTTGCCAACACTCTTCTTAGTTGGTAGATGACTACTAAGAGTATCTGATCAGCTATACAATTTAATGGCAATACAATTTATTGTACAATCATGTAAGTCAGTCATCTGTGCAATCTTTATATAAATGACTAATTTAGTTTTCAATTTGTACATCCAATATTAGAAAACTGGACTTTTTAAAGCTTAAATCAATAATACTTTTTAGACTAAACAGAATTTTTTTAAATGAAGGAAAAGAAAAGAACTCTAATGCCCATCTGGTCAGTTGGAGTTTAATTTACTATGTGGTGTATATGGGGGGACGGACTATAGCATGCATTGTACTTGACAATTTAGTGGGTCTTTTTCCATCTTTAAATCCTTACGATCCTATGTCCTCCCATCATAAAGTGTGTTCAAACAGAAATGTGAGGGCACCTTTAAGCATGAAAGGCTTTCTGACAGCCTCTAATATTGAAATGTTTTGACATATCCTATAACAGGAAAAGTGAACCATAAAATATCTTATTTATTCTATCCATCATCAGGTCTTCTGCTAACAAGGGTGACATTCTCCCCTGGGCACTGAGAAGGCCAACCTCATATTTTGTCATACTCTAGTCAGTTATATTTTCATTAATTTGGACACACATGCTGCTTTCTCCATGATATCCTCAGTACCTACAACTAAGCAGAAAGACAATTCATAGCTAATAAGAGAAGGGGGTGAGGGGGAAGCATAAATTAGCACTGTCCCTACGTTATTCATTTGGGGAGGGAAGTTTTTATTAAAGGATTATTTTGCAGGGTTCAGATGTTGTATTGTGGGATTCAAAAGCTTCAGAATATAATTGATGTAACCCAGCCCAGAGCTGTGGCTGCAGTCTTCTTCCTTTTCTCCTCAAGGTTATAGGTCTTGGGTTCAAGGGCACCTGATGCCACCATCCAAGGAAACCCCTCTGTCACCATGCCTCCATGGGTCACAACTGAGAATACCAAATTCAGGACAAGCTGCTGGGAAAAAGGGCCCTCAAACTGGTGGTTATTCTCCCATGCGAAATACCAAAACAGTAACAAAAGTAAATCTTTGTCTCACAACACTGGCTAACAAGAAGTCAGAAATGCAGACTCCTTAGGTACTCCAGTCCTCGATTCAACACCCAGACACTAGACTTAATGATGAGTGGTTATTTAAAACCAAATTTCATCAAACAAAAGGGTTCTTCTCATCCCAAAGGACCAGGCCAATATGTAATTCAGATCTTATTCGATAATCATGCTGTTGACAATCCTTTAGTATCTAATATCTAAAGGTTTATTAAAGAAAAGAAAAGAAAAGAAAAGAAAAGAAAAAGAAAAAAGTTAAAATTGGTTAAAGGAATCAAATACATACCGTAATTGCAAGCTTCTTGGTTCAGGCTTGTAGCAGTGATGGAATAAACTGCTGGCTTGTTAAGTCTCTGGTTTCTTCCAAATCATTGGAAGGTCCTCAGTCCCTTGGTTAGACTGCTCCCAACTCATCTGGTTACATAGTTTTTCAAATAATTAGGTCACTCCTAATGTAGTCACTGGTTTAGGAGACCAATTTGACTTCCTGTCACCAGGTCTAGCAAACTATCTTTCAATGGAGTCTTCTCCCTCCCTATGGGGCTGGCCTCTGGATGGTTCTCTGTGTCTCCATTCTGTGATAATCTTTGTATCTCTGTAGGCTGTCCCTGGGTGTTGTGTCTGCTAGCCCATGAGGGCCTCCTGTTCCATCAGATCACTTGTCCCTCTGGTGCAGTCACCTCATATGACCTGAGTACCACTGCACCCATCATGATTCCTTTCGCTCACGCCTTCTGTTGTCTTTCTACTGGCTGGATCCTCACAGAAGGGTCTGTCTCCAGGGCTGAAAGGTCCTTGGCTGACCTGTCATATTCTAGTGCATGGTTTCTTTGATTGCTGGTCATCTCATTTGGGCAGGATCTCCATCCTTCTAACTGCAACAAGTGTTCCCTCATTGGTAGCAGGGTTTTGGTCCTTTGCCCCATCAATGTCCATATTGGACTGTTTTGGTACCCCTATAAGGGGGTTATGCTGTGTGCTAAAAATGGTAAAAAGGGGTTTGATCCACAAGAAACAACCTTGTGTAACAGTCTCTTAGAATCAGAGCTGATTCCACCTTACCATCACTCTGTGGGTATGCTGGAGAGGAGGTTTGGGGGTTAAACTCCTCTTTCCATGGATGACAATTCCTTGAATTGTTCTGAGGCAAAATTGGGGTCCATTGTCAGTGAATAAAATGTCTGGAATGACATCTCTCTGAAAGTGGACCTTTAGTTTGCCAGTCACTGTCTTGCTTCTTGTATCAGGCAGGGCATCAACCTCCCAAAATTTGAACAGCAGTCCACTATAATCAAGTATTGTTTTCCATTGAAGATAAGTCCACTCCCACCTATTCCTATGGTTGGGTGGGCAGCTCATGGTGGTTACACAGTGTTAGAAAGCTTATTCCTTCACTCTCCCACTTCCCTGGTCCTTCTCACATGAACAGAGAGCAACAATACCCGAAGTCCGAAGATGCAAACAATTCGATGTTTATTGGGGTGAACTTCCAGCAAACTTAAATACAAGTTCCTTGTTCCTTATTTTCGAATCCCAACTTACTTCCTGTTTGCCCCTCATTTATATAGTAATATTCTTAGCTATACCTTAACCAATCATTCTACTGAAATTTAACTCACCAATCCTAACATATTGTACCATGATTAGCTAACCAATTATATCCCACCACAATAATTAGATTACACCCAGCAAAATTAATTATACAGCAGACAGAAACAATCACAGAACCAGACAGAGATTATACAGACAAACAATAGCAAAGTGGGAACTATAATGACAAAACAATACAGAAGTGAGGATTTCACATCCCAGCTATTGATAAGTGAGTTCTTGCCAGACAGGATGCTATCAAACTAAGTTTTCTTTTACATTTTCTAGGCACTTCCCTTTCTCTGGAGGTGATAGGAATACAATCCTGTCCTGATAGTGCCTGATAATAGCACCTTATTTCAATGTGACTAGTTTGGAATGTGAGGATGTGACTATTCACTTCCTAGCTTATGGCTGCCTCTGCTGCTTAGCCAAAGGCCTTAGCCTAAGAACAGGGCCTCAGATTGTCACAGTAAGAGAAGGACCTTACACTGGCAGAAAGTGATTTTGATTCTTTCTTTCTTTTATATCGCTAACTAGCCAAGTGATAAGAATACACCTAAATTCTTAAAGTACAGGCCTTTACAGACAGGCCTGAATATCTATATCCTAACACACAGTCTCTTTCTGCTGGGACTAACACAAGACTGGCAAGAGTCACATCCTTCTATCAAGGAGCACGGTTGTGTATTCGTTACTGGTCAGTAAACACAAACTAGGACTCCTCCAAGGCAGCTATCAATGCCCAGGTGCGAAATGTATTTTTTACATGACATCCTTACATAATGAGCTGGGGACAACAACTCTCTGTCCTTGAAATATAATTTCATCCTGCACACATTTGAAAATATTGTTTTGCTCCTACCAGTATTTGTCTTCTAGCCATGTACTAGTATCACTCTCTTGACAGCCTATAGTTAGATGCCTCCCTGTTGAAACTGGGAGATTGAATCTATTAACATGCTACACTCCACCAACTCCCTGATACTGGGTATATATGCCTTGCTCAGGGTGTCAGCTCATACCAGTAGTTGTCCTAGACAATATCTAATGTCTACCAGGTAACGCTGGAGGCTCGTCAATGTGAGCTACAATCTCTTTTGAGCACAAAGAGGGGGTTTTGCCATGGTTGTCTCTAGGAGTGTGTGGGCTGATTGTACCATGACTGGGTGTCTATAGGTGTACTGATGGAATTGCTCCACTCCAAATACCACAACCATAAGATCTTTTTTTATTTGGGCGTACACCTGCCTGCTGCTACTGCAAAAGTGCTACACCCATTCCTTTCTCCAATGCATCACGCTGGTGTGTCAGCTTCTCTCCTGGCTGGTAGTGCTTCAGGACAAGGGCTTCTGAATATGACTTTGTTTCTGAACTTCAATTGCTTGCTGTTGGGAACCTGCCCAGTTCCACTTCATATCCTGCCTTGTGAGTTGACATATGGCTTGGCCTGATCACTTCTTTACCATCATCCTTTTGCTTACCCGGGCTGTACTGGCTTCTGCAGGTGCTCTGATACCCCTGTTCTGCAGACTTTTAAGTTCCTTCATATTGGATTATGTATTGCCATTGGAATTCTTCTTCATGGTAAGCGCAGAGGTTCCACTGTGGGGTCTACTTCCAGACACAGCTTTCTGTTGAGGCACTCATTGCGTTTGAAAATATTCCCATGTGCTTTTAAAATGGTCTCTATTGCCCATAAAAACAAGAAGGTGTTCGGTGGCACCTTAAAGACTAACAGATTTATTTGAGCATAAGCTTTCGTGGGTAAAAACCTCACTTCTTCAGATGTAAGGAGTGAAAGTTACAGATGCAGACATAAATATACTTGTGAGGTAACTCCCTTCTCTTTATGTGTCAGTATATTTATGGCTGCATCTGAAACTTTCACTCCATGCATCTGAAGAAGTGAGGTTTTTACCCACGAAAGCTTATGCCCAAATAAATCTGTTAGTCTTTAAGATGCCACTGGACTCCTCCTTGTTTTTGTGGATACAGACTAACACAGCTACCCCATCTATTGCCCATGGGACTCCACCTTTTGCTTCTTGCACTGCAGCTATACAGTTCTGATGCTGTGCCTTGATCAGATTCAGATGCTCGTATTGTCTGTGGTGCCTACCATACACCACCACAAACTTCAGTTGGTACAGTCTTATTTTCGGGTGAGTTACTGTGAGGTCACATTTTCCTGCGGGCTGCATTATACCCTCATTGCACTTTGTGCCAGTGGTTTCTAATGGGTGTGTTCAAGTCCATTTCACTCACAGAATCTCATTGCAGGAAGTCCACTATCCACCTGAAATTGCATGGGACATTTTCCTAATAACAGTGTCACATGCATAGAGGTTGGCATTGTCCCTTGTTACTTTCCTGTCCTGACAGCCTGAAGCTGCTCTTGGACTCAAGGAGAGAGTCATCATGTCATTGGTGTTGTCTGATGTGCTTTCCCTTCTCTTGTACAAGACTCACTTAATCTTTCAAATCTTCTTCTGCCATTGCACACACAGCTAACATGTTTCAACTTGCCACATTTCTTGCAGTGCTGTCCTAGCTTTAGCCATTTCTCCTTTAACCACTCATACTGTCTCCCACAGAAAATGCATTTCACTATAGGTATGGAATCCTGCCACCTGCTCTCCTTCGCTGTAGTCTCACTGCGTGTACTTCTGGAGTTGTTGTGCCTTCTAGAACATGCATCCTTTCTCTGTATGCTTCCACTACATGCCTGTGACAGGGTGCTCAGAGGGCTGGGTGGCCTAGAGGTTAGTGCACCCAACCCCCTCCCCCTTTGCCTCTATTAGGGCAGTACAGGTGCCTGTTCCTGAACCTAAGCCAGGAATCATTTGCTCTCCTCCTGCACCTGAGCCTCAGCCCTTAAGACTGATTCATTGGCAAAATATTTTCACTGGTCTTTAAGCCACAGCTGTGCACACTGGCCATGCTTCAGGAAAACACTGCCTTCCTAAATAGGGAAAGTTTTAAGAATGTACTTAAGTGCTTTCCTCAAGACCAGAGGGGTAGAAGCAAGGGGGAAATAAAGAAGCTGAAGAGTGCAAATGAATTTTTTAAGGACCAACATTGACACCTGCAACAGAGAAACAGCTGCCCTTAGTCTGTAACATGGAGCAAAAGAAGAAGAGTTAGGCATTATCTTCAGGAGCCTGGTCTACACTGGGGAGGGTTGGGGGGGGGGGGGAAAAGAAAAACTGATCTAAGTTATGCAACTTCAGCTACATGAATAATGTAGCTGAAGTCGACATACTTAGATCTACTTACCGCAGCATCTTCACTACCGTGAGTTGATTGCTGTCGCTCCCCCATTGACTCCACCTCGCTCCGGAGGAGTACAGGAGTTGATGGGAGAGTGCTCGGAGGTTGATTTATCGCTTTTAGTCTAGGTGCGATAAATCGACCCCCACTCGCTGATCCGGCGGATAGTACAGACATACCCAGGGTTCTATTAGGAAAAGGGTGCGCAGGGGAATAGCCTTTTACGGAAATTCAAAAGACAAGGAAAATTTTCAAAGCAGAATGTCTTTGTTCTCTAAAAATATGCCCTCAGATCGCTTGCCCAAGGAGGTCAATGCCAGATCTGGGAAGAAAGCTCAGATCTCTTGACACTCAGCCCTGTGCCCTACTGTGTCCCTGGGCCACACTACTTTAAATTAAATGCAGTTAAATTCAAAGTGGCTAAATTGAGCAAAAACAAACTACTCCCCTCCCCACAACCAGGAACAATTAAAAAGGAAGATAATTACAATCAAAGAGAGGCAGGTCTCGATTTTAATATACACAATGCAATTTGTAGCACTGAGAAGCAGATTCATAGATTTTAAGGTCAGGTGGAGTCATTACAGTCATGTACATTGACCTTCAGCATAACACAGGCCACAGAACTCCATCCAATAATTACTGTATTAAGCCCATATCTTGTGGCTGTCCGAGAGCATCTTGTTTTGGAAAGACATCCAGTCTTGATGGAGAATGCACATCCCTTGCTAAGTTTTCCCAATAATTAAATTACTCTCCCTGTTAAAAAAAAATGTCTTATTTCTCATGTGAACTTATCTAGCTTCAGCTTCCAGCCATTGACTCTTAGAAGTGAACATTTTCAAACATTTCATAAAAAAAAAAAAGAAGTATTTTCTCCCCCCCCCCCTTCTTTTTTACACCACAGCTAAAGGAGGCTTCTTTTTTTTTTTTTTTTTAAGTACTCTGTGAAATCCTACGTCTACTTCACTTTGCAGGTTTAGTGCTCTGATCATTCAAGCCTCAGAGAAAAGAAATATGAAGAGAATGAGACTCCAGCTTTAAGTCTTCCTTAATCTGTCATACTTTCAGTCTCTTATTTTATCCCTTCTTCATTTCACAGATCAAATGGAGTTCAAATGATCGCCCTTCAACTTCAGTCATTTAACTATATTGTGCCACCACTAATGCCCACTGATAAACCAGGTGAGGGATGAACAGGGGATGGACCAAACTGTAGACGAAGGACAGTGACTTTCCCGAGACAGGTAAAAACATCTAATCTGCCATGGACTGAAGTTCTGAGAAATCTAATTTATCTACAGCAAAGTGAGAAAAATAAAAGTCATGGCAAGCCTCAAATTCAAGTTACTTGTATTTGCAGAACATTTTACTAGTAGATGTAGATGGCCCAATGTTTCTTCCATGCAAACATTGCCCATCAGAAAGATCTGATAACACATTAGATGCTTAGGTGAAATACAAAGCTATAATGCAGATCTAGAATTCAGGAAACCAAGACTGGGAAATATTGATTGACACAGCATTTTTACATCCTTGAAAATTCCACAGACTTGTGAGTTTCTGTAGTTTTGGAAGATCCTGCATAACTGAGACAATTGCAGTTCTTATATTCTGTGAAAGAAACATCATCATTTCAATTGCTTGTGTTTCTGGGAATCAGTGTCCAAATTTTTGACACTATCACTAATGGAATTACTGGAATACTTTTATCCAAATTAAATCATATATTACAGATTTTACAAGTATTAAAAAGACTCAACAGTTATCAATGACAAGCAAAATATATTCCAACCAGTGGTTTTATATAGGGCTAGTTAAAATTTTTCTGTCAAAACTTAAAAAGAAAAAAGGAAACTGGCTTTTCAACTGAACAAAAAATTCTCACAAATAGTATCTGCTTTCCTTGAAAACTTTTGATTTTTTTTCCCTCAAGAACAATGTTTTAGGGGAGACTGGCTGAATTTTTCAGGTTTGGGGTTTTTTTTAAACAGCGAGTTAAATTTCAACAGAAATATTCCATTGACAGTGATTTGATTCTCCATTTTTTCCCCCAAAAATTTCCATGGAAACAAATTCCAACCAGCTCTACATATATGTGAAAATAAATAAAAGAAAGAAACTGACTCACATCAATACTCTGTCCCTTTCTGTCATCTTGGGAGTACTATAATCACTTAGATGATTAAATCTGACAGCATATCAAGGGAAAAATTGCCTCCATTCAGTACAGATATTGTTCAGTTTTCATGTATCCAGAATGAAATAAATTCATTAAACAAAGTGAAGGAAACTAAAAAACAAAACAAAAGAATCAAACAGACTATGTGTCAAAAGTGGTGTTAGGATAGAGTGATCCATGTTCTGTCTATATTTGGCTAAAAGATGCTGGATACAACCATTGATTATCAGAGATCAAGCCTGTTACACCTATAAAACTCCTTACATACATTCACAGCAGCCAGTCTATATACCGTTACTCAAGCAACGAGCCAATTTTTGGGCTTCTGCAGGTTGCTTTGGTTAAGTAGAGAAATTGGTGAGGGAGACAGTATTTCTCTTGCTGTAAACCTGTTTGTTTACAAAGAATGTAAAAAATCCTATTTCCCTGAATACAGCAGGAATCAAACCACAGGAGATAATTTCTTTGCTAACAGTTCCAACCCCTTTACAGCCAGCATTTTGCCCAAAGACTCTCTCTCAGCTTTGCACTATGGGTGCTTTGTGGCTGTCTTGGCCCTTTTGTTGCTTATATCTCAGCTCCTGTGGCATTTCTTGCTGCTTCTCTCACATACATAGACACACACAGCTCCATTGCTCCTGCATTTGCTAGATCAATTCCCATGGGAACCACTTGGGCCACATGGTTCAGCTTCTATTTAAGCCTTGCTATGTGCTTGTGTTTTGGGTGGTGGCTCCTATTGTTTCTGCAATCTGGTTCCATGAAGGAACACAATTACTTTTTACACTTCTTCTGAATGAAAGGCATCCGTTATACTCACCAGCTTCAGTGAGGGTTAACCAAGCCCATACCTAGTTGGCTGTACTAGTGAGTCATAGTGTGTAGGACAAGAGGCTTATGTCAGCTCTCCCTGAACCAGTACAATCTGCAATGCTTTCTTCCCACTGTGGCTAGCAAGCTTTGCATATGGCACTCACAGCAGTTCAGTTGGTTCATCTAGCTTCATTCCCCAGCAGAGTCTCTTAATTTCTCCCCCATCCATCAGTGAGCACCACGTACCAGTATTCCCATTGCTTTTTATAGCTCTAATCAGGCATCGCATAGGGCAATTTCTGCCTGTGATAACACAAGGTACCTTTTCAGCATGCGGCTACAGCATGCAGCTGATTCCTAGAAATGAGTGCTGGCAGACAGGTTGCCAGGAGGGATTCCTTTAAGGCTGAGACAAGAAGAAATTAATAGGTGCCTCATGCCCAAAAGAATAGCACTGACTGACAGCCCCATTTCAGAGCTTTCAGTGGGAGGAAGAGAGGTGCCTATATGAGTGAAGAAACATTTTTTATGCAGGCAGGAAAGGAAGACATATCACCAGTCCCAAAAATAACTTTTTCTTTACTTTCAGGAAACAATTAAGGACCCCTATACTGGCCTTCCTGTCTCTTACCATGGTTACTCTGTGGACGTTACTGCAGCTGTGATGGCCTCTAGTTGCAGAGAGGATGCAGGATCTGTAGAAAGCAATTTAGGGGTGGAGCAAATGTGTGTAATATGAGCCTAACAATAATAATTCCTGCCAGGAATGGTCTAGTTATTATTTAGTCCTGCCTTAAGTGCAGGAGACTGGACTAGATGACCTATTGAGGTCCCTTTTCCATCCTATTCTTCTAGGAGTCTATGGTGGCATTCTTCAAATGGAAGTTCTTCAACCACTCACCATCAATCCCACTTTCCCAGAACTGCGTCCTGAGATTGTTAGGGGGTTCGGTGATCACTCAGTCCTTAAGGTACTTTAAAGTGATCAGCTTTATCCTGTGTCCAGTTCCAACAGACTGTGGACAACATCATCATGAACTTCCGCAGCACCCCACCCACAGGTCAACCCTCACAGGCACATCCTAAAGTACCACAGTCCTTAAAAGAAAAGGAGTACTTGTGGCATCTTAGAGACTAACAAATTTATTTGAGCAAAAAAGCTTTTGTGAGCTACAGCTCTGTAGCTCATGAAAGCTTTAACAAATTTATTTGAGCTTTCATGAGCTACAGAGATGTAGCTCACAAAAGTTTTGCACAAATAAATTTGTTAGTCTCTAAGGTGCCACAAGTCCTCCTTTTCTTTTTGTGGATACAGACTAACATGGCTGCTACTCTGAAACACAGTCATTAAGTGGCTTGGGGCTGGCCTAAAGTCAGCACTCCCTTTGAGCACTGTTGATGGCCATAAGGTGGGCAATTAAGGTCAGGCATTCTTATCCTTGTCCTGGGCTGTTATTCTGTGGACCATGAGATCATAATGTCCTGATTTAATGCTCTCCTCCTAAATTCCTCCTATCGCTATTTTCACTTCTCCCTTGGCATCCATTTTCATATAAAACTGGAAGCCACTGTAAAAACCTGGTAGTACTAATCTATTTGGCAGAGATCCATGTTAGTAAGGGCAGTGATACTGAATGGGGTGGAAAACTCCCATAAAGGATCAGAAGGTGGGACCAATCCTCTTCACTAGGTGGGGAACAGTGTTTTGGTAAATTCTCCAAATGCCATGCTCTGAGCAAGAATGGCCAAGCAGTGTAAGAGCCGATGGTTCAGAATGCTGTGATACACCTATGGTTGTGAGGCACTGTGTGTGGGAAGACACTGAACAAAGGACAAATGATGCAACTAATCATTTCATGTAATGGACAACCCTGCAACAGTTTTATTGCTCAGTGCAGAGGCAGCTCTGTAGAGACAGAATATTATGTGCAGCTGCATATGAGAGTTATTGAAGTAAGTAATTACAAGCTGCCAGTCACATCTTATTGCTGTGGGGAGAGCTGAATTGGAGGGGTGGGGTGGAACATGCCCCCTACCATCTGCTGTGGGTTTACATTAATGTATTGTGGGTGGGAATCAAATGTAACTTGACACGATTTCAGATTTTTTTCTTACCATACCTAGAAGCATTTCACAGGCAGTGAACTACTCTTGTTGCCCACGAACCAGCAAGATGCCTATTCAGTCCACAGTCTCTGAAAGCCTAAACCCCACAGAAATAGTGATTTGTTTTTTTCCCTGACAAAACACTCCTGCCAAAGGAAATCGCATCCTCTACATTAGTGGTTTTCAACCTCATTTGCAGATCCTTAACATTTCTGAATAGAGGTGCAGAGCCCTTTGGAAATCTTAGACAGTTTGCAGACACCCGGGGTCTTCGGACCACAGGTTGAAAGCCAGGGCTCTACATACTCCATGCAAAGAGGTGAAGTGAGAAACTAGGGGGCACCTGCCAGGGACTGCAGACATCCTCTTGAGTGCTGGATGGTTGTATGCACACACACACAGAATATGTCTGAGAGGAGGGCTGAGTCTCCCCTGTGCATTTATAGAAACAAAAAGGGAGCTCACTTTGCAGCACTCGCTACAGATATGGCAACAGTGGATCTGGCTCAGGGAGGATAGGGTATTTTGAACAACTAGGGCTGGCCTTCGAATTTTGGGGAATATTTTCCCCAGCCTTTTTTCCAATATAACCGGCTACCGTCCACAATTGCCACATTCTGATGTGCATGGCCAGCTTAAGGATTTTGGAGAGGGTCAGTGAGATGATTCTTGGAGTGATGCTCCAAGCCTTAACCAAACCTTTAAAAGGACATGGGAAGGAAGGGGGCAGATCTTTCCCAGTTTCCGGCAGCTGAAGTGGAACCTAGTTGCACGCTCTTACAACTTATTAATCAGTTTGCATCAGTTTCAGCTTTCAAGACTAATTTTCACAAGTAAAAGGACTGGGAACATTTTGAAAAACAGAAGCTGACATTCTCCTTTCCAGGGTCCAAAGGCTGGCTCTGTTAACAAGGGACTCCCATGAGCTTTCCCCGGCCAGCTCATTAATGGTAGGATTGGTCTCAGCTTCCTGGAGACAAGCTGGCACCTCTGTCTAAAGCAGAGAAGGAAAAGCCCCTTCCCTGCTACAAAAGAGGACTCAAGAGAATGTCTAATGAAGTACAAAGCATTGTACAAAAGGCTGTGGTTGACCCAGCTCAGGGAGTCAGCAGGAAATTGGAGCTGGAAAGAATGCTGATGCTGTATTAGGTCTGCAGAACAGAATCAAGCTCTTGGAGAGAAGAGGGTCCCTAAAATTCATGGGATGAGGCCCAGACCTGCTCGCATGAAAGTTAATGGGAGTTTTGACATTGCTTTCAATGGGAGCAGGACTGGGACCATGGAGAATTGAGAAAGAAGGAGCAATGTGAAAATTAAAAAAATTAATCCGAGACTGTAGGGAAAGATAATCTGACTGTTGGTGCAGAATATCAGTTAAGGTGCTTAAAGTGTGAACGGACTAGAGGACTTAGTACTAGAGATACAGTTTGTGGGCCTTTTCTCCCCTCTTTATAGCGGGGAAATCACATGAAGGGCCTAGTTACAACATTACACCACTGCCAGCTGTTGAAATGAACGCCCAAACACACACTTACAAGGGGATTTTTAGTATGTATGTGTCAAGGTTCCTTCCCCACTCCAAACTCTAGGGTAGAGATGTGGGGACCTGCATGAAAGACCCCCTAAGCTTATTCTTACCAGCTTAGGTTAAACACTTCCCCAAGGTACAAACTTTGCCTTGTCCTTGAACCGTATGCTGCCACCACCAACCATTTTAAACAAAGAACAGGGAAAGAGCCCACTTGGAGGCGTCTTCCCCCAAAATATCCCCCCCCCCCGCCCTACACCCCCTTTCCTGGGGAAGGCTTGATAAGAATCCTCACCAATTGGCACAGGTGAACACAGACCCAAACCCTTGGCTCTTAAGAACAATAAAAATCAATCAGGTTCTTAAAAGAAGAATTTTAATTAAAGAAAAGGTAAAAGAGTCACCTCTAAAATCAGGATGGTAAATACCTTACAGGGTAATCAGATTCAAAACAGAGAATCCCTCTAGGCAAAACCTTAAGTTACAAAAAAGACACAGCTTATTTTACCAGCCATTAAACAAAAGGAAATCTAACGCATGTTCTAGCTAGATTACTTACTAACTTTACAGGAGCTGTAAGGCTGCGTTCTTGATCTGTTCCCGGCAAAAGCATCACACAGATAGACCCTTTGTTCCCCTGTCCCCCCTCCAGATTTGAAAGTATCTTGTCCCCTCGTTGGTCATTTTGGGTCAGGTGCCAGCGAGGTTACCTTAGCTTCTTAACCCTTTACGAGGGGAAAGGATTTTCCTCTGGCCAGGAGGGATTTTATAGCACTGTATAGAGAAAGGTGGTTAACCTTCCCTTTATATTTATGACAGTATGTGCGACAGAATAATAATCACATAACACCACAGAAGGAAGGTACATACTTTCTATTATATTTACTCAGGGCAAAAATCCTGTAAATCATCAGCTGCTCTCACTGGTTCTCTGCTGAGCTTGGGGAAAATAATTTTGGGTGGAAGACTGTGGAACTGCTCAACGGTTGCTGTTGCTATTCTAAGCCTCAGGCGGCATGAAAGCTACTGCCAACACCACTCGAGTTGCAAGAGATGGTGTGGGGGGCAATGACCAGTGGATACCCTCAAACAAGTGGAGCTTTGAATTCAGGGGTAATAGTCTTTCCTGAGGATTTCAGGATCAGGAACTTGGGTAACGTTGTAAGCTGAAGGGTTTTGACCCCCCAGTGTAGACTGTTTTAGGGTTAGTCTACAGTGGAAACGCTACATTGGCGCAGCTGCACCAATACAGCTGTGCCACTGTAATGAATCTGGTGAAGACGTGATATGCTGACAGGAGAGAACTCTCCCACTGGCAGAATAAATCCACCTCCGCGAGAGGCGGTAGCGACGTCGGAGGGACAAACTCCGTCTCCGACACAGCGCTGTCCACACTAGCACTTAGGTCGATGTAACTTATGTCACTCAGGAGGTTGGCTTATTCACATCCTTGAGCAATGCAAGTTATACAGAAGTAAGTGGTAGTACAGACCTGACCTTAGACTATCTTTTCACTGCAAAAGAGGTGCATTTCTACAAAAGGTAACTATCTCAATGTAAAGCTTTCATGGAGACAAGATGCTGGCATTTTTTTCTTCAATGTAGGTTGCAGAAGTAAACCCCAGGGGTGGATGAAGTATTGTTCTTGACGAGCTGCACCAAGCTAAAACCTCTCTGTGCCTTATCTTCACTAGGATATTACATCATCAGTTACCTGTGTGAAAAACACTTTCTTTTTCTGCAGTGCAGACATAGCCCTAGTGCTGGAAACAGTTGAACTCATCTCCGATAACCACTGCTATATGAACTCACACCCATTTGTGTACAACTGGATGTGTTTGTGAGAAGCACACAGAAAAAGCAGAAGTGGTATTGGTCACATGTCCTTCGCTAGGACTCACTTCTCACCCCTGCTACACAAAAGGAGACACAGAACCTGATCATGAGTCGTGTTTCTAATGGGCTTTTCAATGCCCGAGGAAAAATTTCCTTCACTTAGTATCTTACTGAGACCCTATGCTAAAGGGAAAGTGATTATTATCAGGGATAAAGCAGGGGATTGATCCTGCTTTGAGCAGGGGGTTGGACTAGATGACCTCCTGAGGTCCCTTCGAACCCTGATATTATATAATTCTATGATTAGCTAGACCATATCTCTAAAAAGACAGCAGTATCCCAGCAGTACAGGTATAAGAACCCACTTTGTACCAACATGTGCCAATGCTGAGATTTGACATGGAGGAGTGCAAATTATATATGGCCAGAGAAAGCAAAAAAACCAAAACCAAACAAGTCTGACCTGAACTTGCTGGAAAGGTTGCCTCTCAGTGTCTGTGCATGTCATGAAGTGACTCCTTTGTGAACCTATCTTGCAGCACTTTTCTGATGGAGAGATCCTAATGACTGTGCAGAGTCCTCTTCTAAACAGAAGAATTCCATGTGGATTTCAAGGCCTATCTGCAGATCTTGTTGCAGGACTGAAGCCTGTAGGTAAACGTGACAACAGACAAGTGTATTTATTTCACATCTATGATTAAAGGGATTAAGTCATCTCATACTCACCTAAGCCATCCTCCAGCAAGCTGGATCAAGGTATTATGGTTGGAAACTTCACAGCTAAAAAGTACGATCCAAAAGGCTTTCACAAAGTAATGAAAACTAATTTCTAGATATGGCAGCCTTCTCATTCAATCCAGAACAGCTGCTATAGTCCACTTCCTCTTCTGTATAGAAATTGCATGTGTACATTTAATAGTCTTCAGTCAAACCATTTATTTAAAACATTCAGTTGGGATTTCCTACTGGGTCTGAAGGAGTTACACACCAAATTTCTATTGAATTTTAGTAGAATGTGGGTGCCTAATTCTCTTAGGTTCCTCCAAAAATCCCAGCCTTTAAGAACAAGGTTTGTGATTACCTGGGAGTAGCAAAGTTGCAAGTGAGAACCCAACCCCCAATGAGGGGAAAGTGTTTTATAAAAATGCCTTTAGCACCATTATTATTTTCCAAAGGAAAATACATTTGGCGTTGATCACAAATGGGGAAAAATCTGTATTAACCCTTTTCAGTATTGATCACTACTGCAACTTCTGTGCCATGCAGGCATTCAACAGGATGGTTTTGGGCTTAGTTGTGCCCAAGCTGGCTTTTTCTAATGTTTCTCCTTTGCAGATCCAACCTTTACCTTCTTATTAGCACTTACTCAAAAGAGAGCTTACAAGACCCACTTCTTGTGGCAGTCTGGGTGGGTCAGCAAAGCAACTCTGCATCTTCACACTGCTTTGAGGCTGTAGAAAGGCAGATCAGGTTATTGCAAACTTGAGAAGCTATTCTTCTCCTAGAAATGGAACATTCTGTCACAACCTGCTTGTTGCATCTCCAGCGGTATCACTATCAATTAAGCAAATATGCATCGTCATGAGGCACAGGAGTTCAGGGAACAATTTTGGTCTCACTGACAAACAAATGAAAACGTTTGGTTTCTACTCCAGGCTCTGTCAGTGACTTTGGGTAAGTCACATGGAGTTCATTTTCAGTCTTCAGCTACCATATTTGCATATGAAAGATTGTGCATGCCCCTACATCTGCCCATATTGTGCAGGTGAAGGAACTGTGCATGCACTTTTAATAACCATACTGCTGTGCAAAATGCTTAGAATTTGTACCCACCAAAAGGAGTTTTGCTCACTGTGACATGCCCAGGGTACAATCCAGACTAACGAGTAGCTGTGTCACCCATGCTGTCTAGCCTGGGGTGCCCTTTACACTGCTTTGCTGCTGCAGCCTCCAGTCTGGAATCCTCACAGCCTCCAGCATGCCTGGCACTCCCACCTATGTCTGTGGGCACGCTACTGCCAGCCAGCCACAACTTAGTTCTTACCAGCCTTGGTTATATTGCAGGGTGACCCTCCTCCCCAAATGCACCACCAGTCCTAGATTTTCCCCTAGAAATGTATTTCCTGTACTGCCCAGCCCACTCCTGAAAAACACAAATTCATATAAAGTCTGTATTTCTTTAATAAAAAATTATATGCGTACCTTGCTACCGCAAATGGAGTTCCCCAGACACGTCACTTTAAACCCACTGGATTAGGTAAAACAATAAAACATGTTTAGTAACTACAAAAAGAGAGATTTTAAGCGACTAAAAGTAATGAGGAATAAAAATCAGAAATGGTTACAAGAAAAATAAAGCTAAAATGTAAGTAGTACCTAGCTTCACAAACTATTACATTCAAAGCAAAGTTTCTCTCACCACATGCTCTCATCAGTCTTCCTGGCCAAACTTCTTAGGCCAGGCCCCCTTCTTCTATTTATTGGCTGCTTCCTTTGTCCCTTCTCATGTGGTGAATTGATGGGCAGAAAAAAAGAGAGAAGAAGAGAAGGTTCCTAGGGGTGTTTGTCCCTCATTTTTATGGCCTCAATTCTCCTCTTCGAAAACATTTCCAGCTGAGATTCAGGAGACAGAGTCTATAGGAAATGATATTCCCTGCTGTTTTTCCCCTCACCTGTTGGAGTTTTTTTGCTTCCCTTCTGCTTGAAGGCCCTGTTTACTGCTTAAATGCAAATTAAACAAAGGAAAGGAATGTGTGCTCTGCTTGAGACAGACCTGTTTGCCAACCTCAGTCTGGAACATGTGTTGAGATCACCATACAGGGGAATCTTATAATATCACATACAATATTGCACACATTTTATCAGGATAGTAGCAAACTATGTAAGGTATCATCTGATAACTCAAAGATTACTACAACAGAGTGTAACATGTGGACACGGGAAAACATTCTGTCATACTCACTGTATGCATAAAACCATCTGTGCAACATACTGTCTCCTTGTGCCCAATTTTGGGTGGCCAGATGTGGCAGCTGCATAAAGGATCTTTTTAAAATACACCTTTATCTCTCAGTGCCTCAGTGTTTGCTCCCCAATAAAAGGTCAATAATGGTAACTCATAGGGTTGTTGTGAGGCTTAAATCAATTAGCATTTGTAAAGTGCTTTGAGATTTTTCAGATGAAAGGTGCTAAAGAAGTGCAAAACTTTATTATAATGAATCAAACCTGACAATGACAGAAAAATATACAAACTGAAAGCAATTCAGGTGTGTATAGCATTAAGAATATGAATCTGTAAAGATAATTAATACTGCTAAAAATCAGTGTTCTTACTTCAAGTATCATTGTACAAAACATATTCCATAAAGCTTTTTCCCCCCTACTTAAGACAAACATTTACACAATCTGCCCTTATAAATCCACTTCTCTCTAGCAATATTCTAGTGCTATTGTAGCTTTAGGTTCTGTGATCAGGCAGTATCAGCTCCCTTAAAAAATAAAATGGCTATAAATGGTAAATCTTTGACAACAGAGAAACATTTTTCCATCAGGCATTTGGAGAGAGTTCATACTGCAGACTGCTGTTCTGTCAGATTAAAGGCTCTTTTAAATGTGGCTTGGGGGAATAAATCTTAAAAAGCTCTATGAAAACTGTATTGCTTAACACAAACTGCTAAGCCCCTCTCAACTACTTTCTCACCATCATCAGTAATTAAAATCCAAAAAAGCAAAGAGTTGATGAGATTACCACTAGTCACTGGGAGCTTTGCAGAGCTTCCTTCACACAGAGCAGAAGTTGGGCTTTAAACTTTACTGTACAAGTATTTGCTGACTGTATTTCAGATTTTCCCTGTACTGCAGCCTGTATTCTTAGCTCCTTGAAATACATTTAACACCAGCCCATTGATATTAGTTGTCTAACAAGTGACTCTGGGCTCCATATGGCTGTTTTGTGTATGTGAAATCCATTTCACTTACTAACTTGAATTATTTGTATTTGCCATTTCAAAAATATTAAATTTTCCCCCAGCAACTATATCTTAGACCAATCAAGAGCTTATCAAGTTCTTCTGTTCTGAGAATAAAATTAAAAGATGTTTGCTTTAAGAGAAATAGATAGTTACCATTTAAGGAATAGTTAAATTTACCCCAGGGTAGAGGGCCCAGAGAATGGGCCCCAACACACAAAGTGAGTCCCTGAAAGATGGCTTTCAAAGGGGAAAAAATTGGTTGTGCTCTTTTTTGTGACTTCTTTTTGTTATATGCAGAAGGATGGGTGTTCCTCCCCTGCTTGTTTTTTTACATTAACTTTAGGTCCTGTCTAATGATGGTCATCTATAGAGTTCCAGGTTAAAGAATGAAAATTCAGAGCAGAAGGGATTTCTAGTCAGACTGCTTCAAACTCACTGGATTTTGTTAATACCTATTTCACTCAAATGCATGAGAAACACCTGGGAGAAAAAGAGAGGGTCCCTCATATGTCTACACTATGGAAGTTTATCAAAGATTTCTACTCTTGCTAACACCAGTTCGGTTCCACCGGACTTCAGCTTCCATCCCATGCTCCAACATTCATAGTGGGGTTGGTGGCCAGTAGGGTTGCCAAGTGTCTAATAGCACAAATTCAAAACATCCTTGCCCTGCCCCCTGCCCTGTCACTTCTGAGGCCATGCCTCTGCCCTTCCCCTTCTCCGAGCTGCGCCCCCTGCTCATTCCATCTCCCCACCCCCCCTGCATTGCTTGCTCTCCCTCACTTTCACTGGGCTGGGGCAGGGGGTTGGAGTGCGGGCTCTGGGCTGGGGCCGGAGGGGTTCAGAGTGTGGGAATGGGCTCCAGGCTGAGCCTGGGGCAGGGATGCAGGAGGGGTGTGGGCTCTGGAAGGGAGCTTGGGTGCAGGAGGGAGATCAGGGCTGGGGCAGGGGTTGGGGTGCAGGCTCTGTAAGGGAGTTTGGACGTGGGAGGGGAATCTGGGCTGGGGCAGCGGGTTGGGGATGAGGGATCTGGGGTGCAGAAGGGGGCTCTGGGCTGCAGGGTGGGGCTGAGAGGTTCAGAGCATTGGAGGGGGCTTTGGGCTGGGGCAGGGGGTTGGGGTGTGGGAGGGGGTGAGGGCTCTGGCTGGGTGGTGCTTACCTCAGGTGGCTCCCAGAAGTGGCCAGCATGTCTGGCTCCTAGGCTCAGGGGCGGCCAGGTGACTCTGAATGCTGCCCCTGCCTGCAGGCACCATTGGCCATGATTCCCAGCCAATGGGAGCTGCAGAGTCAGCGCTCAGAGTGGGGGCAGCATGCAGAGATCTGTTCCGGGAGCTGTGTGGAGCCAGGGCAGGTAGGGAGCCTGCCTTCGCCCTGCTGTACCGTCGACCAGACTTTTAGCGGCCTATTAAAATCTCCCAGAATGGTTTCAATAGCTTTCGGGAGATTGATTCCAGGAGACTCCCAGGCAATCTGGGATGGCCAGCAATCCTAGTGGCCAGTGATGTTGTGGGGGAGATAGGGCCAATCCCTGACAGTCTGGGAGTGGCTATAAAATCACCCACAAGGACAGAGAGAGAGAGTTGAGCAGCCAGATTCCTTCCCAATACCACAACTGGACAACCCCTCAGAAAGAAGCCCTGGGCAGGAGCTCATAGGCCCAAAGACACACCCATCCTGAGGTAAAATCTGCTGAGTCCCTGTGCCCTTCCCCTAAACTTCCCTCCTACAAGCACTGTTTTCAGACAGACTGATAGGATTCCAGTGATGGAGGAGGCTCGCTTTCTCCCCCATGCAGATTATGTCACAGGGGCTACTGCAACCCCAGGGGATGCAGCTTTTATAGAAGAGATGCATGGTGTGCTCTCGCATGGAAACTTTACTTTTGTTCCTTCTTGTTTTGTTGTTTTCCTTAGTCTCCGTCCATTTAATTCCGACGGAAATCATATGGTTGCTCTTTATTTAGGGACAAGGTCTGGAGTACTCTCTCTGAAGCAGGATATCAAGTGTCACTTATGATGGCACTTTTCTGCAAATGGTTGCCCTCAGCAATACTTTGAGAATGCCAACTGTAAATACAGAATGAAATGTCATTGTGTCTACAGGCTGAAAAATTTTGCAGTTTATGAATGCCAATGAAACTGTGTTGCATTAAATATGGCTACCGTTTTCCTTTAAACCATCTAAAATATATAGAATTCTAGACTGAGATAGACTAAGTTTAGCTAAGATTTAGCTTGATACACATTTCAGGCCTGATCTTGTGTGGTGCTGTGTGCCTCTAGCTCTCACTGACACTAGGCCCCTATACAGCGAAGCTTCAATAATAAAACCCTTTTCAAGATGGGACTTATAAGGAAACAGGAGCTCCAGCCAATGCAGCGCTGTAATACTGAGACATCTAAATGAAACATGAGTACACTGACAAAGTCTTCCTCGTGATCTTGTGTAACTAGTGAGATGGTACTGTAAGAATGCATTTTCATGCTTACACAAACAGCATAAATATAATGCCATTTTTAGTGATACAAATGGAGGTAGGTTAACTGCAGGGCTGTTACCCCATAACATTCAAACAGGAAATGAGAAGCATTTACGAAGAGTAATACATCTTGCTGTGGAAGGAGGGAAAAGGAGTAGGTGAGTGGGGAGGCAGAGAGAACATGCTGTTCTCTTGGGTACAGCTTGAGGTTTTCAGTATCTTTACTGTTTAGAGTATATTAAAGGTTTCTGGTTATTCCTTTACTCAGGTAATTGGTTAAGTTTAATCAAAAGAGATTCATGTGAAGTTCCATTGACAAACCCTTGCCTGATTCTGCTAAAAAGATTCCTATGTAGCATTTTGATCAGTTATTATCTGTTTGATTTTACTCTCTTTATCTTTATACACTGGAACACTTGCAAGCCCTATAATAATTTGACATTAGAGGGGACTTGTATTACTTGCATATCCCTGCCAGCCTTCCATGATCTGACGTTTCTAGAACTGCCATCTTCTGTGGACCAGATTCTGATTTATCTACATCAGTGTCAACCCAGCAGCTCTGGTGAAATCCATGGACTAACACTGGCATGCATGAGACCAGAATTACATGTGTAATTTAACTTAGACCACTCACTAAGACCTAGTCACATCATTTTACTGCTGTGTAAGGGAGTTCTAAGATGGCGTAACTTCATCCCAACAAGATGTAAAAAGCTGCAAAAGGGGATGGCTTACTTCAGTAGATTCATAAACATTAAAGTCAGGAGGAACCCTTAAACCACCATCTCCCGCAGAACACAGGCCAAGGATTCTCTGCGTTAGGAAGTGAAAACAGAAGTGAGTCCCATCTCTTAAAGAGAGATCCAGTCTTGATTTAAAGACTTCATTTCAATCCTCAATAAGTTGTTCCAATGGTCATTACCCTCACTTAAAAATTTACACCTGATTTTTCGTTTGAATTTGTCAAGCTTCAGCTTCCAACTGTTGGATCTCATTGTGCTTTTTTCTGCTGGATGTAAGAACCATCTACTGCCAGAAATCTTTTCCTCAGGTGGGTATTTGTAGATGTGATGAAATCACCTCTCAAATTTCTCTTGGATAATCTAAATATATTGAGCGTCTTTAGTCATTCACTGTAAAGGCATGTATTTTAACATGCACATTCTTATGCCTTCCTATTAGTTATTTATCATACTATATTGATCACCTCTGGACCTTCAAAATGAGAATGAAAATAGCCTGGATTCACTCCCCACTCACACAATGAGTAAAATGCAGTTGTTGTGTGGAAGTTACATAGAGATGAGTGGGTATAAGTTTAATTGAGTGTAAATAAGTCTAAGGCCTTGTCTGCATTAAAATAATTGATGCACATCAGTGAAAATTAGTTACGCTGCTGAAAATTCCCAACAGAGGCTGGATGCTCCAACACAAAGTGGGCTTCATACCAGCATAGCTTAATTCAGTCCGTTACCAAGTTCAGTGACACTCAGACAAATCCATTTGATGCTGGTGCCACCCATCAACACTAGGGGCTAGGGGTTTGGTCAATGTAGTTACACTACTGGAAATTTTCTAATGTAAACAAGGCCTAGGTAAATCAAGAGGGACTCTGGTGCGGATGTAATTTTTGCCTTCCTTCAGCCCCCTCAGCATGTGTGTTATATTAACTTAAAGTGTCACCTTTAAATCTGGCTCTGTGTATTTAGGAAGTATGTACAGTTATGTTATAAATTAGAGTGCCCTATTCCCTAAGCTTTGCCTCCTCTCTCAGTTATTTCTTGATTTAATAATGCTCAGTTCAAAGGACAAGCAAAGTTTAATGTCAGTTCTTATTTTATTTAAGACCTTTTGGTCAATCTCTAATAAGGTACTTTTTTGGACTACTGTGAGAACTCTTTGTAGTGAGCCACCGAACTCAGCTTTTGACAGAATGTTGCTAGGTCACTGGCAAGCCTTTCTACAAAAGACATATCAAGAGATTTTTTTAAAAAAAGAAACATTCTTAATGTATGTGTGTAATACTGAATGAGAAACGAAATAGGATTCTCATGTAATAAACTCTCCTAAATCAGCTGAAAGTTATCAGGTTATTATTTATAACAGCAAGAGAGATGAAACAATTGCCACCTAAATCTTCATGTCTTATACACAATGCTTTACAGAACATATCTATAGTGCTATAAAGGGCCTCAGGCTTGCAAACATACACTTGAGTAACTTTATGTCTTATTGAGGAGGTTTAAATGCCTGTTAATAATTAACATATTGGGTTGCATAATCATTAACAGAATTCATACAAGGTTATTTAATACAAACTTCACCACTAGGGAGCACCAGCATACAGACTATTTTAGACTTCCCATAACAAATGCAAAAAATATAGATCTGCAAAACCAATATATTTAATGTTGTAATATTAAAATTTATTCATATGGGGACTAGGTGGTTCAAGACTCAGTGGACTAGAAGAGCCTGTTTATTTGATCACTCGACAAGGTCATAAATTCTGACCAACCAAGAGATGTGCTGTAGAATCTGTGAAATTAGCTGAAGTTTTCTGCCGAGTTCCTACTGGAGTGGCATCTTTATTACTCTCAGCAAAGAGGCCAAGAGTATTGGAAACTCAACTACACTTTCCACCCTAGATGTGGTCCTTCTAGGACAGCACAGGACTAACCAGTTTATCTGATCTGTAGCTATAGAGAATTTCAGGCTGTTAACCCGACACCCTTCACGAACACTAAATTCATTTTTAATATAGTTGCTTTTATCAAGGCTTGTAGCACTAACTACCTAGTCAATGTACAACATCTCACTGACACCATATAGTGCAAAATATTTGATCTGGGCAATACAGGACTTTTAAAAAGCCATATAGAGAACTCAGTGCTAACTCCTTCAGCACCTTGTATGAGATTGTATGGTAAAAATACTTGTTATTGATAAATATAATACACACTTCCAATACTGTTTGTGTACACCTTGCACACTCAGAGTGATTAGCCTCTCCAGTGAAAGTACATTAAGAATATAATGCAAATCTCAGCTAGACCTGATCCATTAGTTTTAAAAGTGGAAGCTATACCCACCCCTTCCTCTTTCACCTCTATGCTGGAGGAGATTCAGAAGGGAATGGTACACCAGGAAAGTTAAGACTTGACTTTGGAGGATAGGATTATAAATTCAAAGTGATCTGGACAAACTGGAGAAATGGTCTGAAGTAAATAGGATGAAATTCAATATGAACAAATGCAAGTACTCCACTTAGGAAGGAACCATCAGTTGCACACATACAAAATGGGGAATGACTGCCTAGGAAGGAGTACTGTGGAAAAGGATTTGGGAGTCATAGTGGACCACAAACTAAATACGAGTCAACAGTGTAACATGTTTGCTTTTTCTTTTTCTTTTTTTTTTTTTTTTTTGCTACAATCATTCTGGGATGTATTAGCAGGAGTGTTGTAAGCAAGACATGTTCTACTCCATGTTGATTAGGCCTCAACTGGAGTATTGTGTCCTGTGCTGGGTGCCACATTTCAGGAAAGATGTGGCCAGATTGGAGAAAGTCCAGAGAAGAACAAAAATAATTAAAGATCTAGAAAATATGACCTATGAAGGAAGACTGAAAAAATTGGGTTTGTTTAGTCTGGAAAAGAGAAAACTGAGAGGGGTCATGATAACAGTTTTCAAGCATATAATAGGTTGTTACAAGGAGGGAGAAAAAAAAACATTCTTAACCTCGGAGGATAGGACAAGAAGCAATGGGCTTAAATTGCAGCAAGGAAGGTTTAGGTTGGACATAAGAAAAAACTTCTTAACTGTCAGGGTGGGTAAGCACTGGAATAAATTGCCCAGGGAGATTGCGGAATCTCCATCATTGGAGATTTTTAAGAGCAGGTTAGATGACACCTGTCAGGCATGCTCTAGATAATACTTAGTTTGTCATGAGTGCAGAGGACTGGACTAGATGACTTCTCAAGTCCTGATTCTAACTCCACAAAACTGAAAAAATGCAGAGCTGTGGGTGAAACTCAGTCTTTACCCCACCATTGACCAGGTATGTTTATCCAACCTACATTCAACTGAAAGTTCCTCTTATCTGAATCATGGTTACATCCGCCA
Source organism: Lepidochelys olivacea (assembly GCF_965140295.1). Lineage (NCBI taxonomy): Eukaryota > Metazoa > Chordata > Testudines > Cheloniidae > Lepidochelys > Lepidochelys olivacea. Next base: position 29,447,640 of record NC_140415.1, read on the forward strand.
ACATGAATCCACCTCCCAATCATTCCCCAGTTATCCAAAGCCTGCTTAACCATTTTTGATGTCCCTGAAGCATGTAAATGAAATGAGGTTGAACAAGGTATATCATAATTGCTGTAATACCTAGGCACAGTGGCATAGAGTTGAAGACAGTTACACGCTCAAGTCTGAATTTCTTGGGTCATACACATTTTAAATATAACATACATTGTGTGTAGCCAACAGATATAAATCTGATATTTTAAAAATCTCAGATTCTGCTTCCAATAACTCAGAGCAGAATTTAGCCATAACATTTTAGTCCAATGGGACCCACATTAATTGCAATGTTTCATATTCCTTGTTTTCTCTGTCAAGCTGGATTTGCAAACAAGACAGCTTTCACATGGAACCCTTTGTAAAGCATCCTCCAAACATACCCAGTGCTAATCCTCACTTTGTGGTTTGACAGTATATCACTCTACATATAATGTTCATGGATATTATTGTCTGTAGCCAATTCTACAAACACATTTAGTTGATCGAAGCAAATGAAATTCTTGAGGTAAACAGACTCTCAATGAGCTGTCAAAAGGAGCAAGCTGCAGGAACCAGCAGAATTGTTTATGTTGATATTATATTGAACAGAGTTCTGCTGGCATGAAGATTAGCACTATCCATGCTTGTTATCATAATGAGCACATACGGATACAAACAATTCCACTGTCAGCATCAGCATGACATCTTCTTGTCTCTTTCCATGGCATGGGGTGTTCCAACATGAGAAATGCTAGCATACAAAGCCACCACTTTATCAGTGGACCCTATGGCAGGACCAGTAGCAGCAGAAAGGACAGAGTGGGTGGCTAAAGATATATTGCCCTGAACACATTAAGGTTGAGTCTGCCTAGGATGAGCAACAAAAGAATTTAGTGTCTAGTTTATGGTGCATAGTTAGAAGAAAACACTTTAGTTTCCACACAATAAATGAAAACCAACATCTAGCACAGCATGGTGGAACCAATGCAAATAGGTCAATGATGATGATGCCTCTTAAAGGCATGATGATTCAGATTACGCTCCCCCCAGTACTCCTATTTCTATAATAAATGTGTTCTTTGGAACCAGAAAATGCATAATGGGATATAATAGGAAAGTTTGGGATTGGTTGTGGATTATGTTCACTTGTAAAATTACATCTATCATCCCTGAGTACTAATGGCCAGATTCAGTGTCTTACTACATACAGCTTGGCTAGGTAAAGGGGCTATTGATGAAGAGCCGCTCTATCTAGGCACTGAGCTGCCTCTGCTGCAGATCTAGAATCAGGAGTGTTCTTGGGTGGACCAAGATGGAGCAGTAGGTGGGGAGTGGTGGGATAGAAGAGGGACAGACAATGCTGCAGGCAGGAAGGGACATGGTTGAGGCAATCCTATGCCTCTGCAAAACAACATAAAAGCCATTACAACAGAGACTCAAGCCCTGAGGGCTGTCCTACCCTATGCTGTGGGTGGATGGGTGGGAGCACTGCACCAGTCTTCTGTAGGCCCTGAATAATACTCCCTAGGACATACATGCCACACACACACGCACCTACCTACCTTTGTTCCAGAACCAGCACTGGGATGAACCTGCCTCTAAATGTCATGGCTCAAAGAGTCTGATTCTGATCTCATTTACACTGGTGTAACTCCACTGAATTCAATGGAGATCTTCCTGATTTACACTGCTGTGAGCACAGAACCAGGCCCAGGATGTTTAACTTCAGTGTTTATGTGATGACTGGTTGGCTCAAGCGTTAGCTGTAGACTATCCAGCTATTTACTTAAAGCACCTGTTTGACTCTAATGCCAGTTCACAGTAATGACAGTTCTGGTTCCTGTCCAGGGGCGAACTGAGTGTAGTGGCCCAGGTCCGTTTTCCAGTCGACAAATGCCCACATTCAAAATTAGTCACCACAGTTATCAATCCTATTGGTAGCCATATCAGGGAGATTAAGGATTGAATGGGCATAGAGATTGAACTGAATTTTAGGTTCTCACCCCTTGAGCTGGTACCTCCCAAGGAAAACTGACAATGAGGTGGTTTATTTGGTACCTCTTCTGTGGACAGACATGGGACTTCAAGTATTTCCATAACCACCGGGGTCCCCACCTATGGTAGCACTGGCAAATCAGTGGGGATGTTTCAACAATGCAACCCAATAAAGGAAACTAAAAACAGGCATCTTGTTAGAGACTTGTTAATATTTGTTATTAGCCTTTCTTGAACTGTGAATTACTTGACAACAGCTAGGAGAGAAGAAAACAAAGCTGGCTGTGAGAGGAATGTATGAATGTCATAGCCACTTCAACCCCTTCAAATTTTATTATCTGCAGAGTTATAGCCTACTTGAATACTCGGCTCTTGTAATTATAGAACTCATTAGTGGAAATCAGCACATTTAGTATGTACTTAAATGCAGCACAGACTATTGTAAAAATACATTAAAGTGCTTTATAAGAGCTGTGACCATTTTACACCACAATGTAACACTAGCTTTAGTACATTATTAAGTAGCCCAGTTTTTGTTCTGTTTATTTTTCTTCACTTAGTAAACAGAAGAGGAAAAGGTAAGAATGCATTTTAGGGGCTTTTTCATAGAATCATAGAATATCAGGGTTGGAAGGGACCTCAGGAGGTCATCTAGTCCAACCCCCTGCTCAAAGCAGGACCAATCCCCAACGAAACTGGTTTCAATTCACTTAAACATGTATTTGAAGTTTTCTGAGGGTAAGGGGAGTACGAACAACACTTAATTCACTCTCCCCATCCATTTCCAGCCAGCTAGTCCAACTACAGCTGTTAGACAAAAGCTCAGATTGGAAGGAGACTAATGACAGTAATAAGCAAGTGAAAGTATCAGGAAGCATCAAGTGATAGTGGCATCTGGAGTATCATAAGCAGCATACTTGCATATAATTACCTTAATTGTATTTAATTACACTGTGACCTGAACATGCTGCTTCTGAGGGATAACACATAATATGGTATCACAGTTTAAAAAAGGAACTTGAACAAGTACGTTATGATGAGATAACTGGCTCTGTGGATGAGGGGAAAGCAGTGGACGTGTTGTTCCTTGACTTTAGCAAAGCTTTTGACACGGTCTCCCACAGTATTCTTGCCAGCAAGTTAAAGAAGTATGGGCTGGATGAATGGACTATAAGATGGATAGAAAGTTGGCTAGATTGTCGGGCTCAATGGGTAGTGATCAATGGCTCCATGTCTAGTTGGCAGCCGGTATCAAGTGGAGTACCCCAAGGGTTGGTCCTAGGGCTGGTTTTGTTCAATATCTTCATAAATAACCTGGAGGATGGTCATTTGGATTGCACCCTCAGCAAGTTTGCAGATGACACTAAACGGGAGAGAGGTAGATACGCTGGAGGGTAGGGATAGCATACAGAGGGCCCTAGACAAATTAGAGGATTGGGCCAAAAGAAATCTGATGAGGTTCAACAAGGACAAGTGCAGAGTCTTGCACTTAGGATGGAAGAATCCCCTGTGCCGCTACAGACTAGGGACCAAATGGCTAGGCAGCAGTTCTGCAGAAAAGGACCTAGGGGTGACAGTGGACAAGAAGCTGGATAGGAGTCAACAGTGTGCCCTTGTTGCCAAGAAGGCCAATGGTATTTTGGGATGTATAAGTAGGGGCACTGCCAGCAGATCAAGGGACGTGATCGTTCCCCTCTATTCGACATTGGTGAGGCCTCATCTGGAGTACTGTGTCCAGTTTTGGGCCCCACACTACAAGAAGGATGTGGAAAAATTGGAAAGAGTCCAGCAGAGGGCAACAAAAATGATTAGGGGACTGGAACACATGAGTTATGAGGAGAGGGTGAGGGAACTGGGATTGTTTAGTCTGCGGAAGAGAAGAATGAGGGGGGAATCTGATAGCTGCTTTCAACTACCTGAAAGAGGGTTCCAAAGAGGATGGCTCTAGACTGTTCTTGGTGGTAGCAGATGACAGAACAAGGAGTAATGGTCTCAAGTTGAAGTAGGGGAGGTATAGGTTGGATATTAGGAAAAACTTTTTCACTAGGAGGGTGGTGAAACACTGGAATGCGTTACCTGGGAGGTGGTGGAATCTCCTTCCTTAGAAGTTTTTAAGATCAGGCATGACAAAGCCCTGGCTGGGATGATTTAGTTGGGGATTGGTCCTGCTTTGAGCAGGGGGTTGGACTAGATGACCTCCTGAGGTCGCTTCCAACTCTGATTTTCTATGATTATTACCTCTTTTTTTTATCATGGCTATGCTCTGAAATACACAAGGTATCTGTGCATGCCATGAATCACACTTAGGAGAGACAGAGAGACAAGTAGGAGATCCTTCACCACATTATCTGAAACCTCTTAAAACATACTTCCCTTTGGTACAAGGGAAAGTTTGTTATTTGATTGCAACTTATGTACCCTCCCCACCTGTAGCAGGAAGGCCTGATAACCAGCTAGCCTAGAGGCCTTACAGTTTCAGCCAGTATAATCATCCCAAAGGGGACCCTGGTGGCAGCTTCACTCATCCCCTCATGCGCCAGTTGCTCCTCCAGAGTTTAATCACTACAGAGGAGCTGGGGGGAGCGAAGCAGAAAAACCCAGGCCCACCCACTCCACCAGGCTTCCAACCTACAGTCCTATGGGTTTACCAGTATCCAGCCCAGTTACTGAGCTACCCCAAATTATGTTTCACCCACATCACTTCCTACCAGCCTGAAGTGCCTCAGCTTGGGGCATGGTCACTGGCTTAGCAGACTCTCCTCAGTCTCTTAGCATTCTCTTCAGTTAGCCAAAGTCTCTCAGGATTTGCAACTCCCAAAGCAGAGTGTGTGGAGAGAAAAGGGGAGAATCCAAGTCCGTGCTGCTACAGCAGCTTTTGCAAAGCTGTTTCCAGCCTGACAAAGCTCTCAGCATCAGCTTTGCTTCCTAGTGCCACATACAGCATATTCCCCCTTTTCCTCAGCTCCTTTTTAACTGTTCCTCCACGGGGAACATGCCCTGCACCTGCTGAAGGGCAGGCCCTCCCTAGCCCAGTATTGCTCTACTCCCAGCTAGGGTTGCCAATTTTGGTTGGACGTATTCCTGGAGGTTTCATCACATGACATAATCTTTAATTAAAGATGAATCTCTAATTCCTGGAGACTCCAGGGCAATCCTGGAGGGTTGGCAACCCTACTCCCAGCCCTGGTTCTGTGTGGGGTCTGTAGATCCCATCATACCTCCCCACTGATGGCTGCATTTAATCTCTGTCTCCAGACTTCCCTGTCCTTATAGAAAGATTTCTAGAGGCTATAGGCCCTCAGAAGTCAGTGATGTGGTTTATGCCGTGGCCTCAGGGAAGGTTCCAAGTACAGCTGATCAGAAAACAGAGTTTTAGTTTTGCAGAAATGTTTTGGTTTCAACAAACTTCCATCAAAGATCCCTTCCAGTCCCTGTTCCAATGACTATTTAAGTATTTTATACAAAGTGGAACTGTTTCAACAGGCAAGACTGAGAGAGACCCACTCCAGAATACTCCATAGCTTGGTGGTTAGGTTACTCCACTGGGAGGTAGTAGACCCAGTTGGGTTCAAGTCCCAGCTCCATACTAGGCAGAGTAGGGATTTGAACCCAGGCACTCACATCCTGGATGAGTCCTCTAGCTACAGATCTATTGGTAGAACTGTCCCTTAGCTATGGCAAATTGGGGTGACCACTCCAGGCCCTGTGCTTTGGGGGCCCCCGCAGGTCAGACTGATTGGCCGGGGTGGTCACTCCTGGAAGTGATGGATTAGTCACTTCTGCCCTGGGCCCCGCACACCCCCTTAGGGATGGCCCTGGATTGGATATTGGGGAGAGGAGCACTCCAACCACCTCATCCTTGGTTTGTCTTGGGAAAGGGATGATCTGTCTTAGGTCCCAGCAAAGGTTCGTGGCTATGAATCCTGAGCAGAAATAGGTTTCTCTCTTTGACCCAGTTAGACACCTTACTTCCTTTGAGGGGCAAGGTTTAGGCCACGCCCATTTCCTTGGCATTTCTTACTAACTAATTTAGGCAGCTCAGAGCACTGGCATAAATCTGGATTTGCACCAGCACAACTGAGGTTGGAATCTGACCCCTACAAACAGCCAGGATGTCTGCCTCACTGCTTACATCTGACTATAAAAATGACTGTTATTTGGGCATTAATTAAACAGAATTAAAACAAAGTTTGCCCTTCCTATCATAATTTCCATGTCCTTTCTTCACCTGGCTACCTAAAGACAGTAAATTATCCACCCAGTAAAATAATGATATCCATTCCAGTCTGACTTTGACCATGACACCAGAAACCACCATTTGGCATTCATCAGCAAAAGATACACAATTTCATCTCTTCCCTGTAACCCATTACATGTTATTTGCTATTAGGAGAAGTGATGCTAAAAACCAGGCATGACTCAGGCGCTTGTATAACAGCAACAACATCATTAAAATAATTGGAATTTGTGGATGGCTGCCATCTTGGCCAACACAGCAGGGATTGGGACCTGGGACCTCTAGAGCTAAAAGCATGAGCTACTGCAATTTGGCTGCCTGTGGCTTAAACAGACTCTCAACCTCAGCAGATCAGGCACAGTGGGAGACCTGTAACACAGTGACCAATGGGCTACACTTACCTAGCACTTTTCACCTTCAAAGCTCTTTAATAAAAGAGCAGAGGCAGCAGAAGCTCACTTTGAATGTGAGGCGGGAAGTGGGGTGTCAGGGCAGCAGGAGGTGGTCAGGGCATCTCTCTTGCCAGAGGTAGTTGCACCCAGCCCCAGCCCAATCAGTCTGGTTCCTACCTGCTGCCTAGTCGGGCTCAGAGGCCACTTGAGTCTAGGGCAGGGCTTAGGGTTAGAGGGTGGTGTTGAGGCATGGCTCAAAGGCAGCTGAAGTGGGGGTGCAGCTCAGGGTTAGAGGACAGAGTGTGTCGTGTGTAGGTCAGCTCCCGCTCCCACAGAATTCCCATTGCCCCCCCGCCCATGCTGGTTCCACCACCCCCGACTTATAGAAAGGAAAACGGAGGGAGAAAAGTTAAGTATCTTTCTTGAGGCCAAAGTTAGTCATTGATTAGTGCACAACAAGTATTTCTGGCCTTCAGGCCAGTGCTCAAACCAGCAGTCCATACTGTTGTGTCTAATAAAGATCTAAGAAGCACACTCTGCTCTCGATCCATATTCATTGTATCATTAAGAGTGACCTGCTGGACACAAGGACCCATTCCTTGTGGATGGGAATTATTCAGCTATACAGCATCATCAACATGATGAATGAGAGCTAATTGCTTCCTGATTAACTCTGCAGACAAGTACAGCCTAATTAGCATTCCAAAGTCCTCAAGAGCCCTGGCATGCTAATTAAGAATTAGATATTCACCTATGTGCTTCAGAGTAGCAGCCCTGTTAGTCTGTATCTGCAAAAAGAAAAGGAGTACCCCTCTTCCTCCCCCCCCTTCCTCAGACATTCTTGTCAACTGCTGAAAATGGCCCACCTTGATTATCACTACAAAAGGTTTCGCCCCGGCTCTCCTGCTGGTAATAGCTCACCTTAAGAGATCACTCTCCTTACAGTGTGTATGGTAACACCCATTGTTTCATGTTCTCTGTGTATATAAATCTCCCCGCTGTATTTTCCACTGAATGCATCCGATGAAGTGAGCTGTAGCTCACAAAAGCTTATGCTCAAATAAATTTGTTAGTCTCTAAGGTGCCACAAATACTCCTTTTCTTTTCACCTATTTGCTGTTCTACAGTTTTTTGGGAGGTTGTCTTATGGGCTAAAGCCATCCCAGGTATAACTCAGCTGAAGCCAATGGAGTTATACTAGGGATGAATTTGGCACAGACTAGTGGTATTTTATACGCACACATTATACACATTTATATACTTTTGATGTAAGACAGCAACTTCCATTTTCAGTTAAAAGGAACAAACCTGGCTCTCGCTCTCTCCTTTCCTCTGTCTCAGCAGTGCTGTAAGTGCCTGCTTCTCAGTCAGTCTCTACATATGGAGTTGTGGAAAACAGGCAGACTCCTAAGGCGGTTGTGCTGACAGCTCTGAGCTGACTTTGACACATCCTTTAGTGCCACAGTGAGATGGAACAGGCTGTATTGCCTTGTCGTCCTCAGTGTAATTTTTCTATAGCTCACCTTTGAGTGTGAACATTCTTCATGTCTCAGACAATTTTATGCAAGAGCCAGTTATGGTAAGAAGGGGCACAGCTGATTTTGCTGGCTATACTCAGTTCTCTAGGGATACCATATTTCTGCACTGAAGTTCACTTGTGTACTGAAGGTCTGGTTTTCAGACGTAATTGTGCACACCTAATTTGATATTTGCATGTACTAATGCCCAGTTACCTGCACAACTGGCCACAGACATATGATCCTTTAACTGATTTGCACGTGCAGTTATATGATTTAAGTATGAAAATGGGACATGCAAATTAGGTGTTTGTGTGTGTGTGAGCAACTGCTTTCATGCTTTCTTATCCAGGGAAAAACAAATTGTGGGTTACATACATTGCTTGTGACATACAAGGCATTAGTGATGTGCATCAATGCACATAATATGAAATTCAGAATGATTTTGGAAGCTAATTGTTAGAGACACACAAATGATGGGTGCAGAGCAGCGGCAGCTGCAGCTTTTGCAGCATTTCATGGGTTCAGTTGCACCCACAGAAATCATGAAACGAATGGTGCAAAACCAGGCAAACATACACTTCTCCTGGCTTGGTGCAGAGGGGAGACTCGGGGTGGGGGGTTACAGTTTGGAGAGTGAGCCCACCCTGCATTCATCTCATAGCAACAGCTCCTGTCCTATGGGGCAGGGCCCAGCTCCCACTCTGGACATTGAAACCTGGCACACTTGGTCACAGCACCATTCAAGTTTGGCCTGACCACCCCACACGCACCCCGCAGCAGCAGCTCCTGTCCCATGGGGCTGGGCCTGGCTCCCCATTTTGGATGTGGCAATCTAGTGTAGGGGGTTTCAATGCCAGTCACGGAGGGGTGGCCAGGCCAAACCTGAGTGGTGCTGTAAACCCCTGCACCTGGTTTGAAAGCCCAGAGTGGGAGCGGGGCCCAGCTTCACAGAACAGGGACCACTGCTGTATGTGTACTCTGACGTGGGTTTAGGCACCAGCACCTCTCCAACCTCCACAGCAGGCCAGGATTAGGGTAGTGGTACCAGGGCAGAGGGTACTGCTGAGGGTGACTGATGCCCCCCTAGCAGTTTAGTATAATGCACCCAGGGACTGAGAAGGGCCACCTCCATCCTGGTTATGGAGGAAGAGTGGCCTTGAGGCTGAGGCACTGCCTTCAAAGTCAGGAGACTTGGGTTCATTTCTTGGTTCTGTCACAACCTTCCTGAATGACCTTTGGCAAGTCACTTAGGGTACGTCTGCACAGCAATTGAACACCCGTGGCTGGTCTGGGTCAGCTGACTCAGGCTCACAGGGCTTGGGCTGCAGGGCTGTAAAACTGCTATGTAATCATTTGGGCCTGGGCTAGGGGGAGGAGGGCTCCAGCCCAAGCCTGAATGTCAACACCGCAATTTTTAGCCCTGCAGCCTGAGCCCCATGGGCCAAACCAGCCACACGAGCCAGCCGCAGCTGTGCTGAGAGTCTTTTATTCCAGTGTAGATGTACCCTTAGTCTTTCTGTGTCTTACTTTCCCATCCCTGAAAGGGGGATAATGGTACTTCTTTTCTCCCACTCTTTGTCTGTCTTGTCTCTTTACACTGCAACCCTTTCAAGAGTGGGACTCTCTCTTACCGTGTCCATGTACAGCACCTAGCACACTAGAGCACTGCTCTTAGGTGTAGCTTAAAGCAGGGGTTCTCAGAACAATTTTTTGGGGCACCTCAAAGTGTGGACACCACCTTGCTGGTGGCCGCTGTGACAATATTTCCAAGCCCAGCTCCCCAGGGCTGAAGCTCAGAGCCAGAGCCCAGGGGCTGAAGCCCAAAGCCTGCTGAGTGCACACACTGGCCCCATGTGTCTGCAGAGGCACTGCCTGGAGCCCCCAGGAGGCTGCATGCTGCTGGGTACTGATCCCCTGCTGGCAGTGCCAGCAAACACCAAGGCAGTCACAAGCAACAGCAGGGCGCTGCAGGGAGACGCTGCTGCTTTGCCCTCCCCTCCCATCCATCTCTGTCCAGGAGGCTGTGGTGGCCACAGAAAAATCCCCTGGTGGCCACATTTGAGAAACACAGGTAGGGGCAATACTTTAATGCAAATAACCTATTCCCAGAAAACATCTTCCTCAGATTAACCCAGATTCCATATACCACAACACTGAGACATAAGACTGGCCAGCAGATACATACTGACATTGTGACAGATGCTCAGACACGATGGGGCTGGGTGGCAGTACAAAATGCTCTGCGAGCAGATGTTTACAAGCTGCTGGATCAGCTGTACATTACGCGTATTAGCTGCTTTGTATAGCCTTTGCCTTATAAAGATAATCCTAGTGGGAGGTTTTCTAATACTGTTAATGGTAGCAAACCGTGTAAAGGAAACTGAATTTAGCACTCTGATAACTAAATTTGCCTGCGCGAGCAAATTCAGAATCAACTACAGCAAGTCTCACAGATTTGCTTTCCCATTTTGCCCCCATTCACCCCGCTCAAGAAGGTCATTTCATGTCTCCTGAAGAATACCCTTTCATTTAATTAAAGGGAATTTAAGTCGTTATGTCTAACTGATGTTATGGCATGAATTTTGTGCTCTTACAGGTGGGAGAATAGCTACTTATTTGTAGTCCCTGTGCACTGTAGGAATTGTGCTGTATGATTAAAATACAAAAGGATTTGCTTGTTCCATCTCCATAAATTATCAGCCCATTCCTTTGGCTATAAAATAAAAAAAAAGTCAAACCTTGTGGCAAGGTCAAATACAGAACATTTTTAAGAAGCGTGGTGGACTCTTCATTTCAAAATGCTTGTGATTTTTTGCGAGGATTGTGCCTGATTCTTCTTTCTTTCTTTCTTTCTTTCTTTCTTTCTTTCTTTCTTTCTTTCTTTCTTTCTTTCTTTCTTTCTTTCTTTCTTTCTTTCTTTCTTTCTTTCTTTCTATCCATTAAAAGCAAGTCAAGTGAGACGTTTCTTTTTAGATGCTTATAAGAGAAGATCTGTATGAAGAAAACAGTATGCTGATAAGAGCTGAAATTTTTAATATGTGTGACCAAATAAGGGCATCTTTTATATGCTCAGATCAATATATGAAGCATGTTTAATTGCTTTTTAAAGGGGTGTCTAAAAAATTCGGTTTTAGATGTTGCTATGGTTAGTTTACTCTTTTTTCCAGACGAATGAGTGAGCTAAGAATCTGCTACTCTGATCAGATTTAGGACTTCGGGTTTTGAATTTCCAAAGAAAACTCTAATTTTCTCATGGAAGAATATGGACAACCAAGGAAAAGCAGGACCAGCTGTATGAAAAGAAATTAATTATCCAGTGTGTATGCTATCTAATTACACCCATTGCAGTGGATATATCATAACGATGGGGAGTACAGACTTTTTACTTCCAGAGCTCTCACTATCTGATTAGAAATGTAGAGACCTAGAGTCAGATTTCCAGGGATCTTTTGTTAAATATAGGAATGAAACTGTTTAAAGTTGATGCCTGGATTCTACAGCAATGTATTTATATTGGTACATATACAGTTATTTATGGAGAGAAAGAAAAAGATGCGCCTTAACAACAATGCATTATGGTTGTAGTGTGATATAGTCAACAGCGTCACAAATATACCACAGTAAACATTATTTAACACCAGTATCAGTAAGTGACTAATTATATATATAAAACCAGCTTGGCATGCTGGTTTTACTATCTTCTGCCTCACACGTGGCAACAATGCTGAAGAAGTGCTACAAAAATATTTGTTAAATGTTTAAATATTACTTGAAGCCTAATTGCACTGACTGCTTGGGAATTTATGAAGGTGAACAATGAATAGTCTGTTTCTAATCCTTGACGACAACTATAAAACCTGGGTTTTAATTAATTTAGTTGCAGAGGAACACTGTTAGCAACGTTCAGGTACCTGATTTGCATGCAGCACCAGCATTCATGTTATGATAAGGAGGATATAGTTAGTATTCACTGTTCCTTTCCAGGCCTAATTTACCCTGAGATTGTTTGAATCAATGATGCAGTATAAATTACTGTGTCTTATAATGCATAGCAAAATACATTTTAAGTCATAAAAAGACTGAATTGAGTAGCACATTGTCAAAGAGCAAGCCCCATAACCTTTACCAATGGCAGGCAATGGAAACGGTCACATGAAACCTTACATGAGTAGTTAGACAACAGAAAATAAATAAAATAAAACTATGGGTTAAAAAATCTAAGTGGATTTAGCACTGCATGTGTTTGGCTTTTTAGTGCTGGTTTTTTATAGCTTGCTAAGCTTGACAATTTAAAATTTCATTTCAATTGAAATATGAAGCTGTGGAAAGCATTACAAGCCCAACCTTGATTGATTGAAGAAACTGAAGTAATTTCTATCACCAGCAATCTACTGGGCTGCAGATTCATTGTCTGGCTTTTGGGGGCAGTTTCTCATATTTTGGTACTTGAGCTGTTCGGTAAAAGAAAGTTCCAGAGACAGGCCCAAACCAACATCCTGCCTCCAAACCCCTCTGAGATTTGGGGGTCTATAAAATCCAAATCTGGATTTTGCAACATGAGCCGATTTCTAGAATTTTCTTTTCCTACATGATTTGCATGTGAAAGGGATCTGGGTTTGAAAATGAAGTGACTGTTGGGAAGAGACTTCTCCATGAGCAAGTTATTCAATAATTGTCCATTGCAAGATTTCTTGCACTTCCCTCTGAATCATTTCTTTCTGACCACTGTCCCAAACAGGATACTGGACTCGATGGATTATTTTGGTCTGATCCAGTCTGGCAAGTCCTAAGTCTCTAAGAACTGGGGTAGAGGCACAGGGATAAGAAGGAATGGGCATCATTTTTATTAGCAGGCTCTTGCCAGCTGAATCATAAGATAGTATTGGTGCCAGTTTCAGAAAAGCTCACTGGACTGTGCTTTTGGCTAGAAGAGATAGACGGCCTCTCTTATAAGAATGGGGCTAGAGGCGGGCCTGAGCTGCAAAATTCAAACATCCTAGAGTTCGGATCCAGTGTTCTGCTTCAACAGAGCACTGGTAACAGCAACATGAGGGCCTGATATGGAGTTGGTATAAACAGTGTAGCTCCAGTAACTAAAATGGAACTACATTTATTTAAACTAGCCATGACTGGGGCCCAGAATACCTTGAATGTGGATAGATCCCAAATCCGAGTCACCGGGAAGTTTGCTAGTTTCCAAAAGGATTACAGCTGTCTTCTGATCTTCAGAAAATATTAAAAAATGCAATACTAAAAAACTATGCAGTCTGTCACCCCCTAAGCAGTAGGATTACTGCAAACTCCACATGGGTAGCTTGCAGATGATGTTCAATGGAAACTGTTCCTTAGCTCCATTTAGATATACAGCTGCAGTATTAAGGCATATGTTTATTTTATAAAACCTTGCCAATAGCCTGGCAGTCCTAGGAGCTATGGATGTTATCCATACAGAACAGCCTACTACACTTCCAAATGAAAAACAATGGGGGGGGGGTCCAAAGACGCTCCTCACCTGGGGTACCATTTGGTCTGGTACTGCCCTGTCTGTAAATGGCCATACAAGGTGCAAAGCAGTGGAGACCCAGTCATCCATTTGGAAGGTCAGTGTACGCAGGGTGTGACTATGTGCAGTAATTTGAGGAATGACAGTGAGTGGAGTAATAGTTTTGGGCTCCTGCTCCTCCTCTTCTTAGCTAGTGGCTTCCCGGCCTGTGCAGAATCATAAAACTTAGACATAGAACAAAGACCTATGAAGTCACTTAGCCTATCCCCCTGCCAGTGCTGGGTGATTTTACTATCATCATTAGGTTAGTGCCAAGAGGCCTCAATCAGGATGGGCGCTGCGCATTGAATTACTTCCTACTACAATGGTGCACAGAGCTCTTTTTGGCAGTGCATGGACCAAGAGAATAGACTGAGGGATGGTGGGGAGATGGAGGTTAGACAGTTCCTGAGAGAATCTCCAGTTAAAAGTTATCCACAGATTTAGAGTTGGAGAGTCTCAGACCGAGGATAAATTTTCCTAGCCCCTTTGTACAGCAGGCATTTCCCCCCACCTCCCAACACAGCAGCTGCACATAGCATATTTTCAATAAAGTCATAAAGCAGAGGACACATCCCCATCTGTGGTCATAGATCCTCATTTAGATTTTGCTTTAGCAAAGTTCTTGTTTTTAGATATGTCTGAAAGTGTTTATAAGTAGAATAGAAATGGATATAAATTTGAAGAGACATTATGCCTAATAATGCAAGGTCCAATGTCTACATTTCAACTGCAGCAACAATGTATGGGCTTCTTCTTTGTTTTATACTATTTCCTTATTAAAACCTCTGAATCCAGATCACTTTTCTTCTATCTGTAAGTAAAAATAAAACACTGTAAGTATTTTGTATGTTTTGAAACTTTAATATTTTGGTATCTGAATAAGAGAATTTACCTGAAATTTCATAAATTTCTCCCATGTAATTTTATATAATATCATCTGTATCTGCCAGTCAAATATCCATTCTTCCACTGGGATTAATAAATTCAAACTCTACAGGGCCAGCTCTGTGGCGTATTAAAACTTGTATTACAATTGTAAACTGTCTCTTTAAAAATCTTCAGCGGTTTTCCTGCTTGCAGGCTAGGGAACTCTAGAGAGAAGTGCGCAATCTGGGTCTAAGCAGCAAAGAGCCAGCCTAGAGCTAGGTGGAGTGAGCAGTGCCTCTTTGCTTCAGGGAGCAGCCTGCGTGTTAAGGTTGTGGATTTTTAAACGCTAAAGTAGTGTGATGCTGCAACATTCAAGAAAGAGTATTTTACGTTTTTATTTAACTTCTGCATTTGTATGTTATGAATATAAAAATCTTCAGCTGATGTAAACTGGCATAGCTCAATTGACGTAACTGAAGCTACACTGATTTATAGCAGCCGAGAGCCTGAGCAACAGTTGGTTGGAACGATTGGCTTGGACACTTATCTTCCATTCCATAGTTCTTATTTGTCTCTTTTCCACAGTTCTCCAGAAGGACAGCAGAATAGCCTGAAGGCTACTATATATGCAGTCAAAGCTGTGGTCCAAGCACACTCTGGGGACCGGCGACTCTTAATCCTGGTCATGCCACTGAATTTTAGGCAGAACCGCATCTGACAACATTCTGTCTGTAGCCTAAGGGGCAAGTCAGTTCGAGTTCTACGCTCCCGTTCATTGTGCGGTGTGAAGGGGAGAACAAGAAGAGTAAAATGGAGCCGAAGGTGTGTTAAGGGGAGGTAGTGATGGTGAGATGGGATGCCATGACTCTGGGGGATGTGTCTTCTTTCCTAGGACTCCACAGAGGCTTCTCTACATCAATGATGTGCAGCTGGGGCTGTGAAGCTCTAAGGCATATTTTGTACTAACATTTGATTTAGAACTGGTAAAACCAGAGCCGTCAGTGAGAATCTGCCTTCATAAATGCTTAAAGCCAGCATAACTGTTGTTTGGCTGGCTCTTACTTTGCTACATCTGGTTTGATGAGCCAAAGGTCTGGCGAAGCAATGCTGAAGCTCTCTCTATAGCAGAGGTGGGCAAACTACGGCCCACGGGCCACATCCAGTCCACAGGACCATCCTGCCCGGCCCTTGAGCTCCCGGCTGGTGGGGCTAGCTCCTGGCCCCTCCCCTGCTGTCCCCCCTCCCCTGCAGCCTCACCTCACTGCGCTGCCAGCACTCTGGTCCACCACTCCTGCTGGGCAGTGTGGCTGCCAGACATGCTGCTCTGAGCTGCATGGTAAGGGGGCAGGGAGAGGGGTGGGGGAGTTGGATAAGGGGCAGGGAGTCCCAGGGGGCAGTCAGAGGACAGGGAGCAGGGGGCGATTGCATGGGGCAGAGGTTCTGGGATGGGGGCAGTCAGGGGACAGGGAGCAGGGGGGCTTGGATAGGCGTGGGAGTCCTGGGGGGCCTGTCAGGGGGCAGGGGTGTGATAGGGGTCAGGGCAGTCAGGGGACAGGGAATTAGGGGTGGGGGTTGGATAGCGGGTGGGTCCTGGGAGGTGGCTAGGGGTGGGGGTCCCGGGAGGGGGCGGCTAGGGGGCAAGGAGCGGGGGGGTTGGATGGGTGGAGGGTTGTGAGGGGGGCAGTCAGGGGGCAGGAAGTGGGAGGGGGCAGATAAGGGGCACAGCCTTCCCTACCCAGCCCTTCATACAGTTTTGGAACCCCGATGTGGCCCTTGGCTCAAAAAGTTTGCCCACCCCTGCTCTACAGTATCATCATCATCCATGGGCTATTTTTTCTTTGGTACAAGATAGGACGGGAAAGGGGGCTTATTCTCAAAACAAATCTACCTTACTGGAGAGAAGACCTTGTATGTCAAATGTAAGAACCATAAAATGGTGAACTGCTACCCAGGGACATCTCATTTGTCACATGATGCTTGTTATAAATGTAGGACTTGCCGCAACAATGGTAGTCTTGATGTACCTTGATGGTATCTGTGCATTTTTTTTGCTTTGTTTTTTTGGGGCATGCCAGCACTATACCTGGAGTTCCTGCCCCTTTCTGGTGTGCCAAGACAAGACTCTCTCTTCAGTCAGCTCCCTGTTTAAGAATAGCTTCTTCCATCTTAGCTTTAGGGTGAATCAATGACTATATTTCTTCAAAACCTGCACTATCAGATTATACACATGCCTCAAGTGGTAACTGATTTTGTGTCACTATCAGATTATGCACATGCCTAAACTGAGTAACTGATTTGTCTAACTGCCAGCCTCATAGATTTCCTCATCCTTTCACCCCTATGCATAGTGTTACATATAATATAAGAATGAATTCTCCAAGGATGATTTTTAAATGTGCTAATTACTCCCTGATTTAAATAGATTGTGTGGGTAGCCAAAATCTTTGGGGGAAAAAGAGGCCACAGCCCCTTATTTATTCTACAATGTGCTTAGCACTCATCTGGGTACTATTATTATATTCTAAGAACAGACTGAGATGAACTCAGATTGGGTGGGAAGTAGTTAAAAGGGGGTGACAGAGTTAGATGAGTTGTATGACAAGGTCATTAATAGCACTGGAATTAGCTACTTGGAAGAATATGGTAATCGACTAGAATTTTGTCCTCAAGTGGTTAAACATACAGGTAGCTCGACAACCAAATGGGATGCTACACAATGGTTATCTTCAATTCTAAGTCAGCACTGAGTTTTTACACTACATATTTTATAATTTATATATTAAATGACTCACCCATATTTTTGATCCTATTAAAATTTGTCTTTTCTTCTAGCATTTTTCCCCCTAGTGACTGAGAGGATATTGTTTTCATTTTGTTTCTGGGTTTTGCGTACTGGATAGTGTAGCACCAGAAAGGGCAAATTCTGATTTCATTTATATTCGTGTAAACCTAGAGTAGCTCCACCAAAGTTTGGCTTTACTCCATTTTAACATTAGAATTTGTCAGAGTCTAGAAAATAATCCTTTTCTCCGAGATAAAAAGTTTACTTTATCTATGAGATGATTCAGGCTCATGTCAGGATAATCCTTCTAGATTTGAACTCAGGGATATGAGTTTATTTTATCTTTGTTCTGTGCAACCAGAAAAGTAAAGCCAGAACGGCTCAACCAATGGGATGGAAGTATGGTTATAAGAATGCTCTTTTGTGTTCCAAAGCAGCATTTTCTCCTACCACTTCCTGGGTATTGTACAACCGACAGACTGTGAAATGTACAGCAGTAGAACAGACATCCAGTTCTCTTGTGTTTGACTGCAAATACGTAGTTTCTTTTCTAAGCTTTCTAGAAGGCATGTAAATCTGCTTGGCTATTAATATACATAATGGGAAGTGATTTGGTCAGAAGAATGGCTTCAGTAACAAATACTAAGATTTCTTGACTGCATACACAATGTGGGAAAGAGGAAATGGAATATATTTTGCTCGTGTGAACTAATTAAAACTGTGCCCATTGTCCAATACAAGCCACATAAGTCATTTAAAGCAGCCTTGCTTTGAATCTGAACTGCGTGTGACTGAACAATGCAGTACTTACTGCCTGACAGAAACAGGGTCATTTTAAATGTGCACTTCTTCTTCACAGAGCAGAGAGCAGATCCTGTCACTTGCAGCACCTTCAGGAAAAACCCTTCTGGTGCGGACGAAGGGCCTCTCTTGTTCTGAAGTTCCACTCTTTCTTTTGACCTTTCTACCTCAGGGTTTTCCCCACACCCCATCTTTCTCAAGTCCTTCTCACCAAAGTCTCATTGAGCCCTCTTCCCTTTCAGTGGCATCCTGGGAAGTTTATTCTGGTCTCACTTCAAGTCTGGCTACCTCCTTTCTCCTGCTCTCAAAAACCCTCTGCTCAACTGCTCCCTCTCTCCAGACTGGCTTCCTCCAGTGTCCTCTCTTGCTGGGCCAGCCAGCTCTTGATACCAAAAACCAGAAGAGTGGACTAGAAGCTGAGTGGTTAGCTAGGAGGCTGGTAACTGAGATTCCACCATTGCCCACTGCTCAGGACACTCACTCTCACAGCTTTCCCCCAAACACTGTGACTAGAAGTCTGGCCCCACTGAAGTCAATGGGCCTTTTGCATGGCATCAGAATCTCACCTTGTGCCTCTGTTGGAAAAGAGAGCGCAAAGGAGGAGGACTGTACTGAGTGTTTGACACCAGCCTCATCCCCCTGCAAAGATTTTCCCCCCTAAAATGTTCACTTGCTGTGGGGAAAAAAATAAAAAAATTAAAAAGCCTGAGACTGCAGCTGGAAGGCTGAGAAGCAGGTAACTAGACAGAAAACTGGAGGTCTTGTTTATCTGCCTTGATTCCTATACTGAGCTGCTCACCACACTCATGTTATTTCTAGAACAGCCATTTCTGGTTGATGTCTGAGACTAGAGAGGAGTTGTGTTGTAACTGAGCTCTCTGATCGAGCTAAAAAAATCCAGGAAAAACATCCTGTTTTATCCTTTTCCCCCCCAGCTATTTTGTTTAGTGACCTAATACATTACCTTCTGGAATTTCTAAATCTGCCTGAGGACTACCTCCTCTGATATTAGGCTGACAATAATATAGGTATTTTTAAAGATTTCTCTGACAGCTGAGCTCTCTCATGGCACCAGACTAGTATATTATTCTTGAACAGAGACATACACACTTCCCACATTAAGGTAGCTGTTGCCACAGCAGGTCCAAGCTGGCCTGGACTGAAGTTCCTTTTACTAGAGTAGCCAAGAAAACAACTGCCCCCTTCTGTAATTAGGGAAATAATCCAGTAGTTCATTCCTTGTCTATAGTGAAGACATAGAGTAGAAATACTGACTCTGGGAGTTAGGGTCTCTCACTCAGCCTTTGAGAAATTCCAACAGAGAGTCTGACAGCTACTAATCCACTGCTTCTAGCCTCCTAACAATGAACCATCTGCACCTGGAGCCACTCTCATTCCCTCACTAGTTTCTGTAGGGAGAGCAAACACCTGCTCAGAGATTTAACCCTTTTGTCCTGGCAATACAAGTTTGCAGAATCTTTCTTATTGGTGACCATGAGGCAAATAGGAAAGCCCACAGCATGATGGTTGAGACTGCAAGATTGGCCGCTAACACTTCTGTTTGCCCCTAAGACTGTGATTTTGAGTGAATGAGAGACAAGCAGCACAGACCATCACCATGGCATTGTTTACAGTCACTTCTTAGAGTAGAACGGCACTTTCAAGGTATAGTCCCTTCCATTTCTCCCAAATTATAAACTTGTTCAAACAATGCAGTTGTACAGTCTGCTGAACGAGAGCCATATTCTGGCGTCTCTTATACCAAGTGCACCCCCCTGATATAACTCAAAGCAGGATACTGCAAGCTTACTATCAAACCACCAAATTTCAAACTAAATTCTCTCCTCCACTCTGCATGGCAGATAGATCCCTTCTAAGTTGCTCTCCCTTGACAAAGGTGAGCTCCATACGAACATCAGTGAGAATTCCATGTACATAGGGAATAAAGACAAAATAACAAGAGATCCTCTGTACAGATGGGAGAGGAAAACATAGCTTCTTGTTACATTCCATCACTGTGGAGCCCGTGAGCCCATTTGTCCTGTCATTTACAGTGGTGCTACTCCATTTAATCCATTGGAGATGCACAGAATAACTCACAAGAGAATGTGGCCTGAGATGTGTGACTTTCCTAACAGGCTGCTGCAGTGTGGCTTTGACAAGAGGCTCCCACTTCCTTTTTGGAGATGCAGCCTTTTGCTGTGCTGATGGTTTGCCAGGCAATGCATAATGGGGCAGAGAGCGGTGCAGAGCCTCAAGTTGGGGGCTGGGGGGCTCTAGTGGCTCCCCCTGCTCCCAGTGCTTTTACTCAGGAAGTGCAATGAATTCCAGCAACCCACCTTCTCCATACAGGTGTATATGAGGGAGGACAAGTCTCATCCGCTCTTGGGAGCCAGAATTGGCTCTAATCCATTTCACAGAAGTGCCCTGAAGAAGGTTCCATTGTATAATGTCTTTGGTCAGTTCTTTTTGGAAGTTCTTTGTTGCATCTAGACATAGAACTTGTGAACTGCAATGAAACCACAGCATAAGAGTACAGGTACCAGGGCTTTATTAGACATTTCACTGAATACAAAGAAACTGGGTTTTATGCTTTTCACATTCAATGCACATTCTTGTCATAAAAAAAATCACATTTGCCATACAGAACTATAGGCGATTTTTTTTTACACAACATTTATTAAAGTACATTGACTAGATCCTAAAAAGAGAAGGGACAGCCCTGTGAACCGCTGGTGCACAATGCACAAGGAGCTATAGGTCACCAATGTGACACACCCACATCTCACAAAATGAAATAATATCATTCCAATGCATTAGAATGCAATGCAATCATTTGGAATAGTAAGGCTTCTAGAAAGAGAATTTTAATAGGGTTAGAGGCAGTATGGCAATATTGTCAGAATAACTACCTTGCACGCTTCTAAAACTACTCATCACCGAGGCAGGCAATAACCCAACACCTGCCATGGATTTATCTTCAAGTACATTTCCCCCCAGTTTTTATAATGACACTTAAAACTAGTGCATTCTGCTTTATGTATCCCAGCTTCCCAGGTGGTGTAACACTAATCAAAACAGATTTGTTAATGTAAATACAATCCCAGAATCTAGGTATCTTTGCAGATCCAATTGACTTTGGTGGGACTCTGCATGTGTGAAAAAAGTTTGCCCATGTGGCTCCAACTGCAGGATTGAGGCCTATGGGCTCTAGTCCATCTTGCTGCTAGTACAGGATTACTCCCACAGATACATTTACTAGTTAGTTATTCGAGTTTTAAATGTGGAGTTACAAAGTTTAGGGCTAAATTATCTCCAACCAAGGAAGGGTGTACCTAACAGGTCAAGTATGTGGGTATGCATGGGGACTGGGTGGTGGAGGTGTGGGAAACCTGCCTGTGACAGGAGACATTAAGTCTCTCTCTGCCTTCTCCTAGCCCTGTGTCCCTTCACGGAAGTTCTTGACCAAAGCTGGAAGTTGTGCATTGAAACCAGCAACCCATATCCAGCATGGATGTGGGTTTGTTCACCTCTGCTAGTGATGTTGGGAGGGAGCTGAGGTTGAGAGTAGGATAAGGCATATTAGTGCACATTGAAGGTAAGGAGGGATGATGGACAGAGGGTAGAGAGATTGCAGAAGGGTGCTGAAATTAGATAACCAGCACTTCTGCTCAGTGCTTAATTTGTAATGAAAGATGTGCCAGGACTCAAGCGATGATTTACTTTCATAACTGATGTGGCAAGCCTAGAGGTGCTAGGGCTTAGCTCTGGCACAAATTAAGTACTGCAGCTGCTTCTCCCCAACCAGCGGGGTGGGTTCTCACTGGCTTTCACCTCAGCACCCCAAACCTATTATCTGCTACTTAAGCAGGTTTGACTCTGAAGCTGCCCCCCCCCCACATATGATATCAATTGACTGAGCAAGCCAGCACGCAGCTGTCTGGCTGGGCAGATTTGGAGTTGGACCTGTCTTGTGTCACATATTGGGTGTTGAGGACACAATAACCCTTAACATCAAGTAGAGGTGCTGCATGCAGAAACGGGAAGGGGGAACTGTATTTGATTGTGAGACATGGTTGGCTGATTCATCATATTTCTGTGTAGTGGAAAGTACTGACGCTCCCCTTCTTTCTTAGAGCATAAAGCCTTTCAACTCTGGCCTGTTGGACCTTACATCACTTTCTTAGTGAAAGCTGTACACTCAAGACAGCAGAATGCTGTCAGTGGGCAGGACTGGCCTGGGTACCTCTTTGTCCCTAACCCTCCCTCTTCAACATGTGGAATGAACCTGGATCCTGGGGCAGGTTTCGAACTGTGAACTAACAGTCATATTCCACCAGAGGACATTCTCAGTATTATCCAGCACCCAGGTATTTTCCCACCCACAGCTGAATTACCTTGGAAAATTTTGCCCTTAGTGTCATAGCTACACTAAAATCCAGTGCAAATTACATGCTCTCCATTAGATGTGCCCAATTCCCATTGACATAAATAGGAGTTGTGAGTGTATATCTGAGGGAATGATCTGGCTGATATGATATATCATACTAGGTCTTGATATTTGTGTACAGTTAATTTGATCTTAAAAATGTGCTAATCCTTATCAATTTTTAAATGAGCTCCAAATAAGTTCAAGTTTAACTCCTTCTAAAAAGTAAAACAACCCAGTCCTGGAAAAAGCATTCAGCCACCACACAACTTGTTTTGAAATCTGAACTCATAACTACAGGGCTTAACAAAATAATGCAGCTACATTAAGGCAGGTACCATGACTGCCCTTTTCCTTTAGGATAAGTTATTTCTCACATTTTGAACACAACCCCCACCCCCACACACGCATACACACACACATACACACACAAACATGTAACCAGTACCTATAAAACAGCAGCACAGTAATAAACATAATAAATAATAATAGAGAAAAATCACTGAACTCCAAGAAACTGGTCATCAATACATTTTACATACTCTACAGCATATTTTATCCTTGTCAGTGGGTAAATGAACAATTCAGAACAATGTTGACAACTGTATATAACACAGAAGCTACCAGTGAAATATGGCAAACACATCATATAAACTATTAACTTTTGCTTCACTGAAAAGGGGTTTAGCTGTCTAAAATGGTGTTAGCTGAACTCTTGAAATCCGCATATAACCCATTCAGATGGCACTGCTCATCGCTCCATGCATTGTATTCAGAATGAAAACCATTAGAGGTATGTTCTCAGTAGACTTCTCTTTTTTGATATTTCTCAGCTAGTCTTCAGAATTTTTTATTTCCTTTCATACCATATACCACACCCTGGTCAATTTCTGCTCTTGACTAAACCAGTGTAAATCTGCAGTAACTCCTCTGAAGCCAATAGAGTTGTTTTGACAGCAGGATTTGACTCTGCATTCAGGAGGTACACACACATTGTACATACTTTTACAGAAATGAACACTATGATAATTTTAATGGAAGAATGTATGTGTAAATTACATCTATAAAAATACTGGGGCAAATTCTGCCTGCAGTTACACCAGTTGTAATATCATTGATTTCATTACTATTGATACTTCAGTGGGCTTCCATGAGGGTTCATTGGTGAAAACTGAGCAGATCCCACATACACTGGTGTAAGTCAGAAATAACTTCACTGAAGCCAATGAGTATACTGGTGTGAAATAAGTGGGCCAAATTCTCACAAGGTGTAAATCAAGATAGCCTCAAGGGAACGATTGGCGCTGTGCTGATTTACACCAGCTGAGCATCTGACCCGTTGCCTTTAAGCTCTTTAATGTATGTGGTGCTCTGTTGTGATTGGTAATTTTTGCAGATCTGACTGAAAGAAAACATTAAGTAGCCATGTCATAGCATCCGAAAGATTCATATTACTTGACATGTACACACTAGACTACAGACACGAGTGGTTAAATGTGTACAAGAGGAGAAAAAAGACAATGTGATGGCAGTCGACGAATTAACATTATTAGCTCCAAAAGACAGTGAAGGATGCAAAATACAACACATGGAAAAATTATGATGCCCAGTATCTTAGGTGGGGTTTTTGCTCTTATGAGTAGATTACAGTCATTATTTCCCTTATAGGATTCCATGTGGTATGTGTGCAGAAAAACCAAAGCAGGCTATGTCAAACAACAGAACGCAGTAGGACCCAATTCTGCAGTTCTTAAGCAGACACATTTAATGTTCAAGTCAATTTTGCCTACATACAGATGGCGAGATTGGGCTCTAAGGGCTTGTTTACACATAAAAATTAATGCAGAATAAGTGAAGGTGAGAATTTAAAGCAGATTAACTATTCCTGAGTAATTCCACGAGTACTTGCTCTTATTCTGGAATAAGAGTGCTGTATGGATTAAGCTAATGTGGAATAAGACACTCATGATGGAATATAAGCATCCATACATGCAGTTAATTGGGAATAGCTATTCTGAAATAACTCCCTATGTAGACAAGCCCCAAAAGGGTCCAGTTGTATTGCACACTTCCTTTCTGGTGCGTTTGGTTTCTTGGCAAGCATCCCACAAGTACAACAATGGAAACTTTCCCTGTTAGGATGGCAGGATTAAGATGTTTGTCCATCACAGACTAGCGAACTGCACGTTACTCTATTCCCTCCCCGACAACAGTTAAAGCTAGTTTGTTTATTCACAGCCCTTGCCATTAAATTCTGTTCTTCTCCATTGGGAAGGAGATTAACAGCTGAATGAAAATGTCATTTAGCTGACAAAGTTTTTTTGTGCATTTAGCTAACAGTATAAAGATCCCTTCCCTCCCCCAGCCTAATGGAGAAACTACATAATTTGTTTATTACCCTATCTTTGCAGAGGACTTTTTTTGCTTTGCTTTTATTTTCCAGCACCCAAACAACAAATAGGACACAACTGATACTAAGCAAACATTTTAACAATGCCAATAAGCTCAAGATACAACATAGTTATATTTATATATACTTTTTTCTTAAATACATCGAAACACCTGTTTTCAGTACATATTTATATAAATGAAACCCTTGTGGCATTTTATGTGTGCTTGACTCAGGGTTTCCAGGAGGAAATCAACATTGTGCCTCTCAGTTGTTTATAATAGAAACCCAATCACAAAATAAAAGCAAATTAGTCTTTTTTCTTTGCTCACCCTAAAGATGTTTGCACTGCTCAGATTTTTTATTTTTTTTAACATATAATATTTTTATGCAGTTAAAATGCTTTGGCCACATTTAAATAACTGAAAAATGACAAAAAGAAAAGGAGTACTTGTGGCACCTTAGAGATTAACAAATTTATTTGAGCATAAGCTTTCGTGAGCTACCTGTAGCTCACGAAAGCTTATGCTCAAATAAATTTGTTAATCTCTAAGGTGCCACAAGTACTCCTTTTCTTTTTGCGAATACAGGCTAACACGGCTGCTACTCTGAAACCTGAAAAATGACAGAAGACATTGAAAAAAAAGCAATCTGGCTCACTGAAATAATTATGAAAATAGTTTCTTAAACCATATCTCCAATAAGTAAGGAAACAAGTTCTAAATGTATATCACCAGACGCCCTGTTCAAAGGAAAGGCACTGCCTTGAGAACTGTGCAAAATGTGGCCGTTTCAGTTTGCACGGGATTCAGCAAAACTTACTTGTGCATTTCAACTCATGTAGCTCTCATCTGTTGAATTTTCCTTTGAGAGAATCTGGAAACTACTTTCATCAGAACCTACTGAGTTTCGTCTCGCTTTGTGTGAAAACCATAGCTTCCTCCATCTCCTATGGGAAGAGACAGTGTTTGTGAACCTCAGCAAATGTTTTGGTCAAGTTTTGGGTTAGTAAAGAAACCAAACTGTCCTGGTTTTGCGGTCCCATTGTGATTGGTTCTCATAGCCCTAATTGACACACAGGGATGGTTAATGAAGAAGGAGTCGTAAATTTACTTTCTACATTCTTTAACCTGTATATATACCTATAGCTAAAAATGAGGGCACAGTTCTGTGTGTGCATGTCTCTGTATTATGTACATAGAGACAATATATATATATGTGCCTTTAATGCACACATACATGCATGGACACACACTGGCACATCATCTAAATACAAAATACCAGTGAATATACCTTTTATTCCACTACTTTGGAAATGAAAAAATATCCATTCCTGGCGACGCCATTTTCATTTTCGTAACCTCAGAACGTTGCATTTGCAGTTTCTATTCCTCATGTTTTATCACTTAATGGAAATTAGTAAGGGCCAAATAAAACCATCCTTAGGCCTTACTCAAGCAACTTCCATTGCTATCAAGGGGACTTCAACTGAATAAGGATGCCACCTTAACCCTCACCCTCTCAAATTTAAACTATGATATTTCAATAAGCAATTTCTCATTGTACTACTTTGGAGTCCGTATGATTTGTAGAAATTTTACTAAATGCTCTACTTTCCTCCATTGTCCACATGCACATCAGTATATATGATTAACTCTATTAATATCCAATTGTGAGTTGTTGAAACCATACAATGACTCTGCTCTCATTTTATTTTATATCTCACCAACTTTTTCACCCATTAGAGTGATATATGTTTCATTAAGAGTAGGGGGACTGGAGGGTCTGCTGTTGTAATAGCAGGTATTCTAAACCTCTTGTCATGATTTATTATTTCACAGGAATGAAAGGACCATAGATTAATGTTATTTGCTACTCACTGAACTGTTCCACTCTTTAGTAGAGCAATTTTTCACTGTTGAATTGGCACCAATTTTTTCATCAGCAGAAAACTGTTGCTCTGTGTTTATAGCTGCCTTAAAGAGAAATTGATACTGCAACTTCGTATTAAACAAGTCAACGTTTCGTCTGTATAGATTTATTCCTGCAGAAAGTAAATTTCTATAGATGAGGTCAAATCCTGCTCATCCTACTCAGATGAGTAATTCTACTGAATTAGGGCCTAGTCCAAAGCCGATGAATGAAAAGCCTCCCGTTGACTTCAATGGGCTTTGCATCAGATCTGTAAATGGGACTTCTCATGGGAGGGATTTTTAAAAGTGCTCAGCATTGCCATAACTCTGCTCCTACTGAAGTCCATGGTAAAACTCCCATGGGCTTTCATGGGATTCGAGTTAGGCCAATGCTGCATACTTTTTTGACTTCAGCAAGTGCACAGCACTTCTGACAATCCTACTCCAGGTGAGCAAGGTGATCAGGATTTGGCCCATATTCTGCACAGGCTACAGAATATGGTTCTCAATATTTGCTGTCTGCTGATGATACAAGAATTGCAAGCATGACTTTATATTGAATTTATTCCCCAAATGCCAATAAACTGATGGCTGCCAATGAATGCAATCAGTTATGCCACCTAACAGATGAAGTGCGTTGAATTGAAACATTAGGGTCATACAGTGCCCTCAGTCTGCAGCAAAACATTCATGTCAGTAGGAATTCCCTGTGCAGACAGAGGGCATTATATGTCCCTCCAATCTACATAAAGCAAATTGCTTGGCACTATTCATAACCTTGGAAGTAAGACACAAATATTATATTTGGTACTTTGTGGAAAATGTGCAGTGGCTTTCTCTAGTCGACCACTAAAGAAATCCTGTTTTGCTCTTCAAATGAAAAACATGAGGGTTTATTAACGTAGAAAATTATTATAACCAATCAAAACATTTCCCTTTGCCCACCCACTACAGCCCTAAACACCTCAGAGATTCAGTGTTATAGGAAGATCTGTGTGTTACAAGATATTTTTTTCTAATACAATTGGGTTTTCCTTTCAAATCTACTCAATGAACAACAAATATATTGCAGTAGTATCAAGTAGTATCAGCTTCGCCTTCATCCAGGATATAGTTGAGTTTTATGACAGTGCTGATAAAGTCACCAAGTTCTACAAAATCAGCAGTGATAATATTGATACCACTTTCTCCTGGTTTCTGAGTTCGGACCCAATGCATCATTGCGGGAAGAGCCCTGAGGAGGAAAAGGAAGAAGAATTATTAATAAAGAAGCAAGACAAGTATTTTGGGTGGAGTTTTATAAAGCACTTAGCATTGACTTCACTTTGCTCCCCAGGGTAAAATGCCCATTGACTTCAATTAGGCCATGGCTGAGCACATTTGAAATTTTCACCCTTTCCTCCTTTAATTCCCTGTGTAGACTATGTCTTGATTATATTTCAGTTTCTTAAGGATTAATGCAAACATTTAATAGAAACATGCCATGCAATCCCACAGCAATTGGTTAGGAAGGAGAAATAACAGAGAAAACAAGTCATCGTTCATGCTAGGTTGACACATCATACAAAGCTTTGCGAAACATTCTGCTTACATAGTGGATGTTGTCTATTGTTCTCACACTTATTTCTTCATTGTTTCACTTCACAAAAACAAGACCTTTGTTTCTCTAAAGTTCCATTGCTCCTGATAGTTATTTCCCATCAGAATTTAGACTTATATTAAATCTTAGTTTGGGACACCAGAACAATGTGCTGAATATCCCTTTCTTTACAAAACTGTATATCACACGTCCAATAGTCAAGTCATGGGCTATGTTCCATCATGAGTTTGTGTCTTTATGATTAGTTAGTGGAAGAAAATAAGACTTATGGTTGTTTTTGAGACAGGGTGGAGTTATTAGGTCAGGAACCCAGAAGTGGGATATTGGACTGCAAAATGTATCTCTGTGTGTCTCTTTATAGCCTAGAGCTCTCTGTGATGCCATGAAGGCTATATTATGATCTCTAATAAGCTATATATGGAGAAGATGTTTGATAGTTGATGACTCTTTAATCCTGCAGATAAAGGCATAACAAGATCCAATAGCTGGAAGCTGAAGTTAGCAAAGTTCAAATGAAATAAACGTGCACATTTTTAACAGTGAGGGTAATCAATCATTGTAGCAAATTACCAAATTGTCCAGTATTTGGAGTCTTAACATCAAGATTAAATGTCTTTCTAAAAATATGCTCTAGTTCAACCACACATTACTGGGCTAAAAGGAGGAATGCACAGAGTAAAATCTATGACTTATGTTATGCAGGAGCTCAGACTAGATGAACGTAATAGACCCCTCTGGCCTTAAAATCTACAAATCTCTGATTCCCTCCTGGATTGCACCTGAGGTAGTAATTTTCCCTTATACAAAGCAAGTGTAAAATTCTGATCTGGTAGCAATACCAATCAGGTCTAATGTTTTGAATGTAAATTAATCTATTCCTGACCAATGACCTTAGGCAAAATAGTAAGAAAGCATGCATAATGGGTGAAGGATACAGATTTTACTTATAAGTGACTTAATTACTTTAATTATAAAAGTATTCACTGTTGACACAAAGGTTAACCTGGATCCTATAAAATATTACAAAGAGAAAAGCACAGCACTCCCAGGCCTTGGTTCAGATCAGAAAAGCACTTAAACACATGCAAAGTCCGTCTCTATTCATGAAAGCATAAAATTTGATTTTATTGATTCCAGTGGGACTTAAGCAGGTGCTTAGCATGTGTTCAAGTGCTTTGCTGAATCCAGACTTAATGGAGTATCTTTGTAATTTTATTATGTATAAATCTGAAGAATTGTACTTGGTATTGTTGCATGAAGAACCACGAGACAGACTATGAAACTGGAGAGAGACCATGTCATGATTCCAGGAACCAACATTTGAAAGGAATTGACACTAATCATTGGTGCCGACTCCATGTGTGCTCCAGGGCTGGAGCACCTATGGAAAAAAATTAGTGGGTGCTTAACACCCACTGGAAGCCAGCTCCCTCCTCACCTCCACAGCGCCTCCCACCCACTACAATCAGCTGTTTCGTGGTGGTGCAGGAGGCTCTGGGAGGAAGGGGGAGGAACGGGAATGGGGCATGCTCATGGGAGAGGGAGGAAGTGGATGGGAAGAGGCGGGGCAGAGGGCGGGGCTTGGGGTCTGGTGGGGGCGGGACCTGGGGCGGAGCAGCGGGTTGAGCACTCCCAGGGTCTGGAGGAAGGCGGCGCCTATGACACCAACCAGCTTTTGAGGAACTGGACAAATCATAACCAGAATGACACAGATGAACCAGAGCATGAGGAAACTGATTAAGGATGGCTCAAAAGGGGTTGAAAGCACTCAAAATGCAGTGTCATATTGAAATGTCAATATTTTGCTGAACACTGGAGGACTACATTGGGCAGAATTCCCAGGGAGGGCTTTAAACGGACTTTCCTTTTAATTCTAGCTTCCTATTTGAGCTCAGAAAGTCTTTTAGACTTAAAAGTGAGGGACCTGATTCTGTCTCTAACTAGTTTGATATAGGTTCTTTATTTCTTAAGTGCTCATCTGCCTTTGATATTTATTTCTACTTGAGGCATAACATCTTCTCTTTGTGGCATCCCATTTGTTTGCTGTGAAACTGATGATAATTTTGTAATTCTGTTCCCAACCCAAGAGTTTTCTGATCATCTAATCCAGTGGTTTTCAAATTTATTTGATCATGCCCCCACTTTGTTTTATCTGTAGTAGTTTATGCCCTGGCCAGACAGGTACATATACCGATAAAAAAAAAAATCAACAAGCTACTGTCTCTAAATATTACAAAGAGAAATGCTTTGATTCAAAACAGAGCCAACAATCCACTGTAATATGAGCAAAAACAAAACTGCGATTGTGGTTGAGCTTACAATTAAATATGCATACCGTGACTTAGCAAACAGATTAATGTACAGATGGCAATGGCTTTGTATAATACTGTGCAAGGGTAACAGAAATCTGTCAAAATGCACAGTACCATCTAGAGTCAAATGCACAGCACTATTTGAGGACCTGATATATCAGGAGGAATCAGATTTGCTAGTTATTTATTGCTGTGGGTAAAATGTGTGCCATACGTTTTTTTCCTAAAGCTTCTCACCCTCTCCCCCCGTGAATACAGTCAGCGCCCCCCACAGGGGGGCCTGTGCGTCAGTTTGAGAACCTCTGATGTAACCTATGTAATAAGGTACCTATCACCTTGATATTTATAATCAGTGTTCTTTTTCTCATGCCAGGTTCAAATCAATCTAACATTTACTAGACAGGTTTACTTTAGGCTAGTATTCCATTTCAGGCTCACCTGAGCTGGTGTGCCTTGACATGAGACTCTTTCAGGCTCAGTGCTGGTAGCTAGCGGATTTCATTTAATATTTCAGACTGAACTTGATTGCACCATCCCCAGTCACATACTGTCAGATAAACTGATAAGGATCTTTGGTTGATGGATCTAGAGCAGTGGTTCTCAACTTATTTATGCAGCCCATAATGTGTTACCTGGGCTGCAGGGGCCAGGTGGCAGAGTAGTGGCAGCCCAGAACTTGCCATGCGGGGCTGTCTGGCTGCCTGCCCCAGACCCAGGACCCGCATTGTGGGGCTGCCTTGGACCCCACAGGGCTGGCCGTGAGCCCCGGACCTTGCAGGGTGGGCCAGCAGCCCCAGACCCCTGACCCCACGGGTCAGGTGCCCCAGACCCCATGGGGCCACAGGCAGCCCCAGACTCCAGACCCCCCAACTCCGCAGGGCCAGCTGGCAGCCTTGACCCCTGGACAGCCTTGAGCCCTGGACACCCGCCATATGGGGTGGGCCGGCAGCCCTGACCCTGGCACTCTGAGCGGTGGGCAGCTGGGATCCCAGACCCTGCCACGTGGGCGGCCTTTAGCACACGGCTGAGCTGGGCCAGAGCTGTGTGCTAATTGGGCCGTGGGTTGAGAACTGCTGATCTAGAGATCTTGCAAACATAAATCATATATAGATTAGATTAGACAGCAAATAAAATAAAATAAAATAAATCTTTGCCTAGCAAAGCACAAGACTTCTCCATATTAATGCACAGAAAAAATAAAAGCAGCAAAATACATGGGGCCCAAATTCTGTGCTGGTGTAACTCCACTGACCTCAAGAATTAGGCTTAGGGTATTTTACAAAAGTCTCTTTTGTTAACACTGCATATGATGAGAAGTTCACATAAAGGGCAGTACATTTCCCTCTTCCCATAATGCCACCTTGAAAACGGCTCTACATCCGGGGTTGCAAGAAACTGTGTGTATTGTTTTGCTTTAGTACAAACACTCACACATGTTAACTGCAATTATGGGAATAATCCTGGTTTAATATTCCTCTGGGTCTCTTTCTAATGGCAATGCAAAACTTGTTTACCCTTCACTGTAATTTCCAGCATGCCTCAAACTAGTACTGTAA
The DNA here is from genome assembly GCF_965140295.1 of Lepidochelys olivacea. Taxonomy (NCBI): domain Eukaryota; kingdom Metazoa; phylum Chordata; order Testudines; family Cheloniidae; genus Lepidochelys; species Lepidochelys olivacea. The sequence goes on from NC_140415.1 coordinate 29,479,993, forward strand.
TTGTCCTCATTAAGGGTTTTAGTCAGGAAAATGCAGACCATGCTGTGTGGCAGCCACCCACAAGTTTTTACACTCACAGAAACCCAGTAGATAGCATGGCATTAGTGTATATTCTCTTAGGCTATGTCTACACTTTGCACCTTTTAGTGACACAGCTGTGCTGCTACAGCTGTGCGGCTAAAAGGTGCACAGGGTAGCCGTTCTTTGTCAGCAGGAAAGACCTCTTGCGCCGACAAAAAACTTCCATCCCCAACGAGCGGCGGTAGCTTTGTCGGCAGGAGAGCTCTCCTGCCGACAAAGTGCTGTTCACACTGGTGCTTTTCGTCGGTAAAACTTTTGTCGTTCAGGGTGTGTTTTTTTCACACCCCTGAATGACAAGTTTTACTGACGAAAATCCAGTGTAAACAAAGCCTTAATCTCTCTAACAAAGTGGATTTTGTTCATGGGCATAAACAATTCTCTCCCCCTATAAATGCACTGTAGCCAACCATGGACCCCACCCCCCTGCAGTTGCATCTATGTAAGCAGACCCCTTTGGCCACTGGGAGTCTGCGTCAAGGATTTTACTGTCCATGCACCTGCAGTATCAGGGCCAAAGCTTCCTAACCTTACACTGGAAAGAGTGATAGAATGGTCTGAGAACAGGTCTCCGCCCCAAAAATTCACAAGTACTGATCTCAGCTCTCACACAGGCCTTGTTGACACACAAAAGTTATACTGCTTAAGCTCTATTGGCACAGTTAAGGTGGTACAACCATTATGGAGGCAGCTATATCAGTACCACACAGGAAGTGGAATCAGATATACTGGTACAAGTAAAACTGTGTCTACACTAGAGGTTGTACTGGTATTACTATTTAGGTAAAAAAGAACCACACCCCTACTTAAAATAGTTATATTGGTACCAAAACTACGTAGACCAGAACAGTGCTACCTCTTCATAGCCTTGGAAAAACCTTAAATCTCTTAAACTCACTTCGCCTCAGTTTCCCTATTTCCCTATCTGTCAAATGCTGCCGTGACAACCAATAATATTACTTGATGAGTAAATCAGAATGCTTGCTTGCCTGACAGGGCTGTTGTGCGATTTAATTACTGGCAGTAAATGTTCCAAAGTGCTTAGAAGATGAAAAGCCCCATGTGAGTTTGATTGCTGCTGTAAATTAATGGCCAAGTAGTTGGAAGTTCTGACACATGCAAATTAGTTATCGGCACATTTCAAAAAGTTTGGTGGTGCATTTCTATTTGGATAAGCCTTGAAAAGTTAGCACAAATTTCTGCAAATTATCTGTATATTATGATGCCTCCCTTTTAAAATGATCTATTAAGAATAATTAGCTAAGCCTTGCTGACTCACTGGCTGAGGAATTTGCTATGGAATCCACTCCTTGCAATGGAGTTATGCTGCAGAATTTCAGTTTCTTTTTTTTTTTTTCAAAGAATCTTCCGGTCCTTATGGTTGTAAAAATAACCTTGATAACATGGACCACATGAACAAACTGATGCAGTGTTGCCTGCCTTAGGCTACATACAGCCAGCTGAAATAATAGCTCTGAGAGAGACTGTGCTGCACGATCCAGTAATAGGGTTGCCAACATTCCGAATGCAGAAAACTGAACACCCTTGCCCAGCCCCTGCCCTGCCCCTTCCCAAGGCCACGCCCCTACCCTACCCCTTTTCAGAAGCCGCACCCCCTGCTCACTCCATCCCCACTTCTTCCATTGCTCGTTCTCCCTCACCCTCACTCGCTCATTTTCACCAGGCTGGGCAGGGGGTTGGGGTGTGGGTGGGGATGAGGGCTCTGGCTGGGGCTGCATGCTCTGGGCTGGGGCCCGAGGGATAGGATGTGGGAGGGGGTATGGGCTCAAGGCTGGGGCCAGAAATGAGGGGCTCAGGGTGCGGGGGGACTCTGGGTGGGGGGCTGGGGTGCGGAGGGGGTAGGTCTTTGGCTGGGGGTGCGGGCTCTGGGTTGGGGCTGGGGATGAGGTGTGCGGGGGGTGGGCTCTGGCTAGGAATGAGGGGTTCAGAGTGCGGGAGGGGGTGCGGGCTCTGGGAGGGAGTTTGGGTGCAGGAGGAGGCTCAGGGCAGGGGCAGGGGGTTGGGGTGTGGATGGGGTTCAGGTTGCAGGCTCTGGACCACACTTACCTCAGGAGGCTCCTGGAAGTGGCCGGAATTTCCCTCTGGCTCCTAGGCTGAGGTGCGGCCAGGCAGCTCCGCGTGCTGCCCTCATCCGCAAGTGCCACCCCTGCAGCTCCCATTGGCCGTGGTTCCCAGCCAATGGGAGCTGCAGAGCTGGCCCTTGGGATGGGAGCAGTGCACAGAGCCCGTGTGGCACCTCTGCCCTGGAGCCAGAGGGAAATGCCAGCATCTGTGTGGAACCAGGGCAGGCAGGGAGACTGCCTCAGCCCTGCTGCACAGCCGACTGGACTTTTAACAGCCTGGTCAGCAGTCCTGACCGGAGCCGGCAGGATCCCTCTTCGACCAGGAGTTCCAGTTGAAAACCGGACACCTGGCAACCCTACCCAGTAAGTGAACAGAAAAGAGAAATACCTTCCTTCAGTCCCATAAACCTTATGCACTAGGCCTCACTCTGACCTGACTCACCCCTCTTTTGCACTGGTGTAACTCCATTGAGTTCAGTGGGATTATGCTTGAGTTGCACCACTGTGAGGTCAAAATCAGTTCCTGTGGCAGGGTGCCATGTTGTTTGGTGAACAAAGGATGAAATACAACTCAGCTTCCCCAGTGCAGGTCTGTATTGGTGTTCTAGGAAAAAGAAAGAAGAATGCCTACAGGAAGGAAGAGGTCCAGGCTGACAGGCTACCCTACTGTGTTGAACACGTGACTGATAGAGTGTCTATTACTTTGGGTGGTCTGTTCCCTTGTTTTGATTTCATTCCACCAGCTCAAAAGTGTGCTGTAAATAAACACACGCTGCTGCACGTCTGTGGTCACTCACTTCTCTCCTGAAAGAGGAAAAACCATTTCTTCAACTCCAATGCTTCCTGTGAAACAATGCTCCGATTTGCCTCTTGCTTTCACCCAGGTAAATCAGGAGTAGCTGGTTTGAAGACAATGGAGATAAGACTGGTATGAAAGCAAGAGGAGAATCAGGTCCAAACAAATCATTCATAGGCTGTTTCAAAGCCGAAGAACATTGCGTAACTTAAACAAAAACCAGAATGGACTAGCACAGGGGTTCCCAAACTTGGTTCACGTCTTGTTCAGGGTAAGCCCCTGGCGGGCTGTGAGACGCTTTGTTTACCTGACTGTCCGCAGGTACAGCCACTCGCAGCTCCCAGACCCAGTGGCTGCAGTTCGCCATTCCCCGGCCATTGGGAGCTGGGGAAGCCGTGAACCAAGTTTGGGAACCCCTGGACTAGCATCATGTCAAATCTTATTAAAAAGAACTTCATATAACTTCAGTTAAGGGAGCAAAACTGAAATCCCCTTGTGCTGCCTTTCAGAACTAAAATACGACAAAGCTAACTGCATTACAATTTGGTAAAAAGAAAATCTGCTTTTGGCCTGTTTTAGCTCAGAGGGAATTTTTATGTCTGAGTCATAAAACTCTGAGGATGTGACAGAACGTTAATGATTGCAGTGTTCGATCATGGGGCCTCCTGTGGCGAAACATCCATTTCTCTCAGCAGAGCCTTTAAGGGAGGAGAGGGAAAAAAGCAGCACTGTAAACGCAAAACAAAAGAGCTTTTATTGCTACTAATGAGAGTTTCATTGCTAAAGAGAAGACAGTAGGTTTTCTTTCAGATTGTAAGGAACCACTACAATGACTAATCCAGAAAGGGAGAAGTGGTTTCATGTGCAGATTGCAAAACCGTCTATCAGTAAGTGCCCCAGTTATCAACAGTCACTCTGAACCGTGAAGCTATTCCATTTGCTCAGGACAAAAATGAGATTTACATGTTGCGATAGAATTTTCAGTGTTTCTTCCCTCTCCAATCCCCCTTTCCTACAAGAAATGCTCATTTGCAAGACAATAATTGATCCTTTGCATCACTGCCTAGTGATAAGAGCACAGGAGCTGCTGTTAAGAACTCCTTAGTTCAAATAATTGAACTGCCTGGACTGATTTGCCAGTTTTAGGCCAGTTTGTAAAAATATCCACTAGTTTTGGGTGCCCAAATTGACACATGCTGGGTCTAATTTTCAGTGGTGCCAAGCACATGCAATTCAGTTGACTTCAGTGGGATCTGGGGTGCTCTGTGTATCTCCATCCCATGAATCTCAAATTGGGCACCCAAAATTGGACACACACAGAATTAGCAGAATAGTTAGGTCTTAAACTCTCTGGGTGGGATTTTCAAGAATGCTCAAGTGTTAGACAAACGTGGCTTCCTTAATGTCAATGGGAGTTTGCTGGGGCCACCGATTAGTGTTGCCAACCCTCCAGGATTGTCCTGGAGTCTCTAGGCATTAAAGATTAATCTTTAATTAAAGTTTGTTATGTGAGGAAACCTCCAGGAATATGTCCAACCAAAATTGGCAACCCTACTACAGATGAGGCTCTGCATTGGTCATGCTCTACCTGGTAAAAAGATACACCACCAGCAATGCTGTGCAGTACTGCAGGAAGTTCTCTCTCAATGCTCCCATTTGGGCAATACCCCTCCACAGTCACCCACCCCTACTGCAGGCTTTGGCTTAAAGCTACATTTAAACCCTTCCTGTTTATACAGTACTTTGAAGTACTATCTATAAAGGCCAATTATCATTGCTACATATATTTGACTTGTTGTTCCTTCTCTTCTACTGATCTCAATGTGCAGGGCTAACAGTGGAAGATCAGTTTAATAAAATAATAACTATTACCACAGTCTGCCTGATCTGCGCAGTGCTATGTAATTTATTTGCTAATATAATTTTCCTGACCAGTACTACTTTGATATGTCTGGAAATCCCTCTGTGAACCTTTTGGAGCTGCAACCACATATATCCTCAGAATCATTCCCTGGGGTGGTAATCATGAAAATGTCAGAATGCAAACGGTTAATCTCAGTTCCCCAGCAGCTCAGATTCCACAGTTTTTCCTTTGTCATTTGGTAGTATCATACAAGTCTGCCTAGGTCTCCATGAGAAGGGGCTGAAAGTGTTACAAAGCTATCTGAAACATTTTAATGGGCTATGCCAATCCTTCTGGGCATTGAGGTGCATTGTATTTTTAGAACACTGGCTGAAATGAATTTGGTACATTATTCATTCAATCTCACAGGACCCTGCTGGGAGTCAGTTTTTCAGGATCTTGAATGAAAGTGTTACACTGTTCATGAGTTGGCAAGATGCAAGCGCTGGCTGCACTAGCATCCAATAGCTTGTGCATTTATTCCACTGAAATGCTTATCTATAATTCAGTGGTTTTCCAATTGCTGTATAAAGTTTGGAAACACATTTAACTAGAGTGTGCAGACTAAAATTTTTGGGCCAGATGAATATTTTAATATGATTGATCAGAGCGCTATAGTCTTTCCAGAATCAATGGGGCCAGTTTTCTTTGTACTTCAGGCCAGTTTTTGGTTTTGAAACGAACACCGTGAACTTAAAAGTCAGCTTTCTGTCTCCACCTGCAAAGGCAGGGAATGGTAACATTTTAGTAGTATTTACTGAACCAATATCCTTACTCTTGCAAAAAGTGCAATGGGATATTTAATAGCAACAAATGTTGACCCTCTAGGCGAGTGGCTTGTTCTCAGTATCTTGCTTTTATTCCTGATTCTGTTTTTGGAATGTTGAGCTTTTAGAGCAATGGGGAGGCAAGCGGTGTATCTAAGGGTGTTAGCAATTTCACAGCTAGGAAAGGTTTCAACAAGCCTGGGGCTATGATTATAGAAACACTCATTAAAGTAACAACACTAGCCTGGAAAAATAAACTCAATTTTTAGTGAACGATCAAGCATTAATCGTTAGGCCACAGAGCTTGTGTCAGGGGTTCTGTGTTCCAAACCTGGCTCTTCCAATGACTGTATCATTATGGACAAGTTGCTTAACTGCTCTGTGTCTTAATTTTCCAATCTTTTCCTCAAATGAGGACAGTTCATCCCTCCGAATGGTGTAATGAGGCTTAATTCATTAACTTGTTTCCAATTATTTCATAATTAGCCATTCAGTTAAGAGAGCTGACTGTGAATCAGCTTGGATTCCTCCCATCCCACTCATGGCTCTTTAAACATTACCTGCAGAGTATCACTGCACACCTTTGCTTAGGTAGAGGTACCTCATAATTGTTGAGGTGCTTGAGAAGGCAATGTGCTCTGGATCTAGTACCTGCCTAGCTGCTGAAGGAATGTTGTTGTTTGTTTATTAGCAGTAATAATTCATAGAATAGTGAAGTTATTTTTGGAATCAGGACTCATTCGGTCATATTTTACATGGATTTTCACACTCTTTGCTGAGGAAATCTCTATCAGCAGTAAAGAAAATATTCAACTTTTGTTTAGTCTCAGTTTTACATTTTCTCTTTCTACTATTTGAAAAAAGTTATTAAGGTTCAGTTAAAAACTCAGGCTTTGGAGTTTACTGCAATATGGGAAGTGCTTTGTTGAAGGTATACAGTTGATTTATTAAATGCAGACATAAGAACGGCCCTACTGGGTCAGACCAAAGGTCCATCTAGCCTGGTATCCTGGTTTCTGACAGTGGCCAATGACAGGTGCCCCAAAGGGAATGAACAGAACAGGTAATCATCAAGTGATCCATTCCCAGCTTCTGGCAAACAGAGGCTAAGGACGCCATCCCTGCCCATCCTGGCTAATAGCCATCGATGTACCTGTCCTTCATGAACTTATCTAGTTCTTTTTTTAACCCTGTTATAGCCTTGGCCTTCACAACATCCTCTGGCAAAGGCTGACTGTGCGTTGTGTGAAGAAATTTCCTTTTATTTGTTTTAAACCTGGTGCCAATTAATTTCATTTGGTGGCCCCTAGTTCTTGTGTTAAGAGAAGGAGTAAATAACACTGCCTTATTTATTTTCTCCACGCCAGTCATGATTTTATAGACCTCTATCATATCCCCCCTTAGTCGTCTTTTTTCCAAGCTGAAAAGTCCCAGTCTTATTAATCTCTCCTCATAAAAGACGATTCATGTTATCTTTACTGGACCTTTCACAGACCTGCATTCACCACCATCAGTCATATTTCTGGGAGTTGTCAGGCAGGGCTTTGGCTCAGCAGTTTGTATCCTATTTAACTTGTAGGCTGCTGACTGTGGGTTGGTTTATCTTTACTCAACTTTTCTTGGCTGTGTTCTGCCTCAGAGACTTGTGTTGGCACAAGAGAGAGTATCCACCTGCAGAATTCACACCTAGATTTAAAAATCCCTGTAGTTTAGTGGTGTTTGGATTCTGGGTTTTGGTTTGGGTCCATCTATTAATAAGTACCTTTCTTTTCCTACAGATTCATGGTAGTATTTGCACAAGGTTTGGAAATAGATTTATCTAATTGTTCCATCAAACCGTTAAGATGCAATTTCCAGCTCTACTGTTATGCAGCACTAGTCAGAGATCCTGTAGGGCACCCCCTGCTGGTTGCCAATGAGACTGCTGTGAGGAAAAACCAGCCTCTGGGTTCCTGGGTGTTTTAAGCTTCCCTGGTCTCAGCAGGCTGCAGCACTGTTTCCCCTCATGGCCTCTCTGGCACATTTCCTGGGCACTGACCATGAGTCTGCTACCCCATCAGAGAAATGGAGCCCCTCAGCCCATCTGTCTTGTCCCCAGGACCAGTGCTGATTCCCAAGACACCCCAGTTGCATAAATACACCCTGCTCCTAGAACCCTACCAAAGGAGTGAGCCTTCTGGTTTACCGTTTAACTCTCTCAGGAGGGAAGTGGCAGTTGGGAAGCATATAACACACGCAGAGACAGTTTTCATAGCTTCTAACACCGCCTCTCTTTTATATTTAAGAGATAAAGCACAAGAGAGTACAGATCACATAGAATGCACCAAACATCCCAACCACAATGTCCCTCAGTAGCTCACCATTTCCTTGGAAGACCATCTGTGTCAGGAAGATGAATGGTACCCAGAAGAGCAGCTCCAGGCCTTTTTACAACTTTTAGCCCCCTTTCTCAGGTCACATCCTGCTCAGCCTCAACAAGTGACCACAGAATCCCACAAGTTGACTTCCTTCCAAAGGCAACTTCTCCCTTGCTAAACCAGCTTTCTTGGGTGGGAGTCAGTCTATTATTCCGAACTATTCCATATTCCACTGCTTTAACCCAATGGAGCAGATACTCATTTTGGAGCTGGCCTTTCAGCGTGAGATGGAGCCAGATGCAAACCCACAACCTTCAGGAGAGTAGTTGAGGGCCATTCAACAGCCACACCCCAGATTAGTGGGAGTTCTTTATGGTATTATGTCTAGAGTTCCTCTTACACACTGCCCAGTGGCTCATAGCTTTACTTATTTGCATTTTAAAATCTTGCATGTATAAACAACCCAGAAACAATATCTGTAAAAGCACAAGAAAATGGTAATAGAAATATAGCATGTCATGTAGACAGACAGTTAGGTTGTGATAGTGAGCCACTGGTCTGAGTTAGGGGCAGCATGGAGCTCCTTAGGTACATCTACACAGAGATTAAAAAAACATGGCTGGCCTGGATCAGCCAACTCGGGCTTGCGGGGCTCGGGCTGCAGGGCTTAGAATTGCTGTGTAGACTGTTCAGGCTCACTGGAACCTGAGCTCTGGGACCACAATTTTTAGCTGACCCCAGCCAGCTATAGTCATGCTGTGGGTCTTTTATCCATGTGTAGATTCTTACTCCTGGGGGAATTCTGTGTTACTGTGCACATGCAGAATTAAAGAGCCCCGCAGATTTTTATTTTTTTGCACAGAAAAAAGCTTCTGCCAAAATGTTGCTGCAGTTCCACCTTTTGCCCATCAGAGGGTACTGTGGCACAAGAACAGCAGCAGCTCCCAGAAGAAAATAACTTCTGCAGTTCTGCCTTTTGTCCACCAGAGGGTGCTGTGGGGATAGAACAAAGCAGCAACTCTGGGCCAGCTAAGGAAGAGAAAGCCTGCCTTCTTCACGGTGCCTGTCAGGCCAGGTCAGGAGACAGGGTTTATGGGGAGTCAGACAGTGTGGGGTGCTAAGGGGTCAGACAGGGGCTCGTAAGGGCTAGTGGGGGAAGACAGGCTGAATGGAAGTGGAGGCACACGGCCACAGGGGGAGGGAGGTGCGGGGCCACATGCTGATGGGGGAGGGGGTGCAGAGCTACAGAGGAACAGGGGAGTGGCTGGATGGGGTTACAGACAAGGGGACAAGGGGAGGGGCACAGGGACACATAGGGACAGGGGAGTAGCTGAGTAGGGGCACAAAGACACATGGGGATGGGGGAGGGATACAGGGACATGTAGGAACAGGGGAGTGGCTGGGTGGGAACACAGAAACACATGGGAACAGGGGAGGGAGTACAGAGCCACATAGGGACAGGGGGAAGGGGTACAGGCCCACATGGAGATGTGGGGAGTGGGTGTCTGAGTGGGGGTGGAGGGACACATGTGGACAGGAGATGCAAGGACACATGGGGGTGCAAGAACACATGGGGACAGGGGCAAATGTGCCTGACTGAATGGGAGAGGCTAGGGGGAAGTTCCTTAACAATCCCCCAAAAAACCTGTTCCATACTTTTCCCACCCATACCCAATAACCCTCCAAGTTCACACCCAGGTTCCTTCCCAGCAATTTACTTCCCTCCATTACCCCTGACTCCCCCAAGCCTTTGCACTGCTTCTGAGAGGTGTGGGAAATACGGCTCTGTATTGTAGTTTAAATACAGAATTATTACTCAGAGTTCTGTATTAATATGCCTAGTAAGGAATCTATTTGTCAAAAAACATTTCCTGAATCTTTTGTTGTTGTCTGTATTGTTACAGACATACTTGCTGACAGGTATTTTGAAATAAATGACCAAAATAATTGAAACAGGTGTGATTATATTGTGTTATTTTGGCAAACAAAATATGCAGAATTTTGCAAAATTTTAAAATATTGTGTGCAGAATTTTTAATTTTTTGTGCCAGAATTCCATCAGGAGTAGTAGATGTAGCCCTTGAAGTACACTTTCTCCCAAAGGAGCTTGGTGCACAGGGGTATTATACAGAGTACATCAGCCTATAGACTGATGTAGCCTGTGCCCTTTGGTGTGTGATGGGGAAAGAGCCAGACACTTTCCTCCCCTCCAATCCCTTTTGGGATGCTGTGCACCCCTAGGAGCCCATGGAGGGAACACTGCTTGAGTGCATGGGTGGCCCTTACACATGTGTTATGCAAGGAGGGTGGGGAAGGTTTCTTGCACTCTTCTTCCACACTACCACCCTAGCAGCATAAGGGTCATGCACAATCTGGCTGGCCCAAAAAATGGACAGTACATGATTGACACTGACAGATCTAGGAAACAAGATTAAGTGGCCTCACTAAGAGGTCTACATTTTCATTCTGAATAGAAACTTTGTTTAGTTTTTCCAAAAACCCTGGGAAGATTTGAATTGTCCGTCCCCCCCGCTTCTTGTCCTTTTTGTTTTTTCATAGAGTGCCAAAGTTATAGTATTTTTCGTCTCCTTTTGCTATGGTGTAACTTTTCCAAAGGTGGAGACGTTTGGAAAAGTTAGTGCAGAAATAAAAAAAAGAGGAAACAAAGAAAGGAAAAAGGAAAACGTGAAAGAAAAACCTCTAGTCATCACTGATTCTATTGTGTTCAGTGAGGTGTGGGGGGGAAATAGGATGGGGGAGAAAAAAACCGTGAAAATCCTGAGAGTGAGAGTCCTGCACTTAGGACGGAAGAATCCAATGCACCGCTACAGACTAGGGACCGAATGGCTCGGCAGCAGTTCTGCAGAAAAGGACCTAGGCGTTACAGTGGCCGAGAAGCTGGATATGAGTCAACAGTGTGCCCTTGTTGCCAAGAAGGCCAATGGCATTTTGGGATGTATAAGTAGGGCCAGCAGATCGAAGGACGTGATCGTTCCCCTCTATTCAACATTGGTGAGGCCTCATCTGGAGTACTGTGTCCAGTTTTGGGCCCCACACTACAAGAAGGATGTGGAAAAATTGGAGAGAGTCCAGCGGAGGGCAACAAAAATGATTAGGGGACTGGAACACATGACTTATGAGGAGAGGCTGAGGGAACTGGGATTGTTTAGTCTACAGAAGAGAAGAATGAGGGGGGATTTGATAGCTGCTTTCAACTACCTGAAAGGGGGTTCCAAAGAGGATGGTTCTAGACTATTCTCAGTGGTGGAAGAGGACAGGACAAGGAGTAATGGTCTCAAGTTGCAGTGGGGGAGGTTTAGGTTGGATATTAGGAAAAACTTTTTCACTAGGAGGATGGTGAAGCACTGGAATGTGTTACCTAGGGAGGTGGTGGAATCTCCTTCCTTTGAAGTTTTTAAGGTCAGGCTTGACAAAGCCCTGGATGGGATGATTTAATTGGGGATCGGTCCTGCTTTGAGCAGAGGGTTGGACTAGATGACCTCCTGAGGTCCCTTCCAACCCTGATATTCTATGATTCTATGATTCCTGACACAAATATTCATTTTTGACAAATTGCATTTTCTGATAGGAAAATTTCTCAGTCGAAAAATTTCAACTGTGGAGCTAGTTGCACTGATGCATTGTGGCAAGACGGCTATATATAAGGAGAAAGGAGTGACCCTTGGTGCCCAGCATCTGTCACAGAGAGGTCTCTTCAAGCAAACCCTTGGAAAGGTAAAGAGGGTGCCCAAAATAGAGCTAGGTGAATAAGTCATTTTTCAGTTCAGTTGCAATTTCAAACAACTGGGGAAAAAAATTGTTCAGGTCAAACCAAATTTGAAATGTTTCAAATTTTTTTGTGAAACGGAAGTGTCCATTTCACATGTGTTCCACAGGGAGGTTTCAATCCTGGTTCTGCCACATCCCATATAGGTGCTCTAACCTCTCGGCTGAAAGTTATGGCAGAGGCGATAGTGGCATTGGCACCAGCACCTCTTCCTTCTCCAGCCATTTTGTGAATGGCTGAAACTATTCAAGTCAAATTTGCAACTAGTTTTTGGGTCAATTGAAACCACATTTTTCATCATATAAACTATTTGTCTGCAAAAATGTGCCTACCTCTAGTCCACACTAGGAGAAAAGGTGGATTTTTACTATGTGTCAGCTAACGTATAGAAGAATCCTAGTGAAGACAAGGCCGTTAGTAGTCTTCACATGTGGTGGCAAGCCAAGGTAAACAATGGCATGAAAGCTAGAAACAGCCTTGTCTTCACTAGGATTTTAGCATGTGTTAGCTAGCATGTGGTAAAAGACACACCTTTTCCCCTAATTAACAGAAGGTCTCAGTGCGGGGAGAAAGCTAAGGCTGAGTTTTATGCTGTTGTGACTACCAATAAAGAAAGCCAAAGGCCAGAGAGAGATTAAGCTTGAACTGTGCACTGACTGCATTGTGTTCAGGGCAGGGTGGGAACCTCAGCTGTTCACAGCACACATTCCTTAGTACCCAATTCCCAACCTCCATGCCTGCCGCTGCTGGGTATCTGCTGGAGTTTTCCCAACAAATTACTGACCGGGCTCAACGCTGCTTAGTTTATGAGAACTGACAACAGTGCTGCCTGAGGTGGTACAGCTGCAGGCAGTGATAGATCTGAGTGCCTCTGTGTCTCTGTTATTTTCTTCCACCTCCTCTGCCCCTTTCCCTCCAAAAACCCCCACAACCACCGCACACACAGAATATGAAGGTTCTCCGGCTTCTCCCTTGCAGTGAGAATTAAAAATGCATTGATATCCTCCTGCTCTGAGGTATGTGCATTTGCCTTTGGCTTGATGGACTAGTCAGTGGAAAATTGAGAGCAGGAACAAACTGACAGTTAACCAGGTGAATGCAAAACAGAGCACTGATGTGAGAATTAATAAAACTGAAACTAGCTAGCCCTGGGATCAGAATGCACATATGTCACTGAGCAGTCAAGAGACACTCAAAAGAAACAGCACAGGTGTTTGACATTAGTATACAGAATGACAATGTAAATGATATGCAAGACGAGAACAGAGTGACAGTGATAGTAGATAGAATGGATTATATCACATGACCATGGTCTGACACTGACCTGAAAAGGACAAGTCATTATCATCATTTTGAAAACACTTATTTTCTCACTGTTTAAAATAATTCTCTGGAACTTAAAACTAAAAAGCTTCCTTATGAAAGTGCTTAGCCGTTTTGTAACCACAGCCTTGCAAAATCTTACTTCTCTGGGTGAAACACCTCCTCTTTGATAGGCAAATAAAAAACCTCGTCATCATGGTAAGAGAGAGGGGGATTGAAGTTTGTACATTTTGGTCTGGGCTGGAAAATCATCATGACAGCTTTGCACAGACTTCATTGCAGTATTCCCAGCTCCTGAAATTGTATTGAGAGTCTCCTGATTTTTGGTGCTTTTCTTAAAGCATCTCAGTTTTCATTAAAAGGAGAAGGTGGTTGTTAGCCCTTTTGGTCCTGGAGAAAAGCAGGAAAAGGTGAAGCCTCAAAGTCTCAAGACCCAAGGAGGCAAATAAAAGACACTCAAATCATTATTTTTTAAAAAAATCTTATTATTTTTGGGGCCTAATTCATGATTTTTGAATATTTGAAGTTGGCAACACCACTACTGTGAATTATTTGTTTTGTTTCATATAGAAAAAATTACAAGGATGTTACAAACACCTATAAAAGGAAAACATAAAAAGATACTTTTGGGTGACATCTAGGTCTCTCCGTGCTCCTTTCACTTTAACATAATAAAAAGACACAACGATGGAAGAGCACAGAAGCATGTGTTAGATGTAATGTGGCTGCTCTTTAAACTGCATTTCAAGCAGCACAAGTGCTTCCCTGGCAGGCATTTAAAGAACCGTAAAGGTAATCAAACAATTGTTTAATTCCTCTTCTGATCCCTCATGAAGAGGGAAGAGAGTCTTGCACCTGTATACACATCTGTGCTCACAATCCCACAACATACACTCATTGATTTTTTTGGGAGGGGGCAAAATCCTTGCTAGCTGCTTTGGCAAGCTACCTAATTAGTATCTACACAACAGATTCCAGGAATGTCACTCTCTGGGTCACACCAAAGCCTAAAATTTCTGATGAATCAGTGTGAAGTGATAGCAACAGCGAATAGCATGGTTGGGAGCTCTTTGTGTTTAGAATATCACCAGATTTCATCCCTAGGTCTTGCAGTCTGTCACCATCCTGTTTTAAAGTTCTCAGCCATTTTGACTGTAACAATCTTGGGGTTCATTAAATAACAAACCAGTGAACGAGAAAGGAATAAAGCTTCAATAAAACAAACTTAAGAGTATCTCTGTCGAATTGCTGCACAAAGCCATGCAGTGTTCCCAACCCCCGCGTTCAGGGCACATCTCCAAATTCCTATGTTCATAATACTGTGCCTTATGCAGGAGCATCTTGAAATTATAATCTTCCACAAACATCTCTCTATATTGACTTTATGAATTACACCTTTGTGGTGTACAGCTACAGCAAAGCATGTATTTATGCCATGCCAAGAATTCTAGACCATTGTGATATCAGAAGTAACTCAACCAGTCACCATTTTTACTGTACAGCTAATTTGTATGCAACAATTTCAATGGCTGTATGAGGGAGACTGAACAAATGATGGATTATTTGGCCCAACTACCACACCCATGCACCCAACACCCACCCACCCAAATCAACACAGATCTCCCTGCACAAGCTGCCAGACACAAATCAACACAACCACTCACACAACAACACAATCAGTAGACACAATAACCCCCAAATCTCATTAGCTGAGAGGGTAGTTAAAAAGTACCGAAGGAAGTGTAAGGAAGAGGCTAGCAGAATTCAGGGGAAGTATGATCTCTCCCTGTCCCTGGAGGAATGGCTGAGGACAAAGGAAAACTGTAGATAGAGTTATGAAAAGGGGATTGGGATGGTGGTTTGGTGGAGGTAATATAAATAAAACTCATGGAGGAGCCAGCAAACAGAGGTGTCCAATGCTGTTTGTATGGGATCTCAAGACAGGAGTGGAGCTTGCCCTGCTACAGTCTCCTACAGTGCAAGAGAGCGTCCTAGCCAGTGGGCTATGGGATATTGTGGTATGGGCTTTCTCAATCTCCCCTGTTGAAACTGTTCTATTGTGTATAAATAATTAAAGCATCATTGGAACAGGGTCTTGAACCTGGGTGAGTGTCCTAATCACTGGCCTATAGAGTCACTCTCTTTTCTTGTCCCAGTGAATGACTGTGGTGGAAGGAGGGGTCCTTGGAGATCACAAGGAAGGAATTATTTATCTGCACTAGTCCCATCCACAGTCTTGGAACGTAACTCAGCTAACAGTGAAATGTTGACTGAACTCCTCATTAGTACTATTTTTTCCTTTTTATTGTTATGTACCACCACCAGTAAAGTGCAGCAGCTAATGGGGAGGCAGACTTTATTTGGGAAACTTCTGGCTGTCTGGAATATCATTAAACTGCACTGGCTATAACAGCATTTCACATGCAGCTGTGCAGTTTCCCCTAAAAGAGATATTACAATAATGCTAAGTGACTTAATTAGATAAACTATGGTTTTGTCAATCTCATACAGTGTGCAGACTGCAAAATAAATTAGTTTCACCAGCTACCTGCAGATTAGTTGAAAATGCTTCAGTCTCACCCATATCTGATTCCTTTCCATAGCAAAATGGAGCAAAGTAACCTTTTACCCCCACCAAATAAAATTGCTTGAAGTGGTTTTAATTCCACAAAATGAAGTTGGTTGAATTTGTGTTTGCAGCATTACAAGATGGGAGACAAAGAAAGAATGAAACATGCCAAGCTAGGTTGAAATGTTCAGTACTTAAGGCCCTTGGTTATTGCTATTGACTGATTTTACACAAAAAAACTCCATTTTTTGTAAAGGTAGTATTTAGGTTTTACCTATTTTAACCCAAATTTTGGCTTTTGTAGGACCTAGTCATTTTTCAAAGGGGAAACAGACAGGGCTGTGCTGAAGGGCTGGCAGGCTCTGCAGCAGAAGGCCCAGTATTTATTCAGGGGAAGTATGTGTTGCAGCCTTCTGCTCCTCACCTGCTCCAGGCCCTTCCGCATTGCTTTGTTTGTTTCTTCTGTGCAATGGGGAAGCAAGACAGTCTGGGAGCTGAGTCCTGGCAGCTGAGACTACCCTACTGATGCTGCGACAGGCCCGCAGGGAGTGGAAGGGTGCCATCCATGAAAACTGGCCCCTGCTGGGTGCAGCCTGCCCCTGCCCCTTCAGCACAGCCTCATCTCCTGTGTGTGTGGTGGTGGGGCAGGGGGAGCTCCTGTAAGTTGAAACTGTCTAGAAGGCTTCCTCATTTGCTTTGTGGTAGATAGCCCCCTGGGGGCACACCAGGCAACACTCCACCCAGTGCCCTTCATTTTTTGGTTTTTACCGATTCTCGCCCCTGCCCATGCATTTTTAAAATTTTTAAATAAAACTCCCAATAAATTCCAGGGAAATTAAAGCAAACAACTGAAACAAAGGGCGTTACCAATGCTGCATACAGCCGCTTACTATGGCAGCATGCCTGGGTTTTTAATATATTTTTTTAAACCAATATAAAGCAACCATGCGATTCCCAGAGGCTCACAACAATTTAAACAATTAAAAACAGATACAACTGTAACAATCCACATTGGCAAATTGATACTAAAAAGCACTCCTACCTCCTCAAAGGGGAAACAAACAAACCCAAACCCTTCCAGCTCAACCATCTCTTCAGAGAAAGTGTCAGTAAATAGATGGGTCTTGCAATGTTCCCCGAAGACCAACAAACACTAGCTCTGTTAGATTAAAGGAGAAAAGCAAATTCCAGAAATGAGAGAATTCCTAGCCTCCAAGGTAGGGCCTGTCAGCCCTAACTTTCCAGCGGATTTCAACTGTCAGGGCAAAGGACTGGGGCAACCTCCGAGAGCCTCAGAACCCAACCACAATGGGCTTTTTAGATGAAGAATCAGCACTTTGAATGAAACTGGGAGCAAGTGCAGATTTTGGAGTACAGATGAAATGTGCTCCATATGTAAAACACCACTAAGTAGAAGACACCGAAGTAAACCAACTTGGAGGTGAAGTTGGTCTGGAAAGCTATGGCAAGAATCATCAGCCAAAAGAAAAAAGTAGATGGAAAAAACTACCCTTGATAACTGCTGCTATCCGGACATCCAGAAGAAGTAGAGAATGTAAAAGCCCCTCATGTTACACACTTGAGTAACAAAAGGTGGGCATAACCCCTCAGCTGAGGGTCTAGATATCCACCTCTGCCATTTCCACTTGCTGTTTTCTGCCATTTCACCAATACCAGCTCTTTCTTATGTGGATTGAATGCCCTCCACTTCCTTCTCATCCAAGCCCCTACATCTCAGCTAGACACTGGAGAAACTAGCTGAGTGCTAGGTCAAGGTCTGATGACACATATTAGAGATATGAGGACCATCATTATACTGTCATAGAATCATAGAATATCAGGGTTGGAAGGGACCTCCGGAGGTTATCTAGTCCAACCCCCTGCTCAAAGCAGGACCAATCCCCAACTAAATCATCCCAGCCAGGGCTTTGTCAAGCCTGACCTTAAAATCCTCTAAGAAAGGAGATTCCATCTCCTCCCTAGGTAACGCATTCCAGTGCTTCACCACCCTCCTAGTGAAATAGTTTTGCCAACTATCCAACCTAAACCTCCCCCACTGCAACTTGAGACCATTGCTCCTTGTTCTGTCATCTGCTACCACTGAGGACAGTGTAAATCCATCCTCTTTGGAACCTCCTTTCAGGTAGTTGAAAGCAGCTAACAAATCCCCCCTCATTCTTCTCTTCTGCAGACTAAATAATCCCAGTCCCCTCAGTCTCTCCTCATATTCATGTGCTCCAGCACCCTAATCATTTTTGTTGCCCTCCTCTGGACTCTTTTCCAATTTTTCATTATCCTTCTTGTAGTGTGGGGCCCAAAACTGGACACAGTACTCCAGATGAGGCCTCAACAATGCCGAATAGAGGGGAATGATCACGTCCCTCCATCTGCTGGCAATGCTCCTACCAAGACAGCCCAAAATGCCGTTAGCCTTCTTGGCAACAACGGCACACTGTTGACTCAAGGGCACACTGTTGACTCACTGTCACCCATAGCATCTCTTTAGTCTCCCTTTAGGCCTAATGTACAACCTGAACAATAGGGAGGATCTGCCATTCAGCACCAATAGTGAGTCCATTGTGTCGCCACACATTTTACTAAGCAAGGGGTGTATTTGCAGGTCACAGGCCAAAGCTCTCAAGCACTCCCGACAAGAATTTGACATCATTGAGGTGGCTAATCTGAGCCATTTCTCTAAATAGAAAACTACTCACAGTGAAGGGTCATGGTTGCAGGGCTAGCACCTCTGTCCCCTTCCTGGTGTCACTGAGGCTCTCCTCCAATGTCCTCTCCTTTGGTTGAGTCCCACAATTTGCCCACTCTCAGACCAGGCGCTGGCCTACAGTATTCTATGGCTCAAAGGTGCTTACATAGCAAATCTGACTGGCTTTGGGTACCTGCAGTTCTTTCCTTTGGAAGCTTGTGACCAGTGATGAATACAGTGACCAGACAACCTTCTTAACCCAAAGTATTGTTTAATCTTAACTGTAGGAACAAAGCATATAGGGAAAAGGATTTTAAAACAACAAACTGTCCATGTGCATGTCTACCTTCCCTAAAACTGTACCACCCCATGAACTATTTCAGCTCTTGATAGAGGGAGACATTTTAACTGATTGTAGCATTTAATCTGCTGGCTCCCAGCACTGACTTTGTGTGGCCAAACAGTTTGGTAATTTCACTAGATCCTGCAGGTCAGGGCTTAAATTCAGCTGGAGCTGTCTGGAGCGGAGCTCCAGTAAATATTTTCACACCCCCTGGAGTTTTGTTGAGGGGTAGGGGCAGGGCATGGGGGGGCTCCAGGGCAATACACTATGAGAATTTAAGCCCTCCTGGAGGTAGAATCTTCATAGCTAATCTCCTGAGCACTGTCTCAATCATCTGAAGTCTTTATCGGGGAGATGGCTTATATTAAGCAATTCTCTATTCTTCTTACTTTTTTTCTTTTAGCCCGCTATTAAATTAAACCAACATATACATACCATAAATATTGTGATAACTAGGTCATATTCCTGAATTATTACAGAGCAGCCACACATCTGTCACAGAGGAAAACCCTTGATTCTGTATCCAAAAGTGGGGAACCCTGGACTCACTAGGCTGCCTACCTCCCAGAACAGTCCAGCTAATCAGGACTTACTGGGAAAAAGTCTCCTAGTACTGGAAAGATCAACAGAGTGTGTCAAATTGTAATAATAGCAAGAATTCTTTTACTAGCTGATGCAGAATCAAATTTGATGGAAACATGTTAATGTTAATTCCAGATCTTGCTTTGTCTCAGTTTCACGTTAGTGGCTAAAGCAAGTTTTCTGTTCAACTGCCTTATGAAATGCTTATATCCTTCTGCCCAAGTTCTTAGTTTAACTTGCACCCACATAGCACCTATGATCTCACATTGGTGGGTCCTCTCATCCTGCAAACATATTGGGCACATGACTCAGTTGCTAACAATATAAGCAAAAATGAGGTGGGATGTAAGGTGATTAAAAATACCCTACATAATTTAAAGAGTAAACGCTACATAATTCTACAAATTATGCTCAGTTCTGAGAATGAGAGAGCAGATTTATAGAAATACATGGGCAAGTAGAGAACATTAAGGAATGTCTGTGGTTGCCCCTAGAAACTCTAGAGGGACATATGTAAACGTCGTCGTTGTTGCTAAAGAAGTTTTGATTATGCTTTTGCAGTGCCTGTATTCCAGCAGGCAAATCAACCTGAAATGGCAATCTTCCTTTGCTCCCAACATCTCCCTCTTCCTTTCCTTCTTAAATGCAACTATTTATAAAGCAAAAGGTTCTCCTTCCTCAACTATTGCTTAACACTTTCCATTTTCGAAGTATTTCACAATCATTAAGAAATTAACCCTCACAAAATACCTGAGAAGTATTCCCACCTGTTTTACAGATGAAAAACAGAAACAGAGAGGTTAAGGGCCTAATCTTGCAGATATTCTGCTTGCTTAACTCCCGACGAAGGCATTGAGAGTTCTGCATGTGGATCAGAACTAAAGTGACTTGCTCAAGGCGAACGAGAGACAGTCAGTGTAGGAACTAGGGACAGAGATCAGAAGTCCTGTACTCAGACAACAAAACATTCATTCCCCTTTTGTATTCCTTGATAAGGTGTTTCCTGGAAAGACCTCTTGGGGCATATCAACACTGCAGCTGGGAGTGTGCCTCCCAGCCCAAGTCGACAGACGTGCACTAGCTCTGCCCTAGCTAGTGCACTAAAAGTAAGTGTGGATTCTGTGGCACAGGTAGCACTACAGCCTAGTTGCCCAACTACAAGCCCACCTGAACTCCTGGATCTGTTCTCTAGTGGCTGGTCTGAGCTGCCATCCATCCCACAACATCTGCACTACCTGGAACAGAGCTAACATGTGTCTGTTTGCCTGGGCCGGGAGGCTCGCTCCCATGCAGTGTGGACATAGCCTTGGTCAAATCATTCTGCAGCCCTCTTGGCCACATTAATCTGGCCACATTCTTTCATTTTAAAAAACAAATAAGTACATATGCATGGCCATTCTGGGTCAGATCAATAGTCCATTTAGCCCAGTATTCTGTCTCTGACAGTAGCCAGTGCCAGATGCTTCACAGGGAATGAACGGGGCAATTTCAAGTGATCCATCCCCTGTCATCCAGTCCCATCTTCTGGAAGTTGGAGGTTTAGGGACACCCATAGCATGCAGTTGCGTCATTGACAATCTTGCCATTGATGGAACTGTCCTCCACGAATGTAACTAATTCTTTTTTAAATCCAGTTATACTTCTGAGCTTCACAACATCGCCCGACAACAAGTTCCACAAGTTGACTGTGCGCTGTGTTTAGGAGTACTTTGTTTGTTTTAAATCTGCTGTCTATTAATTTCATTTGGTGACCCCTACTTCTTGTGGTAGGTGAAAGGGTAAACAACATTTCCCTATTCACTTTCTCCATTCATGATTTTATAGACCACTCCGATATCTCCCTTGTCTCTTCCCTAAGATGAACAGTCCCAGTGTTTTTAATCTCTGCTCATACAGAAGCTGTTTCATCCCTTAATAATTTTTGTTGCCCTTCTTTGTACCTTTTCCAATTCTAATGTATCTTTTTTCAGATGGGTCAACCAAAACTGCACACAGTATTCAAGGTTTGGGCATACCATGGATTTATATAATGACATTATGATATTTTCTGTTTTATTAGGAACCATTAGGAAAGGGTCTGCTAGCCTTTTTTTTGACTGCTGCTGCACACTGACCTGATGTTTTCAAAGAATTATCCATGATGACTCCAATATCTCTTTTTTGAATGGTAACAGCTAATTTAGAACTCATCATTTTGTATGTATAGTTGGGATTATTTTTCCAATGTGCATTATTTTGAATTTATCAACACTGAATTTCATCAACCATTTTGTTACCCAGTCACCCACTTTAGTGAAATCCCTTTGTAACTTGTTGCAGTCAGTTTTGGATTTAACTATCTTTAGTGATTTTGAATTGTCTGCAAATTTTGCCACCTCACTGTTCGCCCCCTTTTCCAGATCATTTATGAATATGTTAAACAGCTCAGATCCCAGTACTGAGGCCTTGCTCACCTGTTTACCGGCAGCAGCAGAGCTAGCTGGGTGGGAGAGAAAGCACAGGGAAGCATTCTCAAAGGTAGGGTAGCTGCTATACCAATCTTTCTAGCCAAGCTTTTATACTGTGCCTGTCACCATAATATCTGGGCTCCCAGGGTTCTCTGCATGGAAGCCCCCAGGAGGAATTGTGGCCAATTCAGACTGTGGGGAGCTCTGGCTGCCCTGTGAGTACTCACACCCTTCCAAAATGCCTAAATGCCCACTCTTACCTTCAGGGAGCTAGGGTTCATTCAGTCCAACAGAGATAATCATCTGAAGAGCTTGAATAAGAATAGATAGATTACTCAGAGAGGAGAAGTTTCAGAGTAACAGCCGAGTTAGTCTGTATTCACAAAAAGAAAAGGAGTACTTGTGGCACCTTAGAGACTAACCAATTTATTTGAGTATAAGCTTTCGTGAGCTACAGCTCACTTCATCGGATGCATACCTTGGAAAGTGTAGAGGCTCGTTCACCTGCACATCCACCAATGTGATAATGCCATCATGTGCCAGCAATGTCCCTCTGCCAAGTACATTGGTCAAACTGGACAGTCTCCACGTAAAAGAATAAATGGACACAAATCAGATGTCAAAAATTATAACATTCATAAACCAGTTGGAGAACACTTCAATCTCTCTGATCACGTGATTACAGACATGAAAGTTGCGATATTACAACAAAAAAACTTCAAATCCAGACTCCAGCGAGAAACTGTTGAATTGGAATTCATTTGCAAATTTGATACAATTAACTTAGGCTTGAATAGACACTGGGAGTGGCTAAGTCACTATGCAAGGTAACCTATTTCCCCTTGTTTTTTCCTACCCCCCCCCCCAGACGTTCATGTTAAACCCTGGATTTGTGCTGGAAATGGCCCACCTTGATTATCATACACATTGTAAGGAGAGTGGTCACTTTAGATAAGCTATTACCAGCAGGAGAATGGGTTTGTGTGTGTGTGTGGCGGGGGGGGGGGGGTGAGAAAAACTGGATTTGTGCTGGAAATGGCCCAACTTGATTATCATACACATTGCAAGGAGAGTGATCACTTTAGATAAGCTATTACCAGCAGGAGAGTGGGGTGAGGGGAGGTATTTTTTCATGCTTTGTGTGTATAAAAATATCTTCTACACTTTCCACAGTATGCATCCGATGAATTGAGCTGTAGCTCACGAAAGCTTATGCTCAAATAAATTGGTTAGTCTCTAAGGTGCCACAAGTACTCCTTTTCTTTTTTCAGAGAGGAGAGTTAATGAAATGGTGGCCTCTATGATTTGATTTAATAAATGTTTACATGTAATTTTACACCCCATTATGGATGAAAAATGAGCCTTGGAGAATCAGACTAGGAAAAAATAAAATACTTCTCCCAATATAAAGATGACCTAAGTTAATAATAATCCTTTCAGAACAGGGGTATTCATCGAATAGTACCACGTATTATTCACTGCAACCACCTGAAGCCACAAGATCTCATTGACAGATATGAGATCAGCTCGTGTCACCCATGATATCATTGTTGATCTTCTTATCTGTCCTGTTAAAAGATTAATTAACAGCAGACTAAGAGCCATCATTCCTAGCTTTTCATTCATCCCTACAGTCAGCAATAATGAAATGTTTAGATGACATCTGAATTGAAGACAGTATAGTATGATTGACTAGCAATTTTTAGATCTCTTATAAAGCCAAGTAATCTCCACCAGGCTCTTTCATGTTGCATATCTCTAAAATTATTGCATCTAAATTACATCTACCATCATATTGACTTCCTTGATTTCAAATAATTGTAAATTTTAACAGGGCATTTGGGTTGAATTCACTTTCAATGACGAAGATGGGTTGAACTGGAATTAATAAAAAAATTACAAGAATTGGTATTAAGTTTTGACTTATTTTTCCTGGTTTAAAGAGCCTGGAAAATGTGCTTCTGTGTGAAACTTATATTAAAGTCGCTCACCCTCAGACCTCATTTGTTATTTCTCTGCTGCTTACTATGTGTTCACAAGATGAAGTACTTTTGTTAATAATCGGGTTTAGTTGCTGAAGATGGTCATATTTTCCCTGTTTCAACTAGACAGTCACTTTGGTATTAAATAGAGATAGCTGAAAACCAGAATTTCAGTTTTGAAAATTCCAACATTTCAAAGTTTTTCTGAACTGAAACAAAAATCCAAAATCTTGAAATTTCCAGCAAAATAAAAATTCTGAAATACTTCACTTAAGATCTACCAAAAGGTTCTTTTGGTAATGTTGAAGTAGTAATATTAAGGGGAATACACACACTCACAAGGATTACCCCAGGAACTATACATTGGAAACCTCTCAGAGATAGCATGTATACAATGGAGGCTGTTTGACTCATATCACAGCAAAAGATCTTTCCAGCAAGCTGGAAGAAGCTATAAAAGAGGGAAGTGACATCATCACTTGGCCTCACTCCCTCCACAACTCAACACCTGGAAGCACTTCCGGAGGGAAACTACTTTGAATGAGGGAGGGTTGTCCCAGGCTGGAAAGGAGTTCCACTTGCGTATGGAGGATCTGTAAGCTGCTTGTACTATCAGGGTGAGACATTGCTTAATTCAAATCCTGTCTAGTTAATAGAACTCAGGTAACCAACTTTGATCTGTATGCTATTACTTATCACTTAAAATCTATCTTTCTGGGGTTAATAAATCTGTTTTATCTAAAACAGTGTGTTGTTTGAAGTGCAAAGGGAAATCTGCTCAGGAACAGGGGCTGGTGCAGGTCCTCTACACATTGTGGGAGGGGCAGACTGGGTAATAAACTTACACTAGTTAGGCTTCTGACTAGGGCAGGATGGCACAGATCTGAGGTGCTAGGCTGGGGAGCTGGGGGAAATTGGTTGGAGCCTCTCTATCATTGGTTCATGAGTGGCTGGCGAAAGCGTTCATTTAACTCAGCTAGGTATGTCCCTGCCTGTGAATGGCTGTGTGAGTGCAGGACCTGGCGGGGTCTGCAGCTTGTCACAATATCACAGCGTGAGAGAGAGCCCACATTGGTCAGACAGAGGGCTTAGCAGTACCCCAGTTCCAGGTTGCACTCCAGTGAACCCATCACAGTCATCCAGTCCCAGCTTCTGGAAGTTGGAGGCTTAGGGACACCCACAGCATAGGACTGCATCCTTGATGATCTTGTCTAATAGGTCATTGATGATAGGTTATCGATGGACCTATCCTCCATGAACATATTTAATTTGTTTTTGAAACCACTTATACTTTTGGCCGTCAGAACATCCCATGGCAACCTGTTTCACTGGTTGATTGTGCATTGTGTGTAGGAGTACTTCCTTTTGTTTGTTTTAAACCTGCTGCCTATTAATAATATATTATACCCCCAAATAATGAAGCAGGAGTGGGGTTGAGCGAGAACACGATATTACACAGGAGACAACCAAAATTACAACTGAAATCTGATTAGAACAAAACAGAGGTGGGTGTCTGCGAGCTTCGACAGCAAAGGTGTCATCACCTGTTCTTTCAAAGTGTGCTGGCAGTGATGGCAAGTGTGGTCACAGCATAGATATCCATCAGCACAAAGCTCAGGGAGGAGGTCTCAGCCATAGCCAGTGCCTGAGCCATTCAGGACTTGAAATGCCAGCCAGGCCAACTTAAAAAAAAATCAAACTGTTACTTTATATGAAATCAATGGAAGAAAAGTGGGGTGGACATAATATGATTACAGCTGCTCAGTCCTGTGAACAGGCACTCTGCGATCTACACTAGCTGCAAGCAGCAGAGAAGCCCTGCTGAGAGCTTTATTCAGAGGGAATTACAATAGCTGAGCTTGGTGATCAGGGGCATGTGCTGCTTTTCAAGGTCATTGCAGGATAAGGAAAAGTGATGCCTGCGCTGGAAAATTCAGATTCACGTAATAGCAACATTTAGCTCTCATTAGAAATAGCATGGAAAAAATAATGCAAAAGGTACATCAATTGTCTTGCTACTTCCCGGAGTGTTCCCTCCATCTGTGGGGACACAATAAAGAGAATCTCCTTGTCCTGACTGATCCCTCTCAACAGCTGGAGGTAATGTCTTTCAGATCCAATGCAGCCAGAGATCTGTATCATTCAGGCACTTTGCCAGTGTAGAAAAAGGTCATGGAGCAAGAGGTGTACAATTAAGTATCATTAGCCTATTAATATAGTCTATCCGTGGTTAGAAATGACCTCACCAAGACACTTAGTGTATACATTGAAAATGGGAGATAAGATAGAAGCTTTAAGGTCACCACGTTTCAAATTCTTCAGTGATGGCCCATAATCATCCATTGCCACCAACTCATTTCAGTTTTTTTTTACCTCTAGATCAGGGAGTCAAACATGCAGGCTGAAAATGGCTCACAAAATATATTTATTATGCCTGCATGACTGTGATGCTCCCCAACGATACTCCAGGTGTGAAGCACCTCATCACCTCCTGCCTTTCGCAAGAAGCAGTCATATCTGTGCCAGCTGTGAATCAGATCCCTGAAACTACCAGCCTCTGGCAGCACATATGCTGCCTTCCAGACCTCCACAGACCTCGTTCACTCTATGTAGGTAGCGATAGACTCACACCAACCCCCAATCCTCAGAACATTCCCTGCAGCATCCAGCCCCTTGTCCATGAACACTCATAGAATTATATTACAGCATATACCAGCTTGCAAGATTCAGCTAAGGACCATCACTTTGCTTAACAACACAGCACTTAGATATATTTATAGTGAAAATAAGGATAAGTCTATTATGAAAGTATATTATGCATCCGATGAAGTGAGCTGTAGCTCACGAAAGCTTATTATCAAATGAATTGGTTAGTCTCTAAGGTGCCACAAGTACTCCTTTTCTTTTTGTGAATACAGACTAACACAGCTGTTACTCTGAAACCTATGAAAGAACAGAGATTCAAGTGACAGTGAGTAAGAATATTGCAAACAAAGTTCCATATAAAACAAAATTGCATTACAGTTTCCAGAGACTAAACTTAACTGACAGGTTAACATCCTGTCTAGATCAAAGTTAGCTCAAGTAACAGCAGCGAAGCTGGGGCAGCATAGGCAGCGGCTGCTTGAATATGCACCTAGGGTGGTACAGAGAATCAGGTGGACATGGGTGGGCAGAGCTAGCTTTTGCAGCTACCTTTGCATTGTTACTCAAGCTAGCTTTAGCTAGCTCCAGTATGTCCACACATGTTGCAATCACACCTCTCAATTGCAGTGTAGAGCCGGTAGGAAACAGTGGTCACGTGACTTACCCAAGGTCACAGAGCAATCAGTAACACAGCTTGAAATCCACAGCTCCTAAATGCTAGTCCAATGCCTGATCTGCTGGATAACCATATCTCAAATTAAGCATGAACACTAAATAGCAAAGCTATTGTACTATTTAGAAGTACGTCTGAAACACAAATGGCATCAGAGCTTAATGCCTTACAGCATGTATTACAATATCAGTCATCTTAAGCTTCCCAGAGTATAACATTCCTTCCGATGAGGCTCTATAAACATTTTTTTTGGTGGGATAGTGCTTGCATCTCACCATGGCTTGCAACTGCTTCTGACCAATCAGTTTGCTTCATTTCATATTGCCATTTTATGATATGATATATTCTAAATGACAGTTGCTTGGTTACTAAAACTCTTATGTCAACAGCTACAATATTAAAATCCTGCCAAAGGTCAAATCTCACTGAATGATCAGAAAGTGTCTTAATATATATATATATATTATACTTTCTGTCTTAAGTGTGTGTATATATATTATCTATATTTATTATTTGTCTTAACATCTGATATAAACATTGAAAGACATTTCACGGTAATTGCTTGTACATCTGTTACAGCCACAGTGTAATATAGTATCATAAGTGAAATACTGTCATTGTAATTGTGGAAGCATTTCCATTAACAACTTTTAATGAAGTTTATATCTTGGCTATAAAATTCATTCCTAGCAGATAACAAATAACAAAGCTTTTGCCTAGGAGGAAATTTGTTGAGTAAATAAAATCAGGTTAGCTATTTCTGAGCTCTAAGCGGGAAGGAAATCACCGTAAGCTTTATGTTCATATAAAGAATGATACTTAATGAATTCAATCATACAAAGGTAAATATTATTGTCTCTGACCTAATGGAAGAAAATATTGCACAAATGATGGCATTCTGCTGGCTGCTGTGTTTGTAAGATTCATGTATAATAATGCAACATCATGCTCTCCTGCATGACTCATCTGCATGGTTGCCTGTGCTATTTACCAGTTCATTTATTGCTGGGGTGACCAGACGTCCTGTTTTTAAAGGGACAGTCTTGTATTTAAGCCTTCCTGCAGGTGTCCCGACTTTTTCTTAAAAATGGGCAAATTGTCCTGTATTTTCGGTCTCCCTGCCATCAGTACTGGTGGGTTCTATTGCTGGCCATATCCCTGGTTGCCAGCCCACCAGTGGTGAGTGGGGGAGGGGGGTACAGTGGCCAACCCTAGGGGCGGGTGTGCAAGGCTGGTGGCGAGGCCAAGCTGCAGTGCGTAGGGGTGGCCGCTCCCCCTGCTGGTCTGTCAGCGGAGGTCCTGTTGTGTGTCTTGGCCAGCAGGACCTTGTTCTGTTTTTGGCCGGCACTGGCTACATACTGCAGCAGCCAGTGAGTGCAGGTACGCGCCAGATGGTGGCTAGTTATGTGTCACCTGTGCTGCCCACCCACCGAACCTTTACATGCTCCCTCTCTTGCTTTGCCTCTTCCTGCTTTGCCCATTCACCCCTCCCCACAGCCATGCTGCTCCTCCATACCTCCTGCTGTTCCCGGCAAGGCACGTCCCGCTCCCAGCGCTGTACAGAGAACCAGCCCCTGGTCAGAGACCTCAGCTCACCAACAGCCTGGCCAGCAGGCTCCTTCCTTCTCCCACTGCCTCTGGCTGGGCCAGTGCCTGGGGAAAGCCCAAGACCCTCCAGCCCAGGGCGCTGGCCAGGAGGAGCCGAGCCCTGCGTGTGCCAAAGCCCCGCTCAGCCCTGGCACGGGACAGCCTCTCCACCCCTCAGCTAAGTTCTGGAGTGTGTGTGGGGGGTGGGGTGATTTCCAGCCTGTTTGCACCCCGATCCTGCAGGCTCCACAGCAACTCCCAGGCAGGGGCTTAGCACCCTCTTCATCCACCCGCCCTGTCCTTGGTCTTGCCCTCAGGAAGCGTGGGGCTGCTCTGTCCCCTAGGCACCCTCCCCTGCTGAGCTACCTCTCTGGGCAGGTTTACCGAAGCCCCCGCAGTCAGGTTCCCTGGGCCTTGGTGCATAGTGCATCCTTAGGGCTTAACCCCTTCCTGCCCATGCTGTACCTGTAGACAGCTGGGTTATGTCGGTGGCCAGCAGCAGCCTGGAGGTGTTAGCTGCCATTAGAGACTGTGTGGGCAGGAAGGGACAAGCTGCTTCCAGCCACAGCGGCGTGGGGGGTGGGGTAGGAATGAACTCTGCAAAGACATGGGCCAGGACATCCCTCCCCCAACCTCCCCACCCCTGACTGGAAGTAGCTCCCATCCCTTCCCTCTCACACAGTGCCGAAAGGCTGCTGCTGACCACACTGTAGTGTGAACCCTGGCAGAAATCTGGGGTGGAGGGCATGTGACCCTGCATGCCTCCATCCACGTGTTGCCTCAGGAAGACATGGCACCAGGTAACAGAAGAGAGGGGTCTGTCCCAGGGACGCAGCCAGGCATGGAAGGCGAAGAACACCAGGCAGGGAGGGTTGGGTCAGTCGGTCGGTCACCTTCCCCCTCTCCCCCCATAAGAGAGGGGTGTACGGGAGTGAGTGAGTGTGTGTGTGACCTCTCCCCAATGTGAACCCTAAAGCCTTAAAGATAAAAAGGTAAATAAAAATAATCCATCTATGCAGTATTTCTTTTTAACAGGGGCTCAGTCAAGTTGATGTTAATTTGAACATTTGTACTGCATAGTTCTGATTGATTGCCATTGAACTCACTTGAATATGAGTCATTTTACCAGGTGTCCCATATTCAGCATAGGGAAATATGGTCACCCTATTCATTGCACCAAATACTGGCTTGCCTTTCTTCCATTAAATAACAGGGATCTGCCAATGTCCCTGTGTCACTTCCTGTGTACATCATTCACCTGCCTAGCTCCAGGTGTATTCTGCGTAATTAAGAGCTTACTCAGGATATGTACATAGGCTGTTTGAAAGGATGTGGGAGCCTTTCATAGGCAAAACTGGTTTCAGGTTTGGATATAGCCCCAAACTTCAGAGAAGACTTAAGCCAGCTTGAAGCATATTACTAGTGGCCTCAGAGCCTACTTCATACAATCCTCCTCACCTTTAGCTGTCTTCTGATCAGACAGTCTAGCAGCTATTTAGCTCCATTCTCCCCCCAACTTCAGAGATGGTTTCAGCACTTAGAATCATAGAATCTCAGGGTTGGAAGGAAGCTCAGGAGGTCATCTAGTCCAACCCTCTGCTCAAACCAGGACCAATCTCCAACTAAATTATCCCAGCCAGGACTTTGTCAAGCCTGACCTTAAAAACCTCAAAGGAAGGAGATTCCACCACCTCCCTAGATAACACATTCCAGTGCTTCACCACCCTCCTAATGAAAAAGTTTTTCCTAATATCCAACCTAAACCTTTCCCGCTGCAACTTGAGACCATTACTCCTTGTTTTTGTCATCTGCCACCACTGAGAACAATCTAGATCCATCCTCTTTGGAACCCTCCTTCAGGTAGTTGAAAGTAGCTATCAAATCCCACCTCATTCTTCTCTTCTGTAGACTAAACAATCCCAGTTCCCTCAGCCTCTCCTCATACATCATGTGTTCCAGTCCCCTAATCATTTTTGTTGCCCTCCGCTGGACTCTTTCCAGTTTTTCCACATCCTTCTGGTAGTGTGGGGGCCCAAAACTGGACACAGTACTCCAGATGAGGCCTCACCAACGTCGAATAGAGGGGAACGATCACGTTCCTCGATCTGCTGGCAATGCCCCTACTTATACATCCCAAAATGCCATTGGCCTTCTTGGCAACAAAGGCACACTGTTGACTCATATCCAGTTTTTCATCCACTGTAACCCCTTGGTTGTTTTCTGCAGAACTGCTGCCAGCCATTCGGTCCCTAGACTGTAGCAGTGCATGGGATTCTTCCATCCTAAGTGCAAGACTCTGAACTTGTCCTTGTTGCACCTCATCAGATTTTTTTTGGCCCAGTCCTCTAATTTGTCTAGGTCCCTCTGTATCCTATCCCTACCCTCCAGCGTATCTATCACTCCTCCCAATTTAGTGTCATCTGCAAACTTGCTGAGGGTGCAGTCCACACCATCCTCCAGATCATTCATGTGAGACATCAAGTGAGACAATGCTGATCAATAAGATGTACCAACTGTTTTTCGTAACCTACCACATCGCCACATAGCAGTGCCCCAGCATCCCTTGTAGATCAGCATTTCTCTTTCTCTCCACACCCCACCACCCACCCATTCTCCTTTGGGCTCTGTTCAGCATGCATTATCATGCATGTGCTTAGCCAGCAGTGGTGAAACTCAAGGGTTTGTGTGAAAAAGAGGGTGTCTCTCTCCCCAGCTCAGATTGGCTGCATCCTAACATCCAGTGGCTTATTTACTAGGCTGAATCTACAGCCTGCTCTGTTCCCTGGAGAAAGAAAAGAGGAAAGCAAAACTCAGACAAGCCACCTTCCCCTGGCACAGTCAAAGAGGGTGAGAAGAAACTCCAGTCCTTCTGTGTGAACTGTGCATAAGGACCTGGTTTCCACAATGTTGACCTGTGGAGAGTCTATAAACAACCCTGGTTCCTCCATGGGCAGTGAAGGAAGAAATCTTGGCTCCTGCTCCTTTGGCATGGAAGAGAGAGAGAGAACCCCCCATTAGTTCCACTGCAGAGGAGGCAAGAATCTGTGGATAAATAGCTATGTTTCGTGGACTGAAAAGGGGAAGAGACTCCTACAGCATGCCTTTCTCAATCTCCAAAAAGCACCGGGTCTTGGTGGCTGCTGTGAGTCTCCCAATTCCATTGAGAAGAAGAGAGCATAGGTAATGGGCTTATAGGAGTCAAAAAGAAAGGAAAGAATGGCTGATTTCACTGGTGATTCAAAAGAAGCAAACTTGTGATTGAGAGATGAACAGGGAAGACAAGAGCAGATAATGCTGGGGGGAGAAATAGCTCTGCCAGCTTTATGGCACCAAAGGAATTCTCTGCTTGCCATTTCTAGCCAGTTTCCATCCATTTCATACCACTCAAGCAGCACAGAGGGCATGTAGGAAACCAGCAAATCCAGTCCACTGAATTTTTTTTGAGTGGGTGCCAGTAAGTCTAGAAGTAAAGAAGCCCACTGGTCAGAAAATGGCAATGACACTTATGTATCTAGTTAATTACATGGCCCTGTAGCATCTGTGTCACCTCTTGTGGGCCTGTACGAATGTAACATTGTGGCTACATGGCATCCTCAAAGTCATATGATCCTTTGTTATTACAGTGGTATGGCATCACAACTTCTTTTTAAAGGTCAACATTTTAAAGTTTAAAATCAATATGCCTAGCTGAATTACTTGAAATTTGGTGTGCCTCAGCAGGGTACAAGGTAGGGTTAGTGAGCCAAATTTGGGGTCATTTGAACTGAGGGTTGTGGAGATATAAGCCCTGAAAAAATAGCCATTTTTCTAAGAGTTTCTAGGATTGTGAGGGTTTTTTGTTGTTGTTGTTTTTTGTGGAGCTAGAGCTTAAACTTGATGTGATGAGGGTCAAAATGGCCTCACTCTGTTGAGTTTTAACCAACGCGGTGCATGGCCCCCACTAAGTCTTTGAGAGAACCCAAACTGAGAATGGTATTGAAGAAAATGTACATTTTTTTATAGAGCACATTCACCAATACAGAAAAACAGCTGAAGGGTTTTCATTCTCGCCATTTTATATGCTTTAAAGCTCAACTCTTTTAAGTGCTCTAAAATGCAAATGGTTAATCGGATTGCTTTGAAATTTGGTGCACTTTATGGGGGCATGCAGGAAATTAGCAATCCAAATTTGGGGTCAAATGACCAAGGGGTTCCCAAATTATAGGCGCCACAAAACCAGTTTTCTTCTACTGCTTTGTACTATTAAACTGAGAGGTACCATGACTGGATGAATGATAATCACAGACCTCACTGAGACAGATGGCTGTGAACTCGCTCTGCAGTTAATGTAATTAAGGATACAACAACAAGTCCCATCTTAGATAAAAAGAGTTTTGGACTGAGCAGCTGGAGGTTGCTACAATTCCAGGGGGAATGCAATCAAAGTCTTTGGGGGGGAAATAGACATGTGAAGGCTTCTGAGGAGGGGAGAAGTATTAGGAGGTGGAGAAGTGGGGGAATACAGGGAGAAGGGTTTGAGGCTGCAGTGAGGGGAGGGATTTATAAGGAGGGGGATAAATGGAATTGGATGATAGGCATAAAATTAGAAAGGCCAAGGCAAAAAAATGAAATTAAACTAGCTAGAGACATAAAGAGTAACAAGAAAACATTCTACAAATACATTAGAAGTAAGAGGAAGACCAAGGATAGGGTAGGCTCATTACTCAATAAGAGGGGAAAAACAATAACAGAAAATGTGGAAGTGGCAGAAGTGCTAAATGACACTTTTGTTTCAGTTTTAACCAAAAAGGTTAGTAGCGATTGGATGTCTAACATAGTAAATGCCAGTGAAAATGAGGTAGGATCAGAGGCTAAAATAGGGAAAAAACAAGTTAAAAATTATTTAGATAAGTTAGATGTCTTCAAGTCACCAGCGCCTGATGAAATACATCCTCGAATACTCAAGGAACTGATTGAGGCGATATCTGAGCCATTAGCGACTATCTTTGAGAAGTTTCAGAGTAGCAGCGTGTTAATCTGTATTCTCAAAAAGAAAAGGAGTACTTGTGGCACCTTAGAGACTAACAAATTTATTTAAGCATAAGCTTTCGTGAGCATCGGATGCATCTGATGAAGTGAGCTGTAGCTCACGAAAGCTTATGCTTAAATAAATTTGTTAGTCTCTAAGGTGCCACAAGTACTTCTTATCTTTGAGAAGTCATGGAAGATGGGAGAGATTGTAGAGGACTGGAAAAGGGCAAATATAGTGCCCATATATAAAAAGAGAAATAAGAACAATGCAGGGAATTATAGATCAGTCATCTTAACTTCAGTACCCAGAAAGATAATGGAGCAAATAATTATGCAATCAATTTGCAAACACCTAGAAAATAGTAATGTGACAAGTAACAGTCAGTATGGATTAGTCAAGAACAAATCATGTCAAACCAACCTAATAGCTTTCTTTGACAGGGTAACAAGAGTTGTGGATAGGGGGGAACTGGTAGATTTGGTATATCTTGACTTTATTAAGGCTTTTGATACTGTCTCGCATGACCCTCTCATAAACGAACTAGGGAATTACACCCTACATGGAGCTACTATAAGGTGGGTGCATAACAGATTGGAAAACCATTCCCAGAAAGTAGTTATCAGTGGTTTACAGTCAAGCTGAAAGGACATATTGAGTGGGGGCCTAAAAGGGTCAGTTCTGCATCTGGTTCTGTTCCATAAATTCAACAATAATTTAGATAATGGCACAGAGTACACTGATAAAGTTTTCAGATGATACCAAGCTGGGAGGGGTTGCAAGTGCTTTGGAAGATAGGATTAAAATTCAAAATGATCTGGACAAACTGGAGAAATGGTCTGAAGTAAATAGGATGAAATTCAATACGGACAAATGCAAAGTACTCCACTTAGGAAGGAACAATCAGCTCCATACATACAAAAACTGCCTATGAAGGAGTACTGCTGAAAGGGATCTGGGCGTCATAGTGGATCATAACCTAAATATCAGTGAACAGTGGAGCACTGTTGCAAAAAACGCAAACATCATTCTGGGATGTATTAGCAAAAGTGTTGTAAGCAAGATAGGAGAAGTAAGTCTTCCACTCTACTCTGTGCTGATTAGGCCTTAGCTACAGTATTGTGCCCAGTTCTGGGTGCCACATTTCAGGAAAGAGTTGGACAAATTGGAGAAAGTCCAGAGGAGAACAAAAATGATTAAAGGTCTAGAAAATGACCTATGAGGGAAGAGTGAAAAAATTTGTTTAGGCTTGAGAAGAGAAGACTGACAGGGGACATGGTAACAGTTTTCAAGTACATAAAAGGTTGTTACAAGGAGGAGGGAGTTAAATTGTTCTCCTTAACCTCTGAAGATAGGACAAGAAGCAATGGGCTTAAATTGCAGCAAGGGAGGTTTAGGTTGGACATTAGGAAAAACTTCCTGTCAGGGTAGTTAAGCACTGGAATAAATTGCCTAGGGAGGTTGTGGAATCTCCATCATTGGAGAATTTTAAGAGCAGGTTAGACAAACCCCTCAAAGTGGTTCTCAAAGCCTGTCCGCCGCTTGTTCAGAGAAAGCCCCTTGCGTGCAGGACCGGTTTGTTTACCTGCTGCGTCCGCAGGTTTGGCTGATCGCGGCTCCCACTGGCCGCGGTTTGCCGCTCCAGGCCAATGGGGGCCACGGGAAGGGCAGCCAGCATGTCCCTTGGCCCGCGCCACTTCCCACAGCCCCCATTGGCCTGGAGCGGTGAACCGCGGCCAGTGGGAGCTGCGATCGACCGAACCTGCTCACGTGGCAGGTAAACAAACCGGTCTGGCGCGGCAGGGGCTTTCCCTGAATAGGCAGCAGACCAGCTTTGAGAACCGCTGTCTAGATAATACTTAATCCTGCCATGAATGCAGGGGACTGGACTAGAGGACCTCTTGAGGTCCCTTCCTGTCCTACAATTCTGTGATTCTATGACAGCGGAGAAGAAAGAGGTTGGGAACTCAGGTGAGGGAGGCATGGCATCTCCCCAACCTTCCTGCAGCCTCAGCTCTGCCATTGTACCTCAACCTCTCTGCAACCCACAGGTCTGCCAATGCACTACAACTACTCGGCCAGCGTGCCCCAACATCTATTCACCCCACAGATCTGCCAATGTGCCCCAACTCAGGCACAAATCCTGCACCCATCAACCATTTCACTTGTGAGCTCTTTGGGGCAGGGACTGTCTCTGTTATTACAGTGATGCAGCGGTGCCATCTTAATTAAGGTTGTGTCACAATTTCTGTTTAAAAGGTTAACCTTTCTAAGTTCTCTAAAATCAACATACTTAGACTGATTCCTTTGAAATTTGATGTGTTTCAGGAGAGTGGAGGATAGGGTTAATGACCCAAATTTGGGGTCATTTACCCACGTGACCTTTCTTCTCTTCCGCTGGAACTGGCAGTAGCCAATGGGAATTATTTACATATGCTCTCGGTGCAGTTAGGATGTTAGGTGTATCTACACTATGTCATGGAGGCAATAGTGGGACCTGCTTGGTAAAAGTGTGTTTGTGATATGAGGACATTTGTGGATTACTTTGAGGTGTGGGACAGAGCTGTGATTCTGAGATGAGGAGATCTCTGTTTTCTACTCTCTCATCTGTGAGCAAAGAGAAGAGCTGCATGTGTACCTTCAGGATTCAGTCTGCATCATTTCAGTGCAGAACTGTGTATGTTACACAATTAGAATGGCACAGGGGTTTATTACAAAGGGTATGGACAGCAGCTAACTGGGATATGAGAGCTGTCTAAGCATTTGTTATCTGCACGCACACCAATAACACGAGTGTGGTCAGTGTCAGGTGCAGCTGTATTGAATGTTGGAGGCAGCAGTTAGCTCCGCTTGGTTGAGGTGTGTTGGTGAGATCTGTGAATCACTTTGGGGTGTGTGATAGAGTGTGGCTGTGATACGAGGAGATCTCGGTTTTCCATCTTCTCGTGTGTGAGGAAAGCCATGAGATACGTGTGTGCCTTTGGGATGCATATGCATCATTTCTATGCAGAACTCTGCAGGGCTGTGCTGGTAGCAGGGCCTAGGGCTTCTATTATAAAGGACAGTGTCGGCAGTCACTGAGGTGGAATCGGAGAAGATTCCACTGCTTTAATGGGGGTTAAGTGAAAGTGTAGGTTAAGATGGTATCCTGGGAACAAGCGTAAGGGAGTTGTAAAAGGCTTTGAAGTTGTTCTTAAAGTGTACGTGTGGTATACTTTCTGGGGAGTTGGCTAGGTGTGGGAATGTATGCTGGGATCTGGAACCTCCTGAATTTTAAAGTGCCTATGGCCACTGTATCTACTCTGTGCATATTGAGGCACTGCTGAAAGAGGGTATTGGACAGGTGGCATGGGCCACTTTATCCTTTAAGAGTGTTAGATGGAATCTTGTGGGTGAGAGTGAATGGGCTGTAAAAGGAGGTGAAGACCTTGTACCATTTTTCAATGCTGGGGTTGGTATGTGGGTTAACGGGGCATATTCGTGTATTGCTGAAAGAGGACAGAGTTAAGGTTACATGGGCAATGTGAACTGTGCGTTTCCTGATTTATAGAAGTTTGAGTTTTGCTCAACTAAATGTTCTGCAAGGGGATAAACTGCCATCAAGCAACCCGAACTTTGCATTAACAGTTTTTGTCATTGATTTAATGGTTTGCCTAAGCCAGTGTTGGATTTCTTTCATACTGGAGGAAGCCATTATCAACCATAAATGAAATCCATCTTGAGACTAAATCTGAAAAGGTTTTTTCTGTTAATCTTAGCGTTCATCTTGTAACTCACAATTGAAAAAGGGTAGGACTAAGCAGGCAATGACTTGTCTCTTTCACAGTATGTACAAACAGCTAGATGAGCCCAGACTGGTATACAGATAAATGCACTTATCCTTGAGGTCAGCACTTGTCAGCATTTATTAGCTGTAGAATTATCAGAGGTATCTAAGGGTATGTCTACAGTTCGAAATTACGTCGAATTTATAGAAGTCAGTTTTTTAGAAATCATTTTTATATAGTCGATTGTGTCCCTCCCCCACACAAAATGCTCTAAGTGCATTAATTCAGCGGAGTGCTTCCACAGTACCAAGGCTAGTGTCGACTTCTGGAGCGTTGCACTGTGGGTGGCTATCCTATAGTTCCTGCAGTCCCTGCCGCCCACTGGAATTCTGGATTGCAATCCCAATGCCTAATGGGGCAAAAACATTGTCGCGGGTGGTTCTGGGTACATGTCGTCAGGCCCTCCCTCCGTGAAAGCAACGGCAGACAATTGTTTTGCGCCTTTTTTCCTGAGTTACCTGTGCAGATACCATACCACGGTGAGCATGGAGCCCGCTCAGCTCACTGTCACCGTGTGTCTCCTGGGTGCTGGCAGACGCGGTACTGCATTGCTACCTAGCAGCAGCTCATTGCCTTGTGGCAGCAGACAGTGCAATAGGCCTGATAACCACCGTCACCAGGTCCGAGGTTCTCTTGGCCTCCTCAGTAAGGTCGGTCAGGAGTGCCTGGGCAGACATGGGCGCAGGGACTAAAATAGAGTGACTCGACCAGGTCATTCTCTTTAGTCCTGCTGGCAGCCATATTGCACCGTCTTCTGGCGAGGAGCCAGGCGATGAGGATGGCTAGTAGTCCTATTGCACCATCTTCTGCCAAGCAGCCAGGAGATGAGAATGGCTAGCAGTCCTACTGCACCATCTGCTGCCAGCCAAAGATGTAGACGATAGATGGAGTGGATCAAAACAAGAAATAGAACAGATTTGTTTTGTATTCATTTGCTCCCCCTTCCTTCCTCCCTCCGTGAAATCAACAGCCGACAATTGTTTCAGTAAGGTCTGTCAGGGGCACATTGAAAACTTTAATGGAGACTCAGTCCTGCCTGGAATACTGTGGGGAGGGAACAGCTCACTGGGTTGAGCATTGGCCTGCTAAACCCAGGATTTTGAGTTCAATCCTTGAGGGGGCCATTCTGTGTGACAGTTGTTTTTGCTTCTCCTTGATGTAAAGCCACCCCCTTTGTTGATTTTAATTCCCTGTAAGCCAACCCTGTAAGCCATGTCGTCAGTCGCCCCTCCCTCCATCAGAGCAACGGCAGACAATTTTTCCGTGCTTTTTTTCTGTGCAGACGACATACCACGGCAAGCATGGAGCCCGCTCAGATCACTTTGGCAATTAGGAACACATTAAACACCCCACGCATTATCCAGCAGTATATGCAGCACCAGAACCTGCCAAAGCAACACTGGGAAAGTAGGCAATGAAAGTGGTGACGAGAGTGATGAGGACATAGACACAGACTTCTCTCAAAGTACGGGCTCTAGCAATGTGGGCATCATGGTGCTAATGGGGCAGTTTCATAGAATCATAGAATATTAGGGTTGGAAGGGACCCCAGAAGGTCATCTAGTCCAACCCCCTGCTTGAAGCAGGACCAATTCCCAGTTAAATCATCCCAGCCAGGGCTTTGTCAAGCCTGACCTTAAAAACCTCTAAGGAAGGAGATTCTACCACCTCCCTAGGTAACGCATTCCAGTGTTTCACCACGCTCTTAGTGAAAAAGTTTTTCCTAATATCCAATCTAAACCTCCCCCACTGCAACTTGAGACCACTACTCCTCGTTCTGTCATCTGCTACCACTGAGAACAGTCTAGAGCCATCCTCTTTGGAACCCCCTTTCAGGTAGTTGAAAGCAGCTATCAAATCCCCCCTCATTCTTCTCTTCTGCAGGCTAAACAATCCCAGCTCCCTCAGCCTCTCCTCATAAGTCATGTGTTCTAGACCCCTAATCATTTTTGTTGCCCTTCGCTGGACTCTCTCCAATTTATCCACATCCTTCTTGTAGTGTGGGGCCCAAAACTGGACACAGTACTCCAGATGAGGCCTCACCAATGTCGAATAGAGGGGAACGATCACGTCCCTCGATCTGCTTGCTATGCCCCTACTTATACATCCCAAAATGCCATTGGCCTTCTTGGCAACAAGGGCACACTGCTGACTCATATCCAGCTTCTCGTCCACTGTCACCCCTAGGTCCTTTTCTGCAGAACTGCTGCCTAGCCATTCGGTCCCTAGTCTGTAGAGGTGCATTGGATTCTTCCATCCTAAGTGCAGGACTCTGCACTTATCCTTATTGAACCTCATCAGATTTCTTTTGGCCCAATCCTCCAATTTGTCTAGGTCCTTCTGTATCCTATCCCTCCCCTCCAGCGTATCTACCACTCCTCCCAGTTTAGTATCATCCGCAAATTTGCTGAGAGTGCAATCCACACCATCCTCCAGATCATTTATGAAGATATTGAACAAAACCGGCCCCAGGACCGACCCTTGGTGCACTCCACTTGATACCGGCTGCCAACTAGACATGGAGCCATTGATCACTACCCGTTGAGCCCGACAATCTAGCCAGCTTTCTACCCACCTTATAGTGCATTCATCCAGCCCATACTTCCTTAACTTGCTGACAAGAATACTGTGGGAGACCGTATCAAAAGCTTTGCTAAAGTCAAGAAACAATACATCCACTGCATTCCCTTCATCCACAGAACCAGTAATCTCATCATAAAAGGCGATTAGATTAGTCAGGCATGACCTTCCCTTGGTGAATCCATGCTGGCTGTTCCTGATCACTTTCCTCTCATGCAAGTGCTTCAGGATTGATTCTTTGAGGACCTGCTCCATGATTTTTCCAGGGACTGAGGTGAGGCTGACTGGCCTGTAGTTCCCAGGATCCTCCTTCTTCCCTTTTTTAAAGATTGGCACTACATTAGCCTTTTTCCAGTCATCCGGGACTTCCCCCGTTCGCCACGAGTTTTCAAAGATAATGGCCAATGGCTCTGCAATTACAGCCGCCAATTCCTTCAGCACTCACAGTTTCATGCTTTGGAACGCCAATTCTGGGTCTGGGAAACAAGCACAGACTAGTGGGACCGCATAGTGTTGCAGGTCTGGGATGATTCCCAGTGGCTGCAAAATTTTTGTTTAAGGGCACTTTCATGGAACTTTGTGACTTGCTTTCCCCTGCCCTGAAGTGCCAGAATACCAAGATGAGCGCAGCCCTCACAGTTCACAAGCGAGTGGCAATAGCCCTGTGGAAGCTTGCAATGCCAGACAGCAACCGGTCAGTCGGGAATCAATTTGTAGTGGGCAAATCTACTGTGGGGGCTGCTGTGATGCAAGTAGCCAACGCAACCAAAGATCTGCTGATATCAAGGGCAGTGACCCTGGGAAATGTGCAGGTCATAGTGCATGGCTTTGCTGCAATGGGATTCCCTAATTGTAGTGGGGCCATAGACGGAACCCATATCCCTATCTTGGTACCGGAGCACCAAGCCGGCAAGTACATAAACCGCAAGGGGTACTTTTCAATAGTGCTGCAAGCACTGGTGGCTCACCTGGGATGTTTCACCAGCATCAACATGGGATGGTTGGGAAAGGTACATGATGCTCGCATCTTCAGGAACTCTGGTCTGTTTCAAAAGCTGCAGGAAGGGACTTTCTTCCCAGACCAGAAAATAACCATTGAGGATGTTGAAATGTCTATAGTTATCCTTGGGGACCCAGCCTACCCCTTAATGTCATGGCTCATGAAGCCAGACACAGGCAGCTTAGACAGTAGTCAGGACCTGTTCAACTACAGGCTGAGCAAGTGCAGAATGGTGGTAGAATGTGCATTTGGACATTTAAAAGCACGCTGGCGCAGTTTACTGACTCGCTTAGACCTCAGCAAAACCAATATTCCCATTTTTATTACTGCTTGCTGTGGGCTCCACAATATGTGTGAGAGTAAAGGGGAGATGTTTATGGTGGGGTGGGAGGTTGAGGCAAATCGCCTGGCCACTGTTTACACGCAGCCAGACACCAGGGTGGTTAGAAGAGCACAGGAGGGCGCAGTGCGCATCAGAGAAGCTTTGAAAACCAGTTTCATGACTGGCCAGGCTACAGTGTGAAAGTTCTGTTTGTTTCTCCTTGATGAACCCCCCCCCCTTGCCCTTGGCTCACTCTACTTCCCTGTAAGCCAACCACCCTCCCCTCCCCCCTTCGATCAGCGCTTGCAGAGGTAATAAAGTCATTGTTGCTTCACATTCATGCATTCTTTATTAATTCATCACACAAATAGGGGGATAACTGCCAAGGTAGCCCAGGAGGGGTGGTGGAGGAGGGAAGGACAAGGCCACACAGCACTTTAAAACTTATTGAATGCCAGCCTTCTGTTGCTTGGGCAATCCTCTGGGGTGGAGTGGTGGGAGGCCCCCCTACCGCGTTCTTGGGCATCTGGGTGAGGAGGCTATGGAAGTTGGGGAGGAAGGCGGTTGGTTATACAGGGGCTGTAGCGGCGGTCTGTGCTCCTGCTGCCTTTCCTGCAGCTCAACCATATGCTGGAGCATATTAGTTTGATCCTCCAGCAGCCTCAGCATTGAATCCTGCCTCCTCTCATCATGCTGCCACCACCTATCAGCTTCAGCCCTCTCTTCAGCCCGCCACCTCTCCTCCTGGTCATTTTGTGCTTTCCTGCACTCTGACATTGTCTGCCCCCATGCATTCGTCTGTGCTCGGTCAGTGTGGGAGGACAGCATGAGGTTAGAGAATATTTCATCGTGAGTGCGTTTTTTTTGCCTTCTAATTTTCGCTAGCCTCTGGGAAGGAGAAGATCCTGTGATCCTTGAAACACATGCAGCTGGTGGAGAAAATAAAAGGGACAGTGGTATTTAAAAAGATACATTTTATAGAACAATGGGTACAGTCTTTCACGGTAAACCTTGCTGTTAACGTTACATACATAGCACATGTGCTTTCGTTACAAGGTCGCATTTTCCCTCCCCCCACCATGTGGCTAACCCCTCACCGTGGCTAACAGCGGGGAACATTTCTGTTCAGCCACAGGCAAACAGCCCAGCAGGAACAGGCACCTCTGAACGTCCCCTTAAGAAAAGCACCCTATTTCAAGCAGGTGACCATGAATGATATCACTCTCCTGAGGATAACACAGAGAGATAAAGAACGGATCTTGTTTGAACGCCAGCAAACATACACTGCAATGCTTTGTTCTGCAATGATTCCCAGCTACATGCTACTGGCCTGGCATGGTAAAGTGTCCTACCATGGTGGATGGAATAAGGCTGCCCTCCCTAGAAACCTTCTGCAAAGGCTTTGGGAGTACATCCAGGAGAGCTTTATGGAGATGTCCCTGGAGGATTTCTGCTCCATCCCCAGACACGTTAACAGACTTTTCCAGTGCCTGTACTGGCCGCGAATGCCAGGGCAAATTAATCATTAAACATGCTTGCTTTTAAACCATGTATAGTATTTTAAAAGGTACACTCACCAGAGGTCCCTTCTCCACCTGGCGGGTCCGGGAGGCAGCCTTGGGTGGGTTTGGGGGGTACTGGCTCCAGGTCCAGGATGAGAAACCATTCCTGGCTGTTGGGAAAACCAGTCTCTCCGCTTGCTTGCTGTGAGCTATCTACAACCTCATCATCATCATCTTCCTCATTCCCCAAACCTGCTTCCGTGTTGCCTCCCTCTCCACTGAAGGAGTCAAAGCACAGGGTTGGGGTAGTGGTGGCTGACCCCCCTAAAATGGCATGCAGCTCATCATAGAAGTGGCATGTTTGGGGCTCTGACCCAGAGCGGCCGTTTGCCTCTCTGTTTTTCTGGTAGGCTTGCCTCAGTTCCTTAAGTTTCACGTGGCACTGCTTCGGGTCCCTGTTATGGCCTCTGTCCTTCATGCCCTGGGAGATTTTGACAAAAGTTTTGGCATTTCAAAAACTGGAACGGAGTTCTGATAGCACGGATTCCTCTCCCCATACAGTGATCAGATCCCGTACCTCCCGTTCAGTCCATGCTGGAGCTCTTTTGCGATTCTGGGACTCCATCATGGTCACCTCTGCTGATAAGCTCTGCACTCACCTGCAGCTTGCCACGCTGGCCCAACAGGAAATGAGATTCAAAAGTTCAAGGGCCTTTTCCTGTCTACCTGGCCAGTGCATCTGAGTTGAGAGCGCTGTCCAGAGTGGTCACAATGGAGCACTCTGGGATAGCTCCCGGAGGCCAAAACCATCTAATTGCATTCACACTACCCCTAAATTCGACCCAGCAAGGCCAATTTCAGCACTAATCCCCTTGTCGGGGGTGGAGTAAAGAAATAGATTTTAAGAGCCCTTTAAGTCGAAAAAAAGTGCTTCGTAGTGTGGACGTGTGCAGGGTTAAATCGATTTAATGCTGCTAAATTCGACCTCAATTCCTAGTGTAGACCAGGGCTAAGTAATATTGAAGAGAGCAAAGAAAGCACAACTGCTTTAAAATGCCCATTTGCAGTTTCACTGCCTCAGCCATGTGTATTGAGGTATGCATGACCTCATCTTTGAGACAAGCATATGCTTGGGACAAGATAAACCCGAGTGAAAGAAAAGTTATTTTTGATAACGAAAAATATTTACCCCTATCCCTATACTCAGGGATAACAAGTGCTTAGATATTACTGTGATGGGGTCATATAAAAACCTATACAAGTACATAAGATCTAACAAAAGTGTTGCAAAACAAGTGTTTCTATGTCTAATTTTCTTATAAATCACACACATACCACAAAAGGTATATGTGTGTGGGGGAGGGGGCAGAGGGGGTGGAATCCTACTATACTAACACTTTGACTGTTGAGCTCTAAAACAATTTCCCCTTGGTTGTAAAACTGATTGGTTATTAGTATGTGTTCAGATGCCTAACAAAGCTTTCCACATATAAGGCTTTTAAAAAAATCATTGTGTTTTTGTATTCTGCTGCATTCATTTATACTGTTCCAGATGCATTGAACATGAGAACAAAACACTGAAGAGGGAAAACTGTGTTGATCCACTTATACACAGAAGCTATGGTGATGAGCACGAGAGAAATACCCTGAACTACAATAAAATGAACATTGGGACATATCCCAGAAAGTGCCGTGCAACTGCCACTATTTGTGTTTGTGTTCCAGTAGTGCCCACCAAGTGCACTTGCTCTCTCTCTTTCCCCCTCACTCACTCTCTCTAAGAGCCAGTCCCTGCTGGAAGAATTTACAGTCTACATAGTCAGAACAGCCACAAGGAGAAAGGAATATTCAGAAGTTGGCTCTTTGCGTAGTTTTAGAAAATATATTCAGATGCCAGGGACTTGAACTTCTGCTTTGGCTTCATAAAAATGGCTAAGGACCACCAATCTTGGTCAACAAAAATGAGGGTAGAGAGGTAGTGCGTGTGTAGAAGCCTCAGGTCCCAAGCAGGCAGGTTGATATGCAAGACACCAATGTAATCAGTAAATCAGGTCAAAAATGGTAACTTTTTTTTTTATACAGAAAATTAAAAAAAAATATTTTTTT
Source organism: Lepidochelys olivacea (assembly GCF_965140295.1). Lineage (NCBI taxonomy): Eukaryota > Metazoa > Chordata > Testudines > Cheloniidae > Lepidochelys > Lepidochelys olivacea. The sequence continues at coordinate 29,524,965 of NC_140415.1, forward strand.
TCTTGCTTCAAGGTTTGGGTTACAAACATCAAAAGCCTGCACCTCCAGCAGCATAGAAAACTATGCTAGGATGAGAAATGACTTGGAGGTATGGCAGTGCCACCTACTGACTGGTGAACACCACTTCTTGCAGCACATGGGATTTTTCTTTGAATGACTCCCACCTACATGCCAACTAGGTCTGACCCTACTTAGCTTGTGACAGCAGTCAGAGATGGTCTCTCTGCAGGCAGCCTCTCTTGGCCCAGTTACCCTCTTTCTCCTTTCTTAGGCTTTGGTTTTATCGAAGGTTCTTATGTGTTTTTGTTTTGCTTTGCCTTGGTTGCTAAGGAGGAATGGTACATTTTTAGTGTGGTAGGCAAGGATTTAGTCACGTGTCTGCTGAGGGATGCATTATCCTTAGAGATTAATTTGGAAATAAAGTATTACTTTTACAGAGATGGGTGGATTTGTGTCTTATTTTCTGTTCTCCAGTCCAGGAACATTAAAAGTACCTCAACATTCCTGCATTCTCTAAGGGAGCTATGTTATTCCACCCTACATTCTTCAACTTCAGAGACAGCAAGGGTAAGAACAGCTCCAGTGTCATTTACCAGGCTCAGATAAAATTGGCAATTTCACCAAAAGTCAGAAAACAAAATAGATACACATAAAGCTGTACTTTACATGAATCAAAAAGACGGTTTCACAACTGTCTTTCAGATGTGCTAAAGGCAGCTGTTTCACTGTCAAGTTAATTCAATAAGCAAAGGGAACGTAATTCATTTGGTGTTTTCTGTTTGCTAACCAAAGAATATTTCTTGGCATGTAAACTGTGCATGACAGAATGTTAAGCCTGAAAACATATTGTTAGTTCTCAAAGTTTTTATCAGCTCCAAGAAACAATGTATAATCATGTGAACAATTCTTTTAATTAAACCACTGAAGGCCAATGCTGCTGTATAAAATTCCAAGCTGCACTGAGTTTGTGGTCATATGAGGGAGCTCATAACAAAAGACTCCCCCCACCACCCCATCTCTGTGTAGGGGAACAGGGACAGGTAATATTATAAATTTCTCCTTCTTTCAAATTATTGTCCCACTGAGAGTCATATGCAATATCAACAGCAAAGCCTCTAAGCAAATAGCGTATCTGTTATAGATAAACTTCTTTTACCTAGGCTACCATAATCCTCCCATATTGTACATCTGCTACAATGCCAAAGGGAGTGGTGGGGGAACAAAACCATTTTCCATTCTGAGAAGGATTGATCAACATCTCTCTATAGCTTCATCTGCACTAGGGGGCTTGTTCTGTTGCATCTTGAACAAGTGGGGCTGCTCCAGGGCAAGCTACAATGGTGAAGGGCATCTATACCAGCCGTCTTGTCTTGGCTGCAAAGAGCTGCACTGTATCTACATGCAGCACTCACCTATGGTTGCCACCTTTCCAATTCCTGGTAACCTGACCCCCAAGGCCCTGCCCCTGCCCTGTCTCTTCTTCCCACGACACCACCCCCTGCTCCATCTCTTCCCCAGAGGCCCCACCTTCTGCTCCGCTTCTTCCCCCAAGGCCCTGCCCCCATCACTTACTCCTCTCCCTCTCACCCCCCCGCCCCGTCACTCAGCCCCGTCACTCACCCCGTCAGGGTTAATGACCTGGCACCTCCTCCCACGCCACGGCAGCTGGGCTTTTGGTTGGGTGCCATTTAGGGTTACTAGGTCCCTGAAAACTGGGCACCTGGCAACCCTAAATGGCACCTGGATACAGAAGCCAAAAACTGGACTGTCTAGGTAAAAATTAGATGGGTGGCAACCTTATACGCACTGCAAGCACTGGAAGTCTCTATGGTTTGCTGCCCCTATCCCACTATTCGCAGCACACTCCATGGAGTAGGTGCACACAGGAAATGGTATACACCATCTGTTCTGTTCACAGTGCAGATGCCAAGGCAAAAGGGCAACAGACTCACCTTCTGAGTAGGCCATTGCTGAACCGACTCCAGGCCTAGATGCTTGAGGACTATTGGAGGAGCACTGCTATTCTTGTGTAGGGGCGATGCACCAGGAAATAGGAGCTGGATTTAATTATTGTCATTCACTTATTCCAATTTTTTTAAGTTCAATATTTTTTCCTATTCTTGTTTTAATACTCATTGTTTTGCTTTGTTTTGTAGTTAAATGACTGCTCCCTTTTCTCTTGTGGTCCCCTGTGGGAGACGGAGATTAAAATGGTCTGGGTGTGCAATGGCAGGGAGGCTATCCCTGCCAGCTCCTCAGTGGTGCCCAGTTGGCAACCTCTGCCCCAATCCTTCACTTCATGCAGTGGGGGCCCAGAGGACGGACTGGTTGTTGGTGGGATGAGTGGTGTCTGGTGTAGTGGGGAGCTAAATGAATCTACTAGGGGATAGTGGGGAAAGGATTGTGTGCTGTGTATCCTTTAACTCATGACCCTTTCTTTGTTTTCCAGATCTCAGGAGGATGGGAGACGCTGTGATGCAGCGTCTAAGCCCAGTAAATAAGTACTTGTGCATATGCACCCTAGGTTAGCTGCTATCCTTTGATGTTTGTGCTTTGCAGATAAATCCCCATAGGACCAAACAAAGTTTACAGTTTTACCTGCCCTAAATAATAACAAGGTTGTATTTTCCAGCCTGTCTTTACTGCTTTGGAAAATTGGGGTGGGGATGGAGAGAGAGAAGTGGGCAACTGTGGAGGAGGGACAGAACCAAGCAGATACCAGACATGTTTGTCTCCGGTTGTTGCAGACCTGTCCTGAATGGGGGATGTGCACTGCTAAGACTAGCTGAGTAGTCAATGGCTCTTGGGTCTACAAGCAGCCAATAGGTAAGTGGCAGAACGGTCTGAGCTACCAAAGCAGTCACTGAAGCATGGGCAGGAGCATTGTGGGATTACACTAGGATGACAAACTGCATGGTTGTTGCTGCTAAGCCAGTGTTTGCTCTCTGCACTGGCAGTGCAACAGTAGAGTCATACGGTGGTGGATAAATGCCAGGCTTAGCCTTGTCCGGAGCAAGCACAAGCACAGTGGTGGTGTAAATAATTATGTGCAGATGCAAGCTCTTTTGTGGGTGCTACATGATGGGATACAAGCGTGCTGGGTGTTGTGTTACTGTTGGCGATGTCAGAATGCTCCAGCATCAACAAGGAGATGCTTCAGTGCTTAGCTACCGAGCATGCATATTACAGCTTCCATCAACTTCATGAAAAAACTCGTACAGATACAGACAGACATCATCTTCCTTTCCAAATGCAAACAGATGGACATCATACCAAAAGAACTAAGGGTAAAAAATCCATTACAATCTACATACCACACAGACTATGCTGAGAGATTGTGCCACACACTCTCAAAGAAACTGTGAAACCACCTGATCAACATCCTATACAGCAAACAGGGAAAGATTAAGAATCAGCTCTCAAAACTGGATACTCTCATAAAAAACCAACCTTCCACACAAACTTCCTCATGGATAGATTTTACAAAAATTAGACAAGCCATTTACAACACAAACTTTGCTTCTCTACAAAGGAAAAAGGACACTAAACTATCTAAAATACTACATGCCACAAGGAGCCACAACAGTGGTTCCCTTAACCCACCCAACAATATTGTTAATCTTTCAGGATATAATCTTAGCCCGGCAGAAGAGTCTGTCCTATCTCCTTTTGTCCCTCCAGGCCCATGAACATGATACAGTTCTGTGGTGACCTAGAATCCTACTTTCAATGTCTCCAACTCAAAGAATATTTCCAACATACCTCTGAACAACATACTAACCCACAGAATCCTTCCTACCAACACTACAAAAAGAAGGATTCTGGGTGGACTCCTCCTGGTCGAAACAACAGACTGGACTACTACACAGATTTCTTCCGTCAACGTGCATGGGCTGAAATTGTGGAAAAGCAGCATCACTTGCCCCATAACCTCAGCCATGCTGTACACAATGCCATCAACAGCCTCAGGAACAACTCTGACATCATAATCAAAAAGGCTGACAAAGGAGGTGCTGTCGTCATCATGAATAAGTTGGAATATGAACAAGAGGCTGCTAGGCAGCTCTCTAACTCCACATTCTACAGGCCATTATCCTCTGATCCCACTGAGGATTACCAAAAGAAACTACAGAATCTGCTCAAGAACTCCCTGAAAAAGCACAGGAACAGATCTGTGCAGACACATACCTAGAATCCCGACCAGGGGTATTCTATCTGCTTCCCAAGATCCATAAACCTGGGACCCCTGGATGCCCCATCATCTCAGGCATTGGCACCTTGACAGCAGGATTGTCTGGCTATGCAGACTCTCTCCTCAGGCCCTACACTACCAGCACTCCCAGCTATCTTCAAGACATCACTGACTTCCTGAGGAAATACAATCCATTGGTGATCTTCCAGAAAACACCCTCTTGGACACTATGGATGTAGAAGCCCTCTACACCAACATTCCACGCAAAGGTGGACTACAAGCCGTCAGGAACAGTATCTCCGATAATGTCACGGCAAACCTGGTGGCTGAACTCTGTGACTTTGTCCTCACCCACAACTATTTCACATTTGGGGAGAATGTATACCTTCAAATCAGCGGCACTGCTATGGGTACCCGCATGGCCCCACAGTATGCCAACATTTTTATGGCTGACTTAGAACAACACTGCCTTAGCTCTCGTCCCCTAACACCCCTACTCTACTTGTGCTACATTGATGACATCTTCATCATCTGGACCCATGGAAAAGAAGCCCTTGAGGAATTCCACCATGATTTCAACAATTTCCATCCCACCATCTACCTCAGCCTAGACCAATCCACACAAACGGTCCATTTCCTGGACACTACTGTGCTAATAAGTGATGGTCACATAAACACCACCCTATACCGGAAACCTACTGACCGCTATACTTACCTACATGCCTCCAGCTTCCATCCAGGACACACCACACAATCCATTGTCTACAGCCAAGCTCTAAGATACAACCGCATTTGCTCCAATCCCTCAGACAGAGACAAACACCTACAAGATTTCTATCAAGCATTCTTACAACTACAATACCCACCTGCTGAAGTGAAAAAACAGATTGACAGAGCCAGAAGAGTACCCAGAAGTCACCTACTACAGGACAGGCTCAACAAAGAAAATAACAGAACGCCACAAGCCATCACCTTCAGCCCCCAACTAAAACCTCTCCAGCGCATCATCAAAGATTTACAACCTATCCTGAAGGACAACCCATCACTCTCACAGATCTTGGGAGACAGACCAGTCCTCGCTTACAGACAGCCACCCAACCTGAAGCAAATACTCATCAGCAACCACACACCAAAAACACTAACCCAAGAACCTATCCTTGCAACAAAGCCCGATGCCAACTCTGTCCACATATTTATTCAAGTGACACCATCATAGGACCTAATCACATTAGCCACGCCATCAGGGGCTCCTTCACCTGCACATCTACCAATGTGACATATGCCATCATGTGCCAGCAATGCCCCTCTCCCATGTACATTGGCCAAACTGGACAGTCTCTATGCAAAAGAATAAATGGACACAAATCTGACATCAGGAATCAAAACATTCAAAAACCGGTAGGAGAACACTTCAACCGCTCTGGCCACTCAGTAAAAGATTTAAGGGTGGCAATTTTGCAACAGAAAAGCTTCAAAACAGACTCCAACGAGAAACAGCTGAGCTTGAATTAATATGCAAACAAGAAGAAAAGGAGGACTTGTGGCACCTTAGAGACTAACCAATTTATTAGAGCATAAGCTTTCGTGAGCTACAGCTCACTTCCTCAGATGCATATCGTGGAAACTGCAGCAGGCTTTATATATACACAGAGAATATGAAACAATACCTATTCCCACCCCACTGTCCTGCTGGTAATAGCTTATCTAAAGTGATTTCCAGCACAAATCCAGGTTTTCTCACCCTCCACCCCCCCACACAAATTCACTCTCCTGCTGGTGATAGCCCATCCAAAGTGACAACTCTTTACACAATGTGCATGACAATCAAGCTGGGCTATTTCCTGCATAAATCCAGGTTCTCACATCCCCCCCACCCCCATACACACACAAACTCACTCTCCTGCTGGTAATAGCTCATCCAAACTGACCACTCTTCAAGTTAAAATCCAAGTTAAACCAGAACATCTGGGGGGGGGGGTAGGAAAAAACAAGAGGAAACAGGCTACCTTGCATAATGACTTAGCCACTCCAAGTCTCTATTTAAGCCTAAATTAATAGTATCCAATTTGCAAATGAATTCCAATTCAGCAGTTTCTCGCTGGAGTCTGGATTTGAAGTTTTTTTGTTTTAAGATAGCGACCTTCATGTCTGTGATCGCGTGACCAGAGAGATTGAAGTGTTCTCCGACTGGTTTATGAATGTTACAATTCTTGACATCTGATTTGTGTCCATTTATTCTTTTACGTAGAGACTGTCCAGTTTGACCAATGTACATGGCAGAGGGGCATTGCTGGCACATGATGGCATATATCACATTGGTGGATGTGCAGGTGAATGAGCCTCTGATAGTGTGGCTGATGTTATTAGGCCCTGTGATGGTGTCCCCTGAATAGATATGTGGGCACAGTTGGCAACGGGCTTTGTTGCAAGGATAAGTTCCTGGGTTAGTGGTTCTGTTGTGTGGTATGTGGTTGTTGGTGAGTATTTGCTTCAGGTTGCGGGGCTGTCTGTAGGCAAGGACTGGCCTGTCTCCCAAGATTTGTGAGAGTGTTGGGTCATCCTTTAGGATAGGTTGTAGATCCTTAATAATGCGTTGGAGGGGTTTTAGTTGGGGGCTGAAGGTGACGGCTAGTGGCGTTCTGTTATTTTCTTTGTTAGGCCTGTCCTGTAGTAGGTAACTTCTGGGAACTCTTCTGGCTCTATCAATCTGTTTCTTTACTTCTGCAGGTGGGTATTGTAGTTGTAAGAAAGCTTGACAGAGATCTTGTAGGTGTTTGTCTCTGTCTGAGGGGTTGGAGCAAATGCGGTTGTATCGCAGAGCTTGGCTGTAGACGATGGATCGTGTGGTGTGGTCAGGGTGAAAGCTGGAGGCATGCAGGTAGGAATAGCGGTCAGTAGGTTTCCGGTATAGGGTGGTGTTTATGTGACCATTGTTTATTAGCACTGTAGTGTCCAGGAAGTGGATCTCTTGTGTGGACTGGACCAGGCTGAGGTTGGTGGTGGGATGGAAATTGTTGAAATCATGGTGGAATTCCTCAAGGGCTTCTTTTCCATGGGTCCAGATGATGAAGATGTCATCAATATAGCGCAAGTAGAGTAGGGGCTTTAGGGGACGAGAGCTGAGGAAGCGTTGTTCTAAATCAGCCATAAAAATGTTGGCATACTGTGGGGCCATGCGGGTACCCATAGCAGTGCCGCTGATCTGAAGGTATACATTGTCCCCAAATGTGAAGTAGTTATGGGTAAGGACAAAGTCACAAAGTTCAGCCACCAGGTTAGCCGTGACATTATCGGGGATAGTGTTCTTGACGGCTTGTAGTCCATCTTTGTGTGGAATGTTGGTGTAGAGGGCTTCTACATCCATAGTGGCCAGGATGGTGTTATCAGGAAGATCACCGATGGATTGTAGTTTCCTCAGGAAGTCAGTGGTGTCATTATGCAAACAAGATACTATTAACTTGTGTTTGAATAGAGACTGGGAGTGGGTGGGTCATTACACATATTGACTCTATTTCCTTAAGTTAAGTATCCTCACACTTTCTTGTCAACTGTATAAATGGGCCATCTTGATTATCACTACAAAAGTTTTTTTCTCCTCCTGATAATAACTCATCTTAACTAATTAGCCTCTTATAACTTGTATGGTAACATATCCAATTTCTCTCTCTCTCTCTCTCTTACTATATGTTCCATTTTATGCATCCGATGAAGTGGGCTGTAGCCCACGAAAGTCTACGCTCTAATAAATTTGTTAGTCTCTAAGGTGCCACAAGTACTCCTGTCCTTTTTGAGGAAAGAGTGTGTGTGTGTGTGCACATGCATGCTGTTTTTACTATATAAATTAACCAGTACTGAGAACACATAGTTGCTGTCTACATACCACACCATAATCTGAACTACGCAGCCACTCAGAAAAGGGCAGAGTAAAGTTTTTGCAATTAATCAGAATGTGCCTTACTGCATTGGGGTAATGAGCCTTGCATACATGCATCACATGCAGTATGGATTGCATGCTTATAAATAGTAAAATTCGAATGCAGAGATCGTGGGAAGAGTTCTATACTTAGTTGTATTGTTTTGCTTCCTTGGATTGCTCATCTATCTATTTTTGAACAGGATCACAGTCACATGGGCTACAGCTTTGGAATATTTGATCTTCATTTTCAAAGCAGTTATCACAGTGAGTTCAGTGCTATTAACTGTGTAGATCTCACATACACTCCCATCGGCTGTATCCTGCTACACAGTATTTTTGCATAACTAATGACATTTCCTGGCAGGCAATATGTAATAGTTCTAAAACATCTTGAAAGTTTGCTTCTCTTGCAGTTGTTACAAGAGGGATTGGGGGAATAAATCTTTCAGAACAGTTTGGATCCACACCTACGGCTCGTGGGAAAATCTCAATTATGGTTTTGAAAGCCATGATCGCCAGATATTCCTGCCCAATTACTTTTTGACATTTCAAATAGGTTAATTAGTGATAGATTCAAATTCCATGCATAAATGAGATGCTGAAAACATAGAGATTCAGATTATACAAATCTCAACCAATCATTAAAATCTGGACTCCATTCATTCCCTATTTTCTTTCAAACAACTACAAAAAAGACCATTCTGAGCAGTAGGAAACAAAAACAGATTCTTGCACGTCCCCCGCATTGCACTTCAATTTTAAAAAACATTATTCCAGTAATGAGTGAGAGACTGGTGGTTTGTCACTTGTGCTACTGAAGGTTCAACAGTAAAAGCCTCTGACAAAGCAAAGGAAAGAAACATGGGTGCTTTCTAGACACACAGTAAAGGTACATCTACACTATGATAAATGACTCGCTGCACAGCCACAGCTGGCTGGGTCCACTGACTTGGCTTACGTGGCTCAGGCTGTGCGGCTATAAAGTTGCAGTGTAGAAGTACGGGCTCAAGCTGGAGCCTAGGCTCTGAGATCCAGCCAGTGGGGAGGGGCTCAGAGCCTGGGCTCCAGCCTGAGCCCAAATGTCTACACAGCAAGACTTTTAGCTCCACAAGACCAAGCCCTGTGAGCTCATATCACCTGACCCAGGCTCTGAGACTCAGTGCCACCGGTTTTTTTTAATCACAGTATAGATGTACCCTCAGAGACATTCCCTTCCCCAAGGAGCTGACAGATTTTATATAGGTGAAGCATGTAGCAGTATCTGTGGGTCAGGTTGCACAAGCATTTCTGTTCTGAAGTCATTTTCATTTACAGTACTTATATCATTTTTTTGCTGTCTCATCATTTTGGCTGAAGTTTAACCTTGTTTTTCCCTGCCTGAATTTGTTTTGGAAAGCTGTCATAAAAACAGTTCATCCTCTTTCAACAAGGAGGGAGGGTTTGGGGGTGTGCACCACAATTATTTGGGAAAAGCGGGTTCATCCATTCATTCAGCCATTCATCATATGGAAGGAGACAGTATTCCCTCTGGACCTTCCCAAGATATGCACATCTTTGCAAAGAGAACAAAACATTAACATAGATTCATAGATATTTAGGTCAGAAGGGACCATTATGATCATCTAGTCTGACGTCCTGCACAACGCAGGCCACAGAATTTCACCCACCACTCCAACAGCACAGATATAGGTGTGAGGTTTTTTTGTAGGAGTCCACAAATCGTAGTTTAAGGACTTCAAGGAGCAGAGAATCCTCCAGCAAGTGACCCGTGCCCCATGCTACAGAGGAAGGCGAAAAACCTCCAGGGCCTCTTCCAATCTGCCCTGGAGGAAAATTCCTCCTCCAGGAACAGACCATTGTTCCTCATTACAACTGTTTTGTTTTGCAATGTGCCTTAGGGTAGGCCTGCACTGCAACTGAAAGCACCTAGGGATCAAAGCTAGCCTAGGTACCAAGAGCCAGGAAGCCACAACAGCGTGGATTTCACGATGGGCTAAGTACTCAGGGTCCCGGGCAGGTACATACTCAAGTGGTGAGCCCTTCCTGAAGTCTGTGCTGCCACAGCTTCATCACTATTGGTACATGAGCTAGTTAGATTACAGCTAGCTCCAGTTGGTTGACACATGATGCAATCACTTCTGATTCCAGTGTAGACATGCCACAATGGTAGTGTGGTGGCCACCTGAAATTTGGCAGGCACATAGCCACAGAGAGGTGCCTTGGTGAAAATTGGTTGTGATTTGTCCAGTCAGAAATTTCTTATATGCGCACAGATTTTTATAATGTAACAGCTAATAACCTGTCAACCTTCTGTTCACTTTGTGCATGCATTAGATCCACAGGGAATCTTACCCCTTTCTATATGATGAATGTCTGAGTGTTTGGGAAGGAAATAGACTCTAAAAAGAGTCCAGCCACATTTGATATGATGTGTGAAGTTAAACAAAGAAGGATGTGTGGCTCCGTCCTATGTCAGTCCATTGGATGTGTGAAGGTTTGTAAAGAAGAAAATTTTACACTGCTTGGCTTTGTTAAGAGACAGAAATTGATCCCTCTTTCTCCTGTACCTGGAACCAGTGCCCAGGGCCAATAACTAAACCCAGGCTGGGTTCAGTTATTGCATAGATTTGCCCATATCTAAAAAGCACATTTTCTGAATAAATGTTTGCAGTGTTAAATGGTAAGAAACAAAATGTGGGGAAAAAAAAGTATCCAGAAACAATCAGGACTTTGTTTACGCTTTAGTGCAAATTCTCTTTCCAGGTAAAAGCACTCATCTTTCATTATTGTTTCCTTTAAATGCTTTAGGATACCTTTGAACTTTGACTCTAATTCATCATAGCAGAGAAAAAAGAAATGCTAAACCTTCCATAACAGGAGCGATAAAAGCAGAGTTAATGAGCACAATCAGTCTGAACACACAATGCTTTCGAGAAACTTACCTTTCTGTGATTGTTTCTCTGAGTCCACTAGTAACACCCTTAACCACAGTACTAGCTTTGGGGGTCAGCACCACTTGAGATATAAAAAAGGAGCCCTTCTTTCTTCTCTCAATGATTGATGCCTGAAGAAACTGAATCAGTTTTTCTGGGTCTGTTGTGTTTGCCCAAGGAGCTGGCATCATCTGCCCTGGCCAAAGAAATGGTACCTCAAGAGCCACTGGACTATGATAAAATACCAACACTTGGTAATCCTTCTCCCACAGGTACTGGAGACTTACTTCTTGGGCAAATATAGCCGGGCACATTTTATTCCCAAACGTGCCTTTGAGCATTTGGACCAGGTTCTCATGATGATATTTCTGCATCCCATAGAAATGATTGAAGTCCAAGAAGACCACTTCTTTATGGTGGTCAGTCAGAAATGCATTGATCTCTTCAAGGCCCTCATTGACTTTGGCACTAAATAACCCATGAGCAAAGTAAAGTTCATTGTCAGGGTCTCTGGGTTTAGTGGAAATTCTGAGATCAAAATATCGTATACCTGCACCCAGCTGGCTAGTAAAGTTCATCGTCTGTGTTGCCAACCACTTTCTCATCAACTTTTTAGCCACAGTCCCAAATACGGAGACAAAATTCTGGACAGTTTCTGGTTGTTCAGGTCCAACTGGAGAGGCTTCGTCGATGTAGAAGCTAAAGGAGTCATGAGACCCTACAAATATAACAAAGCAAAATCAATGTTGCATTCATACACTTAAAGTTATAAATACTCCTCTCTTTCAGGATAATCTAATTTTCTGGTTAGCACACAGATACTCTAAAATTGGCCTTTTCCTCCCAACCCCTTCCCCCCGTACATTATTTTCATGGAATCAATATTCACGTGTGTTGAAAGTGAATGAATTTAGGAGGGCTAAATGAAATGTGTATTAGTTTAATGAGTACCTCTTACTTTTATGCCCTTAGTACTACTGAAGTCAATGGGCCTGATTCTTAGTGTAAGTCAGGAGTAGCTCCACAAGTCAGTCAACTTGTAGAAGTGTGTAATACCTATGTAAATGAGAAGAGAATTAGGCCCAATCAGTGTGTTCACTTGACTAATGGTTAGCTGGATCAGGACCTTTGTGATGAGCAAAAATACATATCCTTGACATTTTACAAAAGCTAAAGTTTTCAATAGCCCTGAAGTGACTTAGGAGCACAGGTCACATTTTCAAAAACACCTAAGTCCCACTGACTTTCAGTCAGGAGCCTAAACCAGTTACTTCTCAAAATTATATCCCAAACCTTTGCACTCATGGGAGAAACAGTGTAAGAATGATAGTTTAATAGTTATAGCTGATGCAGACACTGTATTCCATTGCTTAGAATGAGGAGGTTCATTGTGTACTTTGAACAATGATGAATTGTATTGTACCTTTTTGTGTGCCGAAGTTAATTGCATTGCACATTTTTTAAAATTTGTACTATCAAAAAAGGTCGACACCCTCACTTTGCACTGCACTGTTTCCTTAGTTTCAAGGATTTGTCTTTATTTTGCAATATTCACTTATTTTGTCTAGTTTGCAGCCACTTTGTATGAAAATTGAAACTAAAGTTAAGGGTGTTAACATTGAATAAGTTTTCTATAAGGGGACTATATCTTGCATTGCAAGGAGAAGCACGTGATCTAGTAGGTCTTTTTCATTCTTAAGTACTATGATGCAGTCTAACGGGGTAGGTGACAGTCTACACTACTATGGTCAACACTGTTACAAAATTGTGAAATGTTGTATAAATATGCCTTGTGAAGCATCACTGGAAAAGTTCTAATCTGCTAAATATTATTATCTTGTTATAATGTGTATATCGATGCTGTGTGTGGAGTTATGAAAATTTGCTCTGAGTTTGTAACTCAAACATGTTGTGGGTCTGAGAAACACCCACAGGCTAGCTCTTTAGAAATAACAAATAGGTGTAAACAAGGACATCTGCATGTCGTCCCTTAAGACCCCTCAGACAGCATGTAGGCAAAGGTGCAAGCTAGAATCCACAATTCAGATGAAGGACTGATGGCAGAGCACATATACCATGGAACTGCCTGACCTGTAACACAGCCAGGATTTTTTTCCAGAAAAAGGGTCAAGATATAAAAAGGGGAAATAAAGGCCTCTGGCCACCTCCTTCCTACCCCATCTCTGAACTGTTAATTCTGACAAGGGAAGTTTTGAACAAAAGGACTGAGGTCCCCAAAGCTACTTGGACAACCCAGAGAGACTTACAGAAAACTAGCAGATTTAACATTCCTGCTAACATTTTGGACTACATACTCTGATACAACTGTAATGTGTTTCATCTGCCTTAACCGTTTCATAACGCTCATTTCTTTTCTCAGTTAAGTCTTTAGTTAGTTTACTAAAGGATTGGCTACAACGTTGTTTTTGGTGTAAGGTCCTTAGCATCCCTTGACTTGGGGCTGGAAGAACCTAATGTGTGGTGATTTTCATCACAGAAGTCCAGTTTGTCCGAGTGGTAATACGGGCTGCTGGAGGGTCTGAAGGGACCGCTTGTGGCTCCATATTAAGCTAGTATAGTGATCCAGGAGCACACATTTGTTGCTGGTTTGTTAAATCTGATTATAGAACAAACACCAGTGTGGGAGTGTCTGCCCAGTTTTTGTTAGTCTGACCTGAAATTGGTTCTCTCAGCTGTGATCCACAACAAGTACAGTAATAAGGTTGACAGGTGTCCCGTTTTCAACCCTGCTCCCCACACCCCCTCTCACACCCCAATCCCTGCCCCATTCTTGAGCCCTCTCCCACACCCAAACTTCCTCCTGGAGCCTGCACCCTCTCCCACACCCAAACTCCCTGCCCCAGCCCTAAGCCCCCGCCAGCACCCAAACTCTTTCCTGGAGCCCGCTCCCCGGACCCTCTCCCACACTGAACCCCCCCGACCAAGCCTGGAGCCCCCTCCTGCACCCTGAACCCCTCATTTCTGGCCCTTAGCTCAGAGCCCATACCCCCTCCCACACTCCGAACCTGTTGGCTCCACCCCCCAGCCTGAAACCCCCTCCTGCACTCCAAATTCCTCATCCCCAGCCCCACCCCAGAACCTACACCCCAATCCCCTGCCCCAGCCCAGAGCCCGCACCCCCAGCTGGAACCCTCACCCCCTCCTGCACCACAACCCCGTCCCAGCCCCGTGAAAATGAGTGAGGGAAGGAGGGCAGGGAGAATGGACTGAGCAGGGGGAAGAGCCTCAGAGAAGGGGTGGGGCAGGGGTGAGGCAAGGGTATTTGGTTTCGTGAGATTAGAAAGTTGGCAACCCTATACAGTGACAGCTACCAATAGCTTTTGGTTCTTCATCACAAAATGCACAAAAATGTACCCCTCTTTCCTACTGTCATACTGCATCCTATCACCTTGCCTGGGATGGGTTTATGGAGCCCAAGCACAGCAGGCAACACTGTGGGTGAAATTCATCAGAGCACAAAGGGCCTGCATCCAGACCTATCCTGCATTTTGTGCAAATCTTTTTGTGTCAATGGGACTTTTGTGCCTGGAATGAGCTGCAGCACTGGAATCATAAAGTTTCAGGCCAAAAGGGGCCACCAGATCAACTAGCCTGTACTCTGACCTCCTTATATCACAGGCCACCAACTCCACCCAGCAACTGCACACTGGATCCAACTGAAATTAGACCAAAGTATTACAGCCCACAGGAGACTAGAGTTATGTGCCACATACAGAGAATGAGAGGGACCAAGGTGCACAAGTGCCTAAGGCCCCCAAAATGGCAGGGAAAAGATTCAGTGAGATATACCCAAATAATCCCAGCAAGTGACCAGCAGCCATGCACTGGAGATGAAACTGAAAAAACCCCAAGGTCACTGCCAATCTGATCTAGGGGAAAATTCCTTCCTGATTTAGCACATGGTGATCAGTTAAACCCTGGACATGTGAGCAAAAATGAGCCAGCCAACCCCCTGACAGAGAGAGAATGCTCAATGCCACTTCTGGACCTCCCCATCCAATGTCCCATCTCCAGCTGTGGCCATCTTTCATGTTTAAGAGGAAAGAGATACAAAACAAAAAAACCAGACGGTATTGGGGAAGGGGGTGGCCAGATGTAACCCTCAGGAGCTTTTAGGAACATAAAACTAGGCTCCAAGTAGTTCAAATTCCTAGCATCAAGGGTGGGCTTTTCATCAACGCCTAAGTGTCAACGACTCTGAAAGCATGAAAGCTGTGGCAAACAACGTATCAAGGTTAAAGAAGTCCCCCAATCTGCTCATTTCTGGATACCATACTAGCTAAACCATGATGAACCTTACACATTGCAATGACAGATGAAAGGTTTTCTTCTTTACATGGAAAAAAGAAAATTATTATTGCCCATCTCAAGCTTTGGCTGAATCCATCTGTGTGCCAAAGAATACTTTCATCCAATATTAAAACCACCTCAACTAAACAACTCCCTGAAAGTCCCATTGTTTTCCCTTATTGTCTTAACTGCCTCTTTCAACTGCATTTTATTTTAAATAAATTGCGAGTTGTGATTAAACTTTTTTCTGATAAGTGTTCCTTTGAAACCATATTCCTTGCACAGCATGGTTAGATCATAGAGATGTATGTGATTACACAGAAATACCCTAAAAGACTAGATCTGCATACAGCATTTTAATGCTAAATCAAATGGATACCACCAGATTAGAGCAGTGATTCGTGTTTCAACATATTACAGGAAAAATAAATGGAGTACATTAAAGGTTCTGCTCAGGCTAGCATGTATTAATCTAGAGATTAAAACAAACCTCTTATTTAAGATTAGGCTTAGGTTATTGATACTATCCTGGAATGGATCATGTGAACATTGACTACCATGTATATCCTTAAACCAAAAAAAGTCCCTTTGATTTCATAGGATTCTGAATGGAAGTAAGGAGATCTACAGTAGCAGCTGATTGCAGGATTAAGCCCCAAATTTGTGGGAAGATAGGAACAGACCAATGGTCTAGTTCAGTGGTTTTCAAACTTTTTTTCTGGTGACCCAGTTGAAGAAAATTGTTGATGCTCGTGACGCAACAGAGCTGAGGATGAGGGGTTTGGGAGGGGTTCAGGGATGGGGCAGAGGTAGGGGTGTGGGGGTGAAGGCTGAGGGGTGGGGCCATGAATGAGGGGTTCAGGGTATGGGAGGGGTCTCTGGGCTGGGGCAGGGGGTTGGGGTTGCAGGCCTGCAGCCACCGCCCTCTCCCCCCCAGCTCCCATTGGCCGGGATCCGATGCTCGAGGCAGAGGCAGTGCGCGGAGCCCTATGGCCCACCCATCTAAGAGCCGGACCTGCTGCTGGCCACTTCCAGGGCACAGCACAGTGTCAGAACAGGTGGGGTCTAGCCTACCTTAGCTGGGCAGCACCACCACAACCAAGTGCCTTACATTCTGCGAGCCAGTACTGGGTTGCGACCCACAGTTTGAAAACCACTGGTCTTGTTAGTCTGCTAGGTTGCCTCTGGTATCCTGATGTTCCAGAGGAAGGCATACAACTCCCAAAATATACCTGGTCAGTATAAAACAGTCATTATTTAAATTGCTAGAGCCAAGAGGAACAGCACAAAAGTCTCATTGCAGAAGACTACGCTTGTCAATATACACTATTTAACTTTTGTAAAGCAATCACAAACAATACAGAGGACGAGGGGGAAATTCATTTCACAGCTGGCAAGCTTCTGAATATTTTCAGCCAGGGAAATTTAGAAAAGTAATTTTTGTACTTTTAATATCTTTATCCACAGGCTGGAGTCCAGAGAGCTGGGACTTTTGGGGGCAGGGACAACAGGAGAGGAGAGTGCCATAAGTTTAGAGACACTGTGTCATGTTGTGCAGATTGGACAGGAGGAAGTTATTAAAAGGTATCAAAAGACAAATGAAATCAATCTGTACTGTTTGGTTTGCTGATTGACACTATGCTTTGAGCAGATGTGATCATATCTGGAGCTGACCATGATGATATAAATATTATTCCTAGTTTGAGAGTATAACTGACTCATAACATCCATAGGTATAAGTGATTTGAACATTTCCTTCCAATATGATTTATCATGCACTTGTCAACATCAACATTTCTCTGTCTTCATCTTGGACTTTTACCTTTACAAATCTACTCATATGATTTTGAGATTCCAACATCTTTGCACCTGGTAGAAAAGTTATCTTATGGTCCTCGTTGCCATCACATCTAATTGTCGATATTCCTGATGATGAGAGGATCTTTTACAACCATCACCTTTATTATACAGCAAACTGGGTTCCATTCTATTGTAAAGATTACCTTGGTGGGTGAGGAATCCGCCTCCCCCTTCTTCCACTAGGAAGTGGGTCTTTAGGGACAACTGTATGTCAGTGTTCTTTCTGTCAACCATGACAGTGGCTTCCATAACTGAAGGAAGGATGCTGCCATTTCTGAGGTAAGGTTTCTCTGGGGTACATTAGATGAAACAATGGTAGATTGTATTTTTAAATCTTTCTCTGTCTTGCTCATCCTCCCCTTTAGTGTCCCATGCTTCAAGGAAGTGTATTTGCACTCCCGGAGGCAGAAAGTGGAAGCACAGTTCAACTGACAGAGCACAGGACTGGAAACCTGCCACTCCCTGAGTTCTAATCCTTGTTCTACCACTGACTTGCTGTGTGGTCTTGGACTAGTCACCTATTCTTCAACTGCACTCTAAGGACCAAAAATCCCCAGCCTTGCTACAAGTTCTCTGTGACGCTCCAGTTTCTTTTCAAGACCTTTGGGGTGCATTATGTTAGTGACTGCAAGGGCCTTGAAGACAACTTCCTGCACATGGAAGGCTGCTGATCTGCACCCTTATAATTTGTGTCACAGTCGTGCCTACAGGCCTCAACCAATATTGGGCTCCATTCTATAGGTAAACAACAGGAAGCAAGAGAATCTCTGCTCCAAAGAGTTTACAATTTAAACAGACAAGATTGACAACTGGGGGCGGGAGGCACAGAGAAGCAAAGTGACTTGCCCCAAGTCACACAGCAGGAGACCCAGGAACGAAAACCACATCTTATTGCTAGCCTACTATCATATCCATTTGACCATATCACAAGGACCAATTTTCCTGCAACATATATTCTGCCATAGGCTGCCTCCAAGAAGGGTTAGGTAATGGAGTGGCTGCAGGTCAGTACAGTGCTCACTGGCAGGCTTTTTAAGTTGCAAAGGAGAAGATCTGACACTCGCTCTTTATCTTTCACTCAGAACAAATTCTTTTTTTATATTGACTCACTCTATTTCCATCTCAACCTTTTCTCTCGTGCACATACATCTTCTCACTGCTCTGCCAACTTTTTATACCTTTTTTCACTACAATCACTCAGTTCCCTCACAATCAGTCTCATCAAGGATTGGCTTCTGTTCCTACATTTACAGCTCTTAATCAGTCACTCCAATTTTACTCAGCAGTGGTAACGTTTTCATAATTCTCATTTCAAAATAGCTAGTCAGAAAGAAACTTGAAAAATAAAATGCTTACTTACTGATTCCCACTCAGCCAAACTCCTTTTTAGCAGGGAGTCACCCTGTGTATGTTTTTGATGCTGGCCTCTCAGCTTTAGAAGTAATTGCAAATGATGCTTTAAGTATTTGCAGCATGCACAGTTAAAAAAATAAAGCGGTCAATTTCAACCACTAAGACATTAAGCTTTGATGTACTTACAGGTAGTCAAACACTATTTAGATATTCAAGAGTAAAGTGTACAGTGACATCTAGCTTGCAGGCAAAAAGCTTCTGGTACTTTCATTAAGGAAATGGTCTTAGTCTTCTATAGTGAATTCTTTTTACAGGACAACTGGGACTATGCAGCCTCATTAACATATTTATAGAATCCCTAGAGGATTATACTCCCCCATTTAAAAAATAATTGGACTCAATGGTGGGAAAAGGACCCTAAGGGAGAATGTATTTCAGTTTAGAAGTTGTTTCTTTAGCTCCCTAGAGATTTACTGAAATACTGCTAGCCTACTGTTTCCTGGCTCCCAGCATTGTCCCGTCATTCATAAAAAGGGCAAGCATAAATGGACTTTGGTATGTCTCTCTCCCTTCACCACCCCTCGGCAAATGCTTAGATCCTCTTGCTTAATGGGGGTCTGGTGACTCCCAACTAGAATAGTTGTCCTGAAATGAAATACTTCTTCAAAGCAGTGCCAGACTCCATCATATCCTCAGTAGTGTTCTCAAGACTCACAGGTCATAGCAAGGCACAAGTAGGATACACAGCTTTCACGCATTTTCTGACACCATAATCCTCAAATCTTTTTCAGAGTCACTGCTTCCCAGGATAGGGTCTCCCCATGGGTGACGCGTGAACACCCCATTCGGGGAAGCTCACCCTGGGCCTCTGCCCTGCTCCTTCCACCCAAGGCCCCGACCCTCCCCTGCTGGAGCCCTGAGCTCCCCACCGCGGCTGGAGGAGCCCTGCCCCAGCCAGCCCAAGTCCCAGCTGGACAGGCATCCCAGGCCCAGAGCGCTCGGTGTGACTGGGGCAAGTGTTGGGGCCACCAAGTCCTGGGCAGGTGGCAGGCTCACCCTAGCCCCAGCCCCCACCCACTTGAGGCAAGAGGCTGAGTAAGGGTGGCAAGAAGAACAGGGACACCATGGGGGAAGAGCAGGATGCAGAAGAGGGCCTTGGGGCGGAGCATGGGCAGGGTCACGCCTGGCTACTCTCTGCCCACGAGTTTCCTATCCTGTAAATTTGGCCTACATACTTTATTCCTATATGTTAAAGTTAAAAATTACTTAGATAAATAGATATCTTCAGGTCAGCAGGGCCTGATGAAATACATCCTAAAATACTCTAACTGAGGAGATACCTGAATCATTAGCGATTATCTTCAAATACTCATGGGAGATGGGAGAGATTCCAGAGGACTGAAGAGGGAAAATATAGTGCCAATCTAGAAAAAAGGAATAAGGACAATCCAGGAAATTACAGACCAGTCACCTTAACTTCAGTACTCAGAAAGATAATGGAGCAAATAATCAAGCAATCAATTTGCAAATACCTAGAAGATAATAAGGTGGTAAGTAACAGTCTGCATGGATTTGTCAAAAACAAATCATGTCAAACCAACCTAATAGCTTTCTTGGACAGGATAACACACCTTGTCGATAAGGGGGAAGTGGTAGATGTGATATACCCTGACTTTAGTAAGGCTTTTGATACTGTCTTGCATGACTTTCTCATACACAATTTAGGGAAAAATAGACTAGATGGAGCTCCTGCAGGGTGCGTGTATAAATGCTTGGAAAACTGTTCCCAGAGAGAAGTAATCTAGAATTGAGTGGGGGCCTGCAGGGACCAGATCTGGGTCTAGTTCTGTTGAATATCTTCATCAATGATTTAGATAAATGGCACAGATTTAGATAAATGGCACACTGATAAAGTTTGCAGATGATGCCAAGCTGGGAGGTGTTACTAGTGCTTTGGAGGACAGGACTAAAATTCAAAATGATCTGGACAAACTGGAGAAATGATCTGAAGTAAATAGGATGAAATTCAATAAGGAAAAATGCAAAGTACTCCACTTAGGAAGGAACAGTCAGTTGCACACGTACAAAATGGAAAATGACTGTCTAGGAAGGAGTACTGGGGAAATGGACCTAGGGGTTATAGTGTATCACAAGCTAAATATAAGTCAACAGTATAACACTGTTGCAAAAAAGCGAACATCATTCTGGGACGTATCAGCAGGAGTACTGTAAGTACTGTAATTATTTCGTTCTACTCTCCACTGATAAGGCTTCAAGTGGAGTATCGTGTCCAATTCTGAGTGCCACATTTCAGGAAAGATGCAGATAAACTGGAGAAAGTCCAGAGAAGAGCAACAAAAATGATTAAAGGTCTAGAAAACATGACCTATGAGGGAAGATTGAAAAATTGGGTTTGTTTAGCCTGGAGAACAGAAGACTGAGGGGGGAAATGGTAACAGTTTTCAAGTACATAAAATACTGTTACAGGGAGGATGGTGAAACATTGTTCTCATTAACCTCTGAGGAAACGACAAGAAGAAATGGGCTTAAATTGCAGCAAGGGAAGTTTAGGTTGGACATTAGGAAAATCTCCTTAACTGTAAGGGCAGTTAAGCACTGGAACAAATTGCTTAGAGAGGCTGTGAATCTCCATCACTGGAGGTTTTTGAGAACAGGTTAGACAAACTCCTGTCAGGAATGGTCTAGTTATTACTCAGTCCTGCCTTGAGTGCAGGAAACTGGACTACATGACCCATTGCGGTCCCTTCCAGTCCTGCCCCTCTCTGATTCTATGCACACATTTACATTTATCCATATTAAAATGTGTATTGTTTCCTTGCACTCGGTTTACCAAGCAATCCAGCTCACTCCGAATCAGTGACCTATCCTCTTGATTATTTACCACTCCCTTAATTTTTACATCATCTGCAGACTTCATCAGAGATGATTTTATATTTTCTTCCAGGTCCTTGATAAAGATATTAAACAGTATAGGGCCAAGAAGTGATCCCTGTGGGACCCCGTTGGAAACAGACCCACTTGATGATTCCCACTTCAGAATTACAGTTTGAGACCTAGCAGTTAGCCAGCTTCTAATCTATTTAATGTATGCCATGTTAATTTCATATTGTTCTAGCTTTTTAACCAAAATATCATGCGAGACCAAGTCAGACGCCTCACAAAATTGAGAATCAAGTTAGTTTGACAGGATCTGTTTTCCATAAACCCATGTTGATTAATTACATTACCTTCCTTTCATTAATCAAGTCCCAAATCAGCCATTCCATTATCTTGCCTGGGATCGAAGTCAGACCGCCAGGACTATAAATTACCCTGGTCATCCTATTATCCTTTTTAAATACTGGCATAACATGGACTTTCTTCCAGCTTTCTGGAACTTCCCCAATATTCCAAGACTTACTGAATAATCAACACTCACGGCCCAGTAAGCTCATCAGCGAGGTCTTTTAAAACTCTGGGATGCAAGTTATCTGGACCTGCTGATTTTAAAATGTCTAACTTTAGTAGCTTCTGTTGAACAACCTCCTGAGATACTAATGAAATGGTAAGAGTGTTATCATCATCATTAGCTATGACTGCCTCATCTGTTATCCCCCCAAATTCAGAATATTTATGCATCACTTCAAGCTTTTCTACATTATTATTTATAAACTTACCATTTCCATCTAGTAGTGGACCAATACAATTGTTAGGATTCTTCTTGCTCTTAATATACTTAAAATACTTATACTCCTTATTGTCCTTAAATCTACAGGCTATCGATTTTTCCTGCTGTCACTTTCTTCCATTATCATTTTTCTTCAATGCCTTTCTTCTGATTTATATTTATTACCATCAGCTTCCGTTTTCTTCTATTTATTATACATATATTTTAATTTTTTTATAACTATTTTCACTTCCCCTCTAAACCAGGTCATTTTTTTTAACAATATGGCTGTCTTCCTTGATTGTGGCTTTTTGAGCATCTAGTAAAGTGTTCTTAAACAATTCCCAATTATCATTCATATTTTTCTGATTACATTCTTTCTCCCAGTTGACTTGGCTCATAATTGTTTTCAGCTTTGTGAAATTCACTCCTTTAAGGCACCTAATATATGGACTTTATTCACCTAAGCTACTGTTAATTTTTAGTTCTGTGATCAATTCTCCTCTTTATTAGTCTAAGTTACAGCTGCCTCCAAGAGCTGCCCTGTGGCTGCATGCAGTACTGCCAGGAATCTCCCTATCCGTGCCTGCTGCAAACCTGCCCCCCAACTCCCCTACAGGGGATGGTTAATGAAATGTGTATTTGAGATACACCCCCACACTTAATTTACCTAAAAAGTGTGTGGATCCATGCGTGCAAGAGAGACAGATTGGGGGGAAGGTCTTTAGGTCTGTCCCAATTCCTACTGCAGAAGCAAAGCTCAGTTACTTGTTTCCTTGAACCGTAAATCAGCTTATATCACAGTTCACATTTTCAAGGTTACCTTTGCAAGGAAGAGGGCCAGAAACTTCCTTTGTAAACAAGTTAATAAATAAAAGAAAGCAAGCTGAGATTCTCCTTTGTATTTATAGCTCTCCAAGTAGGGTGCACATGCCACAACTACGGGTTTCATGAGACCAACTGCTGAGGCAATTTAAAAAAAAAGGCAATATAAACTCATACAGCCTTCCTGACAGCAGGTTTCCCTGTCTCCTTTGATAATTCCTTAGTCATTGGTCTCTTGTAATTATTTGTATAGGAGGAAGTGTTGCAATGTTTTCTATGAAATTTCACAAAGTTAAAAAGATATCCCTGCGTGTAGATACCCTCCCACCTCTTCCCAGTCAACCCACCACCCACAGACAGATTTCAGTTTAGAACTTGTACAGATAAATGAAAGCATGATGGAAGATTATTTCAAAGGCAAGCCCTTTTTGGGTGCTTCAGCATAGAATGGTTAATTTCACCAAATGTGGGCTACACATTAAGAACCCTATTCTACATTCTTTACTCAAGCGAATGTCCTTTAACTTCAGTTAACAGACCAAGGATAGCAGGATTAGGCCTTAACACAGAATCAATGTAGAACTGACTAATCGGCATGTTGAATCAGCTCATTAGAGACTGCATGCTGTCCTAGTACATTAACAAAGCAGGTGCTCCTTATGAGGGAACAAGATAAACTCCTATGGGAATGAGGCTTCTAACTCCTACTTATGCCACTGAAAAGTGCCCCACTCTTGTAAAAGACAAGTAGATTTTCCATGAAAATTTTCATAGCATTTCTCAGTTTCTTAATTAGATGAAAGATTTAATTTCAGTTTTCAAAACCAAAATAAAATTGTTTTTTAGTTTCTCCTCCCCCACCCCCCTTTGCAGTGGACAAAAGGAAGAGTAAGGAAAAGAAATCTTTGTCTTTATTTTTTAAAGTTTTTTTCCTACTTTTCATTTCCTTTTCCATTCCCTCCCAGCCCCCCCAATTTTCCAGGGGAATAATTTCTGATGCTTTAAATAAAGACCCCCGTCCCAAGTGTATAAATAAATAATAATAAAACAATTTTAAAAATGAAAATGTAGCTAACATTTACTGCAGACAGAGTTGAGCAAAAATATTGTCATAGATTCCTGTTTGGAAACATTACTTTTTGACTGAAGGTAAGAAAACAGCAAGAACTGAGCCTACATGGTTACCACCAGCTCAGGGCTTGTTGGTGTAAGTTTGCTGATGGACGCTGCACAGACAGACAGTCAGAAAGGTAGAGAGCAAGCAAGAGGAGAAAGCAGATGCCTATGGGTTTCATGGAGTCTGTGTGAGGGGGAAAGAAGTGCTTGAGAGGGGATTGAGGAGTAAGCGATGCCCCACTGCTCCCTGCATTGGAGAGTGGAGCAGTTAGCTAGGGAGAGGCAGATTAGTGACTTGGAATTTTAGCAAACATTAAAACTACAGGCATTTAATAACACTGTTACGATATACATTTAAAGCACTTTATACATCAGCTAAAAGAGTGAACAAACAAACAGAAAATTATTTCCTGCAGCATGAAGTGTGTCCTATGACTCGGAGGAGGAGAAATGAGCATGTAGTGTAGGAGGTTGATTGAGATCACCTGCAGGAGTAGAGAGTAACATCCCTCTAAGGGAAGGAAAGTAAGTTAAGAGGTGAGAGGACTGAAAACAACAGTATGGTTTTCATCTCTCCTATTCAAGTGTAAAAGGCCATCTCCCTCAGAGGAAGTTCCCGCATCCAAGGCCCAATTTCCCCCTTTTCAACAAGACTAGAAGTAGAGTTATGGTTCTGGAGGTCTTCACCCAAGGAGAGAAGTGGGTGCTATTCTGCATATAGGTCATCCTGTGTGCGGAGTCCTGCAGCTTGTGTGCTCTTCTGCCACTGCTCCCTCAGGGAGGGCTCTGTGCGTGCTGATGGTGAGACGGAGCAAGGTCTCCAGTTCATCCCACAGGTGTTTCAGAGTGCTGGGATGACCACCCTGCTCTCATCAGCACCTCAACTAGCATACCTTCCCCACAGGTAATCAGGTGTAAAGGTCCGGGCCCTTGCAACCTCAGTGCAGTGGGCTCACCCACATAATGAGTGGGACCTCTTCCCTCTTCATCTCTCTCTCTCTCTCTGCACTGTTGCCTAAGAAATTAAAATCTGCCTACTACACATTTCCAACCTCAACAAAACTTTCTAATAACATCCACGGACAAACCAACTGACCTGTGTGTATATAAAATCTCCTCACTGTACTTTCCACTTTATGCATCCGATGAAGTGAGCTGTAGCTCATGAAAGCTAATGCTCAAATAAATTGGTTAGTCTCTAAGGTGCCACAAGTACTCCTTTTCTTTTTGCGAATACAGACTAACACGGCTGCTACTCTGCAACCGACCTTGTTTCATATGAGCATGAATGAATACAGAGCAAGTTGCAAACAAGTGAATCCATGTTCAGGTTCCAATTCACCAAATACTTTTCCCCAGGACTCACCCAGCTATGGACCTGAATATAGCAGAGCACAAAAGAAACCATGCTCTCTCATCGCCCTAGAACATGGTGGTGCTGAACAGGGAACACATTGTCAAGTTTATAGGAAGGGACTCACAAAATAATTTAGAATTCATGGAAACTGACATTTAAGTTATCTACCAGTACAACATTGTGGCTAAAGGGATTAACACAGTCCTTTGATACATGAACAGGAGAATCTTGAGTAGGTGAGTAGGGGTAGGAGAGGTTGTTTTAGAGACCATTACTGGATACTGTCCAGTTCTGTTGTTCACACATAGAAAAGGATGTTAAAAATTGGGAAAGGTTCAGAAAAGAGACACAAGAATAATCTGGAGAAATGGAAAACCAACCACACAGTGGACAAATTTAAGAAGCTTATTTACCTTATCTAAGATAAAGTTAAGAGGTGACTTGATCATGGTCTATAAGTATATACATATTGCAAGAAATCATATAGTAGATGGCTCTTTAATCTAGTAGACAAAGGTACAATGAGATCCAAGGACTGCAAGCTGAAGTGAAGGAAATTCAGATTAGAAACAATGCTCAAATTTCTACCACAGAGTAGTTAACCATTGGAATAATTTACAGTAGAACCTCAATTACAAACACCTCGGGAATGGAGGTTGTTCGCGACTCTGAACAAAACATTATGGTTGTTCTTTCAAAAGTCTACAACTGAACATTGACTTAATACTGCTTTGAATCTTTGTGTGTGTGTGTGTGTGTGTGTGTGCGCGTGTGTGCGTGCGCGGCCTGAGTAGATACTTCTGATTCCAAATGAGGTATGTGGTTGACTGGTCAGTTTGTAACTCTGATGTTCACAACTCTGAGGTTCTATTGTACCAATGGACGTGGTGGATTCTCCTTCACCAGAAGTCTTTAAATTAAGATCGGCTATCTTTCTAAAAGATGATGTAGTGTCAACCAAAAGTTATGGGCTTGATGCAGGAAATTACTGGGTGAAATTCCATCGCTTGTGTTATGAAGGTCAGATAGGAGATCATAATGGGCCCTTCTGGCTAAAAATATCAAAATTTCAGCACACCATATGAAGATTTAACTGTATGTTTGATACGAAAATTAAAGTGCATCACATTCCTCACTACTTTTTTCAGTGTATTACAGCTCACCCAGATCTGAATTTAGGGGCCCAAATACAACTCCCCTTTGAAATTAACCACAAGGGGCCAGATCCTCAGCAGGCACAAATCAGCATAGCTCCTTTAATGAGGAACTTTCCCAAATCTTTGCAAGCCTTGTGGCATACATCCTTTTTCAGAAGAGCAAACAAACCTGAGTTTGTTATTATTCCCTTCTCTGTTAAAACTCAATGCTGTTTGTTCAGATGTATCAGGGGGGAAAAAAACATTTAACAGATCTGAGAGTCTGGTTAAGTAGTAGTCTCATACAGCAAAGTACCATATTAGCTATTTTTTCTTTTAGTTCAAGGAATAGCATATAAAATGTGAATGGTCTGTGGCAGGAAAAAATAGCAAGGGGGATATCCACCGCTAAGCATAAAATTCATGAGCAAGCAACCATTTAGGGTATGTTTTACTCTAGTATCAGTCCATCCAGGCTAAAAATATCATCACCATCCATGTCATAGAATCATAGAATCATAGAATATCAGGGTTGGAAGGGACCTCAGGAGGTCATCTAGTCCAACCCCCTGCTCAAAGCAGGACCCATCCCCGACTAAATCATCCCAGCCAAGGCTTTGTCAAACCTGACCTTAAAAACTTCTAGGGAAGGAGATTCCACCACCTCCCTAGGTAACGCATTCCAGTGTTTCACCACCCTCCTAGTGAAAAAGTTTTTCCTAATATCCAACCTAAACCTCCCCCACTGCAATGTGAGACCATTACTCCTTGTTCTGTCATCAGCTACCACTGAGAACAGTCTAGAGCCATCCTCTTTGGAACCCCTTTTCAGGTAGTTGAAAGCAGCTATCAAATCCCCCCTCATTCTTCTCTTCCGCAGACTAAACATCCCCAGTTCCCTCAGCCTCTCCTTATAACTCATGTGTTCCAGACCCCTAATCATTTTTGTTGCCCTCCGCTGGACTCTTTCCAATTTTTCCACATCCTTCTTGTAGTGTGGGGCCCAAAACTGGACACAGTACTCCAGATGAGGCCTCACCAATGTCGAATAGAGGGGAACAATCACATCCCTCGATCTGCTGGCAGTGCCCCTACTTATACATCCCAAAATGCCATTGGCCTTCTTGGCAACAAGGGCACACTGTTGACTCCTATCCAGCTTCTCATCCACTGTAACCCCTAGGTCCTTTTCTGCAGAACTGCTGCCTAGCCATTCGGTCCCTAGTCTGTAAAGGTGCATTGGATTCTTCCATCCTAAGTGCAGGACTCTGCACTTGTCCTTGTTGAACCTCATCAGATTTCTTTTGGCCCAATCCTCCAATTTGTCTAGGTCCCTCGGTATCCTATCCCTACCCTCCAGCGTATGTACTACTCCTCCCAGTTTGGTGTCATCTGCAAACTTGCTGAGGGTGCAATCCACACCATCCTCCAGACCATTTATGAAGATATTGAACAAAACCAGCCCCAGGACCGACCCCTGGGGCACTCCACTTGATACCAGCTGCCAACTAGACATGGAGCCATTGATCACTACCCGTTGAGCCCGACAATCTAGCCAGCTTTCTATCCACCTTATAGTCCATTCATCCAGCCCATACTTCTTTAACTTGCTGGCAAGAATACTGTGGGAGACCATGTCAAAAGCTTTGCTAAAGTCAAGGAACAACACGTCCACTGCTTTCCCTTCATCCACAGAGCCAGTTATCTTGTCATAGAAGGCAATTAGATTAGTCAGGCATGACTTGCCCTTGGTGAATCCATGCTGACTGTTCCTGATCACTTTCCTCTCCTCTAAATGCTTCAGGATTGATTACTTGAGGACCTGCTCCATGATTTTTCCAGGGACTGAGAGGAGGCTGACTGGCCTGTAGTTCCCAGGATCCTCCTTCTTCCCTTTTTTAAAGATGGGCACTACATTAGCCTTTTCCCAGTCATCTGGGACCTCCCCCGATCGCCATGAGTTTTCAAAGATAATGGTCATACTTCTTGGGGCAAACAGCAGTGCTTGAGTTTTGAGCTTATACCTTCGAGAGTAGCATTAAGCGATGATGACCCAAAGTGGCTTTGTTCTGCTAAGCATGAGAAATGGCATCTCCGCAATCCTAGTGCCTTCCTATTATAATTCTTGCTCAGAACCCTGATGCTACCCACTGACAAGACAGCCTTGAATGGCAGTATGTCATGTGAGAGGCTTTAAAAACAAAATTCTATATTGATCTGTTACTATCCTCCCTTCTTCACACAGATACACATAAAACCCTATTTATGATATGACCCAGGATGACTTAGCCTTTGTACTCTGAAAAATATCAAATCAAAGACATCCCCTTAGCCCTGAGCTGCTATTTGTATGATTTCCTTTCATGAATAGCAACAGTCCTTATTAGTGTTTGTACTAGTACTACTTGTACCACTATGGAGAGAAATTTCCCATTAAATACATTGCTTCTGATTATATGGTTTCCTCACAAAACCTCCTTTCTTGCCAATTACTGGATCTATTGTTGTAAAGGGATATTTTGCAACCATGGATTATGCATCCCATTTCACCTCTATTACAGACAGTACAGTCCTTTCCTAATCCAAGGCTGTCTTGGATGTATATTTTTAGCTTCACTATGGACTTTATTTAATTAGGCCTCTTTCCTTTTCTATCACTGTAACATATTCTATTAAATCTTTAAGTGACCCCAAAGTATATAACTCATGTTGCTCCCTACTACAATGCAATACCGATATTATGCTGTGGACTACAGTACCGTGGGCACTTTTAAGAGCTAGATATTTGATTGCCACAGTAACTTTAAACAAACATATTTTGCATTCTGAATAAAGAGAATATGGCAAATACTCTTATAAACTGACCTCTACTTTTTTTTTTTACGCACAATGCACAATTTCAAATAGATAAATGATTTTTTAAAATAAAAATAGATAAAATATGTAAGCAGTGTCAGGATGAGCTCCACCCTGACATCTGGTGGTGAGGTGTGGCAAGTTGTGGAAAAGAACTTCAGGGGCTGATCTCATTTGCATAGGCACACCCACCCCACCTAGAATGAGGCCATAGCTGCCGAAATGGTCACTTTGGCTGCTGTGAGATCCCCAGTGTCTCTGTTATTGGGGCAGGAAGAATAAATTGTTATTACCCTGATTATGGGAACTGTGCTTGGAACTGCACGTGGCCTTTTGTGATGATGGAGGGACTCACCATCAACTAAGTGGCACTCGCTAGGCAAGGGTCATGGGTTCCAAAACTCAGTGAATTGAGAGAGGCTGGGGATAAGTATTAATACTTGGTGGTATGGGTCCCTTGGTGAGGGCCTTACATGCTAAAATTGCACTTCCTCCTCTCTCCACTGTGGAATATCAGAGCTAATTTTGATTTCATTAGGAGTCTAGTTACAGGCTGCTGAGCTCACTTTGGGCTAACAGTGCACCAGCACTGAGGCTCCCCTACTACAAGCTGAAATCACTGAGTGTTGTGTTAAGTAGTGGGGGAGCCTGAAGATATATTGTGGAGCAGTTTGCGGGATGGCTGGAGTGCCTTGTGGACAGGCTGGTGGAGCAGTTCGTAGGACGGCGGGAGCTGCTGGTGGGACGCGGAGCAGTTTGTGGACCGGCTGGTGGAGCAGTTTGTGGGACGGCGGGAGCTGTTGGTGGGAGGCGGAGCGGAGCGGAGCTGAGCGAAGGAGTTTGTGGGGCGGCTGGCGGAGCGAAGCGAAGGCCTATGGAGCTGTGGGGCGGTCAGCTTCAGATCACGTAAGGTGCCTCTTACCCGTACCCCATCTCCACCCAGGTTGGGAGGTAAAGCTCCGCAGATAAACTTTCAAACTCTGGGGCTGCCCTGACCAGGGACAGAGACTTTTGGGGCATTGGACTTTTGGGACTTTGGGTGATTTGGGGTTGCTGGACTCAAGAACCAAAGGGAAAGGACATGCCCCAATTTGCTTGGGGTGGGTTTTTTTTGCTCATGGGTTGTGTTATGAATCCTGTTGGAGGTGTTTCCCCAACATAATGCCACATTGTTTCTCTCTGTTATTAAAAGGCTTTTTGCTACACTCAGACTACGTGCTTGCGAGAGGGGAAGTATTGCCTCTTGGAGGTGCCCAGCGGGGGTGGTATATATTTGTCCCAGGTCACTGGGTGGGGGCTCGAGCTGGTTTGATTGTGTTATGGGAATGGATCCCCTAGATATTGAACCCGGCCCTTGTTGCTGCCAACTCTGACGGGCAGAAGGGTTACAAATATATTCTCATTTTTGGTAGAATCACATGTTCTCTGATTGACTTCCAGTGGAGCTGCAGGTGCTTAGAACCTCTGAAAATTATGCTTGGTATTTTGGTGGGCTTAAGTTAAATTTGAGATTTACACACCCTCTTAACATGGATAATAGTTTTATTTTTTTGATGCTAGTTCAAATCCCTTGTAAAAAAAATGAGGTTTGCAGAGTTAAGGATGACAACTGGCCAATAATGAACCCAAGTAGGAGCTAACAAGTTTTCACATTTTTATCCATTAGATTGCAACCTCGATAAAAAGAAAAGATGGTAGGCATGGCTGGATTAAATGAGATTGTATGTAAAGCCAGTGAAAGAGGGATTCGATGCATTAAAAGTGGATTTTCTATGACTCTTAGTGTATCTCCACACTGCAATTGAAGCAGGTGATTGTAGCATGTGTAGACGTAGCCAAGACAGCTTTAATCTAGTTAACTCCTGTGCAGTGAAGCCCCAACAGCATGAGCTTCCTAAAGGTGCAAGCCCACCAGGGACCCTGAGTGATTACTTGGGTGGGTACTTCACTGCTATTGGTACATGAGCTAGCTAGATTAACACTAGCTTGGGTATGTCTCCATGTGCTGACATCACACACCCCAACTGCAGTGAAAACATACCATCTATGTCTCTGTAAGAAAGCCACTGCAGTCTGAAATTCATCTCCAGGAAATTTTTAAAGGCAAGATTTTTAGATTGTTTGTATAAGCTTCAAACTCTTCTGCAAGGAAGCCTTCCATGCAAAGAATAAGGATTCCTGCAGCACCTTAATGTATGTACTGAGTCTGACCACTGCTGTGCCTGGGGATAGGTTGGCCTCGGGATGCCGTTGACAGAGTTCTCTATTACCAGGAAGAGACGTAGGCTAGATTTCTATGTGCATTTTCTCAGTCACTGAGCCAGTAAGGGCAAAACCAAGTAGTTCACTTGATCCTTGTGGAAGGAAATTGGGAGACCAAGTAGGGAACATGCTATAGATAGGGTCCTACCAAATTCATGTCTATTTTGGTAAATTTCACTATCATAGGATTTAAAAATGTTTCCATTTCATGATTTCAGATATTTAAATCTGAAATTTCACAGTGTTGTAACCGTGGGGGTCCCGATCCAAAAGTAGGTCCCATCCCTCCCCAGCCCAGCTGGGACTAGTAGCTGGAGCCTGGCACAAGGTAGGATCCCCTGGCAGGGACATCCCGACCCTCGCCCCTCCTCGGGTGCTAAAGGGGCCTAGGGCTGGCTGTGACCATGGTGCCCCCCCACCACATCACCCACCCATAAAGCCAACCCTGGCCCCTACAAAAAGCGATACCCCCCCGGCCCCCATACCATGCGATCCTTACTTCTGGCACTGCCTTCAGAGCTGGGTGCACAGCCAGCAGCCGCCATACTATATTCTCCAGCCGCGCAACTCTGAAGGCAGTTACAAAGGAAGGGTGGAAATACCTCCACCCCCTACAACAGCCAGATTTCAGGGTAGAGAACAGATTTCATGGTCCTTGATGCGTTCTTCATGGCCGTGAATTTGGTAGGGCCCTGGCTACAGAGCAAGTCTTCCAGTGATTCCACATTTCCTGTACAGTTTTGAGGCAGACTTTGGTTCACTATGGCACACTTCCTGCTGGGGCAAAAAAATAAAGAAGTGCAGGTCTGGGCATTTGCAGGCTGCAGCTACACAGAATAGTAGGTTTTGTTACCCCATTATTGTATGTGGCTACTGTTCATAATAAAGGGTTTATCTTGACAGCACTCTGCTCATCAGTAAGATACTATAGGGAAGAATTCTCCTTTCTGAAGTTGGTTCACAAAAGTTCCATGAACAAATCCTTCCTATCGATCCATTTCTACCATGATGCCTACACAAAACTAGCTGACAGACAATGGTAAGGTTGATAGGACACTGAGGTTAATTCATCGGGGGACGGAAGGGGGTGGGGAAGAGAACTACAATTAATATATTTTATTGTGAAGACATAGCCAATCATCACCTTCACCACTTCACACGTATGTTGTACCCTTTATTTGCCTGGTGTTTTTACACTGGAAGCTCTTCTGCCAGGGACTATGTCTTATTTTAAGGTTTGCCCTCTGCCTAGCACATTTTAGGTGTTATCAGAAACAAAATAGCCGCTTTAGCCATGATACGTATATTAGAAACATCTCTAGTAGAAATTGTAAAACCAGGACCCTATATGTATGTTGCAGGAGGAAAAGGATTAAGACAGGGTAGTCAATAGGCAGACTGCTGGCCAAATCCGGACCAGTAGATGCTTTTGAACAGACCTACCCCCAATTTTTTATTTACTTATCTTTATTATTTTCTCTGGAGTCTGGACCTTGATTATACCTTGACCAAGAAATCTGGACCTTGACAAAACAAAAATTGGACTACCCCTGCGTTAAGACAACCATGGAGCATCATATGAAATGATCTTTGCCACAAAATAATCATCTGCAACCTGCTGTTACCAGGATTAGAAGACAATGGGCAAAAAGTCCATTGCAAGTGGCATGAAAGTGGCATGGATTTGTGTAGGACAGAAGTTGAGTAATGCATACAATATGAAAAAGAAACCTTGAGTACAAATAAAAAACAAAAACACAATCATTTGATGACTACTCGATGGGAACAAGTGACAGGTGACTTGTGCTACTTAATTTTCCGTAACTGAGGCGTGGGTAGCGGTGAAAGTAGATTGAAACAGAAAGGGGAATGCTCACTGCACATCGAAAGTGGGAGACATGGGGAGCACTACTTAGCCAAGCCGGGGAGGAGTGAGTAAGCTCCTCTCTGCCTTTATTTCAGCCTCTGGACATGGAGAAATCATGGCACTGGACCACAGGAATTGTCAAACTGGATCAGACCTGAGGACCATCTAGCCCAGTGTCCAATCTCTGACAAGATGCAGGAACAACAGGCAGATGAGGGATAATCTGCCTCCATATTAGGTCTCATCCAGATCTCTAATAGTTAGAGATTGGCTTAAACCCTGAAGCATGCAGTTTAATATCCCTTCCAAAATTTTCATCATCATTAATTATAACGCAGGATATTCTTGATAGCCATATAAATATCCAGAATCAGAGGGGTAGCCCTGTTAGTCTGAATCTGTAAAAGCGGCAAAGAGTCCTGTGGCACCTTATAGTGTAACAGACGTATTGGAGCATAAGCTTTCGTGGGTGAATACCCTCTTCGTCAGATGCATGTAGTGGAAATTCCCAGAGGCCGGTATAAATATGCAAGCAAGAATCAGACTATGGATAATGAGGTCAGTTCAATCAGGGAGGATGAGGCCCTCTTCTAGCAGTTGAGGTGTGAACACCAAGGGAGGAGAAACTGCTTTTGTAGTTGGCTAGCCATTCACAGTCTGTGTTTAATCCTGAGCTGATAGTGTCAAATTTGCAAATGAACTGAAGCTCAGCAGTTTCTCCTTGAAGTATGGTTCTGAAGTATTTTGCTACCTTTAAGTCTGCTATTGTGTGTCCAGCGAGGTTGAAGTGTTCTCCCATAGGTTTTTGTATATTGCCATTCCTAATATCTGATTTGTGTCCATTTATCCTTTTACGCATGGACTGTCCAGTTTGGCCGATGTACATAGCAGAGGGGCATTGCTGGCCCATGATGGTGTATATTACACTGGTGGACGTGCAGGTGAATGAGCCAGTGATGGTGTGGCTGATCTGGTTAGGTCCTGTAATGGTGTCGCTGGTGTAGATATGTGGGCAGAGTTGGCACTGAGGTTTGTTGCATGGATTGGTTCCTGAGTTAGAGTTACTGTGGTGCGGTGTGTAGTTGCTGGTGAGAATATGCTTCAGGTTGGTAGGTTGTCTGTGGGTGAGGACTGGCCTGCCTCCAAAGGCCTGTGAAAGTGAGGGATCATTGTCCGGGATGGGTTGTAGATCACTGACAATGCGTTGGAGAGGTTTTAGCTGAGGACCATATGTGATGGCCAGTGGAGTTCTGTTGGTTTCTTTCTTGGGCTTGTCTTGCAGCTTCTGGGTACACATTTGGCTGCACATCCACCAATGTAATATACGCTATCACGTGCCAGCAATGCCCTCTGCTATGTACATCGGCCAAACTGGACAGTCCCTACGTAAAAGGATAAATTGACACAAATCAGATATTAGGAATGACAATATACAAAAACCTGTAGGAGAACACTTCAACCTCACTGGACACACTAGCAGATTTAAAGGTAGCCATCCTGCAGCAAAAAAACTGCAGGACCAGATTTCAAGGAGAAACTGCTGAGCTTCAGTTCATTTGCAAATTTGACACCATCATCTCAGGATTAAACAAAGACTGTGAATGGCTCGCCAACTACAAAAGCAGTTTCTCCTCCCTTTGTGTTCACACCTCAGCTGCTAGAAGAGGGCCTCATCCTCCCTGACTGAACTAACCTCGTTATCCCTAGCCTGATTCTTGCTTGCATATTTATACCTGCCTCTGGGAATTTCCACTACATGCATCCGACGAAGTGGGTATTAACCCACGAAAGCTCATGCTCCAATACGTCTGTTAGTCTATAAGGTGCCACAGGACTCTTTGCCGCTTATATAAATATCCAATTACTTTTGAGCCTGAAGGCCCAGGATTTGACAAAGAATGGAAGGGATTTTTTTTTATTTATCAAACTACAAAAGATCTCATGAGAGGTTTCTCAAACAATATTCTGTGAACATAAGAGTAGCTTTGATGCTATTTCAACTAGCAGATTAAAATAAAAACCACCTTGTAAAATAGTTAAAATATTGAGAAAGCTAGTGAGAGAGGAATAATAGACAGGATTGTAAAACAAGTCAAGCAGCGAGTTGCATCGCTTGGTGTACATTCTCTATGCCCCAAGGAATATGAGGAAAACAATTATTATTTCATTTTGAAAAACATCAGTGCAACAAGATAACATTCACAAAATGTAAAGGGATTGACTTCAACTGAGTAATGCCAATTTATACTAGCTGAAGATCTGGTCAATAACGTTTAATAAGCAGTCAAGTACAGACAGCACTTAAGATTAATTGAATGAGCACTCAGCTGACCGAGTTTGCTCAGGTTTCTGAAAACATGTAGTTCACATTGGGCATGTTCATGGCTTAATACAAACATTAGCTCAGTTGCTTCCTGCTAAAATTACATCAACATATCATTTGCATAATCAGAAATATACACTTACAGGGGTGCTGGAACAATTTGTACAGCGTGTGTGTGGGGGGGGAGGTTGCTGAGAGCCATTGGAACCAAACTCTAAACCCTGTACATGATGGAACCACTTCAAGCCAGGGGGTGCTAATACACCCCTGGCATGTACATGTAATTTGATGCCTATCCTTATCCTCCCATCACATTGATTTTAGCTACTTAATTCTGGTCTCAACTGTTAACATATAGACTGGTAAATATATTTTCAAGACTTTTCAAAGCAACTGAGTCACTTACATTCAAGACTGAAATAAACTATACCCCACAGGTTCTCCCTGGTCACACCTGCTAACATGTCTCTCTCCAGCACGAGTATGTTGTGGCTGTAGTATGATGCTGCCTGGGGTTGGAAACTTTGACAATGCTGGTGTCTGCAGTAACCCTGAAACCGGCAACTTTGGGGGATGCTGATATTTGGTAGGATTCTGCTGACACCAATACAAGTTCTTTTGTTGTTCCTTGCTAATTGAGCTGTCACTTTTCCCTTTAGCATAATAAAGCATAGATCACCAGCAGAATTAGTACAGCCAAAACTAGCATGGGGTCTTCTTTCCTCTATAGCTCACCAAGGCAAGCTCAGGTATTTCAGGTCAAGTCACTGGCAGGGATCTGCCTACACCCCAGACTGTCAGTTTGCTACCCTGTTGCAATAGTAAAGACTCTGGCTGTTTTTTAATTGTTGTGCTGCTCTTATTAAGGCGAGGTGACCTTGTACTTAACAATTAAGTTATTTTTATTAACGTCATATTGTGCTGTAAGCTGCAGCCTGCCACTTACTCTGTTCTATCCCTTGCAGTCCAGAAACCTGCCTTGCAAAATGGTGGATGACCTTTGGTCTCTGCAGCCACACTCCCAATCTTTACAGAACAATAGCAGCTGCTCTACACAGTTCTATTCTGAGCTGGTTCACGCTGAAAAGTTACATCAGCATAGCTACGTCTCTCAGGGGTGTGAAAAATCCACACCCGAGAGATAAAGCCAACCTAACCCCTGGTGTAGACAGCACTAGGTTGACAGAAGAATTCTTCCATTGATCTAGCTGCCACCTCTTGGGGAGGTGGATTACCTATACTGAGGGGAGCACCCCTCCCGGTGCTGTAGTGTCTATGCTGAAGTGTTACAACTGTGCCACTGAAGCATTTTAAATATAGACATAGCATCAGGTGCCAGACTGGAGAATGTCTGTCATAGTCAAAAAAATTTCCTGTTTGCCTTTCTTCCAGTTGCTGTACAGTAAGTCACAAATTTGCTTCATTTTGAGTAACTTTTAGGTTTTGTGAAAAATAAAGCCCTTGTTGGTCTGCCCATAAACATTTGTGCTGTAGAAGCCAATCATATTACTTGTAAACTTCTAAAATCCAACACTGCCAGATACAAATCTGTATTGTCAAGTTTAGCTTTCTCTGCAAAGATTTTACACTGCTAGAATAACTCCAAGACATTCCATTGTGTTCTGTGCATAGACAAGATTGGTAGCAGGCCTCTGGTCTTGCCTTTGCATGAAGGGCCTCTTTCTGAAAACCTTTACTCATCCAACTAACGTATTCTTGTCAGAATAGTCTCACTGGTTTCAAGAATGAGAGCTTCATGCATAGCTCTTGTGCTTATCATACGGTTAACATCTGTACTTAACACTGGTCTCTTTTACAGAGTTGCCAGGAACAAAGCTTATTAAAATAGGAACTAAATTTGTAATACTGCACAGCAGCAGTCAAATCATACTGAAATCCCATCATGTGTTAGTTAAAGTGACTTTGAGATGCTCTCAGCTTTCCTCTGATTTTACAAAACTGAGTTTGAGAGGGAAGCATTGGAGAGATCCTTCTGACCCTAATAAGCCTGATTAATGAAAATGAGCTTGCTGAACAAACTATAGGGAAATCAGTGGGATTGCTTGTGTGAGTAAGGATTTACAGTATCAGTTATATACACAGGTTTCAGAGTAGCAGCCGTGTTAGTCTGTATTCGCAAAAAGAAAAGGAGTACTTGTGGCACCTTAGAGACTAACAAATTTATTTGAGCATATATCCATAGTAACTGTTTCCTCAACATCCTCAAATAGCTGTATGTATTAAGCATTACAGCTGTGAATATTTCCACAGCAGCAAGATAGCGGATGCCTGTTTCTGAGAATTTCAGTGGTGAATCCATTTTAAGTTAGGGTTTGTTTTGCAAATAAGTTTCTCTACTATCTAATGAGGACACTTTAAAGTGTTAAACTACAGTGCCAGCTTTTGATCTCATGTTGGTTTAAATCCAGAGTAGCTCCGTGGAGTTACCCTCCTTCAGACTTAATAGCATAAGTGAGATAAGAATTTGCTCCCCTGGGCTATAAGAGAAATTTTTTGTTTATTAAGTGGTATGGAAATGAACATTTGGTTTAAGGCACATTGGGTAAAATTTTCAAAAGCATCGAGGGTCCAGATCCACAGCAGTACTTTTGTATTGCTCCATTCACCACTGCAATGCCTCACCCCTAGGTGTCCTGCTGCCTAGTGGAGCCCTCAGCCCTGGGGTAGGTGCCCAGGCTCCTCTGACAATGCATGGGGACAGCTGGGTGCCTACGAAAGGCATCCTTAGAGGCCTGCATGATGAGTGGGGAAGCTGCCTAAACCAGCCAGGAGTGAAATGCAGAGGAAAGAGGAGGGGCTTTGGGGCAGGAAACTTAGGCACCAAAGTGGCTGACTGGTGCCTGAGAGAGACACCTTCCTCCACTTAGGATCCTCAGCTGTGAACCCCTTCCTGGAGTTAGGGGCCTAAGCCAGGTCAGCCACTCAGGTAGCATGTGCCCAGTTTTCCCATCCCATTTATAAAAAAAAAAAACAGAGGCAGAGACACTCCACAATATCCCAGGGCACTAACCTGGGATGAGAGATTCAAATCTCTACTCTGCATGGCCTGGAGCAGGGAGCTGAACTCTCCCTGAAGTCTCTCAGAGGCCAGGTGAGACTCATCCACACTCTCTCTCTCCCCATTCAAAAAAAAGTTTTGAAAAATTCCCCACCTGCTCATATTGGCCGCCGTCCTCCCCCACCCCCCTTAACAGCTGTCTTGTGTGCAGGTGTACTGCCTCCCCTCATGCCCCCTCCTCCATCCAGCCCTTATGATGCAGAGTGAAATGGGTATCAAGCCCTAGGCACACAGAGCATGCCCACACAACCTGGGCCCACTGGTGAAACAGGCATTCCACCACCTGGTTTGAGAATCCCGCTTCTGGGCCATCAGGAGTTCAACTTGAGCTAGGTCTACGAGCAATTTGTTAGCTGAGGGGTGACATCAGAACTTAGGTGGCTTTGCAAATGGTGACCAGCAGGGACTTAGGCAGCAGCCGAATGTCACTTTTGAGAATGTCGGTGGTGCCCAACGGTGAGACAAATGTATGTAAAAAGGAAAGTTAGGCATCTAAGTACCTTTATGAATCTGGACCTAAGTGACTTAGGAGCACTCAAAAGTGACAAGCACTTCAGCACCTAAAGCTCATGGACTTCAATAAGACAGTTTCCCAAAAGCCAGATTTTCAAAGATACTTAGAAGCCTGAAGATGTAAATGGACACAAAAATGCAAATAAATTACCTAATATGATTTTCTAAATTACCAAAGCAGGCTAGGTGCTTAACTCCCATTGAAATTATCATTATGTTTAAGGAATGATACACATTTTTGCCTTAATGTTTTCTTCTTTAAAACTGGTATTCAGTGCAAATAGATGTAAATGGATACTGCATTCTTTCTGCTTATAAAGTGCAGATAAGAAGAGAGCACTTTGTCAGAGTACAAAAAGTAAGTCATAAATAATGTGATTTTACACTATATGGAAAGCTTCTGTTGCATTAATGACTTTTGTATCATACAAACACACACAAAGATGCAAGTCTGCTTCATAACAAGCACATCACAAATTTTCTAAACTGTGATTATAAAATATGAATTACAGCTTATCAAAAGTATGTCACTAACTCAATGTCCATAATGGCTGATTGCTAACCGAGATGCAGAATTAGTGTCTTCCTGTACATTTTGTTTTTTCATTAATATGCTGGGAGTCTTCAAAATATTCTTTATGGTAAAACACGTTCCTGCTGGTTTATATTTCAGTGCTGTTGCTATTAACAAAAGATTACAGGTTAGCTGATTCTAAAGGCAGGAACTGCCTTACCACAGAATGTTGATCTCGTCTTTCTAAAATGTTCAAATGCCCCTACTGCCAGTAAGCCTCTATATTCTAGTCACATTAGCACAGCACAGCCTCCTAGACCAACATCCTACAACAAGGCCATCTCGCAGTGTTTGTGGCAATGCTTCATTCTGGGCAAACTGAATATTACCCAGCAACGTTAATGGATTATTAAATCATTGAATAACCTTCAGCTTTATGACAGGTTTCAGAGTAACAGCCGTGTTAGTCTGTATTCGCAAAAAGAAAAGGAGTACTTGTGGCACCTTAGAGACTAACCAATTTATTTGAGCATAAGCTTTCATGAGCTACAGCTCACTTCATCGGATGCATACTGTGGAAAGTTTAGAAGATCTTATTATATACACACAAAGCATGAAAAAATACCTCCTCCCACCCCAGCGGGGAGGAGGTATTTTTTCATGCTTTGTGTGTATGTGGGAGGAGGTATTTTTTCATGCTTTGTGTGTATATAATAAGATCTTCTAAACTTTCCACAGTATGCATCCGATGAAGTGAGCTGTAGTTCACGAAAGCTTATGCTCAAATAAATTGTTAGTCTCTAAGGTGCCACAAGTACTCCTTTTCCTTCAGCTTTATGCAAATAGTAATAAAAAAAATACATCACAATGTGCAAATATAATCAGTGCTTGTTAGTTACAGCTGTGCAGCTTTTCAGCTGTGTAATAGGTGTTGGGGTCTTTGGAGCCAGGGATGGCAGTTGCCTCACCCTCTCAGATTTCCCATGTTCCCTAAACATCCCTTCGCTTAGCTGCAACCCCTACCCATGGTTCAGAGAAATTTAGCTTGTCACCCATAGCCCTCAATTGCCAAAGTGCTGCCTTTCTGCAAGGGAATTTTCACTTGGGCAATGGGATTGCTCACAGTGCAGAAGTTCAGGGCTAGTCTGCAGAAACTCAGAAGGATCCTGTTAAAGGCAGAAGACAGCATCATAGGAACAAGCATTGGAAAACCACTGAAGCACAGGATTCCTCTTGCCCGAGAGGTATAGCACAATATGCAGACCAGAAAGACGCTGGCAAAATAACAGCTGGGTGAGCTGAAGATGGCAGCAAAATGGCCACTTTTGTGGATAAAATCAACATAAATAGTTTTTATTTTTTAAAAGTATGCTATAGAGCCTCTTGAGTGAGCACGTTTGCGCATTATACACATTATCCTGACTGTACCATCAATTTTAGCACCACTACAGGCTTGCTCTTACCTAGCACTTTTCATCCGTAGATCTCAAAGCACTTTACAAAAGGAAAAAAAATGGAGATACAGAGAGGTGAAGTGATCTGCCCAAAGTCCCCCAGCAGACAAGTGGCAGAGGTGGGAGTAAACCCCGGTCTCAGGTCCAGTCTAATGCACTAGTCACTGGCCAAACTGCCTCCCAACCTAGAACTACTGTAGTCCGTTCCCATAAAAGTAAGAATCCCAACTAAACAAAAACCTCAGACTCTGGCGAAGTTCAGAGGTGGATATGAATTGTGAGGCTTGCACCCGTTTTTCAACATTGAGTCAGATAAGCTTCCATATATTGAGATATTTACAGGAATATTAGAACTGCAACTCTGGAAATGTTCCCAAGAAAGCTCAAAAGTAAGTAAGCAAAAGTCAACTGGTTTCATGTTATGCTGCAACTTCAACAAAACTCAGACCATGTTCACTGAAAGATTTGTTGAGATTTGACACTCTTTCAAGTGCTTCGGAGTCTAAATGAGAACATCTCTGGGTTGATTTCTGGTTTTGGAGTAAAATCAGGCAAAAGATAGATTTGCATTGTTTTATCATAAAACCATGTGAAACTCAATGGATATGACTGAGTAGTTTCTCTTTAAGATTTTGCATTCATCTGAACCCAAGCCGAAAGTGAAACTTTGGAGGTGCATGAAACCCTGTGAATAGAAAAAAAAGCTAATGTACTCAATGCTTTTTTTGCCTCTGTCTTCACGAACAAGGTCAGCTCCCAGACTGCTGCGCTGGGCATCACAACATGGGGAATAGATGGCCAGCCCTGTGTGGAGAAAGAGGTGGTTAGGGACTATTTAGAAAAGCTGGACGTGCACAAGTCCATGGGGCCGGACGAGTTGCATCCGAGAGTGCTGAAGGAATTGGCGGCTGTGATTGCAGAGCCATTGGCCATTATCTTTGAAAACTCGTGGCGAACGGGGTAAGTCCCAGATGACTGGAAAAAGGCTAATGTAGTGCCAATCTTTAAAAAAAGGGAAGAAGGAGGATCCTGGGAACTACAGGCCAGTAAGCCTCACCTCAGTCCCTGGAAAAATCATGGAGCAGGTCCTCAAAGAATCAATCCTGAAGCACTTACATGAGAGGAAAGTAATCAGGAACAGTCAGCATGGATTCACCAAGGGAAGGTCATGCCTGACTAATCTAATTGCCTTCTATGATGAGATTACTGGTTCTGTGGATGAAGGGAAAGCAGTGGATGTATTGTTTCTTGACTTTAGCAAAGCCTTTGACACGGTCTCCCACAGTATTCTTGTCAGCAAGTTAAAGAAGTATGGGCTGGATGAATGCACTATAAGGTGGGTAGAAAGTTGACTCGATTGTCGGGCTCAACGGGTAGTGATCAATGGCTCCATGTCTAGTTGGCAGCCGGTGTCAAGTGGAGTGCCCCAGGGGTCGGTCCTGGGGCCGGTTTTGTTCAATATCTTCATAAATGATCTGGAGGATGGAGTGGATTGCACTCTCAGCAAATTTGCGGATGATACTAAACTGGGAGGAGTGGTAGATACGCTGGAGGGCAGGGATAGGATACAGAGGGACCTAGACAAATTGGAGGATTGGGCCAAAAGAAATCTGATGAGGTTCAACAAGGACAAGTGCAGAGTCCTGCACTTAGGATGGAAGAATCCAATGCACCTCTACAGACTAGGGACCGAATGGCTAGGCAGCAGTTCTGCAGAAAAGGACCTAGGGGTGACAGTGGACGAGAAGCTGGATACGAGTCAGCAGTGTGCCCTTGTTGCCAAGAAGGCCAATGGCATTTTGGGATGTATAAGTAGGGGCATAGCGAGCAGATCGAGGGACGTGATCGTCCCCCTCTACTCGACATTGGTGAGGCCTCATCTGGAGTACTGTGTCCAGTTTTGGGCCCCACACTACAAGAAGGATGTGGAAAAATTGGAGAGAGTCCAGCGAAGGGCAACAAAAACGATTAGGGGTCTGGAACACATGACTTATGAGGAGAGGCTGAGGGAACTGGGATTGTTTAGTCTGCAGAAGAGAAGAATGAGGGAGGATTTGATAGCTGCTTTCAACTACCTGAGAGGGGGTTCCAAAGAGGATGGATCAAGACTGTTCTCAGTGGTAGCTGATGACAGAACAAGGAGTAATGGTCTCAAGTTGCAGTGGGGGAGGTTTAGGTTGGATATTAGGAAAAACTTTTTCACAAGGAGGGTGGTGAAACACTGGAATGCGTTACCTAGGGAGGTGGTAGAATCTCCTTCCTTAGAAGTTTTTAAGGTCAGGCTTGACAAAGCCCTGGCTGGGATGATTTAATTGGGGATTGGTCCTGCTTTGAGCAGGGGGTTGGACTAGATGACCTCCTGAGGTCCCTTCCAACCCTGATATTCTATGATTCTATGAAACCACTGAATTTTGCAAGCTCTCAGTCTAAACACATGATGAAAATACAGTGCTGTCCTCAGTCTATTTAAAGTACTGCCAATTGAGCTGTCCAAAGTATATAAATAAATTCCAGCTCCTTCCCAAAGCGAAGTCTTACTTGAACTACGTCTTGTCTTACTTGAACTACGTAGTTCACTCTATCCCAAATCAGAGAGAGAGAGAGAGAGAGAGAGTTTCCTTACTAAAACATACACCGAAACAGTGTCTCTCAAAAGGATCTCTCAGAGGCACTCTGATATAGTAATATATTGAAATAATCTTACTGGGTGCTTGCATATACAATAAACTAAGGAGAGCATTGATCATTTTTTACTACCATCTCTCGCACATGCACAAGGTAGTAAATGATGCGCTCCAAGAACAAATTAGATTGAGTGAGATATTCACACCACCCAACTTAGGCCAATTTAATAAGCACACATTCATAGTAATAAAATAATGGGTGAAACTCTGCAGTTCCCCTTAGGGCTTTATGCTCCCATTTCTGCCATGAGGTAACAGGGTAAGAAGGCCCTGAAACCCTAAAAAAAAGCCCATCTCCTGCTTCACAGGAATTTCTGGAAGCCCCTCCATAGCAGTTCCACGAGTTTTAAGTATCCCACCCTCGAACTGGTTGGCCAAAACTTAAGCACACAGGACATATCTTCTGAACCTGGTCCTCAGATGACACACTGGCAAATAGGAAAGTAGAACCCTTCAAACTTCTTTCCCACTCTGTTGAAGCTACTACAGCCCAGTGACTACAGTAGACTCTGCAGCTACTTATGAGCCCACATGAGAGCAAGTGGGAATAAGATGATCCATGCAG
The DNA here is from genome assembly GCF_965140295.1 of Lepidochelys olivacea. Classification (NCBI taxonomy): domain Eukaryota; kingdom Metazoa; phylum Chordata; order Testudines; family Cheloniidae; genus Lepidochelys; species Lepidochelys olivacea. The sequence goes on from NC_140415.1 coordinate 29,569,748, forward strand.
CAGCAGATCACTTGTTCCTGCCCCTCCTGGAATTCATTCCCACCTGTTCCCCCTCCCGCCCCACACTCCCACTGGCATGCTGCTGTGGTGGAGCCCTCTGGCAAGTTGTGTGCCATAGTTAGGGAGGGAGTCCCCATTGCGTGGTGCCCTGGAGGCCTGCGTGCCCGCCATTGTGCGGCAAAACAGCACTGGTTCTCTGCCAAGGGAGCCTCTAGAGGTGGCAGGGGCAGATTTTGCCCCTCAGCGCAGGCAGAAGAAGAAGAAAAAGAAGAGTGAACAAAACAGCCATAACACCTACACCCACCACGGAACAGCTTCGCCAGTAAGTGAACTTGGTTTCCTATCAAATCCTCACTCTGTCAAATCATCTGTTCCAGCCATTCATCAGCTCATTCCAATCATCTGTTCACATAAGCAAAGGCTGTTTTGAACCTTTCTGCCCTCTACTGTGGCAGTCCAATGCCCAGTAAAGGTAGCTCCCCTCTGGAAAGGAGACAACTGCACAGTACAGTGCTGGAGGGAGAAAATTAGAGTCTAGAAGCCTCAATGTAATGTCCTCCCCTTTCTGTGCGTCATAAAGAATAATGTTCAGAATAATTACTACACTAGGGATGTTAAAATGTTAACTTGTACAGTAGTCTAGGGCTCATGTAGTTTTGATTGACATTTTGGCTAGAAAGTGAATCTTACTTAGCAATCTCCGTTTGCTGAATTAAAGTACTAATAAAGGCAGTTTGATAAAGTGATGTCTCCCTATTTGCAAATGAGCCAAAGGAAACAAATGTTCTTATGACTTTGCTCCTGCAACTACAAAATGATATTTAGATAGATAAGATTTCATGGTTCTCAGTGTGGGTGGATTTCAATCCTTAGCATTAAAAGCTAAACATAATGATTAGGAAGTCTTCATAGAATGTAAGCTGTGTAACAGTCCTCAGTGAGAAACACATGCTGCCTTCAAGATCTGCAATATACTGGATGCTCCATCTCCTTATGTTGATCTGCACTTCTATCACCACTGTCACTGAAGTATATGAGTACCTCGGACATGAATGAATATATCCAGATGGGGAAGGGAAGTATTATCACCATTACACAGATGGGGAACTCAGGTACAGAGAGGCTAAGTGACTTGCCCAAAGTCAGAGAGGAAATGTGTCGCTGAGCCAGGAACTGAACCCAAGATTTCAGAGTCTTAGTCTTGTTCTTTAACCACAAGTTACGGTTGCTAGTCACTTTAACCAAAATTTTCACAGGTGGCCACTAATTCTGCATTCCTAGTTTTTGGGCTGTTCAACTTGAATCACCTGGAGCATGAATTTTAGAAGTGCTGAACGCTCAACTGCAAATGAAGTCAAAAGGTTCTGAGAATGCTAAGTAGCTCTGGAAATAAGGCTATGTAGTGTAGAAGGAGCATATGGCTAGGAGTCAGCAAGTCCTGTGTCCTAATCCCAGCCCTGCCAAGAATTAGCTGTGTGGCCTTAACCAGGTCACTTTGCCTTTCTTCTCAGTTTCCACATCTATAGAATGAGAATAAATATCACAAATTTACCTACCTCTCAGAAACATTGACACCATTAAGTAATGTCTGTCCAGCACTGCATTAAAAAAAAATCCCAAACCTAATCTGAAAATTCAGGCCCAGGAGGTCTCTAATTGTGCACCCAAAATTGGTGGAGACTTTTTGAAAATATTGTCCTAAATTTCTCTGTGCCTCAGTTCCGCTGCCTGTAAAAATCTTACAGGGTTGTTGTTATAACAAAAATGATAAATGCATTTGTTAAGGTTTGTTATTTTTTCTATTGTGATAGTGCCAAGAAGTCCCAATCAAATGGACAGGATGCTAAGTACTGTACAGACATGTAATGTAAAGCCCATACTTTTGTGACAGGGTGCAACCTGGACTGTGGGACTGCTGAGCCCTCTCTCCCACCAACCTGTGCTCTCTCTCACACTGTGATGCTGTTGGCAAGCTACAAATCGCTGGCAGGTACTGCATTTACAAAGAGATCCACAGGCAGGGACACACCCAACTGAGTTTCATGAATACTCCTCCCAACCACTCATGGGAATCATCAACTGAGAGGTTAATGTTCAACAGATTAAGACTTTCAAAATGATACCTAACAAAGCTTACTTTGTACAAAACAATTATATGAGAGTGGTGAAAATGGTGGTTCGAGGAGGCTACAACTTTCCTCTAAGATCTTACAATCCAAATATAAAATGAAAGACAACAGGTGAAAGTAAATAGATGAGGGAACCCCAACAGAACAGTAAGACAAATTACCAACAGTACAACAAACAGTGCTCATCAGCTGCTTAACCATTGTTGAGTTGCGTAGCTCCACTTCATGGCATAGGCAAGTTTGAAGAAAGAGAATGTTGTGGCTTTGCTGATTTGAAGGTGCTCCTCTCACACAAAAAAGAGAGCAGCATGAGAGAAAGGGTGACAGCACTTGTGGGAAAATTTGCATAATACACAATAGAGGCAGCCATTGATGATGGAAAGGAGGCAGGGATCGATGGCTCAATAGCACATTAGAGATAATAAGTAGACCAAGGCTAAACCATGAAGGGTCCTAAAGTGAATACAAGCAGTTTGTGTTTGATGTGGGGGTAAAAAGAGAAGAGTGCAAAGATGTGGGTGGTGCATGGATGCTAAAGCTCAGATACCATAGTGATGAGCACCACAGAAAAGCCTTAGGAAATTAATTCCTTATTGAGGGTAGGGTTTGTATGGCATATGGCCACACGTTGAACAGAAGAAAAAAAGAAACACTGAAGAACTGACTTATTTCTTAAGCATTGTCCTTTTTGTGCGCTGAATAAGGTAGGGGTACTGTGAGAGAAAGATAATATGTGATCATGTAATTAAAGACTACATCATAATGCACAAGGGGGCAAATTAAATTTTCACAGGCAACCTCTCGCAAGCATCCCCTGACCGAGTGCATGTGCCTGAACTCACTCCCATAGTTTGTGGTGGGTCTTCAGGACTCAGTCCTCCGGTCAAGTTACACACAGTCTGTGCAAAATACAAGTCAAACCCCTTCTGGGGTAAACAGTCCAGCAGGGGCCTATCCCAGTATCCCTTGGCTGGAAAGTCTTTGTAGCCCTCCCTAGGCTCAGCTCACAATCAGTTTAATAGTCCCCCAACCCTGGTATGGGGCCATGCCCCCAGGACTTCCTCCCTGCAGACTCTTTGCCCCCTCTGGGCCTTTCTGACCCCAGCTCTCCAGCCAGGCCACTAAACAGTTCAGTTCCCATCCAGAGGGGTGTGGGGGAGAGAGGCAGGATGGATCAAAGTCCAATATAATCCAATGTCACTGACCCTCTTTGGGGGATCTTCAATCCCCTCTCCTGGGCCTGGTCCAGGGCTTAAGTCACTTCCCCAGTGGCTGGCTGTCACTTCCCCATACCTGCCCCCTATTCCAGGTCCCAACCCAGGGACTCTACGAATAGTAGTCACTCACTGTGTCCCTTTGACCACTCATGATGCTACAACATTTCCCTGGGCCCCTTCCTTGCAGCCCCTTCACCATCTTTGCTCTTACCTTAGTGCTTACAGTTGCTAAGTCCCAGCAGCCAGCCAAGAACTCTTTCTCTACTCTCTCAATCCCTGCCAGAAACTGCTCTATCCAGGGTCCTGTAGCTTCTTCAACCAGCCAGGAACCCTAAGCACACTCCTCCAGCTCCAGGCACCAACTGCCCTCTGGGCTGCACTGCAGCTCCTCTTATATGGGCCTGCTGGGCCTGGAATGGCTGCCCCCTGCTCTGTTTGGCTGCATGAGGGATTCAATTCCACTGCTCCTTTCTGGGACAGGGTGTGGTAAGACCATGAAGCCTCCCATAGGGGGTCACACTGGCATTTTCAAATTTCTGAGTGCTTGCTTTGCAATCTTAACATTCTTTTAATGAAGGTTTCTCCATGCAATAATATCCTGTTATCAGGTGATTAAAATACCAGGATATTGATCACTCTACTTCTCCTAGATCCTTGCTAGGCTGACGGGGGAGGGGTTGAGAGAGAATTGGTCAGCAGAAAAGCAGATGTTGGCGCTGATCATTATCTTGTCGTGTGGTCCTCCATTACAACAAACTCAAAAAGATTACAAAAATGGACAAAGTGTTATAGCAATAGAAAAGTTCAAGGACAAAGAAATGCAGCTCAGACTGCACTTAGCAACTATTTCAGTGTTTTACAGAGTGAGGCTGATGAAAGTCTGGAAGACAGATGGTGAAACTGGAAGAAGACAGTAGTCAAGACATCAGAGGAGATAGTGGGCGTCCAAAGAGGATGGAAGAAAGATGCATGGATTATATCTGGAACATGGACAGCAACTGAGAAGCTGAAAATTATGAAGAAAAAAAAAGGAATAGTGCAAGACACTGACAGAACTCAGAGGCAGATGCTAGATATAGCAAAAAAGACAAAGAAATGAAGAGAGGCAGGCAAGATAGAAATGCCTGGGTTCAGAAGGCGGCTGCGGAAGCAGGCGCATAGAGGGGCGACATCAAGCAGCTGTATAGAATAGTGAAAGATCTCTCACAAATAACCAGACTGCCACATGGACAGATATTGAAAACACATGAACAACAAGCCAGATGATGGACAGAACATTTCCATTCCATATTAAACTGTCCAGAACTGACGATCATGCACAGGTCAGAGAAATGCCAATGCTAATTTAGAAAAGAAGAGGAACCAACATCACCTGATGAAATTAAAGAGTTACCAAAGGTCTCAAATAGGGGAAAGCTCCTGGGGTTGACAGTAGGTGGGTTCACCGGGAGGTGGGTTAATTCTGATTGAGCAGCTAACCGATAAAGTTTAAGTGCCACAAGACTGGAAAGTCTATCATCATGCCATTGCCAAAAAAGGGTGACTTTGCTCAGAATTGGTAGCAGTACAATACTTTACTCAGTGCATGAACTGGAGAGGTATCTGCTACTCTTATGCTGAATAGAATAAAGGTGACAGTGGACAAAATACTGTGGACAAGAAGAACAGGCTGGATTCCATCAAGGCAGATCACTTTGTGAACCCATTCACTGTTTGGCAGATCATCAAAAAATTATTGCTTGGCAAAAACTATCTTAATAAATTTTGACTTTAAGAAAGTGTTCATTAGTGTCCACAGAGATACCCAATGGAATATGGCCAGGAGCTATAGGATACCAGACAAGCTGATCAGCGTAATAGAGAGATTATAATATGGAAGATCAGATACAGGCCTGGGTGAGTGATTCGATACTATGACTGGTGTTAGACAAAGGTGTGCGTTGTACCAATCCTCTTTGCATTATCAGTAGGCTGGTTGATGAAGTGGACAACAAAGGCATTGTGGAGAGTGTAAAATGGTTAGTGGAGATGAGTTACATGACCTTGACTTTTACTAAATAGGACGTGGAATAGAACTAGAAACAGCAAAAATTGGATTGAAAGTAAATGTAGAGAAATCCAACATTATAAAGGTAGGAAATTAGAGAACAGATGCAAAGGTGTATGTCGATGGAAAAGAAATCGAAAGGGTAGAAAAGTTCTGCTGTTTAAACTACATGATGACATTTGAAGGTGGCTGCAATAAAGGATATTCTTACAAGATTAGCAAAAAAACTTTTGGAAGGATGAACAGCATCTGGTCAAACAGAGGTCTCCACACCAAATTAAAAGGTCAGATTATGTCATGTGACTGTAGCAAGCATGCTACTATATGGAGCAGAGATTTTGCTAATGATAGTGGCTCAAAAAAAAAAAAAAAGATTGGAGGCTGCCCATCACAGATGGCTGAGGAAGACATTACACGGCATAACAACAAACATGAGAGTAAGGGAGCTGACAGAGCAGGACGTTAGCAAATATCAAAGAAAGAAGGCTCAGGTGGTTTGGATATATATGCCATACAGAAAATGGGAGACATGCTAAGCACTGATTTGGTTGCATGAAGGAAGGAGAAGGCAAGGAAGGCCAAGAAAAAAAACTGGCAGAAGATAGTGACAGAGGAGGATACTGAATGCATCCTGGCATCACCTGTGAAGAAATATCACAACTAAACAGGCAATCAGTGGACAAACTGGACTGCCCAATGGGTCAATAGCACAGGAGAAACTCAGGTCCAGGATATGGACAACATGAGTTGAGAGGTAGAGGGTTCCTGTAGCTCTTAAAGCTTGTGAAAAATACATCATAAATACAATGGTCATTGTCAAGTGGATATAATACTATTATTACAACTCACTGCCTGCTCTCATCTCTTGGGAAGAACTGCTGTATAATGACAAACAGCTGTCACATTCCACCTCACAGGTGGCTACATTTCAGTGAAGAGGGTAGCAACTCTTGTATGAACAGTTTAAAAAACAAACCTCACTCTGCATATGTCCTTTTCAGTGTTAATCACGTGTTAACAACCAAACTTTTAATTCAATCAGAAAGATGTGGAGTTGGTTTCATTCTGGAGTTGAAATTACATCCCGTGGGTCATCATTATGTGGCCAAGCTGTGTAAGGAGATGTTTGGCTAGGAGTATGGAAACCTAGGAGCAAAAGGATAAGGTATTTCTACAGATGTCTTCGGAATTGTTGGTCCCATTCTGTTGCCACACAGCTTGCTTGGTAGAAAATCGAAACCCATTATATAGAATCTTGCCCTATTTTTTCCCCTATATGGGAGAGGAAGTGCAAGCTTGTAGTTAAGGCACTGGATTTGGACACAAGATTTAGATCCCCATCTCTGCACAAACATCTTGTGTGATCTTGGGAAAGTCACTAAATCTCTCTGCACTTCTGCTCCTCATCTAATGGAGAGAATAAATTATAATACATTTCTCTTCTCCAACCCTTTGTCTGTCTTATCGATTTAAATGGTGAACTCTTCAGAGCAGGGAGTGTCATTCGATAAGTATTTGTACAGTGCTAGCACTGTATGATAAGTAGGTGCTACTGTAATACAAAATAACTAACAATAATATCTGCAATTAGAAAAGGTGAATCAGGAAATAAGTCAAAAATTTCTGAGCCCCCACTCCATTTCTTTTGAATTCAATGAATATATTTTTTTAAAAAAAGCAAACCTGCATGCAGTTTGGGCCTGATCCAAACCCCACTGAAATGAATGGAAAGACTCCCATTAACTCCACTTGTCTTTGGATCGGGCCTTCTAAGTGTTTTAATTTCTTTCTTGCACAGTTGGAGGTTAATAAAAAAAGCAAACTTCTTACACCTCTAATATTTCCTGAATTGGGAGAAGCCTTTTCATTAAGGTGTTCCCATTAACTCTTTATCAACAGGAGACAAATCCAGCGGCCAGACCCCTACTGGGTTAGAAATACCACTTGGCAATCTGCTGTTTATTACTCTTCCCATCTACCAACTACACACCCATTAATCTCAGACTACACTCTGTATGTAGCCCTAAATATTAGATGAAAGCCTTTTCTCCTGGTATAAGAAGCAAAGAATCTCTCTCCATAGCGTTCCAAAGAACACCAGTAGGAATGCTGAGGCTCGAGCTCTGGTTCACATACAATGGCAAGCAAGGGGCATGCCCTCCCAGTTGCCTCACACATGTGCTGCTGGAGGCACATGCAGCTTGTGATCAAAGAAGAAGCAAATCACAGTCAGCAGCCCTCTGAGCCATCTTGTTCTGCATCTGCAAGATGGCTCTTGTTTGGAGCCCAAGGCCAGCAGCGTTCTGTTCTTACTCACCCTCCCTCCTGCTCTATACTTTTCCTTGACATGAGTGAAAAATTCTTCCCTTTGAATTTTTGTGAGTCTTTTGTGGTAATGACACCATGTGTTAGTGGACTGGCTTTTTGTTATTTAAAAAAAAAAAAAACCACACACCAAACAAGGGGGAGGGAATAACTTTTTACTAGGAAAACAGTGTGTGCATACATACAAAGGTTATTATTTTCTCTTGCTCTCGTGTGTGTGTGCATGCGCGCATGCACAAATATCCAGACTTTGCTTGAATGGACTCCTTGTTTTCTCCCAGTACGGTGCTGCAGACACACAGAGTCTCAATTCTAAGAAATTCAAGGAAGGTCAGTTGTGACTTGTGCCTTCTGTAGGCTGAATTAACAACAAGCCTAGCTTATTGCCTTGTAAAGAATAATTCTTGGTGACAGAGTATTTTCAAATAGAAGTTTATTTCTATCTAGTTTGCAGTCTCTTTCATTAAAGGGCTGCACACAAATCTGCTCATCCTAATTCCCAACATAAAGATATTTACTGGTACATTCCAAACACACCTAGGGGTAGGGAGTGTAAATGGGGAGAAAGGGAGCAGACTCCTTAAATCAAGGACATTCTGAGTAGAACTAGTTGAAAATTTTCAGATGGACACTTCAAAAAAATGCTGACTTGGTAGAATTGAAGCCTTCTGTGGAAATGTGTCAATTCTGTCAAAACTTTCAGTAGTTTCTAGGCAGCCAGCCAACCAACCTGGGCTCCCCCACTAGCTACCTCATAGAAATGTAGGCCTAGAATGGACCTTGGCAGGTCATCTAGTCCAGTCCCCTGCACTGAGGCAGGGCTAAATAATATCTCTAGCCCATCCCTGACAGGTGTTTGTCTAACTGGTTCTTAAAAACCTACAATGCCGATTCCACAACTTCCCTAGGCAATTTGTTCCAGTGCTTAACTACCCTGATAGTTAAGTTTTTCCTAATGTCTAACCTAAATCTCCTTTGCTGCAATTTAAACCCATTATTTCTTATCCTGTCCTCAGTGGTTAAGGAGAACAATTTATCGCCTTTCTCTTTACAAAGACTACCTGACTCCCTGAGAAGTCAGCTCCTTGGAAAAATTGGACTACGTGGGGAGGCAGCTTCTCAGGGAGCCCCTTCCCCAACTCCACAGGGAGCGGGAAAGCCCACGAAGGCAGCTGCCCATGCAGTCAGGCAGCCATGAGCAAGCCCAAAAGTTTTGTTTTCATTCTCCTGAAACAAAATTTTTCAGAAATTTCCCCCGCCCCCACAAAAAGTTTCTAGTTTTTGACTTTTCATCCTGATTTGGGACAAAGTCTTTAAGATGACTAATTCTCCATCAGAAATAATGCACAAAACTGATGGGGAAATATACATTTTCTTCAAGACATGTTCCATCGCTGTGCAAACACTCATATAAGGCTGCTAAATACACTGGAGTGAGGGGGAATAGTTCTAACATACCTTGCTTGCCGTAGGATTGTCTGAGTGTATGCATGTAGCTATTAGGACTTCATAATGCAAGCCTTTAAAGTGAGGGGTCAATCCGAGACAGAGTGAAACACCTTTGCGTTAAGGGGGTTTGATAGCCTGAAGCTTGAGCATTACAAAAGGTGTTTAAAGTCAATCTCAGACTGACCTCTTCCATTAACCACTAAACAAACACACACTTGTCTATATACAGATGTTGCACTCACTGTACTTAAAATGTGATTAAGCGGATTTAAACTGGTGCAAATAACCAGTTTACTTTACATTGGTTTAAACTTGGTTTATATTGGTATAGCTTGAACATGCAATGCAAGCTAAACTGATACAAGCCAGGTTTAAATTGATGGAAGAGTGTCCACACACAAATTTGTACCTGTTTAATTAAATCGGTTTTAAAAACTCACCTTTTAGTTAAAGCAGTGCTACTTTCCATGTAAACCAGGCCTAGGAGTCAAGTGTCCTTCGGTGTTCCCCCTCCCCCACTCCTAAAGTATGGAAGGTGTGGCTATAACAAGTGGTGGTGTTTAACAATATTCTGTAATGTTGGCTGAATGAGCCTATTGACAGCCTTTAGTGCCTGTTGTGATGAGACACAGTTCCAGGTTAAGATGCACTGTAATGCACCTAAATTTGTGTTAATGAAAAGACAGCAAGTTTCTTAAGGATATACTAACAAGTTGCTGGGAAGGAACTCGCCACTGTTAAAAACCTGAGTAGTAAATTAAGTCAACCACACCAACTCTGACAACTATCTGCAATGGAAACATAGCCACTGGAGTTTGAAAATCAAGTAAGGCCAAATGTTCTTTAGGATTTTTCAGCCACCTCTAGGGAAGATTGAGACTGACATTTCCTGTCCTAGGATGGTAGCATTTTTCTGCATAAAAACCCCAAATGCAAGCATCAGTGAAAAGAAGGATATGAGGTTTATTTTATAAGACAGAGAGAAATGCAGGTCTAAAAATACAGGGAAATTTTAAGTCAAGCAACACTTGTGAATCAGAACTCTGACAGATACATATTGTTAACTGCAGAGATTACAGAAAAAAAATTGATTTATATTCAAAAATAGGAAAAGCTACTATTTAATTACTTTACTGACTTGTTTTCAAGCAAAAGCATTTACTAAGTAAATAAAATATTTCAGTGTAGAGCTATGATTTCTTATGGCTCTCGCTTTGGTCATGTTGACAAATAAAACTGGCACAAACCTCAAAACCTGGGAGGCAAACAAAGTTATCTCATTAAAGCACACCATATTAACTTGCAGCTATCAACCCTGCTGCATGCTGCGCTATGAATAAATTAAATGTGAATTCAGAAGCATTCTGGCTGGCTGTGTCTGACAAGCAATAGAACTGTACAAACTTCACCAATCATTTCAGCTTGTGTAACAGAGAGTCACAGGGAAGACAGAAAGGAGGCAAAAGGAACAGAGTTGATTTCTCTCCTCGGGCATTGGTACAGCTGTAACTCAAAACACATGAAACAGCTTTGTATTAATATGATGTTGAACATACAAAGCTGAACTTCTCTGGTACAATAACCAACAATAAAACAGATATTTCAGTGAATTACCATGATCAGTGTATTTTTCTGGTTGAACAAAACAGCAACTAACAATGCCCACTTTAGAGGAAATGTGATTTGGACATGAAATGTACTAAAACTGGCCCTGTAACAGCTCAGACAGGCAGCAGAATCAGATCACACACTGTGCCAGCCACTGGATAATGGATTTCCCCATCATCTTAAATTCATTGGGTTGGATTCTTATCTTCACCAAGCCCCTTTACTCCACCCTGATGTTAAGGAGGCTTTAAAGTGGGCATAAATTATATTTTGCCTGCTTCAATGAAAATTACTTTCCAACAAGTATAAGGCCCATCCATGGTGTACAGCAGATACACTATCTGAGTGGAGTAAAGGGCTTAGTGCAGGGGTTGGCAACCTACGGCACACGAGCCAATTTTTAATGGCACGCTGCTGTCTGCCAGACCCGGGCAGACAGCAGCATGCACTAAAAATCCTGCCCGGCCCACTCTTTTCCGCCCCCCGTCCACCACTCTCTCCTTGCAGGGCAGACACGCTTCCCCCAGCGTGCTGGGTTCCTACCACTCCTTCTCTCCCTCCCGGTGGCCGATCAGGTGACAGCCCTTGCTATGAAGGGGGAGAGGGAAAGGCAGAGCCGCAGCACACTCTCTGCTCCGGGGACCTTGGGGAAGGGGGTGGAACCAGAGCATATCCCCTCCAGCCCCCTGCTGTGAGCCGCTCGGGGCAGGGGGCTGGGAGTACCCCCACGACCCCAGCCCACACCCCTAGCCCTCTGCCCTGACCCCTGCACCCCTCTCCACACCCCAGCCCTCCCCTCACACACACCCAGCCCTCTGCCCTCACCCCTGCACCCCTCACACACCCCAGCCCCATGCCCTGACCCCCCCCAACCCCAGCCCTGACTCTGGCACCCCCCACACATACCCAGCCCCCGCCCCCAGCCCATGCCCTGACTCTTGCACCCCCCGCATCCCCACTCCCACCCTGAGCACCAAACTGGAGCTCCTACACACAACCCATTCCCACCTGCACCCCTCGCACCAAAAGGGAGCTGCCCAGGTAAGCGCTCCACACCCAAACCTCCTGCCCCAACCCTGAGCCTCCTCCCTCATTCTAGCTCCTGGCCAGACCCTGCACCCCAACCTGCTCCTTCACCCCCAGCCCTGTTCTCAGCACACTCCCACCCTCATCTCAGTGCAGAGAGAGGAAGAGAATGGCTAGAACCAGGGAGAAGGTAGGTACCCACTCTATGTGGACAGGGCCAGGACTCCAGACCAGCAGCAGGCTGAGCGGGGCCAGCAGCCGGGACAGTGGCAGACAGGAGCCGGCGGACAGAACCCCAGACCGACAGCGGGCTGAGCAGCAGTGGGCTGAGCCGCTCAGCCCGCTGCTGGTCTGGGGTCCCGGCCGCTGGTCCCGCTCAGCCTGCTGCCAGTCTGGGGTTCTGGCTGCTGGCCCCTTGCCAGCTGGGGTCCTGGCTGCAGGCCCTGCTCAGCCCACTGCCGGTGTAGGTGAACGGAACCCCAGACCAGCAACGGGCTGAGCGGGCCAGCGGCGTAAGATCAGCATTTTAAATTTAATTTTAAATGAAGCTTCTTAAACACTTTGAAAACCTTGTTTACATATGACAATAGTTTAGTTATATAGTATATAGACTTATAGAGAGAGACCCTCTAAAAAACATTAAAATGTATTATTGGCATGTGAAACCTTAAATTAAAGTGAATAAATGAAGACTCAGCACACCATTTCTGAGAGGTTGCTGACCCCTGGCTTAGTGTAAATGACAGTCAGGTTTTGGGTCCAGTTCTATCATCTGATACACAGGCATAACTCTTACTGAGGTCAACAGGAGTGAATAGCACCCACTTATGTCAACAGAGGTTGCACCTGGGGGCAGAACTGGTCCCTTAGTGTTATATATGAACACATTTCTGAATACATACATATACTCTTGAATTTGTGAATTTCAGTTGGGTTAAACCCAATTTAACAAGCTAGCTTCACTTTCCTTCATCATAATAAAAACAAGAATGAGCAGACAAGTGTGACAGCCACTATCTTGGTGAACACCAGGGGTTGAACTGGAAACCTCGAAAGCTAAAAACACAAGTCAGCTTGAACGAAAGTGGGTTACACAAGGATAATATTGTTGCAATCCACTCATGATAAATATAAGAAATATAATATCAATGGAGTAATGCCAAGACTGACAATTCACAGGAAACAGATCTTGCTGGCCTCCTTGCCAGTTTGGTACAACAGCAGCAGCATTATGGAAAGAATAAATAAGAATCAAAATTTAAAAAGAGAAGACGGTTTAAAAAGAGGTGTAATTATGCCTAGAACTACACAAAACCCTTTTCTTTTAATAAATCTAGTGTGTTGGCCTCTGGCAAAATAAGATTCCATGGTATTATATTTATTTCAATGTGCAAGAACATTAAGTCACATGCTGTCAGACGGTTTCAGGGATAAAAGCATGCTAAATTCTAATTAGCAAGTTTAAGTTGACGGGAAATTAAAAATTGACCTTTTATTCATCAATATTTTAAAGCCATATTAGGCTCCATTCAGTAGAGAATGCCCTAAGGAGGCACGCAAGGCTGTCTTATAGAACAATTGAAGGGAAACCGGGATGGATAAGATGCATCAACTTTAATGTAAAGGAAGTACTGTAGCCTAAACTCAGGCCCACTGTGTAAATGGTTCCAAAATTAGAGCTATTCTGCACCTGTATTCCACAGCTAGAGAACTCCATTTACCTAATTGCCATGGGAAGCATTCCCAGGCAAGTAAGGAGCCCATTCATATCTCCAGAACGAAAGCTTTATTTCAAAAGCAATTAAGAGATTTCCAAAGCAGTATCAGAGGGAAATTAACAAAACTCTCATGCTGTGGACAGTTGTGAAACTATCCAGACCATGTACATTTTACAATGATCTCACAAGGGGAAAGAAAAGTATCAAGCTATCACTCTGGCTCTCTGCTATCTGCACTGGCTCCTAATTAGATGAGATTCTGGGTAAAGGTTTCTGTCCTGATACACAAACCTCTCCAGGGGATTGTCCCTACTGAGATCACCTTTCCTTACAAACTAGAACCTTCCAGAAGTCCTTCCATTCCACCAGAACAATAGAAAGGAGGTTTATAGATTCAAAAGACAGATTTTTCACAGGAGCTGGACATAGACTATGAAGTTTATGACTATATGAACTTATGAATTCCAGTTTGATTTTATGAACTCTGTATGGTATAGCCTTACTGAGATATTTCACTATAGATTGACATCCTCCCTCTTGTGGTAAGAGGAAGGGGTATGGTACTTGGTGTCTGTCCTTGAATGGAAGAGACCTTAATGACCTTAACTCACATGACTGGAGTACTGTCATGGGATAGATATAAACTGTTCAGGAAGGACAGGCAGGGCAGAAAAGGTGGGGGAGTTGCACTGTATGTAAGGGAGCAGTATGACTGCTCAGAGCTCAAGTATGAAACTGCAGAAAAACCTGAGTGTCTCTGGATTAAGTTTAGAAGTGTGAGCAACAAGGGTGATGTCGTGGTGGGAGTCTGCTATTGACCACCGGCCCAGGGGGATGAGGTGGACAAGGCTTTCTTCCGGCAACTCACGGAAGTTACTAGATCGCAGGCCCTGGTTCTCATGGGAGACTTCAATCACCCTGATATCTGCTGGGAGAGCAATACAGCGGTGCACAGACAATCCAGGAAGGTTTTGGAAAGTGTAGGGGACAATTTCCTGGTGCAAGTACTGGAGGAACCAACTAGGGGCAGAGCTCTTCTTGACCTGCTGCTCACAAACTGGGAAGAATTAGTAGGGGAAGCAAAAGTGGATGGGAACCTGGGAGGCAGTGACCATGAGATGGTTGAGTTCAGGATCCTGACACAGGAAAGAAAGGAGAGCAGCAGAATATGGACCCTGGACTTCAGGAAAGCAGACTTCGACTCCCTCAGGGAACTGTTGGGCAGGATCCCCTGGGAGAATAACATGAGGGGGAAAGGAGTCCAGGAGAGCTGGCTGTATTTTAAAGAATCCTTATTGAGGTTAAGGGACAAACCATCCCGATGTGTAGAAAGAATAGTAAATATGGCAGGCAACCGGCTTGGCTTAACAATGAAATCCTTGCTGATCTTAAACACAAAAAAGAAGCTTACAAGAAGTGGAAGATTGGACAAATGACCAGGGAAGAGTATAAAAATATTGCTCGGGCATGCAGGAGTGAAATCAGGAAGGCCAAATCACACCTGGAGTTGCAGCTAGCAAGAGATGTTAAGAGTAACAAGAAGGGTTTCTTCAGGTATGTTGGCAACAAGAAGAAAGTCAAGGAAAGTGTGGGGCCCTTACTGAATGAGGGAGGCAACCTAGTGAGAGAGGATGTGGAAAAAGCTAATGTACTCAATGCTTTTTTTGCCTCTGTCTTCATGAACAAGGTCAGCTCCCAGACTACTGCACTGGGCAGCACAGCATGGGGAGGAGGTGACCAGCCCTCTGTGGAGAAAGAAGTGGTTTAGAAAAGCTGGACGTGCACAAGTCCATGAGGCCAGATGAGCTGCATCCAAGAGTGCTAAAGGAGTTGGCGGATGTTATTGCAGAGCCATTGGCCATTATCTTTGAAAACTCATGGCAATCCGGGGAAGTCCCAGACGACTGGAAAAAGGCTAATGTAGTGCCCATCTTTAAAAAAGGGAAGAAGGAGGATCCTGGGAACTACAGGCCAGTCAGCCTCACCTCAGTCCCTGGAAAAATCATGGAGCAGGTCCTCAAGGAATCAATTCTGAAGCACTTAGAGGAAAGTGATCAGGAACAGTCAGCATGGATTCACCAAGGGCAATCTAATCTAATTGCCTTCTATGACGAGATAACTGGCTCTGAAGATGAGGGGAAAGCAGTGGACGTGTTGTTCCTTGACTTCAGCAAAGCTTTTGACATGGTCTCCTGCAGTATTCTTGCCAGCAAGTTAAAGAAGTATGGGATGGATGAATGGACTATAAGGTGGATAGAAAGTTGGCTAGATTGTCGGGCTCAGCGGGTAGTGATCAATGGCTCCATGTCTAGTTGGCAGCCGGTATCAAGTGGAGTGCCCCAAGGGTCGGTCCTCGGGCTGGTTTTGTTCAATATCTTCATAAATAATCTGGAGGATGGTGTGGATTGCACCCTCAGCAAGTTTGCAGATGACACGAAACTGGGAGGAGAGGTAGATACGCAGGAGGGTAGAGATAGGATACAGAGGGCCCTAGACAAATTAGAGGATTGGGCCAAAAGAAATCTGATGAGGTTCAACAAGGACAAGTGCAGAGTCCTGCACTTAGGACGGAAGAATCCCATGCACCACTACAGACTAAGGACCGGGTGGCTCGGCAGCAGTTCAGCAGAAAAGGACCTAGCGGTTACAGTGGACGAGAAGCTGGATAGGAGTCAACAGTGTGCCCTTGTTGCCAAGAAGGCCAATGGCATTTTGGGATGTATAAGTAGGGGCACTGCCAGCAGATCGAGGGACGTGATCGTTCCCCTCTATTCGACATTGGTGAGGCCTCATCTGGAGTACTGTGTCCAGTTTTGGGCCCCACGCTACAAGAAGGATGTGGAAAAATTGGAAAGAGTCCAGCGGAGGGCAACAAAAATGATTAGGGGACTGGAACACATGAGTTACGAGGAGAGGCTGAGGGAACTGGGATTGTTTAGTCTGCGGAAGAGAAGAATGAGGGGGGATTTGATAGCTGCTTTCAACTACCTGAAAGGGGGTTCCAAAGAGGATGGATCAAGACTGTTCTCAGTGGTAGCTGATGACAGAACAAGGAGTAATGGTCTCAAGTTGCAGTGGGGGAGGTTTAGGTTGGATATTAGGAAAAACTTTTTCACTAGGAGGGTGGTGAAGCACTGGAATGGGTTACCTAGAGAGGTGGTGGAATCTCCTTCCTTAGAGATTTTCAAGATCAGGTTTGACAAAGCCCTGGCTGGGATGATTTAGTTGGGGATTGGTCCTGATTTGAGCAGGGGGGTGGGCTAGATAACCTCCTGAGGTCCCTTCCAACCCTGATAGTCTATGATTCTATTATATGATTCTATGACCATCAACAATTTACTAATATTGCCCTAGCAGGACAATGGAACCACCTGTTAATGACTCATAACTATTGTAACAAACACAGGAGGAGGCTTTCAGCTCCTTTTACAACGAATAGAGGATCAGAGAATGGAAAAACCCCAGAGGAAGGACAGAAAGAGAATGTGTTTGAATCTACCGTTAAAAGGAGAATCTAATACAGTGGCCTAAAGTGCCCATCCACAAGTGGGAGCTCAGCCAGAGCTGTCATGGAGCTAACTCCTGCCCAAAATGCAAATGGCCATGGCACAAATCTTATTTCTTCAATTTTGCTTTACCTCATTAATTCCTTCAGACATAGCTTGATTTGTTTACAGGTTTGTCTGGAAAGCAAAAAAGAAAATAATTAAAATTTCTCTCTATTTTTAAATACTTGGGAGGTGTCTAGATATTACGGTAATGGAGTTATACAAGTAACAGATATGGATGTCAGACTTCAATGCATATTTCAGAGTGAAAACAATGGGTTTGATTATGATACTGAGTGCAGAGAGCCCTTAACACACGGTTTAAATGGTGTGTAGGGCCTTGCATAGACCCTCTACTACAATGGAATTGCACTTAGTAAGAGGAAGGGCTGTGTGTGACATTTGACCAACTAAGAAGGGTGGATATGTTTACACACCAGGTCAAAATCACGCATTTCTGGCCACAGAAGGATGAGCTCTCTTCTCTACGCTGTTTGCAATTCATTAAGTTACTTTTCCAGAAGTTAGCTCTACCCCCTGAGCAGCATGAGCACCAAGAACACAAAAGTAGCAGCTGCTCACCCATCACACAAATGTAACCCTCAGCCTTTGCTACCTTTGCCCTTGCAACTAAAAACTTAATTTTTGACAAAAGAAAGACAAAAAAACTGAGAGACCAATTGCTTGGGAAGAGGAGGTTACTCACCTTGTTCAGTAACTGTGGTTCTTCATAGATATGCCTCCCTATAGGTCCACCACTTCAGTTAGTTCAGGTGCACATGCACCTCTCAAGCCCTTGATCCGAGGTTTTCCATTAGCAGTGCATGAGCACCAAGCTCCATTTGGCCTGTACGTGAGCACTATACAACCTTGTGCCACACACACCTCAGTGCCTTCTCTATCCAAATGTCCAACGAAGTACAGTCCAAAGCAGCGGGGAAGGAGAGTGGGTAGTGGAGCACCCAGAGAGGGGCATATCTCAAAGACCCACAGTTACAGCACAAAATGAGTAACCTCTTCTTCGAGTAGTGTCCCTGTGGGTGCTCCACTTTAGGTGATTCCTGAGCAGTATCCCTGCAGGGAGGAGAGATCTTCGCAACTGAGTCTAAGACTGATGACAACATAGCAGAACCAAGCACCACATCAGATCTGCCAGTGTGGACCACAGTATAGTGTTTAGAAAAAGTATGCCCTGAGGCCCATGTAGCAGCTCTGCATATCTCAGACACTGGAATGTCCTTGATGAAAGCTGTAGAAGTTGCCTGTGCTCTGGTAGAGTGTGCTATCATCCTTTGGGGAGGTACTGCACCAGCTGCATTGTAGCAAGCAATGATACACACAGATTGTGGTCCCCTTGGACCTTTCTGCGATGGAGACAACAGCATAGGTGATTTATCGAGATAGGACAAAGAAATTTTGGGAAAGGCCAATGCCCATCTCACATCTAAAGTATGAAAGGAGGTCTCATGTTGAGATTTATGTGGTTTAGGAAAGATACCGATAGGTGAATGGCCTGGTTAAAATGAAAATCTGACAGCACTTCAGGTAGGAATTTAGGGTGAGGCCATAAAAAGATTTGTTCTTGAAAAATACTATAAATGGAGGGTCTGCCATCAAGGGCCCAATCTCCCCAACCTTGCAAGCTGACATGATAGCTACTAGAAAGGCTACCTTCATAGATAAGTGAAGCAAGGAGCACATTGCCATAGGTTCAAATGGAGGTCCTATGGAGGCATCTAAGTACAAAGCTGAGATCCCAAGAAGTAGGAGGATCCTTAACCGGGGGTACAGGTTCCCTATACCCTTAATAAATCTTGAGGACATAAGGTGAGCAAAGATAGAAAACCCTTCTAGTGCAGGATGAAAGGCTGCTACTGTGGCCAGATAAACCTTAATAGAGCTAGAGCTTGATTTCTTCAAGTCCAGCAGGTAATCAAAGATGGCTGAAAGAAAAGAGGATTCTGCCACTCAACAGTGACGGTGACACCAGTGATTGAACCTTTTCTATTTCAGACGGTAAATAGTTCAAGTAAACTCCCTTCTACTGTTTAGTAATACTTTTTGAGCAGGTGGATTCTAATACTGGGAACCATATAAAACCATACTTGGAAGTGGAGGACCCCTAGGCTGGGGTGAAGCATGCAACTTGTGTTCTGGGAGAGGAGATGAGGGATGGTCAGAAGCTTAACTGCCAGGTGGACATACAGGTGAAGCAGGTAAGGATACGAAGTCTGTCTCAGTCAGGGCAATACTATAAGGATAACCCTGGTCTTGTCCTGTATGATCTTGTTTATCAGAGTTAGTATTAGTGGTGTTGGAGGGAATGCATAGAAAGGACCCTTAGTCCAGGAAAGGGGAAAACCATTCCCTAAAAAGAGTGGTGACCTAGCCTCCTCTTGAGCAGAGTAGGGGGGCACTTCTTGTTGCAGAATATGGCGCATAGGTTCATCTGTGGAAGTCCCCTCCTTTGCAATATCCCATGGAGAGTTTGAGAGTTCAACTCCCATTCGTAGTCCTGGAAGAAATATTGGCTAATCATATCAGCTGTGTCATTCTGGACTCTAGAAAAGTAAGTGATGGAGATCCAACTCTAGTGGGCTATACACCAGTTCCATAACTTTACAGCTTTGGCACCAAGGGAGCGGAATCTTCCTTCTCCCTGTTTGTTGATATAGAACATGAAAGCAACATTATCCATCATGATCCTGAATGGGCTTGCCCTTGATGAGGGGTAGGAACTGAAATCAGACATTCCTGACTGCCTTGAGTTCCAACGGGTTGATATGGAGACCGGTTTCCTGAGGTGTCTATCTGTCCTGAGTTGTGAGGGCATTGATATATGCTCCCCACCATAACAGTGATGCATCTGTTGTCACACAGTCATTGTTTGAGCTGGACCATTAAAAGGGACACACAAGCAGACATTGACGGAAAAATCAACTCAAACTAGGGAGTTTTTATCCACTTATCTGTCGCCCCCACCACTCTGATAACCCTTTAGACTGCTGTAAAAAGCTGCAGGATGGGTCTTCAGTTCCCAAGCCTTATGCCAAAGGTCCCCAAATTGTGGGGCGCACCCCCCTAAGGGGGCACAGAGAAACATTCAGGGAGGCATGGCAGAGCCTGAGCCAGCCCCCCTGGGGGGTGGGGAGGAAGCATCACCCAGTCCCACTCTACTCCAACTCTGCCCACAACCTCAGCCCCAGCCCCAACCTGCAGTTCCACGCACAGCCCTCGTCCCAGCCCTGCCCCCAGCCTCGGCCTCCTTACCCCGTCTGCCTTCCCTTTCTCCCAGGGAGCTGAGGCCCTGATCCCTGCCTCAGCAGGGGAGGGGCACAGACAGGGGTTGGGTGACAATCCTGAAAAGTTTAGGGGTCACTACCTTATGCAGAGTATTCTTCCACCCTTGCCTCTGGGGAGACCCCCAGTGTTCTAGCCAGCTATTGGGGCTGAGTTTTGGAAAGAGGATTTGATCTACAGTGGCCTGCCTAAATTACTAGGTCCCTAACAAAATGCAATCTGACTTTTCTCCCCCTCTGATCAGAGCTCATCACTGGTTATCATGAACATGTAATCATGGAAATAAGTGCAGATGGTAAGTAAGCCTGATATAGATGGTGCCATTCTAGAGGAGTTGTATGTCTTGGGCATCCCAGTCCTTCATAGGTGGCATTGGGGGCCTGCTGGAGCCATGCATCTCCAAAATGCTCCAGGATCTCCTGGCCCCGCTGTATCAGAGAAAGAGTCCTTTGCTTCCACAGTACCAAGTTGAGCAGTTGAAGCCTCCAACACTGTAGACTCAGTGGGAGATTGGGCCTTTTGGGAGCTGGCTTCTTGTGGTGGGAGACAGAGCTCCACTTCTTCGCAGCTTTCCCTGAGTCCTCCCACTCTTAGGCAAGACACTGGGTGCCTAATCTGCCCAGAGACAGATGTATGCGGGGGAGGGGTGTCCTGACTGACTCTGAAGGTTGAAGAGAGTGCTCCATCATCAAAACCCTCAATTTGGTCTCTCAACTCTTCTGTGCTCTAGATTTGAGAGCTAGCCAAAAAAAAAAAAAGTTCCACTTTGGGGAGATATGAGACTCTCACAAGAAACAAATACACTTACAGTGGCTGTCGCTGACTGGGATAGCCTCCAGACAAGAGAGAGAATGTTTGAAGTCTGGTGAGCCAGGCATGCCCAGAAAGGCCAAATAAGTGCCCCAGCAAAAAAAAAAAAAAAAGAAGAAGAGGGAAGTGGGGGAGGAGAAAGGAGAGGGAAAAAACAAGCCTCTCACGACTAACTAATTCTATACTAACAAACAAAACAAAAAATACCCTTAGAACACGCTGAGGCAGGCACAAGGTGGACATGCTAGAGCTCCGTCTCAGGCCAAGGCAGTAGAGAAGGAATGGAGGACAGTTTGCCTGCATAGCTCTATGTACCCTCGTGTGCAGCACAAGGTTGTATAGAACACACACACAGGCAAAACGGACACTGCTAATGAAAAATCTCCTA
This sequence comes from Lepidochelys olivacea, assembly GCF_965140295.1. Taxonomy (NCBI): domain Eukaryota; kingdom Metazoa; phylum Chordata; order Testudines; family Cheloniidae; genus Lepidochelys; species Lepidochelys olivacea. The sequence goes on from NC_140415.1 coordinate 29,591,313, forward strand.
TCACGGGCTTGAAAGGCCCATGCCCACCTGAAATAATTGAAGTGGAGAACCCACAGGGACACTACTAAAAGAAGAATATAAAGAGTTTGGTATATTGCTACATTAGGTATATTTCCTCTGAGAAAAAAGTTGTGTGGTGGTGTGGAAATATTTCCTTTAAAAGAATAAAACTATTTATTACATATTAGTGTGCTTCTTACCTGCGCCTGGATCTCAGAGGTGCTAAATTTACAACAGGGTTCATAGATTGCGATGGTAAATATTCCTTTTTTATTGAACAGCAAAGTAACCACCACCATAAAGTTCCTGAGCAGATATCACTTGTGCACACTCTTTTTAAAAAAAGTTCCCAAATGAGGCTATTTATCAGAGCAAGACACATCTGCCTAATGGCCTACACACCACTTGATGGCACTATGGAGAATGAAACCTGTGTTGGTAGAATAAGGGAATAGAGACTAAAGGAGAGGGAAAAAAAGGAGGCAATGACAACTAGTTTTGAATAGGATCATTCAATCTGAGTAAATGCTACAGAAGAGCCATGTAACCAGATCACATCTTTCTAGCAATTAAACCTCTCTCTTTTATTGTCTGTCTCTTCTGGCACTTGACTGGTCATACAGAAAATATATTCATTACGATCAGAATTACTGTATCACATCCATAGCTTGTGCAAATTATAAATTGCATTCACTCCAGCTTCATCCATCACCATCTTTCAGTATAACAGTTAACTGTAAGGGCAAAGCCAAGGGAAAGAACATTTGACAGCCATAAAGTGAGGCCATAAAACAATTGTAATATCCCTACTGTATTAGGCCATCAATAGAGTGACAGCACAGTGTCCTTCCCTATTGTCATTGGCAAGCAAACTTTTTTCATCATCCTCCAACGGTGATCCATGGTCCTGATAGGAAAGGGTTGACTTGACCTCAAAAGGAAATAATGGTTGGCAAGGAAAACCTCTATTCCTCCTACCGCTAATGCTGGTCCAAGAACGGTCTCAGAGTATGGCCAGCTTCTTGCTGAAGGAGATCATTCATCCTGCCCTTGTTCTAAGGAATTTATTCTCTCATTGAGAGTGCTTGCAGGGGAAATGTACACTGATAACTCATGTTCCCGTTTATGTGGGTTTCATCCATTCATTTCTGGTACATAGTTATTAGAAGTATCATTAGGTGCCCACTGCTATGTAATTTAGATGCCCTCAAATGGGGGATTCAATCTCCAAAGTAACATTATATTGCACGGTTACTTTTTCAAGCAGTTGCTAAAAAATAATGAAACTGTCAAAATTCAGAGAGTTTAAAATAACTTGACTAACATGCACTGCAGTGCATGCTACTTATGTCTGGGAATTGCAAGGATAGCTATAGTGCAGTACAAGAGGCAGGTTCCCTTTCATCCCTTTGTCACTTGAGAATTGACAGCAGGAGGATGTACAAGTTTGACCTGCTCGCCACAAGGAGTCCTTTCTGAACAAGAGATTTCAAAGAGTTTTTAATATTGGTTGGGTTTTTTTTTTAATCCAAGTTGCTGGCAGACAGAACATTTTGGGGGCCAGAAAAGGACCCACAGACGTGTCCTGACCATAAAATGCTAATAATACTTGCACTCACAGTTGAGAAGATATTATAAGGCTCTATTTTCAGGTGGATAAACAAATTTTTGGGAGTGGAAAAGGAAGAAGTTAGCCTTTCAGTTGATATTTTTCCATGCTTATTCTCAGCTCAAAAAGGTGAAAGCTCCTACTGTATGAGCTAGTGTATAAATCAGAGCTAAGCACATTGAATCCGTCTGTGCTTATTTCCATGATTACATATTCAAATTAACCAGTGATAAACGGCAATAAAAAAAAAGTTAGAACGCATTTTGTTAGGGACCTATGCATAGGACAAAAGTAATTTAGGCAGGCCACTGTGGATCAAAATCTTCTTTCCAAAACACAATGCCCGTAGCTGGACAGGACTTTGAGAGGTCTCTCCAGGGGCAAAGGTGGAAGAATATTCTACATGAGGTCTTAGAACAGAAGATCCATCCTGCAGCTTCTACAGCAGTGTAAAGGGTTATCACCGTGGTGGTGGTCGTCAGGGGTGGGGACGGACAGATAAGTGGATCCACCTAGAGGGGATTCATTCCCTTCGGTCCCCACCCCCAGCTTTCCCCCAAAGGGTGATGGTGTGTGGCTGTGCTGGGAGACCTCGCTGAACTGGGCTGTGGCCAGAAAAGGATACAGGATTCTGGCCTGAGTTAGATCAGTGGTAATTATCACACATAGGATCCTATCATAAGCTGCACGCAAAATGCCTTACAAACCTGAAACCAAGATCTGCCCAGATAAGCATGTACACGACGAATTTAAGGTCCCCAATTCAGCAGATCACTTAAGCACATACTTAACTTTGAAGTCATTGGATGTTAAGCACATGCTTAAGTGCTCAGCTGAATCAAGGTCTAAATCAATGAGACTTGTACTTGCTTATCGGAGACCAAACCCCGACTCAAATTTCTACCCAGATTGAGAGAAATATCAATTCAGAGTTTTCAGGTTTCAGAGTAACAGCTCAACACAACCAGCATCAGCAACACAGAGCCCTAGTGTAGACAGGGCTTAAATATCTGGGCTAAAAAAATCTAATAATCAACCACTGATAACAAGTCATTACACAAGAGCGGCCTCCACATTATGCAAAGCCAGTGTCCTCAGAAGAGATCACCACAAGAGATACAAATAACTGCAGGGCCAGATGTCTCTTCTGAGTGCACAAGGTTTCCTCACGTAACTCCTAGCTGCATTAATGAGAATTACAGACATAGGGTGTGATTCTCAAAAATGCTCAGCACTGCTCTAACTCTGCTCCCATTGAAGTCAAAGATTAAATTCCCACTGAGAGCTGAATTGTGTGAATGCTGAGTGCTTTTGAAAATCCCACCTATGATATCTACACGCTCATATGAAAATAGACCCTCATGGCTCTAAAACCTGAACAAGAACCAGCAGAAACCCAGCATGGGGGTTCTACATTTACCTTTTTAAATTACTACAGGAGAATCTTGCACTAGAATGTTTGACCATCTGGAGGTAAGCACCTGACAAGCTTGAAGAATAAGTGCAGATTATGTCACTCATTTTCTTCCTGGGCATGTATTTCCATTATTGCATGTAGTAAACAGGGAATTAAAGGCATTCTCTCTCTCTCTCACACACACACAATCTTGTGCTGATTACCGTTAAGTAGCAGAAAGGTTCAATGCTTTAATGATGGCATTTATTTATTTACATTTGCATTACAAGAAAGTGTAATTGTTTATATTTTCAGTCAGTATACCTAATATATTTCAAAAACTTTAAGTGGTATAAATTCAACATTTTGGAATTAACAACATTCATCCTCATGAATTTTTTAGGTGCTTAAGTCATCCCTGAGTGTTTTGCCTGATGCTTAAAAACTTGATAAAACTGATTGAAGCATTTACTGTTGGCTTCAAGGCTTCTGTATCTGATACAAGCTTGATCGATCAAGCTGGCAAAGCGAGTTTAGTGAAATAGCCCTAACCACACAGGTTGGTTTTTCCATTTGACGTCGTTTCAGTACGTATTTTAGCCTGAATGGAGGATGTTGTGTCTGCTTGGCTCACACGATTGTTTGGTGAATAGGATCTGATTGATATACAGGGCCTTCTACTGCTGCCTGTTCTCCAGTGAGCAGGGACGACTCTGCCAATTTTGCCGCCCCAGGCAGTTGCCGCCGAATTGCCACCGCCGCCAAAGCGGCGGAGCTGCCACCAAATTGCCACAGCGCCCGGGAGAGCGGCAGGGCTGCTGCCCAAAAGCTGCCACGGCGGGAAGAGCGGTGGAGCTGCCACTGAATTGCCACCATGGGACACAGACTGCTGCCCCATTCTGAATGCCGCCCCAGGCACTTGCTTGGAAAGCTGCCAGTGAGTAATCCTTACAGCAAGTATCTCCAAGTAGGCCCACGGGGACTATTTACATTAGCTCACATATTACTCATGGAAGGAAAGGTTGTTAATATCATGTCCTTGAATGGAACAATTATGTCATTACATCCAATAAACCTTTTCTTCTCCTCTTATATTTTTAAATTAATACTTTTCTGTTTCAAGTCATTCCCACTCACTGAACTAGGATCATGGACTTACCTCTTTTCATCCTTTCCTTGCTTCTATTTTCAAAAAAAAAAAAAAAAAGTGTCCAGGCATTGAAATTTGAGCCACGTAGCATACCTTGAGCACATAGCCAGTCTGATCAGTCATGGTACCAGAAGGGTCAATCCTTGACATCAGTTTTCCTTGCCAGCTTATATTTCTTTACACTGAATAGAAACTATTGCTAAATACATTCTTTAATGTTACAACCAATTTAAAAAAAACAAACAACAACTTCTTAGTACATATATGGGCTCACTCTAAATTGTCCACATTAGGTTAGCTGATGAGGATACCTAAGCAGACATGTTTCTCAGCCCTCTCCCTCGCGCCCCACCCCCAAAAAGAGGAAAGCAAGGGAGGCTGCCTAACTCTAAGCTACAAATAATTTTATTTAGTTTTTAAAGGCTGTAGATGAAGTTTCAGTAAATAGACAGCAAGAGTATGTAGAAAAGAAAAGGGCTAAAAGTTGTGGGAAATTGACTATTTGATTAATATAAAGGAAAAATGAATAAAAGCTGGGGAAAAAAGAAAAGAATAAAGAAAAGCAGGTTATAAGAAAACAAGGTCAGAGATGGATAAAAAAAGCTTGTTTTATTAAGTCCTTAAAAAAAAAATCTCATCTTGATAAGTCTAGAAGTAACTAGGTCTACCTAGAAATTCTTCACTTCTCAATTAAGGCCACTATTTTCACAAATGGGCACGTAAATGTAGACTCCTAAATCCATTCTTGCACACCCAAATAAGTCATTTAAGGACCAGGAAATGTTAGAGAAGAAAATTCTCACTTTCCTGGGAGCATCTAGGAAGAGATCAATTAGCCCACACAGGTTTAAATCTTTATTGAAGGGAGCAGCAAAAAATTGTTTCAGGATGCATATAGCCATCTCTTCTTTTACATCCCTGTTGCCAGTTCCCTCTTCTTTAGATTTACAAGACATTACAGGATACTGGTTTGAATTCTGACTGACTTATCTTGGAAGCCTACAAAGTGGCAGATGGCTGCCATACTACCAAGGTCTCAAGGACAGTGGAGAACAACATCTGCTTCTTTTTGATGGACCACTGAGTCGGAGCTAACAGATTTTATAGTCTGTTCTAGGAAGCATTTGCTGTTACGGAAGGCAGTAGATGGCAGAATCCATTTCTACATGTGATCATGCATCATTCTAAGCACACACATTTTCTGGTGAAATAGCACCTGAAAAGTAGTGAGGTCTGGAGGGGAGAGAGTGGGGGAGGGAATGGGATTGCATGGGGGAAATTACCAGATCACAGTTTTTTGGTTGCAGATCCACAATAAGGATCCACCATTGCACCACAGTCTTAGCAGGTTGATCTGGCAGTTACTGCCTAAAACATCCTGACACAAAAACTCTATTTAAAAATAATCTAAAAGCAGTAATATTGATTTTTATGCTATCCAGTAGCTAGTAAAGATGGCAGGTAGCCCTCCCTTCTGGCACCTTGTAAGTGGTTGGTGCCACCCTTCCAGAAGCCACACTTTCTGATTTTAAATCCATAGTTACATAAAGCAGGGATATGCCCCCAGGAGTGATTTGATACATTCCAAGTGCCTTGCAAAAGGGGCCTACCCCAAATCTAGTCATTTTGAAATAAAAAAAGTTAAACTTTGTTTTAAAAGAGCTGTGGTTGAAAAAAAGTGTTACAGTGGAGTCCAGTAACCCACTCTTCCCAGTCCTCCAAAGTGTTACCCTTCCTTTACCAAAATTCTACAACTTCTAGGTTTGCCAGTCTTTGGATTGTTCTAGAAGACACGGTCCCCTTCCTGGAGGAGTCTCATGTAGCTGGAGGAGGATAAAGCTACTTCAAGCTTTAAACCTGGAGACTTATGAAACATAGTGGCTTGCCTGGGATTTAAACACAATGGAATGTTGCCTTTATGATCCTAGTATAGGCTTCATTCAAAGCTCAATTAAGGCAATGGGACTCTTTCCAGTGGACTTTGGATCAGCCCCTATTCATAGGAGTTTAAGGCCAGAAATCAAACACATGCCATAGAATAATTTCACCCAGTAATTCCTGCACCAGACCTATAACGTCTGGTTGTGCTAAAGTATATCTTTTACAAAGATGTCTAATCTTGATTTAAAGACTTCAAGTGATGGAGAATTCATCTCTTCCCATAGTAAATTATTCTAATGGTTAATGAGCCTTGCTGTTAAAAGCTTATACTTTATTTCCACTTTCACTATATATGTGACTGAAGTGACATTTATATTTCACTGCTCTTGCTTCCCCCACAGCATGCTGTGTTAGTTATTATCTTACTGGAACACCATCCTGATAAATATTGTTTATATTCTTTAATTAGATTCAGTAACACTTTTGTATTTTGTGAGGGGGAAAAACAGTTTTCCAGCAATTCTAGTAGTATTCTGAACCTACAGTACCTCTGTGATAATGAGTCTCTCACTTTTTGGTTTTGCTGTGCCAACTGACTGTGTTCGAATTTCAAAGGTAAAGATTAAAAAGGCAACAACTTAATACACATGGAATAAGTTAGTATATGAAGTTAGAAAACTTCGTGCACTACAGCAAAGCAACTTTCAAAAAGAGTAATATTTGGTAGAAACAGTGCTAGAGCAAGCTTGTGGATATATTCAGACAATCAGTGTTGCAGATGGATTACGATACACTGGTCAGCCCCAAAGCCAAGGAATCATGGTCAAACACTTGACGAATACTGGACCTTAAAAAACAAATGAAAAATGGAGAGAGAAAGAAGAGTATGCTGGCTCTGTCATTGCCAAGACAGCCCATGCCAACACTCTGTACTCAAGAACTGACGTGGGGGGCAAAAAGTTATATGATTCGAAAACACGCACAGAACAGGGAACTACATGATGAACGTGAAGGATAAGACATATATTGGAACATGGAATGTAAGAACGTACCATGCTTGGAGTTTCAAGACTGCAAAAAATAAGAAAATGACTAAGGCAAGAAAAGAAAAGGAGGACTTGTGGCACCTTCGAGACTAACCAATTTATCTGAGCATGAGCTTTCGTGAGCTACAGCTCACTTCATCGGATGCATACTGTGGAAAATACAGAAGATGTTTTTATACACACAAATCATGAAAAAATGGGTGTTTTATCACTACAAAAGGTTTTCTCTCCCCCTACCCCACTTTCTTGCTGGTAATAGCTTATGTAAAGTGATCACTCTCCTTACAATGTGTATGATAATCAAGGTGGGCCATTTCCAGCACAAATAGAGACTGGGAGTGGCTAAGTCATTATGCAAGGTAACCTATTTCCCCTTGTTTTCCTAACCAACCACCCCCCTCCCCCCCGTTCCTCAGATGTTCTTGTTAAACCCTGGATTTGTGCTGGAAATGGCCCACCTTGATTATCATACACATTGTAAGGAGAGTGATCACTTTACATAAGCTATTACCAGCAGGAGAGTGGGGTGGGGGGAGAGAAAATCTTTTGTAGTGATAAAACACCCATTTTTTCATGATTTGTGTGTATAAAAACATCTTTTGTATTTTCCACAGTATGCATCCGATGAAGTGAGCTGTAGCTCACGAAAGCTTATGCTCAAATAAATTGGTTAGTCTCTAAGGTGCCACAAGTACTCCTTTTCTTTTTGCAAATACAGACTAACACGGCTGTTACTCTGAAATAAGGCAAGAAATAATGCTGTTACAGAAGATTCAAGCAAAATCATTGTGATGGTTTGGACACATGTTAAGAATGACCATGGACAAGATATTCTACATGGCAATACATACCAATCTGCAAGGAACTAGAAACAGAGGATGCGTTGGTGAAGAATGACAGAGAGAAAATGTTTAAAGACGAAGCTGAGAAACTGGTATGAGATAGAAAGTGGTGAAAAAAACACTTCATTCGGCCCCATTTGTTGCTATTGAGCTGACAGACAGGGACCAAAGAGAAAAATTTAGTATACATCATCCTGAACTAAGTCATGAACCTGGGAACATGTCACATGATAAACAATGTGCCACCACACAGTGCACAGGGGTTAAAGTATAGGAAAGCAGTAGGGAATGCAGCTTCCCCTGCTCTCCTAAAAGCAGGAGGAAGCTCTCCCTTCTTTGCCTGAATTAACTAAGCAGTTCCTCACCACAGCTCCCCCATTCCGGCTGGTGCAATGGGAACTCCTTGTTTCTATCTACTTTAACCATGGATGGCACAAAGAGCATGATAACAATCTCCACTTGACCCGGAAGCACAGCAGCTACAAGAATAATAAAGGTCATATGTTCCACCATTGGTGTTTCTCTTGCAAAAGTGGCAACCAGCCATGTCAGAACTGCCAGCACAGATTACCTGGTAGATCAATCAGGAAATGTATCTAACACAAGATTACCAGTCCTTTTACTTTGTTGTTGCTTTAATAGACTGATTTCTAGTGTGACACATTATACAGTTATGCACTATTCTTATGCAGAGAGATTATTATAGTTGTGGAGTGCAGAATAGTAAAATGATCCATTTTAGACGGAGAGTGCAATTGCCATGTATAGAAGTGTCAAATTTCCAACAAAAGGCATAATGTACTTTAACAACTGTAGGGTGTGGAATATATTAGGAATTATATGTCTGTGTAGGCAGTATGAATAGTATGAAAATAGTAAAATACACTGGTAATAGTTGGAGTTTTTTTTACTTTCTTTACAGATTTCACAAAAGCTCACGAAACTACTATCACTGCATCAGAGACCTCTAAAGGAGAAGAGGGTAATGGGATACTGTACAGTAATGACTTCCTGCCATGCCTCATAGCATTTTCATGTACACTTTCAGGAATCAGTGTATGCAAAAATACACTGCTAAAGAAAAAATCCTATTTTAATTTAATCTGTATTAAAAAGATAGATGGTCTCACTACTCCTCCCTCCCCAACACCCAAATCTCTGGTTTCTCCTTATGTTAGGGGAGATTTTTATATTACATTAAGGGACAGAACACATTTCCTAGATCCATACATGGTGATTTCTCTGTTGAATCATCTTTTCTCTCGACCCTCTGGAGATCTCTCCATGTGGTCCAGGCTTGGAGACAGGACAGACAGAAAAGCTATCTTTCCCCTCCCCACCCCTTCCAATTCAGCTTGCATAGACAAAAGTGATATTGCAGTCTGCATAATCTCAGGATCTCTAGGGAAAGGAGCCTCAAGCAACCTGGTTCTGATGAAACTGCACTGCCAGGGTAGATTCTCTACCAAGAGGCAGAGCCAGTGCAAAGGCACAGGGTCAACATTCAGATGACCCTGGAATCTTACAATGCCTGTTAAAAATGCTAAAATACATACAGGTGGCATTGTATTTCTAAATAGACAGCATACAGTGTCTTTATTTTTTTTTTTTTTTAACAATGACACCACACTATTAATGCATTTCCCCCAAAACCACTGCATACACACAGAGAAGTTAGATAAAAACAAATACTCTTGCTGGAAGGTTGCAATATAACATGACTTTGTTTCTTAGAATTCAGAACAATCACACACAAGAGCCCCCAAACAGAGAGAAACAAAGCAGGCTGCTCCCTAAAACACAGAGGCACAACTCAATCCACCTTACTCTAGGCTGGCTGCACATTCACCAATGCTATGCCCAGTTTGTTCATTTCTCAACAGAGCTCTGTAGCCTGCAAGCAGGACCTCTGAAATTTAAAGTGACAAGCTACAATGTCAGCACAGTTTTTAAAATATACCACAATGGCTGTTTTAGCTTACAAACTAAAGCCCTGATTCAGCAAAATATTAGAGTGCTTTGCTCAATTAGAGCATTAATCATTTGGGGCCAGATTGTAAATGATCAACTCCTATTTGTGGGTAGTTATTTGCCACATGAGTAGTACCACCAATGGGATTACTCGGGTCAGTAACCGCTCCCCAGTGGCAGTCATAGGTTCACAATCTGGCCTTTAACGAGTAAGGACAGCTGCATAATTATTGGCCTCTTATTCAATTAAGGCTCAACTCAGCACAGAATAGTCAGGTTTGGGCCATGTAGAAAAACTCCAAGGTCACTAATCTCAGCTCTCAACCAGACCGAGTTACTCAGCACAAAACTTGACCTGGGAGCAGAATCACTTTCTGGCAGAAAGTAAGATGCCTCCTGCAGACAGCAGGTCTGTGCTGGACAAGTCAGATTAAAGCATTCTCTCCCACTCTCACCTCAGACTTTTTATACTGAGTCAGCAAGACAAAAATTCCCTTGCCTTCTGCACTATCAGGATTAGGTTTTTTTAAAGGGAATAGTTGCTGTAGTTCAATGATTTGCATTATCTATCTTCCACTGATGCAGATTTCTCTTTCTTAGTCAGAGACAGGCACAGAGTGGTCAATCTCTAAATTAATTCCTTAAAAGAATTTTTGCCAGCAGGTGACCTCATTCTGACTGAAGGTAATAGAATGCTGAGCAACATTCCTTTTTTTAAACATTGTCTAAGAACATTCCAAGAAAAGTTTTCTTACTAATAAACCATCATTTTCCTGTCAGTCACATTTAAATAGTCAACTTCCTGGAGGCAAACGGATGCTCAGTGGAGACTGACACTGTCACAGAGAATTATACTCCAGATTCAGGATAGCTAAACAGATCCATATGATCCAGAGAAGAGAAAGTCAGCTGGAGAAAACTGAAAGTGCATTGGAAGACTGAAGAGGATGAGGTTGATGTCAGGGAACAACCTCTAAAAGGCTGGAGATCTTTAGTTGGGCTTCAGATAAGCATCCAAATGGAATACTTTGAATATATAGTTACTCTGAACGAGGTATATTGAAGAATCACTAGGTATCAGCTTGGATTTCTTAGAGTCAGAGATGAGAATTGGAAAAAAAAAAATCTGTTATGTCGTCTAGTGCAGTGTTTCCCAAACTTGGGACGCCGCTTATTCAGGGAAAGCCCCTGGCGGGCCGGGCCGGTTTGTTTACTTACTGCGTCCACCGGTTTGGCTGATCGCGGCTCCCACTGGCCACAGTTCACTGCTGCAGGCCAATGGAGGCTGTGGGAAGCAGAGCGGGCCGAGGGACGTACCAGCCGCCGCTTCCCGCAGCCTGGGGCGGCGAACTGCAGCCAGTGGGAGCCGCGATCGGCCAAACCTACAGATGCGGCAGGTAAACAAACCGGCCCGGCGCACCAGGGGCTTTCCCTGAACAAGGGGCGTCCCAAGATTGGGAAACACTGATCTAGTGCATATACCTACCAAATGCAATAAATCCTTATTTTGTTTTTACCAGTGTTTTGTGCTATCCAGTTTTACAGGAACTAAGCAATACTGCTTCCACCACTTCCCCAAGAGAGACTATTAAACCTAATACATCTCCTTGTCAGCATATTTTCCTGATCAGAGTAGACTTTAACTGTCATTACTGAATAGACTTCTATTAAAAAGAAGTTTAAATGAAAAATATGGTTGAAAGAATGGGCAGCTCTCAGAAGTTCTTTTTAAATGTGATGTGATCTCACACTCCAGAATATTGTAATGGTTTTATACCCACATTAGTGACAGGTTTCAGAGTAACAGCCGTGTTAGTCTGTATTCGCAAAAAGAAAAGGAGTACTTGTGGCACCTTAGAGACTAACCAATTTATTTGAGCATAAGCTTTCGTGAGCTACATCCGATGAAGTGAGCTGTAGCTCACGAAAGCTCATGCTCAAATAAATTGGTTAGTCTCTAAGGTGCCACAAGTACTCCTTTTCTTTTTCCACATTAGTGAGGGGCAGTACACAGGAAAAGAAGAAAGGGGGTTGTCTGTGCCATACAATAGAAAAAGCATAACGGAAAACAAACTAAAATGCATTCCAATTAGTTATTCCTTTCCTTAACTTGCAGCATTCTTAAAACACGAAACTATGACATTTTTATTCATATAAGAACAATCGGAAGAAAAAGGCATGTCCCTCATCTGACGCAAGAAAAAAGTTTATTTTCCAATTTATCAAACTCCCCTATTGACACTTCCAGGGGCATGGTCAAAATATAAAAACCAGATACAATTAAATCTTCAAATGACAGTGTCAAACAAACACTCTTCCTATCAGACAAAAACCTATAGATGACCTTCATGCTGCACTGCCAGGCTAACACACACTGGAGCAGCTGGGGAAGCAAATTCCAAAGGAGAGGTAAAATCAGCAGAACAAGTGCTAATATTGGCAGCTGCCTAGCATCCAAAGAGTCCTGGAAAAGGACAAAATGGACTGGGAAGAGTCCAAAAAAGAAGTTCCTCCGGGCTGTGGCAGTGCTACATAAGGCTGAGAAAATTACATTCTCCCTTTGAAGCAATGAGAGGATGACTGATATGAACAGGAGGTGGCTGTTGATGGAGCTGGGTTCGCACTACTCGACCAGGATGTCATGCATGTGGGAGAAACTAGGGTTTCAGTCTAGATAATTCTCATATGTCCTCTCCAAATATGTAGGTCCGGCTGTGGATGTCTGAATTAGACAGGCACACTATTGCCAGCTGCCAACCCCAAGTATTCAAAAGTCCTGAGCTAGGCCCCTCAATCATGAGATTTAATAAAAAATAATACATATTGGCTTCTTTTTATTTACTTTCTGGATTTTGAGTCTTTGGGGTTTATATTTTCAGGTTGTCCTCTGCAACCAGGAAGGACAGAAAAAAAAAGGGGCGGGGGGAGCCAAAATTATCACATGATTCCAGGAACTGGAGCTTTTTTAATTTATTTAAAAAAAACCCAAATATCAAGATGAAAATCACAAGGGTTGGCAACACTGTCAGGAGCCAGCGATAGGCAAGCCGAGGTTCATGCAGAAGTCTATACAGGAAGAAAAAATGAAAACACCCAAAGCTCTTCCCCAGGGCCTGTATGTTGATGGTGCTGTTTTTTTCTGCCACAGGGAGTAGGTAAGGAAGATAGCAAATGACCAGCTTCTCCTGATCACAAGATAAAAAAAAAAAAATGAAGTGTTGCATTTGGTCTGGGAATTACACCTTCTCCATTCTCTATTAGGAACCAAACAGGCAGCTGTCAGTTCAACCTAGTACTGGCTGTAACTAGATTAGAACAGCATGTTAGCTCCCTCCAAGATGGCTTGACTCAGGGTGAGGGGAAGCAGAAGAACAGGACAAGAAATTAGCTCTCAACTCTTACCTCTCTCCCTCTTAGCAATTCTAACTCATCTTAACCCTTTGTTAAATCTATGCCAACTGTGCATAACAATACTGCACAACTTGAAAACAGCCTAAGAAGAACCAATTGCTCACGATTTGTGAGATGCATGATTACAGATTTCATATGCTGCAGAAGCTGCACTACTAAGCAGACAAACTGACACCTTCAAAATTGACCAGCCGTGCCAATCCTCCCTTTTGTTCAGTGACTCGCGCCACTGGCACTGTAGGGAACTAGGCCCACATTAGCCATTCCTTCCCACTATAGGGGGTCCCCAGTATACATCTCCCCTTTATCGGTCATTTCACATATCCATTCCTCATCAATAGGGAAACGTGTTCCAATTCATGTCAGTCCCGATCCGCATATCCGTTGCTTCACCTTTTTGCGGCTTTTCTTTGTGTGCTTCCCCATGGCATTCAGGAGGTGCTGGGAGGAGGGAGGAGCAGGGATGGGGCACGCTCAGAGAAGGGGCTGGAACTGGGAGAGAAGAGGTGGGGCGCAGATGGATGGGGGGCAGGAAGAGGTGGGGCAGTCCATTATTTCTTAGGGGGCGAAATTCCCCAGTATCTGTCATTTCAGTATCCGTCGCTCATTTCAAGAACGCAACCCCAGTGCATACCAGGGACCCCAGTACCACATACCTCACTGACCCCAGATTCGCAGCCCACCAATTCATTTACACCAGTTAACATTCCCATCATGTCCGATGAAGACTGCCCCATCAGCAACTGGCTCATTGATAGGGGCTGTGGAACTCCCTACTTTAGCTGAAGAACTTTTGACATTTTGAGAAAAAAGAAATGAAAAGACTGTGTGGCCTTTGGCCATCACTTGACTCCATAGGCACTTTTTGTACTTGTAATACAGAATCTGAATATTTTCTGCCACTATTTAACTATAAGAGATTATACTGAATTAAGGTTTACAGAGCCATTTTGTATGACTGCCAGAACACCAGTTACATGCTAGAGGTATAATAAAAAAAAAAAAAAAAGAAAATATTGTCTTCTACTGAACATTAATTGATTGCAGATAAAAGCGAGCCAGCAATTTAAAACCAGAAAGTGCATAACTTAAAGCTACACCTGAATTTTGCACAGTACAGGAATTATTTAAAGGTGAGAGTAGTTCAGTTGCCTCTATACCTCTCCTTTTAAAAATCACGAGTAATTTTCATAATCCAATAAACCTACAGCCTCCCTAGCAACATCTCAGCTAATCTGCAGTGTCCTGTCTGACTGTGATGTGCAGTGTGGAGTTAAATTTGGAACCTGTGCAGTGGAAAGTATTCAACTTTCTGAAAAGATTTCATCTGATGGTTTACTCATTCAGGGAGTATGTAAGCCAGTCAGATTTTAAATTAGATGAGGAAAAGGTTAAACATCTTTTATCACAAGTGAGGATATTAAATCAGGTGGGTAGGCCGCTGAACACTGTTCCGTTAATTGGCTTTAGGTTGCATTACCAGAAAACCATCATGTGATTTAAAGCCAAAAATTTAAAGATGACAGAATTTGTACTTTTAAAAAGATTTAAAATATATTTAGTTTCATATTGAAATAATGTCAGCTCTTAAATGGATTTATCATTCTACTCCACTTCAGGAGGAGGGACATTTAAGCAATAGTGACGCATTTAGGAAACTTTGGACCTGATCTTATGACATGCTGAGCACTCTCAATTCCCATAGGAGCTGAGAGCACAGAGTACCTATCAGGAATGAGGCCTGTCATCTGTTGAACAATGATCAATTAGGGGAGAAATAGCCTTAACTTTTCCTCAAGCCCTAGAAGACAATCATTTGACAGGTAGAGAATATCTGAGAAAGGGATGATTATTGCTATTATAAATGTAAAAGTTAGAGTTTGATTTAAATATCCTTTCATATAACTAAACAAACAGAAATTGTTTCCTCTCTTCATACAACCCACTGCTTTTTAGAGCACAACATGCATTCTGCTACCTAGCTATACCCAATTATGAAATCGCATTCTTGCTATAAAATATCCTAAACATGATCTTCGTGATTTGGCCTAAAGAGATGTACAGCACCATTACAAAATTATGCCACCAGCACATACGCATTTGTACATGAAAATATATGCACAAGCTGTTCCTCACCAAAACCCCTAGAGCAGCTGTTCTCAAACTGTGGTTTGGGACCCCAAAGTGGGTTGTGACCCTGTTTTAACGGGATTGCCAGAGCTGGCGTTTAGACTTTCTGGGGTTCGGGACCAAAGCTTGGGCCCTACTGCCCAGAGCCAAAGCCCCACTGCCTGGGACTGAAACCCCCAGCTTCAGCTCTGGGTGGCAGGGATCAGGTTACAGGCCCCCCCACATAGGGATGAAGCTCTTGGGCTTCAACTTTGGCCCCCTCCCAGGGCAGTGGGGCTCAGGCTTTGGCTCCCCCACCCAGGTTGGAGAGGCTCAGGCTTCGGTCCCCCTGCTAGGGTCATGTAGTAATTTTCATTGTCAGAAGGAGTTCACAGTGCAATGAAGTTTGAGAACCGCTGCGACTACAGGAAACTACCAAGGATTCCAATTACTGACTTGCTACGTGAGGAGAGGGGGGGAAAATGTTACATTGCATTTGTTTCCACTGATTTATTGCTGTCATGACAATATTACTATATAACTGATTGCTGAGTTCTTTGACACTATAGATGTATTCCAGCTAAAGACAGGCCCAAACCAAAATCCCTAATCATAGGTCAACTGAAAATCCTGCTTCCAAACATGTCCTACATACTAGGAAAGTTGAGACTGAAATCCAATCTTTACAATTTAGATTCATCTCTCTTTCAAAATATATTCTTGTGAATTTCAATGGGGCTCCAAGCTGGAATTAAGGACTGTACATGAGGATCTGTTTGCAGGACAGGACTCTAAAATTATAACTCTTTTGAGCACAGAATGAGCTAGGATAGAGGTTATTCTCACTGGAACAGATGGCCTATTAAATCTAAGCAGTATATAATCAAAAGTGTCTTAAAAGCAGAAACCAAATTATATTTAATTAAAAGCAGGAAGAAACCCCTCCTCCCCCCTCCCCGCCATTAGAGCGTTGAACATGATGAATAAGACTTTTAAATAGAAAAAGCTCTCTGCAAACCCACGGTTTTAGTTCCCATAACCTTAACTTGTTTGCTTTCTATAAAGTAGGATTTTATCATCATTATATGGCACACTTATTTTGAGCACTTAAATTATGCATGTGTGGCAATACAAATACAATGTAGCAAAACAAATATTTTGTATGAAAGGTGTGATACAACTTTAAAAAGTTACAATACACAATTACAATTGCAGAGTTACATCGTAGCAGAGGAAAAGAGGAGTTTGGATGCACAGACAAGGAGTAAAGATGTTTTCAGCCATGATTTGAAAGGAGATGGGAAGTCAATGAGGTAGGAAGACAGGAATAATACAGGCTAACATCATGAGATTTTATGGAGGGTCAGAGAAGAAGCCAATTCTACTGGAACTAAGTCAGCGAATACGGAGTGGACAGAGACAGAGATGCATTAAATAGGCAGCTCTTATTTAAGAGAAGTAAGGTAGTTCTGAATCAGAGCTGACAGTAGATGGGGAGCTAATGAAGGAGGCTGAGGTGATTCTGCTTTTTTAGGAGATCTGAGGAGGCAGGCTTCATCATTCAGAGCATGCTGGAGTCTGGAGAGCTGGGACTCAGAGAGATGATTGAGAATGGAGATTAATAGCGAAGGCAACAGAAAAATAAGCCCTGGCTCAGGATTTCAGCAGAGGTGGAAATTGCGGTAATGGCAGAAGGAGAGGTGTTGACAGACTGTTTTACAAACAGGGCAGACGTGAGAAGAGTACAAGAACAGAGGAGCGAGAACAAGGTTACAATTAGTAGAAACAAAGGGGGGGGGGAAGGGTCAAGGAAGAAGAGAACAGAATTTTTGAAGATGATCATTCATTTATTGTCTTGAAACAAGAAAGCACTTCCCCGGGACAAGAGTAAATTGAGACAAAGCCATAGCATAGACTGAAAAGGAAGGAATGATTGTAATATAACAGAAATATATGTATCACTTGATCACCTCAGTGCAAGAATGGTAGTTAACATTAAAGGTAAGAATAAATGGGGAAACTATGTATGTGTCAAGTTTCTAAAAAAGTATGAATTATCTGCTATTCAAGCTCAAAGCAAAACATCTGAACAATATTTAGTAGCCGATTTCCCCCCCCCCCCCTTCCATTCTTTGGAAATCTCAAAAATGGCTCAACAATTTGTCTTAAAACTTTCCAAGAAGTTTCCTCACTTGGCTGACAATATGTATGAGAAATGTCCACTCAAGAGGTAATATTTTTCAACAGTTATAAGACAAGTAATATAAAGGACTGAAATTAAAGTGTCATCTGAAACAGAGCTACAGTGCGGTTCATGCAATGCTACATAACGCATAAAAACCAGGTAAAATACAGCTACAGTAATACAGGCGGCCTATTCAATGAAGAACCAAATTAGGCATAACAGCAGCCATACTGCGTCAGACCAAAGGTCCATCTAGCCCAGTATCCTGTCTTCCAACAATGGCCAATGCCAGGTGCCCCAGAGGGAATTAACAGAACAGGTAATCATCAAGTGATTCATCCCGTCGCCCATTCCTAACTTCTGGCAAACAGAGGATAGGGACACCATCCCTGCCCATCCTGGCTAATAGCTATTGATGGACCTGTCCTCCATGCACTTATCTAGTTCTTTTTTGAACCCTGTTATAATCTTGGCCTTCACAACATCCTCTGGCAAGGAGTTCCACAGATTGACAGTGCATTGTGTGAAAAAATAATTCCTTTTGTTCATTTTAAACCTGCTGCCTATCAATTTCATTTGGTGACCCCTAGTTCTTGTGTTATGAGGAGGAGCAAATAACACTTCCTTATTTACTTTCTCCACACCAGTTATGATTTTACATATATTTTATATTCAATCAAATCCCCACTTAGTCATCTCTTTTCCAAGCTGAAAAGTCCCAGTCTTATTAATTTCTCCTCATATGGAAGCCATTCCCTACCCCAATAATTTTTGTTGCCCTTTTCTGAACCTTTTCCAATTTCAATATATCTTTTTTGAGATGGGGCAACCACATCAGCACCCAATATTCAAGATTTGGGAGTACAATGCATTTATATAGAGGCAATATGATATTTTTCATCTTATCATTAGTCCCTTTCTTAATGATTCCCAACATTCTGTTCGCTTTTGTGACTGCCCCTGCACATTGAGTGGATATTTTCAGAGAACTATCCACAATGACTCCAAGATCTCTTTCTTGAGTGGTAACAGCTAATTTAGACCCCATCATTTTATATGTATAGCTGGGATGTTTTCCAATGTGCATTACTTTCCATTTATCAACACTGAATTTCATATGCCATTTTGTTGCCCAGTCACCCAAGTTTTGAGAGCTCCTTTTGTAGCTCTTTGCAGTCTCCTGGGACTTAACTATCTTGAATAGTTTTATATCATCTGCAAATTTTGCCACCTCACTGTTTACCCCTTTTTCTAGATCATTTATGAATATGTTGACTAGGACTAGCCCCAGTACAGATCCCTGGAGGACACCACTATCCACCTCTCTCCATTCTGAAAATGGATCATTTATTCCTACCCTTTGTTTCCTATCTTTTAAGCAGTTACCGATCCCTGAGAGGACCTTCCCTCTCATCCCAAGAGAGCTTACTTTGCTTAAGAGCCTTTGGCGAGGGAACCTTGTCAAAGGCTTTCTGAAAATCTGAGTACACTATGTTCACTGGATCCCCCTTGTCCACAGGCCTGCAGACCCCCTCAAAGAATTCTAGTAGATTGGCGAGGCATGATTTTCCTTTACAAAAAACACGTTGACTCTTCCCCAACAAATTATGTTAATCTATGGGTCTGACAATTTTGTTCTTTACTATAGTTTCAACCAGTTTGCCCAGTACTGAAGTCAGGCTTACCAGCCTGTAACTGCCAGGATCACCACTGGAACCATTTTTAAAAATTAGCATCACATCAGCTTCTATATCAAAGGACTGGAGGATACCTAATTTAAATGATAGGTTACACACTACAGTTAGTAGTTCTGCAATTTCACATTTGAGTTCCTTCAGAACTCTAGGGTAAATACCATCTGGTCCCGGTGATTTATTACCGTTTAATTTATTAATTTGCTCTAAAACCTCTTCTAATGGCATCTCAATCTGGGACAGTTCCTCAGATTTGTCACCTAAAAAGAATAGCTCCAATATGGGAATCTCCCTCACATTCTCAGCCATGAAGACTGATTAAAAGAATTCATTTAGTTTCTCTGCAATG
Source organism: Lepidochelys olivacea (assembly GCF_965140295.1). Lineage (NCBI taxonomy): Eukaryota > Metazoa > Chordata > Testudines > Cheloniidae > Lepidochelys > Lepidochelys olivacea. Next base: position 29,610,956 of record NC_140415.1, read on the forward strand.
GCTTGATCGTCCTTGAGTGCTCCTTCAGCATCTCAATCATCCAGTGGCCCCATTGGTTGTTTAGCAGGCTTGCTGCTTCTGATGTACTTAAAAAAAATGTTTGCTATTACTTAGAGTCTTTGGCTAGCTGTTCTTTAAATTCTTTTTTGGCCTTCCTAATTATATTTTGACACTTCAATTGCCAGAGTTTATGCTCCTTCTATTTTCCTCACTAGAATTTAACTTCCACTTTTTAAAAGGATGCCTTTTTGTCTCTCACTGCTTCTTTTACTTAGATTCCCCTTCCTATGTTATTTAATTTGGGGTATACATTTAAGCTGAGCCTCTATTATGGTGTCTTAAGTTTCCATGCAGCTTGCAGGGATTTCACTTTCAGCACTGTACCTTTTAATTTCTGTTTAACTAACTTCCTCATTTTTGTGTTGTCCCCCTTTCTGAAATTAAAAGCTACAGTGTTGGGCCACTGTGGTGTTTTCCCTGCCCACCAGCGTGATGTTTAATTTAATTATATTATGGTCACTATTTCCAAGCGGTCCAGCTATGTTCACCTCTCGGACCAGATCCCATGCTCCACTTAGGACTAAATCAAGAATTGCCTCTCCTCTTGTGGGTTCCAGGGCTAGCTGCTCCAAGAAACAATCATTTAAGCACCTCGAGTTCCCAGTCTTGTGTCTGTCATTATCCAAGCATGTGACGGCTGGCATAATATAAGAAACAAATAATGCTGCAAATTATGATGTGTACAGGAGGCCCCTCCCCAAACCCCCCCCCCCGAAACTGTTTGAAATTTACTTAGAACACATGGAACAAAGGATGAAGGAATGGCTTCTAAAGAAGTATATCATTACTAGATGTTCAAAATGTAGGGTATTCCTCAGTAAAAAGAATATGAACTTCAAGCATCCCTATTATTCTTGAGCTCCCATTCATTTCCCACAATGTATAAATATTCTTTCCAAAACACACAAAATACCAGAAACAAATTAAATCAGTAAAATAAGAGAAAGATTATTAGTATGAGCTTGAAATGGCTACACAGCTCACAAGGAATGAAGGAGATGTGAGTTATGCCAATCATACCAAACCAGTCCAGTAGAACTTTTATATCTCACTCTTCTATGTTTTTCTATGCCATGCTCATCTGACTGCCTTCCAGTAGTGCATTAGACAACATGACTACACATCTGTCACGTTTGTTCTCTCATCCTCTCTCCAGAGGGAGCAGCAGGTGTAGTGGAGTATGGTTTTGTTTTGTTTGTTTATTATTACATAAATAGACCTGTTCCTCTGTGTTTATCTTAGAGAAAGCAATTTGCACTTTTTGAAACAGAAAGTGGCGAGATTTGTGATGGTCATTAGTTTCTAGGGGCGTTCAGTCCAGTGTCCTGGACTACCCTCCAAAGGTTCTGTATCCTTCACAGACAAGCTTTACTCATATTGCTGAGAGTTCCATTGTGCCAAAGGAGTGAAGTTGGTGACCACAGTCTTCGTCCCAGAGCTTTAGACAGTCTTTTAGGTAACTGGGCCTCGGCCATGGAGCACTTTGAAGATAAGGACCAATACCTAGAACTTGATTCAAAGTTCTATGGGAAGCCAAGGTACAGCACAGAAGACAGATGTGATATGTTCATGGTAGCTTGTGTTGCAAGAGAAGTGCTGCAGCATTTTGTATTAGTTGGAGTTAGTTCTAAGTGCTGAATGTTTCATGCCCAGATATATCACATTGCTGTAGTCCACCAGAGATGCCAGCTATTTGTCAGTCAGAATGGGACATTCTCCTAGCCACCTAGAGATAGTAGAAAGCATTACTCCCAACTATTACAATATGAGAGCTCAGCATCAGCAAAGAATGTGTACTCCTAGACTACTGACTGAATTGACCAACTGTAGATGTAAACTTTCAATCAGAGGAGATTGCACTGTGGCTATAAACTCCTCAGAATATTGTCCTCTGCACATCAGCATCACCTCTGTTTTGTTGGATTCAGCTTCAAGCAGCTCTTTTTCATCTTCCATGAGCAGATCTTGTTCAAGCACTGAACCATCTTGGTGCTAGTTGTGGTGAAGGATAGGTAGTGTCAGGGGCAAAGCTGACTCCCAGCCTGGTCAGAACCCAGCAAGTTCAGTTGGACCCAATGAGCCCCCTCCAAATAGCCGTGCTTCCTGATTGTGCATGGGAGCCATCAGTTTGCTACTTGAGTCTTGCAGCAGCAACTCAATGTCAGCCACACCTACAGCTGCACTTGCCCTGCTCTCAGTTCTGCTTCCTGTCATTGCTCCAAGCCCTGCTCCTGCTCCAGCTCCAGACTACATGCTCCATTCCAGTTTCTGATTCCTGGCTACACCCAGACATTGACTCTGGCTTACCTTTAGGCTTTGATTCTAACTCTGGTTCTAACCTTCAGCTTGGCACCTTGAGCCTGACTCTGGCTTCACCCTTGAATCAGTGCCTGATTTCTGGATCTACACTTGCCATTACCCAAATTGCCATCACAACCACCTGGCAAGCTTCTGGTCCATCCATTAGGTAGGCTGCCCATGCCCCGTCAGCTTACAGGTAGAGCTGTGTCTCATCTGCATATTGCTGGCATTTGAGTCCATGGAATCTGACCAGTTCACCTAGTAGTCACATACAGATGTTGAAGAGGACCAAAGAGAATTGATCTTTGTGGAACCCCAAAAGTGAGGGGTTTAGTAGTGGAGGTGTAGTTTCACATCACATCATTGGTGTTAGGATATAGATATTCAGGCCTGTCTGCAAAGGCCTGTGCTTTAAGAATTTAGGTGTATTCTTATCACTTGGCTAATTATAGAGGTATAAAAGAAAGAATCAAAATCACTATCTGCTGATGTAAGGGCCTTCTCTTACTGTGACAGTCTGAGGCCCTGTTCTTAGGCTAAGGCCTTTGGCTAAGCAGCAGAGGCAGCCATAAGCTGGGAAGCGAACGGTCACATCCTCACATTCCAAACTAGTCACATTGAAATAAGGTGCTATTGGGCTGTTAGGCACTATCAGGACAGGATTGTATTCCTATCACCTCCAGAGAAAGGGAAGTGCCTAGAAAATGTAAAAGGAAACTTAGTTTGATAGCATCCTGTCTGGCAAGAACTCACTTATCAATAGCTGGGATGTGAAACCCTCACTTCTGTAATGTCTTGTTTCCACTATATGGAAAAAATACAGTTTCCACTGTATTGTCTTGTTTCCACTATATATTGTCATTATAGTTTCCACTTTGCTATTGTTTGTCTGTATAATCTCTGTCTGGTTCTGTGATTGTTCCTGTCCGCTGTATAATTAATTTTGCTGGGTGTAAACTAATTAAGGTGGTGGGATATAATTGGTTACATAATCATGTTACAATATGTTAGGATTGGTTAGTTAAATTTCAGGAAAATGATTGGTTAAGGTATAGCTAAGCAGAACTCAAGTTTTACTATATAATCTGTAGTCAATGAGGAAGTGAGTGGGTGGGGGTAGGGGTGGGCGTGGGCACGTGGGTAAGGGAGATGGGAACAGGGAATGGGGGTAAGAAAATTGGAATCATGTTTTGCTAAAGGGGGAAATGGGAACAGGGAATGGGAGTAAGGAAGTTGGAATCATAGGATCATAGAATATCAGGGTTGGAAGGGACTTCAGGAGGCCATCTAGTCCAACCCCCTGCTCAAAGCAGGACCGATCCCCAGTTAAATCATCCCAGCCAGGGCTTTGTCAAGCCTGACCTTAAAAACCTCTAAGGAAGGAGATTCTACCACCTCCCTAGGTAACGCATTCCAGTGTTTCACCACCCTCTTAGTGAAAAAGTTTTTCCTAATATCCAATCTAAACCTCCCCCACTGCAACTTGAGACCATTACTCCTCGTTCTGTCATCTGCTACCATTGAGAACAGTCTAGAGCCATCCTCTTTGGAACCCCCTTTCAGGTAGTTGAAAGCAGCTATCAAATCCCCCCTCATTCTTCTCTTCTGCAGGCTAAACAATCCCAGCTCCCTCAGCCTCTCCTCATAAGTCATGTGTTCCAGTCCCCTAATCATTTTTGTTGCCCTTCGCTGGACTCTCTCCAATTTATCCACATCCTTCTTGAAGTGTGGGGCCCAAAACTGGACACAGTACTCCAGATGAGGCCTCACCAATGTCCAATAGAGGGGAACGATCACGTCCCTCGATCTGCTCGCTATGCCCCTACTTATACATCCCAAAATGCCATTGGCCTTCTTGGCAACAAGGGCACACTGCTGACTCATATCCAGCTTCTCGTCCACTGTCACCCCTAGGTCCTTTTCCGCAGAACTGCTGCCTAGCCATTCGGTCCCTAGTCTGTAGCTGTGCATTGGGTTCTTCCATCCTAAGTGCAGGACCCTGCACTTATCCTTATTGAACCTCATCAGATTTCTTTTGGCCCAATCCTCCAATTTGTCTAGGTCCTTCTGTATCCTATCCCTCCCCTCCAGCATATCTACCACTCCTCCCAGTTTAGTATCATCCGCAAATTTGCTGAGAGTGCAATCCACACCATCCTCCAGATCATTTATGAAGATATTGAACAAAACCATTCATGTTTGGCTAAGGGTAGGAATGGGAACAGGGACACATGTGTAAGGCTCTGTGGTGTCAGAGCTGGGAAGGAGGATACTAAGGAAGGAAACTGGAATCATGCTTGCTGGAAGTTCACCCCAATAAACATCGAATTGTTTGCACCTTTGTACTTCGGGTATTGTTGCTCTCTGTTCATGCGAGAAGGACCAGGGAAGTAAGTGGGTGAAGGAATAAGCCCCTTAACAATTGGGTGCATCCCTCCAAGAAGAACTCAAACCATTTTATTACCTTACCCTGGACCCTGCCACCCCTCTCTGGAAGACAGCAATATCTCATGCTTAACAGTGTTGAACACAGCAGAGAGGTCCAGAAGCTGAGACTAGATGCCTGCTGTGTTCCCTCTAAGCTGCGCAGTCGGGCGGCCACCCAGGAGTGATGCAAGTGCTAATTGAATGGAGAGTAAGCTTATTAAATCTGTGAATGACATCAAGCTGGGAGGGGTTGCTAGCAGACTGGAGAATAGAATTAGAATCTGAAAGGACTTTAACAAGTAAGAGAACTGGTCTGAAATCAACAAGATGAAATTCAATAAAGACAAGTGTGAAGTACTATACTTGGGAAAGGGGTGGGGGGAAATCAAATGCAGAAATACAAAATGGAGAATAACTGTCTGGGCGTAATACTGGTGAAAAGTATCTGAGAGTGACAGTAGATCACATACTGAATATGATTCAACATGATACAGTTCAAAAACGGTTAATATACTCCAGAATTATGTTAGTAGGGGTGTTGTAAGATAGATACGTGAGGTAATTGTCCCACTCTACCTCTTGCTGGTGAAGACTCAGCTGGAGTACTGTGTCCAGTTTCCATTTTAGGAAAGATGTAGACAAACTGGAGAGAGTCCAGAGGAGAGCAACAAAAGTGATAAAAGGTTTAGAAAACCTGATCTATAAAGGAAAGGGTAAAAAGAACTGGGCATATTTAATCTTGAGAAAAGATGACTTGAGGGCGGACCTGATAATAGTCTTCAAATATGTTAAGGACTGTAATAAAGAGGATGGAGAACAACTGATCTCCTTGTGCACTGAAGGTAGGACAAGTAGTAATCAGTTTAACCTGCAGCAAGAGATTTAGGTTGGATATTAGGAAAAATCTTTTAACTATAAAGATAGTTAACCAGTGGAACAGGTTTCCAGGGGAGATTGTCTAACCTGTTCTTAAAAACCTCTGATGACAGGGATTCCACAAACACCTGTCAGGGATGATCTTAGGTATATGTGGTCCTGGACTGAATCAGTGGATCTCAACCAGGGTACATGAACTTATCTAGAGATGTGTCTAGTTTTACAATGGCTACATAAAATGCACTAGCAATGTCAGTACAAACTAAAATTTCATACAGACAATGACTTGTTTATTCTGCTCTCTGTAGTATACACTGAAATGTAAGTATAATATTTATACTCCAATTGATTTTATAATTATATGGTGAACATTAGAAAATACGCAATTTTTCAGTAATAGTGTGCTGTGATACTTTTGTATTTTTATGTCCGATTTTGTAAGCAAGTAGTTTTTAAATGAGGTGAAACTTGGAGTACACAAGACAGGTCAGACTCCTGAAAGGGATACGGTAGTCTGGCAAGGTTGAGAGCCATTGGACTAGATGACCTCTCAAGGTCCCTTCCAGCCCTACATTCTTATGATTCTATAAATTCTGACGATGACACACGTTATTAAATCATAAGATTTTTTATAAAGACTGTTTCTTATCTCTTTCTTTACTTGTGAAGCCACAAGTCTAACTGTGCAAGACTTGTAGTGGCAAATGTAGCTCTGAAACTGAGGAGCCTTTGCTTTTCCGTGTACTGCACCTTTATTTTCTCTCAGCTCTTTCCTCCCGTGCCCTTATACTCTAAATCCCGTAGTTGCTGCCAGATTTCTCACGTTTCTCCTTTAATAATGAGAAAGTGGATCTTTTCTGAATAAAAAGTAAGTCTCATTCAGAGAGCGCACAGTGCATGTCTCATCCAAAAGTGCACTGAGCTCTCAGAACAAAATGGCTACTAAACGAGGTACCGAATATTTGTACGCAGAAGTTTAAAAAGAGAGGGTCACAAAACAAGAATAAAATTTCTCACACATACAATTAAATACAGATACGTTTAACCCTACTCTAAAATAGCCTATTAAAAGAACCACATAATAGTGTCACAGCATTAAAGAGAAAGACTTGAAGACTAGAAAAGGAAGCATTGTAAGTATCTTGTCTGACCTCCAGCGCAACACAGGCCAGAAGCCTTCCCTGAATTAACTGCTGCTTCAAGTTCGACTGCTGTGCTTGAACTAGAGCATCTCTCTTAGAAATAGATCCAATCATAATGTAAAAATTTTCAATGATAGAGAATCTACTACAACCGTCATTAAGTTTTTCCAGTGTTTAATTACCCTTACTATTAGACATTTACCCCTTATTTCTAATTTCAATTTGTCTAGCTTCAGCTTCCAGCATTGCATCTTGTTATGCTTTTGTCTGCTACATTGAAGAGCCCTTAATTATCAAATTTCAGTTCCCCATGTAGTTCTAGACAGAAGATTAAAAGGCATCTTGATCACTTTGATAAGCTATATAGGTTGACCTCCTGGAGTCTCACTATAATACACATTTTGCAATCTTCTGCTCATTTTTGTGGCTCTTCTCTGAACTCGCTCCAATTTGTCAAAATCCTTCTTGAAGTGTGGACTCTTGAATCATCAACCTCCCCTCTTTACCACCTGTTTTTTATTTATTTATACACACACACACACACACTACAGCTACTTTTACCTCCCTTCTAAGTCAAGCTGGTCTTTTCAAGGTGGAAGCATGTATTGTGTGTGTCCCTCTCACTGAAAAGCTACAAATTTCCTTTTTCCAGTGGCGCAAAAACAGTGCCAAAGTATCCACCCCTGGCCTCATGTAGCCATCAACATATTATTAATACAAGTTTAGCAGCACAATTCTAACTCCCCGCCCCAGCAAAAGTTTCATTAGTCAGTGTTAAAGATATAGTAACCTACCTTCTTTTAAAATAAACAACCTTAATCCCTCAAAAAAATTATGCAACTTTTCTTAAGATCAACTGATTCGGGTATTTTTTTAAAATAAAGATAGATTGCAGAAGGGGTAGGAGAAGTATAAATTTCAAAGCTCAGAACATCTCTAGCGTAGTGTAGTCTTCAGAAATAGGTCACCTTTAAAAAACATCAAAGCCTAGACATGGCCACAGAGAACATCTTACCAGCAGTTCCTCCTTATCCAAACTGATGACATTCCAGCTCTGCCTCCTCTAGTAATTGCAACTGTAACAGTATGGCATAGAAATGAGATGTGTCCTTTAGGTGGGTGGTTTCCACAGAATTTAGGGCTTTTCAGGTCAAACCAATTACTTGGAAACCAAAAGGCAGCCAGAGAAGATCACAGTGTGCTGGTCTCATGTGTTCCCAGTGAGAAGCCATGGTGACATATTCAGCACTATCCACACAGATTTAAGGTGTGAACTGCATTGCAGCTGACTAATCTCAAAAAGTGAGATGGATGAGGGTAGCAAGATCTGCACCTGCTAAAAAATGGTTCAACCTCCAACAGTCCCAGCTACCCACGAGCCTGTATCATTCAAGGGCAGCTGAAGACCTTACACTGTGTACTTGAGTTACCAACATCAGGCACACACACTCAGTCAGAAGGGAGGTATATAGACACCACGAATAAACCTTAAACATGTCACTAATGCAGGACCAAATATTGCTCATGCCAGGTCTTAGTCCAGACTAATTTTGGTGGGACAATTACACAAACTGGGGGGTAAGGCAGAACAGAAAAGATCTTGTGATATGTTATATTTAAGGCAGCTCAGAGATTCAGAATATTAGAAGTAGCTCAAGAGAGATAGATTAATAAGCAGAGTGCAGGTGAGGTGGTAAAAGCTACACGGCAAATTAATTTATCCCATGACTAGCACCTCTGCACTGCATGTGTACATGCAATACCTCAAGTCACATTAAAACTAGCTACACATTCACTGATATATGTATATAATCAGTGGGCGATTTCTTAAGGGCATGCTTTCTATTGCTGAGTGCTTACTTTGTTGCAGAACATTTGTATCCAGAACCCAGATAACAAGCTTTGGGCACATTGATATTGTTGAATAAATAAGTACAATATTTAATCTAGTTCTACTGGTTTGCAGACACAAAGATTCAAACCACCACCTAGACTGGTTATCTAACAGTATTCTTTACACTGGCATTATCAAAGGCAGAGAAAGTGACCTAGACTACATTTTTTAAAACCAGGTACAAAGTCCATTTTACTTTACCTTTACTACCAAACAAGACAGAGTTGTTTTGGAAACAGACTTATAACTTTAGTTGGGTGGATCTTCTAATATGAATGGTAAATTAACAGTATCAGAGGAGGTATAAACTAGGACAGACTCAGTGGAATATATCCATTCTGAGTGCTCCATGCAGTTACCAACAGGAGATGAAATGTGCATATTTTGCTTTCCAGTAGTTTGAGATTATTTTCAACTTATTACAAGTTGCAAGTTCCCTCTCCTGGGTATGATACTAGTGGAAAATTATAATTAGGTATGTTAGCATAGAGTCTTTCAGAACAAAATAGATATAGACTTCACCACAAAATGCTGGAGGAAACGCCATGGTATAGGGGATCGTCTTAATATTTGCTGGGATCATCCCAAATTGAAAGGTTTCTGGTTGTTAGAAAGTTGACCCACCAGTTATTTCAGGGATATATCTCCTAGTTTACCATTACTGTGGTGTAAGAGAAGTGTCCAGATTTTAGGAAATCAAACAGATACCCAGTTAGAATTATTGAGACTGCAGCCAGCTAATCTATTTAAAACAAGGTAGTGGCAAAATCTAATACCGACTCTAGGAATGTGATTGACAAGAATTTAAGTAGTGAAAAATTGAATGAATCACTCCATGTATTAGATTAATAAGTGACAGAGCAAATGTGAGAACCTTGTAAAAGATAACTAAAACAATTACTGTAACTCAAACTATACTGCGGATTGAATACATCTGTAAAATAGATTGTTGAAGGGAAACAATAACAGTTATATACATGCCTATGCAATTAAAACACTGTATCTAATTCCAAGCAACAAGAAATTGTACTGATACTTGCTAATAAATCAGCAGGTTTCCTATTACACTGGAGCATCTTTTGTATTGGATAAGTTATTATAAATCTATTAGGGAAGTGAAGGTAATGTTAATATTTTGCTTCTTGTGACAACAGCGTAGGAATAAATATTCAGGCTCTGAATTAAACTCTAATCTACTCTGCTGTTTAAAATCAATACTTCACCAGTTGCCAAAGAAGTTTAGTTCCAATCCGAAAGAATAAAACTGCCTCTATTTACCAGAAAATGAAGACAGGAGGGAAATAAATTGAGTTGCAAGAGATTTTACCCATTAGTGACTACATTTTGATTTCCTAAGACTTAAGAATTCACAAGTTTAAAAACCAAGAAGATTTGTAGTTTTTGCATCTGCACATTTCCTTACATAGCGGAAGTACACCTGTCCAAATATTTAACAGTTATGTGCACTCAGATTTAAGTGTTAAAATGTGTATGTACTGGGAAGAATTTGCAAGATGGCAATATGAGCTCCTGGATGTTAATTTCTTCTCAATGAAGTCCTACGTTTGACTTTCAAGTAAAGCCTATGCAGTGTCGTAGTAGCCATGTTGGTCCCAGGATATTCAAGAGACTAGGTGAGAAAAGTAATAGTTTTGATTGGAGCAACTTCTGTTGGTGAGAGAAAGCTTGTCTCTCTCACCAACAGATGTTGCGCCAATAAAATATATTACCTCTCCCCCCTTGGCTCTTTGAAGTCTGTCAGTTATGGAAATAATTCCATGGAAATAAATGTTGGATACAATATTAACAGCAGACTTTATGATTACAATTTTGGTAGTGCTTAAGTGTGCTAAGCTCTTTCCAAACACTAAGGAAGACACACACTGATCCACAAATGTACTTAGGCACCTAAGCCCGAGACATAGATGCCTAAATCCCAGTTTTAAGTAGGGTTGCCAATTTTGGTTGGATGTATTCCTGAAGGTTTCATCACATGACAATCTTTAATTAAAGATTAATCTTTAAATCCTGGAGTGCTTACAACCTTGTTTTATGCTGCACTGAAAACCACAAAACTGCCACTCAGCTACCCTCTAACCCTGTAGGTGCCTAAATTTTCAGGATGAAAATTCCCTTGGTACCTACATTTCTGGCTCTGGGCATGCACACTACTGCCTCCCTGTAGCATCCAGATGCTTATCTTCCACCTAAGCCCCAGAGAGGGCCATGAACCAAGAGAAGATAGGAAGTTGCAGGCCTGTCTTGTCCATGGGGCCCCAATCTGGCAGGCATACAGAGATTGCCTATTACATTACATTGCATTCAAAATTAGGGTAGTGCCCACATTATTACTTTTAGCCTAGTGGTTAGAGCACTCACCTGTGATTTGGGAGACCCAAGTTCAATTCTCCCCTCTCCGCCTGAGGGAGAGAAAGGAAGTGATCCCTGTTCAAAGCCTATGTCTCTCAGGAGAGTGTTCTAGTCATTGATGGACATGGGATATTCTGAGGTCATGTTCCCTGAATCTCTCCTGTTGCAGCTGTTTCACTATGGATCAGTAATTAGTTATTTAAGGAGGGAGACTGAATCCTGGGTCTCCAACCTACTATGCTACAGAGTCATTCTCTCTATGGCCCAATGACTAAGTCTTTATATCAAGTTGAACAACTTCAACAGGAGAGACCGTGAGAGGCTCACATCAGAACATGCCACAGCTCAGTGGCTAGTACAGTCTACTGAGAGGTGGGAGACCTGGATTCAAATCCTGTCTCCTCATCAAAGGAGGGAACTGAACCCAAATCCCAGTTGACTTCTCTAGCCACTGGCCTAAAAGATGTAAAAAGAGCAGCAGTGGCCCCACCTCCAGCTGCTTTGCGTGGTGTGAAGTAAGCATGAACTTGTTCTCACAAGAAATTACTTAAGTACCTAAGCTACCTGACTTCAAAAGAGGAGTTCCCAGGTGTGGATTGCAAGCAGAAATTGGTGACTCCCAGCAGTCTAGACTTCCAAGATAAATTCTGTCAGAGGGTGCTCCATCAGCAATCCGATGTGTCACACTGCCTAGCCAGTTTCCATTATCTCAAAAACACACCCAAGCTGTTTGCCTTTCGTAATATGTACCTTTTACCAAACATTTCTTCTACAAACCAGACATTATACAGACATCTTGCAGCAGAAGCTCTCCACACACCTTCGCCTCTTCATACAGCTTACCTTGTGAGCTCCTCCCTCTAGCTTCCTGTTTCTTCTACTTACATCCTCCCAATTCTATCATTAGCTCAGTAATTACCACCCTGGCACTCATAATCCCCCAACAGAAAGTGACTAACAGCCTCCAGCTGGACTTACAACCTTCTTCATGCCATAGCTAGAACTATCACATACCTCCCTGCCTCCTTCAACTGAGAACCTCTCTTGCCTCCTAGGGGTCTTCTTCACTGTTTAAGCCCTACCCTCTTTATGAGGTTGGAGTTCTAATGGGGCTTCTTCTGCCCTTTCAGATCAGCCTTCCATAGGCCACCGGTGACGGTTTCCTGCCTTCCACCCACAAAAAGTACACCTGAAGATAGATGTTTCCACCACACATTTGTCTCAGCCTGTAGGTCATAGCTAGTTACACCCCACTGACCTTAACTCTGCTTTCTTTTACCCCTGACTTGTAAACAGCCAAGTAAGTTGCCCCTCTAGAGATGCAATACCTTGGTCTCGGTCCTCCTCTCTCTTATCTTGTCCCTGACTCAGAATTATCATAGTAAGTTTGCCCATGAAGGCCTCATTATTAGGACCCTTCTCCCTCTCTGTAGCATGCCCCCTCTCTCAGGCCTTGCTCACAGTTTGTTCCTCCTGGGAATCAGCCAAGCCTCTGCCCTCCTTCTTCTCTAGGTGTCCCTGCTCCAGTACTTCCTGATCCACTGCTCCCTTCTCAAATTTATCTCCACCCCACCCAAGTCCTTGTTAATATACATCTAAGGTGCTTTTGTATTATCCCTGGAGGGCTATATCATAGAATCATAGAATATCAGGGTTGGAAGGACAGGAGGTCATCTAGTCCAACCCCCTGCTCAAAGCAGGACCAATCCCCAACTAAATCACCCCAGCCAGGGCTTTGTCAAGCCTGATCTTAAAAACTTCTAAGGAAGGAGATTCCACCACCTCCCTAGGTAACGCATTCCAGTGTTTCACCACACTCCTAGTGAAAAAGTTTTTCCTAATATCCAACCTAAACCTCCCCCACTGTAACTATATGGAGGGTCTTCATTCAGAATTACGCATTCAGGCCCATTTATTGGGGTCTCTCCCTCCATCTTTTATCCTTCTTACTCAAGAAGTCTAGTCTATCCCTATCATGACCACACTGGGTAATGACTTTATTACACCTACTCTCTGCAACTTAAGTCTTCCTTCCACCTCTACAGGAGGACAGCCAGAGGGTAAGTTTTCTTTTCCCCCATGCACACAGTGGATGGTTATTGTCACCCCTCTCTGTTGCCAGTGCGGTTTAACTTACAACTAGGGAACATGCAGTTGCTGAGTCTACCACTCCCTTTGTGGCTCTCCAGGTTACTCAGATGGGAACAGTCTTTATCCCAGACCCACCTTGTACCACTTGCCTATCCACAGAGCTCCATGAACCCACAGTCCATGTATAGGCAGTTTCTGTGTCCTTTCCCCCTGTCCACTGGTAACAGACTACTGTACGGGCAATTGCGGCACCCTTGTTCACCCCTTACATCTTCTTGCCAGGTTTTCATGAAGGAGGTTTCTCAACCTTCTTTCCCCTTCCCTGGTTGTGGGGGGAAAGGAGGGGATAGAGTTTTCTACATGGGAAGTCTGCTTCCACATACTCCTCTATTAGTTTCACCACAGCCTCTAATGATTCTAATGATTCTGGCTGATGCCTCTGAACCTAGATTTGCGTGGCCTCGGGGAAACTTTGCATAAAACTGTTTGTTCTAGGACAATAAAGTCCATTAGAGCCTCTTTGTCTTTCCTCTGCCTGCCTGCCTACCCAGGAGTGCTATTCTCTCCATCTGCTGGGTCTTCTGCATCTCCATCTGTTACTTGGCTAGCCAGAGTAGCATTTCCTCCCTCGCATCCAGAACCCACTACCCTCACGTGGGTCACGTTCCCTCAACCAAGAGTGTTAAGGACCCTAGACTAACCCCCACTTGTCACAGGGTGCTCCCTCAGCTACCTGGTGTGTCACGCTGTCTAGCCAGTTTCTATCCTCTCACAGTCCTGAACTCACCCAACCTGCTTGCCTTTCACCTCTTATACCTTTTATTGCACAGTTCTTTTGCAAACAGAACATGACACTAGCCTATTGCAGCAGGGGCTTTCCACACAGCTTCTTTCCTTCATACAGCTAACTTTCTGAGCTCCTCCTCCTTGCTTCCTGTTCCTGCTACTTATATCCTTTCAATTACTTCATTAGCCTAGTAACTACCACCCAGGTGCTCATACCCGCCCCCCAGTGATCAGGGTGCTGCTGCTAGCACTCTGTCACAGAGGGGTGGGGCTTAGGACACAGTCCTTTCATCAGCATCTCCCATTGGCTAGTTCAGGTGGCTCCCTGTCTTGCATGCTGGCTTTTGTGGCTCTCTCTCCCCATTCATTGCACAGGAAGCCTAATCCAGACTTTGTGGATCCCATTGTTGTTCCAGTGATTTCCAAAGTACCTAAAAGTTAGGCGTTGTGACGCTGAGCATCACAATGCTTATGTCCCTTTGTGGATCTGGGCCACAGTCGTGTCCCAGGCTTCCTAAAGATGATACTTATTTTTCCAAAGAGTATCATTAGCTAACACCAGCATTTCAAAATTAGAGATTTGGATAACCAGATGTGCTTTGGGATTGTTAATGCTTTATAGGAGCAAAGGGCCAAATTGCAGAGGGTTTGATCTTGTGCCAATGAAATCCATGGGAGTTTTGCATTAACTTTAATGAGAGCAGGATCAAGTACATAGTTCTTAAATGAGCAAGAGCTCCTTTTGAAATCAATGGGAATTTTGTTCAATTAAAGACCACAGAATTTGCTCCATAGTTGTTAATAATATTGGTGCTGTCTGGCACGGTTAGCAGATTCAGCAAAGCAGTCATAGATCAAACATACATGGAGACTGAATCACCCTCACATTCCTAGAAATAGCTGTTCCTAAAGAGTGTTGACGCATGTTAGCAGGGAGGAAACTTGCATTGTTACTGACTGTGCTGCACCTGATCTCTGGACAAAGCTACACGAGGAAAATTAGTACCAATTTTACTGCGACATTTCAGCTGCAGTTGCTGGAAAATGGCATGAAATTTCTTAGCACAGATGCCCCATTAAAATCTTAAGGCTCTTGTGATGTCAGCCAAGTAACCACTACCCTTCATGAGTATCAAATGTAATTTAATATGTATGGAAATAAATAAATTTGATGATCTGCTCAAAACTGACACAAATATCTCTTTAAAAAAAAACAAGCCCTGTATTTTGAAGGGAAACTTGGTCTGTAAATGTCCCTATACATTTAAAGTTAACTTATTTATCATTATATGCAACACACTGTGACAACAACAACAACCAAAAGCTATTAACAAAAAATAATAAGCAAGTTTTTTATAACACAAGCACAATCTGACCTAGTGATTGGTACTTCATAGATTTCCATAGCTGGATATTAACGCCAATACCAAAAATGCTGCAGAAGGTAAGCCATTTAGGCATTTTGTATTGTGAAGACAGTGGGAGACCCAGGCAAACACACCACAAAAATAGAGGCACAAACTGTAAAGAAGAAGAAACTACTATGATGTGTAAAAACAGAAGCAAAAGACAGAGGGACACTAGTAAACAACAGTTGCAATTACATTGACTTGAAGTACCTTTGACTGGTGATACAAATGTCATAGCACTGGCAGCTAGTGTTTAGGGCTTGCAGGAAATGAGGTAAGAAATGTTGACATTTATCATAAGTGTTTACTGGGACACCTAAAAGCCATTATAATTTACATTAGATTGTTAGAGCCCTAGTACAGTACCAAAGGACATAACAGAAAATTTCCCACAAATCAGGCTTCCTGTTAATCCCAGAACCATCAGGTTGATCTAGGTTTACCACCTTGATTAGCATTTCAGACTGCGACACCAATTTGGGCATCAATTTAGTGTATTGTTAAATAAAATCTTTTGATGAAAAAAAGAGAAGGAGGTGGGGAACAATTGCTCTAATAATCATGGCAAATCACGCATTGTGAGCTGTCATTCTTTACCTTATTCGGTTCAGGGACCAGACTGACATTTTACATGAGATGTTTTTGAAATGCTACAGAAAATGAAGTCACATACTGAAACACAGTATTTACTCTCTCTCTCTCTCTCTCACACACACACACACACACACACCATAACTCACAGTCAAAACTGGGATTTTCAGATATGCCCAGGGAAATTAATTGCCATCCATTGAAATTCAATGTGCATTGGGCACCTAACTCTCTTAAAGTCCTTTGAAATTCCTAGAATACAAGATTACTTTACACCAGTAGTTTATCATGATTTTAAGTGATAGTGCATTTTACTCTTGTATTGCCCCTTTTACTCTGGTAAAGTAACACAAAGAAACAGTATTTCTCAAGGAAATGGTGTGTGTGTGTGTGTGTGTGTGTGTGTGTGTGTGGAGTAAGAGAACTACCTCCACATACCCACAGAATATGTATTTGTTTGGAATCAGCCATATACAGCAGTAAATAAATATTATGCAGCCAGTGTTCCTGTCTGTACAGGGGCAATACGATGGAATAAGGTACCATAATTTAAGAGAGAGACATAACAGTAGCATGGACTACGCTAGTTTACCTCCTCAGTAGTTCACCACCATTCATGTGCCATATAGAGAGAAGCGCTATTTTCAGAGCTTTACTATTTTCACAATTTCATCTCTTTAGCTGTGTTTAAAATCAGTGGATTTATGCCAGTCCTTTTACAACGTAACTGTGGCATCCAAATGACTCATTTAGAGAAGACTAACCCCTGTTCTACAGAACAGGGTTAGGTTGACTTAGCTGTGGATGTGTCTTCACTTAAATTTGGCTCCTGCTGGCATAAGTGCCTCTCTACACCAATTTAGTAACACCACCTCCCCAAGTGGCATACAGTCACAGTTGATCTCATTTGTCAACACAGTGCCAGTGTAAACATTGTATTGCTTATGTCAACTGTTACTGGCCTCTAGGAGCCATCCCACAATGTCCCCACACTGACAATACAATTGATACAAGCACTCCTGGTGAGGATGTACACTGCCGACACAAGGAGCCAAGCATGCACACAAGCAATGTAACAGTTATGGTGGCTGTAAGCTGACATAAGTTAGTTGACATAATTTTGTAGTGTAGACATGGCCTAGCAGAAGAAGACATTTAGAACTAAGAAAAGGAGGACTTGTGGCACCTTAGAGACTAACCAATTTATTAGAGCATGAGCTTTCGTGAGCTACAGCTCACTTCCTCAGATGCATATCGTGGAAACTGCAACAGGCTTTATATATACACAGAGAATATGAAACAATACCTATTCCCACCCCACTGTCCTGCTGGTAATAGCTTATCTAAAGTGATTTCCAGCACAAATCCAGGTTTTCTCACCCTCCACCCCCCCACACAAATTCACTCTCCTGCTGGTGATAGCCCATCCAAAGTGACAACTCTTTACACAATGTGCATGACAATCAAGCTGGGCTATTTCCTGCATAAATCCAGGTTCTCACATCCCCCCCACCCCCATACACACACAAACTCACTCTCCTGCTGGTAATAGCTCATCCAAACTGACCACTCTTCAAGTTAAAATCCAAGTTAAACCAGAACATCTGGGGGGGGGGGTAGGAAAAAACAAGAGGAAACAGGCTACCTTGCATAATGACTTAGCCACTCCAAGTCTCTATTTAAGCCTAAATTAATAGTATCCAATTTGCAAATGAATTCCAATTCAGCAGTTTCTCGCTGGAGTCTGGATTTGAAGTTTTTTTGTTTTAAGATAGCGACCTTCATGTCTGTGATCGCGTGACCAGAGAGATTGAAGTGTTCTCCGACTGGTTTAGATAAGCTATTACCAGCAGGACAGTGGGGTGGGAATAGGTATTGTTTCATATTCTCTGTGTATATATAAAGCCTGTTGCAGTTTCCACGATATGCATCTGAGGAAGTGAGCTGTAGCTCACGAAAGCTCATGCTCTAATAAATTGGTTAGTCTCTAAGGTGCCACAAGTCCTCCTTTTCTTTTTGCGAATACAGACTAACACGGCTGTTACTCTGAAACCTGTCATTTAGAACTAGTCAGTCCAACATATCCATACCTCCCCCGCACCACCATTTTTAATGGCAGTGGGTTTTTTAAGTTTGTCCGTTGGGGATACTAGCTGGAATGGGTGGGAGGAGAGGGATTCTTTCATGATCTTTTAAAGAACGGAAGCAAAAATTGTAATCAGACTGACAAGATCATTTTGAACATTTGTGTATAGCAAACTAATTGCATGACATATAAAGAAAGAGGGATACATCCTAAGTTACACTGAAATGCCTGACAAAGCCAGGCTATACCTATATATGTAATATCACTTTAATAATAAAAATGCATGTCACTAATGCCCATTAGATGCTTAATCTCATTTGGTTTTCAAGCATCCAAGTCAATACAAAATCATGTACTCATGTAACCACAAGGCACTCATTTCTGGTGTTATCCCTAAAGAGTTCATTTCTTTAGAAATCTTATAAGCATGAGTAGCACAGTGTTAAGTGACACACCCTGCAGACTATCATCTTCTGCTGCAGCGAATTTAGTTTGTCAGATATTCCACATGTGCAGCCCTTTAATACGACAAGTAGCTACAGGGATTCAAAGGCTGTGGGTTGAACCGTTGGTCAGGTACTTGAGGAACAGCTTCAAAAAGAGAGAAAAGGGGTGAGGGAGATTATTGGGTTTTTTAAAAATTCAGACTAATGCAACTGGCAAATAAACATGTTGCAGCCCAGTGAGCTGTTAACACTCTGATAGGGCAATTAATTTATTAGCATTTAATAGTCACCAGTTAGCATTTGCTGAATACGAATGCTTTTTATTTTTTGGTAATTGTTTTGGTGGTATTGCTTCTCCCCCCTGCCGAACATTCTGCCACACCAATCCATTTCAGTCACGTAATTATTGAGAGAACACATTAGCATTTCCAAAGATCTGTCTGGTTTTTACCTTTGCTCTGTCTGGCTGCAAACCCTCACTGAACAATGAGAGTTCAGAAGCAGGCAAATGTGGCATATTCCTACTACAGCTCCTATAAAATGACAGCCCAGTACTTCTCACCAGCTCTTGTTGATTTTGAACATATACTATATACTATACATATACCATATACTATAAAGCCCTTATATGCTCTCACAAAACTGGTACCCTGCATTTGACACTGCCTTGGCAGTCGAGAGGGTGTAATAATGATACTGCTTTAATAGTCCTAAATAAGTTCTCTTTCAATTTCCAAAGCTGAAGATGCTTTGCTAATTACAGCTCATTGATCTGTAGGAGATGGAGGCGCAAGGGTGGGGCTGAGCATTAAGGATAGTCAAACAGTTTAGCACTCCAGATTGTGCCGGTCATTTAAAAAGTTAAGACAAAGTAATGTTTCCTGTGTCCTGGGCTGTATGAGCTTCCAACCCATAGTGAGTCTTTTACAGAAGGATGTGGTAAGCATGCAGTGTCTTTCTTTCCCTCAGTCAAACTGACCTGAAGAAAGTAAGGCTTGTCTCTCTCACCAAACCCAAGTTGGTCCAATAAAAGACCCACCTTGTCGCTCTAACATCCTGGGACCAGCATAGCTACAAGAAGACTGCATACAGGAACCTTTACACATACTTCATACAAGCATCAAGCACAGAACAGGAGTTCACAGCAATTGCTGGCTCGCTCTCCCACAGCCACACAAACACACGCGCTTCTGCATTTCATTGAATAGCTGGTTCCCGTGCACATCTGCACCAGATCACCCCAGGGCCAACATGTCAAGCAGCCCTGCCGGGGAGAGCAGCTTTGCTGCGGCTGGGGGGCTACCCCGAACTTTCCTCGCCTCTTCTCGCCGGGAGGGGCTGAGTCTCTTTAAGGGAGACTCGAGGAGAATATTAATGGCTCTGGGAGGGTCTGGCAAAGAAATCGCCAGATCCATCCAATTCAGTGTCAACAAGGAGGAGGTGAATGGCCGTGGTGGAGGGAGGATAGGGACCTGAGCTGCAAAACCATGGCGGGGGGGGGCATAAGGGCACGGAGAAGGGAAATGAGGGGGGGACAGACCCGGCTCCACAGGCACAAAGGCTGCTCAGAAAAGCAGTCACCTTGCAAGCAGCGCTCCGGGAGAGATTTCACCCCTCAACCCACCGAGGCAAGAAGTGGAAATGCAAGAGCTCGCCCCATTTCTCAGCGAAGGAGGCTTTTCTTGGCACATGCTAGTTCATATCGCCATGTAATAAACATGACGGGGATGGGGGGGGGGAACAAACCACCCCGCGTAGCTGCGGTCTCCTACCTGGGATGGCTAGGTTGGTGAGGGGGAGGCTGTGGATGCTTTCTGGCAAAGTTGCCATCCAGTCTGCGGATGGCAGCTCACTCTTCCCTTGGGATGAAGCCATGCTGCGGCTGCTGCTGCTGCTGCCTTGGCCACCGGAGCCCTCCTCACTCCTCTGCCGGGCAGCCTGACTGCCTGTAATCCCCGGCTCGCTCCTCCCGCCCTGCCGGCGTTGACACTCCGCTCTGCGCCACACCCACGGGATGGCGCAGACACATGCTCGGGAGTCCACACGCTCCCGCCACGCAGCACCTGGGCTCGGCTGGAGCTTGTGCGCTTGGTCACCGCGCCGGCTTGAACGCCGGCCCTTCCACCAGCCACTTTGCCTTGCATGTTAACCGGGTCCACGCTGCTGCCATATGCCTCTCGCTGCCCCCCCCACTTTGTTTGCTGTTTCGGCCTGACTCGCTGGAACCAATTTGCCCTGCTTCTGATTGGGATTTTTGCTCATTCATGTTTCATCAATGGCGCAGAATACTTCCTCCCTCAGGGGCTTGTTTATTTTTCTGGTCTGTTTCCCCCTGCTCCTCACAGAGGCTTCTGCTTCTGGGGCTGGCCCTCTCCAGAAGCATGGTTTTCATCTCCCTCAATCTGTCTCCTCACAGTGAGCTTCTTCCTTTATTTAAAAATAAGAAGCTGACATCATCCTCTTTTGTTCTTTGATCTTTAGGGCACAACTCAGGGTTGCCTCTTCTGCACTTCATTCTGCGATTAAAAGGATGATCTAAGTGTCTGTTTTACATTGAGAGGGGTGGTGTATGTTCATGAATGAACTCAAATACCCCTTTCAATATATCGATGTGTATAGCAGTTTAGGTGGGGGGTGGAGACATAATTAGGACACCCCCCTCTACACTTGGGCATGGACACTAGTGGGGAGTGTTTAAACAGGAGCAGGCATGAAGCCATCAGCCCTTAAAAACCTCCATCTAGCACACATTGAAGGTTTCAGCAATACAGGCTATCCACAAGCGCATAGAAACATAGAAATGCAGGGCTGGAAAGGACCTTAAGAGGTCACCTAACCCCAGTGAAGGGGGCTGGCAGGACCATACATAGACCATCCCTGACAGGTGTTTGTCTAACCTGTCCTCAAACACCTCCAATGATGGAATTTCCACAACTTCCCTTAAAAGCCTCTTCTAGAGCTTAACTACCCTTAAAAAGTTTTGTCTAGTATCTATCTTGCTGCAGCTTAAGGATGTTACTTCTTGTCCTACCTTCAGTACACATGAAGAACAATTGATCACCATCCTCTTTGTAATATATGTGAAGACTGTTATCAGGTCTCCCTTCAAGTCTTCTTTTCTCAAAACTAAACATGCCCCGGTTTTTAACCTTTCTTCACGTATAAGGTTTTCTGAACCTTTTGTCACTTTTGTTGCTCTCCTCTGGATTCTCTCCAACTTGTTCACATCTTTCTTAAAAGTGTGGTGCCCAGAGCTGGACACAATACTCCAGCTGAAACCGCAGTAGAGACCAAGTAGAGCACGACAATTACCTCCTGTGTCTTACATACAACACTCTTGTTAGCACACTCCAGAATGATATTAGCTTTGTTTGCAGCTACATCACATTGTTGACTCATATTCAATTTGTCATCCACTATTATCACCAGATTCTGTTCACTAGTTCAGCCACTTAACCAGTTATTCCCCATTTTGCAATTGTGTAGTGTTTTGTTATGGAAGGGCTGTCCTCTGCTCCCTACACTGGCACCTCCGACAGTACAGAGTTAAATTCAAGGTCTTGGTCCTTACTTTCAAGTGCTCTTTGGCCTGGACCCAGCACATCTAAAATATCACACAAAGCTTTGGGATGAACTGGGATCAATGACTTGGCTTTTCAGACACAATGGAACTTTCTAGTTTCTATCCTAAAGGTCAAGCTCAACTGTGCCGGGGACAGAGCATTCTCAGGGGTCAGCCTGAAATTTTGTAACAAACTCCCCCACAAAGTGAGAGGGAACCAACCAAACAAACCTCATCACTTTCCATGCTAAGTGGAATGTGCACGTCTCTGACACAAACACAGAGCAGCATGTACATCAAAACTAGCAGCAAGTCACAACCCTACCAAAAACAAAATACTACAACACATACACAATTCTCCCCCTTGGGAGTGAATGAACCAAACATGATTGTGGTCAGTCACATTACTTAATGCACTACTGGAAGACGCTCAGATATTGCAGTGATAGTTTAAGAACCTATATAAACTAGACTAGTAGTGAGGTGACCTAACTCAAGACTTCCAGGTCTCTGGTCCCCTATGACACAGATGGAACATGTTTTGTCTTGGCCATTTGCAACAACTGCCTGATGGGGAGCAGTAATGTAACAAGGGACTGATAAATACTACTGGCAGGAAATTGAACTTCCTGTCCTGGCTTCAGTGACATGCCCTGTGCCAGAGTTACAAATTCCCTGTCACATGAGAAGTTTTAGTGTTCACGACTCCAGTAATTACTGGAGTCTTGTTTTAAAAAATTCACATGAAAATAAAACAAACTCAGCTAAAAGTAACAGTCACAATCTAGTCTGTTAACAGTTTCTGTCTTAGATCCTGTCAGTGGCTTTCTGATCCCATGGCTGCTTGTTCTCAAAATAGCTCTTTCTGCAGCAGGCTCTTCAGTGCTCAGGTAGATCAGCCACATGGACTTCATCTTTTCTATTCCTGGTGTTTTTCTTAGTAACTGGGGGTGCATGGGTTAGTTCTGCCAATACAAGAGCAAAGTCAGTAGGCCTCTGTGTCCTTGTTTCAATGTCTTCTCCTCCTCTAGGACACACTGTCAGGGATAGTTATGACAGGTGGCTTTGGCATGCATGGTATATCTATTCTCTTGGTAAACTGCCAGCTTCTTTTTGTTTGGATTTTAACTTTCTCTCCTACTTGCAATGGGAGTAATTGTTGAGCATTTTTGTCATAGTATTTCTTCTGGTTCTAAATTCCTTTTGTAGCTACTTCCAAGTTAAGTGCCTTCACTTCAGGAAGATTATTAAACTTAGGCTGAATGACAAATGTTTGAATAGTGCCACTCAACTGGTACGCCTACTAAAGCATCTGAGGATGTTGCAAATTTTTTCTGACAATTCTAAATATTGAATGCATTATCTCTTTTTATTTTTATCTAGTTCTTGATATTTGTTTTGACTTCTCTGCTAGCTCATTTGACTGTAATAATAATAGTAAAGGCTTGATGTGATGTGTTTGAACTGATAGGTGAAAGGAAATTATTGAAATGAACCACTTGGACCATTATAGGTTATCAACTTCTCTGGAATCTAATGGTGAGGAAACTGATGTATAATGTGGCATTGCATTGTTACTCAATGTGGCAGGCAACAACTCAGTTTCAAAAAACAAAAACAAAAAAAACCCTGAGAAGTAGTTACTCGTTTAAGTCAAATTCACACTACAGATAAGACAAGCATCTCTCTAGTCCCAAGAACAGTGGAGCAACTTCTTGGCATATGGAGCATTTAAAAAACATTTAAATAAAAAAAATGGATGTTTTTGTTTTAACCCCCACAAGAAGGTATTCAATAGAAGTAGATCTCAAGGAGGGATTTGAATAAAGAGAAGGTATTGAACTGATGCTCCACCCCAGGAAAGATGTTTGATCTGTAGTGAGCAGTATAGAAAAGAAGTGTAGAGACATTTGTGGGATGAGTGGGCAAACAGGCATCCAGGCTACCATGTTTCTCTCCAATATAAGCAATTCTTTACTCCTTGCCGGTTAATGTGCAAATCCATTCCTTCCAAAGTAACTGGCCTTATTATATGCCATAAATGAACACAAAAGTCCATATGGTCCATGCTGTGAAACAAAACAACAAACTGCACTCTATAGCTAAAGACAAGGTATCATTTTGCATCATCTTAGAGTGACATGAAAGAAGATACAATATAATACTACACATTTTCAAACTGGTGCTTTAAGTTTTGTAATCAATACAATCCATGACAGGAGGGGTGAAGGGTAAAGTTTTTATCAAACACAGGCTTGGTCACATTACTCAAAAGTTACAAATGAATTGTGCTGGGCAACTCAAAAAGTACTGATAAATCTTTATATCACTCCAGCGTATATTCTGTAGATGACATTTTCTTACAGAAAAATGATTTTATAAAGAGTTTAGAAAAGTTAAACATACAATTGGTACTAGTGCTTGTATCGTTCCACCTGTAAAACCCAGGAGACCATGAGTTGAACTGTATAGAACTCCTGGCAAGAAAAAAACAAAACAAAACACCTTCAGAAGCTTTTTTCTACATCTAAAAATGACAGGGTTTGTCTGTTATTTTGGACTTTCCAGGGCTGGAAGTCATTGTTTTCTGTCTCATTGGAGAGGCATGAATCTCCCCCTTTGCAGTGGTATAAAATCGCTGGCTAAAGCTTTCACAAGCCATTAGTGATTTGAGTGCCTCAATTTTTGGATGCCCAACTTGAGACACCTTAAAGGGGCCTGATTTTCAGACCATCAGTACTTGGCACTTTTTAAAAATCAGGTCCCTTTAAAGGGGTCTCAAATTAAACATCCTTGAAAATCTTTGTCCCTGTTTCTAGTCCACTGCAATTCTTAAATCTGTCACTGTCTCAGGACTGAATATTTCCTGACCTGCACCGTGGATCAGTGTAATTTGGAGGGAGAGGGGAAGGAGAGGAATTCCTCAAGTAGTAATCATTTGCCTGGTAGCTTGAAGAAATATTTCTGTAGAAGGTTGATTAGAAGTAAAATGATGGCTGTTTGAAGCTGCTCAGAAGTTTGGAATGTCAGAATAAGGACTTGTCTACACATTAACTTGCACCAGTGTGGTAACACCAAAACACACTCCTGTGCAGACATTCTTATTTCAATTTAAGAGTGACTTATTCTGGTTTAGCTTAAACCTGTACCTAACTAATTTAATATAAACTGAAATAAGCCTGGTTTGCATGTGACAGAGTGTTAGCTAGCATCCAGGTCACTTAGGTAATTGTATAACAGAGAAGATTACAGACTTATTTCAAAGCAATTAACGTGTTATGGTGGCAGTCCGGGGAGATCCCAGATGACTGGAAAAAGGCTAACGTAGTGCCCATTTTAAAAAGGGAAGGAGGAGGATGCAGGGAACTATAGGTCAGTCAGCCTCACCTCAGTCCCTGGAAAAAATCATGGAGCAGGTCCTCAAGGAATCAATTTTGAAGCACTTCAAGGAGAGGAAGCGATCAGAAACAGACAACATGGATTTACCAAGCGCAAGTCATGCCTGACTAACCTAATTGCCTTCTATGATGAGATAACTGGTTCTGTGGATGAGGGGAAAGTAGTGGACGTGTTATTCCTTGACTTCAGCAAAACATATGATACGGTCTCCCATAGTATTCTTGCCAGCAAGTTAAAGAAGTATGGGCTGGATGAATGGACTATAAGGTGGATAGAAAGCTGGCTAGATCATCAGGCTCAATGGGTAGTGATCAATGGCTCCATGTCTAGTTGGCAGCTGGTGTCAAGCGGAGTGCCCCAAGGGTCAGTCCTGGCGCCGGTTTTGTTCAATATCTTCATTAATGATCTGGAGAATGGCATGGACTGCACCCTCAGCAAGTTTGTAGATGACACTAAACTGGGAGGAGTGGTAGATACGCTGGAGGGTAGGGATAGGATACAGAGGGATGTAGACAAATTAGAGGATTGGGCCAAAAGAAATCTGAGGGAGGTTCAACAAGGACAAGTTCAGAGTCCTCGGAAAAATTCCATACACTGCTACAGACTAGGGACTGAGTGGCTAGGCAGCAGTTCTGCAGAAAAGGACCTAGGGGTTACAGTGGACAAGAAGCTGGATGTGAGTCAACAGTGTGCCCTTGTTGCCAAGAAGGCAAATGGCATTTTGGGCTGTATAAGTAGGAACATTGCCACATGTGATCATTCCCCTCTATTTGGCACTGGTGAGGCCTCATCTGGAGTACTGTGTCCAGTTTTGGACCCCACACTACAAGAAGGATGTGGAAAAATTGGAAAGAGTCCAGCAGAGGGCAACAAAAATGATTAGGGGGCTGGAGCACATGATTTATGAGGAGAAGATGAGGGAACTGGGATTATTTAGCCTTCAGAAGAGAAGAATGAGGGAGGATTTGATAGCTGCTTTCAGCTACCTGAAAGGGAGTTCCAAAGAGGATGGATCTAGGCTATTCTCAGTGGTAGCAGATGACAGAACAAGGAGTAATGGTCTCACGTTGCAGTGGGGGAGGTTTAGGTTGGATATTAGGAAAAACTTTTTTACTAGGAGGGTGGTGAAGCACTGGAACGGGTTACCTAGAAAGGTGGTGGAATCTCCTTCCTTAGAGGTTTTCAAGATCAGGTTTGACAAAACCTTAGCTGGGATGATTTAGTTGGGGATGGGTCCTGCTTTGAGCAGGCTGTTAGACTAGACCTCCTGAGGTCCCTTCCAACCCTGATAAGCTATGAGATTATTGACACTTGGGGGCAATGGTTGGGCTAATGAGGCAATAAGCTCAATAAGGGGAATATGTATAGTGGAAGGTACAAGAAAAGGGTGGGGGGAAGCTCAGAGAGTGAGCTGAGTGCAATATAAAAAGCTGGGTGGGATGCTCCTCCTGACACATGCCTGCACTATGTTTTATAATGATTGGAATCTAAAGATTAAAGGTACACATGGGAAAAAGAAGTGGAGTGTGTGTATATAGTGAATGAGAGACCATGCAAATGGGCCAGGCAGCATGGCACACCATATAGTGAAGGGAGCACCCTGTGATATTGCATCTGTTCAACTAAATAGGTTTTAAAAAGCAATCAAAAAACTTTCAGTTAAACAGATGTCTACATGCAAACAAGCTTTGAGTCTCAAAGGAGGTGGATTCAGGGAGAGCCATATTAAAATAGTGTGGGTGATTGTGAAAAAAAAGTAAGTTAAGGGAATCTCCACATATCTAGAAATACAATTCCTGGTCAGTTAATACCAACTA
This sequence comes from Lepidochelys olivacea, assembly GCF_965140295.1. NCBI lineage: Eukaryota > Metazoa > Chordata > Testudines > Cheloniidae > Lepidochelys > Lepidochelys olivacea. The sequence goes on from NC_140415.1 coordinate 29,638,213, forward strand.
TGTTAGACTCAGATATGCCAAGGAATGAATGACCATGAAGACTGAACTACCCTTTCACTACTAGTAGTATTCCCTCCGAAACAGGGCTGTAAACATGCTGGTTAGTAGTAAGTGCCCCTGCCTATTCTGGAGCAGTTGTGTAGAAAAATGGAATATTTCAGGCAGTAAAAATGTCAGTTTAGCACTTTCTAGCAGTAATACATGCATTTAATGAAAATGGTTCCTGTAGTTTTAGTTCTAGTAAAAGTAGCATTTTATGATAAAACTTCACTGATAAACTTTGTTATTTTAGCTACCAGAGATGGTCTTTTCACATGTCCTTGGGTTTAGGAAATGGCTTCTATTTTAGTCACGTGAAAAACAGAAGTAACAAGATCCTTTGCTTTAATCACCTTAAAGTACACTTCTACTCTGAAAAGTGACTCTGGAAAAATGGCCTTGGGGGGCACTGGCTCTCATTTGACAAATTAAATGTGCTCAGTTTACAAATAAAGATAGTTATCTAAATACCAATTTTACAGACTCAAAACGGTTTTATGAGCACCACCGATCAGAAAAAAAATTGGCGTTTTTCCTACTTTTCACTGGAATTTCAGGGTTTGGATTTTTCTGGCTCAAATTCTGGAACTCAGGTTGTTTTCTCTCCTTCTCATATCTCATGTCTATTAATAAAAGTCCTCTGCAGAACAAACTTTACACCTGTGTACTCCACGGTCTTCAAATTATTCCCTCAGTGACACCCAGGCAATACCATTGCCTATAACTAATTGGAACTTAATTATCAATTATGTTGTTGCCACACACACAAATCCAAATAATTGTCTCTCAGTTTCACTGCTCTGTACAGCAAACAGGAGTAAAATGCTATTTTCATCCCCGAAGTGAGAAAATATAACTCTGAATACAGTCACAGGAAGCAGACCTGCTGAGTATGAAGGTGCCATTTTGACAGTCACAATAACGATGTGTAGGAGGGGCCACACAGTCTTTTTACAGATCTCTTTATAGCCTTACCTTGCATTTGTTAAGAATGCAGCATTAACTAACATTACTTTTTTCCAAATAATTTGCAGCAGTTCTGAAGGAACAAAAAAACACCCAAAGCAATTAATCCGGTCTTCCTTCTATAAGGAAGATTTGTACACAGCTTATATTTTCAGACAAACACAAATGAATGTGTCTCTTGCATTGTGATCTGAATGCGTAAACTTTTAAGTTAGCAGCTGAGTTATTCACTATACTACCATGAAAAGGTGTCCACCTAGTTCCTGTTGAATTTGAAAAGATGCCACATCTGTCCTATGCAGTGTTGTTGTAGCTGGGTTGATCCCAGGATGTTAAAGAGACAAGGTGGGTGAGGTAATACAGTATCTTTTTATTGGTCCAACTTCAGCTGGTGAGAGACAAACTTTTGAGTTTGCACAACTCTGTGCAAACTTAAAAGATGAAGGAGCTTCAGTTATCACCTAAAATGTATTATTTGAATTGATGACTGGGAATGTGGCACTGCTGCAAAATGGATTATATTTTTTTGGTTTTCCATGGGGGAAAAAAGAAATCAGTAATGCTGGTACTTCTGCAAATAATGTAACGGAATTATTGACTGCAAAGAGGGAAAAAAAATCACTCAGAGCCCTATTCTCCAATTAATGTGACCATGTAAAGAATTTAAGTATAGATTTGGGTGGGAAGGATTTAGCAAAGGAGAGAAGTTTTGGAAGTTTGCCATGTGACCCATCAACCTGAAATTTACTGTAATGCCAACAAATACATTTTCTCATAAATAAGAGCAGGTGTGGCTTAGTTAAAGAACTTGTTTAACACCTTGTTTTCAAACATGTTGATTTCAGCAAGTTCTCAAAAATTAAGGATGTCAAACAAAAATGAGATCCAGACCAGAAAATAGTACAGCAGCTGAACTAGCCGTGGGCAGCTCAGACACAGATTCCATAGCCATCATCAAGGCAGCCAGCCTAAAAACTAGAGCTCTCCCCCCGCCCCACCGTAGAAAATGTCTATCCTTTGTCCAAGAAACACCCCCCTCAAAGCAATGCCCCCAATTTTTCAGTTTTGAAAAAAAAATATTAAACCTTTTCTTTTTGGCAAAATCACTTTTTGATTAATGGAAAATGTACCTAAGACACCAAAAACCATTCACAAAGTACCGGACATGATCATAGGAAGTGTAGTCCAGCGAAGGAATCTAAATTCTCTAGCACCTATTCCCACCTGCTGGGATCCTACCATTGTGGATTTTATCTAGCAGCAGATGAAGTGATAATAAGCAGATAAGAACAATTTAAAAAGTGTTGAAAATGTGAGAAGACAGCGTCAGTCAAAAACCAAGTGATAATATTTACTTTGTTATTGCATTATGGTTAGAAAAAAAAAATCAATGAGAAGAGTAGGGCTCAGATGCAGAAGGTTATTAGACATGGATAGCATAGATTGCTCATAATTCATTTGTACTATCAGTTTAAGATATAGCTCAGTCATTTTGGATACCTACACAATGTTAGACAATTGTGAAAAAGTGTCTACACAGACTTCTTAATAGAGAAATTATTTTCTGCATAAACCAATTTAGTTAAATGGGAAAATTATACAAAACATTCTGAACAATTATAAAAATGCAAGTCTTTGATATGACAGCTGGTGTATATTTCTTTTACCATCAAGACATTCTGCATAACACCTTGTAATTAATCTTAATTATGATTGAATGTCATATATGCTATATTGTGATTATTTATGCAGTTCTGATTGTTTTAGTGTAGGATCATTGCAAAAATATCAAATAGCAAAAATATTCATGGGTTTCATAGATATGAATCAGGAGGTAGGATTAGCTAGACCTATAATGTGTAATAAGGCTTTTCTTAGGACTTAATTAAATATGCATTGGACTCAAAGTCCCTTTAATTTAAGGTTGTTTTTACCTCATTGCCAGTTGATCAGAGAAAACCAAATGTGGTGTGTTATTACAACTTTTATTCAAGAGCACTACCAACAAAATTTTTAAAAATTCTTATATTTCCCTAAATTATTAAACAATATGATCATTAATACTGATTTACAATATAAACTGAGTTAGTCCAATCAAGGAGTTAACAATAATGCAACTTAAAACTGGGTAATTATAAAGAGAAGAACTTAAGACCAACAAATGATGAAGTTATTGTATGAACACAACCAGTAATCAAATCACAAAATTAACCTAACACAAATGATTAAATGACTTAATCTTCCTATCTCTATGCCGTTTATACTTTCCCTTGTGGAAAGAAAGGTTAAGTTTTAAATCTTTATGTATCCCAGATGACTCTTAGAAACCTATGATAAGATTTGCTTCAAACCTATGCTTGTGAATACCCAATGGTAGGTTACACTATGGGCTTATATGCACATGCGATTACTATTAATGGCCACCTGTTTCCCCCCTCCCACCACCCAAAGGCTAGGACAGGTGTCTCCTGGCAGGTGTCACTGCATAGGTGTGTCCTATTAAGGGAACAAAAAGAATAAAGTTATTTAGAAAAAGTATCTGGACTTTAGCTTGCTTGTCTTGTGGAATGTCAAAGTCAGTCAGTAACTGGTTTGGAGAACTAGGCAAAGTCTTCGAGCTCAGGTACCATCACGCTAGCGGGCATCATTCTCGGGTCAGCTGGCCGATATGTAATATCTTTGTCTCTACTCTCCTTGGCAGAGAAAGGAGTATCAGCCAAGTTGTCATTGTGATGACACTTCTTCCCCATTTACCTGGTCTTGTATGGGTGAAACACAGGCTGGGATCATCCCACAAGACCTCCCTGTAATCTTCTGATTGAATCAGGAGATCACAAGTTTCTCACTCCAACTGCTTTGTCCAGTCCTGCTGATGTCATTGTGACTCTTGGTCCACTTTTGGGGCTCTCCTTTTAGGGTGACTAAGAAGTAGTACCTCCACCACTCTGCGTTTATTTGGGACAAAAAACACTGAGGGAATAATAGAAGGTGATGATTGCATCAATATGGTCTGTATCCCTTGTTTTAAAGGTGAAAAACAGACTCTTCAATGGCCTCTTGACTATCGAACCTGTTGTCTTCCTGGTCATAACTTATGAGCCATTGCCCTTTGACTTACCAAACAAAAAGAATACAAAAGTAGTTCCTTACTACTCACATCTCATGCTTTACTTCCTCAAGATGGAGAAAGGCTCATACATAAAATAAGAACTGGCAAAACTGTCACCACATTTGGGAAACTTGGTGAAAGATCACCTCACTCTGTCAAGGCTCAAAGTCAGTCTGCTTCAAAGCTACTTATTAAATCCATTAAAATATAACAAATTAAAGTTTATACTAGTTTCTACATGACTATAGGCTATATATCCTGCAAATGGCTAATAGAAGGGACCTCTAAGGGGGACTTGAACAGAAAGTACAAAAGATATTGAAAGCAAAGAGATACTTAATGACTACTTAAACAATTAATGGGATAATTCATTATCACTTCTTTGTTTCTTGAGGCATGATCCAAAGTCAGTTGAGGTCAATGAAAATATTTCTATTGACTTCAGTGGGATTTGGGTCAGTCCCTTAGTGAAAAGCATGTATCAGTTCCTAAGAGAAGATAGAGGAGATTTGAGAGCAATTAAACTATCTCCTAAGCTTTCAAGGGATGGATTTGACAATGATACAACTTTTCTAGCTCTAATGTCATTGATCCTAATTAAGAAATATAATGGATTCCTGGCATATCAGATATGGGCTGTATTAATATTGGTCAATTTCATTCTTTGTGTCCTAGAGTTATGCTTCATGACAGATGTATTTCTGTATCCTGGATTAAGATCCCCAGAGTCTAAAGACAGGTTTCAGAGTAACAGCCGTGTTAGTCTGTATTTGCAAAAAGAAAAGGAGTACTTGTGGCACCTTAGAGACTAACCAATTTATTTGAGCATGAGCTTTCTAAAGCTTTCTAAAGAGCTTTCTAAAGAGTCTAAAGAGCAGGTATCAGTTTAATAGCAGATATATCTCCAATCTATAATGTAAGATTTCAAGGGACAGATTTGACAATCTGATATGTCTTTTTGAGAGGGCCAGGCAGAGGCTCCAACAGTTCTTTCCAGCCTGTTTATTGTAAAGGAGGCTCTGACTGGATCATATGCAGCAGGACTCAATCCATCCTTTAGCTTTTTTCATATGTCCCCATGAATGCACTGAAGAAATAGGGTAACTGAAGGCACTCCCTTGACACGTATTCTCTGACCATCATCTAACTACACAATGAGGCTATAAGCCTTGGACCCTGACCCCATTAACCTATACTGAAACCATCAACTTTTCCAGGCCCTTCTTGTTGGCTCTGGATTCTGCTACCCAGACCTGACCTTCATTGGAGTCCATGTATGGGCAATCCCATCAGAAGTGGCCCAGTTGCCTGCAAGGGAAGCAGTTGCCAGACAGTGGAGAGGCTTCAGCTGTTTGTACTCTCATGTTTGATGTGGGGAACCACCTTCCTGTCCCAGCTCTCTGTGGGGGCAAACTCCTGAGGTCAGTCTGTGCTTGACAGGCCACTTTGGATTGGGCAGCCTGGTTCCTTTAGCCCCTTCCATTCTTGCTCTTCCTTCAGTTGTCTGAGTTGGGCTGGGTTCCCTCTTGGTGTTTATCAAAACACTTGTGGTCAGCATGTAGTTGTAGGTCGGTATCACTGCTTCTGATGAGTTCCTAGTTGATATCATACCACCATCTCCCAAACTTCAGGCAGGAGAATCTGGAGGAATTATTTCAACACTATCTTCTCTGCCAGCTGTATTCCTGTCCTTTCCTCAGTCTGGAATCACTGCCATCAATATTCCTTTCGGACCTGGTCCGCCACTGTAGTTGGAGCTTTGGTTGAAAAGCTCTCTCCCTGGAACCTGTGACAGGTGAGTCTTGTCAGAGATGCCAAAAGCACCCAAGATGGCCACCTTTAGTAGGGAATAGTCCTGTGAGGCTGTCACATCAAGGCTTTGGTATATAGCCAGTCACATGGGGGACGATTAGGATCACCTAGCTTTCCATCCACCAGCCAACAGGCCACTGTGGTGACCCTCTCAAATGTCACCAGGTGTGCTTCAGGCTCATCTTCCAGTCCCACTTTTGTCAGTTTTAGGGAGGAGGTTTGGAACCACGTTGGGTGGCATGTTTTGGGGTTGCAGCAGTGTTACCACCTGTTGCACCAGCTGTTGCTGCTGCTCTGTGTTATGTGGTCAGCTCCCTAATAAGCTGTTGTGTCATCAGTTGCTGCAGTAACTGGTTCTTTTATTGTTGCTGTTAATTCTCCATGAACCATTCTAACAACCTGTTGAGATCCATCTCTATGATCCTCATTTTTTTTTAAATACCTGCAGTTTCCTTTATGCCCGAGTGCCTGCTGCCCCCATTCTCCTCCAATTTTTGTAGTGAGTCAGTCTGATAGCCAGCTAGCCTAGTGGTCAGGCAGCGCCTCCACTGTTCTTTCCAAACTGGTTATTTTTGAGGGGGCCCTGGATGGGCCTCAATCCTTCCAGAATACCTTTTGCAGGAGAGCAACGTAGGGGGACATGAGCCAACCCATGTCACTAGGTCCCAACCCAGGGCCTTAGAGGAGTGTTAGTATCCAGACCACTCATTAGTCCAGCCCAAGTTATGCTGCCCCTTTGGTTGCTTCCTACCAGGCTGTGGCTTCTCTGTTGTGTGCATGGTAACAGACCTAGGAGTCTCCACTTAGTCTTCCAGTGGGACCACGTCCCATTCTTTGCAATCTCTTTGGAGTTTCCAACTCTCAAGGCCGTGTGGGGAGGGGAGGAGGGAAATCTGGGTCACTGCTTCCAGAGGATCCTTAATAGTGCTGTAGCTACTTCTCTCACAGCTCTAGGCAACAGCATCACTTCCTGGTACAGACTATAGCTTCTTGCCCCCTTCCCCAGGGCAACCAGTGTCTTTTTAAACTATCCCTCCATCTGGAGCACACCCTGCAGCTGCTGAGGGATAGGGCCACTCTAGCCCAGTACTGCTCTATTATTTGCCCTGGTTTAGCATGGAGTCTTTGGTTCTAATTAAGGAGCGTGGTGGATAATATCTAGCCCATCAGATATGAATTGTACACTACCTTAGGTAATGATATTGGTCAGTTTCATTCTTACTATCCTAGCTTCATGACAGATGTATTTTGATATCCTGCATTAGGATACCCAAAGGATCTCTTTCTATTTGCATGGTAATGAAGCAATGACAAAAGATGCTGAAAACAGTCAATGGGACTGATGAGATTTTATGCAAACCACCTAAATCAATATGCTGCTCACAATCCACAACTGAAAGTGCATATTGGGAGTGACAATACCCTTTATATTAAATACACACTATAATCAATATGACCAGCTTCATTAGTCTAGTTTGCCCCCACTCAGTTGCAGAATGGATATAACAGAATGCAGGAGCACTGTCTGGTCCTTGGTGTAATAGATGACTCCAGCTTCACTTCCCCACTCCTTTTGCAGGTGCTTTGAAGAAGGTGTGAGCCAGGGAGAAAGGGCACAGGGGTGCATAAGGGTTACAGGGACACTTGTTCATCAAAGAGTGTCATGTAAGGTCTCTCCTGAAAGTCTGTCACACTGGTTCTTGTAATCACTGAAATGTATGCAAGGAGCTATGTATATATACACACTGAAAATTATATTCTGAAGGTCTGTTACTTGGGGCTGGTCACCAATGGATGAGAATTTTTTTTTTTTTAAAAGGAGAGCAATGTTTATCGGTCTGGCTACAGATAAATTGAATATTCGTTCACAACAAACACCCATTGACAGTGAGCTGAATGCTAATGAAGGGATTGTGAGAACGTCCAGAGAGGGAAGGGAATTTACAAGAAGAAATACACCAGCAGGAGGGAGTTCTGTTTACAAGGGAAGACAACGGTCCTTTGGACAACAACTGTCGATACAGAGCTACACTTGAGAACCTTTATGGAAGAGAAAAGCAGAGAGCCTGGCTTGTTTCATGAAAAAGGGGCCACTGCCTACCTCGCTGAAAACACACAGGTGAGCAATACTAGGTGCTAGAAGGAATGATTTTTTTATGTAACTGTTTTCAGTACGTCCATCTGCTTGCTTCTTCTTGAGTCTGTTCTTTGTTAAATAAACTTCTTCTTGTGTTGACTACCAACATATTTAAGTGTCATGTGTTGAGTGGCACAGTGATTCTGAGGTATAACTGGTAAGCAGGGCTGTACTATTCCTCTGGAAGGTGAGGCTCTGAATTCTGAGAGTGTCCAATGGAACAGGGCCTGGAAACTCCAAGAGGACGCTTGGAATGTGCTTATTGCCAACTGGTAGAGAGAATGGGGCCTGCGGAGGCCTGGAGGGGTGTGTTGTTGGGCAGCTGACCCATGGCAGGTGCAGACAAGGCTTCCTCACACCAAGGGTAAGTGGTAGCAAGGTGCCTCACAAGCCCAAGTAGCCCCAGGATGCCTCACAGAAGGGCTATAAAAGTGGCTGCCTGGGAGGCAGAGGCGAGAATACCTTTGAAAAGACAGTTTGAAGGAGTTGCCTCACTGCCAGTGCCTCCTTGTGGCTGGCCATGGTGTGGCAGCTCTCTCTCCACTGGGGTCTGCCGCCTCTGGCTGCTCCACCTCTGTAGTGGCCTCACTGTTCCTGTGACTTGGTTCACCATCCAGGTCACTTCAAAGCCTCTCCCCTTCCAGGGTAGTCTGTCAACAAAAAGCAAAGGGAGTTAACACAAACAAACTGAGTTAGTATGAGAGAGAAGGGAACACCTCCCTCTCGGGGAGTATCAGGATCAGGTCATCCCTTCCCTATGGGAGTTTCAGGCAGCTGTCATCAGGGAAGTTCCTGCCTTCCCTTGGCCTGTCCTCTGGAGCAGAGGGTTTCAGGTCTTCTCTTCCCTGCTCTGCTCACAGGTGAGCTGTTCTGCTTCCCTCTTTACTCCTTCTCCAGCCTATGGATGTCTTGCAGGTGTGGCAGAGTGGAGCTGGCTGAGCTCAGAGCAGCTCCTTAACCCCTGGTTGTCCAGTGAGAGTTGTGTATCCTATCACAATAGGGGGCACAGGAATGACCTGAACTTCAAGCTGTGTTGTTTCTCTGGTTAGTTTTATGGTCTCCCAGCTACCCCAGCCTTGTGCTGCATCCCTTGCCTATGAGAAGGATTGCAAAGGTTGGGCTAAGCAGTGAACCCCTCTGTACCAGTGTGTTAATTGGAACTGGAAATATTTGCTGTTATAATCAAGGAGAACTGAGTGGGAAAGCGACCAAGCCAAAACAAAGAAAGGAAGAACACAGCAGAACGGATTCTGGGAAGGAACAGAGGAAGAAGATCCCTTATAGCAATGGAGAAAGCTGGTGGCCATGCTGATTCCTTTAGATCTGCCTGCTAGTGTTTTTAACATGCCTGCAGCCCGTTAAAAGGGCTGGATGGAGTTGCTTGAATGACTGTTCCCTCCTCTCTGAAAGGTCTTAAAGGGCAGTACTGAGCAATTGCTTTTCTGCACTGAGATGTCTCCCATGCAGGATTTCCCGTGTGTACAGGAGACCAGTAGGAATTTAGGGAGGGGGCAGGAGCTGGTGAGGGATGTGCATTGTCCTACAACTCATGGCAAATCTGATGAAGAGTTCACATAGCCTCAAGGTGTAATAACTTAAATTATGAGTCCTCTTTGTGCTGGGGAATTCCCCTACAAGAAGGATTGCAGGGGCAACTGTGGGGAAAGGATTCCCTGGCAATGTGAGTTTGAGCAATGCTGCCCAGAAACTAGAAGGGATTCTGAGGAATCCTGATCCAATGGGGAAGCTCAGGTCCTACACACACAGAAGGCTTTAGTCTTCTGCAGATCCCTTGGCATTGGCACAAATTAGCAGTGATTTGTGGGTTTTGGGGAAGAACCCATGTTGGTTGATCTTGGGAAAACTCTACAGTGGGAATCCGTTTTCCTCTTTATCCAGGGCTCTTTCCCCATGGTTTTTCCTGCAGGAAGGTGTAATCTGGGCCTCTGCAACCTAAGAAAGCATAATTAAGTTTGCTCCCTCAGTGGAGCACCTTAAGGAGGCTAGAAGGGAAGTATGTCCATGACAGAGCAGGACAGTTATAAAGGAAGGTGCAGATTGCCTAGTCTCACTCTGTACTGCAAGTTCCAATAAGGGCATGGAAGCCCTTCCCCATTCCATATGTCAGCAGTAGTGCTGGGAAGGTCAGCCCTGCTCCTTGACCCCCAATTGCTTAGGGCATGGGCACAGAGAGGGAGCTTGACTTGCCACTCCCTCACAGGGGTTGTGCTTTACTGAGACATACCTCCCTTTCCAAGTTTCCCATAGTAGACTACAGCTGTGCTTCACCTCTGAAGAGAGCCACTGGCTAAACATTGGCCCATACAATAGATTAAGGTATGTTTACCAGTCTAATTCAGGGGTTCTCAAACTGGCAGTTGGGACCCCTCAGGGGGTTGTGAGGTTATTACATAGCGGTCACAAGCTGTCAGCCTCTACCATTTATAATGGTGTCTAATTAGTAACTAGCATTACTTCTCTGGTTCATAGTGACCTGGATGCATGCTCCCAAAGTTCATAACCATTTTATTTAAAATTCAGCAGCCCTAATGCAAACCAAACATTTCTGCTTATGGAATGCCCAAAATGCTGCATCTCATACCAGTTTTTTGCTCAAGTAAAACATTTTCATTAAATGCAGAGTAGTTTTGGATTTTAAAGATAATTAAATGTTGAAAATGTAATCATTCATCTGACAGATAATAAAAGAGATGAAGAATTTCTAATACAATCCTTATAGTATTTGAATTCGTTATTTTGGCAATATAAGCTATACACTTCAGCCATTGTGCTGCCCAGGACTTGCCTACCACCCAATAGAAAGACAGGCATTAAATAGGCCATAGGAGACTTCTCCTAATGTTTCCTGCAACCATTAGAAACCAGTTCAGAATAAAAAAACTCAAACTATGAAAACTACTAAGTTGAAACAAAGGAACTGCCTATTCTAACTGCTCTGGAGGAGAAAGCCCAAAGCCTGTTCCCAGTTCATGTCATGTAAGAAATGCTGAAGGCATATAGACCAAGTTACAGTAGAGTTAATTTGCTAATTTTTGCTGGAAGTCATTGCCGATAGAGTATAAAATGGCCTGATTTTCAGCTGCAGCTGACTAAGCGCCTGCAGTTTTCATTGAAGCCATGAGCCTTGTGAATTTCACTCTCAGAGCCCAATCCTGACAGTATTCCTTGCATGGAACTGCCATTGGGCTCCTGAATCAAAAAATAAGTAAAACTTTAACTAGGAATTGCAGACACTCAAATTGGTTTGCAATTATCTTGAACTTTTTTTAGTTTTAATTGTATTTAAACCCACCCTCATTAGATGCACTAGTTTTTAGGCAGGATAAAGGCCCAAGTGCAGCAAAGTACATCTATATGGTCTTGCATCCAGCAATGGGACTTAAGCTTGTGTTTAACGTTAATCACATGCATGAAAACTTTGCTGAATCAGAGCCTAACAGCACAAAAAGATTGAACTGAAAGCTACTTTTAAATAGTACAGGTATCTTTGATACTTATTTTCTTATGTGTTTAGTTGGTTGAACCAGGATAGTACTATACTGTGCAACACTAACTGTATCATGTCAACTCCAGGTACTGCAAAGGTCAAGATTATAGCTAGGCTGGGCAGAATTAAATATTTTTAAAATCAACATGGATATTATCTGTCAATTTTAAGCACTTTATTTGTATCAGTTTAAATTTTCAGTTTCAGGAAACTATTAGTGGGCCAGACAATTTAATGAAAATGGATACTGAGATGCAAAAAGTTTAAAGCTTTTTAACCATGAAAAAACAAATTGTCAATTTCCCATGTCAAAATATACAAGTAACGGTCCTTAATTCAAACTAAGGACTTTTCAAGCAGCATTTTACTTACTGTGCCTATCTGTAAGTTTTGATTTTTATCAGTGGAAATATTTTTTTCATTGCTTTGTGTGTGTGCGGTGAAATTTACCAGGAAATGTTGGTTAACGTCAAAGTTTAATCCTTCCAAGCCTGCTTCTAGAGGAAACAGACAAAGATGCCTAAAGTACATTGAATTCAGCCACTAAAAGGCACTTCCATTGTCAATGGTAGCAATTTACATAACAAAAAACAAAAACCATAATTAAAACATGGTCTTGTTTGTGGAAAGCCATAGAATGTCAGTTCCGATTGTTACAGAAAGCTCAAGTTTGGTCAGGATAGCTGTGCCATTACCAAGAAATAGTTATCAGTCTGAAGTGTATTTCCTGTTTAGTTAGGCAGGCTTAAATTCAAGTATATCTGTAAATTTGAGTTAGCTGAGGATGGAATGGAAACTTGTTAGATAGTAAATCGGCAGGCATATTGCTGGGTGATTTAGAAGTTAGCACATAGCCTGCAAACTAAGACTGTAGAGTCCTATTCCTGATTCTTACCCCCCAATTCTGAAGCAGTTACTCATGCAGAGTAGTGGTAGCTCCAGCATATATTTCTATTTTAGTTAATTGCGGATGGTCATTTGCACTAAATGTTTCACTTCCACACCACACTTGTGCATGCTGTCTTTTTTAGGTTCTGCAAAAGGGTATTTATCAGTAAGAGCTACAACAAATCTGCATCTGAAGAGACAGGAGGCAGATATGAACACAGAAAAGATGAATGGGAGAAAGATATGGCCTGAACCATATTATTATTGCTTTTTAACCAGCCTTTATAAACTAACCATGGCCCCAGAAAAAAGTACATGTATTTAAAAATATTTCAGGATATACTAAACGAACAGTCCTGTCAGATAAGTTTAAGTTAGTCAGTTTAAAAAAAAAAAAGTTGACAATGTCTCTAAGTTCCAAGACAATATATACCATTTCATGGCTTTTATCCGCTTTAGCACTCTAGGTATCTTATAACAGGAGAGTTAAAATCCATTAGAATTAGGGCTGTTGATTAATCAGTTAACTCAGATGATTAACTAAAAAAACCAATCACAATTGCAGTTTTAATCACACTCAAATAGAATACCAATTGAAATTTATTAAATTTTGGGGGTTTTCCCACATTTTCATATATACTGTATTCTGTGTTTTAATTGAAATCAGTATTTTTTTTTACAAATATTTGCACTGTAAACAAAATAGTATTTTTCAATTCAGCTAAGACAAGTACTGTAGTTCAATCTCTTCATCATGAAAGTGCAGCTTACAAATGTATTATGTACAAAAACTGCACTAAAAATAGAAGTAAAATTCTAGTCCACAAGTCCACTCAGTCCTACTTCTTGTTCAGACAATTGTTCTGTCATAAATATAAAGGGAACAGTAACCACCTTTCTGTATACAGTGCTATAAAATCCCTCCTGGCCAGAGGCAAAATCCTTTCACCTGTAAAGGGTTAAGAAGTTACCACCTCACTGGCACCTGACCCAAAATGACCAATGAGGGGACAAGATACTTTCAAATCTAGGGGGTGGAAAAAGGGTTGTCTGATGCTTTTACTGGGAACAGATCAGGAATGCAAGCCTCATAACGCCTGTAAAGTGAGTAAGTAATCTAGCTAGAAAATATGTCAGATTTTCTTTTGTTTAATGGCTTGTAAAATAAGGTGTGCTGGAGGGAATGTATATTCCTGTTTGTCTCTTTTTGTAACTTAAGGTTTTGCCTAGAGGGACTCTGTTTTGAATCTGATTACCCTGTAAAGTATTTACCATCCTGATTTTACAGAGGTGATTCTTTTACCTTTTCTTTAAATAAAATTCTTCTTTTAAGAACCTGATTGCTTTTTCATTGTTCTTAAGATCCAAGGGTTTGGGTCTGTGTTCACCTGTTCCAATTGGTGAGGATATTATCAAGCCTTCCCCAGGAAAGGGGGTGTAGGGCTTGGGGGGAAAGATGTTTCCAAGTGGGCTCTTTCCCTGTTCTTTGTGAACATGCTTGGTGGTGGCAGTGTACGGTTCAAGGACAAGGCAAAGTTTGTACCTTGGGGTGGGGGTTAACTGAAGCTGGTAAGAATAAGCTTAGGGGGGTTTTCATGCAGGTCCCCACATCTGTACCCTAGAGTTCAGAGTGGGGAAGGAACCTTGATACGCTCAGACAAACAAGTTTACATTTGCAGGAGATAATGCTGCCCACTTCTTATTTACAATGTCACCTAAAAGTGAGAGCAAGCTGTTGTAGCTGGCATTGCAAGATATTTACTTGCCAGATATGCTAAACCTTCATATGTCCCATCCGGCAAGTAAATATCTTGCAATGCCAGCTACAACAGCTTGCTCTCACTTTTAGGTGACATTGTAAATAAGAAGTGGGCAGCATTATCTCCTGCAAATGTAAACTTGATTGTCTGAGTGATTGGCTGAACAAGAAGTAGGACTGTGTGGACTTGCAGACTAAAATTGTACTTTAATTTTTCAGTGCAGTGTTTGTACATAATACTACATTTGTAAGTTGTACTTTCATGATAAAGAGATTGAACTACAGTCTTTGTCTTAGGTGAATTGAAATTATTTCTTTTGTTTTACAGTGCAAATATGTCATAAAATATAAAGTGACCACTGTACACTTCATATTCTGTTCTAATTGAAATATATTTGAAAATTTAAATAAATGGTATTCTATTGTTTAATAATGCAATTAATAATTAATTTTTAATTGCTTGACAGCTCTAATTAGAACATAAAATACGTACACCTTACCTAAACACTGGTAATGCTTCTGAAAGATCTCTCATTCCAAGATGCTGTTTTCTACTGTACATACAATTGGTGTCTTCCAGATACATAGCATGATGTTGATTTTAATGTTGCTGGTATAGAATTAGAATTCTACAGTTCAATCAGTTTTACACTTTATCATGCCATCAGTGTTCAGACAAAACCCGCTATTGATTTTTTGCTTAAAAATAGAAGGCACAATTGATTGGGACCTCTAGGCAGTCCTGAAATACAAATAAATAATAATAAATCCCTTTGTAAATAAGCAATCAGGTTTTATCACTGGGTTGAGGTCTCCCCTTTTACCCATTATTTAAAACAGACAACGGAATGAAGTATATTTTCCATAGTGCAGAAGATGTATTTTCAGAGCTCTTTATTAATAAAAATAGCATGTACCAGCCTCCCCCTTAAGATTCAGCAAAATGGAAGTCTCAAAATAATATTTCCATTGCCCTGCCTGGATGCCGTGTTAGATCAACACTAGTAATATAGTAGCATACCCAATTTGGTTTTATTCATGGACATACTTACACTGTAACAGTTTGTTGGGCATGACTCCCTATGCACTGCACTTTGCTGTGATAAAATATCAACTAGATTTCCTTTACATAAGAAGATCCATCTTTCCTTATTTCCAGGCATTGCTCGGCCTTAATAAATAGCCAGGACAAGTTTACTCAAATGAGTGGCTCTGACCTGAACACATTAGTTTTAGAAATCACAGTCCCATAATCCCATTTCCCTTTGTTCTCATTCTGAGCACAGAGATGGGGTACTGCTTACAGCTGCTATCTGGGAAATTTTGGGTGATAGCATGAGCTACAATGTAGTGTTGCTGAAATAGTTCATAAGAGAAAATGAAACTCATAGCTACTGTTGGGGGGTTGAAGTCCAAACCTGGCAGCACTGCCTAATGGTGGTGATCTGGGCCACATTGTTCCATGGCAAGAGCCAGTGGTAGGGGAACCCAGCTCTCTAGTCTACTGGGTTCCAGTTGAGGACCCTGTGAATAGCAGCTCAGATATGTGGCACACTCTTGCAACCCTTTCCTGTGAGAAGTTCACACCTCCATCATTTGCAGCAGGCCTTTGACACGTGGCACTCCCCGCAAATTAGAAGAGGGCCTTTGTCTCATGAAACTCCATTCAGATTTAGCTGAGCTGTAAATTGGGAAAAATTGTAGTTTCCGTTCTCACTTGGCTCCTTCAGGGAAATTTTGGCCATCTGAAAGAGTCATTAATTTGGGGGTCCAGTTCCTCAGGATACAGCATGATGAAGAGGGATTCCCTGGCTTTCCATGGCTTCAGTTAATTTGCCTGGTAAATTTGTTGTCCCCCCCCCCCCAGTTGTCTGATTAACTAGTCCACGGTTCCTACCTTCACTACCTCATAAGGGCCTTGCCACTTGGCCATCAGCTTTGATTTAGAGCTTGGAAGAAACAGCAGAACGCTGACACCCAGCTGGAAGGCATGCAGTTGTGCCCTTTTATTATAATGTTGCTGTTATTGTTCCTGTATTTCTTTGAGGTTCTCTAATGTAGGCCTCCATAGCCCTTTCTCTCTCACACGTAACTTCAAAACATATTGTACAAGGTTTTAGCTCTTGGAGCCTGACTTTCTCATGTCTCCTGCACCAGGCCAAGCATGCCTCTTGGCTGTCACCCGTATACAAGTTTAAACGGTGAAAACCTTGTTGAAGCTTGCAGTACTTCCCTAATGGCAAAATGTAGGGTAAGGAGTAGTTGGTCCCAATGTTGAGGGTCCTAGGTACTGACTTTAAAGAGAATGCTCAAGAGAGTCTGATTTTTTCACGAGGCCATCTGTCTGCAGGTGGTACATGGATGTACATAATGCTTTGACTTTCAGTAGGCCACAGATCTCTCTGATCAGCCAGGATGTGAAATGCGTTCCCTGGTCTGTCAGGATCTCTTTGGGTATCCCTACCTGCCCAAAGATCTTCAGTTGGTCACTAGCAATAGTCTTGGCATTTGTTGACCAAAATGGGATGGCTTCTGGGTATTGAGTGGCATAATTCACAAATATATGCTGCTCTCTGGAAGCACTGTTCTCTAGAGGGCCTATAAGGTCAATTCCTATTCATTCAAAGGGGGTCTCCACCAAGGGAACGGGTACTAGTGGAGTCTGCGGGACTCCCTTACAGGGCACTAATGGGTATTCAGGAATATGATGGACAGAAATTTTCAACTTCTTTAAGGACCCCCGGCCAAAAGTATCAGGCCAGGATCCTAGACCGACTTATCCTTCCCAAGGTGTCCCACACCTGGGATTGCGTGTGCTAGACGTAGGAGCTTGTGACAATATACCTGGGACACAAGTAATTACATCCATATCTCCTGTGTTGGCTTACACAGTAGAACAAAGACAAGTGAAGGGTACTGCAATGCCCTCAGGGGATCCACCTCCTTGTTGTCTGTCACTGCTACTTGCTTGAAGGCCTGGCTCAAAATGCCATAGTTTCTTTGCTCTGTGAGGAAACCTAAGAAGCCTGTTAGCCTCTCGGGTCCAGTTGCAGAGGGGGCATCACATTTGGGCCTGTGGAAGCCGCCCCCCCCCCCAAATCTTCTGCATTGCCTGAATCTACTACAGAGTCAGTGGTTTCGATTATGCCTATGGCAAGGGTTGCCTCTCTCACCACTCTTTCCTTTCTATTCACTTCTCTCTGCAGGACTTTTTCCTTCTAGGCCAGGAGGACCCCTAACAGGACCCATAACATTTCTTCTGGAGTGTCTTCCTCAGGCTCTAGCACTAAGGGAAGTTTCTGTAAAGCTTTAGTGAAATATATCCAGTCTTGGCTTAATATCCCTGGATAGGAGAGATCCAGAGACATGCATACCTTCATCTGTCCTGGGTTCCCATCAACTGTCAATGTCACGATCATGTTGGGATACTGTACAGTATCTCAATGGATGCATTTAATGCAGATTTACCCCTTTGCCAGCTTCCCTACTGGTCCCACTACCCCCATCCAGACAAATGTCTGGACAGACTCTGAATCTACGAGGGCCAGTGTTCTTTGGTCATTCACCTCTACTGGAGTCATGAGTTTCCCTGGGGCTTTTTTTCTGGGCCCTATTTTCGCCTGTCCACACCTGCCCAAAATTACACTCCATGTATGGGAGTCGCTAAACCTGTGTCCCTGTTGTCCACAGGAGGGACAGACTATCAAGTCTGTGTCTTGTCATCTTTTCTGAACTTCACTGGGTCCTCATTCCTGTGTTGGCATGGGGTGTGGGGCCGGTGGGGTATTTAAAGCCATGGACCTGCTATCTAGGGGAAAATCTTGCCCTGTCACCTATCCTGCCCAAAAACCAGTCAGGTGTTTGGGTTTTCTTGGGGCTTACCCAATATGGGCCACCCCCACCCTTGGATACTTGGTCAGTTTTCTTTTCCAGTGTACATGGAGTGGGTACTTCTGCAGCAGAGGGCCCCCAGATGGCTTGAGGAGCCATGTAGTCCTCTAAGGCAAGAGACATCTGCTAGGGTTACCAGTTGGTGTCTGGAAACCCAGTCTTGGCC
The DNA here is from genome assembly GCF_965140295.1 of Lepidochelys olivacea. Classification (NCBI taxonomy): domain Eukaryota; kingdom Metazoa; phylum Chordata; order Testudines; family Cheloniidae; genus Lepidochelys; species Lepidochelys olivacea. The sequence continues at coordinate 29,656,488 of NC_140415.1, forward strand.
TTGTCAGAATTGAAAGAATCTGTACAAACTATTCTAGAAGAATGGGTCCTGCTATCTGGGGTCCTGTTCGAGACCCTGGCTTTAACCAGCACCTGCAGAAGTCCTTTAGCCTTTGGATGATGGCTTGTGGTGGTGTTTTGGGGTAGAACTTGTGGTGGAAATGCTGATGGTGGGTTTTGTCATGTGGACCAAGCCAGTCCAATATGACAGCCGTCACCTGTTTATAGTATTTGGCTGTAGCATTGTCAAGCCCCTGGCATGCTGCATGGGCTTTTCCAGTGAGGAGTGGAGTGAACTCGATTGCCCACTGGGCTGGGGGGACACTGAGAGGCTGACAACCCTTTCAAAAATTACCAGTAATTACTCTGGGTCATCTGTCATTATCTTGGGACAGCAAGTTGGAGTGGTTCCCTGAAGTGTTGGGCCCCAGAAAAGTAGCAGCCAGTACCAGGGCCAGCATCTATTGTAACAACTGTTGCTTGTGCAATGCCATCTGTTCAAACAGTTGCTGCTGTGCTTGCAAGTCAGCCAGTCATTGCAAGTGCTGATTCACCTCTCTAGGTCTTTTGCCATATATATATATATACACACATATACATACACACACACACACCAGAAGAAAAAAGTGTGTAGGGGTGGTGGGGCTTGTTTGTTTTCTGAGCTTCCCTTTTTTGCAGGGACAGTTAAAGTCAACCACACTTCTGGTACTGCTCTTGGAGCAGTCTTGAGGTGGTCTCAGCTTTCTCCTATATGGTCTCCCTCTAGTCATCTCAAATTAGCCCAGTCCATAGGCCCTTAAACTCCAGGGCTTGCAGTTTTCAGTCTTCCATTGTCTCCCTGTCAGTTTCTTGGAGGGGCAACAGCTTCACATCAGGCCACCTCTACTAGTCCAGGCCATTCTGCATCCCCGTCTCTCCCTGTTCCCCTTCCTTTATAGCTGGGCTTGTTTTCCTTATTGGTGCCAACTGTGGGTACTTGCCTCCATGATTAGTGGTCCTGGCAGCTGTGCTGGGGTGTGGTCAGCCTGGTTGCCTGGAAGTCAGGGAAGAATCTCCTTTCCCTTCTGCCTATGCTCAATATGGTATTTGTAAAGGCCATTATAAGGTAACTTTCTCAGTGAGCTACTTCTGAGTCCTCACTTCAGCAAGGTTCTTAAGCACATACCTAACTGTAAGCATGTGAGTAGTTCCCTTGAGTGGAACTACTCATACATGAAGATAGGCATGCGCTTAAAAATCTTGCTGAACTGGGCCATTCGTCCTCTTATTATCCCACCCTAAAATTAAGAAGTCCAGCTTTCTGGAACATTACCTTCTCTCTCAAGACCCTACACAGCAAAACAATTGCAGGGCAAACAAAAAAATAAGCAGAAAAATGTGAAAGTAGTGGCTTTCTAAAGTTGCCCAGTGTGCTACTAATGGACAGCTGTTTCACAGACTAAGAAGTGATTACCAGGCCTTAAAAAAAACAAAACACAAAAGAAGAGAAGAAGAAGGTCAAATCCTTGGTTAAATATGGTGGGATAAACCAGACTATTCCTTTCATTGAGGATCTGCTAATTGGTAAAATGGAAGTCCTGCTAGCAGTAGAAGGAATTTCTCATGCCCCTTATATATTCAGTGCATTAAAGAAATGTTTAAAAAAGTAAAAGTAAAAAGAAAGTAGAACTGCATTCTTTGCTAAAACCTCATGTATGAATCAGGGAGCAAGAGATAGACAACAATGGAAGAACCTCCTTTTAAATCTGTTCTTTTAATCTACCTATGCCATGATGTCTACAAGACACATGACAATGGTTAGGTAGCTGATGTGCTGTACGCACTAGCAATCATGTAATGTCTCACTGTTACCTTATGCTCTCCCTCTCTCATATTTACCAGTTGTCTCCTGTCCTATACTAATGCCTGTAAACTCTTTGGAGTTGGGACTTTACATTATATATACATTCAATGCATAGCACAACAGAGTCCTGATCAGAAACTTCTAAGTGCTACTGTAATACAAATAAATAATACAAATTGTAACAGGGTCCACTCACCGCTGTGGCACTTCCTGCTGGTCATCTTGGGAATTAGCTCTGCATGTTAGTGTGCCCTCTTCAGGTGGTGGCTTGTCACCATCACTCCTGCTTTAGGACCCATGTCTCTCCAAGGACCACAGCCACACTCTGTGCTCCCCCTTTCCAGGGGACCTGCAGTCTGCTCTTCAGCCACTTCCCTTAATAGCTAGTGTAGCAAATTGCCTGGCCATTTCCTCATGGCCCTAGCATCCTCTTTGCCCTTGCCTCAGGGCCTAAGTCTGCAAACCCCAGCAGCCAGCCAGGAGCTGTCTCTCACTCCCCCAGCTCCTGCTCATAGCACTGCTCTGGCCAGGGTGCTGGTATTTCCTCTCAGCCCTCCAGAGACACAGTCCGTCCATCCATCCTTCCTCCCTGATCTCCCAGAAGAGACCTGCCCTCCTGTGCCTAGCAGCTCCCTTTTTATATGGGCCTGCTTGGCCCTGATTGGTTGCTCCCTTCAGCCCTTCTCTGATTGGCTGCCTGCGGCACAGCTCCTTCTAACCCTTTTTCTGCCACTGAGGGGCAGCCACCCAATCAGAAGAATTAATAATTTTGCCTATTTTTTTCTAGGTGGTAATATCTAGGGGTGAAGTCTTGGCCCTATTGAAGTTAATGGGAGTTTTGCCATTGACTTAACAAGATTTCACCTTAATTAATACATTCTAAATAGCCTGGGACCTACCTATCTGAGAGACCATACTTCTCCCCGTGCAATAATACTGCTACAGCAGCACTTCAGCTGGAATTCCCTCAGTATAATAGAAAGAGAACCACCAGCAGAACATTGTCCACAAGGTTCCCTTTGTTCATCCCACAACATCCCCAATCTGTTGACCTTCCAGTCATACTGCAGAAGCCATCTCTTCTCCCTGGGGTTTGAGAAGGTGAAGCCTCATGAGGGGGGGTAGCCGTAATGGTAGGAATTTGGAAGTGGTTTTTAAAAATATGCATGATTTCTTTTTTGTTGCCAGGGCTATTGTAGGCTATTAAGGATAAAAGTTAGTCATTTTAGGACTGTATATTTAAAAATGTATCAGGAGTGCCTAGGGCCCTGGGATAGGAGCTCCTTTTTATTGGTTGTATAAATCAACCAAAATAATAAGTGAGGAAATTATGAGATCTGTAAATCAGCAATTGTATTGGATAAAATGTTAATGGACTCTGAAATTTAGGACACACCAAACTTGTGAAGAAAGCATTTTTTCCATTTCTCTGTTGTGGAGAACATAAGAACAGTCATACTGGATCAGACCAAAGATCCATCTTGCCCAGTACCCTGTCTTCTGACAGTGGCCAATGCCAGGTGCCTCAGAGGTAATAAACAGAACAGGTAATCATCAAGTGATCCATTCCATCATCCATTCCCAGCTTCTGGCAAACAGAGCCTAGGGACACCATCCTTGTCCATCCTGGCTAATAGCTATTGATGGACCTATCCTCCATGAATTTATCTAGTTCTTTTTTGAACCCTGTTATAGTCTTGGCCTTTGCAATGTCCTCTGGCAAAGAGTTCCACAGCTTGACTGTGCGTTGTTTGAAGAAACACTTCCTTTTGTTTTAAACTTACTGATGATTAATTTCATTTGGTGACCCCTAGTTCTTTTGTTATGAGAAGGAGTAAATTCTTTACATTGTCCACACCAGTCATGGCTGTATAGACCTCTATCATATCCCCCTTTGGTAGTCTCCTTTCCAAGCTGAAAAGTCCTAATCTTATTAATCTCTCCTCATATGGAAACTGTTCCATATCCCTAATAATTTTTGTTGCCCTTTTCTGAACCTTTTCCAATTCCAATATATCTTTTTTGAGATGAGGCGACCACATCTGCACACAGTATTCAAGACGTGGGCATACCATGGATTTATACAGAGGCAATATGATATTTTCTGTCTTGTTATCTATCCCTTTCTTATTGATTCCCAACATTCTGTTCACTTTTTTGACTGCCACTGAGTGGATGTTTTCAGAGAACTATGAACCACAATGACTCCAAGATCTCTTTCTTGAGTGGTAACAGATAATTTAGACCCCATCATTTTATATGTATAGCTGGGCTTATGTTTACCAATGTGCATTATCCTGCATTTATCAACACTGAATTTCATCTGCCATTTGGTTGCCCAGTCACCCAGTTTTGTGAGATCCTTTTGTAGCTCTTTGCAGTCTGCCTGGATCTTAACTATCTTAAGTAGTTTTGTATCACCTGCAAATTTTCCCACTTCACTGTTTACCCCCTTTTCCAGATCATTTATGAATATGTTGAATAGTACTGGTCCCAGTACAGACCCCTGGGGACACCACTATTTACCTCTCTCCATTCTGAAAACTGAACATTTTTTCCTATCGTTTGTTTCATACCTTTTGACCAGTTATTAATCCATGAGAGGACCTTCCCTCTTACCTCATGACAGCTTACTTTGTTAAGCGCCTTTGGTGAGGGACCTTGTCAAAGGCTTTCTGAAAATCTAAGTACAGTATATCCACTGGATCACTGTTGTCCACATGCCTGCAGACCCCTTTAAAGAATTCTAGTAGATTGGTGAGGCATGATTTCCCTTTACAAAAACCATGTTGACTCTTCCCCAACAAATTATGTTCATCTATGTGTCTGACCATTCTGTTCTTTACTATAGTTTCAACCAGTTTGCCCAGTACTGAAGTTAAGCTTACCGGCCTATAATTGCTGGGATCACCTCTGGAGCCCTTTCTAAAAATTGGTGTCACATTAGCTATCCTCCAGTCATTTGGTACAGAAGCTGATTTAAATGATAGGTTACAAACCACTGTTAGTAGTTCTGCAATTTCACATTTGAGTTCCTTCAGAACTCTAGGATGAATATCATCTGGTCCTGGTGATTTATTACTGTTTAATTTATTAATTTGTTCCAAAATCTCCTCTAATGACACCTCAATCTGGGACAGTTCCTCAGATTTGTCACCTAAAAAGAATAGCTCCAATTTGGGAATCTCCCTTACATCTTCAGCCATGAAGACTGATGCAAAGAATTCGTTTAGTTTCTCTGCAGTGGCTTTATCGTGCTTGAGTGCTCCTTTAGCACCTCAATCGTCCAGTGGTCCCACTGGTTGTTTAGCAGGCTTCCTGTTTCCGACGTAATTAAAAAATTTTTTTTGCTATTACTTTTTGAATCTTTGGCTAGCTGTTCTTCAAATTCTTTTTTGGCCTTCCTAATTATATTTTTACATGTCAATTACCAGAGTTTATGCTCCTTTCTATTTTCCTCACTAGGATTTAACTTCTACTTTTTTAAAGGATGCCTTTTTGCCTCTCACTGCTTCTTTTATTTCTTTTACACGGTGGCACTTTTGTGGTTCCCTTACTGTTTTGTTTTTAAATTTGGGATATACATTTAAGTTGAGCCTCTATTATGGTGCCTTTAAAAAGTTTCCATGCAACTTGCAGGGATTTCAGTTTTGGCGCTGTACCCTTTAATTTCTGTTTAACTAACTTCCTCATTTTTGTGTAGTTCCCCTTTCTGAAATTAAATGCTGCCATGTTGGGCTGCTGTGATATTTTCCCCGTCACAGGGATGTTAAATTTTATTATATTATGGTCACTATAACCACAGGGTCCAGCTATATTCACCTTTCAGACCAGATCCTGTGCTCCACTTAGGACTAAATCAAGAATTGCCTCTCCTCTTGTGCGTTCCAGGACTAGCTGCTCCAAGAAGCAGTCATTTAAGGTGTCAAGAAACTTTATCTCGGCATCCTGACAGAGAGACTCAGCAAGCTACACCAGCTGTTGGGCCTGCATGGAGTTCTACAAGGACAGAAACTATGAGAAAACTGCTGGAAGGAAATACTGAAAGTCAACTAAGTGTGTGCTCTGTGATTCTACGCATCACACTGAAGCATAAATTCATTCAAGAAATTAAACACTTTCATGTTTCTTACTGAAGATCCAGTTTAAATGAGACTGAAAAAGTCTCTTCTCCTCAAGTCCAATTCTTATTTTTATAGAAGAGCTTTTGGTAGCAAAAATACTTGTTTCATAAAGCATTCTTCGTAAAGCTCCACAAACATTGCGGGTGAGCTCTAGGCACTGCCCCAATGTTCTGTTAAAAAAAACAGAGTTGTTATGCCCTAAATCCAGACTTTGCCTAATTGTTCTCTTCTGTCTTACAACATGCAGTAATATTGTGCTTACAATAATCACGCTTAGAAGGAAGGGTCTTTGTTCCCCAGAAAAGCTCTAGCAGATATACATAATGTAACTTCATTTCCATTTTTGTTAAATTACATCAATATTTTAAATATCCTGAGTACAAAACACTTTGTTTCTCTGTTATTACAAAGCCTAAAGGAAAATGCTGGAAGCTGTCCTTATTTCCTTAGCAACAGAATCAGGTGTGATTTATAATACCATGCCTCCCAACAGCTGTCTCTAGGCAACAAACTAAACTGTAAAGCTAACTGTTGTATGCACAGTATGTAAATGTAGTTGAGGAAAGGCAATGGAACAAAAATACAGGTGGCATCAAACTGGAAACAAAAAATCTAAATAAACAAGAAAGAGATGAAAATAAACTAATTCAGATAGTGTAAGCACCTCAGTTTAGTCTGCCAAATGCTCTATATCTGAAGAAAAAAGCATTCAAAATCAACCAGTCAGCATTTAGTTTACTCCCAGAAATCTGAGTTCCTACTTTCCTAGCCTCTGTCCTGGCTCACCATGTGATAACATGGTGTTTTCTGAACAGTAATTTAGAACATTCATGTGAAAAAGGGGAATAGTGTCACATCAGAGAATAATTTCCATAATGGGTCACCATTAAAAAGTCAGCATTTACCAACAGTTGCCATACTGCATACTTGAGATATCACAGTTATTTCCAGTTCTAAGTGTAAAGTGTTACTTTTGCATCTCATATATTACAGTGTTGCAAGTGTTGGTAAATGTTGGGTTTCTAACAGCAACTGTAACATTAGTGAGGGTTGCCAGATGGTGCTATTCCAGGTAGTACTAGAAGTTTGTGTAAAGGACAGCACAGACAACTAGTACTTGGAGAAATGTTCACTGTTAGTTGTGGTGCAACTCACTTTAGAAGTGGAGCATATCAATGCTTAAATCTATTCTTTCTGCTTTAGTTTCTCTAAGAGCTTGGCTAAATGGACATTTAGTTCATGGCTAGCTGGGGTGTAAATCTATGCACACTAGCATGCCACACATTAAGTATCCATGTGGACTCTGCTACTGCATTTAGTGCACTTTGATCTACCCCACTTTGAAATGTGAATAAAGTGCATGAGGGAACTTTAAGTGTGCACCAGAAGGGTCAACATGTACACTTCATGTTCAGCATGCTAGTGTGGGTTAGATTTACACCCCAGCTTTCCCTGAACTAAGCATTCATTTAGATATGTCCTAATGGAATCATTTTTGAGTGCAGAGCTGCTGCCTACAGATTATACCCACACAAGCGAACAAAACATTACATGGTGTCAAAATATTACAGCCAACACTAACTTACCCCAGATTCACATCAGGAATTTAGGTGTTGCAACACTGAGTGTTGCAATGTGTAACTTTCGGGCACCCAGAAAAATCAGTAGAACAATGGTGAGATCCACAAAGCCTGAGTTTGGCACCTAGGCTCCCTGTACAATGAATGGAACTTCATTGTCTCTGCCTGAGGGCTGGGCTGGTCCAAGAAGCAAATATGCATTCCTTTGTCTATGGCAGACCTGTTTACCAACTCCTCCTGATATGCCTGGTTTAAACACACTTTAGTTATAATTCCAGCATACATCCATAACTCTTAATACACTCCATGTGTATACATCATGCAATAATATTAATGATCAGTGAGATATTCATTTTCAAGTGATACCTCCTCACAAAGCATATTTTGAGTTGTAAGATGTGGGGACACAAGGACCCTTGCTCCACTTGGTCCCTCCCTCCCAAGATGTTGGGAGAATATAGTGATTGCTCCCTCCTTTCACCTGTACAGACAGAAATAACCCAGTGGGGTGCAAGAGAGTGAGGAGGCAGGATCCCATGCTGTCCACATTCCCCAGCCCATGGAGCAGGCCAAGTCCTCTGCAAGAAGCAGGCAGCTAGGGAGCTCCAGGGGGAAACTCCATGCCAGTGTCTACATGGTTCTGTCTGGTTCTGAATGAACTTGCACACCATGAAATGAGTAGTTTGGGGAAGTGTTCTCTCAGCATCACCACACCAAACATATCAATTATTAAGGCAGAATGACTTAACAAAGCAATTTACCTCAATAATGGGAATTATATTAGTCCAATATATTCTCTCCCTGTCCTACTGGGATCTTTGCTACTGCAGTGTCATTTTTAATTTGCAGAATATTTTTCTTTAAGTTCATTGTACTTCAAAGCCAGTAATTTTGAACATTAAAGAGTTGACTGCAAGAGGCTTTGACTTTCCTTCTGAAGTGCTTCTGCTCTGACAATGCTTCACATTCGGAGGAAACTTAGCAGCAGCCAGTAGTCACGACAAAACCATTTTATTAGAACACATAAAAAAGACAGGGTTCAGTCTATTGTTTAAAGTCAAAGATTCTTTGTCAGAATCTTTATTCAAAATGTGCAAGTCAGAATACATCATTTATCTTAGCTGTCAAATCATTCTTTCCTTCATTAGAATATTCTTTCCTTTAGGTGGGGATTGGTCTGTGATTTTACTGCAATGCCAGCTTAGGTTTTTTGGAGGTCTGCAAAAAGCCAGGTAATTAGAATTACATTTATATCACTGACCCATCTGGCAGCATCTGTCATGGCTTTATTCTAACCCAGCTAACCACTGCACATTTTTGTTAGTACAACTGTGTTTACCATCACTTTCAAGCTTTCAATTTTTCACTACTATGGGTTCTATTTAAACAGCTTAACTATGCAGTGGAGCCTTCTTTGTGGGATATCTCTTTAAATAAATTTGCACAACAGCAGGGCTGTCTCCTCCCACTTCCTTGCAAATATGTTCACATCACTTGGATCTTGTTCTCTTGTTGAGTGGTTGTCCACCTCCCCACCCACTGAAACATCACTGCAGGGTTAGTCCTTGGAAAAATGTATTACTGGGTGCTGATTGTGGAAAAACATCTTATTTTATTGTGTATTCACCCTTAAAACATTTATCACTGTGGGTTTTACCCTAATGAATTTCTCTCATTGTTTCCTTTCTGAGTGAGCGTTCTCATTACAAAATTCGTAACTCATCTGCTGGAATTCTCATCCTTTTGATAGCCAACAGTTGATTTTTTAAAAAACTATTGAAGATGTTCCTGAAAGTTTTGTTCACTGTGGCACTTCTTTATTCATCTTTTTTGTGAAGGGGGAAAAAAAAACAGGCACAGGGTTGATCCAAAATATTGGAAGCAAATGCTCCAGACCTAAATTTTTGCAAATGCCCCATGCCATCTCTATAGTGGGCTAAAACAAAACCTGGAATTTGATATCCCTGAACCATGGGATGTTTGAAGACCAGATTCAGACTCTGAAGCTTGGATCTGAGTGTTTGTGAGTATCTAAAGGGAAAAGAAATCTTCAGAGGTGGTCACCTTACAACTTTTGGCACAAATACAGGGCCTACAGTTGGCTTATTTTCCAACCAAGATTACACACAGAGTTAGGTCCAAACCCAACACCAAATTCTAATCTCTCAACCTCTGAGTATGTTCAGATCTAAGGCCCTGATACAGTGAAGTATCAGTTTCAGTGGGCTTTAAGTATATGATCAGTTTCAGTGGGCTTTGGATCAGGCCCTATCTGTGTAACTTTAAGCATGTGAACAGTTCCCTTAGGGTCAGTGGGGCTGTTGATTTGCTTAAACTTTCATCCTTGCTTATGTACCTTGCTAATTCTGAATTCTGATCTGCACTTCGTGACTTGGGCCAGTCTCCAAATACCTGTAGCAATGTACATTACTTACTGAAGATGGTGTCACAAAGAATTATAATAAAGACGATAATCAAGGATCACCAGTGCCTTCCCCTACAAGTGAAGGAAATTTTGCATGTGCCCACCTGATACTAATGGATGATTGCTGCTTAGCACTTCATGGGAAGTGTCACAGGGCAGGTACACTTGTCAGCTGCAGGGCTATGATGCCCTTCCGAAAGGGTGAGTCCAAATGATTGCCCTTAGCCTCAGGGTTGCACAGCCTAGTGGCCAGAGTCAATATAGCTGCCATCCCTTGCAGGGCTGCATGGTCAATATGGCTGCCTTCCCTTGTAGGACTGTATTGCCTAGTGGCCAGGTGGAAACTGGCCCTTCCTACCTCACTGGGTCCCAGCCCAGGGCCTGTCAGCAGTGAATGGATTCACCAATAGGTCAGCGGGGATCTGTCCAAAACATGCTGCCTTTGTCCCAGTTCCACAACCAGATCAATGTCTAGTCTCCTTGGACAAATGTTTTCCAGAGCTGCCGTCCACAGGTCTCCTGGGTCTCTGGGGTCATTCGTGGGCGAAACTCCCAATGGTTCCATCTCCTCTTGGGCTTCTGTGGGCAGCTAGGTATCAGCCTGGATCTCGGCACACCTGCCCTCTGGGGTTCCAGCAGCTCCCAGGAGGGAGTCTGCAGTGTGTGTCCTCCTTCCTCAGCAGTCAGGGAAGACTGACCAGGGCTGCTCCCTTTTATACTGAGGCTCCAGTTGGAGCATGCCCAGCAGTGGTGAGGGGGTGTGGCTTCCTCAGTCCACAATATGAGATTAACCCCTTCTTGCCCAGTGCAAGGCAGGTATACCCCATCACAGGAATATAAAAAAAAACCAGACCCTTACACCAATGTAAATCAGGAAAACTCCATTGAACCAATGAGATAAGAGGGATGATCCTCTCATGGTTTAGTAAGTAGTTAAAACAGTGGTTCTCAACCAGGCGTACATGTACCCCTGAGTGTATGCAGTGGTCTTCCATGGAGTACCTCAACTCATCTAGCTATTTGCCTAGTTTTACAACAGGCTACATAAAAAGCACTAGTGAAGTCAGTACAAACTAAAATTTCATACAAAGATATGTTTATACTGCTCTATATACCATACACTGAAATGTAAGTACAACATTTATATTCCAGTTGATTTGTTTTATAATTATATGGTAAAAATGAGAAAGTCAGTAATTTGTCAGTAATCGTGTGCTGTGACACTTTTGTATTTTTATGTCTGATTTTGTAAGCAAGTCGTTTTTAAGTGAGGTGAAACTTGGAGGTACGCAAGACAAATCAGACTCCTGGAAAGGGTAAAGTAGTCTGTAAAGATTAAGAGCCACTGGGTTAAAAGATAGGAAAGAAGGGTAGGAATAAAAGGTCACTTTTCACAAAGGAGAGAGGTCCACCAAAGATCTGTGCTGGGATCAGTGCTGTTCAACATATTCATAAATGATCTGGAAAAAGGGGTAAATAGTGAGGTGCTGAAGTTTGCAGATGATACAAAATTACTCAAGATAGGTTAAATCCAAAACAGACTGCACGGCGTTACAAAAGGATCTTGCAAAACTGGGTGACTTGGCAACAAAATGGCAGATGAAATTCAACGTTGATAAATGCAAAGTAGTGCACATTGGAAAACATAATCCCAACCATACATACAAAATGATGGGGTCTAAACTAGCTCTTACCACTCAAGAAAGAGATCTTGATCTTGGAGTCATTGCGGATAGTTCTCTGAAGACATCTACTCAATGTGCAGCACCAGTCAAAAAAGCTAATGGAATGTCAGACACCATTGGGAAAGGACAGATAATAAGACAGAAAATATCATAATGCCACTGTATACATCCATGGTATGCGCACAGTTTGAATATTGCATGAAGTTCTGCTCACCAAATCTCAAAAGAGGGATATTAGAATTGGAAAAGATATAGAGAAGGGCAACAAACATGATTAAGGGTTTGGAACAGCTTCCACATGAGGAGAGACTAGAAAGACTGGGACTGTTCAGCTTGGAAAAGAGACGACTAAGGGGGGCGGATATGATAATGGTCTATAAAATCATGAATGGTGTGGAGAAAAAGTGTTATTTACCCTTTCACATAACACAAGGGCCAAAAGTCACCCAGTGAAATTAATAGGCGGCAGGTTTAAAACAAACATAAGGAAGTTCTTTACACAACACACAATCAAGCTGTGGAACTCATTACCAGGGAATGCTGTGAAGGCCAAAAGTATAACTGGATTAAAAAAATTAGGTAATTTAATGGAGGATCAGTCCATCAATGGCTGTGAGCCAGGATGGTCGGGGACACAACCCCATTCTCTGGATGTCTTTTAGCCTCTGACTGTGAGATGTTAGGACTGGGTGACAGGGGATGTATCACTCAATAATTGCCCAGTTCTGTTCATTCCCTCTGAAGCACCTGGCATTTGCCACTGTCAGAAGACAGGATACTGGGCTAGATGGACCACTGGTCTGATCCAGTATGGTTCCTATGAGTTGCACTGGTGTAAAACCAATTTAAGAGGAAAATCTGACCCTAGTCACAACTAACAGAAGTAAAGAGTTAATTATTTCATTGTTTCCTTCAATATTCAGCTCTCCCTGTGAGCCCATTAGTTTTGTTTTGTCTTAGAGAGAAACATGAGCAGACTTTCACATCTCAAGAGCTATCATCTAAAAGTGCCTCTCTTTTTCTCAATAAGGACTTTTAATAGCATCTAAAGAACTGCCATGCAGAATAAGAGAAAATGTTAAAATGAAGCTTTACTTATAAAGTTTCAAATGCTTTACCAGTTACCTTCTTTAAATATGTTTATTTATGAAAAGGTTTTCATAGTGGTCATTGACAATGGGAATAAATCAGTGTAATTTATGGAACCCCTGAACCACATTGTTTAGGTTTGGAATGGTAAAAAAAGGCTTCTAAAACATCTTAACTCTCTCTGGGCCAAACCCCCTTCATTATGATGCTACCTTCCTTTTAGGCTACTTTGAAATGCTTTTATCAAGGTGTTATAAAAAGTTTAAAGTGTCATTATATTATTTGGCACCAGTCCCCCTTTTGTTACCAGTATTTATGCCTGTTATGCATTTGCTTGCCCTTGGCAAGCTCCGACTTTTGAATGTCATGATTTTATTTAGCTTTAGTATTTTAATCAAAGAGAACAGCCTGTGATTGGTAAATGTAAGCTTTTATTTTAATCTGTCGACTCTTATTCATAAATATGCAGCTTTTCACTGCTTAAGTTTTTCCAGTGTTTGTTAAAAAAGAACACAACAACAGGTAGATTATTGTAATAACTCAAGAACACGACTGATTCACTACTGGATTATTCCAGTTTTAATCCATCTGGAGAAATTCAGTGGTGAATCAGGCCATTAGTGGATATGCTTGTTTACCAGTTGTTATTGGCCAATGGGTGGAAGAAGCCATTTTCTTTACACCACTATTTTGCATTAACTCTCTCATACCAACTTATAAACAAACATACCATAGTGCAACATGTAACCCACATATGAAAAAGTTCATCATCTCATAACACTAAGTGAATGTGATTTTTTTCTAAAATAATCACCCACCCAATAAACATTTATGGAAATTTTCTTTGCTAAAATGTGATAAATAGAATTGATGGTGCCAGATAACCTTCATCTTGACAAATTGGAGGCCTCACACAAAACATGACCAGCTCATGGAAGAAATTACGTATAAATTAAATTGCTCCTCCCAAACACATGTAAGGCCACTTGAAGAGTTAAAATCCCATGCAAATAACTGGTGACCTATGATGGAAAGGTCAGATTTCTATGTATTTTTAAGTGGCCCACAACGCATGAGTGTAACAAACCTCTATATTCCAGCTCAATGGGTACATGTAAATTAATGTTAGGCAAGTGGCCTGTTACACCCTGAATAAAACAGCAATGACATATCACGTTGCTTTAACCTTTGACGAACCTCCTCTTTTGTTTCTGGTGGCCTTGAATCCTACATTCTCCTCTTTCCTCCTCTTACTCTTGATCTAGAAATGGAATGTTGACTGTAAAATAGCTGAGCATGGCATTTCTGAGACTGAATTCTTAAACCCTAAAACATCTGTTCTAGGAGCAGTTAGGAACACAGCTGGCTTCATTCATCTTTTTTGTGGCTTTTTTCTTGGCTGTCTATGAACTGTCTCTCTCTTTTCTGCCATTGCCCCTGGATGCCATGCATATTCGTTTTCTTTTTATGAGAATTTTTCTCCATTTTATGTGACTGAAAAATAGTGCCTTAAAAATAATCCCACAGAGTCTTCGGTAAGACTACTAATAAGATAGTTATTCATATCCATATTTTAAGCGTAAATGTACGTTAGCCCTAGAGCGCCAACTATCCAATCCATATGAAAAACCCTTCTGTGAGAAGAATCTGCCTTTCCATTATGGAGCCAACTAAGCCATTGCTTTAAGACGACTAATAAGATAGTTATTCATATCCATATTTTAAGCATAAATGTACGTTAGCCCTAGAGCTCTAACTATCCAATCCATATGAAAAACACTTCTGTGAGACGAGCGCCTTCTCATTATGGAGCCAACTAAGCCATTGCTTTAAGAATAAGGGTCCCAAGTAGGGGCATTAACCCGTAAAGAATTACTGTGGTTCTATTTAAAATTTCCTCAAGCAGCACTAAAGTATTATTAATAGCTATGTGCTCTGTGATTCCACAAAACTGATTAACAGTCATTGTAAGCACACCAAACTAGCCTATTTGTCTCTTCTTTAACACATGCAGACATAATTTTCATTTGATTCTTCAGTCGAAGAATTGTACTCAGCTGCCACTTTTATTCTCCACCCACATAGTCAATATAATTGCCATCTTTTAAAAGCAAATATTGTACCTTTCCAGTTACATCATTTTTCATTTAGCAAATTAAATCAATTGAAACTTGTAACTGATTAAACAGATTACAGTTACTTTACCATTTTCTAATGTCTTCCCCATAAGATACTCTCACATGTATTTATTAAGAGCAAAATGGCTTGTGCAGCACTTAAGTGGAGTTTTAAAAAGGAAATAAGAAGGATTTGAGACATGAAAAAGAGTCTGGCTACATATACCCTCCCCATAGATTTCAATTCCTTGTGATTTCATAATCCCACTGGTTCTCCAGTCGTCTATAGAATTTTTAAAAAAGATTCAGGATCTGATATTTCTCATTTTAAAAAATCTGAATGCTTTTGGGCCTCTTTTACAAACTGTTTTTCTTTGCAGAACTCATTAAAGATATGTTTTTTGTCATCTTGTTCATTCCAAATACTGCAAATAAATAAATAGATCCAAACCTCACCTCCTCAAACACATGAATGTTGATTGTTTCTTTACAGAACATTTTCGGACACGCTGAAGCGTGACCAAAGGTAAAGGCAAAGAGCCTGGCTAAATACATATATCAAGTAGTGTCTTAGCTCGCGCAGCATGGTTTATTTTTACAACGCAGAGAAAATGTTACTTTTCGCTGTGGGGTTTGTACTAAAAAGGGAATGATTTGTCCTTTTTCCCCCTGGGAAATATTGCATGTTATTGTGCTCCATGTAAAGGACAATAATGACTTTCCAAGCATCTCTAGGATTGTGATTTGCATTTTAAGCTACTCTACAATTAATTATGTAAATGAAATAAAATAAAATATAAATCACAATGTTCTGTGTCAGGAAAATATACAGTCAGCTTGTGACTGCTTGGGGGTATCATACATGGGAACAACATGTACAAGTTCTTTTTGGAAATGCAGCATGATCTTCCTCACCCCACCAACACCAGGCTTAGATGGCCAGCCAGTATATGGTAGCAGTGGTGTGGGGTGAAGGAAATAGCTCTGGACTGGATGGGAGACTCCCACTTTTTGTGCCACTCTGAACCAGGAGCTTTGGTCTCCTGATTTGGGGCCAAATGGAAAGGCTCCCATTGACTTCAGTGGGTTTTGGGTAAGGTCCTGAGGGAGCTGTGGAGTGATGGCTAAGTGCTCTAGGTGTCTGTGGTTCAGGTTTGCTATAGGTAGGCTCTCTGAGATTGGAATCCTCCAGGAGCATAGAGCAGAGTATATGGCCATATAATTGTAGCTAGAGCAGCACTGGGCAATATGACATAGGACAATATAATAACTAGATTTCTATGGCCATGGGCTGGTTGGGAACTACACTGTAAATGCGGTTTTAGCACCTCCAGGTGCTCATTATAGATTATGTGGCATAGAGAGGGACTCCTGCACAAAGTTTCTGAGTTCCAACAGATCTCTAAGGTGAAGGAGATGCTCTCCATTGTCACTGGGTGGCAGGGCACTTCCCCTGTTACAGTTCACGGCCAATAGGAGCTGCGAAGTTGGCGCTCGGGGCAGGGGCAGCACGCGGAGACACACCCACCCCCAGGGACCGCAGGGATGTGCCGGCCGCTTCTGGGAGTGGCACAGGGTAGAGGGAGAGAGGCAAAGCGGGCAGGGAGTCACCTTAGCCCTGCTGCTGGCACGTCTCTGCACACCCCTTCAGGGGATGGGGGCAGCAGGTCGCCATGCGCTGTCCAGGGTGGGGGCTTCCTGGGAGTTTCCGGGAGCCGGCCTGCCTGAACCCTGCTGCGCCGCTGGTTGAGACTCGGGGCAGGTTGTCAGATGAGATTTGTCCTGCATTTTGGGGGCCGCCCCGTCCTTGCGGCCCCCGGGCCACTGCATGGTTTGTTTCATGGTAAATCTGCTCCTGGTATTGAGCTAACGCTTATTAACGCTTTATTTTAAGGGACATTTTAGGGAAACACCATTTCCCTTAGCATATCATGTATTTTTCTCTCAAGTGTACATTTCTACTGCCCTCAGGTATACAATGCAATTAACATAAGCTTCAATTTAATGTTTAAAATGGTACATATGATCAGTTTTAATACATTTCAATACATCTGAAAATAAGGGGTAAATCAATGAAATAAGGGGCGGTTCCTTAAAACAAGGGATGGGTGGTCATCCTACGATAAACACGATAAACACTTCAGATAGGAGAAAGGATTTCTTTGCCAGTGCTGCCAGAAACAGTGCAAATAGCCTAGGCATAATTTTTGTAAGTTATCAAGGTCAATACAGCAGTCCCCCGAAGGGCAGGCCAGTACAGGGGTATGACAGTAAGAATCCCCCTCCATGCCCATGCTCCTGCCTGGTGCTCTGAATCCTCTGCTGCTGATCTCTGCCAGCAATGGCATGTGAGTCAATGCTTGCCAAAAACAGCCATAAGAAAATAGCACAACTCCATGTCCAAACTTTCCATTCTCCTCTACAGGATGCGACTATATTGGAGGAGGAAGAGGAGAGAAACAGGAGCTATGAATGGGACTGCAACTGCCAGCAGGAGAGGCCAATTGCTGTTGAAGAGAAAGCTCCAGGTGAGCAGAAAAGAAGGGAATTGGGGGGCAGCAGGGGCCAGCATTTCCCGGAAAAAGAACAGATGAGAAACAAGCTGCCCAGGAGCAAGTGCAGGGACCAAGTGGTAAGGAAATATGCAGTGGAAAGGAAGAAGCAGCATCAGGGGGAGAGGAGGAACAGGAGAGATGGGATGGGGAGATGAAAGGAAGAGCTAGATGAGACAGCATGGTTGGCTTTTTCCCCCCCAAAGTAGAAAACACTCCACTGAAGACAGCTTAAAATACAAATAGTGGATTCATTTCCCTGCTCAAAACCCATAATACTCCTACAACGAGAATGAACTATTTAAGGGCAGTCACTGTATTTTTCATGTAAGCAGCAACTGCAGTTGTCATGGGGATGATGTGCTATCAGAAAGGGGATAATACTTGGGAGGAAAGCTCCCTCATGGGAAAGACCCACAGAATGTAAAAAAAAGTGAGAATCTTTAAGTAATTTTAAAACTATCTTATAGAATTTAATACAGGATCATAATTTAATCTAGAATTCTAGAGGATAGTTTAAAAAACTCATAGAAAGAATGGATTGCAGAGTACTTTCCATAGAACCTGTTGCTTTCACTTGTACTAAGTTCTATTTGTCTTTTCTGTAAGGGGCAGATACATGACATGGTTCCTCTATTAAGAGGTGATCCACGCTATGACAAAGTTTGAGATTCACAGTTTAAAGCAATGCAATGGAAATACACGAATGAATGAGTCAGCTTGACTCTATCTCTTTTAGGGTTATGTACATGGCCCATGTGTGCCTGTTTTGTCCAATGTAGACTTTGCTAGTTTCATTGATGACATGGTTTTCTTTAGATTGTGAGTTCATTCAACCTGAAGATAAACATAACTTCTTGGAGAGAAACATAGACAATACATAGACGTGATATCTCCTCCCTCGCTTCTTTAACCTTTTTGAATCTGAGGGATGGGGCAATATCTGATAGAATACATTCTGTAATACACAACATGACTCAGGATGGAATGGATCTTGAATGCCAAGGTGGCAGTTTGTGTGCAAAAGCATCTCATGAAGGAATGTGAGGGGAGGGCTCCTGCCTCATACTGGCAATGAGGGGCGATCAACAGGTTATCTCAAGTGCTTATATACAAATGCACAAAGCCTTGGAAACAAGCAGGGAGAACTGGAGGTCCTGGTGATGTCAAGGAACTATGACGTGATCGGAATAACAGAGACTTGGTGGGATAACTCATATGACTGGAGTACTGTCATGGATGGTTATAAACTGTTCAGGAAGGACAGGCAGGGCAGAAAAGGTGGGGGAGTAGCACTGTATGTAAGGGAGCAGTATGACTGCTCAGAGCTCCGGTACGAAACTGCAGAAAAACCTGAGTGTCTCTGGATTAAGTTTAGAAGTGTGTGCAACAAGAGTGATGTAGTGGTGGGAGTCTGCTATAGACCACCGGACCAGGGGGATGAGGTGGATGAGGCTTTCTTCCGGCAACTCACGGAAGCTACTAGATCGCATGCCCTGATTCTCATGGGTGACTTTAATTTTCCTGATATCTGCTGGGAGAGCAATACAGCGGTGCATAGACAATCCAGGAAGTTTTTGGAAAGCGTAGGGGACAATTTCCTGGCGCAAGTGCTAGAGGAGCCAACTAGGGGGGGTGCTTTTCTTGACCTGCTGCTCACAAACCGGGTAGAATTAGTGGGGGAAGCAAAAGTGGATGGGAATCTGGGAGGCAGTGACCATGAGTTGGTTGAGTTCAGGATCCTGACGCAGGGAACAAAGGTAAGCAGCAGGATACGGACCCTGGACTTCAGGAAAGCAGACTTCGACTCCCTCAGGGAACGGATGGCCAGGATCCCCTGGGGGACTAACTTGAAGGGGAAAGGAGTCCAGGAGAGCTGGCTGTATTTCAAGGAATCCCTGTTGAGGTTACAGGGACAAACCATCCCGATGAGTCGAAAGAATAGTAAATATGGCAGGCGACCAACTTGGCTTAATGGTGAAATCCTAGCGGATCTTAAACATAAAAAAGAAGCTTACAAGAAGTGGAAGGTTGGACATATGACCAGGGAAGAGTATAAAAATATTGCTCGGGCATGTAGGAATGTTATCAGGAGGGCCAAATCGCACCTGGAGCTGCAGCTAGCCAGAGATGTCAAGAGTAACAAGAAGGGTTTCTTCAGGTATGTTGGCAACAAGAAGAAAGCCAAGGAATGTGTGGGCCCCTTACTGAATGAGGGAGGCAACCTAGTGACAGAGGATGTGGAAAAAGCTAATGTACTCAATGCTTTTTTTGCCTCTGTTTTCACTAACAAGGTCAGCTCCCAGACTGCTGCGCTGGGCATCACAAAATGCGGAAGAGATGGCCAGCCCTCTGTGGAGATAGAGGCGGTTAGGGACTATTTAGAAAAGCTGGACGTGCACAAGTCCATGGGGCCGGACGAGTTGCATCCGAGAGTGCTGAAGGAATTGGCGGCTGTGATTGCAGAGCCACTGGCCATTATCTTTGAAAACTCGTGGCGAACCGGGGAAGTCCCGGATGACTGGAAAAAGGCTAATGTAGTGCCAATCTTTAAAAAAGGGAAGAAGGAAGATCCTGGGAACTACAGGCCAGTCAGCCTCACCTCAGTCCCTGGAAAAATCATGGAGCAGGTCCTCAAAGAATCAATCCTGAAGCACTTGCATGAGAGGAAAGTGATCAGGAACAGCCAGCATGGATTCACCAAGGGAAGGTCATGCCTGACTAATCTAATCGCCTTTTATGATGAGATTACTGGTTCTGTGGATGAAGGGAAAGCAGTGGATGTATTGTTTCTTGACTTTAGCAAAGCTTTTGACACGGTCTCCCATAGTATTCTTGTCAGCAAGTTAAGGAAGTATGGGCTGGATGAATGCACTATAAGGTGGGTAGAAAGCTGGCTAAATTGTCGGGCTCAACGGGTAGTGATCAATGGCTCCATGTCTAGTTGGCAGCCGGTATCAAGTGGAGTGCCCCAAGGGTCGGTCCTGGGGCCGGTTTTATTCAATATCTTCATAAATGATCTGGAGGATGGTGTGGATTGCACTCTCAGCAAATTTGCGGATGATACTAAACTGGGAGGAGTGGTAGATACGCTGGAGGGGAGGGATAGGATACAGAAGGACCTAGACCAATTGGAAGATTGGGCCAAAAGGAATCTGATGAGGTTCAATAAGGATAAGTGCAGGGTCTTGCACTTAGGACGGAAGAACCCAATGCACAGCTACAGACTAGGGACCGAATGGCTAGGCAGCAGTTCTGCAGAAAAGGACGTAGGGGTGACAGTGGACGAGAAGCTGGATATGAGTCAGCAGTGTGCCCTTGTTGCCAAGAAGGCCAATGGCATTTTGGGATGTATAAGTAGGGGCATAGCGAGCAGATCGAGGGACGTGATCGTTCCCCTCTATTCGACATTGGTGAGGCCTCATCTGGAGTACTGTGTCCAGTTTTGGGCCCCACACTTCAAGAAGGATGTGGATAAATTGGAGAGAGTCCAGCGAAGGGCAACAAAAATGATTAGGGGACTGGAACACATGAGTTATGAGGAGAGGCTGAGGGAGCTGGGATTGTTTAGCCTGCAGAAGAGAAGAATGAGGGGGGATTTGATAGCTGCTTTCAACTACCTGAAAGGGGGTTCCAAAGAGGATGGCTCTAGACTGTTCTCAATGGTAGCAGATGACAGAACGAGGAGTAATGGTCTCAAGTTGCAGTGGGGGAGGTTTAGATTGGATATTAGGAAAAACTTTTTCACTAAGAGGGTGGTGAAACACTGGAATGCGTTACCTAGGGAGGTGGTAGAATCTCCTTCCTTAGAGGTTTTTAAGGTCAGGCTTGACAAAGCCCTGGCTGGGATGATTTAACTGGGAATTGGTCCTGCTTTGAGCAGGGGGTTGGACTAGATGATCTTCTGGGGTCCCTTCCAACCCTGATATTCTATGATTCTATGATTCTATGAAACAAGAAATGGATAGCTAAGCAGAAAAATTGCAGAAATCAGTTAAAGTGTAATATTTTACATGCTAAAATATAGATCAAGATGCTGTTATATTTGTAACAACCTGCTGCTATAATCTGCCCCCTGAAGCACACCACACATCACTGCATAATTTAGAATTAGCAATACTGCACTTGTGTCGTGCATCATGGATTAGCATTTGGTTCTAGAAATCAAAAGACCATATAGACTGTTTAATGTAAGAAATGCCAGGAAATGCAAAAGATATCTGAACCCATGAGTCATAGCTCTTATTTACTAACCTGATCTTTAGCCATTTTCACTTCAAGGCGCTCTAATATCCCTGGAGGATATTCTGCTTGCAGCTACACCAGTGTGAATTGAGAACCACTGCAGTGAATTCAATAGAGTTATTCCAGGCAGACATCAGTGAAACTGAGCAGAACCTGGCCCACCATGCTAATTCATAGAGTCACAGATTTTGTAGGGCCATAAGACAGCATTAGTAAATCTTCTAGTCAGCCCTGTACAAAACAGGCTATGGCCTGTTATTTTTATTCCTGTACTGAGCCCAGCAACTTGTGTCTGACTGGAAGCCAGGGTTGATTTGAAGACATCAGGAGATGGAAAATCCACCACTTCCTTTGGCAGCTTCTTTAGTGTTTAGAAACCCTCCTCAACTTTGTCTGCATCCGAGTGATTCTCTTGACTGTTACAGTTTTTCTTTTTCTGTGGAGAGAGGGATTCATTTATACCATGAAGATTATGTGGAACCCTCCAAGTGAAATATTTTGTCTGATTTTTTTTGTCAGTTTTCCCAAGTTTTGATCCATATCCCTGGTTCTGGTTTGGTTTTTTGACTTGCATACATTTATTTAAAATGCAGGTCAGTGGGAACAAAGGGGGGCCCCAGCATTAGGAGAAAGTCATTCTGATTTGTATATAGTATTTCACAGCATCCAGAAGCATGCTGGTTGTGTCACAGAAGACAAAGAAAGACACAGTCTCTTCCCCGAAGAGCATACAGTATAAATACTAGCTGTAGCATGATGTGTGAGGGTGAAGAACACTAGAGAGATGGAGGGAGACAGGATAAGGTTTACAACAACAGATCAGAGAATTTAAGCTTTATCATTTGGAAATCATCAATGTGATTACTTGGCTCGGTAGCCTCTTAATTCTCCATACTCAGTTCAACTGTGGCCCCCTTTATGCACCATTCAGGAGTCTGTAAAGCAGCTGGCATATAGCTCTATGCTACCCCACCCTCATGGACCACCGAGAAGGGTGTGTGTTGGGGTGGGGCCAAGGGAGGGCATAGCTGGGTGCTAAGCTCCAGTTATTATTGGGTTCAAGAATAGCACCATGTGGCCCTTGCAGTCACTCATTGCTCAAGCTTACATCAGGGGCCCTGCAGGTCCCATGCAGGGCCAAGAAAACATAAAGATGGCCTGTGTTCCTCTGCTGAATGAATCTGGCCCTAACAATTCAACATGCTCACGGTCTAAGATATGATGGTCAGGTATGATGTCTAGGTCTAACATATGGTGATCAGGACTACACACAGTAGGAGGTCTAACCATCTTCTTATTTCATAGGATTTAAGTCTTTGCATATATAAAGACTCCAGCCCAAATGTTGAATCCTTACCCACTTTTTAACTTAGTCCTTACTTAATCAGCCTGTACTTCCCAGTTTCTATGGGAGTTTTGACAGAAATGTGGCGATAAATTAATAAGGGCTTCACATTTTGGCAAAGCAATCTGAGAACCCCAGCTTCCTTGAGTGTGATGAAAAGCATTTAGATCTTATAACTCCCGAATGTCCCTACAGCACCTCTCTATTTAAAAGTTCATTCCTCTTTTTTTTATCCTTCTCTCCAGGATTTACTTTATACATGCATGCTGCTTTTCTTAAATTAATTGTACATTTTATTTATTTGAAGAGCCCCATCTCTTGCTGCCAGTCACTGTCGGTGGTTTAATACGTCTTGCTAGTGCCTTAAGTCCTAGTATTAACCTCATTGCTAAGTAGTAGCTAATCTTTTTGCAACAAAAGAGTTAGCAGAACTTGTCATACGGTAAATCATAGTCTACATGACACACTTCTATCTGAAATTTGCATCTTAAAGAAGGAGTTACTCAAACTATTGTATATTTGATTTTCTTGGTCCCCAGCTCTAAGTGATCAGACAAAATGGTACTGAATTAACAGTAAGCAACCTCAAAATGGAAAGGATGTTTTTTAAAATCTTGGTGTATATGGGTGACGTGGGAGCTTGTCCACCAGATAGCTGATATCCTCTGGGTCCTCCATGGACGGCTCCCGTCCAGATCCTGGGGTGGGGCAGCAGGGGCTTTGTATCCTCAAAGTCTGGATTGTACAGTTCAAGAGCGAGGCAGAAGGGAAAATCAGCTAGTCCTTTTCTTTCTGGTGCTGCTTGTAGCCACTGCATAGGCCCCCACCTTCTCTTTAATTTCCTTTATGAGTATTTGCTTAAATCAGCTGTTACATTGGATTTACATCATTGTAACTGAGAGCAGAATTTGGCCCTTTGTCTTCTCAAGATTCTACACTGACAATGTGGCTCAAGATATCTGTCAGGACACAACATCTGTCTGTCTTAAGTACCTATAAAATGTCAATCACTCTGCAGGCATCCCTTTTTAGATGTACTTGAGGCCCTAACCTTACTATCCAGTTTTGCAGGCACCCAGATATCATGATGATGAGTGCGGTAAGAAGACCTAGATAACAGTAACATAGAAATGTATTGCAAAGCTTTTCATGTGTGATCTTCCAGTACACATACAATAGCTCATCTGCCTGGGACATGTCTGCTTACCAGAGTGATATGCGGCTTTAATAGGATTTTTTGTTTTGAAGAGTTAAGACAATATTATAACCTCAAATTCATCCTCCTTTGTACTTTAATGCCAAATGAATTGATTTGAAAATGCAAGTAGCGACCTTCCATTTGTGCTTGATACTTGCAAGAGATTCTCAGTGCCGACGCACAAATTAAAAAGCTGGATATTCTTAATCACACAGAGAGGGAGTTAAAGACTTTCCCGCAATTCTGTCCATTGATAGTGAAAAATGAAAGAGGACGCCACATTTGAATAGAATGTATTACAACAACTGAGCTGGAGAGCAGTTAGCATTAAGGAAGGAAGTGGAGTGTTCTTGTTATCTAGTGTTACTTCGTATTACAAGCCACAGCCTTTTAAATTCCTGCAAATAGGAAAAAATACAGTTCAGTTAAAACGTGTGTAGCATGCTGTTTTCCATTTGTTTATTTTTTCCTTCTTTTCTTATATTTTTGTTCTGGTTCTGTGAGCATAAATTATATGTAACTATTTTCTTCATTTCTGTTTGTTCAACTCATACTATTCTAATCCACATGGCTGGTAACTGCTTCTAAGGGTCACTATGGCAGCTGGGGTTCAGGGGTCATGGCTGGCACATGCTACAACCCCTTTGCACAGCTCCACTGCCACACAAAGGGCATAAAGGTGCCGTAACTAGGCTGAGGGTTTCCCTAGAGTAAGAGAATAGTTTGACGGTGTAAAAGCAGCATTAATCATAGAAATGTAAGGCTGAAAGGGACTTGGAGAGTGTGACAGGTTGGACCCCCCCTTCTGGGATGCCACCTGATGTACTGGGATTTCACTGAGCCTCTCCTGCTCAACAAGCCTGAGTTCCCTCTCCCTGCTTTGCTGAATTATGTTCTCTGGCCTCTTGCAGCATGCACACACAGCTAGGATCACACCCCACTGCAGACACAGACTGAAGTCAGCTATGTGTAAAAGGACTCCCTCAGCACTCATGTGCACACCCCTTTTGGGAGATAAACCCAAAATAATATTGTCTTGCACGTTACAGAAAAATCTGCACAGCGCAAGCTCATAAAAATCCACCCTCTTCCTCAATGGGAAGAGAGATGTGCACGACTTCTTGTCCCCTCTCCCCAGTTAGAAATTACATAAACTGGGTTTCATAATAAACAAGAAATAAGTTTATTAACTACAAAAGGTAGATTTTAAGTGGTTAAAGGGATAGCAAACAGAACAAAGCAGATTACCTTAGTAAATAAACAAAAGCCGTAAACTGAGTTTAACACACTAGATAGATAGGATACAAATTAGCAAATTCTCACCCTGAGTGATAAACAGGCTGGCAGATTCTTAAAGCACAAGTTGCCTTGGCTTTCCCAGGTTTTCTTACACAGGCTAAAAGTCCTTCCAGCCTGGGACCATCACTTCCCACAGTTCAGTCTTTGTTCTGCAGATAATTTCAGGTGTGGTGTTGTAGAAAGAGTGAAGTCCCCTCCTGTTGTCATTGTCCCTCATTTATATCTCTTCCCCCACCCCCCCAACTTGCTGGAAAGCATTTTTGCTATGACCTGGGTCAAACAGTTCCCATTGTATAGAGCTATCTGAACCTGGGTCAAACAGTTCCCATTGTGTAGTGCTATCTCTGAGAGGTTTCTATTGCACACAGTTCCTGGGGTAATCCTTATGCTTGTGTGCATTTCTTCAATAAGCCACTAACATTGTTTGGCCTCATCCAATATAGCACATTTGAAATACATAGACATGGTCAATATTCCCAGCTTCAGATACAAAAATGATATATTCATACAAACTGGATAAACACATTCAGTAAATCCTAAACTTTCCAGTGATACCTCACGTGAGCCATCTTACATAAAGTATATTTTAGTTATACCATATTCATGTCATAACCATATTTCCATGAAGAATATGGGGTGTAACATCACAGAGCGGTCATCAAGTCCAGCCCCCAGCGTAGAGGCAGGACCAAGTAAGCCTTGACCATTCCTGACAAGTGTTTGTCAAACTTGTTCTTAAGAAGCTCTGATGGCAGGGATTCCACTATCTATTCCAAAGCTTATAGTTAGAATTTTTTTCCTAATATCCACCCTAATTCTCCCTTTCTGCAGATTAAGCCAATTACTTCTTGTCTTACCTTACTGGCCATGGAGAACAATTGATCACTGACTTCTTTATCTGAAGACATATCAGGGTCCCCCTCAGTCTTCTTTTCACAACAATAAACATACCCAGGTTTTGGTTTTTTAAAGTCAGTTTTTCTAAACTTTTAATCATTTTTGTTGCTGTCCTTGGGACTCTTTCCAATTTGTCTACATCTTTCTTAGAGTGTGGCACCCAGAATTTGACACAGTATTCCATCTGAGGCCTCACCAGTGCTCAATAGTGTGGGCCAATTACTTCCCATGTCTCACACACAACACCCCTCTTAATACACCCCAGAGTATTGGTTCTACACCACCCACTTCTTGCCCTCCAGGTATAGGAGGATGGTCAGTGCATGCCCCGTGCTAGGAAACCCCAGCTGCCAATGACGCTTAGCACACCCATTATAAGTCCTGTGGTTTAGAGTATCGCTAGTTGAATAAACTGAAATGAAGAAAATATTTTTTCTGCCCCGGCAGAAGAGGCTATTTCTGTTAAAAGCTGGTTTATCCCTTCAGCAAACTCTGGTACCAGGTGCTTAATCAGTGGCTAGTAACAGGTCAGTGGTTTGACTTCCTTTAAAACCTGGGCAGCAAACATAGGCTGCTTGGATATTATTTTATTTATTTAAATGATATAACAGATTATTGTATGTTTAGGCCTTAAGCTAGTTGTCAATTTCAAATTAAATGGGTTTATTTTTAAAAAAAGAAAATGGATTTAAAAAAATTAAAAAACAAATCAGATTTAGATATTAAAAAAAGCATTGATCTTTATCCACACTGGTTTTTGCACTATTTCAGCAAATTTATGGAAATAAGCTATACTGATATAAGCATATTTATACTGGTATAACTGTCCACCCTAGAAGGTTTCACTGATTTCATTATATCTGTTTCTAAAGAGATATAGTCAAATCAATACAAAAAGGGTGCAGGCAAGACTGAAGTCAGAACTGGACCCAGTGACTTGACAGAGAAAACACTGTAAGCCAGAAATGGTCAGTTTTAGGATTGTAGCTATACACTGATTTCTGTTTTATTAACAAGGAACTTATCTCAGCAAGAGAATGTTGGGGAAAATGAGTTCTTTCTGCTAAAGGCAAGAATGGGCTTGGAGTCTATCCTAGTCAATGCTAGTGTCAGAAATTCTGCTCTCACGCTGCTATCAATCAAATTACATTAGTGTAAAACCAGCATAGCTGAGATCAGAATCACACCCACAGCTTGTTAATGAATTGCAAGTCACATATTTAGTTCCTAAATGCACACACTTCTTGGTGACATTTCAGGGTTCTCTCTTTGGATCAAATTCTGACTCCAGCAGGCACCAGCCATCCCAGCCAGAAGGGGATGGCCCTACCCATCAAGATCTGGGTGCATGTGCAGGTGGGAGCATAATGCACGCTCGTGGGTGAGGGGGAGGGGTAACAGGTATTACCCTCCATGATCTGCTGTGATTACTGAGAAGGATTGTGCCAATCAGGATTGTACCCCAGCTCAGTACTTATGCAGAACAATCTGTCCCTAGGTGCTGTGAATCAATACAGCTGTAGGGTCAGGAATGTGCTGATGATACTGATATATTCCCAGCCTTCTGTCCAAGCCATTAGGAGTCTTCACTTTTCTTAATAAGCAGTTTTTGCACTGAAGGAGCACTAGCCCCTGGATACACAAGTCCTATTGAAACCCCATTTTGATTCTGTTCAATTAATTTCCTTGCTGTCAGTTTAAAATTCTCAGAGCTGTTGTTATAAGATTACTATATTGGTGTATTGCAGTTCTCAAATGAAAACTACCTAAGTGCGAGTCATCAACATAGTGCACATCCCCTTGATTTACTAGCCAGACACCACTCCTGCCACTGCTAACTGCGTTTGGATTGCAACGTTGACCTGGTTTCATCCAGAAGTCCCTGCTACTTCATTCACTGTAATTATTAGTCTGCCTTTTTCTTAGTTGTATCTTAGCCATTTTCACTCCTGTGTATTAGTTTTTCACCTTAAAATTAGTTCTGCTGGCAATGAGTGAGATACTTCATCTCAGATGGTGAAGAGAGCTGACTGCAGACCAACTGGACATAAAATTCTGGCGGAAGAAGCCCCACTGCAGCACACAGGTTAAAATCAGAAACCTGCCCTTTTTAGTCCAAATGTGCCTAGCGCATTCTCTTGATCCCTCCCTTCCCTGATTTGCTTACATTTCGAATCCCTTTATGACATCACATTATGAAGCCATGGCACATTCCCTCCAGTCCCCTGTTCATGGTGTATCACATACAATAAACATTAAACACAATGGCCAGATTCTTTATTGCCTTGCACCTATGTAGTCATTTTACACTTTTTTGCACAGGTAAAGCATAAGGCATAAAGTACAAGGCAGTGAGGAAGCAGACCCTCCATTGCTATTATAGACAATGGGCCAATGTTGTAAACTGGCAGAGCGTTGCAGAATCTGGACAAATACACTCAAGCCTTGAATTTTCATAAGGTGCACAAGGTGGTTATGCTCTAGCACATGTTAGCAGAGGATACACATGGTCCCAAGTAAGATTAAGCCCTTAGCATTATCCTCCCTGCTAAGGAGAAACAAGTCTCAAGCTCCTTAAGTTTCCCTTTCTTGACTCAGGGATGCAGGTTTAAAAATGGAGGTTAGGCACAGAATATCTGAAAATGAAGGAACTTAGCTTGCAAGTTAGAGTCTTAGTTCCCTCTCTGACCTCATTCCTGCTACTAGGCAGGACTACTTTGGTAGTCTTGCAGTACTGTGCACACTAATGCAGATTTGGATTCCCCTTCTCTCCCTTTTCTTCCCCTCACTTTAAGCTGCCACTTGCCTATGCAACACTCTGTACCTGTGCTGTTCAGGACCATTCCTTATGTACTGGAACAACATTATTGTTGATATCCATAATCTTGATGAGCCCAAATCTGCTCTCATTTACCGGTATGCAGCTCAGAATCAATGAGAGCTGCACCAAGGTGACTGAAAGCAAAATTTGGCTAGTCTTGCTTAACAGTATCAGTGAGCAAACCTCCATCATCCAAGTTAAGTCACCTTTATTATCTCAGTTCTATTTATATCAGCTATTTTACAGAGAATGATTGCAAAAAGCAACACCAACCCTCTCCTCTGCCCCAGGTAGTACCAGTATGTTAACTGGTGGAACCATTCACACAACAGATTACTGTTTAGTCTCACACGTATTGCATTTTAATCTAGCCTGCATCTTTGTGTTTGCCAATAGATAGCAGAGACATGTTCTACAGTTATATGAGCAACAGCCCGAGGGGCGTTTTATGTTCCACAAACTATAGGAAGAAAAACAGTTGGGAGAAAGTGGCTTTTTTATTTGCATCCAAACCAGTGGAGAAACTTCAACTGGGATCCTTTTACTATGTTAAGTTTAAGTGGAGGCCAGGCTTGGTCCTTGGTTAAACACACAAAACCCCTTAAACAGAAGGTTTTTAAATGGACTTCTCCCAAAATAAAGTCTCTTAGAATCAAGAGTTGTGTTCAGGACCCAACTGAAGTTATGACAAAGGATATCATTTCTCTTATATAGCCCAGTACTCAGTAGTGTTGAAATGTCCAGAAAACTTTCAAAACACTTTCTCCTAATCACACAGTGAAATAATTAATCTGATTCTCATCTGACTTGCATCAGTTTTATACCAGTGTAATGCTAGTGACTTCAGTGTAGTTACTTATGATTTACACTGATGTCACCAGATGAGAATCTGGCCCAATGCTCCCAGAGTAATAGGAGTTTAGAGCAAATCCTCAGGCTGTAAATCACCATAGCTCCATTTGTTTCAATGAAGCTATGCTGATTTACACCAATGACAGATCTAGTCCTTAAAGCATATTGCTGCTTTTATAAAATTGATTTAGGAATAATCTACAGTTGCATCATGTTTCATATGTTTTAAATATACAGTGTTGGTTATAATATGCTTTAGTCTGTAAACAGTTGCTTCAGAATCATAAGTTTAGGACATCAACAATACATGTGTAGGCATGATCTGTAGCAGCTGTCACTACCTCATTCAAAGACTTTGAATTCAAAGAGTACCTCATTCAAAGGGCAGAACGGACGATTAAATCAGCTAGTTTATCTTCCCATATATCACTGGCCATTAAATGTCACCCAGTTACCCGTCTTGAGCCCAGTAACCTGCATCTGGCTAATGCATATCTTCCAGAAAGGTATCCAGTCTTGATTAGAAGACATCAGGAGATGGAGAACCCACCACTGTCAGTGGCAGTTTGTTCCAAAGGTTAATCCCCTCACAATTAATGTGTGCCTTATTTCCTATTTGAATTTGGCTGGCTTCAGCTTCCAGCCATTGGTTCTTTTTCATCCTTTCTCCACTAGATTAAAAAGCCCTTTAGTACCCAGTAATTTCTCCCCATGAAGGTACTTGCGCATTATAATCAAGTATCCTCCTAATCTTCTTTTTGTTAAAATAGAGATTGAGCTCTTTTAGTGTCTCACTGTGAGGCATTTTCTCCAGCCCTTAATTTCTGTGGTTCTTTTCTGCACCCTTCTCCAATTTTTCCAACATTATTTTAAAAATGTAGACACCAGAACTAGATGCAACATTCCACTAGCAATCTCACGCAATGCCACATACAGAGGTAAAATCCACTTCCCTACCTCTACTCTCACATTTATAGATCCAAGCATTGCATTAGCCCTTTTAGCCACAGCATCACACTGGGAAGTCATGTTGAGTTGATTGTCCACTATGACCTCTACCTACATCTTTTTCAGAGTCCCTGCTTGCCTAGATACAATCTCCCATTCTGTAGGTCTGGTCTGCATTCCTCCTTCCTAGATGTATAACTTTGCATTTGTTATATTAAAAATATATTTTGTTTGAAAGGGCCCAGTTTACCAAGGAATCCAGATTGCTGTGTGTGACTGTCCTGGCCTCCTCATTATTTACCACTCCGTGTGATATTTGTACGTTTTATCCACAGTGATTTTATAATTACTTTCTGATCACTGATGAAAATGTTGAATAGCACTGGGCCTTATACCAATCCCTGCAGAACCCCTCTAGAAACACCCCTGTTAGATGATGAGTCCCCCTTCTGTTTAGGGGGGCTCTATATCTGGTATCAGATATGGAGGACAAGGGAAGAAGTGTTGTGATGTCCCTTGGATTTGCCATGTTTCCTTTTTGCTTGAAGAGAGAGGAGATTTCTAGTATATGAAATAAACTGTTCTATAGTTCTTGATAACTCAACCATGAGATCGTGAATATATATGTAACAGAGAACAGGATGAGTTAGTTATGCCCTAAGCACCTATCTCAGTAGTGCGTAGAAAGAAAAATTGTGTAGTTATAGGGCACTTCAGTTTAGGAGACATATGCTGGAAGTCTCATGGAGTCAATAGTAGAACATCATTACAGTTTTAAAAATTATAGATCATGCTAACACAAAAAGGTATTGCACCCAACACAAAATAGTTGCCTAGGCATCAGTAATCATGATCTAATTCCATTCAATACAGAGAAACAGGACAGTCCTCGCCAATAATATATATACGCACTTGGTGCTCCAAAAAGGCTAGTTTCCCAAAACTGAGGAAAATTATGAGAGAAATTGATTGGGAGGAAAAATTTAGACAGAAAAATGTGGACAGTTTATTAGATTGACAAAAAGCCATGATCCCACACTCAATAAAGTGGACAACCTAGGCTAAAAGCCCATTCTGGTTCAGTGGCGATGTGAAGGCAGCAATTAGAAATAAAAAAGCAAATATATAACAAATGAAAAAAAGACAAATAGACAGTAATTAGTATAAATTAGAAGTTGTGAAGCATAGAAAATTGATGAGGGATGCCAAATCCATCTGAGGAAAGTTTATAGCTGACATGACTTAAGACAATGAGCTTTTAAAGTATTAGGAACAAAAGACATCCTAGCAATGATATAGGCCCATTACTAGATAGTGATGATAAAATTGTTGATACAGAAAAAGTGGAAGTATCAGTATTTCCATTCTATCCTATATTTGGAAAGAAGCAGGATGATGTATTTGTATCAAATGAGGATGATGCAGGAGTACTTTTCATTCCATTAGTATTAAGGAGGATGTAAAAACATCATCTATTGGGGATAAACATTTTTGAATCAGTAGACCTGGATAACTTGTATGCAAGAGGTTCTAAAAGAATTGACTGAGATCTCTGGCCCTGATCTTAACTGTAGTTAGTTTAATAAAATCTTGGAATTCCATGGAAATTCCAGAAGACTGGAAGAGTGTTAATATTGTGCAAATATTCAAAAAGAGCAAGTGAAATTATATGGATAACTATAGGCCTGACATCAGTCGTGGGCAAAATAATGGAAAAACTGGTATGGGATTCAGTTGATAAAGAGTAGGAATATAAATTATATTCAACACAGTTTTATGGAAAATAAATCTTGTAAAACAAACCTGATTTCATTCTTTCAGGATGTTACAAATTTAGTAGACATAATGTAAAAGGAAGACAAGGTAGGTGAGGTAGTATCTTCTATTGGACCAACTTCTTCTGATGGAAGGGATAAGCTTTTGAGCTTCCCAGAGCTCTCTTCAGGTCTGGAAAAGTTACCCAGAGTACCTGAGTATATTACAAGCATAAGCACAGGCTGTAGGAGACCACTTTGAATGAAGTGGGCAATTAAGGGTTGGCAAGCAGTGGCTTGTGCTACAAATTGTTGAAATGAGCCATAAAACCAGTGTCTCTGTTGAGTCCATGGTTTTTGGTGTCGAGCAGAGTTACGAATTTAAGTTCCTAGGCTTGATTTTTGAAGGTGTTTTGCAGGTTTCCCTTGAGGACAAGGACTGAGAGGGCAAATATGAGTGATCACTTTGTGAAAAGTGATATGGTGGTATTGTCTTCTTTTTCTATCAGAGTTCATTTGAGAGCATAGTGATTGTATGGTTTCATCCACATAATAGTTGTTGGGGCATTTGATGCACTGGATGAGGTACACAACATGTTGTGGTAGACGTGTAGAACCCATTAATCTTGAAAGGGATGCTGTGGGGGGTATTGATGGTTATAAAAATTGAGATATGTCGGCTGATTTTGCACCTGTTGATATGGCAGGGTCAGGTGCAACTTAGAGTTGGTGTCTCCTAATTTGTGGGGAGCTTGCTTCTGATTATGAGCTTGGCAAGATGGATGGGGGGAGGTTGTTTGAAGGCCAGGAAAGGGTGCTTGGGAAAGATTTCCTTCAGGATGTAGTCCCCATCAAATATGGCTTGTAACTGTTTGATGATACCCCTGTATGGGTTCCACTGTGGGGTGGTAGGTGCAAACAGCTGTAGATGTAATATACTTAGTACTGTAGGACACGGATTTTTTTTAAAATGACCACTATACAATATCAATAAAGCACATGTTAAATGGATTAAGAGCTGGCTCACTGAGTGATCTCAAAAAATCAGCTGGAATGATTATAGAATGGGGGGGGGGCGTGTTTCTAGTGGAGGTGCTTCAGGGATCAGTATTAGGCCTGATGCTTGATTCTAGCTGGAGATACAGCCACAGGGGTCAGTTTACAGTGGGAGAAAGTGGTGGTATTTTCCTGCATTTCACCCACAATACCAAACTCCATCACAATACCTGGGCAGAAGAATGTTTCTGCTCAGATAATAAGCAGTGAAATAGTTCCCCTAAGCATTACAAAAGCAACATCAACTGTAGCTCCCAGAGAGCCTATGCACATCAGATTGCTCAAAAGTTCAATCAGCTCAGATGTGAAAAGAATTCCAGTGTGCATAGCACAGAGGTAGTGGCAGCTGATGACATCAGTAGAAGCAGCTATACAGACAGACATTATGCATGTGGAAGATTAGCAGATAGCAGAAATGCATTGCAGAGTTCTCAGAGAGATAACTAAAAATATTTGAGTTGATTCTGTCATATGAGAAAAAATGCTCACCTGACAGCTGCAAACATGAATATACATGGTTTAAGTGTACCTGTTCTGCATATCCAGTATCAATTCTGTTGTACCTATGCATGCCAATCAACTCTCTAATATTACTCAAGTTGAAACACCTGGATACAAGAAAGAGACTTGTTTCATAAACACAACTTTATAAGAAAACAGCAATTATATATATATATATATATATATATATATATATATATATATATATTTTAAAAAGAGACTGACTAGCTATAAACAAGACGAAAAGCTTCATACCTCTTAAATTATAGGAGAAATCTAATTTTTACACTTGAGTGAGAACAGATGACAACTTGCCACTATTTTAGATGAACATATATGAGGAAAATGAGCCTGAATCCACACCTCTCAATGGGAGTCTTGCCATTGAGAGCAAGACCAAGTTGCAAAACCCAGCCCTCAGAGAAAAACATTTTTGTTATACTTAGTCTATGATATTGCTGATCAGATAGCTTGTTTAATGCATTCAATTACCATATTGACAGGCTTGAGTGATTGCATTCCTAGATTGTGGTCTCTAAAAGAGAGAATGCAACGTTAATATTACAAAGTAGCCTTGGATTGAATGATTCTTTTAAAATCTTATATTTACACTTGATGCTACAGTCCTGTTCACATTCAAATTGATATTCTGAACAAGGAATATTGAAATTGTGAGTAAGTCTCAAAATGGTGTCTTCCCTGATAAAAAACAGTAAAGAGCCCGCACTCTGATCTGTTTGCAGGGCTTCCATACACTTGCTATATGACTTGTTTCAGTTAAAATAGCTGGGAAAGTTTAAAGCTGCTGGCTGAAATCTTGGTGCCAGTGAAATAATAGGATTTTTACCATTGACTGCAAAGGGCCAGGATTTACTATTTAAAATATTTTAAAATACAATCATTTAATGTTGATTTTTTAAAATATTTATTTATTTATTTTTTTGTAAAAAAGCTAGGCTCTAGTTCTAACAGGAATTAATTCAGGGAAGTTATATGGCCTGTGTTATACAGGAGATCAGACTAGATGATCACAATGTAACTTCTGGCCTTGGAATTTATGCAGCTACCTCATTGATTAACTGCTTTATTACTAAGCCTAAAACTTAATTTTAAAGCCTCCATTGGCAGCTGGCAAAGCGTGATGCTGAGGTGTAATTTAGCCCTGAGACTAGTGTAAATTGTGCTTTGGGGCTGGCCTGATAGCCAGTGAGCCCAGGATTAGGGAGCTGCAAAGGAGTCCCAAACCCAACTTTGTGCCCACTTCCCGGCTCTATCTTCCCACAAAGCCATGCTGGGCTGGTATCAAAGATCAAATTTTAGGCAGATTAAGAGGTTAGGAGAAAAACCTATGGCCTGATACCCCTCATAACACACTATTACAAAGTGTGGTAAAAGAACCATATCAACTCTGTATTAAGGTGGAAATCGCTGGAAACCAGGATATTCTAGTGATTTCTTCCAGGTATACAAGTAATTTATAGGCCAATTTTGCACTGCAGTGAGTGCCCTTGACTACCATAGAGCTCAGTATCAGCACCCAAACCTAAACTCATCCCTGAGGAAGGGTGAAGGTACAAGAGGTCTGTTGGATAGCTTGACTGATGGGGTTATAGTTTTTACACAGAGCATTAATTCTCTTTACTGTATCAGATTGCTTGGGTATAATCCCTGAATATTCCATTCATTTGATAACCACAGCTGGTTTACTCCTCGTGATGTGACTCTTATTTTGATTTCATAGTCACACCTGCTATTTGTGATGATTTGTAAACACTTGCCTGGAGTTGTACATTAATATCCAAAACAGTTTCAGAGTAACAGCCGTGTTAGTCTGTATTCGCAAAAAGAAAAGGAGTACTTGTGGCACCTTAGAGACTAACCAATTTATTTGAGCATGAGCTTTCGTGAGCTACAGCTCACTTCATCGGATGCGTGAGCTGTAGCTCACGAAAGCTCATGCTCAAATAAATTGGTTAGTCTCTAAGGTGCCACAAGTACTCCTTTTCTTTATCCAAAACAGTGAAACTTTGACCAAATTGACTTCAAAACAAATCACAAAAGTTACAATGAATCTGAATTTGAGAAGAAATTGGTTTTATTCCCTTCCTCTGACCAAAAGGGTTTGTTCTCACCTAGGCTATGTATACACTGCAAGGGAAGGTGTGATTGTAGCATAGGTAGGTATTCCAGTGCTAAGTTTAATCTAGCTAGCATGGGTAACAACAGTGGGGTAGACGTGGCAACAAGGACTTTAGCACCGGTTGCCATCACGTCTATACTACTATTGTTACTAGGGCTGTCAAGTGGTTAAAAAATTAATTGTGCAATTAAAATGATTAATCACGCAATTAAAAAAAATAATCGCAATTCATTGGACTGTTAAAGAATAATAGAATACCATTTATTTAAATATTTTTCGATGTTTTCTACATTTTCAAATATATTCATTTCATTTACCACACAGAATACAACGTGTACAGTGCTAACTTTATATTATTATTTTTATTACAAATATTTGCACAGTAAAAAGAAATAGTATTTTTCAATTCACCTAAGACAAATAATGTAGTGCAATCTCTTTATCATGAAAGTTGAACTTACAAATGTAGAATTATGTACAAAAAAAACTGCACTCAAAAATAAAACAATGTAAAACTTTAGAGCCTACAAGTCCACTCAGTCTTACTTCTTGTTCAGCCAATCAAACAAGTTTGTTTACATTTGCAGGAGATAATCCTGCCCACTTCTTGTTTACAGTATCACCTGAAAGTGAGAACAGGTGTTCGCATGGCACTGTTGTAGCCAGTGTCACAAGATATTTATGTGACAGATGCACTAAAGATTCATATGTTCCTTCATACTTTGGCCACCATGTATTCTGCAGACTGAGCAAGAGCTGGGATCAGGCCTGCCAGCATCAGAATAGACATACCCAATATGTTCATGTTTTAGCAGCATTTTGTCAGTCGTATCATTTTCCAGGACATAGGAAAGTATATGAGAGATGCACCATTAAAATTACCGCTGTGATAAATAATTTCTTCTGGCATGGGTTGGATAGGAGGGGGAAGAGTTAAACATTCCCTGTGTTCAAGTGACACTGCCAAGGGTGGTAGGCATAAAATTAGACCTAGCAGCTTTGTTTTGGTTCACAGTTATCTGATGTGCAGCCTGATGCATCCGCCTTTGGCTCGGTTTCCTCCCAGAGTAGTATCCTTGCACATTATTTCAAATACAGAAATACAGTCACAGTTTAAGGCTAGAAGGGACCACCAGATAATCTCTTCGGATTGTCACAGGCCATCAACACCATTCAGCACCCACACATTACACCCACAAGCAAAATTAGACCAAAGTATTATAGCCCACAAGAGATTAGACTATTATATGCCACTGACAAATGTTCCACAAATGCTGCTTGCTCTGAAGAACTGAGCAGTGGAGGGTGGATACAGCGAGTGTAAGTGTCCCTCTGGTTCAGTCTTATAGTCCTCTCCTCTAAGA
Source organism: Lepidochelys olivacea (assembly GCF_965140295.1). NCBI lineage: Eukaryota > Metazoa > Chordata > Testudines > Cheloniidae > Lepidochelys > Lepidochelys olivacea. Next base: position 29,694,322 of record NC_140415.1, read on the forward strand.
CACTGGTTTTGCGGCTCCTCAGCTTCTTTGCACACACAAGGCTAGACTCGAAACTGTCCTTATGGTTCCTCTCCTAAGCTGGGAGTTTCCCCTAGCCCGCTTCCTGGAGCTCAGGTTACGGTTTGGACCACTAATAACCTTCTCTTTTGGGCACATGTTCCCCTAGTCCTCCTTCACAGAGCTGGGGATGAGGTTCAAGCTGGCAGTGTTGCCTTCCTTTGACTAGGAGTCTCCCTAGCTCTCCTCCATGGAGGTGGGGTTATGGTTCAAGCCAGCTGAAGGGCTTTAGCCAGCTTTGCCATCAGCTAGGCACCTTTTCCCAATTAGTCCTCCAGCTTAGGGGGTGCAGCAGGCAAGCCTTCTCCTGCTGATGTCTATCTTGCTATGAGGGAGGAAAAGCATATTGCTGGTCCCCTTCCCAAAGGTCATCCCAATTGTTTGGGAGACAGGAGCCTTGCCTCACCCACCCTGCAAGGCTCCAGGGCTCCTAAAAGCTACAGTAACATTTTTTTCCCCCAAGCACTATTTATTCCTGGGACCATTTCCTCATTCCCCATATCTCCTTGGACTTTGTACATCAGACCAACCCAACTTTTTCTCCGCATCCTGTCCTGAGGTGACATGTACTCAGTCAATATGGGGATAGTTGAAATCCCCCAGTATTACTGAGTTTTTTATTTTTATAGCCTATCTAATCTCCTTGAGCATTTCACAGTCACTATCACCATCCTGGTCAGGTGGTCAGTAATATATCCTTACTGCTATATTCTTATTATTCAAGCATGGAATTACTATCCATAGAGATTCTGTGGTAGTTTGGTTCATTTCAGAATTAGGGTCAGATTAGCTACAGCAGTGCAGGCCTAGTGCTAATAATCTCCCCCAACCCCCAAGAAACTTTCATCTTTCCTTCTCAGGATCACTTTTTTCCCCTCAAGACACAGCAGACAGAAGTTTTATTCTTACATTCTTTTGTAGTTAAGGATTTCATGCTCCATGACTGAAAATTAAATGCAGCATGAAATGTACTTTTCACCCTGACGTTGAACTTGATCAGATAGAAACAGCATAGAAATTGCTTTTATTAAGAGCAGGACTCCATTTGGTTAAAAAAAATCACAGCTGTACTTTGCTCTGAAGGATTTTATTTCCATCTGATTTAATACAGATATAATATTACCAAAGGATTGCCATTTCAGAAATATACATTATGGAAAAAAATTTATTCCATTAATGTATTGCTTAAACCCTGCCTCAGGTGACTCAATAAAAAGAAACCGTGTCTGTGCAGCAGCTCTTTGACTAAGACATTGACTATATTTACAAGAAGTGAGACATAGGTTTTATTATGTTTTCAGGAATAGTGTTCAGAGACTCACTTAGATAAGAGGCCTTAAACAAAATAGGTCATTAATTTTGTTTTCCTTCAAAAAAAAAATCCATCCCTAGAATATGCCAGGAGGGGATGAGAAAAGACTGGGAGGAAACCGGAAGAGAGAGATTGATTCTGATCTCACAGTAGTGTAAATCAAGGTAACTCCATTGAAGTCAGTGGGTTACAGCAATGTAAAATTAGTGTGTGAACAGAATCTAGCTCAGTAGGTTCAAAGGCAGACATTTCTGGGAGGCAGAGGCGTTAGGGTGTGGCCATGCTCAGAACTTTCCTCTTGGGCCTAGAGGTTCTCAAACTGTGGTCCATGAGCTCCATTCAGGTGGTCCAGATAGTTCCCTCTAAGGTGCGCGCCTGGGAGGCCACAGATGAAAGGATGAAGGACCACCCACTTTATTAGTGGAGCCGTGCAGGCGTGGCTCCACTAATTAGATGCCTGGACCTGGAGAAGACACACATGTAAGGTGAGGTGGTGGCCTTGAGGGGGAATAAGGGGTAGGTGGGAGAGGGCAGTGGGGTGAGAAGAGGGTGTGGGGAGAATTTGGGGCCTGCAGGGCTGTGGAGGCCAGAGAAAGAGGAGACTTTTCCTAGTTCCACGGTTGCGGCTGCCTGGGAGAGACCCTCCTCCTTCCCAGCCCCAGCTCTGTGGCTGCTGTGGCGGTGGAGAGATCCTCCTCCTTCCCAGCCCCAGCTGGGAAAAAGGTTGAGAACCACTGCTCTAGGCCATATACAGCATCAGGCAGCGCTGAGACAACCAAAACCAGAGCAATAGGCAAGCTGAAAGGAAGCGCAGAGTGCTGAAACAAGGCCAAGAGGAGATTGGGTCACAAAGTTGTTTAACATGTTTGTTTGTAAGGAAACCAGTTGCCATACTACCTCAAGACACAATCTCGTCACATCCAAAAAACTCTGAACACAGCAGCAGAGGAGTAGAGAGGTGAAGGGTCAGAGTGGTACCCAGATCTCACCAAAGTTACTCATCACACCTGGTGTCCTGGGTGAAATGAGCTCCCATGTCAGCATGGCTAACTGGTGTCCATGGGCCATAAGACCATCCTCGTAGTAGACAATAATTGGCACTAACTGACATACTCGTGGCAATCTGAGCAGAGATTACTGTCCCGTTACAAACCAGTGGTCCTTGCTTGATAAGATACATTGCCTGATGGATAAGTGGGGAAGCTTGCACTACTCCTGCCTACATTGTACCAGCAGAAGCACTTGGGTTTCTAATACTATCATCTGGTGCATCTTAAAAACTATTCACGTACAGTAAAACAAACTGCCATGACATACTGTCAGACTGTCACAATTGTAGTAAATAAAGTAAATAAATGACTGATTTGTAATGAACATAAAGCAGAATGATAAAAGAATGAAAAGTGAGGCCTTCCGTAAAGTATAATGAATCACTTCTGATGAGGTACTATAGAGCATATGAAAATTTGGCTGCATGCCAGAATAACGCAAAGCTGACTTGAACAGCAAGTGGCAAGAGCATCTTTAAAATGTAGATTTATCATCATAATTTAAAAGTGATCCCCGTAGAAAATGATAGAAAATAACTAGAAATAGAATTTAGGCTGAGAAAATGTTGTTTATTCTCCAACCATCTCTTCTGAAACCATAACAGTTGAAGGACCAATCCTGGAAACATTTTTACATTTGTGCACTTCACTTTTCACATGTGAGCAGTCCTGTTGAAGTCAATGGGATGATTCACATGTATAAAGTTACGCATGTGGGTGATTCTTTGGAGAATCAGAGCCTGCATGAGTAATGCTGCTATTATTCGGATGAAAGCTGAATAAAATTGTCACTGGAATATTGTTGCAGAAATCATAACCTAAAGAATACTACTGCTTGCTTTGTGACATCTATGCAAAAAACAAAACAAAAAACCAGCTGTTCAGTGTAATGTGCCAACAAGCTGATCTGTTTGTTACTATGAAATATTGTAGCGTGTCCTTAGCAAGATCAGTAAATATGACAATATCCTCATGGGAGATCTAGATGCCCAGGCTGGTGATAATACTGGATATGAAAACACTGAAGGCACATGTGGTATCCCAGGACAGACTGATAATGGAGAATGTTCTGCATAGGCTTCAGAATTCAGCAATCTTCGCATTGGGGGGTACACTATTTCCATACAAGGAAGGACATAAACTGAAATGGAGATCAAATGATGGCTTCACCCAGAAACGGCTAGACTTTATTCACATTAGTAGGTGCTGGAGAAGATTGCTGGTGGATGCCAGGGAGTATACCACTGCTGGTGGAAATGGCCACCATTTTGTTATTGGGACAATCAAATCAAACAAAAGAATGCAAGGCAGAGGATATGTATGACACTAGAAAGTTAATAGATCCAGCAGTGAAGGCACATTTTAAGCTTCAACTTACCAATAGAGTTGAAAAGTTAAAGACACTGTTGGATATCAGAGGAACAATGCCCAGTTTTTCCAAAGAAGCAAGTGTGAATGCAGCCAAGACTACAGTGGGGGCGAGAGGACATTAGAAGGAAGAATGGCCCCAACCAAAAACATGGAGGCTTGCTGAGGAGAAGAAAGAATTGAAGAAGAGAATTCAGCAACAAGAAAGCACTAGAAGAGCTATTCTGCAGCAAGAATGTGGACAAAGGCACGGAAGTTAATAGATCAGCAAGAACGGATGGAAAGCAAAGCAAAAGAAGCTGAGGAGGCATATAAGAAGGGATTCTAAAAAGCTTTTTCTAGTATCTAAACAAATGACATCACGATTCTTTAGCCATTGTGAAGGGCTGAGATGGTATAGTTTTAACAGATAAAGGACAGAGAGGCTGTTAAATGGAAAATTGCCAGGCTGTGCTTAACCAGCCAGAACCACTAGCACATTGAGAGGTGTGAAGAAATAGTGAAAATATCACTAGAATTAATCAACTTTGAGGAAGTAACTAAGGCTATAAACCAGCTGAAGAATGGTATAGCACCAGGTAATGATAAGTTAGATGGTGAAATGTTAAAAGCTGGGGAGGAAGTGATGTTGAATCACACATGTGCAGGTTGTAGAGAATGGTTTGAGAAAAGGAGATCTGTCTTACAGATTGGCGAAGAGGTGTTGCCTGCAAAATCCCTAGAGAGGAGGGCCAGCTTATTTGTGATAATCGAAGCAGGGTGACACTTCTATGTATACCCGGAAAAGTGCTTTGCATTACCATTTGGAATAGGATGAAAACTGCTCTTGAAAAAGTACTCAGGGAAGAATAGGCTGGATTTCAGTGTACTCAGTCATGTTGAGACCAGATTTTCAGCTTGAGAAGACTTATTCAGAAAGCCTTAGAATGCCAGCAGAAGATGATTTTTAAACTTGATTTTACAAAAGTAGTTTCTACAGAGAAGCCTTGTGATCCTGAAACACTACGGAATTCCGGAAGACAATGTTAATTTGATAAACGTGAACTGCGGCCACTAGGAGCTGCAGGCGGCTGCCTGCGGATGGTCAATGTAAACAAACTGTTTAATGGCCGGCCAGCAGATTACCCTGACAGGCCACGTGCAGCCCACGGGCTGCAGGTTGCCCACCACTCATATAGACTGTAAGAGGGAATAGTTATTAAATATGGGTAATAAGCAAATGCATCTGCGTTCTCCCACTATGAAAGTCCCTCTTTAAAGGATATGGACATTATTCGCAAAAAGAAAAGGAGTACTTGTGGCACCTTAGAGACTAACAAATTTATTTGAGCATAAGCTTTTGTGAGCTTTTCGGATGCACGATGAAGTGAGCTGTAGCTCACGAAAGCTTATGCTCAAATAAATTTGTTAGTCTCTAAGGTGCCACAAGTACTCCTTGTCTTTTTGCAAATACAGACTAACACGGCTGCTACTCTGAAACATGGAAATTATTATCTTCTTAAGACATAAATGTGTAAGATTCCTATGTGCTGGGGATGCTAAGAAATCATATATGTCAGTCTATTCAGAACTGATGTTTATGGTGTAAAGAAGAACAGCCAGTAGGCTCTCATATTAAGCACATGATAATGACACTTAACTAAATATTGGTTTGGCTGTTTATAAATTGACAAATTCAGTCTTTATGGACAACCAACATTACTGAAACATCTGTGTCATAAATATAAAGGGAAGGGTAAACACCTTTAAATCCACCCTGGCCAGAGGATAAACCCTTTCACCTGTAAAGAGTTAAGAAGCTAAGACAACCTCACTGGCACCTGACCAAAATGACCAATGAGGAGACAAGATACTTTCAAAGCTGGAGGTGGGAGGGAACAAAGGGTTCTCTCTGTCTGTGTTGTTTTTGCCGGGACCAGAGCAGGAATGCAGGTAAGAACTCCTGTAAAAAGTCAGTAAGCAATCTGGTTAGATATGCATTAGATTCTGTTTTGTTTGAATGGCTGATAAAATAAGTTGTGCTGAATGGAATGTATATTCCTGTTTTTGTGTCTTTTTGTAATTTAAGGTTTAGCCTAGAGGGATTCTCTATGTTTTGGATCTGATTACCCTGTAAGGTATTTACCATCCTGGTTTTACAGAGGTGATTCTTTTACTTTTTCTTTAATTAAAATTCTTCTTTTAAGAACATGATTGCTTTTTCATTGTTCTTAAGATCCAAGGGTTTGGGTCTGTGTTCACCTATGCGAATTGGTGAGGATTTTATTCAAGCCTTCCCCAGGAAAGGGGGTGTAGGGCTTGGGGGGATTTTTGGGGGGAAGATGTTTCCAAGTGGGCTCTTTCCCTGTTATATTTGTTAGACGCTTGGTGGTGGCAGCAAAAAAGTCCAGGGACAAAAGGTAAAATAGTTTGTACCTTGGGGAACTTTTATCCTAAGCTGGTAAAAATAAGCTTAGGGGGTTTTTCATGCAGGTCCCCACATCTGTATCCTAGAGTTCAGAGTAGAGAAGGAACCTTGACAATCTGATTGGAAACAGTAACTAGAAGAGCCAAGTTCCGCTCTTCTTTACATCAGTGCAACGACACTGAAGTTAGTGGGGGTGCACTGCTACATGATAAAACTGAATGTGATGTATTTGGCATGCCATGTGTCATAAATATAAAGGGAAGGGTAAACCCCTTTGAAATCCCTCCTGGCCAGGGGAAAGCTCCTCTCACCTGTAAAGGGTTAAGAAGCTAAAGGTAACCTCACTGGCAACTGACCAAAATGACCAATGAGGAGACAAGATACTTTCAAAAGCTGGGAGGAGAGTAACAAAGGGTCTGTGTGTCTGGCTATATGCTGGTTTTCTGCCGGGGATAGACCAAGAATGGAGTCTTAGAACTTTTAGTAAGTAATCTAGCTAGGTACGTGTTAGATTATGATTTCTTTAATTGGCTGAGAAAAGAACTGTGCTGAATAGAGTAACTATTTCTATCTGTGTATCTTTTTTGTAACTTAAGGTTTTGCCTAGAGGGGTTCTCTATATTTTTGAATCTAATTACCCTGTAAGGTATCTACCATCCTGATTTTACAGGGGGGATTTCTTTATTTCTATTTACTTCTATTTTTATTAAAAGTCTTCTTGTAAGAAAACTGAATGCTTTTTCATTGTTCTCAGATCCAAGGGTTTGGGTCTGTGGTCACCTATGCAAATTGGTGAGGCTTTTTATCCAACATTTCCCAGGAAAGGGGGGGTGCAAGTGTTGGGAGGATTGTTCATTGTTCTTAAGATCCAAGGGTCTGGGGCTGTAGTCACCTAGGCAAATTAGTGAGGCTTTTTACCAAACCTTGTCCAGGAAGTGGGGTGCAAGGTTTTGGGAAGTATTTTGGGGGGAAAGACGCGTCCAAACAGCTCTTCCCCAGTAACCAGTATTAGTTTGGTGGTGGTAGCGGCCAATCCAAGGACAAAGGGTGGAATATTTTGTACCTTGGGGAAGTTTTGACCTAAGCTGGTAAAGATAAGCTTAGGAGGTTTTTCATGCAGGTCCCCACATCTGTATCCTAGAGTTCAGAGTGGGGGAGGAACCTTGACACCATGCCAAGCCAAAAGTGGTTTCACAAGCCAATATATTAAACATACACACACACAAATCCCCAAAGATGTGTGTCTTTGATATTTTGAAGATGCAAACATTTCCAAAACAATTTGCACATAAAATGTTGCCAGGGTCTAGTTTTTAGGCATGAAGTCATGAACACATGAAGTGCATATATTTAAAAGCATTCATCAAGTTTTTTTAAAAAATAATTATAAAAATTTACATTTCTCATGAGAAAAATATTCTAAATTATAATCTAAACTGGGTGAACTTTTAAAATCTTTGGATACTTTATATTACGGTTTGATTTGTAAAAAGTTTAAAAAGGGTCACTAAACGATAAATAGATGATGTAATAGCGTGTTACACATATGAATAGTTTGTGTTATAGACTGTCATAACTACATCTAGAGAAGGTTATTGATCATTAGAAGCCATGGTTGTAGACAATATATTGACCTGTGGACTAACAACTTATAACAATTAACCCCTTATTAAAACATCTACTAATCATTAACCTTATAAACGGCTTATAAATAGAACCTTAATATAAAGTGTCACCAACTCATTTTAAGCTGTACTTTCCCTGCAGAAAGATTAAGGCACCAGTAGAAATCAGTATTCCAAACAAGTTGCCACTATTACTCTCCACACACACATTTTATAATGTGTTTCAGGTTTTAGAATAATGGAGCTGCCCAAAGGCTGTAGTTCATGGGTTTGTTTCCTTGATGTAATAGTTATGGCTCCCTTCAACTCTGGCCCAGCTGACATTTCCCAAAAGGTTTTGCTGGCCGCTGGACAAATTTGATCTTTCATCATCTATTAAAAAACATAGATCACTAGTGTTTAATCCTTCCAATTTATCTTTTTTAAATAGAAGCTGAAAGATCTAAGTGTCCAAGCTGCCAGAGAAGCCATGGCAACCATGAGCACTCACAATGACGAGTTTGCTCACAGCCTGGGCATTTTTGATCTTTCGGCTTTTGTTAAAAAGAGATGGATTGATTGGGAGTACCCAGAATACCTAATATATGATGAAAGACCGAAATGGGCTGTGTGCCAAAGAAGCCATGTTGGAAGGAAGCTTCACATCTTTCCACATGTGGAAGAGGAGGGTCCCAATTGGAATTCACTGAGCACATGAAATGGCAGGGTAAGAGGTAAGAAAAAGGATATGCCACTAGATTTATGTTTCTTCACGGTCTTCAAGATGGTTTTTGCAAATGGGGCAAGATCTGTTACACCAGCGTAAATCTGGAGTAACTTCACTAACACCATTAAGATGAAATTTTGAAACCAAAAGTAAAATAAAAATCAATGCTATTTTTTCCTTGACATGATACAAGGCAGAATAACATGGCTTTTTACAATAGGTCTCATTATTGGATCATCTTGCATTAGTGCTCTTTCAGGGCCTGATCCTCCACCAATTTGCACCTTGTGTAGTCATTTACACCTATGTAAAATAAGGATAAAATGCTACTTCAATCAGATTTCTCCACTCACAACAGCCGTAGCACTTTATATCTACTTTACACTCTATGCACACTTTAAAAATGCTTGCAATCTCTTACATTAGGCTCCAGTATTTAATACCACATGGGGCCTGACTCAGCTGACAATGGGTCCTATGATTTGCAATGAGAGAAGGAACAGTCCCATGATGACTTCTTTTCCAAGTAAGATGGGCACATTTTTTATGTTCAGAAAATGATACAATAAGTCATTTATTTTCAAGCACATGTCACAATTCCCTCCTGATGAGAAGTGCTTCTTATCTTTCATGTTTTTAGAGAACTGAGCTGAGAAAAAAGTGTGTGCCATTTTCTTTAAGGGGGACAAAAAAATTTCCTCATTTTAATACAATGGTCTTGTGATTTCATATATTAGTACTTCAGAATAAATATATACAAACCCCTGAGGGTGTATTTAGTCTTGAACCCACTTCACCTAGGACAAGCTGATCCAATTTTTACTTTGTGACCTGAACTAGAATTTTGCATTCCAGGAGAGAGAGAGAGAGTACCTTCAGCGCAGGGCATAATATACATGGTACATATGGGAGTGATGTTTATCTTTAAATAAAGGCAACTACCAGATGTGCTAAGGAGAGGAAATATAGTGCCAGAAGGACTTCAGCAATAACAATTAATACATGAAGGTACCTGATCTGAAGCTTTTAGCGGGAGAAAATAATTATTTTCATTAATTTGTGTCCTACTCCTCTACTCCTGTCCCCCCCAGGGAAGGGTTAACGAATAATAATCCAAAATACATTTTAAAAATCCCAACAAAAATTGTGTTGTGAACAGAACACATGCACAACAAGATCAAGCCCCAAATAAGAAATAGACAAGGAAAGAGTGGTAGGAAACAACGAAAATAAGTGGTGCCAAGCTTGGGCTCTGTTCACAACATGACTTTTGCTGGGATATTTTTCATTTCATGCTCTTTCCTTTCCATTTTGTTCTGTTCCATGTTTATGGTTTTTAGGCTATTGTTAATCAACTCTTCTCTACGGGGAATGGGTGTCAGGGGTAAAAGGCTTTTTGGAAGAGGTACCCAGAAAGCACAGTACACAGATTTTGTCCAAGTAGCATCATGAAAACAGGACATGAAGTATCCACCTTATTAGTACAAATGTATTCATTGTAGAATGATTACATTCCACAGGGACATACAAATTCAGAAAAATAGTTACTTTCTCCAGCTAAAAGCTCCAGGTCAGGTACCTTACATAAGAACATAAGAATGGTCCATCCAGCCCAGTATCCTGTCTACCAATAGTGGCCAATGCCAGGTGCCCCAGAGGGAGTGAACCTGGGATGTTAGATGGGGTGGGATCTGAGTTACCCAGGAAAGAATTTTCTGCAGTATCTGGCTGGTGAATCTTGCACATATGCTCAGGGTTTAGCTGATCGCCATATTTGGGGTTGGGAAGGAATTTTCCTCCAGGGCATATTGGAAGAGGCCCTGGAGGTTTTCCGCCTTCCTCTGTAGCATGGGGCACTGATCACTTGCTGGAAGAGTCTTTGCTCCTTGAAATCTTTAAGCCACGATTTGAGGACTTCAATAGCTCAGACATAGGTGAGGTTTTTCGCAGGAGTGGGTGGGTGAGATTCTGTGGCCTGCGTTGTGCAGGAGGTCAGACTAGATGATCATAATGGTCCCTTCTGACCTTAATATCTATGAATCTAACAGGTGATGATCAAGTGATCTCTCTCCTGCCATCCATCTCCACCCTCTGACAAACAGAGGCTAGGGACACCATTCCTTACCCATCCTGGCTAATAGCCATTAATGGACTTCACCTCCATGAATTTATCCAGTTCTCTTTGAAACCCTGTTATAGTCCTAGCCTTCACAACCTCCTCAGGCAAGGAGTTCCACAGGCTGACTGTGCACTGAGTGAAGAAGAACTTCCTTTTATTTGTTTTAAACCTGCTACCCATTAATTTCATTTGGTGGCCCCTAGTTCTTATATTATGGGAACAAGTAAATAACTTTTCCTTATTCACTTTCTCCACACCACTCATGATTTTATATACCTCTATCATATCCCCCCTTAGTTTCCTCTTTTCCAAGCTGAAAGTCCTAGCCTCTTTAATCTCTCCTCATATGGGACCCGTTCCAAACCCCTAATCATTTTAGTTGCCCTTTTCTGAACCTTTTCTAATGCCAGTATATCTTTTTTGAGATGAAGGGAACTCATCTGTATGCAGTATTCAAGATGAGGGCATACCATGGATTTATATAAGTCTAATAAGATACTCTGTCTTATTCTCTCTCCCTTTTTTAACGATTCCTAACATCCCGTTTGCTTTTTTGACTGCCGCTGCACACTGCGTGGACGTCTTCAGAGAACTATCCACACTGACTCCAGGATCTTTCTCCTGATTAGTTGTAGCCAAATTAACTTCCATCATATTGTATGTATAATTGGGGTTATTTTTTCCAATGTGCATTACTTTACATTTATCCACATTAAATTTCATTTGCCATTTTGTTGCCCAATCACTTAGTTTTGTGAGATCTTTTTGAAGTTCTTCACAGTCTGTTTTGGTCCTAACTATCTTGAGCAGTTTAGTATCATCTGCAAATTTTGCAGCCTTGCTGTTTACCCCTTTCTCCAGATCATTTACCAATAGGTTGAATAAGATTGGTCCTAGGACTGACCCTTGGGGAACACCATTAGTTACCCCTCTCCATTCTGAAAATTTACCATATATTCCCACCCTTTGTTCCCTGTCTTTTAACCAGTTCTCAATCCATGAAAGGATCTTCCCTCTTTTCCCATGACAACTTAATTTACGTAAGAGCCTTTGGTGAGGGACCTTGTCAAAGGCTTTCTGGAAATCTAAGTACACTATGTCCACTGGATTCCCCCTTGTCCACATGTTTGTTTGACCCCCTCAAAGAACTCTAATAGATTAGTAAGATATGATCTCCCTTTACAGAAACCATGTTGACTTTTGCGCAACAATTTATGTTCTTCTACATGTCTGACAATTTTATTCTTTACTACTGTTTCAACTAATTTGCCCGGTACCGACGTTAGATTTACCGGTCTGTAATTGCCAAGATCACCTCTAGAGCCCTTCTTAAATATTGGCCTTACATTAGCTATCTTCCAGTCACTGGGTACAGTAGCTGATTTAAAGGACAGGTTACAAACCATAGTTAATAGTTCCGCAATTTCACATTTGAGTTCTTTCAGAACTCTTGGGTGAATGCCATCTGGTCCCAGTGACTTGTTATGTTAAGTTTCTCAATTAATTCCAAAACCTCCTGTAGTGACACTTCAATCTGTGACGATTCCTCAGATTTGTCACCTACAAAAAAAGGCTCAGGTTTGGGAATCTCCCTAACATCCTCAGCCGTGAAGACTGAAGCAAAGAATTCATTTCGTTTCTTTGCGATTACTTTATCATCTTACGTGCTACTTTTGTATCTCGTTCATCCAGGGACCCCACTGGTTGTTTAGCAGGCTTCCTGCTTCTGATGTACTTAAAAAACATTTTGTTATTACCTTGACTTCTACTTTTTAAAAGATGCCTTTTTATCTCTCACTGCTTCTTTTACATGGTTGTTAAGCCATGGTGGCTCTTTTTTAGTTCTTCTACTGTGTTTTTTAATTTGGGGTATACATTTAAGTTGAGCCTCTATTATGGTGTCTTTGAAAAGTGTCCATGCAGCTTGCAGGGATTTCACTCTAGTCACTGTACCTTTCAATTTCTGTTTAACTAACCTCCTCATTTTTGCATAGTTCCCCTTTCTGAAATTAAATGCCACAGTGTTGGGCTGTTGAGTTGTTCTTCCCACCTCAGGAATGTTAAATGTTATTATATTATGGTCCTGTTATAGTTACCTCTTGGACCAGATCCTGCGCTCCACTCAGGACTAAATCGAGAGTTGCCTCTCCCCTTGTAGGTTCCTGTACCAGCTGCTCCAAGAAGCAGTCATTTAAAGTATCGAGAAATTTTGTCTCTGCATTTCGTCCTGAGGTGACATGTACCTAGTCAATATGGGGATAATTGAAATCCCCCACTATTACTGAGTTTTTTTATTTTGATAGCCTCTCTAATCTTCCTTAGCATTTCATTGTCACTATCACTGTCCTGGTCAGGTGGTCGATAATAGATCCCTACTGTTATATTCTTATTAGAGCATGGAATTACTATCCATAGAGATTCTATGGAAATGTGGATTCATTTAAGATTTTTATTTCATTTGATTCACCATCATCTCATCCAAGCACTGAGACTCTGAAGCTCTGCCTGCCTACCTGGCCCTGCCCATGGAATTGGAAGCATTTCTGAGAATGCCACCATAGAGGTCCTGGATTTCAGTCTCTTTCCTAGCAGCCTAAATTTGGCCTCCAGGACTTCTCTCCTACCCTTCCCTACGTCATTGGTACCTACATGTACCACGACCAATGGCTCCTCCCCAGCACTACACATAAGTCTATCTAAATGCCTCGAGAGATCGCAACTTTTGCACCAGGCAAGCAAGTCACCATATGGTTCTCCCGGTCTTCACAAACCCAGCTATCTATGTTTCTAATGATCAAATCTCCCATTATGAACACCTGCCTTTTCCTAATGACTGGAGTTCCGTCCCCCGGAGAGGTAACCTCAGTGCAAGAGGATACCCCAACATCATCTGGAAGGAGGGTCCCAACAGTGGTAAGGTTTCCCTCTGTTGCCGTTGACTGCTCTCCTTCTCTGGGCCTTTAATTCGATTTCACCAAGCCAGTAACAAATGTGAACTCCTGGATCATTATAACAGTCTTACCATGGAGTCACAGACAGTCCCCTTAGACACGCCAGTCTATCTTGCCATCCAGACAAGCTGAACTTTTTGATAAAAGGTTACTTAAACCTAAAATCACATCACATCAGGTTTCTCCCAGTCCCAAGAGACCAGTTATTTACCCTAGATCAATTGATACTCCAGATCTTACACCAAAGACAATGCTGGCAGCCAATTTTATAGTAAACTGACTTAGGTTTATTAGCTAAGAAAAGGAAATGAGACTTATTGAGAGGCTAAAGCAAATAAAATATATGAACAGTTTGTAAGTCCAAATGGTGGCAGTGATGTAATAAACTACCAGTCTTCCAACAGTCTTTTCCTGCTACCCAGAATAACTTTGCTTTGCATTTGGTACACACTCTAAGAGTCCAAACAGCTAAAGGATCTTGGAATCCATATGTAGAGTATCTTCACACAGAAAGCAAACTGACAATCTGTCTACCCAGTAGTGAAGTGACCTGAATACACTCTAGCATGACCTGGCCAGCCAGTGTCACAAATATGTTATAAGGAGACCCAGCAGTGACACCTATAATTAATTTTACCTAACACTTTGCATTATGAAGCCCTGTTTGCAGTTGCTTATAACTTGTCAAACTTTAACCATTGGGGCTGAAATTTTCCATGCTAGAGATCTGCTTTAGGCTTAAATGTTTGGGGGCAAATTTCCATTTTTGAGGTTGTGTAAAAATACATTTTTTGCCCATGTAAACTTTTTTTTACAACAGTTTCATTGAGAAACCTGCATGTTTTGGCACAAGTATTTGAAATTTAGCATGGGATTTCCCTGGTATTGGGAATGTGCTGTTTTCTCTTCCCATGAAAGAATGCTCCAATTTGGCCAAATTATAAGCTTCTGATAAATCATAGACTGCACAGTAGAAGTTTGATGGGGTGATGGGACACCAATTCCTGGTGCCTTTGCTCTTTACTGAACAGAGAGCGCACAGGAGAATACAGATCATGCAAAACAACAGACATCTGAAATTGCAAATATCCCTAATTTCCTAGCACACCCTTCCTACGTGAATCCTTGGGGAACCATCTGGGTCTTAAGGCAGACAGGCACATGGTGAGTGATCTCTCCCTCATGAACCAGAGAAAAAGGGCCTCTGAGCTGACCAACTTCTGCCCTTTAAAAACCTTCAGCCCCATGTTAGGTGACACCTTTGCCAGTTTCCCTATAGGAGCACAAACCTCTGCCTGGTTAGTTGAGTTGCAAAGGCAATATTCCTCCTGCTAAATCAGTTCTTCTTGGCAGGGACCAGCCTTTTGTCTAGAGTGAACAGACTGTCAATGATTGTGCACTTAAAAGTCAACTACCCTCTCTTGTTATTGTTTTGCCACCAGGCTTTGAAATTTTCAATCCAACATGGAAGCAATCAGACCACAGAGAAGGCAAAAGGCCGCAGGTTCACACTGGAGTTTGCAGCCTGTCACAAGCACAGACACATCTCACACAGAATTCATAACTTGTACAGGCATACTCCCAATTCATCACATTGGTGCTGTACAAACATAGGCTCAAGAGAGAGCCCCCAAAAGCTGACTCTCCTGCTACCCACTTCTGCTTCGTGGATACACAGGCATCTGAGTGGCTGGAACACAGCACAAGGGCCAAATGCTGCTTGCCTTATGTACAAGATGTGCCATTGACTTTGTTCTGTATGAATCAATATTGTAACAATTTTGGACCTTTATGGTTCTTACTCCACTGTACACAGTGATCACTTGGAACTGCACATGAGCAATGGGGAGAGAACCTAGATTTCCTTGTTCCCAAAGTACAGGCCTCTCCCAATAGAACTGAAAGATAATGCCCTTTACTCTTATAAGGCCAATGACACTGAATTGAGAGGTTTGATTCTGCCCAGTAGAGAGCAGTGGTAAACATACATAGCAGCTCACTCAGAATATTGCTAAAGAGCAAAGTCCACTCACCTGCACAAGAACTCTTTACACAGATGGTAACATTTGCACCCACACCAATCATTTGGTATAATTAAAATATCATTGTGTCACTTGAACGCTTATTTTCTATGAATGTCTTGGCATTTAAATACTGCCAAGAGACATTATCTTATATCAAAATTCTGTGCCTATGACATTATCTGTTCTAATTAAATCTGTGCCTACCTTCAACCACATACTAATGGAACAATGAGCTCATTTAATTCCTGAGTGATGAGAACATAAGAACTGCCCTACTGGGTCAGATCAATGGTCCAAGTAGCCCAGTATCCTGTCTCTGGCAGTGGCGCTTCTGGGGGAGTGTACAGAACAGAACAATTTTGGAGAGATCCACCCTGTCTTTCTCTCCTGTCTTCTTAAAAGTTCCTTTTAAATTGTAACAATTAAGGATGCAAGAACAGCCATACCAGAATAGACCAGTGGTCCCAGCAGTCCAGTATCCTGTCTCAAACAGAGGCCAATGCCAGATTCTTCAGAGGATGGTGAAAAGCGCTCATAGCTTGTATAACACTTCAAAGAGCTGGGAATGAGTTAGCATGGAGAACTGCTTTAATTTGTAATTTAGCTGCTCTATGTCTGCTTTGTGGACTAGCTACCATACTGAAGTCCCTTCCAGCCCTACATTTATATGATTCTACTACAAACAAAAGATCCACATTCAAAGAACATTAATTCTGAAAAGTCAAGCACTCAAATGCTGGGAAATGCCAGAATTAAAGTTGTCTTTGCATTTTTAATTCAGCCCCCTTGCACAGGCAACCTCAATTGCCAGAAGCTGGGAATGGGTGACGGGATGGATCACTC
Source organism: Lepidochelys olivacea (assembly GCF_965140295.1). Taxonomy (NCBI): domain Eukaryota; kingdom Metazoa; phylum Chordata; order Testudines; family Cheloniidae; genus Lepidochelys; species Lepidochelys olivacea. The sequence goes on from NC_140415.1 coordinate 29,710,783, forward strand.
AGTGATTACCTGTTCTGTTCTCTAGGGCACCTGGCATATGTTCTGGCATTTCCTAACATTTGACTGCTTGACTTCACCACCTTAACTTTTGTTTAACACAGGTTTTTTTTATGTGATATCTTTAGCTGTCCAAAACTCTAACAGAAAATACAGAAATTGGCCCCCACATGGGTCATCTGCAGAGCTGGGACCTTTAGATCTACCTGTATATGTTAAGCATTTACAACTATCACACTTCACATGTTTGGGGTGGAGTTCTAGGAGAGGGGTGTGTTTAAGTGCCAGGGAGTCAGAAGGGCCAGTGCTGCACCTAAAGTGGTGAAGTGACTGAACAGTTGGTTCCAATCCTCAGCGCGGGGATGCCAAATAGAAAGTGTGCAATCCGAGAATGTGCCTAGGGACACAGAGCTTGTAGCAATGGCTCCAGGAGCTTGCAACACCCCACGGATCCAGAGCAATAGAGGATTGGATTCCTCTCACAGCAGTCCTAGTGAGTGGCCAGGAGGGGATGCTCGCTAAAATTTGTGACAACCTAGTACAATGGGGGCCTAGGCCATGACTGGGGCTCCCAGGCACTACGGTAATACAGATAATAAAATATTTTATGCATGCTGTAAATCCAATAAATCACATATTTAAAGGAATGGAGGGATACACATTTTCTTCAAACATGAAACTATCTTAATAGAGTTAAAACAAATTAATGAAATTTTGATGATGGCAACAGAAATGTTTAAATATACCTATAAGAAAACAAAGGCTCCACATTCCTCAGGTTCAGTTTATGTGAAAAGCAAACAATCCACAAAAGCATCCAGTTTAAGTGATAAATGAGTGATTAAAAACATGGTTTTCATTTGTGAAATGACAGATTAGTCTGGAACACATCATGTTATTTAGAAGTATTAAAACAGACTATGAAAGATAGTCAACTGTTCTCTTTCCTTCTAGACATTAATGACATTCATTCCTCTATCAAATCAGTGTTTCCAGCAGTGCCTCACACTGTGTGGTAAGTGTACAGTACATGCATCTATTTTAACAAAGGGATTTAATCGAAGCATAAAGGCAAAACTTAGCTCAGTTGACAGGCATCTCTGCTCTCTAAGAGCGCCAAGGACAATTTTGTTGCACTGCCAAATTTTATTTTTTTGAAAAATATCTGATACGACACTCTTCAAATAGTACAGCCTGAATTATGGGTTTTACTACCTTAATGATAATTGAGTTTTTTTCTGTCCCTCTGCTGTGTTTATATGGGTCTTTTGGGCAGGCCAAAGGCAACAATGCCTTCCCTTTTATCCCCTCCCATGCCACTTTTTCTCTTGGTACAGACCTACCTCTGTAGGTTCAGCTTTGCTGGGTGTTGTAAACACCCTCTTGCAGTGCCTGAGAATGAGCAGGCCTGAGAGCTACCCCAGAGCTGTATGAGTGAGAAATGCAAATGACCATCAATGAAACAGTGAAACTGACTAACCATCAGCAGCTTTCCAATGGACAACTTAAATTGGCAAAACAGAGAGAAATATTTATTTGTTTCCTGTCTCTTTCAGTTCTAGTAACCAAGTTTTCAGAGGAAAATGTGATTTTTTTCAACTTGACCATATCCTTTCAAGCTGATCACAGGAAGACATTCACATAACATTAAAGAATATGAAGGCCCATGATTTGATGATGTGGTCACCAGTCCACGTAGGAACTAGACAGACCATCCCAGGGACATATGAGGAATTGGCCAAGGGGACAATGGGTAAGTTAGCTATGTGGGAAAAGGCTTGTCTTCAGTAGTTATCTGTAGGAAGGGGATCAATTTGGTGGAAGTAAGAGATCAATTCATGGAAAATTTTATTTTCATGTAAGGGAAGAAGAGATACAGGAGGCAAAAAGAAACCTACAGATCTTGTAAGACCCCAGAGCTTTTCAGACCTAATAATTGTTGGTTTCCCTAACTTAAATATTTTGTACTTTCTTGTATGGCTACATACTAGAAAGTTTACCTCCATGTTTACATTTTAACATTGCATTTGGCATCTTGGTAGAAAAAGCTAGGTTTGCCAGCTTAATATGTTCTCAATCAAATATATTCCCCAGTAATTTGACTTGCAGGGAAGAGAAAACAAAGCATTAGAAATAAAGGATTTTTCATCACAGGCAATTCCTAATTTCTCCAACATGGAAATCCACTGTCTACAGTAGGCAGTTTGCACTCCTAACTAGTAATGTTGAAAATGTACCTTTCTGCCACATCTCAGTTTTCTCTGACATTTATATGTAGGTGCACAATAGTTTTGAGGTGCTTATCTTCCTTTGTAAAGTGCCTTGAGATCTGCTGATAAATAGTGTTATATAAGTACTACTATGCACTACCTAATGAAAATGTTCCAGCACACTCAAGATTGTGCGCACAAGGTCTTATCTTGTACTAAGCACTCAGATGTGTCTTTTTGTAAATTTAACCCTGTGTGTTCAGCAGAACAACTCACAGAGACATAAAAAAATATTGATCAGGACATGCTAGTTGTTCCCTAACTCTTTTCAAAGAGTGCCATGGAAACTAACTCCCATCTATGCAGTTACCACAGACAGAAAGAAGAGAGCATATTTTAATGTCCTATCCAAAGGACATACGTTAGGCGGATGTCCATTGGCTGGCACTACAGTGAAATACTTAGAACACGATAACCTGAAATGCTGCTAACCAATGTCCAGGGGTCCAATTCTGCCAAATGGCATTTGATCCCAGGCAAATGAGGGAGAAATTTAGAACCTTAAGTTTGAAACTTAAAGCCATAAACTTTTGACTCTTTACCGAGATGAAGCTGCTGACTCAACCACACTGATATCTGAATGGGTGCCCTGTTAGCTAAGGCCCTGATTCAGCAAACTACTTAGGTATGTGTGTAACTTTAAGAGTGAAGATGGATCAATGGATGTTAGGGTGGGCTCCAGGTTTCTCCAGCCCAGTTTTCCCACCTCCCTTTGCAGTTGCTATGCAATATTCCCTGGCCTTGGTAACAGAACTTTTGTGTAACTAATGGTTTGATCAAAGCTTTATAGCTTCTCTTCAACTGATTTGGTGATCACAGATGCTGAACCGAAAGCCACGTCAATGGAAATTGCAGATCGAGAACTAGAGTAGTGAACGGCTGTCAAGGTTCCTCCCCCACTCTGAACTCTAGGGTACAGATGTGGGGACCTGCATGAAAAACCTCCTAAGCTTATCTTTACCAGCTTAGGTCAAAACTTCCCCAAGGTACAAAATATTCCACCCTTTGTTCTTGGATTGGCCGCTACCACCACCAAACTAATACTGGTTACTGGGGAAGAGCTGTTTGGACGCGTCTTTCCCCCCAAAATACTTCCCAAAACCTTGCACCCCACTTTCTGGACAAGGTTTGGTAAAAAGCCTCACCAATTTGCCTAGGTGACTACAGCCCCAGACCCTTGGATCTTAAGAACAATGAACAATCCTCCCAACACAATCCTCCCAATCCTTTTCCTGGGAAATGTTGGATAAAAAGCCTCACCAATTTGCATAGGTGACCACAGACCCAAACCCTTGGATCTGAGAACAATGAAAAAGCATTCAGTTTTCTTACAAGAAGACTTTTAATAAAAAATAGAAGTTAATAGAAATAAAGAAATCCCCCCTGTAAAATCAGGATGGTAGATACCTTACAGGGTAATTAGATTCAAAACACAGAGAACCCCTCTAGGCAAAACCTTAAGTTACAAAAAAGATACACAGATAGAAATAGTTATTCTATTCAGCACAGTTCTTTTCTCGGCCATTTAAAGAAATCATAATCTAACACGTACCTAGCTAGATTACTTACTAAAAGTTCTAAGACTTCATTCCTGGTCTATCCCCGGCCAAGACAGAATATAGACAGACCCACAGACCCTTTGTTTCTCTCCCTCCTCCCAGCTTTTGAAAGTATCTTGTCTCCTCATTGGTCATTTTGGTCAGGTGCCAGCGAGGTTACCTTTAGCTTCTTAACCCTTTACAGGTGAGAGGAGCTTTCCCCTGGCCAGGAGGGATTTCAAAGGGGTTTACCCTTCCCTTTATATTTATGACAACAGTATTACTTTCTTACAGCAACTGCTGGTCAGGGATTTGATGCCTGCTTAATGGATGACAGGAGCTGTTACCACAGGACCCTCCCTGCCTGTGTTGTGGTGGCAGGTGAAAAACTGTCCCCACTATTTTGCTGCAATACAGACAGAAATGGACCCTGACCTCACCCTGAACTTTGAGAGACTTGGAATCTGGATCTGAACTTAATGGCTGGATGTTATCTTTGTACTGGGCTAAACTAAAACCCCATTTCCCAAACAACTCAGTTCTTTGGGATTTAGACCCATACCTAATCACACAATAAAAATTGAACAGTGGGCTGCTGGGTGCCACTGGATTTGGGCACTGCAGCATCTTTACTTCTCTTTTGCTAATTTCCTTATCTCACATGAAAAGCTCTGGAAAGAAGCGATTCACTTCAAAGTAAACAATTCCAACAAGCATGTTTTGCACCTATTACCCTTGTGAACTTACTTCTCAGCCCCTTGAGGGCTGTACTAACCATATTAGCTCAGTTGTATTGTACCAAATGAGCATGTTCTCATTATATGTATTCAGTCTAATGTGACTGATCATATTCCAATTTGTCTAGCATTGCCCTTTGGAGAAAATTTACAACCAATAGCACCGACGCTCTTTACAGAGCATGGTATATGCACTGATTAATTCTTTGATGGCTGCTGAGTCCAATGCCTAAGTGACAGTCCCCTCCAAAGGTAGGGCATACCCATGCACTAGCAATGCCCTGAATCTGAGCAGCAGAGTCTTTTCTCCCCTGATGCCGCTCATCACAAAGCTTGATCCAGTCCGCCTCGCAACGCCTCACTCCATTTACAAGCTGACTCTGCCAACCAGAGCAGCATTGTGCACGCCTTTCCCAATCATTCACAGAGATTCCAAAGGATACTAAATCAGCTTTGCAAGCATCCTGAAATCTATGCAGTAGTCTGCCACTCTTTCTAGATCCTTTGTGCACTTCAGAGTACAATACACTCTTCAAGATCCTGTAATCCAGCGTTCACTTGACATGTCCAAGCCACCTGAGTCTTTTCTTACTAATCAACATTCCCATGAATGACGTACCAGCACGATTTAACACTTCCACATCTTAAATCTGTCTTGCCATCTTAATCGAAGAATTTTATGCAAGCATCTGAGATGAAAACTGTTTAGTCATTTGGTATGTTTGGCGTAAGTCATCCATGTTTCTAAGCCATATAGAACAGTGGATAAAACACATCTCATTAATATGGATTTTCACTTCAGTTGACAATTTGTCATTGTTCCAGGCTCTGTCTTGCAAAAGATCAAAGTTCCTGGCTGCTTTGCCAGTTCTACTAGTAAGCTCAGCGTCAAGATCTACATTGCTGGTAACAGTAGAGTCAAGGTAGCAAAATTGGTCTACAGCATCTAGATGAATACTATCTAAGGTGATATCTGGAACTGGTTCTGAAGAGTCTTGGTGCATGATAGCAGTCTTGGTCAAGCTTATTGCTAGCCTAAAGATTTTGCAGGAATCAGAAAACTTGATAATAAGATATTGTAGGGCATCAACTCTGTGAGCCAGAAGGGCTGCATCATCTGAAAACAAAAGGTCCCTTATGATCATCTCCTTCGTCTTAGTTCTGAACCTTGCAATGCTAAACAAACTCCCATCATGTCTAGTGCTAAGACAGATACCTTCTCGAACATCACGGAACACATGTTGAAGAAGGAATGAGAAGTAAATTTTAAACAATGTAGGAGCCAGTACACAACCCTGCTTCATTCCATTGTTGATGTTAAACAAGTCAAACTCCCAGTTTTCATACATTACAGCTGCCTTCATGCCATCATGTAAGGATTTCACAAAGTTTAACAATATAGGTGGACAACCAAGCTTCTTCAGAACAATGTAAAGCCCTGACCAACTAACCATGTCAAAGACTTTTGTTAAATCTATAAAAGCCATGTACAGTGGAATAAGCTTCTCTCTGCACTTTTTCTGCAGTTGTCTTATAGAGAAGACCATGTGGACCTTCCCAAGTGGAAGCCATGCTGGCTCTCAGGATGGATTCTCTCAGCTAAAGTTTGAAGTCTAGGTAAAAGAATATGGCTTAAGATTTTCCTCACAATCTTAAGAAGAGATACACCTCTGTGGTTATTACCTCTCCAGTTGTTTCCCTTTATATGTTACAATATGCCATCCAGATCTTTCCGTGGAGCTGTCTTTGCTCTTTATCAGCCCAATGGCCTTTCTAATACCCTCATACAACCATCTACTGTCACCTGCGTTAGCGGCCTGTTAGATGTTATCACAGAGACCCAGTCAAAATTCTTGAGCATACCTCCCGGAAACTATTTGAACAACATTACAAGCTTTTCTATGTTGTTGAGTGAATCAGTAGTAGGAGTGGACCTGAAGGTGATCAGGGGAGATCTTTTTCCTCTCAATGAGTGGCAGCAATATCTCTGAATGGTCTATGAACCAGTCAACATTTTTCTTAATACTCTTTCCAAAACTCTTGATTGCCACATTGTACGTACTTGTCTTCAGGACTTCCCATGCATCTGAAGCAGTTTCATTTCTTCCAGCTGCCTTTGCTACTTCTTCATTAAAAAGCCATTTCTTGACCAAATCATTGATTCAGCACAAGTCAATATAAGACTGTACAGCAGTTTTATGACAGTGGATCTTCTTAGCTTGAAATTTCACTTTGCAGCAGACAAGAGTGGTCTATGTCACAGACTGCTTTGGAAGGATCGTGTATGTATGATATCTTTCAAATATGAACGTCTTGTCAGAACCAAGTCCAGCTAGTGCTAATGCTTAGACCTCGGGTGTCTCCACGGTACTCTTTTTTTCTGATGTTACCAGCAAAGAAGATGTTGGTCACTGATAAGCCTTGACTGGCACAGAGCTCGAGAGCTCTCTGACCATTGTCATTCATACATCCAATGCCATGCCTACGTACAGTCCCAGACCAGATCACAGCATTGGACCCAACTCTTGCATTGAAGTCTCCAAGTACTAGGATGGGATAGGTTCCTTCCATTGAATCCTGCCAATCAATTCTTCTAACTGTTGGTAAAAGCTATCCTTCTCCTCACCACTAGCCTGCAGAGTTGGAGCATAAACACTGTTGATGAATCCCTCCTGTAAACTAACTCCAAGTGCCATGATATGTAAGGACGCTGCAATCTGAGCTTCACACGATGACATAAATTCATTTCTCTCCTTACTCCTTCAGGTTTGCCATGCCAATAAATGGCATAGTCCTTTGCCCTTCTAAAGCCTGTACCTGAGAGCCGAGTTTCTGAAAGAGCTGCAATATCAATTCTGAAACATGCAAGTTCATTACTCCACATCGCCGTTTTCCTTAAATCCGAATTCAGGTCAAAGTCATATCCAGGGGTCAAAGTCCAAATATTCCAAAAAGCAATTTTGTTTATAAAAACAGTTGAGCCAGGATGTAAACAATGAGGCAGGGCTTGTTTGATCCACCTTTTCTAGGGCCACCCTCAGATAAAGCAAGCGGGCCATCCCTTAATAGGGCTGCTTGGAAATCCTGGAACCTTCCCTTGGGCCCTAATGCCTCTCTTGGATCTCTGCGACCATCTTGCCAAGACCTTCAGTGCATACACATAGGCAAAGTTACTATCTACAATTTTAAAACTGCCGGGTAGTTGGCTGTACACACCTACACTGAAGTTATAGCTTGAATATCACTGACCAGACCCAAAAGGGTTTCTGACTTGATACCTCTGACCTTTCTCTCACCAGACCTAATGAACGTCCATGGATAGGTGACGGTCCATTTACAGAATTACAGTTACTGGTTCATAGGATTGAGCTAAGACCCTGACAGTTATGTGGGGGAAGTCTCAATGTCATGGCTGTCAAAGAAAAGTCATTACATATATGGATTTCCCTTATACATTAGCTTTGTTTCTCACCATGGGTGGAGTTCAGCAGGGGTGATCGGAGCACAAAAATTCTGTTTTGATGCAACTTTTGAAATTTGTTTTCATTCCATATTTGGAGGGGATTTGACAAGTAGATAGCCAAAACAAATAGAACATCATACAATAAAATTATTTGATTATTTTAATAGCAGGAAACTTACAAGAGAATCTATGGATCCACTGGATTGCCAGATAATAAAGGGCACAATTAAGGAAGATAAGGACACCGCATAGATGCTTCAATAACGTCTTTGCATCAGTTTTCATCACAGACTATTACCCTGGACTTACTCTTTTCAGATAGTAAAGTTGAGGTACTGTCAGATAATGAGGTGCCAAAGAGGAAAAAGCTGGAACAAGCAGATACATTAAAGAGCAGTAAGTCACTAGTAGCGGATGGTATTGCAAATTACAGCCAAGTAAGCCTTACTTTAGTACCAGGTAAATGGGTTCAAATGATAACTAAAGAATTGCAAAATTAAATTAATCTGATATGAGCAAGACTTCAGTAAATGAAAATCATGCCTCTCTAATCTATTAGAATTCTTTGAGCATGCGAACAAAACCATGGAAAAAGGGGAATAGATTGTGATAATTTATTTGCTTTTACAAAAAGTCCTTTAAAAAATTCCCTCAGTCTCTATTTGAGCTAATTTACCACCGGAATTTAGAAACTGGCAAAGAGAAAATAAGAAGCAGGACAGAATAGTGAATTATCAATATGATAAAACAGAAAGGTATCCCAAAGCTCTTTAGGACAAGTGTTTAATACAGTTATGCAAGATCCAGAGACGGGGTGAATAGGGAGGTGGCAAAATTTGCAGATAACACAAAATCATTAATGTAGTCTAGATTGGAGAAGGCTGTGAGGAATATCAGACGTTGTTACAAAGATAGGTGAATGGGCAGCTGGGGGAGGCAGATAAAATTCACTGTTGACATATGCAAGATAATGCAAATTGGAAAGCATAATTTAAAGTACTCATGTACATAACCATTCAGAAAAAAGCCCTGATCATCCACATGGGCAGCTCAATGAAAATCTTTGGTCCGTTTGTTAGACAGGATAATTTTTAGAAAGGTATATAAAACCTCATGCTTCAGCTTAGAAATCAAAACTGAACTGAGGGAATTAGAAAGTAATTTTCTCTCTAGAACAGGTTATTCTATAATTGTCCCCATGCAAAGTTGCACCAATTCAAATCAAATCATTTTAGTAACCAATTTTGTCTGGTGCAAAGTCCCTGGACTGCACACTTAAATTGATTTAAAGATGTCAAATTGATTTAGCTTAATTTGATTCCTTACCAAATAAGAAGTTATGGGCCTGATGCAGGAGTCACTGAATGAAATTCTATGCTCTTTGTTATGCAGGAGGTCAGACTAGATGACCATAATGGTCTCTTCTGGCATTGAAATCTGTGACTCTATTAAGCTGGTATAAGCCATTTTAAAAGGAGTGCTCACATGGGGTGTTGAACCTTTAAATAAACCTATTTAAAAACACATTTAGTTAAATTTGTACAAGTTTGTATGTAGACAAGACTAAAGAATCTTGTGACTCCCTCAGAAGCCCCTGGCGATGTCCACTGTCAGAGACAGGACACTGAATTAGATGGACCTGGGTCTGAGCCAACCTGGCAATTCCTATTTTCCCATGACAAAAACAAATGAATGTTTTTAGTTCAATAAATATTTGTAAATAATGTTCTGTAGCACTCATCCATTCTAATACTAAGTCCAAATAATTTCAAAACAACAACATTGCAGCCATCTCCCAAGTATGAAATCTGGTGATTGCTTTGTCACTACAGAAGTGAATGCCACCATGCTATCTCATCAAAGCACACTCTTTCCTATTTTGGAGCTATTACCCTGTCATAAATATAAAGGGAAGGGTAACAACCTTCCTGTATACAGTACTATAAAATCCCTCCTGGCCAGAGGCACAAAGTCCTTTTACCTGTAAAGGGTTAAGAAGCTCAGGTAACCTGGCTGGCAACTGACCAAAAGGACCAATAAGGGGATAAGATACTTTCAAATCTGGAGGTGGGGGCAGAAAGGCTTTTGTTTTTCTGTTCTGGGTCTGTCTGTTCTGTGTGCTTGCCGGAGACAGATCAAAAGAAGCAGGCACTCCAACTCCATTAGAATTAGTAAGTACTAGCAAGGAAATGCGTTAGCTTATCTTTTTTTTTGGCTTGTGTTTTTCTCTGTGCTGAGAGGGAAGGTGCATTCCTGGTTTGCTTTTTTGTAACTTTAAAGTTTTGCCCAGAGGGAAATCCTCTGTGTTTTGAATCTGAATACCCTGTAAAGTATTTTCCATCCTGATTTTACAGAGATGATTTTTACCTTTTTTTAAAAAATAAAATCCATCTTTTAAGAACCTGTCTGATTTTTCCGATGTTTCAAGACCCAGGGGTTCGGGTCTTTGATCATTTTGTAACCAGTTGGTTAGGATATTATTCTGAAGCCTCCCCAGGAAAGGGGGTGAAAGGGCTTGGGGGGATTTTGGAGGGAAGAGGAACTCCAAGTGGTCCTTTTCCCTGATTCTTGTCTAAATCACTTGGTGGTGGCAGCATACTGTTCAAGGACGAGGTGAAATTTGTGCCTTGGGAAAGTTTTTAACCTAAGCTGGTAAAAATAAGCTTAGGGGGTCTTGCATGCAGGTCCCCACATCTGTACCCTAGAGTTCAGAGTGGGGAGGGAACCCTGACATGGTGGAAAAGGTGGGATTATTTTGAACCAGAGATCATTTTGAACCAAAAGCACAGCAGGATTTTAAAATGACAATTTTTTTCCTTTTGGCTGCTTGGAAGCAGGTTTTTTAGCTGAGAGCAGCTGGAGTTTTTTTCTCTGCCTCAGGGCAGAGGGGTAAAGTTACAGCAGCAAGGAAATTCACAAGCAGGTTTTTTTTTCTTTCTAGCTCTCGGGTAAGATAGGCAAGCAGGAGCTAGGATGGCAAAATGCAATGTCCAACAGAAACTAGAATTAACTAAATTTGAAGCTGAAGAGAAACAAAAAGAACATGACAGACAGACAGCCTTAAAACGCTTGGAGTTGGAGTTGGAGAGGAGAGGAAATAGGCAAAACGCTTGGAGGTGGAGATGGAGGCGAAACACTTCCAGGCGGAGGCGGAGAAGCACTGCTTGGAGGTGGAGAAGCACCACTTGGAGGCAGTGGCGAAATGCTTGGAGGTGGAGTTAGCGCTGAAGCGCTTAAATCTGGAAAGGGCTAAGATAGGTCCACCGGATAACCCTAACAATCCTTCCCCAAAAATCCACAAATGGGAGCGACTATGGCCACAGTATGATGAATCCAGTGATATTGCTGAATATTTCATCACCTTTGAGAGACTGTGCACCCTCCATGCAATTCCTGATGATCACAAGATGACCACATTGATAGCAAAATTGACTGGCAGAGCTCTGGACATATTCAATAAGATGCCCATTGATGATGCTTCAAACTATGGGAAATTTAAGGACTTGGTTTTGAAACAGTTTCAGGTTACACCTGAAACCTACAGAGTAAAATTTAGAGCCCTTAATAGAGGGGCTGGACTAAGTAATGTGGCTTATGTAAACCAGATGAAGGATCTGTTCGATAAATGGGTCAAAGGAAGGGATATAACTAGCTTTGAAGGACTGGGTGATTTAATGATACAGGAGCAGCCCTGACTATGACCAATGATGATGTAAAACAGTGGTTATGGGATAAGAAAATGGACTCAGCAGAAAGTCTTGCTTCTTATGTTGATCAATATGAGCAGTCCCAGACTGCCAGGGAGGCAAGGAAAATTGGAATCCAATGGGTGGGGGTAGCCGAAAGGAACAACCCTGGTCGCAGTTTGGGTGGATACTAGAAGGGACACCCCGAGACCACACCACACCATCAGGGGCAGACCAAGGCCCCACCTGCAATCTAAGGAAAACCCCAGACCCCTTATCGTCCCACTATACCATTCTCCAACAACCCACCTCGCCCCAGTGACCCGTCAGCTGGGCGATGTTTTCAATGTAATGAGCTGGGGCATGTAAAGGCCAACTGCCTCAGGAACCCCAACAGATTACAGTTCATTGCACTGGGGTCACACCAAAGGTCCTCAGGCCCAGATGCCTCCCAGATACCCACAGAGTGAAGGGAAACTGAGTGTGTGTGAGAAGAAGGTTACAACATGGTGGGATACTGGAGCACAAGTGTCAGCTATCCACAGTCCTGAGTGGACCCCAGCTTAATCAACCCAGAGGCAAAAGTGACAATTCAACCCTTCAAGTCCAACTCTTTTGATTTGCCTACAGCCAAGTTGCCTATCCAGTACAAGGGCTGGTCAGGAATGTGGACTTTTGCAGTCTATGATGATTATCCCATTCCCATGCTGCTGGGGGAAGACTTGGCCAACCATGTGAAGCTAGCCAAGAGGGTGGGAATGGTCACCCACAGCCAGGCTAAGCAAGCTTTCACACCTGGCCCTGTCTGTGTTACCAGAGACCCAGATGGAGGTAGTGGAACCGGATGCCCTGCCAACAACTGCAACAGCCGTAGTGGATCCAGTCCCAAAGACCCAGCCAAAGCCAGTCCCAGAACCGGAAGTGGTGAAGCAACCAGCACCAGAACCATTGCCAGCACTGAGTCCAGCGCTTGCAACCCTGTCCACAGCTCCAACACCAGAGGGCACCACCGAGCCTCCACTGGCAGCAGCAGATATCCCTACACAAGAGGCTCAGCCACAGCCTGAAATACCCCATAGTGCACCAGCAGAGAGTGGTTCACAGTCAACGAAAACAGCCCCATCACCTGCATCGCTTCCAGAGGGACCAAGCCCAGGTCCACAATCCAATGAGGAAATTATATTTCCAGCATCAAGGGAACAGTTCCAGGACGAACAGGAAGCAGATGAAAGCCTCCAGAGAGCTTGAACGGCGGCGGCATGGAGCAACCCACCACCTCTCAGCTCTTCTGATCGATCCAGGTTTGTTGTAGAAAGAGGACTTTTATACAAGGAAACTCTTTCTGGTGGACACCAGGAAGACTGGCATCCTCAAAGACAGTTGGCAGTTCCAACTTAGTAATGGGTAAAGCTCTTGAGCTTAGCCCACGATCATCCTAGTGGCCATGCTGGGGTGAACAGAACCAAAGAACATTTGGGGAAGTCCTTCCATGGGCAGAGAATGGGCAAGGATGTTTCTGCCTATGTCTGGTCTTGTGAGGTATGCCAAAGAGTGGGAAAACCCCAAGACCAGGTCAAAGCCCCTCTCCAGCCACTCTCCATCATTGAGGTTCCATTTCAGCAAGTAGCTGTGGATATTCTGGGTCCTTTTCCGAAAAAGACACCCAGAGGAAAGCAGTACATACTGACTTTCATGGATTTTGCCACCCGATGGCCAGAAGCAGTAGCTCTAAGCAACACCAGAGCTAAAAGTGTGCGTGAGGCATTAACAGACATTTTTGCCAGGGTACATTGTCTCTCCAACATCCTTACAGATTCGGGAACTAATTTCCTGGCAGGAACCATGGAAAGCTCATAGGGTGAATCACTTGGTTGCCACCCCTTACCACCATCAAACAAATGGCCTGGTGCAGAAGTTTAATGGAACTTTGGGGGCCATGATATGTAAATTCGTAAATGAGCACTCCAACGATTGGAACCTAGTGTTGCAACAGTTGCTCTTTGATGTACCACATCCCAGTTTAGGGTTTTCACCATTTGAACTTGTGTATGGCCGCAAGGTTAAGGGGCCACTACAGTTGGTAAAGCAGCAATGGGAGGGTTTTACGCCCTCTCCAGGAACTAATTTCTGGACTTTGTAAGCCACCTACAAAACACCCTCCAAGAGTCTTTAGCCCTTGCTAGAGACAACCTAAAAGATGCTCAGGAAGAGCAAAAAGCCTGGTATGATAAACATGCCAGAGAACGTTCCTTCAAAGTAGGGGACCAGGTCATGGTCTTGAAGGCACTCCAGGCCCATAAGATGGAAGCGTCGTGGGAAGGGCCATTCATGGTCCAAGAGCACCTGGGAGCAGTTAACTGTCTCATAGCATTCCCCACCTCAACTCTAAAGCCTAAGGTGTACCATATTAATTCTCGAAAGCCCTTTTATTCCAGAGAATTAAAAGTTTGTCAGTTTACAGTCCAGGGAGGAGATGACGCTGAGTGGCCTGAAGGTGTCTACTATGAAGGAAAAAGTGACAGTGGCGTGGAAGAGGTGAACCTCTCCATGATGGTTGGACGTATACAATGACAGCAGATCAAGGAGCTGTGCGCCAGCTTCGTGCTGATGTTCACAGCCACCCCAGGACAGACCCAGAAAAGAAAAACGAAAGGTTCAAGGAACGTCACCTTTTCAAGTTGCCTGTCAGACGACTCAGAGCAACTACTGTAGAATCTTCAGAAACAAATCATTTTAAGAGATGGGCTGAAACTGCAATATTCAGATCCTGATTTTGGAGGCCCGTAAATGTGGAAAAGTTCTGAGCAGGGTTTTAGTTTGCATCTCCGAACATTTTTCACTCCCTGTTAGAGACCATTAAGATCTTCCAAATGGTAGCTGAATAATCTAGTGTGGGGATCTGTCTGGATAAAAGTTGCTATATGAGTCTAATGTATTATTATTTATTACACCTTATCTTTAGTTCACAATGGGCAGGAACGCTCTGGCCTCTTGTTACCTGAGTGAGTTGTTACCACTTTCTAATCAGTTGGCTACAGTTGCTGCCAACTCTTTTGTAAAACCCAGCTCTCCCAGGTTATATTACAGACAACAGATAAATCAACATCTTTTAATTTTACCTGGAATGCCTTTCAGTTAGGTTTAGCAGATTAGCAAAATGATGTTAACTTTTGTGTACTTTTAAAATGCTATCCAAATAGTATTGCACCTAGTATATAGTGCTGTAGCTAAATGTAAGCAGGGGAATAGTCCCGCTATTGTGGGGAACTTTCCTGGCTTCTGCACTACCCCAGTGAAGTGGGCTAGCGAAAGGATCTGAGTCCTCGCTCCCACTTCCTTTACCCAGTGGCCTCCCTGCCCTTGAGGACTCCCCTTCCACTCTCCTGTCTGGCAGAGTCCTCGTAACCCCAGCAAGGCTGGGCCCAGGATTTCTGGGGGGCTCGACCCCCAACCCTGCTGCGGTCACCTAGGACAGGGACTAAGGTGTTCCCACTCCAGGGTACTCTCTCTGCACTGGGCACTTCTCTGACCCACTGATTATTTCATACAAATTGAAGCAAATGCAAGTTATTTTAAAATTAATTGTTGATTAAAAGAATAAGGGGAAATGGGAAAGGTTAAAGGAAACACATCACCCCGCTCTGTGGCAGGGAACATCACAAACAGTGTCTCTGGAATGTCCGGGCAGTTCACAGTCTGGTCCTTGTAAGTCCCAGGCCTCCTGCTCAGGCCCTGGCTGTGCTGCAGGGATGCTGTGGGTTGGACACTCGCTCTGGTGGTGGCCACAGGCTCTAGGTGGCAGGGCTCTTATTCCCAGCATTGCCCCTGCACTGTCGGGGTTACCAATCCCCCTTCGAGGCTGGCCTGCAGAGCCTCCTGGCTGAGGCGTCTCCCTGTGCTGGGCCCACTGCCCAGGGTCCCCCCTCGCTCTCCCCAGCTGCTCACAACACCCGGCTCCCGACTACTCCAGCCCCATCTCCAGCTCCACTCTGTCTTAGCTCCAGCTTCACCCTGCCTCAGCACGGCTGCTGCTCTGCCTCCAGCTCCCTGGGCTGCTTCTCTGGCCCCTCTGGCTCTGGTTGCTGCAGCTCTGCTCCCGGGGCCAGTCTGCTCTCTCTGGGCTGTGCCTCTGGCTTTGGGGCTGCAGCTCTGCTCCCAGGGCCAGTCTGCTCTCTCTGGGCTGTGCCTCTGGCTTTGGGGCTGCAGCTCTGCTCCCAGGGCCAGTCTGCTCTCTCTGGGCTGTGCCTCTGGCTTTGGGGCTGCAGCTCTGCTCCCAGGGCCAGTCTGCTCTCTCTGGGCTGCGCCTCTGGCTTTGGGGCTGCAGCTCTGCTCCCAGGGCCAGTCTGCTCTCTCTGGGCTGCGCCTCTGGCTTTGGGGCTGCAGCTCTGCTCCCAGGGCCAGTCTGCTCTCTCTGGGCTGTGCCTCTGGCTTTGGGGCTGCAGCTCTGCTCCCAGGGCCAGTCTGCTCTCTCTGGGCTGCGCCTCTGGCTTTGGGGCTGCAGCTCTGCTCCCAGACAGGGTCTGCTCTCTCTGGGCTGTGCCTCTGGCTTTGGGGCTGCAGCTCTGCTCCCAGGGCCAGTCTGCTCTCTCTGGGCTGCGCCTCTGGCTCTGGTTGCTGCAGCTCTGCTGCCAGGGCCAGTCTGCTCTCTCTGGGCTGCGCCTCTGGCTTTGGGGCTGCAGCTCTGCTCCCAGACAGGGTCTGCTCTCTCTGGATTGGCCCAGCTCTGCTCCCCAACTCAGCTTGTGCCCCTGCTTTCTCCTCAGCTCGGCCCCACTCTGTCTGACTGAGGCAATTCCAGCTCACAGAGGACGGGACCTCCCTGATTAGCCTGCCCGCCCTGTCATTCAGGCTGAAGTGGAGCATTGGCCTCTCCCCATTGTTCCTGGGGGCTGTCGGATGGTCAGTCACTACTAGAATGTTTCCAGCATTCCTCTTGTCTACCTCTACAGACAAGAAATCAATGCATACCAACTCCAAAGGTTTGTTGCTGGTGATGTTCTTGAGATATGCAGCCCTCGTGGGTAGAGTTTTCCTTTGAACACATCGAGCACAAGTCTCACATTTCCTGCGAACATCTTCAGCCATTCGGGGCCAATAGAGCCTACTACGAATAAGTTCCAGGGTCCTCTCCATCCCTAAATGCCCAAAGTCATCATGCAGGGCCCTCATGGCCAGGGCTCTGTACTTTTTTGGCAGTACTAGTTGTGCTCGTTGTTTTTGTAAAGGGTCAGTGGTCATTCGGTGTAGCACTCCCTGAATCAGTTTTAGTTTGGTCCATTCTCTCAATAGTAGTTTACCCTCCGGGTTAGGTGGGACAACCGCAGCTGGGCTTCGCCCCTCCCTTTTGGCAAGTAGTGTATCACGAATGTCAATATCTTGCCGCTGGGCTTCTTGCCAGCCAGCCGCATTGAGCATGGGCAAAGGAGATTGGTCTAATGCAATATAATTCACCGAAGCAGAAGGCATGCATTCAGGGGGCAGGCCCAAAGCTTCTGCAACACATCCCTGAAAGCCTTCACGGGCCTCTGGCTCTCGGCGACTCACACTGCAAATAGCTCTCACTCCATCTGTGGGTATCACAGCAACTTCTGGAGCCTGCGGACGCCTGGACAATGCATCTGCATCTACATTGCTTCTCCCTGATCGGTACTGAATGCTGAACTCATAGCTAGCCAAGGCGGCCACCCATCTCTGCCCTGTAGCATCCAGCTTAGCACTTGTTAACACACAAGTCAGTGGATTGTTGTCTGTCCACACCTGGAACTGAGCACCATACAAGTAGTCTCGAAATTTCTCAGTGATGGCCCATTTCAAGGCCAAAAATTCCAGCTTGTGGGTGGGATAGCGAGTTTCACTATCAGACAATCCTTGGCTGGCAAAGGCTACAGGTTTACATTTGCCTTCCACTTCCTGGTACAGGACTGCTCCCAGACCCTCCAAACTGGCATCAGTATGCAGGATAAATGGTTTGCTTGGGTCAGCAAAAACTAGGACTGGAGCATGAGTTAGGCAAGTAATGATTTCTCGAAAAGCCCTTTCACATCTCTCATCCCACCGTGGCCCAAATGGTGCAAAGGGGCCATTGTGTCTCTGCACAGGAGGCTTTGGGGACCTCCCCTTATTCTTGGACTTAGATTTGTTCTTGCTGGACTGATGTCCCCTGGTAAGATCATTCAGAGGCTTTACAATCGTAGCATAGTTTTTCACAAATCTGCGGTAGTAGCCACTAAATCCAAGGAAGGTCTTGAGTTCTCTGTAGTTACTTGGACGTGGCCATGTAGTGAGTGCTTCTATTTTATCAGGATCAGTACTCACACCTTCTTGGGACACAATGTGACCCACATACTTCACTGAGGTTCTGCAGAACTGGCATTTGTCAATTGAAAGCTTCAGACCATAATCCTCCAACCTATCAAGCACTTTAAGAAGTCTTTCTTCATGCTCCTCTAAGGTTCTTCCAAACACAATCAGGTCATCCAAATAAACTAACACTTGCAGTAAATTCATGTCTCCCACAACTTTCTCCATGAGACGTTGAAAGGTGGCAGGTGCTCCAGAAATCCTTTGGGGCATGCGTTCGAACTGATAAAACCCTAATGGGCAGATGAAGGCTGTCTTCTCCTTATCTTCTTCTCCCAGAGGGATCTGGTAGTATCCACTTCGAAGATCCAACACAGAGAACCACTGGCTTCCCAGCAAACAGTCTAAGTCGTCTTGCACTCGAGGCATAGTGTACTGGTCGACCACAGTACGGCTGTTTAGGGTGCGGTAGTCAATACACACCCGGATTTTCCCATTCTTTTTGCGGACTACCACAATGGGTGAGGCGTATGGGCTGCGGGACTCTGTAATGATGCCATTCGCAGCCAGCTCCTGAAGATGATGTCGCACATCTTCCATCTCAGAGAGAGCAATCTTCCTAGATCTCTCCCTGAAAGGTCGAGAGTCATGTAGTCTGATATTGTGCTCTACTCCTTTTGCACATCCCACATCCCACTCATGCAGTGAGAACACCTTGGATCTTTCACAAAGTTTCTTCCTCAGGTGATCTTTCCAGTCCTCGGACACTGGTGAATCTCCAAAGTCAAACTTTGCTGGGTCTATTGTCGGAACTTGAGTTTCACACTGGGGTTTTACAATCGACTCAGGCTCAAAGAGGTCTGCTATCTTTTGTCCTTGCTTCACAAAAATATCACGACTCGTTTAATTAGCAATCAGTATAGTCACCCTTTCCTGGGCTTCAGCAGGTAGGGTTATGACTCCACTGGGGACCAGCACTCCTTCAGGGAGCTCTCCTCTCATCGGCTGCTCTATCATTGCTAACGTCCCTTTACTGCCTTTCAGACAGGTACTCATGACAAGCACTTCTTGCTCCGTCCTTGCAGGCACTACTAAGGGGGTTGTGCCCGCGTACTTCAGTGCCCCAAGCGGTAGCTCAGATGTGTCCCTTTTAGCGCTCTCAATTTTCCTATAGGCTTCAGCACAAAGCGTATGGATCATCAGGGTATTCAGGTACTGGTCCCCAGCCCGCCTTCTGCAGTAATCCGCGAGTACCTTGAAGAGACTGGAGTTGGTCCCTATCAGCACAGACACATCAGAAGTCCCTTTAGGGTCAGGGCATATTAAGGCAGCTGTGTCTACCTCTTCTCTTACCCCAGCAACCTCCTCTGGGAATTCCAGGTGCACTATGACATACCCTTGGTAGGGGTATTCATCCATGCTGTGGCCACACAGGCCAAGGCCAGTCAGTGGCTGTATAGGCAGGTGCCTAAGCATCTGTTGGTAGAATGACTGAAATATAATAGTCACTTGAGATCCAGTATCAAGCACTGCTTTACACTCCACCCCTTCGATCCTCACCATGACCTCTGCTCGAGGCCCTATCAGTCCTGCAGGGATCCCAGCTGGACAGTCTTTTCTGGGGGAATCTTCAAATCCTGCAGACCTGGGGGGTCCCCGTCCCCAGACCCTCTGGCAGCTACCGGATCTCTCCCAACTGATCCTCAGCTTTCCATACACTAAGGAGGGGTTTTCTTCATTACGGCACTTGGCAGCACTGTGTCCATCCTGACCACATCGGTAGAAGAAGAATTGACCTTTCCCCCTTCGCCTGGGGGGGATGGTGGCTCTAAGTGCGGGCTTCTCAATCGCCACAGTTTGAGGCTTCTTATTCCTGGAAGTCTTAACTCGGTCAATGGTACTTTGCAGCTCAGCTATCCATTCCGTCAGGACCTGCATTTGTTGGACAAGTTCCTCTCTGGTGCTCACCATCAGTACACTGGCCGTTTGCAGTGGTGTTGTGCTGGCTGGCTCCGATGTTTGGGCTTCCCAAAACTCACTGGCAGCCTGCCTTTCTTCCTCCTCTCGGACCTCTTTTATCAGCTGGGAGTAACTTGGGGGATGTTCCCGTCGTTCTCTTAGCTGGAGATGAAGTAGAATCGGGTTCTGATACTGAGTTCCTCTTACAATTTGAGCCACTCTGGTCTGATCCATCTGCTCAGCAGTCACTGCTCCCCTCATGACAGCTCTCTGAAGCAGTCTCTCCAGTCTCTGTATGTAGGCTGAAGCCTTCTCGCCCTTTTGTTGTCGGGAATTAAGGAACTTACAGTAGCTGGCTTCAGGGCCCTCTACGCTCCCAAAGGTGTGTTCAAGGGCCTCTAGGCAGTCCTTCACACTGACCCCAGGGTCAATGAGCTTCAGGGTGCGAATCACATCTAATGCTGGGCCGCCAAGGCTCTCTATAAGGCATCTTCGCTTTTCTGCATCTGGTACGGCCCACTCTTGCAGCATTTCAGTGGTATGCTCTAACCAGGGTTCAAACTCCTCCTCCCCAGCAAATAATCTTAACTTACGACAAGAGTCTGACTCAGCATGGGGCAGCACAACCTTTTCCAATATTTGCCCCAGAGCTTTTGTCCAATCATCAGCCGAGGCTGCAGCCTCTGAGCTAGAAGCTGCTGAGCCAGGGCCCAACAAACCTGACATATTAGCCATTATACAAACAGTAATTTCCTCAAAATATAAGCACAAACAAAAAAAATATAAATTGTTTCCCAATGTAGTGGATCACTCAACAGGTGCTTGCGAGGGGTACTGACCCAGGCGATCCTGGACGAGCCCCCAAAAATGTAACCCTTCTGCCCGTCAGAGTTGGCAGCAACAAGGGCCGGGTTCAATATCTAGGGGTTCCATTCCAATAACACAATGCAAACCGGCTCGAGCCCCCACCCAGTGACCTGGGACAAATATATACCACCCCCGCTGGGCGCCTCCAAGAGGCAATACTTCTCCTCTCGCAAGCACATAGTCTGAGTGTAGCAAAAGTCTTTTAATAACAGAGAGAAACAATGCGGCATTATGTTGGGGAAACACCACCAACAGGATTCATAACACAACCCATGAGCAAAAAAAACCCACCCCAGGCAAATTGGGGCATGCCCTTTTCCCTTTGGTTCTTGAGTCCAGCAACCCCAAATCACCCAAAGTCCCAAAAGTCCAATGCCCCAAAAGTCTCTGTCCCTGGTCAGGGCAGCCCCAGAGTTCGAAAGTTTATCTGCAGAGCTTTACCTCTCAACCTGGGTGGAAATGGGACAGGGGTAAGAGGCACTTTACGTGATCTGAAGCTGACCGCCCCATAGCGGCGCTCCACTCCGCCAGCCGCCCCACAAACTCCTTCGCTCAGCTGCGCTCCGCTCCGCCAGCCGCCCCACGAACTCCTTCACTCAGCTCCACGGCCCACAAGCAGCTCCTGCCATCCACACACTGCGCCGCGTCGAACTGCTTCACCAGCCTTCCTGCAAACTGCTCCACAATATATCTTCAGGCTCCCCCACTACTTAACACAACACTCAGTGATTTCAGCTCTTAGGTGAATTCAGCTTATAATAGGGGAGCCCCAGTGCTGGTGCACTGTCAGCCCAAAGTGAGCTCAGCAGCCTATAACTAGACTTCTAATGAAATCAAAATTAGCTCTGATATTCTACAGTGGAGAGAGGAGGAAGTGCAATTAGCATGTAAGGCCCTCACCAAGGGGCCCATGCCACCAAGTATTAATACTTGTCCCCAGCCTCTCTCCATTCACACAGTTTTGGAACCCATGACCCTTGCCTAGCGAGTGCTACTTAGTTGATGGTGAATCCCTCCATCATAACAAAAGGCCACGTGCAGTTCCAAGCACAGTTCCCATAATCAGGGTAATAACAATTTATTCTTCCTGCCCCAATAACAGAGACACTGGGGATCCCACAGCAGCCAAAGTGACCATTTGGGCAGCTATGGTCTCATTCTAGGCGTGGTGGGTGTGCCTATGCAAATGAGATCAGCCCCTGAAGTTCTTTTCCACAACTTGCCACACCTCACCACCAGATGTCAGGGTGGAGCTCATCCTGACACTGCTTACATTTGGCTAAGGGCAGGAATGGGAACAGGGACACAGGTGTAAGGCTCTGTGGTGTCAGAGCTGGGAAGGAGGATACTAAGGAAGGAAACTGGAATCATGCTTGCTGGAAGTTCACCCCAATAAACATCAAATTGTTTGCACCTTTGGACTTCGGGTATTGTTGCTCTCTGTTCATGCGAGGAGGACCAGGGAAGTAAGTGAGTGAAGGAATAAGCCCCCTAACAAGGACCCCTGCACCTAACTGCCCCCCGCTGCCCTATCCAACCCCCCCTCCTCCTTGACTGCTCCCCCGGGACCCCTGCTCCCATTCAATCCCCCTGTTCCCTGCCCTCTGACCACCCTGACCCCCTATTAGATCCACTTTTTTTGTTTCTTCTTTCAGGAAAGTATATTTTCATCCCAAGTAGCCCAGAGGAAGAAACTTACATCTGAGTTACTGAAATCAGGTTTTTGTTTTGCTAGGTACTGCAGTTAGAAGACTTCACGCTGCCCCATCAGTTTTAGAGTTGTCTGGAATGGTAATGGGCAACTTTTGTACATTTTGATGATGTACAGAACCTCTAGCCTCTAAGGTCTAAAAGTTTGCCTGCAATTATTTGTGCCCTCATTTTAGGTCACAAATATCTAAGTATCTGATTTGCAGACAGCATTGTGTCCATAGATGTCCATGTGACATTACTGGACCCCCAAATAATTGATGGTATAAAATTACATCCATAATTGGTTTGTGGCAACAAAAATGTAAATATCTGGTCACAATTTGATCCCTGGTCTGCTTCTGGGGCAACACTACTATACTTCTTATTCAGGGCCTGTGTTAATGCAATGATCTAGTCCAACAGTTTTTTAATCACTTAAACATGATGACATTCCTATTCCCATCCAATTTAACATCATTGAGCGGAATGTGATTGATTGTCATTCTATTTATCTCATACATAGCCCTTATCAGTGTATTGTTCAAGTGTCTCCAAAGTAATTCAAAGAAAAAAAAAACCCAAGAAACAAGCCTAAAAAAAAAAAACCCAAGAAAAAGAAAAAGAAAAAAACACACCACCCCTTAGTTGGCTATAGGAGAAAAGTTGAAGAGATAGCTGTTATTTGTTTTATTTCCTGAGCTTGGGTGAGGGATTAAGTGTATGTGTGTTAAGAGCTTGTGAGGGAAAGTTAAGTCAAAGCTAAATCCCCATTGCTGGTTTCTAGGCGTCTTGAAATTGAGAAGATTTGTTTTTTATTTGACACTATGTTCAATTAATTGGTGTCTTTTATAAAAATAAAGAGCCCTGTGCTTTGGATAGCATCCCCACCATCGCTTCATTTTATGTTTAAATTCCCTGTACTGGAAGACTGATGTTCCAGATTTCGCTACATTATCATATGGCGTTAAAAAAAAATCGATGGCTGCCTAAGATATCCTCGTTGTCATGACGCTGACACTTTCCTGGTCACTTGGAACTTCACAGCAAGGGGGCAGTAAAACTCTGATGCTTGTGTTTCAGAAAGGTAGACGTCTTCTACTTGAGCTACAGGAAAGTGTCCATGAGTGGCTGGCAGCATAAGGCCCATGGCATGGTTTGATTCCTCTAGTATATGGCAATGATGCACTCTGCAATATGATGCAGCCTGCTGAGAGATAGTAATTTAAGAAAATATATAAAGTTTCTTCCTACAGCTTTGACAAAGCAGTTGTAGCTAAGCTTAAATATGTGGGCTCACAGATCATGAGTACAGTATTATCATAACATAGTGATGCTGAAACCTCAAACGCCTTGCTGCAAAACATACTGCAAACACAGGCCCAGTAGAAACGCAACTCACATCTCAGGGGAAATCCATACCACTGACACCCCTGAGGAAACGCTCCAAAGCTTGTCAGCCTCCAGGCAAAGGTGGTGATGGGGACTCCGCTATCACAAGTTGTGAATGACGGAGCATAAGCAAACAGGTGCTTTTCCAAGCTCACAATACTCAAGAGGGGCAGAATGGTTTTTTTGGGGTAATACCCTGAACTGGGACTCAAGAGATCTGGCTTTTTGGGGTAATACCCTGAACTGGAACTCAAGAGATTCACTCTTGGTGAATTCGTCTATGGTGCAGCTGGGCATGAGCCTCGCAGCCCAGGTAAACAGACTCGTGCTAGTGTGCTAAAAACAGCTGTGTGGAGGTGGTGGCTCTGCCTGAGACTCAGGCTGGCTACCCAAGCTCAAGCCCACCCAACTCCCTAGACTTGGGCTCAGATGGTGGAGCCACAACAGCCACACAACTATTTTTAGTGTGCTTGCACGAGTCTGTCTACCTGGGTTTGGAGGTTCACTGCCAGCTGCAGTGTAGATGTACCCTGTGTCAGCTCAGGTAAGTCACAATCACTCTGTGTCAAAATTCCCCATCTTCAAAATGGGGATAAGACGTCACCATCTCTCCCACCCTTTGTCTTGTCTATTTAGAGTGCCAAATTTGGGGGCAGGTGTCCTTTATGTGTATGTGAATGACACAGTAATTTGGATTGTTGAGTAATGAGTTTACCCAGACTGCTTGTATTATTATTGTATATGCCTTGCACAAAGGGGTCTGATCTCACTTGGGACCCCTGGGCTCTGCTAGAATACACATAATAAAAATCATTTCATAAGCAGAATGGGTAAGCAGTAGGGACTATTAGAACTGATTTCCTCATCAAACCAAGTTAACTTGTAATTCTCCACCTTACAGGTTCAATATAGCTAATGAAAATCAAGCTTTATTCATTTCTGCCTTCTATAGCTACAATAGCTGTCATAAATATAAAGGGAAGGGTAAACCCCTTTGAAATCCTTCCTGGCCAGGGGAAAGCTCCTCTGACCTGTAAAGGGTTAAGAAGCTAAAGGTAACCTCGCTGGCACCTGACCAAAATGACCAATGAGGAGACAAGATACTTTCAAAAGCTGGGAGGAGGGAGAGAAACAAAGGGTCTGTGTGTCTGTCTATATGCTGGTTTCTGCCGGGGATAGACCAGGAATGGAGTCTTAGAACTTTTAGTAAGTAATCTAGCTAGGTATGTGTTAGATTATGATTTCTTTAAATGGCTGAGAAAAGAATTGTGCTGAATAGAATAACTATTTCTGTCTGTGTATCTTTTTAGTAACTTAAGGTTTTGCCTAGAGGGGTTCTCTATGTTTTTGAATCTAATTACCCTGTAAGATATCTACCATCCTGATTTTACAGGGGGGATTTTTTTATTTCTATTTACTTCTATTTTTATTAAAAGTCTTCTTGTAAGAAAACTGAATGCTTTTTCATTGTTCTCAGATCCAAGGGTTTGGGTCTGTGGTCACCTATGCAAATTGGTGAGGCTTTTTATCCAACATTTCCCAGGAAAGGGGGGGTGCAAGTGTTGGGAGGATTGTTCATTGTTCTTAAGATCCAAGGGTCTGGGTCTGTAGTCACCTAGGCAAATTGGTGAGGCTTTTTACCAAACCTTGTCCAGGAAGTGGGGTGCAAGGTTTTGGGAAGTATTTTGGGGGGAAAGACGCATCCAAACAGCTCTTCCCCAGTAACCAGTATTAGTTTGGTGGTGGTAGCGGCCAGTCCAAGGACAACGGGTGGAATATTTTGTACCTTGGGGAAGTTTTGACCTAAGCTGGTAAAGATAAGCTTAGGAGGTTTTTCATGCAGGTCCCCACATCTGTACCCTAGAGTTCAGAGTGGGGGAGGAAACTTGACATGGTGGCATAGTGGTGGGATTAACCTGAAATCATTTTGAGATCGAGTTGAGATTTTTTGAACTAGAAATACAGATTTTAAAAAGGAAATTTTTTTTTTCCTTTGGAAAGGAAGTCCAGAAAGCAGCTGAAACTGAAAGCAGCTTGTTTTTTCTCTGCTTTGTGGCCAAGCAGAGACAAAAGGGGATTATCTTTGTGAATTGCAGGTTTTCTTTGCCTGGAGGCAGGGTACTTAACTCCTGCAGGGAAATTCACAGTCTTCCAACCCAGAGGTTTGGTTTTTTTTTCTCTCTCTTCTTCCTAAAAGTAAATAGGGGGTGTGTGTTCTACCCCTTTGCTTTTTCTTTGGGCTGGGTAAGCAGGTTTCCAAGTAGTTGGAGGTTTTTTGCTTTAATTTGGGCCCAGAGCAGAGACAAGGGAATTGTCTTTTTCTGTAGACTGACAATCACTATCAGAGAATAGGTATTCTATTCCAGCACAGCAAAATTTTACAGCCAAGTTTTGTTTGTTTATTTCTAAACCTCGGGTGTAAAGTTAGTTAAAAACAGAGAGGTTAGAATGACAAAATCCGCGGCTCGACTACAGCTCGAATTAGCCAAATTTCAGGCTGAGGAAAAACAAAGGGAACATGAAAGACAGATGGAACTCATGCGGCTGAAGAAGGAACAAGAAAGGGAGGCAGCGAGAGAAGCAGAACAACACCAAGCGGCTGCTCACAGGAGAGCTATGGAAGCAAGGGACAAAGAACTGGAGGAGAAGGAAAAAGAGAGGAAGTATGTGGAGGAGATGGAGAAGATAAAGGCTCAGCAGAATATCCCAACAAACCCTAGTAATCCTTCTCCAAGTACCACTTCCCATCCCAGAAAGTTCCCCACCTACAAGGCAGGCGATGATACTGAGGCCTTCCTAGAAAACTTCGAAAGGGCCTGCCTTGGGTACAACATCTCTACTGACCAATACATGGTAGAGCTGAGGCCGCAGCTCAGTGGACCCTTAGCTGAGGTGGCAGCTGAAATGCCTAAAGAACACATGAACAAGTATGAACTGTTTAAATCCAAGGCGAGAGTCAGAATGGGGATAACACCCGAGCAGTCTCGTCGGAGGTTCCGAGCCCTAAGGTGGAAACCAGACATGTCATTTACCCGACATGCCTACCACATTGTGAAACATTGGGATGCCTGGATATCAGGAGCAAGTGTTGACTCTCCAGTAAATTTGCCCTTCCTAATGCAAATGGAACAATTCTTAGAGGGTGTTCCTGAGGAAATAGAAAGATACATCCTAGATGGGAAACCCAAAACTGTAATCGAGGCAGGAGAGATTGGAGCCAGATGGGTGGAGGTGGCAGAGAGGAAGAAAACTGGTCGCAGTTGGAGCGGAGACCAGAAGGGACCACCCCAGATCACACCTTATTACCGGGGGCCGCCCAAGGCCCCACCTACCTCCCAAAGAACCCTCCAGACCCCTTATCATCCCACCACCCCATTCTCCAGCAACCCATCTCGCCCCAGTGACCCGTCAGCTGGACGATGTTTTAAATGTAACGAGCTGGGGCATGTAAAGGCCAACTGCCCCAAGAACCCCAACAGATTACAGTTCATTGCACCGGAATCACCCCAGAGGTCTGCAGGCCCAGATACCTCCCAGATACCCTTGGAGCGGAGGGAAACTGTGAGTGTGGGCGGGAAGAAGGTCACCGCGTGGAGGGACACCGGAGCACAAGTGTCAGCTATCCATGCTTCCTTAGTGGACCCCAATTTAATCAACCCAGAGATCCAA
Source organism: Lepidochelys olivacea (assembly GCF_965140295.1). Lineage (NCBI taxonomy): Eukaryota > Metazoa > Chordata > Testudines > Cheloniidae > Lepidochelys > Lepidochelys olivacea. Next base: position 29,738,350 of record NC_140415.1, read on the forward strand.
GTGACGATTCAACCCTTCAAGTCCAACTCTTTCAATTTGCCTACAGCCAAGTTGCCTGTCCAGTGCAAGGGCTGGTCAGGAATGTGGACTTTTGCAGTCTATGATGATTATCCCATCCCCATGCTGTTGGGGGAAGACTTGGCCAATCATGTGAAGCAGGCCAAGAGGGTGGGAACGGTCACCCGCAGCCAGGCTAAACAAGCCGTGAGGCCTAGCTCTGTTCCGGAAACTTCTATCAGGACCCGGTCAGAGGTGATGGACCCAGACCCCAGGCCAATGTCTGCAACAGCAGTAGTGGATCCAGTTCCAGAGACCCAGACGGAACCAGTCCCAGAACCGGAACCTGCCGAACAACCAACACCAGACCCAGTGTCAGCACTGAATCCAATACTTGCAACCTCAACACCAGAGGGCCCCACCGACCCTGAACTGGCAGCAGCCGATAACCCGACCCAAGAGGCTCAGCCGGAGCCTGAATCCCAACATAGTGCATCAGCAGAAAGCGGTTCACAGTCAACAGAAACAGCTCCATCCCCTATATCGCTTCCAGAGGGACCAAGCCCAGGTCCACAATCCAATGAGGAACTGATGTCTCCAGCATCAAGGGAACAGTTCCAGACCGAACAGGAAGCAGATGAAAGCCTCCAGAGAGCTTGGACGGCGGCACGGAGCAACCCACCGCCTCTCAGCTCTTCTAATCGATCCAGGTTTGTTGTAGAAAGAGGACTTTTATACAAGGAAACTTTTTTTCTGGGGGACACCAGGAAGACTGGCATCCTCAGAGACAGTTGGTAGTTCCAACTAAATACCGGGCCAAGCTCTTGAGCTTAGCCCATGATCACCCTAGTGGCCATGCTGGGGTGAACAGGACCAAAGACCGTTTGGGGGGTCATTCCACTGGGAGGGAATGGGCAAGGATGTTTCTACCTATGTCCAGTCTTGTGAGGTGTGCCAAAGAGTGGGAAAACCCCAAGACCAGGTCAAAGTCCCTCTCCAGCCGCTCCCCATCATTGAAGTTCCATTTCAGCGAGTAGCTGTGGATATTCTGGGTCCTTTTCCGAAAAAGACACCCAGAGGAAAGCAGTACATACTGACTTTCATGGATTTTGCCACCCGATGGCCGGAAGCAGTAGCTCTAAGCAACACCAGGGCTAAAAGTGTGTGCCAGGCACTAGCAGACATTTTTGCCAGGGTAGGTTGGCCCTCCGACATCCTCACAGATGCAGGGACTAATTTCCTGGCAGGAACTATGAAAAACCTTTGGGAAGCTCATGGGGTAAATCACTTGGTTGCCACTCCTTACCACCATCAAACAAATGGCATGGTGGAGAAGTTTAATGGAACTTTGGGGGCCATGATACGTAAATTCGTAAATGAGCACTCCAATGATTGGGACCTAGTGTTGCAGCAGTTGCTCTTTGCCTACAGAGCTGTACCACATCCCAGTTTAGGGTTTTCCCCATTTGAACTTGTATATGGCCGTGAGGTTAAGGGGCCATTGCAGTTGGTAAAGCAGCAATGGGAGGGATTTACACCGTCTCCAGGAACTAACATTCTGGACTTCGTAACCAACCTTCAAAACACCCTCCGAACCTCTTTAGCCCTTGCTAGAGAAAACTTACAGGATGCTCAAAAAGAGCAAAAAGCCTGGTATGATAAACATGCCAGAGAGCGTTCCTTCAAAGTAGGAGACCAGGTCATGGTCTTAAAGGTGCTCCAGGCCCATAAAATGGAAGCATCGTGGGAAGGGCCATTTACGGTCCAGGAGCGCCTGGGAGCTGTTAATTATCTCATAGCATTCCCCACCTCCAACTGAAAGCCTAAGGTGTACCATATTAATTCTCTTAAGCCCTTTTATTCCAGAGAATTAAAGGTTTGTCAGTTTACAGCCCAGGGAGGAGACGATGCTGAGTGGCCCGAAGGTGTCTACTACGAAGGGAAATGTGGTGGTGGTGTGGAAGAGGTGAACCTCTCCATGACCCTTGGGCGTATGCAGCGACAGCAGATCCAGGAGCTGTGCACTAGCTACGCACCAACGTTCTCAGCCACCCCAGGACTGACTGAACGGGCATACCACTCCATTGACACAGGTAATGCTCACCCAATTAGGGTCCAACCTTACCGGGTGTCTCCTCAAGCTAAAACTGCTATAGAACGGGAGATCCAGGATATGTTACAGATGGGTGTAATCCGCCCCTCTGAAAGTGCATGGGCATCTCCAGTGGTTCTAGTTCCCAAACCAGATGGGGAAATACGTTTTTGCGTGGACTACCGTAAGCTAAATGCTGTAACTCGCCCAGACAACTATCCAATGCCACGCACAGATGAACTATTAGAGAAACTGGGATGGGCCCAGTTCATCTCTACCTTGGACTTAACCAAGGGGTACTGGCAGGTACCGCTAGATGAATCTGCCAAGGAAAGGTCAGCCTTCACCACACATCTCGGGCTGTATGAATTTAATGTACTCCCTTTCGGGCTGCGAAATGCACCCGCCACTTTCCAAAGACTTGTAGATGGTCTCCTAGCGGGATTAGGAGAATATGTAGTCGCCTACCTTGACGATGTGGCCATATTTTCGGATTCCTGGGCAGACCACCTGGAACATCTACAAAAAGTCCTTGAGCGCATAAGGGAAGCAGGACTAACTGTTAAGACTAAGAAGTGTCAAATAGGCCTAAACAGAGTGACTTACCTTGGACACCAGATGGGTCAAGGAACTATCAGCCCCCTACAGGCCAAAGTGGATGCTATCCAAAAGTGGCCTGTCCCAAAGTCAAAGAAACAGGTTCAATCCTTCTTAGGCTTGGCCGGTTATTACAGACGATTTGTACCGCACTACAGCCAAATCGCTGCCCCACTGACAGACCTAACCAAAAAGAAACAGCCAAATGCTGTTCAGTGGACCGAAAAGTGTCAGAAGGCCTTTAACAAGCTTAAAGCAACACTCATGTCTGACCCTGTACTAAGGGCCCCAGACTTTGACAAACCGTTCCTAGTAACCACAGATGCGTCCGAGCGTGGTGTGGGAGCAGTTTTAATGCAGAAAGGACCTGATCAAGAATTCCACCCTGTAGTGTTTCTCAGCAAAAAACTGTCTGAGAGGGAAAGCAACTGGTCAGTCACTGAAAAAGAATGTTACGCCATTGTCTACGCTCTGGAAAAGCTACGCCCATATGTTTGGGGACGGCGTTTCCACCTGCAAACCGACCATGCTGCACTGAAGTGGCTTCACACTGTCAAGGAAACTAACAAAAAACTTCTTTGGTGGAGTTTAGCTCTCCAAGATTTTGATTTCGACATCCAACACATCTCAGGAGCTTCTAACAAAGTGGCTGATGCACTCTCCCGTGAAAGTTTCCCAGAATCAACTGGTTAAAATTGTCCTTGAGATGTGGAAAATATTGTTAGTCTTTATGTACTTGGTAGTATATTTAGAGATGCATGTGCCTTATTAACTCTGTTTTTCCTAGAGCTCCAGGAAGAAATCCCAGCCAGTGTTTCACCCTAGCTGAGATTTGGGGGGCGTGTCATAAATATAAAGGGAAGGGTAAACCCCTTTGAAATCCTTCCTGGCCAGGGGAAAGCTCCTCTGACCTGTAAAGGGTTAAGAAGTTAAAGGTAACCTCGCTGGCACCTGACCAAAATGACCAATGAGGAGACAAGATACTTTCAAAAGCTGGGAGGAGGGAGAGAAACAAAGGGTCTGTGTGTCTGTCTATATGCTGGTTTCTGCCGGGGATAGACCAGGAATGGAGTCTTAGAACTTTTAGTAAGTAATCTAGCTAGGTATGTGTTAGATTATGATTTCTTTAAATGGCTGAGAAAAGAATTGTGCTGAATAGAATAACTATTTCTGTCTGTGTATCTTTTTTGTAACTTAAGGTTTTGCCTAGAGGGGTTCTCTATGTTTTTGAATCTAATTACCCTGTAAGATATCTACCATCCTGATTTTACAGGAGGAATTTCTTTATTTCTATTTACTTCTATTTTCATTAAAAGTTCTCTTGTAAGAAAACTGAATGCTTTTTCATTGTTCTCAGATCCAAGGGTTTGGGTCTGTGGTCACCTATGCAAATTGGTGAGGCTTTTTATCCAACATTTCCCAGGAAAGGGGGGGTGCAAGTGTTGGGAGGATTGTTCATTGTTCTTAAGATCCAAGGGTCTGGGTCTGTAGTCACCTAGGCAAATTGGTGAGGCTTTTTACCAAACCTTGTCCAGGAAGTGGGGTGCAAGGTTTTGGGAAGTATTTTGGGGGGAAAGACGCGTCCAAACAGCTCTTCCCCAGTAACCAGTATTAGTTTGGTGGTGGTAGCGGCCAGTCCAAGGACAACGGGTGGAATATTTTGTACCTTGGGGAAGTTTTGACCTAAGCTGGTAAAGATAAGCTTAGGAGGTTTTTCATGCAGGTCCCCACATCTGTACCCTAGAGTTCAGAGTGGGGGAGGAACCTTGACAATAGCCATGAACTTTTTGGAATCAGAACTTGTTTTCCATTAGCTGGCTCTTGGATGCTACTGTATTTGATTTGCTTGAGCTCTGTAGAATTCTCAAGCACTGGTGAGAAGCTATACACTGTACTGAATAAAATACAAAAAACTCAAGGTGAAGCCACTTTCTCTTTTATATGTTTACTCTACTAGAAGTTTGCTGATCCACCACAATTAAACCTAGGTATCTGGTTATTTTAAGTTTGTTTTAGCACAACCTGTCCCTGCCCACAAATATACAGTATTAAAGACATTTTGCTGTCCCATATGTAAATATGCTGATGGTCATCTAGTGTCACATCATGTTAGAATGTATAAATGGTGGGCAAAAAAAAATTCAGAACTGTGTTTCAGAAAAATCAATCTTCTTACTTTTGAGCAAACCCCTCAGCTATTTCTAACATTTTAAATTTTCTTTCATTTGAACATCTATTTACATTAAAAACTAATACATGTCACATCCAAAAACAGGCTAAATTCAACATCTCATGGAACTTTAATGAAAAAAATGTAATTGCAGGTTATGAAATGGCCTAAAACAAAATGATAAAAATGTCAAATGTTTATCATTTTCTCACAGCTCTACACAGCATCAATTATATGTTGACATGATGATCTACAGTACAGTAACAACTGCACCTTTAACATTATTGTTTGACAACTTCTATTTCTCATGGAACAACTTCTTTATTTTTTCAGTCTGGAATTAGTGCTCTATGTTAAAAGGAGTTGCAAACAAGGGCTGTTCATTCCCCAGATTCTGATCGGCCATAACTATCAATTGCCATGAGTTCACCCTTTTGATCTGGACTTGTTTATTCACATTGAGTGAAATCCTGGCCCTGTTGAGGTCAATGACAACACTCCTATTGCCTTTAGTGGGGCCAGGATTCCATGGATTGCCTCCTTTTTGGGGGCACACTTCACAGATAGCACATTTTTCAAAATGGCACTTTGTACTTGTTTCATCTGGTCATCTCTGAGTAGTTTATTGCTTGGTATCAGAAGCCATGTGGCTAGAACAGACTTTGTGGCTTCTCTCAGCATTTCCCCATTGAAAAATGCATGACAGAGCTGGCTTTAGTATTTTTTCCTGAAGCCTGGGAAACATTTTGCTACCAGGGGTGCTGGAACAATTTGTATAGTGGGGGTGCTCAGAGTCATAGAACCAAACTGTACACCCTGTATATTATGGAAACCACTTCAAGCCACAGGGTGCGGCAGCATCCCCACCACCCCTAGTTCTAGCCCCTATGTTTGCCACCATTTCCCCTTTTCTATTTCCTCCTTACCTCCCATTTCCCTAAAAGTCTAATTCATACCCACACCATCCCCTGCCAAAAAAAAAAAAAAAAAAGCTGACTGATCCCACAGTCTTCCCTACACCTTCAAAATGAGCCAACTTTTGCCCATCATCATTATGACACCGGCAGACCACGCTCCAGGCAATGCCAAGACCCCAGGCCTCACTGGACACTGACAGATGCATAGCTAGAAACTAGTCTGGCTTACCTGTGGGTTACTGTAGTTAAAACAGATATTACTGTTAGTGTTATGAGACTTTATGGAATGCTTGTAAGCTGCTGCATGCATTAATCTCATTTATAAACTCCATATCAGGGGTTCTCAAACGGGGGAGTTGGGACCCCTCAGGTGGTCACAAGGTTATTACATGGGGGGTCACAAGCTGTCAGCCTCCACCTTAAACCCCGCTTTGCATCCAGCATTTATAATGGCATTAAATATATAAAAAAGTGTTTTTAATTTATAAGGGGGGGCCGCACTTAGGGACTTGCTACGTGAAAGGGGTCACCAGTACAAAAGTTTGAGAATCATAGAATTATAGAAGATTAGGATTGGAAGAGACCTTAAGGAGGTCATCTAGTCCAACCCCCTGCTGAAAGCAGAAACAACCCCAACAAAATCATCCCAGCCAGAGCTTTGTCAAGCTAGGCCTTAAAAACCTCTAAGCATGGAGATTCCATCAGCTCCCTAGGTAACCCATTCCAGTGTTTCACCACCCTCCTAGTGAAATAATTTTTCCTAATATCCAACTTAGACTCCCCCGCTCCAACTTGAGACCATTGCTCCTTGTTCTGTCATCTGCCACCACTGAGAACAGCCTAGCTACATCCTCCTTGGAACCTGCCTTCAGGTAGTTGAAAGCTGCTATCAAATCCCCCCTCACTCTTCTCTTCTGCAGACTAAATAACTCCAGTTCCCTCAGCATCTCCTCATAAGTCATGTGTCCCAGCACCTAATAATTTTCGTTGCCCTCCACTGGACTCTCTCCAATTTGTCCTCATCCTTTCTGTAGTGGGCCAAAACTGGACACAATACTCCAGATATGGCCTCACCAGTGCCAAATAGAGAGGAATAATTACTTCCCTTCATCTGCTGGCAATGCTCCTTCTTGGAAACAGAGGCACACTGCTGACTCACATCCAGCTTCTAGTCCACTGTAATCGCCAGGTCCTTTACTGCAGAACTGCTGCTTTGTCAGTCCGTCCCCAGCCTGTAGCAGTGTATGGGATTCGTCCGTCCTAAATGCAGGACTCTGCACTTGTCCTTGTTGAACCTCAACATAGAATATTAGGGTCGGAAGAGACCTCAGGAGGTCATCTAGTCCAATCCCCTGCTCAAAGCAGCACCAACACCAACTAAATCATCCCAGCCAGATTTCTTTTGGCCCAATTCTCCAATTTGTCTAGGTCACTCTGGACTCTATCCCTACCCTCTAGCATATCTATCTCTCCCTCCAGCTTAGTGTCAGCCGCAAACTTGCTGAGGGTGAAATCCATCCTATCATCCAGATCATTAATGAAGATGTTGAAAAAAACCGAACTCCGCTTGCTACCGGCTGCCAACAAGACATTGTTGATCAATACTGTTGAGCCCGATGATCTAGCCAGCTTTCTATCCACCTTATAGTCCATTCATCCAATCCATACTTCTTTAACTTGCTGGCAAGAATACTGTGGGAGACTGTGTCAAAAGCTCTAAATCCCCTGCTATAAGTTAATGCTCAATTCTTTTCTCTTTTAATGTAAAACGTTTATTCTGAATCTATGTAACTCACCAAACCGGAAATAAAAAACTATACCTAATGCTAGATTCCTGCAGAAGGTGCTCTCGCCTGCCCATCAGGAAGGACTATTGAATCCAAATAGACCACTGTGGAACAAAGATTTTTTTTGATTGCTTCCACCACTGTCCTGAAGAGGTGCCCAAGCCCTTGTCCCATCACAGCTTGAATGCTGGGGGAAGGGAATAAAATGCCTGTTAAGGAGAACTTCCTTTTCTGCTTGAAGGGTTACTTAGGCTGTGTCTCCATTACAGAGTGTACAAGGGCAGAGCAGAACTGCTGCAGCTGTCCCACTGTAAGGGGTCCCATGTAGCCGCTTGGTGCTGACGGAAGAGAGCTCTCCTGCTGGCATAATTAAACCCCCCTAATGAGCAGTGGTAGCTATTTTGGTGGGAGAGCATCTTATGGCCAATGCTTTCAGATTTGGGAGGGGATTGCATTGAAACCTGTATTTAGAATAGGAAGATGAGTACATAGAACTATAATCACCACATCGAGGCACATGTCGAGCTTTTCCAACAGAATTTACTGTACTTACTGGCTGGCCTTAGAGTAGCCAGTTTTAACCATCATCTTAAGGAGCTCTCATACCTGAGTGTGTAATTGAGGTAGGCTTTAGATTGTATAAAGGGGTAGAAAACATGGGGATTCCTCAGCTTAGCTGCCAGATGTAATATCCCTTCCATGATGCAGCATCTGAAGATAGGAGAAGTGCGGGGTTGTCTATTACAGGGCCTACCCAGTGGTCATTACTCTCCAAAACCTTTGCTCTTCCTTATGCTACAACTGACTTTCACTGTGTCCAACCATTGCTTGCAAAGAGCACTGTTACCTGCAGGTGCTATGGACTCACCCAGGTCACTCCCTGGAAGGGAACAGTTGGAGCTGCTCTGGGCTATGCTCGTCTCCAGCTCCTGGTGCCTCCTTCATCTCCACATCAGCTCTTCTGCAGACAGTGGCTGAAGAGTGATAGCTAAGCATGGATCAGGGGAGGGCTGCAAAACCCAGATCACAGGAATTTTTAATTTAAGATGAGTAAAATCTGCCCCAGTTCAATAAGCACATGCTTAAATCCATCTATATTCAGGAACTCACTGAAGCACATGCTTGAGTCCCACTAACTTGAAAGGCGTTTAAACATATGTTTAAGTCAAATGTGTGCTTCAGTGCTTTCCTGAATCAGGTCTCCCTTTAAGTCACTGAAGAGTATAAATGATGTCCCCTTAATGTCGTGGTAAGATCCCTTCCTCCCCTCCCTGCAACAGCAGTAAAAGAATAGTTTCTCTTTATTTTTACTTAATTGTTCTTAGACTTAATGTATGAGGAGTTAACTTTGTTAGCTGAAGTTATGAATGAACACCTTTGTTGCTAGGAGTTAATTCAGAGATCTTTCTGTCTCACTACCTTAATTCTCCGTGCATTTTCAAACATCAAGAACTCCTTTTTCTACATCCCTCCAATGTATATTTATTTGGAGGACTATCACTCATTCAGATGATTTTTCCATCGTATATTTATTTTTACTTTCAAGGGTGCTTTGTTGTTTGTATCCACATGTCAAAATCACTCAGTACCAGGAGCTATTGAACCGAACCAGTAGCTTTTATGTAGCCTGGAACTTTGTGTCTGTGGTTCTCTGCTGATCATCTGCACACAGTGATTTCCCCTTTAAGACACTACAGTTTTTATGCTCATGGTTCTCTCTGTGTTTTATGCCTCTTTTTTAAAGGAATAGATGAGCTGGTTGAAGCAAAAGCAGAATATTACTTTTCAGTACTTTTCAAAATGGATCCATTTAAAAATTCTGAAGAACTTCTGTATCTTTTTTAAAACTGGAGTTTTCTAAAACTAAATGTTTTTATTTTGAAGTAAAAAAATATTTGTTTTCAAGAAATCTTATAATGTAACTAAACCAACCAATCAAACTTGGCAATTAAAAAAAACCCCAAACCTGAGAAAACTGAAAATGATAAAGCAAAATATTAATTGAAATGTAGAGAATTCAGAGAAAAATCGAAATATTTTTGTTAACATTTTCTTTTTTAAAAGGTAAGGCTAAATTATATTTTAAAAATTAGTTTAACAATTCCAACAAGCTTTCAGAATGAATGGGGTTTTCTATGAAGAAGGAATTTTGATGCCGTCTTAAAGCAACGTTACCAACAAGAACAAAAACGGAGATTTTCTGTGTAGAGAATACAGGAGCAGTAAGCACACGCTTAACTTTAAACAGTGTTTAAATTCTATTATAGTCAATGGATTTTAGCATGTGCTGAAGTATCCTGTTGAAGAGGAATAGGCTGTTTAATCAGGGATTTAATCATTTGTTTAAAATAAGATGTTAATCTCTGTAACAGGACTGCTACTTACTGAGCGCCCCTTCCTGGCCTGGGGTGTCTCTGCAGGCTCCCCACCTCTGCTTTTCCTCTCTTCTTGTCCCTTTAAAAACCTCACAGAGGCTTTCTCTGGTTAACAATACCTGCTGGGGCTAGCTGAATACCAGAACCAGCTTCCAACTACCCAGAGTCCCAAACTAAAGTCCATTCCAACAACACAAAGAAAAACTCCCTACTTAGGTTTGGCATTCTTCTCTGAACCCCAGGGCTTTTTCTTCTGTCCCAACCAATCCTCCCAGTTCTCCCCCAGTGGGGCTCAGGCACCCAGTCACAAACACAGGCAAGGTAGCCCCCCGACCCTCCTCAGTGGCCTTTGCCCTCCAAGTTCCCTGATATCATGGTCCTACAGGAGCCTTTCACCTCCGTACCCTGTACTGTCCACCAGCATCGCTGTAATGGCAGCTCCCTTCGCTCCCGGGACCTTCTGCTCTTTACAGGGAATTGTCTGATTCCACATAGCTAGGATTCATTCCAATCAGGGTTGGCTTAGCCTCAGGCTCTCCAGCCCACAGGGCATGCCACTTGTTACAAGCCAATATCCCTCATAAATGCTGAAAAAATAATGGTTTTTGCAACTGACGATGATCCTGTGTCATTTGAACTTTGGGTCATATCTTTATATTGAAATATAATTTCTTGTATTCATTTTCTATTTTTTAAGCCTTTGATTCTGGCTGGCATCAACACTACTGCATACATTAGAAATGTGGAGACCATGAAAAATTCTAGAGATGGCATTGCCGGGAGCAAGTCTCTTTCTGGTGTAATAATGTCCAGAAAGAGGGGAGGTGGAGCCTCAGTCACCTACCTGCGGTTTTCCAATGTACCCCTTTGTTCAAAGGCCTCATTCTTTGTGTTGCCTACATTAGCTGTTTTCCGATCACTGAATTATTCTATCATCTCAAAGCAGGCATTAAAATGAACTGCTGAGCAATTAAAATCCCCATAGAAACAAGATCTCTGGGTGATAGTGGATGTCTTCTAAAATTGGTTATTTTGTAAAGAATCAAATAACCTGTTAGCTAAAGGTTTATAAAGCTGATGATTCACATAATTGTTAGAGTCACCACCTTTCTCAATTTTGAAATAAACGCACTGACGATTCCCCGAAGTGTCTACCCAGCACTGTTCAACTGAAGATATTACAGATAATTTCCAGAATTATTTCTTCCTCAACATGTAAAGATTTTCCAAATCAGATTATTTTTGCAGCTATCCACCCAAATTAGTCTGCAATATTTCCTTCCAAACTGTGACCCGGGTGTGTACGGTCGTTACTGCTGGGGAAGTGCATTGCAAATTATAAATTGGATTTTGCAAGTCCCTGTTGTTTTTAAATGGAGCTGCAACCTCTTTCCCTCACAACAGCAGTTAATGTGTCCTAAGTATGTTGAATTGCCCCTTAACGAGGACTGGGATATGCTCTTGCAGACTGATTTCACCATCTTTCTGTTTTATTTGCTAGTGGATTTATGGGGCTGGCTTTTAATGTCGGGCTGTGGGGGGAGGAGAAGGGTCTAAAAATGTCAGTATTAATCAATACAGGAGCAGAGAAATCATTGACTATCATTCTGTAGAAGAGGGAAACATTAGAAGTATCTTTTCATAAAGCCAAAAGCTTAGCAAAGTACACCCCTCCACACACACATACACACACACGGGATGTGGCACTTTCTTCACCACGATTTGAGATATTGAACTTCAAAGAGTCATTTTATGTTCCAGGAATTCTAAGCCAACTGGAAACAAAACCTGATGGTAACAGGGTGCAGTTCTTGCTGCTTTCTGTAGCAGCCTTGGTGCGAGACCACTTACCAGTCTTCCTGAGGAGCATCCAGGATTTGAGGGAACAGTGACCCCATCTGATGGCCCTGGCCACACACAGCAGAGGAGATAAGATTCTGTCCCTCAGATACCTTGCAGAGTATGAGCTAGCAAGTCTCCGGGCCTTCCTTGTGAGATGAGACTATCCCATAGCGGTAGTATTTCCATTTTTCAAACAGCTGCAGCTCCAAAATGACAAACTTCTAACTTGAAATCAAACATAACATCGGGGAGAGGGATAGCTCAGTGATTTGAGCATTTGCCTGCTAAACTCAGGGTTGTGAGTTCAATCCTTAAGGGGGCCATTAAAGGATCTGGGGCAAAAATTGGGGGATTGGTCCTGCTTTGAGCAGGGGGTTGGACTAGATGACCTCCTGAGGTCCCTTCCAACCCTGATATTCTATGATTCTATGATAAAACAGATCAAGGGGGAAAAAGCACCCGCACCCACCTTCTCTGGCAGAAGAGCTGGACTGTGAGCTAGTTTGCAGAAGTGTGGGCCTTAGAACAGAAAATCCATCATAGAATCATAGAATATCAGGGTTGGAAGGGACCTCAGGAGGTCATCTAGTCCAACCCCCTGCTCAAAGCAGGACCAATTCCCAGTTAAATCATCCCAGCCAGGGCTTTGTCAAGCCTGACCTTAAAAACTTCTAGGGAAGGAGATTCCACCACCTCCCTAGGTAACGCATTCCAGTGTTTCACCACCCTCATAGTGAAAAAGTTTTTCCTAATATCCAACATCAGTGCTGCAGAACCAGCATTTCTACTCGGGGTTGTGAGCCTGGATCTAATGCAATATAATAGTGGACCACAACCAGGACTTAGAGGGCCCAGCACATACTGTGTAAGCAGGGGTCCCCTGTAGGTGCCTGAGCCACTAGTGGCTTCTTCTTGTGCTATCCCTTGTAGCTCTCTCTCCCTTGGGCAAAGACTATTCCCCTCCTCCTCCTCCTCTCTGCCCTTGTGTTGTGGTTACTCACTGAGCCAGGCAGTCAAAGACACTTGCACTGACCTTCCTGCCTTTTTCAGAATCCAGTGAGGCAGGAGACTATTGAAGTTTGGAGGAGCCTGAAGCCTGTTGCGAAAGAAGGGGAACTGTCCACCTCCCTACTCTCACAGGACGTCAGGCCAGAAGAGGTGCTGTTTCACTGAGTGGGCAATGCGGGAAAGGAGAACATCGGTTTGATGGGTTTTGTTCTAAAGAGCACAAGAAGATTAATCTAAAGTTTATATTTTTTTAAGGATGTCTATTGACATGCTTGCTGAGCTTTTCATTATTCTTGGACAGATCTGTGAGAATGTGCTAATTGCCCATAATTGAAGATTGCTTTTAGATTATCCAAGTGTTTCTGCAACACAAGGACAATGCAAAACAAATTAAAGTCTTGATTCACTCACCATCTAAACAGTATAGGCAAGTTTGCCCCTCGCTGTACAAGAGTAGGTGAATATATCCCACTACCTCCATGTGTAACTTATTTGTTCCTTCTGTGATTTGCTCTAATCTAATTGCTTTAACTCAGGGGTGGGCAAACTATGGCCCACAGACTGAATCCAGCGGGTCAGGGCTTTGGATCAGGCCCGCGAGATTGCCACCCCCATGGTACCGTGGGCCCCATGTCGCTCCCGGAAGCGGCCGGCACTACATCCCTGCGGCCCCTGGGGGAGGGGCAGAGGGCTTCATGCGCTGCCCTCGCCTGCAGACACCGCCCCCCACAGCTTCCATTGGCTGGGAACGGGGAACCGTGGCCAATGGAAGCTTTGGGGGAGGTACACGTAGGTGAGGGCAGTGCATGGAGCCCTCTGCCCCCCTTCTCCAGGGGCCACAGGAACACGGTGCCGACCACTTCCAGGAGCAGCATGGGGCCATGGCCCACAGGCAGGCAGCCTGCCTTAGCCCCACTGCGCTCTGCTGCCACCTGGAGCCGCTCCAGGTAAGTGGCGCTGGGCCGGAGCCTGCACCCCAAACCCCTCCTGCCCCCCAACCCCCTCCCCTGATCCCCCAGCCCTGTGCCCCCTCCCGCACGACACACCCCTCCCTTCACCCTTGACTTGAGCCCCCTCCTGCACTCCACACCCTGTCCTGCATCTGAACCCCTTGCCCTGAGCCCCTTCCTGCACACCACACCCCCCACACCCTCTCCTGCACCCCAGCCCCCCTGCCCCAGCCCTACATTCATGGCCCTGTGTCATAAATATAAAGGGAAGGGTAAACCCCTTTGAAATCCCTCCTGGCCAGAGGAAAAATCCTCTCACCTGTAAAGGGTTAAGAAGCTAAAGGTAACCTCGCTGGCACCTGACCAAAATGACCAATGAGGAGACAAGATACTTTCAAAAGCTGGGAGGAGGGAGAGAAACAAAGGGTCTGTGTCTGTCTATATGCTGCTTTTGCTGGGGATAGACCAGGAATGGAGTCTTAGAAATTTAGTAAGTAATCTAGCTAGGTATGTGTTAGATTATGATTTCTTTAAATGGCTGAGAAAAGAATTGTGCTGAATAGAATAACTATTTCTGTCTGTGTGTCTTTTTTGTAACTTAAGGTTTTGCCTAGAGGGGTTCTCTATGTTTTTGAATCTAATTACCCTGTAAGATATATACCATCCTGATTTTACAGAGGTGATTTCTTTACTTCTATTTACTTCTATTTCTATTAAAAGTCTTCTTGTAAGAAAACTGAATGCTTTTTCATTGTTCTCAGATCCAAGGGTTTGGGTCTGTGGTCATGTCATAAATATAAAGGGAAGGGTAAACCCCTTTGAAATCCCTCCTGGCCAGGGGAAGCTCCTCTCACCTGTAAAGGGTTAAGAAGCTAAAGGTAACCTCGCTGGCACCTGACCAAAATGACCAATGAGGAGACAAGATACTTTCAAAAGCTGGGAGGAGGGAGAGAAACAAAGGGTTTGTGGGTCTGTCTGTAGTCGTCTTGGCCGGGGACAGAACAGGAATGGAGTCTTAGAACTTTTAGTAAGTAATCTAGCTAGGTATGTGTTAGATTATGATTTCTTTAAATGGCTGAGAAAAGAATTGTGCTGAATAGAATAACTATTTCTGTCTGTGTATCTTTTTTGTAACTTAAGGTTTTGCCTAGAGGGGTTCTCTATGTTTTTGAATCTAATTACCCTGTAAGATATATACCATCCTGATTTTACAGGGGGAATTTCTTTATTTCTATTTACTTCTATTTTTTATTAAAAGTCTTCTTGTAAAACACTGAATGCTTTTTCATTGTTCTCAGATCCAAGGGTTTGGGTTTGTGGTCACCTATGCAAATTGGTGAGGCTTTTTATCCAACATTTCCCAGGAAAGGGGGGGTGCAAGTGTTGGGAGGATTGTTCATTGTTCTTAAGATCCAAGGGTCTGGGTCTGTAGTCACCTAGACAAATTGGTGAGGCTTTTTACCAAACCTTGTCCAGGAAGTGGGGTGCAAGGTTTTGGGAAGTATTTTGGGGGGAAGGACGCGTCCAAACAGCTCTTCCCCAGTAACCAGTATTAGTTTGGTGGTGGTAGCGGCCATTCCAAGGATAACGGGGGTAATATTTTGTACCTTGGGGAAGTTTTGACCTAAGCTGGTAAAGATAAGCTTAGGAGGTTTTTCATGCAGGTCCCCACATCTGTACCCTAGAGTTCAGAGTGGGGGAGGAACCTTGACATGGTGGCACAGTGGTGGGATTAACCTGAAATCATTTTGAGATCCAGTTGAGATTTTTTGAACTAGAAATACAGATTTTAAAAAGGAATTTTTAGGAAGTCCAGAAGGCAGCTTTGAAACTGAAAGCAGCTTGGTTTCTCTCTGCTTTGTGGCCAAGCAGAGACAAAAGGGGATTATCTTGTGAATTGCAGGTTTTCTTGCCTGGAGGCAGGGTACTTAACTCCTGCAGGGAAATTCACAGTCTTCCAACCCAGAGGTTTTTTTTTTTTTCTTTTCTTCCTAAAAGTAAATAGGGGGTGTGTGCTCTACCCATTTGCCTGGAGACAAAAGTGGCAGGGTTTTTTTTTAGGATTTTGATTTTTTTTTTTGTTTTGTTTTACAAGGAGCACAGGTTTGAAAAGAAATTTTTTTCTTCTTTGGGCTGGGTAAGCAGGTTTCCAAGTAGTTGGAGGTTTTTTGCTTTAATTTGGGCCCAGAGCAGAGACAAGGGAATTGTCTTTTTCTGTAGGCTGACAATCACTATCAGAGAATAGGTATTCTATTCCAGCACAGCAAAATTTTACAGCCAAGTTTTGTTTGTTTATTTCTAAACCTCGGGTGTAAAGTTAGTTAAAAACAGAGAGGTTAGAATGGCCAAATCCTCAGCTCGACTACAGCTGGAATTAGCCAAATTTCAGGCTGAGGAAAAACAAAGGGAACATGAAAGACAGATAGAACTCATGCAGCTGAAGAAGGAACAAGAAAGGGAGGCAGAACAACACCAAGAGGCTGCCCACAAGAGGGAAATGGAGGCAAGGAAGCATGTGGAGGAGGAGAGGGAAAAAGAGAGGAAGCATGTGGAGGAGATGGAGAGGATAAAGGCCCAGCAGAATATACCAACAAACCCTAGCAATCCTTCTCCAGGTACCACTTCCCATCCCAGAAAGTTCCCCACCTACAAGGCAGGTGATGATACTGAGGCCTTCTTAGAAAACTTCGAAAGGGCCTGCCTTGGGTACAACATCTCTACTGACCAATACATGGTAGAGCTGAGGCCGCAGCTCAGTGGACCCTTAGCTGAGGTGGCAGCTGAAATGCCTAAAGAACACATGAACAAGTATGAACTGTTTAAATCCAAGGCGAGAGTCAGAATGGGGATAACACCCAAGCAGTCTCGTCGGAGGTTCAGAGCCCTAAGGTGGAAACCAGACATGTCATTTACCCGACATGCCTACCACATTGTAAAACATTGGGATGCCTGGATATCAGGAGCAAGTGTTGAATCTCCAGTAAATTTGCCCTTCCTAATGCAAATGGAACAATTCTTAGAGGGTGTTCCTGAGGAAATAGAAAGATACATCCTAGATGGGAAACCCAAAACTGTAATGGAGGCAGGAGAGATTGGAGCCAGATGGGTGGAGGTGGCAGAGAAGAAGAAAACTGGTCGCAGTTGGAGCGGAGACCAGAAGGGACCACCCCAGACCACACCCTATTACCGGGGGCCGCCCAAAGCCCCACCTACCTCCCAAAGAACCCTCCAGACCCCTTATCGTCCCACCACCCCGTTCTCCAGCAACCCTCCTCGCCCCAGTGACCCGTCAGCTGGACGATGTTTTAAGTGTAACGAGCTGGGGCATGTAAAGGCCAACTGCCCCAAGAACCCCAACAGATTACAGTTCATTGCACCGGAATCACACCAGAGGTCCACAGGCCCAGATACCTCCCAGATACCCTTGGAGCGGAGGGAAACTGTGAGTGTGGGCGGGAAGAAGGTCACCGCGTGGAGGGACACCGGAGCACAAGTGTCAGCTATCCATGCTTCCTTAGTGGACCCCAATTTAATCAACCCAGAGATCCAAGTGACGATTCAACCCTTCAAGTCCAACTCTTTCAATTTGCCTACAGCCAAGTTGCCTGTCCAGTACAAGGGCTGGTCAGGAATGTGGACTTTTGCAGTCTATGATGATTATCCCATCCCCATGCTGTTGGGGGAAGACTTGGCCAATCATGTGAAGCAGGCCAAGAGGGTGGGAATGGTCACCCGCAACCAGGCTAAACAAGCCGTGAGGCCTAGCTCTGTTCCGGAAACTTCTATCAGGACCCAGTCAGAGGTGATGGACCTGGACCCCAGGCCAATGTCTGCAACAGCAGTAGTGGATCCAGTCCCAGACACCCAGACGGAACCAGTCCCAGAACCGGAACCAGCCAAACAACCAACACCAGACCCCGTGTCAGCACTGAATCCAGTACTTGCAACCTCAACACCAGAGGGCCCCACCGAACCTGAACTGGCAGCAGCCGATAACCCTACACAAGAGGCTCAGCCGGAGCCTGAATCCCAACATAGTGCACCAGCGGAGAGCGGTTCACAGTCAACAGAAACAGCTCCATCCCCTATATCGCTTCCAGAGGGACCAAGCCTAGGTCCACAATCCCATGAGGAACTGATGTCTCCAGCATCAAGGGAACAGTTCCAGACCGAACAGGAAGCAGATGAAAGCCTCCAGAGAGCTTGGACGGCGGCACGGAGCAACCCACCGCCTCTCAGCTCTTCTAATCGATCCAGGTTTGTTGTAGAAAGAGGACTTTTATACAAGGAAACTCTTTCTGGGGGACACCAGGAAGACTGGCATCCTCAGAGACAGTTGGTAGTTCCAACTAAATACCGGGCCAAGCTCTTGAGCTTAGCCCATGATCACCCTAGTGGCCATGCTGGGGTGAACAGGACCAAAGACCGTTTGGGGGGGTCATTCCACTGGGAGGGAATGGGCAAGGATGTTTCTACCTATGTCCAGTCTTGTGAGGTGTGCCAAAGAGTGGGAAAACCCCAAGACCAGGTCAAAGCTCCTCTCCAGCCACTCCCCATCATTGAAGTTCCATTTCAGCGAGTAGTTGTGGATATTCTGGGTCCTTTTCCGAAAAAGACACCCAGAGGAAAGCAGTACATACTGACTTTCATGGATTTTGCCACCCGATGGCCGGAAGCAGTAGCTCTAAGCAACACCAGGGCTAAAAGTGTGTGCCAGGCACTAGCAGACATTTTTGCCAGGGTAGGTTGGCCCTCCGACATCCTCACAGATGCAGGGACTAATTTCCTGGCAGGAACTATGAAAAACCTTTGGGAAGCTCATGGAGTAAATCACTTGGTTGCCACTCCTTACCATCATCAAACAAATGGCATGGTGGAGAAGTTTAATGGAACTTTGGGGGCCATGATACGTAAATTCGTAAATGAGCACTCCAATGATTGGGACCTAGTATTGCAGCAGTTGCTCTTTGCCTACAGAGCTGTACCACATCCCAGTTTAGGGTTTTCCCCATTTGAACTTGTATATGGCCGTGAGGTTAAGGGGCCATTGCAGTTGGTGAAGCAGCAATGGGAGGGATTTACACCTTCTCCAGGAACTAACATTCTGGACTTCGTAACCAACCTTCAAAACACCCTCCGAACCTCTTTAGCCCTTGCTAGAGAAAACTTACAGGATGCTCAAAAAGAGCAAAAAGCCTGGTATGATAAACATGCCAGAGAGCGTTCCTTCAAAGTAGGAGACCAGGTCATGGTCTTAAAGGCGCTCCAGGCCCATAAAATGGAAGCATCGTGGGAAGGGCCATTCGTGGTCCAGGAGCGCCTGGGAGCTGTTAATTATCTCATAGCATTCCCCACCTCCAACCGAAAGCCTAAGGTGTATCATATTAATTCTCTAAAGCCCTTTTATTCCAGAGAATTAAAGGTTTGTCAGTTTACAGCCCAGGGAGGAGACGACGCTGAGTGGCCTGAAGGTGTCTATTATGAAGGGAAATGTGCTGGTGGTGTGGAAGAGGTGAACCTCTCCATGACCCTTGGGCGTATGCAGCGACAGCAGATCCAGGAGCTGTGCACTAGCTACGCGCCAACGTTCTCAGCCACCCCAGGACTGACTGAACGGGCATACCACTCCATTGACACAGGTAATGCTCACCCAATTAGGGTCCACCCTTACCGGGTGTCTCCTCAAGCTAAAACTGCTATAGAACGGGAGATCCAGGATATGTTACAGATGGGTGTAATCCGCCCCTCTGAAAGTGCATGGGCATCTCCAGTGGTTCTAGTTCCCAAACCAGATGGGGAAATACGTTTTTGCGTGGACTACCGTAAGCTAAATGCTGTAACTCGCCCAGACAACTATCCCATGCCACGCACAGATGAACTATTAGAGAAACTGGGAAGGGCCCAGTTCATCTCTACCTTGGACTTAACCAAGGGGTACTGGCAGGTACCGCTAGATGAATCTGCCAAGGAAAGGTCAGCCTTCATCACACATCTCGGGCTGTATGAATTTAATGTACTCCCTTTCGGGCTGCGAAATGCACCCGCCACTTTCCAAAGACTTGTAGATGGTCTCCTAGCGGGATTAGGAGAATATGCAGTCGCCTACCTTGACGATGTGGCCATATTTTCGGATTCCTGGGCAGACCACCTGGAACATCTACAAAAAGTCCTTGAGCGCATAAGGGAGGCAGGACTAACTGTTAAGGCTAAGAAGTGTCAAATAGGCCTAAACAGAGTGACTTACCTTGGACACCAGGTGGGTCAAGGAACTATCAGCCCCCTACAGGCCAAAGTGGATGCTATCCAAAAGTGGCCTGTCCCAAAGTCAAAGAAACAGGTTCAATCCTTCTTAGGCTTGGCCGGTTATTACAGACGATTTGTACCGCACTACAGCCAAATCGCTGCCCCACTGACAGACCTAACCAAAAAGAAACAGCCAAATGCTGTTCAGTGGACCGGAAAGTGTCAGAAGGCCTTTAACAAGCTTAAAGCGACACTCATGTCTGACCCTGTACTAAGGGCCCCAGACTTTGACAAACCGTTCCTAGTAACCACAGATGCGTCCGAGCGTGGTGTGGGAGCAGTTTTAATGCAGAAAGGACCTGATCAAGAATTCCACCCTGTAGTGTTTCTCAGCAAAAAACTGTCTGAGAGGGAAAGCAACTGGTCAGTCACTGAAAAAGAATGTTATGCCATTGTCTACGCTCTGGAAAAGCTATGCCCATATGTTTGGGGACGGCGTTTCCACCTGCAAACCGACCATGCTGCACTAAAGTGGCTTCACACCGTCAAAGAAACTAACAGAAAACTTCTTCGGTGGAGTTTAGCTCTCCAAGATTTTGATTTCGACATCCAACACATCTCAGGAGCTTCTAACAAAGTGGCTGATGCACTCTCCCGTGAAAGTTTCCCAGAATCAACTGGTTAAAATTGTCCTTGAGATGTGGAAAATATTGTTAGTCTTTATGTACTTGGTAGTATATTTAGAGATGCATGTGTCTTATTAACTCTGTTTTCCTAGAGCTCCAGGAAGAAATCCCAGCCAGTGTTTCACCCTAGCTGAGATTTGGGGGGCGTGTCATAAATATAAAGGGAAGGGTAAACCCCTTTGAAATCCCTCCTGGCCAGGGGAAGCTCCTCTCACCTGTAAAGGGTTAAGAAGCTAAAGGTAACCTCGCTGGCACCTGACCAAAATGACCAATGAGGAGACAAGATACTTTCAAAAGCTGGGAGGAGGGAGAGAAACAAAGGGTTTGTGGGTCTGTCTGTAGTCGTCTTGGCCGGGGACAGAACAGGAATGGAGTCTTAGAACTTTTAGTAAGTAATCTAGCTAGGTATGTGTTAGATTATGATTTCTTTAAATGGCTGAGAAAAGAATTGTGCTGAATAGAATAACTATTTCTGTCTGTGTATCTTTTTTGTAACTTAAGGTTTTGCCTAGAGGGGTTCTCTATGTTTTTGAATCTAATTACCCTGTAAGATATATACCATCCTGATTTTACAGGGGGAATTTCTTTATTTCTATTTACTTCTATTTTTTATTAAAAGTCTTCTTGTAAAACACTGAATGCTTTTTCATTGTTCTCAGATCCAAGGGTTTGGGTTTGTGGTCACCTATGCAAATTGGTGAGGCTTTTTATCCAACATTTCCCAGGAAAGGGGGGGTGCAAGTGTTGGGAGGATTGTTCATTGTTCTTAAGATCCAAGGGTCTGGGTCTGTAGTCACCTAGACAAATTGGTGAGGCTTTTTACCAAACCTTGTCCAGGAAGTGGGGTGCAAGGTTTTGGGAAGTATTTTGGGGGGAAGGACGCGTCCAAACAGCTCTTCCCCAGTAACCAGTATTAGTTTGGTGGTGGTAGCGGCCATTCCAAGGATAACGGGGGTAATATTTTGTACCTTGGGGAAGTTTTGACCTAAGCTGGTAAAGATAAGCTTAGGAGGTTTTTCATGCAGGTCCCCACATCTGTACCCTAGAGTTCAGAGTGGGGGAGGAACCTTGACAGGTCACCTATGCAAATTGGTGAGGATTTTTACCAAACCTTTCCCAGGAAGTGGGGTGCAAGGGTTGGGAGGATTTTGGGGGGAAAGAAGTGTCCAAACTGCATTTCCCAGTAAACCCAGTTAGAATTTGGTGGTGGCAGTGGATATTCCAAGGACAAAGGATAAAATTAATTTGTACCTTGGGAAAGTTTTAACCTAAGCTGGTAAAAGTAAGCTTAGGAGGTTTTCATGCAGGTCCCCACATCTGTACCCTAGAGTTCAGAGTGGGGGAGGAACCTTGACACCCCATGCATGCAATTTCTCCACCCAGATGTGACACTTAGGCCAAAAAGTTTGCCCACCCCTCCTTTAACTTGTTAGACAACATCAGATTTCGCTTTCCGTGTTTATACTTAGCTTATTTAAATGTGGGATACAAGTCACTGGGTATATCTCACTTACCAATTTCCTGCCATTCCAAGGACAATGGGCACTGGTGCACCTTGGCTTAAGTGGGTAGGTGGCTGGATGGTGTTGGCGGCCTGTGACATACAGGAGGCCACAGACTGGATGATCTGATGGTCCCTTTGGCCTTAAACTCTCTGATTCTATGAACTGTTCCCATTCTCCTTGTCAAAGTCCAGGGCAACTGCATCTGTGGTCCCCCTCGATGGTCCAGCAAGGGCTCCCACTCAAGGCTCCTGAGCCATTACCTCTCTTAGGTGGAGACCTGTGTCTTACTTGCTTCTGGCTGGGTTTTTTTTTTCCAGGCTGCACTGTGAATTCTCCACAAGTCAGACTGCCTAAACAGTCTTTCTCCTCAGAGGCTATAAATGCCACTGTTTTAAGTTACCACATAGACCTTTCTAAGCAAGCAATGTTTTAAGGTAAAAGCATTATGGAATAAACATATTGAAAAAAACCCCAAAATCCTACGCTCACAGTAATAAGGTTAGCAGAGATCTCTTGGATTCCATCCAGGTGCTGGTTGGTGTCAGTGCACCAAGAAATTTTTCTGTGGTCACAAGTTCACAATACCTTTTGTTCAGAATAAGAACACCCATGGACCTCTGAGTCACTCCTTTATACAGTTTGAGTCTTTGATTTGGGACCCTGGGAACAGGTAATCAGCAGCGTAAGGCTGAGTTCTTGCACAACTGGAGAGGGAACTTTACATACATCTCCCCCCTAGAGATTTAATGGGAAACACACCAAACTTTGTTTGCCCCATAAGTTCATTCTTGTCTGGCACATAGTTTCAAATAGTCCTTTGAAGCTCATAACACTTCGGAGGGTTTACACTACTCACAGTTTCCCCCCACTCTAGAAGTTACATACAATTCCACAACAATACATAAACGTTGCATTTTTAATACAATGGACTCCAAAACAACTTAAACTTAATTCAATAGGTTTTATCCATGGATATTGTATTAGTATGAGCATTGCCAGCAGATCTAGGGAAGTGATTATTCCCGTGTATTTGGCACTGGTGAGGCCACACCTGGAGTATTGTATCCAGTTTTGGTCCCCCCACTACAGAAGGGATGTGGACAAATTGGAGAGAGTCAAGTGGAGGGCAACGAAAATGATTAGGGGGCTGAGGCACATGACTTACAAGGAGAGGCTGAGGAAACTGGGGTTATTTAGTCTGCAGAAGAGAAGAACGAGGGAGGATTTGATAGCAGCCTTCATCTACCTGAAGGCGGATTCCAAGGAGGATGGAGCTAGGCTGTTCTCAGTGGTGGCAGATGACAGAACAAGAAGCAATGGTCTCAGGTTGCAGTGGGGGAGGTCTAGGTTGGATATTAGGAAACACTATTTCACTAGGAGAGTGGTGAAACACTGGAATGGGTTACCTAGGGAGGTGGTGGAATCTCCATCCTTAGAGGTTTTTAAGGTCAGGCTTGACAAAGCCTTGGCTGGGATGATTTAGTTGTTGTTGGTCCTACTTTGAGCAGGGGATTGGACTAGATCACCTCCTGAGGTCTCTTCCAACCGTAATATTCTATGATTCTATGAAATTGCCTTATCTGTCACACTCCTCTTGATCCGATGCTTTGTGCTTCTTAAGGTGGCTTTTGTTTCCTTATATATGGATTATGTCTTTTTCCTCCATGTTTCTATCAGCCTCGAATCATTCTACTACTAATAGAGCCAAATTTTCTAAGATGTATGGCATGATCTCCATTTTTAGAGCTGTGTACATGCATCCAAGGGGCAGAATTTAGCCTACCAAATCTCACACTAATTTTTCACTGAATACTTTTTCACCAGCTCCGACACCTCATCTCCCACCTTCAATACAAAAAGACATTCAGCCAAATTGTTAAAATGAGACACTCCCCACCCCATTTGAGCACATGCCACTTTGCATATACAAGCATTTCAGTGCACATTTGCTGAGCACTCCTGCTTCCATGCTCAGGTGTTAGCTTCACAAGCACAGAGATTGAGTTTTGTGCATTTAAATTCTATTACTCGCATGCAGAAGTGGTCTTCTACCATTTGTATTTTGCAATGCTCATAATGCACAAAACATGTATGCACCAATGGTTGTGTGTGTTGGAGGGCCTTTTGAAAGTTTGACCTACTTAGTGCACTTGAGAACTGATACCAAAGCTTATAGGATCACATTTTTCTACTGCATTAACAAAGAATGCGAACCAATCTGACATGGTAAACTCCTATGTGGCAAAAACAATCATTAAGCCCTGAAACCTCAGAATTCCAGTTGAACCCCAGGTATTCAGGAATCAGAGTAACAGCCGTGTTAACCTGTATTCGCAAAAAGAAAAGGAGTACTTGTGGCACCTTAGAGACTAACCAATTTATTTGAGCATGAGCTTTTGTGAGCTACAGCTCACTTCATCGGATGCATACCGTGGAAACTGCAGCAGACATTATATACACAGAGACCATGAAACAATATCTCCTCCCACCCCACTCTCCTGCTGGTAATAGCTTATCTAAAGTGATCATCAAGTTGGGCCATTTCCAGCACAAATCCAGGTTTTCTCACCCTCCGCCCCCCTCCCACCCCCCCACACAAACTCACTCTCCTGCTGGTAATAGTCCATCCAAAGTGACCACTCTCTTTAAAATGTGTATGATAATCAAGGTGGGGCATTTCCAGCACAAATCCAGGTTTTCTCACCCCCCCACCCCCCTCCAAAAACCACACACACAAACTCACTCTCCTGCTGGCAATAGCTCATCCAAACTGACTACTCTCCTTACAATGTGCATGATAATCAAGGTGGGCCATTTCCAGCATAAATCCAAGTTTAACCAGAACGTCGGGGGGTAGAAAAAAACCTGTATTTGTGCTGGAAACGGCCCACCTTGATTATCATGCACATGGTAGGGAGAGTGGTCGCTTTGGATAAGCAATTACCAGCAGGAGAGTGAGTTTGTGTGTGTGGTTTTTGGAGGGGGGTTGGGGGGTGAGAAAACCTGATTTATGCTGGAAATGCCCCACCTTGATTATCATACACATTTTAAAGAGAGTAGTCACTTTGGATGGACTATTACCAGCAGGAGAGTGAGTTTGTGTGTGGGGGGCGGAGGGTGAGAAAACCTGGATTTGTGCTGGAAATGGCCCAACTTGATGATCACTTTAGATAAGCTATTACCAGCAGGAGAGTGGGGTGGGAGGAGGTATTGTTTCATGGTCTCTGTGTATATAATGTCTTCTGCAGTTTCCACGGTATGCATCCGTGATTTGATTGAAAATTCCCCAGTAGAGGCACTGCATCAGACGACCATAGCTGCCTTGCACAGGACCAATCACAAGTCCCAAGGTACAAGGCATGCTGGGAGGTGAGGCCTTGGGCTAGAGAAGTGTGTTAAAGATGGGAGGGGTGGGACTGGAGCTTATAGTACTGAGGAAGTTCGAAGAGATGCTGCTGTCCATAGAAGCCATATGGTGCTTACCTTCAGGAGCTGTGTAAGATACGCTGGGGGCCGCAGAGGTGCCAGGAATAGCCAGGAGGATTAAAGGTGGTTTAAAGCCATTTAACCCTTTGTCCCCTGGGCTGTGCCTGTGTGCACACAACTGCACCTTCCCTGCCACACTCAATGAAATTTACCCTGTAGGACAGGTAGATTTTCAGGGTCCAAAACTGTAGCCTACTTGCATATTTCTGATACCTAAACTTTAGCTCAATTCATGCACAGGAAGAGGGAATGCTGGAGCATGGCCCTGCACAGAAATTGTTGAGGACTTTTATTTCTGAGCAAACATCTCTTCTGTGCAAAGTCTGAGCATTTTTCTTCTTGCTTTTCATCCAGCTTTTTTGTTGTGCTGGTTGTGATGTGAGGTAAAAGGACACGCTGACATACATGCCCATGAATGATGTTCAGAAGTCTATCATAAACAGGCAGCATTTCCATCATTTCAGCAATCACCATGATTGATCATTCATCAGGCAGACACTAGAATTTATCTTCCTGGGCAGGAATGATGCCTTAAAACACTTTCAGGCTACAGATGCACATTAATACCGGAGCTTCAGTCCTTGTATTGCTAAATATAAAAAGACTGTCTCCCACCTTTTGTGCAATAATCTTTATTCTAGAGGGACAAATCATTCCACAAGGCGTCCAGATCACACAAAGTAATTCTTGATATGTTGCTACATGCAGGTGGGCTCATGATCTCGTCCCTCCTTGGCATCTCCTTTTCCTTA
The DNA here is from genome assembly GCF_965140295.1 of Lepidochelys olivacea. Classification (NCBI taxonomy): domain Eukaryota; kingdom Metazoa; phylum Chordata; order Testudines; family Cheloniidae; genus Lepidochelys; species Lepidochelys olivacea. The sequence goes on from NC_140415.1 coordinate 29,764,757, forward strand.
TACTCACGTTTGAGCAGTGTGAACTGCAAGTCACTTGAACAATGCATTTACTGTGGATGCTTTTATGAGCTGTCACTCAGACTGGCCAAACATGCAGTGCAAGAGGAAATACTACGCAAAGCACTATGACCAGTTAGTTGGGCTCAGTTGTTGTTCTCCGATTATGCATTCCTCCTGTTTATCAAGTTCCTCCATCTCCAGCTAATATCACATACATTTTGTGTAATAAGGTGCACTGTCATTATCATAGCACATTCAATATGCCAACACAAAGTCTGCTGATTCTCGTACGTTTCTAAAGGAACATTCTTAGGATGCTTCATTATAAAGAGCACTAGCAATCTACATGATCAGCCCTTTTTAAATCTTTTAATTTTTATTGATTGTTTTGCAAGTACACGTAAAGGACTTTGACAAATAGCTTACAATACAATAGCCATTTATATCACCTTTTCACTTTTTGCTTCTCCAAGGGACAAAATCATGTATTGGTTTAAACAATTAGAAAGAGAAATAAGTCATAGTGATATGACAGAATCACCACCTTCTTCAACTCAAGGGCATTATATTATCTCTGTCTTGTGAAGTGCTGCCATCCAGGTAATGATCTAATTGATATCCAATTGGACCTTCCTCATGCTTCCTGGCCTTCATGTTGCCATGGAGGAGAGAAAGAAGAACCTGTCATCACAACTATTACCTAGTTTGTACATTACAGCTATGAACCAGACTTCCTTGTGCTCTTCAAAAGGAAAGCTGTCTGGCTGACTAACAAGAATGGCTTTGGCCGCTAGGAAAATCAAATTTATACATTTGCACTCATCATAATACAAAGTCTTGCCAAAACATGACCACAAAATTAATACAGTTGGCTTGTGGGGGGTCACTTGACATTTATCTAAGAATATAAATACCTTCCCATAGTATCAAGTTACTGAAGCAAATACAGATAGCATGGAAGACAGATATTTACACTATAATTGTATGTTGATAAGTCCTGATTCAACTCTTATCTCCACTCGTGTAATTCTATTGACTTCAATTCTCCTGAGTGACACTCATACAAGCGTGAGGTGAATCAGGTCCAAAACATTCATCACACGTGGCAGTCCCCAAATGCTCTTTTTTACTCTTGATCAAGCGTTGAATTTTCCCTAAAGGAAAAATATTACTTGCTGTACAGACTTTAGCTAATTAATCCTCACAAGGTAAATCTCTCTTTTCAATTAGGGAAACTGAAGCAGAGCATGTGTCTGAGACTTTTCAAAGGCCACAAGTGAACAATCAGAAAAGTGAAGATTAGAACTCAAGAGTTCTTGGCCCCCAGTCCTTTGCTTAAGGTTTTGAGATATTGAACTTCTAACTACTATTAGACCATTCTGCTCTTTTGAACATCAAGTCTAATGGTATAAGCACATCTGAATGAAGGATCCTAGGGGGAGAAGTAATATACATTTGCTGCTGCCCTCTCGCACCTATCAGACACCACAGTTGTGGTAAATATACTCCGAGGAAAACTTTTAGACAGTCTCCACCAAATTAATTGCTACTGAGCTTAATTTAATATGGTTTATCCCATTAGATAACATTCAATTCTCTAGATTTTCTAAAAGATTTCCCCTCCTTTATTTAAACATAGTTTTCTTTATAGACAAATTAAAAGTATTAAAGGAGTGGCAAATCCCCTCCTTAGATAATATGTTTTACGTATTTCCCTTTAAAAAACAATATACATACTGAGTGTTCTTTAGTAAATCCAAGAGTAATTGCTAGCAGGAACCTATTTATGACCCCATCCATTCCATCAAAAGTGGCTCTTAACTGATCCTCAGTAATAGAGATAATGATATGCACTTTTTACTGTCTACATCACCAGGACACTATACTCTCTCAACAGCAAACACTATCCGTGAAGGGTCTTTGTGGATTAGCTCAGGCTACTTAGCCGCTTGATCATCAACCCGGGATTGTTTTATGCGAACCCACAGTGCATTAGCTTCCATTATAGCAGAGCCATTACCGAGCAATCCCATAGAAATCTAGCTATACAAAACCCCTGGAAATAATTTCTTAAATCTGACTTTTTGGGTTTTACTCCAAATGGGTGGAAATGGTCAAACTGTTAATTGACATCTTTTCCCAGAGCTTATAATATAGGAAACCTCCTGATCTTAGAGCTGGTTGGAAACTAGGGCCAGTGCAGGATTGTTGCTTGCAGCTTATTCTGGAGCGCTTTTGCCAGCTTCAAACCTTTCGAACAAATTAAATATCAGCCAAAACCCTCTTTGTATTAAACGTGACCTTAACACTACCACTTACGCAACAGCATTCTTCTTCAGATATTCACTTGTAGGCCTGGCTACACCCCCAAGTTATATGCTTGTATAGTTAAAGGAGTACAACCCCCCGTGCACACCCAGTTATACTGGTGTAGAGGTGCTTATGCTAGTATAGCTTATTCCTTTAGGGAAAGGAGGAGATGCTATTTTGGTATAATGCACATTTATACAGGTATAACTGCATCTGCAGTAGGGGCTGTACCAGTATAGCAATAGACATTCACACCCCTAATCAAATTAGTTATACCCGTACAAAATGCATGTGTAGATCAGGCCTACTTTTACAAGAACCCTGTGAAGGAGTATTATTCCCCACTAAACTGAGGGAAATGAAGGAGAGAAGCCCAAGGACACTGAGGAGCTAGGACACAGGAGGACTATTTCTGACCCCCAGTGCTGTGTTCAGAACATTCCCCTGCTCCTCCCACAACATTTTATGAAGTGGGAGACTTCCTAATCTGTCTCAAATTCAGTTTTTCCTCTCTCTCTCTCTGCCTGGGTTGCTTATATTATGTACCATTTTCTTTTGCATGGCTTCCTGGCATATAGCTGATTCTTACTGTTGATGTCACATGTATGACAGGACCTCACTTAACCAAAGCATTTTGGAAACTTCCAAAATATTTAGAAGAATTGGGAAAGAAGCCACTGCATCTAGAGCTAGTACTAGACTTTGGTTAACGTGGATTTTTGTGAATTAGGGTCCCATGTAATGGAGTTATGTTGTACTGGCCTGAGAGGGAAGGACCTGTGTTCTATACTATATAGAAAAAACAACAGTTCTCTTTGTAACTCAGAGTGGGAAAGGGAAAAGACTTATCAAGTGGGGAGGGGGGAGGGTAGGAAACCTAGAGAAAGGAAACTGCATTTCATCTTGACTGTGGCTTCTGTGGATGCGAGTCACTTGCTCCCTGGATCGGCAAGAGCTGGGGAAAGAGCTGATAAACAGGGAGCCTATCACTTTAAACCTTTCCTCAATCCGAATTTGAATAGTTGATAAAATGTCAGTTCTGAAAAGGAGCTCCTTTCCCTGACTCTTCCACAGTCACTCCACCCTTCTCCTTACAACCCAGCATTATCCCTGTCCACCCACCTTTCCTCTCTGTGACCCAGGCCCATATCCTTTGCAAGGCCATCAACTTGCCTGTTTGAGGGAAGAGACCTTTTGTGTTTCCCTCCCAAAGTGGCCCCTTTCTAGGTTACACATTTGTGGGTTTCATCATTCAAATAGAAGAGACCAGAGTCATACTCTAGAAGGTGTACCTTCTCTTAATTAACACCAGTACATAGATACCACGGAAAATGATCATACATTCAAGGTTAAGGGCCCAATTGCTCCCATTGATTTCAATGGGAGTTTTGCCACTGACTTATTGGTAACAGGTTGAGGACCCAAATTTTCACAAAAAAGTGGAAGCCCATGTGTCAGATGTACATCTGCAGCTCTACATGTTTGCTACAAGCTCAGCAATCATCCCCCAGAAGAAAATCAAGAAGCGCCTCACCATATATTAGAATTACTATGACATTTGCAGTATTTCCACTTCCAGTGGTTAACTTGTTTGTAAAACTTCAGAAAATGCACAGGCAGTTGGCATGCACATTGTCTGTTTGCACAGTAGGTCTGTACTTTTTAAAAAATGTAGTCCTCAGCAATAACACGACTTCTACAAGGCATTTCCTTGAGTCAATGCTTATTAACAATCATGGTTGTAGTATGAGGTTATCAAAAAGTTAGGTATTAAATTCACCTTTTTATTAAAACTGGACTGTAATGTCATGCGAGAAACAGCTATCACAGCCTGAATCTAACTACTAGGAAACTACTTTAAAAGCCCTTTAAAAAAAGTATAATTGCAAAACAGACACTGATTTCCCTTCACTGAGCTCCCGTTTGGAAACAAGAACTCTGGCAAGTCCAGACCAGCTTGCTTTTCAGGTTGAAATCTGCCTCATCGGTATGAGATTTGGTGCAACCTAGAAAAAAAGAGAGAGAAAAAAATAAGTTGGCAAACACACACAACAGTGCAAACTAGGTTATTGTAAGCATGTCCCTGTCCCCTGATTTCCAACTATGAAACACTGCAGCAGCAGAAGTCCCATTACCAACTGGCTTTTAATATATAAACACAGTTGAGATCTTCCAATAGTTATTGCACTGCCATTACAATATTAACACAAGACTGCCAAGAAATCCTTAGCTAATAAACCCCATTATCCGAAAACAGCTCAGCTTGTCCATCAATCCGCCTCAAACACCTGACAAAACAGAAGTGTCCTGTCGTGACGGGCCCATGTAGAACAATTCAAAGATTGGATTTAAGAAAAATGGTATCCGTGGCTGTGCAGACTGTTTGAATGGGATGTAGTCAGGAAAGACAGAGTATTTTCAGCTAGCATTAATACAGTACAAGGTTATTTACATTTTCTTACCCTCCATCTCCCAACTTATTCCATCACAAGGATATTTTTGATTGTTTTTTAAGTCATTCATTCCCAGCATATATGGTACTGTACAAAAATTAAAACCAATTAGTAATATAGACTGAGACAGAGCAGCCATCCTAGCAAAACGGAATGGGCAACAGAAAAATAACCCAAAAGGGAGAGCTGATGAAAAAAAGAACCCATGTGTGTGATGGGAAGGGGGGTGAGGAAATTTGCTGGGGGTGGAGAGCTGAAACGGTGCACAAATGACTGATCCAAATTAGTATGGTTATAACTAAGCCCTGAGTATAGAGATAGAGGGACACTGCTGGATAGTCTCAGGAAGGGATCGCCTTCTACTCCCAGCCTCATGAAGAGCAAAGGCAATCTGGATGACATCAGCTGCCTCAGATGAAAGAGAATACCTCCAGTACCTCAGGTCTAGATGATTAATCGGTCTCCGTAAAATCTGACCCACTGCATTTCTTCTGCCTCCTTATCCCACCCATTTCACAGTGCTGAACATGCTCACACATTATGTCTTTGCAACCATTAGTGGCCTGTTGCTTTTAGAGGTGCAGGTCTTTATTTCCTACAGACAATGTGCAGTTTAATTTCTGGAATTATTCTTCCGTGAACCACAATAAATCATCCAGTCTCTTGTGGAAGTAGCAGCTGAGAAGCCAGGCTTGGTTCACACAGAGTATTTTTTGTGCTGAATGTTAATGAGACATCTTGGTGGAATGAGACACTGTACATTGATTTTTCAAAGCTCTGTGTAAACTGGGATACTAAATTGCAGCAAGCATGTGCATTGAGCAGTGGGAGAAACTCTCTCAGTGTATGGACACCTTGGGACTGGTTCCAGGAGGCTTACGTTTTCACATCTTAAAATGCATATGCACTGTATTTAGCATGGGGCAATTCTGCCAGCCTTGAGCAGTACTTCATTCCATGAGTGCTTCCACTGAAATAAATAAAAATACTTGAGGAGTAAGGAACTATTGGAGGTGAGTGAGAATGGCAGACTCTAGCTCTGTATTTTCTGACAACAGTGACAAAATTCAATTACGGTGAGCAGATATTGTTTATCTGTTGTCCTGGTTTTCAGTACCAGTGTGGCTTGGAGTCAGGGCTGGCTCTCGGTGCTTGGGGTGGCACGTTATTAGGGGCGGCGTTCCGGGGCCGGCCATGCTGACCCTAGAAATGTGCCCCCGCCAGCCCTGGGTCGCCTCCGCTCCGCCTGCTCCCCTGAGCGCACCGCCGCTGAGCCGCTTCTCCCCCCTCCCTCCCTTTTCACGCGGCAAGCCTGGGAGGGAGGGAGGGAGGAGAAGCCGAGCGGTGGCACAGTCGGGGGAGGCGGCGGTGGTGGAGCAGAGGTGAGCTGTGGCGGGGAGTGGTTCCTCTACCTCCCATTACTTCCTGTGCTCCCCCCAACCCTCGCTCACCTCCGCTCCCCGTGCTCCCTTGAACGCGCTGCCTCTCCCTCGCCTGACATGGAGGGGGGAGAAGCAGGCGGAGTGGAGGTGAGCTAGGGCGGAGGGTTGCGGGGCGGGGGGAGCCACAGGAAGCAATGGGGGGGGGGGAATGCGGCACGCCCATGGGAGGAGGTGAGGCCGGGGATTTGGGGAAGGGATTAGGAAGGGGCGGAGTTGGCATGGAGCCGGGGACAGGGCACGAAAAAAAAGCGGGGGTGGCCAAAAAATGTTTTGCTTGGGGCAGCAAAAATCTTAGAGCCAGCCCTGCTTGGAGTGTTTTACATTTGAATGAGCACATTACGTTAAATCTCATGTTTCTCTCATGGGTATTTGCACATCTGACACTTCAGCTGTCCCTTGTGTGCCCAGCATCCGCTCCCTCCAAGGGTCCGATCCACTGAAAGTCAATGGGTTGCACATCCTCAGCACTTTTCAGAATCAGGCCTAAATATAACTGTTTGCTATGAATAAATAAAATTAAATAAGCAGAAAATTGCTTGAGCAGCCCAAGGATGGCTAGTGGTTTAAAATCAGGGAATCATCAAGTTTACAATGCATAGACTCCCCACGGGTCTAAATCCCAACGGGATCCACTCAGTTCTATATCCCTTTGAGGCACATAAATACCTAGGTTACAGAAAGAAAAGGAGTACTTGTGGCACTTTAGAGACTAACAAATTTATTTGCACATAAATTTATTTCATGAAAGCTTATGCTCAAATAAATTTGTTAGTCTCTAAGGTGCCACAAGTACTCCTTTACTTTTTGCAAATACAGACTAACACGGCTGCTACTCTGAAACCTAGGTTACAGAGTGTGTCTTTCAATCTGTGGTGTTTCTCAGAGGTCTGCTCTGCTTGAACATCAAAAATCCCAGGGTATTTTGACTGAGGGCCTTGTGTCCTCTGCCAAAACTTTCCCCTTCCCACGTCCAAGGTTGTGATGTGAGTTGATTGTATGGTCGGGCAGCCATTCATTATATGCCTAAAAAAATCACTATATCGTGTTATCTGGAAATTATTTTTACTTGCAGATAAAGGCATTAGTTAAAGAGCATATTCTAGCCTCTTTGTACAAAACTCTGTTGCTCAATGCAAGTTCCACGGTGGGAGAGGGGTGACAAGGACAGGAAACAGGCTATACATTTAAAACATTCTCCATCATATAAACAATCCATTGTTTCTATAAAAAGGAAAGACATCTCTATGAAATAAAACCACAGAGAAATTGATGATATCCCATACTTCATATTATTTTTCATTCATTGGCTTGACCTTAGACAGTTCATTTTTTTTTTAACCAAACCAACAGCTGCTTGATAGTCAAACATGGGTTGTTTTTCTTGGTCTGAAAGCCACAGTTTTGAGCTCCATGTTAGCTTTTAATGTCTTTTTGTATCCCTGACCTAGAATTGAGCTTTCACAGGAAAAAACAAGAAGCTGAATCTTTATGTAGACAGACTTGCCTTATCAATTTTTATAATGAAATACATCTACAAAAGAATGTTTTCTTATTCTGTTCTCTCATGGTCTCATCAAAACTATAAACTGGTACAAGCCAAAAGAGATTACTTTGCCAAGCTGATCTACAAGCCAGGCAGTAGCAGATGTGATTTAAGTGTACAAGATAAGCCAATACTTTGTCTTCACAGCCTAGTGAAATCCAGGGTGAATTGTTTATTTTTGATACAATACCAGGTTCCTAACAAAGATTGGTGACTCTAAATCACTTGTCCCTTGGCATGTAGCTGCTGTGGATGTCCTCTAGGAGAGGCTTTTTCAAGCAAGTAACCCGGCTGTGAAAATAACAACGTACAGCCAAATATCTCTCAAAGAAACCATAATATTTCTAAATGGCTTTCCTTGTGTATTTTTCTTACAAGAAGCAGTATGGATCCAAAAGCATCTGCATTATGGACAGCATCATGTATGGCTCAGTATAAAATTACTGCGCAATTTGTACTCATGCATTAAACGTTAAATTGTAACAAACCCAAAAGACAGTTATTTTAGCTAATGTTTTCTGAAGCCATTGAAAAATACTATCAACAGAAACGTTCAACTCCATAATCTATTTTCTTTAGCTCTATACAAAATAGTACTTCTTCACAGGAAAAAGTACTGTATAAGATGAGAGAATTCTGCTTTTCATTCCTATCGGCGCAATGTCATTAAAGTCATTGTTATTTTCTGGTGTAAACAGCAGCAAAACTCAATTCACTGAACAGAAATAATAATTTAAGTACAGCAAGTGGTATCTTCTAAGGTAGACAGGGTCAGCATTTTGGTGTATGAGGAAAAGCATTCACAACGCAGCTCTTCAGGTATTATTCTACCACAGAGTTCAGGGCTTGAGCTGGGTGAAATGTTTTTGATGAATAAACGATTCGCTGAAAAATGCAGTTTCAGTCAACCAGAAACTATTCACAAATTTGTGTAAAGTTCTCCAAATAGCTTCAACTGAACCCAAAAACACGAAATGTTTCAGTAGCATTGAAATGAAATGCTTCATTTTGACCCAACCCAATATTTTGTTTCAATATTGGGCATTTTGACAAACGTGGACTAAGTTTACAAAATACTGGACGGGGAGGAGGGGGCAAGACCCCTCCCTTATAACCTTTAGGCAGTGGTTAGGGCACTCACCTAGGATAGGGGAGACCCAAGGTTCACGTGCCCCCTCTACCTGATAAGAAGGGTCTCCCAAATTGAAGACAATGTCCCAAGCCACTGGGCTATGGGATATTCTGGGGTGACTCTCTCTCAGTCTCTCCTCTTGAAGCTATTCCAGTTTGTATACACTATTAAATAGGGGGTATCAACACTGGAAAAGAACAACAACAAAACAACCATGGCAGCGAGTTTCTCAGCCCAGGTCAATTGACTTGGGCTCAAACTATGGGGCTAAAATTAGCAATATTGACGTTCCTACCTGGGCTGGAGCCCCCCAACAAAGGAGGAGGGCCTCAGAGCCTGGACTCTAGCCTGTGTGGGAACATCTACGTTGCTATTTGTAGCCCCATAGCACGATCCCTGTGAGCGCAAGTCAGTTGACCCAGGCTCTGAGTCTCACTGCCATGTTTTGTGGTGTTTTTTTTTTGCAGTGTTTATGTATCATAGTCATTGGAGTGGGTCTTAAACTCGGGTCTACCTAAATGAGTACCCTAACGACCAGGCTGTACAGTCATTCTCACTCTCTTCCCCTGGTCCAACGACTATCAGTTGTCATTATGAATGACTGCCACACGTGCTACTACAGTAGCTTCAGCCATTAGCTCTTTCAATGCTGATCACAAATGGCCCACAAAAATACATTAAATACGTTGTGGCTTAACCCCCTTTCTAAACTTCCAAGATTATAGAGGGTGGGTACTGAATGCAAAAAAAGATGAATCTACACAATCAATTTTTGTATGCTTTAGCATTGACTTTACTGATTGCAAGAGAGGCTCTGTGACTGGAGAAAAATAAATCCTGACATTATCAAAGTATGCAAAAAATCAACCCCTTTCCTTAAATCATTACTGGAAGGATGATCAAAACCAGTTCTTTTGTGTAAAGGACTGCTGAATACGGAGGGTTGTTTCAAAAGAGAAATTTTAAAACACAAGGTTAATAGAGTGACTTCAGTAAGGTGTTATGTGGACAACGAATTATGCAGTCAAGCTGTTTTTATAGCAACGTGTTATACTCTGCCAGTTGCAGGTCATTTCAACATTAAAAATAGAATTCCTCCCAATTAGCTGAATCTATTTTCAGAAGTGACCTGCCTCATACCTGCCTCTCATTTATTTAAAAAAAATGCAGAACAATAAAACTAACACACAATATTTTGGCACTGTTTAGCAAAATGTATTCCTACAGATGCAGATACGGAAGCTTATGAAGTCAAAATATCTGGCCTGTGATCTTACAATTCTCAGCCCCACCCAGCAAGGACTCCACAGGAGGTTGTTGTCCACATTAGCGTATCCCATTGTAGAACTGGAGTAATTTTTTCTTTATTATTTTGTATTTTGGTAGTACAGAATGCACAATGTACTAGGTACCGCCCTTGCCTGAAGGACAGCACCTGTCCTCACTGTCTCTGCCTCAAAAGGTTTTACCAAATAAGAGGACAAGCACCACATTGTGGATGTGGAAGGAGGATAGTGGCAGGGTGCTACCTCAGAGCACCCCCTTGTGGCACAGCAATTTCCTGTAGGCACACTTTCCTCAGCTTCCTTTAGTGGGGTTCAGAAATCAATCACTTGCCTCCACAGTCTTTAAACAATATTTCCCTTCCCCTGGGATCTAATTCAGGGGTTCTCAAACTGGGGGTCGGGACACCTCAGGGGATCGCGAGGTTATTACATGAGGGAGTTGCGAGCTGTCAGCCTCCACCCATTAACCTTGCTTTGCCTCTACCATTTATAATGGTGTTAAATATATAAAAAAAGTGTTTTTAATTTATAAAAGGGGGGGGGTCGCACTCAGAGGTCTGGTATGTGAAAGGGGTCACCAGTACAAAAGTTTGAGAACCACTGATATAATTTATTTAGCTTATACAACTTCCCTCAAAGAGCTCCCCTTTACATTCAGGAGGCCTTACCTGCCCTCTGTCTTGGGGACTTGTTTTTTTTTTTTTTTTTAATAGTCCTGGCCTTTCTGGTCTATAGATTCTACCCTTATATTCAGGGGTCTTCCTAGCCTTCCCCTTTGGAGTAAGGGATGGGGTGGCTTTCTGTCAAACTTCTCCCTCCTTGGCACAGGAGGCCCTTGTTGCACTGTGATCTTTACCTCAGGCCCAACTGTGGCTTTCAGTCAGCTTCTCCGCCAGTAGACCCCTTTCCCCCTGGACTGGGAGAGGTCAGCAAGTATTAACCTTCCACTGCTGGTGTCTCCAGGCTCTGAGAGAAGAGGCAGCATATATACAGCCCTCTTTCCCAGAGCTGGTGAGGGTTGGTTGGGAGAGAAGGGAGCCCTGCCCCACTCTCTCTACCAAAGCTCTTGGTCTTGTCCCTTAAGGAAGAGCATCACAGGTTGTCCCCAGACACAGACTGTTCCCTGGACCGCTTCCTGTCTTCCCATATCTGCCTTTGCCATTTTTCTTGATCCTTGAGTACCAAACCATAAAGGGGCCACGGCATGGTGCAGGGGTGGAAGGACCTGTAGGCCCTACTACTAATGAGCGGACAGATTACCTTGTCACAAGAATACATTCAAAATATGTACAATTGTTATATGCACCACATACAGCATCTGTTTGGTTAAATATACATCATTAGTTATACCCCACTGCCCCTCAAGCCTTTCCATCTTTAACTGGCCCATTTCATGTATGCATCATTAAAGAACTGAGACTCTTGAGAAGGGATTTGAAGGATGAGAAAGTAGTGGCCTTATAGATTAGTACCGAGAGAACATTTCACACATATGGGGCAATTTTAAACTGTGTATTGGAAAATGTAGTAAGAAAAATCTGTGCACAAAAGGGCTCTGGGTGAGCTAATTTTTATATCATTGAACAGGCTCTAATATTCACCCACCATCCTAGTGAAGCTGACCTATCCCCTTCAATGCATTTGCTCAGTTTCACTCCCCAACTGTCCTTGCCAATCCAGTCCTCCTCTCCAGTTCTTCTACTGCACCCATCCAGTCCCCAATCCCAGGCCTAACACCCTTGCTCGCTCTCACCTTAGTCAACCTACAACTTCCTTCCCTGCTCTCATGGCAAGCATCCATGTGATCTAAACTTCAGTATCACCTGCCACCCTGACACAGTCACACACACACTTTGAAAGGTGAAAGCTACTGGATTACAAATAAAAGGCTTATGTGCTTTTCTTATCTGTTAAGATGGCTAGGTCTGGAACACGATGACTACATTTGTTCATACAATGACTTACTGTAAAGTCACAGCCAGTGCTTTTCTTGATTTCATCTACTGACAGTCCTTCCCAGATTTCAATCAGGGTCAGTCCCTTTTTCTTGTCCACATCAAACACAGCCTGTCAGATTCAAATAAAATATGAGTCATTTTTAGTGTAAGAAGGGATAATAAGGAAATGACTATTTATATAACAAAAAATGGTGAGCTGAAATATGTACATTTCTATTAGAAGGGTAACAAATTATGCTGTTATTTACATGTGTCAATTTTCTTACCTATAACTGTCCAGTAAATATCAGTGTAATATTCATTAGTACTTGAAAGAATAAAAACAAACAGGGGAGTTAATATTGTAAAAGTATGTATCTGTTATTCTTTGGATGAATTCAGCCATTTTAGACAAATTGGTAGGGATGGGATCTACACCTTACTGGGCAATTCTGGTTGGATTTTATGCTTGCCTGAGAGGTGACAACTGGTGGTGGAAGAGGGGACTGCTTGCCCTCTTTGTTTTTTAGGTTAGGGTCAGAAGTGAAATACATCTGATTGTTTGAAGGGTCCATGGGTGATTTTCTCCACTTCAATTGCACCATCCAATTTTGTCCAATTTGATTATTTTGGGAGTCCAGGGCTGCCAATGAAGCAGAGGTGGTGTTGTTTTTTACAGAACACCTGGGATAAAGTGGCAAAGCCTGTGTAAGTGAGCAAGGACAACCTTCTGAAGCTTTTTCTGGCACTCTGGTTACTGCTTTGCACTTCCACAGCTCACAGCACATTTAATAATAAATACATACATAATAAAGGCTGTTTCTGTATTTCCACAAATGCAAAATACAGGTAATGTGGGATTTAATGGGTGCCAGCCAGAGAGACTTATACTGGTTGCATGCTGTAGCCAATAAAACTCATAATATGTCGAGACATTTTCCCAGAGAAAGTCAGTTGAAAAAGGTGAAGGTTTAACCTGGAATCAAAGGGAAGTCACAGATTTGACATAGGAGTGGACTGAAGCTCAGATTGAACACTTAATTATCCTTCCCTGGGGTATATCAGGCTACAAATTTGATTTACGAAATTACACAGGGATTTATATCCCTAAATCTGAAGACAGAAACTGGAGGTAAGAAACACCTACTTTAGGATGTTGGTTTGGAGATGGTTAGAGTTTCCAGTTGAATTTAAGTGATATTCTGGTGTATACATAAGAGATATTTCTTATAGGAATATATGATAGGTGCATATATGTACAAAGAAGGATCTGCCCAGGGCTGGTTCTTATAAAAATGCCTGTAGGTTACTCGTTTTTTCCCCAATCTTTGTTCAACTTTCCTTTTCAACTACACATTTGTATGTAGCCTGTTCCTAGAGTCAGACTTTAAATAAGTTTCACATTTCATTTGTTTTCTTCTACCTTGTGGAGAAAGATTTATTTAAGATAACAAGTAATATACTCCTGGGGGAAAATGGCATCTAACATGAGTGCCTTTGAAGCACACTACTTAGTATGATAAGAGGGCTCCCGCAGAGACTACCCTTAGCCCTCCAAATGTAAGCACTTATAATAAAATAAAGGTGGTGGCAGCAATAACTTAATTTTCTCAACCTCTATTGAAAAGGTCCACTGAACTACTCTGTGCAGCGAACGGACTGTTTGGGGCTCAGTTCTGCCTCCCTTCCTCACACTGAGTAGTAAATTACTTCACAAGTAGTCCCATGAAAGGCTGATAGCAGACACTCTTCATAATTCTATCACAGGCATTTGAATGTGTTTGAAAACGTGGCCAAGTATGTTTGGGTGCTAAAGGATCGCATTTTTCAAAGGAAAACTGAGACCCACCCAAACTCCTGAATCCACCTCCAAGGGGATCTACCATTTTCATTGTTAAGTGATGCTGCATATCATTCATGCTTGCACTAAATTAAATTTAAATATGATTTGGTGGCACTTTCTAGAGTGAAAAAAGACTGGAAAAGGACTAAAGAAATGTACTTTACCTTCTCCGTAATGATACGATTTACACATTGTTTCCCAGTTAGTGGCAAATTACATTTTTCCATAATTTTGTGGACGTTGCCCTGCATTTAACAATAGACGGACAAACATTAGCTTTCAAGAACCAATATTTCTTGTTCAGAATTCAGATAAGGACAAGAAAATAATACACTTAAACATCACAGGTATAAGCACTCTGCATGCATGAAACACACACTGTACTCAGACCTCTAACGCTGGAGTCCTTTCCGATGGCAGATTATATCTGATCCCAAACACTTTGTGCTAGATCGTGTCTTGGATTACAGACTCATGCGGAGGAGTAAAAGGGAATAAGAACTTCTTTACATCCTTGTGTGGGCTACACAGACCCTATGCCCAGTGTATTTCTACTTACCGCTTCCCTCCTCCTGGAGCTGGGTGGGGAATGGGTGGAGCCTTAGCCAATTAATGCAGCAGCTGATCTGATCTGGGGCTGTCATAATTGGCTGCTGGAATAAGGGGAAGGCAGGGAGGGAACTGTACCTCAAAGAAATCTCTCTGGAAAACCATGCCTCCAGGGGTGGTGCAATACATAGAGCTTGTCTTGCTTGGGGCTGTGCCTAAAAGCACAATCTAGCTCTTTATTATTAAGGTGAAAGCCCAAATAGTGGTTACTTACTTGGGAGCTCACGGAAACTACAGGGAACCTTCCATACCCATTCCTTTGTACACTCGGCAGGGAACCAGCTCACTTACGTGATATTTCTCCGACATGCTTATCTATGCACAGTACTTACAGAAAGTCTGATGCACACATAACTGATTCCAGCCCTTAGGAGGCTGTACCCACAGCCAGGAATAGCTATTCATATAATCAAGTTCAGCCCCTCTACCCAACAGAGACTTTATGCTCACCTAGCACACACCCCTTTCCCTGTGCCTACACACAGCAAAATCGAGAAATGATACAGGCTGGACAAAACTGTATCATCCAAAAGTGTTATGTAGAAGCCACATGGTTTCTCTCTTAGACAGAGCATCAGCCTACAAATATTATCAAACGGAATCTATTTAATTTCCTTCAGGGACACTATGTGTCAGCTGAACTATGAGACTTC
This sequence comes from Lepidochelys olivacea, assembly GCF_965140295.1. Lineage (NCBI taxonomy): Eukaryota > Metazoa > Chordata > Testudines > Cheloniidae > Lepidochelys > Lepidochelys olivacea. The sequence goes on from NC_140415.1 coordinate 29,779,965, forward strand.
CTATTAAATGAATGTAGGCAGAAACTGCTCTGAATGAACATAAAATGGACTGATCATTGCCCTTCAATTGCTAGTTGTACGTATTTTACAGATATAGCCATAAACGTACACTTTGGTAATATACTCTTATCATTTTATGTCTAATTATCAGTTTTCTTTTATACATTTCAAAGGAGATCTAGAGTGTTGCAAGTCTAAATTAATCAGCTGAACTCACTGATGAATTCTCTGTGTTTTACCACTGTCAGCTCTCCTTAAGTCTAATATAGCTTGAGCAGCCAGACCTCAGCAAAGTCAATTCCTGGATGCTGACAAAATGAGCAATCTGTGGGTTGTGAAAGAAATTTTTTCTGGGAGGAACTATTGCTTCATTCTAATTATATAAGCAAGATCCACATCTAGTATCAAGGCAACTACTCAGATAAAACTAACAAATTTATTTGAGCATAAGCTTTTGTGACCTACAGCTCACTTTATCCGATGAAGTGAGCTGTAGCTCATTAAAGCTTATGCTCAAATAAATGTGTTAGTCTCTAAGGTGCCACAAGTACTCCTTTTCTTTTTGCGGATACAGACTAACATGGCTGCTACTCTGAAACCTCAGATAAAACTGATTTCAGAGTAACAGCCGTGTTAGTCTGTATTCGCAAAAAGAAAAGGAGGACTTGTGGCACCTTAGAGACTAACCCATTTATTTGAGCATGAGCTTTCGTGAGCTACAGCTCACTGACTCAGTCTTAATGAAAATAATTACTTGAAACAGACAGCATTACTTTCAAATGATCAGCTTATGTCGTACCTTTCTCAAGGACCTTCTGGCATTCTGTTCTCATAACAGCCAAGATTGATCTGTGCTATTTTAAAAGTTTTCAGTAACACAGCAAGAACACTTTTAAGGTCATGTAATATCTTCTCTTGGTATCCTGTGGAGACTGAAATGTACAGGCTTGCAGAGGTGATAGCTTGAAGAGAGCCTCAGTGACCCTGAGAACAGATGCATTTCAGCGTCTTGAACAATTCAGCTGAAGATTATTTTATTGCTGCTTACTATTTGAGCTGGCTTTTGGAACCCACACATCTCCACCTATATCTGCAGGGCCACACCAGATTGAGAACTCAGATGAGACTGTGGGATCTGTTACCATCTGTGTTTAAGAGGTGTTGATTGTGTAAAAGAGGAATGTAAGTGTGTGTGTTTGTATGCGTGTGGAGGGGGGTGGGATCCAAAATCTGGTCCAACCTGTGCTAAAAATAGTTTTGTTGACAAACACATTTTGTTATTTGAGAGCGAAAACATCATTAATCTACCACGATGCATCAATATTAGAACTGTTCACAACGGAGGAGTGGATGACATAGGGTAATGGGATGAGCTTTTCAGCTCTTCATCACCTGTGTCAGTTCGACCCCCAGCCAAGGGTGGTTGAGATCAGTTATGATCTCTTTGTTCAGTGGTCTGCACTGGAGGCCTCCATCCAACTCAAGCTTCAGAAAGGCACTATTACACACAGCTGTATACATATTTTTACTATTCTTTGCAAAAAAAAATCCTCATACCTATTCAGTTCTTGGCCTAACTTGATTTTTATTACTCCTGGGCAAGGGTAGTGCATGTTTCGCCAAACTGCCTAACATTGCATGTTTTGTGCCTATTTGGTGGATAAATAAAACATCACTCTCTAGCACTATTGCCTTTCTCGTCTTTACAAGGAAAAAACTCACTTGGAAAAAAAAGATAAAAGAATTGCTGACAGCAGTTACTATCTAATCCATGGGAGGGCAAACTGTGGCCTGCGGGCCAGATCCAGCCCATCAGGGCTTTCATTCTGGTCCGCGGGATTGCCAGACCCGTGGCGCAGTGGGGGTAAGGCAGGCTCCCTGCCTGCCCTGGATCCATGCTGCTCCCGGAAGCAGCCAGCACCACGTCCCTGCAGCCCTGGGGGAGGGGCAAAGAGCTCTGTGCGCTGCCCTTGCCTGCAGGCACTGCCCCCTGCAGGTCCCATTGCCTGGGAACGGGGAATAGCAGCCAATGGGAGCTTTGGGGGTGGTACCCACAGGCAAGGGCAATGCGCAGTGGAGCCGACTGCCCCACCCCACCCCAAGGAGCCACTCCCAGACATGCTGGCCACTTCCAGGAGTGGCGCGGGGCCATGGTAGGCAGGAAGCCTGCCTTAGCCCTGCTGTGCGCCGCCACTTGAGGTAAGCGGTGCCAGGCTAGAGCCTGAACCCCAAACCTCCCCTGCACCCCGCATCCCAACCCCCTGCACCCCTCCTCCTCCCCATCCCCCTGCCCTGAGACCCCTCCTGCACTCCACACCCCCTTCTGCACCCAACCCCCTGCCCTGAGCCACTTCTCATGCCCTCCACTCCCTCCTGCACCCCAACCCCCTGCCCCAGCCCTACATTCATGACCCTGCACACAATTTCCCCACCCAGATGTGGCCCTCGGGCCAAAAAGTTTGCCCACCCCGACCTAATCAAACAGTAAAACAATGGTCTCAGTTTTTAAAATATATGTCCTGATACTGTAAATCAGAGCCCACGGGCAGAAAACCTCTAGCATTCAAGCACTTCTCAAAGTTTAAAGGAAGACGTACAAATAAACAATTGAAGTGCTGGCTGCAACTTCATAATTAACATTGAGTTCTCTCTTACACTTATTGTGGAAATTCAACGTCTTTGTCTGTATGAAAAATATAGCATATTGTCTTCAAAAGTACAGCTCAACTCTTGAGTACAGAACAAATTTTCTGAGAATTTACGAGCCTATCATAACAACCTGGAGGTTTTGTGAGTCATCACTGTAGCTGAAGATGTAAAAAAATTTAAACTGGTTATAAGATAAAAAGTTTCAAGACTGGGCTAAATAATGTATCAACCATAGAACATACCTGGTGACTCTGCTTGTAACAGATATTAGCATGGTAATGATAAGCCAAAACCACCACACTACATCTAAATGCCCTTGAATTTTGGGAAAGTTCAGACCCAGATGTGAACTCTTGGGCTGATCTCCAATATTAAATGTTTGCCACTTCTTTCAAATAGAATTAGAAGAGACTATAGAACTAAAAATGATAGCTTCACCTGAAAAATAACTGGATCATCCTGACTCATACCACAATACAAAACGATGTAGCTCACGAAAGCTTATGCTCAAATAAATTTGTTAGTCTCTAAGGTGCCACTAGTACTCCTTTTCTTTTTGCGAATACAGACTAACACGGCTGCTACTCTGAAACCTACAAAATGATGGTTTCCCAAATCTCCCAGAATAAGTGGTGTGGTGGAACCAAGGTGATGTCCTATTCATCCTAAACTTGCACTTATCACAGAGAGTGATAAGCACAGAAGTTATGGTACGAGTAAGTGTAAAGAAAACTACTTTGGTGTTTATGAAGACTGACAAGGCCCAAATTCAATATTCTCTGTCAATGCTGAAGTTACTTTGACAGCTCTTGACATTGCAGTAACTTTGGCTGGTATCTAGTTCTTTCACCCTCTAGCTTTTCCCACACTTAATATTTCTTCTGTTCCCTCCCCCCCGATTACTGGCATTCACAAACACCTCAGAAGCCTTGAAGGATCTGATATCAATCAGTCCTTTTTGTTGCAGCTAGATGTCATTTCTCTCTCCCCTGTAGCCTTTCACTACACATCAATGTCTTCCATCTTGATTTCTGTTAATCCATCATCAGATCCTAACCCTTTCTGTGAATTATCTTATTCCTGTTGTTTATTTTCAGAGCGATGTCTTTGGCTGTCTCTAAACCATTGACTTCTTATCAGTGCAGGTTTGTAACAAAATCCTCTTTTCCAAGAGCATGGTTAATGTGTACTCCTATATTTGTTTCAGTTGGTAGGAATGTTGGGTTCTGAGGGGGATGAAGGAGCACGCCTCTGTTGAGTTTGAACTACTTCTTAGATGCAGATGAAACAGTTTGCTCTCAAAGAGAAACTCTTTAAAGAAATAACTAGGATTGAACAGAAAATCTGCTCTGGCACAAATAGCTACCCCAAGGGAATGCTACTTGCTTCAGAAGTGGTGTTACTGGTGAGGGTTGTGTGCGTTTTTGGTTTTTGACAGAGCATCTAAAAAGCATAACAGCAGCTTTCTATTTCTGAGTTTCAGCTTTATATACTTGCAGTTTCTTCACTCTTGGAGCAGCAAGAGCAAAGCAGTATTGAGAACCAAAAGAGAGGGACAAGCTCTCCAGGGAGAGCAAAATTCTCAATTTAAAAATAAATTAGTTTGTGAGAATGCCATTTTTCTTGCCTGACTCAAAAATGACAAGTAGATAATCACATAGCAGGTTATATGAGTTGCACATCTACCATACATTCCGATTATACAGTACAATAAACCATTCAAAGAGGAGATGATAATTATAGACAACAATCAACGAAAATAAATGTTTTTGGTGTCAGTCCTAACGTTTTTTCTCAGAGAAGATAAAGAAAAATCTGGAGTGGTAGCCCACAAACATCAGGCTATGAGACCACATATTTGCTGAAAAATGAAGAATGTACTTTATTTGTGGTAGTACCTTCCCATAGAAAGCAGAGACAGAATAATTAATACAGGGATTTCCACAACAGGCTCTCCAAAAGAAATGCACATAAGGCATTTCTTGTTCCTAAAGGCCCAAATTATACATACATGTGCAAGGGCCAGCCTTAGGGAAAATAGCACCTTGGGGGAGCTTGCTGCCTGCCCCCTACAGGAAACCCTCTATGACACCTTCCCTGAGGAAGAGCTCGTTTTCCGGGTAGGGCAGGTCGGCAAAGCGAGCCCAGGTGGCCTGTTCCCTGCCCGGGCTTCCCGAACAGCAGGTGGCCACTCAGCAGGCAGAGCAGCAGCAGGTGGAAGGGCAGTGGCATAGCAGGTGTCATGCTACCGGGAGGGTGGAGAGGGGATGTGTGTGAGTGTCTGGTTCCCACCCCACAGCCCCCTTTATCCCCTCTCCTTCCCTCGTGAGCGGGCATGACTAGTAATCATTACTTAGAAACTCAGTGCCCTTCTGCAGTTTCTTGACCATGGTATGCCCCCTGACTACAGAGCCCTGGGCAGTCACCTGTGTCGCTGACCCATAAGACCAGCACTGCATGCATCCAAGAATGAATAAATAAAACCCCACAATTCATAATAGCACAATTCTTGCATTTTCATTCTCCTCAGATTTCAGCACTCCCATTGACTAAAGTAGCATGTAAGTCAGTCCCAAGAATTTTACAAAGAGAGATCTTGCTTATACTATTTTAAACAGTGCATGGATGAGTTGTGTATGTAATGTCAGCCTGAGTTGCATTTCCTGACTTCTGGAGGTTAGGTATAAGTGTTCAGGGCCAGTATTTGCACACATTCGTATCAAAGCTGTGCCTGAAGAATATGCATGTGCACATGCAAATGGGTATTTGCACACACAGATTGGATTTTTGCTCATGCAAAATTTTTGCACTTTTGGTTATGTATTTGCACATGCATGCACACACATTATTTGGTCAACTTAGGGCTCTGTTTTTGAAAGTTTGCATCTTCTGTTCACTGTTTCAGATAAAACGTGAAACTTCTATATTTTTAAATAGGAGTCTCGTTGAACTCTTATACATGGCGCTGAAAAGTAATCCCTGAAGGCAGGTTTTTTAAAAAAAACATTTAATTTATTTAACTTTCCTAATTACTGCTATACAAATTCCCTAAGGCATTCCTAATTTTTATAGACCTAGTTATAAATCATAACAAATGGTTTGTATAATAAAAACATAGACGAGACTATAACTTTGTTTTGGTTTCTGCTATCTCAGAGATACAAAAGATTGGCTACAGTTGTAGAAAAAAAAAGAAGACACTAATTAGATTATCTGGTCTACTTCCCTAAGAGGATTCTTCTTTGAGTATCTGTACACTCTTGGTGTGCATGCACTGGAGAGCTGAATCTTTTTACCAGCAGTGTCCACTGGGGCCATGCATGCATCTTGCATGCCTTTGTGTCTCCCAGTTCCTAAGCCCTGGTCTACACTAGGACTTTAGGTCGAATTTAGCAGCGTTAAATCGATGTAAACCTGCACCCGTCCACATGATAAAGCCCTTTTTTTCGACTTAAAGGGCTCTTAAAATCGATTTCCTTACTCCACCCCTGACAAGTGGATTAGTGCTTAAATCGGCCTTGCCGGGTCGAATTTGGGGTACAGTGTACACAATTCGACGGTATTGGCCTCCGGGAGCTATCCCAGAGTGCTCTATTGTGACCGCTCTGGACAGCACTCTCAACTCAGATGCACTGGCCAGGTAGACAGGAAAAGAACTGCGAACTTTTGAATCTCATTTCCGGAGACTGCGGGAACTGTGGGATAGCTACCCACAGTGCAACACTCTGGAAGTCGACGCTTGCCTCGGTACTGTGGAAGCACTCCGCCGAGTTAATGCACTTAATGCACTTAGAGCATTTTCTGTGGGGACACACACACTCGAATATATAAAACCGATTTCTAAAAAACCGACTTCTATAAATTCGACCTAATTTCGTAGTGTAGACATACCCTAAGGGAGGAGCAACCCCAGCTGCCACTCAGTTCCTTCTTACTGTCCATGGCAGTGAGACAGAGTAACTTCAGTGTTCTCCCCAATACTGTAGTCTCTCTATTGTTACATAGTTGTTAGTGAGGTTACTGTACTTGTTTTTTCTTAATTTTTCCAAATACACATATTTGTTGTTAGTTCACTGGCAACATAATACTAATTATGTAGATAGCATTAGACTTTTGTTACTTAGCTGCCTCAGAATCCAGGACTATCAGGCCTATGGCGGAATGAAAATCTCAAGGTTTAAAACCCTGCCCATTCTGTGATACAGCTATTCTACTGAATGAGGGACAGAGTAAGTGCCTTTTTTGCCTCTGGGAGGGCCATATCTGTGCAGGGTGTGTAGTCTGTAAGTCTTTTTCAAAATTCACCCTGATAGGAATAATCAGTGAGAGGGGCTCTGGAGTCCTCTCAAAGTAAGAATGTTTTGCTTCTGTATTTAGACTTTAAAAAAATCTTTTTGCTTATTACTAGTAATAGTGTTATGGTAGTTCCCAGAAGGCCCAGCCAAGACTGAGACCCCATTATGCTAAGCAATGTATAAACACGTAGTAAGAGAGAGTCCCTGTTCTGAAGAGCTTATAATCTAAGGGTTTGATTCTGCAAGTTGCTGAGTGCTCCAATCAGATCTGAACCCTCAACTGTTTTCAATTTAAAGACATGAGCCATCTCACTGACATCAACTGAGTGTAAAGAGAAGTCTTCTCAGGCAGCCTGAAAGTATCACAAGGAAATGCATGAAAGCAAGTACCAAACTGAGTCTGAGGGCATGGTGACACCAGAAACTTCAAAGCGCTGCCGTGGGAGCGCTTTGAAGTGCAAGTGTGGTCGCACATGAGCGCTGGGAAAGAGTTCTCCCAGTGCTCCTGGTAATCCAGCGCTCAGCGCTAAACCCCTTGTGGAGGTGGGAGCACAGCTCCCAGCCCTCGGTGCCTGTCCACACTAGTGCTTTAAAGTGCTCAGACTTGCTGCGCTCAGGGGGGTGATTTTTCACACCCCTGATCCAGCAAGTTAGAGCCAGTGGTGAGCTGGAGCCAGTTTGCGTGAACCGGTTGTTAAATTTTGAATCTGGTTTAAAACTGGTTGCTAAAGGGGTGGGCGAACTCCGGCCCATGGGACTGTCCTGTCTGGCCTGCCTGAGCTCTCAGCTGGAGAGGCTCCCCTGAGAATCCCTTTTTAGTTTTTACTCACCCGGCGGTGCTCCGGGTCTTCAGCGGCATGTCCCTCACTCGCTCCGGGTCTTTGGTGGCATTTCGGCAGCAGGCCCTTCAGTGCCGCCGAAGACCCGAAGCAACTGAAGGACATGCTGCCGAAGTGCCGCCAAAGACCTGGAGCGACTGAAGGAACCGGTTCTTCAGCTTTTGGCAGCTCATCACTGGTTAGAGCTATAAAATGTAAGTGTAGACAAGCCCTTACTATGACTACTCTCTATTAAAGATCTATTGCAGAGCAGTGCGGTGCAGTATAAAACAGTTTATAACACTTTCTAAGATAAAATAAGATTTCTGTTTGTTACTACTTGATATAATTTTCACTGTGAAGCTAAAGTATTCTTTTGCACTATAAACAGCTTTTTCAAAACTACCAGTGCTTATTTTATTTCATTTGCTTGATATTTATGCACCGCAATTCTCTTCAGAATATGTACCAGACACTTAAATGTGACATTAGCATAATCATGCGGCCCTCTATAGTACCAATTAGGTGGTCTCATAGATAGCACTCATTAGGAAGTTTACAGATTTCAAACATTGAGCCTCTTCACTGGCTCCATGCAGTATGTACTACCTGTACAAAATCTTTTTCTCCCCCTCCCCACAAAATAACATTTCTAAGATTAGTTATTTTAGAACAAAATCAATATGAAATACTTTAATATGCAAGATTACTACCATATGCAATGTACTTTTTGTTAGTTTGCAAAGTGAAAGAACTCACACAGGTAATTTTTTTTGTTTGTTTGTTTTGCTGGTACAGTGAGAAAGAGCAACATCTTAATCTGAGTGCCAGGAATCTATTATTTTAGAAGTCTTCCCTAGCAAAATATATAACTGACAGTTCATTAAAAATGCAAGAAGAAACTCTGGATTTGGTAAATTAATATAAGCTTAATTAATCCCCTAAATACATGCCATAACACTGCACGCCATATTCCTCATAGTGATACTATTATGATATGGTTATAGCATAATTGTGATGCATTTTATGCAAGATAGGTCACGTGAGAGGTTATTGAAAGGTTATGATTTTCTGAATATGATTATCCTATTTGCATGCATGTATCATTTTTGTATCTGAAGTTATAAATACTATGTATCTGTACTTCAAATGTAATCACACTTGGGTAATGCTCACTAGATGAGATGCTTTCAGTCTAAATAGCTAGTTGTAAAGGGCATATTCGGGGTAATGGGCCATTAGAAAGAACAATAGTCCTTTGGAGAAGCTTATCTCCCACCTGGCGAGCCTTCCTGGGAACACTCCAGACAGCCTGTAAGTAATAGCTGCTATGACTCTACAAGGACATGTGACGAGGCCATGTGATGCTGGACTCCAGCTTGGGATGTCAATATTTTTCAACAGACTGGTCTGGGAACCAAGCTTTGGAACAAAGGGTTCCTGCCATACACAAAAGCTATATAAGGTAGGGAGTGACATCATCTGGGGTTCTTCACTCCCCACACAAGAAGACTCCTGGAAACACCTGAGGAACAAAGACTGAACTGGGGGAAGTGCTGGACCCAGGCTACAGGGATTTCTAGCCTGTGTATGTAACATTTGGGGATTCCAAGCTGTAAAGCAAGTGTAGCTTGCCCTTAAAAATCAGCAGCCTGCTTGCATTATCTTTTAGGGTGAGAACCTGCTAATTCATATTCAATCTATCTAGTATATTAAGCTTTGTTTGCATTTTTGTTTATTTGCTGGGTTATTTTGCTTTGTTTATTTGCTAGGTAATCTGCTTTGACCTGTTTGCTATCCCTTATAATCACTTAAAATCTATCTTGTGTAGTTTATAAACTTGTTTTTGTTTTAATCTAAGCCAGTGAATTTTGACTAGAGTGCTTGGGGAAAATCTCAGCTTGGTTACCACAAGTGTGTATGATCTCTTCACAATGAGGGAGAAGTGGACGAGGTATTAAACCCATATACTGGCCAGATTTGACTAGGGCAGGATGGTACTGCTCTGCGGTCCCAAACTGGGAAGCTGGTGGTTAGAGAGCCTGCGTGTGTCCCTACCTGTGTGAATGCTGGTGAAAGTGCAGGCTGAAGGTCTTTGCAGCTTGTCACAGCAGTACAGTGTGAGAGGGAGCTCATGCTGGTGGGTCAGGGGGCTCAGTGATACCCAATTCCAGGTGGCACCCTGGGGGGAACCCGTCACACATGCTACTAATGTAAGGTTCAATATTACAAACACTCCCAGCACAGAAAGCTCATATGTAAAGTGCTCTCAAGTAAAGGCAACTGGGAGAGTTTGGCCCAAATTTTCTGCCAGTATAAATTAACACAGCTCTTTTGACTTCAAGGGAGGAGCACCAATTTATACAAGCAAAAGATTTGGTCTTTTATCCCCTGTGACTTGAATAGAGATCATCGTCTTAGCATATGTGCAACATGGCTCAGGTGGAACAGGACCAGGATTCATCACCAAATTTGGTCCGCTGGTTGGATCATTACCTTCCCCAGCCAAGACTGGGTACTGACGGGGAACGTGACATGAATGCTGACCCACCATTCGGCTGCTTATTTTATACTGTAATGCCTTTAGAACCTCGTATAATAACCCTGTAAAGCTTGCAGGGTTTGATACAATTTATTTTTCTTTTAATTAGTGCTTGAGGTGCCAGATTGCCAACTCTGTCCTTTATCCGAAGAACAGAGGCAACGTGGGCAATGGCTGTAAACTTCCCCCACAATGCTTCAGCAATCTGCTTCAACCATCTTCTGAGGAACAACCCCTGGTGATTGAGTGAGCACACCAACTCATTTCACATAGACCCCTGAACTGCTCTGTGGTGATGGTGGTTTTCATTTACTACTGTCCTTCGTTACGGATGAACCGGTGAAAGATTCTATAAACCATTTTCCAGTGCCTTGTTAGTTTTCATTAAAACTACCATTGTTATTTTGTTATAGAGTTTAATGCCTGAAGGGTCCACCAGATCATCTAATCTGACCTCCCCCAACACCACCCAGCATCCGCGCACTAAATCCAACAACAGAAATTAGACCATAGTATTAGAGTCCACAGAAGACAAGACAACTATGTGTCCTTGGCAGAGAATAGGAGGGACCCAGGTGCACCGATTCTCAATGGAAGGGAAATGATTAAGTGAGATATACCCAGATAGTCCTGGCAAGTGACCTGCACTCATGCACTGCAAAGGAAGGTGAAAAAACCCCAAGGTCACTGCCAATCTAACTTGGGAAAAATTCTTTTCTGATCCTACATATGATGATCAGTTAGCATCTGAGCAAGAACTAGTCAGGAAAGCACCTGCATGAGAAAATGATCAATGCCACATCAGAAGTTTGGCCCACACCGTCCAATGTCCCATCTCCAGCTGCAGCCATCCCTGATGCTTCTGACGAAGAAGATAAAGAAAACCATCCCAGAATACATTGTGGGGGGGTGGAGGGGGCGTGGAGAGGAGATCCCTTTCTTTTACCATACTTTTTTTTTGTTTTGTTTTTTCTTTCTATATTCTACCACCATCTACAAGTTTAATTCAACTGTGAATTAAAAAAGGTAGATTTTTAATATTTTAGCAGTTAAAAGACAACACACAACTCTCCTAAGCAATCAAAGTGTCCAACCAATATTGCAAGATTTCCCAAAGTGCAGGGTTGGCACTTAGACCCCTGGATTGTTTACTCTAGAGTCTCAGCATTCATTGTTTACCAAAAAAGAAAGTCTCTAACGTTGTATTTCTGATGCAGCAATATGAAACAGACTGTATGAAATCATGCAGATAAGGTTTGTTTCATTGAGCTGTCACTATCAATTTGGACAGCAATTTCAATGGCAAATTTCTTTTCCTCACAGTGAAATGAATGTCCATGGAAAACTTCACTTTTCCAGTCGGCTGGAAGGTGAAGAACAAGTACCATCTACAGCATCTCCTGTAGATCCAGCACTTTGCACACACATTAAAATTACATAAAATCACTCAAGAATGTGTTTGATTTAAAAATACTAAATTTTAAGTCAAAGATTTGTACCCAAGAAAGAAATAAGTGTCCTAAACACCTGTTAGTACTTTAACTGCAACTAACAGCAACATTCTCAAGAATGTCCACAAGGTAGATAAAGTAACTTTTTGTTATAGATCTTAACATCTAGAAGGATGAGATAAAGCTTTACCTTGGCTGAGTGCTCCATGGTGACGACCACTTTGGTTTGTGCACTAGACACCAAGTCCATAGCCCCGCCCATTCCTTTCACCATCTTACCCTAAAACAGAATTTTGAAAAGAAGAGTCAAATGCCTTGATATATTTACTACAAGAGGAACCAGTTTAAAATGAGACAAACGTTTTGCTGCACTGAGATTAAATCTTTTCAGAAAGACAAGCATGTGTGCCAGTTTTCTATGCAAAAAAAGCACTGTATATCATATCATTGCCATTGACAGAACAATGTTGTAAGGAAACATGCAGCCAGTTATATTCTGCTGCCCCATTCTAAGAATCGACTGCACTATCTAACGTAGTTAGAAAGAAAGTCATGAATCAAAACACATGGTTAATGCCATTGTTGGTGTAACTCAACTGAAGACAAAGGAGACAGGTGCCAATTCAGCAAAGGACTTAAGCCAGTGGTGGGCAACTTGCAGCCTGCAGGCTGCATGCGGCCCATCAGGGTAAGCTGATTGCGGGGCCGCAAGACATTTTGCTGAGGTTGACTGTCTGCAGGCATGGCCCCCCGCAGCTCCCATTGGTCCCCATGGGAGCTGCGGGAAGCAGCGGGCCACAGGGAAGTGCTGGAAGTTTCCTTTTCTTTTGGCAGAAGAAAATTTTGTGGGCTAAAAATTTGCAACAAAAAGATCTGTGCTTGTGCTGATTTGTAAACCATGGGTTTAGCACCATGGCAGCTCAAGCTGCTGTCTCTGTTTCACACCAGAGCTCTTTGTTATGTTGTTTTGGAAATAGCTAAATAAATAAATATGGATCAATATTGATTTCTCTTTGTTCCTCAGCCATGCAATGTTTCCTACTTTTATGACATGCATTATTCCTTTTAAAGTGTGACATAAATTCATAGGCCAGAAGAGACCATTGTGATCATCTGATCTGATCTCCTGTGACTCAGGCCACAATACTTCCCCAAAATAATTCCTAGAGCATATCTTTTAGAAAAACAGCTAATCTTGAATTACAAATCGTCAGTGATGGAGAATCAACCACAATGCTTGGTAAATTGTTCAAATGGTTAATTACTCTCACTGTTAAAATTTTACGCCTTATTCCCAGTCTTATTCCCTTATTTGTCTAGCTTCACCTTCCAGCCTTTGGATCATTGTATACCTTTCCCTATAGATTGATGAGCCCATTATTAAATATTTGTTCCCCATGTAGATACTTAAAACTGTAATCAAGTCACCTCTTAACCTTCTCTTTCTTGTGCTAAACACATTGAGCTCCTAGAGTTTATCATTAAAAGGCATGTTTTCTAATCCTTTAATCATTCTTGTGGCTCTTCTCTGAACACTCTCCAACTAACCAACATCCTTCTTGATTTGTGGGCACTAGAACTGGACACAGTATTCCAGTAGTGGTCGCATCAGTGCCAAATACAGAGGCTAAATATCGTCTTTACTCCTGCTTAAGATTCCCGTTTATGCATTCCAGGATCACATTAGCTCTTTTGGTCACAGCATCATACTGGGAGCTCATGTTCAGCTGATTATCCACCATGACCCCCTAATCTTTTTCAGTCCCTCTTTCCCAGAATAGGGTCCCTCATCCTGTAAGGATGGCCTACATTCTTTGTTCCTAAATGTATACATTTAACCACATTAAAACATACATTGTTTACTTTTGCCCAGTTAACCAAGGGATCCAGACTGCTCTGAATCAGTGACCTGTCCTCTTCATGATTTACAACACCCCGCAATGTGTGTCTCATTTGCAAACTTTATCAGAGACAATTTTATGTTTTCTTCCAGGTCATTGACAAAAATGTTAAATAGCCCAAGGCAAAGAACCAATTCCTGTAGCATCCCACTGGAAACAGATCCACTTGATTATGACTCTCCATTTGCAATTGAATTCAGGTAGCTGAATATGGTTTTTATCCATTTAATGTGTGCCATGCTAACTTCATATTGTTCTAGCTTTTTTAAAATCAAAATGTTGTGCAGTACCAAGTCAAACACCTTCCAGAAGTCTTAATATATTATGTCAACATGATTACCTTTATCAACTAAACTTGTAATCGCAACAAAAAAAAATATCAAATTAGTTTGACAGGATCTATTTTTCCATAAATCCATGTTGATTTGCATGAATTCCTTTACCTTCCTTTAGTTCTTTCTTAATCGAGTCCCAGGTCAGCAGCTCCATTATCTTGCCGAGGATCTATGTCATGTTGACAGGCCTATAATTACCAAGGTCATCCCATTTACCCTTTTTAAAAATTGGCACATTAGCTTTCTTTCAGTTTTCTGGAACTTTCCCAGCGGTCCAAGACTTCTTGAAAAATCAACATTAATGTTCCAGCGAGCTCCTGAACAAGCTCTTTTAGACCTCTTGGATAAAAGTTATCTGCTAATTTTAAAATGTCTAACTTCAGAAGCTTCTGTTTACATTGTCCTGAGATACTAGTGGAAGAAAAGATTTTTACCATCACCACAGAGCCTATATAATCTGTTTCCCCCCAAATACATAACTGCACACAATGCTATATTGAATATAAGTGCTTGCAGTGAATATTTAGCTATGGTTTTCTGCGTGCTGCATCATTAAATTAAATGGCTTGTCAATCTCTGCCTACCTGTGCGCTGTGGATAAGACTGTCGGGCAATTTGAGAGTAAGGGCCTAACAAAGTGAGAAAAGACTGCTTTCTGTCATGAAGGTTTTATCATTGTTCTTCCTTTGATTGGCTGTTTTCTTTAACCGAAAATAAGTAATCTTGACTGAAATACATGTTTTTCTTTTTGTGTATGAAAACGTAACAGTGTTAGGTCAAACAGCCTGGAAAGAGACATACATATGGGGAGTTTCCAAATGTAAAACTTTCCCCTGATAATTCTTTCTTTTCCATTTATTTCCTGCTGTCCCATACTTCAGTAAGGCAACGCAGTGCATAACTATGATCCATGACATAAAGCATACAGTGTATCATATCAAACGAAAAAAGCTTATTCCATTACCAATTTGGTCAGCAACTTCAGTGGAAATTTCTTTACCACAGAGAAACAAATATCCATGGAAAATTGCATTTTTCTGCATTTTTTGCAAGGTGACAAACAACTGCCAACTGTCAAAGCTTCCCCAGCTCTTTCTACCTGCATTAAATCACTTAAAATATGTTCATTGGCCATATTAATAATTTGTATTAAATCAAGAGATTTTCATTCAAAATGTAAATAATTTACTAGCACTTGATTATGATTAGCATCTTTAGTAATTATAAGAAACATTTCGAACCCTCTCCAAAAAAAAAAAAAAAAAAAAAACCAAACAACTTGGGAGACTTTGCTTTAATGATACTTTACAAAATATTTGTTTGAAACTGCAATCCTAGAAGGAGTATCAACATTTACCTTGGGAGAGTGCTGCTCTGTGTCAGCCACTCAGATTTGTGCACTGGACATTAATTGACAGCACTACCCAAACTTTTCCTTAGAAACCTGGAAATACAGAGTTCTGCAGAGGCTGAATTGTCTTCTCAGCAACCTTGTACAGACACTTATCTAGGGCATGATGCAGGGATAGCTAAAGATGTGGCATTGTTTCCTCATTAACCCTGCAAAACTTTCATGGTGGAGTTATCATGGATTATGACAGGTTTCAGAGTAACAGCCGTGTTAGTCTGTATTCGCAAAAAGAAAAGGAGTACTTGTGGCACCTTAGAGACTAACCAATTTATTAGAGCATAAGCTTTCGTGAGCTACAGCTCACTTCCTCAGATGCATATCCACGATATGCATCTGAGGAAGTGAGCTGTAGCTCACGAAAGCTTATGCTCTAATAAATTGGTTAGTCTCTAAGGTGCCACAAGTACTCCTTTTCATCATGGATTATGCCACCTTAGTCATTAACATGCCCACATGATAATGTTGAATCCCCCTTATAGGGTCCCTGGCTGGTTTTGCTTCCTTTAGTTATCTGGAGAGCCATGTAGATTAGGACTCAGTGAGAAAGGATGCTGATGGTGCAGCATGGCAAGTCTGCAGCTGGAGATATTCTCCTCTATGGCCCAGGCAGGAGGATATTGCATCCCTCCACATATGTGGAGGGAATGCAAGTTGAGCACAGGGGCTTTTGGCCCTTTGCATCAAGCCTTCGCTGCTAATGGGATGCTCTTTTTTTTTAATCAATGGTGCAACTGGGGATTTCTTTCCTTTCCTTCATTCACCAGTTTAAGGTCCTGATCCAGCAAGGCACTTAAAAGCATGTGCTAAGTTCAAGCTCCTGAGCACCTTAATGTTTAAATTGCATTTAGAGAAGCATATGATGCCTAAGGACCATATACTGCCCTCCATCCATGTGCAGAACTCTGATTGATTGGCTTTTCCCCACACATTAGTCACGAGGGGAGGGGAAGAAGAGCATTCTAAAGAGGTTGAGAAGAAACTGGCTGAAAAAACATCATACAACTATTTGAAGTTATGTGCTCTACAAGGGAAATAACTTCATATTACTAAAATTGAACATCACTATTTGGGCCAGATACATGTTGCTGCCAATAGGAGTGTGGAAATGAGGTTGTGAATTTCCTCTCTCTGTGGCCCCTACTAGTGTCAGATGGGGTCATGCCAGTCTGTATGTGCAAAGTAGGGTTAAGGGCTCCCAAACCCATGATTTCTCAGAAAGCCACTTTTGTTCCTTTATGCTGAAAATGGGCCCTCAGACTAAAGGCAAATGAGCAGATCTTAGTCTGTTCTAAGTGAAAACAGAGCTCTCGGTCCCCAGTTATACCTCCTACTATCGCTGCACATTGACAAGGGATTTCTGTTACTTTTAAAGCTCAATGCTAGATTTAATTGCAGTCAACATATACCAGATTGTTCGTTAAATGATCTGAGTGCCTTGTGCTCAAAATGAAGACTGTCTTAAAAATAAATATTTACTCTTCCTGGAAACTGCCTGCAACAGCAGCCAACAGTTACATGAAATTTCTGCTAAAAGCTAATTAGGACTAATAGCAGTGGGCACTGAAGGAGGCATTGGGTTGAGAGGCAGAACTACACTGTTTCACTTAACATAGAAGTTAGAGTGTTAATTGCTATCTAATTTTCTCTTAAATAGGATAAAATGCAGTAGGTACAATAGGTCACTCTCTGCAACTTGATTAAACACTCTTAATAGAAATGTTGTAATTAAATAACCGGAAAGTAGAGAGACTAACTGCTTTAGTCAACTCCTTGGAAAAACCAAAATTATTTTAAAATTGGCAACAGGTAGAAATATACCCTAAAGTTTATTATACCCCTCCCCCACAAGCTTGTACAGAATTCAGGGTTTGTACTTTTTTGGGTGCTGTTTTTCTTTAAATGAGCATTGTACGCTTCTAAATACATTAATGGAACTTGTTTGGGAATCCAGAGGAAAGATCTATTTTAGTGCACTGGTTCAAATTCTCCCTAACGACATGCATTATAATAAGAACATTCTTTATCAATCAGAGTTGGGATTAGGAAGAAAGTTTTTCAAATCAGCTCTTCGCCTTCCCTAAAATAGGAATACTTACAAAAGTGGGAGAAGGAAGAGGCTTACTGTTGCCTTCCTTCTCCTTTGTGCCAGCATAACTGCTACAAAAAGTGCACAGGGATGGAATGAATTCTCCCTCCTACTGCCACCTTTTCAGTTCAGGCTGAATTTAAAGATACCTTGGGAAGTCACGGACACTGTACAGATATTGTAAAGATGCCCTGCATATTTTGCTCCCTCTGAGGTTCATGGTGGCTTGCACCTACCCAAAGAGACTTTCTAAGAATATTCACATGGTACAGAGCAGAACCTGTGCCAGTCATAGGAATAAAGAATACTCCAGAGGGATCCAATGGAAAGAGCTGGGGTTATTAAGCAAATGATTGAAAGCTCTAATAATTCCCTGTGTGATCAAGAAATGAGGGTTTAAGTGAACACACACCGTAAGAGGAAACTGAGACCAATTCTTTAGTCCATGCTCACTGCTAGTCATATGCCTCAAGTTTAAACCCACTGTAAGTAGTTTATCACCATCGGTGCTGGAACTAGGAGAGCTGGGCATGCAGCAGGATCCCCTGGTTTGAAGTGGTTTCCATCATTTACAGGATTTACAGTTTAGTTTAATGGCTTTCAGCACCCCCATATAAAAATTGTTCCAGCACCTAGGCTTATCACATCAGTCAGCTGGATACTATCAGGATATATTAAATCAATATGAATGTTGTCTGCCTTTCCTTCGTCAACTAGTGATAAGAAACCATATGCTTCACTCTGTGTTCTGGATTAATAAAAGGGTTGCTTCAGAAACTCTTGCACGCCATTGTGAATGCTGTTACTTTGAAGCTGTATCAGCTAAACCACAATTTTCACACCATCTCCACCTAGTGATGCAGGTAGCCATCAAATAACCAGAGTGACTGATTTAACTACTTAGTAGTGTTTACAGTTCAAGTTGACCTTTTAAGTGACTATCTTGAAGGATTTTGAACAAACTGCCTAGGATGGGGAAAGAAATGGGAATTTGGCATTAATGCTGATTAATTTCCAAGAGTCAGATGCTTCCTTCGCCTTCATGGCGTGGAGCTAAGGAAAACCTCACAAAACCAACCAGATGGAGAGGAGTAGAGTCAGCATGACTCCCCTACCTTCCTATTCCTACACTTGAAGGAGATCCTGGTTTGGACTTAGCTGGCCTAGTGGAACATGTTGGATGGGCCTGGGGAGGGGCAGATATGGGAATTAGTTGCTATTTCCAGCCTCCTTGCTAAGCAAAGGGGTTAGATCTTGCAGGAAATAGTGAATGAGGGTAACGGTGATTAGACTAACCTAACTCCTCTGTGGTGCTCTCTCTGCTGGGAGGCACGGGGACACAAGGAATGGGGCTTGCTCAAAAGGTGAACTAAAACCTGTATGGAGAGTTTTTTGCTCTGCCTGTCTACTTAGTGAGCCTCAGTGGTACTCATGGATCCCCAACCTACATTAGCCCTGGAGGCCCCTCCATCTTCCATAAGGCTGCTATCACCACTTGTGTATGTGAAGGATTCAAGTGAGACGCATACAACAAGGAAATATAATCTGCATTACGTGTTTTTGTAGGAGTTGAAAAAAATTATCAGTATATCAGCAAGCTCCAGGGAAGCCCTGAATTACAATTATAAAGAAAAGATCTCAGAGGATACAGAATGTTTTATAAAGAAAATAATTATGTGCCTATATAAATAGTGTAAGTTTAACATTGCACATCAATATACTCTGTTCACAAGTGAAATTATGCTTACAGTAGCTTACTTCCAAAAAAGAAAATCATTCTTCTTCCAGTATTTTATTTTCCATTTCCCCAATGGAGGAAAGATTTTACTGGATAGAGCTTGAAGATGAATTGCTCTAGAATATACTTGCTCTGTCATTTTTTTCAGTGACTGTAGGGCCTCAAATGGCACAATTACAGAATTATTGTAATTATATTGCCATCCCTGACAGCCAGATTAGATTTTACTCAGAAAGACTAACTGAAGGAACATTAGCAAGGAATACTAGGAAGTCATTAATGGTATTTTTCTGGCGGTTGAGGTGAAAGAAATAACACAGAAGCAAACAGTTAAAGTCCTTGAATGCAATAATTGTGTATGTACATGCTATTAGATATACACATGGCAAAGATTTTTTTAAAAACTGATGTCTAAATTTAATTTCTAGATACATATTTAGCTATTAAATAGGTGGCCTTATTTTCAAAAGTGTTGAACACCCATTTCCCATTGAACTTCCACAACAAAACATGGAATTAAAAGACAATGGATATAATTTTCAAAAGAGCCTTTCAATGGGATTTAGACACTTCTGAAAATGCAATTTAGATTCCTAAGTAATTTATGAACTTTTGAAAATTTCACCAAATATCTTTTTCCTAAAATTTAGTATGCTTAAAAATGACTGTGCTGAGGATGTTAAATATTTATTTTCTATAACAGAGAAGTAATTTAAAATATGACATATGCCTAAAGGAAAGTTAGTTAATTTTTATGAAGTTAGTTTCCCATAAAACTAATTCAAAATGACTGTTGGCACTGAATTAAAACTGCAAAGTGAAATGCAAATGAAAACACTGAAAGTGCATCTCAAGAGCTACTTAAACAAATGTCTTAATGCTGTGCAGCATTCAAATGCACGCACTATTTGAAGATGTAAATTACTATGACAGGGCTAGAGAGCGTCAAGTTAAGCTTTCCATTTAGCTGTACATGGCCCCACCAAAATGTAGGGCATGTTCTGTAGTGATTATTAAATGTTAATTCCAAGAACTGCATTACATAACATCCGTGCTCACCCAGTGATTATGGTTCCACAATTAAGGTTGCAAGTGCCATTCCATTCTAGAACTAACCCGGGGATCAAGGATTTTTTGACATATCTTCTTGTCTTTGAAATAGGCAGTGAATAGTTTTAGTCTGAAAAAGCTGCTCATTGTAGGAAGCTGTGCAAGTCAGATTTCTCATTTCCCCCCAATAAAAATGTCTAGGAGAGCACCCATAACCATCCCGATTATGAGCCCTATACTCCCCCTACGCTATGAAGTGTGGGGAAGAGCAAATCAAAATAAAATAGGACAGAAAAGCCTCACACGCAGTGGAGGGAGAAATGGAGCTAATACAACATGCTCTACTCTTCCTTTCATCCTGCAGTGGCCTCTTTATGGCAGTAATTATGTGCAATAAGGGCTCTGCAGGATTTCCAGGTATGTATTTGTTGGGAGAGAGACAGGTGAAACTAGAAAGCTGATCAACATTACATGCTTCACTTAGAAAGCAGATGTCTGCAAGGAAGTTAATGCTTTTGCCTATAATTTAAATAATATCATCTCTTGGAAACCGTAGAACTCAGATAAGCATGAGAATCCAGGTAACTGCAGGTTCCCCAGTCTTGAGTTAACAGATCTGCCCCCACCATATTTTCTGCAACATGCCTAATTTGTTTTCATGCAGTCTGGAGTAGCTGCTCAAAAATGCACTGGAAATTAGCAGCACAGCTCCCATGAACATTCAGAGATGTACAAATCTAATAAACGTAATTAGCCCGAATATTATCTGTTTATATAGCACTTAGTTGCTTACTTTGCAGCAGTAGGTAATCATTCCACTACCTACAATAATGATGAAAGAAGAAGTATGCTTCTCATTGAATGTCTTGCATCTTAATGTATAATTTGGAAGCAAGAAATAAATGTGCAATGTTCGATATTCACAGAACACTAGAAATTATAAATGGGAGAGACTGATCAGGTATGTTATCAAGCCCACCCTCTGCCAGGGAAGGAATGGTCCTTACAACACAATTTCTTCATACTTTTTCCTAGTTTTAAATTTCTTAAGTGTGGTAGCTTCTGCCAGTTCACTTCGGAGGCTACTCTACACACTTGAATGAATCTCATCATTGAGCTTTTTCTACAGATATTTCCCCAACTTAATCCCTGCTGTGATTTCACTGACTTCATTGGAGTTGCACCAAGAATGAATCTGGCCCATGATTTAAATGATAAAAGAGAAGCCAGAGAGAATATGACTTTGAAACATTTTAGTGCTACAGCTAATTCATAACACACACACACTGTTCGATTTCATATTAAATCCCTGCTTTAACTCTGACAACAGCTAATTGCTTAAGTTTCTAGGCAGACTGCAGAAAAAAATCCATAATCTACAGGGAAACACAGTAGATTTGGCAGTGTCTCCTATTATTCTTACATTTTCAGTCACATCCTCCCTATCAGGGAGAAGGAGATTCACACTGACCTTGACCGACAGCTACAAAGCCAATGAGATCTGTGTGAAATCTTAATGTCATCAGCAAAATGGTGGAAAAGTAACAGTTGTTGACTTGTTGAGACAAGAGAAACCTTTCACAATTTCACTAAGAATTATTTACAGAGAGGAGTTTTGTGGGTGAAAACTACTGTTGTGCCAGGAAAATGGGCTGGTGAAAATAGTGAAGTTTTGTTCTTGATTAAACAAACTCTTAGGAAAATCCCTGTTTCAAATGTGAACCATCTCAATGGGAAGAGAGTTTCTCTCAGCTCTACAACCACGGGCAGGTCTACACTTAAAACGCTGCATCAGCGCAACAGCACTCATGCAGCTAAGCCACAGTAGCGCTTCAGTGAATATGCTCCTGTGCTGACAGGAGAGACTTCCTGAGAGGTGGTAGCTATGTTGGTGGGAGAAGCTCTACCACTGACATAGCGCGGGGGCGTGTTAAGACCGGTATAACTACGTCACTCAGGTGTGTGGATTTTTCACATCCCTGAGTGATGTAGTTATACCAGCTTAGGTCCGTATTGTAGACCTGGCCTAAGTAACTGTATTATTACTTTTTTTGTGTGTGCTGGTAGTGGCTTGAACACGGACTCAAAATGAAGTCAGTTCCTGCTCTGAAAGCTTACAGTCTAAGCTCCTGATCCTACAAAGATCTGATGCTTGCACGTTCAGGACCTAAGAGGCAAACATGGAGAAACTACAACATACTGGGAAATCCAAAGGAGGGATTCCCTTTATATTATTTTTTTCTATTGTTTACTATTAGTGTAACAGCTCACTCAAGCTCTCATCCAAAGCTCACTGAAATAAATAGCAGTCTCTCCACTGACTTGAGTTAGCTTTGGGTCAGGTGCAAACGGAACAGCTATGTTGTTTTTCTAACGCACCGAAGACCAGATTTTCAACTGGTCTCAAAAAAAGATGCTCATTGAAAGCTGTGCACAAATGTTTAAGACTGGGTGAAAAATTACCACTTAATGTATAACATTACTTTCCTAAGTCCTAGGTTAGACTGACCTCTACAGATAGCAAATTAAAATAAAATGTTATTAAATTGGAACTGACCTTCTTCATCACTTCCCTGCAAAGTTAATCTTTGGTAAGGGTCAGTATTTTTGTACTCTGGTTTTCTTTACATTAGATGGTTTTCTTTTCATTATTAACCCTTTAATCCTGGCTGCTCCAAGTTAGATCTGGGATTCGATGTACAGCATTAAGATTTTAGGCTGATATTTCTAAAACGTCAAGCCAATTTTTTCCAAGCGACTCAGCCTTAGCTGTTGTGTGCTCAACTTGAGACCCCATAGACAGGCCTGATTTTCAGTGTGTACTCAGCTTTCTGAAAATCAGGCTCCTTTTACGTGCCTCAAGTTGGGAGCCTAAAAAAAATGGAGGCATCCAAAATCACTAGTCACTTTTGAAAATCTCGATCCAAATGTTTCAGATTAAAATCAGTTTTTAAAAAATGAAAGTGAATTTTGATATTGCTCCAATTTTTATTACAGCCAACCTGCCTTGTCAGCTACATCAACACCACCACAAGCAGGAGGGGTCAGGAACAAGAAACTTTGCAACATTGTTTGCTACTGCTCCATAAAAAGGAGCAATATGCATTCCCCCACAGCACCTGTGTCTGAAGGCAGCATGTGTCTAAGGGACCGAAGGTCCGATCCACCACTAAGATGGCTGAGCATGCTACCTTAGAGCCATAGAGGGTCTCTGGGTGCATTAGTCAGGCCTCCTCCCTAGTGCTCAAGGGAGAACTAGGTTTGTATCTTGGCCTGCTCTTGTGCCGGGGGAGTCCAGAGAATTAAAGGTTCTTTCTGCCTTTTCCCTTTCCCTACCACGTACACCTGCACAAGATAGCTTGGAATTGCCTACAGCTTGTGAAGCTCTTTGGGAGTGAAAGGTGCTATAAGCACAACTAACAATTAATAGTGTTTGTGTGTGTTCATTTACATGAGCATTGTCCTCTTCACCCAAAACCCTAACTGAGCAGCTACCACAACATCAGACTTTAGATTACGGCAGAAGAATATGCAGAGATAGAGTTAATTCTCTTAGTCATTAGTTGTAATTGTTTAAAATTGACTATAGGGAAGACAGCTGCACATACAGATATCTTTGATGGTTAGAAAACCTAGTGTTCTATCTCCAGAACTGGTGTGATGCTACACAAAAGGAGACACCACTTTTTAAATGGATTGCATCTAATTACTTGCATGCTTACTTAAAGTACCAGTTGATAAGGTGTACAACTGGGACGCAATATTCTGCATATTTATTAGCCATATTCTGTTGTTCTTATGTACTACAGATCTTCCAAAAAGGTATTTTATTAAATCAGAACCATTATGTAAGACAGAGCATGTTCCCTTCACATTAGTGATGGTAATACAGCAGGGAAAAGTTTGGAAGAAATTTTTATCTATTGACATGGAACCCACAGAAGTTTTACAAAATTTACTCTAAGATTCATCAACCTTTAGCCACAGGGCATCTCTGTCACTGGTTCAATGGTTTATTTGCTGTTACATCATATCAGCAGCACCAGTATTTATGATATTAATATTAATGAATCCCTTGGAAGCATAATCCATCACTTTTAATCTTTTTTTCCTCTCCTCTCTTAAAGTTTGATGTTTAATGGCTTGGGGGTATTTTAGCAATGCAAAAGCATCATTAGTCAAAGAAACCCCACTGGCAGGCAATATCAGATCCCCTGCTACTTTTTTGTGAAAGGTACTATAGCTTACTCCAAAACTTACTTCACTATGTAGGGAACTTAGAAAAATAGAGAATTAGAAATACTGCAGAAACGTAATGTGTCATTATTTTTAAACATTCTACTGTGGTCTTTAGGAAGCGGAACACACACAGTTTTTGCAGCAACAGACTCCTAGACTGATCCGTGCAGTGGATGAGTGAGAGAGAGAGAGAGAGAGAGAAAGAAAGAAAGAACTGGGTGCTGGGTTGTTGGGGGACATGGATAGAGTGCTGTGAGGTGCTGGGCAGTGGAAGAGAGATGATTCCTGGAGGGGAGATAGAGACAGGGAAAAAAAGATTAAGAAGAAGGAATGAGATTAAAGCATAGGAAAGAAAAGGATGGGGATGGGGGAAAATATTACTGGGCACAAGAAGATTAAGAGTGAGGAACACAGACACTGAA
The DNA here is from genome assembly GCF_965140295.1 of Lepidochelys olivacea. Classification (NCBI taxonomy): domain Eukaryota; kingdom Metazoa; phylum Chordata; order Testudines; family Cheloniidae; genus Lepidochelys; species Lepidochelys olivacea. The sequence continues at coordinate 29,804,902 of NC_140415.1, forward strand.
ATACACAATAGAAAAAGATACACTGGCACAGGTAAAAACAATATGGAGACAAAGTGAAAGGAGACATAGTCCAGTCATTTTTTTAATTATTATTTTAACAGAATATATAATCACAAAAGGTTAAAATTTGTGATTGGCAATCTGTCTACCTTCTACTGAGCGGGCAATGAGTTTCACTGAAATTCAATGAAACTTAAGCCCCTAAGTGACCTAGGCACTTTTGAAAATTTTACCCTGAGCTCCTTAGAGGGAGAGACATTTCCTTTTGTGGCATACAAAAGAAAAAAAAAACAATTAAACAAAGTGAACAAAGAGGGGACTGTGTCCCAGAGTAGGCCTTAAAGAAAGGTAAGTGCCCACCTGTGCCTGGCTTCCTCCCAGATTAGTGGAATTCTGAGGCTTGTGTTCCAGGGGCAAATAGAGTTGTAAGCTTGCCACCAAGGAAGTGATATAAAGGCAATAAATTTTTCTCAGTGAGATGTAAGTGCTGGGAAGGTTGCAGTGCCAGGGTGTGAGCAAAGATCTCAATGAATGTCCCATCTCAGATGCGCCAGGAAGGAGCCTGGGACGGTGTGAGCTGAAAAAGCTGGAGGAAGGGCTGAGGTGCAACCTTAAGAGGCAAGCAAAGATAGTCAGGGGCCCTGAGGGGAGAATGGAATGAATGTTCGCATGCAAAGGATATAAACCTTCATGTTTTATGGAGTCAGCCTGTCATCAAGAACCTGTGATTAAGAACAAGCTCCCCCCTTCCCATGAGCAGACCAGTATCCCGAGCCTTGCATTTTGTAGGATGTTTAGAATGACATACTGCTCTTCTTACCCCAAAACTCTCATTAAAAGTTAATGAAGAAGGGAAGGAGAGAGGGCTACAATTATTTTAACAATCCTTCCCAGTTGATTTCCTCATTATGAATGTATGCAAATACAAATATAAGCATCAGTGCTTGAGTGATATCAAGCTATTAAGGGAGAGGAAGAATAGTTTCACTATGATACTTATTCAAAACCTGAAGGTTTAGGATTATTACTTGCCTCCAACTGATGGAAATACCACCAAGCAGAGACTTGTGGCATATAAAAACGATGAAACTATGAAAATAGAAAGCTAAGTGAAAAATGATACAATAAAATGGAACTTTAAGTTCCCCTGATTGTTAGCTTCTTGCAATAAAAAAGTATCTGTATATTATTCAACATAAATCTTGCAACAAAAAAGGATATATAAAGCTGAGTGAAGTCACCTAATAATGATGATATATTGTCTTATTTAAAACAGAAGGTAGAAAAAGACTGAGAAACACTTAAATGCCTACTTTTTGGTTAACTTCTTCAGTCAGAGCTGCTACAGAAACATTTGGTAGTGTAATTGAAAATGCCTGTTTTTCAGAGGGGATGCACCAGGTATGCGAGGCAACACTGCATGTGGGTTGAGCAGTACTTTGTACAGCAGGGAGAAGTTTATCTTTTATTTATTTTTCCATTTATAAAATGTTCCTCTTTTCAACTCCAAGACGTATTTACTATAAAAATAATAAAGCACACAAAATAACACCCTCTAAACAACCACTTCAAACTCCTTTCTAGCAATCCTCTCACAAAAAGCTTGAGTAAACAAAGGTCTTGCGGTGCGTATGAGCATTAAACTCAGCCTTTTTTGGTCCTAAGGATTGGGGAAGAAGTGAACTCCAGAGAGTCAGGGGACCTCTAACTTGAAGGACATGCCCACAATCCACAGATATGTTAGTATACTGACTGCCCACTTGAAAGGCATCAATAAAGAACATTAGTCTAAGATAGACTAATGCTTAGTCTTAATTTGGCTAAGGACTCAAACCCTAAAGATGTCCAGATTAAAATCAAAACCTCAGATTGCACCTGCAGCAAAAGCACTATAGCTGGAAACATTGTTGGTCTCCTTGTACCATTACAAGAATAGTGTAAGTGAGCAAAGAGAAAAGAATCCTTCCTATGTGGCAACTGTTTGAGTGATCAAATCCAAACATGCTTTAGAGCATTAAGAAATGTTTGGACAGACTTCTGTTGATAGACTAGATGTTGATATAGACTTTTAGCTCAATAATAAATAATAAAAATAATAATACCACTACCGAGGTGGCATACGCTAGTAAAAATACTTGAAATATGACCGGATCCATCATCAGGATTTGCAAGACCTCTGTACTCATGGAGTTCTAATGTGACTCCGCACAATGTCACAGAATGCCATTGGAATCTAGTGTAGGATTGAGGACTTCATTTGAACTCCATCTGTAACTGTAGTTTGAAGTGGAAACACTGTATATATGTTGCTGTCATTTCTATATACTACACTTTTAGAGCATTTCCAATTCAAATATATATGACCCATGCAATCTCCCATTTGAGGACTGTTTTTTCTTAACACTCACACTAAAAAAAAAAACACTTCAAAAATTCAGTTGAGCATATCTCCCCCAAGACAAGAAAAATCCCTAGCGTGTGTAACAAAAACTATTTTTTTCAATGATTGACACTGAGGAAAAATACTTCAATAAGAAATAAAACTTATGTTTAAACCCCAGAAATTTAGATTGAAAAATGTTTATGTGTGTGTCATTTAAACACATTTTGTGATCCAGAATGCAATGATTCAAAATAATTTTTGCAAACCAGTAGGTAAATAATTAGTTCATTCTGCATTATGTAATGAATAGTCACATCCTCTGCAAAACAAAGAAGATAAAGTCTTCTGACAGAACTGTATTAATGCAATATGAAGAGAAAATAAAAGTGGTTCAAAAGATGACATAAAGAGAACGATATCTTTCACAGTCCTCAGGAGACTTGCATCTACGGTATCAGACTGATAATCATTTGCCCATCTAACTGGTATAAGATTTAGATACAGAATTTATTTTAAAAGGAAGTCTGAACTCTCTGAAACATAGCTGTAATAAATAAATCACCTGTACTCTAATTTTAACTACATTGGAATTCAGTCCATTAGCTCCTTGACTCTTTTTAGAAACATATTTGGTGACCTCATATTAATCTCATCTTGGTGCAGATCATAAATCATATCAGGGACTAAAAATATAATTTGATTCTTTCCCTTTTTTCACAGTATTCTTCTCCTTTCCAAAAGAGGCGGAGTTTATGATTTATTTTGGATTTTTGTAACTCAAGACACACAAAAAAATATAATATGTTCCAAATTAGGTTCAGTGGCAAGTTACATAAAGATCTAGTACTAATTGGCATCTTAAGAAATGCACAGTTGATTTAATGTAAATATTAGGGTCCAAATATGAGAGGTATTGGCCCAACAGCATACCTGATCATCCTCCGGGTTCCCTAAACTAGGTTAAGGTATAAAAGATGCCCAATCACTAGTGAAACATTACAGGTTCACAGAGAAGGGATATTAATTTTTAGCTCCAATTTTTCACAATAATCAAAGGGTTTTCTGCCTGCAAAAATTTCATCAGATTGTCCTGAAAGCTATTCTTTTTATCCATATGGTACTACTGGAAATGGGTCAAACTCATGGATTAGAATTTCACCATTTCATCTGTGAAAACCCATAGCTCCTATTGACAATGGCATCAAATTGAAGAAAATAAGTGAGTGAATAAGTAACTGCAAATGAAGGCAAGATTGGTAGTTGTGCCCATCTTTGCTCAGGGGTTTTTGCCAATGAGTTCTGAAACCATCTAACTAGCAACATTAGTCCCTCACGTTACAAGTGAATGACTATCAGAAAAAGACAAATGAGTTCAAAACAGTCACAGGACGATCACTAGACTGTAATATTTTGGCTTCACTTATATGCAGCCAGAACCAGTGACCTTAATATATACTGCTGTAAACCTTCTTATGCTCCTCATAGCCCCTTCCCAAAACATGTCCAACTTTCTTATTTTTTCAGCCAGGAACATCTTAGAATCTCCAGTTTCCCTACAAGAGGAATTTGCTTTGACTGTTAGTTGTAGGGCTGTCTTCTTTCCTACCAACTTCAAGCCCTATAGTGTGGTCAGTTTGGATGAGCTATTGCCAGCAGGAGAGTGAGTTTGTGTGTGTATGTGTGTCCCTGGGGGGGGGGGGGAAGGGGGGGGTGAGAAAGCCTGGATTTGTGCTGGACATGGCCCACCTTGATTACCATGCACATTGTAGGGAGAGTGGTCACTTTGGATGAGCTATTACCAGCAGGATAGTGAGTTTGTGTGTGTGTTTTTTGGAGGGGGGTGAGGGGGTGAGAGAACCTGGATTTGGGCAGGAAATGGCCCAACTTGATTATCATGCACATTGTGTAGAGAGTTGTCACTTTGGATGGGCTATTACCAGCAGGAGAGTGAATTTGTGTGTGGGGGGGGTGGAGGGTGAGAAAACCTGGATTTGTGCTGGAAATGGCCCAACTTGATGATCACTTTAGATAAGCTATTACCAGCAGGACAGTGGGGTGGGAGGAGCTATTGTTTCATATTCTCTGTGTGTATATAAAGTCTGCTGCAGTTTCCACAGTATGCATCCGATGAAGTGAGCTGTAGCTCACGAAAGCTCATGCTCAAATAAATTGGTTAGTCTCTAAGGTGCCACAAGTACTCCTTTTCTTTTTGCGAATACAGACTAACACGGCTGTTACTCTGAAACCTCTCTATAGTTAGACATTCTTTACTCCCTACTGGTATTGATGTTGTGTTGAGAGCTACTGAAAATGCATGCAACAAATCTCTAAACTGCAGGAAACTCAGAAAAGTTTGAAAATGGGAACCCTAACAGCTCAAAAACTAGGAGGCAAATAAAAAGACCCCAACATTATTATTTAAAAAATCTCATTCTTTTCAATACAAACTCAGTTTTAGAGGCCTGGCTCAGGAGTTATGAATGCTTGGAGCTGGTGATATTGAAGGAAAACAGTATCGACCTTAAAGCTGAACGTGTTCTCTCCTTTTCTCTGCCTCACAGCGCAGTTTCTGCCTAAACTCTTTCCTTTGTGCCTGTCTTCTTGCCACAGATTTAAAGAAACAGTACACATCTTACAGTGAAAGTCTCCAGGAACTCAAGATGTTGAACAAAAATTCTATGTCTGGTGCAATGGTTCCACTATCAAATGTCTTTAAAGCTCCTTAAATCTCCAGTTTTTGAACACTTATTAAAAATAACTAACTGAAGTTAGGCACCTGTGACTGTTCATTCAAAATGTATCCTCCCTTGTCTCAATCTCTCTCCCTCTCTGCTATCAGTTTAGGAACTGCAGTTTCGAAACACCATTGTTATGAAAGAAGCTAGGATAAATACATTTGTATTGTTCTAAAGTAAGAGCATTCATGGTACAAGTGTTTACTTACAGGTATCATCCAGTTGGCCAGATCACCATATTTAGACACCTGCATTGCTCCAAGCATTGTCAAATCGACATGACCTCTGGTAAAAGATAGTGTGCAATTAGCATACTAAGTTAAAATAATAGCCCACAAATCCAACCAAGTTATTTGTTCACTGTCTTAATATATCATATAAAGCTCCTAAAATGGTGGTAAACAACAGAGGAACTGAGCAGTTTGTCACTTACATATATACTTTTTTCCCCTACACATAGTACTAATCTGGATTTCTCTCTGCCGTCTGAGCCTCAAAAACATGATTATATTTGTCTGGTTTTGGTTAATTGCATTCACAGAAAATCAGCTCTGAACTCACATTTTTAAATGCACTCCTTCACATATTATGTGCACTGATTATCTTTTCAGAGACATTATGGTTTAGTGTTTGTTTGTATCCAACCTCCTCTCCGAAAAAACAAACAAAAAACAGGTGCAGATGGTGAATTTCCATCAGGGAGGCAGAATCAGGATTGCAGACACAAGCTGAGTAAAGAGAATATACAGCGTGCAAGTACAGATTAGATTCCTCAGAAAGTGACTAAAAAGTAGCTGTTTAAAACACAGCTACAAATGTGTTTAGATACAGCCAAGTGGTGTTAGATGCAAACATCCCTATAGCATCTATCAGTCATAGTCAGTTGAATATTTCAGTTTCCAGTAGCCTGACCTAATCCTCCTGTAAATTTTCACTGAACATCCACAATAGTTTTACAGGCTGTTAAATGATAATCACATTTCAGAGCATTACTAATTAGTTTAGTTAGTGACTCATCCTATTCTTTGTTCAGCATTTTAACAGATTAAGAGTTCTGTTACATACCCTCTAATCATTGCAAATGATTCATCACTAGAGAAATAGGAGGAACCTGGAAGAACAGTGACTGTCTCTTTACCTGTAAAAGAAATGGGCTGTTATATTTACAGAACTAGTGTTCTTTAGGAAAATCTAATAGGAAGGGATCTTTGTCACGTCAAACTCCACCAGACTCTGTCAATATTTATTGGAGTAAGCTTTTTGGAATTATGGGAGTGGGAGGTTATTCTGTAAGAATGGCTTGAGGGAGTTTGGCGGGGCTGAATTAGGCCGTGAATTAAGGAGAGCTTCTCCCACCAACATAACTGCCACTTCTTGTTTAGGTGATTTCATGATGTTGATGGGAGAGCTCTCTCCCTTCTGCATAGAGTGGTTACACAAGCGATCTTACAGCGGCGCAGCTGTATCCTTACAGCTGTGCCAGTGTAAGTGTAATGTAGACGTGGCCTTACACTGGCACCTGAGTTATACTGATACCAAATCAATTGGCAAGTGTCACTGTACAGCGTGAGTAGCAGGAAGTATTTTATAGACCAAGATGGAGTATGTAGTTCTAGGTGATCAGATAGATCCCACTGCCTCACTGGACTTAGCTTTTCATTCCATTTGTGGGAAAAGTGTGGGGCAACTTTTAGCAGAAAGAAAGTGTCTGGAGAAGACAGAAAATGTTACCAAAAGAGGAGGCCAGACTGGGAATTTACTCTCGTGGAAATGCGTGACAGAGTTGGTTCACGCTCTTGTCTCCAAGGTGCATGTACAAGAAAATGAATGTGTGTGAGCAGCCTCCATGTGCTAAGCAGTCGCTCCCTGAGCTGTTCCTGGTCCTGTGAATGGAGCACACAAAGCCTTATCCAGCACCCACGTGACAAATCACATGGAAGGCCTGAAGGACCTTAACCCTAGACCTAGCACCGGACCGCCTTCCTGCCTCCCAGCACCACTTCTGGTGAGGCACAAGAAGTACTGGTTTTCCTGTCTTTCCTAGGAGGTATCTTTAATAGTTAGAGATTGATTTAAAACCTGAAGCATGAGGTTTAATATCCCTTGTAAAATTTGTTATAATTAATTATGATAACTATGATACCCATACAAATATCCAATCCCGTTTTTCATCTTGCAAGTTCTTTGCAAATTCTACCACATGTGTTTGAAAGAATACTTCAAATACCAGATGATTGCTGCCAATTTAGGATAAATTATTTTTAAAGAGCAATTTTTATGCCGTTTGTTTAAAAAAAAAATTACATTATTCTCAAGGCTTAACTTGTGTGCACGCACACACATGGAGATTTTCAAAAGTAGGTGCTTAGCTCCTTTTTGTGCCTTGGAAAATCTCCCCATGTAAAATATTTCCACAGCGAGCTGTTGGTGAAACTTTGTTAGGTACTGAAATAATATTTAATAATAATAAATAATACTGAGTAATATTGCAGAGATGGCACTGTTCAAAGTGGGAAACACAACACTTTGATAACAGAATCAATTAATTAAGCTAGGCAGCAAATATTTTTACAAGACAGAGAGCAGTTGCTGGAGTGTACAGCTAAATTAAACTGTAAACTTGGTTATATGTCAGTGCTTTATCTCATTTGGCTTTTCAGTTTAGCAGATCATGTTAGCTAGTACAGCTAAAGAGGAGATCTATATTATTATGAAACGCCCTTTCTAAAATACCAGATGTATATACCTGATCCTGCACTGGGATCCACTAGTGTGGGCCTATGGCCATGCAGAGTCCCGTTAACACCAATGGGAGTCTATATGGGTATAGGTCTCTGCACTAGCTGATCCCACTGCAGAAGCAAGGCCTGTGTTTAAACTGAATTGGATTAACTGCATTGCATAACTTTGTATTGTGAAACGAAACTAAAAACCCCGCCCAAACAAACAAAAACAAACAAATCCTAACATGCTAGTTTTCCCATTTCAAAGCTGTGAGACCACTTTTTCCTGCCAAAAGATGGGGAGGGATTGTCTGAAGCTGAAATGGGTGAATTACAGGGGTATTAGAGGTATCCTAATTAGAGGTATCCTAAAGTCCCTCTAAGCTGCATGGCCGGGCAGCCACCCAGCAGGCTATCAAGTGCCACGCACTTCAGGTGCCCCTCCACCCACTGCCGCACTGTTCCTGCCCACTGGCTTGGAGCCCCTGGCCAGCGGCTCCCAGGAGTCTCCTGCTTACTGTGCAGAGTTGGGGAGGGGAAGGAACAAGGAGGGGGCATTATCAAGGTGTCCCCCTCCACTCAATCCCCCCATCTCCACAGAGTGCGGGGGACGAAACGACAGGGCTCCGGAGGGAGGGAGCTTGCTGGCAGCTGTTTCTGTGTCTGAACAAGCAGGCTTCAGACTGCTAAGTACTAATCTACTTACAAGGACAGTATACTTAAAGAGGCAGTGTGTATCTCTCTCTCACATACACACACACACGCACACACACTCTGTCTATCATGCTTTAAAAAGTGGAAGTGAAATCCTAGTGAGGAAGATAGAAAGGAGCATAAACTCTGGCAAATGAAGCATAGAATTATAATTAGGAAGGCCAAAAAAGAATTTGAAGAACAGCTAGTCAAAGACTCAAAAAGTAATAGCAAAAATTTTTTAAAATACATCAGAAACAGGAAGTCTGCTAAACAACCAGTGGGACCACTGGATGATCGAGATGCTAAAGGAGGGCTCAAGGACGACAAGGACATTGTGGAGAAACTAAATGAATTCTTTGCATCAGTCTTCACAGCTGAGAATGTGAGGGAGATTCCCAAACTTGAGCCATTCTTTTTAGGTGACAAATCTGAGGAACTGTCCCAGTTTGAGGTGTTATTAGAGGAGGTTTTGGAACAAATTGATAAACTAAACAGTAATAAGTCACCAGGATCAGATGGTATTCATCCAAGAGTTCTGAAAGAACTCAAATGTGAAATTGCAGAACTATTAACTGTAGTCTGTAACCTATCATTTAAATCAGCTTCTGTACCAAATCACTAGATGATAGCTAATGTGATGCCAATTTTTAAAAAGGGCTCCAGAGGTGATCCCAGCAATTACAGGCCAGTAAGACCTGACTTCAGTACTGGGCAGACTGGTTGAAACTATAGTAAAGAACAGAATGGTCAGACACGCAGATGAACATAATTTGTTGGGGAAGAGTCAACATGGTTTTTGTAAAGCGAAATCATGCCTCACCAATCTACTCAATTCTTTGAGGGGGCCAACAAGCATGTGGACAAGGGGGACAAGGGGGATCCAGTGGACATAGTGTACTTAGATTTTCAGAAAGCTTTTGACAAGGTCCCTCATCAAAGGCTCTTAAGCAAAGTAAGCTGTCATGGGATAAGAGGGACAGTCCTCTCATGGACTGGTAACTAGTTAAAAGATAGGAAACAAAGAGTAGGAATAAATGGTCAGTTTTCAGAATGGAGAGAGGTAAATAGTGGTGTCCCCCAGGGGTCTGTACTGGGCCCAGTCCTATTCAACATATTCATAAATGATCTGGAAAAAGGCGTAAAGAGTGAGGTGGCAAAATTTTTAGATGATACAAAATTGCTCAAGATAGTTAAGTCCCAGGCAGACTGCAAAGAGCTACAAAAGGATCTCTCAAAACTGCATGACTGAGCAACAAAATGGCAGATGAAATTCAATGTTGATAAATGCAAAGTAATGTACATTGGAAAACATAATCCCAACTATATATATATATATATATATATATATATATATATATATATATATAAAATGATGGGATCTAAATTGGCAGTTACCATTCAAGAAAGATCTTGGCGTCATTGTGGATTGGTCTCTGAAAACATCCACTCAATGTGCAGCAGCAGTCAAAAAAGTGAACAGAATCTTGGGAATCATTAAGAAAGGGATAGATAATAAGACAGAAAATATCATATTGCCTCTATATAAATCCATGGTACGCCCACATCTTGAATAGTGCATGCAGGTGTGGTTGCCCTATCTCAAAAAAGATATATTGGAATTGGAAAAGGCTCAGAAAAGGGCAACAAGAATGATTAGGGGTATGGAACGGGTGCTGGATGAGGAGAGATTAATAAGACTGGGAATTTTCAGCTTGGAAAAGAGACGACTAAGGGGGGATATGATAGACGTCTATAAAATCATGACCGGTGTGGAGAAAGTAAATAAGGAAGTGTTATTTACTCCTTCTCATAACACAAGAACTAGGGGTCACCTAATGAAATTAATAGGCAGCAGGTTTAAAACTAATGAAATTAATAGGCAGCAGGTTTAAAACTAACAAAAGGAAGTATTTTTTCACACAACAAACAGTCAACCTGTGGAACTCCTTGCCAGAGGATGTTGTGAAGGCCAAGATGATATATAACAGGATTCAACGAAGAATTAGATAAATTCATGGAGGAAAGGTCCATCAATGTCTATTAGCCAGGATGGACAGGGATGGTGTCCCTAGCCTCTGTTTGCCAGAAGCTGGGACTGGACGACAGGGGATGGATCACCTGGTGATGACCTTCTTCTGTACATTCCATCTTGGACACTTGGCATTCGCCACTGTCGGAAGACATGACAGTGGGCTAGATGGACCTTAGGTCTGACCCAGTATGGCTGTTCTTATGTTCTTATCACACTCACCTCCCAACACATACTTGTATTGTTGTTGTTGTTGTTACTTGATACTTCTTTCAAAGTGTGTTGTTTTAGTTTTTTGACTGGTCCATGCATTTCATAATTTGTATTTTTCTCTTACACATAAATTTAATTCTTTGAGTAGGGAGTTCTAAAATGCCTAACCTGTTATGGCTGGAGTAATTATCCCTTTGGTAACTTTTAAAAAAATATATATTATATCTAGGTTTTTTGTTTCTAGTGGTGGTGCACATCCGCACATTACCTTGATATGGTGCACATAGAAAAATTCATTCCACACATGGATAGAAAAAATTAGAGGAAACACTGGAAGTATCTACTCCAAATATTCATATGTGAAAAGTTGCTTAAATTGTTCCTCCAAAGATATAATCCCTCAATAGTGAGAAGCGAAGATATTAAACACACAGTGACTGAAGTACAGGAATTTTGCCAAACGTGCCTGGGACAAGAGTCAATGGGGCCAATTTCTAGCACTTCCAGACATCCCAGGAAAAACAGTGGGAACAAATGCATGTGCAAATAGACATCACAGTGCAAGTCTACGTGCTGAATTGGGGAATAGGTCTAAGAATCTTTTGCTTCAAAAAAGTAAAACACAAGCCTTCACTGCTTGAGTTAAAAAAAGCCTCCTTTAACTGTCACTACTAGAAAGCAGTGATGATACATATGCTGACTAGCTAGTATATTAATGGTCACTAATGATCGAAACTCATAGTGACTGAAAATAGGTCCGTAATAAAAAAGGCAAAACAACATAAATATTTACAAGTAACATTACACCAGTGTTCTGGATTTAGCATTGAATCAAATGTTAAATCAGTTATGAACAATTTCCAGAAGTTAAGTATGTTAATGATTTTACCTGCATTAATCAGGTCTGGATCTACCTCGTTTTCAAGTGGATAAGGACCCTGATAACAAAACACAGTCTTAATATTTATTGATGATCCAGAATTACATGTGACTCAAAACAAATACATAATACATTTGGATTTTTCTGTGTGTTACACCTCTTTTATTTAGTATGTGCACTGAAACATACACTAGCCCATGAACAGAGACTGTATGGTAAAGACACTGCTGAAGGCTATTATAATTATTAAATGTATATAGTTTTCCTTGAAGCTACAGAATTCTTAAAGTTACAGGCATCCAGGTTCAATTTAAGAAAACATCACTATAGTAAAATATGCATACGTATTATGTTAGTTTAAAATTATGTATGATGTCACAACTAAAAACCTCTTATAGAGCTTGATCCTGCAAGGTGCTGAGCATTCTGGCACCAATACAGCAAAGCCCTCTGCCAAAGTATATGCTTATCTTTAAGCTTGTAATCTGTCCCACAACTCCAGTGGGACTACTGACATATCTCTCAAGTAAGTATGTGCTTTAAATACATTCCTGGGCTTAAGCAAGAATACACAGCACCTTGCAACGTGGCAGCTCTTTGAGCTCAAAGTGTAAACAGTTTGTGAAAAAAACAACAAATTAATTTAAGTGCATTACATAAGCCTTCACTGACTCTATACTTACCAAGCCCAGGACTCCATTTTCACTCTGCAGGTGAACTGAAATGTCTGGACTGATGAAGTTGCTGGCCAACAGTGGAATTCCTATGCCCAGATTAGCTGAAGTGAATTGGTCAAGGCACAACTAGATTATAATTACCGTAAATGAGTAAATTAACAAAATTATATTTGTGCTGTGATAACACACCCTCCTTTTTTTTTTTTTAAACAAACTGTTTGGCTTTTCAAATATATGCCTCAAAAGTTATGCCAAATTATTTTGTCATTTCGACTGCCTAGTTGCCTTCTCTCAGATGCTAACCCATTAATATAAAACTGTCCAAGCAAGCTTCATTTCATACAGAGGGTGCTTACAATTTTCAAGAAAGATCAATTAATCACTTGACTGCCAATGAACATTCCAGGTAGAACATCTCCTACTGTACGCCCTAACATTCCATCTATTTCAACAGGATGTTAATATAACGACAGCCACAGGTGCTGTAGTGGACAGTGAAGATGGTAACAAACATGTGCCAGGAATAACAGCTGCAGCTGCTATTTTATCACAGCAAATCCCATTTCTTTAACCTACAACAGCTGGAGGATACCGTACATGCCGTCTTCAAACTCTAAAGCTGCTCGTCTGATGATCCGTTCTCTCACATTATCTCCTTCCTTCTTTTGTTTGGCTTTTGAGTCTTCGGGCTTTCGGATGGATAATCGCTACAAAGTAAGACATTGTCAAAAACAAACTGTGGTGTTAAGATTCCTGTTCTGCAAGACATAAACATCAGGCTCAAGGGTTCAGTGAGACTTTATGCAAAAGTCCTTTAGAATATTGTAGGGATGGAACCAATTTTGGCTCTAGAGGAAGTACTGCCAAAAAAAAAAACAAAAAACCGATAGAATTTAACAACAAATGAAATCCTTTCTATATGAATTTTTTCAGTAGCCTACAGAACTTATTAGACAATATTATCCCTGCAATGGAATTTGATAACTTGGCTTTACTATTCTATAAAAGTTATCATGGTTTTAAATTCTATAAGCCTTTTCCCGCAAGGGATGGTTTGCTGTCAAGAACAGCACTATTCTTTTGAGAAAGTGTCTGTCAAAAATATATTTTCTGTAATTTTGTCCTTTACCTTTTCCATATTTCAAGACAGTAAGTTTATGTGGGCAGAAGGGATTTTCACTGATGGAACAGAAGCCTTTAGTGGGAACATAGCTGTTAAATAAAATCCATGTTTAAATTAAAACATTTATTTTGAATGTAATTTAATTTCATTTTAAAAAAGCTTTCTTTTTAACCCTTGTCTGCTTTCCCTACAATGGTGGATCATTTCATTGTTGCCTTTGAATCCCAAACTCATTATTTCACTTCCTGCAGGAAATGAAAGTGTTCACAGATTGGCTCCTGCCTTGTGTTGGAGGATTCTTCCATGGAAAAAAGGAATGCATGATGGAAAGTACACCAAAGGCATTCCCGCTAGAGGGATCAGATCAGAATCCAATTAGGCAGGAGCAAACTGTACATCTAAAGACAGTAAATGTATGACAAGCTAGCTTCTATTTATTCCTCTGCTTCCTCCCGCTCTGCACCCCACCACCACAAAATGGTATAGGAGGACTATCATTTCTGTAACATGATTAGAACAACAACATGCCTTCCTTTTCCCACCACTCTAACTAAAGCTGGTTTATATGGGAATCCTTTCCAAACATTCCACTGGGAACTGTAATATGCCTGATCCAATTTATGCTCAAAATGTAGTAAGTAAAGCTGGCAGAACTGGCTCCTACACAAACCATTGTCCATACTGCCAGTCAAGGTGGCATATTGGGATGAGGAGGGATCATGATATAGAAGGGTTAGGGTGGAGCGCCACGCCTCAAATTTTATTTTATAGGCTCTGTGTAAGGCAGTAAATAAATAACTTTGCAATTTCATTGCTATATTTCTATTTGATGAGATGCATCACTGCTAGGGTTACAAAACTCAATGGACCAAATTTATCCCTGCTGCAACTCTATTGTATATTATATAAAACATTTTAAAAGGTGATAAAAAATGGGGTAAGTGGTATGACATGAGGCCTTGTTGTTAAAGTTCTGGCTTAATCTCCTGGTCCTAGGAGGACCCCCACTGTAGTGGGCAAATCAGAGAAGAAAGCCAAGCAGCATTTGTATGTAGGTGCTACACTGGAAAGAAGGGGCAAGCCTCTGAAGCCAAACTGAAATGACAACAGCATTTTAAGCAAAGCAAAATCAATACATTTTGAAAAAGATAAATGCTTGTGAGCGGATGTAATAGACCATGTCTTAAAAGGCGGGAACGGGGTATTAGCTGCTGTCTAATACAAAGTGCCCACAGACTAAGAGCTTTGGCACATCTGGCTCCAGTCAGATACCTAGTGACACATCAAGTTTGTGCAGAATAAACTAGTGGCTAAGCAAGCTGTGATTTATCATCCTGCTTGAGGTGCACAAGAAGGTTTACCCCAGGGAGAGTTTACTCAAGTATAGGGCCTTATGGCTTTCCAGGCCTTTGGGATTTTATGGTGGTCACTGAAGTTTGATTTATAGCAGAACAGTCTCAGGAGGACAACAAAAATGGGCAGAAGTCAGCATACCTTTTTTCCCTTCATATTTCCCACTCCCACTAAAATAACCATCAAATATAGCCAAAAAAGTTATTTCTGACTGCAAAGAAATATTAAAGCTGTGTCAGAACATACTGCAAGATTGCTGGCCCATAAAATTTCTAACTGTACTTCCAGAGAGCTGTCATTCCACGAAGTTGAACCCAGAGACATTGCTCCTGGGAGGGGACACGACAGAACCAAAGCAGGGACAATTTCTTCCAGGTTGGTTCTAAGTGTAGCAATGAAATAGCTGCTTTCTTTGCAGTCAGCTAAAAGGCTACCACCATATTCATTAATATTAATTGTAACTTTTTAAATAGATACTGACAATCAAAGGTCTTCCAGTTCTGTAGAGGAATGCAATTAAGTAACAGTTTCTGTTAAAAACAAAAACCAAAAACACCTCCAGGACACACTGCCACATAAATATGAATATAGGACCAAATTTTCTCTTCTGGGCCCAGTCTGTACCACCTGCATAGCATGAAGGGGCTGGAACTGGCCCTTGCTGCCAAGCCTCCCAGTGGGAGATAACTCTCACCTGCTGTAAAGTTGGCAGAGCCGGCTCTTACACCAACCACTGTCCATGCTGCCAGTCAAGGTGGCATATTGGGAAGAGGAGGGATCATGATATAGAAGGGGTAGGGTGGAGCGCGATGCCCCAAATTTTAAGCTGGTATAAGGTTTCTTAGGGACCATAACCAACTGCCCTAAATTAGACAAGTCCAGGGGCTCCTCTATCTTATGCAGTGACTGGAAGCAGTTACTGAAGCTTGACAATCGGGGATCCATAACCATTCCCTCCCCATCTCCTGCACTAGCTGGAACTTGACACAGTAGAGAATCCACCTCATAATATTTTATCACGGCTACAGTTTAATGGTCAAGCAGAAATTCTGTGATTTATAAAATTTATTCTGGGTCAACATACGTAGTGGCTAAGAAGCTGAACTACTTACTTCAATTCTCTTTTCATATTTCTCTCCCTTTATGAGACGATGGACATAGATCTTTGGAATGTGAATATCTTCCGGGGCAAATGATCCTATATCAACAATTTCTTCTACCTGCGGAGAGGAAAAGGAAGAGTGAATATACTCTGTTGAACCAGAATACTCTCTCAAGACATGAAAGACTTGAGAGATTTAGTGATGAAACTTCCAGATACTCAAAGCAGAGTAGCTCAGATCTACCCAAGAAAAAACAGAGAGTGGGCCAAAATAGTGGAATGGCCTCAAAATAAGCGTGTCTAAAATTGCATGCCTCCTTCTTACACATGGAGGGAACTCCAAAATTTTGGGGAAAGGATATTTCCACATGCATTTCTGAAGAATTATATTTCTAGCTGCCCAGTTTGCACACACAAATATCTCCTGCACATCCACATGAGAGTTCTTTGCACATACAAAATAATAAGCACAAAATGGAGGGAAACAAAATTTTGGTAGCAAAAGGGGTACAAAGTGTACAATTTTAGGCATATAAATCTGGAGATCAGGGAGACCACTTTGAAAGTATTTCAAGATGTGCTTTTTTGTAGGACAGTCACTAGAATGCAAGGCTGTATAAAACAAGACAGAATATTTACTATGACATGCTGTATTTCAAAAATGTTAAATTTCAAGTTCTAAGAACATATGCAATGTTCATGATGTTAGAAATTCTGTATTCAAAAGGAAATGAAATCATATCAGAGCTAGTCTCCTGAGAACATGTTACAATAGCAACATTAAACTCAATATAAGGATATCTAAAACAAGTCTAAGGATTCCTAAACAATAAAGGCTTCTGCAACAGGATACATCAAGGGAGTTATACCATCTACCTAATCTTTATGTTGAATAAATCTCAGAGCACTGTCATCACAAATGAAGAAACATTAAATTACTTTAAATCCAGGTTAGCATGCATAATTCTCAGATGAAAACAAATCCATGTGCTGTATCTGTTGTCTCTGTAAAATTTCATCAATAATAAAATTCATATGGCACCTGTCACACAACCTTTACCCTAATATTCCTTATAGGGTGCCAATAAAAGTCTAAACAAACTAATAATAAAAAGTAGCAGAGAGAAAGAGAAAATAAAAAGGTACAGACAAGGGAGAGAGGGTATGTTTTCAGATGATCTTTAATTGTTTTCAAAGACCTGATGAGACAGGAATACACAACACTGTTCATATGGCAAGAGCTCTAGAGGAAAAGGTTCTGGCACAAACGGTGGCAAAACTGTGTGAAGTGACCAGTGCAAGACATTTAGAGGGAGCAATGACAGGAAAAGAGGAAGAAAAGTTCATAAGGTAGGGTGGGCCAAGTCAATTTAGTGTTTTAAAAATAAAAAGATTTTATCAGGAACAAAATGGTGCAACAGAATCCATGCATTATCTTGCTAAATCATTGGTCACATTGTCATCTATATTATGAGATGGCAGAATACCTCTGCGATCAAAAATAGGATAAGATGAAAAAATCCTGGAGAACACAGATGAAGATTCTCTGTCAGAACAGCAGGTACTTTAAGAATCCTGGAACAAAATCAAAAAGGAGGAAAAACAGAAGAGAATTGCACAGACAGTTCAATGTAACTATACATAAAACAGATCATCTGGTACTGTCATAAATATAAAGGGAAGGGTAACCACCTTTCTGTATACAGTGCTATAAAATCCCTCCTGGCCAGAGGCAACATCCTGTTACCTGTAAGGGGTTAAGAAGCTCAGCTAACCTGGCTGGCACCTGACCCAAAGGACCAATAAGGGAACAAGATACTTTCAAATCTTGTGGGGGGCGGGGAAGGCTTTTTGTTTGTGCTCTCTGTTTATGTTTGTTCTCTCTTGGGACTGAGAGAGGCCACACAGAAATCCATCTACTCCAACCCATCCTAATCCAAGTCTCCAATATTGCAACCAGTATATGGAAGCCAGGCAAGGCGGATTAGTTTATCTTTTGTTTTATGTGAATTTTTACCCTGTGTTAAGAGGGAGCTTTATTCCGGTTTTCTGTAACTTTAAGGTTTTGCCCAGAGCGCGATCCTCTGTGTTTTGAATCTGAATACCCTGAAAAGTATTTTCCGTCCTGATTTTACAGAGGTGATTCTTTTACCTTTTCTTTAATTAAAATTCTTCTTTTAAGAACCTGATTGATTTTTCATTGTTCTTAAGATCCAAGGGTTTGGGTCTGTGTTCACCTGTAGAAATTGGTGAGGATTATTATCAAGCCTTCCCAAGGAAAGGGGGTGTAGGGCGGGGGGGGGGGGGCAGATATTTTGGGGAAAGACATCTCCAAGCGGTCTCTTTCCCTGTTCTTTGTTTAAAACGCTTGGTGGTGGCAGCATACTGTTCAAGGCCAAGGCAAAGTTTGTACCTTGAGGAAGTTTTTAACCTAAGCTGGTAAGAATAAGCTTAGGGGGTCTTTCATGCGGGTCCCCACATCTGTACCCTAGAGTTCAGAGTGGGGAAGGAACCCTGACAGCTACCATCTAGAATCTGAGTCCTACTTTTCTCATTACTATTTGTCTTTACTTATTAGGTGAAAAAGTGGGCCCAAGAAATATTAATCACGATTGATTCAAACTGCTTTTATCTCCTCTTATTAAAGGTTAGAATTATTGAACCAAAGTTTTTGTTGGCATAACTCTCTTGATTTCAATGGAGTTATGCTAGCAGAGAATGTGACCCATTGTATTCTTCTTCCTCAGAAGACTTAAAATAAAGTGATTTCTCTAGAGATACCATCTATTGTTATCTATCTCCCCCCACCACTACCCTTATTATTTGGCATTTATTTTTATCCCATATGTCTTTTGATGCAGCTGTCAACATAGCACAAGAATCATCAACATTATTTATTTTATGTATGTATTGCCATAAATGTGTGTGACATGTAGACAATAAAATGAACATATTTGCCCTGAAGAACTTAAGATCAAAGATCCCATTCCTTCAAATGGATTCACCCACAGATTCATGCCCATGCTTGTGTTTCTTTGTGAGTCTAGCCCTCACATGTCTACATTAGCCATTTTCTTAAAACTTCCCATTAGTGTAAGCAATGATGACAGCACAAATGTAGACTAGCTGCCAGTTTTTCCACCATCATGTCATCTGACTGCTCAGAGCAGGCTACAGTTTATTTTAAGGCTTTACTTCATCAGATATTAGAAATCACAGGAAACCAAAAGGTTATCAATCTTAGCTATACAGATGCTTCCTGGGTTACACAAGACCCGACTTACGCAAATCGGCATTTACGGAAAAAGTTCTGTAAGCTAGAAATAGGAGGTAGGTTTTTTTAGGGTTTTTTTTTTCATAATGGTCGAGTATATGTTTCCGACTTACGCAAAATTCAATTTATGCAAGGCGTTCCGGAATGAAACGATTGTGTAAGTTGGGGAGCGTCTGTACAGTAAAATCTGAGGAGTAACTTCAGTTCTGAAGATGGCAGATGGGCTTGGTCCATTTTAGGAGGCCTTCAATTTGTGGTTTAAAGACCCTAAAATTGGGATATTATCGTATCTCCTTTCTGTTAAATAGGCATCTTTGTGCCTGTTAGATATGACCACACAGACCCCTGCTTGGGTTCAGATTGAACAAGAATTGAAATAATCTGTCTCCCTTTCATGCACTGTAGGATCAAATTATTATAGATTTGATGGCTCCAAAGTGCCCACAATAACAGCTGTGAGACAAGCTTGGCTAGAAAGTTCTGCTTCCATCCATTCTTCCAGGTACAGGCAGTCCTATGGAGCAATCCCATCCTTAAACTCGGTGGCAAAACCATGATGTGGACGGCTTGGTGGACAAAGTAATTATGACTGTGTCACAACTAACTGACAATCACGAATTTAAACCATCTGCAGATCTTCAGCAACAATTTGTCTTGCCCTTCTCCGAAGCATGGGCATATCTCCAGTTAAAGCATTTACTTACTAATATATTTGGACCGGGTGTATTGAGAGCTCCAGAACCTCCAAAAATTTATTATTTTGGAGGAAATTTCAGGGATTTCCTCAACCACTGGTCACTGGTATCCTTTTATGATTTGCTGGACCAAAAAACTCTGCCAAAGATTGATAATTTTAAAGTTGCTTGAAACAGATTTGGATACCCAGCTATCTCTGACCCAATGGAATATAATTGTAGCTTATGTTAAAAAAGCTACTACAGACCTGAAGCTATAGCTTATTCATCAAAAGATGAATAAGCTATAGATTATAGCTTGTCCATAGGCTAACAGTAATGGGCCTCATAAATGCTGACCATTGTGGGAAATTAACTCCCGTAGTGCTACATTATCTCATATGATATATGAGCGTTCCTGTATCAAGAATTCCTGGTATGACATGGGTCGAAGGACCAATTTTGTATTGGATGCTAAATTGGAGTCCTCCCCCTTAAATTTAATTTTGGGATATATTCCTTATACCTGGAGATTACCAAGTAACAAAGATGCGTGGTTCCCATGTGCAACTTTGGTCTTTAAAAAAATAATCCCGCAAAAATGGAAAAGTTGATCCCCACCAAATATTGAGTCCTGGCTCAGTGATATGGCTGATCTTGCCAATAGTAAATGACTGGCGTTCCACAGAAAGGGACTGTTCAGAAAAATTCAAAGCAATCTGGGCTGCCTTTTTAGAGGCATATGATTCACATAGACGCTGAAGATAGATATGTTGTGTCCCATTTACTGTGTGCGTGCGTTATGATTAATCTGGTATTCCATTATATTTGTTGTATTTGGAAAAATTAATAATAGGTCTGTCAAGAGATTAAAACAATTAATTGTGATTAATCACACTGAAACAATACCAGAATACCATTTATTTAAATATTTTTGGATGTTTTCTAAATTTTCACATATGTTGATTTCAATTACAACACAGAATGCAAAGTGTACAGTGGTCACTTTATATTTATTTTTGATTGCAATGTCACCTGAAAGTAATAACAGGTGTCCGCATGGCACTGCTGTAGCCGGCGTCAAGATATTTACGTGCCAGATGTACTAAAGATTTATATGTCCCTTCAGGCTTCCACCATCATTCCAGAGGACATGCATCCATGCTGATGACAGGTTCTGCTCAATAACGATCTAAGGCAGTGTGGACCGATGCACATTCATTTTAATTATCTGAGTCAGATGCCATCAGCAGAAGGTTGATTTTCATTTTTGGTGGTCTGGGTTATGTAGTTTCCACACTGGAGTGTTGCTCTTTTAGACTTCTGAAAGCATGCTCAACACCTCGTCCCTCTCAGATTATGGAAGGCACCTCAGATTCTTAAATCTTGGGTCAAGTGCTGTACCTATCTTTAGAAATTTCACATTGGTACCTTCTTTGCATTTTGTCAAATCTGCAGTGAAAGTGTTCTTAAAACGAACAACATGTGCTGGATCATCATCCAAGACTGCTATAATATGAAATGCATGGGAGAATGTCGGTAAAACAGAGCAGGAGACATACTATTCTCCCCCAAGGCAGTCAAAATTTAATTAATGCATTATTTTTTTAACAAGCGTCATCAGCACGGAAGCATGGCCTCTGGAATGGTAGCCGAAGCATGAAGGGGCACAAGAATGTTTTGCATATCTGGCATGTAAATACCTTGCAATGCTGGCCATAAAAGTGCCATGCGAAAGCCTCGTCTCACTTTCAGGTGACATTGTAAATAAGAAGCCAGCAGCATTATCTCCCGTAAATGTAAACAAACTTGTTTGTCTTAGCGATTGGCTGAACAAGAAGTAAGACTGAGTGGACTTGTTGGCTCTGAAGTTTTACATTGTTTTGTTTTTGAGTGCAGTTATGTAACAAAAAAAATCTACATTTGTAAGATGCACTTTCATGATAAAGAGATTGCACTTCAGTACTTGTATTTCTTTTATCATTTTTACAGTGCAAAAATTTGTAATAAAAATAATAATATAAAGTGAGCACTGTACACTTTGTATTCTGTGTTGTAACTTAAATCAATATATTTGAAATTGTAAAAAAATCCAAAAATAGTTAATACATTTCAATTGGTATTCTATTGTTTGACAGTGCGATTAAAACTGCAATCAATCATGATTAATTTTTTTAATTACAATTTATTTTTGAGTTAAGTACATGAGTTAACTGCAATTAATCGACAGCCCTAATAAAAAATTATAAATATATAATATATACATTTAAAAAACCCTGACAAATCTTTTGCTGTCTACACCAAAGGAAAATAAAGCCTCCATAAATCATAGCTTCCTCTTTTCCTTTTTTGAATAATTATCCTCCAAGGCCTTTACTAAAGCAACAAGATTACCCATTGCTCACAACTTGTGGCAAAATGCTAAATACTGTTTAACTGCATGTGTGCCCAAGGTTATAAAGTCTGTTTTCTGAAGTGACTCAGTAATGGCTGAAGCACCAATCACAACGTTAACTAATGTCAGAGTATCACTTTCTTCAATGTGTTCAATTTCATTTTTGTTACTTTATTTCAGTTTTTAACAAGGGAATTTCAGTTCTTCCCCTGAAACCATAGCCACGGCAACCCCAGAATTTCTACAGGCCTCCAGCGATGCAGGTACACTATAGCTGAAGGGAACAATGGGATGTGTAGTCCTGATACTGTTGAAGTTTTCAAGGCACTGAATAAGATAACTTCACTGTAAACTGGCAACCCAATTTTAAATTTTTATACTCCTAAATAATACGGGTGCTCATTAACCAAAATCTCACTGGAGAAATAGCCTTTAACTTGCAAACAAAATTCAATGTTGTAAAAAAGAATCCTGCCCTCACTATTAATTTTCAAAATATACTAAAATCAGAAGACTTTGAGCTGTTTAGACTGTAAAATAAATAAAAAAGCTGCTAATGATTAAAATGCATCAAGTGCTTAATAAATTATTACAAATGAGAAAAAATGAGCTTTTAGCTCAGTGAAAGCAACATTTCTCCTAACTGAAATCATGGAAAAGACAAATCAAAATGAATTGAAATAGTTTTCTCACCTTTGCACAGACCATACATTAAAAAGAGACATGATTTAACCAAAGATGAGAGTTTAGGCATCATTCTACAAATACATTAGAAGCTAGAGGAAGACCAAGGACACCATATGCCTGATACTCAGGGGGTGGGATGTATTAGAAGGAGTGTTGAAAACAAGACACAAGTAGTAATTCTTCCACTCTTCGATGCTGATTAGGCTTCAACTGGAGTATTGTGTTCAGATCTGGGCGCCACATTTCAGAAAAAAATAAAGTGTACAAACTGGAAAACATCCAGAGAAGAGCAAGAAAAATGATTAAAGGTCTAGAAAACATGATCTATGAGGGAAGACTGAAAAAAATGGGTTTGTTTAGTCTGTAAAAAGGAAGACTGAGAGGGGACATGATAACAGTTTTCAAGTACTTCAAAGGTTGTTACAAGGAGGATGGAGAAAAAATTGTTCTCCTTAACCTCTGAGGATAGGACAAGAAGCAATGGGCTTAAATTGCAGCAAGGGCAGTTTAGATTGGACATTAGGAAAAAATTTCCCATCGGTGGTTAAGCACTGGAATAAATTGTCTAGAGAGGTTATGGAATCTTGATCGCTGGAGATTTTTAAGAGCATGTTAGACAAACACCTGCCAGGGATGGCCTAGATAATACTTAGTCCTGACATGAGGTCAGGGGACTGGACTAGATGACCTCTCAAGGTCCCTTCCAGTCCTATGATTCTATGACTTCATTTCTTGACATTAATTAAACAAATGTTAAGAAACACTACAGGAAGAGGCTGAGATTTTTCACAAAACCTCAACCTCCTAGGCTGCTTTGAAAACCCTCAAAAGGAAAGCTCCAGCTGATTCAAGGAATACATCCAATTAGTGACCTGACTATGGTGAACTTATGAAATCTGACATGGTCACAGGCAGAGAATTTATTAACTTGTAATGTTACTGATCTTAAGCCTTTCAGAAGAAAAAAATAATCAGGCATTTGCCAACTTTTACTGAAAGAGAGAGAATGCATATGAATGCTGTATGGTGATTTGTGTGTGTTAGTCACTCTTCTTCTTCATTTACATGGTGATAGATTTTAAATAACACATCTACCAGTATTTGCATTTTTCAGAAATTGAATAGCTCATACAGCTGATACATCAATCAAATGAATGGTCTTACTACATTCTTAAAAGTAATATTTTATATTTAAACAAACATTCTTCCACTGACATGCACAGTAAGAAAGAAGATAGCTGGAAATATTCTTGAAGGTGAAAGTTTGAAAGAAAATAAACAAATTGGGGTGGAGTGAGGGAGAGAAAGGCTGAAATAGTTTCTCAGGGTTCATGACTGAACTGGTGAATCTAATAGTAACCATGGAATATTACTAGCAAATATTAAGAAAATGGAAAGTTCATAATGCGTCAAAATTCTGTTTCCTGCACGTTGTCAGAGGAGGAGGAAAGCAATAACCACCCATAGGGAAAAGTGACAGGAGTCAGGTGTTGTGATAAGCTCACAGCCCAAAAGCACAGTAGCCAAAGCTGGAATTGACTTTAAAATATCTTTCTATTTAAAGAAGGAAGTTTTGTTTACTTGAATCTAATGGAGAAACTCTGCATCCCTTTTGCCTGCAGTAAATGTGAAAAATTATCTTTAGAACATGACATTCAAAAAGTCATAACAAGTAAGAACTCTAATTTTCTGATCATATGAAGTTTTTCTACTTCGTCTGTATCATAGTTCTATGGGAAATAACAGCTGAACCAAACCATGCTCCTGCTGTCTGGATTCAGTACTGCTGAGTACAGCTGCTAGAATGCCTTTTAAAAAAAAATATGTTACAATATATATATTGTAGGTGTGACTGCTCTCTCGGTCTAAACTACTACAAGAGAAATGTAGCTCCTACAGAAATCTTTAGTTTCTTTCAGCACCTTTTGTTTTTATTGTAGTCTGAAAAGTCTAGACAAGGAGGGCAGCTACCTTCATACATCTCCCCTTTACTGACAACTTGCTGGCATGCATCTAAAGTAGATGGAAGTCAGTTGGCCCAAATCCACCTTCAGGACCCAAAGAAGAGCTCTGTGTAGCTCAAAAGTGCATCTCTCTCACCAACAGAAGTTGACCCAATAAAAGATATTACCTCCTCAACCTTGTCTCTCTAATATCCTGGGTGTGACCTGCATACTACAACTCTGCATAGGCACGTGCTAGTGCTGGACATTTAAATAGGTCTCCAGCAGCAAGAATGTGAGTACAAGACAGCCCAGCCTAATCTACTTATGACGAGCAAGTGAACAGTCTGAAAGTCACCATGTAAATGCTCAATTTGAATAACATAAAAAATGTCAAAAACTAATACAGAAAACTGTGATATGGCACAAAAAAACAAACAACCCCCTTGCCCCCCCAAACCAGCTGATATTCAAGGTATTTATTGAGGAGTCTTTTCCTCTCCTGTTTGGTCAGTCTGTCGCTATTACTATGGTTTCAGATCTTTTCCATAGCTCTCAACAATATTTAGCTAGCCACAGTATGATTCTCTCCAGAGTATGTCTCACCCCACTACAATAAATTATTACAAATCCTATAGTATCAAGAGTCTGCTACTTGTCTCAGCTACTAAGATTTTTTTCTAGACAGCCTTGTCCTAGAGGGTTATAGAAGTAAAAAATTGTCATGTAGTCTATAGCTGGTGGGTTGCTCATTACCACACCTCAGTGAATGGGAATGTCAGAGCCAAGAAGAGGGGAGAGATGTGAACCGGTTCATTTTAACAGATGTGAAAGTAGCAGGTTGAACTACTGGCCAGTAGATGTCTTTCTTCAGTTTGCAGGGGTTAGGACTGACAGAAAGTCATCAAATACAATACAAAAGGCCAAGTTTTCAGCCTATCCTAATCAGGCTTCCATTTTTTTATGTCATCAGTTTTGTTGGAGTAAATTATTGTGGGTATAATTATGTACCTGCAATTATTTTAGTATGAAGTTTAGATCACTTAGACACCTAAGTACCTGCTGTGCTTAGCACTTCATTTGGATCTCTTGGTGCTCAGGACCTCTGAAAAAATCAGCCACTTTGAGAGTCTAGCGTTAGGCACCCAAGTCTGAAAAGGTCGGTTGCTGTTTCCAGATTCTATGTGTACTAAATACACCCATAAATTAAAAATGTAGATGTGTAAATTACACCTGTCAGAGACAGAGCACTTGTAACATGCCACTAAAAAACCCAACCTCTAGTCTTTGCTTTTCCTTGCTTCAATAAAATAAATTAAAGGAATGATATCCAATACCTTTAAGCAATTGCAAGCCAATACATTTAAGCTATTTAGCTTGGGTTAAAATGGGATATGGCTTGGGATTGTTCTTGGGTCAATGAATTGTTAAACAACTTCTTGTAAAGTGGGTGTGTCCCAGTGATTTAATCATAGAAAGTGAACAAAGCAACCCAATATTTGATTCTGAGAAACATATCCATGATTGAAAAGAGCACAATTTCACATTTGGAGGGTACAGATTTCTCACAGAGACCCTCAATGTGGGTTTGGGAAATATAGTGGTAGATAGCATTTATTTGAAAATAATGTACAAAAATCCATCAAATGGGGTAGAAACAGAGGAAAGTGAATGACCTCCTTCAATCTGGGAATATTACTGTGTTCCTACAGTCTCCTACAACAGCAATAAATAGTCTCACTTCAGAAAACCATGATACAAAGCCAAGATGTCCTTAATACTCTAATCCTCTATTCCTTCCTAAACCGTCATTTTCCTCACTCAGTAATTACATTTAAAAACATTTTTAGGTGAAGGTGGAGAGACAGAAAGATTAAAACCTAACTGAGATAAGTGCTCATATATTTTAAAATGCTATGCAATGTCGCATAAAATAGTTACTTGGCTGCAGCTTTTCAAATCTTAATATTCTGCCCATCTGAGATTTTGTTTTGTTTTTTTTTCATGCCCAAATGCAGTAGTCCACACTATGGACTAATGGTCTGTAAAATTTCAACCCTGAATGCCATGCCTTTCTCAACTTATACTGGGAAACTGCATCTGAAAACACAAAAGTTATCATTTATTTTGTCCCCTCATTACTTTAACAAAGCGAAGCTGATTGAAACCAAAAATAGGTTACGAAACTCTAGGAATTAGTGACCCCTGAAAGTACATGGTACATTCCTTCCTGGACCATAGTTCTTCATAATATGTGGTTTTATGATGCAGAGAGTGGTGGACTACTGCCTAATGCATCTTGCTCCCCCTGTCCTGATTGCTTGTAACTGTCATCAATTCATATGTACATGTTAGCACACATAATGAAATGGTAGATTTTAAAAATCCTTCCACTTTACAGTGTCTTCCTATAAAAACCACCAGGTCTTTTGGCTCATGCACAGCATTGGTACATTTAAAGGTAACATATACAATATAAAGTTGATTGTGTAAATGAGAGGTCAGTTCAATTCCTGAGAACAACTGAAATTAGCTTTATACATAATTAATAATTATAGACTTGTCATCATTATGCACACCATATTTTGGAGTGTGGAATTGTTTTGACCAGTGTGTATTGATCACCCAAAACTTTCCTGTGTAACTGCTTTTCAGAACCCAATTAGATCTTGGGAAGTTACACCATAGGACTCCCAGGGCTCTTTTTCTTTAGAAGACTGTGTTGACTACATCTGCACATGGATCCCAAAATTAAACGTCTGGAGCTTAATGCTCAGAAAGCTCATACTTGGTTCAGAAGGAGTCAATTTAAAGAAAAAAAAATGAAAACACACACGGAGAAACAAAACAAAAAGTTTGAACTCCATTGTCACGTTACACACAAATGAGTCTCACTGAGAGATAGCCAGAAAGGATTTGATTCACTATGAATTTAAACCATATAAAAACATTCAGTGCTCTAGCTGTGAAGTGCTAAATTGGATTCCTGTATTTAAAGGTTACCTTTAAAGAGAGACTGGTTTATTATACCAAACAACAAAACCAAACCCCCCTGACTTTCACTATCCCCCCCTTTTTTTCCTCACCGCAAATTAGAAGCATGTTAAATAAGGTCCCTCTGAAAAATTTATGATTCTGAAGTTCAATAGTTTTAATCTGTCTATAGATTTACTTTATAAATTTGGTAATTTATAAAGTAAATCTGTCTACAGACTAAAACAATTGAACATTACATGGTAATTTAGGCTTTAGAAACATGGCACTAGGGGCCAGGAATTTTGATTCTAGAAAGTGAGACTACTCACGTGAGAATAGTTATATTTGTGCATTAGCTTTTTGCAGGATTGCATCGTAAAATAATTTTTTCCTCTCTCACTATTATCAATAAAAGCAATGCTATGCTTTGGCACGGGCAATATGATATAAATGACTTACTTCAATCAATCTGTTTCTGTCCCTCAGTGCAATATGGTTCACTGTACCTGCGACAATCGAGCTCACTGACGTAGGTAGAATATTGTTCCTAAGCAACCGGAGAAACTATGCAGGGTTTAATGATTTTTATTTAATGCATTTTTATGAGAAGAACACTACCTTTTTTTTTTGTATTCTGATGTTTGAGATGGAAATGCCGTTTGCCCTGGGAGCTATATTTAGCAATCCTGCCACAAACCAAAAAAAAAAGTACTGAGTACTTTGATCTTAGATATTCAGACAGCTAGTTTATAAACAACATTTTAAATACATCATCTATTATTATTATTATTTATATTATGGTAGTACCCAAAGGCCCGAATATGGATTGGGGCCCCATTGTGCCAGGTATTATAAAAACAAACAAAGAAATAATATAGTTAACCCTTCAGGGCAGGGATAATCCGAATACGTAGAGAAGAAAATATTGATATCATTTTTGTGCATATAAATTCTTTGCTGCCAACTCAGTCCTGATAAAATTTACTGGTACTGTCAACTAACATTACAATTTTTATATTGCAATTAACCTTAAAGATCAAATAATAGTAATAATAGCAAGGTTTTTAAGAGTGGAAGCTTAAAATTAGGCTCCAAATCAATACGTGAGAACCTGCCCAATTTTCAGAAGTACCAAGAACCTCAAGTTCCATTGACCTCAGAAGAAGAGAAGAAAATCGTGGACTAGAAGCACTAACACAAGACTTCATATAAAAACATTAAAGGCTAGGAAAGAAAACTGAAATTGGAGAATGGGGGCCAGATCCTCTGGTGGTGTAAATTGGCAGATGTCTACTGACTTCAGTGGAACTATTCTAATTTACACCAGCTGAGAGTCTGGCACAATATTTAGAATGATAACTAAACATGAGAAGTTTCCACACTCAGTGCATTTTAACACTCTGAGGCTTCTAATTCAAACACTCTTATTATTCATATACCACAGTGTCAAGGAGCATCAGTCATGGGCCAGAACCCCACTGTGGAAGATGCTGTAAAAACACAGAACAAAAAGACTGTTCCTGCCTCAAGGACCTTACAATCTAAGTATAAAACAAGAGACAACAGATGCAGAAAGACAAGGGAGGAAACAAGGAGACAGTATCAGTCAGCATGATAGACTATGGTCTCAGCACAGCACCATCCCAGCCACTGTAGGCATCATGGCAAACTTGGAGAGTTCAGAGAAGGAATCTGAAATCAGATAATGAGATAGCTTTGCAGATGTTTACAGGGAGTTCCTCCAAAGCAGGAGGGCCAGCACAGGGGAAAGCACAAAGAGATAGTTTGAAAATTTAATACATGGAGGATGGAGGCTGATATTGTAAATCATTCAAAGGCAGAAACTGACATCTCAATAGCAAATGAGAGAGGTGATAGGTAGGGTGAACATAGGTAGGGTGGAGATAGGCTGCAAAAAGGTCTTGAAAGTGAAGACAGCGTCTTATGTTTGATATTATAGAGAAGAGAAAGCCAGAGGAGGGATTCAAAGATGTGGTCAAAGCTACAGGCTGGGTGTGTTAACTTTGCAGCAGCATTCTCAATGCATATGAGCAAGGCAAGATTGCATTTGTCGAGGCCAGAAAACAGAATGTTGCAGTAACTGAGACATGAGAAAAGAGTTTGGACAAGACAGTTTTGGCTGTGTGGATGGATAGGAAAGACCATATTGCCACAAAGTCCTAAAAAGTACACCTTAGACCCCTAGCTCAATTAAACTCACAGGACAAACCGCAGTCTTCCTTCTCATAATACATATGGCATAGTTATTATAATCAATCAGCCCACAACTCTTGATATACAAGTGTATATTACAGAAATGGGTGAAGATGTTTTGTTTAATACCAAACTCACAAGTGAAAATCTCCAAGGCGAAGTCCATGTAGATTGCTGAGTTTCAACTGATACTGCATCAAAAGCATGAATGTCACATTATTATAACAAAAAGAAAAGGAGTACTCCTTTTCCTTTTCCTTTTCTTTTTGCGAATACAGACTAACACGCTGTTACTCTGAAACCTGACATTATTATAACAAAAGACGTTATCAACCAAGAAGTTTCATTAAAAATTTCCTGGTTTTCCATTGCAATTTCCAAAATTATCTCACCATCTCTAGGTTTGACAAGCCACAAATTGGCTAAGTTTCACTCCCAAACTTTGTGAACACATTAAGGACTGAATTCTGTTTCCAATAAACCTTGTGAGGATTTAGCTTTTGCAACAATGCGAGCTTCAGATGGCTTAGGGCTTGATTGGGAACATTCACAGTTTTGACAGCTGACTACTTCCACTCCACTTGAGCTGATATTCTCAGGACAGCAGGGACAAATTGCTGCAGAAGAGTAGGAATTCTTGCATAGAAGCATTTTACCTTGAATGCATGCTGCTGAATGCAATCAACTAACATTGGTTTTAAGAAGTCAAACACACTGTGGGGAAAGTGCTTTTAACTATGCACACAACTCTACTCCTCCACTTGCTGCCAGGGTGAACCTTTGAAAAGTTGACCCTCACAGGTGTATGAAGATGAAAAAAAGGAAAAAGCTCAGACAAGTCAGAGGTCTTGGTTTCAAAACATCCTTCAGGTAAAGACAAGTTGTGTTTGTGAATACAGCCATTTTATTGATCTGCAAAGGACAAATAGAACAAATATTTCCAGGTACATGAGTGGGTGACAGGAACCCAGACTTTTTCCTGTTGGAAACTACCTTGAATATCAGGATCCAGCTCTCTCAGCTGGAGTCCAACTACAAGAGTCAGGCCTTCAGTTCAAGAGCTCTTTTCTCACTGCCAGCCTTCCTTCACTTGGCACAATCTTCCCCTTGACCCACTTCTATGGCACTGCAAGAGAGTTAGTTCTAAGATGAGCTCTCTCCCACAAAAATGCTCCATGCCTAACCTCATTTTGATTTCTCTTTCCCATTTGCTGTCTGGTAACACAACAGCCAAGGGCTTCCATCTAACAGTCCTCTGATTGCTCCACAACCTACCTTCACGAAGTAAATTTATATTCCTATAGTTGAGGGGAAAAGCTAGAATGTCAAACCCTTGCTACTCCACTCCCTTTCAACAATACGGCAAGTTCCTATCACAGAGGCATATGAAGAAGGGAAAATAAGGACAGGCCCTATGAGAGATGGAAGGAGGTGAGTCAGACACTGTAAGA
The DNA here is from genome assembly GCF_965140295.1 of Lepidochelys olivacea. Classification (NCBI taxonomy): domain Eukaryota; kingdom Metazoa; phylum Chordata; order Testudines; family Cheloniidae; genus Lepidochelys; species Lepidochelys olivacea. Next base: position 29,836,430 of record NC_140415.1, read on the forward strand.
ATAGGAAAAATAATAGTTATAGCAAAAAAGTCTTCCTCAAAATTTGGTACTGCCCATAACTTTATAACCAACACTAACATGAGTCCCCAGAGTTTAGCGGTGGGATTCCATCCAAGACAGTTTGGGGAATATATCTATATTAACAATATGATTGTGACTTATATCATCCATTTGTAGTAGGGACTTGGCACACAGCGAACAGACTCTGTTTGGGAAATTGAAACACGGGCATCAACAACTGAATAGCTCTACACTGATAAAACAATGAGGTTGCTACTGATTAACCGTTGTCTTTTAACGACTCTTTGCACAGCAAAACCCAGAGGGGTGTTGGATCATGGGGAAATACCCAGAAGGACAGACAGAGGAAAGTGTATCAGCCTGTTTTTTAAAAAGAGATATGCCCTCTGAGCAGGGGGAACCATTTCATAGCCAGAAACAGAGAGAGATAGCTGGAGGAGTGGGGGAAAGACTCTCAGGAGTGGTGAGGATTCGGAGGCAGGGGAGGAGAATTGTGTTCAGGTTTTTGTTGTTTTGGCTAGATTCGTCACTCTCTTATGCTGTTTAAGAGTAAACTATGTTTAAAAAGTTCCTGCACAAAACCTGTGTTTCTTACTTTACCTGCCACAAGTCCCCAGAGAGTTCAACTCTAAACCAGACTGTCCAAAGAAGGGGAGACTCTGACAGAGTGTACATAAGCAACTAGGAAGGCTTGAGCTGTCTCAGCACTGGTCTTGGGAGCCTAGGGTAGTTGGACTGTGGAGTCCCCTATCCAAAGGAAGGGTTTCAGAATGGAAGTCTGCATCTGGGAGTGTGCCCTGGAGACCTAGAGGCAGAAACAGTGCCTGGACTCTACCCAGACCCAGCGGAATCCAAAGGTTGGGTCCTATTAGAACAGCCTGGTGATGATCTGTTAGAGGGACTTGACCTGGACGTAACATCATCATTTGCCTTTTAGATACCCACTACACTATGCTACTATCTAGATTTATAAAACAGGGGAAATGGTCCTGACCTCCCTCATAAAGTTCTTTGAGATCTACTGATGAAACGTGCTATCAGGTCTTGGTATTATTTTGCACGCACGCACACACAGTTACAGAAGGATGAATGGCAACTCCAGACTTAAGGTTGCACAGTATTGTGAACTGCACTTAACGAAGGACTAAAACCCAGTTTCAAGCATTAAAAATTAAATTTAGTCTCCAAACTTGGCACAGTAACTCTTCATTTTTTAGTAAAATATTTCCTAACTCTTGCAGAGGAGACATTTTTAAATGTTCCCTTTCTCAGAATTAGTGAGGTTTTCTGAGTGGGGAATAGATCCACACACAGAGCTATGTATGTAATTACATTGTTAGAGTGAGTATTTACATGTGAACATAATGAGAAGAAAATGTTAAATACAGAATGTAATGCTTTAGGTGAAAGTATAGCATAGAAACAAATTGAAAGGGAACAGAATAAGCTTTAACCCCTCTAGCATTTTAGTTTCGGGGGGGGGGGGGGGGCGACCAAACCACAAGGAACTGATATTGCCAAAACTTTGATCATTTAATGATTTTCTCTGCTATAGCTTAATGTTCATATGATCTATATAAATTATGTAGTTTAGTTAATACCTTTTTATGACCTTCAATACTGGTCATGTGAAAGTTGAATTAGAAATGATGCAGTCTAACTTTCTGTGCAGGACTGATGCAGATGTGCCTAAGCAAAGATCCCCATAATCACACATGGTATCAGGTTTTATCCACGGATACAGTTTTACACCAAACTGTTCAAAAGAAATTTGTTCAAGCCAGTAAATACCTTGTGTATTTCCTTAGCAGGAACTTAGAGTTAAGACATTTCTGATCCAGTAAAGAAACTGAAATGAAAGGATTGAAGTTGGCCAGAGGATATTCTTGGCAAAAAACAATGCTGAAGGACAATACCTGAAAATTTGCTGCCAGGGCTCTGAAATCAATAGCTCTAGGTTGAGAGTGTTGTTACCAGTTTATATCAGCGATAATCTTAGTCCTCCTTCTCCAAAATCCTCTCACAGTTTAATTATTTACAGCTCTTCAGCATTAAACAATACCTATGGGTTTTTTCCCCTACACTGCTGCCAAATTCTCCCTTGGCTGAATTTAAAAAAATAATTAAGGGTTTGTTCCTACTCTAGTTGAAGTCAATGTCAAAACTCCCACTACCTTCAACTTGATGGCAGAAGAACCTACATATTAAGGAATAAATTCTGCTTTCACATATTCATGTGCAATGCTCTCTGAAGTCTTCAAAACTCAGCGGGAAATCTTGCAAAAACAGGTTCTCATATGCACTGACTGATTGATTCCTCACACATTTCCTCCTTTTGGCCAGGGTGGAAATACCCTGAGAAGAGCATTTCCAGTAGTAGGATAGTATTCATGTTCCTAGGAAGTGCAAAGGAATAGGACACCCAACCCTAATCACACCTCAATAAAATGAGAGTTTGTCTTAAAAGTGGATAAAAGTCAAACATATAAATATAAATACAGAGGGAAAGAAGTTAAAATTATCTACCGCACCATATACAAAGAACTGTATAAACTTATACAAATGTATAGTTTGTATTAATGAAAAAAATTCCAGTGACTCAAAAAAGAATCTATAAATACACAGAGATGTACAACTGATTTCTGTCACAGTCACTTGCATCACTCTTTGGTGGTTATGAGTCAGATGACCCACTTCTGGCATCCCATGTCTGAATGCACAGAGGAGACAAAGTATCTAATTGTTCTGACTTTGGTTATGACAGTGGAGTCTTTCCCACCCTCCCATTTATTTTTCTGTAAAGTAGCTGAAAAATAATGCAGATGTGCCATCTTGCATAGAGCACTGTCAGCAGTTGATGGCAGTGCAAGTGTTGAAGGACCCCAAGGCAGCTATAGTTTATGACAGATCTAACAGCTAGTCTTAAATGGAATTACAGCAGTGAGAAATTCATATGGTAACTGTTTGTTGAGAAGAAAATTCTGCCCCTTCATCTGTGGGTAGAGAAGTTCTCCTGGCAGCAGAAAGAGGGGATGCAATGTGGGAATAGAAGAAAAGTCTCTCTGTTCCATAGCCTCTCCCTAAATGCCAGTACATACCAGGCAGGGACAGAGTAGGCTAGAAGGGACTGAAGAATTCATGGCTACATCCAGCTTCAATTTTAAATTGAAAATCTTTGTAAGTTTTTGTTGAAAACAAATTTTGTTCCCTGATGTTCATAAACCCGTTCACTGTGAGTACTCAATAATCAAGCAGTATGACTGGCAAGTGACCAAATATTGTTTGCTTTGATTGAATTGTGTGACCTTTATCCACTATTTCTGCACAAAACAAAAAAGTTTCAGTTCCGGTTCCAAAATTTACTTTCCAGAAATGTTCAGACAGATAAAAATCTTGCAAAAATCCAAAGGGGTGCAAATACAGTGTGCCACGATGCAGCCCTGTATTCACACCCTCCACACAATCACAATAATCTTTGTACAAAGTATGCCTTGTGAAATATCATTTGAAAACTCATAACTTCCTGATCAGTAATATCATGGTAAAATGTGTATAGCAGCATTATGCCTGAAGTTTTCAAGTTTTATGATGTTAAAAGTGCATGTTCAAAACTCACGTACCACCAACTTGGTGAAACAGACCAATCTTGAACAAAGATGTGTCTGTTTGCCTTAATTAACACTGGAATTCCACTGTAAATTAACAAGCAGGACAGAAAGAAATGTATCACAAAAGTAATCTCTTCACTTATTATGTCAGTTAGGGATTAATTTGAATTATGACAATACTTTATAGCAGACTAGTAAACAGACTGCATTTTAGTTTGTAAAAATAATGAAATCTTAGTCACATAGAGCACATAGAGTTCCTTCTGAAGTCAATGTGACTCCACACAAGTGGCTCCAAAATGTAAGATCAGGGACAAAAAGCAAGGTTATATTAGCCATTGCCCACTTGTTTTACATGCATAGATTTACAGATTGCAAGGTTAGAAGGTTCCATTGTGATCATCTAGTTTCACCTCCTATACAACACAGGCTACAGAACTTCCCAAAAATAATTCCTAGAGTATTTCTTTTAGAAAAACGTCCAAGTTTGATTTTAAAATGGTCAGTGATGGCAAATTCACCATGACTCTTGGTAAATTGTTCCAATGGTTACTTACTTGCACCATAAAAAAATCTATGCCGCATTTCCAGTCTAAATTTATCTAGCTCCAACTTCCAGCCATTGGATTGCATTATGCCTTTCATTGCTAGTTTGAAGAGCTCATTATCAAATATTTGTTCCCCATGTAGATATTTACTGACTGTTATCAAGTCTCCCCTTAACCTTCTGTTTGTTAAGCTAAATCGATAGACTGAAAGAGCTCAATCACATGTTTGCCAATCCTTCAATCATTCTCATGGGTCTTCTCTGAACTCTCTCCAATTTATCCACATCCTTCTCAAATTGTGGACACCAGAACTGGACATAGTATTCCAGCAGTGGTGGCAAGCTTGAACCTGCAATGGATCTTGGTCTGCAGGTTATGTACATATATTATAGAGTGATCAGAAAACTTTTCCCAGCAGTGAAGGCAGAAATGCATAAGGCACATCTCAAAGCTTACCTAACAAAACAGAAGTTACACTGCAACAGTGAATCTTTCTTTGACCCATTGTTTTGTAAGTTACTGTATACAATCAAGTGACACATTTCTTAGTTTAGCTTTAGAATTACCTGACAATACAATGATTTTACTCTGGAATAAGCAACACTTACACAGAAAACATTGCTTATGCTTACCTCTATCACAGTTGTTTTGGCAGCTTTGCACATAGGTTGGTTGAAGTTTCTTGCAGTTTTCCTATCACAGGAAAAGAAGGAGAAAAGAGGAAAAGAAGGAGAAAAGAGAAAATAATTAACAGTAAGAGTAAAATTATATCCATTTCAGAATTAGGCTATTACAACATGTTCCTGCAAAATAAAGGTTACACTATTTTCTTTCAGATAGCTGTGGATACAATTGCTAATAGAAAAGGGGAGAAAAGAAACCCATAACAGCATTTTATAAAAGGCATATGAAAATGTTACATTTTGATAAATCACATGTTCTTTACAGCTTTCCCTGACTTTTAATAGCCACATTAGTTTTTGCAATTAAATATTCAACTGATAAACTCACTTATTTAATTGTTCAGAGCTAACAGCTGTATGCTCTGTGCCATATTCCCCCTGGTTGCAGTAATGCCTGTTGGACGAAATTCACTCCTGTGCAGAGGACCAGCAGGCAGCCTATAAACCACTACTGTCCCAAGCATGACTTCAAAATATCACTTACATGGCACATGGGAATTGCGCTAGCCCAATTCCACAGGAGTAAATTTCATCCAGTTATTTTAACTAACATCTCTGCCATGCCAATCCTGGGACTCTCTCAAACCAAGCCTGCCAGCTGGGACAAATTTCCCTGGGTATTATTTTTGTAATGTGGAAAAATGGCATCTAGGGAGTAAGACAAACAAATCAAACACTTTCCCTTATGACCTAGCCAGAACTCAGACCCAGATCTTACCAGAAACAAAGAAAAGTCTATTGAGCCACCTCCACACCTACATCTGAGATGCTACTTTTTCAGAAAACTACACTTCCTTTTTAGAATTTTGGGCCACAATATTAAGTACATGCTATTTTCCAATGCAGCTAGTCAACAAAATTCTGCAGAAACTTTTTTCCATCAAAATCAAAGTGTTTCAGTGAACATTTCATCAGAAAAATTTCTCAGGTCCAGTATGGAATTTCTGGCCAAAGTCAGAGACAGAAAGAGTCAGTCAGTCTCCTTCTCTTTGGCCCAATATACGTGTCAGACCCAGGTTCAAGTCCCTACTCTGTCCAGTTTAAAGCAGGGACTTGACCTTAGTGTTTCACATCCTAGCTGACAGCCCTAAATACCAAGCTATTGGCTACTCTGGAGTGGGTCTGGGTCTCTGTCTGTCTGTCTCTCTCATGTTTTTGGTGAAAATTTTTGAAAGTTCTTGTTTTTGTTCCACATTGAAATGAAAACAAATTTTGAAACCTTGCACTGTCTGGCAGAAATGGAGTTGTTTTCTGGCCAGACCTACTTTCTAAGTCTTTACTCCTTGTCTCTTCATCCTATTGTTTCATGCACATCACTTGCTTTTACCATGCTGAACTTTGGGCTTCCACTGCCCCCTCCTGGTTTTTTATGTTGTACCCAATGCCTGGACGTAGCATGCACTACACAGTTTCTTTCTGGATTCTAGTGTAGTACAAAGATGGAGTGAAAACAACTTAACAGTCCAAGGCCAAATACAGAGATGGAAATTGTTTTATTAACATTAACCAGCAACTATAAAATCTCTGGAAGAGACTAAGGGAGGAAAAAAAGATATTTCATCTCATAGCATCTGACACACTGGGGCTGTTTCTGGCCAAAAGATCATAAGAGGAGAGGAACCATCGAAAACAGAAATTAGGTGTATATTCCTGACTCAGTACATAAATAGAACATTCACTAATAGTCAGTGAGAGTGAAATATACCCTTAAAATAAGACAGGTAGAATAGAAAATCAACCAAGGAAAAATAAGGAGAATAAAAAATATGGAATGGGAATTGATATCTAGAGAAAAAGAAGAGAGTTAAAAGTGAATGTTTCTTCCCAATCACCTATTATTATGGACCTCGGTGTCATATGTCAGAAGTTCAATCATTAAGAAACGTATAGACACCTGGATTCAAAAATCAGACTGTTACAAATAAAATCTCTAATCTACGGGGGAAAAGAAAAAGGTAGAAATATTTTTAAAAAGTTTGCAAACACTGGAGAAGATAAAATTCCAATTGCAAACTGAAGTTATGTCTTCACTTACAGCAGAGTACAGACACTGCATGCCCAGCTAGCAGCTAGCCCAAATAGCAACACAGGCAGTGAGGCATAGTTCAGGTGAATAGAGTGAGTCACATTCCTGAACCCTCGGGTAAACACCCTACATTGCTCTCTACATGCCCATGCAGTGTCTCCCATGTCTACACTGCTCTCCAGCTGCTGGAGCCTTTCCCTTGTGTCTCCCCAATGCCAGAGCTTTTCTCCAACGAAACAAGTGTGGATGCAACAGTGTGTAACTAATGTACTCTACACACCGCTGTAAGAGTAGACAAGGCTTAAAGAAGTTGCCAAACTCATTTATATCTTTTACTGGACCAACTTCTGTTGGTGAGAGAGACAAGCTCTAATCAAAAGATGCTGATCAAATCAAAGATATTTCCTCGCCCACCTTGTCTCTGTAATATACTACAACATTGCATACAATCTCATTTATGTAAGTTTTTACACCTGTGAAACTACTGATTTCAATGGCATTACTCCAGATTTATAGAAACATGAAATCAGCACTAGACCAAAAGTCATCTTTCAAAAGGTTCTCTCATTGATCTATTGAAAAACTGAGGTTTTACAATAACTTTCCAAGGCAAAATACCATTGAGATCCTTGGGTTTCCAAAGATTTTCTAGAGCTATAGTTGATTCCCCATTAATTTTATTTAATATTTCCAGATTCTGAACAGCATTCCAGAATCAATGCTTCTATCTGGTTCTAACCATTTGAATAGCACTCTGAAAGTAAACTTTGAATCTCCTAGTGATTGGGAGAGATTGATGCCAATAGTTTGGAGACAAAAGAAAAGGTTTGTGATGACAGTAAACTAACCCATATTTTCCTAGATATACGTAGACCTACCCATCTTAGAAGGATAACATTTATGTTGCAAGAAGAATTCCTTTTATTAGGCTTGCTATTTCAGTCTTTGCCAAACTTTATCCTGTTAATTATGCTAAAAATAATCATGTCTGATAATGGTGAAGTGGTAACATTTTTAAATAGTGAAATTAAGGGAAAAACTCAAAATTTGATTTCACCAGAATTTGAATGCTTTTTTGTTTTCAAAATTCTGATCTGGAAAGTAATATTTTTACATAATAACCTTACATCAATAGGAGTCTGATAACATAGGCATTCTTTTTGATTATTTGGTCTAATTTCATTAGAATCTGACTAATGTAAACAGATCAATTTTCTATTAATCTTCTGTATTAAAGCTTTATTATAAACAAACCTTGTACAGCAACACACAACAAATGCATCTCAAGTATTAAGTGTATTATTGTCCAGGTGGTCCGACTGAAGTCAATGGGAGTTTTGATATTAACTTAAAATAGGAGCAAAGTTTCCAGGCAAACAAAAAACAAGTAATATTAAGCACAGACATGGACAGACAATAAGGAAAAACATCTTAGTTTTAATATCCAGTTATCACATTTAGCAATTAAAATGTTTCGGGCTAAAATGTACATTACATTTTGGGAGTTTTGTCACAAAACATAAGAAGTTAAAGAGAAATTTGAAAATGGTATCCGTGATGTAAAAACGAGATGTAAGTCAAAGGTTTCGCTCCAAGAAATCAAAAGTTTTCCAATATCACTGTGGAAAAAAATACATTCATATAAATAGATGCTGTGTGCTAAAAGCTAACAAAGTCAGGTGTTGCCTATGGGCTTGAACTCTCAACCTCATATCCCCAGCTAGTATGTAGCTTGTAAATTCAGTTACTGCACTTGCATACGCATGCACAGTGTCCGATTTTTACTAAGTGTGGGGAAATACGCATATACCTACAGGAGTGCACGAGTGAGCTTTAAAAAGTGAACTGATAACATGATCTTCTCTTCCAGACAACAGTTTCTGTAGTACTTGTTCATTTGCATATCTATAGTGGGAGACTCACTGATGATACCAATTTGAAAGTTATGGATTGGATTGGCAGAATTTGATTTTATATATAATTGTGTCAGATAACATCAATGTTTATTTTATACTTTTTTATTTTTATCAATTTAAATTTTCACAGTTGCAGGACATTATGGATAGGGCAGACAATTATTTAACGATAGAAGATACTGAGTTAAAGTTAAAGCTTGATAACTGTTAAAACACAAATTGTCAGCATCATGTGCCAAAAGAGACAAAGTCAATATCCTTAAATCAAACTCTAAAATAAGTTCAAGAAGAATTGTTCTTATTTTACTTATTTGTAAATTTCAGTTATCATTAGAAATATTTTTTTTTTCAGTTTGTGGGAGTGTGTATGGTGAAATCCATGCTTCCCAACAAAAATGTAATCTTTCCAACTCTAGTTATAAGCTCCTTGTGAGTGGCATATTACAATAACTGTTCTCTGAAAATGCAGAAGGACCTTAAGGTAGCATTCTCTAGACGCTTACTGTTATAGGCACAGACCAAAACAATAAATTGTTTGTTACCTTTCTGAACTGCCAACTTCCTTAAACATATCAAAGATACAAAGCTTCACAAAGGATGTTGGTAGTGGAAGTATCTTCCTCTCATATCCTTGTTTACTACCCATATATCTAAAGCAAACATTTTAAAATGTCCAGGGTAGAACATAGCTGTTAAAGCCATCTAGATAACAAGCAGACTCAACAGGCGAACACATGCCAGCCAGATCAGTAAGTCCACTCTCCTGGTTTTGGAATCTAAGCTAGCCTCACGGCATATCAAGAGCAATCATCATGAAAGCAAAAGGTAGCTGAAACCAGTTGCTTGTAGCCTATAATGGCCCTAAACAACTTACATCCAATCTGGACACAACGGTGTTCAAAGTCATGCCATAGGCTAAATTCACAAGTAACAGAGCTCCCTGAAAAATGGGTCCTTGTGCTGGTGCAAAGCATTGCAGCTCCATGTACAGGGGTAGGACTGGCAAGAGCCAGAACAGCAACAAAACTGAGTGGTACTAGTCGAACAGGAAGCTGGTACTGGTCGAACAGGAAGCTGGTACTGGTCGAACAGGAAGCATGACCAGAGCACCTGGCACATCCACTCATATAGCAGCTCTCTAAGGAAGCTCCAACCAGCAGTGTTCCTGGGATGCACTGGTGAGAACTGAGTTGTCCTTGCTATCCAGAGGGCACATCTACCCCAAACCAATGAAATGAAATTCTCCTGTGAGCAACTTGTCGTAGCTGGCACAGGAAAGAGTAATTTATACTCCCCTGGCTGAATCAGATCCAAAGCTTGGATTAGTTGGTCCTCTTTAAGGCATTAAAACATTTTGGTCGTTATCTTGATTATGTTGCACTGTAATTGACATCGATATCTGTTAGGGAGACTAGGCTTGCTAGGCAAAGGCTGTCTAGAAGTGAGTCTGCTCAGTATAAACATGTTTGGAGACAATGCAGCTACTGTTTGCTGTATTGAACAAAAATGCTACAGGCTACAAAACAAGACCTTTTGCAGCAATCCCGTCTCAATCCTTCTTCCTGAAAGACATGATGCAGTTCAGCCACACATGGTTGGGCTAAATGCAGGAGTCAGCTGGTAAAATATTACAGCCTATATTCAGGAAGTCAGATTAGAAGATCACACTAGTCCTTTCTGGCCTTAAAATCTATTAAATATACCTTAATCCATCTTTTAGAGTGCAACAGAAGAACACTTTCACTTCTGCCCTTAGCCTGAAGGTGAGTGACAGCCTGGCTGGATTAGATCTCATTCCTACTCTGGCGGAAAGGAGGCAAAGGCATAGGGGATCCACTGTCAAAATGTGGCAAAACCCAACAAGCAAACAGCTCCTGTAGCCAGTGAGTCACAGTCAATTCCAGGAATTGTTCAGTTCATTTAGAGTGGAGGTCATAAATCTCAAGGCAATAATGTGTTTGGAACAGACCCTATTGGTACTGAAAACCTGTCAGAATGGAGTATCAGGCCACACAGGAGGTAAAATAGGTTTACTATAGTCTATTGCAATTTCCCCTCTGAAGTGTTCCTGATACGCAACAGGGTAAAAATCAGAGTGTCTGTAGTAAGACTGCTCTCTACTCTCAGGCTGCGGGGTACCATTAGTTTACAATTAGATTACTTGATCTGGCAATCTGCTAGCTGGACATTTGCAGAAAGGAGCAAAGAAGATCAAATCTTGGCTGTAGGTATCCCAGGCCTGATACCGTTTCCTAAACCAGAGATGTTTTCTCCTCTCCTCAGTAGCTGCCGAATAGGAAAGTAGAGCTTTCAGACCTCCTCTCCAAGTGAAGTATTCCTCATATCAACTGTGCTTCAGGAATGTAGGAGGTATAGAAGTTAGGTGCAGGGAGCAGGAGGGAAAAAGGAACATACAACGGAAAATGAGTAACAAGAGAGAGACCAGTACGATGCTGCAGAATGTAGAAAAGAAGGGAGTATGGGACAGGTATGTGATTGTGGAGAAAGAGGGAAAATGTGGGGGGCAAGCAAATGCTAGGGGGAAGATATGGGATTGGGGGCTGTGTGGAGCATGGAGGGACAGGTAGAAGAGATAGAATGACAGCTCCCAATGCCCACACCCCAGGGGACAGGAGAAGGCAAGTGAACAGCCAACAGGGTGGCCTACATCTCTTTGTGTGTACACATTTAAAGTTCAATGCTCAACCAGAAACAAGCTCTCATTTGGAAGTGGGGGAAGAAGGGAAGCTTCCTCCTAGAACAGGGGTGGGCAAACTTTTTGGCCAGAGGGCCACATCGGGTTTCCAAAATTGTATGGAGGGCCGGATAGGGGAGGCTGTGTCTCCTCAAACAGCCAGGCATGGCATGGCCTGGCCCCCGCCTCCTATCCAACCTCCCCGCTTCTCGCCCCCTGACAGCTCCCCCAGGGCTCCTGCCCCATCCACCACCCCCTGCTCCCTGTCCCCCGACCACCCTGGACCCCACACCCCTGACTGCCCCCTGCCGCCCCATCCAACCCCCCCCCATTCCTGACTGCCCCCCTGGGATCCCTGCCCCATCCAACCCCGCTGTTTCCTGCCCTCTGACCACCCCGACCCCTATCCACATCCCTGACCACCAACCCCGAACTTCCCTGCCCTCTATCCAACACGCACCCCCCCCCCCACCGTCCCCTTACCGTGGTGCCTGGAGCACTGGTGGCTGGCGGCTCTACAGCCGCGCCGTCCAGAGCACTGGGTCAGGCTGCAGCTCTGCAACTGTGCTGCCCGGTGGCGTGGCACGCTGAGGCTGCCGGGGAGGGGGAACAGCAGAGGAGGGGCTAAGGACTAGCCTCCCGGGCCAGGAGCTCAGGGGCCGGGCAGGAGGGTCCTTTGGGCTGGATGTGGCCCACAGGCCGTAGTTTGCCCACCTCTGTCCTAGAGGCTCAAAAATCATAAGGCAGGCAAAAAACAATGCCATTGATTTAAATACCATGATTTTTAAGACAGACGAACAACTGCATGTTTCCTTTGGGAATCTGACTTATAGTTTGTCAACACTTGGGGCTTTTTGCACTCCTTATTTCCTCTAATATTCAAAAGGGCTGGATTACTTGACTTAGCAGTTTACTGTAAGAGTGCACTCAGCTACCACAACACTTACCTCTTCTTCTGTTAGCAGCCAAAAAACAAACAAACAAAAAACTGTGTTAAACATAAGCAAATCTCTCCTGTTTAAATGGAAGAGAAACCACAGGAGCAATACAGCTGCCTAGTCATACCTTGGTCTCAGACTGCGGCTAAAGTTGTGTTGCACAGTTCTTTAAGGGGACCTGGACATAACTCACCACCATACAGACGGGTGAGTTTTTCCATCACAAAGGATGATATATAATGGCATAAAGTGTCTGATCCTTCACCAGTGAAGTCAATAGGAGTTGAACCATGGACTTCAACAGGTCATAATTAAGCTTATTGGTTGGATTGCAGACTAAATGCAGCTGGCTCTTGTTGACACCTGTGACCCTACCCAATATACTGTCCTTAAAAAAAATTGAACTTTATTCAAAAGTTTCAGTCGGTACAGAAAGCGGATAAGTTTTCCAAGAAATATTAGTGGCTTTTATCAGCCATGCCTCATTTTTATCACTTTTTTGAATTTCACAGCTGTTCTCTTATTCTTGAAAGCCATTCATATATGCAATTATTTTTTTGACCTTTTATAGGATTATAATTTGACAGTAGAGCAACGCAAAATGAATAAAAGTGAAGTCAGTAAGATCTCAAACAGGAGACAGGATTCCATTTCCCTTTCATATTGTTCCAAACTATTAAAGGATTTTCCTCCACTGGCAAACGGGCAATACCTGAAGATAACGTTTCCTGCACGATCAGCCTTCCATGCCTTCACGAGCGCATAATCACCTGTAATTGACTTCTCCATAATATAGTGACGACCATCAAACTCCCTCACCTGTAGGGAACAATAGTGCACTGCTGAGAGGCAGGCATCATCAAACAGACTTATATAAAACTTATTTTATGTGATTTATTTTACAGACAATTCAATTTAAACCTTCTTTTGTGTCTATGTGTAGTTATGTCTTATAGCTCAAGTGGGTAATAACAGAGGTGCACAGAGAGGCAATAACTTGATTTTATAGTTGCTATAGCTTCCTTGTTTAGAGAAACATTATGCTGGAATTCAGTCCCTGTTCCCACTGCACCACCTACTGGTATTCAGTATGCATTATGCTGGACTTCCAGCAGCTCGCACAGAGTAACAGTGCCTTAGTGCTGCAACTGTGATATTTACAGAGTTCGTATTCACACTGTGTGAAATTCATCCAGATGCAGAGGACCCACCCGAAGTCTATGTGCCTCTTAAGTCCAATTTTGAGGGTTTAAGTGATACACAGCCCGCATGCAGACACTTGGTACAGGGGTGAATTTTACCCATTGTTCTCAGAAATTATCTTCTTTTGGTGCTGTGTAATTTGAAAATATAACTCATAAATGGACCAAGAACTAACAATTTTAATAGCTCCATGAAATTAGATGCAACTTGTAGTTAGCTACAAAATGAGTTTCTATACTTAAGCTAATAATTCTCCTGAATTATGACCTAACAGTGCTCTCAAAACTTGTGCTAAATGAAGCAAAGCAAAACATGGGAGGTTCATTAAGGCAGAAACTGAAGTCTGGCTATGGCCTTTCAGTAAAATTATCTCTATATTTTATAAAACACAACTCTGTTCTCTTCATGATTGTTTATTGACGCTCAAAGCAAAACTGTTGTATAGGGATCAGGAAACTAGACAGAACAGGGTGTCAGTGTAAATCAGGTTAGTCACCAGAGGACAGCTAGTATGGGTAAGTCATCCATCAGCATGTTTGTTTTTTTAAATTATTCATTACTGAGACCCAACAGCAAAGGTCATGGGCCTTAGAAGAGGGACCTGGATTATCCATGCTGATCTGTGTTAGAGTGTATAGATGAAGAAAATTCAATGATCAAAATTTTTAACAGTTTCTTGCGCATTACCCTCAAAGTCAAACCAAACCAAACTGAAATAAATGAGCAAGCCTAGCTCCATGTAGTCTTAAATTATAAACGCACTATATAAGAGCCAGGTACTACTATTATTAAATGCAATTTACACCTAAATCTTGCACTAAAAAAAAGAAAAAAGAGTTGTGCTCCCTAACAGTTAGAGAAAAGAATCAAGGAGACCAATATGATCCTGGATTCTAATCCTACTTCATGGACTGAATGACCACTGGAGACCATAAATCTACATGAGGGAGAGAAATCCAAGCTAGTTGACACTGATGCTCCCTTACCATTCTCTATTCCAGGTCAATGATTCCTGAATGGCTACATAACCTGAACAAAGGGGGATGGTAACCAATTTTCTACCTACAAACTTAATATTGGTTTAGGATTGAGTCCCTGTGCAGTGTGTTACATAGCTACTGACAGTACAACAACAGGCAAGTGAACAGACTTCCTCTGACCTCAATTATTTAAGTTTTAAAAAAAAATCTCCCTCTGAGTCCTGGGTTAATAGACTGGATTGCTTTTAAGTTTTTAAAAACACAAAAAATAACATTTTTGTCTGTATTTAATTACACTGGCTCTCAGCGACACCAATCAGATCAAAGAAGTCCATATTCAATTTTAACTAAAACTTCACAGACATGAATAAATTTCAAGTGAATGTCTTTTATACCTTTGCTGTCACTTAGTCAAAATACATACATCTAGTTCATTTAATTTATAAGGAAAGAATAATCCCTCCAGCCTCCTAAACAATTTTATACTCTTTCTGAACACTAATATTTTCATTAGTTCTTAACCTGAAGCTTCTGTGATAGGTCTGATTTGCTGTGACAGTAAAACACCTAATCATAATCTAATTGAAAAAAAATGTTGATTCAGAAACAGCTCAAACAGACATTGTAATTACTGTAATGTTAACAGGAGAAATACCCTAGTTAGAAACAAAACAATTAATTTTATTAAATATGTCAAAAGCAACTTTGGTGTATTTTAGACTTAAACTTCTTAAGCCTTCAAATGAAAAGACAAATTATAGTTTAAGAACTTCCTTGGCAATTTTGTTTTTAATCTTACTGTCTTTTTATCCTTACAGTTTTGATCAGCTAAATTTTCCTACCCTCTGAATTTCTTTAAATACTAAGGTTTCCTATTAATGTCTTATTTAAACCAGTAAAAGTATCTTCTCTCCCCTGACCTGCAACCCAATTAAGATTAATAGAAATTGTGCACATCCATTGAGAACTAAACTATGATTGTAATATATATACACACTTCGTGTTTTAATAGGGCCAGTTCACAAAGCTGAAAACAATTATGCCAAATCAGTTGGGAGGAAGAATTTAATCAGAAAAATGTGAATGAGAATTGGGAATCATTTAACAATACTTTACAAGATGCCCAAAAAGCCACGATTTCACAACTGAGGAAGGAGGTAGGTTAAAAAAAAGTGAAGGAAGCTATAAAAAAAATAGAAGAGGGAGTTGATAGTAATGAATATAAATCAGAAGCTAGGAATTGTAGAAAATTGATAACAGAAACAAAAGGAGAAATCTATGGCCAGCAGAGCTAAGAACAATAAGAAGGTGTTTTTAAAATATATTAGGAACAAAAAAAATCCTCGCAATGATATTGGTCCGTTACTAGACGGGAATGATAGAATGACCAATAGTAATGCAAAAAAGCAGAAGTCTTCAATAAATATTTCTGTTTTGTATTTGAGGAAAAACAGATGATATAGGCTCACTGATGGTGAGAACACCCTTTGCATTCCATTAGTACCTCAAGAAGATTTTAAACAGCAGCGACTGACGTTAGACATTTTAAAATCAGCAGGCCCAGATAACTTGCATACAAGAGTCTTGAAAGAGTTGGTTGAGGAGCTCACTGCACCATTACATGTTGATTTTCAATCAATCAGTCTTGGAGCCTTGGGGAAGCTCCAGACAATTGGAAGAAAGCTAAAGTTGTGTCAGCTTTTAAAAAGAGTAAATAGGATGACATGGGCAACTAAAGGCCTGTCAAACTGACATTGATCCTGGGCAAGATAATGGAGCAGCTGATACGGGACTCAATTAATAATTAAAGGAGGATACTATAAATAATGCCAATGAACGTGGGTTTATTGAAAATGTATCTTGTCAAACTAACTTGATATCTTTTTTGGATGAGATTACAAATTTGGTTGATAAAGGTAATACTGTAAGGTGTTTGTCTTGGTACCACATAACATTTTGATTAAAAAACTAGAATGATATAAAATGAACATGGCACACAGTAAATGGATTAAAAATTGGCTAACGGATACATCTCAAATTGCAAATGGCAAATCATCATCAAGCAGGTATGTTTCCAGTGAGGACCTGCAGAGATCAGTTCTTGGCCCTAGTCTATTTAACATTTTTATCAATGACCTGGAAGAAAACAAAGTCATCACTGATCAAGTTTGTAGAGGACACAAAAATTGGGGGAATGGTAAGAATGCAGGTCACTGATTCAGAGCGATCTGGATTACTTGATAAACTGGGCACAAGCAAACAATATGCATTTTAATACAGCTAAGTGCAAATGTATACATCTAGGAAAAAGGAGTGCAGGTCATACCTCCAGAATGCGGGGGGGACTCTGTTCGGGGGGGGGACATACACAGCTAACCATGAGCTCTCAATGTGCCTCTGTGGCCAAAAGAGCTAATGCAATCCTGGGATGCGTAAACAGGGGAATCTTGAGTAGGAGTATATTTGGCACCAATGTGACTACTGCTGGAATACTGTCTAGTTCTGGTGTCAAGAAAGACATGGTCAATTGGAGAGGGTTCAGAGAAGACACATGAGGATGATTAAAGGATTAGGAAACATGCCTTAAAGTGATTAACTCAAAAAGCCCAATCTATTTATTTTAACAAAGAGAAGGTTATGGGTAACTTGATTATAGTCAATAATTGTCTACTTGGGAATAAATATTTAATCATGGGCTCGTCAGTCTAACAGAGAAAGGTATAATATGACCCAGTGGCTGGAAATTGAAGCTAGACAATTTCAGACTGGAAATAAGGTGTACATTTTTTTTTTTGACAGTGAAGGTCATTCACCATTGGAACAATTTACCAAGGTCCATGGTGGATTTTCCATCACGGACAATTTTTAAATCAAGATTGGATGCGTTTCTAAAAGATCTGCTCTAGGAATTATTTTGGGCAAGTGCTATGGCCTGTCTTATACAGGAGGTCAGACTAAATTATTACAGTGGACCTTCTGGCCTTGGAATTTGTAAACAGTAATTAAGCACAGATGACAGGTTTCAGAGTAACAGCCGTGTTAGTCTGTATTCACAAAAAGAAAAGGAGTACTTGTGGCACCTTAGAGACTAACCAATTTATTTGAGCATGAGCTTTCATGAGCTACAGCTCACTTCATCGGATGCATACTGTGGAAAGTGTAAAAGATCTTTTCATATACACACAAAGCATGAAAAAATACCTCCTCCCACCCCACTCTCCTGCTGCTAATAGCTTATCTAAAGTGATCACTCTCCTTACAATGTGTATGATAATCAAGTTGGGCCATTTCCAGCACAAATCCAGGTTTTCTCACCACCCGCCCCATTTTTATGGCTGACTTAGAACACTTCCTCAGCTCTCGTCCCCTAACGCCCCTACTCTACTTGTGCTATATTGATGACATCTTCATCATCTGGACCCATGGAAAAGAAGCCCTTGAGGAATTCCACCATGATTTCAACAATTTCCATCCCACCATCAACCTCAGCCTGGTCCAGTCCACACAAGAGATCCACTTCCTGGACACTACAGTGCTAATAAACAATGGTCACATAAACACCACCCTATACTGGAAACCTACTGACTGCTATTCCTACATACATGCCTCCAGCTTTCACCCTGACCACACCACACGATCCATCGTCTACAGCCAAGCTCTGCGATACAACCGCATTTGCTCTAACCCCTCAGACAGAGGCAGAGACAAACACCTACAAGATCTCTATCAAGCATTCTTACAACTACAATACCCACCTGCGGAAGTGAAGAAACAGATTGATAGAGCCAGAAGAGTTCCCAGAAGTCTCCTACTACAGGACAGACCTAACAAAGAAAATAACAGAATGCCACTAGCCATCACCTTCAGCCCCCAACTAAAACCCCTCCAATGCATTATTAAGGATCTACAACCTATCCTGAAGGATGACCCAACACTCTCACAAATCTTGGGAGACAGGCCAGTCCTTGCCTACAGACAGCCCCCCAACCTGAAGCAAATACTCACCAGCAACCACATACCACACAACAGAACCACTAACCCAGGAACTTATCCTTGCAACAAAGCCCGTTGCCAACTGTGCCCACATATCTATTCAGGGGACACCATCACAGGGCCTAATCACATCAGCCACACTATCAGAGGCTCGTTCACCTGCACATCCACCAATGTGATATATGCCATCATGTGCCAGCAATGCCCCTCTGCCATGTACATTGGTCAAACTGGACAGTCTCTACGTAAAAGAATAAATGGACACAAATCAGATGTCAAGAATTATAACATTCATAAACCAGTCGGAGAACACTTCAATCTCTCTGGTCACGCCATTACAGACATGAAAGTTGTGATATTACAACAAAAAACTTCAAATCCAGACTCCAGCGAGAAACTGTTGAATTGGAATTCATTTGCAAATTGGATACAATTAACTTAGGCTTGAATAGAGACTGGGAGTGGCTAAGTCATTATGCAAGGTAACCTATTTCCCCTTGTTTTTTCCTACCCCCCCCCCCCGACGTTCTTGTTAAACCCTGGATTTATGCTGGAAATGACCCAACTTGATCATCATACACATTGTAAGGAGAGTGATCACTTTAGATAAGCTATTACCAGCAGGAGAGTTCACTCTTGTTCTGAACGCCAGATGGGTGCCATTTTAGTGGTCTATATGTACATTGTTTGTGATTTATTATACAGAATGATTTATTTCATGAGGGTGAGAGTGTGACTTAGAGGAACAGCAGCACCCCCCGCCCCCCCAACAGTGTATGTTTAACAATTTACAGTGGAAACTCCTGGAATCAGCATCAATGATTCAGGTAAAATTTCTCCTGGGATTCTGATGGAATACAAGACAGAACATGACGGAGCTGCTCTTTCTTTCACAGGGCAGAGATATGCTCTGCCCATGTGGGACCAGCCCAGATGTCTGATGCAGAAGCAGGTAGGGCTATGGCCTTACCCATCTGCCTCCTTTGGGCAGGACCATCAAGGTATTGTAGCCCTCCCTAACACAGGTACCCAGCGTAGGTGAAAGGAAACTTGAACCCTCTTCTGCATCTTGCTTTAAATGACGACCCATCAGGCCTGTCTGTTCTTATACCGTGTATCAATTATGCTACAGCTCTTGCTTTTAAAGGATTACTTGAAAATTAAATAGAGCTGGAAACCAGACTAATACTTGTTAAATTGCACCAAGATTTTGGTTACATAATAACCTCTTTCTAACCTCTTTGCCAAGTGATCCAATTCTTAACCATCACATTTCTTTAGAAATCATTAGAAAAAAAGGAAGACTGAACTACGCAAGAAAGAGCAGAGGAGGGAGAAGGACAGCTCAGTGGTTTGAGCATTGGCCTGCTAAACTCAGGGTTGTGAGTTCAATCCTTGAGGGGGCCATTTAGGGATCTGGGGCAAAAATTGGTGATTGGTCCTGCTTTGAGCAGGGGGGTGGACTAGATGACCTCCTGAGGTCCCTTCGAACCCTGATCTTCTATGAGTCTAAAACCACCACCATCTGTCTCAAGAACTTTGGTGTCAATATTATTGATTATCGTTCATCTACAGTCAGTGAGGACACAAATCCCGGTGTAGACATGAAAAATGTAATTTCTCACAACAGTGTGGAAGAAGGCTGGAGCATCTAAAAATACTGAAAGAGCATAACAAAGAATAATTCCTCTGGAAAAAAAAAAACCCTAAGGAGCCAAAAGTTCAGTTATAGGGCTTCACGAGGAGCTACTTAATAAAATGAAACCTATACTGAAAATTGAAATGGAGGGAAGCAACCAAACAAGAATAGTTAGATTGTTTTGTGGGCAGGGGTTGGAGAGACTGGGAGGGAAGCAGGAGAATGAGTTGATTCTTGCCACACATAAAAAAAACATGAAGGGCTTCTACAAATATGCCAAGGGAAAACATATGCTAGAGAGAAAGTGGGCCATTTAATAAACAGAGAAGAAAGATTAAATTAGATGTTAAAAAAACCACAGTGATGAGTTCAATATAAAAACTTAGATTAAGTTGATGATTACTCAGTGTCTTCAGACACAGAATTATTATTATAAAATCAATCTTCTTGTAAAAGAAGAGAAGGAAAGTTGTTTGGACAATTAGGAAATTCTTTTAAAAATAACTATCAACAAACAGTAGAGAATACTTGGGAAAAAGCACTGCTTTAGCCCTAATGATGTTGTAACCTTCGCTGAGGGCAGTACTGATCTTCAGCAGCTGAGACAGAACATTCATTAGAAATAACATTCTCCATCAGTTTATTATATACAATATAGAGTAATACACAGATGTTTCCCCTTCTGCAGATCCTACCCCTTTGATTTCTATAGGAGAGTCCTGTTTCTCAATTTGAAGCAGTACCTTTTTCCGCGTCTTTTTAATTTCAAAGCCTTATACTAAACCACATTTCAGCTATCAGTGCCCAAAATCAGGTCTACACAACAGATCTATATTAGTATAACTACATGGCTCAGGGGTGTGAAAAAAATCCACACTCCCGAGCACAGTTGCCAACTTTCACGTGGTAAATAAGCACTATGACTTTCACAATAAGCCAAAAAACAAACTCATCCCATTTCAAAACAAGACCAAAACAAGCCAATCCCTAAGAACCCCAAACACTCTATGTGACTAGATCCCCCCTGGCATGCAGTCTGGGACTGTCGTGGGCCTGCTGTGCACTCCTGACTCTCTTCCCCCACTTCCCCCTTACCTCTGCTTGCTGGGAGCTGATCAAAAAAAAAGAAGCAGCAACAAGCTACAATAAACAACAAGCTACAAACCAAACAAGCAACAAGCCAAAAACTAGCCAACAAGCAACTCACAGGACAATTAAGCCAAAAACAAACCCAATTTCTGCATTTTTTCCACGGGTTTGGCATATCTGCTCCCGAGTGACATAGTTATGTCACTAACCCCTAACCCCTGGTGTAGACAGCGCTATGTCGGAGAGAGATCTTCTCCCATCAACCTAGCTACTGCCTCCATGGAGGTGGATTAACTAGGCCAATAGGAGAAGCTCTGCCGTTGGCAAAGGAGCATTGTCACTTCAGTGCTACAGGGGCACGGCTGCCTTGATGCAGCTACGCCAATGCAAAGTTTTATGTGTAGACCTGCCCTCAGAGGGGTTTCTGAGTATGTTCATGCTAAGTGAGCTTTCTTCTCTTTAACAAGCCAACTTTCTGACCCTTCTGAATTCACATAATTATTAATCTGTAACCTCAAGATTCAGATGGTCTCAGAAGAGGTTACATTGCTGTTTATCCTGTGAACTGGCAAGGAATTCAGATTCTAAAACTGCAGGCTTTAGTACAACAGAATGGCATCTTACCTCTCTTGGCTGACTGGCAATGGCAACGCTGCCATCTTTGTTGTATTTGATAGGCGCTCCTCCTTCTTGTACCAATGTTCCATAGCCCGTGCTTGTGAAAAATGCTGGAATGCCTGCACCTCCTGCACGGACTCGCTCAGCAAGCGTACCCTGGAGGAGAACAAGTTCAGAAACAAACAATGACGACTTGGATTTGATTTTCCTGTAAGGACAGCCACTTCAGTAAGAGACACTTTTGTGGGTTTTTTTGTTCCTGTACCTTGGGACTTTTCCTCTTGATCCTAAGAGAAACAGTGAAAAATAGTCTATTTCCCCCCTCTTGTTATTTCTCCTGTGTTGAAGTGGCTCAACAGTTAGACAATAAAACCCTTCTTCTTGGCCATCAGTTACTAAATAGCACACTGTAGCTAAACTCCCCATTCACTCAGTATTCAACTTCTTGCCTTTGTCTTTTATAACCCCTTTTCTCTAGCTTGTTTACATGTCTTTCACTCAAATCCATGCACTCTTTGTTCTCTTCCTATTCCCCACTTGCCTATCAGTATTAGTACAGTCTTTTTTACCAACCTACATATTTGCCTAATTTCTAGTTCTCATGCTCTGAAGCCTCTAGGGAAACATAACAACGGATGCTATATCAAATGGATGCTATATCATGGCTATAGCAATGCCTATTACTTTCAGCAGGAGGCTGGGAGTCAGTAATCCTGGGTTCTCTTCTTGAGTGCCAAATAGGCGGTGGTGATTGTGAGGCTGGCAAGCCAAGTGACAACTCTTCCCCAAGCTTTAGGCCTCAGCTGAGCACAGACCA
This sequence comes from Lepidochelys olivacea, assembly GCF_965140295.1. NCBI lineage: Eukaryota > Metazoa > Chordata > Testudines > Cheloniidae > Lepidochelys > Lepidochelys olivacea. The sequence continues at coordinate 29,859,204 of NC_140415.1, forward strand.
GTTCATTGCTGGAAACCAGTTATTTCACCTGTAGTATTGTTAAGATAGATATTGTACTTATAACAATGTGTTTAGACTTTATGAAAAGTTTGTAAGTTGCTGCATGCATAAATCTCACTTATAATATCTTAAATATTACCTTAAAGCATGTGATAAAGTATTTGCTTTATAACTGTAAAAAAATGTTTGACCTGAAACTGTCAGCAGGAATTGTCTCCTGCTTATTAAGAAGGCTATCAAGACTAAATGGGCCATTGTGAGACATCAGAGTGCAAAGACTTAATTGTCCCCTCCCACACATGAAGAGGCTATGTGCAAAAGGGATCATCCCATGAGCTTGAATTCTGGAAGAAAGAAATAAAGGTAGTGAACAATAAAATTTTTCACCTCTTTAGCTGTTTGGAATCTTATGGGGCTGGAGCTACAAAACAGAAGCAAAGATCTCCAAGGTCAACCTGGGGTTAACCCTAAAAGACATTCAGTGCTGACAGATTGCTACAACTCTGTCATCTCTCGGAACCACTGACTAACTCATTTGTGTATATAAGTTTGCCTGCTTTAACTTGAAAGTAACTCTTTCATTTCTTTTTCCTAGTTAATACATCTTTAGTTAGTTTATTACAGGATTGGCTACCAGCATTGTCTTTGGTGAGAGATCCGGGGTACAAACTGACCTGGGGTAAGTGACTGGGCTCTTGGGACTGGAAGCAACCTGAATGTGATACGATTTTTGGTGTATAGCAACCAAGTCCAGCTTGCACAGGTGACAACATAGACCAGAATGCCTAAAGGGACTGTCTGTGACTCCACAGTAAGACTATTATAGTGTGCTTCAGGAGTTCACATTTGTTACTGTGTTGGTGAAATCTAATTATAGAACATATAAGCAACTTGGGGTGACTTCCTGGCTTTTTGACAGACTACCTTGAGGATGGCATTCCAGACAGCATGATAGTGATATCCATACAATCTATTTAATTTAATATGTACCTTTATCTACCTTTTTTCACTTTGCAGCTAATCCATCTCCACCAGAATTACTAGCTTTCAAAAACCTGTATTAGCTACAAACAACTGTTTTCTGTTACTTTGCTTTAAAAGTAACTTCTGAGAAATGTATCCTTCTTCCCCTATTATCTCTCCCAAATTATATTAATAGACTTACAGATTTTAAGGCAAGAATGGATCATTGTTGTGATCACTTAGACTGACCGCCGGTATCGCACCAGACATTGAATTTCACCCAGTAATGCCTGTATCAAGCCCAGTAGTTTGTGGTTGAACTACAACATATCTTTTAGAAAGGCATACAATCTTAATTTACATATTTCATGTGATGCAGAATCCACTACATCCCCTGGCAAATTGTTCCAGTGATTAATGAATCTTATTGTTAAAAACATGTACCTGGTATACCCAGTATCACATAACTCTCACATTTGAGAAGTTTGTTAGATCTTCAGGTTGGCGGTACTGGTCACAAAGTGGAGAGGGGGAAGTGGATTGCCTGACAATCTGAGTGGGAGGTGTTCAACATAGAAGATAAACAAAGTTTGGTAGCTGAGGAAGTGGCAAGAGCCAGGGCTTTTCTGGGCCAGCCAATAGGGTAGAAAGGGATGCTGGATGTTTCTCCATCTCTAGTGTTCTGACAAGCAGTGTTCTCAGTAGCACAGAGCCAAGAGCAACTGCGCACTCTATATGTACCTGGGGTCAGAGCTGCAAACACAAAGTTGGGGGTCCTATTGCAGCCTTCATTAATAACACCCTTTATTCCTTGTGTTATGTCTTATCCTTTGAAATAACACGGCATATGTTTTAGTGACTAGCTGCATGTGTTAGAATTATGCAGTCAGTTTTACAATATTAGATCTAGTAGGGTGTCTTATTGATACCCACATTCTAGTTTACCCTTGTACCCAAATCCCTGATTATCCTTTTGTGCAAGAATTGCTATAGCTGGGTTGACTGAAGAGCTAGATTGTAAGCATTAAATTCTAACACAGGATAGGTACACTGAGATTTAACACAAAAGTATGACTAAATTCAACTAACATGTTATTGATGTTTAAATTTCACACTGTGCAACTTAAAACTCCAATTTTAACTCTTTTCCACTAGATAGCAAGTTACATATTTACTTCTAATCTAATAAACAAAGATAGAGCAACTACCCCAACTCAGGGGTTCTCTAACTTTTTTGATAACATGAACCACATCTATAGAGAGAGTCTTATGGCCCATCTGTCCACTCATTCACGGTTGCATAATATCCCTATACATAACTCCTCCACAAAACACCTTCTTCTCTGATTTTCACATCTGGATCTTCTTCTCTTCACAGTCTCTCACCCTCACGTTTGATTACTTTGTTTGACCCCTTAGCACTCAACTTCTAGTTTGACTTTCAACCCTGGATCAAAACTAAAATAGCCATTCACTCAATCGTGTCTTCTCAACACACTGCTCTTTCTTGGATCTCTTTTAATATTTTAAATTTTCCCACCCTCCAACTACCATTTCATCTTTTTCAACATTGCCCAAGAGCCATTACTTTCACCTGACCCTTCCATGACCCCCAATCCATCAATGTCCCTGACTTTATTCCTCACTCTCTGTTCCCGCTTACCAGTTCTTTCCCCAATCACTTCCATAGACTTGGCCGTCTATTCCCTCCACTTCACACCCTTTTACTCTCAACTGTTGGCCCCCTTCTCCTGCCATAAAGTCTGTTCCACTAGCGCTCAATCCCAGCTCACTCCCCAAAGCTGACTCTTCCTCTCCAGGCTGCTCAACTTGTCATTTTGTGCTTTTAAGAGTGTAAGTTCTCCTGAGCAAGACCTGTTCTCTCTTGTACGTTTGCCTAGAAGACTGCAGGCACTTCTAGAAACAAACAAACAGTGAACAATACAAATAATATTTAATTTCTTATTAAGAAGCCTTTTAAGGTGATAATGGGAAGTTTACATTGCATGATCAGTCAATTCACAACAGATCACCAGCAGTTCACAGGCCACAATTTAAGAACAACTGCCATGTGTGTTTACAACACAAACCTACCTCTATGGAAAATATTAGTATTGTAAAACAACAATTAAAGAGAAAAGACACCTTAAAAAGAAAACAAGATGGGAATCATCCATTATTACAGATGAAAAAGGAGAACTGACTGATCCCTCTATGGAAAGCAGCTTACCTGAGGTGTAAGCTCAACTTCCAATTCTCCAGATAAGTATTGTCGTTCAAATTCTGCATTTTCTCCAACATAGGATGATACCATTCGTTTTATCTGCTTAGTTTGAAGCAAAAGACCAAGTCCAAAATTGTCAACACTGTGCAGAAAAACACCAATAATAGTCAACATCCAAAATACAGAGCATTTTGCCATCTTCAAAACACTTTATAAAACATTAATGAATTAACAAGGCAATTGTAAGACAGGGAAGTATTATTCTTCCCATTTTACAGATGAGAAAATGGAGGCAAAGGAGCAAGACACAGTCTTTAGAGGAAAAAAATGTCAGTGTCAGAATTAGAATTAGAATTGAGGAGTCACTGACACCTTGTGATCAGACATCACCCTCAGGGTGAGAACACTAAGTAAAGCTAAAAACTTTATTTGAAAGGTGTTTTATTTGTTAAATTGTCATTTATAGCTATCCCATTGCATCCTCTACTGCTGCTGCCATCTCACCCTCTCTGCTAGTAGGACAAGGCTATGTGATGAGACTTCCATTACAGAGTGAGCAGACAGAAGGAAGCAGGTTCAGTCTCACAGACACAAAATTAAGATTTAATTTAAAGAATTGACAATACAGACAGACAATAACCAAAGGAAGCTTCCCCCCATGGCTCCAATCCTGCTTTGTATGGCAGCAGACTGCCCCACACCCCAAGCCCCACTGACTTTAAACGGGGCTCTCTGTAGGACGTGGACAGACTATTGGACATGAATGAGGCCCAAACTTTCCCTAAGCCTCAAAGCCCTCCAAGCCCAGCACTTTCTTCCCACAAAGAAGCAAATTATAAGACGTTCTTTCCGCAACTGCCCATAAAGACAGCATTAAAGTTTTAGTGTTTGTTTACTGAACATTTGTAACAAGATGCCTCCCTGTTAGCTAATAAAGGACAATATTTGCTGTATGCCCTCAGATTTCAGGATAAGAAAAAACGGTTACTTGCTTTCTCGTAACTGTTGTTCTTCGAGATGTGTTGTTCACGTCCATTCCACATAAGGTGTGCGTGCGCCGCGTGCATGAGCGTTGGAAACTTTTTCCCTTAGCGGCTCCCGTCAGGCCGGCGGGGCCCCCCCGAGTGGCGTTACTGTGCTGTGCATATATACCCCTGCCAGCCCGACCCCCTCCAGTTCCTTCTTGCCGGCGACTCCAACAGAGGGGTAGGAGGGTGGGTGGTGGAATGGACGTGAACAACACATCTCGAAGAAAAACAGTTACGAGAAAATAACCATTTTTTCTTCTTCGAGTGCTTGTTCACGTCCATTCCACATTAGCTGAATTACAAGCTTACCTCTGGAATACGGTAGGAGTCACAGAACAACTGCTTGGAGGACCGCTCTGCCAACTGCCGCGTCCTCTCTGGCCTGCTGGTTGACCTCATAGTGGGTCATGAAGGTGTGCACCGAGGACCAGGTGGCTGCTCTGCAGATCTCCTGGATTGGGACCCGTGACAGGAATGCCGTGGAAGTCGCCTGCGCCCTGGTCGAGTGGGCCGTGACTGCTGGGATGGGAACACCTGCGAGCTCATAGCACGCCCAGATGCAGCTTGTAATCCAAGAAGAAATCTGCTGCGCCGACACTGGATTTTTATCCTCTTGGCTACAGCCACAAACAGCTGCATGGATTTGCAAAAGAGCTTGGTGCGCTCCAAATAGAACGCCAGCGCTCGACGCACATCCAGGATGTGCAAGCTGCGGTGACTCGGGTCCTTATGGGGTTTCGGGAAGAACACTGGCAGACAAATGTCCTGGCCCAAATGGAATCGGGAGACCATCGTAGGGAGGAACTTGGGGTGCGGCCGGAGCTGCACCTCGTCCTTGTGAAATACTGTATACGGTGGCTCAGAGGTGAGGGCCCTCAGTTCGGACACCCTTCTGGCTGAGGTAATGGCAACCAGAAATGCCACCTTCCAGGAAAGGTGGAGGAGAGAACAGGTAGCGAGGGGCTCGAAAGGGGGTCCCATGAGTTTAGAAAGGACCAGGTTAAAGTTCCATGGAGGGACTGGGGGGGGCAGGAGTATGGGAACACCCTCTCCAACCCTTTAAGGAACCACCAATGGAAAACACCGAGCCCCCCGAGAACCCCAGGTGGAAGGTGGAGATGGCCGCCAGGTGCACTCTGAGTGAGGACGGAGCTAGCCCTTGCTGCGTGAGGTGCAGAAGGGAGTCCACCAGCTCGTTCTGCACTCCCGGGAGATAGGACGCCTCGAGGTGAATTGCATGGGCTATGAAAAGGTGCCGGAGGAGGAGAGCCTTGCGACAGAGTGGCGAGGAACAAGCCCCACCCTGCTTGTTTATATAAAACATGGCAGTAGTGTTGTCCGTCAGAACTGTCAAGCTGTGACCACTCAGAGTGGTGTGAAAGGTCTGGCAGGTGAGACAAACCGCCCTGAGCTCCTTCACATTGATATGGAGCGACCGCTCTGCTCCGGACCACAACCCCTGCATCATGAGGTCCCCCAGGTGAGCCCCCCTTCCGTGGTCTGACGCGTCCGTCACCAGCGTCAGGTCCAGTAGTGGGGCGGCAAAGGGGATGCCTTCGCAAACCACAGACTGGGACTGCCACCACAGCAGGGAGTCCAGCACATCCCTTGGGGCTGTCACCACGAAGTCCAGGGGGTCCCTGCCTGGGCAGTACACCCGAGCGAGCCATGCCTGCAGAGTCCTAAGTCTCAGTCTGGCATGCCTGACCACGTATGTGCATGCTGCCATGTGGCCCAGCAGCTGCAGGCAGCACCTGGCCATTGTCGTTGGAAACTGGCATAGGGAGGCCACCGCTTGTTGGATAGCCCGGAATCGGGATACTGGAAGGCTTGCCCTGGCCTGCACCACGTCCAGGACCGCCTCCATGAATTCCACTTTCTGCGTGGGTACGAGCGTGGACTTGAGGACGTTGACCAGGAGCCCCAGCTCGCGGAACAATCTCAGGGCCACCTCCACATAGCCCCGCATCTCCGCCTCGGAACGGCCTGCCAGGAGCCAGTTGTCGAGGTACGGGTACACCTGGATTCTCTGCCTCTGTAAGAAGGCCGCCACCACCACCGTGCACTTTGTGAACACCCTTGGGGCCGCAGCTAGACCTAACGGGAGAACCACAAACTGGTAATGTTCTCGGCCCATGGTAAAGCGTAGGAACTGCTGATGTGCTGGGAAGATGGCGATATGAAAGTATGCGTCCTTCATGTCGAGGGCGGCGTACCAGTCCCCCGGATCCAGGGAAGGGATGATGGTGCCCAGAGAGACCATGCAGAATCAGGCTTTGACCAGGAATTTGTTGAGCCTGAGCAGGTCTAGGATGGGGCGAAGGCCCCCTTTGGCCTTGGGGATGTGGAAGTACCAGGAATAGAACCCCTTTCCCCTTAGCCCCATCCGGCATCGCCTCTACCACCCCCGCCTCTAGCAGCGAGCAGGCTTCCTTCTCTAGGAGATGCTCGTGAGAGGGGTCCCTGAAGAGGGACGGGGAAGGGAGATGAAAGGGGGGGGAGGGAGGCGAACTGCAGCGAGTACCCATTCCGTACCATGCATAAGACCCAACAGTCTGACATAATGGTGGACCACGCATGGGAGAAACGGGATAGGCAGTTCAGGAAACAAAGGGACAGATCCAGTGACTGGTCTGGTACGCTGTCCTCGAGCGCACCTTCAGAAGCCTGGCTTAGTGCCCAGCTGGGGTTTGTGCTGACCTTGGTTCTGGCCCGGCGCATTATTGTTATTGTTGTTGTTGCACCATTACCTGTTATCCCTGCCTCGCCTACGGTAAGCCTCATGCCTATGGCGAGGCTGGTACTGGCATTGAGGGGGAGGCTGCGGCTTACAGGGCTTCCTCTGAGTCGCCAGGGTGTGCATACCCAGAGACTTGAGTGTAGCTCGCGAGTCCTTGAGGCTATGCAGCCTCACATCTGTCTGGTCCGAGAAGAGCCTGGACCCTTCGAAGGGGAGGTCCTAGAGTGTATTCTGGACCTCGGGGGGCAGGCCTGACTCCTGGAGCCAAGCCGAGTGCCTCATGACCACCCCGATGCGATTGTTCTAGCTGCCGCGTCTGCCAAATCCAGGGAGGCCTGGAGAGAGGTCTCGGCTACTGCCTTGCCCTTGTCCACCAGGGCTGTGAACTCCTGTTGGGAACCTTGCGGGAGGTTGTCCTTAAACTTCCCCACTGCCGCCCAGGAGTTGAAATTGTGCCTGTTGAGGATGGCCTGCTGGTTCTCAATCCTCAACTGAATGCCCCCCGATTCACCTTTCTGCCAAAAAGGTCCAGTCGTTTCGCCTCCTTGGCCTTAGAGGCTAGGGCCTGCTGACCAGGGTGCTCCCTTTCGTTTACCGCTGAGACCACTAGGGAGCATGGACTTGGGTGGCAGAACAGGAACTCATAGCCCTTAGATGGGGCAGAGTATTTACGCTCCACTCCTTTAGCCATTGGAGCGCTGGAGGCCGGGGTCTACCATATAATCTTACAGCTGGACTGAATGGTCTTAATGAGCGGGAGCGCTATTCTGGATGGACCTTCAGGGCTCAAAATGTCCACCATGGGGTCTTCCTGCTCAACCACCTCCTCGGCCTGCAACCCCAAATTTTGGGTGACCCTGCGCAGCAATTCCTGGTGGGCTCTATGGTCTATCGGTAGAGGGCCGGACACCTCTGTACCTGCCACCGCCTCATCGGGGGAAGATGAGGAGGTTAGCTGCTGCTCGACCCCCTCTGGTTGGTCCTCCTGCTCCCCATCTCCCATGATAGGAGCCTCCGGCTCAGGCCGGGGCGGGAGTCCATGGGACAGTACTTGGCTCGGTGCCGGACTCTCCGGTCTATGCTGGGGGGATGCTGGAGGCCTGGATACTGTTGCCTCCGGCACTGCCTGGCGTCGGTGCGGGGACCGGGACCGCTGCACCGAGTAACTTGCCCTAGATGGGGCCCCTTGGTGCTCCTAATATGCCCAGGGGGTCCAGAAGGGCCAATGGCCTGGCAGCCCCCATTGAGGTTACCAGCTCCCCTGAGGGTCCCTGCTGTCCAGGCCCCAGTGTGGGTAGCTATAGCAGTCAGAGCCGGTGCCGGACTGCAGCAACGCCAATCGCGAAGGCCATGGTGGTGCCAACGATCTGCGCTGGCGGGAGAACTAGTGGCTCCTGGCTGAGCGGTACCAGGAGCGGTACCGATATCCCTGGGACCGGGACCTGGACCAGGACCAGGACCCGTGCCAGCGTTCCCTGGACCAGGACCCGTGCCAGCGTTCCCTGGACCAGGACCCGTGCCAGCGTTCCCTGGACCAGGACCCGTGCCAGCGTTCCCTGGACCAGGACCCGTGCCAGCGTTCCCTGGACCAGGACCGTCTGCTGGAGTCCTCTGGGGAGGGCCGTCTCAACTCCTCCTGGTGCCGGTCTCTGGGCGGTGCCGGAGAGCGGCATGCCCTTTCTGGTGCTTCTTCGCATCGACCCGCTGCTGGAGCCACAACCTCCTTCTCGGTGGCAGGCAAGCGTGAGTCCGCAGAGTCGGAGCTAGACCGAGATCAACTCCGGGAGCGGGGCCAGGACGGTGTCCTCGAGCAGCACACCATTGCCGGCTTACCCCTCGACGGCTCCCGAGGCATGGGTGCCAGAGGGTTCTCCCCATATGGGACGGGGCTCGCCACCGACAGCTCAATAAGGTCCTTTGCAGCCTCAAAGGTGCCAGGCGTGGAGGGCTGATCCGTTATGCCCTTGAGCCCATCGTCAGCTCTGAGCTCACTTAGGTCTGGGCTCGATGGGGCTTGTGCTGCTGGGACCGCCCGTGCCAGCGCCGGTACCGGGACCTTCCCGCTCTTATTGGCGCTCGAGGCCTTGGGAGGCGCCAGCCTCCCGTGCGGAGAACGACCGCACCTTCCTTCAGGCTGCGCCGGGAGCTGCACCGGGTAGGACGAGCAGTGCCGGGGCCTAGCCTGACGCTCCAGGGCCGACAGTTTACGGTGCTTAGCCAGTGCCGGGTCTCTCGACAGCTCCAGGGCACTACGCACCAAGGAAGCCTGAGCCGGCGTCAGGTGCTCCGGGCCCAGCGGCTGCAATGCGGCCTCCATCAATAGCTGCTTTAGGCGAAAGTCTCTCTCTTTCCTTGTTCTTGGCTTGAACGCCTTGCAAATCCTACACCATTCAGTTTATGTCCGTCCCCCAGGCAACATAGACACGAGTCGTGGGGGTCACTAACTGGCATAGGTTTGCAGCACGTGGCGCAAGCCTTGAAGCCATGGGCCTGCAGCATGCCCCGTGGCCCGGGGCAGGTGATGGAGGCCTCCAAGCACCTAATGACTTAAGTGTCCACAATCTGTACATAAACAAACTGATAAAAGCTACTCTAAAGGCTAAGGGACTGCTCTTCTACAAGAGAGAGAGAGGTTGTTCCAACACCGCCACGGACAGCAAGAAGGAACTGGAGGGGGTCGGGCCAGCAGGGGTATATATGCACGGCACAGTGGCTCCACTCAGGGGGCCCACCGGCCTGACAGGAGCCGCTAAGGGGAGAAGTTTCCAACGCTTGTGCACGTGGCGCGTGCACACCTAATGTGGAATGGACGTGAACAAGCACTGGAAGAAGAAACAGAGAAAACCTATAAAAAGAAACTTTTTATGGGGCAAATCCAGATATCCAGCACACTATAGCTGAGTCTGCAAGTTCGCAATATACAGAGCCTCATGGAAAACACCAGTATATTTTACATTTTTAACTCAACTACAATTTAGGGAAAACCAGTTGGAATTATCCATTATTACAGACAAAAAGTAGAACTTTTTAATCCCCTCATAAAATAGTCTTTCTTTGTCCTTCAATGATGCGGGCAATTATGCAATTATATAATGCTTCCTTACTCTCTATCACCAGCTAGATCACAGCAGACAGACTTGTTGAAAGTCTCTGGCTAAGGATAAAAGGGGTAAAAAACAAAGGTGATGTCATGATGGGAATCTACTACAGACTACCTAACCAGGAAGAAGAGGTGGATCAGGCTAACAAAATCACCCAAAGCACCGGACTTGGTGGTGATGGGGGATTTCAATTACGCAGACATCTGTTGGAAAAATAATACAGCAGGCACAGATTATCCAACAAGTTCTTGGAATGTATTCACCAGAAAAGTTTGTAGCAGTTGGACGCCTAACATAGTGAATGCCAGTGAAAATGAGGTAGGATAAGAAGCTAAAATTGTGAAAGAACAAATTTAAAATTACTTAGACAAGTAAGATGTCTTCAAGTCACCAGGGCCTGATGAAATACATCCTAGAGTACTCAAGGAGCTGTCATACGAGGTATCTGAGCCATTAGTGATTATCTTTTGAAAAGTCATGGATGACGGGAGAGATTCCAAAGGACTGGCAAAGGGCAAATATAGTGCCCATCTATAGAAAGGGAAATAAGGACAACCTGGGGAATTTCAGACCAGTCAGCTTAACTTCGATACCCTGAAAGAGAACGAAGCGAATAATTAAGCAATCAGTTTGCAAACACCTAGGAGATAATAAGGTGATAAGTAACAGCATGGCTTTGTCAAGAACAAGTTGTGTCAAACAAACATCATAGATTTCGTTGACAGGGTAACATGCCTGGAGGAAGCAATAGATATGGCATACCTTGACTTTTGATACTGTCTCACATGACCTTCTCATAAACAAACTGGGGAATTACAACCTAGATGGAGCTACTCTAAGGTGGGTTCATAACTGGTTGGAAAACCGTTCCCAGAGAGTAGTTATGAGTGGTTCACAGTCAAGCTGGAAAGGCATATGGAGTGGGGCCTCCAGGGAACTGTTCTGGGTCTGGTTCTGTTCAATATCTTCATTGAAAAGTGTCCATGAGGCTTGCAGGGATTTCACTCTAGTCACTGTACCTTTCCATTTCTATTTAACTAACCTCCTCATTTTTGCATAGTTCCCCTTTCTGAAATTAAATGCCACAGTGTTGCGCTGTTGAGGTGTTCTTCCCACCATAGGAATGTTAAATGTTATTATATTATGGGCCTGTTATAGTTACCTCTTGATCTAGTCCTGAGTGGAGCGCAGGATCTGGTCCAAGAGTTGCCTCTCCCCTTGTGGGTTTCTGTACCAGCTGCTCGAAGAAGCAGTCATTTAAAGTATCAAGAAATTTTGTCTCTGCATTTCGTCCTGAGGTGACATGTACCTAGTCAACATGGGGATAATTGAAATCCCCCACTATTACTGAGTTCTTTATTTTGATAGCCTCTCTAATCTCCCTTAGCATTTCATCGTGACTATCCAATTCAGCACTGAAATTAAAACTCCTCCTGTCATATAGTAAGAGCAGAGAAGTCATGTCAGCACCTGGTGACTGAGGGCAGGGCAAGCTAATTCCCTCAAATATTTTGGAGAGAACTATGGTAATAGGGCGGAAGGGGTCTTGATATGCCTACGCAAGCTGCTGCCCCTAATGTAAAGTGCTCCAACAGCTATGGTGGTGGCACAAGAACTAGAAAAGCAGTCAGGGCTCAATCCAACTCCCACTGAAGTTCAGGGAGTCTTTCCATTGATTTTACTGGGAGATGAATCAGACTTTAAGGCCCAAATTGTTAATGCTATTTAAGCACTCAGTGTTGCAATGCCTAACTGATTTAGGAGCCTAACTCTCATTTTGAAAAGGAATTTGGGCACTTAAGACTAAACACTGTTGTCACCAGCCACCTATGAATACTTGCCCATCAAGACATTGGACCATCAAATCCAGTACCCCGTTTCTGAGGGTGACCAATAAAAGGCAGACAGTGGTCATGAAGTTTGAAAAGGGCAAGTGACAAACGTTCTGAAAAGAATCCCTCATAGAAGTGCACACTCTTACTACTACTTTGAAATGAATTTAAAAAAAAAAAAAGTAATCCAGTCTTATATACTTTACTTATATGCAAAATACCTTTTGAAATGTATTGAAAACACATTTTCTAGACTCAGAAGGTTAAAGCTGCTCAGACTTATGCTAAGTTCCACCGTTATGCTTTATTGCCTTTAGGCTAGCAGGAAAGTCAGTCGGCTTCCTCCCATTTCACACTCCACTGTGAAATACTATTCAACATTTTTACTTACAACAAATGAAGGGGTTCATTCCCCTCTTTCATTTCATGTCCCTTCATATACCATATTCTCCTACTGATGAAGATATTTGCAGAATTTGTACTCATCATGTTTGAATCTGAAGTACATGCAACATACTTCAAAGGCCTAGTGAATGAAATATGATAGTGATTGAAGGCTAAGGTTAACTTCTGGTGCATGATGTTAGAGTGACAATGTACTGATACCGTACTACAGTTAAGCTTAGATCAGCTCCTGTATTTCCACTCATCATCATGTAGTCAAAATCTGGAAGTCAAGCTGCTCACTGCTGTATTTGATTTCTTAATGGCTCCATACTTTAGTAACCTTAGGACAATGTGTACTGCCATCCTGAAATAACTCCTATGATAAAATTGGAAACGTGAGCTGTGCAGCCTTCTTCTGGGGTTATAGTTTACAAAGTGTTAGCTGTTCAGTAACCGTAATAAAGAACCTTATAAGTTAAAAACATATAGACCAAACAACTTAACTGATCATATTTTATGGATTTATTTATTGCCATTATTATTTTGGCAACATACTAAGAGCAAGGTTTGCCTAACGCAACTCACTGCAGTGCAAGTTTAGCTTGTAACTTCACTTCCTGGAGGGGCAATGTAGTTAACTTCATATATTCTGTCTATGTATGCATCCACACATCTGTATACATCACACAGAAGCAGCACCCTCCACACACACAGTAGAAACCACAGACTCAACATGACACAGACCTTCTCCCCCCTCCCCCCACGGAAGCTGTTATTTTCTCTATTTAAATTATAAACTCTTTGTCTAATTATGTGTCTGTAAAAGCAGAATGAATTAAAGCCTCTCAACACTTGAGACATACTGGATGCAAGGGTTCATTTTACAGAGTATTTCTGAAATGTTAAACACACACAACACAGGTTTCCATTTCTTGGGTGTTCAGAAAGCACCTACCACACAGTGAGACTTCCATAAATAAATAATAATGGGGAAATTAAGACAGAGATCTGGACACTGGATAAATTACTTCACAGAGGAAGTCACATCAGGAAATCTGACCCAAATTATAGTGGCATGGTAGGACCACTACAGCTAACTAAGGTTGTGTCACAACTCCTGTTTAAAGATGGACAGTTCTAAGTCCTCTAAAATCAACATGCTTACTTAGATTCCTCTGAAAGTGGGTGTGCCTCAATAGGGTGAAGGGTAGGGTTAGACACACAAATTTGGGGTCATTTGAAACTGCCAGGGTTGCAGAGATATAAATCCTGAAAAAATAACCATTTTTCAAAAAGTTTCTGGGTTGGTGTTTGGTTTTTGTTCTTTTTTGCATGCAGAGCCAGAGATCAAACTATTGACGTGATGTGGCTCAAAAATGGTCTCAAGTTGTTGAGTTTTACCCAAAGGCAGTGCAGGACCCCCACTAAATCTTTGGGGGACCCGAACTGAGAATGGTATTTAAGACAAAATGGCTAAAGGGCTTCCATTCCTACCATTTTATATGCTTTAAAACTTGACTCTGCTTTAATGCTCTAAAAGCCAAACAGTAAATCAGACTGGTGTGTCTCATGGGGTAGCGTTCATGATCCAAAATTTAACTGAGGAGCTCTTAAGTTACAGTCTTGTCCCTTCCCCTCCTGTCCCCCCTCCTCCCAAATGGTCTCTTTCCATTGCCTTGTACTGTTAAACTGAGAGGTATTAATGACTGGATGAAACCACAGACCTCATTGAGATTGATGGCTGTGAAGTCGCCCTTCAATTAACAAAGAAAAGATCATGACAACCCCCCACCTAAGACAAATGGAGCTTTGGACTGAGTGACTGGTGGTTGTTACAATTTGTGAGTGATGAGTGGCAATTTTATTTGAGGGAATGTAATCAAAGCATTTGGAGAGAAAAAACAGACACGAGAATGCTTTCTGGGAGGGATATAGAGGGTGGAGGAGTGCAGGAATAGGGGTAGAGGAGTTATGGGGAAGGGGAGAGGAGTTGGGGGCTTAGGTGAGGGAAGCATTGCACGCCCCAGCTCTGCCAGTGCACCCCAACTACCTTACACCCCCAGCTCTACTGGAGCACCCCAACAGTGCACCCTAACTCCCCTACACCCCTCAGCTCTGCCAATGCACCAAACCCTGCACATCCACCAATTCACTGAGAGCTCTGTGGGATAGGGAATATCTCTTACTTTAGTGGCACAGCAGCACCACTATAGTTAAGGTTGCATCCCTGTAAATCCTCTGAAATTGATATGCTTAGTCAGATTCCTCTGAAATTTGGTGTGCCTCAGAGGAGTTGGTTTGTCTCAGCCTCAGCAGAGTAGGGCTAGTGACCCAAATGGGGGTGGTCATTGGAGCTAAGGGTTATGGACATATAAGCCCTGAAGAAAAAGAAAAAGCCATTTTTTTTTCCAATAAAAGTTTCTAGGAGTTGTTTTGTTCTTTTGCACAGAACTAGAGATCAAACGATTCATGTTATGTGGGAAAAAAATGGCTTGAGTGCCTCAAAGTTTTATGAAAGGTATTGGGGGACCCAAATTGGGATAGGTATTTAGGAACATGTTCACTTCTACTCTTGCACAGATGTGTCGTCTGGAAAGATTACCGGGGGAGTGGTTACTTTGTGCTCTCGGGGCAAATTAATGTGGTGTGTCCAAAGACACACATAGTGCAAAGATTTGGAACGGACAGCACAGGTACCCTGGCTGCTGAGGGCAAAGAAATCTGCATGCTGTAAGGGTTGCCAACAGGTGGATTCTGGGCAATTCCTGGATCACAAGGTTGCAGAAGTTTATAGGACAGCAAGCAGTACGCCATGACATGGGGATTGCTGGCTATAGGCCAATCTGCGTGGAGAGAGGTGGCCTGCATTGGCATCATGTTTGAGGATGCAGTGATTCACTAGGTGAAAATTATCTGGGCCTTAAATCTGGTGTGCACCCCATACAATGTACGAGAGCTGATTTGGAGGGTGTAAGAGATTTTTATCCAGGAGTTGTGACAGTTTTTTCTGATTTGACTGAGCATCTGCATAATTGCTACAAAGTCAATATGAAAGTTGTTAAGTGCTCGAAGCACATTAGCTGGGAAAGTGGAGGGTTCATGGCTGACCAGAAAATGTACACAGTATGGCACAAACATTACAAGCTCTAACACTTCACTGTTTCTCAGAGACAGGGTTCATCGACTAGACACAAGCTACTGCCAACTCCAGGGAAACAGAGGGAAGACAACATGAGCAATCACCTCCGAGCCTCTTTGTCCATCAGTCTTGTTAGATGGAATCCTGTGGATAAGAATGAACTGGTTGTAGAAGGAGGTGAAGAGCTTGTACATTTCAGCAACAGTGTGGGTTGGCAAAGTCAAGGTATGTTTTAACAACCATGTAATGGGGTACTGCTTGGAGACCACAGAGACAAGCCTGCATAGGCAACATTAACTGTGTCTTTCCTGGTTTTCAGAAGTTTGAGTTTTGCTCAGCTTAACATTCTGCCACAGGACAACATACCACCAAGCAACAGTAACTCTGTGTTAACAGTTTTTTGCCACTGACTTTTAACTTCAGGTCCCATGCATCCATAGAAGTTACATGGCAGATAAAATAGGAAAAGCAAAATCTATTTTAGTAAATATAATGTAATGCATATTACTAATGTTTTCATTCCACTATAATTAGTTATTTGTTAAGAGCTGACAGTGTTTCTGGTGCTGTACAAAGTACAGTTGTAAACACAGTCCTAGACCAAAGAAGCTTGGAATCTAAATTAGAACGCAACACAGTCACAGATGTCTTATCTACCTTGGCTCTCAGCAACAGTAATTAAAGCCTGTAATAAATACTTTCCCATTACATTCAATAACCCTTTCCCACTTCTGTAGCATTTTTGTCTATTCCATTCAGTCCCAAGCCTGCTGTTATAACAAGCAGGTCAAATCCTTACCACAATGTCACAGTTCAACATACTAGAGCAAGTTTACCTCCAAAATCAAAGGGATTCCTTCAGAAAGCACACAAATGATGGAGTGCAGTGCGGGTAACAGGTTATCATGCCTTTAAGCAGACAGTTTGAATCAGTGGTAATCTGACAGTATGCTGCCAATCTCTCTTTTTAGAAGATCATCTCAGGGGATTAGGAAGTTTAAGTAGTAACCTAGAAGTCTTCTATTGTACTATTTATAGTGAAATATTATTGAATTCCCAGAGCCCAAAATTATGGCCTTGAAAATAAGATAAATAAATATACATTAAGAGCCACCAATGGAAACAAATGTTGTCAAGAAAAAAAAATGGTTTTGTGATGTTGGACATCGGGCCACATTTCTCCGTGGTATAACTGATGATTTCAGTGGAGTTATAACAGGCATGAATCTGGCCCACTGAGAAGGCACAGAGATATCAAGGAGACCTTGATCCTGTGACTTGTTTTAACTAAAATTATTTTTTTCCATTTTTCCACCATATGAATCATGATGACAGTCATTTTAGGCCTAGGTCTGCAGCCCTGATTTTAAGTAGTTCCTTACTTCACAAGTAGAACCACTGAAATTAATTGTTGAAATGAACGGAACTCCTCAAACTGAGTAAGGATAGCAGAAACAGACCCTTTATGAAACTGGCTTTATGAAAAGAAGAAATTGAACTGGCTGTATGTTTTTTTTAAACCTTCATATAGTATTTATGAGTATATCCCTGCCATATAATTCTACAGAATCATTCCAAAACCTATAAAAAGATTAGACTCAATTCTAAAGAGTTTTTAAGAGTAGCTGCAATTACAGAAGGATGACAGTGCTCTAGGAGGATAGTTGCTTGGTGTTCTGTGTTAACAAGGGCTTCAGTTCTGCAGACTCTTCACCTACTGAGAATCCAGGCATGGGTGGGCTAAAGGCCTCTTCCGCCAGCCTAAAGGGATGAGCTACCGGACCCAGATCCCAAGTAATTCTGGGGCACAATTAAGGAAAAACAGGAATGGGAGTGAGGGTCTGCAGACACTTCAGGGCAAAAGTACCTTTACTCACATGAGTAAATATTTACACTGTTGCTTAAATGATTACAGGATTATAGCCCTGGTGTCTCCCAAATAGTTCAAAGGAACAGACAATATACCTACTCATTCACAAGAGTTTTCTAATCTAATTGCTTGGCTGGCTGAAATATCTAACTTTCTCCATCTTTATATCAGTGAATAGTGGTCAGCAGTCTTGTTAGTTGGAAGAGATCTCTCTTGTTTCAGTGAAAGGATGTTGTCAAGGTTTTATGTGGCTAAATAGTGATCTACTTTGAAAATTAGCTGTCCTCTGTTGATAGCCTTTTCCTTAGGATTTCAAGAAGCATTTTTATGCCAATGGCCTGTGGTACTATTAGGGAAAAAATATTAAAAGTAGGCATGGCTTACTATTAATACTGAAGTCAAAACAAGCCAGTGCATGTGTAATAATTGTTTTCAATTTTCATCTTCCTCAGATGTAAAATGCACCATAGGTGGAGGATCACAAGCCTAAAATTCATCCTGAATGCAAGTCTTTCAACATGCAGTAATTCAAATTTGATCAATTATATCATTGTCCTGAACAGACACAACCCTTTTAAATAAAGTACACAGAGTTACACACTCATGCCCTACAGAAAAAGGCTGGGGAAATGTTTTATGATCTTGGCAAGGAGTGTTATGGGATTACTGCTGCATTCTTCCTTCAGGGATAGTGGCTGTTTGTAGCCCTACAGAATGGGACGGAGACACAGCCTTCAAACCATTCAGAGCCCAAGAATCTGCAGCAACATGGATTTCTGGGCATTCTTAAGGAAAGCATGCCCCATCACACTGCTCTCTAGGGGCCCTATCTGACTCCCATTAGTGTCAGTGGAAAGCCTAGTTTCAATGGGAGCGGAATATGGTCCTGGGTTCCCACTGACAGCCAAGCTCTTTCCAGGATGCCAACCAGCAGAAGTTGCAAAGGAGAGTTAGAATCATAGAACTGGAAGGGACCTCAAGAGGTCATCTAATCCAGTCCCCTGCACTCAAGGCAGGACTAAGTATTATCTAGACCATCGCTGACAGGTGTTTGTCCAACCTGCTCTTAAAAATCCCCAATGATGGGGATTCCACAACGTCCCCAGGCAATTTATTCTAGTGCTTAACCATTCTAACGGTTAGGAACCGCCCTTGCTGCAATTTAAGCCCATTGCTTCTTGTCCTATCCTCCGAGGTTAAGAACATTTTTTCTCCCTCCTCCTTGTAACAACCTATTATATGCTTGAAAACTGTTATGACCCCTCTCAGTTTTCTCTTTTCCAGACTAAACAAACCCAATTTTTTCAATCTTCCCTCATAAGGAGTGGGGTCCTGTTTTCTAGACCTTTAATCATTTTTGTTGTTCCTCTGGACTTTCTCCAATTTGTCCACATCTTTCCTGAAATGTGGCACCCAGAACTGGACACAATACTCCAGTTGAGGCCTAATCAGCGTGGAGTAGAGCGGAAGAATTACTTCTTGTGTCTTGCTTACAATACTCCTGCTAATACATCCCAGAATAATGGTTTGTTTGTTTTTTGCAAAAGTGTTAGACTGTTCACTCATATTTAACTTGTGATCCACTATGACCCCCAGATCCCTTTCCGCAGTACTCCTTCCTAGGCAGTCATTTCCCATTTTGTATGTGTGCAATTGATTCCTTCCTAACTGGAGTACTTTGCATTTACTTCTCCAGTTTGTCCAGATCATTTTTAATTTTAATCCTAACCTTGAAAGCACTTACCAAGCTGGGAGGGGAGGGTTTGTATCATCCGCAAACTTTATGCCATTATCTAAATCAGAGATTGGCAACCTTTGGCACGCGGCCCGCCAGGATAAGCCCCCTGGTGGGCCAGACCTGTTTGTTTACCTGCCGCATCTGCAGGTTTGGCCGATCGCAGCTCCCACTGGCTGGGGTTTGCTGCTCCAGGTCAATGGGGCCTGTGGGAAGCGGCGTGGGCCGAGGGATGTGCTGGCCGCTGCTTCCCACAGCCCCCATTGACCTGCAATGGCGAATCATGGCCAGTGGGAGCTGTGATCGGTCAAACCTGCAGACACGGCAGGTAAACAAACTGGCCTGACTTGCCAGGGGGCTTACCCTGGTGGGCCATGTGCCAAAGGTTGCCGATCCCTGATCTAAATCATTGATGAAGATACTGAACGCAACCGGACCCAGAACTGATCCTTGTGGGATCCCACTCGTTATGCCATTCCAGCATGACTGTGAACCATTGATAACTACTCTCTGGGAAGGATCTTCCAACCAGTTATGCACCCAACTTATAGTTGCTCCATCTAGGTTGTATTTCCCTAGTTTGTTTATGAGAAGGTCATGCGAGACAGTCAACTTTGCTTGGAGCACAGTTAACTCCTGACTAGTATGACCCTGGGGATGGAGGGGCATGGAACAAAATGGCTGCTCCTCAGTTCCACCCCTCAGCAAAAAAAAAAAAAAATTATTCAGCTATATTACGATGTTCTGCTCATTTGAGAATGGCAAGTGTGGAAGCATATGCTAGAGCTACCCCTCTCCTCACCTTTAAATGGTTTCAGGCCTCTTTTCCCTTCCTTTGCTTCATCCCATGGAAACTGGCATTTGGCCCACAGAGCCAAATTCTACCTCAATTCCTTCTATTCGAATCAATCTAAACCAAATCTATGAAGTTGCACAGGTGTAACTGAGGGTATGATCTAGTCCAAACAACATATGAAAGTAACATTAAGTGTTGGATTTCAACCTAACAAGAAGTATAGACATTTATACACGGACCCAATCTCTAGCCTCAAAAACATATATCACCTTTCATTAAAATCAAAGATGATAATATGTAAAGTTAATAAAATGTCAGTCTGGAGGCATCTTTCAAAGAAGGGAAAGAAAGAGGAGTGGGATGAGAGGGCAATGGAGAGAAGCACAACAGGATTAAACAGGAGGGTGGAAAGATGGCAGATATTTGCAAAGGTTCCATCAAGAGCCAAGAGACCTTATATCAGAAGCAGGAAGCTTTCTGATGAGACAGAAGTGCAACGGACTTTGTCAAATTACCATAAACTACACAGTGTCTCCTAAAAATGTATGAATTCTCAAATTGCTAAAAAGGAACAGCAGTATTCTGAAATTACCTACATCAGAATAAATGTAAAAATGTGAAGACAGACACTAACAGGTGTTTTGTTGTAAAGAAAAGTACTTTCAGTTTACAATGTCACGCTTTCAACAATCTCACTCAAATTTGGCAATGATAAAGGCTAAAAGTGTTTTAAATGATGAATGGATCAGCATTATCTTATCATTTAGTTACACTGTCAATAGAGCAGCAGATTAAAAGATACTTTGTTAATGTTTAAGCTCCACTTGTAAAGTTACAGGAAAGAAAGTTAAAGAGTAAAAGCCTGGAACTGGTCTTTCACACTATCAAGTTACACCCAGCTTCATTTTGTATTTTAACTCAAGGAAACATCCAACTTCATTTTGTAGTTTCACACAGATGCTTGATTTTTTAAAAATGGCTAAAATTTTGTTAAATGAGAACTCAAGTGTTATACATTAATATTCTGAACTTTTTATAATAGGAAACTTTCCTGGAAGAGGACAGTCACTTTTCAAACAGCTTTTTATTTTTTATTTATTTTTAATATGCTAATGTCTGCACTGGTGCAGAAAATACTTAGAATGACATTCTGTTCTTAACTCAATTAACTCCCTCTGGTAAAATAATGTTAAGAACCCACCTGCAGGGGAAAGAACCTTTCAAGTCTTCTTTTCTACCTACGCTCCTGTGTTCCCTCACTGCCCCCAACAAACAAGATGTGAGGTCCCCGATTCATCATCACCCTTCCCCTGGAAGATGTGGATAGGGTCCCACAAACTTCCTTTCTGAGGAAATGATCCATAAGAACCACCAATATTAATCCACTTCTACTGAAACAATGTGATATTTTGTCATTGCCTTGATGTGAATGCAGAATATAGAACAAACAAAGTAAGTACAAGTCTGCAGAAATGATAGCACACTGGCATTACTTTGTTTGCTTGACATTACAAGCGACACTGTGCCAAAAAGTGGTGTGGGGGGTGTGACACGGAGAGAAATGGTAAAACAAACCTACACTACAGTAATGACCTGTAAACACAGCGCATTGTGCTGTGATCACAGATTTCACAAGAAAAGAAAGTTTAGGTCAAGTCAGTAAGTCATGGGAAAAGTCCCAGGAAAAAGCATAAATGCTTCAAGAAGACGTATTTATGATTTCACATTCTTCCCTCTAAGTCAATAACAAAACATTGTTCTTCGGAGTTACTATGTTGCTGACAGTGCCATTTTATCAGATGAGTTATTAAAACAAAAGTTAACACCACTTTTGGTTACTAATCATCCTGTGAGACATTGCAAAGGAGATGGGGTGTTAGCCCCAATGGGCTGGGCAAATTCAAAGATAAGTAAATATACTCTGCACATCTGCATCCTCCCTGTAGTTTCACTCTCCATCCTAACAGTATTGCCGTGCACTGATAAATAGCTATTATGTTCCACCCCAGAAGTAGACGCACTTCAGTGGGTGAAATTTAGGGTGACCAGACTGCAAGTGTGAAAAATCAGGATGGGGGTGGGGGGTAATAGGAGCCTATATAAGAAAGGCCCAAAAATCGGGACTGTCCCTGTAAAATCAGGACATCTGGTCACCCTAGTGAAATTATTTCTATATACAAAGATTGTTAAGTGCTCTGGAAATCATGATCAAAGAGTTCTAAAAATACATAAGATAAATTGTGTGAAGGCTGAGAGATAATATCCATACTCAGGAGTCATTCTCTCCTCCCACTTACATGAATTTCTTAACTGTTAAGCGTTTTTTTGTTGTTTTTTTTTGAAGACACACGATCATGAAGGGTGTCTACATTGCCATAAGAGACCCACAGCATGACTGCAGATGGCCTGGTCAACTGGCTCGGGCTTGTGGGGCTCAGGTTGTGGGACTACAAAACTGCAGTGTTAATGTTTGGGCTTGGGCTGGAACCCACCTCTGTACACTGTGAGGGGGAGGTCTCATTGCCTGGGCATTAGCCCCAGCCCAAAAGTTAATACTGCAATTTTTAGACCCATAGCCCAAGACCAAGTCAGCTGTCCTGGCCTCTGAGACCTGGTGCTGTGGGTTTCTTTTGCAGTGTAGACATACCCCAAAACTCACTGAGGAGGATCCCTTCTGCAGTCTTTTGTTGTAACAAAGTTACTATGTGAGCACTAAATGGAGTGTTCAAAAATTCCCGACTTAAAAAAAGAAGTAGAGTTGAAATCATGGCTTTTAAAACAGTTTAGTTGAAATATGTATAATATGCCACATTTTGTGGTGGCATTCAAGAGAATAAATAACTCACCATATGCCACAGCAGTGACAACAGCTCTCTACGACAAAGCTTGGAAGTCTACTGTACTTCTATAGTCATGCCCAAATAACTATTCCAAAAATAGCTTAATGAGCAGCCATGGGAATTTGTCCAAATCAAAACAAGATCTTGGCAGCTCAAAGCACATGCACCTTACATCATCCTTTTGGGATAATTTTGGCCATAGAATGTCAAGTCACAAGGATGGCTCTTCCAAAGAAAAATATTACCTCACTTCCAATGCAAGACTTATCACAGCTCTGTTAAAATATAATTTATGTAAGCAGGTTTAATTCTTTATATACAATATTCCAAGGGTATAGGAACACCTACCCTGCATTGTTACTGACTGCAGTTATCCCTTTCACTCCAGTCTTCAGTAAGCCTCCTATGAGGTTCTCTGGAATTCCACACAATCCAAAACCTATGCAAAACAAACACAAACAAAGCACGTAACAAGCATTCTAGAGGGAACAATTTCATCATAAGAAATAAATCTGTGCAGCAGATGATAAAAACCACACACATTCTGCACTGAAGAGAATAATCTGGTTATAGATAAATAAGCAGCTCAACACTTGGAGAAAATGTTTCTCAGAATAAGGAACAGGACTTTAGTCACACTATTCCCATTACTATGAATGTTGGTTTAGGAGGGTACAATCTCTTTTCCCTTCAGTCCATCCAAAAGTCATCTTCCCTTCCCATTATGTTGGCTATATTTATCTCCATACTGGATCTCTGCTGTGGCTTCCCTACTTCTCCTCTTCAGTTTCACACAACCCATAGTTTGCCTCCACTCACATCTCTACCTTCCTTCCCTCTGATATACTCCCCCTACTTCAATCCAGTCCAACTTCAGTCCTGAAGATTGCCTAATTCTGATCTCTGCTACCAATCTGTATAACTAGAGTAACTGCAATCAGAGTTCTCTTTTTCTGTATTCTCATCTTTGTGTCTACCTTTTATGCAGCCCCATATGCTTGGGGCAGCCCCTCTTTTGCCTTATAAACCCCACCAGCAACTTGTAAAAACCCAGGTACTCCATAAAACATTTCAGCTAAGAAGAACACATGCTCTTCTGTACTTGCTAGATGGCAACTGCCCATCATTGTGTTTGGACACTTGTATATTTATATTGGACCCACATGTTTTTTTTTATTGTAAACTCTGCAAGACAAAAATTTTGTTCTTTGTTTGGAACAAAAACTGTAATACTTCCTGATGTAAATAAAAAATTCTCTGCACTAAGTGTGTACTTCTCTGCAGCCTTATTGTTATAAATTTGTGGTAACTATCAAGAGAGCCCATATGCTACATTTTTTAAATGTGATTACCTGATATCTTTAAAAAAAAAATCTAGCTTTCTGTTTCCAAAATATATTGAGATTTCACAGCAAAAGTTACATATTTTAACTTCTGAATAGGACACATACAGGACACTTTTATAATGTTGATGTAAAGTGTTACCAATTGGCCAGTAAAAGGAAACTGTAGCACAAATATAACCTAGATCAGTCATAAGTAACATTTTCAACCTTTGCAGCATTTTTCCATTAGGGAATTTCAAAGTTTTTGTGGGTGTGTGCATGTGTGTGGGTAAAAAAATTTCCTAAGCACCTTAGCGGCTCAGGCCTGGTCTACATTACAAAGTTAGGCTGATGCAAGACGCCTTGCGTCAATCTAGTTGTACATATGTCTACTTTTAAATGTGTCTCCCACTGATGTGAGTGCCCCATTACAGCAACACAGTAATACCAGCTCCCTAAGCAGCACTGAGCCATAGTCGATGTACCGAGGTTGCCTCAGCATGAGCATAAACACTGGTTACTTATGTCGACTCCAACAGTCCTCCAGCAGCTGTCCCACAATGCATGACACTGACTGCTTTGGTCACAATTTTAACTTCACCACCCAGAGATCACAGAGACCGGAAGGCCTGCCTCCCCTTTAAAGCCACACAAATTTTGTAAATGTCTTTTCCTATCTTGCTTGGTGAGCACACCTAGCAGCTCTCCATTGCGGATTTCAACTGCCCAGTTGACCACACTATCTACACACTCCAGGTGTGCTCCTGCTTGGAGAAGACAGGAAATACTGGCTCTCCTGGGCCTGTGGGAAAAGGCTATGCAAGCACAGCTATTGCCCAGCTGTAGAAATATGGACATCTACAAGCAGATCACACAGGGGATGTGGGACACGAGGTACAACAGAGATCAGCAGCAGACATGACAAACCCGTGGGAAAAAAAGCAAAAAGCGGGCTTGTTTTTGGCTTATTTGGCTTGTGAGTTGCCTGTTGGCTAATTTTTGGCTTGTAGCTTGTTGCTTGGGGCGGGGGGGGGGAAGATGATCAGCTCCCAGCAAGCAGGGGTAAGGGGGAGAGAGAGTCACAGGTGCACAGCGAGCCCACCACAGTCCCAGACTGCATGCTGGAGGGTGGGGAGGAAAATCTAGTCAACTAGAGCGTTACGGGTTCTTAGGGCTGAGCTTGTTTTGGCCTTGTTTTGAAACAGGATTAGCTTGATTTGGGGTTTATTGTGAAAGTCAGGGTGCTTATTTACTGCATGAAAGGTGGCAACTGTGATCAGCAACAGTGCTGATTGAAAGCAAAGAACTGTGTCAGGCTTATCAGAAGACCAACAGTCAATCCAGTGCTGAGCTGCAGACCTGCCTCTTTTGCAAAGAGCTGCATGCCATACTTCGCAGAGACCTCACCACCACCCGCTGTACACCATTGTGGATACTTCCAAGGAGCCCAAACCACAGGCCCCTGACACGAACAGCGAGGAGGAGAAGGACGGGGGACATGTGGTGTAGATGGACTCCCCAGTTGCACGCCAGGACCTGTCTGAGATTCCACTACAGTTCAGTCAGTCCCAGCAGTCAAATACGGGTGAGCCTGTTGCAGGGGAAGGAACCTCAGGTAAACACATAATGGTATTTCTCATTATAATGACATACTGATGGCACCCCCAATTTAACAGGATACGGATACCAACTTTTCATTAATTGACTCATACTAGAAGAGGTAGCGGTACAATAAAAAGAGGTAGTATAGTTATCTGCTTTTCACTCCCCTGTACAGTTTTGGGTGAGGAGGCATGCAGAAC
The DNA here is from genome assembly GCF_965140295.1 of Lepidochelys olivacea. Classification (NCBI taxonomy): domain Eukaryota; kingdom Metazoa; phylum Chordata; order Testudines; family Cheloniidae; genus Lepidochelys; species Lepidochelys olivacea. Next base: position 29,884,986 of record NC_140415.1, read on the forward strand.
AGTTTATGAACACAGGGATGTCCCTTGAATCCTCCTGAGCTGTCTCCATGAAACCTTCATGGAGATACTCTGCAGTCCTCTCCTGAAGATTTCTAGGGATAGCAGCCTTATTTCTTCCTCTGTGGTAGGACACTTTTCCATGCCAGTCAGCAATAAACATTGGCAGGCATCTTTGCAGTACACAGGCCAGCAGCATACAGGCCTGGGCAGCTTTGGGACACCAACAGCAGTGGTGTTTTCTGTGCCTTTATTACCCTCAGGCATGAGATACAAGCTAAAAACCACCACCTGTGAAAACGGTGCCAGTATTCATTGCCATTGCCCTTCTCATAGTTCCATGCAACCAAGAAATTCCCTCCTCGTTTCCCTCACCTTTGAGGGCCATGGCTGGTGCTGTGAGTGGCACTGTGCACAATTACTCTGAAGCAGAAGTGCAAATAAGCACGTCCTGTTTAAAACTTTAGGGGAGCAAGGGAAGGAAGGTCTGAACCTTAACTTTCCATTGTGACTATATTGACAAAGGCAGCTGTGTGTGTTTTAATCTGCAGCTTCTGCCTTTGCGGCATCGTGGGGTGTTCCCCCCCGCCCCCACCCCCGACACACACGCCAAATGCCTGAGCCAGATAAGGAGGGGAAAAAAGACAATTCAGGACAATATGTTCAATGAGATCCTGCAAGCCAGTGCTGCACCAGACCATGAGCAAAGAACATGTAGGGTGAACAGTGCAGACAGCCTGGAGAAGGAAAGAGCAGACAGGAGAAAGGCCCAGGAGTCCCAGCAGGAAAAAGAGAGGGAAGTGCACTAGGACATAGTGGAGCTTCTCCGGCAGCAAATACAGATTCTGCAGACCTTTGTGAGCCTACAGGTTTAATAGCACAGGCTTGCCTCCCTTTGCAGTCCACAGACAACTCCATTACAGCACTTCCCTATACCACCCCCTCAACATATCACATGGCATCAGGGGCAGCATCTCAACCCCTACCACCCCGGTGACATTATGGACAACCCCACCTACACATACACTGACCTGTGAACGCCCCACTTGCTGCACACGTAGGTAAAATAGATGTGAATGTTCTTTCCCTTTTTAAGTTCTGTTGCATTAATTTATTGAGTTTTAAATGTATTTGATTTTAAGCTGCAGATTTTTCTTTGCACTGACTTTGTTACTGAATAAAATTTTATTATTTGGGAAATAATTCATCTTTATTCTGGAAGTACCTACATACTTGTTACTGTGCAGTGTGACAAACTCATGGGATCTGTGACAGTGCAATAATCAAATATACAGGAAGCACCACAGAATTAACAGGTGCATTGGGAGCGTTATATTCATAGATGTGTGCCAAGCACCCACAATTCCTAACAGGCCGCAAAACAACCGAGCCAGGGAGAGAGCACGCTCCACCACAATGCATTACTGTGATTTAACTGTTTAGAGTGCTCTTTCAAATCCTCCCTGAGCCAGATAGCTCTGTGCTGAGCTCTTCTTATAGCTCTTGTGTCTGGCTGTTCAAACTCAGACGACGGTCACTCCACCCCCATCCCGGCAGCAACTTTTCCCCCTTTGCTTCACATATATTCTGCAGGACACAGCAGGCAGCTTTAACTATTGGGATATTTCCCTGCCCCCCCATTGAAATCCATCCTTGTGAGTGAAAACCAGCATCCCTTCCATCTACCAAAGGTACATTCAACTGTCATTCTGCACCTGCTGAGCCTGTAATTGAATCTTTCCTTGGTGTGGTCGAGGTGGCCAGCGTATAGCTTCATAAGCATGGGGAGCCAGGATAGGCTGCATTCCCCAGGGTCACTATTGACATTTCAATATCACCAATTGTAATCTACCTATCGGGAAAATAAGTCCTTGGTTGCAGTTTTCTGAACAGTCTTGTGTTCTTAGAGATGCAAACATCATTCACCTTCCCTGACCTGTCAATATTGATGTTGGTGAAGCATCCTGGTGATCCACTAATGCTTGCATAACCATAGAAAAGTATCCCTTTCTGTTGATGTTCTCAGTGGCAAGGTGGTCTGGTGCCAAATAGGGAGATGCATGCTGTCTCTTGCTCTACCGCAGTTTGGGAACCCTATTGCTGCAAACCATTCACTATGTCCTGTATGTTGTTAAGAGTCAGAGCCCTCTATAGCAGGAGACAATTAACCCTGCAGGCTGCATAAAACAGCCCCCACCCCCAGTGGATTTTTTCAACACCAAAATGATTTCTCTCTGACCAATAGGAATCCGGCATTGCGAGTTTCCACAGTGTGATCAACACTCGCTTCTCCACTGTCAGTGCAGCTCTCATTTTGGTGTCCCTGTGCTAGAGTGAGCTCAGCATACAGATCCAGGAATGTGGCCTTGCACATCTGAAAGTTCTGCAGCCACTGCTGGTCATCCCAAGGCAGCATTACGATGTGATCCCACCAGTCAGTGCTCATTTCTTGGGCCCAGGAGTGGTGCACCACCATCTGCAGCTATGTGAATGCCACCAACAGCCTTCAATTGGTTTGTACTATGTCCCACAGCAATCTTCCCCCTCTACCCATTTGGTTCTTCTTCCGGCTCTACAAATACTGGAGAATTGTGCGTCCTTTGTTTGCAACTCTTCTGACAGAAGTGTGCAAAACTCTGCAATCTCCACTGAGATGGCAGAAAGCAAGGAGGGCCACACAGGTTCATAAATTTTTAAAAAGGAGTGAAATTAAGGGACAGATGTCATTACGGGATGGAGAGTGGCACGCTGGGAAGTTGACCCCATGCTCCCAGTCATTCCTGTGCAACTCACTTCTGCCCTACCAGGCATTGCCAAAACTTCGTGAAAGACAGTGTGCTGGAGGGTGACGGGCTGCACAGTGGGATACCTACCCACAATGCACCGCACTATGCATGGACACAAGCACTCCTGGAAAATACGTGCAGCGCCAATGCAAGGAGCCAAGTGTGCATGCGTACAAGCAATGTTCTAACTGCAGTGGCTTTATGCCAACGTAACTTGCATCAACCAAAGTTTGTAATGTAGACATGGCCTTTGGCGCTCAAGTCCCAAGTTACCCATATTCATTAAGCACAATATAAGTAGGGAGCCACACTCTTGGGTGCTTCTTTAGACCAAATTCATTGCACAAATCAGGGGCTCCTTGCATTCCTCCATTCCATGCACAAGCTCCGTGTGCCACCCTCTTCTATTTCAGAGACTTCCTGCAGCCTTCCTAATGACAAAGACTTTGTGTGCACCCCCATTTTTCCATTACCCCCATTCCTCCCAAACCAGGCTCCCCCAATCTCTCCATCTGCCAGCAATTCTGTGTGCCCCCATTCTCCCTCTGTCAGGGTTCCCCATTCCCCTTTGCTATGAGTTCTCTGTTCCTCTCCACTCCCCCATGTCATGCGTGTGTGCCTGCATTCCCACCTTCCACCCCATGCCAGAGGCTCTGTTTGCCCATTCTCCCTGCCATGTCAGGGTCAGTCATCACCCATTCCCCACCCACTCTTAGCATTTCTCTTCTTTCTGTCTCGGAGATAAATCAACATGTTTAGCTCTATTGGGAGGGTGGGCAGAGATGAAATAGGGTATTAAATTTGTGCCATCAATCAATTCATTGATATGTAGACAACTGCAGAGGTGCTTGAAGATGTGCGCTAAACAGATGGCAAGAGTTCTGCGTTCCCCAGCTCCCAATTTTTTTATCTTCCACTTTTCACCAAAATCTATATTAAATTTTACCAAACTGCAAATTTTTGTCTCATCATTTAAAGGGATACTAGCAACCTGAAAAGGCGACCCACCTGAAAACATTCCACATCAAGTAACATCCAAGATTTTTGTTACTGACAGTTAGAGGGGGAATTTTCTGTCTCCCCCCCTTTTTTTTCTGCTAAGACTCCGTCAGTTTTTTCCTTACTGAAAAGGCCCCTGTAATCATCAATAGGACAGTAGGAAATGCTATGTGAAGACAAAATATTTTCCATGCTACATGATATTTAAAAGGTGTTCTAACCATTTTTTATTTAAAATTAGTCAATTAAAAAATTCAAGTTGAGACTGTCCTACTCAGGAGATGAGAGGTTTTCTCCATGAAGGATAGTAAAATTAATACTTACCACCAACAAGTATAGTTGCCCCATCGGGTATGTCTTTTACTGCTTCCACAGCATCAGTATAGAATTTGGTGTTGCGATGGCTGCTGGTAGAGAAATAGCAGCCACAAATCTGGAACAACATTAAAAGAAATCAGCATGCATGAACAAAATGTTTTGCATTACAGCTTTATCCTGGGGAGTATCCCATGAACTGTGTAGGAGGAGACTGCATCTGCTAAGTTCAGAGTTTGAATAGCAAAGAGTCTTCCAGTGTTTGGAAAGGAAGGAGGATTGAGCTCCAATACCTTTTTGTGAACCAGGGCCCTTCCTGGTCCTTCAAAAGATCACCTCTGGCTGCTCTGCTTCTCCTGGCATTCATGACATATATATTATGCTACTATGTTTATATGTAGCATTGATTCCACTTAGGGGTCTCTTTAGATAAGAAATAGCCTAATAAGATGATCTTGTCTACAGATGTCAGTGTATTTTATAAATATGTCCATAGTTAAATATCAGTATTTGTTCATTTCTTCCAATAAATGCAACTCACTTAACCCAGTGTACTGATTTTAAAGTGTCTGGCACTAACATTAATTATGGGGTTGCAGCTCTAACTAGTACAGGTGGAATATGCTTCTCATCTTACCCATATCGTTTGACTTACGTATCTGTACACACACACTTCTATAAAAGGAGATATATAAATATGTGGATATAAATCCTTAGCTTAGGAAGCCTTGCCAAGGTGAAATGAACTAGGTTTTCAGTTGTTAAGTGCTGTTTGTGATTTGTTATGCAGAATCATCATCCGTTGTTTGCACTGTACAGAACCGTGTGGGTAAGATTATAGGTCAACCACCCCCACCTGTGAAAGTGTTGAAGCTATACAATGAATAGCATATTTTAAATTGATGAATACATCTTACAAAGTCATCAATATTCCAAATGTTGAAAAAAAGATTTCAGATTATGAACTACAGGCCCCATCCTACAAGGTCACTACATGCAAAGCTCCAAATCAAGGTTCAAACTTGCAGGAGATGCGCCCTACATCTTGAATTTTAGCCCTAAAAATCTTAACTGACCCCAAGATCAGACCCCATCTTCCATATCCTATTGTGCGAGGCACACCATTTATTAAAACCAAGTAATTTAAAAGCTACCAAAGGGCATGGTGAAAGTAGTTCATTTCCCCTTTAATACATTTTAGCTAGCAATATAAAGAGACTAGTGTTTTCATCTATATTGCTTAGTAAGAAGCCTCTCGCAGCAGAAGAGGCCATTCTGGGGCTGAGGAAATATCCAAGAATTTGTTCACAGGTGTATTAAAAAAGTCACATCTTGTCTTACCCAAAGACAATAGCACAAGTCCTGAACAACTAGCTCATTATCAGTTAATCATAACACCCTGATGAGGCCAGTTTCCCTTCTTTTCTGATCCAACACAGTGACCTAGCTGGAGGGAGGACACTGCATCTTACAAGATGCTGTTTTGCACTGTGCACATTACAGACCAAAACAGGCACCCACTTAACGCAAGAACGGATCTGATGAAGAAACGGGAAGGCCTGAATGCTGGCTATGAAAAGTAAAGAGGGCAGGATCCTAAAGTCAGAGATTTCCCTCCCCAAGGTCAGCCCCACACGCCGCCCTCTGGCTGGGCTGAAGGACTCTCCAGATGCGCTTCTCAGGCCGGGCAGAGCTGAAACGTGCCATTTTGTAGCCGAATCTGACAGCAGCTACAACGTAGCCAGGGCGGGGAGGCGGCGGCGCGGAGCCCGTGGCTATGCAGCGAGGCGGAAAGCGGGGAAACAGGCCATCGATGAAGGCAATTCACAAGGTCGCTGCAGGGCACGGTCAATGGGACGCACTCCTGCTGTGGACAGAGGCCAGCACAACCAGGACTCGCTCAGAGCTGGGGGACTTTCTCTGCTTGCCCCCCCGGCCCGCCGCGCTCCTTACCTTGGCTTGGGCTGCCCGCAGCGCCGGGGCGCCCCCCCTGCGAGCTCCCCGAGCGGAGATGCCGGGGCTCAGCCTGCCAAGGAGTTTATAAGCCGCCATCTTCAGGCTTCGCAGCGCGCGGGGCGGGAGAGTCCAGACTCCGGGGAGCTGCGCTCGGCGGAGCAGAGGAGCGCTGGGGCGGAGGCTGCAGCTGCCCAGCCGGTGCAGGACGGAGCGGAGCAGAGCGAGCACGCGAGGCGGCGGCGGGCGTTGCGATCACATGGGAGCGGGGTGGGGCAGGGGCTCGGCGCTGGCTGCCCTTGACGTCTTGCTTTTAACCCTTGCGGAGGAGGTGTGAGCAGCTGGGGGTGGGCGATGATCGGGGGCGCCCTGGGCGGTGTGTGATGGGGGGGGAGGCTCAGCCCAGCTCCCACCAGACTGAGCAGGGCCGGCAAGGCGCGGGGCACCCAGCTTCCCTTCCCGGGCTCTGAGACGCGGTGCAGGAGCCCAAGCCCGCTGCCGGGCACTGAAGTCGGGAGCAGGGCCGGGGGGACCACACAGGTCAGCGGTGGAAGCAGCGCTGGGTTAGAGCCGCCCCATGGGCGATGTAATTACATGATGACAACTGAAGCCAAGGGGGCAAAGAACTGAGCATAGGGAATTGAACTGCTCCCCTCCCCCCCATTTCCCCGCTTCCCAGCAGCCCCCCCTGATCCTGCTCTCCTATGAAATCTTCCTTTACTGAGGGACAGGCTTTAGCCCTAGCACACCAGGGATTATCTAAAAAAAGGAGTCCTTGTGGCACCTTAGAGATTAACCAATTTATTTGAGCATGAGCTTTCGTGAGCTACAGCTCACTTCATCGGATGCATACTGTGGAAAGTGTAGAAGATCTTTTTATATACACACAAAGCATGAAAAAATACCTCCCCCCACCCCACTCTCCTGCTGCTAATAGCTTATCTAAAGTGATCCCTCTCCTTACAATATGTATGATAATCAAGTTGGGCCATTTCCAGCACAAATCCAGGTTTTCTCACCACCCCCCCCCCCCCACACACACACACACAAACCCATTCTCCTGCTGGTAATAGCTTATCTAAAGTGACCACTCTCCTTACAATGTGTATGATAATCAAGGTGGGCCATTTCCAGCATAAATCCAGGGTTTAACAAGAACGTCTGGGGGCGGGGGTAGGAAAAAACAAGGGGAAATAGGCTTGAATAGAGACTGGGAGTGGCTAAGTCATTATGCAAGGTAACCTAAGTTAATTGTATCAAATTTGCAAATGAATTCCAATTCAACAGTTTCTCCCTGGAGTCTGGATTTGAAGTTTTTTTGTTGTAATATCACAACTTTCATGTCTGTGATTGCGTGACCAGAGAGATTGAAGTGTTCTCCGACTGGTTTATGAATGTTATAATTCTTGACATCTGATTTGTGTCCATTTATTCTTTTACGTAGAGACTGTCCAGTTTGACCAATGTACTTGGCAGAGGGGCATTGCTGGCACATGATGGCATATATCACATTGGTGGATGTGCAGGTGAACGAGTCTCTGATAGTGTGGCTGAGTAGCTGGGTAGGAGAACATCACTAGCACAGATGATAGCTTGTTTAAATGATTACATGATACAGTGCTTTTGCTGCTGGCATTTCTATTGCTGGAAGAAGAAAAACACAAAGCATCCCTCCATTATTATATATGTTTTCTACAAATAACATGAGGGAGGTTGGTGCTCATGAAAGTAGAAAATCCCCTTACAGATTTGTCATTAAACCACAGTTCTGAGCAGTTTCACTCTCTTTGTTCCAGTTCCAAACCACTGGCAACCAAAGATTGCTCAGCATGCTTTCTTCAACTATATGTAAATGTAGAAGAGAATAATTTTGACCTACTGAGTCAATTTTTAAAGGAGTATAAAGTGAATGTTATTTATTATTTGTATTACTGGAGCACCTGTGTGAGGTGCTACACAAACACAGAACAAAAAGACGGTCTTCACCCCAGCAGGCTTACAAGAGTGTACCCATGAAGTCACGTGCGTGCAAACTGGATGATTGTAAGTGCAAACAGGCACATAGGGGTACACTTGTCAAATGTTCAGACTTATAGGAGGGTCTTGGGAACGCAAAAGGTATTGTGCGCTTCTTTGAAAAGTTAGCTCCACGCTCAGCATCTCATCTTTTAATCGTAAGAAGTTTACTACATAAATGGCAGCATGGCAAATACGCAGCGTTATTTAGTAGCTGATGCACAGGACCGCTAAATTCTGTAAAACTGTGTAAAGCTGAATTGATCAATTCTGCTAAATTGTGGGGCCACAATAGAATGTGAATTGATGGAGACAAGGATGAAAATCCATTCAGTAACAATCTGTTTAGAGTATAAGGCCACGTCTACACTACAAAAATAAGTTGACCTAATTTACATAATCATACAGCCGCCGTAGTAATTACATCACCTGTGCGTGTCTACGCTTTACTCCTTGTGTTGGCGGTACATGTCCTCACCAGGAGCACTTGTATCAATTGCACTGTCAGTGTGAGGCATTGTGGGATGGCTTCTGAAAGCCAGTAACAGTCAAGGTAAGCAATGCAGTGTCTCCATTGACACTGGGTCAACCTAATTACATTGACATTGAGTCTACACCTCTCATGGAAGTGGAGTTATTAAGTTGGTGTAGCATAGCAGTTATGTTGGTGGGAGCAAAATTTTACTGTAGACACATACATAGTTAGGTTGATGTAAACTGCCTTGAGTTGACCTAACTGTAGCATAGAGCAGGCCAAAGGCTACTGTCAAGGTTCCTTCCCCACTCTGAACTCTAGGGTACAGATGTGGGGACCTGCATGAAAACCTCCTAAGCTTATCTTTACCAGCTTAGGTTAAAACTTCCCCAAGGTACAAATTAATTTTACCCTTTGCCCTTGGATTTCCACTGCCACCACCAAACTTTATGTGGGTTCCTGAAAAAAATGGAGTTTGGACACGTCTTTCCCCCCAAAATCCTCCCAATCCTTGCACCCCACTTCCTGGGGAAGGTTTGGTAAAAATCCTCACCAATTTGCATTGGTGACCACAGACCCAAACCCTTGGATCTTAGAACAATGAAAACGCATTCAGTTTCCTTACAAGAAGACTTTTAATAGAAGTAAAGGAATCACCTCTGTAAAATCAGGATGGTAGATACCTTACAGGGTAATTAGATTCAAAACATAGAGAATCCCTCTAGGCAAAACATTAAGTTACAAAAAAGACACACAGACAGGAATAGTCATTCTATTCAGCACAGCTATTTTCTCAGCCATTTAAAGAAAATACATAACACATACCTAGCTAGATTACTTACTAAGTTCTAAGACTCCATTTCTGTCCCCGGCAAAAGCATCACACAGACAGACACAGACCCTTTGTTTTTCTCCCTCCTCTCAGCTTTTGAAAGTATCTTGTCTCCCCATTGGTCATTTTGGTCAGGTGCCAGCGAGGTTACCTTTAGCTTCTTAACCCTTTACAGGCGAAAGGGTTTTTCCTCTGGCCAGGAGGGATTTTAAAGGGGTTTACCCTTCCCTTTATATTTATGAGAGCTACAAGTTAGCGGAGAAGCCTGATATCACAGTGTTAACCAGCATTAACATCTTAATCATACACCATGCTGTCATTTTTCAGACAACAGGCAAAAATAAATTCAGGTGGTTTCAAGGAATGCAAAGAATATTAGGACCACATTTTTAAACATACAAGTTCAAATGTCCAGCTAAATGGGTAACTGGCGATCTGCGTATACAACACTGCAGATATGCACGTACTTATGGTAATTTCACAAACACACATGCCAGATGCATTTTTGTGCACAGTTATAAAAATCTGGATGTCTATAGGATAGAAAAGACTCAAACAACATAATTCATAATTCTTTGGCAATAGAAATAGCAAAATTTAAATTTTGCATAAACCAAATATTTAAAATAGTCGTTTTCCTTCCCCACTTCTACAGCTAAACTACTCTTGATTTTGATCTCATTCTACACTGCAAACTTCAGTACTGATCATGTGACACCCCAGGCGAGTAGTTCCACAGGAATTTCCAGGTGCTTTCCATGTCTCTACCTCTAAAGAGGTCAAAATGTATGGAAATGCTGAAGAAGTCTCTGACTAGAATTGTATATTGATTGCATAGTGGCAATCCAAATTCAGTACAATTTCAGTACAAATTGTGCACTGAAGTTTAGAAAAATATTCCATTAAGAAGAGACCCAGACACCAAGGGCCTGATCCAAAGTCACATGTCTTTCCTCTGTCTTCAATGGAAATTGGATCCTGCTAGCTCTTCTTCCAGTGATTGTGCACATATATAGTCCACTGTAGGTGTATGTAGGCCCAATGGACTTGAATTGGAGACTTTTGCCAGCAGCACCACTAGATGGTGCATGGACGCCTGCTCTCCTCTTTCTCCATGGCAAGGGTATATAAAAGGGGTGGTCTGCAGCCTCCTTCTCAGTTTTCTCATTGTGCATAGTGAGATTTGGTGCTCCTGATAGCATTTGCTTTGGTTAGCCAGTATTTCAAAACTCTTTAGTATACACAGTTATCGTATTTAGTGCAGTGTAGTTACTTATGGTTTTAGTAGTTACCCGGAGGATATTATGAAAAAATCCCCAGGCTTTAAGCAGTGTGTCACAGGGCACGGCTGCTATGCCTGTCACGAATCGGTACAAGAGCTGCTTGGTTTGTCTTGCTGAGGGCCATGTGAAGGATAATGCTCCATTTGTACCTTTTCCCCCACCAGGACTAAAAAACAGAGGGATGTCCACCTCAAAGTTCACTTCATGAAAGAAGCGATGCATCCTGCATCAGAACTGAGCCCTACCCATGAAGCAGCAGATTTAGACTGATGAGGAGTGCCCTCCATCTGCCCCTCATTTGAGGCACACAGCTGGTAAGTGATGTCACCCGTTGCCCTCATCATCAGCCTCTTTGAAGCACTCTAAGCTTTCCAATGCTAACAAGTCTGTGAAGTCTCAGACGTCTCCTAAAAAAATCTTCTAGTAATCTTCAGATACCAGTTTGAGGCGTCACAAATCTAAACATTCACCAGCTCTGTCTGAGGCAGCACCATCAACTCTGGCTCCTTCTGCACTTTTGAGATCAGTATCTTCACCATTAGTGGGTCCCTCTTCTCCTTTCCAGCTAATCCAGTCTATCTCAGCTCCACTGGCACCAATGAACTTACCTGTTGCTCTTGTTGCAGGTGCTCTTGTTGGCAAGGTATCTTCTCTGCCTTTCCCTATCAGACTCTCCTTCGCTGCAGCTGGCTTCATTTAAGGGAACTCCAGTGTTTTCAGCACTATCAGCATGATCAGCACCACTGGCTCCCTCCATAGCATAGGAGCATTTAGAGTCATCGGCATTATTGGTGTACTCAGCACCATCACCAATTCTCCAACCTGTTAGGCCGGCACCAATCACTTCATCAGTATTCCGACACCTCCACCTCTGAACCCATTGCTACAACCTCTCTACTTTTATTATCTATGAAGACAGCATTTTTGGGGCATAGATCATACCCTAAGTTTATGTCTAAGATTGTGTTAGTTTTCCATCTGAACCAAACTATTAATCTTCTGGTATTTTTCCTAAAACTACATTCTTCCAAAGCTAAAGAAAAACTTCTTATCTTGGATGTTCATAGAGTTTTGTGTACTATCTGGATCATGCTAGGTCCTTCAGAACTTCTTCCAGGCTTTTTGTAGCACACACTGAGAGAATTAAGGGTCAATCAGTATCAGCTCAGCATATCTCACATTCGATTTCTGACTGCATTATGCTCTGCTACCATCCTGCTAAAAGTGTGTCCTCTACGGAGAATAACGTCTTGCTCCACCAGGGCTCAGTCCACTTCATCAGCCTTTCTGAGCAATATCCTAATAGCTGACACCTGCAAAGCAGCCAAATGGTCATCTGTACATAGCTTCTCCAGTCATTATGCCATCACTTAAGGCTCTTGTGACGATGCCAACTTTGGCAAGTCAGTGTCACATGAGCCAAAGTCCCTCTACTTGTAAGGGAACTGCTGGTAAGTCACTTGTAAAGGAATGTATATATGCACAATCACTGAAGTATCTGTTGTTCCTTGAGATATGTTGTGCACATATATGTTCCATGGCTCTCTCACCTTCCCTGTTACTTAGGACATTATATACAGAGATGTGAAAGAGAAGAGAGAGAAGCGGTGGATCTGTCTGTTTTATGGCATCACCTGAGAGCACAAGGAGAGCAGGGGTGCATGTGCTGCCTAGTGAAGGGGTGCCTAGACTGCTAAAAAGTCTCCAATTTAAGTGCACTGGGCACACACACACCGGCAGTGGAATGTATATGTGCTCAACACATCTCAAAGAACAGTTACTGTACAAGTAAGTAACCATTCTTTATGACCCGATGAAATCTTGTTGAAGTCAATGTGGCATGAAAAATAATCTCCTTCATCCTATGTCACTGACAAGGTGGAACCTAAACTTATATATGTTAATAGCAGAACATTGATTTACATAAGAGCTAATAATTATGGCTCTTTCACTCATTGTGCAAAAATATATCAAGCTAAGTTGCTTAAGAATACAGACTTCATTTTTCTTTGTATTGTCTAATACAGTGGAAATCCAGAATAAAAATAAATCACATTTCACCACCTCATCTGGCAATACTGGACTTCAAATGAACTAACTCTTCTTACCCTTTTTGTTTATTTTCAGATGCTCTGTTTGAACCTTTGAACAAATGCATAAAACATTGTTTAAACTGTAACAGCAAGAAATGAGGCCAATCAACCAGTATAAACATAGGAATAAGCTCACACCCTTGCACAGCATCAGCTAAGTGGATGCCACCAGTATAACTCAGTAATTAAAGTTTACTAGTTTTGATATTATAACCCACCCTACACCATAGATCAAAGATCTGCCCAAGCATTAAAGTTAGAATACAAACTCTCAGTTTAGGAGCAATATTTTTTAAAAGTGAGAAATATCAGTATGGGCTTTTAAAAAGTTTACACATGCGAAAAATGAGAGGAGTGGGCTCAGTTTAGCAGATATTTTGATTTTACATTCACTTTCCTCAAAACCAGTTAGGTTTTAAGCAATTTGGCATGTTCTGATTGGTTCATTAACTAATCATGATTTCTCAGGGTAGTCCTGTGTAGTGTGGCCTCTATCCTGCAAGTTGATGAGCTCCCTCAACTCCCACTGAAGTCTGCAGAGTGCTCAGAACTTTTCAGGAGCAAGCCCTTAGTTAATAAAGTTCTAGTTCTCTCTTAGATGCCTATATATACCCCTGTTTTAGGCATCTACATCTCAGTTTTGGCTCTACTGCAATCCACAAAACTCCAGCCAAATCCTGTAGATGCCTAAATTTTTCAAAGTAAAAGTTCTCTGGGGACCGATGTTTCAGCTTTGGGCATGTACACTGCCGCCTCTCTCTCTAGGGGTTCAGATGCCTACAGTGGTGTCGCATCTGACATGGGGGTTAGGTTCTAAAGTCAGCGCGTAAGGCTACAATTGCATACAGTCAAAATTACCCTTGAAAGTCCGTTAAATCGCCCAGAAAGTACAGTATACTGTGTTTGGTTTTGTGTATACAACCCTGTACAGTAATATGTATAAATTCATAATGTATACAGTAATATACAGTATATAATAAAGAGTACATATGCAAAATATAATTTTACAGTACTGTATTTTTAATTACAGGGGGTCATCAGGGCTTGATGTCGATCCAGGAGACGGAGGTGACGGAGAGCTTGGGTGATGGAGAGCGAGTCGTAGACCAAGTGGTGGGCTCTGGTTCAGCTCGAGAAGTTGATTGCGTAGGCTCATCTGCTGCTGGTTGTTTTTCCTTGAAAAACATGGTGATCGGCAACTGTCGCTGTTGTCTCTTGAGCTGCTCAAACATTTCTTGATACGGTCTCAAATCGTCTGTAATACGACGTGTGATTTTGAGGCTTCGTTCCATAGAGGGATCGTATTCAGAAATTAAATCATTCTTCATTGGCAGATGCAGCTTCACCAGTAGTCTGCATGTTTGTGAGGTTGAAGCGGTTCCTAAAACTGTTAAGCCAACCTTGGCTGGCTTTCAATTCCTTCTCATCAGAAGGCTGTCCCTCTTCGTCAGGAGGTATGAACAGCGCGTAGAGGCTAAGAGCCTTTTCTCGCAAAGTGTTGCCATCGATAGGCACATGTTTGCGGTTCATGACTTCCAGCCATAAGTTTAAGCCTTTTCAGTCTTCACTAAAGTCTTATCACGCACCTGGTTCGTCACTGTAGCAGTTATTGGAGCACCTGATGCCATGGCTTGACGAATTTCTCTCTCTCGAATCTTGATGGCACAGATGCTAGATTCGTTGCGGCCATATTTACATGCCATGTTGGAGACCGACATACCATCTCTCAATAAGCCCAACACAGCCAGTTTTTCCTCCAGCGTTGGAACAGATCGCTGTTTCTTCAGTTGAGCACCAGATGAAGTAGTTGGCTTGTGTTTAAGGGCCATGTTGTATGAAAAATACGTATCTTTAAACACTAGAATCACACTCAGCACGGCGAGATGCTCACACTATGAGAAGCACGTGGGAACTGAGACTGACTGAGGGAACAGCAGATTCACGTCTCCCATCTCACACTCACTCTGGGGCATACGCCCATTGAGTGGAATGGTGGGTGGAATCACCCACACTATTTACAGGTATCTTGTTATTTTTCTTTTTTTTTTTGCCGAGCGCGTATAGTCGAATTCACGTAAATTAAATGCGCGTATGATGCGACTCACCTGTGTCTCCTGACTAAGCCCCCATGTGATCCATGAACCAGGGGGAAGACAGGCATTCAGCTGCCTAAACTGCATGTGAGGCCTAATCCTGTAAGTGTGCTCAGAAGGCACCTATTGGACTGGGTCCCATTCAAGTACTGGCTGGAGGAGGAGTTGCCCACCTTGTAATTTTTGGCCCAGTGATTAGACCACTTGCCTGGGATGTGGGACACTAGATTTAATTCCCACCTCTCTGTCAGCGGGAGAGAAAAGATTTGAACAGGTGACTCCCACCTTTCAGGAAAGTTCTCTAGCCCCTCAGCTGTGGGATATTCTGATGTAGGGCTCCCTGAGGCTCTCCCATTAAAACAGTTCCGTTTGGATAAATAGTGAAAGAGTGGTTGGTGCAGGGGTCTGGACCCCAGGTCTCCTCCCACCTCCCAGATGGTGGCTCTAACCACTGGGCTTAGGGCTGCCAGGCATCCGGTTTTCGACCAGAATGCCTGGTTGAAAAGGGCCCCGGCGTGCTGACCGGGCCATTAAAAGTTCGGTCGGGGGCGCAGCGGGGGCCTGGGGCTAAGGCAGGCTCCCTGCCTGCACTAGCTCCGCGCGGCTCCCAGAAGCAGCCACCAAGTCTTTGTGGCCCCTAGATGCATGGGCAGCCAGGGAGGCTCTGCACACTGTCCCCTCCCTGAGGGCTGGCTCTGCAGCTCTCATTGGCTGGGAACCGTGACCAATGGGAGCTGCACGGGGGAAGGGGCGCCTGTGGGCAAGAAGGCAGTGTGTGGATCCTCCCCAGCCACTCATGCGTCTAGGGGCTGCAGGGACCTGGTGGCCGCTTCCCAGGAGCTGCGGTAAGCACCACCGGGACCCCGCTGCCAGAACTCTCTCCTGCACCCCAGCCCGGAGTCCCCCCCCACACCCAAACTCCCTCCCAGAGCCCACAGCCCCAACACCCTGTCCCAGCCCCCTCCTTCACCGCAACCCCCTTATCCCCGGCCCTACCCCAGAACCCACACCCCCAGCCAGAGCCTCATCCCCCCCCGCACCTCAATCCCCTGCTCCATCTTAGAGACCCCTCCTGCATCCCAAACCCCTTATCCCCAGCCCCACCCCAGAGCCCACCCCCCCAGCCAGAGCCCGCCCCCCCCCCCCCCCCGCACTCTGAACCCCTCGGGCCCGTCCCAGAGCCTGCACCCCCAGCCGGAGTCTTCACTCCCCACACACACACCCCTGCCCCAGCCTGGAGCCGCCCCCCCTGCACCTCAAACCCCTCATCTCCGACCACACCCCAGAGCCTGTACTCCCAGCCAGAGCCCTCACCCCACACACACACCAACCCCCTGCCCCAGCTCATTGAAAGTGAGTGAGGGTGGGGGAGAGCGAGCGACGGAGGGAGCAGGGGATGGAGTGAGTGGAGGTGGGGCCTTGGAGAAGGGGTTTTTGATTTTGTGCGATTAGAAAGTTGGCAACCCTAACTGGGCTATGGAGTCATTTCCGCTCTACTCAACCTGACCCCAACTTGCTCTCCCATCAAAAGTTAGCTCACAGCAAATACATGACCTTTTCACTGCTGTCTACTATTCCTTGCCTCCACATGCCCTACATCTAACATAGGCTTGGGCTGTCACCCCTGCTAGTTCTTAACCTAAGTTAATTTTAGCATCTCTGCATCTTCCACTACTGCCTACTCTTTACCAAGCTGCTACTCTAGCAAGTGATCTCTCTCTTTTTTTTCTCTCCTCGGTTCTGTGACACATAATAGTCCAGTCTCCTAGGGGCTATAATACTTTGATCTAATTGTGGCTGTTAGGCTTAATGTGTGGTTGCTGGGGGTGTTGGTGGTGTGATATACAGGAGGTCAGTCAAGATGTTCTCGTAGTCCTTTCCAGTCTTAAACTCTATGATGAAGGATATCTGGATTAATTGGTCCCCATGTCAACAAGCTCTTGTCTCAGTTCTGCTGCTGTGTTTTCTCAGTTTCCCTTGTGCAACCTAAGTACCGCACCAGCATTCAACGAATGCATAATATTTGCACAGCATTCTGAAGTACTGAAGAGAGGCATTGGGATCTAGTGAATAATACACATACGAGTCTGTGACACAGGAACTCCAGTTCAACTGCAGCTCGATAATTGCCTGGTTTTGTGCCCTGGGCAAGTTACTTAACCTTGCTGTGCATCTGTTTCCCACAGATATAACAGAGATAATACTTAATTCCTCAAGGAGTGTTGTGAGACTGAATTGGTAATTGTAAAGCTCCCCAAACAGTAAATGCTACTGCTAGCCAGCCACTGTATGAGGCTCTACTAGATAAATCAACAACATATTACAGACCAACCTCAGTAATTCTCTGGTACACGTACCGCATTTTAAACTTGTTCCTATTTTTCTTTTCATAAACTATGACCAGCCACTGTGACATTAGTAGCAAAAAAGTCAAACATTATTCACATTTAACAACATTTGTGAGTGAATAGTAGCTGAATTGTGAAACTCTGAGACCAAACAGAAGTCACTAGCTCCAGTTAATGAGAGTAAGGTAACTATTTTAGAGCTGCTTTAGGTTAATCATTACACTTTGTAGTTATAGCACATAATCAAACCTTAACTGAAGAGTTTATATTACATGGCATAAAGCTAACTTAGTTACATCATTAAGGGAAA
The DNA here is from genome assembly GCF_965140295.1 of Lepidochelys olivacea. Taxonomy (NCBI): domain Eukaryota; kingdom Metazoa; phylum Chordata; order Testudines; family Cheloniidae; genus Lepidochelys; species Lepidochelys olivacea. The sequence goes on from NC_140415.1 coordinate 29,902,486, forward strand.
TCTGTCAAAGAAATAGTATCGCAAAGTGCCGACGGTGGTACACGTTCATAAAATTGCCCTCCAGAGTAATTCTGTCACAAATCCATAGAGGGTTAGTTCACAAGTAGGGTACCATTGTCCATATAGCAGCTTTACCTTACAGGAGGACTCAAATCACATGCCTTCTCTACACTTAACTGTAGTGGGGAAAGGCTCTGGCAGCTCCCGGCTGCCCTCTGCCTACTAGAGCCTTTCCCACTGCATAGGGGAAAGGGCTCTGGCAGTGGGACACTGTCACACTACTGATAAAAATAGCAGTGTAGATGTGGGATGTGCTGCTCAAGCATATGGAGAACTGTGTAGGGTATATTCCTTAAGGTTCTGATGTGTTTTTACTCTACTCACCTAAGCAGTGCCCTGCCTTCTACATTGCTATTTGCACCTATGCTAACTGGGAGTGTAGCACCTGTACTCTACATGCCACTGTAAGTGTAGACATAGCAAAGCCATTTATTTCTAGACAAATGCATAACATTTTATCCTGTCCTGAGAGAACTAGAACTTTATCATTCTGAAACCAATTTTCAGGTCTACCTAAATTTGACAAGCAAATTCAGTTCTTGAAGCATGGTTTGGACCAGTGGTGGGCAAACTACTGCCTGGGAGCTGCATCCAGCCCTGATCTGGCCCTCAGGGTTCCGCTGGGAAGTGGGGTCTGGGACGCCGTGTGGCTCCTGGAAGTGGCAAGAGCTCCTGAAAGCTCCGCACGGTGCCCCTGCCCCAAGCTCCGTCCCCACAGCTCCGATTGGCCAGGAACCACGGCCAATGGGAGCTGCGGGGGTGGCGCTTGCGGATGGGGCAGCACGAAGAGCTGCCTGGCCACACCTCCACGTAGGAGCCAGAGGGGGAACATGCCGCTGCTTCTGGGAGCTTCTTGAGGTAAGCGCCGCCTGGAGCCTGCAACCCTGACCCCCTCCCAAACCCAAACCCCCTGCCTCAGCCCTGATCCCCTTCCTGCCTCCAAACCTCTCGGTCCCAGCCCAGAGCACCTTCCTGCACCCTCAACCCTCATTCCCAGCCCCACCCCAGAGCCTGCACCCCCAGACGGAGCCCTCACCCCCTCCCACACTCCAACCCCCAATTTCATGAACATTCGTGGCCCGCCATACAATTTCCATAACCAGCTGTGGCCCTTGGGTCAAAAAGTTTCCCTACCCCTGGTTTGAATAGTGGTAGATTCATTGGCTTGTGGGTGCCTGGACTATACATTCATGCACTGCACTTAGCTACAAACACATTAGACAGGTGTATAGTGAGTAACTATTTAACTAAAGGGTATTGTTTTCTTTTGAGAAAATGAATCCACCTGAATCCCTTTGGTTTAGTAAGGAATTTGGTAGAAAACTGGAGAAAATTATTGCACAGCTTCCCTATATCCCCCCACAAAAATTTATATTACAGAGAAGTCAGGAGAGGGTGAAATCTTCCACACTACTGCATGTTGCAGACACAGAGGCACTAGAAATCTACAAATAAATTCCAGTGGGAGCATGTAAAGTACTGGAAACTGCTGTACAAAGTAATTAAAATGTTCAAGAATACCGTGAACTACACCAAGATATTTATGGAAGGTAAATTTTCTTTATAAAAAATGAACTGCTGGATGTTAGATTTGTAATGTAATGGTCAGTGTAAGTAATAAAGGTAAGTCTGTGAATCTGAATATTTAACAGATTGGTGATATAACAAGAAATAGACTAGACTTTTAAAGAACAGTGGATATTTGCAGGACTACTAAAAACTGTGCTTGCTAAATGAAGTGGCTGGCAAGCAGTGTAAGAACTGAAGTTCATCTAATTAAAAATGCATACCAAAAGATGTGAAGCTAAAATACAAGGGTAAAGAAATGGCAGAAACCAGATCTGTTTGAAATAAATGCAGGGTCAATCATAACATGGCACAAATGTATCCAGCACATGAGTTGCAGTGTCATGATACAATAAAAACAGCCATTTTGCATAAGTGTGCTCCATGCAGTACAAATTGCAGAAACACAAAAGCAAAAGACATTCACATGTATATTGCTGCAGGACAAAGCTCTGACGATGATGCAGAAGCAGAGTATTTTGTTTGAGTCTCTTAATAAATTTACAAGGTTCTACAACAGATTCGTTTGTGGCACAAATAAATTAACAAACTGTGAGTCCCAAAATAGACAATAAAACTGAGGGCAAAGTAATTAGAGCAAGTGTATACAAAATGAATAGTGATCATTTGATGTTAAAATTAAAAAACTAAGTTTGTTTAAAATAGCTCAAACAAGTCCATCTGGCAAAGCCGTCATGGGATGTCGAGATCGGGAATTTTCAATCTTTTTCTTTCTGAGGCTACCCCGCCATGCTATAAAAACTCCACAGCCCAGCTGTGCCACAGCAACTGGTTTTCTGCATATAAAAACCAGGGCCGGTGTTAGGGGTAACAAGGAGGGCACTTGCCCGGGGCCCCTCACACCATAGGGGGCACTGAGAAGCTAAGGGTGGTGGCACTTCTGCTTTCTGCCCTGGGTCCTAGCAAGTCTAATGCCAGCCATGCTTGGTGTAACTTCCCAGGAGGTCAGTGGAGAAACAATTGTTTTAAGATGCTGTTGAGTTAAAATAATAGAAGTACCCTACATATAAATAAAGCCTATAAATAAAGACTCTAGCAAGCCAAGAATACAATCCCACACAATTTTTTCCAGTGGAGATGAGGAGCAGCTAGTACAATCCAGTTTAACCTTTTTCAGTATATGAACCCAGTAAAGCCCAAATTCTTCTTCCAGAATTTGTTAACATACTTAAATTCAGCATTAGATCATATTCTCTGCTTTGGACAAGCTGCTTGCAGAGTAGACCCAGAGGTAAGGAGGGATGGGAGGGAGAGAGGAGTGGCTATGTGCCACCTTTGCAGCTCCCCAGTCCTTGGCTGGCCTCTGAGCTGGTCTAAATTACACCTGTCTGCCTATGGAGACTTTCCAACAGTTATGAAGTCACTGGAGAACTGCAGCACTTTAGCCATGGTGCCAGCCAGTGTGAGTTGTGGGGGCTGGAACCAGTCCCTGGGGATTCTGAGGGAGCAGGCTGAGCTAGCCTTCTAGCTACTTGGCACCCCTGAGAACAGCATAAAGCAGCTGAAGCAAAGGAATAAACCAGGGCTGCTCCCTTTTGCATAGCATGAAAATATTTCCATAAATGTGATTTAACTAGGAGCATATCTTACTTTTAATTGCCAAGACTCAGAAGGTAAATTCCTGAGTAGATGTTGAAAATCAAATGATTTTTGATCAATTAGCAAGACACTGAGAATTTTCATCATGATAAAAGTATCTCAGTAGAATTAGGAACATGTCCTTGCTCATTTAATAGAGAAACTATGGTGGTATAACAGAATCTTCCATATAAAAGAAGATAATATTGAATTGGTTTTTGGTATTCTAATTTCCAGTGCCCTCCTTTTTTTAGTTATATTGCACCTATAAACTAAGGCAACAGCCAGTTTTTATTAAACAACATGCAGTATATTACATAACATAACCTGAGGAAACTCTACAGCTAGTGCTTTAATAGAGCAAAAGCTAAATTAATGTGCATGGTAAATTTCACTAGCCTAGGCTGTGTTGATGGAAGTTAACAACCTCTAACAGAGACAGACTGTTCCAACTAATCTTGGAATAAGGATAAGAATGAATTTATTATTTCTTAACATTTGGAATATTCTCTTAAAGAAACAAAAAGCCTGATCAGCTGATTTCTACAGATGCCAGCTGCAACAGTGCCATAGTTGTGTGTAGTTTGGAACCTACTGAGACTGCTCTTAATTCTGATTCAGGAAGTAAGAGAACTAGTTTCATCTGCTGTGAATCTCTTACTCTTGGGTTTTGGTCAAACCCTTCAGAATGCCACAAGAGAGGAAAGCATTGTCCAGATTGTCCATTTGTCCAAATAGCGAAGAGACAGATGATATTTTACAATGCAAACTAATCATGATCTATGTGAATAGTAAGAGATATATATACCAGGAAAGGGTTGAAAGAACTTGTCCAACAACAACACTATTAAAACATATGCCCTTAAAAGGAAAAATACTGCATGCCAGATCATGGCTGGTAGGGCTACAAAAACAGGCTTTTCTAGACTCTGTAATGTAACATTCACATCAAATAGCTAAGTAGGGTACTTCCAAACATGCCTTGGCAGCAAAGAGAGAGAACTGCATTTTAAACTCCAGTTCTCTACAAGGCAATAGTAATGCATTTCATACACTAAGTTCCTTACCAAGCGAACTGGTAGTATTGTGACTGTTTAGGCAAACCCACTAATCATTTTGCAGGTAGCAATAGTTTATGTCCAGTATTGGACATTAAAATTCATTTAATTGAGAGAGAGAGAGAGAGCGCCCGCAAGATGCTATGATGATTTCATGATTTTTCAATTCCACCTGAACAACAGACACCCCACTGATTTCAGAGGGGTTGCACAGCCGAAAATGAGAGTATAGTTGCTAATTATATAGTACCTGGCCATCCTCAAAATCCAGAAAGGTTGACATACTGATAGTGTTTTCCTTCTGCTCTCTCTCTCTGTATTCAGATTGTATATGCATGCAATCAGCTTACTGCATACCATTTTTATTTTGTGTACATGTTTAAAAAAGGCAAAAGAAAACATGCAAAACCCAATCAACCCAAACCATCAAACAACACCCACATGTACATCATCACTGGCCAGGATGAATGCTGCTCAAAAAACAAAATGAGAAACCAGGTCTGACTCCCCTATGGCCATAGATACTACAAATGAATGGACTCTAAAAGGGTCAGCTGATGTGGGTTCCATGAATCTAAACCTTCAATATTCAGTTCACATGGATGAGCACAGGGCCTTCAGATTTATTTGTAAGTTTGGGTTCTACTAAAAATTCTATGAAATCTGACCTCCAAGAAATAAGCTTAATCACCCAGGGCACTCCATCCACTGTTTCACACTTTCTGTCTTTGAAGGAGGAAGGCAGTAAGCCTGTACATCCCTGTGCTTGGGCCAGGTGACCTGCTTCCAAGACTTCTAAGGGTGACATGTGGCTGCATGGATGCAGAAGTGGAGAGCATCAAATACAGACTTCAATACCCTGAAACCAGTCATAGATCTGGGCTGATTGTTGGCAATTTTGGCTAGAATTTTTAAGTTGTTAGCTCTTTGGGGCAGGGCCAGTTTTACAGCACGATGAGCCCCAACCAGGTTAAGCCTTTATATACTGTGACAATAATATAAATAATAACTGTGTGCACTCACTCAAGGGTCCCTTGGTTCAGTCCTAGTAAACATCTGGTTCCTCTATGGCCACTACCTGTTTCAGGGATCATAACATCATAATTTTCTAGAAACCTAAAGAAAATACTTAAGGACAACTCAGAGTTTACAGTTATGTGCAGTTCCCTACCTTTTTTTCAGCATCAAACCAGTTAAAAGGATTGCCTGGTAAAACAGAACATCTATGAAACAGAAACTCCTATGCAGCACATAATGAAGTGTGATATTTTAGTGCCCTTTATAACACAGATGAGCTGAAAACAGACTCTGCTGCTTACAGTTAACAACTATTGAGGGAGCCTGAAAATATCAAAGCAGGGCCTCTCACAGCCTCCAAAAGATTGTGAAGACAACAACCTGTTTAACCTGCTTCCACGGAGGCCTCTTAATACTGAGGTTTCCCAGCAGTTTTGGGGTCTCTAGGTGTATCTGGCGAGCCTCAGTGAAACACTGCAAGGAAGCAACAGCACCAGCCACATAGTTAATACCGAGAGACCTGAAAGAAAAAAGAAACAAAAAAGGATTCAACAATAAAAGAGCTCTGTGAAAAGGAATTTATACTAGCAACACCCAAAATCCTATTAGTTAGCAAGAAGCCTATTGGGGCCAAACTTGTACAGTTGGAGACCTGACATTTGGATTTATGTGACTTTTATAGATTCATGTTTAATTTCTGCTGAATAAACCCGCACATGCTTAATTTCATTATTCTGTGGGCATTGTCTCCTCCCAGTGCAGGGGGAGAAGGCAGTACTTTTTCCCAACAGAAAGTCGATGAACATTTTAAAAATGTTATCCAGGATGCTAACATGAACACTTCACTAACTCAAGTGCAGTTTTAACTCTAGTACCATATCTTCCCTCTTCACTTTCCAAATCCTCACCATAGTCATATGTTAATTATTACCTGACTTGCTCACTAATTACAGACACTTGCACATAGATTATGAGCTGAAGGCATTTATGAGAAATCTGGCTTTTGGAAGGTACACACAAACTATAACATCATGCCAATCATCCTCAGACTTTGATCTGAAGACTATTAAACTTCAGGACAAAATGTTCAATAATCCAAACACTCATAAATGGCATTGTGTTTATAGTTATATTTTCCCCAGTGTGTATGTCAGTTTTATTTCAAATGCAATAATGTAATTGTAGAGATTATTATTCAAGTTCTACTTGAAAAGTTAAAATAGCAACTTCTTGCTCAACAGGTCTTCTCCTTATGTGTACTCTATTCAAAGTCACACTACTTACTTTGGTGACTAAAATTATTTACTGTTTGTTCCAACACAGCTACAAAAGACTGAGTTAGATTATATTCCTTCTTGTACAATGACAATAGAATTGTTTACATGCCAGCTATTCCTGTGTAAATCCACTGAAGAAAATGAGGCTGAACAAGTAATGTTCAGTGCATGATCTAGACTGCAGAAGCTTAATGACAAATGATTGTTAGAAGAAAGAATATATTCCTTCTTGTACAATGACAATAGAATTGTTTACATGCCAGCTATTCCTGTGTAAATCCACTGAAGAAAATGAGGCTGCACAAGTAATGTTCAATGCATGATCTAGACTGCAGAAGCTTAATGACAAATGATTGTGAGAAAGAAAACTAGCTTGACTACCATATCCTAGGTAAATTTGCAAAGTTGGCAGCCAGAAATACCATCTTTTTACTTGTAAACGGAACATATTTGATATGCAAATCACTGGCAGAACTAATTGGTAGTGCATTCTACCCTGAACTGTATACTGTCCATAAAGTATTCTGCCTATTATCTCTAGTTTGTTCCACTCTCTAAGGAATAACTTGACTTCTTGAAGCTCAGAATTACTTTACTTTGCAATAGGCAATCTTTCTGTTTTTGTAAACTGAATGACTGTTTACAGATGAGTCTTCCCTGTGACCTTGAAAAAAGTGTTTAGGAGTCATGCCTGGAACAGAATGTGGCCAAGAACCAAAACCATTGGGCAGGACTCATTGCAACTGAGACAACAAGGAAAGCAGCAGACATTGTAGCTCTCTCAAATGGCAAAAATCCCATAGCAGATGTTGACAGAGTGGTTATAGCACCCTCTGAAAATGTGACAACTTTCAATTCCACTATGGAAACACTGCCTAAATTAATCCGTCCTCTGCTCTTTTGGCTAATGATGATAGTGCTCTGCTGAGGACTCTCAAGGTTGCCTTGAAATACCATTGATATCTCAGTTAATGTTCCTCACTCTACACTTGATCTGAAAAATATAAATTGATACGGCAGCTGGCCAATAATGTCCCATTGTATCTCATTTTGCATTGGGAAGCATATAAATTGAATGGTTATTGCCAGTGAAGATACTAGATTGACTACTATATAAATAATTGTGAAAGTTTCCCACAACAGCCCATTTTAAAGATAAAGATTCTAGCTAATAATCAAGATAATGTTTTCACTTTTCACTAATCCCTTGCTTCACTAATCCCTTGCTCCCTGCCATAACTAATAGTTGTCTGTCTTACTTTTGATAGAGAGCTACTCCATATCCTGTAAGTATTCCAGTAGAGCGGCCAGTACGTCCCTCGGCCCGCGCCGCTTCCCGCAGCCCCCATTGGCCTGCAGCAGCAAACCGCGGCCAGTGGGAGCCGCGATTGGCCGAACCTGTGGACGCAGCAGGTAAATAAACCGGCCTGGCCCGCCGGGGCTTTCCCTGAACAAGCAGTGGCCCTATTTTGGGAAACACTGCAGTAAAGGACATATAGCAGTTTTTGATTAGCAGGTACCAAGACAGGTCTTGGATTGACTTCTGTTAAGCATTCAAAACCTTCCAGATATTACTTTGTCCATCACTTTTCAAGAGACCTGTTACAGTCACTTGGGGCTACCTTTTGAGGCCTCTTGTAGTTCTTTCCCTCTATTTTTGGTGGAAGATAGCCCTCTGTCTACTGGTTTAATGGTCAGGTTATCTTTGATATACCCTCAGTAAAATGGTGATGGCAGCCTGTGAAACCTAAGCAGCATTTCAGTTCTGTACATTTATAGCAGATGGCTATTCTTTCATGGTACTGATCTTATCTATCCAGTAACTATATCCCATCAGGACCCATAATAGGCATAGGACTGATTCTTCTGGAGACAGTTTCAAGCTATACGCTTTCAGTTTATTTAAGACCTTCAATAGCCTGCTGTTGTATTTCTGTAAAGTTTTGGAAAACACAAGCCAGTAGCCTGGTATAAGAGTATTTCAATGAAATACATGTCTCCAGGCATTTCTCTATTAAATGCTGAAATGTGCTGGGTGCATTGGTGACACTTTGTAGCAATTTGTTGAACTCTCAAACCCTCAAGAGCAGACAAGAATAGTTCTGTTTATCTTTCTCCCTCACGGTCTGACGGTATCAGTTTTAGAACAACGATTGAAAGCCATTGGGCTCCATTTAGAGAATAAATTGATTCTTCTGTACCAAGTTTAATATAAGCACCTCTGATAGCCCTTAGATTCAACTTGCAATTGACAAGTATGACTTGATCATTCTCACCTGAGATGCAGAAGGCCTCTCAGATTCCCTTATAATTAAAATTCCAACAGCATGTGAAGATGCTGCCAGCCAGCCAGCTTTCCTTTCACAAGGGTGCATGGTTCTAGATCATTGTTTTGAAAGTGTCCAATCAGTGAGTTCAATACAGTGCTTAACAGTGGTATTGTGTCTAAACCACAAATCATCTAGGGGGAATGCTTTCAGAATTACATACAGCTTGCAAGTTAGTCACTACTTTTACTCCATAGGACTCAGAGATTCTTCAGTCATAAATTAAGGTTTAGCATTCTTAAATCTTCCCTTATCCCTCTTTCTTTTATCACATACTGTAACTGAAAGCTTGGCTTCCAAAGTCAAGGTATAGTCAGGGTCTGACACCTCAGTCATTATGCACCGTGGTTGCAGAATTATCCTGTGGCATGAACTGTTTGTCTGAATCATTACAGCCTTGTTTACTTACAGCTTAGAAACACTCAAAGGACACTCTCAACAGTCTTGATGCTAGGTAACAGACCTCCAACAAGCAGTTCTCATAGAAGAGATGGATTGTGGAAATTCTGAATGATCCCCAGGTACCAGAAACATGGACTCTTTGACCTACTGACACAGACTTGTTTCTTTGTCTATATCTACAATATGTAACAGCTGAGTCCAGTTCTCATACACAGTTTCCTTTAAAACAAAAATGCATCCTTTTTTGTGGTTGTTGCATCTCATAATTCACTGACAATTATATTGATGGCCTATGTGACTCAATTAGATTGGCCCAAGTTTCATCACTGCATATGCAAAAATGCATTTTTACATTTGTGCACAAAATTATCAGGTTTCTGTGTGGAATCACAATTGTAAGTGATGATTAGACTCATGCATTTTTGAGCATAGAACTTGTTCACAATTCTGAAAGTCTGGGCCTTAATCTTCTTCTTTGGGTAAAGGACAGGTACTATTTTTATGGACTCATTACAGTAATTTGTAAATTCTATAAATTGTTTTTAAATCTCTACCAGATATATAGAGACAACGTAGTATTCTGCAATCACATCCATATTTGTTATTATATTTAACAGAGACACAGACAGAAAAGCCACAAAACCCAAAAGTTTCATAGAAAAATAGAGTATCTGACTTTAAGTGACAAGTAAAAGTCTCTTGTCTGGGCTAATCCTCTAGATTGATTTGGCAGGGTAGTCTCTCGGCTAGCTGTCAGCAAACCCTGCTGAGTTTTACTCTCCATCAGTTTTACTCTCTCCCATCAGCTTAGAACATCACCACCATGAGCTCTACAGCGGTGCAGCTGCCTCGGGGCAGGTGCAATGCTGTAAGTGTTGTAATGTGATGAAGCCTCACTGTAAAAGAAGAAGGATTATCTGGCGAGATCTCTCTTCCTTTTCATCTTAGAGAGAGAATAGTGTATGCTCATTTTGATAATATGCCTGAATCAAATCTCAGATCCAGTTCACTAAACCTTTGTGGGAGTGAGAGGGGGTTCAGAATCCAAACACACATCTCAACCTGAGTTTTGTGTTTGCCCCTCTTATATTGGGACAAAACCAAATGCCAGACTACAACACCCTCAGACTTCAGAAGTGCTGCAATATGGATTCAGGTTCAAATTTTGCAGCTGATGCCAATGTCTTGTACTTCACTATAAGTTCCTCTTCATTAATTGCTATGGGTAACTGCAGCCTGACCAGGAGTCAGCAATTCCTCCTTTCACATCCCCCACACCTTACAAGATAATTTTAACTTCCAGTAATAACTGTTACTTCTAGTAATTGTAACTTCAACTGGAGAAGAGGAGAAAGGTGTGATGATAATCCACTTAAAATGGAGCATTTAATTCCCAATTGGTAGGTAATAAATACTACATTCAAGTGGATTAGCAGGATGAAACCCACAAGATAGAGTGAAACTTTACTAGAAGTAAACTAAAGGGTCACTCATGAGGAGTGAAAGTGCACTGAAATACACTGAATACAGGACTTTCAGTCTCCTTCATTATTGAGTTTAACTACATTATTAAGGGCAGATTCTGCTGAATACACTATACAGTGGTGGCTATCCCTCGACACAAGGATGATGTCTGCTGGGGGGAAAAGCTGGTGATGTTAGCTGCAGAGAGAACGCTGGCATTGGTGCAATGTTCTTCTCATCTGATACAGAGACTCTTCCTAAGGCAGTGCTCAGGTGTTCTTAGGCTACATCATGATGGAATCACCGCCACCATCCTCTGTAATGGGATGGAGATGGACCCGTTCACCATCCGTACTGCTGTTAAGCAGGGCTATGTTATTGCCCCAACCCTTTTTGCTGTGATCTTGATTCATGACCACCTTTCCTCTGGAATTAGGACTGAGTATCTCATGGATGGCCAACTCTTCAACCTGCAGCATCTTCATTGTAAAACTAAAGTCACCAGGATTGTTATTACCGACCTCAGTATGCTGACGACTGTGCTATACTCGTGCACACCGAGGCTGACTTGCAATCCACCCTAGATCTTTTCTCAGGCACCTATCAGAGCCTGGGACTTGCCCTCAACATTGGGAAGACTAAGGTGCTCCATCAGCCTACCCCAGCACAACTTGCTCCCCTTCTCCCACAAATTGTCGTCAGTGGTGAAATGTTGAGTATTTCCCTTACCTTGGTAGCCATCTCTCCCAGGCGGCCAATTTTCATGTGGAGATTGAACATAGTGTCTGTTGTGCCAGCACATCCTTCGGAAAGTTGCCTTGTCATGTCTTTAATGACAGAGATCTGAGGATGGAAACTAAGATTCTGGTCTACAATGTAGTAGTCATCCCCACTCTTCTTTATGGGTGCGAGACATGAGTGACATACCAAAGCCATCGTATGTGTCTGGAGTGGTACCACCAGTGAATGCACTATACATGTGGGTGTCAGGTTCTGGGTGGTCAGGCCCAGTGATTGGAGTGATGATTGAAGCTAGATGTAGGGTCAGGACTGGGCCAAGAGCAACACGGAAACTGGCATTCAGGGACAGGCTGTGGCCCAGAATCGGGGTCAGAGTCCATGGATAAACCAAATCAGGATCACAGTCAGAGTCAGGAAGCAGGCCAAAGGTCAAAGCCAGCTTGGAGTCAGTCCAAGGGTTTGGGGAAACAGGTCTGCAGCAGTATCGGGGTAGGGCACAGACAAGTCTGAAGTGGGCTGAAACAAGGCTCAGGTAACACTGAGGGCAGGAACTGGATCAAGGGTAGGCGGGGAGCCTAGGGAGTCTGTAACACCGCAAGTCAACAGAAGGGTTCCTGGCTGAGAAGTGCTGTTGCACAAACTAACCTGCAGTTCTGGGAGGGTAAGTGAAATACCTGTGCTTGGGGGTCATCTGACCCAGGCCCTGCTAAGGGATAGGCTGCTGTACCATGCCTGATTAGTGAGTTGCTACAGGCTCTCTTGGAGGAGGGGTGAGTCATAGCACCTATTGAGGCTCTGGCGATGGGCAGACACTAGCCTGCCCAAATCTGAAGACACTCCCCTACCCCCACAGGCTAAGGGGAGGAGCCACTGGACCCAGGCATCAAAAAGATTACAGGGACAACAAATGAAAAAAACAGGGATGGGAGTGAGGATCACAGGGTCAAAAGCAGGCATCCAGAGGCAGACACTGAACAGAGAACCCCAGAGAGAGCCCACTGCTCTTTGAAGGCATCCAGGGAGCCAGTCGACATGGTCTAGAGGAACTCTGCTCAGAGACACGACTTAATAGAGGATTGGAAATAGGTCCCACAGTCGCAGAGCACCTCCCCATCCAGCTTCCTCCCCTGGTATGGTGGATGGCCACCTTCATCAGCACGAGGAGGAAATTGACGAGGAGGTCTCGCAACCTCGAGGGGCCCCAGGTGGAGCGTGCATAGATCAGGAGATGTGGGTAAAAGTGTAGCCAGAGCTTGAGGGAAAGATTTTGGAGGAGCCAGAATAGGGGCTGCAACCTGGCACATTCAATGTAGATGTGCACCAAAATCTGCCTCTTGCAGAAGAAGGGGCAGGTGTCGAGGGAGATGGTGAACCACACCAGGTACACACCCGTACTCATGACTTCATGAAGGAACCACCAGCTAATATCCTGTGAGACCAGGGCAGAATCTGCACTGGCCCACCGGGTTTCCTCACGCTCCACAGGGGGTAGGAAGTCCCTCCATTGGGTTTCAGGGCGTGACATGAGGGTTAGAAAGTGAAGGGTATGGAGCATGAGCGTATACAGCTTTTTCCTAGGCATGGTTCGGAGGTGGGCTGGCTGCAGGACATTTAGGCTGCTCAGATGGTGCAGAGGGAGACGATGGGGAGGCTCGCGGAGGAGCTCAATGATGATCAAGCTAGTCCATTATAATAGCAATGTAGCCACAGTGGCATGGGCGGAGGGACCAGCTAGCCACCGGAGTACAACCCCATCCGAGACCGTAGGTACACACTTTGGGCAGCTCATTCTTATTCTGAGACAGAACTACTCTACTACGGCTTTATGCACCACACAGAAAATAGGCAGAGTTGCAGGATAGGAGTGATCCAATTTGAGACCTTCTACTATATGTTCAGTGACATTAAGGGGCTTTTTAGCAGTCCTGACACTGTATTAGCTTGACAGAGTTCATTTCCATAAACAGATAGGTGGTCATTTGTGGCCTGCTGACACCCTATTTTGAGCTATTCTGGTTGATAATTAACTGACCAGATTCAGCTTTGTGCATTTTCCTTAGTAACTCTGACTTAATGTTCTCCCTAATGTAATGTGCAGATCACGCCCAATGAGAGATATCACATATATCTCCCTTCACTGAACAGATACAAATGTAAAAGTTTTTGGTAAATGATGCTGTGATGCCTCCATCCATCTGCCCATCCATACATTAATAATGACAGTAATCATTATTTATATAACATACTCAAGGCTCATCTGCAGTCTAAATATATGCTTACTGTAACTTGTCTAACTGCTGTGCACTGAACTTTAAAACTGCCCTTGTCATAATCTTATTAAGTCAAAATGTTGGCTCCTAAGAACACAGCGATAAGGATGATGCAAGATATCAAAAAAGATTTTTAAACCCCACCTGCAACACACATTTTCACAAATAAAATGATCGCTGTACCTCTCTGAGGTTTTTACATAACACATGTTGCATTTAACAATTTACATAGCTATTATTACAAACACTTCTATTTTTAGCCTCATAAAGGAAGCCATATGAGCCCAAGTAATTTGTCCAGAGCTCTGAGACCCACCCTCCTCACCAGGTTTCAGAGCCCAGATTCTAGCTGGTACCCAAATGTTTACACTGCTATTTTTAGCCCCATAGCGTGAGCTTGACTCAGTTGATTCGAGCTCTCAGACTTGCTGCTGAGGGACTTTTTTTTTTTTGCCAGCAGGAGAGTGAGTTTGTGTGTGTGTGTGGGGGGGGGTGTGTGTAAGAAAACCTGTATTTGTGCTGGAAATGGCCCACCTTGATTATCATGCACATTGTAGGGAGAGTGGTCGCTTTGGATGAGCTATTACCAGCAGGAGAGTGAGTTTGTGTGTGTGGTTTTTGGAGGGGGGTGGGTGAGAAAACCTGGATTTGTGCTGGAAATGGCCCACCTTGATTATCATACACATTTTAAAGAGAGTGGTCACTTTGGATGGGCTATTACCAGCAGGAGAGTGAGTCTTGGGGGGGGGGGGGGGGGGGAGAAAACCTGGATTTGTGCTGGAAATGGCCCAACTTGATGATCACTTTAGATAAGCTATTACCAGCAGGAGAGTGGGGTGGGAGGAGGTATTGTTTCATGGTCTCTGTGTATATAATGTCTTCTGCAGTTTCCACAGTATGCATCCGATGAAGTGAGCTGTAGCTCATGAAAGCTCATGCTCAAATAAATTGGTTAGTCTCTAAGGTGCCACAAGTACTCCTTTTCTTTTTTTGCAATGTACACTACGAAATTAGGTCGAATTTATAGAAGTCGTTTTTTTAGAAATCGTTTTTATATATTCGAGTGTGGGTGTCCCCACAGAAAATGCTCTAAGTGCATTAAGTGCATTAACTCGGCGGAGTGCTTCCACAGTACCGAGGCAAGCGTCGACTTCCGGAGTGTTGCACTGTGGGTAGCTATCCCACAGTTCCCGCAGTCTCCGCTGCCCATTGGAATTCTGGGTTGAGATCCCAATGCCTGATGGGGCTAAAACATTGTTGCGGGTGGTTCTGGGTACATATCGTCAGGCCCCCGTTCCCTCCCTCCATCCGTGAAAGCAGCAGCAGACAATCGTTTCACACCTTTTTTCTTGAGTTACCTGTGCAGACGCCATACCACGGCAAGCATGGAGCCTGCTCAGGTAACTGTCACCGTATGTCTCCTGGGTGCTGGCAGACGTGGTACTGCATTGCTACACAGCAGCAGCAACCCCTTGCCTTGTGGCAGCAGACGGTGCAGTAGGACTGGTAGCCGTCATCGTCATTTCCGAGGTGCTCCTGGCCACATTGGCCAGGAGTGCCTGGGCAGACATGGGTGCAGGGACTACATTAGAAGTGACTTGACCAGGTCATTCTCTTTAGTCCTGCAGTCAGTCCTATTGAACCATCTGATGGTGAGCAGGCAGGTGATACGGATTGCTAGCAGTCCTACTGTACCATCTTCTGCCAGGCAGGCAAGAGATGAGGATGGCTAGCAGTCATACTGCACCGTCTGCTGCCAGCCAAAGATGTAAAAGATAGATGGAGTGGATCAAAACAAGAAATAGACCAGATTTGTTTTGTACTCATTTGCTTTCCCCCGTCTAGGGAACTCATTCCTCTAGGTCACACTGCAGTCATTCACAGAGAAGGTGCAGCGAGGTAAATCTAGCCATGTATCAATCAGAGGCCAGACCAACCTGCTTGTTCTAATAAGAACAATTACTTAGGTGCACCATTTCTTATTGGAACCCTCAGTGAAGTCCTGCCTGAAATACTCCTTGATGTAAAGCCACTTCCTTTGTTGATTTTAATTCCCTGTAAGCCAACCCTGTAAACCATGTCGTCAGTCGCCCCTCCCTCCGTCAGAGCAACGGCAGACAATCGTTCCGCGCCTTTTTACTGTGCGGACGCCATACCAAGGCAAGCATGGAGGCCGCTCAGCTCACTTTGGCAATTAGGAGCACATTAAACACCACACACATTATCCAGCAGTATATGCAGCACCAGAACCTGGCAGAGCGATACTGGGCGAGGAGGCGACCTCAGCGCGGTCACGTGAGTGATCAGGACATGGACACAGATTTCTGTCAAAGCATAGGCCCTGCCAATGCACACATCATGGTGCTAATGGGGCAGGTTCATGCTGTGGAACGCCAATTCTGGGCTCGGGAAACAAGCACAGACTGGTGGGACCGCATAGTGTTGCGGGTCTGGGACGATTCCCAGTGGCTGCGAAACTTTCGCATGCGTAAGGGCACTTTCATGGAACTTTGTGACTTGTTTTCCCCTGCCCTGAAGCGCATGAATACCAAGATGAGAGCAGCCCTCACAGCTGAGAAGCGAGTGGCGATAGCCCTGTGGAAGCTTGCAACGCCAGACAGCTACAGGTCAGTTGGAAATCAATTTGGAGTGGGCAAATCTAGTGTGGGGGCTGCTGTGATGCAAGTAGCCCACGCAATCAAAGATCTGCTGATATCAAGGGTAGTGACCCTGGGAAATGTGCAGGTCATAGTGGATGGTTTTGCTGCAATGGGATTCCCTAACTGTGGTGGGGCCAGAGACGGAACCCATATCCCTATCTTAGCATCGGAGCACCAAGCCGGCGAGTACATAAACCGCAAGGGGTACTTTTCAATAGTGCTGCAAGCTCTGGTGGATCACAAGGGACGTTTCACCAACATCAACATGGGATGGCCGGGAAAGGTACATGACGCTCACATCTTCAGGAACTCTGGTCTGTTTCAAAAGCTGCAGGAAGGGACTTTATTCCCAGACCAGAAAATAACTGTTGGGGATGTTGAAGTGCCTATAGTTATCCATGCTAATTTTCCCCCTACTGTTACTCACACTTTCTTGTCAACTGTTTGAAATGGGCCATCCTGATCATCACTACAAAAGTTTTTTTTCTCCTGCTGATAATAGCCCACCTTAATTGATTAGCCTTGTTAGAGTTGGTATGACAACCCCCATTTTTTCATGTTCTCTGCATATATCTATCTATCTATCTATATCTTCCTACTGTATTTTCCACTGCATGCATCTGATGAAGTGGGATTTAGCCCAAGAAAACTTATGCCCAAATAAATTTGTTTGTCTTTAAGGTGCCACAAGTACTCCTCGTTCTTTTTGCTGATACAGACTAACACAGCTACCACTCTGAAACCTTGTCACCATTTATAGTTAAAGGCACTTTAGAAATACAGTTGTTATACCAATGAAACAGGATGGTAACAATCTATGGTGTGCTAGCAGCTTGTTGTTGGGGGGAAAGAGAAATATCTTTTCATAGCAGGCAGCCTCTGCAGAACTTCTGAAGGTCATCACCTGCAGGTAGTATTTTAGGCCGGATAGGAACCAAGACATGGAGAAGCAGCAGCTTGTCTCCAAAGCAAGTATAGATGTACATTTACTTTTGTCTAGTTTTCAGTTTTATTGAGTGTGCCCCAATACTAAATGTTATCCCTCAGAATCAGCAGCGAAGCAGTTGGAATTGGGACAACGCTCAATTTAAAATCTGAAAAATTCTGCCTTTTTATCATTCTGCCTGCAGTTTAAGTCACTGTTGCTCACAATTATTTTAATGCCAAGAACCATTTTACATCAGGTCTGGACTGCATCCTGATTTACAAACAATTAACTGATTCTAGTGGAGATGCTTCCCAAAGGCTTTGAAGCTGCATAGCAGGAAGAAAGCAGCATTCAAGTATGAATTATAAGAGTCAGTAAAAGATATTCACCCACCTCCTCAGTATCCCTGTTCCTTTCTGAAGGGTATTTATTTGTTTGTTTACATTCTATCCTCTCTGGTGAATAAAAACTTTCCAAGCATGACCCAGCTGCTGTGCCATCTCAGAGACATGAGCTTCTGACTCATGTGTTAACTCTGAAGCCTAATGGCAGCAACTTCTGATTTACTATGAAACATTTTGCCTCGGACCCCAGAGAAACGAGACAATTCTACCAAGCTAGGTATCCCCCGCCCCCTAGGGCCAGCACCTTCGGGGGGGGGTAAACGTGGGATACACCTATCAACGACCTGACCCCATCCCAGCTGCTAAGCGGGGGGACTAAGGAACGAGGGGGTCAGCCCTGCTTTGGGTAAGAAGCGTAGCGGCAGGGCGGAGAACAACGGGTTAAACCCCACTCACGCTGGGGGCGGTGCCCCCTTCCGAGAGCGACCAAAGAGACTCGCAAAGGGGGAAAGACGGAAAGCGATATCACCCACACAGACACATACGCAATCTCTATGGCGCATGCGCAAGGACTGAGTTTCCCCTCTCCCCCGCACCTAGTTGACTGGTCCCGTCGCTCCCATGCCAGCGCATGCGTGTTCACCAGCTGGGAGGCCTGCCCCCCCTCACCCCTCCCGTGTCACGTGATTTTGGCTGCGGGTCAGTGATGAGGTCACGTGAGAAGGCTGGTCGAGTCACGTGATCCGGGTGGTGGTTGGTGTTGTTATGGATGCTGCCGTGGTGGTTGCGCTGCGGCAGCGGTTGGCGGGGCTGGGGCGGAGGCTGGAGCGGCTGAGAGGAGCGGGCGGAGATGGTGAGCAGGGGTTACCCCACCGCCGTCGGCCCTGCCCGCTGGAGGCAGCCGGCGTGAAGGCGGTCCTTCTCCCCGTGGAGCGTCCTGGCCTCCTGCCCCATGTACAGCCGAGCCCTGCAGAGACGGCAGCGCCTCCCCATGGGGCAGCCTAACAAGAGCTCTGTCCCGGGTTCCTCATGGAGACTTGTTTCCACCGAGCCTCTGCCTGTCACTGTGGCAAGGGCTCATCTAGGCCAAAGAGAGACTTTTTCAACTAAAAGTTGAATTCTAGTGTGTAGCCTCTTCCTAAAGCATCAGACCGTGAACTTAAAAAATAGGGAAGGTCAAACTTTGGCACAAAAGCAGTAGGCTGTCAAGAAAATGCGCCTCTGGCTTGTTTCAGTATTTTACTACTCAGCCGTTTGAGAGAACTAAAACGAAACAAATTTAGAGAGTAGGTTTTTGTGGTTACTGAGCCAGTGTTTCTGCAGATATTGTTATGATGGATACAAACGTGTAATGATAAAGTCAGGCAAGCCAGGCTGTTGAAAGACACTGATTGTAAGTTATTGCCAGACATTTTTCTGGCTTTCTAAGGAGGTCTTTTTTCCCCCATCCTCTTATAGATGCTTTTTTAGTGAAGGCTGCTATCTCGCTGGAGAAGCTGAAAGATCTTTGTAAAGAAGATAAAGAAATTGTAAATCCTTCGAATCTTTTGCAGCTTTACACACAGGTATGGCATTTAAATGAGACATGCTTTAAGAAACATTTATAATTAAAATTAAAGAAAAGGTGGCATAGCATGAAAAGATTCCTCAATGTTCTTAGATGCCTGTAGTGTATTTTATGGTGGTTGCAAGCATTTTCAGAAAATTCAGGTCACTTTATGCTCTGGATCAGAGACAAGCAGAATTAATGCGAGTTGCACCAGTGTTAGAGGAGGACAACACTGAGTCCTGTCTATTATGTAGATTGAAATTATTGTAAGAATTTTAACTTTGTGATTTGTGAACTCTAGAGTGAGTTTTTCTAAATTAAATGTTATAAAATTTAACTTTCAAATCATAACATTAACAAGCTCATTTTACTGTATATAATGTTTAATGAATTTGTTGAATGTTTTGTTTATAGTATGTTTTCCCTTTTTATAGATAGTCTTGGACATCACATATTTTGAGGAGAACCAACTTGTAGATGAAGATTTTCCAGAAGATTCTTCCTCACAGAGAGTTAAAGAACTTATCAGTATTCTTTCAGAACCAGAGGTTCTAGTTAAAGAAAGCAACATGCATCAAGATGTGAGTACTGAATTATGGCAAACAACCTTACTTCAAATGGTTGGGGTTTTTAATAGAGAATGACACTTATTTTTCGTTTTGATGGGTAAACGACAAAATATTCTGAGGTCTTTTTAAAACGTTCTGATTCTTATCTGTCTATAAGCACTGATTCTTGAATGATGGTCTACAGACCACTTTTAGAAGCAGCTCACTAGACTCTCACGGTGGTGGTTCTTGCTAGTTGTAGTCCAGTCCAGGACTCATTAGAGTTTCAAGAGACCTTTTTGGGTGCCTGATCGAAAAACAATAAATTCTGTGCCCTTCACAGTTCTCATGTATTTCTTTGATTTCCTAGGGCTAAAACAACAGTTTTGGTTCAGCTTTTGAGTTTTATTTCAGCTACATGGTGTTCTTGGTACAGAGTTGTTAGAATGTCTATCCTGGAGACGAGGAGCTCTACTCTACATGTATTGTCACACTGTAAAAGAGAGAGGATGCTGGATAACAGAAAACACTGACTTGTTTAAAAAGGTAAAGCCCCTTTTCTTCACAAGCAGGCATTTTAAAATTTGTTGTAATTCTAACAAGCTAGTGATCGTGGGAAAACTGTGATCCTCAGACAAGCTGTTTGCTTTGAGTTAGATTAGAGTTTTGACAAAATCACAACAGTCACAAAGTATATTAGATTTTTAATCTATCCACAGTTTTCTCTTCTGTCATTGGACTGGATCACAGTTGGAAACTTGGAGTAAAATTTTCAGAAGCACCTAAGTGACTTGTTTACATTGGAAAATTTTACTAGTTAAGCTGCTATACCTACACAGATATAGTTATACTGATATAAACCCCCTTGTGGATATTCTTTTTCAGTTGTCATGAATTCCTTCCAAAGGTTTTTCTTTTTTGTTTGTTTTTTCAATATAAAAAAGGTGCTCTTAAATGTAATAACTGAATTGATGAAATTTAAACTTTAATTTATAATAGTATAACTTTTCCATGTAGACAGACCCTTAGAATACCAAATCCTATTGATTTTTTGAGATTTAAGCCTATATCTAAATATGTGTATTGCACTTGAAAATAGGATTTAGGCTCCTAATTCACATAAGCACTTTTGAAAATTTTACCCTTGGACATTGTCTACTTAAAATAATTTATTGAACTTTTAATCTGTTCAGCAGCCATTTGAAAAGTTACCTGAAAATACTTCTCTTGTGTTACCCATTAGTACATTAAATTTAATTTGAGCTAAAATTTTAAATCTCCCTAAAATAGCAATTTTAAAAGTCTTAACTAAAGTCATAAATATAGCAATCTAATATGGTTTATGTTGCATATCTGAACACAGGAAGATGGAAAAAAGTTAATTTCATGGATTTATGACTCTCCATAAATTAAAAAATTACTTTTGCCTTTAAAATTATATTCATCTTATTGTTTTTCCTTCACATAAGTACTTGAGAAACATTTTAATTTAAAATAATTCTGACTAGAATAGATTACATTGCAGTTGATCTAATTTGTTGTATGCTGTTCTAGCACTTTATTTTCTGTATAATTTATATTCAGTGTCTTAACGATGGAATCCATTACTTACTGAAGATGCTAAGGTTTAGATACCCTCCTCGGCTAAATGATGTCTCATTTCAGGATAAAGACACAGCTAGATTGCTCAGTGAAGGTAAATTGTTCTTCACCTGTTCCTTCTCCTTTATAAGATCCTCTACCATATAATTTTTAAAAAGGCAGGTTGAACTTCATGCAGATTCGAATTCTGTCCCCTTTTAAGAACAATAAATCATAGAAACAGGCAAGAACAAATTGTCCTGTTTTCCTGTTCTGAATTGTGGACATGGGTGCGGAGAGAGAGAGAAAATAAGACAACTTGCTGAACTTTAAATTCATCTCAGGAAAATGGACAGCTGAATGATCTAGTTATGGGATACAAAGCCTTTGACATCTAGGTCATTGGTTCAAATTCTGGTCTAGATCGTCAGTGCCCAAAAGTTATTAGCATCTGAAGACAGTTTGGTGCCAGTATGTTTTGTGATCTGTCCAGTTCTCAGTAGGCAAGTGTCAACATAATTGGCACTAAGTGGTACCTTGCTGGCAGTCTCTACAGTCATGCTTAGGATTAAATGGACATGGTCGATTAACTGTGTTCACAGTGCTAGAGATCGTACTTCCAGAACTGGGTTGAGTCACATTAGGTAGAGTTGAGACATTTTTACTGTCACTGCCTATGCTGTACCTGTTATATATCACTATTGCTATTATTGCTTTTCATCTGAGGATCTTAAAGTACTTTAAAAAAACTGAATTTAGCTTCACCCTCTTCCTCCCTCCTCCCCCCCCAGCACCATCTGTATATAACATTTTAGTCAAATGTTTTTTAAAAAAAAAAAAATGGGGAGTCACTATTCAACAAATTCTTTTGAGGTGGCACTGTACATTTATATAAACGATGAAAATTGAAGCACAGGCTTGTTAAATGAATTTAAAAAATTCAAATAGGAAGTGTTTTGGAGCGAGGATTAAGACAGTAACCGGGGTTTTCAATCTAGCCTTGTCATAAGTATACAATTCACTTTTTATAAAGTAAGAAGAGTTAATAGGACTTTTTTTTATTATCTTATAGTCTTTGTCTCTTCACTTCTTTAGTAATCTTTTTTCTTTGTAAAAGACCATGGATATCTACTGTATGGCATTGTCCAAATACTAAAGCTTCTAATACTACTGGGGAACTGCTTTTTAAACACGGTGCAGCTGAGGAAGTGCAGAAAGTTTGTTTACCTATTTTAAAAAAACCTCTGCCTCTGTAGTGACATTCTGTATTTTTATAAACCATTGCAGTAAACACTGATATCTGTCAGAAAATTGTATATGGTAAAGTTGGTATTAAAACCCATCTTTTACTGGAAGACAGTGCCCAAAGTAATGAGCTAGGACTTAGACTTGGAGTCTTTTTTGCAGCTTTGCCACTGGCCTACTAGGTGACCTTGGGCAAGTTACTTCACTTCTCTGTGCTTTCATGTATTCTTCTGTAAAATGAGGATAATGATATTTACTGCCTTTTGTAAAATTCTTGATCTGTTGAAAAGCATTAAGTTAATGATTATTAGTTTGTTAAACAGAATAAAAGGGGAGAAATAAGTGTCGTGTCACTTGGAGTCTTGAATTCTAAATTGTTTTTGCAGGTATATTTAGTGATACCCATGTACTGGCCATGATGTATATTGGAGAAATGTGTTACTGGGGACTGAAGCACTGTGGAGAAGAAAAGCCTGGACCCTATGAAATGGATTCTGAATCTAATACTGAACTGTATTGCAGCTTACATAGTGCAGTGCTGGATTTCCGAGAAGTAGGAGAAAAGATGTTAATGAAATATGTAGCTGTGTGTGAGGGACTCTTAAAAGGACAAGACTGGAATACAGCAAATGCAAAACTAATCTTGGACTACTTCAAGAAATTCCATAGTTAGCTTAATTAACCAGTTGCTGTTATCCATTCTTTACAAGAAAGTTGCAATATATGACGAAGACAAGTAGAAAGATCAACATTAAACTGAGACAAAACACTGTTAAAACCTCAGTAGTGTGACTATTTTTCTTGTGCTATTGGAAATTTTACAGCTACGATTCTGAAAGCTGTGGGGGAGAATTGCTATTTATTTGGTTAAAAACATCTTACAATTTAGTGAGCTTCCAATCAGGCAAACTGCCTGCATTCTCAATATTAAATTCTGAAGAGGGTGGGTGTGTACGACACATTCTTTTGGCACTGAATGGTTGAGGATAACACAGCTGCTCAACAGTCATGAATAACAATGATAGCAGAGAACTTGTTGATGGGGGATTTTGTGATGTGTACAGCTATCACCCACTACCACCACAGAAGCGAACAGTGAAAGTGAGAGTCTATTATTATGGCTTTAGGTACTGTGGTTAAAATCGAAATATCCTCCCTCTCCTCCTACAGATCGTAGGTAAAAGCCCTTTCTAGGGCTGGAGAGCCGGTTTGAGGTTGTTTCTAAAGAAGCCCTGCCCTTAGTTCTAACCTTTCCTGCTGTAGGGCTGCCTTATCCAGCTGCTCTAATACTTAAGCCCATGTTCACAGCGCAGCAGCCTGCGTTGCTGCTCTCAGCGTTGCACCGGGGATACGTGCCGCTGAGCTGCGGCTGGGGTCCCTGTATCGTTCCGAGGGTGCGGGGCTCCCGCCAAGGCTCTGCACCAGCTGGGCTGAGCCCCAGGCTGGCTGCCGCGGGAGGCCCGGGGTTTCCCCCTGCCTTGACCCGCAGGCGCGCGTGAGGCCCCCGGCACCTGAGTGGCCTCTGCCGGGGGCGCAGCTGGGAGGCGGCCGGGGCGCCGCGTGGGTTTTCGGTGACCCGGTAGCGCTCCCCTCTCCACGCCCCGCTCCCTGCCGGCTGGCAGCCGCCCCGCGAGCTGGAGGCCGGGATCTCCGAGCCGGGCCAGGGCCTGGCACCGCCTGCCGAGAGCGAGCAGCGCCCCCGGGGCTCTCGGCCGCAGCCGGTGGGCGAGGCAATGGCAGCGGGCAACGCTGGGGACTGGGGCCGCCTGGAGTCTGCCCTGCGCAGCAGCCTCCGCCTCCTCAGGGACAGGTGGGCCCGGGGTCCGAGGCAGCGCGGCGGGCAGGCGGCGGCCGCAGAGCGGTCGAGAAGCGGCCTCGAGGAGGCCGGCGAAGAGGTTTGCGCCCTGCAGACGCTGCCGGTGAGTGAGTGACCCGGCTCCTGCCACCCCTCCGCCCAGCCCAGCCACCTGCCTCCCTCCGTCTCTAGCCCACCCACCCCGGGCTCTCCTCCTCGTCTCTCTGACCACTCCAGCCACCCGGTTCCCATCCTGTTTGCAGCACTTGGGCGCGCCCATAAATCAAAGGCATGGTCAGATTATTCTGCCCTACCTTCAGAAATTACCACCTGGGGGTTCATGTCTGATACCAGAAGGCTCTTTTTCACCGGGGTTCTCGCAACAAAATTTTTGGTGGCCTCCAACTCTTGCTGGTGGCCGCACTCACACTTTTTCCTACAACAAGAAAAGGAGTACTAGTGGCACCATAGAGACTAACAAATTTATTTGAGCATAAGCTTTTGTGAGCTACAGCTCACTTCATCGGATGCATTCAGTGGAAAATACAGTGAGGAGATTTTATATACACAGAGAACATGAAACAATGGGTGTTACCATACAAACAATGAGAGTGATCAGGTAAGGTGAGCTATTACCAGCAGGAGAGAAAAAAACCCTTTTGTAGTGATAATCAAGGTGGCCCATTTCCGCCAGTTGACAAGAACATGTGAGGAACAGTGGAGGTGGGGGGAAACATGGGGAAAGGGGTGAGGAACAGTAGAGGGGGAAACAAACGTGTGGTCGGGGATGAGGGTTGGCGCTGGGGGTTGGTGCCCACTGCTGTGTGGTCAGGGCCAGGGATTGGGAGGGTCGGCACGCGGAGCCAGCACCTGCTGCCGCAAGACCGGGGCCTGCGGTCAGCACCAAGGGTCAGCACTTGGGGTCCATGCCCACTGCCGTGCGACCGGGGCAAGGGATTGGCATCAGAATCCAGGACCAGCACCTGCCAGAGCCCGGGGTTGGTGTCTGCTGCCATGTGATCAAGGCTGGGGATCGGCGCCCATGGCCAGCACCCCCCAGAGCATAGGGTTGACATCCAGGAGTAGTGTCTGGGGTCAGCAACTAGGGCTGGGGGCAAGAGCACGTGGCCGGGATTGGCCCCTGGGGCAAGCAGCCACCGCCAGGGTTGGCACTTGGGGTCCACACCTGCTACCATGCGGCCAAGGCTAGGGGTCAGCATCCAGAGCCAGCAAACTGCTGGAGCCCAAGGCCAGGGATCTGAACCCCAGCACCCAGGGCTGGGGATCTGCACCCAGCACTGACAACCACTGGAGCCGAGGGTTGGCACCCAGGGTCAGTGACCATGGCTGGGGGTCAGAGTGTGCTGCCAGGGATCAGCGCCTGATGCCTGCGGCTGCCACCGGGGTTGGGGGTTGGCACCATGTGGCGAGAGCTGGGGATTGGAGTCTGCGGCTGCGCAACCAGGGGTTGGAGCCTGAAGACCCATGGCTGAAGGCCAGGGCTGCATGGCCAGAGCTGGGGGTCAGTGCCTGAAACCCTGCGGCTAGAGCCGGATATTGGCACCTGAAGCCTCATGGCTGCAGCAGGTGATCTGCAGTCAAGCTCCCTAAGTCCCCATCCCAGGGCTAAAGCGTGAGCCCCACGAAGCCACTCTTCCCCCCCAGGTAGAGAACTCATCTTGCTCCTTCAGCATTGTTCTCCTCCTGTCTCCAGAGATGGTGCAGGGCGGCGTGTCCAAGAGCAACAGGGAGGAAAGGGGAAGGCCTATGCTTTGCCCTCCCTCCCCACCAGTCACTCACCCAGGAGGCTGTCATGGCCACAGGGAAACCCCCTGGTGGCTGCGTTCAGCCACGGTGGCCACATTTGAGAAACGCTGATTCTAGCAGATAAAGGCATAACAAGATTCAGTGGCTGGAAGCTGAAATTATCAAAATTCAACCTGGAGATAAAGTGTACGTTTTTTAACAATAAGGATAATCAATCATTTGGAGTCTAAATCCAGATTGGACATCTTTCTAAAAACTATGCTCTTATTCAGCCACAAATTGTTGGTCTAGATACAGGGATTGCAGATAATCTATGGCCTGTGTTATGCAGGAAGTCAATCATGGTCCCTTTTTGACCTTATAATGTAGTGACCTGTTCCGTGTTTATACTTTTGCATGTGAAGTAATATTATTTTTGCTTTTATTTTTCCCTCCTAATCTCTTCTATTTGCATTAGTGAGGTCCTCGGTCATTAAAACTGCTTTTCTTTAATGTTTTCAGATTGATGTGCAGTTATACATTATGTCATTTCTCTCACCCCAAGACCTGTGCCATTTGGGAAGCACAAGTCAGTACTGGAGTTTAGCTGTGCGGGATCCATTGTTATGGCGATATTTTCTCTTGCGGGATCTCCCTTCTTGGTCTTCTGTTGACTGGAAATCACTTCCAGATGTGGAAATCTTTAATAAATCCTTTTCTGAGCTAAATAATAATGCATTGTATGACTATATGACAATGTAAGTATTTTACGTTTCTCCAGTGTGTATAAAGCAGTATAACTCACCCCAAATCCAGATTTTAAAATCACAACTCTGCTAGTCTAATTACAGGAAAATATTACTTGACTCTTGAAGTGGTTTTGCAGATAAAATGCATTTCTGGTGCCTTGACAGGAAGTTTCTAATTATGTAACAATTCTGTCAGTTCTTTCTGTTTGCAATATTCATACATACCTATTTAATTCCAAAGGATTTCAAAGCATTTTGCAAATGATACACATATAACGCCACAGAAATGCAGCCACCTCAGAATAGGAGTTAGAGAGCCAGCCACAGCATGCTATACAAAAACTGTGGTGGTAATATTTTTGCCCAGAAGACAAGCAAACTCCTACTCTTACCAAAAGTACTATGTAGAGCAAATGGGATTTTAGTTTTTAAGGTCTTATCTGACAGACTCAGGTACAGAAAATTGCATGAAAAATCTATCTCTACAGTCGATCAACTACATTAAAAGAATATTAATGTTGCAAAGTCAAGCACTCATCGAATAAACCAGAGGTCCTTTGGAATAAAATAGTATTTCATGTAATAAGCATAATAATGTCCAGGCAACCTTAATTTTGGCATTTCCTAACTTTTGCATCTTGACTTTGGAACCTTAATGTTCTTTTAATATAGCTTTTTTTTGGATACAACTTCCTAATTTTAAAAAAAACGGGGAAAAATCTGTTACATGGAACAATATTGGCAATAATTGGGGTTCTCGAATATGTGGATCAGCCACTAGAGAGGAATGAGACACATGCTTTGTCAGTGCTGTGCTTTCACAATTATTTGCTGACAACAGAGGAATGTAGATGTTCAGGATCCCCGGGTTCAATTCTAAGTTGTGTGTTCAAGAGGGCACAGACCCTTATATCCCTGTGCTCCTAGCCTGTTCTTGTTCCCCTTTCTTTTATCCACCTCCTGGCTCCTGCCTCTCTCCCACTCTACTCTTGTTCAACTCCCTGATTCTGCCCTCTTCCCCCTGCACATCTTTGTACATTCCTCTATCCCCCGCCTCTGCAGCTGTCTACCCACCTACTCTTCTGGTGCTCCCCATCCTCTGGCTCTTGTATCCCACTGCTATCCTGAGTACCAATCCAGTGCCTTAACCACAAAAATATTTCTCACTGGACCGATACTTCTCATTTGTTTACATAAGCTACATAACAACCATCAGTTAACAACTCTGTCACTACTGACCTCATTGATATGAATCAGCAACCTACAAGTCACAAGTAAAATACATTTGGGACCTAATTTGGTTGACAGTAATTAATATTGCCTTTGTATTTTGTGTTTAATTTCTAATTATATCTATTTTACCCAGATACAAAAAGAGCTGTCCTCCGAGTAGACATTTGAAATCAAGCCGTCACACATATGGAGCTGTGACTTCCTTTTTACAATCACTGGTCACGCAAGCAGAACCTCGCTTTGCCCTTTTTGGACCAGGTTTAGAAGAATTGGATGAATCTTTGGTGCGAAGAATGATGACTTGCCCAGACATTTTGCCTGTAGCTGGCTTACCTCAAAGACAAATCCATGGTAATAGTCAGTTGTTTCTTTAAAAACATGTTCTACAAGAGAAAAGGTGCTTTTTATACCTCCCTTTAAAACGAATATTAGTTTTATAGACTATGTTATACAGGAGATCAGACTAGATGATTGCAAAGACCCCTTTTGGCCTTAGGTTCTATGAATCTATACTAAAACTGGATTTTTTTTCTCTCTGTGGCTGATTAGAGGAATAAAATACCATTGTGGAACAATAAGCATTTGGGGTGAAATCTTGGTACCTTGAAGTCCGTGGGAAAACTCACATTGAAATCAATTCGGGCGGGGGTGCGGGAGATGGGAGAGGAGGTGTGTGTCAAGATTTTACCCTGGTTTTGGTCCAGAACTTAAAGTCAAACACGCTGTTGATCATGGATAAGTCTTAAGCCCAGTTTTCTTTAGCTGACATTAATACTATGTCCTTTTCTTTTTTAAATTACTTTTGCTTGATTGCCTGCACGTTATACAAAAAAAGGAAAAGTGGATGATGGACCCCATTACCTGCTATAATATCCTACTTAAATCTAAGTTTATATAGGAGATTGGTAATAAAATGCCTTTATTAAAAAGAACAGTGACCTAGGAAAATATAGGAAGTAGTTAAATGATTAATCAACAGGATTTTACATAAAATATAGTTCTAAACATCTGCAGTTTCCCCTCACTCTAAACCAGAGTAAAAAAACTCAAAAATTATTTGGTTGGGAGCCACTGATATTTATTTATTCATAACTGATTTGGAATAATGAAGTTGTACTCACAGGTAGCATATGCAAATATGCATTTTGAGTGCTGTTTTCCTGCTGTTATATGTCACACTTGTTGCATCTTTTTTTAAATTAGGTGTAAGACATTTTGGATAGAACTTAATATGTAATTTAAGAACAGGAAGCGTAGTAGAACTTGATCCTGATTGGGGTGTCCAGGTGCTTCTGCAGTACAAATTTTAAATAACTTATTTATGTACTTGAAATAATTGCAAGTGCCATCCAATCTTTTATAGCAATACTTAATTAAATTATCAGCATCTCAGTGTGATCAATTTAGTGTGTGTCTAAAGTCACATTCTGATGTAATGAATATATTTTCTTGTAATATAGAGACACACTTGATTAAATGTATCCAATTTATGATCCTTATGGATTTTTCAGCCTTTGGTGCTAGTTGTCTTCAGCAACTGAATATTTTTGTATCCTAAATTCATTTTGTTCCTCTTGTAGGGATTGGATCAGGAGTCAGTTTTCAATTTAATAACCATCAAAATTTCAATATTCTGACATTGTATTCAACTACCAGGTAAGGCTTGTTCTCTGCAAAAATAAAGCTGAATGTTCTCAGTTATTTCGGCTTTTTCTCCTGGTCTCAACCACGGATGTAATTTGGATATCACAGCACTTGATTATTTCTGTAAATCAGGTGAATGGACATCTCCTGTAAATTACATCAGTTGCCACTGCCACTCACAAATTGTGTGGCAGAAGGTAGGCCTAGTTTTTTAAATCTGGCCCAAAGAATCTTTGATCAGCATGAGTATGTGTGTGTGTAATGCACAAAGAGCAGTGCCTTTCCTTTTTGTGTCTCTAATTTCATTTTTTAAATTTATAAGCATGAACCTACCCATTGGTGCATGTTAGTATGGATCTTGCAAAACTGGTTAACTATGCATGCAAATTATAAAAAGCTGTTTCAGGGATGAAACTGTTCTGTATGTTTTGGCCATTCCCCTCTCCCCTCTTTGTGGAGTCTCTCCCTTTTCCTATTCTGCTTCCAAATTAGTCTGGATAATTTTGTTAAATGTTTGGGGTGTTTTCATATTTTTCAGCGTGGAAAGGAAGAGAGCAAGAACAGAGCAAACTGTTACAGTCAATAAGATGTTTTACCAAGAAAACAGCATAGGAGGGAATCAACAGGCAGTACACTACAATGTAATTGCTCAGGTTAAAAAGGTGTGCGAAGTAGTTGATGGATTCATCTATGTTGCTAATGCGGAAGCTCATAAAAGTAAGGAATGTTTATTTTAACTATGTTGACTCATATTTTTTGGATGGTTGAGATGCTACTAGTACATGAGAATACATTTATACTTTGAAGGCCACATTCTGATTTTATTATTCACCTTCAGAAGTACAGAGGAAGATACTAATCAATATGAGTAAGAATTATGAGTCCAAATGAACTTAGTGTGGTTTCAGGACAGTTCTTACTAACGATTGACTACTGAATCTGCTATATAACTTGAGGAATTTAATTTTATAAGGACACTAATAAGCAGGCTATATGCAGTTTTGCTACAATATAAAAGCAAGGTGTGGTCAGTTATTCCTTTTGTGTAAATAATTGTTTGGTATGAATTCTTAATAATCTGAGCTAAAAATCAGAGCAGATGAGATGGGGATTTAAGAAATGTCAGTTGGAAAGATTTAGTTTTGTTAATGGCTTTCTTGTTTAAGGAGACTAAGTAAAGTCCTCTTATTCATGTCTGAATACTAGTGACATCATAGCAGAATTTTTTGGAAGCCTTTGTGATCCATCACTAACTTTGCGTACACAGCAGCTGACTTCCCCATGATCTGCCACACACCATCTGTCCTTCTGCTCACTGCTCATCATCTACTACGGTGGCCCATCACCATTCCTTCCATGATAACTTTCTCAAGGATATATCCACCTTTATGCCAAATGTGACCAAAGTATATAAGTTTGCACCTGTTGATTTCCAAGTGCAGAGTCCACTTCTCTCCAATAATATTTCTAACATAAGCATGCATTGTCTTCTCCGTCCAGGAGATATGCAAGAGTCTTTTCCAGCACCACATCTCTTCTTTTTTCTTCTTGTCAACTGTATTAGTTTTCCAGGATTCACATCTATAAGTTGCTATGGAAAAAATTAAGCTTTTGAGCAATCTAACCGTAATACATTTTGAGATACCTTGGTTTTTCCACAGTTTCATGAGGGAGGCCTTGGCTGAGCAAGCCATCCCTAGTTGTCTTCAGATTTCTTTGGAGCAGCCTCCTTGGTTGAATATGTATGATCCCACATAATTAAATTCATCTATTGGCTCTACAGCTTCACTGCTGATCATGGTGTTTGCTTGTATCCTGTTGTAATTAATCATGTCAACGTACGTGAATTTCATTTTTGCCTCATTCAGGAATAGTCCATATTCCTCACTAACTGTTTTTTCAGACTCCAACATTTATTGCATTGCATCGATTGGTTTCACCAAAGAGCATCATATCATCAGCATATCTGAGGTTGGTTAAGAAGTGTTCATCAGTGGAAGTCCCAGTTCCTTCCACCTTATCAAAATTTTCCAGGGCTTGTCTCATGATAAATTCTGCATATACATTGAAAAGACCTGGGGACAGAATACACTCATGTCTCGTATTCTTCCCAATGGAAAGCCACTCACTGTTGCCCACTGCTGTTCACATGATAGTTTTCATTTTATTCCAGAGTTCATTCAGGTTGTTTCTTCTCTTTAAGGAGACTGTCCATTATCAAATGGTTGGTAAAGTTTCTACAGTTTCTCCTAATATATGCACTGAAATATCTCATTAGTTTATCAGACGTCTGGCACTGCACTGAAACAGAGTTCTGCTATCATCTAAAGTTCTTTCCTTGCTTATTTTCATGTCATGATGGTATAACTCTCATTCTTTGACCTAGTCTTAAACAGTTGTGTGTTTTCTGATTTACCAGTCCATTAACGGGAAGTTGAATCAAACAGGTTACCTGTTGATTTTTAAAATTTGTTTCAGTTGGGAGTATTTAAACTAGAGCATGTATTTACATTTAGGATTGTTTCTAGCATCTCATTTTATTTACAGAAGATGTAAAACTATAATGAAGAAACATGTCCTGAATATCTTTTAATACTGAAAGTGTGTTTACTTTTTGTTTCTTCAGCCATGCTAGATTGTCTTCAAATCATTGCCTTTGAAAAGGAGGAAAAAGTCAAATCAGGAAGGGAGAGATGGAAGGAAGAGGGAGGTGGGGCAACTCACTGCCCTAACTGCCTCTGTGAAAGTTAGGAAAATGGCCTATTGTGACTTTGGTTATTATCGCTTGGAAGGTACTCCAATAACTACAATGATGTGTATCCTCCTAAGAACCAAGATAGAAGAAAATGTAATAAAGATGAGTTTGATTATATATAGCGGGGTTTGTATATAGTCTAATACTCATATTTCAAACTGTTTTCTAGAACACGACCGTCAAGATGAATTTGCTCATATTTTGGCAATGATAGATCCAACTCTTGGGCCTCCAAACAGGCCTGTACTGATTTTGTCCTGCACCTCTGAAGTTGGCATTAAAAGAATCCCTTGTGTTTACATGGCACATCAACTGCAATTAAATCTGCTAAGCCAACCATGGATGGTATCTTCACTTCTTAAAATATTTGTTTTCTTTTTACTCATCCTCTTTATATTGTCTCGTGAGTGAGCAGTAATGTTTGAAGTGGACTTTAATATAAATGTTAGTGGCACACTGTAGCTAAAGGAGAACTGCTAGGCAGAAAAGCTTAAATACAGATTTTAGGTAAAATATTTTCCTTTGCCTTCATAAGTATAATGTTGGAAAGCTTTGTGTATTTTTAAAACACACCACTGTTAACTAGAAGACTACATAATTTGAATTAAAATATACTAGAAATTATAGAATTCATAATCTATGTGAAATTCTAAAGTTTGAAACTTTGTTCCCCAAGAGTTATAAAAAGGAATTTCAAATAACCTGTGATTCCAACTGATACTGTGAAGGAAATAAGATGTCAGATAAACCAACTGATAAACAGCCGAGGGGAGGTTTAAGAGAGAACTCTATAGGAAATCAGTAATGTACAGCTTTTCTAATGGCTCTCTTTATTCATCCTCTGAACAGTACTGTTTCCTTTCCCCTAATTTACTCTAAGAAACATGTTCTGTTTAAGGGACCTGGAAGCCAGTGACAAAACAGGCAGATTTGACAATATTTTTAAGAACAAATATGGAATGTTAATCTAGTATCTGTACACTCAATATGTATATCCATATACCACATTAACATCTGCCATTATTGGTTTTACAGGTGCAAGATTCTGTAGCTGCTACTTTAAGTGGACTGTTAAATGGAATTGAGTGGATCCTGGGAGAGGTTGAATGTAAAAATGCACAATGATCAGACTTGCTTAGTCATACTGTATGGACTTTGTCATTTGCAAAGAGTATGAAGTGAACATTTTGCCCTGATGTTGTACTGACTGATAAGAGATTTAAAAGGCAGCCCTCCGTGATTACAAATATTTTAATAATCAACATTCTTCCAAATGTAGACTTGAATTATAAATGAAAGCAAGTTTGACTGGATACCAACATTTGACAAAGAAATGGGTTTGATTTTTTTTTTTAATTTGCGGTTTTTATAATACTTTTCATTCTCACCATATTCTATAACATAAAATATTCTGCAAACCTTGACCCCCAATTAGTTTAATGCCAGAATAACCCTATCACCTAGGTGTATGTCATACCAGACTTGGATTAGGATGGTTTGGCGAAGATGGAGTTCTGTCTTGTTCTCTCTTGGGACTGAGAGAGGCCAGACAGAAATCCATTTTCTCCAACCCATCCTAAATATGTCAGAGATAGAGGGCCACAATTGTTTTCATGGAACTAAGGGCTCTGGGAGAAAAGAGAAACTTGAGCCTGCAGCCCTGTGTGAGTAGCTCCGACAGCTGGCTGCAAGAGGAGCTACTATGGGATCAGAGTAGGAAGATAGGCAGTTTTCATGGAGCCAGTCGTCTCTGCTTTACCTCCACCTCCATCCATGGCACTTGGATACTACAGTGGTGAGGCTCATACAAGTACCTGTATAGAACAGTGTTATAATTCTGTATTCATAGGTGTAACAGCCCTCTCCCTCTGACATATTTTGGGTGAACGTTCTATCAATAGTATAAAATTAAGCTAGTGTCTCTTAGTTTTACTATTAAGATCTCTGTGAGAAATGAGGGCACTTAACATTTGGGAGGCCTGGGTCCTCAAACAGAACTGTCCAGAGTGAGGTCTATGAAGAGAAAATACAAACACGTTTAGATGCCAGAGCATGCACAGCAAGTGTTCCGGAATAACTTCATCATTCCTCCTATCAAAATACAGAGGACTTTCCAAGTGGCCCTTACTCCCATTGTCACTGAATGGAAGGTTGAATTGGTCTCACTCCTGCAAAATATCTATTTCAAAACATTCCATTTGCAAAGTTCCTTTTTTTAAAAACTTTCCAGTGATTGATATTTAGGCCAGGGGTAGAAATAAAGGAAATTCAAAAACATTTCCTGTTTCTATAGCCTCAGGTAGCCAAGGTGTCCTAACTGTTGTTGTATCAGTGCTCATAAGGGACAATTTGGAGTTCTAAGATTAACCCTGGGAGCACCAATATGCCTATTCTAGCTTTTATTTTTTAATAGTGTGTATGTGTATATAGTTCTCTTGTAAGATACTCTATAGAACAGAAGAGATAAAACACATGTATAATGCAATCAATATTTTGGATACATATACATAAATACCGTAAATACATATGGATCTCAATACTTTGTAATATGGCTTCACGTGAACTGCTGGTTGTAAAAAAATAATAATAATAATTAAAAAAGGCTACTATAGTCTAATAGCCACTCTGCTCTGTAGAGAGAGACTGCAACTGTCTCTGGTGCCACTGCAGCTCCTACCGTTTCATACGTTGGGAAGGAGGATTCATTTATGCAGTGATCGCTATTGTAATAGCACTCTCTTTTCTCCCTTCAAAAATGTGTAATAAATTGTTTTTAAAGATGGCAGATCTTTCTTATTTGTGTGGGCACCATAAACATCTATGCTGTCCAGTAACAGTTAACAAAAAATACCTCTTCCATGGTGTAATTGGTGCAGAAATATGGGCATAGACCAAAACAATGATGTTATTTTCAAGAGTATGGGAAGGTAACAAGTTTCAGTTAGAAAAAGGAGAAAATAGATACAGGGAAATTTTTTTTCTTTTACTTTTTTCAGAAGGTAACATGAACAATGGGGAGAGTTAAAGAGAATTTGAAAAAAAAAAGTTCTTCATATTGTCTTGTATAACATTTTTATTTAAGGGATGTGTAATAGTAACAGCTGCTTTGCATAATCAACTCAGTTACCATACTCAAGTGTTTAATACATAGAAACTGTTAGTGATATACTTGGGCTCCAATGACTGTTGGTATTTACAAACATCGCAAACTAAATGGCAATGTTTCGAAAACCAGACTTTCCTTCTGGTGAGAAGGAATAGAAGAACATTTATTTCAAGGCACAATAATACTGTTTTAATTAATTAGGCCACATGTTAGCAAATCCTGCATTAAACCAAAATAACTGTGATTTTTCCTACTATATCTCTTTTCTAACATTTCCTTTTGGCTCTGATCTTGGTTTCTACATGTTACTTTCAAAGGTGTGATTTAATATGAATATTTGTTAATGATTTTTTTAAAGAAAAGAAAGTAGTGAAGGTACATTGGGGAATACCCTTTTCTGTGAGCTTAGAGAACACAGAGCAGCTGCAATATGCACAATGTATCAAAACAATGGTAAACCACATTAGAAAAAAGCATGGAGGAAGATTAGACAGTCTCAAGTTGCAATGGGGGAGGTTTAGGTTGGATTTTAGGAAACACTATTTCATGAGGAGGGTGGTGAAGCACTGGAATGGGTTCCCTAGGGAGGTGGCGGAATCGCCTTCTTTTGAGGTTTTTAAGGTCAGGCTTGACCAAGCCCTGGCTGGGATGATTTAGTTGGGGATTGGTCCTGCTTTGAGCAGGGGGTTGGACTAGATGACCTCCTGAGGTCCCGTCCAACCCTAATCTTCAATGATTCTATGATTAGAGCTAGAAGTCACCTCGCTTAGTACTTCTTACTTTTGTTTCAAATACTGTTGGTTCCCAAAGTTTTAGAGTGAGCAATGTACCCCCTTCATAGCTTCACATGTGCTCATTTAATTATGAGTGCTTTAGTAAGTGCAAGGCAGGTATTATGGGATTGGTCATAAATGCAGTTGCTCCACTGAGTTCTGCGGTTTTAAAGCCATCTTTTGATGTATGTACTACACAAGCAGGGGCCTGCTTAAATCCCACATCTGGAAAATGGAAGCACTCTGCTGTTAAATTACCAGCTATTGCATGGAAATGGGATTTCGATACATTTATTGGATTACATTTTATAGTTTATCTAAGGCAGGACAGAGCTCCAAGAGTGAAATCCTGGCCCTATTGAACTGGATTGCAAAACTCTCACTGAGCACAAACAGGGAGAGGATTCCACCCCAGCTGTTCTAAAGGTGGAGCTGTCACTGATAAATACATGAATGATCATTAGTACTTGTGGGACAGTGTCCGGGGCCAGAGGTTCTGAGGCTTCGCCCTTTACCCAAAATCTACCCAAAGTATTTTCCACTGTTCTAGCCCCTAAAATGCTGTGAAATATAATATGCAGTGTTGTTGTAGCCATGTTGGTCCCAGGATGTTAGAGAGAAAAGTTGGGTAACAGCTTCTGTTGGTGAGAGAGACAACCTTTCGAACTTGCACAGAGCTCTCTTCAGGATTTGTGTAAGCTCAAAAGCTTGTCTCTCTCACCAACAGAAGTTGGTCCAATAAAAGATATTACCTCACCCACCCTGTGAAATATAATGCAAGTTTATTGTGCCATACATGGCCAAAGTCAGCATTTATATTCACTATCCACAAGTTCACATTAAAAAAATAATTCAAACATTCTTTTTCACATTCTCATGAATTGCATCTTCTGCATAACTATTGAATATGTGCTAAATATTCAATAAACCTAATTGCTGTGGCTCCACAACCAGAATGGCCACAAACTTCTTTTTTAATGAAAGCTTGATTCTGTAGACAAAGTTTGTATACCTCATCTCACCACTCTCCAAAAGATGTTTTGGGGATTCACTTCCAAATCTCTATCCCAGCACTGAGAATTCCTCTAGTAGAACAAGCAACGAACAATCTCAAGAGTGTAGGGGGTGCTGTGGTGTTTTGAGCTGGAAAACCAGTTCCTGACATTTAAGTACAACCATGTTGCTTTGTTACGCTACATAAAGTGGTTTCTCCTCAAATGACAGTTTCTGGTTTAGGAAGCAGACCGAAGGGTCTTGCTTCCAAATTTGCCAATTGTAGACACATTTCAGCGTGAGTGCAGCTCTGCCAGTGTTCGTAATAACGAGTGCTGTAGACAGAGAAGAGGTGATTTTATCACGGTCATCTAAGCCCATGGATTTAGTCAGCATGGTGGTAAAAAAATCTGGTCCCTAGCCACACTAGCCCATCCAGTGTCACCATCTTTGGTGGAACATTTTTCCAATATAGATGTGCCCAACTATCATTTTCTTCGTTAAGCACATGGATCAGTCGGTGGCTGTTTATAACTGCCTGGTTTTCTTAAGTATTTAAGGGCGGGTCAGCAGCCTAATGGCATCAGGTTCTACAAACAGTGGGAAAGTTTTAGAGGGTTTTTTTTGGGACGGGGCGGGGGGGAATGTGAAAGGTTGGAATTAAGACGAGTCAATTTAAATGAACATTTTTGACGTACTCCTTTTGATTTTCCTATTTTTACAAAGAATTAGAAAACTTGCAAAGAAGTATAAGTTTTTCTGTCTGGAAAAAAAAATATGTGTGTTTCTGGAAGACAAGGGGGAATTCAAGGTAAGAGCCTATTTTTTCTTCTTTTTATACGGTTTCATCAGTAGTGAACACAGGAATACTGAACTGCACATGGGACTCCTAAATGACATCTAAGTGTAACTTTTCTCCTTCCCCATGAATAGTCTGACTGAGGATTAAAAAACTCCTCTGTATAGATAACTGATAATCAGACACACTTAACAGTTGAAGGCATAAATGTGGCATGGGTCGGGAATGAGTCAGAGTCATTCATATGATAGCTCTTTATCTTGGTGAGGTGAGCTGACCTCCGTCCAATTCCTGCTGGAGATGTGTGCATGTTACAAAATCCACCACCGCAGTTGGCCCCCTTCTTGGTAGTCTCAGCAGGAGTGTGAAGGAATCAAATGCTATGGAAAATGAACTACCCCATGATCCCTCCAGCTGGACTCCAGCATCAGCAATGAGGAACATCAGTAGATCAGTGTAGGGAAGCCCAGATTGTGCCTTTTCTATGGGCAAAGAAACATTTTACTTTGACTGATGTCACGCTCACATCTTTCACTAGTTCGGAATTCATTTGTGTAGTGTTGCTATTATGAATCAAGCACTGAGTATGTTCTCAGCACTGTACAGGACTTAGAGATGTGGCCAGAGCCCTTACCTTGTAGTCTAAATACAGAGCAGTAAAACGGTGTTACATGGTTGTTTACTTTGAACACTTGCTTTAAGTGGAAGGAAGGATGAGAAAAAAACAAAGGGGAGGGGCAGGTGGCAAGGAAGGGACAGAAAGCTTGGACAGCAGATCTCAGTGCTGTGTTTAGTGGAGAAAATTATGATTGGGCAATGTTCTTGCAAACGTATGTGAAGACAAGGTAACAGTTCAAAGCTCTGCGCATGAGGGCCCTGAAAGTTTATAAAATCGCTACAGGGAAAGGTTAGAGGGAAGATGTTGACCTAGGAGGAATGGATAACTCAGTTGATATTAGTAGGAAATTGTCTTTCATCTTTAGGTTTAACTTCAGGTCAGATCTCATCCCTGTCAAGGCAACACACTCATCCAGCAACACTCCATAATTCAATACAAGTGGGAGTCATGAGGAGTTTTGACAGACTTCTGTGGAAACAGGAGCTGGCCCTTAGGAGTAAATGACCTTTCATGGCTATCATGTATCAGAGTTATGTCCGCTGGTGTGACAGAGCACAGAAGAGTCCACATTGTTGCTGCCAGGTTTGTATTTTTATTTTGTAAGCACACATAGAGCCAATTCCTACTTCTTTTACACATTAGAGTAGTGCCTATCAGTATGGACTGAGTTAAATCAAAGTGATATTAATCATGATTTAAATCAGCAAGCAGGTATCCTGGATTTATATAATCAATTTTAATCTTATTTTGCATTTGCACTTTAATTATTTTCCTAAAGAAAGCTTCATTCTCATTGAATGGTACAACCATTAAAACATGGTATCTTAGGGCTTGTCTACATTACAGGAGGGCAAGGGGGTGGGGATGGCGGGGATCGATCTAAGTTATGCAACTTCAGCTACGTGAATAACGTAGCTGAAGTTGACGTACTTAGATCTACTTATCACAATGTCTTCACTGCGGTGTGTCAATGGAAGATGCTCTCTCGTCGATTCCCCTTGCACTTCTCTTTGAGGTGAAATACCGGAGTTGATGCTAGAGCAATTGGTGGTCGATTTATCACGTCTATACTAGACACGATAAATGAACCCCTGCTGGATCAATCACTGCCCATCGATACAGCCGGTAGTGTAGACAAGCCCAGAGAAATGCAGGGCAGGAAGGGACTTTGAGAAGTCATCAAGTCCAGCCCCCTGCACTGTGGCCAGACTAAGTAAACCTAGACCATCCCTGACAGGTGTTTGTCCCACTTATTTTTTAAAGCTTCCAATGATGGGAACTCCACAATCTCCCTTGGAAATCTATTCCAGTTCTTAACTATTCTTATACTTAGAAAGGTTTTCCTAATATCTAGTCTAAATCTCTTGCTGCAAATTAAGTCCTTTACAGCTTGTCCTACCTTCAGTGGGCATAGAGAACAATTGATCCCCATTGTCTTTATAATGGCCCTTAACATATTGGAAGGCTGTTATCAGGTCCGCCCTCCCCTCCATCTTCTTTTCTCAAATCTAAACATGCCCAGGTTTTTTTTAACCTTTCCTCACAGATCAGGTTTTTGGAACCTTTTATCATTTTTGTTGTTGTTCTCTGGACACTTTCCAATTTGTCCACATCTTTCCTAAATTGTAGCGCCCAGAATGTGACACAGTACGCTAGCTGGGGCCTCACCAGTGCCGAATAGAGTGGGGCAATTACCTCCTGGGTCTTACATACAACACTCCTGTTAATACACCCCAGAATCATATATGTCTTTTTTGCAGCTGCGTCACATTGACAACTCACATTCAGTTTGTGTTCCACTATAATCCCAGCTCCTTTTCAGCAGTACTACCATCTAGACAGTTATTCCCCATTTTGTAGTTGTGCATTTGATTTTTCCTTCCTAAATGAAATACTTGGCACTTGTCTTTATTGAATTTAATTTTGCTGAATTCAGACCAATTCTCCAATTTTTCAAGGCCATTTTGAATTTTAAACCTGTGCTCCAAAGTGCTTGCAATCCCTCCCATCTTGGTGTCATTTGCACATTTTATAAACATCTCTACTTTATTATCCAAGTCATTAAATAGTACCAGGACTGACCCTCCTGGGATCCCACTAGATACACCCTCCCAATTTGACAGCAAACCATTAATAACTACTCTGTGAGTACAGTCTTTCAACCAGTTGTGCACCCACCTTATAATAATTTAATCTAGACCATGTTTCCCTAGTTTGCTTATGAGAATGTCATGCAGAACTGTGTCAAAAGCCTTACTAGAGTCCAGGTATATCACATCTACTGTCCCCCACCCTTCCATCCACTATGTCAGTAATCCTATCAAAGTAGGAAAATGGTTTGGCATGATTTCTTCTTAACAAATCCACACTGACTATTCCTTATAACCCTATTATCCTCCAGGTATTTACAGATTGTTTAATAATTTGCTCTAGTATCTTTCCAGGTATTGAAGTTAGCCTAACGGTCTATAATTCCCCAGGTCCTCCTCGCTCCCCTTTTTAAAGATAGGTACTGTGTTTGCCCTTCTCTACTCTTCTGGGACTTCTCCTCTCTGCCTTCAGTTGATTTGCTACAAAATATAGCCATTACGCTAAATTTGGTACTTCTTTTTGCTAATGAGGGGATATATTATCTCTATTCACATTTATTTAAGCAGTTATATAGTTCAATATACATTTATTCAGATTCTTATTTGTTACTATTTTAATGATTAGAAAATGAGTGGATGTTTTCAGAGAACTGTCCACCTTGGTTCCCATTGCCGTAAGTTAGAATAAGGCCAGCAGGATTGAGCCTCTCAGCACAGAGGATTCCAAAGCTCTTTATAAATCATACAGAGGAACTGCTTCTCCCACTGTTGAATTACACCCTCTGGAGTGAAATATGGTTACAAAATAGTTGAGCAGCAAGTGAAAAAGAATACCTCATTCCATTTAAAGAAAATAAAGATAAAAAAAGCTTCAGGATAAAGAAGAAATTGGTATAAGAGTGATTATATAATTCATCACATGTCTCTTCACTGGAACTGCCTGTGGCTGTTGTACAGAAAGAGTTAGAACTGAAATATGAAGCCTGGAACACGGCACATCTCAATTCAAAGGAATTGTGACTTTCCCATCCAGCCACTGGATGTCACCATTGTTACATGAGACAAGGTGGGTGCAGTAATACGTTTTATTGGACTAGCTGCTCTTAGCAAGGGACAAGCTTTTGAGTTTACAGAGAACTCTTCTTCAGGACTGGGAAATGTACTCAGAATGTCACAGCTAAGTACAAGGTGGAACAGACTGTTTAGCATAATTAGTTAACACATATTGCAAGGCATCATTTGAAGTGTAGTTCCCCGTTAACAACCCTCCAATCATAGGGGAGAAAGGAAGGGAGTGGGAAGGAAAGGCAGCTGGGGGTGGATGTTGTTAGTTATAGATCATTGTAATAAACCATAAATCCAGTGTCTATTCCGTCCATGATTTTTAGTGTCTAGCAAAGTTATAACACGCAAGTGACACATAGTAAGTGTTTAGATTAATGAACCTTTAGACAATTGGGCAAGTTTTATTTTAAGAAATCAGTTAGACTGTTGGTTTCTCAGATACTATAGCAAATAGATGCTATGCTATAGAAGACCTAAAGAGAAAATGAATTTCTGTGAATCAGACATTATCTTCTTTGTGGGCATCAGTGACCAGGCAGAGCGGCCCCACACTGGTATCGCAGGGATTAACCCTTCCTTCCTAGCAGAGGAAGCCCTGCCCTGGAAGCTCTGCTGGGCATGCTCCAACTGGAGAGCAGGTATAAAAGCCTGCAGAACTGCTCAGTCTGGGCGGACCGCCGGAGGAGAAGGAGGCATGCCGCCAGCTCCCAAGGAGGGACAGCCTGTGCACCAGGATCCAGAGGCCAGCCAGGCCGGGATGCACCCTGATGCCCAGACGGAGTACGTCACTGGAAGGGAACAGACCGGAGGACCCCCTGAAGTGGAGAACCTGGCCTTTATGGTAGGAAGTGACCCAGGGGAACTTTAGAGGCAAATGGCATTAGAGCCGCACAGACACTTGGCATGTTGCGGGCAGATCCACGCCAAGCTGGTGGCAAGGGGAACTTGCCACTACCAGGGCCCTGGGTCGGGACCTGGTGGAGAGGGTGGGCCTGGATCCTCCTACTCCCCCCCCACACTGTCCTATGGACTCTGGCCGCTAGGCCATGCTATCCTGTCTGAGAGGGGGGTTATATGGATACTAGCCATTGGGCACACTGCCCTGATACATGGGGCGAATTACATGGACTACAGCCACTAGGCCGCATTACCCCGCTTGCAAGGAGGATTGTACGGACTCTGGCCATTAGGCCGCACTGCTCCAACTCAGGGAGTGATTTATGTGGACCCTGGCCATTGGGCCACACTGCCCTGACACTTGGGGTGAGTTATCTGGACTACAGCCGCTAGGCTGCACTACCCCAACCAAGGGGTGATTGTGTGGAAGGAGGCCATTAGGCCGCAACCAGCCACCTACAGAGAGATGGGTGTGTGAACTTGGGAGTGGCGAGGTTCCGACACCCCATCCCACCCCTGTCACAAAGGGGCAGTGAGGTGCCAGGCCCACCACAGCATCTTTCTACTGCTTCTGCCCATTTGATGGGTCTTGTTCTCCTTCCTTTCACTCT
The DNA here is from genome assembly GCF_965140295.1 of Lepidochelys olivacea. Taxonomy (NCBI): domain Eukaryota; kingdom Metazoa; phylum Chordata; order Testudines; family Cheloniidae; genus Lepidochelys; species Lepidochelys olivacea. The sequence continues at coordinate 29,945,997 of NC_140415.1, forward strand.
AGTAGGCATCTGCATGGACTTGCAATGATGAGGCAGAGACGCTTGTGCTGGAGGATAAGTCTGGAGTCAGTGTCTAGGGTAAAGTGCCTAATGAGGAGCAGGACCCAAAATAAGCATGTCCTGCATTATTACCAAGGCTACTGTTTGCTCCTCAGGTTTCAGAGTGGTAACTGTGTTAGTCTGTATCAGCAAAAAGAATGAGAAGTACTTGTGGCCATCTTAGAGACTAACAAATTTATTTGAGCATAAGTTTTCATGGGCTAAAACTCACTTCATAGAATCATAGAATATCAGGGTTGGAAGGGACCTCAGGAGGTCATCTAGTCCAACCCCCTGCTCAAAGCAGGACCAATCCCCAATTTTTGCCCCAGATCCCTAAATGGCCCCCTCAAGGATTGAGCTCACAACCCTGGGTTTAGCAGGCCAATGCTCAAACCACTGAGCTACACCTCCCCCAAAGGGATAATGCATGTAGTGGAAAATACAGTAGGAAGATATATATATACACACAGAGAACATGAAAAAATGGGTGTTGCCATACACACTATAATGAGAGTGGTCAATTAAGGTGTCAAGGTTCCTCCCCCACTCTGAACTCTAGGGTACAGATGTGGGGACCTGCATGAAAAACCTCCTAAGCTTATCTTTACCAGCTTAGGTCAAAACTTCCCCAAGGTACAAAATATTCCACCCGTTGTCCTTGGACTGGCCGCTACCACCACCAAACTAATACTGGTTACTGGGGAAGAGCTGTTTGGACGCGTCTTTCCCCCCAAATTACTTCCCAAAACCTTGCACCCCACTTCCTGGACAAGGTTTGGTAAAAAGCCTCACCAATTTGCCTAGGTGACTACAGACCCAGACCCTTGGATCTTAAGAACAATGAACAATCTTCCCAACACTTGCACCCCCCCTTTCCTGGGAAATGTTGGATAAAAAGCCTCACCAATTTGCATAGGTGACCACAGACCCAAACCCTTGGATCTGAGAACAATGAAAAAGCATTCAGTTTTCTTACAAGAAGACTTTTAATAAAAATAGAAGTAAATAGAAATAAAGAAATCCCCCCTGTAAAATCAGGATGGTAGATATCTTACAGGGTAATTAGATTCAAAAACATAGAGAACCCCTCTAGGCAAAACCTTAAGTTACAAAAAAGATACACAGATAGAAATAGTTATTCTATTCAGCACAGTTCTTTTCTCAGCCATTTAAAGAAATCATAATCTAACACGTACCTAGCTAGATTACTTACTAAAAGTTCTAAGACTCCATTCCTGGTCTATCCCCGGCAGAAAACCAGCATATAGACAGACACACAGACCCTTTGTTTCTCTCCCTCCTCCCAGCTTTTGAAAGTATCTGGTCTCCTCATTGGTCATTTTGGTCAGGTGCCAGCGAGGTTACCTTTAGCTTCTTAACCCTTTACAGGTGAGAGGAGCTTTCCCCTGGCCAGGAGGGATTTCAAAGGGGTTTACCCTTCCCTTTATATTTATGACATAAGGTGAGCTATTATCAGCAGGAGAAGAAAACCTTTTGTAGTGATAATCAGGATGGCCCATTTCCAACAGTTGACTAGAAGATGAGAGTAACAGTAGGGGGAAGAAATAAGCATGGGGGAATAGTTTTACTTTGTGTAATGACCCATCGACTCCCAGTCTTTATTCAAGCCTAATTTAATGGTGTCCAGTTTGCAAATTAATTCCAGTTCAGCAGTCTCTCGTGGGAGTCTGTTTCTGAAGTTTTTTGTTGTAATATTGTGACTTTCAGATCTGTAATCAAGTGACCAAAGAGATTCAAGTGTTCTCTGACTGAATGTTATAATTCTTGACGTCTGATTTGTGTCCATTTATTCTTTTACATAGAGACTGCCCAGTTTGGCCAATGTACATGGCAGAGGGACATTGCTGGCACATGATGGCATATATCACATTGGTAGATGTGCAGGTGAATGAGCCTCTGATAGTGTAGCTGATATGATTAGGTCCTATGATGGCGTCCAGCTTTCATCCAGACCATACCACATGATCCATTGTCTACAGCCAAGCTCTAAGATACAACCGCATTTGCTCCAACCCCTCAAACAGAGACAGACACCTACAAGATCTCTTTCAAGCATTCTTAAAACTACAATACCCACCTGCGGAAGTGAAGAAACAGATTGACAGAGCCAGAAGAGTACCCAGAAGTCACCTACTACAGGACAGGCCCAACAAAGAAAGTAACACAATGCCACTAGCCATCACCTTCAGCCCCCAACCAAAACCTCTCCCGCACATCATCAAAGATCTACAAGCTATCCTGAAGGACGATCCCTCACTCTTACAGATCTTGGGAGACAGGCCAGTCCTTGCTTACAGACAGCCCCCCAGACCTGAAGCAAATACTCACCAGCAACCACACACCACACAACAAAAACACTAACCCAGAAACCTATCATAGAATATCAGGGTTGGAAGGGACCTCAGGAGGTCATCTAGTCCAACCCCCTGCTCAAAGCAGGACCTATCCTTGCAACAAAGCCCGTTGCCAACTGTGTCCACATATCTATTCAGGAGACACCATCATAGGGCCTAATCAGCCACACTATCAGAGGCTCGTTCACCTGCACATCTACCAATGTGATATATGCCATCATGTGCCAGCAATGCCGCTCTGCCATGTACATTGGCCAAACCGGACAGTCTCTACGTAAAAGAATAAATAGACACAAATCAGACATCAAGAATTATAACATTCAAAAACCAGTCGGAGAACATTTCAATCTCTTTGGTCACTTGATTAAAGACCTAAAAGTTGCAATTCTTCAACAAAAAAACTTCAAAAACAGACTGCAAGGAGAGACTGCTGAATTGGAATTAATTTGCAAACTGGATACAATTAACTTAGACTTGAATAAAGACTGGGAGTGGATGGGTCATTACACAAAGTAAAACTATTTCCCCATGTTTATTCTCCCCCCCTCCCCGCACTGTTACTCTCACCTTCTTGTCAACTGTTGGAAATGGGCCTTCCTGATTATCCCTACGAAAGGTTTTTTTCTCCTGCTGATAATAGCTCACCTTAATTGATCACTCTTATTATAGTGTGTATAGCAACACCCATTTTTTCATGTTATCTGTGTGTATATATATCTATATATCTATCGATCTTCCTACTGTATTTTCCACTGCATGCATCTGATGAAGTGGGTTTTAGCCCACAAAAGCTTATGCTCAAATAAATTTGTTAGTCTCTAAGGTGCCACAAGTACTCCTCGTTCTTTTTGTTTGGTCCTCAGTGTCACTTTGATTTAGTCAGCACTAGTGGTTCTGAATAAGGAACTTGCCTCCAGGATAAGAATGAGGAGATTCCAGCCTCAGGCCTGTGATGTAAGGCAGTGCTGAAGCTGTAGCAGCAAGATACATCTTGGATCCTGTGTTGTATCAGATGATCTTGGCCCAACGGCTGGTCTGAGTACCCTCAATGGGCCTGTAGGTATATCAGACTGTAGGCATTGAGAAGCCAGAGGCGTCTGGAGCCTAAGAGTCTCTCTCTTCTCGTGCGTGGAGTGAAAGCACAGCGAACTGTCAGCTGAGCAGATCTCACCGAGACAGGCACTAGATGTGGTGTCAGTCTCCAGTATGATTGCTGGGCTGCCTGTAGGCACATCTCTTGAAGCCCTTACAAGGTTTGCAGGCTGATATGAACTGAGAGTCCAAAGGCTCCTGGGCATGCTATGTGTGCTATATTACTCTACACAAAATAATTACAAGAAAATAGTAATAATAGGCTAGACAGAGGGAAGATTGAGCTGTGACGTGTTAGACCCCCCATCTGGGGTGTCACTTGATGTACTGGGGTTTCACTGAGCCTGCCTGCTTCACTAGCCTGGGCTCCCTCTCCCTGTTTTGCTGAATTAGACTCTCCGGCCTCTGGCAGCACACACACACAGGTAGGGACACACAAGCTGTAGAATCACACAGAGTTTGCAAACAGCTCTCTAGGAGAAGACTCAGCTAGGAAATCACCCAGCACTGAAGTGCAGCTTCCCTCTGGAAAGTACAACCAAAATAATATTGTCTTTCACTGCCGAGAAATCTATACAACATAAGTTCATAAATTCATCCCTTCCCTCAATGTGGAGGAAGATATGCACAACTTCTTGCCCCCCCCAAGTTAGAAATTGCACAAACTGGGTTTAATAATCAACAAAACAAGTTTATTAGCTATAAAAGGCAGATTTTAAGCGATTATAAGGAATAGCAAACAGAACAAAGCAGATTACCAAGCAAATAAAGCAAAACATGCATACTAAGCTTAAGGTCTTAGAGACTGGTTTCAAGAAATAATTTCTCACCGTAAATGTTGTTTTAAGAAAGTTGCAGAGTTTCTGTAGCTTAGAGTTCCAGTTATTTCTCTTTACAGACTAGACTCCTGTCTTAGTCTGGAGTCAGCCCTTGCCTTTTCCACCACTCAGTTCCTTTGTCTCTTCAGGCACTTTCATCAGTCTTTCTTCTTGGGCAGGAAGGCAATGGAGAGGAGTCCTGTTTGCCTTACTCCCCAGCCTTAAATAAGATTTACATAAGACAGGAATCTTTTGTTTCCCAGTCTTGACCTCCCACTCCTTTTAGTGGAAAATTACTAGAAGTCCAAGATGGTGTTTAGTATCAGGTGACAGTAGTGTTACAGGTCAGTATCACCTGACCTAGTAGGGTTACAGCTACATCCCAGGATGCCTCTCAGGAAGGAGAGAGATTAGTATCTTCAAAGTCTTACTGATTCTTCCTAATGGCCCATCAAGGCTGATGGCCTGTTGTCTGGTGGGTGTCTCCCAAATACACACACAGTTGTAATTGTTATCTAACTCTAGATATAGAAATGGTACATTCATACAAATTGCATAATCACATTCAATAAATCATAACCTTTCCAACAATACCTTACAAGACCCATCTTGCATATAATATATCTGTTATGCCGTATCCATATCATAAGCAGATTTCCCTAAAGAATATGGGGTATAACGACACACTAGCCTGTGGTCATTTAGGCAAATTTTGTTTGTTCCCTGAATCAGCAGTGAAGGAACAGAGGCAGTTGGGGAAAGAGGGCTGCACTCCTTTATGCATAGTAGAGAGATGATGTTACCCTTGTGTGACCTCTCTCATGCACACCTCAAAAGACTGGCTTTTTAAGGCAGTTCCACAGCTCAAGGCCAGGGGCACTACCTCCCACAAGTGAATGCACGAAGGCAACTCTCAAACAACAAAAGTTGCTGGTTCTTTTCTATTTTTGAGCCAAAGAGAACTTGTTGTTTTATGAAAAATTCTTATACCAGGTTCCTAAGCTGCTGAATATGTGTCCAGCAGCTGCTCAAAAGTCTTCTATGAGACTTAGCTTATTCACTGCTAAGCAATTGCTATTTGTGAAATTCAGTGGCTTCAGTTCAGTGACTCCTTTGTTATGTTCTGTAGCTAGTTAACAGATACATCCTTGCCTTTGGTTTGAGTGTAAAACACAGTTTAAATTCTATATGCATATGTACTATAGATTACATGAATACATCCAAACACACTGAAATCGGCATACTTAGTTGAGTAGAATGTTGATTGAACTAAAAAAAAGTGAATTGTTAGCAAAGCTAAGAAATGCAAATGACAAATACAGAAGTTTTGAGAAACCAAATAAGGAAAATTCCTTTAAAGTGTTTTTCAATATTAGAGAGCTCTGAAAGTCAGACTATGGAAAGAAAATTACTAACTCATGTACGCTCTTTGTGTCTATCTTCCTTTCTCTTCTTGCTTCCAAATAAGACAATAGGATGTTAATCATGGAGATGCTGTTCTGACTCCATAATTATAATTAAGGTTGAGTTGAATTTTGCATTAAAATAAATAAGTAACAAAATACTTTCATCAGCTTTACTCCTGTTGTTGAAAATCCCTGCTCGTGAGGGAATATCAACAGCCCAGTTGAAAAGAAGGTTCCCTAAAATTTCTGCAGACTCCTCCAGAAAGACAAAGATTGCTATATAGCACTGTGGTGGTGCGTTCAAACCATGGAGTGGAAAGTAAGGGTTTACAGAGTCCCTTTGGGCTCTAGCCTTCATACCTGCAAAGCATGTATGTGTTGGAAGAGGAGCTTACAGAGCAGAGCAGTTCAGCACCAGGCAGCTGGGGGAGGTAAACAGACCTATTCCTCAGAGGGAGCACTAGGAGAAGCCCAGCTGCCTGGGGCCCCTGACTATTGAGAATCTATCTGACTTGCTGAGGGAAAGAGGTTTCTGGACAACTGCAAGGTCTGCGATTTAGCCTTTGATTTATTTTGTTGATATGTTTTTGCTTTGCCCTTTTGAGTAAAGAGACTGGTAGGAAGCAATCCAGGGGAGAAGCAGTGCTGCACCTTTTGGGGGTGCAAAAACTCTGCCCCCGCACAGGATCCTGCTCAAGGTGAAAAGCCTCCCCTGGAAACAGTGGAATCTGGATGAGGAAGACCCTACAACCTGGAGGGTCACAAACCAGGGACGTTGGCCTGGAACTCCTTGCCTTACAGTGAGGCTATCTTTTGTTGGACTCTCTGTGTCCCCCAAAAGGGGTAGATACAACTCATGGCCTGACCAAAGACCCGGATCACAGAAGGGGCAGACCACTGCAGGGGCAGAGTATCTGTTAACAAGGGGAACCAGTAAGAAGGTTCTACACCCTCCCCTGACCACTAGGAAGCACCTGTAGTGAGTGATTCCCTTCACAGACTCTTACAGTTTAAATCACATTTCATCAATTATAAGCAAGACAATGTAAAATCTGTACATGATTACCCTATTTGGTTCCTTTGGTGGATCTCCTCCTCACCCCCAGATATTGTAGAATAGCTTCTTTAAATTTACAGATTGCCAATAATTTCAAAGTGAGTTTAAAATAGAAATAAATAAAAATAAGTATCTGCAGTAAGATTTTCAAGGGTGGTTTTGCATGCTCCAATTTTTCAGTGTCCAGTTTGAGACATAATGGGGAACAGACTTTCAGAAAGTGCTGAGGACCCACTCTGAATATCAGGGCCCTTTTAAGGTGTCTCAAATTCGGCATCCAACCCTCCCTCCCCCGCAGTTTATTTTCAAAACTTGGGCAACATACTTAAATTAATATTAACATTCTCACAATGCCTGTCTGTGGATATTAGGGATTTATACTGCCACCAATCACTGTGGTATCTGATTGCCATCCATAGAAAATAAATAGCAATAGCAAAGTTTGTAGTGAACCCGTTGGTGTCTCAGGCTCTCCTCCTTTTCTGGGAAAAGTCTCTGTTTGGCGTGTGTGTGTCAATAATGTGTATATTCATAAGGTTAAAATATATTTGGTAGGTTGATCTGTTTATGTAACAAGTTTTTATTCATTTTTTTTTTTTTGGATAGGGGTGCTTACGTAGATGGATGTCATTCCTTTGTGAGTGCCTTTCTTGTTGTATTGCCTCCCGGAGGTGTGGTTCAAGTCTCTTCCAACTCGGGGTTACACCCTGGGGAAAAGACCTTTTTCAAAGAGGAAGCTTTACAGCATTTTCTAGAGATAGTCAGGTCCCATCTTTGTCTAATCTCCTCTGGAAGTTTGTTCCATAGCCAGAGCCCTTCCACCAAGAATGGATACCTTCCATCTGACACCTTCCTCTGTGAAATTGTCTGAGCATACGTCCCTGGAAGATACAACAATATTGTACCACAAAAGCATTAATACACTGAATATTGTAAGTGAGCTATGAGCTAAGCATACCTTCAGTCTTCTCATGTCTCCCTGTCTACTCTTTGACATACTGCAGCCAGTCACTGCTAGGTTTTTAAATATATTTAGGTGCTTGACTCCCACTGAAATCAATGCAAGTCTGGTGCCTAAATGCCTTTAAAATCTGACCCTAAGAGCCTGATGCAAAGCCCACTGAAGTCAGTGTAATGATTCCCATGGATTCTAGTGAGGGCAAGAGCAGGACCATGACTTTTTTTTCAGGATCATCCACGTTAAGGGTGATCAAGTCCTCCATATTATTCTTTAAGGTTGTTAAACCTGAGCTTTTGTCACTAAATATGTATTGTTTATGTATATAGGTAACCCATAATTTAGCATGTTACAGTCCCCTCATTTTTTCTTTGTGAGATAAAAATACTGGAAGCTCTCTAAATTCAGATTCTGCTCTTTCCTGGATGCCTATAAATATCCTATCTTGTTCCTGGATATAAGCCACATGGAAGGTCATACTGCCACCCCTGCTTTGGGGTTATCAGGCTGTTTGAGCAATGGAATACAATAACAGTTTTCTATATAGAGTAGAGCTATAAAAAGGTCTAAGACATCAGATAAAATTTCTTCCATAAATATGATAGGGCCAGCACTTCCTTTTGTTTAGTATGTTGAGTTCTTGGATATTCTGGTATCTGGATATGGGCTCTGATCCTGCACACTCTCACGTACTTAGTTTAAACATCTGAGCAGTCTCATCAAACTCAATGAGACCACTCAATTCTTAAAGTTAGAATGTGCTTGTTTACAAGATTGGTTGTTCTCCAGAAACAATAAAAGATTTAGCTTGATATTTTTGTCTGCCGTAATTTCTGACAAAGCTTCTCAGTAGCCTGCAGTACTTTCAGACTGGCTTCTTAGAAGGCTGATTTTATAGACCAGGTTTGTTTGTTATGCAGACATACATTCCCATTTGACTTCACTACCAGAGACTGAACACTGCAATTTATCTAGTTATGTGTTTGCCAGCTCCCATGTGTATTGAGCAAGGTCTTTTCTTTGCTGAGTCCTGGCTAGCTGAATAGTAGAGCGGGTCAATAATTTTCTGTTGGAAAATGAAGATTCACCGCACTGAAACTGTTCAGAGGAACATACCAGATTTGATGAAACTTCCACTGAGGTCCAGAATGGAATGTCTGCTCAAAATGAGAGACAAAGAGGGGGCAGGTAGATTTTTTTTAAGTGTGTTTTTTTTTAAAGTAGGGTTAGCTAACTCAGATTAACAGAAATAAAGACTGGGCAATTCAGTTTTTAACTCAGGTTAGCAGTTCAAGTTCAACTTTAGGCTTTCTGAGTGGCTTTAACTCAAATGCAAGTCCCTGCAGAGCAGGGATTCAAACCTGGATCCCTTACAACTCACGCGACTGCCCTAACCACTAGGCTATTGATTATTGTCTATCTGCTGCTGTCTGTCTTTCCCCACCCCCAGCTCTCAGTTTCATCCTGATGTGGAGTGGGGACAGTTTCTGAACTCTTGAAAACATTCACGAGACAGGAAAGCCATTTCCTGCCTCGTTCTGCGGCGTTCTCCTCCCTCATTGAACAAAGTGCCCCTGGCCAGTTGTCCGGTGGGTTACTGACATGACATTGTTATGTTTTTATCAGTATTTCAGTCCTAGATATGTTAAGCATTCAGTTCTGCAGCTTCTAATTTTGTGCCCTCCTGCCTCTCCCTACAGGGTACTGTGACCTTTCTGAAGGTGAAATCCAACAGGACCTGTCCCACCACTCCCCCCTCACTTTCTCCTCTTGCTCTCCTGTCACTGACATTTAGGATTCTTGTCACCTTTCCTCTTCTAATCACTTTTCCTTCCTTAGAGAAAACATTCCCTGTCTCCTAGTGACCCCCTTTGGCTCAACACTCTCTCCTTAACTTCTCACTCTCAGCATGCTCCTTCCCCTCACAATGCAAACACATTATAGTCGAAATAATGAGGAGTGCTTGTGGCACCTCAGAGACTAACAAATTTATTTGGGCATAAGCTTTCGTGGGTTAGAACCCACTTCATCAGATGCATGGAGTGAAAATACAGGAACAGGTATAAATATGTGAAAGGATGGGGGTTGCTTTACCAACTGTGAGGTCAGCCTAATGAGATAAATCAATTAACAGCAGAATACCAAGGGAGGAAAAATAACTTTTGAGGTGGTAAGAGATAGTTGACACGAAGATGTGAATAACAGTAGGGAGAAATTAGTATTGTGGAAATTAAGTTTAGGTTTTGTAATGACCCAGCCACTCCCAGTCTCTATTCAGGCCTAATCTGATGGCATCCAGTTTGCAAATTAATTCCAGTTCTGCAGCTTCACGTTGGAGACTGTTTTTGAAGTTTTTTTGTTGAAGAATTGCCACTTTTAGGTCTGTTATTGAGTGACCAGAGAGATTGAAGTGTTCTCCTACTGGTTTTGGAATGTTATGATTCCTGATGTCAGTTTTGTGTCCATTTATTCTTTTGCATAGAGACTGTCCGGTTAGGCCAATGTACATGGGAAAGGGGCATTGCTGGCACATGATGGCATATAACACATTAGTAGATGTGCAGGTGAACGAGCCCTTGATGGTGTGGCTGATGTGGTTAGGTCCTATGATGGTGTCCCTTGAATAGATATGCGGACAGAGTTGGCACCGGGGTTTTTAGCAGGGTTTGGTTCCTGGGTTGGTGTTTTTGTTGTGTGGTGTGTAGTTGCTGGTGAGTATTTGCTTCAGGTTGGGGGGCTGTCTGTAAGCGAGGACTGGGCTGTCTCCCAAGGTCAACGTGAAGCTGCAGAACTGAAATTAATTTGCAAAATGGATACTATCAGATTAGGCCTGAATAGAGACTGAGAGTGGTTGGGTCATTACAAAACCTAAACTTAATTTCCTCAGTACTAATTTCTCCCTACTGTTACTCACACCTTCTTGTCAACTGTCTGTAATGGGCCACTCTCTTACCACTTCAAAAGTTATTTTTCCTCCCTTGGTATCCTGCTGTTAATTGATTTATCTTGTTAGACTGACCTCATACTTGGTAAAGCAACCCCCATCCTTTCATGTATTTATACCTGCTCCTGTATTTTCACTCCATGCATCTGATGAAGTGGGTTCTAACCCACGAAAGCTTATGCCCAAATACATTTGTTAGTCTCTAAGGTGCCACAAGGACTCCTCGTTATTTTTCCTGATACAGACTAACACTCTGAAACCTGTCAACATTATAGTTGCTGCTTTCCTAAAAAATCCTTCCCTAAGTCACTTTTCTCTCCAACTGCCACACCATCTTCCTTCTCCCTTTCATCTCCAGACTCATTGGACACACTGTCTGCAATCATTGCCTCGACTTTTTTTCCAACTTGATCCTGGATGGATCCCCTCCTATCAGGCTTCCACCCTTTCCACTCTACTGAAAGGCATTCTAGCAAAGGTCTCTGATGATCTTTTAATGGCCAAATCTCAGGGCCTCTACCGTGACTCTCAGCTGCTCTTTATACCATTGCTTGCACGCGTCTTCTTGAAATCTTGCCTCCCCATGGCTTTCATGACCCTTTTCTCTTCTACTTCTACTTCATTATCTCTGGTCAGTCCTTCAGCACCTCTTGGTGGGTTCTTCTCCCTTATCCCATTTTCCATGGGTGTCCCATGGGGCTTTGTCCTTAGTCCTTTCCATCTCCTTTCCCTTTACATCCTTTCTCTAAGTGATCTCATGTGCTCACATGGTTTCAATTACCATTTGTATGCTGATGACTCAGAAATCTTCAGGCCTGACCTTTATTATTGATTTTACTGGAATTGCAGTAGCACCTCGGAGCCCCAGTTGTGGACTCAGGACTCCATTGTACTACATGCTGTACAAACCCAGAACAAAAGATGGTTCTTGCACCAAAAAGTTTACAATTGAAGTATAAGACAAGAGAGCAGGTGGATACAGACAGACATATGGGGGAGCACAAAGAAGCAATGGGACCATGATGGTCCGTATGATAGGCCATGGTCTTAGCACATCAGCTGCCTAACTGTTGTCATTTTTTTGTAGGCATCACAGCACAGGAGAGTTTTGAAGAGAGATTTGAATTAAGACAACAAATTGGCTTTGCAGATGTTTATGGGGAGCTCCTCCCATGTGTTACCTCCACAAAATTCTCTGTTACTCGCACACTCTAGGGCCATCTGCCCTTGCCCTTCCATGGGCTCAGGGCATAACCTTATACTTCATGGGTTTGCAGGGACTTTTACCAGTGAAAGAGCCTTACACACTAATATTCTACTTAACCTCTATTTATTAACAATCACCAAAACAGAATGCACACGCTAGGCACACAATGCTCACCACTCCCAATAAGGCAGATTAACTTCTCCTGATGGCCAGCCAGGATGAGGTCATCTGGGGAACTCCAGCTTCTGCACAGTGTCATTCGCAGGGTATTGAGGTCTGGCAGCTCTGATGTTGGGGCTGTGTCTGAGTTGATTCTGTTATACCAATAAAATAAAAACCAGCAGGATCTTATTAAAGGGGAAAAGGCAAAATACCACATTTATTGTGAATACAGAAAGAATCATAGTAAGCAGTTAGTTATAGCTATAACATTCCATTCAATCTCATATTTATTCACACATTCATTCATACAAACATACACACACACAGGTTCTGCAAGGTTGTTATCATAGTTACCAGCCTTAGAGTTGCTCATGCCAAGTCACTGGCCAGGTGGCCTGGACATGAGGAGGGAGCAGGGCCTTGTCAGATGCTCATCTGATGCTCCTGGAAGTTGGTTTGCAGAATCAGACCCCAAAGTTCTCACTTTCTAGAGTTGATTTTTATAGGAATTTCTTCCTATGCCAGTCTATGGGAATTGCTTCATCATGCTGTTGCTGAATCAATCAGCAGATGTCACATTCCTGACAACTCCGTGCTGCCAGATGTTATCTTGTTCTTTGGTTCTTCCATTCTTGAGGCTGTTGGGTGGATTCCAGTCTGCCCTCTGGGGGTCCTCTGGTTATTTCCACTTGATGCCTTCTTCAGCCGATGGACACTGGATTCTTAGGCTGGCACCTCCCTGATCATTCAGTTATTATCCACACCAAGCATCCATCCACATACGTCCTCTATCTCTATTTTAATCACAATTGTTAATACAACAAAAGGGCGGGGAGTCTCTGGGTGCTGTTTCTGTTGTTACAGAGTATTGCTTTGAGTCTCTCTCTGTGTGAATTGCTTTGAGAACAGGCTCTGTCTTAGAATGTACTAACGCAATTAGCAGCTTGCAAGTTTCACACATAGAGGGAGAGAAACAGTACCAAAAACCAAGAGACCTCTTAATTAGTAATACCCTGGAATTTAAACTATGGGGAATCAAGTTCATTTGTGATTTCAATACAGAACTTCTTTAATATGATCCAACAATTCCAAAGGACTTCCTTTTGGACCCCCATTCATACAGTGAAACTTGAGTCCTGCTTAGCTATACCTTAAGCAATCATTTTACTAAACCATTAGTACATAATTCTCTAACCAATCCTAACATATTGTAAAACAATTTTTTAACCAATCATACCCCACCACCTTAATTGATTTATACCTAGCAAAATTAGTTATGCAATAGACAGAAACAATCAAAGAACCATACAGATAAACAACAAGTAGGGAGAAGTAGGGACCATAAAGGCAAAACAATAGAAGTATAGATTTTACAATCAGAACTGTTGGTAAATTATTTCTTGCCAGACAGAATGATATCAAACAAAGTTTTCTTTACCCATCGTAAGATTTGTTTCTTTATCTGGTAATGGTGGGTCCTATTAGGACAGCAGTGCCTTCTTTAACAGCCTGTTATTACATTGTTTTAATGTAATTTAGATGAATGTGTGGATGTGGCTGTCTACTTCTTAGGTAGGGTTCCCAACTTTTTAATCACACAAAACTGAACACCCTTGCCCTGCCCCCTTTCCTGCCTCTTCTCTGAAGCCATGCCCCTTCCCTGCCCTTTCTCTGAGGCCCCAGCCCCTGCTCACTCCATCCCCGCTCCCTCAGTCACTCGCTGTCCCGCACATGCACTCACTTTCACCAGGCTGGGGCAGGGGGTTGGGGTGAAGGAGGAGGTGAGGACTCTGGCTGGGGGTGTAGGAATCATAGAATCATAGAATATCAGGGTTGGAAGGGACCCCAGAAGGTCATCTAGTCCAACCCCCTGCTCAAAGCAGGACCAATTCCCAGTTAAATCATCCCAGCCAGGGCTTTGTCAAGCCTGACCTTAAAAACCTCTAAGGAAGGAGATTCTACCACCTCCCTAGGTAACGCATTCCAGTGTTTCACCACCCTCTTAGTGAAAAAGTTTTTCCTAATATCCAATCTAAACCTCCCCCACTGCAACTTGAGACCATTACTCCTCGTTCTGTCATCTGCTACCATTGAGAACAGTCTAGAGCCATCCTCTTTGGAACCCCCTTTCAGGTAGTTGAAAGCAGCTATCAAATCCCCCCTCATTCTTCTCTTCTGCAGGCTAAACAATCCCAGCTCCCTCAGCCTCTCCTCATAAGTCATGTGTTCCAGTCCCCTAATCATTTTTGTTGCCCTTCGCTGGACTCTCTCCAATTTATCCACATCCTTCTTGAAGTGTGGGGCCCAAAACTGGACACAGTACTCCAGATGAGGCCTCACCAATGTTGAATAGAGGGGAACGATCACGTCCCTCGATCTGCTCGCTATGCCCCTACTTATACATCCCAAAATGCCATTGCCTTCTTGGCAACAAGGGCACACTGCTGACTCATATCCAGCTTCTCGTCCACTGTCACCCCTAGGTCCTTTTCCGCAGAACTGCTGCCTAGCCATTCGGTCCCTAGTCTGTAGCTGTGCATTGGGTTCTTCCGTCCTAAGTGCAGGACCCTGCACTTATCCTTATTGAACCTCATCAGATTTCTTTTGGCCCAATCCTCCAATTTGTCTAGGTCCTTCTGTATCCTATCCCTCCCCTCCAGCGTATCTACCACTCCTCCCAGTTTAGTATCATCCGCAAATTTTCTGAGAGTGCAATCCACACCATCCTCCAGATCATTTATGAAGATATTGAACAAAACTGGCCCCAGGACCGACCCTTGGGGTACTCCACTTGATACCGGCTGCCAACTAGATATGGAGCCATTGATCACTACCCGTTGAGCCCGACAATCTAGCCAGCTTTCTACCCACCTTGTAGTGCATCCAGGATCCAGGGTGGGGCTGGGATGAGCTGTTTGGGGTGCAGCAGGGGGCTCTGGCCTGGGGCCGAGGGGTTTGGATGTGGGAGAGGGGTGAGGGTTGGGGCAAGGGGTTGGTGTGTGGGTGATGGGTGTGGGCTCCAGCTGGGTGGTTTTCACTTCAGGTGGCTCCCGGAAGCAACTGGCATGTCCCTCCAGTTTCTAGGCTCAGGGGCGTCCAGGTGGCTCCATGCACTGCCCCTGCCTGCAGGCACCACCCCCTGCAGCTCCCATTAGCGGTGGTTCCCAGCCAATGGGAACTGTGGAGTTGGCACTCTGGGCAGGGACAGTGTACAGAGAGCCCCTGGCCACCCTTGCGCCTAGGAGCCAGATCTGCCAGCTGCTTCTAGGAGCCGCCTGAAGCCAGGGCAGGTAGGTAGCCTGCCTTAGCCCCGCCATGCAGCCAACTGGACTTTTAGCGGCCCATTAAAATCTCCCAGATTGCTTTCAATAGTCACCAGTAGATTGATGCCAATTCCGGTAGACTCCCGGTCAATCCGGAAGGCTTGGCAACCCTATTCTTAGTTCATAGCTGCTGCTCTCCCAATATGGCTGCAGACAAAGGCCTCAGACCTTACAATATGGCTCCAGGAAAAGGTCTTATCCTTACACATGTTTAGGGGCAGCATGGGAGAAAGACAAGCACCTTTGCACTGAAAGTTTAACAAGTGGGAGGCTTGTATCTCTGGCAGAATAGAGGCATCTGAGCTCTCGTTTCTGTGTCTGCACATCTCACCATCAACTTAAATTTGATGCCAAAATATCATCCCTTCCTGTTCGCCCCTTTCTCTGTTATTGTGGATCCATCTCCCCGCCACTCAAGTCTGTTCATCTTGCTTTTGTCTTTGATTGCGCCCTCTCTTGACCTGCATATCTAGACTGTGTTTAAATTTTACTGCTTCTTCCTTCATTCCATCTGTAGGATCCC
This sequence comes from Lepidochelys olivacea, assembly GCF_965140295.1. Classification (NCBI taxonomy): domain Eukaryota; kingdom Metazoa; phylum Chordata; order Testudines; family Cheloniidae; genus Lepidochelys; species Lepidochelys olivacea. The sequence continues at coordinate 29,961,904 of NC_140415.1, forward strand.
AGCCTTTAATCTCTTTGTGCACACAGATAAAACTATGGTACAGATGAAGGAAGATGGCCTTCTTAGCAGAGTGGAAGAACTATGAAATAACATTCAAGGCTAGCTAAGAAGGGATGGGGTCCAAGGTAACTGTAAAAGCCAAGATTCTAGGCTGAGAATTAAAAATAAGAGAGAAACCACCCAGGAGAGGTTTACATGTTATTAAAATGCTTTGCATAAAGAAACCCCACCAACTCAAAAATTACACTTCTGTCTGAAATTTTGTATTTAATATTTCAAGTAACCCCCTAAGATTACTAAAGATAAAAGGGAAAATATTTTTCATTTAATTTTGTACATTTGACAACACCTGTGTGTGTGTAAGTGTATATACAGTCTCTCCCTTTCATGCTCTAGCATGATGAAATTGTTTGCATGCAGTTCTCTGGCCAGGACTCATGAGTTTGCTCTTCCCCAGGTCTTCCAGGAGGATGTTTGCCAGTGGCAGCAAAGTAGAGGCTGCAAGCAAGCATGCACGCAGGAGGAAGATGGGTGGGAAGGGTAGTTGGCCCTGGGTGTGGTGTGTGGTGTTGTTCTTGGGGCTGCCAAATCCCTTGCAATTTAATCCTTAAAGGAATTAAAAAAAAAAACCAAACATTGCCATACATTTCCAAGAGTGTGCTTTGTATTCTTTTGAAATTCACTCATATAAAAAAGTGCAATATCCCGTTACTGCAATTTGTTTTATGTTTAACCATGCCATGAAACTATTTTTCATATTTAGAAGGAGCTGCAGGCCACTTTAACGAAAATAGGACCTTATATTTACTGAGCATTTTTTCTTTTCATATCAAAAGAAAACTTACATTTCTATTAATTTTTTATTGGAAAAAGTACAATTAAACTAAAATGTAATATTAATTCTTCATTGAAGATTAATTATACTATAACAGAAATGCTGTAGAAATTTGATATAGTTTCCTTCACAGGTGAAAGTAAGCAATTTTTTTGATCTTGTGCTTTGGAGAATAATTTCCCTTCCATTTTGTTGCATACAGAAAGGAATCAATTAATAATTCCTGTCATGGGGGTTTTTTTCAAAGCAGAAAATAGGAAGAAGATGCAGGAAAGGGTATGGTATGTATATGGGTAACAATCTGTGCAGCATCTAAAGATGACCTGAAGGAATGAATGTGATGCTTTCACAGCTAACAAGAGAGGATAAGTACTATAATAATCTAAAGGAGGAGAAGAGAATAGGTTAAGAAACAGGGAGCGTATCCAGCATTCACAGGCCTCCTCTGCATTGGCAATAAACATGCTGGGCGAGCCAGTTTCAAACATGCTTTTTCCAAAATCAAGGACTAAGCAGAGCACTAAAGAAAAAGTACAGGGAGAAAAATACATTTAAATTTCTGTCATGGCTAAAGCTCCTTTCAAAAAATGGTATTCTTAACACAAGGACATTGTTTCTGGAGTTTCTGCTTTATAACACAGAGAGAAACAACTGTGACTGTGTAAAAACTTGTCTGGATCAAATGCAGAAATGATAATGGATGCGCCTGTAGCTGAGAGAGCCACAGAAACAGCTTTGAGAAACCAGTAAACCAACTGCAGCACAGACCCATGCTGCAAAGTGATTGCTAATGAGAGAAAATTGGACTCTTTTGTGCTGTAAAGGCTTTATTTGTATTTTATAATATACTGCAAAAGCAGGCCCAGCACTTCAGTGGGACTGCTAGCAATATGACAAGAGTGCCACAGTGCTGAATAACCAGTACTGGGATGGCTATGATTTTCATTCATTTGTATAGTGCTCAAAAGGAAACTTAAATGGGTTAAAACAAAGCCACTCAGTACTAAGCAGAAGGAGGTTCCCTATCCTTTTAATGTTTTAAAGCATTTTTCTACACACATGCAACTCCACCAGTGCTACTAAGGGTAGAATCTAGTGCAGAAAGACAAAGGCATTTAAACTACTGAATTATTACATATTTATTGCTGGTGATTTAAAAATATGCCAGAATTCTATGCCAATCTTCCCTTAATGGCAGCACTCGCAGAGCTCCAGCAGTGATTGCACTTATATATCGCTAGGATAGACAAGGCTATAATGCATAACAAAGCAATGTAATAATTTGGTCCAGTGAATGGAGTGCAAGTTCTAGTCACATTATTTATTGCTGTAAAATGGTATGAAGCACAGACCTGTAGAGATGGATTCCCTAGAAAGTAGAATACACAAGGGTTTTTTTAAACCCTATTAAAAAATAAAGCAAGAGTTTTTTTAAAAATTCTTTTTCATACAGTCAGATAAATTGGTCAATGTATTAGATTTATTAACTATGATGGAATACTTAAGAAGGTTGGGAAGGAGACAGAGAGAAAAGATGGAAAAAGAAGAACATGGAAGAGAGAGAGCTAAGTTCATCAACTTCTCCCTAGGTTCTGTCTCAAGGGAACATTCCAGTTGACATGGTTGGTTGGTTGTTTTGGATGTGTAGGTGTATTGCCCCCTCCTCCCACACTGGACGTTTTGGGGAACTTCTAGGTGTGCAGTTCCCCTGTAGTCTTATTGATGTGACTGGAAGGAAGACACATCCATCACTAGCCAAGTGGTTTTAATAAGGGCTGGTGGAGGCTTGGTCTATACCTCAAACATGTATCAGTATAACTACACCAGTCAGGGCTGTGAAAAATCACACCCCTTGCCAACACAGCTATGCCAACCTAACCCCCACTGTAGATGCAGCTGTTCCAACAGAAGAGAGCTTCTGTTGGCATAGCTCCCTTCGTTCAGCGATGCGGTGTTCCTAAACTGGCAGAAAAAACTCCTGTTGATGTTCACTGCATCTACACTAATGGACTATGCCGGCGTAGCTGTGCTAACGTAGGCTCTGCAGTGTAGACATAGCCTTAGTCTCATACATCTTTGGGGCTGCAAGGAAACTTATGCTGCATAAGGAGTGCTAAAATTACCCATTGATACCCTCAATTGCAGGGTATGTCTGCACTGCAGCTAGGAGTGTGCTTTCCAGTGTGGGTAGACAGACTTACACTAATTCTGCTTGAGCTAGTGTGCAAAAAATAGCAGAATGGCTGCGGTGGCTCAGTTAGACATCGGGATACAGACCCAGGTTTGTACCTGGGCAGCCAGCCTGAGCTGCCTGTGCTCCTTGTGGCCATGCTACTTTTGTTAGGTGCTAGCTCAGTGAAGCATGTTCCCATCTGCAATGTAGATATACCCTTAGTATCACTTCAACATTCTTTGTTGCACTAGGGTGACCAGACAGCAAATGTGGAAAATCGGGACAGGAGGTGGGGGGTAATAGGAGCCGATATAAGAAAAAGACCCAAAAATCGGGACTGTCCCTATAAAATCGGGACAACTGGTCACCCTGTGTTGCACATGCAGTTTTTCCTTTTCCAACCCTAACTATCATTCTCTCCTCTGTCTCTGTGATAAGGAGATGTGATGTGACAAATGTAGAATCTGCTAGTACAGGCAGAATACTATCCAGCTCACTCCTGTGTCTAACTAATGTCATACCTGCTGAATGCTCTGCTGCCATGCCATTATAACGCATTAATTCCAGCACTATAAATAGGCTGTTTGGCTGGCAAGTAATGCCTTCAAATCCACACACAGGTTCTTCTTTGAGGGATTGCTCATGTTGATTCTAAGTAGGTGCGTGCGTGTCACATGCACAGTTGTCGGAAAGTTTTCCCCTTAGCAGCTCCCGTTGGGTTGGCTGTGGAGCCCCCTGGAGCGGTGCCTTCACGGCGTTGAAAATATGCCCCTGCTGACCCGGCCCCTCCTCAGTTCCTTCTTATAGCCAGTGATGGTCGTTGAAACTGCAAGCGCGTGCGTAGCAAGTGCTTCCCTTAGCGTATATAGTAGCTGTTAATTTGTAATTAGTTATAGTTTTATATATATAGTTGTAGTTTGTTGATAAGGTATTGGGGCTGGGGTTACCCCCCAATCCCTTCCCCTGCGTTCTGGGGCATGCTTCGGTCCCAAGGGCTTAAGCCCTCTGGATCCTGCAGGAAGCCTATGTCAACAGACGACCTCCACGACTCGTGCCTAAAGTCTCTGGGGGAGACACACCAGACAGAGACGTGCAGGATCCGTAAGGCATTCCTCCCCAAAACTAAGAAAGAGCGAGACTTCTGTCTTAAACAGCTCTTGATGGACTCTGCTCTTTGCCCCCAGCCTACCGCGGACAATCAGGACCCGGCACCAAGTGCGTCCGTGCGGAGCGCCCCAGCCTCTGTATGCGACATGCCGCCAAGGAAGGACTCTGGCCTAAGAGACCCTTGGCACCAGCGCTTCCCAGCACTGCAGGCTGTGGAGACAACCCAGCACTACTCCCACTCCCCAGTGGCAAGCAGTATAGGAAGACTGATAGGGGTCGCTCCCCTGTGCCGAAGACAGTGTGCTGGCAGGATAACTAACGTGACACCAGTTTTTTAAAAGGGCTCCAGAGGTGACCCAGGTAATAACAGGCTGGTAAGCCTGACTTCAATACTGGGCAAACTGGTCTGGTTGAAACTATAGGAAAGAACAAAATTGTCAGACCCATAGATGAACATAATTTGTTGGGGAAGAGTCAACATGGTTTTTGTAAAGGGAAATCGTGCCTCACCAATCTACTAGAATTCTTTGAGGGGGTCAACAAGCATGTGGACAAGGGGGAATCCAGTGGATATAGTGTATTTAGATTTTCAGAAAGCCATTGACAAGCTCCCTCACCAAAGTCTCTTAAGCAAAGTAAGCAATCACGGGATAAGAGAGAAGGTCCTCTCATGGCCTGGTAACTGGTTAAAAGATAGGAAACAAAGGGTGGGTATAAATGGTCAGTTTTCAGAATGGAGAGAGGTAAATAGTGGTGTCCCCCAGGGGTCTATACTAGGCCCAGTCCTATTCAACATATTCATAAATGGTCTGGAAAAAGGGGTAAACAGTGAGGTGGAAAAATTTCCAGATGATACAAAACTGCTCGAGATAGTTAAGTCCCAGGCAGACTGCAAAGAGCTACAAAAGGATCTCTCAAACCTGGGTGACTGGGCAACAAAATGGCAGATGAAATTCAATGTTGATAAATGCAAAGTAATACACATTGGAAAACATAATCCCAACCATACATATAAAATGATGGGGTCTAAATTAGCTGTTACCACTCACGAAAGAGATCTTGGAGTCATTGTGGACAGTTCTCTGAAAACATCCACTCAGTGTACAGCGGCAGTCAAAAAAGCGAACAGAATGTTGGGAATCATTAAGAAAGGGATAGATAATAAGATAGAAAATTATCGTATTGCCTCTCTATAAATCCATGGTACACCCACATCTTGAACACTGTGTGCAGATGTGGTCGCCCCATCTCAAAAAAGATATATTGGAATTGGAAAAGGTTCAGAAAACGGCAACAAAAATGATTAGAGGTATGGAACAGCTGCCATTTGAAGAGAGATTAATAAGACTGGGACTTTTCAGCTTGGAAAAAAGATGACTAAAGGGGATATGATAGACATCTATAAAATCATGACTGGTGTAGAGAAAGTAAATAAGGAAGTATTATTTAATCCTTCTCATAACACAAGAACTAGGAGTCACCAAATGAAATTAATAGGCATCATGTTTAAAACAAACAAAAGGAAGTATTTTTTCATACAACGCACAGTCAACCCATGGAACTCCTTTCCAAACGATGTGGTGGAGGCCAAGACTATAACAGGGTTCAAAAAATAACTAGATAAATTCATGGAGGATAGGTCCATCAGTGGCTATCAGATACAATGGGCAGGGATGGTGGGAATGGGCAACAGGGGATGGATCACTGGATGATTACCTGTTCTGTTCATTCCCTCCTGGGCACCTGGCATTGGCCGCTGTCGGAAGACAGGATACTGGGGTAGCTGGACCTTTGGTCTGACCCAGTATGGCTGTTCTTATGTTCTATGCAGGAGCACTGAGCGCCAAGAGCGCAGGAGTCAGTGCCATCGACTTCGGTCCTGTTAAGGGGACCGCCGCGTGCGGTGCCCAGCAGCACTCCTGAAAGGCAGTCCTTGGTGGAGGAGTTGGAGCTGCCTTCCGCCCCGGAAACTTTTGAAGCTGCCAAAGATCTGATTGCCATGATGGCTGCTCAGCCCCTGGTGCCGCAACGACTGGCACTGTGTAGAGGCAAGCCGTCCATGATGAGGCGGTTACTCTCCCCAGTTTGGTACCGCTCCCCTCGACACCGCTCCCAGTCTCTCACGCCATGGCACCTTTTGCCGGCACTGGGTTCCAGGCAAGGGTCCCCGACACCAACGGGGTGGCGATCACACTTTTTGACATCGAGGGTGGAGTGGCACCGGTCTTCTGCACCTGCTCCTCGGCACTGATCCCCGGCACCAATCCCCCACACTGGACCCTTGGCACTGGTCCCTGTCGCAATACCCACTGGTGCTGCTGTGGTCCTCAGGGTCGAGGTCGGCTTTGTCGGACTCAGATGTGAAATCGCTATACTCGTGATGTAGCTGGCACAGGTCAGACAGGCACTGACGTGTTGCAGGTGTGGTGCCTTGGCACCCCCAGTGGCAGCCACTTGCACAGTGGCCCTTTTGGACCCCCTGGGCTTACCACCAAGCCCAGGGGTCTTTTTCCAGGGGGTCCGGGTCATGGCCCCTAAAAGTCGAGCGCCCCCACCGCCCAGAGACTGATCTATGCCTCGGGGCTCTGAGACGATGCCAGCACAAGTTCTGCCACCCAATCAGGCCCATGCCACTGCGACAACGGTCACCACCGAGGTCCTCAGCACTGGACAGGAAGAAGCAAGAGAGCTGGAGGGTCCCCAGATGAGGTGGTGGCAGGGGCTTTGGCCTCGGGGACCCCCTCCCCCTATCGACCACAAGGCCCACCAAGACTTGCTGCACAGGATTGCCCGCAACATGGGGTTGCAGGCAGAAGAGGTGGTTGAACCGGAGGACCCCATGGAGGACATCTTGGGACATCCAGGGTAGCTCTGCCACTGATAAAAACGATCCAGAGCAACATTAAGACTCTATGGCAGACCCCTGTATCTATCCCGCCTACCACTAAAGGAGTTGGCTGGAAGTACTTCATACCCTCTGAAGGATACGAATATCTCTTCTCGCACCCACAGCCCTGCTCCTTAGTCGTGACCATGGTTAACGAGAAGGAGAGACGGGGCAGCAGGGACTGACTCCCAAATCAAAGGAGTCAGAACAGACGGACCTTTTCAGTAGAAAGGTCTACTCAGCGGGAGGCCTGCAACTGAGGATAGCTAACCAGCAAGCTATCCTCAGGAGATATAACTTCAACTCTTGGGCCTCCATGTTGAAGTTTAAGGAGCTGGTTCCATCGGACTCCAGAGTCAAATTTGCAGCTATAGTTGACGAAGGAAAGGCAGTGGCATGGACCTCTTTACAGGCCTCCCTGGATGCTGTGGAGTCAGCCACATGCACCCTTTCCTCTGGGATAGCCATGAAGAGGGGCTCAGGGTTACAGGCATCCAGGTTGCCCCCAGAAGTGCAGCAAACCCTGCAGGACCCACTGTTTGACGGAGCAGGCCTGTTCTTGGAGCAAACAGACTCCAGGCTGCACAGCCTAAAAGACTCCCAGGTGATCATGAAATCGTTGGGCACGCACACCTCGGCAACCTAACACAAACATTTTAAGCCACAACAACAACACCAATGCCCCTATCCTCAGGGCTGTCCTTAGGATTTATGGGGCCCTATGCAGTATTATTAAACTAGCGCACCTATGCCCGAAGGCAGCCCGGGCTCGCATGTGTATTTTAGATAAGGGTGGTCTTTTGAAGGATTTATTTAAAAAACAACATGTCTGAAGATTCAAGCATTTAAGATTAAAGATGAATACCCAGATTGTGCATCTAAAAATCTATGCAAGGATTTTTTAGAGATGTGATTTTATTATCTTCAGCAACACACTAATGAAATATTTTTAAAGCATATTTTAAACTAAGGTCCTGTAGACTAACATGTTCTGAGTAAATATTACAGTCATGCACAACTGCTTTTGTCAGTAAATTCAGAAACCTACAGTAGGGGTTGGCAAACACCTGTTAAATGGCTTCATCACCCCATGAATGGCTCTTTAACAGTTTCAGTGTTGTGCTAATAGGTCTGACAGGCTGGAAGGTTTTTTCACTCTTAAGTACTAGATCCCCTCCGAAGGAAAACTCACCAGGCTGCAGCAGCCAGCTGTGGTGGGAGCCTGCAGGAAGGGTCAGAACAGGGATAGGAAGACGTGGAAGGGTGGACTAAGACCCAGGGATGTCCCAAATTTTCAGGTGCCCTACAGAGCCGCGTATGCCTAGGGACAGCCCTGTCTATCCTCCCTGGCCAAGGCAGGTCTTCTTCAGGAGGAGGGGTAGGAATGGCAGGCGCAAGCCTTCCCATCCCTCGCCCAAGCAGGGCCAGGGTCCTACCAAACCATCTTCGGGCTCAAAACAGGCTTTTGGAAGGTGCAACTGGGGACGGTGCATCCGCCACGACACCGGATCCTTCCCCTTGTTTCTTGAATCGTCTATCCCACTTCCAGCATACTTGGTCCCAAATAGCATCGGACTGCTGGGTTCTTTGCACGGTAGAAGTGGGACTTTCTCTCCAGTTCTGCTCCCCCATCCCTTCCACTCCCCTTCCCCATCCCTCTTCAGGGACCTTTCGCATGAGCAACTCCTTATCCACAAGGTGCAGGCTCTCCTTGCCTTGGGAGCGGTGGAGGAGGTTTCTCAGGGGCAAGGGATTGTATTCCCATTATTTCCTAATCCCCAAAGCCGAGGGGGGTCTCAGACCCATTCTAGACCTGTGTGGACTCAACAAGTTCATGGAAAAGATGAAGTTCCGCATGGTCTCCCTGAGTGCTATTATCCCTTCTCTGGATCCAGGAGACTGGTATGCCACCCTCAACATGAAAGACGCATACTTTCACATAGCTATACAGCCTGCACACAGACAATTCCTCAGCTTTGTTGTTGACCACAACTATTATCAGTTCATGATCCTCCCCTTTGGCCTGTTGACAGCCCCTCCAGTGTTCACCAAGTGCATGTTGGTCGTAGCAGCTTTCCTCCAAAGGAAAAGCTTTCCTCCTACCTCGACAACTGGCTGCTCAGGGGGCACTCCAGGGAACAGGTGGAGTCTCAAGTCTGATTGTCAGATCCACTTTCGAGAATCTGGGCCTCTTCCTCAATGTGAACAAGTCAACTTTGTTACCGACCCAAAGAATAGAGGTCATCGGGGCGGTATTGGATTCGATACAGGCAAGAGCATTTCTGCCAGATGCCTGCTTCCAAGCGATGGCAGACATTATTCAAGGCTTCAGGTGGTACCAGGCCACTTCAGCAAGGGGATGCCTGAGTCTCCTCGGCCACATGGCAGCTTGCACTTACATGGTCTGGGATGCCAGACTGAGTCTCAGACCCCTCCAAGCGTGGCTCACTTTGGTCTACCACCTGGGGCGCAACAGCCTGGACTCAGTGGTCACTGTGCCAGAGCAAGTACTTGAGTCTCTCCAATGGTGGCTCGACCCTCAGGCAGCCTGCAAGGGAGTCCCCTTAAACAGCCCCCAGCCCTCCTTGTCCCCGGCAATGGACGCATCAGCTCTGGGATGGGGTGCGCATTTGAGAGACCTCCCAACACAGGGCCTATGGTTGCAGGACAAGCTCTCTCTCCATATCAATATCAAGGAGTTGAGGGCTGTACGACTAGCACACCAAACCTTTCAGGCCTGGCTACAAGGTCAGTGTGTGGCAGTTATGATGGACAACACCACGGCCATGTTTTACATCAACAAGGAAGGTGAAGCCCATTCCTCTCCCCTATGTCAGGAAGTCTTCCAGCTCTGGGAGTTATACATAGCCCACTCCATTACCTGGAGGCGCCCTATCTCCCAGGAGTGCAGAATGAACTAGCAGACCTCCTCAGCAGATCCTTCCATAATTACAAATGGTCCATCCACCCAGATATCATACACTCCATCTTCCAAAGATGGGGGTTTCCCCAGGTCAATCTGTTCACCACCCGGAGCAACAGAAAGTGCCCACAATTCCATTCCTTCCAGAAACACTGCCTTGCTCACTTGAGGACGCTCTGTTCCTGCTCCCCTTGGCGGGACGTCTGTTGTACACTTTTCTGCCGATCCCTCTGATGCACAAGGTCCTACTCCAGGTCTGCAGAGACAGGGCACAGATGATTCTGGTGGCACTGGTGTGGCCTCGCCAACATTGGTACACCACACTCCTGGAGATGTCAGTGGATGCCCCGATCCCATTGCCAGTAGTTCTGGACCTGATCACACAGGACCACGGTCACCTTCATCACCCCAACCTTCAGTCCCTCCATCTCATAGCCTGGAAGCTTCATGGCTAAATCCCCTGGAGAACCTGTGCTCAGAACTGGTAAGACAGGTCCTATGCAGAAGCAGAAAACCCTCCGCTAGGGCCACATACCTAGCAAAGTGGAAAAGGTTTACATTCAGGTGTAACTGAATGGCGCCCATACCATTCATCCTGAAGTACCTACTGCACCTGAAACAGCAGAGTCTCACAGCATCATCCATCAAGGCACACCTTGCAGCCATTTCGGCCTTCCACCTTTCGCCAGGGGTTCTGTCTTCACCAACTCTATGGTTGCCTGTTCCTCAAGGGCCTGGAACGGTTATACACACAAATTAGACAATCGGTCCCTGCGTGGGACCTTAACCTGGTTCTCTTCAGACTCAGGGGGCCCCCTTTTGAACCGCTGGTAACTTGCTCCCTTCTCTATCTGTCGTGGAAGGTTGCCTTTCTGGTCACCATTACCTCATCAAGGAGGATGTCTGAGGTAAAGGCCCTCACTTCTGACTCCCCCTACGTAGTTTTCCATAAGGACAAGGTACAACTCAGACCTCACCCAGCCTTCCTTCCAAACGTGGTGTCACATTTTCACACCAACCAGGACATTTTTCTGCCTGTCTTCTTCCCTAAGCCTCACGCTAATATCCAAGAGCAGAGGCTCCACGCATTGGATATTCAGTGGGCACTAGCCTTTTACATCTAGTGCACAAAGCCATTCCGGAAGTCGAACCAGCTCCTTCATGGCGGTTGCAGACCAGATGAAAGGGCTCCTGGTCTCATCTCAGAGAATCTCATCATGGATCACGTTCTGCATCCGGACGTGCTACTAGCTAGCCAAGGTTTCAGCCCCATCCCTTACAGCACACTCCACAAGGGTGCAGGCTTCACTGGTAGCATTCCTGGCCCAGGTCCCGATACAAGAGATCTGCAGGGCAGCAATGTGGTCCTCGGTGCATACTTTCACCTCTCATTATGCCATCATCCAGCACACCAAAGATGATGCAGCATTTGGCAGAGTAGTGCTCCAGTCAGTGATTCCATAACTCCGATTCCACCACCTAGGTAGGGCTTGGGAGTCATCTAATTGGAATCAATACGAGCAATCACTCGAAGAAGAAAAAACGGTTACTCACCTTCTCATAACTGTTGTTCTTCAAGATGTGTTGCTCATATCCATTCCAAACCCCCCCTCCCTTCCCCTCTGTCAGAGTAGCTGGCAAGAAGGAACTGAGGAGGGGCCTGGTCAGCAGGGTCATATATTCAGTTCCATGAAGGCACCACTCCAGGGGGCTCCACAGTTGACCCGACGGGTGCTACTAAGGGAAAAACTTTCCGATGACAGTGCATGCAGCGTGCACACACCTAATTGGAATGGATATGAGCAACACATCTCAAAGAACAACAGTTACGAGAAGACGAAATGTGCCAAAAAAGCTTAACAGTATTTTGAACAATACAAATCTTGTTTCAACCTCCACTCTGCAAACTAGCAGATAATTGACTCCATTTGTTCCTGTGGAAAAGCCTGCTGATAACTAGCATAGAGAAAAAAGGGGGCATTAAACAAAAATGGTGGTGTTTATCTTCAAAACAGTTGAGATTCCCCAGTCTGAAAGTTGTTCTCCTGTTGTGCATTACAGGATTTACCTGCAAAATGAAACAGGAGCTACAGAGGAAAATGTAACTCAATCAAATCTTTCATTTGGAGAAATGAGGCAGACGATGGCTTCCCAACTGGAGAATAACAGGTAAATAGCACAAATGATGGAGTCAAAGTCAGCAGTCAGAGCTCAATACTTCTAATAGTCGCAATTCTGATTTTTTTTTAATTTTTTAATTTTTTTAATTTTAATTTTTTTTTAACCATTAGACAAAATTAAAGGTGAAACGGCTAGCTTGTGAAATATGATGGCTGACATAATAGGTCGTTGTACAGCAGGATTGAGGTGCGCTGACAGAGGGATATAGGAAAGACTGCAAGATATCTGCCTCCCTTAAGCGGTATAAGCCAATGGTATTATTCCCTCACTTTTATTAACACTGAAAGTAACTGCAAAAGTTTTTGTAGCGAGAGAGAGTGAGAGACTGGATGACGACTTAACCGATGTGATGTATAATAACCGTTTTTTTTTAATAGGCCCCTTTTCTTTGTTTATATAGATCTGAGTGTCTTTCAGCAGGATACTTCACTAACTATTGTAATGGAGCAGCAAAGACAGTGAGGAATGGGGAAAGACCTCTAATTGGGAATAAACAGCTGGAGCAAATGGACTTCAAAGCAAATTTTTGGGGCCTGATTCTTAATTACACTAAGACCCCTTTATGTCCATTCTGGCAGTGTAAAGGGGCATTAAAGAAAGCCTGATGAAATTTAAACAGCCAGAGTGGTGTAAATGGGCTTTGTTGTAATTGAAAATCAAGTCCTCAATGTTTATACAAACATCTCCATAAGAAGGGTATGTAACTGCAGCTGAAAAGAATTTACTAACTTTTCACGCAGTTTATTTGCAATTTTGTTGTTCATTAAAAAGTAGTATATTGGGTTATGCAAGTCAAGTGAGGATCATCCTTCCATATTTCTATACCATAGACAAAGACAGTTACTGAGACCAAATGGTTAGGAGCACTTACCAGAATAATGACAGGTTTCAGAGTAACAGCCGTGTTAGTCTGTATTCGCAACAAGAAAAGGAGTACTTGTGGCACCTGAGAGACTAACCAATTTATCTGAGCATAAGCTTTCATGAGCTACAGCTCACTTCATCGGATGCATACTGTGGAAAGTGTAGAAGATCTTTTTATATACACAAAGCATGAAAAAATACCTCCCCCCACCCCACTCTCCTGCTGGTAATAGTTTATCTAAAGTGATCACTCTCCTTACAATGTGTATGATAATCAAGTTGGGCCCCTTTCAACAACAGGCTGAGCCGGTGCAGAATGACTGTGGAGTGTGCTTTTGGCCCTTTAAAGGGCCGCTGGCGCTCTCTGTATCGGAAGCTGAACCTGGCCGATAACAGCATCCCCATAGTTATAGCCGCGTGCTGTATCCTCCATAACATTTGTGAAGGGAAGAGTGAACGATTCACTCAGGCATGGAACTCGGAAGTTCAACACCTGGAGGCTGAATTTGAACAGCCAGAGAGCAGGGCTATTAGAGAGGCCCAGCATGGGGCTGCAAGGATTAGGGATGCCTTGAGGGAGCAATTTGAGGCTGAAATCCACCAGTAATGTCTGGTGCCCTGCATGGGCGTGAAGTGCAGTGGTTTCATTGTTAGTAGGAATCTGTGTTTGCTATGCTGACTTGCAGTGCCTGTTTCTTTCCTGGGTTAAGGTATCTTTTACTTTATGCAATAATAAAGTATGTTTTCAAAGCCAAAAAATCCATTTATTGAAAAGAAAATTCATTTATTGAAAAGAAACACAACTGCTTGGGAAACAGAAAGGGCAAGGGGTGGGGTGGGGAACGGTACAATCACAGATTTGCACATGTTCTGTTATCGTACTCAGCCTTCCTGTCTGGAGTGCTGTGCAATGAGTGCTGCACTTCAGGATGTCTATACTGCATGATGATGGGGGTTGAGAGCAGTGGGTAAGGGTCGTAGTTTTCAGGGCTGGGTGGTGAAGCTACAGGTGTTGGAGGCAGCTGGTGGCAGTAAGAACCCGGATGTTGGGGAAAGTGGGTTGGAGATGACATGGAGGCACAAGGGAAAGAGTTTTGGGACAAGGGCTGCAGGTGGGGGCGGGCACGGTAGCATTCCGCCTGCATGGCTACAAGCACCTGGATCAAGTCCGCTTGGCACTCCATTATGCTTATCAGCCGCTCTGTGCTTTGCTGCCGGAGCACCACGCTTTTGTGCCAGCGCTCCTCATTCTGCTGGCGGATCCTCCTTTTACTGTCCCACCACTCCTGCCCTTTTCGATTTTCATTACTTGAACGCTGCATTACTTCATGCAACATGTCTTCCTTGCTTCTACGTGGCCTCTTTTTGGTTCTTTGGAGTCTTTCAGCCGGTGATAACACAGACGGCTGAGATCTCAAGGTTGTAAAGACAAACTGCAACACTTAACAGAGGCAGCATTGTTTGCACCAGACAGAGCAATGATTCCCCCATACCTAAGGGCAAGCACAGTCTACACAATAGCAAATTTGCCCGTCCCAAAGTGAGCGCACATAACCCGCAGGAGCCCCAAAATGGTGAGTAAGCACAGGGTCAAGCGTGACTGATTGTTTCACGGCTGTACTGTCCTCTGGGTTTCTGTGCCTTCAGGAGAGCCAACAGTAGCAGGGGGCCCCTATACTGAACACTGTCCCCACATTTTCCACAGGAGTTCGTCCTGGAAGATATCTCGCTGCTGAGGGTGACCTGGGAAACAAGGGAGGGTCTTCTACTGCAATGCGGATTCCGCCCTGGTCCACATGCAGCTTGCCTGTGTGCAGCAATGGTCCCCCTGCCCCTCACAGCATAGTGGCGCAGACATATTAGTCTTACTGGGACAAGGAACACAGTGGCTCTCCTGAGAAAGCTGCACAAGCGCATTGCCCAAGTTTTGGATGAGACCTTTGAAGAGATCACTGAGGCCGATTACCATGATATGTGAGAGCACATCAACGCCCTATTCCGCATCTAGGCATGCATGCAGCCCTAACCCTCCTCACCCCAAGAGCCAGCACCGAATAACTTCCTTCCCAAAATAAAAGCCGCTTACTGGGAACCTCCTCTGGTGCTTGTCCTTCCCCAAGCACCGGCCACCGCAACTGGCTACCTTCCTCCTGGCATGAGAACAGCTCCTGGCTGCATGCACCTTGGGATTCCGGGGTGCCTTCCTCCGCTTCAGCACCCTCGCTCCCACTTTACTGCTCCTCCTCCTCCTCCCACTTTGTTGAACTGGGCTCTGAAGCATCCATGGTGGTACTTGGAGTGGAGGTGGGGTCACCCCCAAGTATCACGTCCAGCTCTTTGTAAAAACGGCAGGTCACGGGGGAAGCCCCGGAGCGGCTGATTGCCTCGTGGGCTTTGCGGTGGCATTCCACAGCTCCTTCACTTTAATCCTGCACTGCAGTGCATCCCGGTCATGGACCCTCTCCATCATGTCCCTTGATATCTGCCTGAAAGAATCGTAATTCCTATGGCTGGAGCGCAGCTGGACAGCTTCCTCCCCCCAAACACTGATGAGGTCCAGCACCTCGCCATTGTTCCATACTGGAGTCTGTTTATAGCAGCATAAATCTATCTCAGGTTGCTATGCCAGTCCCAATACTATTCTCTCTTAATCACACCTGTAGCCATACAGTTCCAGAGACACTTGGGCATTGTCTGCACTGCGAATTTTTTTGCACCATATGCACAACTCCACTGGCCAAACTCCACCATTTCCTGCTACTAGGTGGCAAAGCTGCTGCTGAGCATTCAGTAACAGTTGGGGCAGGAGCATTCAGTAACAGCTGCGTTCAGAGGTCTGGGGCAGGAGAATTCTGACCCATGTGGAGTAAATCCTGTTTATCCATGCATTGAACAGAGCAAAGGGTTTGGTCCTAGGTAATTAAAAAAAATTAACTCAAAGAAATCCTGTGCATTTATATTAAAACATAATATTGTGCACACTCCGATGATGTCAAGTAATTATCAATAATGATTAAGAACCTGATGTGGACTGATGTGGTTTTCCACAGGTTAGTGCTGTGTGATGTTATTCACAAACTGCTTTTAAGGCTGCTTATTTGTGCAGGAAAAGGAAGAAAGGCAAAGGTGTTAAGTTGCTTTAGCCTAGTGTCCGAGTAGTATTATCTGCGGCCTCTGAGAGTCTCTAAGGTGCCACAAGTACTCCTTTTCTTTTTGAGCCATGTGAGGCTTTTTGCACCTTTTGTCTTGTAGAAATTTCTCTCATATAGTCTGGTCGCAGGTGAGGCTGTGGGGTTGAGGTGGGGTGGGGTGAGGCAGCAAATGGATTAGAATTCCTTGTCCTTCTAAGTAACCAGCAAGGGAGGAAGAGGTGGAAAATAGGGGTGGGGGGGCAGTGGATTCAAGAAGATAAGAATGAAACGGACATAGGACTTATCTACATGGGAACTTAGTGCATGACAAGTTGAGGAGCGACTGTACTGTGTACCAGTTTGCCATGCACTAACAGGCCATGTGGACCCGGCACCATTCTCTAAAAAGTTCTGTAGTGCACTTTGATGTACTGCTGTTTGTTGGACGTGAGTATAAAATAAGTAGATGACATCTGGAATAATGAAAACCATGTAAGCTTAGCTTGGTGTTCACAACCTTGATGCGACCTTATCTGGAGCTGTCCATGAATTTGTAGGACCCTGATAATTTGTCTTTCTAACAGAAAAAACAAGGTCTGAATAACGTAGATTCCTTTAAGCATGTGTGCAAATAACACCAGTTCTTTTATGAACTCTTCCTACAGTAGCCAAGGTGAATTATGCTCACATGACATTTAATACCATAGCTTTGCTAATAGTGTTGGATTCTCTGGTGCACTAAGGCCATTTTGTCCTTACATGTGTAAGAAGCACCCAGAAATAGCGAATGGAGAATTCCCGCCATGCAGGGGGAACTCTTCACCAATGTGAAGCTGGAGGCTGATAGCTCTGCTACCCCCTGCGTCAGCCACCCCCAGAGCCTTACCAGTCCCAGCATGAGAGCAGAGAGTTGTGTGTCAGAGCATTCTGGGGATGTGTTCAGGACAGTGAGAGGACCGAATTCTGCTACACCTCCTCCTCTACTGTTCAAATGACCCTGAGGGATATTATGCCCGTGGAGTAAGATGGGGATGCTTTTGTTCAGCTCTAACTTGCTCCAGGGCCAGATGGCTGAGGATTATGGAGCAGCAACCAGTTCCCTATTGTGGTCTGAGCAGACTTTGGCTGGGTTAGAGAATCTGCTCCTTGATTTAAGAACCATTAACATGTTTACTCATGTGACTAACAGGTATTGTATGATTGATTGCAAATCTGTTACGTGTCGCTAAGTGAACTCTGCCATCTATTGGTGGATGGGGTAAGAATTCTGCTAGAATGAGTTTAGGTGTGAGGAACTACATTATTGCTTGTTCCATTCCACTTAATTTGGATGTGGTGTTCAGTATGCAACGATCTTTGAAAGGTGTGCATGAAACCAAATCCTATCCTATACAATCTGACGGGGCAACCCGGTGAGGTTACCAGTGGTGTAAACAGCACAGAACATGGCCCTTAAGCTGTTGTTGCAGGACGCAGAGAAGGGACCAGCGACTCAGAATTCAGAATGGAATCCAGATCTTTTTTTCCCCAGTGTTGTGGGGCTGAGGTTTCAGTTCAGCCCACTGTAAAGAAAGGGGTTACTTGTGAAGTTTAGCTCTGGTTCTGAACTTTCCCAGTGCTCGGGTATCTTTAGATCTAGTGTATTGGTTCAGACCTTTTTTCAGTAAGAACCTAACAGTAAAGAAACAAAATGTTTTATATATTTGTATCATTTGGATTGTATTTCAGAAAACCAGATGTGAGAGTGAAAGAGGTTATACATCAGCTTTTCATTCTTCACAACTTCATAAAATGACATTATGCTGGAAGGTGTTAATGGCTGCCATCAGTCACAGACCTGATTAAAGCTGATGGGTGTACAAAGCACCCTTCATTCAGGCTGAATGGAAAGAGCAATTAACTGTGCCTTTGTGTAGTGAGAGTTGAAACAACAGATGCCATGGCCCAGCCCTGGCCAGCATGACAAGGTCTGAGCTGTCTGGAATCAGGGCCTGCAGCAGAGCTAGTCTCTGGGCTAATGAGTGCGGCTGGCCTGTAGTAGGCTGCCAAATTGGTGGCACTACCTGATTGGCTGGAAGAGTTAACAGGCTGGCTCCTAAGAATTTCAGGGGCTGCTCAAAGCATTTATCCATTGCTGAGATAGTTCCGGCGCTTGCTTGTTCCCAGCCTTGCTACTGCCTTGGCCCACTCCAGGTAGCCCAGTTCTGACCCTCGTCTTTGATTGCTGTCTATGGCCCTGACCCTTGGCTCTGCCATCTGGCCTCTGACTCCGGATCTGACCCTGGGTTCCAATTCCTGGCTACTCATGCCTGCTCTAACCACTAGGCATGACCACCCACATCCCAGTCACTGACATGAACAGAAGCTTAGCCATGTGTGCCAAAAGTTTTCCCTGGGGATTGATTGCAAACATAGGTGCTGAGGGATTAATTGGATGTAGCTATGTATGTCTAGGTTTTTGAGAGGCAGAAAGCAGCCAGACAGCCAAGAGAAAGTGAGCAGAAAGCCAGGAGAGAGCTGGAGAAGCACTGGTGATCATAACCAATACCTGCTTTTTTGGCACGGTATTCACTGAAAAGGCAATCTTGGGTTTCCGAACAAAGAAACTGCTATTGTTTGTACCGTGTTCAGGGAAATAGGACTTTGTGTACATTCTGTGTAGACAAACAGGATTGCACCAAAGAAATACTTGACTCATATAATTGATTTCTCCACCTAACGGAAACAACCCAGCAAAGCCTTGAGTATTGACTCACTGCTCAGGCCCAAGGGACGGTAATAATATCCTATCAATCAGGTGGTAGGAAAATGTTTCCTCTCATATAAACACACACACACACACGTAGACATGTAATACATTAATTGTTGAAACAGACTGAAAAACAGGTGGCAGCGTTTCTTTTCTACAGAACTTCAGCAGCATGTCAGGTCCTAAATATTCAGAAAGTTGGAAGAAACAGTGACAAATAGAAGGGAAGTGATCAAAGGCAGAAGAGTGGTTATCAGTCTGCTTCTGCTTTCTTGAATTCGCTCTGTGGGGGAAAATAAGGCACACAATTGCAACATGCTTTTCAATTACTAAAATGAGAAGAGATGCAAACCATCCATTAAAAATAATTGTGTGAGCAAACTAATTTGTTTTCAAGGTAATTTGCTCTTTGAACTCATCATTGCCTTGTGGATAGATTTATACCTGCCATCTCCATAATGTTGGTCCTCTTATTATTGCGATCATGCATAGCAATTGCCATGAATACAATTACCAAGCCATTTTTTCAGGGAAGCTAGGAAGATTTTTTTTAAAATTCCCCATATAGGTTGTTAGTTTGCAAAGATAATAGGGCACTTAAGCCATAACTGATGGGCTGTCTCACATGTACCTAGACTGGCATTGCTAAGAAACTATGATGTTATCTAATTAAACCTACTATTTTAGAAAAATCTTATCCCTTTTAACAGGGATCAACTAATAAGGCCACCATGGACAGACTTCCTTCCAGAATCCCAGCCCAAAGAGACCCAATGAGACAGATCCTCAGTTTCTATAAATCCAGAAAGTCTTATTGATACTGATGGATCTAATTCAGGAAAATTCTATGCCCTGTATTATACAGGAGGACAGATTAGATGATCACAATGGTCCCTACTGGCTTTATAATCTATAACCACTAGATCTAGATCCCAAAGATCCAAAAATCTATTGTTAATCCACCTCTGGCTTTTTTTTTGCTCTGTACTCCAGTACTACGTTGAAACCAAAGCATTCTGAACCCTACACTTCCTAATTCAGTTATAGTGCAGTGCTAGCCAAGGTGTTTGGAAATTTTATGCAGGTTAGCTGCATCATGCACTCTATGGCACCTTCAACCAGATCGGTAATAGCTTCCCCCAAGGCTTTTTAAATAACTAGCTCCTGAAAAAAATATTAGGAATAAATTGTATCAGCGTCATTTTCAGTATCACTATGTCCAGTTGATCCAGTGTAATCAGTGTCTTCAGAGTCTGCAGTGCCTCCTGTGGACAGCTACATTTAGGGTTTTTGTTTTGTGTATGTTGTTGTGTGTTTAGTGTTTTTGTTTTTTTTTAATTTTTAAAGGGCCAGATTGGCAGCACTGGGAACTAAATTCCTTCATTTCTCCCCAAGAATTGCTAGCATACAGGCAGCAGCTGGAGAAGCTTCCACACATGAGCCTGCCAATGGGCCTCTCCTCTGATCTGGAGGAACCCTTTAAAAGTGAAGGGTTCTCAAAACTGGATTTAGAGGAAATTAATCTCAGTTCTTTAACTATGGGGAGGAGTGTCCCAGTATGAGTGTGTGCCCATGCCCGCACATAATACTGCAACTCCAAAAGTATGATTCAACATGTGTAGCTTGCGGGAGAAATAATTAATTTGCTTTATTTCCTCTCTCTCTTATTTCCTTTCACTGTACTGATGCTTCTAAATAAATAAATAAAAGCTATACAAAATGAACCCGGTAGTGAGGCATCCAAGTAAAAAGTGATCCACTAGATGAAATTCATGAAGTAAATAGGTGGTGTTTTGAAATAACGGACAGAAGGTAAAAGCATTAACTAAAAAAATGCAATGGACTCAACAGTGGTAAATATAAAAGATGAGGGTACAGTTATATAATAAACAGTATCAGAGTGGAAGTTGTGAAGAAAGTCCAAGATAAAAGAATTTTTAAAACTATCTTTTCTGACTCTAATATTCCTAATTATAACTGCAAACAAAATTGAGGCTTTAGGGCAATAGGGCCTACGTTTAACTGCTCACAGCCAATAAGCACATCTGAAGGCTTTTTAAACCTGAAATGATCATATTTAGAGAGCTCCAAAAGTTCTCAAAATAAGTATAATTTCCATCATTGTCTAGAATAGCTTGCAGCAACTGGAATGATGGCACAAATGTGGCACTTTGTTTGTCAATTTGACCTCCTCCATCATATACCTAGAAATAGTTACATTCTATTCCATTTATCCTTTATGAATTCCTGAATCAGAGTTGGAATAGAATCATAGAATTGTAAGACTGAAAGGGACCTTGAGAGGCCACTTAGTCCAGTTCCCTGCACTCATGGCAGGACTAAGTATTATCTAGACCATCCCTAACAAAGTTGAAGTTTTGTTGCTATCTTCTACTATAAGGAATGTATTTCTCATTGAATAGTTGGTTTTTGTGATGTAAGGCTTCTGATCTAGCACAACCATACATATGTGAGTTGTTCTTTCCTTTTGGATTAGACTTTTTTTAAATTGTAATTATTTGCTTTAGAAAAATAGGAAGAGTTTATTTATAATTGCTTTGTTAGGGGAAAGTTTGGTTTGAAATTTGAATAGAAGTAGAGGCTTTGCGATTTAAAGTAGACACCTGCACCACCAATCCACATACTCCTTGGTTACAATTGTGGGAATGCACATGTGTTTAGGCCCCATAGGAGGATTCCAATACCAAATACTGTAGAAATCTATTTCAGAAGTGTGCACCCATCAAACTGCAGATTTGTCCTCACCCATTTTGCCCAGGCAATGTGAGGTTTATGACTGGGATTGAATTAATGCTAGCACTTATGCTCTCTTTTGAAAATTTGGCTCACAAAGTTCAACATGTGTTGGCTACAATATACCAAGCCCTACATACATGCACCACTTAATGAGAGCATGATCTAAAGCCCCATTGAAGTCGGTGGAAAGGGTCCCATTGACTTCAATGGGCTTTGGTTTAGTCCTGCTCCCATTCAACCCCCCTGTTCCCTGCCCCTCTGACTGTCCTGACCCCATCCATACCCCTGCCCCCTGAGCAGCACCCTGAACTCCCCTGCCCTCTATCCAACACCCCCCCGCCCCGCTCCCTGCCCCCTTACAGCACTGCCTGGAGCACCGGTGGCTGGCGGCGCGGCTGCACCAGGACAGGCAGCCATGCCGTGCAGCACAGAGCACTGGGTCAAGCCGTGCACTGGGTAAAGCCGTGCTCTGCCCCAGGAGCTGGCAGCCTCGCAGCCCCGCCACCCAGAGCATTGCGCCAGCAGCGCAGTGAGCTGAGGGTGCGGGGGAGGAGGAACAGCAGGGGAGGGGCCAGGAGCTCAGGGGCTGGGCAGGAGGGTCCCGTGGGCCGGATGTGGCCCACCGGCTGTAGTTTACCCACCACTGCTTTAGGGTGACCAGAGAGAAAGTGTGAAAATTCAGGACAGGGGTGGGGGGTAATAGGTGCCTATATAAGACAAAGTCCCAAATATCAGAACTGTCCCTATAAAATCAGGACTTCTAGTCACTCTATTTGGATCTGATCTGTCTGTGACCTTCCTGCATGCCTCCCACTGACTCTGTGGAGTAGGGAGAATTTCTCTGCACACCCATGAGCCAGGCAGGAGTCTCCTCCTCTACATGTGCGGTACCTGAATACACTTGGTACCATGGTTACCGGGTACTGGAACTACTGTCCACATGTAAGAATTTCCTTACATTTCAAGTTGGTGAAAACCACTTCACCCACGTTTTTCTTTGCCCCTCCACTCTACTCCCTCTCACCTTTTGAAAATCCACCAAAATGTACACCGGACTGTCTAGTGAACCCTGAGAGGCCCCTCAGACCTCTGGCTTCTTTGGAACATTGTCCCTGGCAAAAATGTTCACCCATTAGTAACTGCAGGGAAACTTGTCAATAGGCAGAGTGCAAAGCTGCTTAGAAAGCACTGTGGGACTGGCTGCAGCGATGCAGTTGAACTACCTGTGGCCGTCGTTCATGTTGGCTCCACAGAGAATCAGACTGGGGACAGCCAAGACTTGCTCCTGTGAAGCGCTTCCTCCAACAGCACTTTCCATGTGAGAGTAAAGAAGGGCCTGATTCTGCTCTGTTACAACTCAGTTTCATTTCATTAGCGTCATTCTCTACTTACACTCATTTCACTGAGAGCAGAAATGGGCCTGAAGTAGTCTACAGCTGTTACAAGCACCAGCCCAGTGGTTGTGACCCCTGTTTTTCTGAAGAGCAGATGGGCATAAAGATGAGCTCGTATAGCAAGGAATATTTTTGTTTGTCACAATCTATAGAAGCTGCTGAATGTGCAGCAGTAAGAGTTGAGTTGAAACACACAAGATGAAAAAGAAAACATTTTCTACTGGGTACAAATGAGCCCACGAAACTGCAGCAGAATTTATCAAGTAGCTCCCTGCTGAAGTTCTCTGCCAGAGCCTACACATCTGACTTTTCAGTGAAATAACATGACATTTGAGTCCAGAGGAAATCATCCAAGCATGTCTTTCCCCATTGTCAAGGAAGAATGAAGCTAACAGCAGGTTACTGGAAATATGTAATTAATCTGATATTGCAAATGGCAGCCTAAGACAGTTATGTTATCAACAAAGAAATGACAAAATTGCAAGGCAGTTTACATTTGCCTAAAGTTGTAATGTGTACATATATTTTTCATCTCGCCATTTTTTCTAGCAGAACAAACACTGCAATCCTAGTTTATTTCGCAAAATGGGAAGTTAAATTGTTCTGATCAGAGGAAGTACTATCATAATGGAGAGAGAATCTATTAGAGGTGTGTGAAAAGTTTCACACTGTATGGGCAACCTCAACTGAAAACTGGAAAACACACTCAAGTAGAATTAATGCAGCCAAGTCAATGAATGCAGCTGTGAATTAGGCTATGGTGGCCTATGCAGTCCATAAATAAGCTTAAAAGAATGTAAACAATTTCTTCATAGTTCCTGCTAAGTCCCCTGGCTATTTCTGGATTGAATGCAGATGTCCCAGAATGCAGCATTATGGGATGTCACAGATACTGCAAAATTCTGCTATTGAACTGAGTTAGTCCAAAAAGCCCCATTTAAGTTGAATTTTCTGTTCTGTATATGGCATCATTTTCAGTGTTACCTTTAGGCTTAATTTAAAAAAAAAAACATTGAAAACAGTTACCATATGTATAAACTGTGGAACTCATTGCCACAGGAACCCACCAAGGCCAAGAACATAACAAGATGCTTAAAGGGACTGGAAATTGATATGGATTTCTAGAGTTGTTATAATTGAAAACAAACATTTTGGAAGGAATAGTAAACTTCATGCTTTAAGGCTTAAGCCAATATCCAGCCACCAGAGATCAGGATGAGACTTGTCTGAGGTACCACATCTGGTGCTGACCACAGATGGAGATAGGATACAGAACTAGATGAACTTTGGATCTGATCCAATCTGGCTGTGTGTGTGTGTGTGTGTGTGTGTACACACGTACACACATATGTGCATACAGGGAGAAAAAAGTCTTTCCTTGGTTAGGACATAGACTTGGAGCTTCAAGCTAATGACATCCTGTTACAGGTAGGAGGAAAGTGCCAGTGAGTAAGCTGGCCCTTGAGCAGCCTATAAAAGTGTTAGCAGCCTCATTGAAAAACACATGCAACCTGTGAATGGAACACTGCATAGGTAAATGAGACCTAAATGAAAGTTGGCCTGGGCATATGCATAGCAACAACAGATGTGGGAGCAAATTTTCTAACCCAACCATGGCTGATTGTCTAGAAACTGCAGGACAATGTGGGATCAGCGAGAAGGCTAAAAGAGAAACCAAGAGAAACCTTCAAGAGGAGAACAGAGCTTGGATAACTCAAGATTCCAATCAAAGCAACGCAAGGAAGATTAAGAAAAAAGAAAAAAAAGCAAGAGAGATTTTTAACTATTGACTCACTCTCTCTCTCCTTCCCCCCCATCAATTTGGTTGGAATCTTGAGTTTCCCCAGGTTTTGTTCCCATCTTGAAGGTGGAAAGTCTCTTGTTTTTCTCTTTTATCAGTCTGGGTTCCAAGCAGGGAGGAAATACCACCTCACAGTGCCATTCCACTTTTGCTTAAGCTCAGAAGACGCTTTTAGCAACAGTGTCAGAAAAACGTCATTCAGCTCTAATTGTGTGCTTATAAAGTGTGGGAGATGATTACATTCTATTTGAAACAGTGGATAGGCAACTGGAAAAATACAGTTTCCTCAGTAGTTATTTACAGTTATTAAAGGACATTGTGTTCTCATGAGCTAGATAAAAAGAATTCCCACAATGCAGGAGTTTAATATATCTGTGTCTTCTGAAAATAAAAGCAGTTAAATACTATTGTTTAACACTCTGAGCATTAAGAAATATAGTCGTGTGCATAAGAGTATAAATCAGTGTAATTGCACAAGGTCTGAACTCTTTGTTTTATTATTTTTATTTGTATTACAGTAGCACATAGAGACCCTAACTGAAATTTGAGTTCAATTTTACTAGGCACTGTGCCATTTCTCGTCCAATGCCCCATCTCAAAAAAGATATATTGGAATTGGAAAAGGTATAGGAAAGGGCAACAAAAATGATTAGGGGTATGGAACAGCTTCCATATGAGAAGAGATTAATAAGACTGGGACTTTTCAGCTTGGAAAGAGATGATTAAGGGGGGATGCGATAGAGGTCTATAAAATCATGACTGGGTGGAGAAAGTAAATAAGGAAGCGTTATTTACTCCTTCTCATAACACAAGAACTAGGGGTCACCAAAGGAAATTAATAGGCAGCAGGTTTAAAACAAACAAAAGGAAGTATTTCTCCACACAACACACAGTCTACCTGTGGAACTCTTTGCCAGAGGATGTTGTGAAGCCCAAGACTTCACAGGGTTGAAAAATGAACTGGATAGGTCCATCAGTGGCTATTAGCCAGGATGAGAAGAGATGCAAAGCCATGCTCTGAAGTGTCCCTAACCTCTGTTTGCCAGAAGCTGGGAATGGGCAACACAGGATGGATCACTTGATTACCTGTTCTGTTCATTCCCTCTGAAGCACCTGGCATTGGCCACTGTTGGAAGTCAGGATAGTGGGCTAAACACAGTATGGCCATTCTTATGTTCTTATTAAGAAGCACACAGACAAAAAATTGAAGAAAGGAAGTATTATCTCAGCAGCCTCTGTGTGCGCTTTGATCATTAATATTTGTCAGCCTTAAACATTTATTTTGCTAATAAAATAAACTGTGGTGTGCATTGTAATGTCTATTGCCAACCTGCTACTATCACATAAGAAATGATACTGGAGACTTAAGTAATAGTAAACACCTAACTTGTTGCTGAGAACTATACAGATAGGTGTTGCTGGCTTGCCAGCCCTGCTCCAAGTGCCATAGCAACATGCTTCCACTAATAAGGATCACTACTTAATAATTCCCCCCGACAAACACTATGGGTAACTTTGGTTCCTACTTCAAAGTTCCTATAATCATTATAGCTCCCTTTTTCTTTAGATACATACAATTTAACTAAATATCAACTTTTTTACTTAATTGTAACATCTTAATTTAGCATCCATAACTCTAATCTGAATCCTTAAAGAGTCTAGAACCATTAGTCTCTGTATCTAGCAGGTTTTATCATTCTGCATTTAGAGGTAGAAACAGCAGCATCTGTGTCCCATATTTTTTTTCTTCTGTATTTGAACTGACCACTTGAGACTCAGTTTCAATAGACTAGTCTGGTCTCACTTGCATTTCTGAGCTGTATGTTGACACAGTTTGTTTGTTCCATATTTTCATTCCTCATCAAATCCTATCTCCTTCCTCTGTCTCAACAAGATCACATACTAGGAGCAGTGTGTGTTGGTCAATCACCTTTGAAGGTTCCCATGCCCCTTTTTGACAAATACAATCTCTCCATTTTCCACTGGTAAAAGCTTTGCATCTTTGTCAAAGTAATATTTCTGATATGCTTGTTTCAATTTTAGGATAGTTTGCAGCATTGGCAGGGAGTTGGTGCTCACGCCGAGTGAGGTAATCATTCATCCAGGTTTGCACAAGGTAGCTCAGGACTCCTGGATGGGAGCTTGTACAGTAAGAAATCTGTGGCTTGGGGATACTGCCTGAGGACTAAGCTGATAAATAGTCAATGCCTGAAGCCTTCTGGGCATGGGCTGAGCAAACAAGCAGGCAGTAGCTCAGGTTTCTTGAGAGTGTGGGCTGAGCCATAAGCAGTTAATAGCTCAGGTCCCTTTGCCTAGGAGTTAGTGCTTGTCCAGCCCTGAGTGTGGGTCCAGAGATAGGGGGACCCAGGCTCACACTGGTCCACCAGGTCCCAGCCCAGGGCCCTAGAAGCAACAGGTGATCCCATCACAGGGCCAGCGGGGAAATGTGAGGTTGCTGCCTCACCTCCTGGCAACACAATAGGCCCAATGTCTCATTTCCCTGGGCTGTTTCCTACTGGCATTTGTTGGGTTGTTCTGCAGCCACAGAAGCCTGGTTTCCCATCTCTGCACTGAGTGGCTTCCTTTGCACTTCCTCTCTGGGTTCCTCTGTCTCCTGGGGCTGCAGCTTCCCTTTTCTCCAGGCCAGCTTAGAAGCGTTGTTGCCCACCACAGCCAACCATGGGCTCTGCAGGTAGTTTGGCTCCCTGGAAATGACATCTGGCTCCTTCCTTGATCTGACCCCAACTAAGCTGCAAGGCCTGGCCCTTATACTTCCTGCTCTGCCCCTGCACTTCCTGCAAGGGGGAAAGGGTGGAGCTAAGTTCAACCAACAGGGTGCATTAACCCCCTGTGTGCCGAAGTGAGTCCACTCCACCTCATTACAGTCTCCTTGTATCAGTGAGTTGCAACAACTGGGAGGAGTCAGCAATCTCTCCTTTGTGTCTTCCCATGAGGAGTTGAGCGGGTGATTTTGAATCTCCCATAATTGTATTCTGATAGACCAACAGTTCAAGATAGGGATCTGTTATCCAAGCTAGATGTTTTTTTAAAAAGAATCCTTTGAACAGTTTGAACTGCTCTCTCAAAACCATTACATTTGGTTGTGGGAACAATGGCCTTGATGTTTTGGGTACAAAGTCTCATTACATTGCAAAATTTTTGAAGTCTCTAGAGCAAAATTGGGGTCCATTGTCACCAATGAGTTCTTAGGCATGCAATGTCTTGCAAATATAGACTTGATGAGTCTGATGATAGAAAGACTTATGGTATCCCAAAGCAAGCAGACTTCTAAGAATTTAAAATAATAATCAACCAGAAGAAGATAATCTGCACCTTAAAACTCAGACAGGTCTATGACAAGTTTCTGCCAAGGTCTGTTTGGGACCTCATGTGGTTGCATTGGCTCGGTTTAATTTTTTTGTTTCTGAAGGTTTGACAGGTGTTGCAGGACTGTCCTCAATTTGACTATACATGCCTGGCCAATAGACAGCATTTCAATCTCTCCTTTTACACACCACTGCTTCCAGATGACTTTCATAAATAATAGCGAAGATTTCTTTTCTGAGACTTTCTGGTACTTTGATTCTATCTCTTTAAAAGATAAGTCCATTTTGCACATTAGTGCCTCTTTATATGACCAATAAGCATGGATATGCTTTGGTATTTCAGGTCTCTAGTCTGGCCAACCTTGCAAAATAATTCATCTTAAGGTTTTGCAGGACAATATCAGTTGGAGTAGGTGATTGAAATCCCTTCAATTTCTCTCCTGAAATAGACAAATAAGACATCATGAGTTGTATTGCCACATCAGCTTCCCCTGGAATTTACTCCTTCACCATACAACATGTACGCTTTGAATAAAACATCAGCATTTGCTAATCCTTTCCCTGGTCTGTATCCCACTTAACAGTTGATATTTCTGGAGTGTTACCAACCATCTTTGAATCCTGGGTGGAGTACTGTGCAAAGATTTTCTGAAAATGGCCTTAAGAGGCTTGTGGTCTGTTTCCACAGCTACTTTTCCCCCCATAGCTAAACTGATGAAATCAACTACCGTCAAATAGCATTGCCAACGTTTCTTTTTCTATTTTGGCATAGTTCTGTTGTGTAGTTGTCAGATCTTTAGAGACATAAGCAACAGGAGTCCTATTTGCCAGCAACACAAGCCCATATCTGGTAGAACTTGTATCCGTTGACACAGGAACTGGTTCTTTGACATCCAGGCGGGTATCTTTGCAAGCAATTCTGTCAAGTGTTCATATGCCACCTAATGCATTGGTATCCAGGCAAACTTAACATATTTTCCCAACAGTTGTCATAAAGGAATTATTACTGTTGACATGTGCGGGATAAATTTTCCAAGGTAAGTAAATTTTGCAATTCAGCCTAGCAGGTCAGTGTGGCCTTTTCAGTTATTGCTACAATTTTTGAGTTGTCAGGTTTTAGCCCTTCTATTGTCAAGTGATGCCCCAAATATTTTATTTCTCTCAGATCCAATTTGCATTTGCTCTTGCTTAGTCACAGGCTCCTTTCACAACATCTGTCTTGAGCCAGTCAGCATGTTCTCATCTAGTATTTCCTCACACCAGTATATCAACTGAATAACATTCAACTCCTTCCTGATCTTCAGTGTCTGTTGGATCACTCCTTAGTACACTTCAAGAGCTGAAGAGATGCCAAAAGGAAATCTGCCAAATCTGCCAAATGGTGTGTTGAAAGTACAGAGTTTACAATTTGTCATCCAGCTGTATCTGACAAAATCTAGTACTGGCATCTAAGACAGTGAAAACTGGTGCTTTTGCTAACTTGCTGAGGTTTCTGCTGCTGTAGGTAATTAAAAATGGTCCCTTCATATTGCTTTATTCATACGTCTTGGGTCCCGGCATAGTCTTATTTCATCTCAAGCCAGTTTGTCTACAGTTACTATAGAATTAACCCATTTTGTAGGTTCTTGCACTAGCAACTGTTCCATACAGTATAATTATCTATTTTGTCCCTTAATGCCACTGGAATTTTACATGAATTACAGGTGGTACTTGTGAGTTCATCTTTATGGTTGGCTTACTTGGCAAGCACCCTAAACCTTCAAATGTAAGTTTAAACTTGTCACAGCCTGGAAGACAAGAATGGCTTGCAAGTCAAATTCCACCACCTGAAATTCCAGCTATGCTTTCTTAACCTGATACTCACAGTTCAAGTTGAGTTCACCACGAACGTGCAGTTTCCCACCTGAGTACGCTATCAGCTGGATACTCGAGCTCTGAAGTGCTTTGGCCCTTAAAGTGTTGTATAATTTTACAGACATCACCTTGGCCTGTGCCCCAATACTGATTTTAAAGCTCACCATTTTGTGATCATTAATAAGCAAAAATCTATTCCACTCATCCGTGGGAAGCTCAGTAGTCCGCATACCAAAGAACCAATCTCATGCTCAAATAAATTGGTTAGTCTCTAAGGTGCCACAAGTACTCCTTTTCTTTTTGCGAATACAGACTAACACGGCTGTTACTCTGAAATCTTGGGAGTGCTCATCTGCTGCTGTGAGGGTAAACATCAGTTTGTCCTGGGATGTTCCCTTTCCACAGTTGCACATTTTGGCAAAATGATTGTGTTTGCTACATCTCTAGCATTCTTGACCATATGCAGGACAGTTTCTTACAGCATGGCTATGGCTTCAAACACTACCTTTGCTGGAGGCTTTAGTTGGTCCATTTTTGTTTGTATGTGTGTGTGTCTGTTTTACTCCTTTTCTTTTAGTTTTGTTCTGGCACCATGTGATGTTGCCAGGTTGTTATTATAACATAAGACAAGATACGGGAGACTTTTAAAGTAACAGTAAACACATTACTTAATTTGTTGCTGAGAACTTGTACAGATAGGAGTTGCTGGCTTGCCTGCCTGGCTCCAAGTGCTGTAGCAACATGCTTTCGCTGATAGGCTCACGACATAATCCCCCTGCCATACAACAATATGGGTAACTTTGGTTCCTACCCCAAAATTCCTACTATCATTACACACATGAACCCATCATTTTACAAACGGAGAGATTAATGAATTGCCCAAGGTCATTCAGGAAGTTTGTGGCTATGGTGAAAACTGAACCCAGATCTGCTGAGTTCCAGTTCAGTGTCTTTCCTCTTCATATAAGAACAAGAACTCTGAGTTTGGAAATTATTTCTACATTTCAGGATTTCAGCTGAATGGCGGGGAAAATAGTATTTGTCCAGGATTGCTATTTCATGTATTTAAAAAGTTACAGGGTGGGAAGTTGAAAAGAGAAACCCCAATTCCTGTACAAGCTCATGTACTTAACCCCTCTCATCGTGAATTAAATAAATTGTTTGGGAAATCAGCAGTAGCTGGATGCTGTGGGTATGTCTATATTGTAATAGCAGGGTATGACTGCAGCTTGAGGAGGCAAACCCAAGATAGCTTTAATCCCACACCAGTCAGGCTATTATAGGGCCACTTCAGCACGGGTTGTACAAGCTCTCCTGGAACCATGGGTAATTGCTATCAGAGCTAATCAACGCTAAAGTGTGAAGTGCTGTGTCTGTGTGTGGTTGCTGGACACTATGTCCTTGAGCAGCGGGGGCAAGAGGAGCAGAACGTGAGGGGAGAGCAGGAGGAAAGGAAGAGTAATGGGCAGCCCACAGAACAGGGTTTAAGATAGTAGGGCAGGGATCGGCAACCTTTGGCATGTGGCCCATCAGGGAAATCCGCTGGCGGGCCGGGATGGTTTGTTTACCTGCAGCATCCACAGGTTCAGCCGATCGCAGCTCCCACTGGCTGCGGTTCGCTGTCCCAGGCCAATGCGGGCTGCGGGAAGCGGCGCGGGCTGAGGGATGTGCTGGCCACCGCTTCCTGCAGTCCCCACTGGCCTGGGACGGTGAACCGCAGCCAGTGGGAGTTGAGATCGGCCAAACCTGCAGACACTGCAGGTAAACAAACCATCCCGGCCTGCCAGCGGCTTTCCCAGATGGGCCACGTGCCAAAGGTTGCCGATCCCTGTAGTAGGGGATGATGAACAAGACAGAAGCAGGAAGTTGAGGGAGCGAGGATCAAAAATCATGAAGGGCGATGGAGGGAAGAAGGGAGCATTGTCTGTGTCAGGGGTGGTCCATTTGGCCCTTACTTTTTTTAGTCACACAGAAGCTGAGTTCCAGACTTCCATCTCTCTGTGCTTGAACATCTGACTTTAATTCTGCTTGTGAGTGAGATAAGGAAAGCACAGGCTTCTCCGAGCATGTTATCCTTTAAGACAAACTGATGTTTTCAAGCTTTCATATTGCTAGTGATAATCCCTGCCAAAAACAACAAAAACTCTTCTGCATCCTACCTCATGCTAGGCTCTGCAGTTAAAACTTGCTTGAGACAACAGAAGCTTCAGAGTCCAACCATGTAATTAGCTGGAAATAAGTGTTTGGACTTCGTATTTTCACATTAGAATTCATCAGCATTGTCACTGTATGGAGGAGAGGGAAAATCCACCTGAAACTTGAGAGGGGAAAGAGATAAAAGCAGCACACTGTGCACACAGACAAGAAAAAGGTACATGCAGAGTTACAATCAGATAAAAAGGAGGACCTCCGAGTAGAAACTGAGGTTGAGAATGTAAATAATAACAAAAAGTAAGAGGGTGTGCATTTGCAGGTAAGCCAGCAAACTACTGTGGACTGCTGCTCTAATGAGGAATGTGGTAACTCTTCAACAGTGCAGAGCAATTCACACCAATTGAGGGCAGCAGGAAAATATCACTGTAGCCGGCCAGAGATGTAAGTGCCACTTATAAGTAAAGCATAGGTATTACCAGGCTGTAACACAAGGACATACAGGCCTGTATGACAATTAGCTTAGCATAGCTAAGGCCTCAATATAAAATGGCAGTTATGATGTAGGTAGTGACTAAGTTTAACCTTAAGTCACAAGATAAATGTAACACTCAATAAGAGTGGTAAGTGATGGGAAAAGGCAAATTAACATACTGCAAAAGTATACGTTTGGAATTTTAGGAAAAGTTGGCAGCTGGTATCAAGTAGAGTGCCCCAAGGGTCAGTCCTTGGGCCGGTTTTGTTCAATATCTTCATAAATGATCTGGAGGATGGTGTGGATTGCACCCTCAGCAAGTTTGCAGGTGACACTAAACTGGGAGGAGAAGTAAATACGCTGGAGGGTGGGGATAGCATACAGAGGGACCTAGACAAATTAGAGGATTGGGCCAAAAGAAATCTGATAAGGTTCAACAAAGACAAGTGCAGAATCCTGCACTTAGGATGAAAGAATCCCATGCACTGCTACAGACTAGGGACCGAATGGCTAGGCAGCAGTTCTGCAGAAAAGGACCTAGGGGTTACAGTGGACAAGAAGCTGGATATGAGTCAACAGTGTGCCCTTGTTGCCAAGAAGGCCAATGGCATTTTGGGATGTATAAGTAGGGGCATTGCCAGCAGATCGAGGGACGTGATCGTTCCCCTCTATTCGACATTGGTGAGGCCTCATCTGGAGTACTGTGTCCAGTTTTGGGCCCCACACTACAAGAAGGATGTGGAAAAATTGGAAAACGTCCAGCGGAGGGCAACAAAAATGATTCGGGGACTGGAACACATGACTTATGAGGAGAGGCTGAGGGAACTGGGGATGTTTAGTCTGCGGAAGAGAAGAGTGAGGGGGGATTTGATAGCTGCTTTCAACTACCTGAAAGGGGGTTCCAAAGAGGATGGATCTAGACTGTTCTCAGTGGTAGCTGATGACAGAACAAGGAGTAATGGTCTCAAGTTGCAGTGGGGGAGGTTTAGGTTGGATTAGGAAAAACGTTTTCATGAGGAGGATGGTGAAATACTGGAATGCGTTACCTAGGGAGGTGGTGGAATCTCCTTCCTTAGAAGTTTTTAAGGTCAGGCTTGCCAAAGCCCTGGCTGGGATGATTGAGTTGGGGATTGGTCCTGCT
Organism: Lepidochelys olivacea; assembly: GCF_965140295.1. Classification (NCBI taxonomy): domain Eukaryota; kingdom Metazoa; phylum Chordata; order Testudines; family Cheloniidae; genus Lepidochelys; species Lepidochelys olivacea. Next base: position 29,995,653 of record NC_140415.1, read on the forward strand.
TTGAGCAGGGGGTTGGACTAGATGACCTCCTGAGGTCCCTTCCAACCCTGGTATTCTATGATTCTATGTTGAGCTTAACCAAAACTTACATGTTCTAACTACAGAAGTACCATGGCAACTAATTGATGTAACTGTTAATGAGTATAATGTAAGTAAGTAATTGACCTATTGAAGATAGGGTTCCCTGTATTATTGAGGTATGGAAGTGCAAATAAGGAAAGAAGATTGAAACCATAATATGTATACAATATGGTGGGTATTAGCATAACCTTCTTTAAAAGTTAAGATCTAGCCTGAGGGCATCTTGATACATTGAAACCCGTTCGCCTGATGACCATATGTGGATGATCTCACCTATTCCCCTGAAGGGATGATATGAGTATGCAAGTGCTGGTCATTTTGTATCAGCTCTATCTCCTTTGCTATACTGCAGGGTTTGTGATCTTGTTTGTTTTGCTAATAAACTTTATTACATTACCAGACAGAAAGTGCCTAGTGGATTGTGTCTCATATGCTCCTCAAGGTCCCCACTCTATTGACAACTTTACTACTGTGCCTGATTCAGAAGCAGAACCATTTCAAACTACTGCATAGTATATAAAAGTAAATAAATCCCTTATCAATCAGTCTGCACTGTGTTGAGTAGGAAGGCAGAATCTTAGAAATGTAAGGCTGCAAAGGACTTCAGAAGGTCATCTCATGAACACCCCCCCGAAACAGGAGTCAGTATACCTAGCCCATTCCTTGCAAGATGTTTTTCTGGACTCTGACCAGGATATCTCTGCTGATGTGCACTTCGGCTATTGTATCATCACTAACTGCATTAATGTTTTTTATATACATTGCTTAATTTGGGAGATGTGTGGCTGACTTTTCCAGGTTTGATGAGTTGTCACACCATGCTAACAGGAAAGGTTTGATTTTTAATTTACAAAGTGTCCAAAGCATGCTTTTCTTCTACCCCAGTATTGCCCATATTGGTGCATATATACAAGCATTGAAGTGTGGGGGAAGCCACTCATGGCTGTTTGTGCAACTCTCTACCCTACACCATATTATCCAGCATTGCTCTTTGCCATCTCTGAGGAAAGAGGCAACATGCAGGGGACAGTGCTGTGCACCAGGTAGCTGGGGGAGGCAGAAAGCATGGGAGACGAGTGGCAGCAACAATCAGTCTGACAAAGCAAGCTGAGGCCTTCTGGAGTGGAGAGAGGTGCTGAGGGAAAGAGAATGAGGTGCTGGCGGAAATCAGAGCAAAAACCAAGATAAACATAACTGAAAAGGAAACCTGAAGGGGGAAGAAAAGAGTAGCTTGCATAAAAAAGTACAGGAAAAGGCAAACGACAGATTAAAAAGGGTGAGATGGAGGCATCCAGAGTAGGGCATTGTGCAGGGAGACACAAGGGATACCAATGAGCCATTCCTATGGGGAAATGTCTGTAGATTCTACTACTTGCCAACTGGAACCAGGAAGAACTGGCTGAAAGTTTTCAGTTGGAATTCCCAGGAGGGAAGGGGGAACACCAGTGTTCTACTCATTTCACACACAGAAAGGGGGACATACTGAGGGACCTGGTTGAAGGACACACTAGGTTGTCTAGGTGCAATTGATTCAACTTGTCCATTGTGAATCTACCTGTATAGTTTTAAAGCTGTGGTTGAGACAACTATACTGACAGTGGTTCATGTGACTAAATGTAGCAGTTGTGTAGTGCAGAAGGCATCCATCTGTGGCCAGCCACACATACAGAGTGATCATGGTCTTTTGCAGAGAACTTAAATCTGTAGTCGGTGGAACAGTTGCTGGCGATCTGTGGAGAAATGGTTTGTCACATGATGCTGGCTCTCCTTCTTATTTCCAGCTGCTAAACTGCATTAAGAGACAGCTACCAATAGACAAATACTTCCCTAACATCCTTGTACAAAACCCATGAATATTTTCTTACCATTACGTTACTAAATAAGCAGTTACTGAAGTTGCCACATGCATGGTATGCAATCTCAAATGGGAAGGAGGTCCATGGGAATCTCTTTGAGTGTGGTTTACACTATGCAAATATTTGAGAACCCTTGTTCTGCCGCATAGTTTAATGAAGAATAGAAACTACTAGTATGGCATTAGTGGCTATATAGAGTGGTCAGACAGCTGAGGACTACCTGGTAGAGTTCTGGACAAGAGGCAGAGTGGTCAACTGGCCTAACAGCCTGCAGAATGAGGTTCTAGTCCTGAGCTTCCACTTCAACTATTTGTCTAACTTGTCTATTAAGATTATAAGATCTTCAGGCCAGGGACTATAGGGTCTCACTATATGTCTGTACAGTTCCTAGCACAATGACGCTAGCTGAGGCCTTTTGGCATTTCTTAATATACATAATAATCATGTAGACGAAGAATAATGTCTATGATGGCTGCAGTTGAGTGACTTTTATGAAGTGGCCAAATAAGTGTTTGTGACAGGCCAACAAGTGCAGCTGGTTTGGAATGCATTTATGGAGACATGGGATCAAAATTAAGCCCTGGAATAAACAGTAACAGCTACCACTGCAAAGCAAAGGCTTTGTTGTGCTTGTTCACCACAGTACTGGATTTTAACTATTGTGTTCTCTTCTTTTGCATGCAATCTGACCCTTATGAAATACGTATTTTGCTATAAAATACTTCTCTAAAGCAGAGCATGTTCCAAATAAAAGACAGTAGCAATGTGGTATCTTGAACACCACCAAACATCATGATCTGAAATTAACCTAGTGTATCAAGTGAATGGAGACTGCAATCAACATTTTTTTTAAGCAAAATCATCCAAGAAATAGCTTTAGCTTTATCTCCTCTATATATGATCTCACAAATAACTTTGGTTTTCTTCTCTTCTGCAGTGGGCAGCATTTAAAAAATTTAATGAGTTAGCTCATACATACAATGGAGACTCAAGGCAAAGATAAGTATTAATAATCTAGGGGAAGATCAGTTCCTGGAGATTAATTAGCAGTAAGGGGGAGTGGAGGAGTCTCCACTGCACCTGGGACCATCATATTTATTTATTTAGTTAGTTAGTTAGTTAGTTAGTTATGGGGGGAGAGGTGACATAAATGCATGGCTTTTGTTTTCATGTTCTGTGCATTAGTCACAGAGATTACTTGAGTCATCTTCATCGTATAATGATGTGCACCATCGGGCACTTTTTGTGACTTTGGAAAACTCTTAAAGTGATATTGTTGTTTTCAGAAAGAAAGGGTCATGTTGACAGTTACCTTTACTGTATTTATCCTACAACACTGAGGAGAGAGAGCTAGTTAGAACAGGCATCGTATTTTTCATTTGTGACATCTAATGAAACCTTGTTGAAAATCCTATACATGCATCTTTTTATTTCTAATAAAAATGTATGATCAGGAAAATAAGTTAAAAAAATGAGACCAGAGTTATGGAATTATTGCCAATTAATTTATAGAAGGCTCTATCCCTTCCACCATTCCCTTGCTGCCCAGTGCAGGAGTTAGTCCTACAGTTCTATGATTGATTCCTGAAAAGTTGCCTCTGTGGGTCCAATTCTGCACTCAAGAGATTTGCACCCAGTTTCCACTGACCTCAGCGAGAATTGGTATTGTATCAGAGGGCAGCAGTAGGCCTCATGTTTGGTTCCATGAAACTGTTTAATAAAATACGTCATATTAAATAGAGCTAGGGGAAGTTGGTTGTGTTCTGACCTGCCAAAGTGAATGCACATTTCTGTGAGTCAGGCTTGAAGCACAATAATGCCTTAATATTCTGACACAACATGATAAAATTTACATTGCAGTCTGAGCATCATGATGTTGTGTTGCGGTGTATATGTCATTAGATCAAGCTACCAGCCCAGAGGCACCCTGGTTCCAGGACTCAGTACCTAGAACACATGAGAGAATTCAGGATCTAGTTTGGGTTCATTGCAACTTGTGGTGAATACCGGAACTTCTGTAGGCTTGTTCACCCTAAATTTAAGGCAGCTACTTTGTGTTCACTAGAATTAAATCAGGGATTGTAAACTCTTTAGTACAGGGATTGTGTTTGCGTTTGTAGGGCCTAGCACAATAATAGGAACTCAGTCCCCAAGTGGGGCCTCATTGCAATGATACAAATAATAAATAATAACTTTTCTAGTTGAAGTAGTGATAATATTATTTAAATCAGAATTTTACATGCAGTATTTTAATTTAATCAGAATTTAATCAGTCTTTACAACACCATGTAAAATGAGTATCTCCATTACATTAGCAGATGGGAAAACTGAGGCAGAAAGGTTAAAGTGACTTCCACATGATCATGGAAGCAGCAGTGTTAGAGCTGAGATTGTTACTCTGGAGTTCCTGGCTCCCATTAATCCCACTGTATCATTACTCCTGCAACTATGCTGTTGCCCACTCCTCTCCTTTAATTAACCCTTTTTCTTGTAAGGGGAGGGGGGAGAAGGAAAACTTAATGTAAATCCTTAAGAATTCTACTGTCATGCTTACAAAACCAACTGTATGACAAAATTTCCTTACTTATGCAAATGATTGTGTTTTATTTACATTATTTCCAGTTGTTTAGTGTGCTGCAACAATCCTGCAGCAATTCAGCAAGAACAAAATGTTCCCGAGTTTAAATCTATTTAGTTTCAGTGCTTAAATTCAGTTCAGATGCAAGTAAACACATTTAACTTAACCAGAAAAATAAAACATGAAGTGGTTTGTTTATGTTTATTCAGTAAGAGAAATATAATGTGACTTCTGAAGTGAGCTAAAAACTGCATGACTCTGACCTGTCAAAGAGCACTTAAGCTTCAGCTTGTTTCATTACTGATAATCTGCAGGATTAATGGAGCAAGGGTACATAGACGATCCAAAAAACCCTTCCGCATCCCCTTGCTGCCCAGTGCAGGAGCTAGTCATGGTCAGAGTCCTTGTGCTCTCCGTAAACGGCAATAGAGCTAGGGAAAATTTTTTTGAATAGTAATTGTTTTAAGGCACCAAAATATTTATGAATTTGGGTCAAAGTTGGCAAATAAGTGAGGCCAAAAAGGTTGGGTTTTTTTCATGAAAATGTTCCATTTTAACATCTTTCTGAAATGAACCATTTCAACATTTCATTTGAAATGAAGTTTTGTAAAAAAGTTCGATTCAGAATCGTATTGTTCCATTTGAATCAACATTTAGTTTTGCGAAGTTGTTTCAAAATGACATTTGAAACGTTTTGCTGGAGTCAAACAAAATTGTGTCAATTTCTTTGGTTCTATGAACAAAGCTGAAAAAATTCAGTTTTGGTTTGAAAAGAATGACATTTTTTTTTAATATTTTGGTCTAGCCACCAAACTGAGAAATCAATTATTCACTCAGTTGTATACAGCAACTGCAGAAGCTAGGTGGCATGACCTTCTCGGAAAGGGAGAAGGGCAGAGCTATGGGTACTTCCCACCCCAACATGCATTGGTCAGCAGAGCTAGATCAGCATAGGGAGCCATGCTGCAGTTGGTTAAAGACTGCTCTGGCTTGCACTTTGCCCTAGTGCTTGAGTAAGAAAATATAGTTCTAGGAGCACTGGCAATGTGTCTCTACTGCAGGGTGTAACTTATGAGAGTTCATATCCCACCCATGCCACCATATTGTCACAGTTTCAGGGTAGCTACACCTGTATCCCCACCTCTAAGGGCTTGTCTACATTACCTGTTGCATCGACGGGCAGCGATCGATCCAGTGGGGGTCAATTTATTGCATCTAGTATAGATGCAATAAATCGACCACCAAGCGCTCTACTGTCGACTCCGGTTCTCCACCGGAGTGAGAGGCGCAGGTGGAGTCAACAGGGGAGTGTCAGCAGTCGACTCACTGCAGTGAAGACACCACGGTGAGTAGATCTAAGTACGTCGACTTCAGCTACGTTATTCATGTAGCTGAAGTTGCGTAACTTAGATCGATTCCCTGCCTCCCCCGACCCAGTGTAGACCAGACCTAAGAGTGCCTCCTCCAGTTTCAGGTTTCACCTGCCCCTGGGGAGGGACCCTTGTCCCTCTCTCCTCTGTCTGGGTTTTAGGGCTGCACAGCTCTCTGCCTTATACTGGGATATCCCAAGCAAGCCTGTCTGCCTCAAAGCCAGCACCTCTCCTTTACTCTGTGTCTAAGGGCTACGAACAGTGTATTATAGAATCATAGAATCATAGAATATCAGGGTTGGAAGGGACCTCAGGAGGTCATCTAGTCCAACCCCCTGCTCAAAGCAGGACCAATCCACAACTAAATCATCCCAGCCAGGGCTTTGTCAAGCCTGACCTTAAAAACTTCTAAGGAAGGAGATTCCACCACCTCCCTAGGTAACGCATTCCAGTGTTTCACCACCCTCCTAGTGAAAACGTTTTTCCTAATATCCAACCTAAACCTCCTCCACTGCAACTTGAGACCATTACTCCTTGTTCTGTCATCAGCTACCACTGAGAACAGTCTAGATCCATCCTCTTTGGAACCCCCTTTCAGGTAGTTGAAAGCAGCTATCAAATCCCCCCTCATTCTTCTCTTCCACAGACTAAACAATCCCAGTTCCCTCAGCCTCTCCTCATAAGTCATGTGTTCCAGTCCAGTTCATTTTTGTTGCCCTCCGCTGGACGTTTTCCAATTTTTCCATATCCTTCTTGTAGTGCGGGGCCCAAAACTGGACACAGTACTCCAGATGAGGCCTCACCAATGTCGAATAGAGGGGAACAATCACGTCCCTCGATCTGCTCGCTATGCCCCTACTTATACATCCCAAAATGCTATTGGCCTTCTTGGCAACAAGGGCACACTGCTGACTCATATCCAGCTTTTTGTCCACTGTAACCCCTAGGTCCTTTTCTGCAGAACTGCTGCCGAGCCATTGGGTCCCTAGTCTGTAGCGGAGCATGGAATTCTTCCGTCCTAAGTGCAGGACTCTGTACTTGTCCTTGTAGAACCTCATCAGATTTCTTTTGGCCCAATCCTCTAATTTGTCTAGGTCCCTCTGTATGCTATCCCTACCCTCCAGCGTATCTACCTCTCCACCCAGTTTAGTGTCATCTGCAAACTTGCTGAGGGTACAATCCACACCATCCTCCAGATCATTTATGAAGATATTGAACAAAACCGGCCTGAGGACCGACCCTTGGGGCACTTCACTTGATACCGGCTGTCATACTAGACATGGAGCCATTGATCACTACCCGTTGAGCCCGACAATCTAGCCAAATTTCTATCCACCTTATAGTCCATTCATCCAGCCCATACTTCTTTAACTTGCTGACAAGAATACTGTTGGAGACCGTGTCAAAACCTTTGCTACAACACGTCCACCACTTTCCCCTCATCTACAGAGCCAGTTATCTCATCATAGAAGGCAACTAGATTAGTCAGGCATGACTTGCCCTTGGTGAATCCATGCTGACTGTTCCTGATCACTTTCCTCTAAGTGCTTCAGAATTGATTCCTTGAGGACCTGCTCCATGATTTTTCCAGGGACTGAGGTGAGGCTGACTGGTCTGTAGTTCCCAGGATCCTCCTTTTTCACTTTTTTAAAGATGGGCACGGCATTAGCCTTTTTCCAGTCGTCCGGGACTTCCCCGGATCGCCATGAGTTTTCAAAAATAATGGCCAATGGCTCTGCAGTCACATCCACCAACTCCTTTAGCACTCTCGGATGCAGCGCATCTGGCCCAATGGACTTGTGCTCGTCCAGCTTTTCTAAATAGTCCCGAACCACTTCTTTCTCCACAGAGGGCTGGTCACCTCCTCCCCATGCTGTGCTGCCCAGTGCAGTAGTCTGGGAGCTGACCTTGTTCGTGAAGACAGAGGCAAAAAAAGCATTGAGTACATTAGCTTTTTCCACATCCTCTCTAACTAGGTTGCCTCCCTCATTCAGTAAGGGGCCCACACTTTCCTTGACTTTCTTCTCGTTGCTAAGATACCTGAAGAAACCCTTCTTGTTACTCTTAACATCTCTTGCTAGCTGCAACTCCAGGTGTGATTTGGCCTTCCTGATTTCACTCCTGCGTGCCCGAGCAATATTTTTATACTCCTCCCTGGTCATTTGTCCAATCTTCCACTTCTTGTTAGCTTCTTTTTTGTGTTTAAGATCAGCAAGGATTTGACTGTTAAGCCAAGCTGGTCACCTGCCATATTTACTATTCTTTCTACACATTGGGATGGTTTGTCCCTGTAACCTCAATAAGGATTCTTTAAAATACAGCCAGCTCTCCTGGACTCCTTTCCCCCTCATGTTATTCTTCCAGGGGATCCTGCCAATCAGTTCCCTGAGGGAGTCAAAGTCTGCTTTTCTGAAGTCCAGGGTCCGTATTCTGCTGCTCTCCTTTCTTCCCTGTGTCAGGATCCTGAACTCGACCATCTCATGGTCACTGCCTCCCAGGTTCCCATCTACTTTTGCTTCCCCTACTAATTCTTCCCGGTTTGTGAGCAGCAGGTCAAGAAGAGCTCTGCCCCTAGTTGGTTCCTCCAGCACTTGCACCAGGAAATTGTCCCCTACCCTTTCCAAAAACTTCCTGGATTGACTGTGCACTGCTGTATTGCTCTCCCAGCAGATATCTGGGTGATTGAAGTCTCCCATGAGAACCAGGGCCTGCGATCTAGTAACTTCCGTGAGTTGCCGAAAGAAAGCCTCGTCCACCTCATCCTCCTGGTTCAGTGGTCTATAGCAGACTCCCACCACCACATCACCCTTGTTGCTCACACTTCTAAACTTAATTTAGCAGTTTCATACTTGAGCTCTGAGCAGTCATACTGCTCCCTTACACACAGTGCAACTTCCCCACCTTTTCTGCCCTGCCTGTCCTTCCTGAACAGTTTATATCCATCCATGACAGTACTCCAGTCATGCGAGTTATCTCACCAAGTCTCTGTTATTTCAATCACATCATAATTCCTTGACTGTGCCAGGACTTCCAGTTCTCCCTGCTTGTTTCCCAGGCTTCTTGCATTTGTATTGCCAGCAGTTACAAGTTACCTTGGCTCTTGCTAAGCAAGCACCTTTATTCTTAAGGTAAAAGCATTAGAGCGAGAACATAATCAAAACAACAAACAAATTTAAACATACCAGCAGTCAGCCTAGTAGTCCAAAGTCTTTTCAATCCTCCTACAAGGGTTGGAGGGGCCCCCTTGGACAGAAGGTCCTCTCCATTTGTTGGATCAGAAAAAAGGCCCCAAGGCAGTTTAAACCCAGCCCTTTTATGTTAAAAGCCTTTTCTTTTTCTATTGGTCTCTGGACACCCCCTTTTGAATCAGTATGTGCGAGTCTCTCCAGGGGGAGGTATCTCTCTGGAGGTGTTTACAATCTACGTGATTGACCTTACTCACCCTTCACTGTTCTTGGTTCCTGGAGGAGCTGTGTAACCACCTGTCAGAGTTGCATAAAATTCCTGGTCCAGAGTGATACATAAGCTTAGTACAAGAAGGTCCCCAAAGATATTGCATGCAGTTGCAGTATCTGTCACAGTGACTCATTCAGTGAGTCCTCCTCCTCAGTTCCCCTTGGATCCTGTAGTTTAATAATAATAGACTACTCTGCCCACACACATTTTAAACATTTAAAGTCTCCTCCTTGCCAGGGTGATTCATTTACAAACAAAACAAACTCTCACAGATCTTGGGAGACAGGCCAGTTCTTGCTTACAGCCAGCCATCCAATCTGAAGCAAATACTCACCAGCAACCACACAACAGAATCACTAACCCAGGAACCTATGTTTGCAACAAAGCCCGTTGCCAACTGTGTCCACATATCTATTCAGGGGACACCATCATAGGGCCTAATCACATCAGCCACACTATCAGAGGCTCGTTCACCTGTGCATCTACTAATGTGATATATGCTATCATGTGCCAGCAGTGCCCCTCTGTCATGTACATTGGTTAAACTGGACAGTCTCTACATAAAAGAATCAATGGACACAAATCAGACATGAAGAATTATAACATTCAAAATCCAGTCGGAGAACACTTCAATCTCTTTGGTCATTCGATTACAGATGTAAAAGTGGCAATTCTTCAACAAAAAAACTTCAAAAACAGACTGCAATGAGAGACTGCTGAATTGGAATTAATTTGCAAACTAGATACAATTAACTTAGGCTTGAATAAAGACTGGGAGTGGATGGGTCATTACACAAAGTAAAACTATTTTCCCATGTTTATTCCCCCCTACTGTTCCTCAGACGTTCTTTTCAACTGCTGGAAATGGCCCACCTTGATTATCACTACAAAAGGTTCCCCCCTCCCCCTACTCTCCTGCTGGTAATAGCTCACCTTATCTGATCACTCTCATTACAGTGTGTATGGTAACACCCATTGTTTCATGTTCTCTATGTATATAAATCTCCCCACTGTATTTTCCACTGAATGCATCCGATGAAGTGAGCAGTAGCTCATGAAAGCTTATGCTCAAATAAATTTGTTAGTCTGTAAGGTGCCACAGGTACTCCTTTTCTTTTTGCGAATACAGACTAACACAGCTGCTACTCTGAAACGAAACAAACTAGGTTTTCCTAGTAATAGGGAAGCTTGTACTGACTTTTCAGGGATAGAAGGAATCTCATTAAAAGCTTGGTGATGAAAAATGGGTCCCCTAGATTGTAGATTGTATTTATGTTTTCATTAATTTTATTTACTCTTTACATTTTCTTCAGGTTGGAACTTGAACCCAATAACATTTAAGTTAATCAAATTTACCTATCATCCATATTCAAATGGGTTTGAAATTAGAAGAAACTAGTCCACCTGTCCCAAATTAGAAGCTTTCACAAGTTAAGGGGCTACTACTTCTGTAATTTTTATTGTTCATTTATTATAATGGTGCCTTTGCTTTATCTGCTTAACTTTTAAAAAAAATCTTATTGTTACCTACTTTCTCATAGGTTTGGGCATACACAACCACTGTCTCTATTACAGAAAGATTGCTAAGGCTCATCTATCGCTCTGACCACTACTCCTGTGGGCATTAATGATTCTGCCAGATAGGATCCTGAGCAGCTCGACAGTGACTACAGGGCTCTTGGAGTGAGGGTGAAGGAATTGGGGCATAGTTTGTGTTCTCCTGGCTGAAAGTAAGGGCCCAAGCAGGGGCACAGGCATCCTGGAGAGGAATGCATGGGTGAACAGATGGTATCAACAGGAGGGTTTTGTCTTCCTCATTCATCGGATGCTGTTCTAGAAAGAAGATCTTCTGAGAACAAATGGGTCCACCTGACCAAGAAGGGGAAGAGGATCTTTCCGCACTTACTTGCCAACCTAGTGAGGAGGGCTTTAAACTTGGTTCAAAGGTGGGAGGTGACAAAAGCCCACAGGTCAGCATAACAAAAGGTGACCTTAACAGAGGGTTAGATGTTGGCAGGGGATATGTAAAATGACAGTAGCATCATAAGAGCCATCAGTGGGGGAATCTCCTCAACATCTTAGATGTCTGTACACAAATGCAAGAAGTGTGGGGAAGAAACAAGAAGAACTGGAAGTATTAGTACATAAGCTAAATTATGAAATAATTGCTTTCACAGAAATTTGGTGGGATAACTCTCATGACTGGAATATTGGCCTTGAGGGGTATAGCTTTTTCAGAAAGGACCGGCCGGGGGGAAAAAGGAGGCTGTGTTTTATTATACATCAAGACTATATACGCTTTTTCTGACGTCCAGAACGAGGTGAGAGGCAGAGTAGTTGAAAGTCTCTGGATAAAGATAAAACGGAAAAAAATTGAAGAGATGTCATGGCAGGGTCTACTTTAGACTACCAAATCAGGAAGAGGAGGTGAATGAAGCAGTTCTAGAACAAATAATACTAATGGGTAGTAATGGGAGACATTAATTACCCAGACATCTGTTGGAAGAGTAATGCAGCAAAACTCAACATTTCCAATAAGTTCTTGGAATGTATTGGGAAAACGTTTTGTTCCAGAACGTGGAGGACGTAACCCAGGGGACAACAATTTTAGACTTATTGCTGACCAACAGGGAGCAACTGATTGCAAGTCTGAAGGTGCAAAGCAATTTGGGTGAAAAATATCATGAAATGATAAATGTCATGATTGTAAGGAAAGGAAGTAATGAGAGCAGCAGAATAAGGACAATGGCCTTCAAAAAAGCAGACTTTAACAAACTCAGAAAGCTAGTAGGTAAGGTCCCATGGGAAGAAAATCTATGGGATAGGAGTTCAAGAGAGTTGGCAGTTTCTCAAGGAGACAGCATTAAAGGCACAATTGCTAACTATCCTGCTGTGAAGGAGAGATAGGAAGAATAGTACAAGGCCAATATGGCTACGGCAGGAGTTCTTTAATGACCTGAAAATCAGAAAGGAATCCTATAAATAGTGGAAACATGGATGAATCGCTAAGGAGGAGTACAAGAGAATAGCACAAGCATATAGGAACAAAATCAGAAAGGCTAAGGCACAAAATGAGTTGCGTCTAGTAGTCCTGGGGGGATTCTATGCCAATGCAGGGGTGCAGAATTCATATGGCCTGCAGTTTTCTGTGCACCCTGCGCAGAAAAATGCAAAAAAAAAAATCAGCCGGAGGACACGCACCTCTTCCCCGGCAGCCCTGGCAGCGCATCTATCCAGCAGGCCTGGGGGAGGGAGACTGGGCGTGCGTGCCTGCGTGATCACCATGGCGGGGGGTGCTGAGCATACATGCGTGCCAGGGATTTACTCCTGGGGGGATTCTGCAGGACTGTGCACCTGCAGCAGAAAATGCCGCCCCCCCCCCAGCCCCGCACATTTCCTGCTTTTCCCTACAGAAAACAGCAGAGAAGCCACGGAGGGCGGGGGGTGGGGTGACAACCACAAATGCAGTTTTTTGGGGGGCAATTGCCCCCCAAACAGGTGAGGCATGGGGCGCACACAGGGTTACGTGCCACTGTCCCTCTCTCTCCTCATTTCCGCAAATGCAGAGCTGCCCAGCTCGGAGGCTGCGTCCTGTCTAGGGCTCCAGTGACTCTGCAGCTGAATGCAGCCTCCTCGTGCCAATTGTGGTCCCCTTCTGTGTTCTGAGAGCCTTCCTGTTTTCTGTGGAACAGTGAGTTCCCCTGGTGGGGCTGGGTAAGCAGGGGTGGGGAAATGAGGAAAGGGGGGGAGGGGAAGAGGCAGTGGGGAAGGAAGGGGGGGGGAATAGGACAGGGGGAGGGGAATGTTGGAGTGAGGGGAGCGGGATGGAGAAGAAAAGGGGATAGGGGAATCACAAGGGGAAGCAGGATCCCGGCATGTGGCATCCCCTCGGCAGCAGCTGGGGCTGCCCCATTAAGCAGGCCCATTGAACCCTCACCCTGACAAGTCCTACCCCCTACACCTGGACCCCTCCGACAAGCCCCCCAAACCCAAACCCCCACCCCACTGAGCCCCAACCAGCTGCACCTGGACCCTCACCCCACCAAGCCCCACTCCCCCAGCACCTGGACCCCCCCGAACCCTCACACCGAGACCCCCCCGCTGAGCCCAGCCATCACCTGGATCCCCTGAAGATTCCCCTTGCCCCTGCACCTGGAATCCCACAACGAGCCCCCGTGCATCCAGATCTCCCACTGAGCCGCTCACACCCCCATTGCCCGACACAGAAACCTCTCACCCCACACCTGGGTCCCCCCACACTAAGCCCCTCCACGCTTGGATCCTGCTGGGCTTAGCCTGCCTACCCACACCTGGTGTGCCTGGCACAAAGGGGCAGGGTCACAGGGTGTTTCTGGGGCAGGCCCAGCCCTAGCGTGGTGTCAAGGTCAGGTGCAGCCTCACTGCCGAATCCCTGTACTGGGGGAGGTGGGGGCTTCAGGGTGATCGCCCACCTCAGTGCAGCCAGTGGCCTGTGCTCCCCACTGCCATGCTGGAGCCACATTTATTTACTGACAAATAAAATTTGCAGAATTTTGTAGAATTTTAAAATTTTGTGTGCATAATTTTTAATTTTTGGTGCATAATTCCCTCAGGAGTAATCTAGAAAGGGACATAAAAGGCAATAAGAAGAGATTCTTTAAATACATTAGGAGAAAAAGAAAGATGAAGAAAAATGTAAGTCTTTTACTTAGTGGAGAGGGAGAACTAATAACTGATGTCATCAAGAAGGCTGAGGTGTATAATGTCTATTTTGTTTCAGTCTTCACCAAAAAGATTAATGGTGATCAGAAATTCAACATCATTAATATTAACAATTAGGGGGAAGGAACACAACCCAGAACAGGGAAAGAACAGGATAAAAAATATTTAGATAAGTTAGATGTATTCAAATCAGCAGTGCCTGACGAAATTCATCCTTGGGTATTTAAGGAACTAGCTTAAGCAATCTTGGAACTGTTAGCAATTATCTTCAAGAACTCATGGAGGACAGCTGATGTCCCAGAGGACTGGAAAAAGACAAACATAGTACTCATCCTTAAAAAAGAGAACAAAGAGGATCTAGGGAATTATAGCCCAGTCAGCCTAATTTCGATTCCTGGACAGCTACTGGAACAAATTATTAAATAATCAATTTGTAAGCACCTGGAGGATAACAGGATTATAAGGAATAGCTTGCATGGATTTGTCAAGAACACATCATGCTAAACCAACCTAATCTTCTTCTTTGACAGGGTTACTAGGCTAGTGCATGTGAGGGAAGCAATAGACATGATGTACCTTGATTTTAAGTAAGGCTTTTGACAGAATCCCACATGAAATTCTCGTAAGTAAAGTAAGGAAATGTGGTCTTGATGAAATTACAATAAGGTGGTGCACAACTGGTTGGAAGACTGTACTTACAGAGTAGTCACAGATTGGATGTCAAACTGGAAGGGCATATCTAGTGGGGCTCCAGAGGGGTCAGTCCTGGGTCCTGCACTAGTCAATATTTCCATTAATAACTTGGATAATGGAGTGGAGAGAATGATTATAAAATTTCCAGGTGACACTATGCTGGGAGGGATTGCAAGCACTTTGGGGGACAGAATTAGAATTCAAAACAGCCTTGAGAAATTGAAGAATTGGTCTGAAGTGAACAAGATGAAATTAACTAAGGACAAGTACAAAGGACTACATTTAGAAAGGTACAAATCAAATGCATAACTACAAACTGGGGAATAACTGTCTAGGTGATAGTACTGCTGAAAAGGAGCTGGGGTTGGAGGAGAGTGGCGTGTACTCAGTTGGAGTACTGTGTCCAGTATAGAGTGCCACACTTTCGGAAATGTGGACAAATTGGAAAGACTCCAGAGGAGAGCAACAAAAATGATGAAAAGTTTAGAAAACCTGACATATGAGGAAAGGTTAAAAATCTGGGCATGTGTATTCTTGAGAAAAGAAGACTGAAGGAGAGACTTGATATCAGTCTTTCAATATGTTAAGGGTTGTAATAAAGGGGGCTGCAATCTATTGTTCTTTATATCCACTGGGGGTAGCACCAGAAGTAATGGGCTTAATCTGTAACAAGGGAGATTTAAATTAGATATTAGGAAAACCTTTTAAACTATAAGGGCAGTTAAAATCTGTAATAGGCTTCCGAGGGAGGTTGTGGAATCCCCATCAATGGACTTTTTTAAAAACAGGTTAGACAAATACCTGTCAGCAGAGGTGAAAGTAAGCTGGTACGCCCTGGTACGGCGTACCGGTAAGAGCCGGTGCACCGTACTAGGACCGGCTTTCCGAGAGGGCGATTTAAAGCCCTGGAGTAGCAGTGGCGGGGCTGCGGCAGGGATTTAAAGGGCCCCGGAGCTCCAGCCGCTGCTACCCCACTGCCCCGGCGCCCTTTATATCCCGGCCTGAGCCCTGCTGCCCAAGCCCTAAGGTAGCGGTGGCGGGGCTCTGGCAGGAATTTAAAGGGCCCCGGAGCTCCAGCCACCGCTACTGCCCCGGGGCCCTTTAAATCCCCGCCTGAGCCCTGCTGCCGAAGCCCTGGGGTAGCGGCAGTGGCGGGGCTCTGGCGGGGATTTAAAGGGCCCTGGGGCTCCAGTCCCCGCTACCCTCCCAGGACCCTTTAAATCCCCACCTGAGCCCTGCTGCCGAAGCCCTGGGGTAGCGGCGGTGGGGCTCCAGAGGGCATTTAAAGGGCCGGGGCGGTTGCGGTGGCTGGAGCCCCGGGGCCCTTTAAATCCCCGATGGAGCCCAGCCACCACTACCCCAGGGCTCGGGCAGCAGGGCTCAGGCGGGGATTTAAAGGGCTCGGGGCTCCGGCAGCTGCTACCACAGCTCAGCCCCAGGCCCTTTAAAGCTCGGGGCAGCGGTGGCAGCCGGGAGCCCCCAGGGCTCCTCAGTGATTTAAAGGGCCCGGGGCTCTGCTGCGGTAGCGGCAGCTGGAGCCCTGGGCCCTTTAAATCGTCCCCGAGCCCCAGGGCTCCCAGCCGCCTCTGCAGCTGGTAGCTCGGGGGTGATTTAAAGGGCCCCAGGCTCCCAGCTGGAGCCCTGGTCCTTTAATTCAAGATTTAAAGGGCCCAGGGATTTAAGGCCCTGCCTCTTCTGGTTGAGGCCACACCCCCCTGCTCAGGACTCCGGCATACCGGTAAATCCTCTAACTTACTTTCACCCCTGCCTGTCAGGAATTGGCTAGTTTACTTCATCCTGCCTCAGTGCAGGGGGCTGGACTTGATGACTTCTTGGGGTCCCTGCCAGCCCTAAATTTCTATGATATCTTGCTGCTTATAGAGTGGGAAAATCAGGCCAGGAGTTTCCCAGAATGCTGCTATCTTTAGCAATCTTGTTGCAGAAGATCAGAATGGCAAGTACTCCCTCATTTGGGTCTTGTTTTGTCTGAGTTCAAGTTTTTCCATGTCTAGTTATGAGTTACTGATATCACATATCACTGATACTGTTTCACTGTGTTCCAGGTACATTCTCTCCCTAGATTTTATGTATTTTATTTCTTTCCTCCCTTTTGTACACACACTTGATAAATGCAGCAAATTGCCTGGGTACAGCACCTGCCATTCTCCTGCACCAAGGTTGTCTCCTTCGTTATGGGAACGATTTTTTTCCCCCAAGGAAGGCATTTCTCACCCACTTTAACTGCGTGCGGAGCTTTTGATATAGCCTTTCGTTTGTTTTCTCTAGCCAGTTGCTTGTTTGTTGTGGGCATGGTGAGAGAGAGAAAAACAGCAATTGAATCTTTTGTTTTATTATCTCTGTGAGGCTCAAGACGAACATGTAAATCTACTTCTCGAGTGCAGAGTCCAATATTAGCCCAGTTTCCCTGCCTTGTGTCTAACAATTAAACATAATTTGATAAAGAAAATCACATGGTGATGTGGCTCTATTATGACCTGCAGAACCATAAGCTAGGAGAAATTGCCTTTGTTTGACCATTTACTTCTATTAAAGTGCAAAGCATATTAGCCTTTCACCTACCCACATTTTGGAGACTCTCAAGAGAACATGTTGTTTTGAAAAGAAGGCCCAGAAAACAGGAAAAACTTCAGTTTCTCATCATTTTTTTCTTGCTCCCAGTTCATGCATTTATTATTAGAATTAACTTACAAGAAAACCTCATTAAGCCTGATCTCTTTACTAAGGAAAAAGCTCACAGGGACAGGAAGCATGGTTTTCAATGGAAAACAGTTTCATTAATGAGGTTAGCAACAGCAGGAACACAATGATTTGAGTGTGATACACTCAAAAAGGAAACAACAAAAACAGGTTTGGATGTAGGTTAAGTGGAGGATACTCTTAGCCCAGTCAAGCAATTTGATATGACAGGAAGAAGCACTGTCCAAAAAACTGGAAATCAAATAGAATAGTCTCTACAATCACTCTTTGTTAGTTTAACAGGGCAGCCAATACATGCCCACATGAGTAATTCATTAACACATACATGCAAATGAATGTTATAATTCAGTTGTCCCCAAACACTGGAGCGCACCCCACTAGGGCATGGAAGAGCATTCAAGAGTGGGGGGGGGCAGCCCCCACTAGAGGACTGGGGAGGGAGTGCTGCTCTGCCCCCAGCTTCACTCTGGCTCCAGCCCCCAGTTGAGGCTTCGGCTCCTGGCCCCAACCGTGGCCTGGCCCCAGCCCCCATGCTCCCAGCCATGGCTCCCGCTCCCAGCTGCAGCTCCCAGCCCTGACCACAGCTCCACTGTGTGTCAGTGTGCCTGTAAGGTCTAAGGCTGTTTTCTTTAGTAAGCAGCCATGGCTAAGAAGCAGAAAATCACATCTTCATATTCCATCTAAATTACATTAAAACAATGTAATACTGGGCTGAGAAGAAGACACTCCAGTCCTAATAGTACCCACCAGCACCAGATAAAGAAACAGATCTTAAAATGTTTACAGAAAACTTTTTTTGATTTCATTCTGTCTGGCAAGAAATCACTTATCAACAGTTGTGAATGTGAAATCAATACTTTATTATTTTACAGTCCCTACTTCTCTATTGTTTATCTGAATGGTCTCTGGTTCTTTGATTGTTTCTGTCTGCTGTGTAACTAATTTTGCAAGATTTAAATCAACTACAGTGGTGAGGTCTGATTGGTTAAAGAATTGTTTTGTAGTGGGCTAGGATTGGTGAAAAACGCTGTTTTGTAGTACTTTAGTTTACAATGACTGGTGAAGGTAGAGCTAAGCAGCACTCAAAGTTTAACTACATAAACTGGGGTCCAAAAGGAAGTTCTTTGGAACCTAACTCTAGGACACAGCCCAAGATCAGAGCTTCCAGACCCCAACATCCTGCCAATCACACCCATGCAGGAAGCTGGAGTCCCCGGACAACCTGATCCTGTCTGGCCACTAGGACAAGTTCATCTGCCTTATTGGGAGTGGTGAGCATTGTATGCCTAGCATGTGCATTCTGTTTTGGTAACTGTTAATAAACAGAGGTTAGGATATTACTGTAGGCTCTTTCACTGGTAAAAGGCCCTGCAAACCCACAGAAGTTTATGCCCTGATTATGCCCACCCTTCCTGCCAGAAGTTAAGGGGTGGGATAGGAAGTATAAAGGGTGGGTCCTGGAGTTTAGTTGGGCTGCAGTCGCCAGAGGAGACAGATACCTTCTGCCTGGTCCTGAGCCTAAACCCTTTCGCAACCCTGATGTGGCCCTCAGGCCAAAAGTTTGCCCACCCTGTATTAGACAGACAAACATATTAACTCCTGTCACTGAATGCACATATTCAAATAAATTTGTCCTGCAGTGAACAAACAAACAGCTACCACCTCTGTCCCTCACTATACTAAATTGTTCTTGCTAAATCACTGGGGTGCAACTTCTTCTTGAGAAACCATCACTGGATAATTATCATCCAGTCTCTGCCCCTTTACCTCATTTTGGCTGCACAAGGGGCTAGATAGACAGCATACCTAGCCACCTGGGAATACCCCTGCCATAAGAAGGTTCCTTAAAAGGCATAGAGCTGGCTGCTCTGCCTCTTAGTCCCATAGCAAAAGGACCATATAGGGGGCGTGTCTGAGAAGAGGAAGGGCCTGATTAGAAGCAGAACCTCCTTGTGCTCTTGCTTATTCTCAGCTGATGCAACAGACACTAGGGGGCCATTGCAACTGAACATACATTATTGCAGCCCTCTAGTTTACACCAGGGAGGCCCTTGGCAGTGCTGAGACTATGGGATGCACAAAAGTGAATTAAAATCACTCCACCATTCCCTCTCACCCCCACTCAATTCCTGCACAGCATGTAGCTTGGCTAGAAAGGAGCAGGCTCAGTGAGCAGAAAGAGTACACTAGAACCTGAGCAACAGCAAGTGCCAAGGCATAAAGCTGCATAAAATATGTACCCTTTTTGTGAGATCTTGCTGACTGCTGATTAGGGTTTCTTCTTCCAGGAAACACATGTCAGAGGCACGGTGCTAGCCCACAGAAGATAAAGACATTAAGCAATCAGTGGGTTCAGGAACAGAGTGACATGCCACCCAAGATATGCAAATTGATGGCTATTTCTCTCAGAAAAGTGACCAGTTATCAGTTTCTTGCTTGACTGACGTTTTATGTGCAATACAGAGCTCAGAGGGAGGCCATGTTATGTAAGACCTGTTTGTTGTTTGACCCTCATACTCCACTGTGTTTACATTGTTTGTTTGTGAAACTTCTTGGGGTTGATCAATTAAACTGCATTCTTTGTGGTATGTTTGAACTTCATGTACTGCACTGTAAATATGTCTCCAATTAACTTGAATTATGCAGGTTTAAAGATCTTTTTTTAAAAAAAACTTGTTTTCATACTATTAAAATATGGGCTATGGTTTTCTTTCTTCTGTTTCCTACTTAGTCCCCCTCTGAATGGCTCTGGATATACTTTTGGTGCCTTGCAAACAGAATATTGTTAGTGTTTGCTCCCTCCTTCCCCAAATTAAAGTGATTCACTGATCTCTTTCCCTATCCCTTTCTCTGCATCCCTTCATTTCCTTTACTTCCCCATTCCTCTGGTCATCCCCATCTCTCTTCTTCTCCACTCCCCCCACCTCCCAACAGTCTCTTCTCTGCCACTAAGCTGAGGAACTTGTCTTCTAGCTTCTAATTCTTTTGCAGCTGAGCTGGATCTCTTAACTCTCTAGTTAAACTGGAATATGGGATCTTCTGATTGGACACCTTCTTCCTACAAGGGAAATCCTTCCAGATTCCTCCTTGTCCTCTCCCTCCAAGACCCCCTAAATAGCTGGTTTATCTAGGTAATCTGACACCCTGAGGAGTGATAGTCCTTCTCCATACTCTGTCCTTCCTACCCTCTGAAATGCCTTTTCTTAACAAATACTTCAAAGCAAAACCCGATTCAAGCTGTAAAAGAATTTTTAACAAAGTCATAATGATTATTTGTCCCCTGGGTGCCAAAGGTGCAATGCTGCCTCAGTGGTTTCTATGAGCAAGAAGACTTTCTTTAGATGAATTTCTGCAACAGCAGCTGGTTCCTGAACTTTTCAAAAGAACTCCCCTTTATTGTTATCTTACTGTTATTGGTATTAGTGAGCCACCATAAAATATAGACTGTTTGTATTTGCAGTTGCAATCACCTCTAGACATGCTGTCAACATTTCCCCAGACTGTTTGTTTTGTCATCTGATTACCACTCATTCAAAAGTAAATAAACCTTTACCCTGCTTGTCCAACTCATCAGTGGTCTATTTAGTGAAATTTCCAGAGTGAGTTCTCTACTAATTAAAAAATAGTAAATATGTTTGCACTTTCTCTCCTGTTAAAAGGATATATTAACAGAAAAGCATAATGCGCTTTTTTTCCATTCTTTGGTTATTTGCATTAATAACAATAACTTCTGTTTTGTAGTACACGCTTAGTAAATGGGTTTTGCGACTGACTAAATACTTTGCTTTCGCTTCACCGTTTGATGTGAGGGATATGATAGCTGCATACAGATGAGAAACTTTGGCATTCAGATATTTCAGGGATAGGCACCACATGACTACACAGAGAGAACCAAGGAAATATTTTTACAAACACATCACATGGAAAAAGAAATACACAGGAAGAGGGGAAAGAAGCTATGAAATGATTCAGTGAAGAAGCATTTACAGTCAGCAAAATGTTGCCTTTGGGGTGAGTATTTCTAAAGCACATTTCCACTTTATGCATCCGATGAAGTGAGGTGTAGCTCACGAAAGCTTATGCTCAAATAAATTGGTTCGTCTCTAAGGTGCCACAGGTCCTCCTGTTCTTAAAGCACATTAAGTTTCCCTAAGCACCAAGCAAACAGACAAGCACCACAGCCTCTGGTTCATCCCAATCTTGTGGGTACAGAGCCCTACTTTATCAAAACTATTTTCACCCTGACTTCCAAGCAGCCACTCTTATATCCCTTACTCTTAAATGGGAGAAGTGACAGGGGAAGCTGAGTTTCATTTAATACCAGGTCCTGATGCACAAAGGGTTATCCCTGTACCCCAGGAGCTTTAGCTTGGCAAAGTTAGTACCAATATCAATGGGACTACAGGTGAGCTTAAAGGTAGGCATGTGCTTAAATACATTACTGAATCAGCGCCTGTGATAAGGATAGCTACACAATATAACTGTCATGATATTTAGTAAATGCAGGCAACAGAACACACACAGAAACCAATTTTCATAAATAGCGAAGAGCAATTTTAAAAAATAATCACATTAAGAAGCACACTGCTTTGAGAAACAATTTTCATTAGACAGCTGACTCAAGATTCCTCTGGTTTTTGCTGTTCCTTAACATGAGTGTAATAACTCTGGTCCTAGCACGAGCATCTGCTGCAGTTTTGACCAAGGGTGGTTGTGTTAGGGCCCGGAGCTGTGATGCAGCAGCACAGAATGCTGTCCTGGGGGAGAGACAGCCGATGAGAGGGCAGCTCGAGCTCAGAGTCTGCCATAGAGGAGGCAGTTGGAAGTGGTGAAAGAAGGAGATGAAAAGAGGCGGCGCTGGGGTAAAAAGGGGATTTGTAGAGGAAGCGGGAACTCGAGGGGCTGTGTGCAAGAAGCTCAGCCATGAGGGGCATAGACAGTAACGATCGGTGAGGTTGACCGCTGGGACATTGACAGACAGAATACAGTCTGGGCGCCGGGGGAACAGGTTTGGCCCTCTGGGGGAAGGGCTGTTGTTCCCAAGTGAACCCGCTGGAAACAAGGCAGTCATCACAGCATTGAATGGAAGGAGCATTGCAA
Organism: Lepidochelys olivacea; assembly: GCF_965140295.1. Taxonomy (NCBI): domain Eukaryota; kingdom Metazoa; phylum Chordata; order Testudines; family Cheloniidae; genus Lepidochelys; species Lepidochelys olivacea. The sequence goes on from NC_140415.1 coordinate 30,018,205, forward strand.
GCTGGAGAGAGGCAAAAGGCGGGACAGCAGGAGTGAAACTAGACTTTGCCGCCAGGGACAGGAGAAGCTTATTTCCTGACTCCCACAGCTTGTTGCTCACAAATTTCTTTTATTGTGATGGTAAATTATGGCTAAGAGGCCACCCACAGGATTGGGACCAATTCAAAGTGGGTGGTGGTGGCAGCATCAGTGGCCTCCTTTTAGCCCAGTGGTTAAAGCACTCGCCAGCAATGTGGGAGACCCAACTTCAATTCCTCCCTCTGCCTGGGTGAGGGGGGCAGAGAAGAAGAATTTGAACAGGGTCTCCCAGAAGACTGCTCCAACCACTAAACTATGGGACAGTCTGACACTTGCCTGGGTAAAAAGCTCTGTGCCACTTCCAGAGGCATTTAGGTACCACAGTGATGGGTCCAGTATAAAAATCTAAATAGAACAGATATACCATGAATATACGAGAGTCCCTGATTACTGCTGACCCTCCTCAGTTATTCAAAAGTTATACCAAGCAATAATTTCTTCCTCTCTAGCAGACAGAGTACCACCTACCCCTTACTGCTCATCCTCCTGGCAGTTTATTCCATCTAAATCTTTTTGTGTCTGAGTGTATGTAATTTTTCTAGTGGCTCTTTCTGTCTCACAAGCCTAAATTACCAAAGGTGGCTGCCTTCAAACACAAATCTTATTAAACAAGTAGCCATCCAAAGCCTACGTCTGAAAGGGAAAAAAAACAAAAACAAAAACAGGTCTTCCAGAATTAAACAGTTTAGGACATTTCGAGCAGAAGAAGGTTCAGAGTAAATTGGTGGAAAATATTTAATGAGTTTTATTCTGTTCCTCCTCTAATTTCTATGTTATTATTTTAAGTAAATAGTCTTTAAATGTATGGTCCAGCCCCTAAAACCTGGTACATGATTCCTTTTGGTGAACCCATGGGATCCCTGTACCCCATGTGCTACTGTACTCTCTCCCAGGTGGCATCAAGAGGTCTTTGGGCCACACTGAGAAGTAAAAAGAAAAGGAGTACTTGTGGCACCTTAGAGACTAACCAATTTATTTGAGCATGAGCTTTCATGAGCTACAGCTCACTTCATCCTGTAACTCACGAAAGCTCATGCTCAAATAAATTGGTTAGTCTCTAAGGTGCCACAAGTACTCCTTTTCTTTTTGCGAATACAGACTAACACGGCTGTTACTCTGAAACTGAGAAGTAAGTCCCTTTACAAAAAAGTATGCAACAAAATTTATTGTGATCTTTTCTCCCATTTCTAGGTCATTAATAAAAAAGATTGAACTGGACCTTCACACTAATCTTGTGTTACTATCATGAACATTTCACTCATTTCACTAGATTGCCCTTCATTGCTACCTTTTGTTCATGGGCCTGTATCCTGATTTCACTCCAAGATTATTGACACCTTGCAGACAAACTTTCAAAAGCACCTAAGTCTCATTTTCAAAAGTGTATCAGACACTGAGGCCCAGAGCCTCAAGTTACTTAGGTGCGTAGGCCCAGATACTCAAAGGCATTCAGGTGTCTACCTCCCTTTGAAATCAATGGGAATTAGGTGCCAAAACAGCTTTGAGGTTCTGGGCCTTGAGGGCCTAAATCTCATTGAAAGTCAATAAAACTGAGGAACCTAAGTTACTTAGGCCCAGATTTTCTAAGGTACTCAGGTGCCTAAGTCCATCATTTAGGCACCACTGACATTTTCAAAGCCACCATTCAGCTGCTACCTAACCCCCTACGTGACTACGTTTCCTCTGGTCAGCATTTACAAAGCTGGCTGAGCACTGACGCTACCCCACAGCTAATGAGCTACTGAGAGGCCTAGTGCAAGCTGAAGTCCTGGGAGCCCCAAAGCAGGATTCTCAAACTAGGTGGGCGGGGGGGGAGATGCTGTCTTGCCAGCAGCACTTTATTCTGTAGGCATGCTCTGAGCATGCCCAAACCTGATAGCTGCTGGACCCTTAGCTGGAGGGCTGGATACAGGTTTCTGATAGGTGATGGAGTGGGGCAGCACAGCATCTTCACGAAAGACCGTCAGGGGCATAACATCTTGGTCCTGAGCTATTGTTTGAAGTAAAAATGAAAGGCTTATATAGGTACCAAAACCACACTCCTGAGAGAAACGGAACCCTTTCTTTGCAAAAGGCCAGGTTCTGGTACCATTACTCATGATGGATAGCACTTTACTCCACAAGTAGCCCCACTGATTTGAATGGAACTGTTTGTGGAGAAAGCTGCTACCTGCAATGAAAAAGGGAATCAGGGTCTGGACCAAAGTCTGAATTAGCTCATTTTAAAGTCTCAGAGAATGAAATGAGAAGAGAAATTATTCTATAAGGATTAAGTTTCTCTTTCAATGTCAAGACCAGTCAGAATGAGTGAATGGAATAAGGTATTCTTTGCTTCTTAAATATTTCTTCATATTTAATTATGCCCAGCCATAAAATCTACAGCCATGCTGTTGCTGCTATTGTTAATAGAGATGACAAATATTTCCTGATGATGCTGCAAGAAAATAATTAACTACTGGTGTCTTCTTGGCTAACTTGACCAAGCTGCTGCTTTTAATCATAAACATATTATGTTGTGTTTCTCTCTCCCCTTCAGAAACATATGCCAAGCTAATAAATCCCCAAATTCCAAGTTTGACACTTTCCACAAGAAATGATCCAAGAGGTCATGGACTCTATAACTGTTCACCCACCTCCAGGCCCTTCATTTTGAATTCAAGGAGCCATATCACCCCTTACAGAGAACATACCTGTGTAAGGAACTTGAAATGTTGCAAATATCACCACCACCACCATTCCCTTATGATAGAAGACTTGTCTCCCTGTGGAATAAGCAGAGGGGTTTGGTGCTTGGCTCTCTACATTCTGTGGAGGCCAGGATTGTCTGTACAGAAGCCCCCTCCCTTTGCTCCCGGGGGCTTTCTCATTGGAGTTGTGCTAGTAGATAGGGGCATTGCCACCAATCTTTGCCTTAAGCAAGGTTTCTACTCAGTGATGGGAGGGGTGAGAAGGTAATTTTACCTTATGTGGGCTTGACAGGGAGCAACGTGTGGTTTGTCCATCCTGTCAGCCCTGGCTCTTCACCAGGTATGATCTGTATCCCCAGAGAGCCCCCACACAGGGATTTGTGAGAGACAAGGCAAGGTCAGAATGAATGAAGAATGCCACAGGCAGCACTTCTGACTTTTATACTCCCTCACCCAACCCAGTATGGTCCCATCCAGTTAAGGAGATACAAATAAATTAGCCACAGGTGAATTAGTTCCTCACACCTCACAGCTGACTGCCACCCTCCTAGTATGGTGTCAAAGTCAGATTCAGGACTCACATAATTTGTCAGACAACTCTGTTTATTAGCAAAGCGCTTTGCTAATGCACCCAGATGTGAGCCCCTCTCTGAGGCTCAAGATAACTTATTTATACAGCTAAGCCAAAGTCAATTTAACATAAGAGACAAAAGGAAGCAGAAACTGACAAATATACATACATATCTTATTTGCATACTAACGTTTACCAATCTCCTAGCTCAGTAGGAGCTCTAAGTTAATTAGTTTGAGGACCCATTGTCTCACACTCCTTAATGTTTCTCTTCCTGACAACTATATTTCAACAAACCCTTCAAGTAGCATTTCTTTAATGAATTATAATTTCAATATAATTCATTCTACTTTCACAATCCCTCCTTTTGGTCAAGCTACTCAATGACCAACAATGACTGGGTTCCACATATCAAGCGTTCTTTATCTCTTTGTTCATCAGTGATATTTAAAATCATCAAATTAGCACTCTGGTTTGGGGCAGCTATCTGTGTAGCATGCCTGATACAATTTTGGATACAACAGGAAAGTAACTGAAAACATACAAAAATTATTAGGATTCCAAACAGGAGAGTTAGGGCTCCCTGAAACAACCAGTTTCCTATGCCAGAGAAATTGAAAAGATTACTTAGCCACTTCCATAAAGAACTTGGCTCTTCGTGGGGAAGATATGTGATTTGTTCTAAGTGGCTAGCACGATCTATTACCTCATTGGTGTTGTCTGGTATATACACACAGCAGTCTTTTCCAATGAGAGCACAAGTCCCTCCTTTTGCCGCCAGCACTATGTCCAATGCCTGACAGTTTTGGAGGGCCATCTGTCGGATTGCCCCTGTTTCTTTGGCCAGGGCTCTTAAACTTTCTCCGGTTTCATTTGCCATTATTTCAACTACTGCTTGTAACCTTAGGAGTCTTTTTGCATGGTGCATTACTCCCCCTAATGGTATGAAGGAACCGCCAATGGCCTCTTCCCAGGTTAAGGGGCTTATGTTATTTACATACCGTTGGGTATCTGTTAAGTCCCTTCTTTTTCACCTGAAATTGCGGAGGCGTTCTCGACGGAAGGTTCCTAGCATTCACAATTGTGGGAAGAGTCGGGTGGGATAACAGATTCCTGACCAATTAGCTGGTAGTGCGGTATAAGCTCTGGTTCCACACACCCAGCGATGGCCTATTAAGGCTGGGAAGGGTCGGTTACACCCATTTGTCATATAGGTGTTTGCAAAGGAGGAGTAGTATCCTGCAAAGGATACAGGGTAATTCTCCTTACGAGGAGTGGTGTTATTTGCATGACATTGAAAGATTGTATTGTTTTCACTAAGGTTACTGTAGGGGGAACATGAGATTGATTTCTCTGTTTGATCCCAGGTTGAGAAAAAATTCATATCTTCATACCCGGCCCGCCACTTTTTAGTTTTGTTTGAATAATGCCATACACCATTGGCCACAATATGCTGAAGGCAACGGCTTTTCCCCAGATCCAGCCCTGTCCCATTACACACCCAACACCAATGACCTTTTCCCTCTACCACACTTATCCATTTAGATGCATTTATTCCCACCGCTTCTCAAGAGTCATTGCTGTTCCATATTTTGTTAAATGGACGAGGCCCTCCAGTGAGGTCTGGGGATTGAGTGGGATAGCCAGGACAGGAACACCAGTTTGAGAGTGGGCTGGGATGTGGCTGCAGACCCAGCAATTAGAAATACTAAGGGTCTGAGCTATCCACACCTGCTGCTGGATAAAAGAATTGTCATCGTGGTCTCCCCAGACCGTAAGATACCAGCAGCCAAGGAACAGGCAGAGGCGCATGTTGGAAGCAAGGCTCTTCTGGTTCTGACAACCTCAACTGAGGGAACCGCAGTCACGGTTTTACGTCCACCAGGCAGTAGGCACTAGGCTCGCTACTGCTTTTTTTTTTTTTCCATTGTCTGCTTCTGGCAACCCTTACGAGAGCGTAGATTGTAAGGTATTGCAGACTGTTCCTCTACGTCTTCTTCTGGAGTCAAAATTGACTCTGCATTGTCCTGAGGTGATGATTGGTTCTCTGGGGATGGTGCCTTCTTACACTGTGAAGCATGTATCCACGCTGCGATGCCAGATAGTTTAACAGCCATCTGTGTAGTAAGCAGTACCTGATGAGGACCCTTCCACCGGGGCTCCAAGGCATGCTTTCGAAGATGGCGCCATACGTAGACCCAATCACCTGGCTCGAGGTTGTGGCAAGCGTCAGAGGTGGGTTCCGTGGGCCAGGCGACTCGAACCTGTGAATAGAAGTGACTTACAGCTTGCATTAGTCCCTTGCAATACTGAAGGAGCGCACTGTGAGTCAAGTTCAAATCGGGAACGGGAGTAATGGTAGTCATAGCTCGCATAGGGCGTCCCATAAAAATTTCAAAGGGACTTAATTTATGCCTTTGGGATGGAGTGGATCTCATGTCCATAAGGGCTAATGGTGAGGCTATTGGCCAGCTTAATCCTGTAGAGTCACAAATTTTAGCAAGCTTATTCTTAAGAACACCATTTCGTCTTTCAACTGCACCTGCACTCTGTGGGTGGTAGGGACAGTGCAACAGGTGTTTGATATGCAATATACGGTCCAGTGTTGACAAGTTGTCCAGTAAAATGTGTACCCCGATCACTGGACAGAGCAGCAGGAATTCCCTTGGCAGGCATAACATAATTTAACAAACATTTGGCAACAGACAGTGAGTCAGCCTTGCGACAAGGAAAGGCTTCAATCCAACCAGAGAATAAACATGCCATAACCAATATAAATTCATATTGTTGACACTTAGGCATTTGTGCAAGAACGGTGCTTGAAGCAGGCCTCGGAACCCCTGGGCCACTTTTACAGGTTTACCAATATTATGGCTTTGGCAAATGGTACAGGCTGCACAGTGGCAGGCTGTAAAAGAGCTAAAATGGGGGCGGCCCACCATCCTGTCTTAGTTACAGCAGAGACCATACAGCAGAAACCATCCCCTCCTTTCCGACATGCGAAACACCATGTAGCAGGGAGGCCAGAGACAGGTAGAGTGAAAAGGGGGCTACAAAGGCACCAGTAGGCGAGCGCCAAAAGGAATCGGGATGTAGAGAGCAACCTTGGGCAACCCAGGATTCTTTCTCGGTTTCTGGGGCAGAGTCTTGGAGCAGGGCGAGGTCAGTGAGGGACCAGGAGGGTAAGAGGAGAGCGGAGAACAAGGGAATCAGACATTTCGACTAGGTGTGCTGCAGCAGCCACAGCACGCAGGCAGGGGGGTAAGCCTTGGGCAACAGGGTCTAAAGTGGCAGCGAAATAAGCCACTGGGTGGTTCCTTTCTCTGTGCATCTGAGTGAGAACTCCAAGTGCACACCCAGATTGTTTGTGGCAGAAAAGGGTAAAAGGCTTAGAATAGTCAGGCAGCCCTAAGGCAGGGGCAGAAGCCAAACCCTGTTTGAGGGAAACAAAGGCAGAATTGGCCTCAGGGGGCCATGGCATGGGGTCAGGCACAGAGAATTGAGTGAGTTCCTGGAGACGTTTTGCAAGGGAGGCATATTGGGGAATCCATTGTCTGCAAAATCCAGCCATGCCTAAAAACTTCAGGACCTGGCATGGGGAGCGGGGTCGGGGAAAGCTAAGGATAGCTTGGAGAGTGAGAGGGTGGGAGAAAGTACACGGGAACCCTGCGAGAGGAGAAAGCCAAGGTATGTGACAGAAGCTTGACAGAGTTGTAGTTTAGAGCGAGAAGCTTTGTGACCCTTATTTGCTAGGGCAGTAAGGAGCACTAAAGAGTCAGTTTCAGAGGCGGACAATGAAGGGGAACAGAGGAATAGATCATCTACATATTGGACTAGTGTGGACCTGGATGGGAAAACAAGGTCAGCAAGGTCTCGGGCTAATGCTTGGGAAAAATATGACGGGCTTTCAGTATACCCCTGGGGTAGTGTGGTCCATGTGTACTGTTGCCCCTTGTAAGAAAAGGCAAACAGGAACTGGGAGTCAGGGTGAACCAGGACAGAAAAGAAAGCAGAGCACAACTCAACAACAGTAAAATGAGTTGCATCTGGTGGGATAGAAGCCAGAATCTTTGAGAGAGGCAAGTTTTGATTCTGTCCACCTATGATTTGCCTCTTCCCACTGCTGCATGAAACAATCAGCCTCTCCTTTTGCCAGTTTAGTTTTAGGTTGGCCAAGTTTGTCTTTTAAAACGTCTACTTGGTCTTTGTCCCAAGATCCTAACAGTAGCTACTGAATTTTGGGATTCTCCTGAGTTAGCCTTTTGCATTCCCATTCACATCTCTTCCCCCCCCCCCCCCCGCCCCCAAGGTCAGCCTTTTGAAGCCATCCCCCACCCATGTCATGAGGTTTTCTGTTCATTAAAACACAACAATGCTAGCAACAAGACAAACACCACAGACAAACAACACAAAACATAGATCCATGGTATTCTGAGTTATTCTTCCACTGGTGCCAGCTTGCTTGTAGAGTCTAAAAACAAAAGAAACAATTTCCACCCCCCTGGTGGGGACAGATTATTGCTTAATAATAATACCACTTTCTTTTACAAATTTCCTTGCTAATTGCAGGAAAAACAGAAGAATTACCTCCAGGATGTCCTTATTTTGTTCTATAGTCAGGCTGTTCTATAGTCAGGCTAGTGAATTACCCCCTCACTGGTCATTTATGAAATTCATGAGGTGGTGTACCTCAGTTTTCCCTCTTGTGCAACAGACCATGTTTGCAATAGTTTCTCTGCTGTACCAAACTATAAGTTTGTTCTCAGGTAATAGCTGAGACACAGCTTCAGATTTTAGCACTATACACACACACACAAAATTCTCTTTTGTCTAACATCCCTTGCACTGTGATTACTCTTTTACACAACTGTACCCCAATTATACTTCCATCTTGTACAACTAGACACAACCAGGAGCAGCCAAGTTAAGTTCCAATAGAAACCCCTTACATCCTTCAGTGATTTTGATTACATTACCCAATAGTCAAACAATTTTTGATCAGATTCTCTCTCTGTCTGCTGCCTGCAGCAGTCCCTTATAGACCATTTCTGTGGGAAAAGGGCCCATTTTCCCTCAGAATAGCTGTAAAGTCTTCTGGGGACAGAAGCGTAGTGGTGTTAGTAGCCATTCTACCTGACCCCCTTATCCTAGACCATTTTTCCAGAAATTTACAGGAGTCCGGACTCTTCCTAAAATACATAAACTGAGCCAGCGTTCCTTTAGGGAACTGTCCCGACTTAGAGGTCTGGTTACCCATACAGGAGGACTTTACACACCAATCACACAAGAAGGAAAGTCGGGTTTGTCAGAGCGATGCCCGGTGCAACACACAAAAGGAGCCCACGGGCTACTGCCTCAATCGTTCTTGCTTTCACACTAAGGGTTTTACCCAAGGCGCGGTGCGGCTGCAGTTGTGCAGATTTCACTCACTCAGATAGTGGGGACAGGAACCCTTTGGTCAGCCGATCCCCGGACAGAGACGGTGCCCAGACTCAAACACACCACAGGAAGGACGGATAGACACAGAGACAAGACAGTCCTCAGTCCGGACAAAACACAGAAATAATTACCTGACCAGATTCCTGATGTCAGATCCCGGGATCCCTACCAGAACAGAGTGGGAACCAACAGGTTCGATGGCATAGACTTCACGCGATCATGCACCCTTCCGTTCTGGCGGAGGACCGCTTGGGCCAAATGCCCAGGTGCCAGCTTGCCACGGCCGTCCTAAGAACAGTCAGGAGTCACACGGCCCCAGTGAAGACAGTTGCCATCTCGGTGGAACCTCCAAATTGTCAAAGTCAGATTCAGGACTCAAATAATTTGTCAGACCACTCTGTTTATTAGCAAAGTGCTTTGCTGATGCACCCAGATGTGAGCCCCTCTCTGAGGCTCAAGATAACTTATTTATACAGCTAAGCCAAAGTCAATTTAACATAAGAGACAAAAGGAAGCAGAAACTGACAAATATACATACATATCTTATTTGCATACTAACGTTTACCAATCTCCTAGCTCAGTAGGAGCTCTAAGTTAATTAGTTTGAGGACCCATTGTCTCACACTCCTTAATGTTACTCTTCCTGACAACTATATTTCAACAAACCCTTCAAGGAGCATTTTTTTAAATGAATTATACTTTCAATATAATTCATTCTACTTTCACAATGGTGCTTTTTCAATTTATGCCTGTCTTAGTTGCATTATGAGATATAAGCCCATAAATATTTCACATCTGAGCTACTCGTATAGTCAAACTGGAACTAGAAGCACATGCAGCTGAAATGGATTGTGATGTTCCGCATAAGAAATATACATCATGAGCTTATCGTCTAGTTCAGACAATTATTTTGTGAGTGTGGTGAGACTGAGACACCTTCATTAGAAAGATACTGAAAAAGGAGGGGAAAAAGACCAAAATAGCTTCTTCCCTCACCCCCCCCCCCACAACCCCCACTTCAATAGCTGAGAAGAAACGAGACTGAAGGAGCAGAGAGTATGCCCCAGTGCAAGCAGTGATACATCCAATTCAAAATTTTGGAAGGAGGACCTTAGATACAGGCATGCCTATTAATTAAAAGCATTCTTGACATTCAGTTCCTGCTGTTTTTGAGTTCCCTACCAGTGTGTAAACAATACCATCTGTGGCATGGAAGAGCGGTGCCTGCATGGATCCTTTGTTTGGAAGATCAGTTATACTAACTGGTGCAAACTCTACTCTGAACTGAGACGAAACTAACTTTAGCTGACTCTGATTTTATTTTTTCATTTTTTTGGTGTGCCCCCAGTGCCCCAGTGCAGATGTACCAGTCAGTGCAGCATTTGTATTTTGTTCTGTGGGGAAGACCCCCCCAAAATAAAAAATCTAAAGTGATTATATGTGGCAAGTAGTGAATCACTCCACTTCTTGCAGTGAATTTGGCCCATATATAGGCAAGACCTTACAAGACCTGCAGACCTTATAAGAGTCTGTTCTCACGTTACTTTCAGCCGGGACCTAAGTGTTCCAACCTAAGCTTTGGATAGGCATTAGGACATTTGAGATATGCCATTCTAAATTTCTAACTGTGATTTTTGTAACTGGTTATAAGTAACATGGTTCAGTTAGTGTTCCCACAGCAGACTTTCTGCTGTCACAATTTAGTGCAACTGCACCTATCATGCTGCCTTGTATTCGTGAATTCTGGGAAAATCTGGGCCGTTTTCCCAGCAGGGGATAAAGTGTCCAGGAAACATGTATATTCAGCTGCATCAGCAGCACTGTGGTACTGCACCCTGGGGTTCCCTACAGTCCAGAGGGCTGGGGTGGGGGGAAGGAGGAGCAGGAAAGGGAGAGGGGGAGTGCGAGAGTTGGTTGGGAATTTTCCAGCTAAAAGTTTTTTCATCACGAATTGTCAGTTCATCAGAATCAAAACTGTTTGTGGGAAAGGGCCAGTTTAGATTAATTTCCTGATTCAAAACATTTTAAAAAAAGTTTCCAAACTGTCAGAACATCCCTCTTTGAGATTTTCTGAATGAAAAGTTTTGTTTTCTAGTTCAAAATGACTTTTCATTAGTTACTGTAATACTAAAAAAAAAGTTAAAGAAAGTCAAAATAAAAACAAAATGTTTTGAAATTATCCAAATAAAACATTTTGATTGATCTAATCCATGTTCATTTGTTTTTTATTACTAATTCAAAAAAAGCCTGAGAATGACTTTTCATCTCGATTTGGGACATGAACATTTTTTGACATTTCAGATTCTCACCGGATAGCTGAACTCTTTCCTGCACAGCTGTAACTGGGGGTCCTGTCTGCACTGCGAAACAAACAACCCCCCATGCTTCGAACTGAGACACCTTCATTAGAAAGATACTGAAAAAGGAGGGGAAAAAGACCAAAATAGCTTCTTCCCTCACCCCCCCCCCCACAACCCCCACTTCAATAGCTGAGAAGAAACGAGACTGAATACTCCCCCCATACTCCAACCAAAGAGTGCAGTCGACTGGTTATTAGATGGTAACCATATGCCAGTCTAAGCTTCCAGCAGAGGAACAATACTGTTGGATGCACCGGTTACTACTCAAATTTTTATCATATGATGTGTGGACAGAATCCATGTTTGAAGCCAGCCGTGTCATTAATTGATTACTAATCTCATTGAACTCAATAAGGTGACTCACATGCATAAAATAAGAGAGACAAGGTGGGCGAGGTAATATCTTTTATTGGACCAACATCTGTTGGTGAACAAGACAAGTTTTCAAGATACCCGGAGTAGCTCGAAAGCTTGTCTAACTCAAAAGCTTGTCTCTTTCACCAACCAAAGTTGGTCCGTTAAAATATATTACCTCACCCACCTTGTCTTTCTAATATCTTGGGACCACTATGACTACAACATTGCAAATACATAAAATAAGTCATGTGCAGGAGCGTATGTGGCTTGGGGCTTAGTTAAAATGTGTAGCTTGGACCTGGCCTCGTTGTTCTCTGAAGAATTTTTAATTCATTATATTAACACCCTTGAGGCTGTTTCAGTGGCCAAAACTTACTGAGGATATCACAAGATTTCAGTCAGCGTATGAACCAGGGCATATTATGTTTGCATGTTTGGACATTATATGGTGAAACGGGCTATTATTTTGGGAAGAGGCTTTCTGCCAAATTCTTTTACGGGAGATCACAGGGAGAGGAGCCATGGGGTGGTTTCAGTTACCATCAACTGTCAGATCATGTCTTGTTCCCCCCTCCAACCTCCTTGCAACTGATCCTCTTGTTCCTCCGTACTGCAGTTAATGCACCATTTATAGATTCATAGATTCCAAGGACAGAAGGGACCACTGTGATCATCTAGTCTGATCTCCTGTATAGCACAGGCCATAGAACTTACCCAAAATAATTCCCAGGGCAGATCTTTTAGAAACACATCTAATCTTGATTTAAATTTTTTTAGTGATGGAGAATCCACCACGACCCTTTGTAAATTGTTCCAATGGTTAATTACTCTCACTATGTATGCCTTATTTCCATTCTGAATTTGTGTAGCTTCAACTTTCAGCAGTTGGGTTGTGATATACCTTTCTCTACTAGATTGCAGAACCCATTATTAAATATTTGTTCCCCATTTAGGCATAGACTACAATCAAGTCACCCCTTAACCTTCTCTTATTAAGCTAAATAGATGGAGCTCTTTGAGTCTGTCACTGTAAGCCTGTTCTCTAGTCCTTTAACCATTCTTGTGGCTCTCCAGTGTATCAACATCCTTCTTGAATTGTGAGCCTCAAAACTGGACACAATATTCCAGCAGCAGTCACACTATACCAAATAACCTTTCCACTCCTACTTACGAGTCCCCTGTTTATGCATCCAAAGATATCATTAGCTCTTTTGGCCGCGAATAAAAGCTCATGTTCAGTTGATTCTCCACCACAGACCCCAAATCTTTTTCAGAGTTGTTGCTTCCCAGGTGAGAGTCCCCCATCATGTAAGTATGACCTATAGTCTTTGTTCCTGATGTTTCAATCTGTGGGCGGTAAGGTGTATAAATTGGTGCAGCTATTTTGGCACAGGGACAGAATTTGTCATGGGAATCACTTGTAGTGATTATATACTTTAAATTTTTGTATTTGCAAAATGGCACTAATTGTTACAGCAGACAGAAACTATATTACTTTTTAAGGTTAGTTGTGATTTGCTAGCTACTAAGAATTTATTTCTGCGGACCATGATACTCTGAAGTCCTTTGTTGCTATAAGGACTGACATGCTAGATGCAATAAATATCACCCAGTAGAAATTGACAATGTATTAGCATAACTACTGTATGTTGCATATTTATGGGTCAGTTCATTGAGTCTAATCTGTCTCTGTTGGGTATAAATATGAAAAGCATGACTTCCAATGCCTTCATAGCACCCGTCTGCCATTCTTAAAATTGTCACAACTTATCTTATCTAGTGGCTTTGTCGCTATTCCGGTGGTGGGTACCTAAATATAGTCATTTAGATTTCTATAGTGTTCTCCTAAGCTCTCTGGGGCAGGGACTGTCTTTGTGTAACCCTTCTGCCCGTCAGAGTTGGCAGCAACAAGGGCCGGGTTCAATATCTAGGGGTTCCATTCCAATAACACAATGCAAACCGGCTCGAGCCCCCACCCAGTGACCTGGGACAAATATATACCACCCCCGCTGGGCGCCTCCAAGAGGCAATACTTCCCCTCTCGCAAGCACATAGTCTGAGTGTAGCAAAAGCCTTTTAATAACAGAGAGAAACAATGTGGCATTATGTTGGGGAAACACCACCAACAGGATTCATAACACAACCCATGAGCAAAAAAAACCCACCCCAGGCAAATTGGGGCATGCCCTTTTCCCTTTGGTTCTTGAGTCCAGCAACCCCAAATCACCCAAAGTCCCAAAAGTCCAATGCCCCAAAAGGCTCTGTCCCTGGTCAGGGCAGCCCCAGAGTTCGAAAGTTTATCTGCGGAGCTTTACCTCCCAACCTGGGTGGAAATGGGACGGGGGTAAGAGGCACCTTACGTGATCTGAAGCTGACCGCCCCATAGCGGCGCTCCGCTCCACCAGCCGCCCCACAAACGCCTTCGCTCAGCTGCACTCTGCTCCGCCAGCCGCCCCACGAACTCCTTCGCTCCGCTCCGCTCCGCCAGCCGCCCCACGAACTCCTTCGCTCAGCTGTGCTCCGCTCCACCAGCCACCCCACGAACTCCTTCGCTCAGCTCCACGGCCCACAAGCAGCTCCTGCCATCCACACACTGCTCCGCGTCGAACTGCTCCACAATATATCTTCAGGCTCCCCCACTACTTAACACAACACTCAGTGATTTCAGCTCTTAGGTGAATTCAGCTTGTAGTAGGGGAGCCCCAGTGCTGGTGCACTGTCAGCCCAAAGTGAGCTCAGCAGCCTATAACTAGACTTCTAATGAAATCAAAATTAGCTCTGATATTCCACAGTGGAGAGAGGAGGAAGTGCAATTAGCATGTAAGGCCCTCACCAAGGGGCCCATACCACCAAGTATTAATACTTATCCCCAGCCTCTCTCTATTCACACAGTTTTGGAACCCATGACCCTTGCCTAGCGAGTGCTACTTAGTTGATGGTGAATCCCTCCATCATAACAAAAGGCCACGTACAGTTCCAAGCACAGTTCCCATAATCAGGGTAATAACAATTTATTCTTCCTGCCCCAATAACAGAGACACTGGGGATCCCACAGCAGCCAAAGTGACCATTTGGGCAGCTATGGTCTCATTCTAGGCGTGGTGGGTGTGCCTATGCAAATGAGATCGGCCCCTGAAGTTCTTTTCCACAACTTGCCACACCTCACCACCAGATGTCAGGGTGGAGCTCATCCTGACACTGCTTACATTTGTTTTACTCATTTGTAAGTGTCTAGTGCCATGGGGCCCTGATCTAGACACTAAAAAGGTTACATCTGCACTTGGAGCTGGGGATGTGGTTCCCAGCTCAAATAGACATAGTCACACGACCTTTCATTGAGCTAGGGTGCTAAAAACAGGAGTGTAGCTGTGGGAGCCCAAACAGCAGCAAGTGACAAGACAAGCTAGCTGCCCCAAGTATGTATCCACAGGGCACAGGCAGGTTTGTACTCGGGGCGGCTAGCCTGTGCCACCACTCACCACGGCCCCGCGACTCTTTAATGTGCTCGCTCAATGGGAGCGAGAGAGGGCATGTCTGTTTGAGCTGAGAATCACACCACCAGCTCCAAGCCTAAAGCAATAGATCTAACAGTGGATTCTGTTTGTCATCTCTCCCAAGTTCTAGGAGGCTTTGCCTTTTGTATATTTGATATGGGATGTTAGTAATTCCTTTCTTTGTAATAGCCTTCCTGTCATAGTAAACAAGTGGGGCTGGCAAGATGTTCTAATGACAGATAGGATTTGGATCAGTCTTATCTCTTCTGGTAGCTCATTTCACAGTCCAATACCCTTGACCAGGAACACTTTATCAAGGAGTTGTGAAATATATTTTACGAACTTAAAACCCAAGGACTAAGGGACACCATCTTTGAAAGTTCATGGGATCTCAGTAAGTATTCTACAATGCTAAATTTGTTTCTAAGAAGGTCATTTCTGACATAAAAACAAGAGCTGTCAACTCTATGGCAACCCCCCTGTGATCATTCAAGATGTTAGCTAATTTCTGTGAGATGGTAGGTCCTAACCCACTAATGGAAAAGAAATAGAAAGAAAAGAATTGGAAGGGTCACTGTTGCAGTACTCATGTGTTTTCATCAACTGGTAATGAAACAATAATTCCAAAAGATTTTACATTGTTAAGATTTCCTTGGACTGGACTCAGCAATTGTTACTGAAAAAATGGTGGCTTTTTGATGAGGCACTTTTATGAAGTATTCAAAGAAAATACTTACCCATCACCATTTTACAAACCATGTCTATCAATCCTAGCAATCAACCTTGAGTACACGGAAGAATATTTTAAAGGTATTTTGTGCTGTCCTAATGGCCCTTCCTTCATTTCCTTATCCTAGCGCTACCCTGAGGTGATGACATAAAAACAGTTCACATTTTTCCCTGTCTAGAAGTTTTCACTATTCAACGATTTAGTACAACGGAGATATTTTGGATAATATATGAACAGAGGGGGAATTGGAGCTAGTGTGTTCTCAGTGGAGGGTCCTTGAATTTGCAGCTTCCTTTTGTTGTTGACCCAGTAGATGCAGTCTGGAACAAGACCTATCAGGGTTTTTTTTTCCCCTGGGAACTGAATATAGGTGTGAAACCCACTTACGCAAAGTTTGTAATTTGCTAAAGTTAAGTTTTAGTCTTAAAAGTGGTTTGCTTTGCTTGTAATGCTTCCTATCTTTATTCCTTATACCTGATATCACTTAATCTTATGCCCCTTTTGTTAAATAAACTTATTTCACTTCTACCATAAACCAGATTGCTCCTATGATTGAAATAGGGGTGTTTGTCAAGCCCCAGTTAAATTAATGAGCTTCAGGGTATTGTCTCTTTAAGGGAGTGTTTCAGGAGAGGGCTGGAGACAGTAGGGAAATGTCTCTGGGGAAATCAGAAGTCGGGGTTCAGTGTTTGCCACCAGCAAGGCAAGGTTTGGCTTGGTAGAGTCCTGACAAGTTTTCTGGCAAGGCAAAACAGTAACTCACAATTCCGGGAATCTCAGCAAATTGTCACATTGGCAGATGATTTTAGAGAAACAGGGGACTGGAGGCTGTTGGGGTTACTCTGCAAAAAGTAACTGGGTGATGGAAGCCAGGATGTGACCTGCATGCTTGTAGGCTGACTGTTGGGGTCAGGGCTGTGAGCCACCACAGCATAGCATTTAAGGCACCCAGAGTTGCAGGGCAGGAGGTGACTCAACCCCTTACTGGTCTGGATTGAACCCCAAAGCCCAGAACCTCCTAGTTGTGCACAGATTTAATAGATTCCAAGGCCAGAAGGGACCTTTGTGATCATGTAGTCTGATCTCCTGTACAGCACAGGCCATAGAATGTCCCCAAGATAATTCCTAGAGCAGATCTTTTTAAAAAATATCCAATCTTAATTTTACAGATGTCAGGAATGGAGAATCCACCACAACTATTGGTGGGTTGTTCCAATGGTTCATTACTCTCACAGCGACAAATCTATAACATTTTTACAAATCTAATTTTTTGAAATCCATGGACTCTCTCTGGAAGAAGGGTGATGGTATCTGAAAAACTGGTTAATCTGACCTATGTTTCTGGGTTTGTATTTCTCTGTGTGTCCAGAAACTAGAGGGCAGTCTGAGGGTATGTCTACATTACAGTGTAAGCCCAGAGTCTGTGGGAGTTGAACCCACAGGCTCAGAGTTTGTAAGCCCAAGCTTGAACATTCACACAGAATACTGACTCTAGGTGTAGAATTTCTGTACCTGGCTCTTACACCCCATGCTCATATATCTATGCTGCACTATGCAGATCCAAGTCAAACTTGCCTATTCCAGGCTTCGAAGTGCCTCCCCCAATTGTAGCCACGCTAGCCATTTGTTTCTAGTGCATGGTGGGAAAATCTGACTGGACATCCCATGGCACTTCACAGGAAGTTTTTGTGGCCTGACAACACATCCTGCCAAGCCCTCTTTTGTGTCAGCACGCTCACGGCAACTGCAGCTGGCAACATGGAGGAGTCACCATTTGAAAAAACTTGTCCTGCTTGTGTTTCACACCTGTGAAATGGATAGAGCATCCATGAGACACTGGTGGACATTTTGGCAGCATTCTCTGACTTACTAGAAGCTCCTGTCAGAGGAGAAGGACAATATAGACATGGAAGACTCAAACTGGCTGATGCTGCTCACCACTCTCAGCATAGCCTAGACCAGGACCACAAGCACAGACTGGTGGGGTCACAATGCCATGCGGACCGGGGATGACCAGCAGTGGCTCCAGAACTTTTGAATGAAGAAAGCTATGTTTCTAAAGCTTGGCATGCAAATTGCTCCAACCTTCCAATGTTATGACACATGCGTGACAGTAGCCATGCCATTCCAGAAGCAGGTTCCTGTAATCATCTGGAATCTGGCTACCCCATCCAGCTACAGGTCCATTGCTAATCAGTTTGGTAATGGAACATCAACTATGGAATGTAAAATGGAAGCAGAGGTTTCTGATGCAAAGAGGCATGTGATTTATCCAAAGATGGTGGGCATAAATAAGGCTACTATTTAGTCACAGAGGTCATGGAACTCATGGAATCCGTGACTTTCAGTGACCTCCATGACTTCAGCAGTGGGTAGCTTCAGGGTCCCCCACCGCCTGTGGGACCAGTAGCTGCAGGGTACCCTAGCTGCCTCTGGAGGCCACTGCAGCTCCCAGACATCATGGGCAGTGGGGGAACCCCCAAGCTCTTGGCCCCCAGGGGTGGCGGGGGAACCCCCGAGCCCCCCCAGCCAGGGGTGGCTGGGGAATCCCCGAGCTCCCAGGCGACAGGGGCACCCCACAGTTCCTGGGCCCCATGGACAGCAGGAGACCCACGGAGCTGCAGGCGGCAGCTCTCCTAGCCCCTGTGCAGCTGACCCCCTTCAGGCAGTGTGGGGATCCACAGATCCCCATTTTGTCTTGGATATTTTTAGTAAAAGTCACGGACAGGTCACGGCTACCATGAATTTTTCTTTTTTGCCCGTGACCTGTCCGTGACTTTTACTAAAAATATCCGTGACAAAATCTTAGCCTTAGGCATAAACAATATCCCTGAAGTACTTGCTGGTTTTGAGAGAATGAGGTTTCAAAACTATGCGGGGGCCATTGAGGGGATTCATGTGCCCATAGTTTGTCCTCCTCAAGGGTCATCTGAGTACATAAACTGCTACATTGTTATGCAGGCCCTTGCGGACCACAAAGGCTGATTTCTGAATGCCAATGTGGGCTGCACTGGAGAAGTCAGGGTTTTTCACCAATTTGGAGTTGACCTTCATGGACAGGCTGAGACATTATTCACACCAAATGACACTGTCATAAATGGAATAACTGTCCCCACTGCTATTCTAGGGGACCCCACATACTTCCTTTTGCCTTGGCTTTTGAAACCATATCCTAATCTCAGAGGTCATGGCAAAAGAAGGTTTAAATACACTCTCAGTAGGTGTAGAATGGTGGTTGAATGTGTGTTTGGCAGATTGAAATCCCATTGAATTGACCTATGACAGTAATGGTTTGCTGAACTGGTATACTCAGCCTGAAATTGCACCTGTAATAGTTGGAGCAGGATGCACACAGGCAAAAGAAATCAGGGATGCTTTGAACTGCATTATGGACTTGCACAGAGCAATGACAGAGGGAGAATAGTACATTAGCAGTTACCACACAAGAAAGAGATCTTGGAGTCATTGTGGATAGTTCTCTGAAAACATCCACGCAGAAAAAAAGCGAACAGAATGTTGGGAATCATTAAGGAAGGGATAGAGAATAAGATAGAAAATATCATACTGCCTCTACATAAATCCATGGTATGCCCACATCTTGAATACTGCGTGCAGATCTGGTTGCCCCATCTCAAAAAAGATATATTGGAATTGGAAAAGGTACAGAAAAGGGCATAAAAATGTTTGGGGTATGGAACACCTTCCATCTGAGGAGAGATTAATAAGACTTGGACTTTTTATCTTGAAAAAGAGACGACTAAGGGGGGATATGATAGAGGTCTATAAAATCATGACTGTTGTGGAGAAAGTAAATAAGGAAGCGTTATTTACTCCTCATAACAAAAGAACTAGGGGTCACCAAATGAAATTAATAGGCAGTAGGTTTAAAACAATAGGAAGTATTTCTTCACACAACACACAGTCAATCTGTGGAACTCTGTGCCAGAGGATGTTGTGAAGGCCAAGACTATAACAGGATTAAAAAAATAACTACATAAGTTAATGGAGGATAAGTCCATCAGTGGCTATTGGTCAGAATGGGCAGGGATGCAAAACCATACTCTGAAGGGTCCCTAGCCTCTGTTTGCCAGAAGCTGGGAATGGGCAACAGGGCACGGATCACTTGATGACTACCTGTTCAGTTCATTCCCTCTGAAGCACCTGGCATTGGCCACTGTCGGAAGACAGGATACTGGGCTAGATGGACCATTGATCTGACCCAGTATGGCCGCGCTTATGTTCTTAACCTGATGTTTTCCACCAATTATATCCACGAACCATAAAACATATTATGAGTAATGCATGTGGCTTAAAAGGTGGAATTCAATATTAAAATGAAATCCACATGGTTCACACAGGACTAGAACTCCAAGTTCCACTATGTTAATAAGCCCATATTAACACTATGAAACAAAACCAAAGTGCTGGAGATGGCATGGTGGCTACTGTACCCCTCAAGCAACTGCATGACCTTTCTCCTGTATATTTCCTCCCCTCCGGGTCAATCCACGCCAAGGGTGTCCTGCAAATCCATTTGATTGGAACCCTCTCCCATATAATTATTCAATAACTCTGGCTTTTCTTTATCATTAAAATGCTGAGAGAAGTTCCATGGGCAGGGACTGGAAATAGGCAAACAACAAAGGGACCCAGAAATAGCCTCAGTGAGTTGTGGCAGCAGCAGCATCTGTGCCAGAGTGGCTGGGTCCTGAATCAGTGGGACATCTCCATTTTTTACAGGGCTCACTTGCTCCCCATATGGTCTGGAGGAAGAGAAAGGAGCAGGACTTGAACATTACCCTGAGTTCTGCTTGTCTGAGGACTAAGCCTACTGGCCTGGGTAACGAAGACCTGTCCTGCCATGCCCTTCTCCCCAAATCCATACATGTTTAATATCTATCACCATATCTTTATTCCCCCACCCTCTATAATCAACCCTCCCCCCAAATCCAATAAAGAGATCCTGCCCCCCCAAAACAAATTCTGTTCTTCCCTTTCCTCTTTGCAAAGCAGGGCTCCTCAACTGCTGCTTTTGCACCTTTTGCTCTTCAGGCTGCAGAGCAGGCCCTGGGTCTTCAAGCCCCTAGTCTTACATGACCTTCCATTCCTCACTCCCAATCCCATCCTTAAGGAACGGAGGCCACCCGGCTTCTCACTATCCCCTCCCTCTTGTGTAAACAAGAACAGTTGCTTTGCTTTTTCCCTGACTCCTTCACTTCTCTCTCCTCATGTCCCCCTCTCTCTACTAGAAGAGTTCCAGCACTTACCCCTTGTTTTACTCTCTCCTCCAATGAAGAAATGACTGTCTTCTGTTGTAGGACCTTCCCAACTCAGGTGGCACTGTTGGGTGGGAACCATAAAGGCTTTCCTAGCCTGTGTAAACGAGCCCTGTTCATCTGGCCTCAGTAATCTGTCTTATCCTCATCACTTTAGACAGCAAGGTCTTGGGGAAGGGATTATGTATGCCATATTCCCTCTGAAAAAGTGCTATGCACAGCGGTGGCACTGGATACAAGAATTAAACAGTTAACTACAGAATTCTTATGCTCTCTATATAAAGCCAAGTCTTCAAGAAATGCTCCCTAGGTTTGTGGTTCCATTCTAGCAGAAGAGTTGTATACACTGGGAATCAGTGTTTTAAGAGAAAAAAAGGAGGACTTGTTGCACCTTAGAGACTAACAAATTTATTTGAGCATAAGCTTTCGTGAGCCACAGCTCACTTCATCGGCTGCATTCAGTGGAAAATACAGTGTGGAGATTTATATACATATTAAACATGAAACAATGGGTGTTACCATACACACTGTAATCACTCTCGTTACAGTGTGTATGGTAACACCCACAGTTTCATGTTCTCTATGTATATAAATCTCCCCACTGTATTTTCCACTGCATCCAGCCGATGAAGTGAGCTGTAACTCACGAAAGCTTATGCTCAAATAAATTTGTTAGTCTCTAAGGTGCCACAAGTCCTCCTTTTCTTTTTGTGAATACAGACTAACACGGCTGCTACTCTGAAACCTGTTTTAAGAGAGTTTGTATTTTAACATGTTTCAATTTCATTCAATTTCCTACTGTCACAATAGGATGATATTTTGTCTCCTCTTGGCTCCCAGAATAACAAACTTCTACACCAAGCCTATTAAAGTTTTAGTGGGTTTTTGGAGCTGGCTGCATCACCTTGCTGTGTTAGTGCAAAAATCTATTTGCTTTGAGACTTTAATTATAGAAGTGTTGCTCAGAACGTAATAAAGGGGGGTTAGCAGTACACTTGTTGGCTTCTACTCAAAGGAAAATGGATTCAAACATTGAAGAACTGGATGTGCTACAATTATGTTCCCATGTGTCTCTATAAATCTACACACTGTTGTTAAGGTTGTGGCTTCTCCCTCCCTTCCCCACCGCACCCCACCCCAACCCAGCCCAGCCCTCAGTATGCCAAGCATATTGCCTATTTGTGATTGTTACATTGGGATTGTATTATTTTGATGTAATATAAGGCAGTGTTTTTCCTGTGGCTTCAGTTATGCTCAGTGTGGACTTTCCCCACAGTGCACTTTCCACACTTAAAAAAAAAAAAAATGTTGTGCAGAGTTCTCAGGTGTGCATTCTCAACTTTACAGAGCAGGGGCCTAACTAGAAGTAGAAACATCCCAGATCAGAAGATGAAATTAGAGAAATTTTTTAAAATGTCAGCCAAATTTCTGTTGTAGGGTTAGAGCTCAGAACTGCCAGATGGCAGGGGACTTGGGTTCAATTACTGGTCCTGGGGTCTTGCACCCTCTGCTAGCAAGAACACTTCTTTCTGATATAGGGTGACCAGATGTCCTGATTTTATAGGGACAGTCCTTATTTTTGGGTCTTTTTCTTATATAGGCTCCTACTATTACTCCCCCACCCCCTGTCCCGATTTTTCACACTTGCTGTCTGGTCACCCTATTCTGATAGGTGGGCCTAATGTAGAAAATATAAATAAATGACAACACAACATTGCACATATTAGTATTTGTTGCACTTAGTAATAATAATACTTACCCATTACACGGCACTTTTTCTTGCAGTGCTTTACAAAGGAGGAGATATAAATATTATTATCCCCAGTTAAAGCAGAGAAGCTAAGGCCAATTGTATTTTATTTTAAACTTTTGTCAAGAGTCTATCCTTTGCATGCTTTAGTTTCTGGGTACCCAACCTGAGATGCCTGGGGCCTGGTTTTCCTAGGCATTGAGAACATACAATTCCAACTGAAGTCAGGGGAAGCTGTAGGTTATCAGGCTCTCTGAAAAGCAGCCCATAGGTGTTGCAAGTCGAGTATACAAATTTTATGGATGCTTCTGAAAATGTACAGGCTCGTGCAGAGCAGGTAGCTGGAATAGAGTTCAGGTCTTATGACTCCTATGCTGAATGACTCACAGGTCTTCTGACTCACATCAGTGCTGAGCTGAGTTAATGATTTCAGTCCAGTTCCTAATAGACAACTTGTGTAGTGCAGCTCTTATTTTTGTGTAGCTGCAGAGACAAAAGATCATCCTTCATTTGGGAGGCAGGGCTCTGGACTGCAGGGAGCTGAAGGCTGCTGCCTACACCAGGTCTCTGGTTAGTGCTGGGTTTACATAAAAAATATTTATGTGCTAATTACAATATTGTGCCCCAACAAGGAGAACAAACCTGAGTGCCCACATCCTAGAAATCTCCTCCACACTTGTTGTTCTTATTGGAAGAACAAACGGAAGAGCTTCTGGATCAATCTAATGACTGACCTGCCCTCAGATCCCTCTGCAGCACGGTTGATACATGTTGTCAGGGTTGTGCGGGGAAGCTCATGCTCTCAGTGCTTGTGTTGCGCATGTTCTGTGGATAAATGGGAGATTTCTTTTCCAACACTATCAATCTACATGGGCAGTGAAAGGGGACAGTGAGTGATTCATATAAAATGTTCTGACTGTTAACACACAAATGTTTGTATGCGCTGTTGGGAACAGAACTAGGATCTTGTAGGAGTAGGATTTTATATTTGTATTAGAGGGTATAATGATTGATGGTTATAATAATGTAGTATGTATTAATGTATGATTTGATCAGCCTGCCAGCACCCTTTTCGAATAGCAGAAAGGAATGACCCTCTGGGACATTAGTAGAAATGCACCTGACAGACTGCCAGTGTCTGTACTGATGTTAAGGCAGGGACAGACCAGAACAATCCTTATGGCTGATTAGGATCACCCTCTGTTTTAGGATAAGTTACAATGTTTACTATGGGGTCTTTTAGTGGGGTGGTTACCTGCTCCTGCCCTTCGGGGCTTAAAACAGCACTGGAGAGGGCTGTGGCTGGGGCAAGAAGCCTGGGCTGATAGGGGAAAGTAGGTTCAGCTGTGGCCATGCCCCAATCAGGCCCAGCTGGCCCCTATAAGAGGCTGGGAGCTATGCTCCTAGACAGTCTTTCTCTGCTTGTAGAAGGAGAAGGGCCTGGCTGTAGGGTAGGACACCCAGATTGGAGCTGGGCTGGGAGCTCTGGCCTGACTACAGGCCAAATAGGTGCAGGGTTGCAGAGGGGCAGCCCATGGGTAGGCAGAGGCAGCAGGTTCAAACCCCTTGCCTGTGATGAGTGGCTTATACTGCAGTCTGCCCCAGAGAGTGGGGCTAGATGAGGACTGGTAGTAATACAAACTGAGATGAGGTGGGGGTTCCTTGGGGTGGGGAGGCCCAGAACCTGAGAGTGTAGGGGTACTACTGGGGGGACAGCACACCAGAGAAAAGGGCACTGGATCCTGGGATGGACCACAGGGGCTGGTGGTAAGGTGGATCACTGGCCTGCAGAGGGTGCTCTGGTGGTGGGATGTGCTAATTCCTGATGACTACCAGCAGGAGGTGCCGCAGGGGGTGAATCTGCCTGCTTAAGGTCTTGTTTCCTATATGCATTATGAATTAGGCCCTCTAGTTAAATATACATTTCTTTGTTTTATGGTTTAGTTAGTAAGAGACAGGATCTTGTTTTGTGTTTATGTTAATTCAGTTAAAGGAATATTGAAGGCCCGGGCCCCAAATATGAACTCTTTTGGTCACAAGATTTAGTAAGGTTTAATTTACAATGTGGTGTGTGTGTGGTTTTTTTCCTCAACATAACACTGCTGTTAGAAACCTTCAAGGTATACAGTAAAAGACTGATTGTGTAAATGAGTGTATGCATCAGGAAAAGATAAGGTGTGAAGGCCCTTGTTAAAGTCAGATGGTCAAGGAAGGAAAAGTGAAGAGACTTAAGGACACCAGAGAACCATCAACCTGCATCCATAACTGAGGAAGGGCAGACTGATGACCCTGAGGTGGAGGCTGGCACCCCTAAAGACAATTGATTAAATCAAAACCAGGACAGGATGACACTCTTGGAGGTACTTCAGAATGTTAACATCAAAAGATAACACCAATTAAAGCATAACTGGTCATAAACTGACACAGCAAAAGCCATATTCTTTAATGAAGAGAGGACTATAAGAACAGGGTGCTTTGCCATGGGGCTTTAGGTTCGTCTTGCCACCAACTCTAAGAGCACCGGGTCACAACCAACAGAGCCCAGCTTCCCTCTGCAATCAATTTGGCTGGCCACTAGATTGATCCAGACTCTAGACTGGTAACTATAACATCGACTGGTGGGACTGTGTGTGACTGGAAAGCATATGCTAACTACTGTATCTTCAATAAATGTGGCATGTTGTCTTCTGCTTTGTATGAGCATAACAATCTTTGAGCCAGTTTCACAGCTAGCATAGGCAGGCAGTGAATCTGGCCCTTTACATTTGATCCCCAAATAAAACCAAGGCTGAAGAATGGCCTGGGACTGCCAAACTCGTGGTCAGAAAATGACAGCTAAAGAAATCTGCATTAACATCGGGCAAAGGGAGGCCTCCACCAGGTGATTATTTCACTTGCGGGGTGGGTTGTGGTGGAGAGAGAACCCAGAAAACAGTCTCAACAAGCATTTTTTGTGACCCTGAAATAAAATCTAACTCTTCCCCTGTGTGCTATGAGGATTAGTGCCTTTTTTTGGCCATCTACAATCATACAGGTTTCAGAGTAGCAGCTGTGTTAGTCTGTATTCGCAAAAAGAAAAGGAGTACTTGTGGCACCTTAGAGACTAACCAATTTATTTGAGCATAAGCTTTCATGAGCTACAGCTCACTTCATTGGATGCATTCAGTGGACTGTCCACTGAATGCATCCAATGAAGTGAGCTGTAGCTCATGAAAGCTTATGCTCAAATAAATTGGTTAGTCTCTTTTTATAATCATACCCACCACTGTTTACTGTGTGTGTGTATATAGGATGAATACATTTCTTTGCTTCATTCCTGTAAGTGCAGCCTGTGTGGGCCATGCTGAATGCAGTCTGATAATACCAGAGCTAAAAAGAAGTCCAAGATGACCATTTCCCTATCCAGCCTTAACAAAGGCTGAACTCCGTGGGCTTCATAAGGTTGTGTTGTGTCATGGATTCCCCCCTCACCAGTACCCAGAATGCTACTGCACCTTCCATAGCTGTCACCATTTTATTTGCTGGAGAGCCCTGTTAATGGAGACAATGTTCCTGCTCCAGGGTTTCAGCCTAACATTGTATATCCGAGTGTTGGTGTAAAGTGTTTGTGTTTATGTGAAAGGTTGAGGCAGGAAGAGCATGGCTGGTCTCTTGTTTTTTAGATCTTAATTAGCCTAGAGCACCTGGTTTGGTTTTTTTCCTCAGTCCTTATTCTGAAACTAGAGTGTGCTTGGAGCACTACACTTTCTATTTCCAACTTTAATAGCTTTCTTCATTGCTTGGTGTTTGCTTTTTCTTTTTTTAAACCCTGGCTTATTTTTAATGCTTTAAAGGATTTAAAGACCGCAGGTAAGGTTCTGATCTCTTCTACATCAATGTAACTTTCTTGGCCCAAATTCTAATCTCATTTACCCCATTATAAATCTAGATTAACACTCTGACTTCAGGGGAGTCGCTCCAATTTACATCAGTATAACTGAGGTCAGAATCTGGCCCACTGACTTCAGTGAAGTCTGACTTACACCAATGTAAATTGAGATCAGAATCAGGCCCATTGTGCCATATGGTCAGAATCAGAACTGAGAATCGGGCCAGCATTCTCTGTTTTGATCTATCACGGCTGGCTTTGTCATGTCTTGCTTGTCAAGGGAACACGCACAGACCTAGAAAATATGAAATAATTTGGAGTGGGATTGTTCATGATGAAGCATGAATAATGTTCTCATCTCTCTACTGCCACTGCCAGCATAATCAATAAATAGCATTACAGTGAAAGGCAAAGGGTAAGCACTCGCATAACAAGAGAAGGGGGTCGGGGATAGCTCAGTGGTTTGAGCCTTGGCCTGCTAAACCCAGGGTTGAGTGTTCAACCCTTGAGGGGGGCCATTTAGGGATCTGGGGTAAAAATTGGAGATTGGCCCTGCTTTGAGCAGGCGGTTGGACTAGATGACCTCCTGAGGTCCCTCCCAACCCTGATATTCTATGAGCTACTATCTAAGAAGTGAGCAGCAGGTACATCCACAGTTAATTATTTGTCCAGGTCTACTCAGTACTTCGCTGTGCTGGAAGAAGTCCTCTGGCAAGGTGTGTGCTAGTAGTGAGTGTGCAGATGAGACAGGAACTCTTTTGGCCAGTGACTCTCTCCTCCTGTGTGTTGGTACAGCACTTATCTTAATGGGGCCAGATTGTGACATGGAACTCTGGGCTCTGCTGGCATACGATGCACATAAGTGTGCAGGAACCAAGGAGAAAGTGCAAGGGGGCCTTTACCCTGACTTCAGAATTGCCATGAAGAGAGACTTGCAAGTCGTGCAGTGGCCTCAGGGGGAACATGCTGGGGTGGACTGTGGCTCCACTTTCCCCATGCAGTTAGCCCCTGGCTGCAGAACAATGCTAGGGATAGCAACTGTCACTCCTGAAGGTGTTCCCCAGCACCTCTACAGCATTATGCCTTCTCCTCCTCCATATTGCAGGCATAAAGCATCCAGAAGCCCCCTGCTTATAGTGGATCATTAAGTAAAATTTTAATTTTCTTTCAAAGAACTTCACACATGACTATCACTTGGCTACAGATAAGGATGCGTTATAGGAGTGCCAATTCTAACCTGCCAGGCCAACTGGCCAGTGTGCAAGTGGGACCCACCTATTTTTAAATTTGCTAGGCTACATCCTATTTAATTCGCAAGCATGAATACTAATTTGATCAGTCTTCCAGACTTCTTAGTTTACTCATTGGTAGTATATTCCTTTGTTTGTTCCACAGTGGTCCTAAGCAATTTGCTTCCAACCATACAGTGAATTTTGCTTTTCTAGCATCAATGATATTTACTAATCTAGATGTTGTATGCTGCAGAAGGTTGATTAAGAGGGTGGAATCACTGTAACCACTCTATGTAGACCCTGCTAGCATGAACTACGTAGTTCATGTTGACATAGTCCCATTTGAAATGGGAGTACGCTAATGCAAACTCGCTATCTTTTCATTTGCGCCAGTATAGGCAATTACTGTGCAACTCATTAGTGCATGCTGCAACTCGCACCTCCATAGGCCATACTATGGGGCTGTGTAGACAGGCCCCCAGTCCTTGTTCTAGTCTGAATTTATGTCCCTGTCCTGTGAACATTTACACACCCTTAACTTTACGCTACTGTGTCTAGTCTAACTGTTAGCAGAAGCAGAGACTATATCTACTGGTCCTTGTGAAACACCTACATGCTCCAAAAAAAAAGTCCTAGTATGTGTGACCCGAAACCTCTTTAATATCAACTGGCAAGGACCAGCAGAGAGGTTACAAGAATCTTCTGAGTCTGGCATGTACATTATAGTTCACCAAAGAATATCACGTAAGGTCTTGATGACCAGTGACGCTGGCTTTCATTTAATATAATTGCAAAACACATGTATAGCTGTTTGTGTAAGGAGTTATGCATATAGACAGAAAATATGTCCTTTAAAGTCTGTCTAGGTACTGCTCACCAGCAAAAGTGAAAACCGGCTTTGCTGTCAGATGAGATGTTTATCCATCTCTCTGTTGGCATGCAAACTGAGTATTGGCTCGTTCACAATGGATCTATCACCATAAAGTACTGAATGCTAAATGAAGGATTGTGAGGCCTTCAGAAATTAACAGGCAGAGAAAAGCAGTGGGGGGAGGATGGGAGAAGGGATCCTATCTGGAGGTGCACACAAAGATTTGCTTGAGAATGTTTATGGGGACAGAGCCAACGTTCAGGCACCCTTCACAGAGGAAGTAAAAGGACAGTGCTTTTGCTTCACATAAAAGTGGTGGGTCTCAACCAGGCTTGGTTGAAAATGCTGGAGAGAATTTTGGGTGAGATAAGCAACTTGACATAGACAAGGTGGGTGAGGTAATTTCTTTTACTGGACCACCTTCTGCTGGTGGAAGGGACAAGTTTTCAACTTTACAGAGTTCTTCTTCAGACTAACTTTTTAGTCTCTAGAAAATGTTACAATTTTGTTTTGAGTGTAACCATTTGTTTCCAATATTCTTACTCACTATCCTATGAATCTCTAATCTTTGATATAAACTTTTTCTTGTTTTCACTATAAAAATATCTAAGTGCTGTTAAGCAAAGTGGTGATTCTGAATCTTACGAGCTGGTGTGAATTGTTCCTTTGGGAACAGCAGACCTGGTAATTTTGTGAGTGTTCAGTGACTGAGGGGGTGGAGGACTCATAGTGATAGGCACACACCCACTCACCTCTACAGAGGTAGCCAGGCCTGTGGGGGCCTGGAAGATGGTGCTTGTGCTGTCAGAGGCTGTTGGTTCCAAGGAACTAATCCACAGCAGGCACAGACAAGACCACTTCATGCTAAGGACAAGTAGTGGTGATGTGCCTCACAACCCTGGATATCCCTGGTGAGTATCACAATCTGGTACCTTTACAGCCTTGTACATTATGGACAGTGGCAGGTTTAGGGGGAGACAGAGGATGCAGCTGTCCCTCATCAGTTTAATCAGAGTCTACATAATCTGAGCTCAAATATTTGAGAGGGATGTGAGTGCAGAATAGGCAGTAAACATGACTTAAATTAAGCTGGTAAAAATGGTTTTTGTGTAGCCCATCAATGTTTCCAGGAGGGAAAAAAAATGAAAGATTTGTTTGAACTTCAAACTTTCTTTATTTCATAAAATCATAGGGCTGTAAGGAACCTCAAGAGATCTTGTAGTCAAGTCTTTCACTCATGGCAGGACTAAGTATTATCTAGACCATCCCTGACAGAGGTTTGTCTAAGCTGCTTTTAAAAATCTCCAATAACAGATTCCATAACTTCCTTACACAATTTATTCCAGTGCTTATCCACCCTCATACTTTAGAAGTTTTCCCTAATGTTCAGCCTTGCTGCAATTTACACCCATTGCTTCTTGTCTATCCTCGGAGGTTAAGGAGAACCATTTTTTTTTCTCCCTCCTCCTTTGAAAACTGTTATGTTTCCTCTCAGTCTTCTCTTCTTCAGACTAAACAAAACCATTTTTTTTCAATCTTTCCTCATAGGTCGTGTTTCCTAGACCTTTAATCATTTTTGTTGCTCTTCTCTGGACTTCCTCCAGTTTGTCCACATATTTCCTGAAATGTGGCACCCAGAACTGCATACAATCCTCCAGCTGAGGTCTAATCAGCATGGTGTAGAGCAGAAGAATTGCTTACAACACTCCTGTCTTGCTTACAACACTCCTGCTAATACATCCCAGAATGATGTTTGCGTGTGGGTGTCTTTTTTTTTTTTTTTTCAGCAGTGTTGCACTATTGACTCCTATTTAGCTTGTGATCCACTGACTCCCAGATCTTTTCTGCAGTACTACTTCCTAGGCAGTCATTTTCCCATTTTGTAGGTGTGCAACTGATTGTTCCTCAAGTGAAGTGCTTTGCATTTGTTCTTATTGAATTTCATCCTATTTACTTCAGACTATTTCTCCAGTTTGTCCAGATCATTTTGAATTTCAGTCCTATCCTCAACCACTTGCAACCCCTCTCAGCTTGATATTGCCCAAACTTTTGATCAGAAGGATTACATTTTTTTTTTTTTGAAATGTTCTCACTGGAGGGGGGAACCCACTTTTTTTTCTCTCCTTCCTTCCCCCCCCCCCCTTCACTGGAAAAATCAGTGTTACTTTCTCCTTTTAACTTATTTATTTTATTTATTCACTTCCTTCCCCAACCCCAGTTTCCACAGGAAAAGGTGGGGGTAGGGGAAAGTGAAAAATCAGAATTTAGACATTTCCACACTTTTAAAATGAAAATTTTGGGGGGAAGGGGTTCTGAATTTTGTTTAAATGTTTTTTGAAAAAATATTGTGTTTAAAGTAATCTTCAATGAAATCTCACTTTAATAAAAAGCTTTTTTGTCAAAAAAAGCTTTGGCCAGCTCTAATACTATGGGAGACTTGGTTAGTGTTCTTGTTTACTTCCCTTTAGTCATTTAATACTTTTTGAATTTGCATTGGTTTTTTAATGTAAAAACTCATTACCACAGGAAATTAAGGCCAGTAATTTAATTAGATGTTAAGGCTAACAATTCATGTAATCATTTAAAATATCACTTATGAAAGCTATTTGCAAAGGACTGAGTAAAAAAACTAGACCTTGATTTTTTTTAAAATAAACAACCTTTATAATTCTCTATCTAAAAAATTACTTCACAGCAGAGATTATAACAATAAGCTGCCATTAAAACTTCAGATGAATAGTGAAAAATACATTGAGAGAGGTTGTTAATATACTCTGACTTTTGTAAATGTCAGCTTTTTGTATGAATGCCTGTAGACTCTAGAAATAAAATGGAAAAACACCACCATGGAAGCTTGAAATATTATTGCATTTAAAAAAATAAAACTGGTGATATCAACAGCCCAAAAGCTAAACCTACTTCGGAGCTTTTCAGATTCTTGTTTATAGATCCTGATATTTACATACACTTCTGTCAAGGTTCCTCCCCTACTCTGAACTCTAGGATACAGATGTGGGGACCTGCATGAAAAACCTCCTAAGCTTATCTTTACCAGCTTAGGTCAAAACTTCCCCAAGGTACAAAATATTCCACCCGTTGTCCTTGGACTGGCCGCTACCACCACCAAACTAATACTGGTTACTGGGGAAGAGCTGTTTGGACGCGTCCTTCCTCCCAAAACCTTGCACCCCACTTCCTGGACAAGGTTTGGTAAAAAGCCTCACCAATTTGCCTAGGTGACTACAGACCCAAACCCTTGGATCTGAGAACAATGAAAAAGCATTCAGTTTTCTTACAAGAAGACTTTTAATAAAAATAGAAGTAAACAGAAATAAAGAAATCCCCCATGTAAAATCAGGATGGTAGATATCTTACAGGGTAATTAGATTCAAAAACATAGAGAACCCCTCTAGGCAAAACTTTAAGTTACAAAAAAGATACAGACAGAAATAGTTATTCTATTCAGCACAATTCTTTTCTCAGCCATTTAAAGAAATCATAATCTAACACGTACCTAGCTAGATTACTTACTAAAAGTTCTAAGACTCCATTCCTGGTCTATCCCCGACAAAGACCAGCATATAGACAGACACACAGACCCTTTGTTTCTCTCCCTCCTCCCAGCTTTTGAAAGTATCTTGTCTCCTCATTGGTCATTTTGGTCAGGTGCCAGCGAGGTTACCTTTAGCTTCTTAACCCTTTACAGGTGAGAGGAGCTTTCCCCTGGCCAGGAAGGATTTCAAAGGGGTTTACCCTTCCCTTTATATTTATGACAACTTCTCTTAGACATCTTACAGACATAAAGGACAGAAGCAGGAAATTCTTGTCTCAGTTGGAAAAAATATTCTAATATCCTGAGTAGAAAAAGTAGGTTGCCCTGATGTCAGTGGGTCTACTCCCAGTGCATAAAGTTATGCACTGACCTCTATTAGTTTGAATCCAGCATACATTAAAGCAACACAACCCCTATGCAACACTGAGATCAGTATAGCTTTTGTGTATTTTACAGGAAAAGCTATCTTTAATAGGTATGATTGCATCTGCACCAGGGGTTGCTTTGATTTAACTATTTTGGTTTAAAAAAATCACATCCCTAACCAAAATAGTTAAATGAGTATGAAAATTGTGCATGTTGTATGTGAACCCAACCTCAATAAGTCTCACAAGCCCCTCTTTCCATCCCATTTGTCCTCTTTCTTTCCTCCTCAGATAGCATCCCTTGATGCTATCTATGCTCCTCTGGGTGAGATAGAGAAGTAAAGGGCTTGTTAAGATTCAGATGGTAGCAACTTTCAATCTCTACTAGACTGGGCTGGATTTGAACCAGTGATGCAGAAGCAAAAGTATCAATGTGTAGAGTAGAATCACTCATGGGAATGAAGGATGAAAGCTTGTCCCTTAAGGAAGTGAATCAGAGCTCACTGAAGTCATTATAGAAATGTAGAACTGGAAAGGACCTCAATACATACTCATAATATTAAGGTCAGAAGGGACCATTATGATCATCTAGTCTGACCTGCACAATGCAGGCCACATAATTTCACTCACCCGCTCCTGCAATAAACCTCTTAGCTATTGAAGTCCTCAAATCATGGTTTAAAGACTTCAAGGTGCAGAGAATCCTCCAGCAAGTGTCCCATGCCCCATGCTACAGAGGAAAGCAAAAAACTCCAAGGGCCTCTTCCAATCTGCCCTGGAGGAAAATTCCTTCCTGACCTCAAATATGGCGATCAGCTGAACCCTGAGCATGTGGGCAAGATTCACCAGCCAGATACCCAGGAAAGAATTCTCTGTAGTAACTCAGATCCCACCCCATCTAACATCCCATCACAGGCCATTGGGCCTATTTACCCTGAATATTTAAAGATCAATTAATTGCCAACATCATGTTATCCCATCATACCATCTCCTCCATAAACTTACCGAGTTTAATCTTGAAGCCAGATAGGTCTTTTGCCCCCCACTGCTTCCCTTGGAAGGTTATTCCAGAACGTCACTCCTCTGATGGTTAGAAACCTTCATCTAATTTCAAGTCTAAACTTCCTGATGGCCAGTTTATATCCATTTGTTCTTGTGTCCACATTGGTACTGAGCTTAAATAATTCCTCTCCCTCTCCGGTATTTATCCCTCTGATATATTTATAGAGAGCAATCATATCTCCCCGCAACCTTCTTCTGGTTAGGCTAAACAAGCCAAGCTTCTTGGGTCTCCTTTCATAAGACAGGTTTTCCATTCCTCAGATCATCCTAGTAGCCCTTCTTTGTACCTGTTCAAGTTTGAATTCATCCTTCTTAAATATGGGAGACAATGTCCCCTGCACTGAGGCAGGATTAAGTGTTATCTGACCCATCCCTGAGAGGGGTTTGTCTAGCCTGTTCATAAAAACCTCCAATGACAGAGCTTCTACAACCACCCTAGGTTATTTGTTCCAGTGTTTAACTGCCCTTACAATTAGGAAGATTTTCCTAATGTCTAACCTGAATCTCTCTTGCTACAATTTAAGCCCATTACTACTTGTCCTGTCTTCAGTGGATAAGGAGAACAATTTACCACCCTCCTCTTTATAACAACTGTTGACTTATATATGCTGGCTAGCATTGATCTATGTGTATATCATATTAATAATATGATTATCCACACCATATATATTTATATTAGTATGCATGAAGCACCAATAACATTAAGCACAAATATTGTAACAGTGATATAGCCTAGACTGGCCTGTTCACTTATGCTAAGTATCCCATAACTCCTTGCATTTGTTGAAGTAGGCAATTGGCATAAGCAGATACATTTATTCTATGTCACAATATGACCTAGGAAAGTAGATTCACAGATTTGTACCTGGAATGCTAGCAGCACAAAGATAAGGAAAGAACAACAACTTAGGGAACTGGGACAAACTGATGGGTTAGATTTTTTTAATGACATGTAAAGAGATGTGTAATTTGTAAAATCATTATATAAAGAATACCACCTGAAATGTGTAACTTTGGGAGCACACCTTCTACATAAGGTGAATATAACATCACTGCACAAGGCGGCTTCCTGGAGATTGGTATTGTACGTCACCTTTTCCCTGTACTATGTTGTTATTGGCTTACAACAATGAACCTGACTGACATAAGTTATTTGGTCTCTTGAGCATAGTTTACAATGAACCAAAGTTTGGTCAAGTAATTGACTATACCATTTATCAGCACAACTTGTTACATACTTGAATGCTGTTACCATATCCCCCTTTGGTCTTCTCTACTATACAATGTGGCAGTTCAATGATGAGACAGAACACAGCTTTATGCAAGCAAGCAGGCTGGTCAGCTGAGATGGGCTGTTCTGTCCCCCGCTGTTAGGATATAGATATTCAGGCCTGTCTGCAAAGGCCTGTACTCTAAGAATTTAGGTGTATTCTTATCACTTGGCTAGTGATAGAGGTATAAAAGAAAGAATCAAAATCACTGTCTGCTGGTGTAAGGGCCTTCTCTTACTGTGACAGTTTGTGGCCCTGTTCTCAGGCTCAGGCCTTTGGCTAAGCAGCAGAGGCAGCCATAAGCTGGGAAGCGAACGGTCACATCCTCACATTCCAAACTAGTCACATTGAAATAAGGTGCTATTGGGCTGTTAGGCACTATCAGGACAGGATTGTATTCCTATCACCTCCAGAGAAAGGGAAGTGCCTAGAAAATGAAAAAGGAAACTTAGTTTGATAGCATCCTGTCTGGCAAGAACTCACTTATCAATAGCTGGGATGTGAAATCCTCACTTCTGTATTGTTTTGTCATTATAGTTCCCACTTTGCTGTTGTTTGTCTGTATAATCTCTGTCTGGTTCTGTGATTGTTCCTGTCTGCTGTATAATTAATTTTGCTGAGTGTAAACTAATTGAGGTGGTGGGATATAATTGGTTACATAATCATGTTACAATATGTTAGGATTGGTTAGTTAAATTTCAGGAAAATGATTGGTTAAGGTATAGCTAAGCAGAACTCAAGTTTTACTATATAATCTGTAGTCAATGAGGAAGTGACGGGGTGTGGGTGTGGGTGGGGGTGTGAGATGGGAACAGGGAATGGGGGTAAGAAAATTGGAATCATGTTTTGCTAAAGGGGGAGATGGGAACAGGGAATGGGGGTAAGAAAATTGGAATCATGTTTTGCTAAAGGGGGAAATGGGAACAGGGACACAGGTGTAAGGCTTTGTGGTGTCAGAGCTGGGAAGGAGGATACTAAGGAAGGAAACTGGAATCATGCTTGCTGGAAGTTCACCCCAATAAACATCGAATTGTTTGCACCTTTGGACTTCGGGTATTGTTGCTCTCTGTTCATGCGAGAAGGACCAGGGAAGTAAGTGGGTGAAGGAATAAGCCCCCTAACATCTTGGTGCCGTGACTCGGATGCATCGCATTGGATAGGTGAGTGGCAGCCTGTAAGTCCCCCTCCCCAACAGTCCGCGCAGCTGCTTGGAGGGGGTATCGCGAACTCTCGTGATGGTAGTTGCGGGTTCTGGCAAGCCAGGGTAAAGGATTTTTTGGATAAATGGATAAGGGAGGACCAGGGCCCATACCAGGTACAGGGGTCAACCTGGGATAAGATTAAAAAGGAAATGGAGGAAGTGTTAGGGGACCCAGAGGTATGGGGGGTGGCTGAGGAGCCCACCCTCCTTGGTATATGGGTAGGGGAAGAAGGTCCCTGCCCATCGGGACTGAATGCCTCCCAGGGAAAAGAGGCAGTTCAGTCTCCTTGAGAGGTTTGAAGTAAGGGCAGCATTATGGGAAGCTGCCAGAAACCTTTCAAGTTTGGTGCTGCTTCAGCAAGGGCTGCTGAAGGGTTGTAAATTAGTTAGGGGTAGTGAAAGATGATTTGGCACAAAAGGGTTTAAGGTCAAAAGCAGAGTTAACAGACCACCTTTAGAGACTGGATCTGAGACTTGGTCCTAGGGGAGTGGAGGAAAAAAAAAAAAAGTTTCAAAGTGCAACCTGCCTTTCCACACTCTTTTGTTTTTCTGAAGTTTTAATGGAGGGTACTTTGGATACTTATGTGAGATGTCAAGAAGGAAGTTTTTGTTTAATGATAAAACCCAGTTATATACATGTAACTGTATGTGCAACTCTGTGCAGTCACATTGGATGGAAGCTTGGTAATTAAATTATCCAAGGGGGTCAGGTAGAGTGGCTACTATCACCACTATGCTTCTGTCCACAGAAGCCTTTATAGCTATTCTGAGGGAAAATGGGCCCTTTTCCCACAGAAATGGTCTATAAGGGACTGCTGCAGGCAGCAGGTAGAGAGAGAATCTGAGCAAAATTATTTGACTATTGGGTAATGTAATCAAAATCACTAAAGGATGGAAGAGGTTTCTTTTGGAACTTAACTTGGCTGCCCCTGGTTGTGTCTAGTTGTACAAGATGGAAGTGTAATCGGGGTACAGTTATGTAAAAAGAGTAATTACAGTGCAAGGGATGTTAGGCAAAACAGAATTTTGTGTGTATGTGTGCACAGGTAAAAGAAAAGGAAAAGGGGAGGAATGATGGGAACACTGAACCTTGGGATGGCTCTGGGGGATCAGATTGTTGCTTTGGTGGGTTCTGCATGAAAACTCTGTAGGCATGGGTGAGGCAGTTATACCTTGTGTAAAATTAATTTGGCTAATATGATGTTATGGAGGTTAAACTATATGGAAGGAATTTGCATTTTCCCAGGACATGTGCAGTGTATATTGGAAAAGGAGTAAAAGAAATGCAAATAAAACATGGTACTTCATTAAAATCCTAATAGGGCTCCAAAAGGAGCCACAATAGGTTGTCCTTTCTTTTTCAGATCGCTGTGTTTTGGAGCAGGAGATGAAAGTGGAAAGTAATCAGAACTCTGGTGGAAGTAAAATGCTTCCCTTTTAAGACAGTGTCTGAGCTGTTAACAGCTTTGGATCCAAAAGCAAGCTAGTAAGCCTCTGTGTGTAAATGCAAATTACCTAGCTGATGGGCACAAAGGAGCTGCAAATAACTGAATACATCTGGTCAGCAAACAAGCTACTAGAAGACTCCGATTATGGCCCTTCAGGAAAGGGAGGTGAAAAAAAACAAGTCAAGCCTGAAAATAAGGGGGACAGGTTAACCTTAAGGGGTGTGTGTGTGTGTGTGTGTACAGTGCTAAAATCTGAAGCTGTGTCTCAGCTATTACCTGAGAATAAACTTAAAGCTTGGTACAGCAGAGAAACTATTGCAAACTTGGTCTGTTGTACAAGAGGGGAAACTGAGGTACACCATCTCATGAATTTCATAAATGACCAGTGAGTGAGGTAATTCACTAGCCTGACTATAGAACAAAATAAGGACAGTCTGGAGGTAATTCTTCTGTTTTTTCCTGCAAGTAGCAAGGACATTTGTAAAAGAAAGTGGTATTATTATTAAGCAATAATCTGTCCCCACCAGGGGGGTGGAAATTGTTTCTTTTGTTTTTCAGATACTCTACAAGCAAGCTGGCGCCAGCGGAAAAATAACCCAGAATACCATGGATCTATGTTTTGTGTTGTTTGTCTGTGGTGTTTGTCTTGTTGCTAGCATTGTTGTGTTTTAATGAACAAAAAACCTCATGATGTGGGTGGGGGATGGCTTCCAAAGGCTGGCCTTGGGGGGGAAGATGTGTATGGGAATGCAAATTCTCAACTAGGAGGCCAGCACCTGTGTAATAGCTACCGTGATACCTGGAAATGGAATGGCAACTAAGGTGGCCCCCACAAGCCCTATGGAAATAATGAGAAGGGGAGGAGCTCACTGGAAATCAATGGGGGTGTGTGTAAAATAGTGTAAATTAATAGAAGATGTTTGGATGTGCCCCTCTCCTATGACTATAGAGGAGCGGGATCAATGGCCTATGCAAGGGGTGGACAATTGGGTGTACTGTGTATAAGGTGTTTTGCTGGGAATGTACATATTACTGGGGGCACAATTACACCAGCCCATAACCAAACTATACCCATCTACATGCTGCTATATGGACTTTGGTGCACAAATGGATCTGTGAATCTTTTTGCTGTGAATAAGCCAGGGCTTACTGCCTGATTCCATACCAAGTGGTCAAGCTGGTTTGGACAATATCCCATTTCTCTGTGAACATTCAATGGACTTGTGATATGGACAAAAGCATACAAAACTTGAAGGAGCAGCTTGTTGCAACTGCCAGCAACTGGACACAAGATCGTGACCCCATCGAAGGAGGAGAGGCAGTATTTTGGGGGTGTCTCGGATGTTGGACCATACTGCAGTGGTCAGGACTCGGTGTTGCTGTGGATTTTGTATTGTTAACTGTACTTGTGTTACGTTGCATAGGGAGATAACCTATTAGGAATGTAATAAGCCCTCCAAACCCTGCAGTGTACTAGACAACCCGGACCCAACCTTCTCAGGCCCACTCTAATGGGAAGTCTGGAACACTAATTGGAATAGGTGTGGTATGCCCGTATGAGAGAAGGTGCAGGGCACTATACTACACAAGGGGCAGTGGGACAAATGGAATATCGACACCTTCCACCTTGATGCCTGGCCCTATCAGGAAATGTGTCGCCATATGTCCTATGCTTTTCCAGGGATCCTGGGCAGGAGGATCCCAAAAGAAAAAGAAAAAAAAGGGGTGGAGTGTTAGGATATAGATATTCAGGCCTGTCTGCAAAGGCCTGTACTCTAAGAATTTAGGTGTATTCTTATCACTTGGCTAGTGATAGAGGTATAAAAGAAAGAATCAAAATCACTGTCTGCTGGTGTAAGGGCCTTCTCTTACTGTGACAGTTTGTGGCCCTGTTCTCAGGCTCAGGCCTTTGGCTAAGCAGCAGAGGCAGCCATAAGCTGGGAAGCGAACGGTCACATCCTCACATTCCAAACTAGTCACATTGAAATAAGGTGCTATTGGGCTGTTAGGCACTATCAGGACAGGATTGTATTCCTATCACCTCTAGAGAAAGGGAAGTGCCTAGAAAATGTAAAAGGAAACTTAGTTTGATAGCATCCTGTCTGGCAAGAACTCACTTATCAATAGCTGGGATGTGAAATCCTCACTTCTGTATTGTTTTGTCATTATAGTTCCCACTTTGCTGTTGTTTGTCTGTATAATCTCTGTCTGGTTCTGTGATTGTTCCTGTCTGCTGTATAATTAATTTTGCTGGGTGTAAACTAATTAAGGTGGTGGGATATAATTGGTTACATAATCATGTTACAATATGTTAGGATTGGTTAGTTAAATTTCAGGAAAATGATTGGTTAAGGTATAGCTAAGCAGAACTCAAGTTTTACTATATAATCTGTAGTCAATGAGGAAGTGACGGGGTGTGGGTGTGGGTGGGGGTGTGAGATGGGAACAGGGAATGTGGGTAAGAAAATTGGAATCATGTTTTGCTAAAGGGGGAAATGGGAACAGGGAATGGGAGTAAGGAAGTTGGAATCATGTTTGGCTAAGGGCAGGAATGGGAACAGGGACACAGGTGTAAGGCTTTGTGGTGTCAGAGCTGGGAAGGAGGATACTAAGGAAGGAAACTGGAATCATGCTTGCTGGAAGTTCACCCCAATAAACATCGAATTGTTTGCACCTTTGGACTTCGGGTATTGTTGCTCTCTGTTCATGCGAGAAGGACCAGGGAAGTAAGTGGGTGAAGGAATAAGCCCCCTAACACCCGCCTTCCACTTTCTCCTTTTATTATATTTCTCCCCCCTAAGCATTACACACTTCTACCGCAAAAAGATACACAAAGGAATGTATGACGTTGATTAATATACTTATTTACCATCTTTTATCTACTACAATCCTGGTTCTCAGGCCTTAAGCCCAGGCTAAGAAAGCTTCCCACAGTCACTGTCCCATAATCAAGTTCTCATGGTTCATATCTAGCCCTTGTCCTTGGATAGAGCAATGTGTGCATTGCTTCTACAAAACAGTCAGGGTGTGCCCTGCCTGCTTCCAGGTGGAATAACTAAACATGAACCCTTCAATACAAACCGGATTTTTTTTCAATTTTTCCTCATAGGTCATGTTTTCTAGACCTTTCATCATTTTTGTTGCTCTTCTCTGGACTTTCTCCAGTTTGTCCACATCTTTCCTGAAGTGTGATGCCCAGAACTGGACACAATACTTCAGTTGAGGCCTTCTCAGTGCTGAGCAGAGTGGAAGTATTACTTCTCATGTCTTGCTTACAACACTCCTGCTAATACATCCCAGAATTATGTTTGCTTTTTTCTTTTTGTAGCAGTATTACATTGTTGACTCAACAGGAAACTGTTTTGGGGTGCAATGCCAAAGAGAGAGAAGGGCATGGCGGTTTAATTTTTAGGTGCTGGCCCACATGGGTTCAGTTATTTACATCAGAAAACGTTATGTTATTATTTAAAGGACAATTAAACATTTGGTTTAATAAATTAATCAGCATGCTAACATTTGTCACAGTGTCAGGTCTGACTTTCACAACAGTGCATGCAATTAGCAAACAATGCATCACAGTAAATAAGTATTAGATTTAATTAATTAGAGCCTAACAATCTTAGAAAAAATTATACAAGGTATGAAGGGACATGCCTTCACTCTGAGGGAGAGGAGACTAACGAGCACTTCTGAACCTGTTCAGCACTAATGAGGTGCAACTGCAAGGCTTATTCTGCCTGGAGTGGGAGGAGTTTAAAAAGGGAAAACCTGCCACAGAAAGAAGTGGTGAGCAGAAGGAATGTTCTTCTGCTTCAGAGACTGCTGGCAACAGAGCCAGGTCAGTGGAGAAGAAGACCTCACCTCACCTCACCTCACCTCACCTATCCTGAAGTTGCATGGACTAGCTGCAGAGCAGTATGCCGCAAGAAGTGGGGCTGAAGGTAGACCCCAACAAAGAATAATAGACCCCGATGGACCAAGAGCTGAATCTATACAGACTGCCCGAGAGACTGGCTACCTTTGCCTTTCATTGTTTTCGGTCAGATTCTGTTCTCTCACAAGAGAAAGAGAGGAGAGGGGGGACTTTTCTTTTGTCTGTTTTACTCAGAAAATCCCCCCCCCACTATGAACTGGGAGGGGGAGGGAGAGATGGTATAAATTACTGACAGTGGGGTCTGGAGGGGGTTTAGGGAGCCCCTGCCCCTCATACAAACCAAGAGTTTTCAGTATGAGTCAATACTAATAGAGGATTACATTAGTGACTTATAATACTGTACCTGAATGGATAGTGTCAGGAAGTGGTAATAGCACCATCCCCATGGACAAAGACCCAACATCCTGCTATTGGTTACTAATATGTGACAAGAATAAGAGTCAAAAGTTCTTTTGAAAGATAAAATACTAATACTATTCCTTCTGGTCCTAATTCAACATGTGGTGAAACTTGTGCTTAAGTCCATCTCCATTCAGGAAAGAGCTTAAGTCGTGCTGGGATTTAAGCATGTGCTTATACTTAAGATACATGCTTAAGGCTTTCCTGAACAGGGATTGTTTGTGGAATTGGGGATTTCTATAGTACCTTTCATTGGAGGGTCTAAAAGTGGTTTTTGCAAACATACCTGTCATGGCATAACTGTGATGCAGGTAATTTCCTCATTTTATGTAGGAGGCTACTGAGCCATGGAGAGCTTAAAGCACAGTTTTACTCTGAATATGTACAATGAATATTGTCTTATGACTCAAGCAATCTGCTCCCTCTGTGTATTAGCTGCACTTCTCCCCGCACTTGTTCATCTTCGCAACCCTATCCATGGTCCCACGAAGTCAAGAGACCTCCTTGTCAATCTCCTCCTGGCACTAGCCAAAGTAGCCAGATTCACCACCAGTAAGAGGATGGTAGACGAGGGGGTGCTCTGTGACTGTGGGGCCTACTTTCGCTCCTTCCTGGTCTCACACATCTGGGCAGAGTTCCTCTGGGTGGCATCCACTGGCTCCCTTGAGGCCTTTGAGGAGCAGTAGTTCTCTGCTCAGTGTCCCCATCAGGTTCCCTTCGTTTAGCCCTCTGACCTCACTCCCGTCCCTGTTACCTCTTTAGTTGTCCCCCGAACTTAATGGAGATCCAGGACCTTATGGATCCTCCCCTTAGGCTGGGGAGGGTCCTTTAGTAGTGGGAGGGCTCCACCTGTCCATCTCCAGGATCCCAATGGATGGTGTATTAGTTCATATCTGCTGATTTCAGTGGAATGCCTCTGGACTTCTGCCCGTGTAACTTGGGACAGAATTTGTTTAACTGACACTTTTTTTTTTTAACCCACCAATTCTCTGGCTAAAATTGCTTCAGCAAATTATTTAATCATTTTAACATACTCCCATTATTCCAGAATGAGCGGCTTGGTCCACTCCTGCTGATTCATTCCTTTTCCCTTTCTGTGATTTATTTCCTTGTGGCCAATCTCTATCCGTTCAAATTTGTCAGTATTTTGATATCCTGCTCTCAACTTCCCCTTGTGAGGACAATCCCCCCATGCTCTGTCAGCACTATCCCCTGGGTTTCATAGTATATCTGTATCCAGTCTTTGGGCCTGATCCTGCAAACACTTACTTGATTAGTGCTTTCTGCAGTGAGTGGTCCCTTTGACTTCAGTGGCAACTAACCATGGTATCAAGCACAATGCTTGCTAAGCGTTTGCAAGATCAGACCTTAGATTCCTTTCTATTGAAAACTCCTTGAGGCAGGGACCATGTCTCCTTGGCCTCTTGTCTGCCACCAAGAACAGTGTTGGTGTAAAACAAACAGTTGTAATGGACTAGATCAGTGTTTCTCAAAGGTGGGACACTGCTTCTTCAGGGAAAGCCCCGGGCGGGCCGAGCCAGTTTGTTTACCTGCCGTATCCGCAGGTTCGGCCGATCGCGGCTCCCACGGGCCACGGTTCGCTGCTGCAGGCCAATGGGGGCTGCGAGAAGTGGCGCGAGCTAAGGGACGTACTGGCCACCACTTCCCGCAGCCCCCGTTGGCCTGGAGCGGCGAACCACGGCCCCTGGGAGCCGCAATCGGCCGAACCTGCGGACACGGCAGGTAAACAAACCGGCCTGGCCCGCCAGGGGCTTTCCCTGAACAAGTGGCGTCCCAAGTATGGGAAACACTGGACTAGATTGTTCCCTCCCCAAGTGCCGCCAAAGGAGACTCTGTGAGACCATATCCAGCAGGGTTCCCACATGAAGATAACCATCCTGTCATAGAGGTGGGGTTTGCCAGGACTGA
The DNA here is from genome assembly GCF_965140295.1 of Lepidochelys olivacea. Classification (NCBI taxonomy): domain Eukaryota; kingdom Metazoa; phylum Chordata; order Testudines; family Cheloniidae; genus Lepidochelys; species Lepidochelys olivacea. The sequence goes on from NC_140415.1 coordinate 30,062,080, forward strand.
TGGAACCCTGGGGATCTGTGTTTCTGCTGTAGCTGTAACTCCTGGATGTAGCTGTAACTCCCCACCTCTGGGCTCCCGCCCCCTGGAGGTTATGTATAAAAAATGAATACGGCTCCAAATTACCCTTTCAAGGTAACTTTTGTAGGCTTAGAAAGGGGATGAGGAGGACAATGTACACTAACAACTTGGCTGCCTTTTTCTCTCAAAATCTTTCTCATCTTCTCCTGCCTAGCTCCTCCCAGCACAGACCCTAGACCATTTGCAGAGATCTCTGCAGAGTTCAGGGAGGGTGCAGTGCTGTATAGACACCTGAGCCCTTCTCCACACAGAGGAGAGCAGAGCTGCATGTGGAGAACCCAGTGTGGATCTGGGGGCCAGGCACCCAAATTGCGCCAATAATTCTATTTGTCAAGGACTGATTTTTGGTATGAGGGTTGTGCATCCCACTGATCTCATTCCCCATTTTAAATGGTTCATAACATTACTTAGCATGAGTCATGCCAACAGAGCTAAGTTATGTTTTACCACTTGCTATGTATATCGCTTAGCACATTCCAACAACCTGCTGCAATGGCCACTTTTTGATCTGAGAGTTGCAGAGCCCATCTAATGTCCTAGATCATTGCGACTAAGACTTTGTCTACACCAGCACTCTTGTCGGTCAAACATTTGTCAGTTGGGGGTATGAAAAAACATACCCCGACCGACAAAAGTGCACAGTGCTGTGTTGGCAGGAGATGCTCTCCCGCCGACATAGCTACCACTGTTCATTAGGGGTAGTTTAATTACCCCAATGGGAGAGCTCTCTCCCGCCAGCATAAAGCAGCTGCACGGGAGACCTTACAGTGGCGCAGCTGCAGTGGTACAGCTGTGCTGCTGTATGGTCTGTAGTGTAGACAAATCCTAAACTGTGCTAATTTACATTTCAGTATTAACTTTTAAGAGCAGAGATAGCAGCCTCAGTTTCCTCATCTGTAAAATGGAACTAATACTACCCTTTGTAAATTATTTTGAGATCTATAGCTAGAAGCACCATATAATTGCTCATTCTTTTTTCCAAGGGAGAGGACCTTATTAGATTTTTTTTTCACATTTCCTCTCTTTTACACTCTTCCTAACACCACATTGACCAAGGTCCTTTCTGTGTAGGGCACCTGCCTCAGGCAAAAATGGCTGAACATGGTTCCTCCTTGGAACCCATCAAAACTGCCAAAAGGAGGCACTAGTGAGCAGGCCCACATTAAAGAATTTGGAGCCCTGTGCACTATGGAAACTGAGGGGGGTGGGCATTCTTCCTTAAACTATACATAGCATGTGATATGCAAAACTTCTTTGTGCCACTCTCCTCCTACCCCCTAGAACAGAGGTCTTTAACAGGGAGGAAGATGCATGTTGGACTATCGGGGGGGGGGGGGGAAAGAGAGTGAGACTTCTGGTGGTTTGGTGGTTATGGTAGAAGTGGAAAACCAAAGGCCAGGTCTGCAAGTGCCACTCACTAAGGTTTGGCCCAGCTGGCCCTCTATCGTGACTGGATGGGGGATGGACCAAATCTGAGCTGGGAGAGAGGTGGTGACCCTGAGATGGGGGCTCTGTGCAAGTGCACATTGGTTAGTCTGGACCTGCCTGTGAGTGGTGCTAGACACTTCATAGCAGCCTCCATAGCACTCTGCAGTGAGAACCTATGGCCTAAACCTGGACAAACACTGAATTAGAAATGCCATGATCAGACACATGACTACTAGATTCCTGTACAGAAATAGAAAACACAGGGTGCTGTCTCTCTGCACACCTATTAGCCAGATGGATGGAGGTTGCACTGTTGAAATATATGGCAAGAGAAATATTGCAGTGATGAAGGCCATATAAATACTTAGCTAGAGAGGGGGATTGGTTGATTCATAGGTGTGTAGGGGGGTTTATGGCCAGCAGTAATCCCTGCGTAACATAGGCCACAAAACTACACCCAGTAATTTCTGCATCAAGACCATAACTTCTCTGTGAGCTATAGCATATCTTTTAGAAAGATATCCACTCTTGTTTTAAAGACTTTAAGGGATGGACAACCAACCATGTCCTTAAATAAATTGTTCCAATGGTTAATTACTCTCACTGTTAAAAATTTTTTTACCTTATTTCTAGTTGGAGTATGTCAAGTTTCTGCTTCCATCCATTGGATCTCATTATGCCTTTTTCTGATAGATTAAAGAATTGTCGACTCAGAAATTCTTTTCCATGTAGGTGCTTGTAGACCATGTTCAAGTTATGTCTTCACCTTCTCATGGATAAACTAAATAATCTTCTTTAGTCTGTATCATTATTGTAGCTCTTTTGAGAAGCCTCTCCAATTTTTCAACAGCATCTTAAAAGTGCAGATACCTGAAATGGACCCACCATTCCAATAACAGACTCATTAATGTTATATACAGAGGTAATACCACCTCCTTACTCTCACTTGATATTCCCCAGATATTGTAAAGTTACTGGAAACTAATATATTGTGCAACTTTTTATCATTATCATAGTGTGACATTCACCAAATTTTCCTTCCAAGTAAATACTGTATGAGGAAACACATTGCTTTAATACAGTCATTTCTATCTTGAGCACAGATGTATTAGTGCTAATGAAAGCTCCGGGGCAGATTTTAGTGCTTTCGTTACAGAGCACCATGGTAGTTCAATTAAGATCTTTAGAGCCAATCTGCATTCTTACCCTGTTTTGAAACAAGATTTTCATGAGAAGAATTGGATCTGATATATTCTCTTTAAGTGGTTTAGAGAGTAATAAAACATCAAGTGAGGGAGCTTCTCTATCGCCATGTTTACTATTGCCGCTATTATTTATGAGAGCTGGAAGAAACTATCAAAGCATATGTGACCCTAAGACTCTCAGTGCCATCTGGCAGAGGGCTGACCCTCACCACAATGAACCCATTGCTGTCATAGAATTCGTCTGTAAAAAGGGTTGTGTGAAGGTGCAAATGAAAGCTGGTGTCACAGCAGTCATGAATATCGTTGTGTGATATACATACAGATAGTGTGTAAAGTTATGTATCTGTGTGGGAAATACGTTTGTTTTGGGGGCAGACTTGATAAAACAAGGTTGTCCTAGACAAGGGAAGATTGATTTACCTGTCTGCCTTGGAATCGGTAGTGAATCAAGTATTGTAAAGACAAGACACATGATGCTCATTTGCATTTTAAGTCAACAGAAGTTATCTGGAGGGTCAGTACAGCATTAGCTCATTGGAGCACACAGAGCAGGGGAGAAGAACTTCACCTGGGGGTACACTTCAAAAGAACATATGTCAAATGGTTACTGGCCAATAAGAAGGGGAGAGAACTCCTAATTATCCATCACGGAAGGTACAAAGAGGTCAGTGCTCCTTGCACCTGTGAACAGTGGATCCCCAACTATGTGGGCTGGTGATGAAACTGCTTCGGACAAAGCTTGGAGCTTGCTAAGGTTAGATGTACACACTTAGAATCGTTTCAGAGTAGCAGCCGTGTTAGTCTCTATCTGCAAAAAGAAAAGGAGGACTTGTGGCACCTTAGAGACGAACAAATTTATTTGAGCATAAGCTTTTGTGAGCTACAGCTCACTAGAATCGTGTTATTCTTTTGTTTTTATTTTTAACCATTTTTGGTTTTTATCACTGCTTAGTGTCACACATTTGTTCTTTATCAATAAACATATCCTCGTGTTCATTATAAATTAAACTCCCGTTATATTAAAATGAGGGATGGATCCTCAGCTGAGCCAACAGGTTATTGTGTCTTTGGAGAGAGTGGACTTGGTATTTCTATGGGCATCCAGTGATGGGCTGAATGCTGCAAAGGAATGTTCTTCCAAGAGGGTTGGGAATGGGGGGGCACCAAGTGGGAATTTCTCCTACACTGCTATGTTGAGCCTCACAAGCCTGAGTCAAGCGACCTGGGCTAAGACATGCAGCACCATGGGTTTGTCTTTGCAGTGTAGACATACCCTCTGAACCCTAGAATAAACTAAATGAAGCAATACAGCATATATTTTTAACTTGTGGAGACTTTCAAACTAAAATCAATATGAACAATTAAGCTAAATCCTTACATTATTTACCTATGATCATAGGCACCGACTCTGTGGGGTGCTCCGGGGCTGGAGCACCCATGGGGAAAAATTGGTGGGTGCTCTGCACCCACCGGCAGTCAGGCTCCACTCCCCGCCCCACCTCTTCCTCCTCCTCTGAGCAGGCTGCGTCCCCGCCTCTCCTCCCAGCACTTGCCACCACAAAACAGCTGTTTCATGGCATAAGAAGCTCTGGGCAGGAGCGGGAGGAGCAGGAACGCGGCACGCTCAGGGGAAGAGGCAGGGCCGGGGCAGGGATTTGGGGAAGGGGTTGCAATGGGGGCAGGGCAGGGGTGGAGTCGGGGAGGGTCTAGAGGGGGGTCAAGCACCCACCAGCACCAGCAGAAGTTGGCGCCTATGCCTATGATAAACATTCATTTTTAGGGTCTGATCCAGTGGTGAGCTGGAGCCGGTTCCCACCAGTTCGCTAGAACCGGTTGTTAAATTTAGAAGCCCTTTTAGAACCGGTTGTTCTGTGAGGGACAACAGGTTCTAAAAGAGCTTCTAAATTTAACCGCCCAAAAGTGGTGCCTTAGGCGCCGACTCTATGGGTGCTCCAGCCCTGGATCACCCAAGGGGAAAATTTGGTGGGTGCAGAGCATCCACCGGCAGCTCCCCCACTAGCTACGCTCTCCTACCCCTAGGAGCCAGAGGGACCTGCCGGATGCTTCCTGGGAGCTGCCCCAGGGAAGCACCTCCGGGACTCCCCGCCTCACCCCCCAGCAGGTCCCTCTGGCTCTTAGGGGTGGGGTGGGCATGAGAACGCGGGGGGTTGGATGGGGCAGGAGTCCCGGGGGGTAGGGGTGAGCAACGACCCCCTCGTGGGGTGAAGAGGGAACCAGTTGTTAAGATTTTGACAGCTCATCACTGGTCTGATCCAAAGCTCGTTAAAGTTAATTGAAACTCTCCTAATGACTTTAATGGGCTTTGGATCAGGCTTTGTGTAAAGGACCAGTCAAAAGCTTTTAGGTAGATTGGCTACAAGTTGATGCAAGCAGTGTAACCTCATCAAGACCAAGTACTCTTTCATAAACACAATAGCTTAGGAGTAGAAGTGAGAAGGAAGAGTACAGACGAGAGATGCAAGTCGATAATTAAAAACAAATTGAGGTTCTAATTCTGGCTGGTTAAAATATGCAATGCATGCAACTGTGGGCATCAGAACAACTGCTTGGTTTTCAAAACTCAAAATGTCATTAAGTGAGTTTTCAAAACCTGATACAGAGGTATTTTGATGTATAGCCATCCTCAGGCATTGCTGCCTGCAACCATTTATCTGTAGTGCATCATATTCTGCAAACCATTCCTTGCATAACTAGTCCTAAACCCACCCTTCCTTTCTTTCCCCCACCCTCCTGCATGGCCTACCCATGTCTTGAATACAGGTCAGCAGAGAGCAGGTTCTATATGGCCACTGACTTTTTTTCCTCTCATAGCCCCATGAATAAACAGACACAGAAGAGAGCACAGGTGAGAAGATTCTGGAGCTTTAATCCAGCTTCACAACACTCCAGCCAGCAGAGCTGAGCTGGCACAGGGGAGGGGAATGAATATGCTACACTTAGTGAGGGCTGTAGCAAATTACTCCCTGAGCAGGCCGCCTCCAAGCATGGTACAGTGGTGTGCTGCCCTTTACAGAGGCCTATGCCTATTGGCACAACGTAGCCCTCAGTGAGCATACCCATGGAAGCTAACCGGAATGCTGGTGTGGCAACTGTGCTGAATGAGGAATTGCAGGAATAGGCCCGGTGGTCATTAAGTTGCTGATGAAAGACTATTAGGGTACATCTATGCTGCAATAAAAACTGAGTCTCAGAGACTGGGTCCCTTGACTTGGGAGTGCAGGGCTCAGGCTGCAGGGCTAAAAATTAGTGTAGACATCAGGGCTCAGGTTGGAAACTGAGTTCTGAAACCCCACGAAGGGGGTAGGCCTCAGAGCCAGGGCTCTAGCCTGGGCCCAAACATCTACATGGCAATTTTTCACCCTACAGCCGAAGCCTTGTCTGCTGAAGTCAGCTGACCATGGCCATGCTGTGAGTCTTTTAGAGCACTGTAGGTATGCCTTATGGTTTTGTTGAGAAAAGAAGCCTGTTACCCATCGGAAAGCTCACAACCTGTGTTGTTCCGCCTTCATTCTTGTTATGCCTGTAGTTGCTACATTCAAGTAAATATCCACAAGAGCAGCAACAGCTACCTACCCATGGGTCTTGTCATGGACTCAGCACATCTCTCGTCAAGATAAAATCTTTATATTTTCAGTTCAAGGGGCCTTATTGGGTTATTGTCAACAGAGGATATGCACAGGATAAGGCATCCCACTGCTCAATCAGCTCTCGAGCCTCGGGCAAATTCTAGAGACAACTGTTCCCTACAGAAACAGCAGTTGTCAACCATTCTGGAAGTTCAGTCTGAGGAACCAACACAAATTTCAGAGAATAGCTGTCTCAGATAACTGTGTCGCAGATCTGAAAAGATTATGGCCAACATGCTTCAGGATTGCATCTGGTAGTAACAGGAAGAGATGTGAATTTGGGTCACTCAAAGAAGCCTGCTACAATCTGTTTTAATTTACTTGAAACTGCCACAGAACTTCCCTCAAGCCGAGCTTGTTATGAAGTGCATAGGGTCTTAGCAATGGGCCACTGCTGCTACCTGAGAATCTATGAGCAACCATATAGCCAGTAAGAGAGTCTGGGCCCTCACTGGATGGTGCTGACAAGTTCAACACGCTTGCCACAAACTTCCAGAGTGCTTACAATCTAGCTATGGCTCAGATCTTTATGAAGAGTCTCTTGAACTCCCCTACTTCCTACATATTCTCGAATATTTTCCCCTTTGTCTGGCCCCAATTCTGAACTGCTAAAATGCAAAGGAGCTTTGCCATCAACTTCAATGACAGCGGGTTGGGGAGCGAATTCCTTAAATCCCCTATGATTGCAAAATCACAGAACAGCCTCAGGGAGCAAAAGATTCTGTCAGGCAAGTGAGGAGTATGCAGCTAACGGATGTACTGTCGGGGCAGCCCGTCCATACAGGTGAACTAGGCGGTCACCTAGGGTGCCAAATTTGAGGAAAAAATTCAAATAAAAAAAATGGAAAAAAACCCCAATAAAATAACGAAGGTGTCATTATTTCAATTCCTTTGCATGTATGATGGGAATATGAATTGTAATTCATTTCTCTACATTTCTGAGAATTTATTAATATGTCAAATCTTTTATTTACTGCAAAAATAAATAATATTTTAGCGATTTTTTTTTCAATTTGCAATGTAGGGTCAAGGTGACCTACTCCGCAATTTTGATAAGCAATAACTCAGCCATAATGAAACACATGCACCAGCGGAAAGAGCTGCAATGCTAGTGACACCTAACTCAAATATACATCAAAGTCGCATAGCCGGAAATTCATGTAGAGCAGATATATCGCGAATTGATACATGTCAAATGGTCATTTAACACACGTTGCAGGTAGATGGTTAAGAATCGAGTGAATACTGTGGAAAATTGTGTTTCTTGGTGCCAAAGAATAAAGAATAATGTCTTTCAGCATTATAAATCCAAAATGTGGGTATCTTTAAGCGTTATTAAACCTTAGCATTATTATCAGGCTGTAGAATTATGAACTTTTCTTTGTTATAACTGGTTCACATGTAATAAATAAGGTCCATAAAAGAAAAGTAACAGCGACATTTAATAGACTATGAAAGTGATGATGTCACACTCCAAGCGGGTAATCATGAGGAAGGGGATTACTTTCCAAACAAACAATGGCAGGTTATAATGTTGAAAAAGGTCATTTTGTTTCCATGTAAATGCTGTAACTAACTGTTTTAATAGGTAAGTGAGTGTATGTTACTAATCACTGAACCTTTAAGCAGTGAAAAGACATGTTGGGATGGCTGCAATGTAGTTTAAATCGCCAGCCATGTGGTGGGTGTGTCAGCCATCCTTAACGCTATAATGCTTGCAGTCAGGAGCACAGTACATAACAATATTCAAATGCCCCATGGCAGAAAGAGGAAAAAGAAAACCGGCAAAAGGCTGAGAAAGAAAAGGACCAAGCAAAACAGCAGGGGTCCTTCCTGAAATATCTTGTCTTTAATCCAAATAAAGATGGAAGCAGTTCACAGCATCCAGATGAAGGAATTTTACTTGGAGAGGAGGAGATTAGCTCACATCCACATGGAAGCAGTTTGGAACATCAAGATGAAGGTATATTACTTCGAGATGAGGGTAGCTCACATCCATAAAAAAGCAGTTTGGAAACTCAAGATGATGGAAATTTACTTCTAGATGAAGGCAGTTCACAGAATCAGACAGATATGGAAGTGGAGAAAATTTATTCACCTTCAGAGACACATGCAGAAATTGAAGAAAATGAAGTAGAAGGAAGAAAGGATGAGGAAGTTACAAACAAGTTAGTTTGGGGACCCAGCTTCATGGCCCAGATGTGATGACAGTGTATGGCAAATTCTCGTGGAGCATGGACCTGAACAAGTTCATGAATTTCCCTTCCTTAAGGATGGAAATAAAAGAAAATTCTCTGCTCAGCATTACCAGAGGAAATTCATTAATGGGGAAGAAATTCATCGAAACTGGTTACAATATTCAGTGTCAAAGGACTCTGTGTTTTTGCTTTTCGTGCAAGTTGTTTAGAAATCAAGCAATTGGTACATCACTTACTGAAAATGGTTCGAAGGACTGGAAAAATGTATCTTCAATTCTCTCTTCACATGAAAGAAGTACAGAACATTTGGAATGTTTTCAAAATTGGAAAGAACTTGAATTATGATTGAAAAAAGGAAAAACTATAGATGAAAAAAATTTGTGTGATCAAGGAAAAAGAAGAATATTGGCAACAAATATTAGAGCATCTGATTGCTTTAGTGAGAGTTCTCGGTAGGCAAAATTTAGCATTCTGCAGCCATGGTAGAAATGAAAAATTATACGCTCCAGATAATGGAAACTTTTTAAAATTTGTTGAATACCTTGCTTTGTTTGATCCAGTCATGAAGGAGCAGCTATGTAAAATAACTGCTCATGAAACACAGGTTCATTACTTAGGAAAAAATACGCAGAATGAACTGATTCAAATCCTAGCAAATGCCATTAAAAAGAAAATTGTAGAAGCTGTCCATTCTGCAAAATACTTTTCAATAATACTGGACTGTACACCAGATGTGACTCATGTTGAACAAATGACGATGATCATTCGTTTTGTGGATATGAAAAAGTCTGCAGATGAAGATAACGTCAACGTGCTCATTAAGGAACATTTTTTGGGTTTTGTACCACTGAAGGAGACGACTGGAGCATTTATGACTGAAACTATTCTACAAGAGCTTGAAACAATGTCATTATCTGTTGAAAACTTACGTGGCCAAGCCTATGATAATGGAAGTAATATGAAGGGTAAAGACAATGGTGTGCAAAGTAGAATGATGGAAATCAATCCTAGGGCCTTTTTCGTTCCTTGCAGTGCGCATTCTCTGAATTTGGTTGTCAATGATGCTGCTAGATGCTGTTTGGAGGCAAGCAGTTTCTTTAACCTGGTGCAACGTGTTTGTGTGTTTTTCTTAGGCTCAACACGCTGTTGGGATATTCTGACTTGCCATGTGATTCTCTAACTGTGAAACCATTTAGTCAGACGAGATGGGAGAGTTGCATTGATGCTTTGAAGCCTATTCGCTATGAATTTGGGAAACATTTATGATGCCCTAACTGAAATTTCTGATGATACTACCTTTACTGGATCATCTGGCAATACGGCATGTTCAGATGCAAAAGCTCTTGCAAATGGCCTTTCCAAGTTCAAATTTGTGACTTCACTCATTTTGTGGTATAATATCCTTTTGGAGATTAATCTCACTGCTAAGCAGCTTCAGGAAAAAAACTTGAACATACATTCTGCTATTCAAAAACTGCAGCAAACTAAAAATATTCTGGAGGAATTCAGAAGTGATGAAGGGTCTGAAAGAACACTAGTAGATTCTCTCGAGCTTGCTGAAGAAATAGACTTTCCGACAGAATTTGAACCAGAGCCAGTTCACATTCGGGAAAAGAAACAGCAGTTTTTTGTATGAAGGACGAGACACACCCATTCAGAACCCAAAACAAAGGTTCAAAGTGAATTTCTACTTCGCAGTCCTTGATACTGCTATTCACTCAGTTGATGAAAGATTTCAACAGACGCAGCAGGTAGTCAATATTTGGCTTTCTATATGATATCCACACCTTGCAAAAGAAAACAGCAAAACAGATAAGAGAATTTTGTATAAAACTGGAGTCGGCATTGACTCATGAAAATTCAAAAGACATTGATGCTAAAGATTTGTGTAGTGAGCTTCAGGCTTTTTCAAGACAACTTAAGAAACATTCTACTCCTGAAGAAATACTGAAGTTTGTTTGTGAAAATAAACTCTCAGACAGTTTTCCAAACATTTGTATAGCTCTATGCATTCTTTTAACTTTGCCAGTTTCCGTAGCTAGTGGGGAATATAGCTTCTCAAAGTTAAAATTGATAAAAATATATCTGCATTCAACAATAGTGCAAGAGAGACTTGTTGGACTTGCCACAATGTCAATAGAGCATGAAATAGCTGGAAAACTGGATCTAAAAGAACTAGTGACTGAATTTTCAAAACTTAAAGCAAGAAAAGTCATGTTTTAGGAGCTCAAAGTGTTTTTTTTATTTGGAGTGTTTTGTAAATACAGGTTAAAGTTCATTGAAAAGTTTTCTTATTTCTTTCTATATTGGATGTGGTGATAATGGCAATTAAAGCAGGATAGCATAATGGATGATTCTGGATTTCTAATAATAAAAATGATAATTTAATGCATTTTTTTTAAATCGGACTGAAATATCATCTAGCTGTCGTACAAATCTATTCTGAAAATTTCGTGTCTCGATTTTCTCTGATCTCAGAAACATTGGTTGGACAGACAGACGGAGGGAGAAACTGAATAATTAAGCCTCTGTTTAAAAAAAAAAAGCTTAAAAAAACATTAAAAGGAAAAAAAGGGGCAAAATGTTTCCTAGTTTACCAAAAATCTCAGCCTAGATCTGCACTTGGGGTTTAGGGGTGGAGGGCGCCCATTGTATGGTTCGCCATGGGTGCCAGTTGCTGGCAGCTAGTCTAGGACTGCCCCTGTGTACTGTGAACAAGAGAAGCCTGATCACAACATATTGAGGAGAAAGTGTTAACTATCTGCACCATTTTCTGGTGTTCTTTGCTGTGATTGCCATGTGAATCGATTATTGAAAGTGCTAACTTTTATTCTTATAATCTCTGTTTTTAATGGATTCATATTGTGCCATTTAAACCATTGTAACATTGCCAAAGCAATGTCATAGGAATTTCAGTATCAAGAATAGTCTGTAAAATGCTATAAAACTTTGAATAGGCCTATAAACAGACTGTAGCCATATAACTATTCTGCCACTAAGGCTGGAAACAAGAGAAATTGGGAATAGCCAACACACAAAAACACTTTAAAGGTCATGGTGCAATCTATCATATTTCACAGAATACTCAAAGGGGGGGAATCTACTATTTTATTGTTATAGCACAGCTCGTAAAAAGAGTAGGAAATGTAATTATTATGACAAAGATTATAATATGAATAATATGCAGTAACACATTTTTGCTACACTTTCCTTTTGTTAAATTAATAACCCCGGATCTTAAACATAAAAAAGAAGCTTACAAGAAGTGGAAGGTTGGACATATGACCAGGGAAGAGTATAAAAATATTGCTCGGGCATGTAGGAATGTTATCAGGAGGGCCAAATCGCACCTGGAGCTGCAGCTAGCCAGAGATGTCAAGAGTAACAAGAAGGGTTTCTTCAGGTATGTTGGCAACAAGAAGGGTTTCTTCAGGTATGTGTGGGCCCCTTACTGAATGAGGGAGGCAACCTAGTGACAGAGGATGTGGAAAAAGCTAATGTACTCAATGCTTTTTTTGCCTCTGTTTTCACTAACAAGGTCAGCTCCCAGACTGCTGCGCTGGGCATCACAAAATGCGGAAGAGATGGCCAGCCCTCTGTGGAGATAGAGGCGGTTAGGGACTATTTAGAAAAGCTGGACGTGCACAAGTCCATGGGGCCGGACGAGTTGCATCCGAGAGTGCTGAAGGAATTGGTGGCTGTGATTGCAGAGCCACTGGCCATTATCTTTGAAAACTTGTGGCGAACCGGGGAAGTCCCGGATGACTGGAAAAAGGCTAATGTAGTGCCAATCTTTAAAAAAGGGAAGAAGGAAGATCCTGGGAACTACAGGCCAGTCAGCCTCACCTCAGTCCCTGGAAAAATCATGGAGCAGGTCCTCAAAGAATCAATCCTGAAGCACTTGCATGAGAGGAAAGTGATCAGGAACAGCCAGCATGGATTCACCAAGGGAAGGTCATGCCTGACTAATCTAATCGCCTTTTATGATGAGATTACTGGTTCTGTGGATGAAGGGAAAGCAGTGGATGTATTGTTTCTTGACTTTAGCAAAGCTTTTGACACGGTCTCCCATAGTATTCTTGTCAGCAAGTTAAGGAAGTATGGGCTGGATGAATGCACTATAAGGTGGGTAGAAAGCTGGCTAGATTGTCGGGCTCAACAGGTAGTGATCAATGGCTCCATGTCTAGTTGGCAGCCGGTATCAAGTGGAGTGCCCCAAGGGTCGGTCCTGGGGCCGGTTTTATTCAATATCTTCATAAATGATCTGGAGGATGGTGTGGATTGCACTCTCAGCAAATTTGCGGATGATACTAAACTGGGAGGAGTGGTAGATACGCTGGAGGGGAGGGATAGGATACAGAAGGACCTAGACCAATTGGAAGATTGGGCCCAAAGGAATCTGATGAGGTTCAATAAGGATAAGTGCAGGGTCCTGCACTTAGGACGGAAGAACCCAATGCACAGCTACAGACTAGGGACCGAATGGCTAGGCAGCAGTTCTGCGGAAAAGGACCTAGGGGTGACAGTGGACGAGAAGCTGGATATGAGTCAGCAGTGTGCCCTTGTTGCCAAGAAGGCCAATGGCATTTTGGGATGTATAAGTAGGGGCATAGCGAGCAGATCGAGGGACGTGATCGTTCCCCTCTATTCGACATTGGTGAGGCCTCATCTGGAGTACTGTGTCCAGTTTTGGGCCCCACACTACAAGAAGGATGTGGGTAAATTGGAGAGAGTCCAGCGAAGGGCAACAAAAATGATTAGGGGACTGGAACACATGACTTATGAGGAGAGGCTGAGGGAGCTGGGATTGTTTAGCCTGCAGAAGAGAAGAATGAGGGGGGATTTGATAGCTGCTTTCAACTACCTGAAAGGGGGTTCCAAAGAGGATGGCTCTAGACTGTTCTCAATGGTAGCAGATGACAGAACGAGGAGTAATGGTCTCAAGTTGCAGTGGGGGAGGTTTAGATTGGATATTAGGAAAAACTTTTTCACTAAGAGGATGGTGAAACACTGGAATGCGTTACCTAGGGAGGTGGTAGAATCTCCTTCCTTAGAGGTTTTTAAGGTCAGGCTTGACAAAGCCCTGGCTGGGATGATTTAACTGGGAATTGGTCCTGCTTTGAGCAGGGGGTTGGACTAGATGACCTTCTGGGGTCCCTTCCAACCCTGATATTCTATGATTCTATCTGTTGAAATAGCTGTTTCCCCCAGAGAATGTCAAAGCCCACACCTACCTGTTGAATTTGTGATGTCTATACCATGATAGAACCAGATAATGAACACACAGTGATCTTCTTTTTCCCTTTTAATAACTAAACTGCAACCAGGTTATAGTCTCTGCAACATCAAGCAAGAAGCCTGCCAGACTTACCCCAACGTTCATTATTCAGAATCATTTAACACTAACTACAATTTTTGAACTAATTCTACTTTCCATTCTCCCTTGAGTCATTATGAATAGGGTTGTGCTCCAATTTTGCCATCCCTTTTCACTGTCTTTTTCCCTCTTCTCTTGTTGTTTGGTTGGTCTGATTTTAAAAAAAGTCCCCAGTGCAAACGCAAAATAGTTCAACAGGGCCAATGGCACAGAAGCTCTACACATTACATACAGTGTATTCTAAAATACCTGAACACATGTGACCATTGGTACCACTATAAAAATATTTGATCATTGTTTGCTTTTGAGAGCAATTAGACTATGACCTTGTCAGGGTAAGAACAGTGTCTCAAATTACCTCCTGCATCAAGAGACAGTCATAGGATCAGAAGCACCGTCAGGGAGCAAACTATACCTCTCTGATTCTCATTAGGCATGGGCACTGCCCCTAGCCCATCAGCATGTTAGAGCAGGTATGGGGCTGCTGTAAAACAGGTGATGTCAATGGGACTTGTCCCATGCTTAAAGCTAATTTTATGTGTGTTTGCAGTGTCATAGCCCAAGGCATCCTGTCTCCCCTCCTATGTTCAAGAACATTCTCATTCTCCTTATGCAAATTTTTGATCGTTATTTATTTTCTCATGTCCATGCTAATGTAGAGTAATGGTGACTGTAATCTAGAAACAAGATTAAATGTGTGTACATATGTTTAAACATTAACTTAGCTAAAGTATTACCATACCCGTGTCCTCAGATTCCTTGTGACTCAGATAAGTAGGTTATATATACCTTCCTGGCAGTTGCTGTACTTTGAAGTGTGATGAATTTTTATTTCATATTTTATTCAACTACATATATGGCTATAAATACAAAGAGATTTTAAAAGGATAAGACAGAATAAAGGACAACGTATGATTTATAGTTGCCACTATGCATAATTTGGTTTGTGAAAAGGGGAAAATATTAGCAAATGTGATATACATGTATATATGCATGAACTGCAAATTTCCTCCCAAATTATCACCTTTTTTTAATGTATAAGAAAAAGATACATTTTTAAGAAGCTTGCAATGAAGCTATGAGGCCCTTTTGTGTTAGGTGCTGTGTACAAACACACAGTAAAAGACAGTTCCTGCCTCAGAGAGCTTACAGTCTAAGACTCTGATCTTGCAAACATGCATGTACTTAACCTTAAGCAGGTAAATAGTCCCAATAAGGCATTGTAACGGGGTGGCTGGTCTGTGGACTGGAGAGTCTGGGTCTTAGCCAGCCCTGATTACAAGATGAGCCCTACCTGAAAGGAATCAGGTGATTTCAATATAAACGGCAGCAGAAAGATTCAGGGAGGGGAGGGGCATGGCTGAGAGGAGCTGAGGTTGAGGCTGCTGTGGAGGAAATCTGGCAGCAAGCTGGGAAAACAAAAGAAACTTCAGCTGTTACCTTGGATGGCGCAGGGAGTAGAAAGAAGGCTCTTGTATGGCTTTGAATCAGCAGGAGGGAAGGCACCAGCTGAGAGAAGCTGTGGAGAAGGACAAACCTGAGGCGGGGGATAGTGGGATGCAAACTGACTGACAGACCCTCAGCGGAAAGGGACTGTGCCCAGCTATAGCTGGGATAAAGATTGTGAGGCCTTGTGTTCTATTTTCAAAGACTTTGCATTATTTTGGACTACTAATGGGACAGAGGCTTTGGGGCTCCAGGGCCAGCGTGTACCCAGAAAACTAAATAAATGGGACCTCTTGTGGGGATTGTTTGAAGTACCTTTGAACTATGAGTTATTAAAGGGGGCTGGTAAACTGAAGGGGAAATAGAAGTAACCCTAGTCATGAGGGGGCACTTTGGAGGCAGTAAGCGGCTACCGGGTGATAAGCATCAGTGGGGCTACTCGTGTGAGTAAAACTAAGCATATGCTTAAGTGAATACATAGTCATGGCCTAAAAAGATAAATCATCTTCTGCTTTTGTGTGACTAGAGGTGGTTAGTAATGTTCAAATAACCATGTCCAGATTAGCAAACCAGGAATAGCTTCAAAAGTGGCTTGATGAAAATCTGAAATGCTACCAGCAAACAAAGTGGGTGTTTGATTTACAATGTGCATGTGGTATCTGCGGTCACTGCGCGTTGTCTCTCAAAGGAGTAAGAGACAATGGTGTCTGCCATGCCATGGTCTAATACAGTTCAATGTGGCCCATTGTTTCCGGGGTAAGCTAAAGCCTGGAAGTTCTTTTGTGAGGTTGGCAATCAGGTGTGTGTTTGGGACATCAGCATTATCCCAGAATTCTTTCCAGTGTGCTTCAGAATTGGAGGAGGATAGCTTTAAAAGTATCTGCAAGAGTTTTAGCCCAATGCCAAACAGGCTTCTGAGATTTCAGATGTGTCTTCAGAAGGTTCTGGAGGCTCTTGTGAGTTGGTAAGTTCAGGATGGCCATGATTTGATGGTACTCTCAAGCTGTATGTATGTGTCTCTGGCTTTTCCATGGGAGTATATGTGCTAGAGCAGGCGACCATTGAATAGATGTTGATCTTAATTTTCTGGTTACAAGTTTCATCCTAACAATAAGCTACGTCTCCAGAAGTTTGATATGTGAGCTGCCCACCCAGACTGCTGCGCAACATTCAGCGGTCAAGTATACCACTGCTAAAGCTGCTGTTCAAAGTGTGTGCATGTTGGCACCCCATGTACCCTCATGTTTTTGGACAAGGCTAAAATAAGGCTAGTTCTTGCTTTTTTATCTTTTTGTGTTTCTTGGACAGAAGCTTGCCTTTTAAAGCTCCTCAGGGAAAAGTTATGTCAAGTACTTTGGGTGGGGTTTATTTCAGACCTAGAGTCATTAAGTGGTTCCTTGGCAGCTTTGTAGCTTATGTGAAAGGCTATTACCAAGGTTTTGAAGGCATTGGGGTGGAGCTTCCAGTATGGAAAGTATTCTGCTATTACCTTGAGGTCAGTGGAGAGTTTATTTGCCTTGTACTGCAAGACTGTCATCATCCTAAATGAACTTATGGAAAACTGTCAGACACATCACTAATGTAGATGTTGAACAGTGAAGGAGCCAGCACAGATCCTTGAGGTAAACCACCATTGATGATGCTTGCTTTGCTAATCTTCTCATCACATGGTAGCTTCAGTTCAACATTGTGGCCAGGACTCACATAGTGCTACAGCATTTGGTGATCCTTGGTGCCTCGAGCAATACTGAAGAGCCTGTAGGCTTTTTCCTAGCCTCAACAAAACACCCCAACATTCCATGTCATCAGGATAAGGAACAACTGATGAGAAGCCTACATACTCAATTGGAGAAGGCAAGGGAGGTAGGAGGAGAGAGGTGATGTATACCCATTCATCAGCCCCATCGTACTCTTCCTCTCCTGTTACCAACCCCTAAGCCTAAAATGACAATGGCAAGAAGGTCAGGTGGTAGCATCAAGGGATGCTTGCAGATAGTATCAGGTGCTAGATTGCCTCAAAGGCTGGCCTTAAATTCTTCACTTTTTCCCCTCCCAACGTGCATAAATAAAAAGAGGGGAATTAACAGGGCAGTGAGTATTCAGTGGTGCCTATAGAATATCAGGGTTGGAAGGGACCTCAGGAGGTCATCGAGTCCAACCCCCTACTCAAAGCAGGACCAATCCCCAATTAAATCATCCCAGCCAGGGCTTTGTCAAGCCTGACCTTAAAAACCTCTAAGGAAGGAGATTCTACCACCTCCCTAGGTAACGCATTCCAGTGTTTCACCACCCTCCTAGTGAAAAAGTTTTTCCTAATATCCAACCTAAACCTCCCCCACTGCAACTTGAAACCATTACTCCTTGTCCTGTCCTCTTCTACCACTGAGAATAGTCTAGAACCATCCTCTCTGGAACCACCTCTCAGGTAGTTGAAAGCAGCTATCAAATCCCCCCTCATTCTTCTCTTCTGCAGACTAAACAATCCCAGTTCCCTCAGCCTCTCCTCATAAGTCATGTGTTCCAGACCCCTAATCATTTTTGTTGCCGTTTGCTGGACTCTCTCCAATTTATCCACATCCTTCTTGTAGTGTGGGGGCCAAAAATGGACACAGTACTCCAGATGAGGCCTCACCAATGTCGAATAGAGGGGAATGATCACGTCCCTCGATCTGCTCGCTATGCCCCTACTTATACATCCCAAAATGCCATTGGCCTTCTTGGCAACAAGGGCACACTGCTGACTCATATCCAGCTTCTCGTCCACTGTCACCCCTAGGTCCTTTTCCGCAGAACTGCTGCCTAGCCATTATGCCTTATAGTGCATTCATCCAGCCCATACTTCTTTAACTTGCTTACAAGAATACTGTGGGAGACTGTGTCAAAAACAATACATCCACTGCTTTCCCTTCATCCACAGAACCAGTAATCTCATCATAAAAGGCGATTAGATTAGTCAGGCATGACCTTCCCTTGGTGAATCCATGCTGACTGTTCCTGATCACTTTCCTCTCATGTAGGAAATCATGCAGGATTGATTCTTTGAGAACCTGCTCCATGATTTTTCCGGGGACTGAGGTGAGGCTGACTGGCCTGTAGTTCCCAGGATCCTCCTTCTTCCCTTTTTAAAGATTGGCACTACATTAGCCTTTTTCCAGTCATCTGGGACTTCCCCCGTTTGCCACGAGTTTTCAAAGATAATGGCCAATGGCTCTGCAATCACAGCTGCCAATTCCTTTAGCACTCTCGGATGCAACTCGTCCGGCTCCATGGACTTGTGCACGTCCAGCTTTTCTAAATAGTCCCTAACCACCTCTTTCTCCACAGAAGGCTGGCCATCTATTCCCCATGTTGTGATGCCCAGCGCAGCCTAGTCACTGAGCTTCTTTGGAGTCAGGGAAGCAATCAATATCACTTGACCTGACTAATCATGATGCTTAGGAAAGGGTGGCTTGATTCTAATATTTCCTAGATTAGCCAATATAGTTTCTCAATATCAACTATGGTTCTAAAGAGGAAGCTAAGCAATTTTTATTTAATTAAAAATGTTTTCGGAAGCTGAACACAATGGAGAGGATTAGCAGCAGAGGAAGACGTAAAGGACTAAGCTAGTTATGCAGGACTCCCACATCCACAAATAAGAGGATTTAAGCTGCTCAGCTGACCTCTTCACTGGTAGCAATTTCTGATCAGCCCTGCTAATTTAACAGCATCCGCTGGAGGGAGATCTGTTTTGGTCAGGAGGAGGAAATTCAGGGGATGGGGGTCTTCTGCTCTATTAAAGATGTGGCTTGTAAAAATACCCATTTGCTTTCAGTTTTTTGTTTGATTTTTAAAGTCCTTTGCTGAGAAGTGAAGCAAAAATACATGATCATCAGAGTAAATGTAACGTAACAAAGCCATGGTCTTCATAGAAACCAGAAAAGTAGTACTTGTGGCACCTTAGAGACTAACCGATTTATTTGAGCATGAGCTTTCGTGAGCTACAGCTCACTTCATCAGATGCATAGAAACCAGGCGGAGTATTTAATCCACCAGACTATTTGAAAATGAGTGGGAAAACTAGCCTTCAAAGCTGACATCTCAGATTTCTACTCTTGCAATCTATGCCAGTCTAATAAATATATGAGAGGAGTGAAATGATCTGGCAGAGCTGACGAGAGCAAATTTTTCCTCTGTGTGCCTCTAACTGAAAGGAGTGGTTCACAAAAAGCCACAGTTAAAGGCTGTTTGTTTCAAGGACTCAGCTCAAGAAGCATCACTTCACAGAGCAATTGTATTGTGGGTAGAAAATGTCTGGAACTGAGACCTACCCTGGCCACTAGCCCATTAACTTTTGGGGATATAATATTGTTCTTAATATGTAGCTCCAAGACCCTCATTTTGATAGCTAACACCCTCAGGGAACTGTTTTCCCCAGGATATTGTGGCCATCCCCTGTGCAAGGATGTAAGAGCTCCTAGTGCTCACTGCAGCATTCCCATGGAGCAGTTAGAATTTGGCTCTACTTATGTTTCCTCTAACAGTACTATCAAGCCTGATGAATAACCAAGCATGCTAGCTAATAAATGTATTGCTGTCTTGTCGTGCAACCTCCTAATTTGAAAACACTTACCTTCTCACAAATAGCTGTGACTGAAAGATTGCTCAAAAGCTTCTCTCTCACTATCAGAAGTTGGCCTAATAAAATATATCACCTCACCCACCTTGTCTCTCTAGATTCCTGCACAACAGCTTGGAAACTATATCTGAATTAATCTCATAAAACCTTCTCACGGAGCAGTTCTTCCATTAAAGGCCATTTCTAGACCCTTTCACCCTGCACCATGGGAAACTTGTACAACACCTTCAAAAATCAAGCCTGGGAGGTAACTTTAGACACTAAAAATCAGTCTCAATAACGATGCTGGATGTATGGCTTATTACAATAATCTGTAACCACTAGTGCCCCCACACCTTTATCCTGTAGCTGCAGGGGTGATAACAAGTCACTTCCCTTAAATGGTTATTTAGAATATGTATGAACTACTTTACCCTAAATACTCTTCTTCTGCCTTTTATTTAGCGGTGACACTCTGAGTATCTTTCCCAGAACTGAAGAAGAGCTCTGGAGCTCAAAAACTTGCCTTTCACCAACCAAAGTTGGTCCAATAAAAGATATTACCTTCCCCACTTGGATGCTGTAGCTTGGTATTCTTCAAACCAGTAGAGATATCTCTGAGTCCAGATCTTTGTGGAGGAACAAAGGGGCTGTTTCAAGACTAAATAAATGTCTGGACCAATGGCAGACATGCTTCCTGTGATATACAATTCTAAGTATGTTAATGGAGGATGCAGGTGGTAGAAATCTGGTCATTTTAATTATCTGAAACACGTGTATGTAGTGATCTTTTGGACTGTGAATTTCATGGATTAGTTTTAGTCCAGGAACACTTTTTTCCCCATTCTTTCTCCTATCCTGTTTTGAAACTGTGAAATACATGTCTAATTAAACTCCAGGAACATTCACTGTCACTAAGCATGTCAAAAATCTTAGTCTGGTGTGTTGATCGAGCACTGCTTTTGATCTGTATTGGCATGCCAGATGTTATATTTTTACATATGTGGTCTTGCTGTTGAGATTAGTATGTTCTCTTTTTACACTAACTTTTAAACAAACGATTTCTGCTGCAAATGTGCTCTCTATAGAAAGAAGCTAACAATGAAGCCTGATCCAAAAGTCCTTGAAGTCAATAGTAAGAATGCACATTGGCTCCAAGGGCTTTGGATCAGGTCCAGAATGTGTTAGATGACACGTTTCAGTATGGACTGATGGTTTAAATACACAGCTGATTCTGTACTGTGGGTTTTATGACTGGAACAGAGTGTTTGTTTGTTTTCCTCATTTGTGTTCTCCTAAATCCTATTTATTTAGCCACCACCCTTGTTCAAATCCTTCCTAAAAACTGATTTCTGCCATGAAGCCTACTGTGCTGTCGATAAGATTTCTGATTAAAGGTTTTTGACTGATAAAACACCCTTCTGATTTTAAAAAAGGGTGGGAGTACTTGTGGCACCTTAGAGACTAACCAATTTATTTGAGCATGAGCTTTCGTGAGCTACAGCTCACTTCATCGGATGCAAAAAAAAAGGGTGTTTATCCAATAAGAACCCCAAGCCCCCCTGCGGCCAATGGGAAGCTGCGGGGGCAGTGTCTGGGGGTAGCAGCACATGGAGACTCCCGGCCTGCCCTTCCTAGGAGCCCTAGGTAAATGCTGCACCCCCACACCCTCTCCTAGAGCCTGCACCCCCCCTTCAGCCCCCAAACTTCTTCCCAGAGCCTGCACCCCCTCCCTACACCCCCTCTGGCCCCCAAACTTCCTCCCAGGGCCTAAACCCCCAGCCCAGAGCCTGCACCCCAAACTCCCTCCCAGAGCCCAACCTCTCACCCCTTCTGCACCCAAACACCCTCCCAGAGCCTGCACCCCTTCTGCACCCCAATCCCCTCCAGTCTAGGGCCAGCACCCCAGACCTCCTCCCCCCACCCAAACTCCCTCCCAGAGCCTTAGGTGGGTGGGGGGCGGGCTCTGGGCGTTCTGGGCACCACCAACATTTCTACAAATCTGCCGCCCCGTCTGTAGTACGTTCCATTCTTAATAAAAGGGTTATCTTGAAACCAGTCTTACTAGTCAGCAATATACTAGTTCTCTTTTCGTAGGTTTAGTTAATTTCAGAAATTCCACCCCCCCCCCAAAAAAAAAGCTCAGCAGAAAGTGTGTAAGAACTAATGGGCATCATCCCATGATTTGCTACTGTAACCCTGTCCAATCTTACTCCTCCTATCTCTCTCACATTTGTTATGTTTAAATTCTGTATTGCAATCTCTTCCGGTTGGTTTCATGTACTTTATGCTGGATAATGACAGAAGAGGATTCCATGTAGCTATCATCAACTGTCTCTTTTTATTAAGCTCCAGCAGCTGCAACTAGCATTTCAGCCACGTGTGCACAGGCTGATGTTCTGATGCATCCTCCAAACTCTTCCCTCTTGTAACCTGGGTTCCTCCCTCCAAGTTCCATGCAGACTGCTACAAGGGCAAGAAGCATCACTTTGCTTTGGGAGGTGCCTAGCACGCGGCTGTGACTATGGTACAAATAATAACGAATTGAGGAGAGTTTATTCTTAGTTTTGTCAGTAAGTATTGCTGCTTTACTGTACAAAACATCAGGGTCCCAGACCAACAGCTGTCTTCTCCAGATTGTTCCCAGAGCTGTACAGGAGTTCCCTCTGCTCTTGCTGACACAAATACTAATTCAGTGGGAGTGAGGGGTAAGGTGAAAATATCTGTTCAACAGATATAAATATGTTGTCTATAAGGAAGTGTGATTGCTAGCACATATGAAATTTATTGTATGTGTTTGGTCTTTTTAGTGGTACATACACAGGCTGTAACTTCAGTTGGTGTATGGATCCTTTATGGATTAAGAGCGGGGTGAGCCTGTGAGCAAGTACAATATGTCATCTGATGTACATAGACCATGTAAGCAGCTAAAAGACCATAAAGCCTAATTCTGGTCAGAGAGGAGAAAGGACATTCAAGAATGGGGTTCTATTTGTGGTTCAAGCACAGACTTCCTGTGTCACCTTGGGCTAGTTGTTTAATCTAACCTATGCCTGTCTCCCACCTATAAACTGGGAATAGCACTGTCCTAGTTCACAGCAATGTTATGAGGATAAAATACATTAATGACTGTGAGGCACTCAGATACAGCATACAGATGAGCACTATATAAATACCTGAGTAGATTTCTCACTACTTCTGTAAGTATGTATGACTCCCTTGATTTCCCTGAAGTTGCATTTGATTTTCAGTGGTTTAGTGGATAACAGTCAGGCCCCATATGTTTGCATCCATGATTTTGGACGACAGCAGAATTTTCAGCCCCCCAGAATCATAACAGCTACCTTTCCCCAGATTTAGGGCATGAAGTTAAGTGGATCTTCCGTCACCAGTCCAGGTGTGAGCAGGATTCCCTTTCTCAAGGCTTGTGGACAAAACTGTACAAGCATGATTCTATGGCTGCACATGGGGATGTTTGGACCATTTGAATTAGGGTAATGCTGCCTACAGAAGGACAGATTAAAATAACCATATTTCATAACCACTGTTTGGTTCAACTAGGGAGTCTCTGCTCACTAGCTACCCCAATCCTTAAGCAAGGTGCATGTTAGCGAGACATTTTCTAACCTTGCCGCTCACCTATTCTTCTTGTCAACCTTGCCATGCTGTTTATTTCTGCTGCTTCTGAAGTCTGAGGCTACTGTTTGTTTCCTCCCTTTTTTGCTCTCTTGTGCTGTTTCTCATTCAACCATTACATTCTGATTTAAATGACTGTGTGCTAACTTCAAACTGATTAATGTGAAGGGGGTCAGCGCTTATAGCCAGTGGTTCAACCCCCTGTCCACTCCCGTCAAACCCTATTGTTTAATAAAGTAGATTTGTTTTCTTTGATACAGAAACTATAGTCATCAAGCGACTGGGGTGGGGGGATGAGATAAAAAGGCTTTTCAGCTTCGTACATTGATTGCAAAGGAAAATAACTGAAGTTGATTACCCTGTTTATCGCTGACTCAACATGTTGGTTCCCATGGCAACTGATACTGAGGTAGATGATGTTACTAGTAGCCTGAAGCAGGTCAACATTTAACTTCTGTATTGGCTGTATTAAATGTTTTAATGACACTTGGTGAGATGGAGAGAAAAATGCAAGCTCCAGAAAGAAAGAGATTAGTGCTATTCAAAATTTACCTGGACTATGAATTTAAGTAACACTACTGATATAATTAAGAAAAACATTATTGAATTTAGCTTTGTATTATTGTCCTCTCTGGTTTTGATCTTGTCTCAACCCAGAAGCTAAGCAGGGTGCATCCTGGGCAGTACTTGGATCAGAAATCGCTATGGAAAACCTACGTGCTATAGGGATCCAGTTTATGGCACTCGTTACTCAGTTATGGTGTTGTAGGAGCATTGTGGTTCTTGATGTGCTGTCTGTCAACTAGGGACCTTGATAGGCAAAAACAAAGTCCTAATGTCTTGTGGTCATTAAATAGTCAATGCTACGTTTTGCAGTAGGAGGGTGTTAGCCTGCATGTCCTGCCCAAATTTTTCTTTGGGAAACTGCAGTCATTCTGCTGAATATTTTCCCTAATACTTTAAATGGTTAAGACATGCTCCATTTTGATGTTGTGTATTGTTGCTGCACACTGTCAAAAATTTGCAACCAAAGGGGCTGCCCTTCAGTAGTGGGTGAAATTATATTTTTTTAATATATACTTTGCAAAGTACTTAAGGGTCCTTAGGAATGAGAGAGCCACCGAGTCATCATTTGCTAGGATGGAAGTCTATTTCAAGAACTGAGGTATGTGCAAATTTGCCCCCACCCCAATATTCATGGGAGCTCACATATCAGTAGAAAAATTGGCCACATGCTGTTGGATGACAGAGGTGTAATAGCAAAGATGTACATTTTACATATTTCTGGCAGCCACTTGTAGACATTACTGTTTGCCCTGTTATAGTTTTCAGTTTTGATGTGTTTTCGTCTTCTCAGTATTCTGCAGAAGGAGCGGCTGCACCATAACGTTGTTCCTTCTAGGGGCAACAGATGTTGTACTCCACAGGGGCACTCAGCCTGTCGTATTGTATTGGACTGTATGAGGTACTCCCCTCTGCCTACGTCCTGCTGTTCACACATACTCCAGTTCTTTACAATGTATATACAGCAAGGTGTTTATCTCTCATGTGGGTACTGAGGACTCAAGCTTTTGGTATCAGCTTCCCGCTTAACTACCTCACAGCTCTATGCCACCCTGGGATTCTTCTTCGGCAAACTGTTAAACAGGCTTTCCAGCCTTTCTGTGCCATTTGAACAAAAACAGCTTGAAGGGGGAGAGGGAAGGGAGGAAGGAGAAATCTGGTTCACTGTGTGACACTGGGCTAGTCACTTAATCTGTCTCAATTTCCCAGTATTTTAAATGGGGTAAAAATATTTAACCATCTAACTCCTCACATTGTCCAGGAGGTAACTATTTAAAATGTCCCTTATTTATCTGATAGATTGAAATGGCTCTAATGCAGAAATATTTAGAATACTTCTCCTTAATATTGCTTAGGAGGACAAAATGCTTCCCTACTGAAAGGGAAGCATTCAAGTTATCATCTGAAAATGTACACAATATTTACAACATTGCAGCTGTAGCTGTCTTCAGCAACTCAGATCTGTCAAGTGGAAATATTTTTTTTTAAATGAAATCTCGTTTGTGTTTTCAAGTGCTATTGAACAAGTGTGCAGAAGACTGCTGACTTTATGGCAGATTTCCCTATCTATAGTTTCCAGATTGGCTGCTGAGAAGCTGCTTCTGATAGAGAACTAGGACAAATAAAATAAAGAGGTTATTTCCATTTTCTTTCAGTATTTGTGCCTTGAAGTTTTGGGGTGGGTAAATTAGTTTGGGATTTTCAGAGTTCAGTATTGAGAGCGAACAGCAGCACTCAGAACAACCTTTTAAAATAGGATTTTTATTTAATTAAACAATATACTACCAACAAATCCTTATCTCTGCAACTTTAAATTGTCACACTCTCTGTGTGTGTGCTCCCACTGAAAGCTGATTTGCTCAGTTTTCTGCTGTAGGCTACAAATCTGGAACAAACAAGCTCTGACTAATCACAAGGAAGCTGAAGGGCACAAGTCAGATTAGGTTCTGTAACATCAACTATATCTGAGTTAGAGCTAAACAGAGAAGGTTGGCAAGGTCTGAAAGTTGGTAGGCTACCCATGTTTTCCCAGAGCAACATACACAAAGATCATTCAAAGAAAAGGTTGCATGCTGCAAAGCATTCTGGGTCAAAAACACTGATGCCAACCCCTCTGAAGGGCAGTGTTCTAGCAGAATGGGGTAGGAGCAGAAAACTAGAAAGTGAAGGGTTGAACAACATAGGTAAACATAGGTTTCCTCCACACAGAGGGCATGGGAGAAGTAAGCTTATCTATCCTGTTTTCTTTACAGCATATGGCAGATATAGGTGGAGCCAGCAAGAGGAAAATCAAGGCAAAAGAGCAAAAAAAGGGACCAAAGGGACTACTATTACTTAGTAGACAGGACTGTTTTTCTCTGTGTTAGGCAAACCTTTTTTCTTACTACTTTGTTTTTTCAATTCCTCTGTTCAGCATGGTAGCTGCCAAAATCAGAGCTAGAAGCAGTACCATGCTGCCGGGTCTGCACTAGATACTGTTTGCAGATGTGGCTTGTGTAGCTACAGCCTATACTAGGTCTGGGTTTAGCTGGTCTTACCAAACAAACAGAAAACAAAAGCTATTCCTACAGTCAAATAAAATGAACTAGATTCACAATGACTTTAAATACAGTGTGGGTGCAATCTTGGCCCTGTGGAAGTTCATGGGAAAACCTTCCATTGAAGTAAAAGGTGTAGGATTTGACCCTTTATTTTTAAAATTCTCTTCCTTGAGATCTCCTTCCTTGTCTACAACCCACTGAGGACATTACTACTGCCACCATGTTTTATGCTTCATTGTATCTGGATCTTCTGCCGTATAAGATCTCTCTCTCTGACACAAAGTTAATTAACAACCTTGATTGTGGCGGTTTACAACATGGCTTCTCAGATAGTTCCCCAGGAGGTGTCATTTCCAAACAGCTTCCTGGGCAAACTGTATGCTACCTAAAAGTGTGTGCTAGCCAGAGGTGAAAGTAAGTTGATCTAGTCCGGTACAGCGTACTGGCAAGAGCCGGTATGCCATGCCGGACCAGATGGGCTTCCCCAGGCTGGCGATTTAAAGGGCCCGGGGCTCCCTGCAGCAGCCAGAGCCCCAGGCCCTTTAAATCACCTCCCGAGCCCTGCTTCCAGAGCCCTGGGGTAGTGGCGGCAGGGCTCCGTTGGCGATTTAAAGGGCCAGGAGTTCCGCTGCGGTAGTGGCGGCCGGAGCCCCAGGCCGTTTAAAACGCCCCTGAGCCCTGGGGCTCCCAGGCACCTCTGCAGCTGGTAGCTCTGAGAGTGATATAAAGGTCCCTGGGGCTCCCAGCCACAGCCGGAGCCCTGGGGCCTTTAGATTTTGATTTAAAGGGCCTGCGTATTTAAAGGCCACGCCTCTTCTGGTTGAGGCCACGCCCCCTGCTCAGGATTCCGGCGTACTGGTAAATCCTTTAAGTTACTTTCACCCCTGCTGCTAGCACTTTCATTTTATTAGTCACCACTTTGTCTTTGATTCTGCACTCATGAGATCTAACAGCAGTCACACTTTTTTTTTTTTTTTGCAATTAATAAGAGACACAATTTCCTTTTAGAGGTATGATGTTTTAAAGGACCTGATCCAAAGCCCAGTGACATCAGTGGGAGTCTTCCCTTTCAGTTCAGTGTGCTTTGAATAAGGCCGTAAGTGGCAAAGGAGAGCTTGTTATGTGAAATAAAAAATTTCCCTCCCCTCTGAGGATAAAGTGTGAATAGCCTCTGCAGGCCAAGGGATCGGTGCAAATTATATGGCCCCGGGGTTTAGTCAAACCAGACTGGGGGTAATTTAAATCTGTTTTATAAATGAATTGGGATATTTACCATTGAGGATGTTTACGTGGCCCTTCAGATTTCATCTGCGTGCAAACCATCTGTGTTTCTCAATTGCAGGCTATTCAGAAATTCAGCTTTATACTGTCACTGAACAATTAATTTCCAAATCATTCTGAACTTCCCTTGCATGGCATTACTAGAGCTGTTTGGGGCTTACATTATCTGCTTCCCCAGGAGAAATGCATTTGGCAACAGCTGATTTTTCTCAGCTTCACAACATTTTAATAATGCATCCCTTCCTTCACCCTTGTGCCATTAGCTTCACTGCAGGAGTTAGTCCATCCCTTCTGGACCCATTACATTGTTTTATTGCTTATTTGTTCTTTCATAGTTTTAAAATAAAATCCTCTTCTCCGTCTAGACTGTCTGTTTTTTGCACAATTTTCCAGACAAATCCAGTTCATGAGATGGTAGCTTGAAGAATCTTTGTTACTCTTGAAAAATTAAACATTATCTATCTGGAAAGATCATTCTAATAGCCTTTTAGTTATTACAAGCTTTTATGTTTAAATTGTCATGAGGAACTGCAATTTTAAAGAAACATATTTACATGAATGTTTACTAAATATGTCTTTTTAAATATAAAGTAGTTCTACAACATAACTCTCCCTGAATAAAAGATCCAGAATATCCTTGAAGGAATGGAATATTTTAAGAGGCTATAGCACACACTGACTAACTGATAGCAAAGAAAATGGATATTAAAGTCCAATTTTGTTTCACAATCTGGAAAAAAAAATCCAAAGGATAAGAAGCATTTGTCCCAAGAGTAAGAGAAATATATTAGCAACTGAAGTTTTCAGTTAACTCACATTGGTGAGCCTACTTGGATGAAAAATGAGTGTTTTAAGTTGCAAGCTCTGAACTTATTCTTGATTTATTAAATTAAAATTGAATGGATTTTCACATTCTGTTCCATAGGGCCCCACTCTGTCAGATGTTGGTTTGCAGTTAAGAAGATAATCACTAGCAGAAGGCTTAAATTGCCCATGCTAATTAAAATCTTTACATTGCATTTCACAATGGATTTCTGATGAGAATTCTTCTCTCTTGAACTTGGACAGCTGGAGCAAGCAAAATGAGCAAAGCTTTGCATTAAGTCTGTTTCCCTGTTCTGTGGATGAAAGAGGGGACGTAGCGGCAGTACAAACTTCCCAATTCCATCACTATGCTGTAAACTTGGCCTGGAGGGAGCACTTCTACAGACAAGAATTTTATTCTCTGGGCCTCATTCCCTTCTGTTTTGAATCTTGTGAAGGCAATAAGGTGGACATTTTTAACAGAGAACACTTAACCATTGGAACAACTTACCAAGGGATGTGGGGAATTCTCCATCATTTGAAGTGTTTAAACCAAGATTGGAAAAGATGTGAGGCCTGATTCTCAGTTATGTCAAGGCCTCTTGCTTTTTACACTGCTAGAGTGTCATCCTTAAAGTGAATGTGTTATACCGCCACTGTGCCGTAAAGTATAGCACAAATGAGAATCATCCGGGCTTGCTGTAGTTCATCTAGAAGTTATTGAGCTTAATACAGGAATTATTGGGTGAAATTCTATGTTCTGTAATAACCAAGAGGTCGGATTAGATAATCATAATGGTTCCTTCTGGCCTAAAATTCATGAAATTCTGAACTAATTAGACCTATGCAAAATGGGTGTAAAATGCTAATATGCACTCATTGCACAGCTGTGAAGGACTGAACAAGGTGCAAGGCTGTGGAGAATAAGAACAGCCATACTGGGTCAGACCAGTGGTCCATCTAGCCCAGTATCCTGTCTTCCAACAGTGGCCAATGCCAGGTGCTTCAGAGGGAATGAACACAACAGGCAATCGTCAAGTGATCCATCCACTGTGGCTCATTCCCAGTTTCTGACAAACAGAGGCTAGGGACCCTTCAGAGTATGGTTTTGCATCCCTGCCCATTCTGACTAATAGCCATCGATGAACCTATCCTCCATGAATTTACCTAGTTCTTTTTTGGCCTTCACAACATCCTCTGGCAAAGAGTTCCACAGGTTGACTGTGTGTTGTGTGGAGAAATACTTCCTTTTGTTTGTTTTTAAACCTGTTTCTTATTAGTTTCATTGAGTGACCCTTCGTTCTTATGTTATGAGAAGGAGTAAATAATACTTACTTTCTCCACACCAGTCATGATTTTATAGACCTCAATCATATCCCCCTCTTAGTTGTCTCTTTTCCAAGCTGAAAAGTCCCAGTCTTATTAATCTCTCCTCATATGGCAGCTGTTCCATACACCAATCATTTTTGTTTCCCTTTTCTGAACCTTTTCCAATTCCAGTATATCTTTTTTGAGATAGGGCAACCAGATTTGGGTGTAGCATGGATTCATGAGAGGCAATATGATATTTTCTGCTGTATTATCTATCCCTTTCTTAATGGTTCCAACATTCTGTTCACTTTGACAGCCGCTGCACATTGAGTGGATGTTTTCAGAGAATTATACACAATGACTCCAAGATCTTTCTTCAGTGGTAACAGCAAATTTAGTCCCCTTCATCTGATATGTTTCATTGGGATTATGTTTTCTAATTGAATCAGGCATAGAAAGACTAACTGGACTTGTAGCATTGTAGAAACTTCTGCAATCTTGCTGTTCTCAGTAATTTAAAGCTTAGTGCCAGGAAAGCATTGCTTTTGATAGTTTTTCTAGGTGTGTCAGAGCCTGATCCCAAGCTAATGTAAACCAGCATGGCTTCATTGGAGCTAGGCCACCAGCTAAGGATAGTCCTTAAATTTTATTATTTTTTTCCTATTTCTGTAAAACTGGGGGCAGGGGGAGGAGAAGGGGGAGAGGAACCTCCACTGTTCATGTTTAAACAACAGTGAATTGGCTATTTGAAAGTTATCGGAGCCAGTTACTGGCTAGTACATGCAGAGAACTGAATTCTGGCTTCAGAGGAGCCTGCAAAAGGCAAAGGTAACTCTGCCGGTGTAATGGAATACAGACTTGGAGCACTCTTTCTCTGCAGTGGTGCCATAAAACAACTGGTCAGGGTCACTGTTAGCACAAATGGGCCAAAAACTCTTAAAGAACATGAGGCAACAGTTCCAATTGCATAGTTCCATAGCCCAGTACCAGAGCTTGAGTCATCCACTCCCACAGCATGCCTTTAATTAACCCCTATCTGAAACATTTTTGAATGTTTAATTAGATGGAATAGTGGCATTTTGCTCATCAATTCTTCCAAGGAAGAAAACACACATACAGACAGCTTAGAGCAAGCTGGGAAAGTATTATAGCTGATGATGATTGAAATGTCCTGTTCTTTTTTGCTGAGCCGATATATCTCTTTTAACATGAATGGGCATTTCACAAACACAGGACATAATAAAGCCTAAACAAAGTAAATGGCTTATCTTCTATATTAATAGGCATTCCAAAGCTCCTTTATCTATCTTCTAATAAGGCCTTAACTAGAAAACAGGATCTGTATACCCAGGAGGGCACCCTAGGGAAGATGGTACTAAGGATGTGTGGAGGAGTTTGGATCCAATACACCAACCTAAACCTTAATCTAAAACTCAACCAAACCTATCCTATGATTAGTATTTAAGTGACAACAAGGTGTTCAGCCATGTATAAGCAAAAAAGTAAGACCATTCCTGCTGCAAAGAATGTCACCTAATAGACAAACTCAGGAAACAACATGCTAGGAAGCCAGAAGAAGGAATAAATTGGAGAATTTTCAAAATGTTTTATTTGGGGCACTTTTTCTTTGCTCCACAGGGACTTGAGGGCCTGAACTAGCTCCCTTTGAGTCTAATAGGAGATGGATAAGAACAGCCATACTGGGTCTGACCAATGGTCCATCTAGCCAAGTATCCTGTCTTCCAGCAGTGGCCAATGCCAGATGCTTCAGAGGGAATGAACAGAACAGGGCAATTATCAAGTGAGCCATCCCCTGTTATCCACTTCCAGATTCTGGCAATCAGAGGCTAGGTAATCCCAGAGCATGGGGTTGCACCCTTGACCATCCTTGACCATCTGAGGGCAGGTCCGTCTTAACTGGCCCTCTTTGTGGCACAGGAAGCACCTCCAGTGCCTTCCTTTGGCCACCTCAGGGCTAGCATGGGCCCTGTGAGTCCTATAGGGGCACTCCCTCTTCCTGTGCCCAAGCACCCCACAGGCCCAACATGTTTGGAGCTCCACTGATGACTTCACAAGGAGCACCTTGGCCTTCACCAAGGCCTGCAGCCTGAGGGTTTACCAGGCAGGAGCTCCTCAGCTCCCCTTGCCCTATACCCAGCCTTGCTCCACTCAGGCACCTTCAGATCCCAGGCAGCCAGCCCTTCTCTCTCCAGGGCTGGAGAGAGACTCCTCCCAGCTTCTGGCCCACAGCCCTCTTATAAGGGCCAGCTGTGGCCTGATTGCAGCATGGCCCCAACTGTGGCTGCTTCCCCCAATCAGCCTAGCTGTTCCCAGCTGCAGCCCCCTCCAGGGCTGCTTTAACTCCTCCAGGGCCGGAGTGGGGTGACCACCCCGCTATACCCCCCCACCAGTCATCTCTTTTCCAAGATGAACAGTCCCAGTCTTTTTAATCCCTCCTCATATGGAAGCTGTTCCATACCCTTAATCCTTTTTGTTGCCCTTCTCTGTATCTTTTTCCAATTCTCAAATCTTTTTTGAGATGGGGAAACCAGAAAAGTATGCAATAGTCCAGGTGTGGGTGTACCATGAATTATATAGTGACATTATTTCAGAGTAACAGCCGTGTTAGTCTGTATTCGCAAAAAGAAAAGGAGTACTTGTGGCACCTTAGAGACTAACCCATTTATTTGAGCGAAAGCTCATGCTCAGATAAATTGGTTAGTCTCTAAGGTGCCACAAGTACTCCTTTTCATAGTGGCATTATGATATTTCCTGCCCTCTTAGCTATATTTCGTAATGGGTCCTAACATTCTGTTCACTTTTTTGACTGCTCGCTGCACATTGAGTGGATGTTTTCAGAGAACTATCCACAGTGACTCCAAGATCTCTTTCTTGAATGGAAACAGCTAATTTAAACCCCATCATTTTGTATGTATAGTTGTGATGATGTTTTCCAATGTGCACTACTTTGCATTTAGCAACATTGGGCAATAAAATGGCCAATGAAATTCAGTCACCCAGTTTTGTGAGATCCCTTTGTGATTCTTTGCAGTCTGCTTTGGATCGAGCCCTGATTATGGGGACAGTAGTGGTTTAGGCCCTGATTCAGAACAGTGCTTAAGCATGTGTCCATCTGTAAGAGCATGAGACGTACCACTGTAGTCCCTGAACTTCTGAACACAAGGGGACTAGTCATTTGCTTACAGTTTAGGAAACATAACTTCAGGGATTTTTTTCTTTCTTTTTTTTTTTTTTTAAAGACCAGAATGAACATTATGATCTCTGGGGCCTTGGTGAATCCGAATAAGCAGGGCAACTCCAGGCATGAGGGTGTTGTAGAAAAAGGCATGGAAAAGTGAATGGAGCATTCAGGCTGACATCCTTGGTAGAACAGACAGGGTGTAGAGTGATCAGAGATGTAGGTAACAGTAAACTTCTAAAGCTAAAACACATTGCTTAGGTTTTATTATATGTTAGTTTTTGTTTTTTAAGTAGGTCCGAAAGTAGAAAAAGCAAAACATTTTTAACTCACTATTTCTGGACTGATTGTATTAGAAATGAACCTGGGCTCTTGACAAGACACTTGATCTCCTTCGTTAGAAGTTTTTAAGGTCAGGCTTGACAAAGCCCTGACTGGGATGATTTAGTTGGGGATTGGTCCTGCTTTGAGCAGGGGGTTGGACTAGATGACCTCCTGAGGTCCCTTCCAACCCTGATATTCTATGATTTCCAGTTCAATTTTTCAACCAAAGAGCTTCAGATAAACATATGAACTTGGTGTGGAGGAAGCAGTCCAAACCACAACATTAGGACTTTTTATGAACCAAAATGCACTGGATTTTGTGAATGTGAAGTTGATTACGGATTTTGTTATCAGTAAAGCCATTTAGGTAGCTTGAAAATGACAGTCCAAAGTTTAAAGAATGTATATTTTAAAGAAAGAAAAGTTGCACACCAGTAGAATATGTTGGAGTAGGAAGCAGAGCATGAAACAGCTGCAACACCTCCACCCTGTCCTTCAATGATGCGATCATTTTAATGCAGGATGCGGGAACAAGACTTTCTTTCATGTTGGCAAAAATGGTGACTACTCAGTGGGTTGCTCTTTGCTAGGGAGCCAAAGGGCAAATATGTCTGTAGTTGTTTGGCTTTTGGAAGGTCCATTGCTTAACCGTGGTACAGTGGTGTCATGCGCGCCAGGTGCAGAGGGCAAAAAGGCACCCCCTGTTCCTACCCCATTCATTTGTTTGGTACATCCCTCTGGAAGTGGAAATGTTCAGTGAAACATTGGCTCTTAACTACTATGGGTGACTCTGGCAGTGAAGTTGAATCATTAAAAAGTAAAGAAACCTTGTGTAACAGGGTGTGCCTACCCTTTAACACAGATCTACAGGCAAGGACAACCCTGTTCCTCTAGCAAGAACTACTGCAATTGGTGTCAGGAGGGATGCCTGGGAGTTTGAGGCTGACACAGCCAAGTATAGTGGGAAAGGGTCAGGGATATAAACAGTTCACTTTCTTCAGTACAAGGGAGTACTGAATGGAGGAAGACTGGGGGGGGGGGTTGTTCTCATGAGGAGGCTAGAGGAAGACACCATGGAAGGAGCAAGGCACATCTCCTCCGTCAAAGGCCTGAGATAGGCTTTGGAGGAAGCCTGGGGAGAGGCAGTCACAGAGCTTGCTAACATATCAAGGGGAGGGGTATTGTCTACCCAACAGACAAAGATTAGTCCTGGGAAGGAAGCTGTGGAGACTGTTAGGGTATGTGTTGTGTTTATAGTACTTTAGATAGGAGGTAAGAGTTTGAAATCTAAGGACTCTGTGAGGGCCAGTGGGGTTGCTAAGAGTCACCCCAAAATGTTCATTTGAAAGTCAGTGTTTGGAGTCAGGTTGGAGGGGTGAGTGTGGACACTAGCCAGCTGAGGTGGTTTGGTCCAGGCTTGCTGAAGTTGCCACAAAAGTTGTCTCAAGACTCCAGAGACATGTCTGTCAGGCATGAAAGATGTCAGGACTGCCAAAAGAGTTCCAGTGAGATCAGATTGGGAGAACACTAGGCCCTCTGTTCATGAAAGGGAAGCCTGAACTGGGATATGAGAAATATAAATCTGTTTGATTTGGTGTTTTTGTGTCTGTCCTTTTTAACAGTTTAATGAAAGATAAAACTAATACCCCAGTTAGATTCCCTTATTAAATAGCATACAACTATCTAGTAACTGGGTAGGAGCACTCCACCTCACCGATAGATCTGATGCAGTAAGAGGAGCAACTGGAAGAGATGCTGTGACAGGAGGGCAAGGTGATCTGGAAGTTCCTTCACCAGGGTCTCCAGTGTTCAGGCTTAGTCCTGGGGTCTCACAAGCAGCTGTGACATCCTCAAAAGGGAGAGTAAGTGGGTTGCAGCCAGTACCAGTGTTCTGTAAGGCCCTCCTGGTGTAACCTCACTAGATAGGTCAGGGGAAAGTAAGTCCCCTCAAGTTACAAGTCTCACCCTTTCCCACAGCTAGGGAACTATGCCCAGCCTGTTCCTCTGGGTAATGCCAGGGACAGTGAGAGACAGGTTGCTTCTCATCCTGCCGAGATAACTTAGAGCAAACTCAAATCACCACGAGGGCCACATGAGGATGAGTACATTGGCCCGAGCTTGACTTCCAGTGGGTGCAGCGCACCCACTAATTTTTCCAGCCCCGGAGCACCCACTGAGTCAGCACCTATGGCGGGCTGCAGGAAATAACTCCACAGGCCGCATGTGGCCCCTGGTCCACGTGTTTGAGACCCCTGACTTAGAGTGAGGTAGGGTCCCATTTTATAATACCCCAGTGCTAAACCCTGTTACACTAGCTCACACATTAGGGGATTTCCCATTTCTGGGGCCAGGGTCTTTGTAGTGAAGGAGCAAAGGGCGGGGTGCCCCAAGATAAGATTTCCAAGTGAAAAGTTTGGTGGTAGCAGCAGGTGTCTGAGACTAGATTGTAAGAAACCTGGGGTCATGACAGAAACAAAGAAATGGTAGTAGGGTCAAAGGAAGTAGTCCTAGAGAAAATGAAATAGGAAGAGCTTGATGTTGGACCTGTCGTATGCTCTATTATTTAAGTCCCAAGGCTGGAACTCTCAGGAGAGGCTAACAGGTTCATTCACTTAGACTCTTGAGGGACAGACCCAGAGAGAGAGAGACTGGGTGAAGGTTTGGGCTTTTGTTAATTTGAACCTTTGATACCGTGCAAGTGCTGGAGTGTTGGTTTAGCTGGAGGACTATACCATCTTGCCAGAGAAGAAAACTGAGGTAATAGCCATAGTGTCTGTCTCTGTCTCTCTCTGACCAGCTAAGACGTCCACACACCTTGTCTTGTTAACTCTGTGTGTGTGCGTGCGTGCATATACACACACTTTCTTCTGGCACTGTTAATAAGAAATGAAAAATATAGAAATTCAAAGAAATAATGACTTGATGGTGCTGGTTACACTTTTTTCCCAAGAAGTTATTGGACCTGATTCTTCTTTTACCAGTTTTTCAACAGATTTCACTGGAATTATTCCTGGCTTACTTTAATGTTGAGCATTGAGATCAGAATTGGGCCTATTGTGCTGAATTATGTATGTCCCTCAATTTTGATATTCCCCAGAAAGAAATGCTCCCATAGCAACTGTTACATATGTTTCTATGCTAGCGGGACTGTCTCAGATGCAGATCATCTGGATAAAGTGCACCTAATATAAGAGGTGTATATGATGGGAGATGTTTTTTTATTTTGTGCAATGTTTTGAGATGAAATCTCTGCCTTTAGAAACACACACAAAATTTCTGTTTCTCTGACAGATTGATTTGTTCTTTATCAATTCTGATGTCTCTCTCCCTACTGCAATGCAGAGAAAAAGAGCAATTAATAATAAAACAAATAAAAAAAAACACCAAAAGTGATTGCAACCAAAAGGATGAGATTTTAGAACAAGGGAAAGAGACAGTTTGCATTGGACTACTGTAATGAGAGATTTATCTTTCTTACCTATCAGTTTGTTGCTACAATAAGAGCAACATAAGGGTTGGTGAGGTGACTCATTCTGGCAGATTTTGAATAATGGCTTACATGCTCCAGATATCGATGGCAGTCAGTCCTTTAAACTCTACCTACCTGCTGGGTGAAGGAGACTTCCTAGAAATCACATGTTGCAGACACAGACGGCAACAACATTTGTTCATACAACCATTCAAGCTGCATTGGTGGCCCTACTGAAGTCAATGGCAAAACTTCCATCAGCTTCAGTGGGGCCAGAATTTCACCCTTCATTTGTATTGCATCACTTGAATGAAAAAAGTCTCAGCATGCACTCTGTGTAAGAATAATGTAAATTGCCTCAAGAAAGCTGGTGCAGAAAACCCATTTGGGGGCAGGTTGCAAGAGGGATTACTGGACCTGTGCTAATGTGGCTAAATCACTTGACCAAGGTCCCAAAGCAAATCAATAATGGAGCTGGGAACAGAACTCAGGAGTCCTGACTCCCATTCCCTTACTATAAAGACAATTTCCACAGTTATAAAGGAAACTGAGTATGTGTGAGAGAGATCACATTCATTACCTAGATTGAAGGGATGTTGTGAGGATGTATAGGCACAGAACTTGGAAGCTAAGTGTAATAAGCTAATATAATATCTAGCTCTTACATAGTGTTTAATTAATAGATCTCAAAGCATTTTACAAATCAGGTAAGTGTCGTTTTCCCCATTTCTCAGGTGGAGAAACTGAGGCACACAAGTACCGTCATTGCGAAGGTTGTGCAGCAGGCCAAGGGCAAGACTAGAATAGCTGGTAATGTTTTCCAGGCTACAACTCTGTCACAGAACTGTCTCTTTTTTAATCTGGATTTACCCAGAGTTAACAGCCTGGATTTTACTGCTATGGAGACTCTTTTCTCAATGAATGTAATAACTGGGTTCTGCAGAGAAAGAAATTGCCCAGAGATTTCTTAAACATGCTGTCAGTATCTCCAGTGCCTGTCACATTCTTTCTCTAGTCCATACGTACTGGATCAAGAGAAGAAATGTTTTCCACAAACTATCACCTGCCTAACCACATACAAGTGTTTAATCTTGCGTTTATATTGATTTATCATGGCTATCTTCAAGAATCCCCTTGAGCATCAATAACCTAGGAAAGACTCCATCTCCCCAGCCCGATTTGGGAGATGTGTGATGTGTGATCACATTGTGAATTAGCACAATTGCTAATGTGACCAATGGCCATGCTGTGTGGGAAGTACCTCTCCCAGCAGAGAATGGTGTTGAGCTGCCAACTGGAGAAATTTCCCAGCTTCCATGTGACAGCAGCTGCAGAAACTCTTTAACCCTTTGCTTACTGAGTTTCTGTCACCTACATTTTATAGGTGGGATTTTCAAAAGCACTCACTATTGGCCAAACTCTGCTCCCAGTGAAGTCAGCTGTAAAACTTTCATTGACTTCATTGGGAGCAGCATTTGGCCAGCACTCAGTGCTTTAGAAAACCCCAGTCAAAAGCTCCATTTGTCCCAGGACCAATTGAGCAGTTCAGGTTTCCCTACATTTTTCACCAGGGATATGCTGATTGAATTGCTTTCAGTTCAACAGTAGATCATTTGTAACTTAAACATACAGTAGCTTATGTGAGTAGAACTATCACTTAGGCCTGGTCTGAATTACAAAGTTTTACCTGTAAAACGTGATTCTCTCTAAACCAGACATGAGAATTCTGCTGATCTCTTCAGCATTCATGCTTCTGACAGTAAAATCGCAGAGAGACTGTGAAGGGAAAGTAACTGGAGCCCATCAGAAAGGGAGGTCCTGATTCAGTTTAGACCATTTTGGGGACCCAATGAAACTGAAGATATAGAAACAGGGTGTGGTATTTTATACCTTGCCCTATGGTAACAGCATGGCTGTATACCATATTTGATCCTTTACCCTGATTATAATAAGGTCAATAACTGCTCCTAGCTATATGTGGTCTTTGGGGTGTCCATAATTAAGCATTAATCATCATGATTTATATAATTATTTCTTAATTCCTATATGTAAATGTGATCTAACTGCTGGGTTATCTCCTTAGGCCTACACTATTCAACTAATTTCCAGCGTCTAGCATACAACAGGCCTTTAATCAAAGCAAACCTAATAACCCATTTACTTATGTTCACCTATTTGCTCCCAAGTGAATGTTCAATCCTTGTCAATCTTA
Organism: Lepidochelys olivacea; assembly: GCF_965140295.1. NCBI lineage: Eukaryota > Metazoa > Chordata > Testudines > Cheloniidae > Lepidochelys > Lepidochelys olivacea. Next base: position 30,101,396 of record NC_140415.1, read on the forward strand.
TATTCCTATAATGTCATTTTACCTCTAACAAGCTTAAAATCACCCTTGGGGCATGAGTCAGTGTCATAGGTCATAAGATCAAATCATTTGAAGCCTGAACAATTATCACTCTTATTACATATTGGGGTCAACAGGATGAAATAAAGGGAAGCATGGGAACATAACTCTAAGCTCCCATAGTTTACTGAGTGCTGGTTTCCCACAATGCATGGCAAAAATGTGTCACAAGGCAGTGTGCTGGACATTTGCATAGGGGATTCCTGGATGCCTACCCAAGGTGCACTGTGTGTTTTTTTCCAATGCTGTCTCTCTCAGTGAGGATGCATAGTACCAGCAAAGCCAGCCAAGCTCTAGTGACATTGACATTGCAGTGTTGGCAACTGTATATGGCAAAAATGGCAGACATTTCTTAGTGTAGATCTGGCCTGAGTGAGAGAGATCGGTCACTGGGACGTATAAACATTAGTGAATCTCCTGAAAAATCTGACCAGTGTTTTCGGTAGAGGTGGTTGGAGAAACTTCAATGGAACCATATTCCATCAAAATCAAAACACTTCCTGAGAGAGTCTCAATTTCACTCTCCCTTCATTTAGGAGAGAAAAAGAGAGGGGCAGACTCTGACAATATTAAAACATCCCATTTTGATGTTTCTGGAACAAAACATTTCAATTTTTCCATTCAAAATGAGTTTTCACTTGGAATTTTTTTTTAACTGTATTATAAAGTCAGTACGGAAGCAAAATATTTCAAGCTACCTGAAAGTAATTTTTAAAAATTTTCTTTCCCAGAGAATTTTGATATTTTTGGGTTTTGTTCCTAATTGGACCAAAAGCAAATGTTGAAATCTCAAAGTCCTCCATGAAATGGAATTTCCATTCTCAGACAGCTGTACTTTTGAGTTTATAGTAAAAGCTGAGACCAGGCAAGTGTCATATGTTACAGCAAAGCTGAAATCCACGGTTTCGGTGTTTTAATTTTCTGTTTTTTATAATTCAGCTTATTCTTATGAGCCTCTCTTTATACCTGACAGTAAACAATAAGAAGTTCTGCCCATCTACTTTTTAATGCAGAAATATATGCTTATTAGGTGAAATTTACCCCTGTACAGAAGACCACCACAAGGCCTGTGACACAAGTTAAATCTTATTGAAGTCCTGTTGAGGATGAAGTCTTAATAGTCCTCTGGTAGCTGTGGTAGGGAGGAATTTTACCTATTAAGTATATGGTGCTTTGCAGAAAAGGTGACAGTGAATTCTGTGCCCTCCACTTACAATGTAGTTTTACATGATTTCTCAAGTGGGATTTGAAACAGAAAAACAGTAGCTAAATCTTTCAGAGATTTCTCGCATCCAGCAATACTTCAGGAAAGCAGGACAAACAGCAAGTTATCTCAAGTGCCTATACACAAATCCAAGAAGCCTGGGAAACAAGCAGGGAGAACTGGAAGTCCTGGCACAGTCAAGGAATTATGATGTGATTGGAATAACAGAGACTTGGTGGGATAACTCACGTGACTGGAGTACTGTCATGGATGGATATAAACTGTTCAGGAAGGACAGGCAGGGCAGAAAAGGTGGGGGAGTTGCACTGTATGTAAGGGAGCAGTATGACTGCTCAGAGCTCTGGTATGAAACTGCAGAAAAACCTGAGAGTCTCTGGATTAAGTTTAGAAATGTGAGCCACAAGGGTGATGTCATGGTGAGAGTTGGCTATGGACCCCCGGACCAGGGGGATGAGGTGGACGAGGCTTTCTTCCGGCAACTAACGGAAGTTACTAGATCGCAGGCCCTGGTTCTCATGGGAGACTTCAATCACCCTGATATCTGCTGGGAGAGCAACATAGCAGTGCACAGACAATCCAGGAAGTTTTTGGAAAATGTAGGGGACAATTTCCTGGTGCAAGTGCTGGAGGAACCAACTAGGGGCAGAGCTCTTCTTGACCTGCTGCTCACAAACTGGGAAGAATTAGTAGGGGAAGCAAAAGTGGATGGGAACCTGGGAGGCAGTGACCATGAGATGGTCGAGTTCAGGATCCTGACACAAGGAAGAAAGGAGAGCAGCAGAATACGGACCCTGGACTTCAAAAAAGCAGACTTTGACCCCCTCAGGGAACTGATGGGGCAGGATCCCCTAGGAGAATAACATGAGGCGAAAAGGAGTCCAGGAAAGCTGGCTGTATTTTAAAGAATCCTTATTGAGGTTACAGGGACAAACCATCCCGATGTGTAGAAAGAATAGTAAATATAAGGAGTACTTGTGGCACCTTTAGAGACTAACCAATTTATTTGAGCATGAGCTTTCGTGAGCTACAGCTCACTTCATCGGATGCATACTGTGGAAACTGCAGAAGACATTACAGTCTCTAAGGTGCCACAAGTACTCCTTTTCTTTTTGCGAATACAGACTAGCACGGCTGTTACTCTGAAAATAGTAAATATGGCAGGCAACCAGCTTGGCTTAAGAGTGAAATCCTTGCTGATCTTGAACACAAAAAAGAAGCTTACAAGAAATGGAAGATTGGACAAATGACCAGGGAAGAGTATAAAAATATTACTCGGGCACGCAGGAGTGAAATCAGGAAGGCCAAATCACACCTGGAGTTGCAGCTAGCAAGAGATGTTAAGAGTAACAAGGAGGGTTTCTTCAGGTATGTTAGCAAGAAGAAGAAAGTCAAGGAAAGTGTGGGCCCCTTACTGAATGAGGGAGGCAACCTAGTGACAGAGAATGTGTAAAAAGCTAATGTACTCAATGCTTTTTTTGCCTCTGTCTTCACGAACAAGGTCAACTCCCAGACTGCTGCACTGGGCAGCACAGCATGTGGAGGAGGTGACCAGCCCTCTGTGGAGAAAGAAGTGGTTCGGGACTATTTAGAAAAGCTGGACGAGCACAAGTCCATGGGGCCGGACGCGCTGGATCCGAGAGTGCTAAAGGAGTTGGTGGATGTGATTGCAGAGCCATTGGCCATTATCTTTGAAAACTCATGGTAATCGGGGGAGGTTCCAGATGACTGGAAAAAGGCTAATGCCGTGCCCATCTTTAAAAAAGGGAAGAAGGAGGATCCTGGGAACTACAGACCAGTCAGCCTCACCTCAGTCCCTGGAAAAATCATGGAGCAGGTCCTCAAGGAAACAATTCTGAAGCACTTAGAGGAGAGGAAAATGATCAGGAACAGTCAGCATGGATTCACCAAGGGCAAGTCATGCCTGACTAATCTAATTGCCTTCTATGATGAGATAACTGGCTCTGAGGATGAGGGGAAAGCAGTGGACATGTTCCTTGACTTTAGCAAAGCTTTTGACACTGTCTCCCACAGTATTCTTGCCAGCAAGTTAAAGAAGTATGAACTGGATGAATGGACTATAAGGTGGATAGAAAGCTGGCTAGATCGTCAGGCTCAATGGGTAGTGATAAATGGCTCCATGTCTAGTTGGCAGCCGGTATCTAGTGGAGTGCCCCAAGGGTTGGTCCTCGGGCTGGTTTTGTTCAAAATCTTCATTAATGATCTGGAGGATGCTGTGGATTGCACCCTCAGCAAGTTTGCAGACGACACCAAACTGGGAGGAGAGGTAGATACGCTGGAGGGTAGGGATAGGATACAGAGGGCCCTAGACAAATTAGAGGATTGGGCCAAAAGAAATCTGATGAGGTTCAACAGGGACAAGTGCAGAGTCCTGCACTTAGGACGGAAGAATCCCATGCACCGCTACAGACTAGGGACCCAATGGCTCGGCAGCAGTTCTGCAGAAAAGGACCAAGGGGTTACAGTGGACAAGAAGCTGGATATGAGTCAACAGTGTGCCCTTGTTGCCAAGAAGGCCAATGGCATTTTGGGATGTATAAGTAGGGGCACTGCCAGCAGATCGAGGGACGTGATCGTTCCCCTCTATTCGACATTGGTGAGGCCTCATCTGGAGTAGTGTGTCCAGTTTTGGGCCCCACACTACAAGAAGGATGTGGGAAAAATTGGAAAACGTCCAGCGGAGGGCAACCAAAATGATTAGGGAACTGGAACACATGACTTATGAGGAGAGGCTGAGGGAACTGGGGATGTTTAGTCTGTGGAAGAGAAGAATGAGGGGGGATTTGATAGCTGCTTTCAACTACCTGAAAGGGGTTTCCAAAGAGGATGAATCTAGGCTGTTCTCAGTGGTAGCTGATGACAGAACAAGGAGTAATGGTCTCAAGTTGCAGTGGGGGAGGTTTAGGTTGGATATTAGGAAAAACTTTTTCACTAGGAGGGTGGTGAAGCACTGAAATGCATTACCTAAGGAGGTGGTGGAATCTCCTTCCTTAGAAGTTTTTAAGGTCAGGCTCGACAAAACCCTGGCTGGGATGATTTGGTTGGGGATTGGTCCTGCTTTGAGCAGGGAGTTGGACTAGATGACCTCCTGAGGTCCCTTCCAACCCTGATATTCTACGATTCGAAGGAGTCAGATCACGTTTTACTCTTCTAAGTGGAGATATTACGAGTTCTGTTTACAACAGAAAGCAGTCTTTAAAAGCTTTTCATGCTGCACTGTGGGTGCTGGCCTGCTGTTTGATTGATAGTGAATAGTGCTTTCAAGAATGAGTTTTAGTTTTAGTTTCCATACTGCATACGGTATGTTCATAGCAAGCAAATTCATCCATCTCCGTCCATGTGTCTCATAGTCAGGACTTGAGTGACAATGATCACAGAGACTTGAACCCATACAAATTCTTCACCTCTCTAATCTGGTGAGTGTGTAGGGGTAAAGACAGTGTATTAATGTGTAACTAGTAGAGATTGGCCTAAGCAGAGTTTTACAGTCAATTTGGCCAAGTAAAGTTTTTTGTTCATTTCAAAAACTTTTTAGAAGTAGGCAAAACATTACACCTATTTAAACAATATTACCGAGCTCTGATATAGCACTTTTCATCTACCGCAGGGGAGGGCAAACCACGGCCCGTGGGCCGGATCTCGTCCATCAGGGCTTTCAATCTGGCCTGTGGGATTGCCAGCCCTGTGGCGCAGCGGGACTAAGGCAGGCTCCCAGAAGCGGCTGGCACCACGTCCCTGTGGCCCCTGGGGGAAGGGGTGGGCAGAGGGTTCCGTGTGCTGCCCTCACCTGCAGGCACCACCCCGCACAGCTCCCATTGGCTGGGAACAGGGAACTGTGGCCAATGGGAGCTTCAGGGGTGATGCCCACAGGCAAGGGCAGCACGCAGCAAAGCCGCCTGCCCCACCCCACCCTAACCCACCCCCAGGAGCCACTGCCAGATATGCTGGCCACTTCTGGGAGCGGCACGAGGTCAGGGCAGGAAGGAAGTCTGCTTTAGCCCTGCTGCACACCACTGCTGCCCTGGAGCTGCTTGAGGTAAGCAGCGCCAATGCACCCCAAACCCCTCCTGCACCCTAACCCCCTGCCCTGAGCCCCCTGCCGCACCCATCCTGCATCCTAACCTCCTGCCCTGAGTCCCCTGCCACACCCCTCCTGCACCCCAACCCCCTGCCCCAGTCTTACATTCATGGCCCTGCATACAATTTCCCCACCCAGATGTGGTCCTTGTGGCAAAAAGTTTGCCAACCCCTGATCTACAGATTGCAATGCATTTTATAAAGGAGGTCAGCATCATTATCCCCACTTTACAGATGAGGAAACTAAGGCACAGAGAAATATAGTGACTTGCTCAAGGTCACTCATTGGGCCAATGTCAGAGCAGAGAATAGAACCTATGTGCCCCAGCCACTAGCTCATATTGCCTCTTGTTTGCTGTGTGCAGTTTTATTCCTCTGAATGTGCTTGGTCACATCTCATTAGAACTAGTCAAAGTTACTAATTTTTAATAAAACTTATTATGAATTAGGCTGCATCTCTAAGTTAGGAAATTATTCACAAACCACTGCTGATCTCCTGTCATACAAGCGTTTGCTGAATTGTTTCAACAAATAATTTCATTCTAGGGGTTTTTCATTAACTGTTTACTTCAACTATTGGGCCTTGATTCCTCATGTTGTCTAACTCGTCATCTAAGTTGTGTGGTATTTCTTCTGTTACCTAACAGAATGACTGAAACATTTTAAATGAAAAATAATGTAAAATAATTTTCTCAGGCCTGATTCTTCAATCCATTAGTACCTCAGCAAGAAAATGATTTAATAGAGTAAAGAATCAGGTAGTGCAGGTTTTCAGAAGAGTAAATATTGATGCTAAAATTCATGACAATTTTCACTTATTAATGGAAATATTCTATCGCAGTGACTCAGGAGAATGTTCTCCAAAGAATGTTCAGGATAATGCCTTTCTCCGCATCCACCCCCAAATTCAGGAAGTGCACTGAGACACTTTCTCTCCCACTCCCATGCCCCCATTCTGAAAAAGACAGCTTCTGAAAGTGGTGGTGATGCAGCACTCACAGTAATACAAAAGGGTTTTGTTTGGAAGGGGTGGGAGGAAGAGAGCAAAAAGGTACTTCCTTCATTCTGTCAGAAAATTTAGCTACTCAGGATCTGAGCTCCTGACTGCTTTTCAATGCAATGAGAAGAGGATGAGAGGCACAGCCTTCTCCATTGCAGGTCCACCATTCTGGACAACCCACCCTGTCCGCATATTCCAGAGCACACCTTTGGCTGCCTCATTTGTTTTATGCCGGGATGTTTTGTTTATTGCATGAGTGATACAGACCTTAATCCTTGCATGGTTTGTTTTTTGTGGTCAAATTTTTCAAAAGTTACTAGTGATTTTGAGTGCCCAACTGGAGACTCTTTAGAAGGACCTGATTTTCAGGGAGTGGGTGTTTAGCATAAAGTAGTCATCTTTTAAAAGCCCTTTATTTGACACCCAAAAGTGAGGATTTTCTGTTTTCACACTGGCTTTGTTGATTTTTTTTTTTGTTGCCTTCTGCTTTATTACTTTTTTTTTCATTTTATTTATGTTTCTTCAAGCACCCAGATGGTTTCAGGCATTGGCACCATCTAAACTTATTAATTATTGTTGTTGTTATAGCTAAGTTTCCCTTCGACTTGCAAATCAGTACAAACAGAGCTAGATAATATTCTGTTTCTTTGAGATCTTTATTAATTTGTATTTTTATGAGTATTCATGTACATGCATGAACAAAAGTGCATTAATACTACTAACTGGTCATGCTTCTTCAGAGAGTCTGCCAAGACCATTCAAGGAGGTGTTGGTCATAACTTTTATACTTTCTTCTTTTTGTATTTTGCCATTATTGGTTTTACTTCATTGTTAATCTGGCATTGTACTTTCCAGTCATATTTCCTTTAGAGAGAGAGTGAGTGCTGTTGATTGCATACAGAATTAGGCAATGGTCTTTCAGAGAATTGATTTTATGAAATGGATCCTTTTAAGGTCTAAGTCAACTGTTCAAATATGGCCCAGGTAAGTAGTGACTGAAAGGGCCTATTGGTGGCCTATAATCATAGGATTGAAAGGGACCTCAAGAGATCATCTAGTCCAGTCCCCTGCACTCATGGCAGGACTAAGTATTATCTAGACCAGTGCTTCTCAAGTTATCTGATGTGTGGGACTGGCAATTTTTTTTTCCAGTGTGCGCGCAGACCGGCAGCCGATGGCTTGTGGACCAGCACTGATCCGCGGATCACCACTTTGTGTATTACTGATTTAGACCATCCCTGAGAAGGTGTTTGTCTAGCTTGCTCTCATGCTGTCTTCAGGGCCTCTGTGGTAGCCTATCAATCCATTCACTAATTTGATGTGCCAGTCAGGTTAACAACTATTCTCTTCTCCGAGTAGCATTAGTGTGGCTGTGGTGTTTACACATAAGAGGGAATGCAGCTTCAATTCTAATCTTAATTATATTAGTCCTATTACTGCCATGTCTCATAAAATTAGATTGTTCCCTACAAGAAATTTTCTAACGCTTTGTTTGTTCTAGTTTTAAATGCCCATACGTATAGGGGCATAACACAAAACACTGGAAAAAATTGGCCAGAAATCCGGAACTATCCAGTGCAATAAGCCAAAATGCCTGGACCTAACATAAAATAAATGAACTCAGCACCTTCAGAGCCCAGTCTCCCATGAGACAGGCTGCTCCATCCTGTCCTTTGGTGACTCTGTCCGAAGCCTTATTTTTAACATCCAAAAATTTCATTATGAATTAAATGTAGGATATAAAGTACAAGAAAATATTTCCTCATTTAGCAAATAAAATGAAAGGAACTCTTGGAAGCTAACCAGGCTGAAATGTACTATGGAAAAAGCAAGCAAAAAAATATGTGGAAGAACTGGAACTGGGAGAACAGTCTTATAATAGGAATGTTCCCAGTGATTAATTTGGCCTATTGTCTCTGTGCTGTGTTTTATGAGCAAAGAAGCTTGGGAACTGATATTTCATTGCTTGTCCACAGTTCTTCATTACATTATAATGTACTGCATCTTAAGATTGTCTTCTGAGAGCGTGTTGGGCTTCTGCCATTAACAACAGACCTGACGTGCCTATTACATGCATTAGGTCTGAGTGGTAAAAACACAAATAACATATGATCAGGCTACATGCTAGACAGGAGCTTGAGGTGGGGCTCTTAGGAGGAGGAAGATAATATAAAGGTTTGCCAAGAAGTCTCAGAAACAGTCTGGATGTTCAAATAAGCACATGAAGGGTTATGTGAACTGCCAAACCTTTTGAGATTCTTTTTTACTAAATATCACCATCTCCCATATCATCCCTTTATAATTAAGAGGACAAGTTGTTGTACTTTTTTAGAAAATCATTTTTGGAAGTGTGACCTCTTTTAGGAGGTGAAATTGGTGTTCAGAAATGTTTTGCCCCCATCTGTCCATTTTCCGTTCACATGTGAGCCTTGGTGCCTCTACTGATTTCCATGTGTTTTGGACTACTGCAATAGAGTAGTACTTTGTTTATGAAGAATGTGAGACACAGCTAAATAGGCCACACAGGCCTGGGTCCTTTCTTCCCTCCTTAAATTTTTAAATTTGAATTTTTAAAAAAAAAGTAGATGCCTTGTTCCCCAGATTCTGTTTGGTCTCTGAAGACCTTCAAACTCATGGTCTTCTCTAGCAGCTTGGGCCTTTCACTCCTGAACCCCAATAAGCTCCATAAGGATTTTGCAATCCTACAGACAGCATTTGATAGTCCTCCATCTTGTCATGCATCATCCAACATATTGGCTATCTTCTTTATTGTCCCAGGAAAGAGTTTTCTGCAACTCTAAGCCACTATGGCAGTCAGGAACAGCAAGCAACATTGAAGAGAAATTCGCTAATATTTTTAATGCTTCCTACCTTTTCATGTCTTACAATAGAATTTAACTACTCTGATTGCTAAGGCCAATGCTACAATGTGTGTTGTTTTCATATATTTAATTGTCCATGGTGACAAGGAATCTCACTGGATGAATTTGAGGGTCCTTCCCACCTCAGCCCCTGAAGATTTCCAGTAGTTCTAGGATGTAGTACATAATATACCTTAGCTGCAATAAGGAGTACTTGTGGCACCTTAGAGACTAACAAATTTATTTGAGCACAAGCTTTCATGAGCTACAGCTCACTTCATTGGCTGCTGTAGCTCACGAAAGCTTGTGCTCAAATAAATTTGTTAGTCTCTAAGGTGCCACAAGTACTCCTGTTCTGTTCTTTTTGTGAATACAGACTAACACGGCTGCTCCTCTGAAACTTAGCTGCAATATAACCCCAATGAATGTTGAGGCTGGGCTGGACTGCGCAGGGCTGGCTGTGAAGTCAAGCCTTCAGTCAAAAGCATTCTGACTAATTGTGAAAGGAACTGAAGACACCCTTACGCGAGGAGACTTTAGCCCTCATTCATTCCTCAAAGCAGAGCGTATGAAATCCCAGCTTAACTACAAATGAGAGTTCTGTGCAGAAGGCAAAACCTGGCATTGAGTTAGGATAACCTGGATCTCTTCCTTGGCTCATAAAGTTCAGCTGTTGTCAAGAGAATTTGCTGCAGCTGCAGGTCTGGTTGAGTTTATATTTACTTTCACAGGAATAAAACTACTGTAATAATTTTCATGTGAAGAAATGCCAGTTATGACTCTCTTGCTTTTTTTTTTTTTTAACTTGTTTTCAGTTTCTTCCCCATTAGAAGTGTGAGGCTAAGAAACTGGGCAAGAAAGTTTAGTGTTAGGTAGCATTCTCTTGTAAAAATACTTGAATTTTTAATAACCTTAACTGGATTTAAAGCTGCCAGTAATAGTGACTGCTTTTTGTGTTGCAAATGATGTATTTTCAGATTTACCACAAGAACAACTACTTCTTCCTGCACAAAGCAACCTTAAATGAACCAATATTTGTTATGCATTAGAAAGGTCAGTCTGATCTAACTTTCACTCCCCGTATTGACCATCTGATTATTCTTTTACCCTTTTGTTTGTCAAGGCACCAAGTCAGTGACGTATACCTTTGTCTAAAGGGATGAAGCACAGGAACATGTTGTACTAATGAATAGTATTATCTGAGGTGCAGACAAAACAGAATATTGGATGGATGAAATGAGAAAACAAAAGCTACTGACCAAGGCTAATTTACTTTACAGTGTCAATTGAGAAGAATTCTTGGATACCCCTTTTGGCCAACAGTGTGATGTACAGCACATACAGTGAAAAGATTTCTAACTATAATTCCCCGTGGTAGAAAACTGTAGCCCACAGCAGGCATGGAGTATAGTATAAATTAAGGCGGGGTTTATGCTTATTTAAGAAACTAAATTTCACAGGAAATAGGCTCAACATGGTCACCTGGATACACATTAGCATGCACTTTAGTAATGCATTGAACAACTGTCTTTACAGAAGACGCGGGTCTCACAGAAATGTTTTCAAATGAAGTTCCATCTGCCAATCTAGAGGATCCATTGCTGGGTAGATCCTGTCTTCCTGCTCAGCGACAGTTGGCTGTGAGGTTTTAGTGGTAATAGCAACCAAGCATCTAGTAACCAAGATGCCAGATAGCAGGTAGTCCCTCTCTTGAGTTCCCTCTGTCCTCAGTGGCTGCTGTGAGCCACTTCTTTTTCCTACGAGGTAAGCAAAATTGCATTTTTTGCTCTTACAGAAGAACTTTTTACTATTCCTGGGAAGGCCCTATCATTCCTGAAATGAATTTATTTCAAGGGGAGCATTTTTGCTTTTACTTAAGCAGCATTCAGGCCTTTGGAGTGGGGGCCAGTGTGGTACCCTCTGTAAAGTAGTACTTAGGCCTTTCATACACCACCCCAGCAGCACCCTCTCTGCTCACACACATTTCAGGGGCAGCAACCCAGCATCATCACTCCATTTTAGTCAGCCTAATGGTCTGTGCACCTCTTCTCTCAACATCAGGTTGAGAAACAGGAGATTTTACTTTAGGAAAAAGTACAGTCTCAGGAACAGAGTTAGTTTGGAGTGCAGATGTCAGACATATAGAAAATGGGAAGAAGGTTCAGGAGGAAGACAAACTTCTAATGTTTCTCATTCTAAGTCCATTGTATCACCTTCACACATGGATATTTCTCTCCTATCCTTTTTTAATGCCACTTTTTAAAGTCAGGACTCACCTAATGCAAGAACTATATCCTCCTGGAGCTAGTATTCTTCCTTCTCTCAAATGAGATGCAATTCACTCTTCCCCGAGGCACTCATGGATGAATTAATCTGACATTGCCACTACAGATGGACTGTAAAGATCTGATGTAAGTGCATAGTTTTCAATGGACAAAATTATTGGGTGAATCTCTGGAAAAAAGCTGCAAAAGACTCAAAACAGTTGGGGAAAAATATCTACAACAAGGTCAAGGATCATAGAAGTAAGTCTTTCAAAAAGAAATAACATTATTCATACCAGCCTGAGCTTAAGACACAATCTTTCTGTGCAGTGAGATTCACTGAACTCTTTTGCAACACCTCTCACTGTTCTAATGAGCAGCCACCAAGGCTCCGGTGCAGTTGCACCAACTCCACCTCCACCAGTCAGCAGAAGCCACACAGCACATGCACTGACTATGGCAAAGTAGAGCATCCTATTGGCCATGGGATGTAGCCAGGCAGGCAGGAAAACAGTCAATGGGGAGGCGGGGGTGGGGTATAAGCCCAGAAGCAGTCCACATGCTGCACTGTGTCAACCTCAGCAATTTCTTTTGAAATGCTGAAAATTCAGGCTTTTTTAAGCAAACTGTGGTTCAGCTATTTTTGGGCTACTTTTCCTATGCAAAGAATGAAAACTCGAGCTCTGAGGTTCCAGCAGTGCCAGAGGCTGAAGCAGAGCAGCAGAAGTAGCTAAAATAGGGAACTATGGAACCTGATAATATTTGTCTACAGTTTTGACTGGACTTTCTTTGCATTATGCTGATTGGCTGTTTGTCCAACCCCTATCACACAATCTCTTCACCTCAACACCTCACCTGTCCCTCACGTCTTCCATCACTCCTTTGCATCCCCTGCTCTGTGACCTTCACCCATGTTTCTCCCCATACCTTTCTCTTCCTATCTACACCCCAGCCCACTCAACCCCCACCCAAAAATCTAGCAATGTTTTCCGCCTTCACATTGTTCACTCTGCTTGTATATTCTATCCTTTCTCCTACCCTTTATCTACCTTCTATATTTAGATTGTAAGCTCCTCAGGATAGGAACTGTCTCCTGCTCTGTGTTTGTACAATCCCTAGTACAATGGGGCTCTGATCTAGGTTGTTCCCTAGATGGTAGAAATTCAGTACTGTAGCTTCCCATACAGTAAAATAGGTAAACTGAAAATATGTAGTGTTTTGCCATCTTCTGTGCATAACTTAATCTATTCATAGTTGGCTGGTGTCGGTAGCCCCTCAGCTTCTACCGGCCAGAGGTAGCAGATTATTAAGTTTATTATTAAGGTAGCAGATTATTTTAATGATTAAAACCAAAAATATATACAAAAAAGTAGACATCTCTAAAGGGGAAAACATCCCAAGCATAGAACAGTAAATGGGGCTATTTGCTGAAGTCAAAGGAGCTTTGAGAGAATAGATCTACAGATGTGGCCTACCAGGGATCAATATTTCTGAAAAGGCCACTTATTCATATGTCTGAATATGAATAAAACCACAAAAGTTTGAAAATGTTTGCCAAACTATTTAGAGCTGAACATTCAAACCTCCGCAAAGCTCCTTCTGAAAATTTCCAAACAAACCCTCCTCAGTACAAGAGTGATACTGGAACAACTGCTGCGTGAGGACAGAGCTGCTTCTGGGAGTTCTAAAAGGGGCACACAGCTTATTCTCATTGCCATTATCTTTAAATATCCCTTTTCAAGGCTAAATCCATTTAGACTTAGGCTTTGGAATAGCTCGTCTGGTGTGCCTACCTTCCTGTTTGCTGTATACTGCAGCCTACAGTTCCTGCCAAAAAAAAAATCAGAGCCAGTTTTCTCCAGGAATATGGGCACAATCTACCCAGCAATGAGTCCTCCAGATTGAAAGAATGAGACAATAATGTAAGAGTAAGGAAACACTGTCCCACTCCCCCCCATCCCCGCTCTTGCAAAATGGGTAAACTCCTATTTTCACTAGGTCTGCAAATGTTTAGGCCAAATTTTGGATGTCTGGCACCACCTCTTACAATGGGCACATGCCCCCATTCAAAGTATTTCATAATAAACCTATCCTACCCAACCCTGGGAAGATTACATTTTTCTTCCTTTGGTTCCAGGATAATATGGCATTGGCTTTTATGTAGTGTCTCCATTAAAGGCCCTGTCTCTTTAAGGGCAGCTTTCACTGAAGTTGGCCTACCCTGAACCAAGTGGCAGAGGAAGCTGTATCAGGGTCTTTTCTCTGAAAATGAAAAGACATTAAGGGCTGTGTTAACGTAAATCCTTTCAGAACATGAAAATGGTGTTCTTCGAGTCATTCTCAGCCACGATGGTGTTTTGCAAAGCATTCTTCAAACCATTGTGAACTTTTCCACTTTCTATTTGGCAGGATTTCTTCCTCCTCCATGCTCTTCTTCATATCTCTGCAAGTAAGATGACAAACTTGCAATATAGACACCAATAGCAAATTTTGAAGCATTGTTGGTTGGAATGGAGGGTTGGGAAGAATATATTTAGGCACAGAAATATTCATTTGGAGACAAGAAGACTGAAATGCTCATTTAGAGTAATATTTCCCAGTGCACCCTTACCTTCCTGGGCCAGGCTCTCTACTCTGCACAGAACTCTTCCCAAACTTTATCTGACCTGAACCCTCTTTGGATCAGTCCAAGAAGCCCAATCAACAGCTTATCTAATAAAAGGGAAAACTCCCAAGGTGAAATCCTAGTCTCATTGATGCCATGGACATCAAAGGGCCAGAATTTCACCATTAGTCTTGTTGAAGGGCCCAGTTGTTTTCTACACCCAAATGTCTCTGCATCTAACTCACAGTTATACTTCACAGAGTGGTGCCTCTGGTCTGCAGAATGAAAACCACAATTGACAGCTGCTCCTAATACTCTTGTTTTAATGTGCCTTATGAACAAGACAGATAATTTAACATTGTTTTAAACATGCTTATGTCATCTCTCTATATACAAACACCAGTACCAAAAATATGGCCTGATTTTTTTCCCATGGCCCTACACTATCAAATACACTCACTGCTCCTTGTAGACAAGTCTCATCTCTCTTTACTGGACTGCATCCTTGCCAAGGGGTCACATTCCTTGGCATACATGTTTCTTTCCCCACCAGAAAAAATTACAAGTTAAGTCCTGGGCACTTGCAAAAAAAGCTCCCATTTCACCAATGGGAGTAATGAGCATAAATTCCTTGCACTGAGACGGCAATATACTCTACAATTTGGTTTTGTTCCTAATTCTGCAGATTAAATCACTAGAGGGAATAGGCTTACAATTTAGTTAGTCTGGTTTTTAATCTAGCAGTGAATGCTAAGGGATCTGCCAGTTCACCAGCTGTTCCTAGTGCTGTGAAAATACCAGGGCTTAAGTAAGCAGCATTTTAACATGACAAATAAGTATCAGCTAATTCATTTATTTGACACTTTATTCATCCCATATGTTAAAACAAAATAGGAGATGTACATATGAAATAGCATTTATACATTAAATTACATTATGTTGTATTATATACAACCATCAAACTTCTCAATTTGTACCACTGCAATCAATGGGAGTTTTACTGTTGACTGCAATGAGAGCAGCGTCGGGAATGTTAAAGCATGAGACTAGGGAATATGTATAGCACCAAAGAAATATAAATCATCAATGAAGCAAGGAAAGAGAGGGGAAGGAAAAGTTGTTTATGCCAAGTGACATAAACCCTTGAAGAGTTTCAAAAATTACAGACACGCAGCATTGCCTCTCAAAAATAATAAAAAAAAATAAATAAATAAAAATCCCCATCACCCCTGAACTGTATGTATAGCATTGGTGTATCTTTTCCTACACCAAGCAGACTGTGGGACGCTAACGTTTAAAACATGGAGGAAGGGGGGATGTTTCTCAAAATGAGAAATGCAAGAGCGCTCTGCAGAACAGGAAATTCCAAAACATTTGGCAAGGCTGCTCTATGTTTCTTTGATTCTTCTATTCCATAATGCTGAGACTAATTCATTACTGCACTCAGAGCAGGACAATACCAGTTACTGTATGCACAGGACTAGAGAAAAATGAGGCTATGAATATAGCAGTGTCTGCTAAAATGAGAAGTCTGATGATTGAACAGAGGTTATTCTGTGAATCTGAACCACTGCAAGGCATGCATCTTCCTCCATCAACTATACCTGGACCTCCTCTTAGTGATTGGGTCTGCCATGCTTCACCCTTATCTCCTTTAAATCCATCTTTAAACATTATTTACAAAGGAAGGGAATCATGTTCTTTTTTGCTTCCTTGTAATATATAAGGAAAGCTGGAAGGTTAAAGTTAAAGAAAATGTTTTTATTTTCTGCTGGTTTTAACATTAGAAGTTCAGATCTTCTCTACTTCATTTCTCCAGTTGTACATCTGAAGAAATGAAGATATCATGGGAGTGGGCACAGTATAAATTGATCTTTACTGAGACCTTGTCTACACATAAAAGTTGTACCTCTTTAACTATACTGGTACAGTTAAAGCAGTACAACACCACTAGTATGGTTGCAGTTACACAGACGTAGAAGTGCTTATACTGATTTTGCTTATTCAGGTACGGGACGGAGAATAAGCTATACTGGTGTAAAGCACTTTTATACTAGAATAATTGCATCCCCAGTAGGGATTGTACCAGTATAACTGTTCCAGTAAAAAAAACCCTAACTAAAAGAGTTATACAGGTACAAAACTGTGTGTAGGACAGGCCTTAGCCTACATCAACTCTTTGGGTTTTGTTTTTATTAACACCTTTTTTGCTCAAACCTTTAAATAAACCATTGGAAGAAAAGCTGTTTAGGCCTATGTCCTCTAAATTAAGTGCTGAGAGAACTCCCTTTTAGCAATACTGCTAAGGAAAACCTCCAGACAAAGAGGTGCGGATAAGGAGAACATTTTAGATGACATAGTTTTAAGAGTATGCAAATTAACGTGTATCCCTATTCATACCAAGATGTTAGTTGCTTTTGTCTACTGGTGTACAAAGAGCTATAAAGCATCTGCAGCTACTGTATCACTCTGAGAAATTGTCTGTTTCACATAGTGTTTTACAGAACTACATTAGTTTTCCGTATTGTATGGGGCCCTTGGTCTCGTTAACTTGCCATATTGTACAGTAAAAATGGACTATTCCACTTATCTTTCTGCAAGTCTAATCTATACAGATAATATTGAATTTGTTTGCTCTATTCCTCTATATTTACTTTCTCTCTAATGCCATGCTGGTAGCAAATTTAGCAATTGTGGGAACTGTGCCTTGCTCACGGTTATTTAAGTAAATATGCCTAGTCCTAGGAGCTTACAGCTCCCAACTCACTACCTCTCCACGCTATTTGCTTATAATGAACAGAGACTTTCATGTTCCTACACGATGTAGAGGGCTCTGGTTTAATAATTTATGTTTTGACTATAAATCAGTCTGTCCAGTGCATTTAAAATGGATCCCCAGTATCCACACAAGCTATGTCACCTGTCACCACTATGGACTCCAGCTGGTAGGGGCAGAAGCAGCCAAAGCAGAGACTGCTGTACCGGGGCAAGGTGGGAAAAGTGGGGCCCAGCCAGGGCCATCCCTCTGCCCAGCAGCCCTGGGACTCTGAGCTGTGCAGGACAGAGACAGACATACAGACTCTCTCTGCACTAGGACCCATGCAGTGGCTCCCCTCTCCACAATCCTGTGGGCTCAAGAAAGGAGCCAACCAGAGACACCACCTGGTAGGACCAGAAGCAGCCAAAGCTGGAACCTCTGGATCTTTGGTTCTCTCGCTTTCTCTGCCTTTTGCTGATTGGCTGTTTGCTCCAACCCTACTTCTCCCCCGACTCAGTCTCTTCACCTCAGCTTCACTCCATACCTATCCTCCTCCCATCTCCAACACTCCTTCTCTTCCCTTTCAGCTGATCACCTCCTGATTAAACCCTCAACTCCCCCACCCCATTTAAAAAAAAAACCATGGAACAACCATGAAGTTTGCCACTATTACATAGTTCATAGTTCTGACTGTTTGCTCTACCCCCTTCTCTCACCCTGTGTCTGTCTGGTCTATTTAGACATTGTTTCCTTGTACTCCCACATCTGTATCCATCTTTTTTCTCTTGTCTTAGACTTAGATTGTAAATTGTTTGCCTTTTTGTTCTGTGTTTGCACCATGCCTAGCAAAATGGGGTCCTGGTGTTGGATCATATTAAAGAAGTTCTGTATTAAAATCACAAATGAGTTTGATTCCCCAGAGTTTAAATTCCAGGGTATTACTAATTAAGAGGTCTCTTGGTTTTTGGTACTGTTTCTCTCCCTCTATGTGTGAAACTTGCAAGCTGCTAATTGTGTTAGTACATTCTAAGACAGAGTCTATTCTCAAAGCAATTCACACAGAGAGAGACTCAAAGCAATACTCTGTAACAACAGAAACAGCACCCAGAGACTCCCCACCCTTTTGTTGTATTAACAATTGTGATTAAAATAGAGATAGAGGATGTATGTGGATGGATGCTTGGTGTGGATAATAACTGAATGATCAGGGAGGTGCCAGCCTAAGAATCCAGTGTCCATCGGCTGAAGAAGGCGTCAAGTGGAAATAACCAGACGACCCCCCCCCCGGAGGGCAGACTGGAATCCATCCAACAGCCTCAAGGATGGGAGAACCAAAGAACAAGATAACATCTTGGAGCCGTCAGGAATGTGCTATCTGCTGATTGATTCAGCAACAGCATGATGAAGCAATTCCCATAGACTGGCATAGGAAGAAATTCCTATAAAAATAGACTCTAAAAAGTGAGAACTTTGGGGTCTGATTCTGCAAACCAACTTCCAGGAGCATCAGATGAGCATCTGACAAGGCCCTGCTCCCTCCTCATGTCCAGGCCACCTGGCCAGTGGCTTGGCATGAGCAACTCTAAGGCTGGTAACTATGATAACAACCTTGCAGAACCTGTGTGTGTGTATGTTTGTATGAATGAATGTGTGAATAAATATGAGATTGAATGGAATGTTATAACTATAACTAACTGCTTACTATGATTCTTTCTGTATTCACAATAAATGTGGTATTTTGCCTTTTTCCCTTTAATAAGATCCTGCTGGTTTTTATTTTATTGGTACAACACTGGTCCATGACTAAGGCTTCTAGGCACTACTGTAATGCAAATAATACTAATGACAATTAATAGACTATGTAGTATGATGAGTGGAACTGGAGAAATAGGGCCAAGTTAAGTTAAGTTAAGCTGGGCCAAGCTGCTAGTACGTAAGTTGTACAGACAGCATGTAATACTGTCACTCAGCCTAATTCAAGGTTTTTCCTGCAGCTCTGCCTTCCTGCTGCATCGTTTATTCAGTATTGATAACTGAACGTTCAAAGCATCATGAATCAGGCCTCAGAAAATTATGACAAATTTGATAAATGTGTGGTTCATTTTATTTGTCTTCAGGTTTCAGAGCTTCCAGAGGGCACTCAGGTCACACTTCCAAGTGTCCTTCCATAACCATGAAGGCTAGAAACTTAGTCTTTTTAAAAATGAAAACTGAGATTCTCATATAATCCTTTACGTCTGTGTTGTTGCTCGTGGGGCAGCACCTTCAGAGCTGGGCGCCCAGCCAACACCTGCTGCTCTCCGGCCACCCAGCTCTGAAGGCAGCGCCAGTGCAGAAGTAAGAGTGGCAATATCGTGACCCCCTAAAATAATCTTGCAACCCCCCTGCAAATCCCTTTTGGGTCAGGACCCCCAATTTGAGAAAAACTGGTCTCCCCTGTGAAATCTGCATAGTATAGGGTAAAAGTACACAAAAGACCAGTTTTCACAGGGGGAGACTGGATTTCACGGTCTGTGACACGTTTTTCATGGCCGTGAATTTGGTAGGACCCTAGACATGATGAAACATGGGGCAGGTAGAGATTTTGGTGAAGGAATGAGCATGGGGGAAATCTGGAGAGGAAATTGGAAATGAAATTGACAAGGGCTGGGATGGAGAAAAGAAGTCACAATTCTTTCCCCTGTTATTTAATAGTTGCAAATGGATTGAGAGAAAAATACACAGAAGGGAAGGAAAAGAGAGGAGAAATTGAAAGAGGATATTCACTTTTTAAAATATATATTGTGACACAGCTCTGTCCTTGCCACCATGGGTCCGAGCGTTTCCTGGCGGATTTTGCTAGCCTCAGAGGCTCACTGTGACCCTGCACGTAACCCTTCTCTCTCTCTAGAGACAAGGGTCACAGTCTACTGAGCCATTTTCGTCATAAGCCAGCGAGGGAGGTGAGGAGAAGTTATCCTTCCTTGCACAGTCTCTGTTGTCTCCCAGTCTCAGTGATTAATCAGGGGGCAAAGGTGGCGGGGAGCCCAGGCCCACCCTCTACTCCAGGCTGCAGCCCAGGAACCCTAATAGTATCAGCTATGGTAGCTGATCTTTTAGAAACATGACATGTACAATTCCCTGGGCTACTTCCCCCACAGCATCCCTCACTTCCTCAAGCTACACTTCACCCTTACCTCAGGGCCTCCTTCCTTGTGCCTGATATAGTGTGTACTACTCAGCCTCTCCAACAGCACAACTTCCTCCCACAGCTCCTGCCTAACTGGGAGGCTTTTAACTAGTTTCAGCCAGCCCCTGATTGGCTTCAGGTGTCCCAATCAACCTAGCCTTCTCCCTGCCTTCTGGAAAGTTCTTAATTGTCCCCAGGTGTCTTAATTGACCTGGAGCAGCTGTCATTTCACTTATCCTGGTACCAGGGATTTGTTTAGCCTGGAACTAATATATCTATCTCCCACTACTTTTCTATAGCCATCTGGCCTTGCCCCATCACAATATATATATACTGAAAGAAGACAACATACTGTACAACAGGGCAGTGGTACTTGGCTTGGAATTTCCTTGCTTTTGTAGAGATGTATTAATTTTATCTTGAAAAGTAGGGGTAGCAGAGAGAGAATGGTATAGTCAGTGGCTAACTGTAGTGCATGGACTTTCATTAATCTTGTCTCTCTGCTATATGGATACCAGATTGTCCTGTTGACTCATGTCTTTCAAGAATTGTCATTTAAATTAAACCCACTTATAAAAGAACAAAATGCAATGTAAGAATCAGTTCTCCCTACATGTCTGATAATTGCAACTATTATAAGAATTACTTTTAAAGAAACATGCTCATTCAATTATATTTATTGTAATATCTTATGTACCTTTCACTGGTAAAACATAATGGCTTCTTATTCCTGTATTGTGAATTCACAATAAGCAGATTTTACAAATATTTAGTGCATTAGTGTCAAATTCTACCCCCAGGTGCCATTATTCCATTAGATTTGTATTAATATATCTCCAGACAGAATTTGGCCCTAACCTTTCAGTTTGCACTATGGTACAATTTACTGAGCCAATTGTAATCTAGCCAACCTCAACTGTTGCATAGCTTGCCAACATAGGTGAATGACATTATATACACAGAAAATTCAATAATTAAGCAATTCTTTGCTTGGATACATTGTTTATTTAAGACATGAACAAATATTGGAATTTTGGCCAATGGATTACCATGCCAGCTGTGAGAATAGAATGTCCACTGTAATTCTGCAGGCTTCATATGCTCCAGTAAGTGCTGAAATTAGCTGAAAACAGCAGTCGTTTAAACAACCTTTCTGAGCTGTTGGAAATAGACTCAAAATATCTGTGCATAGCTTTTGGAGGGAAATGATGGTCAATTTCTTACTGAAGCCCTGAAAGATTTTAAATTCCATTCATACATAATTTTTCATGATACAATTATCTACTTTAATATTACATTAGTGCTGTGAAGATTCTCCCTGTCATGCTCTTGTCATTTCAATCTAACAAAATTAATAATGAAAAAACTGTTCCTTGTTGTATGGAACTTTTCATATTTTTTTTTTCTTTTTTTGGTCTCTGCATGTTAAGGAAAAATAATTCACCATCCCTTATATGGTGGGATCACTTCAATTTTCTTCCTCTAGGGAAAACATCTAACCTTGGTTGTCAATCTCCATTCCGTCCTTATCTGTCATGCCATGTATCCTATGTTCAGCTGTATCGCTTACTTACATTTTGCTCACTGACTGCCACAAATTGCTCAAAATTATTGCATCTGAAATACACATATTGCAAAACACTTTACATATAGTACTAGAGTCTGATCCCATTGCAGTCAATGAGAATGATGGGTATGAAAGGAATAAAGGTTTCAGATCCTTTAGACAAATCACAATTATAGTTACATTTTCATTATGGTACTAGAAGAGAAATTACATGCCCTACTCCATGACTGGAGACTGTGTTCCAAAATAAAGTACTGCACTGAAAAGGTCTCTTTTTGTTAATAAAACTTACTTTGAAAATTGATGTTAATTTTTAGAGCAGCTGTATATACTACTAAGTTAATAATTTTAAGTCTTTCATTTCTCTCTTAAACTATTTGGATAATTATTCACCTAGGCAGCCATGTCAGTTTCAAGTTCCATTTCCCAACTAGATTGGACTTTTTTATTTGTATTTGCATTAAGCCATACATCAATTTTTAGCGCGTGTAAGAAAATTAATGTTATTTCTCTAATTATGATTAGTTATTTGTATTACAGTAGTGGCTACACCTCAGCCACATTGAGGGCTTCATTATGCTAGGTGCTGTACAAGCATAGTGGGAGATGGTCCTGGTTCCTTCCCCAAAGAGCTTACAATCTACATAGACAGAAGCACAAAGAGATGAGTTGGTTTCTGAAAGTCAGGCAGGTCAGCAACAGAGTCAGAAATAGATCTGAGCTCTTCTGACTTCTAGGCCACTTTCCTAGCCACTAGACAACACTCTTTCTCCAACAGGGACTCCACTATGAAGAGAGACCCTGGCCTTTTAACATCATTGACATCTTTCAGTAGTTAACAAATACAATATTTTGGTAGGTAAAAGATTGAGAAACAATAATTTTTGCTTTTCAGGCAATCAGGTATGGAATTCTAGTTCATTAAGGAAAAGTGCCAAAGAGCTACAGCGATAAAAGTAATTGGACATTCTGTTTCACATTATTTTTGTGAAATAGAGCACAGCGTATATTTCTTTTTGAAACCTTCACTAAAATGAGGTTAAAAGGTTGATTTAAACATAAGAAATGAGGAAAATCAGATTTTAGACTTGTAAAGCAAGGACTTGGGTCAAAAAGCAATCTCTAACTCTAATTAATAAAGTATTCTTATGCTAAATAGTTTAAACAAGATCATGAAGACATCCATAAAGTTTTGTCTTATAGAAACGACAATGGTGAGAAAGTATTTGTAACAAAGAGGGTCATGAGGGATAGCTTAAAAGTGTAATTGGCTAACAGAGAATCGTGTTGCTGTCTGTGCAATGATGCCCGTGGAAAGAACCCCATTGATTCCAATGGCAGTTAGATCAGGCCCTAAATGAGTTGACTGAACTAATCTTTCCATCATTTTAGAACAGAAATGAAAAGAGAATTTGCCTTAAGTCCTATCTCTGTCCTGGGCATATTGTGGAGATGGCGCAAGTCTCACTGGCTGACAACATATCAACATATAAAGATGATTCATCAGTATGTTGATGGCATACAACTATATCTCCCTTTTTCATTAGAGCCCAACACTGGCGGTTTGAATTGGAACTACCAGAGACATCCAACTGTCACCCCACACCCTGCACTGCAGCTGAGGTCTATTGCTGCTCTTCGTGACAGCTTCTATGTTCTCTGGGCCTGGGCCAGGACATTTTCAGAGGAATGTCAGCAGTCCTCAATCTGGACCTCTGCCTAGAAGATGTTGTGCCTGATCCAACACTCATTAAAATAATGGAAAGTCTTTTCACAGCAGTGGGCATCAGACCCTTGGTAAGAAAAGGTGTTATACCTTTAAGGGTGGCTCTGGTTATTTGTTCAGTTGTTTCTCTGTATTTAGTTGTAAATTTCAGTGCCCTCTCTAGAGCCATTTGTTG
Organism: Lepidochelys olivacea; assembly: GCF_965140295.1. Taxonomy (NCBI): domain Eukaryota; kingdom Metazoa; phylum Chordata; order Testudines; family Cheloniidae; genus Lepidochelys; species Lepidochelys olivacea. The sequence continues at coordinate 30,124,898 of NC_140415.1, forward strand.
ACACTATAATATTTTTAAAATTATTATTTGCATTCAATTGTTGCATATACTCTCAGAAGCTTAGTAATGAGGACATGTCCTTTATACATATAAATAAATACCAAAGCTTAGATCCCAAAAGCTCAACTATAAATCGCATTACAGTACAATTTTTCATTATAATAGCACTTAACACTGTGGTGTCCAAGGACTATACCAATTTCCGAAAATATCTCAAGCCCTTTTGAACTGCACATGTTTTGATGATGAGTAGGTATGAAGATTATGGGCTAGATTTTCAGAAACTCACTAGGAAATTGCTTGGGTAAGCAATACAGTTTGTGCATTATGCATATCAGAACAATTTGCTTTATTTTCAAGAGTAATCACCATGAGCAGAAGTTCTGAAGATCCTGAGACCCGATCCTGCTGATTCAACGTTCAACAGGACTACACCTACTAGGAAGTACTACTAATTTGGATGCTTATATTTGCCTACAAGAGCAATGCCATGTATGCCATATTTCTTCTGATTTTTTAGTATTAGCATGGTACATTTAATGCAAAAGATTATTATTTCTATTATGGTAGCACCTAAAATGAGCTAAAGCACTGTGCAGATGTATAGGAAGATTCAGTCCCTACCCCAGAGCTTACAGTTTAAGAGAATTGGTGAAATCCTGCCCCAGTGCAGCCAATGGGACCCAATGAGCTTAACTAACAAGACAACTCCAATGGCAGTTAATTAAATCTGTGGGTACTCAACACTTTTGAAAAATCAAGACATTAGTGTAAGTGTCTAGCTTCAGGCTCCCAAATTTGAAAATGTTACTGAAGTGTATAACAACAGAATATGAATAGCTGGCTTTCAAAATAATAGGAACACAGTCGGAATTTGAAATGACCAGTCTTTCTACACTTCTTTTCCATTACTTACAATGTGTGCCCTGAATACTTTGACTTTGTGCTTTCACCATTGCATTGTGGATAGTTAATGTGCTTTTATGTGTCACTGTCACATTTCACTTGCTTAACCTGCTTTAAAATGCCCAGAATTTCATCTTAACATGAGATATTTTGCCAAATGCCCCCAAAGCTCTAAGACCATGATCTAAGTGGCTTTTAGCCACAGTAATACGCAATTACCGTATATGTGTGCAATGGGTGATTGCTCAGTTTTTAAGTCTGTGACTAGGATGCATAATGCATTGTGGTTAATACATACAGGTTGCACTAATTGGAGTACAAGATGCTGCTTTTGACTGTGAAGCCTAAAGGCTGGAATTTTCATAATGTCTCATCATCCACAATTGGGATCAGAGTATCACACAAATCCAGCATGGTATACAGGGTGCTGAGCTCCAGACCTGAGATGCTGCCTGTGATGGAGTGTACAAACCCTCTCCCTGACTGGAAAGGGTTAATCACTAACCTGAGGCTTAATAAGCCATGTCCAGCTACACCTGGTTGGCTGTTAAACTTGTGATGGGAGTTTAAATTGGGAAGCCCAGCAGCTGGAAGTGGTGAGGAGCCTGGTTTAGGATAGAAAGTGAAGTGGGGTGGGGTGGGTCCTGGGGTGGGGAAAGAGAAACCCATGAATGGGGGTGGGCATGGGGATAGTTTAGTGCTGCTGGGGCTTGCCTGTAAGGAAGGAGGCTAACAGCTGAGTCTGGCTGGCTGAAGAAGTGGTTGATTTGTTATTTTCTGTTGGATTTTAAATTAAGAACTGAGAACCTGGAAGGGATGGGACTTTGAACAGAGGCTTGGCTTTAGGGCTAAGTCACTGTGGTGGCCAGAGAAGATACTGGGGTTACTGCAATACCATTTCTGGCCATGAGGGATGTGCTGGAGGGGCACCTCTGTCACAAAGCCACAGTTGCTTAGCAGAGGATCTTAAGAGCAGGAGGAGCTCCCTCTGTGTAAAAGAGAACAAGCTACTGGCAATGGATTCTCTGTGGCTCTGGAATTTGCTCCCCTTTTGAGACAAGCCTGTGCCAATATTTTAACCTTTGTGGCTCAGTTTATGGGGGCTGTTGGGGAAGGGGTTGCCTGAGGAGCAATATTCAGGAAGTGTGGGCCACTTTTCCCTCTATCCTGGTCTTTGTAGGGGAAGTGAAAGAACCTATCACTGCTGTATCTGAGTATGTAACCAGTAGTGCATTAAGTGACATGAGGGGGATAATAGAATGTGCAATATAGTGCTTTGTTTTGGTAGGGTTTTGTGACTTCATTTTAAGTGTATACATACCAATGTGTACACATTAGAGAAGACAGACTGAATAAGTGTGCCTTGCATCTAGAATGGGAGGTGGTGAAGTCTGTGGTCCTCCTTTAGTCCGATAAGAGTTCATTTCATAATTTCAGACCAGCCCCACTGAAAACTCTCTCTCCTGCATGGATGAGCTCTGCTCCTATGGTAAAAAGTTTCATTATGCCAGGGGAGTGCAGTTGTCCATTACAGTCCTCATCTTGGAGCCAAAGGGAAATTTTTTAGATCCCCATTTCATCTTTGCTCTAAAGCTTATTCACCTCCATGGAGGTTGCTGCTGGCTTTTGTCTTTGTTTCATTGTATTTTAAAACAAATGTCAAGGGAGCTTAGAATGTCAGAGACACCTTTTGTCTGTTCTCAGAAATCTAAGTAAAACAGAATCTAACTTAAAATAATTATTAAGAGTACCAAAAACTAATGGCTTATGTGTAATAAGTGCTATATCATATGTTCCCACCTACTATTAAATGAAAGCAAAGCCTGTTATTAACATTAATGTGTAGCTTAACAGGATTTGTATTTTGTACCATGAATTAACCAGTTTTACAAGGATTTATTTCAGTATTTTGAGGAAATAATCATTTGTACTTAATTTAATATATTCTTTATACAGAAGCCAAAGGATGTTATGATTTCTACAGGACAAATGAGGTACAAAGCCTGCCCTGAAGAGCTTCCAATTTAATTAATGTGATGCACTGACTAAGTGCACAAATGCTGTAATGGAGGGAGAAAACATAGAAAAATAGAGAATACGTTTTACAATAAGATATGGTTATCTAGATCTGTTATAGTATGAACACTGGCAGATGCTGTTAAGTTCAGGGGTTTTTAAGTGTATATTCTACCTCCTCCGATAATACCTACGTTTGAGGTGAGGGGTAAAGTTTGCACCTTGCAGTGTTGGTGCTGTTATTCCTTTCCGTTTGGTTGAAAGCACTTCGACTCTGGCGATGCAACACTTTTGTGCACATGCTTAACTTCATACATGCTGGTAAAAAGGTGGCAACGAACGGTGTTGGGGTTATTTACTGAAGGTAATGAGACTACTCATGTATAAATGTTTCCATGAGAAGGGCCAAAGATTTTAAGGCACCTAAAGAGTGCCTGGTGGTATTTTCAAAGTGCCTGAATAGGTTGGATGTGTAACTCCCATTGAAAGTCGCTGAAGCTCACTAAGTCACTGGGAGTTTAGAGCCCAGCCTGCTCAGACACCTAGCTGCATATTTAGGCCCCTAAATATGTCTGTAAATGTAGCCCATAAGGGCTAAAATTCACCTCTGAGCTCAAAGGCAGCACAAGGCCCATGCAGGAGTACAGGGTTTGAGTGGCACAGGAACAATGGGCAGGCCTGTGCTGGCACAGAGTGAAAATAGATTGGCTTTGTTCTTCTAAAAGAATTTAAAAATAATTTTTCATACATGCAGCTTTTTGATTACCCCAAGAGTTACTAAAGTATCTTCTTTCTCTGTTTTTCTTTGCATGCTGAGATCAGTAATCTCATGCCCGAAGGGAGATGACTAATTCTGTCAGGAAAATAACCCTCTGCTTAAAGTCCATTTTGACTTCCTTATTTATTTTTCTCGCAAGAATTCCTAGTGGAAACAATATACTTCTTATTTTGATGCAAATATAAATCTTAAGAAATGTTTCTCTTTTCTCCATAATCATCCTTTTGATTGTTGTTGTTTTTTTATGGTACGATAAGAGTACCTAGACCATCACAGATCAACAAATGCTATTACTACTCTTTGTTTTGTTTGTTTTTAAGAAGCTGGTTTGGGGACACTTTAATTAGCCCTTATCACAGACTGCTAAAGGAAAAGGGCTTACAGGTCCCAAATACAGCTGAGCCTGTCAGGTTAGTGTGGTTGGTAAACAGGGCGGGGTGGGCTGCAATGCAGAGACCCAGTCTAAGACTGATAGAACCATGTGCTTCCACCCAGAGGAAGATAACAAAACCTGTCCCCAACAGGTTCCTTGAGAAGGAATAAAGAGGCTTTAAAGTACAGCTGTCCCTGAAACCATTACTTGTTATAAGTGGGAAGACAAGGGCCTTGAGTACTGGAGAGCACTTTACTTTTGCAACTGAACTGTTGTCTTTTCTGAAACCTTTAAGACGACTTTGAATCAGAGAAGTGAACAGGAAGGGAATAACAAATGGAACTTGCAGAAGATCAAAACCATGTTTGATGCAAATGAATGATTGCAGGGGTGGAAACTCATTTCTCTATGTATGGTACTGAATTATAAACTTCAGACAACTGATACATATTATTTCACCCCAGGAAGAGAATGAAACTCATGGAATGAAAATTCCACAGAAATTTGCAAAAAATTCCACAGATTTCTAGTGACCCTAAATAAGCTGCAGAATCTACTGAACCATCTCAACAGGTCTGGTAGTTGCTATGCTGGGTGCAATTTTCATCTTCAAATATTATGTGATCTAGGGACTCCAAACAAATTGTGTGTGTGTGTGTGATTCTGGTGGAGTCGTCCTGATATAGATAAGCTTTGGAGCATGGAAGACTTCCTCTTGAAAGAAATGACAATTTAACAAAAAACAACAATTATATTGTAAGCCCTTGAGGGAGGTTTGTTTTATGTATTTGTGCAGCCTAGCCCAGCCCACCCCTGGTCTACGAGTGGGTCCTCTACATGCCACCACACTATTAATAATAAATAGTAATAAAATAGGTAGTTGGTTTTCTTTGATCTTCTTATCCGAACTCCTTGAGGTACAATATTCCCCTGAGGGTCTTGTCCTTCCATCCCCAATAACTTAGTGTCTTATATAATCTTGGAGACCTTTTCATTACCTTAAAGAATGATGATTTTCCCCCTGCCACCAAGACCCCAACAGTGAAAGTCAAAAATAAGTGTGTAGTCCATTCAAGTATCTTTGTCCTTTAAAAATTATGCCTGGCCTTTCAAATGAATACAACTGGATCAATTACATTCACAAAATGTATCTGCCATACCATCAGCAGTGAAATAGGTCATGTTGACATTTGAAGAGTCAACCCTAGAAAGCAGAATTAAGTGCAATGAATTTGTGATGGGGATGTGCCCCAAGCTCACACAAAAGGGGTTAATAGAAAGTCTGAGGGGTGGGGACCCAATTAGCCCTAGAGAGGAGACAATTAATTGAGGCTTAGAGCCAACTGGGGTGATTCCGACTGGGCAGTTCTTATGAAAAAAGCAGTCTAGGGGCTGCTATTCTCTAGCAAAGGAACTATGGATAAGTTGCAGGAGTAGAGTAACCCCTGGCAAATATGAAAAACCCATGGAGACAGTTCTGTAGAACGGTGTCTCAAAAGAGGGACAAGGAATTGAGAAGGGAGTCTCTGGAAAGTAACTGCCAGAAGCCCAGAGCAGGGGCTTGTATTAACTACAGGCTAATGGGAAACACTACAGGGGGATTAGAGGTAAGAAGTGGCCTGGGAAATAGCAGTATGACTAAAAGAATAAATATATTTCTTAATACAGGATGCCTAGCATATAACCCAGAGCAGAAGGTAGGAATGGCTTCCCCTACCAGCCCCAAGGAAGGGTATGAAAGCCTGACACAAGGACTATTGAACTCAGGGTTTGGCTGTGGAGGAGGCCAAGAAGGGCAGAAGGAGTATGTATGAGAACCTTTGGCTTTTGTATCCCCAGAAGGGGCTTACACTTAAGTGTGAGCTGGCCAGAGGGCTGAGTCCTCTAGAAGGCACTTGCCACAGGATGAGAGGTGGCACTAGCAGGAAAGAACTCCTGCAACTCCCTGGACTGATGCCAGGAGGCACTAAAATGGTGAGTGAATATGTGTAGAGATGAATGGGGCAGATCCTGCCTCTCTTAGCTGTTGTTTCACTCTGCATGCAAGCAGTTTAAGATGGCATTAAATACAGACTCTATGAGATAGCACTGAACCAGGTCCTATTTAGAGGGTTGTTTTCATGACTAACAGGGCTGTAATAGAAAACTTTATAAATCAAACTTTAAAGTCTGCAGAAACAAGGAAATTGGTGGGAACTCCTCAAATCCACAGTATAGGATTTGCACAGCATGGATTTCCAGCAGCTGTTACTTTCAGTGAGGATAGGGAAATTGCTAAGGGTGGGGGAATAAGGGAAGTGGGGTATTATCTGAACATCCTTAAACCTGTATCCTTTTGTAGCTCCATTAGCCTCTCAGCTTGTGACAATTGCCTTCTAGATGACTCAGCTCTCTGGCTAGCTGACACTTAAGTGCAAGCCTCAGGGATTTATATTTCTAGCATTAATCATCTACACACTTCCTTTTGACTAGACTCTTAAACTCAGTACTTCTGAAAACAAAACTATGTATAATCTATGACACTTTTATTCATCTCTTATAATACAGGCTGCTCTAGGGGGCTAATCTAATATCCTTTCAGTAAAATTTACAATGGTCTCAGGATCTATGCTCCATTCTGTTTTGGTAGCTGGTATCAAATATCTTGAAGATGTCCTGCCACCCTCCCAGCCCCACATTATTGCTTTGACTTTAACTCCTACAAAACTTTTGTTTAATTTACTTCCAACAGATTTTCTGTTCTCTTCCAGTAGCTTTCCTGATAGGTTGAAAAATACTTAATGTTGAATGCCAGAGATTCTTCACACTTGATCAGAACAGATGCTGCCTCTTGTCTATTTTCTAATCTTTAATTCTCTGTGTAGGTGGCAAAAATCTGCTTTCTGGAGACTTGATTTAAGCTGCAAGGAGTCCCTTCCCTTCAAGAAACTCTGCAACCTGTACCAAACAACATTGGTTGAATGTGCTACTATTAACCAGTTAATTTAGTGTATTCAGTTTAGGTTGGGTGTTTTGTTTTAGTTGCTCAGTAATCTGCTTTGCTCTGTTTGCTATCCCTTATAATCACTTACAATTTATCTTTTGTAGTTAAACTTGTTTCTTGTTTGTTCTATTACCATTTTGTGTAATTCATAATGGGGGGTGGGGAGCAAAAAGCTGTGTATATCTTCCTCCACACTAAGGGAGAGGGCGAATTTCATGAGCTTACGCTATATAGATCTCTATGCATTACAGACAATGTAATTTTGGGTTTATACTCCAGAGGGCATGTGCACTTGAGTGCTGGGCAATCCCCGAGGTGAGTCTTCCCACACAGAGCTGATTGCAGATTCTGTGTGATTCTACACCAGGGTGTGTCCCTACCTATGTGTGTGCTAGAGAAGACTTGAGGGCCGGGCACAGCAGGACAGGGTGAGGGAGCCCAGAATGATGGAGTGGGTGGGTTCAATGGGACCCCAGTACATCAGGTGGCACCCCGGACAAGGGGTCCAACCCGTCACAATCACAAGTTAGTTTGCTGACACTAGAGCTCAGAGCTTTGCTGGTTAGGTGGGTTGGGAGTAGGAATCTTTCCATCCTGACTGTGGTGTTTCTGTAGAGATGATTTTTTTTAAATGCTACTCTAGTCCAATGGCCCTATCTAGCTCAGATAGGTAGGATACTATAGCCTCCCACCTCTGCATGTTCTCCCATGCACCCCTCCAGTCCAGCTTCTCCTCAGCCCACAGTAGAACTCCCCTACTTCTGCAACCACAGAGAAGGAAGCTAGATTTGCTTCTATGAGTGAATGCTGTATCCCAATGAGAATTTACATCCAAAGGCACACAAGGCTTTTAAGAGCCACTGCAAGTACATCATTAACAAGTAAGATATAAAAACATTTTTGGAGGTATCTGAACTTTAACTCACTTTGACATCTCTGCTGTGTAGAAACATCTTCAGTATAGACTATATAGGCAAATGGAAACAGTGCAAGATATTGAGGTGATGATTTAATAAATATTACATTACAAATAGGAGGAAGGATGGTATTGTGGCTAAGGGATTAGACTGGGATTGATGGGAACTGGATTCAATTATGGGCTGCTATAAGGTTTGTGACCTTGGGCATTTAATCTCTATCTGTTCCTCAAGTCTCAATCTGTGTAGTGCAGACGCTTGTCTCCTTCACCAACAGATTGGACCAATATTTGGGGGAGATGGTTTGGAGATGTCCAGGTAATCTCCACGCCAGATTTTAGCATTGAGAGGGAAGAAAACAAAGTAAGAAAGGATACAGCCTTGGATAGGAGAATGGACATAAGGAGGAAGGGCAGTGTGGATACCAGTCTAATAGGTCAGACTGGCTGTAGAATGTCCATGCCTAATTGGGTAAAGAATGTGAGCGAGGCCAAACAGGAAAAATTAAGATGTTTGTACACGAATGCGGGGAGCCTGGGTAACAAAATGGAGGAACTAGAGCTACTGGTGCAGGAAGTGAAACCAGATATTATAGGGATAACAGAAACATGGTGGAATAGTAGTCATGACTGGAGAACAGCTATTCAAGGGTATGTGCTGTTTAGGAAAGACAGAAATAAAGGTAAAGGTGGTGGAGTAGCATTGTATATCAATGATGAGGTAGAATATAAAGAAATAAGAAGCGATGGAATGGATAAGACAGAGTCCGTCTGGGCAAAAATCACATTGGGGAAGAAAACTACTAGAACCTCCCCAGTGATAGTACTTGGGGTGTGCTATAGACCACCGGGATCTAATTTGGATATGGATAGAGCCCTCTTTACTGTTTTTAATGAAGTAAATACTAATGGAAACTGCGTGATCATGGGAGACTTTAACTTCCCAGATATAGACTGGAGGACAAGTGCTAGTAACAATAATAGGGCTCAGATTTTCCTAGATGTGATAGCTGATGGATTCCTTCACCAAGCAGTTGCTGAACTGACTAGAGGGGATGCCATTTTAGATTTGGGTTTGGTGAGTAGTGAGGACCTCATAGAAGAAATGTTTGTAGGGGATAGTCTTGGATCAAGTGATCATGAGCTAATTCAGTTCAAACTGAACGGAAGGATAAACAAAAATAAATCTGCGATTAGGGTTTTTGATTTCAAAAGGGCTGACTTTCAAAAATTAAGGAAATTAGTTAAGGAAGTGGATTTGACTGAAGAATTTATGGATCTAAAGGCAGAGGAGGCCTGGGATTACTTCAAGTCAAAGCTGCAGAAGCTATCGGAAGCCTGCATCCCAAGAAAGGGGAAAAAATTCATAGGCAGGAGTTGTAGACCAAGCTGGATGAGCAAGCATCTCAGAGAGGTGATTAAGAAAAAGCAGAAAGCATACAGGGAGTGGAAGATGGGAGGGATCAGCAAGGGAAGCTACCTTATTGAGGTCAGAACATGTAGGGATAAAGTGAGAAAGGCTAAAAGTCAAGTAGAGTTGGACCTTGCAAGGGGAATTAAAACCAGTAGTAAAAGGTTCTATAGTCATATAAATAGGAAGAAAACAAAGAAAGAAGAAGTGGGACCGCTAAACACTGAGGATGGAGTGGAGGTTAAGGATAATCTAGGCATGGCCCAATATCTAAACAAATACTTTGCCTCAATCTTTAATAAGGCTAATGAGGATCTTAGGGATAATGGTAGCATGACCAATGGGAATGAGGATATGGAGGTAGATATTACCATATCTGAGGTAGAAGCGAAACTTGAACAGCTTAATGGGACTAAATCGGGGGGCCCAGATGATCTTCATCCAAGAATATTAAAGGAATTGGCACATGAAATTGCAAGCCCATTAGCAAGAATTTTTAATGAATCTGTAAACTCAGGGGTTGTACCGTATGACTGGAGAATTGCTAACATAGTTCCTATTTTTAAGAAAGGAAAAAAAGGTGATCTGGGTAACTACAGACCTGTTAGTTTGACATCTATAGTATGCAAGGTCTTGGAAAAAATTTTGAAGGAGAAAGTAGTTAAGGACATTGAGGTCAATGGTAAATGGGACAAAATACAACAAGGTTTTACAAAAGGTAGATCGTGCCAAACCAACCTGATCTTTCTTTGAAAAAGTAACAGATTTTTTAGACAAAGGAAACATATTGGATCTAATTTACCTAGATTTCAGTAAGGCATTTGATACGGTTCCACACAGGGAATTATTAGCTAAATTGGAAAAGATGGGGATCAATATGAAAATTGAAAGGTGGATAAGGAATTGGTTAAAAGGGAGACTACAGCGGGTCATACTGAAAGGTGAACTGTCAGACTGGAGGGAGGTTACCAGTGGAGTTCCTCAGGGATCAGTTTTGGGACCAATCTAATTTAATCTTTTTATTACTGACCTCAGCACAAAAAGTGGGAGTGTACTAATAAAGTTTGTGGATGACACAAAGCTGGAAGGTATTGCCAATTTAGAGACGGACTGGGATATCATACAGGAGAATCTGGATGACCTTGTAAACTGGAGTAATAGTAACAGAATGAAATTTAATAGTGAGAAGTGTAAGGTGATGCATTTAGAGATTAATAACAAGAATTTTAGTTATAAGCTGGGGACGCATCAATTAGAAGTTATGGAGGAGGAGAAGGACCTTGGAGTATTGGCTGACCACAGGATGACTATGAGCTGCCAATGTGATATGGCCGTGAAAAAAGCTAATGCGGGTCTTGGGGTGCATCAGGCAAGGTATTTCCAGTAGAGATAAGGAGGTGTTAGTACCGTTATACAAGGCACTGGTGAGACCTCATCTGGAATACTGTGTGCAGTTCTGGTCTCCCATGTTTAAGAAGGATGAATTCAAACTAGAACAGGTACAGAGAAGGGCTACTAGGATGATCCGAGGAATGGAAAACCTGTCTTATGAAAGGAGACTCAAGGAGCTTGGCTTGTTTAGTCTAACCAAAAGAAGGTTGAGAGGGGATATGATTGCTCTCTATAAATATATCCGAGGGATAAATACCAGAGAGGGAGAGGAATTATTTAAGCTCAGTACCAATGTGGACACAAGAACAAATGGATATAAACTGGGGCCACCAGGAAGTTTAGACTTGAAATTAGATGAAGGTTTCTAACCATCAGAGGAGTGAAGTTCTGGAACAGCCTTCCAAGGGAAGCAGTGGGGGCAAAAGACCTATCTGGCTTCAAGATTAAACTCGATAAGTTTATGGAGGAGATGGTATGATGGGATAATATGATGTTGGCAATTAGTTGATCTTTAACTATTAATGGTAAATAGGCCCAATGGCCTGTGATGGGATGTTAAATGGGGTGGAATCTGAGTTACTACAGATAATTCTTTCCTGGGTATCTGGCTGGTGAATCTTGCCCACATGCTCAGGGTTCAGCTGATCGCCATATTTGAGGTCGGGAAGGAATTTTCCTCCAGGGCAGATTGGAAGAGGCCCTGAGGGGTTTTCGCCTTCCTCTGCAGCATGGGGCATGGGTCACTTGCTGGAGGATTCCCTGCACCTTGAAGTCTTTAAACCATGATTTGAGGACTTCAATAGCTCAGACGTAGGTGAGACGTTTACTGCAGGAGTGGGTGGGTGAGATTCTGTGGCCTGCATTGTGCAGGGGGTCAGACTAGATGATCATAATGGTCCCTTCTGACCTTAATATCTATGAGTCTACACAGACCTCTTCTTCAGGTCTGGGAAAGGTACTTAGGCCTGGTTTACAGTAGAAAATTATCTGTTTACCTATGTCACTCAGGAGTGTGAAAATCCACACCTCTGAGCAGCATAGTTAAACCAACCTAACTCTCTGTGTAGACAGCACAAGGTCAAAGGAAGAATTCTTCCATCAACCTAGCTACCACTTCTTGAGGAGGTGGATTACCTATGCCAATGGGAGAATCACTCCCATTAGCAGAGGTAGTGTCTACACTGAAGTGCTACAGCAGTGCAGCTATGCCACTGTAGTGTTTTAAGTGTAGACTAGTGCTCAGATTACCTTTCCGAGACCTGAAGAAGAGCTCTGTGTCGCTCAAAAGCTTGTCTCTCTCACCAACCGAAGTTGGTCCAAAAAAAGATATTTCCTTCCCAACCTTGTGCTTCTAATATTGTGGAACCAACACTGCAAACAACTGACACTTGGTCAGTTCTGCTATAAATATGTAATATGGCAGGTATTGAATAATGAACTGGGGTTTGGGAGGCCTGAGTTCCATTGCTGAGTCTGCCACCAAGCTGCCAGGGCAAGTCACTTTACCTTCCCACCCTTTGCCTGGGCTAACACACGGCAAGAGAACATCCCTTTCCCTGAGGTGTCTCCCCAATCTTGGTTCGGGCCTGTAGGTGCTACAGTAATACACACACCCGCACGTGTGTCTGTTTTGTTTAAAAAAAATTCTGGCTGACCCCCATCTATGTAATGTCTTTCAACTATGGAAAGTTGATTGATAACATAGCTTTTGAGCATTTGTCTTGCTATAAAAGTTGCCAGTGAACCTAACAGGTAGACGTTAAAGAGCATACTTATTTTAGCTTTCCAGTGAAGTCAGTTACATAAATCAAACAAAAAGTAAAGTACCACCAATAGTTTAGCATGGATTTTGATTCTTTCTTATTCTATTACCAGCAAGGCCAAATGGCTCATTTCTTTTCGTAATCTGATATGTGGGGTTTCCTTGGCTATCTCATTAAGATGGGAAAATGGAGAAATTCCTTCCTTGATCAAGTCTCTAACTTGGCACACAATGAATAAAAATCCGAAAAGACAAATGGATACAGTGCAAATAGCTGTTCAAGAGAGCCAGCTGCGGACCATCAACTGTTAGCTGTTGACTGACCATCAAGCATAGAAAATGCTGCCTACTTTAGTGAAACGAAACAAAATAGGAACATCTCAAAGCTGTAATAAAGACATGTCCTCTGCTGACTGATTCTATCTGATTTAAAACATCAAGAGCTACGGCATAAAGGCTATTGGTTTAACACCTTTCATACCATAATTGCAGCCCTTTTCAAATAAGAGGGAAGATGGTAAAGTAAAAGTCAGCATGACTAATGTAATTGAGCTTCAATGATCAATGCATCTTAGTCACAGCTCTGTAATGTTCAGTGAAGAAAATGGCAAGATGGTGTCTAAATATCAGTGGTAAAATATGTTTACACAGTTATTCTCCCTAGAAAAGCCTAAATGTAAAAAAAACCTGACTACTCCAGATTGAAAAAGGAATAGGTAGGGCTGAATTGCTTCCTAGGTTGTTAAAAACCTGACAACCATTATTTTTAAAAATACTTTCTTCAAGACTTCTGTACCCCACTAAATAACCTGTCCTCATCTAGTATACAGAAAGCCTAGCTGCTTTCTCTTCTTTATAATTCACCTCATGTCTATTTTCATCTTTATAAAAACAAACCCTCTCATGTTGCTGCTTTTCTCCCAACTTCACCCATTAAATTAATAACAGATCAAATCAAATGGCCCGATGTGGGAATCTTGTTTATTACTAGCACCTTGCTTCTTGCTATAGGGTAATACCAGTGGGCCAACCTGTATTCCACTCTGGCTCTACAGCCTGCCAGGGATATTAGTTGGTGGCTCCTCCATGGAGCCATAAGCATGGGAATGTATCTGGCAGGGTTCATGAACTGCATTGATACCCGTTCCTTTTGTGGCGAGAGGAGATGCTGGCATACGCCTATGTAGAATGTGTCAGGTTGCAGACCCTCTTCCAGCTCTTGCAGAACCTCTGACCTAAGTTACCTCTAAGCTGTGCGGCTGCCCAGAAGTCTATCAAGTGCTGCGCACTTCAGGTGCCCCTCCCCCCACTGCTGTGCTGTTCCTGCCCACTGCCTTGGAGTCCCTGGCTAGCTGCTCCTGGGAGCCGCCTGCTTGCTGTGCAGAGTTGGGGGAAAGGAGGGTGCTGCCGTCAGGGTTTCCCCCTGCCCCTGTATCCCATCTCCACAGAGCGGGGGTGGAGGGACACAACAGGGCTCAGGAGTGGGATGTGGAATGGAGCTTGCTGGCTGCTGGTGCTGTGTCTGAACAAGCAGGCTTCAAACTGGCGAGAGCCGATCTACTTAAAGGGGCAGCATATTTAAAGGGGCAGCATGTGTGTGTGTGTCTCTCTCTCTCTCTCTCCCCCTCCCCCCAACACATACGTGTGGTGGTGGTGATGTTACTTCTTGATACTTGCTGTAGTACACATATATTCTGTGTAATTTCATTCTTTCAAAGTGCTGCTGTTTTAGTGTTTTGACTGGTGCATGCATTTCATAATTTTATTTCTCTTTTGCACTTAAATTTAATTCTTTGAGTAGTGAGTTCTAAAATGCCTAACCTGTCCTGGCTGGAGTAATTATCCCCATGGTAACTTTTTAAAAATATATATTATATCTAGGGTTTTTTTTTTCTAGTGGTGGCGCACATCAGCACATTACCTCGATGTTGGTGCACATAACAAAATTCATTCCACACATGGATGGAAAAAATTAGAGGGAACGTTGCCTCTGACTGAGGTTCTGGATGCTCTTTTTTCACCCTGGTTTGCTTATCCTACCACTCCTATCCATGGCCCCACAAAATCACGAGAGCTCCTTATAACTATCTTTTGGTAAATATGGCAGGCGACCAGCTTGGCTTAATGGTGAAATCCTAGCGGATCTTAAACATAAAAAAGAAGCTTACAAGAAGTGGAAGGTTGGACATATGACCAGGGAAGAGTATAAAAATATTGCTCGGGCATGTAGGAATGATATCAGGAGGGCCAAATCGCACCTGGAGCTGCAGCTAGCCAGAGATGTCAAGAGTAACAAGAAGGGTTTCTTCAGGTATGTTGGCAACAAGAAGAAAGCCAAGGAATGTGTGGGCCCCCTACTGAATGAGGGAGGCAACCTAGTGACAGAGGATGTGGAAAAAGCTAATGTACTCAATGCTTTTTTTGCCTCTGTTTTCACTAACAAGGTCAGCTCCCAGACTGCTGCGCTGGGCATCACAAAATGCGGAAGAGATGGCCAGCCCTCTGTGGAGATAGAGGCGGTTAGGGACTATTTAGAAAAGCTGGACGTGCACAAGTCCATGGGGCCAGACGAGTTGCATCCGAGAGTGCTGAAGGAATTGGCGGCTGTGATTGCAGAGCCACTGGCCATTATCTTTGAAAACTCGTGGCGAACCGGGGAAGTCCCGGATGACTGGAAAAAGGCTAATGTAGTGCCAATCTTTAAAAAAGGGAAGAAGGAAGATCCTGGGAACTACAGGCCAGTCAGCCTCACCTCAGTCCCTGGAAAAATCATGGAGCAGGTCCTCAAAGAATCAATCCTGAAGCACTTGCATGAGAGGAAAGTGATCAGGAACAGCCAGCATGGATTCACCAAGGGAAGGTCATGCCTGACTAATCTAATCGCCTTTTATGATGAGATTACTGGTTCTGTGGATGAAGGGAAAGCAGTGGATGTATTGTTTCTTGACTTTAGCAAAGCTTTTGACACCGTCTCCCATAGTATTCTTGTCAGCAAGTTAAGGAAGTATGGGCTGGATGAATGCACCATAAGGTGGGTAGAAAGCTGGCTAAATTGTCGGGCTCAACGGGTAGTGATCAATGGCTCCATATCTAGTTGGCAGCCGGTATCAAGTGGAGTGCCCCAAGGGTCGGTCCTGGGGCCGGTTTTATTCAATATCTTCATAAATGATCTGGAGGATGGTGTGGATTGCACTCTCAGCAAATTTGCGGATGATACTAAACTGGGAGGAGTGGTAGATACGCTGGAGGGGAGGGATAGGATACAGAAGGACCTAGACCAATTGGAAGATTGGGCCAAAAGGAATCTGATGAGGTTCAATAAGGATAAGTGCAGGGTCCTGCACTTAGGACGGAAGAACCCAATGCACAGCTACAGACTAGGGACCGAATGGCTAGGCAGCAGTTCTGCGGAAAAGGACCTAGGGGTGACAGTGGACGAGAAGCTGGATATGAGTCAGCAGTGTGCCCTTGTTGCCAAGAAGGCCAATGGCATTTTGGGATGTATAAGTAGGGGCATAGCGAGCAGATCGAGGGACGTGATCGTTCCCCTCTATTCGACATTGGTGAGGCCTCATCTGGAGTACTGTGTCCAGTTTTGGGCCCCACACTTCAAGAAGGATGTGGATAAATTGGAGAGAGTCCAGCGAAGGGCAACAAAAATGATTAGGGGACTGGAACACATGACTTATGAGGAGAGGCTGAGGGAGCTGGGATTGTTTAGCCTGCAGAAGAGAAGAATGAGGGGGGATTTGATAGCTGCTTTCAACTACCTGAAAGGGGGTTCCAAAGAGGATGGCTCTAGACTGTTCTCAATGGTAGCAGATGACAGAACGAGGAGTAATGGTCTCAAGTTGCAGTGGGGGAGGTTTAGATTGGATATTAGGAAAAACTTTTTCACTAAGAGGGTGGTGAAACACTGGAATGCGTTACCTAGGGAGGTGGTAGAATCTCCTTCCTTAGAGGTTTTTAAGGTCAGGCTTGACAAAGCCCTGGCTGGGATGATTTAACTGGGAATTGGTCCTGCTTTGAGCAGGGGGTTGGACTAGATGACCTTCTGGGGTCCCTTCCAACCCTGATATTCTATGATTCTATGGTGCTGGCCAGCGTGGCTATCCATCACACCAGGAGGAGGAAGCTGGAGTGGGTGATGCTCTGTGACTGTGGGGCCAATTTCTGATCCCTTGTCTGATCTCATCTGCAGGCAGTGGACACCACCCAGAGGAACTCTGACTTCTCAGACACTTTTTGAGGATAGTGGATGCTGTTGGATGTTATCTGCTCAATGTCCCCCTTTAGATCCTTGATTTTTAACTCTTACTCCCATCCATGTTTTTTTCATTTGTTGTCCCCAGTATATGCTTGTGGCCTGGGTTCAGTGGCCCCTCCCTCTTGGTTAAGGGGCTGAGCCTTTAGCTTTGGGTGGGCTTAAGGCCACCATGACCTGGCACCCTACTGCACCTATTGTGCTTAAGACTGTGGCAGATCGTGGCCCACCTGAAGGGCATGACAGCCAAATAAACCCCTTTTTGTTTTGTACAACTGACCGAGGTCTTGGTAGTTGTTTGTCTCAAGCCAAAAGTGACCCTGGTCACACTTGTCAGTTAAATTAGGGCACAATTTAAAAAAACTCACATTTTGGATGCATCTGTTTTTTGGGTGCCCAGTTTGAAACAGCTTACAGTCTCAAGCTGGACATCCAAAATTATTCCATCTGTGCCTAGAGTCCTTCAACCAGATCAGGTCCCCATTGTGCTGTGCACTGTATAAATGCAAAGTAAGATGGTTGCTGTCTTGAAGAGCTTATAAATAGCCAGAGGATGGAAAGGGAAAGAGCCAGAGAGCTGAAGTGACTTTCTCAGACAACTGGCACACCCACTGACAGCAAGGATATTGGGTGGTAATTTGACACATTGTAGTGTCTTAAGAATGGAAATAATCTTTGCTTGATGCCAAGTGCATGATAACTTCTTCTCATTAATGACCCGTATGTAGATGTTAGTAAGCCACTATGATGCCTTTGGTACCAGGTGCTTGAGTCAGCAAGATGTTATCATAGCCTGCCACTGTGCATGGCTATTCAATAGCAGAGTCCTGTGCTCCTGTCTGGTGTCTCTTGTCTCACACAAGGCTGGTTGACGTAGAGCTTATGTATATTGTTACTGGGACTTTATGGGCAACTCCGTTGCCAGGGCTGCCAATAGTTAGTAACATAGCACTGCTCCATAGTTGCTGTGAGAAGACTTCTGTCATACTGTTACCCAAGATCCATGAGAACAGCAACCTGCCTTTTTATGAAGACCTCTTCAACCACCCGCCAGCTTGCCTGTCTTCTAGATACCCTTTATGGTCTTAATGCTACCACAGGACATGATGGTGGAATCTGCTTGCCACAATGAGTGGTCAGCGATGACAGTTGTTTAATCACACTCTCATCACTGGCCCAACCATCTGTCCACCAGGTTTTGATTTGCCAAGGCACCTGCGATCATCTCTGAACTGGTTTAAAACAGGACAGGGAAACTGTGTGGCCAATCTCTTTAAATGGTTTTTTTCTAATGACCCGCAATGCAACTTTAGTCAGCTTCAGATTATATTGCATATCCTTGATGAGTGCCCGCTGACTGATTTCAACAGCGGGCTACTGGCTCTCCACCTGGCTGATGATGCCATCAAATGGCTAGGATACGCTGAGAGACCAGAGTCCAGGCCACCCTGTCCAAGGAGTTTTAGAAGCTGATGGTGTAACTAATGCAGTGGCCAGCCTTATGGAAAAGCTGAACTAGTTGTTTTGATCTTTTTGTCTGATGTAGGGTGTATGCAAGGCCAATATGCTTTTGTATCCATGTCTTTCCACCACTGACATTATATAAAATGCCTTGAGCTATGTTAAGCACCTCACATTTCTTTGATTCGTGTTTCTCAACGTTCTCTTAATCAATATTTTTCTCAAGAAGAGATTGGCCTTCATACAGCTGGTGGAGGACTATGTACAGGCTCTCCGGTATGCAAGCAGCTGCATCATCCTCACTGAAACCTTTGTGGCCAAGATGTGACAAAGTATGTCCCTGTATTTGCAATGCAATGTGTACCAATGACAGACGTATCTTGTCTTGGGGATGGTAAATAGGGATGGCCATTTCATTATCTTGGCAAGAATCTGTCATTTGTGAGATAGGTACATATTTATACTTGGCTGGAAAAAAATGTGTTTCTCTCTCAACGGGAAAACAATTAGGCAATGAAGTGAACTGAAACAATGAACTTCAAGTTTGAACTTCAGTTCAGTCCAGTATGAACTTCAAGTTTTTCCCTGGAATGATGATCTACCACTGGTGTAGGAGTGTGGCATTTCAATGCTAGTTTCCTTTGCAAAATTGCTGTAATGATGCCAAACTGCAGCTCCCAAATATGGCCTTGATTGGCTGCCTGGGGAAGTTCATTTTGAAGCCAGAGTATTGCTGTTTCAGTAATTTTGATGCCCTCTCTTTGTTTCATCAGACCTCGTAAAGTCAGATAGTACTTCCCTTCAGCAGCTATAAGACCACTTACTCCAGTTAAAGACTCATTTCGTAGTCAAATATAGCTGCCTTTGTTATCTGTTCACTCATCTTGAATGGAGTTACAGAGATGAATATCTGCTTAGGGAGCACTTCTTGACAAAACATGCAGCATTTCCAGTCCACAGAATTGGACTGTCTTCTATTAGACCCTTCATTGAGATCACTACAGCTTGCCAAGTGTGATACATCATTTGCAGATACTCTTCTTTCTGCAACCTCTGGATTTTGCCTTTCAGTGTATTGAGCATAGCAATTTCTGTGCTACATGACTACTGCTGTTCTGAATGAAAGATGGACTCAAGTCTGTCAATGAACTCCCAGTATTTGGTATCTTGTAGTTTTATTCTAATAGCTGTTGCATCCCTCATTCTATGGAATCCTTGCTCACCTGCTTCACACTCACCTTCTTTACTTGATTCTTGGCAAATCATTTATAGACTGTAAAAGTGGCATGAATCTCTTGACCCTTACTAATGGTTCTATGGTTTACCTACAACTGTAACGGATAAGTCTCATAAACCTCTACTTCATCTAACTACTGTTCTCTCTATTTGTAATAAAATAATCACCATTCTCTTCTAACAACAAAGCATTATGTACAATAAAACAAATACTAAGCATGCAAGAAAAGGAGAATAATTTCATGCATTATAGGAAAATAACTGTATTTCTAATAAGGATAACTACATGCTATAAAATGCTGAATTTTAGGGTCCAATAGGTGTTTAAACCAGGATGTCTCATCCCATTTCTGTTCTTAATAGACTGAAAAGGAATTATGCCAAGCAGTTTGATTTTGCTGACCAGCTCATGCACACAATGGTAAAGCAAACCATTTCTGGTGACTGTGGTGGTCACATTCATTTAAGTGTCTAAACGTCAGAATTCAGCTTAATAACAACTACTTTGGAAATCCGTAGCTCAAATGGTTAAAAAAAGCTATTACCAACTTCTAAGAAAAAATGCCTCTAGACCCCTTATAGAAGATTGATTCTGAGATTTTCACCTAGTCCAATACTAAAATTCAGCATACGTTGTCAGTTTTGCAGTTTTGAAGGTATTGTATAAATTAGAGTGAGGTATACATGAAGCTATTAATATCTGGCTGTGACTTACTACCATACTCTTTTTTTTGTAATTGATACTAACTCTTGCCTAACACTGGGCCACTAGCATTTCACTGCTTGTTCTTGTTACTGCTGTTTGTTCCTCTGCACTTCTGTGTCAGACCAGTGCATATTCTCAGCTTTTCCTACATCAGACCTTTGATTTGAAGCTGGCTTTCACACTTCTATTATCTTGTGGTATGGCTAGACAAGGTGCCTTTATTTCTCAAGTTGGTCATAACAGTGTAGAGAATAAAGCCTGGGATAATTGGAACCCTGAAGAATTTTTTTAAAACCAGGGAAATGGATCAGGAGATGAGAAAGTGATGATCCAAAGGAAAGAAATGAATAAGCTTATAGGTGATTGCAGCTAAGGAAGATAAATGAGACTTCTACTACTTCTGGACAATAACTATGTGACTGTGACTTCTGAATGCTCACTATTTTCAAGCAGATAGGGTAACTGTGTACTGTATCTTAGGGGAAGTGTAGTATTATTTATGACTAAACCAAGGTCCTCTACCACATCGTTTTCTTGTAAGTTTGTTAAATAATCACTGATTTATGAATGTCATTCCCAAAGCCCTGTATGATCTGTGGCAAGCTGGACCTAAATGTCACAGCAGATTCACTGGATTTTACAATGCTCTGGTGGAAATTCTGTGGCAGCTTTTTTACGTGGCCACTTAAACTTGAAGATCAATTAAATTACAACAGCCTGTTTATAGTGAGATCAAATTCAGTTTATTCAATCCCAGGGAATGTTGCATGACTGTACAGGACTATGGGGAAGGGCGCTTTTTGGCTCCTTATGCTTCTGCACCACCACATTCTACCATAAACTTATTTAATTGTAAAAAGAAAAGGAGTACTTGTGGCACCTTAGAGACTAACCAATTTATTTGAGCATGAGCTTTCGTGAGCTACAGCTCAATTGTGAAACTTGCATCACATCTTTTCTCTTGGATGTTTAGCTGTGGACCAAATTGATGCTACACACCTCTGTCTATACTAGTGTTCCTTTATGTGGGAGATTCATATTCCTTGTCCATCCATCAGTCATAAAAATGGGTTTAAGATCTGGGATTCCAACAAGTTCATGTGAGACTGTTATCCTGGCGGTAGCAGTGCTTTGCCACCAAATCAATAATTCTAGCTCGAACATATAACTTCCAGAAACCTCCCAGAAGAAGAATTTGCGGAAAACGATGACCAGGATCTAAATGACACTGCCTTACTCCCTAACATCAGCTCTAGGGCATCCAGTAAATATGCCCACTAGTTTGGCAATTCTCTTAGATTCAAAGATACCTGAATCTTCCCAAGCATATACTCAGCCTCCACTTCCTTAGGGAAAAATGCTTTCATTGTTTTTTTTTTTTAAAGGTGCAGTAGAAGGGAAGGATTCTTGATTCCTTAAATTTCTGTTTTTCATACAAAGATATTGGAGTGTGACTGGAAAGAACTATGGCTGTGCTTACACAACAGTATATATAACCTTGGGATACTATAGCTTTTAAACACGTTTTACGGAATTGGCATTCTCCTGCAGAAAGCTTGGATTTTTTTCAACTGAGACTTAATTGGTTCACAAGGATGTATGCTATTACTTGTGATCACTGGTTATGATGCTTCAAAGTAGTTTCATGGTTTTCAATTTGTGCAGCTTTAAGCACACATCAGAACTCCAGCTAGTTTTTTTTTTCAGAGGCTTTGCACAAAGATGGAAAAACACTGTTGCTACATGCAGGCTTTCCAAGAGGATTTACCTCAGGGAGGCAGATATCGGTGCAAGTTATATGTTCCTATTCACTAATGCCAACTGTGAATTATCAAAATCTTAAGGGATATGGTAACTTATGAACCTCAGACACTTTTGATGGGAAGTTTTCATGAGTATTTCTATCCACTCATTACCAATACCTAGAAAACTGGTTTACAGCATCAAGCACCCATTTTTCATGGTTCACCTTCAATGGAACTTTGATTTACCTGAGCTGAGGACCAGGGGCAATCAGAGTGGGAGGGGTCAGGAGGGCCATTTGGCCTGGGCCTCAAGTTCAAAGGGGGCCTCAAATTTAGACACTTGTTAATTTTTGGCATTTGATAAGTTGCACAACTTGTTTTTATGTGCATCTTTATTAGACCAAAGTGTGACACACTCTCTCAGCTTAGAGCTACAAATTTAAGCAAATAAGAGATGTGATTTGGTAAAAGACATTTTTTTGTTAACTGATATAGATTTTGTCATATTAAACAGTTAAAAATATTCATAAATATTAATAAAAATATATCGGTTCTAGTGGCACAAGATTAGACCGTGATGAATGTGTCCTCTCAGATCAGCTGATTTATATAAACAAAACATTACTAGTGGCTGGTAGTGGATCAACTGCGTGTTGAAAGGTGGAGAATTGTTACATTTTAGTGTCTTTTTATAGTATTACATCTAGTTGACTAAGGAATTATTTATGTGTGAGAATTCCCCTTTATTATCTTCATATGGTAGCTAAAAGAGGTGACTGGTTGGTTGGTTGAGCCGTAGCTTGGCCATCATCATAGGCTTTCATAGTCTATATGCCCAGATTTAAGGTGAAAATTGTGAGGACAATATTGTACAGTGAGTTTCGTGAGGACACAGGTTTGGAATTTTTGGATATAATCCCTCTGTCTGTATCTGTGTCTGTGTTTACTATATATATGTCATAGAATCATAGAATATTAGGGTTGAAAGGGACATCAGGTGGTCATCTAGTCCAACCCCATGCTCAAAGCAGGACCGATCTCCAACTAAATCATCCCAGCCAGGGTTTTGTCAAGCCTGATCTTGAAAACCTCTAAGGAAGGAGATTCCACAACCTCCCTAGGTAACCTATTCCAGTGCTTCACCACCCTCCTAGTGAAAAAGTTTTTCCTAACAGCCAACCTAAACCTCCCCCACAGCAACTTGAGACTATTACTCCTTGTTCTGTCATCTGGTACCACTGAGAACAGCCTAGATCCATCCTCTTTGGAACCCCTTTTCAGGTAGTTGAAAGCAGCTATCAAATCCCCCCTCATTCTTCTCTTCTGAAGACTAAACAATCCCATTTCCCTCAGCCTCTCCTCATAAGTCATGTTCTTCAGCCCCTTAATCATTTTTGTTGTTCTCTGCTGGACTCTTTCCAATTTTTCCACATCTTTCTTGTCATCCCTTTGTCTTCAGCTCAGCCTGTTATAATATACCTTGCGTGCATGAGTTTTGATTCATTGATAAGGATAATAACCTGTCTGACTGTTTCATTTTGTGTTGTTAATTAATATTCATTCGTTTTTTAAGTCTTTTCAGCATTTGTGTACCATTCAGCATTTGTGTACATGTTTACAGTAGAAGATTTCAAGTGTAGATAAGCTACTTATTTACAGCAGAATATTGCAAGTGTGGATAGGCTACATATTTACTTTAGAACATTTCAGGTGTAAATAGGCTACTTATTTACAGTAGAGCATTACAAGTTGTGAAGGCTACTTATTAACACTTGACCATTTTAAATTGTGGATATGCTACTTATTTCTGAGCAGGATTGGCTTTCTTTGGTTCCAGTCAACGTATTGGTGATCGTGCAAATGGAAACTTTCTAGGCATAGTTGAGCTCCTCAGCAAATATGACCCATTTTTATCAGAGTATGTTAAACGTGTTCGAGAATTGCAAGAGAGTCAAAAGCATATGCAAGTCCATTATCTCTCCATACTCATACAAAACAACAATTCTTGACGAGATTCGAAATGCCAAGTGTTTTTCAATCATTGTTGATGCCACTCCAGATTGTTCTCACAAGGAACAGACTACTATGGTTATTTTATATGTTAAGATTGTAGACAGCTCAAAATTTTCAATTGAAGAAAGGTTTATTTTGTTTGATAATTTCACAAGAAAAACTGGAAAAGAAATTGCTGCTTGAGTACTAACAATTCTAGAAGGTTTTAAGTTAGATTTTCAAGTCTGAGTTGATCAAGCATATGACAATGGATCTAATATGGCTGGGAAGTACAAAGGTGTACAAGCAGTTCTGCTTGAGCATAATTCAAACTGTATTTTCTCCAGCTCTGGAAACCACACACTAAACCTTGTAGGTGTTGACTCTGCTGAATCATACAAGAAGGCAATTACTTACTTCGGAACTGTTCAGCAAATGTACAATCTCTTCAATAGCAGTCCACAAAGGTAGGAAATTCTGAAGCAGTATCTTCCAGTTTCACTGCATGGGATGTCCAAAACTAGATGGTCTGCATGGATTGATGGTGTTCAACTAGTTGCACAGCATTTGAATTGAGTGAGAAAGGCTTTAAATGAGCTTGAATCTTTCAATCTCACTGAACAGGCTCAAACTGAACTTCAGTCTATTCAGAAGCACATGTACAAATTTGAATGCATTCGGATGTCATCTTTGTGGATGAAGCTACATACAATGATCCACCAAACTAATCTGGTAATTGAAGCACGCAATGCTGCACTTGATGTTGAGAGGGATAACACTGAAGGTCTTATCAATGACATTCAACAGATTCATGAACAATGGGATGCGATCCTGACTGAGTCCAAATTAGTAGCACAGAATATTGACATTTCATCTGAGGTCTCCACCAATCGCAACTTATTTACTGAATCCGATGCTGAGCAGCATTACAGGGACAATGTCTTCCATGTCATCACTGACTCTATTCAATCAGGTCTTACACGTCGATTTGAGTCACTGTAACTAAATTGTACCCTTTTGGGGTTTCTGTGGCAGTTCAACAGACTGAGTAATGAAGATCTACTTTCTGCAGCTGAACAATTTCAGCAACAGTACAACAAAGAAATCTCAAAAGGTCTCAATGACAAGGTCATCTTCCTCAAACGAATATATTCAACAAACTTTAAATTGGATTGCAAGCCAAAGGAATTGCTTCAAGAAATACTCAAACGTGGACTTTCTGGGGTGTTTCCTAATATCACAATTGCACTGCGAATTTTTGTCACTTTGCCTGCATCAGTGGCTTCAGGTGAATGCACCTTCAATGTGTTGAAGCAGGTAAAGAACTATTACAGTTCAACTATGGGATAAGAGCATTTGAATGGGCTCACCATGCTTAATATCAATTGTGACATTGCACAAAAGGTAGATTTTTCCTCAACAATTAGTGGATTTGCACAGAAAAAGGCTAGAAAAGCATTTGTTAAATAAAAAAAATTCAAATTATGTCTCTTTTTTTGGTGCCTTATTTTGTTTTCATGTGTCATCATTTTTTATTTTTATTATGGCTAGGAGCCTCAAAAGCTGGAAGTGGCCCAGGCCTCTCTAGACCTCTGAGGGGGCCTGCTGAGTATCTGGCTTCATAGTTTTACAGATAGCATCTGGTTGCCTGTGACTATATAATGTCCCTCACCATAATGCATCTAAGTGCAGAAAAGGTAAACTGCTTATAGCACAGCTGGAAATTTGTGGCATTTCTGTGAGTGCTCCCCTCCTAATAACCCCATCAGATGCGCTTTGTGGAATGCATATTACAAAAAGAATCCGATGAAGTGAGCTGTAGCTCACGAAAGCTTATGCTCAAATAAATTGGTTAGTCTCTAAGGTGCCACAAGTACTCCTTTTCTTTTTACAAAAAGAATCGTTCATTTGCTGCTGTTCATCTTTGTGCACACCAGATGGCAGTACTATTGCCCTTTTATGTATATTCCCCACTGAACTGCCAGATAAACATCTCTAGGGCATCTGAGTTTATTCGTCAGTTAATTTTATAGTGTCCTAGAGTCTATACTGCACCAAGATATTTCTCTTCTGTTTTGTTTGGTTACTGTTGTTCCTCATCCAGAGACTAGCTGTTTTTGAGCGTTTGCAGTAACTAATTGTAGTTTACACTCTGTGCACTTTGCGAACACTCAAAAATAGCTGGGAACCACTTCTGTCTGTTCTTCAGCCCCCACAAGATCCTTCCATCTCTTCCCTCCCTCCAATTTCAGCAGACCTGAAAGGAGTTCATAGCTGCATGCAGATCTCAGAGTGGTGGTGGGTAATGGCTCCTCCTTTTCAAAGCTCTGGCCTATGGGGTTCCGTAGGGCTCCCTACTTTCCCCTCTTCTCATCCATCTAGTGGGAGAGAACATGAGATGCCATGGGCTCAGCTGCTAAGAATATGATGATGACAATCTACTCTCTCATCATTTTCAACGAATACAACCACTGTCTCTCCTTGTCAGAATCCCTACAGGAAATCAGCTATTGAATGAAGAGCAGCTGGTGTAAGCTGAATCCAAGTAAGACCAAAGCAATGCTGATCAGAAAGGGGAGGTGCTTTTGAAGAGCTAGCAAAGCCCTTCCATTGAAGGCCTATAACAACCCCCATTAGTCAAAGTGGCATGAAGCCTCAGGATCCTGTTTTTGATTCCAGCTTGCTAAGAAACTATATCCCTTCCTCCTAGACAAGGACCTGGCTTCAGTGATCCATGCATCTGTCCTTTCAAGGCTGGCTTGCTATAATTCACTGCGTAGACAATGCACAGACTCCAGCTTGTGCAGAACATATCTAGCTGCCTTATACTTGGCTCAAGCTGCCATGGGCACATCAGCCCAGTGCTCATGCTAGTCTGCTGTTTCTGATGCCAGTTTATGGCTTTGATCCTAATCTTCAGCACAAATTTGGATTAGGGCTCAAAGCCTGGTACATTAGACTGAATGTTGATGTAAGAACCAATGCACAAGCTGCTTTCCTCTGGGACAAAGCCCAGGACAAAGCATGTGAGCTGGAGACAGAGCGTTCTTCATCAAGGGGATTCAGCTGTGGAACAAAGTTCCGGGGAAGGGTGGGTGAATCCAGCGCTGGACAACCTTCCTTTTAAACATAAATAAATAAAGCGCCTTTCCCGCATACAAATGACACAACACTGATACCCCTTCTACCAAGAAAAGGAATATGATAAAATAACTCTGAAGCAAATCAACCTAAAAAAAGTAAACTAACAAAATCTAAACCATCAAAAACCATCCTCCCAAGCGGAGTTTCCCCCTGAAAAGGGAGAAGTGCCAGGGTCTACATGAAGCCCACTAGGGAATTTGCTATTGTTATTAATTTTGCAAGGAAGGCACTCCTTCGACTTCCAGGTGGCAGTATAAAACCCTTGGACAGATCAATAGCTCCACCAAAACCAGCACCATTCTGAATGGATTCAGGACAGACCTATGGGGTGGATGTAACCACTCATTATGTAACAGATTCTATGAATGAATATACACGTGATCACATGTGGAATCCTGTGTAGTCAGTCCTTGCTGTACACTAACTTTGCCACTCATTTCACCTGCATGTATAACAGTTTTACCTACCACTAATAATTTTATTCCTAATTTGTTAATCTAAGGGTGGTAGTGGGAGAACATACACATTTTAAAGAGGCCTTTTGGGGTCACAGGCTCCATTGGGAAAAGCAGCCAGACTGACAGCACAATCCCTGGTGCTCACATCCCTGGTGCCAGCCTAGCTGCAGTCTCCACAACAGATCAAGTGGTCACCAGGAATTAGGGCAGAACCTTGGGTTGGAGATGTCCATGTTTTCCACCAAGCCATATTTACTCTTCCCATCTGTTTGTCAGGGTCCCAAGGCTGGAGCTCTGAGAGAAGGATAGGTTAGAGCTCCCTTCTTTCTCAGTGCTACCAGGATACAGGCTCTGGGAAATTATGACCCTCCTCCAGGGAAGGACAGAGAGGCACCATTTCCTAACTTCTGAGGGCTTGACTCTGCATTCTTCTAATGTGGGGTCTTTTAATGTAACCTAGCAAACATACAGTTATGATACTAAGCCAAATTTAGTTTTGCTGTAATTCATTTGACTTCCTTGGGACTACTTATGCCTAACACCTTGCAGGATTGAGCTCTTGCCTTTCTATATGAATCAGGGGAATTATTATTTATTTGTATTACCACAGCATCTAGGGACCTGCCCGTAGACCAGAACCATACTCTATACAAATACAAAACACAAAGATCATCCTTGTTCCATGGAGGATGCGGGCAGGGCATCCCCTGAGGACCTGGCTTTGGAAATCAGCTCCTCTTCCAGTACAAATTAGCCTAGATTTGTTGATGTTTTTGGCACAGTGCATCACCCATTTGTCAGAGCAGGCATGGGTTCAAGTGGTGGTGGGGAATTTTATGTGGGCGGGGAATTGATGCTTTATGGGAGCTGAGTTGGGATTTCAGTTTTGTGAGCTGGCTGCATTTGCAGGGAAGGATTGTTTCATTATTGCTCTTTGTGTTTTGGTTGGATTGTATTTTTAATTATTTTTCAAGAGTGCCTGGAGCAGATGTTCTTTTATGTTTTTTATATGCTGAATATCAAAATGAATAATTAATTGTACATTCCTTCCATGGGCTGGAATAGATCAGACTGTAATAGATGAAATAGCGAGGGCTTGTGTGGGGATCACTTCATGTTCACACACCTGCCATGATTACAAACATATACACAAATAGACTAGCAAAGTATGTTTGTTTGTTTGTTTGTTTTATTTGGGTTGCTTTTATGTGAGGGTGTCTCAGTCATAATTACAGCACTGACCCAGAATAGTAATCTATTCATATTTTGTATAATTATCCTCATTTTAATTTATAATTATTTTCATAAGATTTGTCACTGTATATTTTTTTATCTCTTCTATTCCAGGATCATGAAAATATAAGGCCCAATCTTGTCACCCTTACTGGAGTAGTCTCATCTGAGCAAGGGCTATGCAAGTGAGTATAAATTTCAGGACTGGGCACATCTGTCTTCTCCCTGCAAACTATAGCAAAAATAAGATGGATATGCTTGCAGAACCCACAGCTAAAGTTAGGTCCTTCTTAGAACTACCACTTCTGGTAGACACATTAAAGTACTTCAAACATTTTAAAGATGAAATATGCATTCTGAAGCTATTAAGTACTGGAGGAGAGCTCAAGATAGCTTCATTGCCTCTCAGAAACATACACCATTGTAAGCACTTTATCAAGAGACTCATTCTGACTTGCAGTGTAGATCTGCTTCAGCTACTGAAGGGCCACGAGACTACAATTTTAAATCTGACAGGAAACAGTAGCTGCATTCAATTCTCTAATCTTGTTATTTCCCATTCCCAAAAAGGATTGGTTAAGAGAAAGCTCTGGTTCTCCTCTTCTAGCCTTGATTATCTGTGTGCTCCACTGGGAGTTTGCTGCTATGAAAGAACTTGTCCTTTGCACTTACTAAGTGAACAGACCTAAATTGCCTTTTTATACTACTGAAGTTGCAAGGGCTCCTCCATTTAAACTAACCAGCAAGATCCACAGCTCATTCTGAAGGGCAGCTTTCCCAACAGTATGAATGTTTCTTTGCAATATGTTCATTATCTACATAGCAGCAATAAATTCCTTTGAATTTGGGATCTGAACCCTTTCAAACGATATCAGTAGTTCTACTGTTTTTGAGTCAGTGCCAGAAAAATGACTGCAGTAGAATAGAGCAGGTGTCCATAGAGCAGCTCATTGGTAGGATGTGGCCCTGCATGTCATAATGGAGTATATAAATTTATAATCTGCTCCTACCGACCAGTATTGTGGAGTCCCTGTCTGACCTTTTAATCTTCTCTTTTGAGTGTAAAGGGGCATGACACTTAAACCAATGTGGAGAAATAAACCTAGTACTTAATATTACCTGCACTTCTACTCACTCTTACTTAAGCTGGAAGAAAACAGCCTTGTGCTTCCTCCCATCTACTCTGCAAGGACTTGCAGGGTCAGGATCCTACTATTGTTCAGCTAGGACCATATTGCACAT
Source organism: Lepidochelys olivacea (assembly GCF_965140295.1). Taxonomy (NCBI): domain Eukaryota; kingdom Metazoa; phylum Chordata; order Testudines; family Cheloniidae; genus Lepidochelys; species Lepidochelys olivacea. The sequence continues at coordinate 30,154,916 of NC_140415.1, forward strand.
GACAGCAACCTGTATATACTCCGCTCCAGAAGGCTCTCTAAATCAATTTACAAACATCCGGCCAAACTCTGTCCTCAGATAGGAGCAGACAAGTCCCAGTGACTTCTGCAGGAGGTGGGTGGGTATATGCATGCACATACATGTATGAAGGCAGAATTTGGTGCGCACTTAGTATACATCCGTCCATCTGTAAAATGAATCACTTCACTCAACCCTGTGCTGTGAAACACGACAACTGCTTAACAGCACAAGCAAATGCTGCACAAAGTTTAGGATAGGAAGTAAAGATGATGTTGATCCTCATCAACCACTTCACCAGGACTGGCTTTTCTTGAGATGATCTAACCTGGTGGTTAGTGGTGATCGGATCTTAGTTAGAGCCTCTTATGGTATTCTTAGTGGAGGTGGAAGGGAGGTCACGCCAGTTTGTCAGTCATGTAAAGCTGATCAAATCATAGAGATGCCAATCTTTAAAGTTGCCCAATGTTTCACTACCTTGCAACTGGTTCTGAAATATGCTTTGTCAAATAACATGTCAAAATTAATAATCTCCTCTTACAATTCAAATATCAAAGGGAATATCAAGAATATTAGATGGCTACCTATTAAAGACGAGACCCCCAACATGATGCATATATATTGTTATGCTAGAAGGTGTTAATGACTGCCATCAAGCATGTCTTTGATTTATAGATCAGTTACAGACCTTGTTAAAATAGATGGGTGTACTAATCGCCTCTTATTCGGGCTAAGTGGAAGGAGCAACTAGATGCCCCTTTTTCAGTAATAACTAAAACAATAAGAAGCCACTGCCCAAGGCAATGAGCCACATTACAAAGCTGTTCAACAGCTAAACTGTGCAGATTGAGGGATTTTTCCGGGATTGATTGTAAATGCAGGGACTAGGATTTTGATTAGTTACAGCTCTCTGTGTGTGTCTCCATGTGTGAGAAGCAGAATGCAGAAGAAGCCATTGGTGAGTTGGCCATTGGAGGAAGATGAGGAAGAGCTGCTTTTGGGCGCAGTGCTTGCTGAAAAGACAGACTTGGATATATGACCAAGGAAATTGCCTTCTATTTTTACTGTGCTCAGGGAAACAGAATATTGTGCACATTTCTTGTAAATAAATGGGATTGCATTAAAGAAATACCTGACTCATCATCAATTTATCTTCCCAACAGAAACAAACCAGCAAGGCCTCAAATGTTAGCTAAACACTGAGACCAAATAGGCAACAGTGGTCTTTTCTTTGAAAAGAAATAAAGTACTTTGTTAGCTAATCTCTTGTGGACTGTGGGGACATGGTGGGAAATATGGCTGTTAAGGATGGATTTCATTCATTGAGATGGTCAGGGACTGCTCAGGCACTGGTGTTCCATGCATGGGTTCGTGTGTATATATGTTCAACGATGGTTGTGGGGGAAGTAGACAAATGAGGCATTGAGGCTGGAATTATTGACAGAGCAGAAGACAGGGGTGGGATACATAGTAAGGGCCTTGAAGGTAAGCACAAGAACACTTGAACCTGATGCAGCAGAGAGAGAAGAACCAGGAGAGGGATTCAAAGAAAGGGGGAACATCATCAGAATGACAAGTGAGGACGTTTTATATTAGCCGCTGCTGTTTGTATGAGCGGAGGGGAGTGATATGGGTTAGGGAGGCCCAAGGAGGAGATTAGAGTAATCCAGACAGGCGTTGATGAGAGTTTTAGTTAAATGTAGAAATTAGAAGAATGTTTGTTTTTTCTATACCCCCAGGAGTCTGCTACGCACTTCATAGAACCAGAACTGGTTCAAGGTGTTTGGGGTTTTTTTCCCATCAACTTTTCTTCAAAAAAAACAACCAAAAAACAAACAAACAAACAAACAAAACCATGAAGTAGCTTTTTGACCAAAGCCAAACTCTTCATTTTGGTTAAAAATTTTCAGTATTTTGTTGACCGGGGGGGGGCATTTTCAGTAAAAAGCTCCTCTTTTGGTTTTCGGTCTGTGAAGAAAACATTTTTGGGGTGTTTTGGATGAAAAATCAAAACATTTTTGCAGAAAACTTCAAATAATTGCAAAAAAACAAGTACCATTTTTTGACCAACTCTAGAAATAATAAGTAAAGACAGAGGCCTGCCTCAAGGAACTTGCAGTCTACATTCAGACATAACACAAGTGAGGCTCATAAAAGAATAACAAGGGAGAAGGTGAGGGAGAAGAGAGGATTGCGCTACCAAGATAACATGGCTACTCGGTACAGGCATATACCTTGAAAATTCCATTCTACTATTATAAACTCCTTTCTCACAGAAAACATGCCAGAAATGAGTTTTCAGAAGGGTAATGAAACCTGAAGCCAGGTGAGCTATGAGTACTGTCTATTTACAGAATATATAGACGGTTAATAGATAGGTGCCAGAAAATGGTGCTCAAGAATGTGTAGCATAGTTCCTGGGTTTTGTAAGACCAATGCAACTGTTTGGTATGCATTGAGAATTGCTACCTTTGCACAGTTATTTACATCAGCTCTTAAGTTCCCCTGCTTTTCTTATTAAAGTTATAGATGACTCTATTTGAGACAATGTGTATATAAATTATCCATTAATGGCTAAAGTGCAGTGTTGTAAATCTTAATTTTATAAGAATAAGAAATAAATAGTCTGAGGATGAAATTCACTTCTGTCCAGCGCAAGACCTCAAAATTATGCTTAAACAAGGCTTATGTGATGCATAGGCCTCATGGCGGTCCTCTGCACAGGGTGAACTTCACGCCAAATGAATGGAAAAGATCTTGGGTTTTGCACCTTGTGTAGATCTTTACACTTTCACATGCACTTTGCCCTTGTTTGGCACAGTGCAGATGACACCTCAAGGAAAACGGGTTGCATTCACACAGGCCTAGATTAAGCAATGAGCATTAGATGCACTGACACGGGGGGGCCCCAACCACCTGGCTGGCTTTTTAACCCGCATGGCCAGTGTCTCTCCTGTGTTGCCAGTTGCATTTTTTTTTCACTTGCAACCTACAAGTTACTTGTAAGTTAAAAGTGGGCAGAAGAAAACCCAGCACATTGCAACTGGCAACCACTGCTATGCGCACACAGAGGGGATCCAGCCAGTCACGGCTTAACCTACAGTGCGCAGGTCACATGGCAGCAGGGAGCACTGTGGCACAACACCTGTGTCCCACTCCACAGGCCAGAACCTCCACATGCCAATGCAGCAGCTCCTGCTCCATTCTGCTTTCCAGCACTGAGAGGACCTGATGCTTGCCAGCAGGGAGGAGTAAGGAGTGGGGAGGCAGGGGCTCCTAGCTTGAGAGGGGATGACAGGGAGGCTCCTGGGAGGTTGTGGGTGTAGGGGCACATGGGCCAGGAGGGTCAGGCTGATGAGGGGGTGACCTGGGCGTGGAAGAGGAGCCTGGTGGGGTGGTGAATGCCTGGAAGGGGAAGAGGAGGGTCAGGCTGATGTGAGAGGGGGCAGTGGCCATCTTTTCTGTCTCTCTGAGGTGGCAACCCTATTTGGGCCCTGACCAGGTTTAGGGCTACCACCCCCACGTCATGCCTCTTGGTAGCGGGGCGGGCAGGCCAAACTTCAGTGAGTTGCCCGTTGCCAACTGTGTCCACATATCTATTCAGGGGACATAGGGCCTAATCACATCAGCCACACTATCAGAGGCTCATTCACCTGCACATCTACCAATGTGATATGTGCCAGCAATGCCTCTCTGCCGTGTACACTGGCCAAACCGGACAGTCTCTGCGTAAAAGAATAAGTGGACACAAATCAGACATCAAGAATTATACCATTCAAAAACCAGTCGGAGAACATTTCAATCTCTTTGGTCACTCAATTACAGACCTAAAAGTCACAATTCTTCAACAAAAAAACTTCAAAAACAGACTCCAACGAGAGATTGCTGAATTGGAATTAATTTGCAAACTGGACACCATTACATTAGGCTTGAATAAAGACTGGGAGTGGATGTGTCATTACACAAAGTAAAACTATTTCCTCATGTTTATCCCCTGCCCTCTACTGTTCCTCACATGTTCTTGTCAACTGCTGGAAATGGCCCACCTTGATTATCACTACAAAAGGGTTTTTTTTCCTCTCCTGCTGGTAATAGCTCACCTTACCTGATCACTCTCTTTACAGTGTGTATGGTAACACCCATTGTTTCATGTTCTCTGTGTATATAAAATCTCCCCACTGTATTTTCCACTGCATGCATCCGATGAAGTGATCTGTAGCTCACGAAAGCTTATGCTCAAATAAATTTGTTAGTCTCTAAGGTGCCACCAGTACTCCTTTTCTTATATGCTGTTGTGTTCTTTCAGTGTAAAAGGCACTCAAATTCTACAATGCTCAGCGGAGTACAAAACTCAGAGATATATTGCTTTTAGGTGTTACACAAGGCAGCATAGTCAGGCTCTTTGTCTCTTGGTTCGTTTCTATAACAACATGAAATGTGCTTAAATTTTTGCTACTCAGACCCACTTCTCTGTTTCCCTCTCCTCTGAATCTCAGCAGGTTTTGCTCAGTCTTCCATTCTGTTCTATCATTAACAACCCTATGGATCTCTTTATTTAGTGTCTTCAGGTAGTGACTTGAAGATTTTTTATTGTCATTTTCTGGTTTTCTATAAATTTGTGTGAAGCTCTAATATTTCTGGCTTTGTGTATTGTCTTTTGAATATAAAAATAATCAAGCACCTTAATGTGCAATGCTCTAAATGTAGTAGAAGTTTGAATCAAACATATATGCCTTGATAAATCTTTCTAATGCCTCTAATCCAGTGGTGGGCAACCTATAGCCTGTCAGGGTAATCCTCTGGCGGGCCGTGAGACAGTTTGTTTACATTGACCATCCACGGGCACAGCCATGTGCAGCTCCCTGTGGCGGTGGTTCACTGTTCCCGGCCAATAGGAGCTGTGGGAAGCGGCGCGGGACACGGGGATGTGCTGGTCACTGCTTCCCGCAGCTCCCATTGGCCAGGAATGGCAAACCATGGCCACTGGGAGCTACGGGCGGCTATGCCTGTGGATGGTCAATGTAAGCAAACTGTCTCACGGCCTGCCGGCAGATTGCCCTGATGAGCCGCGTGCAGCCCACAGGCCGCAGGTTGCCCACCACTGCTCTAATCACCACTGGAACACATGAGTTATGAGGAGAAGCTGAGGGAACTGAGGATGTTTAGTCTACAGAAGAGAAGAATGAGGGGAGATTTGATAGCTGCTTTCAACTACCTGAAAGGGGGTTCCAAAGAGGATAGCTCTAGACTGTTCTCAGTGGTAGCGGATGACAGAACAAGGAGTAATGGTCTCAAGTTGCAGTGGGGGAGATTTAGGTTGGGTATTAGGAAAAACTTTTTCACTAGGAGGGTGGTGAAACACTGGAATGCGTTACCTAAGGAGGTGGTGGAATCTCCTTCCTTAGAAGTTTTTAAGGTCAGGCTTGACAAAGCCCTGACTGTGATGATTTAATTGGGGATTGGTCCTGTTTTGAGCAGGGGGTTGGACTAGATGACCTCCTGAGGTCCCTTCCAACCCTGATATTCTATGATTCTATGATCTGTGAATCCTTCCTAGAGAGACAAGGTGGGTGAGGTGATAACTTTTATTGGGCCAACTTCTGTTTGTGAAAGAGATAAGCTTTCAAGCTACACAGCGCTCTTCTTCAGGTCACCCGAAGATGACAACAGCTACACCAACATGGTAATCCTTCCAGACACATATGAATAAGATGCTAATATGTACATATTAATAACTTGTAAATGCCTGCATCAGACAGTTTTGCATTACTTTTGAAAGAGTTTTGGATAATAGACTTGAATTTAAGGGGCCTATTTTCCTTTATAAATTTTTTGTGCTGATCTTATTATTATTAGACAAAAACCTATTTTTAAAATGTTATTACAATTGCAAAGACAAGAACTTAGAAGTTAGGAAATGCCAGAATTAAGATTGCCCACGCAACCTTAATTTTGCCCCCTGTGTGTATGCACTGTGATACAGAGAGGGATTTTCAAAGCCACAAGTCACTTAGTTACTTTAGAAAATCCCAACTGTAGCATCTAATTACACAATGGCATACGATCCCTCAGGATCCCAGCTTCATTCTGCATTCTGAAGGGATGGTGATTAGTGACTGAGACAGCTATTATTATCCATTTTTTATTCTCATCATTCAGTGTGTGGTCTTGTCTTGTTTACTGCGTGCCATACAAACCCTGTGCTGAATATGGAATTATCAATTTCCTCATGCGCTTCTTTATGGTGCTTGTTACCAGAGTATCAGAGAGTGTCTCACAAACATTCATGAGTTTATTTTTACAACTCCTATGTGAGAGATAGCAGTGTTTTATAATCTCCATTGAGATTAAGGTCAAAATCTACAAAAGTGCCCTCTAAAGTGAGTGCCTCTCTGTTTGAGTACCCAATCTGTGATGCTTAGGGCCTGAATTTTTCAGAAGTACTGAGCATCTGCAACTCCCACTAACTTCAGTTGCAACTGAGCATTCAGTAGAGCTGGGTGACATTTTCTGGCTGATCTGGGTGGACTGAAACACTTAGTGAAGTCATGTTAACTTTAGCAAACAATTTAGATCAGAACAAAAATACAGTATTTTGGAAATATCAAACCAGGTCACTTTGACATTAGTAAAATGTCTTGTTTTGACTTGTCAGGCTACGTTCACAAGAGGATTTAGGGACTAAAATATCTAAGGTGCTTATAGCATTTAGCCCTGCGGTTAAGATACCCACAGGAGACGCTGGTTCCAATCCCTGCTCTGGAGCAGGGACTTGAATCCAGGCCTCCACCTGCCCAAGTCTAACCTCCAGACTGTAGGCATATTCTGAAGTGGGTCTTTCTCATTCTCTCCTGTTAAAGCTGTTCCACTTTGAATGAATAAATAGTAAGTAGAGCAGGAACCCAGATGTTACCTCCTCTCCCCCACCAATCATCAAGCGAGTGCTCTAACCTGTAGGCTATCAAATCTCCCTGGCCCAGAGACTATTGAAATTTTTCAGTCTCTCCCATCCAACACACACTTGCTTATATAAGAGAATTGGGTTCAAGTCCCCATTCCAGAGCGGGGATTTGACCTGAGTCTCCCACAACCCGAGTGCCCTAAACACTAGGTAAAAGTTAGTGGATGGGGAGAAGAAAGGCACCACAACTCCCCCGCTTCTTCAGCTGTGTGTTTTTGAATATAGTTCTTCATTTCCTTTGCTTTCCTTAAAAACACCCTCAATGAAATATTTTGTTGAACTCAAAATGAAATTTTGCTGATTCTTTTGGTTCACTGACAACCCCAAAAAACTTTAGTTTGACCCAGTTCAAAACTGCCAGTGAATTGAAAAATCAGGTATTTGCCCAGCTGTAGTTTTCAGCATATGTGAAAAATCAGACCTCAGCGCTCTCAAGTTGGGCACCCAGAGAAGATTCAAAGCGCAACAGTCTAGAACAGTGGGGCCCATCAGGGTAATCCGCTGGCAGGCCACCAAAACGAAGCCAGAAACAGTGAACCACAGCCAGTGGGAGCAAATGTAAACAAACGGTCTGGCGGCCCGCCAGTGGATTACCCTGATGGGCCGCATGTGGCCCGTAGGCCGCAGGTTGCCCACCACTGGTCTAGAATGAATCACAATTCCATCCTACAGAAATCCTAATTTTGCTTAGTTTTACAGTAGTCTGTTTATATACTTATTGTTAATCTTGTTATCCTGTCAGACTTAGCTTTGTAATGCACCTGCAACTTTGCTTCTTTCTTTTTCAGAAACACCATATTCCAAAGGTTATAGTGTGTACAAGTCAAACAAAAAAGTCTCTGCATATCTGCTTCTGTAAATGTCAGCATCTCAGCCCTTTCATTTGTCATCTTTCTAATAGAGATTCTAGCACAGCACAGGGAGCTGTTGTGGTAATACAGCAAATGTCTGTTTGCAACCCAACACATAAATACCACCCACCCTTCACACTTTTAATAAATAATATCTCAAAATTAAATGTGTTTTTGAGCCGAACTAGTTCCAGTGTGGTACATCTGTTTTAGTTTCAGCGGTTAAAATTGTTCTCTGATGAATCAAAGGAACTAGAAAAGTGGTGGGTAAATCCCAGACTTCAGTTTCTTCTAGTTCTTTGCATTGTCTGAATGAATTTTAATAACTGTTTTGCTTAATGTTAACAGTTCAACAGCAGCACTTGATTAAGACAACTACCCTGTACTATCATGACTGTCAGCACAGACCAGTGGGTAGGGTGCTGGACGGAATCAGGAGACCTTTGTCCTATTCCCAGTTCTTCTGTTGTCAGACCCAAGAAAAATCACACTTTATCCTTTTGGTGTCTGTCTGTTTTGTATACTTCAGTTGCAAGCTCTTTTAGGCCTTTTGTCTCTGTTTTGTACAGTGCTTAGCATAATGGGACATAGTGGATACTAGAGTAATAGGTGCCAAAGGTGGCACGTGAGCCGATTTTTACTGGCACACTGCTGCCAGCCGGGGTCCCGGCCGCCGGCCCCACACAGCCCACTGCCGGTCTGGGTGAATGGAACCCCCAGCCAGCAGCGGGCTGCGTGGGGCAGGAGCTGGCAGAACCCCACACTGGCAGCAGGTGGGCCGCTGCCGGTCTGCGGTTCTGTCCGCCACCCAGCTCAGCCGCTGACAGTCTGGGGTTCCTGCTGCTGGCCCCTTGCCAGCTGGGGTCCTGGCCATCTGCCCCGCTCAGCCTGCTGCTGGCCCAGGCCTGGGATACCAACTGCCAGTCCCGCTCACCTCACTGCTGGTCTGGGGTTCCAGCCGCCCGGCCCCCTGCCAGCTGCGGTCTGGGCTTCTGTCCCTGCTCAGCCCTCCTGCCAGCTTGGGGTACCGGCAGCCAGCCCAGGCCTCTGCTCCTGGCCTAGGCCCAGCGCTCTGCAGCCCTTAGCAAAAATTACACTACAATTACCTTAAAAACTTAAAAACTTTGTATATTACAGTAATCATTAAAAAATGTATAAAGTTAATAAATACATAGGTTTGATGAAACAAAGTAGTTGTACTTATGTGCCTGTGCTTAATTTGTATTTTCGATGATTTACCTTCTAAAAAAATCTCACATGTATCACACCCCCAGAAAGGGTATCTTGCACCCACAGGGGGTGTGTGCACCCCAGGTTAAGAACCACTGCACTAAACTGATAAGATCTTCATTTTAATTTAATTTTAAATGAACCTTCTGAAACATTTTAAAAACCTTGTTTACTTTACATACAACAATAGTTTAGTTATGTAATATAGATCTGTAGAGAGAGACCTTCTAAAAACGTTAAAATGTATTACCGGCACGCGAAACCTTCAATTAGAGTGAATAAATGAAGACATAAATGAAGGCACACCGCTTCTGAAAGGTTGCCGACCCCTGATCTATTGTATTGTTAAATTTGTTGTTAAAAGATGAGGCTGTCTGAAGGGGAAAAATTGAAAGTTGGAGAAAAATGTGAAGGTCAGCTCAGTGGTTCCCTTTTAGAGCATTTCTTCATCTGTCTCCCAGCAAATGGGAAAGCAAACAGATCCAGGATGCACTGATAGTGGACTAGTTTATATGTTATACAATATCTCATGGCTCAAACTGAATGGGAAAGAATTTTCCCATGCTATGAACATTTTTGAGATTTTTGGAAACTTTTCCTGTTCTGCATTGGGATTAAATGAAGGCCTTTGAAAAGTTTTTTTTTTTCTCTTTGCAAAAAAAAAAAAATGAGGGGGAGGGGACAGCAAAACCCACCCAAGAATAGCCAAGAGCCTGGTGGTTAAGGCATTCTGGTTTAAATCTCTGCTCTGCCTGACTTGGAGTAGGAACTTGAACCTACGTCTCCCAATCCCAGGTGAGCTCCTTGTCCAGTGCTTTTAAAACTCTTGGTTGCAAGTTATCCTGCTTATTCAGAATGTCTAACTTTAGTACCTGCTATTTTGTATCCTCTTGAGTTGTTGTTATTGGCATGGAAAGTATTTCACCATCATCACAATGTGACTACATCATCTGTTTTTCCTCAAATACAGAACAAATTTTTATTTAAAGCCTTCTGGGTTTTTTGTACTATTATTGACAATTCTACCATTCCTATCTATTGGACCAATGCCATTGTCAGGATTCTTTTTGTTCCTAATATACTTTTTAAGAACTCCTCATCCTCAACTCTACTGGCCCTAGAGTTTTCCTTGTGTCCTTTTTGCTTCCCTTGTCAACTTCCTACAGTTCCTAGCTTCTGACTTATATTCATTGCTCTCAACTTCCCCTGACATCTGTGAAAGGACTGAGATGCTGCCATTCCTCAGCACCCCGGTGACACATACTACATATCCCAGTCATATTAGAAAGACTTAGAAATCACCTCTGAAATAAGATCAGTGAGGAATGTGTTTGTGTGCCCTAAACTATGGAAGTATAAATGTTATGCTGAAATGCAGCATTTAAATATGTAAAAGAAGCAAAGGCGAGTAGGGGAAGAGAGGAGTCTGTATGAGGAACGGGAGTGGACTTTCTACCTAACAGCTTTTAGTTAAGTTATTCTGAGTACTCCAAACCGTCTCTACAATGTCTGTATACAGTAAGGCTGTGCCTTACAATGGCACGGCTGGGCTGTTTCAGCCACACTGTTCTACGGCACGCAGTGTAGCCACTCTTTGTCACCAGAAAAGTGCTCTCCTGACAACAGAATAAAACCACCCACCAACCGCAACGAGGGGCGGTGGCTTCGCTGGTGGGAGAGCATCTCTTGCCGCCGAATCGCTGTCCGCGCCGGTGCTTTTCGTCGTCAAAACATTTGTCATTCAGGGGGATCTTTTTCACCCCCCTGAGCAACAAAAGTTTTAAAGATGAAAGTGTAGTGTAGACATAGCCTCAGGCTTTGCCTACCCTAGCAAGGGGAAGACCCAGCTTTGGTCGTTCAGAGGTGTTAAAGAAGCACACATGCACCCTGAAAGACAAAAGGTTTGTCGACGACAAGTGCTGGCGTGAACAGTGCTTTGTTGGCAAGAGACCTCTCTCCTGCCGACGAACAGTGGGATACGGCACACCTTTTAGCGGCACAGCCGTAATAGCACAGACGTGTCGCGGAAAGCTACGTAGCGTAGCCATAGCCTAAGCAACTGTATAATACTCTCTTGCAGCTGATTGGGAACTATTAACGCCTACTTATCAGGGTGTTACATACAATAACCCTGAGGTTTAACTCTCTGTAATGCTTTCTGAAAAGTCCTGAAATGACAGAATTCTGGCCTGTATTTCAGCAATAAATTAAGCTGATGTGCAGAAAGAAGGGGAATGTAGGAGATCTGTACATAACATTGCCTCAGCCTCCCTCTAACCGATTTAAAATAGTACATCCAAGGCAGGTCACAGTTGTTGTCCCCTTATTGTCCACATCTGCCATCTGGTGTAGAGCCATACCTAATCAGAAGGAATCACACTCCCTCCTGTAAACTTTCTCTTCAAAAAATCATGTTTACTGTGCATTTAAGAGTGCCCATGGTCACAAGGATGCTACTGTGACCTCATGCTGACTTGCCCGACTCAGACAACAGCTACAGAAAAGACAGACACTGGGAAGTCAACAAGAGGAGAAAGGACATAGCTTAAACCTCAATACACTCTTCCCCAGCTAGCCAGGCAAATACAAAAAACAGGGGAACTGCCATGTATGGGGTGCAGCTCTCCGCTCCCAACAAGGGAAAATGCTTGAAAGTGACAGGCTTTTTTTCTAAATTTTATACAATTGGGATGCTTTTTCAATGAGAAGCCAGAGTTTCCCAAGTAATGTAGGATCCTATTGTGAGTTTTTACAGCCACATACTGAGTGAGCTGCTTCTAAATCAGCACAGCTTATTTGAGGTCAGTGACACTACACCTCTACACCAGATGAAGATCTGGCTCTTATGCTTTTGTTCCACTCTAACGTTCTGTGAACAGACAAATGAAGTAAATTTAATCATCAGATTGGTTTCCTTTTCTGAATCATAGAATCTTTTTTGAGGGGGAGTGTGGCTTTTCTCTCTCATAGAATAAAAACATGGAAGTTCTTTCTATCGCCTCCTGAGGAGGTCTCAACCTCCCTACCAAAGCCCTGAGTGTCCACTCACTCTGAATGCTATTGTACAGGTCATTTAAAAAGAAAAGGAGGACTTGTGGCACCTTAGAGACTAACCAATTTATTGGAGCATAAGCTTTCGTGAGCTACAGCTCACTTCATCGGATGCATACTGTGGAAAATATAGTGGGGAGATTTTATATACACAGAGAACATGAAACAATGGGTGTTACCATACACACTGTACGGAGAGTGATCACTTAAGATGAGCTATTACCAGCAGGAGAGCGGGGGGCGGGGGGAAACCTTTTGTAGTGATAATCAAGGTGGGCCATTTCCAGCACTTTTCAAGAACAGCAGGAGGGGAAATAAACAAGGGGAAATAGATTTACTTTGTGTAATGACACATCCACTCCCAGTCTTTATTCAAGCCTAAATTAACTGTATCCAGTTTGCAAATTAATTCCAATTCTCTCGTTGGAGTCTGTTTTGGAAGTTTTTTTGCTGAAGAACTGCCACTTTTAGGTCTGTAATCGAGTGACCAAAGAGATTGAAGCCATCTTGAGCCAGCAATGCCCCTCTGCCATGTACATTGACCAAACTGGACAGTCTCTACGTAAAAGAATAAATTCTTCAGCAAAAAAACTTCAGAAACAGACTCCAACGAGAGATTGCTGAATTGGAATTAATTTGCAAACTGGACACCATTACATTAGGCTTGAATAAAGACTGGGAGTGGATGTGTCATTACACAAAGTAAAACTATTTCCGGTTGTTTATTTCCCCTCCTACTGTTCTTGTAAAGTGCTGGAAATGGCCCACCTTGATTATCACTGCAAAAGGTTTCCTCCCTCCTTCCCCTGGCAACCCGCTTTCCTGCTGGTAATAGCTCCTGTTCTTTTTACGGATACAGACTAACACGGCTGCTACTCTGAAACAGGTCATTTAAACATCTTCTATCTGTCTGAGAAGCCGTTCTAAGCAGAGCTCAGCAGGATGCTGGAACATTTCCTCAGACTTAACAGTTTCAGCTCAATATTTTAATTTTTTTATTGCCCTTCGCTTTCTCTTTGTTACAATTGCCTGGCTGAACACCACTGAAAGAGCACCTCAGGAGAACTAAAAGGCTTTAACTGAATTATAAAAAAGGAGTTTCATTGGCCTAAACTGGTGACTAGAATTCCCTGTGTGGCTTTTCCTAGTAAGTATGCTTTTGACAAACTTTTTTTGGAGAAAAAACTAGGTTTGGATAAATGAAAATAGTTCTGGAACGTGTCTGCTTTCCTTGAAAATGTTTGGGTTGGGAGGAGGAGGGTTTGGCTGGCAAACAAAAAAATAGTTTTCTAAGGAAAAAATAAAATCTTCCATTGGAAGGGGAGGAACCATACACCCATTCTCCACCCAGTTCTACTAGCAATCAGATTAGTAGCCTACCATGTTGTCTTTCAGCACTGTGTGAAAATGGTCATCAGGGTCTGTTTGTATTAAATTAGATGGAACATATGGGCCCAAAGAATTAAAGGTGTTAACAAAACCCAGTTATATCTCAACAGCTTCAAACAAAGTTTGGGGTTTTGAATACAGATACCTTAGCTTGCTTAATACCATGGGAAACACATAAATGGATAAAAGAATTTTCAATTATTGAAGATACAGAAAAGAAGGGGAAACAGTTTAAGCATTTGAAATGTAAAGTATGGTGTTTATTTTAACAATTTTTTATTTTATTTTTAGCAGGAGAGAGTCTTTAGAAGGAAAAGGCTGTTGCTTGACAGGTTTTGGGTTTTTTTAGATGATTATGAATGTTTGGTTTTTTGGAGTGGGGGAGGAAGTTAGTTGAGATGGGCTGGAGCGGCTGTTGTTAAAGTCCAGTCCCATTTCTAGAAATCAAAACAAGAGTGTAGGATTCATACAAGGTTTATGTGCTTGGCAACATTCAGGGCACACCCGGAGTGTTGTGCTGGACCTGTGCACACACAGCTCCTTTCAAGGGCATCAACCTTGGAATCTCGCCCAGATGACATGAACCGTGGGAAGCCTCCCAGGACTGGGCTCAAGGCCCGAGAGCAAGGAATGCGGTAGATAGAAACTGCTAAATAAGAATGTTAAACAAAGCCAGTGTATTCCTTTTATCTGTTGGAGAATGTAATGCGCGGGGGGAGAGAAAGAATAAAGGGGAAGGTGGAAAGCTGACAGGCAGAAGCCTGTTAGCAGACCAGCCGCTTGCTTGCTAAAAGCTCTGTGCTGTCTTGTCATTGAACCGCCACAACTGGCGCCCAAACGTGGGGCCCTCAGCACTCACCTCGCCCGGCAAGGGTTTCAGACGCGTCACTCATCCGCTTCGTGGATCCCGGTGAGTATTTTTCATTGTGGTAAGTATGGGAAGCTCCCTCTCTGCTTTGCAAGTGCAACACCGCAGTGAGCTACAGTATTTGCTGCGTAAGGCTCAGCATGATTGCCCCACTCGAGAACTCACTCTCCTGCTACAGGAGGTGAGTGCCCAATGCCCGTGGTACCCTGAAGCTGGAACCCTTAAGCTAGCGGACTGGGAGCGGTTGGGCCAGACATTGAATAAAGAGCCTCGGGCGCCTGTGCAGGCTCTACATGCCTGGCACCTCTGCCGCGACGTGATACAGCGTGTCGCCTTGGACAGGCCCTCCCTCGCGAGGCTGGTGATCTCGCCACTCCCGTCTGCTCCTGCAGCCATCCCCTCTCCTGGCGATGCGACACAGCGTGTCACCTCGGAAAGGCCCTCTCCCGTGCCAACAGAGGGGCTGCCGATCCCGCCACCCCTGTCCGCTCCTGCAACCATCCCTCCCCCTGCTTCGCCCCCAGTGCCTCTATTACCATAGAATCATAGAATCATAGAATATCAGGGTTGGAAGGGACCCCAGAAGGTCATCTAGTCCAACCCCCTGCTCAAAGCAGGACCAATTCCCAGTTAAATAATCCCAGCCAGGGCTTTGTCAAGCCTGACCTTAAAAACCTCTAAGGAAGGAGATTCCACCACCTCCCTAGGTAACGCATTCCAGTGTTTCACCACCCTCTTAGTGAAAAAGTTTTTCCTAATATCCAATCTAAACCTCCCCCACTGCAACTTGAGACCATTACTCCTCGTTCTGTCATCTGCTACCATTGAGAACAGTCTAGAGCCATCCTCTTTGGAACCCCCTTTCAGGTAGTTGAAAGCAGCTATCAAATCCCCCCTCATTCTTCTCTTCTGCAGGCTAAACAATCCCAGCTCCCTCAGCCTCTCCTCATAAGTCATGTGTTCCAGTCCCCTAATCATTTTTGTTGCCCTTCGCTGGACTCTCTCCAATTTATCCACATCCTTCTTGAAGTGTGGGGCCCAAAACTGGACACAGTACTCCAGATGAGGCCTCACCAATGTCCAATAGAGGGGAACGATCACGTCCCTCGATCTGCTCGCTATGCCCCTACTTATACATCCCAAAATGCCATTGGCCTTCTTGGCAACAAGGGCACACTGCTGACTCATATCCAGCTTCTCGTCCACTGTCACCCCTAGGTCCTTCTCTGCTGAACTGCTGCCTACCCATTCGGTCCCTAGTCTGTAGCGGTACATTGGGTTCTTCCGTCCTAAGTGCAGGACCCTGCACTTATCCTTATTGAACCTCATCAGATTTCTTTTGGCCCAATCCTCCAATTTGTCTAGGTCCTTCTGTATCCTATCCCTCCCCTCCAGCGTATCTACCACTCCTCCCAGTTTAGTATCATCCCACTGTGGTGCCCCATGTTCCGGGGCCCCCCGGAGGGTCGTCCGTGTCTGCTCAGCGGCTTTCGCTGGTGCAACAAATGGTTCACGCAGCGAAGACTCGCTCAGATCTTACAGCAGAGGAGCTGGCTGAACTGGTCTCAGTTTGTCCGGTGACCTGGCAGGATGATGGCCAGGGCAACCAGGTTGCAAACTGGGTCAGTTTGCCCTACTCGGTGATCAGAGACGTAAAGAAAGCGATTCGCAAGTTTGGCCTCACTAGCACGTATGTGCGTGGTCTCATTGAAGGGCTAGGTACTGGGTACACCCTGGTCCCTGAAGATTGGAAGACGCTGTTGCGCATGATGCTGACGCCCAGTCAGTATGTTATTTGGCTTAGTGAGTATCGGCAGATGGCGGAACGCCAAGCCCAGGTATATAGAGAGCAAGGTGTCATTTATGAGCAGTTGGCAGGGGAGGGCCAGTTTGCTACTGTTCAGATGCAGTCTCAACTCCCTCAGGCTTGTCTTCCCCATTATTTCCACCTGCGCCCAGCATGCTTTCCGGAAGGTCCCAGATTCAGGCAAGCCTACCAAAAGCTTTGCCAGTATCCGTCAGGGTGCATCAGAATCCTTCATGGATTTTACCAACAGATTGCAGGAGGCTATCCTCCGACAGGTGGATAACCCTGCAGCAGCTCAGGAGATCCTGTTAAAAATGGCAGTTGAAAATGCGAACGAGGATTGCCGCCGTGCTCTCCAGGCTGCACAAGCCTCTGGAATTCTAGAGCTGTCAAACATGCTGCGGGCGTGCCAAAACATCGGAACCCAAGCACATAAAGCTGGGGTTATGGGCGCCGCCCTGCGGAAAAGTGGGAAGGAGGGGAAGCGTTGTTACCGCTGTGGAAAGGAGGGTCACTTTCAGCGGGAGTGCCGCTCATCGATGGCGCCTGCCCGCCCCTCAAAGAAGTGCCCCAAGTGTCGGAAGGGCTATCACTGGGCTAATCAGTGTCGTAGCGGGTCGGGAAACCGCACGACGGGTTCCCCCCGAACCCAGGGCCAAACGGGGGTGTTTCCCACTCAGACAACTGTTCCTCTGCTTTAAAACCCATAGACTCCATGAAGGCGGCGACTGCCGGAAGTGCAGGGCTTGATTTGATTATGCAGGAGGACGCTGATTTTCAGTTGCCGGGGGAGGTTTGCGCCATACCTACCCAGGTGACGGGACCTCTCCCTGCCGGATTTGTGGGTCTGGTTCTCCCTTGCTCACACGCTGGGAAACAGGGCTTTTTGTCATCCTAGGGGTCATTGACGCCGATTACAACGGCGTTATTAAGGTTCAGGTGTGGACCCATCTTCCAC
This sequence comes from Lepidochelys olivacea, assembly GCF_965140295.1. Taxonomy (NCBI): domain Eukaryota; kingdom Metazoa; phylum Chordata; order Testudines; family Cheloniidae; genus Lepidochelys; species Lepidochelys olivacea. The sequence continues at coordinate 30,172,049 of NC_140415.1, forward strand.
AGTCGCTCCCGCGTGGACGGTCAATTGCGCAATTGATTTTAGTCCCCTATCAGGTGCCAGCTGCAGAGGATCGAGCCCGGGGCAGAGGCGGCTTTGGATCGACTCTGGCTCAGTTGCCATCTCACAACATGTCCTCTCCACTTGTTGCTCTAACAATGTCGGTCCGCCCCTTGAAACCTCAGTTAACACTTCTCTTAAATAATGTTCCTTTTACAGGGCTGGTGGACACTGGAGCTGACGTTACGGTGATTCGTGATCCGGAGTGGCCAGTCGGTTGGCCAACAGTTCCTTCTAAAGAGTTGTGGGGGATCGGGGGTAGCAACCCCAGGCGCCAAAGTTTGTCTTGGGTCACGGTCTCTAAACCAGGAGGCCGTGCCCTTGCTACAATCCGCCCTTTTGTACTCCCTGTCCACCTCAATATTTGGGGCCGTGACTTACTTACAAAGCTGGACACCACCCTCGATATTAATATATAATGGGCCGAAATCCTCCCTCACCCACCTTGCCATCCGCATTACCATTAGTATGGCAATCCTTAGAGCCCATATGGATTGACCAGTGGCCCCTCCCCCTAGAAAAGCTGAAAGCGCTTCATTCACTTGTACAATAATATTTGCATGCACAGCACTTGGAGAGCTTTACTAGTCCTTGGAATTAGCTGCTGTTATTTTGGCCTTTTAACTTTTTGCTGATTGTCCCTTTAATTTGATCGTGGACACACATTATGTTTATCAGGTAATTGATCATTTACCCCTTGCCCTTATTACCCCTAAGGTCGATGCGGACCTCCTCCGCCTGTTTTTGTCCTTACAGTATCTCCTCACCACTCGTAATTTCCCTTATTTTGTTGCTCATATTCGCAGTCATACCCCTCTGCCTGGGCTACATACTGAAGGCAATGCGCGCGCCGATCGCGCGTTACGTGGTCAGGTAAATTCCCTTTTTTCTGACCCCATTGAAAGCCATTCCTTTTTTCATCAGTCTGCCTCTGTTTTGGCCTGACAGTTTCATATTCCTGCTGATCATGCACGTTCTATTGTTCGTTCCTGCCCCCACCGTGCCGCTGCTGCCCCTACCTTTTTTTTATGCCGTTAACCCCAGAGGTACCGCGGCGAATCAGCTGTGGCAAATGGATGTCACTCATGTGCCACAATTCCGCCCCTATTCGTTTTTACATGTTTCCATTGATACCTATTCGGGATTCCTTTGGGCAACCCCACAGCATGGGGAAGCCACTCCTAAAGTTATTCACCATTTGCTAGCCTGTTTTGCTGTTATGGGTCGCCCGAGCCAGATAAAAACAGATAATGCCCCAGCCTACTGCTCCACAGCCCTTTCCACCTTTTGTGTCCAATGGGACGTCCGTCTCACACACAGGATCCCTTATAATTCCACGGGCCAAGCCATTGTTGAACGTGCAAATCGTAAGCTAAAAACCTTGCTCGACAAACAATTAAAACAAGGGCAGCTGCGTCTCCGAACCTTAGGAGACATTCAGCAACAATTGCATATCCTTTTGTTCACTTTAAATAATTTAACGCTGAACGCAGATCAGCAGACCCCCATGGATCGGCATTTTCACAAATCCGAGGTACTGAAAAGACCGCGTGTCTATTACCGTCAGCTGCCCGATCCGCAATGGTTGGGCCCAGTGCCTCTAATCACTTGGGGTCGGGGATATGCTGCTGTGTCTCTCCCTGCAGGACCGTTGTGGGTTCCGGCCCGGTGTGTGCGACCAGCACTGAAACAGCATGGCGTGGCACCAGGGGCTGTCGAACCCCATACCGGAGTTTCAGCTGACCTTGGAGGAGAACGCGGTGCCTCCTGGGTCGACAACGGCGGGACGGAAACGGAGGAGGCGTAGCGTCCCAAGCCAGCCCGTGACATGGGGAGCAGTAAAAGCATTGGTCGCCGCGGCTCAACGAAGACTGGCAGCAAACCAACAGCCAGAGACTTCTGAGACTTTGTTTGTGGCAATTCTTGCCCAAATTACTGCTAATTCTGTATTGACTGTATGCCTTTTGTGCCTGCTATTTCCTGTAGGGGTTGGCTCGGGAGCGCTTTCTCCGTTATGAGCCCGAATGACATATAACCTACGGGAAAGATTGGCTTCAATAGCAAATGTTATCCACTTTTGTTTATTTGATTTTGTAGCAGCTGAAGAATTGTTAGGTACGTGCCTTATTCCAGTATGTCATCACCCTGAGGAAATTGGAAATGAGATGATGCTCGCTGCTTACGCGAACCTCTCTTCCCAGTACTCTAGATTGGCTAATTGGGCCTGGCCAATTACACTTTACCTTCTTGAGCTTATTTTTTGCTGTTGCTGTGTGCAATGTATTTCCTTTTTGTTAAGGCTTTGTCGAGAACTGCCCTGGCAGGCTCCACGAGTTATGACCTTGTCTGTCCAGGAGTTAATTGGCTTGCAAAAGCAAATTGATGGCTAGCATGAGATGGCCGAGCACAAATAAACAAAAAAGGAGGGGATGTAGGATTCATACAAGGTTTATGCGCTTGGCAACATTCAGGGCACACCCAGAGTGTTGTGCTGGACCTGTGCACACACAGCTCCTTTCAAGGGCATCAACCTTGGAGTCTCGCCCAGATGACATGAACCGTGGGAAGCCTCCCAGGACTGGGCTCAAGGCCCGAGAGCAAGGAATGCGGTAGATAGAAACTGCTAAATAAGAATGTTAAACAAAGCCAGTGTATTCCTTTTATCTGTTGGAGAATGTAATGCGCGGGGGGAGAGAAAGAATAAAGGGGAAGGTGGAAAGCTGACAGGCAGAAGCCTGTTAGCAGACCAGCCGCTTGCTTGCTAAAAGCTCTGTGCTGTCTTGTCATTGAACCGCCACACAAGAGAAACGCACAATGGGGAAAGAAAAGAACAGCAAAGATAGCAAATGCAGTTTCTGTTTCTAGCTTCTGACTTTCCCTTGCAACCTTGCTACTAGAAAAACACAAGCACAGCACACTCTCTTATCAGCCACTCAGAAACATGGCAAGATCATACCAGCATCAGGCTGTTTAAGGCACTGCATTAGCTGCCTGTCTCGTCATAGGCTTACAGCAGTGTTGCAAAATAGGCAGTCTTGACTAGCTAGGCCAGACTCTTATTAGACAGAAGGCAAAAGGAGAGGGATAGAAAAGAAATAAGGCAGGGAAGTAAAAGGATTCAAGGGTGGGTGAGGGATGACAAAGTCTCACATTGCAGGTGGTGTTCAGGATTTAGCCAAAGCTAGTGGATGTGGCAATATCATCTGGGTCCCTCTCTCTGTCTTGGTCTGGTCATGGCATCTCTCAGGATTAGGCTGAAGGAGGGCTGGGGTCCCAGGAGGTGGTGGGGGATGGCAGCCATGATAATGCTTACTGCAGCAGTTGTGAACAGACAGACCTCCTTCTCCTAATTTTTCCCCCAAAGTCATTTCCTTTTGAGCATGTTCAAATGGAATGTTAGACAGAATAGTCTATTCTTGGTGTCCACCCATAGGCCTACTTTTCAACACACCGTTTGTTACTGATTTTTGGTTTTACTTTTGTTTACCTGACATAATTTTAACACAGTTCTTGACTAGTATTAGTAAAACATTTTCTGTTTAAATGAATTGTTTTTGTCTCCTCTCATTTTTTAAACAATTTTATAGAACAGATTATTGTGATAGTTTATGAACATTCACTCACTTCTTAAAGCTGATTTTACAATTGGGGGAAACTTGTACATGCAGTTATCACAACAGATCTAAGTCTAATCTGTTTCACTGCCTATTATTTGTAGTACTCCCTCCTCTCGGAATATGTACCATGTTAACTAGGTTTCCAGCCTGCACCATAATCACTTTTTAGTCTTGAATCACAGCTTTTGGTATTCTCTGGCTTCTTCAAAAGCAAGGCAGCATTGTCAGTATAGTCTTGGTCAGTGAACACTTCTTGATCAACCTTGATTCCAACATGTGGGGCGGCAAGTCCTAATACCCAGTCGATGGCTCGCTGTGGCGAGAATGCACCCTTGCCCTGCCCAAGGTTGTACAGAAATTCAGCAAAAGCCATGAACCACTACACACTCTTGCACTGGTACCAGTGTGAAGATAGTGCACCAGAGTGAGCAGACCTTCTGGGATGCCAGCTCCTTTCTGTGCATGCTGAAGTGCTGACCTGTCAGCTGAGTCAAAAGCCACGTGTAGTGGATGGTTCGATTCTCAAAGTGCAGCTCAGCCAGAAGCTGGAGGGAAAGACAGCATCAATTGTCGAGTGCCCAGCAGTGACAGTTGATTGCTGTGGATGACAGCGTCTGTTGAGGAGTGGCTGCATCCTGCCAAACAGGACATGAGCGAAAACCTTTCAGGGGAAGAGGGGCGGCTAAGAGGGTACAGTTCCAAGTGTGGTGTTCAGATACTACGGTGTTGAGTGGCATGAATAACTACACACATTAGATAATGATTGTATCTAAAAGGCAGGTGGGGAATGAACTTTGAGGTCCATGGAACAAACTGCAACTGAGCAGTGACCTAGGAATAATATCCCTTTTCAGGCTGCAGCAAGGCTAGATGTGAAGGAGGATAAAATGGTACGAAGGTTTCCAGAGAGCAGGTATAAGCCCTGCTCTGGGAATACTCCAGGTTTAGGAAGCCTCTGCACCACCTTTATAGGAGCAGCACCCGCCACTTCAAACTAAGGATGGGGACGGGGGGGGGCGGGGCAGGCATTCTGGGTTGATCCAGGGGGTGGAGGAAGCATAGCAGAAGTTTCCTACTGTTGCAAGCTCCATATGGACTGTGACAGTAAAGAGTGTTGCTTGGGCCTGCCCTCTCCTGCACTGGGGACTAAAATAGCTTGTGCAATCCCATAACTGGAAAGGCATAAGCCACCTTCCCTCAGTCCCTGAGGCCCAGGGTTGAATTTGTCCTTTTAACATTGACCAGGTAATGCAGCTAATCCCTCTGCATCCTATCGCAAGAATTATGATTAAGCCACGACATTCATCTTGCTTAGAGACCTCTCTCTTCAAAGATATTTTCATTTTCTTCCTTCAGATTTGTTTGTAATTTAACTAAAGCAGATTTTAGAATGAAAAGTGGATGTCTGTTTAAGTGTTTCCTTCCTCTACTGCCTATTTCCCATCTGCTGTTATAATCCTTTGCATTTGGCATTGTCTCCACAGCAGGCAATCGGTGATGTTACGCACAGGGGATTGTGGAACAATAAGCAGCAGTAGTAGATGGAACTTTTCATGTGTATGTATAGAGTAAACTTTTTGTTTCCGAGATCAAAAAAGACAAATGCAGAAAATTGAACACCATGAAACCTAAACTAACAGCCACCTCCATTAGAACTTCTCCTAAGCAACCAGTTGAAAATTGCCATGTTGCTTTGGTACATTTTTGCTCAACCTTTAAAGAACATCTCTATTAAGTAACCCAGTTTTCAATGATCCCTTGGGTAGGGAGATTTCACTGAACAGTAAGAAGGGCTGTTCAGAACTTAACAGCTTCACTTTAGGGGTTCATGTGAACATTTTTCTTCAGTTTCAAACCACATGACATCAAAGCCCCTGACTTTCCCTTTCAGTGAACCTTTTATTTACTTACTTTTCTTCACTGAAGGGCATTTAGGATGAATTTTTTAAAATAAACGGATCTCAATTTCATTTATATCGAAGTGCCACTCAGTAAAACCCAAAGTACAAAACATTACAGTAGCCAGTCAGACTTCTTAATGTTTTCTCTGGGGTATAGTTTTCTACCAATTCCAGCTGGTAATTTACACATTTATTTCCCTTATTTTGTACTGTGGCTTTCCTGTTGTCTGAAAAGTATTATCTGAAGTGGGCACCTGTCTGAGAGATGTTAACCTCACCAGTGTTTACTTGACTATTAGAGAGACAAGGTGGATGAAGTCATTTCTTTTTTTGGACCAACTTCTGTTGGTGAGAGAGAGCTCTATGTAGCTCGAAAACTTGTCTCACTCAGCAACAGGAGTTGGTCCAATAAAAGATATTACCTCACCCACCTTGTTTCTCTCATATCCTTAGGACCAACACAACTACAACTATACTGCATGCTTTGATTATGGCATTTGCAGTACTCTCTATATTTTGAATGAGAAGTACCATTGTAAGCATATCTACTGTGGGTGATAAATGTCTAATTTTTAAGTGTGCCAGAGTGGTTGCCTCTCCCCCCCCCCCACCCTCCTGCCCCACTTGATTCAGGATTTGCTATTCTAGTGGTCAATTTGTCTGAGAACTCATTACCCTTATATTTTGCTGTGTTTGCATATATAAATATATATATCTTGTCTGTTCTCACCATAGAGCCTGTACAGAAACTGGCATTTCTTCACCTCCTCTGTCTTCTCCCATTTCAGCATTAAAGATATCGTGAAAGACAATTTAAAGCCGTCCTCACTAGATTGATGAGTCAGTGCGCGAAGATCCTCTTCTCCTTCTTGATCAGGTGGAACCCATCTCTTCCCAGCAGACTTTCCTCATGGAACAGCATCCCATGGTCGAAGAAGCCGAAGTTCTCCTGTTGACACCATCTGTGCAGACATATATTCAAAGTTTAAATAAAAAGAGAGAAGTGGGGATCTGCCAGCAAACACGGTAAAACTTGGAATCTCATGCTAACTGGGGTGGGACTGTGCAGCTGAGAAGGGGAAGCAGAGATGGGAGTGGACAGATGGGGCAAGAGAAAGTTGTCAAAGATGTGCAAGGAACACTAAAAAGATGTTTTAATGTTTCCTTTTATATTGAACCAAGGCCAGCGATCAGGGATTGGTGTAGGACTGAGCAGCTGAAAGCAGGCAGTTGAGACGGGAAGAACAGCTGCTAGAGTATTCTCAGTTCCTACTTCTTTCTTTTGAATTATGAGCTCTGAAAGCTGGGATCTGGGTGGGGAGTCTGCAGCTGGAAAGGGGGAATTGGGAGGAGAGGGGGAATAGCTGCCAGAAACTTAAAATAACGTATTTGCTTAAAATTGGCTTTGGTTCAGGTTAGGCAGGTTGAACAGGGTTTAAAATGGGCAGAATATAATATAACTGACCTTATTTTCCCCATACTGAGTCTTGAATTGTGGAAACAGACTAGGGTAAGTCCAAGAAGGGGGCTGAAACTAAGACATCAACAGAGTGTGCTGTCTTTGCTTTTCAACCAGTATTTCCAGAAATTACAGTGGCAGTCTTCAGTGAAACATGCTGCTTCAAATGATCCCCTTCCCCCAAAGAATAGGTCCATACAGGTGACTGGGGCCCAGATCCACAAAGGGACTTAGGCATCGCAGAACATAGATAATCACAGGAACAACATTGAAATCCACAGAACCTTAGGCCTGGTTTACACTACAAAGTTATGTTGATGTAAACTCCTTTGCGTCAACCTAATCATGCATGTGTCTACACTTAAATTTGTTGCCCACTAATTTAAGTGCCCTGTTATGCCGATGTAGCAGTGTTGAGCCATGGTCGATGAATGGAGGTTGACATAGCACAAGTGTAGACACTGTTACCTATGCTGACCTTAACAGTCCTCCAGAAACTGTCCCATAATGCCCAACACTGACCTCTCTGGACACAAGTGTGAACTCCACTGCCCAGGGTCATGGAGACTGGAAGGCCGCCCCCTCCCATGAATTTTTGAAATTCCTGTTCCTGATTGCCCAGCTTGGCGAGCACACCTAGCAGCTCTCCATTGTTGAGTGCAACTGCCCAGCTGACCATGCTGGCTCTGCACTCCAGACACATGCCTGAGTAGACAGAGATACTGGATCTCGTGGGCCTGTAGGGAGAAGAGGCTGTGCAGGCAGAGCTCTGTACCAGCCATAGTAATGTCAACTTCTGTGAGCAGATTGCGTAAGAGATGCAGGAGAAGGAGTATGATGGGGCCAACAGCGTGAAAGCCAAAGAGTAGCAGCAGGCATACCAGAGAGGCCAACAATAGATCCAGTGCAAAGCCACAGATCTGCCACTTTTACAATGAGCTGCATGCCATACTTGGCAGAGATCCCGCCACCATCACCTCCAGATCACTGAGGATACCTCCAAGGAGCCCAAGTCACAGTTCCTTGCTGTGACCAGCGAGGAAGAGAAGGGGGATGGGGATGAGGAAGAGGAGGAGGAAGGGGGATAGGGGATAGGCGACTGAGGGATCCAGCTGTTCAGCAAGCCAGGACCTATTTTCACTCCACCACAGTCCAGCCATTCCTGCCAGTTTAGCACTGGAAAGCTCGATGCAGGTCAAGGTAAGTGTGTAGATGAATTGTACATACAGGGATGGCACCTTTAAAATAGCAGGACACAGCTTTTGACTTTTCATTAATTTCCTTGTGCTAGAAGAGGTAATGATACAACCAAGAGAAAGAGTTATCTGCTTTTCATTCCCCACTAGAGTTAGGCAGGTTGGGCCACATGGAGCAGTTTGTTTATGTACTTAGGGATATCCCTGGAATCATCCTGAGAGATCCCGATGATTTTTCATGGAGGGACTCTGCAATCTTCTGCCAAAGGTTTTTAGGGAAGCCTGTCTTATTTTGTCCTCTGTGGTAGGACACTTTCCCACACCAGTCAGCAAAAATTCGACACACACCATTGAAATACACAGCCTAGAAGCATGCGGGCCCAAACAGCTTCAAGTCACCAGTAGCAGCTGTGCTCTCTCTGCCTCTGTTACCCACAGGAGCGAGATATCAGCTAGAATCACAATCACCTGTAGAAACCAGTGCCAGTATTCAATGACATTACCTTATTCTACAAGATTCATGCTGTGACTCACTCTCTATGTTTTTATAAAAGTATGCTGATGAGTGTGAATATAATGTAACTAAAATATGCTTCATGCAAAAGGTCTCTTGTAAGGTATCATTACAAAGCGTATAATCTACTGAGTGTGGTCATCCTGTTTGTATAAATGTATCACTCTTGTATCTGAAACTAGAAATATGAAATATAACTCCGAGGGCCTATTGTAGTTATGCAAATTGTGGGCCATTAATGGTGGTTTGGAATCTTGATGACTCCCATCAACCAGGACAACTGACTGTGGATGGCTCTGTTTGCAGGCAGGCCTTTCTGTGAGTCAGGCTGGGAGGAATGAAGGCTTGGGGTCTCACAGGAAATGTGACCTGGTACTGAAATCCATCTTAAACCTGGTGCTTTTCCATTTAGGGGGGGACCCAGAGAAACAAAAGATTCCCACCTTGTGCCAAAGCCATACAAGGGGGTGGAACAGAACAAGGGAGGGAGCCATCATGAGGAATCCCCTAGCTACCACCTGAGCTGGAACAAGGGTTGTACCGGGGAAAGGATTGTGCCCAGACTAGGAAGGAGTCCAGTCTGTGAAAGAAACTTATTGAAACATCTCTAAGGGTGAGATTAAATTTGTATTCAGTTTTTATTACTGTACTAGACTTAGACTTGCGTGTTTTATTTTATTTTGCTTGGTAATTCACTTTGTTCTGTCTGTTACTACTTGGAACCTCTTAAATCCTACTTTCTGTATTTAATAAAATCACTTTTTACTTATTATTTAACCCAAAGTATGTATTAATACCTGGGGGGTGGGGGAGAGAAAATAGTTGTGCATATCTCTCTGTCAGTGTTAGAGGGCAAACAGTTTATGAGTTTACCCTGTATAAGCTTTATACACGGTAAAACAGATTTATTTAGGGTTTGGACCCCATTGGAAGTTGGGCATCTGAGTGTTAAAGGCAGGAACACTTCCTAAATTGCTTTCAATTAAGCCTACAGCTGTTAGGGGACGTGGTTCAGACCTGGGTCTGGGTTTGCAGCAGGCTAGCGGGTCTGGCTCAAAGCAGGCAGGGTGCTGGAGCCCAAAGCTGACTGGGCAGGAAAGCAGGGGCAGAAGTAGTCTTGGCACATCAGGTGGCAGCTCCCAGGGGGTTTCTGTAATTCAACCCGTCACACATGCAACCAAGCAATTCCCTCATTTTCCCTAACCTCTGGCAGGCCATGCTCACCATGGCTGGTGCTGGGACTGATGCTGTGCACAAACAGTGCCAAGCAGAAGTGAGAATGTAGTGCTTAAAACTTTAGGGGAGTGAGTTCTGCATCTTAAGTAGATGAATAGACTGACAATGGTACCTCTGGGTGTTTTATCTGCAGCTGCTGCCATTGTGGCCTTCAGGGTCTCCCCCTCCACACTTGCAGAGCTCCTGAGCCAGATAAGGAGGATAAAGAAGAGAACGCAGGATGACATGTTCATTGAGATCCTGCAAGCCAGTGCTGCATTAGACTATGAGCACAGGGCCTGAAGGATGAACATTGTGGACAACCTGGAGAAAGAAAGAGTGGAGAGAAGAAAGGCTCAGGAGTTCCAGCAGAAAAAGGAGAGCGAGATGTACCAGGACACAATGGGGCTTCTCAGGCAGCAAACACAGATGCTGCAGCAATCCCAGGCTCACCTCCCTCTGCAGCCCATTGAGAACCCAATATCAGAACCTCCCTAGACCACCCCCCGTCAACATTGGGTATGGCATCAGAGGTCACTGCATTACCCCTACTACTCCAACCCAGGGAATGTTAAAGACAATCACAGCTTCACATACAAGGACCCGTGAAAGCCAAGGTTCGTGTATGGGTAGCTGAAATGGTCATGAATGTTATTCATAAATTCTATTCACATAATTAATTAAGGTTTATTAAGTTTTAAATATATTTGTTCTAAAATGTCACTTTCTTTTTTTTGTACAGAATTCTTTTACAAAATATATGTGTAACTTAAAACATAGATCATCTTTATAAGTTTGCAACATCCACTTCTGAGTGATTTGCAGGGCTGAAAGTGACCAATTCAATGTGATACAACTCATGGGATAAGCCACAAACAAAATTAATAGATATATTGATAATGTTATATATCTACATATAAGGCAAACACCACACAATTCCTAACAGGCCACAAAAGAGCTGAGCCAGGTAGAGCACACTACAGCAAAACACTATTAGTGGCTCACTGTTAAAATGTTCTTTCAAAGCCTCTTCTAATAGCCCTTGTGTCTGGCTGTTCAAACTCACAGACAGTCCCTGGACATCAGCAGAAACTTTCCCCCCTTTGCTTCACATACATTATGCAGGACGTAGCAGACAGCTACAACCATTGGATATTTTTCTCGCTGAGGTCCAATCTTATGAGTAAAACAACACCAGCATCCTTTCACCAAAAGCACATTCAACTCTTATTCTGCACCTGCTGATCTGGTAGTTGAATCATTCCTTGGTGCTGTCGAGATGGCCAGTGTACGGCTTTCTGAGCCCGGGGTCACCCAGGATTACTATTGGCATTTCAACATTCCCAGTGGTAATCTGCTGGTCAGGAAAGAAAGTCCCTGCATGCACGTTTCTGAAAAGTCCTGTGTTCTTAAAGATGCAAGTATCATGCACCTTCCCTGACCAGCCCATACTGATGTCAATGAAGCGATCTCAGTGATCCACCAGCGTTTGCATAACCACTGAAAATTACCCCTTTCTGTTGATGTATTCTGTGGCAAGATGGTCTGGTGCCAAAACGGGGATATGCATGCCGTCTATTGCTCCACCTTGCGCATCCAAAAGTTCTGCAGCCAACGCTCACCTGGATTTAGATGTGATCCCACCAGTCGGTGCTCATTTCTCAGGCCAAGGAGCAGCGCTCCACCAGCTGCTCCGTGAACATCACCAACAACCCTGAATTGGTTCTCACTATGTCCCACAGCAATCTGTCCTCCAAGAAATCATCATGTTCCCCACTGATTCAGTTCTTCTTGCGGCTCTGCAAATACTGCAGGATCGGGCGCCCTGTGCTTGCAACGCTCATGACACTAGTGCAGGGCTGTGCAGGCTCCATGCTTCTGTCCAAGGTGGTGGACAGCGAGGAGGGCTGCACAGGTTTGTGGGATTTTGAAAAAAGGCACAAAAATTATGCAATACATATAACATTATGGGATGGAGTGGGTTGCAAACTAAGATCTTGATTCTTGCTTCCCATCATCCCTGCATGACTCGTTTCGGACTCATCATGCATTGGCATTTGGACCCATCATCCCAAAAGACAGTGCACTGGACAGTGGTGAGTTGCACAATGGGATATTTACCCATTGTGCACTTCACTGTACATCACTGCAAGCACTCCTGGTAAGTATGTGCTGCGCTGATGCAAGGAGACAAAATATGCGTGCACACAAACAACGTATTAACTGTGGCAGCTTTATGCCGATATAACTTGCATTGATATAAGTTTGTAGGGTAGACGTGGCTTGAGTTAGGCACCTAGATTTCTATAAAATGCATGAGGAGAGATACACATCTTATGAGGAGATACACATTTGTGCAGGAAATGGCCCAACTTGATTGTCATGCACATTGTGTAAAGAGTTGTCATTTTGGATGGGCTATCACCAGCAGGAGAGTGAATTTGTGTGTGTGGTTTTTGGGAGGGGGGTGAGGGGGTGAGAGAACCTGGATTTGTGCAGGAAATGGCCCAACTTTATTATCATGCACATTGTGTAAAGAGTTGTCACTTTGGATGGGCTATCACCAGCAGGAGAGTGAATTTGTGTGGGGGGGTGGAGGGTGAGAAAACCTGGATTTGTGCTGGAAATGGCCCACCTTGATTATCATACACATTTTAAAGAGAGTGGTCACTTTGGATGGGCTATTACCATCAGGAGAGTGAGTCTGGGGGGGGGGGGCGGAGGGTGAGAAAACCTGGATTTGTGCTGGAAATGGCCCAACTGATGATCACTTTAGATAAGCTATTACCAGCAGGACAGTGGGGTGGGAGGAGGTATTGTTTCATATTCTCTGTGTGTATATAAAGTCTGCTGCAGTTTCCACGATATGCATCGGATGAAGTGAGCTGTAGCTCACGAAAGCTTATGCTCAAATAAATTGGTTAGTCTCTAAGGTGCCACAAGTACTCCTTTTCTTTTTGCGAATACAGACTAACACGGCTGTTACTCTGAAACACATCTTAGACCCTGATTTAGAAAGCCAGTATGGCAGGTGGGGAGCTGCCAAAGCTAGCCAAGGATAGATGATGACAAGAGGGTGTCTGCTAAGCTCCACACCTCTCTCATGGAGGTTGGCACCAAAGTCCAGGCAGCAGGGAGGTGCATAGCTCTACTTGTGATCCATGAACTGGGGGAACATAGGCCCTTGGCTACCTAAATTGTGTTCAGGATCCAAAACAAAACAGTGGGTGGGAAGGACCACCACCCTTACTGCCTTTAGCATAGTGGATAGGTCACTCACCCCAGATGCGGGAGATGCCCAGTGACCTTTCAGGTGAGTGCCCTATTGTAGCCTATGGAATATTCTGAGTGGGGCTCCCTCAGTTTCTCCTACTGAAGTTGTTCCATTTAATTAAATACTTGTGTAAGTAACTATTAATTGGGCCAGAGAGGTGGTGGATTCCTGTTCAAATCCCTGCTCCCGCTTAGGCCGTGGAAGGAGTTGAATTGGGTGTTTCCCACATCCTGAGTGAGTACCCTATCTATGAGGTGAGCATAAAACACACTGCACACAACAGCATGAATGAACCCTTAGGCCATTCCAAAGGTCTTAGTCCTGAGAGTAAAACAGCTGGTGCCATTGCTAATGTAACCCACACACCTCCTGGGTGTGGTGTTCTGTCCCATCTAGTGGCACCAAGAGCACTTGGAGAGAAAGGTAAAATGAGTCTGCTCTACAGCCTTAGCTAACAGCCAGCTGGCTTTTAGCTCCTGCAGTAGAGGCCCATGCACTAAGCTCCAGAAGCACCAGGTTCAATCCTGCCCGCTGGCAACCGGGGTCTGTTGGGGTTACACTCACACAGTGCACCCAGAAAGCAGGACTCTCTCACATTGCAGATCTGTTAGGAGTCCTCCTTATGCCTTGTCAAATGATTTATGAGACAGTTTCTGAAGGAGCTATTTCTAGATTTGGCCTTCACAGTTGGCCAGATATATAAGAATCTGTTTACAAGTGTCAAATCAATGGAATGCTAACAAGTAAATGTAAAGGGAACTAGACAATTATGTCTGCTAGTGCTTCACTTTGAGTTTAGAACTATTTTGAAGCAAAACCTAACTTTTTACAAATGTATCTGGCTTTTGTGTCAGTTAATTTAAGACACAAGAGACTTTTCAAGTGACTTCAGAGCTGATTTATTAAATTAAAAATCAGTGTGCACTAGTCAACGCTACAGTATAAATAAATGCCCAGTTTCACTCCTCCAGAGCCACAGGGAGGCATAAACATGGAACTAACATGTAGAACTGATGAACGCATGTTTTCCTAGTTTGGTCTTTCTATTCTGTTTTTGCATGCAGGAAATAATATAAAAGACAATGATCCTGTTCATGGAGGAAAAAGCAGATAAAAGTGATACAGGTATGAATGCAATTTTAAACACATCATTCTGTATACATAATTTGGGCATTATGACTGTATAAACCATCAGACATGAACTCCTCCAAGTAGGAATTGAAGATTATGTCAACTAAAAGGCATTTTTCCTTTCCAATAACGTATCATGTTAGATCTTTGACCCATTGTCACTGTGACGGGATGTACCAGGCATTTGCTGTCCCCTCCCAGAGGCCTTGCTGCCTTGACCCATCCCACCCTATGAAGCTGTCCTTTTGAAAGAGAATAGCACTAAGTTCTGACTCCAGCGGTTGAATCAGAATCAGCTCCTGGTGGAAACAGTGAGACTTGGCTCTTGTGACACAGGCACTTCTTGATGCAACACTGAGCATCCTGGTGCCAGAGTGCTGGGAGGGCAGGCAGTGCAGCCCGAGCCAGGGCCACCGCACTGGGGGACCCGCAGAGCGGGAAGCATTGGGGTGCCTACGGGCAGCGTGTGGGCGGGGCCACACCTGGCTGTTTGGGGAGGCACAACCTCCCCCAGCCTATGACATCCACTGCCCATGCAGCGACTTTAATAAACGTAGGAACTTCCTGGGTCGGGAGTTCTCTAGTTGCTGCTTGAAGTATGGCTCTTTTTGTATTTGTGTCCTCACACTATGCTTGTGTTGCAGAGCACCAAAGGAAGGGCAGCACTCAACAGCACATAGTCTTAAGTGAGCACTTTCGTATTAGGTGAGTTTCAGGATAAAACCCAGGGGCTGAACTTGGAAAAGGGAAAAGAGCGTTAAGCAAGAGTTCAAGACAGAGCTGCTTCTCAGTAACAGAGCGGTGGTGCCTTAACTGAGGCCTGGTCTACGCTATACAGTTAATTATGTCACTGATTATGACAGTGTACACACTACAGCCTTTCCCACCGATGCAAGTGCCCTGCTACCCCTTCGAGAGGGGTAGTTCTTATGTCGGTGTAGTTAGGGCGATGCAGAGTCTGTGTAGATGCCTTACTTACATCAGCTGTTGGCTATCTTGTCAATTTCATGGCTCCATGCTGGAGCCCTGAGCCCGGCTGCCCCAGCTACCTGCTCCCAGCCGGGCTGCTGCCCAGAGGCTCCTCGTTCCCCGCTCAGGGAGCTAAGAAACCCAGGTAGCTGCCGCCCACTGCCAGGCAGGAGCTGAGAGCCAAGAGCTCGGGGAGACAGCTGGGTTTCCGGCAGGGACCTGCGCAGACCTGAGAGCCCTGGGTGTCAGCCCCCCATACTGCCCCTCTTCAGTCAGTGGAAGCACTCCTGGTGAGGATACATACTACCGACAGAAGGAGGGTAGTGTGGACATCAGCTACTGCGGTGGCTTAAGTCGACCTAACATAGGTCTACTTAAGACTGTGGTGTAGACATGCCCTGAGACTTCTGCAGGAGGTAGTTGCTGTGTGCAGCTTTGGCTATGTCTACTCCAGGTAAACAGGTCTTCTGTATATTTTGTAAGTAAACTCATTATACTAAAAATACCTTGATTTTGTGCCACAGATTTCTGCTCCAACAAGAAACTGACCTGTAAGGGCCTGAAACCTGCTACTGCTTGGCAAAGGGATAGCATATATATCCATCATATAGGTTATCTCAGACAGGGTGCTCTGCTAGTTCTTTTCTTTTCTTTGTATCATATCAGCTGGCCCAGATAAAACATACCATCACTAAAGGGAGTTATAGGAAATTTTTTCCAATGAAGGTACATTTTGCTACTGAATGACCTCTTGCAGCAATTGTAGAAAATCATAAACTAGTCTGTAAATTGTTGCCTAATGTAATGGTGCCTAAATCCCAGAGTCAGGCTCTACTGGGATTCACAAAATCCCTGCTCAGCTGCTGCCGAATGCTGTTGGTGCCTAAATATTTGCAGTAAACGCTGCCTAGGTGTCTATGTTTCTGCCAGTGTGCAAGCACACTGCAGTCTCACCCTAGGCATCCAGACACCTAAGTCCCAGAATGATGCACAAACTGGGACAAGACAGGCATTTCTCCACCTAACTTGCCTGTGGGGTCCAAGCTAGTAAGTGTGCTCAGAGCTTGTCTACCAGATCAGGCCCCCATAGAGGAGCTTACATACAACAGCCAGGGGAGGATGCCAAAGTCTGGGCTGGAGGGACGTGCCTCCCTCTGCTTGGGAGTCTCAGCTGCAAACCCTTTTGTGGTGTTCGGGGCCTATGCCATTTTGAGTAGGAACACTATGATCTCCCTCAGAACTTTTAGTCCAGTGTTTTGGGCACTCACCTAGGATATGGGATACCCCTGCTTCAAGTTCCCCTTGTGCTTGAGGAGAAGGCATCTGAACAGGGATTTGTCACCTCTGTCTCAGGTGAGTGCCCTACCCCCTAAACTATAGGATGTTCCGATGTGGCATTTCCTCAGTCTCTCCTGTGGCATCTGTTCCACTGTGGATACACAATTTAAAAATGTCATTGGAGCAGGGGGACTGGCTCCTGGGTCTCCCATGTCCCAGATGAGTACCCTAAACACCTGGGCTAAAAGTTCTGAGAGAGGTTAATGTCCTCCTCCTCATCAAAATGGCATAGGAGTCCAACACCAAGAGATCTGAAACCACCAAGTGGAGGGAGGTGCCTCTCTCCAGCCCAGACTTAGGCACCTATGTCTTTGAGAGCGGTGAAGTGTGGGACATACCCCTCACCTTAGCAGCTCCCATTGGCTAGCTTAGGCAGGGAGCCACCTAGCATGCTGTCTTTTGCAAGTCCCATTCCGATGCGCCTATCCCTCCCCATTCATTGTATAGGGATCCAAGGCGCCTAACCCAGGCTTTGTGAATACCACAAAATTAGGCGCTTACAAGTTAGGCATGATGACTCTGAGTTCCTATATAAATCTAGGCATTAGTCCCTTTGCCTTGAATTCCTTGCTGTCACATGCAAAATGTGCCACATGTGGGTCCCTTAGTTTGTAGGAATTCAGCGGGTTTGGAGACTGAAGGACACTAGTGTTCCAGGAACTAACATACTTATAAGTACGACATATAGACAGTCACTTTTTTGGTTCAGTTTGATTTGGTTTCCACTCTTGGAATATGCCAAGAAGCTGAAATCTCACACATTGAATCCTGTGAACTCGTCTATGTTGTTGTTGATTTTTTGGATGGTGATGTTAATTAGCTATTTGTCTTAGTTTCTTCTAGAGTGTCTGTAAATATGAAGATGAGTTGTAACATCTAGGGTAATAAGAAGTTATATGCTGTTGCTGCTCACTCACTTTCTTTGATGGCTTTTTCACCTAAGTATTCTATTAGAGAAGAAAAAAAAATTTAAGTTAACAAAAAACCATAGGGAAACATTTTATGTATAAACTACAAGCCAGAGTAGTAAAAAGTACTAGGAAGATATGATAATCAGCACACAAGAGAGAGAATATTTACACTCTTTCACTTCCCATCCCTGGGAAACAGAGGGAAATTCACCACATGTTTTATTGACTTGGAACTTCTTAATTTTGGCTTAGATACCAACATGATAGGCACTCCAGAGAGAGTGAGAGAGTGTGCATGTTTTAGCCATGGTTTGTACTTTAGTTTTCACTATCTCTCTGCTTTCTTCCCTCTACATTTCCCCCTTTCTCCCATGTCTACCTTGGGTCCTCAGGGATTTTCTTCTTTACGGAAAATACTCTACTTCTCTCCACTGAGTTTGTTTGTTTGTTTGTGCAATTATTCTGCCTTTTGTGCAGTGTTAAGGAATGTTTTTGTCTGTAACTTTGGAGGAAGTAACCCAGACAAACCACAACCCAATTAATTCTTGCTTTTATTTTTACATTAAGCATGTACTATACATTTCCAGCACATACTACAAGTCAAATCATGGTCTAAATAGGCATTTTATTAATGTAGCTTCTCATGTGAAGCTATACTGTGCAATGAAAAATAACATAAATGGTATTTTTTCTGCTATTAAATATATGGTGGAAATGCGGTTAAATGAATACTTCTCCATTGTGGATGGTCTCATATGTTACATTGAATAGGAAACATTAATTATAAAGGTGTAGTAATGAAGATATTTAATCATTTATTTAATCATACAGTTTGCACTCACTCCTGCTACATCATTGTAAAACAGCATAGAACATTCTAGCTGTGCCCGTGGTGATGGTATTTTCTGTATCTTTCACCATCATTGTAAAGTAGGGAAACTGAGGCATGGTGAAGTTAAATAATTTATTTCAGGTTATCTAGAAAGTGTACGGCATAGCAAGGAATAGAACCTCACTCGCCTAAAGCCTATGTATGTACCTGAACCCACAAGACCACTCTTTCCCCTAACTACCTCCCTTTTCATACCATCTATACTCTTCATCCACAGGAGCCTTTGATAGGGCCTAATTGGAGAGGGGCATCGTACTAATCAAAAATCCTAGGTCAAAAATGACACCAATGGTGAACCAATAAAAAACAAGAAATGAAATCATGAAGCTAAGATGTACGAAAGAATATGAACAATGGGATAAAACACAGGAAAGGTTTTTTTTGGTTTATTTATATAGTGTGTTTAATATAAAGGAAAATAGTTATGACAGCTTGTACCAATGGCTCCTCACTCAAAAAACAAAATGATTCTAGCATCTCACTTAAACTGATATAAATCTGTATTATTTAATTCCACTGAATTCAATGGCGTTACACCAGTGTGTAAAAGCTTTAAACCAATACAAGATCAAAATTAGGCCACAATGTCTCAGAGGGGATGAGAGGCAGAGAGGGACTTACATTTATCTGTGATGGGAGAGTTCCTATAATGAAGTTATTGTCTACACTTGAAAGTGTTGCATATTTAACCTTGCTGGCGAAACTCCCCAGTGTAGACGTAGTTATACTAGTATAAAAATGCTCTTGCCAGCATAGCATAGTCTAGTTCAGCAAAGCAAAATAATCCATCCCGGATTAGACCTCTTATATGAGTATAATTATGTCCACACTAGGGCTTTTACCAACATGTCTATGTTGGAAAAAATCATATCCCAAGCTGGTATAGCTATGGCAGGAAAACTTTTAAGTGGAAACCAGACCTTAATGTTTTAAAAAACATGACAAGCTAATCATGCAGAAAATAGTGGCTCCATTAGGTACAGGCCAGGTTCTGATATCGTTTGGCACATTAAAGTGAACGGAACTACTTGTGGATTAAGGTGCTACTCAATGTGAATAATGGTTTCAGACTCTGACCTCTGATGTGATTAGACATCTGTGTGCAGCAAATATATAATATGAAAAGCATGCTCTGTCATCTTCTTAACTACTGTGCATTGTTCTGTAGCATCAGACTGGGAGCAAAAACAATCCAGAGCGGTGATATGTTAAGAATGGCTATGGGATGAAAATCAAGTATATAGAACAGAAAAAAGGTTGAAAATTATCTAATTGACTAGATGCGCTTATAGGATGTGTTGCTGAAGAAAGCACTCAAGAACAAAAGCTGTCAGAATTGGCTTCTTTCTTTATTATGCATAAGCAAGACTTGCCCAGCTTCTTTGGCTAATTGGAGAGGGGTTGGTTGGAGGATAGGATGGCACAAGAGGAAAATATAATGGGTGTGATCCACGAAGGCTTAAACACCCAAGTCCTGATTTTAGGCACCACTGTGATCCACAACACCCCCACTTGGCTGCAGCATAATCCTATGGGCACCTAAATTCACTTGGCACCTAAGTTTTTTCCTCGGGGCACTGCAGCCTCACTCTTGGCACCTGGGCACTCTCCCCTGCCTGAGCATGGGCACTACTGCCTTATGATACGTGTCTAGATGTTTGTCTCTTGCCTAAACCTCAGAGTGATTTGCAAACTGGGAAAGATAGGCATTCAACTGCCTAAATTGCAGGCGGAGGCCCAATCTGGTAAGTGGCTTCTGACCATGCCTACTGGATTGGGCCTTTCAGGAAAGTTTACACAAATCAGGCGTGGGGGAGTAGAACTTCCCCTTCTCCCTTTACAACCTTTATCCTAGTGGACAGGACACTTGCCTAGGATGTGAAAGACCCCTCTTCTAGTCCCTCCTCCTCCTCCTGTGGGTGAAAGAAGGAATTTAAACAGGACTCAGTGGTCATCTCTCAAGTGAGTGCCCTAACCACTAGGCTATAGGGCCATTCTAAATATGTCCCTGGCCCAATTATTTAAGTACTGTATCGCATTATTTAATTAAAATGGAATTGTGTCAATAGGCGAGACTGAGGAAGACCCACACCAGGCTAGTCCGCAGCCTAGTGGTTAGGGCACTCACCTGAGAGGTGGCTGATTCTTGCTGAAATTCCTTCTCCCTCTCAGGAGGAAATGAGGAGGAGGAGGAGAATAATGACCTCTCTCAGAACTTTTAGCCCAGGTGTTTAGGGTACTCACCTCAGATGTGAGAGACCCAGGAGCCAGTCCCCCTGCTCCAATGACGTTTTTAAATTGTGTATCCACAGTGGAACAGATGCCACAGGAGAGACTGAGGAAATCCCACATTGGAACATCCTATAGTCCAGGGGGTAGGGCACTCATCTGAGACAGAGGCCTTCGCCTCAAACGCAAGGGGAACTTGAAGCAGAGGTATCCCATATCTAGGTGAGTACCCAGGGGAAATTGAACTGGGGGGTTTCCCATGTCCTGGGTGAGTATCCTGTCCACTAGACTAAAGATTATAAGGGAGAAGATCCTCTTCCCCCAGCTGTTTTTGCTTTGGGTCCCACATAATTTAAGTGGCCAAATGTCTATCTTCCCGCAGTTTCTGGACCACAACTAGAGCTAGGTGCCTCCCTGCAGGTCAAACTCTAGGTACCCATCTCCAAGAGAGGGGTGAGGCTTAGTGCACACCCCTCTAGGCAGCATCTCCCATTGGCTAGCTTAGCTGGCTCTCTGCCTAGTGTACTGACTTTGTGGATTGCATTCTAAACTGCTTGTCTCTCCCCCACTCATTGTATAGAAAGCCTAGGCACCTAACTCAGGCTTTGTGGATCTTGGTGCTGTTTCTGTGATTTTCTAGGCAGCTAAAATGTAGGTGCTGTGATGCTCGGCGTTGCAATGCCTAAGTCCCTTCATGGATCCCATTCAATATATGTATTCACTCACTAAATGACACAATTAATTATCTTGTTTCCTTTGAGATAGACTCTTGACATTTGGTACACTCGTACTTTCTAGGATGTTGAGAACAGGAAAAATCCCAAAAGTGAAATTTGACTTTTCCATCCGTTATCACCAAAATGCCATCAGTCATTTCATGTATGCAGTTTAATTGTAGCTGTGTTGGTCCCATTATATTAGAGAGACCAGGTGGGTGAGGTAATATCTTTTATTGGATCAACTTCTATTGGTGAGAGAGATGAGCTTTCGAGCCACACTGAGCTCTTCTTCAGGTCAAGTCTTGAAAGCTTGTCTCTCTCACCAACAGAAGTTGGTCCAGTAAAAGATATTACCTTCCCTACCTTGTCTCGCTAATCAGTCATTTCAATCAGTTTCCACCCATGCAAGCACCCTTTTTGTGTGGCAACAGTTTAGAAATATCACGAGGCCTCCAGTTTGGAGAAATGAAATGTCAGCTAGGTACACACATATCTCTGTAGGAGTATGTGGAAATCAAGGTTAACGCCAGCATTTCTAAACAGACCAAAAGAGAAATCATTTTCCAACTGACATGTGGACTGTGCTGGCAAACATTAGTAGCATAGAACAAGTGAGCCATCGTACTCAAATGGAATCTATGTGAGCATTTTATTTCTAAAAGCAGATTTTCCTAATTTTTTAATAGTGAGAGAGAAGACAAGTAGGTGGTAGATGGTCACTGATCATGCATTATTTTGTTCACTTGTATGGAGCAGGGAAGAGAAATGAATGCCCTGATCCCAGCCCCTATCCTACCACAGGAGTAATAACTTTATTCATGTGTTTGCAGGATTGAGGTCAAAGGCTCTGTGTGACTCTGGCAGACCAGATGCCAGCCTATGTCAAAGCCCAGGGCCTCACTGAACACTAACAAGTGCATAGCTGGAAACCAGTCTGGCTTATCTCTGGGTTAGTATAGTTTCTTAGAATATCTGTATCCCATGGTATAAAGTTATATTGAGTGTTTGCATTGTAAGTCTCTGTAATTGTGTAATTCACCAAACAGGAAACGAAGCATTAATTAGGGTAAAGTGCCTGTCCTGCTCAGAAGATGTCCATCTGAAGGCAAATGAGGTATTGTGTAGCATCAAAGGACAGAGACTTCATTGATTGCATTCCTAACTCCCCCCAGGAAGGGCAGACCTATGCATGAACTCATCCCATCAGCTTCAATTTTGGGATGAAGGGGATAAAAATCCCTGACAAGGGTCTCTTTATGCTGTCTGGACTCTGAGGGGCAAAGATTCCTAAACATAAGCAAGAGATCCTAATGCTGCTTGGCACGCGACAGACCTAAAGGAGATATAGAGCTGCTTATTATATAATCTTATATCACCTTTTTAGATCTAAGATTGTAACTCATTTGTGTGTGTATGTTTCCTATTTTAGACTTGTAAATAACTCTAATTTCTTTTCTTA
Organism: Lepidochelys olivacea; assembly: GCF_965140295.1. Taxonomy (NCBI): domain Eukaryota; kingdom Metazoa; phylum Chordata; order Testudines; family Cheloniidae; genus Lepidochelys; species Lepidochelys olivacea. The sequence goes on from NC_140415.1 coordinate 30,194,930, forward strand.
GTTAATAAATCTTTAGTTTATACCAGATTGGCTACCGGTGTTGTCTTTGGTTTGAGATCTGAGTACAATTGACCTAGGGTAAGTGACTGGTGTTTTGGGACTGGGAGTAACCTGAATATCATTGTGATTTTTCATGTAAAGTCACCATCTACTGCACAATCCAACTTGCTTGAGTGGCAAGATAGACTGGAATGCCCAAGGGGTCTGTGACTTCATGGTGAGACTGATACAGTGCTTTAGGAGTTCACACTTGTTACTGGTTTGGTGAAATCTAATTATAGAACATATAACCGGTTAGGGGTTTCTGCCCTAATGTTTGACAGTCTTCCCTGAGGTTGGCACTCACAGACAGCATGACACCCTGACTGAAGCCCATTGAAGTCTTTGGATCCAATCCCAATGAAGCAAACGCACCAGCAGTAAGAAGACCAAAAGTAAGAGCACCTTTTATCAAGGAAAGCAACAACATGAGAGAAGTAAATCAGTCTATTAATTCTTAATGCTTATTCAAACCTGTGAAATGAAACAGGAGCAAAAAAACCTTTTCCTCTTAGCTATACATAACCAGCAATTCAGGTGGTGGGAAGTGGCTGTCACTGAGCCCCTACAAATATTTTTTTGTAAAAACGTCAGATATTTTAATTCCTCTTTGACATCACAGGTATTTCTACACGTACAAATCATAGTAATATTATAAGGTACCCATTATGAAGCAGGTAGAATTGAACAAGTAACAAAGTGTTAGAGTTCACTTAATGAACATATGGCTGGAGCTGAAAAGAGTCTTTGCATTCTTTAGGTGACTGCATCTTTTTCTGACAAAATCCTCCTCTTGTGAATCCACTGCTTGGAGACATTTAAGGCCCCAATTCTACAACTGTTTATATACAAGCTTAACTTTGTGCAGATGGGCAGACTTGACTTCATTGGGACAGTTCAGGTATATACAGTTTAAAAAGTGAATCGTTGTGAGATCTGGGCCTAAGTCTCCACCTTCATCATCTTGAATGCAAATTTAATAAATTAAAATAAATTGAATTGTTCCTATTATAGCCTTTTATTGCCTATAGTGTTTTGAATAGCTACACAAAAATGAAAATCATATTATTAACTGTAGACAAAGACTAGTTAAATACTCACTGAAAATGTTCCAGAGGGATGACTGATAAAATTTAGGATTTTGTATTGCTTCGTTAACCTTTCTCATATACATCCTAATTGCTACCTTGCTTTGCTATTGTTCATCTCTATAATCGTACTATTTAGCTCTGGAAGGCAATTTTTGAGATCCGGATTGTATTACAAACACCAATTTTTATTATAGTATTCTTATTTTAGCAATCCCAAAGTGCAGGAGTTAAAAACAAAAAACAAGCCCTGTATTGTGTGTTTCATTCTTCAATTTGTATTTCTTGATCAACTCTGATTTAGCAGGCTGTAAGCTTTTCATTTTTTAAAAAGTTCTCTTGAAAATGATTGTTGGTAAAATGGTAAAACGCTCATACAAGACTGACTTTACAGGAATAAAATGATGTTGGATGCAGAAATGATTTGCCAACATTTGGATTGCACCCTCAGCAGTTTGCGGATGACACTAAACTGGGAGGAGTGGTAGATACGCTGGAGGGTAGGGATAGGATACAGAGGGACCTAGACAAATTGGAGGATTGGGCCAAAAGAAATCTGATGAAGTTCAACAAGGACAAGTGCAGAGTCCTGCACTGAGGACGGAAGAATCCAATGTACCGCTACAGACTAGGGACCGAATGGGTAGGCAGCAGTTCAGCAGAGAAGGACCTAGGGGTGACAGTGGACGAGAAGCTGGATATGAGTCAACAATGTGCCCTTGTTGCCAAGAAGGCAAATGGCATTTTGGGCTGTATAAGTAGGGGCATTGCCAGCAGATCGAGGGACGTGATCATTCCCCTCTATTCGACATTGGTGAGGCCTCATCTGGAGTACTGTGTCCAGTTTTGGGCCCCACACTACAAGAAGGATGTGGAGAAATTGGAGAGAGTCCAGCGAAGGGCAACAAAAATGATTAGGGGACTGGAACACATGAGTTATGAGGAGAGGCTGAGGGAACTGGGATTGTTTAGTCTATGGAAGAGAAGAATGAGGGGAGATTTGATAGCTGCTTTTAACTACTTGAAAGGTGGATCCAAAGAGGATGGATCTAGACTATTCTCAGTGATAACAGATGACAGGACAAGGAGTAATGGTCTCAAGTTGCAGTGGGGGAGGTTTAGGTTGGATATTAGGAAAAACGTTTTCACTAGGAGGGTGGTGAAACACTGGAATGCGTTACCTAGGGAGGTGGTGGAATCCCCTTCCTTAGAAGTTTTTAAGATCAGGCTTGACAAAGCCCTGGCTGGGATGATTTAGTTGGGATTGGTCCTGCTCTGGGCAGGGGGTTGGACTAGATGGCCTCCAGAGGTCCCTTCCAACTCTGTTATTCTATGATTCTAACATTGCCCACAATGCGAATAACGACCCTGTCCAGCATGTACTCATAAACAGGATGCTTTATCTTCCTCTCCAACTCGAAAAAGTCCCTGGAAGAAAGCAGAGGGAGGCGGCAGTGGGGGGAGGGCTGCTGACCAACTGTCCAGAGGTGGCAGATGCATCCTCATTTCCGTCTACCTTTAGCCTAGGGGCCCTCCCTGAACTTGGCCGAATGATTTTAACTGTTTCCCTTTAAATTGCAGCTCTGAGCACGCGCCGCGCACAGCCTGCCGAGGAGCCCGGGTGAGGCGCTAAGGAGCGGCTGGTTTGCACAGCCCAGGTGCAGTAGGTCTATGGGGGATATTAAATGTACTGGATAACCGATCTCCTAGCTGCTAACCCCGGGCACTAGAGAGCGGGGCTCCCCTTCGCTCCAGCCCGAAGAGCCTCACTTTTATTGTGAAGTCCTGTGGAAACGCTCTGCAATACCAAACATTTCCCTCTAGTCGGAGCCCGCTAGCCCCAGGGAAGTGACACGCACTAACGCCGGCTCCTCACGGGCTGGGCAGGGAGCGGAGCTCCCAGGAACGCAGGGAGTCACTTGTCCATCTCCAAGCCTCTTCCCCTCCCCCCCGGCCCAGGAGCCAGCCGCTAGGCTCGGCCGGGCATGAGTCCCTCTTGAAGCCCCCGCCCCCCGGCTCCCACCCCGCGCCACCCCTCTGCAGGAGGCTGCCAGCCGAGCGGGGCGCAGGCAGCAGCAGCCATGGGGCGGCGAGGAGGCGGCCGCTGAGCGTCCCGCGCCGGGACGAGATGGGGGGAGGCGATTAGCGGCGCCGCTGCTGGGACTGGAGCTCCGTGCACGGTGGCGGGAGAGCGAGAGCCGCCCCTGGCGCCCCGCGGCTGGGAGCTCGCTTGGAGCAGTCAGGTACGGGGTAGCTGGGCTCGCTCCCCTGCCGTGCGCGCTCAGCCTGCGCTGGCTTTGCAGGGCTGCCTGCTCGCCCGCAGGGCTGTTGTTCCGCCGGCGGGTGTAATCCGATCCGTCCCGTGCAAGCGGGGGTGTGGGCAGGGGGGTCGCTCGGGGCACGCTCGGCCCTGCTGCTGCGCTGCTATTTTTAGCGGCGAACGCCTGGAAGTTTGGACACGCTGGCGAGCGCCGCGGGCGGGTACGGATGGGCCCCGGGCTGAGCCCAGAGCGGGCTCCCTGCGGCGGGGAGGTGCGGCGGCGCGCTGGTGAGTGCACCACGGGCGGGTCCGGGGCGCCGCTCCCCGCGCGGGGCTGGGCTTGCGGCCGGGCGCGCGTTGCCCTGTGGAACGCCTGGCGGCGAGGTGCCCGCGCTCTCCCTCGCCCCGGCCGCCCACAGGCAGCCCCGCCGGGGGCGGGGGGGGGGGCTGTTATCGGACAGCGTGTGAAACTCGGGAAAGTTTGGCCAAGCCCGCCTGAGCCCGACAGCGCCTCGGCGGCGGGGAGCCGGAGCCGGGGTGCTGCTGTTCGCGGGGCGGGCAGCCCTGGCCCAAAGGGGGGTGGGCAGGGGGCTGGCTGGGCTCAGATGGTAGGTGACGCGAGCCGCGCGTGTCCAAGCGGGAGCAATGGCCCTGCACAGGTTTGTCGGCTGTTTTGTTCGCTGTCCCTTGGCCAGGCTTGTGCCCATCTCCGCGCCCGGTGTAGCTCTCCCTGGCCCGTGCTAACAGGGGTGCCGTGGTGGCTGTAGTCAGTGCGGAGAGCAGGTCCCAGGTGGACATACCGTGCAGTGCAAGCCCCGGGGCGATGCTGGTGGGCGCCTTGCTCTGTAGGAAGGGGGTTGGCCGGGAAGGGGAATCTCGTTTTGGCTTGGCTACAGAGGCAACGTGTAACTGTTGATAAGGGGGCAGGCGACCACCCCACAGCGTAGCCTCCGCATCTACAACCGAGGTTTTCAAAGGGGGGTGCCCCAGTAGGGGGGGTGCAGAGGAACGTTTGGGGCAGAGGCACCAGGCGGGGCTCGGGGAGGGGGCGGTCTCACCTCAGCGGGCCACCCAGCCCATCTGGTGGGGGGGGGGTCACAACCAAAAATTTTAACTCAAAGTGGGGTTATAGCTTACAATTGTTGGTTGTGTCTCCCCCCCCCCCCCCCCATCCAGACAGGCTGAGTTGCCCCCTAGGTGAGTCGGGGTGGAGATGGTGCTCTCTCCCCCAGCCCTGCCAGAGCTGGCCCTACTGGGCCTGAGTGTTCCAAGGGGGGGGTGAGCCCCACAGTTAGAAACCCTCTGATAGAAGTTGTGCTAAATGGAAGGCAGGGTGAGCCCCACTGCAGTGTCAGGGGAGCAGAGCCCCTGCTATAGGAATGGGAGAGCGGCCTCTGCCCTGGGAACAGGCCTGGGGTATTCGCCCCAGGGTGGTCTGCAAAGCAGGTGGCAGGAAGTGCTGGGACTCCAGCAGCAGGGAAGGAGAATAAGCCCCAGGTAGCAGGCTCAGCTCATAGCCAACCGCCCTACTGCTTCCTCCCTCACTGTGCTGCACGGGGTCGTGGTGAGTGTTGATGCCAGGGAGAGCCACTGGATGCTGGCCATCTTGGGGAAAGGCATGCCTTGCCCACTCCCATTGCTCTGGGGCTGTGGGGCAGAGTCTGCAGCAGCCCCTCTAGATGGGTCCTCTCCAAACATTTAGCTGTTGCTAAATGGAAGGTAGAAATCTGGGGGGAAGGGGCACATGACCCTGTGTCATCCCCCACCGTTGCCTCTACTTGGCTAGACTGCCCAGCTGTGGTGGGAGTTCTGGTCAATCTCTCCAGATTTAACACTCTCCTTCCCCCGCCCCCCGCATTCCCCACTGCCCCAAGTTTCTTTATTACACAGTTCTTCCTGTGAACGTATGTATTGCTGCTGTTATCTTGTTATAACAAATCAGAATCCAGGCTATAGCCAGGTGGAATCACATTGGAACTCAGAGATTGCCAGTCTTCCTGTGACTGGGAGTGGATGTGTCATTACACAAAGTAAAACTATTTCCCCTTGTTTATTCTCCCCCCCCCCCGTTCCTCACACATTTTGGCAACTGCTGAAAATGGCCCACCTTGATTATCAGTACAAAATGTTTTTTTTCCTCTCCTGCTCGTAATAGCTCACCTTACCTGACCACTCTCGTTACAGTGTGTATGGTAACACCCACTGTTTCATGTTCTCTGTGTATATAAAATCCCCCTACTGTATTTTCCACTGCATGCATCTGATGAAGTGAGCTGTAGCTCATGAAAGCTTATGCTCAAATAAATCTGTTAGTCTCTAAGGTGCCACAAATACTCCTTAACTCAGTATGTTTAATATATTCAACCACAGTTGCAGTTTGCTCCTGCCATATCTCAAGGAGCAGCCCCATAAAGACACCATGGATCACACATTTGCTCTGTTATTCCAGTTTAAATAGTTGTAATAACTTAATTGAAGCCAATGGAATAGCTCTCTTTTACACTGGTGCAAGTGAAAGCTAGTTCTTAACAAATCCTCCTGTCAGCCTGCCAGCAAACATTTAATAAGATAAATCAGAAAATTTCATTGAGAATATTTGTGAAATTGATGGAAGTTTAACTTGAATTTAAAAAAGACTTTTAAATACCTGTTCACTCACCTCAAAGCTGAAAACACTTTTGGACAGATTTGTGATGAGATATTGAAAAGATTTGTTTGAGACAAGGATGCTGATGTAAATGACACTATTTAAAATATGGAGGGAGGGATAAAGGGAATTGGAATTAAAATGTCTTGTTGAATCTCATCGAACTACATGAATGTTTATTGAAAGCTGTCCCATCTAGCTTAAAAAAAGAAACCGATTTAAATAGGAATGTTCTATCTTTCATCTCCTCCACGTTATTTCAGCCTCGCATGCCAAGAATTGCAACATGTTAGTTAATATATTATGCTGGTACATTTTAATTATAAAGGGTGTGCAAACAAGGCAGTTAGTTGTCTTTTCAACTTTTAATGGGTTTCCCCGGGAAGCCTGCTGTAGAAAGTGCAGGCAAATGTTCGCCTATTCAAGTGAGTCACCAGTGTGGTTTTGTTTTGTTTTGTTTTTTCCATTTGAGCTGGAATTATTAATTTATCCATAGTGGTAAACTTTTAGAAGTAATTGCTAGCGATAGGCACCTGGCAAATTCCCTAATTACTACCATGCATTGTATTTTACTCTTGTCCATTATCTTCCGTACTGATATAATTCTTTCTTTAACACTTGAAAATCCTACTAATATTTTTGTTTTAATGATGTACAACAGCATCAGTTGGTATCACTATATGTGGAGTTTTGCTATTACAGTCCAAGCGTCTGATCTTACACACACTAACAAAAGTAGTGTTCATAACTGCAAGTGAACCATTGGATCCCTTACCACTGTGGGAGGCAAAAAAAGCACTTCCTCCAAAGAAATCTTCCTCCAGGGTGGATCTGGAGCTGCCAGAAGCCTAAGCCCCCCCACCCCACTAAGGTGTGGAAAACAGAAGTTCTCACATGGGGCAGATTCTGCTCCCATACTCCTGTGAAGTAGCACTTTCCTCCACAGTTAGCTCCACTGATTTCAGCAGGACAGGGCAGAATCTTACCCTCAGAGTGTGGGGGAAGCAGGATGGAATAAAGAGAGAACAGAACAAACAGACCCCTTTTCAAACAGCCAGGGGTGGGATGAGAGCCCTTCTAGCCAGTAGTCTGGAGACTTAAAAAGTGTTCTCTTGTTAGCACAGATCTTGGGGATATTGGATTTATAAGGTTTTTACTTCCAAGTTCATTTTCCTAGGACTGTGCTTAATTTTATGTAAACATATTGTGACTGGTTCCTCCTGGGGTGCCACCTTGAACTGGGGTACCACTGAGCCCCCGACCCACCAGTCTGGCTTCCCTCTCACACTGTACAGCTGTGACAAGCTGCAAAGCCCTCCAGTCTATACTTTCACCAGGTAGGGGTTCACCCAGCTGCAGTTACATGCAGGCTCTCTGACCAGCCCCTGCATAGGAAGGCTACAGCTAAGGCAACTCCCAGCTCCTCAGGCACTCCCTCTCCCCCCAGAGTATAAACCCAAAATGATACAGTCTCATAAAATTCACCCCCTCCCTCAATGCGGAGAGGAATATGCAACAGCCTTTGCCCCTAAGTTATAATTCCCACACACTTCACTCCAATTCACCAGTTTAGATAAAGCAAAAACAAGTTTATTAACTATAAAAGATGGATTTTAAGTGATTATAAGTGATTGCAAACAGATCAAAGCAGATTACCTAGCAAATAAACAAAAAAACACAGCTTAATTTATTCAATAAATTGGATATGAATAACAGATTCTCACCCTAAGAGGTGATATAAGCAGGTTGCAGATTCTTAAGGGGCAAACTGCACTTGCTTTACAGCTTGGAATCCCCAGGTGTTTCAGTCACAGGTAGAAATCCCTTTAGTCTTGGTCCAGCACTTCCCCCAGTTCAGTGTTTGTTCCTCAGGTGTGTGGGGAGTGAAGAACACCAGATGATGTCACTCCCTGCTGTATATAGCTTTTGCATACAGTGGAAACCCTTTGTTCCCAAAGCTTGGTTCCCAGACCAGTCTGGGAAAAATACTGACATCCCAAGCTGGAGTCCAGAGACATGTGGTCTCATCACATGTCGTTGTAGAGTCCTAGCAGCCATTGCTTGAAGGCTGTCTGTTGCGTTCTCATGAAGGTTCCCCAGGTGGGAGATAAGCTTCTCCTAAGGCCTATTATTTTTTCCTGATGGCCCATGGCCCTGAATAGGCTCTTCCCTACCCACTATCTAGACCAGTGCTCTTCACTATTTTTGAAGTGGGGGCCACTTTGGCAAAAAAACCTTCAATATGAGAGCCACATCAACTACTAAATTAATGCCTTGCTTACTGCTCCTTAACAATGTAATGTTACAGAGCCACTCGTGTAACTAAAACAAAGTCTACGTGTACAGTAAAACTATACTCCTTTTGTAAAATAATAACCAGGAAAATATATGGAATTAAAAAGGCAGCTATGCGAGTAAATCTTTTAAGAGCAGAATAATGCAAAACTTACTTTAAAAACTGGATGAGTGAAAGTGTGTCTGTTCCTCCTTGACTTTCTTCATGCAGTATTTGTAATCTGTCATTGCAATCCTAGTAAGGCAGTCCAAATGTTCATTGGTCAATTTGTTCCTCTGTTTTCTTTTCACCACTCTGGCTGGGGCTGAGGGCTCTAGGGTGGAGCTGGGGATGGGGGGTTCGGGGGCTCAGGGCTGGGGCAGAGGGTTAGGATGGGGGGTGAGGAGTTTTGGGGTGCAGGCAGGAGAGGCCCACAGCAGTCCTGCAAGCCCCAACTTGCTCCCCTCCTCAGTTCCTGCCCACCCTCTACCTGCCTCCTCTCCAGGTCCCTGCTATGTGGCCTTTTAGAGCTGCTGCACGGCTATTTATAGCCTAGCCGCACTTAGGGTTGATGGGAGCCGCCACTGGCTCGCGGGCCTTGTGATGAAGAACACTGATCGAGACTGAAAGCATCTTGTCTAGTGGGTGTTACCCAGGTGTAACTACATTTTAAATACAGATACATAGTCAATATTCATAACTTCGGGTACAAAAATGATACATGCATTCAAATAGGATAATCATATTCAGCAAATCATGACTTTTCCAGTAACACCTCACATGACTAATCTTACATAAAATAGATCATAGTTATGCCATACTCATATCATAATAACATCACTGTGAAGAATATGGATGGGGTGCAGTGTCACACATATATACTAATTAGATGTGACCCTTGCTTTTATCAAGTTGCTCATGAAGCTGTTTATTGCTGCAGAAATGACTAGTTGTTGATTTATATGAATGGAAAACCTGTCTTATGAAAGGAGACTCAAGGAGCTTGGCTTGTTTAGCCTAACTAAAAGAAGGTTGAGGGGAGATATGATCTCTCTCTATAAATATATCAGAGGGATAAATATCGGAGAGGGAGAGGAATTATTTAAGCTCAGTACCAATGTGGACACAAGAACAAATGGATATAAACTGGCCACCAGGAAGTTTAGACTTGAAATTAGACGAAGGTTTCTAACCATCAGAGGAGTGAAGTTTTGGAATAGCCTTCCAAGGGAAGCAGTGGGGGCAAAAGATCTATCTGGCTTCAAGATTAAACTCGATAAGTTTATGGAGGAGATGGTATGATGGGATAACATGATTTTGGTAATTAATTGATCTTTAAATACTCATGGTAAATAAGCTTAATGGCCTGTGATGTGATGTTAGATGGGGTGGGATCTGAGTTACCCAGGAAAGAATTTTCTGTAGTATCTGGCTGGTGAATCTTGCCCATATGCTCAGGGTTTAGCTGATCGCCGTATTTGGGGTCGGGAAGAAATTTTCCTCCAGGGCAGATTGGAAGGGGCCCTGGAGGTTTTTCGCCTTCCTCTGTAGCATGGGGCACGGGTCACTTGCTGGAGGATTCTCTGCTCCTTGAAGTCTTTAAACCACGATTTGAGGACTTCAGTAGCTCAGACATAGGTGAGGTTTTTCGCAGGAGTGGGTGGGTGAGATTCTGTGGCCTGCGTTGTGCAGGACGTCAGACTAGATGATCATAATGGTCCCTTCTGACCTTAGTATCTATGAATGCTCATGTCACATTTAGAATATCAATCGGAGAGTCAAGTTTCAGAGTTTGGAATGTTGCATATGTTATTCCAAATGCCAGATTTTCATGGATAGAATATATGTGAGGAATTCTTGGTACTTAGGAAGGTCTGTATTACATTGACCATTTGTAAATGTTCCAATGCTTAAAACACTGCTAGACAGACATTGTTGCAATCCCACTTTAGGTGGGAAGCAATAAGTGAGCAATAACAAAGAATAGAACGGATGAGGAATGGGTTACCACAATGTAACTGTGTGGTTACTCAGCTAAGTATGCGCATGTTATGATGGTTCAGTAGAAGATTTGGGTTTCTTTTTAGTTAAAAGATGTCTTATTGGCTATCTTTTTATTGGCATGACCAATGAGGTGACTGTGTAGGAAGGATTTGAATGAGGAAAGAATAATGGTCTGGCAGAGCAGAATTGGGATGGTGTCCTAAGGTAAGGGTCAGTGTGGGAAGAGCAGGTCAAGGGGCATTGAGTCTGCCATTGCTGGGAAAGTGCTGGAGGCAGAAAGTATCATATTGCATCAGCCTACCTTGGCAGGAACAGACTAATATTGGGGCTTGAAGGAACACTTTGTGCTCAGATTGTTTACCACAGGTTGTTTACTGTATGTGAATCCTGAAATACAGTGGCTGCTTACTTACAGATCGTTTTGATGTGTGAAATGTAGAACACTGCCTATTCTTAAGAGATTAATGCTCAGTGTATGAGAAATGGACTCGTCACATAAATGAGAGAGGCCATCCCTTCCCAGAGACAGATGTTTTCCATATCTTGTTGTCCCAGTGTATGAAATGCTAAATACATTTAAGCAGGTGACCTTTTAAAAAGGAGTCACAGGAAAAAAAAACAATAAAACATGTAGTTGATAGTAACTTTATTTTTGTTAAATATCTTAGAAAACAATATAAACTTCAGAAAGGCTTAACAATACTTATGAGCAGGTCTGCAGGTTTGTTATGTTGGTGAAAATGTCAGACACTGGGACTTCTCTGTTTGTCTGTTACTTCTGAGCTGGAAGGCTCTATGTGGGTTAACTCACTGGCCTGGTTCAGATGGGAGGCCCTGAGGGAGGGTCAGAGAGTGAGCCCACGCCGCACTTATCCTGAAGTTTCTCCAATGTCCTGCAGGGCTGGGCCCAGCTCCCTGGTCCAGGTGTTACGACCTGGCACATGGAATTGTAGCACCTTTCACTCAAATTTGGCCTGTCCATCCCTTCATCGTGATGGAAGGTCATCTTGGGCTAACCTGAGTGGTGGTGTGGCCCTGGGCACCAGGTTGCAACACCTGGAGGAGGACCAGAGACATCCCAGAGGAGTGGACAAGGGCAAATATAGTACCTATCTCTGAAAAGGGGAAGAGGGACAACCCAGGGAATTATAGATGTCATATTAACTTCAGTATCTGGAAAGATAAATATTAAAATAATCAATTTGTAAGCATCTAGCAGACAATAAGATAATAAATAACAATCATTGTGGATTTGTCAAGAACAAATCATGTCATACTAACCTAATATCTTTCTTTGATAGGGTAACAAGCCTTGTGGATTGGAGGGAAGTAGTAGCTATATCACATCACGACTTTGATAAGGTTTTAATACTGTCTCACTTGACCTCATAAACAAACTAGGGAAATATAGCTTTAGACTAACCTAGTATAAAGTGAATGCACAACTGGCAACGTTTCACAGGCTGGGAGGGCATATTGAGTGGGCTCCCCCAGGGACCTGTCCTAGGTCTGGTTGTATTCAATATTTTCATGAATGGTTTGGTTAATGGCATAGAAAGTACACTGTATCATTTGTGGATCTTACCAAGCTGGGAGGGGTTGCAGGCACTCTGGAGGACAGGATTAGAATTCAAAATGATGTTGACAAACTGGAGAAATGTTCTGAAAGAAATAGGATGACATTTAATAAGGACAAATGCACTTAGGAAGGAAAAATGAAATGCACAAATAGAAAATGGGGAATGACTGCCTAGGAAGGAGTACTGCAGAAAAGGATCTGTGGGTTATAGTGGATCACATATGAGTCAACAATGTAATACTGTTGAAAAAAAAAAGCGTACATCATTCTGGGATGTATGAGCAGGAGTGTTTGTAAGCAAGACACAAGAAATAATTCTTCCACTCTACTCAGCACTCGTAAAGCCTCAAGTGGAGTACTGTGTCCGGTTCTAGGCACCACACTTTGGGAGAAAATGTGAACAAACTGGTGAAAGTCCAGAAGAGAGCAACAAAAATGATTAAAGGTCTAGAAAACATGACCTATGAGGAAAGATTGAAAAAATTGTGTGTGTTTAGTCTGTAGAAAACTGAGCAGCAATGTAACAGTCTTCAAATATGTAAAAGGTTGTTAAATAGAAGAGCATGATAAATTGTTCTCCTTAACCACTGAGGACAGGAAAAGAAGTAATGGGCTTAAATTGCAGCAAGAGAAATTTGGTTAGACATTAGAAGTTTTTCCTAAACTGTAAGGGTAGGTAAGCCATAGAACAAATTACCTAGAGAGGTTGTGGAATCTGTGTCATTGAAGGTTTTTAGGAACAGGTTAGACAAACACCTGTCAGGGATGGTGTAGATCGGGGTGGGCAAACTTTCTGGCCCGAGGGCCACATCGGGGTTGCAAAACTGTATGTAGGGCCAGGTAGGGAAGGCTGTGCCTCCCCGAGCAGCCTGTCCCCCCCATCCCCCTCCTCCCACTTACTGCCCCACTCAGAACCCTCCACCTATTCAACCCCTCCTTCTCCTTGTTCCCTGACCACCCCCCCGACTACTCTGACCCCTATCCACAACCCCGCCTCCTGACAGGCGCCCCGGGACTCCCATGCCTATCCAATCCCCCCACCCCGCCCCGTTCCCTCTCCCCTAACCGCCCCCCCAGACCCTCCGCCCCATCCAACTGCCCCTGCTCCCTGTCCCCTGATTGCCACCAGGAGCTCCTGCCCCTTATCCAGCCCCGAGCCCCCTTACCATGCCGCTCGGAGCAGCATGTCTGGCAGCAGTGCCGCCCAGAGCACTGCCCACATGGCGGCGTGACTGCAGGGGAGGGGAGCCAACGGGGGAGGGGCCGGGGGCTGGCCTCCCTGTCCGGGAGCTCAAGGGCCGGGCAGGACGGTCCCACAGGCTGGATGTGGCCCACGGGCTGTAGTGTGCCCACCACTGGTGTAGATAATACTACTTAGTTCTGCCTGTGTGCTGGGGGCTGGAATAGATAACCTATCAAGGTCCCTTCCAATCCTACGTTTCTATTATTTCCTTTTATTTTAAGAAATTTTGCTTGTTCAGCCTAATTTTGTTTTGTTTTTAAGGCAGAAAAGGAATACAGATCTGAAGTTAGCTTTGAAAACTATGGCATATGTACAGAACTCTGTGCTTACTCTAGCCCCTATGGACTGGCTTCATAGTCCAATGGACTTTTAGTATTTATCCCTAATCTACAAATAGAGCCAGGCACACATGGATCTACTGCCTGTTGGCCAGTATGTGGCAGTTCTGGTTTCTGTTCCATACAGGGTCTATCTCCACCTCATACAAGTGCAGTTGAAGAACTTGGTCAGTACTTGATGGAGTTTGGGGGCTGGATGAAAGCTAGCTGACCGAAGCTCAATCCAGATAAAGTGGAGATAATATTTACAGGCTGGGGGATGTAACCAGAGGAGTTATCTCAATTAAAGGATTGTGCCTAGTAGTTTTTACCGCTATTTGGAACCTGGATATTTTGCTTAATTGCCCAGCTTTATTGCCCATCCAGCTACTTTTGGATGTTCATGTAGCAGACAAGTTCCCGTGTTATGGGCTGCAGCTGGCAAAATATCTGTCCTTTCCTCTTTTGGATGCACACCTCACCACAGTGATTCATGCTTGTGTCTCCTGAAGATTGGCTTGCTGCAATGAGCTCTACACCTTCAGATGATTTGGAAATTTGGCTTGAAGCTGGTGCTGAAGGCTTATTAAACTGTGCTAGCTCAAGGAACATGTTATACCTGTGCTGCTTGATCTAGGGTGGCTGCCGGCTTGGTTTCAGAGTGAAGTTCAGGATATTGGTTTTGGCCTGTAAAAACCTGAATAATTTGGGTCTTCAGTTCCTGTGAGACCACTTGTCACCTCGCATGATGCTGCAGCAGATGTTAAATGAGATGCATGAACTAATAAAAGAGAGGGGACTGGTGAGAGTGCATACTCTGTGAAGGCTTCTCAACTCTGCAATACATTTATCTTCCTCTCCTCTCACGCATGTATCTAATAGAACTTTGTTTGGTTATCTTCAGGACCCCCTTCAAAGCTTCTCTAGCCTTTCTGGGGGAGGAGGCTGTTGGATAAGGAAAAGATGAGAGAATGAGTGAGATGTGGTGAGTTGGATACTTTTTTCACAGCTGATTTGGCCTGTGGAGTTTACTAAAGGTTTGTGTAATTATTGTTCATCACCTAGTGTAGTAGGTAGATGCTTATAAATAAATGCAAGTAGTTTTAAAAAAAAACAAAAAAAAAAACCCCTCATAGGTAATACTAATGACAGACTGTGGACAAAGGATAATTTCAGTTCTAAAGCCTACCACCAAGTTCCTTGATCTGTCAGTTATATCCGGTGTTCTCAAACTTTTCCTTTCAGAGGCCCCCCCTCAACATGCTATAAAAACTCCAAGGCCCAGCGGAGGCGCGGGAGGGTCCTTGGGCATAGGTGTAGTTTTACTTCTATTTTGGGGGTACAAGGGCTGGCAGGGCTTGAGCCAGCTCCGCACAGTGGGGTCCAGGGAAGGAGTGCCACCTCCACTCCCTGACTCACCTCAGCAAGCCAGCCAGGGAGGATGCAACCAAAAAATATAACTCAAAGGGCTTGGGGGGGGGGACTTTTTAACTCAGTTTAAAAAAACCCAACACATTGTGTTTAAAAAAAAATCCTTCCTCCTACACAACTTGATCAAAATGAACTGACATTTAGGCAAAATAGTCTACTTATATCCCTATTCACTGAATTGGCATATTGTAAAATTTCCCTGAATATCTTAACTCCTGTGAAATCTCAATGAAAGAAGCTGCAGTCATGTGGCCATTTATATACAGGCCACTGTTTCAACTATAGGCACTGGTAACTTACACTACTGGAATAATCACCACTGTGTGGGCACATAGCTATAGGTTCGTGGTCCTGGAGCCCAATATGTGGGCATAGTAACTGGATGAGGGGCTACTGGAGTTGGGGAAAGAGTTGTCAACAAAGTACCTGCTGACATTGCCATAGTGGTCCCAGCCAACGTTCCCATAGTCACACCATTTCCTCTTGGTGGTGGAACTGGAGCAGGATACATAGTTGCTGGCATGCCATTAGGCTGCACAGCTGTGGGGTGATGGATTACGTGGGGTGGTGCTGCATATAAATGCTGCGTCTAGTAAGTGCCTTTGGATTCTGCTGTGGATAGGCACTTCGAACCGGATACACAGCAGTCTGGTAGGGGTTGGGTGATGAAGAATAAGGTGGCACTGCACCACTGGTGGGTAAACAGGATACTTCATATGGTGTTTCTGGTGTATAACCTGTTTGGAAGGTAGGATTTGCTCCTGGGTACACGTTGGGGGAATAGGCAGGGAGAGCTGCTGCATAGCCCATTGAGAAACCAGTTGGATAACCAATTCCTTTGGCATTTGCATAGGGAACCCCAGAAGATTCAAGACTCTAAACAGGATTCATGACTTCAATAACGGGCTGCGGCGCTTCGTGGCGGTGGCCCCGGCTCTGGCTCTGTCACTCGGTGTCTGCTGCAGCCCAGGGAATGGGTGGAGCCTCGCGGTCGGAGGGGGCGGAAGCTAGAGCGGTGGCTGGGGCCTGGGCCTCCTGCTGCTGTGTGGTTTGAAAACCACTCGGGGTACATGGAGAGGGGTAGCTAGGGGCTGTGTGCAGGCATGGGGGTAGCTCGGGAGGCAGGGAGGGGGTAGCTGGGGGCTGTGTGCAGGCACGGGGGTAGCTGGGGGCTGTGTGCAGGCACGGGGGTAGCTCGGGATGCAGGGAGGGGGTAGCTGGGGCTGTGTGCAGACACGGGGGTAGCTTGGGATGCAGGGAGGGGGTAGCTAGGGGCTGTGTGCAGGCACGGGGGTAGCTCGGGATGCAGGGAGGGGGTAGCTGGGGGCTGTGTGCAGGCACGGGGGTAGCTCGGGATGCAGGGAGGGGGTAGCTGGGGGCTGTGTGCAGGCACGGGGGTAGCTCGGGATGCAGGGAGGGGGTAGCTGGGGGCTGTGTGCAGGCACGGGGGTAGCTCGGGATGCAGGGAGGGGGTAGCTGGGGCTGTGTGCAGACACGGGGGTAGCTTGGGATGCAGGGAGGGGGTAGCTAGGGGCTGTGTGCAGGCACGGGGGTAGCTCGGGATGCAGGGAGGGGGTAGCTGGGGGCTGTGTGCAGGCACGGGGGTAGCTCGGGATGCAGGGAGGGGGTAGCTGGGGGCTGTGTGCAGGCACGGGGGTAGCTCGGGATGCAGGGAGGGGGTAGCTGGGGGCTGTGTGCAGGCACGGGGGTAGCTCGGGATGCAGGGAGGGGGTAGCTGGGGGCTGTGTGCAGGCACGGGGGTAGCGCGGGATGCAGGGAGGGGGTAGCTGGGGGCTGTGTGCAGGCACGGGGGTAGCGCGGGATGCAGGGAGGGGGTAGCTGGGGGCTGTGTGCAGGCACGGGGGTAGCGCGGGATGCAGGGAGGGGGTAGCTGGGGGCTGTGTGCAGGCATGGGGTAGCGCGGGATGCAGGGAGGGGGTAGCTAGGGGCTGTGTGCCAGCAGGGCTCCCCCTGCGGTGGCTGCTCCCCGAGGGCTCGGCTGCCCCAGAGCTGGGTCACCCTGCCCAGGCTGCTCTTGCCGGCTGCATGAGCAGTCAGGGGGCAGCAAGCTGAGGAGCTGCCGCAAGCCCGGCCACCAGCAGCAGACAGGGGAAAGCCACAGCTGCCTGCTCCATGGTACCACCAGCCAGGGGTGCAGCTGCCCCGCACGCCTGGCTCTGGCTTCTGACCTATGACTTGGCCAGAGGGCTGAACCTGAGGCAGACTGGGAGAGAGGCGGAGAGGGCTGGAGCTGCCCCCGGGACTGCCACACTCTGGGTACGGCACTGAGTTATGGTCTCTCATGAAATAGGATCAATTCAGTAACATCTAGGCTAGAGGGAGAAACAACATTAAAAGTGTGAAGTGTAGATTGGCATGTGCCCAGTAATTCTGTGGAGGAAGCCATTGGGGAGGGGTGGGAATGCATTGTATGCATAGTGAGACTGGAAGCCTCAAAAACAGAAGTCCATACATTAGCTGCAACGTGGTCATAGTGAGCATTTAGATAGCATGGTCCATGTGAGATATCAAATCGCATCTCCCGCATGATTTAGGTATGGTAATGCATCAGCAATACTGATAGTGATCAGATTGGCATAAATTTGATTATTTATATAGGACCTGATCCAAAGTTTCCATTCACTTCATTGAGATTCATCCTAAAAGTTCTCAAGCACCGTCAACTCCATTGGGACAGGTGGGTGCTCCAGACCTTGCAGGACGGGTTTAGAGAAGGGTTGCATTTGTTGATTCTCAAAAAGAAAAGAAGTACTTGCGGCACCTTAGAGACTAACCAATTTATTTGAGCATAAGCTTTCGTGAGCTACAGCTCACTTCATCGGATACATACTGTGGAAAGTATAGAAGATCTTTTTATACACACACAGCATGAAAAAAATACCTCTCCCCACCCCACTCTCCTGCTGGTAATAGCTTATCTAAAGTGATCACTTTCCTTACAATGTGTATGATAATCAAGGTTGATTATCATACACATTGTAAGGAGAGTGATCACTTTAGATAAGCTATTACCAGCAGGAGAGTGGGGTGGGGAGAGGTATTTTTTCATGCTTTGTGTGTATAAAAAGATCTTCTACACGAAAGCTTATGCTCAAATAAATTGGTTAGTCTCTAAGGTGCCACAAGTACTCCTTTTCTTTTTGCGAATACAGACTAACACAGCTGTTACTCTGAAACCTGTCTTGATTCTGTGACCTTTTACTTTGCAGGTTGGTGAAGGAGATTTGAATCTTAGCTCTTTAAATACGACAAGGTAGTAATAGTGTAAACATCAAAACCATGACTTTTTTCCTCTGGCTTCTTGATTAAGTTTTTTTGGGGGGGAGGGCATGAGATGAGGCAAACAAGGTCTCCCATCCAGCACATTGTCTTCCTTCTGTCTCCCTCCAAAACCTATTGCAGTCAATGGACTTTATACGGCTTAGGATCAGGTACTTTAAATTTCTAAATTCTCTCACTTTCCAGCACCAGCTGCATAGCATGTATAATACAGGTGGACAAACAATGTAACCGCTGGAATAACAGGATCCTGAATTGCACCTCCAGCAGGAGAGTGGGGTGGGGGGAGAGAAAACCTTTTGTAGTGGTAAACACCCATTTTTTCATAGTTTGTATGTATAAGAACAACTTCTGTATTTTCCACAGTATGCATCCAATGAAGTGAGCTGTAGCTCACGAAAGCTTATGCTCAAATAAATTGGTTAGTCTCTAAGGTGCCACAAGTACTCCTTTTCTTTTTGCAAATACAGACTAACACGACTGGTACTCTGAAACCTCTGACATGTAATTTTGCAAAGGTTTTCACACGATAACAAGGATCAGATTTTTCACATGGGCCTGTTGTAGTTCCTGAAATGTTCTTGGTGAGGTAGAATTTCTATTTTATTAGAAGTTTCTAGTGCTGTGATTTCCAGATCGCACATTGATTGCACTGCTGTGTAATAGTCACAGTTCAGCAACCCCAAACTGGGCACTGAGAACTGAAAATAGGTATTTCTGCATCACATATTTAGTTGTGATACAGCTTTTATTCATATCTCTTCATATGAAGTGTGTAAAGTTTGTTTAGTGTCGGTCATTTCTGTTGACTTACTGTTTCCTTTCTCTTAAGGCTGATATGGAAGAAGGATTCTGACTAGTTATTTACATCTCTGAACTTATTAAAACAAATGAAATATGTTCCTATTTGAAAAATGGCAATTTGCCAAGGAGCCGTCTTTGGCAGAGACTGCAATGCAATAACTGTAATCCTGGGGTGTGTAGGTGAAAGTTTGAGAAGTGGGAGAGCACAGCTATGCAACAGAGAAGAATCTTGTTTCTGATCTAATTAATCAGACACCTTGGAAGCTAGCATGAAAATTATATGGTTTCTCCCTCACTGAGTACGCAATATCATAGAGACATGGTAGGGACTTCATTGTTATCTATCAGTCTGATTCTGTTCTATTTCCCTCCTCCAACCCATATAAACTTTTGCTTCTCAATCTCTGGGGCTGAAAATTCATCTACTTAGTCCCAGCTCATAGATGATTTATTTATTTATGGGAAGTTGACATGGGCTGACCATGGGAAGGGATGAAGAAGTAGAATGAAAGGGAGCAGAGTGTTCTCATAATCCCCTCCGCTTCCATGACTTGTGCTGCATGAACATCAGTACTGGCCATGAAGAAGAAGAAGGCAATTTATGTCTGTTCTACAGGGAAGGGCTGCTGTTATCTTCTGACTATGAATCTTTGAGCAGTTATGTTAAAAACTATCAGCAATTTGGCCAGAATCTGAATTTGTGTTCAAAGTAGGGCTGACGATTAATCACAGTTAACTCACATGATTAACTCAAAAAAAATTAATCATGATTAATAGCACTGTTAAATAATAGAATACTAATAGAAATTTATTAAATATTTTGGATGTTTTGTATATTTTCAAATATATTGATTTCTATTACAACAGAATACAAAGTATACAGTAATCACTTTATATTATTTTTATTACAAATATTTGCACTGTAAAAATGACAAACAAAAGAAATAGTATTTTTCAATTCACCTCATACAAGTACAGTAATGTAGTCTCATTATTGTGAAAGTGTAACTTACAAATACAGATCTTTTTTTTTACATAACTACACTCAAAAATAAAATATAAAACTTTAGAGCCTGCTCAGTTCTACTTCTTGTTCAGCCAATCGCAAAGACAAACAAGTTTGTTTACATTTATGGGAGATAATGCTGCCCTCTTCTTATTTACAATGTCACCAGTAATTGAGAACATGTGTTTGCATGGCACGTCTGTAGCCGGCGTTGCAAAGTGTTTATGTGCTAGATATAAAAATTTTATTAAAGGTAATGGTTAAATATATATATATAATACATAGGTTGAGAAAAGAGTGTCTGTACATCTGGGCATAGTGCTTAGATTATCCACAAATACAAAGTTTGTTTTTAAAAGTCATATGATACATAGAGCACATAATCGGCAATAACCCAAATTTAGGTGGATAGATTTAACAGAAGGGTTAGATATTAGAATCCGAATACTTGGGTACATCACTCATGAAAAGTTGTACCGAGATTTTTGTTGTGGAAAGCAAAATATATCAATGAGTGGAGATTGTCCCTAGTAAATGAGGATTAGGTAGGTTGTCCATTTAGAACAGGGGTGGGCAAACTATGGCCCGGGGCCCACATCCGGCCCTTCAGACATTTTAATCCGAACCTCAAGTTCCCGCCGGAGAGCAGGGTCCGGGGCTGGCCCCACTCCGCGTGTGCCTTTGCTCCGCATGGTTCCCAGAAGCAGCATCATGTCCCCCCTCCATTTCCTATGTGTAGAGGCATAGGAGCTGAAGGTGGGCGTGCCGTTGCTTCCGGGAGCTGCTTGAGGTAAGTGCCACCCGGAGCCTGCACCCCTGACCCCCCTCCTGCCCTCTGAGCAGCCCATAGCACCCTCCTGCACCCCCAACCCTTCATCCCCAACCCCACGCCAGAGCTCGCACCCAAGCCCCCTCCCACACCCTGAACTCCTCACTTCTGGCCACACCCCGGAGCCCTCACCCTTCCCCGCACCCCAAACCCCAATTTCGTGAGCATTCATGGCTTGCCATACAATTTCCATACCCACATGTGGCCCTCGGGCCAAAAAGTTTGCCCACCCCTGATTTATAAAATACAATCCATGAGGAAAGTATCATCCCTCCTAGTATTGCCGATGTCCAGTGATGTGTCCTATGTAAATGTCCCTCAACTACCTGATGGCATCTGACACCATGAGTTGCTGCATCAGCTGAGCATAGCATTGACAGATTCTGCATTCTCTCAGCACTCTTTCGTTACTAGGGTCCCATACACCCAAGGCTCCAACGATCAGTGTGTGTTTCTGAACCTGGTAACCCATAGCTCTCAAAGTTTCGGCCAGAGAAGCATATTTCTCTACCTTTCGAGCTCAGGCATTGTGAAAGACTGAGACCCTGTTCTGGAAGGTCACTGTGACGTCCACCATGATGATCTTCTTCCGGTCCTCGTTGGTGATGACGGTGTCCGGTCGCAGTTGGCTGTTGGTTCCGGAGATGGCAGCATTTATGGCAACCTTCCCCCACGGGTGGCAGGATGGCTCTGCCCAGGCAATCTTGGATGGTGTTGTGTTGCAGCTGCCAAGCTCTCGAATGGGGTTTCCAGCTACACGGACATGTCCATTTTTGGGGCTGCGCAGAACAGGAATTAAGGTAGAAGGGTATGAGTTTCCCAGATGAGCAACACTGACTTCTTCACATCTCCCACAATGTAAATATTTGCTCACAGACAGGTCTGATTTTGTGCACTGACCTTTGACTCAGCTCCCTCCCAGTTTTCCTTTCTCCCACCACCTTTAATTTATGGTAGTGTTCTTCAACTGAGCATTACATGGGGCTCACTGCAGAGTCCAACTATGCTGGTCCTGATCAACCAAAAGAGTAGCTAGCTGTACGTTCCTTCCTCCCTTCCTTCCTTCCCAGTAGCCACAGGATAATGCCTTCAGAACCCTCTCAGTCCTTGCTGTCCCTGAGATTGAGAAATTGGCCTTTTGCTTTTTGCATGGGCCTGTTCCTATGCTGTTGCGTGCTCACATCAATGTAAAAAAGGATATACTTTCAGTTGGTGGCTTTGGATTTTCTGGCTCTGACCATTATCTGGACAGAGATTCAGGAGACCTGGGTTCCATTCCAACTTCTGCCGGTGGCCTCCTGGATGACCTTGAGCAAGTCACTTTACCTTCCTGTGTCTCCAATTTCCCCATCTGTAACACTGGAATAATGATATCAACCTTCTTTGTAAAGCCTTTTGAGATCTACGATGCCAGGGTTAGGCATTTTTATTATTTGTCACAACCTGAATGTTATGTAAAACATTTTTCTTTTTTCTCTCATTATTGGCTGTGCTAGTCTGTAGAAGACAGCCATTTCGTAGTGATGGATTTAACAGTCGGCAAAGAGGAAGGGCAATGGGGATGTGCCATGGGGACCGTTAGAAACAATTATCTGGGAATCGGGAGGCCTTGAACAGTGTTGTTTAGTCTTAGATCATCAATATAGTCAAGCATGTAGAAGCTGGGAAGTAAAGATCCAAGGCTGTCACAAAGCACCTTAAAGGGGAAGGCAGCCAAAAATGGGGAGTATAAGAGGACAGCCACCACCTTTGGGGAGTTGAATTTTCTGGGGAGTTTAATTTTCTACAATTGCTCAAAGTTAATTTCAGTGAGATTGCATTATGGCATTATCAAGGCTTTATTGAGTGCACTGTAATGTGTATGAAGAGTTATTAAAGAACAGAGCAGTCTCAGGGCCTCTCAGCATAGTAGCTTCTAGATTATAGTACACTCTTATTTCTCACATTTGGGCTTGACTCTGGCTTTTACAGCCATATTAATGTTATGGGTGGTGAGGAAGGGGAGGGAATGTTTTATTTTTCCTAGGTAGCAATCTCTGGAACCATTATGCCTGTGGTGGCTAGGAGCTCGATACCTTCTAAGTAGCTGTCACCAGCAGCCTGGCTATGACTGCAGAATAGGTATAGCATGTGTTTTTTGCAGTGCAGCTTGTAAGACAGCAACTGTGCGTGGGGGTATGGCCCGGCCTCTACCCCGCCATTTATCCTGGGACAGTAAGTGCTGCCTGCTTCTCTAGCATCTCACACCCATTGTGTTCGTAGTGCTGGCTTCCAGATTAGAGCAGAAGGAAAAGTTATGCAGTCCAGGGTCTTCAAATTTATATTTGTCTCATTATAGGGCAAAGCATTATGGGTCAAAAGTCATGTTGATAGATTGACTGCAGAGTTGAGTCTGGTGTGCTTTCCCTTTTTGCACACCCTTATGCCTGGTCTACATTACACAGTTAAGTTGACGTAAGGCAGCTTACGTTGAACTAATTACTTAAGTGTACACACTACAGCCTTGCCCTGCCGATGTAAGTGCCCTACTACACCGACCTAATAACTCCACCTCCATGAGAGGCATAGGGCTTTTGTCAGTTTAGTTAGGGTGATGCAACGTCTGTGTAGACATGCATTACTTATGTCCGCTGTTGGCTGTCTTGTCAATTTCAGGGCTCCATGCTGGAGCTGTGAAATTGACAAGAAAGCCATGCAGCTAGAGCAGGGGTAGGCAACCTATGGCACAGGTGCCAAAGGCAGCACGTGAGCTGGCCACTGGTCCGGGGGGGGCTCTGCATTTTAATTTAATTTTAAGTTAAGCGTCTTAAACATTTTAAAAACCTTATTTACTTTACATACAACAATAGTTTAGTTATATATTATAGACTTATAGAAAGAGACCTTCTAAAAACATTAAAATGTATTACTGGCATGCGAAACCTTAAATTAGAGTGAATAAATGAAGACTCGGCACACCACTTCTGAAAGGTTGCCGACCCCTGAGCTAGAGCCTGGCTGCTCCCCACTCAGGGAGCCAAGAAGCCTGGGAGGGAGCAGGGAGGCAGCTGGGCCCCCAGCATGGTGCTGTGCAGAGCTGAGAGCCCGGGTTTTCAGCCTCCCACATTGCCCCTCTTCAGTCAGTGGAAGTGCTTCTGATGAGGACGTGCACCACTGACAGAAGGAAGGTAGCGTAGACATCAGCCACCACAGTAATTACATAGGTCGACTTAAGTCGTGTAGTGTAGACATGCCCTTAGAATAAATACAGTGCCAAATAATAGTTGCAACCGTCAAATTTTGTTTTCATTTTAAAGGTAGCATGCTAAATGTAACAGTTTCCCAATTACATCCGTACAGGGGCTCTTTTCTTTGCTGCTAGTGTGATCTGTTGAAAGTTTCACATGAATTAAAGATCCTTGTGAGCTATGAATAACTACCTAAAGAGCCAGACCAGTAAAGTTCCCTTATCACCATTCAGACTGTTACTATGGAGGCAGTGAAAATCTGTAAGGGGAGAAAGCCATTAACTCATATTTAATTGCCTCAGTGACTGATGCTGTTAGGGGGTATGAAAGAGTCAACAATGCAGAAACAGTGCATCATTGTTACTAGAATCCAATTTGCCTGTTAGTGTAAGACCCAGTTGGCAGCAGGTCTGTCTTGTACACAGAGAAGTTATATCAGGTTCTTCACAGCTTTATTGTTAAGTAATACTAAAGTACCTTTGGAAGCATTTGGGACAAACATGCATAGGATATGCATACAACTGACAGTCCGGTGACTGGAAAAAGAGATTATTTTATTTTATTATGACTTCCCCATGTTCTTTGTTGACAAATAGAACCTGAAAAACTCTTATCTGCAAGATCTGACCGTAAGTGAGTGCTAGTTCAGGAAACAGGAAATTACTCAACACCCAGTGTTGATCATTGGAAGAGTTCATTTAATTTTTCTGAGATCTCTGGCACCTAACCAGAACCTAGGTATTCCCCCAAAAATCCAAAATTGAAATTGCCTCATTAGAATTACATGGCACATGGCGAAACACTGCATGACAAAAGTTTGCACAGAAGCACAACAATTTGCACAGAAGAAATTTTGTGTGCACACAGCCTGTCAAACACAGGGAACATTGCTCCCCACCCAATCCCATCTCCCAGTGTACTGTCAAGAAAAGATGAGCTCTTCAGTGTGTCCAGAAAACTAACAAGTTGGGGCTCTGACAGATCAAGAAGCAAGAAAATTCCGGAGTCTTGGAGAATATCCTGTTTCAGAGTAGCAGCCGTGTTAGTCTGTATTCACAAAAAGAAAAGGAGTACTTGTGGCACCTTGGAGACTAACCAATTTGAGTATAAGCTTTTGTGAGCTACAGAATCCGATGAAGTGAGTTGTAGCTCACGAAAGCTTATGCTCAAATAAATTTGTTCATCTCTAAGGTGCCACAAGTACTCCTTTTCTTTTTGGAGAATATCCTGTCAGCCACACATCCCTCCACCTCTGCTTTCATTCAGAGCAGCAGTGGATACAATAAAATAAAGGTAATCAGTGCAGGCAACTTGGATGACTGGAGAGAAACTTTTTCCTTCTCAGTTATCTGAACTCTGCCTCTGTGGTAGGTTGCCATGATTCTCTTCTTTTTGAATTTAAAAATTCCAATTGTGCATAAAAGATTTGATGCAAAAACATTCCATATTTGTACATATTAAGCATTAAGGCCTGAGTGCTTTTAGTCTGTATGTCATTTTATGCTTGTTATAGCTAATTACGTTCTGGCACATAGTTGGGAGTTCTACAGACTGGAAAATACATTTTGGTGGTGTTTTGTTTTGTTTTGTTACAGAGAGCCAAAACTTTCTTTAATTGCAGCTGAAGATCAAATTATTTTGAAGGTCTACAAAGATGGCAAAATACTTAGAGAAATAAATGTGTAAACATAATAGACTTAACTTGCTGTTCTCTGGAAATGTAATAGGCTTAATCCGTTATTGTCTGTAATCATTTTGTCTAGATTTTTACGTTTTGTAACTGAAATTTAGTTGCCAAACAGACCAGTTGTTTTCAAAAGATTAGGAAAACAGTATCTATGAATTGCCTTTTATGTATTCTACCCATTTGTATAGACTATTAGTAACAGATGTCTAGAAATGTGGCATTTGCATGCAAAATTTTACACACACAGCCAGATTTACCTGTGATAACCCTGACTCTGGACTTCCGCCAGTGTGCAGTTGGAATAACTCCATTGAGGCCAGTGGAGTTAAAGCAGTGTTAAATGCAGAAGGCAAAGGCATATCCAATCCTGTATTGCTGAGTTAGGAGTACCACTTTCATCAGTTTCCAGCATTTTACACCAAGTATCTGTGGAATGCCAAGACTCAGGTGGTTTTGTTTGTTTAGAATGCTACAACACTCTCCCCTCCCATAGATCAGATTTCTCAAGCTAATTTTTCATGCACCCGTAACTATGATCAGAGAGTGACACAGTGGACAATATTTAAATTCTGTATTTTGATTAGCATATTTTCAAACATAAATACGCTCAAAAGATTGTGACAGACAACAACGAAGGGATTATAATAAGAGATCAAATCTCCACCAGTTAGGCACACCAGAGCACAGCTGACTATAATTAGGTGCGAATAGGGATCATGTTGTCTAGTAGAGGCTGGTACTATTCCTATGTGGCTGTCTGGATTACATCACAAGATTTACTTCCTTTTCATGCTCAGACACGTATACTTAATTTAAAAAGGAAAAATTTGCTCTGTTATGCTAGAAACACTTTATGCTTTTGTAGTATTATTACATTGGGATGGTTGCTGCTACCATGCAATCCATTTGGGGAAAATGAAAAACCTAGGTTAACTCTGCTGGGAACCCTGATTAATGCCATTGAAATCAGTGAGGTGTATTCTTGTCACAATAATGTTGTTAGGGTGAGATTCCTCTGCCTCCAACTGACAAAACCTGATTGCAGGGGAACAGTTTAGGGGCAGACTCAAAGCTTAGAGTAGGAAATGGAGTAGTTCTTCTGCGGCTATTACTCCACCTCTGGGTTTGGAATAGGAGCTGTGCTCTGCACTCACACCATATGTGAGATTTTTTTTAGCCATTGGATCTATGGCAGGGGCACCAGAGCCTTTCCAAAAGTGGGGGGGGGGGGTTGGGGACCCCATCCCTCCTCTCCCCCCAGAGGCCCCAGCCAAGCTGGAAGCCAGAGCAGGGGTGGGGGAAGAAAAAGTAGCCCCCTGCCCATGTCCTCGCCCCCCCGCCCCATCCAGGGCAGGTAAATGGACCCGCTCCTCACAGCTGCCCAGGCAGCTCTCCCCGACCTGGCTCCAGATGGGGGGGGGGGGGGCTAGGAGCTGCAGCCTGACCATGGTAAGAGTCGCACAGGCACCTGTGAAGAGCTGGGGTGGACCCTCCACCCACCCTGGGCAGGGGGTCAGGATATAGGCTGAGGCTGTTCTCAGCGGGGCCCCCGTACTGTGGGCAGGTGGAGGGTCTGCCCCGGCTCCCACAGCTGCCTGTGCAGCTCTTATCATGGCCGGGCTGTGGCTTCAAGGGCCCCTCCAGGAGCCAGAGCTGGGTCGGGGAGTGCCACACAGGCAGCTGTGGGGAGTCGGCATGGAGTCACGGACCCTTTACCTCCACCTGCCTTGGGCCAGGTGGGGGGGCCAGGGGGCGGAGACATGGGCCAGGGGCTATTCTCAGCCTCCCCACGTTCCGGGCAAGTGGAGGGTCCGCATGGCTCCCACAACTGCCTGGGCTCCATGTTGGCCTTGCCAGGGGGTGGAGCCTCAGGGGAAAGAGGCAGGGTCCACCCCAGTGGAAAATGGATGGGTTATGGCATCACTGACCTATGACAACCCATGGCAACATGCCACACTCCTCTGCCTGTGATGAACCAGTATGAAGCCTGTTTCCACCAAATACTCCTTCATATTCAGCCACTTTGCACAATGCAATCATGGTGGCTACAATATCTGTCTTCATTATTTTAGGTACTTATATGGTCCTCATTACTCTAGTATCTGAGCACCTCAGTAGCTTTAATGTATGTGTCCTTACCTCTCCCCTGTTAGGTAGGGCAGTGGTATAACTGAGACACAGAGAGATTGAGTGAGTTGCCCAAACTCAGGCAGAAATACTACACTGAGGGTTTTCTACAGCCCTTGCATTGCTAGGGGAATTTCAGCCTTGAGAGAAATAGTACACACCTGTAGTAGCCAACACTTTGAAACATTGGTTACTCAAAGTTTATGCACCTAAATCCACATATGGCTATGTACTTGGTTAAGTACAAAACTCTCCTAATCTTCATTGCGCTAAACAGATTATTAGATTGGTCTGGCAAATGGAAGCAGAAAATCTGGCCCCAGGTTCCATATTACTTATGGCTCATATAGTGCTATAAGTATAACTTATAATTGGTAAACTGTGCCAAACAAATAACGAGATCTCTGCCCTGGAGAACTGGCAGTCTATAGACGTGTTGACACAGTAGGATAGATTACAATAGACAGTAGAACCTCAGTTACAAACACCTCGAGAGTGGAGGTTTTTCGTAACTCTGAACAAAACGTTATGGTGGTTCTTTCAAAAGTTTACAACTAATCATTGACTTAATACAGCTTTGAAATTTTACTATGCAGAAGAAAAATGCTGCTTTCAACCATCTTAATTTAAATGAAACAAGGACAGAAACCGTTTCCTTACCCTGTCAAATCTTTTTCTTAAACTTTCCCTTCATTTTTGAATAGTTTACGTTTAACACTGTACTGTATTTGCATGGGTTTTTTTTTTCTTTTTCTTTTTCATCTCTGCTGTTGCCTGATTGCGTACTTCTGGTTCCAAATGAGGTGTGTAGTTGACCAGTCAGTTTGTAACTCTGGTGTTTGTAATTCTGAGGTTCTGCTCTAATACAAAACAAACGCAGTTGTGTGTGGCTGTGTACATGTTTTGTCTTTTAAATATTTTATATATTTTTGCTGGAGAGCAAAATGCCTTCTGAAATCAGACTCTCCCCAAAACTCAGCTGTGTTTTTTCTACTTTTCTGAAATGACTGTAGAAAAAAATACTTTGTAAGGGAGACCTCCAGCTTTAGCTATTGGGCTTTGTCATACTAGGTATGAGTGGCTTTTAATCGTCATCACTGAGTTAAGTGCCTGAAATTAGGGATTTGTAAGGGACCAGTGAATACAACCTGATGTGTAGGGTTGCTAGGATCAAGTGATGTGAGAAAGATACACGTGCACAAATGTCTGTGTATATATGTGTTACAGCTTTTCATATAAATTTTATAACTGCTCTGGTTGGTTTTCATACAATGCCGGTCGTCATGTTGATATGCAGATATCAAGAGGCCACTGAACAGACATAAAATGTAGTCTACCTAAAGTAAAACTGGTCTCTGCTGATGTCTGGTTCGAATGCAGCTATATATCTCTTTTATATCAGGTCTGTTCCTATTGATTTCAGTGGAAGCTGCTTTAGAGAGCAGAATTTGTCCTGTTAATGAAATAGTGGGTCCCCATACTTGGTGATTTCTCACTGAGCTATTGTAACAATGTGTCTGGTTCAGGTGATGATAAGAAGCCTATTGTGTGTTACAGTTCATGGGGTGTGCGTAGCAATAGTATGTAGGCTGGAAGGTGAATTGTTTTGGAAGACTCTGCCCCTCACATGTCCTCTCTAGGAGGAAGATGACAATCCTCTGCCCTTGAAACAAGCTGGTCTCCAGAGGATATGAAAACCATGGACAGGATTCGCTTTTGAGCCATTTTCAGATGATGGGCTGCCTCAGTGCTGCTATTGAATGTCATAAATACGAGACTACAATAGTTTGCTTGCTTATAATGAATACTTCTTTAAAAGCATGCGTCTCCAGGCTCTGGGGAGGAGGAGGGGTTACACCAGGGTGATAAGAATTAGGGAAAAAACAACAGTAAGGATAAAGGGACTAGTGCACCCAGGTTGTGTGTGAACAGGCCGATGCAGTTGTTGCCACATTTATCTACTTATGGTATTTCTGTAGTGCTCACTGCTGTAATATTGGAGCACTAAATACAGTAATTTAATCAATCTTTGGACATAGGCTTCTGAGGGTTATCTTCATCTGCTCCTTCCCTTTTCCCCACCTCTCTCCTTTTGGTTCTGTGTGTAAGTTATTAAAATGCATTGTATTTATAATACGGTAGCCTGAAGAGGGCCCCATCTGAGATCCGAGCCCCATTGTGCGAGGCACTGTACACACACACAGTAAGAGACAATTCTGCCCCGAAGCGTTCACACTCTAAATAGACCACTTAAAAGAATAAGAGAAAGGAATGATTTTAACCCCTTTGTACAGATGGGGAATGGAGGCACAGAGAGTAATTAAACGACTTGTCCAAGGTCACCCAGGAGTCTGTGGCATAGCCGGAATTTGAACCCAGATCTCCAAAGGCACAATCTGCCTTAACAACAGTATTATACTTCTATAAGTACTTAAGACCAACTGTCTGGATGGTTTTGGTCTTACTAGTATTTATTATTCTACTCTTTTCTACAGCCCCCATTACTATAGTTTCTAAACACTCCTGATACACTAATTAATAGCAGAATGTCCGTCTAAAACATTTACACGTATGATTAAAAGCAATGAGAAAACTAACTTGAATCATGCAGATTCCCTAACTGTAAACACTCACACTCCTGCCATTTAAGGACAGATCTTTCTCTTTTCTTTTCTACTTTTATAGTCCCCAAAACAAATATTTGAAAACTGCTTTAGTGAAAGACTGCCTTTATCTCCAGGCTAGGTGGTGAAATACTAAAAAAGCTCTACTTGAGGAATCTAGATCAGTTCCAGCAGTTACATTAGCATGACATTGAAGCGCTGCCCCTGAAACTGTCCTTTCAGGTTAAATGTTTATACAAGGTCCTGCTTGTTTTGTAGTCTGTAAAGATCCTGTCAGGACTTTTCTAATGATTAGGGTGGTACCTGTGGTGTCTGAAGTAAGCCACTCACATATAGTTTCCCTTTTGCTCCTAACTGAAGCTTTTCAGGCTTTGCAAAGACAAATACTAAGCTGGAGGCTGGTTTTTCTGTCTCCGGGCTCTCCAGGGGTAGCAGCTCTTGCTCTTCCTGAGGTCTGTTGCAAAATGAGAATGTTCCCTATGCCTCTGGAACTGAGTCAGACTTGTAAACGTTGTTAACTGAAGCAATACTGAGTTCAGTTTCTAAAATACTTGGAATCTAGTTGTTGACTTTTGGGTACATAGGGTCGTTGCTCTTGCATAGCACAGTCTTGCGTTAAACTTCCAGATGATCCCTGTACATGCTTTCTCTGTTTATTCCCCTTCCAGAGAAGGGTTTTTCTTGGAAATCCAATGTTAGCGTGTCTTCCAATTTGTGCCTAGGGTGATCAGAAAGGGCTATAAAAGTGCTAAGTGCCATTGATTTTGCCACTGTGGTGGGATTGGAAGGTTTGGAGTCATGGGGAGAGTGTGTGAAGGGGGCTTGTCCCTGGGTGATGAGGCGAAGTTGGCAGCTGAGAGATGTGAGTGGAACTGAGGTCAGGGATGTTTGCCAGTGTGGCACATGGGAAGGCTTGGCAGCTGGGGGAGGGGCTAAGATTACTGACCAGTGCTCTCAAAGGATGGATGACCTTGTGACTATCACCTGCTGTACTTATAGCTGCCCACACACATTATCTTTCCAGCTTGTCTCATTACCCTGCATGTCTCACCCTCTATCTCCCTTTAAAGTTGACCTTGGAGCTCAACTGCACGTGTGCTGAGCATTGGAGCCGGAATAGTCCAGTGCTTTGAATTGCGGCAGTGTGGGCTTCCCAATTTTAATTATAATTTTTTTCCAATTGTCCTTTCGGTATGGCATGCCAAATTACAAAGATTTGCAGAGCGCTGTGAAGATGTGAATGGCTGTGTACTAGAAGTGCTATTATTTACAAAACAATCACTGTTAACTTAAATTCCTTTCCCCTGCAGCAGGACTGCTGTACTCACTTTGCACTGCAGGCTACCTATACAGGTAATATATATGAAAGACCCTTTTTGCCTGCTAAATGAATTCTATGGTGAAAACTATATTTATATTTATTTAATTGTATTTATATGTAATTAAATATTCCTGAAGCAGGCAGTGGAGAGATGTGTTTATAACAGCTAGGCTACTACTCTGCATTCTAACTGATCAAGGGAAGCTGGGAACCTGCTTGAGAAATGGTGTCAGCTGTATGAGTTTCTGCTACATTACTGGTCAGTTCAACTGGCTGAAAAAAGGGGTTGGCATTTAGAAAGGACCCAATCAACTTGAATTTTGCAAATAAAATGTTTTTTTTTTTTAAAAATAAGCTTGTTGGTTATAACCCACCATAAATAAACTGTCCCAATTTTTTTTATTTATTATAAGCTGCAGAATGGAAAAGCTCTTGTGTTCAGAAAGGTCTTTTGCGTGGACCTGTAAGAGGTGAGCAAGAATGCTGAGGTCAGTTCCTCATCCACATTTCTCCCAGGCCTGGCTCATGATTTGTGAATGCTTGGAGTTGACAATACATTTATCTATAAATATGGCCCCCATCACCATAGCATTTGAATACCTCTCAACTATTTAAATAGAGAGAACAGTAACTCTCTGTGTATCTTTGTTGTCTTAGTCAAGCTATTCATAGCTGAGAATTTGACAGGGCTTTTGTTTGCTGGGTGTACATGAGTGGGTGTTCTGTGTGTTGTTGTGTGTGTGCAGAATTTAGACCTCCAACCCTCTATAGTGAGCTTCTTGCAGGTAGACCCGGGCCACTGATGTCACTTAGGCTGATGTGCATGAGTCTGCCTGACCAGCACTCATTGCAGGACTGGGCAACAATGGGGGAAGGCTGTGAGGCACACTTTGAACTGGAAATGCTAATAGGAAGAATTCTGTCGTTGCAAGGTGGAGAAGAGGGCAGCAAATTATCAGCTGTGAAAACACCATTGTTTATGTTTTGAGTTGTAGTAGCTATTTCATTATATCAGAAACTGGGCTTTATTGTAAACACAAACATTAATTGTATTTGCTTTCTTGAATTTTTTAAATAAGTGTTTTGCTAATGGGCCATTATCTGAACCTTGCACTGTTATTAAAAAACAAACTGCATTCCAGAGTTAAGCAGCTTTTGAAAACAAAGAAATCATCATTTCCTCAGTTCTTTCCACTGTTTCTTTAAACAGCAGTAAAATCAGCTAGCTCTGGCATCCAATTATCTTTGAGAAAGATATGAATGTTAAGTTGACAGCAAGAGTGTTTCCTTTGCAATTTACAGGTACCTTGAGGGTGCTAATAAAGGGCTTGTATTAAATGGAAAACTACTAATAGATGGCAATGTCACTTTTTGCCTAGTTCTAATTATATTTCCCGACCTTTCTTCCTTCTTAGATCAATTGATACTTTCAGGTTTTTTTATCTCTTTCACTACAGTCTAAAACCAACCAATGTTAACACTGTAACATTCTAGGGCCTGCTCATCTTGCCCCCAAGAAAAGCAAGCAGTGCAGTTTATCTACTGGTCCTATCCAGTGTCACTGCTGAAATGTACATCGTGGGTGCATGCTCACTTAACCAAAACACAGGATCGGCTTCTCAGTGTTCATGTCTGCAAAGGCACCTAAAGCAGTCTGTGTCTGACATGTAGACAAACTGAACTACAGTATTTGCCTTCTGTGTTGTGATATGAATAGGTACTAGACTGTGGGAGTTAAAATTTGCCTTGGTTTGAGACTGGAGGGAAAGAAATGTTACAAAAACATCCTTTTAAAAACGTTTGTCTATATCAAAAAGTCCAGTTCATTTAATGCATGTAAAAGTTTTATATAGTTAATATCTGTTGGGAAAGACTTTGTGGGGAGGAGAATGGAATGTGTTTTGGCACAGGAGAAAAAGGTTTTGTTGGAAATATTTCATCATTTTTTTTCTCTGATTATTTCCATCTGAAATTTCAAGATAATCGGGGTCTTTCTGAAAGGGAAGGAGGGCCTGATTACGTTTTTTTGCAGGTTTTTTTTAACCAACTTCCTTTGATAGTGTTTTTATTTTAATCTGTAATTTTTTTTAAAGCATTGCTGGATTACCAAGGATTATGTCTGTCCATGAATGGTGTGTGAGTGGCTCTAAGCCAATTAAATTTTCCATTTCACTTTATCCTGTGACTTCAAGGAAGAAGAAGAGCAGCTGAATGAGCAGGACATTAGAAATGAAAGTTATAGTTAACATTATTTCATAATAGATGATGATGGGCACCCTAGAAGAAATAATGAGTTGTGCTCTGTCTGTTTGGAAATGTTGTAGTACAGTATTTAATTAAGCAGCACTCATTTTCAAGAGCAACCTACCGGAATCATATGCAGTTCTTTAAAACACACACAAGTGAATTCCCAGAACCTTCATACTCTGTAAATAAACTCTGTTTCCAGTGAGTTCTAATTGATGATGGCAGTTAATGCAGCACCTGCTAGCTAGCCCTGGCTTTTAATGACAGCTGTTCGAAACTATTCATTGTAACAGCAGGTTGAGTTCAGAAAAAACATTAAATTGGCCTTAATTTTTAATACTTTATATTTCATTAGAGATTGGAGAGAGTGAGAGTGGAAGCTCTTTGTGACAGAGACCTTGTCTACCATTTGTGTTTGTAAAACGCCTAACAGAATGGGTCTCAATATGATTGCGGCCTCTGGAACTACCATAATATAAATATTAAATAATAATACAGGACCATTCTTCCTTCTATTAATTTTGGTTAGTGGCAGAGTTTCTCAGGCTATTCTAAAATAGGGACATAGGCTTTTCCCTACCCTAGTAGGTCATTGATTCATTAGGGGTTAGTTCTTGCTTACCTTACTTATGCAATTAGTCACAGATTCATAGATTCTAAGGTCAGAAGGCACCACTACTATCATCTAGTCTGAACTCCTGTATAACACAGGCATAGAACTGCCCCAAAACAATTTCTGTCACTAGAGCATATCTTTTAGAAAAAAAAAAAACAATCTTGATTTAAAAATTCCAGTAATGGAGACTCCACCAAGCTCCTTGCTAAGTTGGTCAAATGGTTAATTATGCTCACTGTTAAAAAATGTATTCCTTATTTCCAGCTGAATTTGTTTATCTACTTTTGGGAACTCCAGATCAAAGACCCATGATCTGTCTAAAAGGGTGGAGTAAACTTGTCATGAATGTGCTTGTTGTGAGCTGAAGCTGTGATGAACTGAATGCATCCGATGAAGTGAGCTGTAGCTCATGAAAGCTTATACTCAAATAAATTTGGTGGTCTCTAAGGTGCCACAAGTACTCCTTTTCTTTTTGCGGATACGGTCTTACACGGCTGCTACTCTGAAACCTGTGATGAACTGGTAACCATAGGAACTCCCTCAAAGTGGGGATTGAAGGACTGCTCTTGCCAGAATCCATGTTAGGGTTGTGGTTAACTCCATTAAATTTATTAGCTTGTGTGTAGGTTCTTTTATTGTTTAAAATATGGTTTTTTTCTGTAATGCTTTTTACCTTGAGAATACCTGCATAGGAAGAACTGTGGTGTAACTTTTACCTATAGCCATCACTCTGTTGTCAGTCGCTGAAAAGAAAGCAAGCGGGTCTATTTAGGCAGACTGTCTTTGCTGGGAATAACATAGTGAAGGCAGGGAACTGTTTAGCCTGCACATATCATGGTCAGAAGAGAGTGAGATGTAGGTCTTCACCCAAGAAAGACTTCCAGCTCCCCGCCTGTAGCCTGAGATTGGGAGCCCTTACTGAACAAGTGGAGGGAAATACAGGGGCAGTTACTCTGAACTGTGACACCTGGCATTGCACAAATATCAAATAATTAATCCCTAGCCAATAATGGCCTAGTCAGCTCTTCTGTAATGCATGTGGAGGATGAGAATTTAGTCCTCCATCTTGCAGTCAGCATGCACCTAGATGTTAGAGGTTTGATTCAATTACCTCTATCACAGAGTGTGTAATTAGAAACATTGGTCAAAAAGTTATCCAGCTAGGATATCTCTCATGGTTTTGTGTCCAATTTTTCTCTTATTTCTCAGCTGATAGTTTCTTAATTTTTTTGCATCCAGAATGAGTCACTTACTGCTAGAGAGGCTAAGTTTAAAGGGACATGATCAACTTAAAATCACATCTAAATTCCTTTTTACCTCCTTTGTTTGATTGTTTGTATTACCTTAATGTCTAGAAGCCACAGACCAACATTCCCATTGTGCTAGGCGCTGTACAAATACAGAACAAAAAGACAGTATTTATGCCTTAAAATGATGGTAGCTGAAAGATTAGTGAGAATATTTTCTCTCTTTTGTTTCCAGGGTATTTACTTTGTACCTATGAGAGCACTTTGTACATAGTTGCTTTTATAGTTACCCCTGACTAGTCGGTTTATCTGGCTGCTTACATCAATGGGGGAGTGAAAAACACTTTGAAAAATAGGGAAAACATATTTGTGTAATCACAAAACTTAGCTGGGGTTTTGGGGAACAGGTGTAACCCCTGAAAGAACTTTCACATCAATGTTGTTTTTAATTGACTGGATTTAAAGTTACATTCCTTTAAAACGCAATAGTATGTGCTTCTCCAGTGGCTAGTGCATGGCCCCTTACCACCTCCCATAGTGTGCTCTTTTGCTCAGGCTTTACTGATTGTGTCATATTTGTTAGCTGATTGGAACTATCTTTTTAATCCTTAGTACAAAAATAAAAATGACCTCATGTGGTGATTATTGTCAGTCCAGTGCTGTTCAGAATGTAGTACTCCAACATGCACTGTGCTGTATACCAGTGGTTCTCAAACAGGGGTATGCGTACCTCTGGGGGTACGCAGAGGTCTTCCAGGGGGTACATCAACTCATCTAAATATTTGCCTAGTTTTACAATAGGTTACATAACAAAGTCTAGCAAAGTCTGTACAAACTAAAATTTCATACAGTGACTTGTTTATACTGCTCTATATCCTATACACTGTAATGGATGTACAATATTTATGTTCCAAGCAATTCATTTTATAATTATATGGTAAAAATTAGAAAGTAAGCAATTTTCCAATAAAAGTATGCTGGGACACTTTTGTATTTTTGTCTGATTTTGTAAGCAAGTAGTTTTTAAGTGAGATGAAACTTGGGGGTGTGCAAGACAAATCAGACTCCTGAAAGAGGTACAGTAATCTGGAAAGATTGAGAGCCACTGCTATACACTAGTCCAGAGAGAGTGGGAAATGATGATGAAGTTGTATATGAGCCTTGGGTAAAAACAAAGCAGTCAAACAATTCACCCTGCAGTGGAGTGAGTGCCATTTAAAAATTGAACATTAGTGCAGTATAGTGTACACCTTGCTCTGGTGTATATAGTCTAAATATAGGCATAATAAATTACACTTGCTATTTAAATTTTAATGGCATCCTCTGTGTCGTTTAAAATAGTAATAGTTTCCAGGGTTTTTGCAACTAGTATTGCAACTAGTCCATAAGCCCCATCTATACTAATAAACTGACCCATTTGGTGAGAACTGTCATGATAAACTTTCTGTAGATCTTTTGAATTACCCTGTAGAATTTAATAGTTATCCCTGCTCAAGAATTATATGGAATGATTAAAAAGGTCTGTAGAAAGTATCTTGTTCTTTATTAAATTCTGTAGAGTTTCAGCGTCATTTTTATGCAATTCTATAACATTTCTCCAGAATCCTTTTGATTTCATCCTTATTAAATTCTTTAGGACTTATTTAGAAGTGCTGTAAACAATTCAACTACTCTTGTGACTGGGGCAAAACAATTTCCAGGAACTTGTAGATAGCATGATGATTTTCTCAAGAATGCTTTCTGCAATGGTGCTGACAGTGATTTTGTCCCATCCTGTTAGTCAAACTGTCTTCAGCTCTAATTCAGCAGACCCACTACTGTCAACATGTGTAAACAGGGCCAGACAGTACCAATCGGTTTTGCATTTTCCCGGTATGAATTTGTATCCTGGTTATTCAATCACATTTTCAGCAAGTGGCTTCATTGAACATTAACTCTAATTTCTCGTGTCTTTACTGGTGTCTGTCCATTCTAAACATTCTCACAAATTAAAGACAATAGACAAACTCATTCATTCTATAAATCCCTTGCATGTCTTAATTCCATGTTATTTGCCTGTTTTTAGTTGTTTTTAGTGGGCTTTTGAATAGCAAGAACTAGCTCTCATATAGTGCTTTTATCCACAGATTT
Source organism: Lepidochelys olivacea (assembly GCF_965140295.1). Taxonomy (NCBI): domain Eukaryota; kingdom Metazoa; phylum Chordata; order Testudines; family Cheloniidae; genus Lepidochelys; species Lepidochelys olivacea. Next base: position 30,232,978 of record NC_140415.1, read on the forward strand.
CAAAACACTTTATAAAGGAGGTAAGTATTGTTATAAACCAGGGCTGGCCAACCTCAGTGTGAAAAGGAGCCAGAATTTACCAATGAACATTGCCAAAGAGCCACAGTAATATGTCAGCAGTCCCCCATCTGCTACCCCGCTCCAGCCCCCAGCTCCTCCCCACGCCTCCTGCCCGCCACAATCAGCTGTTTTGCAGTGTGCAGGAGGCTCTGGTGGGGAGGGGGGAGGAGCGAGGGCATGGCAGGTTTGGGAGAAGGGGCAGGAGTCTTGGGGGAAGGGGTGGAGTGGTGGCAGGACTTGGGGCAGAGCAGGGGGTTGAGCAGTGAGCACCCCCCGGCACATTGGAAAGTTAGCATCTGTAGCTCCAGCCTCGGAGTCAGCGCCTAGACAAGGAGCCGCATATTAACCTCTGAAGAGCTGCATGCGGCTCCGGAGCCACAGGTTGGCCACCCCTGTTATAAACTCTCAGTGGCCAGACGAATGCAATCCATCCTCTGGAAGGGGGTGGTTTTTTTTGTCACCATGAGCAGTAGTACTTGAAGTGCTTCTCTCTTCCTGCCAGTCTTGCCTAGATTCAGATTTACCCAGTTGTTCCTCATGTAGGTGCACTGAGAAAGCTTGGAGATGGGACATAGCTTCCTTGCAGATCGATTTCTAGCTAGGTCCTTAAGATGGTCTGGCTGGATATTCAGTTTGTGTCCATCACTGATACCCATGTGATTGCTGGCCGTGTAGCAGCATTCCATGGTAAAGGTGGTATGAAATTCATTAGTCTTTCATTCTACGGATATGTCCGTACCAAGAAAGCTGCCAAAACCAAACCAGTGCTAACAGAGGCAGTTGCTGTGTTCAGCTTTGAATATCCTCACTTCTGTTCTGATCCTGCTATGTAATATAGAGGAGCTGACAAAGATTGTTAGAATTGAAAATGTCAATCTAGTGTTCTTATAGGATGATGAATAATACAAGGTTAGATCTTGTTGGCATGCCACAGGTTGAGGGCTTTGGAGACTGAGCATTATTTGTCCATAATCCTCCACTGGGTTCATGCATCTTGGGAGCTGTGAAACTCCTCTACATCAATTTGCAACTGCCATCTTCCTCATGAAACGAGAAAAGAGGCCCAATAGCTTCACTCAGACCTTTATTTCTTAAATGTTTCTGCCCCCTTCCCCTTCTCTGAAAAAGAATAAACTTATTTAGAAGAAGCTTTGAATCCCTTGCCTTCCCAGCCAGCTCACTATTTGGGTCTTATAATTTGTCATCTAGAAAGAGACAGGGAGACCAGGTTAACCATATTAATTGATTCAAGCTTCGAAATGCTTCCTTCTGAATAACAACAAAACAAGGCTCAGTTGACTGGCTGTCTGCTTGTGTACCCTAATTTACAAAGGCAACTTGTCACAAGGGAAAGAAGGAATGGTTGGTTCTTCTACAGACCACTGAATCAGACAACAAGCATATCATGCTCCTTTAGTGGTCCTTTGGCATAACTGTACTGCAAATGTTGGCCTTAGTTTTCAGATCCATTGACTTCACTGAATCTGTGGATTGACCTCTGAAAACCAGGCCCATAGCCTTTCAAGAAACTTAGTTAATTTTCTCTCTCAAATTATATTCTAGTGTGTGATTTGATGTAACCATATGGGTATCTATTTCTAAACTGGATAACTGGTGAAAATTACAAGAGCTTTCATACATTAGTAACTAGCATAATATGAGGTCTGGAATTCAACTGTTTCTCACCGTCCACTCTGCTGATTACTGATGCAAGTTTCTACTTCAATTAGCAACCAAATGTTGTGTGTCTTTGCATTCAAAACCTCTTGCATCAAAGAGGAGCTGAGAAAATTACAGAGGAAGACAGAGAACAAAGAAGGAAAAGCTAGTGATCCGTAAAACCAAATTGCTAATAAAAAGATTAAGTTTAAACCAGATTAGCTACCTTGTAGACCTGAAATTTTCAAAGCAAATTATTGCCAATGATGTCAACCCTCATGAATGAATCAGTGCTATGCATTGTATGGAGTAGTTTCACAGCAGTATGTAGAAATTAGAGCAAGAGCCTAGGAGTCTAGAATTATATGTTCTATTCCCATCTCTGCCATTGATTTACTGTGTGATCTTGGGCAAGTCATTTCACTTCTCTGTGCCTTCAGGTATCCACCTGTAAAACATGTAATGAGCTATACAAACCCTATACTGAGCAACATGGAGTTAATGAGCTCATCTGGGTTTAGATGGTCCTGCCCCATCACACCTGTGAGATGTCAGACATGGTGGGAGGAGCCTAAAAGGGAGAAAAAGAGCTCCGCTAAGGGCAGACCAGAAAGGAGAGTAGACCTTTAGATCTCAGTTCCTGGAGAGAGATGACCGAAGACAGGAGCTCAATAGGTGACTGCTGCCTGATGGTCCCTGAAGGAAGGAAGGGCTTGCCTACTGGCTAGCAGGCTGTCCTGATGCTGACTCGTCTTGATAGAGGATTATTCCTCTCTGTGAACTCAGTTTAGGGCTGTAGCCTTAGCTCAACTTTGGAATGATTCATTGTGTCAGTTCCCCTTTGTTCTGTTCACTGACAACCCCAGAAGGCAACTGTAGAGCTGAGCCTCTTAGGACTGGAGCTGGAGTGGGAGAACCACTTGGATGTTGCAGAGCCTGGGTGAGTACTGGGATCCCACCGAGAGCCTAGGGGGTCCCTGGGGGAAGGAACTCTGGTGATAAACAATAATAATAAAGTCTACCTCTGTGGCTTACTCAGTTGGATGTAAACTGCTTTGGGATCATTGGCTGAAAGGTGCTATAAGTACAAAGTGTTCTTAGCTCTGTTAGTTTTTAATTCTACAACTGAAATTGCTGCTCTCAGAATGTTAACTTTAAACAGAAGAACTTTTCCCACAAGCGTGTTCAGTACAAACCTGGGGCTAGAATGAGTCATTATGTTCAGCGCAGAGTAAGAGGTGGTGTGTAGTTGCACAATGCAGGAGGAACAACGGGAAGGACTTTTGCCTTTGAGTCACCCTTCTCCTTGCTCTGGGTAGGGTATAAGTCACTCCACCACTCTTCGGGCTGAGGTTCGCTCCCACTCTGTTCACCCAGCCAACTGTTGTGGTTGGTTAGTAGGGGTCTGCTCCTCCCCCCTGTATCTCGCCATACCCTTCCCACCCCCTTGATCACCAGGGGGCATATCAGGCACACAGCTACTGCTTTACCTCTCCACATGGCTGGAGCTGCAAACTGGGCAGCTTTTCCTCAGCCAAGTAGGGGAGAAATGGGGCTCCACATAGCCAACTAAGGGCTAAGGACAATCTAGCCCCCTGTAATTGGTTAGGGAGGTGACCGCCTTGATTACTGATTTATTCAAATACTGGTTTCTGCTGTTACTCCTTTCACCCCCATTTGCTGGTTTATTCACCTGTGCATATTGTCTAATGCTAGACTGTGAGGTCTCTGGGGTAGGGACCATTTGTCTAGAGTGCCTAGTATAGTTGGCTGCTGATCCATGGTCGGGGTCCGTAGGTGCTACTGCAATAGAAATAAATAAGTGGTTGTCATACAGGGTATTTAAAGAACACCTCTTGAGTCAGTCTTACAGTTGAGGATTTACAATTAGAAACAGACTAGGCCAGTAAGATCACACTTGCCTAACATACCTATCTGCATGTGGTTCTTTTATTAAGATTTCAGCTGCATTGGTTTTTGAGGGGCTTATTTTGAGGACTTCTCAATTCCAAGTCTGGATCCACATTTGGCACTTGTTCGTCCTCTGCTGAATTAAGTCTTTTCACACTACGTTTCAAAAATAGGATTGGATACCATGCCCTTTCGTTTTGCAAGTTACGGTACTGAATTTAAAGGGATGCTGTCAAGATAGTTAAAACAAATTAAAATCACAGCAGTCTGTATGAAAACTTTGGGAGACAGATCTGACTACTACTTTTTTATCAGTAATGCTAATGTCCTGGAAGGAATCAAGTCTTTTATGGATTTAATCGGTACTTTAATTGGAGGCTTTTGTGTAAAGGCAGTAGACTCGTAGACTTTAAGGTCAGAAGGGACCATCATTATCATCTAGTCTGACTTCCTGCATGATGCAGGCTACATAACCTCACCCACCCACTCCTATAATAGACCCATAATCTCAGGCTGAGTTACTGAAGTCCTCAAATCTTTATTTAAAAACTTTAAATTACAGAGAATTCACCATTTACGTTAGTTTAAATCTGCAAGTGACCCATGACCTATGCCACAGAGGAAGGTGAAACACCCCCAGAGTCTCTGCCAACCTGACGCAGGGGAAATTTTCTTCCTGACCCCAAATGTGGTGATCAGTTAGACCCTGAGCATATGGATAAGACCCACTAGCCCAGGGGTCGGCAACCTGCAGCACGCGTACCAAAGGCGGCACGTGAGCCAATTTTTACTGTCACTCCACGGCCAGCCGGGGTCCCAGCTGCCAGCCCCGTTCAGCCCACTGCCTGCCTGGGTGAACAGAACCCCAGGCTGGCAGCAGGCTGAGCGGGGCCAGCGGCCGGGACCCTGGCTGACAGGAGCTGGCAGAACCCCAGACCGGCAGTGGGTGAGTCTGGGGTTCTGTCTGCCACCCAGCTCAGCCCGCTGACAGTCTGGAGTTCTGGCCGCCAGCCCCTTGCTAGCTGGGGTCCCGGCCATCTGCCCATTCAGCCTGCTGCCAGCCTGGGATACCAGCTGCCGGCCCTGCTCACCTCACAGCTGGTCTGGGGTTCCAGCTGCGCAGCCCCCTGCCAGCCGTGGTCTGGGCCTCTGTCCCTGCTCAGCCCTCCTGCCGGTTTTGGGTACTGGCAGGCAGCCCAGGGCTCTGCTCCTGGCCTGGGCCCAGCGCTCTGAAGCCCTTATCAAAAATTACACTACAATTAGCTTAAAAACTTGAAAACTTAAAAACTCTGTTTATTACAGTAATCATTAAAAAATGTATAAAGTTAATAAATACATAGGTTTGATGAAACAAAATAGTTGTACTTATGTGCCTGTGCTTAATTTGTATTTTCGATGATTTACCTTCTAAAAAATTCTCATGTCTCGCACCCCCAGAAAGGGCATCTTGCACCCCCAGGGGGTGCGTGCACCCCAGGTTAAGAACCACTGCACTAAACTGATAAGATCTGCATTTTAATTTAATTGAAGCTTCTTAAACATTTTAAAAACCTTGTTTACTTTACATACAACAATAGTTTAGTTATATAATACAGACTTAGAGAGAGAGACCTTCTAAAAACATTAAAATGTGTTACCGGCATGCAAAACCTTAAATTAGAGTGAATAAATGAAGACTCGGGGCACGCTTCTGAAACGTTGCTGACCCCTGCACTAGCCAGACACCTGGGAAAGAATTCTCTGTAGTAATTCAGAGCCCTCCCCATCTAGTTTCTCATCACCGGTTATTGGAGATATTTGCTGCTAGCCATCGCAGATCAGCTACATGCCATTGTAGGCAGTCTCATCGTACCTCCCTTGCATAAACTTATCAAGCTCAGTCTTGATGCCAGTTAGATGTTTTGCCCCCACTGCTCCCTTTAGAAGGCTGTTCTAGACTTCACTCCTGCATCTGATTTCAAGCCCAAACTTGTTGATGGCCAGTTTATATCCATTTGTTCTTGTGCCGACATTGGCACTTAAATAACTCTTCTCCCTCCCTGCTATTTATCCCTCTGATGTATTTATAGAGAACAATCATATCTCCCCTCAGACTTTTTTTGGTTATGCTAACCAAGCCAAGCTCTTTCAGTCTCCTTGCATAAGGTAGGTCTTGCATTCCTCAGATCATCCTAATAGACCCTCTCTGCACCTGTTCCAGTTTGAATTCATCTCTTAAACATGGGAGACCAGAATTGCAGACAGTATTCCAGATGGTCTCACCAGTGCCTTGTATAATGGTATTAACACTTCCTTGTTTCTACTGGAAATACCTCGCTGGATGCATCCTAGGCCTGCGTCACATTGATGAGTGACCGTCATTCTGTGATCAACCCGTACACCCAGGTCTTTTTCCTCCACTGTCACTTCCAACTGATACATCCCCAGTTTAAAACAAAAATTCTTGTTGTTAGTCCCTTGCACTTTGCACTATTAAATTTCATCCCATTTCTATTATTCCAGTGTACAAGGTCGTCCAGTGGATTTGGGGCTTGGAAGATTGAGATTCAGTTCTTGATTCTGCTACAGATTTCCTGTGTGAAGTCATTGGGGCCTTTAGGTGCTAATGCAATATAATGATACTTATTAAGAATACATCTGCCATGTAGAGGAACTTACTGTGTGGTTTAGGCTCTGTAGTGTGCCTGGGCTGGCAAAAGAGCCCATAAAGTTTGTGTGAGGGACTTTATCTGACTGTCCCATAACATATGGGAGTTTGCCCAGTCATTCTCTCCTCTGGGTTTCCCAGTGTATTCTGTCCCTGACTGTCAATTTAGATTATAAATTCTTTAGAGCAGTAGCTATCTTCATCTCTTCTCGCGTACAATATCAAGAATGATAAATAGTGCTAATAGCATATCCCAAAAACCAGAGCAAATAAATAGAGCACTTAGTATTTTAATTTCCTTAGCACCTCCAGGCCCCAATGAAGATTAGGGCCTTGTTGTGGGATGTAAAGTGTTAACACAGCAGTAAGCCAATCCCTTCCTCAAAGAGGTCATGTTCCAATTACAAGGACAAAGGGTGGGAGGGTAAACAGGCACATGGCGGGGAAGTGATTTGCCTACAGTCATTCAGCAGGTTTGTGGCAGAGCCAGGAATAGAACCTAAGTCTTCTGAGTTCCATGCTACTGCTCTATCCACTGGCCTACATTGGCTCTCTGAGCAGAGCCTTGGGAAGGGCATCTAAGCTGCAGCACCATCCTCCCATCCATCCCCACTCCTTCTCAGCCATAGCTGTGATATTTAGCCCCTAATCCTTTTAAGATCTCTTCACAACAACCTCCACCATCACCATCCTAAATATATTTTTCTGTAATGTTGATACGTTTCTGCAAGAGCGCTAATGCACTGGTGGGACAAGTGTCTTTTTATGTAGAACGTCTAAAGAGTGTGATTACCTACAAAAGTGTTTCTTTTTCTTTAAAAGATGCTGGGTTATTGTTAATGACTACAGATTTATAAGTGAGGCTAAATCTTTGCATAATATAACAGTAGTCAGACAGAATCTCTACTACTTAATGACTTTCTAATGGATTCATCATTCAAGTGTTTTTATTTTTTCTCATTGTGCTATGTTATATTATGCCACTGATTTCTGGTAGGTATCTAACCATTAGAAAATGGCTCAATTTGAATGACATATCTTGGAGGTCTCATGCTGCCAGTATTAAAACATGCCTGAAATTTCTAAATATCATGGATGGCTTCCTAATTCAACAAATGTTGCAGCCAACATGGGAGGATTCTTTATTAGACCTTGTCCTAAGAGATAAAGAGGAACTGATCACAGAACTCTTGGTAGCTTAGGTACAAGTGATCGTGACCTGATCACATTTATAATGTGTAAACAAAATAAAGTCCAGACCAGTAATATATATACTTGATGCTTTAGTAGGGCCAGTTTCACAAAGCTGAAAACAATTTTGAGCCACATCAGCTGGGAGGAAGACTTTAGTCGGAAAAATGGGGAATCATTTAAGAGCACCTTATTAGATGCCCAAAAATCCACAGTCCCACAACTGAAAAAGAAGGTTGTTTTGGCTTAAAAACTGACCGGGTTTAGAAGGAAAGTGAAGGCAGCTATTAAAAAAAATATGGAAGAAAGGGGAAGCTGATATTAATGCATATAAACCAGAAGTTTATATATAAGGAGATGGAGCATATATAGGAATTGTAGAAAATTAATAAAGGACACAAAAAATCTATGTCCAGCAGAATTCAGGACATAAAAAGATGTCTTTGTAAATATATTAGGAACAAAAAGAAACCCGACAATGGTATTAGTCCATTACTAGATGGGAATGGTAGGATTATCAATAATGAGAAAAGACAAGTGTTCAATAAATATTTCTGTTCTGCATTTGGGAGGTGGGGGGAGACTGATGATGCAGTTTCATCTAGTGATAACACACTTTCCATTCCACTAACATCTCTAGAGGATGTTAAAGCTGCTCAAAGTAGACATTTTTAAATCAGCAGGTCTTGCATCAAGAGTTTTGAAAGAACTGGCTGAGGAGCTCACTGGACCATTAATGTTGATTTTCAATAAGTCTTGGAACACTGGGAGAGTTCCAGAAGACTGGAAGAAAGTAGTGTTGCGCTAATCTTTAAAAAGGGTAAATGGGATGACCCAAGTAATTATAAGCCTGACGCTGATGCCAGGCAAGATAATGAAGTAGCTGATATGAGGATCTTACGATGTTTGTTTGTTTTTTTTGGTGGCCTTACAGTGCCGCCACCAACTCTTGCTGGTGGCTGCTGTTACAATTTTAACTACAATTCCTAATTAAGTTTAGAAAAGACAAAGAAATAAATATGCACATATACATGTCCAAATCATTCCAATTTATTTATGTTGGGATTTTTTGCAGACTCAGTAGTAAAAATAACGTACACTTGTCTCTCTTCTTTACTGGACCTAAACAGAATAGAAACACAAATAAGGCGTATTGCACATTCTTGTCTTTGTTGTTGTTTATTTTGTGGTTTTGGTTGTTTTTTTTAAGACTTGCTAGCTAGTAAGTCTGCTGTTGTGAAAAGTGATATTAACAAATATCACTTACTCAGCCCTGGCAAGGCCAGGGACAAATTTAAGCCCTAAATGGGGAGGTGGGTAGGGAGGCAGTGGGGGTCAGAGGCAATGGAGAGAATGGATGGGGGGGCAGGAGAGGCAGTGGGGGCCAGGGGGAATGGATGGGACCCTATGGAAGGTGGGGAATTCACTAGCAGCCTGCTCCTCCAGCATTTGTCTCTCCAAACGGGGACAGGACCCAACCCCTACTGGCAGCCTCGGGGTAGGGGCCACTGCTTTGCCCCTCTCCCTCATTGCTGTCCAGGAGGCTGTGGCTGCCAGAAAAGCCCCTGGTGGCTGCATTGAGAAATGCTGGACTAGATTAATAAAGAATTAAAGAAAGGTAATATAACTAATGCCAATCAACATTGGTTTATGGAAAATAAATCCTGTCAAACTGACTAGATATATTTTTTTTATGAGCTTACAAGTTTGATAAATGTAATGGACATAACATACTGGGACTCCTGTGAGGTGCTTGATTCAGTACTGCATGACATTTTGATTTTTTAAAAAAACCTAGAATGATATAAAATGAACATAACACACATTCAATAGATTAAAAACTGGCTAACTGATAAGTCTCAAAATGTAATTGTAAGCAGGGGTTCATTATCAAGCAGATGTGTCCATTGGGGTTCCCCTGGGATTGGGTCTCAGCTCTAGGCTATTTAGTATTTTTATCAATGACCTGGAAGAAAACATAAAATCATCACTGATGAAGTTTGCAGATGACCCAAAAATTGCGGGAATGGCAAATAATGAAGACAGGTCACTGATTCGGAGCAATCTGGATTGCTTGGTAAACTGGGTGCAAGCCAACAATATGCATTTTAATATGTCTAAATGTATACATCTAGGAACACAAGATGTAGGCCATACTTACAGAATGGAGGACTCTATCCTAGGAAGCAGTGACTCTGAAAAAGATTTGGGTGTCATGGTGGATAATCGGCTGCACGTGAGTTCCCAGTGTGACACTGTGGCCAAAATAGCTAATGTGATCTTGGGATACCATCTCGAGTAAAAGTAGAGGGGGGATTTTACCTCTGTATTTGGCACTCATGTGACTACTGCTGGAATACTATGTCCAGTTATGGTGCCAACTATTTAAGAAGGATGTTGATAAATTGGAGAGAGTTCAAACCAGACCCTTAAGAATGATTAAAGGATTAAAAAACATGTTTTATAGTGATAGACTGAAGGAGCTCAATCTGTTTACTTTAACAAAGTGAAGGTTAAGGGGTAACTTGATCACAGTCTATAAGTACCTACGTGGGGAACAAATATTTAATAGTGGGCTCTTCAGTCTAGCAGAGAAAGGTATAACGTAATCCAATGGCTGGAAGTTGAAACTAGACAAATTCAGATTGGAAGTAAGGCATAATTTTTTTTGACAGTGAGGGTAATTAACAATTTGGAACAATTTACCATGGGTTGTAGTGGAGTCTCCATCACTGACTATTTTAAAAACAAGATTGGATGTTTTTGTATAAAATATACTCCAGGAGTTATTTTGGGGAAATTCCGTGGCCTGTGTTATACAGGAGTTCAAACTCGATGATAACAGTGGTCCCTTCTGGCCATGAAATCACATCATGAATCCCAATCAGTTAAAATTCAGTCTTGCAGGACAGCTTTTCCAGTCTCCTTTAATGGCAACAATACAACTTTGAGTGCGGTATTCTGTTCTACTCTAAGGCCTGCTTTACATCTAAAAATTAAATTGATCTAGCCAGCTCGCTTGGAGCTATGAAAACCTGTGCACCTTCTGCAGGGTTGTTAGGTTGACCCCTGTAGATGCCACTAGGTCAAAGGAACAATTCTTCCCTAAATCGAGCTGCAGCCTGTGGGGGAGGGGGATTGCCACCATTGAGGAAAAAACCCCTTCTGTTGACAGAGGAAGCTGTGCTGCTGTAGTGTAGGCATATGCCGCTGTAGCTATGCCAGGATAACCCCACAGTGTAGATGCAGTCTCCTCTGGCAGCAGGGGATTTCCGTCAGCGTAAGAACACCATGTTCCCAAACCATAGTAGCTAGGTCAATGGAAGCATTCTTCCACCGTCCTAACTGCGTCTACACTGGGGGCTAGGTCGACATAGTGGGTTTTGGTTGGTTGGTGTTTTTTTGTTTTTGTTTTGTTTTGTTTTTTACACTGGTGTATCTACAAAAAATAAAGTTGCACCAGTGCAACCAACCTTAGTGTAGTCATATGTTGCAGTCAGATAAAAAAGTGAATAACGCTGGTGCAGCTTACCCAAATTCCCCTGTCTTTTTACTTACCTGTCCAGCATGTCTATATGAGGGGTGAGCACTAGTGCAGCTGCACCATTTAAAAAAAAACCTAGTGTAGGCAAGTCCTAAAGTTAATGAGCCTTATGAGTTGACTGTAAATCTGGGCCAATTGAAAATGTTTATGTGAAAACCTATCATACAACTTGGTAAAAACGTATGGGATTTAGACTTCTAAGGGCCAGATTTTTAAGGGCAACTAATTCCAACCCTTTAAAAAAAAAATCTGGCCCTTAAGTGCCATGTCCCCTTTGAAAATGTCATTTTGGCACTCTGGGAAAATTTTACCTAGGATCTATAAATTCAGAATGTGTGACTAAATACATCTTAAGTGATTTGGGGGAGGGGTAAGGAAGAGAATATCTCTTGGGTTTTTCTTCTTAAAGAATGATTCAGTCACTGAACATATTCAGTGTTAATGTTTTGGAGTCCTGGATGCCTTTCAAGTTTCATATGCAGAGAGCCTTCTATTGTGTTAATTATTTTTCCCTTCAGTAAGCAAGTGTAATTTTACAAAAGAAATGATGTGGGTATCAAAGCTTTGAATTTGGCAGCAAAGATCTGTGAAGGAAAATAGGTTACTAAACAGTTCCTAATTTTAAAGAGGAAAAATCTTTTAGGTTTGATTAGCTTTGTTGAACTGTAAATAGCTGTGTTAAAAAATTATTTGTGAATAGTTATCTATATCTGTAGCTGGCAATGCCAAGTCACTTATTTTCCAAAGCAAGGTGGCCTATGCTAAGAACTTATGTAGATGAGACATATTGATTTTGTTTTAATTATAATACAGGAATACTTTATTTTTCATGGCACAGAACATAGCTGAAAATAATTGTAGCTGATACAAAACAACAAATAATACTTTGCACTTCCATCAAGTTTTTCATCACAGGTCCTGGCAAAGTTTTAATTAAGCATCCAACATCTATAAACTAGATAAGGAATATTAGGACTTAGGAACAATTCCATCTGTAGGCAATTAACTCCATGTGTGGACACTTGTTCCAGATTAAGAATATCTTCTTCTTCTTTAGCTGTTTTCACCTATCTTAAGTATGTCCATGGCCCCAGAGCTGCAGTGTCTGAGCAGCTCACAATCTTCAATGTATTTATCCTCACAACATCCCTATGAGGTAGGGCAGTGCTATTTACCCCAATTTTACAGACGCAGAACCAAGGCAGCACAGGAAATCTGTGGTAGCTCTGCAGATTGAACTGGTCTCCAGAGTCCCAGGCTATTGCCCTAACCACTGGATAATTCTTTCTCTCTTCCAAATCTGCCCAATGGATGCCTGCTTTGGTATGTATTAGCTGCCTGAGGGCTTCACCTAACTTGCATAATGTGAAGCAATTTGCAGCAATCCTCTTCTTTAATATTTTATTTTGGGTTTATAAAATGGTCTGAATAACACCAATTCTTATAGACCAATCCTAGAAGAACAAGAAGTAACTGAGTCACTACTTTATGGCCTGATCCAACTCCAATTAAATTGATGGAAAGTCAGACCTTGACTTCAATAGCATTAGGATCATGCCTTAGTGCCTGTCTGGGATTGCAGCTTCTGCTTCCCACCCCATCTGCTCTTCCATAACAGGAAAAACAAATTGCATTTTCCACACCAAAAATGCAAATGGGAGAATGGATAATTCTTTAACCAATGGAAAAATCAAGTAAGATAGGCAAATGGAGTGAAAGTAAAATCATGGAACTGATTAAACATCTAGTAATGCATAGATGTGAGGTCTGAGGTTTGGAATCATTCATGCATCTGAGGGGCTCCCTATCCATAATTATGTATATCTTCCTTCGCTGCAATAGCAGACGCACAGCTGTCTTGTGCCTATTCACAAGAGTCAGACTTAACAGTGATGTGCAGTTCAATGGAAAAGCTACTGCTTGGAGAAAGAAAATGTTAACCATGCGATTAATAGATTGTAAAGCTAAAAGGGACCATTATGATCTAGTCCGGCCGCCTGCAAAACATAAACCAAAGAACCATATCTGGAGTTCTTGTATTATTATTATTTGTGTACTACAAATAGACTGCAATTGAGATCAGGGCCCCACTTGTTAGGACCTGCACGTATACGTAGTAACGGGTAGTCCCTGCCCAAAAGAGCTTACAATCTAAGTAGACAAAGACTACCCTGCAATTAGACATCTGTAGTTGGCCTGATGCCAGCTGACTTGGGCTAAGGGGCTGTTTAATTGCGATGTAGACATTCAGGCTTGGGCTGGAGCCTGGGCTCTGGGACCCTGTGAGGTGGGAGGATCCCAGAGCTCAGGCTGCAGCCTGAGCCCAAATGTCTACACTACAATTAAACACCCCCTTAGCTGGAGCCCTGTGAACTGAGTCAGTCACAGGCCAGCTGTGGGTTTTTAATTGCAGCGTAGACATATCCTAAGAGTAAGAGGAAAAACCGAGGCACAAAGTGAAGTGTCTAGCTCAGAGTCACACAGCTGAGATGGGGTCAGACTGTAGGTCTCCTGACTCTCAGTCTATTAGATCAACAGCTTTTGAACTTGCGCAGTTAGTTCTACATTCTTCGTACTGTAGCACATTTACTGTCACAATGTAGTCAATTATTCATCTGCATTGTATTTCTAATGTAAAACATCGTTTTAAACTACAAAAACCGTAATGTCTTTGCATTAATGTACATACTGTAACTGGGGATCACACTCTATTTTTGCTCTGTCTGTATTTTGTTTTATGCCAAACCAAATTAATAACCTCCAGACATTTATTTGCAATACACTTTTGGAATTGCGTTACACAGTACTTGATTTCATTTCTGGTATTTGTTATGAAAATAGTAACAAAGGTTAACTTATATTACAAATGAGGGCTGTCCAGATCTTCACTCACCTTTTCGTTTCTTTCCTGTTTTTTCTCTTAATATGTTTTGAGTCTATTAATTTTATTTCAAGATACTTTGCTGTTGTATCGTAATAGCAGCAACCCCTATTTTAATTAATATTAATTATAGCATGAACAAGATCATTATTAATACTCAATATTCTGTTCTCATGAGTGTGACTTTCAAAATCTATTAGCTAAATTATGGTCCTGAGAGCCAAAGAAATGCTGGGGAAGAAGAGGGGGAAGCACCTGTGGTTAACCCAGCACTAGTGGAAGGGGGTTATTACATAGAGGAAGAGCTGCTTGCTAGTTCATCCCCCTGTCTTGTCTGCAGAGTATTTTCTGTTGCATTTTTCGAATGAGTGTTCATTGTTCCAAGTGTCCCCCTCTCCCCATTCTTCTGTCTGTGTGTAGTCTGTCTGTGATCTCTTCAGGGCAAGGCTCTGTTGTGTAAAGCATTTATCGTACTTCAGAGGACTACGGGTTGGACTTTTAAAAAACCTCAGTGATGGCTTAACCATGCTCCCATTGAAGTCAACAGTAAACCCAATTGACTTCAACTGGAGAAAACTTAGGCAAGCAATAAGCACTTTTGAAAATCCCTCCCTGTCTAAATAGTGGCTATACACTTGTATAGTGTGTGCTGTTTAATCAGCACTAACTGCTCTTAGTGGTGGTGTAGTGGGACCATAGCCATGCCCCGTGCACCCAGACAAAACCCTCCTTTTTTAGATTGTACATCATTGTGAGCAGCATTTGCAAGACCCTACTTGTGCTCAGGGAGAACAAGTAGATGTAATATGGCAGTCTTCTGCACTGCAGTATGGGTGGGGATGAGGTGCTCCCTGTGTCCTGTAATTACCACCATCTCCTGGAGTAACCATAGATTTGCTCTGGTAGTAACTGGGTCATAGCGGAGGCAAATGTGTGTGTAAAATCATGTGGTTCTCTGGAGAGTCTAGCGTATGTAAGATCTTTTCAGCAATGTTATAAAAAAAAAAAAGCATTTACTAGTGACATTTGAGTGTTGTTAATGTTATATGTAGCAGACAAAGGCATGAGACTCAGTGGCTGGAAGCTGAAGCTAGACAAATTCAGACTAGAAATAAGGTGCATATTTTTAATGGTGGCGTTAACTAATCATTGGAACAACTTACCTAGGGATGTGCTGGATTCTCTGTCACTAGAAGTCTTCAAGTCAGGGTATGCTTCTAAAAGATATTCTATGGGTTTGATGCAAAAATTACTGTGTGTAGTTCCTGGGTTTGTGTTATGCAGGAGGTCAAACTATATGATCATAGTGGTCCCTTCTCTCTTACAATCTGTGGGTGAAATCTTGGCCCCATTAAACTCAATGACAAAATTGCATTGACTTCAGTTGGGCCAGGAATTCACTCGATGAATCTATTTAATATATTAAAAACTAGGAGGTAAAATTTATTGATATTATTTTACTTTTCTAAGGAAAAAAAGTGAGTCTGAGTTAAAAGGTACAAGGGTGGGGTTTGCAGGGGTTGTTTGAAGCTGGGTGTGTGATTTTTTTTTTTTTTTAAATCTAGATCAGAGGTGTATTTGCCAAGTATATAGCAGAAACAAGGAGGGTGAGGTAATATATATTATTGGACCAGCTTCTATTAGTAATAAAAGGTATTACCTCTCCCACCTTGTCTGCCCCATATCCTGGGCCAACACGGCTGCAACAACACTGCAAACAAGTATGTAGCAAACAGTTTGCTTCCATTGCAATTAAATGCTAGGGAGATGGAAAGTAGGAGTGTCACAAGCAGATTTTGTTCTAACTTGGATGCTTATGATGTTTTATGTATAATAACTAGGAGCCATTGCATGGCAGAGTAGTTTTCTGTTATAACTGCCTTCCAGTGTGGATGCAGAAAATATCGAGAAGTCAAAATGCACTCAGGCCAGAAAAAAAACATTTACGAAAATGGATTTTCCTTTCACTTCTCCAGTCTATGACCAAACCCCATTCCTGAATACACTGAGATGGAGTTGCTGTATCATTTTTATACCATTAAAAATTCTTCCTGGAAGTAGCTTGATAGTGAATGATTTAGTTACATTTTGCAATATTTAAACTATAATCTAGTATTATTTTGTTTCACGTTCTTCGTTAAGAAACTCTGGAAAGAATCCCACAATTTAATACAAAGCCAAAACTTGGTTCCATTTTAGTACTTGGCTTCTATTTTAATATTTTAAAGGTTGCATGTTGTATCAGTCAACTCTGATACCCCATTAATTACTAAAATTACATTACCTCTGGTTGTTCTTTCTTGTATCGTGCTAGTATTACTGCATAAAACTGACGGCACACAGACATTTATCATCAGTCTGTAGTTAAGTTGATTAACTTAATAATTATACACCAATATAAATACAGTCAGATTGACTAAAATAACCTTCCCTGATAGCTTTCTGCATAAATCCATTGCTCGATTGTGGTGGTCAGGTAATGGACGGTTAATCACATAGATTTACAAGAAAAAACTAAAGAGTAATAGGACTTGGACTTTATCATGTGAAGATGTAAACCCTGAGATAAGCTTCTCTGAGACAGCTAATTTGATGAACCAGTGTGCTTAAAAACACAAAAGATCACAGCGTGGAGCAAAAAGATTGAGGTGATGGTTCCTGAGAGCTGCACCATAGGTCTCCGCCTTCCAGGATAATTGAGACTCTGGGGCACTTCTACTGAAAAGGCACCTCTTCCATGGTTTCAGCTACCTGAACAGAAAGGTGCCCTCAGGCACAGAAGCTAACCTGCATGGAGAACCTCAAGAAGAGAGTTGTGAGGCAGGCTAGTAGGACAGCATGTGAAAGCTACTGCTGCTCTTGCTATGCCTGTGCTTTGAATAAATTAACAACTTCAGCCTCTAGTGTTGCCAATCCAATATAGGTTTGCTCAGGTTTTTGTCCCCCTACCCAACTGAGGTCTTAAGTCTCTGCTATGGTCCATCCCCCACCTGAAGGGCTGGGGCCTTGTTTTGCTTCTGTGGGCTTTGCCCAGTTATCAAACAAGCTACAGTAAAAGTTGTTTCAGAGTAGTAGCCATGTTAGTCTGTATCCGCAAAAAGAAAAGGGGGACTTGTGGCACCTTAGAGACTAATACATTTATTTGAGCATAAGCTTTGTAGTAAAAGTTGTGTTATCCGGCACTTTATCAACCAGAAAGCTCTATTAACTGGCATTTCTGGTATCTCCCAATACAAATCTTCAATCTAGTAACTGGGACTAATATACTGCCCAGGAGGTTGTGCAATTGCACATTCCGCACTCAACTTTTATGCAAAAGAGGCAGAAGTCAAGTAAGCAAGCTGGTATCAGGGATTTATTCAAAAAAGCAGCTTCCAGGGTATGTCATTGGGCTGGATCTGTAATGACCCTATCTCCTGCACTTTCTACAGTACATCAACCATGATAGTTGATGTTGATAACGATGATCCTGAGGCACTGCAAGATCTTGAAGTGCCTTCTGAATTATTAAAGAAAGATTAAATTATGTTCAGTATAGTTTTAGTGTTAAGTGTATTTTTAGTGGTCTGGGTATATGCCAGGTGCTGCCCATAGTGATATGAAGTGTCATACGATAACTTAATGTATAGAAAACTTTACCTGTATACACCTAAGTGCTTCAAGAAACCAACCACTGTACAGTGCAGTACGACTACTGGATTCGTGAGTACCTGTATACTATTTTACACTTTATTCATTTTATTGTATTCTAATTCTTTGAAAATTGGTAAGTATAACTCTTAGTTAACCAGAATTTTTGACTAACCAGCACCCGCCATTCCTCCAACATGCTGGATAACAAAGCTTTTACTGCAATACCTTTGTGAACATTTAACCTAATTTTTTTAAATTAAAAAATCATTTAGAATTCAGCCCGATGTCTGTGATCACTACATTTTTCTTCTTCTTTTTTTTTTAACCTGTGTGCATGGATTAAATTTCATTGCATCTTCAAGAATTTGCTGATTATGAATTATGTAATTATGAAATGGTGAAAAATGTTGGCATTTAGCAGTCATCATTAGATTTCAAGGTCAGAATTCCATTAAAATAAATGGTGGAACCTCACATCTTTTTACTTTTAATTCTTGCTGTGCTCGGCTGGAGGTCCAACAGGACAAAAGTACAGCCATGCATGGTTGGCTTCACAACCAGAAGTACTAGAAATGTCTTTCTCCTTTGTATCTTTCCCTGTATTAGTATTATAGCAACATTTATGGATTTCTTGCATCCATATCATCTCAGGTGATGAAGAAACTTTACCCTAAAAGGGAACGAGCTATGTCATTCTTTACCCCACTTATGTAATGCAGGCATTCACAACCTTTTTCTTTCTGAGGGCCCCTCCCCAACATGCTATAAAAATTCTGTGGCACACCTGCACCACAAAAATATTTTTCTGCATATCCAGTAGATTAAAAGCCAGGCTCAGCGTTAAAGGAGAGAAAGCAGGGCAGTTGTCCAAGGCCCCATGCCACAAGGGGCTCCGCAAAGCTAAGTTAGCTTCATCCCCATACGGCAGGTTCAGGCTTCAGCTTTGGCCTTAGCCAGCAGGGCTCAGGCTTCGGCTTTCTTCCCTGGGCCCCGGTGACTCTAACGTCAGCCCTGCACTCTGGTTTATTTTGACAGACTCCCTGAAACCTGCTCGTGGCCCCCCGGGGGGCCTTGGACCCCTGGTTGAGAACCACTGGTGTAATGTGTACAACTAGAGATGAGCTGTGTGCTGCAGGATGAGTGGAATGCAGTGAAGTGTGTTTGCAAGCCTTTGACAAATTTAGGTCCAAGATAATTAGTCCATATCTAATTGAGGCTGATGTGAAACAAAAGCATCTTAGCTGATAGGCCAATAATAAGCATGTTTTGTTTCCTCCATCACCAGTCAAATTGTTGAATTGGTATGCAGCTGTGTGGGCTAGAATTCGGAGTGCCAGCTGTGGTTTTAGCAGCTTGAAAAGAAAAGAAAATGTGATTTATGGTAAAGGAGACTGAAGTCACGTGCAGCAATGATCATGTGGCATTTTCTCTTGGGAGGCAGAAGCAGTGAATATAATTTTCTTTAGCTAAGAATAGCCAAAGCCAATTTTCCAGTTTAAATCCGGAAATGTGGAAGCATTGTTCTTTTTTTCTCCATGTGGCTTTAACAGTTTTTTATATGATACAAGCTAAAGAGTTTAGAGGGAATTGTTAATACAACTGGTAGAGAGAGTGGCTAAAGGAAAACAATATTCCATGCAGAAATAACCTAGGTTTGTTGGTGGTTTACAAGTGACAACTTGTCTACACTATAAATACAACCATGTCAGGGGATCTGATTACAACACTCTTGCCCCTAACTTAGTCACAATACAGTTCTGATTTGTAGTGCAGATGGGACTACGGTGCCCAGATAGCAAGTATGAAAAATAGGGACAGAATGTGGGGGGGTAATAGGCACTACATAAGAAAAAGCCCCAAATATCAGGACTGTCCCTATAAAATCAGGATATCTGGTCACCCTAGATGGGGCTATGATTTGTAACTGTGCTAAAGCTTTGAGTGTGACCAATGGGTCTGTTTTAGGCAGGCCCGAAGAGAAAAAAGTTTTGTACAGTAACACAATAACTCCATTATATTGTATGTATCAGAGGTCTTTAGTGGACACCCAAAACCTTGAGGTAAATAAAGTTAGGTTGATTTGGGAAGCCACCCAAACATGGCTAACATGATTTTGGGGTGTTGGTTGCCTTACCAGCTGGTGTCCTCACTGGTCCATAGTACCAACAACATGCTGTTCAGTGTGCTTCAGAGTCAGAAATTGTCTGACACAGCATTCTGAAGGTGTAGATCTTGGAATGCCATGAAAACTAGAGCCTCAGGTATATAGCCTATTTTAGGATGAATGTTCCTGTTATTGGGTTGTGTTATGTTAGAAAAACATAAGGTCATGGGTGCAGAGAAGAGCTGGCTGCTTCCTACACTTAGCTCGGAGCTAATCAAAGATTGCACTTAACAATTTTTACTGACCTTGTACATCGCTATTTTGTACGGCATCAAAAAGCTTTTTGCCAAGACCAGTAAATGCTATCTAGGTCCCTGGGTTACACAACCTCTGTGATGTCAATTCTTGTTTTCACAAAGAATCCTATCAGCTGTATTAGGTTGAATGTGCCTTTGTGTGAATATCCATATTGATTATGAAAAATGTAAATAGCCTTCAGTATTTCAGCATTCATTGCCGTCTGATTCATGTGCAATGTTCATTGTTAATTCTGCTGTTGACAAAATGCAACCAATTGTGGGGACTCTACAGTCCATTTGCAGTGGGTTTTTATGGAAGGGAATGGGCTTTGAGGGCTGAATCCAAAGCCCATTGAGGTCCATGGGAGTCTTTCCATTGACTTCAGTGGGTTTTGAGTAAAGCCCTAATTTACCAGAGGGAAAGACAAAAGAAGTTTTTAATAATTAAGAATTATGGTTTTGCTCGGCAGGTGCAGGCCCAGCATAGGTGACTGACTACAAAGAAAACAATGTAGTGATTTATAATATTAGTGGTGGTATCATATAGTAGTCTAGTACTAAAAAATATGTATATCATTAGACCCCAGTCCTACAAAGACTTACACACATGCCTCAGTTTACATGCTGTGAGTGCTACCATTAACTTCAGTGGGTCTGTCGCAGTCTGTCTAGATAAGTATGTGAGCAGGTCTTGGTAGGATAAAGGCCCAGGTGGCTATACTTAATTATGATAGAATCTCAGTGTGCAGCGGTTCTAATTTCTTCGTCTTCCCACCCCCCATTTTCTTTTAATGAGCACTGAGACACATTAATTTATCCGCAATATCACTATTCCAATAAATTACCTTCCATCCCTTAGAAACTCCACTTCCTCCACTTGTTCCTTACCTGTTTGATATAATATTTGTTGTTTGTTAACCTTTTGTCCCAGCTGATTTTAGTGCCTGTCAGATATTATGTATACTCGTTCGGTAATCTTCTCATTCCTTCTATCACTGTACAACACGGTTTTTTTTATACCTCACGTCTCTTTGTTATCTATGATGATCTTTGTGCTTTTTTGCTCTTGTACACTGGCCCCTTTCTTTTTGTTTGTTTAGCTCCCAGCCTATCTGTTGCTATGACATGAATAATCATGAGGTATATGATGATTAATCTTTAAGCACTTCTAACAAGTTTGCTTTGGGCTGCTGCTCTTTTCAGAGCTTCTATTTTGAGGTCAGAGCATGGCTAAAAAGCTAGTAGAAAAGAGCTGATCTCTGCAGGATACAGAATTTGGGGAAAAACAAGTATAGGACACTACTTGAACTCCACCCACAAGATCACCCTCCACACACAATCCCTGAAGAGCTGTATGTGTTAACACAGTTGACGTTTTAAATTTATCATTTAGCTTCAGAGTTCCATTCTGATGAACTGGAGAGTTCATATCTCTTGGAGCTGTTGTTTTGTCAGCCCATCTGATGATTTAGGAACATTAGATTGCATTTAGAAGGTGATCTTTGCAAACACAGAGCTGGAAACAGTTCAGGGTGCGCGTTCGTGAGTTTTTAATAACAGAAGTTTACATGTTGCAGAAACTGATAGGGTACCAGAAAAGTGTTTATATGGCATATTGCCACTTACCGGCACACAAAAAATGAGGAGTTCTTGTGGCACCCTAGAGACTAACAAATTTATTTGGGCATAAGCTTTCATGGGCTAGAACCCAATTCATCAGACGTACGAAGTAAAAGATACAAGAGCAGGTATAAATACATGAAAGGATGTGGGTTGCTTTACCAAGCGTTAGGTCAGTCTAACGAGATAAATCAATTAACAGCAGGATACTAAGGGAGGAGAAATAACTTCTGAAGAGATAAGAGAGTGGCCCATTACAGACAGTTGACAAGAAGGTGCGCCTGTTACCTGCACAATGTGACTCTTGGTTAGGGGTAGCTGTAACCTGCTGCATTCTGTGGGCAATGTTCTGCCCTCGGTTACAGCAGAGCAATTTGCTGAAGACAGGGGAGCTGCATGATTGTAACTGAGAAACACCGTTTGGCTACTTGTGTTAATTCTTTCAATTGTTCCAAAGTTTATATTTTTTTTAAAAAGTGCAAGCAGATCAGCATAAGGCTGAGAAGTTCTATGCAGAATCACAGGATAGGACTAAGGAAGAAAGAGCCACGGGAGTTGTAATCAGTGAGGAGGGGGTGTCTTTAAAAATCCTGTAACATCTAAAGTTTGAGACAGTCCTATTCTAAATACTGATATGAGTTCCCTGAGTCTGTTGCAGGTTTGGGTTTCCAGGCCATATCCGTATCTGCTGTTTCGTTAAACCAGCCGTGTCAGCTTCATCATCAAATAAAGTTCCAGTATCTTAAATAGCCAAAGAATCATTAAAGGAAAATGAAACCTGCAGTAGTGCTACATGTATCAAAGAAACATCTGTAAAATGAGAAACAGTTCATGGACAGTTAATGGATGGACCAGGCTGAAGATAACTGCTCAGAGTTGCCTTCACTGCCTGTTCTTGAAAGTTATTAATTAGTAATCAAGGAAAACATCTGTAACGCTCTATGCAAATGCAAAGTATTGATAGATGTGCACAACTAAATACGAGAATTCTAAACACCACCCTTCTCTACGCTTACTCTTTATCCATCTGGATATGTCTCCTTGACACAGTCTTGATTTTGCTCCCAAAGAAACCTGTCTTCCAGATTTACATTAGGACTTTACCTTTCTGGAGCATGAAACATCCAAAGCCCTCTAGCAAAGTGACAAAACCCCCTGCCATTCAATTGTTACCTTTTGTTTCTAGGTAAATTCTGTTAGGGTGTCTGTGTAATATGATTCATTTCACTCCTGAAAGTTGCTTTAAAGAACAGCTTTTCTTTCCATCCCTCCCTGAGAGATCTTAACCATATTGCTCTCTTCTTGTCTGCTACCTGAGAGCGTGAGGGACTGAGACCAAGAAGAGTGGGAGGGGAATGACTGTTCCACAGTATCTTCTGGCTTACATAGCAAAACTGTCTGCGGTTACAAGTGACTATTGTTATAATTCATCAGCACAGCTTGGTAGAAGAAAGGAGAGACCTGTAGTTGGTTAGTCCTGTCCTGGGTAACAGGTGTCACTGTAGACAAGGGCTTTAGAATGGTAAGGGTCCTGCAGGTTACTTAAACAGCTGTGCAACAGAGAGCTGGCAATTGAATTGTGAAGCATTATTATTGTAGGATTGTTCAGAAAAAAATCTTCTTTCCTTCCAGGCCTGGACTAAAAGAACGGACCACCAGAGCTATCATGAGTGAAGGTCCCTAATATCCTGTAACATTCTTACATTAAATACATAATATTATGAAGGTCCCATTGGTGATGTCCCAGGTTGTCTATTGAATTCAGAATGTCACTCCTTTTTCTGCTTTCTGCTGAGTTTCTCCACATGAGTGATATTGCAGCTCAGGAAGTGACAACCTATACAAGCAACAAGAAAATCATACAAATTCAAATTGGATGATTGACTGGTTCTCTGAGAATGGTACAGGCAGAATATTTATCTAATGTTCTGATCTGTGGCTGCATGAATTCTTAGATACTGCAGTTGTCCCCTGAATCATCTATGTGGCATGGGGAATAGAACTTTCAGCTCTTCCATCCGAAACCACTTTTCTCTCCCACTTGAGCTAAGGGAGAATATCCAGCTAGCTTAGTCAAGTTGCATGTACATTCCAGCCAATAGATGGCAGTGAAACATGACAGTTCAGTATGCTCAGCTCAGGTGCAGCAGGGATGGAATAAATGGATAAATTAGCATAAATGCATGCATGGGAGCAGTATTTTCAGGATTTCTTAGTTTCTTGAGTGTTTCTTAGACTGTAAGCTGTTGTTGGGAGGAACAGTTTCTACCTTTTTATATAGCCTAGCATAATACATCTGCAACCCTTATTGGGGATTGTGGATACATGTTGTAAATCATAAATAACAAAGTGAATTTTCTTATAACAGAGAGATGATGAAAGGAAACATTTTGGCAGATGAAAATGCTTACATAGTGGGTATCAGCTGTAAACCCATGTGTGATGACTCACTAACCGCTGTGTGCAAAAGTGGAACAAGAAATAACTTCAATAATTCAACTCATGCAGGATAATGATATGAACTCCCAGGCAGCCTGCCCTGCAGAATGAGCACAGGGCTGAGAGTAGGACAACCCTGAGTTCATAGTTGGCTCTCTACTTGTCACTCAATCGGTACTCTTGAGCAAATCACTTAAGCTTCCTGTCTCAATTTTCCCATCTATGAAATGAAGATATTGGTACCCATTTATCATATAGCAGTGTTGTTGTAAAAATTAGTCAATATTTGCAGAGTGCTGTGAATAGATAAATGTCCTATAAGTGATAAGTGGTATTATTGCTATACCCTTTCTACCCTTCTCCAGTGACTAAAACATGAGTTGTTTGAATTACTACTTCACAACACACCAAGGCATAGAGAAATTCATAAGATCTGCCCCCTTTGTCCTAAAGCACCCTATACTATTTGGTCACTTGTTATAGCTTTGTGTTACATGTGCATGGTGATAACAGATTCGTGTGCCCTCTCTCTGTTACTACATTACGCTGCCTCAGAATCCTGGCTCTCTGCTTGTACTCCTGTTATCCCATTCCCACCTTTGGAGTAAAACACTCGGACTCTATTCTGCATGGATCTATCTTTGCCCTTTATTAAATCATCACAGCAGCAAACAGAAGGGACAGTATGCTTGGCTGTACAGTGTGACATACAGTTGCGGCTATGCTCATATGAAAGCAATGCACAAAAGCACATTAGGGGAGCCTGGAGGGCTGTCGTGGCTGACAGGATGCACCTGCTAGAAGAATGAGAGAGCAGTATCATCACTATGTAGTGTTTTGTTAGTGACTCAGCAGTGACATGTAGGTAGGGAGATGAACAAAAGACAAAGTCTCTACCACATTTTACTCTGACATCCCTCCTGCAGCCTTGCTATAATAAGATGTACTGTCATGAAGACTGTGCAAGCACCTAGTGTTGTCTGCTCTTCAAGTTAAGAGATGGATCGTTAGTCTGCTCTGGGGGAGCCAGTTACAATATTTTAGCAGTGTGACTTTCTGAATCAATGAGTCAAGGCATGTTGGAGGGAAATCCTGGCTCCACTGAAGTCAATGGTAAAAGTCCTATTGACTCCATCAGGGCCAGGATTTCACCCATTGTCTTTAAATCCAACAATCCTTTAATGCAGCCAGTGCCTACGCCTTCCCCTGGAGCCAGCTACAGGCACCACCACCCGAGAGCATTGTTTTCTTTTTCTTTCCTTCCCCCCAGC
Organism: Lepidochelys olivacea; assembly: GCF_965140295.1. NCBI lineage: Eukaryota > Metazoa > Chordata > Testudines > Cheloniidae > Lepidochelys > Lepidochelys olivacea. Next base: position 30,258,237 of record NC_140415.1, read on the forward strand.
TTCTTGCGAATGCCGGGCACCTGCAATGAACTGGTAAGGGAGGGGAATGCCATTAGGGGTGCGTTACTGTAGCAGGATTGCCAATCCCAAGGATTCAAAAATGAGTCAGGGCTCAAAAAATCATGATTCTGGCTTTAAAATTAAGAGATTTTAAAATGATAAAATATCAGTTTTTTTTATTTGTCTTTTAGTTTCTGAGCCTTTAAGATGCACTTGGGTCACATTTTCAATCTTTTCTCTGTAAAGATGGGGGCTAGAAATATTGTTTTAAATGCGAGCCGACTTTCTGACCTAATCAGTTGATTCCAGGAGCAGAGGCTTCAAGAGATGCAACAAATATCATGAGAGTTGTAATTAAAATCATGAGTGTTGGCAACACTGCAAATAGATAGCTCTGAAATGGAAAGGTCCATGCTGCCTTAATAGCTATCTTGATGGGCCTTCCTGTGGAAGGGGTTTTACAGCCAGTTGGTGTTTAATTCCTAACACACCCCTATCAGTCAAGGACCTATCCTTCTGCAGCTGCTATGGAATGTGGAAGCATCTCCATGGAAGCTTCATTCGCTGTCCTGCATCCATTGTACAACCGTCTGACTTCTTCCCCAAGTTCCATATCCTCCTCACCCAGACACCCAAGAACGTGGGGGGAGGGGGGGAGGCTTCATGCACCAGACACCCAGCCACTCCACTCCAGAGGATGGCCCAAGCAACAGAAGGCTGTCATTCAAACAGTTTGATTTGTAGTGTGGCTACAATAATCAATGTGGCCTTGTCCTTCCCTCCTCCCCCACCCCACCCGGGCTACCTTGACAGTTATCTTCCTTTTTTTTAAATTAATAAAGAAAGAATGCATGGTTTCAAAACAATAGTTACTTCATTTTGAAGGAGGGAGGGTGGTTGGCTTACAGGGAATTAAAATCAACAAAGGAGGCGGGTTTGCATCAAGGAGAAATATACACAGCTGTCACACCGAAGCCTGACCAGTCATGAAACTGGCTTTCAAAGCCTCTCTGGTGCGTAGCGCACCTTGCTGTGCTCTTCTAATCGCCCTGATATCTGGCTGCTCAAAATAGGATGCCAGGCAATTTGCCTCAACCTCCCACTCTGCCATAAACATCTTCCTGTTACTCTCACAGATATTATGGAGCACACAGCAAGCAGCAATAACAATGGGAATGTTGGTTGCACTGAGGTCTGACCTAGTCAGCAAATAGCACCAGCAAGCTTTTAAATGTCCAAAGGCACATTCTACCACCATTCTGCACTTGCTCAGCCTATAGTTGAACTGCTCCTTACTACTGTCCAGGCTGCCTGTGTAGGGCTTCATGAGCCATGGGAGCAAGGGGTAGGCTGGGTCCCCAAGGATAACTATTGGCATTTCAACATCCCCAATGGTAATTTTCTGGTCTGGGAAGTAAGTCCCTTCTTGCAAATGCTCGAACAGCCCAGAGTTCCTAAAGATGCGAGCGTCATGCACCTTTCCTGGCCATCCCACATTGATGTCAGTGAAACGTCCCTTGTGATCCACCAGTGCTTGCAGCACCATTGAAAAGTACCCCTTGTGGCTTATGTACAGTTGGCAAGGTGGTCTGGTGCCAAGACAGGGATATGCATTCCGTCTATCTACCTACCACAGCTAGGGAAATCCATTGGAGCAAAGCCATCCACTATGACCTGCACATTTCCCAGAGTCACTACCCTTGATAACAGAACGTCAGTGATTGCATTGGCTACTTGGATCACAGCAGCCCTCACAGTAGATTTGCCCACTCCCGATTGATTCCCGACTGACTGGTAGCAGTCAGGCATAGCAAGCTTCCACAGGGCTATCGCCACTCACTTCTCAACCGTCAGAGCAGCTCTCATCTTGGTATTCCTGGCTTCAGGGTAGGGGAAAGCAACTCACAGAGTTCCAGGAAAGTGGCCTTACGCATGCAAAAGTTTTGCAGCCACTGTGACTTATCCTGCACCCGCAACACTATGCGTCCCACCAGTCTGTGCTTGTTTGGCAGGCCCAGAGTCGGTGTTTCACTGTAGCAACCAGCTCCACTGCCACCATGATATCCCAATTGCCACAGCCCGTGCTTTCAGGAATATCTGTGTCCACGTCCTCATCAAAATCGTCCTCGTGCTGGCATCTCTTAGCCCAGTTCTGCATATACTCCAGGATAATGCACGAGGTGTTTACAATGCTCACAACAACAGAGGTGAGCTGAGCGGGCTCCATGCTTGCCGTGGTATGGCATCTGCAGGAGAGCAGAGTTGCAGAGGAAACAGTGGATGATGACAGATGCCATGAGAATAGATATTTATACAGAACGACGAGGGGACCTGCGAGGTGGATTCATGGCACCTGGAGAACAGAGTTGCAGCAGAAGCGGTGAATGATGACGGTTAGCACTCGTACTGCACCATCTGCTGACAGCCGCACCCAGGACACAACAGCAGTGGTGATGGTGAGCTGAGTGGGCTCCGTGCTTGCCATGGTATGGTGTCTGCATGGAAAAAAGGTGCAAAACAATTGTCTGCCGTTGCTTTCACAGAGAGAGGGGTGACTGACGACATTTACCCAAAACCACCCTCGACAATGTTTTTGCTTCATCAGGCATTGGGAGCTTAACCCAGAATTCCAATGGGTGGCGGAGACTGCGGGAACTGTGGGATCTCCCTAAGTCGATGCTAGCCATGGTAGTGAGGACACACTCTGCCGACTTAATGCACTTAGTGTGGACATATGCAATCCACTGTATAAAATCAATTTCTAAAAATCGACTTCAAGAAATTGACCTAATTTCGTAATGTAGATATATCCTTTGTCTAAGGAAAGAGATCAGAGTTCATCCCCGCCTCTCTCTGCTCCAAAATAAAAGCAGGCAAAGGAAGAATGAAGTAGAAAATGACACTGACAAGTGACCTTATGCCTGGATTAAAGGGATGGATCCCTTTGAGAATTGCCCTCACATTTATATTTTTAATTTTAGAAGCCCTATTTTGCAATTCTGTAGTAATCTTATCCTTCTGGAATCCTGCGGTACACAGAGGATTGGTGTGGTGACCTATAATTACCCATTTCCTGGACTGATGGCTTGGAGTAGCTCAAATGTCTGGGGCATCAAACATAAAAACAAGAGTGCTCAGTGATCTCATTGTGGTGTTTGTGCTTTGCCTAAAGTCCCCAAAGCATGTTTGGACAATCGGAAATCTAACTTGGTTCTGCTGGAACTTGGAAAGGACAAGCTTTACAGCAATGTTCCTTCTGTATTTGGCCCCTCAGGCTACAGAGAAAAGACCCATTTAAGGAACACATGGGCTCAGTTTGCAAAGTTGGTACTGAGGGCAAAACCAAACCAACATAAAGTCCTGCCACCGAAGAACTTTCTCTTGTTTAGCTGGCTAGTTAGACCATCCATAAGTAAAGATTCATTTTTGTGGTAAGGGTGGGGTGGTTTCATCATTTAGTCTTTGCCCTACCACAGATGGGCAAGCTGATGGCTGTTGACATAGATGCTGTGCCTTTCCTGCCATGTGCCAGCAGTAGCTCAGACAAAAGAGGCCGCCTGGAGATACTCTCTCAGCCAAGGAGCCAACAAATCACCATCACAGTGAATTCACTGTAGAAAATTTCTACATGTGAGGTTCTTTTTTTGGTCTGTTTTTTGTTTTAACATAATTGGCTAAATACTTAGAGAGAGAGAAAAGAGCCCATTAAAATGTTAAAGTATCATGAAGCTATGAAACTTCTTGGTCAGAGCAAAGTCTTGGTAGCCTGGAGTCTTCTGTAGTCTTAGCTGGACTGAATAACTTCTTGTCACCTTGGAATATCGGGTGACTTCCTTGTTTCACAGCAGTTGGGTCAGTTATGAAACTGGGTAAACCCAGGACATCACTGAAAATCAGATGCAGCTCCATGCTAAGCTTCCACTGGTAAATAAATCCCAGGGAAGAACGTATAATGCAAAATGCACATGTGAGACTTGTGTATATACATGTTAATTTAAATGTGTGTATTTTTCCTGCTGCTGTCAATTTGAAGTTAATGATTCAAGTCAAGAGGTGTGGGTTTTTTTAAACTGACTTATTCAGGGTATTCCTGTTACTAGCCATTTCTACTGGATTCTGTTTCTAAACTTGAATCTACTTAGGGAGTCTGGAAGCAACATGGGTTGTTTGTTTGTTTTTTAAGTAATTGCTACAGAAATTGGAGCAACACTTTCTCTTCAGAAGCCAAGCAATAAGTTTCAGATGATTAAGTTAAAAGAAAGAAGAAGACAGACCCAATTTTCATATTGCCTACCTTATGGTATCTGCAACAGGGTGGCTTGCCCCTGGGCTGGAGAGGCTGGGACAAAATCAGCTCTGATTTAAAAATGAGCCCCCACCTGAAGGGAATCATGTATTTTTAACATAAAAGGAAGCAGGAAGCTGTAGGGAGAGGGGTGTGGTTGAGATTGGTAGAGGCCAAAGGCATGGTAGTAAACTAGGGAAGAAGCTGTGCTGAGCCTGGAACTGATGAAAGACTTTGTTTTGGGGATTTCTATGAGTCCTGTTTAGGACAAGCTTTGTTGCCAGTTTGGTGAAGAATGAATTAAAGAATTCTGGTCTGAAAAAGGTAACTGGAACTTTTTGTGAGTTTGAAAAGGGGCCCTGCTGAAGGGGAAACAGAGGTGGGTGGTGGCCATGGAACTACAGTGCATACTCTGCATTTTTTTTTTTTTATGCTCCTAGTTTAAGGCTAGAAGGGACCAGTAGTCATCTATTGAGACCTTCTGTATAAAACAGGCCGGACAGCCTCACCCAGTAACTTCTGTTTGACCAATAGCATAACTTTTGAAAAGATACACTAATCACTAATTGAGATGTCAAGTGTTGGAGAATCCACCCATACCATTCCTAGGTAAGTTGATCCAATGGGTAATTACACTGAAAAATGTTGACCTTATTTCCAGTCAGTTTGTCTAGATCAGTGGGGCCCAAACTTTTCCTGTCTGAACCCCCAGCCCCCATTACTGCACAGTTGGCTCAGAAGAGGCGCTTGGGCTGAAGGCAGAGCTGGGGTTGAACTGGGGATGGGGGAGGAGCTGGCCTAGGGGTGGAGAGGGAATGAGGGCAGAGCTGGGCTGTGGGCAAAGCAGAGCTGCGGTTGGGGTTAGAGCCGGTCTCGGGGCAGAGCGGGGCTAAGTGGTGCTCCCTCTCCGCCCCCTGTGGGGGCTGGCCCGGTCCCTGACGTGCGCCCCACAAATGTTCCTCCATGCCACCCTGGGGGGCACATCCCACAGTTTAGGGCCTATTGGTCTAGATTCAGCTCCCACTATGCCCATTTCTGTTAAATAGTGATCTGCTCTCAAATATCTTCCTTGTGTAAATAATTGTAAGCCATGATCATGTCACTTCTTAGCTTTCTCTTGGATGAACTAAATAGATTAAGCATCTGAAATGTCACTGTAAGTCAGATTTTCTAGACCTTGGATTGTTCTTGTAGCTTGTGACTGGGTCCACTCACCACTCCAGTGGCTCCTCGTGGCCAATACGGGAATTAGCTCTGGTAGCCAGTATGTCTTGCTCTGGTGGTGCTCCACCCATCACCTCTTCTGCTTCTGGACCCACATCCCTCCAAGGGCCGCAATGTCCTCTTCAGTGTGACAGCCCTCCAGCCATGTCACACTTAGTGCTCCCCCCTTCCGGGGGATGTCTCTCTAGTCCCTGTCCAGCCATTTCTCTCAATGATGACTGCAGTCTGCTGTTTAGCCACTTCCCCCATGGCAAGTGGAGGGGACCTGGGCCTTCCCACTGCTCCGGGTCCCAGCCCAGGGACCCTGTGGTGCCCCCTCCGACTCTTCAGTAGGTTTCCCTGGACCACAGCCCGAGCACCCTCTTTACCCTTGTCTGAAGGCCTCTGCCTGCATATCATTATAGCTGCCTTTAGCTCGCTAGGTCTCTGCCTGCAGCACCGCTCTGTCCAGGGTGCTTGCTGCCTTCAGCCTGCAAGGCAGCCAGTTCTGCTCCCTCCTCAAGCTCCAGGGAGTGACTGAAGTTGTTCTGCAGCCCTTCTTATATGGGCCTGCCCTGGCTGGCTGCTCCTTGAAGCCCTTCTCTGATTGGCTGCCTTCCGTGCAGCCTCCCAAGGGCTCTATTAACTCCTTAGGGCCCAGTGTGGGTCAGATGCCCTATCACACAGCACTTTTCTGAACTCTTTGCAATTTCTAGACCTCTCCTTTTGAAATGTGTACACAAGAACTAGAGGCAGTCTTCTAATAATGGTCTCATTAGTGCTCTTTAGTTCTCCTTGGTATTTCTCCCTGGGCTAATTCAGTCAAGGAGCACACTGATGTGTCAATGGCAGTTTCAGATAATGTTTTGGATTTTCTTGCATCCAAGATCTGAAAACACTTTATTAAAATGATGATTATGTAAGCCTCACAACATCCCTACGGTGAGAAGTAGATAATTAACTGTATCTGGGACTATAGCAGTCATTACCCACAAACAAACTTGGCAGTTCTATTTGTGGATGCAATGAGCTCTGAACTATATGTTGGAAGCAGTAATACTGCCTACTTAAAGACTTTGGACTGAATGCTGCCTGACTCACACCCTTTGCAACTCCATTGGTTTCCATTGCAACCCAGAGAGTTTTAATTGGGTTGAGCTAGGTGGTGTAGAAATGGTATTTTCACCCCACAAATATTTTTGAGCTTTACATGTCTTCCCCCCCCACCCCCTTCAGAAGAAATTTAAACCTTTCAAAAAAATTTTGCAAGAAAGAGGCCCAACCAGAATAGCCAGTGGTTAGGGCACTCACCTGGGATGTGGGAGTCCCAAGTTCAAGTCCCTGCCCAAAATCAAACAGATCAAGGGGTGAACCTGGGTCTTCCAGGTGAATGTCCTCATCACTGGACTATTGGCTAGTCCAAATGGGTCTCTTTCTCTCCAACAGAAATTCCATCCTGGACTTGAGAAAGTTTTGTTGATGCTGATAGGTTCTCAGAAAAAGTTTAAATTTTGATGAATTTGCATTTTCCAGTGACCAACTGTTTTGACAAAAAATTCCTGATGAATGATGCTGTATTTGGTCCTTTATTTCATTTCTTGTGTGGCACCTTCTGAGCTAGTCTGTCCTGTAATATAAATATATGTATATTTAAGTAGTATTTAGTTAAGGCTGAAAGTTCATTCAACCTTCAGACAAACTACTGGGGCCAAAACAAACATCCGCTGCTACAGTCTATTATGTTAATAAGAAAACATTCCTCCTGCTATTGTACGAAAGAGTCAAAGATTATCAGCTTTGTAAGAACAGGTCTCTGGTTGGTTGAAGCATTTAGAGCATGAAGGGCAGCGTGGATTTACTCCCAAACTCCTAAAGATGTTAAGAGGATAGATGGGGACAGCTTCCAGTTTATCCCTATCTTGTGTAAGAAAAACAAAATCTTAGTTGACATTTACGTTAACTTGTCCCTAACAGGAAAAAAAGGACAAAGGGAAGGGTGGGTGCCAGTTTAACATACAAGCAGGTTTCTCAGTGTTTCAGTGTAGCGTTCAAATAACTGTTGACTTTTCTTAACGCCTGTGCTTTAAGTGTAGGCTTTGGTGCCAGTGACTTCATGTAACATTATTCATTTGCCACTGATAATGGGCTTGTTGCTTTAAATACATATAAGGAGACATAGTCCCAGTCCTTAAATGCTTACAGTCTAGTTCAGGGGTTCTTAACCTTTGCTACGCTATGAACCCATGTTGCAACAGGTTTATTAAAAAAACGGTTTTTGACTCCCTCTCACCCTCATTTAATTAGCCTGGCAAAGGGAGATCCCTGGTGTAAGATTTTGAGTCTTTCTTCTCTGTTTATTGGGGAGGGACTGCTGGAGGTACCAGGTTTTTGGGGGTGGGCAGAGCAACAATATTCGTTTTGTAAATAAAGTTTTTGTAATAGTAGAAAGGCTAAATGAAAGGGGAAGACCTAGCAACTTTCCTAAATGTGGTCAAATTGTGGAAGTTTGATCTCGTCTTTTGACCCTTAGAAGTCCCTCAGTGTCCACTGGCAAAGGGTCTACTGTCATGTAACAGCATCTCCTATCAGGCCTGACAAATTCACTACATCTAACACATGGCTGTCATGGTATTTTTCTATAAAGATTGTTTTGTGTAAGGTATCAAATGAGAACTTATACTGCCATCATAATCAGTGTGATTATATTTACAAGTAACAATTAAAAGTTGTAGATGTGTATTTAAATATGCCCAAACCATGAAAAATGCAGAGTTGGTGAACAAGTTTGTCCCACACAAAGGCATGTTGATTGCCTGTCTGCCTCAAATACAAATGGAACAGGGTAGGCCAAAGACAATGGGATTACATTTGTATCAGAAATCAACAAGAAGAACAAATTAACAAAGGGACAAGTAAATCGGACATGGCACCAGCACTATGGGGAACAAACAGCAAGAATACTTTTCAAAGTTTTACTGGACTCTAAGAAGAAGGTGGGGTGCGGGGAAAGGAAATTATGCATTTCATCACTGAGGATGAGAGGAGACAAACTTTGGTCTGTGCCAGAGGAGAAAAGAGATTTGTGGGAGGGAAAAGAAAAAGCAATCTGAGGAGAGGGAAAAGGTCATGTCACTTGTCAATTTTCTCTTGGAAGAAATTGGCAAGATCCTGTGGGGAGAGAGGGGGAGGGGAGGGGAAGGTTTGAGGACTGAGCCAAAAGAGAGCTGGGACCGGGGACTTGTGGTTCAGTTAAGTTGGAGAGGTGGGGTTGTTTAGTTAAGGAGACAGGAGAAGTGAAGGAGAGAACAAATTTGTAGTGGAGAAAATTCCACTTGATATGATTTCTGCCGGAGATGCTTTGCAATTCAAGAGTAGGAGTGGAGGAATTGGATGTTTGGGGGTAAGTGAGAGCTGGGGATTATAATAGAGGAGGACTCAAAGGTGGAAGAGTGGAGAGGATCAATAGAAGAAGTCATGAACACAGATAGATTGGAGGCCACAGAGAGGCTGAGCGACCAGCTGATGGTCTTCACCAAATACTACTCTTTCTTCTTTATGTTGTGAGTTTTCCCCTCTCTAACCAAGTCAAGTCCATAGCCCTTTTGGTGATAGATTTGAACCACAGCTTCAGATTGAATGAAGAGGTGATGAAAAAGAAACATGCGTTTAAGGGGTTGGATAGGTCATCAACATAAAGTTGGAGCCAGGGGATGAGTATGGGGGAGAGAGAGCAAGGAGTTGAAATCTGAGAGAGAGGCTGATGGCAAAGAGTTGGGTGGACAATCGATTACATGGATAAATCAGCCCACGGCTCATAAATATTTCTGAAGAGCTTTTTCTTTTTCCTTTGTTTTCCTGGGATCAGCCATACTGGGTCAGGTATTCTCCAAAAATGTTTGCAGGAAAGGTATTTTGAGGCCTTCTACAAGTCTGCACTGCACAAGTCAGCTGGTATGACATAGAACTACTCTCCATCAAATATATTTAATATATTTGTTTGCCAAGCTGGGTTGCCTCTTTCCTAGGATATGATTGAGAAAGTTGTTTAAATGAGAAGCCAAGAAAATTCCCCAGCCCCTCCTCTCACTATGAGCACAATTCACCCAGAACAAGGGGTTTATCACCAGCTCAGACAGAACATTTTTATGGAAGTCTCTTGTTATAACACTGTCAGCAGGCCTTCTGCAGCATGGGTAAAGGAAGGAGTTCTTGAACGTTCTGGCACACCTGCCACGAATGCAGGCTGCACAAGATTGCTTCCAAATAACTTGCCCTTCCTTGATGGCATATGCAATTGGCCATGAAGCTGGTACACAATCTCCTCCCAGTGCATGCTTCTTCCACCCTCTCTCTTTCTGGCTGCTGTCAGCCATATTCTCAAGGAAGCAGTCCTGGCCCCAGCTCCACCTTCTCTTTATTGATATTTTTTGTGGTGAGGCTCAATATAAATAATCTCACTTACAGAATATTCTTTCTGAGTTGATGCTCATGTTAATAGCGTCCATCTTCAGTATAGCTTCCTTTGGTTCATTCTGCAACATGTATCCCTGAGCTACATATAAATAGAAATTATAGCAGCCCCATCTCTTCTCAGGCATACGTTTGTGCAGCACAACATTTGAAATATCTGAAAATAGCATTTCTCCGGCCTTTTCAGAAGCCTGAAAGAGAAAGTTGGTAGGAATCTAAAGCTATAATACTCCAAGGATTGCCACCTAATTTTGAGAAGTACTCTAACGTAAGGCCAATTTCCAGATCTATTCAAGTCAACCAAAAGACTCCAATCATCTTCACTTGCAGTGGAATTGGCCCCATCTTCAAAATGGCTCAGGACTCTTGTTCTTTTCATTGGCAGAAATGGCCGCTCCAGTGTGTTCTGACCTCCCGACTAATGCAGGCCATAGTGATTCCTGCAGCAAGCCCATAGCATCTGGCTAAGCTAGAGCTAAAAGACATTCTTGCCGTGAATGAGAAGCTGTTCCAAAGGTTTAAGTAAGAACATAATTTTAAGCACATAAGTAATCCCTCTACTGTCAATGAAACTACTCATGCTGAAAGTTACAAGTGATTAAGTAGCTTTTTGGACTGGGTCCACTGATCTTAAAAAGAAGGAATCCCCCCGGGGTGAAATAGTGCGATATTAAATTCCTCAATAAATGCCACCTTCTACAAAAACTTAAAAGCATAAATCTTTCCCTCCACTTTTCACTATGACTCTCTATGACACAGTCTGTATCTGAACCCCCATGTAAATATCCTGTTGCCATTAATGCAGTTTTGTTTAGGGAGCAATTGCAGAATATACAACAGAAGTGTGCAGTGTGGATGAGACAGTTGGAATTGGCCCTGACTCTGTTTCAGTTGTGTGCTGTAATTTTCTTATTCCCTGCAAGTTATATATAATTTTAAAGTTTCTCAACTGTATAAAATTTGGACAGATAATGAAATGAAGTAGCATATTACAGATAATCAACATCACTTCTTTTCCTTCTGTGCAATGTAGGTGTGTGTGTGTTTAGTAGTAGTTATATTTACAAGGACGTAAGATGGATGAAAATGCAAGAACATTCAATGGACAGTTATGTCATATAGCTAATAGTTTAAGCAACAAAGAATCTTTGATCCCTTTTATAACTCTTGTTTGGAACTCCGTGAGTATAAAATAATGTTGTCTTTTTGCGGCTTTTTGTATTTTGTGTAATAGTAAAATTTGAATAAATATATTTGTAAAAGTTATCTGAGAAGGAAACTTGGTATCCGTAAAATGAGCCTTAACACTGTAATCTTGCCAGAATATTTTAGTCTAAGTAGCCTTACAAGCTGAAAGTGTAAACAAATTGTGGCGATTCAAAGGGTTCTTTGCCAGGTAATTTAATATAAATAGTATTTAACTTGGACAACAACAAACTGTAACCCGTGGGGCAATGTAGTGGTTTTACCTGATTGGCAAGAGTTCAGCTTTATTTCCTTTCTCTAAGGGTAATTAGAGGCAGAATGTTGCAATCTTTTGTGTTCGGCACTCTGGTCCTTTGTTAGAAAAAGCAAAGGTGCTCCTGAAAAGAAATCCTTCCCAAGAATCTAATCACACAGCTTGATGCTCTCCCTTTGTGGGACATTTATTTCTTCAAAGAATGGACTGGAGTGTGGCTTCTTTCCATTTAAATATCCACTTCCCTTTTGCACAGTTGGTTGTAGCTGTATCGAAGACCAAATATAAATATAACTCTGTGTATGAAGTGAGCTGTAGCTTACAAAAGCTTATGCTCAGATAAATTGGTTAGTCTCTAAGGTGCCACAAGTACTCCTTTTCTTTTTGCGAATACAGACTAACACGGCTGTTACTCTGAAATCTGTGTGTGTCTGTCACTGGCTCTAAACTGCAACTTTGCAAACAAAATTGTGCCAGGGTGAGGCTTTGCTAAAAGCATTATATGGTTGCGTAGTCAAACACCCAAAAATTAAGAAATGGAAGAATTGAGGTTGCCTATGCAACCTTAAAAACAACGAGGAATCCTGTGGCACCTTGAAGACTAACAGATTTATTTGGGCATAATTTTTCGTGGGTAAAAACCCCCACTTCTTCAGATTTGATTCTTAAAAGCTGAAGAAGTGCGGATTTTTACCCACAAAAGATGCCACTGGATGCCACTGGACTCCTCGTTGTTTTTGTGGATACAGACTAACACGGCTACCCATCTGACACTATGCAATCTTAGTTCAGTCTGTTATTAATATGCATTATGATACAGTCTGTATCTACATGATCACATATTGTTTTTTCCACAGGATTCTTAACTTTTGAGTGTTTAACTTTGCAACTTCAATGTTCCTTTGTGCAGGATTTTTGTGTTTAATATATATAACGAGCATTTTTTAGCCCTCAGGTTTAGTTAAGCCTCAAATGCAGGTGCACAACATTCTTGCTTTTGCATGGAAATTCTCTCTCTCTCTCTCTCTCCAATTTTCAAATCCTGTCAGTTTAACACTTCTCTCTAGGTCAATATTTATTTAGCATTGTTGCAAGCATGTTAATGTGCCTCACTCACAGCTACCCTAAAGGCGTGCGTGAATTGTGATTCTTGATTTCTTTATTAAATGACTGATTTTCCTCTGGGCCTGTTGAGAAGAGGCTACCACACTATATGACAAATGATGATGATGTATTTTTCAATCATGGTAAGTGTGATGGATTGGACCCCCCCCCTTTTGGGGTGCCACCGGATGTGCTGGGGTCCCACTGAGCCTGTCTATCTCACCAGCCTGGGTTTCCCTCACTCTGTGCTGCTGTGACCGGCTCTCAAGCTCCTTTCCAGCACACACACACACACACACACACAAGTAGGGACACACCCAGCTGCAGAGTCACACAGTCTGTAATCAGCTCTCTGTGGGAGGACTCAGCTTGAGGACTGGCCAGCACTCTTGTGCACATACCCTCTGGAGTGAAAACCCCAAATTATGTTGTCTTACACTGTATAGAAATCCATATAGCGTAAGCTCATGAAATTCGCCCCGTCCATCAATGTGGAGGGAGATATGCACAGCTCTTTGCCTCCCTCCCACCCCCCCCAGTTATGAATTGCGCAATCTGGGTTTTTGTATAAACAAGAAATAAGTTTATTAACTACAAAAGGTAAATTTTAAGTGATTATAAGGGAGAGCAAACAGAGCAAAGCAGATTACTGAGCAAATAAAACAAAACACGCAAACTAGGCTTAATACACTAAAGTATTAAACTAAATTACTATAGTAATTTCTCACCCTAAATGTTGTTTTAGGCAGGTTGCAGAGTTTCTGCAGTTCAGAATTCCAGTTATTTCCCTTCATAGGCTAGACCCCTGTCTCATTCTGGTCTCAGCCTGGACTTGCCTTTTTCCAGCTAGTCCCTTTGTTTGTTCAGGTGCTTTCATCAGTCTTCCTTTCTGGGCAGGGAGACAATGGAGAAGAGCTCTGATTGACTAACTTCCCAGCCTTAAGCAGGATTTACATAAGGCAGGAATCCTTTGTTTCCAGTGGAAAAAGACCAGCAGTGTCCAAGGTGGAACTCCGTACCAAGTGACACCATCACATGACCCTGCAATGTCAAAGCAACATCCCAGGAAGCTTCTCAGGAAGGTGGGAGATTGGTATCTTCAAAGTTCTGTTGTCCTTCTTACATGGCCCATTCAGGCTGATGGCCTACTGTTCTTAACTACATGGGGAAAAAATGAAGCAAAATCTGTGGGGTTTCTGCCACACCTAAATTTCTTAAAGCCAAATACTGTAACCCTTAATTTAGAAAAACTGTCCCTGGAGACACTGAGGCCCCCATATAGGACAATAGAATATGCCCTCAGCAGTCAGTTAAACCTGAACATATCTGTACATTTTTGTTTTGTTTTGTTGTTTTTTTCATGGACTTTCTTCTCTGTTGGCTATTCAAGGAGTCCTAAGTATTATGAAATATGATCTTTCTATTCCCACCAACTGGAATTACTGTGAGAGCAGCAGGTCTGATGATTTGTCACCATAACTGGCTGACTGAAACACTTAACGAAGACCATAAAAATATATGTAACAAGAAACAGAAATTTTAGAACCTGCACACCCCTGTAGATACCTTGAACATATTTGTCACATTTATTCATTTAAATAATAATTACTATTGTATAAACTCCTGGAAACAGTTGTACCCTTTGCATTGGTTTTCCTGAGCAAACTATTTCTGCTTTACTCATGGGCCTTTATCTTCCTAGATACATTTACTCATTGCTTCTACTGTTCTAATCTGAATCAGGCAGTAAATCCCTACCCCCATGCTCAGGAATAACTTAATTTCTGTGTTTAATTGATTGACTCTTTTTAAACCATTGGCATAGAACCACTTCAAACTGTGCTTCTCTGCCAAAGATCAAGACTGCACTAATATATTTGACAATTCTGAACATAAATTCCTTGCAGCATTTGTCTTTCCTAACAGTATGCAATTCTAATCGTACTGGGTCTGTGTATGTGGACTGTTTTGAAACAGAAGTATCATTTTCTTTAGATTAACGGTTACCAAAAAGTGACTCTTTCAGATGTCTATGGCAGTTTACCTGTTGTAGTATGATTAATCAAATCCTCTCTGGCAGTGGCACATAACCAAGCAATTTATACCTCACATGGGCATTGAGAAATCTCTCTCACCTCAGCATCTCAGACGTCTCTTTGCTATTCAAATCTATATTAATGGTGCTTTAATGCCAAGGATAACATTGTATGCTGTGGCCTCGCCAACAGCAAATGGCCAAAGGCATTTCTATCAGCCATTACTGTTTGAGAGTCCAGATGGACCCTATTGGTATGCATTGTTTTGACAATCTGCTGGCAGCCTTGCTTGGTGGAGGGTGAGGATATGGTGCAAATTACTATTTCAAAACGTGTTCCTCTTCCCACCAACATGACTTCTGTATTGCCCAGGTTCAATTTATGCCAGCTGTACTCCATCCATTCACTGCAAATCTACACTACAAAATTAAGCTGACCTAAGTTATAGCGACGTGCAGCCACCTCAGTAATTGAATCAGTTTTACATGTCCACATTATGTTCCTTGTGTCAGCTGTGCATGTCTTCACCAGGAGCACTTGTGCAGATTTAACTGTCAGTGTGGGGCATTGTGGGATGGTTTCTGAAAAGCAGCAGCAATCGATTGTAAGCAACACAGTTTCTACACTGACACTGCATCGACCTAGTTACATCGACTTAAGCACTGCGCCTTTCGTGGAGGTGGAGTTAAGTTGGTGTAGTGGGTGAGTTACATCGATGGGAGCTGTATTTTAGTATAGACGCTTCTCGAGTTAGGTTGATATAAGCTGCCTTACGTCCAACCTAACTCTGTAGTGTAGAGGAGGCCTCAGTGACTTCAGTTAGGCACAATGCTAGCTGAGTAATGCTGGCTTTTTGCTGTTGACATGAAGGTTGAGTTATGTGGGAAATGCTGTCATCCTTGCCAGATGGTTGGTTCAGGTACTGCACACACACAGGCTGCTGCTTGTCCCTGCTCCTATGGCTGCTACAGCAGTGGGTGCGCTTTAAAAGTTGGTTTCAGTTCTAGAGAGTACCAGTTCTATGGTATTTCCCCATTTTGAGCATAGGGAATATCACCAAAACCGAGAATATTTCTAACACCACATTGAACTTTTATATGCATCTTCTGCACTTTTCAGTTTAAACTTGCGAGATTTCTGTTGCACTGATGACTTTTTTTTTTTTTTTAAGTGCGGAATAATGAAGGAGCATGTGTTCATAAAGTTGGGTTAATTTATAATCCTAGAAACTGAATTATAGAAACCTGTATGTTAGGTTGTCTTCCTTATGAGGTGTATTTTGTAACAACTTTATACACCACAGTTCATGAATAACTTCTTCTGTCTTGCTTTATAGCCCAAACAAAGTAGCACAGCACTCTCAAATAGAAGAACTTCTTCCATTCTTGATTTTCCTTGATCTGTTCCATCAGCCCCTCCCAGCTAAACCTGCTCCTCTCATTCCTCTTAAAGAAATGATGCAGGAAGAAGTGACTAGTGGTTAGAGCACAAACTGAGTCAGGACTTCTAGATTCTATTCCCAGCTCTGCCATGGGGTTTCCATGTGACTTTCGGCAAGTCACTTACCCTCTCTCTTGTTATTCACATCTGTAAAATGGGGAGAGTTGCATCTTCATGGATAGTGAAGTATTAAACACTTTGCTGCCCAAGAGAGCAATATTACTCACATAGTATGTCATTATCTATTTTTGCTGCTCGTGCTATGTTACCAAAGGTGAAGTCTTCTAACACTCTCTTTATTTGGCCACATGCCGGTCCTTGGAGAATACAGTGAATCTCAATGGGAGAGAATTAGATTCACTGTCGTGATTGTGCCTTCTTTTTTGGTGCGTCTCCTAAGATGGCAAAGAATATTTTGCATTTGGCAGGGTGAGCATGAGATCAGCCTTCTCCAAAACTGGCCACTTAGGTTGCCGTTGGGGGGAGGGTGAGTATTATTGTAACTGGATTTCCCAGGGAGTTCTGTATGGTCCCAGTGTAGTGCAACTTGGGTCTCTGTTTGCTCTGGTGGCATACTAAATCTGAAATGCATCTCTGGACTCAGATATTAGGGAGCAGGTTTACTTGCTAAGCACTTTTATTTAAATTGATCTGTGTTTTTTCCATGCACAGCAGGAGCTGTACAGTACTGTGGCAGGGTGGTCCACTGGGGAATAGCTCACGAGGTCAATGCCTCTTCTTGGGGTTGCATGCCATCTCTTCACCTCTCTTTCTGGGTCTGCGGCCCCCATCTTGCTCTACGAGCTGCTGTTGCTGCTTGTCCGTGACTCAGCCCTCTGGCCATGTCGCTATGTGTGGTTTTCCACATCCAGGGTATCAAAGTCTTTCCTCGCTAGCAGTCCTAGGCACTTTTCCCATTCGCTGCCTCACAGTGAAACTCCCTCTGTGGCTGGCAGGGGAAGCTGGGCCACTCTCTACTCTGGGTTCCAGCTCAGGGACCCTCTACCCAGTGGTTCTCAATCTGTGGCCTGCGGGCCAATCAGCACAAAGCTGTGGCCCATGTGACCTCTCCAGGGTCATACAAGTAGTATTGGATGCAGCCTGCATATGCGGCTCACAATGGTAAATAAGTTGAGAACCACTGTCTAGCCAGCAGTCAAGGCTTGTTCCCTCTTAGACCTTAGACTGCCTTTCCCAGAGCCCTGTCCTACCTTCCTGGCTCTGCCCCCCTTCTGGGTTTGCCAGTCCAAACACACCTCCCTTCTCCCAGCGACTCCAGACTTGCCCAGCAGCCCCCTCAGTTACCAGTTTCCTCCCTTTATAAATCCAGCCCAGCTCATTCCTCCCCACCGAGGCTTCCTCCCTCAATCAGGGGATTGCTTAGTCACCTGACTCCTCTCAGCTGTGGCCTGTTGGGTTAATTAGCACCCTTCTCAATTTGTCTTAACTTTTTCAGGGGAAGTCTTGGGTGGACACATTTTATAAATTGAAATTAATAAACACATGTTTGCGGTAAAATATATCCCTTTTATTCTGAGCTCAGTATGTGACCCCCTCCATTAAAAAGCAAACAAGCACAGCCATTAATTTATGTTCCGGACTCTGAATTTTTCCCTTTGACATGGAGAGAGTAAAATGCACTAATCACTGTTAGTCAAGGTGGAAGGTAAGACACAGGGAACAGCTTTAGTTTTTTGACAGTATAACTAGCTCTGCTGAATACTGTAGAAAGACCGGGGCAATTTCTGACGGAATGTGTCAGAGGTGATGTAAAACATTCTGATTTAATTGAGTTTCTTAGCTGTTAATGGTTTATCATACTACTTCAGTACATGGTCAGCACCCATGTCACACACACTCAGATGGAGACTGGCTAGAGTGCTTGCTGATAATGTGGCCAGCATGTGCAAAGCAGGAGCCAGTCTGGGTATTATGCCTACAGAATGAAAGATAAGAGAGTGGGACAGAAGTTTATAATCTCTTGCTCTGTAAATTGGAAAAGGAAGCTATAGGCTGAGTATGCTATTGTCCACTGAAACCCCCATTTTTTAAGGTAGGGGGTAAATCTAGCTCACACGGAAAATGCCAGTCTGTGTACATTCTCGTTACTTAGCAGCTCCTTCCACCCAACAATATCTTCCAACCAAACAACTCCACATGCTCCCTTAATGAAATGTTCTCCTCTCCATCCCTTCCCATCCACCAGGTTACCTGCCTTTTGCAAGGCTTCTGTTTCTTTCTGTCATGGTTCCTCCTTTGAGTTATTGCAATTGAAAACAGATAGCATCTTGAGTTTGTCTTGAAAGTGGCATCTTCTGCAGCTTCTCAGAGAAGTGCAGCTTTGTTGTGAGAGTTCCTAGTTACAGACAAGATGTTAGAAGCATGCCAGAAACTTGTTGCAATAGATGCTGCACCATCTCTTATGAAGTGGAGGGGAAGAATTAGGTAAGGGAGGGAGAGAAAAAAACTGCACCACCATTACACAAGATGTAAGTGTTGGGGGTTAGATAAGCTCCTTAGGGCAGGGACTCTGATTTAGTGAGTTTGTGTAGCTCCTTGCACAGTGGGCTTGCTGGTCCCAATTGGGACCTCAATATGCTACTCCAGTATGTATATTTCATAATATAAAACACACCAATTGAAAAAAGGTAGGGGAGTTGCAAAGTGCCTTGCACTTGGATTACTAAACATGGTCACGTGATCTGCTATGTGACCCTCTGGCTAACTGCTCTGTGGTTACTTTTAGAGTGATTTGAAATGTGCTTGCACCATTTTAAATCAGGAATGACTCTGTTGAAGGCTAACTAGTGTATTGTATGTGAAATCAGAATCGGGCCTTATGTGTTCAAGGGACTTGAAACATACAGATCCATTTCAAAGGAGTAGAGAAGGGTCCACCCAGTTGGTATTCTGCAGCTTTATGAAGTAGACACATTCGACCCTCGGTATAAAGGTTAGACTCTACAGATGCTGATTCATTCAAGTGTCTGGGACTTCTAAGATTATGGCTATGTTTACACTAGCACTTTTGTTGGTAAAACTTTTGTCGTTCCGGGGTGTGAAAAAACCACACCCCTGGTTGACATAAGTTTCACCGCCAAGTGCCGGTGTGGACAGGGCTGTGTTGGCGGGAGACACTCTCCTGCTGATCTAGCTACTGCTCCTAGTTGGGGATGGTTTAATTATGTTGACGGGAGAGCTCTCTCCCATCAGCATAGAGTGGCAACATGGGAGACCTTACAGCGGCGCAGCTGCAGCCGTACAGCTATGCCGCTGTAGGTATGTAAAGTAAGACATTAGTCTCAATTTCAGTTTTAAGACCTAAGATCAATTAGTGTCATGACGAATGTTGCTCATTGTGACTGTAATTACATACAAACCTGATTCAAGTTTGAGTTTGAAGTGCCATACGTATCTTGGGAGCATATGAAATAACTGTTAATGTCTTCCAAACATTAACAATATCTTTGTATCCAATGCAATAAGGTCTCTTTAAAAACACAACCATGAATGCCTCTATATGTATTATTTGTCCCTTGACTTGTTTCTTGCAACTTCAAACTTGGTGCGTGTAAGAACTGGTTTTTTTTGTTGTTGTTTTTTTTTAAAAAAAAAAAGGTGGGGGCAGTCATACTGTTTTCCCAAAGCCACTAGGTAGAATCAAGTAACTGGGGTGCCCCTGGCAGTTGGTCATGTGTGGAATGAGAAGAGATTCCATGCATGATCACATAAGTAAGACTAATAGCCTTGTGGTTAAACTGCAATCCTAACTATTCAGTAATGTGGTATAAACGTGTAGATTAAGTGCAGGAGAGCCAGTTACACAGGGCACTTTGCTGCTTGATTCATATCAAAGCAGAATTACCGGTTATTTCAGCATCAACACAAGGTCAATGAGGTGAGGGTGGCTTTTAAAATCTGAAAAGTAATCTGAAAAGAATGGTGGCTATGTTGGACTTATTGAGAGATGGTATGTCGGTCTCCAACATGGCATGTAAATATGGCCGCAACGAATCTAGCATCTGTGCCATCAAGATTCGAGAGAGAGAAATTCATCAAGCCGTGGCATCAGGTGCTCCAATAACTGCTACAGTGATGAGCCAGGTGCGTGATAAGACTTTAGTGAAGACTGAAAAGGCTTAAACTTATGGCTGGAAGACATGAACCGCAAACATGTGCCTATCGATGGCAACACGTTGCAAGAAAAGGCTCTTAGCCTCTACGCGCTGTTCAAACCTCCCGCCGAAGAGGGACAGCCTTCTGATGAGAAGGAATTCAAAGCCAGCCAAGGTTGGCTTAATAGTTTTAGGAACCGCTTCAACCTCAAACATGTGCAGACTACTGGTGAAACTGCATCTGCCAATGAAGAGGCAGCAAAAGCCTACCCCGAACAATTAAAGAAAATCACAGAAGAAAAGGGCTTTCTTCCCAAACAAGTTTTTAATGCTGACCAGACTGGGCTCTTCTGGGAAAAAAAATGCCCAACTGCACTTACCCTTCGAAATCAGAAGGACAAGCCCCTGGCTTCAAAGCAGTTAAAGACGGTGTGACTGTGTTGTTTTGTGGCAAGGCATTTAATAAAGCTGGGCTTGCTCTACAGGGCTGCAAATCCCTGTGCCCTAAAAGGCAAGAACAGAAATCTCCTGCCTGTGTTCTGGCAATCCAATAAAAAGGCTTGGGTGATGGCAGCATTATTTCTGGATTGGTTCCACAAGTGTTTTATTCCGGAGGTCAAGCGGTACCTCGAAGAGAAAGGACTTGACTTTAAAGTGTTGCTGATCATAGACAGTGCTCCTGGCCATCCTGAGGCACTCCGGTTTGTGCATAACAATGTTGAAGTCGTCTTTCTCTTCCGCCCCAGACCCCAATACCTCCTCCAACCTCTCAA
Organism: Lepidochelys olivacea; assembly: GCF_965140295.1. NCBI lineage: Eukaryota > Metazoa > Chordata > Testudines > Cheloniidae > Lepidochelys > Lepidochelys olivacea. The sequence goes on from NC_140415.1 coordinate 30,279,122, forward strand.
CCAAGGCATGATTCGCTGTTTCAAGGCCATGTACATGAGGCTTACATTCTCACAGATACGTAGCGCTATGGATGCTGATCCCAATCTTAATGTGATGGAGTGTTGGAAGTCCTTCAACATTGCCAATTGCATCACTTATATTAAACAGAAAATGGATGTAATCAAGCCTGAAACAGTCAATGCATGTTGGCAAAACCTATGGAGAGAATGTGTGAATGATTTTAAGGGTTTCCCAACCATTGACAAAGAAGTGAAACACATTGTTCAGGTGGCCAGGCAAGTGGGTGGTGATGGCTTCGTCGACATCCTTGAGGAAGAAATTGAAGAATTAATTGAGAACTGTAGAGAAGCATTGACTAACGAAGAGTTAGAGGAACTGATAAAATCGTCTACAGAACATGAAGATGACGACGACTAACAGGAAGAGCCAGCAAATTGGAAGCTTCATAAATTTGCTGAAGTGTTCCCAGCAGCGAAACACTTAAATGATTTAATTTCTGAATACGATCCCTCTATGGAATGAAGCCTCAAAATCACACGTAGTATTACGGACGATTTGAGACCATATCAAGAAATGTTTGAGCAGCTCAAGAGACCAACAGCGACAGTTGCCAATCACCATGTTTTTCCTTGAAAAACAACCAGCAACGGATGAGCCTATGCAATCAACTTCTCGAGCTGAACCAGAGCCAACCATCACCCAAGCTCTCCGTCACCTCTGTCTCCTGGATCGACATCAAGCCCTGATAACCCCCTGTAATTAAAAATACAGTACTATAAAATTATATTTTGCATATGTACTCTTTATTATATACTGTACATTACTGTATACATTTATACATATTACTGTACAGGGTTGTATACACAAACCCATGTACAGTATACTGTACTTTATGGGCGATTTAAGGGATTTTCAAGGGTAATTTTGACTATGTGATTTTCGCCTTACGTGCTGACTTTAGAACCTAACCCCTGTGTGAGATGCGACTCCACTGTATGTGCAGTAGTAAGTGGTAAGCCTGGTAGTTAAGTGTGAAAAGGATCAGGCTGTTAGCTTGTAAATTCCTCAGGGCAAAAATCTTGTAATTTTGTCTGTAAAGTGCCAAACACTCCTGTGGAGCTGTATAAATAATAAACAAAAATTAGGACAATACAGACACATGGTTTCCCAATTTAATACTCAAAGCATGTGAATCTGCTCCAGAGGTTTTACACCTCCTTTACCTTAGAATATAGTGCTGTGAATTTCCTGTAGATGAGGGTCATGGCATTGATTCATCCAGGTCAGCATCAGTTTGTCAGCCACTCTTTCTCCCTGTCAAGAGACCCTTCTATTTATAACATACAAAGTAAAATGTTGGTGCCATGGTTTTGTGGGTTGATAGCTACACTTCTTCCATCTTTCATGTCTGAAGATAAAAGTTGTGATACAGAGTTACTAGTGCACTCCTCTTTGGTGTTTTAGTGGTGGTTAATGTGCCACTTCACATCTGCCATTGCTCCTTAGTTACACTGGTTGAAGAAGACAAATAAACATACAGAAGATACAACTCAGTGTTAATATTTGAAAAAGCAAGTAGATAGAGGACTAACTAATGGTTAGCAATATCTAAATTGCTAATCACTTTGGATTATAGGTGGTTGTCATTATTTCTTTCTTCACTGAGTGCTACAACTTTATTCTATGATCTTGAGGTCTCCAATAGTTCATTTCTTGTCTCACTGAGAGATTTGTTGTGAGAGTTCAAAAGCTGCTACTAATTTCTCGTACAAATTTGTATAAAATACCAAATCAGATCCTCATCCTTAGTTGACATAAATCAATTTAACTCTATTGACTTCAGTGGTGCTATGCCAGTTTACACCAGCTAAGGACCTGGCCCATTATCTTTTCTGTATGGCTATATATTAAGTAATACAACTCTTGAATGCAAGAGTTACTGCTAGGTAATTTTCTGTGGCTTTCATCTTCAGATTTGCGAGGTGTGAAACTGCAAGGCAATGGAGAATCAGCCCATGATTCAGTACCTAAGGGGTCTGACTTTATAGCTGGTATTGCCAATAAACTCTTTAATGATGGTCTGGTGCTTGCCTAAAATATTTCTTCTGTATGCTATCTGGGACATGGGGCTTGTTTACACACCCAAGTTGCACCAGTCTGACTTTCAGTTGCTTTAAAAAACAATTTAATTGAACCATTGCAAACTCCTGTGTGGACACACATCAGTTTAAATCAGGCTTACTCAGGTTAGTAAATTACAGGTGCAGACTTAACTAATAAATATCGAGACACAAAGTTGCATTGGTATAATTAAATCAGCTTAACGCCACACCTTCTATTAAACCTATGCAACTTTGTAGTACAGGCCATAGAAAATATAGGAGAGTGGGGTGTGGGATGAAAAGGTTTGATTTAGTACTTTTTTCTGATGACCAGTATACAGGAGCTTCTCACTTAAAGTCGTCCCAGTTAATGTTGTTTTGTTCTTACGTTGCTGATGTAACCCTTCTGCCAGGCCAAGTTGATAGCAGCAAGGGCCGGGTTCAGTACACAGGGGTTCCCTCTCATCAAAGCAAATGCAAAACTGGCTCGAGCCTCCACCCAGTGACCTGCGAAAATCTTACACACACCCTGGGCGCCTCAAAGAGGCAATACTTCCCCTCTCGCAAGCACAGAGTCTCGGTGTAGCAGAGAATATTTAATAACATGAAGTAAACGACATCAGCATTAAATTGGGGAAACACCACAACTAGTGTTCATTAACCAAACCATGAGCAAAGACCCACCCCAGCAAATTGGGCCTCATCCTTTCCTTCGGGTTCTTGAGTCCCAGAACCCAAATGTCTCTTGAATCCAGCAAACCACAAATCACCCAAAGTCCAAAAAAGTCCAGCCCCAGAGTTCAAAATTTCATCTGCAGAGTGTTACTCCCCAGTCTGGCTAAAATGTGCCTGTGTGTGGGGAAAGAGGTAAGGGGCACCTTACGTGTCCTGAAGCTGACTGCCCCACAGGGCTCCGCTCCACTCCACTCCACCACGAACGGCTCCGCTGTGCATAGCTCGCTGTCTCACGAATGCTCCACTCCGCCGTCTCACGAACGGCTCTGCTCTGCACGGCTCGCCGTCTCACGAACGCTCCACTCCGCTGTCTCACGAACAGCTCCGCTCTGCACAGTTCGCCTCGCTGTCTCACGAATGCTCCGCCAGCCTATCCACGAACAGCACCACTGCACTCTAGATCTTCCGGCTCCCCACTACTTGACACAGTGCTCAGTGATTCCAGCTCATAGTAGTGGGAGCCTTAGTGCTGGTGCACCATAAGGCCAAAGTGAATTCAGCACAGTACCTGTAGCAAGACTCTTAATAGACCCAAAATTAGCTCTGACATTCCACAGTGGAGAGAGACAGAGGTACAATTGGTGTTTCAGGCCCTCACAAAGGGACCCACACCACCAGGTACTAATACCTGTCTCAAGCCTCTCTCAATTCACAGAGTTTTGGAACCCATTTCCCTTGCCTAGCGAGCACTACTCAGTTGGGGGAGAGTCCCTCCATCATAACAAAAGGCCAAGTACAGTTCCAAGCACAGTTCCCATAATCAGGGTAATAACAATTTATTCTTCCCGCCCCAATAACAGAGACACTGGGGATCCCACAACAGCCAAAGTGACCATTTGGGCAGTTATGGCTTCATTCTAGGCGGGGTAGGTGTGCCTATGCAAATGAGATTGGCCCCTGAAGTTCTTTTCCACAACTTGTCTCACCTCACCACCAGATGTCAGGGTGGAGCTCATCCTGACTCTGCTTACATCGATCAGTTAGAGAACATGCTCGTTTAAAGTTGTGTAATGCTCCCTTCTAACGTTTGGCAGCCATCTGCTTTGTCCACTGCTTGCAGGAAGAACAGCCTGTTGCAGCTAGCTGGTGGGGGCTTGGAACCAAGGTGGACCGGCAGCCCCCCTATCAGCTCCCCACTCCCCTAAGTTCCCTGTGCGGCAGCCACCCAGCAGGCTATCAATTGCCAGCAGTTCAGCTGTCCCTTCCCCCACTGCCATGTGCTGCTCCTGCCCTCTGCCTTGGAGCTGCTTCCGGGAGCCTCCTGCTTTCTGTCCGGGAGTGGGGGGGAGGAGCGGGGGGGGGCTAATGTCAAGGTGTCCCCCTGCACCCCGCTTACTCCTTCTCCATATAGAGCAGGCTGGGGACATGGACAGAGAGAGACAGAGAGAGCTTGGGCAGGTGCTGTTTCAACTTCCTGATCCACTTAAAAATGAGATCAGCTTACTTAAAGGGGCAGTGCACATCTCTCTCTCACACACACAGGGGGTGTGTGTCTGTTTCTTGTCTGCCATGCTTGCTGTGTCCCTTTCCTCCATTCCTGCTGCCTTGTAGTGTGAGGCTACATTAACAATGTGTTAACCCTTGAGGGCTCAGCCAAAAGCTAGTTCATCACTATTTACATTAATTCTTATGGGGAAATTGGGTTCGCTTAACATGGTTTCACTTAAAGTCGCATTTTTCAGGAACATAACTACAACGTTAAGTGAGGAGTTCTTGTAATTCTCAGATCATTTTGCCACTTGTGAGTAATGTGGTCTTCCCAAACTCATGCCAGTAAAAACCCTTTGACTATCACTTATCATCCTGTATTTTATCTAATACTTACGTCAATAACTTTTGCTTAATACTATGTCAATTCTTCTTATGCAGATTTTAATCTGATTAGTAGCATGTGAAATAATTTAGCATGAATTTAGTGTTTATAACACATTTTGTTTCTTGTTAATCCACCATTAAGCAGTTCCATTAGTCCACATAAATTCCAGCTTCGTATACTTTATTTTATGGCCTCTGGAAGGTGCTGGCATTACAGAAAATAAATTAAGTGTAGCTATTTAAAATGAGCCACCTAATGACAACCCTCCCTCCATCTCATTTACTTAATGTTCACTGAAACAGTCCGGGGTTGATTTAAAGATAGTACTTTTTAAAAGTCATGTGGTAGTTTCAAAAATACTCTGCGTTAGCCAGCCTGCTCCCACTGAGTTAAGCGAGCGTTTCATCACCCTTCATATTTAACCTTTTAAATTTCACTTACACTAATTGTTGTATCCTTAGCTATATCTGTTGTGCATGTCAAGCTTGGAAAAGTTTGAGACATCATATGCTGACTTCATAGTGGGTGCAAATCCAGTCTTCCATTATCCCAATGCCACACTGTTCTCCAAAAAGTGCTTCCATGCTTGTTTGTTTCCTGCAATACGTAAATACCATAGTGATCAACATTGAAAAGACTTGAGACTGAACATCTGCCATAGCAGTAGAAGTAGCTTCCTCTAAGGTTCCGATCAAATGGAGCACTGAAACAAATGCATGACTTTAAGTAAGCGAGTAGCCCTATAAGTCGCAACTTATGTTTAAGCGCATAATTAAGTGCATTGCTGGATGGGAGTCTAATTCTGCTTTTGTTACTGTGACATAACTTTGTGGCCATAAGGTGATTTTGCTTGTGTTTCCATTTCTGTGTTGTGTTCCTAGGACTTTGTCCTACAAGGTGCTGAGAACTCTGGTTCCAATCAAGTGGAATATTTAAGCGTGTGCTTCACTTTGGGACAACTTGCATGCTTAAAGTCAGAATTCTAGAAAACATTTTACAGATACATTAGAAGCAAGAGGAAGACCAAGGACAGGGTAGGCCCATTATTCAATGAGGGGAGAAAAACAATAACAGAAAATGTGAAAATGGCAGAAATGTTAAATGACTTTTTGTTTGTTTTTCACCAAAAGTATTAGTAGCGATTAGACATCTAACGTAGTGAATGCCAGTGAAAGTGAGCTAAGATCTGAGGCTAAAATAGGGAGAGAATAAGTTTAAAAATTACTAGGGCTGTCAAGTGATTAAAAAAGTTAATTGTGATTAATCACGTGATTAAACAGTAACAGAATACCATTTATTTTAATATTTTGTATGTTTTCTATATTTTCAAATATCTTGATTTCAATTACAACACAGAATATGAAGTGTACAGTGCTCACTTTATATTTTTGATTACATATATTTTGCTGTAAAAAACAAAAGAAATAGTATGTTTCAATTCACCTAATACAAGTACTTTAGTGCAATCTCTTTATAATGAAAGTTGAACTTACAAATGTGAATTATGTACAAAAAATAACTGCATTCAAAAATACAACAATCTAAAACTTTAGAACCTACAAGTCCACTTGGTCCTACTTTAGCCAATTCCTCAGACAAACAAGTTTGGTTATAATTGCAGGAGAGAATGCTGCCCACGTCTTGTTCACAGTGTCACCTGAAAATGAGAACAGGCATTTGCATGGCACTGTTGTAGCTGGCCCTGCAAGATATTTATGTGCCAGATGTGCTAAAAATTCATATGTCCTTTCATGCTTCAACCACCATTCCAGAAGACATGCGTCTTCTGCTCGATAACGATCCAAAGCAGAGGAGAGCGGATTTTCATCATCTGAGTCAGGTGTCACCAGCAGAAGGTTGATTTTCTTTTTTGGGGGTTCCGGGTCTGTAGTTTCTGCATCGGAGTGAGGTTCTTTTAAGACGTCTGAAAGCATGCTCCACACCTTGTCCCTCTCAGATTTTGGAAGGCACTTCAGATTCTTAAACCTTGGGTCGAGTGCTGTAGCTATCTTTAGAAATCTCACACTGGTGCTTTCTTTGTGTTTTGTCAAATCTGCTGTGAAAGTGTTCTTAAAACGGACATGTGCTGGGTAATCATCCGAGACTGCTATAACATGAAATATATGGCAGAATGCAGGTAAAATGGAACAGGAGACATACAATTCTCCTCCAAGGACAGTCACAAATTTAATTAACACATTCTTTTTTTAACGAGAATCATCAGCATGGAAGCATGTCCTCTGGAATGGTGGCCGAATCATGAAGAGACATACCAGTGTTTAGCATATCTGGCACATAGATATCTTTTAACACTGGCTATAAAAGTGGCATGCGAATGCCTGTTCTCATTTTCAGATGAAATGGTAAATAAGAAGCAGGCAGCATTATCTCCCATAAATGTAAACAAACTTGTTTGTCTTCGCGATTGGCTGAATAAGAAGTAGGACTGAGTGGACTTGTGGGTTCTGAAGTTTTACATTGTTTTGTTTTTGAGTGCAGTTATGTAACCAAAAAAAAAATCTACATTTGTAAGTTGCACTTTCATGATAAAGAGATTGCACTACAGTACTTGTATGACGGGAATTGAAAATACTGTTTTTGTTTCATTTTTACAGTGCATGTATTTGTAATAAAAATAATATAAAGTGAGCACTGTACACTGTGTATTCTACGTTGTAATTGAAATTCATGTATGTAGAAAAACATCCAAAAATATTTCATAAGTTTCAGTTGATATTCTATTATTGTTTAACAGTGCAATTAAAACTGCAATGAATCGCAGTTCATTTTTTGGAGTTAATCACGTGAGTTAACTGCAGTTGACAGCCCTAGTCATAAAGAGTTATTTTAAACAAAAAGCTAAGCAGCTGCTAAATGTTCCAGGTGCATTCAAGTGGAATACATCTGCTCTGCTGTCAAGTGTACAGTACCATGGCAGTTAGTGGATGACAGAAGGAAAAACATAGAGCTTGGAAAAAGTTTTCTGTTTCTGTGTCAAATGAATACCCAGAACAGGTCCCTGCATCCATCCTTACAATTTAGCACTCTTCTGCAGGCAGAAGCCTCCTGTCTTGCTACCCTTCAATCAGTCTTTGGTGCTGCTCAGTTGACCTGTTTCTCCCCGTCTTCTGTTGAAGTGGGGACATCAAATTAAGTATTTGATGTATCCATCCATAAAAGAGAGATTTTTCTCCTGGTCAAATTACTGAAGGCATATAATGTGAATGGTGATATTTTATCAGCTAAATTAGGACTAGCTGAGGTCTCTGGGGTTTGATCTTGAAGTGAGGCTTTTGAGTAGTTAAGGTCAGTGTCTCTCAAACTTTCCAAACTACAGTATCCCTGGCAGCAGTCTGATTTATCTTGCGTACCCCTCACTTAAAAACTACTTGCATACAAAATCAGACATAAAATACAAAAATGTCACAGCACGCTATTACTGAAAAATCACTTACTTTCTCACTTTTACCATATAGTTCTAAGTAAATTGGAATATAAATTTTGTACTTACATTTCAGCGTATAGTATATAGAGCAATATAAACAAGTCTGTGTGAAATTTTAGTTTGTACTGACTTCTCTAGTGCTTTTCATGTAGCCTATTGTAAAACTAGGCAAACATTTAGATGAGTCAATGTACTCTCTGGAAGACCCCTACATACTCCCAGGGGTATGTGTATGTTGAGAACCACTGGTTTAGGTCCAAAACTTGGGGTGGGGAGTTAAGTTATACAAAATCTAATTTGAACAGAAATTTATACATGGATGTAATTTTTTTTCCAGTTTCAATAATTAAAGCTGTTAGTAATAGGTGAGAACCTCTTTTATCAGAGCTCCTTTTAACTCATTTGAATCTCTTCCTTATTATGTAAAAGTCTGATTAATGAAAGAAAGATGCCTTTATTTCATGGTTCAGTTTACTGGTAGGTTGTGTTTTGTGATAATCCCAAAATATGGGCTAACCCACATATAAAATACTGCAGTATTTTATGAGACTTGCTCAGTATTGCATTCTGAGTTTTTCTGGTTGATGACACTGGATTGTTTGTTTGCAAGGCACAATTTCTTATTCCACAGAATTATTTCTCATTCTTTAGTGTAATGCAGGGGTGGGCAAAGTTTTTGGGCCGAGGGCCCCATCTGGGTGGGGAAGGGCAGGGGGTTGGGGTGTGGGAGGGGGTGCGGTGTCCAGAAACGGGGTCAGGGCAAGGGATTGGGGCAGAGGAGGGCTGTGGGGCATATGAGGGGGCTCAGGGAAGGGCATTGGGGTGCAGGAAGGGTGCGGAGTGCATGAGGGAGCTCAGAGCAGGGGGTTGGGGTTCAGGAGGGGCTCAGGTCAGGATTGGGGGTGCAGGGTGCAGCAGGGGGCTCAGAGCAGGGAGTTGGGGTGCAGGAGGGGTGTGAGGTGCAGGCAGGGGGCTTAGGACAGGGAGTTGGGGGTGGGGTACAGGAGGGGCTCGGAAGCCTCTGTCTCTCCCCTCTTCCGTCCCCCTCTCCCCCCGGGCTCCCAGGGATGTGGTGCCGGCCGCTTCTGAGAGTGGCGCGGGGCTTGCGGCACCACGAGGGGAAATCGCACGGGGCGGATCCAAAGCCCTGAGGGGCTGGATCCAGCCTGCAGGCTGTAGTTTGCCCACCCCGGTGTAATGGATTATCACTTGCAATATGTGTACTGTAGCTTTTTAATACAAATTCAACAGTTATTTCTGTCCTTTAATTCAAGTGGGTACATAATACTGAAAAAGACTCTGTTGAAAAAGCCATTCATTCAGGCATTGTTGGTTAGTTAATCCAGACTTCAGTGTTGGTTGGGAATGATGCAACGGTTTGGGTCTGTGGCCATTTTAATTTGTGTAGATTTGAAGGGCGTTAACTCATTCTAGCTGGAGAACTGTTCTTGTTGGTATTCTGTGGAACAAGGGTGAGCAGACAAAATGCCTTCACCAAGTACATTGGACAGAATCTGTATTTCATTATACAAGAATAGAAACGAGACTTTCTTTGCTATCACAAGTCTTGCCATGAGGTAATTTGTGAGGAATGTATAAATACTCTGCAAGAATTACACAGGAATATTTTCTCCAGGAAAACACTGCAAGGCTATATATTTCAACTCAGTAATAAATCTCCTTCAATAAATGTTACATCTATCTTAAATGCAGCATAGTTCTGTGCTTTAAAGCCCCTGATATTGCATGTATTTTTCCCCTACAATCATATTAATTGGTAATTGAGGTATCTGTATGTGTTTATTTTTACTTGTACGTTTTCTAAGCCTTTCTCCTTGCCCGTCATTGCCAGCAGCACAGCGAAAACTAAACCTTCCTCCCCAAATCAGTTCTATGTTCTTAATAATAATTTTGTTCAGCTTATGGCAAATAAGCTATATATAAATTTTCAGGAACCAAGAATGTAATAGGGTAGGCTCACTACACTGAAGCTGACTGACTGTAGTTGAAATGACCTCATGTTTCAAGGTTGGAGAGTTGTTGCTGGTAGCAAAGGCAAAAAGCTCTTGTGCTAGCCAGAGGTCAGTATATTCAGGACAAAATGGCTTTCTGAAGTCCTTTTCCCTTTGTCTTATGAGGTCCCAGGGACTCTCCAGATTCAGAGGTCTGACCCTAGAATAACATTCTTGTTAACAGGGTGTTGAGATGTTTTATCTGGCCAGTACAGAACAGTGTTACAATCCATGCTGTAAACTAAAAACTGTGCTAGGTTTCTTGTCTCTAGCATGGTTTTCTGTACCGATTTCTAGTCTGGGTCACCCCTGCCTACACTGACAGCGTGAGCACCCGACTAGCAGAAGTCAAGTTTAAATCTCCTTGTGGCTATCATCACTCCAGCACTGGTATAGAAAGGCCCAGAAAGAGAAATTCTTTCCCTTTTTATAGCTCCTGGTTCCCTTTCTCTGTTGGAGCAATTAGCCCCAGCTGACCCATATAAACATTCCCTGGTGGCAGGGGGTTCTTGGCAATCACTATAGTGAGGACAGTCAGCTATTGTAACCCTTCTTGCTGGTTTTAACCCTCTTCCCCCATACCCACTGCAGGGCAGAGTTTATAGAGCCTACCACACAGCTTTCCCCAAAATATTGTGCATTGCAATTGTTGCTTTTTTTGATCTGCTAGGCAATAGGAGCCTTCACAGTGGAATTTGTCTTCTCCTACGCTTAATGGTATGTGGTGGAAGGAACCATTACTGGACTATGTAAAGGGTCGGTTTTTCTGAAGCTGGGGGTGGGGAAGCAGCTCTTACTAAACTAGTGTTCCAGCCCCTGAACAATGCTGTCCTTGTGGGAAACCGATTTGCGAGACAGCCCTCAGCATCGCAATCTGCTGTCACTTCTAAATATTCCTCTGTGGATTTCTGCTAGGCAATGGCTCTGTCTAATTAGAGGGCAGCTGGCATTTCACAGAAATGGTTTCTCCTGAGAATGATCTTGTCTACCAAGAACAGTTTCATCATGTGATATGTTTTTGTTTTTGTTTATTTTTGTGTGTGTGTTTTTACTTCAGCTCTTAGAACAGATCTCTCCTCTCCTTCCCCTCTGAGATCATTCTCAAGCTGTCAATGCCAGACGTGTGGCAAGATATCACTGTTTGTGGCCTCTCTCCAACCCTCCAAGATAGTTCTCCTGGGGGGGCAGTTACCAAGTCCTCTTCGGAGCTACAGGTGTGCGCTGTGGACACCAGTGAGGCGCTCAGTCCCTGTTGCCTTCAGAACTAGAACTTGGGTTGCTATTGGATATCACAGCTCCTTCAAGGAGGATCATCTCCCATCATACCTTCCCTCTGACACACCTCTGAGACACATGCAGGCTGCAGGCATGCATAAGAGAACAAGTTGGTAGGAACCTGAAGTAGAGCTCTGTAAGCGCAAAAGTGTGTCTTTCTCACCAACAGAAGTTGATCCAATAAAAAATATTCTCACCCACCTTGTCTACTAAATTCAAACATTCAAGTGTGCAATAGAGGGACCGCCATCCTGTTTTAAATTCAGATCACAAAACAGCCCTAATGACGAAGCTGCTAATGTGACTCCATAATGAATGTCTCCAGTAGTCCACTGAGCTGGGATGCACAGTTTGTTCTCCGGAGTCCCATACCATAGGACACGGTGCTGGCCCTGGAGTATTAGATCAGCCTTGGCATTTGTTTGGGAGTTGTACCCCTTATTTAAGAAAGTCTTTAGTAATATCCCTAAAAACACAGGGTATCTATCTTACACATTTGTATGGCCCCATCACCGTAGTATCTGAGCACGTCACAACTCTTAATGCTTTTATCTTCATACCACCTCTGACGGTGGGCAGTGCTATTATCGCCATCTTACAGAGAACTGAGGCACAGAGACCATAAATAACTTGCTTGAGATCACAGAGGAACTCTGTGGCAGAGCAGCGAATTGAACTCAGGTCTCCCAAGTCCCATATTGGCACCATAACTGCAGGACCAGCCTTCTTCTCTATTTTATTTGGTATTGTTATGCATAGATTCTAATGCTAGAAGGGACCATTGTGATCATCTCGCCCACTTGTTCCCAAACTGGGGGTCGCAGAACGTTACAGGGGCTTTGCCAAAAAAATTTCATTCACGGCGGCCAGAGAGCGGTGCTAGGCAGTTGGGGCTGGCAACCCAAGCCCTGCCCCCGTCAGCGGGGGAGCCGGCAACCCGAACCCCAGCGCTCCACACAGGGCTGGCAGCTTGAGCCCCAGGGAGAGCAGGGCCAGGCAGTTGGGGCGGCAGCCCAGACCCCAGCACGGGGCCAGTATTCTGAGCCCTGTGGTGGGTAGGGCGGCAGCTGAGACCTCAGGCGCACAGGTGGCAGCTCGGACCCCGTCCTTGTCAGACAGGGGAAGTTGGCATTGAGGGCAGAGTGAGCAGGGGCCATGCTGTACGTGGGGCGTGGTCCAAGCTAATTTGTCCCTCACAGGGCACACTCATAGAGACAGACCTCATAGCAGAAGAAAAGCTGTTTGTGAGCCAAACCAGCCAGAAGCACATTGTAACCAGTGTGACAGTGTTAAGGTGCCTCAGTAATTGTCATTCTTTCTGGAGTGCTGTTTTGCTTCAGTGAGACGTGAGTGAATCTTCTCATTTTCTAGTTTGTTGGTTGTTGGCAGTCTCTCTCTGTTATTTTTATTAGAACTTTCGTACACAAGTTCAATGGATAAGTGGCTGAAAAAGGAAAGTGTAAAGACGCAAGGATCAGCTAGTGTTTCCTCAAGTCCACACTATGGAAAATCTAAGTCTAATGATCATGATGGTCCTGGAAACTCACTTACAAAGAAAAGAAAATATGGCGATGATTATATAAAATATGGCTTTACATGCATTGGTGATCAAGAATAGATCACCACTGTGTGTGATTTGTGGTGGTGGTCTAGCAAATGGCAGCCTCAAACCTTCTCTACTTTGGCGCCATTTAGAAACTAGGCATCCTGTACAACTCGACAACCCTGTTGATTATTTTCAAGCGAAAATTATCTGAGAGGAAAAGTGACATTACCAGATTTATATTCAAAGCAAGTACTGATAATGAAAATGCACGTGAAGTGTCATACCACGTGAGCTACCGAGTAGCAAAAGCATCAGAAGCCCATACCATAGCAGAGAGCTTGATTGATCTATGTATAAAAGACATAGTTCATTGCATGCTCGGAGAAAAGGCTGCAAAAAGGATTGACATGGTACCTTTGTCCAATAATACATTTTCATGAAGAATTAATGACCTGTCAAATAATGTAGAGACCACAATTGTACATAGAGTGAAAAATAGTCCATATTATGCTATACAGTTGGATGAATCAACTGATGTAGCTAATCTAGCTATTTTGCTACTGTTTGTACGTTATGTGAATGAAAGTATGGTTGAAGAAGACTTGTGGTTTTGCCGACCACTGGAAGAACGTACAACTGGAGAAGATATCTTCAATCTGACTAATGAATATTTTCAAGAAAAGGAAATAGATTGGTTTCGTTGCCTAGGCATTTACACTGATGGGGCCACATGAATGACGGGGAAGTATACTGGATTTGTAGCTCGAACAAAAAAGGTTGCATCAAAAGTCTCTTGGACTCACTGCAGTATCCATAGACAAGCCCTTGCAACAAAACGCATGCCTGAGGGACTGAAGAAAGTGCTGGACAATGCAGTGAAAATGGTGAATTTCATAAAATCACGGCCAACAAATTCCAGAATATTTCATGTACTTTGTGAAGAAATGGGTAGTATACACAATTGTCTGTTGACCCATACTGAAGTTAGATGGCTCTCACGGGGCAAAATCTTCGAAAGTTTTTTCGAAAATAATCAAACTGAGTGTTTCAGTACTCTTCATGACTTCCTGGCAGAACATAACCTTCAGTTGGATCAGTGCACTAAAACCAGTATAACTGCACACCTAAAAGGACTTTGCACAACTTTCAGGGAATACTTTCCAACTACGTTAGGCGATAATGACTGGATTTGCAACCCTTTTGATGATACCACTTTCTCAACACAGATATTGAACACTGAGGAAAAAGAGAAATTGATTGAGATCTCCTGTGATTATGAATTGAAAAGGAGTTTCAGAAATCTGTCATTGATCAACTTTTGGCTGAGTTTAAGAAACGAGTACCCTCTTCTGGAAGAAAAAGCTGCTGCAGTTTTGTTACCATTTTCAACAACATACTTATGCGAGAAAGTGTTTTCCTCATATGCACATCTGAAAACCAAATACAGAAACAGACTCTATGCCAAACCAGACCTGAGACTTTCTTTCTCCAGTGGTTCCAGACTTCCAAGAGCTATGCAGAGCAAAACAAGCACATCCATCACACTGAGGAAATTTAAACTTAAATCCCTGGAAATATTCATTTTTAGGAGGGGGTTCACGAGATTTCACAATTTAGTGAAAGAGGTTCACGAGCTGTTAAAGTTTTGGAACCACTGATCTAACCTGACCTCCTGTGTAACACAGGCCATAGAACTTCTGCAAATAATTCCTAGAGCAGATCTTTTAGAAAAACATCCAATATTGATTTAAAAATTGCCAGTGATGGAGAATTCACCACGGTCCTTGGTAAATTGTTCGAATGGAGTTAATTGCTCTCACGGTTAAAAATATACACTTTCTTTCCAGTTTGAATTTGTCTAGTTTCAATTTGCCGCCATTGAATCGTGTTACACCTTTCTCTGCTAAACTGAGGAGCCCATTTTCAAATATTTGTTCCCTTTGTGGGTACTTTATAGACTGTAACCAAGTCATCCCTGAACCTTCTCTTTGTTACACTTAAGAAGCCCAATCTAATCAGTTTATCACTATAAGCCAGTGGTTCTCAATATATTTACCATAGTGGACCGCATATGTGACCCACAATGTGCTATGTGGACCGCATCCAATACTACCTCAATGGCTCAGTTGCTAGTAGGGCTTTGTGGTGGTCTCATTCCTTGTAAGGACAAGTGTTTGAAGTTACATATTCAAGTCACCAGTTAATACCTGCGAGCCTCTGAGCATGCTCAGTGTGAATTAAATATTACCCAAAGCTTAAGCAGTCTCAGTCTGAGCTGGTTGCTCATGAATTTGTTAGCAAGTGCAGTGTCTCCTCTCCATCCATTCTGCCTCATGAGTGCTTCAACAGTATGTTCCCTGTAAGGGCAGCAAGACCCACAGATTGTATTTTTCTCACTTGTTCTTCGCCTCACTGCTCTATGGCCCTGAGGATGTCACATGGGCCACAGCTCTGTGCTGATCGGGCCACAGGTTGAGAACCACTGCTATAAGCTTTGTTTTCTAATCCTCTAATCACTTCCCTGGCTCTTCTTTGAACCCTCTTCAATTTATCTGTACTTTTTTTTTCTGGTGATGCACCAATGTGGTAGACAACATAGCACTGGAAGTCCACTAAGGTAAAGGAGAGAAACCAACAGAACTTTTGAGAGATGTGAACTACTGCAAATGGACTAAAATATTTTTCCCTTTAAAAATGCATTACTAACAGCTCTTATTTTCAAAGTGAATACAAGATAATGCTTTTATTTCATTCTCAAAAGGCTGTGTGGGGAAAATGTGATGAAGGAGAATTCCTGGAATATAGGCCAAGGCCAGAAAATCCCACATTGCCCTCAGAATTTATTAAACAAGCAGTCCTCTGGAAGTAGTATTTACTGTCTGTCAGAGAGAGTAATATAATGTAGGACTTTGAGGCAATAAAATGTATTCTAACATGCTTCCGTCATAAACTTTTGCTTTAACTCCATTCAGAAATTAAATAAACTAGATGATACATTAAACTGCATTTAAATGTAATGAGAGGAGCTCATAAAGAATCTGATTGTACTGTCTCTTTTATGATTGCAGAACCCAGAGGTATGGATCTTCGGCAGCTGTTGCTTATTCTGGCACTGGTTCATGCAAATGATTCTCTTTCTACAAGCGAGGGTGAGTTACTGAGTTTAAACATCTTTTGGCCATTGTTGGTGATGTCTGTGTTCCTTGGTCTCTGCAAAGTGTGTGCACTACAGATTTTCTGAAAAAGAAGATGTAGCTGTTATCTTTAAAGCCATAGAAAGTTTAAGACAAAGTGTTACAGCACAAAAGGAGTGGTGAATTTAGCATGCAGCCAACAGTGCACGGCACTGGATGAGATGGAAGTGGGATCAATGTTTGTTTGATATCTACACATGCAAAGAGAAAATTACAAATCCGTCTAAAGCAAATTGTGCTGCTTGCAACTCAGATTGGGAAACTACCTGAAGCTCCCTGGGGATATGTTCGTTTGCTGATTTAAGATTTAATGATTTAATAATCTCCACTTGTCTGAGATCAGAGCAGAGCTTTTTTAGTCTTTATCCTGATTCTTGAAATTCCACCCTGTGCTGAAAGTACCTCTCTAGTACAGAGATTGTAAAAGAATTATACATTTTTCAAAAAGAGCTCTTTTAATTTCTTGATGCACTTAGTGTTAAAATGGCTAGAAGTAAGGAGGAAACATTTTCATGATGCAGATCTCAAGTCTAAAGCCGGCACTATATGAGCAAGCCATAGAAGAAATTCCAGTAGGGGAAACTACTGAGAATGGAGTAAAATCAGTGTAAAAGGGTCTGAAAGAGGATACAGGACTGTTATTGTTAACATCAACTGGCCAGACCACTCATCGAGTCAGGCTGTAGACCTTTATATAGGCTATGAGGAGGAACACTGGATATGACCCTCCCCCTCTATGTGGGGTTTTAGGTCCAATGGAACAACTCAGTTCACAGATCCACTGACCATACCTCTGGCCTCCCACAATTCTTCCTCTACCCATCCCACTGCCTATACGTGTATGGATCTGTGCCAAGTTGCACGCTAGCGGTTAAGGGGGCAGGAGGTGGGGAGGAAAGAAGAGTAACCCCTCCTGCTGAGTTTTCTCCGCTGCTTCTCACAACCCACTGCTTTTGTGCTATCCAGAGGTAATATGAAGACCCCACAGATTAAGCCCTTTGGGGCCTGATCCCATACTCCTTCAGAATGGAAAAATTCCCTTTGACTTCCATGGGAGTTTTATCTTGCATCAGACCTATAGAGTTGTTTGTCTCTGGGTTCATGCTTTACCATGTCTGTTCTGCCTTGTTGGTGCCTTTGGACAGATCAGTAGACTGTCGTCTACGACAGCTAAATATTTGCTCACTTAAAATTAACAGGTGCCTGCCACTCTATAACGAGGCATGGCAGGATTAGATTTTTGTTGGTAAATGTCTATTTCATCAAACACACTCAAATTGATGGCAAAATATTTCCATCAATAATAGAAATTTACAAATAGGCAAAGTAAGAAATGCTGCTTGAGCACTTCGTAGAGTTAAGACTGTTTCCTTTGTATATTTTGACGTGCTACTGACGCTTTATTTTGTGTTAATGGTTAGGTTAAAGCTTTAACTTTTAAAATCTCAATGTCTACGGTCATTCAATAATTACTGTCTTCCTCCCCCCATTGTCTGAAACCCCCCGTAACTTCCCACAGCTGTGAACATTTAAATGGATAAAAATAGAAAAATACTCAAAACAAACATTAGCTGTCAAATGTATTAAAAAAATAAAATTCTGCCAAGCCTATTTGTAACAGACCTCCAGAGACAGAGCTAAAGAACAGCTGCAAGACAGGCAGCTCCTTAAGGAAATGCCCCCGACCTTCTAGCCCGAAAAATGTCAAAAGAGATCAGTTTTCAGATGGTTCATTTCCGTAAAGCTTTTGACTTAAGACAAGAACCAAAGTTTTTTGGATGGGAAAACATGTAATTCCTTACTTTTATTTGAGCTGATCAGTAGCAATCAAAGATAATATAATTACCCTACTGCCATGTAGATCTACTATAAAATTCTCCTGAGCATATTTCTGACACTTGCTGGTCAGGAAGCTTTCATGTTTCTTTCGCGTGGGGTTGGTTGATTTTAATCCTGCTTGGAGTTCCATTGCTCGTTTTGTTCAGGTATGGTTGCTCTGTTCTGCATTCTTTACATGAGGTTGTCTGAGGCCAGCCAGCAATGAAGGCAGCAGTGCTACTGTCTCCAATGGTGGAGGGGTGATCAATGTAGTGTGCAGGAAAAACTTCTTTTGTAACTTAAAGCATTACTATAGATAATGGCTATAGATATAGACTCATAGATACTAAGGTCAGAAGGGACCATTATGATCATCTAGTCTGACCTCCTGCACGACGCAGGCCACAGAATCTCACCCACCCATTCCGATGATAAACCTCTCACCTGCGTCTGAGCTATTGAAGTCCTCAAATCGTGGTTTAAAGACTTCAAGGTGCAGAGAATCCTCCAGCAAGTGACCCGTGCCCCATGCTACAGAGGAAGGTGAAAACCCCCCAGGGCCTCTTCCAATCTGCCCTGGAGGAAAATTCCTTCCTGACCCCAAATATGGCGATCAGCTGAACCCTGAGCATGTGGGCAAGATTCACCAGCCAGATACCCAGGAAAGAATTCTCTGTAGTAACTCAGATCCCACCCCATCTAACATCCCATCACAGGCCATTGGGCTATTTACCATGAATAGTTAAAGATCAATTAATTGCCAACATCATGTTATCCCATCATACCATCTCCTCCATAAACTTACCGAGTTTAATCTTTTGCCCCCCACTGCTTTCTTTGGAAGGCTGTTCCAGAATTTCACTCCTCTGATGGTTAGAAACCTTCGTCTAATTTCAAGTCTAAACTTCCCGATGGCCAGTATATACTATAGAAGTTAGTAAAATAATGAAGGTGGAGGCATAACATCAAGGGTTTTTTTTCTGTTCTGTATCTTATCAACTTTAAAGTGAAATTCACTTATTTGTAGAGAGCACAAGTCTCTATTAAAACCTGTTATGAAGGCTTGAAGTGGTGCCTAGCCTGTGGGCTGGCCTCTTGCACAGAGTAAATTTCACCCTTCTATAGCATCTGTTATCAAAGAATGCAGGTGCTATTGAAAACTATTTAATTTTTTAGCATTCAGTGATGATGCAAGTTATTTCCTGGGCTTTCCCCCATTTTCTGTTTGCATGAATCAAACTTCTACAGTCCATTGAGTCTGCTTACCCAAGACATCCTTTGAAAATGAAGGTGCATATGTAAGAAACGTAGGTCAGTCTGATAGTCACTGATGTGTTTATTTTGCTACTCAAAATGGGCTGGAACCACTTTGTTTCTTTTTTTATGTCCTGCTCCATCATTTGATACAGTCAAAAGAAAAGGCTCTTTGTGACAAGCAATTTGGTGGATAAAACAATGTCCTAAAACCTGTGTCCCTCTGAGTGCCACTTAGTACAGCTGCATGTTGTAACAGTAGCAAAATCTCCAAACTGCTTCTTGGTCTGGGCAAAACCCTAAGTTTGTGATTTTTTTTTTTTTTATTGGTGGACTATTAAGCAATGTAATGAGTATTGGTAATTCCTTTCTAAAGGCCGAACTGTACAATAAAAGTTAAAATGTCCCAGATTTTACTTCCCTTCCCTCCCTCCCCCCCCCATCCCCCGGCCCCATTGTCTAGATTTCACAATGGAGTAATTAAGTGGCCATTTGAAATGCCATAAAACTCACTCATTTAGACACAGTGGGTGCAGGAACAGATTAATGTCTCCCTCTCTTGGTTTATGGATGTAAAAGGTTCTGTGCTCTTCTGGCAGTTGAGATGTGGACTAGCTGCATTAATAGTTTTTCTGCAAATCTGTGTGCTGCATTCTAAATCAGACGGGCTCATTTTAGATTGTGGAATGTGCTGATCAAACAGATTCTTCCCTCAATCTGCTTTGTGAATTAAAGCACTTAAGGAGCAAATGCATTTCTTTTTGTAAAAATGTCCGTCTCTTTGCCATCTTAAAGTAATCAAATATGCACAATATAAGTAGAATTTAAGTCCTGTTTTGAGGGGTAGAATGGGCTTACGTGATGCATAGAGCTTGGGCAGGCTTTCTTCCCAGGGATGCATTTCATTTGTCAAATATATGCCAGCACTTCTGAATTACAGTAGAGCTGGGCAGAATGACAAGCAAAACAAACAGAAGGATACTGTACTCTGCTATTCTACTGCTGCTGATCTGTAGGTGTCAGCCAAAAGGTGATGGTAAAGTATAATGTCTGAAATATGTTGTCATTCATTGCAAAATGATGACATCCTGTTACAATGTGTTCAGAATATAAAGCTATCAAAATACAAAAGTGCCTGAGGAACATAAACTGCAAGACAAGGAAGAGTGTGTGAATGTGAGCGGGTGCCTTTTTGTGGGTGAGATTGTTAAAAACCAACAAACATTTATTAAGATAGCAAGATGTTGTGTAAATGAATTGCACCCATTTCCCCCCTGATCCTGCAATCTGCTCCACAGGGTGGACCCTTAGGCCCATCCCCATGAAGTCCCATTGAAATCAGTGGGGCTCCACACAGGTGCAAGGAGGGGTCTGCCCACGTCTTGGGACCATGAGAGCTTGTTTCTATGCGTATGTCTATACTGCAGTAGAAGCCCAGGGCTATCAGAAATTGAGTTAGCAGACCCTGGGTTTGTTAAGCTAGGGCTTGACAAACTACACTCATGTGTAACCCCGGCATAGGAATTATTGAACCCTGCATCCCAACGTCTACATTGCTTTATGCAGGCCCGAGTTCAACCATCCATATCCAGATTTCCTAGAGCCCCCCCAAAATGTGGCTGCTCTAGCCTTTGTGATGCAGTGTGGGAAATCTTAACTGTTCACCAAACTTGACCAGAGGACAAAGAAAGTGGCCCATGGGATTGTGGGATACTTTTGGTGGACTCCCAGTGCACGAGTCCAGGAGGGCTGCATCTACACCACAAAGCAATAGGGCTTGAACCCTGGCTCCCAGCTTGACTCTGGCTCGGACTCCTCACTCATGTGTGGTCCTGGAAAAGGGGTATAAGATAGCAAGCACCATTATCTCTTGTTGAAGTCAGTAGGAGCTTCAGGGGCACAGCACCTCACAGGATTGGTGCAACATGTGAACTGAGAGATTTTGTACCTACAGACAATAATTAATTTCAGATGTACTGTAATGCCTGCTACTTGCTAGGCACATTCCAGGTACTCAAGAAGGATAGTCCCTGTGCTGAGGATTTTACAATCTAGAGACAAATAAACAGAGGGTGGGGGAAGCAGAACCAGAGTAGGCAATTAAGGCATGTTCCATGTGTGAGGGAGCCTAAAATTAATTCACAGTGGGAGCTGCGGAGCCGGCACTCAGGGTGGCGGCTGCAGGCGGAGGCCACACACGGAGCCTCCCTGGCCACCGCTCTATCTAAGAGCCGGATATACTGGCCGCTTCCCAGGAGCCGCACAGAGCCGGGCAGGGATTCTGCCAGCTCTGCTGTGCTGTCATCCAGACTTTTAATGCCAGAGCTGCCATGGTTCCTTTTCAGCTGGGTGTTCCAGTAGAAAACCAGACACCTGGCAACCCTAGAGGGGGGATGGAGTGGGTGGAGTAGGGGCGGGGCAAGAGTGTTTGGTTTTCTGCAATTAGAAAGTTGGCACCCCTACTGAGGAACTGCAAGGCATTCATGATCAGATCTTGTACCGTGGTCCAACCATTCATTGTCTGGTCTTGGTCCACCTCTCATTGAAGCCTTTCCATTGACTACAGTGGGTGCTGGATCAGAGCCTCTGTGCAGTTTATCCAGCTCCCCTTTCAGTGTGAGAAGCCTGGCTTGTAAACTTCTTATGCTACCGTTAGTAGCCTGCCTCACGTGCTTACTCCATCAATGGCACAGGGAGACCTGAATTCAAATTGAAAAATCACAAGTGAGAATGGTTTGGGGTGTCTCAAAATACAATCTTCCTTATGCAAAAATATATAAAGTGGTAGTTGCTGTGCAAACATTAAATAAAGGAGCCTGCCCTATAAAACTGATGTCATAAAGACACACTGTGATTGGAGGCATAGAACATAAAGAGGGGTGGATGGCAGAGAGAAGGGTCATAGTAGTGGGACAGCAAGGTTTCAGTTACTAACAAGTGTAGAGGCACCATGGATAAAATTTTCAAAGGTGCCTAGGTCCCATTTTCAAAACTAAGACACACAGGAGCCTAGGCCTAGGATAGGTACCTAACTCTTCAGTGGGAGCTAGGCACCTAAATACCTTTGGGGATCTGGGCACTAAGTGTGATTTAAAGTAAATGGGATTTAGGCTCCTAGGTGCTTTGGAGCCAGCTTTTTAAAGGTAGTGAGGCACCTACCTACCTTTAAAAACCCATCCTGAGATCACTTTAGAAAATGGGACTTAGGAGCTCTTGAAAATTTTACTCTGTAGCTTTATTTGTAGCTAATGAGGCAAATGAGCAAGAGGCTGTGATGATTTACTAACAGGTCACTTGCCTCACTATATTTTTTATTGTGTGATAATAATTGTGGCTCTAGTAAGACAGTAAGCTTTAATACACATATAATTTGGTTTATATTTTAGAAATATAAATTAAAAATAACTTTGTATTAAATACTTATAATGAAAACAAAATATTTTAAGGTACTTGGCAACATCAAAAGACATTTACTAAAAAAATAAACTGTAATTTTAAACTGCAGCAGTCACAGGTTGCAAACTGCTTTTACAAGGCAAGAATGATTTTGTCTGCTCACTTCTGCTGAACTATGGCAGGCTGTTGAATAAGCCACCATGCCTCAGATAAGGGAAAGGAAGAGAGGACTGGGAACCAGTCCCAGCTAGTGGAACAAACACATCAGCTCGAGCGGTTCCAAAACCAATCTTTTCCCAGTGGAAAAGAGGCCAGGCACATCCTGTTTTGTTTAGATTCTAGAATAAACTTTGATCCAGTAATAACTCCAGCTATGCTGCCTTGTAATATTAATTTTTCAACCTGAACATGTGTAAAAAGTCATTCATGATTAACAAAAGCAAAACAAAACCATATTTGAATATGTCCACATATAGATCTGTAGTCTTTACCAACCCCCCCCCCCCGCCCCACCACACACACACACACCCCAAAGTCTGGGGGCCTTTGGATATTTGGATCCAGCCTCTTCATTGGGGCCTACTTGTTAAAAAAAAAAATAAAATAAAATAAAATACATGACCCTGCTCCTGTGTTTTAGGAAATCTGCAGGATTAGACCACAAAGGATGGGATTTTCCAAAGTGTTCAACACTGGTCTAACTGCATTGCATGTAATGGAAGCAGAGTTAGGCCATTGCTGAGCACTTTGGAAAGTCCCACCTGTATAGTACATGGAAATCAACCAACCATTGTTCACATAGGCGACCCTGCAATTCCTAGGCACGTGGAAAACGTTAAAATCTAGAACTGAGCTTCTCTTTGAGAGCTTTAATAATGATCAAAACTCTGAAGTCTATTGTCTTGGGGCCTTTTTTCATAAATAAAGAAAAATCTATAATTTACTGTACCAACTTTGTGTTCTGAGGGCATGTTAATGGGCATTGTATGATTATGATATTTGTATAGTAGTAATTCACAACATACGATTCCGTATTTCCAACAAAGTAATTCCAGTGCATGCCGTGAATGTGCATTGAAAGGTGTACACTTTCCCTTTCCCTATTATGGATGTGTAGTACGGAATGTTTTTTGTAGTGTTGATGGAGTCATTCTTAAAAGGCATTCCACTATACAGCATGCAATAGACTGGCAACCGTTTTTACAGTGTGCAGTTGCACAGAATGGACCCATCATAGCTGACAAACTCCCAGCCAAAATGTATAAGTAATGTATATTTGCTTGAGCTACCTTTCAGCTCTTGGTACTTCGGCCACTGCATTAAATATCAGTCTACTGAAAAGACAAATTGCTTGCAAAGCTTCGTGTAAACAATGCAGCCACATTAAACTGAAATAAAACAGGAATCAGCAGTATTTCTCATTGTTAAGCGATTTTCTTATACGACCATAACATAAATGGACATAACACATTGTTTTCTCCCAAGAAACATTAAGTGTCTGTGAGCGGAGGCTTTTCTTTGCCAGGTTTGAGCTCGGAATGATTTAGCTCTAGAAGTTTTTATGATTTTACGACAAGCATTGACAAACCATAAACAGAGGGACACCGCTGCGTGAGGCTATAATAAATAAGAGGAGTATTTCAGACAAGAAAGTAGGGACAAAATAGGCACACAAACACAACTTCTATTGTACTCACATGGAATTGTGTATCTGTATATGAGAAATTTACTATGTAGTACAAGTAGGGTTTGCTGATATTTATTCTCTCTGATACAGTAAGGCCATCTCACTATAATGGGAGCCATACACATTAATCATAGCCTTGATATTATAGCAGTTGGCACTTTAATAGATAACACATAATCCCTCTAAACTTGATTTTAGGTTAATGTGCTAAATGCTTTGTTGAAACACAGCTTATCCCTCTTCAGCAAAGCACTTAAACTTATGCTTTAAAGTTCATCACATGTGTTTGGCAGAACTGGAGCTTCTAACTTGAGATACGGATATAATCCAAGAGCTCGTTGATAAAACATACAAAATAAAGCTGATGTTATAACACAGTTTTTTGACTATACAAATTATTTTAGCAGTTGTATTTGGAGTGGCAGTGTTTTGAAGGTGTAAAATAAATGCCATTATTCTAGTTTTATTTCTTAAGTAGCTACGGGCTACTTAATAGTGATGGAAACGTCTTATCTTACTTTTTAGATCAAAGTGTCTCCCTTTTGTGTTGTAATAAAACAGCTTGACTCTTTCAACAAGAAAAGAAGGTAAGAACTCCATGTACTAATTGGAGCTCTTTTAATTATTCTAGAAAAATTACTCCAGGCTAACATGAAAATATTGTAAACAGCCACTTCTCTAATTAATATATTGAGTTCTTACCAACTTTTCTTCAGTGTGGGACTGTTTCACTGAAACACAAACTTTGATCTAAAAATAGCACTGATTGAAACATCTGAAGTAGCATCTGCCCTGAGTGATTTTAAAAATACAATATAAAGATAATTTGATAATCACAATATTCCATTTCATTATTTGTTATTCTGACCCCATGTTATATGACAGGTAATTATGAACTACTACTACTGGCATATCATGAAATAATGTCAAAAACATACAAAAATGAAAAAAATCAAAACAATTGTTTTGAAAAGAAAATTCATATTTTTTCCAAAACAAAACTTTTGAAACTTTTTTTTCCCAGAATTTCTATTTCTTGAAATGTTGAAGATAGTTGGTTTTGTTCTAAATCAGAATTTGAAATGTCAACATTTCTTGCAAACCAAATTCCAGTTTTCTACGCTTCCTATTAAAGCTCGGTTAATGTAAGACTCTATTGCTTCCTAGAATTGTGTGTGTAGTGGACAACTGCAGCAGAATCCAGTGTACAGAAAAGACAAGGGAAATATCTTGTCCTCTCCACATAAACAAATATCTGGATCATCACCTTCCAGGCTACTGAGCTCACTAGATTTAATGCTGAATACTATTCTCTCCTGTAGCTGCACCTAGTTTTGGCAGATTCTGCAAACAGAGTTCTATGGCTGTGAAGTTAAGCAAACCAATGCTGACTTGAAATGGTTGGTGATTCAGGCAAAAGAATAACTAAATTAGAGAATTCAGTGCATCCCAGTGTCTGTTTGGGTGCTACTATAGAAGTGCCAAATACTACAGGCTTGTGTTAATTTTACCAGTATACCCTATTAAGAGATTTTGTCCATTGTATGAAGTCATCTCTCCTTTGAGAACCCTGCTCTCGGAAAATGTATTTCACCTGTATTGTGTGAGCTTTTAAGTTTGGGGGCTCTCATTTCAAAGATATCCATAATTAGGTATCTAGCCTGATTAAGTGCTGAGCACCCAGGAACTCCAATGTAAGTCATTGTGGCGTGGTTAGTACATTTGAAAAACCAGGTCATTTATCTGTCTGGTCCTTGAATGGTCCCCATCATTATGGTACCTGAGCACCAGAGGCAGATTACAGTTTTGTGGGGCCCTGGGTCACAGGAAGTGGGGGGCCCTCCCCACCCCTTCCACCTGCAGTCCCCCTTCCATGGTCCTGCCGG
The DNA here is from genome assembly GCF_965140295.1 of Lepidochelys olivacea. Classification (NCBI taxonomy): domain Eukaryota; kingdom Metazoa; phylum Chordata; order Testudines; family Cheloniidae; genus Lepidochelys; species Lepidochelys olivacea. The sequence goes on from NC_140415.1 coordinate 30,305,289, forward strand.
GTAGGGGGTCGGGGTGTGGGGGTGCTGGGTGGGTAGAGTGGGGCAAGCCCCTGCACCCCAACCCCGCTCCCTGGCAGGAGCACGGGATGGGCAGAGCAGGGCATGCCCCAACGCCCCAACTCTGCTCCCCAGCAGGAGCACTGCATGGGCGTCCATTTTTCTGGGGGGCCCCCAATTGGCCGGAGCCCCTGGGCACAAGCCTCATTGGCCCAGTGGCTAATCCACTACTGCTGAGCACCTCGTAGTCTTTAATGTAGTTACCTCCTAACACCTCTGTGAGGTTGAGAATAACAATTATCCCCCATTTTACAGATAGGGAACTGACACAAAGACTAAGGGACAGATTTTTAATGGTATTTAGGCAGATCTCCTATGGAAGGGCCCTATGCTGCTCAAAGCTGCCTCAGCTACTGAGCATGTGGAAGTCCTATGATCCTCTTGGACACCACCTTGCTAGATGCTTTGTGGCATTGAGAGAGAGCTCTTCGTCCTCAGTGGCCTAAAGGTTTCTCCTCCCAACTCCTAGCTGCAGTTGCAGAGGATGAAGAACACTCACCTGAAATACAGGAACCCTCAAACCCAAATGGTAATAATTATCAAGGAAGAAGCATATCTTTCTCCCCACTATATGCCAAGGTGGCTAGGAACCCACAGGAGGCAGAGGTAGGGGGCTCCCCACATTGAGAGGTCCTTTTTGCCCCTAAAAAGAGAACCAGACTGGTTCATCTCTCCTCTCCTGCTTGCATAGTGCACAGGATTACTCCTGGCCCAGGGCTGTAGTAACTGCCAATCTCTGCACAACCCAAGAAAGAAAGAGGGATAGGGTAGGAATAGATAGCAGTTCTGCTGTGCAGGGAGACACTGATTAGTGTTGCCTAGTTCATGAACATGAACAGGCCCAGCAATGCAGTGAGGCAAGAGGTGTTGTGTTACAGCTTGCTCTTTTTTATGCCCTTTATAGAAAGCTCTATAAAATTTAAGTAATAATAACACCGAGCTCTTACATAGCACTTTTCATCACCTAAAAAAAGTAATCTTTTTAGAGTTTCATGAACCATTTCAGTTCTTACCAAAAAATTCCAAGGTTTTACAGCTGTTGATTTTTACAATTTTTTTTTACCTGAATTTTGGACCACTCAAGTATGTGAAAATACAGATTGTTACCAACTATGTTAATCCCATATATTAAGTAGATGTTTCTTAATAAATTATTGTAAGTGTAAATGCAAGGCTTTCTGTTAAAGTACGGCAGCATATTAGCACAGACGCACAGACACCCACACCCCTCTCTCAATGCTGAGTCTTTAAAAAAAGAAGTGCTGGAACTCCCTGCTCTGACCAAGCTGCCATCTCTCCTTCCAGAGCAGGGAGCCAGGTCAGAAGTTCTTATTTTTCTCTATTTGTTGCTTTTTTTTTTCTGTTCTCCCTTCCCCCAATATTAACCCTAATATTTGCTCAGAAAACTGTAACATTAATTTTTGTATCAATTTGCACCTGTTTTTTGTGTGTGTGAGAAATAAACTTCCTGGAAAAATTTAAAAAAACTAAAAATGAAGACCTTGACCATCGTATAACTTAATAGATAATTTTATCCCTGAATACAGAATTTTTATTATGATGGTTCAAAAATCCTATAGCTTGAACGATATCTACAGATCTGTATTTTCTGTAGAACCTCTTTTATTCCTATTAAGTTCTGTAGGACTTTTTCATATGAGTGCATATGTGGTCTTCTCAGCCCTAGATCAAGGGTTGAAGACCTAGGTCAGCTTCTAGGTCTCCTGTTCTCACAAAGTTTGTGCGCATAAAGTTTCCAAGACTTCACTGATGGAATATAGGGCTAGACGATAAAGGTACAGCTGATTATTAAAAGGCAGAATTCCATCCTGACTCCTGTCTTTTTTGTGGCTAACTCTAACAATCAACATTCTGAAATATATTCAGGAGGATTTATTGTAGTGCAGTATTTGTGATACTGTATTAGGTCTATTCTTGTACTCTGTAGGGGGAAAAAAAATAGCTTGATTTTAGAAATGGGTCTGACCCCACAGAATTCAGAGACAGAACCCAAATTCCCCCAAAGTTCTAGGGTATTTGGATAAAGGATTTTAAACTTGGGCTCATTTCTATTTAAATTAAAATATATATGGCCCTAACCCTGCGTTTTCCACTTTTCAGGAGACAAAGCAACTACAATAATAACGTGTTCTGCTGGCACATGCTGCTCTAAATGCTGTGAATGGTGTTTGTCTTGAAAGGCACTTAGTGGCTGTCACTTATACCTTTTGCAAGAGACAGAACTATTCTAGCATTCAACAAATTCCAGTCTGAAACATTTTCATATGAATATACAAATTATCATGATGCTCAGTTTCATTACATCTTTTGAACTGATGTATTGTCATTTCACCATTGAAAAACTAGGCATTGGAATACTGGCTGCAAAACATATCATTTAACATGGCATTGCAAGTGCTAAAGAAGCTGGTTACAGGTAATTATTAAATAGCATATATTAATATTCATAATTTAATGGGAGCGGTAGCGATCACTATGATTATTGTTACATAGCTTGCCATTCAAACCACTTGTTTTCATCCATCTATATATTTTCACAACTTTTGGGCTAACGTTATCTTGGGTTGGTCTCTGCCTGGAGTTAAATAATTTTCTGGAACTTTTGAGCAAACATTTGTTCAGTCAGTGGGCAGTGCAAAGGTGAGGAGGAAAAGAAACACCATTACCAATTCCAAAAGTCCTTGGCACCTTTTTTGGAATGAGTCTACAACAGATATGACATGGGGAAGATGTTGAAACTGAAAAGCATTGCTCTGTCAGGACTATGGTGAAATTTGTTTGTGATTTGAGTAAGGTGATTAAGTTATCTAAAATAAATATAGAATTATATGATAGATTTAATCTGCAGCAAGGGAGATTTAGGTTAGATATTAGGAAAACCTTTCCAACTATAAGGGTAGCTGAGCTCTGCAACAGACTTCCAAGGGAGGTTGTAGAGTCCCCATCACTGAAAGTTTAAAAAAAACAAGTTGTACAAACCTGTCAGGGGTGGTCTACATTTGCTTGGTCCTGCCACAACGCAGGGAAATGTGGGGGGTGGACTGGATGACTTCAAGGTCCCTTCCAGCTCTACATTTGTATGATTCTATGATGTTTTCTGCTACTGAAGAGACACCTGTGTAACCTCTTGCAGTACTGTGCATTGCCCTGTGTATGCTAGAGTTTTAGGAAAGCCATTTATATTAAAAAGGCAAAGTCAAATGTTTGTACACAACATATTATAAATTAAGTATATGACCTAAGGTAGTAGTGAAAATTTGCTGGCATCTAAAGGTTACCTACCTTTTCAGCCAAGTTCATTTAATCGTTAACTCACTCATCCTCCAAACTACACTTAAGGCAGCCTGTAATGCACATGCATGTGCAGCTAAGTTAGTATTGTGGGTAACTGCCTCATCTATTCTGACTGTGATTCTTTTTGTTAACCAGGGAAGCCTGTGCTCAACTCCAGAGCCCAGCATTTCCTGCTGTGAAGAACAGTCAACCCACTCTGCAGGGAAAATCACTTGTATGTTGGGGGAACCTTTCAGAACCCCAGGAGTAATGCAGTGTTTGTGGGCTTGATAACTCCCTTTCTGATAACTCTTCCCTTCCTGAATCAAGCCCATTTGCACAACAGGCAATCCTAAAAACTCAGCAGGAAAACCAAGTAGTCATCTGAAACACTGACCCGTGCCTTTCATAGCTAGTAAAAAAAGAGTCGAGAACTTCTAGAACACCTTGCTAATGGGAGGAGTCAATATCTCCTTACAGGAAGGAAATCTCCCTATCCTCTCCAGAGCATGCCATTATCCAGCCAGCATTTAAATCATCACTTGATACAGCCTACCTTGCCAGCTGGCACCCAGTATCCAACATCCCATTCCTGAGCAAGCTAATGTAGAAATATCACAGCTATCACCACAGAGATATTTTCCTTGTCATGAAGTCCTTCTAAAGTCCTTGTCATGAAGTCCTTCGTCCTGGGGGACGAACTTGAAGGGGAAAGGAGTCCAGGAGAGCTGGCTGTATTTCAAGGAATCCCTGTTGAGGTTACAGGGACAAACCATCCCAATGAGTCGAAAGAATAGTAAATATGGCAGGCAACCAGCTTGGCTTAATGGTGAAATCCTAGCGGATCTTAAACATAAAAAAGAAGCTTACAAGAAGTGGAAGGTTGGACATATGACCAGGGAAGAGTATAAAAATATTGCTCGGGCATGTAGGAATGTTATCAGGAGGGCCAAATCGCACCTGGAGCTGCAGCTAGCCAGAGATGTCAAGAGTAACAAGAAGGGTTTCTTCAGGTATGTTGGCAAAAAGAAGAAAGCCAAGGAATGTGTGGGTCCCTTAATGAATGAGGGAGGCAACCTAGTGACAGAGGATGTGGAAAAAGCTAATGTACTCAATGCTTTTTTTGCCTCTGTTTTCACTAACAAGGTCAGCTCCCAGACTGCTGCGCTGGGCATCACAAAATGGGGAAGAGATGGCCAGCCCTCTGTGGAGATAGAGGTGGTTTGGGACTATTTAGAAAAGCTGGACGTGCACAAGTCCATGGGGCCGGACGAGTTGCATCCGAGAGTGCTGAAGGAATTGGCGGCTGTGATTGCAGAGCCATTGGCCATTATCTTTGAAAACTCGTGGCGAACCGGGGAAGTCCTGGATGACTGGAAAAAGGCTAATGTAGTGCCAATCTTTAAAAAAGGGAAGGAGGAGGATCCTGGGAACTACAGGCCAGTCAGCCTCACTTCAGTCCCTGGAAAAATCATGGAGCAGGTCCTCAAAGAATCAATCCTGAAGCACTTGCATGAGAGGAAAGTGATCAGGAACAGCCAGCATGGATTCACCAAGGGAAGGTCATGCCTGACTAATCTAATCGCCTTTTATGATGAGATTACTGGTTCTGTGGATGAAGGGAAAACAGTGGATGTATTGTTTCTTGACTTTAGCAACGCTTTTGACACGGTCTCCCACAGTATTCTTGTCAGCAAGTTAAGGAAGTATGGGCTGGATGAATGCACTACAAGGTGGGTAGAAAGCTGGCTAGATTGTCGGGCTCAACGGGTAGTGATCAATGGCTCCATATCTAGTTGGCAGCCGGTATCAAGTGGAGTGCCCCAAGGGTCGGTCCTGGGGCCGGTTTTGTTCAATATCTTCATAAATGATCTGGAGGATGGTGTGGATTGCACTCTCAGCAAATTTGCGGATGATACTAAACTGGGAGGAGTGGTAGATACGCTGGAGGGCAGGGATAGGATACAGAAAGACCTAGACAAATTGGAGGATTGGGCCAAAAGAAATCTGATGAGGTTCAATAAGGATTAGTGCAGGGTCCTGCACTTAGGATGGAAGAACCCAATGCACAGCTACAGACTAGGGACCGAATGGCTAGGCAGCAGTTCTGCGGAAAAGGACCTAGGGGTGACAGCGGACGAGAAGCTGGATATGAGTCAGCAGTGTGCCCTTGTTGCCAAGAAGGCCAATGGCATTTTGGGATGTATAAGTAGGGGCATAGCGAGCAGATCGAGGGACGTGATCGTTCCCCTCTATTCGACATTGGTGAGGCCTCATCTGGAGTACTGTGTCCAGTTTTGGGCACCACACTTCAAGAAGGATGTGGATAAATTGGAGAGAGTCCAGCGAAGGGCAACAAAAATGATTAGGGGACTGGAAGACATGAGTTATGAGGAGAGGCTGAGGGAGCTGGGATTGTTTAGCCTGCAGAAGAGAAGAATGAGGGGGGATTTGATAGCTGCTTTCAACTACCTGAAAGGGGGTTCCAAAGAGGATGGCTCTAGACTGTTCTCAATGGTAGCAGATGACAGAACGAGGAGTAATGGTCTCAAGTTGCAGTGGGGGAGGTTTAGATTGGATATTAGGAAAAACTTTTTCACTAAGAGGGTGGTGAAACACTGGAATGCGTTACCTAGGGAGGTGGTAGAATCTCCTTCCTTAGAGGTTTTTAAGGTCAGGCTTGACAAAGCCCTGGTTGGGATGATTTAACTGGGAATTGGTCCTGCTTTGAGCAGGGGGTTGGACTAGATGACCTTCTGGGGTCCCTTCCAACCCTGATATTCTATGATTCTATGATTCTAATTAGGCTTCAGGTCAGGGTGTGGAGCAGGGAGAGTGCTGGTGGCATTTGATTTGGTTGCTTAGGGAATCCTGCCGTTCTGTCTCAGAGGCACTGCAGGGTCATACTGCGAGATGGCTTTGATCATTCCTCTCAAGCTTCAGAGAAGTGTGTAAGGACACGTGCGTCTCCAGAACCCTCACCACTGGAGTTCCACCAGTATCCATTCCTCTCCCCATCCTGCTCAGCATCTATAAGCCAGCAGGGGAGATTATGGACTAAAATGCTAGCAACATGCAAATGACATGCCGACCCTACATCATTTCACATCTCCCAGCTAGCTGAGGGCTTGGCTGAGTTTAGCTAAGGATGGATGAAGAACAGCAGGCTGAAGCTGAATCCAGGAAAGACTGCAGTGATGCTGGTGAGCAAAGGAAAGCACTAATTGGTTCATCCTTGCAACACTTCTGTGAGGTAGATGGGTAGATAAGTATTACCCCTGATGAGGGAGTCATGAGCTTATAGATGAGTCTAATTCCAGAAAACCAGTAAAATGAAATGGGAGTGATGTGGTGTGGCAAAACCCCATCACAGGCTGGAAAGGGGTGTGATGGAACGCACCCTTATTCATAACCTATGGACTATTGTAATCTTTGTACACAATGTGCCTTGAGAGGTGTCATTTCAAAATTCCTAACTTGCTGATCAGTAATATCCTGTGTACAAGATGGCCGATGTTCATATGGTGGGTCCTGTGCTTTTCTTGGGGGGAGAAGGGGGATGCTACAACACCACCCCTTGCCCCTGCTCTTGGGTGCCAAGGGCCCCGCTAGTGGCCCAGGAAGGTGATAAAGGAGGGAAGTGGGGGAGGGGTCTGGGTTTGCTCCTCACTCTGAGTCCCAGCCCCTCTCAACTCCTGCGGGTTTTTTACCCTCATCCCCCATAGGTGGCGTTACCCTCCGTCCTTAGACACTGCGGGGGAGGGAGTCTCCCTGTCCTGCTGGGGCAGGGTCTCCCTTACTTCAATTCTCTGGTCTTCACAACACACCTCCAAGCACCAGTCTTCTCTCCTTCCTCCTCTTCCTCTGATTGCCTCAAGCAGGAGGGTTCATTAGGTTCCTGACAGGGTCTTAATTGATAACAGGTGCTCCAATTAACTTGTACAACCCTCCCTAGTCTACAGGGAACCACGCCTTAATTAGCCTAGGGTTTATATATTTCCCCTCTAACACTCTAACATTGCTCCCTGGTCCTCCTGTATCACACCTGATAAAATGAGTGGCAACATCATATGTGAAGTTATAAGATTCCCCTGTATGATATTAACACATGTTCCAGGCAGAAGTTGGCAAACTGGTCTGTACTAACAAAGGAATGTGTGCTTGCCTTAATTTGCATTTAAATAATAAACGGAGTTATTAAGTAGGAAGGGAAAATGAAGGAAGCTCAAACAGGTGGGAGAAAAAAAGAGCAGGGAAAATCCTTCCACATAGATTCTTTGTCTCCTAGTTCTCAGCTGGAAATGTTTTTCAGGAGGGAGTCTGCAACTATAAAAAGGAGGGACAAACATCCTAAAGCGTCGTCTGTCTCTTCCCCCCTTCTACCTGCCTCCTCCCCTTTCTTCCCCAATTGCATTCTCTGCACCTAAGGAGAAAAAGGAAATATCAATTAGACTTGTGTGGGGTCCTGACCTGAAGAGTTTGGCCAGTAATTTCTCTGGAAGAGTGTGGGGGAAATTTTGCTTGACTCTAATATAGTTTAAGTTAAGCTCTAGAGAGTGTTTTATCTTTATTTTTCTTGAAACCATGTCTGACTTTTATACTTCATTACTTGTACTCACTTAAAAATCTGTCTCTTTGTAGTTTTAAAAACTTATTGTTTCATCTAGTCTGGTATGATTGTTAGTGTCTGGGTAACTTCATTTATCATGGTAAGTTGTTGTACAGTATTCCCTTAAAGGAATAAGAAAGTTAATATTTCTGGTCTGTCTGGGAGAGAGCTGGACAGGGCAGGACATACACTTCTGGGGGGAAAGTCCAGGACTGTGGGTGTGTTGGTATAACCACGGCTGGTGAAAGCTACGGTGTGACTGGCTGGCAGGCTGCAGTTACATAAACACATCTGGAAGTGGCTTGCATGTTGGTGGCTGGTTGCGAGCAGTCCAGGTTGGAAGTTACAACAGTAAGGCGTTGCAAGTCACCTCAAGTTAGAGGGCAGGGATGATGCAGCCAATGGTCTGGATTATATCCTGGAATGTCACAGTGGTTAATGGCCAGTTAGTTACATGCATTGCACCTGAGCCATCACTAATTAGTTTCTTCTCAATCAGAGGGGCAGGACTGAGAGGCATGAGGTGATAACTTAATGGACACCTGAGCTGCATAAAAGGGGGAGAGTTCAGTCTGAAGGAAGAAACCACAAGCAGCAGCAAGAACAAGCACCTGAGAAAGACTCAGTCTGAGGGTCCAGTACTCAGTACCAGAGCTGATGAGGAGATTCCAGAGTAGCCGAAAATGGAGATGGAAGACAGAGCCCTGAGGAAGGCCTGATTTGTTGAGAGACTTTGGACATTAGTTTGAGCTTTTGTTATCCTGAAAGGGATCTGAACTAGATGCTCCTCAGATAGAAGACTGAATTGTGCCCAGAAGGGGTGCTGGAGATGATGACCCTACACTGTTGTGCCCTGATGCAAAAGGGGGCACTCTGGTGGTGAGTGTGCACTCTAAGGGTTGGTCTACACTAACACTATAAGTCGATCTAAGTTACGCTAGTTCAGTTGCGTAAGTTACCTAACTTAGGTCGACTTACAGCAGTGTCTACGCCAATATGTGTTGACGAGAGAGCACTCTTCTGTCAACATAGCTTGCATGTCTCAGGGAGGTGGAGTACAGACATCAATGGGAAAGTGCTCTCCCATCAATTTAGCATGTCTTCACCAGACCCACTAAAATGGCACCACTGCATCGATTGCAGCACTGCTGAGTTAGCCAGTAGTGTAGACATGGCCTAACAGATGATCAAAGGGTATGAGCTTGCAGAGAAGCTAAATGATTTGCATTGTTCTTCAGCACAGGTTATTAGGGGAATACACTGTACTTATCTATAGGTTCTCCTTAAAAGTAATGAAGATGAGCACTTTCAGAGAGAGTCTGAAAATCCCAGCAAATAGATGGAAATCCTGAAGGTAAATGGGAATAAATCTCCAGGACCAGATGACATGCATCCAAAAGTCTTTAAGAAAAGTTACTCAACTTCTAGCAAAAGTATTAATTTAACATTAAACATGGCTACTGTGCTTGAGAACTATAGTGTGGCCAATTACCTATTTTTAAGAAGTAGCTAAGCGATTTGGCAAGCAAGCTGGGTAGCAATCAGATACTGCAATTGACAGGTGCCATATAAGAACCTGAAGAGCAGCTCTGTGTAGCTTGAAAGATTGTCTCTTTCACCAACAGATGTTGGCCCAATAAAAAATATTACCTCACCCACCTTGTCTCTCTAGATAGTGGCATTTTTTTTGTAAACTGTGGAGTTTTATCCAAAGCATAATGGCAAACTAGCAAGAATTTATCTTAAATTATCTATCTTATTGAGAGTAACATAGTAGAAAAAAATGGATCGGATATTCTTCTGTACTCTGTGCTTTTCATTTAAAAAAAATACTCTCTTTAGTCTTTAAGAGCCTGAAGAAAGCCAAAGCTGCTGTTGGTTTTCTGGGCTGTAGAAATAAGACATTTGTATACAAAGGCAGATCACCTGCAAACTGCAGAATGAATAGAGAAGCTAAAATTTCACTTGATTGGCTGCCAGCTCCCCACTTGAAAGCAAGAAGAGGAACAAATAGGTGTCCCCAACAACAAAGTCCATCAGCAGAAAGCTGCACTACATAGAAAATGTCACCAGCTAATTTCAATACATTGCCTTGTATTTCCTCAAGAAGCATAAATATTATAATACTTTTGCATTTCTATAGATTTTACATATGAGGACCTCAAAATGGTTTGTGAAGATTAATCAGGTCTTACAGTGATCCTGGGAGGTGTGTGAATAAGCACAGACTCTTAAACTGAGTTCAGTAGCATCTTATCTAAGGTTGTTCCCCTGGTGGATAGGGAATAGAACCGAAGAGACATGGTTCGCAGTCCATTGTTAAATAGAGAAATGAGAACTAAACTCAAAACAAGATTACTACATTGATCTTTTCTACTTCCATGGAGTAGGCTCATGGATTTAAAAAGATAGCATATTTGTATTCTGACCAGTTCAGTAAAATCCTATCATGCAGTCAATTACAGTTCATGAAATGCCAGACCAATTTTTCAGACAGCTTGTTTTCAAAAGAACATTGAATCAGTCTCTTCTTTGTTATACTAACGGTAGTACATGCTGATGTCTTGTGATGTAGGCCAAAAGCACCCAAGCATTTCCTAGTTATTAGTGGCAGACTGTGTGTGACTTTTAAATAGAGAGTGTTTGTTTTTTAAAAAGAAACACATTTTTAGACCAATTTACAGGAAAAACAACTTTCTCCTTATTCTTGCTTGGTGTGTATCAAGACAAGGTTCAGGGGGTACCTAGAGAGTGGAAAGTACTCCATCTCCCCAGCTGGAATTCCTGTACCATGCCTTTCTTGCAGCACTAGCATAGGGGACATGTCTGGGCGGACTCGAATGCACTGAATTCCATCTAGCCTCATCTGGCAAACAGTCCCTAAGTGCAATTTTTGATGTATTTTGTTAATGTATGGGCTGGCTGCTCCCAGGCCTGTGTGAAATAAGTCTGCCGGTCTGGTCTGTCTGTTTTCTAGAGCATGTATCCATGTAACAGTTGACACTGACATTCTTAGTCGTAGTCTCAGCAAAAAAACCAAGGACTGATTGGGACATAGTGCCTTGAGAGACCTGAACAGGGTTGAGTATATTGTAGGTGGAGTGAGAAGCTTCACAGCCACTTACTGTGCTATACTTGTCTTGTGGTAAACAACAAAACTAAATGTCCAGAAAGGGCTAATGGTTTTGCAGCTAAGGCACTGGTCTGGGAGTTGAGAGATAAGGGTGCAATTCCTGGTTCTGCCACAGAGCTTCCACAGTGACTTTGGTAAATCATTTAATCTCTGTGCCTCAGCCACCAATCAGTGAATAGGGGATGATAATTTCCCATTTTACAGGGGTGCTTTGAGAATAAACTCATTAAAGTGTTTTGTGTTGCTCAGATACTACAGAGATGGGATGATTTAAGTCCTAGGTAAAGGACTATAAATCTGGCATCTGTCACCAGCATTAAATTAACTGTATAAAGCTAAATAGTTACATAACTAATAGGCCAGCTCCTTAGCTGGCCTAAATGGCTGTTGCTCAGTTAACTTCAATGGATGGGTGACTGGAAAAGTGTCATCCTTTCCATACATTTCTGCACGAAATTGTGTGCTTGCAGAAACCACACTCCCCTTCCACATGCAAGCACAGTAACTTGTATTCTTCCATAACAAATTTTCTGTTGTAAACCCTGGAATGGGTTCATTTCTGTATCTGAATAGAGCCTGTGTTTAGGCATATTCTTCAATCGCCCTCTGCAAATATATGTGTTTGCCATTCATTTCTTCCCTCTTTCCCCCCCATGATGGCATATTCAAAATGAAATGTAAAAACATTCTGCAGCTTTACGATTCTTAGGAGCCACAGCAATGTCTCTAACAATTTTCTTACTGGGTTGTTCAGGGAGTTAAGGATACCCAGAATGCCGCTTTCTGTTGCTCGGCTCCATTGTTGTGGACACTCATATGTTCCTCTTTTTGGTTTCAAGTAGGAAGGTGGCAGCCAGTAAACGGAAATTTTAGCTCTTCTTCCTCCTCCATTAGTTCCCCTGTTTGCATCGTGCCTCCAGGTACTGTCTAGTCTGCTTGTACTTGGGGAAACGCTGTTTTATTAATATCCAGGAGACAAAGAAAAGTCATATGCGATCAGAAAAATGACTGTATCCATGACATTTTTACCACTGTGACAAACCTGCAGTCCTAATGATGACTTAAGGGAATGGTAATAGGGTACAGAGCCTTTCACTTCTAGTTCATTGGTTAGAATCTATCTTTATGGTAGTAAAGGACTAAAAATCATAACCATTTGAAAGCTTTTAGGTAACTGTATGAAACCAGTTTGCCTAAATCCATCAACTTTGCATTCCTGAAACTATCACGTTTGTTGGATTCTCAGCAGAGGAAGCTGAGGACTTGTAGAAATCTAAGCACTCTGTCATCACTCTAGACCAGGGGTTCTCAAACTGGGGGTCACAAGTACATGCACAAAAGAGAGAGCAACTCCTATAAAATATATAATTTAAATCTAGCGTTTTAGAAAATTACACACACCTTTCCATCCCAATGTAGTGTATTTACTTCAAAAAGTATTGTAAACATATAATGCAGAGATCATTGTTCCTAAACACAATATATATTTGTATTGTCACCACTTAAGGAAATTGGACTCTGGAGATTATAGTATTGTGTGCGCAAGTTTGTTGTCTTGACACTAAAACAATGGGACTGAGACAACATTAAAGGGCTTCATTATTCAGCAGCTGAAGAGCTGCTTTAAACTGCAGACCAGTCAGAACACAGAGATCACCAAAAAAAGTAATGTATCATTTAACAGTCAGACACACAGGCAGGGACAGTGTTGGAGGGATTTGGGGGGGTTATAGCCACACCAAAATTTGCCTTAAACAGCCCTCGTAGCCACCCCTCCCAGCACAAAGGTCAAACACTACGCAGAAGTAAGGGTGGTATAATATGGCATTGCCACCCTTAATTCTGCAATTCGGTGCTGGTGCTGGTGCTACCTTCAGAGCTGGGCACCCAGCCAGAGCAGCCATCACCCTCCAGCTTCCCAGCTCTAAAGGGTAGCGCCTGCCACCAGCAGCAGCGCAGAAGTAAGAGTGGCAATAGGGTACTAGGTCTGCTGGGAAAAGTGATATTGACAAAGTTTCTTCCTGCCCCCTCCCACCCATATTAAACAATACTAGTTAAAGAGAGAACTTTTCTGCTTATAATAATAATTCAATAAAAATGTCTTTTAGTCTTAATGTGAAAGTGGTGAGAAAAGGTAAATTTATTTAAAACAATAGGGTTATAAGTTTAGCATTTAAAATGGTGTTAAATATAAAAAAGCATTTAATTTATAAGAGCGAGGGGTCACACGCAGAAGCTTGTTGGCTGAAAGGAGCTGCCAATACAAAAAGTTTGAGACACCGTCTTCCCAAATCAGGTTTGAAGCACATTGATGGAGTATTATGCAGAAGGCTGCATTATTACTGCCTCTGCTGTATATGGGCTCGGTTTAGCCCGGGTTAGGCAACCTGTGGTACACATGCCAAAGGCGGCACGCAAGCTGATTGTCGGTGGCACTCACACTGCCCAGGTCCTGGCCACCGGTCCGGGGGGCTCTGCATTTTAATTTAATTTTAAATGAAGCTTCTTAAACATTTTTAAAACCTTATTTACTTTACATACAACAATAGTTTAGTTGTATATTATAGACTTATAGAAAGAGACCTTCTAAAAACGTTAAAATGTATTGCCGGCACGTGAAGCCTTCAATTAGAGTGAATAAATGAAGACTCGGCTCACCACTTCTGAAAGGTTGCTGACCCCTGCTTTAGCCAAAGAACATCAATAGTCAAGGTGGTCCGTTTAGCACCTTTTGTGAGCTAGTAACATCACAAATATTAGAACACAGTGTCTGGCTTTTTGTCCATTGTTCAATACATTAGTCTAAACTGCCACTTCATTTTATCTATCTCTCTCTCTTTCCTGGGTAGCTTTAAAAAAAGGAGTTGTACTCTCTATTGAGTCCGTTGCTCAAAACACCACCTATGGGAGGACGTGCTGCATGTTGATGTAACATCCAGAATAATGGAAGAGAAAGGAAGGAAGAGGTCAAGTCTGGATATAGGTTTCCTTAACAAACATGATGTGGGGTGTGATTGATGTAGTAACATAAGGCCAGATTTTAAAGGTACTTAGGTGCCAAAAGATGCAGATAAGCACCTAGTGGGATTTTCAAAAGTACCTAACTTCCACACTCCCCCCCCCCCCCGCCCCCAACACACACACTTAAAGAAATAAATAAAGGGGCAACATCACCTAGAAAAATCTTGTCTGTTCGTTTAAAATTCTGAACCTTTTTTATGAACAAGTAACACCTCATAGTACTAAAGCTGAAATAAGGTAGTTTCACTGTTTCCCTGTATCCTAATTTGTCAAGGGAGGGGGGCAGGAGATAGCTCAGTGGTTTGAGCATTAGCCTGCTAAACCTAGGGTTCTGAATTCAATCCTTGAGGGGGCCATTTAGGGATCTGGGGCAAAAATTGGGGTTGGTCCTGCTTTGAGCAGGGGGTTGGACTAGACAACCTCCTGAGGTCCCTTCCAATCCTGATATTCTATGATAAGAGAGAAATTGAATAACTGGAAAGACATGAGCAGAAACCCCCTTCATAAGTGTTTTTATTCTTTTTAGAGGACTTTAAATAAAAGACCATATTTAAATAAGGTGCAGTCAGAAAACTGATTTGTTTTAAATTGACCTTTTTAAAATAATCAAGTTGACAGTGGCCCTTTAACTTTCTTCATTTCTTAATCTGTATTTAAATTTGTAGCATTAGTATTTTACTGATAGTTGTTTGTTTTTTTTTAAACTTAATGTTCCCTTTGCAAAGGTAACCCATCTACCTTGTGTTACATATATTTTTGATAACATTACCTTAAATTTATACAATAAATACAATGTGGACAACTTAAAAAGAACTTACATTATTTTATTTCTCGAGCGCTATGTACTTAAATTGATAGTATCAATTGTTTAAAATTGTATAGTAGTAACAGAATAGTGTTCATACATGCAGTATAATTTTAATGGTGATTGTAGAACCCTGGGCATAACTGAAGTTTTTTGATAATACCTGACACTTAGTGATGTTGTAATTATGTGTACGATGTAAAGTGTTTTCTTTTACTTTCTAGAATACCTCCTAGTATTGTATAGTTCACACTATACAAGTATATATTTAAGATGTCCCTATTTTAATCATTCCACTTATCTTTTGAAACATGAACAAAAATCTATAACAAAATAGACATCTCCATGGAGGCAGTACTTTCTAAACAATTTTTTTTAAAAAAGGCACTTGAAAGTGCTTTCAAGAACAAAATTCCTGCATTTAAAGTGGGTGCAAAACAATAGCTTGGATTTTGCTACATTTTTATTCTAAACTATTTTATTTTTCCATCCATTACTGTGTGCTTTCATCCTATTTAACTTAGCCCTAAGGTACTGCTTGTTTCAGCTTTTTTTTAAACTGCCTTACTTTGCACATAGACAGTTTAAGTCCTTTGAACACAACTTCTTTCCCTTTGTTGTTTAAAGTTCAGAAATGTTCTGTTGGCTTTTATCACCAGTGAGAATCATTTGGTACTCTAGCTGTTTACACTAGTTGGTTCACAAAGCCTAGTGAAACAGTAAACTAAATCTGTCTGGCATAAAAAAAATCTGAGTAGATTTTTCAATCTCAAACCATTTGGCACAAGGATTGGGGATGGGGGCAGCGCAGGTTCCAAAGAATTTTGCTTGTTTAAAGGTGCAGTCCTGGAAGCAGAAGTCCCTTTTTATCCCTGGAACTGGTATAGCATGGGCATCACACACCACCCCCACCCCCTGCTGCCAAATGCTTCAACCCTATTCTTGTGTGACGATCTTCCCTTCCTATGGGGTAATTCAGGCTCCATGCCAAATCAACACTTGACCTCTTTTCTGTACTGCCAGCAAGAAAGGAAAGATAGTTTTGTGGTTAAGGCAGTAGACTGTAACTTGTAAGGCAGTTTTGTGGTTAAGGCAGTAGACTGTGCTGCAGAGCAGACTACAGGATTGTGAATTGCAGAGCCCACCAAAGTGGTGTGATCAAACTGCCCTGTGTGAATGCTGCTGGTGTGAACTAAAAGGTTCTTTGGATGCTGAGAAGTTCTTCGACCAGCTGGAGTGGAAGTACCTCAGACAGGTTTTGGTTTTGGAAATTAATTTTATAGGGGCACATTGGCTGTGAGCTTCTGCTTTGGTTCATGGTCCTCGATCCACTCCTTTTAATTTTTCTGGGGTACAAGGCAAGATTGGCAGGATTGGCAGACTAGGGACCGAATGGCTAGGCAGCAGTTCTGCGGAAAAGGACCTAGGGGTGACAGTGGACGAGAAGCTGGATATGAGTCAGCAGTGTGCCCTTGTTGCCAAGAAGGCCAATGGCATTTTGGGATGTATAAGTAGGGGCATAGCGAGCAGATCGAGGGACGTGATCGTTCCCCTCTATTCGACATTGGTGAGGCCTCATCTGGAGTACTGTGTCCAGTTTTGGGCCCCACACTACAAGAAGGATGTGGATAAATTGGAGAGAGTCCAGCGAAGGGCAACAAAAATGATTAGGGGTCTGGAACACATGAGTTATGAGGAGAGGCTGAGGGAGCTGGGATTGTTTAGCCTGCAGAAGAGAAGAATGAGGGGGGATTTGATAGCTGCTTTCAACTACCTGAAAGGGGGTTCCAAAGAGGATGGCTCTAGACTGTTCTTAATGGTAGCAGATGACAGAACGAGGAGTAATGGTCTCAAGTTGCAGTGGGGGAGGTTTAGATTGGATATTAGGAAAAACTTTTTCACTAAGAGGGTGGTGAAACACTGGAATGCGTTACCTAGGGAGGTGGTAGAATCTCCTTCCTTAGAGGTTTTTAAGGTCAGGCTTGACAAAGCCCTGGCTGGGATGATTTAACTGGGAATTGGTCCTGCTTCGAGCAGGGGGTTGGACTAGATGACCTTCTGGGGTCCCTTCCAACCCTGATATTCTATGATTCTATGATTGTACGTTATCTCTCCTGCTTGTTCTGGCAATGGAGCCATTTGCAATAAAGGTGAGAAATTAGCCAAGAGGCATCAAAACAATTTTTGGATTTGAACCCAAAAGATTGGTATGCTGAAGATGTCCTGTTGTATTTGCTGGAGCCGGATGCATTATACAAGAATTTATTTTTGGAGTTGGGCAAGTATCAGGCTTCAAAATGTACTATGATAAATCTCAAATTTTAGGAAATAATAGTCTCAAAAGGGTCAAAACAAACTGTCAGCTACATAAATTCAAAGGGTAGAGGAAATTTAGGAATAAATATTGTGGGGAAACAAATTTTTTTGAGTATCAGAAGGGTAGCCGTGTTAGTCTGGATCTGTAAAAGCGGCAAAGAGTGGCAAAAGTGGCACCTTATAGAGTAACAGACGTATTGGAGCATAAGCTTTCATGGGTGAATACCCACTTCATCGGATGCATGTAGTGGAAATTTCCAGAGGCAGGTATAAATACGCAGGCTGGGGATAACGAGGTCAGTTCAATCAGGGAGGATGAGGCCCTGTTTTAGCAGCTGAGGTGTGAACACCAAGGGAGGAGAAACTGCTTTTGTAGTGGGCGAGCCGTTCACAGGATTTGTTTAATTCTGAGATGATGGTGTCAAATTTGCAAATGAACTGAAGCTCAGCAGTTTCTCTTTGAAGTCTGGTCCTGAAGTTTTTTTGCTGCAGGATGGCGACCTTTAAATCTGCTATTGTGTGTCCAGCGAGGTTGAAGTGTTCTCCTACAGGTTTTTGTATTAGAGAAACTGCTGAACTTCAGTTCATTTGCAGCAGGAGACTAATCATCTGTTGATGAGTCAGGCTGCCCAGGACCGAGCCCTGCTGCAGGAGCTGGTGAACCAGATGAAGGCCCTTATGGAGCTGAACCGCAACTGCGACGGGACCCGGACCATATGGGCCAACCACTGCCTACAGAAAATGACATGGGAGGATTATATGGAGGCGTACCTCCTGGCTTTTGAAAGAGCAGCCCTGCAGGAGGCCTGGCCCCCAGATCAGTGGTCTGGTATCCTCGCCCCGTTCCTGTGTGGGGAGGCCCAGAAGGTCTACTACAATATGGCCGTGGAGACTGCAACAGATTACCCCTAGCTGAAGGCAGAGATCCTGGCCAGAGCCGGAGTAACGACAGCGTTGCAAGCCCAGAGGTTCCATGAGTGGCAGTATACAGAGGACAAGACACCCCAATCACAGTTGTTTGACCTGATCCACCTGACCTGGATATGGCTGTGCCCTGGGGCCCTCAGCTCTGAGAAGATGATAGAGCTCCTGGTACTGGACCGGTATATGAGGGGGCTACCACCAGGCCTCTGGGCTTGGGTTGTCCAGAATGACCCCTCCACCTATGATGAGTTGGTTTCCCTTGTGGAAAGGAAGCTGGCAGCCCGCAAACTGTTCCAGACCCCAGGCGGTGAGACACGGCAAACCAGGAAGCCAGTCCCAAACCTAAGGCCCCGGACTGTCAAGAACTCCAGGAGAACCATAACTGGGAGGAAAGAATGGCCTGAGGCCAAGCAGGGTCCTGGGGGTTTGGGAAGAGAGGAGTGGGGGGCCGGCCAAATAGCCCCAGGCCAAGGGCAGCAACCAGAATAAAGGGGCGGCGTTACGAGTGTGGGGAATTGGGGCATATAGCAGCCCAATGCCCCAACAGGGAAGAACCTATGCAATGTAATCTGGGGGATCACGGGGAGCAATGTGGCCTAATCGGCTTGGTAGGGATCGCAATGACCTTGCATACAAGATCAGTAAAAATGAATGGTATTGAGACCATAGCATTAATAGATTCCAGGAGTGCTGTCATGCTGGTCTCGGGGAAGTTGGTGGGGCAAAACCAACTAACCTGGGCCAAAAACACAGGGGTAACCGTAAATTATGGCACCGTAAATTTCTACCCCACAATCCCGGTATGGATTGAGATCCAGGGGAATACTACCAGGGTGACTGCAGGGGTTGTCCCAAGGCTTCCCTACCCTGCCTTAATTGGTAGGGATTTCTCTGGGTTTGAGAGCTTACTCCCCCCAGTAGAGCAGGGGAGGGTAGCAACCGCCGGGATGAGACGGAGGCACGTACAGATAGCCTCACCCCAATGTTTGCCGAATTTGCCCCAGAGTTATTCTCATCCCCCGGAAAACCCCGAAAGTCTAGGTGGGAAATGAGAGCAGATAAAAGATTAGGGACCAGGATTCTAGCAGAGAAACAGAAAACCTCCCTTGTTGGTAGGTGAACCCATTCAGGAGGCCAGGAGATAATTCAGCCCAGCGAGGACTCGGAGGCGGTTCCTAGCCCAAGTAGGGGCAACCCAGGGGCTGGAGTAGAAACAGGCCTCCTGGAATCAGGTCAGATTGGTACCGCATGTGAGAATTTCGGGCAGGACCTAGTCAATGACCCTCTATAAGCAAATGTAAGGGAGGAGGTAGTGAAAGTAAACGGCGTATCCATGGAAGCAAAGACCAAAGGCCTAAGGCCATATTATGTTCTCAAACGCGATCTGTTGTACAGGATAGCTCAAATACAAGGGGAAGAAGTAGAGCAACTCTAAGTCCCAGTGAAGTGGGGTGGCTGCCCCACTCCTATCCTAGAATGGGGCTTCAGCAGGCCAGGGAGGTGGTACAGGTGGGCAGCCAATCAGAGAAGGCCTGCTAGGGAGCCAATCAGAAGCTGCGTTAGAGACAGCCAATCAGAGCCAGACTCAGCCATATATAAAGGCTGCCCAGGAAGGGAGTGGGTAGTCTCTCCCTGGTGGTCAAGGTAGGAGGACTGGCTCCTCTTCTGGAAGGTAGCACCTTGGACAGAGCAGTGCTGGGGAAGGCCAGAAGGAGCTGGGGAGCTCCGGCCAAGGAAAAACCCCAGGCTGCCGGCCTAGGCCAGGCAGGTGCATAGGGCCGAAGGGGAAGTGGCCCAGGGACAATAGCCGGGTAAAGGGAGAGAAGGAGGGTAGAGAGGACCCAGAGTAACGGGTGGGCCTGGGTCCCTCCCCTTCCACTTGTGCTACACCAGGCTGAAGAGGAGCGTGGCCTGATCCAGGCTGTGGCTGGGCCCTGCGATAAGGGGCGAGACTTAGAGGCTGCAGCTGGCCACTACAACAGGTGCAGGTCGTGAACTGCTGATACCCCCTTCCTGGGGATTTGGGGTTGAGACCGGAGCAGTGGGCACTGCCAGAGGGCAGTGTCCTGAAGAGGACGCTGCCGAGCAGGGAGCAACGAGGGTCCCCAAAGCAGCAGAGTGGATGAGGGGCAAGGCACCATGCAAATAAGATGCTCCATGACTGGACAGAGATAATTCCCGGGGCAGCCAGTGGGAGGCGCCAGCGGTGGTGAGTCCTAACCCCATCACACCCACGGAAACACACAAGGGCAGTACTAGAGTTAGCTCACAGTCATCTATTTGGGGGACATCTAGGAGTAGACAAGACACTGGATAGAATCCTAAGAAGGTTTTATTGGCCAGGAATATGTGCAGAGGTCCAGCACTATTGTGCCTCCTGCCCTGAATGCCAGTTGCATAGCCCCCGACCTCACTTGTGGGCTCCATTAGTACCTTTGTCTATTATTGAAGTCCCTTTCGAGAGGATAGCCATGGACATAGTGGGCCCACTGGAAAGATCAGCATGGGGCCACCAAAATGTACTAGTCATCCTTGACTACACCACGCGGTATCCAGAAGCCAGTCCTTTAAGAAAACCCACATCCAAGGCAATAGCAAAAAACTACTCCATGTTTTCGCCAGAGTGGGCATCCCTAAGGAGATCCTGACTGACTAAGGAACCCCTTTCATGTCAAAATTAATGAAAGACTTATGTACCCTACTCCGCATCCAGGCCATACGGACCTCAGTCTACCATCCACAAACAGATAGACTGGTCGAGCGGTTTAACCGTACCCTTAAAAGTATGATCCAGAAGGTGGTAGCTCAGGACGGAAAAGACTGGGATACCCCTCTACCGTATCTAATGTTTGCTATACAGGAAGTCCCCCAGGCGTCCACTGGTTTCTCTCCCTTTGGACTACTATATGGATGCCACCCACGCGGAATATTAGATATTGCCAAGGAAGATTGGGAAGAACAACCCAACCCAGGAAAGAATGTCATTGAACACATGACACAGATGAGAGCGCGAATAACTCGAGTAACCCTTATAATACGAGAACGTTTTGGAAAAAGCACAAGAGGCCCAGCGGACATATTACAACTGTCAGGCGAAAGTACGGAGATTTCAGCTGGGGGAACGGGTGATGGTGCTAGTGCCGACAGCAGAAAACAAACTCCTGGCCAGCTGGCATGGACCATATGAGATAGTGGAAGCCACTGGGGAGGTGGACTATAAGGTCAGATGACCAGACCACCGAAGGCCAGGGCAAATCTACCACATCAACTTACTGAAGCCCTGGTGTGACCGAGAGACGTGCCTAGTCATTTGGGGAGCTCCACCCCAGACAGACGACCCACAGGGGCGAGTGAAGATATCTCCTGAGTTAACTCCAGAACAACGAACAGAGGTCATTGATATGATCCAACGGAACCAGGACATGTTCTGTACACAGCCGGCCCATACAACACTGGTCCAACATCATATTGTCACCAGGCCTAGAGTAAGGATACCTGATACCGGAAGCTAAAAGGGAAGAAATTAGGACAGAAGTGAGGAAGATGCTGGAACTCGGGGTTATTGAAGAATCCCACAGCCAGTGGTCCAGCCCTATCATGCTAGTCCCCAAGCCTGACGGCACCCTGAGGTTTTGCAACGACTTCCGAAAATTGAATGAAGTATCCGAATTCAATGCCTATCCGATATCACGCATTGACGAGCTAGTTGATCAATTAGGCAAGGCCCAATACCTAACCACCCTGGACCTGACCAAAGGATATTGGCAAATTCCCCTGGCCGAGAATGCCAAGGAAAAGACTGCCTTCTCTACACCCGATGGCCTGTTCCAATACACTGTCCTCCCTTTCGGACTCCATGGAGCCCCTGCAACATTCCAACTATGCGCTAATAATAATTGACGACTTATGGAAAATTGCTGCGACCCCATGCCAAGTATGCTGCCGCCGCCTATCTAAACGACATAGTCATCCGTAGTCCTGACTGGGAAACGCACCTAGGAAAAGTAGAAGTGGTGCTAGATGCCCTGCGGAAGGCCTGCCTCACTGCCAATCCTCTCAAGGGCATGATAGGACTAGCTGAGGCCAGATACCTTGGGTATGTAGTAGAGAATGGTTTGGTGAAACCCCAACGGAATAAAGTGGAGGCAATACAAGGTTGGCCTCGACCAGTCCACAAAAAGCAGGTCAGAGCATTTCTAGGGATAGTAGGATACTATCAGAGATTCATCCCTCATTTCTCCACAAGAGCAGGGCCATTGACGGATTTGATAGTAAAGTAGACTGATTCGTCAGAAGGAGCATTTGCAGATTTAAGGACAGTCCTGTGCTGCCATCCAGTACTTATAGCCCCAGACTTTGAGAAGGAATTCATCCTACAAACAGATGCCTCAGAGGTAGGGCTAGGAGCTGTCCTTTCGCAGATGGTGGGGTAGGAGGAACACCTAATCTTGTACCTCAGCCAGAAACTCCTCCCCAGAGAACAAAAGTATGCCGTCGTTGAAAAGCAATGTCTGGTGGTAAAATGGGCTATGGAGACTCTCCGCTAGTACCTTCTGGGGTGGCGGTTTACCCTCATGACAGACCACGCCCCACTCCAGTGGTTGCACAGAAACAAGGAGAAGAAAGCAAGAGTGACCAGGTGGTTCGTATCCCTGCAGCCCTTCCATTTCCGGGTACAGCATAGGGCCGGAAGCCAACACGGCAACACTGATGGCCTATCACGACAGCACTTCCTCTCATCCCACGTAGCCCAACCCCTTGGTGTTGAGCAAGGGGGGCAGATATGTGATAGAGCATGGCCAGAGGGCAGCACGAGAGTGTTAGAAGGGAGCCTTATTCCCTGTAGAGGGAAGAAAGTTTGCTATAAATTAATTAAAGCACCTGAAGCCAATGAAAGCACCTGAAGCCAGTCACATGATAAAAACTCCCTGCTTCAATCAGACAAGAGGAGGAGTTGAAGCAGAGTGGATTGGTGTTGGAAAGCAGAAAGCAGTTTGGAGGGGAGCAGAAAGCAGTTTGGAGAAGTGCTGCGGTGGGCTAAGAAGACCAAGACCCTAGGTAAAGGGACACCTGGTTTGTGCAGAGGGAGAGCAGGAAGCCCCACAAGCTGAAGGGCAGGAGAGGGAAGTAGCCCAGGGGAAGGAACGGCTAGTTCTAGTGGTTTACCGCTATCCCTAGGGCCCCTAGGCTGGTACCCGGAGTAGAGGGCAGGCCCGGGTCCCTCCCTCTTCACTCCCCTTCTCTAGGACACTAGTGCGGCAGTTAATACCCCAGTTCAGGGGCAAGAAATGGTGCCCTGAACCACCATCCCCCCCCAGAAGAGAAAGCGCGAGACCCATCATAGTAGTGCCGTCAATTTGCCACAATAGTAAAAATTAATTTACTGTCTGTCTGAAGTTTTTAAAGTAATTTATTTTTACAAACATTAACTGAATTAAAGTTCAAAGCACTCTTTTTAAGTCATAAGTTTTATGTTTGTTTTACAGCTAACACAAGCATACAGAGGAAATTCAGTGACTTGCCACCAGTCACAAAGGAAATCTGTGGCCAGGTTGGGGATAGAACCTAAATCTTCCAGCTCCTTGTCCTATG
The DNA here is from genome assembly GCF_965140295.1 of Lepidochelys olivacea. NCBI lineage: Eukaryota > Metazoa > Chordata > Testudines > Cheloniidae > Lepidochelys > Lepidochelys olivacea. The sequence continues at coordinate 30,329,040 of NC_140415.1, forward strand.
GCTTAATCATAAGACCATGCCTCCTTCTTATTTCATGACTTTCATATCTTCCCCTGTTAGTAATAGATATACATTCTTTTTTTAAAACATGAATAGCAGCTGTTGATCACAGTTAAATAACACTTCGAGGAATCGTTTTTCACCAGTGCATTATTGGTAATATTTTAAACACTAAACAGTTATATTCTCAAACCCTTGTGTGACCTATAACGAAAGGTCAAATCTGTTATTTATTTCAGATGTCTTTATGTATAATTATTAGTTTAATAATGTTTGTTCCTCTTAAAGCATTTGATGTGGAAATACTAACATGTGGTGCTGATAAAACGGGAGCTACATTCATGCTGAGACTGACGAGCATGGTTGGTCTGCAGCTTCTGTCTGGCTTTTGTCCACCCCTTGTTTCAGATGCCTACTGACTGCAATTAAACATGAGATGAGGCTTTTCACTTGTGCTTGCAGTGCATGCAAAGCTTTATATCCCTATTAGTTTACTGGGATCAAAAGCTCCTGGCACATCATGTCTAGACAACTTAATTTATGAAGTATAATTTGTGATTCTGAAAATTGTCCTTATTGAAAGCTGGCAGTTGCTTTTACGGACATAGCAGAAAGGCAAAATAAATGTAGAGAGAGTTACTGTGCCGCTTAGTAACTATGAATTCACAGAGGTGTGTTCTAAATGGATCCTTCTAGCTAGGATATAAAAATTGGATTTCTTCTTCGAGTGCTGTCCCTGTGGATGCTCCACTCCAGGTGTCGGTGCGTCCCGACGCCTTTGATCAGAGATTTTCGGTAGCAGTGCCTGGTTGGGATGCAGGCGCTCAGTTGTTATCTCCCATCTCATTGGAATCTTCCTGAGCGCCTGCGTCCCACACCCCCCTCAGTTCCTTCTCAACCATCCTCAGCTAAAGACGGGACTCGGGGCAGTGCTACTTCTCTTCCCTGGTCTCTGTAGGAAACAGTAATAAAGAACATAGAAATAGTTATTAGTTACATCCCAGTTGTTTCCCTTCCTTTAGAATAGTTACATAGTTTAGTTACTTAGGTTAAAAAACAAAAAAAAACAAACTAAACACTTTTCGCCTCAGGCTTGTCTCCCGCTGACACACCCCTGCCATTTCTAATTCAGTATGCCAGGTGCTTCAGGATTCAAGAAGTGTGTTTCCTATCAGGTCTCCATGCCAAGGTCTGATGGGCACTCACGATGTGTGAAGTGCCTTGATGAAACACACGTCCCTGCTAAATGCCTTCACTATGTAAGACTCAAGACCAGAGCTCGTCGCAACAGGAACCAGTGGCTTAAAATGTTACTAATGGAAAAATCTCTGCAGCCGCCTTTGGAGACGGGGAAAATTAAACCCTCTCCCTCACGCTCCCCAGCCAGATCAGAGCCAACTGGGAGCATAGCTTCACCCTCTCTGTAGCAGAAGCCCAACAGTCTCCGAGGAGAGACTTTAACAAGGGTAAAGGGTCTCCCACAAGATCCTTACCCTCTGTATTGACAGCGCAGAAGGCAGGTGCCTTAGGCTGTCACAACGCCTCAGCTGCGGTTCCCGCAGAGGCAGGAACCCGACCTCCCGTGCTGGGAAGGCTTCTGCGGCACCAAGCACTTCAGCGCTAAAAATAGCCGCGGTGCGGACTGCGCGCTCTGCTCCGGTGCTGGGAAGAACGTCGGCACCGAACCTGCCTCCCGCCCCCGCACCAGCAGCGGACCCTCCACATGCCCCGGGGCACCAGTGAGGCTTTCAGTTGACAATGCGCTAGAGCACAGTCCAGGCTCAGCGCTGCCCAGGGAGCAGGAGCAACAGTTTCTCACTCAAGGTGACCTCTCAATGCCACCTGAGCCTAACTCCCCGCTCCTGGACAAACAGGGCTCATTTTTTGAACAGCTGCTCTCCCCACCTGAACTGGCTACCGTTACTGATAGCGAACCTGATGTACAGTAGCAGGCGGAGTTCTCCCCATCTGCCTCTCCTCCTCCAGCGGAACCTTTTCCGCCTCAGGTCACAGCTCACAACCACCAGTCTCAGTTTCCCTACTTCACCCATCCGTGGACGGCACCTGGCTTCTCCTACCCTATGCCTTGGCCTCAGTGGTACCGTTGGCCACATCCTCCTACCACTCACCCTCAGACCTCTTCTACCGAACCACTACCTTCTTCTGTGCGTTGATCTCCAGCTCCGTCCACTTCTAGAGTGCCTGAACCCCCTCCTGAGAACATGAGCTACGGACCATATCCTGACTCACTGATCCCCTGACTCTCCATCAGCTCCAGATGGAGCCCTCTTCCTCTGCCTCCACAGAACATGGATGACTGTAAACAATTTCAAGAACTTTTCAAGAGGGTGGCACTCAGTCAAGACATCCCCTAGAAGAGGTTCAGGAAACACAACACAGACTCCTCAGAATCCTTCCATCCTCTGTGCCCACAAAGATCGTGCTCCTCATAAACGAGGCACTCTTGGAGCCAGCTGACACACTCTGGCAAACTCCAGCTTCTTTATTACCAACTTGCAAAAGGCTGAACGTAAATACTATGTTCCCGCAAAGGACGCTGACTTCCTATTTTCTCATCCACAACTGAACTCTCTTGTCATGGATGCAGCTGCAGAACAGACAAAACAGCCGCAATATTGGCCCACCCCGCAAGACAAGGACCTTAAATGCCTTGACGTCTTCGGTTGCAAGGTTTACACGTCCTCCACTCTGCAATTCAGAATTGCTAATTATTCTGCCCTCCTCACCAGCTACGACTTCGATAATTACAATAACTTTTCGAATTTGCCTCCTACATTCCAGAGGGTAGGAGAGCAGACTTCAAATCAATCCTGGTTGAGGGCCAATTAATGTCCAGAACGGCCCTACAAGAAGCTCTAGACACAGCAGCCCATACTATTGCAGCTGCTGTGGTTATGCGCAGATCTTCATGGATCTCTGCATCTGGCATCCCTAAAGATCTGCAGACCAAAGTGGAGGACCTCCCCTTTGATGAGGATAAACTTTTCTCAAGAAAAAATAAACAAAAACCATGAACTCCTACACACCATGAAAGATTCTAGAGCGACACTGCATACCCTGGGCGTTCACCCATCTTTTCCCAGGAGACAACACTACCAACCCTACTAAAGACCATGCACACAATAGTATTATCGGCCTCAACCCAATTCATATGACATAACTAGGAGTCGCGCTAGACTCCTAAGCGCAGACAAAATCAAAATCAAACTCAAGCAACCACTTCCCACCCACCGGGAAATAAACAACAATTTTGAAATGTTGATAGAGGGTCTGCAGGACCTCCCCTTGAATCCACTGCCTACTTGCCCCTTAGGCCACCACCTCCAAAGTTTCCAACATGCCCGGCAGGGGATTACACAGGACCGCTGGGTGCTCGAAATAGTGCAGTCCGGTTACTCTATCCCCTTTATATCCTACCCTTCCCCGTCCCTCTTCAGAAACCCCTCTCATAAGCACTTACTTTGCGTAGAAGTGGTTCACCTTCCACAACTAGGTGCAGTGGAAACTGTGCCGACACAACATTGATCGAAAGGGTTCTTCCATTACTTTCTGACCCAGAAAAAGACCGGGGGATGGAGGCCTATACTGGACCTACGCCGACTGAACAAATTCGTGAGGATACAAAAATTCAAGATGGTCACACTGGGCACAATAATTCCTGCACTGGATCAAGGGGACTGGTTCACAGCCCTCGACCTCCAGGACATTTATTTTCATATTCCAATTCATCCAGCTCACAATCGGTCACAACCACTTTTAATACAGAGTTCTTCCTTTCGGACTCTCTACAGTGCCGAGAGTCTTTTTCCAAGACTCTAGCCGTGGTTGTGGTTCACCTCCACAGACATGGAAACACGCTTTTTCCCCTAGCTGGATGATTGCCTCATCAAGGGCCATTCTTATGGCGAGACATTTCAAACTACCCATTTCGCCATCTCCCTCTTTCACAGCCTTTGCCTCCAACGTCCAGAAATCCACCCTGACACCTACACAACAGATCGAGTTCATTGGGGCTCATCTGGACTCAATCTGGAGCAAAGCCTCACTCCCAAATCACAGATTCCTCACTATCACACAACTGATAAGCACGCTCTCTATTCGTCCCAGAACACAGGCAAGAATCTGCCTACAGCTCCTTGGTCACATGGCAGCCACCACCTTCGTGGTCCCATACCCCAGGCTACACATGAGATCTCTTCAGGGCTGGCTCAACTCCAACTTCAAACCCAACAGACACACCTTAGGGATGGTGCTAACTCCTCCTCCTCCCAATTGTTCTAGCTTCCCTACTCTGGTGGACAAGACCAGAAAACCTTTGCACAGGCATTCCCTTCCAGCAACGATCCCCAACGCTCATGCTCACCATGGACACTTCCCTAATGGGCTGGGGAGCGCGTCTAGGGGGACACAGGGCACAAGGCTGGTGGTCCGCATCAGACACACGCCTACGCATAAATGTCTTAGAGCTCAGAGCAGTGCGACGAGCATGCCTTCGCTTTCTTCTCATAAAGAACAAATCTATTTGGGTCTTAACAGACAACATAGCATGTATGTTTTACATCAACAGACAAGGGGGAGCCCAATCACACTCCCTTTGCATGGAAGCCATCCTACTATTAAATTGGTGCACACAACATCAAATATGAATCATTGCCTACCCAGCTGCCACAATACTACTGTCGACGCACTCAGCAAGCACTTTTCAACAGAACCCGAATGGGAACTGCAACCCGCAATACTGCAACAGCTCTTCTCCCTCTGGGGCACCCCGTCAATAGACCTCCTCGCCACAACCCAGAATCGAAAATGTCGACTGTTTTGCTCCAGAGTGGGACTCGGGACTGCATCCCTAGGAGACGCGTTCCTCATCCCATGGAACAACTCTCTCCTGTATGCCTTCCCACCAATCCTTCTGCTACACAGGTTCTTAAGAAGATCATAGATGATAATGCACAGGTCATGCTTATTGGGCGGCTGGCCCAGACAGTCATGGTATCCTTACCTACTCCGCATGTCCTCCTGTCATCCACAGACTTTCCCACCATAAAACGATTTCGCATGGGCCTACAAAATCTCTACCCTGAAATTTACCCAACGGCAGCTACATGGAATCTTAACCTCGTTCTTCATGCTCTCATGAAACCTCCATTTGAGTCTTTGGCTACCTCCTCTCTTCTCCATATGTCCATGAAGGTAGCTTTCTTAGTTGCAATAACATCAGCAAGGAGAGTAGGTGAAATAAGCGCCCTGATGGCCCATCCTCCCAACACAATCTTCTCCAAAGACAAAGTCACTCTGAGACCACATCCTAAATTTCTCCCTAAGGTGGAATCCACCTTCTAACTTAACCAGCCGCTATACTTGCCTACTTTTTATCCCAAACCTCACAAGTTCCACACAAAGCATCCCTGCATACTCTCGATGTCAGGTGAGCAATCGCCTTTTACTTAGACCAGACTAAGCCATTTCATAAATCTCCATGACTCTGTCTCCATCACTGAAAGATCAAAAGGTACAGCTATCTCTAAACAATGTCTGTCCAAGTGGATCTCTGACTGCATCAGATCCTCTTACCGTATTAAAAATATTCAACCGCCCGAAGGCATTAGAATTCATTCCACTCAAGCTATGTCAACATCTGTTGCCTTCCTACATAATGTACCCGTTTCTGACATCTCTAGAACAGCTACATGGCCATGTGAACACACATTTGCCAAACTCTATGCTATCACGCAAGATACCATGGCAGACACCACAGTAGGCCATACAGTACTTTCTACAGTACTCACTGCCAAATCTCCAAAGTCCCACCGACCATAGTGAGCACTGCTACACATTCACCTAGAGTGGAGCACCCACAGGGACAGCACTCGAAGAAGAAGGGGAAGTTACTCACCTTGCAGTAACTGAGGTTCTTTGAGATGTGTGTCCCTGTGGGTGCTCCACTCCCCCACCCTCCTCCTCTCTACTTTGGAGTACTAGTATAATTGCTCCACAGTAGAGAAGGAACTGAGGGGGGTGTGGGACGCAGGCGCTCAGGAAGATTCCAATGAGATGGGAGATACCAACTGAGCGCCTGCGTCCCAGCCAGGCACTGCTACCAAAAATCTCCGATCAACGGCGCCGGGATGCACCGACACCTAGACTGGAGCACCTACAGGGATACACATCTCGAAGAACCTCAGTTACTGCAAGGTGAGTAACTTCCCCTTCTGTGGGCTGCAGTTGTAAGAAAATTTGGGGAAAAATAAACAATTTTCTACCACCAGATGGGAACAAATGTCTGTGTCTGTGTGTGAGAGAGAGAAAATAATTTCAGAGTAGCAGCCGTGTTAGTCTGTATTCGCAAAAAGAAAAGGAGTACTTGTGGCACCTTAGGGACTAACAAATTTATTTGTGCATAAGCTTTCGTGAGCTACAATTAAATGTGTTAGTCTCTAAGGTGCCACAAGTACTCCTTTTCTTTTGGAGAAAATAGTTTGTTTCCCAAAGAAGAGAGAAAGTTTGTATCATTAGTGCCCACACAGGGAATGAGGCTGGTCAGCCGAGGGTGGGATGGGAGAATAAAAAACTCAGAAGAATGAGCAGTTGAAAGGCAAAGGGAAAGGCAGAAGTGTCCTTTAGTTTAGTTTTCTCATGCTTACGAATGTGAGTAATCAATTCATTTGGGAAAATGCATCTTGCTGCTTGGTATCTGGAGCAATTCCCTTTGGGGGAAACCGTGCTTTTTGAAAAGCTTTTAAAAAATTCTAACCATTTATCAAAGCCAAGCTGCTACTCCAGTCCTGAGTCTATGAACTCCGTGTCACTGAGCTGAAGAATCCCTGCCCTACTTAAATAAGTGGATTTGTGGAGCTTCAAGGTTGAATGACACTTGTGTAGTATGTATGAATAACAGACAACTGATGTAAGTGAATCAATAAAGGAGCATTTTTATCTGCCTTGACTTCATAGTTCTCTTTAAAATGATCACATAGAAAGTAAATTTATTCTATTTAATTTGAGAGGTATATGAGTACATTACTGGAGGGGTGGGCTTATTTAAACCTATATAGAGAAGGAAAAGGTCAGCCTACCCCTACTGTACAGTTATTTTTTAATTAAATTGTTACATGGGGCAACAGCTCCTTCTTTTTCCAGAAGAACATGTCTTCTGGGACCAGATGCAGGGGGTGAATTTGAACTGCACATAGTGCAAGTGAAGGGTGGTATACAGAGGTGGGCTCTGAAAATTGAGGGATATAACTTAACTCTGAAAAGTATCAAGAACAAACTGCTATGTATGTAGTGCATAACTTTTAATGGAGGCAAGTGTAACACCGACAGACCCCAGTCATCGTCGAGAATTGTAGACTTCTGAGACCCACAGTGTATGTGAGTCACACCTGAGCGTGGAGACACCTTTACCCTTTCCACTACTTGTCATGGTGAGTAGCTGGATCTGTTTTCATGCAAACTTGCATGGCGTGCAGGGATCACAAGCAGTAGATAGCTAGGAAAGTTTTCATTTGGAGTCACAGATGACCGAGGACTGATCCTAGCTATAAGACTAAGTTATTTTAAGCACCAAAAAGTGCAGTAATCATTTTGGAATTTCCAGTCTGAAGGAACTTTTTATTCTATAATGAATTGGAATTTATACATGAAAACACAAGGAGACTTATTTAGACCTGGACATTTGCTGACTGCTATAGCTATGACTAGATTGACAGCAAATCAGAAAGTGTTGCTTGTGTCCATACATCTAAATCAATTCTGTAAATTAAAATAGAAACTGACTGAACACAGCAGATACTATAGATTTGCTATACAATTTGAAGCAAATGTCCTTGTGGAATATTGCTGTGGAGTCTGCAGAGGGATGCTTAGTGAATCACCAATTCCAGAATGTATCTGCTTTGTCTCTTAACACCAATCTTTTACTGGTGCCAAATATTTCATGCCTGCAGCTTTCCTTTGGACTAAAATGTCTGAAAAGCCTTTTAAATTAACATTGGGTTGTATGGCTGTCCCATTTGTTGTGTGCATGTTTGCTGGCACTCTGATTTGGTATTTGTTTTCTGCACTAGGGTAGTTATAATCTTTGACTATGTTAGGCACTGAAATTGTTGCTCCGTTATATTCTGGTATGTTCTAGCTCTGGCAAAAGACAGTTTCGAAAGTGCCTATGTGTAAAAGATTTTCTGGCAGGAACATATTTTGGCAGCTAAGGTTGTTAAAGAGGCCAGGACTACTTTGGTCAAATTAATCTTTAAAGGACAGGTGGCTTCAAGCCCCCTCCCTTTCTCATCCCCCTCCTTCAAAACATTCTTGAAATTCCAGCCCCCAGACTTTGCCAGAATAAGGTGGCATTGGGGATTGTGCTGAGGTGACAAGCACCTACTGTCTCAACTCTGGATTTGTTTCCCAATCCTGTATATTTAGCTACTGAACTCCTGTTAAAGACAATAGAATTCTGTTGCTAAATATCTTGAAGCTGTTCAAAAATGTGGAGAGTTTGTTTTGTTTTGTTTTCATAGAAATTTCTTAATTCCACTGAGTTGTGTGAAGCCATCCCAAATGCTTCCCTTTGTGCCAAATCTTGGTTCAGTTGAAGGCAGTGAGATCAAGATTTGGCTCAGAGCATGACACTGGGGAGCATTTAGGATTATTAAGCTTTTTCTCTGAGTGTCTTTCTAAGCTCTCACAAATATATTCAGGAGAATTTTCATCCAGCTGTAACATCTTAGAGCAGCGATTCTCAAATTCGGCCACCAGGGGCTTTTCTTGTGGCCACAGCTTCCTGGGCTCTGATTAGGAGGAAGGGGAGGGCAAAGTAGTGGCCCCTCCCTGTTGCTCCTGGATGTATTTCCTTGGTATTGGTTGCTGGGGCCGCCAACAGGGGTTGGACCAACACCTAGGGTACAACGCTGGAGGAGCTGGCAGCCAGTGAATTTCCCACCTTCCTGGAGTGATGGGGCTCAGGCTTTGGGCTCCGGCTGCACGGTGGCAGGCCCCCGCCTCCAGCTGCAGGGCTTCAGGTTCTAGTCCCCAGCTGCCTCCTCTGGCCTCCCATCCAGGGCTTAATTTGTCCCCAGGCTTGGCAGGGCTGAGTAAGTCTGCTGTGAAAAGTGATACTTGTATGTTGGTTAATATCACTTTTCACAGCAGACTTACTAGCTAGCAATAAATACATTATAATGTTTTGGACATGTCTATGTGCATATTTATTTGTTTTTCTTTACGCTAATTAAGTACTTCAGGAAAAAGTGTGAGAGCGGCCACCAGCAAAAGTTGGTGGCCTCACTCTGAAGCCACCAAAAAATTTATCCTGAGAACCCCTGTCTTAAAGGATGTTGTATCCCTGCTGTGCCTCCCTGAAGAAAAGCTCCCTCTTTGAACTTCTGGATACTTAGAAATCCCCCAGATGTCCAGCAGTTAAATCTTTTTCCCCCAGCTCTTCCAGGTGCACAAAATGGATTGGAGAAAAAAGCATATCATTTAACTCCTCCCCCTGCATGTTCCAGGGGCCAATTCTGCCATGCTTCATGAAAAAACAACCAGAGAGAGAGAACCAACCTGAAGTCTCTCCATGGGAGGGATAGAACACAAGTACCATTGTGCAACTGTCTCACAGTCGCCCCTGAAGCCCATAGGGAAACCCCTATATAATAATTTAAAGGTGCATACACAGCAAATGGAATCCCCTTTCCCTCCATTACACAGCTGCCTAAGCAACCCATAAGCACGTTTCTGTACCACTGAAGCCAAATTATAGCAGATGTTGTGTGCAGCTTTTATACAGATATAACATGCATTTGCATGTGTCAAATACGTGGCCAAAAATGATAAACCTAAAAACAACTGGCCTGATTTTTCAGAAGTCCTCGGCTCTCATGCCCCATGTAATTCTATAGAAAAGCTGCAAATGCTCAGTACCTTTGAAATCAGATCTCTGAAGTGCGCATGTATATGCATGCGTGTGCACGCATATACAGGTATTGCAAATACATTTTGTTGGGGTTTTTTTTTTTTCTACTTGCTGCTCAAGACAGACTATTATTCAGTACAAACCTAGATTCAAATCTAACTGCTGTGACCAGAAAAGGTCTGTGATGGGTGTGTATTGCTTTCAGGAATGATGCCTGTCTGACTTGCAATTTGCAGGGAAGCAACAGAAATCACTTTGGGGATACTAAAAATATTGGAAATGTTTGTGCAGATGAACTGGTGCCCTTGACAGGATTCGAAGGGTTTAGTGTGCGTGTACACTAACAAATGTATCTTTTAAAAAATAAATAGAAACGTAAATGGAATGCGTCTTTCAGTGGGAGGCTAGTTCCTGTCTGTTCAAAGGCTGCATTTAAAACCCAGGCTGTAGTATCCATTGCTAATTAGTAGCAGATGCAGCCCTACCTGCACAAGCATGTGTCAAGGGGACGTTTGGAAACCATACCAGAATGCACACTGCCAGACAGGAAGGGAATATGTGAAGTATAAGCTGGGAGTTGTTAGGAAACTTCAACATTTGTTCTGTACAGCTGGAGCGGCAAAGGGGCGATTGTTAAGAGGGGAAGTTTTCCACAAGTCTGTATGGAGATGCTTCTTTCTGAATCCTTTCTTTAGTTGAGATGTGTAATCACCTATTCAAACATATGAGAGCTGCATTTCAGTTAGAGGGAAACCGTGATATAGTTAGTTTTCAATAATATGTTTTAAATAGGTTTCAGAGTAGCAGCTGTGTTAGTCTGTATTCGCAAAAAGAAAAGGAGTACTTGTGGCACCTTAGAGACTAAAATTTATTTGAGCATAAGCTTTCGTGAGCTACAGCTCACTTCATTGGATGCATTCAGTGGAAAATACAGTGGGGAGGTTTATATATATAGAGAACAAATATTTACACCTAGCCCTGAGTCCCCCCCTCCCCCACAACACTTTTTATGGTTTAACAATCATATTTTCCTGTTTTTGAGTTTTTTCTCCCTCCTCCACCATGTTGCTGTGTGAAAGATATACACAAGCAATGGGGAAACTGTCTGACTATACAAAGGAATGCAATGAAAATAGTAAATAGGAAGTGCTGTCAAATGTATCGAATAAACTGGGACCGCAGGAACAGAGAGAGACATTTTTTCTGCAGTCTCTTATAGTGCTATTCTTCAGTGAAATATAAAAATATTTCAGACAGAAGTGAGTTAGGCTGATAGTGTCCATTGAAGCATAAATGTGCAACTTTTTGGCTAGTAAATTGCTTCACTGGTCTCAAACGTATCCCTTTCACTCACCAGGGATGTGACAGAATGTTTAATCCCAAATAAAAGCAGTTTATCTTTACAATAGTCAATAAATCTATTAAATTATGTTGAAAGGACTCTGAACATTCCATTATAAAGATTTGGATACAATATGTATTTTTAAAGCACTAAGATCTCATATATGTCTTAAAAGCCAATAATTTTTTGCCAATGACTGTATTTGATCAAAAATAATATTACAAGAAAAAGGTTATTAGAAATTTAACTTAAATGCAGTTAATGGGAGGAAGGTTGGTCTTATGGCTAAGGCATAAGTTTGGTAATCAGGAAATGTGGATACAGCTATTGGCTCTGGTTCTTATGTCCTGTGGGCAAATCACTTAACATTGCTGCACATCATATTCTGTCTTTAAAACTGGGATGGAAAATGAAACCTGGTTTATCACTCCTATAATTTATCCTTCCAAGTTAGGATTTCTGCGTAGCAAAGAAACTGGAGCTGGGAGTCAGGGTGGGGAGACTGGTGCTGGGCACTAGTGAGAGAAATGGAGGGAGAGCTGGGAGCCAATTGGCTGGGTGCGGGGAGAAACACTGAGACTGAACAAAGAGTTGGGGGAGGGCGAGAGACTGGGACTAAGAGCCAATGGGGGATATGGCAGAGAGTGTGGAGAGAGGAAAGACAGGTCTAACAAGAAGCTGGGATGTGGAGGAAGAACTAATTGGCTAGGCAAAGAAACTAGAACAAAGAGCCAGGAAGAGGAGGACTAAGATTGGGGTAGGTAGCCCAGGGAAAGAGACTACAACTGGGAGCCAGTGTGGGGAGCAAAGAGACTGATTGGACAAGGAGCCGGGAAGAGGGAACAGGGACTATCTGGACAAAATTACTGTAATTGGGGTGAAAAGCCTCAGGAGTGGAGACTGAGACTGTGTAGGTAAGGAGAAGCGGGCTGGAGCCAGGGGTAGGGAAGAAGCAGGACTGGAACAGGGAAAGGCCGGAGAGGGCAGGGCAGAAGAGGTTAAGCTGTGCGGGGAACAGGCAAAAAAGTCTATGCCCACTGGAGCGTCTGCCCCTTTGCAGCTGGAATGGAACCAGTCCTCTGCTGTCAACAAAATTGTGAAACTCACTGGCAAAGTATTCCATCCCCCTCTCGTGCTGGCTGATATAGAATTACTCCATTGGCTCAAGTGGCAGAGGTCTATTGGTGCATCTGAAGGTTCCACCATTGCTGGTGAATCATGTGAGTGTCAGTACGATGCCCTAAATGTAATTTCTGATTTTAGTTTGCTTTTTTTAAAACCTAGAAAATTACACATGCAAAACTGCATTAAAACAACATTATTGAGGTTACATAGTCAAGCACTCAAATGTCAGAATTAAGGTTGCCTATGGAACCTTAATTCAGCTCCCTTGTGCATATGCATTATGATAATTTTAATTATGTCCTCACATACTATTTTCCATGGGATCCCAGGATCATTCAGTGCAAAGGATGGGCTTGCTCTTGGGATGAATCAGGGTTGTGTAGTGTAGGAGGCTGTTTGTCTGTAGTACCCCTGCTTTAATTGTTGCAGAAGTTCAAAGGTGTGTCATAAATGAGGGAGGGGTAACAGGAAGACAAAGGAATGTCCAGTGGTACTGCTGTAGCTTCTCTGCTCTCGTACCTGAGCTAGCTAGATTAGAACTAGCTCAAATATGTCTACCCAAGCTGCAGTCACACACCATGATTGCAGTACTGTATAAACATACACTAGTGGGAGCTGAAAGTACTAGACACCTTGTTAGCAGTGCCCAGCGTCTCTCTCAACTGGGCTGTTAGAGCTGGAATAAATTAATTGGGTCTGTCTGATACTGACAGTGGCGGCTGTTTAATGTTGGCCATTCATGAAGCTTGGCCTGGGGTTTAGCATATTCACTTTCTTCTTGGCCATGTGCCGTTTTTTCCACTGTGCACTAGAGCTGCAAAGAGTAGAAGTCCATAAATCTGCTGTTTCCCCTGGTGGCTGAGATTCATGTAAGTGCTCTACCAGAAATGCACCCAACTTTGAGGAAACTTGTGCACTCTGTTACCCTGTGCAACGATGCATTTGATCAGCATTTTAAGGCTTTAAAATCTGAAGGGGAAATTAAATTGTTTAATGGAATAGTTTAAATTTGTCCCATTTTTACTATATGTGCTTGGAATCGAAGTGAGCAGGAACACACATTTATCACCCAACTTTTTTTTAATTGTTGAAATGTTGATGCACCCTCAAATATACCTTGCGTATATATAGCCTTATAAGATGCTCTGCAAATTGAAGAATTTGACATGATGATGTAGTATCCTATACCATGTGTCTCTCCAAGCAAGGAGCCTTTGCTGGGAATAAATCTGTCTGTCAACTTCATAACAAATTGCTGAAATGCTGCAACAGCTGCATTCTATAAGGTTTTTAACAAGGATGGCAATATCTTCTAAATTCCTTCATAACAGCTTTCGGGGAGGGGTTTTGTAGCAATTAGAGGATTTACTGCATTGTCTCTGGTAACTCTTGGGCAGCTCATATGATTTATTGTTGTTTCAGCGTTAAAACTGAGCATGTTTCCATGAGTGCTCAGAATCCTATAACTGATCAACAGTTATCCTTGGTGCCTATATGATTCCAGGTTGCAATTGCTAAATGGAATTCTGATAGTCCAACTAGATTTTCTTTCTTTCCATTTCATAGGCAGCTCTGGTTTTATCATATAGCACTAGTGGCAACTACTTGCTATTCCGTGTAGGACACACAGCACAATTATTTTAGGTGGCTTAACTGTGTAACTGCAAACATCTTCTGCAGATCTGTAAGTAAATCTGTTTTTCTAATTTTAATTGCATTTAAACATGGCCAGTTTCACCCTTACCCCCCACCCCATTTACAAGCTAGCAGAAGAGTTGCAGCTGTAAGGAAAGAGGAGGGGAGTGCTTGGGAAGGTTCTAGTTGGGTTGCGCCTGTGAAAGAGGAACGTCAGCCACTTCTGCAACACTCTCCCTCGCACGTTGGAAGCCCCCCATGAAATCGGTGGTCCTTGAGGGACAGGTGTGTCACCCTAATAACTCCCATAGCGGCCAGAAGATTTCTGATAATGACTACAGAATGAAATTATACTGCAGAACTCCCCCAAGCATGAAGAGAGGAGTGCCAAAGGTAGTGAGAAATGAAATGGGAGGAGAACTTCAGGGACTCGAGGAGAAAGATGAAGAAAGGGACCAATGGTGGAAATGAATGGGCCCAATGGAGGAAAGCAAGAAGGGAGAAGTGGAAAAAATAGGAAGAACAAGAGACTTCTATCAGGTAAGTGATTCCTCAGTGGAAAACTGTCCCCCCTCTCTGCTTTGCAAGATGGGCCTAGAAGGTTGCCTCCGCCTGTCTCTCCCCCAGCTAGGGACCCAGGCCTGTAAGGTTCTGAGTGCCCTCAATTCCCATTGAAGTGTATGGAGTTGAGTGCATTCTGCACTTCACAGAATTGGATCTCTTACTTTGAACCAACAGTTTCTCTTACCAGGGGTTCTTGAGCTCCATGGGCTTATGCATGCCTCCTCTGCACTGCCACAAATCCCTCCCTGAGACTGTCCGATTGTCTTGTTCTCTGCAGCTCGAAAGCTGAGAGAGAGATTAGGTTATTTCTCTCTTCTTTTCATAGGTTGGGAGTGTATAGACAATTGTCCCCCTTTCCATTATGAGCTAGTATGGGCTTTGTAGCCTGCAGATGCCGTGAGAGAACCTGCTGCTGGGCCACCCCACTGCTGGCAGCCTAGCTCTCATGTTACCAGTGACTGGTTCCCATGGCTATGCATTCTTCCCCACCCCGTGTGTGGGGTCGAAGTCACAGAGGAGAAAGGTATTGCTGCTTCTGGAAATATTACCTACAACATGGATTTCCACTAAAAATCAGATCCTGTTTATAGGAAGCCCCACACCACAAAGGGCAGCTTTTTCCTGCAGTTGCCATCATCTGCTCCAAAGGCTGGCCCTGTCCCACAGGGATCTCTCAGAGGTGGGGTAAGCGTGCTGCTTGGGTTCCCACCTCCACACAGCTTCAGGGACCATTCTGGCCCTTCTTTTACTCACTTCTGCAACATGGAGGGGGCACATCAGGCTCTAACACCAATTGTTCTATGAAGCTGAATTTATATGGGTGATGCATAATGCCTTCCTTGCATTAGGCTGACATTTGAAGCATCAGAAAAGAACCTGTCAGTGCTGTAGTGCACAAGTCTCACCCTGGGTTGGGGCAGAGAAAGTTAATAGAGAAGTTGGTTGGTTGTTCAGTACTCCCAGCGGGTTATTAACGTTTATCATATTTTCCTTGGATCAAGGCTGGAAGTTGGCGAGAAACAGAGAATAACAGAAAAAATGCCAGCTGGAAAGTGTTTATTTTATAAATTCTCACGATTTCATGTCCAGGGTTCTCAGATCTTGTTGTGTCTGGAGTAAACATACACCGTGGCCCTGGTGCTTTTAGCTATGGTGATAAGGGTTGCAGTTTGGGGAGTGCCTTGGGAAACAGCCTGGAAAGCCGCCTAAAAAGTCACGCTCAATGCTGTGTGAGTTCTATTAACTGAATAGTTAAAGCAGGGTTTGTATAAACAAGGGTCAGCCCATCACATTTTATTGGAGCAAAGTTATTGTGTCAGATGTTTGAGGCTTGTTAAGCTGCCTTTTCTTATAGTTTGCTGCATTCATCTCCATGACATGTTGCAATGAGACAAATTAGTTGGAGTCCATGGGCCAAATTCAGAGGTGAAATGAAAAGTGATTTAACTTAGGGTAAGAGAGTCTTACCTGAGTTCCTTTACACTTGGTTGCATTCCCAGAGTCCTATTTACACATCGAGGTGTGAGGGAACCTGAGATGGTGTAACTTAGATGCTGTGGAGGTATGAGAAAGTGCAAGGAAACAGGACATGATCTTCCTAAATCCTGGAGTTAGTGGCTTTTTTTTTTTTTTTTTTTTGCTACACTCCTTGTGATGCCTAAGGATTCGAGTTATGCGACTGGCTTTGTTACAGGAACAAGGTAACACAAAATGACCATATTGGATCAGAACTGTGGTCCAGCATCCTATCTCTGACAGTGGCTAGAAATAGCTGATGTAGAGGAAGGTGCTGGAAAACCTGGGTCATTAACCTTCACCTCTGTCTCTGTTCTGGTCTCTCAGTGCACCTCCTCCGATCTCTGGGTTTGTGCTTGCACCTACCCAGAGTTGGAATTTCACAATTCTCCCACTCTTAGACGAGGACTTGGGCTATAATACCCTGTATCCACCATGTTTACCCAGCAGGTCTGACTAGGGTTTAGATGCCTGTGGTTCTTTCCTTCAGGAGTCTGTGATGAATATAGTGACTCGGCAGCCTTCTTAAACCAAAGTATTGTTTGTTTTTTGTAATAGGAGCGAAGCATTTAGAGAAAAAGGGGTTTAAAATAATGAACAGTCTACTCATTATTATCTAAAAGGTTATTCTGTGATGGTACCCCTAGGTAGGCCTAACTTCAGACACCCAGCAAGTCCCTCTGTCTCAGTCTAGATCCCAAACAGCTACCCCAGCTTGATAGTATTCCCTTTAAAACCTGCCAGGGTTCTTTTTATATCCTATGTGCATGGGCCTTTTTCTGCCCTGGCAATCTCTCTTTACTCTCCAGTATTTGTTGAGGGGTAGTTTATCTTGAGCCATATATGTCCAAACTCTTGAATCCTGCTAAACTCTTGACCTCAGTGAAAATTAGTTTCATAGGAAAGGATTTACTTTTATTAGTTTTAAACTGCCATTCAAGTTTTGTAGAATGGTTATAAACTGGTCATGGATGGTTATAAACGGTTCAGGAAGGACAGGCAGGGCAGAAAAGCTGGGGGAGTAGCACTGTATGTAAGGGAGCAGTATGACTGCTCAGAGCTCCAGTATGAAACTGCAGAAAAACCTGAGTGTCTCTGGATTAAGCTTAGAAGTGTGAGCAACAAGAGTGATGTAGTGGTGGAGTCTGCTATAGACCACCGGACCAGGAGGATGAGGCTTTCTTCCGGCAGCTCACAGAAGCTACTAGATCGCACGCCCTGGTTCTCATGGGCGACTTTAATCACCCTGATGTCTGCTGGGAGAGCACTACAGTGGTGCACAGACAATCCAGGATGTTTTTGGAAAATGTAGGGGACAATTTCCTGGTGCAAGTGCTGGAGGAGCCAACTAGGGGCAGAGCTCTTCTTGACCTGCTGCTCACAAACCGAGAAGAATTAGTAGGGGAAGCAAAAGTGGATGGGAACCTGAGAGGCAGTGACCATGAGTTGGTCGAGTTCAGGATCCTGACACAGGGAAGAAAGGTAAGCAGCAGAATATGGACTCTGGACTTCAGGAAAGCAGACTTCGACTCCCTCAGGGAACTGATGGGTAGGATCCCCTGGGGGAATAACATGAGAGGAAAGGAGTCCAGGAAAGGTGGCTGTATTTCAAAGAATCCCTATTGAGGTTACAGGGACAAACCATCCCGATGTGTCAAAAGAATAGTAAATATGGGAGGCGACCAGCTTGGCTTAACGGTGAAATCCTTGCGGATCTTAAACATAAAAAAGAAGCTTACAAGAAGTGGTAGATTGGACAAATGACCAGGGAAGAGTATAAAAATATTGCTTGGACATGTAGGAATGAAATCAGGAGGGCCAAATTGCACCTGGAGCTGCAGCTAGCAAGAGATGTTAAGAGTAACAAGAAGGGTTTCTTCAGGTATGTTGGCAACAAGAAGAAAGCCAAGGAAAGTGTGGGCCCCTTACTGAATGAGGGAGGCAACCTAGTGACAGAGGATGTGCAAAAAGCTAATGTACTCCATGCTTTTTTTGCCTCTGTCTTCACGAACAAATTTACCCAATATTCTCCCAGCATATTACAGCCAAGTTTGGCTGGGATCTTCCGTTCATGAAGCATTCCCACTGTCAGCTTTCTTCCTGGGTGAAAGATACCACAGTGTCCATTTGTAACCCCAGATATATCAAAACAGTCTTTTAATCTTTATTCGTAAACCAGGAGCCCTCCTGCTGTGTGTTCCTTATTGTAGATTTTGCAATCTCTTGTTAATTTCTTAATCTTGACTAGCTGGTAGCTAAGCATGCAAATAGAATCATAGAATATCAGGGTTGGAAGGGACATCAGGAGGTCATCTAGTCCAACCCCCTGCTCAAAGCAGGACCAATCCCCAACTAAATCATCCCAGCCAGGACTTTGCCAAGCCTGACCTTAAAAACCTCTAAGGAAGGAGATTCCACCACCTCCCTAGTAACCCATTCCAGTGCTTCACCACCCTCCTAGTGAAAAAGTTTTTCCTAAATCCAACCTAAACCTCCCCCGCTGCAACTTGAGACCATTACTCCTTGTTCTGTCATCTGCTACCACTGAGAACAGCCTAAATCCATCCTCTTTGGGTCCCCCTTCTGTTAACTGTTAATTTTACATAACTGAGGTTCCGGATAATCCAGTGGAATTTTTGTTGTCCTCCGACATTCAAATAATTGAAAAAGAATTGTCAAGATACAAAGGGCTGTGGTCCTTCCAAATTAAAGGTGCTGCACAAGTATAATATTTTGTTTTGTGTACACATGTATATAATTCTATATTCATAGAATCAAAGACCAGAAGGGACCACTGTGATCCTCTTGTATGGCCTCCTTTATTAGGGACCCTAGAACCTTCCTGATACAATATTAGCTTGAACTAGAGCATATCTTTTAGAAAAGGAAAAAAAACAAATTTAATTTAAAAATTGCTAGTAATGAAGAATCCACCAGAACCCTTGGTAACTTGGTAAGTTGTTCCAATAATTAATTACCCTCACGGTTCAACATTTGCACCTTATTTTCCTGTTTGAATTTGAAAGGCTGGAAGTTGAAGCTAGACAGTCTTGTGATATCGTTGTCTGCTAGATTGGAGAGTCCACTATCAAATATAAATATATAAAATACTTGTATGGGGGGCGGGAGGGTGTACACACATATGTGTACCATATTTATGTATAAGTGTGCACCTGCCCTCTACACTGAGAGAAATTCACCCTAAAAGCTCAATTCTGTTCTCAATTACATGGCAACTTCCATTTACTTCACATTGCAATTGAGTGGAGAACTGAGCCCTAGGGACCCAATCTTGCAAACATTTACTATTGAGTGTAAGAGTTCTTGAGATGACTTTGAGAACATTTATTGGCTACACACACACACAGAGTGACATGGCACACAGAGGCAGTGACTGTCCAACTCCTCTCCTACAACACAGCATTAGAGATATTCCCATTTTAGCAGCACCACTCCTCAGAGATTTTACAGCCCCTGGTGTTTCAGAAGCACTTGACATTTGAGTCTATTCCTTAATTAATCCTATGGTTTCCAAAGGGCTTGGCACTTCTGTGAGAAAAGGGATCCTGCTTGAACACAATTAAGAATATTTGCTCAGCAGTTTCTAAAAGGAATTTTGTGAAAATATGTCTGACTTGCCTTACTAAGACATAGCATGCACTTTGTGTGCCCAGGTGAAGATAAATCTGTCAGCGATTCACCACTGTTCTAGGAATATTAGGACATGTACCATTTGTGTTATGTGCCTACAGGATTCCAAAGGGAGGTCATTTCCTAGCTCATATAACTAAATGAGCATCTTGCCAATACATAGACCTACAGTGATTTACAATATCATTATGTAATTAGCCATTATAATAAAAAGAAAAGTACATTTTTGAGCATATATTCCCATGAGATGGCATTCACTCTTGTACAAAACAGTGAAAGGTCTGCACATCACTTAATCCTTCAGTGCAGTGCTTAATGGAATGTGTGTGTGTGTGTAGGTCTTGTGCTGTCATAGCATAACGTAGCACAGAATTTCATCTAGGTAAATAAAGGAGGAATAACAATCAGAAAATAGTCATAGTCCATTATGTGTAGTGGGAATACTGTATTTTGTATAGTTTTTTGCGTGTGTGCACACATTCACTCTGGTAAAAGGACATTAAGATTGCACAGCCTAGCACTCACAAGTTAGAACAGAGGTGGGCAAACTACGGCCCGTGGGCCACATTTGGCCTGCGGGACCCTCCTGCCTGGTCCCTGAGCTCCTGGCCTGGGAGGCTAGTCCCCGGCCCCTCCCCTGCTCTTCCCCCTCCCCCACAGCAGGCCGTGCTGCCGGCACAACGCTCTAGGCGGCTGGGCAGCGCGGTTGCAGAGCCACAGCCTGACCCGGTGCTCTGGGCGGTGCAACTGTAGCACCGCCAGCCACCGGTGCTCCAGGCAGCGCGGTAAGGGGGTCGGGGGGGGTCAGGGGCAGGGGCGGTCAGAGGTCAGGTAACAGGGGGGTTGGATGGGGCAGGGGTCACGGGGGGCAAGTCAGGAATGAGAGGGGGGTTGGATGGGGCGGCAGGGGGCAGTCAGGGGGGCGGGGTCCAGGGGGGCGGTCAGGGGACAGGGAGCAGGGGGTGGTGGATGGGGTAGGAGTCCGGGGGGGGGGGGGCCATCAGGGAACAGGGGGGCTTGGATGGGGCAGAAGTCCTGGGGGAGCCGTTGGGGGGTGAGTAGCGGAAGGGTCGTATGTAGGGTGGGGTCGGATAGGAGGCGGGGGCCGGGCCATGCCTGGCTATGTGGGGAGGCACAGCCCCCCCCCAACCGGCACTCCGTACAATTTCAGAAACCTGATGTGGCCCTCAGGCCAAAAAGTTTGCCCGCCCCGAGTTAGAAAATAGCAGAATTAAGTTTAGCTGTGCAGCGTCCCCGCCGCCTTCCCCATCCCAGTTGCCTTTCCCAAGCCAGTCCCATTCTAGCTTCTCATTTGATCTTTCTTCCCCCACTCTGGCTTCCAGTTGCCCACTGCCCACATTCCCTTTCCCCACTAGCTCCCAGCCCAATCTCCCTCCCCAGGCTCCTCATACAACTTCAGTTTCCCACTCCTCCCCAACTCCTCGTCCCTGTCTCATTGTCCAGCCAGTCCCAGTTTTCCACCCACGTAGTGACACCTAGTTAGATCTGTCTTCCTTCCCCTTGCCCCACTAGTTTTCTAGTCCCGGTCTCCTTTCCCAGCTATTCACAGTCCTTCCAGCTCCTCATCAGATCTCAGGCCCTCTCTCATTTGGTTCAGGCAGCTTCTTCCTCCTCTCACTGCTTTGGCCCAGCAGGGGGAGCACTGGGAGCACAGAAGGGACAGGGTCCCTACTCTCAGTCCAGGTGCTGGAACCCAGACCTGCTGCAATTGCAGGGAAAGTCCTGCTCGGCCTCAGGACACGTGTGTCCAATGTGTGTCCAGAATTTTCAGGGAATTTAGTTGCTTCACAGGGATGGCAAAAGGTACATCCCTGACCCAACAGCCACCCTCCCCTGTACCAAATGTCAAGTCCCAGCTCCAAAGCATGGGGATGCTAGTTCTTTTCAAAGAAAAAGTTGCCAGAATGTTTTAAGATTGGAGACGGGGGGGTGGGGGGGGAGGGAGTGAGTATGTTTTTCCCTGGCCTGATTGTCAGAAATGGATGAACTGTTTGGGGTGAAAATTTCCATAAAATTTCAGCTGGATGCAAACTACTAGCATGGAAATGTTTAGCCTGGATGATTAGTTTGGCAAAGTTATAACAGCTGAAAGCAGAATCTTATCATGGGAAGTGTTGGGCAACCTGGACAGATCAAGCTACCAGCCCCACCTATAATATATGCTTTTATTTTGGCAATTTTCTGGCATTTTATAACCTTGTTCTACCCTATGAATGTCTTTTTCTACCATCCAGCACTGGTTCTCTCAATTAGTGCTCATATGACGTGCCAGCAATTAATAAGGTTCTTGAACTCTGTACTGTGCCCCCCTAACCATGGTAGCTGACAACCACAATTTTTTTCTCCCTTACAAAATTAAGCTGTTTACATTTCCTCATTTGTTTTCAAATTATGTTTGAAGGTTCAAGTTGGATGAACTTTTGGCTGCTGAGCCCAACCTCTTTGGTCTGACCTCTTTGGTCAGAATGGAAATCTCACAAGAGCAGACTTTCACACTAGATTGCCTGTATTTTCTGGGTTTGATTTGATTAGAATTTTTTTAAAACTTTTCTCATAATAGTTTGGTATTTCCTCTTCTCTTCCCTAATGAAAGTAGTTCAGAGGCAGAAGAAAGCAAAAGCAAAGGAGTGAAGAAAAGTTAACCGCACTTTTTTCAAACAGTAAACAAAACAAAAAACATAACTGTTGATTTTTATTTTCTGAGCTAGTTTTTCTGTGGATATTTGCAGTGTGTGCAACTCGCAATTATTAGAGCCAGTCTTAGTATTACTACTATTACTAATAGAGGTTTTATTAAAGGATCTCAAACTGCTATTATAAATCTAAATTAATCTCCGCAAACCCTTGGGTAGATGAGTAACATAGATGGTGAGCCCTTAGGACAGGGATTACCTTTTTTTTTTTTTATGTATATATTTATGGTACCTAACACAATAGGGCCCTGATGTTTGATGGTGCCCCTAGGCACTTCTTACTACAATAAAATAATGAATGATAATAAAGTATTATCCAAATTTATAGAAGGGGATATTGTGGTATAAGTAACTTGCTCAAAGTTACACAGCAAAGAAGTGGCCCCGGCAGGGGCGGGGCCTAGAGTGGAAGGGGCGGGGCTGAGGGGGTCAGAGCCAGCCCCAGCCCACCCTGTAAGGTAAGTGCCCCTCCATCCTCCCCCCTCTTAAGTAGCAGCAGCAGCCCGGGGCTCCCCTACTTCTACTGCCTTGGTCCTTTAATTAGCCACCAGAGCCCTGGGGAAGCAGCAGGTCTCCAGTGGCTATATAAAGGACCGGGACGGCAGAGGCAGCTGGAGCCCCAGCCCTTTAAATAGCCCCTGGAGCCCCCGCTACCCCAGGGCTCTGGGGGCTATTTAAAGGGCCTGCGGCTCCCCTGCTTCTACTGCCACAGTCCTTTAAATAGCCCCTGGAGCCCTGGAGTAGCAGCTGCGGGGCTCCGGCAGTTATTTAAAGGGCTGGGGCGGTAGAAGCAGGGGAGCCCCAGGCCCTTTAAATAGCCACCGGAGCCCCACAGCTGCTACCCCGTGCTCCAGCAGCGGGGCTCTGGAGACAATTTGGCTGGGAGCCCCATGCCCTTTAAATTGCCTCCTGGGGAAGCCGGGCTGCCCCAGTACAGGGTAGCGGCTCTTGCCGGTACGCTGTACTGGGGCGTACCGGCTTACTTCAGATTCCTATTCCCTTGCTCCAAGCACTTTGGTCCAGATTCTCAAAGGTATTTAGGCACCTAACAACCATCATTTTTTTAGTAAAAAGATCAGAAGTACTTGTGGCACCTTAGAGACTAGCAAATTTATTTGAGCATAAGCTTTCATGGGCTACAGCCCACATGCCACAAGTACTCCTGTTCTTTTTTGTGGATATAGAGTAACAGGGCTGCTGCTCTGAAACCTGTCATTTTTGTAGTGCCGCTCTAAGCACGTTGTGATTTAAGAAATAGAATGGAAGACCTTTGCATGTAAGATTTTTGTATTGCAATGTTACAAGATTTGTACAGTTTTCTCTAGTCATAAATTAGTGAATATTTATTTAATGTATTTCAGTTGGTTTAACACTGCTCAGGGATTTGACCTTTGTTAGGCACTTCATAGATGTTGGTAGCCATTTGTTTCCAGCTGATCTTTATTAAATTATTTTGATTAGCTAAAGGTGATTTCTATAATATACACATGTAGCCTATCCAAACATTTGGCAGTGTATGTGTAAAGTGGATCTGTTCAAATACGCGTATAGTGCTGTGGGGGGGTTCTATCAGTCGCAAACCAGTGGGATTATTCTTGACTTAGGTAGCAGTTGTTGAGAGTCAATAGAAATATGTTCATCCTTAAAGGACTCTGTCGAGGTTGTCAGGTCTTTACCTCACAAGTTGTCCCATATTGGAGCTTTTCCTTTAAAGATTACAACTGTGCAAAACAAAAAATTGTTTTAAATCAATAAACTAATCTCTTCTGTGGCACTAAAGTGTAAACAAATGTGCTCCAAATAATGCTGTTTTTCTGTTTATGCCCCCATCAACATAATGCCTCCCCTATATTTAAAAATAGAAATAGGTTTCTCAGTCTTTCTTCCCGTCCAGCCAGTAGGAGAAATATCTTGATTTGGTTTTGGTATTTTGTCTGATAGTTTTTGCTTGCTTGTTTCTATGGGTGGATAGGTGTCTCTGGGGCATTTGCATCTGCGTGAAGAAATTGTTGGAGGAAAGCTAAGCTGAAGAAATCAGTTTTGCCTGTAATTGAAAATGGTTAGCTCCATGTCCTTTTTAACCCCCTGTGGGAGTGAGTTCTGTGGTCTAGGTCCATCTCCTATCTCTGGCATTCATGAGCCTCTGCTACTGGTTGTCATTGTCACCTTTATTTTTCTTATCAGATCATAGCTCTTGTGGGAGGTCATGGTTGTGAACTGAAAGGAGGGGTCTCGGGTATCTAAGGACAGTCCTGTGGAGGCCGAAGAATACTGAAACAGACACCTCAAACTGGACTGTATATTCAACAGGGAACCAGTGTAGTCAGCAGATCACTGGGGTGACATATGTTAAACAGATGGGCTGCTGTGTTTTTATGCCAGCTGGAGCTTTTTCTGGATGTATGGTATCACTCTTAGTTACAGTATTGAAGCTCAGACATCTTGAATACCTGGATCACTGTGTCCAGGTCTGTACCCAGTAGGATGGGGTACACAATCTTCTGCCCAGCCACAGATGGAAATGAGAAATTGTTTGCCATATTTGGATATCCAGTATCACTGAGGAATCCCAAAGGCTGGTGGCCAGACTTAACCTGGGGGCAAATGCACTCATTAGTGGGGGATGTTATAGAGGAGGCAAATTTTTTTGAAGCATGTCCCTCTTCTTACGAGATTCGCCTCAATCTTGCCTGCATTCATCTTTTGCTAGTTGCTTTTCTTCCAGGTTTTTTTTTCAGCTAGGCATTGAGAAGGAGGAAGATGGTGCTGCTCATGGTCTCACTAGTCCTCCTGACAAATTTCTGTCTATGATTGAATACAACAGACCCTTGTAGGTCTCTATGGTGAAAGCTATGGACATAGAGGAGCGGGGTTAGCTGCACTGCTACGGTTCCATCTAAGAGGAAGAGCCCTGAGCCTTTTCCTTTCACACCACATCCTCTTGGAGGGAGTACAAGATTATAGGCCCAATTCTGCAACCTGGATTCACACAATTAATGCTCATTGTCCCTAATTTTAAACACCTGCAACTTTTACCAAAACAAGTAGAATGTTTCTTGTTCAACCCATTTATCTCTAGGCCATGAAGCCACCTCACCTGTCTGTTTTAGAGCATGAATTGCAGAGAGTGCATATTGGCATTCAGTGTGCTCAGTATTTCTATAGCATTCATCATGTAGAATCTAGATAAATAAACTCATGCACCTGTGACAACGATTACACAATCACTTTCAGAGCCTGAGCCTGCAAATCGCCCACTCAGGCTGTGGTCAGTGCCATGGGCCTGACTTCACAATGTGAAAAGAAGCAAGCCCACAGTGCCTCCATATTTAAAACACTTTGGGATTGATAAAAATATATGCTATGCTGTTGTGTAGACAGTACACAAAACAGACAGGAGTGGGAGAGAATTGTTTGCTCTATAACAGGGGTGGGCAAACTACGGCCTGCGGGCCAGATCCAGCCCATCAGGACTTTGGATCCGGCCCGCAGGATTGCCAGCCATATGGCAGGCACCGCCCCCCACAGCTCCAATTGGCTGGGAATGGGGAACCGTGGCCAATGGGAGCTTTGGGGGAGGTACCTGCAGGCAAGGGCAGCACGCGGAGCCCTCTGCCTCCCCTCCGTCCCCACCAGGGGCTGCTGGGATGTGGTGCCAGCCGCTTCCCAGGGCGGCGCAGGGACAGGAAGCCTGCCTTTGCCCCGCTGTGCGGCGCTGAGCCGGAGCCCGCACCCAGAACCCCTCCTGCACCCCGCATCCCAACCCCCTGCCCTGAGCCCCCTGCCACAGCCTGCACCTTTCCTGCACCCCAACCCCCTGCCCTGCGCCCCTTCCTGCACCCCACACTCCCTCCCAAGCCCCAGCCCCAGCCCTACATTCATGGCCCTGCATGCAATTTCCCCACCCAAATATGGCCCTCAGGCCAAAAAGTTTGCCCACCCCTGCTCTGTAATTTACAAGTTAGAAGAGATTCAACTCACAAGAAGCACTATCTGACACATACCTATGGTATGGTATGTTCTAGTAACAATCTTTTGTATTAAAAAGAATACATTTTCTGGCCTTTATTTCAACACCTTGATTGCTTTGGGAAGGTGTTAGTGGATACCCAAGTCACCAGCTATAGAAAGTTACTGTTTAGTACTGTTTCTTGCAAAGCATCTTCGTCATGGTGCTGAGAACTTTCAGCTCCAGTGATGTCCCTGGCAGGGTCAGACCCTTAATCAGTAAGGAAGGGTCCAAAAGTGTGAGTGAAACCAAGTTAAAATGAGCCCAAGGAAGACCCATATGATGATAAAAGGTGTCAGCATAGGGTTGCCAGGTGTCCGATTTTTCACCGGAACACCCGGTCGAAAAGGGACCTTGGCAGCTCCAGTCAGCACTGCTGACTGGGCTGTTAAAAATCCGGTTGTTGGCGCAGTGGGGCTGGCAGGTTCCCTGTCCAGCTCTGCGTGGCTTCCAGGAAGCAGTGACACGTCCCTCCGGCTCAGGGGCGGCAATGGGTGCTCCACAGTCTGCTCCCACACCAAGCACCAGCTCCGCAGCTCCCATTGCCTGGGAACGGCAGCTATTGGGAACTGCAGGGGCAGTGCCTGCAGAGGGGGGCAGTGTGTAAAGGCCCCTCCCACACCCCAAACTCCTGCCCCAGCCCTGAGTATCTCCAGCACCCTGAACCCCACATTTCTGGCTCCATCCTGGAGCCTGCACCCCCCGCCCAGAGTCCGTACCCCCCACACACACCCCAACCCCCTGCCTCATCCTGGAGCCCCCTCCCACACTCCGAACCCCTGAGCCCCAGTCCAGAGCCCCCTCCTGCATCCCAACCCTGTGCCCCAGCCCAGTGAAAATGAGCGAGGGTGGGGGAGAGAAAGCGATGGAGGGCGGGGGTGGAATGAGCAGGGGATGGGACCTTGGAGAAGGGATGGGGTTTTGGGGAAGGGGCAGAGAAGGGGGAAGGGTAAGGGTGTTCGGTTTTCTGTGATTAGAAAGTTGGCAACACTATGTCAGGATCAGATGTTATCAAACATCATTACTGGCCATGTAAGTGGAAGTATGTGCTCTGCAAGCTGTGGATTGCAGTTGGGTGGTTAATACTATCTGCTGTGTCATGAGGAAAATAGGTTTCTGAAATATTGTTGTCAGGGTGGAGATGTTTCACGCAGTTCCAATAACAATATTTATTTGATTTTAGCTCAATTCTGCCCCCTACCCCATACTTGCACAATTATTCCTCAATAGCCTTCATTTTAAATGCTGGCAACTTTTATCAAAACAAAGCACAAGATTTAAGAAGCGTCTTCCTCACCGCCAGCCCCTCTCCCCCCCCACACCCTCTTTTCTCCAAGCCCTAAACCCACTGCATCTATTGACTCATTTGTGGGGTATGAAGTACTTAGATAGAAACCAGCTCCTCATAGCAATACTCTGAGTATCTGCCACTGAGGATCAAGCACTCGAGGTTGTCACTTTACAGGTTGTTCTGTGGAGAAAACTGTGATTAAATTATTTCAAACTGCTAAATCCTTCATTTTTAGCTACTTTTCTGGAGCGTTACTGGGTATGTCTGATTTGGTATTTTCTTAACTGAGATATAAATGTTGAATATTAGTTTCCATGGAGATTAATTCATTAGAGGGGAATTCTGTGCTTGACAAGACACTGTCAGTTAGGTACATGTATTGTTTTCCTTCCCAAAAGAAGCAAAAATTCTGGAAGCCATCAGGGAGCAGGGCTGATTTTGTGCTTTATGGAGTCCTGACAGTTTTCCTCTTTTGAAAATATTTGGCATGTAAACACAAGCTGCTAAGCACATTAAAATAGTCAAAAGCATTTCCATTTTAATTTTCTTGGACATGACCTGAGGTGGTTCATTTTGGTCCAGACATTCTGTCGTGCATAGATCCCATTCACTGTTGCATATATGTCCAATGCATTGGAGGAGCTCAGTCATTGGTTAATGCATGTTGAGACATTCATATCCAGCTCAGACCAAATGCAAACCACATCTACAATATTCTGGAGTGATCACACTGGTATGATAGCTTGTATTTTTCATGGAATATTATTTCAATCACCTATGTCGGTGTTGTGAACGGCAAAACTATAGTTTTTCGTAGACTCTGATCCTTATAAAACTTTCACTTACTGGTAATTACTATGTTGTTTGACTATCCCCTTAGTAATTCTGATATCTGTATATTCAAAACATTACAAAGACAGACAACTTGGCAAATATAGCAGGCCAAGTGGGACTCAGAATTATTTATGCTAAAACAAACATCCTTGAAACCCAGAATACAGGCAGTAACATCACATTAGAAGGCAAAAATATCAAAGTAAAACAGTTCATCTACCTGGGCAACACCATATTAACCAACATAGATCTCGAGAAGGAAGTCACATTGAGGACTACAAAAGGCATCCACTCAATTTACTAAACTCAACAATATATGGAAATCAAAGATATAGTGTCACAGTTTCAGGATAACTGCACATGTATTCCTCCTCCATGGTCCCTTGAGGGTACCTCCTTAAAGGTTTCTGGCTCACAGTCATCACCTCTCTTGGGCAAAGACCTGCATCTCACTCACTGCTGTTTGGGGTTTTAAGGCTGCACAGTTCACTGGATTTACACTGATATCCCCAGCAAACCAGGCTGCCTAAACAGCCCAGTGCTTGCACTTTGCTTTCTCTCTGAAAGCTATGGCCAGTGTATTACCTGCAGTTAAAAGTTACCACACAGCTCCTTCCAAGCAAGCACATTTATTCTTAAGATAAAAGCACTGCAGAGAAAATTATATTAAAACAATAATAGAACCAATATGCATGCCAAAACATGTACCAGAGGTCACTCGCAACTCCACTCTAGGTAACTCTGGTAAGTTTCAGTCCTTCAAAACTCACAACTGGGTTTTCCCCATGGGTGCAAGTTCATATCACTCTTAAATCTAGAATGAGAACAACAAGTGGACAGAGCAGTCATTTCTTTATACAGCTCAGGCCTTTGATCTTTGTCTGATGATTAGCTGTTACAGAAGGCCAAGACGCTCTCTTCAGGGTGTAGCTTCAAAATGCTGAGTTTTTCATAATTGGATTTGGGTAACTTGCATTAATCTCTTCTGATGCTTCCCTGGGGTACTCTGGATTGTGCGGCACCCTGCTTCCACCTGCCTTTAGCATGAGAAATCCTTGTCTGTGTCTGCCGTGGATCAGCTCCCGAACTCAACTGGCCATAGGCAACACAAGCACTCTCCTCAAAGCCTGCGAAGACCCTGCTGTCTCTCTGCAGGTTAGTGATATGCACACTCCAATCCCAAAGCCCTCCAAGCATCTCCCTGGAGTGTCCAGGCCCTGTTCCACTGCACACTTGTAGTATTCACAGATTTGCTGCTTTCAGAGAAGCAGTATACCCCAGCTTACCATTACACCTCACATCATCACTCCATTTAACACACAGCACTTTAGGTATGTTTATAGTGAAAAGAAGTAAAAGTTTATTTAACAAAGTACAGAGATTCAAGTGATAGCAAGTAGCATTGGAAGCAACATGGTTACATATGAAATAAAATCATAACACGTATTCTAGAATCTTGACTTACTTAAATAGATACTTCCTGTATTATAGAGCAATGCTCACCCAAAGTCCTTTCAACGTTTTACAGCCAGGACTGACTGTGGTCTTCCTTTTATGAAACAAGTCGTGCCATCAGCTTGCCTCCTCAGTGAAAGATCCTGGATATCTGTTTGCACCCCCAGACCTATCCGAACAATCTGTTGTCTTTATTCTTAAGCAGGACACTCTCTGCTGGGTATTTTTCTTGCTGTATACACCGTTCTTGTAGATTTTGCAATCTCTTATTCAGCATCTGGCTCAGTATACAAATAGACCAGAAAGGGACATAAGTGTCTGTTACCCCCTGTTGGAAAGGAACCTGTCAGAGACAGGTCACTTCCTGGAAATCTGCCTTAAGAATATAGTTTTCAGTACAGACACCTAACTTCTTAAATATTATCTGTACAAACATTTCACAATGATTATAATGACCAGTGGGTTACTGGCTCTTGTTAGAGTCCTCACGTGTCACTCTTTAGTGAATAATTATGTAACTGTCTGACCCAGTAGATCCCTGGAAAACTCTGTATCCCCTGTGCCCTCTGGCAGTTGGCACCAAGAGGTTCCCGGTCAAATCTCTCCCTAGGGATTCCCCAGGAAACCCACTTAACACTTATTGTCTCAAAAGTACATACTTGTCTAGAACGTTTTTAGTAAAGTCTTTTGAACTTCGGTCTTACATTTTGCACTTACCTCCCTCCTTCCCCTCCTCCCCACAGACACAGGAGTGTTATACAATCCCAACCCACAATAATATATAATTTAATACAATAAGGTCTTTCAAGGATATTACAGGAAACTGCCATATCTATCACCTACAGGACCAGAACAAAACTGAGAATTTTCAATTCAAACATAATATTGGTGCTAATATACGGCTATAAGAGCTGGAGATCTACTAAAACATTAGACAAAACTAGATGCCTTTGAAAATAAGTGGCTATGAAAGATTCTGGGTATTTTTTTGGAAAGACTTCACCACCAGTGAAGAAATCCAAGAAATCACCAACTAGCAGCTCATTTCCACCAGAATCAGGAGGACACGCTGGCCGTGTTTGGGGCATGTACTCTGAATAGTACATATTTATAAGCCAGTACACAGATACCCATATGAAGCTGTCAAGTAGAAACCAACAGCTGTGAGGGAACGAGGGTGCCCAAGAGAAACCTGAAAAAGAAGGGAAGGCAGAATAATTTGATCTCAACATCATGGAGCAAATGGAAGCAGCAGCAAATGACAGAGGAATGGATGAGACTGGTTGCAGCCCTGTGTGCCAACATTGGTATGGGAAGAATGTAGTAGCAGAGAACTGTAAAATTATAATGATTTTCAAAGTGGTTGAATACAAAGCCATATAGATAACCTCTCTAAAGCATAATCACCATGCAACAACATAGCATGTTATTTTGCAAGCTCTGGATTTTTTTTGGTTGGTTAGTTTTGTTTTGTTTCATTTTTAGTTATTTCAGCACTCAAGGAAAGATGCCAGAGCCAAACCGATGGTACAGGAGTTTGATTTTTCTTTCCATCCATACAAGTGTGCAGCACAGGAAGTAGCCATGTAACATCCCTTTCTCCCACCCCTCCATTCTCCACCAAGGTGCATGGATGCTAATTTGGCACTTTTTTGGTAAGGAGAATAATTCAGTGTCTGTATCCAGTAAATCTTTGATCACTTAGCTGAGACTGTCAACAAATGTGCCAATAGAAACATGAAAAAAAACATACCCAATGAAGGAATGTCTAGACAGACACTTCAAATAGGACAACGCACACATGGACAAAGAGGACATAGTGCAGCATCTGGTCATGAGAGTTTGAACAGTTCATGGAAAAGGTGGATTTTGAGTAGTTTCTTGAAATTTTAAATGGTCTACAACTCATTCTGGAATATGCACTGAGGCTGTAAAGTTCTGTCTCTTCTGTGCTATGTGGTACATTGGAATATATGTATAGCAGTACTCTTTTTTCTTAAGGAGAAACCTGTCAGAGATAATAGAATATATGTTAATCTTTAATTTTTAGTGTCTTGATCCCCTTTTCTTTTGTTTCAAACCAAGGCTAAAATGGAAGAGCTGAAAAACCAATACAGAGACCATTCTCATGATACTTCTAGCCTGGCTGGAAATGGGAGACATTAGAAATCTCATGAGACATTGCTCAGTTTTTGTGCTCTGATTTGCAGGCCAGTAATCAAGTTCCCAGAAGTTCAGATAAGAATCCAAGCTTTTAAGTGCTGACTATGTTTTCAGAGGTTAGCCCATCGCGATGACAAGTGTTCAGCCAAGTTGAGTGGCTGAACATCCATCGGATAAATGCTTCATAATGAAGAGAGTGGTGTTCTTTGTGTTGGTTTCTTCATTTGAGCTGATTTAGGAAATAAAGGCTTGCACGGTGTTAAAGATTATTTCTAATGTAACTTGTCAGACTGAGCTAATTCTAGTCACAAAGATAGTGAGGAAATACAAACATGATAACATATCAATAAAAGCCTATCGTCCTGGACATTCCAATGGATCCATGTAAATCTCAGTCTTGCAACATACTCATGAGTTAGTTTTCACCATCTCTTTTTATTCCTCTGGTCAGGGACTTCTTGAGGTTTTCTAATCTATTACATTGATATCTGCCTGGCCATTGTGTTACTTGAACATCAAGGTTCCACAGAAAGTTAGACTTTGCCTCCCCCTCCCCACCACTGGCAAATATTTTTCCTAGATAATCAGAAGCACAAAGATTGGATCTATTGCAAAACCAAATATTTGCTTTGTATTGAGATTTTTGTCTGGTACTTGTACCTGCTCTGTGCTTTATGCTTTGTGCATGGGCATAAAATCACTACTCAACTAATGTCTAAGTACATAATTTATGGACTCTGCCTTCTTTGAAAAGAAAACAAAATGTGGATAAATATTAAAGGTAGCTAATGATCTGGTTTGCTATCATACTGAATAATCATTTACTGATGTAAAGTATTTGTAACGGAGCAGTGGCTCCAGAGGGATTTTCAAGGCAAATATAAAGATCACAGAAGCCATGGCTTCCCCTCATCAGGACATGTTTTGTTAGTCTCCTGTTCCAACTTTAGGCCTCTTTAATTAAAAATAAAACATGTTGCCACATGTCTGTTTTACTGTGTAATACTATCAGGTAGTGTGTACAGCCAACCCGCTGAGCTCAATTTATTTTGTACATAGGCTCTGAGATGAAAGCATAGATTGCCCTGGGGCAGTATGTCTCTCCATCCAGATTAAGAAACAGCCTTGAGGTTTCTGTGCTGGAGATCAGTGAAGTTTAGGATGGCCAGGTGCCTGATTTTCGACTGAAAAGTCCAGTTGAAAAGGGGAATTGACAGTGTCCAGTCAGATCTACTGACCAGACATCTAAAGTCTGGTTACTGCGGGCAGGGAAGGTGCCAGGTCATCACCTGTACTAGTTTCTACTCAGCTGGGGCCACTTCCTACCTGCATCAGGTGGCTGCAGCTCCCAGCCCCAGCTCAGGGCGGGGGGGAAGCAGCGAACAATAGCGGGAGGGCCCTTGGGGAAGAGGCAGGGTCTCAGTGGAAGGGACGGGGCAGGGGTGGGCCTTGGGGAAAGAGGTGGGGCAGGGAAGGTTCCGGCACTCCTGCTGGAGTGTCCGGTTTTTAAATATTACAAAGTTGGCAACCCTAGTGAAGTTATGGTGCAGTGGTGACTATCTACTGGGTTGGAAGCTGTGCTATTAACCAGTGTAGCCTTCAATGTTCAACATGAAGCCACAGTAGCAGCCACCTCGGAAGTTACTGTAACATGTCTTCTGCTGTTCTGGGATGGGCGGGGAGGAGGAATGAGAGTATGGTAATTAATGCCATCCACAGAAGCAGTAAAATCAGGGAGAAATACGTGACCTTCCTCAAAACAAACTGAACATGTTCACGATTTATATAGACATACTGCTCAAGACAGAAGCAGGACCATAAACAATCAAAATAAGACAATGGGGGAGGAATTTCTAGTTGTATGTTCTGATGTGTTCAAGTGTCCCTTTCTCACCAAATTAAATACAGGAACTACTAATAGCCTGCCATTGGCAAGCGATGGGACAGACCCACCAAAATTGAGCATATCAAGAGAGACAAAGGATAGTTTGCAACCCAAATTAAGACCAGGGGCTGATTTCTCCTCTCCCTTATGCTGGTGTAAATCAGGTGTAACTCCGTTGAAGTCAGTGAATTTATTCCAATGTAAAACCAATGCAAGCTAGGAGCAAGTCAAGCTCCAAGTCCTCATTGACGTACCCATCTTCAGCTCGTCACTAAAAATGAGTCATTTGCTGAGGTCATCCGGGCGGCTTCACTTCACTCATGCACATTTTCCACACTATTTCTTTGCTTTTTTCTATTTGTATTTGTTGTTACAGAAGTACATTAAATGATCAAACTCCCTGCAGTCACCATGTTTTTCTGCTATTGGCAGAGGAGATGAATTAATCACTTAATTCCAAAAAGAAAAGGAGGACTTGTGTCACCTTAGAGACTAACCAATTTATTTGAGCATGAGCTTTCGTGAGCTACAGCTCACTTCATCGGATGCATTCAGAAGTGAGCTGTAGCTCATGAAAGCTCATGCTCAAATAAATTGGTTAGTCTCTAAGGTGCCACAAGTACTCCTTTTCTTTTTGCGAACACAGACTAACACGGCTGCTACTCTGAAACCTGTCACTTAATTCCATACACTTCAGTGCCTTATAAACATTTTGTGTAATTATAGCCTGTGGTCCCTGTGGCTGAGAAAGTGGTGTAATTATATATATATATTTTGAGAACTGTCAGAGTGGAAGCCTCTGTCACACAGTTCAGAGGTGTAGATGGGATTATAGTCACCTTCATTGTCCTGATTGGTCAAGCGCTTTTTGGCGCCTCATTAGCAGCAGTTTCAAATCAAAGTATTGGAGCAAGAGCAATGGACAGATAATCAGTGTGAATGTTGCCTTTGATCTGTACAAAGTAAACAGGGAAAATAGGGCAAAAGAGAAGAGAACCCTGGAGGGGAAGGGACAGGGAGCAGAAGCCAGGTTACAGATTTCCACTGCCAAAGGCAATGAATTCTGCATTATCTGTCTTAGATTGCAAAGTCTTTAGGGCAAGGAAAGTGCATTACTCTGTAAAAGCCTGGTGTGAAATTATTGCACTATATAAATGATTAGTAAGTGCCTTTAGAAATCTGGACATAAGTGGAATTTCCTGGCTGGCTGACTGCATGGTTTAAATAATAGTTCTGGCTTTGCACCTCCCCTTCCTTCCCACCTCCCCAGTTTGGTTTGGGACCACCTGCTGCTTAATCTCTCTTACTCTGTTTCCCCATTTATAAGAGAAGGAAAACATGCACCTCACAGCAGCATGAAATGGATTACAAAGTTACTGTTTGCAAAGCACTTTTATAAAGCACCTTCCATTTTCAGTGCTAAGTTTGTTTATGTATTAACTATGTTCTCTTTATCTAAAATAGCCCAAATCTGTTGATCTTCAGAGCATACAACAAGCCAAATCGTTTTAGAAGGGCAGTTGGAGAAACAAATATTTTTAGAACTAATGCATAGGGGAACAGAGCTTCTGGCTTTTTCCCCCCTGCCTTATGTAGTATAAGTTGTGGGATTGCTGTTCCTTTGGATTTATTTTATTTGTTAGGTAGTGAAGGAAATTTTCAGAGAAGCACCTCGTTTTTGCTGTTATTGTTTTGTTTCATGAATTGAAATAAAAAATGAGCACAGGACTTCAGCTGAAGTACTGCTTCTTTCTGAGTGTCACATAACCTTTGAAAAAGGACCTCTTTCTGATAAAAGACACTTGGAGCCCATGGAGTCTTTTCAAGTGTAGCCTTTGTTGCTCCGAAAAGAGTAACGTGGTACCAATTACTGCAGATGCAGGGCACATGCTGTCTCTTGGCACTGGTGAGATAATGAGATACAGTTCATGTCTCGTTTTGTTTTTTCCTGTCATGAGATGGTCCTATGTTCAAATGACCAATCTGAAGACGTACCTCCAGTTCCACCTCCCTTTATTTGAAAGCCAGTCAATTCAAATGCGTTGCTAGGAGCCAAGCCAGAAGATAAATCCCCTGCTTTCAGAGGTCAAATCTACCCTAGTTGCAACTCCACTGCCCTGCACTTCCACCAGGAGTAAATTTGTCCCCAGGAGCCCATGTTTAGAAGAGGACGAGTTTGGTAGCTCTTGCTTCCTGTTGTTCTCTTTCCTATGACTGGGTCTTACTCGCACGAATGACTGAGAATAGACAGATCTGAAATGTAAAACTGGCAGCACTGGATTCTCACAAAGAGGCAGTGAGTATTTGAAAAGGAGAGGTCAGCAGAGGATACATAAAACTTAAATCACCTCTGGAAACTTGTCAGAAAACGCTGCAGCTTAATTTACTAATCTGCTTACTGTAGATTGCTCGCACCTGTATGGTCCAAATTTGTGCATGAGTCACCAAATGCAATAGTAATGTAAGGCTGAATTGGGAAACGCACATGAAGCTAGACAACACTGTGTGGATGATCAGAAACCCCCTCTATATGTGCAGCCCTGAGGATCACAGAAATTAAAGATGCTGGGGGTGTACTAGGTCATTTGGTCCAACTCCCTTCCAGTGCAAGACTGTTCCCATGTGTATATTCTCCATCCCTTTGTCAAACCTAATTAAATGTCTGCTGCTATCTTTGGTATGTGAGAGACTGCTCTGCCATCTGATAGAACTCACTGTCAGGAAGGTTTTCTTGATATTCAACCGAAATTTCCCCTTTCTTTAATTTAATCCTGCTGCTCTGAGATGTAGGTGCTTGTGCCACTTTAATAATTTCTCTTTTGCGTTTGCACCCTCCTGAATCTAACATCAGGTTGAATATTTAAAAAGATTAATCGTTCATAGAAATTGACCTGTTTGGGGAAATTTTACAGATACTTCAAACAAAATTTAGCTAATGGGGCCGCATTTATTTTCCTTCATGCTCACAAATCCAGATGGACCCAGGAATCAAGGTAGCAATGAAAGTGTATATGCAAAAGTAGGTTGCTGACTTAGCTAACAGAACTTCTGTGGTAGTCTGAACTTTATGATAATTAGATTCTCTATGCAGAGCCAATGTTTTGTTAAAAAAGGTGATATGCTAGAAAGGCTTTTGTTTTAGAAACCCTATTAAAGTAAAAATCTTTATTAAACTTCTGAGAACCCTCAAAAAAACCAGAGGATGTGTGTAGAGGACAGTATTGTCAGTTTCTTTTTTAAATGCTTGGAAGAGAAGGCTATTAAGAGTACTGTGCAAAAAAAACAAAAATATGAGAAAGAAAGGAAGATGCATCATCAATTTGAAGACAAAATTAGAGGAAAACCAGTACTTTGTTATTCCTTTATTTTGTATTTCTTTACAATTTCATTGGAGCTTCCTATGGGTGGGTGAATCATAACTGAAGAGCCTCGGCAGTAATAAAACTCTGAATTAGTGTATCAATAAGCTTCCATACTATAATGATTAATCTTGCAATTTAAAAACCATAAATGAAACACTTTGTACCAGAGATTTCTACAGTACCAAAACTGAATTGATCATACTTCTTTCTTAAACGAAGAAAGATCATAGGATCCAAATATTATATATAAAAAGAATACTGAATAATAAAATGCATGCTTTCTTGGCCTCAGAAAATGCAAACTCACATGTATTTCCCTCCCAAAAAGTCTTGGCCTGAAATTTTCAAAGCTGTGTAAAGGATTTTGATATCCAGTTAAAATTAATGGGACTTGGACTTCCTAGTCCCTTACATGGCTTTGAAATCTCCCCTGTTATTCTGTACAGTTTTCTTTTCTGTGTTGATATAGGCCTTCTAGTGAAAGAATGATGTTGTTTCAGAGCCTTTCAGAGGATGCCCTGAATGAAAAATTAAATTTTCATTCCTCCCCACATACCTCCACACATTGATTGGCTTATACTCCAGGCATGAAAAAGTAACGGAATGACAATGTTTTGTACAAAAATGTCTGTTAGATACATAGCAGCTGCCTTCTGCAATTACAAACTCTCTGATTTTGGGCTGACTATGTGGATAGGTATAATCTTTTATTGGGCCAACTTCTGTTGGTGAAAGAAACATGCTTTTGCTCTTACACAGAGCTCTTCTTCAGGTCTGATTTAGCAGTGAATATATCTTCGAATTGAAAAACAGGATCTCTGTGGTTTACCAACTCTGGGCAATTTTATGTAAGGCTTTTTTAGGAGGTTTTATTTCCCACAAATTCAGAGTACTTGCCACCAATAAACTTCCTATAGATGATTATTCTGTAGAGATGGCTGCTATTTTCACTCTCCCGGTGCCTAAAAATAGCTGAGTTTTTAGTCTCTAGATTTTGTGTAGCCATTGGAAAATTAGTGCACACCTTGCCTAAAAGATCCAAGGAGAATATAAAGTGGGATTGTTCTGCCTGCCAGTCAGATATCACAGATTAGGTAATCATTGTTTTGGCAAATGGCTCTTGCCATTTATCTACATGAATATCTGCAGAAATCGGAAGCAGCCTGAATGTTTGACAATGGCAAGTTCAGGTATCATAGGCTTGATTCTGATCTCATGTGTGCCAGTGTAAAGCAGGAGTGACTTAGTCACAGGTGTAAATAATGAACTCTGATGCAGGCCCAATATCACCACCAGTTACCCAGGGGAAACATCCAATGAGTTGTAATTCAGCTCCAACTTCATGAACTATTGGGAGGATTCTGTGCCCAACATGAGTCCTTTTGATGATGTCATGAAGTTCAGTATAAAGTGTCATGAGTAAAGTGATAATCCGCAGCTGTGTGTCTCTTGCCCCAGGGACCCTGCAAATTTGATGGCTGGACTGCTTTCGACAAAAATGAGAGAGAGCGGTGTTGGACTTAACAGGGGGAGATCCTGGCCGCACTGAGGTCAATGGCTCAATGACTTCATTCTCACCAGGATTTCACACACCGTGTCCACAATACTAGGAAACTAGAACATTTGTTACTGGGTAGAAGTCATCATTATGAGGGCTAGCTCCTCCTTTTCCCTTCTTATCAATGTGGTGCCTTCAATGATAGTGAATCAGGTTACAAATCTTGGTTCATTTTCAGCCAAACCCTCTCTTTGGAGAGCACCATGTGTTGGATGCAGTATGAATATACTTCCACAGACTGACCTTATATTAGCAACATGTGCCCTCATGAGCACAAGCGTCATTTATTCTCATTCTCTTTTAGCAGGGTTTCTTTGCCTCAGGATATCTTATTCTTGGGAAGCTCACCTTTGTAATTGACAATTCTATTGTTCCTAAGGAATGCAGCTGTCATGGAAGGTCATGACCAGGGAGGTGGTCCCTTTGATATCCTGAGTGTGTCCTGCTCTGTGAATGGGTGTGGTGTTGAAGTTTTGGATTTGTGTAGTTGAGGTGTCACCAGAGGGAATATTAGTCTCCCAATACAAGACATATGGAAATTCCACTTCCATCCCATCTCTAAGGCATGAAATGTGTTCTTCAAAAACAATTGGCACAGTTCAACTCTGATTTTTAAAAATATTTCAAAAATGTTTTCAGTTAAATCTGCTTTTCTTTTGACCACTGTTGGGCTCATGTATAACTCCAGGTTAACCCCCCTTTTTCTTGCATTTTGACAATCTCACTTGATTCTTAGGGGATGTTTTCTACTAGACTTTTTGTGCTGTTTCTGTATCATTAGGTAGGGCTTCAGTGAGGGCTGCTTGGTAAATAAAACTATTTATATTTTTCTTTAACTGTTTTGGGATCTCTCCTGGGTTGCACAGTTGTCCTTTCTATGTTCCTTCCATCTTCCGTCTTATCTTCCAACTCCAATCATCTTATTTATGTTCTCTCATGCTTTCCCTCCCATTTTCTATCCACCTCCCGTTTTGTTTTATTTTTCCTAATATTTCTTTGTTCATTTTAATTCCTCTTCCCTTCTAGTTCCATGTTGTCTGTTCCCCTCAATCCACTCCCACTGTGTGTTTTGTATTCCCCCACACCTTAACTTTCCCTTGGTAGTGCATTCCTCAAGTGGTGTTCTCTTCATATACACTTCTGTGTTACTCTTTTAGTTAAACTTAGGACACTAATGTGTAAATATTTGCTGCCATTTAGAGTAGCTACACAGGTATTGCATCCTTGCCCAGTTACTGTGCTGACCAGTCAGGATAGTATTAAATGTCATCAGCAGAATTCTTTTCTGACTTTTTGGTGATTGTGAATGTCTCTTTCTATCCAAGACTAGGTTGACCAATTTCTAATGCCAAAGACTTCCCTTTGTCACATGGGAAGGAGGGCAGTTACACGTAAGAGGGTTCTTGCAGTTGTTGGAGTGAGTCAGGTTAAGTGTATATATCCACCTGACCCACATTGGGTCACAAGGGGCATCTGGCCACCATCCTCTCCCTTCGTTAAAGGAACTCAGGGGGTCTAGCTGCTTCTATTCCAGGACCTAGTGCAATATTTGCTCAATCCTGATGAACTGTGCCCTTGCTGTTTAGCATACCATTCGGTCCAAGGTGTGACACATCCACAAGTGCCTCAAAGAGTGGGATATGAAGCACTTTGGGCTTTCTTTTGCCCCATTGTCTATGGGCATATGGAACATGTGAGCAGGTTGCAGGGAGACGGTTTGTTAATGTCCAGCACAGAGAAATCTAGGCTTTGAATTCAATCTCCCGGGCCTTGTTCAAGGCCCTGTGTACCCAGCCCCAGTCTGTGTCTCCTTGTGCTTTCACTCAGTCTCTTCCACTCTGTCAGCGAAGCTTTCCTCATTCCCACCTCCTTCTGTGCTGCCCCCTCTGTGTGGAATGCCATTTCCAAGCCTGGTAACCAAGATACCTCCCTTCTCCTCATTCAGTTCTCTTCTGCCTTTTTGGCTATTAGAAAAGAATTATTGTTAATCAAGAGGGGAAACTTAAAAATCAAATTTAGCTGAACCATCAGGATTTGAACATGCCTGGCAAAGTAACTGGGTGACTTTACTATTATAACCTTGTGTGATGGTTTGGGGGATATGCCTGTCAACATGTGAATTCCATTTTGGTTTTGTGTACGCCATGTTGTATTTCAACCTCCATTTTTAAAGTAACCTGTAGCGTGGCTCAGAGCAATCATTTTGTAGCAGGAACTTGACACTTAGTAGAAAGACTGTCTGAAAAGTTCCCCTAGTGAAACAATGAGTTGCTACCAGATGAGCCATTGATTTTGAACAACTCTCCCAGAAGCTAATCTGGAGGTTGGAGCCTGGGAAGTCCCCAGCAGAAAAACGGGGGTAGGGAAATGTCAGGAGCTGTTTTAAAAGAGGAATGTTCTCTAACCAAAGGGAGCCATTCCCCTGCTTGAATACCAGACCAAGTAGGTAGGAAGAGCTGCCTGGTCTAAAGGACAAACTCTGGACTCACATAGGTGGTTGGGACACACTCAGGGGGGTTACATTCAGGAGTTGGTTTTAAGAGTAAAAGTGCTTGTGGTTAAGAAATTCCTTTGCTAAGCCTGCACTTCCTTGCTGTATTGTCATGTTGTCCCTTAAGGGTGTAGCTAGAAAAAACAGGGCTCCCACAGCCACTTGGGATGCATTGTGCATAAGTGACAGGGGTTATGGCATTGGTTCTGGAGTCAAGGCAACTGGACTGTGAGGTCCCACTGCCCAAGAAGGGTGTCAGACACAGGGTCTTCATCTGGGAATACACCTGACAGACCCAGAGCTAGGAATGGTAACCAGTCACTACCCAGACTGAGGAGGCTTGGAACCATATGGGATTCAATGGCTTGTTCCCATCACAACACACTGGTGTTCTTCAGAGAACAGGACTAGGCTAAACTACAACACTTTGGTCCTACCTCCCCGTGTCCCTGACTTTTAAGTTTGTTTGTGACCCTCTCATTATGAATCTGAATTCAGATTATAAGCTGTTTGGGGCAGAAAATGTGATTCTATTTATCTCTATGCCAGTGGAGGCTCAAATACACAGGGCGTTGGGGCACTGCCCCACCCCACAAAATAAAACATGCATGGAGGGGGCTGCTATAGATTTGTTGGGTTTGCGATTTGTATAGTAGCAAGGTGCTCTTCATCACCCCTTTCTGGCTCGTGCACAGACTGCTGACAGAAGGAAACCCATGCCAATTCTGAGTGTGATTTTAGATGCTGGGATTCACCGCCCAAGCCACAGGCTTGACTACATTAATGTGCTCAGGGTATCTTTTAGAGCATGCTAGCAGGGTCTACACAAGGGGTGGGCAAACTTTTTGGCCTGAGGGCCACATCTGGGTATGAAAATTGTATGGCGGGCCATGAATGCTCACGAAATTGGGGTTTGGGGTGCGGGCTCTGGGGTGGGGTCAGAAATGAGGAATTCAGGATGCAGGAAGGGGCTCCGGGCTAGGGTAGGGGGTTGAGATGCACGGGGTGTGAGGGCTCCAGCTGGGGGTGCTGGCTCTGGGGTGGGGCTGGGGATGAGGGGTTGGGGGTGCAGGAGGGCGCTCCGGGCTGGGACCAAGGGGTTTGGAGGGTGGGAGGGGGATCAGGGTTGGGTCAGAGGGTTGGGGCACCGGAGGGAGTCAGGGGTGCAAGCTCAGGGGCGGTGCTTACCTCAAGCAGCTCCCAGAAGCAGCAGCATGTTCCCCCTCCAGCTCCTATGTGGAGGCGCAGTCAGGCAGCTCTGCACGCTGCCCTGTCCGCAGGCGCTTGGGGCGGGGGCAGCGTGCAAAGCCCCCTTGCTGCCCCTACATGTAGGAGCCGGACGGGGGACATGCTGCTGCTTCCGGGAGCCACACGGAGTGAGGCAAGCCCATGGGCCCGCTCCCTGGCTGGACTGCCGGAGTGGGGCAAGCCCCGGACCCCGCT
Source organism: Lepidochelys olivacea (assembly GCF_965140295.1). Classification (NCBI taxonomy): domain Eukaryota; kingdom Metazoa; phylum Chordata; order Testudines; family Cheloniidae; genus Lepidochelys; species Lepidochelys olivacea. The sequence goes on from NC_140415.1 coordinate 30,372,008, forward strand.
CCCCAGCGGGAGCTCAAGGGCCAGATTAAAACATCTGGAGGGCCGGATGTGGCCCCTGCGCCATAGTTTGCCCACCCCTGGTCTACGCAGTGCAGTTGGAATACAACGCTTTAGAGCACTCTGCAGTCACCACAGCTTGTGACTTGGGCAGTGAATGTGGTGCTCCAAACCCCACCCAAAATAGCCACAATTTGCCTCCTATCAGACCTTCACTGCGCAGTCTGCAGGGGATGAGGCAGTGGAGAGAGAGAACATAACAGAGGAAAAAGAGGAGGACCACCACCATCCTGGGAAGAGTCCAGGCCCGGGACTGGCCAGGGTAAGTAAGGGCCCTAGACAGCATGGGAGGGTAACCTTCCTAGGGCCCGTCCTCCCGTTTGCCATGTTTGGAGGTGGGTGTGGATGGTAGTCCATGGGGACAAGTGGGCATGATTTGTTTTATAGGCTATGCCCACATGCCACAAAGTTCACCAGTGGCTGCTGCTCTGTGTACCACCTACCACATTCAAGTGCAATAAGAAATAAAAATTTAAAAATAGGACAGTATGTTAGCACAAGTTGCACAAATGTTGAAAGCCCTGACTGGTTATATTGGTTCTGCTGAGTTCCTCTTCCTAAAGGTAACTTACATTGGAAGGGAAAATGACATTTATTATTATTTTTATAGCACTCAATGTTTATTTAAATACTAAATGGAAGAAAATAGAGTAGGGCTTGTGATACTGACTGATTTAATTAATTAATTTGCCATACTTTTTGTATTCAACATGGAGTATTTATCTTTTGAATAAATGTGTTATTTCTCTTCATAATGAATGATATGCAGATTTATTTTCCCCCATACACTTTTTTATACTAAGTGATAACATCAGTATAGTGCAGAATTCTTACATTTTCAAATCATTAGAATATAGGACAGTTAATCCCTAACTAAAAATTCAGGTCCTCAGCAGGCAACTGATTCCAGGAAAATAATCTTACCAATAAATAAATATGTAACCATAACACAGTATGTTAAATAATAAAGAAAAGTGGAGATAGTGAGGGCAATACATTTTTTAGACAAGTTCTGTTAGTGCAGCTACAGATTAGAGGGAGCCCTGTCCAGAAAAAAGTTGTGGCAATGAAGTTCTGCTGAGGAAAAGGGGTGGACATTATAACTTAAAGGATATCATGAAGGCATATAAAACTCTACAGCCAAAATACTTAATGCTCGGCCTACTAACCTTCTGTCCTCTTCTAGAAAGGTACTTGTGCTGGGGTGGGACGACTTCACTGTAGCAAAGAGTGCATATTCATTCCTATGGCTGCACATAAATATGCTCAAAATTACCAAATACCATGGTGATGATCACACTGTAAAAGAGGACATGTCCCCAAATCACTCAGGTCCTGCACGGCATGATATGTCATTGAGGCATGGGATCAGGTCCTTGTTGTCTAGTGCCTATGTCCCCTGAAAGAGCTGCCCCATGTTTACGCAGATGATTTCACAGGAAGCAGCAGCTAGTCTGACTGTCAGCACACAGTAATGCTACTTTGCTGCATTTACCTTCCTGTCAAGGTTCCTCCCCCACTCTGAACTCGAGGGTACAGATGTGGGGACCTGCATGAAAAACCTCCTAAGCTTATCTTTACCAGCTTAGGTCAAAACTTCCTCAAGGTACAAAATATTCCACCCGTTGTCCTTGGACTGGCCGCTACCACCACCAAACTAATACTGGTTACTGGGGAAGAGCTGTTTGGACGCGTCCTTCCCCCCAAAATACTTCCCAAAACCTTGCACCCCACTTCCTGGACAAGGTTTGGTAAAAAGCCTCACCAATTTGCCTAGGTGACTACGGACCCAGACCCTTGGATCTTAAGAACAATGAACAATCCTCCCAACACTTGCACCCCCCCTTTCCTGGGAAATGTTGGATAAAAAGCCTCACCAATTTGCATAGGTGACCACAGACCCAAACCCTTGGATCTGAGAGCAATGAAAAAGCATTCCGTTTCTTACAAGAAGACTTTTAATAAAAATAGAAGTAAATAGAAATAAAGAAATCCCCCCTGTAAAATCAGGATGGTAGATATCTTACAGGGTAACTAGATTAAAAAACATAGAGAACCCCTCTAGGCAAAACCTTAAGTTACAAAAAAGATACACAGACAGAAATAGTTATTCTATTCAGCACAATCCTTTTCTCAGCCATTTAAAGAAATCATAATCTAACACATACCTAGCTAGATTACTTACTAAAAGTTCTAAGACTCCATTCCTGGTCTATCCCCGACAAAGACCAGCATATAGACAGACACAGACCCTTTGTTTCTCTCCCTCCTCCCAGCTTTTGAAAGTATCTTGTCTCCTCATTGGTCATTTTGGTCAGGTGCCAGCGAGGTTACCTTTAGCTTCTTAACCCTTTACAGGTGAGAGGAGCTTTCCCCTGGCCAGGAGGGATTTCAAAGGGGTTTACCCTTCCCTTTATATTTATGACAGTTCCTCTGTGTCTCAACAGTGCTGAGGGCCTGAATTTGACCCATAAACAAGCATTCAGGGTAACAATTTTAGACTGCAAGTCTCATACTTGAAAGGGAAACATCACAGAGGAGCCATTTAGGCCATGATCCATGAAGGTAAAAATGTGCTTAATGGTAAAAGAAAAACAATTTAGAGTGAGGTTGTCAGGTCAGAGGAAAGATCCCCTTCTCCCTCCTGGGCATAACGTTAAACATAAAATCCAAGAGTATTTAGTCTTGGTTTTTCTGAGACCTGTTTTCTGTTCATGGAGGTCTTACAAATGGGCATTTTGGAGTAGACACAGAATTTATAGCAATTACGCTCTTCCAGGAGCATTGCTTGCTGTTGAAGAGCGTAGTCAATCATGTGTGGTATTCATTTACCACCTACGCTGCACTCTCCTTATTTATCCTTCTGATGAGAGTACAGCTCTAACCACATCCTACTGAAAACATCATCCTAATGTTGATTGACTACACTAATTGTGTGCAATACATAAATGTACTGCTAGTTTTTTTCACAAGAAAGGATTCCATTTTAGATAATAAAAAGGCACAAGCATCTGTTTCCCCATCACTCCCCGAAACATAATTGCAAGCTGAGTCACTCAGATAAATTGGGAAATAATTGGAAACTTATTAGTTACCCTTATTGTTTTGTAAATGAGAGAAGTACAAACTCTTGCTGTACTTACTAATGCAGTCAATTGTGCCAGTGGTGTTTATGTCTGCAGGCTGGTTTTCTAAGGGACAAATCCTAACTGATCTTCTGAGGCCACTGGAGGATACTGTTTGCCTACCCTGAGTGGTGTGGTTCCTCTGCACACTGAGGGGAAAGGCAGGGAGAGATTTGGAGAGAATATGTCACAGGGTCCAGCTCCCTAGGGGTGCCTCCACATCCCTGCTCTGTGGGGCTTTCTGTTGGGCCAAGGGTATGGGAATGATTGCCCAAGGGCAGCAGGTGCTCAGTAGCTGCTGTATTTGCTGCAGAGTGGCTCCCACTAATCTAACTCAAGCCTGATCTACACCTAAAATGTAGGTCAACCTAGGTACGTCACACCCCTGAAAGAGATAGTTCAGCCAACCTGAGTCCTGTTACAGAAACCACTAGTTTGACAGAAGACTTCTTCCGATGACCCAGTTACCACTTTTTGAGGGGCTGGATTAAGTACAGAGACGGAAAACCCCTTCTGTCTCTGTAGCAAGTCTCTACACTCCAATGCTACAGCTGCAGCACCATAGCTGTGCTGCTGTACCATCTGTAGTGTAGACATATCCTTAGACAGTAGATTCTTTCCGCCCTGCTACTTGGGCTCTGTGCAGGTGGATGAGTTATGGGTAAGCAGTACATTTGTCTGATTTTAAGCTGGACAGTCCTGTTTTTCTCTGGTTTGTCCTCTGTCCGGTACTTATGTAAAACCGGGCGTGGTTTTGTCTGGTATCACCCATGGAGGAAGCCATTTTATAGAGTGTACAGTTCTACTCCTGCCAGCATGACCTTGCACACTCGGTGCATGCAAGTTCACAACAGCAGGAGCGGGGCGGCATGCTCTGCCAAATGGTGTCCTCTGTGCAGTGTGACCTCCCATGCACCATGTGTGAGGTCACATTGGCAGGGAAAACTGAGGACTCATGTCCTGTGTTCTGGGCACGGGAGGATTTGGCCCTAAGAGAGGAAATGATTGTCCATTACTGCCTCATTTCCCACTATTAAGTTCCTGTATAGGATTTTTTTTTCTTAGTCTCTTTTTCCTTTATTCTGCTTTTCCTGGTGAGGGTCGCAGCGGCAGCATGGAGAGTAGGGAGGACCACACCTCCCTTTCTTTCACAAAAGGTTCCAGCTCCTCCTGGGGCATTCCCAGGCCAGCTGGGAGATATAATCCCTCCAGCGTGTCCTGGGTCAGCCTCCTCCCAGTGGGATGTGCCTGGTAGAGTTCCAAAGGAAACCTCCCAGGGGGCATCCTTATCAGGTGCCTGAACCACCTCAGCTGGCTCCTCTGTATCAATAGAGGTTTTTTTCTTTTTAACTTAATTAGACTATATTGAGAAAGTATTAAAAATCCCTTTGACAACCTAGAGAGTTGAAACCAACAATATTTGTTGATAATTTACGTAATCCTACTACAACATTTAGAGAATACTTGTTACTCAAGCAAACTGATCTGTGCTTCATCATCGCCAAGGCAAATCCCAAAGGGAAGTAACCTCCATGTAGATTGAGTTCAACCTGGATTGATCTCAAGCTGGGTTCTTAAGGTGATCTAGCTGGATATTCAGTTTGTCCTTCATTGGAGATTTTATTACATCACTGAAGCTTTTTTGCCATGTGATTGCCAGCCACATGTTTACTAAGGAATGCTGCTAAGCATCATAATTCATTGGTCTTCCATCCTAATAACATGTCCATACTAAAAAAGTTCCCGAAACTGAACTAGTGCTGATGGAGGTGGTTTCTGGATTCAGCTACAAATATCCTCATTGCTGATTGTGTCCTGCCATTTAATATCGAGCAGCAAATAAAGACAATGAGAACTTGTAGCTGATCTGTTGATTGTATATTAATTAAAGTGATTACTTAAGAATTTCCCATTAACAGTCTGAGATTTGGTAGGTTCTTGTTCAAAAATCAGGCTGAGTATATTAAAATTATTGTTCAGTTGGGAACCCCAATGTGCAGGGGTAAACCCTCTGTATTTGTAACAGTTTTATTAACACAGTTAGCAAAGTTACAAACACTCCTACACAACAAGGTAGGTAGAGATAACACAGAATGTGCCATGTATCTGAGCATCTGTATACTCACACCATCCCTTGCAAAAAGAACCAAAATATTCGTCGTCCTCATCATCATCAGTGGTTGTCATTGTGGCATCTCCCAAGAGTTACGGCTCCCAGAGAACACAAGCTAGGAGACAACTTTTATAATGTGTTACACTGATGCTACTATGCCTAATGCATAAGGCTACTTTTATGTCATGGAGGTCGTGGAAGTCATGGAATCCGTGACTTCCAGAGACCTCTGTGACATTCTCTGCTTCAGCCCCAGGGGCTGCAGGACTCTGGAGCTAGCAGCCCAGCGGGATCATGGCAGGGTTCTGGGGACAGCAGCAACAGGGGCCCCTCGACAAGGTTCTAGCGACAGGTGACAAATTCCTGAGGGGGCCCTCCTCAGGGTTTCAGTGACGGGCGACAGCCTCACAAAGGGGGTGTGGGACGCCTCAGGCAAGCGGCTGGGGGTGTCCTGTTTTCTCCTTGGGAAATATGGTCACCCTGCAGCTTCCAGCTGCCGTGGGCAGAAGAGGAACTCCACAGCTCCCAGCCACCACAGTGGCAGGGGAAACCATAGAGCCGCAGCAGCAAAAGTCACAGACAGGTCACAAGCAATAAACAGAAATTCACGGAAGCAGTGACCTGTCTGTGACTTTTGCTGCTGCGGCTTCCATGAATTTTTGTTTATTGCTTTTGACCTTTCCATGACTTTTACTAAAAATAACCATGACAAAATCTTAGCCTTACTAATGCATAATCAATAGGGATTTCATTCCCTTTTCCTTATTTGTATTTCCTCACCTTACTAATGTTCGGGTGCTCTTCTCCCATAGGCTAATTGGCTGGTTTATTACCGCAAGTTTATTAGCATGTATGTCAATTCGTTACCTTGGTATTCTTGTGGTGGGACATCTGCTGATATTCCTAACTTAAAATATGCCAAACTGGTATAAATTAGCATCTTGTGGTTACCTGTCAACAGTTTAGTCATTACAGCACTCTGTCTTGTGATAGCTTATGATCCAAGGTTACTCCTGGTTAACTGCACGTGTAAGGCTTTGGGCCTTATGCCTTGTTTAGATAAACTGTTATCTTACAGGCCTGAGGTGTGTAGGGCTCATTGCTTTACTGCCTTAACTTATTCATATGTCTTACCTGGCAAATAACTATACCTATAGGCTACAAATTGAAAACTTCAATCCACTGCTCTTCAGTGTTCCTCAGCACCCACATTATACTGCCATACTATAGAGTTGGTCTAACTCTGTTTCTGTATATCTGCAGCTATGTAGTAGCCAAGAGCTTCTGTGCCACTGAGGCAAAAATGACCAATGAAACCTTGTAAAAAGGCCATTCTGATATCCTAAGTGTTGGCAGCAAATTGGTGCTGGGAATGTTCTCCTCTTCGGCCCTTTCCTCCAACCATCTTAGGCCTTGTCTACACTACACAATTAAGTCGGCCTAAGTTAAGTCAATGTACAGCCACCGCAGTAATTACTGTAGTGGTTCATGTCCACACTACGCCCTCTCTGTAGGTGGTGTGAATCCTCACCAGGAGTGCTTCCATTGATTTAACTGTGTGGGGCATTGTGAGGCACTGGCAGCTGGAGCCCCACCCTGGGACCTATAGCCCAAGCTGTCAGCCCCCTCAGGGCTCACAGCCAGAGCGTCCCCCACTCCACCCTGGGACTCACAGCCCACTGTCAACGTAAGCAATGAAGTGATCGCCCTAACTACACTGACCTAAGCACTACGCCTCTCACAGAGATTTATAAGGTCGTGTAGTAAGTGATTTACAGGAGCAGGAGGAGCAACGTTGTAGTGTAGACACTTACAGAGTTAGGTCAACGTAAGCTGCCTTACATCGACCTAACTCTGTGGTGTAGACCAAGCCTCAGCAATAAAACCTTTAATTTTTCAGATACAGGAACATTCTACTTTCTTTCTTCCAGGCATTGTCATGCAAAGGGATCTCTTCCATTGCTGATTTACATTCATGAAAAAAGTTCTTCCATTTCCCAAATGGAGGAGGGGAGTTGACCCAGAACCTTACTGCTATCCATTCATGCAAGGGTTCTACCTGGAGCCTAGTTAGTGATAAACTAGAAAGTGGCCTACTTTGCTAGTGTTATTGTATCTGTTTACCACATCTGGAGAGAAAATTCCAGTTTCCCCATATTTGGTGCTTATTAGTTTATTAGCACAAGGCTGTGTATATTTGAAGTTGCCTTTATTGATAGCCAGCGCTGTTCATTTCTCTGTGTATCTTGAAAGAGTCACTGAGTTAGAATCTCAGAACATGTTCTCTTGATATCCAGCATAGTAGACATCATCCTACTTCCATTAAAATAAACACCAAACTGATTGACCTTACTGGATAGGGGTAAGTTCAGATTGAGCATTCAGTTTCATTATATGAACTCCCAACTACAATAAATAGTCTCTCAGCTCCTAATGTCTATTTCCCACTTAGTTGTTTCCTTTACTTTCTCCTCCATATTTCTCCATTAAGCTCCCCTAATTCTACGTTGTGATCAATTTGAGAATTTCTTAAATGAAAGTAGTACTTCCTGTTGCATAAAATATCTTTTCCTAAGGCCACTTTATTTTTTAGAACATGTTGTCCATCGTTTCTTATGTGTGTGTTCTGTTTTTGATTTGTTCTGCATTATCACTTGTCTTTGTAATTTATAAAAACCTTTTAAATAGACAACCAGAAGTTTTTTGTTTTTAAGAGAGAATATGGCCTTCTGCATCTGTTATGGTCAGGTAGCTTGATTCTGTATATCATTTGCATCATTACATTACATTACGTTTTCATCTACCAGAACCCTGTATTAAATAAAGAAGAGCTTTTTAATCTCATCTAGTTCAGAAACATCTGCTTTCTTTTGTAATCAAAGTATTTGCTTGTTCATCAGATCTGCCGTAGGAGAAACTAAACTAGGAAATGCTAGGGATTTTATCCATCTCCCATTGGATGTGAATGGGAGTTTAGCCATTGAATTTACTGGGTACAGGATAAAGCCCTCTCTTAGTGTTCAGTACATAAGGCTTGTTGGCTGAAACCCAGGCTAAGAATTTATACTTTTGATTTTTACTTTTTTTTGGAGCAGTAGTTAGGTTAGGGGGTGGAGATCAGTTTGTTCCCTACCTGCCTCTAATACATCACTACACAAATATATTAACATAACAAATCCATGGCCACTTGAAATTTCATGGTGAAAGTGGGGAAAGACCTTGGATCCTGTTGCTCAAAAAACACAGGACCCTGACACTTGAGCTAAAGGATAATCTCCTCTCTGTGTTAGCAGTTTAGGACCTGTGACAAACAACTGAATAGTTTTGATCCCATCTAGTAGGGAACATGCTTTTGTGCTCACTTCTCTCCTCTATGGCTGTGAGACCTGGACACCATACAAATGGCATATCAAACAGCTTCAAACTTCAAACAGCTTCAAACATATCAAACTTCCATATGCAGTCTCTGCACACCAGCATGGGCATCCGTTGGCAGAACAAAATTACCAACCTGGAGCTTCTCCAAAAGTCAAATGCCATAAGCATCGAGGCCAGGCTAATTAAAGCCCAACTATGCTGGGTTGGACATGTCATTAGGATTCCTGAAGATCGACTTCCCATAAAAATTTTCTATGGAGAATTGGCACAAGGTCATCGGAATCAAGGCCGTCCCAGAAAGCGCTACAAGGACAGCATCCACTTTGGTACAATAAAACCAGATGATCTTGAGAAGGCTACATTAAATAGATTAGCAGGGCAACCCACAACACTCAGAGCTTCTCAAGCCTTTGAAGAGGACATAAATAACTGATTGTTAGTTGCAAGGGAAAAGCGTCATGCTACTGTTGTAGTTACCAAGATGCTCACCAATGACTGTCAGTTTATTACAAGAAGAAATTGAGAGTTTCAGATTGAAAGACAAAGTTTATCCCAGCACTCTTTGAAGGGGGAATGAACAGTAGACCTGCCTTCACAATCCTTCAGTGCAAGGATCCACACAGTGCCCTTGATCCAGAGCAGTATACCATCATTGTTATCAAAGTAATATTAGCACACTGGTGTCAGTGGGAGTTCTGCCATGAATCAAGCTGTAAGTGGCCTACTTTTGGATGTACCACATTTCATTTACAGACTGAAATTTACAGACTTAATGAAATTTAGGCTTCAGTATTCTGTCAGGGCTCAGTCCTTTGTGGATTGATTTCCCTCTATTTTAATTTACATAGCTTTTTGTTTAAAGGGCTGGCTACACATACTGTTTCCATTAGTCTGTAGTTACAGTAATATACTGTTTTTGAGTGGCTAAACCATATTTGCGGTTGAAACTGAGCTATATGGGAAAGAACATCAAGCTAGATAATCACAAGAGATAGGTGACATGCTTGCATTTTCAATTATTTCCATAAAATGCACTGGTTTTGCTACTGTATTGGAGCAGCTACTTCCAACTGAGCCAGAGCTCAGACCATAGCTAATATGTGGTCATAACAAAATAAACAGCAGGATCTGAAGAGTTTGTTTGGCTTTTGTATCATGACTATAGTAGTTGTACATTGTGCTGATCCCCAAGGCAGAGACTAGGAATTTTTTACCAGATGGGCTTGGTTATAATGGAAGCCACAGAGTCACTGGAGCGTTCCCTACTTCATAATACCTTCTGCTGTTGGGCCTGAATATTTAGCAAGTTTGAGATTACTAAGTAGTCTAATATCCATTAAAGTGCACAGAGTGAACATTTTTGCTGACTGCATCTTTTATACTTTAGCTGATATGGTCAAGTAGGAAAACAAGAATACACACTCAGTGTTTTGTTTTGCTATTTTAGTCTGTTTTAAATCTCATCTTGAGAGATTCCCAGATTAATGTCTTTAACCTTTACCTTCAGTAGCCTAAACCTGCTCACTTTGTCTAAATTAATTTAGCTATTGTGTATCTCATTTTGGTACAGTATGTTCAGGAGACAGAGCTCATGCAGGGCTCTGTTACATGTTGATAACTGTTTTTTAGTGGGAAGTAAAGTAGACTTGCTCAAAGAGTGCCAAGCATTATGTAAGTCAAGTTCACAACCTTTCCTGTGATCACTAAGACTTGCTCTTGTGGAGCCTGGAAACTTGACACAGCGGCTAGAAGCGATCAGCTAGAAAAATCCGTATTACAAACGTTGGCACTGATTGTAAAAAACAAAGTCATAAATTACAAATCAGGAAACTGAGCACATATGTATTGTAGGGAAATCTCTTTCATGCCTAAAAACTCTTGAGGCCGTTGAAGGATCAACTTATTCAAAAATAGTCTTGAAATAAACATAAACAAATAAAATAAATAAAAATAAAGTTAGGAGATGAAAGAGGTTGCTTTTGTAAGTTATTACTCCACTCAGCCCTGTCGTGTATATGCATTACTATAATCTCTATTTCCATGATCACAGATAGAACTGAGTGAATAATTTATTTTTCTGGTTCACTGGTTGAACCAAAAATAAAAAACAAATAAAATTATTGTATTAGAAGCAAACCTGAATTGTTTTTAGTTTTTTCTCACCAGACCAAAAAACAAGAAAACAAATATTTGTTTAGGTCAAAAGGATTTACTATTCCTTGAAAATATTTCATCTTGCTTTAGTGACTGTTGTTACCACATTCCTATTTCATCTTGCTTTAGTGGCTGTTGTTACCTACCCTATTCAGTGTCCAGGCTGGATAGTAAATCAGGCAGGGTTGTGTAGTGAATGAGGCTCACTGGATGCAAGTAGGAGAGTCTGGGGGTAATATCCAGGCCTCATTGACGTTAATAACAAAAGTCCCATTGACTTCAAGGGGACAGAATTTCACCCTGGATCTTATTTCAAACACTCTGTAGTTTGACCGTGTTGGATCAGAGCTTTCGATTTGGCCCATTATCAGGATCTGCATCACTTGCAAAATGTTTGTGACATTATGTTTGGATGGTGAACACCCTCACAATATAAGGGGTGTTTGGATCTGAAGTTGTGTTCTGCTCACACTCTAGTGTGTATCTTGCTGTGTGTACAAACAGTTGGGGGGCAAAGTCATCCATGTTTATCGGTAACAATAATAGCAATATGCTGTGGGGTTTTTTTATCTCAAGATGGTGATTGTTAAGGTGGTGCCCAGGATTTCAGCACGGTATTTGTCTGGTTTTACATGTTTGTTTCATTTCTTTCTTTTTCTTCCCATTTTTCATTAGTTATTTTGGGACGGCCACAAATCATCAAGTGCAGATCACCTGAACAGGAAACATTTTCATGTCATTGGACAGATAGGGATTTTTACAACCTCACTACTCCAGGAACAGTACAACTGTTGTATATGAGAAGGTAAAGAGAGTATGCAATTTGAAATGCCTAACAGTCACTCATTAAAATGCCTAACAGTCACTCATTAAAATGCAAAGCAGTTCATTTCATATCATGAAAAAAGGCTAAGAAGGCACAGTTTAAGTAAATGTTTTTGAAACCAAAGATGTCTGTTATTTGTCAGGTATAATGCAATGACTAATATGGATTGGGAAAGAATGGGTTAAACACCGAAGGAAACATTCTTAGTAGAAATAGGCCCAAGGTGCAGAATCTGGAATTTGAACACCCCACAGTTTGGGGAAGAGGTTTAGGATATGGGGTTTTCGTTTGTTCCCCTATGAACCTAACAGACAGCTTTGAAACTAAAGCCACGTTTTTGAACCTTACCAAGTTTGAGTTGTGTTCACATCTGGGGGTCTGCTTCAGGCCCATCTAAAATTCTGGTTCAAGCTTTAGTAGAAGCTTCCTAAATCAACTGTTAGTTTGAACTCCTTTGAATCCTAAATGCTCAGGGATGCCACTATTCCATCTAATGTAAATGATTATCAGATAATTGTGATATCTCTGTGTGTGTCCAACTGTAAAGCGTGAGCTATAAAGACTAAGTAGGTTCCATTTAATAACTCAATATAACAATTCCACACAAATTGGACATATCACACATTTTATCTTCTTACTGGAAACAAGAATGATGTAATAAAAAATTGAACTAAATGGCAAAAGAGGTCATTAGGATATGTTGTTATACACATTTGCATTTAATGCCACTTATTGTATGTTCATAGATTAGAAGGCAACACTGAGTTCACCTAATTTGACCTCCTGTATCGCATAGGTCATAGATTTCATGCAGTAACTCCTGCATCAAGTCCATAACTTCTGGTTGAGCTAGAGCATATCTTTTAGAAAGATAACCAATCTAAATTTAAGACTTCAAGTGACAGGGAATGTTGTAGCAGTGCCATTTGATTATTACATAATCATTGGGCTACTAGGTGATTGATAGAATTGCTAATCATGAATTTTCTTGCCTTTAAGTTTCTGACCACATTCTTATAATGTAATTCAGGGTACTAGAAGTTTTGCCTAATGCCTGCTTAAGGACTCAAAAAGAAAAGGAGTACTTGTGGCACCTTAGAGACTAACCAATTTATTTGAGCATAAGCTTTAGCTCACGAAAGCTTATGCTCAAATAAATTGGTTAGTCTCTAAGGTGCCACGAGTACTCCTTTTCTTTTTGCAAATAAAGACTAACACGGCTGCTACTCTGAAACCTGCTTAAAGACTGTGCATATGGAGATATGTTCTCTTCTTGGTACATGTGCATAGCTTCCATCTCTGCTGGTGGGCATTGCAGTATGTTTGTATGGAAAGATAGCATATTCTAAATTATTTCTGGGTAGAGGGTTATTATTTTAAGCTACGGGTGGCCAAACTTTGCAATATCAAGGGCCTCAGTGCCTACTTGCCAGGAGCCCAAGGGCTTTGCTTAATTTTCATGTTAAAAAATAGCACACATTCACAGTATTTGCTTGTACTTGTATCTTTCTTGATACCTGAATACAACTTGCTTGTTGTTTTTCACCAGCAACAAAAGCCTATAGCTGATTACTTTTGTCCTAACCCTACTGTTTCTGGGAAAGGACAGATGTGGGCCACATTTTAGTTTTTCATATAACATATAACCTAAGGCTGCATTTTGGGTAACCGCATGCCAGTCTGTTTCAGCTCCCATTACAGCCTGAATTGCAATCAAATGGAGAAAAGATTAATTAGAAGTATTTCTGTGATATAGTGGTCTGTCAGTTTCTAGCGCACATATACCCTGTTTTCAAGTATTACAAGCTACATGAACAGAGAAACCGATTATAATTTTTCCAACAAACATCAGACTATTAAAGACTGTTTTCCACAATATATTTTCTGTTTTGTGAAGAAAGAAATGTATCTTCACATCTCTTGACAATGAAGTTAAAGACATCAGTGAGTGCAATTAAAATAAATGTCTTTAACCATGTCTCTGGCTTTGTTTTACATTTCAGGTGGGCATAATCTTCCTCTAAAAAGTTTCATTGAGCAGCGTAATTTGTTAAAATTATGAACTTCTGCAGAGTTCTCATCCAGCATAAAAGGCAAAGGAACAACTGTTTTATTTTTCTCCTCAAATTCTGTTAGCTGTTCCAGTGGCTTTATCCAGTGATAAACTTCCTTTATCAACTTTACTCAGGTGAAATGAAACTGATTTCAGATACTGACTATTAAGGGCTCTCCAGCAAACCACTGCAGAAATTCTATCACCTTCCACACATGCAAAAATCTAGAGGGAAGCTCATCATCATCCTGGGCTGTGCAAAGTGTTGGAACCCCCTTACCCCCATGAAAGAGTCTGTGCAGGGCGTCTCCCTACCACACAAAGACCTGGCATTAGGTTGGCTCTACACCAGCTCAAACAGAAGCCCCTGGTGCAGGAGATTTGCCAGGCCACCCTAGGTATAGTCATGGCATCCTTATGCCCTAGCCATTCTCAAGTGCACCTTGAAGTCAGGAAAAAAGTTAGGGAAGTCTTCAGGACTGCTGTGACCAAGTGACGCCTGGCATCCCTATAAATGGAGAGGTGCAAGCTGTCTCCTACTGTTCCCTACACCTATCTCAGCAGGCAGAAGGAAGAATCAGGAGGCCCAGTGTTTGTACAGTTTTGTTCTGATTTTTAAATTTGCCATTTAGTCTTTTACAACCAGTGACAGGGCAGGCTCCTTTCCCATGCTGGGGTCCCTCACAAACAATCTTGGACACCTCTTGCTTGTCAAGACCTCTGAGTTTTATTAATATTACCACCACCAAGTCCCCATCACAGTCCCTGTGCAGCACATATAACTACATCTAACTAATTATCCCTAACTCGTGCGATAACTTGCTCCTTAGCTCACCAAACCCCAGCTTCTCTTCCTCCATCAGGACTTTCTGGGTGGAGCTAATTATTGTTTAAGTGATCAGAGTGCTGGATCAGCTACTGGGTCTCAGTATTCTATCACACCACTACTTTAAACTGCCTTGTTTCCTCACACTGGTTTCAACAATTCAAATCTGATTCTTTCCCAGTGCATGATGCATCAGAAATGTAGAGGCATCCATTCTTCCCTCAGAAAATCCAAAACAGCTTCACTGTATACCTATAAATATATGTAATGGTTCGGGGGACAAGCTCTTGTTAGTCTGAGTCTTTTCATTTTGTTTTAACTGAAGACTTTTGCCATTTTTCTTTGAAAATCCTGGCGTTATTCAGACCTGCCATATGAAAACGAAGCTAGAGAAATATCATTGCCCCTTTGCCTGACTTGTTAGCCAATATTTGGAGTCTGCTGGATGGTTTCTGTTAGGAGGAGAAGCCGGCCAGTGTTTTGGGTGATGGCTTCTACTGTTTCATCTTTCACTACACAAAGGAACATTTAATTGTTCCTTCCACTTAGCTTGAATGAAGGGTGCTTGGTACACACACCAATTTTACCCAGGCCTGTGATTGATAGCAGATGTTTAATACCTTCCAGCATAACAATATAATCTAACAGCCTGTTTTGGAATTTCACCAAAGTCCATAAAAATAGCCACATGATCATATACATATGGCTTCGGGTGGCTTTGGGTAATTTATTATAAAACATGATCAATACGGACATGATTCCTCATTTCCATTTCTATACTAGCTGTGACTTGCCACTAGCCACCTTGTAATATGTGTTTTGTTGTAATTCTAGGAATGATGAAGAATGGAAAGAATGTCCCGATTATGTAACTGCTGGAGAAAACAGCTGTTATTTCAACACATCGTACACCTCTATTTGGATAACTTATTGTGTTAAGCTTATCAATAAAGATGAAGTGTTAGATGAAAAATGCTTCAGTGTTGATGAAATAGGTACATTTCCATTATATATTTTACACTGCTTTATTTTTATAATATGATACGTATAATCAAATACATTGGCTTGGTTACTATGATTTCTTTTCATTAATTTGGGAGTTTTATATATTTAAATTCACACTGTGGTAAAGAATAATCTTTTAAAAGTAGATGGTATAAAGCTTGAAAGTACAACCTAGGAAAATGTTCCAATAGAGGGGAAAACTCCCATGGATTTCAATTCGTTTGGTATAGGGGAGGTTGTTTTTGTTTTTTCCTTTTCTTTTCTTTTAAATGCACAGTTCAGCACAGATTAGCTTTAAAATATAATATAAATCCATGAAATATTATGAGCAAAATGTTGTTAGTTAGGAGTTCAGGGAAAGTTTTGGGCCCAGAGTTTCAAAATTCTAAAACATACATATCTGGTTTTCCTAAATTCCTATGTAATCTTAGGGTGAAATCCTAACCCTATTAAAGCTAGCAGAAGTTTTGCCATTGACATTAATGAGGCCAGGATTTTATCCTTAAAGTCAGCAGGAGTTTTTTCAGCATCAGGGCTGTGTGATGGGCCCTCTGAGATTTAGGTGCAAAATGTCTGACTCAAATGAAAATATAACACCTGTTATCAAATCTTCAGTAATTTTTATATTAATTTGTAGGTTGAGACTGGAATTACTGTATGTGTGGTTCAAATACTTCTTTAATCATGAACAGTGTTGAGCAAGAATAGTGATTTCAGACTGAAAACTGTTTTATTTCCAACACGCTGTTTAAATAAACAGTACAACCTGATCCTCCTGTCGGTCTCAACTGGACTCTACTGAACACCAGCCTGACCGGGATCCATGCAGACATCCAAGTGAGATGGGATCCACCACCATCAGCCGACGTTCAGAAGGGATGGATTACGCTGGAGTATGAGCTGCAGTACAAAGAAGTAAATGAGACGAAATGGAGGGAGGTATGAAGGAAACATTTATATATAAAAAATTGTAATATACTAAGAACTCATTTGTGCCTGGTTCTGGAAGGAATCTCTCCCATTTGTGCCTCCTTGGGGCAACTAGTGCGTGCTCCCTTTTGTGTAGAACAGGCAATGCTTCTTACTAGCAGTAGCCACCTGAAAGGAGGCAGGGTGATGGTAGGCCTTTGACCTGCTTGCAGTCTACACTGTGCAGCGTAACTAGCAAGGCATGGAGGAGAACGTGTGCTGCACTAGTTGCAAGGGTAATGATTGGGTGCCTCTGCATTGTGCATTCTCCAGAATTCTTCCTTGAAGCTCCAGATGCAGCATACTCCCTCCCTGGTGTGGACAGTGATTCAGTAGCCACAATCTGGCCCTAAAGCATTTATGCTGCTAATATGAAAGAAAGGAAATAAATAAAATGAGATAACATACCCTAAGCCTTTAACAAACAATATAAATATTTCTCTACAGCCTGTAGGCAGGCCAACTTTGGTTGTGATCTTGTAAGATCTCATAAGTGAAGTACTATTGGGCTTGGTCAGCACTTGAATGGGAGATCTCCAAAGAAAACCCAGATAATATTGGGGGTGTAGCAGGTTTCGCTCTTCTCTCTAAGGCTGTGCTAAATTGCACAATCTTTTGTTGGAAGTCCTGCCTTTAAGATAAGACATAAAACCAAGCTCCTGATCACTTGTGTGGTTGGTAAACATTTTGGGCCATGTTTCACAAGAGTGTTTAATCCTGATATTATGGCCAAATTCTAATTTGACAAGTTACTTTTTTTGTCTACTTAGAGAAATTAACCTGCACTTTTCCTCCTCAGTCCTGCTGAGTGGAGTTGTCAGTGCAGGATGGCTGCTGATTCCTCCCCCAAAAGTAGTTATATCTTAGTGATGGATGAAGTGGTAATAGGCTCACGTGATAATAATAAAAGACTTTGAGATCCTTGTGGATAAATGTAAAGTAAGATTATTATCAGTGATCTCAAATTTTCCTGTAATAAAATAATCTTCTGTTAGTTTCCTAAATTTTAGCTGTTTTACAAAAAAAAAGTTATTCTGTTATATCTGTTGTTTTTATTTTTTGGCACAACAATATTAGTTTGATGCCAGGATATCAGATTTTCAGGTTAGTCTGTGAAATTTCTGGGTTTTATACATTTTGGTTAACCCTTTAAAATTGCTTACATTTTAAATGTACGTCTGAATGCAATTCTGTGGAAAATTCTTGTAATTATGCATTGATTTAAAAGAGCATTTGTAATACTTTTAGTATTCATTTTATGTTTTCTTTTATTTCCATTGCACATTTTGAATCATGAAAATGGAATTTTGCATCCTTACCATCTGCCTCCTTTTCCATTTGGCAAATGCCCTTTGTTTAAAATGGAACTTAATCACTTGGGCTTTTTTCTAAGATACTATCAAATTAAAATGAATATTTTTTAAAAAATCTGATCTTTTCTGTCACAAACAATATCGTAGCTTTTTGAAACTCAAAGAAATTTGAATCAGACTTTTCTTGCATTTTTCTCATTTCGGAAAGTGAAAATGTAATAGTTTTCACTTCATTTTATAATCAGTATCTGCTAAGTTTTAAGTTCAAATTCTCATGCATTAGCACAATGTTGCAATGTTACATTTCAAAGACTTTAGAAGACTTGTTAAAAATTTACAAGGAATTATATAGTTTTCAAAAAATGAAATATTAACTATTGTCACTTGGTTTTATAAACAGTTATTTTTATTACATTTTTATTTTGGACCAAAATATACCTTGCATTATCCCTTTAAGAACAACTTAAAGATCACCTGCAAGGTTTTTGAGGAAGATTTTCAAATACATGGCAATTTAGGTGCCTAACTACTATTTGTGCCTTGGAAAATTTTTCCTTCTTTGTTTTTTTCTAAAGACCTCTAGATGTTAGTATATATATTTTTAATTTTCCCCAATACATGTTAAAAAAACTATTTGATTTGTCTTTTATATGCCCTTGAAGTCTTCTGTTTGGACACATGCCTTTTTAGCTTCAAACTGCATGCGTTACTCCATTTTCAGTGAATAGTAGCATCAGAAGCCCAAAGAACATGTTAATCACTGTCTATAAAACTGTAATCTGAGCTGCTTCTGTTCTGAGTTATTTGCCTTCCAATATTATCTGTGTTGGGAGGCTGTAATGTAGTGGCTTCAAACAAGACTATGTAGCAATATATATAGTGCTTAGCATGCAAATATAAGTGATGTCAACAGGGGAGGAGCTTACATCTCTCTTGCTGATTTTTTTGGTATGGGGCAGGTGACAGACACTAGTTTTACAAAATCGTGAAAAGGGGGGGTTAAATTAAAGCAGAAGGACCATGAGTCTCATAAGCTAAAAAGGTCTTTACTTTAGAGACCTTATCTGTGCTGCTGTCACATCAGGCAGTCCAGTTCCTCCACTGATTACGGTCCCTTGCTAGTTGTAGTGCTTCTTCCCCGCTGACACCAGTACATTCTATGTCCTCTGCCACTGTCTTCTGCCCAGTTCTTCCTTGGCCTTCCCCGCTTTCTCTTTCCTCCGTTGGGTACCCAATGCAGTGCTTGCTTAGCATGCCTCCCCTCTTCCCTACAGCGTACATGGCCCAAACACCTGAGCCTGCTTTCTTTGATATTCACTCACATGTCCTGCTCTGTTGGCTCCCTTGCTTTCACATTTGTTGTTTTGTTTTTCCATGTCCTTTATACTCTCTCCCTCAGCCAGCTGTGGTAGGCAGCCTCCTATCACTTTTTGTTAACCACAGTCATCAGCCAAGTCTCTTCATGTAGAGTAGCATGCTTAGTACAATTGCATGGTATGATCCAGAGGAGGGCAAACTACAGCCTACGGGCCACATCCGGCCCATGGGACCGTCCTCCCGGCCCTTGAGCTCCCAGCCGGGGAGGCTAGCCCCTGGCCCCCACCCCTGCTGTCCCCACTCCCCTGCAGCTACACCACCACGTGGCATGGCTTCCAGTCCTGCCGCTCTGAGCGGCATGGTAAGGGGGCAGGGAGCAGTGGGGTTGGATAAGGGGCAGGAGGTTTTGGGGGGCAGTCAGGGGACATGGAGCAAGGGGCAGTTGGATGGGGTGGAGGTTCAGGGTGGGGGCAGTCAGGGGATGGGGAACAGGGGGGGTGGTTTGATAGGCGTGGGAGTCCCGGGGGGCCTGTCAGGGGGTGGGCGGTGTGAATAGGGGTCGGGGCAGTCAGGGGACAGGGAGCGGGGGTGTTGGATGGGGGCGTGGTGGGGGTCACCCTTTATTTTTTGGCAATGTCATGGTAATGCCATCTTTCCAGTCTTGTGGCACTTGTTTTTTCACCCATATTTTATTAGTTTTCTTAGCTCCTCGGTCAGAATTTCACCTCTCACTTTAGTATCTCTGCTTGCATTCTTGTGGCACCTTAGAGACTAACCAATTTATTTGAGCATAAGCTTTCTTGAGCTACAGCTCACTTCATCGGATGCATACTGTGGAAAGTGTAGAAGATCTTTTTATAAACACAAAGCATGAAAAAATACCTCCCCCCATCCCACTTTCCCACTGGCAATTGCCCATCTGAAGTGACCACTCTCCTTACAATGTGTATGATAATCAAAGTGGGCCATTTCCAGCACAAATCCAGGGTTTAACAAGAACGTCGGGGGGGGGGGGGCGGTAGGAAAAAACAAGGTGAAATAGGTTATCTTACATAATGACTTAGCCACTCCCAGTCTCTATTCAAGCTTAAGTTAATTGTATCCAATTTGCAAATGAATTCCAATTCAACAGTCTCTCGCTGGAGTCTGGTTCTGAAGTTTTTTTGTTGTAATATTGCAACTTTCATGTCTGTAATTGCGTGACCAGAGCGATTGAAGTGTTCTCTGACTGGTTTATGAATGTTATAATTCTTGACATCTGATTTGTGTCCATTTATTCTTTTACGTAGAGACTGTCCAGTTTGACCAATGTACATGGCAGAGGGGCATTGCTGGAACATGATGGCATATATCACATTGGTGGATGTGCAGGTGAACGAGCCTCTGATAGTGTGACTGATGTTATTAGGCCCTGTGATGGTGTCCCCTGAATAGATATGTGGGCACAGTTGGCAACGGGCTTTGTTGCAAGAATAGGTTCCTAGGTTAGTGGTTCTGTTATGTGGTATGTGGTTGCTGGTGAGTATTTGCTTCAGGTTGCGGGGCTGTCTGAAGGCAAGGACTGGCCTGTCTCCCAAGATTTGTGAGAGTGTTGGGTCATCCTTCAGGATAGGTTGTAGATCCTTAATAATGCGTTGGAGGGGTTTTAGTTGGGGGCTGAAGATGACGGCTAGTGGCGTTCTGTTGTTTTCTTTGTTAGGCCTGTCCTGTAATAGGTGACTTCTGGGAACTCTTCTGGCTCTATCAATCTGTTTCTTCACTTCCGCAGGTGGGTATTGTAGTTGTAAGAATGCTTGATAGAGATCTTGTAGGTGTTTTTCTCTGTCTGAGGGGTTGGAGCAAATGCGGGTGTACTACACTTTCCACAGTATGCATCCGATGAAGTGAGCTGTAGCTCACGAAAGCTTATGCTCAAATAAATTGGTTGGTCTCTAAGGTGCCACAAATACTCCTTTTCTTTTTGCGAATACAGACTAACACAGCTGTTACTCTGAAACCTGCTTGTATTCTGTCAGCACTTTCCCCTGTTTAAGGCCTTTCTTTGATAGCAACTTTAATTTCATCGGGCATTGTTGGTCCCTCTTCTGTTTCTAGCTTAGCATTGGTATTTCTCATGAACCTGTGCATGATCGTCAGCTCTGGACAATTTAATATGGAATGGAAATATTCTTTCTATTGTCTAGCTTCTGTCCATGATTGTCCCTGATGGTCTGGTTCTTCCTGAGAGGTTTTCATTGTTCTTTAGAGTTGCTTGAAGTCTGCACCCTGTAGTGCTACTTATGCCTCTGCAGCCTTCTGAATCCTGGCATTTCCATCTTGCCTGAATGTATTTATTTCTTTGTCTTCTACTCTATATCTTGCATCCACTTCTAAAAGTTCTGCCTGCATCTTGCACTGTTCCTTTTTTGCCTTCAAAGCTTCCTGCTCCTCAATCAGTTCCCTTGTTCCAGATGTAATGGATGATTCTTTCTTCTGCCCTCTTCGGAGGCCCACTACTACCCGTGCTGTCTCGACTGCCTTCTTGCAGTTCCACCATTTGCTTTCCAGACTTTTATCAGCCTAGTCCTAGAAAACACTGGATCAGTTGCTACAAGCAATCTGGAATCTGCTGTGTGTTTCTATCTTTGAACTTAGGATGCCCATCTCTTAGCTATACACACATCATCTACCTGGTTGACAGACATGTTGTCTGGTGATCTCCATGTGAACCTGGGAATCCTCTTTTGCTGGAAAAGACCGCCTCCTATCATTAGGGTGTTTGTGCCACAGAGATTCAAAAGCCATTCACCATTATCAGTTAGGATGCCTTCTGCTGCTATGCTCATGACTCCTTCGCAGCCAGTAGAGTTGTTGCCAATTTGTGCATTTAAGCCATCTATCATTAACTTGATACCATGATCAAGAATAAAGGCCAGAGTAGTGATTAGCAATGGAAGGTAAAACAAAAGAAGTGACTCTTGAAAGGTGTGAAGAAGGAGAGTAAAGCTGCATGGCACAAAGAATAAGGCAGGACATTGCAAGCATGCAGTGGCAACAAATTGTAAAAGTCCAGAGTCTTCCGTAGGCCGCTCTGTACAGAAAACTGGAGCAAACAATATAATCCTTGACTTGTAGTTCTGAATAGGACTGTCAATTAATTGCAGTTTTAATCACACCGTTAAACAACAATAGAATACCAATTTAAATATATTATAAATATTTGGATGTTTTTCTATATTTTCAAAGATATTGATTTCAATTACGAGACAGAATACAAAGTGTACAATACTCACTTTATATTAATTATTACAAATATTTGCACTGTAAAAAAGATGAAGAAATAGTATCTTTCAGTTCATCTCTTATAAGTGCTGTAGTGCAGTCTTTATTGTGAAAGTGCAACTTATAAATATAGAAATTTTTTTTACATAACTGCACTAAAAAACAAAACAATGTAAAACTTTAGAGCCTAGAAGTCTACTCAGTCCTACTTCTTGTACAGCCAGTGGCTAAGACAAACAAGTTTGTTTACATTTATGGGAGATACTGCTGCCTGCTTATTTACAATGTCACCTAAAAGTAAGAACAGGCATTTGCATAGCACTGTTGTAGCGGCATGGCAAGGTTTTTACGTGCCAGGTATGCTAAAAATTCATCTGCCCCTTCATGCTTCGACCACCATTCCAAGGGCATGCATCCATGCTGAATTTAAATTTGTATTCTCTTATTGTTTAACAGTGTGATTAAAACTGTGCAAAGGAATATAGATGGCATTGTTGCTGCCTAGCCTTCCCTGTTGACTTTCTGCTGGAGAAGGCCAGCTTTACATTATGATCAAGCTTTCATACTATCCTTCCCATGTGAGTCTGTTAAGAGAATGGGTTCAATCAGTGCATCCTCAGGGCAGCACTACTTATATTTGAGGTTACATTGGCCCCATGGGGCTCCAGCACTAGAGAAGTTGTGACCACTTTTTACCACTACAGCCTTCCTGTCTCTAGTAGATTTTCCACCGTTAGGGACCTACTCCAAGGTGTACCTCAGTAAAAGAAGGTTTCAGAGTAACAGCCGTGTTAGTCTGTATCCGCAAAAAGAAAAGGAGTACTTGTGGCACCTTAGAGACTAACCAATTTATTTGAGCATAAGCTTTCTTGAGCTACAGCTCACTTCATCGGATGCATACTGTGGAAAGTACACAAGATCTTTTTATACACACAAAGCATGAAAAAAATGGGTGTTTACCACTACAAAAGGTTTTCTCTCCCCCACCTCACTCTCCTGCTGGTAATAGCTTATCTAAAGTGATCACTCTCCTTACAGTGTGTATGATAATCAAGGTGGGCCATTTCCAGCACAAATCCAGGGTTTAACAAGAACATCTTGAGGTGGGGGGAGGGGAGGGGAGGAAAAAACAAGGGGAAATAGGTTACCTTGCATAATGACTTAGCCACTCCCAGTCTCTATTCAAGCCTAAGTTAATTGTATCCAATTTGCAAATGAATTCCAATTCAACAGTTTCTCGCTGGAGTCTGGATTTGAAGTTTTTTTGTTGTAATATCACAACTTTCATGTCTGTAATCGCGTGACCAGAGAGATTGAAGTGTTCTCTGACTGGTTTATGAATGTTATAATTCTTGACATCTGATTTGTGTCCATTTATTCTTTTATGTAGAGACTGTCCAGTTTGACCAATGTACATGGCAGAGGGGCATTGCTGGAACATGATGGCATATATCACATTGGTGGATGTGCAGGTGAACGAGCCTCTGATAGTGTGACTGATGTTATTAGGCCCTGTGATGGTGTCCCCTGAATAGATATGTGGGCACAGTTGGCAACGGGCTTTGTGGCAAGGATAGGTTCCTGGGTTAGTGGTTCTTTTGTGTGGTATGTGGTTGCTGGTGAGTATTTGCTTCAGGTTGGGGGGCTGTCTGAAGGCAAGGACTGGCCTGTCTCCCAAGATTTGTGAGAGTGTTGGGTCATCCTTCAGGATAGGTTGTAGATCCTTAATAATACATTGGAGGGGTTTTAGTTGGGGGCTGAAGGTGACGGCTAGTGGCGTTCTGTTGTTTTCTTTGTTAGGCCTGTCCTGTAGTAGGTGACTTCTGGGAACTCTTCTGGCTCTATCAGTCTGTTTCTTCACTTCCGCAGGTGGGTATTGTAGTTGTAAGAATGCTTGATAGAGATCTTGTAGGTGTTTGTCTCTGTCTGAGGGATTGGAGCAAATGCGATTGTATCGCAGAGCTTGGCTGTAGACAATGGATCATGTGGTGTAGTCATGGTGAAAGCTGGAGGCATGTAGGTAGGAATAGCGGTCAGTAGGTTTCCGGTAGAGGGTGGTGTTTATGTGACCATCGTTTATTAGCACTGTAGTGTCCAGGAAGTGGATCTCTTGTGTGGACTGGACCAGGCTGAGGTTGATGGTGGGATGGAAATTGTTGAAATCATGGTGGAATTCCTCAAGGGCTTCTTTTCCATGGGTCCAGATGATGAAGATGTCATCAATATAGCGCAAGTAGAGTAGGGGCGTTAGGGGAAGAGAGCTGAGGAAGCGTTGTTCTAAGTCAGCCATAAAAATGTTGGCATACTGTGGGGCCATGCGGGTACCCATAGCAGTGCCGCTGATTTGAAGATATACATTGTCCCCAAATGTAAAATAGTTATGGGTAAGGACAAAGTCACAAAGTTCAGCCACCAGGTTAGCCATGACATTATTGGGGATAGTGTTCTTGACGGCTTGTAGTCCATCTTTGTGTGGAATGTTGGTGTAGAGGGTTGGTGTAGAGGGTTGGTGTAGAGGGCCATAGTGGCCAGGATGGTGTTATCGGGAAGATCACCGATGGATTGTAGTTTCCTCAGGAAGTCAGTGGTGTCTCGAAGGTAGCTGGGAGTGCTGGTAGCGTAGGGCCTGAGGAGGGAGTCTACATAGCCAGACAGTCCTGCTGTCAGGGTGCCAATGCCTGAGATGATGGGGCACCCAGGATTTCTAGGTTTATGGATCTTGGGTAGTAGATAGAATATCCCAGGTTGGGGTTCCAGGGGTGTGTCTGTGCGGATTTGATCTTGTGCTTTTTCAGGGAGTTTCTTGAGCAAATGCTGTAGTTTCTTTTGGTAACTCTCAGTGGGATTAGAGGGTAATGGTTTGTAGAAAGTGGTGTTGGAGAGCTGCTGAGCAGCCTCTTGTTCATATTCCGACCTATTCATGATGACAACAGCACCTCCTTTGTCAGCCTTTTTGATTATGATGTCAGAGTTGTTTCTGAGGCTGTGGGTGGCATTGTGTTCTGCACGGCTGAGGTTGTGGGGCAAGTGAAGCTGCTTTTCCACAATTTCAGCCCGTGCACATCGGCGGAAGCACTCTATGTAGAAGTCCAGGCTGCTGTCTCGACCTTCAGGAGGAGTCCACCTAGAATCCTTTTTGTAGTGTTGGTAGGGAGGTCTCTGTGGATTAGTATGTTGTTCAGAAGTGTGTTGGAAATATTCCTTGAGTTGGAGACGTCGAAAATAGGATTCTAGGTCACCATAGAACTGTATCATGTTCGTGGGGGTGGAGGGGCAGAAGGAGAGGCCCTGAGATAGGACAGCTGCTTCTGCTGGTCTCTAAGGTGCCACAAGTACTCCTTTTCTTTTTTCAGTAAAAGAAAAGACACTATGCCACGGTGTGAAAATCCAATGTATTTCATTGTTTCTGGATTTATACAACTACAGTATGAAACAAGCAAGCTAAATTAGTTTTGGATTGTGTTCTTAGCTGCTTTCCAGCCCGATTGGCTTTGCATGCTAAGAGTCAGTAAGACATAATATCATGGTTCTCTCAACTTCTTCCTGTGGACCACAGGGGACGGGAAGGAGCCTCTCCTCTCCCAACACCGCAATTCCTGACTGATTTGTTCACAAGATATTTCAACCTATAGGGGTACTTGTGGTCCAAAGACCACAGTCTCATAACAACAGAGAGAATGTGTTTTAAAGTACACATTTAGGCAAACACAGCTTATTTAGATTGCACAGTTCAAGCACAAACTTATTCCAAATCTGTGGGATCATGAATCCTGTTTTGGCCAAATGATTTCAGGCTAATCTATTCCACTCTGTCTGGTTTTCTGACTCTCATTCACTCTTGCCAATCATACTACTGGGTTCTGCAAACATAAATTCAATGTAACTCCCACCAGAGGGAATTGTATTTAGAGCACATTATCATTATTTTTGTGTATTCTGATGCCGGAGCTGGAAATAGATTATATAAGGGAGGAAGACTGGTCTTAAGGAAGGGAGGTGTTCAGATACTATGGGATGGGGCCCGTGTACATAGGTAGGTACCAAGGCAGGTAGATCTGTGGTTAATATTTATATATAAGCGTCTTGATTCCTGAAATCTGTTCCCACTCTTCATATGTTACCATTACATTTTATTCACTCTGTGATTTTTGGGGGGAGGGGTTTACACAATATTCCTAAAATAAGTACGTTTATAAGATGTGCAGTGAGTTTAGTGTTTGTGCACAGAAAAGAGTTTAAAAAATTTTAGTTCATAAGATCTGTGCTGAAGTGTGGACTCTAGAGCATAGTATTATCCAGGATGGGGTTTAGGAAGTATACCTAATCCTGCCTCATCGTGGGGGACTGGACTAGATGCCCTTTCAAGGTCCCTTACAGCCATGCCTCTATATTTCCAATATGTCCTCTTGTTTTTAACAAGACAGTTTTCATTGGGAAGTTAGTAGAATAGTGTTGGAACAATAAAAGGGCTTGCAGTTTGACATATACCCTCTATACCTCTGAACAGTAAACATAAAAGTTCCATGTAAGTAAAAATGCCTGCAGATGTTTGTATTTGTCAACTAGTATCAGTCATTTTGTCTTTGTAGCTGGAGCCTGTGCTCGCAACAGTAGTTCCATTGTACTCATTGAAGTTGGGAAGAGACTATGAGATTCGAGTCCGATCAAGACAACGTGCTTCTGAAAAATTTGGGGTGTTTAGTGAAGCCCTTTATGTGTCTCTTTCTTCAATTAGCTCAGTTCTGTGTAATGAAGGTAAGTGAGGAAGAACAACTCTGCAATGAAGTGTCATTCTAAACATTGCCCTGCTTTCCATTGCTTCCTCTCCTTAGTATTTAGTACTTGAATATGCTAGAAACTCAAATGACTGCAATAAAAAACACTTGGTGAGACTGGCTCTGGCACAGCAGAAGATCCTTGCATTGTGGTACAGGAAGGACAGATTCGGAAACAAACTCAGTGGGGCTGTTTCCCAACTTTGCAGAGATAAAAATAATTTTAGGATTATTAATGAGTTCTGTAGTTCATGCCATACACGCTTAGAGAAGGACAATTACACTGTGAAAGCAATTTGCTTTCCTCCTGGCCTGCCAGAGGTGGCAAGGGATAGTAACTTTCTGACTCCTGCTCCTCTTTCTTTTTCTAAAACTCTTTTAAAAATGGGCAAACAGCTGATATGAGCCTTCCCATTTCTTTTTATCTAAAAATAAGGAACTCATCATTCTGAAACATCATTGGGCCTGACCTGCAAATTTACCAACTCAAAACTTAGTATCATTGGCAAATTTATTTAGTTCTGTTTTAGTCTCTTTTCCAGATCACTAGTTGAGATTGTGATACAGCATGGCCAGAAGGCAGCAGGAGAGTGATATAGGAGAGATATGTAAGCCCCAGGATAAGGAGAAGCCTTGTTCCCTGTAGAGGGAAGAAAGGTTGCTATAGATTAAAAGCACCTGAAGCCAGTCACCTGATAAAAACCCCCTGCTTCAATCAGCCAGGGGAAGGAGTTGGAGCAGAGTGCAGTTTGGAGGAGTTGAAGTAGAGGAGAGTTTGGAGAAGTGCCATGGCTGGCTAGAAGACCAAGACCCTAGGTAAAGAGACAGCCGGCTTGTGCAGAGAGAGGGCAGGAAGCCCCACAAGCTGAAGAGCAGGAGAGGGAAGTAGCCCAGGGGAAAGAAGCACTAGTTCAAGTGGTTTGCCACTATCCCTAGGGTCCCTGGGATGGGACCCAGAGTAGAGGGCGGGCCCAGGTCCCTCCTTCTCTGGGTTACTAGTGGGACAGTAGATACCCTAGTTCAGGGGCAGGAAACTGCGCCCTGAACCCTCCCCCACCCCCACCAGAAAAGGAAGCTCAGGACCCATCATAATTGTGCTGGCAATTTGCCACAAGATGTAAAATAAAACTGAACCAAACAATGATCCCTTCAAAATCCCACTGGACACCTCCCCTCCACTATTTATATTGACAGTTTCTATGGACATTTAGCCTGTGTTCTGTCCATATGGTACTATTCTTCCTACCCATGTCAATTCAAATTAAATTTTCAAGTAAGATTTTGTGGAAACAGAATGACAAAATACCTTAATAAAGTCCAAATACACTGTGCGTGCTGGGTTCCCTTCATCCTTAAAGACCGGATTCTGGAAGCTGAGCCATATGGGTGCACCTGTACCTCTGACTTTGCTGATCTGAGTTCTGTATTTGGCATTTCTCAGTTTTGGAGCATAAAGTTAGATTTGAAAATTTTTGCCTTAAAGTTAGGCACTTAAATCCTTGTGTAGGCACCTAATTTTTCAAACATCCACAAATCCCATTGACTTCAGTGGGACTTTTTGGGTGCTCTGCACCTTTTCAAATGGGGCCTGTTATTTAGGTGTCTCCATATGGATTTAGGTGTCTAATTTCAAGCACCCTGTGACAGGCGTCGGTCGGTCCTCCGAGCCCCTACGGGCGATGGAGAGCAATGGTCTCCGTGGCAGGCCTCGGCCCCACCTCCTGGGCGTTGGGGAATTAGCGGGAAGGTGTGCCGGCCAGAGTCAGTCGCGCGCCCCTCAGGCAGGGGAGCGCTGGCCAGAGTCAGTCGCGCGCCCCTCAGGCAGGGGAGCGCCGGGGTAGGGGAACGCAGGCCCACCCAACTCCACTGCGTTCCAGCCCAGGGCCCTGACAGTGGCGGGAGGCGAAGGTCCCACCGCTGGGTCAGCGGGGCAGTCCGCGCCCGCTGACCAAACACACCCACCCCACGGTGTAGTTGGGCCCCTGGGCTACTTCCTACCCGGTCTCTCTCAGGCGGGTCGCTCCGGTCCCTCCATCTCCTCCAGGTATTCCGCTGCGGGCAGCTCCGGATCCTCCATCTCCTCCGGGTAATCCGCTGCGGGCAGCTCCGGTTCCTCCGGGTATTCCGCTGCGGGCCACCCCCGCTCCCTCTCGGTATTGGACTCACGCTGGCCCGGGCTGCAGTCAGGCCCGTCCAGGTCCTCTGGGTATTCAGCGGCCGGCAGCCCTGGTTGCCACAGGCCTTCCCCCCGGTCAGGCTCCTCCTTGCCCAGGGCTTCGCCTGGGTCAGCAGCAGGATTGCGAGGGAGCAGCCTGTGTCTGTCTCCCTCCCTGGTGCTCTCCTCACTGGGCAGAGGGCCCTGCCCTTTGTACTTCCTGTCCCACCCTTCCCCTTCCGGGGATTGGCGGAAGCTTGGCCTGGCCCTGCCCACTCAGGCTCAGAGGGTGGCTCTTTACCCTCTGGTTCGGAGGGGAGCCACCCTGGCTCCCTACACACCCAAACTTGAAAATTTGGCCTAAGGATCAAAAAGCTGAGCCATTAACTGAACGGGAAAAGTGGTCTCTGAAAATATTTTTTATATTTATGTTCTTACATACAAGTTTTAAAGCTCCTTGTTCAATCATTCTTGGCCAGAAAAATGAGTGAGGCCTAAAGTTAAAACAGGGAATCAGAAATCTTAAGGGCTGCAGCCGGAACAGATTTCCATGTGTTTTCCTGATTTGTTACCCTTTACAGTCAGAGCTACAGTAGAATGAGAGTGCCATTATTTAAGAAGAATGTTTCACTTATCAGCATGGTTTCTCATTCCTATCATACCACACATGTTAAGTTCTCTCCTTGCATGTGCCAGGCTGCAAGGCAGGGGTAAAAAGCCATCAACCTTTGTACAATTTCAGAGTGGTAGCCGTGTTAGTCTGTATCAGCAAAAACGACAAGGAGTTCTTGTGGCACCTTAGAGATGAACAGATTTATTTGGGCATAAGCTTTTGTGCATCTGATGAAGTGGGTTCTAGCCCACAAAAACTTATGCCCAAATAAATTTGTTAGTCTCTAAGGTGCTACAAGGACTCCTTGTCATTTTTTCTTTGTACAACAGATACTACTCAAAACATAAGTGACCAGCTTGGCCTTGTGGAGAGGCGCATGCTGGCTGTTACATCATGTTATGCTGTTGGGTGACTGCCTGGGCCAAAGGGCATGGTTTGCTCAGAAAGGAGGATGGCTAGTGGTCTAGTGAAGGCATCTGCTCCCAGTAATGAGCACTCTTCTCTTGCTTAGAGGAGCAGTAAAATACCCCTGCGGCAAGGTTTGCTGGCAATACTACCGCTGTCCAGCCCTGAGAAGGCCTTCCGTGCATGCATCTGTCTCCTTCTTAGGCTATGTCTACGCTACAGCTTATGGTGGCATAATTTGTCGCTTGGGGGGCTGTGAATAAATCACCCCCTGAGCGATATAAGTTACACCAACATAGCTACTGCAACTTGCAGGGGCTGGAGCAGTTAAGCCGACGGGAAAGCTCTCTCCCATCAACTTAGAGCAGCTACATTAGAGAGCTTACAGCAGCGCAGCTGTAAACTGTCTAGCGTAACTATGCCCTTCATATAAGTGCTTCTGCCCATGCTACATTTGCCAGGATTTGGTTCTATAATAGAAAACAATAGGTCTTCTTTTCGAGGTGTTGAATTGGACTCATGAAACGCAATATTAAAAGGGTTGAGATTGGACGGACATTTTTACTTGTTTTTTGTGCAGCATTTTTGGTTGAGTGACCAACAGCCCCGTAAAATGCATAACTTGTGGAATCCTTTGGAACTAACAGGAAAGTTAAATGTAAGGTCACAGCAAAGCCTTGCAGATTCCTGCCAATATGATTTTGTTATGTTGTTGCAGAAATTCAGTTTCCATGGCTCTTGGTTATCCTCTTCGGAACATTTGGGCTGATAGTGGTGATGTTCTTAATTCTGTTCTCTAAACACCGCAGGTAAGTGTGCTTCATCTGTTCACTTTTCTTTAGCAGTTGTTTGGCGTGATCCATTATGTCATCAAATCACAGATTTGTACTGCCCTTTCAGTAAAGTCTACTGACTCTTACGTTGCATGTTGAATTGACAGTTTGCTCTGAGGAGTTTGCTGTTTGTAGATTTGAAAAAAAAAAAAAAGTTAAAGAAAATTCCATAGTAGCAGCCAAATGAGTCATCTAATTTAAATACTTCCAGAGATACAGCTGACTGTAAAACACACACACACACACACACACACACACCCAACTGCTGTCTTGTCTGTTGCAGTTACTGACAAGATAACTGTAAGATGAGGCAATCCATTCTCAGCTCTGCAGTGGTCTGTGGAATAGAAAAAATTCTGAATTATGAGGTGCATTTTTAAAAAATTGTCAGGTTTTAGCAGGCTTACATTGGGGGGGAAAAAAAGGGGGAGAATAATCTATTCCTTGAGATTTTTCAATGATGCATTAACTTCTCACTGAAGCTGAACTTTTATTTGTCCCTGAACAATGGAACCTGTCCCTATGAGGTTTACATGTAAAACTGAATTGTAGACCTTTTATTTTAAAAGTTTTTACACCATTTTCAAGATAAAGCAGATCCCATATACTGGTGGTACATGGAACTCATTGGTTTTACTGAACATGATGCGTGAACTTCTGCAGAGTAGTCTCACATATTGATGGCTCCTACTCCTTCCAGGCTGCAGATAGTCATGTCCTTGCTACTCGTAACTAGAACTGGGCAATTACTCGATATGGGGGATTGGACACCTAAATCACATGGTATTATTTCTCGTGCATGGTTGGATGACTGAAACTTTTTATAAGCAGCAGGAGAAAAAGAAAGAAAGTTCATGATGACCATGGATAAAAAGGACATAAATACTGATGAAGTGAACTCCTGGCTCTCATTTAACTGTGTGTTCATCGATATCTTTTGCAGACTTCACTCAGCTCAATTGTTACCTCAGCACCCTCCTGGGCTAAGGAGCAAGGGCATAATCAAGCATAACTTATTTAAAGTATTCTTGTAAATCCCCCGAACACACACCACCCCCAATGGTCTTGCATATGCACATTTAAATATTTAGACTATAAGTGTTTTTCACATGCCAAGTGGAGCAAAAGTCAATACAAGGCCCACAAGATGGAACCGCTAGTTCAGAAGGTCATTAAAGCTCTGGAACTCGTTCTGTGACACAGTAACCCCGAAGCAGAAACTTTCGGGAAAAAAATACATGGCATGGGAGCCAGTATTCCATCACGGGCCTATTAGACAAGAAGCTAGATACATTACAAAAGACAAGCAGGATTTTCCTTCCACGGATATGGTAACCTTCTTTGGTGAAAGAGGAGAGGTGGTATGTATGCCCACTGTTAATGTAAAGCCTAGCTTTTCACAAAACACAAGAAATAGTTGAAGATCAGTTCTTTTTCACCCAGGCTAAAATTCACCACTGTGTAGGGTACCACACAAGGCCTACAAACCTTTCAATATCACTTAATGGTGCAGAGAGAGCATGCTGGCCCTCTCCCCATTATGATGATCTTCAGATTGCTGTCATGGAAATTTGTTATTTTAGTGGATGGTCTGAATTCACAAACACAATCATTTAAAATTTTGCTTTCATTAATCTGCAGGTTTTGTTTAGCAGGCCTAAAATACCTTCCTTCCTTTTCGCTATCTAACCCTTTCCATTCCTCTGTTTACTACTTATTGGACTTCTGCAAGAACCCCTTGTCCCTGAAGATACTTAGGGAAAGTCGCTTGGCATGTTGAGTAACCCATGCTGACTCATAAGGTTTTTTTGTAAATTATACAAGAGGGACCTTCCATAGGGCTTTCCTGAAATTTATTCAAGAACTGACTTGTGGAGTGTAAACTATGAAGACCTGTATCCAAAATGTGTGTGATCTGGACATAAATTTACTTGACTTTAACAAGCCAGATTTCAGAAAACCTGCTTCTTATTGGAAATGAGACTAGTAAACAGCAGTTTTTTAAAAATATTTTTATATTGAGTCCATCACACCGGAGTCTTGGAATAAATAAGCAATAAAGCAATGGAATGCCAACATCTTATTTCTCTGTGTGCCAAAAAAAGTAACAGTTTAAATTATTTGGAATTAAAATCCAATTTTTATTTTTCAAGGTTAAAAATGCTGATTCTTCCTCCGGTTCCAGCTCCAAAGATTAAAGGGATTGATCCAGACCTCTTGAAGGTAATTATATATTGTACAATATAATTCTGCAGAGTGGGCATCAATTCAGTGATGATACTTGGGGAAAAAAGCTTTCCCATGCAGCCGGATTTTGCAGGAAAACTATCAGATAGAGGTGTTCCATGCTGGGAGAGATGCCCAAGTATTTAACGTAATACACCGTGCAACTGCTACCATTGCAACAGTTACTTTTCCTTGAACAAACGTGTTACATAAAAAAGCATAACCATTCTTGACTATTTCCTTTATAACATACACATTTTGGTTTTGCTCTGTAGAAAGGAAAGCTAGATGAAGTGAACTCCATCTTAGCCAGCCATGACAGCTGCAAGCCACAGCTGTATAACGACGACTCATGGGTTGAGTTTATCGAATTGGATATAGATGACCCCGATGAGAAGACAGACGGATTGGACACTGACAGGCTCCTGGGTGATGACCGTGGTAAGTCTCACAACTGTCTTGGAGTGAAAGATGATGATTCTGGACGTGCCAGTTGTTGTGAACCGGACATTCCAGAGACTGACTTCAGTGCAAGTGACACATGTGATGGCACCTCAGATATTGATCAGTCCAAAAAGACAAGTGAAAAACAAGAGGATCTCTTGTGCCTTGATCAAAAAGATAATGATGAGTCACATGCTAGTCCTGCTGACCCAACTACTCAGAAGCCTAATACTAATATTCAGTCTGAAGATAACCAGTCAAAGCCGCCTTTTGCTGACAGTATTGAATCAACTAGCCCACCTGTCCATACACAGCTAAGCAACCAGAGTTCGGTAGCAAATATTGACTTTTATGCGCAAGTAAGTGACGTTACTCCAGCAGGAAGTGTCGTACTATCTCCAGGGCAAACAAACAAGACAAGGAGAACACAGTGTGACGCCTACACAGAACCAGCTATACAATGTCAACCAAACTTCACCCTGGACAATGCCTATTTCTGTGAGGCGGATGTGAAAAAATGTATCTCTGCAACATCTCACGATGCGGTTGAGCCACATGTTCAGGAGCAGAGCTTTAATGAGGATGTTTACTTCACCACGGAGAGCCTTACCACTACTGCCGAGAATCCAGGTGCAGCTGCAGTAGAAGCCTCAAGTTCCGAAATGCCTGTCCCAGACTATACCTCCATTCATATAGTGCACTCTCCACAAGGCCTTGTACTTAATGCTAGTGCACTGCCTGTGCCAGACAAAGAATTTATGATATCATGTGGCTACGTGAGCACAGACCAACTGAACAAAATCATGCCATAGCCTTTCTTCGATAATGTGCGTACAGTATGTATTTAATGGCATAGAGTTGGCTTGGGCTTATATGCTTAAACCAAAATAATGTTTTAAACTTTTTTGTGGTTCTTACGCTTTTACCTGAAATGTCAAAACATAAAATGTTACATCAAAATATTCCCATTGTGTATTGTAAATATCTATGAATTGTCTTAAAAGACTGTTTAGTAGTAGTGACTGTCTTGTTATTGTGGGTGTTGATTTTTGTGATACTAAGCATTGAATTACTATGTTTAATATACAGTAAATCATGCTTTTTGAAAAAGCTAAAGTCAGGTGGATTTTGAAGTTTGAGAATTTAATGCAAATTATATCACGTGCTGAGATCTTTATATCAGTAACTGGGAACTGAAAATATAAAATAGGTGGGAAAGAAAAAGTTGTTTGGATAAATACATTTATTTTGAATTACATAAATTAATAAATATTTTAATTTTAAACAAAGGCATGGATATCTTATATTATACTACATACTGTAGTTTAAATATGATGCTCCATCTAAGGAATGTATTTGCTGCAATCTGATAAGAGCTTGTTCCTGCATCAGTCATTGCAGGAGGGGGGGGGGGATTAGTTTTTTACAGAGCCATTTTTATACCTCTAAAGAAACCTGTAGAGAAATTAAAAATTGTAGCAACTCACATTATCTGATATTAATTTCTTACCGTAAGTATAGAAAAGTATTAATAAATTTTAAGTTTTTCAGAAAACTTTACAATGTACAAAACGAGTCTATTCTTCACTGGATGCTAGTTAGTGCCAATAATACACATTTTATATAACTGTAGAAACAACAGTAGGGTTTGTTTACCAAGATCTTTAAATACTTACAATTACACTTTTATTGAATGGTTCTCAAGAATAAGCTCTGGTGACTTGGCAGCTTTATTTCTTCACATGGGGACAAATTCTGAAGTCCTCACTCAGACAAATCTGCTGTTGAAGTCACTAGTAGCTTTGCCTGAGTATGGAATAAAAGTTAAGTAAGAACTTCAGGATTTGGCCAATAGTGCATTTTTGAAGCTGAAACAGAATCAAATGAAGTTAACAGAACAAAGGAGTTTGAGTACAGTATTGTTCAGCAGTGTGTTTTCTTTTTCACAGCCTAGCACAGAGAGAGAGAGTCTCAGCAACATTAGGAAGACTTTCAGAAATCTATGAAAGAGAAAACCAAAATTCAGTGTAATAGCTTTCTTCATTCTTATGCATTTTTAAGAAGGTGATAAAGCTTTGCAATGAACCATTATTTGCTTCAGAAGTTGCCTTTATAAGAAACAATTTCCATCTTAGCAGAAATATTTTTAGAAAGCAAACATAACCAGGGATTTTAATTTCCCTTTTCTTAGGTGAATAGCAATCTATGGGCCCAATGAGGCAGACCTTGCTTACATGAGCACTCCCACTTAATTCAGTGGGACTCAGCCTTTGACTAAGGGCTGCAGAACTGAACCCTATGGTTGGATGGGATTTAAGTTTAGCATGTACTTTATGGTAAATGTTTATTAAATATTCTGCCAACAGCTGTATTATTTGGTTTCATATAAAATTTAACAAGTGTACGACACTAATGCGATTAACAGCTATGTATGTGTTTGGAAAAAGTTTCTTACTATATTTCTATTGCCAAAAATAGAAGATACCTCAATCAATCTCAGAATGTCATTTTGGTACTTTAGTGGTTACACAAGTCATTATACACCAGTATGAAGATTTGTGCCTTTCAATTTCTATTTAACTTTCCTTATGTCAGTGTTTTTTCTTTCAAAGTTTAATAAATTTATTTTCTTTGATCCATCTTGACACGGTGTTCTTTGTTGTAGGTGCATTAAATAGCTTTTAGCATTTGTGAATTATGCCAGTGTATTCAGGGTTTTCCATCAAATGAAGCAGAATGCAGCCACTCTTGCTTGGACCAGGCGCATTGCATGCTAGGACCTGCGTTCTCTGTGGGCCACATGTATACAGTTAAATGTGGGTAGAATTAATTGTAGGTGGGCCACTTTGTATAAAAATTAAAAATTATATATTTATTGAAGATGGCTCTCCCATATCCCAGATGAGTGCCCTAACCCCTGGCCCACAGAGTCAAATCTTTTTCTCTGTAATTATTTAATACAAAGTGGAACTTCAGCAGGGGAGACTGAGAGCCCTACCCCAAAATCCCATTAGCCTGGTGGTCAGGGCACACTCCTGAAAGATTCAAGCACCTGCTTCAAATCAGGCAGGCGGAGTGCACATACCACAGCCACCTGAGCAATTCATGACCCGCTCGCGCGCTGCTGTCCTAAATGCGAGACCTGCTCTGAGAACACCAACCAGATTGGGCCCTGGTGGGGAGATAAGGGGGGGGGGGGCGCCTAGTTTGAGAATCCTACTGGGGCATAGGGCTCCAAGCAGTTTGTTAGCTCTGGGGCAGCATCAGGGCTGAGGCAGCTTTGTGCATGCCTACCGGAGGACATTTAGGCACCTAATGGACTATAGGCACCTACAGGGTTAGGTGACAGCTGTATGGTGGTTTTGAGAACCTCAGTGGTGCCTAAATGTTGGACTTTGCCACCTCAAGAGGCAGTTGGATGCCTGAATAGTACCTTTGTGGATCTAGCCTTAGGGTCCAATGTTGCCACTCTTTTACACGGAGGAGTAGTGTCTTTCCTAGTCCCAAAGTTACATATGACTCAATGTAGGAGTATGAGAATCAGTCCCTCTTGAAATTGTTGAGAAACAGCATGGCCAACCCCCTACTATAGCTACATTTTCCTCCCTCAATTCTTCCTGCATGTAATCAGCACACTGAGATTTTGTAATCAAATCACAGATGACAAATAGACACTGGAGACAAGTAACAGTTTGGTGAAAAGCAAAACAAAGCCACTTAACTGAATCTTTCTTCTGGCATTAAATAGTCATTGTTCTAAGTATGGGGAATAAATTAGCATACTAATTGCTCAGTATGGTCATATGCTTCCTGGTAGAGGCTGGATATTGAGATTACAATTTGATTCTCAAGGGGAGAGGGAAGGGTTTTGGTGCTGTACTTAAGCAAATACACTTAACTTGGAGCAGAGTACAATTTCCATTCCTTCTCTGCATTGGTGACAATAGGAGATCCCATGGTTTGAGGATATTTTTGATAGAAGGTTGAAAGAAAACCAGATGGTGTGAGTGCACTTCCACTGGGTTAAGAGCAGTTGGTTGTTTTTGTTTTTTTTAAATGTGTAATTTTGAGAAAGCTGATAGTTAAAGGCCTGTATTCTGTATATTGTCCCAAATAGTTTGTGCTTTCCCACATGTGGCTGAGCCCGTATGAGGAATGAGACTCTATGACCTCATAGGGTATGTCTACACTGCAATTAGACACCTGTGGCTGGCCCATGCCAGCTGACTCAGGCTCATAGGTCTCAGGCCAAGGGGCTGGGGCTGTTTAATTGCAGTGTAGATGTTCGGTCTCGGACTACAGCCTAGGCTTTGGGACCCTCTGACCACAATTAAATACCCCTTATCCTTGGCTCAGGCCAGTCTCAGGTGTCTAATTGCAGTGTAGACATGCCCATACAGGCCAAGTGTAAATCAGTAATGATTGGAGGCCAAGGGGACCTCAATATATCTCTGCACTCCCCCAATGTCTATTTGAATGTCAATTAACATCAGAAAAAGTGTAATCAATTTTTCATGGTAACGAGCAACAAAGGAAAATGTGGGAGGTGTTTTAGAAGCAGTTGAAAACCTTAGTACAGGGATGATAAACTTAAAGTGGCACTTAATCCAAGCTTGAAGCATGCTACTGGAGTTCATAGCCTCTTATGGACAGATGTAGCAGGATAGCTTTACAAGCAGAAAGAATGCTGTGGTTCAAAGCAACACTTGAACCTATAAGAAACATGACTGAGGCTACCATTTGTTATTTCAAGGAACTAGTTAAGGGGAGGGGGAGGAATGGCTACTCTCTGTTACCCTTTGAATGGTAGCCAGCTAATGTCTTGCAAAGGAAGAAAAGAATCTCACATACTTCATGGTTTAATCAAAGAGGATATAAAAATTGCATTTTGAAGGGGGAAAAGGGGGATGATATTTGCTTTTTAGGCATTTTTCAGATTACATGCAAATTCTAATTCAGATTATCCTAATTTATATGTAGGGTGGAAGTTATAGGGACTTTAAGAAAATCAACTAGCTTTAACAATTATTGATTTTGGAAGGAGTACTTCCAATCATATTTAGTCACATTTTTCATGCTGGAGCTTCCTTTGGCTAAATATAATTTTATTGTACACGCTCCACTTCCAGACTAAGCATCACTAACCATACAAATGTCCATGCAGAATTGGCCCATATGGAAGCCATATTGCAAATACCAGGAATATATATTTCTGACCCATTGTCACTATTTATATATTACTGCTGAGCCCCCTGGAATGGAACACACTTTCAGTAGCATTGAATTTATCTACTACATCCTTGCATTTTCTGATCCTATTAGTAGGTTAATATAATGGTGAAAATACACAAGCAGGTGGAGAACAGAGATAGCAGATATATTGGAGGTGGAGTGGATGCCAATACAGATAATACACAGATAGACAGAGGTAGGTAGATCTGTGAAAATGGACTGGATCACAATGCAGACAGCATAGTAAATGGCTATGTAAATACTGTGAAGTATCTTGACATAAGTGCTGGGGGAGAGGTAGTTTTGGTTCCTTGAAATTGCTTTCATAATTTTTCATTCTTCATCATGGCCTTCCCCTACCCGCTGCCCCAATATGGAAAATTTAGCAGTATAAAGAAATGTTATCTGGAAACAGTTCAGAGAGAGAGAGTGTCACATACAAATCAAGAATGTACTGAAAGTGTGTGTGTGTGAGAGAGAGAGAGAGAGAGATCCGGTTATAGGGAGAGAGTTACATACATCATCCAGTCTCATTTTATTTTTCTGAAACCTACTGCTACTTAAGATTTAGGGGACAAACATGCAAAAGTAGTGATGATGATCATGCAAGTTTTTACTAAATTCTAAAATGTCACAGATTTTATTGAGATGCATTTCTCTGTGTGAGTGTATATATAATACCCTTTCCCCTTTGATTATGTCATAAATAACCTATGATAGATACTATATATAATTGGTGCACTAGAAACACTTAAGATACTTAGATCCAGTTAAAATCTAAGGAGAAACTCTATGACATCTGTCAGTGTGCTGCTTAGCATATAGTTAAAGGAAACATTCACAATATTAAATATAATTTAATCTTCTTGCAGACTTTAATTTTGGTAAAAAATTGTATGTGGTTTAAGTGTTTTGCATACAGCAATTAGCTTCCAAGTGGTTGTGTTGCATTTATATACAGACCATTTAACTTCAGGCAAACATACCGCAGGGCCATAAAAAATTTGCCCAAACAAGATGGTCAGCACCGAGTATCTTCTCGGTATCTTCCCATGAATGCAACCTACAAAATAAGATAAACCACTTCATAACTATAACCAATGTCATCCTGCACAATCCAGTTTCTTACAATGCTTTAAAATTTTATTCCCTCACCACTCACAAATCTATTTGTTTTTGCAGTTAATATCTACGTGCACCATTTTTCCAAGGTTGACAAGAGCAACACTAGTCATTTCCTATTGATTGAAGCAGTTTGGTCTACTCTAGCAAATAGTTGCTTCTACCAGAGTTGTAATTTTTTTTTTTTTAAACAGACCAATCCTTTAAAGCACACTTTTGGGGAATGGATACAGGCTTTTAGAGAGACAGTTATGGTATCCAGCAGTAAAATTTTTCAAACAGAAAAGAATGTATAGTACTCCCAACTCATTAGTGATATTGTGGAGGAAAAGCTTCATTAAGCTTCTAGAAATCACAAC
Source organism: Lepidochelys olivacea (assembly GCF_965140295.1). Classification (NCBI taxonomy): domain Eukaryota; kingdom Metazoa; phylum Chordata; order Testudines; family Cheloniidae; genus Lepidochelys; species Lepidochelys olivacea. The sequence continues at coordinate 30,412,569 of NC_140415.1, forward strand.
AGATACTCTCAGAGCATGCACAGATATGATTTTATTTTCTTATTTTTTCCTCCAAAAATATGGCAATATTCTTTCCTCTAGTTACATAAGCACAGGAAGCCATATCTGTGATGCTGTAGCCACTGAGTTTGCTGAAGTAACCACCCCTAGCTGCAGAATTGTGCTAGACTCTTCTTTTTTCTCTAAACAAAAATCAAACCCATGACAATGAAAGCTGCAGGGTGTTCAGCACAAGCCAATTATTATGGGATGTAAATGTAGATTTAAGAACCTAATTTTATGCATTCATTTTTGAAAATCATGACTGATTTCGCACTAACAAGGGCTGGAAACTATAATCTTCCAAACATGAATAAAATGCAAATTAATGCTAAGGTGTGTACCTGAGTCCATAACTGCGTTAATCAATCACTCTGAGGCATGTGAACTGCCCATTCGCCCCAATAAGATAATACTGAAAACTAATGGTGATTTTAAATGTCAGCATTGTTAATTGCTTTACAGTTGACCATTACAGTAGGAACATCCAGCTAATATGCTTAACCCACAGTCCCAGACTAGCTCTGATGCCTTACCAGGTGACAAGAAGCCCCAGCTGCCTCCTGACAACTTCCATAATGCTTCTACACACTTTCAATGCAAGATTCTGTAGAACATTAAAAATGCAGGGGCAGCATGAACTAAACTGAATTTGATATCAAATTGAACAACATAAGTAGTAAAGCAGTGATTGCTTCATTTTTCATATTTCATTCAGTAGTACTCTGAATTTCTTAATTTATCTGAAGCTGCCACAGATCTCCAGTCTAAGAACATAACAATGGCCATACTGAGTCAGAACAATAGTCCATCTAGCACAATATCAGGTCTTCTGACGGTAGCCAGGGCCAGATGCTTCAGACAGAGTGAACAAAACAAGGCAATTTATCAAGTAATGAAGCAGTCCCAGTGTCTAGCAGTCAGAGGTTGAGAGACATGCTGAGTATGAGGTTACATCATTGACCCTCTTGCTTAACAGCCACTGATGGACCTATCTTCCAGGAACTTATCCAATTCTTTTTTGAACCCAGTTATAGTTTTGACCTTCACAACAGTCCCTAGCAATGAGTTTCACAAGTTGGCGGTGCACGGTGTGAAGCAGTACTTATGTTTGTGTCACGGGGTGCAGACTCACCCAGCAGTGCCTCCTGCTGGTCATCTTGGGGAATTAGCATTCCAGCGTCTCGAGCACCCTCTTCAGGCTGGTGTCTCACTGCTCCGGCCCCCGTGTCCCTCCTGGACCCCAGTACTCTTGTCTTGGGTGCTGCCCCCTGGCAGTACCCCCACACCTCTGGGTCTCCCCCTCCCAGGGGAACCCCCCACCCACTATCCCTACCTCACCACAGTCAGAAGCTCCCGCCAGTCACCAGCTAGCCCCCCAGGGCAGACTGCAGTATGAGCCACTCATCACCAGCAAGGTTGAGTTTGGACCTGCTGCCTCTGCCTACCCATGGCTGCCCCTGCAACCCCTGTACCTAATAGCCTTTCCCAGGCCTGCAGCTTTCCTAGGCCAGAGCTCCCCGGCTCCCTTGGCCTTTCCCCAGCCCTGCTCCAAACTAGGTCCTCTGTTCAGGTCTCTGCAGCTAGGTCCCGCCCTCTCAGAGCTAGAGACAGTGTGGTCTTCTGCTCCTGGCTCTTATGAGGCCTGCTGGGTCTGTTTGGGGCATGGGCCCCAGCTGCAGCTGTTCTGCCAATCTGCCCAGCTCTTCCCCTGCCCTAGCCCTCTCCCAGGGCTATCTTAAACCACTCTGGGCCTGAACAGGTGTCCACCCTGTGTCAAAGTCAGATTCAGGACTCACATAATTTGTCAGACCACTCTGTTTATTAGCAAAGCGCTTTGCTAATGCACCCAGATGTGAGCCCCCCTCTGAGGCTAAAGATAACTTATGTATACAGCTAAGCCAAAGCCAATTTAACATAAGAGACAAAAGGAAGCAGAAACTGACAAATATACATACATATCTTATTTGCATACTAACGTTTACCAATCTCCTAGCTCAGTAGGAGCTCTAAGTTAATTAGTTTGAGGACCCATTGTCTCACACTCCTTAATGTTTCTCTTCCTGACAACTATATTTCAACAAACCCTTCAAGTAGCATTTCTTTAATGAATTATAATTTCAATATAATTCATTCTACTTTAACACCTGCTACAGTTCGTTTTAAACTTGCTGCCTACTAATTTCATTGGATAATCTCTGATTCTTGTGTTATGTGACAGGATAAGTAACACTTCCTTATTTGCTTTCTCCACATCATTCATGATTTTATAGACCTCTATCATATCCCCATGAATGGTCCCAGTCTTTTTTTCTCTCTCCTCCATATGGAAGCTGTTTCATACACCTCATCATTTTGTTGCCCTTCTCCAGACTTTTTCCAATTCTAATATATCTTTGAGATGGGGTGACTAGAATTGCATGTAGAATTCAATGTGTAGGCATACCATGGATGTATACAGTGGCATTATGATATTTTCTGTCTTGTTATCTATCCCTTTCTTAATGGTTCCTAATATTCTGTTAACTTTTTTGACTGCACATTGAGCAGATGTTTTCAGGGAACTATCCACAGTAATGCCAGGATCTCTTTCTTGTGTGGTAACAGCTAATTTAGACCCCATCATTTTGTATGTGTAGTTGGGATTATGTTTTCCAATGTGCATTACTTTGCATTAATTAACATTGAATTTCATCTGTCATTTTATTGCCCAGTCACCCAGTTTTGTGAGATCCCTTTGTAAGTAACTCTTTGCAGTCTGCTTTGGATTTCTCTATCTTGAGTAATTTTGTATAATTTGCCACCTCACTTTTTACCCCTTTTCCCAGATCATTTATGACTATGTTGAACAGCACGGGTCCCAGTGTACAACAGAATGCAGCCGAATCCAGATGTCTGGCTGCAAAACTTAGGTCAACCTTCCTGCAAAGTACCCCAGGGCTTGACCATAATCATTAAATCCCAGTTGAGGAGTGTGAAAGGAGTCCAAGACCTGTAGCATGCTCCCACCCAGCCTGTGATACCATGGAAGCTTTCTCCCAAAACTCTTTGATGTTAGATTTCCCCAGAAAAATGAGGGATGGGATCAAGAGGTAGCCACTGATTGGAAGCCGGGGTGACAAGCACAGTATAAATGCTGAGAGAGGACAGAGTCAGAGAGATGTCAATCTGTCTGTCATACCCAGCAGCATGCTATTTCCTATTCAAAATCCATTTGGGCTTGAATGCTGCTTGAAGAAGCATTCACACCCTATTTACCCCCTCTGCTGATGATGACATAAAGGAGTCAATCAGAATCGTTCTGTATACAACACAGTTGGGGTACGAGGAAGGTAGAGGTACAGGGCATCTATGGATCTCAGAAGATCCAGTGGTTTGGGGGACTACAGTTCATCAATGTCCCCTTCTCCCCAGAATAAATGAGTAGGAATCTCTAAGGTTGCACAGGGGCTAGTATTTCCCAGGATACTCTGTATAATGGAGGGAAAACTATATCTTAAGCTTGGGAGGTTTTGTTCAATTATTTTTCAGTTTTTGGAAAGTTAAATTGTAGGCTGAAAGTGGTGTGTTTTTTCATTCAGTCATAATCAAAAAGCAGTGGAATGATTTTCCCCTCAAACTTTTAATAACAAAAGGGCAGAGATCATAGAAGATGGAAAAATTGAAACCCTCAGAAAGAATATTTGAGAAAATTACAAGCTTATGACTATGGGGATTAACATAAGGTTTGTTTGGACTTGACAAGCTTTCACTGTTGCAAAAGCTGTAATAAATCTTGCAGGTCTAGAATACAGACTTACATTTTATAATGCAACCTCACTATCAGGCCAACAGAAACAAAGATACAATTATGCTTTCAAAAAGCTGAATTCAGGTTCCTGTCTTATCAGCTTTTATTATTAGAATGTGAAACAGGGTTTCTTGCATGTCCTTTGACATCTCAAAATAATCCATGGTTCTTGATTAACTTCTTGCTGCTAGAAATCAATTTGTCAAGGGTTGGCATTAGTGAAGCACAAACATATTGGTACTTAGCTGAGTAACCTCAGTCCCAAGGGAGTAAACGTTACAAGCTGCCTGTCATAAATATAAAGGGAAGGGTAAACCCCTTTGAAATCCCTCCTGGCCAGGGGAAAGCTCCTCTCACCTGTAAAGTGTTAAGAAGCTAAAGGTACCTCGCTGGCACCTGACCAAAATGACCAATGAGGAGACAAGATACTTTCAAAAGCTGGGAGGAGGGAGAGAAACAAAGGGTCTGTGTGTCTGTCTATAGTCTGTCTATATGCTTCTTTGCTAGGGATAGACCAGGAATGGAGTCTTAGAACTTTTAGTAAGTAATCTAGCTAGGTATGTGTTAGATTATGATTTCTTTAAATGGCTGAGAAAAGGATTGTGCTGAATAGAATAACTATTTCTGTCTGTGTATCTTTTTTGTAACTTAAGGTTTTGCCTAGAGGGGTTCTCTATGTTTTTGAATCTAATTACCCTGTAAGATATCTACCATCCTGATTTTACAGGGGGGATTTCTTTATTTCTATTTACTTCTATTTTTATAAAAAGTCTTCTTGTAAGAAAACTGAATGCTTTTTCATTGTTCTCAGATCCAAGGGTTTGGGTCTGTGGTCACCTATGCAAATTGGTGAGGCTTTTTATCCAACATTTCCCAGGAAAGGGGGGGTGCAAGTGTTGGGAGGATTGTTCATTGTTCTTAAGGTCCAAGGGTCTGGGTCTGTAGTCACCTAGGCAAATTGGTGAGGCTTTTTACCAAACCTTGTCCAGGAAGTGGGGTGCAAGGTTTTGGGAAGTATTTTGGGGGGAAGGACGCGTCCAAACAGCTCTTCCCCAGTAACCAGTATTAGTTTGGTGGTGGTAGCGGCCAGTCCAAGGACAACGGGTGGAATATTTTGTACCTTGGGAAAGTTTTGACCTAAGCTGGTAAAGATAAGCTTAGGAGGTTTTTCATGCAGGTCCCCACATCTGTACCCTAGAGTTCAGAGTGGGGGAGGAACCTTGACAGCCCAACACTGACTATTGCATGCAAAGAATGCCAAAAATACCATAACAAACTATAAGTAAGGAAGAAGGTTTTGATCACATTAATTTGAGCAATATGCTCTACTCTTGCTGGACAAAAATGTAGAAATGTGCATGCTGCTGAAAAATGATGTCTCTAAGACATGTTTTGGAATGATTTTTCATTTCAGAACACCAACATAAAAAATATTTAAGACCCTTACCTATTTCTATCATATGTATGAAATCCTGAACGTAATCAAGTTGACTTTGCTTAACAAGGACAGAATACTATTGGCCACAGTCATGGCTTTTGGTATAAGAATCTAAACAGAAAAGATGAGTGGCCTCCTTTTCTGTTCTAACAAAAGACATCTTTTCAACAGTAGTGTTGCAGAGCAGAAAACTGCAGCCAGCCTCAAACCTTACCAAACCTTACCAATGAAGTTTGGATGTGGCGCTATCTGCCCTGGAATAAGAATTGCTGCTAGAAACCTATTATGGTCCCCCTGCAAGTGCCATAAAGGGAGCAGGTTACCTGTGGGAGACAGTGGTGAATCACTCTGTGTGTGTTCTGTTAGTGATAAGAAGAGATTGAAAGATGATGTCAGGAGAATAGACACAAGAACCAGCCTGAAAATCTCATATACAACATTTAAGCACCACCAAATCCCTAGTTAAACAGAATTCCTAATTAAGCAGTGTAAACTGAAATCCCATTTGGCACAGTTCACCCTGTAATGGGGCCTAGCAGTAACACCACTTGTATTTTTAACATCAGAATTTTCTGGAATTTTGTTGAAACTAGAAACCTTAGAAAGCCTACAATAGGAAAAGGCTTCAGAAACTGTTATAATTTTACATGCTTTAGAAAGGTGAGTATTATCCCAGTTTTATAGATGAGAAAACTAAAGTATAGAGAGGCAACTTGCCCAACATCCCATGTTGCATCACTAACAAAACAGGAAATAGAACCTGGGTTACATGTTGTAACCACTAGATCACATTTCCTCTCTGGCCCCAGGATAATGTGCTTGTTCATAGAATAGAATAATACAGCAAGAGCATCTTCAAGAAAATTTCCATTTTAAAATTCCTAGCTTTTGTCTGAGTTTTCTAGAGAAGTATTTAACCATGTGAATCTGCAGTTCTAGATAAATAATTAAAGACTGTGTTTTGAGCCTTATTTTAGACAAATATATCTTATGCACCACCCCCTTGTCTAATTTTACTCAATTACATTGGCTTAGTTTAGATTCAGTACTATGGAATGATGTGGTAGTACAATACAATGTTACATATAAATTATCAGGGTCATATACTGTAATTCAAAGATTTTAATGTGTTGGGAATTACATGGTTGAATTTCTAAGATTTCATTGATAAGTATATTCTCAGTATATCTTTCCCTGTTCCTTCTCCCTCCCGTTCCTTTCACCACTTACACATAGTTCAGAAAAGAGATCGAATTCTGCTGTCCGGTACGCTGGTGTAAATCCACTGACTTCAGTGAATAACCATCTCTTTGTTACTGGGCATAATCATATGGCTATACTTACTGCTTTTATAGTGTTTTATCAACATTAACTAAATAAGTGAACAATCAGGACTTCACAGTCATTGAACAGAGATGATGGTTTGCACACTATTATGGCAAGATGACAATTTGATTTGTTAATGTGAAACCAAACCTCTAATCTCTGATTTAGGAAACTAAGAACTACAGATAAAATATATTCAAATTACTGTATTCTGTATACATGTAAATTTATAAGCCTGTCTAAGGACCCAGTCCTGAGAGGTGCATAGTCCTCTCAACTCCCATGAAAATCCCAATGATGTCACTGGGAACTGAAAATGCTTCCATCTTTCAGAGGTATTCATTCCCTATATCTGCACATACCAGATCCCTAAAGACTAGATACTACTCAGGGAAGAAGTACTCTGAAAAAAGTCCTTCCAAAACAATCCATTAGCTGCTTTGCTGTCTCTGAACACATCAGACTGTATTCATAAGCCCTGACACTTAGGCTACATCTACACTGCAGGAGGTCATATTAGATGATCATGCTGGTCCCTTCTGGCCTTAAAGTCTGAATCATCTGAATTTTAAAGAGTGTGGCTTTAACCAAAAATATTGGATCTATGACACTCCTCTTTTCCCTTTAGAATTTGTTGCTCACTAGGTGGAAACTACATGGTGATTTAAATTTAAAGCCTGATTGATAAGATTGTATTTAATGGCCTTGCTTATTTTAAAAACATTAGCGTGACATGGAGTCAGTGGCAATGATTGGTCTTTTTTTCCCTTAAAAGCCACTAATTATTTAAAATTACTCTGAATTCCCATCACCCTTTTCTGCTTCTCCTCCTCTAGCCCCATCTCATGCAGAAACAATGATTTTTTTCCCCCATTTCTTCAAGGTCATCAGTATAAAGCACCCTCTCTGTTTCCACTTCATTTCCCTGGAAGCATTGCCACTCATCGCTACACCAAGCCTGACGCTTAGGCTATGTCTACACTGCACACCAGAGACAGTGGAGCCACAGCGTTGCGGATATGGATCGACACACCTCACTGAAAAACAAGCTGTGTCCACACAGTGGTACAGACTTACACATGACAGTGAAAGTTTCAGGCAGGTGGGAGGCAGTTGGGAAAGGCTTCAGCAGCTCCCCACTGATACAGCCTTTCACTGCAGTGAGGTAAGGCTTTGGTGGGGTGGGAGGCAGTGGTGGAAAGCTCCAGCAGTGGGGAAGCAGCAGGACACTACGCTGCTAAAAATAGTAATATACATGGGGAGACATGGCTTGGGCAAATAGGGAGCTGAGTATGGTACATTCCCACAGGCTTCAGGCATGTTTTTACTCACCTAAGCAATGCTTCACAATCTGTGCGGCTATTTGTACCTGTGCTAGGGGGTATGTACTCTACACACTACCAAAAGAAGTGTGCAATGTTGCCATTTCTTTATCTACTCTGATAATAGGTATCTTAGAATCACTATAGACTAGATGGCATTGCATGTACTCATTGTCACCCAGCAAGATCCAGCCCCTCCAACACTGAATCAATCTTCCTTTCTTACCTAAGCCCATCTCCAATTTCCAAACAGGCTACATCTGTCCTCTTGCCTCCCCAGCCTGAGAGCCAACAGCCCCACGCTGCACTGACTGCATCCAGCCTGAGCATTACACCCACCCTTCCTTGCATTCATTTTATCCATCAGCCTCATAGCTTTGGATCCACCTCTTGTGTCTCCCCGCCATCACCCAGAGCCATCCAGTCACCCCCCTCTGCTGCAGTGCTGCATCCATTCTCCCCTAGTACCATGCTCACCTGCCCTGATTCTCCCCCATCCCCATGCACTGTGCTGTCCTTTCCTTCCACTGCTCCCTTCCCCTGACACAGCAAGCAGAGCTTGCTTGGGGGGACATGCATCAGATGCCACCATGCAGGGTGTGGGAAGCAGACTGTTCAGCAGCTCTGTGGTTGGGTGGCCTCCTCCATTAGCTGGTTGGTGTGGGGGAGTGTAGAAAATCTCCCTCCTGTGCCCCCAAGGACGCTAGTGGTACAGTCCATGTTGTGCTGAGGGGTTCTCCCGCCTGTCTGGGAAGGTGCCAGCGCTGCTCCTCAGCCTGGCGCGAGGGGCAGGAGGCTGAGGGGGGTGCGGAGGGAGTCAGGTGAGCTGGGTCCTATCCCCTTTCCCCAGGGGCCTGGCGCAGACTCTGGGCACTCTCCCTCTGTGCCCCACAGACACATGCTGCGGCCCCAAGGGTGCCTCTGGAGCCTGCCCGGTGTAGGAGCCGTGGGGTGTACCTGACCCCACAGAGGTCAAGGGGAGCTTGCAGTGGGAGGCGCTGGGCCGCCCACCAACACTCGGTGCCAGCCTTCTGGAGGTTTGGCTTTGGGGAGGTTTATAGATTGTGCCTTTGCTGGGCGGGGGTAGTTTTCCACCCTGAGTGATGTCACTCCTACGGCGGCTGGAGTGATGAGCCCCTGCGTGCATCCACCCGAATCCCAGAGGCCAGGCCATATTGTGGGCTTGGCCTAGGGGGCAGAGCACCAGTCTGGATCTCAGAAGAGCTGGGTTCCATTCCTGGCACAGCCACCAGCCTGCTGGGTGATTTGGGCAGGTCACATCACCTCCCTGTGCCTCAGCATGCTCATCAGTAAAATGGGGTGATGATACTAGCCTCCTTCAGAAAGGGCTTTGAGATCTACTGATGAAAAGCACTGTATAAGAGTGGGGGATTATTATTACTAATGCTTAGGGCAGGTACTACAGCCACTCCTAGTACCGAGGGCTCAGGTGGCAACATTATTCAACACAGAGCATTGCATCCTGGGGCCTCTGTTCTTCACTGTGGGCACTCTGTACAAAGGGCCTTGGTGAGCACTATAGGTCATGCATGATTCAACATTGCATCCTAGAATACCTAACCTCCACGGCCCCTCTACTTAAATCTTCACATTTGAGTGGACACTCATCTGTGAAGTCCTGCATAGTGGCTCAATGTCATTGTGTGGTCCATAATTCCAAACAGAAGACATGGGGGGTAAGGGCCAATTTGCAGAATCCATACTTCAGCTGTCCCTGCCATGATAATTTTTTTAGAGCTCTAAAAATACACACAAAAGGGGAGAAAATACTGGCGCTTACTGAGTGAATTTTAAAACATTCACAAAATCAACAGGTTTCAGAGTAGCAGCCGTGTTAGTCTGTATCCGCAAAAAGAAAAGGAGTACTTGTGGCACCTTAGATACTAACAAATTTATTTGAGCATAAGCTGTCATGAGCTACAGCTCACTTCATTGTATGCATCCGATGAAGTGAGCTGTAGCTCACGAAAGCTTATGCTCAAATAAATTTGTTAGTCTCTAAGGTGCCACAAGTACTCCTTTTCTTTTTACAAAATTAAGTTATTTTAACTCAACACAAATATATTTTTAAAGCACATTACAATTAATTATATAAATTGCCTTCATTTTTCTTTATGCCTTTTTTAACCATTATTTAAATTTTCTATATCTTTTCACAGCAGCAAAAACAACAAACATATTGGAAGATGACTATGCGTATTAAGGCCTCTATCCTGCAGACTTACACACGCTTAACTTTATGCAGTTAGCCATCCCGCTGAAGTTAATAGGACTCCTAACGGTGTAAAATTAAGCACCATTTTTTGTAGCCTCAGGACCTTATTAACAGAAAGGAAAGTAAGGATTGCTACTTCTGTTTGTAAAGATAAAGAGCAGTCAAAATAAAGCTACATTTCCCTATTGATAGCCTCCCAGAGGCTTTGGGGTAGGTAGGTTAAAATGCTGCCACTTGTTCCATGTGACATACAGTGTGACCATAACTACACCCTCTAAGTCTGGGGCAGCTCAAGCCTTCCACTGTGGCCAACGTATTCTACTGTCCCTTTTGGGTTGGCTAGAGACCATAAGGCCTGCAGTTGAGCTAGGTACTCATGAGTCCTTTCCCACACTTGCACACCCACAGGTTACCTGGGCAGAATGCGACACTTGATTAAAAACTGACTTTTAATATTCACAAACATATCTTTCCTCTTCTGGTATTCTCAGGATATCCTTTGAAGACCAAGCAATTAAAGTGAGATACATATAACTGTACATATAAAATGATGGGATCTAAATTAGCTGTTACCACACAAGAAAGAGATCTTGGAGTCATTGTGGATAGTTCTCTGAAAACATCTACTCAGTGTGCAGCGGCAGTCAAAAAAGCGAATGGAATGTTGGGAATCATTAAGAAAGGGATAGATAATAAGACATAAAAATATCATATTGCCTCTATATAAATCCATAGTACGCCCACATCTTGAATACTGCATTCAGATGTAGTTGCCCCATCTCAAAAAAGATATATTGGAATTGGAAAAGATTCAGAAAAGGGCACCAAAACTGATTAGGGGTGTGGAACAGCTGCCATATGAGGAGAGATTAATTAGACTGGGACTTATCAGCTTGGAAAAGAGATAACTGAGGGGGGGATATGATAGAGGTCTGTAAAATCATGACTGGTGTGGAGAAAGTAAATAAGTAAGTGTTATTTACTCCTTCTCATAACACAACAACTAGGGGTCACCAAATGAAACTAATAGGCAGCAGATTTGAAACAAACAAAAGGAAGTATTTTTTCACACAACGCACAGTCAGCCTGTGGAACTTCTTGCCATAAGTTGTTGTGAAGGCCAAGACTATAACGGGGTTCAAAAAAGAACTAGATAAGTTCATGGAGGATTAGTTCACCAACAGCTATTAGACAAGATGGACAGGGATGGTGTCCCTACCCTCTGTTTGCCAGAAGCTGGGAATTGGTGAAGGATGGATCATAGAATCATAGAATATCAGGGTTGGAAGGGACCCCACAAGGTCATCTAGTCCAACCCCCTGCTCAAAGCAGGACCAATTCCCAGTTAAATCATCCCAGCCAGGGCTTTGTCAAGCCTGACCTTAAAAACCTCTAAGGAAGGAGATTCTACCACCTCCCTAGGTAACGCATTCCAGTGTTTCACCACCCTCTTAGTGAAAAAGTTTTTCCTAATATCCAATCTAAACCTCCCCCACTGCAACTTGAGACCATTACTCCTCGTTCTGTCATCTGCTACCATTGAGAACAGTCTAGAGCCATCCTCTTTGGAACCCCCTTTCAGGTAGTTGAAAGCAGCTATCAAATCCCCCCTCATTCTTCTCTTCTGCAGGCTAAACAATCCCAGCTCCCTCAGCCTCTCCTCATAACTCATGTGTTCCAGTCCCCTAATCATTTTTGTTGCCCTTCACTGGACTCTCTCCAATTTATCCACATCCTTCTTGAAGTGTGGGGCCCAAAACTGGACACAGTACTCCAGATGAGGCCTCACCAATGTCGAATAGAGGGGAACGATCACGTCCCTCGATCTGCTCGCTATGCCCCTACTTATACATCCCAAAATGCCATTGGCCTTCTTGGCAACAAGGGCATCACTTGACGATTACCTGTTCTGTTCATTCTCTCTGGGTCACCTGCCATTGGCCACTGTTGGGAGACAGGATATTGGGCTAGATGGACCTTTGGTCTGATCCAGTATGGCCCTTCTTATGTTCTTATGAGATTAGATTTGGTGCAAATGTTAACTGCCTCACTTATCAAAGTGTGAAACAATGGAAAGAACAGATAAGGCTGTTACAGAAACTCATCATTGAATAATTAATATTCCACTGATATACACTTAATTTTTACAGAAACTTTTGATGTTAAGCTGGCAGTCATGAATTAAATGATCAGTTACTTGTTGTAGAGAAAGTATCAAATCAAATTTCAAAAGCAGATTATCAGTTACTATGCTGAAAAATTTTTAAAAAATTATGTTTTTCTTCTTTCATCTCACCCACAACATGCTTTTTCTGTTGTAATGGGATGAGAATGTGAATTATTTTCCAGGCTAGATTAAAAGAGGCTATTTAATTTAATTGTGAGTATGGTCAGAAAAGTGTCTATGTTAGAAAGGTACCATATACTTCTTAATATTGAAATAAATAAGGATATAACACAATTCAAAATGTGGATAAAAAACTTAATGCAATATCGTTAGAGGAAGAGATATATGAAAAATGAACTAATAAGCAAAAATACTAAAAACATAACCTTTCTTTTTAGATTATTTGAACAGGGACAGTTTAACAGCAATAATATGACATCTTCTGTTAAACATTTCTTTAAATTTTTCATTATTTCAGTTTAGCAGGAGTTTTATTCTGTATGGTACTGTTAACCTGATGCTACAAAGTGCTGTGGTTCTAGTATCTTCCAATGGGAACGGAGGACCTGCAACACTTCTCAAGAGGCACTTCTCTGTATCTTGCAAGATCAGGCAAATCCTCTCACGCCCACCCAGAAATTGTGATGTAAATATTAGACCAAAGACATAACAGGACTACAGAAAAGGAAGATATTTATGCTTATGAGAAAGAGGAATGGTTATAAGCAAATGGAAACAGTATAGATATTTTTAAGGACTGTATAATACAGGGCTTTACATTCATACTACATAGTTTCCTCAGCAGGTATATTTTGTAGAGAGAGAATTATTTTGCAAAACTATGTACCTAGAAAAGCATATACGATGTGCAGTTGGATAATTACTGATAAATTATACAGCATCAGGCAGATTTTTCTTTATTTTATTTTTTCAAACCCCATTATAATAGTAATAATTATAATCAAACTACAGGAATAACTGAGTAGGTGGCAGTAGCACTTAAAAGGGTCTGGGGGTTATAGTGGATCACAAATTGAATATAAGTCAACAATGTGTTTGTAGATGTGACAAAGGTTAATATGATTCTGGGGTGTATTCATAGGAGTGTCATATGTAAGGCACGGGAGGTAATTGTCCCACTCTACTGGACACTGGTGAGGCCTCATGTACTGTGTCCAGTTCTGGGTGACACACTTCAGGAAAAACGTGGACAAACTGGAGAGTCCAGAGGAGAGGGGGAATATGATAAATGGTTAAGAAAACTTGACCTATGAGGAACGGTTAAAAAAACTGGGCATGTTTAGAATTGAGAAAAGAAGACTGAAGGGGAAACCTGGTAACAGTCTTCAAATATGTTAAGGGCTGTTATAAAGAAAAATTATTCTCCATGCCCATTGAAGGTAGAAGAAGAAATAATGGGTTTAATCTGCACCAAGGGAGATTTAGGTTAGGTATTAGGAAAATCTTTCTAAATATAAGGGTAGTTAAGTACTGGAATAGGTTTCCGAGGGAGGTTGTGGAATCCCCATCACTGTAGGTTTTTATGAACAGGCTAGACCAGTGGTTCCCAAACTGGGGTTCGCATACCCCTGGGGGTTTGCACAACGTTACAGGGGGTTTGCCAGAAAAATTTCTCTAATGGTGGCCAGAGGACCCCGGGAATGGGAGGCAGCAGGTGGGACCTGGTTGCAGGGCAGACAGCCCGAGACCCACGGAGTGCTGAGCAGGTAGCCGAGCCCCGGTCAGTGGAGGGACTGGCAGCCCAAGCCTGTGGAAGAGCAGCTGAGCCCTGGTCGGCAGGAGCCTGAGCTCCAGTGGTCAGTGTGGGGCTGGCAGCCTGAGCCCCATGGAAAGCGGGGCCGGGAAGTTGGAGCTAGCAGCCCGAGCCCTGCCCCAGTCAGCGGGGGCGCCGGCAGCCCAAGCTCCCGTGGTCAGCATGGAGTCAGCAGCCCAAGTCCCATGGAGCGCGGGGCTGGGCAGTTGGGACCGGTAGCCCAAGCTCATTGGAGCACTGAGTAGGCAGCCAGAGCCCTGGTCAATGGGGTTGGGCAGCCTGAGCCCTGTGGAGTGTGGATCCAGCAGCCCAGACCCCCGCACAGGGCCAGCAGCCTGAGCCCCATGGTGGGCAGGGCAGCAGCTGAGACCCCAGGCGCACAGATGGGTAGCTTGGACCCTTGGCCAACAGGGGAAGTTGGGTGGCATAAAGGGCAGAGTGAGCAGGGGCCACACTGTATGTGGAGGGTGGTCCAGGCTAATTTGTCCCTTATGGGGCACCCCCCTAGGAATGGCCCTGGTGGTGGAAGAAAAGGTTTTTGCATGCCAAACCAGCCGCAACCACGTTGTAGTCAGTGTAGCAGAGTTAAGGTGACTCAGTAATTCGATACTAAGTCATTCTCTCTGGAGTGCTACAGTGAGACGTGATTGAATCTTCTCATTTTCTAGTTTGTTGGTTGTTAGCATTCTCTCTGTTTTATTTTTATTACAACACAATAAATATTTTGTACACAAGTTCAGTGGATAAGTGGCTGAAAAAGGAAAGTGTAAAGACACAAGAATCAGCTAGTGTTTCCTCAAGTCCACACTATGGAAAATCTAAGTCTAATGATCATGATGGTCCTGGAAACTCACCTACAAAGAAAAGAAAATATGACGATGATTATATAAAATATGGCTTTACATGCATTGGTGATCAAGAATAGATCACCACTGTGTGTGATTTGTGGTGATGTTCTAGCAAACAGCATTCTCAAACCTTCTCTACTTCGGTGCCATTTAGAAACTAGGCATCCTGCACAACTCGACAAGCATGTTGATTTTTTCAAGCGAAAATTAGCTGAGAGGAAAAGTGACACTACCAGTTTTATATCCAAAGCAAGTACTGATAATGAAAATGCACTTGAAGGATCATATTGCATGAGCTACTGAGTAGCAAAAGCATCAGAAACCTATACCGTAGCAGAGAGCTTGATTGGTCCATGTATAAAAGACGTAGTTCATTGCATGCTCAGAGAAAAGGCTGCAAAAAGGATTGACATGGTACCTTTGTCCAATAATACATTGTCACGAAGAATTAATGACAAGTCAAATAACGTAGAGACTACAATGGTACATAGAGTGAAAACTAGTCCATATTATGCTATACAGTTGGATGAATCAACTGATGTAGCTAATCTAGCCCATTTTGCTATAGTTTGTACGTTATGTGAATGAAGCTATGGTTGAAGACTTGTTGTTTTGTTGACCATTGGAAGAACGTACAACTGGAGAAGATATCTTCAATCTGACTAATGAATATTTTCAAGAAAAGGAAATAGATTGGTTTCGTTGCCTAGGCATTTACACTGATGGGGCCACATGAATGACAGGGAAGTATACTGGATTTGTAGATAAAACAAAAAAGTTTGCATCAAAAGTCTCTTGGACTCATTGCAGTATCCATAGACAAGCCCTTGCAACAAAATGCATGCCTGAGGGACTGAAGGAAGTGCTGGAATATGCAGTAAAAATGGTGAATTTCATAAAATCACAGCCAACAAATTCCAGAATATTTCACGTACTTTGTGAAGAAATGGGTAGTATACACAATTTTCTGTTGACCCACACCGAAGTTAGATGGCTCTCACGTGGCAAAATCCTTTTGCGCTTGTTTGAGCTTAGAATGGAAATCCTAGGGTTTTTTTCAACAGCCACCCTTTCCACCTTGCCAGCTGTATGGAAAATAATGTCTGACTCCAGAACCTGGCTTATTTAGCAGATATTTTCTCAAGAATTAATTACCTAAATTTATCTCTTCAAGGCCTCAATATAACAGTTTTCAATGTGCAAGAGCGAGCTGAATCCATGATAAAGAAGTTGCAGTTCTGGGAAAGTAGTCTGAAAACAATCAAACTGAGTGTTTCAGTACTCTTCATGACTTCCTGGCAGAACATAAACTTCAGTTGGATCAGTGCACTAAAACCAATACACCTAACAGGACTTTGCACAACTTTCCAGATCTGTCAGGCGATAATGACTGGATTCACAACCCTTTTGATGATACCACTTTCTCAACACAGATATTGAACACTGAGAAAAAGATAAATTGATTGAGATCTCCTGTGATTACTGAAAAGGAGTTTCAGAAATCTGTCATTGATTAACTTTTGGCTGAGTTTAAGAAACGAGTAGCTTTTTCTGCCAGAAGAGGGTATTACAGTTTTGTTACCATTTTCAACAACATACTTATGTGAGAAAGCATTTTCCTCATATGCACATCTGAAAACCAAATACAGAAACAGACTTGATGCCGAACCAGACCTGAGACTTTATCTTTCTCCAGTGGTTCCAGACTTCCAAGAGCTATGCAGAGCAAAGCAAGCACATCCATCACACTGAGGAAATTTAAACTTAAATCCCTGGAAAATTTTTAGGAGGGGGTTCACAAGATTTCACAATTTAGTGAAAGGGGTTCGCGGGTTCTTAAAGTTTGGGAACCACTGGGCTAGACAACTATATTTCAAGGATGGCACAGGTTTACTTGGCCCTCCCTTACCACTGGGCTTTATAACTTCTCGAGGTCCTTTATAGCCCTCCATTTCTATGATTCTGTACAGGTAATTACTTATTAGGAAGAAAAGTTTTATTCTGTAATGCTAACCACATTTTGTACATATCTTCCTGAAAAATATTTGTAAAGTTAATTAGCTGTTTAAGTAATCTGTGAGAACAAAAAAAAAATGTACTCATCACAGAGTGCTAATGTTTTTACATTATTGTTTTACTAATGAAGCTATAAAATATATGTGTATATATATATATATTATACAGGCTTCTAATCATTACATTACCAAGAATATCTGCTGGCTTGATGACATAATTTTGTCTGCTAATCAAAACTGGTCACTTAAATGCACATTTCTGTGTAATTTTCTCTTAAATGGTTTTATCTAGAAATCCATTCAATTTTTTTTTATACTGCACATTCCAACCTCTGGTCTTTTTCTATCATGTTGCCACTTACTGTTTGTAAAAATTGAAAACAAAAGGTTGTACAAACCATCTTGAAATTAAAAGTTGAAATTAAAAGTTGAAGTTAAAGCTCTGTCCTAATTCATAATTTGTTCTGGTCTTTCGGTTGTTTCCTAACAGAGTCTTCAGGTTAATGCATATAGACTGTCTTTATAAATATTTATTACAAGTGAGACTTTCTTGTAAATTTATGTTTAAGTCCTTAGAGTGAAATTTCAAAAGTGTTGACCTTTGTTTCCACTCAAGTCAATGGAAGTTTTCTACTGTTCACTTCAGTGGGAAAAGAGTTAGGCCAGCACAGATTGCTTTTGAAAATCACACCCCACTGTGAGACATAAAACCGTGAATATATGCTATATATACTGTAATACAAGGCTCACTGGCCTGCACCCAAATCATGGTTTAAAAGAACACATAAAAGTGAATTTATGCAGGATTATAAACCTGAGTAGTTAAGTCTAGCAGCATGTACATTATAAACATAAAATAACTGGGCCAAATTCTATATTAATTTACACACTGTAAAATCCCACTGATATCAGTAGCATTGTATAGGTTTTAAAGCAGCACAACATTTGATCCACTGGTTCTAGTATCGGTGCAGTGTGGTATAAAGGAGTAAGCACATAGCTGTCTTAACTATTCATGTACTGTGTAGTTTGGGTACATCACTTAGCCTTTCTGATTCAGTTTCCCTAGCTATAAAATGAGGACAATCTATTTCACAGGGTACTGTGGATTAATTGTCTTTTAATGTTTGTAAAGTTCTTTGTACATGTAAACCACTAATATTTATTTGGCATAGTATGTTGATGATATGGTTGCAGCTTTAGTTTTGAACTTCAGCAGAAAATTCAAATTCTTACAAGATTGCCCGCTATTCTATTTAATAACATTGCCTCTGTTTTCTGACATTTAAATATCATTCCTAGAAATGTCACTAAAGGTACTAGAGAGACAAGATGGGTGAGGTAATATCTTTAATTGGACTAAATTCTGTTGATGAGAGAAACAAGTTTTTGAGCTTACACAGAGCTCTTATTCGGATACTAGTGAGAATGATTTTTTAAAATGGTTCTCATAGGTGCATATGAAATAGCACATCTAGAAAAATGTCTGCAACACTTTCTGGCTTATTAATAAAGATAAGTGAAATATTATATGTAAAATCAGCTATGTCTAAGTTGGATAGAAATTCATTTTAATTTGCAAGACTAATTTGATTTGAAGATAAGACATATTTTGCTCACATTCACACCCATGCAATCCCTTTGACACATGAAATGAATGAGGGCATAGGTGCTGGAACTTGGGGTGTGGGGGGTGCTGCAGCACCCCGTGGCTTGAAGGGGTTTCCATTACATACAGGATTTACAGTTTGGTTCAATGATTCTCAGCACCCCCACTATAAAAATTTATTGCAGAACCCCTGAATGAGGGAAGAATTTGGTTCAAGTAGTACAAATTCTTAAATCAATGTTAATTTTATATATAATAAATACTGGGTGATATTTTCTAGAAACAAATGAATCACACCAGTGAAGCAAATATGAAGAAAATCAGCGTGGCAAATCTTGATAAACTTTTAGATGACTTCTCACAGATAGAAAAGGTAGGTAACAAAATTAAGCTGAAATGGCTCTTTGTTAACACTTTGTGACATCTTTTTAAATGCTTTTTTTAGTGAAATTGTCTTCAGTGTGGCATCTGCAGTTGTCATACTTGTGGAATGCGCCCCCTAGTGCCACAGAACTTCAAAATCTGTTGCAAAGTAGTGCCTATTTGTACCACACAATATCCTCTCTCATCACTGAATGTTTGGAGCCAACGCTGTAAAAAGGCTGTCGTACAAACATAATCCTGGATCTGACAGTGGATCAGACATCTGCCCTGCATAGCAATAGAATGGGCTATCTTCAGCTTTAAACCGAGCAAGTCAGGGATAGCTGGCACCAAAGACTTCAGAGCCAGGTATATCAGATCTATAGCTGTAAGGCCAGATTTCTAAAGATATTTGAAAATCCCACTCGTAGCCTATCTGCATATTCAGGTGCCAAAATACCTTTAAAAGTCTTGTTCATGGTGCTTTATTCACCAATGAGCATCAAGA
The DNA here is from genome assembly GCF_965140295.1 of Lepidochelys olivacea. NCBI lineage: Eukaryota > Metazoa > Chordata > Testudines > Cheloniidae > Lepidochelys > Lepidochelys olivacea. The sequence continues at coordinate 30,432,004 of NC_140415.1, forward strand.
CCTCATTGGCACAGGGAACACCTCAGAGAAGCGGCCCCTCTGGTACCAAAACTTTATCAGTGCTGAGGCCACTTTGGCTTCTAGATAATATGACAGAGCAGCTCTCACCAGCACCAGTTGCTAATATTAAGTAAGCACTTACTGGTGTGTTGGTGCATTGGTGCTAGACTCCTTCAGTACCAAAGAGCTTTTTCCGTTGGAACAAGTCATGCAGATACTTTTTCCGTGCAGGAATTGTCCAAGGAAATTGCAGCAACAGTGAGGACCTCTTTTAAGTATGATCTCCTAAGCATCAAGCAGTTCATTTTAAGGATGTATCACTTCCTCAAAGATTGCACACTTTCAGAGATATTACTGCAATTTTTATTTAATTAGAACGACTCAGCCCAAATTCCTAAGGGATTGTACTGCTCACTAGATTCCCACAGTGGGAATATGCAGAGGCCACCTCAAGAGAAAATAATGATTTTCCATAAAAACTGTGGTTATACAACAGTGTTGTCTCTGCATATTCACACTACCTGCCCACCTTGACTCTTCCTCAGAATTCTACTCATATGGGGCCTTCGTCAACTCCACTGAAATTAAGAGGGATTCCCATTGAGTTCAATGGGAGCTGGATCTGGCCCATAATGTTCTGGAGTTTAGTGGAAGAAATTGAGTCAGTAGAGCTACACTACAGTACAGCCCTTTTATAACGACTGTCATTATCATTACCTTCCTCTCCTCTTTTCCAACACCAAGGTTGGATAGGGCCAAGATTATGAGCAGATGCTGTCCACATCAGTTTTGAGTTACTATTTTAGTCTACTGAGGGGGTTGCCTGGATGGTTTTATATATACCACTCTCTCCTGGGACATCCATGGCTTCTTTCACTATGCACTCTTCCATAGAGAATAATTTTAGGGTGTCAGTATGAGGTTATTTTAGCAACATCTCCAACTATTGTAGTTGGCACCTTCTGATGATTGTATTTAACTACTGCACTTTGAGTCTTCTACAGATGTCATCATTAGGCATGACAAGGTTAAGTAGACAGGTATGGCACAGGCCCCTCATTTTAAATGTGTGCAGCTTTTACTCCAGACACTTAGTCTGTACCCATGTTTCCTAATTGTAAAGTAATGTGGACACATGGGTGTATATAATCTGGTTTTAGCTGTCGTGGACACTGATTTAAGATTCCAATTGTTTTTATTCAGGCACACAAACATTCTGCTGGCGTTAGCAATCCACTTGTTGATGTCATCATCCTAATAGCTGTCATGTATTATGATGGAGATCAAGTAGCAAAAGCTGTCCACTTGGTCGATGTCTACACCAATCATGACTAGTGTAGCCTATTTCTTTGATTTTTTGATGTTACCATTAGTTTGGTCTTTTGTCATTCTTTTTTAATCCCCGTTCTCTGACTGCTGTGTACAGGTTGGTTGCAACTTTTTGGTTGTATTCCTCCAGAGGCATTATCACTACAATATCGCCTACAAGGTCAAGGTGATTGATAATTTCCCCCCATTATCATCCAACTTCCATCAGTACTACCAAGCGTGTTGGACAAGATGTTTTCTAAATATAGAGCAAAAACCTTGGCTTGAATATTTAGTTCTGCAAGAAGGAGCTTACAGAGCCCGAATGGATTCTGCTTCCCAAAGATTCCCACAGCTCTGCAGCTTGGACGGGGACATCCCTAAGCTTGAATATGAAGAAGCAATACTCTGAAAGACCATTTCCATAGTAACCATTATCAGAGAGGAGCCTAAACCTTTAATTATCTACAATGCAAGCCTCTAACACCTAACTTCATTTCTTTACGGCTAAATCATAATGGCAGTATAATAGACCTGGGAGGGAGGCACTGAACTATTCTGTAAACCTCAGCTCAATGTTGTTGGTTTTTTGTTTGGTTTGATTTGGGATTAGTTTTTTGTTTGGTTTTTGTAACTTTCACTTGAAAAACCAGAGATTTAGATTGAAAATTTAGAACAAAAGGATTTAATTTAGCATTAACCTACAGATATTTCAATATTTTTTTGAAGAAAATATGTGAAATTGATGGAAAGAATAGCCTTCTGGATCTTCAGCTGGAAAAATGTAATAGGTTATTAACATTAAGCCAATCGAAGGAAGACTCAATAAAAGAGGGTAAGCATTATTTTAATGCTTAAAAATACAGTTGATTCCATTCTTGTATTTGACAATTCAAAAAATAATTCCACTATCTTCCATCATAAAATGTACAATAATAACTTAGTAAGGAACGTAAGATATCCTATTAATAAAGCAATTTTCTACAAGACTTTGGAGCCAATCCAGTCAGATGTCCTATTTAAATGTATGGTAGACAAGAATGTTGATTAATTCATAACAGACTCAATATGAAAGGTAGAAGGCCAAGGGGAGACGATTACAGTAATCATGCCAAGGCATGGACAAGAGTTTTAGCAGTACAGATAGTCAAGAAAGGTCAGATTTTGGTAATGTTAAAGAAGCGGTGACAGAATTTGGAAAGAGGGTGGATACAGAGGAAGAAGTAAAAAGAAGAGTTGAAGATTACTCCAAGCTTTCAAGCCTGGGAGACTGGAGGGGCTTGTAGCAAAGGAGAAGGATCTGGAAGAAAGGTAATTTCTGGTTAGGAAAAGTTTGAGAAGGTGGTGGGATGTTCAAGAGGAGATTTTCAGAGACATTTGGTAATGGTGAGAGTGGAGAAGGGGAAGATATCAAGGGTATAGACAACAGACGTTAGCTGCTCCCCTGATAACTAGTGAAGCAGCAAACATTTAGCACAATATTGCTTTTTTTATGTAGGCAAAACTCCCAGTGGGCCCACAGTTAATTGTCAAGGTGTTTTGTTTGTTTTTTTTTAAATCAATCACACAGGTATAACCATATGGAAAATTTGTCAAGATATGTCTTACAGACATGGTCACATTAAGGCATAATTCTTGGGATTGGGGATTCTTAATCACAAGTGGTTTACATTCAAATAGGGGTGGAGCAGCAAGCATTGGTTCAGTCTGCAGCTAGTTTCTCTCCACTGCCTTGCCTACTAGGTATACTGACTGGGTTGCCTCATTTGTGAATATCACCAAGGATTCAAAATGAAAGGAAGACAAGAGCCGTCCAGGGGTGTTGGAAAAATATTATTAAAATATAATAAAAATTTCCACAAGATGTATGCAGCAAAGGTTTTCAAAATGTGCTTGGACTAGAGCCCTGCACGGGACTTTTTAAAATCCTACTTCCACCCGCTCCTGCTATTATGGCAGCGAGTCCTGCTGGACCCATGGGATCCCAGTCCCTCTGAGGGCTCTACACTAGTCTTGTGCAGGACTCTACCTTGAACCTAAAGGATGGTATATGGGCAACAAGTTTCCATCATTCTGAGTGGAGAGGCAGAACCAGTCACTGAAAATGGAGGTAGGAGTAAAGATGTGGATGCTCTCCCTCTATGGGTCATATTTGAAGAAAGTTGGTTTTCCTTGGGTCCTAATCATAAAGCATTGAGATGCAGTATGTAATCTATTTTTTAGCATGAATAAACATTATTTCTGAAAATAAGTCTGTAGGACACCCAAATAAGACATAATTTAAGGGACTGGGATTGGAAGTAAGTAAAGAAGAATTACATGATTCCTGAATAAAGAATGCAATTGTGTTCTGTAAATTATAGGTGGAGCTGAGAGCGCCACCTATTGTTAAGATCACTTGACACTAATTATGAGACCCTGTTTTTACTTGCTCTGCCAAACTTACTGTGTGTGTTGAAATTTTCCACGTAGTGTGTCTGCCTCGGGTTGAATTCTTTTAGAAATTTTCAGCAAAAATGGTTGAGCTCCTTCTCAAAATAAGGTGAGGGGAAAACACATAACTTTAGACACATTTAAAAAAATCTTACCACCTTTTTTGGTGAAAAGCTTTGTCGTCTCCATGCTTTGGAGCAGACACTTCAAATTTGGCAGTGGGGGGTATCCTTTAGCATCAGAGGTGTGCCTTTTGTTGTCTCTTTGAAAATTCTCCAAAATTTGGCCAAATTATGAGACTTGGAAGTTTGACAGGTAATTTTTCTGAAGAGTCCTTCTGTACAGAGCATATTCGAGTCTGGTACTGTAGGCGCTGAACAGGACTTTTCCTGCAATTACTGCTTCTGGCTTCTGAGGATGCTGTGGTAATGGGCACAAGAAATGAGAGCAAGGAGATTAGCTGTCTTTCCTGTGCTCTCTATGCTCCCCGTACTGGCCGCCAAGCAGTGTGAAGAGGAGGATGAAGTAGCCTACTGAAATGCAGGGGCTGGAAATTCAGAGGGGTAACGGAGGGAATAGATTGGGTGAAGGAGCCTAGGGGAAGACTGGGAGAGGAAACTGGAAGCTTAATCTAGCTCCTTGTGTACATCGTTGTTAAAGTCTTTGATTTCATGATCACATACTATTTGTTTCCACACGACCCCTACTTCATTCAGTGCAAAGGATGGATGATGCTCTGGAGTTGTATCAGGATTGTACAGTGAATGAGGTTTTGGTCTGTTGGACCCCCTGCCTTATTTGTTGCAGATGTTGGAAGATATACTGCGAATGACAGAGGATTGCAGGAAAAGAAAGGATGGCCTCAGACACAGGCAACCTTTATTCTAGCATTTCCTGACTTCTGAGTGCTTGGTTTTGCAACCTTAATATTCTTTCAATGTAGTTTTCTGTGTGTAGTTTCTAAACAGTATGAGTTTTTTAAAAGAGGCATGCACACAATATCTAATGAGGATTTTATATTTTAACATATTACAGGAGAGCCATCTTGTGTTCACATGTTAATATTGCAAATGTTTGCAAAAACTGAATAATTTTTTGCTTATAAATATGTTCTAGTTTCTGAAATTATTTACCAATAAGAAATGGCCAGTTTCCCAAACAAATACAAATTGTATTTTCATAGTGGTTTTATTTAAGATGCTGTGATGGGGTATTTAAACCTGTACTAGCATGGAAGAGGATAAGGAGCTACTTTGGGCTGGAGTAGCCCTGCCCTGTCACACCTGCAAATGGTGCCAGGACTGGAGGAGGAGTTAAAAAGAGGTAATTCCACTCAGATGGGGAACCCTGGAATGGGAACAGACTGTTGAGCTTTTCCAGCCCAGGAGAGGGGACTGACAGCTTGCAGGGCCCCTGCCCTCCAAGAAGGAGGGTGCAGAAATCCTGAGTTGAAGGAGAAAAGAACTGGAGCCCAGTGAACTCTAAAGTAGATACTGATACTCCAAGGGCCCCTCTGAAGTAAGGGAGGTCCATATGCTGGAGGGAGCTGCTTTACCTTTCTCTTGTTTAACTCCTTTTGCTGGCTATGGGCTGTTTAGTGGCATCACTTGGGACACAGAGAAGGGATCAGACAGTCTCAAGGCCCCAGTAAGAAGGTGAGTGCTGACATGCTAAAAAGATGACCTGCGACACCTGTTGGGATGGGGGTGGAGTAATTGACTTGTGTGTGTGCACTCCCCATGTAGCCTAAAGGGGGTGCTCACCACAGAAAGATTTGTAACAGATGGAAAACTGGAACAAAGTACAGAGCTGCATACTCTTTGAATTTCTCCAACTTTGGTCTGGATTATAAAACACATGTTAATATCTGATATCCAAAAGGGGAAAAGAGAGATTGGACAATAAAAAAACCTTATGTTTATTTAGGAGCTATGTCTAAATTAATCCTCCTTCACCTTCTACTTAATAGCCAAATTTAAATTCAATTAAGAAGAAATGGAAGAATATCAGAAACAATATCTCCATTTAAAATAAATTTGATGAAATTTGAAGATGCATTTAGCCTTCATCTGTTGGTATTTCCAATAAAATGTGAGACTTAGAACACACAAAAACTATATAAATTATCAAGGTACTGGTTCCTCTCGTCCTGTAATCTTCAGAATTAATAATCCCACCAGTGTCATTGTATATTACATTAAAAAAACTATATTAATTAAACATTAAGGTTGCAGAGTCAAACACTAAAAGTTAGGAAATGACAGAATTCGAATAATAGCATCATAGAAGTGTAGGACTAAAAGAGACCTCAATAGGCCATCTAGTCTACTCCCCTGCACTCAAGGCAGGTCTAAATAATAACTAAACCATTCCTGACAGGTGTTTGTCTAACCTGTGTTTAAACATCTCCACTGATGGAGATTCCTCAGCCTCCCTAGGCAATTTGTTTCAGTGCTTAACTATCCTGACCACTGTTCCCTCTAAGCTGTGTGTGTGTACGTGAACACAGATGCTAAACCCCATGCGCACGGCGAAACACCGTGCGCACAAAAATTTGCACAGAAGAAATTTTTTACGCAAATGGTCTGTCAAAAATTTGAGGGAACATTGATCCTGACAGTTAGGAAGTTTTTCCTAATGTCCAACCTAACCTTCTCTTGCTGCAATTTAAGCCCATTGTTTCTTGTCCTATCTTCAGAGAACAGTTTTCACCCTCCTCCTTGTAATAACCTTTTATGTACTTGAAAACTGTTATGACGTACGTACGTCCTGTCCCCCACCCAGTATTCTTTCTTCAGACTAAACAAACCCAATTTTTTCAATCTTTCCTCATAGGTCATTTTTTCTAGACCTTTAATCATTTTTGTTGCTCTTCTCTGCAAAATGGGAATAATAACATCTTACCTCACAGGGGCGTTAATATAAATTAATTAATGTTTGTGAAACACTCAAATGCTACAGTAACGAGTGCCATAGAACAGTCCCTGAGAAACTTAATAATTCTGTACTCATAACAGGGCTTGAATGATGTGCAATAATGCAGAATGGAGCCACAAACTGAATGATGAGAAAATGAAATATTGCATAGCTGCTCCTTCAGTGAGCACCATTCATCCTGTGCACTGAATGAAGGGGCCGCTTTAAAAAAAAATGTGAAAATGTAATTAAAGACTGTATCATAATGCATATGCACAAAGCAACCAAATTAAGATTTTAAGGTTACCTTAATTTTGTCATTGCTTTGCTGTTGGGTGCTTAACTTCACAACCTTAACATTCTTTTAATGCAGTTTTTGTATGTAATTTCCTAGGTTTAAAAAAACCCCTGAAAAAACAGAAATTCTATCATGTTAGCACCATATTTACACCCACTTGGTCCATCAGCAGGCTTGGAACCTTTAGATCTAAAGAAATCTCTGCTGCTTAATCTAACAGAGTAACTGGTAGAAGTAGTAGGTTGTCATTGTTTTATGTGGGTCAAGCACTAGTTAAATGAGGCACACGTTTGCCAGTGGATTTCACAGGTATTTATTGACAGCAGAGGAATGTTGACATTTAAGGAGCCTTGTTCTGTTCAAGAGTTTGAGGGCAGCATACTTTAAGAGTTGTAGGCTCTTCGTCCTTGGCCTTCCATTATGTTTTTGTCCCAGTCTTTGTCCTCCACCCCCACCGCACTTTGGCTCCTCATCTAAGTCTCATTCCCCTTCCACCAGCCCCCTTGATTCTGTGTCCCGGTCCCCTGGTTTAGGGTCCCATTCTTCTCCCAACTGCTGCCTCTTGGTTCACAGTTTCAGTCCCTCCCTGGTTTCTCATCCCACTTCCCCCTCTACCTACCCCCGCCTAAGTCTCCACCATGGCACCATGCCCCAGTTTACCTCCTCCTCTACATTCCAGTCCTCCTCCTCCTTGCTGCCTAGGCTCCAGCAGTTAGAACACAGGACAGACAGCCTTCCTGCTTTCACTTCCTGTGCTTGATGCCCCAAGAAGCCCCTGGTATTGTGAATAGTTCTCTGAAAACATTCAGTCAATGTGCAGCAGCAGTCAAAAAAACTAACAAAATGTTGGGAATAATTAGGAAAGGGATAGATAATAAGACAAAGTATCATATTGCCTATATATAAATTCATAGTATGCCCACATCTTGAATACTGTGTGCAGATCTGGTTGCTGCATTTCAAAAAAGATATCTTGAAATTAGTAAAGGTACAGAAAAGGGCACAAAAATGATTAGGGGCATGGAACAGCTTTCATATGAGGAGAGATTAATAAGACGGGGACTTTTCAGCTTAAAAATGAGACAACTAAGAAGGGATATGATAGAGGTCTATAAAATCATGACTGGTATGGAGACAGTAAATAAGGAAGTGTTATTTACTCCTTCTCATAACACAAGACCTAGGGATCACCAAATGAAATTAATAGGCTGCAGGTTTAAAACGAACAAAAGGAAGTATTTCTTCACACAGTACAGTCAACCTGTGGAACTCTTTGTCAGAGGATGTTGTGAAGGCCAAGACTATAGCTGGTTTCAAAAAATAACTAGATAAGTTCATGGAGGATGGGTCCATCAATAGCTATTAGCCAGGATGGGCAGGGATGCAAAACCATGCTCAGAAGTGTCCCTAGCCTCTGTTTGCCAGAAGCGGGGAAAGGGTGACAGAGGATGGATCACTTGAGGATTACTTGTTCTGTTCATTCTCTCTGGGGCACCTGCCATTGGCCACTGTCAGAAGACAGGATACTGAGCTAAATGGACCATTGGTTTGACCCAGTATGGCCATTCTTATATTCTTATATTGCAAAGAAATTCCTGTTCATCCCTGTTTGGATTATGCCCCATGCAAATAGAATCTTCAGAGAATTTAGCTGCCAAACTCTAAAAGGTCTCTACTGAACATGTGCAAATTAAGATTTTCAGAGGCTCAAAACTTGGCCAAGTTCAGGGAGATTTTCACAGGAATGGCAATAGGCACATCCCTAACATCAGCATGACCCCCCACTTCCTGGCCAAATTACAAGTCTCTGTTCTGAAGTAGGGAGGTGCTAGAGCTTCTCAACAAAAGAGTTGTAAGAATTTTTTTAACATGGCAGAAAACAATGTATTCTTCCCTCATTTTGTTCTGAGAATTGTCTGAACTATTTTTACTGAAGTTTTCATTAAACAGAATCATACTGAGGCAGACACCTAGTGTGGAAAATTTCTGTTCAAACACTTAACATTTGGCAAAGCTTTAAGTGACTGAAAACAGGTTTGTTCTTACAATGGACAGTGTCGGGAAACCTGACTATAGATGTCATTGCCTGTACTACCTCTAATAGGTATAACATGGATTTGTACATTTGGAAAAGTCTGTAACTGAACACTGAAATAGTTGTAAGATTGTTTTTCCTTGAAGTACCTGCTACCTGTTACAAAAGACCACTCATTGTTAAATAAGATATTTATGGTTGTTTTCAGTTCTTAGAGTGGAATCCTAAAATGAAAATAATGAAAAAATTATTGAAAAATAATATATTTATATTTCTTTTTGTTTGTTTAGAATATGCCACTCTCCAGAATGTGATAAAAGGTCTAAGACAAACAATTGAAAATCAGTGTAACCTGAGAGGTAAAAAAAACAAACACACAAAATCCTGTAAAGTATATTGCATTATATTTTAGAACAAATATGCATCTACTGAATAAACAAGGAGATTCCTAATTCACATGTAATCCTTTTGTTAGACCAATCTTTAACTGCCAATCAGAAAACACAACAAAATTAAATTTAAAAAGAAACAAACCTATCATTTCATATGTACCTAAGTTTAAGTGTGTGATACACAATAAAGGTCTTTTCCTGCAGTTCTACACATACAAAAATTGCTTTATCTTCAATGGGAGTTTTGCCTGAATGAGGATTTATATCCTGAATTTGTGGTTTGTTTTTTATTTCTTAGCAGTGCAAGAAATCTTGCAAGAAATCAAGGTAGTGTAAATCACTTTTTTTAAGTGCTCTGTAATCCAGCAAAGCACTTAATCATGTGCTTACACATGCATTAGTGCTTTCCTGGGTCAAGGAAGCCTAGGCTTTAGTTTGATAATGTTCTTAAAATGCAGCTATCATCCAGAAATACTTTGATCTAGGTAGTTATTATTAGATATTATTTTGAAATTAAATGATAAATATATTTGTAATGTTTTGTCTTATTTTTGATACACATCATAATTAGAAGCAGACGGTTATACTCATAAAGATGTTGATTTCTGTGAAATCTCTGCTTCTTCTGAATTGTTACTTGTGAAATTCACCCTTTATGAAGGGCCAGCAGAAACTATGTTCTTGTTAAGTGCTCCTTGAGCCTGTGCATTTAAGTGGTACTTAGGCCTTGTGCTGGGAAGTGAATTTTCCCTAGAATGAATGCCATCTCTCTTTCACTTATTAGTTTCACATTAATAAAAGTATGATATCCAGTTCTAATCAGCTCATCTTGTATTCTGTCAGTTTGCCCAATATTTTGCATTTACAGGTTTAAACTTTGCTTAGTTCTAATTATCTGCTACTGGCTTATAAACCATCTATTCTATGTTAGTACGTCTGAATTGTTCAATACGGTTTTTAATTTTTCTGTGATATTGACAGTCTTAGAGACATTTCCTCCATGCTTTTTTCTCCTTGTGTTTACTTCATGCCCTCTCCCCATATTTACCCTACAACTTTGTTTATCTCTAGAACCTTGATATCATCGGCTATGCCCATTCCAAATACTCCCCCAGCTTCTCATAATGCTAATAAAATATTACACCCCTTCAGGAAAATGCTGATAGAATGTATATCATGTAAATAGACTCCCTGAGGGAGTACTTCTGCTGTCCTTCAGAAATGGTGATTTCTTTCACCCATTTTAGAAATCCTCCTTGTGCTGTTTTAACTAAGACATCCTGCCTAATTCATTTACTGGACAGTGTCAATCTTGAAGAATAGAATGCAGTGAGAGAAAATTGTCCAAATTTGAATTTTTGCCAGTCATACATTAATGTCACAAATTTTACTACATGTGCATAGTCTTAAAAATGATTGTGTGTGTGTATTGAGTTTCTTAGTTTCTTTCTGTGTACTATTTTTATGGAAAGATTTTTTTTGAAAAAAGACTCCACAGTTTTCAAATGTCCTTGTAGTCTTAGTCTCTGGTCTCCAGTTTGATGACCTTGATTTGTTTCCAGTATCAACTTTTAGCAACAAAAATGTCTACAAGTATGAAACCAAAAGCTAGAGAAAAGTATTAGCAGATGATTTAGATCTAACAACCCCTGCCTTCTAAAAGAATCATGACCATCCAAATTTGTGAATTTTTGAATACATAACTCATAATGCAGCGTTTTATGTTGATGACAGCTAAGCAAAATAGATTAAAATATACATATATTATATATATAAAAAAGCTAAGAGTCTGCTCAATGCACATCAACTAATAAGAAAGGATCAAATCCTGCAAGACACTGCGCCATCTAATTTCCATGGGAGTCAGACATTTAAACACCTTTGAGGATCTGGGCCTCTGAGTGTCTCCTGTCAGCTACTGAGCAACCTCAACTCACGTTAGCCTCTATGGGAGCTATGAGCATTCAGCATGTAAAAGGAGGTGCTCTGCACCTCTGCCCTGTTCCTCCATAATTCCTACTGAAATCCATGGGAATTTTGTGTGGGAAACAGCATTAGGACTGGTGGCTTAAAGGGCTTTCATTACCCAAGTGAAAGTGATTCAGCTCCCCTTATTGAAGCTTTACTGTCCCATTTACCATCTGTCTGGGAGGTAGGTTGGCCCTCTTTTTAACAAATGAGCCAGGACTCTAAAGTACTGATTCTCATTTGTTCTAAAGCCACTTTACACCACTCCAGCAGTGTAAAGGACCTTAAAAGGGTGTATATATAATTTACTCCCACTTTATGGCTCCTTTACACTGGTGTAAAGTGGCAATAGTATCTATGAGAATCAGCCTTAAATAAAAAGAAAAGGAGTACTTGTGGCACCTTAGAGACTAACAAATTTATTTGAGCATAAGCTTTCGTGAGCTACAGATCACTTCATCAGGTGCATGCAGTGGAAAATACAGTAGGGGGATTTTATATAACAGAGAACATGAAACAATGGGTATTACCATACATACTGTAACGGGAGTGATCAGGTAAGATGAGCTATTACCAGCAGGAGAGAGGGGGAGAAAAAAAAAACAAGAAAAAAAAACCCTTTTGTAGTGATAATCAAGGTGGGCCATTTCCAGCAGTTGACAAGAACGTGTGAGGAACAGTATGGGGGGAAAATAAACATGGGGAAATAGTTTTACTTTGTGTAATGACACATCCACTCCCAGTCTTTATTCAAGCCTAACTTAATGGTGTCCAGTTTGCAATTAATTCCAATTCAGCAGTCTCTCGTTGGAGTCTGTTTCTGAAGTTTTTTGTTGTTGTAATATTGCCACTTTTAGGTCTGTAATCGAGTGACCAGAGAGATTGAAGTGTTCTCCGACTGGTTTTTGAATGTTATAATTCTTGATGTCTGATTTGTGTCTATTTATTCTTTTACGTAGAGATTGTCCGGTTTGGCCAATGTACATGGCAGAGGGGCATTGCTGGCACATGATGGCATATATGACATTGGTAGATGTGCAGGTGAACTAGCCTCTGATAGTGTGGCTGATGTGATTAGACCCTATGATGGTGTCCCCTGAATAGATATGTGGACACAGTTGGCAATGGGCTTTGTTGCAAGGATAGGTTCCTGGGTTAGTGTTTTTGGTGTGTGGTTGCTGGTGAGTATTTGCTTCAGGTTGGGGGGCTGTCTGTAAGCAAGGACTGGACTGTCTCCCAGGATCTGTGAGAATGATGGGTCGTCCTTGATGATGCATTGTAGATCCTTGATGATGCGTTGGAGAGGTTTTAGTTGGGGGCTGAAGGTGATGGGTAGTGACGTTCTGTTATTTTCTTTGTTGGGCCTGTCCTGTAGTAGGTAACTTCTGGATACTCTTCTGGCTGTGTCAGTCTGTTTTTTCACTTCAGCAGGTGGGTATTGTAGTTGTAAGAACGCTTGATAGAGATCGTGTAGGTGTTTGTCTCTGTCTGAGGGGTTGGAGCAAATGAGGTGGTATCGTAGAAGCCTTAAATAAGAATCAGGTATCTTCTGAGATTCACTGACAGGATATGGGAAGGGAAGGTCATGCCTGACTAATCTAATCGCCTTTTATGATGAGATTACTGGTTCTGTGGATGAAGGGAAAGCAGTGGATGTATTGTTTCTTGACTTTAGCAAAGCTTTTGACATGGTCTCCCATAGTATTCTTGTCTGCAAGTTAAGGAAGTATGGGCTGGATGAATGCACTATAAGGTGGGTAGAAAGCTGGCTAGATTGTCGGGCTCAACGGGTAGTGATCAATGGCTCCATGTCTAGTTGGCAGCCGGTATCAAGTGGAGTGCCCCAAGGGTCGGTCCTGGGGCCGGTTTTATTCAATATCTTCATAAATGATCTGGAGGATGGTGTGGATTGCACTCTCAGCAAATTTGCGGATGATACTAAACTGGGAGGAGTGGTAGATATGCTGGAGGGGAGGGATAGGATACAGAAGGACCTAGACCAATTGGAAGATTGGGCCAAAAGGAATCTGATGAGGTTCAATAAGGATAAGTGCAGGGTCCTGCACTTAGGACGGAAGAACCCAATGCACAGCTACAGACTAGGGACCGAATGGCTAGGCAGCAGTTCTGCGGAAAAGGACCTAGGGGTGACAGTGGACGAGAAGCTGGATATGAGTCAGCAGTGTGCCCTTGTTGCCAAGAAGGCCAATGGCATTTTGGGATGTATAAGTAGGGGCATAGCGAGCAGATCGAGGGACGTGATCGTTCCCCTCTATTTGACATTGGTGAGGCCTCATCTGGAGTACTGTGTCCAGTTTTGGGTCCCACACTTCAAGAAGGATGTGGATAAATTGGAGAGAGTCCAGCGAAGGGCAACAAAAATGATTAGGGGACTGGAACACATGAGTTATGAGGAGAGGCTGAGGGAGCTGGGATTGTTTAGCCTGCAGAAGAGAAGAATGAGGGGGGATTTGATAGCTGCTTTCAACTACCTGAAAGGGGGTTCCAAAGAGGATGGCTCTAGACTGTTCTCAATGGTAGCAGATGACAGAACGAGGAGTAATGGTCTCAAGTTGCAGTGGGGGAGGTTTAGATTGGATATTAGGAAAAACTTTTTCACTAAGAGGGTGGTGAAACACTGGAATGCGTTACCTAGGGAGGTGGTAGAATCTCCTTCCTTAGAGGTTTTTAAGGTCAGGCTTGACAAAGCCCTGGCTGGGATGATTTAACTGGGAATTGGTCCTGCTTTGAGCAGGGGGTTGGACTAGATGACCTTGTGGGGTCCCTTCCAACCCTGATATTCTATGATTCTATGATTCTATGATATAATCTCAAAGCCTTGGTGGCTATCACTAAATTCTTTCTAGGAATTAAGACACTATCCTTAGCTAAGAGATTTGCTGTCTAATTAAAGGCAGACTGAGGGCCAGAGTCCTATTTTGTAAAATGTTCTCTAAGGCTCTAGGATCTGATTGCCCCAAGCAAAAGACATGTTAATTAGCTATCAGGTTTTTCTAATCTTCTGTCATACAGTTCCCACTATAACATCTTTATCCATAAAAATAAGTGTTAACATCCAGAGGCAATGAAACATCTTAGAAGGGCATGACATTTTAGTAAGGTTTGTTTTGCCAAATAAAGTTTAGAAGTCCTTTCAACTTGGCAAGTGTTCACTAATTCCATCAAAAGGGATTAATTCAACAAGATTTACTCAATACTGCTGAAATAAATAAGGCTTAATAACATAATGAACTATTAAATCCATATCAATTATAAGGCTTGAACTCATAAAGTGGACCTAGAAGATCGCTGAATTGATTAATAGGTGATTATAGGGTCTAGAATTTCTGGCAAAATAACATGTATCATCCGTATGAAGAGTCAGTTTGTTATTTCTCTTGCCTGTTGAAACTCTATGAAAATCCTTTGCCTGTATTAGGTTTTTAATAATGGTTTGTGCATAAATCCAATGATACGGGGCATAGACAATCTGAGTTGTGATTTTCCCCAGCCTAAAAAATACTACTGAAAATATTGGGGAAAAAACAAGGTTTTCTGAGGTGAAATATAAATCGCTTACACTATATGATTCACTTCAGAAGCAATCCCTAAGACACAAAAAGGAACACATACTATTCAAAATGCAAAGATTGCATTTCTATAAGTAAAACAAAAGTATGCTATAACTGAGTCCCTAGCCAACTAAGTAGTTAGGCCAATCACTCTTTTGTGTCTGTCCTTAAACATTACTATACTTTTACCAAAATAATTTGCTCTTTCAGCACCTATGCTACTAAGTTTGAAACAAATTTGTTCAAATGGAAAGGTACCATGCACAAGTTCTGAATTTTTCAGTTTTGCCTTTGTGTGGTTCCCGTTCTTTGTTGTTAAGCAAATGAAGCCAGATTTCCAGAGACTGTAATAATAGTGTTCTTTGCCCAGTGGTTCTCAAACTTTTGTACTGGTGACCCCTTCACATAGCAAGCCTCTGAGAGCGACCTCCCTTATATAAAAAAAGTGTTTTTAGTTTATATTTAACACCATTATAAATGCAGGAAACAAAGCAAGGTTTGGGGTGGAGGTGACAGCTCGCGACCCCCCATGTAATAACCTCATGACCCCCTGAGGGGTCATCCCAGTTTGAGATTCTCTGCCTTAGCCTCTCATCTGTCAACTCTCTCCAAAATTTCCAATTGTTTTTGCAAATTTATTCCTTCTTTGTAGAATCCTTTGTTCTGCAGAATGTGTGCTGTATTTTGATCAAAAACCTCTTCTGTTTCATAAAATGTCAACAGACTTACAGTAGTTGGATGCAAGTGTAGAGACACAATATTACTGAGAGTTCCAACAACAGTTATTGGGAAACTCAGTAGTAATCTCCCCTTTTTCAACCAACCAACCACCCACAAAGTTGATGATGGTTGCAGAATTTCTGAACTTCCGCACTGTGCTTTAGGATTGTGTTAGGTGTTACTTCTTTCTCAAGAAGGTTTAAATATTGTGCTGAACATTCATACCTCAGAAGTTTAGGACAATTGTATCTGAGAGGTTCCTTCATTATTTTAATTTTATTTTGTTGTCTGAGCAAATGGCAAAGAGCTTCATGTCGTACTTTTGTTTGTATTCTTGGATGGCATACTCTGCAATTTGGACAATATTCTGCAGTTTTCATTTTAGATGTAGTAGAAACAATAATGTTACATATGAATGCATTTTTCCCTTTATGGATGGTTGAAACCATTGTTGGGTCATTTCCCATATTTGACCAAACTTCCTGTATTAATGTCAATGTTGATTCTTTTAGTTTTCCATTTACTATTTCTTCTAGTTTTTCACCTGCAGCATACAGTAGCAGACCTGTGAGTTCACATCTGTCAGGAGGAATACATTCAGGGTGAAATGCTTCAACCATTTCTTTATACTACTCATTTTGTGCTATGTCGAAAGCAATGTTGTCATAAAAGTGGGTTGCAATTTTCTTTTCTAGTTCAAGTCTTTTCCTTTCTGTTTCCATAGGTGTCCACTAATTGTGTGTTCCTCATTTGCTGCAAACCCAACCTGAGACATATACAGTCTGATTTTCAGAAATTCTGAGCACTCATGATTAAGGCTACAATTTTGTCATTGAGGTCATGGAAGTCATGGAATCCATGAGTTCCAGAGACCGCCGTGACTTCCTTCCCACAGTGGCTGGGAGCTGCAGATTCTCCCCGCTGCCCACTGTGGCCAGGAGATGTGGGGGCCCCCCAGAGCTCCTAGCCACCACGTGTGGTAGGGATACCCCGCAGCCCTCGGCCACCACGGGCAACAGGGGCTCCCGGAAGGTCCAAGCCACCGCGGGCACCAGGAGACCCCACAGCTCCCGGCCTCCACAAGAGGCAGGGGGGACCCTGCAGTTCCCAGCCACTGTAGTCAGCAGGGGGGACCTGGGAGCTCCCAGCTGTGGGCAGCAGGGGGACCCCGGAGCTACGAGCCACAGGCGGGGAGACCCTTTAGCTCCAAGCCCCCATGGGTGGTGGGGGGCCCTGGAACTGCCCAGCCATCACTGGGGACTCTGCAGCTCCCAATTTTCTCATGGATATTTTTAGTAAAAGTGACGGACATGTCACGGGCTTCCGTGAAGTTTTCTTTATTGCCCGTGATCTGTCTGTGACTTTTACTAAAAATATCCATGAGAAAATCTTAGCCATACTCATGATTGCAACTGAACTCGAGGGAACTGCAGATGCTCAGCACCTCTGAAAAATCAGGTCCTGGATGCTTCAAGGCACCCAAAGTTAGTGGGCACTCTCTGTACCTTAGTTTTTCATCTGTAAAACTGGGATAATAATACTTCTCTACCTCACAGGGGTGTTGTGATGATAAATTCATTAATTTTTGAGAGGCTCTGAGATGGAAAACTGTGAGGAAGTTTATAATTCTGTATTCAGTGCAGGATTTGGATGGAGTTTAGTAAGTAAAGAATGAGGCCACACATTGAATAATGCGGGTAAAAAGAAAGCTTGAACAGTTGCTTCAGTTCACTCAGTCCAGTCCAGTCTGTGCACTAAATGACACAAAAATAGGATGAGCACGTGTAATTAATGTTTGTAAATGAATATGTACAAGGGGGCAAAAATAAGGTTACATGGACAACCTTAATTCTGGTATTTCCTAAATGTTGAGTACTTAACTTTGCAACCTTAAAAATGTTCTTTTAATAGTTAATTTTTATATGATTTAATACAGCAGCACCCCAGAGGTCACACTCAGTACTGGGGTCCCACTGTGCTAAGTGCTGTACAAACATCTGTAAAGACTTCATTCCTGATCCAAAGATTTTAGCATCTAAAATTCTGATCAACTAAATCAATTATTATAAGGTTCTTCCAAATTAATAAGACTGAGACAAATACTATAAATAAACAATAATTGTGCTTTTAAAAAAGTTTTAAAATGTATTAGAAACCACAAAGATGTAATAAAGGGTGTGGTAATGGAATCTACTACTAAATAAGAAGTTTTATTTTAAGGTTCAGATGGATAATAAAACTACATACAAAAGTATTTCCTTATTCTGACTGTTGTTCAAAAAAATGAAATCTCATCAATTCCATCTGATGCAATATTTTATTTATACAGATGAAAATGAAAGGCTGAAGAATAATACCCGTCTCTTGGAAGAGAAATTAAAGGTTCATGAACAGGTGAGACATGACTGGGCAGTCTGTATTCAAAGCAATAGGGCTTATATATCTATATTTCCCTTGACTGGAGCATCTCAAGCAATGGTTTACAGGTTTTCATGTTCTCAGGGGCATGGTATTGAACTTTGGGGAAATTCTATGGCCTCTGTTATATGGCAGGTCAGACTAGGTGATCACAATGGTCCCTTTTGACTTTGGAATCTATGAATCATTCCTGAAAGGGCTGTGGCTGAACTGAATTATTCTTTTAATTTATCTTATTATTGCTCTTCTGAAGCTGATCTTGCACATAAAAACAGATGAGCAGCTGTTTAAAGGTCAGATCAGTACAGATAAGAGGTGATGTTTTGGAGAGCCAGGGTAGGTCTTGTAAGGTGCTGAGCACTCTGGCTCAGTCCAGCAAAGTACTTAAATATGTGCTTTCCTTTAAAGGCACTTAACTTTAAATTCAAATACTCACATGTTTAAATTTACAGGAATATAAGAATCAAATTGACAAACTTGTGACAGAAATTAAAAACAAAGAGGAAGAATACAAAATGGAATTAACAAAGGTTCATTGTGACATGAGCAGAAAATGTAAGTTTTCTGAATGCTGCACTAAGTTTTAATGATGCTGAGATATGACATATCCAAATCAAAATCACCAGCTGTTTATATATGTTCTGTATCTCTTTTTCACTGTTTCATATTGTTCAGGAAACTTATAGGTAGCACATTTTGTACCTATTTGAGACCTTTTTGTAGGTAATTTAAAAGCAAAGTTTCTATAGACGTCTAAGACCCTCTGAAAAGATATTCCTGCCTACAATAAGGGATAAGGGTGAGTTCCACTTAACAGATTATATTTATTTGTTTAATTTGAAATGTATTACTTGTAAAATATTGAACTCTGTGTGTGTGTGTGCGTGTATACATGTAACCCTTCTGCCCATCAGAGTTGGCAGCAACAAAGGCTGGGTTCAATATCTAGGGGTTCCATTCCAATAACACAATGCAAAATCGACTTGAGCCCCCACCCAGTGACCTGAGACAAATATATACCACCCCCGCTGGGTGCCTCTAAGAGGCAATACTTCCCCTCTCGCAAGCACAGAGTCTGAGTGTAGCAAAAAGCCTTTTAATAACAGAGAGAAACAATGTGCCATTATATTGGGGAAACACCTCCAACAGGATTCATAACACAACCCATGAGCAAAAACCCACCCCAAGCAAATTGGACCATGTCCTTTCCCTTTGATTCTTGAGTCCAGCAACCCAAGGGACACTCAAGTCCCAAAAGTCCAACAACCCAAAAGTCTGCCCCTAGTCAGTGCAGCCCCAGAGTTCAGAAGTTTATCTGCAGAGTTTTACCTCCCAACCTGGGTGGGGATGAAGAGCTAAGGGGCACCTTACGTGGTCGGAAGCCGACTGCCCCACCTCTCTATGGGGCTCTGCTCCACTCTACCAGCCATCCCACGAATCGCTTTGCTCTGCCAGCCATCCTGTGAGCTGCTCCGCTCCACCAGCCACTCTGCTCTGCCAGCTGTCCCATGAGCCGCTCCAGTTGTCCAAAGAACTGCTCCACAATATATCTTCAGGGCCCCTCCCCACTTAACACAACAATCAGTGATTTCAGCTCTTAGCAATTTTAGCTCTTTTGTAATTTCAGCTTGTAATAGGGGAGCCTCAGCTTGTAGTAGGGTACACCATTAGCCCAAAGTGAATTCAGCTCAGTAGCCTGTAACTAGACTCCTAATAAAATCAAAATTAACTCTGATATTCTACAGTGGAAAGAAGAGAAGATACAACTAGCATACAGAGCCCATACCACAAGATATGAATACCTGTCCCTAGCCTCTGTCAATTCACTGAGTTTTGGAACCCATGTCCCTTGCCTAGCAAGTGCTACTTAGTTGATGGCGAGTCCCTCAATCATAACAAAAGGCCAAGTACAGTTCCACTGTCCTTGATTCACATAATCAGGATAATAACAATTTATTCTTTCTGCCCCAATAACAGAGAAACTGGGGATCCCACAGCAGCCAAAGTGACCATTTGGGCAGCTATGGGCTCATGCGAGACTGGGTGGGTGTGCCTATGCAAATGAGATCAGCCCCTGAAATTATTTTCCACAGCTTGCCACAACTCACCACCAGATGTCAGGGTGGAGCTCATCCTGACTCTGCTTACAAATAGCAGGGGTAGGCAAACTATGGCACGTGTGCTAAAGGTGGCACACAAGCTGATTTTCAGTGGCACTCACGCTGCCTGGGTCCTGGCCACCGGTCCAGGGGGCTCTGCATTTTAATTTAATTTTAAAATGAAGCTTCTTTTAAACATTTTAAAAACCTTACTTACTTTACATACAACAATAGTTTAGTTTATATATTAAAGACTTATAGAAAGACACCTTCTAAAAATGTTAAAATGTATTACTGGCACATGAAACCTTAAATTAGGGTGAAAAATGAAGACTCAGCACACCACTTCTGAAAGGTTGCCAACCCCTGATATATAGCAATGGTAATTATTATCCTTTCTCAAGGTGAGGTTCACAGCTTCTTAGGGTATGTCTACACTATGAAATTAAGTCAAATTTATAGAAGTCGGTTTTTTAGAAATTTTTTTATATAGTCGATTGTGTGTCCCCCCCCACACAAAATGCTCTAAGTACATTAAGTGTATTAACTCGGCAGAGTGCTTCCACAGTACCGAGGCTAGCGTTGACTTCTGGAGCGTTGCACTGTGGGTAGCTATCCCACAGTTCCCACAGTCTCCGCCGCCCATTGGAATTCTGGGTTGAGATCCCAATGCCTAATGGGGCAAAAACATTGTTGCGGGTGGTTCTGGGTACATGTTGTAAGGCCCTCCCTCCCTCCCTCCCTCCCTCCGTGAAAGCAAAGGCAAACCATCGTTTCGCGCCTTTTTTCCTGAGTTACCTGTGCAGACACCATGCCACGGCAAGCACGGAGCCCACTCAGCTCACTGTCAGCATACGTCTCCTGGGTGCTGGCAGATGCAGTACTGCATTGCTACGCAGCAGCAGCAACCCATTGCCTTGTGGCAGCAGACGGTGCAATAGGCCTGATAACCATCGTCGTCATGTCCGAGGTGTTCCTGGATGCCTCGGTAAGGTCAGTCAGGAGCACCTGGGCAGACATGGGCACAGGGACTAAAATAGGAGTGACTCGACCGGGTCATTCTCTTTAGTCCTGCCAGCAGTCCTATTGTACCATCTTATGGTGAACAGGCAGGAGATGAAGATGGTCAGTAGTCCTGTTGCACCATCTTCTGCCAGCCAAAGATGTAAAAGATAGATGGAGTGGATGAAAACAAGAAATACACCAGATTTGTTCTGTATTCATTTGCTTCCCCTCCCTCCCTCCGTGAAATCAACAGCCAACAATCATTTTGGTGATGTCTGTCAGGGGCACCTTGAAAAGTTTAAGGGAGATTCAGTCCTGCCTGAAATACTAGGGGGAGAGATAGCTCAGTGGGCTGAGCATTGGGTTGAGCATTGGCCTGCTAAACCCAGGGTTTTGAGTTCAATCCTTGAGGGGGCCATTCTGTGTGACAGTTGTTTTTGTTTCTCCTTGATGCAAGGCCACTCCCTTTGTTGATTTTAATTCCCTATAAGCCAACCCTGTATGCCATGTCGTCAGTCGCCCCTCCCTCCGTCAGAGCAATAGCAGACAATCATTCCACGCCTTTTTTCTGTGCAGTCGCCATACCATGGCAAGCATGGAGCCCACTCAGATCACTTTGGCAATTAGGAGCACATTAAACACCACGCGCATTATCCAGCAGTATATGCAGCACCAGAACCTGGCAAAGCAAAACCGGGTGAGTGGGCAACATCAGCGCAGTGACGAGAGTGATGAGGACATGGACACAGACTTCTCTCAAAGCACGGGCCCTGGCAATGTGGGCATCGTGGTGCTAATGAGGCGGGTTCATGTGGTGGAATGCCGATTCTGGGCCCAGGAAACAAGCACAGACTGGTGGGACCGCATAGTGTTGCAGGTCTGGGACGATTCCCAGTGGCTGCGAAACTTTCGCATGCATAAGGGCACTTTTATGGAACTTTGTGACTTGCTTTCCCCTGCCCTGAGGTGCAAGAATTCCAACATGAGAGCAGCCCTCACAGTTGAGAAGCGAGTGGCAATAGCCTTGTGGAAGCTTGCAATGCCAGACAGCTACCGGTCAGTTGGGAATCAATTTGGAGTGGGCAAATCTACTATGCGGGCTGCTATGATACAAGTAGCCAACGCAATCAAAGATCTGCTGATATCAAGGGTAGTGACCCTGGGAAATGTGCAGGTCATAGTGGATTGCTTTGCTGCAATGGGATTCCCTAACTGTGGTGGGGCCATAGATGGAACCCATATCCCTATCATGGCACTGGAGCACCAAGCCGGTGAGTACATAAACCGCAAGGGGTACTTTTCAATAATGCTGCAAGCACTGGTGGATCACAAGGGACGTTTCACCAATATCAACGTGGCATGGCCGGGAAAGGTACATAACGTTCGCATCTTCAGGAACTCTGGTCTGTTTCAAAAGCTGCGGGAAGGGACTTTATTCCCAGACCAGAAAATAACTGTTGGGGATATTGAAATGTCTATATGTTTCAGAGTAACAGCCGTGTTAGTCTGTATTCGCAAAAAGAAAAGGAGTACTTGTGGCACCTTAGAGACTAACCAATTTATTTGAGCATGAGCTTTCGTGAGCTACAGCTCACTTCATCGGATGCATACCGTGGAAACTGCAGCAGACTTTATATATACACAGAGAATATGAAACAATACCTCCTCCCACCCCACTGTCCTGCTGGTAATAGCTTATCTAAAGTGATCATCAGGTTGGGCCATTTCCAGCACAAATCCAGGTTTTCTCACCCTCCACCCCCCCACACAAATTCACTCTCCTGCTGGTGATAGCCCATCCAAAGTGACAACTCTTTACACAATGTGCATGATAATCAAGTTGGGCCATTTCCTGCACAAATCCAGGTTTTCTCACATCCCCCCCACCCCCATACACACACAAACTCACTCTCCTGCTGGTAATAGCTCATCCAAACTGACCACTCTCCAAGTTTAAATCCAAGTTAAACCAGAACATCTGGGTGGGGGGTAGGAAAAAACAAGAGGAAATAGGCTACCTTGCATAATGACTCAGCCACTCCCAGTCTCTATTTAAGCCTAAATTAATAGTATTCCATTTGCAAATGAATTCCAATTCAGCAGTTTCTCGCTGGAGTCTGGATTTGAAGTTTTTTTGTTTTAAGATAGCGACCTTCATGTCTGTGATTGCGTGACCAGAGAGATTGAAGTGTTCTCCGACTGGTTTATGAATGTTATAATTCTTGACATCTGATTTGTGTCCATTTATT
This sequence comes from Lepidochelys olivacea, assembly GCF_965140295.1. NCBI lineage: Eukaryota > Metazoa > Chordata > Testudines > Cheloniidae > Lepidochelys > Lepidochelys olivacea. The sequence goes on from NC_140415.1 coordinate 30,455,417, forward strand.
CTTTTACGTAGAGACTGTCCAGTTTGACCAATGTACATGGCAGAGGGGCATTGCTGGCACATGATGGCATATATCACATTGGTGGATGTGCAGGTGAACGAGCCTCTGATAGTGTGGCTGATGTTATTAGGCCCTGTGATGGTGTCCCCTGAATAGATATGTGGGCACAATTGGCAACGGGCTTTGTTGCAAGGATAAGTTCCTGGGTTAGTGGTTCTGTTGTGTGGTATGTGGTTGTTGGTGAGTATTTGCTTCAGGTTGCGGGGCTGTCTGTAGGCAAGGACTGGCCTGTCTAAGATTTGTGAGAGTGTTGGGTCATCCTTTAGGATAGGTTGTAGATCCTTAATAATGCGTTGGAGGTGTTTTAGTTGGGGGCTGAAGGTGACGGCTAGTGGCGTTCTGTTATTTTCTTTGTTAGGCCTGTCCTGTAGTAGGTAACTTCTGGGAACTCTTCTGGCTCTATCAATCTGTTTCTTTACTTCTGCAGGTGGGTATTGTAGTTGTAAGAAAGCTTGACAGAGATCTTGTAGGTGTTTGTCTCTGTCTGAGGGGTTGGAGCAAATGCGATTGTATCGCAGAGCTTGGCTGTAGACAATGGATCGTGTGGTGTGGTCAGGGTGAAAGCTGGAGGCATGCAGGTAGGAATAGCGGTCAGTAGGTTTCCGGTATAGGGTGGTGTTTATGTGACCATTGTTTATTAGCACTGTAGTGTCCAGGAAGTGGATCTCTTGTGTGGACTGGACCAGGCTGAGGTTGGTGGTGGGGTGGAAATGTCTATAGTTATCCTTGGGGACCCAGCCTAGCCCTTAATGCCATGGCTCATGAAGCCATACACAGGCAGCCTGGACAGTAGTCAGGAGCTGTTCAACTACAGGCTGAGCAAGTGCAGAATGGTGGTAGAATGTGCATTTGGACGTTTAAAAGCGTGCTGGCGCAGTTTACTGACTTGGTTAGACCTCAGGGAAACCAATATTCCTGCTGTTATTACGTCTTGCTGTGCGCTTCACAATATCTGTGAGAGTAAGGGGGAGACGTTTATGGTGGGGTGGGAGGTTGAGGCAAATCGTCTGGCTGCTGGTTACACACAGCCAGACACTAGGGCGCTTAGAAGAGCACAGGAGGGTGCAGTGTGCATCAGAGAAGCTTTGAAAACCAGTTTCATGACTGGCCAGGCTACGGTGTGAAAGTTCTGTTTGTTTCTCCATGATGAAATCCGCCACCCACTTGGTTCACTCTACTTCCCTGTAAGTTAACTACCCTCCCTTCCTCCCTTCAATCACCACTGTCAGAGGCAATAAAGTCATTGTTGCTTCACATTCATGCATTCTTTATTTATTCATCACACAAATAGAGGGATAACTACCAAGGTAGACCGGGAGGGGTGGTGGAGGAGGGAATCACCGGGAGAGGTGGTGGAGGAGGGAAGGACAAGTCCACACAGCATTTTAAAAGTTTAAAACTTATTGAATGCCAGCCTTCTGTTGCTTGGGTAATCCTCTGGGGTGTAGTGACTGGGTGGCCGGAGGCCCCTCCACCGTGTTCTTGGGCGTCTGGGTGAGGAGGCTATGGAACTTGGGGAGGAGGGCTGTTGGTTACACAGGGGCTGTAGTGCCAGTCTGTGCTCCAGCTGCCTTTTCTGCAACTCAACCATATGCTGGAGCATATTAGTTTGATCCTCCAGCAGCCTCAGCATTGAATCCTGCCTCCTCTCATCATGCTGCTGCCATCTTTCAGCTTCAGCCCTCTCTTCAGCCTGCCACTTACTCTCTTCAGCCCACCACCTCTCCTCCCCATCATTTTGTGCTTTCCTGCACTCTGACATTATCTGCCTCCACGCATTCGTCTGTGCTCTGTCAGTGTGGGAGGACAGCATGAGCTCAGAGAACATTTAATCACGAGTGCATTTTTTTCGCCTTCTAATCTTCGCTAGCCTCTGGGAAGGAGAAGATCCTGTGATCCTTGAAACACATGCAGCTGGTGGAGGAAAAGAAAGGGACAGTAGTATTTAAAAAGACACATTTTATAGAACAATGGGTACACTCTTTCATGGTAAACCTTGCTGTTTAACGAAAGCACATGTGCTATGTATGTAATGTTACAAGGTCGCATTTTGCCTCCCCCCACCACGTGGCTAGCCCCTCACCCCTCCCCACTCCCCGTGGCTAACGGCAGGGAACATTTCTGTTCAGCCACAGGCAAACAGCCCAGCAGGAATGGGCACCTCTGAACGTCCCCTTAAGAAAAGCACCCTATTTCAACCAGGTGACCATGAATGATATCACTCTCCTGAGGATAACACAGAGAGATAAAGAACGGATCTTGTTTGAACGCCAGCAAACATACACTGCAATGCTTTGTTCTGCAATGATTTCCGACTACGTGCTACTGGCCTGGCGTGGTAAATTGTCCTACCATGGTGGATGGAATAAGGCTGCCCTCCCCAGAAACCTTTTGCAAAGGCTTTGGGAGTATATCCAGGAGAGCTTTATGGAGATGTCCCTGGAGGATTTCCGCTCCATCCCCAGACACATTAACAGACTTTTCCAGTAGCTCTACTGGCCGCGAATGCCAGGGCAAAAACACGCTTGCTTTTAAACCATGTATACTATTTAAAAAGGTACACTCACCAGAGGTCCCTTCTCTGCCTCGCAGGTCTGGGAGGCAGCCTTGGGTGGGTTCAGGGGGTACTGGCTCCAGGTCCAGGGTGAGAAACAGTTCCTGGCTGTCGGGAAAACCGGTTTCTCCGCTTGCTTGTTGTGAGCTATCTACAACCTCATCATCATCATCTTCCTCGTCCCCAAAACCTGCTTCCGTGTTGCCTCCATCTCCATTGAATGAGTCAAACAACACGGTTGGGGCAGTGGTGGCTGAACCCCCTAAAATGGCATGCAGCTCATCATAGAAGCGGCATGTTTTGGGCTCTGACCCGGAGTGGCCGTTTGCCTCTCTGGTTTTCTGGTAGGCTTGCCTCAGTTCCTTAAGTTTCACGCGGCACTGCTTTGGGTCCCTGTTATGGTCTCTGTTCTTCAGGCCCTGGGAGATTTTGACAAATGTTTTGGCATTTCAAAAACTGGAACGGAGTTCTGATCGCTGTGTGGGGAGAGGAATCCATGCTATCAGATCCTGTACCTCCCTTTTGGTCCATGCTGGAGCTCTTTTGAGATTCTGGGATTCCATCATGGTCACCTCTGCTGATGAGCTCTGCACTCACCTGCAGGTTGCCACGCTGGCCAAACAGAAAATGAAATTCAAAAGTTTGCAGGCCTTTTCCTGTCTACCTGGCAAGTGCAAGTGCAAGAGTTGAGAGTGCTGTCCAGAGCAGTCACAATGGAGCACTCTGGGATAGCTCCCGGAGGCCAATTCCATCTAATTGCGTCCACAGTACCCCAAATGTGACCTGGCAAGGCTGATTTCAGCGCTAATCCCCTGGTCGGGGGTGGCGTAAAGAAATCGATTTTAAGAGCCCTTTAAGTCAAAAAGAAGGATTTCGTCGTGTGGATGGGTGCAGGGTTAAACTGATTTAATGCTGCTAAATTCAACCTCAACTCCTAGTGTAGACCAGGGCTTAGTGTGGGTCAATGCCTGTCTGTAGCTGTAGGGGGCAGAATCAAAGCATTGAACTGGGGACAAGGGACTAGCCCCCACCCCACCTTCCAGAGAGGACCCCCTCAGTTACTCTTTGTCTCCTGTAGCTAGGGGCAGGGCAGGGAATCCAGCACTTGCTGCAAGAGAGAGAATTTTTTTAAAAAACCTGAAGGTGGTGGGTGGCCGCCTGCCTGCAATTAGCACAGTCCCTCCCCCTGCCCTGACTGTTCAGGTTATAGGGTAGGAGGATGGTGGAGGGAGACCAAGGCTATGCTTCTCCTGCGCTGTGCCCCTGCCAGAGGGTACAGAAGAAGAGGGTTGTGCCTTGTGCAACCCAGTCGCCTCATCTTCTCAGAAAGGTTTCACTTTGGCTGACTCCCACAAACCCCTGAGCCAGTTCCCCAGGAGTTCCCCACTAGTGAGGGAGGAGTCTGACAGTCAGAGACCACAAATGTCTCAATGGGTGGTGGAAAAATGAAGAGAGCACTTGAGCCACCAGAAGCAGTTACATCAAAGGGCAGCGGCCCGGCATAGGAAACCATAAGCCAGTTGTCTGAATCCACCACAGACAGAGCCAGGAGCGGCCAGTAAGACCATTTTGGGTGCATGCCGTCCCATGGCTCAGGTCTTACCATCCCTCCCTTGGTTCATTGGGCAATTCAGTCTCCTCTTAGCCTCAGGGAAGTCAGGAATTCTGCATGAAGTGGCGAAGAAGGAAATCAGTCTCCCCCTCAGAAAGAAATTTCCTCTTGGGCTAGGGAGTTCTTGGATTTGGCACAAAAAGCACCTTTACCTCAGAGGCCACCGTCTTGTGAGCCCCAGCCAGAGGCTGCAGTATCCCCTTACGGGCTTTTTATCCACTCTCAAAAGGACAAAGATAAAGAGATACCTGCTAGCAGAAGAGGTTCCCAGGACTCCTCATCTGACTCAGGTCCCCAATCCCCACCTCCTTTAAGAAATCAAATTATAAAAGGGGGAAAGATTCAAGAAATTAATTCAGAAACTTTGAAGAAAACTGCCCTGTTCTTCTTGGGATAGCAGTTCCACTGACACATCACCAGAAGGACCCAGAACTAGAGGCTCTGCTCAAAGTTTTCATACAGGGAAAGAAAAACCATAATAAAGGGAATACATTGTTTAAGCATCTGGTTCTTCATCATTATCATTTAATTAACCAGTTCAAAATCTGAACCACACATTCCCCTTTATATCTTTTTGCAAAAAGTAATAAAGGCTGAATGGGGAACATCAGCAAAGTGTATGAAATTGTCCAGGTGTGCCAAAATATTCTACAACACAAACTGTAGCAAACCAGTTTTTGTCTCTTTTCCCAAAGTGGACGGGGCAGTCTCAGCACTAGTCAAAGACACTGCTACCCCAACTCTCTGAGGGCTTCTGCAGCAATGCATTTTGCAAGAGCAGAACTGGCCTGGACTGACAATTTGGCAGCCAGACTGCCAAGAAAAAGGGCTAAGAAATCATTGAGGTTAGGTTTGGAGTTAAAAGAAAATCCCAGTGGCTTCAGCATTCATAGCCAATGCTACCAAGGATTGCTTTGATGTTTTCAGCACATGCTGTGGCCTCCAATGTGGTGACCAGATTGCACCTCTGATTATGAGTCTGGAACAGTGAAGTACAGGCCAAAATCATGATAGTGGCTTTGAAATAGTCAGTTATTTGGGGAGCCATTAGACCAGTGGTTCCCAAACTTGTTCCGCCACTTGTGCAGGGAAAGCCCCTGGCAGCCAGCTTCCAGCAGCTCCCATTGGCCTGGAGCAGTGAACCGTGGCCACTGGGAGCTGCAATAGGCTGAACCTGCGGACGTGGCAGGAAAACAAACCGGCCCGGCCCAACAGCGGCTTTCCCTGCACAAGCGGCGGAACAAGTTTGGGAACAACTGCTTTAGACATTTAAAATAACCATTTTTTATTCCAAACCAAGAACAATACATTTTTAATATGTTAGTGTTCCCCTTTTTTCAGTTTGTGTTTTTAGTTGGTTCATGAATTTGTCACATTACAGCTTCTGCTGCTTTTGAAGTTTTCTCAGCTAATAAAATTAATTTTCTTGATAATTACAATTTTATATTATTATTTTATTGTTATTAGTTGAACTAAAAGAAGAAGAGCATAAAGAAAAGCTAGAGAAAAAAGAGCTGACAATATTAGACTTAACCAGACAGCTGAGAACTCTAGATAAAGAGAAACAGAATGAGATAATCAAACTGCAGATCGAGGTATGCACTACTGGGAAGAGAGGGTTTCATAAGTTTAAAGACCAAATAGACACGCACCTTGGATAGATTTAGAAGAGTCTATGTAAAGAAAAGGGTTGAGATTAGCATTTACTAATGTAATTTGGATCCTCACAGTTTTAAAATTTAAAGAGGCAGATCCACAGGTGGTGTAAATTGTCATAGCTCAATGAGCTTTTCATCTGAGCTGAGGATAAACCCTCCAAAGTTGGCCAGTACAGAAAATGTTTATAACCTATTATGTTGTTTTTGAGAAAGGTAGAATTGTTTTAAGTACAACTGTTATGCCCTCTTTGAAAATTTTGCCCTATATGTTTTTGAGCACCTAGAGGGATGAAAAAAAAATGCTTTTGTTTTTTGCTTATTTTTTCAAATGTTTATAGTTCCTGTAATGTTTGGAAGATGTCTTTATTTAAAAATGTTGAGAGCTTGAGGCCCTGATCCAGCAATGCACTGGCAGCAGCCCACTGATTTCAGAGGAGCGTTGCATAGGTACTGTAAGCTTCAGGACTGGAGTTTTATTTAACCGCTGAGGTTTTAAAGCCACTGCACTGCTACTGAAAAACTAAGCAAAGATTTCAAATGCTCTAAATGTTAAAAATAATAATAATAATAATAATAATAATAATAAAATAGGGGATGAATCTCTGGTTGGGATGAGCTCTCCTCAGGACCCAAACTTGGGGCTGGTTTAATTAAGAGTATGCAGAGCCTTCTTTTGCCCAGACACACTCCCTACAGTTGGGGAAAATCCTCAGCTGGTTGGCAAACTAATATTATGGCCCCTCTGAACCACAAGAACCAAGGGCCTGGGCCTATATTTTTAAAGGGACACTGTCAACTTGTAATTGTATTAATTTTTAATTTTAAAAAACTAATTGGCTCACCCTGACCATTTTAATTTTAAGGTACAACATTATGGTGCAAAAACATGTGGAAATTATGCCTATTTTTATGAAAATGTTTTCTTCTGTTGGGTCAGTGTAAATATTAGGGATTTTTGTCCTTTCCTTTTGTTTCAGTTCAATGCTAAACTAGCAAGAGTTCAGAATAAAACAACAAAATCATATCCAGATACCACTGTCTTGCCTCAAAATATCTACAGAAGGGTATGTGTTTTAATAGCTTTTTCCTAAAAATGTCTGTGGGTTGCAAATACTGTTGCTATAGAGTACCTAGCTGGTATTTCTGTATGATATGCAAGGTTTTAAAGTGCAGCTTGCTTTGAAAAGTGACTTTGTAAAAATGGTAATGTGCCACTCCTTGTTTATTGTGCCACCATGGCTCCAAACCATATTGCTCATTTACCAAGTAAAACAATTATTTTTCTATGTATCTGAAAGTGAAGCTGTGATCCTTCCAGCTCATGTGTCATCCCCAGCACTAAGGATTCTAGGGAACAGATTCTATCATCAGTTACTCCTATACAACCCCAGTGTGTTTAGCGGAGGCTCCAAAGAGAGGCATAATTTGCCTCAATCACACCACCAGTATCCTGGAAAACTGTCCAGAAGGAGGAAGCAACAACCAGTGGATTTAATTGCAGTGTGCATCCCCCAACAAAGGGCCTGATCCAAAGCCTATTGAAGCCTGCTGACTCTTTCTATTAACTTCAATAGAGTTTGGATTGAGCCCTAAATATTCCTGTATATAGCTGTCACATGTTGGCAGCTATGCATGACATGCAGCCCCACCATGGTCTTCCAGCTTTCATTGATTATGCTCTTTCCAGTATGATGATGTCACGGTTACTACAGAACCATTCTGGTGCCAGCTTATGGAGGTCAGGGGTTAGGGTTGAGGATTTACTATTATTATTATATATCTTAAAGTGTATGTAATAATAATAAACTCTGAAAATTTTAAACATAGCACCAGGTGGATTTTTTTAAGTATATGCATGATCCCTTGCTTCAGGGACTTAATTTTACTGCCATTTGCACATAACCTTCAAATAAGCTTGAATTTTTTTGTAGATGTTTAAATATATTTTGTTAAAATAATACCCATACACAATCAAACATCTACTATTGCTTTCATTCCAGTGTAAAGTGAGGATTGTGGGATTTAAGATTGGCCATGTACCAACAAAGCACTTAAGCACATGTTTAACTTTACCTTGAATAGTCCTATTGACTTCAATGACAGTACTTGTATGCTTAAAGTTAAACTTGTGCATTGTGTACATGCTTTTCTAGATTAGGGCCATTAAGCTGTCAAAGAAAGAGGATTTTGTGAGACTTATCCTTGTAAAATACATATTATTATGTTCTCATTATTGTACTTAGGATAATTTTTCATTAGTAGCATCATGTTGTGTTGATACAGTGGAGTTGCATCATACGCGCATTTAATTTATGTGAATTCAACTATACGCATGTGGCAAAAAAAAAGAAAAACAACAATAACTCACGGCGGTGGAGTACTGTACAGGAGTAGACGGGAGAGCGCTCAGGGGTCTGCCTGCCGGTCCGGTGAGCATCTCGCTGTACTGAGTGTGATTCTAGTGTTTAAAGATACGTATTTTTTTGCACAACATTACCCCTAAACGCAAGCCAACTACTTCATCTGGTACTCAACCAAAGAAACAGCGATCTGTTCCAATGCTGGAGGAAAAACTGGCTGTGTTGGACTTATTGAGAGACGGTATGTTGGTCTCCAACGTGGCGCATAAATATGGCCGCAACAAATCTAGCATCCGTGCCATCAAAATTCGAGAGAGAGAAATTTGTCAAGCCGTGGTATCAAGTGCTCCAGTAACTGCTAAGGTGATGAGCCAGGTGCGTGATAAGACTTCAGTGAAGACTGAAAAGGCATTAAACTTATGGCTGGAAGACATGAACCGTAAACCTGTGCCTATCGATGGCAACATGTTGCGAGAAAAGGCTCTTAGCCTCTACGCGCTGTTCATACCTCCCAACAAAGAGGGACAGCCTTCTGATGAGAAGGAATTCAAAGCCAGCCAAGGTTGGCTTAACAGTTTTAGGAACCGCTTCAACCTCAAAAACGTGCAGACTACTGGTGAAGCTGCATCTGCCAATGAAGAGGCAGCAAAAGCCTACCCCGAACAATTAAAGAAAATCACAGAAGAAAAGGGCTTTCTTCCCAAACAAGTTTTTAATGCTGACGAGACTGGGCTCTTCTGGGAAAAAAATGCCCAACCGCACTTACACTTCGAAATCAGAAAGACAAGCCCCTGGCTTCAAAGCAGTTAAAGACCGTGTGTCTGTGTTGTTTTGTGGCAATGCAGCTGGGCATTTAATAAAGCCAGGCTTGCTTTGGAGGGCTGCAAATCCCCATGCCTTAAAAGGCAAGAACAAAAATCTCCTGTCTGTGTTCTGGCAATCAAATAAAAAGGCTTGGGTGACAGCAGCAGTATTTCTGGATTGGTTCCACAAGTGTTTCATTCCAGAGGTCAAGCGGTACCTTGAAGAGAAAGGACTTGACTTTAAAGTGTTGCTGATCATAGACAATGCTCCTGGCCATCCTGAGGCACTCCGGTTTGTGCATAATGACATTGAAGTCATCTTTCTCCCTTTTTTATTCTTTCATTCTTCCGTCTCTCTCTCTTTTTGACTATACACGATTTTCGCCTTACGTGCTGTCTTTAGAACCTAACCCCCATGTAAGATGCGACTCCACTGTACACCTATGCTGTATTTCACTTCCAAATTTTAATTACCAAAACATTTTATTTATATTTCTATAGAAACTTCAGCATCTCCAGGAAGAAAAAAACAAGGAAATTGAAATTCTCCGTAACACTATTAAAGACTTAGAGCAACGACTCAGCAATGGCCCAGATTCCCTCCTCAAACGGAGGCGGTTTTGAGAGTAACTTTGAACATGCAGTACTGAAATGGTTTCTTGACTTAATACAACTGAAAAATACATTATAAATGCAATAGCACAAGCTATGTACTTGGAAAGTGAAAACAAAATATAAGGCAACGCTGGAATGCCATCTATGTTTTTATTGAAAACTCCCTTATCAAATATACCATACATCTATATTCTCCTTATATTCAGTACTGCTTTCTTGCTTATTAGCATTCACCATAAAAGGATTCAGGTTTTGTAGGAGACACAGTTTCCCTATTAAACCATCATTAACTATGGCATGTACTTTCAAAGCATTCACCTCTATTCTCTTTTCTTTCTTCCATGATCCTTCAAATTAAACACTACGTTGTTTTCAGTTCAGCTAAGATAGTCAAATTGTAAGAATAACTACACCAAGAGAGACATTATACTAGTTTCATTCGTAAGTTACATTAATAATCTATATATGGATAAATTTAACCCTGGCATAAATAGGTGCAATTCAGTGAGAGTTGTATTTGCTTATACCAGGATTGAATTTGATTCATAACCTTGTTTCATGCCCTGATTCCACATCAAGATCTACTAACACTGCCCCCTGTGCCCATGCAGAATCCTATTGTCTTCAGTAGGGCTTCACAAAGGTACAGGAGTCCTTGCTAATGGATCCTGATACAGGATCTGGTCCTTAAACTATAAGACTATCAAAGAGTACAACAATTATTACTTTTGAACAATGCAATTTTTGTCATATAGTTTACAGCTGAAATTAAACATTGTTATGGCAAGTTGCTCTTGAATAAACTTTTCGTGTGCATCAAAAACAATATGGTTGGATCACTTTCATAGCTCCTTTTTTAATTGAGAAAAAAATTAACTTTTTAATATTTCGTGTTCTTCAGAAATAAGTAGTAAAACATTATTAGAATGTCTTTTCTGGCTTTCTTCTATTCTTGGTTGCTAAATATCAAACAGAAGCCCCTAGGTTATAGTTTATGCTTCTGTCCTCATTAATGCAAGCAGAATATTAGGAGAGAAACGAGAAAGACAAATTAACCAAATACTGTAGACACTCTTCAACTAGCACTGAAAAAACAAACTATGGCTTAGGTAATTTTACTTTTTAAAAAACCCAGAAAAATAACCCTCTACTAATGGTATTGTAACACACATCAAATTGTTTTCAGTGTTATATTTTAACTTCTGTACGCTTTTCCATTTCCTGTCTAGGGTATTAATCTGATACGTTTGAAGTTTGTTATTACAAGTTGTATTACAATTAAATGCATTAAAATTGAAGGGCTCTTTCCTGATGTTAAAATGTTTAGTTTGCTTTTCATGCTCAGTTTCCTGTCTTTCCATCTCACTGTCAGGTGTCAGATGTTTCATGCTCACTTGCTGCTGGTGAACGTCAAGCAGCTGTGGGCAGACGTCACTGTCAAGATTCAGTGATGTTCTCTGCTAACAGCTGGCCATGTCACCTGCAGGAAGATGGGAGTTCTTCCTGACAGTGTCAGGTGGCTGCATTTCCTGATTCTTCAAACAACAGGTGTCGGCAGTGTCAACATCAGCTACTAGAAATTGACTGTGACACTTTCTGCCAGTTACAGGTTAACTGATTGTTTCAGCTGGCAGTTCCTTTTTTTCAAGGCCTCTTAATTTGTGTAGGAACCTTCCCCACTTCTCTTTCTGGGGCAGTTTCTACATTTGGTTGATTACCTTTCTGACCCTGTCTATTATGACCCACAACCCTATTATAACGTTGACTGCTCTGGTGGGAATGATGTCTTGGAGCTTGACCAGCATCCTGTTGAGTCTGATCTTCTGAAAGCTGGTCCCCTTCCTGGTGGTGGTGTCCATGATGTCTATGTTGACTGTGGTGGTGTGAATGGTTGTTGTGTGGCTTCAGTGCTTCTTCAGTTGTCTTTTTGTCTGCTGTCTGAGATATGTTTTTGCATATATCTTCAACGACTGGTGTCTGGAAAATATACGTTCATACAATAAAAATGCACTCATCTGAAGTAAACAGGGTTAGTTTTAAAATCTCAATTAACTGATGTCATTATTACAGTAACTGAAAACAAAGGCTTAATCAAATCAACATAAAATATTGTCATTGCTTAGGTATTTTTGTTCAAGTTATCCCTTTTAAATATGTTTTTGAAAGCCATGACTGTAACATGAACAAATTAAAGGCTAGATTTTGATGCAGTAGGGCAACGTGCATTGCAGATCCCAGCACTCATGGGAGTGCTGGAACTATGCAAAAGATGCTCTCACCAGAAGTAAGTTGGCATGGGGAAGGAGAAGCAGGTCAGCTGGCTGGGGGAATTTTTCAGCATCTCAAAGGGTATCATCAAGTGCTGCTCCCCATTGCAGAAGGGGAGCTGGGGAGGAATTGTGCCTCTGAGGGCTTTCTCTGAGGCACAGTGTCTCCCTATGTTCCCCAGGTGCATTATGCGTATACTCTGCCACTTACTTCAGGCTGTGTCTTAATGGCACAATTTAGCCCTAAATAACTATGCCAGCAGAGCAACTATGTACACTAGGCCACATGGCTAAAGTTGTATTTAGATTTCCAGCTAAGCTAAAGAGAAACTCCTTTATTTGTAACCTGCAAAATATTATTTCAGAAATTTGTGAAGGACATGAGGTTTAAGAAAAAAAATCACTTCTGTTATCAAGCTGCTTTGTGCTACCAGGTGCATATTCACATGAAACAGAGTAATTCAGATGTTTAAAAAAATGAAGCTGAGGAAACTGAATGCCTCAACTGACTAGTAACAGAATATGAAAACGCTCTCTTTTTCACAAGGTCATTGATTTCAATCCAGCCCATTTTAGTAATGACTTAATGTCATACTGTTTCAGTGGATTATTAGCAAGACAAGGTGGGTAAGGTAGTATCTGGTACTGGACCAAAGTAGGTTGGTGAAAGAGACAAGCTTTTGAGCTACACAGAGCTCTTCTTCAGGTCTGGGAAAGGTTCACTGGGGGCACATCTACAGTGCAGAGTAAGCCCAGGGTGAGCAGAACTTGAGTAAGCAGCCCTGGGTTTGTTAACATAGGGTTTGAGTATCTACACTCGTTTGTATCCCCAGGTTAGGAATTGTTGAGCCCTGGGTCCCAACCTGGGGCTCCTGCATTTATACTGCATGATGTGGGCCCAAGTCCAACCACCCATATCCCAGACTTCCTAGTGCCCTCCCAAAATGTGGTTGCTCTAACCCTTTGTTCATGGTGCAGTCTCGCAAAACTTGATGGTCCACCAAACTTGTCTTTGTCTGTTGACAAAGAAAGTTGGCCTGGGGGTTGTGGAATACTTTTGGCAGACTCCCAGAGCACTAGTTCAGTGGGACTGAAAAGCAACAGTGCTTGAACCCTGGATCCTGGCTTGATTCAAGCTTGAACCATTCACCCCCTGGAGCCAAGCCCTGGATTAGCAAGAGTTGTGTGTAGATGGAACCGGGGTTAAGCTTGAGCCTGAGTTTGAATCCTGGGCTTACTGTGCAGTGTAGACATACCCAGAGTGTCACAGCTAAACACAAAGTGGAATAGATTGTTTGGCATAAGTAGTTAACACATATTGTATCAGACCATTCAATGTGAAGTGGCCTGTTAACACTTTTGCAGTAATCAGACACAAAAATGAGGGTTAGTGGGTAACAGATTGTTATAATAAGCCATAAATCCAGTATCTTTATTAAGACCATGATTTTTGGTGTCTAGCAAAGTTATAAATTTAAGCATCTAGGTTCATGTTTTGAAGATGTTGTGCAGGTTTCCTTTGAGGACAAGGACAGAGAGATCTGATATGGAGTGATCACTTTGTGAAAAGTGCTTCCCCATTGGTGATATGGTATTTTTTGTCTTTTATTATTTTTCTTGTCTCTCTAATATCCTGGCACCAACATGGCTATAACTACACTGCAAACATCAATGGATTATGTGAAACTTTATGGAATGCTTGTAGGATGCTGCATGTATTAATCCTACTTATAATAATTGTATTCCATGTTATAAGGTAATGTTTAAATGCTTTCTCTGTAATTATACATATGTTTAAGACACTAAATTTCCCACAGTCGGGGAGAAGAATTACCAAGTGTGAAACATTAGTTTACCCCAAGAGGTGTTATCTCCGTCAGGAAGGATTATTGAATCCAAATGGGCTATTGGGGGAACAAAGACTTTGTCAATTGCTCCCCCCCAAGAAGAGGTTATATGCAAGAGTGCTCATCTCATCAGCTTGGATTCTGGGGTGAAGGGGAGAAGGAAGGGTGTGACAAGGAGAAACTGGATCTTTTAGACTCTGGACTCTCAGTGGAAACATTCTTAAACATAAGGGAGAGATCCCCAAGTTGCTTGGCTTGGGTTAGCCCCAAAGGACATAAAAATTTACTTATTTATAGAAGCTTCTATTACCTTTTGAACTTAATATTGTACCTCATTTGTGTGTGTATGTTCATCTGCTTTAATCTTCTATGTAAGAGAGTTATTTCTTTTCTTAGTTAATACATCGTTAGTTAGTTTATTAGAGGATTGGCTTCAGGTGTTGTCCTGTGTCCCTGTACAGTGTGGCCAGGGATTGCTTGAGTACAAACCCGCCCGGACTCCCTGAGTATATACTCAGGCGGCTAGCCCAAGCTGCTGCCCATGCTACCCTTGGCTCCACTGCTATTTTTAGCATGCTAGCTTGAGCAAAACTAGTTTATTTCTGTCTGCCTGAGCTGGGAAGTATTCTCCCAGCTGCGGTGTAGGCATACCTTCAGGGCTCATAAAGTGGACTAGTGAAAAGCTGTAAGATAAGAAAACAAAAGCAGCAAGGGATTTTTGTGGTCAGCACTAGTAAATGCAGTAAGCAGTCTAACGTATTGTAAACTGCTAAATGCTTCCTGTTAGTTAATTTTCCCAATTTTGTGAATTTTTCAAATCCACTATAATTAACTGGTGGCAGTTATTTCACTCTGATACGGCCCAATTGCACAGCCCATTGGTTGGCTTCATATTCCCCAGATGAGAAGAATAGGCACTTGCCCTTCTGCTGCCTATCAACTAGCAGCACGAGCAGTGGTTGTATTATGCATATCAGCAAATCACTAAGGTTAATGGGTAATATCCTGGCCTCATTAAAGTCAATGACTTCACCGAGACCAGGATTTCACCCAGTATGTACAAATTACACATCCAACCTAATTGCCATTGACTTCAATAAAGCTAGGTTTTCACCCATACAATTCAACAGTAAAACTATCATTGGCTTCAGCAGGACCAAGATCAGGCCCAAAGGCAAATTCAGAAGTGCTCAAAATAAGTCAAATGTGACATTTTATAGTTTACAGAGGTATTAATGATCATTTCAAAAGTTAGGAAGTATCTAGAGAATGAGTCACATTAATTAGAAAGACAAGAGACTCAGAACTCTGTTGGTTTTCTGTTTTGCTGATTATACACACAACTAAGTAAACAGAATTGGCAGCCAAGCCAGGATTTAGATTTCTCAAAATGATTCACATTTTTACACAAGGGCAGCAATTTAGCCCTTATATTTCAATCTTTTCTGAGCTCAAGTTGATCCATTTTGAAAAATGTGTAACAAATTACTTAATAATTGAGGAGCCATAAAATGGCCAGGTTGGTGAACAATGGCTTTTGGGATTAATCAGGTAGAAACAGTTCCTTTAAACATCAGTCAATCTCACTTCCCCTCCCAATATATTTATATATATAAAAAAAGAATAAAATTAGGAAAATACCATATAAGAGCAGTTTCCACACTTGTATTCACAGTATGCAGTCTTAATAGATTCTTCCACATATGGGAGAGTCAGGAAGCTATAAGGCAGACCAAGATGATACACCAGACGGCCACACCTAAGAAGAGAATGAGATTTACAGTTATACAAAAAACCCAGAAAATATCTATTACTATTATTCTTTGTGTTAGTGTACTGCCCAGGAGCCCTAGTCACGGACCAGGACCCCACTGTGCTGTACAAGCATAGAACAGAAAGATGCTCCCTGTCCCCAAATGTTTACAATCTAAATATCTATAATGTGCAGTTTCAACATATTGCAAACGTAAACTTAATTCTGTAAAAATAGAACTCTTCCTTACACCCAGCTCTGCCTGAATAAAGACTATGGGCCATATCCTAGGAATGCTGTTTACAACAAGACAAAAGCAGTTGTCAATCTGATACATGGGGGTGGCGAAGCAACAGCAACCGAAACACCATGCACACGTTTCTCTCCAGGAAAAAGATCATTGCACAAAAAGATCATTGCACAACTTCCCAGAGGGAGGGATTGTGGACAAGCTACGGGTGTAGTTGGTGCATCCATGCATTGCACTGGGTGAAAACTCCATATGTAGATAGGAGCTGTGAGCTACACCTGCTTCTTGTTTCCATGCTGCATGAAATGGCACAGACAGGGTACTCAGATGGGGCTGAGGTTTAGTTCATCAAACCTAGGATGTTTTCACATGAGGAAAATATGTTTATTTGGACTTTGCTCTATGCTCCAGGATTTGGCTGTAGATAAGGACATTGACCTTCGATACTGTTAACTCATCTACATAGTTATTTCTTTTTTAAAAAATCCTATTTAAGCAACACAAATATTTTCTTTCTACTCAGTAAACCCACAAATGTCTAAATGGATTTACCCCTCCTTTTCTCACACAAACAGCCTTTTAGGCTCAGATTAAATATGCTAAATAAATTTTCTGTGTAAATCAGACTCAGAATCAGATGTCCTAGTGTTGTGTAAATATAAAAAATGAGCAAGTGTGATTGGAATCCTCGACCAAATTCTGCTCTGTTACTCTGATCTAAATCCAGAGTAACTGCACTGAAAAGAATGAAGCTATTCCAGATTTACACTGATTTAAATAACAGCAAAATTTGGTCCATATTAGTTCTTCTCTGGCTGTAAAAGGTGAAAAAGACTTTGCTTAATGGCATTTAGAAAAGCAGAATATGATGCACTTGTTATGAGATAAAGGGCTTTTGGCAAGCAAATGAGAAAATATTCTGTTGGGTTACAAAATACAACACTGTAAATTAATATAAATCATTTCCTAATTTCTCCTTTATATACAGACCTGTCATAGATAAGAAAATCATCTTTGTTTCCATTTAAGGTAGTCCAGACATCAGTTTGATTCTCATCCTGCTGGTATACAGTAATATTCTCCGATACCTTCTCCTTCAGTGTGTGAATTTTCAGTTGGGAATGGATTCCTTGATGATTAACCACCAAGTATGAGATATTGACCAATCCTTCATTCTCTAACTTTACTCTCAGGTCTTCCAATCTGATGGAGATTTTAAAAGAAAAAGACCATTAATCAGGCAAGAATCAACTTTATTTCTTGATAAATAAAGTATGTTTTTTAAATGGACATTTGCTTTTATGGATCAATGATTTGCCTTGATCTATCTGAGAGCTAATAATTCCAATTCTTCCATTGCAATCATTGATTTCAAGCAGGGTCATTAAAATCAATGGGAGCGTTGACATTGTCATCAGTGTCCTTTGTATTATGCCCAGGATTGGATCCTATAAGAGTACACAGTGTAGCTAAAAAATACAGTATCCTATCCTTTAATATATTTTACATACATAGGTAAAGCAGATTCATTCATTTAATTGATCTTTCCATTTCAATTCCTTTGTTTCTTTTACTGATATAGATTTAGATATTTAATCTAACGGGTGTATTTGAGTGATAATTGATTAATGACCAAATACTGGTGTGACATCTGAGTGCATGTACAGTCCAAACACAGCAGAAACAGTGCCTCACTATAGATGATCAAGAAGGGGTACTTACAACGAAGGGCTGCTAACTCTCCCACTCTTTTGGATGATATAACAGCTACTCAATAAGTCAGAAAAAGGATATGGTAGCCATTGGAATAAAAGGGGGAAATAAAACTTATGCAGTATGAGGTTGTGTTACTAATGATCTTCTTCAAGAATTACAGGATAAGCAAATTCGGTTCCCTAAAATTGGCAATGCAAGAGTTCCGACTTTGATACATAGCAACAGCGTGGTCATACTTTCATACCCTACTGAAGTGTTCTTTAAATGCATTTGCTCTGTAAACTGAATGAATGTATTATTAACTACCATACAGTGAAAATTCTTCATTACCCAGAACTTGAAATCCTCTGGTCCATTATAAAATTTGGTTTTCTAGGGTCAGAGTCTACTCCATTGACGTTAGTGGCACAACTCCCATTGTCTTAAACTGGGCCAGAATCCCATCCCTAGTTTTTCAAATCCAATTACTGAAAAACTCATAAAGACCATTGTAATATTAGCCCAGTGCAACCTCTAGAAGGGGTTTAAAAGAGTCAGGCTGTGAAAGCAGCTCTGTCCGTTTTCAACTCAAAGTGATTTCATAGCTGCAACAGGAATCCAAGTTCTGAGCAGGGGGGAGCAACTGCTGCTTGATTCCATCCAAAAGAAT
Source organism: Lepidochelys olivacea (assembly GCF_965140295.1). Lineage (NCBI taxonomy): Eukaryota > Metazoa > Chordata > Testudines > Cheloniidae > Lepidochelys > Lepidochelys olivacea. The sequence continues at coordinate 30,473,561 of NC_140415.1, forward strand.
TGTCTGACTCTTGCTGCTGTTGATTTTTTTGTATTCTGGTAGGGTCCACAGGCTCCACCCCATTGTGCTAGGTACTGTATGAACATGTAAAAAGACAGTCTCTGGAATCCTTGGCCTATCTCCTTACTCACAAGTTGACCCTTACTCACATGGGGAAAAATACATTAAAAATACCAGCTTTCATGTGTCTTTTTCCATTAGAATTTGAATAAAGATTATTTATCTTGAATAAAGAATATCCATCCTACTTATGCTTTTACGGACAGTAATTCCTCACTTAAAGTCATCCTGGTTAACGTTGTTTTGTTGTTACATTGCTGATCAATTAGGGAACATGCTCGTTTAAAGTTGTGCAATGCTCCCTTCTAACATTGATGGGCAGCCGCCTGCTTTGTCCACTGCTTGCAGGAAGAGCAGCCCATTGGAGCTAGCTGGTGGGATCTTGGAACCAGGGTGGACCGGCAGCCCCCCATCAGCTCCCTGCTCCCCTAAGTTCCCTGTGCAGCAGCCACCTGGCAAGCTATCAATTACCGGCAGTTCAGCTGTCCCTCCCCCCACTGCCATGTGCTGTTCCTGCCCTCCGCCTTGGAGCTGCTCCCAGGAGCCTCCTGCTTGCTGTGCGGGGGGCCTAATGTCAGGGTGTCCCCCTCCCCGCTGCTCCTGCACCCCATTTATGCCATCTCCATGGGGGTGGGAACGACACAACAGGGCTCAGGACGGAGGGAGCTCCCTGGGAGCAGCTGCTGTCTCAACTTGCTGACCTACTTAAAAAGGCAGTGCACTTAGAGTGGAGTCAGCCTACTTAAAGGGGCAATGCGCTGTGTGTCTCTGTCTGCCATGCTGTCTCCCCTCCCTCAATTCATGCTGCCGTGTAGAGTGTGAGGCTACATTAACAGCAATGGGTTAACCCTTGAGAGCTCAGCCAAAAGTTAGTTCATCATTTAGCAGTAAGGCATTCCCTGGGAAATATCCCACCCTCTTCCACCCTCTGACTTCACCACCTCAACCAAGCTTCACAATCATCATCACTGGGTACAGTATTAAACTGTTTGTTTGTTTAAAACTTATAGTGTGTGTGTATGCCTTGTGAAAAAAATTTTCCTGGAACCTAACCTCCCCATTTATATGAATTCTTATGGGGAAATTGGATTCACTTAACATCATTTCACTTAAAGTTGCATTTTTCAGGAACATAACTACAACGTTAAGCGAGGAGTAACTGTACAGCTTACCTCTGCTGATCACAAAAAAGAGAGTGAAACATATAAAGATCTCTCTATTTCAAGTAGTCTTTTACATATGTGAGAAATATGATTTTACTCAGCTTCAATAGCTCTGCCAAATTACTAACTAAAGAGTCAGAGATAGTGGCAGTTTGAAAGAACTAGCGAATCTCAGGTCATCCCTTTATTTTTTCTTTTATCAACTCAAGAAAACATTCTGTATTTCAACCAGCTGTTTACAATGAAATTCAGCACTGCCTGTGTTCGACCCTGATTTCTAGCAATGAAAGACCTGACCACAGGTGTAAATGATGACTATGCAAGGAGCAAGGCACTGGAGAATGAAGCCCACTGATGATCGCCTTAACACAGACGGAAGGGTATGCTCATAAATGGATGAATCTGAGCATGCATTGCAAATGAAATGGAGACCCTTGAATGTTAGGGCCAGGATTTGCAAAGGAGCCTGAAGGCATAAGCAGCTTTGAAAACCACATCCCACAAGACTCACCTTTAGCTTCATTCTGATTTCAGATGGATCTTTCTCTTAGGGACTGGTTTTGCAGTGAGAATAGGATCAAGCTCTTAAAAAGTAGCGAGTCTGGCTTACAGCTTCCGAATGTATTGCCATTTTCTTTTGTATTAGTTTGTTTACCATTACTGATCTAGGGACTACTCTTGGTAATGAGTAATGCTTGGAAAACTCTGTAGGATCAGGCCCTAAATCACATCTCAGTGCAGTAGGTCTCAAACTTTTGTATTGGTGACCCCTTTCACACAGCAAGCCTATGAGTGTGACCCCCCTAATATATTAAAAACACTTTTTTTATATTTAACACCATTATAAATGCTGGAGGCAAAGCGGGTTTGGGATAGAAGCTGACAACTTGTGACACTGCACACACCCCCCGGTAATAACCTCGCAACCCCCCCCCAAGGGATCACCACCCCCAATTTGAGAAGCCCTGTCTTAGTGGGAGTATAGCTCTGGAGGAACAGTTTCTGCTGGATTTGCTAGGGTTCATTTGCATTTGTGTGGCCTAAGATCTTAAAGGTCTATTTTGGTTTTGGTTTTATTAATGAAGAGTTGGTTGTTGTTTATATTTATATGGTGGTAATTGGAAGATGGCAAGACTTTTAAATGGTTGCTTCATCTACCAATGAATACTGAGGCAGTGATTTAAGAATCTGAGTCACAGGGACGGATTTGTCCATCTAGGAACTCAGTCAATGGAGCTGCACCTGTCACGGGTCCTGTTTGATACACAAGCAGGTGAGGAAGCCATAAATAAGTGACCATATCGATCTATAATATAAAAGCTTTGCATACATGTTGTAATTAAATAGCTGAGTTTTAAAAACTGCTCTGTCCCATTTTCAGATGTACATGGAAGAGACAAATGTCCTTACCTGGAAGCCTGCAGCAGGCACAAATATCAGCTGGCTTGGAGGAGCGCTACCACTGTGACTGAGCCCCTAGAATTCTGCATTGGACTGAGCTCCTGGATTTGCCATTCTGGTGGTTCTTTACAATGGGCTCTTGAACCCTGGCTCTCTGTCCCTCCTCCTGGGAGGAGACAGAGAACCAGGGCCAGACCCAGCACTCCCCACATGGCTGGGCTTCAGCTGCAAATGAGAGAAAACAAAGGAAATGAGATACATGCACAGAGCAGTTCCAGTTGCTGAAATTCTCATAACAAAACCAGCAGGCCGTTAACTCTCTGGGGCTTGCACAGAAAGTAAGCTCAGAATTTGGCCCACTATGTTTATTGCTATTGGCAATATTCCTTTGATTCCATGGAAAGCACTAATGGATAACCTTGATATTTTCTTAATTGAAAACAGGACAATCTAAGTATTCCAACCAGTTGGGTGACCCTTTATATTAACTAAACAAATTGAGTTGTTCCCTACTCCTATTTCTTCTTCTTATCAAACTGCAATTTTAATGACTACAGAACTGACTCCAATTCTGCTGCTTTTGACTTATTTGTGCATTGACGTCAATGGTGCTATGCCAGTTTACACCAGGTAGCGATCTGGATCATTGGTCCAAATCAATCTGGGGTGCAATTCCATTGACTTCAAAGTAGTTGCCCCAGGGGTATATGTTGGCTCATAGCAACTACTATACAAACTGGGAGCAGAATAAAAGAGTCCAGAATTTTTAGAAGATTTTTTTTTTCAAATTTGGACCTTAGCCAGAAAAAGCTCTAAAGAAGGCAGACACCAGAGACAACTGAGTAACAAAGAAAAGGAAATGAAAAATCCAAAATTTCAGGATTCCCTAAATCTCACAAAACCTCTTGCATGCACCCAGGGCATCTTATATTTGTGATCATCATAAAACATAGAAATATTGTAAAACCTCTTTTTCTCCCAATGATACATTAACATAACACCCTTTGGCTTTTTGTGTTTAGAAACCATGCATTATCTAGGAAAGAAACTGAAAAACTACTCTTTTCCCCCTCACAAGCTGCAAGATTGTATTGCATATCCCACAGCCACATTCACAACAGAATCTGATCAGACGCACCGTTGTGCTCTGTGATGTAATAACATACATAATACATGAAACTCATATACATAATATACGTTTTCATCAACCCCAGAGCATTCCAATACAAGGAAAGTTTTGTATTACCGATCTCAGGCAGACAGACGAAATTGCTGCAAGCCAGCCTTATTGTCAGACTCCATATTTCCTGACTTTTCTTTCCTCCAATTCTGTAGAAGCAATCTGGTAAAATACTTTAGGGATGAAATTATGGAACCATTGACTTCAGTGGAGCCAGAATTTCATTCCAGGTCTCTGCACACACTTGGAGAACTGCATTCCGTTCATGTGATTCTCTTGCAGACATGTACAAAACTTCAAGACATGCCAGGATTGTTCCATGACTTTAGCATTCTGCAGTGTTGGCACACAATGCCCAACAACAGTTTGCCAAGCCCCACAGACAGGAAATAAGTTTCGTTCTGAATTACACTTTCTTCTATATTTCAATTTTTTTAAACAGCCATTTGAGTTAGTTTCAAATGGAATTTTCTAGCTCCCCAATCAATCTCTACAACCAAAGAAACAAAGGAACACTTTGCAGAACCAGAAATCAAGATGATATTTTATAGCAAAACAACACACTTACCCTGTTTTCCCCTTTGGTTGGCTGCTCTGCTTAATTCCGCTTTGCAGGAGTAAACAGCCTCAGCAGCTGCTGCTCTCTAGTATTTATACTTGCCTTGTTTATCTCACTTCTCCGATGTGGTTCAAAGTTCGGGGAACTCATTGGAAACGACCTTGCAAGCAAAGCAAAGCCAAGCCTTTTAGCTAAAGCAGCCAAATCCTTTCTTGATTAACTCACTGAAAGTAGCAATCATTTATCATTCAGCAGGGAGGTATTTTTATACAAACATGAATATCAGGTTATGAAGTTTGCCAGCCACCCCAGTGACATGGAGGCAGTGGTACAGTTGAAGAAGGGGAATGGGCTTGAAAGCCACATTCTTTACCTAACAGACTACAGAGGGAAAATATATATACACATTTGCTGAGCCAGCAAGTTTTTGCTCTCATATCCTTTAGCCCTTATTTGTCTTAGACTGTGGTGTACCCTGCCCTAGTATGTGTAGAAAGGTAACCTTCCTTGTGAACAACTGTTGTCAATTACTTCCATTTGCTTTTAAAATTGTGTTTGTGCATATAAACAACACTTTGTGTTGCTTTTATATTTACTCCTGTTGAAGGAGATGGGCCAGATCCTCAGCTGATAGAAATTGTTGTACATCCATTGAAGCCAGTGGACCTATACTGGTTTACAACAGTTTTCTGTTCTATATAGGTTCTTGTACTGCCCTTATCACTTTAGGATCTGAGCACCTTCTGGTAGTGCATTAAGTGGTGTGACTAACAACTGTCACATGTGGTTCTTTCTCTCTCTCATCTTCTCCCCAGGGCAACAGTTGTGTGCACCATTTTGTTTTGGTAGAGTATTGGGTTTGGTTTTTAAATATTTGCATTGTTCTGTGTCTAGGTTAGGGAAGGCAAGGTCAAAGAAATGTGCCTTGAACTTAGCATGGAAGGTGGTGAGGTTTGTGTTGGTCCTTAGTTCCTGGGGGAGTTCATTCCACAACCTCGGACCAGCCCCCAAGAAAGCTCTGTCTCCAACATAAATCAGCTTTACTCTTATGGTAGAAAGTTCCATTGTGCCAGAGGAGCAGCTTTATTGACCACGGTCTTTATCCCCGAGCTTTAGACTCTCTTAGATAGCTTGGGCCCAGGCCACTGAGCACTTCGAAAGTAAGGGCTGAAACCTTGAACTTGACTTGATATTGTCTGGGAAGCAAGGGGAGGAAGAGTCCGATGTGCTCCCAATAGCTTGTGTTGCTGAGTAGATGTTCTGCAGCATTCTGCAGGGAGCTGGCCCCACATACCTGTGATGATATCACTTGGTTGTTATTTCTAGAGACAGTGTATTCACTAAGCTGAATACTTCATCAAAGCTTCCTACCTGGCAGGGGTGTTGTGTGAGGTAATTAGTGTTTGTAAAGCCCTTTGAGGTTCTTGGATGAAAGACACTACAGAAGTTCAATAGTAGGGTTAATATTATGTGCACAGCTGGTCAGTCTGTTGGGTAAATCATAGAATCATAGAATATCAGGGTTGGAAGGGACCTCAGGAGGTCATCTAGTCCAACCCCCTGCTCAAATGAGCACAGCAGCTGCAGAAAGCAGTTCAAACTAGAACTGCTTAGAATCATAGAATCATAGAATATCAGGGTTGAAAGGGACCTCAGGAGGTCATCTAGTCCAACCCCCTGCTCAAAGCAGGACCAAGCCCCAATTAAATCATCCCAGCCAGGGCTTTGTCAAGCCTGACCTTAAAAACTTCTAAGGAAGGAGATTCTACCACCTCCCTAGGTAACGCATTCCAGTGTTTCACACCCTCCTAGTGAAAAAGTTTTTCCTAATATCCAACCGAAACCTCCCCCACTGCAACTTAAGACCATTACTCCTTGTCCTGTCATCTTCTACCACTGAGAATAGTCTAGAACCATCCTCTTTGGAACCACCTGTCAGGTAGTTGAAAGCAGCTATCAAATCCCCCTTCATTCTTCTCTTCTGCAGACTAAACAATCCCAGTTCCCTCAGCCTCTCCTCATAAGTCATGTGTTCCAGACCCCTAATCATTTTTGTTGCCCTCCGCTGGATGTTTTCCAATTTTTCCACATCCTTCTTGTAGTGTGGGGCCCAAAACTGGACACAGTACTCCAGATGAGGCCTCACCAATGTCGAATAGAGGGGAACGATCACGTCCCTCGATCTGCTGGCTATGCCCCTACTTATACAGCCCAAAATGCCATTGGCCTTCTTGGCAACAAGGGCACACTGTTGACTCATATCCAGCTTCTCGTCCACTGTCACCCCTAGGTCCTTTTCCGCAGAACTGCTGCCTAGCCATTCGGTCCCTAGTCTGTAGCGGTGCATTGGGTTCTTCCGTCCTAAGTGCAGGACCCTGCACTTATCCTTGTTGAACCTCATCAGATTTCTTTTGGCCCAATCCTCCAATTTGTCTAGGTCCCTCTGAATCCTATCCCTACCTGCCACCGTATCTACCACTCCTCCTAGTTTAGTATCATCCGCAAATTTGCTGAGAGTGCAATCCACACCATCCTCCAGATCATTTATGAAGATATTGAACAAAAACGGCCCCAGGATGACCCTTGGGGCACTCCACTTGATACCGGCTGCCATCTAGACATGGAGCCATTGATCACTACCCGTTGAGCCCGACAATCTAGCCAACTTTCTACCCACCTTATAGTGCATTCATCCAGCCCATACTTCTTTAACTTGCTGACAAGAATACTGTGGGAGACCGTGTCAAAAGCTTTGCTAAAGTCAAGAAACAATACATCCACTGCTTTCCCTTCATCCACAGAACCAGTAACCTCATCATAGAAGGCGATTAGATTAGTCAGGCATGACCTTCCCTTGGTGAATCCATGCTGACTGTTCCTGATCACTTTCCTCTAGTGTAAGTGCTTCAGGATTGATTCCTTGAGAACCGGTTCCATGATTTTTCCGGGGACTGAGGTGAGGCTGACTGGCCTGTAGTTCCCAGGATCCTTCTTCTTCCCTTTTTTAAAGATGGGCACTACGTTAGCCTTTTTCCAGTCATCCGGGACTTCCCCCGATCGCCATGAGTTTTCAAAGATAATGGCCAATGGCTCTGCAATCACAGCCGCCAACTCCTTTAGCACTCTCGGATGCAACACATCCGGCCCCATGGACTTGTGCACGTCCAGCTTTTCTAAATAGTCCCGAACCACCTCTTTCTCCACAGAGCGCTGGCCACCTACTCCCCATGCTGTGTTGCCCAGTGCAGCAGTCTGGGAGCTGACCTTGTTCGTGAAGACAGAGGCAAAAAAAGCATTGAGTACATTAGCTTTTTCCACATCCTCTGTCACTAGGTTGCCTCCCTCATTCAGTAAGGGGCCCACACTTTCCTTGACTTTCTTCTCGTTGCTAAGATACCTGAAGAAACCCTTCTTGTTACTCTTAACATCTCTTGCTAGCTGCAGCTCCAGGTGCGATTTGGCCCTCCTGATTTCATTCTTACATGCGCGAGCAATATTTTTATACTCTTCCCTGGTCATTTGTCCAATCTTCCACTTCTTGTAAGCTTCTTTTTTATGTTTAAGATCCGCAAGGATTTCACTGTTAAGCCAAGCTGGTCGCCTGCCATATTTACTATTCTTTTGACACATCAGGATGGTTTGTCCCTGTAACCTCAATAGGGATTCTTTGAAATACAGCCAGCTCTCCTGGACTCCTTTCCCCCTCATTTTATTCCTCCAGAGGATCCTACTCATCAGTTCCCTGAGGGAGTCGAAGTCTGCTTTCCTGAAGTCAAGGGTCCGTATTCTGCTGCTTACCTTTCTTCCCTGTGAACTCGACCAACTCATGGTCACTGCCTCCCAGATTCCCATCCACTTTTGTTTCCCCTACTAATTCTTCCCGGCTTGTGAGCAGCAGGTCAAGAAAAGCTCTGCCCCTAGTTGGCTCCTCCAGCACTTGCACCAGGAAATTGTCCCCTACATTTTCCAAAAACTTCCTGGATTGTCTGTGCACCGCTGTATTGCTCTCCCAGCAGATATCAGGATGATTAAAGTCACCCATGAGAACCAGGGCATGCGATCTAGTAGCTTCTGCGAGTTGCCGGAAGAAAGCCTCATCCACCTCAACCCCTGGTCCGGTGGTCTATAGCAGACTCCCACCACTACATCACTCTTGTTGCTCACACTTCTAAACTTAATCCAGAGACACTCAGGTTTTTCTGCAGTTTTGTACCGGAGCTCTGAGCAGTCATACTGCTCCCTTACATACAGTGCAACTTCCCCACCTTTTCTGCCCTGCCTGTCCTTCCTGAACAGTTTATAACCATCCATGACAGTACTCCAGTCATGTGAGTTATCCCACCAAGTCTCTGTTATTTCAATCATGTCATAATTCCTTGCCTTCACCAGGACCTCCAGTTCTCCCTGCTTGTTTCCAAGGCTTTGTGCATTCATATATAGACACTTGAGATAACCCGCTGATCGCCCCTCATTCTCAGTATGAGGTAGGAGCCCTCCCCTCTCAGACGTTCCTACCTGTGCTTCCTCCCGGTATCCTGCTTGCCCACTTACTTCAGGGCTTTGGTCTCCTTCCCCCGGTGAACCTAGTCCAGCTTCACTGGAATGGGAGGGGTTCAAATTAACCCCTCCCCCACCATGAACTGTGCAGGGGAGATGACCCTCCCCCCACTCTAAGAACCCTGCAGCCATGTGGCCTTTGGGAAAGAATTGCAGGGAGAAGCAAGTCACAACCTGACTTGCCATTTGCCATCATCACTTTACATGTATGTTTTGTGCCTTTCCCCTACCATTTTCCCACCTTGTCTGTGTAGACTGTAAGCTCTTCGGGGCAGGGACTGTCTCTCCTTGTGTTTGGACAGTGCCTCGCGCAATGGGACCCCATTCTCAGTTAGCCTCTAGGCACTACTGTAATAAATATGAAGAATAATAACAACAGCAAATGAGCAAATTCGCTCTGTGGAATTTGTGTTTATTTAGTGATATGTAAGTGATATATTTCCAGGAAAATTGACTGGTTGGTTGCCAGTTATTGCAACACAGATTGAGACATCAGATGGCCAACTTTCCATAGCCGTCACTATTTCATTTACCAAGAAAGAAGAGTGGGGTATTGGTTTGGAGGTGTTCAATGTATGAGGCCTGTATATATTGCCACTGAGCATCTAGAGAACAGTAACTCTGGTTTAGGGATGAACACGGAGTCTAGATGAATCAATCTTAGAACTGCAAACTTATCATTCAGCTGTGAACACAAAGACAGGTTTAGAACAGAAAGGCACGGTGGCTTTCGTTAAAAAGTCATCATTTGCCAACAGTTACAATGGAGTGGTATTTGAGATACTAATGATTCTTCCTGTCCTAGGATAGGAAACAATTGTGGTTACTACATTGTATCTGATGGCAAACTTTTATGTATTTGTGACTAAATGTTAAAATGTGGACTTTGGCAATGTCTACAGTTACAATCACAGACATCTTGCTTTAAAGTGTTCACTTTTTCTATCTAAACTACTGCGATCATTACTTTATGCTCCCAAGAGATGTTTTTAAGCTGACCTAAACCCAGTATAGACATCTTGGACCTAGCTGCCGCCTCTTGAGAGGGCAGATTTACTACAGATATGGAAAAACCTCTTCCGTTGCTGTAGCAAGTGTCTGCCCTACAGCAGTGTAACTGCAGTGCTGCAGCTGTGTTGATGTAGAACTTGTAGTGTCGACATACCCTTAGTTTAGGGGGAAAAAACACTCTCAAAGCAACTGACAGAGAAGTACTAGAAAAACAGCTGTGGGAAAGGCTAGACAAACCAGGTTGTATAAAATAAGTATCAACTCCAAGCTTTGCCCAAGGTTCAATCTGAATCTAAACCCTTTTTGGGTAAGAAAATGTTTGGATAAATAGCCTCTACTACTAAACAAATTTACACAACCTTTTATAAAATAAAGATTTATCTAGAATACCCATAAAGTCTCAGTGTTTGCTCTCTGAACACTCCTATTGTATGAATAGCACCATAACCAAACTAATTACAGAAGAATGTCCAGACCATTCTGTTCCCCTCATTCATCCCCCTCAAGCATGCAAAATTGTCCTAGTCTCCCAGTTCCTCTACTGTAGCTTCCTAAGCAGTACTAGCCTTAAACCCTAATTTTGGCCTCTAGAGTAAGTACTTATTAACATCAGGCCATGTTCCTGTTTCACAGCAGGCAGCAGCTGTCAACCCTAATCTGGAAAAGCTTTTATTTTCAGGCAATAATTTTTCTAATTATTGCCCTATTTCCACCCTCTGTATTTGGAGGGGGAGGGTGAAGCCTTTGGTGGATGTCATGGCACCCCACTTATTGGACTTAAAGGTAATCGGTTTTATGAGATGCTTCAGTCAAACCTTCAGCCATGTCATAGCCCTAAAGCTGCCCTTTCCTTAGGAGGGTAATGACTTAGTAGTTAGGAAGAAAGCTTTTGAGCACTAATTGGCTTAATGCCGACGTAAGCAATGGAGGCAAGAGTGTAGGTATCTGACTTTTTCCTTTTCATTGTTTTCTAAATGTATGAATCTTCTAATGACACATTGGAGGGGGAAATGTAAACTACTTCTACACCTTACAGGGTTCTAAATGAACTGTATCAACTCAAGAGAGCAACCTAGGCATCATTGTGGACAGCTCAATGAAGATCTCTGCTCAATGTGCGGCTTCAGTCAAAAAAAACCTCAAAAAACCAAGATATTAGAGTGCATAAAGAACAGTGTGGTGAGCTGGAGACTGTTATCATGCCTTTATATAAATGCCTAATCTGCAATCCTTTGTGCAATACTGGTCCCCCCATCTCAAAAACTAGAGAGAGTTCAGAGAATTGTGGTGAGAATGATCAAAGGACTGGGAAAACTCTCCTCTGAAGAGCGATTGAAAAGACTGGGATTGTTTACTTTAGAAAGGAGACAGATAAGACGGAACATGATAAAAGTATATAAAATAATTACTGGATTAATGAAAGTAGATTGGGAATTTATCTTCTCCCTGTCTGATAACACAAGACCAAAAGGACAAAATTTCAATAAAAGTAAAAGGTATGACATTTAAAACTGATAAAAAGAAATACTCTTTCACACAATGTGGAATTAAACTGCTGAATTTATAGCCACTGTAAGTCCTGGAGGCCAAGAATTTAACAACATTTAAAAAGTGGATATTTCTGTGGATATCAATAGTATCCAGAGTTACTATAAAACAAAACAAATTTTGGGGAAAATATATTAAATCTTATGCTTCAAGTCTTAAGACAATCTCTAAATCTGAGAGATTGGGATGATGATAACTAATGTAGAGGACAAGATTACTACACAACTATCTCCTATTGTGGGTTCTTACATCTTCCTCTGAGGCATTTGGGGCAGGCCATTGATGGAGATGGGATACTGGATTAGATGGACCTTGGGTTTGATCCAGTCTGGCAATTTCTGTGACCCTACAAAGCCAATAATACTTGCCATTTATATAGTACTATGCGTTCAAACTGCCATAAAGGCATCATCTAATTCCTTACTAAGTAAATAGCAGAATGTCTGTGGAACTAAATTCATCTGGGCTGGGAATGATCATTAGGAAGAATCACACTGCAGAGCCAGTTTTCTTACATTTTCAATACCTCTTGGAAATCAGTGCCTTTTTTTAGTCTCTCGTTCAGTTTTACTTATCTCATTGGCCCCAAATCTAGACAGGTGGAAGAATTCAGACCCAGGTGTTTTTAAGACATTTCCATCTGAAGATCGATGCTTTGATAAATCAGGTGGGAGCAAACTTGTGAAACTTACCTCTTGAGTGAATACCTCAGAGGGTCGTGTGCTGGGATCTGAGCCCTGGCTGGGGACGGACTTTTGAAATCAGCTGTTTGTTTGCTGCTATTTTTGTAGCCTGGAGTGCCACATGAACGTTTCTGAAAATTTGATATGAACAAGGAATGGGAGGCTGTCAGCACTTCTGCTTTGGTAAAAGGAGCTAGACTATAGCGATGACTTATAATACACTGGTTCGTGAGATCAATGACGGAGAGGTGTCAAAAGATACTGAAATCTAACAATGGTTTGTGAGAACTGGGATTTAAAATCTATTGGTAAAGTCCTTAAGTAATTCCTCAGAGCCTGAGTCTCCTCTTTATTTAAGATGGTTTTTATATCAGTGTAACCTTTTGACCACAATGGAGTTACTCCTAATTTACTCTAATATAAATTAGAACAGAATCAGACCCTTAGATTTTATTCAGTCCTTAACCAGGTGAACGCCCATTGACTCACGGGGCCTGATTCTCTTTTCTCAGTGGTGTAAATTGAGAGTAACGCCTGTAAAATCAATGGATTTACACCTGTGTAAAACTAGAGTTAGTGAGATCAGACTCAGGACAGTGAGCTCAATAGCTGAAGTAACTCCTGAACAAAGCAAGTGTCAGTGTGATGGAGCAACGACGCTACAGTCCGGGAGATCTCAGCCAGAGGTCTACACCTGGCGAGGTGATAATTAAACCATGGCGTTGAGGCAGCTGCACTTGGAATGCTGCGTGCAGTACAAGAAAGATGTTAAAATACTGGAGGGGATCCAGAGAAGCGTAACAAAGGTAATCCAAGGACTGTAGAAACTGACAACTAAGAAGAGTTAAAAGAACCATAATCCTCAAAAATATTTAGGTGCCTAACTAATGGGGCCTAAACACCTGGGAAGGTCTTGGCCTAAGGACCTGATCTTGCAAGGTTCAGAGAGCTGTACACTGCTGCTACATCTTGCAAGATCAGGCCATGAATGGACCATATTTGTCCACAATTATATGCACACAACTCCCATTGGAGTTCATATACCAGATATTTCTCGTCTCTCACTAGGTTCTCCTTGAAGAAGAGCTGAGCTGTGATGAAATATCAGCCTACCTGGTTTCTGACTCTAAACGACCACAAAAAAAATTTTTTTCTTTATGAATTTATTTGTCTGTTACCTCAGCCCTCATGCTGCTTAACTTTCCTAGGTGCACAACCTCAAACCAAAAGTTCACCCTCTGCAATGCAGACTGCAGACTTTAGGACCAGATCTTCAAAGGGTGCAAACTGGAGCTTACATGTGAAGTTAATGGTGCTCCATTGATTTGACACCAGCTGAGAATCTGCCCCATATGCACTCTCTATTGGATGCTGGTTTTGATGGTGTTTCCCAATTAACTGAATATGTCATCATCTAGAAGGCTGCATTCATGCCAGAAACGAGTTCTGTGTGCCTTTTCATAGGGTAAAGTATGTGCATCCGCAAGCAGCACGAGCGATGAAGCCATAGCCAGAAACAACAGGCCTTTTGGAGTCATCTGTTAGTCATGGGCAGTTCAAGAGTACCTGCTGCTTTGGCATCAAAACACTGTCCAGCAGCAAACTATTTGTGCTGCATCGTGAGCTGCTGAACCGCTTTGTGGATGGAGCACAAAAATAAATAAGCCAAAATTAGCTATCAAAAGCAGCACTCCATGCTAGTGCAATGCTCATCCAACAAGCATGGACCCACAACCACCTATTCCAGCTGTAATTAAGACAGACCTCCTAATACCGTGATGGCCTCTGAACTTAAACCTGACATGAATGGTAGAGTTCTGCTGTGCAGAATCAAGGACAACTCAAAGATTTACTCTACAGTTCAGACTTACAGTGGGAACATTGAACTGTGTGTTAAAGGGAACACTTTTAACCCTTAGACCCCTGCTTTTTAGAGCACACGAGTTCGCAAGCTCACTTCACGGAAGGGTAGAATTTGAGCAGATTGAAAGAGGCTTCTGCTGCCAATAGGCCAGATCTTGAGAGTTGCTGAACACCTGCTGAGCAAACTTGGTTGTGACAGACCCTCAGCTCATGTAAATGAGCATACCTCTACTGCCATCATGGGAGCTATGCTGATTTTCACCAGCTGACTTACAAAACCTCAATCAGAGCTGTGGTGCTTAACATTTCTCTGGATTTGGCCTGTGTTAACAAAATAATCTTGCCTTATACACTTTGCCTCTGATGGCAATACCCTGGCAAAACACAAACAAACCCCAACAATTAAAATATGAATCTTTGACAAGTGGCTGCATGGTGTCTGCATTTTTCACAGCTATCAGCACTTGTAATACAGAATGGGCACCGCTCTAACCAGATAGATAGATAAATATTTAACATTTTTACAAGGTGTGCTATTTATCTGATAGAATGCAATAGCTCTGCCTTTTGGGTACATAATACATATTTGATAAGTTTGTACCAAATAAGTGACTGATCTGAAGCCCAGTAACAAGGCTCCCATGGGCTTCACTGGGCTTTGGAGTAGAGCCTAAATCAACAACTCCAGACGGTGGGTCTCTATTCAATAGCTTGTCCCTGGTCCTACTGGAACTGTTAACTAATGTGTATTTGTTGAAAGCAGTGGATGTATTGTTTCTTGACTTTAGTAAAGCTTTTGACACGTCTCCCACAGTATTCTTATCAGCAAGTTAAAGAAGTATGGGCTGGATGAATGCACTATAAGGTGGGTAGAAAGTTGGCTAGATTGTCGGGCTCAACGGGTAGTGATCAATGGCTCCATGTCTAGTTGGCAGCCGGTATCAAGTGGAGTGCCCCAAGGGTCGGTCCTGGGGCCGTTTTTGTTCAATATCTTCATAAATGATCTGGAGGATGGTGTGGATTGCACTCTCAGCAAATTTGCGGATGATACTAAACTAGGAGGAGTGTAGATATGCTGGAGGGCAGGGATAGGATCAGAGGGACCTAGACAAATTGGAGGATTGGACCAAAAGAAATCTGATGAGGTTCAACAAGGATAAGTGCAGGGTCCTGCACTTAGGACGGAAGAACCCAATGCACCGCTACAGACTAGGGACCGAATGGCTAGCAGCAGTTCTGCGGAAAAGGACCTAGGGGTGACAGTGGACGAGAAGCTGGATATGAGTCAACAGTTTGCCCTTGTTGCCAAGAAGGCCAATGGCATTTTGGGATGTATAAGTAGGGGCATAGCCAGCAGATCGAGGGACGTGATCGTTCCCCTCTATTCGACATTGGTGAGGCCTCATCTGGAGTACTGTGTCCAGTTTTGGGCCCCACACTACAAGAAGGATGTGGAAAAATTGGAAAACATCCAGCGGAGGGCAACAAAAATGATTAGGGGTCTGGAACACATGACTTATGAGGAGAGGCTGAGGGAACTGGGATTGTTTAGTCTGCAGAAGAGAAGAATGAGGGGGGATTTGATAGCTGCTTTCAACTACCTGACAGGTGGTTCCAAAGAGGATGGTTCTAGACTATTCTCAGTGGTAGAAGAGGACAGGACAAGGAGTAATGGTCTTAAGTTGCAGTGGGGGAGGTTTCGGTTGGATATTAGGAAAAACTTTTTCACTAGGAGGGTGGTGAAACACTGGAATGCGTTACCTAGGGAGGTGATAGAATCTCCTTCCTTAGAGGTTTTTAAGGTCAGGCTTGCCAAAGCCCTGACTGGGATGATTTAGTTGGGGATTGGTCCTGCTTTGAGCAGGGGGTTGGACTAGATGACCTCCTGAGGTCCCTTCCAACCCTGTTATTCTATGATTCTATGTTTTGTTTAAGTGTTTAGGATATATAAACTGTAGAGAATGTAGAAATATTAGCCATATTTTGATGGTGCCCCTCTCCCCTATCTTTCACATGTCTCCGATCTCCTGAGACCTGGGGCTGTCCATGGACCAGTCAGAGTAGTTCCCAGTGTGCGTTACAGCAGTTTTACACTTGGTGTCAATGGCTGTCTGTGGGGCTGCAAGAAATTCCAGAAGCAAGGCCATGGTGTGCACATGCCTATATTCAGAGGAAGCAGCTGTGGTACTCCCTGTAGTCAGACAGGGAGGGAGACATTTAACCCCTTCCTGGCAATCTTTGGTTGAGGTGTACACATGCCATCACACTTCCCCATGGGACTCACTAACCACTCCTACACACACACCACTGTGGTGGTTAGTAATCACCAGTGCTCATCACCCCAGGTACATAGCCTTTCTTTAAAATCTTGAAACACGTAAGTGAGCATTTTAACTTTCCTAAGGATTCCGAGTGTGAGACTGTCTCATATCCTCTCCTCTGCCTACAGATGAGTAGGGTGAATGCCTCTGTTAGATCTGCTCACCAACCCATTCCTATGGCATCAGCTCAACTTGAAGAGCTTGAACAGTAGCTGATGTCCTGCCCTGAAGAGGAACAGCAGCAGCATGGAGTACCCTCGCAGAGTCAATGGCTACTTTCATAGCTGCCCACCAATCTTTCCTGACCCAGTCAGACACAGGAGCATTTATAGAGCTGTAGAAGATGCCTGTGTAACTTGCTGGCCTGAAGAAAACAGCAGTGCCATAATAAGCCCTACTCTGCTCATCCCATTCTAGTTTTCCTTCCAAGTACACACAACCAGGAATAGAGTAGGGATGCCAGTTAGAAACATTCACTTGCTATCTCTATAAGTATCAGGCATATAATGTTCTTTAATGTCTCCCAGTCAACTGGTAACCAGCTTGTGTCTGCAAAAAAGCCCCAAGCTCACAGCTGTGGTTTTGAACTAGTTTAAAGCTGCATTTCTCTGAACTTTTGCCAATCAGCAAAGGAAACAAACGGAACACAATTTCTGCTGATCCTGCATCATGGGGTCTTTGCCAAACTTCCTGTCAGGACTTGTGGGAGGGAAATAAAATCTGTCTGTGAAATGAACTGCTTAAACAAACAGTGAGAGTAAAATCACAGGCTGTTTGCGGTACAATTAGCAGCCATCCAAAGGGTGAGATATACCACAAAACTAAGTACATTAGAAATCATATTACTTTATTAATAGTAATAATTGCATTTATATTTCTCCCTTAATTCCAAAAGATCCCAAAGGTCTTGATGCTGAACCCATTGAAGTTAATGATAAAACTCCCATTGATTTTAAGTACAGATCTGGTCCCAAAGTGCATTACAAATGCAAATAATATATTACAAACAGATCATGAGGGAATTCAGATTTCCTGATGCCAAATGTATGGTTAGGTCCTGCAGCCTTTATTCAGGCAAAACTCCCTGTGCAGTCAGAGGGAGATTTGCTTAGTGAAGTCTGCAGGATTGGGTGCATACTTCATGTAGTCAGGAACTAAATTCAGCCCAGGCTTAATATCACAGCTCCCATTGACTTCAATGGATGGTGCATCTCCTTTCACCAGGACTGGACTTGGTTCCCTGGAGTTTACTGTTCCATGGAAAATTCTGACATTTTGAAAAAAAAATTCACTCTGAATTGTAATGAAAGCCCAAAATGTCCTGTGAAACAAAAATTCTGAAAAACTTAATCCAAAACTAAAATTTTTCAGAATCATTTCATTTTGATTTTTTAAAAAAGTGTTGATTTACTAAGGTAAAATGTCTTATTTCAGAGTTGTATCCAGTGTTATTGTAGCCATGTTGGTCCCAGGATATTAGAGAAACAAGGTGGGGGAGGGTAATATTGGACCAACTTCTGTTGGTGAGAGAGACAAGCTTTTGAGCTACACAGAATTCTTCCTCGGGTCTGGGAAATGTACTCAGATTGTCACAAGCTAAATCCAAGGTTGAACAGATGGTTTGGTGTAAGTAGTTAGCACATACAGTAGAACCTCAGAGTTACGAACACCTTGGGAATGGAGGTTGGTTGTAACTCTGAACTGTTTGTAACTGAACAAAAAGTTATGGTTGGTCTTTCAAAAGTTTACAGCTGAAGATTGATTTAACACAGTTTTGAAACTTTAGTATGCAGAAGAAAAATGCTGCTTTTAACCATCTTAATTCAAATGAAACAAGCACAGAAACAGTTTCCTTACTTTGTCAAATCTTTTTTTAAACTTTCCCTTTATTTTTTTATAATTTACATTTAACATGGTACTATACTGTATTTGCTTGGAGGGTGGGCAGCAGAGGTTGTCTTTGCTGCTGCCTGATTGCATACTTCCGGTTCCAAATGAGGTGTGTGGTTGACTGGTCAGTTCATAACTGTGGTGTTCATAAGTCTAAGGTTCTACTGTATTCTAAGGGATCATTCAAAGTGAAGTGGCCCATTAACTACCGTGCAGTCCTAGGATAAAAAGGGAGCCGATAGTGAGTTATAGATTGTTGTAATAAGCCATAAATCCAGTGTCTTTATTAAGACCATGATTCTGAGTGTCTAGCAAAGTCATTAATTTAAGCTCCCAGGCATGACTTTTGAAAGTGTTGTGCAGGTTTTCTTTGAATCAGATATAGAGTGATCACTTTGTGAAAATTATTCACCAACACATGATATGATGTTTTTGTCTTTTATGATTATCCTGTGTGAGTTCATTCGAGAGAGTAGTGATTGTGTGTTTTCACTGACACAGTTATTATTAGCAAAAAGAAAAGGAGTACTTGTGACACCTTAGAGACTAACATTTATTAGAGCATAAGCTTTCGTGAGCTACAGCTCACTTCATCAGATGCATACAGTGGAAAATATAGTGGGGAGATTTTATATACACAGAGAACATGAAACAATGGGTGTTACCATACAGACTGTAACAAGAGTGATCAGGAAAGGTGAGCTATTACCAGCAGGAGAGCGGGGGAGGGGGGTGGGGGAAGAGGAACCTTTTGTAGTGATAATCAAGGCGGGCCATTTCCAGCAGTTGACAAGAACAGTAGGGGGGGAAATAAACAAGGGGAAATAGTTTTACTTTTTGTAATGACACATCCCCTCCCAGTCTTTATTCAAGCCTAAGTTATTGGTGTCCAGTTTGCAAATTAATTCCAATTCAGCAATCTCTCGTTGGAGTCTGGTTTTGAAGTTTTTTGTTGAAAAATTGCCACTTTTAGGTCTGTAATCGAGTGACCAAACAGATTGAAATGTTCTCCAACTGGTTTTTGAATGTTATAATTCTTGACATCTGATTTGTGTCCATTTATTCTTTTACGTAGCGACTGTCCGGTTTGGCCAATGTACATGGCAGAGGGGCATTGCTGGCACATGATGGCATATATGACATTGGTAGATGCGCAGATGAACGAGCCTCTGATAGTGTGGCTGATGTGATTAGGCCCTGTGATGGTGTCCCCTGAATAGATATGTGGACACAGTTGGCAACGGGCTTTGTTGAAAGGATAGGTTCCTGGGTTAGTGTTTTTGGTGTGTGGTGTGTGGTTGCTGGTGAGTATTTGCTTCAGGTTGGGGGGTTGTCTGTAAGCAAGGACTGGCCTGTCTCCCAAGATCTGTGAGAGTGATGGGTCATCCTTCAGGATAGGTTGTAGATCCTTGATGATGCGTTGGAGAGGTTTTAGTTGGGGGCTGAAGGTGATGGCTAGTGGCATTCTGTTATTTTCTTTGTTGGGCCTGTCCTGTAGTAGATAACTTCTGCGTACTCTTCTGGCTCTGTCAATCTGTTTCTTCACTTCAGCAGGTGGGTATTGTAGTTGTAAGAATGCTTGATAGAGATCTTGTAGGTGTTTGTCTCTGGCTGAGGGGTTGGAGCAAATGCGGTTGTATCGTAGAGCTTGGCTGTAGACAATGAATCGTGTGGTGTGGTCTGGATGAAAGCTGGAGGCATGTAAGTAGGAATAGCGGTCAGTAGGTTTCCGGTATAGGGTGGTGTTTATGTGACCATCATTTATTAGCACCGTAGTGTCCAGGAAGTGGATCTCTTGTGTGGACTGGTCCAGGCTGAGGTTGATGGTGGGATGGAAATTGTTGAAATCATGGTGGAATTCCTCAAGGGCTTCTTTTCCTTGGGTCCAGATGATGAAGATGTCATCAATATAGCGCAAGTAGAGTAGGGGCATTAGGGGACGACAGCTGAGGAAGCGTTGTTCTAAGTCAGCCATAAAAATGTTGGCATACTGTGGGACCATGTGGGTACCCATAGCAGTGCCGCTGATTTGAAGGTATACATTGTCCCCAAATGTGAAATAGTTATGGGTGAGGACAAAGTCACAAAGTTCAGCCACCAGGTTTGCCGTGACATTATTGGGGATACTGTTCCTGATAGCTTGTAGTCCATCCTTGTGTGGAATGTTGGTGTAGAGGGCTTCTACATCCATAGTGGCTAGGATGGTGTTTTCAGGAAGATCACTGATGGATTGTAGTTTCCTCAGGAAGTCAGTGGTGTCTCGAAGATAGCAGGGAGTGCTGGTAGCTCCTGAGGAGGGAGTCTACATAGCCAGACAATCCTGCTGTCAGGGTGCCAATGCCTGAGATGATGGGACGTCCAGGATTTCCAGGTTTATGGATCTTGGGTAGCAGATAGTATACCCCGGTCAGGGTTCTAGGGGTGTGTCTGTGCGGATTTGTTCTTGTGCTTTTTCAGGGAGTTTCTTGAGCAGATGGTGTAGTTTCTTTTGGTAACCCTCAGGGGGATCAGTCTGTATGGTAACACCCATTGTTTCATGTTCTCTGTGTATATAAAATCTCCCCACTATATTTTCCACTGTATGCATCCGATGAAGTGAGCTGTAGCTCATGAAAGCTTATGCTCTAATAAATTTGTTAGTCTCTAAGATGCCAAAAGTACTCCTTTTCTTTTTGTGGATACAGACTAACACGGCTGCTATTCTGAAACCAGTTGTTATTAGGGCACTCAGTGCACTGGATGAGGTATACCACATTGTGATAGGCATGTCTTTCTTATTTCATATTTATCATTTTGAATCATTTTGGTTTTGATGTTTATATTATATGAAAATAACAAACATATATGTGAAATATAATATTGATATTTCATAAAATGTAAAAGTCCAAAGGAAATGAATCAAAATGATAAAAATAAACAAAATTGTTTTGACTTTATTGAAACAAACTGAGAAAGATGAAACCATTTGTTTATACTTTTCCCCATCAAAAATGTTGTCAGAATTGACACAGCACCACAATATATAGGTGAAACATCATTTTTCAACAGAAAACTGGTCAGTTGAAATTTTTTCAGCCAGCTGTAGCAGAACCAGCACCAGCAAACAAATATCAGCAGAAGTTTTTGTAATCAGGGCATTCAGGATAGCACTTGCATCACTTGGCAGCAGATGGTACATTGTGTTAGATGAGAAGGGACGCTATGTTCAGACTTGTTTTGTTAGTGCATTTAACTGATATGTAGCACTGTGTTACTGTTGTGCATTGCATGATTGACAGATAACTAAGAAATTAGGAGTAAGAAGCACAGAATGCTAAAATAAATGTAGACACTGCAATTAAGGATCCCAATGTAACTAAATGTGGAGTGTTGCCAAGAAAAATCTATGGAGTAGTTACAAGTCTGATAGTCACTTTACTGACTTCAGTGAAATTAGTCAGAGGGAGTTTTACCTGTGGATTATAAATCCTTTCTTAACATTAATATCATAACCCCTTTGACTCCAGTCGGAGCTGCAAGTGCTCACTATCTTTGAAAATTACACCGGGGATCTTAAGTTGTGCACGCTTAATCAGTGGTCACTTTTGGACCTTAATCTTGCATTGTCTCAGTTTCCCCATTGTAAAATGGAAATAATCATATTTTCCACTCCACTCAGGTGTTGTGAGGCTAAATTTACTAATGTTTGTGAGGTACTATAGAAAAACACCTATAAATTATTACAAAAACAACAAGGTAATTAGATGTTTGCATTTAAGCACAAGGTTAGTACAGTACAAGTCTGAATCTGTGGTCTTTTACATGCAAGGAGCAAATATTAGGCAACAAAGGAAGGGAAGAGAAACAAAACAAAGGGAATCAAGATGAGCAGGACACAGATTAATGCAAAGTGAAGAGAAAGGGACAACAAAAATACAGAGCAAGCTACTTGATGGCTAGACCTTAACTGGATTATAATTTATAATACCTATGATTTAATTTTCTAAAAGTGCAACAACACACTGTCAATAACAGTCATGTTGCATGGAAGAAGGACAATCTAGTGCCCAGGGGTGAGCAAACTTTTTGGCCCAAGGGCCACATCAGGGTTGCGAAACGGTATGGAGGGCTGGGTAGGGAAGGCTGTGCCTCCCCAAACAGTCTGGCCCCCCACCCCTTATCTGTGCCCTACCACTTCCTGCCCCCTGAATGCCCCCCTCAGAACCCTTGACCCCATCCAACCTTCTCTGCTCCCTGTCCCCTGACTTCCCTGACCCCTATCCACACACACACCCTGACAGGCCCCCCGGAGCCCCGACCCATCCAGTGCCCCCTCACTCCTTGTCCCCTGACTGCCCCCTCCCAGGACCCCCATCCCTCACTGCCCCCCCCAGGACCCAACCCCCTATCTAACTCTCCCTGCTCCCTGTCTCCTGACCACTCGCCCCAAACCTCCACCCCATCCAGCCACCCCCTGTCCCCTGACTGCCCCCCCGCCCGGGACCTCCTGCCCTTATCCAAGCCCGCTCCCCCAGCCCCCTTACCATGCTGCTCAGAGGGGCAGGACAGGCGTATTGTAAAGCCTGGGAGGTGGGCAGGCACAAGCTGCACTGCCCACATGGCAAAGTGGCTGCAGGGGAGGGGCCGGGGGCTAGCCTTCCCGGCCGGGAGCTCAGGGGCCAGGCAGGATGGTCCCGCAGGCCGGATGTGGCCCACGAGCCATAGTTTGCCCACCTCTGATCTAGTGGTTAAAGCACAGCATTGGCACTCAGGAGTTAAGGAGTTCCATTTATAGCTCTGCCACTGACTTGCAAATTGACCCTAGGCATGGCAATTAGCTCTCCACCCTGGAACAAAGGGGTAACACCACCTCCCTACTTCAGAAGGTGGGGATTATGAAGCTTAATATTTAATGTTTGTAAAGCACTGTGCTTTTCTAGAGTTTTCCATAAGAAGATCTTAAATATTAATGATCAAAATAGAAATTTATAAATAATTAGAATAATCACTCTGAGGCAAATCTTAGAAACTGCACACAAGCCAGGAACATGGCTGTGTGCAGGAATCCCCCACTTCCTCCAGGGGAAGGAATCCAGCCCTCCAGGCTTGTGAGCAGCAGTGGGTAGTGGGCAGGTATGTCGAGGCTGCAATTAAAAACCCACAGCTAGCCCATGCCAGCTGACTTGAGCTTGCATGGCTCAGGCTAAGGGGCTGTTTAACTGTGGTGTAGATGTTTGGGCTCAGGCTTTAGGACCCTGTGAGGTGGGAGGGTCCCAAAGCTTGGGCCTGAGCCCTGTGAACACAAGTTAGCTGTCACAGGCCAGCTGCAGCGCTTAATCGCAGTGTTGACATATCTGAGGTAGTTAGTTGGCAAGTCATTGAACCAAAACACTTTCCATTCCCCTGGCTTATCAAGTCTCTTCTTATTACTGGGGTGCATGCAGGTGCCCCAGAGCTGTGCTCTGGCAATGTGCATTGGGTGCAGTCCCACTTAGGAGCTCCCCACATCCTCCTTCTCATCCCAGTTCTGTTGCATTCAGGGCTCTCCGCACCAGCAAGTTGTGGGCAAAATTTGCCCATATGGACCTAATCAGTCCTTATTTGAGCAAATCCAAATTGCTTCCAATGTGAATACTCCATTAATATTAGGTCTGGGCCCTGCAACGTTCAATATAATGATGCCATGCCCTCGTGCTTGTTCACAAAGAGCGCACGATACCCACAACCCCTATGGTATGAAGAATATTTCAGCTCTGTCTCCCAGCTCCTCCGCCTCTGTGACCCATGGCTCCAGGAAATGAAAAGTTGTTTTTCTCTGCTGAAAGCAGCTTTTCACTTCTGGCAGCACTGCCCTGGTTGAAAGGTGAATGTTTCCACCTCATAGTGAAAATGGCAACAGTGAAGCCACATTTACTAAATTTCAGATCAGGTGCAAAATATGTCATTTGTTTGAGAAGCAATTATTTCATGAACGTATTCCTCACCTTTTGGCATGATGCTCATTTGCCTCACTCTGCTTTATACTGAAAGTGGAAAATACAAAGGTATTCTGACTCTCACAGGGAAAAGGCATTTCTCAACTACGTCCAGTATCTTTCTCCAAAAGGATTTTCTGACCTTCACCTCCCATGCAGCATTTTGTTTTATAAATGTAAAATTCAATAATGTTGAGAGAAACGTTATACAGCAATACATATGGATTATAGAGGGGTTTCCTGCTGAATAAATTGTGGTTCTGTTGAATTCGCTGTCAAAGCTGCCATTGGTTGGAAATGTTTATTGTTTTGTATGCACT
This sequence comes from Lepidochelys olivacea, assembly GCF_965140295.1. Taxonomy (NCBI): domain Eukaryota; kingdom Metazoa; phylum Chordata; order Testudines; family Cheloniidae; genus Lepidochelys; species Lepidochelys olivacea. The sequence goes on from NC_140415.1 coordinate 30,498,071, forward strand.
GTTAGGGGGCTTATTCCTTCACCCGCTTACTTTTCTGGTCTTTCTTGCATGAACAGAGAGCAACAATACCTGAAGTCCGAAGGTGGAAACAATTTGATGTTTATTGGGGTGAACTTTTAGTAAGCAATTATTTTAATTTTCTTCCTTAGTATCCCCCTTCCCAGCTTTGACACCACAGAGCCTTGCCTGTGACCCTGTTCCCATTCCCCCCACTTTAGCGAAACATAATTCCAATTCCCCATCCCCATTCCCTGTTCCTATTTCCTCCCCTTACTTTCTGATTGACTGCAGACTATATAGTAAAACTTGAGTTCAGCTTAGCTATACCTTAACCAATCATTTTACTAACATTTAACTAACCAATTCTAACATATTGTGACATAATTTAACCAATTATATTCCACCCTCTTAATTAGTTTACACCCAGCAAAGTTAATTATACAGCAAACAAAAACAATCACAAAACCAAACAATTTATACAAACAAACAATAGGAAAATGAAAACTAAAGTAATAAAACAAAACAAAATAAAAATTTCACATCCCAGCTATTAATGAGTAAGTTTTTGCCAAACAAAATGCTATCAGACTAAGTTTCCTTTTACATCTTCTAGGCTCTTCCCTTTCTCTAAAGGTGATAGGCATTATTAAAACAGAATTGTATTCTTAACAGCCCAATAGCACCTTATTTTAATGTAATTAGTTTAAAATGTAAGAATGTAACCATACACTTCCCAGCTTATGGCTGCTTCTGCTGCTTAGCCTAAGAACAGGGCCTCAAACTGTCACAGTAAAAAAACGCCCTAGAAGCAGGCGAACTATGATTTTAATTCTTTCTTTTATACCTCTATAACTAGCTAAGTAATAAAAATACACCTAAATTCTTAAAGTATAGGCCTTTGCAAACAGACCTGAATATCTACATCCTAATATGCACTGCCTGTGAAAACTGTTTAGGTTTCTAGCGTAAATAAGGTTCTCTGTGAACTGAGTCCCTGAGGCGACATCCTGCTCCCCCAAACCCCTCATGAACAACACCCCAAACACTGAAGAGAACATGGAGAACTCCCCAGTCCCCCATCACCACAAAGCAGTGCCCTGGGAGCACTCTCTCTGTGAACCGGTGGAACGCAAATTTGTGGGCTGGCCAGGGAAAGGGCATGGGCAGTATATCACACAGCACAGATCCACTGGCCTAAAGCCTTACATGTGTGGGAGGAGGCTGTAAATCGCAGCCCACATGTACTGTGGTACAGAGGAGAACTGGGCTCTACTTGAAGCCTTTGGACTGGGGCTTCGGACAGGGAGTTCTGGATTTGTCCTTGAGCTGTATATGTCTACTTCTTATTAATTGCAAGCCAAATCTACTTGTGAAATCTTACTCTGTTGCCTGTCTCCCAAAATTGGAATTCTCAGGTTCCAAAGTCAGAGTTCATCCATAATAGTTATTTTAAAAATGTAGCAGTCAGACTTTATCTCTACTGGTTGATATTAAAGTCCATAGGCCAATGAGTTTCTAGTTAGGTAGTAATGCAGTCACTTGGCCTGAGAGAAAAGGCCGGGATTTAAGATGAACTATTAGGTGTCTGCATGTATAATGTGTGAAATGGCAGAGCTGACAGACAAATACAGTAACTCCTTGCTGAACGTTGTAGTTATGTTCCTGAAAAATGCGACTTTAAGCAAAACGATGTTAAGCAAATTCAGTTTCCCCATAAGAATTAATGTAAATGGCGGGGTTAGGTTCCAGGAAAAAAATTTTCACCAGACAAAAAACATATATATACACACACAGAGTATAAGATTTAAACAATTTAATACTGTACACAGCGATGATGATTGTGAAGCTCGGTTGAGGTTGTGAAGTCAGAGGGTGGAAGAGGGTGGGATATTTCCCAGAGAATGTCTTACTGCTAAATGATGAACTTTTGGCTGAGCCCTCAAGGGTTAACCCATTATTGCTAATGTAGCCCCACACTCTACAAGGCAGCATGAATGGAGAGAGGGGAGACAGCACGGCAGACAGAGACACACACCTTGTGTGTGTGTGTGAGAGAGAGAGAGAGAGAGAGAGAGATGTGCATTGCCCCTTTAAGTACGCTGACACCACGGTAAGTACATTGCCTTTTTAAGTAGATCAGCAAGTTGAGACAGCAGCTGCTCCCAGGAAGCTCCCTCCATCCTGAGCCCTGTCGTGTCATCCCCACCCCCATGGAGATAGGGTAAGTGGGGTGCAGGACCAGGGGGGAGGGGGACACCCTGACATTAGGCCCCCCCCGCACAGCAAGCAGGAGGCTCCTGGGAGCAGCTCCAAAGCAGAGAGCAGGAGCAGCACATGGCAGTGGGGGGAGGGACAGCTTGATAATTGATAGCCTGCTGGGCAGCTGCCGCACAGGGAACTTAGGGGAGTGGGGACCTGACGGGGGGCTGCTGGTCCACTCTGGTTCCAAGCCCCCACCAGCTAGCTCCAACGGGCTGCTCTTCCTGCAAGCAGTGGGCAAAGCAGGCATCTGCCAAACGACGTTAGAAGGGATCATTACACAACTTTAAATGAGCATGTTCTCTAACTGATCAGCAACGAAACAACGTTAACCAGGATGACTTTAAGTGAGGAGTTACTGTAGTCCAAAGCCTTTCCTGCACCCTAACCTTCACATCATAAAATAAAGTAAATATCATAAGGATTAAAATTCCTTGCCCCGTTATTATCTGAAATGACAAAACTGGAAGATATAAATTTCCTAGTTCAACTACCTTTTTGCAGGCAGTGTTTCTGGCTCTGGAAACCTTTGTTCAGAAAGGGGGACAGCATTACAAAAGTTGTGGTGTAGTCTTACTAATGGTAATTTATCACATTTATCACTATCTAGTCAAATTTTAGGATTTAAAACAGTCTTAAGAGAATCACTTATATAATAACTGATGAGGATTCCTCACAAAACTGCAGATTTCTTCAATTCATTGCAGAGAGAACTATAACGAGCTTCATTTCCTAAAATACTTTGTGCAAGCAACCAAGGACAAAACCATTCTGCCATCTCCAAAACTGCAAATCCTGGTGTTGTCAAAGAAGCTCCTTGTGAAAAATCTTATTTACCTCTGAAGATGCAATATTGTATGTTACAATTCATGATCAGGGATTACAAATATACACAAGTATATATTACAGTGAACACACACATAAAAATGCCATGTTATCTATGTATCTTATCTGAATTAGCTATGTCCTTTCTACACTGGGTGGGTTTGCTCTAAAGGTCTACCATCCACACAGTGACCCACCCACTGCCCTCTGAATTTATAAGATGTGTTAATAAAAGTAAATAACATGAAAATGTTTAGCATTTACTTTGACTTCAGCACAGAAGGCTGCAGACAGCCCTTTTCAAACACTAAAACATTGCATTGTTCCTTTTTTAATGGTCTCATGGTTGTACAGTATTTACATTGTTCTTAGCCTTTTTGTCTTTTTCTGGACTGACAAGACAGAAAAAAGGATCGTTTAAAAGACAATACCATCCTCAGGAGAAAAATGCTAGAATTGCTTCCTCCTCCTCCCTGCTTCGTGAGCACAACTGCTCACCAAAGGAAATAAAAATAAGAAGACACAATGTTGACCTCACTTACACCAGTATAAATTGGGAGTAACTGCACTGATGTCAGTGGAGTTAACGAGTGTAACTTGTATATGGGAGATCAGGATCTCACCCAGAGTTTGAAAAACAGCAGAAACAACTGAGTAAATGTAAATGCATATCTTTGCTAACCACACCTTTCCTTTGAAAACTCTAAAGATAACAAAAGAACATGTTGACTCCTTTGCCTTACAGATGTAGCAGTTGATAATAGCTTTCTCAAACAATTCAGTAAATAAGCCTGGTCAACACTAGGAGTTGAGGTCGAATTTAGCAGCGTTAAATCGATGTAAACCTGCACCCGTCCACACGATGAAGCCCTTTTTTTTTACTTAAAGGGCTCTTAAAATCGATTTCCTTAATCCACCTCTGACAAGTGGATTAGCACTTAAAACGGCCTTGCTGGGTCGAATTTGGGGTACTGTAATACTGACGCAATTAGATGGTATTGGCCTCCAGGAGCTATCCCAGAGTGCTCTATTGTGACCGCTCTGGACAGCACTCTCAACTCAGATGCACTGGCCAGGTAGAGAGGAAAAGGCCCGCGAACTTTTGAATTTCACTTTCCTGTTTGCATGGTCACCTGCACCTTGCCACGCTGGCCAGAGCTTATCAGCAGAGGTGACCATGCAGAGCTCATCAGCAGAGGTGACCATGATGGAGTCCCAGAATCGCAAAAGAGCTCCAGCATGGACCAAACGGGAGGTACGGGATCTGATCGCTGTATGGGGAGAGGAATCCGTGCTATCGGAACTCCGTTCCAGTTTTTGAAAGACCAAAACATTTGTCAAAATCTCCCAGGGCATGAAGGACAGAGGCCATAACAGGGACCCGAAGCAGTGCCGCGTGAAACTTAAGGAGCTGAGGCAAGCCTACCAGAAAACCAGAGAGGCAAACGGCCGCTCTGGGTCAGAGCCCCAAACATGCCGCTTCTATGACGAGCTGCATGCCATTTTAGGGGGTTCAGCCACCACTACCCCAGCCATGTTGTTTGACTCCTTCAATGGAGATGGAGGCAACACAGAGGCAGGTTTTGGGGACGAGGAAGATGATGATGATGATGATGAAGTTGTAGATAGCTCACAGCAAGCAAGCGGTGAAACCAGTTTTCCTGACAACCAAGAACTGTTTCTCACCCTGGATCTGGAGGCAGTCCCCCCCGGACCCACCCAAGGCTGCCTCTCGGACCCACCAGGCGGAGAAGGGACCTCTGGTGAGTGTACCTTTTAAAATACTATACATGGTTTAAAAGCAAGCATGTGAAAGGATTAATTTGCCCTGGCATTTGCGGCTCTCCTGGATGTGCTCCCAAAGCCTTTGCAAAAGGTTTCTGGGGAGGGCAGCCTTATTCCACCCACCATGGTAGGACATTTTACCACACCAGGCCAGTAGCACGTACTCAGGAATCATTGTAGAACAAAGCATTGCAGTGTATGTTTGCTGGCGTTCAAACAAGATCCGTTCTTTATCTCTCTGTGTTATCCTCAGGAGAGTGATATCATTCATGGTCACCTGGTTGAAATAGGGTGCTTTTCTTAAGGGGACATTCAGAGGTGCCTGTTCCTGCTGGGCTGTTTGCCAGTGGCTGAACAGAAATGTTGCCCGCTGTTAGCCGGGGCGGGGGGAGGGGGGTGCAAAATGAGACCTTGGAATGAAAGCACATGTGCTGTGTATGTAATGTTAACAGCAAGGTTTACCGTGAAAGAGTGTAGCCATTGTTCTAGAAAATGTGTCTTTTTAAATACCACTGCCTCTTTTTTTTTTCTCCACCAGCTGCATGTGTTTCAATGATCACAGGATCTTCTCCTTCCCAGAGGCTAGTGAAGATTAGAAGGCGAAAAAAATGCACTCGTGATGAAATGTTCTCTGAGCTCATGGTGTCCTCCCACATGGACATAGCACAGATGACTGCATGGTGGCAGGCAATGTCAGAGTGCAGGAAAGCACAATATGACCAGGAGGAGAGGTGGCGGGCTGAAGAGAATAAGTGGCGAGCTGAAGAGAGGGCTAAAGCTCAAATGTGGCAGCAGTGTGATGAGAGGAGGCGGGATTCAATGCTGAGGCTGCTGGAGGATCAAACCAATATGCTCCAGTGTATGGTTGAGCTGCAGGAAAGGCAGCAGGAGCACAGACGGCCGCTCCAGCCCCTGTGTAACCAACCGCTCTCCTCCCCAAGTTCCATAGCCTCATCACCCAGACGCCCAAGAACGCGGTGGGGGCGCCTCCGGCCTCCCGGCCACTCCACCCCAGAGGATTGCCCAAGCAACAGAAGGCTGGCATTCAATAAGTTTTAAAGTTTTAAACTTTTAAAGTGCTGTGTGGCCTTGTCCTTCCCTCCTCTACCACCTCTTCTGGTGCTTCTCTCCTACACCACCCCTCCTGGTCTACCTTGGTAGTTATCTCCCTATTTGTGTGATGAATAAATAAAGAATGCATGAATGTGAAGCAACAATGACTTTATTGCCTCTGACAGCAGTGATCGAAGGGAGGAGGGGAGGGTGGTTAGCTTACAGGGAAGTAGAGTGAACCAAGGGGCAGGGGGTTTCATCATGGAGAAACAAACAGAACTTTCACACCGTAGCCTGGCCAGTCATGAAACTGGTTTTCAAAGCTTCCCTGATGCGCACCGCGCCCTCCTGTGCTCTTCTAAGCACCCTGGTGTCTGGCTGTGTGTAACCAGCAGCCAGGCGATTTGCCTCAACCTCCCACCCCGCCATAAACGTCTCCCCCTTACTCTCAGAGATATTATGGAGCACACGGCAAGCTGTAATAAAAATGGGAATATTGGTTTTGCTGAGGTTTAACCAAGTCAGTAAACTGCGCCAGCGCGCTTTTAAACGTCCAAATGCACATTCTACCATCATTCTGCACTTGCTCAGCCTGTAGTTGAACAGCTCCTGACTACTGTCCAGGCTGCCTGTGTACGGCTTCATGAGCCATGGCATTAAGGGGTAGGCTGGGTCCCCAAGGATAACTATAGGCATTTCAACATCCCCAACAGTTATTTTCTGGTCTGGGAATAAAGTCCCTTCTGGCAGCTTTTGAAACAGACCAGAGTTCCTGAAGATGCGAGCGTCATGTACCTTTCCCGGCCATCCCACGTTGATGTTGGTGAAACGTCCCTTGTGATCCACCAGTGCTTGCAGCACTATTGAAAAGTACTCCTTGTGGTTTATGTACTCACTGGCTTGGTGCTCCGGTGCCAAGATAAGGATATGGATTCTGTCTATGGCCCCACCACAGTTAGGGAATCCCATTGCAGCAAAGCAATCCACTATGACCTGCACATTTCCCAGGGTCACTACCCTTGATATCAGCAGATCTTTGATTGTGTGGGCTACTTGCATCACAGCAGCCCCCACACTAGATTTGACCAGTCCAAATTGATTCCCGACTGACTGGTAGCTGTCTGGCGTTGCAAGCTTCCACAGGGCTATCGCCACTCGCTTCTCAACTGTGAGGGCTGCTCTCATCTTGATATTCTCGCGCCTCAGGGCAGGGGAAAGCAAGTCACAAAGTTCCATGAAAGTGCCGTTACGCATGCGAAAGTTTCGCAGCCACTGGGAATTGTCTCAAACCTGCAACACTATGCAGGCCCACCAGTCTGTGCTTGTTTCCCGAGCCCAGAATCGGTGTTCCACGGCATGAACCTGGCCCATTAGCACCATGATGCCCACATTGCCAGGGCCTGTGCTTTGAGAGAAGTCTGTGTCCATGTCCTCATCACTCACGTTACCGCGCTGACGTTGCCTACTCGCCCGGTATCGCTTTGCCAGGTTCTGGTGCTGTATATACTGCTGGATAATGCGCGTGGTGTTTAACGTGCTCCTAATTGCCAAAGTGATCTTAGCGGGCTCCATGCTTGCCGTGGTGTGGCGTCTGTACAGAAAAAAGGCGCGGAACGATTGTCTGCTGTTGCCCTGACGGAGGGAGGGGCGACTGACGACATGGCTTACAGGGTTGGCTTACAAGGAATTAAAATCAACAAAGGGGGTGGCTTTGCGAGAAACTGAATGCCCCCCTCAAGGATAGAACTCAAAACCTCAAGGATAGAACTCAAAACTGGGTTTGGCAAGCTGTTGATTTCACAGAGGGAAGGATGGAGGGAGGAGAAAATGAATACAAAACAAATCTGGTCTATTTCTTGTTTTCAGCCACTTCATCTATCTTTATACATCTTGCTGGCAGCAGACTGTGCAGTACGACCGCTAGCCGTCATCATCTCCTGGGTGCTCGGCAGAAGACGGTGCAGTATGACGACTAGCCATCATCTTCTGCTGGCTGGAGGTTAAAAGACAGTGCACTGCCAGTAGGACTGAATCGCCACGAGACGAAACTTAAAAGGGAAACGACCTGGCTGAGTCACTCCCATGTTTGCCCAGGCGCCTGATTAAAAGAGCACCCAGGACTACGTCGATGACAGCTACCAGTCATACTGCACTGTCTGCTGCCAAAAGGCAATTAACTGCTGCTGTGTAGCAATGCAGTACCATGTCTGCCAGCACCCAGGAGACATAAAGTGACGGTTTGCTGAGCGGGCTCCATGCTTGCCATGGTATGGCGTCTGCACAGGTAACTCAAGAAAAAAGGCGCAAAACGATTGTCTGCCCTTGCTTTCACAGAGGGAGGGAGGGAACGGGAACCTGATGATATGTACCCAGAACCACCCACGACAATGTTTTAGCCCCATCAGGCACTGGGATTTCTACCCAGAATTCAGATGGGCGGCGGAGACTGCGGCAACTGTGGGATAGCCACCCACAGTGCAACACTCCGGAAGTCAACGGTTGCCTCGGTACTGTGGACACACTCCGCCAACTACATGCACTTAGAGCACTTGTGTGGGGACACACACAATCGACTGTATAAAACCGCTTTCTACAAAACCAACTTCTATAAATTCAACCTAATTTCATAGTGTAGACATACCCTAAGTTACAATTTTCTGAACATTTCATTTTATAAGCATAATTTTGACTATCGCTAATTCTACACTTCTCTCCTCCTCCACTGAAACAGAAAGCACAGATGGTGGAGGGGAAAGTGAACTGAGACTGACCTCCTCTCTCCCCCATCACTAACACTGTATGAGGCATAGCTCACACAAGTCTCTTATTTCCTTCTGTAAGCAATTTAACCTGCAATCTGAAACCTGGAATCTCTTCACTATAAGCTGTTATTGAGGGGGTTTACAAAAAAGGATTTCCTCTTGCTTAACAGCATATGTCTGGTTTGCACTGGGAATGAAAATAAAGCCATATCAGCCACAAAACAGCAATTCCAAGATATGCATGCGACTATCTTGAGCTTTCGGATAACAAAAAGATTCATCACAAGTCCCTGAGCTCACTGCAAGGGTAACTGAGTAAAATTCTATGGCCTGTGTTATACAGAAAGTCAGACTAGATAATCTAATGCTCCCATCTGACTTTAAAATCTACTAATCGCTGCTGCTGGGAAGTGATAGCCATGAAATTCTAGACCACAAATTGAACAGGGCTTCTAATTCAGTTCATTAATCCCTCACATATCCTTAGATCAGAGAATTTTTGGCAACAGCTACATCAAAATAAATAAGGGGAACTATGGTTACAGTTTTTCTCCCTGTTACATAGATCATACAAGTAGAATGTTTAGGTTGCTTTAAATGTTCATAGTTAGCACATGAAACAAATCAGTGGTGAGAGATATCTGCCACCCAATGGGAAAGGCTGATCACACTCAATCCATATACTTTCTTCAGTGTTCTCAGAATCATCTTGCATCTGGAGGCAAAATCTTTCCTTACTGAGGATTGATATATTTCCAAGATCCAGCTAAGTCCAGCTGCCCAGGAGTTTTAGTGCATCATACAAATGAATACAGCTTTCTCTGGACTTTTGCTGATGGCAGTTGTGGAGGGGTCATATGATGCTGTAGTAAGAAAGGAGTGATAGAAAAATATAGAAGTGGTTAATGGTGACAAAAGTAGCAATGGTACTCTTTCAAAAGGAGGCAATGGATGTTGGAAGGGGGTTCAATGAAGTAGGCGATTTTGTTCATATAGGTATAGAATAAACTACTGAGCACAAAGAATAATGAGGTATTTCTCAGAGTTACAGTTAAACTATATTGGCTTCTAACAAACACGATAAAACATAAAATATATTTAAGCACTGGCTCTGATTCTCAGGTGCTGTCAAGCTATAAATAGCCCAGGACACAAGGAGGGGCAAAGGTGGCACAGTGTACCTCAGTTATTCTTGGACCAGCCAGAGGCTTGGCTATTTATAGCTTGACCCCCCGTGCCAGTTAGAGCAGCTTCAGGGCCCAAGGTCTCAATGGGTCATTGCTACCCTGAGGAACCGCCAGAGATAGGTGGCACTTCAGCCACATCCTCTTTTCCCCAACGATGTCCGCATCGCTGGCTGTGAGCAGGATGGCATAGAGATGTACACTGTCTCTACACCATGCAGGGACTCCCTATGTTAGGAGGAGTCCCCAGTGGCTGGATCCACCAGCTTTATAGGCCCATTGTGCTGATGGAGCCGGTGTCAAAAAGATTGCAGCTCAACAATGAATTGTGCCCAATATCGTATATAATTAATTAGTATTTGCTTGTGTCTATGATTTTATGGGCTTTCTAGTAAACTAGGCAGTGGGACTTGACACCTATCCTTTAGCTTTCTGGCCCTGGTTCTCCATCTGGGTCAGCCTCAGTTCAGCCCTTTTCTGGGTGTGTGTTGGGGGGGGAACACTTCCACGTACAGTCCCTTCCCTGGGCCTGTCTAAATTCCCTTTTCTCGGGGCATAGCCATTTTCCCAGTGGCTGTTGGGGGGACCCCCCCCCCCAAGCCTGCCCATTACTCTGGGCCCCAACCCAGGGACCCTCTGAATTCCAGCCACATGCCATGCCCCTTTAACATGTGTTTTCTTGGGCCACTTCCCCGCAGCCCTTATCTTTGTCAAGTCCCAACAGGCAGCCAGGAGCACCTTCCTTGTTCTCCCAGCAGACTGAATTCACTGTGGCCCCTTTATATGAGCCTGCTGGGCCCTGATTGGCTGCTCCTATAGCCTCTTTTCTGATTGGCTGTGTCCCACGCAGCTGCTCTAGGGAACTTGGAGGACCCTCTCCACTGCCCATTTTCTGGGCCCCGTGGGCCAGCCTGTATTCAACTTTGGTTCCACAGCCTGCCAGGTAAATCAGCTGGCAGCTCCTTCACGGAGCTGCCACAGGCGTGTACCTGGCGCAGTTCATCTGCATCCCCAATACCTGTCCTTTTTGAGGAGTGAGGGAGACCCTGGCATATGTTGGTTTGAAGTGTGCTAGGTACAGCCCCCTTTTTCGACTCCTCCAGAACCTTCTCCTAAGGTTTTCCCCACATTTCCTGATCTATGCATATCCAGTCCGTAGCCCCACGACGTCATGAGACCTCCTCATCAACTTCCTCCTGGTGTTCGCCAAAGTGGCCATATAATACCAGGAGGGGGATGCTGGGCGAGGGGGGTGCTCTGTGACTGTGGGGCCTACTTTCATTCCTCCTTCGGCTCTTATATCCGGGCAGAGTTCCTCTGGGCAGCATCTGTTGGCTCCCTAAGACACTTTTGAGGAGAGGTGGGTGCTGTCTGAGGTTCTCTATGTAAAAACAGCCATACTGGGTCAGACCAAAATTAATAGGCAGCAGGTTTAAAACAAACAAAAGGAAGTTGGTTTTTTTTCACACAATGCACAGTGGAACTCCTTGCCAGAGGATGTTGTGAAGGCCAAGACTATAATGGTTCAAAAAAGAACTAGATAAGTTCCTGGAGGATAGGTCTGTGATGGGTTGTCACCCCTGGGACGCAGTCTTGGCACTGTGGGAACCGCTGGGCCCCTCTAACCACTCAGTTGGGTTGGCCCTACTCATACCGCTTGGGGACACAGCCAGCCTAACCCAGGTCCTGTTATCACCCAACACAACAGCAGGTGGCGCCACACATCCAAACTGAGCTACCAGCTTCACCCAAGCCACTCAAATAAATGCAACAGACAGCAGCCAATTTCCCCGCTTTCCAGCCATTACTTGGAGGCTTTCTGTAGCGTTTTCAGGGAGGCTTCCCAAGTGGGAGATAAGCTTCTCCTAAGGCCTATTGTTTTTGTCTATTGGCCCATTGGCCTGAATAGGCCCTTCCCCACCCACTATCTAGACTGAATGCATCTTGTCTAGTGGGCATTACCCAGGTGTAACTACATTTGAAATATAGATGCATAGTCTATATTCATAACTTCAGATACAAAAAAGATACATGCATACAAATAGGATAATCGTATTCAGCAAATCATAAATTTTCCAATGATACCTCACATGACTTATCTTGCATAAAATACATTATAATTATGTCATAATCATATCATCATAATATCACTGCGAAGAACATGGGATGCAGTGTCACAAAGACCATTAATGGCTATTAGCTACATTGGGAAGAGATGGTGTCCCTAGCCTCTGTTTGCCGAAGCTGGGAATGGGTGACAGAGGATGGATCACTTGGTGATTACCTGTTCTGTTCATTTCGTCTGGGGCACCTGGCATTGGCCACTGTCAGAAGACAGGATACTGGGCTAGATGGACCTTTGATCTGACCCAGTATAGCCCTTCTTATGTTCCACCCCATCACAGGGTTCTAAAGGAATTCAGTAACAAAATTAGGCAGCTCTAAAGATAACGCACCATAAAGATAGTTTAAAATTGATTAGCTACCAATAAATAAAATAATTATGTAATGCAAAGATAGTCAAGTGGATATAGCTTCAACCTTATCTGTTATACTCACTGCAAAGGACAAGTACCACCTGCGATGTTCCAGACAATAGTAAGGAACATTTTTTGGAGGACAGTGGGGAGTATTGCAGGGGATGGCAGCTGCGTGGCTTCTGATTTTCTGGAAGTGCTTAGATTTTTTGAACATGCCTGGAAAAAAGTTGGCCCATAACTCTGTCACCAGAGACAAACTAAGACCCTTACATGGAGTAGCACCTTACCTCACAAATAGTCCTATTCATTTCTGTGGGACTATGCCAAGAGTAAGGTACTTCCAAAAATGAGTAGTATCAAAAAGAAAAGGAGTACTTGTGGCACCTTAGAGACTAACCAATTTATCTGAGCATGAGCTTTCGTGAGCTACAGCTCACTTCATCGGATGCATACCGTGGAAACTGCAGCAGACTTTATATATACACAGAGAATATGAAACAATACCTCCTCCCACCCCACTGTCCTGCTGGTAATAGCTTATCTAAAGTGATCATCAGGTTGGGCCCTTTCCAGCACAAATCCAGGTTTTCTCACCCTCCACCCTCCACACAAATTCAGGACAGTGGGGTGGGAGGAGGTATTGTTTCATATTCTCTGTGTATATATAAAGTCTGCTGCAGTTCCCATGGTATGCATCCGATGAAGTGAGCTGTAGCTCACGAAAGCTCATGCTCAAATAAATTGGTTAGTCTCTAAGGTGCCACAAGTACTCCTTTTCTTTTTGCGAATACAGACTAACACGGCTGTTACTCTGAAACCTGTCATTAGTATCAAAATGTGACCCAAAGTCTGATCACAGTAGCTGATGATGCCTGAGAGTCACAGTAGCACTTTGCGATCTTGTTTGCATATTGCAACTGAATTTAAAAATCAGTATTGGGTGAGTAAGGGTCCTTTCAATAGTTCCTCTACACTGCAGCACAAATGGATAGATCTTCCCTTTAATCCACTCCCCAAAATAAATAAATAGCCAGACAGCATGTCTTGAGAGAGGTCTGTCAGGTCCTAGCCCTGCTCTCATTCTCCTAAATTAAATTCTATCATGTGGGTGGACTGGTATAAACATCCATCATCCAGCTGTCCCCAAATGGGGCAATTAGGAGGGTAAAGCAGGAGGTGAGAAGGAAAGAAATAAAAGCTACGAAAGATGGGGAGGAAGAGGAAAAAGATAGGACGACAGACAAAAATATAGACTAATAAATAACAAACAAACCTACCAAGATAGGGAGAAGGTGATGAGATTAAACCCTTTGTGGGAATGGTCAGTACTTCTTAATTGTTATACAGCATTTTGAGTCCACAGTACTAGGTGCCTTAGTTGTATTTCAGTCAGCTTGATTACATGCCATTCAAAATTCTGTTCTTTCAACAAGAATTAGACTCATAGTGATATTGAACAAACCTTTAGCTGCATTTTTGTAAAAAACAACTGAGTGCTATCATGAAAGGACTCATCATTCCTAATGCAATTCAGTAAATTAGAAAACAAGAAGGGGACGGTAGACAATTTCTCAATCTTCTAGTCTAACCAGATCTATTAACAAGATATTATTGAATTTCATTGCACCAGGAAATCCGCTGTGCAATAAGAGAGGAAACAGAAGGAACATAAATTTGATTTTGAATCATAAAGGATCCAGGATATCTCTGGATCAAGAACTGAAACTAGCAGTAATTACGAAAATAACTTTATTAAACAAGCTCAGCAGGAGTTTTGGTTTGGTTTCAAGTTTGTAGCAGGGAAAAGGAGAAATGATGAAGAAAAGGGAGGGGTAAAAAATTAAAATTTCTTGGCTGAAGAGATGTAACTGCTCAACAGATGTAACTTGGCCAAATCTACAGTGTATGTGAATTGACACAGCTCCAGTAATTTAAATAAGCTTATGCCAGTTTACACCAGCTGAAGATCAGGCCTTTCTGTTTTCCGCTGACCACATCTGAAAATTAATGAGTCAGAGTTTGATTCTTCACTGCTTTCCACCTTTTCTGGTCATTTATACCTGTGACAAGTGAGTGCCCAGAGGGTGTAAAATACTCCCCAGTGAGAACTGCATGGACACCAGTGGTGGTATTGCACCAGCATAAAGAGGTGTAATTCCACTGAAGCCAATGACAATGATGTTAAATGTATATGGTGAAGTGGTGTTAGATCAGAATCTGGCTGTGGTGGAAGTGGGGCTGCTCTGTAATAATTTATTAATACTGTACTATGACCAGGTTATTGTAATGTTTACTGTATGAATATGATGATATAACTGTCTGTTGGGAAAACAAGCAGGAAATGGGAAAATATCTTGAGAGAGACACCCTTCTGCCAAAACTTAAGGGACAATGCAAGAGCTATTCGCTTTGATGTTCTGCCACTGATCCTCTGCAGAACTCACCTATCTGGTTTTGGGCAGCAGGGTCCAATCCTGGGAAAGTGAGAAGACAGAGGACTTCTGAGTAGACAAAAAGGTGACCCTTTCTCTGCAGGGAGGGAGTCTTGGGAAGCTGTTTGAGAGGCAATAGACTGACAACTGCAGACACTGCTGGGAGTGTCTGAAGAACCCTTTCTAGAGTGAGGGCTCCCATCAAAGGATGGTAGGGCTTTAGGTACAATAGATAATCATAAAAAGAAAAGGAGTACTTGTGGCACTTTAGAGACTAACCAATTTATTTGGTTAGTCTCTAAGGTGCCACAAGTACTCCTTTTCTTTTTGCGAATACAGACTAACACGGCTGTTACTCTGAAATAGATAATCATGTAGATCTTTTGCTGTGTGAAAATACTTTTATCATATTATGCCTAGTTCCTACTGTTAAGATTAATGTAAGCAGTGTCAGGATGAGCTCCACCCTGACATCTGGTGGTGAGGTGTGGCAAGTTGTGGAAAAGAACTTCAGGGGCCGATCTCATTTGCATAGGCACACCCACCACGCCTAGAATGAGACCATAGCTGCCCAAATGGTCACTTTGGCTGCTGTGGGATCCCCAGTGTCTCTGTTATTGGGGCAGGAAGAATAAATTGTTATTACCCTGATTATGGGAACTGTGCTTGGAACTGTACGTGGCCTTTTGTTATGATGGAGGGATTCACCATCAACTAAGTAGCACTCGCTAGGCAAGGGTCATGGGTTCCAAAACTGTGTGAATGGAGAGAGGCTGGGGACAAGTAGTAATACTTGGTGGTATGGGCCCCTTGGTGAGGGCCTTACATGCTGATTGCACTTCCTCCTCTCTCCACCGTAGAATATCAGAGCTAATTTTGATTTCATTAGAAGTCTAGTTATAGGCTGCTGAGCTCACTTTGGGCTGACAGTGCACCAGCACTGGGGCTCCCCTGCTATAAGCTGAATTCACCTAAGAGCTGAAATCACTGAGTGTTGTGTTAAGTAGTGGGGGAGCCTGAAGATATATTGTGGAGCAGTTTGGGGGACGGCTGGTGAAGCAGTTCGACGCGGAGCAGTGTGTGGATGGCAGGAGCTGCTTGTGGGCCGTGGAGCTGAGCGAAGGAGTTCGTGGGGCGGCTGGCGGAGCGGAGCGCAGCTGAGCGAAGGAGTTCGTGGGGCGGCTGGTGGAGCGGAGCGCAGCTGAGCGAAGGAGTTCGTGGGGCGGCTGGCGGAGTGGAGCGCCGCTATGGAGCTATGGGGTGGTCAGCTTCAGATCACGTAAGGTGCCTCTTACCCCCGTCCCATTTCCACCCAGGTTGGGAGGTAAAGCTCCGCCGATAAACTTTCGAACTCTGGGGCTGCCCTGACCAGGGACAGAGACTTTTGGGACTTTGGGTGATTTGGGGTTGCTGGACTCAAGAACCAAAGGGAAAAGGGCGTGCCCCAATTTGCCTGGGGTGGGGTTTTTTTTTGCTCATGGGTTGTGTTATGAATCCTGTTGGTGGTGTTTCCCCAACATAATGCCACATTGTTTCTCTCTGTTATTAAAAGACTTTTGCTACACTCAGACTATGTGCTTGCGAGAGGGGAAGTATTGCCTCTTGGAGGCGCCCAGCGGGGGTGGTATATATTGGTCCCAGGTCACTGGGTGGGGGCTCGAGCCGGTTTGCATTGTGTTATTGGAATGGAACCCCTAGATATTGAACCCGGCCCTTGTTGCTGCCAACTCTGACGGGCAGAAGGGTTACATTAATCAATACTTTGGTTTATGAATGCTGTCTGGTCACAGTATTCACTGCTGGTTACCGAATCCTGAAGGGAAGAACCATAGATACCAAATCCAATTGAACCTGTTAGGGAAGCACAGTTGATCCAGAGTCCGATGTCAGATGGGAGAATCGTGGGCTTCCACCTTAGGACAGACAAAGGCATAAGGCCTGAGTAGGGTTACCACCTGTCCAGGTTTTACCCTGACAGTCTAATTTTTTATTTACCTGGACAGTCCAATGGCTTGTGTCCGGGTGCCATTTTAGGGTTGCCAGATGCCCGTTTTTTTACCGGAAATTTCTTGAAGAAAAAAGTCTGGTCGAAAATGGGACCTGCCAGTGTCTGGTCAGATGTATTGACCAGACCAAAAGCCCGGTTACTGAGGGGTGGGCACGAGGTCATTAACCTGTGCCAGCCCCTGCTCAGCTGGGGCTGCTTCCTATTGCAGGCAAGCTCCTTGTCAGGCTGCAGCCGCTCCCGTCCCAGCCCCAGAGCAGAGGGAACCCAGCGGGAGCTGGGGAAGGGAGGTGGAGACAATCCAGCAAGCGAGGGCAGAAGAGGAGCGAGCAATGGGGGCAGGACCTTGGGAGAAGAGACAGAGAAGGGCGGACCCTTGAGGGAAGAGGCGAAGCAGGAACGCAGCCTTGGAGAAAAGGTGGGGCAGGAAGTGGGACCTCAGGGGTCCAGTTATGAACAATTAGAAAGGTGGCAACCCTAAGCACTCTGATAGACTAGAGAAGGTACTAGGTAGGCCTGTAACCATAAGACAGGGTAAATTTGTTTTAAAACATCAACAGCCACAGAAAGGTAAGTGGGAAAAAAGCAAACACATTTATTTAGCTGCTGTATTTTATGTCATTTCTAATTACTCAGGAAAGCAACTACATTTGTTAAGTCATTTCCAGAAAGACTGAATTGTTTTTCTTTGTTTGTACATGTATATGTATAATGTGGAAATGACATATACAAAATAATGGGGTGCTTTTCAAAACTGAATCCTACTTTATGAGAAGCTATTTGTAAAGTACCAGTGTCAATTTAGTTGCAGTCACAAATTGTATACAATAATTTGATCATCTGGAAATGATCAGAGGCCATAAAATCATTTCCTTATGGTTGAACTATTGCTGGTTTCACATTTTTCCCAGTACAGTGCCAGGAATTGCATCTCTCCTACTGAAGGTTATTAATTTGACATTAAATTACAATTAATTGGCACAAATAAAGCTACGGCAGCCATTCTGTGTTTTTATGTTATAAACAAAACAAGCTATTGAACAGCTGCTGGAAGCTTTGAATACCTAGGAATGCAGGTTTTGCCAAGGACTATTTAAAAATATTCAATTGAATTTCACTGAATTTTCATTTTGTTTGCTGTTAGTAGGATTTGTTCACTAACACACACAGTTAAAGTACAAGCAGTTATTCCATCTATGAACGAGAAGCGGAGCCCCAAGATAAGGGAGCCCAGGCAGCTATGGCCCTTGGGAAAGGAGCAACAGCCAACTGGCCATTAAAGATGAGCTCAGTAACATCAATTTTGCAAGTGAGCACATACGAACCTGTCATAATAGTCACAAGTCTGTGGGAAAGCTTATGAATGTGCTCCTTTTTTGCTAATATCCTAGACATGCGGCATTAATAGCTAGTTTCACATTGCTGGGATTGTGACAGGGTATAGGAAGGTTGGTTGATTGGTGTTGATAGTGCCTGTGATATTGCAATCCGGTGCAGTAGCTTCGGGGACCACTGCAGTACATTTATGAATTATTTGTATATGACTGTGTTCTACTCCACGGGGGAGGATTACTGCAATGCCACAGGGATTATTAAACAACTCAAGAGAAGCACCACCCTTTGGAGTAGTTTATATATACTGGTTCAGACTGGGTTTTCCAAAACTAGGAAACAAAAAAAAAAGGCTTTTGGTATAATAGGATGACCTGGAACTGACTTGCAGTCTTTTGATTCAGCAGACAGGACCTTTGGTCTTAAGCAGACCTCAACACTGAAGAGCTCGAAGGGGTGTTGGCTTCCCAGATTCCCCACGTGGAAGTTGCGTGATTTCTGGTATGTTTAGTAAGAGTGCAAGAACTTTTTATTGTATTTATGTTTTCTCTGTATGAATAAATATACTTTGCTCTGGAAGAGCTGTGTGGTAACTTGTAATGGCTGACCTACACTGGTCATTGTCCTCAGAAAAAGCACATCCCAGAGCTGGTCTTTAGCAGACTAGCTTCCTGAGGCTTTCACAGTGTGTGGGAGGGGGGCTGTGCAGCCCTTAAACCCCAGTCAGAAAGGACTGGAACATAGGTCCCTGCTGAGAGGCAAGTGACTGCTGGAGGCTTGAGACCCAACTGGGCACTCCTGGAGGGGAAAATGGTAATACACATGTTCTTACCCTAAAATTGTGAAATTGTCATCTCGTTTTTCCCCCTCCTGGGCATTGAAATGTTATATCCTTTTGAGTCATCTAAGGCCTGGTCTATACTAGGAAATTAGGTTGATATAAGTACATCACTCAGGGGTGTGAAAAATCCACGTCTGAGCGACAGCTAAACCAACCTAACACCAGGCACAGACACCAGGCACTAGGTTGACAGGAGACCAAGCTACCACTTCTCGTGGAGATGAAGAACGAAGCCCTGCAGCTGCACTGCTGCAACATTTTGAAGTGCAGACAAGCTTTGTCAACAAGGCTCGTAGTAGACGCACCTCGACTAAAACCTCCTTCTCCTGGAGGAAGGATGTGCTGTTAATGGGCGTGGTGCTACAGGGGGAGGATTAGGCACAGATGCCCGTGTTGGTAGCAGGATCATGGCCGGCCGGCCGGCGAACTTGGGGAGACTAGCCCCCTGCCTTGCCCCGCCCCTACCCTGGCCTGAAGGGGGGGCGGGCGGGGTGGCAAAACAAAATTAAAGGTAAAAAACTTCAGAGCAGGACACTTGAAACAAGCTGGAAATACTGATCACGGGGAAGGTTTTCGGCAGTGTCAAGCCTGCGACCCGAGCAGCAGGCCGGAGGCCTGGTCGAGTGGGACTAGAACCGGCACTGTGCCCTGGGATGAGACACGTGGGCCCTCGCTAGGGAGCAGACAGCAGCCTCTGGGGCACTTCTAGCCGCCGCCCCGCTTCCGCAGAGCGGAGACCCCCGGCACAGCGCGGGCCGAGCTCCCGCTTCGGCAGCCGCGGTAGAGTACGCCCGAACTTGGAGAGCCCATCCCGCGGCTCCCCCCAGAATGCAACGCGCCGCGCCACGCCATTCCTGACGGAGACTACGACTCCCAGCGTCCCCCGGGTCAGTTGGACCCAAGCGCCCTGTGGTGCTAAAGGTCACCGTGCCGTCACTTCCGGTACGCGGTGCAGGCCGGGAATGCGAGTCGCGATTGGCCGGCGCCCTCCCCGCTTTTCGGCGAGCTGGGGGAGCAGGAAGCGGCAGAGCCGGCGAGACGAGGCGAGAGGCTCCTCGCGGTGAGTACCAGGCGCAACGTCCTTCCCCCGTCGGGGCGCGCGCGCGCGTCTCCGGGGTGCGACCCCGGCCGGGAGGGGGATTGAAAAGGGATCGATTTAATGCGCGCTTTGATGACGTAATAACGACTACAGGGCCCGAGGCGCCGCCAGGTGCCTGGCTCAGGCTGTTCCTTCCGCCCGCCTCACGGTGGGGGCCTGGCCGCGCCAAGTCCCCGCTCGTAGCAGCCTGGTAGCCCGTTGTTCTGTCGCCGAGTTATCCGACACCCGCGGGCGCGCCACACGTCTAGGCCTTCCGCCTTCCCTAGCGTCTGGCTCTTAGCGAACGTCCATTGGCTCGTGTCCTGCCTTGGTGTCACCCACTTCCTTGCAATTGGCTGGAGTGTATTTGATTGGCAGCAAGTTTTCCCTATTGGGGTCGAGAGTTGAGGTCATGTGACCAGCTTGGGCTGGGGCGCTGAGGTTCGAACCCGGAGAAGCTGCGCTCTTTGGGCACGTGGCAGCCCCGCCTGGACCTGCTGGGCGTAAGGCAGGGGGCGCCACGTGCCCACCCCCACTGTGCTCCATGCTGCAGGGGACGCAGAGGGGACGGGACACTACCCACCCCGTCGTGCTTCTGGGGGTGGTCACGACGTGGAGGGCGTGAGACGTGTCCTGCTCCACCTTGCTCCATTCCTGCTAGGCAGTCACTGTACTGCGTCCCTGCTGCAGGGTCACAACGCCATGGGGACCTAACACATCCCACCCTGTCTCATGCTCCATCCATGCTGTGGGGTTGCCACGCAGAACGGAACATTATGTGTCCTCTTCCACTTCACCATGTTCCATCCCTGCTGCAATGGGACAATACGAAAAGGGAACATAGTGAATTACCAAATCTAATGGCAGATGATGATGCAGAGAGAAAAATATCTCTTGGGGAGATGCTGAAAAAAGGAGCTGACTCATGTCATGGAAGGGATATGATCTAGTTTGCCTTGAATGAATGCACCATAGAGAGAGGATGAGTGTCGTGTCTTGGCACAGTGCTGCAGAGGAGACTGTAATGCATTGCACACTACCATGTGCTTTCTTAAGGGTTTGCAGGAGGGAATATGGCCTTGCATATGATAATGCTTGACCTGTCTTCTGGAATTGAGCCACATACTATGCTCGGATGAGGATGGAACAATGAGCTCAGAGTCATGGTGCTTACATAGGGTGACCAGATGTTCCGATTTTTGGGGCCTTTTCTTATATAGGCACCTATTACCCCCCCATCCTGATTTTTCACACTTGATATCTGGTCATCCTATGCTTACATGAGCTGTATGTTTCCATAAAGTAGAGGATGGCTGCAGTAAACTGTTCTAGGTTAGCTTGACACGGTTCTTTGCTATTGTGACAGCATACACTGGGCAGTTTGGTGCAATGTTTCCTTTCTGTTGATTAGCATACAGCTCTTGGTGAATGACAGAAGTTCAAATAGATCTATGATTAAAAAATATTTTCTTATTGCTAAAAGAAAAGGAGTACTTGTGGCACCTTTGAGACTAACCAATTTATTTGAGCATAAGCTTTTGTGAGCTACAGCATCCAATGAAGTGAGCTGTAGCTCACGAAAGCTTATGCTCAAATAAATTGGTTAGTCTCTAAGGTGCCACAAGTACTCCTTTTCTTTTTGCGAATACAGCGTAACACGGCTGCTACTCTGAAACCTTTGTTATTGCTGACAACTTGATTAATGCTGCACATGTATCCTGGCTTTTGAGCTAATAGATAACATAACAGGCTACATCTTTATTTAGTGATCACAAACTGATTTATCCTGCCATCATTACTTCTGTGACTTTTATTTTAGCAGTTCCTACCTATGTGTATTTATAGATTGCTTATATCCCTGTAGTAGCTAAACCAGGGGTCTCAAACTCCCGGCCCGAGGGCCACCTGCGGCCCGAGAACCTCCGCAATGTGGCCCGCGGGGTTTCAGCAGTTTTGGGGCCAAGTCTCTCCCTTGGCCCCACCTGCCGCCCTGGG
Source organism: Lepidochelys olivacea (assembly GCF_965140295.1). Taxonomy (NCBI): domain Eukaryota; kingdom Metazoa; phylum Chordata; order Testudines; family Cheloniidae; genus Lepidochelys; species Lepidochelys olivacea. Next base: position 30,520,102 of record NC_140415.1, read on the forward strand.
CGCTCCCACTCGCCCCCCCCCCCCCCCCGTCCCCTGGGCGATTTGCAATGGTCCGGGACCCTGCCCACCACTGGCAAGGGAGTTGAGTGGCTTCCTGCCAGCTTGCTCCATGTGGTTGCCAGCCGCTTCCTGCGGCTAATGGGACACTTTGGGGGTGGTGCCTGGAGGCAGCAGTGCATGGAGGCCCCCCACCCGGCCCTGCCTTAGAGCCCCAGGTAAGCGCTGCACCCTCCAACCCCCTCTCAGAGCCTGCACCCCCTCCCCACGTACCCCCTCCAGCCCCCAAACTCCCTCCCAGAGCCTGCACCCCCTTCCCACACAACCTCTCCCACCCCTCCTCCCTCCCAGAGCCTGCAACCTCAACCCCCCCTGCAGCCCCACCCCCTGTCCCAGCCCAGAGCCTGCACCCAGCACCCAATCTCCAGTCCAGAGCCTGCACCCCAGACCCCCTCCCCCACCCAAACTCCCTCCCAGAGCCCAATCTCTCACTCCTTCTGTACCGAAATTCCCTCCCAGACCTCCTCCCCACCCAAACTCCCTCCCAGAGCCTTAGGCAGGTGCGGGGGTGGAGTTTTGGGGGTCCAGGTTCTGGGCAGCAAGAGTGACATTATTGGCCTGCTGGGAGGATTTGAAGATTGGCACTGGCCCTAAGGTAAATTGAGTTTGAGACTCCCAATCAAAACATTGAGTTTCAACTATTTCTTGTAATAATGCTGTCCTCCTATCTTTCAATTTATTGAGAGATTTGTTCTTTGGATTTTTTTTTTATTTTTATTTTTTTTATTCCACTTTAGCGTATAAATATTCTAAAACTATGAGTCTTAGGGAATGAAGTGAAATATACAAAGCTCTGTTCTTCTGTGATTTAGAGAATTTGCCTTCAGAAAAATGAGCTGTGGATAAGTCCAGTTTGGAAAGTTCTTTGGGGCTTTCAGACATTTTTGAACATAGGAGGCATTCTACCTCTTACCCCCCATTCTGGAGAACAATTACTGTTCTTTGTTTCTGGGGATTCTTTACATATGTTCTGCATTTTTGCACTTTGGTGTCACTTGGGGATATTTTTCATATAGCTTGAACTTCCACAAGAGAAAAACATGGTGCAGCATGTAATGGACAAGAACCTTCCAAAGCATGCAGTGAAGCATGGTTCCTTTGAGGTAAATTCACTGCTGATCTAGGTTGGTGAAACTCCATTAGTTTCAGTGGAGCTGAGATTGCTTATGGCAGGAATTAATTTCATGGAATCATAGACTTTAAGGTCAGAAGGGACCATTATGGTCGTCTAGTCTGACCTGCACAAAGCAGGCCACAGAATCTCACCCACCCCTGCGATAAACCTCTCACCTATGTCTGAGCTCTTGAAGTCCTCAAATCATGGTTTAAAGACTTCAAGGTGCAGAGAATCCTCCAGCAAGTGACCCATGCTCCATGCTGCAGAGGAAGGCGAAAAACCCCTAGGGCCTCTTCCAATCTGACCCCCCTGGAGGAAAATACCTTCCCGACCCCAAATATGGCAATCAGCTGAACTCTGAGCATGTGGACAAGATTCACCAGCCAGATACCCAGGAAAAAATTCTCTGTAGTAACTCAGATTCCACCCCATTTAACATCCCATCACAGGCCATAGGGCCTATTTACCATGAATAGTTAAAGATCAATTAATTGCCAACATCATGTTATCTCATCATACCATCTCCTCCATAAACTTATCGAGTTTAATCTTGAAGCCAGATAGGTCTTTTGCCCCCACTGCTTCCCTTGGAAGGCTGTTCCAGAACTTCACTCCTCTGATGGTTAGAAATCTTCGTCTAATGTCAAGTCTAAACTTCCTGGTGGCCAGTTTATATCCATTTGTTCTTGTGTCCACATTGGTACTGAGCTTAAATAATTCCTCTCCCTCCGTGGCATTTATCCCTCTGATATATTTATAGAGAGCAATCATATCTCCCCTCAGCCTTCTTTTGGTTAGACTAAACAAGCCAAGCTCCTTGAGTCTCCTTTCATAAGACAGGTTTTCCATTCTTCGGATTGTCCTAGTAGCCCTTCTCTGTACCTGTTCCAGTTTGAATTCATCCTTCTTAAACATGGGAGACCAGAACTGCACACAGTGTTCCAGATGAGGTCTCACCAGTGCCTTTTAAAATGGTACTAACACCTCCTTATCTCTACTGGAAATACCTTGCCTGATGCATCCCAACCCTCTCTAGCTTTTCTTAAGGCCATATCACATTGGCGGCTCATAGTTATCCTGTGATCAACCAATAATCCGAGGTCTTTCTCCTCCTCTGTTACTTCCAAATAATGCGTCCCAAGCTTATAACAAAAATTCTTGTTGTTAATCCCTAAATGCATGACCTTGCACTTTTCACTATTTAATTTCATCCTATTACTCCAGTTTACAAGGTCATCCAGATCTTCCTGTATGATGTCCCGGTCCTCCTCTGCATTGGGAATACCTCCCAGCTTTGTGTCATCCTCAAACTTTATTAGCACATTCCCACTTTTTGTGCCAAGGTCAGTAATAAAAAGATTGGTCCCAAAACTAATCCCTGAGGAACTCCACTGGTAACCTCCCTCCAGCCTGACAGTTCACCTTTCAGTATGACCCACTGTAGTCTCCCCTGTAACCAATTCCTTATCCACCTTTCAATTTTCATACTGATCCCCATCTTTTCCAATTTAGCTAATAATTCCCCATGTGGAACCATATCAAATGCCTTACTGAAATCGAGGTAAATTAGATCCACTGCGATTCCTTTGTCTAAAAAATCTGTTACCTTCTCAAAGAAGAAGATCAGGTCGGTTTGGCATGATCTACCTTTTGTAAAACCATGTTGTATTTTGTTCCAATTACCATTGACCTCAGTGTCCTTAATTTTTTTCCAAGACCTTGCATACTACAGATGTCAAACTAACAGGCCTGAGGTTACCCAGATCACTTTTTTTCCCTTTCTTAAAAATCGGAACTGTGTTAGCAATTCTTCAATCATACGGTACAACCCCTGAGTTTACAGATTCATTAAAAATTCTTGCTAATGGGCTTGCAATTTCATGTGCCAGTTCCTTTAATATTCTGGGATGAAGATTATCTGGGGCCCCCTGATTTAGTCCCATTAAGCTGTTCGAGTTTGGCTTCTGCCTCAGATGTGGTAATATCTATTTCCATATCCTCATTCCCATTGGTCATGCTACCATTATCCCTAAGATCATCATTAGCTTTATTAAAGATTGAAGCAAAGTATTTGTTTAGATATTGGGCCATGCCTAGATTATTCTTAACCTCCACTCCATCCTCAGTGTTTAGCGGTTCCACTTCTTCTTTCTTTGTTTACTTCTTATTTATATGGCTATAGAACTTTTTACTATTGGTTTTAATTCCCTTTGCAAGGTCCAACTCTACTTGACTTTTAGCCTTTCTCACTTTATCCCTACATGTTCTGACCTCAATAAGGTAGCTTTCCTTGCTGATCCCTCCCATCTTCCACTCCTTGTGGGCTTTCTCTTTTTTCTTAATCACCTCTCTGAGATGCTTGCTCATCCATCTTGGTCTACAACTCCTGCCTATAAATTTTTCCCCCTTTCTTGGGATGCAGGCTTCTGATAGTTTCTGCAGCTTTAACTTGAAGTAAATCGAGGCCTCCTCCGCCTTTAGATCCATACGTTCTTCAGTCCAATCCACTTCCCTAACTAATTTCCTTAATTTTTTAAAGTTAGCCCTTTTGAAATCAAAAACCTTAGTCACAGATCTGTTTTTGTTTATCCTTCCATTTAGTTTGAAATGAATTAGCTCATGATTGCTCAAACCAAGGTTGTCCCCTATAACCATTTCTTCTATGAGGTCCTCACTACTCACCAAAACCAAATCTAAAATGGCAAATCTAAAATGGCAACCCCTCCTGTTGGTTCAGCAACTACGTGGTAAAGGAATCCATCAGCTATCGCATCTAGGAGAATCTGAGCCCTATTATTGTTACTAGCACTTGTCCTCCAGTCTATATCTGGGAAGTTAAAGTCTCCCATGATCACACAATTCCCATTAGTATTTACTTCATTAAAAACATTTAAAGAGGTCTCCATCCATATCCAAATCAGATCTCAGTGGTCTATAGAACACCCCAAGCACTGTCCCAGGGAAGGCTCTAGTAGCTTTCTTCCCCAATGTGATTTTTGCCCAGACAGACTCTTACCCATTCCATCACTTCTTATTTCTTTACAGTCTACCTCATCATTGATATACAATGCTACTCCGCCACCTTTGCCTTTATTTCTCTTTCCTAAACAGCACCTTCAATACCTTCCTTCAATACCTGTTCTCCTGTCATGACTACTATTCCACCATGTTTCTGTTATCCGTATAATATCTGGTTTCGCTTCCTGCACCAGTAGCTCTAGTTCCTCCATTTTGTTATCTAGGCTCCTCGCATTAGTGTACAAACATCTTAATTTTTGCTGTTTGGCTTCGCTCACATTCTTTACCTGATTAGGCACAGACATTCTAATGCCAGTATCACCTATTAGACTGGTATCTACACTACCCTTCCTCCTGATGTCCATTCTCCTACCCACGGCTGTATCCTTTCTTACTTGGCTTTCTTCTCTCTTGATGTTAAAATCTGGCGTGGAGATTACCTAGACATCTCCCAACCATCTCTCCCAAATTCCAAGTTTAAAGCTCTCTTAATCAGTTGTGCCAGTCTCCATCCTAGAAGTCTATTTCCCTCCCTACTCAGGTGAAGTCCATCCCAAGAGAACAGTCCTCTGTCCATGAATTCCTCCCAGTGGCCATACATCCCAAAGCCCTCCTTATAGCATCACGGCCTGAGCCATCTGTTGATCATCATAATCTTGTCACACCTTTGTTGCGGTTCTCTGGGAACAGGCAGAATCCCACAAGAGATCACTTGAACCTCGATTTCCTTAAGCGTCTTCCCCAGCCTGGCATAATCTCCCTTGAGACGTTCCAGCGAGAATCTAGCCATATCATTTGTTCCCACATTAAGGACAATCAGTCGATTCTTTCCCGGTCCCGTTAGGATCCTCTTCAGCCTCGGGCCCACATCCCGTATCTTAGCACCCAGCAGACAGCACACCCTTCTGTTCTCTGGATCAGCTCTGGTTACAGGCCTGTCTGTTCTTCTCAGTAAGGAGTCCCTAGTCATGTAGACCTGCCTTTTCCTGGTGATGGTGCGATTCTCTGCTCTATCCCCTGTTCCCTCTGGCTGCAAGTCCTCTCGATTCCTATTTTCCCTTGCAATCCTCTGCAACCCATCCTGTATCCTCCTGGGGCTCATATTTGGTGTTATCTCCATTGCCTCTTCCCCTCTTCCTATAGGACTAGCTGCTCTCTTCTTCCTTGCCCTCTCACCTTCAGTGACCCCTGCTGTGCCCCTTCTTCATTTTCCAACTCCTCAAACCTATTCCTGAACTCTTTCTCCTTCACTAGCTCGTCTTTTCCTTTGCCTGGTTCTCTTAGTCACATGCTTCCACTTTCCTCACCCAGCAGTCTCCCTTCAGAGCTCTTTGGTCCTGCTTCCATCTGCAAGTCTGAGCTTTTCCCTTCAGCCTTTCATGTCTTTGCTCCATCATCTGCTCGAACCCCCTTCTAAACTCAACCAGAGTTTCCACCTCCATTTCCAATCCTCGGATCTTTTCTCCTATCAGCTCTATCAGGCGGCACTTCATGCAGACGAAACACTTTTCAGGTCCCCCCTCCAGGATCATGTACATGCCACAGCTTCCACATCCAGTCATCTTCATTGTGTCTTCCACTGCTTGGGTCACTACCACTGCTGCCTCTGTGTCTGTCATAGCCTTCTCACCTAAGTCCTGTTAGTCTGGGAAACACAGACCAAACCAAAACACTACCACCCACAGCAAAACAAACCCCCAACGAGCACCAAAACGCTGCCAGACCACCACACACTCCCTTCACTCGCCTGTCTGTTCCTCTGCCTGGTTTTCCTCGTCTTCCCCCCCAAAACTCCCCAACAGAACTCCCACTCAAATTCCCCCGTTTACAGCTCTGTTTGCTGGGTCCTGTGCCGCTGCATTTGTTCCCATCACTGCATTTTTTTCAGTTTGTAAATCTCTGCCGACCTGCAACTATAAAGATAAAAAAAAATCCAAATGAGTTATAATAGTGATCTGATTCCATATGAGGAAAAGAACGTTGTCATTACTGTCCACTCAGGCCAAACATAAGGCATTACTCTTGTGTTCTCTGGAAGTAGTAAAATATGCACAGAAGTAAGGGAGCAATGGTGTTAAAAAGGGGTTATATTACCTGTTATCTGAGTACAGCAAAGGGACCATTTCTTATTCACTTATCAAGCTGTCAGCTTCCTCCTCCAATTGACCCATGATGCCAACCTATATTGCCCACTTGCTAAATTTTCAAACAAGAATCGCTGTGCTTTCTCCGATGCTGCCCCTTACACTTGAAAGAGCTTCCCAGATCCATGTGCAAAGTTACTCCATTGTCCTTCAAAACCCTCCTTAAGTCTCTCCTTTTCCATGATGCCTGTGGGTGTGAGACCCGTCTATCATGCTGACCAATATTGTTTCCTTCTGTTTCCCCATCTGTCTGCATCCATCTTTTGGCTCTTCTTTTAAACTTAGATTGAATTCTTTGGAGCAGGAATTGTCTGTTCTGTTTGTACTGTACCTAGCACAATGAGGTCCTGATCCATGACTAGGGTTTCTAGTAGTAGTAGTAAATAATAATAATAATAATTAATAATAAAAGTGTTTATAAATTTACAACAGCACATATATATTTGACTATAAGTATTTACTTACGTTATTCTGAGGTGGATTTGAACTACCAGTTACTACAAAAGATCTTCAGTCCTACTACTTTGTGGTGAGATTTGATCAGATCATACAAGTTAAGTAGTAGGTACTTGTTTGGGAGACTTCCTAGGAAAACTTGGGTGGGGAAACAGAGTAGTTGATACTCTGAGTAGTTGATACTCTGAGTATCAACTACAACTCAGAGTAGTAGAGGAGTCCGTACACAACAACGTGCTTTGGAGTCAGTACTCAACACCATGCAGCTTTGTTGAGGAGATACTGCGCTGCTGGAGAGGCTTCTGGAGGTGATAGAGAAGAGTCATTAAAGATTCCATCATGTGTTTTGTAGCAGGAAGCACTGATATGCACCGTATATCAAATAGGCTAATTTAAATCTTTATTAGCTGCATATGTAGTGCGATGTATAAGGCCCAAGGAGACTCCTGGTAGTTTGACCTGCAAACTTCAAAGCCTTGTAGCGGCAGCCTCACTAATTGGAACTAATTTCAATTTCTGAGATAACAGAGAGAGTAAGGTGTAATCCCTGTGTAATATACACTGCTGCATTTTAATAAACAGTGAGAGGGAATCTTAAGCACTTGAGTCATAGAATTAGAGATGCAACTGCAGCTGGCAGGAAGACAGAGAGCTGCACCCTAAAACAGGGGTGGGCAATTTTTTGGCCTGAGGGCCACATCGGGGTGTGAAACTGTATGGAGGGCCAGGTAGGGAAGGCTGTGCCTCCCCAAACAGCCTGGCCCCTGCCCCCATCCACCTCCTCCCACTTCCTGCCCCCGACTGTCCCCCTCAGAACCCCTGACACATCCAACCCCCCAGGACCCCACCCCCTATGCAACCGCTCCCTGTCCCGTGACTGCCCTCTGGAACCCCTTGCCCCTTATCCAACACGCCCCAGCTCCCTGCTCCCTTACCATGCCACTCAGAGTGGCAGGAGCTCACAGCCACGCCGCCCGTGCTGCCCAGCAGTGCGGCGGGCCAGAGCGCGGGCGGCATGGCTACGGCAGAAGGGGGACAGCGGGGGAGGGGCCGGGGGCTAGCCTCCCTGACTGGGAGCTCAAGAGCCGGGCAGGACTGTCCTGCGGGCTGGATATGGCCCGCAGGCCGTAGTTTGCCCACCTCTGCCCTAGAATAATCTCCATTTACTACATAGACACCCCAAGCTGTATAGAAATAGGATATTTTTAGCACCATTACTTAGTTTTTATAGGTTCTCCATTGTCTCCTTTGAGTCTGGAAAATATTTGTGTCACAAAAACCACTGTCACAATTGGCACTAGTTGGCACCCTTACTGGCAGTGTCAGCAGTTTGTAAGGATTGAAGGGGCATGGAGAATGGACTAATCTCTTACTCTGAGAAGTAGTCTGCCTGATGTGAGGGGTAGCTTTCACTCCCACTATGCTTACTGGACATGTTCTTTGGATAAATCAATGGCTTTTGACTTCCAGGACTATCAACCTGACACCTCTCACATAAACTAAATTCACACTTTTTTCTTTTTTGTAATGTATGAGCTGAGTTTTGCTGATTATCTGTACTTCCTTTCACAGGAGTGGGGACAAAGAGCATAATTTTAGTTTTAGCTTTAGCTAGCATTTTAGTTGTATATTCCCACCCCTCTACCTTGGAAAAATGAATGATAATTTCACCCTGTCAGTTAATTCCATTTCTGTTAGACTATGATCTAACAAGAAAAACTGCTGTTTGGAGAATAAATATGGTATCTTTGGTGTCCTGCCAAAATTTCAGCTTTGATCATTAATTTTGTCTACCTCAATTCAGTGTTTTCCCCTATTGGTACACTGAATACTTCATTTCGTATTCCAAAGTTTTGTTGTTTTGCTGTGTGCTTGATATAGTGTCACTGTGCTTCAACTCGGAGGTAGCATTTCACTGGTATCATTTGGCATTTGGGATCTTTCAGGATAAAGGTCACTCTTATTAGTTTATCTAAATCTTTTCAGGATTCTGTCTGCTATGTTTTTGAGTTTACCTGTGAGACACACAATGATTTATGAAAGCCACAACAGACACATTGTTAATGAGGATTAGGAATAATCCAAGTCTTTTTTCCAAAATAATTTCAAAACATTGTATTACTTTATGATAAGTTAACGCTTGCTATCAAATGCATTTCAACCCATGGAAATAAATCCTTCATAAGGTGTGAGTGTGATCACCTGGCTTATGTAATTCACAGGAATTGGGGCACTCCTGACAACTCTGAGAACTAGTAATGGAAGTATGGAGCTTACTTGTCAGACTGATTCTTAACCGTTGAGGCTTGTACTGTTACTCCATGGATGAGGAAAATGCAGCAATGAGGAAAAGTTTGGAAAAAGGAATTTCTGGAGGTTAAACTGCTTTTGAATATATGGAAGTTATAAGAGCTGGGATTTGGGGGGGTTTTCCTTTGATTTTATATTAGCAGAATCCTTAGGGAATTTTACCTGTAATTCCAAGTTGCCTGTCTATTTATTATGTATCTTAGTTTCTACTTCTTATAGTAGACATAGTGATGGCAAACAGAAATAGATTTCTTTAGGCAAGCATTTTTATTTTTTCTGTTTGGTGAGTTGGACATATTCTAAATAGGGCATTTTCCTTAAACAAACATACAAACAAACAACAACCCAAGGAGGGATCTGTTCTATGGAGAAATAGGATAGCAACAGCTTTCCACCAACTTGGCATCTGTAAAATCTAATCCTATGCCTAGAGACAAAATGTCTCCTTATCATAACAATAGAGTTTTTTCCCCAGGCTTCCACTCCACCTTTTTATTTCCACCCCACACCAATCCAAGACACAAGCATGTTAAATACTTCCTTACCTCCAACAGCCACATATGAGGTCTTGTCTACGCTTGAAAAGCTACAGCACTTCAGTGTAGACACTACCTGTGTCAATGGGAGGGGTTCTCCTGTTGCAATAGTTCTCAAACTGGGGGTCATGACCCCTCAGGGGGTCACAAGGTTATTACATAGGGGATCACGATCTGTCAGCGCCCAACCCCGCTTTGCCTCCAGCATTTATAATAGTGCTAAATATTTTAAATATATATTTTATAATAAATATAGGGTGGGGGTCACACTCAGAGACTTGCTGTGTGAAAGAGCTCACTAATACAAAAGTTTTGAGAACCACTACAACAGGTAATCTGCCTCACCTAGAGGCATTAGCTAGGTCAATAGGAAAAAATTTCCGTTGACCTAGTGCTGTCTACAAGGGGGGTTAGGTTGGCTTAACTCTGTAACTTGGGTATAAATTTTTTGCACCCCTAAGATGTGTAGCTGAGCTGACTCTATCTTCTTAGTGTAGACCTGAGAGTTAGCAAGCTTGGTAATGTCAGATGGATAGTAGTGGATAGGTTCAAGGGATCGGCTCATGTTCAAAGGAGGAGGCTCTCTGATTCTGGTTGAGGAAAACCAGGCAGTTAGATTAATTATGAAGACTTTGTTCTAATCTTTCATGGAACTCTGTGGATTTCCACTTCGTGCACCCACACCATACGCTTCTGTTACTGCAGCCACCATGATAATGCAGCTGGCAATGCATCTCTAATTTAATGTAAGATACTCTCTCTTCTGTTGTTCTCCCACGTGCTATTCCTCCACGTACTTAGTACCTAAGTACAGATTAATCACTAACTATAGATATGAAATTTCATGAAGGAAACATCTTTGATGTGACTATTGCCTGGCACCCTACCGCAAGCAGGAGAAAAGGTATAAAGATACATTCAACCCTTTCTTTGTCGTCTTTGTCTGGAACCAATTGTTCTTTGAGCTAAATTAAGTTCACTCAAAAGACATTAAGCTCTTGCATTGTTCAGATTTACTTCCAAAGAAAGTTTGGGTCTGCAGCAGAGGGCTTTCTTTTCGACATCCTTCAGTAGTGGGAGTCTTCTTCTGAACTCCATTTTATACAGTTCCACAACTCAGAAAAGCCCTAGGTTAGGTGCAAAGTCTTATTCCAAATTTCTTCGCTGCTGTACCCCCACAGAATACTTCTGCTTAAATAGAGCCTTAAGGGACTTAAGAAGGAGAGTCTCCTGTCAGATTCACCTGGTTGAATTGAGCACAAGGATTTTATACTTCTAACATATGAAGAGCTCCTATTGACCTCTGTGTGAGAGCCACACCTGTAGGGGGAATAGAACATCAGAGATGGGTACTGCCATGCAGATCTGAACTTAGGCAAAATTCTTCTTTATTTGAGTGAAATGCTTGCAGTTGTAATTATCTGGACTCTCTCTCCAAAGGTATTAACGCATACCCAGCAGATTAACATCCGTTGTCCATGTTTTAGGGTAGATTTTTCATGATTTTTTCTGGTGGTAATCTCTTAAAGTCAAAAACTTTCACAGCCCTCTTCCACTTACTATAAAAGTTTCAGATAAGCCTGTATGATTTATTTGTGTGTGTGTGTTTTGAGAGGTTGACAGTGACTAGTCGATCCTGAAGGGAAAGGTTGTGCGGGAACTAGGGGAATGAGATTTTCTTTGCTTTAGATAGTAACAAAATTTTCACTCCTTTGCAACTCCCCTGAACTCATAGGTGAAGAAACACTTCCTTGGTGGATACCTACTTCCTTCATTCCTCTACCTTCTTTAAACATCTTCTCTTCACTGAATAGAAAATTAACTTAATCTGTGAGAGTATTGAAGAGCCATTCTGTCATCAAATGGGTTAGCAGTGTTCCTCAAAGTAACCGTATCAAGATGCTGATATTATCTTGCCAAATTTTTGTTGAAATTGCAATAATTAGTTATGTTTCCACCATTTCTGATTGCTTTGAGGGAGGCAAAATTCTTTCCAATTTATAGAATAAAGAAGTAGGCTTGCAAAAATTTTAGTCTCTGTCTATAATAAAGCCATGTTTCTTTTTTGTTTTACTCTAGCACCTCCTGTTAGCTAAATTGAGGTACACCTATTGTTGATCTAATTTAGTATAGTTATTAACAATCACATTACTCTATTTCATGGCCCTTTTTTAAACGCTGAATTTAATTAAAGCATTATGCTAATTAGTTAATTTTTTTGTATGGCGTACTGAAGATGTTAAACGTTGAGTACTGCAGTATTCTTACTTCATTAATAATCTTTTGTAGACTAGTCCATTCACTATGGAAGCTGAAGAAACGATGGAATGCATTCAAGAATTCCCAGAACATTATAAAGTTATTTTGGACAGACTGAATGAACAGCGTGAGCAGGATCAATTTACAGACATCACTCTGATTGTAGATGGTACGTACTGTCATACCAAATTAGCTGATACACAGATGCTTTGGAATTCTTCATTTTGATTGCCATAGGTCAGACAACTGAAAATAAAGAATCAATGTATTTTATTCTCAATCTGGGCAGAACACAAACTAATGTCTTCCAGTTTTATATAGAAGTACTACAAATTCCAAGAAGACTTTCATCCTGAATGATGTAGAAGATGGAACCTTTCCCTAATTTTCAGTTGTTATGCTGAAATAGTCAGCAACATTAAATAATAGTGGTGTTTGTTTACTAGTGTTCACAGCAAAACAGAAATTCAAAATTGAATTTCTTAATGCTTTGTTTAAACCAGCCTAGGCAAGAAGACTTACGCTCACCATCAGCAGATGTAGACAGAACGGGGGAAATAGCAAAGCTCTTGTGACCTCATTTCCCATCTTAAAAAGGACGGTCTGCTTGAACTCAGTTCTTTTCCTGTCCCTACCAGGTGGAGATAATTCTCTGTTACCAAAGAACTAAGACTTCTTTGTTTTGTTTTTCTACCATCTTTCTTTTGGTGAATTCCCTGCCTATAGCCCAGTCCTTTTCTATTAGGATTAGGGCTTTATAGTGAAGTATTCAGTTTAGGGTTTTTTCCTTGTCTCCCCCCCCCCACACACACACACCCCTTTTTCACTCACCTGAGCACTCTGAAGGGAGGAGGCTGCCTAGCTTTGGTGTGTTTGGACTCTTAGTTACCAAGCAAAAATGGTCCCACATGTAAACAGTCCTTTGGTTTTGATGTATCCTAATACTCATCATTCATACCTACATATTCTGGTAATTGGAACCAGAAGTGAAGGCCCAGGAAAATGTCTGCAGTAGCATGCTATGCAACAAAGGGCAGGCTCAGATTGCACTCTGCTACAATGTCTTCATGTACTGAATTCTATAGCTTCCTTTATTCTGAACCCATTAGCATCTAGCATGAGCAAGTGTATGTTGACTTAAAACATTTGATTTTTATCTCTTTCCTTTTAGGTCACCATTTCAAAGCTCATAAGGCTGTCCTTGCTGCCTGCAGCCAGTTCTTCTACAAATTCTTCCAAGATTTCACTCAGGAGCCGTTGGTAGAGATAGAAGGTAACCTGTTGATATGACTTGTATGACCAAAATACTTATATTTCTGTAATGTTAGTGATACAGATTGATATGCGGGCTTTAGTGGTACTAATCTCCTTGTCAAGACCTAGCTCCATGGTGGTTGTGAGGTAGCTAATGCCACCAGAAGGCAGCTTCTTTCAAAGATAACATCTGAAGGAACAATTTTGAGTAGAGGCTTTTTTCAGTGGCAGTAGAAACACGATGGAGACTGCTGTCTCTCTAAACTTCAGTACTAGCCACTTTAGCAGAAGGGGACTAGCAGCCTTTCCAGTGATAAAGATGATATGTTTTATATTATGGGACACATAGTTCTACTATTAAAACATGGCACAAACCTGAAGAAGCTGCATGCAGCAGTAGACTTTCTAAAGCCTATGAGAACATCTCATGAAGGTGATCTGCAAAAGCCAATAAGCAGGACATTGTGAACAAAAATCTAAATGGTAAAAGATTTGTAAGCAAAATTTACTACTTATACTTGTAAAATGTAACAACTAAAATCTGAAGAACTGCAAAAAAAAATGTATATTTTCTTCTAAACAGGTGTAAGTAATATGGCATTTCGACACTTAATTGAGTTCACCTACACAGCAAAATTAATGGTCCAAGGTGAAGAAGAAGCAAATGATGTTTGGAAAGCAGCTGAGTATCTACAGATGTTAGAAGCCATTAAAGCACTTGAAATCAGGTAAGCATGCAGATTTTTCATTCATCTTCTAGAAACATGGAATACATTATCTGAGGAAGATTCTTGCCAGGCTTGGTTGTCAATATTGTGCGGAGCTGTTTCTTCTCCTCCTGGAACCTGAGTAGAAGCTGTAGAGTCCTCATCCACTTCTTCTTCCCAAAGTCTGTAATCTCCTCCAATGAGGGTGGGATGGAAACCATAAAGGGTAAAATTGAGCCTCAAACTCTGTGTGCTGGAACTTTGTGTCAGGGGACATGGCTTGCAAGCCTGAGCAGATGTGAGAAAAACAGAGCACAACCCTTGGGTGCCTTTCCCTTCTCACTGCTCTCGGGAGGACCTTCTCTGCCTTCCCATTCTTTGAGTTCTGCTGTAATCTTCCCTTTAGCTATGCAGTTTCTCTCTCCTTATGAGAAGGAAGCCCATGACAGCCACCCCTACTTCCCATTCTGGAATTCACACAGGAGTTTCTGCAAGCTTGAGGAACATGAAGGGAAGCTGCTGTTTCCTTCCTATCCCCTCAAAAGGGCCTTTTCCTCACCAGATAACATGTTCCTTAACATTCAGCATAGTGGAGAGCAGACATAGGCCTATAGTACTTACAGTAGTAGTATAGACTTACTGTATTACTTTGCTTTATTTAAAAAAAAAAAAAAAAAAAGCTTCGTGACACTGCAGACTAGAAGCAGGGTTTTCAATATCAATATTTATTTTAAAATATTTGCCCTATGCTTAAACTTTGCTGCCAATAAATATAGGGGAAAAGTATGGTCTTGTGGTAGTAGCAGGGACTGGAATCAAGACTGCACAACTTCATTCTTGGATTGAAAAGACATGATGAGGATAAAAATACACATTTAAAAAAAGGGCAAAAAAGTTACTTATTGCAAATAGCTGCCGAGTTTATTCACACTGAAAAAAGTATAAAGCTAATATGATTACAGTAAAACCTCAGAGTTATGAACACCACAGTTGTGAACTGACCAGTCAACTGCACACCTCATTTGGAACCAGAAGTATGCAATCAGGCAGTAGCAGAGACCAAAAAAAAAAAAAAAAGCAAATACAGTACAGTACTGTGTTAAGCGTAAACTAATAAAGGGAAAGTAGCATTTTTGTTCTGCATAGTAAAGCTTCAATGCTGTATTAAGTCAATGGTCAGTTGTAAACTTTTGAAAGAACAACCAGAACATGCTGTTCAGTTACAAACATTTCAGAGTTATGAACAACCTCCATTCCCAAGATGTTTGTCACTCTGAGGTTCTACTGTATTTACAGTTCCTTTACTTATTACAATTCTCTCAGCTTGGAAAATGGAGAGAGTACAGTTTTATTTAAGGCCAGTTTCAGGATCTAAGGCACTAATGTAATGTTACAATAATTTGGGTTGCTAAAGTTGCAAGGAAATAACTATTTGCTTTAAAAAACAAAAAACTTGTTTAGTAGTTTTTCGAAATATTTTAATTAATCTTGGATTTAGTTTCTCCAAAAATAAGCTTTTTACAACATTTTGGAGCTAAATTTAACTGGACAGTGTCCATTTAGTTTAGCTGTTTACCCATCTCTAAACAAGATGTTGAGGCAAAAAGTATATAATGCTACTAAAGCAGGGCAGAATTTTTCAGACGAAATTTTTTTTCGCTGAAAAATATAGATAAGGGATCGATTTAAAAAGTTTTGAAAAATCATATACATTTTGGCAAATTGTTCCAGCTAAAATAAAAAAAAAAATTGGGACTGTTGAAACAAACCATTTCAACATCAAAAAGGAACATTTTGATTTTTCAGGCTACATTCACAAGGGGATTTAGGCCTATTGATGGAAGTGACATTGTACTCCTTATGCCATATATTCATTGGAGCAGGGATGGAACATGGATATTCCCCCTCCTCCCAGGTGAATGCCCTAACCACAGGGCTGTTGGTTATAAGGACACCACCACCATCTCCTCCTCTGTTTTTTGAATTCCTTTGCATTTTATTAAAAAGGCCCAAAACAAAATGTTTCTGACTTCCAATTCAATGAAAATTCTGAAAACATTTTGGTTTTCATTCAACCTGAACTGATTTTTTTTTCTGAATTTTCAGAATTGCCAAAAATCCATTATTCGCACAGTTCTAAATGTTACTATGAGCTAAACTCCTTTGGCTCAAATGGGAGGGGATTGTGGAGAGGGGATGCACAGTGAGTTCCTTACCTCACAGATCTGCTAGAACCTGCATTTATTGAACTTCAAGTCATACTAAGAAGCTCCTATTTTCTCAGGCATTTCTAAGATATTGTTTTCAATTTTATATGGATTTTATTAGTTAAATGTTATATCAAATGAAGTGCATTTAGATTCTCAAATGAAATACGCTATATAAATGCATCATATTATGGTTTATGCCCTCATTAACGTTTTATATAAAGGGGGAAGGGATAGATTGGCCTTCGCTCTTCACTACTCTGTAAGAGAGCTGGATACTCTTCCTTATCCTGGCTTCTTACTCGCAGGCTGGGCTGCCAGGAACTAGGATTGTGGTAAGGAAGTACCACTTTCTCTCCACCATGCCAGCACTTACCCTATGTTATCCTTCTGTGGACTTGGAACCAGGACATAACCCCTCTCCTCCCGCTGCAACCAAAATAGTTGAATCGGTATGCAACTGAGTGTGGACCAATCCTAGACACACACAAATCTCACCCAGTTCCTATTTTGAGAACTAAAGTCCTTGAGCTGGCCCTTTGCAAGGGGTGAATTTCACATTTTGTGCTGGAAGGCTTCAGTGCTTCGGTATAGTACGATGGGTTTTGTACTACAGGCCTTGAAAACCAAATCCCACCACCACCATCTCCTGCTTGGTCCTTTTGGCTTCTCCACGTGTGTTCGTCTACAGCAGCCTGATGTTCCTGGGATCCAACACCTTTACTCATGGCCCCGGACTGAGCAGGGTGTAGTTTTCACAAACATCTTACCAGTTGCAGTGTTTTCTTCTCCTTTGGGACAGAATGCATGAAATACGCGCACAACAGTAGTTCTCGTTAAAAGATGACTTATTAAAATAGAGAGAAAAGTGGAATTACAGTGTTTGCTCAATATCTCTAGATTTACACTTCATATAACCTAAACTAGATAAGGCATTCTCAGCTCAGTTACAGAGGAGATGGACAATCTTTTATGTTTAAGACAGTTAAACACTCTGACACTCTGTCAGAGACTCAACCCCACGTTGTCTCCAAAGACAGACAGACAGTGAGTTCCCTCTCCTCACCTCTTTTTCACATATGTGGTCCTGGGGTTGGTTCATTGCCATATCATGTGAGGTGGTCACCTTTTTTCCATTTCCCCCATTGGAGTTTCTCTCCACTGAAGCCTCAAGTGCAGCATTTTCCAAGGTCTCTGAATTTCTGTCTAACCAGTGAGGCTGGTTGGTTTTTGATGGGCCTGTCCATTCATTGTTCTTGCAGATAGGTATTAGATCAGTCCAGAGTGGGTGGAATATTTAAAATCTAAAACAAAACTTTGGTCATCTCACTTAGTTATAAAATAGGGGCGGCGGTCCAGATTCTCCATCCCAGGCCACACTCCATTAGCCCTGATGGTTCAGCAGTAAAGAGTATGGATTAAGGATTGATGCATTCCTGAATCTACAATGTAACCATCTGCATGGTATTTCAGAACATGCATTCTCTTCAAACACTTTATTACTGATTTATTACCTATTTTGAATGATCTCATGTGTAAATTCAGTATATTGCAGAAATTATTATGTAGGTGGTTTTGGATCCTTACAATGTTCTATTACACACACTTTACAGGAACAAAGAAAATTCGGCACCACTAGAATCAAATAAAACACAAGGTAAAAATAAAACCAAAAAGAGGAAGATAGCCGAAACCTCCAATGTCATCACAGAAACATTGCCATCTGCAGAATCAGAGCCTGTTGAAATTGAGGTGGAGATTGCTGAAGGGACAATTGAAGTGGAAGATGATAGCATTGAAACCCTGGAAGAAGTAGCTTCTGCAGAACAGTCCATAAAGTATATACAGACTACGGATACGTCAGACGAGTCTGCTTTGGCTCTTTTGGCAGATATCACCAGCAAGTACCGTCAGGGGGAAAGAAAATGCGAGATCCAAGAAGAAGGTGACAATGCAACTGATCCTACATGCAAACAGGTAGAAGGTATTGAAATTGTGGAACTTCAGCTGTCACACATGAACAATTTATTCCACTGTGAGAAATGTAACCGTTCGTTTAAATTGTTTTACCATTTTAAGGAACACATGAAAACACACTCCACTGAGAGTTACAAATGTGACATATGCAATAAAAGGTACCTTCGAGAGAGTGCCTTGAAACAGCACCTCACCTGTTACCACCTTGATGAAGGTGGAGCCAGCAAGAAGCAAAGACCTGGCAAAAAAATACACGTATGCCAGTACTGTGATAAACAGTTTGACCACTTTGGACATTTTAAAGAGCACCTTCGGAAACACACAGGTAACGTTTCTGTATTTCAAGTATACATCTGTTCCTTTGGTTTTGTGTTTGCCTGTTTTGTGGGACTGGGGGAAATAAGAGGGGAGAGTGTGCAAGATTTGTTGCAAATATTTTTCTAAAGCTGTATAGTAGTGGTTCCCAAACTTGTTCCGGCACTTGTGCAGGGAAAGCCCCTGGCGGGCCGGGCCGGTTTGTTTACTTGCCGCAACCGCAGGTTCGGCCGATTGTGGCTCCCAGTGGCTGTGGTTCGCTGCTCCAGGCCAATGGGAGCCGCTAGAAGCGACAGCCAGTACGTCCTTCGTCCCGCACTGCTTCCAGCGGCTCCCATTGGCCTGGAACAGCGAACCGCAGCCACTGGGAGCTGCCTTTGGCCGAACCTGCAGACACGGCAGGTAAACAAACCGGCCTGGCCCGCCAGGGGCTTTCTCTGCACAAGCAGTGGAACAAGTTTGGGAACAACTGCTGTATAGAATCGTGAGACTGAAGAAAGCTAGAAATGCTGGGCTTCCACTATGACAAAATGTGAACAATTTATTTACATAGCAGTGAATGTAGATCTTAATGAATGCAACTTACTTAAAATACTGACTCACGAATTTCACTTAGCCACCTACTGAAAAAAAGCCTACTAAAGAAATAAATGTGTTTTTAAATTTAGTATATTGTATTTGTTTCAAAAAAACAACATACAAAGAGTGACACTCATCTGAAAAACAAGTATCCAATTCAGGAATAAACTTGTGGAACCAAATTAACTTCCAGTTCGTCAAACAAAGTGATATTCAGTAGAAAATTCATCTGAAAAAAATAAGTCCACTAAGCAAACCTACCACACTCTATCATAAACCAGCAGAAAATTCTTAAACAAATGCCTATTAATATAGTAGTTTGGGTAAGCAAGTTATGCAAATATAGGCAACATACAGTAAAAAATTAACTCTTTTGATACTTAGTATGTGATTACTTAACCCAGTGGAGTTACACTGATTTTAAAAAACCCCTATATGACTGAGATCAGAATAAACAACGAGGAGTCCTTGTGGCACCTTAGAGACTAACAAATTTATTTGGGCATAAGCTTTCGTGGGCTAAAACCCACTTCATCAGAGCTTATGCCCAAATATATTTGTTAGTCTCTAAGGTGCCACAAAGACTCCTCATGGTTTTTGCTGATACAGACTAACACAGCTACCACTCTGAAACCTGAGATCAGAATGTTGCTTTTAGACTACAGTGGATCATTACAGGAGGTAACTTTTGCTTTTTAAATTACACTGCTTCATTTTTCCCCTCCTTATACAGAGATCGTTAAGTGCCTCTACCATGCTCTCTGTGGTCCTGCTGTAAAAAGAGTTACATTTTTATTACTTTACCATATTTGCAGTATTAAGCACCATACAAATACTTTATTAGCCCTGAGAACATGTGACAGTTCGCATGGGCCCTGGTCCTTCAAACACTTAAGCATATTTGTCACTTTACCTAAGTGAGTAGTCCAGTAACACGTTAGTGGGTAGATGTGGGGTAGCAGCACAGGTCTTCCAAGGCTACTATGCTAGGTTCTGAACTAAAACTTCTTTGCACCCATATGTGAGTTTCCTGGCCACGGGAGCAGTGGCCCAGCTCCTGTCTACTTACAACTAATGTAGAAAGGTTTTGGAAAAACCTCTTCTGTGTCCAAGCAGTATAGAGAGGGCTTCCGCTGCATGCTCCATCTACACCCTTTTTGCCTCCACCCACTGCTGAGCAGAGACGTCAGTGGGCTTGTGTAGGTCCCTGTGTAGTGTGGTAGATTTCATCCATTATGACCAAGCTATGTATAAACTTATTATAGGTTTCTCTCTTAGAAAATGTTCATGACAGCTTTAAGGACAATATTTGGTCAGATTGCCAAAGTAGCTGGTATGTCATTACGCCTAGGTTGGTGTTCCAGCAAAAGGGCTTAGTTTAAGGCCGTTATATTGCAAGTATGTAGAAGGCAATTCCCATTTATTAATTGCTGCCATATCTTTTTGAATTGTTTCACATTAATGAAATAATTATTAGAAGGAAAGCAAAATTGGAATGTAAAAAAGAGGCAAACAAAGTAAAAGTAGTTAAAACCTTTATGTACGTTGGGCTCAACTGGATAGAGCACTCCACTATTATTGTTCATTGAGATCAGTGAAAAGACTCCCATTGATTTCAGTCATCTTTGGATCAGGCCTAGTATTTGGAGAGTACAGTGTAGCACACAGTGTAAAAACTGAATTTGAAGCAGAAGATGTAATTTTCTCCCCAAGTATTTAACACTAATAATGTTGTGCATTAACAATGACAAGATAAATGCATATGTAATCAAGTGACAAATTGACTTCAGTTGTTACAAATTAACAAATTTCCAATTAGTACTAATAACTGCATACAACTTAATAATAGGAAAAGCTTTTCCTTTCTAGCTAAAGTTATAAGGCCAGCCATCAGCTGTCTTTGTCATAAGCTTCTAGAATGTGCTCTGTGTCTCTAAACCTAAATTGTTTTTGTTCAGATTAATCCTGTGAAGTACTAACTTCCAAAATTGTCATCGTAACTTCCCAGACCAGGAAAAAGAATCCACTCACTCATCTCCTCTTTTATCATGATTTCTGATAATAAAGAGAAAACAATGAAATTTCAGTTGCCCATCATAAATTGCAATGGAATAGAATTTTACTGAGCTAAATTAAAGCAATAGATGTATGTATAGTCGGGCTAGTTTGGTATTACTCAGAATAAGAACAGTAGTTATTTATTTAGATGAAAAAATATAGCGCTTGTAACTAAGAGCAATTAACTCACTGTATTTGCCTAAGCATGATCTTGCGGCAAAACATTAGGGTCAGCTAACAAAAGGAGGGACTGAACACGTACAAGTCTTACTGCCTTTACTGGGAATTATGGATGCTCAATGTCTCTCAGCATTGGGATCTTTCTGAATTTTTAACAAAATAAAATTGGTGGGCGTCTCTAAATCAGTTTATCACTTGATTAACAAATGATATTACATTCAGTGCATCTGACTATTTAACTAAGATTGAAAGAACTTTTTGGAGTTTTTTTTTTTTTTAGGACTTAGACTATTTGAAAAAACTAAAAGAAATTTTTAAACGAGCCTCTTCATATCCTATATCTATGTACAATAGCCTTCTAAAGGATTTTTATATATAAAACACTCCATAATTTTTAATGCTAATAATTGGGTAGGGCAAAAAAGTTAATGCACAAAATTGGGGAGGAAAGAAAGATAATGCACAAAAATAGGAAATGAGATTCAGAGAAGCTTTATAAACTTCTAATCATGGTGAAAATATTAAAGGCAAAAAATAGGTCCTGGAGAAGTACCGGAAGCTGACTTATTTTGCTTGCTCTGTGGCAGTGGTGGGCAACGTGTGGCCCACGGGCCGCACACAGGGCAATCGGTAATCCGCTGACATGCCGCGAGTCAGTGTTTACATTGACCATCCACAGGCACGGCCGTCTGTAGCTCCCAGTGGCCACGGTTCGCCGTTCTTGGCCAATGGA
Source organism: Lepidochelys olivacea (assembly GCF_965140295.1). Lineage (NCBI taxonomy): Eukaryota > Metazoa > Chordata > Testudines > Cheloniidae > Lepidochelys > Lepidochelys olivacea. The sequence goes on from NC_140415.1 coordinate 30,542,009, forward strand.
AGTTGTGGGAAGCGGCGGCCAGTACGTCCCTGCAGCCCGCACCGCTTCCCGCATCTCCCATTGGCCGGGAGCAGGGAACTGCAGGTGGCCATGCCTGCGGATGGTCAATGTAAACACTGTCCTGTGGCCCACCAGCAGATTACCCTGACAGGCCACAGGTTGCCCACCACTGCTCTTTGGGGAAATAGATCATATTCAGGGAAAGCTGGTGGAGAGGGCTAATGATACTGTAACAAAAGTTAGACTTATTGAAGTACAATAATCAATTTCTGTTTCTACTTCAGTAGTGAATCTATATAGTAGTCATAGTTCACAAGGAGTACTCTGTCAAACCTGGGTAAGATTGTCCATAAAAGCATGTGGGGAAAACTGACATTTTGTGAAAACTTCAATTAATATTCCTAGAAACTCTACTTTATAAATAGTGTCGGGTATGTTTATGAGAAATCCGAAATAACTGGGTTTACTAATAACTTTCCACTATCTAGACGTTATTTAAATATTAATGCAGTAACTTACTGGTTAAAGATGCATTCCTTTGTATTTTGTAATCTTAAACAAAAAGTCAATGTGTATAGCTACTTGCTTGGTTCAGTTTCGTCCTGGTGATGGACAAATATCAAGTGCTGACTGAAATCTATCGGCTGTCTTTGAATGAGAGCTGATTTGCTCAAGCTCAGTCTGGATACGACTGAAGTATGCTTGTGTGTTGGTTGAAGGAATAGAAAGAAATGACAGACAGTCATATTTACGGAAGTCTGGCCACTGTTTTTGTTACTGAGATTTTCAGCCCTGGGGATCGTGTTGACTCCTTGACTGTACTTGGAGCTCCCGGTAGCAGCAATGAGCAAGAGCACTGTTCTAGTTTCACATGACAAGCAGGTTGTAAACTTTTTAGGGGGGTGAGGGGGCATCAGACTTTGCCACAGTTGTCCATGATGTTGTCATCTTGAGATTATTACTGCAATGTGCTGTACATAAGAATATACCTGAAGACTGTTAAAGAACTTCCCAGCAATAATAGAATGAGACTGCCCACTTATTGAGCAGTGGTTTGCTCCAGACACACGTGTAAATGAGTCCTGGATTCAGATTGGATTACCGATGAAGTTTAAAGTGTGGGTTTGGCCTGATTTGATTTTGGTCTTGGTCTCCACTCTGGGACTTACTCTCCTTTCCCACATACGCTCCTGACATTGCTTCCGCAAAGCCCAGAATTGTTGACCTGCAAGATTGATGGCAATTTGCTGCCAGGAAACTGCAGTGGAGCAGAGGTCTCCCGGTGCAGTCTTGGCACAGGGCCAAGGCATAAGTTATCGCTGACCCCCAACTCATCCCCTACAATACATATAGCTCTTTGGGCTGAGGATGAATAATGTGCAGATTGTTGGGGTCAGTTCCTTGTTTCTCTGGGGTTTCCAATCCCCCTGCATAAGAGACTATTTGGGCTAAAATTCATGTGCCGAACTCTTTGTGTCTACTGCCATTCTTGTCTAAATATTAGAGATCCTGGGATTTGGATTGTATGTTGATGGTGAATAGATTCCAACAGTTCCTTTGAATTTTCTATGCTCATTAACATTTTACTCTTTAATATTTCACTATTTTTACTTAATGTTTTCCTTCTGATTATTATTATATTTTACTGTGGTTCTCAATCCCATTTTCAAAAGTGAGTTAGGCACTCACTGGGACTTGCACGCCTAAGTCACGTAAGCACTTTTGAAAATTTTTGCTGAGTGACTGACGGCCATTTAAATTTCTGTCCTAACTAGAATAACTACAAGTGCTGTTGTACGTGTCAATGTCTTATCCTCTTTGGAATTTTACTGAACAATTTGCTTCAGATATTATAGAATCATAGAAATGGAGGGCTGGCAAGGACCTGTGAGGATATCTAGTTCAGGGGTTCTCTCACAAATTTTTTGGCAGCCCCAGAGTGTGGTGACCAACTCCTGCTGGTGGCTGCGCTGACAATTTTTTTCCTAAAATACTTAATTAACTTTATGTGGATATTTATTTGTTATTCCTATACATATCCAAATAATTGTAATTTATTTATGTATGGTGGTTGTTTTTTTGAAGACTCAATAATAACAACAATGTGCAGTTTAGCCTCTGAGTGCAACCCCCCCCATATAAATTAAAAACACTTTTTAATATATATTTAACACCATTATAAATGCTGGAGGCAAAGCGGGGTTTGAGGTGGAGGCAGACAGCTCGCGACCCCCCATATAATAACCTCGTGACCCCCCTGAGGGGTGCCGACCCCCAGTTTGAGAACCCCTGCTCTATTCTTTCCTGGATCTAAACAGAATAGAAACATAAATAAGGTGCTTTGTCTTTTTTGTTGTTTTCTGTTGCCTTTTTTGGTTGCTTATTATTTTTAGACTTGCTAGCTAGTAAGTCCGCTGCTGTGAAAAATGATATTAACAAACATACAAATCTAACTTTTTCACAGCAGACTTACTCAGCCATGGCAAGCCCGGGGAGAAATTAAGCCCTGGATCAGGAGGTGGATAGGGAGGCATTGGGGGCCAGGGCAATGGAGGGATGGATGGGAGGACGGGGGACGCAGCAGGTGCCTGGGGTAATGGAGGGGTGAGCCCTTGGCAAGCCCTTGGCAAGCACCTGCTGCCATGCGGCTGGGGTTGAACCCGAAGCCCCGTGGCCAGATCCTGGGGCCCGATCCCGAAGCCCTGCAACTAGATCCAGGGCCAAGCCTGAAGCCCTGTGACTGGATCCCAGGGCTGGGGCCGAGCCCGAAGCCCTGCTATCAGGAGACAGAGCCTGCCACCACATGGCTGAAACCCGGGGACAGAGAAGACAGCAGGGGCCAGATAAGATGGGGGAGGAGAGGTGAGCCCAGGGTTTGAGCCCATTGCCAAGGCGAAGGATGGAACCTGAAACCCCACAGATGGAATCTGGGGCCTGCAGCAGAGTCAGAGGCCCCTGGCCAGAGCCCAAAGCCCCAAGGATGAAGGATGCTCCTAGGAAGATGAGGAACTCGCCATCTGCCTGCTCCTCCAGAGCTTGTGTCTCCGGGGGGGCAGGGCCCAAAGCCCTGCTGGCAGCCCTGAGGGAGGGGCCACTGCTTTTCCCCCACCCCCCAATCATCACTCAGGAGGCTGTGGCCACAAGAAAAGTTGCTGGTGGACACATGCAGTGGCCATATTTGAGAAACATTCTAGTTTGGGGGTGGCCAGCCTGAGAAGGAGCCAGAATTTACCAGTGTACATTACCAAAGAGCCACAGTAATACATCAGTAGCCCCCCATCAGCTCCCCCACCCCTGCTCCGAGAACCTCCCACCCACCAGCAGCCCCGCCGATCAGCGCCTCCCCCTCCCTCCCCGATGAACTGTTTCATGGCGTGCAGGAGGCTGGGGTGGAGGGGAGCGAGGGCACTGCAGGCTCAGGGGAGGGGACGGGAAGGGGTGGCGTGGGGGCAGGGCCTGTGGCAGAGCCAGGGGTTGAGCAGTGAGAACCCCCCGGCACTTTGGAAAGTTGGCGCCTGTAGCTCCAGCGTCGTTGCCTGTACAGGTTTCAGAGTAGCAGCCGTGTCAGTCTGTATTCGCAACAAGAACAGGAGTACTTGTGGCACCTTAGAGACTAACCCATTTATTTGAGCATGAGCTTTCGTGAGCTACATCCGATGAAGTGAGCTGTAGCCCACGAAAGCTTATGCTCAAATGAATTGGTTAGTCTCTAAGGTGCCACAAGTCCTCCTTTTCTTGTCGCCTATACAGGGAACCGCATATTAACTTCTGAAGAGCCGCATATGGCTCCGGAGCCACAGGTTGGCCACCCCTGCTCTAGTTCATCCTCCAGCACTGAGGCAGGACCAAGTAAACCTAAACCTTCCTCAATAGGTGTTCGCCTAACCTGTTCTTAAAAACTTCCAATGACAAAGATTCCACAACCTTCCTTGGAAGTCTATTCCAGAATTTAACTATCCTTGTAGTTAGAAATTTTTTTCCTAATATCTATCCTAAATTTCCCTTGCTTCAGATAAATCCCATTACTTCTCCAGGTCCACTAAAGATAGAACAAGAACAATTGATCGCTGTCCTCTATATCAGTGTTTCTCAATGACCAGTCTGTGGGCTGGCACCGGTCCCTGAGATTTCCCTGACACAGTTTAGGAAGGCAACAAGCCAGTGCTTGGTATCAACAAGGTTGAGAAACACTGCTCTGTGGAACAGCTGTCAACTTATTTGAAGACTATTATCAGGTTCTCAGTCTTCTTTTCTCAAGTCTAAACATGCTCAGTTATTTTAGCCTTTCCTCATAGGTCAGGTTTTCTAAACCTTTTGTCATTTTTGTTGCTCTCCTCTGGGTTCTCTCCAGTTTGTCCATATCTTTCCTAAAGGGTGTTGCTCAGAACTGGACACACTACTCTAGCTGAGGCCTCAGTGGTGCTGAGTGGAGTAGAACAATTACTTCCCATGTCTTAGGTACGACTCTCCTATTAATACACCCCAGAATGATGATATTCTTCACAACTGCATCACGTTGTTGGCTCATATTCAGTTTGTATGCACCATAAACCCCAGGTCCTTTTTAGCAGTACTGCTGCTAATGAATTATTCCCCAATTTGTATTTGTGCATTTGATTTTTCCTTCCAAGTGCAATAATATGCACTCCCCTTTGTTGATTTCATACCAATTCTCTATTTGTCAGGGTCGTTTTGAATTCTAATTCCATTCTCCAAAGTGCTAGCAACCCCTCTCAGCTTGGTGTCATCTGTAGATTTTATAAACATACTCTCCCCACCATTATCTAACTCATGAATGAAAATACTGAATAGTCCCACTCCTAGGATATAGACTCCTGCATGACCCCACTAGATACATCCTTCCAGTTTGACAGTGAATCATTGAAAACTAGACTTTGTCAGCAAGTGTCATGGGTGGATTATCTCTTGAATTTCAGAAAATACTTTCTTATTTTAATTTTAAAACGTTCCACTTTTTAACTTCATTTCATGCATATAATTTCATTTCTGTATGATGAGAGAGACAAATAGGAATTCCTGATTTTTACTTTCATTGAGACTGATGTTCTTTTTGTACCTCAATCCTAGCTTCTGTAATTTTTTTTGTCCTTTTCATGCTGAATAAAACAGCCATCTTTTGAATCTCTCCTGCTGTGCAAGTCTCTAATCATGTTTTTATTCACTGCTTCTCACTGGACTTTTTTTCTGCTGTATCTGGTTGGAAATGAGCTGACCAAACTGTATGTAGCATTGAAGGTTAGGATGACCCATTGTGGAATTTGTTGCTCTTGTTGTTTTCTCCCCCTGCGCCCCCCAAATGGTCTCTGCTGCCTTCTCAGTGTATCTTATGGTCTTATTTTCTGATTATTGCTGCATGTTGAGAGATGTCACTCAGTGAACTGCCCATGACAGCAGCTATATCTCTTTCCTGGAAGGTTTCAACTATTTTTTAGGAGGATCCATACTGACTTCCTGTAACTCTAAAACAAAAAATAGTCTTCACAGTTCTTGGTACATGATGAATATTTCTGTATGTTAAACTGGACATGAGTGAGTAATGCAGAGCTCTAGTCATTGCTCTAGTCATTAGTTCCAGTCATTGCTTGTATTTCCTCTCAGCAAATCAAGATAATACTTGAATGTAACCAAGCTCTTATCAAAAATGAGTTTTTCATTAAACTAAAGATTCCATTTAAAATGTAATCAGCAGTTATGTCAAAATCATCATAGCTCCCAGCTGTGGAAAAATTAATCTACTCAACCATTGTTTTCTCTGCCCTTTTGGTTTCTATATAAAATGTATTAAATGAAATGGCTGTTTCTATTGGAACAATCCCAGTGACTGCCTCTTTAAAAGATTATATCTAAATCTTTAAATTATATTTACCAAGTTACTAAAATCTATATACACAACAAAAAACCAACTCCAGTAGAATTGATTTGTTTTCCTATACCTCCATAAATTCTTATCTGTCTTAACAGGTGAAAAACCATTTGAATGTCCAAATTGCCATGAACGTTTTGCTAGAAATAGCACACTCAAATGTCATTTGACAGCCTGTCAATCCGGTGCTGGAGCTAAAAAGGGAAGAAAGAAGCTGTATGAATGTCAGGTATGTAATGGAAGCAACAGGAGGAGAGAGTCTTGGTGGGAGGGAGGGGAAATTTAAAAAACTGTTGGATGCCAAGTAATTTTATTTTTAAAATTACTAAAATTGTTTAGTTTAGCGAAGTAAGAAACAGTAGGCATTGTTTCTCTTACTGCCAACAGAAGGGTGTGGCTCCCACTGTTTAAGTCACAGGAGTTTTTACATACCTTAGTGGATACCATTCATAAGACCAAGACAAGCCATCACAGTTATTAACCATGGATCTTTTATTATTAAAGAAAGGAAAAGAAAACGTTAAATAACTCACATGACCGAACACAACTGATTAACTGGTTACTTCCATTACAATATCTACGGTATGTCTCTCTGTAGAGACCTTTTAACAAAGATTATGTCCTTGAGAGTGAACCACTTCTGGGGGGGTGCTTTTTCTCTTGGTAAGTTAAGACCCATGTATATTGTTTCGCAGAACTATTTTAAATGCATTAGTGATATCATTAAATAGGCAAAAGAATTTTATTTCCGTGCTTGCAAACTTTTTGATTATTAATAAATAACCAGCCTGTTTACAGTTGGTAAAGTAAGCAATCTTAACTACATCCTAGGAAATAAAAAAAAGTATTTAAATCAGTTACTTAGAATAAGCCATTTAAGGAGTTGTTTGAAAACAAGCCAGTTATGAATGTTAAGGATCCTAAATCTAATTGAATCCCCTGTTTCATCTCCTATTCAGGAATACATGGTATAAACAAAAAGAAAAGGAGTACTTGTGGCACCTTAGAGACTAACCAATTTATTTGAGCATGAGCTTTCGTGAGCTACAGCTCACTTCATCGGTATGCATATGATGAAGTGAGCTGTAGCTCACGAAAGCTCATGCTCAAATAAATTGGTTAGTCTCTAAGGTGCCACAAGTACTCCTTTTTCTTTTTGCGAATACAGACTAACACGGCTGTTACTCTGAAACATGGTATAAACATTTGATTAATGTGAGAAACTGCTAGCATTTTAAGTTACAACAGCATTTTAGTATTCCAACAAAATCATCATACGAGTTTTAAATTAAATCCTTTGACAGTTTCTTAGTTAACTTCCTCTCACCAATCCACACTGAATTCTAGGGGAGCTTTTCCTTGGGTTGGTTTCATCTTTACTCCTGAGGGCATTCTGAGCCAAAAAATTAAAAATTCTCACAATATTTTAAAATTCTGCAAATTTTATTTGTCAAATAAATGTGGAGGCTCCAGCATAGAATTGGGGAGCATAGGCCACTGGCTGCACAGAGATGGGAATCACCCTGCATCACCCCGCAGGACACCCACTCAGTGGTGAGGCTGCACCCAGCCCTGACGCAGCGCAAGGACTAGGCCTGCCCTGCCCGTGTCCTGCCCTTCTGCACCAGGTGCACTAGGTGTGGGGCAGGCAGGCTCAGCAAGGCAGGATCCAAATGTGGAGGGGCTTAGTTTGGAGAGATCCAGGTGTGGGTTGAGAGGGTTCTGTGTGTGGCAATCTGGGTGCAGGCAGCTCAGTGTTATGGGAGAAATCTAGATTCACAGGAGCTTGTTAAGGGGTTCTGGTTGCAATGGTAATGGAACTCTGCAGGGGGGTCCTGGTGAAGGTGGTTTGGGCTCATCAAGGTGGGTCTGGGTGTGAGGGGGATGGAGTTTAGCAGGGGGGTCTGGGGTGGTGGGCTCAGTGGGCGGAGGTCCAGATCCAGGAGAAGTGGGGCTCAGTGGGGTGGGGATCCAGGTACAGCTGGTTGGGACTTGGTGGGGTGGGGATCTGGGTCCAGGTGCAGGAGAGTGGGACTCATCAGGGGGGCTTCTAAGTGCGGGGGGTTGAGGCTCCGCAGGAGGGTCCGGGTGGATGGGGGAGCAGCTCCCTGTAACAGGGATCCTGCAGCTGAGGAGCAGTGGGCGCAGGAAGCAGGCAGGGGGAGTTTGCAGAACTTCCTGCTGCTGGGGGAGAAATCTGAGGGTGGGTCTGACCCGGCCCTAGACACCATGCAGGGGAAGAGGAAGCCCTGTCCTCCCCAGCCCTGCTGGGAATAGTAGGTGAGCCCGGCACAGAGTAGGAGCTAGCAGCTGGTTCTTCCCCAGTCCTGGTCCCTGCCCCACAGTGATTTATCTCTCTGCCGGCTGCACACGGAACATACTGCTGGGGAGGATCGCATGACTGCTCTTGTGGCTTTCCCAACAGAAAGTCATTTTTCTGCGGAGAAGCAAAGAAATCTGTGGGGGACATAAATTCTGAGCATACACAGTGGCGCAGAATTCCCCCAGGAGTACATCTTGAATCTTCTCTGTTTTTCTTATTTGTGGGTGGCAGCTTCCTTGTGGAGTACACTGCTGTGCTTGAGTAGGGTAACTGGTGGGATGTGAGGGCTGCTCACTTCCGAGTGTTTGGAGCACTTTGGAGTGCTCTTTCTATTTCTACAAAATTATAGTAGAAAAATCCTCTTTCGGACTTGTTTAAATTCAAGATTGGTTGCTGTCACCCTTTGATTGTCTTGATGCCTTCATTAATGGCTTAGGTGACACATTCAGCTCCTGAATATGCAATGTTTCTTTAATTGCCTTTGTTCTTCTTGTGGTGGAAAAGAGTCAGGTAACTTTTTTTTAAATTTAGTTTTGCCTTTTCAGTCAGTCCATTTTCACAGAGATTATTTCAATTTTTTTTAAGAGTTACCCCGGAAATGAAATTCTATTTTCGAAATGTCCAAACACTCCTGTTCTTTGTATACGAGTTTTTAGTCCTCAAAACAGATTTTAAAATTAAATAACTTTTAGAATATCTTGAACTTGAGTTTTGACCCTATCTAACAAGTTTTGGAATGATTATTTTCTTTTCTTGCATTAGGTAAGGGTTTGTTTGTGCACTGCTATAAATTAGTTCCCTAATAATATAAACATTCTATACTTAAATGGTTTCTTATATTAGCAATTAATTTAGCATCAAATAACCTTGCTGTATTTCTATATAAAACATTTTACTCTTCTACTCCTGGTGGAATTCTGTGCCAAAAAATTAAAAATTCTGCACACAATATTTTAAAATTCTGCATATTTTATTTGTCAAAATAACACAATATAATCACACCAATTTCAATTACTTTTGGTCATTTATTTCAAAATACCTGTCAGTAAGTATGTCTGTAACAATGCAGACAATAAAAAAGATTCAAAAAATGTTTTTTGACAAATAGATTCCTTACTAGGCATATTAATACAGAACTCTGAGTAATAATTTATTTAAACTACAATACAGAATGGTATTTCCCACACCCTTCAGAAGTAGTGCAAAGTCTTGGGGGAGTCAGGGTAATGGAAGGGTAACGGAGAGAAGTAAATTGCTGGGAAGGAGCCTGGGTGTGAACTTGGAGAGCTGTTCGGTATGTGTGGGAAAAGTATGGAACAAGTTTTTTTTGGGGGGGTGGGGTGGAGAGAGATTGTTAGGGAGCTTCCCCCATGCAGACCCTGGCTGACCTCTAGCCTCTCCCATTCAGTCAGGCACATCTGCCCCCATCACCATGTGTCTCTGTGCCCTCACCCAGTCACTCCACTGTCCCTATGTAGCTCTTCCACACCTCCCCCTGTGTCTCTGCATCTCCCTCCCCCTGTGGTCCTGTGCCTCCACTCCCATTCAGCTGCTGCCCGAGTCTGTCCTCCCCCACTAACCCTTATGAGCCCCTGTCTGACCACACCCAGCACCCCACAGCCCCTGTCTCCTGACCTGACCTGACAAGCGCTGCAAAGGCAGCTCTCTCTCTCTCTTCCCTCGCTGGCGGGTAGCTGCAACTTTGTTCTATCCCCACAGCACCCTCTGGTGGGCAAAAGGCAGAACTGCAAAAGTTATTTTCTGGGCGCTGCTGCTGTTCTTGAACCACATTGCCCTCGGCTGGGCAAAAGGCGGAACTGCAGCAACATTTTGGCAGAAGTTTTTTTTCTGCGCAAAAAATTGGAAATCTGCAGGGCTCATTAAATGTGCGCGCGCGCAGTGGTGCAGATTTCCCCCAGGGGTACTATTCATATAACAATGATATCAGGTAGTTACTGTATGAAAACTTTCATTTAAATACAAAATATTTGTAATCTGGAAAAAAGATGCTTATGCCATCTTAAGAAACAAGGAAGGCTTTCATCTTTTAAGTGGAATGATGAGTTGGAAGTATTCAGTATTTTCTATAAAACGCTTCCTACTATACATGTTCTCCAGGTTTAAAGAGTGGAGACTTTAGTGTGTTTACAAAAGAAATCAGTTTCAGTAAGGCAGTTTCTTGAATACCTTGTGTGAGTTTAAACGCAGGTTTTTCTTTGAAAAGAGGGGTGAGGAGAGCTGGTATAGGCTCACTTTACAACCTAGATTTGTGGGTCTTATAACACACCTTACATTCCTTTTTACAATTCGGTTTCTTCCTAAAAGTGTGTTTGAGGTTTGTGTGCTTGATGTTTGCTTGTCCTTGAGAGACAGAAGCAGAAATCCTCTGGAATTTCTTTGATTAGGTTTAACATTTGGTAATATGCCTAGCTAAATGTATGTATTTGTTGTATTTCCAAGCATCCTGGCTATAACATTCTAGTAGCTATAGCTTAATGTTCAGTACATGTACAAACCAATTTTGTAACAACTTAATAAAAATAAGTTTTATAATTTATTAATATTTTTGCATCAATATTGAGTTCTCACCCCCCCAGTCTGAAAACGGTCACTTGGTTCGTGAGTTGACTGAGCTCAGAAGGTGGGGAAGGAAATGGGAGAGGGATAGCATATCTCAAAGAAGTACTTCAAGTAAAATGGATACAGGTGTCATGATATTCAGACAAGAAATGTCTAGATCCATAATAGTGTCATTTTAAAATGAGAGTACTAATAAGGAGCTTTGTAAAGATGTATTAATCATCACAGCTCTCACGAGAGGTAGGCTAAGCATTATCCTTTTACTGAAGAAGAGGCAGAGAGATCAAGGCCCTGATCCATCGAACCAGGCCCTCTCCACTTAAGCACATGCCTCACTAAGTACTTGTAGTGTCCTGTTAAACTCATGAAATATTGCTGAACTTTTGTTGCTGTCCTTCCTGTTTTGCTGCTGTCCTCTTTAAACATACAGTTTACTGATTCATTGTCTACTGAGTCTTACCCATGTCACATAAACTTACAATAACCGCATATGCTATGTATGCAGCATAGGTAAAAATGCTGTTAGATATGCTCAAGGGTCTTAGCTACCCATTTATATTACATATGGAAAAAAACACGATAAAGCCCTCAAAAGTTAGGAAATGCCAGAATTAAGGTTGCCCATGCTATCTTAATGGGCCCCATATGCATATGCATTATGATGATCACATAATTTTTCCACAGGATCCCTGCCTCATTCAGTGCATAAAATGATTGTTGCTCACTTAACGAGCAGCTATTCAATATTTAGTCTTCTCATTATCAGTGTTTGATACTAGGCCTTATTTACTGCACACTATTCAAATAAACTGCTCTGAATATGAAATTAATACATTTCTTCATTGGGTTTTCTATGGCGTTCACCACTGCAGTATCTGAGTGCTTCCCAAACGTAAATCTATTTTACAGCACCCATGTTAGGTGTGGGGGTTGTATTATCCCTATTTTACAGATGGGGAGCTGAGGAAAAGAAATTAAGGCCAAAAATATGATATCCATTAATTTTGGGTGCCCAATTTAAGACTACTAGGACCTCACTTTTCAGAGTATTTAGTGTTACACAGCATTTTAAATGTTCAAAGCACAGCTCCCACTGACTTCATCTGCAGCTCTGTGTGCTCAGCACTTCTGCAATCCATCTCCAGGATATCAAGCTGGGCACCCAGAAAGTGAGGAACACAGTGACCGCTCATGACTAGTCCGGTTTAAGTGACTTGCCCAGCATTTCATAGGAATGCTGGTGTAGTCAGGGTTAGGATCCAGTTCACAAAGGCAACATTAGACTGCCTTAGACCATCTTTTCTTTTACTTCAATCCCTGACTCATTCAGTATACACCTTCCAACTTCTATAACAGATAAGCTAGAGAGGTCCTACACACAACATTCTCCTGTACTATATGACCCTGATTCATCCCCAGACCAAGTCCATCCGTGGCACTAAATGAGGTTGGGGTCCTGTTGTGAAAATAGTGTGGGATGTAATTAAAGGCCATGTCATAATACATTTGAACACAGGAGCTGAATGAAGGTTGCTTGTGCAACCTTAACTCTGGCATGTCCTAACTTTTGAGTGCCTGACCTTTTTTTTTTTTGATAAATTGTGTCGCTAATTGCTTGGCCACTCTTTAGTTTGTTATGAAATCTATTCAAGAGCCCAAATAACCAATATCAGTCAGGTTTATTGGTAATAGCCAATAAGAGGCTAGTACAGGGAAAAGTTTCAGTACGATACCAGTCTCCAGGAAGCTATCTTGTGCAGCATTGTTCTATTCATCTTACATAGGAGGTGTGCTCCCAGAGTTACACCCCTAAAGCCGTCTTTTTATACCCTACATGGTTACAAGTAAAAGGTACTGTGTACATCAGTGATGGGAAACCTGTGGCCCGCGGGCTGCATGCAGCCCATCAGGGTAAGCTGCTTGCAGGCCGCGAGACATTTTGCTGACGTTGACCGTCTGCAGGCACGGCCCCCTGCAGCTTCCAGTGGCCACGGTTCGCTGTTCCCAGCCATTGGGAGCTGTGGGAAGCGGCCAGCTGCAGGGACGTGCTGGCTGCCGCTTCCTGCAGCTCCCATTGGCTGGGAATGGCAAACTGCGGCCACTGGGAGCTGCAGGGGACCATGCCTGCAGATGGTCAAATGTCAGCAAAATGTCTCGTGGCTCGCAATCATCTTAACCTGATGGGCCGCAGGTTGCCCGCCACTGGTGTGCAACATCGGAAATGAGCTTTAACCTATCAACTTTCAACCATGATTTTTCTGATACTGTGGTCTACCTCTTTGTTCTGAACATAGGCATTCCCAGTACCAAGGGGCATGATGGCACCTCCTAGGTTTGTACTAGGGTAGAACAATCGCATGTCTTGTCTCTTCCATTGGGGCATTCCAGTAGTGGCCTGTGAGAATAACTGCCTGCTTGTTACTCTGGTAAAATAATCATATGTCCTTCTCCTGACAACTTGCCTATCTACTTAAGCCAAAGCTTACTTCAGCTAATGCAAGGTGTTATGGGATAATTTAGGGTATATAATTGTTATAAAATCTGTGCTTAATGTTATTTGTGCTTAATGAATGTTAATTTTATATATATTAGTGCAGATATCATACACATTCATAATACGATATATAGATGTATGCTAACCAGCATATATTATTGGTCAACACTTTACAATGTTCTTTTAGTGTAGTTTTTGTGTATATTTTCCTGTCTTGTAAACTAACTGAAAAAAAAACAAAAAATCCACTATATAGCATCAGTTGACACTCCAATGATTCATCAGCAGAGTTGAAACCTTTAGATCTACTGCACAGACCTCTGCCTCTTGAACAAATGGAATAACTGATACCAGTAATAGGTTATCATCCTCTTCTATAGACCAGCACGAGATAGGGATGGGACGCTTTGCCAGTGTGTTTCACAGATATTTGCTGATAGCAGAGGAATGGTGAGACTCAAGAATCTCCTGTCCCATTCTCTGCCTACCTAGTCACAGTCTCTACCTCTCGGGTTTCTGCTCCTGGTTTACTTGCCGAGCCAGTCCCAGTTGAGAGGGTAGAGCGTGCTCAGATGCCCTGGTGATGGTGCATGTGCAGTCTGGTCAGTTTTAGCAGCTGTGAGAGGCTTTAGTGTGCTCAGTGAGGATAGAATCTTCTTTGATTTTTAGCTGTTAAAATGAAGCCTCTGCTGACCATTGGTGAATGGTGACTTTTTTTCACAGTCTTACAACTTGGCCAAATTTGTGCAGATTTACATGAGGATGACAAAAGCCACATCCTTGACACACAGGCCACCCCCTGCCAAATTTCAAGTCCCTGCTACAAAGCGTGGGGGTGATAGAACTTCTCAAAGGAAAGGTCATTAGAATTTTTAAACCTGGGCAAAACAACATACTTTTCCGTTGCTGCATTCTTGGAAACAGCTGAACCAATTTGGCTGAAATTTTCCAAAAAAGTCAACCAGCAACGGCTACCCGGCATGGAAAATTTTAGCCCAAATGGTTAAAGTTTGGCAAAGTTATGAGCAACTGAAAACAGGATCTTATGATGCAAAGTCTTGGGCAACCTTAATAATGCTGCCAGCCCTGCCTGTAATATCGTTTTAGAAAAAGTGCAACATGTTCACTCTGTGTGGTAACTTTCACACATAACATGTGTACGTATCATTTCTTCATGCAGTATTATAAAACAGATAGCCAGAGCTCTAACATAAGATCTTTGAAGGGGGAGGTGCAATTCAATATAAGAATTGTACATTTTTGTTAAACTGAGGAACATTAAAAACACAGTACCAATCCATAAATGCCAAGGTTGTCTGCATCTTTATGTATATGCACAAGGCCAGAATTAGAGAGGCACTGTCAACTTGAAATATAATCACTTAAAAAAAATTCAGGTACTAGACCTAACTCTGAGTTCTGCCAATTTTTTTTTGTTATTTAACAAACTGGATTTTTTTGGCTGATGTCCATGTAACTTGTTCAGTCATAATAGCAAGAAACTACATGGTAAGCGTTTGTAAGCTTGATCCAGAATATACAATGTACTTTGCTTTATCAGATTTTTATTGACATTATTTAACATATTACATCTTGTTGTTTCAGGTATGTAATAGTGTGTTTAACAGCTGGGATCAATTTAAAGATCACTTAGTAATACACACAGGCGACAAACCCAACCATTGCACCTTATGTGATTTGTGGTTTATGCAAGGCAGTGAACTGAGAAGGCATCTCAAAGACATTCATAACATTTCAGAACGAATAGTGACAGAGGAGGTTCTTCCAGTGGAAGCTGTGGAAACTGAACCAGTGACATCAATGACTATTATAGAACAAGTGGAGCAAGTCCATGTTCTACCAGTAATTCAGGTACAAGTGGATCCAGCACAAGTAACTATGGAACAGGTGCATCCGGATCTGATTCAAGATAATCAAGTGAAAGGTGCACAGATGGACGATCTACAAGAGCAGGTACAGATTAGTTATGTAGAAGTGGAACACATTCAGACTGAACAGGGTGCTGATGTACATATGGAGGAGCTACGTGTTGAACATGTAAATCAGATACAAATGGAAGAGGTACGGGCGGGACTTCTAGATGAAACAGATCTAGAACAAGTGGAGTCTGAAAACATTAATCAGGGAGAGCTAGAAGAGAGTGAAACTGGTGAAATAGGTGATGTGGAGACAGTTAAAGAAGATCATGAACAAGCTGAAGATTTAAAAACTCAACAAATGGTGGACACACAAGATGAGCAAGTGGATGATTAGGACAATTGACTGTACTGAGCAGGTTTAGGGATGAAATACCAAATTATTTTTGTTAATTTCTACATTGATTTTTATACCAACAGTGGTCTGCTCTCCAGCATCGCTGTCCTTAGGAAACCAGACAGGTGGACCAAATTTAGGATATTTCATATACAATTAAAATCATCCTATTGTACTTTAAAAAGAACTTTTCCCCGTTCGTGTAATGCCTTGGAGCAAAAACTATCCCAGAGGTCAGCAGCTTTATGAGAAGTGTAATAGTTGGTTGAATAGACTGCGTCATTATTAAACCATGCCCCTATGTGTGCAGTTGTCGCTGAGAGACTCCTCACCCCCCCCCTTTTTACAAGCCCTTGATATATGCTGGCAGAGGAAGAGGGATGGGTGTGTTTGTGTGTGTGAGAGAGAGAGCGAGATGGTAAAATGCTAGAATATGGGGATTCTAACGTACGCATGGATATTTGAGGACGGTTGATTGACCCACTTAGAAAAGACACAGATGTTTGTCATCCAGCAGCAGTTCCTTAAAATAGCAGCAATTCTCAATATACTTTTTCCTAATCTGAACAGCCTTCTTTCAGCCTAGTTTGAAAATGTCAGACCGATGGCGACAAGTGCTGTCACTAAAGTTCTTGGAGTGCAAAAAGTCTTGTGCCTTTTCAGAATTGACTAAATTTCCACAAAGCTCCTAGAAAATTTAAGAAGCTAGTGCAGTAAAAGGCAATGTAGATAATGCTATAGTGCTTTATATTTTTGCTTGTAACTGTCAGCTACCAACTCTTGCTTTAAAATTTAGATGCAGGGTAGAATGGAGCAAATTACACATTGTGACAGTTGTTGAAAGGGCCACTTACAATAGGAAAAAATTAACTGAATCCATGGTAAATGAAGCGGCTGAAAGATTGTACCATCTTACCACTTTGTATTAAAAATGAATGCATTCAAAAACAGAGGAAATGTGTGTATGATATATCAGGTTCCTGTTTTGAAATGAAATTTTCTCTGAGACTTGACATAAAGATCTTTGTGCTAAAAAGATTTAAAGCCATAGGTATGAGTGCTAAACTGTGGATTTAAAAGTAGGAGTGTAAATATTTTAATCAGTATTATTGAACAATAAAACAATACCAACCACGAGCAAAATGTGACATTACTTGCTTCAGTCACTATATTAGGAAACAAGTGTTTTAGTTTGAGTACTTGTACCGTACAATGTACACAGCAGGTAACAGTGCAATTCAGTTTAGCTCTAATGTAAAACATTCCCTCTCTTTGCAATAACTGTTGGCTAGACTGTGATCTTGGTAATGACAATGGAGTTAGTGCAGATCCACTTTGACAGAGTAACCCATAATGTTGGCCTGACTTTTCAAAGGTGATGGATACTTTCAGTTACCAATGCCTTTAGTGAGATTTGGCACTTCTGAAAATCAGACCACTTTTTCTCATAACTGAAAATGAAAACTTATACAGATGATTTCTCACAGAATTCTAGCAGTCCTGCAGACCCCAGACCTATCTTGTTCATTTTCCTGAAAGTGCAGAATTATTCCCTGTAGTATGGCTCTCAAGTGCTTTATCTAGTCTCAGTCTAAATGCTTGCTATCTGCCACCATTTCCCTTGAGCAACTATTCCACAGTAAACATGGATAGATGTAAGGTTCTGAAACATAACTTGAGACAACATATAGTGGGTATGCTCTTTCTATGTATGCTGCTTTACACCCATAACATTTTAATTGTCTCTCTTTTTTTAAAAACAAAATAATCAGTGAGGTTGTGTAGATTTAACTGAGGGCAGAACTTGGCTTATTGCGCTTCACAAAAGAGTAGAAACAGGAGTCAAACAAGTGTTAATCTCCAATTTAGGGTTTCTGTCAAATCACTGCAACCAGCTTCTATTAATTTTTAACTGAAAGTATGTCATTGATTTTCTAATGTAAATATTAGGAATATTAAATCTTAGAAACATTAAATAGGTAAGCAGTTAAAACAATCTTCAGAAGTTATCTTCTTGTCAGGATTTGTTAAAACACACAGGTGCAGGAGCTTTTAAAATTGTTTTCTAGTAACCACCTGAAGAAAAAAGAACCACAGTAAAGAGACACAAATGAATATTTATAATGACGGCCTAAATGTTGATTTGTTTTGTAGATATTTATGTGCTAGCGCCCATGATCATGTAAAAATGGCAAATGTTCTACATGATCAGCATGTGCAATCTAAGGAGTCTCCTACTACTGCAAACAAGAATTGTTTGTTTTTAATTAATGACTACAGTAGAGAAGTGTGAAATGAAACTAAAATGAATTCAGGTCAATTGTTGATCCAGTGTAGATTCAAAAGGTGTACAGTATCCAGCAGTGAATTTTGGGGAAAGAGCCTACAGAGGTAAGAGTTGTGGGGAGGGGATTGTCATACACAGAAAGTAACACGAAGTCCAGAGGTAAATTCTGCATGAGAGAGAGTAGTGTGTATCCACCTGTAGCAGGCATCTTATGGACACCCACCAGCAGCAGATAGTTTACTAATTTACAGAAACCAAAGGCTGGTCTTGCATTATTTTGTCAGATGTGTAAAAATGACCAGGGCTGCTATCTCTTCCCCAGATCATATGATGCCACCTACCTGCAGTAACTCCCCACTTAACATCCTCTCGCTTAATGTTGTTTCGATCTTACATCCCTGCTCAATTACAGAACATGCTCCATTTAAAGTTGTGCAATGCTTCGCTGTAACGTCATTTGGCTGCCTGCTTTGTCCACAGCTGGCAGCCCCCCTATCACCTCCTCCTGCCCGCGGCAATCAGCTGGCTTGCGGTGTTCAGGAGGGAGGGGGGAGGAGCGAGGACTTGGTGCACATGCTCTCCCTCCCTGCCCTGCCTCTTGAATGCCACAAACCAGCTGATTGCTGTGGGCAGGAGAGGGAGGGGGGAGACTGCAGTCCGAGTACTCACTCCTCCCTCCTGCCCCCTGAATGCTGCAAGCCAGCTGATGAGTAAAGGGGGGGGGAGAAGAGGTGGGTTAAGGGTGGGGGTTTGGGGGAAAGGGATGGAGTGGGCAGGCCAAGGGTTGAGCCCCCCACCCTGGTGCTTGCAGAGTAGGGGAAGCTGTGCAACGTGCTTCTCCTAGCTTACAGCACCTTCAGCCTCCTTGCCTGCCTCATCTCCAGTGTCAGTGGGCTGTGCCTGTGTGGGGTAAGGGGGGGGGCACCTCCCAACTGTAGTACTGTACTGTATGGCAAAAAAAAATTTCCCTGGAACCTAACCCCCCATTTACATTCATTTTTATGGGGAAATTGGAGTCACTTAACACTGTTTCACTTAAAGTCTCATTTTTTAGGAACATAACTACAACATTAAGTGAGTTACTATATGCCCTTCACTCACTCCTGCTCTCTAGACACACATTGCTCTCATTCCTGTTTATCCCCCAGCATATGTTCTTTGCTAATCAACATGCTCCCGCACAGGGTAGGGAGCAGACCTCCAGTGGGACACCCTGAAATACCTGATTCAGTGGTGGTGAAGCAGTTCTCTAGCACTAGAAGCAAGAATCAGAGGGGGAAGAAGAAAGGGACTGGTTTGGATGGGGAAAATTTGAGTGTATAAATGTACAGAACAAAGGGTACTCCTACTTACATTTTTTCATAATATAAGGAAGATGCATTAAATAAATGCAGCTAATATTCAAATTAAGAAAAGGAAACACACTTATGTAATGCATAACTAGTATGGGGAACGCATTGTCACTAGAGTTGCATTAAAGAACCTAGTAGAATTCATTCGAGGTTAATTTGAAAATAACAGACCACAGTCATATTTGGCTAAAACTAAAATTAAGGATATAAAATCTCATCCTGTAGATCGAAAGCTGCTAATTGAGGGGAGTAGGAGAAGGTTCACTTGAGGGAAGGTTAATCCATCACATCCCTCTGTCAGGTTTCTTGTATCTTCCTGCAAAGTTACAAAATATCTATACTGACCACTATCAGAAATAGGGTACTCAACTAGATGGACTATAGTGCGACCCAGTATGGCAATTTGTGTTACTACGTAGGGACAAGGGAAGCTGGGAGAAAAAAATCTTCAGAGGTTCCTACCTCAGTTTAAAACACAAGTGATTTCCTCCCACTTCCCTCAATCAAACTTAACATAGATACAACAGGAGGAAGGGGTGGAGAATGTATGTATGGAAAAAATAGCAGGTGATCATGTAATTAAAGATCATTGTAGCGCAGAAGCACAAGGAGTTTGAATTAAGATTGCACAGACAACCTTAATTCTGGTATTTTTTAACTTTTGGGGGCTTGACTTTGCATCCTTGATGTTCTTTTAATGTAGGGTTTTCAGGTTGGTGGGTTGGGTTGGTTTGTTTTATGTAACTTCCTAGGTTTTTAACAAAGCAAATAGAAATTCCATCATAGTAATACCAACATGGTTCTACAGCAAGGTTGGAACCTTGAGTTCCACAGCACAGACCATTGCCTGGTGAAATAAGAGTACTGCTAGCAGCAGTAGGCTATTATCCTCTGTGTGGGCCAGTCACTTGAGGGCGAGGAGAGCAACATTTTTCCATTGAGTTTCATAATTGTTTGTTGACAGCAGAGGAATGTTGAGACTCAGAAAAGCTGGGTTTCAGTCCAGTTCTGAAGGCAGTGTGTTCTAGGGGTTACAGACTCTTCTGCCCCATCCCTCCAGCCTGTTCTTTTCACACCCAGAGCTGTCCCTTGGGTAGGGCAAATTGGGGCAACTGTTCTGGGCCCCATGCTTTGGGGGGCCCTAGGGGCTAGTGTGATTAGCCAGTGCGGTGGGTCCTGGAAGAGACTAATCCATCGCTTCCACCCTGGGCCCCTAGGGATGGCCCTGCCCACACCCTCTCTAGCTTTTTGGCCCAGCCTTCCCCACAACCCTACTCCCAGAAAAGGCTTCTCACAGCTCTGAATTCTGGTCACGTTGTTTCCTTGCTGCTCGGGCTAAGCAGATTAGCATTGGGAACACAGGACAAAAAATTTCCCTGCTTTCAATTCTTGTGCCCAGTGCTATAGCAGTGCTTGGCTGTTAGGAGGAAGTCCAGGATAACTCCTGCTTGGCCTCTGCAACCATAGCATGGAGTAAACTGAGCTCCGATGGAATCCTCTGCGTATTTAGCTGCCAAACTCTTAAGTCTGAGCATGTGTGAACTGAAATTTTCACAGGGTCACAAATCTGGGAGGATTTTCCTGGGCACGGCAAAAGAGCCATCCCTGACACCAGGGCACACATACCCCTGCTCTTCCACATCACAATCACATGTCAAGTCCCTGCTCCAAAGGATGGAGGCAGCAGGGCTTCTCACTAAACTGTAAGAATTTTTCTAATATGGCAAAACTAATTTTCCCCCAACATTGTTCTGAGAAACAGTTGGCCTGTTTTTGCTGAAATTTTCCAAAAATTTCAATGTCATGCAGACACTGAGCATGAAATTCTAAACAGACAGGAGACTGGTGTATTGTTCTTTTCTTTTAACCTCAAAGCTTAACAAATTTACCAGCAACTGAAAACAAGGTCTGAGGTGTTGGACAACTTTAACTGGAAGCATCACTCCCTGCTTCACCTATAATATATACGCTCCCACCATTTATAGAGCCTCTGAGCAATTTGGGCTTCAAACTGCAGCCGATGCCTGTTACCAGAACCCCTAAAGCTATGCTAGGGCATATGGCTTTGGGGTAGGAATCAGAGAAGAATGATGGAGTTACAAGACTTCTGCAACATAAAACAGTCACTCTTTTGTGGGTGCAGTCTACACCTTCTATTGTATTGCAAACACAAAGTGAAGTATATGCACCTGTAAGGATGTAATTTGTAGCGTTAGTCAATCCTGCAAGAATCCTGATTTTGAATACAATATAATCAAGTGTGAGTGCCAATTTTGTAACCACAAGCGGGCCACAATTTGGAAGAAAATTCCCTTGGCCTGAGTTTCCTTATCTATAAAGTCGGGCAAATGCCTATTTATTATCCATGTTATGGGATTGTTGCCAGGATGAATTAATATTTTTCTATGAAAATTTATTCTTAGACTGTTGGGATGTTTTGGGTTCCCCCAATCAATGCTGATCTTCAGTCCTAGTCTCTGACACGCTTGATCAAGCCTACCGAGTTCAGTGATCGCATTCCCATGGCTGCCGTGTTCCCCCTTGCCGGGAAAACCTTGCCTGTGTCATGTCGAGAGAGCTAGCGGAGCTGTCCAAGGTTGTAGAGGAAAACAGCGGCTCGTTGGCTAATTGCATTGTCGTTTTTAAAGCACCTGCCCCCCCCCCCCCAGTAACTCTGCCCTAAAAAAAGATGCCCCTAATCTTGGTCCTTGAGTCCCACGCGTTTCGCCAGCTGCCCGCCTGTAGCTAGCGGGCTCCCCGCGCGGCGAGCGGCCCGCAGCCCTGCAGTGCCCAGGCGGGCT
The DNA here is from genome assembly GCF_965140295.1 of Lepidochelys olivacea. NCBI lineage: Eukaryota > Metazoa > Chordata > Testudines > Cheloniidae > Lepidochelys > Lepidochelys olivacea. The sequence goes on from NC_140415.1 coordinate 30,564,004, forward strand.
GTGTGTGTGGTCGGCTCCTAGCCCCATCTCGCCGCGCCCAGCCCGGGGGCCGCCTCCCGCTGCCGCCAATCAACGCCGAAGGGCCCTTCCCACCGCCGAGCGGGCGCAGAGGCGGCTGGCTCCCCGCTTCCTGGGCAGCGGGGCTGCTGCGCGGTGCCTCGCCGGGCTCCGCTTCGCCGTGCCCCGCGCGCGGCCCTCCGCCTCCGCCGGGGGCTGCTGCTCTCGCTAGCCCGGCCTTCCGCGGCCCCGGCGGCCCGCCCTCCCCAGGGCCCCGCCCCCCGGAGCCCCTTGGCAGCGCAGGTCCCCTCGCTCCCCGCGCCCTGCGAGCCAGCCGGCTGCCCGGGGCTGCAGGGGGCTGCCATGAGTGCCCCGCGCAGAGCCCCGCCTGGGGCCGCCCTGCAGCCGGGCACCCGCTCTCAGCAGGTAAAGGCGGCCGGGAACGGGGCAGCCGCCGCGCTCCGTTAACCTGAGATGAGAAGGGAGGGAGGCTGGAGGGGGCTGGGGGTGTAGGAGGGGGGCTGGGGGTGAGGGGGACGGTGCTGTGGGGTGTTTGTGTAAATGGAGGGGCTGGATACGTTTGGCGTAAGGGCAGCAGAGGCTGTGGGGAAGCTAAGGGGATGCCTGGGGAGATGCTGGGATATAGGAGGTGTAGAAGATTGGGATGGGGGTTGGGGCACTGAAGGGAGAGTTTATGGTGCATCCTGCCAAACTTTCAGACGTATTTTAAACAGTCCGTTGTTATGTGCTAGCATATTGGGATGTAATTTAAAAGAAAAAAAAAAGTTTGCTGCCCTTAGGATGCCCAGACATCCCAATATTAGGGGCTTTGTCTTATAATAGGCAGCTATACCGCAGAAAAACAAAGTGTCCCGGTTTTTCACACTCGCTGTCTGGTCACCCTAGCTGCCCTTACGGTGCTTGCTGAGGTCGTTGCCTCTAGCATCCCTGACTGCAGCTTGTTCCACAGCCTGTATACCAAGCCAAGCATTCCCAGTGTTTGTGGGGTCAGAGGGAGACAAGGTAACATCTTTACATTGGACCAGTGTCTGTTGGTGAGAGAGAGAAGCTTTCAAGCATACACAGAGCTCTTCTTCAGGTCATTTGTGAAGTCATGTTTTGCCAACGGAAAACTTAAAGGAGACTGTTGGCCTGATATTGCTTTAGTTCTACAAAGCATTTTTTGAGACGTTTATTCATCTGCAGTCTAGAGCCCACTTGCTCTGGTGGAGTATGGCAGCTGCTTTGCACTGTCCCCCCAGTACAAAGCAGCCTAAAGCTGGCAAAGCCAACCCAGGCGGGAGGGTGGAATGTCTCCCCAGCATAGGGGGAATTCTCTGATGGCATCGAGCTGGCATAGTTGCTGCTGTCCTGTCCTCCTTCCCTGATGCTGACATCAAGGGCATGATCAAGGTTTTCTTACTTCCCACCAACTCCCTGCTGCAGTATGGGATCCATAGAGTAGTTATGGACTCTCCCAAATGATGACAAAGATTTTGAACCAGCACTCAGCCAGCCTAGTATTGGAGGAGCGCAAAGGCCGCCTTTTGCATGCCCTCCTCCTGAGCTGAGCTGTGTGTCCCTCAGACATAGTTGAGGATCTGAGCCTAAAAATGTATCAAAGAAGAAAGATGTGTTTATGTTGCAGCAGGGGTGTCTGCAATCATTGTAGTTAGAGTTATTTAATAGTTTTCATTCTAAATCTCTGTCTTCACCTTACCCCGTCTCTGTAAATTGAACATTTGGGGCTGAAATATCAGGGCATCACCTCTGCCCCCCATTGATTTTCTGTGCAAACTATTTGAGCAAAAACAGATCAGCTGCATCTGAAAATGAGAATGAAAATACTACTTTCCTCACTATTAAAATGGAACAGTACTACATTTGGAACCTGAACCTGAAATGTGACATGCAAATAGACCGGCTTGAGCAGAAATGCCTTTGAGTGCTCCTGTGAAATTTGGTTTTGATCAAAAATTGTTTTTTCATGTGACTGAGTTAAAACCCTTTTAAGATCACATCCTGCTCAAGAACATGTTGGCTGTTTCTTGTTTGTTGGCTTTTCCTTTGCTAATCTTGTAAAATAAACATTTGAGGAAGCAGGCTGTGTGTTCTGCATGGCTAATTTAGCTGCCTATTGAAAAGAATATTAAATTTATACATAAACTAAGCAAGGAGCTCCACGTTATCCCTTTCTCCAGCTCCTTGTGCAATGCCTTGCTAAAGTGCACCATAAGGGAGTGAGCTGCTGTGGTCCCTCGCAGCTTTCCCCCTGGAGTAGGATCCTGTCAACAGGACTTGGAACTCCGCTGGACAGGCACTTTCTTGCAAGAGCCGCCCCATTCCCACTGTCTCCTCATTATATCTCACCATAGGGAGAGTTCCTCTGGTATTGGCAAGGTGAGAATTGATTGAGGGAAGGCTTTGGGCACCTTATAAGGGGCACTGGATGAATCCTTGCTCTGCCATACCTTAAGGTTTCTCCATCTGACAAAGGCATAAGGCTCCTTGAATATACAAGGGAGGGGCTCTCCCAGGCTGTATGGGACAGACTGTTCCAGCAGGCTGCTGCTAACTTGTTTCAGATTGTGGATTTTACCCACACTATTGTCAGTTTTCACTGACCCAATAGAGCTAGTCAGTTTTGAAAATCCTGGCCACAATACATGAGTGTTTATGAAAATATTAATGTAAATACCATAGAAACAAGAGAAAGTATCTTACACAAAGTTTAAGTCAATAATGACATAGAGCAGGATTATGAGAATGAAGCTAATGAAAGAAGAATGAAAAACAATTGCAAGATAGTATTTGTGAGAATCTACAATTGGAGGGAAAGTGGCACTATGTATGGTATGTGATGCAGTGTGTGATTTAATCAAAGGTTATACTGTAATGCATACAAGGGGGCAGTGACTTTAGAGTGCTTAATTGTGCGTCTTGAATGGTCTAACATAGTATTTTTTTTGTATGTAATAGCAATCCTTCCCCCTACGTTTCTCTTTTAATTTTCTTAGTCTTGTAAAATAACTTAGGGGGTGAACCAAAGCTCCTTGAAATGATTGGAAAGATTCCCATTCACTTAAATAGGCATTAGATCAAATTCCTTTTGTCTGTACATCTGGAGACTCTTGACAATGGAAATACTTTGTTGTTTTTTGTAGTTTTTTTTGGTGCTGTCATAAAAAAAAGAAAGATCTGTAGTAAAACCTTTTTTCTAAAGGGTACCTAACAATTTTATGTCAAATTTCTAATGACTCACATAAGACTACCTTACTCCAGAAGTAGTCCTGCTGATTAAATGGAGCTACTTTATGCAATAAGGTGGCAGTCTAGTTCCCAGATTTTTTCTTTCACAACTCTGAGGTTGTGTCATGAATCCTCCTTATTAGGCAGAGCAGGATTAAAAGTAAATATTGTCTAAAACAAACTGACAAAAATATATTTCCCTTTGCCCTATGCCAACCTGAGTTTTAAAAAACCTGCTGCAAAGAATCTGGCTATGAGGACTTAAAAAAATCTGTACAATATATTCCCACATGCTGTGCTTAACTCTAGAATCCAGTACTATAATCTATAATAAACACATTTCTAGTTTGCTCAGTTTTCATCTACAATCTAAGTATTTTGGGGTAGCATTCCTTTATCTCTTATAGAATTACTGATCTTTGGCCCCTGTAAACCAGATAAAATGATTGTTCCGCTGACAAGATTTGCCTCTTCTGTTTCTACAAGGTGACTGGTATATACATTTCCTTTGTATTACAGTACATATCATAATGAAATATTTCTACATTATCCATTTGTATCCACATTTATCCATTTATGATGGTTATACTGTCTCTGCTTGAGTCTTTATCCAGCACTTCAATTCCCTTCCTGCTTTCTTGCCCTTGACACTTTCTGAGTTACAGAACAATTTACGAGACTGGCCAGTTGCATTCAGAGCATCGCTTCATTTGCAATTGTCATTCTGAAGAGACATCTACGCAGCTTTCTTTGATTGATTACCTTGCTTTTACTGCTGTTCATATGGAGAAAAAGGAAGTGCACCCCGATCTCTTCAAGCTACCTTTGATGTAATATTCCAGAGAGTTGACAGAAATTCAGGATTTGTCATGCAAGTACAGTGTTCTGATGTTTGGAAAAAAAACCCTGCTATTAAAAATGAAGATAAAGGGACAATGTCAAGATGGTGTATATTAAAAATATTTCTTAAACCACTGCATATTATTAAAAACTGAAATATTTTTTTAAATTGAAATGATTCTCCCCTCACTTATGCTGATTGTAAATCAGAAGTAACTGCATTGAAGTTAATCAAGTTATATTGGCATAAAAATGATGTAAATGAGGCAGAATAGGGCCCCCAGTTTATGCATTTAGGCCCCAAGCCATCAAAGTACCTATGCACATGCTCAGCTTTAATGATGTGAGTAGTTCCATATATGTTAATGGAACTAACAACATGCTTAAATTAAGCACATGGTTAAATGCTATGCTGGATTGGGGCATTATTAATATTTTATATAGTTTAATTGGTGTATATGGCAGCATCTGATAAGTGCAGTTATTTTCAAGAAAATAACAAATCCCTGCCCCAAGAATTTTAAAATCTAAGGCTCTAATCCTGCAAAGACATACACATAAATTTAACTTTACATACTATGAGTAGACTCATTGAAGTTGCTTGCATCTGTGTGTGTGTGTGTGTGTGTTTAATAATTTAATTTTCCCCAGGGTAAGTAAGAGGGAAGATACAAGAGGGTACAATATTATATTAATACTATACATTAGATACATACAAAGAATATAATTTTGTAACAACAAACATTATTCAATCAAATAAAATTTACTTTTAGTCATACATACAGACATCCTCTCACACTTCCTATCAGTACCGATTCAATGGCACACCTCCAAAAAGCAAGACCTAGTTTCTTGATTTTTTTTTTTTAATATTTTTTCACTTTTCTTAAATGATTTTTTTATTCTTAAATAATTTATCGTCTAACATTTTCTGAGATTCAGAACATTTTCAGAGACTGATCAGTCCAGCTGCTGAAGTTGGGAGAGAGTAAGTTTCCACTATTCATTTACCCTGACATTTGTAAATATTATGGTCCAAACTCTGGTAGCTTTTCTCCCATTGAGAGTTCTTCAGTAAGGACTACTTTATTTAAAAATAGTCCCACTGACTTCAAGCAACACAAATGATGATGCCAGTCAGTGAGACTATTTGGGGAAGAAGGTACTACTCATTGTAAGGGTATCAGAAAATGGGTTTATATAAAAAAAGGTCTCATGAAAGCTGCTATTTCTAGATTTTTATGTACTAGTTTAGGTATTGTGACTTTGGAATCTTGTTGTATCGTATTTAAAAACTGCAGAAGTAATCTGCTGCTAGGTTTGTTTAAAGTTTTCTTTAAATAATATCTTTGGGGCAGGGACTATCTTTTTGTTATGTGTTTGTACAGCACCTAGAACAACGGTGCCATGATCCATGATTTGGACCTCAGCGTGCTACTGCAGTGCAAATGAATAATTATGATAAACTATGTTGAAGGCAATTAATTTACACCAGGCATGAATTCACCTCACTTAATGTGATAGCATCACAAGAAACTGATTGAATAGCCTTTTGCTTCCAAGGTCAGGTTTTTCTGTGGGCCCTATCCACACTATTGTAGAGTTTTCTGGACTCTAAAATAACATGTCCTCTTGAACAAGTATGTCAGCATTTCCCACTACACAACGTGATGTAAGGCATAGGCATAACCAGATGTGACATGTCATCCCGAGTGAAGTGCTGAGCCGGCAGGAAATAAAAACAAAACAGTGGATTATTCTGAGCTGTATTTTAAAAATGCTTGTTTTCATTGGAGCAAATATGAACAGGAGCTTATAAATTGTGGCCATACTAATAGGGGAGAGTCCCATACAGCTGGGAACAGCACAAACAGCATCTGCATGGACAGTCTTGGCCTCTGGAAGATTACTAAGATTCAAAAATTTGGGGAATTGCCCCCCCCTTTTGCATTTTTAGAGGGGACCTAAACCATACCCCTGGTACTTGCCTCCAACAATGGCATGATCTTGTAGAAATTCTATGGGGAGAAACCTACAATTTCTCATTCCCTACGTGGGTTTTCAGTGTGTAGGACCAGAATATTCCTTAGTGCTTATATAGTGCTTTATTATTTCAAAGCACTGTACAGTTATTAATGAATTCAGTTTCTCGACACCCGTGTGAAGTAGGTAAATATTTATTATCCTGTACCAATGTGATAACTGAGGCACAGACATATTAAATGATAAAGATTAAATTAAAGCTCTCCAGGGAGTCAGTGGTGGAACTGGGAATAGAACCTGGCGTCCTGACTCCCTTCCTATGGCCTATGAACAAAACCATCCTTACCTTCAAGGAAGCCAGGTTATTGGAAGAATTAGAACTCCACTCTCTAGTTCTCTGAGTGGAAAATAGATACCCTTGTCCCCTTGTTTGAATAAGCAAGGTGCACCTCTTTCCTCATCATTTATGTCAGGAGTACTGTATTATTTCTAGGGCTGTCAATTAATCACAATTATTTTTTAATCTTGTGATTAATTGCAATTATTTTTAATTTGTTTTGTGGCCCAATAATTTGTTATTACTAGTTATTTGATTAGACTTATAAAATGATAAGAGCCTGTCTGAATGCTCTATTTCAAAATACGAATAATCTCATGGAAGTGAATTATAAATATACATTTCAAATAATAACCAAAGATCTCTCTTTCCTTCCAGTTTTGATCTTCTCACTGATTGTTAATTGCAGTGCATTTGCAAGTACTTTGCTATTTATTAAGATGTAAAGGGAACTACAGATTATACCTATCGAGGTATCTGAAATAAAATCATCCTAAATATGTCAGTGCTGGTGATAAATCCTGTTAATGCTACATGGAGACAGATCTGTTGAGAGAGGATTAGCAGGATACATTTTCTATTGGTTGTCTTGACAACCATGACTCCATGCAGCTGTAAAGCAGCATGTTAATCCATGCAGGTTAATCTAGTTTCAAGATTAGCTCATCAATATCAAGCCACTAAATAACAGGGGGGTTAAATGCCTTTTATTCTTTTTCTTAAAAAAAAAACCAAAACCTATACAGATAAATAAATTATATGATCCAGGAAAGTATTTACACATTGAATTAATTTGTTGATCCAAATTATTATTATTATTATTAATTAAAGCAGTAACCAAAATGTGCTAGGTATTGTACATATATATATTCTTCCCACCCCCAAGGAGTCCAGGGATGGGAATATGGATACAATCTACTAGCAACATGGTGAGATAAATGATGACTGGTTTATGTCTTCTTACTACCACGGTTGCCTGTTGTTTGTTTTGTTCAGTTATTAGATTTTTCATAAATGAATGTCTGGCTCATTTCTTATAGATGTCATGGCAGAAGTGGATGTTGAAAAACAATCTGATATCCTGATACAGCACAGCACATAAGCAAATGCTTAACTTTAAATTTGTGAACAGTTTACTTCAATGGGACTACTCACATGCATAAAAGTAAGCATATACTTAAGTGCTTATTCAAGGATGGAATGAGGAATGGCCTGGTGTATAAGCTCTGGAAGAGTGTTCTGTTCATAATGCTAGTGGAGAAAAGGGGGTGGCAGGCAACACAACAAATACGGTCTAATCAATAGGATGGAGCAGAGTTATGCAGCACCTGGAAGGCCAGGACAAAAAACTTCAAGTAAAGTGGCTCAATTTATGTGATGAAAATTGAAAATTAAGCACTTTGTTTCCATGTGATGCAAAAGAAAATAAGAGTGTGAGAAAAGGTTCTTAGACTAATTAGTCTGGTGCTTTGGCAAAGTTGCGGGCTTTGGCAACGTTAGAACAGCCATCTAGGAATCTAGATTCTTGGGTTTCTTCCTGTCTCAGTCGCTGGCTTGCTTTTTATCCTTGGACACATCACTACGTTACAGTTGCTACAGCGGCACAGCTCTGGCACTGTACCTATGCCACTATAGCACTGTATTGTAAAGGCACACTACAGCGACGGAAGGGATTTTCCCATTTCTAGAGTAACTCCACCTGACCTAGTGACGATAAGTGGGTTGGCTGAGGCATTCTTCAATTGACCTAGCCGTGTCTACACTGGGGGTTCAGGGTCTTTATCTATGGTGCTCAGGGGGTGTGGATTTTTCACACCGCTGAGCATGGTACCTATGTCAAGCTGAGTTTTTCAACGTAGACCAGGCCTTAGTAGCTCAATTTCCCCATGTGTGAAGTGGGTGTATTAATACTTACTGTACCTCACCGGAGTGTTTTAAGACTTTATTAATGTTTACAAAGCTCTTTGCAATTCTTTGGTATAAAAGACCCTGCAAGGTCCCAGACAACAAGGGCCCAGATTTTGTGTGGCAAAATGGCCACTTTATGCCATCCCATTGGTGTAAAGATGCCATAAGGGACCCCCACAGAATACACTCATTGTAGCCATAGGGCAGTTCTCCATACAGTGTAGAGCTGGCATAACAACTCTATGCCAGCCCTTCCCCAGGGCTGCTCTAAATTGTCCAACTGGTAACTGCCCTGTAAGGCCTGTTCTGCCAGCAAAGAAAAGGTGGATTATACTGCCTTCCAGTCACACTACCTTCAGCCCCCTTCTACACTGGTGGTGGGGGACAGTGTAGAGCCATTGTGCCAGCTGTATGCTATATTGAGAACCACCCTTTGATGGAGGGATTCTGCAAGGACCATTTAAGCCCTCCTTTTATGGCCCCTTTATATGGTGGAGTGTCTGTTTTGCCATATTAAAACTGAGCCCTTGTTTTCCTGTCTTCAGACAAAAAATTTAATTTCACTGAAGTGAAGGTTGAAAGTATTGTCAGTCCAGGAGATGCAAAATAGGAACAGAGCACTGCAGAATTTAGAACAAGGTCCCTGCTTGAAAGGGACAACTCACTGTGGATAAGGGTGGCACAACTGTGTCCATGGGGTGTAGATCATTTTCCAACATCAATTAAATTAATTATTACCTTTTTTGACCCAAGTAGGTCTTCTGGGTTGGTACTGTTAAGTGGAGAAATTGATGATGGAGTCAAGTATTTCTTTGGTACAATCCTGTTTATTACAAAGCATGTACAAAGTCCTGTTTCCCTGAACAAATCAAATGCAGGAGACTGTTTCTTTGCTCACACTTTCAAGCCTCCCAAACCAGCACTCTACCCAAAAGCTCTCTCTCTCTCTCTCTTAGCTTCTTCTCAGGTTCATGGTGAAAGTGGTTCTCCAGGGCTTCCTTGCTTTCTTCTCTGTGGGCTTCTGTGGTGTTTCTGCTGCTTTTCTCCACACGCATCCAGCCACTCTGCCTTTGCATTCAACCCTCAGTGAAACCCCTTTGCCTGCGTAGCTGAGATTCTTCACCACCCTTGCACGTGGCCTGTATTTTGTGAGAGGGCTCCCATTATCTCAACTGTCTGTTTCATAAAGAAGCTTAATTGTATTTTTACATTTATCCTGAATGACAACTGGTTGTGACACACCCCAGCTTCAGCAAGGTTTCACCCAACCCACAGCATAGGAACATAAGGATGGCCATATTGGATCAGACCAAAGGTCCATCTAGGCCAGTATCCTGTCTTCTGACAGTGGCCGATGCCAGGTGCCCCAGAGGGATTGAACAAAACACTTAATCATCAACTGATCCATCTCCTGTCGCTCATTCCCAGCTTCTGGCAAACAGAGGGTAGGGACTCCATCCCTGCCATCTTGGCTAATAGCCATTGATGGACACAGGAATATATTTCCGAAGGCACATAACTTAAAGCCATAGAGTGAAATGGGAGTTTTGCCATTGTCCTCAATAGGGCCAGGATTTCACCTATAATTTATTTTTTTGCCATAGGAGCAAGGCTCAATGTTTTATTTTTTAATGGTTTATGTTTTCATAATCCAAAGGTATTGTAGAGTCATTTTACATACAGTACAGTTCACACTGATTGCATCCGATGAAGTGAGCTGTAGCTCACGAAAGCTTATGCTCAAATAAATTTGTTAGTCTATAGGGTACCACAAGTACTCCTTTTCTTTTTGCGAATACAGACTAACACGGCTGCTACTCTGAAACCAGTTCACACTATATTACTCTTTATCATTTCAGACATGTTAGTATAGAATTTCTTAATTTTCCATCAGTTTTACTCGAACAGAATTGATGCTCAATGCAGGTTTCAATGATAGGTTTGATCTCTGATAAGGTACCTCCTCTGTTAAGTGACTGTACCTCAGGGTATGTCTACACTACGAAATTAGGTCGAATTTATAGAAGTCGGTTTTTTTGAAATCGGTTTTATATATTCGAGTGTGTGTGTCCCCACAGAAAATGCTCTAAGTGCATTAAGTGCATTAACTCGGCGGAGCGCTTCCACAGGACCGAGGCAAGCATCGACTTCCGGAGTGTTGCACTGTGGGTAGCTATCCCACAGTTCCCGCAGTCTCCGCTGCCCATTGGAATTCTGGGTTGAGATCCCAATGCCTGATGGAGCTAAAACATTGTCGCGGGTGGTTCTGGGTACATATCGTCAGGCCCCCGTTCCCTCCCTCCCTCCCTTCCTCCCTCCGTGAAAGCAAGGGCAGACAATCATTTCGCGCCTTTTTTCCTGAGTTACCTGTGCAGACGCCATACCACGGCAAGCATGGAGCCCGCTCAGGTAACCGTCACCCTATGTCTCCTGGATGCTGGCAGACGCGGTACGGCATTGCTACACAGTAGCAGCAACCCCTTGCCTTGTGGCAGCAGACGGTACAGTACGACTGGTAGCCGTCATCGTCATGTCTGAGGTGCTCCTGGTCGCCTCTGTGAGGTCGATCAGGAGCGCCTGGGCAGACATGGGCGCAGGGACTAAATTTGGAGTGACTTGAGCAGGTCATTCTCTTTAGTCCTGCAGTCAGTCCTATTGAACCGTCTTATGGTGAGCGGGCAGGCGATGCGGACTGCTAGCAGTCGTACTGTACCATCTTCTGCCGAGCAGCCATGAGATGTGGATGGCATGCAGTCCTTCTGCACCGTCTGCTGCCAGCCAAAGATGTAAAAGATAGATGGAGTGGATCAAAACAAGAAATAGACCAGATTTGCTTCCCCCCCTCCCCTGTCTAGGGGACTCATTCTTCTAGATCACACTGCAGTCACTTACAGAGAAGGTGCAGCGAGGTAAATCTAGCCATGTATCAATCAGAGGCCAGGCTAACCTCCTTGTTCCAATAACAACGATAACTTAGGTGCACCATTTCTTATTGGAACCCTCCGTGAAGTCCTGCCTGAAATACTCCTTGATGTAAAGCCACCCCCTTTGTTGATTTTAGCTCCCTGAAGCCAACCCTGTAAGCGCCCCTCCCAGCGTCAGAGCAATGGCAAAAAATCGGGCATCTGAGACTGCTGTCCAGAGCACTCACAATGGAGCACTCTGATGGGGCTAAAACATTGTCGCGGATGGTTCTGGGTACGTGTCGTCAGGCCCCCGTTCCCTCCCTCCCTCCCTCCGTGAAAGCAAGGGCAGACAATCGTTTCGTGCCTTTTTTCATGAGTTACCTGTGCAGACACCATACCACGGCAAGCATGGAGCCAGCTCAGGTAACCGTCACCCTATGTCTCCTGGGTGCTGGCAGACGCGGTACGGCTTTGCTGCACAGTAGCAGCAACCCATTGCCTTCTGGCAGCAGACGGTGCAATATGACTGGTAGTCGTCCTCTTCGTGTCCGAGGTGCTCCTGGCCACGTCGGCTGGGAGCGCCTGGGCAGACATGGGCGCAGGGACTAAATTTGGAGTGACTTGACCAGGTCATTCTCTTTAGTCCTGCAGTCCTATTGAACCGTCTTATGGTGAGCGGGCAGGCGATACGGACTGCTAGCAGTCGTACTGTACCATCTTCTGCCAGGCAGGCAAGAGATGAGGATTGCTAGCAGTCGTATTGTACCATCTTATGCCAGGCAGGCAAGAGATGAAGATGGCTAGCAGTCGTACTGTACCATCTTCTGCCAAGCAGCCATGAGATGTGGATGGCATGCAGTCCTTCTGCACCGTCTGCTGCCAGCCAAAGATGTAAAAGATAGATGGAGTGGATCAAAACAAGAAATAGACCAGATTTGCTTCCCCCCCTCCCCTGTCTAGGGGACTCATTCTTCTAGATCACACTGCAGTCACTTACAGAGAAGGTGCAGCGAGGTAAATCTAGCCATGTATCAATCAGAGGCCAGGCTAACCTCCTTGTTCCAATAACAACGATAACTTTGGTGCACCATTTCTTATTGGAACCCTCCGTGCAGTCCTGCCTGAAATACTCCTTGATGTACAGGCACACCCTTTGTTGATTTTAGCTCCCTGAAGCCAACCCTGTAAGCCGTGTCGTCAGTCGACCCTCCCTCCGTCAGAGCAACGGCAGACAATCGTTCCGCGCCTTTTTTCTGTGCGGACGCCATACCAAGGCAAGCATGGAGGCCGCTGAGCTCATTTTGGCAATTAGGAGCACATCAACCACCACACGCATTATCCAGCAGTATATGCAGCACCAGAACATGGCAACGCGATACCGGGCGAGGAGGCGATGTCAGCGCGGTCCCGTGAGTGATCAGGACATGGACACAGATTTCTCTGAAAGCATGGGCCCTGCCAATGCATGCATCATGGTGCTAATGGGGCAGGTTCATGCTGTGGAACGCCGATTCTGGGCTCGGGAAACAAGCACAGACTGGTGGGACTGCATAGTGTTGCAGGTCTGGGACGATTCCCAGTGGCTGCGAAACTTTCGCATGCGTAAGGGCACTTTCATGGAACTTTGTGACTTGCTTTCCCCTGCCCTGAAGCGCATGAATACCAGGATGAGAGCAGCCCTCACAGTTGAGAAGCGAGTGGCGATAGCCCTGTGGAAGCTTGCAACGCCAGACAGCTACCGGTCAGTTGGGAATCAATTTGGAGTGGGCAAATCTACTGTGGGGGCTGCTGTTATGCAAGTAGCTCACGCAATCAAAGATCTGCTGATATCAAGGGTAGTGACCCTGGGAAATGTGCAGGTCATAGTGGATGGCTTTGCTGCAATGGGATTCCCTAACTGTGGTGGGGCTATAGACGGAACCCATATCCCTATCTTGGCACCGGAGCACCAAGCCGCCGAGTACATAAACCGCAAGGGGTACTTTTCGATAGTGCTGCAAGCTCTGGTGGATCACAAGGGACGTTTCACCAACATCAACGTGGGATGGCCGGGAAAGGTACATGACGCTCGCATCTTCAGGAACTCTGGTCTGTTTCAAAAGCTGCAGGAAGGGACTTTATTCCCAGACCAGAAAATAACTGTTGGGGATGTTGAAATGCCTATAGTTATCCTTGGGGACCCAGCCTACCCCTTAATGCCATGGCTCATGAAGCTGTACACAGGCAGCCTGGACAGTAGTCAGGAGCTGTTCAACTACAGGCTGAGCAAGTGCAGAATGTGCATTTGGATGTTTAAAGGCGCGCTGGCGCAGTTTACTGACTCGCTTAGACCTCAGCGAAACCAATATTCCCACTGTTATTACTGCTTGCTGTGTGCTCCACAATATCTGTGAGAGTAAGGGGGAGACGTTTATGGCGGGGTGGGAGGCTGAGGCAAATCGCCTAGCTGCTGGTTACGCGCAGCCAGACACCAGGGCGGTTAGAAGAGCACAGGAGGGCGCGGTACGCATCAGAGAAGCTTTGAAAACCAGTTTCATGACTGGCCAGGCTACGCTGTGAAAGTTCTGTTTGTTTCTCCTTGATGAAACCCCCCGCCCCTTGGTTCACTCTACTTCCCTGTAAGCTAACCACCCTCCCCTCCTCCCTTTAATCACCGCTTGCAGAGGCAATAAAGTCATTGCTGCTTCACAGTCATGCATTCGTTATTCATTCATCACACAAATAGGGAGATGACTACCAAGGTATCCCAGGAGGGGTGGTGGAGGAGGGAAGGAAAATGCCACACAGCACTTTAAGCACAGCACTTTAAAAGTTTACAACTTTAAAATTTATTGAATGCCAGCCTTCTTTTTTTTGGGCAATCCTCTGTGGTGGAGTGGCTGGTTGGTCGAAGGCCCCCCCACCGCGTTCTTGGGCGTCTGGGTGTGGAGGCTATGGAACTTGGGGAGGAGGGCGGTTGGTTACAGAGGGGCAGCAGTGGCAGTCTGTGCTCCAGCTGCCTTTGCTGCAGCTCAACCATACACTGGAGCATTCTGGTTTGGTCCTGCAGCAGCCTCAGCATTGAATCCTGCCTCCTCTCATCACGCTGCCGCCACATTTGAGCTTCAGCCCTGTCTTCAGCCCGCCACTTACTCTCTTCAGCCCGCCACTTACTCTCTTCAGCCTGCCACCTCTCCTCCCAGTCATTTTGTGCTTTCCTGCACTCTGACATTATTTGCCTCCACGCATTCGTCTGTGCTCTGTCAGTGTGGGAGGACAGCATGAGCTCGGAGAACATTTCATCGCGAGTGCGTTTTTTTTTCTTTCTAAGCTTCACTAGCCTCTGGGAAGGAGAAGATCCTGTGATCATTGAAACACATGCAGCTGGTGGAGAAAAAAAAAGGGACAGCGGTATTTAAAAAGACACATTTTATAAAACAGTCGCTACACTCTTTCAGGGTAAACCTTGCTGTTAACATTACATACATAGCACATGTGCTTTCGTTACAAGGTCGCATTTTGCCTCCTCCCACCGCGTGACTACCCCCTCAACCTTCCCCCCTCCCTGTGGCTAACAGCGGCGAACATTTCTGTTCAGCCACAGGCAAACAGCACAGCAGGAACGGGCACCTCTGAGTGTCCCTGAAGAAAAGCACTCTATTTCAACCAGGTGACCATGAATTATATCTCACTCTCCTGAGGATAACACAGAGAGATAAAGAACGGATTTTGGTTGAATGCCAGCAAACATACACTGCAGTGCTTTGTTCTACAGTGATTCCCGAGTACGTGTTACTGGCCTGGAGTGGTAAAGTGTCCTACCATGAAGGACGAAATAAGGCTGCCCTCCCCAGAAACCTTTTGCAAAGGCTTTAGGACTACATCTAGGAGAACCGCAAATGCCAGGGCAAAGTAATCCTTTCACATGCTTGCTTTTAAACCATGTATAGCATTTTAAAAGGTACACTCGCCAGAGGTCCCTTCTCCGCCTGCTGGGTCCAGGAGGCAGCCTTGGGTGGGTTCGGGGGGTACTGGCTCCAGGTCTAGGGTGAGAAACAGTTCCTGGCTGTCGGGAAAACCGGTTTCTCCGCTTGCTTGCTGTGAGCTATCTACAACCTCCTCATCATCATCATCTTCTTCGTCCCCAAAACCTGCTTCCGTATTGCCTCCATCTCCATTGAAGGAGTCAAACAACACGGCTGGGGTAGTGGTGGCTGAACCCCCTAAAATGGCATGCAGCTCATCATAGAAGCGGCATGTTTGGGGCTCTGACCCAGAGCGGCTGTTCGCCTCTCTGGTTTTCTGGTAGGCTTGCCTCAGCTCCTTCAGTTTCACGCGGCACTGCTTCGGGTCCCTGTTATGGCCTCTGTCCTTCATGCCCTGGGAGATTTTCACAAAGGTTTTGGCATTTCGAAAACTGGAACGGAGTTCTGATAGCACGGATTCCTACCTGTGCTGATGAGCTCTGCATGGTCACCTGCAGCTTGCCACGCTGGCCAAACAGGAAATGAGATTCAAAAGTTTGCGGTTCTTTTCCTGTCTACCTGGCCAGTGCATCTGAGTTGAGAGTGCTGTCCAGAGCGGTCAGAATGGAGCACTCTGGGATAGCTCCCGGAGGCCAATACCATCGAATTGTGTCCACAGTACCCCAAATTCGAGCCGGGAACGTCGATTTAAGCGCTAATCCACTTGTCAGGGGTGGAGTAAGGAAATCGATTTTAAGAGCCCTTTAAGTCAAAATAAAGGGCTTCACTGTGTGGACGGGTGCAGGTTTAAATCGATTTAACGTTGCTAAATTCGACCTAAAGTCCTAGTGTAGACCAGGGCTCACTGGAGTTGTGATGTGCTGGTCAGTGTAGTGGCCAGCCCCTGTGCTTGTGTGCTA
The DNA here is from genome assembly GCF_965140295.1 of Lepidochelys olivacea. Taxonomy (NCBI): domain Eukaryota; kingdom Metazoa; phylum Chordata; order Testudines; family Cheloniidae; genus Lepidochelys; species Lepidochelys olivacea. Next base: position 30,580,088 of record NC_140415.1, read on the forward strand.
GCTGGAAATCCTGCCCTGATGCTGTACTCTTCTCCCTCCATCCCTTCTCCATAACAGAGTAAGATTTAACCCTAGGACTCTTATGTTCTTGTTACAATTTAAGCAAATGTGACTTAAAGGGGCAATCATATTACTACTTACATCTCTTTCCAGTTGCTGTAGGTTATTAAAATTTCATAGCCTTAGGGCCCAGTTTTGTGATTTCCTGTTTATTGCTTCAGGGTAGCACTCTTTGGAGAGAGCTCTGCATGCCTAATTGCTTAAAGAGCAGATAATTTGGGCAATAGTTTTCTTTCCTTTAAGGCACTATATTTATTAATGATTTAATCCATTTCTGCATATCTATTCTGCCATGAGTGCAGAGGACTGGGCTAAATGACCTCTCGAGGTCCCTTCCAGTTCTATGATTCTATTGCTAATAAATTAATCATGTTGACATTATATAGATGCATCTGCACAGACACCATATTTGTTTCTTTTATGTTTTGTATTTATGACATTTTAAAATATACTAAACACAATCCAGGGTCTAGTAATCTAGAAGTTTACCCCCACCACACCCTCTCTGCCTCAGAAAAAGTAATGATGAGAAGATGCAACTATCCATTGCTTAATGACTTCAGTGTTCAGAGATAGGAGTTCAAGAAAGAAAATGTTTACCTTTTAGAACAGGGAGCAAGGGGTGGAAGGGAAAGGGGTCGTCTACATTGAGTTTATTCTGGGCCTATTTTATACTCTTCAGTAATGCATATAGCCTGGTTGGATAGAAAGCTGTTCTTCCGTACTAATGGGCAAGTACCTCTGCAATATGTTCTCTCAGGAAGCATGGACTTAAGATGAGTCAGCAGTAAATCTCTTGAGTGTTTCATGGATTCATAGATATTTAGGTCAGAAGGGACCATTATGATCATCTAGTCTGACCTCCTGCACAATGCAGGCCACAGAACTTCACCCACCACTCCTGCAAAAAGCCTCACACCTATATTTGTGGTATTGAAGTCCTCAAATCGTAGTTTAAAGACTTCAAGGAGCAGAGAATCCTCCAGCAAGTGACCCGTGCCCCATGCTACAGAGGAAGGCAAAAAACCTCCAGGGCCTCTTCCAATCTGCACTGGAGGAAAATTCCGTCCCTACCCCAAATATGGCGATCAGCTAAACCCTTTTTTTCTCCATAGGATATCATCTAGTCCAACCCCCTGCTCAAAGCAGGACCAATCCTCAATTTTTGCCCCAGATCCCTAAATGGCTCTCTCAAGGATTGAACTCACAATCCTGGGTTTAGCAGGACAATACTTAAACCACTGAACTATCCCTCCCAGAGTGTTAGTAATTACTCTCTTAGCTGTGTATCAGAATTGACCTTTTTGCTGCTTAAACATGCTTAAGACATAGGGTTATGGCAATTTCATCATGGTTATGGGAATTTTTCAGTGTCTCTTTCACTGTGATACATTTCATTCGAATGCCCAGACTTCGCAGAGCTAAAGGTCATACTGGCAAGTTGCCAGGAATCCAAAGTCTGCAGCTGATTTACATGTAAATGCATTGCACACTTATGGCACCATAAATAAACACTAAATAATAATTGCACTACATGTGCAAGTCTTTTTAAAAATAGCTAGTGCTCATGGGCATATCCTTGAACATCCCTGACAGAGCAATACAAACTTCTTCCTGTTTGAATTCACCAACAATAAACCCTCACCCAACACTGTGCTGTTACAGCACAAGGAAAGCTGCAGTTCTCATTTTAGGATGCTGCAAGCCATATTTGTCACTCGGGCTGCATTTGAGCAGCCCTAATCTAGGGCCTGATCCTGCAGAGTGCTGAGACCTGGAGCTCCCGTCAGTTTAAAGGGAGTGGAGAGCTCACAACATCTCTCAGGAGGTGTTCAGTAGCTTGAAGAATTGGCCACCTAATAAACATCAAAGGCAAGCATCTAAAACACATCCTAATGTAAACTTTGTGCTGCCACCCATTAGATAAGCAACTCTCTGATTTATATCATCTTAATTTTGAAGCATAATCAGAGCTTCATGTGAGGAGGAGTTTTTCTTAGTAGCAATTCACTGGTAATTAACTCTGACATGTTCTTGCTTCAGTACTAAAGATTTCCTTGTCTATTTTTCTCTCAGGCCTTCCCACCAATTCCCACCCTGCTCACCATTTTATCTCCCTGCTTCATTTGGCTGCTAGATGCCATTGAAACAACTGATGTCCTGCTACGTTAGGAGAATGATGCAGGGACTCCCTCTAGAGTCAAAAAACCAGAGCTCTTGTAAGAGGTAGGGTTGGCAACTTTCCCAGACACAGATTACATCCCCTCTTTGGTGTTCTTGGCCTCTGGTGACCCAGTATTTGATGAGCTTCTGAATGCTTGTTCGGCAGAACAATGAAAGTGCTGATTTGCCTGGCCACCACAAACTGGCCCCACATTTTACATGAAAATAGAGACTTCAAGAAAAAATACAGTATATAAATGAAGGTTGTGAGGCAGGACTAAGCTGGGCATTGCTAATATTCATTATACATATTGGACATATCAAAAGAAGCAAATTACTGATTTAGTTTTATTTCTAAATAGGTACTGGGATCATCCCAGCCCATATCCTCACAGAGAGCCCTTCTTGCAGTCCTTTGGCTGCAGGCAAAACTCCTGATGACTTCAAAGGGAATTTTTTTATGTGAGGACTGTAGAATCTAGCCCATAAATGCTGCTGAAGAATTGTTATAATTCTATTGAACTGAAATCAGGTGATTAGATCATGCTTTTGGAAACTGTCTCTGATGTCTGGAAAGAAACAGGCTTGTGTGTGTGTGAATTACAGTAAATCACAGCACATAACATAAATCACAACATGAATCAAAGGCACATAAGCTCTCTTGCTTCTTTTTCACTATCCACAGGGAAAAGGCAGTCACACTTCCAGTATAGGCAGCATCTGTCAAAGAATCAGAGAATCATAGAATCATAGAATATCAGGGTTGGAAGGGACCTCAGGAGGTCATCTAGTCCAACCCTCTGCTCAAAAGCAGGACCCATCCCCAATTAAATCATCCCAGCCAAGGCTTTGTCAAGCCTGACCTTAAAAACTTCTAAGGAAGGAGATTCCACCACCTCCCTAGGCAACGCATTCCAGTGTTTCACCACCCTCCTAGTGAAAAAGTTTTTCCTAATATCCAACCTAAACCTCCCCCACTGCAACTTGAGACCATTACTCCTTGTCCTGTCCTCTTCCACCACTGAGAATAGTCTAGAACCGTCCTCTCTGGAACTACCTCTCAGGTAGTTGAAAGCAGCTATCAAATCTCCCCTCATTCTTCTCTTCTGCAGACTAAACAATCCCAGTTCCCTCAGCCTCTCCTCATAACTCATGTGTTCCAGACCCCTAATCATTTTTGTTGCCCTTCGCTGGACTCTCCAATTTATCCACATCCTTCTTGTAGTGTGGGGCCCAAAACTGGACACAGTACTCCAGATGAGGCCTCACCAATGTCGAATAGAGGGGGACGATCACGTCCCTCGATCTGCTCGCTATGCCCCTACTTATACATCCCAAAATGCCATTGGCCTTCTTGGCAACAAGGGCACACTGCTGACTCATATCCAGCTTCTCGTCCACTGTCACCCCTAGGTCCTTTTCCGCAGAGCTGCTGCCTAGCCATTCGGTCCCTAGTCTGTAGCTGTGCATTGGGTTCTTCCGTCCTAAGTGCAGGACCCTGCACTTATCCTTATTGAACCTCATCAGATTTCTTTTGGCCCAATCCTCCAATTTGTCTAGGTCCCTCTGTATCCTATCCCTGCCCTCCAGCGTATCTACCACTGCTCCCAGTTTGGTATCATCCGCAAATTTGCTGAGAGTGCAATCCACACCATCCTTCAGATCATTTATGAAGATATTGAACAAAACCAGCCCCAGGACCGACCCCTGGGGCACTCCACTTGACACCGGCTGCCAACTAGACATGGAGCCATTGATCACTACCCGTTGAGCCCGACAATCTAGCCAACTTTCTACCCACCTTATAGTGCATTCATCCAGCCCATACTTCCTTAACTTGCTGACAAGAATACTGTGGGAGACCGTCCTTTTGTCATAAGGTAGCAAATCTAGGGGTTGGTCCTGGTTCTCTCTATATCAAGTTCCCAGTCTATGCCCTGGTCTACACTTTAGGTCGAATTTAGCAGCGTTAAATCGATGTAAACCTGCACCCGTCCACACGATGAAGCCCTTTATTTCGACTTAAAGGGCTCTTAAAATCGATTTCCTTACTCCACCCCTGACAAGTGGATTAGTGCTTAAATCGGCCTTGCCGGGTCGAATTTGGGGTATTGTGGACACAATTCAACGGTATTGGCCTCCGGGAGCTATCGCAGAGTGCTCCATTGTGACTGCTCTGGACAGCACTCTCAACTCAGATGCACTGGCCAGGTAGACAGGAAAAGAACCGCAAACTTTTGAATCTCATTTCCTGTTTGGCCAGCGTGGCAAGCTGCAGGTGACCATGCAGAGCTCATCAGCAGAGGTGACCATGATGGAGTCCCAGAAACGCAAAAGAGCTCCAGCATGGACTGAACGGGAGGTAAGGGATCTAATCGTTGTATGGGGAGAGGAATCCGTGCTATCAGAACGCTGTTCCAGTTTTCGAAATGCCAAAACCTTTGTCAAAATCTCCCAGGGCATGAAGAACAGAGGCCATAACAGGGACCCGAAGAAGTGCCGCGTGAAACTTAAGGAGCTGAGGCAAGCCTACCAGAAAACCAGAGAGGCGAACAGCCGCACTGGGTCAGAGCCCCAAACATGCCGCTTCTATGATGAGCTGCATGCCATTTTAGGGGGTTCAGCCACCACTACCCCAGCCGTGTTGTTTGACTCCTTCAATAGAGATGGAGGCAACACGGAAGCAGGTTTTGGGGACGAAGAAGATGATGAGGAGGAGGAGGTTGTAGATAGCTCACAGTAAGCAAGCGGAGAAACCGGTTTTCCCGACAGCCAGGAACTGTTTCTCACCCTGGACCTGGAGCCAGTACCCCCCGAACCCACCTAAGGCTGCTTCCTGGACCTGGCAGGTGGAGAAGGGACCTCCGGTGAGTGTACCTTTTAAAATACTATACATGGTTTAAAAGCAAGCATGTGAACGGATTACTTTGCCCTGGCATTCGCGGCTCTCCTGGATGTACTCCCAAAGCCTTTGCAAAAGGTTTCTGGGGAGGGCAGCCTTATTGCGTCCTTCATGGTAGGACACTTTACCACTCCAGGCCAGTAACACGTACTCGGGAATCATTGTACAACAAAGCATTGCAGTGTATGTTTGCTGGCGTTCAAACAACATCCGTTCTTTATCTCTCTGTGTTATCCTCAGGAGAGTGAGATCTAATTCATGGTCACCTGGTTGAAATAGGGTGCTTTTCTTCAGGGGACACTCAGAGGAGCCCGTTCCTGCTGGGCTGTTTGCCTGTAGCTGAACAGAAATGTTCCCCGCTGTTAGCCACGCGGTGGGGAGAGGCAAAATGTGACCTTGTAATGAAAGCACATGTGCTATGTATGTAATGTTAACAGCAAGGTTTATCCTGAAAGAGTGTAGCCACTGTTTTATAAAATGTGTCTTTTTAAATACCGCTGTCCCTTTTTTTTTCTCCACCAGCTGCATGTGTTTCAATGATCACAGGATCTTCTCCTTCCCAGAGGCTAGTGAAGATTAGAAAGAAAAAAAAACGCACTCATGATGAAATGTTCTCTGAGCTCATGCTGTCCTTCCACACTGACAGAGCACAGACGAATGTGTGGAGGCAAATAATGTCAGAGTGCAGGAAAGCACAAAATGACCGTGAGGAGAGGTGTTGGGCTGAAAAGAGTAAGTGGTGAGCTGAAGACAGGGCTGAAGCTCAAATGTGGCGGCAGCGTGATGAGAGGAGGCAGGATTCAATGCTGCGGCTGCTGGAGGACCAAACCAGTATGCTCCAGTGTATGGATGAGCTGCAGCAAAGGCAGCTGGAGCACAGACTGCCACTACAGCCCCTTTGTAACCAACCGCCCTCCTCCCCAAGTTCCATAGCCTCCACACCCAGACGCCCAAGAACGTGGTGCGGGGGCCACCGGCCAGCCAGCCACTCCACCACAGAGGATTGCCCAAAAAAAAGAAGGCTGGCATTCAATAAATTTTAAAGTTGTAAACTTTAAAAGTGCTTTGTGGCATTTTCCTTCCCTCCTCCACCACTGCTCCTGGGCTACCTTGGTAGTCATCCCCCTATTTGTGTGATTGAATGAATAAAGAATGCATGAATGTGAAGCGACAATGACTTTATTGCCTCTGCAAGCAATGATTAAAGGGAGGAGGGGAGAATGGTTAGCTTGCAGGGAAGTAGAGTGAACCAAGGGGCGGGGGGTTTCATCAAGGAGAAACAAAGAGAACTTTCACACCGTAGCCTGGCCAGTCATGAAACTTGTTTTCAAAGCTTCTCTGATGCGTACCGCGCCCTCCTGTGCTCTTCTAACTGCCCTGATGTCTGGCTGCGCGTAACCAGCAGCCAGGCGATTTGCCTCAACCTCCCACCCCGCCATAAACGTCTCTCCCTTACTCTCACAGATATTGTGGAGCACACAGCAAGCAGTAATAACAGTGGGAATATTGGTTTCGCTGAGGTCTAAGCGAGTCAGTAAACTGCGCCAGCGCACCTGTAAACATCCAAATGCACATTCTACCACCATTCTGCACTTGCTCAGCCTGTAGTTGAACAGCTCCTGACTATTGTCCAGGCTGCCTGTGTACGACTTCATGAGCCGTGGCATTAAGGGGTAGGCTGGGTCCCCAAGGATAACTATAGGCATTTCAACGTCCCCAACAGTTATTTTCTGGTCTGGGAATAAAGTCCCTTCCTGCAGCTTTTGAAACAGACCAGTGTTCCTGAAGATGCAAGCGTCATGTACCTTTCCCGGCCATCCCACGTTGATGTTGGTGAAATGTCCCTTGTGATCCACCAGGGCTTGCAGCACTATTGAAAAGTACCCCTTGCGGTTTATGTACTCGCCGGCTTCTTGGCTCTGGTGCCAAGATAGGGATATGGGTTCCGTCTATGGCCCCACCACAGTTAGGGAATCCCATTGCAGCAAAGCCATGCACTATGACCTACACATTTCCCAGGGTCACTACCCTTGATATCAGCAAATCTTTGATTGCGTGGGCTACTTGCATCACAGCAGCCCCAACAATAGATTTGCCCACTCCAAACTGATTCCCAACTGACCGGTAGCTGTCTGGCGTTGCAAGCTTCCACAGGGCTATCGCCACTCGCTTCTCAACTGTGAGGGCTGCTTTAATCTTGGTATTCATGCGCTTCAGGGCAGGGGAAAGCAAGTCACAAAGTTCCATGAAAGTGCCCTTACGCATGCGAAAGTTTCGCAGCCACTGGGAATCGTCCCAGACCCGCAACACTATGCGGTCCCACCAGTCTGTGCTTGTTTCCTGAGCCCAGAATTGGCGTTCCACAGCATGAACCTGCCCCATTAGCACCTTGATGCATTCATTAGCAGGGCCCATCCAAAGTGACAACTAAGAGTTGGATGGGCTATCACCAGCAGGAGAGTGAATTTGTGTTGGGGGGGTGGAGGGTGAGAAAACCTGGATTTGTGCTGGAAATGGCCCACCTGATGATCACTTTAGATAAGCTATTACCAGCAGGACAGTGGGGTGGGAGGAGGTATTGTTTCATATTCTCTGTGTATATATAAAGTCTGCTGCAGTTTCCACGATATGCATCTGATGAAGTGAGCTGTAGCTCACGAAAGCTTATGCTCTAATAAATTGGTTAGTCTCTAAGGTGCCGCAAGTACTCCTTTTCTTTTTGCGAATACAGACTAACACGGCTGTTACTCTGAAACCTAATTGCTAAAGTGAGCTGAGTGGCCTCCATGCTTGCCTTGGTATGGCGTCCGCACAGAAAAAAGGCGCGGAATGATTGTCTGCCGTTGCTCTGACGGAGGGAGGGGCTTCTGACGACACGGCTTACGGGGTTGGCTTCAGGGAGCTAAAATCAACAAAGGGAGTGGCTTTACATCAAGGAGTATTTCAGGCAGGACTTCACGGAGGGTTCCAACAAGAAATGGTGCACCTAAGTTATTGTTCTTATTGGAACAAGGAGGTTACTCTGGCCTCTGATTGATACATGGCTAGATTTACCTCGCTGCACCTTCTCTGTGAGTGACTGCAGTGTGACCTAGAGGAATGAGTCCCCTAGACGGGGGGCGGGGGGAGAAGCAAATGAGTACAAAACAAATCCGATCTATTTCTTGTTTTGATCCACTCCATCTATCTTTTACATCTTTGGCTGGCAGCAGACGGTGCAGAAGGACTGCTAGCCATCCTCATCTCTTGCCTGCCCAGCAGAAGATGGTACAATACGACTGCTAGCCAGCCTCATCTCTTGCCTGCCCGGCAGAAGATGGTACAGTACGACTGCTAGCAATCTGTATCACCTGCCTGCTCACCATAAGACGGTTCAATAGGACTGACTGCAGGACTAAAGAGAATGACTTGATCAAGTCACTCCAAATTTAGTCCCTGCGCCCATGTCTGCCCAGGCGCTCCTGGCCAACGTTGCCAGGAGCACCTCGGACATGAAGATGACGGCTACCAGTCGTATTGCACCGTCTGCTGCCAGAAGGCAATGGGTTGCTGCTACTGTGTAGCAATGCAGTACCGCGTCTGCCAGCACCCAGGAGACATAGGGTGACGGTTACCTGAGCGGGCTCCATGCTTGCCGTGGTATGGCGTCTGCACAGGTAACTCAGGAAAAAAGGCGCGAAATGATTGTCTGCCCTTGCTTTCACGGAGGGAGGAAGGGAGGGAGGGAGGGAACGGGGGCCTGACGATATGTACCCAGAACCACCCGCGACAATGTTTTAGCTCCATCAGGCATTGGGATCTCAACCCAGAATTCCAATGGGCAGCGGAGACTGCGGGAACTGTGGGATAGCTACCCACAGTGCAACACTCCGGAAGTCGATGCTTGCCTCGGTCCTGTGGAAGCGCTCCGCCGAGTTAATGCACTTAATGCACTTAGAGCATTTTCTGTGGGGACACACACACTCGAATATATAAAACCGATTTCTAAAAAACCGACTTCTATAAATTCGACCTAATTCCGTAGTGTAGACATACCCTCAAACTAGGAAATAGCTCCCTTTACAAGGATGTTGCAGAACATAGTTTGCTTCAGAGAAAACCCTGGTTTGGCAGTTCTTTATTCTTCTTTGACATCTTTTGCTATCCTGTGTTATCTGAGAGCTTCTGATTTTACTAGTTAAATTCTACTTTGCTCCTTCTTAGAGAATCTTGTGTGAATTGTAAATCCAAAATCAGTTGTATGGTTCCTTGAATACTTGAAAGAGCTGCATACATGCTGAGCTTTATTAGCCCACTGTGACAGAATGACCTTTAATGAAAAGCTGCTGTAACTATAAATGCCACAAAATCCTGGGATTAGTAGTATAGCATTTTTCACTAGTAGAACTCAAAGTGCTTTAAAAAGGAGGTAAGTATCATATCCCCATCCCTCACTCCCAGTACTCAAGTGAAGAATGATCATTCAGAAGCTCTGGCAGGATCCATATTTTGACATCACCCGCCAAAGGGAAGGAAACTGGGAAGCTTCATTCTTGATTAGAGACCGACGCAGAAGGAATCCCAGCGGATGCCATCTTTCCATGATTGGTGGCTTTCCTTGGCCGTCATGCACGCCTATGTATAAATCTGGGTATCTAGACAGTAAATTATATATGAATTATATTCATGAATTATGTATCATAAGTTTTTTAAATTAAAATTTAGGATTGAAATAATGCATATTTTAAATACCTAAAAACCAGAACTGTATACAGGTATGTTTAAAAAAAAAAAAACCTGACCAAGAACTCTCTGTCACGGCCTTTCTACTGACTCACCAAAGGACTAAAGATGTCATATGAATCAGTTAATGCTGAAATAAAGGGAGCATGCACTTTTATTGTGTACTGTATTTACACTGGAAAGAGCTTTCTTTCAGCTTGCTGTTGTCATTTAGGACATCTTATAGATGATCAATTGTTTATTGTCAAACAAGTGTAATTGACTGGAAAACTACATGAGAAAGCAAATGATCAGATAGTCTGTACTAGTTTGGGAACCCATATAAAGGCAAAACTAGGGCTGGGCAAATGGTTCAGCACAGAGATGAAGTTGTTGCAGGCTGGAGTTCAGCAGATTGTAACCTGTCATAGGTCTGTGTTGTGATATGATGTCAATTGTGTCATTACATCATCTCACTGGAACAGCATCCCACAAGAGCCTACACTCTCAGAACTGAGCCCTAAAGCATGAAGAGAGGAAGTCCCTTCCCCAGGCTGCATGCTTGCTCGACCCTAGAGCTGAGATTTAATGGGTAGGCATTATGACTTCATGATAGTTAGTCTGCACTGCATTATTGCAAAGGGTATTGTACACTTAAACCAGTTTTCAGTCAGGATTTCCTGAATGCTAAACCTGGCTTGGATACTGATTCTCTGCAGTCGTGGGCAACTCTGTTAATCTCACTACCTCATTTTCCCTATCTGTAAAATGGAGATAACTAACATCTGCTTGTAGTGCCAATCTGAGGATTAATCAGTGTGTTTTAAAGTATTTCAGTACCTAAGTGCTAAGTGGTATGAGGCGGCACAAAAGCATGCTTACATGTTATCTGATTCTCATAACAAACACATCCTTCCAAATAACTGGATTATCTGGTGGGCCCATTTAAGAGAGGCTGGGGGAGGGGAAGCCCTCTCTTTATTTTTTATTAGGCATTATTTTCATTATTCTATCTTGCTTGAAATGGTATTTCAAAAATGCCCAACATTTAATATACTTTTTTTTTTATTTCAAAGAGACCTTTGCTGAAACTCTTAAGGCTGGGATTCCTAAAGAGGGGCTGAGGGGGCGAAGGGCCCATCTCCCACTGAAAGTCAATGCATGTTAGACACCCAGCTCTCTTTGGCCCCATTCAAAGTCCCAGTCTAAATGCTTTGGGACAACCTTAATGGGATTGCAGTTGGTTTCTAAGAAAGCCCAGGATTTACTTTTAAAATAGAGTGAAGCAGCCAACATTAGCAAATGTTGCCAGGCCTCATTGACGTTGAGATACGTGCAAATGAGATTTATATGCCAGTGTTAAAACAAGTTACTCAGGGAAAAGGTAAAGGGATTTCCTTCTCCTAAATAATGAGACTGTGTCTATGAGCCAGGTGTCAAACTAGTAACCTTATGCTCACACTCTGAAGATTAAGGAGCCAAGATCTACATGATAGTCACAGAAAGGGTCTAAAGTTTTTTATATATATTTGCAAATGGTTCACTGAAGCCATTATTATAACCTAGTTATTTTTCTGGAGGTAAATATGTTCAAACAATTTTTGTCTGGATGAAAGCATGTATTTTGTTTTGCTGGAAAGATATCTGAAAACACAAAAGCTGACTATGTTGGAAGGAAGAGAGAGCATCAAGTGAGGAGAAAGTTAATATGCAAACTCACATAAAACCCCTAAAAAACAGTAACCATCTCTACAATCACAGCTGTGCACCTTGTTAGCATGAAACCCTTTTTCAGTGCATTCCCTTCAAGTGAATCTGATCAATATGCATGTACAGAAATTGCATCTTATCTTCTTTTCTAAGAAACAAGACAATATAAGCTTTGGGATCAGATTTTTTTTCTGGTTTCACCTGAAACATATACCCTAGTTTTCTAACTCTAGGGTTGATTCATCAGTGTGTTATTCCGGTTTTACATTGGTGTAACTAAATTTAGTACAGTCAGGATACACAGAAGTCAAACTTGAGTAATGCAAGAGTGAAGCAGATACTATGCTTCTACCATACTTACTTAACAATAGGTCAAAATAGAAAAGTGCAGAAAGAGAACTGTTTAATTCCTGGCATATCTCCATCAACTAGAATACAAGGGATTGGATTGAGAATGGATCCGATGTCCACTAAATTCAAGGAGACTCTTCTCATTGACTGCAATGAATATTGGATTTGACCCTAAGTGTGTATGTAGTGACTCCATAAAGCAAGAAACTAGCACAATGTGGAAGCAGGCATTTTTTTTGTTTGTTTGTTTTTGTGAAGCCTACAATCCATAGAAACTTCCAGTTCTGTTAAGTATTTAGACAAATTCTTCTGAGTTATCCATAAAAAGTGTGATCCACTGCTCCAGATTTGACACTGAAACAAACCTCCACAATAATGGTTTCACATTTCTCTGGTTTTCTTTTTTAATTCTCCCTCTCACTTTTTAACCTGTAATCACTCATGTATGTTCTCACTGAGAAACAGAATTCCCATGTTCTGTGCTATTAACATCAAAACCTTGCCTAAATTGGAAACAGAAATTTAAACTTATGCTAAACCAGACTGTCTTTCCTTTAATCCTGTTGCATGGAAAACAATAGGACTCAGCAAAAGACAGCACAACAAAAATGTTTCTTAACTTTTGATTAAAACACAGTTGCCAGAGTAACTGTTGTTCTTTGATTGGGTTGTTTGTATGGACCTACACTCTTGGGACAGATGCAGCTAGGCGTAAAAACTCAGAATCATTTAGAAAGTAGTGCCCCTTCGTCCCTTGTGTAGGTTTCCAAGCATATGAAAAGGGGGAATGGGAAGTTGTCCTAACTGCCTTCCAGTTTCTTTCATTAATTCAGGCCTTCATAACCCAAAGCTCCAAAGAAATGGAAAAAGTGGATCGCTACAGGTCATAATCTTGAGAGCACGACAGTTGCTATCTGTTTCACAGAGTTTTATGGCCAGAAAGGGACCGTAAGATCGTCTAGTCTGACCTCCTGTATATCACAGACCATTAATTTAACCCAATTACCCCGGTATTGAGCCCAATAACTTGTGTTAGGTTATAAAGCATTTCAATGCTCAGGAGCCTAAACTGACAGATTCAGGAGAGACCAAGGTGCCACGAGTGCCCAAGGCCCTGCAGGTGAGGTAAGCCTAGATGATTCCAGCAGGTGATCCATGCCCCCTGCTGCAGAGAAAGATGAAACCCTCCCCCCAACAAGATCCCTGCCAAACTGACCTGGGTAAAAATTCCTTCCCAATGACAAATCTGGTGATCAATTTGATCCTGAGCATGTGAACAAGACCCACCAGCCAAGTATCTAAGGCCTGGTCAAAACTAGTAATTTACTTTGGCATAGCTACGTCTCTTAGGGGTGTGAAAAATCTACACCCCTGAGAGAGACAGCTATACCAACCTAACCCCCAGTGTAGACCAGCGCTGGGTCAACAGGAGGATTCTGGGTCAACCTAGCTACCATCTCTCAAGGAGGTAGATTACCTACACCGATGGGAGAGCCCTGCTGTTGGCATAGGTAGTTGGCAAAGGCTGTGCCTTTGCAGCATTTTAAGTGTAGACAAGCCCTAAGAAAAAGGATTCTCTGTGCCAACTCAGAGCACTGGTCAGACCCAGCAGACCCAGGGAATTACAGACCAGCCAGCTGAATGTCTGTACCCGAAAAGATAATGGAGCAAATAATTAAGCAATCAATTTGCAAACACCTAGAAGATAACAAGGTGATAAGTAACAGCATGGTTTTATCAAAAACAAATCATGTCAAACCAACCTGATAGCTTTCTTTGGCAGGTTAACAAGTCTTGTGGTTGGGGAGACACGGTAGACGTGATATATCTTGATTATAATAAAACTTTTGATACTGTCCCGCATGACTTTCTCATAAATAAACTAGGGAAATGCAACCTACATGGAGCTATTATAAGGTGGCTGCAAAACTGGTTGGAAAACCGTTCCCAGAGAGTAGTTATCAGTGGTTCAGAGTCATGCTGGAAGGGCATACATAACAAGTGGGGTCCCACAGGGATCAGTTCTGGGTCCAGTTCTGTTCAATATCTTAATCAATGACTTAGATAATGGCATATAGAGTAAACTTATAAAGTTTGCGGATGATACTAAGGTGGGAGGCGTTGCAAGTGCTTTGGAGGATAGGATTAAAATTCAAAATGATCTGGACAAACTGGAGAAATGGTCTGAAGTAAATAGGATGAAATTCAAAAAAGGACAAATGCAAAGTACTTCATTTAGGAAGGAACAATCAGGTGCACACATACAAAATGGGAAAAGACTGCCTAGGAAAGAGTGCTGCAGAAAGGTATCTGAGGGTCATAGTGGATCACAAACTAAATATGAGTCAACAGTGGTCTAGAAAATTAGTCCTCCCACAAGTGCAGGGGACTGGACTAGATGACCTCCCGAGGTCCCTTCCAGTTCTGTGATTCTGTGACCCAGAATTTGCGAACCGCTGCCATAGACCTTCAAATCAAGTTCAAGGTCTCAGTCCTTATCTTGAAAGTGCTCAGTGGCTTGGGCCTAGGATATCTATTAACTTGGGTTTGAATAGAGACTGGGAGTGGCTGAGTCTTTATACATATTGAATCTATTTCCCCATGTTCAGTATTCTCACACCTTCTTGTCAACTGTCTAAATGGGCCATCTTGATTATCACGACAAAAGTTTTTTTCTCCTGCTGATAATAGCTCATCTTAACTAATTAGCCTCTTACTCCACCTTTTCATGTTCTCTGTATGTATATATATAATCTTCTTACTATATGTTCCATTCTATGCACCCGATGAAATGAGCTGTAGCCCTTGAAAACTTATGCTCAAATAAATGTGTTAGTCTCTAAGGTCCCACAAGTCCTCCTGTTCTTTTTATGGTCAACAACTTCACTTCTCTGGAACAATAGAACTTTTTCTACAGTAAGAGTAAAGTAAAGTCTCTCTATCCATGCATCAGAGGGTGGAAAACTTACCAGCAGCCAAATGGGCCCTGATAGTTCAAAACAGTTTTGACTCTTTCAAATGTAATAGCTAATCTATTGGTAGTGATGGAAGATGGGCTGGGGTATACACCCTTTTGATCTGTCTGGATGGAGAATTCTTCCAATTCATCTAGTAGGTTCATCTCCCCAAAAGTTTCTGCTTTCTAATAAAAAGAAAAGGAGTACTTGTGGCACCTTAGAGACTAACCAATTTATTAGAGCATAAGCTTTCGTGAGCTACAGCTCACTTCATCAGATGCATATGGTGGAAACTGCAGCAGACTTTATATATACACAGAGAATATGAAACAATACCTCCTCCCACCCCACTGTCCTGCTGGTAATAGCTTATCTAAAGTGATCATCAGGTGGGCCATTTCCAGCACAAATCCAGGTTTTCTCACCCTCCACCCCCCCACACAAATTCACTCTCCTGCTGGTGATAGCCCATCCAAAGTGACAACTCTTTACACAATGTGCATGACAATCAAGTTGGGCTATTTCCTGCACAAATCCAGGTTTTCTCACATCTCCCCCACCCCCATACACACACAAACTCACTCTCCTGCTGGTAATAGCTCATCCAAACTGACCACTCTTCAAGTTTAAATCCAAGTTAAACCAGAACATCTGGGGTGGGGGGTAGGAAAAAACAAGAGGAAACAGGCTACCTTGCATAATGACTTAGCCACTCCCAGTCTCTATTTAAGCCTAAATTAATAGTATCCAATTTGCAAATGAATTCCAATTCAGCAGTTTCTCGCTGGAGTCTGGATTTGAAGTTTTTTTGTTTTAAGATAGCGACCTTCATGTCTGTGATTGCGTGACCAGAGAGATTGAAGTGTTCTCGGACTGGTTTATGAATGTTATAATTCTTGACATCTGATTTGTGTCCATTTATTCTTTTACGTAGAGACTGTCCAGTTTGACCAATGTACATGGCAGAGGGGCATTGCTGGCACATGATGGCATATATCACATTGGTGGATGTGCAGGTGAACGAGCCTCTGATAGTGTGGCTGATGTTATTAGGCCCTGTGATGGTGTCCCCTGAATAGATATGTGGGCACAATTGGCAACGGGCTTTGTTGCAAGGATAAGTTCCTGGGTTAGTGGTTCTGTTGTGTGGTATGTGGTTGTTGGTGAGTATTTGCTTCAGGTTGCGGGGCTGTCTGTAGGCAAGGACTGGCCTGTCTCCCAAGATTTGTGAGAGTGTTGGGTCATCCTTTAGGATAGGTTGTAGATCCTTAATAATGCGTTGGAGGGGTTTTAGTTGGGGGCTGAAGGTGACGGCTAGTGGCGTTCTGTTATTTTCTTTGTTAGGCCTGTCCTGTAGTAGGTAACTTCTGGGAACTCTTCTGGCTCTATCAATCTGTTTCTTTACTTCTGCAGGTGGGTATTGTAGTTGTAAGAAAGCTTGACAGAGATCTTGTAGGTGTTTGTCTCTGTCTGAGGGGTTGGAGCAAATGCGGTTGTATCGCAGAGCTTGGCTGTAGACGATGGATCGTGTGGTGTGGTCAGGGTGAAAGCTGGAGGCATGCAGGTAGGAATAGCGGTCAGTAGGTTTCCGGTATAGGGTGGTGTTTATGTGACCATTGTTGATTAGCACTGTAGTGTCCAGGAAGTGGATCTCTTGTGTGGACTGGACCAGGCTGAGGTTGGTGGTGGGATGGAAATTGTTGAAATCATGGTGGAATTCCTCAAGGGCTTCTTTTCCATGGGTCCAGATGATGAAGATGTCATCAATATAGCGCAAGTAGAGTAGGGGCTTTAGGGGACGAGAGCTGAGGAAGCGTTGTTCTAAATCAGCCATAAAAATGTTGGCATACTGTGGGGCCATGCGGGTACCCATAGCAGTGCCGCTGATCTGAAGGTATACATTGTCCCCAAATGTGAAATAGTTATGGGTAAGGACAAAGTCACAAAGTTCAGCCACCAGGTTAGCCGTGACATTATCGGGGATAGTGTTCTTGACGGCTTGTAGTCCATCCTTGTGTGGAATGTTGGTGTAGAGGGCTTCTACATCCATAGTGGTCAGGATGGTGTTATCAGGAAGATCACCGATGGATTGAAGTTTCCTCAGGAAGTCAGTGGTGTCTCGAAGGTAGCTGGGAGTGCTGGTAGCGTAGGGCCTGAGGAGGGAGTCTACTTGGGAGCCAGCTAGTCTCCCAGCTGGAGTACCCCACTCACTCCAGAGTGACAGCCCAAGCTGTGAGCCTGGCTCAGGCTTCACAGCATGGAGCCTACCAGCCTTTCTTGTCAATTTCACAGCTGCCTCTAGCTCAGAGCAGCAGTCTAGCTCACACCTGTGAAATTGACAAGAAAGGCTGCATAGGAACCATGCTGTGAAACTGAGCCAGGCACCAGGCTCACAGCTGGGGCTGTCACCCAGTGACTCCAGCTGTCAGCCTGGTGCCCACTGGACAGCTGGGGGGGGGGGGGAGCTGTGAGCCACATGCTGGGCTCAATTTCACAGTAGGGAGGCTATCAACCTTTCTTGTCTATTTCAGGGCTCCAGCTTTGAGCCAGGTGCAGCAGAGCTGAGCTATGAAATTGACAAGAATGACAGCCAACAGCTGATGTAAGTAATGCAGTGTCTACAAGGACAGGGCTTCGCCCTAACTACGCCAACATAAGCCCTACACCTTTTGTGGAGGTGGAGTTATGATGTTGGTGCAGTAGGGCATTTACATGGGCAGGAGCAAGGCTGTAGTGGAGACACTGACATAATTAGGTCCATGTAAGGCAACTAACTCTGTACTGAAGACCAAGCCTCAGAAGGAAGAACACCACCTACTGAATTACAAGCACCACTACTTGGAGCTCCCAGATTATGCTTAGAAGTTCCTCATCTCGTTTGATCTCGTTGGCCTTGTGTGACCCTACTTAGCTGTGAAATGTGAAGGGGTTATCCACCCCTATTTTCCAAACTTTTACCTGTTCAGAGATTCAACCGAAAATGCTGATACATGTTTACATATGCAGCCATTGCTGGAAGTACTGAAACGAGCATTGCTTTTACCTCCACCACAATAAGTGGTTTCGTTCTTTGCTTTAATATTTAAAGAAACAGAATTTCCACTAGTATTCTTTATGTTGCTGTGGGCATGTAGCTTTGTGTGAATACATTTTAAACAGCTATACTATTCCTCTATGACCTCAGCTACACCACACCTATGGCTTTCACATGTTGTTCTCCAGTTTCTAATTTAGTAAATTATAAACATTTTTTAGTGTTGTATGTTTCTAGACAGTTGCCACCATGGTAACTTTATATATCTTTTTAATAGTATGATTTTAAAACCCACATGTTAAAAAGTATATAAAAAACTAGCATGTATAATTGCATTGCATATTTTGTCAGATTATTTTCTCAGAAACTAAAGTGAAACTAGAGAGGTTTTCTTTCTTGATTTTTGTTTTGTTTTGTTTTCCCTTACAACTTCTCTCCATCTAATTCTGCTCCACTCGTGCCTTTCCATGTGTTGGTGGCAGGTTGTTTTGAAGAGGCACAGCATTAAGGAAATCCAGGATGGATTAGTCAGTGAATGAAGTGCCAGAAGCACTGTTAATATCTATGTAAAAATAGCTTTGGTTATTTCAGAACTTCCATCAAGCAGTATTAGCTTGTAGATTCTATTGCACTTAAAAGACTGTACCTCAGTTCTCACAATTTCCTTTGAAGTCTGGATTCTTAGCCACAACTTTTATTCAAGATCCTGGGGAGGAACGGAGTCCGAGTGACTTTTTTTTTAAAGATTTTTACACCGACTTTTGATATTGGGCCTGTGGTACTAGCAGTGGTTCTACAATTATGAAGTATTGCATATAACATCATCAGGTAAGTGCAAATATCAGCAAGAATAAAATGTAGGGATCTTGAGTGTTTGTAGAGGAATTGGAGGTGAAGTATGGTAAATTTAAACATACTAGTGTGAATTTCTCTGACCCAGAACTCTAAGTGTATGTCATTCATAGGCTGATCAATAAGAAACTGTAGTCTCCTAAAAATAAAGGAATGATTTTGATCTCACTTGTAACTCCGTAGATTCAGTCAATGGATTTACTCCTAATTTACACTCTTGCAAATGAGATCAGAATCTGGCCCCAAACCTTTGGGAAGAGATTGTATTTTATTTTCAATGTAAAAGTTTAAACAGGTATAATCTGTCCTACCTTCTAGAAGAACATACCTTCTGGCTGTTTTTATTGTTTTCTTTTTTGTGGCAGTTCAAATACTATATTGTACAAATTTAGCAGCTCCAACATCCTTTGGAATAATATACATAATCTATGTTTTTAATTAGAAATTGCTGGTCTCCTACAAATTACCCCATTATTGTCAGATATTCAGGCTAGTGTTGCTCTTTAAGGATGTAAATGTGTAGGAGTCTTCAGTTTATCCAAAAATATTATTGGACCTTTGAGTTTCTAGGCCAGATACTCAGCTGTTGAAAATACCTGTAGCTCATTGAAATCAATAGAGCTGCAGCTATTAATAGTAACTGAGTATCTGGCACTCTGTGTTTTGTTTGCTTAGGTTTTTTGGCTGTTCCTTTTTATTGTTAATCAAAAAATCTCATTCAGATCAAGCAAACTGTTGTGTTGGGCTTTTTAAAGTGTGACATGGGGAAACTGGATGTCTGTAGGGATAGGTACTGGAATATGGAGCATTTAACCTTTAGTTACTACTCTAGTTTATAGGTGTATCTAATTGTATGCCATTCTACCTTATAGTTGTACCTCTGATTGGTACTTTCTGATGATTCATCTTTGGCATCTGACTCTTTGGTGGCCAACAGAGAAAACGTTTTTGACGCTCCTGCCCCTACCCCAGAGCTGCAGAGGAGAAAACACATGCACACATACCTACGGCGCCCCCTGAAAGATAGCGCCCAGAGTGACTGCTCTGGGTGCCCACCCCAAAACCAGCCCTACCTGTCTAAAGTAAGTTTCAAGGTCTCAGTCCAGCCAGCAGGTTCTACATCACAAAACTCTTGACATTTAATTGGAAGCTTTTGGAAACTGAGCTGGGCTGAAACCTTCCGAAATGGTCCTGCCAGGACAGAGTGGAGGCACAGTGGCAGGGCAGTGTGGGCAAGCTTTCATCGCTGCTGCATGTGCAGAACTTGTTCTGTGAACACATGTAGGTCTCCAGGGCTATCAATTCAGCATCTCTTCAAAAAGAAGTAAAAAATGTCAGATGTGAGGCTTCTGTTGAACTTCTGACAGAGGCATGTTATATATTTCAGTATTTTCCTAACACTGGAAAGTATAAAATTAATGTTTACATCCAATATGATTAAATGACCTCTTGGAGGTCAAACTGTGTGTGAAATTATATATTTATCAATGAGAAGGTGCAGTGTTTGATCTCCCTGCTTGGACATTATTAGAAATTAAATGGGGAGGTTAATCTAATTCTTTGATAAACGGAATTTATATTATTATATCATAAATGGTGATCAGATTCTGATAATCTTTTCTCATGTTGAATTATTCCATGAATAGCCCCATTGAAGTTAATGAGTCAAATTGCGAGGCCCTTACCCACACTGATGCTAAGTTATTCAGATGTAAGCAAGGGGCTTACTGTCTGCCCGCAAAGTTATTTGCTGCGGCCTGCCAAGCTCCCTGCACCCGCCCCCCTGAGTTATTTCCTGCGACCACCAAGCTTCCCTCCCCTGCTGCCTCCCGCCCAGCCCGCTGTGTCCCAGCTCCTCTGCCTACCTGCAGGCGCTTCCTGCAGCCAAACACCTGTTTGGCGGTGCTTAGCACTTTCCAGGAGGGAAGAGGGAGAAGCGGGGACCCGCGCGCTCAGGGGAGGAGGTGGAGAAGAGGCGGATTTCATAGAATCATAGAATCATAGAATATCAGGGTTGGAAGGGACCCCAGAAGGTCATCTAGTCCAACCCCCTGCTCAAAGCAGGACCAATTCCCAGTTAAATCATCCCAGCCAGGGCTTTGTCAAGCCTGACCTTAAAAACCTCTAAGGAAGGAGATTCTACCACCTCCCTAGGTAACGCATTCCAGTGTTTCACCACCCTCCTAGTGAAAAAGTTTTTCCTACTATCCAATCTAAACCTCCCCCACTGCAACTTGAGACCATTACTCCTCGTTCTGTCATCTGCTACAATTGAGAAGAGCCTAGAGCCATCCTCTTTGGAACCCCCTTTCAGGTAGTTGAAAGCAGCTATCAAATCCCCCCTCATTCTTCTCTTCTGCAGGCTAAACAATCCCAGCTCCCTCAGCCTCTCCTCATAAGTCATGTGTTCCAGTCCCCTAATCATTTTTGTTGCCCTTCGCTGGACTCTCTCCAATTTATCCACATCCTTCTTGAAGTGTGGGGCCCAAAACTGGACACAGTACTCCAGATGAGGCCTCACCAATGTCGAATAGAGGGGAACGATCACGTCCCTCGATCTGCTCGCTATGCCCCTACTTATACATCCCAAAATGCCATTGGCCTTCTTGGCAACAAGGGCACACTGCTGACTCATATCCAGCTTCTCGTCCACTGTCACCCCTAGGTCCTTTTCCGCAGAACTGCTGCCTAGCCATTCGGTCCCTAGTCTGTAGCTGTGCATTGGGTTCTTCCGTCCTAAGTGCAGGACCCTGCACTTATCCTTACTGAACCTCATCAGATTTCTTTTGGCCCAATCCTCCAATTTGTCTAGGTCCTTCTGTATCCTATCCCTCCCCTCCAGCGTATCTAGCACTCCTCCCAGTTTAGTATCATCCGCAAATTTGCTGAGAGTGCAATCCACACCATCCTCCAGATCATTTATGAAGATATTGAACAAAACCGGTCCCAGGAACGACCCTTGGGGCACTCCACTTGATACCGGCTGCCAACTAGATATGGAGCCAGTGATCACTACCCGTTGAGCCCGACAATCTAGCCAGCTTTCTACCCACCTTGTAGTGCATTCATCCAGCCCATACTTCCTTAACTTGCTGACAAGAATACTGTGGGAGACCGTGTCAAAAGCTTTGCTAAAGTCAAGAAACAATACATCCACTGCTTTCCCTTCATCCACAGAACCAGTAATCTCATCATAAAAGGTGATTAGATTAGTCAGGCATGACCTTCCCTTGGTGAATCCATGCTGGCTGTTCCTGATCACTTTCCTCTCATGCAAGTGCTTCAGGATTGATTCTTTGAGGACCTGCTCCATGATTTTTCCAGGGACTGAAGTGAGGCTGACTGGCCTGTAGTTCCCAGGATCCTCCTTCTTCCCTTTTTTAAAGATTGGCACTACATTAGCCTTTTTCCAGTCATCCGGGACTTCCCCGGTTCGCCATGAGTTTTCAAAGATAATGGTCAATGGCTCTGCAATCACAGCCGCCAATTCCTTCAGCACTCTTGGATGCAGCTCGTCCGGCCCCATGGACTTGTGCACATCCAGCTTTTCTAAATAGTCCCTAACCACCTCTATCTCCACAGAGGGCTGGCCATCTCTTCCCCATTTTGTGATGCCCAGCGCAGCAGTCTGGGAGCTGACCTTGTTAGTGAAAACAGAGGCAAAAAAAGCATTGAGTACATTAGCTTTTTCCACATCCTCTGTCACTAGGTTGCTTCCCTCATTCAGTAAGGGGCCCACACATTCCTTGGCTTTCTTCTTGTTGCCAACATACCTGAAGAAACCCTTCTTGTTACTCTTGACATCTCTGGCTAGCTGCAGCTCCAGGTGCGATTTGGCCCTCCTGATAACATTCCTACATTCCCGAGCAATATTTTTATACTCTTCCCTGGTCATATGTCCAACCTTCCACTTCTTGTAAGCTTCTTTTTTATGTTTAAGATCCGCTAGGATTTCACCATTAAGCCAAGCTGGTCGCCTGCCATATTTACTATTCTTTCGACTCATCGGGATGGTTTGTCCCTGTAACCTCAACAGGGATTCCTTGAAATACAGCCAGCTCTCCTGGACTCCTTTCCCCTTCAAGTTAGTCCCCCAGGGGATCCTGGCCATCCGTTCCCTGAGGGAGTCGAAGTCTGCTTTCCTGAAGTCCAGGGTCCGTATCCTGCTGCTTACCTTTCTTCCCTGCGTCAGGATCCTGAACTCAACCAACTCATGGTCACTGCCTCCCAGATTCCCATCCACTTTTACTTCCCCCACTAATTCTACCCGGTTTGTGAGCAGCAGGTCAAGAAAAGCGCCCCCCCTAGTTGGCTCCTCTAGCCCTTGCGCCAGGAAATTGTCCCCTACGCTTTCCAAAAACTTCCTGGATTGTCTATGCACCGCTGTATTGCTCTCCCAGCAGATATCAGGATGATTAAAGTCACCCATGAGAATCAGGGCATGCGATCTGGGGAAGGGGTTGGAATAGGGGCAGGGTGGGGGCAGAGTTGGGGTGGGGACTTTGGGGAAGGGGTTGGAATGGGGGCAGGGAAGGGGTGGAAAGAGGTGGGGCAAGGGCGGGGCCTCATGGAAGGGGTGAAGCGCGGTTAGGGGCGGGGGCAGCCGTGGGAGGGGTGTCAGTGATGTGGCCCTCAGACTAATGTGCTAGTCCTCACGTGGCCCTCATGGTGATTTGAGTTTGAGATCCTGGTCTGGACCATTGGGACTATTTGTGAAATCAGAGACTACTCAGCATGAGCAAGGCTATCAGAATCTGGCCCCTAAGAACTGAAAGGCAACAATTCAAAAAATGTAGTAGAAATCATCTTCACACATTGATACTCACCAGATAAAGTTATAGTTTCTTCTTTCAACCTCCATTCACTTCACTTCTTTCTTGTTTTGAATATTACTCATTATTTCCTTTCCTCACTCTCCTTAAAGAAGGTTTGCAGACAGGTCAATCGGCTAGCATAGCAGTACATTGCATAGTGCCAAGAAGAGCGACTCTAAAGAACTTGGAGGTAACATGGCATTACTTGCAGGGAACACTTAAATATTTAACATACACCCACATTAAGTTGCACAGTTATTATTCATTGTTAAACTAGTTGCTGCTTCTGGGGAGCAAAGCAAGTTATACCTTGGTTTGCTCATTTTAGGGAGTGTTTTTCATTGCCACATTAAAAAGATTCTAATCAGATTTGTTTTCACCAGCCCAAAAGTTTCCAAGTATAATCAAATCTCAAGTCATGGACATAGAATTCCTTTGAAATTAAACTGCTTCTTTGGTATTTGTTTTGTAGGCTTTTAAAAATGTACAGAATACCTAACCATGATAGGGTCTGAACTTTTGTTTTTAATCTCTTATTATTATATTTTATTAAATATGTCTAAATGTAGCTCTTGAGAGAGGGCCTGGGGTGTGAAGTCCTCTGTTAATCACAGAAGAGGTACAGCCTGGGTATTAGCCGCACAAGCTTCCCCTCACTACCTGTTTAATGTGTCCCAGCCCTGCTATAGAGGCGTTATCTGTAGGGATGAGATAACAGTTCTAGCTAGCTAAGGTACTTAGGTGGATCCCATTACTGTAGTACTGGAACTTTTAACAATCTTTTTAAGATATATATCCTCGCTATGCCCCTGTGAGGTTGGGAAGTACTGATGTGCCCATTTCACTGGTGGGGAACTGAGGCACAGAGGGACAGACTTTGAAAGGTATTTAGGCACCTTAGGATGCAGTTAAGGGACTAGTCAGGTTTTCAAATGGGTGTTTAGGCACCTAACTCCCATTGATTTGAAATCAGTGGGAGTTAGGCACCTAGGCTCATTTGAAAATCCCACCAGGTACCAATCAGTATCTTTAAGCACCTAAATACTTTTACAAATCTGGCCCAGAGAGACTCCAATTGAAGTCAGTGGGGCTTAGGCACCTCACTTGCTTAGATGTTTTTGAAAATCCCACTAGATGCCTATCTGCATCTTTAGACACCTAAATACCTTTGAAAATCTGGCCCTAAATGTCTTGCCCAAGGTCGCACAGGAAAGTCTGTGTCAGAGCAGGGAATTGAGTCCAGGTCTCCTAGGTTCCAAGCTAGCACCTCAGCTACTAGGCTATCCTTCCTCTCTGTTCAGTCTCTATAGCCCCTTCAGCCTTTGGACTCCATATTGCTACAGGTTGCCTGTTAGTGCTAAGCACCAAGCATGGTGATGGTTATTGTGATTTGTCCACTAATAAGTATTGGTCTGAAACCACCAACTCATTTTGTGAAGGCTTCTGATAGGCCACTGTCCACGTGGAGGTTAAAACTCCTATGGCATTGTAAAAAAAGAGTGGAGGGTATCACTGGTGGCCTAGCAAATATTTCCTCTCTAAGTGAAACAGGTTCTGATGCCCCAGGCCATGCCTGTGTAACAGGGTTGCCAACTTTCTAATTGCACAAAACTGAACACCCCTACCCCACCCCTTCTCTGAGGCCCTGCCCCTGCTCGCTCCATCCCCCCTCCCTCCATCGCTCACTCTCCCCCCACCCTCACTCACTTTCACTTGGCTGTGGCAGAGGGTTGGGGTGCGGGGGGAAGGGTATGGGCTCTGGGCTGGGAGTGCGGGCTGCAAGTGGAGTCAGAAATGAGGGGTTCAGGGTGTGGGAGAGGGCTCTGGGCTGGAGAGGGGGTTGGGATGCAGGGGTTGAGGACTCTGGATGGGGGTGCAGGCTCTGGGTGGGGCTGGGGATGAGGGGTTTGGGATGGAGGAGGGGGCTCAGGGCTGGGGCAGGGTGTTGGGGTGTGGGAGGGGGTTCGGGGTGCAGGGTCCTGGCAGCACTTAACGTGGCTCCCAGGAAGTGGCCTCCAGGTCCCTGCAGTGCAGCTCCTAGGCACAGGGGTGGCCAGGGAGGCTCCATGCACTGCCCTTGTGCCCACACGTGCTGCTCCCGCAGCTCCTATTGGTCACAGTTCCCAGCCAATAGGAGCTGTGGAGCTCGCACTGGGGTGAGGGCAGTGCACAGAGCCTCCCTGGCCACCCATGCAACCACAAGGACCTGGCAGGCACTTCCGGGAGCCGTGTGGAGGTAGGGCAGGCAGGGAGCCCCCGCTGTGACACCAACTGGACGTTTAACAGCCCAGTCAGTGGTGTCAACCGGAGCTGCCAGGGTCCCTTTTTGACCGGGAGTTCTGGTTGAAAACCAGACCCCTAGCAACCCTACTGTGCGAGCTATTGTTGGTTGCATGATACCTCTACCACCTTTGGTCTACAGTTTCAACACTGCCAATATGTTATTGCTTTGTAAAGCACCTTGGGAATTTATAGTGTAATAAGTGTATGGTCAACCCTGAGTACAGATATCACACTTGTCGGCTAAACTGCGCACATGAAATATAGAAAATAGAGCAGGTCTGAGCCAGTCCAGTAGAAAGCAATGTCATACAGTCCCTACATCTTTAGTATGAATGGTGCTACATGAAATGATATTCAGGATTTTTTCAGTTCCAGTGTTACCCGGGGTTATCTGAACCCAACGCTATGGTAACTAATCTGTTTTCCAGGCCGTTTCAGGAAATAAATCAGTGGGGGACACAGCACCCCTGTCTGGTACACACCAGAGTGCTTCCACTTGTTTCTATTGAGTACAAAGCACATATCAAAACTAGCAATACTCTAGAACAGGGATAGGCAACCTATGGCACGCATGCCAAAGGCGGCATGTCAGCTGATTGTCAGTGGCACTCACGCTGCCCAGGTCCTGGCCACTGGCATGGCCTGGGGCATCAGAACCTGTTTCACTTAGAGAGGAAATATTTGCTAGGCCACCAGTGATACCCTCCACTCTTTTTTTACAATGCCATAGGAGTTTTAACCTCCACGTGGACAGTGGCCTATCAGAAGCCTTCACAAAATGAGTTGGTGGTTTCAGACCAATACTTATTAGTGGACAAATCACAATAACCATCACCATGCTTGGTGCTTAGCACTAACAGGCAACCTGTAGCAATATGGAGTCCAAAGGCTGAAGGGGCTATAGAGACTGAACAGAGAGGAAGGATAGCCTAGTAGCTAATTAAATTCATTTAATTTTAAATGAAGCTTCTTAAACATGTTGAAAACCTTGTTTTCTTTACATATGACAATAGTTTAGTTATATAATATATAGACTTATAGAGAGAGACCTTCTAAAAATGTTAAAATGTATTACTGGCACGCGAAACCTTCAATTAGAGTGAATAAATGAAGACGCAGCACACCACTTCTGAAAGGTTGCCGACCCGTGCTCTAGAAGCACATTCAGTTACCCAAAGTCTGAGGTGGTGTCAAATGACAGCAAAAGGATTCTAGTGGCCTGCCTTTCTCCTAGCCACTTGGGAGTTTGATGCCAGTCTCCTTGCTTGTAAAAAATCCAAACTTCTGCAAAGTACAGTCTAACTAAACTCTTTATAGATTTTCTCCAAACCAGGCACACAACTCATAATGGCCCCGATAGGCTAACAATCCCCTAGTAACAGCAAATAAAAAATTATTATTCTACTCATCAGGAAAGCAACTTAGGCACCCAGACCAAGGGTCAGTTTTTCACCCCCGCCCCATGAATCTGTCCTTTTACTGTATCTATCCTGTTAGTAATACTGCAGCTTTGTGCAGCTGTTTTTGTTCTGTCTGCCTAAGCCAAGGCCAGATTTTCTGACTCTGTGGCATCCTTGCTTCCAGTTTTAAGTGCATAAGATGGCTGCAAGTTATGTCAAATCCAATTCTTTCATTACACTGATAGCTGCCTCTATGGATCAGAAAATAGTCCAGTACCAGTGCACAGTTGCCATGGTTGCTCCATCCACTGTAGATCCAGGGACACTGCTGAGCCACAGTGTTCCCATTGCTATGCTTCCACGGGAATTGTAAACCTTAGTTTCTCCTGTGAGTGGGTTTTCAATTTCCTGCTGATCCAGAGCATATGTAATGGAGCTGCCTTACTGGAATTGCATTATGTGTAACTGGAGGAAAAAATCAATGCCATCAGTAGAGAAGCTGATGCGTGTCCTTGATGTCTGAACTCCTGGAGTAGGCTATTTATAAAGTAAAACGTTCTCCTGAGACTTTTGAGAAAATACAGAATCCTGCTTGGGGCTTCATTGCTCAAGTTACATGTGTGCTGTATATTGATTCAGAGGGGAGAATATTTGTTTTGTAAGACTATTTAGTCTAAAGATTTTTAATATTTTATGTCTCTTATTTCGTCCTGTTTGGATTGTTGTTGAAGATAATATGGGAGTCCGTAAGCATGCTTTGTATAAAAAGGCCATTTCTATGAAAACGATTGGGTCTTCGTAAAACTATACTGTCTGGTGTTCTAAATCCAAATAATTTCAAATTTATCTCCATGCCTCTCACCACCACCCTCCTGATCTGACTGTTTTTAAACGGTTTTGATCTTTCATGCTTCAATAGCTCAGAAATGGCTAAATAGATTTTCTTCAAACTTTACAAAACAATTCCAAGCCCAAAAAAATCTCAGTCCGAAAGGTAATTTGTGGAGAAACTGATGAAACTGAAAATCGGGCTTGAATTTAACGTCCCATCTTGGTTGTAGGCATAGTGTGACTTTCTGGTAATTCCTGTGGAATAATCCATTGTATTGTTTTCAGCCAAAACATTTTTATCCAAGCGAAAAGGATAATATGTTTTGAAAATCAAGACAAGAAAAGTACTGAGAATTTATGCTACACAGGGAAATTAAACTGCAATGCGGTGATACAGTCAATGTATGAATGGCAGCAGGGTAGCCAGCAGATTCAAATGTGTATGTACACCCTGGCTGATCCATTGTCTTCAGGCACTCATCAGAGTATATCTGTAGTTTTCCAGGGTGGGTATACTGTTGTGTACAATGTATGAAATTCACCCTCAGGTAGACGACCCACACAAGGGTCTATGTACCATGTAAATCCTCAAAGTGGGATTTAATTTGTTCATAACTAGATCTCAATGAAATTTTTTGACTGAAACTTTTTTGGCAAAAAATGCAGATTCAGCAACCTGTCTGGGCCAGCAGGAGCATGCAGCTGGCCTTTGTGGGGTAGAGGATGTAAGTGTCTGGGCCAGGGAGGGCCCCATGGCTGGGCTCTGGGGATGCGGGGGTGTGAGTGTCTATGCCAGGGAGCGCCCCATGGCTGGGCTGTGTGCGGGAGGAAGGGTGAGTATCTGGCCTCCCCAGGTGGGCTGTGAGGGGGTAGAGGCAGAGAAACAGGAACTGGGTTGTCATAGGAGTTTTTTTAAATTTCTACTCCTGGGGGGAAATTTGTGTGTGTCTGTATTGTTAAAGACATACTTGTTGACAGGTATTTTGAAATAAATTACCAAAATAATTGAAACTGGTGTGATTATATGGTGTTATTTTGACAAATTTGTGTGCAGAATTTTTGATTTTTTGGCACAGAATTCCTCCAGGAGTAACATTAGCAGTTTGTTAATGCACTTTGATCTAGTCCTGTTTCAAAGAGGACCAGATCAAAGCACATTAACAAGCTGTTAATACATGTCAGCAGGGTCTACATGGACAGTTCGTCCTTGGCAGGCTAATGCTTGAGATGTCTTGTGACACAGTGTCACTGGAGTGTTCTCTCCTCTAAGTTGCTTTGAAATTTTCTGGTAGGTAGGAGTTGTCTTCTAATCTTGACCTTTAACAGCATATTGTACTGCTCTGGCACTGGTGTCTGCAAGCTTCTGCAGCCTACTCAGCTCACAGAGCTGAAATAACGTTTGGGTTGGCTGGGACCTTAGGGTCTTCACCACATAGTTATTTAAAACTATTTAAATTTTTTTGCATCAAGTATCCTCAAACTGAACACTCATGTAAAGAATGTGACTAGTTTCCCTATACGTTTCACTTAGAGAATAGAGTCCTAGTCAAAAGTTTGAGTCTTCAGTGGATAATCTGTGCAAACCAAGGATGGTGCAATTTTATCTGCCTTCCAACCCCCATGGCCATCAAAATGACTCAGAAAGGTCTGATAGTAGTGATATCTGAAGTTAGGCAGGAAAAGCAATTAAAACCAGTGTTTATCCTGTGTTTAAAGTGATCTTAAAGAGCTGCCAGTCATTTCCTACCGATGGAATTTCATCTGTTTGTAACACTGTTAGGGCTCCAATGGCTTGTTTAAACTCATGTGTAATGCTTCCTCACCAGCAATGAGTTGGTCTAACACCCACCTCAGAGATCTCCATTTATTTTCCCTGATGGCCCTGTGACCCTGTATGACCCAGTCTACTTTCAATCTTCCATGAAAGCTCAGAGCCAATTTGCCAGAAATCAGTAAAGATCAGACAATATCTGACTCTACCTTGAGTGGCCTCCACTGCAGTCAGAGTTTTACTAAATAAGACAAATGCCGTCCCTGTTTCCAGACGAGAGAAAGAAGTTTTGAAGAAGGGTTTGTCCTTTATGTGATGTCAGAGTCTAACATCACTGTGCAACTTAATATATGGAGAACTTTATGCCACTGCTGCCCTTTGTCATATCAGCAGCTGACTGATTTCAGCACACTTCTACCATTTAAAAAGCAAAAGGGATTTTGAGAAGCAGATTAGTTTTAATATATCCTCTCACTAATTCACATTAATTAAGGAGGAAGTATTTTTCTTTTTTGGAAGGATGGGCAGATCATTTAAGAAGATTAGACTTTTATGCCCACTGTTGTGTCTTCTGCTCTTTACACAACATATGTTATATGAACAGATTACTAAGTATATATACTATACAAGGACAACCTATGTATACACACTGCTTCTCTGGCAGGGTTTGTGTGGCTTCTGAAACATAGTGAGGGCCACTAGAAGGCTCACAAACTATTTAAAGAGACACTAACCAATTCTTTATACACTGCACCAGCCTATCAGTTGTTTCAGACAGGCCTTTTGCCATGCTTGAATATGTTTGGAGCAAGGAGGGTGCTTTAAAAGTGTATGCCTCTGTTATATAAAGTTGATACAAAAATTAAATTGGGAGCAAACATGATGAGGAAGACCTAAGCAAATCTCACCGGGGATGGCAGCCTGTGACCTTACCCAGAGTACAAGCTGGACTGTTCTCCAACCTGGGGTACCTTTTACATTGCTTTGCTATGAGAGCAACCACTCCTGGCCTGTTCACACACAGCTCCCAGCATGTTCCATTAAATTACCCCTAGCTAGATTGCAAGAGTGCTTCAGGCAGCCAGCCTGCCACC
This sequence comes from Lepidochelys olivacea, assembly GCF_965140295.1. Classification (NCBI taxonomy): domain Eukaryota; kingdom Metazoa; phylum Chordata; order Testudines; family Cheloniidae; genus Lepidochelys; species Lepidochelys olivacea. Next base: position 30,611,011 of record NC_140415.1, read on the forward strand.
CTTGAATTACACTGCAGAGTAACACCAGCAAATTCTCAGCCCCAGACTTTCCCCCAGAAATGTGTGTCTTGTAGTGCCCAGTGCCCTCCCGGGCAATGCAAGCTCATATAAAGTGCATCATTTCATTAATAGAAAATGATATTCACAAACCTTGTTATTGCAAATGGAGTTCCCCAAACACTTCAGTCCAAACATACTCTGGCTTATGTAAAACAATAAAATATGTTTAATAACTACAGAAAGATAGATTTTAAGTAATTACAAGTAATGAGGCATAAAAATCAGTATTTGGTTACAATAAAATAAAAGACAAAAATGCAACTAATAGCTAATTTAACAAGCTAAAGTGAATTCAAAGCAGAGGATCTCTCACCACATGTTCTAGCAGTCTTACTGGCTGAATCTTTCAGCCAGGACCACCCTTCAGTCCAATGATACTTCCTTTGTCTTTCAAGTGTCATTGATGCCATGAGTAGAGATGAAGGGAGAGATTATTGTGTCCTCTGTTCTCAATTTTTATAGTTATTTTCTTCTTTGAAAATCATCTGCAGTTGAGGTTCAGGAGACGGAGAGTCTATTTGTACAGGAATTTCCAGCTGTTCCATTGCCAAAGAATGCTTTTCCTGCCAAAGAATGGTCGCTTAAACAGGTGATAGTCCATTTGATTTTGTTGACACTTGGTTGAGGCATCAGTTTACCTTGTCTCTGAGGAACTGGTCTGAGCCTGCTTTTCTAAACTTGGAATATGTCTCAGTAAAGTCCTACAGTAGAATCTTATAACTTTATATACAAAGTTGCCACACATATTTTACCAGGACAATAATGACCAGCAAATTATGAGTTTTCAGATGATACCTCATAAGGCATACTTTGTCTTATAAAAAGGGTGAACATAAAAATACAAACTGTCACACAGCCCCTGATAAGTTCATCTTTAGATGGAAGGCCAGTGGGAATAGTGTGTGAGCCAAATTGCACTGGACCAGTTTGGTAAGATTTTAAAGGATCTGTGGTCAGATAGGACTTCAGTTAACACCTTAGCCACCCCAAATCCACAGAAGTGAGCAGGGATAGAGCTTCTGTCCTTCTGCTAACACACAGGCTCCTAACACAAGATCTAAAAATGAATCTTATTGAGGATTCAATCCTGCAAGGTGCTGAGCAGTCTGGCCCTGGTCCAGCAAATCGCTTAAACAAATTTCCCACTGTCTTCAGTGAGATCAAGAGGGGCCCTTTGTCCAGTGGTGATGATACTTGGTTTACTGAAGGGGCTTCTCATTTGTCTAGGTTTGCTATTAATTGTGTTATTAAAATATCAGTGGCAAGAAAAACAATCTAGGGAACAGAATACATCCTTCTAAAAATGAAGGGCCTGGTCCTGGCTGCAACCAAGGAGCATTGTGAATTGTTGGTCTTTTTTTTTTTTTTTTTGGTAGATTCATAGAGTATAAGGCCAGACAAGACCATTGGATCATTTAGTCTGAACACCTGTATATCACAGATTGTTAAATCTCACAGTTCCCCCTGTACTGAACCCAATAATTTGTCTTTGACTAAAGCATAACTCGTATTTGCCAAGCACATATTTTCCAGAAAGGCAGCCCTTCTTGATCTGAAGACATCTAGGATGGGGAATCCATCCTTTCCTTTGCTAGCTTGTTCCAAAAAAATGTGTGCCCTATTTCTAATTTGAATTTGTCTGGCTGCAGTTTCCATTACATCTGCACAATTACCTTAATGAACCAAACTTGTAATTTCCTCAAAGAATGAAATCAGGTTTGTTTGACAAGACCTAGTTTCCCTATGTTGACTGGATTTATTATATTTCTATCCTTTAATTTTTCATTAATTGACTCTTATATCCTCTTTTCCATTATTTTGCCTAGGAATGATGTCAGGCTAACTGGCCTGGTTATTCCACTTGTTTTAGAATATTGACACAATATTAGCACTCTTCCAGTCTTCTGGAATTTCCCTGGTATTCCAAGATCTATAAACTATTAATATCAGCCGGCTAGAGAACTTATCAGCCAACTGTTTTAGGACTCCTGGGTTCAACTTATCCAGGCATCCTGATTTTAAAAATGTTTATCCTAGTAGATGTTGTTTAACCTCCTCCTTGGTTATTAATGGATTGGAAAGTATTTCATCTTCATGTGATAAGAGTACATCCTCCTGCTTCTTTCCAAATACAGAACAGAAACATTTACTGAACACTTCTGTCTTTTCTGCATCATTATTATCAATTTTACTATCTCCATCTAGTAATGGATCTATACCATGCTAGGATTTGCACCCCAATATACTTTAAAAAATCCTTTTTATTGTTCAGAACCCTGCCAACCATGGATTTTCCCCTTGATGTCTTTAGCATCCCTTATTAATTTTATACACTTAATAACTTCTAATTTATATTGATTTCTATCTATTTCTACTTTTTTCCATTTGACGTATATTGCTTTTTTATTTCTAATTGCTACCTTCACTTCACCAGTGAACCAGGATGGGATTTTAGCCAAAGACATCCTATTTCTTGAATGTGGAATCATGGTTTTTTGGCCATCTAATAAACTCTTCTTAAGGAACTCCCATTTTTCATTCACATTTTTCACTCTAAACTATTCCTCCCAATCAACTTCACTCATTTTCACAATAAGAAATTAGCTCTCTTGCCCATTGCACTCCCCCCCCCCGCCCACCTCTGATTGGAACTGTCTTCTGTTTGCCCATATTGAATGTAATATTACTGGTCCCTTGGCAACCACCAACTTCCAGTCCAGCGATTAATTCATCTTCATACTACTTGGCACAGCTCAGAAGGGATGGCACAAAGATGTTCTTATTGTTCCCCTAATTCTAGGTTGTCCAGGTGCCAGAGTGGGTCCCAGCATGAGTTAGGACAGTCTGAAGGCTGCTCTAATTTATGGAGGCTATTAACAGCCCAGTGGGTTTTCTTTTCAGCCATGGATTGATGAGGCACGGAGATGGACTGTGCTCCTTTCCCAATTTTTCCAGGAAGGAGTGACTCCCATTGAGCATGCTATGAACTAATAAACAAGACAGTCATGTACTGTACATATGACATATGCTGTGAAAAATACACAAGATCAGAGTAACTATCAGGAGATAAAACCAGAAAATTCCCACTGAGAGGCTCCAATTCAAGGACACAGAGATTAGCCAAAGCCAGGTACTCTGCTAATCCTCCATTAGCGTCATCCATCTTATTCTTGGATAAATTCTTTGCAAAACAAATCATAGGTAAGTGGACTAATGAATCTGCTTATTAAGACATTTCTTTCTGACATGCATGCCAAATGTTTAGGATTTGCCGCTTCCTGAATTAGGAAAACCATCATTTTATATTTTTAGTGATCTGGGTTGCATTGGATAGTGAAAGATGGGGTGGGTCCTCTCCAATTACAGCAGGCCAAAGCCAGTTTTGGAGCCCAGGGCACAATACACATAGCCAGACTATGCATAGGGATCTCTGTGGGACCAATGGAAAAAGGAATCATCTTCCTCCAAGCCATGAAGCAGCAGGGAAGCCACCCCATGATCACTACTGCATCTTCAGGACAGCAGTCTGTCTGCATGCCCCCTATATGGGAGAGACTGGCTAACAGATCTCCTTGGCCATGTGGCCACTCTCCACTCCATGCACTGTGTTTGCAAAGGGCAATTCTGTTTATCCTGAGAGGTCTGCATCAGAATATTCAATACACTACTAGTAGTTTCACTTTCTGTTAAGTCACAATGTTGAATTTCCTTGAGTTACATCAGTGAAAGCCAGGATTAATGTTACAGGCTGCTTTAAAGCAGATCCTGCCAACAACATCCAGAGATTAAAAGATTGTCAAAGAGAGATCACTTGAGGTTTTAATAATTGCTATATGAAGTCTAGACAAAATAATGGCTATTTTTCTTAGTATTTTCACAGCTGCGTACAAGTGGATAAAAACAAGTCACAAAAGAAAGCTCAGTTTTCTTTGATTTTGATTAGTTTTCTGACTACATACTTGTTTCTTGAAAATTGGAGTGAAAGAGCACACAAATCAATATGGGCAAAATTACCCTTTCCAGCTTTTACATAATCTGCATCCAATCTGAATTAAATTCACCATGTCTGTAGAGAGTCAGAACACGACCAGTACACCACTTTAGCCCTTAAATAGGTCTTATGTGTGGTGCATAGTCCTTGCGCTGTTTGGTTCTCTGTACCTTCAGCCCCCAATTAAAACCTCTCCAGCGCATCATCAAAGATCTACAACCTATCCTGAAAGACAGTCCCTCACTCTCACAGATCTTGGGAGACAGGCCAGTCCTCGCTTACAGACAGCCCCCCAACCTGAAGCAAATACTCACCAGCGACCACACAACAAAAACACTAACCCAGGAACCTATCCTTGCAACAAAGCCCAATGCCAATTCTGTCCACGTATCTATTCAAGTGACACCCTCATAGGACCTAATCACATCAGCCACACCATCAGGGGCTCGTTTACCTGCACATCTACCAATGTGATATATGCCATCATGTGCCAGCAATGCCCCTCTGCCATGTACATTGGCCAAACCGGACAATCTCTACGTAAAAGAATAAATGGACACAAATCAGACATAAGGAATCCATAACATTCAAAAACCAGTAGGAGAACACTTCAGCCTCTCTGGTCACTCAGTAACAGACTTAAAGGTGGCAGTTTTGCAACAGAAAACCTTCAAAACAGACTGCAACAAGAAACTGCTGAACTGGAATTAATTTGCAAACTAGATACCATTAACTTGGGCTTGAATAGAGACTGGGAGTGGCTGGATCATTACACAAATTGAATCTATTTCCCCATGTTAAGTATCCTCACAACTTCTTGTCAACTGTCTGAAATGGGCCCTCTTGATTATCAATACAAAAGTTTTTTTTCTCCTGCTAGTAATAGCTCATCTTAATTAATTAGCCTCTTAGAGTTGGTGTGGCAACTTCCACCTTTTCATGTTCTCCGTGTGTGTATGTGTATATATATATATATATATATATATATATATATATATATATATATATATATATATATATATATATATATATATATATAATCTTCTTACTATATGTTCCATTCTATGCATCTGATGAAGTGGGCTGTAGCCCACGAAAGTTTATGCTCAAATAAATTTGTTAGTCTCTAAGGTGCCACAAGGTCTTCTGTTCTCTTTGTACAGTGTGAATATCCCTATCTGTAGGCAGAAGTGCCATTGACACCAATGGAAGCCGCATACATGGAACAAGTGCTGAGGAACATACTCTGCAGGGATAAAAAAATTCTCTACAACAACAACAACAACAAATAATGATCCCAGCCTGTGCCCCATGTCGAACCAGCTGATTTGCTGATTAGATTATTCCTGGTCCTGACTTTTGGCAGCAGTCTTTTTTAGACAATTGTAGTAAGGTAAGTCAAAGAGCGATTTAGTGGTACACCAAATGTAGACCGGTTTTGCCTCACGTTTTAGTCATTTTCCTTTGAGGAAGGTGTCTAACTCATGTTTAGCACTTGTGTTGTGGAGGTGGAAGATGCTCAAAACTGTCTTAGTCACAGCTGGTGGATAAGCTGCTCCAGGACTTTGAAGACGACACACAGCAGAGAGATTGGTCAGTAGCTTGCCTCATTGTATGGGTCCTTTCCAAGTTTTAAAAGGGCAATCACTTTTTTTGACATTCTCCAGGTCCTTGGCTGGTCACCCTCATTGACAACTTAAATCAGGAATTTGGATAACCATTGATGGACATTGTTTCCAAGGTGGTTCAGAAATTCTGGTAAAATGTTGTCATATCTTGCTGCCATTCTGAGTTTGATGTTGCTCAGTACAGTGTCTAATTCAGCACTTGTGAATGGTGCTAATTCAGCAATTCTGGACAAAGCCAGAAGTCATTGAAGGCCATTTGTTTACATCCAGCAGCAGAATTTGGCCTAGAGTCAATTAATATGCAATAGTCACAAAATCATGTCTATAGACTTATTTTAAAAAAAAAGTGTCTTCCCATCCTCTCCCCCAAATGTAAGGTTTTCCTGTGCCCTGATGTGTGCTTGTGGTACACCTCTACCCCGATATAACACGAATTCGGATATAACGAGGTAAAGCAGTGCTCGGGGGGAGGGGGCTGCACGCTCCAGTGGATCAAAGCAAGTTCGATATAAGGCAGTTTCACCTATAACGCGGTAAGATTTTTTGGCTCCCGAGGACAGCGTTATATCGGGGGTAGAGGTGTACTTGTTAATGTATGGTACATGTGCACATTGAGGGTGTGTCGATACTGCAATGTTCAGGCTCAGGTTACAGGCTGAGCTCTGGGACCCACCGACTTTGCAGGGTCCTGGAGTCTGGGTTCCAGCCCAAGCCAAAATGTCTACACCACAGTCGCAGTTAGCCCAAGCCCAAGTCAGCTGGCAGGAGCCAGCTGTGGGTTTTTAATTGCAGTGTAGACATACCCTAAGGGGCTAGCAGACTGCTTTGATTTGACTCAGTGTTTGGGTATGAATCAGAGAACTGTTGTTTGATGTTAGGGTCTGTGTATATGACTAAGCATAGTTGTTCTAGGAGGTTTACAACTTGACTGGGAAAAGCATTAGTTAATCGGCTGTAAAGATCACTCCTGCATGGACAGGGCAGAGGAATTCCAACTCCATTTTTTTTGTTATTCTTTGATTCTAAGGGGCATAGTCATGCTATTAGGTTTTTAGCAAAAAGATAGTGTTGCTATCTTGTAGTGTGGTAGCACCCAGAGGGCCCCAGCCAGGGATCAAGGCCACCATTGTGCCAGGCGCTGTGAGACCATGGGAAGTTCTGCTTAAAAATTAATGGTACATTCTGGCCCATAGTTGCATAAATGTTGTTATAAACCTGATACCTGAGTCTGTCAGAATTGCAAACATATGTTCAATTATATAACAGGAGAGTGAATGCTATAATGCAGTGCACATGACGTACATCATTATAAATTAATATGGCACAAACATTGTGTTGACCAAGTAGACTTACACGAATTACTGAACAAGAAATGAGAATAGAGCATGTGATCAATCTGCTATAAGAGGCTTATCTCCCAGGTCACAACAGTCTAATTAATTCTTATATTCACCTGGCATGACACACCTATAGTATGGATAAAGGTTCGTGTTTTTAAAAGCTCTATGCTATTGTCTTAAATTGCATTACCCATTAGGCATGTCCGCTGTGTATATTAACCTTATGTACGAGGAAAGCCAATGATGGTTTGGTTTTGGATTTTTTAAATTACAGGGCCTCATCTGTGTCTCAGCAAACATTGAGTTACAGAGTGATAGCTCTGTGCTAAATGTAAAAGCAGTACTTATTCTGGGATGTAGTTAAGTTGGCAGCATGTGGACCTGCGCAAAAGAGCTAGTTTAGTTATTGCTGTAGGCTCTTCCAGCTGCACTCAGGACATTGTAAATATTTTCTCCTACTTGGGTTGGCAATGTAAAGCAATCTGAGCTCAAAGGCTGAAGTTGTGCCCACCAAACTGTCTCCCTACCCCCTCGTTTCATCTCTTGCATTTGGGATGTTACCTTGGAGCATCCCAACGGGCCCCGAGGTGTTTCCTGTTGCTTGCATTTTTCGGATTTAAACAACGTGCTTAGCAAAGTTTGAGGACAAACATTCAGCAACAGGAAGTTTATGTGGCTTGTTCTGGCTACTTCAACCATGAACTGAACCAATATAACACAAGAAAAAGAGCAAAATTGGGCTGCTTAAAATACTTTCCCTCTGCTTAGAAGAACATGCTGTGCAGTAACACCAGAGAGGTTTTGTGGTGCTTTCAGCAGATCTGGTACCTCTGCTAGTGTGCTGTCACCTTCTGTCAAAGCTAGGCCTTCAAAAATAGAAACAAACTAAGACATCAGTATTTTCTTTTCAAATCTGGAATGCTGAATTTGGAAAGTGGAACCAGTGTTTTCTTATTAATCCCATCAAAAACTCCTATTTGGAGTTCAGTTCAATTCCTAATTTAGTTCACAGTAAATAGAGGAACAACTTCTGCAGTAGTAGAAAGAAGTCCATTCGATAGGGATCAGATAGCTAAATCTTAATCTCTTGCTGTCTGGGAAATACCTCCAGGATCCTGCTATCTTTAGAGATTGTAATGAGGGACACTTGTGAAGTTAGCCTTCAGACCTGTGATCTCTGAAGGAGGGGAGCCAATCACCAGTGACCTCCTAAAGATCTCTAAAAGAAAAGGAGTACTTGTGGCACCTTAGAGACTAACAAATTTATTTGAGCATGAGCTTTCGTGAGCTCACAAAAAGCTTATGCTCAAATAAATTTGTTAGTCTCTAAGGTGCCACAAGTACTCCTTTTCTTTTTGCGAATACAGACTAACACGGCTGCTACTCTGAAACCTAAAGATCTCTGTGGCACCAAAAGCCTGTGCTGTATTTGGCCATCTTGTGTGTTCTTCCATATTTACAGTTTTAAAATATATCTGTGGAGAAATCGCTCCATTTTCGTTATACAACATGCACTTTACATGCTGTGAAATTAAAAAAACAATGACCAAAGTTTTCAAACTGGGTGTGACAGATATGGCAATTTCTTCTTCTAGTGCTTGCTTATGTTGATTCCGTTTTAGGTGTGTGTGCACCCATGTGCACAGTTGTCGGAGATTTCTTCCTTAGCGATATCCGTAGGGCCGGCTGTGGTGCCCTCTGGAATGGCACTCCCATGCGGCAGTATATCAGCCGCCGCCAGCCCTGTGCCCTCTCAGTTCCTTCTGACCGCCCGTGATGGTTAGTTGGAGCACCTTGTCTTGCTTCGCAAGAGGAGTAGCGGTTTTTCCATAGACTTCATTTTGTTGTTATTATACATAGTTTCATTGTAGTTAGTCTACAGTGTTAGTTAGTCAGTGGAGTCCTAGTTTGACTCGGCCCAGCACCGTTCCATCTTGCCGGCACCAAAGAAGAGGAAGAAGAAGCAAAGCCCCTTGGCACTGAAGGACAGAGGGGCTTCAGGCAAAGGACCTACGTCAGGCCATGCATCTGCTACGGTGCTTCACAGGGGTACCACTGAGATCGGACCCCCCAGCCTGGCCAGGGACCTGCACCCCACCCTAGGCAGGGGCAAGGGCTCCAAGCCACTTGTGGGGCCTTCAGTGCCCGAAGTGGTTCCGGCGGCTAAAGAGCAAGGCCAATTGGCATGGCAGGTGCCAGGCCAGGTGACCAAAATGGCTAAGCTTGCAGCACCGAAGGGGAAAACCACCGGGCTTCTGTAGTAACATAGACTGGCGGAACACCCCAGGTCACGGACTGCAGGTGCAAGTCCCCGTCGCTGCAACCTCAGACCCCAGCACCGCAACCTAGTTCCCCAGCCAGAAGGCCTAGGTCTCCGTTAAGATCCCCTCCTACTAGGTGAGGGACTCCAGACTCATGGCACCGCTCCCTGTACCATTGGTACTGGCGACCATCTAGTCATAGGTCACCAGACGCTGGTCACGCTCTCCCAGAAGGTCTCCTTGTTGGTCACTGTCCCGGAGGGGTTGTTCAGGATTTCGGCCTAGTATGCGCTCGCCCCAGTACCATTCCTCTGGCAGGCGGTGCTACTCCCAGTCTCCCTGCCAATCACCTACCAGGGTCAGTAGGAAAACCCAGGCCGCAACAGCCCTGCTGTGGTCACTGGAGGGACAGTGGTCAGGGTCGGACTGTGATTTCAGCCCCTTGCCAAGAAGGGGCGACTTCCCAACAACGCGGGAGACTGGGGCAGCACCAGCCATGGTGCTGATGCAGCAGGGACAGTGGCCCCCCAAAGTGGCCATACTGGTACCTGTTGGGGGTGCCGGTGATACCTGTCCAGTACTCCCATGCCACATATGACAAACCGGCCAGGGCACCGCCAGTACTGCAGTCAGAACACGGCACCAAGGAGGAGGCCTAGCCTGCGCACCGTACTCCGGCACCGAGGGAGCCCTCCCCTGACAAGGAAGGGGATAACACATTCCCTCAGGTGGCCCACACCAGCAGTCCTCTGAATGATTTTCAGGAGCACCAGGCCCTCCTTAAATGGGTGGCTGAAAACCTTGGCCTGCAGATCCAGGAGGTTGCTGAGGAGGCCGACAACTCTTCAATGTCATCTCAGCCACCACACCGGCAAGCATTGCATTGCCTGTCAACCCAGGGGTGCTCAGGATAGCCAAATCTTTGTGGCAAACCCCCTCTTCTATTCTGCCTATGTCAAAGAAAGCAGAAAAGAAGTACTGTGTCCCTGCAAAGGGCTTTGAGTATCTATATACTCATGCCCCTGCATCATCGCTGGTCATGTCTGCGGTGAATCAAAGGGACAAACAGGGCCATGCCAGCGGAACACCAAAAAGTAAAGATGCCAAAAGGCTAGACTTGTTTGGCAGGAAAATTTATTCAATGGCCAGCTTACAGTTTAGGATCTCTAGTTACCAGGCCCTGCTGGGACATTATAACTCTAACCTGTGGGACTCCCTTAATAAGTTCACGGAGGCCCTCCCACAGGATCATGCCCAAGAGTTCACCGCGTTGGTGAGCGAAGGCACGGTGGTGGACAGGGAGTTCTCCAGATGGTTGCATTGGTGGTGGCCATGAGATGCAGCTCCTGGTTGCAGGCTTCTGGGCTGTCCCAGGAGAAAGCAGGCCACTATCCAAGACCTCCCATTTGAGGGTTCGGGGCTCTTTTCTGAGCTGACTCCAGACTCCAAGGGCTCAAGGACTCCCGAGCCACTCTCTGCTCCCTGGGCTTGCACACCCCAGGAAGCCGTTCCGGCCTCTGCCTCCTCCTCCTCCAACACAATCTAGGTCCTGGGGGGGTCCCAAGTCAGACTCCTACAGGCGGAAGGACAAGGACAAAGGGCCTCAGAGATGCTTCCTGTCCTCTTCCCATTCGGCTGCCCAACCTGATCCTCCCAGAAGTCAGGGAGGCCAGAAGCAGTCATTTTTAGGGTGCGCTCGAAGATGATGCCCCTGCCAATGTACTGGATCCACTCCCCTCCTTCCTCAACTGCCTTTGGCCTTTCCAGTCAGCCAGGTCCCATATCACCTCAGACAGCTGGGTGTTCGATACAGTTTCTTTGGGTTGCATCCTGCAATTTATAGCCAACCATCCCTCCCAGCCCCCTTCCCCATCCCTCGTCAGGGACCCTTCTCGTGAGCAACTCCTCATTCAAGAGGTCAAAAACCTCCTGTGTGTAGGGCCAGTGGAAGAGGTTCCTCGGAACATAGAAGGAAGAGGATTCTACTCCCTCTACTTCCTAGTTCCGAAGTCAAAGCGGGGCCTCAGACCCACCCTAGACCTGCATTGCCTCAACAACTCTCTCAAGAAGTTGAAGGTTCATATGGTCTCCCTGGCCTCCATCATTCCATCCCTGGATCCGGGAGACTGGTACGCCGCCCTCGATTTAAGGAACGCATATTTCTATCTTCCCAGGGCACTGGCGCTTCCTCCATTTCATGTTGGGCCACCGCCTCTTCGAGTTCACAGTGATGTCTTTTGATCTCTCATCAGCCCCGATAGTCTTCACAAAGTGTATAGCGCCAGTGGCCGCTTACCTGCAACATCGGGGAGTCCAAATATATCCGTACCTCGACGACTGGTTGATAAGGGGCCGGTCCCCAGATCAGGTGTGGAGGCATCTCCATCTGGTCTGTTCCCCCTGTTGCGACCTGGGATTGATAATAAACAAGAAAAAGTCAACCTTAACCCCAGTGCAATGCACAGAATTCATCGTAGCGGTCCTTGACTCCAGTTGGGCCAGAGCCTTCCTCCCCGAGACTTGGTTCCAGGCTATAGCGGACCTCATATCGGGCCAATGGACCCACCCACTCACCACCATCCACACATTCCTGAGACTGTTGGGCCACTTGGCAGCATGTACTTACTTGGTCCGGCATGCACGACTCCGCCTCAGACCCATACAGGCATGGCTGGCGTTGGTCTATGTCCCCAACCGGCACAGGATGGACTGGATGATCAGGATTCTGGACAGCATACTGTCATCTCTCATCTGATGGCAGGATCCCATGTCGGTGCTGGAAGGCGTTCCCTTCGCAGCCCCGGCCTCGTCGGTAGACCCTTGTCTCTGATGCCTCCAACCGGGGATGGGGAGCACACGTGGGCAATCTCAGTACTCAAGGTTGTTGGTCCAGATCGTTCCCTGCATATCAATGTCAGGGACCTCAGGCCGGTTCGATTAGCCTGCCAAGCCTTTCTACCCTCTGCACTCTGCCAGGAAGTGCTCTGGCTCTGGGATTTCTGTCCGCTGCACATCCATCTCGTAGCTACTCACCTTCCAGGGGCCAAAAACACTTCGGCAGATTGCCTCAGCGGGGCATTCTTGTCTCCTCACAAGTGGTCCCTTTATCCGGAGGTGGTCGGTTCCATCTTCCACAGGTGAGGAACTCCCCAGATGGACCTGTTTGCTTCCAAGCAGAACAGAAAATGCCACATCTTCTGCTCGATTGGTGGCATGGACAGAGAATCCCTGTCAGACGCCTTTCTGCTCCTGTGGTTGGGGGCTCTGATGTACACCTTCCCTCCGGTGCCGTTGCTGCCCAGGGTCCGCACGAAGATCAAACAGGACAGGGCCAGGGTCATCCTCATAACGCCGGCTTGGCCACGCCAACACTGGTTCAGCACGCAGCTGGGCCCGTCGGTGACAACTGTGTTCCAGCTACCGCTCAGGTCGGACCTGTTGTCCCAGAATCACGGCAGTCTTCTACACCCCAACTTGACGGCGCTACATCTCACAGTTTGGCTGTTGCGTGACTAAATGCACAGGAACAGCAGTGCTCAGCTGAGGTTCAGTGAGTCCTGCTGGGGAGTAGGAAGCCCTCCACCAGAGCAACCTACCTGGCCAAGTGGAAATGGTTCACCTGCTGGATTGTAGACAAAGGTGTTTGTTCTGAGTGGACTTCGCTGCATCATATTCTAGACTACCTCCTGGATCTCAAGCTCCAGAGCTTGTCTCTCTATTCAGTCAAGGTCCATCTAGTGGCCATCTCACCCTTCTACCCACCGTTTGAGGGCAGGTCAGTTTTTGCTCAGGATATCACAGACAGATTCCTTAAGGGCCTGGAGCACCTCTACCTGCACATCAGGGACTCCATCCCTCTGTGGGACTTGAATCTGGTGCTGTGGCAGTTCACAGGTCCTCTCTTCAAGCCTCTGGCTTCCTGCTCTCTCCTTTTCCTCTCTTGGAAAGTCAGATTCCTGGTCATGGTGACTTCGGGCACTCACCTCAAAGCCGCTGTACATGGTCTTCTATAAGAACAAGTTCCAGCTAAGGCCACACCTGGCTTTTCTTCCCAAAGTAGTTTCAGTTTCATTTGAGCTAGGACATTTACTTATGAGTCTTCTTTCTGAAGCTGCATAAGTCGGAGGAGGAGTGCAGGCTACGTGCCCTGGATGTCTGGAGGACTCTGGTCTTCTACGTTGACAGGACCAAGCCATTCTGTAAGTCGACACAATTATTCGTCGCTGTGGCTGACAGAATGAAGAGTTGCCCGGTATCGACTCAAAGAATTTCTTCTTGGATCACTGCTTGCATTCTCTTTTGCTATGATCAAGGAAAGGTGCCTCCCCCGGTGATCATCACCGCCCTTTGTACCAGGGTGCAGGCCTCTTCGGTGGCATTTCTGGCCCATGTATCTATTTAGGACATCTGTAGAGTGGCCACCTGGTCATCTGTCCAAACCTTTATGTCCTATTATGCACTGAGCCAGCAGGCCCAGGACGATGCTGGCTTCAGTAGGGCAGTACTGCAAGCCGCTTAACTGTGAACTTCGAGCCCACCTCTGTGGATACTGCTTGTGAGTCACCTAGAATGGAATCGACATGAGTAAGCACTCGAAGAAGAAAAAACGGTTACCTATCTTTTGTAATTGTTGTTCTCCGAGATGTGTTGCTTATGTCCATTGCATTACCCGCCCTCCTGCCTCTCTGTCGGAGTTGTCAATAAGAAGAAACTGAGAGGGTGTAGGGCTGGAGGTGCCTGATATACTGCCGCATGGGAACGCCACTCCAGAGGGCCCTATGGATACCGCAAAGGCAGAAATCTCCAACAACTGTGCACACACCTAGAATGGAATGGACATAAACAACACATATTGAAGAACAATAGTTACGAAACGGTAGGTAACCGTTTTTTCCTGCAATATCCTGGACAAACATTATTGAAATAAGTTAAACCTTATTGGATTAAATTGGTGACTCTGGGAAGCTCATTGTATTAAAAATGCAAAGGCTTATGTGTAGAACCCTCCGCAATAATTTACTTGTATCCAATTCACGATCTGTGCTCCACCTTTTATATGTATCAGCATCCGTGCGAGAACCCTCTAGAGCAGCTGTTCTCAACCAGGTGTAATGAAATGTTGTTATCCTTATTGCATGAGTAAAGGGAAGCAGAACTGTACTTAGCTTGTCCTGACTGAGGGGGTCACCCTCAACTGAACTCACTAAGCAGGGGGTTCGGATGCCAGAGCCCAGTGGAGAGAGAGAGGGTGGGGACAGGTGTTTCTGCCTGGTCTTGTGGGCTCTACCTAAGAGTCATAGACACTATCTGACCTGCCCCTCTCTACTGTTCAGAGAGAGAGCTGATTAGGCTCCATCGAGAGTCTTTTGTTTTGTTAAGTGATCACTAGAGCTGAAATCACCGATAATTAGGTCTAAGGCCTCAGACAACGTTTTTGCGGAAGCACCTGCCTAGTCTGCACTAGCAATGAGGTTCCCACATTAGCTGCTGAAATCACTGAGAGCTGGGTGGAACCTCAAGAGACGACTCACCGAGGTCACAGTAGAGAGGCAGGCGGCTGCAGAAAGGGCCGGTGCAGAGCCATCGGCACCGGCACAGATGACGGTGGGGTAGAGTGAACGGCGGCACGAAGGATGACCGCCGCGGAATGAATGATGGCACAGCGGCAGCAGCAGGCAGTGACACAGAGCGAATGGCAACTGTGAGCCAGTTGTGGTGGCAGCGACGCCTGAGACATTGCTTGATGTTTCTTCCCCCCACATCCCGGGTGGGAGGTGAACTCACATGAACACACCGCTGAACTCTGGGTCTTCGCTGACCAGGGACAGCAGCTCTGAGTGGGGTGCGGTGAAAGGAGAGGGGAGTGGCATGTGAAAGGGACATTCGTTTGTTGGACTACCACACTGCAAAGTGAGAAATGGAGGCAAAGGACACTGCCCAATGTACTATGGTTGGGGGGGTGAGGTGGGGGACTTTTGCTCAGGGTCAGATGTGTTCAAATCATGGTTATGGTGTTTTCCCAAATTAATGCCAGGTTCCTTTCCCCTTTTTATTAAAAGTTTTCTCGCTATACACAGACTCAGTGCTTGCAAGTGGGGAAGTATCGCCTCTTAGAGGCGCCATGAAGTGGTGTTTAATTTTCCCAGATTACTGGGTGGGGGCTCGAGCTGGTTCTGGACCCCTGGATATTGAATCCGTTCCTTTTTGCTGCTAACTCCACCTAGCAGAAGGAATTACAGATGCCAATACATGGATTTAGAAGCTTACGTTATGCATCAAAGTCTGAAAAATATTGACCTACATTGTATTTGCAGGTTAAAAGTATTCTCATTCTTGGCTTTCTCCTTCTTCCTTTCATTCTAATGTGTGATGTAAGGCTTGAGCCAGTGGCGTCACTGATGGAGGGTGTAAATGTTTGAATAATGGGGTCAAATATTTTCTCTTGCTGGTGGCTCTAATATCACTAGTATTGGTTTTTTAGCAATGAGCTAAATCAGACAGACAGCAGGCTGGCCAACTGCTGTGGGTCACTAATAAGACAGGTGAGTTACAAAACTGAAGCACTTTGGGACATAAGCTGCCTTTCAGTACATGTGGCTCCTGGTTGTATCATAGAATATCAGGGTTGGAAGGGACCTCAAGAGGTCATCTAGTCCAACCCCTGCTCAAAGCAGGACCGATCCCCAATTAAATCAACCCAGACAGGGCTTTGTCAAGCCTGACCTTAAAAACTTCTAAGGAAGGAGATTCCACCACCTCCCTAGGTAACGCATTCCAGTGTTTCACACCCTCCTAGTGAAAAAGCTTTTCCTAATAGCCAACCTAAATCTCCCCCACTGCAACTTGAGACCATTACTCCTTGTTCTGTCATCAGCTACCACTGAGAACAGTCTAGAGCCATCCTCTTTGGAACCCCCTTTCAGGTAGTTGAAAGCAGCTATCAAATCCCCCCGTCATTCTTCTCTTCCGTAGACTAAACATACCCAGTTCCCTCAGCCTCTCCTCATAAGTCATGTGTTCCAGTCCCCTAATCATTTTTGTTGCCCTCTGCTGGACTCTTTCCAATTTTTCCACATCCTTCTTGTAGTGTGGGACCCAAAACTGGACACAGTACTCCAGATGAGGCCTCACCAGTGTCGAATAGAGGGGAATGATCACGTCCCTCAATCTGCTGGCAATGCCCCTACTTATACAGCTCAATATGCCATTGGCCTTCTTGGCAACAAGGGCACACAGTTGACTCATATCCAGTTTCTCGTCCACTGTCACCCCTAGGTCCTTTTCTGCAGAACTGCTGCCGAGCCATTCGGTCCCTAGTCTGTAGCGGTGCATTGGATTCTTCCGTTCTAAGTGCAGGACTCTGCACTTGTCCTTGTTGAACCTCATCAGATTTCTTTTGGCCCAATCCTCCAATTTGTCTAGGTCCCTCTGTATCCTATCCCTACCCTCCAGCGTATTTACCTCTCCTCCCAGTTTAGTGTCATCTGCAAACTTGCTAAGGGTGCAATCCACACCATCCTCCAGATCATTTATGAAGATATTGAACAAAACCGGACCCAGGACCGACCCTTGGGGCACTCCACTTGATACCAGCTGCCAACTAGACATGGAGCCATTGATCACTACCCGTTGAGCCCAACAATCTAGCCAGCTTTCTATCCACCTTATAGTCCATTCATCCAGCCCATACTTCTTTAACTTGCTGGCAAGAATACTGTGGGAGACCGTGTCAAAAGCTTTGCTAAAGTCAAGGAACAACACGTCCACTGCTTTCCCTTCATCCACAGAGCCAGTTATCTCGTCATAGAAGGCAATTAGATTAGTCAGGCATGACTTGCCCTTGGTGAATCTATGCTGACTGTACCTGATCACTTTCCTCTCCTCTAAGTGCTTCAGAATTGATTCCTTGAGGGCCTGCTCCATGATTTTTCCAGGGACTGAGGTGAGGCTGACTGGCCTGTAGTTCCCAGGATCCTCCTTCTTCCCTTTTTTAAAGATGGGCACTACATTAGCCTTTTTCCAGTCATCCGGGACCTCCCCCAATCACCATGAGTTTTCAAAGATAATGGCCTATGGCTCTGCAATCACATCCGCCAACTCCTTTAGCACTCTCGGATGCAACGCATCTGGCCCCATGGACTTGTGCACATCCAGCTTTTCTAAATAGTCCTGAACCACTTCTTTCTCCACAGAGGGCTGGTCACCTCCTCCCCATGCTGTGCTGCCCAGTGCAGTCGTTTGGGAGCTGACCTTGTTCATGAAGACAGAGGCAAAAAAAGCATTGAGTACATTAGCTTTTTCGACATCCTCTGTCACTAGGTTGCCTCCCTCATTCAGTAAGGGGCCCACACTTTCTTTGACTTTCTTCTTGTTGCTAACATACCTGAAGAAACCCTTCTTGTTACTCTTAACATCTCTTGCTAGCTGCAACTCCAGGTGTGATTTGGCCTTCCTGATTTCACTCCTGCATGCCCGAGCAATATTTTTATACTCATCCCTGGTCATTTGTCCAATCTTCCACTTCTTGTACGCTTCTTTTTTGTATTTAAGATCAGCAAGGATTTCACTGTTAAGCCAAGCCAGTCGCCTGCCATATTTACTATTCTTTCTACACATTGGGATGGTTTGTCCCTGTAACCTCAATAAGGATTCTTTAAAATACAGCCAGCTCTCCTGGACTCCTTTCCCCCTCATGTTATTCTCCCCGGGGATCTTGCCCATCAGCTCCCTGAAAGAGTCAAAGTCTGCTTTTCTGAAGTCCAGGGACCGTATTCTGCTGTTTTCCTTTCTTCCTTGTGTCAGGATCCTGAATATGACCATCTCATGGTCACTGCCTCCCAGGTTCCCATCCACTTTTGCTTCTTCTACTAATTCTTCCCGGTTTGTGAGCAGCAGGTCAAGAAGAGCTCTGCCCCTAGTTGGTTCCTCCAGTACTTGCACCAGGAAATTGTCCCCTACATGTTCCAAAAACTTCCTGGATTGTCTGTGCACCGCTGTATTGCTCCCCCAGCAGATATCAGGGTGATTGAAGTCTCCCATGAGAACCAGGGCATGCGATCCAGTAACTTCTGCAAGTTGCCGGAAGAAAGCCTCATCCACCTGGTCCCGTGGTCTATAGTAGACTCCCACCATGACATCACCCTTGTTGCTCACACTTTTAAACTTAATCCAGAGACTCTCAGGTTTTTCTGCAGTTTCATACTTGAGCTCTGAGCAGTCATACTGCTCTCTTACATACAGTGCAACTCCCCCACCTTTTCTGCCCTGCCTGTCCTTCCTGAACAGTTTATATCCATCCATGACAGTACTCCAGTCATGTGAGTTATCCCACCAAGTCTCTGTTATTCCAATCACATCATAATTCCTTGACTTTGCCAGGACTTCCAGTTCTCCCTGCTTGTTTCCCAGGCTTCGTGCATTTGTGTATAGGCACTTGAGATTAACCTGCTGATCGCCCCTCTTTCTCAGTATGAGGCAGGAGCCCTCCTCTCTCACGCACTCCTGCTCGTGCTTCCTCCCAGTATCCCACTTCCCCACTTACCTCAGGGCTTTGGTCTCCTTCCCCCGGTGAACCTATTTTAAATCCTCCTCACTAGGTTAGCCAGCCTGCTTGCAAAGATGCTCTTCCCTCTCTTCGTTAGGTGGAGCCCGTCTCTGCCTAGCACTCCTCCTTCTTGGAACACCATCCCATGGTCAAAGAATCCAAAACCTTCTCTCCGACACCACCTGCTTAGCCATTCGTTGACTTCCACGATTCGACAGTCTCTACCAGGCCTTTTCCTTCCACGGGGAGGATGGACGAGAACACCACTTGCGCCTCCAACTCCTTTATCCTTCTTCCCAGAGCCACGTAGTCTGCAGTGATCCGCTCAGGGTCATTCTTGGCAGTATCATTGGTGCCCATGTGGAGAAGCAGGAAGGGGTAGCGATCCGAGGGCTTGATGAGTCTCGGCAGTCTCTCCGTCACATCCTGAATCTTAGCTCCTGGCAAGCAGCAGACTTCTCGGTTTTCCCAGTTGGGGCAGCAGATAGATGACTCAGTCCCCCTGAAGAGAGAGTCCCCGACCACCACCCCCCACCTCCTTCTCTTGGGAGCGGTGGTCGTGGAACCCCCAACCCAAGGACAGTGCATCTCATGCCTTCCAATTGGTGGAGTCTCCTTCTGCTCCCTTCCCTCAGACATATCGGTCCACTCCCCCCATTAGTACCTGTGGAGAGAACATGAAAACGGTTACTTACCTGTACCGGCGTTGCTGGTACATGGACTTCCCCTTTTTGGTTCTGGAGGTCACATGATACCAAATTTCTTCACCGTCCTCCTGTCCCCGATGTGCAGCCTGCTCTGAATCTTCAGAACCTTGTGCCCGTAGAAGCATATTCTGACGTCTGTCCAGGAAATCTTCAGTTTCTCTTATGTAACGCAGGGTCGATACCTGTTGCTCCAGACCTTGAACCTTCTCTTCCAATATGGAGACACTGTGGTAATGTCAATCTCTCCAGTCTGTCTGTCTCGCTTTTGGAATTAGTATTATTTATTTACAGGCTTCTGTGAAGTACCCTTCACCACAGTATTTGGGTGCATTCTACATCAGTGGTTTTCAACCTGTGTTCTGCAGACCCCGGGGGGTTTACAAACTATGCCTAAAGGTCCATGAAAGGTTGCCATTACCATAGAACAGTGGTTTTCAACCTGTGGTCTGCAGACCCCCTGGAGGTCCGCAGACTATGTCTAAGATTTCCAAAAGAGTTTGCACCTCCATTCAAAATTTTTTGGAGGTCTGCAAATGAAAAAAGGTTGAAAACAACTGTTCTGCATGATTTAGATTAAAGAGTAAGACCACATTGGCCACAGCTGGAGAGCATATACTCCATTAGCTCCTGCAGCACTGAAATAGCTCATGTTAAAGGACTGAGGAAACCTAGCCAGTGGGCTAAGTGCCAGGAGATTCCAGGGCCTGCAGTTAGCGGGAGGGTTGGAAAAAGAAATTAATCTTAGGCTGTGTTCTAAAAATGGCCATCTTTGGGCTCAAGCAAATATTTGGTAGGCGTAAATTCCAGAAGGAAGAATGCCTTGACCCAGTTTCCTCTTTGGACAGACAGATCTGGATTAAAGCATTCTCATAGCCGTGATATTGAGCTTCCACAGCTGGCCTCTCTTTGCCCATAATCAACATTACACAATGACTGTTCACATAGGTCTATCTGACAGGCCGCAAGAAGGATTTTCTTCAGCCCTTTTGTACAGCTGATTGGTGCAAAGGCATAGGTAATTCTTGCAGAAGACGGCCTTAACTGTTGAGTATCCTCTGTGTGCCCAATTAGCATAAGTAGGCTGACTCTTTCACACCGAATGAGCTGACAGGCATAATGATGAGTTAGACTTCTGTGGTTAATTTTCTTTCACTAAGGTAGTGCTCATGGCAATCTGTTTTTTGCATTTCTGGTTTCTGCTCTCTGACTCCAACAAACATAACTTTGACAGCAAAGCAGAACTTCATGTTGGCAGCCGCAGATCACAGAAATATCCAGGGTAGAGCCTGGGTGCTGAGGGGAGCATACTTAAAATGGTTTTGCGCCTTTGTTTAAGGGCCCAGTAAGTGCTTTCTAAAAGGGAGCAAGCCCTACTAGTGCACCATATGCTCTGTTCCCAGCATCAGACCTACAGCTGATTCTGGGGGGGCTTGGCCCTAGTTATGCCCCATCTAGGGTATGTGTACACTGCAATTAAAAACCTGCAGCTGGCCTGTGCCAGCTGACTTGGGCTAAGGGGCTGTTTAATTATAGTGTAGATACTTGGGCTCAGGCTGGAGCCCGTGAGGTGGGAGCTCCCAAAGCTTGGCCTGCAGCCCAAGCCCAAATGTCTACACTACAATTAAACAGCCCCTTAGCCTGAGCCCACAACCCAAGTCAGCTGGTACAAGCCAGCCATGGGTGTTTTATTGCAATGTAGAGATACCTCTAGTCACTCCTCACTCAGCATACCGTGTTAGCTTATGCCCTCTTGTGCTCCTGAAGTGCAAGCCTCAACACCCGTCTGCTCCCATAGCACTTGCACAAGAGAAGGCAGGGTGGGTTATCTGTGCCCTCTCACCACTCTTGTGCACCCATGCTGGAGAGCCAGAACCTAGCAATGAATAGCACCTATACTGTTGTGATATAATAAAGACTTTGGTTGGGTTACTGTCAACCCAAAGCAGTTTAATTAAATAATAATGCTTAGCTCTTACTGCGCATTTCAACTCTTTTCAAAGGAAGGTGAGTATCGTTTCTGGGGCACAGAGAGGTGACGTGGCTTTGCCTAAGGAACAGCAAAGCAGGAAGAGAAACCAGGTCTCCTGACTCCCAGTCTAATGCCTTATCCACAATACCTTCCATTTCTCCACCTATCCCCAGTGGCACAGGGAACTTGTCTTCAAGCCAGCCAGCATCATCCTGCAATATATGCAGGACATGAGTGGTAACACCCCTTAAAATGTGATACCTTAGATGACTATCTTCCAAAGCTTAAGGCCTGAGTCATTGGGGTGTCCTCACCATCTTTACGTACCTCACGGACTCCACATACTTAAAGTGATAATCATTTTGTTGGTCTAATTCTATTTAATCAGTTATGTAAGAATATTGCTCCTGTGTCTGTGCATGGGCGAGGTAGGCTAGAGGCAGCAGCTTCTTTAACATCTCCACGCCTTCTGTGCACAGACTGGTACTGCTGGGTACAGAAATGATTAAGAGTGTCTGATAAAATTCCTCTTCCTGCACAGTTATCAGCAGGTAGAGAGGAAAGAACATCTTACTATTATTGTGTTAAGTGACTACTTGTAAGTATGTTTTAGTACAAGCTGTAATTTGTATGTGTGCCAAAACCAAACAGTGTGGAAATAAAATTGGTAAATGATCTAATCTATCATGTAGCTCAGTGAAACATGAGGCGATTTATATAAAGGGTTTAATGACTTTCTTCATCTCTCTTCTTAGGAAGACAACGCATCTGGCAAAATTTTGAGAAGGCTCAAGGCTTTAAAGAAGGCTCGTCTAAATAAAGGAGGGTTAAAGTGACATTGCAGTTACTTAATCCTGTGCTTTCCTTCCATGTGACTCGAGCAAGACTGAGGTACAGCTTTTCTTTTTCCTAGGGCACAGATTACACTGCTCCTAGCATCCTCCAGCAGCAGTTCTGTACATCAGAGTAGCTATGGAAATTAAACAAAGCAGTGGCAAGCATTTTACAGCAGGGCTGCAAGGTAAAGGTCAGGCATTTCCAAATCACAGTGAAAACTTTGCTGGCTGAAAAATGAATCCAAGGAAAATTCAGCTTTTGGACTGAGCCTTGAACCAAGAAGGACTGCATCATATCCTACCGAAGCTGTTCGAAGTGATCTGAAAGCTTTTGGATTTATTCAAAGTAGTTATTGAGCTATCAGTCTGATGTGTGCCCATCAGTGTTTTCAGGGCAGCAAACCAGAACCTGAAAGTTAAAGAAGTGTCAAATGTATTGCATTTGTTTGCACTCCATTGAAAATGGACTCCTTGCTTTGTATGTGTACAGTTTACAGCTTTAATTAGCAAGACTTTTTTATCTTACAGATAAGGATTTAAAATTGCTCGCTGGAGATTAAAAGCCAATTGGCTTTTAATTTTACTTCTGATTTTGCATAGAAGCAGCAGTATATTATATATATATATATATATATATATATATATATATATATATATATATATATATATATATATATATATATATATATGATGGAAAATTTGGTTTGTAAGTCATTTCCACATTGATCTTTGGACCTCTGGCAATTTTTGTTCAGGTTATCACAATTCTGTTATGTCCAGGATTGTATTCCACTGGAACAGCTTGCTAAACCAAATGGAAATGTGATCACTCTGTGGACTATGACAACAAGCTATATGAATGGCGGAGGTCTTGGAAACCACCGATATACCAGGTGGAATCGTGAGGACAGCGGAGAGGACTATGGGCGGGCTGAGTGCTATGGAGAAGATGAGGAGGGCAGGAAGCGCAGGCTGACCCCGTTGGAGAAGCTAACCCAGGATATGTCCCAGGATGAAAAGGTGGTGAAGGAATTAACTCTGGGGAAGAGGATTGGATTCTATCGAGTCAGAGGGGAAATAGGGAGTGGAAATTTCTCACAAGTGAAGCTTGGAATTCATTCTCTAACCAAAGGTAGGCGATGCTATTTGCAACACGTTATGATTGTGGTGGTGCTGTGTATATATATGGTGCAGGGTTCTTTGGAATGAAAGGCACTGTGTGAGTCCTACATACCTATACAGTTGTGGCAACATGTATTTATAGGCAGGGACACAGGTAAATGCTTAGGACTAGATTATCCCTTTCCTTTGAACAGGGGAAGGATCATTTCCCTATCTAGCACCTCCTGTGCCAGATTCAAGGAAAATTGCAGTCTCTGTGTTCCAGGGCTTGCACAGGCTGCATCCCTTGGCTTCCAACCACCACAGATAGAATGAAGCCTTGGGCCTGCCCCCACATCACACAATAAAGCTCATTAAAGGGTGGTTCTGTGTGCACATACCCCTGAATTCCTTGGCGCACTTGGAGGGGTTGTGCCTCTCCCCAGGGTCCTCAGCCACATGGCAGCCTGCACTTATGGGATCCGGCATGCCAGACTGAGGCTCAGACCACTCCAAGTGTGGCTCACTTCGCCCTATCATCCCAGATGCGACAGCCTGAACTTAGTAGTCACCTCAGCAGATCGTTCCACAAATCACGAGTGATCCATCCGACCAGATGTCATAGAATCATAGAATCATAGAATATCAGGGTTGGAAGGGACCCCAGAAGGTCATCTAGTCCAACCCCCTGCTCGAAGCAGGACCAATTCCCAGTTAAATCATCCCAGCCAGGGCTTTGTCAAGCCTGACCTTAAAAACCTCTAAGGAAGGAGATTCTACCACCTCCCTAGGTAACGCATTCCAGTGTTTCACCACCCTCTTAGTGAAAAAGTTTTTCCTAATATCCAATCTAAACCTCCCCCACTGCAACTTGAGACCATTACTCCTCGTTCTGTCATCTGCTACCATTGAGAACAGTCTAGAGCCATCCTCTTTGGAACCCCCTTTCAGGTAGTTGAAAGCAGCTATCAAATCCCCCCTCATTCTTCTCTTCTGCAGACTAAACAATCCCAGCTCTCTCAGCCTCTCCTCATAAGTCATGTGTTCTAGACCCCTAATCATTTTTGTTGCCCTTCGCTGGACTCTCTCCAATTTATCCACATCCTTCTTGTAGTGTGGGGCCCAAAACTGGACACAGTACTCCAGATGAGGCCTCACCAATGTCGAATAGAGGGGAACGATCACGTCCCTCGATCTGCTCGCTATGCCCCTACTTATACATCCCTACTTATACATCATACATTCCATCTTCCAAAGGTGGGGGTTTCCCCAGGTCGATCTGTTCTTCACCCGGAGCAACAGAAAGTGCCCAATGTTCTGCTCCTTCCAGAAACACAGCCCCAGCTCAATCACGGATGCATTCCTGCTACCTTGTGGGGGGGAACCACCTGTTGTATGCCTTTCCCCTGATCCCTCTCATGTGCAAGGGCCCACTCAAGGTCCCCTGAGATGGGGCAGAGATAATTCTGCTGGCACCAGCGTGGCCTTGACAACACTGATACACCACGCTCCTGATCCTTGCCACTCCTCCCCAACCTGATCACACAGGACCACGGTTGTCTTCATCACCCCGACCTCATAGAATCATAGAATATCAGGGTTGGAAGAGACCTCAGGAGATCATCTAGTCCAACCCCATGCTCAAAGCAGGATCAATACCCAATTTTTGCCCCAGATCCCTAAATGGCACCCTCAAGTATTGAACTCACAACCCTGGGTTTAGCAGGCCAATGCTCAAACCACTGAGCTATCCCTCCAGTTCCTCCGCCTCACGGCCTGGAAGCTTCATGGCTGAACCCCATGGAGCTTCTGTGCTCTAAACAGGTAAGGGAGATCCTCCTCGGCAGCAGGAAACCCTCCACTAGAGCCACATATCTGGCAAAGTGGAACAGGTTTACTTGCTGGTGTGACCAGCATTGTACATCCCCACTTCAGGTGTGTATACCTTCATCCTAGAATACCTTCTGCACCTGAAACAGCAAAGCTTGGCAGTGTCATCCATAAAGATACACCTTGCAGCTATCTCGGCTTTCCACCCAGGAGCATCTGGACGTGGGACCTTAACTTGGTCCTCTCCAAATTAATGGGGCCCCCGTTTGAACCACTGGCGACTTACTTCCTTCTCTACCTGTCATGGAAAGTAGCCTTCCTGCTCGCCCTTATCTCCGACCCACCTTATACGGTTTTCCACAGGGATACGGTACAACTCAGGCCTCACCCGGCCTTTCTTCCTAAGGTTGTGTCACATATTCCTGCCTGTTTTTTATCCTAAGCCTCATGCCAATAGCCAAGAGCAGAGGCTGCACTTTCTGGATGTTTGGCAGGCGCTAGCCTTCTACATCGAGCTCACTAAGCCGTTCAGGAAATTGAACCAGCTGTTCATAGTGGTGGCAGACCGGACGAAAGGTCTCCTGGGCTCTTCTCAAAGAATATCTTCGTGGATCGCATCCTGGATCATGTGCTACGAACTGGCCAAGATACCGGCCCCGGCACTTACGGCACACTCCACAAGGGCACAAGCCTCGTCGTCAGTGTTCCTGGCCCAGTTCCCGATACAAGAAATCTGTAGGGCAGCAACTTGGTCCTCAGTGCATACGTTCACTTCTTATTATGCCATCATCCAGCATGCCAGAGATGATGCAGCATTCAGTAGAGCGGTGCTCCAGTCAGTGACTCCATAACTCCGACCCCACCGCCTAGGTAGACCTTAGGAGTCACCTAATTGGAATCGAAATGAACAATCACTCAAAGAAGAAAAAACAGTTACTCACCTTCTCGTAACTGTTGTTCTTTGAGATGTGTTGCTCGTATCTATTCTAATACCCACCCACCCTCCTACCCCTCTGTCAGAGTCGCTGGCAAGAAGGAACTGAGGAAGCGCCGGGAGCTACTAAGGGAAAACTTTCTGACGCCCGTGCATTCAGCGCACGCGCACCTAATTGTTCTCCTTAGCCACTGAGGACAGGACACAAAGCAATGGGCTTAAATTGCCACAAGGGCGATTTTAGGTTAGACATTAGGAAAAACTTCCTAACTGTAAGGGTAGTTAAGCTGTGGAAGCTCCATCAAAGGAGGTTTCAAAGAACAGGTTGGACAAACTTGTCAGCGATGATCTAGCTAATACTTAGTCCTATCTCAGAGCAGGGGACTGGACAAGATGACCTGTCGAGGTCCCTTCCAGTCCTACCTTTCTATGATTGTGCTTGTTGCAATGCTGAACATAGAGGAAGGTATGGTCTTTGTCTCAAAGAGCCTACACCTTGAGACACAGGCAATGGCTTCCTCAAGGCCCCAGGGGTGCTCAACTCCTCCCCCCCACCACCCGCTCCACTCTGCCCCAGGCCCCACCCCCACCCAACCCCTTTCCCCCAGTCCCCATCCCCTCCTCTTCCCGCCCAATTCTGCCCCCTCCTCCAAGCGCACCCCATCCCCGCTCCTCTCCCCCCCAGTGCCTCCTGCACACCACAGAACAGCTGATCGTGGAGGGTGGGAGGCACTGGGAGAAGTTGAGCGGCAGAGGCCCTGGGGGGTCCTAAGCACTCACTAATTTTTTTTCCATGGGTGCTCCAGCCCTGGAACACCCACAGAGTCAGCACCTATGCACTGAATAAAATGTCTTCATTGTGGTTCATCAAAGAGCACATAACCCCCTGTTAATGTAGATCTAAAACAGTCACTCAGAATGAGCAGTAGGGGCCAGATTAATCTGTAAACAAATCCTGCTTTTTTATGCTATTCCAGTGACACAAAGCTGCTGCTGTACTAAGTTTAACCAGGTTTCAGAGTAGCAGCCGTGTTAGTCTGTATCCGCAAAAAGAAAAGGAGGACTTGTGGCACCTTAGAGACTAATAAATCTATTTGAGCATAAGCTTTCGTGAGCTCACAAAAGCTCATGCTCAAATAAATTTGTTAGTCTCTAAGGTACCACAAGTCCTCCTTTTCTTTTTAAGTTTAACCAGGTTATCCATTTATTTATACAACGTGTTCACTGCGGTGAAGAAATGGGGGTCACAATGTACTGATGATACGTATGTAAGCATGGCTGCTTTCCATCACCAGAGTAGCACGAAGTAGCAGGAGCAGTTCATTGGTATAGTCCTACTTAGCAATAGGTACATGAACTGGTAGGTGGCTTCCGAGCACACTTACTGGATTGGGCCCCACATGTGAGTAAGGTAGACAAATGTCTATCTCCCTGGGCTTTGTGGATCACTCTGGGTTTCAGATGGAGACAGGCATCCAGCTGCCTGGAGTACGGTAGCAGTATGTATGGGCAGTGAGCACCTATTTTTGCTGTAAGCACCTACTTTGTTTGGTGGCAGCCAAGCAAGAATTTTGTGGCGCACAGTAGAGCCTAAATCTGGGACATAAGGGCCTAAGTACCTTTGTTTTCACTAGTTGAGTATTAAAGTTAGTTCTGTCCAGGTTATAACTTTACATTCTCCAGTCCTCAATCCACTAGGTAATCATTGTGGCTTCAAGCGGCTTCAGTGGAAAAAGCAGGAATTACAGCAATAGCTGGAGCATGGACAGCTACTGCACTGGAAATGGGCGGTGGAAACACCCCAGAGACAAGCTTGTTAAAAGCCTAACTGGTTGGGATGCAAACACCAGCAAAATCAATGATACTTGCTAGGGATCCATCACAGTCTCTTTCTGCTTATCGCTCTTTGTTTTGTCCATTGTCCATTCACAAGGGTGACTAACCCCTTTGGTATTTTGCACCTGCCTCAACAATGTATGTTATCATATGATCAGGTTGGTACAAGAGGCTAGAATCTTAGGGCTAAATTGACAAGGGGGGGTTAGGCACCTAACTGCCACTTCAGGCACCACTGGCATTCACAAAACCACCACTCAGCTGCTGCTACTCTCTGTAGGCACCTAAACTCCCTCAGGGCTGAATCCCTAAAGGGGCTTAGACTCAGCATTGCAACACCTAACTTTTAGATGCCCTGTGCCTAATGGAATCCACAGCCCTGAGTTTGTTGCCCAGCTCCCTATACAATGCATAGGGAGAGTTAGGTGCCTATAAATGGGATTCACAAAAGCCAGCATATTGAGCAGGGAGCCATCTAAGCTAATCAATAAGACATACTGTGGAGAGGGACGGGGGCCTAAGCCCCACCACGGAAATCTCCCTCGATTTGGGATTCATGCTGGAAACCCTCTCCTAAAGTTAGGCTAAACCCGATCAGTCCTTTCTCACAAAACCAAGGAGGTGGTGCCTTCCTTGAATGCAATAGCCCACTACTCAGAGCACTCACTCAGCATAGGGGAGACCCATGTTCAGACCCTTGCTGGGGAGCAGCAACTTGAACCCAGCTCTGCCACCTCTCCGCTAAATACCCAAACCACCAGGTTAGTGGGGTGTGGTTCTCTCATTCTTTCCTACTGTAGCTGTTCCACTTCGTATCAATTAGAGCAGGGGTTTGAACTTGGTTTTCCCCCATCATTGCTCAGTGGCCTAATCACTGAGCTATAGCATCATTTAACTTTGTTGTTGGCCCAATTACTATTTAAAGAGTCTTATTCACCCCTTATTCCCCCAGTCACTCCTCTTCTCACACCCTCTTTTGAGGACTATGCAGAATTTGAAAAAATGGATCATTATGGAAATTAAATCTGCCACTTTTGTAAGATAAGGTTACTTTAAGCTTGTCTGTGGTATCAGACAGCATCTAATCTTTGCTGCTGATGTAAATATCTGAAACAAAGCTTAGAATAGGCATGAAGGAATCACTTTGCAAAGCAACAAAGAAGCCAGGATGTACTTTAAGTGCAACTTTAGCCCCAGTCAATTAATTTTCTAATAGTTAATCTTCTTAAATTTTGAGTTAGGTCAAAAGTTAAAACCTTGAATCTTCATAATAGCTCCAAATCCTGTATGTAGGAACTCAGCACTTAGCAAGATGGATCCTAAGGTAACAGAAGTATCACAATTTTCTACATCTAGAAGCCCCTAGTTACTTCAATGGTAGCATGAGCAGGCCATTAGTTTGGTGGGGGAGGGGAGGTGCGGATGTGTGTGTTAATAAAGAAATCTGAAAAAACCACCTTTGTCTCAAATATTGCTATTATTGCAACATGCTTTAACTTCAGTTAAACATTTTAATATGTGTGGGTGAAATATCAGTCTAACAGATACAGATTTGTCACTGTACAGGTTAAGAAACCTCAACATTTTGCATCATTTATGTTTCCTAGTAATTTAAAATGCATAAAACCATCCAGATCTCAAAACTGTAATAATTAGTTAAGTTGATGCTTCTAAAAGATACTGCAATTTTAGCCCAACATATGAGGAATTTCTTTTAAGTGCACAGAACAAGTACATGCAACATGAGCCAGGGCAGGGCAAGCTTCCCCCCACTGCCCCATTAAGTCCTTTTTTGCTGAGCAGTCCAGCTGTGGTACTGGTGGTGGTTCAGTGATGTGGACACCTGCCCAGTCTGAATCAGCCAGAAATCACCAAATCATTTCACGTAAGCAACACACCAGTTATCCAGTGTTAACTTATAGTTAATAACAGCCTTGGCAGGTTTCAGCTTGGTGATCTAGATGTGAAAGGCTCCTTATCCTATTATTAATTGCCTGATCCATCCTGTCCCCAGTGAGGAAATATAATTATACATTACACTCACAAAAATGCAATTTAAAAATCCTAGTCTAGAGAATCCTGATTACTTTGGCATTTTACTGGGCAACAATTAAATCAACAGAAATACTGCCATATGCAAAGCTTACAGTATATTGTTTTTCATGACCAATATAAGTGTTCAGATACTATAGTGACTGATATTCTATTATAGCAGTTAAGATTGAAGTTTGCTTCTTATTATAAACTGATTTTTCAGCCTCTCTTACGACTTTAAAAAAAAGAAGTAACATCCCTCTGCACATTGCATGTGCCATATCTCATTACAGGATACACGTTTACTGAGAACACTGGTTAAAAAAAACAACAGAAAAGGCGTTTTAAAGCTGAAGTGCCTGATTCCTCTCTCACACTAGTGTAATTCAGACATAAACTCACTCAAGTTGCTGCAGTTACACAGTTGTAAAGTGAAAGAAGACTAAGCCCCACAGCGTTTTGAATATTTTCTGTCTTAACTTTTGAAAAACATCATTTTCTCTTTTGGGGGGTGGTTTTATTTTGGCTTCCCATACCTCCACACTTGCTTGGCTTATGAACGCCAAATGATCTTTTTTTGTTGTCCTAGCTGAGCAAAAGAACCTTTTAGGATTTTTTAACAGTTGGTGAAGACTAACATTATTTCCAATTTTAATAATGAGTGGAATTTCAAGAGGCAGAATATAATTAGAATTTGACCTGGAC
Source organism: Lepidochelys olivacea (assembly GCF_965140295.1). Taxonomy (NCBI): domain Eukaryota; kingdom Metazoa; phylum Chordata; order Testudines; family Cheloniidae; genus Lepidochelys; species Lepidochelys olivacea. The sequence goes on from NC_140415.1 coordinate 30,641,787, forward strand.
ATCAGGGTAACACCAGGACTCTTACAAAAAGATCGTAAGAATTTTTATAAGCCAGTGCCACCTAACACCATGATGGCACATTGGTTCAGCAGGTGGAATTACTAACACCCCTTCTTGAAGCATGTAAGTGTTTTTGTGTTGGTCTCTCATCCAAATACTAACCTGATCTGACTACTTAATTTATGAGAACACATGAGCTCATAAGTAGAGTTACTTGAAAAATGCTCCTCCCCCCTGGAAAATGTTGACATTTCATCAAAATTTGTAACCCCCCCTATAGGATTGAAAATTAAAGAATGAACATTGTCAGCCAAAGAGAGCCAAAAAAAATCAGCTTTGTGGTGAAAAAAACCCAACATGTTTTAAGGAAAGCAGATTTCCCACAAAAAAATTTGTTTATTTGAACCCCCAATTTTCCATCAATACAAAAGTTCAGTGGAAAATTTTCAGCAAGCCCTATTCATAGGCCAACGTGATCTCTCTCCAGGATTCAGTAACATACATGCGGGCCCAGACCAACCTCTGACTCTGGTGTCCTCCCTGCTCCTTCCTTTCCTCGGTATTCCCTTTATTGCTGCGTGATTGATATTAAAGGAGATGTTGCTCAATGATAAGATACTGCTTCCCCTAAAAAGCAAACAATCAAATCAAGCAACATATCATGGGTCACATGTAGCAGATAGCTCTTCTGGTACCAGTGAAAGAAAATAGAACAAAAACCTCATGCATGGGGAAAGATGGAGGGTTTGCAAACCTTTAGAATATGTATGTATTCTATATATGTATAGCAAAGAGAAGAAGAAAAGGTCAGAGAGAGGGAAGGGCTTGGGGGCTTTAAAACATCTCTTGGAGTGGCTGGAGAGGGAATGCAGGAAGGAAAGGGCAGGGCCATGAGAAAGAGATGGAAATGAGGATCAAAAAGAGGAGAAAGGGATAAAAGGGCACAGGGAAAAATGGGAAGTCTTAGAGAGGGAAAGTGGTGTCGCTTCCCCTTGTTTTCAGACAATGGTAGAGTGAACTTTTTTTTATGAACATTGATTGAATCCTAATTGAAATTTACATGCGTGTGTCATAGGTTTTATACTAAAGTTGTGACATTCAGGAATCATGGTGAGAAATTTGTCTTTGTTTCCCTGCACCAGGCACCTGATACAGATCAGTGTTTCAAAAGATTCTTACCTCTGTCACATGGCAGAAATCAGTATCCACTGATTGTGGTCTCTAATCTTTATTTATTAGAAAGACTAGAAAACGACAATGAACATCGTTAACACCTGTTCTTTGTATATACTTCCATAATTTTTAATTTAAATACTGATGCAGTTTAGCATTTTTTTGTATCTCAGCCAATAAATGACTCCTGAGTGTGACTGCGTAATAGCCCCTAGTCCAAGTTTTCATGCAGCTGTTGATTTGGAAGTCATAGCATGGTGGCACGGTTCCACCAGAAGTGAATACTGCAGTATAAATGCTAATGATCCCCACCCACATTGCAGTGTGGGGGGCTGGTGAGGTTTGATTTTGCAATGCACAGCAGAGGATATTGTTCCAAGAAAACATATTAAAACCTGGGGCATAACTGATACTTGGGTGACATTCACCGAAGAACGTAAGGACTGTAGTAGGCCTCCACTGTAGCGGACTATGGTAGTTCTGCTCTACTGGATGTTGGCAGCTAGAGAGGGGACACACAGAGGGCCTCAGCACCCCTGAATGTAGCAAAGGTGGGCCCAGGGCCTGTTCTGAATTCACCATTGTGGACAGGACATTTAGGGGCAGGGTTACATAGATCCAGTGGACACAAACCCCTATGTTGGGATTGTGCAGAAGTCTCAGCCCCTAGTCCAGGCTAGGAATTGGAGTCACAGCTGAGGATAGGCTGCAGAGGGGCACTGTTTCCTTTCTGCCCCCCAGCCTTGCACAACACGACACTGATGCGCTCTTGTCTACTAAATACCATCTTTCTCAGGCCTGCCAGAACTGGGAGGAGGAAAGTGGAAGTAGAGCAGTGCAGACACAGCCTGGCAAACTGAATCCCCTTTTCTAAATCAGTGCACTCCACATGTATCCAAAGGTTGTATGCACCCAGACCTTGGCTACATTAGCAACAGGGTTCACTTACAACTTGCTTGAATGTGTCTCTAATAGTTTGTGGCTCATAATAGGATGGAGGACTGTAATTCCTTGGTCTAATTTCAGTTGTTGGGTTTGGTGTGTGGGTGCCAGGTAGTGCTGGTGGCCTGTGATTAAACAGGAGGTCAGACTAGGCAAACTCGTGGTCCTTTCTGGCCTTAACTTCTATGACTCTCTCCCTAAAGGCCTTTGAAAATAGGCATCATCCTGTGCACACAGAAAAGTAACATCTGCAAGACCTGCTGCACAACACATGCAACTGCGACCTGGACAGGCGGTGGGGCTTTTGTTGACATCGTCTTGGAACCCTGGGCCTGATGGTAAGCCCAGGGGGTCCAAAAAGGCCATTGTGTTGGAGGCTGCCACTGGGGATGCCATGCCATCGGTGTCTCCCTCCGTTGCTGGTCCAATCTGTGCCTACTGTGGCAGGAACAGAAGGAGTCCCCGTCAGAGTCGGATGAGACCCATCTCAACCGTGACGACCACGGTGGCGCCAAAGGTTATTGCGCTGGGAACCAACGATGCAGGGGAACGGTGCCGAGGTACCCTTGCTGGGAATCCATGAGCTCCTCTCACGGTGCTGGGGAAGGGGAGCATCGCCCCACTGGTGCCGGGGAGCCAAGCCTGGAACCTAGTGCCAGATAACAGTGTTTTGGCAACCATGATCGGGAGCGGCGCCGGGGCGAATGGTGCCGGACCGGCGATGGTGATCTCCTCAGCATGGCTGGCTTGCCTCTAGACAGTGCTGGATGATGCGGCACTGGAGGCTCATCCCTGACTGCCAGGGGCTGGGGTTCGATCATGGCAATGAGATCTCTGGCGGCTTCAGAAGTGTCCGGTGTGGAGGGCAGCTCTAGTTCCTCCACCTGGCACTGCTCTGGGGAGTCGCTGGACACCAGACTCAACAGTCCCCTCAGGGGAACCGAAGTCAATGGCACCAACTCCTGATGTTTGGGCACTAAATGCTCCTTCATGGGATGCACTGCCAGTCCTGCTGTCTTTGGCATGGGGAGCGCCCCCTGTTGGTCTTCCTATGCCACTTGTGCAGCACTGGTTAATGGGAGTGGTGCCGGGCTGAAGCTTGCAGTGCCGAGGAGCACCGGTGCTGAGGGTTTCTTAGACTAGAGTCCTTACTCGGCACCATGTCATGCGAGGCACTCTGTATGGACACGCTCGGTGCCGGGTCCTGACGATCAACGGCAGGCTGGGGATGAAGAACGGATTCCATCAGCAATTGTTTCAGTCAGAAGTCTCACTCCTTTTTCGTCCTGGGGTGGAAAGCTCTAGAGATTTTGCACTTGTCCGTTTGGTGCACCTCCTCCAGACACTTCAGACACGAGTGATGAGGGTCACTCGTTGACATAGATTTGCTGCAGGCTCCGCAGGGTTTGAACCCTTGGGCTCGTGGCATGCCCCAGAGCCCAGAGAGGGAAGGGTTAGGGATTGGGGAAAAAAAACCCATTCCCCAACCCTTATCACTATATACTAACTATTACTACTAACTAAGAACTAAACTACAATGATCAGAAATTACACTAAGGGAAGCACTTGCTAGGCAAGCGACCACAGTTCCAACAACTGTCACTAGTGGTAAGAATGAACTGAGGAGGAGCCGGGTCAGCAGGGGCATATATTCAGAGCCATGCAGGCACCACTCCAGGGGGCTCCACTGCTAAGGGAAAACTTTTTGACGACTGTGCATGCAGCGCACACACCCCTAACTGGAGTTTATGTGAGCAATCACTCAAAGAATTGAGATTTTAAAAAGTTTTCAGTTAAATGAGCATTGTTTTAAAGTAAGAGTGTCGATATAAATATTTGTTGTACTAATACATTCCAATACATTTTACTCTCCAGAAAAAGTAGCAATTAAGATTTTGGACAAGACCAAGTTGGACCAGAAGACTCAACGCTTACTGTCCCGTGAAATTTCCAGCATGGAGAAACTGCACCACCCAAACATTATCAGACTTTACGAAGTGGTGGAAACATTGTCAAAACTGCACCTTATGATGGAGTATGCAGGAGGTGGGGAACTCTTTGTTAAAATCAGCACAGAGGGAAAGTTAGCAGAAATGGAAAGTAAATTAATTTTCTCCCAGATTGCATCTGCTGTGAAGCACATGGTAAGTTGTTTTTCTGTAGGCCTAAATTACCCTGCATTACTTTAGCAGACTTCATGTATTTTTGTTTTGTGTTGCACCAAGTGAGAGTAGTGCTAATGAAAGGTTCCTGAAAGGCAGCTCTGGACACTAAAAGTCCCCGTAGAACAGATACCCCCACGTGCAGTGGCAATGTAGACTTCCCCACATCACTGTTCTTCAGCCTTTGTCTAGGGATATTGCTTTTAGGGAGAGACAGTACTGTTGTCTCCATGCCCATTCAACTCTTGGCCTCTCTGTTTAATGCCTAACTATGCTGCCTTTGCGGTGTGTTTTCTGATACTGTCACCTCTTCTTTGGGTATCGGACTGAGAACACAAAACTCATTTCACATAAAGCAACACACCAGTATGACAACTTTCCTTACTCTTGTGCAGCACTCTCATCCACATGTGAAGTCATAACCTAGGTGTTACATCTGTAAACACACTGAATGAGACAGTCTATATCATGCCAACTATTGGAACCCAGAATTAGCATGTTAGAGCAGGTTTCTGTTTTTGTAGGTAATGGAAGTGCTACAATGGGGAGGGAGAACGCAGCAGATGAGAGGGAACAGCATAATGGCACCTGTTAGCACTGCTGTAGTTTTAGAATAAATCAGGGTCTAAAAAGTGATGATAATCCCATTTAGAAGATGTTCGTGGATCAAATTCAACCCTGGCCTAAACTTCTAAAGAAGTCAATGGGCGTTTGGTCTGCTTTTTAATCAAGACTAAAGACTGCTGAGGTATCATCCACAGAAACATTCAAAAAGAGATCAAAGGATGTTTTGTTTGGATACAGGATAGTGCATAAAGGCCAATCACATGCCTTTTGGCATTAAATTCTAATCCCACACAAACATAGTAATAAGATGGAGGTATGGTTAAAAGTACTTATCAGTAAAGTAAGGTAAAAAACATGAAAGATATTGTAATTATTGCAAAGAGAGTGTTATAAACCCCTTAAAAGAAATATGAATATTAGGGTTAGGAAGTTCAGGTGCCTTTAACCGTACAACTATGATTAATGCATGTGTTGTTATGGTGTCAGATTACACTGATTTTTAAAGACACCTTACAGCTTTTTCTCCCCCACCCCTTTGGTGTTAACACAGGGAAAATTTAAGTTCATTTGGGCACCTTAACTGTGCATTTCCATACTTTTACATCTAGACTTTCCTAGTCCAACTATAGGGAAACAGTGGAGGATCTCAGATCCACTGTGTGGTAACTTGGCAAATGTTGACTTTTAAAAATGGCAACTTCTGTATAGCAAAGATAAAGAAAAAAAAATGAGCTGGAAAAGCCTTCTCATATATACTAATACTTAATTTGCTTTCCTTTTGCTCTACAGCATGATAACAATATCATTCACCGGGACCTGAAGGCAGAAAATGTATTCTATACCAGTAACACCTGTGTGAAGGTGGGAGACTTTGGATTCAGCACAATAAGTAAAAGAGAGGAAACTTTAAACACTTTCTGTGGGTCTCCTCCTTATGCTGCCCCTGAGCTCTTCCGAGATGAAAACTATGTTGGTGTTTACGTGGACATATGGGCACTAGGCATCCTTTTATATTTTATGACAACTGGTACAATGCCATTTCGAGCGGAGACAGTAGCCAAACTGAAGAAGTGCATTCTTGATGGGACATATAGCCTGCCCCCATACCTTTCAGACACTTGCCAGAAACTGATCAGAGGAGTTCTTCAGCCAGTCCCAACTGCACGATACTCTATTGAATGTATTATGAAGAACGAATGGATGCAAGGGATACAGTATCCAAAAGCCTTGGACCCATTTAAACTGGATCCAAAGTATTTAGCAGAGACTAGTACCCTCAAAGAGGAGGAAATTGAAGTGAAAAATACCTTGGAAGATTTGGGAATCACAGAAGAACACATTCAAAATAACCGTGGAAGAGATTCTCGAAGCTCAATAACTGGTATCTACCGAATTGTTTTGCACAGAGTGCAGAAGAAAAGAGCCCTGGAGACTGTTCCTATAGTCACACAACCAGAACCCAAAGAGCAGGACTTAAAGAAAGGTCACAGTTCGCACCGTGGTATCAGACATACATCCAAGTTGTGTTCAATTTTATGAATTGTATATAGCAGACTTTACATTCAGTAACTTTAACAAGGGGTTTTATTCATTTCACAGTAAACTTTGATGTTACATTTTTGTAATTTTTAAATAAACCAAAACTGCCTTAAATCTCAAAATGTATTAGTTCATCCAGAGGACTGGTGTGCTCAAACAGACTTGCTTGTGTTTGCACTTTGGCCCACAGACCTCACATGTAAAATGGAAGATATATTAATTGATTAACAAATACAAGTTGTTGAATGGATGTTTTTTAATAATTGAGTAGAATTACTCAATATAGTTGGGCTGATCTTTTAAGACAGCTATTTATAATATGTGGCCACTTGCAGAAATATTACTTTATTAGCCTGATGTTAAGTCACAACAGTACAGGAATCTAAATGACTGCCAATTCGCAATGGACAAAATCTGGTTATTTAAAGAAACTGATTCCTGAACAGCTGTGAATATTTATTTACAAGGAATCTATAACTATTTACTTAAGCTAAGACTAACAGGCATATGTGAGGTATTAAATGTTAGCGCTTCATTTTTAGCTATTCCACCTTGACAGATAAAGAGGCTCTAACCTTTTTTCCCTTTCTCATCATTAGTCCAGGATCAGCTTTTGAAAAATCCAGAAAATTGCTTCTGGTTTGTCTAGGTATTTCTTGCTGTAATGTATCACAAGTTATCCTATATTTAAAGTCAAACCCTAACATGCTGCTCCACTAACTCAAATCAAACATTTTGCACCTTTATTTTAGTACCACTGTGAGAAATGCTGCTACTCCTGGGTATTGACAGCTATGCTGCCATCTACTGGCCTTAGGATGGTTTGATCCTTGTGTGAATTAATAATTAAGGCTACGATTTTGTCATGGACATTTTTAGTAAAAAAGTCATGGACAGGTCATGGGCAATGAACAAAAATTCACAGAAGCCGTGACCTGTCCTAGACTTTTACTAAAAACATCCCTGACAAAATGGGGAGGCAGGAGGGTCCACCATTCTGCCCCGCTGCATGTAGTGGCAGGGAGCTGTGGCCCCTCACCCCTGCCCAGCGGCTAGGAGCTTGGGGACGGTCAGGGGGCGGCTGGGAGCTGAGGGGGGTCCTTCGCTGCGGCTGGGCGAGAGCGTCCCCCCGCTGGCAGCAGTGGCTGGGCTGCTGCAGGGCCCCAATGTCACGGAGGTTGGAGAAAGTCATGGAATCTGTGACTTCTGCTACCTCTGTGACATACTTATTAATAAGACCATGAATAGGGAGACGAGGTATCAAGAATGCAGAACTACAGCATACCCAGTCCTGCTCCAAATGAAGGCCATGGGCTATTGCTAACAGGACCAGACTCCAAGTTTATCTGGCTTTAGCTTCACTTATAGATTCAACATTAAATGTCCTTGAATAGGGCATTAAGGAAACATACCACAATGCAGTGCTTCAGCAGTAAAGATTAGCACCGAAAGCTGAAACAGTTTGTTTTTGTTTTACTTTTAATGGTCACTGGTATCAAAAAATCTACCACCAAATACCACAAACCATACACAAGAGCGGGACAGGGTTGGTTGGTTGTTTGCTTTGGGGTTTTTTTAATATTCTAGTCTCTTGTAATAGTGGTCTCCTTGCTTTATTCACATTGCTATGTCCCTTTTTAAGAGAGTTGCCCTATGCAATCCTTGTGTGTAAGGTAGGAGACAAAGATACCCCTACTTCCGCTTAAGTCGGAAGTTCTGGGCTCTGCTCCCCCCTACTATCAACTTAAATACAAACTGTAAGACTGTTTCCCCAATAGTTATACCACTATGAGCTGGCACAGTTAAAATGGCTACTTTGACAGCTAGAGGTAAGCCCCTGTTAGGCCAAGTAAAAATGGAAGTTGCACAGCTTCCGTTTGTATTACTAACAGACAACCAGAACTTAAGTTCAAATGCAGCTTTTCCATCTTTACACTGGCCTGGTAGAGTTTTAAATAGCTCTTTTTATACATTAAAAATGAAGTGGGGTGGTTCAATATTCCTTCATTTGCTTTTATGGAGTAAAGAGGAGCTTGGATTTAAAAAAAGTAACGGGAAACTGACTGCATCGTAGTCATAGATGGGTGCAGAGCAAGAGGGCAGTCAAGAAAAATTAAGCTATCAAGTCTTTCAAAATATTGAAGAAAAGGGGATGGGAATAGAATTGTTGCAGACTACAGCTGCATTAGAAATGGTTTGGGTTTAAAGAACAGGCTGTACATAATATTGAAATATACAGTCCTAAAACATGATTCTAAATATTTGTAGGTTAGAGTGTCAGCTAGACAGTCTGATTAATTTTCCTCTTAATATTCCACTATATAACACAAGAACACCTGCATAGCCTGGGTTCCCTGATCAGTAACCTGTATACTCTCCAGTGTTTGCTGGGTCATTAGATTTGTCCTAATCCATTTAAGAGATGTAGTCCACATCAGTTCAGCACTACACCAACACCGGTTTCAAATATCTCTAAAACTTTATTTACAAAAGCATCTGCTTCAGTGTTAGTGAGGATGGCAAGTTAATTTTTTTGTGCCAGTAGTTCTTGGCCTGTCCGTTGCCAGCAATGGACTTTATTCTGTGATAAATTTGTCTTCTGGCAACAAATTAAGTTGCTCTTATGAAACTAAAAACCCAAACACTTGCAAAGTATCTTCATGCCTCATTTCTCCATCACTTTCTGTAAAAGCACTTAGACCATTCGTCCACATCAGTTCATATTAAATGAAATTTTAGAAAGTTGACTGTACATGTCCAACAAAAAAAAAGTTACCAAATCCTAGTGAGTGACATATGGTGTATTATACAAACACTACGTTACACAAAAATCTGCATTTTGCAACATGTCATTTCTGCAAGTTTATATTAGACAATTAAGTTTTGAAGTGGACAGTAAAATAAAATTAAACAAGAGACTCAGTCCTGTACATTAGAACAATTTAAATATATTTTACAAGTTAGCAAGGCTCTTCATATCTCAGAATGGTCTCCCCACTAGTTTTGGGCATTTAATCCTTGCCTGATGAACAGATTTCAGACTGGAAGGATGGAAAAAGGTTTTTGTGTTTTCCTGCAACAGTCTTGTTATAGAAGTACAAGGGGAGTGTGAAACGAAGCCAATCATGAGTTCAGAGTTAAAAATTGTCATGAAGAAAAATACAGTAAAAGCAAGAGCTAGGAGTCAAGGACAAACTATTATATCTTTTCCCTTTGTGGGTTGTCAGTTTGATAAGCTCCCCATAGTATTTGGAAACTGAAGACTAGAAGTCTGCTCTCTGATCACTCTGACAAAAAAAATTAAAAAAAAAAAAGAGTATTAAACCTAAAGGCCTTTTAAAAGGTGCCAGATTGAAAGAATTATGGAACTAAACCCTTTATTTGACAGATATAGCTTTCTTCCCACTGCCCTGCCAAGAACTGCTCAGTGGAAGGACTATCCAACTTCATTCAGTCCTTGGCCTCTGCTAATGTTGCCAAAACAGTATAGTGGTGGGCTTTAAGGATGTGGATAAAAGTGATGCGATATGGACACTGGGAGTTAGACTGAGACCAAACCTATCTAGTGGTCACAGATTTTTGATCACTTAATACCTATTCCTAACTTATTTTTTTAAGCAGGGAAAGAAATGGGTATATTGTATTTAGAAAACTGACTACTTACTGTCAAGGCACTAGGGACCCCAACATTAAAAATCAAAGTGACTTCAGAAATTGAGAGAGAGAAAATGGCTTTTGGTCAGTTTGAGGAGAAGAGGGAACCTGTTCCTCCCTCCTCTGCACCTCCCCCCACCCCCTTTAAAAAAAATTTTACAGCCTATTTTAGAAGGTTTCACTAAAAATTTTGGGAAGTCAAGCAAAATTCCTGTTTTTCTGTGTCCAGTTACCAAGATCTTATAATTGGTACACCCATTCCTGAACCCTTTTTTAAAACAACACGAACATCCAGAGTTATGAAAGCCCACAGAACCTTTGCCTTTTTCTTTTCCAATACATTCATGCTTTAGTGTTATGATACCACATTAAACAAAGCCTCTCAAAGAGTTTAAACAGTTTTCCATGCTCCAATTAGAGTATTTCTGTACAGTGAACCTTAGATAATATTTAATCCCTTTTCCTTTCCCACCACACACCCATTTTGATTAATTTCGCACCTCACAGAGGTATATTAATGCTCTCCATTGGCAACAGAGACAGCAACAGCTTCAGATTCTTTTGTTGCAGGGATTCTTGGCACTTTCTTAGCAGGGCTTGGGATAAGCTGAGGAGGAAAAAAAAAAGTTTTAGGAAACACAAGTTTCCAGTTCCAGTTTTACTCTTAGATTGTATTGCTTCTTCCTAGACTCCCAACATTATCTCCCAGACAAAATTCATGCTACACTAGTTAGAAAGTTTGGTTTTAGGTATTCATGTCTGATTGGATGTTTCTGCAGTCTTGGTTTATATACAAACTGACTCCGTCTCTCTTGCACCAAAACATACATTCTGCATTTTTTTTAAATGTATATCTTTAATTTTTTGGCTCTTATTTTACCTTTTTTTAAACAAATTAGATGGAAAGAACTTGTCATCCCCGGGTCCTCCTTTTACAGGGGGTTTGCATAGCACCACCATATAGAAATAATAGATGTAAATAGCAAAACTAACAAAAATATAAAATGTTCACCTCATGAACTATGCTTGAATGGACAACATCAGCTCCTGCTTCTAAAGGCCCATCACCCAGCACTGGACGTCGAGCATAAGTTCTTCTGTGTTTTTCATCCACTCGCATTAGGTACCACGTTCCCTCAAAGAGATCATTCACTGAACACTGCGGAATGTAGTTGGCTATGAGGAAACCAGTAAAATACTGTTACCTGATTGTTAATGTTTATTGTAACATTCTCTGCCCCTTTCCAAATTGCAACAATAGCAGAAGAGCAAGTGTACTAATACCAAAGTCTAGCCTTCACTTCAGCTCAAATTGTGCCATGAATACTTAACTACTGCAGTGCTTGATTGAAATTATGTAAAAACTAGAAAGATGTGAAAGCCCCGGACTTCGACCCCTACCTGAATTCATGGATTTGATAACAATATCAGGAATTTACTTTGTTAAGCATATTGTAATTTACTTTATATGAAAATGCCTTTACCCAAGTGATGCGTTTCCTGTCTAATCTTCATGTTTTCAGCAAAGACATCCGGTGCAATACACTTTCTTGAGTCAAGTCTTGTTTTCAGATCAGATAGGCTAGCAGTTATTTTATCCAGAGAAGAACCTGGAACACACAAGACCTCCACTAAGTCAATGTTATCATCATACGTAAATGTCAATGCACTAATATTTCAAGAGGACTTTTGTACAAACTGGAAGACTATAGTTGTATTTTAATATGTAATTTCCATGATCTCTGGGACTCAAGATTACATTATTATAGCTTTAGTCATAAGTGACAAAAAGTTACAAAGCTATCCTTTTGGGAGTTAGAACATGGTGAGACAGCATCTTGAATTTTAGTCTTTTTCCAAGGGTACAGAAATACTTCCATCACTATTAGCCAGTCTGTTGCATGTCTGCTTATACTAATGTTTTACTGTAGCCAACTTTTCAGGTGAGCTGTTCAAATGAGAAATGTTATAGTTAAATTAACTTACCTGGTGTGGCATCCTGTGTAACTCTAATGGAGTAGAGTGTAGCAGCAAAACCAGAGCCATAGGAGAACACACCAATTCTTTGTCCTGCTAGCTGCTGTGGGGAGTATCTGTACATCAAGCAACAGTTAAGAAGAATTAAGAGAACTATGCTTAAGTGCCAATTTTAAATAACCAAGTGTGATATTTAGCTTCCAGGAAGAAGCCTGCTAAGACCAAAGTTGATTGGATCAGTGCAGCTCACATCTCAACTACAAGCCCCAGTTCCTATACATAAAACAAGTAACACAAAGAGTGCTCCTCACTTCTTGTTTTTTCACTTCTCATGGTGAGGCATCTACACATTGCATCGCCTGTATTAGACTGTATGCGTCTCAGGAAAGGGGTCTTCTCACTTTCCAGTGGGGAAGTGCCACATACATCTACAGCACTATATGATGACCTAGAAAACAAGATTTAGGATTCTGCAGTGCAGCTACCCTCAAACTAATTTAAATGGAATGGGGTTAAATAATGTCCAGAACATTACAATCCTCAGGGTATTTGCTTTTTCCATGCCTAAAGCGTATCACCACCTCTAAGAAAACTGGAGAGCCCAGGTTGAGAGAAAGTTGATGCTAAAGAGTGGACTTGCTAGAGTTCCCTTTGGTGCTGTCACAGTCTCAGTGGCTGCACCACAGCTGATGTAGCTGGAACTGTCTGCAAAGAAACAAATGAAATTGCTCTTTGGGTATGCTTGTTTTGGTGGGGAAGAGAAGGTGTCTTGATTTCTCTCCTCTTAACTTGTTTGGAGGGTGGGAGAGGGGTGTGCTAGTAAATGAGAAATTTAGTCAGTGACTAATTAGTTTGGATAGTAGGGAAGCAGCTATTTCTGGATGCAACTCATGAAAGATGGGCGGATGAAGTATGTGAGACAAGAGTAAATACAAATTAGTTACTGGCGTAGGCTGGTTTCACATTACTAAGTATGCATGCAGAATCATTTGAGCTGCAACCAGCCTCTAGTAATCATCTAATCAACCCTGCCATAACCTATGGCAGGTTAAGAAAGGCTTCTGATCCCTAATCCAGCAACCATGTGTGTGTGTTAAGACTGCAACCAGGTGGGGTGGTTGTTTTTTTGTTTTGTTTTTTACAAAGATCTAAAATGTTGTTTTGCTAATACTTGATAGATACTTGATGCACCTATGTTTATTCACCATCAATTGTTAGTATGCGGTCTTGCACAAGACAGCTATCAGGAAAACCCCTTCCCTGGAATGCGTACAGTCTGCTTTCCCACTTCCTTTGCATGACTAATGTATTTAGAGCACTTTGCTAAACTTATGTTTGGGTTTTAAAAAAACAAAACAAAAAAGAGATTGCTACCTGAACTTAATCCAAGGGAAAAGATTTTTTGAGGCTAGTTTGTTTTGGTTACAGTAAGCCTGTTGGGAAAAAGTTACGTTTCTAGAGCTTTTCTAGAGTTAACAGGTCAAGTCACAACTTCTTATTTTTCTGGCTTTATACTTACTGTGCTAGAAGAGAAGCAAGGCAGCCATAGACTGAAGGGGTGTACATGTTTCCATTTTGATTGGATACAAGTAAAGAAGCTTTGGTTTTCTGATTAAAGAGTTCCGCACTAGCTTTCATAAAGGCCTTCTCCACATCTCTGTCAAAGTAGGTATCCTCCAGTTTTACATCCCTATTTAAAAAATAATGAGGTTTAGAAACTGCTGCTACTCACTAAAACAGCTGAAAGGGAGAAGCATATAGGATGCATAGCACATTTTAGATTCCCTTCTTCCTTAGACTAATTAAGTGATAGTAGCAGTTCTCACCTAAAAGCTTCCAAGCCACTATAGATACCATTTTCTGTTTTAGAGTTCTGGTCACTAAGAAAGTCATTCAACAACAGTCGAGCCACAGATTTCTGTACAAGTTTACAGTATGGAGAATGGAAGATCATGAAGCCAAAGTCATTCAAGGTAAACTCTCTGTCACTTCCTTCTGGAAAAGGCAAAAAAAGGCACAGGAAGTTGTAACAATACATATACAATTGCTCAAATTAGCCACTTTTTTTAAAAAAGCAAGCTATAGTATGGCAGCATCCAGGAGATTACTGTAAAATCTAGCCTTGTGCTTCTAGTAACTTGCCAGCAATCGGTTATTTGCATTTCAAAATACAAGGTAATTTCTGGCAATCAAAGAATCTCTTCAGATAACAATTGGCAAGTTGTGCCTGTATCATAAATTGACGTATGACTGGGGTTCTACATAAAAAAAGCAGAACAGTATTTTGGCACATTGGTTAGATTTAGTAGTGGCAGGAGGTAGTTATTTATCTCCAAAACAGTGTTGCTCAATAAATATGAAACAAAATGCTTATATTTATTCTGTATAATTGTTGAACAATTTAATATAAATCTCAGTGTCACAGGATTAAGGGACCATTAAAAAAGCACATACACACTCACATCCCACTAGGCAAGGTACACGGGAGGTAGAAGCTAGCCAAAGTCCTGGTGACAATGTTGCTTCCCTGAGGTTTATTTAATATTTCCTTAGGCTGGATATGCGGTTGTACAGATACTGAATTCTCATTATGTGCTCTGGCAAATTGAATTTTAGATTGCCACCAATGCATGTAAACATTTTTCAGTAATACATACCTTTTTGCCACTGAGCACGGATTTTGTTGCGGTAGACAAAATAGCAGCGATCTAATGCACTGAGGTAGCACTGAATAGATAGTTTACCATCAACTATAGGATATTCAGATACCATATCTGGCTTATAAAAGTCATAGGCATGTTGCATATGGGTCCCACGCAGTCCTATTTAAAAAAAAAAAAAAATTGCTTAAGAAAATCACTTTATAAGTCAACCTGAATAAGTCACCCCAGGTTAGTGGCATACAGGTAAGATTTGGTGCTGGCCAGACAGCTTAGTTCTCTCACATCCATGGTGGTTTGACATACAGCTCCAGATCTCCCACTACCCAGGTGAGAGTGGAAGTGCTGGCAAAACACCAGGATAGATTCACAAAAGGATTTAGGTGCCTTAGTTCCAGTATCAGGCCCCAGTGTGATTCACAAAACTTTCACCTCAGCTGCTGCCAAACCCTCTAGATGTCTAAACTCACTTAGGGCCTGAATTTGTGTAGTAAAAGTTCCCTAGGTGCCTATGTTTCTGTTTGAGCATGTGAACTGCAGCCCACTCTAGACATCTTGACACCTAAGCCCCGGTGCGATTAATGAACTGGGGGAAAAATAGGCATTTCTCCACTTAACTCCCCTGTGGGGCCCAACTCAGCAGGTGTCCTCAGATCTCGCCTACCACATCAGGCCCCTATAAGCAGGCATACACCAAACAGGCATTGAGGATAGGGGATGACCTCCCTCATGACTTTTAGCCGAGTTAAGGTACTCACCTGGGTTGTCCCACCTCCACCAGAAGGGGAGAAAAGGGATTTGAATGTGGATCTGGTCCCTCTCAGGTGAGCTCCCTAACCACCGGGCTATTCTGATGTACAACTCCCTCAGTCTCTCCTACTGAAGGTATTCCACGGAGGATAAATAATTAGAATAATTGCTGTAGAGGGACTGGATGCTGGGTCTATCACCAGGCTACAGAGTCATTCTTATACTTAGCTGTTCTCTCTGGCCCAATGACTCTTATTTATCCAAACAGGAGAGACTGAGGGAGGCCCACATCAGAATATCCCAAAATGTAGGAGGTTAGGGCACTCACCTGAGAGGTGAAAGATCCCTGTTCAAATCTCTTCTCCCACGCAGGTGGAGGGAACTTCAACTGGGGGAAAGTCTCCACACTCCAGGTGTGTACCTAGACCGCTAGGCTAAGAATCATAGGACTAGAAGAGACCTCGAAAGGTCATCTAATCCAGTCCCTTGCAATCAGGGTAGGACTAAGTATTATCTAGAGACCACCCCTGACAGGTGTTTGTCTAACCTCCTCTTAAAAATCTCCAGTAATGGAGATTCCACAACCTCCCTAGGCAATTTATTCTAGTGCTTAACCACCCTGACAGTCAGGAAGTTTTTCCTAACGTCAAACCTAAACCTCCCTTGCTGCAATTTAAGCCCATTGCTTCTTGTCCTATCTTCAGAAGTTAAGAAAAACAATTCTTCTCCCTCCTCCTTGTAACAACCTTTTATGTACTTGAAACCTGTTATGTCCCTTCTGTCTTCTCTTTTCCAGACTAAAGAAACCCAGTTTTTTCTAATCTTTCCTCACAGGTCATGTTTTCTAGACCTTTAATCATTTTTGTTGCTCTTCTCAGGCCAATTTGTTCACGTTTCCTGAAATGTGGTGCCCAAAACTGGACATAATACTCCAGTTGAGGCCTAATCAACACAGAGTAGAGCAGAAAAATTACTTTTCATGTCTTGCTTACCACACTTCTGCTACTACATCCCAGAATGAGGTTTCCTTTTTTTACAAGTGTTACACTGTTGACTCATATTTAGTTTGTGGTCCATTAGGACTCCCAGATCGCTTTCCGCAGCACTCCTTCCTAGGCAATCATTTCCCATTTTGTATGTGTGCAACTGAATGTTCCTTCGTAAGTAGAATACTTTGCATTTGTCCTTATTGAATTTCATCCTGTTTACTTCAGACCATTTCTCCAGTTTGTCCAAAGGTGCCTAACCCAGGCTTTGTTAATCCCAGTAATTTTCTAGGCTCCTAGAAGTTGGGTGCGCAGATGCTCAGCGTCACTATGCTTACATTCCTTCGTGAATCTACCCTATCCTGCCTGTAACAAGTCAATTTTCATCATTTGACAGCGCCCCCTCCCCTTGAGAAAACTGCACTAACAGGCACTAGACTAGACAATGCAGCCCTTGTATTTCCACTGGTGAAAATCTGAAGGAAGGCAGGCAGTAACTCCTACTCTACCCGCAGGTGAATCCCGCCAGAAGCAGCAACAGGTCAGTCTAGACCAACAAGATAGAAGTTAATCTGGCTCCCTGAAGGCCTGGAATGATAGTAACTACAGTACAGGACATCCTGGAGATGAGGGTGTTCTGCAGGCCCCATATATGGTATTCGTTTTAAAATCTTTCCACGAGACTCACCTCTCTCAAAAATTAAAGGAGCATTTGGACCAATTAACATAGCAACAGCACCAGCTCCACCGGTTGGCCTGGCATTTCCAGTGGCATACACAGCTATGTCTCCAGCAACAACAAGCGCATAACGACCTGGAAAAGATAAGTAATAACTATGGAAAGAAGTCCCTGGGAAACTTTATTTTTAGCTTGCAAATGTTTAGTTTTTCAGTTTACAGGAAGAGATGGTTACAGGATTGTGCGAGCTGACAATCTAATCAGCTGACACTTCTCCAAATTTATTTCCGCCTTTTATTTTCATTCCTTGGAGCATTCCAGATTTCCAAGAAAAGATCAGCGATAAGTAGGTGTCTCAGAATCACTTTGTAAAGCATTCTAATTTCACATTTCCACAAGGTGTAACCTAGACGTGTAAGCCATCTTGAAAGAACACATTTTCTGTCTAGTACAGGGGCAGGCAAACTTTTTGACCTGAAGGCCACATCGGGTTTTGGAAATTGTATGGAGGGCCGGTTAGGGGAGGCTGCGCCCCTGCCCCCTATCCACCCCCTTTGCTTCTCACCCCCTCCCAGGACCCCTTCCCCATCCACCCCACCCCCCATTCCCTGCCCCCTGACCGCCCCATCCTTCCTGACTGCCCCCCTGACCCCTTCCCCATCCACCCCCACCCGTTTCCCGCCCTCTGACTACCCCAACCCCCCTCCCAAATCCCCCCCGCTCCCGACCACCCTGCCCCCTTACTGTGCAGCGCATAGCACCGGTGGCTGGCAGTGCTACAGCCAAGCTGCCCAGAGTGTTGCCTGGCTACGCAGAGCATTGCACTGGTGTAGTGTAGTAAATTGCTCTCCGTAACTGCTACCAGTAGCACATTCCTATGTGAGCAGTTTAATACACTACACTCGCAGCATGGCCAGGAGCTCAGGGTCCAGGCAAGAGGGTCCCACGGGCTGTAGTTTGCCCACCTCAGGTTTCCTGGGAAATATGCCAGACCAACCTCAAGTCCAGTGTCTGTTTTACTTAGCATTTTTTAACTACAGAAAAAGAAATCTTATAAAGTATGTTTAAAAAGCTTAGTATCCAAGCACAAAGTTATGTGCTTGGTATTTAAGGTGGTTACTAGGAAGACTACTGGACAAAGATGTAAGATGTAGCTTTCAAACAGACACCAAACTTACCATCCCAAGAACTGGACTCAACCCAGTTAACAGCATTAAAGATAGCAGCAGTGCCTCCATAGCATGCATTTGTTGTGTCAATCCCTTCTACATCTGTATTACCAGAATCCTCAAAGAGCTGCATCAGGACAGTCTTTACAGATTTTGACTTGTCAATGATTGTCTCTGTTCCAACTTCTAATCTCCCAATGCAATCATAGGAGAGACTGTTCCTCTCCATAAGCTTCTGTACCACAGTCAAGCAGAGTGAGTTGATATCCTCTCTATCTGAGCAGAATCCCATCTTCGATTGACCCAAGCCAATGGTGTACTTCCCAGCATCCACACCATCAAATGTTTCCAATTCTGTCTGGTCAACATACTGAGAAGGAAAATAGATCTCCAAGGCAACAATTCCCACATCTTTTGGCCAACAGGCTTCAGCATTCACAGGAAGAGACCCAGGCATTGTTGTAGAGCTTGGAGGAGGAGAAACAAAAAAAAAACAAACAACACACACCAAAGCTTATTTGGAAACATTCACTTTAATAAGTAATTGTGCAGTAGACTTCTAATTTCCTACAAACTCCTTGAAAAACTATTTCCCACATATTCTATCCAATGCTATTTGCTATCGTATGTCCTACCTGGTCATACCAATATGGAGTACTCATCTTCATTAGAGGTGCACTTCACAAACATGCTTAACTCCCCAATAGATATTATCTTTTTTTTTTTTTTAAAGTGTAACTAATTTTAAATTTAAGGGGGAAAAAAAAAATCAATGTTTCTATTTATGTACTGCTATTTATTTATTTTCTTCCCATTTTATTAGTGGATGCTTTGTACTTATTTCTTTGATTTTGTAATTGTCAGTAGAATTTCTGGTTTAACACCACTAAGAATTTTCGTAATTATTAAAAATTCAAATTTCGTCCCTGAGGATGCAAACACTTATGTGTATTAATAAGCCCACTGAAGTCAACTGGATGATTCATGCAAGGATGAGTCTACCAACAGAAGGTGGGTACCAAGTAGAGGTCTGCCAGATAACATTCACTTCTGAGTCATGGAAGCAGAAATTGGCTTTTCCTTTCCAGATTTATCTAATATTCAGGAAGGGAATCTAGCATCTGCCTTCCAGATTTGAACACCCTCAAAATTCAGGAGCGCTCAAGTTCAATTCAATGCTACTTCATTTCTCCCAAATCAAATACACTTATCCACTGTAATTTGTTGTACAAAAATTAGGATAAAATTGAGCAACAAATGCTGGCATCTTCCCAGTGCTAACGAGGGCTGGAATTGCTATTTTAAACAGCCATTATAATTTTTTTTAGTTTTGTTTAAAAAGACGACAGTAATATTGCATTGGCAAATTCCCCACAGAAACAAAGAGTGGAATAAAAGAACAAAGACACCTCAACTTTTCCTCATTTATGTAGGACAGTTTTATAATATGGATCCAGATATCCTCCAATCACACAAGCTGAAAATGGTTCCGCTTTACTGCGGTTTTGTAACCATGCAGGAACTAGTCCGGTCCGTGTTCTGTGCACAACCAAAATTCCTGCTGAATTCAGAAGTACTTTGCTTTTGTGACCATACTACCTGATCTTTTCAGCCCTTGTAAGCTAAGTAGGTTTACATTTAGTAATTGGGTGGGAATCCTCTCAGAAAAAGTTAGGTGTAGGAGGCGTTACTTATTCACTAGGTAATGTGAGACCTAAGATAAATCTGTGAGGAGTTTCCCCTGATCACTATGAAAGTTCTACTCACTGTGAACAATGGTAAACCCACATGGGTGTACAGCTCAATGAGAAAAACTAGGGGCTGAGGAAACTGTGTATGGCAACGCAGATAGTCATGCAGAGGTATCTGACCAAAATGAAAAATGTCTCTGAGATTCAGAACCGGGTATACTATGGCACCAATGGCACTGCCATACCAGGCCCACACTCGGAGCCCACAATGACGACATGGGGGCACACAAATATGTTTGACATCGGAGCCCACAGAAGGTTAGTCCAGCTCTGCCCATAGGGCAACTACTACATGTAGAAATTTTTGAAGTCAAATCTAGGTTAAGTAAACATGATACAGAATGTAATGATGCCGGCAGTCTACTCAGGAGCAGAAATCCTTTCAGTTAATCACCTCCTGAAGAATGAAAATCAGGGGATCTTTGCAGTACTGATGCCACCTTTATTGTTGAAAGTGTTTCCCTGTTAAATTAATAAAACAAAATAGTGCGCTGCAGTGACAATAGGTGCCAACGTTTAATTTGCCTCCTCTATAAAAGCCCCACTATTAATAAATAATTCATACCTAGTTCTTTTATAGCACTTTTTATCACTAGCTCTCAGAGCGTTTTACAAGAGGACTTAGTGTCATTATCCCTATTTTACAGAAAGGAGTACTTGGGGCACCTTAGAGACTAACAAATTTATCTGAGCATAAGCTTTCGTGAGCTACAGCTCACTTCATCAGATGCATTCAGTGGAAAATACATATACATAGAAAAACATGAAACAATGGGTGTTACCATACACACTGTAACAAGAGTGATCACTTCTGTAGCGATAATCAAGGTGGGCCATTTCCAGCAGTTCCTCAGATGTTCTTGTCAACTGCTGGAAATGGCCCACCTTGATCATCACTATAGAGGTCGCCCCTCTCCTGCTCTCCTGCTGGTAATAGCTCACCTTAAGTGATCACTTTCTCCTTACAGTGTGTATGGTAACACCCATTGTTTCATGTTCTCTGTGTATATAAGTCTCCCCGCTGTATTTTCCACTGAATGCATCCGATGAAGTGAGCTGTAGCACACGAAAGCTTATGCTCAAATAAATTGGTTAGTCTCTAAGGTGCCACAAGTACTCCTTTTCTTTTTGTGAATACAGACTAACACGGCTGCTACTCTGAAACCTACTTTACAGAGAACCTAAGGCAGAGTAGTGAACTTTCTTGCCCAAGGTCATCCAGCCCAGAGTTGCTGAGTCCAAGCACAGCGCTCTGCCCACGAGGCAACATGGCACTCAGACAGTCTCGTATCCACCCTTGGGGTCCTTCTGACTCAGGGTTACTTGGATGTCCCAAAACGGAGGCAACTCTCCCTCCCGCACTGCCATCTGCAAAGGGCAGAAAAGAACAACAGCTGCACAGCACCCGGCCGCCCCACCGCCTCCCGCTTCGCGCCCACAGCGTCAGGCCGCGCTCCTGCCCCGCAGCCATGCGGCAAAGCCTGCCAAGCCCAGCCGGGGCAACAAGCCACAGCGCTGCAGCGATCAGCCCGGCGCCCGGCTCCGCGCGGCACGGCCCATGCCCGCAGCCCTCCCGGCGAGCGCGCGGCCCAGAGCCGCCGGAGGGGGCCCGCGGTCTGAGACGCCCCCCAGCAGGGCCCGGGGGCTCCTGCGCACCGGGAGCAGCCCCCGCCTGGGATAGGAAGCGGCTCCTCAGCCACCCCCGGGGGCTCCCGTCGCCGATCGCCCCCCTCCGCAGCGGCCCCCGCTCGCTTACACGTTACGGAATCCCATAGCCGGCCCCCAGAACGCACCGGGCGGGCAGACCCGAGTGCGCAGGCGCGCACGCTACCGTCCCTGTGCGTGTCACCCAAATGCGCGCGCGCGCGCGCACGCTGTTGCCGCAACCCACGCGGCCGCCCCGAGCTGGCAACTCCCGCCTCCTGGTGCTGTGACGTAGCGCCGGTTTTTGCTGCAGAGTAGACGCCGTCCTGCCCGGCCCGCGCGCGGAGAGCACAGCCCCGGCTCTTTCTTGTGGGTGAGGGGCTGTGAGTGCCGGAGCCGGGCGCGCGCCCTGCTGCAGAGCTGCGCTGGGAGCGGGCACGGGCAGGGCCGTGTGGGCGAGAAGACAGACAAGCCCCAGCCCTGCCCGGCAGCCTTCCCTTCGTTCGGGGTCCTGGGACTAGAGGGAGACAATAGCAGCCGCCGCAGGGGTGGGTGCGGCGCACCAGACGTGGATTGAGTAGCTGTTACCCAACCACAGCTGGTATTTCTGCTGCAGCCTGTGGGTCATCACACCTGAATCCTGTTGTGAGGTGGGAGGGGATCCCCAGCTAGCTGAGGCTGAAGCTTTCCCAACAGTAGGAGCCAAAGTGGAGGAAGCCTTTTTATTGTCATGGAAATAGAGGCTACGGATGCAGCCTGCAGTTTCCAATAAAAAGAGTCATCCACAGGAATGACAGACAATAGCACCTGTGGTATGCCCACATGTTGAGTACTGTGTGCAGATGCAGTTACCCCATCTCAAAAGAGATATATTGGAATTGGAAAAGGTTCACAAAAGGACAATGAAAATTATTAGGGGTATGGAACAGCTTCTACCTGAGGTGAGATTAATAAAACTGGGACTTTTCAAACTTGGAAAAGACATGACTAAGGGGGATAGGATAGAGGTCTACAGAATCATGGCTGGTGTGGAGAAAGTAAATAAAAGCTAGGAATCACCAAATGAAATTAATAGGCAGCAGGTTTAAAACAAATAAACTGTTTCTTCACACAACGCACCGTCAACCTGTGGAACTCCTTGCCAGAGGCTGTTATGAAGGCCAAGACTACAACAGTGTTCAAAAAAGAACTAGATAAGTTAATGGAGGATAGGTCCATCAATGGCTATTAGCCAGGACAGGCAGGGATGGTGTCCCTAGCCTCTGTTTGCCAGAAGGTAGGAATGGGTGACAGGGGATGGCTCACTTTATTATCTGTTCTGTTCATACCCTCTGAAGCATTTGGCATTGGCCCTAGTATAGCCGTTCTTATGTATGTCCAGGATGTAGTGCTATGCTGTGAAGTGCAGGCTGCACCTGGATCCTACAGAAACATGGGGTGTAGATGAGCCACCGCTGCGTGTAGTAGGGGCAAGGATCAGCACGTTTTCCTCCTCCCCGGATTTCATTCCAAAAAGGAAATAGTAGCCTGACCTGAACAGGCTAGGATGTGACAAGGTGATTAGGCACTGTAAAAGTTAGAGGTAGGCTATGTCTATGTTTCTCAAGCTTTTTGATACCAGGGACTGGCTTGCTGCTTTCCTAAACTGTGTCAGGGAGATTTCTGGGACCGGCTTTGATCTATAGACCAGGTGTTGAGAAACACTGGGCTAGGTCCTTGACCACCTAAATAAAAAGGTGTGGTTGCTTCTGTGAGGCACTGACACTCCATTAGACAGAGAGGGCAAATAGGAATAAACAGGGAGGGGAAAGGCTGAGGTACAACACAGGTTACAACAAGATTTTTGTTTAGCTGAGGTGAATTTATCACACAGTACAGGTAGGTGTTACTACATAAAGGGAAGGCACAGACTTGTCTTTATGAGAAAGTTGCATGGATAGAATCCAATTTGTTAATTTAAACCTGTAGTGTCCCATTTAGGCTTAGGGTGACTTAAGCTGTTTCATGTTAACCTAGCTGTTGAAGTATCTTCACTTACATTTGGCTCCTGCCCAGGTAAGTGCCTCTCTACACTGCTTTAGAAACTCCACCTCTCCGAGCAGCACAGAATCACAGTCAAGATAATTAGGTCTAGACAATGTCAGTGTAGACACTGCATTGCTTAAGTCAACTGTTACTGGCCTGCAGAAGCCATCCTACAATGCCCTTACTGACAATACAATTGATACAAGCACTCCTGGTGAGGGCATGCACTGTGGATACAAAGAGCTACCTGTGCACACACAGAAGTAATTTAATACCTGTGGTGGCTGTATGCCGACATAAATTAGGTTGACACAATTTTGTCGTGTAGATATTGCCTTTGGCCATGATCCTGCAACCATTTATACAGGCTCTTATTTTGACTACTTAATTTGAATAGTCCCCTTTAAGTCAATAGTTCTACTGGAAATATGTGTTTGCAGAACTGGAGTTTTAGTTTAGAGTAAGAGTGCTTTGTGGTCTTGTTATACATAGACTGGGAGCAGGTTGAGTTAAATGACAAAACACAACACAAAGACTACTCAAACCAAAACAGGAGCGACCACAGAGGGTTTTAGAGAAAAAAAGGAAACAGAGTACTTGTGGCACCTTAGAGACTAACAAATTTATTAGAGCATAAGCTTTCGTGAGCTACAGCTCACTTCATTGGATGTATCGATGAAGTGAGCTGTAGCTCACGAAAGCTTATGCTCTAATAAATTTGTTAGTCTCTAAGGTGCCACAAGTACTCTGTTTCCTTTTATGGATACAGACTAACACAGCTGCTACTCTGAAACTGGATTTAGAGAAGTTACACTAGTTCAATTTACCCATTTAGTTGCTACCTAAAAGACAGATATAAATACTCAGATGCATTTATTACTTTGTAAACATGAAGCCAGAGGTTTGTTACTTAAGAACTGGTTGGTTTTATGATTAGAAGCAACTGCATAAGGATACCTGGAAAAGAAAGTGCATCAGGGCAAAGTTACTTTAAAGTGATACTAAGTACCAACTGTTTAATCGTGTTGTTTTCCACCTGCTAAGTTTGCTTGGCATGCATTTTGGGAGCACAAAAATAATTTAATAGTTATAACTTTTATGTAAGTTGCTAATCAGTCTAAATTACTCAAGTTTTATTCAATGGGTTTAAAATTAGTTTGTCAGTAATTCAGATATTGTTCCTTTAGCTTATCCTTGAAGTGCTTGCTAGTACTGCAGTAAACTCAGGTTTATATTTCTGAGTCCCAGCGAAGTGAAATGGGACACTGGCTTCATCTCAGTGAAAGATTTAAGTCACAATAGTGTCCCCTAGTCTGAAATATTAATTGGCATGTTTATGCTATAAGAATGCAAAGCAGATGTGGGTTGCATAAACTAATAAAAATCACTGTTTTTGTAGTATATCTAATCTGACAAACCCCACATTGAAATTAATAATTAATTAGGCTGTCTATCAGAACAGATTCTGAATGGATAGAGCTGACAAGCAAACTGGTTCTAGCCCATCCTCTAGTCAACTGAGGATGGCTAAACATTGGTTTGATTGAAACCTGCCACATAACAAAATGCCGTTTCCTCAGGTGTAACACTAGGTAGGAACAAGACTCCCTGAATAGGAAATGTCAGTGGTAAAATAAATTTCAGTTGCAAAACTGTTCGAATCAGAAGCAATGCAGTGACTATTAACAGTATTGCTGTCCTGCCATCTGAAGTGAGTCTATGCATTAAGTTATATGGTCATGGATAAAGAGCATTTAAAGACAAAACACTATACACAAGATGGAGCTCAAATAACTCCCATTGTTCTAGTTTAAGTTATCAAGATAGAAAAACAATCTTCAGCTAAAATGCTGTTTCATGTCAAAGACGAATATTTTGATACCAGAGTTGTTGCTATAACAATACCAAGAAAGCCTGCACATCTCAGATGATTGAAAGGTCATTAATCCAGCTTTCACTTCTGTTCAAATCCAACGTACATTGATAGTGATCAAAAAGTCTTTGCCATCTGACAGATCTGCAGTGGAAGAAACTGGCAAAACAGTCCATTTCCGGTTGCTGTTGCACAGATCTCCACATCACAACTGGTACCCTTATTGATAATATCAGCAAAGATCATAGGGCAGATTAACTATGGTGGTTGGCAAGTGGCCTGTGTTTTTCTCTGGATGGACACAACTGAAAAAAAAACAAATCATTTATAGGATAGATGGAGACCAGTGGAAATCTGTACCAGTGAAAAGTCATATCTAGTGTAACCTGCGCTTGTAGCATAGCATCCTGGCCCATGACCCAGACAGTCAACACTTGAAAGAGACCGAAGTATGAGTTATGGAAACTGAGCTACCCTCTAACTCAGGGGTGAGCAAACTTTTTGGCCCAAGGGCCACATCTGGGTATGGAAATTGTATGGCAGGCCATGAATGTTCACGAAATTGGGAGTTGGAGTGCAGGAGAGGGCTCTAGCTGTGGGTGCAGGCTCTGGGGTGGGGCCAGAAATGAGGAGTTCAGGGTGTGGGAGGGGGCTCCAGGCTGGGGCAGGGAGTTTGGGGGAGGGGGAGCTGGGGGTGCGAGCTCTGGGGTGGGGCTGGGGTGAGGGTTTTGGGGTGCCAGAGGGCACTCCAGACTGGGACTGAGCGGTTTGGAGGGCAGGAGGGGGGGGATCAGGCCAGGGGGTTGGGGCGCAGGGCATCAGGGGTGAAGGCTATGGGTGGCGCTTACCTCAAGCAGCTCCCAGAAGCAGCACCATGCCCCTCCTCTGGCTCCTATGCAGAGGCACAGCCAGGTGGCTCTGAGCACTGCCCTGTCCACAGGCACCACTCCTGCAGCTCCCATTGGCCATGGTTCCTGGCCAATAGGAACTGCAGGGGTGGCGCTTGGGGTGGGGCAGTGTGCAGAGCCCCCTGGCTGCCCCTACGCGAAGGAGCCAGAGTGGGGACATGCCACTTCTCTGGGAGCTGCATGGAGTGAGGCAAGCTCCCGACCCTGCTCCCCTGCTGGAGCGCCAGAGTGGGGCAAGCCCCAGACCCTGCTCCCTGGCGGGAGCTCGAGGACCAGATTAAAACATCTGGAGGGCCAGATGTGGCCCCCAAGCCATAGTTTGCCCACCCCTGCTCTAACTCCTACTACAAGCATTCCCTTCAGGAATGGAATGAGACCCATTAACAGGAAAGTATGGGGTGGGTAAATTATAGTGCTGCTTGTAATGTTCCTATTCTATGGTAGGAAGGCTTCATCCTTCATGAGTGAATGTTCAGCATCTTTCAGACCAGCTTTATTCACAAGGACAGCAATATTAAATTAAGTTTTGTATTAATAGGCCAGAAAGACAAGATGACATAACTCACACCAAAACTGATGCATGTAATAACCCTTAGAACAATTCTAAAAACAGGCAGCCAAACGAGTTCTGAGAAAGATTAATGCCATCAGTATCAAAAGGAATTTGTGGCATTGATGATAATTAGTTAGGTTCCCTCACACGACTAGAAGGCCTTTTTTAAAGAATCCCTTGGAGGCATAATGTGGCAAACCACAACAGTCCTTGCCTTGGTTGCAAAATGCTACTAGCTCAGTTTTTCCATAATGGGAGAGACATCACATGGTTGCATGCACTGTTTTGTTTTTTAAATTAGAGTGAGCTCCTCTAGTTTGCTTGAGATCATTCTCTAGACTTTTCAGATTATTTTTTTTAAATTTCTTTCTTTCACAGGACAGAGTCTGCTGAAAGCTACAAAACAGAATAAGAATTCATATCTTTGGTTCTTGCAGGCAACACAATTTGTCATTCACTTTTTTCCTTTTATTCCTGAAAAGTTTCATAAATAAAACACTCAAAAACTATTATTTTCATTTCTGAAGAAATACTGTTACGATGAATTTGATAATCAGTTAATATGCCCTTTAACTTAATGTAGTTCCTTTCTCCACCTATTTCAAAATACATTTACTTCATGTACATTGAATACAGCATGTACTACTAGCCACTGAACAGACCACCAATTGGTATTTCTGCCAAACATATGAAAAAGGTTATCTGCAGATATTCAAAGATTTTCAGAAGGCTGCTGCTAGACCATGAAGTGTTCATGAGATGCAGCACTCTTCTGGTTACAGTTCAGGTTTTAGGCAGCAGTATACATTCATAAAAAGAAATGCAGTGCATGTACTATTTCACATGTCTTTTCAAGCTCAGAAAATAATTAGAAAATAAGAATTTCTCAGAGAAATATTCTCTCTTCCCATAGCAGGTTTTACATTGCTAATGTAGCAAATACAGGATTTCAGTTATTAAAAAGCCCCTTGCATAGTAACACACAGGCTCAATTCTGTGATTGGGTTTGATCCTGCAAAGAGCTGGTCACTTGCCAGAGTGAGAAGAGAAGAAAGGGAGAGAGAGACTTAGTAGCAAGCCTACTACTGTATATGATCAATGGTAAAGAGGGCTGAAGTAAGGAGATGGAAAAAAATTGGTTTTGGGACCTGCAGTTCTGACCACAGTGAAGTGGAGCAATAACAAATGTATTTAATGCACACACAAAGCTAATACGATAGGAAGAGAGTCAGTGAAATTATCCACTAAGTCATGCCTTGCACTTATTCCGGCTTTTAGTTACCTGGTCAGTTCAGTTCCTGAATCACTGAAACTCTAGAAATGTAGCTGGCTTATGTAGAAGAGACATTTAGGGGGAAAAATAGTTAAGCTACATGTTTTAATGCAACTGATTTTCAGTAGGACAGTGCCTCCCAGTCCTTTGATTTATTTCTTTTTCTTTTTCAAGTCATATAAAATCCCTTCAACTTTCTGCCTCCAAAAGCCCCATACACGTGCAGGCAAAATTCCCAGTGACATCCTATGAAGTGAGCTGTAGCTCACCAAAGCTTATGCTCAAATAAACTGGTTAGTCTCTAAGGTGCCACAAGTCCTCCTTTTCTTTTTGCGAATACAGACTGACAGGGCTGCTACTCTGAAACCATTCACACCCAGGTGAATCAAAGATAGTCTATGGGAATCTATAGAGTTTTATCCGCGGAACAGCATTCTGTGGAGGTTCTGGCCGCACAGACACCATGCAGTAAAAGAGGGTCCTGTACCTTAAAGTGGCATCCATTGCGAATACTAGGGCAGTGACTGCTGTCCTAGGCGGCCGTACAAGCCTAGCACATTTTGTAGAGCACTATAATACACAAAAACCACCACCATAGCCTGGTTGGCATATAGCCCTTATTTTCATAGTATCTTTCTATAGCTGCCTTGTTCCGCTAGTGAGGCATAGTCTAAATCCACGAAGGATACCTGTTACTGACAAGTCCAAGGACGTGTGAACCTATCAGGGTACCTGGGCAGGGCAGGCACCGCGGGGTGGGGGTGAGCCATTCTGGGCTACCGGCTCCTTGGCACGCCAGACACGGAGAGCCACCCTTTAATCCAGGCACGGACCCCGCAGCCAAGCGCAGGGCAGCGCCCCCCGGTGCGATGCAGCTGGGCGCCCCTGGCCAGCCTTGCCCAATCCGGGCAGGCGAGGAGAGGCCACGGGGCGCTGATGGGTGGCCCCCAGGTGCCTGCACCCAGCCCACCACCGCAGCTCCGGGGCCGCTCGCTCCCCTCAGCCCCTGCCCAGCCCGCCGGGGGGCTGCTCTCACTGCAACGCCGGGAAGCCGCCAGCCCCGCCGCACGGAGCGGGACGGGGGCGCGGATGTTGCAGCTCCCCAGCAAGCCCCTGCGCGGGTCCCAGCCCCGAGCGGAGCCGGGCATCTCAGTCCCGCCCCCCGCGAGCGGCTGGGGTGGCGGAGGATGCGCCTCTGCCCAGCTCTCACCTGCGCGATGCGACGGTCCCGGCTACCCGCTTAATCCTCTCTCTCCCTCAGCCACTGGATGGGGCACGGGAGCAGGAGCGGGCCTTTAAACCAGCTCCGCCGCCCAAGCGGTCGCTTGAAACGTGAGCGGCAGCTCGTCCGCCCAATCAGAGTCCCCCGTCGCAGGGTACCCTTTTTGTCACCACTCCCAACCAGTCAGCGGACTTGGAGGCGGGTGGCGCTGGCGCATGGTGTGAGAACGTGACGCGACCTGGGCAGATTGCTGTTCGCCAATGGGAGCGCGGCTCAGGGAGAGGCCGCCCAATGGGAACTCGGCGCAGAGCCCAGCTGACCAATGGGAGGTGTGCTGCCGACTCCGGGTGAGGGTAGTGTGGCTGCGCTGGTCCCTGGCGCACAGAGGAGGATGTTACCTAGCAACGGGAGTGAGTCTCAGCCCAGGCAGAGGGAAACCAGAGCCTCAGGTTCCCTTACGGGGAGAGGCGCGCCTGTGGATGGTTAGGGGAGCTAGGGGAGCTCTAGGAGAGAGGCTGCTATGGGTGGATGGAGCTGCCATAAAGATGGATAGGGTCAGGAGGTGTCAGGCAGGGGGATGGATGGAGGGTCTCGTGGAGATGGATGGGGCACAGGCTTCCTAAGCGAAGGGATGAACCAGGGACTCCCAAAGGTGAGAGGAATAGCAGTGGGTGGGGGAGGAGGCAGGTAGCAAGCATAATTTATGTGAGTTTAACATTAGGGTCGTTAGGCACCTAAATGCCCTAAATCTTATAGGCACCTGTGTCCCAGTTTGGAACTGCAGAACTCTTGCCAAACCCTGTAGGTACCTAAAAATACTCAGAGCCTAAGTTTTTCAGAGCAGAAGTTCTCGCCTCTGGGCCTGTGTACTGCTGCTTCCCTCTAGGCATCCAAATGCCTAGATCCCTGTCTAAGCCCCAAAGTAATTCACAAACTGTGGGAAAACAGACATTTGGCTGCCTAACTCACATGCAAGGCCCAATCTGGTAGACGTACTTAGAGGTCACCTATCAGATCAGCTCCCAGTCATAATACCAGGGTGGAGGGGAAGAGGTGGTGTACACACCATAACTTTTATCCCAGCAGTTAGATCTTTTACTGGGAACGTGGGAGACTCAAGTTCAATTCTGCCCTTCTCTGCCTGAGTGTGTGAAGGAGTCTCCTGCTGAGCTACTTAAAAGTGCTGTCTAGCCATTGAGCTATGGGATATTCTGATGCAGAGTTCCCTCAGTTTCTCCTGTTGAAGCTGTTGCACTCTGGATATATAATGAAAGAGTGATTGGAACAGGGGGACTGGACACTGAGTTTCGCAACACCCTGATGGACTACAGAGTCACTTTCTCTCCCAGTGACTGATCCACTGTGGATAAATACTTAAATAATCATTAGGCGAGAGAAAGAGAATGACTCCCAACTTTTGCATCAGTGGTAAACATCCCTGCAAGATTCAGAATTTGTAATACCACTCTTCTCACATAAATTGCTTATCACCTAGCTGTTGCTCTAATATTTTTTCCAAATGCAATCTTCTGCTTCTTTAGTGCAAGAACTGAAAACAACTGAGGTGAAAGCTCACTGTGACACTAAGCACCCCTGTATTCACACACAACCCACTAATTTGTACAAAATATGCCTTGTATGGTATCATTTGAAAACTAACAACTCACTGATCATTAATATTCTTGCATGATGTATATACATGGTGAGTCTCAAGAGTTATGGAATATGCTGAAATTATGACTGAAATGTGTGAAAACCAGGTATGTCAGGGGGAGCTGCTAAACAGGTCCTCACTAAACAAAGACATGTGTTTTCCCCAGCTAGGAGTTGCTTCCAAAGTATTTTGAAGGACAAAGAGAATTTTTTTACATATTATGTAAACAGACTCATCAAGCTAACACAGGATGGAGGCAAACCTCAAACTAACACCTGGAGGAAAAGACAGCATGGCGTCTACACCCAGCAGGAGAGAGAGAAGCTTGGACTGGGTTTTACTTTTCAAAGGATGCATTGCAAAGGTTTCCTGGTCTAAAAAGACAGGGGAGGGCTGAACCTCAATTGATAAATGATTGTATACAATATTACTGAATGTATATACTTTTAAGCCAGATTTGGGCTGCAGACAAGCTCCTGGGGTCAGAGCTGCTTAAACAGGACTGTCTGGCATAGGGTTGCCAACCCTCCCAGTTTCGCCAGGAGGCTCCTGGAATCAGGCTCTATCTTCTGGAGGCTACCGATGCCAAACCGGGAGACTTTAGGCTGCTAAAAGTCCAGTGGCATAGCGGGGGTAAAGCCTACATGGCCTCGCACTGTTCCTGGAAGTGGGTGGCAGGCCCCTGGCGGGGACCAGGGGTCTCCACGCGCTCCCCAAGTGGTGACTCCACAGCTCCCATTGGCTGGGAACTTCGGCCAGTGGGATCTGCAGGGATGCTGCCTGCAGGCAGGGGCAGCACGCAGAGCCCCATGCTTCCTCCCCACCCCTCCCCCCACTGGGGCTGCGGGGACGTGCTGGCCACTTCCAGGAGCAGTGCATGGAGGGGGCAGCGCGCAGAGCCCCCGGCTCCATTTACCTCAGGCAGCTCCTGGGCGGCAGTGCAGTGGGGCTAAGGTAGGCTCTACCCCAGCCCCCTCCCACACTCCAAACCCCTCGGCCCCAGCCCAGAACCTGCACCCCCTCCCACATCCCTGCCCCAGCCTGGTGAAAGTGAATGAGGGTGGGTAAGAGCAAGCGACAGAGGGAGGGGGTATGGAGTGAGTGGTGCAGGGGCCTCAGGGAAGGGGCGAGGCCTCAGGGAAGGGACAGGGTAGGGGGCGGGGCAAGGTTGTTTGGGTTTGTGTGATTAGACTGCTGGCAACCCTAGTCTGGCACTCCAACACTCATGCTGGTTGTGAGCAGCCCAGGTTGGGAGCTACAGCAGCAAAGCATTGTGTTACAGACACAACCCCTCACTGGTCTGGGTTACGCCCTGCACTCAATTCTGTGATCGCTAGAGCTGAAATCACTGATAACCTACCAGGTGGTGACCCTTACACCTGCTGTGGGACAGCTTTGTAGTGAAAGAAATTGCACAGGCTGCACTAGCAGGGAGGTTACCCACTACCTGCTGCCAAATCAGCCTGGCAGAAGGTTTACATTATATTGCATTATTCTGTATTGAAACACATTTTGTTTGAATGGGCCCAGTTTACCAAATGATCCAGATCTTGCTGTATGACTGCACTAACCTCATCATTATTTACCTCTCCACCAATCTTTGTCATTCACAAATTTTATCAGCAGTGAATTTATATTTACTTCCAGATCAATGATGAAAATACTACAAAGTGTTAGGCCTACTACTGATCCCTGTGGAACTCCACTACTGTCATTCAATGATGATTCCCCACTGATTACTTTTTGAGATCTGTCACTTAGTCAGTTCCTAATCCATTTAACTCTGTTGATATTGTATGCTAGATATTTTAAATCAGAATATCATGCAATACTAAGTCAAATGTTACAAAAATCTAAGTATATTACATCTACACAGTTACCTTTATCAAACTTGTAATCTCATCAAGAATGAAACTGAGTTGTATGACATCTCCTTTTTTCCATAAAACCATTAATGATTAGCATAAATTATATTCCTATTGTCTAATTCTTTATCAATTGAATCCCATATCAGCTTTTTGATTTTTTTTCCCCTAAATTGATTTCAGTTTAAGCAGCCTGACATTACTATTTCCAACCCCTATGCTTTGGTCACTGAGGTTATATTATATGGTTCATACTATTTGCATGGCTGTAGAAGTGGATCTCTCTATTTGTCTTTGTCTAATCCCTGATAGTCACAACTCAGAGTGACTAATGCACTTGGAAAATCTTAGTACATCTGAGGGCGTTCCTTTACTAGGGTTCCTACTACTGAAGAAGCTTCAGAAAAATACTGTATGAACAGCAGGTTGAGAATTTGCCAGTGAAAGAAAGAATATCCATCTGACTCTTCTTTCTTATTGCTGAAAGCCTGCTCAATGACCATGTCACCTCTTATCTTGGTTTCTGTGATGCGCTCCTCTCCAGCCTCCAGGGCTCTCCTCTCTTCCTGCCCCAGCCTATTTAAACTATTACCAGCAAAATCATTTCCAGTCTCATTTTTCTGACCACATCCCCTCTTCTTGAGTTCCTTCAGTGGCTTCCACTTATCTTCAGTTTCAGGTTCCAGGTAGTCCTTATCCTCAAGGCTCTTCACAGTGTCTTCCGTACCTGCATTTCTTCTTTCATTTACTCCCTCTCCTGCTCCCTGCTTTTCACTTAGGTATCCTTCAATTGCTACTTTTGTTTCTTGGGCATTAGTCCCATTTTAATGCCAATCCCTAAAACTGGAATAGCTCCCAAATTAATTTATGTAAAGCACACTCCCTTTCCTCCTTCCAAAACTTCTGAAGATTCATCTATTACAAAGGCATTCTAGCTACAAAGAACACACCCATTATGTGTTTTGTTTTTTTCCACTATTGTATCATACTGTGTTGCATAACCCACTTAGGGTAATCAAGTCCCAAATGTCAGAGTAATAACAAGCCACCACAAGGTCAGGAAGGAATTTCTTCTCTCCCCATGTGCAGCCTTCTAAAATTAGCAAGGTGCATTATGTTTTTCATTTTCTTTGGTAGCATCTGGTATGGCCACTGGGCAGGAGTCAGGATACTAGACTTGATGGACCATTAGTCCGATGAGGTAAGACAAGACCTTTGTTTCTATGTAACTCCTATGAGTGTCCTAATTTTGGTGTTTGTTAAAGCCTACCCCGCAGAGGGAAGAGAGCAGGACTATCACACTTGGATAATACAATAGCTTTTAAAATAAATTTTAAGAAAACTGGACACTAAGAGATTTTCCAAATGTATTTAGAACCAGGTTTTTAAAGGTATTTACATAACAAAAGATGCACATAGGCACCTAGTGGAACTTTCAAAAGTAACTAAGGAGGTTAGGCAACTAGGCGTTATTGAAATCAATAAATATTTTTGCTCTGCATCAGGGAAAAAAAGAGAGATGATGTAGTCATCTGATAACACACTTTCCAATCTACTAATATCTCAGGAGGATGTTGAACAGCAGCAACTAAAGTTAGATATCTTTCAATCAGCAGGTCCAAATAACTTTCACCCCAGAGTTTTAAAAGACCTGACAGATGAGCTCCCTGGAGAATTAATGTTTTCAATAAGTCTTGGAACATTGGGGAAGTTCTAGAAGACTGGAAGAAAGCTAACGTTGTGACAATATTTAAACACAATAAATGGGATGACCTGGCTGATTATAAGCCTGCCAATCTGACATCAGTCCTGGGCAAGATAATGGAGTGGTTGATATGGGACTTGATTAATAAAGAATTAAAGAAGGGTAATATAATTAATGCCAATCAACATGGGTTTACAGAAAATATATCAAGTTAGTTTGACAGGATTTTTTGTGTGTGTGAGATTACAAGTTTGGTTGAAAAAGGTAACAGTGTTGATGTAATATACTTAGACTGCTTTGAGGCTTTTTACTGCGTACTGCACAACATTTTGATTTAAAAACTAGAATGACATAAAATTGACAAGATACACTCAGTGGAATAAAAGCTGGCTAACTGATGTCTCAAAATATAATAGTAAACAAGGAATGATCATCGAATAGATGTGTTTCTAGTGGGGTCCCACAGAGATCAGTTATTGACTCTGTGCTATTGAACATATTTATTAGTTACTTGGAAGAAAACATAAAATCATCACTGATAGTTTGCAGATGACAAAAAGTGAGGGGGTGGTAAATAATGAAAAGGACGGGTACTGATACAGAATGATCTCTGGATCACCTGGTAAACTGGACACAAGCAAACAAAATGTGTTTAAAATGCATTTTATGAACAAAGAATGCTGGCCAAACTTATAGGATGGGGGACTCTATCCTGGGAAGCAGTGACTCTTAAAAAGACTTGGGGATTGTGGTGAATAATCAGCTGAACATGAGCTTCCAGGGCAATACTGGCTAAAGGGGCTAATGGAATCCTTGAATGCATAAATAGGGGAATCTTAAATGGAAAGAATAGTAAAATAACCTCTTTACATTTGGCACTGGTGCATCTACTGCTGGAATACTGTGTCCAGTTCTGGTGTCCACAGTTCAAGAAGGATATTATCCTTGATAGACTGGAGAGGGTTCAAAGAAGAGGCATGACAATGATTAAATGATGGAAATTATGCCTTATAGCAAGGGATTCAAGAATCTCAATTTGTTTAGCTTCAAAAAGAGAAGTTTAAGGTGTGACCTTATTACAGTCTATATGGACCTACACAGGGAACAAGCATTTAATAATTGGCTGGCTCTTTAATCTAGCAAAGAAAGGTATAACATGATTCAATGGCTGGATGCTGAAGCTAGACAAATTCAGACTGGAAATAAGGTGTAAATTTTTAACAATGAGAGTAACCCTTGGAACCATTTACCAAGGGTCACGGTGGATTCTCCAGTCTTGGCAATATTTAAATCGAGATTGGATGTTTTTTCTAACAGATATGCTCTAAGAATTATTTTGGGGAAGTTCTATGGCCTGCATTGTACAGGAGGTCAGACTAGAAGATCATAATGGTCCCTTCTGGCCTTGGAATCTATCAATCAATGGGGGGAGAAGATCAAATGACGTTAAACACTTAAATACCTTTGAGGATCTGGGCATAGGTCCCTCTATGTCTTTTGAAAATCTAGCTCCAAGACCCTCCACTCAGCAGAGAAAACAAACACTGATAGGCTACAGGGGCCTCTTTTCCTCTGAAGAACAAAATGCAGAGACAACTTTACTGAAAGAAAACTATTGATTTAAATTTTGTTTCCAAGTAGGTAAATAGCAAAGGTCAAAAAATTACAAAGGAATGGAGAAAACTTACTTTACTTCACCGGACTCACAGAAGTGAGTGAGATTTATCGAACAGAGCATTTTGTTAGGAAGTGGACAAATGAGGTTTATCCCAGTGCTCAAATACTGTTTTAATAAATAACAAAATGTCTTACTCCAGTGGTTCACATTGGCATGTGGCATTTAGAGTTCACAATGTTTTATTTTTTACACATCTGTGTGCCACTGTTCAAGCAGAAATGAAACTTACTTCTTTTTGGGAGGGGAGGGGTTGTTGGGGCAGGGTGTAACTCAAGCTGTTCCGGCATTGTGCCCCCCACACCCGGTCAGCAGGCATGGGTTGTCCATGCTGATAGATTAATTTACACATAATTCCTGACCCAAACAGCATACATGTTAGACCAACAGACTCACACTTGATTACTGACATGTAACTTACACCACCTCACCTCTGAATTTGCCTTACTGAGTCCAAAGAAGACAGGTTGTAACTTATACTTAGTCTCAATTTTGAATTGGTTCTGATAAAGTTGCTTAATGGAGCAAGTACTGCTTAATGGAGCAAGGCCTCAGCAGACCTTGGTTCTATTTCCTATTCTGCTACTGGCCTGCTGGGTGACCTTGTGTTAGTCATTTCACCTCTCTGTGCCTCAGTTTCCCATCTGTAAAATGAAAATAGTTATTCGTAAAGCACTTTAAGATCTACTGATGAAAAGTGCTATATAAGAACAAGCTATTATTAAGGACTTAGCTCTGTGTGATTCTTACAATGCCAATGGCTTTGAAAATGTAAGTGCTCATGTTTTGTAACAATTCTAGTGACCAGCAAGGGGCAAAAGTGTGTTTAGGCACCCTCCCTGCAGAAATGTTGCTCAGCAATTGTCCATTAGATGGCTTTTCTTAAATGTTATAACACAGTTTTTGTTTCTAGAGTCTGTTTTATTTTGGAGAAGGACCAAGGGCAGAATTGTAGCAGATCCAGCTATGAATCAGTAATTTCTCAACACACAAGAATTCAGGAGATGAAGACAGAGGAATCTAGCGACAGAGGAGATACAACATTACCAGTAAATATATAAAGTACACAGACAATCACCTGTAACATCCTTTATCTGGCAGACCCTACTCCCCCACCTAGAACTTCCATTATAACATTGGGCCAAATCCTCCCATTGCATTTTGCCCTCAACACAGCAGAGCTGTTTTTGCAAAACCTGTGGGGATGGAGGCCCTCCCTCCCTCCCTGGAACAGGCCCTCTCAGGAAGGCAGATTCTAAACCATAAAAGAATCGTTGCACCCTCAAAGTGCTGAGCATGTTACCACTGATAAAAAAAGAACACTCCTGATGCCTAGCAGAGCGCCCCATGCCCCGTCTGCCAACCAGAACTTCATGGAGCTTCCCACAGGCCCATTTTAACCTCACCATTTGCTGAAACACCCATCACTCTTCTTCCCTCTCTGGGCAAGAGAATGGGAATAGCTGATGTTTGGGAAGGATCCTCTTCTTTTTTGCACTGCTACTCACCTGGATGGGACTGAATCTCCAGGGCATCTTGGGTGCGATCTCTCCCCTTGCTTGTGCGTTCCAAGACTCTACTCCAAGTGACTGCTGCTGTCTGCTGCCCCTGCTGAAGTTTCAGCTTTACCACTCCTCATCCTACCTCTACACCCCACCACTCTTCCCTTCTCTCATCAGCCTGCCTCTGTACACCCCTGGCTTTGATCAAGCATGCTTTCTTGGTTTGCGTGTACAGTGTGAGGATAATGAATGACTGCAGGGGAGGAAACAAATCAAATGGGCCCACTGAGGACCTAGGACATACCTGAACCAGCTTTGTGAGACAGGTGCGGAGGTCAGATCCTGTGAAGAGCTGAGCATCTCCTGTAGGACGTCAGTGGGAGATAAGGACACACAGCAGGAACAAGCCACTGGTGGAGACCATTTACTTACACAGATTGAGGGCCTGAAAGTCACCATAACCCTGGCCAAGAAAAGTGCCTAACTCAAGAGGGAAGAGCCCAAAGATAAGTGTGGTGATTGCCAGCAGAATACAGGCCAAGGAATACTCATATGACTGCGGGAACTAACAAGGTACATTATATAGGGCTCAATCATACATCAAAGTGAATAGGCATTGAGAGTACTCAGTACCTTGCAGCACTGGGTCCTACAGCATTGCTTTCATCTAATACGTTCAATATATTCAAGTAGTTATTCAGGGCCAGCCTTACGGGTGGGCAACATGCGCTACCTCCCAGGGCACCGTGATCAAGAGGATGCCGGTGCCTGGGCAGGTTAAGAGGTGAGACCCTGTCGGCTGGGCTCCACTAATGAGTGGCTTTGTTGGCCCACACAGTGTCCTGTCTCAGCAGAGGGGGCGGGCAGGTAGGGTCAGCTCCCAGCGGGGGAAGGAATGAAGTTGCAGGGGTGTTGTTGCAACTTGCAGCTGTGGAGGATCTGGGGCAAGCTGCAGGAACCCCAGCGGGAACAGGGGAGCACCTTGCAGGGCAGGCTGGGGCCAGGGTTGGCCTTGCCACTGGGGCTGTGCCATGTACCAGTCCACACTGGGCTGGGGGGTGAGGAGAGCACCAGGGAGAGACCTGCTTCTCCCTGGTGTCTCCTGCACTCACCCTGGGCTGCCTGGTGCAGCCCACCTGCCAGAGTAGCCACTCACCTGCCCCCAAATGCCCATGGAGCAGGAGCAGACAGGGCATATTGGGTGAGTGGTGAGCACTCCTGGGGGCATAGAGCGGTGTCCAGGGTTGGGCAGTGCTAAGGAATGGAGGCAACGGGGCTCCCTGGGCAGGTTTCTGGCAGCTTGGGGAAACAGACCCCATGCCGGGTGTGTGCTGTGCTGGACTTCAGTTTATGCCTCACAGTGCTTCCATCCCCCCAGCGCTTCGCATGGCTGCCAGCCCGGCGTTCTCATCGCTGGTGCCAGAGGCTCGGGTGCTACAGTGAGCCAGTGCTGAGCATATGGGCTGCCCGTGCCATTTGCGGTGGTCTCGGCTATAGGTGAACACAGTCCCTACTATAACTTAAAAGTTTCTCTAATAAACTCAAGGTGTGTGACCATACTGTGTATCGGTACTTAAACTCAAAGAAAGGGCACAATAATACAAGTTTGCCCAGGTTGCCATCTTCCCTCAGGCCGGCCCTGTAGTTATTTATTCAAGTCAACTAATGGAAAATGTATGCAACAAATCTGCTTTAGATCACATCAGGCTCACATCTGTATAACACAATATAATTTACAACATATATGGTTATGTCATTCATATTTACAACATATCCCATATTTGGTAGTCTCAAAATGGCATTTTAATTATATTTAGCATATACTGTACATGCTGAAAACATATTGCAAAAATAGCTTTTTCAAATCATGTACATGCTATGGCTGAGGCATTTTCCCAGGCCTAGGTCTGTGTTGTGGGCTCCATTTAAAAGGATCAGATTTCTAAAGGTATTTAGGTGCCTAAAGATGCAGATAGGCAATTCTGAAAAGCCCACTAGGTGCCTAACTCCCATCGAAATCACTGGGAATTTAGCATCTATGTGCTTTTTAAAAAGACCATTAGGCTCCTATCTACATCTTTTAAGCACCTAAATACCTTTCAAAACCTGCCCCACAGTGACTATTTGTACCCTGGCTAAAGGTTCACTGAGCCAGAACTTTTTGTTCCTTCTCTCTTGATAAACAAAGCTCAAAGTTTGTAAGTGCAAGATCCTCACCTCTGATAAGGATCCTCCTGAGGCACCTCTCCAGTGGTACAAAGGCTTTAATCGGACAGCTGAGGATTTCCCCAGCATGGTGGAATTCTCAGCTGGTGTAAAGCTGACTATGCCAACTTTACTCCATCTGCTCCTCGACCTTGGTGTAGAAGGTATCCAATGGGAAGCATTTCCAGGTGCATCAACGGTTGTAGAACAATCCTGGGCCAGTAGAACATTTTCTAGCAGGCATAGGTTAGAGCTAGGGCTGCTCTAAATAGTGCCAGAGGTGGATTCAGCCCTCATCTTCCTAGAGGACTGGAGGAAGAGTAAAGGTGGCCTAGAGCTTCCATCCACGCTGCCCCACCTGCCCTGAATTGAGGATCCAGTCCTTAGTTTTTTCTTACTTATTGCTATTTCAGGTGTGAATCAGTTTCTTCCATCATTGTGCATGTCAGCAGCTGAAGGAGTTGGGTTGTTATTTAGTGCCCCCACTAAACACAGCAGTTTTTATTTTGTTTTGGGGAGACTTGCTTGCTTCTTGTATCTACCATCCTACATGCTTTATCATGTGTTTGCTGTTATTATTTATACAAACAACTAAAACTACTTTGTACTTTACACAGTCCCTACCCTCAAAGAACTAACAGTCTGATTTTAGATGTGCTGCAGTGAGAACAGAAACAACTGGAGAAGAGAGAAAAGAGTTACAACACATTATGGTACTTTAGGCTTATTATAGGTATACCTTGATCAACATTGCACTCTTATGTGATTTTAAATCTGTATCTTCCTTCATTCATTACTTCTTCTCTCACATTTTGTTAGGGCAGAAAGTGTGTGTGACTGACATAGCTTAGTATTTGTAGGTTGTAAGTAGTAGAAAGTCTTCATGAGGGTTTTGAATGAGGAGGGAGAGGACCCAGTGATTTGAGTCTGGGAGGCTGCTCCACGCATCAGGAGGCAGCATGGAAGATGGCAGTGGGAGGAAGGACATGTAGCATGTAGCAAGGCTGGTATCGCTGGCAATACTAAAATGATGAGGTGGGACAAAAGGAACAAGATCAAAGGTGTAGGCTGAGGCAAACAGGTGCAGGCCTGTGATGGCAAGGATGAGAAGTTTGGTACAGTAGGTAGGAAGGGGCTGAGGGAAGCATTTAAAGAGGGGAGTAACATGATCCAAACAAAGAGTAATGAGACTGGACGTGATCTTTGCAGCAGAATCTTGGACCCCATAATTTTGATCCTGAGAAGCAGGGAGGAAAATGGTTTTACCAGCAATAATGAAGAAAGTTTAGAAGCAAAGAGAGCTTGAAATGGGGGGAGAGAGGTAATTTTTGGTCATCTTGAACTTGAATTGGTGGCAGGCCATCCAGAATAGGTCATGTCAGAAAAACTGTCAGATAGAATCATAGAATATCAGGATTAGAAGGGACCTCAGGAGGTCATCTAGTCCAACCCCCCTGCTCAAAGTAGCACCAATCCCCAATTTTTGCCCCAGATCCCTAAATGGCCCCCTCAAGGATTGAACTCACAACCCTGGGTTTAGCAGACCAATGCTCAAACCACTGAGCTATCCCTCCCCCACTGGGAAGGAGAAGGCAGGTCACATGAGAAGAAGTCAATTTGTGAGCCAGCAGCACAAAGATGGAGCTGAATCTGTGCAAGCAGAGGAGAATAAGGTGTAGAGAAGAGGAGAGTACCAAAGACAGGACCCTGAGATAAGCAGAGGAGGGGGAGAAACTGCCTAAGGAGATGTTAAAGCAGCAGTCAGAGAGTGAGAAGGATGACTGTGAAAGCCAAGGCAGGAGAGGGGGTCGGAAATTAGAAGTATTGAAGAATACAGAGATATCAGAGGATGAAGCGGAGTGGAAAGCACAAGATGTGGTCAGGAAGATATTATCATTCCTAATGCATCAACTTTTGCCTTTATCGGGCCAGGATGATTCCCAAAGTACAAGATCTTTTCAATATGCATATTAAAGGTGGTAAAGGATATGTATAACTGACATCTGTCACTGCTTGCTCTGGGAATTTAGACATTTGAAAAGCTATTTTTAAGCTGTAATTGCAAAATGTTGAGCAGTCGTATGTGAATTCCTAACCAAACCTTTGTCTATTGCAGAGAACACAATGCAGCATTCACAGGTAACTCTATTCTGGGTGTTGTTTCAGCAGACTACTGCTTCACCACAATTTGATTTTTCCTTGTGGTGTTCCTTTTCTTCCCAGAACGAAGATTTCCATTTCTTCTACGATTTTTGATTCTGTTCCTTTTCATCCATTTCTTAATGGTTTTATTATGTGAGCTTACGCATAACTTCTTGTGCTTTACATGAAGGCTGCCAGAAGAAAAAGAAGTTACTTTGTCTATTGCAAAACTCAATTTTTTAAAAAAAGAAGTAACTCTTAACAGGTAACCAGCCATATTTGAAAGCAACAAAACTACTCTGATCGCAGGTTTTGGGAGACCAACTTTTGATCACCATGATTTCTTACTTCTAAACAGAGCTATACAAATATCTGATTTTTTTTTCTGTTGGTTTGTTTGCTGTCAGTTCTGCAAAAATAAAAAATGTTCAGTTTGGTTTGAACCATACTCAGACATATTTGGCTAATAGAAGTAGTCCATTTCAGGTCAAATGCAACACTCCATTAGAGCTGAAATATTTTCTTTCTGGGCATTTGTAAAGGACTACATTTCAGGAGAATAAAGTGGTGGTGATGCCACCCTCCCATTCTAGCCCAGTAGTTAGGGTCCTCATCTGGGATGTGAGAGGCTGAGGTTCAAATCTCTGCTCTAAAACTGCTATTTGAACCCGGTCTCACCCATCCCATGTGATTGACCTAACTACCAGCCTACAGAGCCATTCTCACTTCTCTCTGGTCCAATATTATTCAAGTATTTTATCACAAGTAAGACATCTTCAATGGAGAGATTGAAAGACATCCATGCTGGAATACCCTGTATCCGGTGGGTAGGGCACTCAGCTGGGAGAGGGAGACCCAAATTCAAGTCCTTGCTTCAATGACTAGTAAATTCTTTATAAGAGGTAGAACAGCTTCAACAGCACAGATTGAGATCTACCCCAAAATAACCTGGTGGTTAGGGCAGTCACCTGGGAGAGGGGAGTCCTGGGTTCAAATCCCTGTTCCAGAGCACAGATTCAAAGCTGGGTCTCCCACATCCCAAGTGAGCGGACTAAAGGGATGGCGGGGGGTGCAAACACCCCATTTTGTGAACTGTGCCTAAGGACTAAAGGGATGGCGGGGGGTGCAAACACCCCATTTTGTGAACTGTGCCTAAGTCCCCTTGTGAATCTAGCCCCTCCCTACCTTTTCTGGCCAAAACTATTCAATGAATTCATAACAACTAGTTTTGGGTCAACCAAAACTGCATTTTTCAGTGAACAAACCATTCATCCAAAAAGTTTTGCCCAGCTTTACCTTCCAGTAATTGCATAATTACTCAGTAACTCCTGACCTGAAAAAGTACAGAACAGGAGGGAAGTATCTTTGCTGTGGCTGAAGATAAACGCAGTGCAAATTAGTGCATTGGGAATGAAGTGACGCAGTCAGGTCTGTTCAAGTGTTATAAAAACAAAAGACTTACAAAGCCTAAGATGAACAGGAATGTTTCCACGATTTTTAACTTAATTTAATTTATTTGGATTTTAAGCACTCCCTTGGGATATTACTAACCAAACATTGTTATTTTGCTAGTACATGACAGCAAAAAGTGAAACTGAGTAGGAATGACTACAAAAAAGAAGAAAATCTGATTTGATAATTTTATGCTCATTTTCCATGCTGAGTGAAGTGCAAAAGCAACAAAACATTAATGGTGAAATATAAATTAGATTTTAAAAAAATAATCCAGTTTTAACAATCAAAGTTGTAATGCAGGGAAGGAAAGTTTTTAAAATATACAGGGTCTGTTTCTCCACAGTTACATCAGTTTTTATGCCAAAGTAATCAATGGAGTGATAGTGGTATAAAATTGGAATAACTCACTAGAAAACCAGGCCCAATAATTTTTAACTTTTGACAATGTCTCTTTAATGTATCATCACGCAGAACATCACTTACATCACAGCTGGTATGTGGCATACTCCATCATCTTTCTGGATTTCAAATTTTAGAACTTTTCTTAGAAGTCTTCTGGGCACAAAGTGCGATACTTCCGTGCAACAGTTAAAGGATACCGGAAATAGAGTAGCTGAAAGAATTAAAGGGGAAAAAAGTCTTCAGTATTGAAATGAATGGGACATTGTGCTGCCTATCTTGCCAAAGATTAGTGAAAGATTGCAGTCTTTGAGATCAGTCAGTATTTCTTCCCCCTGGGTCTCATCACCACCTCTACCACCACTCCTGCAGCTATAGTGTTTCTTCCAACTATCCCTGTGGATTTGTATTTAAATACTATCATCAGGAGATTTAATAAATAGCTTACTTCTGGAGG
The DNA here is from genome assembly GCF_965140295.1 of Lepidochelys olivacea. Lineage (NCBI taxonomy): Eukaryota > Metazoa > Chordata > Testudines > Cheloniidae > Lepidochelys > Lepidochelys olivacea. The sequence goes on from NC_140415.1 coordinate 30,686,353, forward strand.
GAGAACTCTGAAAGCAATTGTGATGCTGGTAAACCAAGTGTCAGTTCTGGCCAAGGCTATAGGTGTTAGCTAAGAACTGACAAATTCATTACTGGAAACCAAACCAGTTCACCTATATGTTAGTTTTGTGCAAAATAGGTATTAATCTTATAAGAATGTATTTAGTGTTTAGATTCTATGAAATGCTTGTAAATTGCTTGCATGCACTAATCTCACTTGTTATGTCTGTATTCCATGCTACAAGGAAATACGTACATTTTGCTTTGTAACTTTGAAAATATTTGCTCTGGACTTGTGAACCCAGTCACAGGAATCATCCCCCTGCCCATAGAGAAGGAAGACTAAAATCAGATGGGCCATAAAGGAACATCACAATGCAAATGATTGGTTAATGGCCCTGTCACACTTTAGAAACGCTATGTGCCAGGGTGGCAAGAGCCTGAGGACTGTCTGTGACTCCATAGTAAGACTGATATAGAGGTCCAGGAGTTCATTTTTGTTACTGGGTAGGTGAAATCTAATTATAGACCATACCACCAGTTTGGATGTCCGTCCTGCTCTAGACAGTCTGACCTGAGGTAGGCATTGACTGTTGTGAGCTACTCCAGACAGTGTGACAGCAATCACTAATGACCGTTTGGGTCTGATTTTAAAACTGGTCTTGCAGAGGCAAATCAGGATCAATACTTTCAGTCTTTAAGGCTGCCCACTGCTAGTACAACTTCTTTCGAGGGCTTGAAGCCCCAGGAATGAAGCTTGGCTCTCAGCTCTGGAGCCACCTTCTGCAGCTACTCTCCTTATCTCTCTGCCAACAGCTTCCCTTGCTGACAAACCATCTAAAGAGTCAGAAGAGGCTTGTTGATGGGAAGGTGAAGCATGTGTTCTTGCCCTAAAAAGATATATCTTGGAGTTATGACTAAGGGGGTGCAGTACTGGGGTAAGCCTGTATGCCCCCCCCCATCCTCCCCAGTATTTCCCTCTAATGCGGAGATTGAAGGGAGAAGGGGCGCTGAAAAGTGTTCAGGGGAAGAAGAGGAGATTGGGAAACATAGAGAGGACATGTAAAACACCCCCATTATGGCCTGCTTGGACTTGGGGAAAGTACTTCCCTTCCCCTCTCCTGGGGTCCCATTTATTCAATATCATTCAGCTCGCCTCAAGATTTCTTTCTGCTCACTCACAAGGTTTAGGGTCCCACAGTCCTCCTTGGAACCGTGGCTTTGAATTCTGGCCTCCCTGGCTCATAATTCACCCTTCCTCCTTCCTGGGCTGCATTGGTTGACTTCTTTCCTCCAGCCACTGTCTCTGACTGGGCTTGGAGCTTCCTTTTGATTCCCCTGCACAGTCATCTAGTCAGTCTTTTAATCCTTCCCAGGAGGGTCTACTATCTCCAAACAGCAGTCTGTGCTTGCTGGCAGAGTGGAGCCTTGCCCTACCAGGCCTTTAAGGAACACTGATCAGGGATGACTTTATACCTTCTGTCTCCCACACATTGTCTGCTCCCCAGGGCCATCTACTTCTCTCCCAATTACTGCTTCAGTTATTTTCTGGCCTGCATCTGCCTCCCTGCACACATGGAACGGGGGTATCTGGCTTCTCACATGACTGCCTCTGGCCTTAAAGGGACTATACCCATTACAAGGGAACATAGATGGCCTTCTAGCCTCCTTCACTCCATTCTCTCCACTAGATGATCACATATCTCCCCATTCCTCTACCTGCCTACCACTCCACAACATCATCACTTACCTGGTCTGCCGTAACATACACCCCTGTATTGCACTTCCCTATACTATGCAGCCCCTATTTAAAATCCAATAAATTCTTCTGTGAAAAGAACTTTATTATGCACCAGTTACAATGGTTGAGGGCAAAACACACCCACATAAAAATAAGGCGATAACAAGCTGAGGGAAACTTCATCACCACTTTTGCAAGGAACTTCCACCTCCAATAGGTAAACACATGTTAAAAACAACATACGTCTAATTTATGTTACAATGCCAATACTCTGCCCCTGTGCTTTTCCCATGAGCACACAAGAGATCAAACATGAACTAGTACAGTATGTAAATATGTTAATGTTGCTGAGGTCAGAGTTAAGGTTTCGCGTTAGAATGTGATTCAGTTGAAAGTGTTGTATATTTATCTGTTAGGGATATAATGGGAATTTCTTATGGATGTGTAGAATCTGTCAGTAAAAGTGCTCATTGAGTCTTTGTTAAAATACAATAAAAAATGTCCTCAATCATTTTCTTGCTCTTTGGATGTGTGTGTGTATTTTGCCCTAAAGCAAGGATAATGATAATATAGGTCAGATTATACCATACACTTGTATTGAGCATGCTACTACACGGAGCAGGGACTTGGCCAATGACAATGGCCAACAAAAAGACAGTGGAGGCTGCCCATCACAGGTGGGTGAGGAAGATATTACACAGTTCATGAAAAGACAAAAACAACAAATACAAGAATAAGGGAGCTGACAGCAGCGGCACCATTTCAGGGGTTTCTGGGGAGGAAGCTACCAGGGGAGGAAGGCCAACTTTAACCATGATTCCAGGGGTTACTTAGGCACCTGAAAACTCTATGGTGTTTTTGTTTGTTTGGTTGGTTGGTTTTTTTGAGTATAACAACTTAGAAGTTAGCTGACAGGTGCACTGTATCTAATTCCTCTAGTAAGAAAGCAAAATATATACAAACACCAAATAAAGCCACATTTTAAGTTTATATGTAGGTCTGGAAAAATCAGGAGATAATACAGCAAAATATTCCCAATCCCAAGCCTTGAGGTATCCGTTTTGGAGCCTTAACACAGAATCAGAAACACAAGTTTGGTACTTTGTACACTATCTTTAGTAGAGATAAATAAAATAAATAAAATCTGCTTCCCCCGGCAATTACTGTTGTGTATTAAATGTCTTATGTTCCAAATTGTGAAGAGGAGAATGAGACAGCTGTCCTTGAAGCTGCAACCATTAGTAGACATGATGGCTCTGGACCAGAAGGGTCTGTCTAAGACCCACTTAGCTGCACCTAGCTCCCCACCCTTCTTCAGCTCCCCCACCGTCAGGATCCTTGCCCCAGGGACTGTTCCCCCTCAGCTGCTCCTCTCTTATGCACTGCCCCTTCCCTCAGGGGACAACCCTATGCCCTTACCTCTCCCTTCTCCTGGTGATTAACTTCCCCTTCCCACCCCACTGCCCCTCCCCCAGGCTCCAACACACACCTCCCTTAGTGCTCCCCCTCTCCTTCCCACCGTCACCACGGGGAACCCTGTCCTCCTTCTGCTTCTCCTACCACCTGTGGGGACCCTCTGCTTCTTCCCCCAACTCCCACCACTGGGGACCCTGTACTCTCCCCCATTCACTCCCACCACAGGGTATCATATGCTCCTCCCACCACCACTGGGGACCCTGTGCTCCCCCCTCCCACCCTGACTGACCCCTTTCTTGTCTGCCCCACCCTCAGAGGCCCTGCTCACTACCCCTCCCAGGGGCTGACCCCCTTTTCTTTGCCCCAGACTGGTTAAGTCATCTCAGCTGCTGATTGGTAGAGCCAGACAAGGGGGCGGGACGGTTGAGCTAGCACAGCAGAGGAAGCTGACCGGGGGAGCCATAGCTGGAGAACCCAGCTCCTGGAGGAGGGGAGCTGGCTGCACGGCGCTGCAGGTAGGAGCGCCGTCTGGGGCTGGGGTGTGTGCCGTGAGCAGACCTCTGGTACGAAACTCAGAGGGGGCAGATACTCACCCTCCACCCACCCTAAATAGCACCCTAGGCTAGCAGAGCAGGACATGTTAGAAAATATCAGAGAAAGAAGGCTCAAGTGGTTGGGCCATGTACACTCTATAGAAGATGGAAGACGTGCTAAGCAAGCATTGCATTGGGTGCTCGAGGGAGGAAAGAGAAAGTGAGGAAGGCCAAGGAAGAACTTGCAGAAGACAGTGACAGAGGAGATTGACTGCACTGGCGTCACCTGGGAAGGAATACCACAGTTAGCAAGTACCACAATAATCAAAGGAGGAACTGGACCAATGTGACTGTATAGAAAGAAGGTACAGGAAGGACTAAGGTCTAAAGTAAGGTAATGGTAATTAGTGCTTACATTGGGGGGGGGAGTGGGGGGCAGAAATTTAAAGTAACCTGTCACTTTTACACAAAACTTTATTTTGTTCCATACAAAGATGATGTTAGTCCCATAACAGTTTGAAATTGATCACAAATAAAGAGCAGAATTGGGATTCCCTCTACTTCAGAAAATGAGGCTATGACTTTCACAATCTGAATTGGCAAAGGCACATTTGGTAACTAGTATCTTCCAATGTGCAACTGAGTGCTGAAAGAAAAGGAGTACTTGTGGCACCTTAGAGACTAACAAATTTATTTGAGCATAAGCTTTCGTGAGCTACAGCTCACTTCATCGGATGCACGAATGATCAGATCGGATCACGAATGATGCATCCGATGAAGTGAGCTGTAGCTCACGAAAGCTTATGCTCAAATAAATTTGTTAGTCTCTAAGGTGCCACGAGTACTCCTTTTCTTTTTGCGAATACAGACTAACACGGCTGCTACTCTGAAACCTGACTGAGTGCTGAAACTGTTTTTCCTAAACAGGGTCAGTAAATTCTCATATTTTCCCATGTTCCTTGTCCTACTCAAGTCATTTGTTTTCCAAGCTGAGTTTCCGTTGCTATTTCCATTCAAATGCTGCATTTGTTTTCAGGACAATACTAGATCTTCTTGAAGAGGGATCCACTTGCAGCATTCATTCAGAACTCCTCCAAATCCTTCAGGATTAAAAAGGATCATCTTCTGCAGTTAATCTGAGTGGGAATGCTGAATTGAAGATTTAGGGTTAGATCCTCTGCTTCATCAGTGGAGCTATACTGACTTACACCAGCTAAGGATCTGGCCCTTGAACTATTGGGGTCACACTGTGCTTTCTGCACCCCATGGTCCACACTGGTTCAGAAGAAGCCCTAGGAGGAATTCCGATGGATTCCTCCTGATGTGGTGGGGAGGAGCATAATGGTGCAGTAGCAACACCCCCTTGAAAGGATGCAATGCACACTTCTTCCCTTCCAAGGTTTGTTGGACTGCGAGAGTAAGGCCAAGATGTTGTCCTCGTCCCACCCCTATAGGATGGCTAGTGCCAGTGGCTGCAGAGAGACTTGTACCCTCTTCTTCATGCACCCAGGCAGGACCTGCCACAGACTTGACCTTGAGTGTGATTTTTGGTTCAAAGTCGAGTCCAATTGTTGCTAAAAGAAAACTGAAGTTTGGCCTGGCCATTTTCATTCCTACAGGCATTTCTCCCTCCTCCCCCTACCATGTTTTGCCTGCCTTGGTGGCTGTCAGCAGCACAGACAGCAATCCACTCCGTTACTGCTTCATCCAGGCCAGGATTTAGACTCAGTGTGGTAACACTGCCACAAGCTGCATTCCTCAACCAGCAAGCTAGAGCTAGAGGATGTGTGGGACTAGCAGCTGCAGTGGCAAATCCCCAGTGTCTTGCCTCCTCTCTGTCCCGAGAGACATCGCCCTGTTGGTGTCATTATTTCTACAGATATTATCCATGTTGATCCTTCCTTCTGCCTGGGGACTTTCACCAAGGAGACCTCAGCTGTTTGTTAGAGGCTTTGTTCCCTTTATTTATAAAGAGCTGAATCATCCAGTCATGCAGAAGACTCCACCAGAGGGCTATATGAGAAATTCTATGCAGTTCCCCACCATACAGAGCTCCTGACTTAGGATGCCAGGCCCATGGAGGAGCAAGGAGCCCTTCAACCACATCTACATCCCAAAATTTGCTGGAAAATCACAGGGATTTTGCACCATCCGGTTCCAAAGCAATATTTCCTGGCCTTTCCCATGGCAGCAAAACGCACTGGGCCATTGGCTTCAAGCCAGTCAGTACCTGTGGTCAATCTTCACCCATCTCTGACGGAGCTGAAAGCCACTGAGGGAGGTTTTCTCGTTCTGAAGTCTTGCTGGAATTACCAACTGGAATTCAGCACATTTTCCAGGGGATAACAACAAAGGAAGAAGCAATAGCTTCCCAGCTCTGGCCACCCTCCAGCTGCTGACAAGAAGCCACATTTCTGGGTGGGTCATGTGATGAAGGAGGAGAAAGATAAGCACAACCGAAGGGGTGAGGGTAAAGAAGCGGGAAGAGAAAAGCATGGAGTAAACTAAACAGTAGGTCAAAATATGGAAGCAAAAGAAGAGAAAAAAACCCACATCTCCTTCAAAACTCTGGTTGGACCCTGGCAGATCTCCCTGTGTGACCCCAGTAAAGCCATAGGAGTGGGAACCAACCCCCCCCCCAATTTTATCTTTGAATACATAACCCCTGATCTACCTCTTTTTGCAGATCCCACTTCTTTATGTGATTGAGTTACTTTTTGCCCGGGCAAGCATTTTCACATGTGATATATTTTTGTTCAGAGGTCGCTTTTAAATTTTTGCTTTAGAAAAGCGATTTAATTTTTGCGGTGCCCCAAATGTGCTAAAGTTCTTGCAAACACATATGGAGACCCATCCCTGCCCTGGGGAGGTTACAATCTGATCCTGCAAACACTGACTACTGAATATGACTTACTATGGGACAATGAGACTATAAACAGCACATTTGGTACAAGTAGGTGTTTGCATGATCTACTTGCATTACAATTAACTCAGTTGATTAATGACAGGTTTCAGAGTAACAGCCGTGTTAGTCTGTATTCGCAAAAAGAAAAGGAGTACTTGTGGCACCTTAGAGACTAACCAATTTATTAGAGCATAAGCTTTCGTGAGCTACAGCTCACTTCATCAGATGCATCTGATGAAGTGAGCTGTAGCTCACGAAAGCTTATGCTCTAATAAATTGGTTAGTCTCTAAGGTGCCACAAGTACTCCTTTTCTTTCAGTTGATTAAGTGTTTGCAGGATCTGGCCCTAATTAAAAACATACAGGGTCACTTAAGTAATTTCTAGTTTAAAATATAATTCTCCTCCCTTGCCCTTTCTTATTACTGCCCATTCATGTTTATTACCATTTGCTTAACTTTACTTGCTTAACTCACTCACATTGCTTTATGACTGGCAATTTGGTAGTAAACCCTTACCACTTATTTTTAACCCTTTCCTATTTTCAATATATTTGAGGGGGTGGAGAGGTAATTCTCATTTACACGATTTTTTAAACTTTTTTCTTTTTTGTGTCTTAATTAAAAATTAATTATTGTTCCCAGCCTTTACCATTCATCATGCATTTCCTAATCCTTAGCAAGTAATAGTCCCCCAAATGTCTCTTCCTTTGGCTGGGGCAATACAACCAGTGTCCTAAATTGCACCCCAGAATACCCAAAAGACACAACGAGCACTTCTTCAACCTGAAATTAAATAAACCAAATCTTAATCCACTACCTTTGAAATACTTTGGAGATTCCTTATCCATTAGGCTGCCTTGGTTCATGAGAATTCACAGGTATAATTTTGGCCACCAGAGGGCTCTCATATATGCCATTAAACAGAGGTCAAATATACAGAAAATCACAACGAAAAGAAACCCACATAAAATTGAATATTAAGAACCAGGTCTTATTCTTACATTTCTGCCACACCTCTAAAGTAAATGGAGTGTAGCAGAGGCAGAATTTGGCCAAAGCCCATAAAACTCCTACTGTATTCTCTAGTTCCAAAATGGGCTAGTATGTTTGCTAGACTTCATGAAAATCTGCCTTTAATTATTGTTTTGCTGTTAAATGCAGAGTGTGTTTGTCTTAGTCACCTAATTATTTGTCTCATACATACTGATCCATCTGGTATACAGAATAAAAAAACAAATTTAAGAAAACTCTCTCGATGCCTTATTTGAACACCCTACCCCCTAGCGTGCAAGCACATGCATGCCCAGCAAGTACACTCAGATTACAGCTCACACAAGCCTGTACCGTCCAACAGGTGCAGAGGCCATTTTGGTAGGGTAGAATTTAAGGCACATTTTACCCACTTGTGGCATGATCCTGCAAGGTGCTGAGGGCTTGTCTATACACAGTTAGTGCACAGCAAACCAGGGTATAAATCTGCAATGCCCTAGCTTGCTGGGCACTAACTGGCTGTGTGAGCCTGCTACCATGCACTAAAAGTTCTGTAGTGTGATTTGATGGATTGCTGTTTGAAACTCTACTCTCGCTGAAGTCAATGGGAGTTGAAAACACTCAGTATTTCACAGGATCAGGTTCTTGGATCTCTTCCTGAATTTGGTAAAGATTTTAACATCACAGTTTAACAAGATTATTTTGTAATATAAAATTACAAGGAAAACAATAAAATATTGACTATGAGGACGAGAAAAGTCAAACAAAGTATGTGGACCCAACTCATGTATGCACCTAGCACAGCTGTCAGTAAGCATGATGCAAAATGGGAGATTTGATCTATTGTGCAATTTGCTACAGTTAAAATGTGAGAAGATGTAAATAAGTTTTTCTACATTTTAGCTATAAAATCCTACGTAAACACGGCATCAATCATACACAGTATACATGACTTTAGAGAGTGCTAGTTAAGTCTGCAAGTAAAGTGTCCTAGAGACCCTCCTGCATGTGAGTAACTTCATTCAGATGAATTGTCCCAATTGCTCCAAAGTGCAGTTAAAATGGTAACATTTATTGTGGCAAATACCTTGTTGTACTGATCCTTTCTAAAGACCTGGCATTTCCTTGTTTAAACCATTTTACAAAAAGTTTCCCAGTCTAAATATCCAACTGCCCTTGATTTGACAAATAGTAATTAGCTAAAACATTTAGAGTGAAATCCTACCCCCAATGAAATCAAAGGGAGTTTTGTATCAGGGGGTAGCCGTGTTAGTCTGTATCCACAAAAACAACAAGGAGTCCGGTGGCACCTTAAAGACTAACAGATTTATTTGAGCATAAGCTTTCGTGGGTAAAAACCCCACTTCTTCAGATGCGTGAAGGGGAGTTTTGCCACTGATGTCAGTGGAGTCAGGATGTCACACTTAAAGTTCTCCCAGTTTTCTGTACAGAAATAAAAACCAAAAGTGATACTCTCCAATTACTCACAGTGTTATGGATCTAAAACAGCTCAAATTCCATACACAGACGCTTTGCCTTATGGTTGATTTTTTTGTTTGTTTGTTTTTTAAGAGAAACCTATTATAAATGTAGCAAATAAATAATGTACAGAATGACTTACCCTCAGATGTTTGGACAACCACAAATGCAAGAGCAGCAAAGAGAGTGACTAGCTTCAAATCCATTCCTTCCGACTGCTGCAGCACTTACTGTAACAGACCAGGTTGTAAATTACAGGAAACAAAGGTGATCCTACCTCCTGGACTGCAGTAAAAGAAACTAACTTTAAAGCCCTGCCCTTCACAGATGCTGTAAGTGGGCTTGAGCCTGCAAGGTACTAAGCACTCTGGCCCGATCTAGCAAAACACTTCAACACATGCTCAACGTTTTATTGACTTTAATAGGACTACCCACATACTTAACTTCAAGCATAGGCTTAACTACTTTACTGGATCAGGCCAGAGTATTCAGAATTTTGCAGGATCAAAGCCACTTCTGTGTTCTTACTTCTCTGTCCCTGTGATGGACCTGGCAGCTGCCAGTGCTTTGGCATTAAAGGTGCTAAATAGATGTGCTAAATGTGGGTTAAGAAGAACCAAAGAATTAGAGTTTATCATTGCTTTATATAATTCACATATGAGAGCCAAATTTTGTTGTCAGTAACAAATATGCAACTCCATTAAAGTAAATGGGCCAAATTCAGCTATGACATAAACAGGCACAACTCCAGAGAAGTCAGTGGAGTTGCACCAGTGCTGAATTTGGCCCATTGACTTCCAAGAGATTGTATGGCCATGTTAGGTGAGAAAAATTAAATATGAAGCAGTTATGCCAACCGAACCAAAGTCAGGCCAATAAAGATTGCTGGGAAAGTCCCTGAATGAGATAAATAGAATAAAAGAATACTTGTTTAAGTTGTAGGGAGTAAGAAAAAAGGGGAGGCCTGCATTCCTGCATTTTTGTACCAGATGTTCTGGGAACAGTTTGTTGAGATACGGAGGCACTGTTTTCCACTCCCTGTTCTTGTGTTATGTCTGTTCTTAACTCCTCATCTCCCGGTTGACACCCATACCGATAAGAAAGTTAGTGAAGCATTACAATTTGCTAAAAGTTATCTACAATAAGGGGGTAGAAGTGCATGCATAATAGAGAAAGAGGATTTTAACTAACATAGGGGAGGGGTGGGCTGCTTTATGAATATATCTGTGACGCGATGGGACTATCTATAAAAACCTATTAGTTTTACTTAGAGGCTGCCGGTTCTCTTTGGAGACGGGCTGCTCTCTGTTGTTGTGTGCACTCTTCAATAAAGAGCTTTGTGTTCGGTCCTTGCTGGTGTTGCTGGTCTCTCTCCGGTCAGACAACGAACCGTGCCATCTGGGGTTCGAGTCCTTGACAGCCATAAGTGAGAGCAGAATTGGACCGCCCCATGTCACCCTACCTCTTACTGCCTTTCTGAACTGTTAATAACAGCAGTAACTGAACTGGAGACCAAAGTTACACTGTAAGAGCACGTCTTCTCTGCCACCATAGAACCAGAGTATCCTGGGTGAAATTATACCTCTGACATCACTCTGTTCACATTCCGTGCATTCATCGAATCATAGAATATCAGGGTTGGAAGGGACCTCAGGAGGTCATCTAGTCCAACCCCCTGCTCGAAGCAAGACCAATCCCCAACTAAATCATCCCAATCAGGGCTTTGTCAAGCCTGACCTTAAAAATATCTAAGGAAGGAGATTCCACCACCTCCCTAGGTAACACATTCCAGTGTTTCACCACCCTCCTAGCGAAAAAGTTTTTCCTAATATCCAACCTAAACCTCCCCCACTGCAACTTGAGACCATTAATCCTTGTTCTGTCATCAGCTACCACTGAGAACAGTCTAGATCCATCCTCTTTGGAACCCCCTTTCAGGTAGCTGAAAGCAGCTATAAATCCCCCCTCATTCTTCTCTTCTGCAGACTAAACAATCCCAGTTCCCTCAGCCTCTCCTCATAAGTCATGTGTTCCAGTCCCCGAATCATTTTTGTTGCCCTCCGCTGGACGTTTTCCAATTTTTCCACATCCTTCTTGTAGTGTGGGGCCCAAAACTGGACACAGTACTCCAGATGAGGCCTCACCAATGTCGAATAGAGGGGAACGATCATGTCCCTCAATCTGCTGGCCCTACTTATACATCGCAAAATGCCATTGGCCTTCTTGGCAACAAGGGCACACTGTTGACTCATATCCAGCGTCTTGTCCACTGTAACCCCTAGGTCCTTTAGTAAAGAACTGCTGCCGAGCCATTCGGTCCCTAGTCTGTAGCGGTGCATGGGGTTCTTCCGTCCTAAGTGCAGGACTCTGCACTTGTCCTTGTTGAACCTCATCAGATTTCTTTTGGCCCAATCCTCTAATTTGTCTAGGTCCCTCTGTATCCTATCCCTACCCTCCAGCGTATCTACCTCTCCTCCCAGTTTAGAGTCATCTGCAAACTTGCTGAGGGTGCAATCCGCACCATCCTCCAGTTCATTTATGAAGATATTGAACAAAACCGGCCCCAGGACCAACCCTTGGGGCACTCCACTTGATACCGGCTGCCAACTAGACATGGAGCCAGTGATCACTACCCGTTGAGTCCGACAGTCTAGCCAACTGTCTATCCACCTTATAGTCCATTCATCCAGCCCATACTTCTTTAACTTGCTGGTAAGAATACTGTGGGAGACCGTGTCAAAAGCTTTGCTAAAGTCAAGGAACAACACATCCACCGCTCTCCCCTCGTCCACAGAGCCAGTTATCTCAACATAGAAGGCAATTAGATTAGTCAGGCACGACATGTCCTTGGTGAATCCATGCTGACTGTTTCTGATCCCTTTCCTCTCCTCTAAGTGCTTCAGAATTGATTCCTTGAGGACCTGCTCCATGATTTTTCCAGGGATTGAGGTGAGGCTGACTGGCTTGTAGTTCCCAGGATCCTCCTTCTTCCCTTTTTTAAAGAGGGGCACTACATTAGCCCTTTTCCAGTCGTCTGGGACTTCCCCGGATCGCCACGAGTTTTCAGAGATAATGGCCAATGGTTCTGCAATCACATATTCATATATTTCTGAACCAAATATAGAATTTCCATTTGGTGAGGCAACTACGGTGAGGGAGGAGAATATTTTGTGGCAGCAATAGAACATTCAATCTGAATAGAACAAAAAGTGGGGTTTGTTTGTTTGTTTGTTTGTTTTTTGGTGAATCACTTCAAACTAAATTGGGAGGCTAGTTGCATTCCATATTTCTGTGGGTTGCACGAAAGAAGGCCCTTTCCTGATCCTTGCACATAGAGAAAGTATTTGCCTCAGCAAACGTGTCCTGATGTAACTTTCTAGTATTTCTGGTGCACAAAATGTTCGGAAAATAATTTGAAGCAGTTCATGCTTAATCACCACTTGGGCAGAATGATATTACTGCACAAGGAGAGCAATGCTGCACCTACTCAAGAAAAATGCTTCCTTTCCCCCTTGCAATTAGAAGTTGCCTACTTACCCCTCCCTCTCAGGTCTTTCCTGAAACTTAAATTGAACAAGAACAACTAAATTTAATAAGATTCTTATATGGTGCCCGTCACTGGTCTACAAAGACAGGCAATCTGTGAAAAAACTGAAGAGGAAGTCTTTCCTACCTCCCTGTTAGTGCCTCTCCTCTGCTAAAATGTACCCACTTGCCAGTCTCTGTCCAGTCTTGTAATACCACCCTTCTCACCTCCCTGTGCCTCTACACCCTTGTTACAATAAACACTTCTAGCTTCTTAGGCTCTTCCTCTCATCACAGTGCTGCCATCTGCTTCCCAGCATCTCTTCTCCCCTCTGTGTTCCCACAGACTTCTTTCTTCCTCCTACACTCCCCAATCCCTTGCACTGCAGTAGCTCCAGGTTTACTTCTTCCTTCAAATTAAAAGACTGAGGTCACGAGAGCTGGTTGGAAGTTTCCCAAAAGAACGTTACTCCTGTCAGAAACGGACAATTAATTGAAAGCAAAAAGTTTCAGGTATAAGGGGACTGTTGCCCCCTTACAAACATTCAGTGGGGGTTTTTTAGTTCTAGCTCCCAGTACTAACAGGGGGAAGGGTCGATGGGAAACCAGGACCCTGAGACTGATAGTCCCCAGGAACAATTGGGAGAGGCCAATTCTCCAGGTCAGCCTGAATGACAGGGCAGGCAGGCTAATCAGGGAGTCAGGAGGCCAGGGAGGTCCCATCCTCCTCTGTCTGAGCTGGATTTGCCTGGGTCAGTCAGAGTGGGGCCGAGCTAAGGAGAAAGCAGGGGCCCAAGCTGAGCTGGGGAGCAGAACTGTGCCAGATCCAGAGGGACCAGAAAAGCAGCCCAGAGAGAGCAGACCCCGTGCTGGGAGCAGAGCTGCAGCCCCAAAGCTAGGGGCACAGCCCAGAGAGAGCAGACTTGCCCTGGGAGGCGAGCTGGGAGTGGAGTCAAAAAAGCAGCTTGCAGAGCAGACTGATGCTGGGAGGAGAGCTGAGTTATACCAATAAAATAAAAACTAGCAGGATCTTATTAAAGGGACAAGGCAAAATGCCACATTTATTGTAAAAATAATAATAAGAAGAAATATGTATAAAACTCACACTGTTGTATTGTTACTTATTCCTTACTTAACTATATATATATATATATTCATTCATTCATTCATAGCAGTTCTGCATAGGGGTTATAGTTACCAGCCTAGAAGTTGCTCGTGACAGAGTACTGGCCAGGTTGCCTGTACATGAGAGTGGAGCCAAGTCCGTGTCAGATGCACATCTGATGCTCCTGGAAGTTGGTTTGCAGAATCAGACCCCAAAGTTCTCACTTCCTAGAGTCCATTTTTATAGGAATTTCTTCCTATCCCAGTCTATGGGAATTGCTTCACCATGCTGTTGCTGAATCAATCAGCAGATGTCACATTCCTGACGGCTCCATGCTGCCAGATGTTATCTTGTTCTTTGGTTCTCCCATTCTTGAGGCTGTTGGGTGGATTCCAGTCTGCCCTCCGGGGGTCCTCTGGTTATTTCCAATTGACGCCTTCTTCAGCCAATGGACACTGGATTCTTAGGCTGGCACCTCCCTGATCATTCAGTTATTATCCACACCAAGCATCCATCCACATACATCCTCTATCTCTATTTTAATCACAATTGTTAACAAAGCAAGATGAATACAACAAAAGGGCGGGGAGTCTCTGGGTGCTGTTTCTATTGTTACGGAGTACTGCTTTGAGTCTCTCTCTGTGTGAGTAGTTGTTGTTACAAAGAATTGCTTTGAGAACAGACTCTGTCTTAGAATGTACTAACACAATTAGCAGCTTGCAAGTTTCACACAGAGAGGGAGAGAAACAGTACCAAAAACCAAGAGACCTCTTAATTAGTAATACCCTGGAATTTAAACTATGGGGAATCAAACTCATTTGAGATTTTAATACAGAACGTCTTTAATATGATCCAACATAATCCCCCTTTTGACACTAAGATTTATAATCGTCAGTGTCACTTTCTATGTAGCCTCTTCAAGAGAAGGTACTGTGAGGCCATTTGAGTTTGTGATTCCAATTCATCCCACATACATGATCCTAGTGATGTATCTTTACTGCAGGGTTCTGGGGAACAGGCAAGGTGAGGCACACCCACTTTTGAGGAGTCCATTCAGTACAACCTCTAGTGTCCAATAGCTTCCCTCCCTCCCCAGCCCACTGGCTCGAGGTCCAGGGTAGCCAGAAGGATCCCATGCGTAATATGGGGAGTGGGCTAACCTTCAATGTCTTTGCCTCCAGGGACTGTTGGTGTGCAATTTTGACAACAATTTCTCCCATTAATAAGTCTTTCCAGTATACTGGAAACGTATTGCATCCATTCCTACTGATAAGTGTCAAACAATGATCTCTTTCTTTGTTTTAACAAATGCCTCAAATCCTTAATATTTCCCAATATGACCCAAAACATTTTGTGTTCCGAAGTAGCTAGTGCAAGTATCTGCATTTCAGTGCATCCCATAGCTATGGCTGTGTAGTTTCCTATTTCTAAATTTTTTCTTATGCATAAATCATGTGGTAGTATTAAGCCATTTCCAAAGATTCCATCGGGCTTTTAGGTTAACCAGACCAATTTGGACCAAGTCTACATTGGCATGTACTTGTTTTTGTATCAGGCTGTCCTGTACCTGGGACAGAGAGCTTAATTTATTTTTAAGTACCTGCAGGTCTTCAGCATTTTTTTTTTTAACATACAACAGTGCTAGCAACAAGACAAGTCAAAACAGAACACAAAACACAATTTCTATTGTGACAGTAGATTCATGGTATTGGGTTGCTCTTCAGCTGGCATCAGCTTTTCCTGATTTTCTGAAAGACAAAAAGAACATGTTTCTACCCCTTTTGGGGTGGCAGATTATTGCTTAAAATATTTCTTTTACAAATACCCTTGCTGATTGCAGGCAAAACAGAGGAATTTCCCCCACATTTTCCTGTTTTTGTTCTATAGGCAGGCCAGGTTCCAATGGCTTGTCTTTTAAGGGTTATGGGGAAATTATCCCACCGTTTAGTCATTAAATTCATGAGGGGGGGGGAAGTACCTCAGTTTTCCTTCTTGTACAACAGACCAAGTTTATAACGTTTTTCCTGCTGTGTTAAGCTTTAAGTTTATTTACAGGTAATAGATGAGAAGCATCATTACCATATGACCTTAAATGATTTTTCCAAAAATCATACACACTATAAGTTGCTACAGGGGTACTTATTATCATTAAATTTATTAAAATTATCTTGTTATCCCATGCCTTTTATTTAGACAATTTGTTTGCTGACCAGGTGTGTCCTTTATCTGCAGCTCCTTTGTGCTGCTAGTTCTTTCCTTCCTTTATCATTTAGGTAATTTGCATTTTCACAGACACTTCCTGCTTTTGGATTTAAAGCCATCAGCAGCTCAGAGACTCTATCTTAAAAGGGACACAATCATCTTTCACCAGAGTTTTGATCACTTTTAACTTCTGCTTCCAAAACACACAGCAATCTGAAAGAGAAAACCCAACTTATTGTGGCTCCCTTTGGAGCCCTAATAGCATTTTAATTAAGTAGCATGGTATGTTTGCATTTCTTTTGCCCCTTCTACAATATACCCTGCACATGTTCTGGGGCAAATGCACATTCCTTCCATAGTTTAACTTCTTTAACATTATCCATATCAATTTTTACATAACTAATTTTTTTTTTTTTGCTTACAAAGTTTTCATGTACCTTTATCAAAGTGACAGTCTGATTACTCAGAGCCATTTTAAGACTCAGTGTTTCTGACATTGCTTCTTTTTGTTTTGTGCACCTCACCCCTGCTGTTGCTTCAGAGAGGCACTGTCTTTTTTTTAAATTTCTTATTTATTTTTTTACTACAGCTCCCATCTGCTATTTTGTTACAAAAACAAACAAACAAAAACCAACCAAACAAACAAAAAGAATCCAAAATTTTTTTTCTATTCTCCTGATTTTGACTGCCCTGCTGTAGTCACAACTTAAAAACATTTTAAATTTTGTAAAGGTTTAACCTTTTAAAGGTTAAATGCCAAATCCCAAAGCCAAACAACACTAATTACCTGTGTCTAGCAAAAATTACCTCTGTCAGTTTTGCAACTTTGAATTAAAAAGTCAAATGGATTTTTAGTGGCATTATTTAAAACAAAAACAAAACCAATTGGTCCTTAGAACTTTACATATTTACACACACACAGACAGATACATACACATTTTCTTTTCCTTAACATCCCTTCCACACTGCTCTGTTTTTTACATCTTACATTCCCTTTATACATTTGAGGCAGTTAAGCTCCAATAGAAACCCCTTATGTTCTTTTAGCAAATTTGACTAAATTGTCCAGTCAAATTATTTTAATCAGATAATTTATTTTTGTCTGGCTAATTTACAAACTTTCCTTTGGAAAAGGGCCCATTTGTCCTTCAGAATGGCTGCAAAGAAACCAAGAATGCTCTTTCTCTAACACTTTTCCTTTTTAACATTTTCACAAACTTTAGCTGCTTAATTCCCTCCAGCCTCTGCAGAGTTAACTTTTTTACTCTCTTTTCTCTTTGTAATTATGCCTGCAGGTGCCGTACATAGGACCTTCTCCCCCTTCACCTGCATCCCTCCAGCCTCTGCAGAGTTAACTTTTTCACTCTTTTTGTATTCCTGGAGGGCCTCTTTCACTATTTTCAGCTGGCTTTGGGTATTTGTAGCCAGCACCTTCCAATTGTCTGCTCCCTTTTCTGTTTGTGCCTTTTCCTCTTTACATGAGGACAAGCAGAGGTAAGAATCCTTACATGCCTCCCACAACAACCAAATTGCTGCTGCATCTCTTTTGGCAGCACTAGAAGGTTTGTACATGAGGATGTATTGAGCCAATCTATCCTCTAGGTCTGATATAGTACAGACATCTACAAGGGCTTGTTCAGTCCATGGATTATGCCCATATCTTTGGAGGACTTGTTTGAAAGGTGTAATTTCTCTAATGAAAGGTGAGGCTGGAGCTCCTTTTGGCTTCATTCCTCCCTCTACACCTGCTTTACCCTGTTTTTTCTTTAACATTCTAACAAATTTTTAACTTCTCGGTCACTCCTGATTTTATTCAGCGAGTGGCTTCTTTGTCTCCCCTGGTTTTACTCAGCTGGTGACACTGCCTAGATTCCCTGAACCTGCTACTCCTTATTTCACTGAGTAGCCTAGCCTGGTCTGTGGACCTTCTTGCTGTCCCTGATACCTTAGTGAGCAATAGGGCTTAGGTTTAGTAATCATAGGTTAATCTATGCATTTCTCCCCTGCTACCTTCCCAGAGGCCAGCAGGTCCGGTTAACCTGTTTTTCCCTACTACCTTCTCGGAGGCCAGCAGGTCTGGTTAACCTAATAGAAATGCCTAGCTCAATAGAGCTGGCGATGTGCACACCAATATTTACAATAACTGAGGTTTTTTACCAATATTCCCCCTTTCACAATTCTCCACCAAAATTTTATACCAATAAAATAAAAAAGCAGCAGGATCTTATTAAAGGGGAAAAGGCAAAATGCCACATTTATTGTGAATACAGAAAGAATCATAGTAAGCAGTTAGAAAAGGAGTACTTGTGGCACCTTAGAGACTAACCAATGTATTTGAGCATGAACTTTCTTGAGCTACAGCTCACTTACTTTGAAACCTGTCAGTAAGCAGTTAGTTATAGCTATAACATTCCATTCAATCTCATATTTATTCACACATTCATTCATACACACACACACACACACACACACACACAGGTTCTGCAAAGTTGTTATCACAGTTAGCAGCCTTAGAGTTGCTTGTGCCAAGCCACTGGCCAGGTGGCCTGGACACGAGGAGGGAGCAGGGCCTTCTCAGGTGCTCCTCTGATGCTCCTGGAAGTTGGTTTGCAGAATCAGACCCCAAAGTTCTCAGTTTCTAGAATCCATTTTTATAGGAATTTCTTCCTATGCCAGTCTATGGGAATTGCTTCACCATGCTGTTGCTGAATCAATCAGCAGATGTCACATTCCTGACGGCTCCATGCTGCCAGATGTTATCTTGTTCTTTGGTTCTCCCGTTCTTGAGGCTGTTGGGTGGATTCCAGTCTGCCCTCTGGGGGAGGTCCTCTGGTTATTTCCACTTGACACCTTCTTCAGCCAATGGACACTGCATTCTTAGGCTGGCACCTCCCTGATCATTCAGTTATTATCCACACCAAGCATCCATCCACATACATCCTCTATCTCTATTTTAAATCACAATTGTTAACAAAGCGAGATGACTACAACAAAAGGGCGGGGAGTCTCTGGGTGCTGTTTCTATTGTTACGGAGTATTGCTTTGAGTCTCTCTCTGTGTGAGTAGTTGTTGTTACAAAGAATTGCTTTGAGAACAGACTCTGTCTTAGAATGTACTAACACAATTAGCAGCTTGCAAGTTTCACACATAGAGGGAGAGAAACAGTACCAAAAACCAAGAGACCTCTTAATTAGTAATACCCTGGAATTTAAACTCTGGGGAATCAAACTCATTTGTGATTTTAATACAGAACTTCTTTAATGTGATCCAACAGCTGCAGCAACCAGAGCCAGAGGGGCCAGAGAAGCAGCCCAGGGAGCTGGAGGCAGAGCAGCAGCCGTACTGAGGCAGAGTGGGGCGGGAACTGGGGCTGGAGCAGTCCGGAGCCAGGTGTGGTGAGCATCTTGGGGATAGCAAGGGGGACCCTGGGCAGCAGGCCCAGCACAGGGAGACGCCTCAGCCAGGAGGCTCTGCAGGCCAGACTCCAGGGGACGGGCGGGGGATTGGTAACCCTGACAGGGCGGGGGCAATGCTGGGAAGAAGGCCCTGTCACCTAGAGCCTGAAAGCGTGTGGCCACCACCGGAGCGAGTGTCCAACCCACAGCATCCCTGCAGCACAGCCAGGGCCTGAGAAGAAGGCCTGGGACTTACAAGGACCAGACTGTGAACTGCCTGGACATTCCAGAGACACTGTTTGTGATGTTCCCTGCCACAGAGCAGGTTGATGTGTTTCCTTTAACCTTTCCCATTTTTCCTTATTTTTTTAAAGTTAATTGTTGACTAAATAACTTGCATTTGCTTTAAATTGTATGTAATGGTCAGTGGGTCAGAGAAGTGCCCAGTGCAGAGAGAGTACCCTGGAGTGGAGACACCCTGGCCCCTAGGTGACCACAGCAGAGTTGGATGTCGAGCCCCCCAGGAATCCTGGGCCGAGCCTTGTTGGGGTTACGTAGACTCCGCCAGACAGGAGAGTGGAAGGGGAGTCCTCAAGGGCAGGGAGATCTCTGGGTAAAGGAAGTGGGAGCGAGGACTCAAATCCTTTTCCTAGCCCACTTCACCGGGGTAGTGCAGAAGCCAGGAAAATTCCCCAAAATAGCGGGACTATTCCCCCGCTTACACATGGGAACGGATCAATTTGATGACATTTCATTTTGGAAAGAGAACACATTTGATTTTTCATTTTGAAATGACATTTTATATTATGAAAAAAATGTAAAATGTCAAAATTGGAAAAATATTTTGATTTTTTATTAAAACAATTTGATCTGAAATTTTTTTTCCTTTAGAATTTAATTTTTCAGGACATTAAATAATTGTTATTGTTCTGTTTCAGAACAAAGAACAGTCACATTCAGAGAATTTCTTATAGAACGGAAAATCCGGTTCCTGCCCCGTTCCAGGTGCTGATTTAGTAGGCAACCCCTATTGAGCAAGGCACTTAAGCACGTGTTGAAGTCCTACTGATCTAGTGGGACCGTCACCATATTTTACGTCTATAATATTAGGAGTGTCTTTCTAAAAGTTCTACTCTAGCTCAACCAGAAATTATTAATTTGACGCAGGAATCACTTGATGAATTTCTATGGCCTGTGTTATGCAGGGGGTCAAGGAGTGGCTCCCAATCTTTTCAGACTACTGTACCCCTTCCAGGAGTCTGATTTGTCTTGTATTCCCCCAAGTTTCACCTTACTTAAAAACTACTTGCTTACAAAATGAGACATAAAAATACAAAAGTGTCACAGCACACTATTACTGAAAAATTGCTTATTTTCTCATTTTCACCATATAAGTATAAAATAAATCAACTGGAATATAAATATCATACTTACATTTCAGCATATAGAGCAGTATAAGATGAATCATTGTATGAAATTTTAGTTTGTACTGACTTCACTAGTGCTTTCTATGAAGCCTGTTCTAAAACTAGACAAATATCTAGATGAGTTGATGTATCCCCTGGAAGACCTCTGTACCCCAGTTGAGAACCACTGGACTAGATGATCATAATGGCCCCTTCTGACCTTAAAAATCTGAGAGTCCTGCCAGCCTGTTACTGTGAGTATGGACACAGCCATTACATTTCCAGTAAAATTTCCAGAAGCACGGAATCATACTTTACTAAACTCTAGAGACTTTGTAGTATATCTACTATGTTCCTTTCCAACACTAATTTTGCAATTAAATACTAATAAAAATGTAGGTCTGGTGCTATGGATTTGTTTGTCATAATTTCCTAACCCTACTTATCATCACTCTTGGGTCATTAATCTTCCAGAACACGTCTGAGACACCAGAAGCACGCAAAACCTATGTGGAAATTTGTGTGTGTGTGGTTTTTCTTAAGAAGAGAGATACAATAGAGTGAGTGTTCATTTACTCTTGGCATGAAAGAAGTTACTTATGTGTTACTCAGCAAGTGGATATGCACAGGTCATGCACCTGCTCTGTAATACTGTTTGTGCAATAGTAAAGCCAGAAAGGGACTTAAAACATCTAGAAACCTTTGCCAGTATGCATCTGCACCAAGATAAGGAGTTGCAGCAGTGTTGTATACATGTTAGCTGTTCTTCACCATGACACACAGAGAAACAAATGACTGAATAAGAAAAAGAAATCCGATAAAAGTAAATGTTACAGCAGTATTCCCCAGGTTAGGAACTTGGTTGTAATAGATTTAAAAGAGGTTCTGTTTGCCAGCTGCTGGCCACAGAGAGGACCCTGCAGTGCTCTCTAGCTCACAGAATAACTAAACAGCCATGTCCTTACATAGGGTCGCCCATCTTGGATCAGGATCTGAACTTTGTGGTTCAGGCCCATCTTTAACGTTAATGCTAAGAATCTGCCCCCGCTCCTGTTGAAATCAATAGCAAAAGTCTGAGATCAGTGGGAGTGAAAACAGATACCTGCACAGGGGGTTGCAATGGAAGAAAGACAGTGGAGGACCATGTTCTGAACCACACACTTCCACATAGCATCAGATCAACAGTGTTTTCTGCTCATTACTCAGATATATGCACATCTCCACTGTGTTTTCAAGAACACAATTAACTGGTTTTACTTTTCTGCAGGGATACATTTTATTTCTGCTAACAGACATAACTGCTGCATGCAGAATAAAACCAACTGCTTCAAAAGTGTTTCCATGATTTTGCACAAGTTTCACAGTATTCATGTTCTTGCAGAGTTTGCAAAGCCATTTTTCTATATTTCCGGGAGCCAAAGCAAACAAAATGAGGTCCCTTCCAACTCTGATATTCTATGATTCTATGAAAATGTTTACTTGCTTCAACAGAAACATACAGGAAGGGAGATAGGGCTGGTTCAAACACAGAACTTTTTTTTAATCCTCTTTATAGATACTATATTAAGGAGCTTATGTTAGCAATTTTAAGTAGCGTAAAACTATTTATAGGTGGATACTAACTAGCAGATTTAAAGCCAACACAACCCATTCTTATGTCACTGAGAAATTTAAAAACAAAATCAGAACCAAGAAACAATATAATGAATGTGCAATAACACATTCTAACAACCAACTGTCACAAAAGAACATGTAACCAACACAACCTCTTTCCAGAATTGTGCTAATCTGGTATAGTGTTGGACATTTGATCGGTCCAAAAATAACTGGTCAACTGACTGGTCAAATATTTTAAAGCACTAGTTTATTAGAGTAGTAACCACCATAAAAACAACAAAAAAAGAGAGTCAGAGTTATGGTTTCCAATAGGTTTAGCCTTTAGATAGATACGGATGCCTAATTACAAAAACCAAGTTACTTAACTGAGCTATTATAACTCAGAAAAATGTGAAACAATGAAATGAAGCTCTAAAAAAAAAAAAAAAAAGAGAGAGAGAGAGAAAGAATAATTATGACCTTTTCAGCAGTTACATTAGTTTTTAAATGTGAACATTATTCAAGACTGAACAGTTACAAATGAAAATAAATTAAATTACACTGAACTAAAACAAGCACTTAGTAACTATGAAAGAAAAACACAATTTTAAAATGCATTTATGCTTGTTAGGCAGCAGGCGAACTCTTCAGGCAGCTTCTTGGCCATGCATATTTTGGTTTTGTGTTGGGTGAGGAGGTTAAATGGCTGTGACCCTGTGATATACCAGAGTATAATCCAGATTAATGAGTAGCTGTGTCACCCTTAGTCTGTTACCTCGGATGCCCTTTACAATGCCTTGCTGCTGTAGCCTCCAGCCTGGACTGCTCACAAACAGCATCCAGCATGTAAGTCACACCCAGCTATGTCAGTGTGTGTGTGCTACAGCCAGCCAGCCACACCTTGGCTCTTACCAGCCTTGGTTATGCTGCAGGGTGATCCCAACAAACACCCTGTCATGGATTTTCCTCCAGAAACATATATCCCATACTGCCCAGCCCTTTCCTGGAAAGTACAAGTAAACTGAGTACATTATCTCTTTAAAGGAATGATATGCACACAACTTGTTACCCCAGACAGAGTTATCCAGACACTTCAACTTGAACACGCTGCATTAGATAAAACAATAAAACAAGTTTATTAATTACAAAGAGAGATTTTAAGTGAATACAAGTACTGAAGCATAGAAGTCAGAAATGGTTACAAGAAAAATAAAGATAAAATGCTTACTGGTGCCTAACTTAACTCTAGTAGATTCAAAGCTAAGTTTTCTCATCACATGCTTTCAGAAGTCTTACTGAACAAACTCTTTAGGTCAGGACCCTTCCCCCAGAGTCCAATGGATGCTTCCTTTGTCTCTTCATGTGGAGTGAATGTAATGGCTCAGGAAAAGAAAGAGGGGTTCCTTGGGGTGTCTGTCCCTCCTTTTTATAGATTCAGTCCCCCTCTTGAAAAACATTTCCAGCTGAGACCCAGGAGACAAGAGTCTATGTAGAAGGATGTTCCACTGCTGTTTTTTTCACCTGTTTGAACTTCCTTTCTTGTCCCTTCCTGTTTGATGACTCTCTTTCCTGCTTAAATGCAAATTAAGGCAAGCACACATTCCTTTGTTTAGGACAGACCTGTCTGCCAACTTCTGTTTGGGCAGAGCTGTGGGGTTTGGAACATGTGTTAATAACATCATACAGGGGAATCTTATCATTTCACAATGCTACCACACATATTTTACTGCGACAATACAGATCAGCAAATTATGAGTTTTCAAATGATACCTTACAAGGCATACTATGTACAAAGATTATTACAATATGTACAAGGTGTGAATTCTGGGATATACTCTGTAACAGAACCCTCCTCTCCTTCCACCACTCCCTTCTGAGTTAAGTTCTGTATGTTTGTCTAGTCAATTTAGATTGTAAGCTCTTCAGGGCAGGGGCCATGTGTTTTAGCTTGTTTAATGTGCTTTGTAAACTGCTATGTACATTGATGGCCTGTCTACATACATACAGTTTGTTCTGCAAGATCCCTGCTGGTCAAGATGATCAGTTTTCAATGTATTCACCTTTTTCCCAACACTTGGCATTAGCTTATAGCAAAGTGAGTGATCAAGACATTTTAGTAGGCTTGCTAAACAGAAGGTACCATAAGGCAATCAAAAAGGTAGGCCACTGCCTACATCAGGGCATTTTTGTTGGAATATTTAACAATAATTGACTGTGCTCAAATACTAGGTGGTTAGTTGACATTATTTGAGTGGTCAGTTGACCAGCTTGCCAAGCCTAGGCTGGCAATGCTTTAGTTACAGTTTTGACTAAGGGGATGTAAATAATCTGTTGGTATGTTGGCTTGTGCGCCATACGAGGCTAAAAAAAAAAACACTGAATGGCGGACAAAAAAATCCAGCAATTGGCTTCTAACCTAGTATTTATAACAATTGCCATGAGGGTGGGGTGTGGGGGGAATGAAAAGCAAACATTTAAACTCTACATCAGTCCTTTTTGAAACTTTTAATATTGTGTGTGTGTGTGTAAATGGAGTGCTGGTGAGAAGGGCCAGATTCACAGCTCTTTGGGTCTGAAGCCTTTTCTCTTTTGTGCAAAAGATATAGCACAGGAAAAAGCAGCACAGACTTTCCCACGCTGCCACAGGCAATGTGCCTCAACTTGGAACTGCAAGAGTGAGATAGAATTATTAGCTGTGGGGCTGAACTATCTGTGGTCTCAGGCTTCCAACAAGGATGCTAATTAGTGCCAAACAGGATGTGGACTCTTGTGTACTGGGTACAAAACTGAAACTACCAGCTCATTTTAATGAGGCCATGAACAGCTGTCAAATGACAGTTTTTGGTCACTGCTAAATCAGGTAGGATCTGAACCAGTGACTATGAGAAGAAAGGTCCCAGATCCCATTGCCAGTCACTATTATTTCTCTACTTTACTGTCGTATTACAGCTAATGTTAATCAGCTAACTGCTCTCTTCATTTATGTTCCTAAAATTACTTAAAAGCAATGAGCAGACAGAGTTGTATAGCTTACAGCTGTGTCCTGCATTTCCCAGACAGTCCTACACTCGTTATCCCGCAACATGGGAGGGTTGTTTATTGTGTTCCAATGCAGCAAGGCACCTCCTGCAATCCCTTTGAGCTGTGCTGCCTCACCACCAATACCTACAGCACCTGGCGGAGTAGGGAGCTGACTGGAGGAGCATCACCAGCAATGCATGACAACAGGGAGAGTTCCCCTGCTCAGATGTTTCAGGAGTGTAGTTCTGGGTAGACGCCCTGCAGGAGCAGGATCCTAATGGCAAAGCATACTGTTTGGACACTGACAGAGACCAGAACTGGGGTGGCAGGAGCAGCGAAGGGAGGCTGCGGAAGTGATCAAGGTAAAAGCAATTGGGGATTAAGCCAGGAGGAAGGTAGAGAGGGAAAAACAGGTGGGGCTGGAAAGGCAAGGGATAAGAAAAAAGGGATGTATAAAGAGTACAGAGAACAATGGTGGGGGGAAGGAAGGATTGGAGGGGGCTAAGAGCATGTGGGATAGGAGAGCAGAGACAAGAATGGAGGATAAAGAAATAGCCTGTTCATAGAGGATTTTCATTGCATATCTACTCAAACATAAGCCCAAAATGATACAACCTGCCTCTCTAGTATCTATTCAATTCAAAGTCCGTAAGGAGTTGATATCTGGACTTTGATTAAATTTCAGTTCCTCAGACATGCTGGCAGCCTCACCAGCTCCCAGAACTCTAACCCCATGTTTCATCTCAAGGATTTTCTCAGTGTTTATAAGGAATATATAAGCACCTGCGAACTGGGACCTGTGGCTATTCACGTGAAGCAAAAAGAGAAATACTGGTGTTAGCTAAGAATGGGCACATCTCCAATCTGACATTTAAAAGCAACTCAGGCTGAGCTACTACCAAGCAGATTTGGAACAGAAGCTTCACTCACTGCATAAAAGTGAAGCAAAATGAAAACTGGAGATTAAAATAGCTTCTCAGTCATAGAATCATAGGATATCAGGGTTGGAAGGGACCTCAGTAGGTCATCTAGTCCAACCCCCTGCTCAAAAGCAGGACCCATCCCCAATTAAATCATCCCAGCCAGGGCTTTGTCAAGCCTGACCTTAAAAACTTCTAAGGAAGGAGATTCCATCACCTCCCTAGGCAACGCATTCCAGTGTTTCACCACCCTCCTAGCGAAAAAGTTTTTCCTAATATCCAACCTAAACCTCCCCCACTGCAACTTGAGTCCAAGCAAAGAAAAGTCCAAGCAAAGAAAACTCTCCAGGGTTACACAAAATGGCTGACGGAAACTAGATGAGAAAAAAGGCTTTGTCTCTGGTTCTAGAATCTGGAAAACCTACAGCTGAGTCTGGATCCCAGTAATATTGTTTCCCAGCTCCCACTATTTGAAGAACAATCACAAATTAAAAATGGGATGGTGGAGTGTGCTGTTTCCTGAAAGACAAAGGATTTGTGGGGCAGCAGAAGGAGACCTGGGTGATATCCTCTAAGAGTAACCTTGTCAATAGGCTCCAGAGCCATACAGCTGGCCTTGGAAAGAACCCAGTACCTGGATACAGGTCCTCACTATTTACAGGCAGAACCAAGAACACTGTAACTTATATTTCATAGTCACAAAAATGGACTATGAAAATGAAATAAAATTCAATAATAGCTACAAACTTTCCTATGATTTAAGGCAAATTCTTCTTGGTACCGTACCTGAAAAAGAATGTAAAAAGCAAAGAATGTAAAAAGCCCTGCCTGCATGAGTTTGGGTTTTGTTTCAGTAATCTGGACTATTTCTCTGAACTCTCCAAAAAGTGCTTTTGATAAGAATACATAATAAATAAATAAATAAATAAAATAAACCCGCAAGCAGCTGGGAAAAGAGACTGGACAAGGGACCAGGAGGGAGAGAGATATTGGATGAGAAGATAGGAAATTAAACATAAACAAACCTATGTTGAAAGAACATTACTAAGTTGCAACATCAAGCACTCAAAAAGGCATGGAATGGATGGTGCTCATTTAACAATCAGCTGTTCGATATTTTGTTTTCTCGTCATTGTTCAATGTGTGGCCTCCATGCCTTATTTAGAGCACATGATTCAGACTTTGCTCCGAGACAGAATCACTCATTTCTTCATGGGCTTTTCTAAGGTGTTCAACACTATAATATCTGAGTGCTTCACAAACAATCTATCTTCACAATACCTTTGTGAAGTGAGGATGATGGGAGCAGAGGCACAAGAAGATTACAGTAAAAAATATCCACTAACTTTGGGTCCCCCATTTGAGATGACTAGGACCTAATTTTTCAGAGTACTTAGCATTATATAACACTACATATGTTCAAAGCACATATCCTATTGACTTCATTAGGCATGGAGTGTGCTCAGCCCTTCTGCAAATC
The DNA here is from genome assembly GCF_965140295.1 of Lepidochelys olivacea. Classification (NCBI taxonomy): domain Eukaryota; kingdom Metazoa; phylum Chordata; order Testudines; family Cheloniidae; genus Lepidochelys; species Lepidochelys olivacea. The sequence continues at coordinate 30,714,066 of NC_140415.1, forward strand.
AGACTCCAGTGTATGAAGTTGGGCACCAGAAAATAAGAAACACATAAGGAGTAGATCTCCTGTGAAAAACTTGGTTTAAGTGACTTGCCTAGCATCACACAGGAAGTCTGTGGTAGAAGAAGGGATAGCATCTAATTCTCCTGGGCAGCATTCAGCTGCCTTTGTTAGAGGGCTTTCCCTTCACGCCCTTCCCTGGTTTTTGTCACGCAGACAGAAAGCAGAAGACCAGAAGTCCTAAGCACAGGCAATGCGATGTTTGCCTTGAACTAAAAACCCCAATAAACATATTCCAAAGCCTTTTGCACCAGTTGGGCTTATCTTTATAGGCTGATAGAGTTTTCCCCTTTCCCTCCCCCCCCCAACTACAGTTCTATACATTAATAGAACCTCTTCTTCTTCTAACACCTAGCTCCGCATGGATGGAGCTCCTTCTTCCCAGTGTTCTGTTTCCAGCTCTGATGCCACAGAGCATTTACCCTGTGTCCACCCTTCCCAGCTCTGACACTGCAGAGCCTTGCCTGTGTCCCTGTTCCTTATCAACCGATTCCCAGTCCCTCTCCCATTTACCATTATCATTCTCCTTCCCCCTCCCCCTCCTATTCCCCTTCCCCCTCCTTCTTCTTAGCAGGCCCAAATATACCTGCAATGCATGCCCCTAGTCACACCCCTTATAACTTATGGTCATGTTCCATTCTGGAGGGTCAGGAGTTGGGGTCTTCATCCCACCCCTTTTGTACCCCATGGGTGGGGTAAGGAGTGAGGTTGTGCTCTGGTCAGGGGCAGGTATTTCTCTGGTCTTTTAGTGTTTTACCTCCCTCCCACCCAAAAAAACCCCTCCTTGCCCCTCCCAACTGGTTGCCTGACCTTGCTTTGAGGTAAGGAGTTGAAGCAGTCAAGTGTGCGCTCATTTTTAAAAATTTTATTACAGCTAATGTTAAAAAAATTATATAATACATAGGTTGAGAAAAGACTATCTGTACATCTGGGCATAGTGCTTAGATTATCCACAAATACAAAGTTTGTTTTTAAAAGTCATATGATACATAGAGCACATAATTAGCAATAACCCACATTTAGGTGAATAGATTTAACAATACAGTTTAGATATTAGAATCTGAATACTCGGGTACATCACTCATGAAAAGTTGTATAGAGATTTGGTTGTGGAAAGCAAAATATAAATCAGTGGAGACTGTGCCTCAATAATTGAGAATTAGGTAGGTTGTCCATTTAGAGGAAAAAATAAGTCCATCAGGAAAGTATCTGAGTTGCTTTCCAGACTGCGCTTCTCATTGGCACTCCAACTCATCCCTCCTGGTATTGCTGATGTCCACTGATGCATTCTGTGTAGACATCCCTCGACTTCCTGATGGCGTCCAACATCATGAGTTGCTGCATCAGCCGAACGTAACATTGACCAACTCCACATTCTTTCAGCACTCACTTGTTACTGGGGTCCCATGCGCCCAGGGCTCCAACAATCAGCGCATGAGTTTGGACCTTGTAGTCCCTAGCTCTCAGGGTGTTGGCCAGAGGGGCGTATTTCTCCAGGTTTCAAGCTTGGCTGTCATGGAAGGCTGGAGTCCTGTTTTGAAAAGCACTGTGATCTCTACCATGATGATGATCTTCCGGTCCTTGCTGGTGATGACTATGTCCGGTTGCAGTTGACTGTCGGTTCCAGGGATGGCGGAGTTTACGGCAACCTTCCCCATGTTATACCAATAAAATAAAAAAACAGCAGGATCTTATTAAAGGGGAAAAGGCAAAATGCCACATTTATTGTGAATACAGAAAGAATCATAGTAAGCAGTTAGTTATAGCTAAAACATTCCATTCAATTTCATATTTATTCACACATTCATTCATGCACACACACACAGGTTCTGCAAGGTTGTTATCATAGTTAGCAGCCTTAGAGTTGCTTGTGCCAAGCCACTGGCCAGGTGGCCTGGACACGAGGCGGGAGCAGGGCCTTGTCAGATGCTCATCTGATGCTCCTGGAAGTTGGTTTGCAGAATCAGACCCCAAAGTTCTCAGTTTCTAGAATCCATTTTTATAGGAATTTCTTCCTGTGCCAGTCTATGGGAATTGCTTCATCATGCTGTTGCTGAATCAATCAGCAGATGGCACTTTCCTGACAGCTCCGTGTTGCCAGATGTTATCTTGTTCTTCGTTTCTCCCATCCTTGAGGCTGTTGGGTGGATTCCAGTCTGCCCTCCGGGGGAGGTCCTCTGGTTATTTCCACTTGACCCCTTCTTCAGCAGAAGGACACTGCATTCTTAGGCTGGCACCTCCCTCATCATTCAGTTATTATCCACACCAAGCATCCATCCACATACATCCTCTATTTCTATTTTAATCACAATTGTTAACAAAGCGAGATAAATACAACAAAAGGGCGGGGAGTCTCTGTGTGCTGTTTCTGTTGTTACACAGTATTGCTTTGAGAACAGACTCTGTCTTAGGATGTACTAACACAATTAGCTGCCAAAAACCAAGAGACCTCCCTCTTAATTAGTAATACCCTGGAATTTAAACTATGGGGAATCAAACTCATTTGTGATTTTAATACAGAACTTCTTTAATATGATCCAACACCCACAGGTGACGGTATGGTTCTGGCCAGGCGATCCTGGGTGGCGTTTTGTCACAGCTGCCAAGCTCTCAAATGGGGCTTGCAGCTACACAGGACATGGGGTAGCGTCTCGTTGGTGTAGCTGCACTTCCTGTACCACTTGTCCTGATTACCGTGGCGGATGGCTCCATTCAGCAGGATGCAGTTGAGCTGGGCCCAGTGAATGAACCTCCAGTCGGCAAATCGAGTGCAGCTGCCCTTGGGGAGGAAGTGGTTGCTGGCGTCCCACTTGAATGTCACCTCAAAGGCCTTGCCCTGGTCTGGCTTCCATTTCAGGTTTTCCACGTATTGGCAGCAGATGGCATCCTTCAGGGTCCTCTCCAGCATTGTTCTAGCTCTTGGAGTGATGATGGTGCGCTCTGTGTTTTTCACCTGTGGCACCAGGACTCCCAGCTCCTGGCATTCCTCGCACCACATCCAGTGGCAGCCGATACGCTTCTCCAGTTGTCGCGTAGCATTGTGGGCACGAGTTCAGAGCGAAGCAAAGTCTCCCCTGTCTCTTCCAAGTTTGCCTTCCAGTGAGCCACTCAAGTAGGTGGAAACATCTTGGTTGGAGAGGGTCCTGGCAATTTGCTTCTTGACGGCATCATGCAGAGCACTTTCTGCGATGTTTCTCACCATGGCGTCCGGGCACGTCGGAAGGTGTGAGCGATCACTGCAATGTCGCAGAGATCACCCATACGAGGGACGTTGGCACTGCCCTGCCTGTGTAAGATGTACACCAATTTATTGCTGGCCATCTGGGGAAGAAACATCCACTTCTTCACCAGGTGCCTAGTGGTGTTGTCTGCCTTGTTCAGAGGTACCTTCGCCATGGCAGATCCCCTCAGAACAAATGAGATATAGGGGATCAGGAAGGTGTTCAAGGCGTTGATCTTCTGCCGTGGTGTCAGTAGGGAGAAGCTGATCCTGGCCATATCTCGTAGGAGCTCCGCGACGGTATCCTCAGGTATCTGCTGGACACGGAAACCTGTCGGTGTGCCGAGATGTTGGTACGCTTGCCTGTCCTCAAGGAAGATCATGGGTTCACCCTGGATCTGAAATGGTGTTGCCTGGACCAATTCCCTTCTACTGCCATCGATATGCAGCGATGCGCACTTCCTGGCATTGAAGTGGAGTCCCATCCAGTTGGCAGCCTGGCTAGTGATGTCAAGCATTTGTTGGAAACTCTTGCGGTTGTCTGCGATCAGGACCAGATTGTCTGCATAGACCAGGATATTCACTCTGTTCTACACTCCCACCATACCCTGTAACACTTTTAGTTCCATCCCTTATCTGTCCCATTGTACGAAAAGCCCCATCTGATTGTGGGAAATGCAACACACAGCATCTTTGTCCTTCATACATATTAGTAAGGATGTAAGAGTATTAAAAATCAAACACAAAATACTATCTCAGGCTAACAAACAGGCTTATATGATAACAGCCTTAACCATGAATCCATCCTATCACTTTTTGCCATCCCCTGCCTCTTTCATGACACACCTTCCAACTTTTGCATAGAATCATAGAATATCAGGGTTGGAAGGGATCTCAGGAGGTCATCTAGTCCAACCCCCTGCTCAAAGCAGGACCAATCCCCAACTAAATCATCCCAGCCAGGGCTTTGTCAATCCTGACCTTAAAAATATCCAAGGAAGGAGATTCCACCACCTCCCTAGGTAACACATTCCAGTGTTTCACCACCCTCCTAGTGAAAAAGTTTTTCCTAATATCCAACCTAAACCTCCCCCACTGCAACTTGAGACCATTACTCCTTGTTCTGTCATCAGCTACCACTGAGAACAGTCTAGATCCAGACAAATCTGCAACAAATAAAGGGGGGTTCAACAGACAACAGACTACTTTACCTCACAACCTTGATTCATCCCCAGGGTAAGTCCATCCTGTGCACTGAATGAAGCAAGTGTGGAAAAACTAGTATGTGATCATGCAATTAAAGACTATCATAATGCATATGCACAAAAGGCTAAATTAAAGTTGCACAGCCAATTTTGATTCTGGCATTTTCTAACATTTGAGTGCTTGATGTTACAATCTTAATAATGCTCTTTTAACATAGTTTTTGGGGGGGTGTATATAGCATTTTACAAGCATTAATCAATTATTTCTCAGAGGTCTACTGAGAGCCAGGTAAGTATTATTACCCACCTTTTACAGTGAGAAGCTGAAGCAGAAAGATCAGGTAACTTGGCTGCGACTACGACTACATAGAGAGTTGGTATAAGAGCTGGGATTAGAGCACTGGCTCCCAGTGCCGTACCTCAGAGCACTGGACCATGGTTTCCTATTAATTTGTAGCCAGTGTAATAGACTTCAATAGGAATAGAATCAAGTGGTATGGCTGCTGTTGCTGCTTCACTGGACTGTGGTGTTTCTCACATAGCACTTACAAAACAACTTATTTATGAACATCCAGCTGATTTTCATTCATTCATTTTGCCACACACCTTCCCAGGTTATACGGCTCTATGTGGTACAAAGGACTGGCTTTTTCACAATCATTTATTATACCTCTCAGAGTTTTGGAATAGATGCATACCTCTTTGTATTATTTTCTTTCCAGTCCCTCTCTGAAGTGTTGCAAATCCATATCATACAAATTGGAATATGAATTTGCTACGGTCTCTCAACAACTCTTTACTCCATAGTTTTATCCAAATCTATCATATCAGCTGGTGAGAAGGTGAGAACTTCTGTTCAGGATACACTGGGAGATTGAAGGGATGCAAAAGGTCCTAACATTTGCTAGCAATTTACCTGAAGCTAAACAAAAACTAGCATTGCTTCCTTTGTTTTCAGATACATACACAACACATTTTCTTTTTAAACAGGTACATAGCCCAAGGCCAACCAAATATATTACCATTCTCTTTCAGAGAATTACATGTACCTAGATACAGTTATCCACTTTGTAATATTTACATGTTATAAATAACATTTTACTGTATAACATGTAAATTTTTCTCTTCGAAACTTAAGTGGGCTTTTTGATGGACCTTGGCACCGGGATTAATATTATCTCTTTATATATAAATGTATAGATAATTAATTGCACATTATTTATGTTCAGTATGATAAGGTATCTCCCCAGCTGTAAAAGTTTACACAACTACCAGTTTACATGTTTTACAACCTTAAGCAAAGAATGTCAGACAAGAGGTGAAATGCAAAATTGGTTTGATGTTAATGTGTAGGAAAGTAGATAAGCTTTATGCAAGCTGGTTTTTATTGGTACTTCCAGGGAAACAAAAGTAAAATAGCACTGTAAATACTAAACACCTCAGATCTACACAGCCATGAAAGAATATATCGTCTGATGGTCATGGGGTGAGGGAGGCTGCAAAATAGACCATTAGGAGTGCTAATAATGCCTCAATAGCTCTAGAGTTCACACTTTAGTAGAATATTAACATAAATGACAGTTCACTCTGGTTTATATCAGGAATTACTCAGATATTCTGTGCATCGATTGGAAAGAGACCAGAACCACGTGAGCACTAAACTTGTTCCACCTGAGCACTAAAAACAGTCTGCAGACCACAACTATGGCAGCTTGTCAAAGGGGGTGGAGACTGATCCGAAACCCATTAAAAATAAATGGAACGAGTCCCATTAATTTATCTGGGCTTTAGATCAGACCATGAGGTGGTCTCTCATGTAGGCAGGTCACTGAGCAACAGGGAGTCTTTGATTTCTTGTCTAAAGCTGGTATCTTCAATGATATCAATAAAGTAAGTCTTAGCAGGGAAACTTCAAAGCTGTCCAGAATGAGGAAATGTCACCAGGGAAATAACCTACTCTCTCCCTAAAGTATAAAAACACTCTCCATTTTGAGATACTTCCTTGTGTACCTTGCAGCAGTGGTATCAAGTGCCAACCAGCAGCTCATTAACAGAGCTTGCCTATAAGGATTTTGTAACTGTTCTGTGCTTTTGCACTTGATCATCTGAAACCTTTAATCTTTAGTGTAAGCAATTTACACTATGTGGTAAAGCAAGCAATCTAACTAAGAAGCCCTTCAGCAAATTGGGAATGTAGAACAAATGGACAAAGAAAAAAGAGAGATGAATCTCTGTTCTTAATACCGGATTGGATGAAACCCCTCTTTATAGTATCATTTGTCTTTTCCTAGACAAGGTATACCTATAGCCTACTGCATATGCTTTTTAAACGGATACTGACGTGCTACCCAGTATCTGCTTAGTGTGATATTTAAATAATAACCGTGTCACCCTATTGTGAGAATGGTTTCAAGAACATGTCAGAAATTTTTCTTCTTTGCAAAAGAGTGCCCCAAAATCATCCAGCATATGCACAGAGTGAGATACACTATAACTGCTGACTACACAAGAATTCTGGGGAAAATGCACTCACAGGAGACAGTCTTGGTGACTAAGGAGTCCCAGTTTATTAGATGGATATCAAACCAAACCAAGAACTAATTAAAAGAAAAAAAGATCCTGCGGCATTTATCAGAATACATTTGAGACATAAACAGGTAGAACCTGCTTCCTCTTAATCCAACCACAGCAGGATTGATCTATACATATTAGAATCAGTTTTTCATAGTAATTGACCACTCATCTTACTCCATCCAGGCATTGCTTCAGCTGCAGAAAAAAGTCACGGGGAAAAAAAACCACTGACCTTTGGGTTAAAATCCTTTTCACAGGATTTATTGTCAATACAGCATCTTTTAATACTCCAAAGACCTTTCTTAGCTTCATAGACTCAAAGGCCAGAAGGTTCCATTGTAATCACAAAAGTGGGTGACTGGGTGGCAAAATGGCTGATAAAAATCAGATAAATGCAAAGTAATGCATACTGGAAAACATAATCCCAACTATATATACAGAATGATGGGGTCTAAATTAGCTGTTAGCACTCAAGAAAGAGACCTTTGAGTCATTGTGGCTAGTTTTCTCAAAACATCTGCTCAGTATGCAGTGGCAGTTAAAAAAGCTAAGTGTTAGGAATCATTAGGAAAGGGATCTATAAGACGACAGTAGGAATCATAATACCACAGTATAAATCCATGGTATACCCACATCTTGAATAGCATGTGCAGTTCTGGTCACTCTATCTCAAAAAGGATACATTAGAATTGGAAAAAGTCCAAAGCTGGGGATGCCGCTAACCGTGTCACAGGTGGGGTTGGACCTATCTCCCCTTAAAGGGTCAATCACCCAGTGACAATTAGGAAAAAAGGGTAACCTATCTTTCGTTAACTGTTGTTCTTCGAAATGTGTTGCTCATGTCCTTTCCATGGTAGGTGTGTGTATGCCCACGTGCACAGCTGCTGGAGATTTTTCCCTTAGTAGTATCCATAGGGCCAGCTCCAATGCCCCCTGGAGCTCTGTGCTCATGCGCCAGTATATGGGGCACCACTGGTCCCAGGCCCTCTCAGTTCCTTCTTGCCATCAACTCTGACAGAGGGACAGGAGGGTGGGTAATGGAATGGACATGATCAACTCATCTCAAAAGAACAACAGCTATGAAAGGTAGGTAACTGTTTTTTCTTCTTCGACTGCTTGCTCATGTCAATTCCATGTTAAGTGACTCACAAACAGCATCCCTGGAGGTGGGCTTGGAGCTCAAGGACATGCTGTTTGCAATACTGCTCTACCAAAGCTGGTCCCATCCTGCGCCTGCTGAATGATGGTGTAATGGGGTGCAAAGGTATGGACTGAAGACCAAATGGCAGCTCTGCAGATGTCCTGGATCGGTACCTGCACAAGGAAGACCACTGACGAAGCTTGCGCTCTGGTGGAATGGGCAGTCACGGTGGTGACACCCCTGCTTGTTCATAGCAGAACTTGATGCAGGCAGTTATCCACGAGGAGATTCTCTGAGACGACACTGGCAGACTTTTCATCTTATCCGCCACTGTGACGAAGAGCTACGTCGACTTACAGAAGGATTTGGTCCTCTCGATGTAGAAGGACAAGGCCCGCAGAACATCCAGAGAATGTAACTGACACTCCTCATTAGTCTTGTGAGGCTTTGGAAAAAAAGACCAGTAGGAAGATGTCCTGATTATTGTGGAACTGACACCACCTTAAGTAAGAAAGCTGAACCTGGTCCTTGTAAAACACTGTATAACGGGGTTCAGACATCAAAACTCTGATCTCGGAGACCCGTCGGGCTGAAGTGATTGCCTCCAGGAAGGAGGCCTTCCATGAGAGGAGCAGCAGAGAACAAGACGACAGCAGCTCAAAGGGGGGACCTGCGAGCCTTGACAGCACCAGGTTTAGGTCCCAAGTAGGGATAGGGTCAAAAACTTGCAAGTATAGCCTTTCCAGACCTTTCAGGAGCCTGATCATCATGTCATGAGAGAAGACTGATCTACCTTGGACTGGAGGGTGGAAGACCGAGCTGCCAAGTGAACTTGATTGACAAAAGGGCCAGGCTTTGGTGCTTGAGATGAAGCAGGTAGTCTATGATGGATTATAGCGAGAACCATTGAGGGAGAAAGACTGTGGCCTGAGGCTCAACAGGTGAAGCGTTTCCAGCTAGATAGGTCGCCCAGATGGAGGGCTTCCTGCTACCCAACAGGATGTGCTGGGCTTACACCGAGCAGATCTTCCTCCCATTCCTCTGCATTCAGCCACACAGATGCCACAGAGTCAGGTGCAGGGACGTTAGGTTTGGGTGAAGAAGACAGCCTTGCTTGGTTCTGCGAGAGCAAGGCTGGTAGGAGCAGGACAGGATCGTTATCGAAAGTTCCAGCAGCATGTGGAACCAGAGTTGGTGCAGCCACACCGCAGCTGTCAGGATTATCTTTGCCTTGTTCAGCTTGACTTTCAGGAGGACCTTGTGAACCGGGGGTATCGGCAGGACGGCATATAGTAGTCAGACAGGGAACATCTGGCGAGCCCACAGATCGAGCAAAATAGCTTACATTTTCTGTTCTGTCTGAATAAAAACAGGTCCTCCTGGGGAGTCCCCCACCTCTGCAAAATCACATTGACAACCTCTGGGTGGAGTGACCACTCGTGGAAAGAAGAGAAGGATCTGCTGAGGAGATCTGCCAGCACATTCTGGGCACCCGGGAGGTGCAACGCCACGAGATGAATGGCATGCTGCACACAGAAGTCCTATAACTGGAGAGTCTCTTGACACAGGACCGACGAACAAACTCCGCCTTGCTTGTTGGTGTAGAACATGAGGCAGTATTGTCCATTAAGATCTGCACCACTGTGCCCATCAGGTAGGGAAGAAATGCCTGGGAGGCCAAGAGTATTGCTCTGAGTCCCCCGACATTTATAATAGAGGGAGAGATCCTATTGGGACCAGAGACCCTGCATACTGAGGTTGCCAAGGTGGGCTCCCCACCCCGGATCCGAAGTGTCTGAGACCAACATCACTGATGGGGATGGGGCTACAAAGGGAACCCCTTCCATCGTCGACTGTGAGTCCGCCCACCAAGTCAGGGATGACAGGTCCTATAAACTCTATTCTCTGAACTGGGGTTAGAGTTGATTTCTGTTAGTTTATAAGCAGGCCCAGCTCTTAACAGGTGGCTTGTACTAAGGTGAGGCTGTGCTGGACCTGGGCTCGTGATCTGTCTCTGACAAGCCAGTCAACAAAGTATGGACAGATCTGCATGCTTTGACATCTTAGGTAAGCGGCCACCACCCCCATGCACTTTGTGAAGACTCTCCGAGAGGACGATAGGCTGAAGGGCAGTGCCGTGAATTGGTAATGGCGCTGACCCATTATGAATTGGAGGAATCTTCCGTGTCCATGGAAAATAGAAACATGGAAATAGGCATCCTTTAAGTCAAAGGTGGCATACCAGTCTCCTGGATCCAGGGAGGGAATGACAAAGGCCAGGGAGACCATGCGAAATTTCCACTTCTTGAGATATTAGTTGAGGTGATGCCGATCTAGGATGAGCCTGAGGCCCCCTTTGGCCTTCGGGATTAGGAAATATCGGGAGTAAAACCCCTTCCCCCTCAGTTCTTGAGGAACTTCCTCTTCAACTCCTACCTGTAGGAGGGTTTCCACCTCCTGGATGAGGAGTTGTTCTTGAGAGGGGTCCCTGAAGAGGGATGGGGAAAGGGGGTGGGAGGAAGGGGTGGAGGAAAACTGCAGGGTGTAACCAGCTGTTATGCTGTTGAGCACCCAATGGGTTGAGGTAACCTGGAGTGAGGGAAGAAGATAAACAGTTCAGAAATAAATGGGGGGAGGGATCCTGAGGCAAGTCCAGTACACTGTCCTCGGGTGCACCCTCCAAATGCCTGCTGTGGACCACCCGGGTGTCATGTGGAGCCCAACTGGGAGGTTGAGGAGGATGGAGCAGGTCAGCAGAATTTAAAGCCTCTGTCTCTTTTCTTCTACGGTCCTTACCGAGGTGGACCTGAGAATCTAGGCAGTGGTGGTGGATGGAAAGGTCTCCTAGTGTCCAGGCCTAAGGAGCCCTGGTGTCCTTCAGGACATGCAGCTTGGTATCTGTCTACTCTGAAAACAGAACACTGCCCTCAAAAGGGTAGGTCCTGAATAGATTGCTGCACTTCGTAAGAAAGCCCAGAGGACTGCAGCCACAAACTGTGCCACATGGACACAGCTGAGGCCATTGATCTGGACCCCAAATCAACTGCATCCAGTGTTGACTGGTGCCGATATGATCATTACTGGTGCTGAGGAGATGGAGATCAATGTTGTGAAGCCAGAAAAAAGGCTCTGGCTACTGTCTGGAACTCCTCCATAATGGTCAGAAATTCTTGTCTCGAATCCTGAGGCAAGGAATCCTAAAATTTGGCCACATAGTCCCCAATATTATAAATATATCTCCCCAGCAATGTCTGCTAGTTGGAGATCCTGAGTTGGAGGCTGGCTGTCGAAGAAATTTTTCGACCAAACAAGTCCAGCTTCTTTGAATCCTTATTTTTGTGTGTGGTGCTCTGTTTGTCCCGCTCATTCGTGGCAGACACCAACAGAGACCCGGGGGTGGGTGAGAGTACAAGTAGTCATAACCTTTGGCTGGGACATAATACTTCTTTTCTGCCCTTTTCGATTTGGAGACAGAGAAGATGGGGTCTGCCAGAGGGCCTTGACCAATTTCAGCACCCCTTCGTGGACTGGCAGCACAATCTTAGAAGTGGCCCAAGCCGCCAGCATGTCAAAGAAGGTAACTGTAGACTCCTTCAGCTCCTCTGCCTCTAATCCTAAATTTGAGGCAACTCTTTTAAGGAGCTCCTGGTGAGCCCAAAAGTTGTCTGGTGGGAGCGGGTGGGCAGGACCAGCAACCACCTTGTCTGGGGATGATGAGGACAATGGTAATGCCAGGGGAGTGACTGGAACCCCCTCTTCAATCAGGGTAATTTCCCCCATAGCCGAGGTATGCACCTTGGTACCGGTATCGGAGTCAGACTCCTGCATCTGGGCAGGCGGGTGGTGCCGTGATCCGCTTCTCAGATGTGGCTGCTGATGACCTATGGGAGTAATTAGAGGAACCCCCCACAGGTTCCAATATTGCCAAATGTGCTGGTCATTGCCCTGGTGGCCAGACTCCCACCACAGGGCCAGCACCGAAGTCCAGTGCATACAGCGACCAATGCTTCTATGGTTGGGGAGGAGTCCTCCCTTGGAGACCGCTGTGGGGCTGTCGGTGCCTCCCTCTGCTGGCTATGATGGGAGTGGTGCCAGGGTGGGGTGGGGACCTGTGATGTGGCTTTGTGGATTGATACCACGGAGGCAGGGATCGCTGCTGAGATGGTGGAGAGCGTAGGGAGTCGGGGATTGAGGAGTCGGCACCAGTGCTGGAGTCGGTGACCCATGCCAAGAAGTTGGCAACCAGTGCCAATATGATAGAAATCAACCTTGTGAGGCCAGCAATACGTGTCGTGGAGCCAGATGACTGGGAACGAGGAGTTGGGGATGGGGGCCACAGGGTTGAAGACCGAGGTCATGGTGTAGGAGACTGGTGCCAGAATGCTGGGGACTGCTGCCAGGTGAGTGACCATTGCGACAGGCCCATGGGGGGTTTCCCCTTGGAGGGGGCTGCGTTTGCTGACTCTGAAGTCGAAGAAAGGTCTTGTGATGTGGGCAGCACCAATAGGGCTATCAGGTCCCTGGCCACCTGAAATGCCTCCGGTGTTGAAGGAGATAACAGGCGCAAGGGCCTCCAGGCACTCCCAGGAGTTGGTGGTGGTTCCCTTTTTGGGCTTGGAGCCTTAGGTGGAGATTGTGTCTCTTGAGCTCAGCAGATGGCAAGTGGCCTGGCTCGGGTCCTTCACCTGCCACCCCTTTCTTATCTTTCTTTGGCGTGGGGGAGTGCTCTCGTTCAGCACGCTGCCTCCTGTGTCTCGGCATCGACGATGGTGAATGGTGTGAGCCCAGTGCTGGTGGAGCACTCTGTATCAAGGTCGAAGTGCTCAGCATTGAATTGGAGTGGGATGGCTCCAAGGCCAGTCTAAGGGCCACCTCTATTAACAGGGCTTTTAGGCAAATACCCCATCCTTCTGTATGCACTGCCTGAAGCGCCTACAGATCTTGCACTTGTTGACTTGCGTTTCCCACCAGGCACTTTAAGTAACTTGTGGGGCGGGGGGTTGCTCACTGGCATGGGCTTGTGACAGGCAGCACACAATTTGAAATCCGGGGACTGGGGCACGCCCCATCCCTGAAACAACATCCCTGATGGAACCACTATCTATCCTAACTTATCTAACTACTCACACTAAAATACAACTATATACATGAATTGTATAATGAAAAACCACTAGGAGCTCTTGTAAGTCGCAAGAGAGAGAGGCGTTCCAGCAACCATCATGGGCGGTCAGAAAGAACTGAGAGGGTGTGGGCCCGGCGGCACCCCATATACCGACGAAGGAGTACAGGGTTCTAGGGGGTGCCAGAGCCGGCCCTACAGATACCACTAAGAGAAAAATCTCCGGCAGCCATGTACATGGGGACACACACCTAACACGGAATCGACATGAGCAAGCACTCTAAGAACAACTATTTTTAGACAGAAAAATGAGTTTTCAGAAAAACAAAAATTTTCCATGAAAAGCAGACACTTCTTGTGAAAACTTTCATTTATTATTTATTTTAAATAAAAAGATCACTCAAAAAATAAAATAATTTTGGCCAAAAACTGAAATAGTTTGCTTTAGAAATGCTGCCATGGTGCCTCATGAGAGTTGTAGTTCAATGATGTTACATCTCCATTCTCTATGGGCCACGCTTCCTGGCTGAACTGCATCTAACACTTGCCTTTTCCAAAATGGGACATGTAGTCTGTTCTGGGAGACTGGCCTGCAGAGGAGAATAGCAGCTTGAGGCATCCAAACTACAGCTCCCATGAGACACTGTTTTCAAGTTGAAATATTTCCGTATTTGAATTTCTGCTCAAAAAGTTCAACCTTTTGTGGAAAAAACCCTCTAACTTTTCAACCATTCTAATCACTATGTATTCACCTCCAAACAAAATCAAAGTGTCTAATAAGTACTCCCAGAAAATAATCTGTGCAAGTTAGTGCAAAAGAAGACCATCAGAATTTTCTAGGTGCACTATAAAAACACCAATGAAGGTTTATTAAAAAAAATATGCTGACTGAAAAGAAAATTCAATATTTTGATTCTCCACTACTGTTAATGGAAGAGCTGAAATATTAAATGAGAAGAAAAATATTTATTGACTGAGCCTTGGCATTTTTGGGATCTGCGTAGGGAGTCTTTATGTCTGTTCTTGACCGTTAACCATTTTTGTAGATGAGAGTGCTGTGTAATGAAACAGATTAAGTCTCCTCTCAGTTTTGCATGTCACAAATGAACTACTGGTCTCAACCTAACTCCTGCTGGACAGTGTCCACCTCATATAAGCAACTGACAATCTATAGTTATTTGGCAGTTACTGCTCACAGTTTTGCCCTGCTAAGAGCAGAAAAAGCAGAGTTGCTCAAGATTGAGACAAAGAGCAGTCTCCCTTGACTGGGAGAATTTGCAGATCTACTGTAGTTGCACTGTGGGCCTGATCCAAACCCCAGAGAAGTCTGTGGGAGTTTTTCCATTGACTTCAGTGAGCTTTGGCTCATGCCCTACAATCTAGCTTTAGCCAGTGTTGTCACTTCTCATTTTGACGAGTGCTACTCGCACGTTTTCACAGGTAAAAAAAAAACACTCATGCAAGCAAACTGACTCTTGTTGAATTTGCATTCACTTTAAAGCACCACAGAGTACATAACCCTTATTCCTTATATTTGAATTTAGTGTTCAGGCTTATAATGCAAACTATAATAATAGGTACAAGGTTATGCGAATGAATCTACATCAATAAAATAGTATTTTAAAAAGTGTTGCATTCTAACTGCAAATTAGCTCAGGTAATCGCCATTTTCAAGTAATATATTCCACCTGTCCCTGTGGGAGCACCAGTACCTACTACCAACAAAGTAAACCCACAGCTTTTTGCAGAGAATAACATTAAGTATCAGTACCACATATGCACTGTTGGCCCCATATTGATACAACTTAATATACAAAAAAGCTGTATCTAAAACTTTGGAGTAATGAGATTGTCACATTGTCTTGGCTGGCTCACAAGCATGAGTGCCAATCTTGGGGCAGACTGTTGAGAAATAGGCAGGGGCATGTGCAAGGAAGCTACCCAATCAGTGGTGGCACAGAACTCCTCTGGGCTGGGGTGGGGAAAGCGAGCTTGTCCAGACCCAGGCTGGGGGGCATAACAGCTCCACCAGCCCTGGACTAAATCAGCTCCTCTGGCTACGAGGGAGTGGGAGGGGAGGAGACGAGACGGGAGCCAGCTCCTCCAGCCGCAGTGGGGGATGGGGGGAAGAGAGGCAGCTCCTCTGGCATGGGTGGGAGGGGAAAAGCAGTTCCTCTGGCTGCAGGGGGCACAGAAAGTGCCCCTCCAAAAGTAGTCAAGTTTTTATTCCTGTCCGTGCCCCTGGAAGTAGGGCACAAACCCCAAATTGGTTGCAAGTCCTATACTTAGATTTCACCAACCAAGTAGCAAGTATGAACATCTCATGCACTCATTTTTATTTCCTACCCCCAGAGTTTAAACTGATGGGAGTGTTCACCTGGAGGTCTCTCTTCATAGCTGTGTGGGTAAGGAGCAATCAAAAGTTCATGTTTCACAATGGCTCATTTGCTTTCAATGGGGCCTTCTTGTGTGCAAGACCAGCACTTTACATTAATTAATGCTTCTTTCTTGCTTGGTGTTACACAATTACAGTGGTTTAAACTGCAAACACTCAATATAACTTTATACTATGAGATACAGATAATATAAGTGAGATTATTATATGCAGTGTCCTGCAATCATTTCATAAACACTAACCACATTCTTATAAACACAACATCTATTTTAACAATGCTAACACATGAGAGCCAAACTGTTTTCCAGCTATGCATTTGTCAATGTTCAGTGAGGCCAGTGGCCTTGGCATGAGCTGCCATCTGGTATGCCAGTGTCACAGAGGTCAATAGACAGTTTCACATTACCAATTGTAATGCACTATAATCCCAGCCTATAGCAGGTTTTACCTTAGTATCATTCATTCATTATATCAAATAGTAATCTAGCAGCTTTACATGAATACTTTACAGATCTACCTTGTGCCACATACAAATATGTCTCCTTTCATCTAATCCCACATTTCAATTTGTCTCTCCAGTATCTTCATCTGGATGTTTTTGCCATTAAAATAGAAGTTTAACAAGACCAAAACTGGAACTCTTACCTTTCTTCTGAAGCCATGTCCACTCTTCTCATTCTTTGTCACTTTTGAATGAGTCACCATCATCTCAATCACTCAAGTCAAAACATAAAATCTATCTTTCACTCTTTCCTCTCCCTTGACACAGACAAGCTGTGTTCAAACTTTGATGTTCCTTCCTGCATAAAATTTGTTTTCTCTATTCACACAAACCAGAATGCTTACTCATTATCCGCTGTCTTGATTAGTGTGATTGTCTCCTCTATATCTACAGCCTCCCTATCTCTCACATTGCACCCGCTCTCTTCCCAGTCTATACAAAATGTAAATACCAAATTAATCTTTCTTGCTTGTTGTTCTGACCATGTCTACCCCCTTGTTGAATCCCTCCACTTTCTACCCAACCTACCCTTAAAGCTTTTTGTCCCGACTTCCAAGACCCTTTGTAGCTTTGCCCTTCCGTGAATCTCCATGCTTGTCTCTTCTTGCATTGCTTCTCTGCTCCACCACCAATGCCAGTTTCAACTGCCACTTATCCACACCTCATACAAACATTTTTGGACTTTTTTATTACCACTTATGGTTGAAATGCCTCCACCACAATTTGTAAGAGGGCCTCAAAAATCTCCTTACGACTCATTAATAATTTCTTGTAAGCATTGTAAAAAGAAAACTAATAGTTTGCGGAGGAGTGTCACAAGGTGTCCTGGCCCTGTGAGGAGAAACCGTGACATCAGATGAGCCCAGGTCTGACAAGTTAATCCACACCCCGAAAGTACATGTAGTGTAGTTGATGTGTACATAGTCAATTAAAAATATAATGTATATATGCACATTATTGTCGGGGACTCGAACCCAGACGGCACGATTCGTTGTCTGACCGCAGAGAGACAGGCAACACCAGCAAAGTCCAAGTATAAGCTCTTTACTGAAGAGTGCACACAACAATAGAGAGCAGCCCGTCTCCGAAGAGAACCAGCTACCTCTTAGGTAAAACTAATAGGTTTTTATAGACAGGTCCGTCGCGTCACAGATCATTCATGAAATAGCCCAAACCCCCTCCCCTTTGTTAGTTAAAAGTTCTTTATCATGCATGCATACCTATCCCCTATTGTATATAGCTTTTTGCAAATCGTTATGCCTCCCCAACTTTCTTATCAATCCAGGTGTCAAACAGGAGACGAGGAGTTAAGAACATACATGAAATAGAAACAGGGAGTGGAGACAGTGTGTCTCCTTCTCATTCTCAGAACATCTGGTACGATAATGCAGGAATGCAGGTCTCCTCCTTAATTCACTCCTTGCAACTTAACAAGCATTCTTTCATCCTACCTATCTCATTCAGGAACTTTCCGAGCATTCCTGCATTGGCCTAACTTTGGTTCAGTTGACATAACTGCTTCATGTTAAAATTTTCCTAACAGTCCCCCCTTTGTCCCCAGAGTGCCGTGCGGAACTCTTGGGACACACTGACTACTGTAAGTGGTGAGATGGAAATATCCACTAGTTGGTAGGACACAGCTTAGTACCCATCCAACAGCCACATCTTAGCAGAACATAAAAACTATTAAACCACAAATAGTTACCACAGCACTGCGAAGCAGGTTATGTAGCCAGCCACCTATATCTGGAATTCAGTTGAAAAATTGCTTCACTACGAGTCAACCTGCTCTCCTCCATGGTCTTTTGCAACTTGTATAAGGTGGTTTGCTCTTTTCCAGGTGGCGTTATAAACATCTGGAACATATACACAGCATTCCTGCCCGATTAATGCACATGTTCCTCCCTGAGAGGCCAGCAAAATATCTAACGCCAAGCGGTTCTGGAGAACCATCTGCCTTAGTTTTTTTTTTTTGCTCAGTTGCTAAATCTATCAAGGCCTCAGCAGTAGTATTTGCCATTACCTCCAACACTCCCTGAAGTCTTATGACTCCTTCTCCAATGCGCCAAGTGGCACCTCCACAGGCGACGACGAATCCTGCACAAGCACCTGTCCAATCGTTTAGGGAACGCCAAGTAAGGGGACGAGAGTCATTAATGTCTTCCTCAGCCCCTCTCACATTTCTGATTTTCCCTTTAGGAAGTCGTGCGCGATATACTACAGGTGGTTCTAACCAAGCCAAATAGCAGGAGCCACACCATGAAGGAGGGAGGGCTAGGTATGCCTTGTTACCATACACCCAGTATACTTCGAAGAGAGTAAGAGTGACTTTAGATCAGGTATTATTAATACGTCTGTACCATCCTGTCCAAGATGGGAGGAGGGAGAATTTAGTCGCAGAGGCATTGGAGGAACATAAGCACATAGTATGAGTTGTCAGGTTATACTCAAGTGTGCAATATATAACATAGTGTTCCACCAATTTGTGACCTTGACACAGGAAATGTTCTTCCCCATGTAAGCTGCACTTGTTACCTGTAAAACTGTGCCATGCAGAGGTACTAAAAGTTGCCCCATCCAGGAGAGGGATATTAGGACCTCTCTTACTCCCAAAATGAGTGCCATTAAAGTAAGCTTTGCACTCACTATTACCTAATGCTATTTTCCCTTCTTTTAAGAGGCACCATTGACCAACTTGTTTCCAAACTATTACATACCTGCTTTTAGAGATGTCGGTATCAGCCCAGGTAATATTTAAATTGCCTGAGGAATCCTTTCAGGATGGGGTCCAGGTCATATTCATTGCACTAAGGGGAATAGGGACCATGAGAAGACCCTTTTGGCTATTGGCTGGCATTAATGAGCACAACCAGCATGAAGTATTTTGTAGGGCTGGCATACGAGCTCTCATTTCATGGGCAAGGCGTATAAATGTGTTAGCAGATAAACTTTTTCCATTGGGAAACGAACGGAAATGCTTTTAGGAGTACAGGATATTTGGGCATGCAATTTACATAACAAGTCCCTTCCCAGTAGGTTCACTGGACCATTCATTGATAAGAAGGAGTGCTGAACAGAAAAGGGACCTAGAGTGGCCATACAATTTTTGGTCATATAATGTCATTCAGGTTTTCCAGTGACTCCCACTACATATTTTTCCAATTGATTCTTTGGTGCCGCCCCCTTAGGTATAGCTGAATGTGTGGCCCCCGTGTCCACCAATAATTCATAAGTTTCTTGTCCTATTTTTAGGGGGACCACTGGAAATCGAGCATCACATTTAAATTGTATCATTCTGGCCTCATAAACCTCAGGGCCCCACGGGAGCAGCGCCTCCCTTCATTTATGGTCTACAAAGAATTGACCTACTATCTCAGGCATACAGTCAGCCTTTTGCCTACGGGGACATTCTCGTTTCCAGTGTCCTTCCTCACCACAATAATGGCACCTGTCACATTCCGTATCCATACCACCTCCGCGCCCCGCTTGTCCTCTAACGAATCTACCCCTTTCCCTTCCAGTGAGTCCTCCCTGGGAACTGTGATTCCACCCGTGGCCCCTTTCTCTGCCTCCCGACATGGCCACTGCCAACAGCCACACTTGATCCTTCATATCTTTTAGTTTTTCCTTCCTTTTCTCCCTTTTCCTCTTTTCTTCCCTCCCATTATAGATTCGGGTTGCGATACTAACTACTTTAGGTAGGCTTTTTCCTTGCATTCCATTCGGGTTTTCCCTACACTTTTTTGCAATGTCCTTTGCACACTGTGCCATAAACACTATCTTGATCATTTCCTTTTCAGAGTCTGATTCTAAATCTACGGTGCTATGTTTCCTCATCTTGTTGGTTAATCGGGTACAAAAATCGGAGGGGTGTTCATTAGGGAGTTGTACGCATGCCGTAACCTTACTCCAATTCGGGGTAGCCTTCCCCGCTGCCCTTAGCCCATGCATAATAGCTTGTCGGTATTGACTCAATCCTTCTCTTCCCCCAGCTGGGTTTGGATCCCAATTAGGCTCAGCGGTGGGCATAGCTCCCCAAGCTTGCTGAGTTTGGTGAAATGCTGCAGCTTTTTCTTTGACTTTTTGATTTTCATCCTCGGTTAGGAGGGTGTCCATCAGTTGATTTACATCTGCCCATGTCAGTAGGTGGATAGAGAAAATAGTTTGGAACATTCTCTCTACCGCTTCGGGGTTATCCCGAAGACGTGGCATAGAATGCTGCCAATTTAATAAATCTGCAGTTGTAAATGGAGTGTGGGTAAGCACCATTTGAGTCTGCCCGCTAACTTGTGGAACAGGGTAAGCCTGCAAAGGAGATTGGAGGAGTTTTGCACTTGCAGGGGACCCAGAACCAAAGGGCCCGCTCCTTGGACATAGCCCTTTTTCTTCCCATCCTCCCTCTTTGTTCATTGGCTCCGCCTCTGCGGTACCCCCATCGGGATATACTCATCTTCTTCTGTCCGAGTTTCTGGGGCGTAGGGCGGGGGAGATTTAGATTCTTCCATACAAACAGCTTCAAAGGCCATACGTCCTTCTTTTGGCTTATAATTATACCATACAAACAGATAATCCATTTGTCCCAGTCTAAGATCGACCAAAATATCTCTTAAGGAATCCATCCCGTCTGCGAAAAAGGTTCCGCAGGCTGGCCAATCTTTAGTCGGGGACAAATGAGTGGTGAAGGCTGGCCATTGAACCTGACACAGATTTTTCATTTTGATTTCTCATTAGTTAAACCAGTGGTTTCAGAGATTCCCTTCCAATCTCTGAGTATTAGAGACAACGGGGCGTCCCCCGGGCATTTACTGCCAAATTGTCCCATCCTAGGTATAAAGGGGACTCAAACCCACAATCCCCAACCCTTATTATCAAGCGATCACTTACCTCTGCGGGGACTCGAACCCCGAAGACCTGGATCTGGAGCCTACTCAACGGGTAGGTGGATGTTGCTGGATTTCTACGGGCTTCAGCTGGTTCGCAGAACACGCCTTATTGCTGACGCAGGAATCAGATCATCGGTAAGGCTCCTCAAAGCCAGAGGACGCGCTCTGCGTTGCTTTTAGAGTCTGATCCTACGCTGGAGAGTCAGACGGGTTCCGGCGGAGTCACCAATTTGTCGGGGACTCGAACCCCAGATGGCACGATTCGTTGTCTGACCGCAGAGAGACAGGCAACACCAGCAAAGTCCAAGTATAAGCTCTTTATTGAACAGTGCACAAAACAATAGAGAGCAGCCCGTCTCCGAAGAGAACCAGCTACCTCTTAGGTAAAACTAATAGGTTTTTACAGACAGGTCCGTCGCGTCACAGATCATTCATGAAATAGCCCAAACCCCCCTCCCCTTTGTTAGTTAAAAGTTCTTTATCATGCATGCATACCTATCCCCTATTGTATATAGCTTTTTGCAAGTCGTTATGCCTCCCCAACTTTCTTATCAATCCAGTTGTCAAACAGGAGACGAGGAGTAAAGAACATACATGAAACAGAAACAGGGAGTGGAGACAGTGCGTCTCCTTCTCATTCTCAGAACATCTGGTACGATAATGCAGGAATGCAGGTCTCCTCCTTAATTCACTCCTTGCAACTTAACAAGCATTCTTTCATCCTACCTATCTCATTCAGGAACTTTCCGAGCATTCCTGCATTGGCCTAACTTTGGTTCGGCTGACATAACTGCTTCATGTTAAAATTTTCCTAACATTATTAAAGTGCTACTTGGTTAAAGCTTGCATGTGTTTAGTACAGCAATGGTATTTTTGTTCATTTTAAGTCACTTTTAGGATTAGGAATAAAACGTAAGTATAGCTAAGAATATATACAGAAATCCATGACAATAACTTTTGTAAACTCCTTTGCTGGCTTCAAATTTGGCCACTGACTACAAAATATACAAGAAATTCACTGTCAGGCTTTTACAAATTAGGAATCAAACATCCTCTCAAAAATGTCAATCGAATGGAAGCCTGCCTCTAGGAAATATGTCTCTCCAGCGACTACAGATGTACAAACACTGAAAGTTTTTGCTACCAATAGCACCCTATATCAAAGCCATCAAGAAATCCAGTCATATATTTCAGTCTTGCAGGAAGGATAAGAGTGGCAGATAACCAAATTCTATCTTGTATGACTTACTCTGTGATCTGAATATTTTGTACAAATAGAAGAAAAATATAAATCAGCTAGAAAAATATATTGGGAAACTTTTGTATGAATTGTTACATGGATATTTTACTAGAATCTTACTATAAACAATTTAGTGTCTCCCCCATCACCTTCCTTTCTGTTTCTGGAATAATCTTCATATCATTTACTTCCAAATCATTAGTTTTGTGGGAGCAAATAAATTACAAATTAGAAATGAGGCAGAACCTATTCTTTTCTATTTCGTTTTTTGTACCATGTCCTTCACCTTGGTACCTGAATACATTAAATTCATGGCTGGAGGGTGTGTGTGTCCGTGTCCATCCAGAACCACTGTTTTGATTTAGGACAACATTTTCAAAAGTGATCAGTAATTTTGGGTTTCTCAGTTTTTCGGTGCTCAAGTTTATATGCTTTGAGGGAATCTGATTTTCAGAGCGTGGGTGCTCAGCACATTCTAAAAATCCAGTTCCTCTAGGAGCTCTCAATTTGGACTCCACAAAATTGTGGCACCCAAATTCACTAGCCACTTTTGAAAATCTCAAACTTTGTCCTTTCTGGAACTAGAGGCCAGACATGAAGGTCAGAAATGTGACCTTTCCTAAGCTGCAGAGATGTTTGGCACTGGTTTGGACACACTGGTTTGGACACCTCACTTACAAGCCATTAATTATTATAAAGTAATATCTGATACAACCATTTAGAACATTTTGAGAATCAGTATTTTAAGTTTTGACAGCTTCAGTTTGTTACCAATGGTTATGTATCTTAACTGTATGGTTGAAGTTTGTTCTTTCGGTTTTTTTTTTCTCTCTTGCCCTCAGTGTCAGAGAGTGTATATGTTGTTGAATTGTGTAAGGATGCTTTCATGTTGTTAGCTTGAAAGCTGGTTTTAAGTGCTAGCAACTGATATACATAATTATTTGATGCCAGCAATGCTGTTACAGTAAAATAATACCAGAGCAAACAGTAACTTTTGTTTCATAGGCCTCAAGGAACTGTTGAGTTGCCTGCAGGATCTTCACAAAGTGGGTTTTCAATAGGTCCTTGCATCTTACTTGCACAGTTAAACATCACTGGGCAACTGCTTTGATAAGACAAATATTTCTATAAATTAAGGGATGGTTTTAAACTTCTCAAAGGTACAAAATACCATTTTTTCTTAACTAAGGAATCTCACCATAGTGAAATTTTCTTTAGCCTTATGTTGATATGGTAATTGTTACTATTTCAAAGTGTAACCGTAGCACAGTGAGGTTTCCTATTAATTACCACCTCCCTTCCCTTCCCCCAAAATCAATTCAAAAACTACATTCAAAGAAAACAGATGGAAAGTGACAATGAATTCAGATCGAAAGTGATGATTAAGCATCAAGCCTCCAAGAAATGCAAAAGGATTGAGCGTAATAAGCAAGCACAATCATAATTACTTTTGTCAAACATCTTTAATGTTCCAATAGTGTTACAAGTAAAATAAAACGGTCTTGCAGTACAGTATTCACTCTTATGGCCAATTTAGAGGACTTAAAACTAAAGTTGACAACAGTTAACAGATACCAGTGTAATACTTAAAAGAAAATCCTACAATTACAGATTTCCTCCACTTAAAGAATGCAAACAATAGGATTCTGTAAATGCCATTAGGATGGTGATATAGTGAATGGGAAAAGATGGCAATACATTTAAGAGATTGATTCAGCCCATTTTAACCTGACAAAACTCTACCTTCAATGGTCCCTTACAATATATGCTAACTACTTATGCTCAACAATCTGTTCCACCTTGCATTTGACTGAGATGTTGGGAATATTTTACCTAGAAGTTAAGAAGAGCTCTGTGTAGTTCAAAAGCTTCTCTCTCTCACCAGCAGAAATTGGTCCAATAAAAGATACTACCTCACCTACTCTCTCTAAAACTCCCACCGACTGTTTTCAATACAAGTTTTGCCTTGAAAAAGGGAGCAAGATCATGCCCTTAAGACCAAAATCTACTCTCCGCTACACAGGTATAAATTCCAAGTAAGGTAATACTAACAGAATAGAATTTGGCTTATGAGGAGTATAATTTACATAAAAAGGAGAATTTTAGGCTGATTCTATTAGCTTCTGTTAACTGAAGACTCTCTTTGATGTATTTATGTTGCTCATAATTTCATTTTTATTTCAGGGAATGATTACAATGCAAATGCACATTTACAAGCTCCAACCAGAGACGTCCTTAGGATTTATGAGGCCCTATGCACTATTATTAAACTGGTGTCCCTATGCCTGATGGCAGTCCGGGCTCACATGTGTATTTTAGATAAGGGTGGTCTTTTGAAGCATTTATTAAAAAAACTATATGTCCGAAGATCCAAGCATTTAAGGCTAAAGATGAATACTCAGACTGCGCATCTAAAAATCTATGCAAGGATTTTTTAGAGATATGATTTTATAATCTTCAGCAACACATTAACGAAATATTTTTAAAGCAAATTTTAAACTAAGGTCCTGTAGACTAACATGTTCTGAGTAAATATTATAGTAATGCACAACTGTTTTTCTCAGTAAATTCAGGTTTCAGAGTAACAGCTGTGTTAGTCTGTATTCGCAAAAAGAAAAGGAGTACTTGTGGCACCTTAGAGACTAACCAATTTATTTGAGCATAAGCTTTCGAAAGCTTATGCTCAAATAAATTGGTTAGTCTCTAAGGTGCCACAAGTACTCCTTTTCTTTTTTCAGTAAATTCAGAAACTGACAGTACATCGTTGGGATTGGCAAATGCCTGTTAAATGGCTTCATTACCACTTGAATGGCTCTTTAACAGTTTCATTGTTGTGCTAATAGGTCTGGAAGACTGGAAGGCTTTTTCACTTTTAAGTACTAGATCCCCTCTAGAGGAAAACTCAACAGGCTACAGCAGCCAGCTGTGGTGGGGGCCTGCAGGAGAACAGGGATAGGAAGAGGCAGAAGGGTGGACACTAAGACACAAGGGTGCCCCAAATTTTCAGGTGCCCTATGCAGCCGCATATGCCTAAGAATGGCCCTGGCTCCAATCTTGACAATTTCAACACAATTAAATTTTCTTTAGAAGTATCTTAACACATGGTTTCCCTCTCCTCAACTGCTTTTTTGTTTCCAGGTAGGAACATGAAGTAGCTTTTTCATAGTCAAACGAAATGTTATTCCAATAACTGGTGAATGCCTTAGCCTGGATAGTTAACAATATACTTAATTCAATTTAACTCAGTATATGAAGACACAGCTTTGGGCAAGGCAATGATCAGTGAACTGTCATAATTTATCACAGATTAATTTAAGGCACAATCAGTATTAAAGTTCTTTAAAGCAAAAACTGTACCAGAACCCATAAAAAATATCAATTGCATTTTAAAATAGAGTAGCAGTGTGATTTTTGTGGGGATGTCTGTCTTATTTTCTAATAAGGCCACTGGACAAGTAAAACAATTTATGTCCTATTTACATAGTTTTTTTGCATTTTTTTTAAAATAGTTGTAAAACTGAATATATATTTAAACAGAAGAGCAAGTTACCAAAATAGAGAAACAGCATATACCCCCCCAAAAACAGTTTATGTGGGGGGAAATAAATGGTTTTGCACTTTAAAAATACAACCAGGAATTTTAGCATTTATGACAACCTGTGATGATTCTTTGTACACTAAAGTAACTGTTAAACTAACACCTGGGAAAACCTTAGTGGTGAGTATCTCACATTTTAAATTAAGCTATTATTCTGCATTTGCTATACTATTTTCAGTGAATTTAAGACTGGTGCACTCTATACATTTATACTTACTCTTACTGTAAAGAGTGCAGTAAATTTCAAATACATTAATTAAGTCACCCACCACGTGTCTAATATTCTGGGACCAACAAGGCTACAACAACACTGCATTCAAATACATTAAGTTACTTATAGAGTGAAAGACTTTCAAATGAGTTAATGCAGTCAGAAAGGCCTTTGTCACCATGTGGCTGGACTACATCACTGCAATCTACCTGCACATAAAGCAGTCAGCCATCAAGAAACGAGGACAACTAGTACAGAATTGAAGGTGACATCCTGTCTTCTTAGCAGCCTGGCATACCACAAGCACATAACTGTCTTCTTCTCTCTACATTGGCTACCCATAGAATACAATGTCAGATTTAAGGGATTGATCCTTATCTTCAAAGCTTGCAATGGCCTGAGCCCAAGTTACCTAAAAAGTTGCCTAAAGCTTCAGATGAGAAGCATGATTGACAACTCTTTTCCTCAGCAAAAAGGATTTGTCTACCACAAGGGAAAAGCCTGTTTGTGCAGGAGACAGATCTTTCTTGGGAACTGGTCCAAGACTGTGACGCAAACTCCTGCTGGGTCTAAGAACAACTACAATCCCCATCACTTTGTCCAAGTGAAAGGAGTGCTTTTCTGACTTGACCTTTGCTAATACAAAGAGATAGTGATGTGTACATAGGACATATTTAAATTTTTAAAAATTCCTGGGGATAGGGAGACTAGAAAGAGCCACATGTGACAGATGATAGTTATGCTGCTTAATGCACTTTTGCAGCTGTGAAAACAAGTTCACCATTTTTGAAACATTTAAGATGTTCACAGTTTAACTAAAATGACACTGTTAAGTGATTTCTCTATCTAGCAGTTTAACACAGAAGAAGAGGTTACTCACCCCATGCAAGATGGTTCATTGAGATGCGTCCCCCTATGGGTGTTCCACTCTTGGTGAGCGTGCCTTGATTGGAGATTTTCATTAGCAGTGTCCATTCAGCCCATGCATTCACCATTGGTATCCTTTTGCCCTGCTCCAAGGCTGTATGGGAAACCATTCTCTTAGTTCCTTCTGCACTACTGAATCTCGGAGGAAACTCCAAAGAAGAGGGGAAAGAGGGGAGGTACTGGAGCACTTGTAGGAACAAACATACATCTAGAAGAACCACAGTTACTGAACAGGTGAATAACCTTCGAGTAGTGTCCCTGAGTGCGCCACTCTTGGTGACTCCAAAATAGTGTCTCCAGTAGGAGGGGGACTTCGGAATGGAGTCCATCACAGAAGAGAGAACTGCATTGCCAACTGCAGCATCATATCTGGAGGCACTGACCAGGGCAGTGTCTAGAGAAGGTACGTAGCGAAGACCATGTAGTGACTCTGCAGATTTCTGAAATGGGAACATGTCTAAGGGAAGCCATAGATATAGATCATGACCTAGTCGAGTGCACCAAAAAGCTGATGGGGATGAAACATCTACAACCTGGTAGCAAACTATAATACACTCAGAAATCCATTTATAGAGTAGCTGGGTAGAAATGGCAGAGCCTTTTGACCTACCTGCAATCGAAACAAACTGTCTATTGGATTTACAAAATGGTTTAGTTCTCTCCAGGTAGAAGGATAATGCCCTCCTCACATCTAGAGTGTGGAGAACAGTCTCCTGGTTAGAAGTATGCAGTTTTTGGAAGAAAACTGGCAGGTATATGGTCTGATTCAGGTGAAATTCGGAAGTTACTTCAGGGAGAAACCTGGGATGTGGCCATAAGGACACCCTATTCTTGTGGAATATGGTCAACACTTCTCGGTAAGATTGACCCTTGAGTAGCCTATCCTCGAGATAAGGGAATATCACAATAGCCTGACGACATAGATAGGGAGCCACTCCTGATAGAACCTTCAAGAACATTATCGGAGCTGAGCACAGGGAGCAATCAATACTGAAAACGATCCTGGTCTACTCTAATCAGAGGAATCAGTTGTGAGATGGATGCATTGCTATATGGAAGTACTTGTTCTGGGGGTCGAGAGCCAAATAACAATCCCCTGAATCTAGAGAAGGAATTATAGCCTTCAGGTTCAGGGTCACCATCCTGAACTTCTGGGATCTCATGAATTTGTTTAGACATCTAGAATTGGTCGCCACCCTCCATTCCTCTTTGGTATAAGGAAATAGTTTGAATAGAAAACCTTTCCCCTGTATTGAGCAGGTACCAGTTCTATTGTGCCTAACAGAAGATTTTATTTCCTGCCTTAGCAGGGGCTTGTGAAGAGGGTCCCTGAAGCGGGAAGGGGAATGAGAAGGGAGGAAGGAAGGAAAGTAATGTGGATGGTGTAGCCCGATGATATTACTTCCAGCACCCATTTGTCTGGGTGATACTGTCCCAGGCATGCTGGAAACGAGAGAGTCTATTTCCAAATGGGGGAAGATGAGCAAAACAATGAAGCTGGCAGGTTAATGAGGGAGGGAATTCGAACCTTCAACTGTCCCATCAAAACTAATGCTTTGATGATGATACCTGTTACAAAGCAATGTCAGATGGATTAGACTGTCTTTTCCTCTGGAACCTGCCTTTCTTCTGGGGGTTCTGCAGGTCTCTGGAATCCGGAGAATTGTACAGGGTGGGATCTTAGTACCTTTTGTGATCTGCTGAACTTACATTTGTTTGCAGGAGTATAGATGCCTAAGTGTAATGTGACCCTGGAAAGTATGTAACAACTCATCTGTGTTCTCTGAAAACAACTTCCATCCATCAAATGGGAGATCCTTGACTGGGAAGCCAGACAACTGTAGTCAGGAAGCCCTGCTCGTCACCACCACCATAGAAATAGAATGGGCTTTGGTGTCTGCAGTATTGAGTGCTGCCTGCAGCAACGTTCTTCCCAATAACTGTCCCTCAGCCATACTGGCCTCAAATTGTTCCCTTTGATCTAGAGGGAGATGTTCAATAAATGACCATATTTCATGTAGCTGGTGAAGCTGTACTTGGCCATCAATGCTTAGTAATTTGTAATGAGTAATTGCAGCATAGCCAATGAATGGGCCTTCCTTCACAGGAGGTCCAGGGGTTTTTGGTCTCTGTCAGATAGGATGGATTTATGATGGCATTGTTTGCCCCACTCGTTAACCACATCAATGAAAAGAGAATTGGGAGGTGGGTGGGAAAAGAGGAATTCAGAGTTCTTGGTGGGGATATAATATTTCTTGTGGGCCCTTTTAGAAGTGGGTGTTAGGTAGCCAGGGTTTGCCAGATAGCATGTTCCAGTAGTCTCATTAACAGAGAGGGCAACTGTGGAGGGTGTTGGAGTGTAGAATGTTCAACAGCTTGTGCTGGGGTTCTCCAACCTCCTCAAGGGGTATCTGCAGAGAGTCTGCCACCTGCTTAACAAGGTCCTGGATTGGCTATTGAAGGAGGAGGCGGCGGCATCAGGGCCTCATCTGGCAAAGAGGATGAGAAGGTGGTTTGAGGCATGGCTTCTTTGTCCACCCTGGCCTCCTGCTCCTCAAATATTTCCTCCTGTTGCTGTGGGGGAAGAAGCTTCGTTCTCCCTATCATCCCAAGGGGATAAGGTCAGGCCCTAGGAAACAGGTGATAATAGGGGTTCTAGCATGGCCATGCAGGGGAAGAGGTGGCATCCAGGGTTGCTCCCACCAGGAATGATGAGATCCCAGAGCATCTTCCCTGCCCCTTTGGGAGAAGGGGTTAGTGTAAGGGCATACTGGAGAACCCTGTACTGAAATGGAAGCAGCAGAAGGTAGGTCATCATCAACATCCTCTTTTTCTAATGGGGGAATTCCTACAGAAAAGGGGGTCAATGGTACCGGGGACACAAAAAAGATCCAGTGACCAAGAGGTTCTTGGTAGCAAAAGATATTCACTACCTTCTGGAGACTCTGGTTGAGCTGTCACTGCCAAGTCTTTCTAGTATCTGAAGTCCTGTGGTACTGAATGGTGCTGTTTATCCTTGTCCAATGGTACCAGAAGCTTAAGGGGCTTTGAAGCTGGCATTGAAGAGGTTAGAGGCTTACATGATATTGTGACACTTGGTAAGGGCATCGAGACACGAGTCAGAGTTGACAGCATAGATCTTCTATGTTCGGTGCTGTCCCCAGCCAAGGGTGCCAGGGTCTTCCTAGAGCGCTGTTTAGCCTTAGAGCTGTGTTTTCTAACATCCCCCCTCAGAGGGGCCTTTCCCCTATACAGTACCGAGCCTGAAGGAAGACCTTTTTGAGGCTATAGATCTGGCTGGAGACCGAGATCTTTTTGAGGGAGAATCCCTGGGAGGGGAACTAGATCTCCTCTTCTGAGAGGATTTGGGAGGAGGGCTCCAAGCATTTCTTCCTGCTAGGAAAATGCTGCACCAAGGTGGATGGGGCACTAGAAACTCTGGAGACTGATGTTCAGAGGGGTCCTGACCTGGTTCCAAAGGAGGGCAGAGGGCACACTTAATCATGAGGAGCTGAAGTTTGACCTCTTAGTTATTCCAAACCCTAGATTTCAGGGCTTGATAGAAGTTGCACTTCTGTGGCATATACGACTGGCCCAGGCAGTGAATGCCTGTTATCAACTGGGATGGCCTCTTTACACAAGAGGCAGTGTTTAAACTCCAGTGAACCAGGCACATGCCTCACAGGGAGAATTTCCCTGATGAGAACAGAACAAGTCTTCATAACCAAAAGGAAAGGGTTGTTTTATTTTGAACACTAAGCTAACTACAACTAACAAGCCAGTTAACTAAACTAAAGAGAAGCTCCATAAACGCCAAAGTAGGCGAGAAATAAACATGCTAGCTCCGTCTCGAGCTGAGGTGGTTGAGAAGGAACCGAGGGGGAGGTTTGCCCACACAGCCTGATATAACCTCAGTGCAGGGCAAAGGATACCAACAGCACATGCCCAGGCCAAGTGGACACTGCTAATGAAAATCTCCAATCAAGGATGCATTAGGCACATGTGCACCAAGAGTGGAGCACTCATAGGGATACTACTCGAAGAACCAAACTTTTTTATAGTACTAGTCTTAAGGAAAATTGGCAGAAATGTATCTGGTACAAAAATGCTGTGATTACAACCTGAAAATTTAATCATCTTTAAGAATCTTTAGTTCCTCTCCCCCATCAATTTGTGAGAGTTTCATTTTAGTTTTATCATAAGTCTTTAAATAAAAATAAGTTATACAGATAATATTGTACTATGAAGCAAGAACAGAAGAAACTTTCCCATATGGATTGTCTTCATGCATGGGTTTTAATTACTAAACATTTGGTAGCCTATATTTTTAAATAAACTTTAAATAAAATCCCTACCCTATTCGGAGAATAAAAGTTTTTGTTTTCTCCTCTTATTGTTTTAATAAAAAAAAAAAAGAAGAAAAAGAAAGGATAACTATCCAGTTCCCGAAAAAGGACATTATTCAATTTGAAATTCCTGTGGTGTTGCATTCTGGGCAGCAATCCTGGGTGACGGGTGAACCCTGGGCTCGGTGAGGCTAGCCCCCAGCCACTCCTTCTGCCCGAGGCCCCACCCCCCCACTCCCATCCCCACCCCCGGCACATGGGGTGGAGTCCCTGGCTGCAGGCCAGCCACAGCGGAAGAGCCCCACGAACCAGGAGGGGGGGGCTTGGGCAGGGCCATGCAAGGCTGTTTGCAGAGGCTCAGCCTCCCCCTGCCTTTGATACCCGCCGCCCATTGCAGCATTTGTTGCATGTAAAAGGGAAAGATTCACATGCTGCGCAAAGCACCCCTAAAGAAGCTTCCTCTTTTCATGCCATACTGCTCCCTCAAATTTTCTTTCTAAGGAGGGTACTCACTTTAAGACCTTTAGGTTTCATGCTAAGCAGATTAACTGCATCAACACTCTTCCCATAAGCCTAATTACCATATGATACTCAAGTGGTGCTGAGTCTTCTGCTTCTGAGAGAAAAGACTGGTGGGAAGTAACTCTTTAGAATGGGGTGCAGTAGGCACAGCTGAATAGCACAGGTCTATGCAGCCCCCCATGAGTCAGTAATAGCAGAGGTAAAGTTAGAGAGCTCTAAAATGCACAAAATACAGAAGTTTTTCTTTTCTCTTTGTTCCTATTATTTTAAACAAATCCAACTCTACAGTTTCTCTTCCATAAAAACATCTCCGCAGGCTAGATCTTCAGGTGGTGTAAGTTGGTATAGCTCCACTGAAGTCACTAACTTACACCAGCCAAGAATCTGGATCCTTACTCCTATAAATAAATTGGAATTTGTTGTTTTAAGAGTTTTTAAGAAAGAGGTTGATGCAAATATTTCACAACTTACAATGATATCCACTAAAACCTAACACACACAGTTCTGTTTTGGGGATTTTCTGAGAGATTTCTACAGAATGAAAAAGGTTACTTTGAATAAGCTCATGGTTCACATTCCTGCCATTTTCATGAATTTGCCACACACAAAAAGTTGCGTTTTACCAGCATAAAATAATAACATTTCAGTATAATGAGGTGCTTTTGTTTTTAAGTAGAGGAACAATATATTTAGTAGAAGCTGCTGCAGCTAAAAAAGCTTCACAGTAACAGGTAATAGATACAGGAGTAAACTCTTAGTACAATAGCTATATTTCTGGAGACATTTCAATTTTCTTAGGATTTAACTGAAAATTCTTTAAAGCTCATACTTTCCTGTAGCAAATAAGCCTTTAACACAATTGTTTAAATATTAAATTAATATTTATTAGTATTAAATAATGCAAACCTTGGTTAGTCTCTAAAGTGCCACAAGTACTCCTTTTCTTTTTGCAAACCTTCTGTAATGTCACAGACACAGTACTCCTAAACTAATTGTTTTCTCTTTTCTAACCAAAAATCCCAGATAAGAGTTGTTTGGAAATTGAGTATCAGGCAACTATGCAAGAGCAGTACTTGGAATACATTTTACTAAATAGCAGGTTTCAGAGTAGCAGCCGTGGTAGTCTGTATCTGCAAAAAGAAAAGGAGTACTTGTGGCACCTTAGAGACTAACAAATTTATTTGAGCATAAGCTTTCGTGAGCTACAGCTCACTTAATCGGATGCATTCAGTGGAAAATACAGTGGGGAGATTTATATACACAGAGAACATGAAACAATGGGTATTACCATACACACTATAACGAGAGTGATCAGGTAAGGTGAGCGTCCTGCTGGTAATAGCTCACCTTACCTGATCACTCTCGTTATAGTGTGTATGGTAATACCCATTGTTTCATGTTCTCTGTGTATATAAATCTCCCCACTGTATTTTCCACTGAATGCATCCGATGAAGTGAGCTGTAGCTCACGAAAGCTTATGCTCAAATAAATTTGTTAGTCTCTAAGGTGCCACAAGTACTCCTTTTCTTTTTACTAAATAGCAGTCACTGTTCAAACTTAAGTGTTCCCAGACAATCAGTAGCACATCCTGAAAAAACAAACAGCACTATTTTTCCAGCCAGCTGAGTACAAGAAGTTAGACTCAACTGGGGTAAACTAACAAGTTACAAAAAACCGCTGTTAGATATTTCTCAGAAGTGATATACAGCACTGAATTCTTACTAATACTTAGCACTTTTGTAGTGCTTTACATCTTCAAAGTGCTGTGCAAATGTTAATTATAGAAAGAAAGTTGGTGCTCAAAGAGACAGCATATTTCCCAAAGTGGAGGGTGACCAGAGGAATGGCACTACTATAGCAGAGATAATGGCAGGAGGAGGAAATTTAAATATTTAGGAATGACTGAATTTTATATATTAATTAGCTATTACAGAACTGACATTGAACACTACAGATGAGGATGTCTGGAAATTACATCAACACCTTTCAGACAACAGATTTCTGTAGCCACAAATAATCAATTCTGGAATTATAAATGGCTCCGTGGCTTCAGATTGCCTAATTTAGAAATCATGAGGAATGCACAGGGATCAGCTTCTCTGTAATCTTTAAAACAAGTGACTTCCAAGGACTATTATCCTTAGACATCAATGCGAATTCCATGTTTTATAGACATTAGTTCTCCAGTACCTGTTAAATACATAACAAATGAACACAGATGAGGTAAAGATGCTGTGATTGCCACATAAAGCCAGTATGGCAAGGGAGCAGTTTTTCCAAATGGACAGATCCAAAGGCCATGACGAATTCCATCACGGACATGGTGAGAAGTCCAGGATATACACAACATCCAGGGAAGAAAGCACCATGAGTCCTTAAGCCTGAAAAGGTGCATAATAAATTTTAATGTCACAGCCACAACAGGAATCACAGTAGAACAATGAAGAAGTGGTCTTTGTGGAAGAGTCAGAGCAGCCTGTGGAAAGGAAAAAATACAGTTGGCAACCAGCACCATCATGACAAGGTAAAAATGCTTCTTGGATGTTTACAGATAAAATATCAAGTGAACAAAAACCATTTGTTTCCCACAGAAGTGCAAATAAAAGCTGTTTTTCCTATTATCTTTATTCATTTCTCCCTCTCAAGATTTGAGATAACTGTTCTTATCCGTGTTAGTCTGTATTCGCAAAAAGAAAAGGAGGACTTGTGGCACCTTAGAGACTAACCAATTTATTTGAGCATAAGCTTTCGTGAGCTACAGCTATGCATGATGCATCCGATGAAGTGAGCTGTAGCTCACGAAAGCTTATGCTCAAATAAATTGGTTAGTCTCTAAGGTGCCACAAGTCCTCCTTTTCTTTTTGTTCTTATCCAATATGCTGCTGTGGTGGAATTCAATATACAGCATATAAAACAAACAGGAAATACACAACTGTACAATATACTATTTAAAAAAACCACCCAAACACATCTTGCATTAAATTAAATTTACTGTGCTGAAATCTATTAATTTGTCAATATTAGATATACCTTATTTAATCATAGTAATAATTTCTAACAAAGCAAAATGAATAAAATCCAATTAAAAACACCCACCAGCTCATTTTGGCTGTCTTCTTGTCTCAGTATTCCTTGTTTATGGACAAAGAACATTTTCAAATGCTAAAAATTGTTTACATGTATTGTTAAGGTCAACATGAAATTTTTTAAGATCAATTGTTGGCTAATAACCATCACATTGAATTTGCTTAATATTAACTCAGTTCAGTAACAAGTGGATATTGGCTTCTGTTGAGGTATTTGTCAAGACAGAATAATAAAAGTGTGAGATTTTGCTTAAGGTGAGATCAAGTGGCCTGTTTGTCACAAGAGGATCAATAAATGTTCACCATGTATGTATGTACTGGGGAAGACATTGCAAATGTGCCTATTAGAAATACCTAAAACTTTCTCCGTTATGTGTGCAGCCACACATTTCTTTAGCATAGCAATTTTTTAATATTCTAATATTCTAAAAGGGAAAGAAAAATAGCTGTTCAAAAGAACTACTGATCTCTCATGCAATCCGGAAGCAAGGATTTGCATCTTCACTGACTGGCTGCAACATGAATTCAGGTAGAACTTATTAACAAGGCAGGATGTGTTCACTCTAATGGAATGCCTTGTGTATAACCCCTCCGAATTCCTGAAGAGGATTTTGGAACAACTAAAAAGAAACTACCCACAGAGAATCTTTCCCAAGTTTTACATAGAGCTCACAGTATGCTGGGATAGGAGTTTGGGAGTTAATCATTGCTTTCTGACTATCCATGTAGGTTAAAACATGATCAATAAAGCTAACACAGATGTACACTTCAATACAGAGTCTCCGTACTTTGATTTAAGGAGCTCTCAAAAATCTATTAATTTTTATAATTGCTTTTATAGAATGTAATTGCACACAAAAGTCCAAGACGGGCACTCAACAAATTTAAATAGAAAATAAAAGTGATACTATTCAAGACTTCAGAGCAAGTTAAAAAAATAGAAACTTTGTCTTGCCATGTGACTGTCAGCCCTTCAGTAGCAAGACTATTCTTTTTTCTATATAACAAATGGTAGTGGCAAGGTTCCAAAGAACCTTTGTCCACATGCACACAGACCACTAGCAAAAGCTGATCAGTTATCCTAGAATCATAGAAGATTTGGGTTGGAAGAGACCTCAGGAGGTTATCTAGTCCAACACCCTGCTCAAAGCAGGACCAACACCAAATAAATCATCCCAGCCAGGGCCTTGTCAAGCCAGGTCTTAAAAACCTCTAAGGATGGAGATTCTCCTTCCTTAGAGGTTTTTAAGGTCAGGCTTGACAAAGCCCTGGCTGGGATGATTTAACTGGGAATTGGTCCTGCTTCGAGCAGGGGGTTGGACTAGATGACCTTTTGGGGTCCCTTCCAACCCTGATATTCTATGATTCTATGATTCCACCACCTCCCTAGGTAACCCATTCTAGTGCTTCACCACCTTCCTAGTGAAATAGTGTTTCCTAACATTCAACCTAGACCTCCCCCACTGCAACTTGAGACCATTGCTCCTTGTTCTGTCATCTGCCACCACTGAGAATGGCCGAGCTCCATCCTCTTTGGAACCCCCCTTCAGGTAGTTGAAAGCGGATATCAAATCCCCCCTCACTCCTCTCTTGTGCAGACTAAACAAGCCCAGTCTCCTCAGCCTCTCCTCGTAAATCATGTGACCCAGACCCCTGATCATTTTCGTTGCCCTCCACTGGACTCTCTCCAATTTGTCTACATCCTTTCTGTAGTGGAGGGCTCAAAACTGGACGCAATACTCCAGATGTGGCCTCACCAGTGCCGAATGGAGGGGAATAATCACTTCCCGCGATCTGCTGGCAATGCTCCTATCAAGTTATTTAGTGTTTTGTGGTGATCAAGAAAGAGTAGGCTGCACTGTGTGATCTCATCAACATGACCAGTTTCCTACAGAAGAAGCTTGCATGTGAAGGCATCAGCAGAAGAGGATATAGGGTGGGAAGGGGTGATGAGGAAGGAAACAGCAGGGACCATTGTTGAACAAAGTACCCTTATTACTGCTGATTTTGTTCCCATAAAACCAGACAGAAGCACTAATGGGAATACTAGCAGACATCTTTAGGAAAGAGTGACACAGAGCTGGCAGCAAGCATATTGGGCCTTTCAGGGTGAGGGGGTGAGGGGGCTTATTTCTTGTTAAGCTAAAGATCCAGAGTAGGTTTGGTGGTTATGGAGAACAAAGCTGCAGGATCCGGATTCATACCGATTTAATCTATAAATGATTATACAATGGAATTAACAGAAAAAATTAGGGCTGTCGATTAATCACACTGTTAAACAATGGAATACCAATTGAAATGTATTAAATATGTTTCTATATTTTCAAAAATATTGGATTTAAATTATAACAGAATATAAAATGTACAGTGCTCAATTTATTATTTTTTGAATACAAATATTTGCACTGTAAAAATGATAAAGAAATAGTATTTTTCTATTCACCTCATACAAGTACTGTAGTGCAATCTCTCTATCTTGAAAGTGCAACTTACAGATGTAGCGTTTTTTTTGTTACGTTACTGCACTCAAAAACAAAACAATGCAAAACTTTAGCACCAATAAGTCTACTCAGTCCTAGTGACCGTCTGAACAAGAAGTAAGACAAACAAGTTTGTTTACATTTATGGGAGATAAGCTGCCTGGTTCTTATATACAATGTCACCTGAAAGTGAGAAGTCGTTTGCATGGCACTTCTGTAGCTGGCATTGCAAGGTATTTACGTGCCAGATATGCTAAACATTCGTATGCCCCTTCATGCTTCGGCCACCATTCCAGAGGACATGCTTCTATGCTGATAGGGGGAGAACCGTATGTCTCCTGCTCTGTTTTACATGCATTCTGCTATATATTTCACGTTATAATGGTCTCGGATGATGACCCAGCACATGTTGTTCGTTTTAAGAACACTTTCATTGCAGATTTGACAAAACACAAAGAAGGTACTAATGTGAGATTTCTTAAGATAGCTGCAGCACTCGACCCAAGGTTTAAGAATCTGAAGTGCTTTCCAAAATCTGAGAGAGATGAGGTGTGGAGCATGCTTTCAGAAGTCTTAAAAGAGCAACACTCTGATGTGGAAACTACAGAACCTGAAACACCAAAAAAATAAAATCAACCTTCTGCTGGTGGCATCTGACTCAGATGATGAAAATGAACATGTGTCGGTCCGCACTACTTTCGTTATTGAGCAGAACCCATCATGAGCATGGATGCATGTCCTCTGGAATGGTGGTCAAAGCATGAAGGGACATATGAATCTTTAGTGCATCTGGCACGTAAATATATTGCAATGCCAGCTACAACAGTGCCATTGAACGCCTGTTCTCACTTTCAGGTGACATTGTAAACAAGAAGCAGGCAGCACTATCTCCTGCAAATGTAAACAAACTTGTTTTTCTGAGCAATTGGCTGAAGAAGAAGTATGACTGAGTGGACATGTAGTTGCTAAAGTTTGACATTGTTTTACTTTAGAATGCAGGTTTTTTGTACATAATTCCACATTTGTAAGTCCAACTTTCATGATAAAGAGATTGCACTACAGTACTTGCAATAGGTGAATTGAAAAATAATATTTCTTTTGTTTAGTACAGTGCAAATATTTGTAATAAAAATAACTATAAAGTGAGTACTGTATTCTGTTTTGTGATTGAAATCAGTATATTTGAAAATGTAGAAAACATCTAAAATATTTAAATAACTGGTATTCTATTATTGTTTAATTGCGATTAATTTTTTTAATCGCTTTACAGCCCTAGAAGAAATAAAAGTTTTTTTCATATATAATTGTTATAGGTTGGGCTAAGTCTTGTTGAAACTGATGGTGTAACAGCCACCTTTCATTCATAGATAAGTGTAAAGAACCACTGATCTCATTTATGAAACCAGATAGGTGAAACTACGGGAGCACCACCCAAAACACAGGCACATGGTAAAGTCTGTGTAGAAGCTGAACCGTGTGACCCAAGGGATTTCCCTGGGGACTGATACAGTGAATGCAGGAACTAGGGGATTGACTGGTGGAGCTGGGTGTGAGCATGACAGAAAAATACACAGAAAGACACAGAGAAGGAGCAGACAGCCAAGGAGACATCCAGAACAAGCACTGGGACCATAGCCCTTAGAAAAAGCCTACAGAGAAAACTTTTTGGATACAGTAGAGAACATGCTTTTAGAATACAGTGATGGCGGAAACTAGGCTTGGAACTGTAAGTAGAGAAACTCTTTTCTGATTCCTATTGTGTTCAGTGAAACAGGACTTGGTACATTCTTTGTAAATGAACAGAACTGCATCCAAGAAATATCTGATTCCATCAACAATTTCTCTTCCTAACAAAAATAACTTGAAAGATCCTGAATTTTGGAAACTGCTCTCAAGTCAAAAAGGGGATAACAATGCTACACAGAACTGATCCATTCCTAAATGAAAAAAATCATGTTTGTAATTTTTGTTGATTCAAATCTTTAGTGTAAAAGGATCTCATACCAGAGTGTGGGCTCATTCCAAGTGCTGACATCACAGTGCTAAAAGTAAAGGCTATTCCATTGTAAGAATTCCTGTCCTACATACGAAATGTTAAACTGAGTAGCTGTCCATCAATAGGCAACCTGGACTGTCTCAAGTATCCAAGGCACATTTTAATAGTAGTAAATGATAAACCTACTGAGCAAAATTCTCCATGACTAATCCATTTATCTACAGTTACTCTATTATTAATACTTAACTCATTACTCTGACTTATCTAGAGAATGAAATGTGCTACTTAAAAGTAAAATTTTGTAACAAGAATGAATAAAAGGATTTCTTAGATACTTTTAAGTACTTCAGGAGTGCCCATTTCTAACAGAGAAGAAAATACATTATCATGCTACTGCTGAAGTTAATGGTAAAGTGACCACTGACTTCAAGTGTAGGATTAGGTCCTACAGATTTATGTTGAAGAAAGAAATGAGCAATATGACATCTTACTAGTGTCAAAGGATGTTATTCTTTATTCCTTTCTTCATTAGTGCAGGTACTTTTCATTATTCAAATCTTGAGGTGAAAAGTCTTAATATAGTTCCTCTATACTGTAGCTAAAGAAACAATTGTTCTTGTCACAATCCTTTCATAAGCATACTGTTTTTCACTATCTATTGTAATACTGGGTGTTGAATTTTCATAATATATAATGACTGTCAGAGTTGGAATTTGAAAAAAAACATACTATTTTACTAGACTACAAACTAACAGCAAGAAAATTAATGTCCATGTTTAATACAAAATTTCAAACAATAAATGCATTTAAAAAAATAAAGTATAATCATTCACAAAAGTAGGTTCAAGCAGAGTACTGTAGTTGAAAACAGGAATGATAGTACAAGCTGGAGTACTGTACATGCAAATATTATCTTTTTTGCACTGACATACTATTGGTGAAATTTTGCCATCTACTGGAAATAGTTAAGAAAAGGCTTATTTTCAGAATATTCCTGTTGAGAAAAAAAAGCCTCAGGATAGCGAATAGATTTTAAAAAAAGAAAAAATACTAGATTTTAAAAATAATTAGTATTTAGTGACTCACATATACAAAGCAGTTTTTTAAAAATAAGTGGATGAACAGATGACAAGTATTCATTAAAATAAATTCTGGCTAAACTTTTTGGGACATGGACAACCTGAAAACTAGCCAGTTTCAAATAATGAGTTAAGTGCCCTCTGGCAATTTTGTGGTTTTAAAATATTTTTCTATTTAAAATTCAAAAGTGTTCTGCCTTTTCTGTTATATGAAAGTCCCACAGAAACAAAAGGGGAAACTGACTATCCAAAGAGTACAGTCAGATGCACAAAGTACACAAACTGAAAATACTGAGATTTCCCTCTCTAATCTTTCATTTATAGCAATTGTAGGTATATCTTGTAAGAATAAGAGGTACAACATTTTCAATCACAAGTATGATTTTAAAATCTCTGTTACGAATAATAGTGCCTTTTACACAAAAACTTCCTTACAAATTTAATTTAGAAAATTCAATTTTTCCCAAGTTGAAACATTTTTATATTGTTCTTTACTTTTTATTAGCTTTAACTTATGTGTTACACAGAACACTCAAATCTGGTTCTCTCCACGCTGTAGCTCACGAAAGCTTATGCTCAAATAAATTGGTTAGTCTCTAAGGTGCCACTAGTACTCCTTTTCTAACTGCTTCTTGAGTACCTCCTAATGGTAGTTGGCTATGAACATCAAATTGTTAGGAGTGAGATTTTTCAAATGCTGGTCTCCATTTTTCCTCCACAATTTGCAAGCACAAATAATTGCAACACACAAGTGACTTTATATAGCTACAAATAGCTGTGGTCCTAAAATTCGCTTGTAATTATTTACACCTCCCCCCCCCACACTTCCTTCTGCAGGTGCAAAACAGAGCCCTAGCTAGGCTTAATTTTCAACCTGTCAATGCCTATTCTTATTTCACAGTCAATCTTATTTAAACTAAATAACAGTTGGACGTTCTGTCATCTGGCTGCTTTTACTACTTATTCTAAAAGAAAAAAAGGAACAATCTCATTTAAATAGACACAAAGTGTATGAAGCTACACACAAAAGTGTAACTTGGCTAATAAAGCGAGTGATATACAAATGTTAGGAGCTACATGTATAGAGTCTCCAGAACTTAAATATCTACATCTGATACTACACTTTTTTTAAAAAGGCAGAAAAAATGCCACATTGGGCCTTTAAACTTAAAAAAAATATGCAGTGAGATGTAAATGAATTTTAACATAAAATATAGCTTTTTATATATGTTTTAAAAACATTTTGTAACCAATTAAACACATCAAGACAATGAGACCTCTGACTTTAAAGTTTAGGCTCCAAGAGCTGATAGTGTTTAGAAGTAGGTGGAAATGCAAAAATAATTAAGAAAACAAAGTGAACTTTGATCTATCTTGCTTACCTGTAATGAAAGGGAGTGAGCAAGAAAAAAATGGTCCACATCAATGACAGAAGAGAGGAAACCAGCTAAAATGACTTCACTAAAGTCACTCTTCTTCCTGAGCCCAATCACTATCACCCAGGACCATACTCCCACCACGCCGTGCACTCCATTATCAGAGAGAGCTCGGAGCCAGTCGTGTTGCTGAATGAAAGGGAACTGCAGAAGTCGGTCTGCTATGAAGCAGAACATTCCCAGTCCTAAACTGGAAATAACTGAAGCTGTGCTGAAAGTTTGGAGAAGAGCATGAGCCTTTTCAGTCTCAGATGCCATAGCAAGTAACATGTCACTGTACACAAGATGCCATCAGGATACACGCAGCCCATTATCCTTTTAATCTTCAGTCATTCTGTAAATTATCAAAGAGAAAAGTCTTAATGAAGAAATGTGGCAACCAGCACTAAATACTTGTTAAACTCAACTATATCTGCAGCTGTAATAAAACGTATCCTAATAGCAAACTCATTGCTCAAAATCTAAGATTCTCCAGAAATACTAAGTACAATTAACTTAATTCATTGACCCAAACAGTATGGATCTGAATCAAAAATTGTGTGCTGTTTTAATGAGAACAAACACACACTTTAGTACACTCATGCATTGACTATCTTTTGACATTTCCAATTTCATAAAACAAAATCTGAGAATTATATCCAATCATATCCCAGACTTATTCCGAGATTTCCCCTTCCTTTCATATCAGGATTTTCACCACATTAATGCCTCTACTTTGTAGCCAAGTTGTTTTGATTCTGGGGTTGATTAGATCCTCAAAACCTCAGAGCTTTTTATGCTTTGAATTTCACATCACAACTTGCAGTCTTTCACTACTATGGGAAGTTTTTTATGCAGCCTCTTTCACCTCTAGAAATATTTTTATATAATGCACACACACCTGTTTCCCCCCTGCAATTTGTTAGCATACATACATAACAAAACTGCCTCTCAGAACACAGTCTTAGTTCTAAACATCTGATAGTTATGCTCCTGTATTATTTCAAAAATCTGTGGGAACACATTAGTTTCAAAGCATATTTTCTATTTAAAATGCACTCTTTACATGATGGTTGCTATCTCCTTATAATGCAGTAAAGCTTTGATAAGCACAAAGTCCTTTCTTCTACATTATTTTTTTGGTAAATAATTTTTTTTTAATTGAATAAGACAATTTATTTTCATACTCATGTTAAGTGGTGCCCTTAAAAATGATTTTTGAAAGACATTGTTATGAAATTTTTCATGATTGCAAATAAGTTCTTTATTATAAACCGTACAAAAGTTGAAACTGAAATAAATTTTCTTAACAAATATTTCTTCCATCCTAAGCACATGCAAGTGTATTGAAAGATTGTCCAAAAGTGCTTCATATGCCAGACATTCATTTTAAAGAAAAAAGTTCATTGAAGCATTCATTTGAAAAAAGAATGAATAATACATGAACTTTGCATAGAGATGAGAAAAAGTAGGTCAAGTTTAGAGCCTGTTAACCATGACTGTACCCCTTCAGAGTAATCATGTAACATGAACTATTTTCTGCAGCATGTCTTTGTACTTTTTTAAAGATTCATAATTTAAAACATCACACTTTGAAGAATTAAATTCCATTTTTTTTTCCAGTTTAAGAAACAAGTGACCCCAGCATCTCCCAAACCTTTTCCTAGCCAACCAAGTAGCAGCACTTATTAAAGAAGTGGTTCGCACAGCGTGGAGGGTAGGGGAGAAAAGAGCTGGAAAACTGGAGAAATATAGTTAAAAAGACCACTTCTACTTGATTTCCATGTCAGACTGGATGTTGTCTCAGCTCACAATATACCATGCACAGGACTCCTGTTTAGGAAGAGTTCAT
Source organism: Lepidochelys olivacea (assembly GCF_965140295.1). NCBI lineage: Eukaryota > Metazoa > Chordata > Testudines > Cheloniidae > Lepidochelys > Lepidochelys olivacea. The sequence continues at coordinate 30,757,912 of NC_140415.1, forward strand.
TAAGAGACATTAAAAGCTCTTTGTACATACATACATATGCATGCATGCACAGTTGGAGTAAGTGGACATATCTCTATTTACTTCATTGCAGTTGCGTCAACTTACTTCAATAGCAAATTTGGCTTACAGTCCACAGATTATAGCATTTGCACCTGCTTGCTGTACTCAAATCATTTTGGGATATTCACACTCCCTACTTCTGACTACAGAGGTAAGGAAATACATAAACAGTCAAATCCCAGTAAGCACAGACAGCTGGTCCTGTCTTTGCACAAATCAAACCAAGTAACAGTAAGCACTCACATAGCACAGAAGCTTTACAAATGTTTTACAAAATATATATGAGCACAGAACAGAAAATCAAAATATGGAAGAAACCCCAACATCCCCATTCACCAAACTTTTACCTGATAAGTTCCTAAACAAATATGATCACCAAATGAGAAATGACATAAACTAGACCACAGATGACCTATAAAAGACTCTGGATATCAACAAAACTTAACATTTTTTATAATTGATCGTTAGTTAAAGATAGAAGGCACTAAGGAAAACAGATAACTTGCTACAGAGGAAACCCTCCCATTTAAAACACAAGTGCCTATTTCACACTAATTTGACATTTCATGACATTATATTCAGAACATCCAGAACTGTAAGCTACCTTACCTCAGCAGGTGAGAGCTCTGCTGGAGATTAGACTGTGGGGTAGCTGTGGGGTAGCCCCACACCAGCAAACTCCAAGATTCTGCTAGTTTAAACCTGGCCTTGTAGGTGATAATCAATGAATACCAGTTCCTGAGAGATGTCTTTCTGCAGTGTCCAGGCCCGCTCACTGTGACACACAGAAAAATAATTAAATTCATTCACTCCAAAGAGACAGTGTACACAACAGCCTGTTAGGTTAGGTGAAGACTCACACCACACTTTAATACACAGCAATGAGACTGTTTTGTAATGAAACTAGAATAAATTTATTAATGAAGAACAGAATTTAAGTGATACTAACCAAGAACAAAAGAGACAGGTCTGGTTACAAACAAAACATGCTTTCTAGTATACAAAATTTAATAGATTATAATCCTGGTCTCAGGCAATTACTCACCGATAGTCAGTTCCCAGAGACTTCAGCCCACATGGTTGAAGGATCCACCTTTCACAGATTCCAAGAACTTCGGGCCTCTTTTGTCCCATAAGTGTTGTATAACTAGAACATCTTTTTGCTTCTTCTTATATTTTCCAGAGTCCATTATCTCTTTGCTTCTTCTTATATTTTCCAGAGTCCATTATCTCTGTCTCAAGAGCCAGGAAGACTTCCTGGGGGTGCAGACTCGGCCCCCGGTCTCAGTAAACTCCTTCCTCCATTTCTTGATAATTTGATTGCTTTGTTTACCTTGTATGTGTAATCCTTCTGCCAGGTGGAGCCAGCAGCAACAAGGGCTGCGTTCAATATCTAAGGGTTCCTCTTGAACAATACAACACAGAACCGGCTCAAGCCCATACCCAGTAACCTGGGAAAATTACACACCACCCCATGGCACCTCTGAGAGGCAATACTTCCGCACTCACAATCACAGAGTCTGAGTGTGGAAAAGAAACTTTTAATGAAAGGAAGGACATCACCTGACATTAATTAGGGAAAATGCCACAAGCAGAATTCATAATCATAAAACTGTGAGGAGGACACTCACCCCAGAGTGCGTAGGGCAGGGCCTTCTGTCTCATGTTCTTGAGTTCTACAACCAAAAGTTCCTTTTCTGTGCCCCTCTCTGATCCCTCACCACACTCCACTCACAGTTGTTGTCCTTGGTCAGCGAGGATCCAGGGTTCAGAGGTGCACCTGTGTGAGTTCACTTCCCACCTGGGAAGAAGGCACCTTGCTTGCTCTGCCATCCGAACACTTGCTCTGGCCAGCCACCTCGCCAGCCGCTCGTTCATTGGCTGATTGTCAGTTATCTTCTGTTACCTCCTGACTCTCTGCTGTGATCTCTGCATATCAGTCTCTTAGTGATTTTCAGCTCTTTGCAGACTGGACAGAAACACTGCCCCACCAAAAGTGATTTCAGTTCTCATTTGAGCACTTTGACATAACAAAAGGCTCCTAATGAAGCCTAATTAGCTCTATCTTTGAACAGTGGGAAAGAACAGACTGGTGGCCCATAGGAGAGGCCATACCTCCTGGCTGGGACACCTATCCCCACCCCTCTTACTCTCACAGGGGTCTGGCATTCGAGCCCCTGATTTACAAGTTCCGTTCAGCTGAGGATGACATCTCAACTGGGACAAGTTCAGCACAGTTCTGCTCCCCTTTAGTCATACAATGAAGTTAACATTGATAACATTTCTCTACCCCTGCATGCCATACTAACGTGATTTGTAACCCAACACCAGCCAAAGCTTGGAGCTACACCACTCCTATCTGCTAGATACCTACACAGAGTAGGTGTGTTTGTGTAAATACAGTTTGCTCCTGAAGTCTCTCCCCTTCCCGAATTAGCTGTCAGGGGAGAGCTCATTCAGCCCCTGCTTACATCTGTAATGTACTTTTATTGTCCTCTGCCTATAATTAAGACAGACAGGTGAATCCGTATTCTTTTGTCTAGGGCAGGATGGGTTAATGCATTGCCTCCCAAATGCATTTAAAGAACGTATTTCCAGCACACATGCATAACTCTTTGTACTCAACGTGTACATACATCACACAATCATTTCTGGAACCAGCATGTCACCAGTTTACATATGATACCTCACGATACATTTTAGACACATAATATGATACTTATGTTGGGTGTAGTGAATGTGTCAAGCCTGATATGCATTGCAGTATAGTGGGCCTGTGGGCATTTAGGGGCTCTTTCATCTGCCATTTTGTTGCCTAGTCACCCAGTTCTGAGAGACCCTTTGGAGCTCTTCGCAGCCTGCCTGGGACCGCAAACGTGAAATTGCAGCACTACTAACTGTAGTCTGTAACCTGTCATTTAAATCAGCTTCTGTACCAAATGACTGGAGGATAGCTAATATAGCTGGACCGCTTAGTAACAGTGATCATAATATAATTAAATTTAACATCCCTGTGGCGGGGAAAACACTACAGCAGCCCAACACTGTAGCATTTAATTTCAGAAAGGGGGACTACACAAAAATGAAAGTTAGTTAAAAAGAAATTAAAAGGTACAGTGCAAAAAGTGAAAACCCTGCAAGCTGCATGGAAACTTTTTAAAGATCAACTTAAATGTATACCGCAAATTTAAAAAACATAGTAAGAGAACCAAAGAAGTGCCACTGTGGCTAAACAACAAAGTAAAAGAAGCAGTGAGAGGCAAAAAGGCGTCCTTTAAAAAGTGGAAGTTAAATCCTAGTGAGGAAAATAGAAAGGAGCATAAACTCTGGCAAAAGAAGTGTAAAAATATAATTAGGAAGGCCAAAAAAGAATTTCAAGAACAGCTAGCCAAAGACTCAAAAAGTAATAGCAAAAAAAATGTTTTAAGTAAATCAGAAGCAGGAAGCCTGCTAAACAAACAGTGGGGCTACTGGATGATCAAGATGCTAAGGAGCACTCAAGTATGATAAGGCCATTGTAGAGAAACTAAACAAATTCTTTGCATCGGTCTTCACAACTGAGGATATGAGGAAGACTGCCAAACCTGAGCCGTTCTTTTTAGGTGACAAATCTGAGTAACTGGTCCAGATTGAGGTGTCATCAGATGTGGTTTTTGAACAAATTGATAAACTAAATAGTAATATGTCCCCAGGACCAGATGGTATTCACTCCAGAGTTCTGAAGGAACTCAAATGTGAAATTGCAGAACTACTAACTGTAGTCTGTAACCTATCATTTAAATCAGCTTGTGTACCAAATGACTGGAGGATAGCTAATATGACTCCAATTACAGGCCAGTAAGCCTGACTTCAGTACCAGGCAAACTTGTTGAAACTATAGTAAAGAACAAAATTATCAGACGAACATAATTTGTTGGGGAAGAGTCAACATGTTTTTTGTAAAGAGAAATCATGCCTCACCAGTCTACTAGAATTCTTTGAGGCGGTCAACAATCACATCGACAAGGGGGATCCAGTGGATATAGTGTACTTAGATTTTCAGAAAGCCTTTGGCAAGGTCCCTCACCAAAGGCTCTTGCGCAAAGTAAGCTGCCACGCAATAAGAGGGAAGGTGGTCTCATGGATTGGTAACTGGTTAAAAGATAGGAAACAAAGGGTAGGAATAAATGGCCAGTTTTCAGAATGGAGAGAGGTAAATAGTGGTTTCCCCCAGGGGTCTGTACGGGGCCCAGTCCTTTTCAACGTATTCATAAATGATCTGGAGAAAGGGGTAAACAGTGAGGTGGCAAAATTTGCAGATGATACAAAACTACTCACGATAGTCAAGTCCCAGGCAGACTGCAAAGAGCTACAAAAGGATCTCTCAAAGCTGGGTGACTGGGCAACAAAATGGCAGATGAAATTCCATGTTGAAAAATGCAAAGTATTGCGCATTGGAAAACATAATCCCAACTATACATATAAAATGAAGGGGTCTAAATTAGCTGTTACCACTCAAAGAGATCTTGGAGTCATTGTGGATAGTTCTCTGAAAACGTCCACTCAATGTGCAGTCGAAGTCAAAAAAGCAAACATAACGTTGGGAATTATAAAGAAAGGGATATATAATAAGACAGAGAATATCGTATTGCCGCTATATAAATCCATGGTACGCCCACATCTTGAATACTACGTATAGATGTAATCGCACTGTAACATTACACTCCATATTCTTATGAAAATATGATTGTGGTAGGAATATGACATAACTAAGATATGCTTTATGCAAGATAACTCTTGTAAGCTATCATTGGAAAGGTTATAATTTACTGAATATGATTATCCTATTTGTATGCTTGTATCATTTCTGTATCTGAAATTAGGACTATTGACTATGTATTTGTATTTCAACTATGCTACTCTGGGTAACACTCACTACTAACACTTCAGGTACAACAATGAAAAAGCCCAACAGTGCTGACGGTCCATCAGCAAGAGACAATGGACAGTAAGAGAGCGTAGCCTTCCTGTGATCCTGTGGGTCACCCTGTGAAGAATGGCCACAGGGGCCCTATAGGTTTTAGGGTAGCAGCCGTGTTAGTCTGTATCCGCAAAAAGAAAAGGAGTACTTGTGGCACCTTAGAGACTAACCAATTTATTTGAGCATGACCTTTCGTGAGCTACAGCTCACTTCATCGGATCCGATGAAGTGAGCTGTAGCTCACGAAAGGTCATGCTCAAATAAATTTGTTCGTCTCTAAGGTGCCACAAGTACTCCTTTTCTTTTTGCAGGTAAGGTGAGCTATTACCAGCAGGAGAGGAAAAAAAACCCTTTTATAGTGATAATCAAGGTGCTGGAAATGGCCCAGTTGACAAGAATGTGTGAGGAACAGTAGAGGGGGAAAATAAACATGGGGAAATAGTTTTACTTTGTGTAATGACACATCCACTCCCAGTCTTTATTCAAGCCTAATTTAACGGAGTCCAGTTTGCAAATTAATTCCAATTTAGCAGTCTCTCGTTGGAGTCTGTTTTTGAAGTTTTTTTTGTTGTAATATTGCCACTTTTAGGTCTGTAATCGAGTGACCAGAGAGACTGAAGTGTTCTCCGACCAGTTTTTGAATGTTATAATTCTTGGCGTCTGATTTGTGTCCATTTATTCTTTTACGTAGAGACTGTCCAGTTTGGCCATTGTACATGGCAGAGGGGCATTGCTGGCACATGATGGCATATATCACATTATTAGATGTGCAGGTGAACGAGCCTCTGCTAGTGTGGCTGATGTGATTAGGCCCTATGACTGTGTCCCCTGACTAGATATGTGGACACAGTTGGCAACGGGCTTTGTTGCAAGGATAGGTTCCTGGGTTAGTGGTTTTGTTGTGTGGTTGCTGGTATTTGCTTCCAGTTGGGGGGCTGTCTGTAAGCAAGTACTGGCCTGTCTCCCAAGATCTGTGAGAGTGATGGGTTGTCCTTCAGGATAGGTTGTAGATCCTTGATGATCCTGCTGGTAATAGCTCACCTTACTTGATCACTCTCATTACAGTGTGTATGATAATACCTATTGTTTCATGTTCTCTGTGTATATAAAATCCCCCTCCTGTATTTTCCACTGCATGAATCCGATGAAGTGAGCTGTAGCTCATGAAAGCTTATGCTCAAATAAATTGGTTAGTCTCTAAGGTGCCACAAGTACTCTTTTTCTTTTTAGGGGTCCTACAGAGGCAGGTGATCATGTCACCCGATACTGGAACCCATCTTGAATTCTGTACTTTTCCACGACAAGCTGGGGTGTGTGTGTGTCAAACTAGGAAACAAAGGACTCCCACCTTATGCAAATCCTATTTAAGGGTAGGGAGTGACGTAATCCTGGTGGTCAGTTCTCCCCTGTTACCCCACCCAAGAGGACTGGAAACAACTAAGGCACCCTCTACACTGGCAAGTTTCTGCGCACTGAAGCAGCTTTGAGCGCTGTAACTCCCGAGATGTACACACTGCCAAGCCACTTAGTGCGCAGAAACTGTGCAGTTGCAGCACTATAAAAAACCACCCTGACGAGAGGCGTAGCGCTTTCTGCGCCGGGGCTACAGCGCTGCGGTGCCAGTGTAGACACCATGGCGATTACAGCGCTGTGGCTGGCCTCCGGGAGGTGTCGCAAAATGCCTGTTCTCACCTCTCTGGTCACTGGTTTGAACTCTACTGCTCTGCCCCTAGGTGACCAACCATCAGCCCCACCCTGTACATTCCTTTGCAAATTTGAAAGTCCCCTTCCTCTTTGCTCGGTGATGCATGCGGTGGTCTCAGCACATCTTCCGAGGTGGCCATGCCTCCTCCACGCACTAGGCAATCCCCTGCTTGGAGCAATGCCGAGCTGCTGGACCTCATCAGCATTTGGGGAGAGGAAGCTGTGCAGTCCCAGCTGCGTTCCAGCAGTAGGAATTATGATACTTACGGAGAGATTTCACGATGCATGATAAAAAGGGGCCATGACTGAGACACATTGCAGTGTAGGGTAAAAGTGAAGGAGCTGTGGAACACCTACCACAGGGCACGGGAGACAAACTACCACTCTGGTGCTGCGCCCACAAGTGGCCAGTTCTACAAAGAGCTGGACAGGATACTTGGTGGCTACCCCACCTCCACTGCGAAGGCCTCTGTGGATACTTTGTTGGCTGACGTGCCAGTCGAGGAGGAAATCTTGGACGAAGAGGGGGACGGGGACACAGAGGATGACTCGGAAGCCAGAGATGCATGCAGTCAGGAGCTCTTTTCTACCCCGGAGGAGCCTAGCCAGTCACAGCAGTTGGAGCTTGGCAAAGTGCAAACAGGAGAGGAGGCCCCTGGTAAGCGGATCTGATTTTGGGAATTGCTGAAGGGAGTTGTTGGGGGCAGGAGGGTTGCAAGAAGCAGGCTTGTCTCCCACCGCATGCCTTGTCTGAGCAGCAGAACAGGCTGTTGATAGACTCCCTCACTTCATGGGAATCTTCCTCAGAGATCTCCAGGAAACTCTCGTGGAGATAGTGGGCAATCTGCTGCTGCTGCTGCAGGTTCCTCAGCAGAGCTGCTTTGTTTCTTGCCCCATTAACAGTAACTTTCTCATGCCACTTTGCCGTGACTGGAGGAGGGGTGGAACCATTGCTGCACACAGGCTAGCCGCATATGCGCCAGGGTGGAAGCCGCAGGTTTGGAGAAGACCCTCCCTTGATTCCCTGCTCACCCTCAGCAGCGAAATATTTTCCATAATGATTACCTCCTGTGGAAAGTGTGGGGACAGAAATTATTACCAGAACCACCCTAGAGTGCTGGCTGTCCCCAAGAGCCACGTGCCAAGTGTACAGCAGGGTCCGGAAAGAGTGATTTACCCTACCCTTATGGCTACTCACCATTTTGGGGGTCTTGTGGCTCATGTGTGCTTGTTTGGGGTCAGCCAGTTAGTGACAGGTGTGAGAGTACTACCTGTGTTTTAAAGCACTGAATCGCTGTTGCAAACAATACTGCTTCTGTAAAATGTTGCATTTAAAACTTCACAGAGATGACCTTGGGAGGCCAGCCTCCCTTATCAGTGGCAGAACGGCTGCGGAGAAATAGAAAGCGTCCAAGAAGAACTAAGGAGGACTTTCTGCATGAGGTTATGATGCACTCAGCTGCCAAGAAACAGGAACTCAAGGAATGGCGGGACAGCGAGAAGAAGGACCGAAAGGAGAATGCGACACACCAGAAAGAAGCCACGGAGTAGCTCCTAACAGTTATGGAGTGCCAAGTGGACACACTCCAGGTGATACTAGCTCTTCAAACCAAGCAGCTCCGCCCCCGCCCTCTCCTGCAGCCGCTGTCGCAAAATTCTTTCCCATGTGCCCCACACACACTGCCAACACACGGTTATCAACCTCCTGGCTCCACTCTCTACCTGCAGAATTCCACTCCTCCCTCCTCACAGTCCAGCAGTGTGGACTCCCACTACCCACTGCACTCAACACCCATCCTTCAGCAGTTTGGCCCTGCTGAAGTACAGCACCGGGTGCATTGTACTCCAAAGGAGAAGGTTGGGTATGTTCCCCTGAACATACACAAATCTGTAGCTGTCCCGAGAATCCTCCTCCTCTTGAGAGCTTCCCTTCCGATGAATTTTTTAATTTGACTCTCTCCTCCGGTTGTTGTCTTTTAATAAAAGAATTGTGTTTGTTTGAAAGCAATCTTTATTCTATTAAGCGAAAGCAAAAACAGCACTGCAAACAACATAAAATAATGTTAAGGTCCCTTCTTGCATCATGTGCACAGTCACCTCCTAGCATTACAAACACTGCAATCCCGAGCACAGCAACAAATATTAGTGGCTTTCAGCTTCAAATTTCTGCCTCAAGGCATCCCTGATCCTTATGGCCCCGTGCTATGCCCCTCTAATAGCGCTGGTCTCTGGCTGTTCAAACTCAGCCTCCAGGTGCTAAGCCTCTGCGGTCCAGCCCTGAGTGAAGCTTTCACCCTTCCCTTCACAAATATTACGGCGCATACAGCATGTGACTATAAGCATAGGAATATTGCCATTGGCCATGTCCAGCTTCCCATAGAGGCAGCGCTAGCAGGCTTTTAAATGGCCAAATGCACACTCCACAGTCATTCTGCACTCTCTCAGCCTGTTGTTGAACCGCTCCTTGCTGCTGTCAAGTTGCCCTGTTTATGGCTTCATGAGCCACGGCATTAAGGGTAGGCGAGGTCTCCCAGGATCACAATGGGCATTTCGACTTCCCCTACGGTGATCTTCTGGTCCAGGAAGAAAGTCCCTGCTTGCAGCTTCTTGAACAGGCCAGTGTTCCGAAAGATGCGTGTGTCATGCATCTTTCTGGACCAGCCTGCGTTAATGTCTGTGAAACGCCCACAAGCGCATGGAGAACCATTGAGAAATACCCCTTGCGATTAATGTAGTCGGTGGCTAGGTGGTCTGGTGCCAGAATTGGAATGTGCATGCCATCTATTGCCCCTCCACAGTTAGGGAAGCCCATTTGTGCAAAGCCATCCACGTCACACACGTTGCCCAGAGTCACAGTCTGTCGGAGCAGGATGCGATTAACGGCCCTCCACACTTCCATCAACACGACTCCAACGGTCAACTTTCCCACTCCGAACTGGTTAGCGACTGATCAGTAGCAGTCTGGAGTAGCCAGCTTCCAAAGCGCAATCACCACGCGCTTCTCCAGTGACAGGGCAGCTCTCATTCTTGTGTCCTTGCGCAGCAGGACTGGGGTGAGCTCATCACACAGTCCCATGAATGTGGCTTTCCTCATGTGAAAGTTCTGCAGCCACTGCTCATCATCCCAGAGGTGCATCATGATTCGATCCCACCACTCAGTGCTTGTCTCCCAAGCTCAAAAGTGGTGTTCCACTGTGGTCAGCACCTCGGTGAATGCCACAAGCAATCGCTACACTACTATGCGTGGTGAGATCAGTCTCGCACTCCTCTTGCCTTTGTAGTTTAAGGAATAACTCCACTGCCACTCGGGACATGTTGGTCAGAGCGACCAGCGTTCTGGTCAGCAGTTTGGGATCTGTTCCTGCAGCCTGAAAGAGGCAGAGCGTGCAGTACACAAACCGTTGAAAGATGGTGCCAAATGCAGACGGAAGCACAGGGATTGATAGGATGCAAAGCAATGCTTCACAGGGCATTGGGACCGGATCCAGAATGTCCCCCAGCCCCCTCCGCCTTCCCACAAGTCTTAGCAACAAAAGAAAAAGAGGTGCTCTCTGGGATAGCTGCCCAGAGTGCACTGCTCTGAATAGCGCTGCAAGTGTGAACACACTATCGCGCAAGCAGCTGTCAGTGTGAACACACAACAACAGTTTCCCTTCTGTGCTCTCTGAGCAGCGCTGTAACTACTGGCGCTGTAATTTTGCGAGTGTAGATGTGCCTTTAGACTGAACTGGAAGAAGAGAACTGAACCCAGGCTGGAAGGGCATCTGGCCTCTGAAGAAGATTATTAGAACCACATTTAGGATCAGAACTTGCATGTAACCAGTTTCTTTAGTGTATTAAGCTGTTTGAGTGCTCATTTTTATTTTCTTAGTAATCTGCCTTGTTCTGTCTGCTACCTCTTTAACTACTTAAAATACACCTGTTATAGTTGTTAAATTTACTTCTGGTTTACAATATAACCTAGTTTATGTGATTTCTAAGCTGGGGCGGGGGCCAGAAGCTGTGTATACCCTCCTCCACATTGAAGGAAGAGGCACATTTTATATAATTTTGGGTTTGTACTCCAAACGGGGGGGGGGGTAGACATCTGGGTGCTGTGGCAAGCACCTTAAGCTGAGCCTTCCCAGAACGGATCTCTGTCTCTCTGTGAAGCTGGGCGTGTCCCTGTCTGTGTGCTTGGCTGGAAAAGGCTAGGGAGCCAAGCCCAGCAATACTAGATGAAAGGGTAGAATAGTCTGACTCAGTGGTGTCCCAGCACACCAGATGACACCTTGGGGGTCCAGACCATCACACGCCCCATCTCAAAAAGATATATTGGAATTGAAAAAGTTTCAGAAAAGGGCAACAAAAATCATTAGGGGTATAGAATGGCTGCCACATGAGGAGAGATTAATAAGACTGGGACTTTTCAGCTTGGAAAAGAGACTAAGGGGGGATATGATAGAGGTCTATAAAATCATGACTGGCGTGGAGAAAGTAAATAAGGAAGTGTTATTTACTTCTCATAACACAAGAAATAGGGATTACCAAATGAAGTTAATAGGCAGAAGATTTAAAACAAACAAAAGGAAGTATTTTTTTCACACAACACACAGTTAACCTGTGGAACTCCTTGCCAGAGGATGTTGAAGTCCAAGACTATAACAAGGTTCAAAAAAGAACTAGATAAGTTCATGGAGGATAAGTCCATCAATGGCTATTAGCCAGGATGGACAGGGATGGTGTCCCTAGCCTCTGTTTGGCAGAAGCTGGGAATGGGCAATGGGATGGATCACTTGAAGATTACCTGTTCTGTTCACTCCCTCTGGGGCACCTGGCATTGGGCACTGTCGGAAGACAGGATACTGGGCTAGATGGACTTTTGGTCTGACCCAGTGTGGCCATTCTTTGTTCACAGGAAGATGATACCAGACACTAGACTATAGGGTTCTTTAATTCAGCAAAGGCATAACAAAACCCAATGGCTGGAAGCTGAGGCTTGACAAATTGAAACTGGAAATAAGGTACACATTTTTAATAGCAATGATAATTAACAACAGGAATAGATTATAAAAGATTATAAAAGATGTGGTAAATTCTCCATCACTAACTTTTAAAATCAAGCCTGGGTATTTTTCTAAACTATCTGCTCTAGCTCAATGACAAGCTATTGGGCTCAATGCAGGAAGTAATGGGTGAAAACTCCATTGTCCGTGTTATGCAAGAAGTCAGACTTGACTCGTCCCTTCTGGCCTTAAAATCTATTAAGTCTCAAGCCTAAAAAAACAAATTCTACAAGCTACCCCATTCACATACTATTAATATTCAAGACACTGGAGCAAACTCGCAAGAGATTACCTAGTGGGACAAGAGATCAAAACCCAAAACAATCTAATCTGCTATATTTTTCCACATAAACATTCATCATTAAAAGTGTACTTTGCAATCAGAAGTTACAGCAGTAGTCGACTTGGGGTGGGATGTATCAGAAATATGCAAAACATAGGTAGGATCTTAGGGGTGTGATCCACGAAGCAATTTAGGTGCCTAAATTCCCAGTTTGTGGCACCACTGCAATTCACGAAACTCTCCCTTAGCTGCTGCCTAACCCTGTAAGCACCTACACTCACTTAGAGCCTAATTTTCTGCAGTAAAAATTCCTTAGGCACTTCAGTGCCCTGGGACATGCAATCTGCTGTCTCCCTCTAGGCACCCTGGAGCCTATGTCCTGCCTAAGCCCCAGAACAATTCACGAATAGGGGAAGATACATGTTTGTCCACCTAAGTCACATGCAGGGCCTGATCTGGTAGGCAACCACTAAACATGCCTATCAGATCAAGTCCTATTGAAGATCTGGGAGGTGGAGCGGAAGGAGGTGCCTGTCACAGTTCATGGCAACTGCAACTGTATTCTCCCTCCATGGTCCAGCAAGAGTGTCCACTCTTGGGCTTCTGGCTCCCCAGTTGTCATCTCTCTTGGTCAGAGAAGCATGCATCTTTTTGTCTCCTAACCAGGGTATTTCCAGGCTGCACAATTTCCTGCCTATACTGTGAATTTCCCAGCAAAGTCAGACTGACTAAGCAGGCCTGCTCTGATTTTCTCCTCAGAGGCTACAAACAGTATAATTGCCACTGTTGTAAGTTACCACACAGCCCTCTCCAATCAAGTACATTTATTCCTACGGTAAAAGCATTACAGAGAAAATATATTAAAGACAACTAAAGATCCTACATGTGATGCATGCTAATAACCTTACCAGAGATCGCCTCAACTCCAGCAAAGGCTCTGACTGATGAACAGTTGTTCAAACCCCAACAAGGGGTTTTTCTGTGGTCACAAGTTCACAACAGCTGTTAGCTCAGAACAAACACACCCATGAATCTTAGAGTCACTCTTCTATCCAGTATAGCGCTCTGACCTCATCCTCACGCTACAGGTGATCAGCAAACAATGGGTTTCCTCTCAGGTTGCAACTTCAAATGGATGGATCCAGAGCTGGGTAATTTGCATTCCCCTCCTAAATATTTTCTAGGAAACCCACTGAACTGAAAGTTCAGTCTTATCTGGCCCACTGTTTTAAAAGAGTCCACTGGAGAACTCCTTGGCAAGGAGAAGTGGGAGGTGATGGTGTACATCTTGTAATTTTTAGCCCAATGGTTAGAGCACTCACCAGGGATGTGGGAGATCCAGGTCCAATTTACCCCTCTCTCTGTAGTCCAGTAATCTGGACATGCACCTGGGCGGTGAAAAGACCCTGGGTCCAGTCCTCCTGCTCCTATCACTCTTCCATTATTTATCCATATTGGAAGAGCTTCAACAGTAGTGACAGAAAGAACCCCACATTGGATTATCCAAAAGCACAGCGGTTAAAGCTCTCTCCTCAGAGGTGGGAGACCCCTGTTCAAATCCTCTCCACCCCTCTGTCTCCTACATACCAGATGAGTGCTCTAAGTCAAGGCCAAAAGTCAAAACGTGGGCATCACCACCTCCTCCAGCTGTTTTGTGAGGAGTGAGGCAGGTACCTAACTCATTCATGTAAGAAACAGCTTAGGTGCCTAATATGCCTAACTCTAAGCAGGTTTCAGAGTAGCAGCCGTGTTAGTCTGTATTCGGAAAAAGAAAAGGAGTACTTGTGGCACCTTAGAGATGAACCAATTTATTTGAGCGTAAGCTTTCATGAGCTACAGCTCACTTCATCGGATGCATTCAGTGGAAAATACAGTGAGGCGATTTATATACACACAGAACATGAAAAAATGGGTGTTATCATACACACTATAAGGAGACTGATCACTTAAGATGAGCTATTACCAGCAGGAGAGCGGGGGTGGGGTGGGGAGTAAACCTTCTGTAGTGATAATCAAGGTGGGCCATTTCCAGCAGTTAACAAGAACGTCTGAGGAAGGGGGGGGGGGGAAATAAACATGGGGAAATAGAGCTGTAGCTCAGGAAAGCTTATGCTCAAATAAATTGATTAGTCTCTAAGGTGCCACAAGTACTCCTTTTCCTTTTCCTTTGTGTAATGACTCATCCACTCCCAGTCTCTATTCAAGCCTCAGTTAATTGTATCCAGTTTGCAAATTAATTCCAATTCACCAGTCTCTCGTTGGAGTCTGTTTTTGAAGACTTTTTGTTGTAATATTGCAACTTTTAGGTCAGAGATCGAGTGACCAGAGAGATTGAAGTGTTCTCTGACTGGTTTATGAATGTTATAATTCTTGACATCTGATTTGCGTCCATTTATTCTTTTACGTAGAGACTGTCCAGCAGCGACTGGTTCTTGTTTGTGGATAGCTAGCAAAGATAAGCACCTAAATCCAGGCTGCAGGGAGGCACCTATCTTGGAGGGAGAAGCAGGGTATAGGACACGCTCCTGTTGTTGGCATCTCTGATTGGCTAGTTTAGGCAAGTCCCCGTTTAGCACCCTAGCTTTTGTGGATCATATTGTTAGATGCTTCTCTAGTTCTCTCCCCCCGCCACCCCCCCTTGTTTCGGGAGCCTAGGTGCTTAACTCAGCTTTATAGATCACAGCGCTGTTCCTATGATTTTTTAGGCACCTAAAGTCAGGTAGCGGAACTATTGCAAGCAGGGGATGGCCAGGTTGGGCGTGCGGGGGAGGACTCCACATGGAAGAGTTTATCAGCCTGACAGAGGCAGTTCTGAAGAGCAGTCAGTAAATCTACTACTACCTGGCTGCACAGAGCAGAGCTAAAGCCCAGCTGTCCCGGGTGCCGCTAGTCTCTAGCGATGACGAAGCAGCAGCTCAGCACTTGCTCTGCCCCAGATCCCTGGACTAGGCGGTCTTGGCTCTCGGCTGCTCCGAGCAAAACCTGAGTAGGCTGTGACCCGCGGGGTCCCAGCTTTTGGTGCCAAGGGAAGGGGCGTGTGTGAACCCTCCCTCACCCTGCGGCAGGGCGCGTGACACTGGAGCCTAATTAAGGCAGCAGAGGAATCCGCGGCAGCGCTGAGTCTCTGAGGCCACGCAGCCAAGAGAGCGTCTGGGGGGGCGAAGCGCCAGCTCCCCCGGCTGCCCCAGCCGGGACCGACACCAGGGCTTCGGCCCAACCTAGGCTGGACCGACGCCAGGGCCCCTCCACTCCCCCCGCCTAACGCCGGGGTGGGCCGGGACGAGGCCCCGCCCGAACTGACCCCAGCCCCGCCCCGCTCACGCCGGGGCAGCAGCGCAGACCTTTCTCGTCCCCGCCGCTCCTGATGCTGCCGCCTCTTTCCCCAGACGGCGGCTCCCGCTCCGCGCGGCGCCCAGCGTCAAGGGCCGGCTCGGCTCACAGGGAGGCGCTGCCGCCGGCGGGGCCCACGTATCCCTATAGCGACGCAGCGGGCGGCCCCTCCCCCCCGCGAAAAGGCACAGAGCACTCTGGGATAGCGGCTAGCGGACCGGCCTGCAGGAGCCGCCCCCACCCGGCGCGGTGCCCGGCCTGCGGGTGGCCCCCCGGAAACCCGCTGAGCGTCGCCCCGGACCCCCGCCCCCAGGGGCCCTGGCCGCGCCTGCGGCTGCTCTCGCCGCAGCAGGGGAGGGGCGGCGCCTGTTGCCGCGGCGCGGGAAAACCTGTGGCCAGCTGCCAAGGTAGACAGGGCCCCCGGCCCTCTGGTGGCAGCGTCCGATGGCCCCAGGCCAGCCCAGATAGCGTTGGGGACACGCCTAGGTCAGGGACTGTAAACGCATCGCCAGCTGCACCCCCGGGCAGCCAACAGTTAAAAGCCCCAGAGATGCTTTTTTCTAGCTGAAAAGCAAGAGCAGCTTGTGACAGGGTTAGACAGGCCCCTAAGGCTCAGACAGTCTAACCCTGGCCCCTGCCAAGGTGGAGCCTGTGTTGTGTCTAAACCATCTAAGGGAGAGGGCTCACCCCAGCCTGCTCCTGAGACCCTCCAGGGAAGGAGATTCCCTAACTGCCCGGTGCAGTTTGTTCCATTGTCCTAGCCTACTTAAGAACAATTTAACTGAGATTTAATCTACATCTGCAAAAACAACAAAGAGGCCGGTGGCACCTTAAAGCCTAACATTTATTTGAGCATAAGCTTTCGTAGGTAAAAACCTCACTTCAGATGCATGGAGAGAAAGTTACAGATGCAGACATAAATATACTGACACATGGAGAAGGGAGTTACCTCACAAGTGGACAGTTTGATCAGGGTGGATGTATTCCACTCCCAACAATAGATGAGGTGGTGTCAATTCCAGGAGAGGCAAAGTTGCTTCTGTAAGGAGCCAACCACTCCTAGTCCCTCTTCAAGCCCAAATTAATGGTGTTAAATTTGCAAATGAATTGTAGTTCTGCTGTTTCTCTTTGAAGTCTGTTTCTGAAGTTTTTTTTGTTAGAGTATATAGCTACTTTCAAATCTGTTTTAGAATGTCCAGGAAGATTGAAGTGTTCTCCCACTGGCTTTTGTGTATTACCATGCCTGATGTCTGATGTGTCCATTTATTATTTTACGTAGGGACTGTCTGGTTTGGGCAACGTACCTGGCAGAGAGGCATTGCTGGCACATGATGGCATTTTTAACATTAGTAGACATGCAGGTGAATGAGCCTCTGATGGCGTGGCTGATGTGGCTGGGTCCTCGGATGGTGTCACTAGAATAGATATGGGGTCAGCGTAGGCAATGAGGTTTGCTACCGGGATGGGTTCCTGGGTTTATGTTTCTGTGGTATGTAGTTGCTGGGGAGTATTTGCTTCAGGTCGGGAGGCTGTCTGTAAGTGAGGACTGGCCTGTCTCCCACAGTCTGAGAGACTCAGGGATCATTTTCCAGGATAGGGTGTAGATCATTGATAATGTGCTGGAGAGGTTTTAGCTGGGGGTTCTACATGATGGCCAGTGGAGTTCTGTTATTTTCCTTATGGGGCCTGTCCTGTAGTAGATGATTTCTAGGTACCTGTCTCGCTCTGTCAGTCTGTTTCCTCACTTCCTCAGGTGGGTAGTGTAGTTTTAAGAAGGCTTGATAAAGATCTTGTAGGTGTTTGTCTCTGTCTGAGGGATTGGAGCAAATTTTGTTGTATCTTAGGGCTTGGCTGTAGACAATGGATCGTGTGATGTGTCCTGGATGGAAGCTGGAGGCATGTAGGTAAGTATAGCGGTAAGTAGGTTTCCGGTATAGGGTGGTGGTTATGTGACCATCTCTTATTTGCACTGTAGTGTCCAGGAAGTGGATCTCTTGTGTGGACTGGTCCAGGCTGAGGTTGATGGTGAGGTGGAAATGGTTGAAATCCAGGTGGAATTCTTCAAGGGCCTCCTTCACATGGGTCCACATGATGAAGATGTCATCAATGTAGCACAAGTAGAGGAGGGGCGCTAGGGAACGAGAGCTGAGGAAGCGTTGCTTTAAGTCAGCCATAAAGATGTTGGCATACTGTGGGGCCATGTGGGTACCCATAGCAATGCCACTGTCTTGAAGATATAAGTTGTCCCCAAATCTGAAATGGCTGTAGGTGAGGACAAAGTCACAAAGCTCAGCCACTAGGTGTGCCGTGGCCTCATCAGGGATAATGTTCTTGACAGCTTGTAGTCCATCCTCATGTGGAATATTGGTATAAAAGAGCTTCTACATCCATGGTGGCCAGGATGGTGTTTTCAGGAAGCTCACCAATGCATTGTACTTTCCTCAGAAAGTTGGTGGTGTCTCAAAGATAGCTAGGAGTGCTAGTAGCGTAGGGTCTGAGGAGAGTCCAAATAGCCAGATAATCCTGCTGTAGGAGTGCCGATGCCGAGATGATGGGGCATCCAGGGTTTCCAGGTTTATGGATCTTGGGTAGCGGATATAATACCCATGGTCGGGGCTCCGGGGTTGTGTCCGTGTAGATTTGTTCCTGTGCCGTAGCAGGGAGTTTCTTGAGCAGATGGTGTAGTTACTTTTGCTACTCCTCAGTGGGGTCAGAGGATAGTGGCCTGTAGAATGTGGTGTTGGAGAGTTGCCTGGCAGCCTCCTGTTCATAATCTGACCTGTTCATTATGACTACAGCACCTCCTTTGTCAGCCCCTTTGATTATAATGTCAGAGTTGTTTCTGAGCCTGTGGATGGCATTGCGTTCTGTACGGCTGAGGTTATGGGGCAAGTGATGCTGTTTGTTCTCAATTTCAGCCTGTGCATGTCTGCGGAAGCACTCTATGTAGAAGTCCAGTCTGTCATTTTGACCGTTAGGAGGAGTCCACGCAGAAAATCTAAATCTGCTATGATGCAGTTTGAACCTATTGCCTCTGAGCCTGCATTCTGTAACAAGAGTGAACAATTTTTCTCCATCTTATTTATGGCAGCCTTTTAAGTATTTAAAGACTGATATCTTGTCCCCTCTTCATCTCCTTTTTTTCAAACTCAGCATACCCAGTTCCTTCTGCCTTTAGTCATATGGCTTACATTCTCTCTCTTTGAGCTTTGTCACTCACCTCTGGATCTTTTCCAGTTTCTTTACATCATCTACAGATGAGCACTATTAGTTTAAAAAAAAAAAAACTTCAAGCACCAGGTTTAATATTTTGAAGTTAAGGGTTTTTTTTTTTCTTTCTTGAAATTAAACTAATACTAAAGTTGGTTGCAGGTTGATTCATAGGGCATGACAGGGACTCCCAAATGCCTTTTCAGGAAGATTATACACACCTCCACCATTTTGCTCCAAAGTATCAATGCTAAAAAAACAAACAATTTTCAGTATTAAGCAGGTTAAGAGTGTTTTATTAATTATTGGAGTGTTGTGGGTTTTGGAAATAATTGGTAGTACAAGCTTCTTTTCATTAGTAATTTAACACAAGACTAGTTAAAGCAGCGGAGAATATCCTGGAGGGAATAATCCTGTAAAGTATCATAGAATATCAGGGTTGGAAGGGACCTCAGGAGGTCATCTAGTCCAACCCCCTGCTCAAAGCAGGACCAATCCTCAATTAAATCATCCCAGCCAGGGCGTTGTCAAGCCTCACCTTAAAAACTTCTAAGGAAGGAGATTCTACCACCTCCCTAGGTAACGCATTCCAGTGTTTCACCATCCTCCTAGTGAAAAAGTTTTTCCTAATATCCAACCTAAACCTCCCTCACTGCAACCTGAGACCATTACTCCTTGTCCTGTCCTCTTCTACCACTGAGAATAGTCTAGAACCATCCTCTCTGGAACCACCTCTCAGGTAGTTGAAAGCAGCTATCAAATCCCCCCTCATTCTTCTCTTCTGCAGACTAAACAATCCCAGTTCCCTCAGCCTCTCCTCATAAGTCATGTGTTCCAGTACCCTAATCATTTTTGTTGCCCATCGCTGGACTCTTTCCAATTTATCCACATCCTTCTTGTAGTGCGGGGCCCAAAACTGGACACAGTACTCCAGATGAGGTCTCACCAATGTCGAATAGAGGGGGACGATCACGTCCCTCGATCTGCTCGCTATGCCCCTACTTATACATCCCAAAATGCCATTGGCCTTCTTGGCAACAAGGGCACACTGCTGACTCATATCCAGCTTCTCGTCCACTGTCACCCTAGGTCCTTTTCCGCAGAACTGCTGCCTAGCCATTCGGTCCCTAGTCTGTAGCGGTGCATTGGGTCCTTCCGTCCTAAGTGCATGACACTGCACTTATCCTTATTGAACCTTATCAGATTTCTTTTGGCCCAATCCTCCAATTTGTCTAGGTCCCTCTGTATCCCTGCCCTCCAGCGAATCTACCACTTCTCCTAGTTTAGTATCATCTGCAAATTTGCTGAGAGTGCAATCCACACCATCCTCCAGATCATTTATGAAGATATTGAACAAAACCGGCCCCAGGACCGACCCCTGGGGCACTCCACTTGACACCGGCTGCCAACTAGATATGGAGCCATTGATCACTACCCGTTGAGCCCGACAATCTAGCCAACTTTCTACCCACCTTATAGTGCATTCATCCAGCCCATACTTCTTTAACTTGCTGACAAGAATACTGTGGGAGACCGTGTCAAAAGCTTTGCTAAAGTCAAGAAACAATACATCCACTGCTTTCCCTTCATCCACAGAACCAGTAATCTCATCATAGAAGGCGATTAGATTAGTAGTATTGGCTGATAAGGTTAGGAACAGACAAGATGTTCTAGAAGACTTTTTCTTTATCTACAGTATGTATAAGTATGATAACTTAAAACTTATTTTCATTTTAGGCAAGGCACTATAAGGAAGTATTCATTAAATAAAACACAAAACTGTTTATTTTCAGACGTTCTTAAAATAGTATTTTACAGTAAAAGTATAGAGCAGAAATAGTTCAGGGGCTATCTTAAATATTCCTTTGATCTCTTAAAAAAAAAGATTTTCAAATTTAAAAATTGCTTAACCAGATTACGATAGCCTAGTCAGTTATTTGACCAGTAACAACTGCTAAAAACAATTCTGTATGTATGTTGGAATTTACAAACATGCATTGTCATTTAATTTCTATTAAAGAAGGCACTTTTACTCAAGCCCTACCTGTAAGTAGAACCAGACTACATAAATATACCTTGTTTCTGTTCTATCCTTTGTATGGCATATTAGAATTCTGTTGTTACAGTAGGACAGAGTCAATTATTCAGAACAAAAACTACAGCTCTTAGGGCCTGACCTTTCACTCCTTGAACACCCAGAAATCCCACTTGATGCACAAGACTGCAGGATAGAGCCCATAAACATTTAAATAAAGCTGTCTTTCAAGTGCTTGCTCCAGTGTCAATTCCCAGAAGAAGCTAGGAGAGATTCAATATCTTGGATGACTTTTGAAGTTTTTTCCAAAGCCTCTGAGATGCTCTGTTCACCAATATCCTCAGGTAAACTGTTTTCTGGTTGTCTATCAGTAATATGAGATGGATTATTTTTCATAGACGAAGTCTTGTTTGGAACATTGCTGTTCTGCAGTAAGACTAGCAGTTGCGTTGTTAAGGAAATTTCTGTTTTGTCTTCCCTCTAATAATTAAAGAAATTTTAAATATTTTAACCATGGTTCTCAATTGCCAACGCATACTGCAACCAATAAATAAAACTATGAAATCAAATATGTGAAAGTTCTTTAATATGTCCGCATCTTATTTCAATCAAATATCTATATTAAATTAGTATTTTCCTGTATATATCAAAGCGTATTTAAAAGAAAAACCATCAAGGAAGATATCAGATTGTGCAGTCTAAAGGAATTAACAAGGCATGTTAAAAAGCTAAAGTAAATTTAGGGATAATTACATGATGTTTTGAGTATATGAAGTAACAGGTTTTTTTCAGCTGGCTTAACAATGGAGCAAAGTTGAGGCACTTGATAACTTGATAAGTTGTTGCATCTGAGGAAGTGAGCTGTAGCTCACGAAAGCTTATGCTCTAATAAATTGGTTAGTCTCTAAGGTGCCACAAGTCCTCCTTTTCTTTTTGCGAATACAGACTAACACGGCTGCTACTCTGAAACTTGATAACTTTGTTATCTAGTCCAAGTCTATGCCCAAAAGGCATACACATCACTCCTCTTTACAATAAAAGGTTAATAAAAAGATACAATATAGAAGTTTGAACAACAGAACTATTCCCTTTTGAGGATTTCTGTGTGTTCTGCCAGTTTTTTGGCGTTTCCAGTGGTGTGACACGGGGGCAGGCCTAGGATAAATAACTGGGCAGAAACTTTAAAAACAATAAAATAGTAACCATTGAAAGCAGAGACCTATACAATAAAAGGAGTAAAGGGACACGGTCATTTAGCACTCAAAATATGCTAAAAGAAATTTTTGTTGAAAGGATACAGTTAAATCTATGTATTTTCTCAAGTTCAGCAACCACAGACCTGTTAAAATAAAATAAAAAAAAAACAAACTTATTTTATATAGCAGGATAGATAATGAAAAATTTCTCATGTGTACTTTCGCCCTTATGATTTTATTTCCTTATGCAGTTTTATAGATGACCTGTGCAAGTAAAAGAATGATTTGCTTTTTCCTCCCCCCACTTCATATTTTTGAGGTCAATGGAACTGCTCACGTGAATAAAGTTAAATATGTGCAATTGTTTACAGGATGAGGGCTCTACTTTGAGACTATTCTCCCCCGCCAATTTTAATTCAATCAATCTAGAGCTTTTTAATGCTAAATTATATAGGTGTACCAGTATTCTTAAATGTCAGCACAGTGCTAGGGAATAGCTTACATATTAATCAAAAAGGACACAGCTAGAAGTCTAGTTAATTTAAAAAGTCAGTTGGAAGCACTACACCTGCCCCTAAAGCCCTCTGCCAGTTACTGTGGGGTTGTGATCACATTTCCCTATTTAAAAAAAAATAAAAATGTTTCCTCTATTGTTGCGTAAGACACACACACGGAAAACTGTACATAAACTGCTTATATAAAATCCTGTGACGTGCACAAAGCAAACAATAAAAGATTTTTTCCTTACCTATCTCTGAGGTAGTAATTTTAGATGTTACTTGTAACAGTTAATAAAAATAAAACTAATTCAGACATAAATATGATTAAATAGTCCCTTTCACTAACGTTGCAGATTCTGTAGAAGCACAAGATGTGTTCCTGTGGGGTCAGAATAGTGGTTATTCAAACAAACACTTTAGCAACAGGAAGAGTACAAAGCCAGTACCTATCCTTCAAAGTACATATTTATAATCTGTGTTCTTAGTGCCTATTACCATGCTATCTGAGCACTTCCCAAAATGATCGGAGTGTACACAGAATTTAAATATTCTTCTGATTATAAAATTTTTATAGTAAACTGTCACAAGGAAGCATACATTTTGGGACTAGAATTTTCTGGATTTCCTATGCTATTATGGACGTATTTTATTTTTTAATAAGGATGATTCTCTCATAGCCCAGTTTCTCTGTTTGATCTTGCAACAAAGTCAAAACACTGTTTAATATTTGTCTTCTGCTTTGGCAAGAGCTTCAGCATTATGGCTTCAATACAGAAACAGAAAATAGATATGAGGAAACAAGCCTCTGTTTAAACACAAGCTGCCTGTATAGTTTAAAATATTGTAAGAAAAATTATGTGGAGTCAAAATATAAATGGGTTTAAATTTTTCATCTTTAAAAAAATGCAGTATGTCATATTTAGGGTTTAAAACTTCGGTGGTTTCCTTCTATACTATGAATAGCAAGTTATATGTGATGAGTACCAGTTTCTCTCAGTTGCAGGAAGAGTCTCTCCCTCCTCATCATTCAAACTTCTGCACCATGCTACTACTGTTTCAATGTATCTGTATTCAGAAGACAATTCATAAAAAAGAAAAATAATAATTTAGATCAGACAAATACCCCTTAATTTGAACAGAAAACTGACAGCATTAAACAATAAATCTGGAGTAGGGAATGGAACAGAATAGAGCTAACCTCCAGGATATTCTTATGTGAATTTGATAAAAGAGGAAAACAAGAAACCTTCCAGAATCAGTAAGCGATTACCCAGTGAAGAAATTTTTCCTTTTATTAATCCTGTATATAAATGAAAAGAACCTTACCGTACAACGGAGTACATTTTATGATGTCTAAAAAAACCACAAGGAACATTACTTTGCATTTAATTTGTTGCTTGTGAAACACTCTTTAGAGTTTCAGGTGATAGAGAGAAGAGGAGATTAGATACTGAAGATAGAAAGAGACAGTTTAGTGGTCTAAAGCATCAGATTTGATATGCCCAAACTCACTGGAACCAAAAACCAGAGTTTTGAATGCTATATGGTCAACTCAGCCCTTAAACTTCATAATATAGGAGTTCCATGAATTAAGTTCCATTCAGTTTGATATGCATGTGATTTGAATGCAACTTTAAAACTGAGGTATTGTCTTCTCTGCATGGATATTAAAAAGTCCACAGGAATTTTTGTAAGAATACAGGTTGCCCTTGACCACAGTTTTCCCACTCCTATATTGCGAAGTGTGCCAGTTGTCCACTTGGTTGCATCTCAGTGATCAAGTAATTTCTGGTGTGCACGGTTTGTCAAGTTACTTGGATAATCTTTATGATGAGAAGAGCTACGTAAATGTAAGATATTACATAGCAGCATCTGAACACCCTAAGCAGCTGTCCAAGAAACAATGGATAAGGACATAGCATGTTGTTTTTCTAAAAGAAAAACTACATGCTGTTATACTGCATCATTAACACAACTGCCTGCCAATGAGCAAACTAAGGGGTTAAGTCCTGCTTCTCTCGTTTGCATATTCACAACAGCAGTCCCACTAACTTCAGTTAGACTATTTGTGTCATCATGGTGAGTAAAATTGGCCGTAACCAATTTATGGAAGTGATACAAGAAAATTAACATTAAAATAATTCAAGAATTGCTGTCTGATCAAATTTGTGTTAATATTTGTATAAAAATAATTCTTAGAGAATTTAAGTTAAGCAACCTTTTTGAACCCTTTAAGTAGCTGTGGATATCAGGTGTACCTCAGCAAAGAAAAAGTGCTCTCCCTAGCCCTTTTGCTTAGGATACGTTATTTGAGCCCCCCCCCCCAGCAATTAAAAGTAGCATCACAGTTAGACCCCATGGCAGTCCCTCTTGAGTGCATCCCTCAGGTGACAGGCTTTGCTTCCCTCACCTCCTAATAGCTATTATTCAGAATGATGGAAAAATGATTAAATTAATAAGTGAATATCCCATCAAATTAACTGTCTAAAGCCCTAAGCTGTGCAATCTGGATCTTTGCTAGTCAGTCAGGTACAACCTTTTCCACAGTCTGTTTTACAGAAACACATTCAACTATTTACATTTCTTGACACAAAAAACTTTTACTGAATTCCTGAATTTGTTAAATTTGTTCCATGCATCAGCTATACCTTTCATAGAGTCCAGGATGATTTATCTGGATTAGCTGCTGTGCCCCATCAGGACAGATTACTTTACACCATCCTGTGGTAGCACCTTGATTTATCTTGGAAAAAAGACAGACAAAAGAGCATAACTGTTCTGCAGTGGAATCAAAGAGGTATACCTACTTTAAATAACAGCAACAGCATATGCTAGTTCAAAGAGAAATATCTGCAAATGCTTCATTTAAACTTTTGTATCTGGCTATGGATGTAAGGTGTGGTCTGGTGGCATGATCACAGAAACACCACCAACTGGGAGTTCCTGGTTCCAAGAATTGCCCAAACACCGATTTCAATGTGCTGTCTGAGAATAATGGAAAATTCAACCCCTTCTCTTCCAGTCTGACCCCATGTGAAGAAATGTCCAGTCTTTCAGAATTTTTAATTCCTTCTACTCTCATCCGTAGAATGAGGTTATAGATTTGTCTTGATCCTCAAGTTGTTATTGTTAGAGTAGCAACTTCATACAAATGAAACATCATTTCTTAACAAATCTTACTCTGCATGTACTAGTCACATCTGCTAATGCTCCCCCCATCCCCAAGTATTTTTTACTTCAGTTAACATGCTAACGCAACAGAGCTACAGAAGAGTGAGTTGGATTCTTTCCCCAAGCTCAAGCATTATCTGTGGAACTGTTAAACATTCAATGGCAAGTCTTATTACCAGCGATGATGCATGAACTAGAAATCACATAGCAACTCTCAATCTCACCATCAACGCTGAGTTTGCAACTTGACACTCAGGAAAAAAAAAAAAGCAGTAGTATTTTTTACTTGAAAACTGAATTGATTTACAAAATAAATATGGAATCCCATTTCCACATGTCACTTATCACAGAGGAAGCATATATTGCATTATTATAATATTTGCTGATAAAGGACGTATTTAATGCCAAAAAATAATACAAAAAGGAGTGTCAAACTTTTTAGAAGAAATAAAATAAAAGTGTGCTTGGGAAATGTGTTTAATATTTGTTAATTTCTTAGAGGATGCAAAAGAAGGGCAAGAATGATGCTCTCAACTAGAACTAACCAGCTACAGCTCACATGCCTTTAGATACGATCAGTACTGGCCTAGTAAGCTTGCTTAAGTATGGCTTGCTAGAGGAAATTAATATGGTTTCCTTGTCCAGTGTAAACAGGACTTCATGTCAGTCTTTGTGATTTACTCATTTTTGTGAAGTTGGTAATATTACATAATTTGTAAATGTAAGTGAAGTTATACCCCATCCTTTTACTTTAACACTTTTTCTGAGAGGAGATGATCGTCTGAGATAAACTCCATTTCAAATTACAAAAAAAAAAAATTGAGCACTCTTATACTATCAAGACTTAGTATATTTTTCAAGGATAAACAGTTCCAGCAAAATTCACATAATAGCAAACAAACTTGTAAGTACCAGTGCCTCTCTCCTTAGTTATGGTTTGAGACAAGGGTTGCCATTACAGGCTAAAGGAGAAAAAGTTTCCCCCTTGTTAAAATATTGGCAATATATCAATAGTGGCAAATAAGGAAAGGTCAGATTTTTAACTAGATGAAATATCAATTTACCAGCTCGTGACAGTGAACCAGTGTATAACCAATGTGACTTACAAACTCAGGGCAGATGGAGGCTTCCCAACTGCACAATTTGCTTTTTTATGCCTATCAGAACCAAATATAAAACTTTCCCTAGACTTCACATTTATTAACTAACACCACCTTCAGATAGAAAGATTTTAAAAACAGCTATTTTCCCTGTTCCTGAGAATTACCTGTGTTCTTCCACAACAAGAGCTGAAATCCCAAACCATATTCAGGGTCATCCCATCACAAAACAGAGCGTGGACTTTATTATCTGAATATGCAACAAGTCTTCCCACATTGGGAATAACTGTTTCATGCAACGGAACTGGCAGCATTTCTCTTCCATCTGTCCCTGGTATCTAATGTGAACCAAGTGTTAAAGAAAAAATAAAATTTACTATATTTAAAATTATGTTATTACTAATATTAAATTTGTACCAGATTCACAGTGCAGCTTTTTTATTGAGACACCAGTAACCTGCTTCCCTGCCTGGTTGTAGCGGTCAAATTAGTTGAAACAATAGTAAAGAAGAAAATTGTCAGACACACAGAAAAACCAAATTGTTGCGCCAAAGTCAACATGGCTTCTGTAAAGGGAGATCATGTCTTACTAATCTATTACAATTCTTTGAGGGGGTCAAAAACATGTGGACAATGGGGAATCCAGTGGACATAGTGTACTTAGATTTCCAGAAAGCCTTTGACAAGGTCCCTCACCAAAGGCTCTTACATAAAATAAGTAGTCATGGGATAAGAGAGAAAATCCTTTCATGGATTGAGAACTGGTTAAAAGACAGGGAACAAAGAGTAGGAATAAGTGGTAAATTTTCAGAACGTAGAGGGGTAACTAGTGGTGTTCCCCAAGGGTCAGTCCTAGGACCAGTCCTATTCAACTTATTCATAAATGAGAAGGGGAAAAGGGTAAACAATGAAGTGGCAAAGTTTGCAGACGATACTAAACTCCTCAAGATAGTTAAGACCAAAGCAGACTGTGAAGAACTTCAAAAAGATCTCACAAAACTAAGTGATTGGGCAATAAAATGGCAAATGAAATTTCATGTGGATAAATGTAAAGTAATGCACATTGGAAAAAAATAACCCCAACTATACATACAATATGATGGGGGCTAATTTAGCTACAACTAATCAGGAGAAAGATGTTGGAGTCATCAGAGAACTATCCATGAAGATGTCCACGTAGTGTGCAGCGGCAGTCAAAAAAGCAAACAGGATGTTTGTAATCATTAAAAAAGGGACAGAGAATAAGACAAAGAGGACCTTATTGCCCTTATATAAATCCATGGTATGCCCACATCTTGAATACGGCATACAGATGTGGTCCCCTCATCTCAAAAACGTTATACTGGCATTAGAAAAGGTTGAGAAAAGGGCAACTAAAATGATTTGGGGTTTGGAACGGGTCCCTGAAGAGGCTAAACTTTTCAGCTTGGAAAAGAGAAGACTAAGGGTATGTCTTCACTATCCGCTGGATCGGCGGACAGCAATTGTTCCGATGGGGATCGATTTTATCGTGTCTAGTCTAGACACGATAAAATCAATCCACGAGTGCTCTCCCGTCGACTCCTGTACTTCAGTGCCGCGAGAGGCACAGGCAGAGTCGACGGGGGAGTGGCAACAGTTGACTCACCGCGGTAAGTCGATCTAAGTACGTTGACTTCAGCTACGTTATTCACATAGCTGAAGTTGCATAACTTACATCATTCCCCCCCAGTGTAGACCAGGACTAAAGGGGGATATGATAGGGGTATATAAAATCATGAGTGGTGTGGAGAAAGTGAATAAGGAAAAGTTATTTACTTGTTCCCATAATATAAGAACTAGGGGCCACCAAATGAAATTAATGGGCAGCAGGTTTAAAACAAATAAAAGGAAGTTGTTCTTCACTCAGCGCACAGTCAACCTGTGGAACTCCTTACCTGAGGAGGTTGTGAAGGCTAGGACTATAACAAGGTTTAAAAGAGAACTGGATAAATTTATGGAGGTGAAGTCCATTAATGGCTATTAGCCAGGATGGGTAAGGAATGGTGTCCCTAACCTCTGTTTGTCAGAGGGTGGAGATAAATGGCAGGAGAGAGATCACTTGATCATAACCTGTTAGGTTCACTCCCTCTGGGGCACCTGGCATTGGCCACTGTCAGTAGACAGGATACTGGGCTGGATGGACCTTTGGTCTGACCCATTTTGGCCATTCTTATGTTGCTCTCTGACTTGCTGACATCCCCTTACATTCAGAGGGTTCAGGCCCCACCAGCTAGTCCTAGGTCTTTGTTCTTAGCTTATACCCACCTGTAGAATACATGTAACACAAAAGAATTGAAGTTATCTTAAGTTTGGTTACAGGTGTGACTTAACCAACAAAGAAAAGAGAAGCAGAGCACCACTTCACAAATTAGCAATCCAGAAGGTAAAAGATTAGTGCTGATCTCAGGATCATAGATATAGATATCTGTGTGTGTCTCTTATAAAAAGCCCCCAAACAGCAAGTAAAAGAAGGCCTTGAGAATAATTAGTATTGTAGTGTGGGAAGGCTGTAGGGCAGGAGCGGGCAAACTATGGCCCACGGTCCGCATTCAGCCTGCCAGCTATTTTAATCTGGCCCTCGAGCTCCCGCTGGGTAGTGGGGTCTGGGGCTTGTCCCGCTCCGGCACTCCAGCCGGGGACCAGAGTCATGGGCCACTCTGCGTGGCTCCCAGAAGCAGTGGCATGTCCTCCCTCCGGCTCCTTTGCATAGGGGCAGCCAGGCCCCCTATGCATGCAGCTCCACAAGCTGCCCCGCCCCAAGCGCCGCCCCTACAGCTCCCATTGGCCAGGAACCATGCCCAATGGGAGCTGCAGGGGCAGTGCCTGCAGATGGGGCAATGCACAGCAGAACTGCCTGGCTGTGCCTCCGCGCAGGAGCTGGAGAGGGGACATGCCACTGCTTCCAGGAACTGCTTGAGGTAAGTGTGTTGGATCATATTAAAGAAGTTCTGTATTAAAATCACAAATGAATTTGATTCCCCATAATTAGTAATACCCTGGAATTTAAACTAAGAAGTCTCTTGGTTTTTGGTACTGTTTCTCTCCCTCTATGTGTGAAACTTGCAAGCTGCTAATTGCGTTAGTACATTCTAAGAGAGTCTGTTCTCAAAGCATTTCACATAGAGAGAGACTCAAAGCAATACTCTGTAACAACAGAAACGGCACCCAGAGACTCCCTGCCCTTTTGTTGTATTAACAATTGTGATTAAAATAGAGATAGAGGATGTATGTGGATGCATGCTTGGTGTGGACAATAACTGAATGATCAGGGAGGTGCCAGGCTAAGAATCCAGTGTCCATCGGCTGAAAAAGGCGTCAAGTGGAAATAACTAGAGGACCCCCGGAAGGCAGACTGGAATCCACCCAACAGCCTCAAGAATGGGAGAGCCAAAGAACAAGATAACATCTAGCAGAACGGAGCCGCCAGGAATGTGCTATCTGCTGATTGATTCAGCAACAGCATGATGAAGCAATTCCCATAGATTGGCATAGGAAGAAATTCCTATAAAAATGGACTGTAGAAAGTGAGAACTTTGGGGTCTGATTCTGCAAACCAACTTCCGGGAGCATATCGATGAGCATCTGACAAGCCCCTGCTCCCTCCTCATGTCCAGGCTACCTGGCCAGTGGCTTGGCACGAGCAACTCTAAGGCTGGTAACTATGATAACAACCTTGCAACCTTGATAACAACCTCTGTGTGTGTGTGTGTGTATGAATGAATGTGTGAATAAATATGAGATTGAATGGAATGTTATAACTATAACTAACTGCCTACTATGATTCTTTCTGTATTCACAATAAATGTGGTATTTTGCCTTTTTCCCTTTTAATAAGATCCTGCTGGTTTTTAATTTATTGGTATAACAAGTGCCTCCCGGAGCCAGCACCCCTGAGCCACCCCTCTGCCCCAGCCCTGATCCTCTTCCCACCCTCTGAACTCCTTGGTCCCAGCCTGGAGCACCCTTCCTGCACCCCAAACCCTTCATCCCCAGCCCCACCCCTGAGCCTGCACCCCCAGCCGGAGCACTCACCCCCTCCCACACCCCAACCCAAATGTTGTGAGCATTCATGGCCTGCCATATAATTTCTATGCACAGATGTGGCCCTCACGCCAAAATGTTTGCCCACCCCAATGTATGGTTTCAAAAGTAACTAATAAAATAAAGAGCTATAGTAACAA
Organism: Lepidochelys olivacea; assembly: GCF_965140295.1. Classification (NCBI taxonomy): domain Eukaryota; kingdom Metazoa; phylum Chordata; order Testudines; family Cheloniidae; genus Lepidochelys; species Lepidochelys olivacea. The sequence continues at coordinate 30,788,708 of NC_140415.1, forward strand.
GACAAAGAAAATCTATCTTAAAAGAAACAAGTCCAAATCTTCCCACTGTTCTGCTTGGGGGTGGGAGGGAGAAGGTACGAAAGGAAAGGCCTTGGGAAGAAAGGAGGGTCTAATTCTTATCTGGATTAAGACTAGAAATAAGGGGGAATTGTCTCAACTTGGTTTTTAGCTGAAGTCAGTAACTGGCAATGACATTACTTGTTTGTTATAGGGTATAAAAAGTAAACTCTTACTTCATTGCTAATACCTGCCTGACCACACTGAAGCTGACCAATATGGGTCTAAGCACCCACAAGTTTAGCTCATTTGTAAGTATCTTGATCAAATGCTTATCAATGTTTTGTACTGTTTATAGACATAGTAAGTTGCTTATTAGTTAGGCTTTTTAGGCATGTTTAGAGCAATGGTGTAAATACCATATGGCCTTTGGATTTAATAAAGGAATTTATGGCTAAATTAGTGTTTGGTTGTTAGCCAGATCAATATTATGAATTTCAAATGTTATTACTAATTCCAACACCACCTCTCTTTTACCCAGAAGCTGTCTATAGACCCTACTAAACACATGCTAACAGTTCAAATGTTAACATACTTACAAGTCTACAAGTTACAAGTCTTCAGTTACATACCATTCTCCAGCAGCAGATACTGTAATTATGGGTTAATGAAAGTTTAGTCTTGTAACAGTACTGGAGAATTCTGAGAAGGAAAAAATACATCTCTCATATGCAGAAAACATGCTGCACTGCACAATTACTTACTGTAGCTTCATTTACACACAGTTACTATTAAGGGTCTATTTTGTAACCTAATTTCATTATGTTTATATATTTTTCTGATACTGTTGATATAATTTAATTTCTTTATTTCTTATACTCACAGTTATAGTTGAAGTCTAACTAGAACAACATGGTAATCATTATTTGTCATCTTTGTTACTGAATGCCCTTCCAAAGGGCTAGAGCAATTCATATAACAAAAATAAAACAAAAGGAGTAATTCACCTGGTTGCCTGGGTAATAATGGAACAGATGGAGTATGGACTTTCTGGTGTATCCGGAGGCAGACTGTTTGCTGAATACATGTTTTCTTCTCTCTAGAACATAACAGAAAATAGAGGACTTATTTATAGATACTGCGGTATTTAAGAACTAGCAAGATACCAAGTTTGGGGCGTTTTTTCGCCCAGTGAACTGTTATAGCAGCATGTTTGTGCTGAAGGACAAATAAGAATATCCTTTCAAAGCTACAGGGCAGTCATATTAATTAGACCATATTCTACACTCAGACATAAGTACAAAAATTGCACAGACTAAATAGGAACAGAGTACTTTTATGAGGGCACATTTTGGCCTATCATCTGTAAATGTGATGCTATTCCAAGTAATGAACCAGTTTTGAGACCTGTTGTGTGGAACCTTACCCTGCTTTAAATTCTTAAACTATCCAAAGTGCTTGAAAGATGGCAAGGGAGTCATTTTCCCTTGTCAACATGTTAAATAAAATATTGAGAGAAAGCAGGGAACAGTCAAAGAAAATATAAACGGAATGAATGACTATACCTTGACCTGGTGAGGTTACAAAACTATCATGACAATGCACCGAAATCTTAAAGCAATATTGCCTCTATGGAACATCAGAAACTTATTTTGATTGGATAATTTTGATGGAATAAAAAGATTATGAAGGTTGCCGCCCCTATTTTGAATGGTTCTTTTTGAGGCACACCAGACATCTTATTCAGCATGGGAGGAGGCATCACCACCACCACATCAAACAAGCATCCTGTCATGGTCATCCCCTTGGACCAAGGCCTTTCACCAAGGCCCAACTGTGATGCTAAATTCCTATTATCTGATTTTGAAAGATATTCTGACCAGACCAAGTAAGGAGACAGAACCAAACATAACTATTTCTAGGGTTGTGTTCTTAGCAACTCCTAAGACGTGAACTTAAGGTTCATGTTATCCACACACCGTGTGAGTCAATTTCCATCCCGCCCCCCTTCAAGTGCCTCATTTTAAGAGCCTGGTTTAGACAGCCAGAACAAGTTACACTTTGCAACACTCTGCTGTGACCATCTTATAAACTGATTCACTGTGGAGGTTTTACTGAGTCTGCAGTTGCCAACTCAGTCATTTGCTGTGCCACCTGCGGTCATTTAGCAACTGAACTGCATCCTAGACACACAAGCTGCATTTTCCTGTATTTTCTGTTCTTTTCCACTCACCCCTTTATTATTTATACTATCGCAGCACCAGCAAAAATCAGGATATCCCCAAACCCATTATGCTAGGCACTGTACAAATACTTGAGATCGGCTCTGCCCCAAAGAACATAAAATAAATATAGATAAGAAAGAAAGGGTGAGAGGGAAAACAGAGACAGAGAGGTGAAGTGACTTGTCCAAACATAAGTAGGTCAGTCACAGAACAAGGAGTAGAACCCAGGTCTGCTAGGTCCTGTCCACTGCCCCACACTGCCTCTTTTATTTGTCTTGTTTTAATAAAGGAGATCAGAATTTAGTAAGAGAGCTTAAGAACTGAGAGCTACCACTTAAAATTGACACTCTGGACATTTGATGCTATTTAAAAAAAAATAAATTCAAGATGAAGTTTTTAACGGGAAAAATCTTAACAGAGGAAAAAAAATGGAGAATATGGGATAACAATACCTACTTTTTTGAGTTTGAGATAAATGTTCTAACCAGATTTTTCTCTAATTCACAAGTGATAAAAATACATTATTGAAAAATCTTCAGTGTAACTTTCATGCAAAATACTAAAGTGTGACTTAAACTAGAACAATGTCTTAGTACAAACTGTCCATGCATCCGATGAAGTGAGCTGTAGCTCATGAAAGCTTATGCTCAAATAAATTGGTTAGTCTCTAAGGTACCACAAGTACTCCTTTTCTTTTTGTGAATACAGACTAACACGGCTGCTACTCTGACACCTGTCCTGTTATAGCAGTTTCTTAACGTGAAATATGCTGATAACACTGAATGGAAAATTAGGAGTAGTATTCAAGTAGTAAAACAGTTTGATTTTTTTAAGTAGTGTGATTCCCACCTGTCTTGTTTCTTTGTGAACTGAATAATGTGTAAAATAGTTTCCCAAAAATGCTCCTTCTGACTTGAAAACTGATCCATCTCCAGGATAAATTTCTATAAAGTTTTCAATATCATGGATAAGCCTATGAGATCAGAAGACAGAACACAAAAGTCGTTAACTATCAGTATTGCCATTTAAAGGAAATTTTTTTTTTTTTAAATTTACTAGATGTGAATACACATCCTTTCACCAAAGCCACCACATGAAAAGTTATTTCCTTGTTTCCCCAAACAGTATTCTTATTGCTACTTTTTATTTTCCCCTTTAAAAAGGAATCTTAGCTTTATGTTTTTACAAAATTGGAGAGAGCCTTTTTTTAGTTTCTTAAATATAAGTAGCTATCCCATAAAAACATAATTCATCCACAGGTATTGGAAATGAAATATAGCAATGATGGAGGAGTGAGGTGTACGTCCACATTAGAGGGAAGTTCTGATTAAACCCTGCAAGAGACAGGAAATTCAGATTTAATGCTAACTTCGCAACCTTACCACCTCTTCGTTGCATATAGTTATTTTGATATGATACAGGATTTTTCATTACATGATCACATAACATTATGTGATCTATGACTAGACCAGGGCCCAATTCTCCAACTTAATCTGGGTGTGCAGTGTGCTCTGTCCACAAAAAGCCCCACTGAAGTCCAAATGGCTTTACATGGGTACAGGGAAACACATGTGGAATGAATTGCAGAACTGGGGCCTTAACAGCCAGTCTGCTCATGTAGGGTAAACATTTGGAAAGTTCAGAAATAATTTCACGCTCACTGTTATTTGGCAAACAGATATTCTAGAGAAAGAATGAATCTTTAAAGTATTTCCTTTCCCACTATACTACTGTGAAGGACAAAATACCAAAGTCTCTCATTTCAGTGTCTTGAGGACAACTGAAACTTTTTCAAATAAAGACAGTTAAACAGCAAATGTGAAAGAAGCATTTAAATAATCTTACTTTAAAATTAGGGCTGTCAAGCGATTAAAAAAATGAATCGCGATTCATCACACTTAATAACAGTATACCATTTATTAAAAATTTTTTAGATGTTTTCTACATTTTCAAATACATTGATTTCAATTACAACACAGAATACAAAGTGTACAGTGCTCACTTTACATTTATTTTTCATTACAAGTATTTGCATGGTCAAAAAACAAAAGAAATAGGATTTTTCAATTTACCTAATACAAGTACTAAAGTGCAATTTCTTTATTATGAAAGTTGAACTTACAAACGTAGAATTATGTACAAAAAAACCTGCATTCTAAAATAAAACAATGTAAAATTTTAGAGACTGCAAGTCCATTCGGTCCTACTTGTTCAGCCAATCGTTCAAACAAGTTTTTTAAATTTGCAGGAGATAATGCTGCCTTCTTTTTGTTTACGTCACCTGAAAGTGAGAACAGGTGTTCTCATGACACTGTTGTAGCCGGTGTCGCAAGATATTTATGTGCCAGGGATGCTAAAGATTCATATGTCCCTTCATGCTTCAATCACCATTCCAGGGGACATGTGTCCATGCTGAAGATGGGTTCTGCTTCGTAACAATCCAAACCAGTGCAGACCGATGCATGTCCATTTTCATTATCTGAGTCAGAAGATTGATTTTCTTTTTTGATGGTTTGGGTTCTGTAGTTTCCACATCGGAGTGTTGCTCCTTTAAGACTTCTGAAAGCATGCTCCACACCTTGTCCCTCTCAGATTTTGTAAGGCACCTCAGATTCTTAAATCTTGGGTTAAGTGCTGTAGCTATCTTTAGAAATCTCACACTGGTACCTCCTCTGCATTTTGTCAAATCTGCAGTGAGTGTTTTTAAAATGAACAACATGTGCTGCTATAACATGAAACATATGGCATAATAGAGCCGGGGACATACAACTCTCCCCCAAAGAGTTCAGTCACAAATTTAATTAAAAAAATGCATTAATGAGCGTCATCAGCAGGGAAGCATGTCCTGTGGAACGGTGACCAAAGCATGAAGGGGGCATATGAACGTTTAGCATATCTGGCACATAAATACCTTGCAATGCAGGCTACAAAATTGCCACGCAAATGCTTGTTCTCACTTTCTGGTGACATTGTAAATAATAAGAGGGCAACATAATCTCCTGTAAGTGTAAACAAACTTGTTTGTCTTAGCGATTGGCTGAACAAGAAGTAGTGGGACTGAGTGGACTTGTAGGCTCTGAAATTCTACATTGTTTTGTTTTTGAATGCAGTTATGTAATAAAAAAATCATTTGTAAATTGCACTTTCACGACAAAGATTGCATTACAGTACTTGTATGAGGTGAATTGAAAATTTTTCTTTTATCATTTTACAGTGCAAATATTTATAATCAAATATACAATTTGATTTCAATTACAACACAGAATACAATATATATGAAAATGTAGAAAAACATCCAAAATATTTAATAGATTTCAATTGGTATTCTATTGTTTAACAGTGCGATTAAAACTTTAATTAATTGCAATTAAATTTTTAATCGCGATTAATTTTTTGAGTTAGTTTATCACATGAGTTAACTGCGATTAATTGACAGCCCTATTTTAAATGATTTGCATATAACTCTATACAATTAGTCCATATTAAAGTTTGGCTGATTGCTAAATCTGGATTCATTTAGAAACTGAGACCAGCATATTAAAACTTGGTTGCCTGAAATTAGCCCTAATCAAGGAGCATGATTTTCAGAGGAGCCAAACTCCAGCAGATGTCCACAGGACCTACAGGAGCGCAATACTCCCCTCCCCCCACCCGACTCCAAAAAAAAAAAAAAAAATCCACCAGTCCTCTTATTTAGGGGTTTTAAATGGGTTTAAATTTAGGGGTTTCAGAGTCCTAACTTTATTTGTAAAATACGTACCCAGCCCAGAATTTTCAAGCACAAGAAATTCTGAAGCACCTTTTTAAAAGTTCATATAATTAAAAAATGACTGAATAAAACATTTTTCAATTCAGTGACAAATGTTTACTCCCAAGCTAATACCACAATGGCCACAGTCACAGTCTACAAAGTTTTATTTCAGAGTAATGAACTCTGATAAACACAGCAGAAACATGATCAGAACATTAAATGTAACTCCTCAGTAAGTAAAATAGGGATTTGAATCTGGAAATTTCATCTTTTAAAAGCCTAATTCCCATAGAAGTGCACAAGCTTCCAAAAGTGAACAAATTTGTTTCTTACCTGTAAACAATACCCTGGCACCAAACAATTTTTATTAGTAGAGGGTGTGAATTATGTTCACTGTCTTGCTTCCTCTGTAGAAAGAAGTCACAGAAACTCGATCTGTGCAAAAGTCAAAGACAGAAAAGCTGCAGTAAGTTTGCAGTTTATCAGTATTATTACTAATATTTTGCACTGTTCTAAGAAGCCAGGGAAATCTTTGCTTAACTTGCTTAATTTTTGATAAAAATTATATATATATATATAAAATGCAATACTCAACTCACTTAAAGAAGCAGCGCATATTCAGGAACTGCAAATGGATGAATTGAGAAACACCCTACTAGCTAAGAAATTATTCTTCAGGTCAATGAAAGGTCTCAGAGTAAATTGGCGTGACACAGTGTTCAAACTTTGTGACCCTTAAAAAAATTGTTTCAAGGACACTCAGTCTGCTCAATTACCACCATTTAATCTGACTTTCTAAGTTAGAGCTCTACTTTCCCGCTCATCCTTTATATGGAAAAAGTTACTTATAATCAAATATGAATCATGTTTTTGTGAACAACCAACAACACCCCTCCCATCCTCTTCCTTTTTCTGAAAATAAAGTTTAAAAAAAAAAAAAAAATAGTCCATGCCGCTGGCAAACTTCCCAAGCATTATTTTCCCAAAACCTAAAGTGGTTGTAATGTATTTTTTCAATATCCTCATTATTAATTGCATATTTGTTTAAGTAGAGCTTCTCTCTCCATAACAAACCAACTATTAAAGCTTAGCATTTTTCTTCAGATTGATATTACAATTTCTTACACCGGTTTAAGTATTGTTGGTCTTATGAATACCACATTTCATGAAGTTTGTAAGAAAAGGGTGTTTGTTACATGTTTTATTTTAAATAGACATTTATGATGGTTAATATTCAACCAGGCTGTTGAAGATCTGCTGTTCAGATCTAGGGAACTGTAATATATTACACAAAATTAAAAAGCAAACATTTCCAGTTACCTGTGTAGATGTGGTGCACTACAGCTGAGTGGCAAAGCTCTAGGCAGATGAGAAACTGCCTTTGTTTTTTCACTTTGCTTTAAAACATCAGATCCCACAGTTCTATCTCTAGTGCATTTATTCTTCACATATGTTTTATGTATGTTATCAGTGTGCAACTGATAGAACATTAATGCCAAGGACAAAGGGTATTTCCATTCTTCTGGATATGAGGAAACAGACCAGCGCTGCATAACCCACATGTATTCAGATGAACAGCATGTAAGAGACAATGGGGCCTCATCTTGTCCCTTTATTTGGTTTAAATAGTCCTTTGATTTGTCCAGTTCCCTGTATTTGTTTACAGTCCAGCAACGTTCCTCTTTCTTATTCTCCATTCTCATCTGTTTAGGAAACATTTCTGAGATAAAACTTCGGCTTGATTTTCCATGCTGACCTTTGTTTTCATTATTGCTGTTTTTTTCAGAGAAAGATGAAGACACTGCATACTTTTGGCTTACTTTGCATAAAAACTGCACTGTAAATTCTTGTTGCAGTTCTGACATGCAGAGATAAGCATGACCATCTAAGGATGAGATTGTTACACTGCCATTATCCATACATTCTGCTGCATCAGTAGCATTGGGGCTCGGCCAATTGATTTCTGAGATATCAGAGAGAAGAATCTAAAAAGAAGAAAATGAACAGAAGGTAGTAAAATCTATTTTAAGTGAATTTAGTTCTTCTGAAAGGTGACAGTGGTGAAGAGTGAAGGTTCCTATTTATCTATAAAATAAGACTTCTCACTTCACTTCTCAAGTGTACCTCTTCCTGTTGTAGCAGAACTGTACCCAGTGCTAAAGGAGTAATTTAGTTACTATGCTCATGCTCATTTAATCGTTGACCTCTCTGTTGAGACTGCCAGTAAGTAGGCTTCGCAGAATTTGAATTTTTTTTAAATAATTTCAGTGGCTAGAGTTAGTTTATTTTTAAGCATTTTTTTATTTTTATCCATTTAAATTTTCACAGTTGTGCAAAATCATGGAGGGAGGTCAGACAATAGTTATTTAATGACAGTAGATGCTGGAACTCAAAAATTAAAGCTTTTTAACTGTTAAAAACACAATTTGTCAACATCACATGTCAAAATATACAAAGTAATTATCCTTTAATCAAAAACTAAGAAGTTCTCAAGTGGCATTTTTTTTTAAAACTTTGCCCATCTGTAAATTTCAATTATGATAGATAGAAATATGTTTATTTCAGTTTGTGTACAGTGAAAACAACGTTTAAAAAATAAATCTAATCCTTCCAAGCCTACCAACAGGGCAGCAGCTGTGGTGATTTAGTGAGGTGGATCTCTTTTGAAGTGCCTAGAATATGTTTCCGAAGGAAATTTTAAAATATAATAATGAATTTAGACCTTTTGTGGTATCACATTTCAGAGGTACCTGAAAATGTACTTGTTAAACCTATTTGCAAAAAAGGTGTCAAAATCTGACGTTAGATCAGTTACACCTCAACTACCTAGCTACATCCACGTACAGATTATTGCTTCAACTTACATTCTTGTATAACTTTTTCTACTGTGCCCATCATTTTAATATTCGGTGCTTTTACCAAACTAAATAACGTTAAATAAAATAGTTTCCAACATCTTACACAAAGTAAACCAAATCCTGTATCTACCTCAAACCCCAGATATACGCCAAAATGAAGATATACTATGTACTGCAACAAGTCTTGGATTTTATTCTTACTGGTAAATTGAACTAAAAAAAAAAAAAGTTAAGTGATCTCTTTATTATTCAGCAGTAGAGACCATGCACACAATACATCTAAGTTGAAGCTTGAAACATTTTAATCGTTTTTCAAGTTTCAATTAATAATGTAATTCAGCCTGGAAAAAGAGATGACTAAGGGGGAATACGATAGAGGTCTATAAAATCATGACTGGTGTGGAGAAAGTAAATAAGAAAGTGTTCTTTACTTTCTCTCATAACACAAGAACTGGGGGTCACCAAATGACATTAATAGGCAGCAGGTTTAAAACAACCAAAGGTTTCTTCAACGCACAGGCAACCTGTGGAACTCTTTGCCAGAGGATGTTGTGAAGGCCAAGACTATAACAGAATTCAAAAAAGAACTAGATAAATTCATGAAGGATATGTCCATCAATGGCTAATAGCCAGGATGGGTAGGGATGCAAAACCATGCTCTGAAGTGTCACTAGCCTCTGCTTGGAGGAAGCTGGGAATGGGTGACACAGGATGGATTACTTGATGATTACTTGTTCTATTCATTCCCTCTGAAGCACCTGGCATTGGCCACTGTCGGAAGACAGGATATTGGGCTAGATGGACCATTGGTCTGACCCAGTATGGCCATTCTGATGTTCTTCTTATGTAACTTAAAATCAATTTTTTCTAAACCTAATTTACCAAACTTAAAATGAACACATACTATGAAAGTAAAACAAACTAAAAGAAAAAAAAATCACTGAATCAGACTCCCACTGAAGTTTACTTTACAAAAATATTATTAGGTATGCAAAACTTACATTTTTCCTTTCAGAAGGTATGATACTTGAAGGTAAATACAAGGAAGTACAAAACTGGTTCCGGAAATCTAGTGCTCGTAGGAGTTGCTCCTGAGGAAAAAGTATGAGACACGTTATCATGGAACTGGCTATGCAGTGGGAACATTTCAGTGGTTGCTTTATCTCCTCTTTTTGGGAGGAAAATAGTGATTAAGAATTCAGCATTATTTGTACACTGATAACCAACAATGCCATCACAATTTCTCTACAATGCAAAAGCACTGTGTGAACTACCAATCAACATTAAGATATCTACCTAGACTTTCGGAATAGTAAGGGCCAGATATATCATCCACCCACAAGGGGCTTCTATACATTTGAGAAGAACATGTCAGCTGACTGACAATGTTTACTTTGATTGCTAACACTGGCAGTTCATTCAGTATTTCGACTACCTTTTTAAAGAACATTTTTATGTGGTTTGCTGCTAAAATGGAAGGAATAAAAATGTGCCATGGTACTACCTTCTTATCCCACCTGCTCTTCTCCTTTATTTTTGCTCTATTTGGAGATAGCATAGAAAAAGAAATTTAACTCACGTACTCGGTAGGTACTAATAACAAACTGAGTCCTTTGGCGAATCCTTTCAGCTGGCTGCAGAGGATGGGCAGAATCAGGAAGTGCCTTTTCAAACAGGAATTCAGAGCCACAGGGGGAAAGAAGCAGTCTGGATCCATCTGTATAGTGCACTTCTACAGAGTCATCCTCATAAAGAGTCATGAGACTTTCAGTCTTCATTGCAGTAAAAGGAAAATGTTTGTCGAAGAGAGTCTACATTAAGAGACGACAGACTTAGACTATAAGGGTAATCTTCCTAATGCACATGTACAAATAATGAAACAGGAGCAGATCTACAAAAAAGGATTACAGTACAGTCCTAGATCCACAAGTAACAAATTTATCATGTCATGGGGTGGTGGAGCAAGTTTTTACTTTACATGGCATGCACGGACCAAACAAATAGCATAAGCTCCTTTTTATATGTATGAATACACATAAACCCACTCCTTATTAAAGCTTCGTTTACAGATTCAGTATGTCCCAGGGCAAATATCAACAGTTCCGGAGGAAAGTAAATATCGAAACTTCTATTAATTCTGCTGACTGTCAAGGCTGAAACGCTCAGTGCAGGCTTAAGTTAAGGGGCCTTTTGCTTCACCACACTGATCATTTGCTTATTAACAATCATCAGGACAACAGAGGAGCACGGACGATGCTCCTGACCTACACTGTGTCTTTTCCGCAGACAGGCACTATACCGGGGCCCTGGGGGGATTATCACCCACCTTTCTACAGGAGCCAGACCTTGCGGGAGGGTAGCTGCGTCGTGCCCCGTGCAGCACACAGAGTCAACGGCAGTTCCGCACAAGCACGGCCCAGGCCAGCCACAACCCCGCCCGCGGCGGGTCAGACACCGCAGCCGGAGCGGAGCGGGAAGCGCCGCCACGTTCCGGCGAGCCTGGCTCAGCGCCTCCCGCTTCAGCGGCGCCGGCTCTGGCGGGCTGTAGCCGGGGCCCAATGAGAAGAGGAGTGGGTGGGGCTTCGTGTGTGTGTGTGTGTGTGTGTGTGTGTGTGGGGGGGCGGCGAGATTCTCGCGCGCCGGGAGGCTGTCCCGGCCCGGCGGGCCTGGCGCGCGCAGGGAGAAGGCCGGCGAGCGCGCCGCGGCGGACCGGCCTCCCGTTGCGGTCTGTTCAGGCGCTGGGGCGTTGCCCATCCCTTCGCCTGGGGGGGTCATTTCATTGTGCACTTTCCAGTGTTTGGCACCTGCTCGTTCCCCTGGCGTCTTCTTCCGAGGAGCCGCCGGGAAGGGGCGGCCCTCGCTGCTTGAAAGAGGGGGGCAGAGGGTAATGCTCACCCCTTGGCTTGAGGCGATTTGAGTTCGGTACAGAGTTTACAGGTTGGTTCAGTGGCTTTCAGCACCCCCAGTATAACAATTGTTCCAGCACGCTGGGGAGGGCTCTGCAAAGCAGGGTTGGGCATGCTCGTCACCAGAGAGCTGCCTTGCTTGGTGCAAGGGGCTGAGGCCTGGCCCTGCGGGAGCTGTTCCTGGAGCTGACTGTGAGGGAGCATATATAGCAGGAGCAGGGAATGGGACACAGTCAGGGGTGGCAGGTTTGTAGAAATTTTGGTGGTGCCCAGAACCCACCCTGCCCCAAACTCCATTACCCGTACCCCAAATCTGCCTAAGACTCTGGGATGGAGTTTGAATGGGGGAAGGAGGTCTGGGGTGCAGGCCCTGGGCTGCGGATTGGGGTGCAGGCTCTGGGAGGGAGTTTGGGTGGGGGAGGGGGTGCAGGAGGGAGTGAGGGGTGCAGGCTCTGGGAGATAGTTTGGGGGTGGAGGGGGTGCAGGCTCTGGGAGGGAGTTTGGGGATAGGAGGGGGTAAGTGAGGGCTGAGGATGAGAGGTTTAGGGTGTGGGAGGGGCTCAGGGCTAGGGCAGAGAACTGGGGTGTGGGAGGATGAGGGCTCTGTTTGGGGCTGGGGTTGAGGGGTTTGGGGCATTGGAGAGGCTCAGGGCTAGGGGCATTAGTGAAGGGGGGGGTACTAGGACCCTGCAGCAGCAGTTGATGCGGGGAGCCCGCAGAGCAGGCACCGAAGGCAGGGGAGATGAGTGGGGGTTGGGGGACATTTGGGGAAGGTGCGGGGGGGGAAAGCAGGCAGGGCCAGGGGAGAGACCCGGCCCCAAACATTGGTGGAGCTGGGCCCCCAGGCCCTGAATATTGCTGGAGCCTGGGCACCATGACTGTATATAACTCGCTGCCCCTGAACCTGGTTGCAGTGGAAATGCAGAGGTTTGAGGGTCCTACATCTCTTTGCTCACCCTACCGCTCTTATACTATCACACCCCGGTCGACAGTGGACACCCCATAAGGCGCTTTACCCATGTAAGAAAACACTGATCTTGAAGACATCAGCATGTGACGTGTGTGTATAATGATACTGTACCTAGTCCACCCACTGGTAGAAATACTATTCCTAAAACTAGTTTTCATGGTCTGGCTGTTTTACATATATGCAATGGATATGGAGATCTGGTGATGGGTTACTGTGAACTAATCAAAATAGTTTTAAAGAGTGCACAATAATAGAAGCTGTCACTGCAGAAATGTCAAAAGAGAAAACTGAAATGGTAGGCTTTCAACCACTGCCTAACCTGTGCGAACAATTGTGCTAAATCTGCATTTTTGAAATAAAATAAATTACTGGGGATACATGAACTGAACCAGTTTCCACATCAGCTTTTCAGTAATGGATGTGACATCACTGCATTATTCTAATATTCAGTGTATTTCTTACAGCCCCAGCTCCTGGAGGCATGTGACTATAGGATTTCATTATTTTATAAAATAATAATCTTCTATCCCTCATGGTTGCACAGGAAAGCTTAAAAATATGATCTGAGTGTTAAAAAACAGAATACCAGTAAAAACTATATATATTTAAAAATCATGATTTTTAAAGCGTATTATTTTGGGCAGCCTGATTTTTGAGCACTCATGGTTGGCAATATTGTCAGTGATCAACATGTTCTCTAGGTCTCTGCTAGGGATTGGATGGTAACTAACCATCACAATCGTTGCAGAACCATCTTTTAGTCATAGATTCTAAGCCCAGAAGGGACCACATTGTGATAATCTAGTCTGACCTGTGTAGCACAGGCCCTAGAACTTTCCCAAAATATTTTCTCGAGCATATTTAAAAAAAAATCCAAGCTTGATTTTAATGTAGTCAGTGATATAAAATCCACCACCACCCTTGATAAATCATTCCAATGGTAAACTAGTCTCACAGTTAAAAATTTACATTTTATTTCCAGTTGAATTTGTCTAGTTTCAAATTCCAGGATCAGGATATCTTCCTCTGCTAGACTTAAGAGCCTACTGTTAAATATTTGTTCCCAATACAGGTACTTATAGATTGTAATCAAGTCTCCACTTAACCTTTGCTTTGTTAAAGTAAATAGACTGAGCTTGAATCTATCACTATAAGACTTGTTGTCTAATCCTTTAATCATTCTTGTGGCTCTTCTCTTAACCCTGTCCAATTTATCAATATCTTTCTTGAATTTCTCTCTATTTCCATGATTTTAAAATGGTGGTTAGATCATAGAATATCAGGGTTGGAAGGGACCTCAGGAGGTCATCTAGTCCAAGCCCCTGCTCAAAGCAGGACCAATCGCCAACTAAATCATCCCAGCCAGGGCTTTGTCAAGCCTGACCTTAAAAATATCTAAGGAAGGAGTGACACATCACAGGGGTTGCTAAGGTTGGGAGGGGGAAACCTTAGTTTCTGGATCAGTTACAGACCTGCAAATCAAATCAGCAAATAGGGGGAGTTATTTCTTAAGCACCCGTCTAATGTGTAGAAAGCAAAATTGTGCTATTATGGACAAAACTTCAATTTGGGAGACATACAAGAGGTTTCATGCAACCAGTAGTAAAATATTCTTAGTTTCTAAAACTTATACATACATACACGTATAGATAGATATAGATATATATAGGGACTAATGATCATGACCCGATTACACGGAATATGGCCAAACTGAAGAAGGTCACAAGGAGTAACATATATATCCTGATGCTTCAAAAAGCTAATTTCTCAAAGCTAGGGAAAATGATGAGTCAAATTTAGTGGAAGAAAAAAATGTAGACAGAAAAACTGCGAATGAAAATTGGGAGTTCTTAAAGAAGAGTTTATGAGAGGGCCCCAAACCTACAATTCCATAATCAAGGGCAACTCTGGCTAAAAGCCCATGCTCGTTCAGAAGGCAGCAATTAGAAACAAAAAAGCAATATTGTATATTACAAATGAAAAACAGGAGAATAGAATTAGAATACAATCAATATAAATTGGAAGTTATGACATAAAAAATGATAAGAGAAGGTAAAGACGTTGGGGGGAGAGAATGTCTGGCTGATCTAAGCACAATAAAATAGTGTAAGTACATTAGGAACAAACAGCAAAACCCCCAACCAAACAAAAAAAATTGTATAGGTCCATTACTAAGTGGAGATGGTAAAATTGTTAATAATGATACTGAAAAGGTAAACATGTTCAATACGTTTTTATTAGGGCTGTTGATTAATCGCAGTTAACTCACATGATTACTCAAAAATTAATCGCGATTAATTGCACTGATAAAAACAATAGAATACCAACTGAAATTTATTAAATATTTTTGGATGTTTTTCTACATTTTCAAATATACTGATTTCTATTACAACACAGTATGCAAAGTGTAGCGCTCACTTGATATTTTTTATTACAAATATTTGCACTTTAAAAATGATGAAAGAAATAGTATTTTTCAGTTCACCTCACACAAGTACTGTGGTGCAATCTCTTTATTGTGAAAATGTAACTTACAAATGTAGATATTTTTTGTTACATAACTGCACTCAAAAACAAAACAATGTAAAAGTTTAGAGCCTAAAAGTACACTCAGTCCTACTTCTTGTTCAGCCAATCGCTAAGACAAACAGGTTTGTTATTTATGGCAGATACTACTGCCTGCTTCTTATTTACAATGTCACCAGAAAGTGGGAACAGGCATTTGCATGGCACTTGTGTATCTGGCATTGCAAGAGATTTACATGCCAGATATGCTAAACATTTGTATGCGCCTTCATGCTTTGGTCACCACTCCAGAGGACATGCTGCCATGCTCATGACGCTCGTTAAAAAAAAAAAAAGCATTAATTCAATTTGGGACTGAACTCTTTGGGGGAGAATTATGTTTCTTATTCTGTTTTACCCGCCTTCTGCCATATATTTCATGTTATAGCAGTCTCGGGTGATGACCCAGCACACGTTCGTTTTAAGAACACTTTCACAGCAGATTTGACAAAATGCAAAGAAGGTACCAATGTGAGATTTCTAAAGATATCTACAGCATTTGACCTAAGGTTTAAGAATCTGAAGTGCCATCCAAAATCTGAGAGGGATGAGGTGTGGAATGCTTTCAGAAGTCTTAAAAGAGCAACGCTTTGCTGGGGAAACTAAAGAACCCGAACCACCAAAAAAGAAAATTAACCTTCTGCTGGTGGCATCTGTCTCAGATGATGAAAATGAACATTTGTCGGTGCGCTCTGCTTTGGATCGTTATTGAGCAGAACCCGTCATCAGCATGGATGCATGACCTCTGGAATGGTGGTTGAAGCATGAAGAGACATATGAATCTTTAGCGGATCTGGCAAGTAAATATCTTGTGACGCAGGCTACAACAGTGCCATGCAAACACCCTGTGATGTTGCACCCCATAATGCTTTATGGAAATATGCTTATGAATGTATATATGACATAACTGGAATATGTTTTATGCTATATATGCCATGTAACAAATCTCTGTAAAGGTTATGATCTACTGAATATATTCATCCTATTTGTATGCATGCATGTATCATTTTTTATTCAAAGTTATGAATATTGGCTGTGTATTTGTTTGATTTTAAGTAGCCTTAGTAAGGCATTTGGTCAGCTTCTTAAGAAAAGAATTTGTGAGTTAAGTACCCAGTCAAGAAACACTTAACAGACAATGGAACCTTGGAAGACTTCAATACACATAAGAAGTCTACCTGGGGACTTTCAAGGTAGCATGTGAGCAATGGCTGCCGCCTGTAAAGTTCTGAGTCATGCATGGACATGTGACTTGCCCATGTGACTCCAAAACTCCAGCTTGCAGCTGGATTCGGCATAGGAGAGAGGAGGGGGTCTCCACCCACAAGAGAAAGTCTATTTAAGCCCCTGGGAGACCCCTCCATTTGGTCTCACTCAAGAGGTAGCCTCTCCACCCTTAAAGGATACCTGAAAGAAACTGGAACAAAGGACAGTAACCACATGGGTGTGAGTGATTGCTGGACCCAGACTAGAAGGAGACTAGTCTGTAAAAGAAGCTTACTGGAACATCTCTGAGGGTGAGATTTCATCTGTAATCACTTTCTTACAGTATTTGGTTTAGACTTGCATGTTTTATTTTATTTTGCTTGGTAATTCACTTTGTTCTGTCTGTTATTACTTGGAACCACTTAAACCTACTTTTTGTATTTAATAAAATCACTTTTTACTTAATACATACTTTGGGTTAATGAATAATACCAGAGGGAGGGGGAAAACAGCTGTGCATATCACTCTATCAGTGTTATAGAGGGCGAACAATTTATGAGTTTACCCTGTATAAGCTTTATACAGGGTAAAATGGATTTATTTGGGGGTTTGGACCCCATTGGGAGCTGGGCATCTGAGTGTTGAAGACAGGAACACTTCTTAAGCTGTTTTCAGGTAAGCCTGCAGCGTTTGGGGGATGTTGTTCAGACCTGGGTCTGTTTGTAGCGGGCTAGAGTGTCCGGCTCGAACCAGATATGGCACTGAAATCCCAAGCCACCAGTGAAAACGGGCTCAGAGGTAGTCTCAGCACATCAGCTGGCAGTTCCCAAGGGGTTTTCTGTGATCCAACCTGTCACACACCCATTCTCACTTTCAGGTGACACTGTAAACAAGAATCAGGCACCATTATCTCCTGCAAATTGTAACCAAACTTGTTTGTCTGAGCAATTGGATGAAGTAGGACTGAGTGGACTTGTAGGTTTTTCCATTGTTTCATTTTTGAATGCAGTTATTTTTTGTACATAATTCTACATTTGTAAGTTCAACTTTCATAGAATCATAGAATATCAGGGTTGGAAGGGACCTCAGGAGGTCATCTAGTCCAACCCCCTGCTCAAAGCAGGACCAATCCCTAAATGGCCCCCTCAAGGATTGAACTCACAACCCTGGGTTTAGCAGGCCAATGCTCAAACCACTGAGCTACTTTCATGATAAAGAGACCACAGTACAGTACTTGTATTAGGTGAATTGAAAAATACTATTTATTTTGCTTTTTACAATGCAAATCTTTGTAATTAAAAATAAATATAAAGTGAGCACTATACACTTTGTGTTCTGTGTTGTAACTGTAATCAACACATTTGAAAATGTAGAAAACATCCAAACATATTTAAATATATGGTATACTATTATTAACAGCACGATTAATTGTTTTAATCGCTTGACAGTCCTAGTTTTTTTATTCTGTATTTTAAAGTATGTAGGATGATTAACTTGTAGCATATGAAGATGAAGTACTTTCTGGTTCTTTAGTAACTGAAGAGGATGCTAACATCTACCAGGGATAAAGATTTTTAAAGCAGAAGGCCCAGATAACTTGCACCCAAGAGTCCTAAAATAGATGGTTGAGAAGAGCTCTGGACCACTTACGTTATTTTTAATAAATCTTGGAATACCAGGGAAATTCCAGAAGACTGTAAGCATGCTAATATTGTGCCAATATTCTACTAAAGGCAAGTGGGATGATTTGGGTACCTATAAACTGCCTAGCCTGACATCAATCTTGGGCAAAATAATAGAAAAACTGAAAAGAGATTCAACTACTAGAGAAGTAAAGGTCAGGAATATAACTAATGCCGTTCAACCTGGAAAGCAGGTCTTGTCAAAAAACCCAGTTTCATTAGTTGACGAGATTACTTCTCTGCGGTTACCAAACTTGTAATGTACTTAGACATTTGCAAAGCATTTGACTTAGTACCCACACAATATTCTGATTTTTTAAAAAAACAGCTCTATACAATATCAGTAAAGCACATGTTAAAAGGATTAAGAATTGGGTAACAGCTCAAAAATTAGCAGTCAATGGGGAATCATCATCGAATAGGGGGCATTTCTAGTGGATTTCTGCAGGGGCTGGTATGAGGCCGTATGCTATTCAACATTTTCATAAAATGATCTGGAAGTAAATATAAAATCACTGCTGTTAAAATTTGTAGATGAAATAAAAATTAGCTGAATGGTAAATTATGAAGACATGACAGTTGTACAGAGGGATGTGGATTGATTGGTACTCTGAATCTATTCAAACAAAATGCAAAGCCAAATGCAAAGTTCTATATCTAGGAACAAGGAACGAAGGCCATACTTATAGAATGAGGGTCTTTATCCTGGAAAGCAGTGACACTGAAAAAAGAAATAAGGGTTAGAGTGGAGAAGCAACTGAACATAAGCACCTGGTGTGTGCTGTCACAAAAGAAGCTAGTGTATCGTTTGTTGCAGAAACAGGAGTAGTAGAGATGCGATTTTACCTCTGTACAATGCCATGGCAAGACATACAAAATTACTATGTACAGTTCTGGGGTCCACATTTTAAAAAGGATGCTAAAAAAATGGAGAGGGTGCAGAAGAGCCACAAAAATGATTCAAGGGCTGGAGAAAATTCTTTACACTAAGAGACTTAAAGAGCCTGTTTAGTTTATCAAAAAAGATTGAGAGGTGACTTGATTACAGTATATAGGTACCTTCACAGGGAGAAAATACTGGGTACTACAGGGCTTTTTTAATCTAGCAGAGAAAGGCATCACAAGAAATTGGCATCCAGTGGATGACTGGAAGCTGAAGCTAGACAAATTCAAATTAGAAGTAAGGAACAAATTTTTAAGAATGGGTGTGATTTACCATGGGAATAGACTACCAAGGAAAATAGTGGATACTGCATTTCTTGCTGTCTTCAAATCAAGACTGGATGCTTTTTTTGTAAGGTCTGCTTTATCCAAACAAGTTACTGTGCTCAATAACTGGGTGAAACTGAATGATGCATAATACAGAGGAGATAAAACGGTTACTCACCTTCTCGTAACTGTTGTTCTTCGAGATGTGTTGTTCATGTCCATTCCAATCAGGTGTGTGGGTGCTGCGTGCATGCCAGCCGGAAGATTCTTCCCTTAGCAGCGTCCACAGAGTCGGCCTGGGCGCCCACTGGAGTCACGCCTTCATGGCACCCAATATAGGGCCCTGCTAACCACCCACCCCCTCAGTTTCTTCTTGCCAGCTGCTCCGACAGAGGGGTAGGACAGGTGGGTATTGGAATGGACATGATCACCACATCTTGAAGAACAACAGTCACGAGAAGGTGAGTAATCGATTTTTCTTCTTCGAGGGCTTGTTCATGTCCATTCCAATGAGGTGACTCACAAGCCAAAGCTCAGGAGGTGGGGATGGAGTCATCCACTGATTGGAGCACAGCTCATCTGACGGCTGTGTCATCTCTGGCCTGTTGAGTGATCGCACAGTGCCTGGTGAAAGTGTGTATATCAAGGACCACGTTGCTGCCCTGCAGATTTCCTGTGTGGGGACCTGTGTCGGGAATGCTGCTGAGGAGGCCTGAGCCCTGGTGGAGTGCGCGGTGATCGGCGGAGCGGGCACCTTTGCCAAGTCATAGCACTACCGAATGCATGATATGATCCACAATGAGATACGCTGCAATGAGACAGGGAGGCCTTTCATTCTATTGGCCACCGCTGCGAATAACTGGACGGACTTTCGGAACAGCTTAGTTCTCTCGATATCGAAGGCTAGCGCCCTGCGGACATCTAATGAGTGAAGCCTCTCCTCCCTACCACTGGAATGCGGCTTAGGATAGAATACTGGGAGGAAGATGTCCTGGTTGATGTGAACTGGGAGACAACCTTAGGGAAAAAAGCCAGGTGAGGTCTGAGCTGAACCTTGTCCTTATGGAATACGGTGTAAGGGGGCTCTGATGTAAGGGCCCTGAGCTCCGACATTCTCCTAGCTGAGGTCATTGCCACCAGAAACGCCATCTTCTATGAGAGATAAAGCAGGGAGCACGTCGCCAGTGGCTCAAAGGGTGGGCCCCTAAGTCTGGAAAGGACCAGATTAAGGTCCCAAGCCGGGATAGGCTGTCGTACTTGTGGGTATAGTCTGTAAAGACCTTTAAGGAAATGGCTGATGATTGGATTCGCGAAGATTGAGTAGCCATCTGCGCCCAGATGGAAAGCAGAGATGGCAGCCAAGTGAATCCTTATCAACGAGATGGATAGTGCCTGTTGTTTAAGATGGAGGAGGTAGTCCAGTATAAATGGCACCAAAGCAACGTTGGAGACTGATGGTGCTGCTCTGACCAGATGGAGAACCTCTTCCACTTGGCAAGGTACGTTGCCCTTGTGGAGGGTTTCGTACTGCCAGGGAGAACCTGCCTGACTTGATCAGAACAGGACAGCTCCACTGCGTTCAACCATGGAGCTTCCATGCTGTGAGGTGGAGCGACTTGAGGATCGGATGCCGGAGGCAGCCGTGATCCTGCGTGATTAGGTCTGGGATGAGTGGTAGGGTGACCGGAGTTGCAATAGACATTTCCAGGAGCAATGTGTACCAGTGCTGGCACGGCCAGGCTGTAGCTAGCAATACCACTAGAACCAGGGCTTCAGGGCTGAAAGGTCCCTGCATTGCAGCAGCAGCTCTGGGAACCATGCTGGAGCCTGTTAGACTTCTCTGGGCTGTTAGACTTCATTCATTTTCAAGTGCAAGTGCTGAAAATACTGAATATATTTTCCTCAAGTTCCCCTCCACCCCCTGAATGCCATTATCTGCTTCTTCACCACCTTTTGTTTCCCAAGAGACACCATGCCTACAAAAGCACTGCCAGCTGATAGGAGCTAGACAGGTGATCATTTATGACTACTGCATTCTATACAAAATATGCTCATTTTCATTGTTACCTCATGCCCCCTTCCTCCTCTCACACACCTGTTCTGTCCACCTACTGAGATCTGTAAAATAAAGAGTCAAGAGTGTTAGCTCTCTGGGGGTAAGGACTATCTTTTTATTTTATATTTCTACAGTGCCCAGTGCACTGAAGCCTTAATTCCTGATAAGAATTATTTATTTGTAATATAAATTATCACATCATTTATAGTATCAAATCCATAATTCTGGACATGCCTTCCTCACATACAAAGAATCATTCATATAAATCTTGTAAAATATAGTCTTAAAATTTAGATTTGGCATTTAGGAATGAAACCAATTTTTTCCAAGTACTTTTAAATAAAATTATTTACCAATTTCCACTTCCTGCTTGTGTAAGCAGTGGCTGTGGAGGGGCTTAGTGACCTTATCAGCAAAAGAGTGCAGGCAGTGTCCCAGTGAGCAGGACAGGGCACCGTTAAATTAAAATACCCTTTACAGATTGTTAAGTCTCCCAGTTTGACTGCAAGTCACTTGATTTTTGTTACCATCTGTTCGACTCCTGAGTAGCTGTTTCATTCTTTCAGGAATCTTTCTTAGGAAATCTGTGGACCTCAAGGAGAGGCACATTAGGTAGGCTTTCTATAATTGACTTCTTCCAAGTAGGGTCTCTATGGATAGAGCACGGGAGGATTAACCATATAAATACCGACACAGGAAGACTCTACCAATAGGCATCTAGATCTCAGCCACCAAGCTACTGCAGTTACACACAAACATGAAAGAAATGCGACATAGAAGAGCCAAACCAGGAGAATAAGCAACATTTGATTGTGGAAGCTAGAGAGAGAAAGTCATACACATATACAGACATTGAGGAGTGGGGAGGAGAGCCAGAAAACAGAGCCAATGTCAGGTGCTCAAGAGTCTTGACCAGCAGCTCTAGAGAATCAGTGACTGTGGCTGGGGTGGCTTTCTTGAGTCAACTCTGTAGTGGCAGTGGCAGCAACAGATTCTTCTCTTACTGTACAGTCACATGCTAGAAGAGCAGCCAGAGACCAAGAAAACGTTGTTGCTGGATAAAACAACAACATAGTGAAGAATGTGGTATAAAACTTACATAGAAACAGGCAGCTCAAGATAAAGGCCCTTCCTTCACCACTCATTGTGGTCCTAAAGAAATAAGTCTTCCAAGCAACACTACTGCATAGCTTCCTCCAACCTCTGAAGAAAATAGGTAGGTTTTGAATTCTCCAAAATTAATTGATAGGGCTCTGCTACCCCTTGTTCTCACTCCCCAGCTGGCCTATTTAAAAAGAAAAAAAAAAAGTAGCAGACAGGAATTTTGACAGACTGGTTAGTGAGTTAGGCTAGCAACTGGAACACTACTCAGCTGCCTGCTGGTTTCTACCAGTGAAGTCATCAGCTTGGAAGCCTCCCGCTTACATCCAGTAGCAGGGACAGGGACAAGAGAAAACAGGAAAATCAGTTTAAAACTTACTTTAACCCTCCCCATGTGAGAGACTATTATTGTGACAGATATAACAAATAAGATAAACACTTGAATTAAGTTTGGGGTTTCCTGTATTAAAAATGTAATTGTGTATACGTTATTGTGGAATTGTACGTAACTTCTCTCGGAGACTGACTAATGCAATCTCTGGAAAGGATCAGGAATGTCAAAGGACTTTTTAGGACAATATGTGTTGAAGTGGATTTCCTAGGAAATACTGGGGGACAGGGGAATGCAATGACCTAGCTCTGAGTCCATCCTTTTGAAGCTTGCGCCTTGAGAAAAACCCATTGTCTATTGATTACCTTTTCCTGGAAAACTCCAGATCAAAGACCCCTGAACTGTATAAAGAATGGACTAAACTTTTCTTGACAGAGAAGCCTGCTTAGGCAGCCGATCTTTAGTGGAGAATAACTCAGTGAAGGCAGGGAACAGTTCAGCCTGGGAATATCCTGGTCAGAAGGGAGAGAGAGACAGGTCTCCATCCAAGAGAGGCAGCAGCCAGGGAAACAGGAAGCCTGAGAGTGGATACCCTTGCTGGACCATTAAGGGGAAAATACAGGTGCAATTTGCCCCAAACTGAGACCATGATAAAGGTCTGATTTAAAAAAATAATTGGGGGAGAGGTGTTAAAACAAATTGGTTTTGGATGAAATGTTCTTTTCAAGAAAACTGCTTTGATGGATCTAGTTATATTATTTCTCTGGTGATGTACTTGTACATGAAAATGTGCAGAATAGATGTGTAAGGGAAATTTAATCTACTCTTACCTACAAATTCCAGATTGTGTATGGACATTTTTAAATGCAAATACTGTACCTGTATATATGTATTTTTCTTTTATGAATTTGCTTTTCAAATCTGTATTACAGAAAAAAATTCTCAGTCCAGTTGTGTAATCAAAAAATGTTAATTTGCTGCTTTCTTGAAAGTATAATTTGATAAATGCTTGAATATGAGATAGTAAGTTGTTTCAGCATTAGGCACTGGGTACACAGATACTGTTAAAATAAACTGGGGAAACAAAAAATTCTAATCAAATTTTTTTTTTGAAACCAGGAAAAGAAAAGCACAATGAAAATATTCCAAAGGAAACAAAGCTAGTTAAATTTTATTTTTCAAAACTTAATCTAAACTAATATGCTAAACAAACAGCAAGAAAATGTAGTCAATGTTAACAGTATTAGCGGACACAAATTATTGTACCAAAGGTATTACAGTGCAATATTAACAGAACTATTTACATGCATATTTACAACATGTGTTTTCTTTACATAAGCTATTTTACTTACTTCTTGGGAAGTTGGAAACATATGCATTTTGAGTTGGTAATGGGTTCTACTTCATCTATCCAATACCAAATAGCATGAACCACTACAACTGAATTATAGGCAATAATAAGAATTGTCTTTGGGTATTTCAGAAAAACTACAAAACAAATTATTAGATTGGAGACAAGCAGCAGTTGACTTCAGAATTTGTTAATATATCTGAAATATAAAAATTGATACAAACCAAACTACGGAATCAACACAATAAATTGTATAAATTAATTAGAGGAATAAGAAGTGTCCTGGGGCTCTCTCAGAAGGGTAGACATGTTAATCATGTTAATCACATTCAAGAATACATAGATTCAAAGCTGCACACGTTGTAGAGCATGGGCTAAAACCTAGTTACATTAATGTATTCTTGTAGAAGAATGCAAAAATATTTAGCAGAAGCTTCTGCTTGTAAAAGTTGAAAATAGGCAAGTGTCCTTAAAGCACCTGGCTTCCAAAGCAGTGCTTGCGTATTAATGATGTCACATATTAAAAATGTTTATTCCAGAAACGAACCCCAAATACCGCCACACACATTGGGAAAAAAAAAACTAGCTTTTTTCATGATTGTGATACACATTTAAAAAAATCTACCCATCTGCAGTTGAGTTTCCTAACCTAAAAATATGTAATATCAGAAAACTCCTGTATGATAAAAAGGGTGAGGCAATCCTAGTGTATACTAAAATAAGTGAGCAATTTATTTTTAACTCAAGGTTTTCATTTCTTCCAAGGTAAATTTAGCATTTTAAATGGGACATTTCCCAGTTAGTAAAATTTTATTTCCATGTGATA
The DNA here is from genome assembly GCF_965140295.1 of Lepidochelys olivacea. Lineage (NCBI taxonomy): Eukaryota > Metazoa > Chordata > Testudines > Cheloniidae > Lepidochelys > Lepidochelys olivacea. The sequence continues at coordinate 30,813,742 of NC_140415.1, forward strand.
CTTCTCAAAACAATTTTATTGCAGCCAAAACATTGTTCATTTAACTGTACATAAAATAAACTATGATATATACACAACATTTTAAGTTACAGGGCATAAGTTTACAATTTTTGGCAGATTCAGTTTAACAAAATGGAAATTGCATAACTTTAATACTCAGAGAAACTCAACATCCTTAATTTGGTATACATGTGACAAGTTCTCTTGGTTTTCCCTGTTTACTAATCATACCTAAACTGCTTTATTATGCTAATATTGTGCATAACATCTCATTGTTTTCTCTTACGTTCCGATTCTAAGCAGAATTTTTCATATGCTTCTTCAATTTCTGGATCCATCTCATCATCAATGTCATCAAAGTACCTACAAAAAAATTTTTTTTAAAAATTTGCTGTTAGGCTATATTTGTACTGTTTTCTTTTACGAAAAAGAAAAAGTGAAGGTCACCAGACAATACACTGCCATGTTGGGACTATGTTTGGTAACAAAGTGGATAGTGAATAACCAAAACTATTTCCTGTAGTGCTTAGGAGATCCTTGGAGGTTTGACATATCTGTTCAGTTTATAAGATTCAGTACAGGCACTGCCCCCCCCCCCAACTCCCATTGGCTGGGAACCGGGAACTGTGGCCAATGGGAGCTTCGGGGGAGGTACCCAGAGGCGGGGGCAGCATGTGGAGCCCTCTGCGCCCCTCCCCCAGGGGCTGCAGGGACATGGTGCCGGCTGCTTCCGGGAGCAGCACGGGGCCAGGGCAAGCAGGGAGCCTGTCTGAGCCCCACTGCGTGCTGCTGCCACCCTGGAGCCGCTCCAGGTAAGCGGCGCCGGGCCGGAGCCCGCACCTTGAACCCCTCCTGCACTAACTCCCTGCTGCACTCCTCCTGCACCCCAACCCCCTGCCCTGAGCCTCCTGCTGCACCCCGCACCTCTCCTGCACCCCAACCCCTGCCCTGAGCCCCCTCCCGCACTCTTCCTTGCACCCCTGCCATGAGCCCCTCCTGCACCCCAACCCCCTGCCCCGAGCCCCATCCTGCACTTTGCACCCCCTCCTGCACCCAACCCCCTTCCCTAAGCCCCCTCATACACCCCGCACCCCTCCTCTGCCCCAACCCCTTGCTCTGAGCCCCTTCCTGCTCACCTCATCCCCTTCCACAGCCCACACTCCCTCCTGCACCCTAACCCCCTGCCCCAGCCCTAGCCCTAGATTTATGGCCCTGCATGCATTTCCCCACCCAGACGTGGCCCTTGGGCCAAAAGGTTTGCCCACCCCGATCTATATGCATAACTAACAAAATGACGGGTTACAGAGTAGCAGCCGTGTTAGTCTGTATCCATAAAAAGAAAAGGAGGTCTTGTGGCACCTTAGAGACTAACACATTTATAAGAGCATAAGCTTTTGTGAGTTGCATCCGATGAAGTAAGCTGTAGCTTACAAAAGCTTATGCTCTAATAAATTTGTTAGTCTCTAAGGTAACAAAATGACATGTCAATTTCCCAGCTCAAATACTGTATCTAACTTTTATTCATATATCATGACAAATTAATTTGTCCCATTAGGAGTCTAGAAAGCCGATTATTAGGTCTTGTGTACTCAGATTCCACAGCTTCAAAATTTGTTACTTAAACCAACTACTGATGCAATATTTTTCAGTATAATCTAAGACCCTGGTCCTGCAACACAGACCATGCAGGTGGAGCTGTGTACCCATTAAGGGTAGGTCGACCCAGCAAAGAAAACCCTGTGCCTGGCCCCTTCCAGCCAACATGGGCTCACGGGACTAGGACTGCAGGGCTGTTTCATTGCTGTGCAGACTTCGGGGCTCGGGATGGAGACCGAGCTCTAGGATTCTCCCACCCCACAGGTCCGAGAGCCCAAGCTCCAGCCTGAGCCCAGAAGCCTATCCAGCAATGAAGAGCCTGCGGCCCGAGCCCCACGAGCCTGAATCGGGTGGCACAGGCCAGGCACAGGGTTTTCTTTGCTGTGTAGACATACCCTTAGAGCCCCACTGAGGTCAGTGGGCCTCAGGGCAGCCAACAGTTCTCAATGCAGAATCAGCGTTTAAGCTGTCATTTCTAGCCTTTTGGGTTGTGAAAAAACCTTCCAAATGCAAACTGAATTGAAAGGAATTCAGTGTTGTCTCCCCAAGCCTGCAGAGAGTCTGTAACAATGTATTTGAGACACATGAAATTCATTGAAATCAGTGGGTAAAGCCCTGAAACCTGATGACAAAGTCAAGACTTAATTATTTCACTGTTTCTCATTGTAATAAAAACTTCCAGCTAATGGCCATGTCTATCAGTTTCATTCAGTAGTGGTTACTGCTGTGAGGGCAGCGGAGTGGCTGGCTGCTGTTAAGTACTGGATGTATCCCTTTTTTCTAGAAGGAAAGCACGGAGACTAACAACCAAACCCTACTCCCACACACCCCTGTGTTCCGAAAAGCCTCAACTGTTACCTCATGAATGGAAAAAGCCGCCAGCAACAGTGTAGTAATGCACTGTCATTAACGTTTGTAGAAAACTGAAAATGTAGTGATACCATAAAATTCAGGGTTAAACTAAATTCAAGGGATATTGCACTTATTATTCCTTTCCATGTTAAATTCAATAAAAGCTTTTTTTAAAATTTACCTGAAGTTTACCACAGAATGTAGTGTCCAAGTGTTACAGAAATGGAAGCCAGCTGTGCTACAGAGCTGCAGCCCAACTTGTAGCAGAGTACAAGAGGAGTCTGACCATTATCGATTGACATTGTCTTTCTCAAATACACACCATTTCCCCAAACAAATACTAATTAAACAACCTTATTCAGAAAAAAACAGTACCATATCTACTCTATCATAAGCTGGTTCATTTATAAACTGACCCCCCCGCAAGATGGATAAGTAAAAATGGAAAATTTTTATGACCCATTCATAAGCTAACCCTATAATTCAGGGGTCAGCAAACTCTGGCTCCTAGGCCACCAGGATAAGCCACTGGCAGTCCGAGATGGTTTGTTTACCTCAAGTGTCTGCAGGCACGGAGGTAAACCTAAGTAAACAAAGTGTCCTGGAACACCAGCTGCTTACCCCGACGGGCCGGGACAGCAACTGGTGGGGAAATATTTCTGGGGGGAGAAGCTGGGGGTCAGGGGAGTAACCCCTGTGACCACCCCCCCACATGACCCCACCCCTAGTCTGGGACCCCCACCTCTCCTCATCCCATCCCTTCCCACCTTATTGGGGAGAGGGCTACAGGAGGATGTGTCTGGCCTGGCTGGAGCTGCTCTGGCAGGCTGGGCAGTGCGGACACAGCCTGCTCCGGTGGGCCAGACCGGGTGGTGTGGCTGCAGCATGTTCCAGCGGGCTGGGCCGGGCGGCACGGCCACAGTGTGCTCCAGTGGGCCAGGTGGCGCAGCCACAGCCTGCTCTGGTGGGTGGGGTCGAGCAGCACAGCGGCAGCTGCTTCGGAGGTTGGGGGGAGAACAGCGTGGCTAGAAGCGGAGAGACTCTGGCCCCACCTCTTCCCTTCTGGCTCTGCTGCCTCTCCTTGCCCCCTCTGTTGGGGGGAGGGGCTGTGTCCCACCTCTCCCCCCCTCTATACCCATTCATAAGCCGACCCCCTTCTCTGGTGCTTCCCTTTTATACTAAAAAAATTCAGCTTATGAACGAGTATATAAAGTACATAAGTTTGAGATGGACAAACTGGTCTCCAATTTGCTGACATATGAAAGATTGCAACCTTAATTCAGTTGTCTTGTTCGTTTGCATTATGAGTAGTCTAATAATTACATGAAAACATACTCTTTTTTCCACATGACCCATCTCATTCAGTGCACAAGATAGATCTGGGAATGAATCAAGGTTGTCTGATGGGGGCTACTGACTGTAAGTCTGCCACACCTCATTCATTGCAGAAGCTGAAAGGTGTGTACTGACTGAGGCAATGGCCTGCAGGAAGGCAAAGGATGGTCTGTCTCACTATTAAGGCATTTGAATGCTACCTTGGAGAATTAGATTCTCTCTCTGCCTCTACTACAGAGTTCCTATGTGAAGCTGGGCAAGTCCCTTAAACCAGATTTTTCACAGGTGGCCACTAACTGTGTGTTCATCATTTTCTGGGTGTCTGACTTGAGACTGTGGGGTTTGTTTTGTAGAAGTGCCAAGCACTCAAGCTGAAACTGATGTCAACGGGGGCTGTGCTCTGAACAAGTGAAATACTAGAATGCTAAATACTTGAGAGGGTCGGGGGTGGGGGGGGAGAATCAGGTCTAGGCATCTCATACTAGGCACCCAAAATTGGTTGGTCTTAGTCTTTCCATGCCTCAGTTCTCCATCTCTAAAATGGGGATAATACCCATACAACTCACAGGAGTGTTGTGAAGAGACATACCTTTGTGAAGCGTTCAGATATTATAGTCATAAGCACTATACAAAAGCCAATGAGAAAGTTAGTAATTCTGTATGCAGAGCAGAGTTTGAACAGCATGCAGTTAATAAGGCATGGGGCTATACTGAACAATGAGGATAAAATGAAATACTGAATGGTAGCTCATTCAGTGAATGTCGTTCAGCATGTGCATTGAATGAGGCAGGGGTTCTGTGGGAAAAAATAGTATGGGATGATGTAATTAAAGACTATCATAATGCAGACATAGAAGGAGACCAAATTAAGGTTGAACAGGCAACTTTAATTCTGGCATTTCCTAACTTTGGAGTACTTGACTTTGGATCATTAGTGTTCTGTAGTTTTGTGTGTTTAATTAAGTATATGTAGTTTGTACAATGCAGCCAAGGTAACACTGCTGTGGAAATAAATACTGATTTTCCAACTTAAGATGTTCAGAACTCCCCACCTTTAGTCTACCATAACCCTCAATACGATGCTTTGTATTTTGTGTAGGGCCTGTATTCTCAAAACTGCAGTGCTCTATTCTGGGCATAAGACTATACTCTTCCATTTTTTTGTAAAATTAGTTCTTGGATGGCTCTAAGAATGCCAGACCTCCATTCCACCTACCCCTCCTCACCTCATCCTTCTCTCTTCTCCCTATTCATGCATGTTTTCTCATATTTTATTACTGTTACCCCCACCCAAACATGTTATGTCTATGTAGTATTGTCTGGTCTTGCAGCTTTGACAAACTGTCAAATTACATAAATCTTTTATAGATCCCATGAAGCTTGTTATATTTGGAAATATATCCAAGCTATAAGGCATGTACCTTTTTGAACTTTTCACTGTGCTTCTTTATGAAAAAATCAATAAAAACTTAAACAAAAAACTGAAATGCAACTTAGACATTTTTGAGCAAAAGTATCAGACTAAAACAAAACATACGGATCTCCAGCCCCTGATAAGTCTGTTCCATTTTCTTCATAATCTGGAAAGAAATCCTCTCTGTCAAGCAACTCTTGATATTTCTCTTGATAATCTACAAAAGAAAAAAATATTGTAAGTTTATACATAGTCTACTTTTAACATATGAACGTTTCTCAGAGGTCTTGTAAAATTAGAATGTAATTTAAAATAGAGTAAGATTAGTCCAGCACCCAATGATACAGTATGAACATGGTCTTTTTATTAGACTCTATAAACAATGAGATATGTATACTGCAGAAAAGTGATCTTCCTTTCTAATTTCAAATGTTGCATGCAGTGTTATAGCTGTGTAGGTCCCAAGATATTAATGACAAGGTGGATGAGGTAGTATCTTTTACTGGACCAACTTCTGTTGGTGAGACACACAAGCTTCCAAGCTTACACAGAGCTCTTCTTCAGGCCCGGGAAATATACTCAAAATGTCACAGCTAAATACAAAATGGAACACATTGTTTAGCATAGTTGACACATATTTCAAGGGACCATTCAAGACAAAGTGGCCCATTAGCACCCTTCTAGTCACAGGGAGGAAAGGAAGAGGGGGAGGGGGAAGCAGCTGGGGGGTTGTTAGTGGGTTATAGATTGTTGTATTAGGCCATAAATTCAGTCTCTCTATACAGTTCCTAATTTTTAGTGTCCAGTGAAGTTATGAATTTAAGCTCCCAAGCTCGTCTTTTGTAAGTGCTCTGCAAGTTTCCTTTGGGGATGAGGATGGATAGAGTGATCCCTTTGTGAAAAGCGTTCACGCACAGGTGATAGGATGTTTTTGTCTTTTATCATTTTCTTGTGTGAATTTATTCAAGACCATAATGACTGTCTGGTTTCACCCACATAGGGGCTATTGGGGCATTTAGTGCGGTGGATGCAGTAGACCACATGTGAAGGACTCATGGATCAAGAAAAATATGTTGTGGAGGGTGTTGATCATTGTAGCAGTGGTGATATGTCTGCAGGTTTTGCATCTGTTGTTCTGGCAGGGTCAGGTGCTGCTTTGAGTTGATGTGTCCTGGTCTTAGCACCCAGACTCTAAATAGAGACACTGGATTTATAGCTTATTACTACAATCTATAACCCACTAACAACCACCCCCCCCACTGCGGCTTGCCTCATATCTCTTTCAGAGTCGGAGTCATGTCTGCCCAAGCCATAATGGGTTCTTTAGACCTAGTTCAGCTCTTTTCAGGATAAAATTCTCCCAGCGATAACAGATCATGTCACAGGAGAAAGTTGCTGCTAAATTTAGGAGAGGAGAATAAGGAGTGCACATAAAATACAAGATGGCTTTTTTCCTTCTCCATTAGCTAGAAAACAGGAAAAACAACAAAGCAGGATAAGCCAGCTCTCCCCCTTTACAGAGGGAGTGATATAAGAAGAGCTTTGTTTTTTCTCTGGTCCCCATCTGCAGGCACACTGGAAGGATTCAATCACTTGTTTGCTTTACTGTCTTCACGCTACTTGCCATTGAAACTGCACTAATTCCATTATTTAAAAATTGTTTTGTGCCTATTTGGACAGGGCCTCCTCAACTTAGGCCTGGTCTACATTGCGGGGGGGATGAAGGGGGAGATCGACCTAAGGTACGCAGCTTCAGCTACGAGAATAGCATAGCTGAAGTCAACGCATCTTAAGTCAACTTACCTCGCATCCTCACGGCGCAGGGTCGACTGCTGCTGCTTCCCCGTCGACTCTGCTTCCGCCTCTCGCCGCGGTGGAGTACCGGACTCGACGGCAGTGTGATTGGGGATCAATTTATCATGTCTACACTACATGCGATAAATCGATCCCTGATAGATCGAACACTACCCGCCGAACCGGTGAGTAGCGTAGACGTACCCTTAGCTATATTTTTCTTAGGAAAATGACTATGCTAAGCTGGAGACATACCTGGATCTGCTGCAGTGAAAGGAACACCATCAGAAGTGTAAAATGTTGGTTCATTCTAAAATTGAAATGACACAGTCAATTATATACGTATTTAATATAAACAGGATAATTGTTCATTGCCTTTACTACTTCCAGAACATCTATCAAGGTTAACAAAATTTCTATGCATTTCTTTACGAAAATACATCAACTTGAACAATTGATGTTTCTGAGTATATTCATACCATAAAATAGTTGGGGTCATTTTCAGGTGTTGCTTCCCTATATGTTGAGGTTACGTGAACTCTACCCCAGTTACTTGAGCGTAGTTCTACTAGTTTCAGAAGCATCTGTTTTACATCTCTGCAAACAGACAAAAAGCACCAAGAACTGCTTAAGTACTTTGTATTAAAATGTAAAAAAAACCCAAACAAGATTCTTTACAATCCAACATCTCTGTAACACTGCATATGCTACAATTTAAGTCAAAGTCCCTTAAAATAATTAAAAGAGAATGTTTCACACACATTTATAGCTAAAGGTAGGGGGAAGAGAAAGGGTTAAAAAACCAGTAAGATATCAAAACTCTAGCAGTTACTAAACAAATCTACAGTAAAATGGTTTTAGAAAATCTATCTATTTTGCCACCACAATTGATTTTGAATGAACACATATGCGAGCTAGTTTCTTACCACGGATGTAGTGAAGTAATTCTGATTGTATAACGTAATCAATTACAGAAAACAAGTGTGCAAGAGAATCACATTGACATGTTAAATATCGTCCCCCAGGATATTACATTTTCCACTTATGTAGGACTAAACAGTATACATAATATCAATACATTCAAATGATGTTTTACATCTTTACTCGCTTCTTATGCGTTGCAAAATACAATTACAAATGCCAAGTTCCCTCCCTATTTTAGCTAGCACATCCACTTATACGTGCAATATGAAACAAAGAACAAAAAACTATTACATTTATAAGTAAGTAGCTATTTATAAAATTAGAGGATGTACTGTTCTTGGGGAATGAGAAAGTGTGACATGCCCAAACTGTCTTCGTTCCATACAACCTGTCTCAGAAAAATCCTCCGTATCTTTTGGCCCAGAACAATCTCAAACCAAGATCTATTGACACAGTGCAGCCACGAGGATCTGAGCACCATCATTGCCAGGAGGCATTGCAGATGGATCGGTCATGTGCTTCGGATGGAAACTGATTCCATCACCAGAGTAGCAAGAAGATGGACACCTGAAGGCAAGCGAAACGAGGCTGCCTGAAAACAACATGGCGAAGCGCTGTGGAAGCCGAGCTGAAAAATCTGGGGCACAGCTGGGGAACAACTGAAAGACTTGCCAGAAACAGACAGGAGTGGAGGAGCTTCATCACTGCCCTAAATGCCATAATAGGAGGCGTAATAGGAACATGATGATAAGAGAATACGAGAACAGTCATCATCATCCTGTTCCCATTACGCTTCTTATGAGTAACATGAAATTTTCCCAGATGTTTACTGTATGACTGTCTAGGCTGGAGGAATCTTTCCCAAAATTTTAGTTGTTTAACTTAATCATCATCATTTTGGACTTATACCTGAAAGTATCGCTTACAGTCCATTTTTCCCCTTACCTATTTTTGTGAAGGAAGATATTGTAAGTCAATCAATGGCAATGAAATATGTGCAATGACAGAAAAAAATTAAATGTCATATTTCAAAGCTCACTTGTTCTAAAAAAAAATTACTGATGAGCATACAGCATGATAAAATCATGAAAAGTAACAACTCACAAATTATTTAAAGTTGAGTGTTAATAGTAAGCAAAATCCAAGATACTACAAAGGCTTTTGATTTGCGTGAAGTGGCTTAACAGCCATAAAGTTCGTGCAACAGAACAAAAAAATCCAATTATGTTCAGGTGGTCACAGTACTGGGTAATTGGAGGACATGTTGTTGTTTTTTTAATATACAGTTGAACCTTGAAGACAATAAATCCTTCAGATTTGTTTTGTTCCGGGATTTATTTCGGATAAATTCTCTTTTCCCGTCAGGATCTGGATGCAGTGAGGTGATTTTATACTTTTCTTTATACTTTCTCTCAACTAGATCTACAGAAGGCACAAGATCAGGGATTTGCTTTTCTCCCTCAGAGTTCAATAGATAATTGAAAAGATGATACACAACAGACAATACTTCCGTTTCCAGTAAAATATCAAACCTGCCGCAAGAGTGAATCAAGCAGAGTCTGTAACATTCTCTTTCATGTCAGCATTGCCGTCAGTGATTTTACATCAACAGGGCAATTTCACTCATTATTACCCCTCCCACCGAAAAGCCTGCATAAGAAAGCTGGGGGGATGAAAACTCAACAACATTCACTTATCTGAATTTACCTTTGACTTTTTCCTCTGGTGAGAGAGGCTTTGGTTACCATGGATTTTTGAGGCTGTAGGTCCTCCCATTCCCAGTGATCTTGGGGTATCTACAAAAATGAATCTCCTTCCATGCAAAGCCAGAAGCTCTCAGGTGTAATACCTGCCACAGATGCTACTGAGCAGCAACAAGGTTCCTGCAAGGACAACTACTGATCCACTGGCCTTCCTCTCTCTGACAGGACACCTGCTGCAATTGTCTGGGTCCCACCATGGCTGTGTAATAGCAGCCTTGGAAGAACTACCTCCTGAGGTCCCTTCCAACCCTGATATTCTGTGATCTGTGAACTCAGAGGGATGGAATAAACTCCTGTCCAGATTTCTCTGTGGAAGTCCTGAAGCTGAATGTAGTAGAGCAGTGGTTCCCAGACTGGGGTTCGCACACCCCTGGGGGTTCGCACCATATTACAGGGGGGTAGCCAGAAAAATTTCTCTAATGGTGGCCAGAGGACGCCGGGCATGGGAGGCAGCAAACGGGACCCAGTTGCAGGGTAGACAGCCCGAGACCCAGGGAGTGAGGGGCTGGGCAGTTGGGGCCAACAGCCCAAGCCCCAGTGGTCAGCAGGGACTGGCAGCCCGAGCTCAGTGGAGCGCTGAGCGGGCAGCCTGAGTCCCAGTCAATGGGGTCCAGCAGCCCAAGCCCCGTGGAGGGCAGAGCCGGCAGCCCAGACCCCCGCGGAGGGCCAGCAGCCTGAGCCCCGTGGTGGGCAGGGCAGCAGCTGGGACCCCAGACGCGCAGGTGGCAGCTCGAATCCTTGGCCAACAGGGGAACTTGGGCAGCATAAAGGGCAGAGTGAGCAGGGGCCATGCTATATGTGAGGGGGTGATCCAGGCTAATTTGTCCCTCATGGGGCACCCCCCTAGGAATGGCCCTAGTGGTGGAAGAAAAGGGGTTTGAGCGCCAAACCAGCTGGAACCACATTGTAGCCAGTGTAGCAGCATTAAGGTGCCTTAGTAATTCGATACTAAGTCATTCTCTCTGGAGAGCTGTTTTGCTTCAGTGAGACATGAGTGAATCTTCTCATTTTCTAGTTTGTTGGTTGTTAGCATTCTATCTGTTATTTTTATTACAACACAATAAATATTTTGTACACAAGTTCAATGGATAAGTGGCTGAAAAAGGAAAGTGTAAAGACACAAGAATCAGCTAGTGTTTCCTCAAGTCCACACTGTGGAAAATCTAAGTCTAATGATCATGATGGTCCTGGAAAGTCACTTACAAAGAAAAGAAAATATGACAATGATTATATAAAATATGACTTTACTTGCATTGGTGATCAAGAATGTCCAAAACCACTGTGTGTAATTTGTGGTGATGTTCAACAAACAGCAGCCTCAAACCTTCTTTACTTCGGAGCCATTTAGAAACTAGGCATCCTGCACAACTCGACAAGCCTATTCATTTTTTCAAGCGAAAATTAGCTGAGAGGAAAAGTGACATTACCAGTTTTATAACCAAAGCAAGTACTGATAATGCAAATGCACTTGAAGCATCATACTGCATGAGCTACTGAGTAGCAAAAGCATCAGAAGCCCATACCATAGCAGACAGCTTGATTGGTCCATGTATAAAAGATGTAGTTCATTGCATGCTCAGAGAAAAGGCTGCAAAAAGGATTGACACCTTTGCCAATAATACATTGTCACGAAGAATTAATGACATCTCAAATAATGTAGAGACTACAATGGTACATAGAGTGAAATATAGTCCATATTATGCTATACAGTTGGATGAATCAACTGATGTAGATAATCTAGCTATTTTGCTGTGGTTTGTACGTTATGTGAATGAAGCTATGGTTGAAGAAAACTTGTTGTTTTGCTGACCATTGGAAGAACGTACAACTGGAAAAGAGATCTTCAATCTGACTTATGCATATTTTCAAGAAAAGGAAATAGATTGGTTTCATTGCCTAGGCATTTACACTGATGGGGCCACATCAGTGACGGGCAAGTATACTAGATTTGTAGATCAAACAAAAAAGGCTGCATCAAAAGTCTCTTGGACTCATTGCAGTAGCCATAGACAAGCCCTTGCAACAAAACACATGCCTGAGGGACTGAAGGAAATGCTGGATAATGCAGTGAAAATGGTGAATTTCATAAAATGATGGCCAACAGATTCCAGAATATTTCACATACTTTGTGAAGAAATGGGTAATATACACAATTGTCCGTTGACCCCCTCCGAAGTTAGATGGCTCTCATGGGGCAAAATCCTTTTGCGCTTGTTTGAGCTTAGAATGGAAATCCTAGTTTTTTTCAACAGCCACCCTTTCCACCTTGCCAGCTGTATGGAAAATAACGTCTGGCTCCAGAACCTAGCTTGTTTCGCAGATATTTTCTCAAGAATTAATTACCTAAATTTATCTCTTCAAGGCCTCAGTATAATGTTTTCAATGTGCAAGAGCGAGTTGAATCCATGATAAAAAAAAAGTTGCAGTTCTGGGAAAGTTGTTTGAAAAACAATCAAACTGAGTGTTTCAGTACTCTTCATGACTTCCTGGCAGAACATAAACTTCAGTTGGATCAGTGCACTAAAACCAATATAACTGCACACCTAAAAGGACTTTGCACAATTTTCCAGCTATGTCAGGCGATAATGACTGGATTCATAACCCTTCTGATGATACCACTTTCTCAACACACATATTGAATACTGAGAAAAAGAGAAATTGTTTGAGATCTCCTGTGATTACGAACTGAAAAGGAGTTTCAGAAATCTGTCATTAATCAACTTTTGGCTGAGTTTAAGAAACTAGTACCCTCTTCTGGCAGAAAAAGCTATTACAGTTTTGTTACCATTTTCAACAACATACTTATGTGAGAAAGCATTTTCCTCATATACACATCTGAAAACCAAATACAGAAACAGACTTGATGCTGAACCAGACCTGAGACTTTATCTTTCTCCAGTGGTTCCAGACTTGCAAGAGCTATGCAGAGCAAAGCAAGCGTATCCATCACACTGAGGAAATTTAAACTTAAATCCCTGGAAATATTAATTTTTAGGAGAGGGTTCACGAGATTTCACAATTTAATGAAAGGGGTTTACGGGTTGTTAAAGTTTGGGAACCCCTGTATTAGAGTGATGTTTACCCAGCCACTCCTCCATTGTTTCTCCAACCTCTAATCAGATCCATAAGAGACAGAGGAGGTACTGTGGAGGCAGAATAATTATTGGGGATGATCAGCGACACTGAATAAAGTCAATAAATCCTCATACTAGCGAAGTCAATCTCCCTCACAATATCTTTAATGAACATGTTCTATGCAAGATACTCTAGCAGGAATAGTTTTGCCACTTATAATTATAGCATCCAAAATGTTCTCTTAGAAAACTAATCTTAACTCTTCTGCACAACAGTACATTTTGGAAGTGCTGTTGGTTCAAATTAATGAATATACTGAAGAGATATATTAGCAGTGAAATATACAATATTCATGATATTCTATAGTAACCAACCATCGCATATGGTATATAAATTACCAAGGTGGTAAACTGTGAACAAAATCAAGAAATATTGTAACTGACAAAGTTACTTCAACAAAAGCAAAAATTATAAAGTCCACTATAGAAGTATAGCACTGAAAAGGTATTTTAATACCCAAGGTTAAAATCTATATTAAATTGCTTAAAATATCTAATTTATACATGTACAAATTTCCCAGTCATTCTTTAGAAACAGGTTTTACTGTATGGGAATGTTCTAGCATAAAGTATATTACCTCATGGCCCATAAGAACAAAGACCCATTAAGGTTACTATAACTCTGCAAAGAATGCATTCTGTACATTGACATAATTTGAATACAGCAGAAATATTAAGTGACATACAGCTCTGAAGAATAAGTAGAAAAACCCCACACGAGTAAAGAAAAGCAGTGAAGAATTAATGATCAACTAATTTTTCCTCCCACCTGCTGCAATTTGCATCCAGGACAACATTTTCAATTCTCTGGACCATTTCATCCATATCAGTCTTTCCTTTTTCTTTCCATGCATCTTCCAAAACTGATCCGGTCAACTAAAAAAAAAAAAAAAAAAGGCATATTTTATTAATAAAAAAGCATGTAAGTGCACTACATAAAATAAGTTAAGGTTCATGGAATTCTGTGACAAGTGTAGACACATTATTTGACTACCCTAAAGGAAAAGCTAACCTTGATTTTCTAGATGTCTTTAATTTCATAACATTACAGACCGCGTAAGTTAGGGTGGGCAAACTTTTTGGCCTGAGGGCCACATCGAGGTGCGAAACTGTATGGAGGGCCGGGTAGGAAAGACTGTGCCCCCCAAAGAGCCTGGCCACCGCCCTTGCCCCCCATTCGCCCCCTCCCACTTCCCACCCTCTGACTGTCCCTCTCAGAACCCCCTACCCATCCAAACCCCCCTGCTCCTTGTCCCCTGACTGCCCCCTCCTGGGGTCCCCTGTCCCAAACTGCCTGCCCCGCCCCCCTCCCCCTGGATCCCACCCCCTATCCAACCCCCCCACTCCCTGTCCCTCCCCCGCCCCCACCCCCAACAGGCCCCCTGGTACTCCCACGCCCTGTCCAAACCACCCGGTTCCCTGACTGCCCCCTGCTCCCTGACTGCCCCGGGGACCTGCTGTCCCTAACCGTCCCCTGCTCCCTGTCCCGACTACCCCCTGGGACCTTCTACCCAACCCCCCCACCGCCGCGCGCACCGCCTCCCCCTTACCATGCCGCTCAGAGCGGCAGGATCTCGTAGCCCTGCTGCTCGCGCAGCAGCGTAACTGTGGCGGAGGGGCCGGGGGTAAGCCTCCTGGGCCAGGCAGGACAGTCCTGCGGGCTGCAGTTTGCCCACCTCCGATATAAGTTAATGAATTCTCATTAAATTGTGTTGGTAGTTCATCAACAGCTGGTCTTTGGTTTTTGTAAACAAAGTGAGTTTGGTCACTGAACCTTCCACTTTGTAATGCTACTTAGAAATTGAATGACCAGCCCTGTTGCCATTTATGTTATCTTCAGGACTTTACACTAACCACAACTTGAAAACAACTCTTCAGTAACCTCACAAGACTTTAAAGCAGCCACGCAAGGTTCACTCTTTAAACATGTGCACAAAACCTGATGGTGTTTTTCCAAGCAATGAAGACTTTTCTATTTTACAATTTTTATGATAATTATTTCCCCTAAAAAGAGAGATATATCACTAGGTTTGCCCAAAAACCCACACATCACTGGGAGATGAGGAGCTCTTCCTAAATTACTTAGTGTAGACATTACCTCATAGGTCTTGCAACTAGGCAAAAATACCATGAGAAGGATAAACTTCAATGTTATTTCAAAACTAAATTCTGAAATAAATGTAGTATTTATTTAGATTTATGACAGAAAGCTAAAAAAACTGGTACTAAGTTCCCAAATTCCATATTTCAAAAAAATGTATTTTTAGGATATCTGAAATTAAAGAAGAGAAAAAGAACACAGTCTGTATGCAAGTTTAGAACTTCTATGAATCACAAAAGACCAATACGACTACAAGTATGAGAGAAGAAAGCAGCAAGATTAGACCTTACCTGAAACTTTGACTTTTGACTCATTTGAAATTCTGTCCCTTATTACTAAAATGTAATATATCTATTTTTTCCTAATGAAGTTATGACTGATGCGTATGGCAATTGCGAATGTTGGTCTATTGAGTAATATATCATGTATAAAGCTAGACTTAATAAACAGACTTCAAACCCAACCAGACTGATTTGGCCCTTCTTCACTCTCAGGAATATAAATTAAGTACTATGCACGTTACTGTTGACAGTATAAAAAAAAAAAAAATCAAGGCCTTCTTGACTGCTGTGTACAGAGATTAACAATATCTTGGCACTCTCAGAAGAGCCAGGATTTGCTTGTGATCTTTGTCAAAATTTTCCCTGCCTCCACTATTGTGTACTGTACACTAGCTGGTTGCTGACCTCCAGCCTCAGAGCTGCTGTATTTCACTGGTGCAATATATATTTTTAAACTGTTTTGGGATCCATTGAAATTATAAAAAGAAATGGAGTACTTGTGGCACCTTAGAGACTAACAGTTTTCCACTGAATGCATCCGATGAAGTGAGTTGTAGCTCACGAAAGCTTATGCTCAAATAAATTTGTTAGTCTCTAAGGTGCCACAAGTACTCCTTTTCTTTTTGCGAATACAGACTAACATGGCTGCTACTCTGAAATTGAAATTATAGTTACTATATACAAAGTCAAATATTTTTAAAGTTATATTGCTATATTTTCTGTAGTTAGAAAATGCCACTTAATTGTTGCCAAGTTAAATCCCATATAATACCCAATTAACAAAAGATAGTAATGTTTCTTTCAAATGATCAGATGAACACAGAACGATTCTACTGGTACCACTGTCTTAGATGAATGATTTTGAAATGCATGTTTGTCCTGATGACTTCAAAAATAAAAGATAACAAAATACAGTAGATCATTTGATAAGCCAACTACAGTCAAATATTTGATTAGCAGTTTTAACTTGTAACTGAGGGCAGAACTTGTAACCATGGTCACCGTAAGCCAGAGAGTTATTTGTATTACCTTAATGGAAAAGGCCAAACATGTATTTCTACACAGACTTCATGAACTACTCAGGATCTTTCATCAGGTGTAGTAAATATTCAACCACAAATCTATGTAAAACAGATTAAATGCTGTTTGGAAAACAGAATGAATAAAGAAGTGTGAAATACGAAAAAAGCTACAGAAGGAACAGAAGTCTTTGTGCCTATACTCCCTTACTTATTTTTTTTAAATAAGCTGAACTCCCCCAAATCTTAAATGCTGCAGACATAAAACAAACCTTCAAAAAGAGCGCCACGTTTTTAATTTATATAGTTCTACTGTAGATATTTTCAAAAATTCCAAGCTTGGACATTTAATGAAGATATAAAAGCCTAGATTTAGTTCCTAAAGAAATGAGTTTTCAAAGCGCTAAGCATCTGCAGCACCCAGTCAGCTCATAACTAAATCACAGGGAGCTCAGCACCTATGAATATCAGGCTGCTTAATTAAATGCCTAAATATGGTTTCAGAAGCCTAAACTTAAATAAAATTCAAATTTGGATATCTATTTGAAGTAGAGGCTGTTTTTGGCTTATTTTTAGCTGCAAAAACCCTGGATGATATCATAGAAGCAGTTCTCAGAACAACATGATCTCCTGTTCTCCAACACCAATTATACTTGTGATGTCACAACTACTGCTGTAACTAGGTATCATCCCAAGAGAAAAGGTGAATTTTATTTTTCTTAAATTGCAGTAGTTAGAGATGAACTACTTAGACTCTCAATGATTTGCTGAAGTTATGTGCAGACTCAAACAACGCAAATAAATTTTACATTTTAAAACAACCAACCAAAAAACACACAACCAAAACCAACCAACCAATTGCTCCTTTACTTATCTGCCAAAACTTCCAACTGTTCTATGCAGCGTTGTTGTAGCCATGTCAGTCTCAGGATGTTAGAGAGATAAGGTGGGTGAAATAATGTATTTTATGAGACCAACTTCTGTTGATGAGAGAGACAAGCTTTTGAGCTTACAAAGAGCTCTTCATGTCTGGGAAACTTATGCAAGGTCTCCACTACACACTTACTTTGGTATAACTATGTTACTCAGGGGTGTGAAAAATCCAGTGCTACGTTGGCAGGAGAGGGCTTCTCTTGGAGGCGGTGTTATTAAGCCGATGGGAGAGCTCTCTTCTGTCTGCTTAGAGAGTGTCTATGCTGACACTGCATTGACCTAACTACACTGACCTAAGCACTATGCCTCTCATCAAGGTGGAGTTATTAAGTTGGTGTAGTGGGCAAGTTACAGGAGAGGGAGCTACATTTCAGTGTAGTCGCTTACAGAGTTAGCTGTGTGACGTTATTGACTTCAACTGGGACCATATAGAACATTGTTGCAACCAAGGTCCTGCAGTGGCACCAAATCTTGTATAAAGGGGGTCAAATAAGGTGTCTAAGACGAGGTTATGGTTTGCTGGTTATGATTATGCGATCTTTTTGCATGTATCATTTTTGTATTTAAAGATATAAGTATTAGGTCTATACTGTCTGTTTTTCAAACTTATGCTATGCTTCTGGGTGACACCCCAGACCAGTTGGTGTCAGCTCTGCCTAGCCTGCTTGATGGCCCATTAAGGACCATCAGCTATACAACTGACCCACTGAGAGAAGGCAGACACACCTTGCGACTCAGCAAGGTATGCAGGGACCTGCCTATGGACAGAACTCTGAGGTTTTTCTAGGCCATGTGAGGGACAGCTTTTCCTTGGGACAAAGAAAGCAGAGACCACATGGCAAAAGAATATAAAAAGCTGCTGCAGCTCCTCCATCTTGTCTTCAATCCTGCTTCTTACCTCTGGAGGGACTTTGCTACACTGAAGCTTTGAACAAATGACTGATGACCCATCCCAGCTGTGGATGTACTCCAGAGACTTAATCTGAACCTGCAGTTTATTCTATCACTGCTGCAAGCCTAAACCAAGAACTTTGCCATTATTGTATGTAATTGATTCCATTTAACCAATTCTAACTCTCATCTATATTTCTTTCCTTTTATGAATAAACCTTTAGATTTTAGATTCTAAAGGATTAGCAACAGCGTGATTTGTGGGTAAGATCTGATTTGTATATTGACCTGGGTCTGGGGCGTGGTCCTTTGGGATCAAGAGAACCTTTTGTCTTTTACTGGGGTATTGGTTTTCATAACCATTTGTCCCCATAACGAGTGGCACTGGTAGTGATACTGGGAAACTGGAGTATCTAAGGGAATTGCCTGTGTGACTTGTGGTTAGCCAGTGGGTCTTCTCTGTTTGGCTGGTTTGGTTTCCCTTAGTGTGCACAGAAACCCCAACGTTGGGCTGCAACTGCCCTGCTTTAAGCAATTTGTCCTGAATTGGCACTCTCAGCTGGGTCCCGCCAGAACCAGCCTCGTTACAAGCTGTAATAAGCTAAAGCTGTAAAATAAGCTGCTTTATATCCAAATAACTCTGTAGTATAGATCAGTCGTCATAGGTAAATACAAGATGGAACAGATTATTTAGCATAAGTAGTTAATGCATATTTAAAAAGGACGATTCAAGGCAAAGTGGCCTGTTAACACCCCTCCAGTCATAGGTAGGAAAGGAAACAGGAGGAGGCAGCAGCAACTGGGCGGGATGAGGTGGGAGGGGGTGTTGTTAGTGGGCTATAGATTGTTGTAATAAGCCATAAATCCAGTGTTTCTATTTAGTCCATGATTTTAGTGTATAGCAAAGTTTTGAATGTAAGCTCCGAGTCTCATCTTTTGAAAGTGTTATGTAGGTCTTCTTTGAAGAGGACGATGGGTAGGAGCTTATATTCTTAACTTTGCTAAAAGAAAAGGAGTACTTGTGGCACCTTAGAGACTAAAAAATGTATTTGAGCACAAAGCTGTAGCTCAGAAAAGCTTATGCTCAAATAAATTGGTTAGTCTCTAAGGTGCCAGAAGTACTCCTTTTCTTTTTGCGAATACAGACTAACATGGCTGCTACTCTGAAACATAACTTTGCTAGACACTGAAAATCATGGACTGAATAGAGACACTGGATTTATGGCTTATTACAACAGTGGTTCTCAACCTTTTTGGGCTCAGGACCCATTTGTAAATGTTTATGTCCTGTCATGACACACTAAATAGTCTGGCGGTAGAGGCCCTGGGGTGGTTTCAGTTGAATTCTGCCCTGCACTCACCCAACAGTGATGGCTTCTGCAGCTCTTGTGCTGTGGGGCTGGCTGGGTGTGGCGCTCTGCTCCAGGCATTTCAACTTCCGGGGATGCAGCACAGCTCACGTTTGGACCTGCCTCCTTGACTGGACCAAATTTGTGAGAGTGGAGTTGTGACCTGGCTCATGGGGTTGCAGTGCCACTCACTCAAATTTGGCATACCCAGACTCCCGTTGTCATGATGACTGGGCCAAACCTGAGGGGCTCTGGGACTCCAGAGGTTGCAGTGCCTGGAATAGGTAGGCAAGCCCAGCCAGCCCCTTGGGACAGGAGCTGCCATGTGATCTTTGGAAACATTCTGGAGACCCAATTTGGGTCCCGACCCGCGGGTTGAGAAACCTGGTCTACACTACCAACTTATGTCAGTATAGCTACATCGCTCAGAAAAATCCACCCCCCCATGCAATGAAGTTATACCAACCTAACCCTCAGTGTAGACAGCACTAGGTTGACAGGAGGGCTTCTCCCTTCAACATAGCTACTGCCGCTGAGGGAGGTGGAGTACCCAGATGGATGGGAGAAAGGCGAAAGCAATGTCTTCACTAAGTGGTGCAGCTGTGCTGCACCAGCACTGCAAATGTGAACAAACCCTGAGTAAGTTTTCCAGACCTGAAGAAGAGCTCTGTGTGCAAAGGAGGAAATGCTTTTCAATGTTTTGAAACATGAACATATTTGCATTTGTTATGGCTACATATAAAATTCTATTAATGATTTCAGCTCTTAATATACTTTTATAGATCGTCTGCAGTTTACCAGCAGAAACTATAGCAACCGCCATATTGTTAATTCCTTCCACTTTGCATCACTAGCAGGCAATGTTTTCTCTCTCCTTATCTCAGAGGCAACTATCCAAAAATATAGCAATCACTTTAAGGAGCTATTTTAACATGAAAATATTAAACTAGCAATTTTCTTTAATATATCTTGGTGTTAACTGATCTCAACACAGAAGTTATATTTTCATATAAAAAGGTAGTGTTGGTCAAGTACTTACTTTCATACAGCAGGGCAATCTGGTTATATTATGACAAAACCTGCAATATTTCATCAACATTTAAGTTTACAAAAAGTAGCAGTTACAATACACTTTTAAAAGAAAGAAAACACTGAATGCTGAACTCTTCCTACCTTCAGTAACTTTACTGCACAGATTAAATTGTTGTCCACAGGATTAGAAAAAAGCGCGTTCAGTAATTCCCGAAGGCCAGTCTGCAGGATCTCTGCTCGCATTACTTGTCCTTTTGTTCCCTTAATCTACAAATGACCAAAAACCATGTCTGAACACTTAAAATAGATTCAGATTATTTCTAAAGTTTGCTATAAAGGTTTCCCCTCTTCAATTCTGTACAGTTCAATGTGATAATACAGCAGTTGGACTTGACAAGTAGAGGAATATGAAAAAGTTTAATAAAAACCCCCCAAAAATTCTAAAGTAGGTTTTCTATAAAATTTGACATACAGCATACTTGCTGGATGGTATTGCATAATGATTGTATTAGCACTTGTTTGGGAAGACCTACATAAATGCTTGTTGTGACTTCCCCATTCATGAGTGACAAAGGTCATCCCAAGCTCTTGAGAATAAAAACCTTTCTACCACACCATTATGTGCCCTGTCTCCCCTCCACCTCACATTTGGAAACTTCTCTTTGTAATTAAATGTTCTAGAAACTGTTTTTTTAAATAAAGGTTAGACTCTGCAAGAGCTGATGGCTGTCATCTGGGAAAACTGTCTGACTGCCATCAGCAAATGAGCAAATGGCTTTTTTGAGGTCTAGTTATAAACAAATTAATGTGCAATACATACATTTATTTTGTGATTAGGTCTCCAAAACAGCAAAGCACATACTTAACTTATTGGAACATTCAAGAAATTTGAAACATGCATCAAATTTAAAAAAATCAATGAAAGGCAATATATACTTTCTAAAAATCACACCACATTTAACCTGTGAAACTCACCAGGGTAAGATTTAAAAAAAACCTCATATATATGGAAAATGAACTGGCATGCTTCAAGGCATAAGACAAATTCTAACTAATAAGAGTTAGGAAGAAACTTCCCCTATCAGCTGGTTCTTGGATTTGGGTACAATAATATATATTGTGGTGGTTTCACCGGGCAAAAATCTCATTTCAAAACAGAGAAAGGAGACACCTCATGCTGATTAGTCTGCCCTAGCTTAAGAAAGAAAGAGAAAGCATCTGTATCAAATACTGACTTTAAGAAAGCTGCTCTTATTATAATTTATTAGAAGCATTTTTATTCTCTAAATGACTTGTTCTTGTGTTGTTTTCTGAGACTCTGATGACAATGAATCAGTTTTGAAGTTCCTAGATGGTTAAAGGTTCAGTAACATAAAAGATTTATAAAATTTGATTTTAATCTGTTTTTTTTTAAAAAGAAATTTTAAATGAGTAACAAAAAAGGGCCATGATACAGAACTTTTTTCTTACCTCGAGGTTAAGATAAAGTTCAGCTAGGAACAGCACAAAAGCATGAAATTGTTTTCGAGTAGCCTCATCACCTTTTGCTGCTTGATCTCTGTTTTCATACTCCGTTTGACACCTACAAAAACATCCTCAGAATCAAACTACAGTTACTGCTAGAAATTCTAGTGTTCATAAGAGTTAACTGTTTAACACGCTATAATGCTCTGAACTACTAAACTGAATAGAAAATATCTCAAGGACATTGAATACAGTACATCAATAAAAAAGGGACTAATTCATGAAGGAATGTATAGGACTTCATACACACAATAGGAATTTTCTTCTTTTACATTAATTAACTTAATTGTATGATTTAAAAAAAAAAGGCAAGTTTTCTAGTGCTGAAAGAATGGAAGCAGACAGCAAAATGGAACAGAACACAATACTTCTTTAAATATATCACTGATATATATTATTTCCCTACATTGTCCCTATACAAGTTAAATATTGGTAAATGGGTCCAAAAAGATGTAACTTCACACAGTAAGTAGAAGTTGAGTAAGGATACTTTAAATGATAGTTTCTCATATCCTCCTGTTAGTGGCTTTGTGTGCAACACCACAGACTATTTTACACCACTTAACATGTATCACCCCTATAACCTTGGCCCATCAGTTATAAATGATTGATATATATGGTTTAATTGTAAATCAAAATGAGATGGTGGACTACAGTTGAATGGAAATACAGAACATAAAAAAGATGAAAGGGAATAAGGGGCAATTTTGTATAGAACTCTAAGTACCCATACCAAACAAGGTCTTTGGAAATGTGCATACCAGTACACAGCAACAGAGAATCTTATGGACCAATCCTTTTCATTATCAAGCATTGTCAGTGATAATTTGATGGAACAGAAAGGGACTTGGTTGTGAAGCTGAGGAGTATGACTGATTTAGGAATTGGATTGAAGAACATGCAAGTTGAGGTTGGCATAAATATTAATATTATTTCCTGGATTTTCAGTGTCAACATTGATAAGAAAACCACATGAGCAACCTTAATTAAGTTTTCTAGATGAACTAACAAGGCAAATCTTCCTGAACACACTCATGTTTCTAAGCACAGTTCTAGAGAGCTGACTACGATTGCGGTTTAATGGATTGATTTGGGGACTGGGAACGATAAAATTTTAATCCAAAATACTGAAGTGGACTTGCTATACTGGTCTTGGACAAATCTTAGGGCATGGCTACACTTGCGAGTTAGAGCGCATTAAAGCAGTCCAGTGCGCTCTAACTCATGATGCGTCCACACTGGCAAGGCACGTAGAGCACTCTGACTCCGTGGCTAGAGCGATCCTGGTACTCCACCTCAGTGAGTGGAATAACATTTGATGAGCCCCCGCTGGAGCGCCGCAGCACCAGTGTGGATGCCCTGGTCTGTTAATGCGCTCTGATCGGCCTCCAGAAGTGTCCCACATTGCCTGTTTTAGCCACTCTCGTCATCACTTTGAACTCTACTGCCCTGCCCTCAGATGACCAAACTGTCAGACCCGCCCTTTAAATTCTCTGGGAATTTTGAAAATCCCCTTCCTGTTTGCTCAGCCAGGCGTGGAGTGCTCTCAGCAAATCTTTCCAGGTGATCATGCCTCCACATGCCAGGCGATCCCCAGTATGGAGCAATGGCAAGGTGCTGGACCTCATCAGTGTTTGGGGGAAGGAAGCTGTCCAGTCCCAGCTGCGCTCCAGCCATAGGAATTATGATACCTTTGGGCAGATATCAAGGGACACGATGGAAAGGGGTCATGACCAGGATGCACTGCACTACAGGATTAAAGTGAAATAGGTGGTGAATGCTTACTGCAAAGCCTGCGAGGCAAGCAGCTGCTCCAGTGCTGCTCCCTCTATCTGCCGTTTTTACAACGAGCTGGACGCGATACTTGGGGGCGACCCCACCTCCACTCCCAGTAGCACCATGGACACTTCAGAGTACAGTCCAACAAGGCCGGAGGAGGAGGAAAAGCAAAGCAGGAGCGAGGGTGCTGAGGAGGAAGATACCCTGGCATCCCTAGATGCATGCAGCCAGGAGCTGTTCTCAAGCCAGGAGGAAGGTGGCCAGCTGCAGCGGCCAATGCTTCGGGAAGGACAAACACCATAGGAGATTCCCGGTAATTGGCTTTTATTTTGGGAAGGAAGTTATTCGGTGAGAGCTCTTGGGGCAAGCAGGGTTAGGGCTGCATGCATGCCTAGATGCGGAATAGGGCATTGATGCACTCTCACACATAGTGGTAATCTGCCTCAGTGATCCCTTCAAAGGTCTCATCCAGAACTTGGGCATTGTGGGAGAGCCATTGTGGTCCTTGTCCCAGGCAAGCTAACATGTACGCGCCACTGTGCCATGAGGGGTGGGGGGACCATTGCTGTACACAGGCAAGCTGCATATGGGCCAGGGCAGAAGCTGCATTGTGGAAGAAGACCCTCTCTTGCTTCCCAGGTCACCCTCAGCATCGAGGTATCTTCCAGGACGAACTCCTGCGGAAAATGTGGGGACAGTGTTCAGTATAGGGGCCTCCTGTAGCTGTTGGCTCTCCCCAAGGCACAGAAACCCAGAGGACAATACAGCCATGAAAGAATCAGTCCCCCTTGACCCTGTGCTTACTCACCATTTTGGGGCTCCTGGGGATTATGTTTGCTTACTTTGGGACAGGCAAATTATGCGATTGTGCAGACTGTGCTTGCCCTCCTTAAGTACGGAGGATCATTGCTCTGTCTGGTGTGAACAATGCTGCCTCTGTTAAGTGTTGCATTTTGCCTTTACAGATCCAACTTTGAGATCTCAGCCGTCCATGTTATCACCGGCTGAGAGGCTGCAAAGAATCAGGAAGAGGCCATGTAGAAGCAAAGAGGACATGCTGCATGAAGTCATGCAGCACTCCCTTAATGAAAATCAAAAAGTGCTGGAGTGATGGGAGAGTGAAAGGAGGGTCCGCCAGCAGAATGTGGACTGCCGGCACCAAAGCACAGAGCGGCTGATAAGCATCATGGAGCACCAAGCGGACTCGATCCAGGAGCTCGTGGCGGAGCACTACCATGCCCACCCCACCCCCCGCAGCTCTTGTCCCAATACTCTTTCCCTTGTGCCCCCATGTCACCTCCAACCCACTTTCCCCAACATCTGGGTTCTTATTGCCACCAGCTGTCTCCAACACTTGTAGCTTCACCACCCAGCCCTGAAAACTACAACCCTTACCCACTGCACTCAACCCCCATCACCATGCAGTATAGACATCCTGAAGTGCAGCACTCATTGCACAGCACTCCAAACAGGAAGGCTGAGTATGATAACAGGACATACGCAAACCTGTGATTGTACCGTTCCTCACCCCATCCCTTTGCCCTTTGTGTTTCCCAGGCAGTTGTGTTTCTTTTCAATAAATGCATTTTCTTTTCATTAAATGGATTTTTTGGCTTTGAAAACTTTCTTTATTATTGTATAAAGTAAAAGATACCTTCGGAAAGATACCTTGCCCAGGAAAGCAACAGGCACTGGAAGTCGGTGTATCATATGTAGCAAAAACAGATTCCTGCTAACATTGGAACCAATGCACTTCACTCCCGTGCAGGGCACCAAACATTACTGGTGGATTTCAGCCTCAAATTGCTCCTTCAAGGCATCCTAATCCTTGTAGCCCCGCACTTGGCCCCTCTAACAGCCCTGCTCTCTGAGTGTTCAAATTCAGCCTCCAGGTGTTGAACCTCCGAGTTTCATGCCTGAGTGAATCATTCACTCTTCCCTTCACAAATGTTATGGAGGGTATAGCAAGCAGCTATAACCGCGGGGATGCTGTTATCAGCCAGGTCCAGCTTCCCATACAGAGAGCGCCAGCGGCCCTTTAAACGGCCAAAAGCACACTCCACAGTCGTTCTGCACCAGCTCAGCCTGTTGTTGAACCGCTCCTTGTTGCTGTCAAGGCTCCCTGTGTAGGGTTTCTTGAGCCATGGCATTAAAGGGTAAGTGGGGTCTGCAAGGATCACAATGGGCATTTCGACTTCCCCTATGGTGATCATCTGATCTGGGAAAGAAGTCCCAGCTTGCAGCTTCCTGAACAGGCCAGTGTTCCAATAGATGCATGAGTCATGCACCTTTCTGGGCCAGCCTGTGTTAATGTCAGTGACACACTCACGGTGATCCACAAGCGCCTGGAGAACCATAGAAAAATACCCCTTCCGATTAACGTACTTGGAGGCTAGGTGGGCTGGAGCCAGAATTGGAATGTGTGTGCCATCTATTGCCGCTCCGCAGTTAGGGAAACCCATTTGTGCAAAGCCATCCACAATGTCAAGCACGCTACCCGGAGTCACAGTTCTTCTGAGCAGGATGCGATTAATGGCCCTGCAAACTTGCATCAACACGATTCCAACGGTCGACTTCCCCATTCCAAACTGGTTAGCGACCGATTGGTAGCTGTCTGGAGTTGCCAGCTTCCAGATTGCAAAAGCCACCCGCTTCTCCACCATCAGGGCAGCTCTCAATCTCGTGTCCATGCGCTGCAGGGTGGGGACGAGCTCCTCACACTGTCCCATGAAAGTGGCTTTTCTCATCTGAAAGTTCTGCAGCCACTGCTCGTCATCCCAGACTTGCATGACGATGTGATCCCACCACTCAGTGCTCATTTCCCGGAGCACAAAAGTGCCATTCCACGGTGGTGAGCATGTCCATGAATGCCACAAGCAATCTTGTGTCGTATGCGTTACTTGCGTCGATATCATTGTCGGAGTCCTCACTGTCACTTTGGATTTTAAGGAGTAACTCGACTGCCAAATGCGATGTGCTGGTGAGACTCGTCAGCATATTCCTCAGCAGTTTGGGCTCCATTCCCACAGACCGAAAAGGAAGACAGAGCACGCAGTACAAAAAATGTTGAAAGATGGTGCCAATTGTGGACGGAAGCAGAGGGATTGCTTGGATTCAAACTGATGCATCACAGGGCATTGGGACAGCACCCAGAATGCCCCGCACTCCCCACCCCCTTCCCACAGCGCCAGAATGGGAAGAGGTGCTCTGTGGGATAGCTGCCCACAATGCACTGCTCCCAATGCCACTGCAAGTGCCGCAAATGTGGACATGCCAGTGTGCTTGCAGCTGTCAGCGTGGACAGACTGCAGCGTTTTCCCTACTGCACTCTAAGAAGGCTGGTTTAACTCAAAGTGCTCTACATTTGAAAGTATAGCCATGCCCTTATTCTCCCTGCTTCTGCTTTTTTCAAGCCTAAGCTTCTATAGCTTTTCTTCCAAAGTGCCATCTGTGATGCTGGCAGACGAGGTGCCAGCTCATGCCAAGGTCCCTAAGCCTAACTGAACACGGACACATGCATAGCTGGAAACCAATCTGACTCACCTGTGTGTTACTATTGTTAAAATAGATATTAGAGTTCTAAGAATGTATTTAGTCTTTAGACTTTATGAAATGCTTGTATGATGCTGCATGTATTAATCTTACTAATATTATCCGTATTCCGTATCATCGGGTGATATTTAAGTGTTTGCTCTGTAACTATAAAAAGTTTGCTAAGATTGTATACCCCACAGTCAGGAGAGAAGCATTACCAAGTGCGATGTACTAGTTTACCATATCATTTCCTCCCCAACAAAAAAAGGCCCATAAACACCAGACAAACCATCGTGGAACATCAGTGGACAAAAGACTTTGTCGATTGCTTCCCTCGCACCTATGAAGACAGCAGGGGACTGGACTAGATGACCTTTTGAGGTCCCTTCCAGTCCTACGATTTTGATTCTAGGTGCACAAGCACTCATCCCATCACAGTTTGAACGCTGGGGGAAGGGAATAGAAATCCACATTAAGGAGAAATCATCATCACTGTGCTGCTTGGAATTGGGAGAGGGCAATATTTCTAAGCATAAGCCAGGGATCCCCAAGTCGCTTAGTTTGGTTAGCCCTAAAAGACATAATGCTTGCAGACAGAGCAGCTACGATCACCTTTTTAGAATTTCAGACTAACTCATTTGTGTGTATGGTTATCTGCTTTAACCTTGTAAAATAACTAATTTCTTTTTCCTAATTAATAAATCTGTATTCAGTTTATTACAGAATTGGCTACAAGCACAGCCTTTGGCGAGAGAGCTAAAGTGACCTGTGGTAAGTGACTGGCTCGTTGGGATTTGGAGTAACCAGAATATCGTCGTGATTTTTGGTGGAAGGGACCATCTACCACAAAGGCAGGCTTGCATGGGTGGCAAGATAAACTGGAGTGTCCCAGGGGACTGTCTGTTACAGTGCTTGTCAAGTTCACATTTGTTACTTGATTGGTGGAATCTAATACAAAACATTAGGGCTGTTGATTAACTGCAGTTAACTTACATGATTAACTAAAAAAAAAATTAATAGCAATTAAAAAAATTAATCGTGATTAATCGCACTGTTAAACAATAGAATACCAATTGAAATTTATTAAATATTTTTGGAGGTTTCTCTACATTTTCAAATATATTGGATTTAAATTACAAACACAGAATACAAAATGTACAGTTCTCACTTTATATTATTTTTATTACAAATATTTGCATTGTAAAATGATAAGATAGTATTTTTCAATTCACCTCATTCAAGTATTGCAGTGAAATCTCTTTCTAGTGAAAGTGTAACTTACAAATGTAGATTTTTTTTAAAACTTAACTGCACTCAAAAATAAAACAGTGTAAAACTTTAGAGCCTACAAGTCCATGCAGTCGTTGTACTTCTTGTTCAGCCAATTGCTAAGACAAACAAGTTTGTTTACATTTATGAGAGATACTGCTGCCTGCTTCTTATTTACAATGTCACCAGAAAGTGAGAACAGGCATTTGCATGGCACTTTTGCAGACGGTGTTGCAAGGTATTTACGTGCCAGATATGCTAAACACTCGTATGCCCCTTCATGCATGGGCCACCATTCCAGAGGACATGATTCCATGCTGATTATTCTTGTTAAAAAAATACTGCATAAATTAAATGTGTTACTGAATTCCTTGGGGGAGAATTGTATGTTTCCTGTTCTGTTTTACCTGCATTCTGCCATATATTTCATATTATAGTCGTCTCAGACCCAGCACATATTTGTTTTAAAAATACTTTCACAGCAGATTTGACAAAATGCAAAGAAGGTACCAATGTGAGATTTCTAAAAACAGCTACTGCACTTGACCCAAGGTTTAAGAATCTGAAGTGCTGTCCAAAATCTGAGAAGGATGAGGTTTGGAGCATGCTTTCAGTTGTCTTTAAAAGAGCAACACTCTGATGCAGAAACCACAGAATCCGAACCTCCAAAAAAGAAAAATCAACTTTCTGCTGAAGGCATCTATCTCAGATGATGAAAATGAACATGTGTCTGTCCACTCTGCTTTGGACTTTTATCAAACAGAACCCATCATCAGCATGGAATGGTGGTTGAAGCATGAAGGGACACATGAATCTTTAGCGCATCTCGCACGTAAATATCTTGCAACGCTGGCTACAACAGTGGCATGTGAACACCTGTTCTCACTTTCAGGTGACATTGTAAACAAAAAGCGGGCAGCATTATCTCCTGCAAATTGTAACCAAACTTGTTTGTCTGAGCGATTGGCTGAACAAGAAGTAGGAATGAGTGGACTTGTAAGATTTATTGTTTTGTTTTTGAGTGATGTAACCAAAAAAAATAAAAAAAATCTACATTTGTAAGTTACACTTTCACAATAAAGAGATTGCACCCCAGTACTTGTATGAGGTGAACGGAAAAATATTACTTTTAAATAGTTTTTACAGTGCAAGTATTTGTAACAAAAATAATAACATACGGTGAGCACTGCACACTTTGTATTGTGTTGTAATTTAAATCAATATATTTGGAAATGTAGAAAAACATCGAAAAATATTTAAATAAATAGTATTCTATTATTGTTTAACAACGCAATTAATCTCTATTAATATTTTTAATCACTTGACAGCCCTACAAAACATACAACCAGTTTGGGGCTTGTGCCCTGGTTTGTGGCAATCTGCCCTAAGGTTGGCACTCACGTCCATGAGCCTCTTCAGACAGCTTGACACCATCGTTTCAAAAACTGTATTCCACACACAAAGCCATGCAACTTGAGTTCTAACAACAACTGGAAAATGTGGACTAAGAGTGGAAGAATCATGAGATTCCACCCTGAGACAGGAAAGCACAAGAGACCCAACCCCGAAAGGGGACAGAGGTGTAACTAACCCTGTAATTTTAATAAATATATATTAAATAATGGTTTTCTAAAAGCTATACAAGTTTATTTAACTCACATGGGTGTAACCAAGAGTTTTCCCCAATTTCATTTGTTACAAAATAAAACAGAAACTAACAAATGAATAGAAGAACTAGAAGGGAGGTTGAATAAGTCCTTAATTTGTTTTCTAAGAAAATAATTTGCTTTAAATAGCAACTGAACTTTCCATCTCTATCTCAAATCACTTGTGCACTATACTTAGTTTCACAGAGTTGTGGTCAACCTTGCCTTTCCAGCAGGGAAATAAAGTACTGCTTAGAATAAAATTATCTGACAACTAGCAAAACAAAAAGTAGAATGTAAGGTATAAGTTTTTACACAATGAGGGTAATTAACTATTGGGACAATTTACCAAAGGTCACGGTAGACTTTACAAATTAATATTGTCAGTGATAGAAATATAAGTCCTATATTTATTATCTGAGTGTAATATTTAATATTAATAATCTATAATTATGATGCTCACAAATCACTCAGGGAAAGAAGGAAATAAATATTCAACAACATGGTAATGGAACATGCTCCAATGAAGTATTTTATTAATAATGAAATAGAGGAGTGGATCCTTTGGAGAGTTCCTCGGAATCCACAGAAGTCAAAAGTTATTTAAAAGAAAGAACATCTATTCAATGTCTAGTATCTTTCCTGGGCGGTCAAAGGGTTAGAAATTCAGACTCCTAAGAAGGGAAAGAATTAGTGCCTCTTATTGCCCAGCAGCAGATTTCTCCCGATTCACTGATAGGATGATAGCCTCAATGCTGATTAACATGTGTTTAGCTAGAAATCTACTGATTGCAGTATAAGAAAGATTTAAGAGGAAAAGAACAAATCTTTACAGCTCTGACAATGACCCAAAGGACCCTTAGCAAAAGGAAGAATAATTTCTTTTAAAGACTAAATCTTATGAAGAAAAACTGTAAATTTAAGCATATCTTTCAAGTGCACTAATCTGTCAAGCCTGTTGCCATACAGACTAATAAAAAGTGCTCCCCATAATTTATTAGAGGCCAAAAATACTCCTCTTTCAAAAACAGGATTACCTCAACAGAACTCTTGATTCAAAATAAAGTGCTTTGCCAAAAGAACTCTGAAGAGAGAATCCTATTTTTATACTGCATTTAATCTCCCTTAGTCTCATAAGTGTATTTCTCTACAGTTTGAATCAGAAGACATAAAAAACTTGAAAACAAAAAAGTGAAATATCAAAATCCTAAAAATCGTTTTAACACAAACAATTCAGGGAATTTAAGAACTGTTGGTTACAGCAGCAGAGCATATTGACATGCAAGAGAAATTCAGAAGCAATATGATACAGATGCTGCAGAGATATGGCACTCTTGAATTTCAAGGGGAAGGTGCAAGTTACTTCACCGAGGAAGCACATTTTCCTTTTCAAACAAGAGACTAATTCAGGACACTTTAGAAATTATGAAAAATTTGAAAAAGATTGTCGGGGATACTATACTGATTTTTGGAGGAACTAGTTTCCAGTCAGCTTTATTAGTAATTTATTAATTCATAAATTCATCAAAAAATAGTATCTTGGTCTCGAATATGTAGCTTTCATTTAAAATGTCAGTCTGAACCTTGCTTTATATTAAATATGTATTTTGACTCCTTTAACTAAGTTTGGGGGGGAAAATACAAGACGAGGAAAACAAGTCATTTTTAAGCATACTAGTTTTTCCTGATCATAAAAATACAGGTAGATACTGACCTCTGAAGTAACAACTGCCGGAAGTTTCCACTTTGTGGATTAATGGTTAGATGATGAGATAGATAATTACACAGCCGTGCTCCCATGTAGGAAAAATTGGGGACAGATGTGGCCTTCCAAAATAAATTCAGAAAAATAAATTATTATTCACAATAAACGAAAATTAGCTCATTAGGAAATAAAGATTATCTTTCAGTAAAAGCACTTGATCAACACCAATGGATTTCTTAAAAGCTGGCTATATCATAGAGCAGCAGACTAAGCAAAAAGAGAGAACTTCAATAACTTATTTGTAACATGCTTAATTTCAGCAAAGGATTGCTCAGAGTCTAATGGCAATTCAATATCAAACAAGCTTTCCCACACCGTGAAGTTCTGACTTCATAAAAATGCCAACACCCGCCAGCATAAAGGCACTGTAAGAACAGTAAGACAATGGAACAGAGTGCCTAGGGAGGTTGTGAAAGCCCCTTCACTGAAAGTTTTCAAAAGGAGGCTGGATAGCCACGTGTCTTGGATGGATTAGATACAACAAATCCTACATCTTGGCTGGGGGTTAGACAAGATGACCCTTGCTGTCCCTTCTAACCCTATGATTCTGTGTCTCCTAATTCCTCCTCCCCTTCACATCCCAATGCCCAGTTTATTTGCCCACTAGTAATTTATTGTTTACCTAAATGTCAATACTTAGATCAAAGTTCAGAAACCTAAGAATGCTGTGAACATAAAAATAGCCAAAACCTCAACTAAAAATGCTTGTGCATCACTCAACAGGCAAAGCACTTAACACGTGAGAAACAGAGTCAAAACCATTATAAACTAGTCAAGGTTGCAAAACTTTTATTTTCTCCCCGTTCTCCTAAAAAAGACAGTACTTAATTTTGGGAGGAAGGGAGGTCTATTTTTTGAACATTTATATCACTCCGAATTAAATGAGCAAAATATTTGAAAAGCTGTGTTTTTTAACAGTAGAAACATTTTGATCTGTGAATGAAAATCTATTCTAAAAATTGAAAAAGGAAGGACATCAAGATTTTTGTTATTCCTATTAAGGAGCAATATGAAAATTAAAGAGCCCTCTAGAAGCCTGTGAAGAATGGTAACGGGTAAATAACATTGGTGATTAGAAAGAGGGTCATGGCTAGCAGTTACAATCAACAGTCAGATGCTGAAGAGATGGGATTGGGTACAATTGTGAACTGTTAGGAGGGCTTGGTTTGCTGGAGTCTAGAAACTAAACGGAGGTGTGCTGGGTATTTGATAATGTTGCTCTCTATGAAGGCAGCTAGTTCATTTTAAGTCTTCAGTGATGAATTCACATAGATGGTTGTTTCTCTTTCTGAAAGGCAAAGCTAAATGGAAAAGCTATTGTTCAGTAAAACAAACTGACTGTTTAGTGATTAGCAAACATTTGCTTATTAATTCCTGACTCAACGTGCCTAAAACTGAATGAAGGAAGTGGTACAAAACAAATGACTGGACTGAAATAATTAAAACAAATGTTATCAAGAGTTATTCAGGAATGAATAATGGATTCATGCTCTTCTAGGAAGCCATTTTCTTCTGATTCTTCAAAATCAAACATGTCATTGAAATTTTTTCTATTGAAATGAAATAGCAGAAAATTGATTAGTTTGATGCTGCTGCAAGCAATACATTCTCAATACAGGCATCATAGTCAGAACTTCTAGCAACTCTTCAATTTCAGTTTCTTTCAGAAGAAGCTTGCTTGACTGCAACATCCCAAAAATGGTAAATTCTGTGATTATGCCAGACTTGAACTTGATAGGGAAGATACAAAGTTCCTTTATGCTAATATCACCTTCAATGTAGCACAAAATGAATAAGTTAAAAGATAACTTATTGAAGTGTTTGAATAGTGTTGAAACACTTTTCCCTCGATATACTCCACCAGACAAATTTATACTTGTGACTCCACTGCTAAAGACTACAAATAAAGAAAGATAGGAAAGAATTAAGAATCCATACTGACAAGGTAAATTGGTTTGTCAAACAGGATAATCGAATAATGGCTATACGCCATAGAAGAAAAATGCATTCCTACTTAATTATTAATTCTACATCTGAAATTAAAACCACACAGCTTTATGTCCAAAATGCAAAAGATACCATTCAAGAAGGATGAGAAAAATACTGACATGGAGATCTTTACCATTTTCTTAATGAAAATAAAATGTATGGGCATTCAGCACACTATTTAAAACCCATTTAGCAAGTAGCACAACTGTGGAAATTACAAAAAACCCAAACCACTAACTGGTGTAATGGTTGGTTGAAAAAGGAGAAATCATGCCTCAACTTCCCTAAGACACTCTAGATCTCTTAGGAAGATTGTGTGTCTATCCAACAGTGATAATATGATTAAATTTGCACTATTCAGGCCATCGAAACAGCACCCATTTGATATAAGAGGGTATTAAAATTACAAACATAATTGAAAGAGGTTTCAGAGGGATTTGAAAGATTACAGGCTGAAGAAAGTGTTGCAGTTTCACTGGAATCTCATCTGATCTAAGTGAAGAACTGGAACCACACAAGAACAAAATTGAAAATTGATTCTATGGAACTTTTTCAATACTTTGCCAACATGACTGATCCAATCAAGGTCAGAAACGGAACCCAAAACAAAACCGCCTCTTCCCATCCTCAGACCCAAAATGTAGTTAATGCAATGTAATCCTAAATTTTGTCATTCTCTGACATTTAAAAATTGAATATTCAGGTTTCAAGCCCAAATTCTATGTTTCCAAAGGACAGTGTGACAACACCATTGCATCAAAATGGTAGAAAGTTGTAGATGTCAAATCATGGAAGACAGAACTGAATTCAGAACTGACAGGTTTTCTGTTGGTTTTTTTTTTTTTTTTTTTTAAGAAGATCTGTACTTCTGTCTAGTTAGAACAGCTGCAGTTGAGCAAATGCTCATCACACACCGGAATTTATTTATCTGAAATTTTTGTAATAGGTCAGATGCTGAAAAAATTAATTAAGTTGGTAAAAGTATAATTTTATCTAGTATGAGATACAAGAATAATTGTGTGCCTAACTAATTTGTAGATTGGGAAATCAAATATTATATTCTTGTGTTTTACATACAGAACTGCAAGCTTTTCGGTGTGGATACTGTAAGTGCCTTATGTTTAAGATGGAGTCATAACGTATACATTATGCACTGTATCACTTTGGGTGGTTTATCTCCACTGGTTCCTCTACCCCATTTGAGGAAATCACAGCAACTCAAAAACACACACTAAAGCAAAACCTGGTTAATTGTTAAAAAAAAAAAAAAATTAAAATTGTCAGACAATTTTACTCTACGTGAAATCTCCTTGCTACTTCCATATTTATACATGGAAAAAAGTTTTACCTATTTCCTCCCTCCCTCCCTCCCACACAATAAATTTGAGTTTCATACACTAGTTCTCTATTCATGGTGCTCCATAGAGAATTAAAATTGGAGAAATAATAGTGATGCTGCCAAATGAAGCACTGATAAAGGAAGGTTGGATGAACTGTTTGCTTAATTGGAATCAGTCTTTTTGGAAAAATATGAGAAATTTTATACAGGCTAGTCTCCCATATGACTGATCAACCATTCATTCAGCTCAATATTCTTCAAATTATCTCACACATCAGATACCAAAACCACTTTATAAACTTACACCGTCCTGAAATATTTTAAGATCGTTCTCAAATTCTATTTTAAATCTGGATACAATTTTTGTTTCAATCAACATTTGTTATTTTTCACTTTCTGTAACAAGTAGCAATTACAAATGTTGCATGAAATTAAGCCAAAAGCCCTGAAAGAACAATTGATATTAGCTCATTAGCACAGAAAAATTTTTCTAAACCTCTGAGGATAGGACAAGAAGCAATGGGCTTAAATTGCAGCAAGGGTGGTTTAGGTTGGACATTAGGAAAAACTTCCTAACCAACGGTCAGGGTGGTTAAGCATTAGAATAAGTTACCTAGAGAGGTTGTGGAATCTCCATCATTAGGGATTTTTAAGAGCAAGTTGGACAAACATCTGTCAGGGATGGTCTAGATAATACTTAGTCCTGCCTTGAGTGCAGGGGACTGGACTAGAGGACCTCTCGAGGTCCCTTCCAGTTCTATGATTAGCTTAGCAACACAGCTCTTTCCAATGCCTCCCCAATTAGTACATAGTTCAATTCAAGATCTTCATCCTCATATTCATGGCCATCCATGGAACTGGACCTACCTACCTCAGAGATTAGCTCTTTCTTCAATCATGATCTTCCAAAATAGATACATTCCAATGGAAGCATAGAACCTTCAGCCAGTAGAGAAGCATTTCCCAGTGTCAGGCACACAAAGGGATATAGGCAGATCCCTCAATTGTTTTCCAGTCTCAGCTTTTGTTTTTTAAAAAGTAAATCTCTAACTGTTATTAAGAGGAAAACCTTCAAAAATTGACTCAGTTTTAACTGATGAAGCAACGTCTGTCTGAGTTCACAGAGAATATGCAACAATAGCTCTGGGAAGTGTTAACTTGCTCATTGATTGTGATGAAAGGAGGATTCAAAGGAACCTGATGTCATCTTTCATTAATCTCTATTATATGAACTCCAACATATGCCCCTGGCAGCCCTCAAACGCCAAGAAACTAAAAGTGAGCCTCAGAAGGAGGACTACAAGTATCTTTTTCAGTCCCACATATCAGTGAATCTCAAACTAAAGATATATGTACATGGGGGGGGGGGGGGGGGGGGAGAGGAGGAAGGAAGGAAAGGAAGACCCGCAGCAATGAGTCTCAGATCCCGGGTCATTGAGCTTGCACTATGAGACTAAAAACAACAGTGAAGACATTTGGGCTCAGGCCAGAACCTGGAGACCCACCCCTTTTGCAGGTTTCAGAACCCGGACTCCAGCCCCAGCCTGTACACTGCTATTTTTAGCCCTGTAGCAGGAACCTTGCAACCTCCATTGACCCAGGCTCTCAGACTCTCTGTTGTGCTTTTTTTTAATTTATTTTTTTTTTGCAGTGTAGAAAAAGTCTATGCCTAAGTTGCAAGACATTATCAGAGAGCAACAGAGAAATGAATACAGCTGGAAATGGCAGTACAAAAACAAACAAGTGATATTTATCCTCCCACTTGCAGCTATGAAAGAGTAACCCACTTCCAGTCACTATTTTCAATTTACAGGGAAAAAGCTTTGCCAGAAACATCAATCTCACGTATGAATGGGAATATACTATAAAAATATTACATGTACACAGAAATGCTAGTTGATATACGGTGACATGCAGCAATCCTAGAAATCCATTTGCTACAGATTAAACAAACAGAATTTGCGTTTTAAAGAGACTCTTTAGTTGTTGCATTTAAAAAAAATAAAAACATACACAGCAGAACCCGGTACCACCAGCGCGTGCACAAGAATATGGGAAATTGATACTGTCAGCCCTGGGCAGTGGGGCTCCCGCTGTCCGATTTCATTTTAATTTTGGAGAAACACTGATTATGTTTTTTTATCTGAGAAAACTAGGATTCCTGGTGATATGTATCTTACACAACTTAATAAATTCATGCTCTGTAGCAAAACCCTACAACAGAACAATGCTATAAACAGAACAATACACAGGCTACCTGTCGATAGATGAGTTCAACAAGCTCTTGTAATGCTTCATCTGTAGTGACCCAACCATTCAGTGTCTCTGCAAAATGCTCTATTTCAGTTTCAAAACAGCCTGGTTGCTCAGTGAGGTGATTTAAGAAATCCTGTACGTATTCTGTCAGAGTTGGATAGCCATCACCTCCATCTTCAAAAGAGGAATCCTAGAGCAATGAAGTAATACACCTATGGTTAGAGGCTACTTAAAAAGCAATCTAAAATAATACGTGCTAGTATCCTCTCTAGCAGTGGCCAGCACCAGATATTTCCAAGGAAAGTGTAAGAACCCTGCCGTGGGCACCTGTGGGATGATTCTCCTCGCACATTAAATCTCATCCTAATCTCTAATAGTTAGACATTGGTTTAAACCAGGAAGCATGAAGGTTAATATCCCCTCCAAAAATTGTTAGTATTAAGTATTATAAGGCTGAATATTCTTATTATCCATATAAATTTCCAAGCCTTTTCTGAATCTTGCTAAGCTCTTGGCCTCAATGACTTCCTATAGCAATGAGTCCCACAAACAACATTTTTTAACAGTCTCCCAAAAACATTTTATGTTTTCCCCTTAACTTGTTTTAAAATTAAATAGAAATATTTATCTGGTTCAATTTTACAGGACTATACATTATCTAAATTAAGTTGACAAATAGTTGATAAGTTATAGACCCTACTGAAGGGACCAAACTGATTCAAGAGTACTTTGGGGAACTGTGACTTTGTAAAGACTCCTTCATACCATATAAGATGACAAATCCCTTCTATAGTGAGTTAACAAAAAATTATTGAAACACAATTGTCAATTTTAAATAATATCTGAGCAACACTAAACTTGACAATGATTTTACACAAATTATTATTATATGTAATGCTTAATTAACAAATCCTTACACTGCTTGCTAGGTATTGTATTTCTACATTAAGAAGTATCGCAGTCTTTAATAATCCAGTAAACTATCATGTGATTATGTGAAAAAAAATTAAGTATTCTAAAATAAAGTAAAATTCTTCTTTCCCATAACTGCTGAGTTACTGCATAGCAACCACTATTCACATTAGGCAGGTACAGAAGAACAGGTGTAGATTCAAACAGCATCCTTGAAATCTGCTTCCACAGTCAGAGGGGAGTGCAGACACAGCAACAAGTAAAAGCAACAGCTGACAATCAGAAGCAGCAGCTATTGGGATGTACTGGACACCCTCATTTGGCATAAAGATGAAGGACTTGGAGATGGGAGGAAGGTAACAATTCATCTTGGAGAAGTAGGAGGATAAAACTGAATTCATTTTTTGAGGGTGGCCTCAAGCTTCAGTTAGCTTAGACGTGTCCCTGCATTAATACGCCCCCTCTGTAGTTTAAAGGATAACTTCTGTACCACATCCATCATATACAGCTCTAGTGTACTATAGTTTTGAGGGAATTATGTCTGAGGACACTGGGTACCAAATGGGAGGGAAAAATGCATTATACGTATTACTACTACCAATATAGGACCAGCATGGTGGCACCTGATACACAGAAGGACCAATTGTTTGTTTTAGAGAGAGATAGAGAAACAGATGAAAAGCTGTGTGTCAAATCCTTGGCTGCAAGTCTGTCCCACCCTTAGTAAGCGGGGGGGGGGGGGGGGGGGGGAGGGAAGAGAGAGAGAGAGATAAGGGTTGGGAGGGGAGAGAAAAATGCTTTTGTTCCCTCAGATATAGTGAACACTGTCCCCCACATATTTCATAGAATCATAGGGTTGGAAGGGACCTCAGGAGATCATCTAATCCAACCCCCTGCTCAAAGCAGGACCAATCCCCAATTTTTGCCCCAGATCCCTAAATGGCCCCCTCAAGGATTGAACTCAAAACCCTGGGTTTCGCAGGCCAATGCTCAAACCACTGAACTATATTTCTTTGCTTCCCCGCAGAAAAATGACTTTCTGATGGGGAAGCAAAGGGAAAATGCAAGAGTGGTCATGTGCCCTACCCCAGCAGTGTGGGTTCCTGCTTTTGGGTTCCTGGAGTAGGCAGCGGAGAGATAAATCACCACTGGGG
This sequence comes from Lepidochelys olivacea, assembly GCF_965140295.1. Taxonomy (NCBI): domain Eukaryota; kingdom Metazoa; phylum Chordata; order Testudines; family Cheloniidae; genus Lepidochelys; species Lepidochelys olivacea. Next base: position 30,853,327 of record NC_140415.1, read on the forward strand.
GCGGGGAGCGGGGCTGAGGACGCCCTGGCTGGTGGCTCCTAGCCTGTGTGGGTAGAGCTGGGTTGGGGAAGGACAGAACTTGCTCTTCCCCTGCAAAGAGCAGCTGGGGCTGGGTCAGACCCGCCCCCAGAAACCTCCCCCCGGCTGCAGGAAGCTCTGAACACTCACAAATCTGTTCATCTGGACTCCCCATACAGAAACACCCCACCCACCAAGCTCCCCAAAACCTCCCAACTCCACCGAGCCTCACACCCTCCTGCACCCAGAGCCCCCCTGCACCCAGAAAAAGGCTGTTTCTGATTGTCCCTCTGTAAAACCCATGACCTTTTTTTTTTTTTTTTTTTAAAAAGAGGAAGATAATACAGAAGTACTAACAAAAAGAAACACAGTCCAAAAATTAACTCTGGAACTTAGCACACTGAAATAGATTTGCCATCAGCAGCTTCTTACATTCACATAGCATCTTATCCTGAAGGACTCCAAATGGCTTTATAAATTTAAATATAAGCGATACAAGAATCACTTCAGTTATCTCTGAACTACAGCAGCTATTTAACAGTGCACAGCAACACTATGCTGCAGATAAGACTATGAAGCTAATACTGTAAGTGAAAGCACTGGGAGACTTTTAGGCACAAAGTAATTATGCAATTTGAATTTGATCTGAATAAGAGTTCAACTGCTTACTTTTGCAAAAAAGTATAAGGGAATCTTTAATGAACTGAAATCAACAATCCTTTGGTTGTAAGTGTCATCTGATCAAATCATTAAACATCTTAAAATTAATTCTCATATGAGAAACACTCACATATATTAAACAGGAGATACACAGTTTTCTATCCTACACCAATTATGCAGTCTGCTTTGAAGTACTGCACCTTTTGATTTACGTATTTCAAATTAATATATCTTTAGAAAGCAAAGTATTCTTGCTTCCATTTATACTTCTGTCCTGGTCCTTATGTCATGCAAAATGGGTACCAGCATTTTAAACAGGAGCATCATATCAAAAAACCATTAACATTAATCAATATGTAGGACATGACAAATTGGAACAAAGAAGGCAACATTTATGTGCCTTCACCATGCTCTGGAGGGACCACTTTTTTCAGGGAAGGTTTAGCTCAATCTCCATCCCTACTCCTTTGTCTTCAGAAACTGACAAACGATACTACTTGCTACCCCTTGTATTCAGCTTACTGGTTATTAGGCGATGGAACGTCTGACAGCAATAGTTGCTCCAAATACAAGCTTCCGATTTAGAGGTGACGGACCCTATACCCATTACAATCAGTTCTCTTTCCCCATATTTTAATATAGCTCGTGTTAAAATTGGAATATGATTAGAAATTGGAAGCTACCAACCACAGATGTCACATAAATTTAGTTTCATCCATGTACAAAAAGTTTTTACCCTGTTAGCCAGTTAAACACATCAGCATTTATATGTTACAAGTGATGTTAAAGGATCATATTTAAAATCCAGTTTTTATTTCTCCACCTGTTTCTCAAAACATAGTTTCTCAGTATAATATAAAAATAATTGTCCCACCATTTACAAAATAACAGCATTGAAGTTTGAGGGTTGGTTGTTCAGACAATGCCATTGGAATGCTAAATGATCTGAGTGATTATCATGGAATAAATGGAAAGAAAGACTCCAAGAATTCTCACATGCCTCCCCAGGACTGGAATTATTACAGAGGTAACACTCAAGACAATAGCGTAGATGGTCAGAGAGGTTCACCTTGCATTATACTTATAAGCTGGTCATGAAGAAGCATTGCAGTCTCAGGAAGAGACTGCCTGCTGGGATATTGGTCAAATCAATTTGTAGTGTAATCAAGAAGGAATGAAGTTATCTGGGACAGAAAATCAACCCACAACAAAGACTTTTGCGTATTCTGTAATATTCATTCAGATCACCTAACATTCCAATTTACTGCCGCAGGAAGTGGACCTCCGGCATGGCTGAAGTTGGTGGGGGTAATCTAGTGCTTTCAAACCTGTAACATCTCACACCAAAAAATTATGAGAAAAAATAAACAGTTTGAACCCAGTTAGATACCAAAGACAGAATATTAAACACTTACTGTAAAACTAGGATTATATCCCGACGGATAAAACTCAGGTGCATTCACTGACAATTTTGACATTGCCACTGGTGCCACAACCAACTGAGGTTTAGCCATTGCTGATCCACAATCGTGAGCTGCAATTTTATCTTGTGATACAGGGGGGACTTTTGTCTGTGGCATATGTTCTGTAAAGATTTTAAAAGCCATCATTATACGTTAACACCTCAATCCTAGAATTTATCAAAGTTCTGTAATTTCACACAAGGAAAAAACATACAATGGAATTCATATTCTTGGGGGATGGAAGAGAAAACAAGATGACTTCAGGAGTTACACATAAAGTAACCTGCAGAGAACTTTTTAAAATTTGTATTGTGCTCTTAAGGCCTAAAAGGTTTTTAGTTTTAAGAGATTTTTTGTTTACCTGGTATTTCTAAGAAATGTCAAGTCTGGTCTTCACTGGTTTTGCTAGAAAACTTGTAAGGATCTCAGATTTTTGTGATTTCTTGTACCTTAACTAAAACAGGAGAAGGCTCTGAATCTTTAGCAAACATTATTTTCTCCCAAATGTTTTAACAAGACACTTCTATACAATTTGACTAAAAATCTCTTCTCTTTTCAGTTGCTCAATTTTCAGTTTCTTATGATGTCATAATGTAGGCTTTGATAAAAACACTTATGCACCGGCTTAAGTTTACTACCTTAAGTAGGCTTATTTACTGCAATAGGCCTAGTCATGGTAGTAAAGCATATACATAAGTGTTTGCAGGATCCAAGCCTTAAATAGTTCTCTAATCACCACAAAAATTTCCAGAGTAGACAGGATCTGAATTTCTAACCTTAAAAACAAAAACAAAACAACACAAAAAAACCACTTTGTTTTTAACAAAACACATTTTAGGCCTTTTTTATACTTTGGAAAGAAGCGAAAACCTCTTTTCTTTTTTTGCAGGTCCCCTTTAAGACAATTATACAAAAAATCTGAAACTACAAAAATCATCATTTCTAAATTACAGATGTCTGAAGAAACATTTGGCTAATCTTTTGGATTTCTCAACTTTTTTTAAAGTAATTCTTCTAAGACTGGTTTCAGAGTAACAGCCGTGTTAGTCTGTATTCGCAAAAAGAAAAAAGAAAAAAAAAAAGTGAAGTGAGCTGTAGCTCACGAAAGCTTATGCTCAAATAAATTGGTTAGTCTCTAAGGTGCCACAAGTACTCCTTTTCTTCTAAGACTGTCATTTATTGACAAATACTATGAAAATTGCTGAATTTATATTTTAACAGACACCCCCTCCCATTCACCCTGTTGTAAGTCATTGCCTGAACAGATCAAGCGATATTTCTTGTTTTAAAAAGTTATCTGCGTTTTCACATGTATTTTTATATCTTTGTTATCTTTAGCTAGCTGAGCTATGGAAGTAAAAAATTTGATACCTAGTATTGTTTCTTTGTTATCTGCTTCAGTAAACTATTTTTACAGAAAAAAATTTGCTTTAGAAGAGAGCTGAGGAGGGAACCATTTATGAAAGGTTGAGCTACAGACCTCACAATCTGCTGCCAAATAAAAGAGACGTGTGGATGGATAGAAAACACAGACGAGGATGGTCAGGGGAAGCCTGTGGCGATAATATAATGCAACATCACATCTAACAACCTGGGTACAGGCGCCAGCGAGATGGTTACAGCGCCCTGGGGGGACCTGGCTCTGTTCTGTTGGGGGTGGGGGGGCACTCGGCTGTATCATGGGCTGTTAGGTCGCCGCTCGGTCAGGGCCCCTGGGCGAGGGGCGCAGGGCAGCTCGCCACTGGGACGAGACGTGGGTCTCGGGGCCTCTGCTATGGTGCCCCTCGAAGAGCAGGGCGCGCGGCGGGCAGGACGGCGTCCCAGCGAGCAGGAGAAGGAGCGGGCTCCAGTGACCGGTACGGGAGCGGGTTCCCTGGGGTTTCCCCGGGGCTGCGGCGCCCCAGAGCTGGGGGAGGGGAGTCCCGGTGCCCGGTAACTGAGGAGGAGGAAGGGTTTCCCCGGGGCTCCGTTGCCCGGTGGCGGGCAGTACCTGCGTTTCCGGTGCCCGGCGGCGCTGTCTTAGGCGGCCGAAGCGGCTCCTGCTGCTGCAGGAAGCCCGGCTTGTGCTGCGTTTCGGCGGCCCCCGAGCTGTGGAAGCCGCTGCCTGCGAGACGGGCCCCGCTGCTCCCGCTCTCCGCGGCGCCGGATCCGCTCAGCAGGGCGCCGCCGCCACCTCGGCCCCGGCCCCGGCCCTGGCCCTGGCCTCGGCCGGCACCAGGAGCCCGGTCGAAGCAATCCGACATGCTCGAGCCGGGTCGCTCAAGCGCTGAGGGGAGGGAGCGAGGGGCCGGGCCCGAGGCAGCTCCCGCGGGCCGCTTCCCTCCCTCACGGCGGCTTCGGCAGCCCTGAGCCCTTCACTTTCAGTTTCATCCCACACTGGGCGGCGGCTCACAGCGCCCCCGAGCGGCCGGGAGGCCTCCCACCGCTCCGTCACCATAGTAACCCGGACCCCGCCGAGGGTCGGGGTGCGCGGCTAGGGCGGGCGGGGCAGGGGGAAGCGAGCCCCGACCCGGTGTCCCTAGGAGGAGCGTCTAACGGGCATTAAATAGCTCAGAATTCTCCCCACCTCACGGCACGGGGAATGGGTTGGGGCAGGGTGGTGGCGTGGGAGTGGGGTCCAGCCATGACCCAACTCTCCTGGGGAGCAGGGGGCAGCTTCAAGGAAGGGCCAGCTCCCTGCCAGCTGAACCCATTCATAAGAACAGGGCTGGATTTAGGGGCATGCCATGCACGCGACCGCCTGTGGTGCAGAGCTTGGGGGTGCCGGGCTTCGGGTGCTGTTTTTGTTGTTAGTGACAAAAGGGAAAATAGACTGAGGTAAAATGTTTCAGATCATAGGCGCCAACTTCTGCTGGCGCCGGTGTGTGCTAGACCCCCCCCCCACCCTCTTGGGCCCTGCCCGGACTCCAGCCCTGCCCCACCCCCATTCCAACCCCTTCCCCAAAGTCGTCCCCCCCCCAACCCCGCCCCTATTAGACTCCTTACATCTAATTACATAAAATTACATTTTCCTTGATGTCAGCCATCCCCCTCCTGACCAGTCAGTCAGTGAGAGAGAAGAATGAAGTGATGCGAGAGCCTAGCTATGATATCGTGAACCTTGTTTTATTGGGTAATTGTACTGGTGTTTTAAGACTTGAAGAGTGGAAGTAGTGACTAATAAAGGACATCTTTAATGAGATGCCAGAGGTATCTATTGAACCCTATCTATGCAACAATATAAAAGAAATACTGTTACTTCTTTTGCCATGCTTAACATATGTTTGATGACTTTGTAAGATTGCAGAACATAGACATTTGCTCTCCCTAAGGGTAAGTAAACTTATAGCGCCCTGGGGAGAACAGGCAGGTGCCTGCTGTGGCCTATAATTACTGCAGTTGTGCATGTCCACACTACCTTCTTTGTGTTGGTGGTGCACTTCCCCCCCAGGAGCACTTCCACCAACCTAAGGGGCAGTGTGAGAAGCCGAGAGCCAAAGATCTCTCAGCTCCACTAGCAACTCCCTGCTGGAAGCCTGGCTACTGTGCCCCGTCCCCCTCAGCTCCCTGCTGGGAATAGGGGAAGCCACCTGGAGCTTCTCACCTCCCAGTTCTCCGCTGGGAGTGGGGTCTAAGCTTCTTGCCCTGGCTCCCAGCTGGGAGCAGGGTCCATTCTTCCAACTCTCATGAGGAGCAGGGGGTAGCTGGGCTCTATCTGCCCAGCTTTTGTTGGCTAACAGCCAACGTAAGTAACTGTCTATGTAGACACCGCATTGCCCTAACTACACCAACATAAGCCGTACACCTCTTGGGGAGGTAGAATTATTATGTCGGTGTAGTAGGGCACTTACATCAGCGGGACAAGGCTGTAGTGTAGACACTGACATAATTAAGTGAACATACGCTGCCTTACGTGATTTAACTGTGTAGTGTAAACCAGGCCTACTAGTTTCTGTTTTCCCTTGTAGAAAATAAAAGATGTCTCCAAAGAAGCCTTCAGGAGTTCAGTACAGGAAGTGAAAAGCTCAAGTAAAATCTAGTTTACAGCAAAGGGTAAATTTGATGGGAAAAGATCTGAAACAGAACAACCATGAGTGCCGGGTGAACCCCCTGCCTTTGGGGAGGCTAACCCAACGGCCCCACCCCTTCCACCCAAGGTCCCGCCTGCCAGAGCGCTGAGCCTCCCCACCATGGCCAGAGGAGCCCCAAGCCCCCTTGATCTGTATCTGATCACCAGTAGCAATCCCCCTCCATTCCCCACCCCTTCACCCCCAGATCTGCCAACCAAAGGAAGAGCACTAGGCAATTAATGGGGTGCAAACAATAAGATTTATTAAAATAACTGAGTACAGTAAAAGCTGTTTTATCTGGCACTTTATCAACTGGAAAGCTCTATTAACTGGCATTTCTGATATCTCCCAATACAAATCTTCAGTCTAATAACCAGGACTAGTATACTGCTCAGGAGGTTATGCTATTGTACATTCTGCACTTTACTTTTATGCAAAAGAGGTAGAAGACAAGTAAGCAAGCTATCAGGGATTTATTCAAAAAAGCAGCTTCCAGGGTGAGTCATAAGGTCATTACAGATTCAGCCCAATCTCCTAAACCTTCTACAATAATAAGAATTGATGTTGAGAATGATGACCCTGAGGCACTAGAAGATCCTGAAGTGCCTTCTGAATCATGAAAGATTAAACTATGTTCAGTATAGTTTGTGTATTTTTAATAATCTGGGTGTATGCCATGCGCTGCCCATAGTGATATGTAGTGTCATAAGAACTTACTGTATTGAAAACTTTACCTGTGTACAACTAAGTGCTTCAGAAAACCAACCACTCTCCAGTGAAGTACTACTACTGGATTGGTGAGTACCTGTATACCATTTTATACTTTATTCTTTTTATTGTATTCTAATTCTTTAGAAATTGATATTCTATTGGTAAGTATAACTCTTAGTTAACTGGAATTTTTGACTAACCGGCACCCCCTGTCCTCCAACATGTTGGATTACAAAGTTTTTACTGTAGTTAACACACAAATTTGACATGAAGCCAGGACCCTACACTAGAAATGGGTTAACAAGATAAACAGGTAAAACCGTACATCACTATTTCAGAGGGATACCAAGAGGGGAACAAGGATGGCACAACAGGATCAGGACCATGACTGGAACAGGAACGGAAGAGGACCACAACCAGGAACACCACAGACTGGACGATGAGGATCAGGAACAACGACACCAGATCAGGAACTCTCAAACAGGTATGTTGATCTTCTTTCTTGATGTTATTCTGCAGACACTGGGCTGCCTCTGGGATGCCCTGTGAAGCATGCCGGCCTTTTATGCTCTCCTGTTACTAGGCAGGCTATTTCCCACTCTTACTAAAAAAGGGTGGCAACTGACGAACAAGAAGGGTGTCAAACATGAAGGGCAAACAAAATGGCAAAAGCCAAAAACAAACCTTATAATCCCCTCCTTGTTGACTGTGATAACTTAGTTATTACAGTGGACAACACTTAGTTTCCTGTTAGACCATTGGCATGACAGTTTACCTGAGCATCCGTAGGTATGGCTGCTCACAGTTCCCAGTGGCCACGGGTTGCCATTCCCAGCCAATGGGAGCTCCGGGAAATGGTACGGGCCAGGCCACCACTTCCTGCAGCTCCCATTGGATGGGAACAGCGAACCACGACCACTGGGAGCTGCGAGCAGCCCTACCTGCGGACGCTCAGGTAAACAAAGCATTTCACGGCCTGCCAGGGGCTTACCCTGAACAAGCTGCGAACAAAGTTTGGGAACCCCAGTCTACTCCAAATGGTTGGAGGCAGAGTCCAGGCTCAAGCTGACTAAATGCATAGATGCAGAAAACTAGCACATTATTAATGTAGAGAACCAACACTGGAGGAATGTGCTTGATGTCTGATCTCAATTACACTCTTGCAAAGAATAACATGGCTTTCCAGGGCTTGTCAGATAAGTTATTCACAGAACATAATGGTAATTTCCTTGGTTTGGTAGAGCTCCTTGGAAATACGATGTTATGCATGAGCACACACATTGAGTAGTTCATAAAGAAGCTATGAACCATTACTGCAGCAAAACAATTCAAAACAAATTGATTGGTCCCTATGGGAAGGAGGAAGGTGCTTGATAACATATTGATGCGGCTCAGCAAAGCTAATAACTATGCTGTAATAACAGACTACACTCCCGATATTGGTCACAATGAAAAGATGTCATTTACAGTATGATTTGTTGACGACGAGGATGGCCGTATCCAAGTAAAGGAAAACTTTATCGGTTTCCGGTCTATGGACGACTCTACTGGAAAAGGCCTAACACAACTGTTTCTGAACATTTTGAATGAGAACAAAATAAAGCTTCAGGACTGCTGCAGCCAAGGCTATGACAATGGTGCAAACATGAAGGAAAGAAACAGTGGCTTCCAGGCAACAATCCTTGCACTGAATCCAAGAGCTTTCTTAATGCCTTGTGGCTGCCATTCCCTCAACCTGGTTGTGTCAGATGCAGAGTCATCTTCTTTAGATTCAGTCTCTCTTTGGAATACTGCAAAGGATAAATGTCCTGTTTTCAGCATCAACTATCATGTGGAAGATCCTCACGGACAATGTTACAAATCTGACCGTGAAGCCACTAAATGACACTTGCTGGGTGAGCTGCATTGACAGCATAAGCCCAATGAGGTACCAAGTGACTGAGGTTTACAATGCCCTGATGAACCTGGCACTAAAGCTGAAGCTGGAATCCGACATGAGGCATAAAGCCTGGCAAACCAGATCATTGACTTCAAATTTCTGGTCTCAGTTGTGGTTTGGCACAATATCCTGTTACAAGTAAACATTGCAAGCAAGGCATTACAAACTCAGTCGATGGACATTGTGACTACTACTACTTTGATGAGAAGCTGCCTTGATTTTGTAGTGGCCTACAGAGACAGATTTGAAGATGCCATCACTGCTGCCAAAGAAATGGTGGAAAACTTAGGAGTTGAGCCTGTCTTCAAGGATACTCGTATTCCTTGGAAGAAGAGACAGTTTGGTTATAAGGGCAGAGCTAAGGTGATGGGAAGCTTGGAAAAAAAATTCGAGAGGGAGGTTTTTTGCTTGCTCATTGACGCTGCTTGAGTGTCCATCCAATCCAAGAAAAGTTCAGAGAAATGAAGCACCACAAAAACAGCTGGGTTATTTTTAATGAGCTTAGTAGGATGCCGGTGAATAAGAAAACATTCTTGATCTATTGTACAGACCTTCACCGGATGCTGACACCTGGGGGATGTTCAGAAATTGATGAAAAAGATCTTTATATTGAATTGGACAACATCCATCATGTTTTGCAACATGGGAAGCACTCTTCACTCCAAGTTCTCCAATTCATTCATGATGCAGAGCTGAAGGACACTTTTTCTAATGTGTGGATAGCTTTAAAGATTCTGCTCATGCAAAACATATCTTGGTTTGATGATGGCTGATAAGAGACTGACATCACTTGAAAATGCCATTGGCCAGTCTTTGGATCTCTGACACCGTGCTTCAGTTCATGAGGGCAAAGGTGAGAAAAGCAACTATTTGAACTAAACAACTAGGGTTAACATTCTAAGGCTGTCACCTATGCTAACACTATGTAATACTGATCTACCCAATATTGGTGCACAGTTTAATTTCTAGATGTTAGTACACTTCAGTTATTTTTAAAATTAAAAAGTTTCTATAAGCTTAGAGAAAATGATTTATTTGCTTATGTATGGCATGAATAAATAGAAATTTACAGCTACCAACATGCAAATTTATTGTCTTATATGACAAGGATAAATTATGCACACAAATTGTGCATCAGTCATTGAAAATTTTAACTAATGAAGTGGAAGGGAGAGGTGGGCATCAAAGACGCTCCCCGCCTGGGGTACCATTTGGTCTAGGGCCATCCCTGCATAAAATGGGCTCTGCTACCCTGGAAGAAATAAACTTTGCCTGGCTAGTGCAGTGTGACTCACCCCACATGTTCAAAAATCATCAGCCAGGCTCCCAGACACATCTGAGATTTAAAAAACTCATCAAGAATGTGGACTTATTTTACTTGTCACCCAGCTTTGGAGGCATTCGGGTGTGTATCAGTCACATTTTTAAGCTTTTCTCTGCAACTCTGAGGGCCAAAAACATAGTTCTTTTTTTAATGGACTCAGAGTCTCATATCATCATGTGCCCCCAGGAACAAATGCTGCAAGAGTTGGCAGCACTGTAGCTGCACATCCCAGGAAGCTCCTAGCTGTAGACGCCTCACTCCAAAGGTGTGGCTCTGTGTCATCCTCTAGTAGCTGCACTACATAAGACGTTTATAACTGCTGCTAAGGCTTCATCTGCATGGAAAAGTTTTTTCAATATTATCTAAGGTGTGAATTTAACCAGTATAGTTATATTGGTATAACCAACCCATGGTGAAACTATTACTTTAGTATTAGGCCTGGCCTACAAACAGATTTTCATAGACTCACAAAAGCATAGAAATGTAGGGCTGGAAGGCACCTTTAGAGGTCATTTCATCCAGCCTCTTGCACTGAGACAGCACCAAGTAATCCTAGATCATTCTTGACAGGTGTTTATCCAACCTGTTCTTAAACTCTTATGACAAGGATTCCACAACCTCCCTTGAAAGCCTGTTCCAGTACTTACCTATCCATATAGTTAGAAAGTTTTTCCTAATTTCTGACCTAAATCTCCCTTGCTTCAGTGGATATAAAGAACAAGTAATCACAGTCCTCTTTATAAAAGTCCTCTTAATGTATCTGAAGACTGTTGTCAGATGCCTCCTCCCCCTCCAGTCTTTATTTCTCAAAATTAAACATGCCCAGTTTTTTTAAAACTTTTCCTCATAGGTCAGGTTTACTAAACCTTTTATCATTTTGATTGCTCTCCTCTGGACTCTCTTCAATTTGTCCACATCCATATTAAAGTGTGGTGCCCAGAACTGGAATCAGTACTCCTGCTAAGTCCTCCCCAGTACCAAGTATAGCAGGACAATTACTTCTGATGTTTTACATGCAACACTGTTGTTAATACACCAGAGGATTACTTTAGCCTTTTTAGAAACTGCATCACATTGTTGGTTCATATTCCATTTTTGATCCACTGTAACCCCCCAGATCCTTTTCAGCAGTACTGCTGCCTACCCAATTATTCCCCATTTTCTATATGGGTATTTGATTTTTTTTCTTCCTAACTGTAGTATGTTGCACTTCTCTTTATTGAATTTAACCTTGTTGATTTCAGACCAATTCTCCTATTTGTCGTGGTTGTTTAGAATTTTAATCCTGTACTCCAAAGTATTTCCGACCCCTTCCAGTTTGGTGTCATCCACAAATTTGTATACGCCTACTCTTCACTCCATTATCCACGTCATTAATGAAAATACTGACTAGCACAAGATCCAGGACCTCTGCCAGACCCCACTAGATATATCTTTCCAGTTTTACAGCAAACCTTGGACAACTACTTTGAGTACTGTCTTTCAACCAGTTCTACACCCACCTTATAGTAAATTGATTATATTTCCTAGTTTGCTTATAAGAATATCATGTGGGGCTGTGTCAAAAGTCTTAGTAAACTAAAGATGTATCACATCTACAGCTTCCCTCCCCCTAACCGCATCCTGTAGGCCAGTAATCCTGTCCAAAAAGGAAATTAGAGTGGCTTGGCATAATTTCTTTGTGACAAATCCATGTTGGCTGTTTGTTAGCCTATTATCCTTTAGGTACTTACAAACTGATTGCTTAATAATTTGTTCCAGTGTCTTTCGAGGTATTCAAGTTAGGATGATTGTCTATAATTTCCTGAGTCCTCTTTTTTCCCCTGGGTCCTTTTTTGCCCCCTTTTAACTATAAGTACTATATTTGCCCTTCTCAAGATCCCTGGTAATTCACCTGTCCTCCATGAGTTCTCAAAGATAATAGCTAATGGTCATAGGGACCAACTTCTGCTGGTGCCGGTGGGTGCTCGACTCCACTCTGCTCCCGCCCCCATTCCAACCGTTTCCCCAAAGTCCCACCCCAACACCATCCCCTCCCTGCCCCTATTCCAACCCCTTCCCGAAATCCCCGCCCCGCCTCTTCCCCTGAGTGCACCGTGTCCCTGGTTCTCCTCCCAGCGCTTGCCCCTGCAAAGTAGCTGTTTCATGGCATAACAGGAGCGGGAACGCGGTGTGCTCAGGGGAGGAGGTGGAGGTGAGGTGCGGCGGGGAGGGGAGCTTGGCTGCTGGTGGGTGCAGAGCACCCAGTGGAGCACCCACAGAGTCGGCGCCTAGGCTAATGGTTCTAAGATTGCTTCAGCTGGTTCCTTAAGCTCCCTAGGGTGAATTTCATCAGGACCTCTAACTTGAGTACATCTAATTTATCTAAATGTTTTTTAACCTATTCTTTCCCTATTGTGGCTTGCATTCCTTCTCCCCTTTAACATTACTTGTCTTAAGTATCTGATAGCAATTTACCTTTTTAGCAAAGACTGAAGCAAAATAGGCCTTACATACCTCCGTTTTCTTGATGTCATTGAGCATTAGCTCTTTTCCCTGCTAAATAAAGGACCTACGTTTTCCTTCATTGTCCTCTTGCTCCCAATATATTTATAGAACGTCTTCTTTCTGTAATTCATTTTGTGGCTTACCCTTAGCAAAAATATGTACGGACAAATCGCAATTCTTTTGTACTCCTCCTTAGCAATTTGTCATGTTTCCACCATTTGTAGGATTCCTTTTTGATTTTCACTTCATTAAAGAGCTCCTGATGGAGCCATATTGGCTTTTTTAATTCTTCCTATCTTTCTGTCACATTGGGATAGTTATTTCACTTTGAATATTGTCTCTTGGAGATACTGCCTGATCTCCTGAATTTTTCCCCTGAAGATTTTCTTCCCATGTGACCTTTCTTACTATTTCTGAGTTTGTTAATGTCTGCTTTTTTGAATTCCATTGTCCTGATTCTGCTGCTTTCACTTGTTCCTTTCTTTAGGATCATAAAATCTATCATTTCACGATCTCTTTCATCCAAATTGCTTTCCACTTTCAAACTCACAACCAATTTCTCCCTGATCAGACTCAAGTCCGAAATAGCTGTCCCCCTAATTATTTCTTTCACCTTCTGAAACAAGAAGTTGTTCCTAATATATTCCAAAAATTTACTAGAGATTTTGTGTTTTGCTGTATTACTTTTCCAACAGATGTCTGGGCAGTTAACAGCCCGGTGGTGAGGTGGGACTCATCACTCTGGTGACTCCTGCTGGCTGCCATGGGAATTAGCTTTGCTCACCAGGGCACCCTCCTCTGGTGGTGCCTCGCTGCTATCACTTTCGCTCCAGGACCCGCACCAATTCCAGGAATGCGGCATCCTCTTCAGTGACACTGCTATCCAGCTGTGCCACACTGTGTTCTCCCCTTCTGGGGGACTTGCAATCTCCATCCAGCCACTACCTCAGTGGCAATTACAGTCCTTTGTCCTGGGGCCACTTTCTATGTGGCTCCAGCACCCTTTTCTGTCCTTACTTCAGGGCCTCAGCCTGTAGGCCCTAGCAGCCTGCCAGGAGCTCTCTAGATCCCCCGGTACATGCTTGTAGCACTGAAGTGTCCCAGGCACTGGGGGCTTCTTCTTCTAAGAGCCTAATTTTCTCCCCTCAAGCTCCAGTCAGCGACTGAACTCTGCTCTGCAGCCCTTTTTATACGAGCCTGCCTGGCCCAGATTGGGTACTCCTCTCAGCCCCTTTTAAATTGGCTGCCTCTGGCACAACCTCCTTAGGGGAGTTTTTAAACCCTTTTCTGCCAGTGAGGGGCAGCTGCCCCATCACAAGCCCCCATTACTACCAGCTTTTGTGTTTCAGATATTGCTGTTAGTTGTTGTACCTCATCCACCTCCTCCTTCTGATTCAGTGGTCTCTAGTAGACCACTACTATGACCCCTTTGCCCCCCACCCCTCCTCTTTACCTAGAGACTTTCAACTCATTTGCCCCTCAACCCCTTCTAGCCCCATTACTCATCTTCTTGCTCCTAATAGGTTAGCTATCCTGTTGTAAAATGCTAATGGAGAAAAGGCTCTGTAGTTTTTTATCATGTCAACTACACAAGGTCAGCTATAGGACAGGGTATAGTGCTGACCTTGTGTAGTTGACCTCATGGTAAAAAAAACTACAGTATCTTGTCTCCATAAAAATTTTACAGCAGGATAGCTAATCCACACTCATTGTCCCATTGTAAAAAAAAAATAAAAAAGCCCTTTTTGGAGTGAAGACATAGCTGCTGAGAGCAACATGTGAGACTCTGCCTATGTAAGCTCCAAAACTGTCAAAACTTGGTCCCCCCAAAAACAATGAGATTGGCCTAAAAATCATGTTTTTTTAAAAGTTGAAGTTTCTCTTTATTTGCCTTCTAGCTTTTGACCCGTTAGGGTACACAGCCAGAAGCCTCATTCTCTCAGGTGTTATGTGGGGATTAGATGACTCAGGGCATTGTTTATGGACTTTAGAGCTTTTCACCTCTCAGTCACCCATGTGAATCCTGCCCATCATTGCAGGGATTAAAAATTATCCCCATCAAATGGATGTTTGATAGACCCTACTTGAGCTGAGTTGGATCCCAGTTTCAGCTCTCACATCATAAACTCACTGCTACATTTTGCACTAGATTGCAAGTTCTTCAGGGCAGGGACTTTTTCTTATTGTGTCTGTACAGGGTCTAGCACAATGGGCCCCAATCTTTGTTGGGGCCCTACCAAGATTTCTCACAGCAGGACCTAATACCATAGGCGCTGACTCTGTGGGTGCTCTGGGGCTGGAAAACCCACTGGAGAAAACAGCAGCTCCCCCCACCACTCCTAATGTCTCCCGCCCGCTGGCGGACCCTGCAGATCAGCACCTCCCACCCGCTGCAATCAGCTGTTTCATGACAGGCAGGAGCAAGGGCACAGCATGCTCAGGGAAGGGGTGGAACTGGGTAGGAAGGGGGTGGAACAAAGGTGGGGCATGGGTGGGGCCTTGGGGGAAGAGGTGGACTCGGGGCAGAGCTGGCAGTCAAGCACCCCCCCGGCACTTTGAAAACTTGGTGCCTGTGCCCAATATAACCATACAGGCTATAAATGTGAGAATTAGCAACACTGTAATTGTCACACACAATTTAGAGACAGGTGGGAGGGAGGGGTTTCAAAAATGAGACAGGCCAAAACATGATTTAATCCTTTTAAAATAATCTCATGATTTTTTTTTTTTGGGAGGGGGGGTCTGAACTTTTGAGGTTGCTATTTTCAGTACTGTTACTAGACTTCTGAGTACTACTATTGAGCATGATCCAGTTGTTCTGATTTAGGGTTAGGGCTTCCCTCATTAAAAATCTCCTTACAAATCACATTCACCTTCACTCACATCCACTTTATATTTAACATTTTAAAATTTGAAATTAATGCTATGAATGCTGTCTTTGGACTTGACATTACTAGGCAGGGGGTTTAAAACAAACAAAAGTAAGTGTGGAACTCATTGCCATAGCACAAAAGGACGCACCACCTCAGGGGCATCTTGCACTCACAGATAGGTTAAAACTTACAAAAATGCCTATTCCACTGTAAAATGCCTAAATTGTACCTGTAAATAATACACTAGAGAGGAATTTTGAGACTACAAAAATGGAAGATAAAATGGGCAAACTGATAAATTGTTCCTTGTGAGCAGTCCTCTGTAAAGCATCATGTTACCTATTTTACTGATATTCTAATAATTAGAATTTATAGTCACTCCTTTTTGTGGTGTATAGGCCACACTAAGATTGTCACACAAAAGAGGATCTTTTGCTACAGCACACACATTTCAAGAACTAATAAAATGTACTATTTATGCAATGCTTTACATGTTCAGACTGCTTCCTGAACAAAACTCAGCTAATTAATTAGTTAAGCAAGATGCCTAAGGCACTTTATACCCCAAACTTTTGCCTTCTTGAATGTGCCTGTCTGCAATCTGCAACACACATATGACAACATATTACACACAGCAAAGGAGATGTAGATACATCTAGCCACCATTAGCCCTAACAATAAGAACAAATGACACCTCCCCTAGACTCCAGTGGTTTCCAGCTCTGGTGATTTTTAAGACAAATCTCACAATATTTGGAGTTTCTCTTTATGCCTCAGCTGCTGAAATAGGGACACTGCACGAGGCTCTAGCTTTCACTAAAGAAGCGCCTATCCTGCAGGGCTGTCCAGAAAAGCTTGGAAACCAGACCTAGAAACACCACAAGGCAAATAAAAAGACCCCGCCATATCTTAGTTTTAAACACTCTTCCCGGCTTTTGACCTCCCCCCACGCGGCTGGCAGCACCAGGACGCGGCCGGCAGCACCAGGACGCGGCCCGCGCCAGCCAGGAGAGCAGCCGGCAGACACTCGCCCCACGGCACAGTGCAGCGTGGGAGCGAGCTTGGCGGAACAGTTACAGGCGCACGCGCCGGTCCATACTGCAGACGTTCTATGAGCGTCATGTGATGAAATCCGCTATTTAGGTACTCTCTAGATCACGTGACGCGCTTTGCCTGCAGCGCTTGAACTAGATTTCTTCCCAGTACTTCCGGGTTGGAGGACGTTCGCTCCGCCCCTTTGGCTGGGCCCTGGCGCGCGCCGGCTCATGCCCGAAGGTCGGCGCAGTGGGAGCAGGGGTCGGAGGGAGCGCAACGTGGAGGTCGGTGGGTGCTATTGTTTCCTATAATGGGGCTGGGGAGGCGTCTTATTTATTCTTTAGCAAAAGGATGGGTTAATCAGTTGCGATTGCATGCAGAGCTAGGGGATAATCAGCTGCTTTTTACCCTGTCTTTCCGTTGCAATTGCAGCTGGTTTTATCCTTCTACTATATGTAGCAGATGCTTGGCATGCAATGGAGTAAAGGCTGATTTATTCTCTCTGCTCCCCCCTTCTACTGAAATTGCAGCAAGTGCTTGGGGAGCAGGGGAGGGATGAACCAGTAGGTGCTATTCTCTTCTCTTTGGAACTGCAACGGGGGTAAAACAGCTGCTGCCTACTCTATCCCCATTTCACTCAATCACGAGGTGTGGGGTAATACTAAACAAAAACTAAATGAAAGTAGATCCTGGGGCTGGAGACTTAGTATAATTTGCTGATTCGAGAGAACTTGGATGCAAGAAGGTTTTCAGGGGGAAAAAACTTGAACAAAAGGAAGTTTCTATCTTTTACAATAGCAGGACAGTGCTGAGGTATAAACAATGCATGAGAAAATCCCAGCAGTGGTAGTTCAGTTCTCTATCACATTTCAAGATGGGTTTTTACAGTGCAGGCCGGTAGAGTGAGTTAAACGTGGTGATCAAGAAAAAATTTTGGAAAAATCAAGTCTGAAGAATGAAACTTGCAGGAAGCAAGGATTCAGTTTCTGTTACTTCACTGTCGTAACGAGGGATAATGTATTGAGTTTGAGGCAACAATAGAGGACAGATCTACAGTAGTAATGGGAGAGATGACCTTGTGCTACCTAGACACAATGTGGTTTCATGGAAACATAGTTTTTGTAAAGGTTTAGGGGCGGGGCTGTAGAACGGAGAAGGAAGCTGTGAGACTAAGTGAAAAGAAGCTTGCTGCGTGGATGTATGCATGTGTTTTATGTGGAGGGAAAGGAAGATGCAGTGAGTCTGCCTGATGTCATGCTTGCACGGCTGTAGCATTTTTAATTCAACGTTGTAGATCACTTCTTTCCTGTAGGTGTTAGCTCTAAGTTATATATAGACAAATGAAGAGCTGATCGTACCAGCAATTCCCAGTGAAGTAATGGAAATTACATGTGCTAAATAGTTCTTCGATTCAAGGCATTTGGCACAGAATGTAAATATAGATGGACAGAATGAGGCTCAAAGAGCTTTAATGACTTGGCCAAGGTCAAAAAGGTCATTTATGGCACGAGAAATAAAACTCTGAACTGCTGACTTCCACTCTTGTGCTCCAGTCATCAGATCATGCTGCTTTCATAATGTGCATGTCTTTTCGATTGGCTGGAAGATAGGCGCAGGCTAGGTAGTTAAACGCGCAGAAGTTCTAGGCAAGGAATTTCAAATTATTTCAGTGCTGTTTCAATGAGTGGACTTGGAGACTCCAAGGAGAGAGTGACTGACGGGCGGTGGCCAATCAGACAGGCCTTGGGGTAAGGCATGAATAGTATTGCTCAATGCAAGCAGCCAATGAGAACCCGCTAATGAGAGCGGCGTCGGGACGCCGGCTGCTTGTGGAGCTTGCCGACGTGGTAGCGCGTTTTTGTGCATTGGTGGGGTTGGGTGAGGATTGTCCTTTAAAGGGGGACCGTTTCGCAGACAAATGTTGCTTGGTAACCTGAGGTGGCACAATTCATGTTTATTTATCCCTACTACGAATGAAGGGGATAGATTTCTTATCCTAAGTGCCTGTCTGAATACGTGGCATGAGGACTTGTAACTTACTGTGCTACAATGTTTTCTATTTATGGTAATTCCTTTAGAAACCATAGCTGCCTACTGAGCGCTGTGTGGTGACTGGGTACTTCGGGCAGGGGAGAGGGGGAAAGGGGCTGGAGTTTTTTCAGCTAGGAGAGCTGTGTGTCTTGCCAAAACAGCGGAATTGTCCTAGCATATCTCAGCCTATTGTTGTGTTTTTTAAAAATTAAAATATTGCATGTGAATCAGTGTACTCCGGTAGTTCATGGCTATTGTTTTATTTTGCCAGTGTTTGGTGTAGGCATTCAGAACTGTACTTGGCACTAAAGAGGAGACCAACAAATTAGGGTAGTGAACATGACAGATACATCAGAAAGGCACCATTCATGCAGGATGCTGTATGTGACCAGGTTCTCATTGAAGTCATTGGGCCACACAGAGATGCAGAGGTTCATCTGTGTGCAATGCACTGGCCCCAATCCTTCAAAATTAGCAAATGTTTCTGCTAGCTGTGGTTAGAGTCTAACATTGGAACGGCTGATGCCAAAACTTTCAGTAGAAGGAATTGTTATCTTGACTCTCTTAAGACCTATGCCAAAAGTCTACATGCATCTCTATGCAAGTTGGTTTTTCTCTCTATTTTCTCCTTTTTTAATGTTTTTTATAATTGAAGATTTAGACTTCAGTCTTGATTTATCAGATTTCACAATCTATACTTCTATGTAGTGAACTTCATGTACCCCAGATTTCATAAATCCTGACTAATTGTTTAATTTCAGTAAAATTGACTTAATCCTGAAGGACAGCATCCTGATGACAATAGTGACCTACTTGATAGCTATTGTATAGTGGTGTATACCTTCAAGCTGAACCTTAGGTTCACTAACATAGTCTCTACTTTTTGATAAGCAATACAAATGTCTGAATTAAGTAATAATTGCATCTTACATGGCAACAGGAAAAGGTAATGTAAAATATTTTATTACAGTCAATTGACTTTCTTATCAGTCTATAGTTAAAATGGATGTAAAAGCAAGTGTGATTTATTGTTGTTAGATTTCTCTGGAGGTGGGGGTCACTGACATCAGTTCTCACTAGTTGGATCAACATTTGTTTATAACACTTAAAGGTTTAGTTTTAATGGTCAAATATCAATTTATATTGAGGGCTGTAAATGCCTCTTATATTTAAGAGGAAGCATGGCAGTTGATGAAGCATGTGACTGAGTAGGGAAATGGATCTCATACCCACAGTGTCATTGATTTAGTGTGGCTTTTGTCAAGTCACGTACACTTTTTCTGTTTCTCTGTAAAAGGGGACCTGTATCTATCCTGCCTATTTGAGTATTATAACTTTGAACTAGTGCTAATAAAATGCTGTGTACATTGACGGTACTGTTATTCCTGCCATCAATCTGTCTATTTTTGATGGTGGTTCAGACTTTTTAGGAAAAAGTGGCCTTTGTTTTCTACTTGGAGGGGACAGATGGGCATTTTGTGTGGTTTTTGTCAATTGAAATAAGCATCTGACTCTACACAGTTCATCTCTCTAGTACCATTAATTGTTAATGCCTCTGTTTGTGATTTCTGTGCACAGCAAGGCTGCAGCAGGGATTCCACACGTGGCAGTCCTTGCTGTTAGATCCCAGGCAACATGGCGAGCCTCCTGCGTACAGCAGTTATCAGCTGCTCAAATCCTCTCTTCAACAATGTGATGTCACGAAAAGTGCAGACTGTGAAGATGCCATGCTTGCGAATGTTCCAAACCCATCAGGTACTCTGGTGTCAGGCACCTGTAAAACCAGGTAAATTAATTTAATAAAACAATTTTGTAGAGCAACTAGGTTTTCCTTTCTAAACATGGAGATTAAACTTCCTAAGTAGGTATATTTTGAAAAGGTACTGCTTAGATGAAAATGTACAAAACTCGCCCCTGAATCATTTGAGTTAATTCTAGTGCATTAGAAGCTGTACAACTTTACATTTGTTTCACAGACCACTGTGTAACAGAGTTTCTCCTTAACCACCTCCTCTCTCAATTCCCAACACCTTGGGGCCAAATTATGCTCCTGAGTATATGTTCAGAGCTCCTACTGAGTATGGCCTTGATTTAGGAAAGTACTTCTGCATATGCTTAGGTTCCATTGCTATCCAAGGCCTAGTTTACACTTAAATTTTGCTTGCATAGCTGTGGGGAAAAAACCTCACCTCTAACAGATGTATGTATCCTATGCCCTAGGATAGATGATGTTATTCCAACAAGTGTTCTTTTGAGAGTATATCTTATTTAATTCAGGGAATAGTATAAAATATGACATCAAAATAACTCTTGCTGACATAAACTGTGTCTGCATTTAGGGGATTTGCTGGTGTAGCTATATAGGCAAACCCGTTCAACTATAGATGAAGTTTAAGAGACTAAAGCACATATTTAAATGCTTCCCCGAATCTGGATGCGTCCCTGGGCCTAATGGGAATTTAGTGTATTAAAATCTGAAGACAGAATTTAGCCTTTGGCCATAAAAAGACTTTGCTGATAGTCCACAGACGACACAGACTGCAGTTTGACAGCTTCTTTGATAGTCAGTAGTAATTGTTTCTACAGATTAGGATAGACATCTTCATGTGATACTTGATGTTATGCCTTAAAGTATTTACTAACTACACAGTACTTCTGTCTTCAGAACTATCAATCCACGTGAAATATCATGTGTGTGTGACACTTACTGTTATGCCATCCAGTATTTAACACTGAAAGTAACCAAACTTAATAACCCTGCTAGTTGATGATTCAATTGGACCACTTTTTTGTTTTTGATAATCTGAGCATTGGGATTCAATAAACAAAAAAGGCAAATGAAGGGTAAATTTCTGAACAAAATGTCATGTTCTTCTCTGTTATTGACTAGGTATACTTTTATTTCTGTTGAATACTTTCTTTTGGGTTGGGGATTCTATAAATAAATTCATCAGCATATGAACTAAATTACTAAATTTCACTGTAACCTCAGAATCACAATTTCTAAAAATAAAATTAGTAAATTACTGTGATGTAAATCTGTATTTGATTAAACATTATTTAGCATTCAGAATCAGCTTGTTATAAAGAAGAAGATAATTTGAAAAATGTTAGTACATTTGTTTAGCTATTTAGGCTTGTAGGTGCTACCTCAGATTATATCCCCATATCTCACTTTGTATTGCAGAAGAGGCTTAGCCTTTATTTAAAAAAAAAAATAAAAAGGGAAACTTTGTGCTGATTCCCTTTTTCCATTTGAGATTAAATAGTCCGAGCAAAATGGGGAAGAGATTTACCACTGAGAAATCATTCATTGGAAGATATTTATACTTACATCTATTTAAAGATTGTTTCCACATTGTGTGATGTATAGTGTTTGATGTGTGCTCTGTAAGACTGAGGTTAGTGAAAGGATGTCAGTAGAAAAGTTGAAATTAAAGGTAAAATTGAAGGGTGGATTCTTTCATGTCACTGTTTGTTCTGGTTGCCATTTTCTTCGTCTCTTAGGAACGTAAGAATTGCCATACTGGAGCAGACCAATGGTCCATCTAGTCCAGTATCCTGTCTCCATCTATGGCCATTACCAGATGCTTCAGAGGAAGGTGCAAAAACCCTGCAGTAGGCAGTTATGGAGTAACTTGCTCACAAAGAACGTTTCTTCCTACACCCTCCCTTAGAGATTGGTTTATGCCCTGAAGTGTGATGGTGCATATCCCTCCCTAAACTCCTTTTTTTTTCTTTAAGCTTTTTAAAAATCTTTCCTTTGTAATATTTCATATTCTTGTAACTGTCAATTATTTCTAAATCTTGATAAGCTCTTAGTGCCAATGAGTTCCACAGGCCAACTGTTTATTGTGTCTATTAAAAAAGAAAGCCCTGAACATTTCCTTTCATTAGTTAAATTTGCTACCTTTCAGTTTCATTGTCCCCTTGTTCTTGTAATAAGATGTGGAATTAGAAGCATCTGATCTACCTTCTCTACACCATTCATTTGTCTTCATCACATCACTGTTCTTCAGAATGTCTCCTCGTCTTACTTCAGAACTCTGAGAACAGGTGAGCAGCTTCCTCTGAAGCTGATGTTAAAGTTGGTAACTAGCTGAGTTTTGTGCCTTCCTTCCCATCCTAAAGACATAGCACATAATCTGATAGTTTGCTGGGGAAAAGAGACTATGTCTGATTTTCCTCTCTGATAACATTTATTGGTATCACTCTGTATCACGGCACTCTCTGAAGTTAAAGTACTATGAAAAAAAGGGCTTGTATTTTTCTTTTGATTTCTCTACCCAGTTCTTGTTAACTTTTCCTGTTCGTTTAATATAGTGACTTGTTCAGTATTTAATCTTTTAAGTGGAAGTTAAATGGAGAGTAGACTCCTAATAGGCTCAGTTTCAATTGTTAGATACTTTTAAAAGCTTGGGAATCTAATTTGTCTACCTATTTTGTGTTGAGAGGAGATTTGTTTAAGGCCATGTGCACTTTGAAAGTCTCATCAATGAGCAGCTGAGTTCGCTGTTTACTTTTCACAGCATCACAGCAGCAAGTATGTTGCCTTATTAAAAATATTTCTACTTGTTACAGTTTGTGTATACTGTTCTTGAGGTCAATGGGACTATGCAGTTTTGGAATCCCACCTTAGAAACCCAGGTGATAAAGTGCCTCTCATTACCTAAGCTAGATAGTTGTGCATCAGCAAGCTTTTATGTATCTATTACTTGAATGGAAAATGAGTGAAAAGTTTAATGGCATCTCAGTGCCTGTGCGAGGTTCCAGGAAATTGAATTCCTTTATCCATGGCATGGGAAGCAGTTCAACCGTCACAACATTTCCCCCCCAAGTTACCTCAATTCTGATATGTAGGGTAAGAGGGCAGGTCAGTCTCCATGCCTATTCAGTCCTTGGCCCCTCTTGAGTACCAACTGGGTTGGTGGGGGGAAGGGAGGGAGAGACTCTGTGCTGTGAGGTTTGCACATGTCTGATGGGAACAGGATCAAAATAAACCTAATTTCACATAAGCCATCAAAACATCTGCTGTTGCCAGAGGCTGCTCTTGAGCTCGTGACTTACAGGCTAAGTCTCCACTTGTACTTGAGTCCCTGTAGAATCTTGTTAATGTTACAAACTATGTAGGCTATATGGAATGGGTAGGTTCTGCAGGAAGTGCTGTTGGTATTTCAGTAGGAAATGCTTCACACTCCCCTCCCTGCACAACTTAGGCTACACTTACACTTGGATCTTGGGGTGTGATTTCCAACTTCAGTAAACGTCCTCCAGCTAGTGTGCTAAAATAGAGGAGTAGCTGTGGCAGCATGGGCTAGCAGCCTCAAGTATAAACCTGCCTGGACTCTGTGGGTATGCTCTCAGAGAGGCTAGCCTGTGCTGCTGTCCATACTTCCATGGCTACAGCTGTTTTTAGGGAACTAGTTTGATGAGAGCTACTGCGAGTATGTCCACTCAAGTTGGGAATCACAACCGCAGCTCCAGGTGTAAATGTAGCCTGTTATTTAAACCCATGACTCAGAATGAGAGTGGACAATGCACTCCTGGAGATACTTCTGGGTTTTAAATTTCATTTGAAGAGTGATGATAACCCACAAGTTCCAGCTCAACTATATTTAAATTCTGCTTGTGTAAAATATCACCTGCAGAATATCTCATGTAGTTTCCATTGGATGTAGTGATCGTGGTGTCCTGCCCTAACCCGTTAATATAGTTCTTTGCTCTGCATTGTTAAACAGCTGGTCTTTTTTGTTGGGAAATGAAATGCCTGCAGATTGAGATACAGGGCTTGAAAAGCATACTGGATTACTACCAGCTAGATGCTGATGATTGTGAGTGGGCAGCACTGTACTGAAGTGGAGTCTTATGGCTGGTGGAAAGCGTGTAGTGCATTTGTGGAGTTGGTGGAGAGCAGGAAAATCACTGGGTATTTCTCAGTGACCTGCTTTCCCTGTTTCTAGGTGAAGGGCAAAACTTTCCATATTGGCGATAGATTGTAGTGTCTGTTAGAAAGGACACTAAATCAGAATAAAACATCCAGAGAAATACATTTTTCATGCAAGTAACATCTAACAGAATGAGTGAAAGAAATGAGAAAACTTTGCAACTGTCACACTGTGGATTTTCCCCTGAGCCTTCCACACAGCATCAGGGGAAAATAAATGGAATAAAAAAGAAAACTAATAAAACGATCAATTAGCAATGCAACTTGAACATGTGGTAGCAGAAAATGCTTTAAAGTCGCTTATTGAAATTTACAGTTGTCTAGATTAAGTTTGTGTTCTTTTGTGTTCTCACTCCCTCCAGTGTCAGAATGATATAAGGGATTGATCACGCTCTTCTCCCTTTTATTGTTTGATTTTTCCCTCAGGCTCCCCAGATGCCACTGCACTGTGGAGCTTCCTCTTCCTTCCTTCCTGGCTTTGTAAAAGTGTGTGTGTGTGTTTTCTCTACTCTCTCCCTTCCTTTTGCCATTTTGTGTCCGCTTTCCCCAAATCAGCCTCTGCTGTTCAGAACTTCCCTGAGCCACAGAGTGAAATTGACAATAATCTGCTTAATTTCACTTCTGCTTTCTAAAAAAGCATGTCATTTTCACTGACCTGAATTAGATAGAGTCAGGACTGGGTCCTCCACTACTTGGGTAGCTGGAAAGGCAGGGGAAGAGGTGCCTCTTCCAAGCAGCAAGAGAATAGAATAGAGTGCTGTTGGCACTCCTATTTGGCTGGCAGAGAAAGCTTCCTACTTGCCTACTGTGGGAGTAGGGGATGTTGTTCCAGTTGTATTGTGATGTTTAGGAGGGCTGTATATTGATGAAGCGGATGTTTGTAAAGTACCTCTCAGGTACTTGTGACTAATTGTTTTAGATACAAATCATGGCTATTACAGTGATGTAGCATTCTTTAAACACTGCTTATTTTGATAATTCTGTTTTGTCTGGTAATGGGGGAGGAGTTATGTAAAGAACTGTAGATGTACTCTGAGTATGTAGACGTTACATACTGATGTTTTCAAACTGTTCTTCACCATTGCAGCAATTAAATTTTGGGTGAAGACAGTCAATATCAAAGGAAAAGCTGAAATAATTAAATGAAATACACCTCTGGCTGTTGGGCTGTTTCCTCCCCTTTAATTTCTACTACCACTCATGGGTAGGTGTGTTCTGGCGTCAGTTCTAAAGGGTGTGGGCGACTGGCTAATCTAATTAGCTCTTCAAATCCAGATTTTTGTAGCAGCAATGCCAGATAATTATCAAGAATTGAAAAGTTGTGACAGCATGAATATTAACCTAAAAAAAGTGTCTGTTTAGATTAAATATAAACACTTTGTGTTTCAGGTTCATAGCTATAAGATAGTTCTGGGCTCAAGGGTGAGTCAAAACATCCCCTTTAAAAAAAAAAAAAAGTTGTATAAATAAAGGATGGGAGTGGGATAGCAGAGCAAACACCTAAATCCCCCAAACATACACTTTATGTATCAAATGTTTACATTGTATAAAGTCTGTTACAAACTCTGTTTATCACCATCTTGTATCAAAGGATGTAACATTCATGGTCAAATTGAAAACCTTGTAAATTAATTTGCAACAAAAGTTCACTTTTACAAAAACAGATTGAGTATGACTGGCACATCTCTCTCATCCATCTTTATGGATGGAATAGGCTACATAAATTGTAAATCTCCATCTCCTTAATGCAAATGGTATGTAGGACCTTCTGCAAATAGCACGACACACATTCTTATTCCTCTGTGGAAATTCCATAGACTTAAGTGGTAACTGTTTGCAGGACTGGGCTGAGATTCGATAGAGCACACATTTTTTAATGTGCTAGTACCAAAATAGTGAGGGTTGACTGACTGTGTGTGATGTATGTGTTATATAAATAAATCTCTATCAGTCTGGAGGATATTTAGACATTCCCAGTTGGATTAGACGGTTTTAAACTATTTCAGACTTGAGACTCAACAATGGGTCTTTAAATGTGCATAAATCAGAGGTTGATAATTTGAGAACCAAAGTTGTCAGTAATAAACACAACTTCTCAGCTTTTTAGAATACTGAGGTTGGCTTTTTCAGTCCCTTATTTCTCTTGAAAATGACTGTAACTTTCAAACTGAGAAAACTAATAGGCTGTCATCCCAATTTAAAAAAAACAAACAAACATTTAGTCTTTAACAGCTTTTACAGCAACCATCATCCAACATCCCAAAGTGCTTTACAAACCATTATGTTTCACAAGATACCCCTGGAAGGTAAGTAAGTATTATACTCATTTGTAAAAAGAGTAGGCTCAAGTACTGATTAGTATGGGTTCAGATCCAGGCTCTATTGTACTTTCATTAAGCCAGTCAAGCCCATAGTATTTTAGTGTAATTTATACCCATCTGAATCTTTAGAGACTTCTTGCTGCCTGTGAGCTGACTTTCCTACTACATTGAACTGCTGCTGTCACCTGTTGGTAATTAAGGAAAAGTGATGCTTGGGAGTAGAACTGCAAGATGTTACATTTCTGGAAAAAAATTGCTTAGCCTCTTACATCTGTTTTGAGAGCAGAAAATTGTTAATGTGGGATGTATCTATAAGTGTCAATACAAAGTACAGGAAAATGCTGTAACAGAACATCAGATAGTTCTTATTACTGCTAAACTAAATGCCATCTTTTCCTATGCATTTACAGGAATCCCATATAAGCAGTTGACTGTAGGTGTTCCTAAGGAGATATTCCAGAACGAGAAGAGGGTGGCATTGTCACCAGCTGGTGTTCAGGCTTTGATTAAACAAGGATTCAATGTTGTAGTCGAATCGGGTGCTGGAGAAGCTTCCAAATTCTCTGATGACCACTACAGGGAGGCAGGAGCAAAGATCCAAGGGACCAAGGAAGTATTGGCTTCTGATTTAGTACTCAAAGTAATTCTTTTTTCTTCAATATACTGTATTTTAAATGTTTTAGGGCTAATATATGACTTTTCCAAACCATTTCATATAGTTCTGCTGAACTTCGAGCTCCCTCTTTTTTTTTTAAAAAAAAAAAAAAAAAAAAAAAGCTACTGTTTAATTCACATCTTGCACATTTCAGGTTTTACCTGTGTTTTAATTTTCATCACTTGATTATTTGTTGACTCAAATCTGGGCACTAAAAACTCTACTAAGCTGGAAAATAGGACTAAACCTTTGAACAGAAGTTTTGAAATGGTTTGAGGACAACTTCTTGCTGTTCACACACAGAGTAATGGCATTTCCCAGAGCAAAGTAAGGAGAATGCTGTTCAGAGCACTGAGTAGAAAGGATCCCTGCCCCAAGGAACCTGCACTCTTAAGACTAATAATAGAAAAGAAATCAGTTATTTTTCTCCTGTAATAGCTCTACATGTGGTGCTAGCTTAAGAATAAATGCCACACACCATCCTCCAGTTGTCATTCAAAGACCTTATGGCAGCAGTGTGCTCTGAAGTGGCCATCTTAAAAATATGCTCAAGAGAGGGACTGGCTAGCTAACAGATTTGGACATCTAAGCCCTCTGGGTCTAAGGCAGACACCAGCAGTGCAAGCTTCTTTGTGTTTTTCAGCCTTTAGAGGTGGTGATATCTTTAAGAGTAGACTGGTTTCCTGATCTCTTGAGGAGTAGGACTGAGACTGCCAGTGTACATGTTAATTACAGTAATGCAAACATGTCCTTCACAAAAACTATTACCAGCTGAATAACTCATTTCACACAGGACCCTTGAATTCTATTTCTATACTGCAGGGCCGGATTAACGCAGGGGCTTTAGGGGCAGCAGCCCAGGCCCCGGGCTAAAGGAGGCCCCAGTGCAGCAGGGCTGAGACAGTCTGTCTGCATGCTGTGGCCCTATGCCGCTCCCAGAAGTGGCCAGCTGCTGGCACGTCTCTGCAGCCCTGGGTGCGGCAGGGAGGGGGCGGCTCTGCTTTCTGCCTCCGGGCCGGAGCCTACACCTTGCACCCCTCCTGCACCTCAACCCCCTGCCTCAGGTCAGAATCCCATCCTGCGCCAAACTTCCTCCAAGAGCCCGCACCCCTCACCCTCTCTTGCACCCTAACACTCTGCTCCAGCGTGGAGCCCCCTCCTGCACCCAAACTCCCTCCCAGAGAGAAACTAATATAACAGCTGTTCTAAGGTCAGAAATAGGCTATTTTGAATTAACTATATTCTACATGTTTTAAGACTGAAATGTAACCACAGAATGGTTTTATGTTAATTAAAAGGCAGGTTTATTAGAGCATTAATATCCTCGATGCCATAATTGTGATAATTTTGTTTTAAATTCTGTAAAAAGACTTGTATACAGGGACCCCACAAAATCTAATAGCCCCAGACCATAGGAGAGTTAATCCGGCCCTGCTGTACTGCCACTAAATTACCTAGGTCTGATTTTAATCAGTGACCTACAAGTGAAAGGCACGTTTCATTAGTTTAGTTGTGTAAACAATCCTTAATAAACCTCTTTGCCTGTTCATATTTTTCCATGGGACATGCAGTAATTTGTTTGTATTGATTAATCTAAACCCTTCTTTTTTCCTTCAGGTGAGGGCTCCTATCGTTAACCCTGCACTAGGAGTACATGAGGCAGATCTTTTAAAGACAGCTGCTACCCTGATTAGTTTTATCTACCCAGCTCAAAACCCAGACCTACTGAATAAACTTGTAGAAAGGAAAACTACTGTCTTGGCTATGGATCAGGTTCCACGGGTCACCATTGCTCAGGGATATGATGCTCTTAGCTCCATGGCCAACATTGCAGGGTATGGAACTAACTTTTTTTCACCTTGACTGTAAATATAGCTAGATAAAGGTAACCTAACATTCTGGTATTAATATGTTGTGTCCAAAACAATTCTGCATTGGTTTTCATGCAGCTGTTTCAAGAAGAATCCGTCTATTAGAGTTGTCTAAACTTGTCAGTCTCTTATGGTCAGCCTTGCAGTGTTCAGATTTTTTTTTTTTTTTTTTTATTGGAAAGCAATTCTTAATCTGTGAACTTGTTTGTAGTGCCTCACCCAATGAATTAGATCAGAGTGGGCTTAAGCTATAGTTGAGATAGCGAAAGACTAAGATACACAGAGTGACTAATGTCCAACACAGAGGTTGGGGATAAGACAGTATAGAGTGCTCTAAATGAAACCCACAAGCATGGCAGATGGGACTGAAAGCCTAAACTCCCCTAGGATTTGCGTTCTCAGTAGCTTCTGTGGTGACAACTTAGTTGGTAAACTGGCTGTCAGCAGGTATTATGAACATTTGCTTTTTTGTACAGGCGTGAAAGTGTCACTCTTCAAAGTAAGAAAACATTTTGTGCCCTTCAAAATGTATTTAGCCTCTTGCTCTAGGCAAATTACCAGCTTGTTTGTGGATGTATACAGCTGATGTTATTTTTTAAATTATACTAGAGAAAACCAGGTAATGGCTTGAATAATTATTCTGCATGTCTTCTCATTCATCTTATATAGTTTTAATAGAATGTGACAGGATGTCATAATATAAATTTTATAACTTTAAAATATAAGTTTTGACCCAAAGAATAGGCATTCTTTTGTGTACAGAACTAGAGATAGTCATAAGACCTCCTAAAGAATATACACTTAAAATAATGTTTTGGTGAATCCAGAACAATTAGCATGTTTCTTATTGTGTTAAACACCAATATAGCGCAGATACGGAATTGTCGGTATCCCATATCTTACTGTAAAATGTTTGGACTCCTGGTGAGCAGGAAATAAGTCCCAGTTTATTTCTAACAAAACAGAGACCAAAATAAGAGAATTGGGAAATCAGGCATGAAGCATACACCAGAAGAACTTTACTCCCTTAATGAGGCCCCAAGGCTCCTTTGTTTCCTTCTCCACAAGACTAAGCTGCGTTCTACACTGGAGAAGTTAGTAATAATGTTCCTGCACTTAAAAGGACATTTGCTCCTTTTCTTACAGTTTACGCTTTGCAAAATCACTGGAAAAAAGGGAAGATTGAGCACAGTAGGAAACAAGTACGCTAGTCAACACGTTGCTATTTACGGAAATGCAAGTTGGCCAATGAAAAGACCTAATGGGGCAGCATGAAGTGATAAGCATATTACATTACAATCTGCTGTACTAATATTAACTAAGCCTCCAAACACGCCTTTACGGTCAAGTAGGTTATTATCTGTTTTCAGATGGCGCAACTGAGGCACAAAGGTTAAGCAACTGATCCAAAACCACACAAGGATTCATTAATAAACCTGAGATGAGAAAGTTCTTGACTCCCAGCTGTGTGCTTACTCACCCAGACCGTACTACCTTTAAATCACAGTTACTGTACTCTGCAGTTTCCCTGTATGCAGATCCTCACATTATGCATACTTAAGAGAGCTGATGCTGCAGAACTTAACTTCCAGGATTGTAAACTGTTAAAGTTAGTTGCTAAGTGTCAATATATTTATCACATTTTAAAACCCCAGGCAAGGGAATGAGTGGTTAGAGACATCAGAAATCTTCCACTGCCCCACGAATACAGGCTCTTAAGTAGAAAGTGCATTGTAAGGTTTTAAGAAGATTTAAGTACCAATTGTATAGAAAGAAGTAATAAGCATTTTGAGCTACAGGGATGCATACAGACAAACATTTCATTCAGGCTATTTTTTTTTTTTAGAGATCTGGAACTTTAACTTTTGCAAAAAGACTCAAACTTTTTTAAAGAACATTTATGTTCAGAATAAATATGGGCAAGTTTCAATCAAAATTAGAGGCTCAAAAATAAGTGTTTAGAGTGGCTTGTTATAAGTGAGTTGCATCCTTAACTGGCTAGCACTTCTCCATGGCATATGACAAATGCTTGTTTTGACTACATTTTCAAGTGTTTTTTTGAGCATAAACGTATAGCTTTTACATCAGTTTGCATGTTTCACTTAAATGCGTGGGTGTTGTTTGGGAGGGGAAAGGAGGGGGGCATTCCCCCCTCCCCCCGCCGACTGCAA
Source organism: Lepidochelys olivacea (assembly GCF_965140295.1). Classification (NCBI taxonomy): domain Eukaryota; kingdom Metazoa; phylum Chordata; order Testudines; family Cheloniidae; genus Lepidochelys; species Lepidochelys olivacea. The sequence continues at coordinate 30,884,879 of NC_140415.1, forward strand.
GCCGTGGAATTGGTCCCTCCCCACGTGTGGCCCCATTGGCCTTACTGGAGCTGTCATCCCACCCCAAATATAGAAGTCAAACTATGCCTATGCTTAAATGTGTGCCTCTTTGACTGCTGCAATGGCTGGGTGGGAGTTGGACATGGAAAAATAGTGATACTATGTTCTCATCTTTTTCCTTTGACAGTTACAAGGCTGTTGTACTAGCAGCAAATCACTTTGGTCGATTTTTCACTGGTCAGATCACAGCTGCTGGTAAAGTTCCTCCTGCCAAGGTATGTGGACTGAGAAAATTTATTCTGTAGCAGAGGTGATTTCATGAGTAGAGCAAACCCCTGTTGATGGGTGTTAAATATTTTTTGATGGGCTTGGCTTTAGTTTCAGATTTTAGAACCTGTTTATTAATTCTGAGTCACTCCTTATTCAGGCAAAGTTTTCATTGTCTGCAACTCTGCATATAAAGAATGTTGAACTTCAATAAATTTCACTTATGCTTAACTTTTTTCAGTTTAAGCTTCTGATATAAAATCAGTTCATGCATTAGCAGGGTGGGGAGGGTTTTGGAAACTATTTGGGATTGTCAGGCTGGAACTTTGGTGTCTTAGAATCCTGATAGAAGTGGCCATTGGTTGGGTTTAATGGGGGGAATGAAAGAAAATCAGTTGAGAATGGGAAACCAAAGTTTATGTAAAATGGTGGAAACATATATTCCTTACGTCAGTCTATGTAGACTCCATGCTGTATATGGGCTGACTCCCAAATTATTAGACATTAGAAATGAATTTTATTAAATAATGTGATATTATGAACTATACCCTAGTCAATTTGGACCCTGTACTCTAAGGTAATCTGTTAAATAGATCTGGTCAATGAGTCACATTCCCTATGGGGAATTCTGTACTATGTCAAACAGAATTGGTGCCACTTTTCCAGATCACTTTGTATGTAGCTTGATCTCTAATAACAAATGTTATTCTAGGTCCTTATAATTGGAGGGGGAGTTGCAGGGCTAGCTTCTGCAGGAGCAGCTAAATCAATGGGAGCAGTGGTTCGAGGATTTGATACCAGGTAAGTGTGGGTGTTTAAAATGTTAGTGGCAACTCAAACTTATCTTTAGCTTTTCATGAAATGGTGGAATGTAAACAAATCGTCCTGCCAAGGATTTTATTTCAGTTCACCCCAAAATAGAAAAATCATATCCTCAATCATTCACATTGTTCATAAGAAGTGGCTTAGAACCCACTAAAGCCAGAGGATTATACGAGTAAAATGAATGAAAGAGTGTTTACTTGTTCAAACTTTCAGGAGAAACCCCGCAGCACCTTTCAGGTCTCTGCTTATCTGGAAGCTGCAGGGGAGGAAAGAAAGAGAGGAGGCAAGGTTTATATACTCTTATTTCCCAGCATGCCTTGCCTCAGACCAGGACTACTTGGCTACCACAAGGGACTATGTTTCCCTTAAACCCTGCTATCCTGTATCCCAGAGTGAGGCCATCTGGGAATTCCTGAGCAAGGCTTTTTCCTTGCCATTGAATGGGAAGCAGAGATACAACCCACTCTGCTCCTGGAACTCAAGCATTGAGTTAGAGAAGCAGAGTCAACAGTATGAGACATTTTAAATGCTACCATCCTAAGACTGCTTCCTCTGCCTCAGAGATCATTCTCCTGTTCCAAAGGCATTTTTAAGAGGCAAGCCAGGAATAATGGGGTAATGGTGGCCCAGAAAAATTTCCCTCATGAGCCTTAAATGTTTGTTTCTCTCATTAAAGGATTTGCTTTTATTGAATTATTGTGTGCATATCCTAGAATCATAGGACAGGAAGGGACCTTGAGAGGTCATACAGTCCACTCCCCTATACCATGGCATGACTAAGAATTATCTAGGCCATCCTGGACACGTGTTTGTCTAACCTGCTCTTAAAAATCTCCAATGATGGAGATTCCACAACCTCCCTAGGCAATTTATTCCAGTGCTTAACCACCCTGACAGTTAGGAAGTTTTTCCTAATGTCCAACCTAAACCTCCCTTACTGCAATTTAAGCCCATTGCTTCTTGTCCTAGCCTCTGAGGGTAAGAAGAACAATTTTTCTCTCTCTTCCTTGTAACAACCTTTTATGTACTTGAAAACTGTTATCATGTCCTCTCTGTCTGGAAAAGAGAAGACTAAACAAATCCAATTTTTTCAATCTTTTTTCATAGGTCATATTTTCTAGCCCTTATACGTTGTATTGATAGTAATATTGTGTATCTGGTTATGTTTTCAAGCACCAAAGGCTTGGATATACCTTTTGTCAAATTTGAAGAAATAAAAATGAATACATATCAATTTTTTTATGGAGTGAAATGCTGCAAAAATTCTGGCAGAAGCACTCTGATTATGGAAACAGCTTTCAATCCATTACATTTAAAAATAACAATTGATTATATAAAGTGTGTGTGGGATGGGGGAGGAGGAGAAGCAAGCATTCTTCCCAATGGATTGTTTCTCAGATGCAGAAATTAAATTCCACCTTAGACTTTCCAAGTTTTCAAAATACATGTGCTCAGCAAACTGAATATTTTCATCTTGATGTGCAAGGATTTCTGTGCATAATTCCTTGCATGTTGAGATTATATTGAAATTGGAAAGTAGTCTCTGGAAACTTTATATTTTGCACTGTGCTGCCACCTGACGTTAATAAAATCCTGCAATAATAAGATTATGTGAGTGCAGGAACAACTGCAGTCTATCTGGGGTGATTATGTTCTGTATTATTATAGTATGAGTGCCTCGCGATTTTTAATGTGTATATATCCTCAAACATCTTTGTCATGTACTAAAATGCTGTTATGCCCATTTTACAGAGGAGTAACTGGTCATTGGACCATACTTTCTCTCTGTGCTCTTCCTCTCTCATTGGTACTATAAGGGTCTCCAATAAAATCCTGGATGGATTGAATTGTCACTACAAAAGCTGACTTGACTTTTTTCTGTGGTCTGTGTTTTGTCTAAACCTTTAGAGCTGCAGCTTTGGAGCAATTCAAATCTCTTGGTGCTGAGCCTTTAGAAGTAGATTTAAAGGAATCTGGAGAGGGGCAAGGCGGGTACGCAAAAGAAATGTCCAAAGAGTTTATTGAAGCTGAAATGCAACTTTTTGCCAAACAATGCCAAGAAGTTGACATCATCATCAGTACAGCTCTTATTCCTGGTACGTCACCAATGCAGCAGACACGTTTTCCTCTTCTGCTCTGAATACTTTTAATATTCAATCTCCACTAACCTCAGGTAAGTTTGTGCATCTTTGGGGCTATCTTGACTCCAGTGCAAGGGAGCAGAAGGCTGTTGGTAATTCAGATTTACATAAATCTGTCCCTCCTCTTCTGTTGGTGGGTTCTAGTTCTTGAAGAGGTTGCCATATTTGTCTTTCCCACAGCTGATGCCTTATGTAAAACAGGTGTTCAGTCTAGAGGGGAGTAACCAGCGAATCATGCTGCACTATTCCTCCCTTATCAAGGACTTTCTTGTTAGAGGGGCCTCCTTTGCTGTTGGGGTTCCTGGTCCTTAGACCTTTCAGGGATGGCTCTCTGTCTTTCACCTTGGTGATTCTAATGTACTATTTTGCCACGCACTCAGCACTCTTCCGCAGCCTCAGGACTCTTGATTTTGTGAAGTTCCGTCAGTCTTGCTAGAAAATAATTAGGTATTGGGAAAATGTACAGTTTCTTTTATCAGTCAAAATTTAAAAAACTCTGTGCAGATTAAATTAATTTAAATATTTCTCCTTTTAACACAATCCTCATATTCTTTGTACATATAACATAACTAAAATTATTTTGATTCATTCTATACTATCCAGCCTAGATGTTGGTGGCCAAATTATGCTCTGTTACACTGGTGTAAACATGAAGTCTGTTGACTTCTATGTGTACTATCTTTATGCTATTGTAAATATAAAAGGAATTTGCACTAAATGAGGTGAGGCTCTGCAGAACTCCTGCCTAATTGACTCTGGAACATGTGCAGTGAATAAGACAAATCGTTCTGCAATAGTAGCTTGTGATCATGTAATTAAAATTTGAATCAAAACCAGGGGGATCAGAGTTTAAGGTTGCATGGACAAGCAATTTCTGAGTGCTTTGTTTTGCAACCTTAATATTCTTTTAACTGTTTGTGTGTGGCATTGGTGATTGTTGGGTGTGACTTCAGCTGTGAGATCTGAAATTTCTCTTCATAGACCTTCCTTACCTTCATTTCTTGTCAATAGATTATTTCAATATTTGCTTACATAAGAAAAATCCAGAAATAAATGCATTCTCTCACTTAAATAAGCTTGAAGTTGCTCTTTTAAGGCCCCTGTTGCATAAAGAGACTCGCTTGCACAGTTTGACTGGATTCATTGGGATTCCACTGGCTGAATCCCTTTGCAAGATCCAGGCCTAACTTCTGCAGAAACCATACACCTGGAATGAATAGGGATGACAATGCTCCTAGATCCTATTGCTGCTTGTATTTGGAGATCCAGAGGCACTTTAGAAATACTTCTAGTTTATTTTTCAAAGGTAAATTTGCAGGTCATATCCCAAAGATAAATAAAATAAAACGAAATGCAGAATAGCATCTTTTAACATTGTTTTTTACATAACTAAAAATGTGCTTTTGGGAGAACAGCATTTTATTATTTCTTGAGGGGTCATGAGGAGGTTTTACACTTATTTGGGGAAAAAATTATACTATCTTTTCTCTCTGCAAATACACACAAATGTAGGTCACATACGAGTTTGAAAACATTCAAACTAGAGACCAAATTCCCTCCTTAATGTTCACATACAATTTCTGTTGAGTTGTGTGGTAACTATATGCAGATAGGTATATTTCTCTGAGGGGAGAATTTGGCCCATGGATATTAGCCACAGGATGTGACATGTAAGTGTAGCCTGCTATGTTTTCTTGTCTTACCAGGTAAAAAAGCTCCTATCTTGTTTCGTAAAGACATGATTGAATCAATGAAAGAAGGTTCAGTTGTTGTGGATTTAGCTTCAGAAGCAGGAGGAAATTTTGAAACTACTAAACCAGGAGAGCTTTATGTACACAAGGTATGGGCTTTCTTATGCAGCTGTTCTGGATTTATAAGAGTGTGTGTAGTTTGAGGACTCCACAGCTTATAAACTAAACACTAAAAATGTGTAGCTTCCTGGTCTACCATATAGGCTTAAAAAAAAAAAAAAAAGATATATGACTAACACTTTGTCACCAGTCATATTTTTAAAAGACAAATGTAATTCAAGGCCTGCTCAAGAAGGATTGCCTTTAAACAGATCATGTTTCTTAGACTTGGTAAAGACTGATCTGCCTCAGCTATGACAAAGGCTATGGCTACACTACAGAGCTTACGGCGGAACTGCTAATGCAGACACTCTATGCCAGTGGGAGAGCGCTCCTGTCAACTTAATTACTTTAGCCCCACAAGTGGCAGTAGCTATGTCGGTAGGAGAAGCCATCCCGCCAACATTACGTTGTCCACACCAGCACTTAAGTTGGTGTAACTTGGGTCGCTCAGGGTGGCTTATTGACATCCCTAAGTGATATAACTTATATCAACATAAGCTGTAAAGTAGCCATAGCCTGATATTTTTTTCTCCTTCTGTATTTAACTCAACTTGTTTTGGGATACCTAATTCAAAAAGACCAAATCTGTCTAATTTGGTAGGTTAAATAATTTGACTATTTCAGTTAAATGTTGTGTTCTGTTGAAAATTGATAGTAACTGTTTTTTCTTTTGCTAATGAATATAATTTACATCTCTTTGGCAGACTTCAGTTTCACAGAACAGAAATACGTCTTCATAGTCTTAGAAGTTAAATTATTTTATTTCTTTAGATTTGAACAATAAAATGATACATATAGAAAGTTTCTAAGCACCCTGAAACTAACTTAAACATTGCAACATTTAGTACCACACTTAGGAAGGAAAAATCAAATACACAAATACAAAATGGGAAATAACTGGCCAGGAAGTAGTACTGCAGAAAAAGATCTGGGAGTTATAGTAGATCACAAATTGAACATGAGCTAACAATGAAATGAAGTTGCAAAAAAAGGCTAATATCATTCGGGAGTGAATTAACAAAGATTGTTGTAGCTAAGACATGGGAGGTAATTGTACTACTTACTAGACATGGTGAGTCTTCTGCTGGAGTATTTTGTCCAGTTTTAGGTGCCACGCTCTAAGAAAAATGTGGACATACTGAAGGCAGTCCAAAGGAAAGCAAAAAAAATTATAAAAGGTTTAGAAAACCTGACCTATGAGGAAAGGTTAAAAAAGAAGGGAGGGGGGCATATTTAGTCTTGAGAAAAGAAGTCTGAAGGGCAACCTTATAATAGTCTAATAGTTTAGTATAATCAGTTATGTTAAATGCTGTCATAAAGACAATGATGATCAATTGTGCTCCATATCAACTGAAAGTAGGTCAAGAAGTAATCTGCTTAGTCCGCAGCAAGCGAGATTTAGGTTAGATGTTAGGAAAAACTTCCTAACTATAGAATAGTTAAGTACTGGAATAGGTTACGAAAGGAGATTGTGGAATCCCCATTACTGGAGATTTTTAAGATCATGTTAGACAAACGCTTGTCAGGGATGGTGTAGTTATAGTTGATCCTGCCTCAGCATGGGGGAATGGATTAGATGACCTCTTAAGGTCCTTTCAGCCCCACAATTTTATGATTGTGATTAAAAAAGCAAATATAGCCAAGGACAAATAACTCGACTCAGCCAGACAACCAACTATAAAAAAGCTCCTTTCCATCCCCTCATCAATCTGGGAACACACCCTTAATGCTCTCCCAAAAGACTGAAAAGATTTAATAGGCTATTCTGTCCACCTCTCATCTGGCTGCTTAAAGTACCTGAAGTTATAACAGAGTATTTTTGAAATTAGAGATGAAAAAATGCTCAGGTAGTGCATCCCTCTTAACATTCAGGCTTAATCCCAATGGTGTGCAAAGTGGATGGATTTACTCATGTTGTGATATAAACACTGTTGGTAAAAAACACAAACAATAAGTGTAAATCTTAATGCAACAGTTTGTTTTGTAACTCATTAAAATCTATACAAACCTGTACTAAAACTAAACTTGCTACTTGATGTGCATATCCAGAAAGGTTTGGGATGTTTAGAAACCCTGTTTCTTTTGAGAATTATACTGGACTTTTAAATATTTCACTTGGTTTTATTTAGGGAGTTACACATATAGGTTACACAGACCTTCCAAGTAGAATGGCTACCCAGGCCAGTACTCTGTACTCCAACAATGTTACCAAACTTCTAAAGGCTATAAGTCCTGATAAGGAAAACTTCTACTTCAATCTGAAGGACCAATTTGACTATGGCACTCTGGACCATGTTGTTAGAGGCACTGTGGTAATGAAGGTAAGTCAGCATACTATGTCTTAATAACGTATTTTTGTTTACTTCCCAGACTTATCATTGAAATCTCCTTAAATCCATCCTAAGGAGGTAAATATTCTCTGTCTTTTATGTGTAGCTTGTGAAACACAGCCTTGTTCATGTTCATGTTAAACATTCCTCTGGTCTGTGCAATGATTGTGTTATCACTACTTTTTTTTATTAAAGGGCCACCATCAATTTGAAAAGCACATTTATCTGAAAATGCTGTGCCTGCTACAGTTAACAGAAAAGCCTAAGATTTCTGTAACTGCAAAAAACAAAAATGTTTTTCTGTATTTTTTGTTTGCTTGCTTTGTGAATTTTGACAATACTTTCTGAGTAAACATTTATGCTGTTCGCATTTATAGTCAGTGTTCCCCTTGCTGAAAAGATCCTTATAAGCATCCTAAAGGGAGCAGAAAAATAAAATAAAACTAAAACTTCTAAAATCTATTTTTAAGGAATTTAAACAAATAAAAATTAGGAGATTCTACTTAAAGGGAGCTCTAGCAGAAATAGAATTTTAACATTACATTTAAAAATAGATCAAGTAGACAGTGTCCTTTCAAGTTGTTTTTTAGTGTAGGTCAAAGCCAAAGGAAACTTGAAGGCCTTAATTTATTCATAGAACAGGTCCAGCATCGGCAATGGTAATGCAAATTTCTCCTCTTTCCATATTAATGTGCCTCGTTTGTGATCTTATGGAACGTTTAAATGAGAGGGATTGTTCATTGTGATATTGGTGTCTGTCCACTAGAACCTGGAATAAGACCTTGAATTAGTTTCCTCATATTCCAACTTTAACTGGGAAGGGAATGAGTTATATATAGATACTGTATTGTGCTTTTTTGTCCTAACGTGTGCTTAACAGTACATGTAATCAAGAGAGACTCCTCTGGGCAGGAAATATGTCTGTCTATATGTTTGAGAGGCAACATGGCTTAGATAAGGCACTGGGCCGATAGTCAGGAGACTGTTACCCACTCTACTACTGACACGCTGTATGACCTTGGGCAGGTTGCTTAACCTTTCTGTACTTCTGTTTGCCCTCCTGGCCCTTGTTTGTCTTGTGTATTTAGATTGTAAGTTCTTTAGCAAAGAGCAAAGCTCTTACTGTATGTTGTACAGTGCCTAGCATAGTGGGGCCCTGATATTGATTGGAAATTCTAGCTGCTAGTATAATATACTCCCTCAGGTGCCTAGCACAATGTTAATTCTGTGAATAAATAATAATGGGGGTGGGGAGATGCTACTGTCAGTGGGGAACGGGAGGGACAAGAGGGGGAGCGAGGGAAGCTACTGAGACTGGATGTGGCGGGGGAACCAGCTCCAGGCTGGTGAGGGATGACCTGGAAGTTCCTACTTCTGTTTTTATGGCAGTTCCTGGTGCCCTGGCTCCCCACCCCAGTGGCTGGCACACACATTCCTGCCCTCCCCCAAGCTGAGTATCTCTTCCAGGACCTGTAGTAGTTGGAAGATAGGGAGAAGAGAATTGTTCCTACCTCCTTCCTGATGGCCGGCCCAATCTCGCGTACCAGCCCCTCCTCTGGGTCAGAAACCTAGCTGGATCCTGCCCTTGCCTCTGAGATATTTGCAGGGGAGGGGAGGGCAGAAACATACATCCGCCCTTTCAATATTTCCGTTGCGGGGGTTCCAGCCCCTGCCCACCTCTGGTTCCATTGTCCCGTACAATAATCTTTAACTTTGTCTAAAAAGATGTTTGTTATGAAGACCATTCTGTTCATAATGATGGCTCTTATTTGTCAAGCCACAAACCCGATTTTCACCCGTCATTCTTTGATTTGGATCTTGACTCTTGTCTAAAGAATTTATTGTTTGAACAAGCAGCAATGACCAGCTGGGCAAGCCATCTGTCATTCTAGCAGTAACTGTAACTTTTTGTATTGTCAGGATGGCAAGGTGATTTTTCCAGCACCTCCACCAAACAACATTCCTCAGGGAGTCCCTGTGAAACAGAAGAGTGTGGCTGAGCTGGAAGCTGAGAAGGCAGCCATGATCACACCTTTTAGAAAAACTATGACTACTGCATCAGCATACACTGCAGGTGAGAGAACTTAGTTACCTAACCCTGGATGTAGTTGCAATGTCAGCGTGTTGTGTGCTAAATTCAGCCTCTTGGAACCTTAGGCTTGTCTACATGGGAAAAGTATTCAGAGTAGCAACTGTGTTAGTCTGTATCCACAAAAAGAAAAGGAGTACTTGTGGCACCTTAGAGACTAACCAATTTATTTGAGCATAAGCTTTCGTGAGCTACAGCTCACTTCATCGGATGCATTCAGTGGAAAATACAGTGGGGAGAGTTTTATATACATAGAGAACATGAAACAATGGGTGTTACCATACACACTGTAACGAGAGTGATCAGGTAAGGTGAGCTATTACCAGCAGAAGAGCCGGCGGGGGGGGGAAACCTTTTGTAGTGATCACTACAAAAGGTTTCCCCCCCCCCGCCGGCTCTTCTGCTGGTAATAGCTCACCTTACCTGATCACTCTCGTTACAGTGTGTATGGTAACACCCATTGTTTCATGTTCTCTATGTATATAAAACTCTCCCCACTGTATTTTCCACTGAATGCATCCGATGAAGTGAGCTGTAGCTCACGAAAGCTTATGCTCAAATAAATTGGTTAGTCTCTAAAGGTGCCACAAGTACTCCTTTTCTTTTTATGGAGAAAGTAGTTTATCTTAATTCACTTTGGAAGTAAATCAAGCTGAACTGAATTAAGATCACTTTAATTCTGAATAAGAGCATCCACACAGGATGCAGTGAAACTAATCCACTTTAAAAGTTAATTCACATGAATTTTCCTGGGCATAACCATGTAGACAAGTTCTTAATGAAAAATAGTAACTTTAATCTTTCCATTAGTAACTAGTTCTAACCTGGTTGACTGCTGACTTAGTGTAAAAACAATGCAATAATTGTTTCTTGGAGAACAAAACGTAAAGAATCTCACCAGAAATGCAGGTATAACAACATCTCAAATAGTCCAGAGTAATTAGGCATGCATGTGTGTATGTTTGGCGTACTTAATTACGAATTTGTGAAATACTTAGTATTCCAGCAAAGTTCTTGGAGTGTATGTGTTTGAGTTCTTTTTTGGAAGTGAATTTTTTCACGCTTTACTGGACAATAAAAGACACTAATTGCCCACCAACTTTGCTAAGTATTGGGAACAAGTTTGTTTTTGAAGAATAAGCAGCAGGCAATGGAAGTTGCCAGTAGGTTTTCAATTAGCATTTTACGTGCACCAATATTGTACATTAGCCTATTAAGGAATTCAGAATATGTAATTGCTATGTTTGTTTTCTTTTCTTCTTTAAAACTCATGGTTTAAGTATTGCAACGGAATTTCAGCATGATTGTGTTACTCTTATTTAGCTTTTGTATTTAATCAAAACAGGAGAGACACCACATTCAGCACTACCTTTCCTAAGGTAGAAAGCTCTTCTACCAGTGTAGCTTTGTCTGTGTGCATAAGAAAAATCCAGAGAGCATGTTTATTAATAAAGATCAGCACCTGCAGAGCCTCCCTTCAGGTCCACAGATCTGATTAAATTCACACACAAAACTGTACTTGATATTTAGCTCAATGCTGTCACAGTTCAGGGCAGCTGCATCTGTATTCCCCTTCATGGCCCAGCAAGAGCACTTGCTATTGGGTCCCTGCTCCTCAGCTGGTACCTCTCTTGGGCAGAGACCCACGTCTCTCTCTGTCTTGACTGGGGTATTTCCCAACTGCACAGGTCCCTTCCTGAACTGTGACCTCCCCAAGAAACTCCGGCTCCCTACGCTGGTCTGCTTTATTTTTTGCTTCAGAGACAGTAGACTGTATAATTGCCTACAGTTCAGCTATCACACAGTGCTTTCTAAGCAAGCACATGTATTCTTAAGGTAAAAGAGAAAACATTAACAAATAATAAAAGAACATACATGCATGGTAATAAGCTTACCAGAGATCATCTCCCTACTCTAACAAGGGCTCTGTCTGGTGAACAGTCCTTCAGACTCCACCCAGGGATTTTCCTGTGGTCAGAGGTTCATCACAGCTTCACCTCAGAATAAGCCTACTCGTGAGTCAGAGAGTCCCTCCTTTATCCAGTTTGGGTCTCTGAAGACACCATGAATAGGTAGTCAGCCAGACAATGGGTTTCCCCTTCAGGGGGAAACTTCAGAAGGCTGATTTCTTACATAATTGGAGTGAGTGCATTTTCATAACCTCTTAAAAGAAGTTACATACAATCCCTCAATACTACATAAATATTTGCATTTTTAATGTAATGGGCTCCTACAGTACTTAAACCTTATTGAATTAATTTTAATTTAATTCAGTCAGGTTTGTCCAAGATATTGTCATATCTGTCACAAATGCTTTACTCCCATTGTACAGAATTTAAAGCTATAAGTACATTTGCAATCTGGACAGTAGTAGTAACTTGAGATGAACTCCTCCCAACACCTGGGCTGACACAGACAGTTAAAGTCTTATTGGATTTGCCAACTCAAATTTCAAAGTAGCCTTTGAGCTGATAAGCTATAATTAGTCCCCTATAACTATAACTGCTGAGTTAATGATTTACTAATTAAGGAGTCTCCAAGTGGGCATTACTATTTTAGAGAGAGCCGTTACCAGCTATTGGGTAACTTAGTTTAAATAGTGAGCCCAGTGCAGTCTGGTTGAGATAGACTTGTTCCATTGTTTCTGGCTTTCAGTTTGACGAGGATGGCATTTCCCCCTTTCTTTCCTCCTGGGAGTTTGCCATGTCTTTTTTAGCACTGGGAGGGAGCAGATGGGTGAGGGCCCTCTGGACCTTGTTCTCTTGGCTCATGTTTAGGGCTGGATCTGCCAGAAGGAATAATGGGCTTCCATTCACCTTTTACACAGCAAGGCAGCAATCTTCCTTGGTCTTCAGACCTTGGCATTTCCTGTTGTCTTTCATCACAAGAAATAATTTTCAGCAAAACAAGGGGTGCACAGCCAATGCTATTTCGTGCATGGGTCAGCAGGAGTGCATCAAGGGTGACACAGTTGGCTATTCATGGTCTGGTCAGATTGGGAGAGATGCTCCCTTGTCCCTTGTGATTGCGGGTCTCTCGTACTGTCTAGGTCAACATTCTGTCACAGTTCTCTTTGACAACCATCTGATTTTCACATCCCATGTGCCATTTGCTTGGAGTACCCATTACAAAAACCTTTTATTTCTGTAAACTGTGCGGATTTATTCTGGACAACAAACTGGAACCACATGTTTCCATAATTGATCACTTTTCAATGTAGGCCTGCATTTCAAGCCTCTGTTCATTGGCTGAGCCTCAGTCAGGGGGTGGGGCTATGAAGAAGGCCAGAGCTTTATAGAACAGTGAGCAAGCGACCAGGGACCGCTAACGGGGAGTTTCGAGAGGGAGTTTGGAAGGGGAGTGGAAAGGGGGCGAGGTACACTTGCCATTCTTTAAAACCTTTAAACTAGACTATAATCAAAACATCTTGATTTAAACAAAAACCCTATCATTAACCTAGGTAGCTGTAGGAGAGAATGGAGGCAGAAGCCCAGCAGCAGAGTGGGGGCTATCCTGTTTATTGCACTCGGTGTAGCATGTATGATTACCTGTCCTGTGGGTGGCTGGCATATGTGTGCATTCAGTGCAAGGAGCTCCTGGCCCTCTGAGACCGTGTACGGGCTTTGGAGGCCAGGGTGGCGGAACTGGAGGAGCTAAGGGAGGCAGAGAGGTATGTTGATGAGGCTTTCCAGGAGACTGTAGATTTGTCCCGCCTCTGGTCAGACAGCCTCTGCACTGTTAAGGAGGATGAAAGGCCCAGAGAAGGAGAGCAGTCAATGGGAGCAGAGGGAAACCTTCCCAGAGTTGGGGCCCTCTTTCCAGATGATGATGGGATATCCTCTCGCACTGAGGTTACCTATCCGGGGGAGGGAACTCCGGTCATTAGGAAAAGGCAGGTGTTCATAATGGGAGATTTGATAATTAGAAACATAGATAGCTGGGTTTGTGATGACTGGGAGAACCATATGGTGGCTTGCCTGCCTGGTGTGAAGGTTGAGGATCTCTCAAGGCATCTAGATAGACTTATGTGTAGTACTGGGGAGGAGCCGGTGGTTGTGGTACATGTAGGTACCAATGACGTAGGGAAGGGTAGGAGAGAAGTCCTGGAGGCCAAATTTAGGCTGCTAGGAAAGAGACTGAAATCCAGGACCTCTACGGTGGCATTCTCAGAAATACTTCCAGTTCCACGGGCAGGGCCAGGTAGGCAGGCAGAGCTTCAGAGTCTCAATGTGTGGATGAGACGATGGTATAGACAGGAGGGGTTTAGATTTACTAGGAACTGGGGACACTTTTTCGTTTAGGTGGAGCCCATCCTTTCTGTATAGGCTCCCCCTATCCCAAAAGTAGATCCAAACTGCTGGCACTTAACATTAAAAAGGTTGCAGAGCAGTTTTTAAACTAAGAGATGGGAGAAAGCCAATTGCTGCAGAGGCACACGTGGATTGGACAGAGACTTCTCTTAGAGGAGAGTCTATTGATAGAGATTCTCTAGGTTTTAGTCAGGAGGAGAGCATGGAAGAGGATAAAGAATCTTGACACATCAGAAGAGGGCAGACAAATAAACAGTGACAAGTTTTTAAAGTGCTTGTACACAAATACTAGAAGTCTAAATAATAAGATGGGTGAACTAGAGTGTCTCGTGTTAAAGGAGGATATTGATATAGTAGGGATCACAGAAACCTGGTGGAGTGAGGACAATCAATGGGACACAATTGTTAGGGGGCTTATTCCTTCACCCACTTACTTCCCTGGTCCTTCTCACATGAACAGAGAGCAATAATACCCAAAGTCCAAAGGTGCAAACAATTCAGTGTTTATTGGGGGTGAACTTCCAGCAAGCATGATTCCAGTTTCCTTCCTTAGTGTCCCCCTTCCCAGCTCTGACACCACAGGGCCTTACCTGTGTCCCTGTTCCCATTCCTGCCCTTAGCTAAACATGATTCCAATTTCCCCACCCCATTCCCTGTTCCCATTCCTCCCCCCACACAGTTCCTGATTGACTGCAGACTATACAGTAAAACTTGAGTTTTGCTTAGCTATACCTTAACCAATCATTTTACTGAAATTTAACTAACCAATCCTAACATATTGTAACATGATTATTTAATCAATTATATCCCACCACCTTAATTAGTTTACACCCAGCAAAATTAATTATACAGCAGACAGAAACAATCATAGAACCAGACAGAAATTATACAGACAAACAATAGGGAGATGGGGACTACAGTGATAGAACAACAAAGAAATAAGGATTTCACATCCCAGCTATTGTTAAGTGAGTTCTTGCCAGACAGGATGCTATAAAATGAAGTTTCCTTTTACATCTTCTAGGCACTTCCCTTTCTCTGGAGGCGATAGGCATTATTAGGACAGGATTGTATTCCTAACAGCCCAATAGCATCTTATTTCAATGTGACTAATTTGGAATGTAAGGATCTGACCATTCGCTTCCCAGCTTATGGCTGCCTCTGCTGCTTAGCCAAAGATCTTAGCCTAAGCACAGGGCCTCAGACTGTCACAGTAAGAGAAGGACCTAACACCGGCAGACAGTGATTTTGGTTCTTTCTTTTATTTCTCTAAAACTAGCTAAGTGATAAGAATACACCTAAATTCTTAGCGTATAGTCCTTTACAGACAGGCCTGAATATCTATATCCTAACAACAATCATTCCGGGGTACAAAATATATCGGAAGGACAGAACTGGTCATGCTGGGGGGATGAGTGGCACTATATGTGAAAGAAAATGTAGAATCAAATGAAATAAAAATCTTAAATGAATCCACATGTTCCATAGAATCTCTATGGATAGTAGTTCCATGCTGAAATAAGAATATAACAGTAGGGATCTATTATCGACCACCTGACCAGGACAGTGATAGTGACAATGAAATGCTAAGGGAGATTAGAGAGGCTATCAAAATAAAGAACTAAATAATATTGGGGGATTTCAATTATCCCCATATTGACTAGGTACATGTCACCTCAGGACGAAATGCAGAGTCAAAATTTCTCGATACTTTAAATGACTGCTTCTTGGAGCAGCTGGTACAGAAACCCACAAGGGGAGAGGCAACTCTTGATCTAGTCCTGAGTGGAGCGCAGGATCTGGTCCAAGAGGTAACTATAATAGGACCATAATATAATAACATTTAACATTCCTGTGGTGGGAAGAACACCTCAACAGCCCAACACTGTGGCATTTAATTTCAGAAAGGGGAACTAGGCAAAAATGAAGAGGTTAGTTAAACAGAAATTAAAAGGTGCAGTGACTAGAGTGAAATCCCTGCAAGCCTCATGGACACTTTTCAAAGACACCATAAAAGAGGCTCAACTTAATTGTATACCCCATATTAAAAAACACAGTAAAAAAACTAAAAAAGAGCCACTGTGGCTTAACAACCATGTAAAAGAAGCAGTGAGAGATAAAAAGGCATCTTTTAAAAAGTGGAAGTCAAATCCTGGTGAGGTGAATAGAAAGGAGCATAAAGACTGCCAAAGTAAATGTAAAAATTTAATAAGAAAAGCCAAAAAGGAATTTGAAGAACAACTAGCCAAAAACTTAAAAGGTAATAACAAAATGTTTTTTAAGTACATCAGAAGCAGGAAGCCTGCTAAACAACCAGTGGGGCCCCTGGACTATCGAGATACAAAAGGAGTACTTAAAGATGATAAACATTGTGGAGAAACTAAATGAATTCTTTGCTTCAGTTTTCGTGGCTGAGGATGTTAGGGAGATTCCCAAACCTGAGCCGTCTTTTGTAGGTGACAAATCTGAGGAGGTTTGAATGAAGTGTCACTAGAGGAGGTTTTGGAATTAATTGAGAAACTTAAGAGTAACAGGTCCCCGGGACCAGATGACATTCACCCAAGAGTTTTGAAAGAACTCAAATGTGAAATTGTGGAACTATTAATTATGGTTTGTAACCTGTCCTTTAAATCAGCTTCTGTACCCAATGACTGGAAGATAGCTAATGTAACGCCAATATTTAAGAAGGGCTCTAGAGGTGATCCCGGCAATTACAGACAGGTAAGTCTAATGTCCATACCAGGCAAATTAGTTGGAACAATAGTAAAGAATAAAATTGTCAGACACATAGAAGAACATAAATTGTTGGGCAAAAGTCAACATGGTTTCTGTAAAGGGAGATCATGTCTTACTAAACTAGAAGAGGTCTTTGAGGGGGTCAACAAACATGTGGACAAGGGGGATCCAGTGGCCATAGTGTGCTTAGATTTCCAGAAAGCTTTTGTCAAGGTCCCTCACCAAAGGCTCTTACATAAATTAAGTTGTTATGGGATAAGAGGGAAGATCCTTTCATGGATTGAGAACTGGTTAAAAGACAGGGAACAAAGGGTAAATGGTAAATTTTCAGAACGTAGAGGGGTAACTAGTGGTGTTCCCCAAGGAACTCAATCCTATTCAACTTATTCATAAATGATCTGGAGAAAGGTGTAAACAGTGAGGTGGCAAAGTTTGCAGATGATACTAAACTGCTCAAGATAGTTAAGACCAAAGCAGACTGTGAAGAACTTCAAAAAGATCTCACAAAACTAAGTGATTGGGCAACAAAATGGCAAATGAAATTTAATGTGGATAAATGTACAGTAATGCACATTGGAAAAAATAACCCCAACTATACATACAATATGGTGGGGGCTAATTTAGCTACAACTAATCAGGCGAAAGATCTTGGAGTCATTGTGGGTAGTTCTCCAAAGATGTCCATGTAGTGTGCAGCGGCAGTCAAAAAAGCAAACGGGATGTTAGGAATCATTAAAAAAGGGAGAGAGAATAAGATGGAGAATATCTTATTGCCCTTATATAAATCCATGGTACGCCCACATCTTGAATACTGCGTACAGATGTGGTCCCCTCATCTCAAAAAAGATATACTGGCATTAGAAAAGGTTCAGAAAAGGGGCAACTACAATGATTAGGGGTTTGGAACGGGTCCCATATGAGGAGAGATTAAAGAGGCTAGGACTTTTCAGCTTGGAAAAGAGGAGACTAAGGGGGGATATGATAGAGGTATATAAAATCATGAGTGGTGTGGAGAAAGTAAATATGCAAAAGTTATTTACTTGTTCCCATAATATAAGAACTAGGGGCCACCAAATGAAATTAATGGGCAGCAGGTTTAAAACAAATAAAAGGAAGTTGGTCTTCACTCAGTGTACAGTCAACCTGTGGAACTCCTTACCTGAGGAGGTTGTGAAGGCTAGGACTATAACAGGGTTTCAAAGAGAACTGGATAAATTCATGGAGGTTAAGTCCATTAATGGCTATTAGCCAGGATAGGTAAGGAATGGTGTCCCTAGCCTCTGTTTGTCAGAGGTTGGAGATGGATGGCAGGAGAGAGATCACTTGATCATTACCTGTTAGGTTCACTCCCTCTGGGGCAACTGGTATTGGCTACTGTTGTCAGACAGGATACTGGGCTGGATGGACCTTTGGTCTGACCAGTATGGCCATTCTTATGTTCTTATGTGTGTGTTCTCAGAGTAGTGTAATGTTGGCATCAGGTGTGCACTACTCATTTGTCCAAGATGATAATGAATTATTGTACAATGCTGTGATGGAGGAGGAGGGAGGGTTTTTAATCCAAGCTGTATCTTCACCATAGTATCTGAGCACCAAGAAGTCTCAAGAAGTAAGAGGTGTTCAATAGTGTACAGTTGGGTACATTCGGGAAATGGGGTGGACACCGGGAAATGCACAGTCATCAACTGCTTAATCTGATTTACATATTCAATGTGTCTTAGTTTCAGTGGAGCAATGTAAATAAACCATTCAGAGATCACAATTTTGCATTAACCTTGTCCTCCTTAGGTCTGACTAGTTTGCTGGGACTGGGCATTGCAGCTCCTAATTCTGCATTCCCACAGATGGTGACAACGTTTGGTTTAGCTGGAATAGTAGGGTACCACACGGTCTGGGGTGTGACCCCTGCTCTTCACTCTCCACTCATGTCCGTGACTAATGCCATCTCAGGTAGGTGACTACCCTGCAGCTATGTGTGTTGTCTAGAGGAAATATTGGGTGCAGCTATGATATTTTATGAGCTTTTAGTAGCAGTTTAATCCTCTGTATTTAAGATGCCACGGAGCCAGTTTTGGTGCTATTCCAACTGAACCTTTTGCCATAAATAGCAAAGATAACAGATTTCATGTGTAGTTCTAACTACTGGTAGCATTCTTCAAAGAGAATTAGTTACAAATCTGTATAGGCAAACATACTGCATATTTTTAAAAGCAATTAGCCATATAACTGGGTTGTCTTTTGCTTGGGACATGGTAACCTCTTTCCTGCATACCATACCTCTCCCTTCCAATCTATCCAAAATCCTGCAACTAAAATCATCTTCGTCTCCTTCCTTTCTGGCAGGCTTGCTGCTCTCTGCTTCCCTCCCCTTCCACATCACATTCAAGTCTCTTAGTCCTCACCTTTCAGGTCCTAAACAATCTGTGTTTACATCTCTGGTTTCACTTCTTCCTACTTCCTCTTTTACTCGCTTCACTCCTCTTAAGCCTCTCTCCTTCTCCTGTTCTCATCTTCATGCCTTCTTCAATGTTACGCTTTTATACTTGGAGTGGCCATCTTTCATGTTCCTTCTCAAAACTCACTTCTGGAAAGTCTCCCACTAATGACCTCCATGAGGTTTAAAACCCGCTCCTTGCCCTTAAAAAATTACACCAGCACTTGAGCTAGTCTGAGTCTGAACAGCTTTGTCTGCTTTTCCTGGACTGTAAGATCTTTCAAACAGGCCATCTCCTCTTAATGTTTATACAGCACCATACAGAGTTGCAATTACTGCCATTTTAATAATGAAATTAGGATTGACAGTAAACTGGCCATCACTTTGGAAATAACGGCTGTTCTCAGCCCTCATGAACAACAAAACAGGTCACATTTGTGGCCTAATAACTCAGCCTTTCATTTATAGATGTACAGCCAGTGCTGCTTAAGTTAACATTTAATGTGTTATATTCCAAAAATATATTGGTCTGTTACTTTTTACTAATGTGTTCTGTAGCACACTGGGATAGTTTTTGCAGTGAAATAAAATTATTGGCAATCTTAATTCAGAGGGATTAAACTACAGTAATGTGTACAGTGTTTGGCAAAACTATAATCAAGTGGTGTCTATTGATTCTTGAACAGAGATCGCTGCTTGGTATATAATCACCTGTTTATATTCAATAACTTACTTGTATCTTTTTCTAATAGGACTGACTGCAGTTGGTGGGCTGGCATTGATGGGAGGAAACTATTTCCCTGAAAGTACTCCTCAGGGTCTTGCTGTGCTTGCCGCTTTTGTGTCATCTGTCAACATTGCCGGTATGAGCATGTTAACTTTCTATGAACATGAATCAAAATGCACTGTGACCACAGTCCATTAATGCCTTCCACTTTTGTAGTGGTATAGATTTAAAGGACTCTAATTTAATTTATGGATTGGAATCACTTAAAAAGCAAACAAGCGAGTATGGTTGTTGACGGTTGCATTCTTGTGTGCCCCTTCTGTGATGTGACTTTCTGTTGGAGAAAGTCTTAGGACACCAGTGGTCCTTTATAGTTTAATCACTTTAGTGATTACATGGAATACATGTATTCCTCTGCATCGTGAGATGGTATTGTATTTGTCCATCTCCCTTCTTTCCAGTTCAAAATTGTGGCCAATCTACAAAAAGACTCATAATAAAAATAGGGAAAATAAGTCTTTCCACTATGTAACATGGAAGGTCACCTGACTCCTTTGAAGACTGTTCCTGGCTTGGACTGGGAGGGAAGGGAGCAAGCATAATCTCCCTTCTGATACCTCTGTTGGTAAAAGTTTTGACATGTGGTTAGGGTGTTGGTGGCATAAACAGAGGACAACCACTGCAGAATTTTCATTGGAAACTCCAGTGTGTGTCAGTGCATTTCTGTCCCACAGTAGAGAGGAGAAGTACGATACAGGCATGGATGATGAGTGGTGTGATCATCAATGAGCTATGCTGCTGAACAGGTCGACAATTGAGAGTAATGGCAGATGGGTAGGCCACCTTGCAAATCCGTGTGGTGTCCTACAGATCTTGGTATCTGTCTGTGGTTTCCAGCCCACCAACCCCTCCCTCCAATTGGATGAATTTCCTGTGTAGTCTAAAGAAAGTAGTTATATATGACTTTAATTCTAGATACCTGTATACTGGCTGGTACACCAGATTCCAAGTTTTCCAAAGCCCTTACTCATGTCCCAGTGGTTACTAGGATTAACGACATTTTTTCCTAGTAGGTTGGCCAAGGCCTAGTTTCAGCTTTTTTTTTTTTTTCTTTTGTACTTTGGCAAGGTGGCTTTCTGGTTACGCAGAGAATGCTGGATATGTTCAAGCGTCCTACTGATCCCCCTGAATACAATTACCTGTACCTGCTCCCTGCTGGTGTCTTTGTAGGGGGATATGCAGCTGCTCTCCAGGGTGGCTATAATATTGAACAGGTAAGAAGATCCTTCATTTTCTGTCATTTGCTGATCCAGCTTTCAGCAGGTCTCTTTCCCATTTGGCAACTGGTCTTAAAGTACACAGTGTTCAAATCACTTTGATCAAACAGGTTTTGAAATAAACCTGCAAAAGGAACTGTATCCCGCTGTCCTTCATCTCCCACCCAACTCTTTCTCAAATTGCCTCTAGCGTTACCTCGTTATTTATACATGTGGTAAGATGACATGGGCAAGGGATCAGAACCAGGCAAGACAAGGTCAAACGACTTTTCTGACATTTTGCAGGTTTGTAAGTAACTTAAATGCCAAAACTATTGTAGCATTAACTTCATTGTGGGAAAGGAAAAAATACACTCTGTCGGTCTTGTTCCCTTTCTCCCCCCACACACTGAATTGCTATTCTTTCAGCATTACTTTCTTCTCTGTGCTTTGCCATGCTTTCCACTTACTGGGAATGCTTCACTCTTCAGTTTACATTATGAATTCCCTCTCCCCTTTACCTGATGGCTGGGATATGGAGCTTGTCTGTACGTCAAGTACAGGCTTTTAGAGCAAGCATCCACTGAGTGCTAGTGACATGTCATACTTTTCTGTTGATAGGCTTTGGAGGGCACAAACTATTAATGGCTTTTCATCCTCTGCTTATTTCCACACAGGCAGCCAAGTGTTAGCTAACTCCATGAGCTAGCTCCAAACCTGCAAATGAACCCTGGACATTGACTTTAGTTTTGCAAAGTTTCTAAATAACAACCTCTTTAAAATATCTTTATATTTCTAAAATAGCAGCAGGGTTTTTTGCATTATGAACAAATCTCTTAAAAACGAATAGCAGAAATAAAGCTTAAATGCTATTGAAATGAGTGCTCTAGCAATACCTAAGAACGAAATAGAGAGCGAAGAGTTTTTTGAAAATTTAAAACAAAGGTAGGAGTTCTTTTACCTATGTCTTAAAACTTTACCCCACAACAAATGTGCTTTACAAGGGACATGTAGAGGGATGGGATTCTGAGCTAAGGCCATGTCTACAAAGATTCAGCCCAGAAGGAATGATAAGAGAGAAGGTCTTAAAAATAATCCCATTTCTCACAAGGTAGAATATCTTATTATAGTGCTGCTTGTTCAGATTCAGATCATACTACTTAAGAAAATGGAAATAAATTACCTTTTATTTTTTGTGGCAGTAACAATCTAAACTAACTTTGTCACGGGGATTTATAACACAGTATTTTACAAACACCAATTTTATGCTATTTAAATGATTATTTAAATGTATCCATGTAAGCTAATTTTTTTTCTTTTGTAAACAGGAAGCCAAATGTATCATAAGTAAACATCAACAATTGTTTCCATGCCCATTAGGACAGTTGAAGCAAAACTCCTCAAATTTTGATTTAAATACAAGATTTTAAAATGACCACAATCACATTACAGCAACAAATTTGCACACCACAGGAAAATCTCTAACTCCTCCTCAGGAGCGTTGGTTAAGATCAAATCCACCTTTGTGAACCATCAGCACTAAAAAATCTGTCTTTCACATAATGATCAGAAAGATTTTAATGTATATATGTGTGTTTCCATTATTTTAAAGATGATCTATCTGGGCTCAGGCTTGTGTTGTGTTGGTGCTCTGGCTGGTCTGTCCACTCAAGGAACTGCTCGCCTGGGTAATGCTTTGGGTATGATAGGTGTTGCCGGAGGTTTGGCGGCTACTCTTGGAGGCCTTAAACCATCACCAGAATTGTTGGCTCAGATGTCAGGTGCAATGACCCTTGGTGGCACCATAGGTGAGTACAGCACCATGTAAAAGTCAGTTTTATAACTTACAAGTGAAATTAATAGCTCATGGTTACATGCCCACTTTTGATATCTTTACTCTAACTTAGCGCCTATAGAGTGCTTTTATCCTTCTATCAAAGCAGTTTACTCTGGTGGGATGAAAATTGTGATCCCCACTTCTCAGATAAGGAGCTGCCTGCTTACAACAAAGTACATTTTACCCACCCACGTCCCCCTGCCATAGTAACAAGTGGGATACCAGTCCTGCTGCAAAGCTCAATACCAAGGTCATTAATGAAGATATTCAATGAGATCAAGTTCAAAGGCTGATCCTTGAGGAACTCCACTAGTAACCTTCCTGCAGCCCGATAATTTACCTTTCAGCACAACCCTTGGTGTCATGTCTTTAGCCACCCACCTCACAATTACTGTACTAATCCCAATTTTCTCCGTTTTAACTAATAATTTCCCATTTATTACTGTATCAAATGCCTTGCTAAAGTCCAAATAGATTAAATTTACTACACTCCCCTTGTCTAAAAAAAAACAGTTATCAAAGAAAGATATTGGGGTAGTCTAGTCTGGCACAATCTACCTTTGTTAAACCTTGTTGCATTTTATCCCTTTTTCCGGTTACCACCAGGTCTTTAATTATTATTTCCGTCAAAATTTGTTCTGAAGGCTTGCATACTATTGAGGTCAGACTAATGGATCTGTAGTTGCCCAGCTCGCTCAGTAAGAAAATTAAGGAACAGAGAGACTAAGTGATTTGCCCAAGCTCACACTGCAGGTTAGTTACTGACTGAGAAACTGAAATCTGGTCTCCTGAGTCTAGTCAGATTTCCTCTCTTTTTAGACTATGCTGCCGCATATAAAAGGAATACTGACTCCAGTGGAAGCTTCTCAGGTGGCTGTTGTCTAATACTAATAAATTTCTGATTTTTTGATTTCCTTATTCGTACAATGTCCCCTAGGTACAAAATTACTGACATTACTCTATTGAACAGAATACACAAGCTCATGATCACATAAAACAGTACCTTATAATATTTTAATTCTTTGTCTCCAACTCTTACCAGGTTTGACAATTGCTAAACGCATCCAGATTTCAGATTTACCTCAGCTAGTGGCTGCTTTCCATAGTTTGGTAGGTTTGGCTGCCGTGCTCACCTGTGTAGCAGAGTACATGATTGAGTATCCTCATTTCGCTACTGATCCAGCTGCAAACCTCACCAAGATTGTGGCGTATCTTGGCACATACATTGGTGGTGTGACTTTCAGTGGCTCCCTCATAGCTTACGGGAAACTGCAAGGTGAGTGTTGTCCATATTGGCTAAAAGCAAATTTTAAAATTTATTTTGTTTTTGTCATTGACTCTCACACTCATTCAATAAACTGTGTGTGTGGAGTTAAAAAAAATTCTGTTTTACAGAAAGTGTATCAGGTGAGTTAATATAGGCTTAACTTGAGGGGTTTTTTAAATGCTGCCTTGCACTTTTTAAATGTGTTGTGTAGTGCTTTATTTGTGGATGATCTGCGTTCAGTCTCCTTATGGACAGTATTTCTCATGTTAATTAACAAATAATGTAAACAATCCCTAGCCCACATTATCCAAAACTTAGTACTGCTTTGGATTTCTTTATTTCATGTACTGTACATGCTTGCTGTCTGGACATAATTTTCTTTTACTGAAATTTATTAAAATTAAAAGTACATTAATCATCTGGCCAAGTAGACAATTTAGGGTGACATCATGGCCCTATTAAAGTCAATAGGGGTTCTGTCACTGACTTCCATGGGATTTCTCACTTAGAGTACAGATTTCTTTTACTAAATCAATTGACTTCGCAAATGTTACATGACCCTATTTTAAACAGTCAAATTCATTAAAGTAATCTTATTTAGATGCATTTCTGCCTACATACCAAATGAAATCTGTCTCTTCTTTTTACATTTATAAACATTCCTGTGATACATAGGATCTTTAAAGATTCACCAACACCTGATGATTGTTCTGTACCTGAAGTACTAATTCTTCATTTGACATAAGTTGATTGCTGTGGAAGTGATTGAGTGAACACTTCAGTGCATAGGTACAAGAAATCGAAGACCATGTCCATACTAGGGCACTCTAGCTAAAAATTCTCACCAGTGCTAACCAATGTTCCCTCTAATTTTTGACAGGCCGTGTGCGCAAAAAATTTCTTATGTGCAAATTTTTGTGTGTGCGGTGTTTCGCCCTGTGCGCGGGGTTTAGGATCTGTGTGTACACGCACAGCTTAGAGGGAACAGTGGTGCTAACCCTGGTATAGCTTGTAGTAGCACTACTGGGAATTTTTAGCTGAAATTTCTCTGTATAAACAAGGCCTCACACAGAAGGTGGAAATAGAATATACAAACAAGGTGGTTTGCCCAGATAATTTCTCTAGTAGAGTGCTTTAGGAGGAGGCAGCTTTTCCTTGCTACCTCGTGAGCTCAAATCCTGAGTTGCCTGCCCCAATCCACCATCTCCTCTCCCTTTTCACCTTCGTAGTACCATTGATGGGACATCCTTGTTTCCATTACTGAGCCAGAGATACCAGAATACTCTTCTTTGTTCCTAGCACTGGAAGACTGCCCTCCCCCGAGATTTCTTGCCCTCCCCCGAGAATGGTCCTCCTTCTGAATAAACAGGCCTTGACCTGTGATAGGAGATGCTCATTGCCCGAGTTCCTCCTGTTTGCTGGGTGAGGTGCTGCAGTTTTTCTTGGTTCTGGCACCCCTTGTGGGTTGTTGCCCTTGCTGGATGGGTCTCCAGTGTCTCAGCCCTCTGGTGAAGTCACAGAGTCAAACTTGGGGTAACAGAAGTTCAACACACAGTCTGCCCTTATTAGGGTCTTCAGCACTGTCTTGGGGCCCTTCAAATCTAGCCCCTTTTTTGGGCCTTAGGTAAAGAGTCCAACTGGAACTGTTGGTCTCCCCTCACCATGGTCTTCACTGCTGGGCCCCTTTAAGTCCTGCTCTTCACTTGGACCTCTCAACTGAGTCTTGTCTCCTTGTCAGGGCTGAGGCCAATTCGCTAATGGCCGGTGCAGGGACCAACCCACTACTCCAGGTCCCAGCCTAGAGACCCCTACACACAGCAGCCACGTACTGCTTCCTTTGGTTTGCTGCTGCTATTTCATAGTCCTTTCCCCCTGTAGCTCCTTTCTCTTCACCCTGACCCCTGGGCTGAAGTGCTTAAATCCTCTTTCTCCTCACTGAATGCAAGTACCACCAGGACCTTTCTTCTGATTCTGTTCTCGAGCTTCATTGATCAGCAACAAACACCCTTCCTTGCTCCTCTGGTCCCAGCCAGGAACTGAACTGCTTAGGCACTGCAGGTCCTTTTAACTGAGCCTCTTGTGTTCTGTCATTAAACATACAGCTAAGGGTAGCATAAAATCCCTCCTTTACCTGTAAGGGGTTAAGAAGCTCAAATAACCTGACTGGCACCTGACCTAAAGGACCAATAAGGGAAGAAGATACTTTCAGATCTGTGGGGGAAGGTTTTGTTTGTGCTCTCCTTGTTCTCTCTCTCGGACAGAGAGGGACCAGGGCAGGAAAAAAACATCTCTTAAAACCCTACCTGAAATAAGCATCTAAGATTACAAAAATTGTAAGTAATAGCAAGTAAATGTGTTAGATTATCTTTTGTTTTAGCTTGTGAATTTTCCCTATGCTAAGAGGGACGTTTATTCCTGTTTTTGTAACTTTGAAGTTGAGCCTAGAGGGGAAACCTCTGTTTTAAATCTTTTTTATTACCCTGTAAAATTACCTTCCATCCTGATTTTACAGAGGTGCTGCTTTTCATAGAATATCAGGGTTGGAAGGGACCTCAGGAGATCATCTAGTCCAACCCCCTGCTCAGAGCAGGACCCCAATCCCCAATTTTTGCCCCAGATCCCTAAATGGCCCCCTCAAGGATTGAACTCACAACCCTAGGTTTAGCAGGCCAATGCTCAAACCACTGAGCTATCTGTCCCCCACCATTATTATTTTCTTTATTATAAAGTTCTTCTTTTAAAAACCTGATTGATTTTAGTGTCCTAAAGATAAAGGGTCTTTGCTCACTTTGTTAACCTATTGGTTAGTATATATTGTCAAGCCTCCCCAGGAAAGGGGGTGAAGAGGTTTGGGGGAATATTTTTGGGAAACAGGGACTCCAAGTGGCCCTTTTCCCTGAATGTTTGTCTAAATCACTTGGTGGTGGCAGCAATACCATCCAAGGACAAAGAAAGGATTTGTGCCTTGGGGAAGTTTTAACCTAAGCTGGTAGAAATAAATTTAGGGGGTCTTTTATGCGGGTCCCCACTTCTGTACTCCAGAGTTCAGAGTGGGGAGTGAACGCTGACAGGTTCTGATTGGCTGGCTGCTTCCCTGCAGCCTTTCTAGGTGTGGCGGACCCACCTTCATTGCGCCTTTCCTGGTGTGTGGTAGGACCACAAAGCCTTCAGTAGTCACAGAGCCCTTTTTTGTTACTTTCTGATGAAATATATGTAACCCTTCTGCCCGTCAGAGTTGGCAGCAACAAGGGCCGAGTTCAGTATCTAGGGGTTTCATTCCAATCCAATAACACTATGCAAAACCGGCTCAAGCCCCCACCCAGTGACCTGGGACAAATATATACCTCCCCCGCTGGGCGCCTCCAAGAGGCGATACTTCCCCTCTCGCAAGCACAGAGAAGCCTTTTAATAACCGAGAGAAACAATGTGGTATTATGTTGGGGAAACACCACCAACAGGATTCCTAACACAACCCATGAGCAAAAAACCCACCCCAAGCAAATTGGGGCGTGTCCTTTCCCTTTGGTTCTTGAGTCCAGCAACCCAGAATCACCCAAAGTCCCAAAAATCTCTGTCCCTGGTCAGGGCAGCCCCAGAGTTCAAAAGTTTATCTGCAGAGTTTTACCTCTCAACCTCAGTAGAGATGTGTGTGTGTGTGGGGGTGGGCTGGTGGTGGTTAAGGGGCATCTTAACGTGGTCGAAAGCTGATTGCCCCTCCTCTCCACGGGGCTCCACTCTGCCAGCTGCCCCCATTAGCTGCTCCAGGCATCCAACAAACTGCTCTGCTCTGCCAGCTGTCCCGCAAACTGCTCTGCTGTATATCTTCAGGCTCCCGCGCTACTTAACACAACACTCAGTGATTTCAGCTCTTAGTAAGTTTAGCTCTTTTGTGATTTCAGCTTGAAGTAGGGGAGCCTCAGTGCTGGTGCATCATTAGCCCAAAGTGAATTCAGCTCAGCAGCCTGTAACTAGATTCCTAATGGAATCAAAATTAGCTCTGATATTCCACAGTGGAGAGAGGAGGAAGTGCAATTAGCATGTAAGGTCCTCACCAGGGGGCCTATACCACCAAGTATTAATACTTGTCCCCAGCCTCTCTCCGTTTACTGGGTTTTGGAACCCATGACCCTTGCCTAGTGAGTGCTGCTTAGTTGATGGTGAGTCCCTCCATCATAACAAAAGGCCAAGTACAGTTCCACTGTCCTTGATTCATGTAATCAGGATAATAACAGTTTATTCCTGCCCCAATAACAGAGAAACTGGGGCTCCTACAGCAGCCAAAGTGACCATCTAGGCAGGGGGTGTGTGCCTATGCAAATGAGATCAGCCCCTGAAGTTCTTTTCTACAACCCACCATGACTCACCATCAGAAGTCAGGGTAGAGCTCATCCTGATTCTGCTTACATATATATGAATGTAGAATCTGTACCTAATTGGGGATTGGCATTGTGTGGTACTTCTGGTCCTGCTATAGATAGCACAAGTAAGTCTTCACCTCAGAGCTAGAACTGTATATGTAATGCATGTTCCTTTCTGCCTTCACATTCTCTCTCTCTCTCTAATCCAATCCAATCCAATCTGCTTGTTTTTATCATGAGAAATTCAGGTCAGGTTTACCTTGGAATATTCTGTGGTGACTGGAGAACTTTAGAAATTAATAAACATCATAAGGCACTAAAAACTGGGCAACTGAGAGGGAGGGATTTTTATTCTGACAGTTTAAACTTTGTTTTTGTTAATAGTTATATAATGCCAATGCTTAATTAACACTTCAGGGAAAGGATATATTTGTTCCTTCCTCCTGTTAAAGTCAAAATACTCATCTCTAAGGGCGCCCCCTCCCCTCCACCACCCAAAAAAAGAAGTCTCAAGCAAGAATAGATTTGATGTTCCTAGGAGTCCCACTTAACTTTGTCTGTCTAGCACATTGTTTCAACGAGTTCTCTAAAGCTCATAACATTTCCCTGGGTATTCATTAGCTATGTCTCCTCCCTAGAGATGTTACGCACAATCCAACGATACATGCTTGCATTTTTAATACAATGAGCTCCTAAGATACTGAAACTTAGTTCAGTAAAGTTTGTCTAGGAAACTGCCATATCTGCCAGTTTCTGCCTTTAACTTTGAATTTCACTTTGTTTTTGGGAGTTTTACTTTCCTTTAATCTCTTGGGGGGGACGGGGGAGTCAGCTGTCACTCATGCATTTTAGGTTTTAAATGTGATAATGTTTGATTCCAGGTGTCCTGAACTCTGCACCACTCCTTCTGCCAGGCCGGCACTTACTGAATGCAGGTTTGCTGGCCGCTAGCATTGGTGGAATGATTCCATATATGATTGATCCTAGTTATACTACAGGACTTACCTGTTTAGGTTCAGTGTCAGCACTCTCTGCTGTTATGGTAAGTCAGTGTGTCGCACAATACACAAAGTGAACAGCAATTACTGACATATAGAATTTATTTTGTTGCAATATCTGTTTTGCTGCAATATATGCTGAATGCCCACATAGCAAGGGAGCCCAGGGGAATCAGCATGTACAGAATTGTCAGGTGTTTTTTTGCCACATACCAAAATTGTCCCATCAATCTATTGTGATGCAGTGGTTATCATGCCATAAACCAGAGCTACTGTATCATGGACCCATGTGAGCAGATGAAGCTAATCTGTAAGAACTCAGGTAAGGTGTGGTTTAGCATATAGCTTTACAAGATGTGTAACTTTTGTATCCCTTTAAAATGTAAAATATTACCTTTTTGCTGAAGTATGCTATATCATAAGCTACTTCCCACCACATATATTGGACACCTCTGCTGTGATGCCCTGGTAAAAACTGTGGTACTGGAGTGGAATGGGAGCTAGCGTGGGACTTTAAAGGATCTGAAATTAGGCCTCGGTTCAGCAAAGTACTTACACATATGTTTAGTTTTGCTGAATCTGGGTCTTGGTGAGGACAAAACTAGTTTACTGTGCTGAATTATCCTTCTTGCCTTTGCTATTTTGGGCATTCAGCACCTTACAAATACCTTTTAGTTCACTTTAAAAATAAATTACAGTAGAATTTGAATTCACCTTTTTAACTCAAGTACTGTATCACGAATTAATGGAACTATTTACAAATAGGATAAAATAAAGACGATCAAGAGAGACCTGTTTAACGATGCCACAACATATTTATAGAGCTTCTACAAGTCTCTTTTTTTTTTCTTGGTACATCAGCAGCATGGTTTCTCTTTGAATTGTAAACCTGTTGCTTTTAGGGATATAATCACTTATTTTTAATCAAGGTCAGTGTTAACAAAAGACCTTATTTGTGAAGCTGTGTAATGTGTTTTTTCTGTCTAATCTTTGAAGGCAGAAATTATCAGAAATCCTATATGTTAATCTCTTTTACGTAGAACATACTTGAGTGTGTGGATCAAATCATTTTGGGATCTAATTTAAAGCTTTTTAGTAAATATCTGCAGTAAAACTCACATCTCTGTTGCTTACAATTTGTAAGGTTATGCTGAAATGTATATATATTTTTTTCATCTTCAGGGTGTCACTTTAACAGCGGCTATAGGAGGTGCTGACATGCCTGTAGTTATTACTGTACTGAACAGTTATTCTGGATGGGCTCTGTGTGCTGAAGGCTTCCTGCTTAACAACAACTTGCTGACCATTGTTGGCGCTCTCATTGGTTCCTCTGGTGCCATCCTCTCTTACATCATGTGTGTGGTAAGAATTAAATAGAAATTGTGTTCATACTTGAAGTTGTATTGCAAAATAACTGGGGAGCCATGCTCAGAATCTGCACTGGGCAGGGAAGGGATGTAGGCAAAACTGCTATGACCTGTTAATGCTGTTTAGAGACTGGTAAATTTCTTTATGGTCTTAATTCAAATTGTTGGATTGGACAGACTGAACCTTTTGTGAAAGTAGAAGAAGCAATTCAAAGATCAAACATGCCTGACTTTTCTGCAGTTCTGAAACACTTCTCCTTTATAAGGCCCCATTTCAATAACCCTTCCCTAAGCAGCAAAGTACTGAAGACTCTGTTTTTAATTCCCATTGACTCAGTGCTCAATTCAAAGTTAAGCATGCTCTTAAATGCTTTGCAGAACTGGAGCCTAGGAATCTGATACAAAATCCATTGAAATCAGGGAGAGTCATTCCATTGACTTCAGTGGGCTAAGGATCACACCATGAATACCTAAGTAGTCTGACTCCTCAGACTTGAACATCTTTGTAATCTTTATCCATTAGCAGTATAAATGAGGTTGAGACTTGTCTGTCTGTGTTCACAGGAAAGCCTGTTTTCATGAGTGAACTCAGCTATGAACCTTTACAAAGCCTGTAATGTGTGTGGTTCAATCTGATG
This sequence comes from Lepidochelys olivacea, assembly GCF_965140295.1. Classification (NCBI taxonomy): domain Eukaryota; kingdom Metazoa; phylum Chordata; order Testudines; family Cheloniidae; genus Lepidochelys; species Lepidochelys olivacea. The sequence continues at coordinate 30,916,312 of NC_140415.1, forward strand.
ATGGCTTTACTTACCATTTGAGTTAGTAATCTACAGTCCTAAGTGATGTTAGATTGGTTTGTTCAGAGTTTGATGAATATGAATCTCCACTGGGTGGCAGCAGATGCACATTAGTCTGTTATTTACAAATCTGGAATAATGTTAAGGGTTTAAGTTTAACCTGTCATGTGTAATCCTATTTTAGTATTAGTAATGGACTGTGCTCCTGGAATGCTTCCACACTAGTCTTTTTTTCTTCTTTTCCTCCAGCCCTTCTCGTTTTCTAAGCGGGATAGATAGCAGAAAACTGTGTCCTTACTGTGCAACAACTGCCATTTTTGTCTGTTTCCACTATATAATTTTCAGACCTTTTGGTTTCTCCTCCAACTCTTGCCTTCTTTCATATCAATGTTGCCATCTGTTCCCCTCCTGATATTTCCCTGTTACTAACTATGACTGTCTTCCATTACTCTGTTCCTGTTAAATTAGAGTTGGTATTGTGCAAAATGTCCTGTATAATTTAATGTGAACTTTTGTTTAAACTGTTGCTCAAGAAAGATAAGTAAAAAGGTATGGTATGCATGGCCTGATCAGGTCTGTACACAGGGAAGTTTGGAGAGTACGGGCAATCATGTTATATTTGCAAACTTTGGAGAGTTTAGCTTTTAAGATGATATTCAGTGACTCTTGTACTGTTTTAACCCAGTATAGATAACAGTCAATCAGCATAACTGCAACTGAGTTACTGAAGTGCAATAAACACAATAATGTGGTGATATTTTTCAGCAGGTGTCAGTTTTCTACCTTCCCCTAAGTAATGGACTTTGTTCCATGTTATGAACTGCCTTCCAAAATGTCGCTTTAAATGCATTACTATAATCCATGGGACTGAACAGCTTTTATTCTTCAGCAGCTCTATAATGAAAAAGAAACTTTACTCCCATGACCTGGTAGGCAAAGTCAGATTTAAGATGATATAAACTCTTTTATAATGCAAACATGACTCAAACTGTGCCAGTGAAACAACTTTCTTCTCAATGTGACTTCCATCCAAAACAATATATTTATTGAAATTTATCTGTTGCAGATGAGGAGGTGTTTGTGGAAATTTCTTAATGGTTGAAAGATTCATTCTACTGGATTTTTAATAACTTTTTTATGATTAAAACTAACTTAATCCCAAGAAACATTCCAGATCTCTTAAAGTTTTTATAAGACATTCATAGATGAATCTGCCTGTTGTGCCTTGGACAGGGTGAGTTAAGGACAAAGTTTTAACCTCCAAACCAAAAAAGAAAAACATCTTGCTGTTAGAGCCTTCTTGTTACTTGAATGGTTTCTTTTTCTTTACAACCTTAACACAGGCCTATTTTCTTAGAAAGTTTTTGCTTTGTTAGGAGAACCCCCATCCCCTTTGCTTTTGGTTTATACCTATAGATGGACAGGCTGTTCAACCGTTAACTAATATTTAAGCACTATGCAAATTGCCTGTCTGTGGAATGCACGGTGAAGTTTAGACAATAAGAAGACTTAACTATTCTGGTAATATCTTGGGGCACTGTCTCCTTTTCTGATTTCGTGGTGTTCTTGCACAGTGAGGTATCTCTTTCCTTTTAACTTCACTTGTAAAGACCTTCCAAGTAAAGTACAAGCTTTTGGGGTTGGCCTGTGTATCTTTAGGGAGCTGCTGCTTCCCCCTCTCTCCCCCCTCCCCCCAAGCTTCAACAAGACTGGAGGTTGCTCTATATCCTGCAGGATCAGCCCCTGTGTCTTTAAGGCAATTGGGTTTTGTTGGGATCATTCTCCTCTTTCCAGACCACATTACCTGGCAGTTAGCCACTACCGTGCAATTGCCAATAAATTCTATTTTTCTCTTCTTCTTCCCTTGAAACAGGGGGGTATTAAAGCGTCATAGCATACATCCAAAATTGTGTATTACTTATAGGTCTCAGAATGGGTCTGATCCAATGCACATTTAAGTCAAGGGAGGGATTGCCATTGACTCCAGTGGGCTTTGGATCATGCCCAACATCTGTCCTCATGATTTGTGAAGTGCTGTTACCACATCACCTGCGAACAAAGGCCTTCCACTTGTAACATCCTTGTCTCCCTTTCTTTGTTCTTCTGACAGGTGTTTGAATTCTCCAGAGTGGCACATCTTCTAAGGCTGTAGCAGATTTTGTTTAAACACTTAATTTGACACTGTACACTTTCTTGTGGGTTTTCCTCTCATTTGTATGTATGCACATTGACATCCGTTCTTATTAAAAGATTTGGTCTGGGCTATAACCTGGCATGGTGCGCACACTCTTAACCTAAGAGCCAAGTTATTTCCCTTTTATTCCCCTTTAAAGTTTGTCAGACTGTAATTACAATGAATTTTGCCTATTTCCTGATAGTACCTGAATATTTTGGGACCCTAGCTATTAAAAAAGCATGCATCATAGTAGTTAGTGTCAGCTAGAGGTTCTTGTTGTCAGTCCATGAAACTAAATTCTCAGGAGGAACAGCTTTTTCAGCTAAGAGCTCATGCTTTTAGAACTCTCTTTTTGGTGGTCCACCAATGTCTGGTTTCGGTCCTCTTCAGTTCCCTAATGCATTGTTTGAGTTAGTATTTGGTTAGCTTGGCTTGTGTATTTTGCTTTGTTCTATTTTATTTTTCAGCTTGAAGCTGTGGTGGCAGCGTATCAAGCTACCTATAAGGGCCATTATCATACTATGGTTTAGAGATTCTATGGTGACAGGAAGAACTGGTCAAAAACGAGGAACATCTTTTGCAGAAATTTCATCATTCCCACCCCCAGAGCCCCTTTATTGTTGAAGTGTCCATTTTTGTTGTTGTTGTCGAAATGTTTTAATTTCGGGTAAAAAAAAAAATTTTTTTTTTAAACCATAAGAGTATTTTCAGAAAAACATGATACAGAAGAAAGTTTGCTTCACAAAACTATGTTTCTGTTATCCTTAGATTTAGTCATCACCTTGTTTTTCAGGCCATGAATCGTTCCCTTGCTAATGTCATACTTGGTGGCTATGGTACCACTTCAACAGCTGGTGGGAAACCTATGGAAATTACTGGTACTCACACAGAGGTCAACTTGGACAATGCAGTTGAAATGATAAGGGAGGCCAATAACATTATCATTACTCCAGGTAAGAGGCAGTGACAGTGGATATTGTAAGATACTAGAGGGACGTAGTCAGGTTATAAATCTTCATGATTCACAATCGTAAGAGGGGACAATGTGGTTTAGTGGTTAAGGTACTAAACTTGGAGTTGGTAGTCTTTAGTTCTGTTCCCAACTTGGCCACTAGCCAACTGTGCAGCCTCCTTGAGCAAGTCACTTCAGTTTTGTGTGTCTTGGTGTCTCTTCCTACCATTTATCTAGTTTATTTAGTTCGTAAACTCTTAATGTCTGAAGCTGTCTCTTACTCTGTACAGCCAATACCTAGCACAACAGAGTTATAATCTTGGTTGTGGCTTTTAGGCACTATCATAATACAGCTAGTGGTAGTAATTAAATTTCTGTACCGTGGATTATTAGAACTGGAAGATTTTGTGGTTCTTCTCCAGTAACTCAAGGTTCTATTGTTTGGACTGCTGATAAATATCTAAATCCAACCACTGAGATAATAAAAATCCTGAAAACACTTTACATAGGTTTTATAAAACCTTTTTTATGGCCAAAAACATGTAGGTTTTGTATACTTCTGTAACAGAGTATCCTTTTAAAGAGAAGTTGGTCATTAATTATATTTCAAGATTTGTTTTCATTAAACCACATGATGCCAATGGCTGCATTGGACAGTATCTTACTATTAATTTATAAAACTCCACCAGCACTCTTATTATCCTTGTACATATGCCGTTCAGGCAAATACACTGTTTCATAAGAGTTACCTTTGCTTCAAACAGGCACACAGATGTATTTTTTTGGTGTTTGGCATTTGTTGCTATCATTGGTACTTCCAGCACTATATTACTGGAAGAATGCTGCTTACAATTTATGCCCTTGAGCGTTTTAAGGGTGATGCATGTTGCTCCCATGCATTATTTCTGTACAAAGTTAATGAAAGTAAAAGAATTATATATCCCTAAAGGCTGCATCTGGATTTGCATTGTAGATATCCAAAATTTGGTGGAAGGTACGAGTTTGAAGGTATGACAGTAGCTTCTTCACCAGTTTTTGGCTATTTTTGTGTGAAGCCTCCTGTTCCAGTACAACAAAACAGGATGTATGTTTCTGTAAAACTGAAGTTTACCATTTGTAGATTAGTTGTCCAAACAGATGTATTGATATCACAAATGTAGTTCAGTCTAGAGAGCAAAAAGAAGAAGAAAAAATTAGGTTGTGCTGAAACCCTCATGAGTAGTTGTGATGTTTGAGTGCAGCTTTTTTATGGTTAGAGGTTCTGGTGTCCACAAAAAGTAAATGAAACAACTTTTCCTACTTCGAACTCGAGAAACAATTGTTTAAGTAAGGGGAATATTTCTTTCAGGTTATGGTCTGTGTGCAGCGAAAGCTCAGTACCCCATCGCTGACCTGGTGAAGATGCTGAGAGAACAAGGCAAACATGTCAGGCAAGTACCATTGTGATACTTGTGAGGGGGTGTGTGTGTGTGTGTGTGTGTGTGTGTGTGTGTGTGTGTGTAGAGGGAGACATAACAAAGGATTTTTGATTGTATGAAAACGCCCTAGAAGTCTGTCTTTTTGCTGTCACCAATTATGCTTCTACTGATATCCGAGAACGAGCTAATTAGAGGAACGTTCTAGTCTTATCAACCTACCAAACAGTCTAATAATTTCATGATACTGTTTAATCACACAGGTATTGGTGCCATTTATTGACTTCAGTGGAGTTGCATCCATTTATGCCAGCAGTTAATTTGGTGTTTGGGTACAGCAGTAACCCTTTATCTTTTTAAGCTTAGTACTACTTTGTTTGGTTTCTCATGCTGGGCTCCATCCTTACAAGCAATGGCGACAACACTCTTTAACCATTTACTACTGTTGCTCAATATAAGTGCTCATGACATCTTTGGGAAGTTGAATCTCTTTTTTTATATTCCCCTTCTCTTGGGAGTATCTCTCAAAGAACAGTCATTTGGTTTTCTAAAGACACAACACATGAAGGAGACTTCTGTGCAGGAACGTCTACTTCACTGAAATATAGTACAGAGTCCTGTTCCCTAACTTTTGCTTCACTCATGCTTCCCTATTGCACAGTCACTGTCTTCTGGGGAGGTTTAAAGTAGGAGAGGATATGGCTCTCTTGGAACTCAGGAGTGGCAGGAAGGAAGGGAAGGGAGAAAGAAGGGGAAGGGACTGCTAGGAGAAATCAATCCAATACCAGATGGAAGGATGTTAAGGTACCTCCCCCTGAGGCAGCAGTCTTCACACCATGAGTACAGGCTTTATTTTCCTCAGGAAACTTAAGAATGAAATCCAGAGTAACTGATTTATACTAATGGAATCAATGTTTACAGTCTGAGGAGCCAATAAAACACACGGTAGTGGCCAGTAAAAACACAAAAGGTGGGCAGCTCTCCCTGGGTGGCTTTATTTACACTAAAAAGGGGGTAAAAAGGCTTGCATTTAAAATATTGGGTAAATCTCTCTCTCTCTTATGAAGGCTAATACATATAAAAAAATTCTACATTTCAACTTTTTCTCACAACCCACTGAATGTCGTCCGTCATGTCTCCCCTTCCCCCCCCCCAAAAAAACCCAAAAACCAACATGTTATGAGTTAGCTAAGAATGCAGAGTACTTGATGGCAAATTCATTTTTAAATGCACAAGTGCTAGCAGGCTTTCAGACACTGGGGTCCTTTGGCAACTCTGGTGATGGGGTAGGAGAGGCATACAGAGCAGCAGGAGTGCTTGGAGATCTCTCAGGAACCCCTTAGTCTATGTCTAACAGTGAAGTGGTATAGCCTGCTCTAAACTGTGGCAAAAGGTTTCCTTCTCAAGGACGTCTAATTCTGAGGAGGGCAGATCAGGCAGTCCCCTCTGTTAAGATTAGCTCTCTGGTCTAGCGTGTTCCTAAAAGTCCTCGCAGGGTCTTTCTGTTGTCCGTGGCAGAGACTAACTTGCAAAGGATACACTGAGAACTCTGCATGAGCCTTCTAGTCCCTTTGCAGCTCACCATTGGACTCTCCCAAATGACAGTGCTGCATCATTTAGTCTTTTACACCCCATGCCCTTGGGTGTAAAAGCACCTAGCTTCTGATTTATTTAGAACGTTCCTGGTGTCTGCCCAGCCCACCGTGGCTACTTTCTGAAGAGATGGGCTTTTGTTGCCTTTGTAGCTCCAGTCATAAGAATTTGGAGGCCAGGTTTTTTTCCTGAAGTTACTGTTGCAAGTTGGACTATAGATTTTCACATCCATATTTACATCAACTCCTCTAGCTCTACAGGTAAAGGCTGGAAATCAAAACAAGTGTTACTCTATTGGGGTAAATTCTATGGAGTGTACGTTACAGAAAGGGGAAGTAATTCACAATGAAGCTAACAAACATGAAAACTTTAGTCTTTTCCTCCTTCCTTTCTCATAAGAATTAGCTTTCCCGTGCTTTCAATACCTGCCATGTCTCCATCGCTAATTGTTTTGGAAACTATTTTTTAATTATGGTAATTTAATATCTTAAAAATTAGTCAAGTCTCAGTTGTCATATTGAAAAAAAGATACTCTGACAGATGCTGGTTAACCAAACTCATTCTCTAATTTCTGCATGTTTATTTTAAGTACATGATGACTTTGCTTTGGAGTCAATGTTTTAGCAATTAGTGTGTTTTTTTCTTCAATATTTTCCACATTCATCGAAATGATATTGATAGTACCTGGCAGTGTTTGTAGTATATAATTTGATGGATAAGAGTACCAGTTAGTAAAATTTGTTCATTAGCAATCACCCAAAATAATGCACTTCTGTGTAGCAGTTTAATCTGCATGTAGGAAAGCTGAATGAGGCCCCTGCTGTCTTTCTTTCCCATGGCAATTCTTTTCATCCCTTATTTTCTCACCACTAGTGGAAGCTGGTTGCATAGCCAAATTGTATTAAAGATACTGAAGGCCCATTAGGCATGTAACAAAAGAACCTCATTTTGGGTAATATGATGACAATATCCTGTTCTTTCTTTGATTTTTCCTTTTATGGCTTCTGTGTGGGCTAGCTTCCTTTTTCATAATGATATAAAGTATTATTGATTTCACCTTGTATGTCAGCTTTGTATGGGAGAAATATGAATGAAGCTTTGTGAAGTAACTGGATTATATTTAAAATGAGTCAATTTCAGGAAGAGATTGCTGCAGTGGTTACCTAGTATTTTAATGAAATAAATCTGTATTTACAGTTTGTGGTAATTTAGGCCTTTCATCACTTTGTGGAGCTCCCACAGTGTTCATTGAGTGCAGCTGCTGTCCCTCTGGTTTCAGTAGGTCAGAAGTGCCTCAGGACCCAAGCACGCCCAGCATCCAGATGCAGTGACACACACACACACATCCTCTGTGGCTGAGTGCCAGCCTGGACATATGATTGTCATCAGTTTGTTATGCCCATGCTGTGCCAAGAAAAATTGCATTTGTCATATGGTCTTTTTTTTTTGCTTCATGGCTCATGATTGATTCAGAGACACTGTTTCCTTAACTTTGCCTGTAGTCATAACACGCTCAGTGAAGAGCATAGATTATGTAACATGATGTATAACATTTTATGACTAAGTCTTAAAGTCGGAAATACAGGAGGGTTTGCAAACTTAAGTCTGCTTTAGTTATTAAAATGCATTGCTAACATCACCACTGACTTGAAATGCTCTTGCAGCATATCGCATATTAAATCTATTAGTAGAATCATGTAAGAAAACTGCATGTTATCCAACCTTCCTGCTGTCTTTTCCTTTCTTGTTATTGACTGGTAGAGCTACAAAAAGTGTCATAGACTGGAAGGTTCCCAGAATCCATTCCCAGAGGGAAGACGCTTGGTCTTCAAGCAGTTTTATTCTCTTTACCTTTGTAGTAGCACAGAGCTGTCATTGAAGGCTCTCCATTTACCATATATCTTGAATGGTTCACTACAATGCATGTAAAGGCGTGATTCTGAATTATCTTAATGCACTTCAGAAATGGATCAAACTAATTCAGAATAAGGCATTCTTAATCTACAGCAAAAGCATCCACATAGGGAGTTAATCAGGAATAGCTAGTCCACTTTAAATTCATACCCTACCGTAATCTGAATTAAATTCAGTGTAGGCAAACCCTATAAACATCCATCCATAGAATTTTAATCTCTTAAATTATATATTTAATGGTGTGTTTAAAATAAAGAAATTCTCAAATACATAGCATATTGAACACCGTCTGCAGACATTCTAGATTCACTATATTTTGGCCATGATATCAGTTGTGTGACTTTATAGCCATTCTTATAGAATGTATGTATTTAAAATTTCTGCTCAAGGTGCAATAGTAACCAATTACAGTAGTTTAAGGAAGTTCCATACAAGTGCTGAAGTAGTCTAAGAAAGTGCACACACTTAATTTTAAATCTGTTGACTAATGCCACAGGCATGTGGGTTCTTTACTTTTTAGCTGCCATAATCAGTGGAATATGCAGTTGTGAGAGAAAATCTAGATTACTTTCTGAATATTTTTCTCAAACTTCAGTCACTAGATGGCTGGTCTTGCCTAATTTTTATAGGTGAATATCTTGGAAGGACTTATGTGCCAGTGTCTCATGACCTCAGGACACAAGGCAAAGCCCCTATCTTCTTTCTTAGGCATTTGAAAATGGGGTAAATTTTAAGGTAAGTGGACTTGAGTTTTTAAATTTACTTTGGTTACAGGTGTTGGGATGTAGTCAAATTGTACTGCTGCATGTAGGATACTAGGTGTTGCATTTTAATTATGCTAAGGGTTTCTGGAGCATATGGAGGGATGCCATCTTTAACTTTTCTTTACATTTAAATAAATAAAACTAATTAGTTTGAATTCTTAAATTATTCTTTCAAATTAAATGAATCTTGCCTTAAAGAGTCATAGAGTTTAATACCAGAAGGGACCCCAGATCATGTATTCTGATTTCTTGTATATCACTGGCCACAAACACCAACCAGAGCCCGCACATCAAACCCAACAACAGAAATTAGACCACAGTGTGGTCTCGTGTGGTCTGTAATTCTGTTATGTGCCACAGGGAAAGAATAAGAGGGAACAAGTTGCATCAATGCCTGATACCCTTGCAATGCCCAGGAATTGCTTAGGTGAGAGATAACCACAAAATCCTGGCAAATGACCCACACCCCATGTTGCAGGGGGAGGTCTTACTTTACTAAAAGAAAAACTGGAAGTGTTTTCTTGACTGAAAGGTCTATTTTGTAAAAATGGACAGTTTAAAATCTTTTCCAATCAGGCCTTATGCTTTGCGTAACTCAGATTTTCATGAGCAATAAACAAGTGCTAGAGTATCTGCATGCCCTTTGTACTTTCAGTTGTCATTCATGTTATCTCTCCATGAAACTGGAGTGTGTTTTTTAAGAGACTTGGCAGATGTGTATGTACTGGGAACAGAGAAGCTGCATGTGTGGAACAGAGGGCATAGAAAGTTAAAAGGGGAGAAATTGGGCTCTGTTGAGCAAGCTATCCTGTGTGTGTATAACTTCTACAAATGTTCAGAAATTAAAAAAATTTGTTGAGCAAGCTAAAATAGGCACGAAGCAGATGTAACTTACTTAGAGCACCCTATGTCTCATCAACTTTGGCATAGTTACAGAAATCCTATTTTTACATGGATGAAGTGCTCTGGGAGGAAAATTGCCGAACACTGACTCCTGTGTGTTGTGTTTAACGTTAATTCATAATGCATTCTTTTAGTGCAAACACCAGAGTCACATGACAATGAAATGATCTTGAACCACTTCTGCAATGGGTTAAATATAAATAAGCTTATTCAGGATTGAGGAAAATAGTATTGTTTTCTTTTCATCTGTTTTGAGTAAAAAGATTGACTACATTAACCGCAAATAGTAAATCCTACTCTGAAGTTCTTCAGTCCTCAGTAAGCATTAAAAATAGAATACTACTGCATCTGTAATAACATCCTCGGCAACTGAGTTTAAATTCAACACAGACAAAATTGCACAAAAAATTAAAGCTATTTGATCAGTGCAGAAAACTGGTATCCCAGGATTCCTGACATACAGTCCGTTCAGCTGGCGGGGGGTGGGAGGGGTTAATGCATCAGCACTGGTAGTGTCTAGTTTTGTCGTTTGGGAAGGCTTTGTTTCTTCACGATAGGGTGTGTACTGTAGGGGAATGCTTAACATGTGACCGTCTAGATTTATTTATAGGGCTCACATGGCATTTTCAGATTTTACAGAATCTAAACTTTCATTTTTAAAAAGGAAACTTTCTAGCCAATAGGGCTGCGAAGAAGACAGTCCAAATGTGAGCTGATTGTAACAAATTCAGTACCGTCTTCCTGTGTTGGCAGAGAGTCTGAAACAGTAACCCTTTATTCATGTCACTGAGGTGGTGAGACTGGGTGCGCATTGTACTGTAAATGCTAGGCCATCTCTACAAGTGGGTTTGACTTCTTCAGCCTAGTGTGCCCCCTCATCCCACTGCTTAATTTTACATATATGCAGAGAATATATAGACAAAGAACAGAAGACATCAGCATGTGTAAACAATTCTACCAATCAATTTTCATGAATCCAAATGCTTCTGACTTGCCCACAGAAACTAGCTTTTTCTAAAAGAAACCCATATAAAGGGCTGGATTTCAAACCAGCTCCCCATTTTATTTTATCTTTTGATATAGTTTTGCTAAAATGTATTCATGTTTTTTTGTTTTTTTTTTCCTGGTAACTCATATGGGTACAAAATTTGGGCACAAGGTTATGCCTCTGAAACTAGAGACTTGAAAATTGGGCCCAGAATTGTACCATCTGACTTATTTGAGGTCCAAAAAGAGAACCTGTGTTTTAGTACAGCACTGAGCCAACCCCTCCGATAAACTAGAGCATGGTCATGAATTTTAGTTCTTTGGGCTGAACTTGTTGTAGCCTACACGTTTTGCCAGACACGTATAAGTTCAGCAGGAGGAGATGCAAACATTTGCATAATAGAAGGTCCTTTAAAATTTCTTATTTTTCAGTCGAACACTAAAAACTTCCTGCAATTTTTTTTTGAGAAAATCTGATGTTCTTGCAGCACTGATATTAAAGACACTCGAAAAAGATACTTCTTAAGCAGTTAAAGATTATTAATAATTCTCCATCTTTTCAATTTTCAATTTCTTCCATAAAGTTTCTCTCCTGTTATATTTTTAGATATTTCCAGAATGGAATGAATGAGTAGGAAAAAAAATGGGTTTATTTTAAAACTTGTTGTGGGAGAATACGTTTGGCAAATATTTTATGCCCGTAAAAAAGCTTGTTGTTTTCAAGAACTGCTGTTGTAATGTGCAGTGAACAGGACATGTCACACCCATCGCACATGATGGCGGTGAAAACAAGAGGTTGAAATCCCCTCTGTTTATGATAAATTGAGTGCAAATCTGTAACTATAAAAATAATTCTGCAAGGTTATACAGTGTTCAGATGGGACATTTTTAAAAGTGTCCTCTTTTTCTGGTGTTTCTAGTGTAATCTCTTCCATGTTTGTGAGGAACTTGGTCTGTATTGCTTCTTCTCAGCCTTGCCATGCTCACCTGAATGGCTGGTAGGAGGATCTTCCTTTTTGAGATGAGGGGACAATTTCTCTAACTATCTGTGTAAATGTTGCCTGTATGAAATCTTTATCAACATGATCATGGTGAGTGTCTGTACACACACTCACACACTCTCTATCTCTAAATGTATATATTTTATTTATTTATTTATTTATATATTAAAAAATCTGGTTTGACAATTTTGCATGAATTTTTTCCAAGGGGTACTGGCAAGCCACTGTCATATTTGGTCATCAAGACTTTCAGAAACAAACTCCCTTTGGGAGTCATTTATATGTCTCCTGTCAAATAGATTTTATATAAACAGTTCATAAACCTCCCAAATGTGTAGTGTATGGTTTCTGGCAGTATTTGTCAAAACCTGTGACAGATGATGATCCATACCATAACTCCTCCCATCAAGCAAAAATGTTTCTTGCCCCTTCTTTTTCTTCTTCCCCTTGCCTCTGCTGAGGGAAAGTCAAAGGTGAAACTTCATTCACTTGGCAACTTACGTGTTGGTTTGGGGATCAGCCCTGGAAACAAGGTTGTGTTGGAGTATTTAATAAAAACCTCAAGCATATTTTGTTTTTTTTATTTATAAGCCAGCTTTAATCAAAAAGAAGCTCAAATAATTTTATTAGAAACTAAAGAGAATTTTGTTGGGAAATCTTTGTTCCTTGCCAAAATAGTGATGATTTTCTAATATGTTTCAAAATAAGAGTTCTTCTAATGTACTAAAAATCATTGCATTTGGGAGCAGTTTGGAAGCAACTGTGCTGCTGCACATGGTTTACATTACTGAGTGGTTGATGTGAAACTTTAAGCTGTTAATATTTTGTCCTATTTGTTTTGCTGTCCTGTATCTGATTCTAGGTATTTTCCTCTGCACCAGGATCGCAAACATTTGCCAGCTAAATATAATGTATTCTTTTTCCTTCCTGTGCAGCTCTTGTATAAAACTGGCTTCCATTCCACTCTTGAACCAAAGTTTAACGATACTTGCATCTTGTCACAGCATCTAATAGTGCTTAGTGGTGTGATCATTCAATATGTCTGGTTTTGAACTTGGAGTTCAAATTACCTGATATTCAAGTTGCCTTAACTCGACCTTACTACTGGTAGTTGACCAGATTATTCTCATTCTAAATTTATATTTGTACAGCATTAAAATTACTAATCACTATACATCAGTGATTGTAATAACTGGCATGGTATCACACTTTTATCTGTGCCAAGCAAAATATTGTGTAAGATCATAGTCCAGCGTATATCAGAGGCAGTTGATAGTGTTCTCAGAAAAGAGGAAGCTGGTTTTCGGAAGGGGCGTGGATGCACAGACCAGATCTTCACTCTAAGAAACATAATAGTACAGTGCTTAGAATGGCAACAGCAACTCTACATAAATTTTATAGACTTTGAAAAGGCTTTTGATAGCATTCACAGGACTAGCCTATGGCACATTCTGTGGGTATATGGAATTCATTTCCATATAATCAACATCATCAAAAGCTTCTATTTCAACTTTACATGCAGTGTTGATTACAGCGAGCTCAGTTCTGAATCAAAACAGGAGTACGTCAGGGGTGTGTTATGTCTGCAATCCTCTTCAGCAGTGCCATTGACTGGGTAATGTGGCATACAACAGAAGACATGCCAAGAGGCATTAAATGGACACTCTTCTCATCCCTTGAAGACCTGGACTTCGCAGATGATGTCGCTCTCCTATCGCATACCCAACACCATATACAAGAAAAAACAACTTGGCTCACTGCATTCAGCCAGCAAATTGGACTGAAAATCATCCTCAGTAAGACAGATATCATGACCCTTAATATTGTCTCTTCATCACCAGTATGGATAGAGGATTATGTTCTCACCAATGTAGAAACATTCACATACTTGGGCAGCACCATCAACCAGGACGGTGGAACAAGCTGGGACATCCAGAACAAAATCAGTAAAGCCAGGAACATCTTCAGGAGCTTAAATACAGTCTGGAATCATCAACATACAAAACCAAAACCAAACTCAAGATTTATCAGAGCTGCATACTTTCAACACTACTTTATAGTGCAGAATGCTGGGGAATGAGAAAGTATGACATGTCCAAATTGTCTTCATTCCACACAACCTGCCTTAGAAAAATACTCCTTATCTTTTTGGCTCAGAACAATCTCAAACCAAGATCTATTGACACAGTGCAGCCAAGGGGATCTGAGCACCATCATTGCCAGGAAGCATTGGAGATGGATCGGTCACATGCTTTGGATGGAAACTGATTCTATCACCAGAGTAGCAATAAGATGGACACCTGAAGGCAACCGAAAACTAGGCTGCCAGAAAACAACATGGTGAAGAGCTATGGAAGCCGAGCTGAAAAACATGGGGCACAGCTGGGGAAAGACATGCTAGAAACAGACAGGAATGGAGGAGCTTCGTCACTGCCCTAAACATCAGAGGCATAATAGGAACATGATGATGATACATCAGTGGTTCAAAAACTGTAGTTTGTGGACTTTTGGTGGTGTTTATGTGAACTGATTCCATCATAATGATGAAACATGCACAATTCTCCTGTCCTAGCAAATTTCTATTGCTCAATCATCAGTCTTCAAGCAGAGCTCTTTTATATTTCTTTAAGAGCTCCTTTATCACACCTCTGATTCTTTGGTTTGATGTACAGGAACTGAAGTCACTTAATTATCTCTTTGGCATTTCTTTGTGTAAATTCAGCCATGATCAAAATTGCCAACTCCAAAACTGGAGGATATCAAAGGTATTGGACAACATAACCCACCTGCAAAGTGGCCTGGAGGAGAGACTAGAGAAGTTGGGGCTGCAGACAAGGAGGTGATTTGGGTCTGATAAATGTAAATACCTGTACCTGTTGAGAAGAAATGCATTAAAATAGTGGGAGGAGTTACAGCTAAGTGGTCATACCCATGAGATTAAAGCAAGTTAGCACCTATCTCCTGAATTTTGTCCTAGTACTACTTTCATGTTCTGATCACCGTTGCTTCTTTGGAGAACATGTTGGCTTATGATTAGTAATGTGGGAAGGAAATGACCATGAGAAAATCTTTTGTAGGCTAATGGTCCTCAGTATGGAAATATTTGAGACTCTGCTATATTGGGCTCAAACGTAAGGGTGAAAAGCAGCCTTATAATTAAGACAGTTTTTCAGTTTTACAGAAACAAATCTCTCCATAGTATCTTTGGATTCATAAGCTGGGGAATATCAAGTAGGAGTAGGGAGGTGCTATTAACCTCTGTGTAGCCTTAGTGATGCAGGGAGGAACTGTTCTGTGGAGTTGCCATCATTTAGATGAGATGAAAAAAACAGAGGTCCTGACCATTTGCCTTCACCAAAAATTCTATGGCTAAAACTCCATCTACTATTCATCCAGAGTAGTGGATATTATCTCTGGTGCCCTGGTTAAATTCCATTTTCGGAATAACCTTTTGGCTACCTAAACTTGCTCTGCAATGTCGTTAGGATATATGGTAGAGACTTCATATTCTGGCCTGCATTATTTGTAGTTTTGCTGCACTACTAGATGTAAGGTACTGGAAAACTTTATATACCTATAACTGTATCCTCTGGTGTTCCCTTGCCTCCAACAAATATTCAGGTAAGAGGTGAACTCTTAAGTAAGGCTTTCTTGGGTAGAAAAAATTGCAATGCTAACTTTGTACGTTTTGTCAGTGTTTTGATATGGTAAAGTATTGAGTGGAGAAGAAAAGGAGAACTCTCAACATGTGCACTCTAAGAAAAAAATCAAGCAAAAACTAAATAATCATTAAGGAGAGCAGACTTCTGTTCCTACTGTAAAGACCTTAATTACTTGCATTTTTCTTTTAATGACTACCAGATGAAATGGTCATAATTCTGCCTGACAAAGTTCATTTGTAACAAAGTAGATCTAACTTGTCACCAATCTTATGTTTTTATAGTATCCTGTTTTGTCTGAAAGTTACAGCATAATACATCAAGCAAAGTACAGATGACATTTTACTCTTGCCTTCCTCTCATTGGAATAAAGTTGTTAATAATGTCAGAGTCTGGGGATTAGAGGAATACATGTCATGAGACGGAGTGTCCTCTTTCATTCTAAGGAGATTTCATGTTCTTTGAAAAGATGCAAAGAGCTACCTGCCAACTTCTTAAAAACAGATTTCTAATGCCCCATTTGAGTTCATTGCATGAAGTAAATAAAGTAGAGCACACAGCCTTCTCCCCCTCGCCCCAGTTTAATCTTCCATTTCATGAGAGTAATTTTATGGCAATTACTCTTGTTACCCTGATAAATTCAATGGTTCCCATCTTTCAGAAATTAAAATAATTTTATCCAGAAGCGGCTGAAGTCCTAGATAATTGGGACAAACTTTCATTTAAGGAAACTCTTGTGTTCCAGTCTGAATTCTTGAAAGGATATATTTTATCTGTAACCAACAGAGTAAAGTATTCTCTCTAACTTAGCCTTGAAGATTTTTCTGGAGAAAGTTGGGAGATACCTTTTGGTTGTGGAACACCCCACATCATGTTCCATTTTTCATGGGAGAGTTGTTGATTCTGGTCACACCCCTAACTATATGTAGCATTTGCAGCTCTTGATAACCTAAGGAGCCTTCCCAACATCTGTTTTGGGAGCTAAAGACAAATATGCCATTCATATGTTTTTAATTCTTCTAGTATTGTTTGGGAGATACACACAAACATTTGGCATATATGTTTCACTTTGGCTGGTGAGAGAAGGATTTGTCAGCCAAAAGGGAGCAGGAAAAAGGCAATTATCTTTAAAATAGTTTTTAAAACCCCACCCTATTGAAGTAGAATATTACCTTGTGGAAACTTTACTTCACTGTTGCTGTGTTGTTCACCAGTGATGTATTTCCTGACACTTCCCATTCACTTACCTTGAAAGCCTCTGCCACTAGTTCCTCTGCTGCTGTAATTGGGAGTGCCTCTGTCATTCTCATTGTTACAGGATCTCCAGAGGCAGCTTCCGTGTGGATCAGCATACTAAAAGGGCTTGCTCCATTAAATAAATGTTAAAATCTACTCAATTTCCAATTAAAATCTGTCAGAATTGGAAACTTTTTCTCTTGTCCTGGATGCGTCAGTGGTTCTTTAACCTTATAAATGGCCATCTTGTCTCAGGGTAAGAGGCAAATTTAGGGGCTTTTCTTGCCTGTGGTTTCCAACACATGAATTTGGTTTTGGCACAGCTTTATGCTGAAGGATTTAATCTGTGGTCCTTGAGGCTGAAGGGTTGAGATATAAAATCGTAATCTAGTGGCTTTATGTGATTTCAAATATCTTCCTCTTCTATAACTCCTTCCTTCCCACTCTGTCTCCCCAAACTCCCAGGAAATACTGAAAAATACATGTGATTTGTCTTTGGAGATTTAATTTTTTTGTTAGTAATTCTGTATTTGGTATTAGCACATTTAGGAACTAGCATTCCAGCCCACACTTGGCCACATCCTTAAAGTATTAAATGAAACAAGATATATCTGCTAATGAGTGTGTTCTTTTTTTTGTTTGTTTGTTTTGTTGCTAGGTTTGGTATTCACCCTGTGGCTGGTCGGATGCCTGGTCAGCTGAATGTGCTCCTAGCAGAAGCAGGTGTGCCATATGATATTGTGCTGGAAATGGATGAGATCAATGAAGATTTCCCAGGTTAGAGAGAGTGATAACTTGAAAACTATGTTATTTGCTAGTATATGAAATGTGCAGTGGTTATGTTTTGTTTATTTTTCAAATGAAAATAGAGGCAGATATAATATACTGTGTGTGTTCGTTTGTCCGCACACGTCTATAACAATAGGCAACTTCAACGGTAAGCTTTGTTTCCAGCTCTGCTTAATGCTTTCTATTAGAAGACTCTCTTATTATATGCTTTATAAATTTACCAACTTTTAACCATTCAGGCTGAATCTTTTGGAAAGTTTCAGCAAAACCAGTTCAGCTGTTTGTGAACATTGTTAGAGAAAAGTGTTTGTTTTGCCAAGGATTAAAACATTCTTACAGATGCTTCATTAACAAGTTTTAACCTTTCATATTCTGGAGCAGAGACTTGAAATGGGGCAGAGGGGTTACCTTGGAGTCAGAAAGGTGCCTCTTACTGTCCTCATGAATGTTTACACAAATTTGGCCAAGGAATAAGCCTCTGAAAATTGCCATGGCACATGTTCAGTAGAGGTTTGCTAGAGGCTGGCAACTAAATTCTGCAAAGTTCCATCTGCACTAAGCATGCTCCAACTCAAGGCTGCAGGGGTTGAGCAGGACTTTCCCTTGGCTGTGGCACCAAGTACGAGACCTGAGGGCAGTGTTCTCCTCCCCTCCCCCGGCCCCTTTCTGTATTCTCACTGCTTCCCCTGCTGATGCTGAGGGAGCATGGACGAGAGGGAAGACTCATGCTGACTCAAAGGTAGAGGATTAAGGAGCAGAGAGGAGATGTAGACAGGCTAAGGATGGGAAGGAACAGGAACAAGAATAGAAGGGAACAGAAACAGATTGGGATGGATAGGAATACAGGTGGGTGGGTGGGGAACAGAAATAGTGTGGGGAACATAAGAGCAGAGGGAACAGGCTGGAAGGGATATGCTAAGGGATCGGCTGGGAATGGGCTAAAAGATCTCTAACCACTAGAGAACACTCCTCTCCAGAACCTGAAATTCAGCATAGGATTTCTGATCTATACATTACTTTGCTGTGAAGGCCTAATAGCTGTGAAACCAATGGTATGTGGTGTGTCTCATCTCCCTGTAGTGGCTGGTCAACAGGAGATAATGGTACTAGATACTGTCCAGTTTAGCCAATGTATCTATTCAGGGGACACCATCATAGGGCCTAATCATATCAGCCACACTAGCAGAGGCTCGTTCACCGGAGCATCTACCAATGTGATATATGCCATCATGTGCCAGCAATGCCCCTCTGCTATGTACATTGGCCAAACCGGACAGTCTCTACGTAAAAGAATAAATGGACACAAATCAGACGTCAAGAATTATAACCTTCAAAAACCAGTCGGAGTACACTTCAATCTCTTTGGTCACTCAATTACAGACCCAAAAGTGGCAATTCTTCAACAAAAAAACTTCAAAAACAGACTCCAACGAGAGACTGCTGAAGTGGAATTAATTTGCAAACTGGATACAGTTAACTTAGGCTTGAATAAAGACTGGGAGTGGATGTGTCATTACACAAAGTAAAACTATTTCCCCTTGTTTATTTCCCCTGCTACTGTCCTTGTAAACTGCTGGAAATCAAGGCCCACCTTGATTATCACTACAAAAGGTTCCCCCTCCACCCCCCGCTCTCCTGCTGGTAATAGCTCACCTTTCTTGATCACTCTTGTTACAGTTTGTATGGTAACACCCATTGTTTCATGTTCTCTGTGTATATAAAATCTCCCCACTATATTTTCCACTCTATGCATCTGATGAAGTGAGCTGTAGCTCACGAAAGCTTACGCTCTAATAAATTTGTTAGTACCTAAGAGTATGTCTACACTACGAAATTAGGTTGAATTTATAGAAGTCGGTTTTGTAGAAAGCAGTTTTATACAGTCGATTGTGTGTGTCCCCACACAAATGCTCTAAGTGCATGTAGTCGGCGGAGTGTGTCCACAGTACCGAGGTAACCGTCGACTTCTGGAGTATTGCACTGTGGGTAGCTATCCCGCAGTCTCCACCACCCATTTGAATATTGGGTAGAAATCCCAGTGCCTGATGGGGCTAAAACATTGTCGCTGGTGGTTCTGGGTACATATCGTCAGGCCCCCTCCCTCCCTCCCTCCCTCCCTCCCTCCGTGAAAGCAAGGGCAGACAATCATTTTGAGCCTTTTTTTTCTTGAGTTACCTATGCAGACGCCATACCACGGCAAGCATGGAGCCCGCTCAGCTAACTGTCACCGTACGTCTCCTGGGTGCTGGCAGACGTGGTACTGCATTGCTACACAGCAGCAGTTTATTGCCTTTTGGCAGCAGACAGTGCAGTATGAGTGGTAGCCGTCGTCGAAGTCCTGGGTGCTCTTTTAACCGTCCTCGATGAGGTCAGGGGTGCCTGGGCAAACACGGGAGTGACTCAGTCAGGTCACTTCCCTTTTAAGTTTCGTCTCATGGCGATTGAATTCTACCGGCAGTGCACTGTCTTTTAATCAGCAGCCAGCAAAAGATGATGGCCAGCAGTCATACTGCACCGTGTTCTGCTGAGCACCCAGGAGATGACAATGGCCAGCGATCGTACTGCACAGTCTGTTGCCAGCAAGATGTATAAAGATAGATGAAGTGGCTCAAAACAAGAAATAGACCAGATCTGTTTTGTATTCATTTTCTCCTCCCTTCGTCCATGAAATCAACGGCCTGCTAAACCCAGTTTTGAGTTCTATCCTGGAGGGGGCCATTCAGTTTCTCGCAAAGCCACCCCCTTTGTTGATTTTAATTCCCTGTAAGCCAACCCTGTAAGCCATGTTGTCAGTCGCCCCTCCTTCCATCAGAGCAACAGCAGACAATCGTTCTGTGCCTTTTTTCTGTACAGACGCCATACCATGGCAAGCATGGAGCCCGCTCAGATCACTTTGGCAATTAGGAGCACATTAAACACCCCACGCATTATCCAGCAGTATATGCAGCACCGGAACCTGACAAAGCAAAAACCAGGCAAGTAGGCGACGTCAGCGTGGTGACGAGAGTGATGAGGACATAGACACAGACTTCTCTCAAAGAAGGGCCCTGGCAATGTGGGCATCATGGTGCTAATGGGTCAGGTTCATGCGGTGGAACGCCAGTTTTGGGCTCAGGAAACAAGCACAGACTGGTGGGACCACATAGTGTTGCAGGTCTGGGATGATTCCCAGTGGCTGCGAAACTTTCCATGCATAAGGGCACTTTCATGGAACTTTGACTTGCTTTCCCCTGCCCTGAAGCGCATGAATACCAAGATGAGAGAAGCCCTCACAGTTGAGAAGCGAATGGCAATAGCCGTGTGGAAGCTTGCAACGCCAGACAGCTACCAGCCAGTCGCGAATCAATTTGGACTGGTCAAATCTAGTGTGGGGGCTGCTGTGATGCAAGTAGCCAACGCTGTCAAAGATCTGTTGATATCAAGGGTAGTGATCCTGGGAAATGTGCAGCTCATAGTGGATGGCTTTGCTGCAATGGGATTCCCTAACTGTGGTGGGGCCATAGACGGAACCCATATCCCTATCTTGGTACCGGAGCACCAAGCCAGCAAGTACATAAACCACAAGGGGTACTTTTCAGTAATGCTGCAAGCACTGGTGGATCACAAGGGACGTTTCACCAACATCAACGTGGGATGGCCGGGAAAGGTACATGACGCTCGCATCTTCAGGAACTCTGGTCTGTTTCAAAAGCTGCAGGAAGGGACTTTATTCCCAGACCAGAAAATAACCGTTAGGGATGTGGAAATGCCTATAGTTATCCTTGGGGACCCAGCCTAGCCCTTAATGCCATGGCTCATGAAGCCGTACACAGGCAGCCTGGACAGTAGTCAGGAGCTGTTCAACTACAGGCTAAGCAAGTGCAGAATGGTGGTAGAATGTGTATTTGCATGTTTAAAAGCGCGCTGGCGCAGTTTACTGACTCAGTTAGACCTCAGCGAAACCAATATTCCCACTGTTATTACTGCTTGCTGTGCGCTCCACAATATCTGTGAGAGTAAGGGGGAGACGTTTATTGCGGGGTGGGAGGTGAGGCAAATCGCCTAGCTGCTGGTTACGCACAGCCAGACACCAGGGCAGTTAGAAGAGCACAGGAGGGCGCGGTGCGCATCAGAAAAGCTTTGAAAACCAGTTTCATGACTGGCCAGGCTACGGTGTGAAAGTTCTGTTTGTTTGTTCTTGATGAAAATCCCCGCCCCTTGGTTCACTCTAGTTCCCTGTAAGCTAACCACCCTCCCCTCCTCCCTTCGATCACCGCTTGCAGAGGCAATAAAGTCATTGTTGCTTCACATTCATGCATTCTTTATTCATTCATCACACAAATAGGGGGATAACTATCAAGGTAGCCCAGGAGGGGTGGTGGAGGAGGGAAGGACAAGGCCACACAGCACTATAAAAGTTTAAAACTTATTGAATGCCAGCCTTCTGTTGCTTGGGCTATCCTGTGGGGTGGAGTGGCTGGAGGCCCCACCACTGTGTTCTTGGGCGTCTGGGTGAGGAGGCTATGGAACTTGGGGAGGAGGGCGGTTGGTTCCATAGGGGCTGTAGCGGCAGTCTGTGCTCCTGCTGCCTTTCCTGCAGCTCAACCATACGCTGGAGCATATTAGTTTGATCCTCCAGCAGCCTCAGCATTGAATCCTGCCTCCTCTCATCATGTTGCCGTCACCTTTCAGCTTCAGCCCTCTCTTCAGCCCACCACCTACTCTCTTCAGCCCGCCACCTCTCCTCCTGGTCATTTTGTGCTTTCCTGCACTCTGACATTGTCTGCCTCCACGCATTCGTCTGTTGTCTGTCAGTGTGGGAGGACAGCATGAGCTCAGAGAACATTTTATCGCGAGTGTGGTTTTTTTCCCGCGAGTGTGGTTTTTTCTAATCTTCACTAGCCTCTGGGAATGAGAAGATCCTGTGATCCTTGAAACACATGCAGCTGGTGGAGAAAAAAAAAGGGACAGCGGTATTTAAAAAGACACATTTTATAAAACAATGGGTACACTCTTTCACGGTAAACCTTGCTGTTAACATTACATACACAGCACATGTGCTTTCGTTCCAAGGTCGCATTTTGCCTCCCCCCACCACTTGGTTAGTCCCTCCCCCCTCCCCGTGGCTAACAGCGGGGAACATTTCTGTTCAGCCACAGGCAAACAGCCCAGCAGGAACGGGCACCTCTGAATGTCCCCTTAAGAAAAGCACCCTATTTCAACCAGGTGACCATGAATGATATCACTCTCCTGAAGATAACACAAAAGAGATAAAGAACAGATGTTGTTTGAATGCCAGCAAACATACACTGCAATGCTTTGTTCTACAATGATTCCCGAATACGTGCTACTGCCCTGGAGTGGTAAAGTGTCCTACCATGGTGGACGGAATAAGGCTGCCCTCCCCAGAAACCTTTTGCAAAGGCTTTGGGAGTACATCCAGGAGAGCTGCGCATACCAGGGCAAATTAATCATTAAACATGCTTGCTTTTAAACCATGTATAGTATTTTAAAAGGTACACTCACCAGAGGTTCCTTCTCCGCCTGGCAGATCCGGGAGGCAGCCTTGGGTGGGTTCAGGGGTACTGGTTTCAGGTCCAGGATGAGAAACAGTTCCTGGCTGTCGGGAAAACTGGTTTCTCCGCTTGCTTGCTGTGAGCTATCTACAACCTCATCATCATCATCTTCCTCGTCCCCAAAACCTGCTTCCGTGTTGCCTCCCTCTCCATTGAAGGAGTCAAACAACACAGCTGGGGTAATGGTGGCTGAACCCCCTAAAATGGCATGCAGCTCATCATAGAAGTGGCATGTTTGGGGCTCTGACCCGGAGCGGCTGTTCGCCTCTCTGGTTTTCTGGTAGGCTTGCCTCAGCTCCTTAAGTTTCACGCGGCACTGCTTCGGGTCCCTGTTATGGCCTCTGTCCTTCATGCCCTGGGAAATTTTTGACAAATGTTTTGGCCTTTCGAAAACTGGAACGTAGTTCTGATAGCACGGATTCCTCTCCCCATACAGCGATCAGATCCCGTACCTCCCGTTCGGTCCATGCTGGAGCTCTTTTGCAATTCTGGGACTCCATCATGGTCACCTCTGCTGATGAGCTCTGCACTCACCTGCAGCTTGCCATGCTGGCCAAACAGGAAATTGAAATTCAAAAGTTTGCGGGCCTTTACCTGGCCAGTGCATCTGAATTGAAAGTGCTGTCCATAATGGTCACAGTGGAGCACTCTGGGAGGCCAATACCATCTAATTGTGTCCACAGTACCCCAAATTCGACCCAGGAAGGCCGATTTCAGCGCTAATCCCCTTGTCGGGGGTGGAGTAAGGAAATCAATTTTAAGAGCCCTTTAAGTTGAAAAAAAGTGCTTCGTCGTGTGGACGAGTGCAGGGTTAAATCGATTTAACACTGCTAAATTCGACCTCAACTCCTAGTGTAGACCAGGGCTAAGGTGCCACAAGTACTCCTTTTCTTTTTATGGATACAGACTAACACTGCTGCTACTCTGAAACCTGTATTTAAGTTGTAAGCTGTTCAGGGTAGGGACTCTTCCAATGAGTTTGGGGCTCCATTGTGTGAGGCACTGTACACTCTCTGTTGGCACTGTAGGTGCTATCGTAATGCAAATCAATATTCATAGTAACTTCTGTATTGTGGTTCCTGATTTTTCAAGTTCTGTTTTTTCCTTTTTATTTTTTTAATGCAGAAACTGACCTGGTCCTTGTTATTGGTGCTAATGATACAGTTAATTCAGCAGCTCAAGAGGATCCTAACTCGATCATTGCTGGAATGCCAGTTCTAGAAGTTTGGAAGTCAAAACAGGTAAGGCGAACAAATAAAACATAGTAGCAACCTCATTTATCCACCTTTTTTTAAAACAGCTTTTGTTTGGAGATGCTAATAGGATTATCCTACTTTTTCTGTTTGCATACGAAGTTTCCCCATCATGTTCTGCACTGTGCACAACAGAATATTCTGTGCTTCAGAAGTGCACTGCAGAGCATTAGTAATGTTGTAATACAATCATATTGCTGTGCTCTGATCCAGTGAAGCTAATGGTGGCTACAACTGATGAGGCTAAAGAGTAGAATTAGGTTGGCAAGTATATTTGGCACTGTTGGCCTGGGGAAGGGTGGAGTGGACAGACAGCCATGTCGTTTCCTTATTAGCTGTCATTCCTCAGATAGTGAAACTAATAAAGCAGCCAAAGGAGTTAGTCTGGTTTGAAAAATGATCTAGCATGTAGAAAATTCTTAAATGTAACTCTACCTCTTATCCACACCTCACCCCAACAGTATCTGTATCAGTGCAGCAGTACAAATGTTATCAATTATTCCTTGTCACTAGTGTGAATTCTCAGTATTCAGATTTGCCATCCTGAAACACTCAAGTGCTCAGAGTGATGGGGTTATTATTAGTGTTCTCTCAATAGCCCTTTATCATGATTGGAGGAATACATATAAGCATGTTTTATCCATGCAGAATGCTTTGTTATGGCCTCATTTCACATTATGCTCCAGTAACTTCCCTACCTCCAAGTCCACTGATTAATCTCCTTAATTGGCTCTAGCATTAATTATCCCAAACGTATTTGTTTCTTCTAAACAGTTTCTTCAGAACTGACAACCCATTATTTCACAACGGGTTATCTTGGAAAATAGTTACCAAGAATGTGATCTTATCAACTATTGGTGCAGGACCTTCCCGCAAATATTTCTTTTGGTTGTTGTTACCGAGAGGCTGGGTTCTAATAGAAAGCAGTTGCTTTATTTGTATAATATTCTTGAGTGCCAAAGTCTTGCTTTGGTTCCTTTGTGATACATAAGGTGTAAAAATAATGTAGAGCTATCCTACATCAGATGAAAAGATTGTGGCGAACAAGAGACTTCACTGAAGGTTGGAAAAACCTGTGCTCCTGAAGCTGGCATAGTCTTAAATTGCTCAACTTCTAGAGGATGAAAATCTGTTAAGCTGTAGTGACTAAGAAGGCACCATTTTGCCAAGCTATGCCTGCTTCTTGGAGCTCCACAGCCTGAAACAGTTAACTGTGGATTAGAACTAAGCACCTTTGAGAGCACAGAAGACTCTTGAGGAGAATTGAATCAACTCAATATTACAGCCAACAATGGACTTTAGGTAACTCACATTTAAAAGATGATCATTCACTTTATCCACTTCCCAGTCATTGCAATCAAACATTAGGGAGTGATGTCAGGGGATTCTTTAATCATGCTTTAAGGGCCTTCCTGACATCTTTCTGCAGTCAGCTTTTTCTGCCCAGTTAATTAAATGTGTTGTTTCCCGCGCAGTAAACTTTAAATGCAGTGGTCAAGAGTAGAGTTTCCATAGGTAACTTGTGTGTGCAATAAGACTTTTTAACTGGATCATTATTACCCAGTCTCAAGTGCTGTGGATCTGAGATGCTACATGCGCTTGCAATTAAGGTGTCACATCCTGCATTTTGTTACATCCATTTTCATTGTATTTTTAACTTCTTTAGTATTTTGTACAGCGTCCAGTGCACCCTTGGGAGTGTTTTAGTATAATAATTCTTCACGCTCCTAGCCGTCGTCAGGGTAAGTCTAGACTGCAGCTCGGCGTGAGACTCTCAGCCTGGGTAGACTGACTTGTGCTAGCTTCATGTGAGCTAACATCCTAAAACTAGTAGTGTGGACCCAGCAGAGGCTTGGGCTAGCTAGTCATGCTCGGACCCAGAGCCTGAGCTGCCACCCAAGTCACAACATTCATATTGCTATTCTTAGCATGCTAGCTCGAGCCGAGCTGGGGTAAGTCTGTCTACCCAGGCTGGGAGGCGCTCTCTCCCAGCTGTAGTGTAGTCATACCCTCAGTGGCTGGAGAGCATTGGGTTAGGGCTTGTGGGTGCCAGTACAGTCCCTAGTCAGCCATTGGTCTTGCTTTTGATTAAAGCAAGCCATTCCTTCCCTGGGTCTAGGAACACACCTTACCTATGCCGGGGGTGAGGTGGAGACTGAGAATCAAACCTATGTTTCCTGCATGGAAATGTGGAACATTACTTGGAGGCCACCTGTCTACCCTGTTCATGTGACAGAGTGACATTGACTTGCAAGTAGTATATTCTGTATATTGGCACCCATAAAGTCATCTATTGCAAGACATAATATCAAATCACTTATTTTTTTATTTTGTGTATTGAGATTATTTTCAAATCTCCTGCACTGAGGGAGAAGGTTGATATGTGCTATGTCGAATATAAACTCTTCCCTTTGCAGATCATTGTTATGAAGAGATCTCTGGGTGTCGGTTACGCAGCTGTGGACAATCCTATCTTTTACAAACCCAACACCGCTATGCTTTTAGGAGATGCCAAGAAGACCTGTGATGCCCTGCAGGCCAAAGTCAGAGAATCCTACCAGATGTAAATACTGATAATCACTTATCAAAGTTAATATTTGGCCAGTATGAAAAACAAAAAGACCATTATTTTGTACATCAGAATGTAAGGCAAAGTTATGAGAAAAAAACACGAGTGCATAAATTGGCTTATATAATTTTGACATCTGAAAAAAATCAATACTACGTTAAGTGTCTAGAAAAACCTGAATTGTGTTTCTGTTGTGGGTTTTATGGATGCTATGAATCAGGAACACTTCAGCAGAATGAGTTCATCTTTAGATGAATCCAGTTGGACTGAATTTTTTTCCTCTCCCCTAGTAGTCACCTAGGTAATATAAATTGAAATGTAGGATTTCATGGACCTGTTTCATTAGTTTCCAAGTATGACATGATATAAACATATGCACCTAAAGTGCTGAAATATTTTTCAGCAAATGCAGCTAATTCAAATCTTTATCCCCTCCTACAGTTGTTGCCATTTCAACTGTTCTGAGAAAACAATGGCCCCAATCCCGCAATCAATTCTGTTTGGGCACCAGCAGTTGCTACACTAACCTGATTGCAAAATCTTGTCCACTGCAGGATATTTCAGTTTCGGTTCACTTTTGACTTTTAATTATATTTTGCTACTTTCAAATGTATTTTGATGCATTCTTAATCAACATTTTTGTAATGCTGGAAAAAGGCACTTTCTTAACATATTTAAGATGCTGGAGAAAATGCAAATCAAGAGTTTCTTTATTACCATTTTTTAAAATTAATCAGCTGTCGTTTGGGGACTGTAAAAGCATACCAATCTTACAATCAATGTTTTCAATATTTGACTTTCCCTTAATCTAATTAAGTGCACTATTTAAATTTTCATAATAAGTACGGCTAAGCGGTAAATCAGTTTATGGCATATAGTGCTAATTTATTTTTATTATGTTAAGAGTACTTGAATGGAACTCAAATATTTGCCTAATAAAATGAATTAATCATGTTTGCACAATGATGTAGCAGTTGTCCTCAGTGACAAAAGCTAAATACAAATAGTTATATTTGTGTTAGAAAGCATTAACATCTGGGGAAAACAAACTACTATGAAGCAAGTTTAAAATTGATCCATCCTAACTGTTTATAAAACTGATTTTTTTAATCACATCATGTATTGGGACCTTGCATAACTCAATAGCATTTGAGAAATATTACCACTTAGCTACCTCTGTTTTTATGTAAGGATAACTTAAAACCCATTTTTTGAACAGGTAGTATATCAAGAAATGTAATAATGTATGAAAGTAACAGCCTTTTTAAAAATCTGTCTTTTCTATAAGCTCAAAAATAAAATTAGCATATAAGCATAAATATGTTGTTACACAGCATAGGAATACTTGAGTCATTAAATTCTAACTTAACACACTGGGGCAGCTATGTTTGAATGCAGTATGTATGGCCTCGTAATATAATTGTATTAATAGCTATATTTCTGTTGGGTCTGTGCAAAAAGAAAAAGAGAGAGAGGGGAGAAAAGGGACTTAAATAGAGGGCAATTTTGTAATCATGGAATATTAATTTTTTTGCTTGACCAAGTCTGATTTGAGTATTATTGGCTGCAGTGTCCAACTTATTTCTGCTTGCATGTAGCTAACTAAAAGTTAGTCTTTTCTTAAAATGCCTTTTCCTTTGTATTTGAAATGAAAAATGTAATTTGTTATGGATCAGAGGTGCCAGGATTAACTTTAGAACTGTGTTTGATCATAAAACATCAGAGAATTATTAAAAAAGTTTAAAGAATGTGGTTTTTGTTCATAATCATTGGTCATCTCCTCTTCAGTATAGCGTAGCCTAAAAAGGTAACTAGCCTGACACTCCACTTTGGGAGTCACAGCATCAACATTATACTGAAGGCAGGGCAGGTTTGTTTTATGCCCTTTGTAGCAAAATCTCTTTGGATGCTTCTATTTTTCACCAATAGTTACCAGTCCTGAGCTGACAAGCTCTTGATTAAAATTTGAATAAAAGTTTGTTTGTTTTTTTAAATCATCTTGATCTTAAGAGGTAAAATTCTTATATTTTTAGAATGTAGTTCACTATTAGTCCTTTCAGCTGGGGGTCGTAGATTGTTGTAATGGTACCAATAATCTAAGTTAGACATTTCTACACTTGATGACATTTAAAATACAAGTGGATGATGATCTCCCTATATTTGCTTACTTAAGTACACAATCTAACTTCAGGCAATCTTGCAGACAGGTTTCCCAGGGTAAAAAGGAAGCTGTTCTCTTCAAGTTTGGATCTGGTCAGAACTTAGCTCTTTCTTGTAGGTATCCTATCCAGGAGCAGCAGTCAGAGGCCTTGATTCAATAGGTAGCTTTCTCTTCCTCTTGATTGATTACAACTTGGAGCCAGGACCCTTTGTGGTACCAAAATTTGGTTAAATTGTAAGAGTTCCTGCACCTGGATAGTGAATAAAATGTCCATGATTTATTTTTTTAAACTATGTTAATACCATGTCCCAGCCACATTCCAAGTTCAGTAACTAAATTCTGCCTTCATACATTTCTCCTGCACTTTCTGCTATCGAGTATCCCATTCACTTTCTGCCCTAAACTGTGTGTCGTTTTGCACTCTACTGTTACTATCTGTTTTGACTTCAGATGTGGCTTGCATTTCAGTGAGGGGTGAAGTGATCCCAGTATATAACTTGAATGAATAAATCGGTAAAGTAATCTGCAATCCTCTGGAATGAAAGCACTTTGCAACACAATAACTTGCATTTCATATTCAACCTTACAAAGTGATGGCATAGTGTAAATTGTATTAACATGGCTCTTAAAAAGGAGTACTTAATGAAACGTTAGCCTGTGACTCCAGGGGTCAAACTTGTGTTTTGTTCTGGTATTTTTAAAATGAGATGATGATGCAATGAATAACTCATTTCCTGCTGTATCAACTGTTAGTTTTTTTTACCTGGAAAGTATAGTGGGACTCCAATTTCTTCAGAGATGGAAAGTGATGGAAACTCAAGCATCAGAAGAGGCACCATAGGCTGCAATTCCTTTCTTCCAGTCCTGCAGATTTACTTTGTAATGACTTAATCATAAACTTTATGCTCCACTGCTGTGTGTATACTTTGAGCAAACTTTCCAATCCCACAGGAGAACTTTTTACATTCAAGAGTTTGAATATTGGGAAAGTTGGGCCGCCTTGTTCGTATATCTAGGCAGAGTGGTTCAAATATTAAATTTATGGAATTTGCCAATTTACTGGGTATTGTTCCAGCAACTGTGATTGGTGTAGGATGGCGAAAAAATTCCTCTGCTAAAATGGCAGTGACTTGCATAATCCAGTTGCTCTGTAGTCACTCATAGAAAATAAATATTACATTAATTAGGTTACAGACTATTCTCATGTGATCCTTAGTGTTGTATAAAAGAAACAGAACATGCTATTGTAGCTGGTTTAAAACTTTCAAAGATGCAAGTTCCTAAAAATGTCTAATTAGATATTTTGCTGTAGCCACCTATCCTAAAATCTTGTTGTGAAAAACTCTGCTTGGAATTAAATGGTTTTAAAATGGAAGAATGGTTGCTCCCAGGACATTGATCTCAGTGGCCTTTTTGGATGCGGGACCTTTATCTCCATAAGCATGGATATGAAACATTTGGATAACAAGAAGTCCATGAAGAAAAATGTTAAAATGAAACTTTAAATCATTTGGTCTATTAATCTGTCTTTACCTCCCTCTGAACTTTGGAACCTCCAGTCCAGTTTTGCACACAACCTTGATTTAGGACACTGGCATTTTTGGGTCCAACTTATTACCTAATTTAAAGAAACTGTTATGTAAAATCCCCTATCTAATTTTTAAATCCACCCCTCTTGAAATTTTCAAATGGTCCTTTTTATATAGGTTGTATTTTAATCCTTGCATGGCAACTGTAGAAAGAGCAAAGGAAGCAGAATCACTAATAAACCATATTTAACTGCTGTGCTCGTATCAATATTCTTAGTATGCGAACAAGGAGAAAATTAGAACCATGTTGGCTTTGGCTGTATGATTACGTGATGGCTCACATAATAAAGCCAATGTTCTCTCATGAAGGGAACAAGTTATGTACAAACAAGGTTATTAAAGTAATAAAGTAAACATTGAAGAATGAATGACAGTGGGGCACTGAGATAGCTTTGTGCCTTATACATCTCAGTTTTGTTTATGAAGAGCAGAGGTGTTACATATAGGACAAAAGTCTGTTCTTTGCAGCATATGTACTTTTATTGAATACGCTGATGTGTGAATTAGCTAGCACTGTGGATATTTTGCAATCAGGCTTTAGATCTGTGCTCGTAAAGGTCCTACAAGGTCTCTCTGCTTCTTGAACCTCTTCTCCATCTCCCCAGTTCTATGCTGATTAGACCCGGAGAGCTGGTTTTTGTCCAACCCCATCTCCCTTGTGGGAAGGAAGTCACAGAAGGACAAAAGGGCTGAGAGGGCTTCACAGTCAAAAAGAGATGACTACAAAAAAGATTGTGGTTGTTCTCTAGTTCAGTATAAAATTGTTATTCTGTTAAATAGTGTAACTGATAGTTTCTATGTTCCTGGGAATTTTTTTTAATTAACAGCTAGCACACATTTTGAAAAGCTCTAGCAGATGTTAAAGTTGTCCCATGCAATAATAGCAGTTTCCTGTTTTCTTTATTAAAATATTACAGATGTGGATAGGAAGAACTGTTTGAGAAATGTTAAATCAGAAAATCACAGTTTTATCGTCATTATAGCCTATGAGACAATTAACGTAAATGTTTGGGTTTTTTCTTTTAGGAGGGATTTACTAACATGCAGACACCACAGGAAGATGACTTTTGCCTTTGATTTATAGGCACACCAACTCTTTATTTTAACATCACCGTTCTCTTTTTGAAGTGTCAGTTTAGAACTGGTTTGGTACTACATGCAATTTTAAAAGCTATAATTAATGTATTTACAGTACATGTAAGTGCTAAGTATTGCTAAAATCACCCTTGTATTGCACAGCGTGGCCCACAGTGGTCATCAGCAGGAATCTCTCTCTACCCCCTGCTCCCATTTCTTGGCCTTGGGATTTTATGAGGGTTCCAGGGCCATCTCATCCTAATGGACAGGTAGTATGACATGCTGACAACAGTATTAGGTCCATGGTTGAGATTCTGCTAGTCTCCCTGGCTCAGAGGGGCCTCCTAGAAGTACAGGAAGAGCCGTAGGCCACAACTACAAGACAGACTTGTGCCTTTTGTGGTTAGTGCAAGCAAACAGCAAGAGAGGGAGCATTGTGACCATTACGGGCATACTTTAGGGGAGGACAAGGTGCCAGCTTCCCTCAATAAGCACACTCTGTCTCTGGATAGTGACAGCTTTACCACGCGCCAGTTATGCCGTGTCTCTAGCATTTCCTAATCCTGAGAAATTGCTGGTTTTGTAGTCATTTGAGTTCCTAGACCTCTTTCAATCTGGTTTTTGGCCTGACTTTGGTATTGACACTTCGCTGATTCATTGGTCAATGAATTCCTTGCCAGTAAATGAAGGTTAAGCATCTGTGTTTAGATCTGTGAACAATCATCCATGTGGGTGACCCTGAAGCGGTTGAACTTACCTGCAGACCATGAGAGTGGATGGAGTTCTGTTTCCCTAGACGATGCTATTGCACAGTTGCCCATCTGCCTGTTGAACCCAGCCTGTTCAATGGGTATTGGAGACCACTATGGAAGATCACATTGCAGCCCAATCTCACTATCATCTGAGACTGAGGGAAAAGAGACTGTTGTGTCTGTGTTCCTAGTGCTTGCCCACAGAGGCATAGATGAGAGTGGGGGTTTGAACCACAAAACAGACAATGACAGTATTGTTGGTACATATAGAGCAGGGGTCAGCACCCTTTCAGAAGTGCCGAGTCTTCATTTATTCACTTTAATTCAAGGTTTTGCGTGCCAGTAATACATTTTAACGTTTTTTAGAAGGTCTCTATAAGTCTATATATTATATAACTAAACCATTGTCATTTGTAAAGTAAACAAGGTTTTCAAAATATTTAAGAAGCTTCATTTAAAATTAAATTAAAATGCTGATCTTACGCTGCTAGCCCGCTGCCAGCCTAGGGTTCCGTTCACCTAGGCCGGCAGCAGGCTGAGCGGGTCCTGTGGCCGGGACCCCGGCTGGCAAGGGGCCGGCAGCCAGAACTCCAGACTGGCAGTGGGCTGAGCGGCTCAGCCCGCTGCCACTCAGCCCACTGCCAGTCTGGATCCTGGCGCTGCCCACATAGAGTGGGCACCTACCTTCTCCCTGGTTCTAGCCCATTCTCTTCCTCTCTCTCTGCACTGAGCTGAGGGTGGGAGTGCACTGAGCACAGGGCTGGGGGTGAAGGAGCAGGTTGGGGTGTAGGGTCTGGCCAAGAGCTAGAATGAGGGAGGGGGCTTAGGGTTGGGGCAGGAGGTTTGGGTGTGGAGTGCTTACCTGGGCAGCTTCCATTTGGTGCGAGTGTGCAGGTGCTCCCGTTTGGTGCTCAGGGTGGGGGGTGCAAGAGTCAGGGCACAGGGTGTGGGGGGCTGGGTATGTGTGGGGGTGCAGGAGTCAGGGCTGGGGTCATGGGGGGATACGGTGATCAGGGCAAAGGGCTGAGGGGGTGCAGGGGTCAGGGCATGGGGTGTGTGAGGAGGGTGCAGGGGTCAGGGCAGAGGGCTGGGGTTGTGGGGGGGTGCAGAAGTCAGGGCAGAGGGCTGAGGGGGGTGCAGGGGTCAGGGCAGAGGGCTTAGGGTGTGGGCTGGGGTCGTGGGGGTGCGCCCAGCCCCTTGCCCTGAGCGGCTCACGGCAGGGGGCTGGAGGGGATATGCCCTGATTCCACCCCCACTTCCCCAAGGCCCCATCCCCACCTCTTCTCCGCCTCCTCCCCGGAGCAGCGAGCGCGTGGCTCCGCTTCTCCCCCTCCCTAGCAAGGGCCATCAGCTGACCGGTGACAGAGAGGGAGAGGAGAGGGGGCAGGAACCCAGCACGCTGGTGGAAGAGGCAGGGGAGCTTGCCTGCCCTGAGCAGTAGCCGGCAGGAACAAGCTTCTTCACCCTGCCCCCACTGGGTGGGGGGTGGGGGGCAGAGAAGAGCAGGCCGGGGCAGGCAGGACTTTTAATGGCACGCTGCTGCCTGGGCGGCTGGGACCCTGGCAGGCAGCAGCGTGCCATCTTTGGCATGCGTGCCATTGGTTGCCAACCCCTGATATAGAGGAAGCACTTAGAGTGTAGTGGGGTAGTATCTGTCCCCTCTGAGTGTGTATCCCATGGGTAGCTCGAGAAGAGTGGAAGGATTTAGTCTCTTGCAGACTGGTGGACCTGTGTTATTGTTGAACACTCTTCTCTCGAATTAGCTTCCACAGTCAGTCTGGATGAGACAATCTGTTGCCTTTCATGACATGTTGTGTCACTGTATCACCATAGTACATAAGCCAGTTTGAGGTGATGCTATAAACTTTTCTGTTTACTTTCAGGTCTTTGGCTGAAGAGTGAGCATGGGCTGAATGGAGATCATGAGCAAGGGAACTCTGGCTTCTAGGTGTGTTGGGTTGAAGTAGCTGTATGTGCATTTTATAATGGCTACATCTTTTTAATTAAAAAGTAAATGAGCATCTTGATAAGGAGTCTGAAACCAAACACCCCTTCACCCAATGTGGAAAGCAAAGAGGTTTTTCCCATGGCAATGTGTTCAACAAATTCATTGTTAAGCTGCAAAAGATGGCATTTAAAACATGGGGCTAGATTCACAAAGGGGACTTACACATTGCAATGTCTAACTTTTAGGTGATCTCCTGCCTTGTGGAATTCACAACCCTGAATTAGGCTCCCAGGCTTCCCATACAATGCACGGGGAGACTTAGGAGTCTAAAAAGGGGATTCACAGAAGCCAGCAAGCAGAGTGGGGTGCTGCCTAGGATAGCCAGTAGGAAATGCGAGGGAAGAGAGTGGCGCTTGGGCTACATCACTCATAATGAGCACCTGTTTCCACTCAGGATTCACAGCCAGGAATTCTCTCCTGAGTTAGGTGTCTAAGTCAGTCCTTTCTCAAGAAAAACTGAAAGATGGTGATACCCCTCCCTTTATATTCTATATCCCAATGTTTGGAGCCCTCGGGATGAGGGACACTCGGGTTGACATTGCTGCTGTGCCTGATTAGAAGCAGAGACTCGAACTCACACACACCCTCAGATCTCCTGCCACCCAAATGCGTGCTCTAACCACTGGGCTATAGCGTATTATGGGGTGGGGTGTTCTCTCCTATTTGAAGCTGTTACACTTTGTATAAATTCTTAAACATTGGAGCAGGGACTGGAACCGGGGTCTCCTAGGTGAGTGTGCTAAACACTAGGCTAGAGTCTCACTCACAATGGCCCATTGAAGCATTTATACGAAATGGAACAACTTCCACCGGGGAGCTCGAGAGAGTCCTACCTCAGCATAGTCATAGCCCAGTGGTAAGGATATTTACTTGGGATGTGGGAGACTAGGAGTCAAGTCCCTGCTCTGAATCAGGCAGAGGAGGGATTTGAATCTGGTTCTTCCACATCTTGGATGAGGGTGCTAACTATTGGGCATAAGGGGGGCATGGGTACCATGACAACAATGTACAAGATCTGGTAAGTGTGCTCTTAGGAAGCCTCTGAGTGTGCCTACTGCATTGGGCCCTGCAGTGAGATAGTTGGGAGAATGCCTGGCTTGTGAATCTTGCTGGGGCTTAGGCGTGAGGTTGGCACCAAACTGCTCAGTGGTGTCAGTTAGGTGGTTGTGCACACGCTCACTGGCAGAAATGTAGGTGCTCTGGGGACTTTCAGTGCCTACAGGGTTAGGCAGCAGCTGAGCAGTGGCTTTGTGAACGCCACTGGCATCTAAATGTTGGACTTAGGTGCTTAACTGCCTCTTTAGGTGTTTAAGTCCCCCTTGTGCATCTGGCCTTTGTTGTTTTTTAGGCCTATGATTTTCTAGTCTTCCAAAACTTGTTTGTTTGGGTCACAGCAAAAACTTAAGTAATACTTGGGGAGCAATTTGGGTTTTGATCAGTGTGGCTTGAAGTTAAACAACTCCGGAGCATTATGCTCTTTGCAATGAATATTTGCCAGTGTTTTAAAGTTAATTAGTATTTTTCATTTCCAGACAGAAGTCATCCTATCCCTCTTTGGTCCACTTATTTTCAGGATTTGCTTCCCATGTGGCATGTATTTTTAAGAAAAACTTTAGTATTTGGCTTGGAAAAAATTGGTACAGTTTACTTGGTGGGTGAAAATGGCTTTCAAATGTTTTCTTAATCATCTATACTTTGCTTTGGAAAAAGTGGACATAGATGATGGAATTGATATTATAATGGAGCCAGGGAAACATTAACTTTTTCACGATAACATTTTATGGACATTAAACTGTGAAGAAAACTAAATTAGTATAGTACAGGGGAGACTTTCAAAGGCACAAATAAGAGTCAACTTTTATTAGAAATTGGACACTTAAGTGCACCTTTTTGTCTTTGAAAATCTTTCACTCTGTACCTTAACATTGCATAGGCATTAAGATGACAGACACTGCAAGTTACTTAGTCCAATCTGTATTCTATATGTTCATAATTTACATTGCTACTAATGGGAATTGTGTGTCTGTTTTGATGGGAGAACAGAACCTTTAAATGTACCTCACAAGCTGCTGAAGTTGAAATGAGGAACACAGGATGCAAAGTAAGAAAAGGCAGGATTCTCTGTGAGAATTAATCAACTTTAAACATTTTACTTTGAACTTGAAATTTAAGATCTATAATTTAAAATAAATCAATCTTCCCCTTTCTTGATAGTATTCTTGTGGGTGACAGATACATTTGGACTAAAAGAAGGGACAGGTGATATATATATCTGGAGATTGTTTTCACCGAAAGGTGTAACTCAAGATAATGTGACACAGGAGGTAGAGCATTTTGAAGAGGAGACTCCTAGCTTGGATCTTGGCTGCCCTGAAGGAACTGCCTATGCTCACAGAAGGGACAGACTCTAAAAGATTGTCACCCCAAATAGTATACACACCTAGACTCTCACAATAGAGGGTGCACGATGTGAGTTATCACAAGATAATTGCCCAGCTTGGCAATGTTAACACTTTACCTTCAGTCATCAGAAAGCATAGTAACAAATGCCACCAAGGCCCAAATGATGCTGTATAGCTTGCGTAAGAGCAGTTACAAACATGTATTTTTTTTATGCCATTTCCTCTTTGCATCTTCACATTTTGCAGTTAATCACGTAGGTGCCATTCTTTGAAAATTTGGTCCAAAATGTCCTCCCGCAATTAAAGTATATCCTTGTTTTAGCCATAAAAAAGTGTACATCAAATAGTTTGTTATAAAAATAACATTTAATGGGAGGATACATTATCTTCAGAATGTGAAATGGGATTGTTACAGCATAGTTCTTTTGTAAAGGATCTTTCCTTCTCAGGAAAGATTGGCCTGCTCTCCCCAGGTACTGAGGGCTTTCAGTAACATGTCAGCCAAGCCCATGATGGCTTTTAACTTTTTTTCTATTGAGAAACCTTACTCATTGGTAGTGGTGGGGATCCTAAAATTCTTCTGTTACTGAATCTCATAGCTGGCATTAGGCTTGCTCATGTTTTTCCTGGAATTGGCATGTTTCTGGCTTCTATAGCTATTTCCCTCTATGGCAACAATGATTTTAACTTTATTTTAAACCCTAAAGTGTTGAAAACCATCATTTGAAAATGTATAATAAAGCGTGAATGTTAACAGTAATACAGCCAAGAGTAAAGCACTATGTTGAAAGCAAGAGGTATAGCAAGAATAAGGAGACTGTATGTGGTGTAAGGTGGAAAAAAGCTATTTAAAAAAAGAATAAAACAGAAATTAATTTTACAAGAAGGTCTTTAAAATACTTTCACTTAGTTAGGATTTGATGTCTCAGAATTAGAGAGCACTTGTTAGCTCTAGCTCATTGGACTGAATCCACCCCATGTCTGTAGTAGGTAAAAGTCTACCACATAATGAATGCCTACGTCAAATGATTCGTAGTTCTCAGTTAATATGTGCCATCAAACTGGAGACGTTTGCTGGCAGTCATAATGAAAATGGCTAAGTCTGCTTGTTTGTAGCATTTTGGCAGGTCAGGACAGGCAACCACGTTCTTTACCTGTCTATGCTTGAACATAATGATTCAGCTTGCAGAGTTTTGACTCCAGGATTTTTCACAAGCACTAAATTCACAACATGTACGTTAGAAGATGTACCTTAAAAAACAGTTTGAGTTAGAACAATGCTTTTATAAACTGATTTAGACAAGGTACTCATAAACCGCAGCGATAGGCAGGGTATAAGAACCTGAACAGAATAGAAACTAAAGAAACTGATTCAGTTTATTCAATGACGTGAAACGTGAACACGTATACTGTTCTCAACCAGGGAGATCACAGGATTCATTGACAAAGCAGATTGCTCCCATTTATCCAAGACATTTTATAAGTAAGCAGAAGTATATAAAAGAGTGTGTCATGTGCCCATATGTTCATATTAGACACCCAAGAAATTACTGAAAGTGTTTTGTGACATTTGTTTTAAATATTATTGGTTAATGAGTTTTAATCTGTAACATAATTACACAGTGTGGAATGCTCATCCATTACCTAATTGGATTGTTTGTTAAAAATCTAAGCCATTTAATAAATTTCCTTACCAACATTTGTTGATAAGGAACATCCTGTTTTTGGAGATGTTCCTGTTATGTCTCTACCACATAGGCCACGTTAATCTATTTTTCCAGGTACTCACTCTTTACCTCACTCTTTCAGCCACAGAATTTGTCTTGGATTTCTGGAGTGGTTTGGTAATTGTATGTTTGCATATTTGTTCTGTCAGTGTTTAAATGGCATAGGATTTGCTAGGGCTGCTATGAAGAGTCTCAACTACCTGTGTTCTTTCTAAGAAATCTGAGTATCAGACATATCTCAAAAGGAACAACATAAAGATGATAAATTCAGCTCATGCTGTATGAAAATGTTGTCCTATTCCTGAGTCTGCCCTAGGAGATCTACCTTTTGGAATCATTCCAGAATGGCCATGTAGGGAGCCAGGGTGGCTTCCTGCCGAACCAGAGGGTAAAGAGCCACTCG
This sequence comes from Lepidochelys olivacea, assembly GCF_965140295.1. Taxonomy (NCBI): domain Eukaryota; kingdom Metazoa; phylum Chordata; order Testudines; family Cheloniidae; genus Lepidochelys; species Lepidochelys olivacea. The sequence goes on from NC_140415.1 coordinate 30,955,197, forward strand.
CTCAGCCTGTGTGGGCGGGGCCAGACCAAGCTTACTCCAACCCCCGGAAGGGAAGGGGTGGAACAGGAAGTACAAAGGGTGGGGCCCTTAGCCCAGTCAGGGCAGCACCAGAGAGGGAGATAGACACAGATTGCTGGCTTTTCCCTTCAGACCCTTCTGCCGAGCCAGGGGAGGCCCTGGACGAGAAGAAACCTGACCTGGAGGAAGGACTGGGGCTACCAGGACTGCCAGCTGCCGAGTACTCGGAGGAACTAGAGGAGCCAGGCAATAACCTGGACCAGCGTGAGCCTGACGCAGAGGAGGAGCAGGAGCTGCCAGCAGCTGAATACCCTGACGAGCTGGAGGGACCAGAGGGACCCGCTTGAGAGACCAGGTAGGAAGTAGCCCAGGGGCAGAACTGCACAGCGTGGTGGGTCTATTTGGTCAGCATGTTGCGGATGGCTCCCCGCTGACCCAGTGGCGGGACTGTCAGGGCCCTGGGCTGGAACGCAGTGGAGTTGGGTGGGCCTGCGTTCCCCTACCCCGGCCAACCCGCCTCGGGTAGCAGAATCCTGACAATACCGCAGACTCTGGCCGGCGCTCCCCCCGCCTGAGGGGCGCGCCGCAGGCTCTGGCCGGCGCTCCCCCCGCCTGAGGGGCGCGCCGCAGGCTCTGGCCGGCGCTCCCCCCGCCTGAGGGGCGCGCCGCAGGCTCTGGCCGGCGCTCCCCCCGCCTGAGGGGCGCGCCGCAGGCTCTGGCCGGCGCTCCCCCCGCCTGAGGGGCGCGCCGCAGGCTCTGGCCGGTGCACCTCCCGCCGCTAATTCCCCAGTGACAAAGAGGTGTGACCCAGGCCTGCCAGTGAGGCAGTAGCTCCCTACCACCCCCCAGTGGCTCGGTGGACCAATTGAAACCTGTCACAGGCCAAATTAGAGATCTGCCAAACACTGTTCAAACAACTCCTTCCAAATCATGTGATTCTCAGAGGTACCCTGTTAAATTTTTTCTCTCCAACTGAGAAAACAGAGATGGTTTCCCTACCTCTGTAGGCGGCATCCTCGACAGAACTGTCTATTACAGAAATGACTGAGCTCTGGAACCCACAAAAATGTCCTTGAATTTGGTTGCACTTAATTTCAAGTGTTTACAAATATTCCTTGGATGCTTACAGCCCCCTCCACAAGGTCTCACCCCTTAACCCCACTTGAGATTACATAGGCTGTTGCTATGCTATGCTATCAATATACATGTATATTTTTCAGGAGCAAAATATAAATGCTCACAGTCAAGTGCAGCTTTAGATTTTTGCCAAGTGCAGTTATCTCCTTCCTTTCCTTATGACCCAAAGTGCCACGCAGCTCCCTTGGATTTGTGGTTTCATATGAGTACAATGAAACCCCTTTTAAAAAACATTGTTAGTGTTGCTTTAAGATTCAAACAGCATTTGTTGTGACTGACCTGGTGGTCAAATGGTGGTACAAAATTTGGGATTCCAGTTTGTGATAAAGTGAGGTCGTTGCTCCTTTATCTGCCCCCTTAATCCTGGGGTATGTCTTCACTACCCATCGGATTGGCAGGCAGCGATCGATCCAGTGGGGATCGATTTATCACGTCTAGTCTAGACACGATAAATTGACCCCCAAGCGCTCTCCTTTCTACTCCTGTACTCCAGCACTATGAGAGGCACAGGCAGAGTGGATGGGGGAGCGGCCGCAGTCGACTCACCGCGGTGAAGACACCATGGTATGTCGATTTAAGTACGTCGACTTCAGCTACGTTATTCACATAGCTGAAGTTGCTTAACTTAGATCAATTTACCCCCCTCCACCTCACAGTGTAGACCAGGGCCTGGAGTCCCTCTTCAGCATGCCCTCATGGAGCAGTTCTTGAAGGAGCTGTCTAGCTATCTTCAGCCAGAAGGATAGGTTAATATGCTACAGGCCCTTAGCCTAGGCGGGAAGCAGATAAAAGAAGAGAGCAAGGGAAGGATCATCAGACTACCTGGCTCAAAAAGTGAAGGCTTAAATACAAATAGTAATTAACTGAACCAGCCACTGGGTGTCACTTGTTTCACACAAATATACCTGAGAAATTAATAGTCTGGCAGCAGAGAATTTGTGAGTCTATTCAAGATAATACGATACAGATAGCTTCAGAGTGAATATCCTCTTTCTTTCCCTCCTGTAGCTGTCAAAGTGGGATACCTTGTATCTAAGCGTCAGCTCAAAGTGTGAGATATCTACAGCAAATAGTCACCTGTGTGACCCAATTATGAACCCACCACTTCTTGAACGGCATGCCAGACTAGCAGCTGCAGGAGGACTCTAAACCTGCCACGCAACTAAGCTAGCTTTTGCCTTGCTGCATGAATATGACTCAGTACATAGACATGGTCACACCAAAGCGTCTGAGTTTTTGTGCAGCTGCAGACCTGGCTGAAACAGAAGGCAGAGACTGAAAGATGTGCAAATAGAGAGAGAGAGAGAGAATTCACCCCAAAAGCAAAAACAGGCAGAAAGCCATGAAGAAAAATTAAGACTAAGAGGAGAGATGCAACAAAGAGGATAAAGAAGGGAGAAAAAAAGGAAGGAGAAATGAGTGTCTTCAACCGGCCAGTAACTACATCAGACTTAATTAACTAAACTCCCCATCTTGGAGGGCTGCATGGATGCATTAGATTGAATTGTAATCTCACAGTGGTTTTAAGTGCATTGACATCCATAAAGTTACTCTTGATCTACACCATGGGAAGAGAGAGTGGAATCAAAGCCACTGTTTGTAGCCTGCTTGTTACCACGGTTAAGATGGAACTTTATGCCAGCAGCTCTACCAGATGATCTAAAAGGGGAGAGTCTCGGTTAAGCACTCAGGAGCTGGGTTGAGTTTCTCTTGGGCAGAAGTCAGTATGTGCATATGTAACTCAATTTGTGGTGTGTTTCATTCCCTCTTCTACAGTTTCAAGCTATAGATGTTCATCTTTTTTATCTCAAATTGTATAGGCCCATGCTTTTAGCTCTGGAGATTCCCAGTTCAATCTCCCAGTCATGACCAAGATGATGATTATCTCACACATTTTACGAGAGGACAAAACAGTTCATAACCAAATAGCTTGACTAATGGTGGAAAATGACTTTCAATTATAACGTTACAGAAGAGAATTAATGTATTTCTGAATTTTCTCTCCATGAATTCTAGGAGCTATAGTTGCTCTGGCTCCCTTACAAGCACTAGAGTAAATGGAACTGGAAGTCCTATGTCACGAGTTGATAAGTGAAAATATCTTCTTCTTGAGCAATATTACTGACCGTTTTATTTTGATAGAATAGCAAGATTATAAATAGCAGGGAAACCTATTTAAGGGGTTTCTAGGAGTTAGCCAGCTTTTTAAAATGGCCATTGGCACTTAGGTACATAAGCTCTGGGGTGAAATCCTGGCATTGATAAAGTCAATGGCCGTATTTCCATTGACTCCAATAACAGCAGGATTTCACCCTTTTCAGTTGTTCTTGAATTTTACAACATTTGATTCATACAAAAATCTAGAAACATTTAGGAAACGAAATCAAAGTTCACTTTTTTCATGCATCTAAAACATATTAGCCCTCATTTTATTCTGAATCAAACTGTACATGCAAAAATTAGTTATTGCTATATATAGAAGCATGAATCAAATGCATTGGAATTAATTATTATTAAACAGACCCATATTCTGAAAAATCTTTCCTGAACCCCCTCTTCTGGCCTTCAGACAATTCACTGCCTTGCCAAGCTCGTCATCAGAAGGAAGCTCCCTGCAGACCAGGATACACCAACTCAAAGCGGCACCAGGCCTTGCAGAACAACAAATGCAAAACCTGCAGACATATCTTGACTGCTATGATGATCAATACCCGTCACAACACACTGTCAAGATCCATTGGTCCTATGCATGCCTGTCACAACATGTGGGGAACCTCATCCGATGTATCAAATGCCCTAGCAACAATGGAGTGGGAGAAACCCGACAATCACTATGCTCTTGAATGAACTCTCACAGAAAAATAGTAAAAGACAAAAATGCCATATCACTCATGGACAAACACTTTTTACGAAATGATCACTGCATATCTGACCTGTCAGTCCACATCCTCAAAGGAAACCTGCACAACACTTTTAAAAGATGAGCCTGGGAACTAAAATTCATAACTCCACAAGACACCAAATAGTATGGACTTAATAAAGACACTGGATTTAGGACTCCTTTATCTCCTGACTGTAGAGGTATAAACTGCTGATTTAATATATGTTGCAAAAGATAATGTAAGTTGAATGCTGTATCTATTCCACCCTTGTATTCAGCTGTGATACTCTGAGTACCTTTCCCAGATCTGAAAAACAGTTGTGTTTAAGCTTGAAAGCTTGTGGAGTCTTTGACCAATAGAAGTTGGTCTAATAAAAGATATTACCTCACCCACCTTTTTCTCTCTAATATCCTGGGACCAACACAGCTATAATAACACTGCAAACAACTATTAAATGAGTCATTCTTAATTTAAAGCTATTATTAGTAATTTTTCCCTCTGTTTGCCTTTCATCATCTTGACTCTTTCACAGTATACTAAGGGTATGTCTACACTACAAAATTAGGTTGATTTTATAGAAATTGATTTTTAGAAATTGATTTTACAGAGTCGTTTGTGTATGTCCCCACTAAGCACATTAAGTCGGTGGAGTGTGTCCTCAATATCTTGGCTAGCGTTGACTTACGGAGCGGTGCACTGTGGGTAGCTATCCCACAGTTCCCACAGTCTCTGTTGACTATTGGAATTCTGGGCTAAGCTCCCAATGCCTGATGGGGCAAAAACATTGTTGAGGGTGGTTTTGGGTACATGTCGTCAGTCGCCTCTCTCTCCCTCCCTCTCTCTGTGAAAGCAACTGCAGACAATCATTTTGCACCTTTTTTCCTGGGTTACCCATGCAGACACCATACCATGGCAAGCATGGAGCCCGCTCAGCTCACCGCGGCTGTTGTGAGCATCGTAAACACTTTGCACATTATCCTGGAGTATGTGCGGAACCGGGCTAAGAGACTCCAGCATGAGGATGATTGTGATGAAGACATGGACACAGATGTTCCTGAAACCATGGGCTGTGGCAATTGGGACATCATGGCGACAGTGGGGCTGGTTGATACAGTGGAATGCCGATTCTGGGCCTGGCAAACAAGCACAGACTGGTGGGACTGCATAGTGTTGCAGGTATGGGATGATTCACAGTGGCTGTGAAACTTTCGCATGTGTAAGGCCACTTTCCTTGAACTTTGTGAGTTGCTTTCCCCTGCCCTGAAGCTCAGGAATACCAAGATGAGAGCTGCCCTGACGGTTGAGAAGCGAGTGGCGATAGCCCTGTAGAAGCTTGCAATGCCTGACTGCTACCGGTCAGTTGGGAATCAGTTTGAAGTGGGCAAGTCTACTGTGGGGACTGCTGTGATCCAAATAGCCACTGCAATCATGGACATTCTGCTATCAAGGGTAGTGACTCTGGGAAATGTGCAGGTCATACTGGATGGCTTTGCTGCAATGGGTTTCCCTAACTGTGGTGGGGTGATAGATGGAACACGTATCCCTATTTTGGCACCGGACCACCTTGCTAACCAGTACGTGAACCACAAGGGGTACTTCTCAATGGTGCTGCATCACACAATTGGTGGTGGATCACAAGGGACGTTTCACTGACATCAACGTGGGATGGCCAGGAAAAGTGCACGACGCTTGTATCTTTAGGAACTCAGGGCTGTTTGAGCAGTTGCAAGAAGGGACTTACTTCCTAGACCAGAAAATTACCGTTGGGGATGTTGAAATGCCAATAGTTATCCTTGGGGACCCAGCCTACCCTTGCTACCATGGCTCATGAAACTGTGCACAGGCAGCCTGGACAGTAGAAAGGAGCAGTTCAACTATAGGCTGAGCAAGTGCAGAATGGTGGTAGAATGTGCCTTTGGACGTTTAAAAGCGCACTGGCGCTGTTTGCTGACTAAGTTAGACCTCTGCGCAACCAACATTCCCATTGTTATTGCTGCTTGCTGTGTGCTTCATAATATCTATGAGAGTAAGGGGGAGATGTTTATGGGTGGGGTGGGAGGTTGAGGCAAAACGCCTGGTGGCCAATTTTGAGCAGCCAGACACCAGGGCGATTAGAAGAGCACAGCTAGGTGCTCTGTGCATCTGAGAGGCTTTGAAAACCAGTTTCATGACTGGCCAGGCTACAGTGTGACAGCTGTGTGTGTTTCTCCTTGCTGCAAACCTGCTCTCTTTGTTGATTTTAATTTTCTGTAAGCCAACCACCCTCCCCACTTCGATCACAGCTGGCAAAGGAAATAAAGTAACTATTGTTTTGAAACCATGCATTCTTTCTTTATTAATTAAAAAAAAAAGTGAGATAACTGACAAGGTAGCCCGGGTGTGGTGGGGTGCGGAAGGAGGGAAGGACAAGGACACATTGCTTACGTCGCCACATAACAATTCAAAACTGTTTGAATGACAGCCTTCTGTTGCTTGGGCCATCCTCTGGAGTGGACTGGCTGGGTGCCCAGAGCCTCCCCCCACCACATTCTTGGGTGTCTGAGGGAGGAGGATATGGAACTTGGGGAGGAGGGCAGGCGGTTATACAATGGATGCAGCGGGGGTCTGTGCTCTTGTTGGCTTTCCTGCAGCTCCACCAGATGCCTGAGCATGTCCGTTTGCTCCTCCATTAGCCTCAACATCTCCTCCTGCCTCTGCTCTTCATGCTCACTTAATGCTTTCCTGGTATCTGCCACTGAATGCCTCCATGCATTAAGCTGTGCACTATCAGTGTGGGAGGACTACATGAGATCGGAAAACATGTCATCGTGAGTGCGGTTTTTTTTGCCTTCTAATCTACGATAACCTCACAGATGGAGATGATAGGAGGAGCATATAAACATTTGCACCTGGGGGAGATAAAAAGGGAGAGTAAAATTTAAGAGGATACATTTCTGAGAACAAAAGGGAGACTCTTTAACAGTGAATCAAGCAATTCACAGCACACAGAACATGTTGCTTTAGGTACAAGGTCTCATTTTGCCTTTTATATTGAGTGCCTGCTGTATGGTGAGACATCACACACGGTTGGGCAACAGAATTCGGTTTCCAGGCAGCCATAGTAAGCCTTTTGATATGCAGGGTTGGCTTCTTCTGCCTTCATAACATGTGGGAATGGTTTCAAACTGCAGCACCATCCTTTCCCATAGCAAGCAATGCCAGTTGGGTTTCACATTTAAAAGGAGGGGGTGCGGTTTTTGGGTGGATATGTAGCATACACCTCCCCTCACCCAACACATGGCTATTCTCCGGGATGATCCCTTTTAGTCAAGCACAAACAACCCAGCATGGATGGGGTCCTTTTACTGTTTCCTTACAAAAATTCCCCTATTTCCACCAGGTGACCATGAATGATATCATTTTCCTGAGGCCAACACAGAAAGATAAAGACCGAATGTTGCTTGAATGCGACCAAAACCCAGGACTTTTCGCTGCCATGCTTTGTGCTGCAATGATTCCAGACTGCTTGCTACTGGCTTGGCATGGTAAAGTGTCCTACCGTGGAGGATGAAATAAGGCAGCCCTCCCCAGAAACCTTCTGCAAAGGCTTTCAGAGTACCTCCAGGAGAGCATCATGGAGATGTCCCTGGAGGATTCCTGCTCCATCCCCAGACACGTTAACAGACTTTTCCAGTAGCTGTACTGGCCACGAATGCATCCCAATTCTTCAGGGCAAATAAAACATTAAACATTATTGCTTTTTAAACCCTGTACTGTAGTTACAAATGTGCACTCACCAGAGGTGCCTTCTCTGGCTTCAGGGTCGGGGATCCCATCTTGGGAGGGTATTGGCTCCAGGGTGATGAAAAGGTCCTGGCTGCTGGGGAGAACGGATTCACTGCTTGTCTACTGCGCATTCTCCTTCTCTTCCTCATCCACAAAATCCTCCTCACTGTTGTGTGAGACTCACCCCTTGCAGGTGTCCATGGACAGTGGTGGGGTAGTGGTAGGGTCCCCCCCTAGAATGGCATGCAGCTGATCATAGAAGCAGCATGAATGGGGCTCTGACCCAGAGCGACTGGTTGCCTTCTTTGTCTTTTGGTAGGCTTGCATGAGCTCCTTCACTTTCATGCGGCACTGCAGTGTGTCCCTGTTGTAGCCTCTCTCCACCATGCCCTGTGCAATTTTGGCATATATATTAGCATTTCTTCTTTTTGATCGGAGTTTGGCCTGCACAGACTCTTCTCCCCATACAGCAATCAGATCCAGTGTCTCCCTTTCGGTCCATGCTGAAGTTCTTTTGATTCTGGGGGGGACTGCATGGTCACCTGTGCTGCTGAGCTCGCCATGCTGACCAAACAGAAAATGAAATTCAAAATTTCCTGGGGCTTCTACTGTGTAGCTGGCTAGTGCATCAGCTAGTACCTGGCTAGTGGAGTTCAAAGTGCTGTCCAGAATGGTCACATTGGAGCACTCTGGGATAGCTCCCGGAGGCCAATACTGTCAAATCGCGTCTGCAGTACCCCAAATTCGACCCAGCAAGGTTGATTTTAGCGCTACTCCCCTTGCTGAGGAAGAGCACAGAAGTCGATTTTAAGAGCCCTTTAGGTTGACGGAATGGGGTTGGTTGTGTAGACACATTCATTTTAAAATCGACCTAATGCGGCTAAATTCAACCTAACCCTGTAGTGTAGACCAGGGTTAGTATGCTCAGAAGACTAAGTAAGAAATACTTTACATGGTCAAGTGGTTATCCACTTCTCTAGCTTTAGCCAAATACTACTCTCTTTCCAAAGACCCTGTAATCATTCCAAGCATTTCAGATCTGCTGCTTTATCACATGCTGTTCACAAAAGATGTGAACCTCTTTTGACTCTCCAGTTTTGTTGTATCTTATAACCCAGAGGTGGGCAAACTACAGCACATGGGACCGTCCTACCTGGTCCCTGAGCTCCCGGCCAGGGAGGCTAGCCCCCGGCCCCTCCCCTACATCCCCCCTCCCCCGCAGCCTCAGTTCACCACGCTGCCAGCGCTCTGGCCCGCCGCTCCTGCTGGGCAGGGCAGTGGCGTGGCTGGCTTTGGCCGGGCAGGCGGGCGGGCGGGCTGCGAGCTCCTGCTGCTCTGAGCGGCAGCTGACATGGTAAGAGAGCAGGGCATTGAATAAGGGACGGGGCAGTTGGATGGGGCAGAGGTTCCAGCAGGGGGGGCAGTCAGGGGAGAAGGAACAGCGGGGATTGGATGGGTTGGGGTTGGGGGGGTGGTCAGGTGACAGGGAACAGGGGGGTTGGATCGGCGTGGGAGTTCCGGGGGCCTGTCAAGGGGTGTGGGTGTGGATAGGAGTCGGGGCAGTCTGGGGACAAGGAACAGCGGGGGTTGGATAGGGGGTGGAGTCCCAGGGGGGCAGTTAAGGTTGGGGGCGGTCAGGGGACAAGGAGTAGGGGGGGTTGGATGGGTCGGGGGTTCTGAGGGGCGCAGTCAGGGGCCGGAAGTGGGAGGGAGTGGATGGGGTTGGGGGCCAGGCTGTTTGGGGAGGCACAGACTTCCTTACCCAGCCCTCCATACAGTTTTGCAACCCCAATGTGGCCCTCGGGCCAAAAAGTTTGCCCACCCGTTATAACCCCACAGCCAGACTCTTGCCCCTGCTCCTCATTACTTTATACAATATTAATTACCCCAGGGTGACGTTTGCCTCTCCATGTTAACTATAAAACCAAACTAAATGCTAAGGGGAAAACTGAGCTCATGCACTCTTAATTACGTGCAATCCAAGTACTGTACAACACAAACCTATGCTAATTTTGTTTTAACAGTTAAGCATATTGGTCAAATTTGGGTAAATGATGCCCTAAAGGAATTAGCAACAGATTACAAGGATTATAAACAGTTTTTCTTGTGAAATGTAGTCACTTTATGCACTGAATGTTTTAATTAGCAAATGTAAGTGGAAATATGTTAGCGTTTTCACTGACCACAAGTGTGTGCCTAAGCAATTAAGGATTCATATTTTACTTTTTTTCCACTACCACTGTGCACTTTTCTTCCTCAGCACCATATTTGTCTTCTAACAAAAGGCCACTGTGAAATTTCAGATTGAACTCTCTCTTCCCCAGATACGTTCCTGGAAACAGGGGAGGGGAGGGGAAGGTCATTCCCACCATGACTGTTCATGGAGGGGGCCTTCTATGTGCCAGCCTCTGTCCTTCTTTACAGAGGAAGCCACCCTTAAAAGTCCTGTCCTACTTTGGATGCTGGGTCTGGACATGGACCTCCATCGATCCTGGGCTCCACATGTGAGGGGAAGTGTGTGGGGGCATGTATCATTCCTTCATCTCCAACCCACGTCCAGCAGGTAGAGTAAATTCTACCATAAAGAAAGCCCCAAGTAATATTCCCTTTTCTGCAGTGCCCTTTGTGTGGAATCCCCTTCCACGCTTCATGGACAGGGATTGTGAGGGCAGCAGTAGAGGGAAGGAGCTGGGAATCCTAGAGTCAGTGTGGAGCAAACCTCACCCTCCACAGATCCCTGCCTGAAAGAATTATGATAATGTTGTATGAGAGAACCTCACTGAATATTCCTCCCTCCAGGCTCCCAGCATGTTGGTGAGGGGGTTAATCTGTCTAATCCTTAGGAAATACATGGAAATATAGACATGTAGGATTGGAAGGGACCCTGAGAAGTCATCAAATCCAGCCCCCTGCAATGTAGCTGGACCAAATAATCCTAGACAATCCCCGATATGTGTTTGTCCACCCTGTTCTTAAAGTCTGCCAATGATAGGGATTCCACAACCTCCCTTGGAAGCCTATTCCAGTGCTTAACTACCCTTATGGTCAGAAAGTTTTGCTTAATATCTACCCTAATTCTCCCTTGCTGCAGAATAAGCCCATTACTTCTGGTCTTACCTTAGTGGACATGGAGAACAATTGATCACTATCCTGTTTATAACAGCCCTTAACATATTTGAAGACTTATCAGGTCCCCCCCCTCTGTTTTTTTTTCTCAAGACTAAACGTGCCCAGTTTTTGTAACCTTTCCTCACAGGACAGGTTTTCTAAACCTTTTATGGTTTTTGTTGCTCTTGTCTGGACTCTTTCCAGTTTGCCCACATCTTTCCTAAAGTTTGGCACCCAGATTGGACATGGTATCCTGTTGAGTCCTCACCAGTGTTTAGTAGAGCAGGACTTTTACTCCCATGTCTTACATATGACACTCCTATTAATACACCCCTATTTGCCTTTTTTGCAGCTGCATCACATTTTTGATTCATATTCAATTTGTGATCTACTGTAACACCCAGACCCTTTTCAGCAGTACTAGCATCTAGCCACTCATTCCCCATTTTGTACTTGTGCATTTGATTTTTTCCTTCCTAAGTGAAGTACTTTTAAATTTATCGTTATCGCATTTCATCCTGTTGATTTCAGACCAATTCTCCAATTTGTCAAGGTCATTTTGAATCCTCTCATTCAAAGTGATAGCAACCCCTCCCAGCTTGTATCATCCACAAATTTTATAAGTATACTCTCCACTCCATTGTCCAAGTCATTAATGAAAATACTGAATAGTACTGAACCGAAGACTGACCCCACTAGATAATGTCCTCCCAATTAGACAGCAAGCCATTGATAACTGCTCTTTGAATACAATATTTCAACCAGTTATGCACCCACCTTATAGTAATAGATTCATAGAGTTTAAGGCCAGAAAAAAACATTAGATTATCAAGCCTGACCTGTATAGCACATGCCACTAAATTTCATCTGGTGATTCCTGTATTGAGCCCAACGACTTGTGTCTGGTTAAAGCAGAATCTTCCAGAAAATTGTTGTTACAAGGAGGAGGGAGAAAAATTGTTCTGTAACTTCATCTAGACCATTTTCCCCTAGTTTACTTATATGAATATCATGTGGGACTGTATCAAATGCCTAACTAAAAGATCTATCTCAACTACCCTCCATCCCCCACTAGGCCAGTAATTCAGTCAAAGAAGGAAATTAGGGTGTTTTGGCATGATTTGTTCTTGACCAATCTATTCTGGACTATTCCTTGTAATCCTTTGTGACCGTGGCTCAGTGGGAGCCAGCTGTGGTCACTCACTTAGGCTGTGGTCACTCACTGCAAAGAACGGGGCAGACAATCCCCATAAAGCTAGTGGATATTCCAATTTTTATATTTACCAAGCCAGCATAAAAAAAAAAATTCTTTATTACCTTACTGGTTACTCAGAAGTCCAAAACCATAGTTCCCTTAAAGTGATCCAGCCTCAGGCCTCCATCCGGTACCTAAGTCAAATATGATGACTTCTGAAAATCTTATTTCATCATATAAAATAAAAGGTTCTACCAATCCCAAAGGATCGGACACATTACCTCCAAGGTTAATGAATGTTTCAGATCTTACCCAAATACACGCTACAGCCAATTCTTATTAACTAAACTAAATTTTATTAAAAAACAAGAGAGAAAGTATGTTAAAAGATCAATATCTATATAGACATGAGTTCAGTTCTAAAGATTCAGATTCATAGCAGAGATGGTGAGCTTTGTAGATGCTAGGAGTTCTTTCAGAAATAGTCCAATGTTTATATGTCAGGGTGGTTCAGTTAGAACTGGGATCTCAGTCTTTATGGCATAGGCCTCCCCTGCATGAAACCTTAAGCAGATCAAGACCCAACTATCTTTTATACAATTTCATGTCCTTTTTGACAAGTTGGAGTTCCTTGGGGGAAAAAACGGTAATTAGGATGACTTTGAAGGAGGTCCATCACCTGGTACTTAGCTATAGAATTAACATAAGGCAATTTGCTTGTTCCTCCACCATTCACACATTACATGTCAAAGAGAGATGAATACAGAGATATCCCATGTTTACAATTCATTTAAATGCTAGGATGTTCTTTTGATCTCTGAATTATCAGAATACAGCATAGACAGGGACTGTTGATTACATTGTTGACCCTATTCATACATATGTAAATACACAAAAACACAACCATTACCTTACCACAAGTCTTTAAGGGTTGAATTTGAGTCATTTATTTTGCAGGATGTTTAACCCTTTCTAGACATGCATCACACTCTTGTTATCCTCCAAATTGGTTAGCAATTTGTTTCAGTATTTTTCCAGGTATTAAAGTTCAGCGGTGACTGGTCTATAATTCTCTTGATCCTCTTTGTTCCCCTTTTTAAAGACAGATACTATGTTTGCCATTCTCAAATCTTTTGGAACCTCACCTGTCCTCCAGGAGTTCTGAAACATAATTGCGAAGGGTTCCAAGATTGCTTTAGCTAGTTCTTTTAGTACCCTAGGATGAACTTCATCAGGCCTTGCCAACTTGAATACTTCCATCTTATCTAAATAGTCTTTAAAAACCAGAGGAAAGGAATGCAATCCAAAATAGTGAAAGAACAAGTTAATGTTAATTGTGTTGAGTAGCTGGTCAGCAATAACCTTTAAGCCCTGGTCTACACTAGAACTTTAGGTCGAATTTAGCTGCATTAAATCGATGTAAACCTGCACCTGTCCACATGATGAAGCCCTTTATTTCTACTTAAAGGGCTCTTAAAATCGATTTCCTTACTTTACCCCTGACAAGTGGATTAGCGCTTAAATTGGCCTTGCCGGGTCAAATTTGGGGTACTGTGGACACAATTCAACAGTATTGGCCTCCTGGAGCTATCCCAAAGTGCTCCATTGTGACCGCTCTGGACAGCACTCTCAACTCAGATGCACTGGCCAGGAAGATAGGAAAAGAACTGCGAACTTTTGAATCTCATTTCCTGTTTGGCCAGCGTGGCAAGCTGCAGGTGACCATGCACAGCTCATCAGCAGAGGTGACCATGATGGAGTCCCAGAATTGCAAAAGAGCTCCAGCATGGACCGAACGGGAGGTACAGGATCTGATCGCTGTATGGGGAGAGGAATCCGTGCTATCAGAACTCCGTTCCAGTTTTTGAAATGCCAAAACCTTTGTCAAAATCTCCCAGGGCATGAAGGACAGAGGCCATAACAGGGACCTGAAGCAGTGCCGCGTGAAACTTAAGGAGCTGAGGCAAGCCTACCAGAAAACCAGAGAGGTGAACGGCCGCTCCGGGTCAGAGCCCCAAACATGCCGCTTCTATGATGAGCTGCATGCCATTTTAGGGGGTTCAGCCACCACTACCCCAGCCGTGTTGTTTGACTCCTTCAATGGAGAGGGAGGCAACATGGCAGCAGGTTTTGGGGATGATGATGATGATGAGGTTGTAGATAGCTCACAGCAAGCAAGCGGAGAAACCGGTTTTCCCGACAGCCAGGAACTGTTTCTCACCCTGGACCTGGAGCCAGTACCCCCCGAACCCACCTAAGGCTGCTTCCTGGACCTGGCAGGTGGAGAAGGGACCTCCGATGAGTGTACCTTTTAAAATACTATACATGGTTTAAAAGCAAGCATCTGAAAGGATTAATTAGCCCTGGCATTCGCGGCTCTCCTGGATGTACTCCCAAAGCCTTTGCAAAAGGTTTCTGGGGAGGGCAGCCTTATTGCGTCCTCCATGGTAGGACACTTTACCACTCCAGGCCAGTAACACATACTCGGGAATCATTGTACAACAGAGCATTGCAGTGTATGTTTGCTGGCATTCAACCAAAATCCGTTCTTTATCTCTCTGTGTTATCCTCAGGAGAGTGAGATCTAATTCATGGTCACCTGATTGAAATAGGGTGCTTTTCTTCAGGGGACACTCAGAGGTGCCCGTTCCTGCTGGGCTGTTTGCCTGTGGCTGAACAGAAATGTTCCCTGCTGTTAGCCACGGGGAGGGTTGAGCGGGTAACCACATGGTGAGGGGAGGCAAAATGCGACCTTGTAATGAAAGCACATGTGCTATGTATGTAATGTTAGCAGCAAGGTTTACCCTGAAAGAGTGTAGCCACTGTTTTATAAAATGTGTCTTTTTAAATACCGCTGTCCCTTTTTTTTTCCTCCACCAGCTGCATGTGTTTCAATGATCACAGGATCTTCTCCTTCCCAGAGGCTAGTGAAGATTAGAAAGAAAAAAAAATGCACTCGTGATGAAATGTTCTCTGAGCTCATGCTGTCCTCCCACACTGGCAGAGCACAGACAAATGTGTGGAGGCAAATAATGTCAGAGTGCAGGAAAGCACAAAATGACCGGGAGGAGAAGTGGCGGGGTGAAGAGAGTAAGTGGCGGGCTGAAGACAGGGCTGAAGCTCAAATGTGGCTGCAGCGTGATGAGAGGAAGCAGGATTCAATGCTGAGGCTGCTGGAGGATCAAACCAGTATGCTCCAGTGTATGGTTGAGCTGCAGCAAAGGCAGCTGGAGCACAGACTGCCACTACAGCCCCTGTGTAACCAACCGCCCTCCTCCCCAAGTTCCATAGCCTCCACACCCAGATGCCCAAGAACACGGTGCAGGGGCCTCCGGCCAACCAGCCACTCCACCACAGAGGATTGCCCAAAAAACAGAAGGCTGGCATTCAATAAATTTTAAAGTTGTAAACTTTTAAAGTGCTGTGTGGCATTTTCCTTCCCTCCTCCACCACCCCTCCTGGGCTACTTTGGTAGTCATCCCCCTATTTGTGTGATGAATGAATAACGAATGAATGAATGTGAAGCAACAATGACTTTATTGCCTCTGCAAGTGATGATCAAAGGGAGGAGGGGAGGGTGGTTAGCTTACAGCGAAGTAGAGTGAACCAAGGGGCGGGGAGGGTTTCATCATGGAGAAACAAACAGAACTTTCACACCGTAGCCTGGCCAGTCATGAAACTGGTTTTCAAAGCTTCTCTGATGCGTACCGCGATCTCCTGTGCTCTTCTAACTGCCCTGATGTCTGGCTGCGCGTAACCAGCAGCCAGGTGATTTGCCTCAACCTCCCACCCCACCATAAACATCTCCCCCTTACTCTCACAGATATTGTGGAGCGCACAGCAAGCAGTAATAACAGTGGGAATATTGGTTTTGCTGAGGTCTAACCGAGTCAGTAAACTGCGCCAGCGCGCCTTTAAACATCCAAATGCACATTCTACCACCATTCTGCACTTGCTCAGCCTGTAGTTGAGCAGCTCCTGACTACTGTCCAGGCTGCCTGTGTACGGCTTCATGAGCCATGGCATTAAGGGGTAGGCTGGGTCCCCAAGGATAACTATAGGCATTTCAACATCCCCAACAGTTATTTTCTGGTCTGGGAATAAAGTCCCTTCCTGCAGCTTTTGAAACAGACCAGAGTTCCTGAAGATGCGAGCGTCATGTACCTTTCCCGGCCATCCCACGTTGATGTTGGTGAAACGTCCCTTGTGATCTACCAGAGCTTGCAGCACTATTGAAAAGTACCCCTTGCGGTTTATGTACTTGCTGGCTTGGTGATCCGGTACCAAAATAGGGATATGGGTTCCGTCTATGGCCCAACCACAGTTAGGGAATCCCATTGCAGCAAAGCCATCCACTATGAGCTGCACATTTCCCAGGGTCACTACCCTTGATATCAGCAGATCTTTGATTGTGTGGGCTGCTTGCATCACAGCAGCCCCCACAGTAGATTTGCCCACTCCAAATTGATTCCCAACTGACCGGTAGCTGACTGGCGTTGCAAGCTTCCACAGGGCTATCGCCACTCGCTTCTCAACTGTGAGGGCTGCTCTCATCTTGGTATTCATGTGTCTCAGGGCAGGGGAAAGCAAGTCACAAAGTTCCATGAAAGTGCTCTTACGCATGCGAAAGTTTTGCAGCCACTGGGAATCGTCCCAGACCTGCAACACTATGTGGTCCCACCAGTCTGTGCTCGTTTCCTGAGCCCAGAATCGGCGTTCCACCGCATGAACCTGCCACATTAGCACCATGATGCATGCATTGGCAGGGCCCATGCTTTCAGAGAAATCTGTGTCCATGTCCTGATCACTCATGTGACCGTGCTGACGTCGCCTCCTCGCCCGGTATCGCTCTGCCAGGTTCTGGTGCTGCATATACTGCTGGATAATGCGTGTGGTGTTTAATGTGCTCCTAATTGCCAAAGTGAGCTGAGCGGCCTCCATCCTTGCTTTGGTATGGTGTCCGCACAGAAAAAAGGCGCAGAACAATTGTCTGCTGTTGCTCTGACGGAGGGAGGGGCGACTGACGACATGGCTTACAGGGTTGGCTTACAGGGAATTAAAATCAACAAAGGGGGTGGCTTTACATCAAGGAGTATTTCAGGCAGGACTTCACGGAGGGTTCCAATAAGAAATGGTACACCTAAGTAATTGTTCTTATTGGAACAAGCAGGTTGGTCTGGCCTCTGATTGATACATGGCTAGATTTACCTCGCTGTACCTTCTCTGTGAGTGACTGCAGTGTGACCTAGAGGAAAGAGTCCCCTAGACGGGGGAGGGCGGGGAAAGCAAATGAGTACAAAACAAAGCTGGTCTATTTCTTGTTTTGATCCACTCCATCTATCTTTTACATCTTTGGCTGGCAGCAGATGGTGCAGAAGGACTGCAAGCCATCCACATCTCATGGCTGCTTGGCAGAAGATGGTATAATAGGACTGCTAGCCATCCTCATCTCTTGCCTGCCCGGCAGAAGATGGTACACTAGGACTGCTAGCAATCCGTATCACCTGCCTGCTCACCATAAGATGGTTCAATAGGACTGACTGCAGGACTAAAGAGAATGACCTGGTCAAGTCACTTCTAATGTAGTCCCTGCATCCATGTCTGCCCAGGCGCTCCTGGCCGACGTGGCCAGGAGCACCTCGGACATGACGATGACGGCTACCAGTCCTATTGTACCATCTGCTGCCACAAGGCAATGGGTTGCTGCTGCTGTGTAGCAATGCAGTACCACATCTGCCAGCACCCAGGAGACATACGGTGATGGTTAATTGAGCAGGCTCTATGCTTGCCATGGTATGGCGTCTGCACAGGTAACTCAAGAAAAAAGGCGCAAAACGATTGTCTGCTGCTGCTTTCATGGAGGAGGGAGGGAACGGGGGCCTGACAATATGTTCCCAGAACCACCCGCGACAATGTTTTAGCGCCATCAGGCATTGGGATCTCAACCCAGAATTCCAATGGGCAGCGGAGACTGCAGGAACTGTGGGATAGCTACCCACAGTGCAACACTCAGAAGTCGACGCTTGCCTCGGTACTGTGGAAGCACTCCGCCGAGTTAATGCACTTAATGCACTTAGAGCATTTTCTGTGGGGACACACACACTCGAATATATAAAACCGATTTCTGAAAAAAGGACTTCTATAAATTCGACCTAATTTTGTAGTGTAGACTTGACTTAAGCAAAATAGGCAGTAAACACCTCAGCTTTTTTAATGCCATCAGTTATTAGCTCTCCTTCCCTGCTAAGTAGAGGTCCTACACTTTCCTTCATCTTTCTCTTGCTCTTAATACATTTATAGAACCTCCTTTTATTGCTTTTTATGGCCCGTGATAGGTGTAACTTATTTTATGCCTTAGCTTTTCTGATTTTGTTCCTACATGTCCTTTTGTGCTCCTCCTTAGATATTTGTCCATGATTCCATTTTTTGTTGGATTCCTTTTTGATTTTCAGATCATTAAAGAATGCTTAATGGCGCTACATTGGCCTTTTGCTGTTCTTCCTCTCTTTCCTTCACATCACAGTAATTTTCAGTTTTGCCTTTGTTGTCTCCTTGAGAAACTGCCATCTTTCCTGAACTCATTTTTCCCCTTAGATTTTTTCTATTGGGACTTTACCTACCAGTTTTCTGAGTTTGTTAAAGTCTTCTTTTTTGAAGTCCATTGTCCTTATTCTGCTGCTCTCACTCCTTCCTTTGAATCATGAAATCTCTCATTTCATGCTCACTCTCACCCAAATTGCCTTCCACCTTCAGATTTGCTACCAATTCATTCCTATTGGTCAGAATCAAGTCTAAAATGGCCTGATTACTTCCTCCGTTTCCTGGAACAAAAAGTTGTCCCCAATACATTCAAGAACTTATTGGACATATTGTTTTGTCCTATTACTTTTCCAACTGATGTCTGGGCCATTAAAATCCCTCATTACTAGTAGGTATCTACTTTCATAGATAAAGCAAGCAAAGATGAATCAGCTTTACCTATACCAGTATCTTCTAATGAGCTCCTCTGCTAATTCTATAAGATGTCCAACTTTCCCACTCCTTGAACATAATAATGCCTTACTAAATGTTACTCTAATTCAAGTTTATTATTCATGATGCCACAAAGGGTGGTGTCCAACAGAAAATCATGTTACTGTAAAAAAATCCTCTTAGATTCTTAGGGCAGTTATACGATAATCATGGGATAGCCAGCTGTCATAGTAAAATTCCATGTTTAATCCCCATTGAGCTTACACACAGGATTTATGAACAGTAAGTGCTAACAAAAAACACTAGGCATGCCAGGGTTTTCTTTTTCTCAGCATTGCAAACAAATCAGAATAGGGTGAATGGAGAGCTATTTAGTATTATACAACATGATATACATAGATGTTTTTAAATGCTATACATAAGGGACCTACTGGCAAGACCTGAGAAAAGAACAGTGTGTCACAACCTAGTCAATATCACTAACTATGCATACTGTGACACCCATAAAATACTTGACAATGGTTAGGCTGCAGATTTGTGGACACCACTACTTATCATGGTGATCAATATCATCTCATTGTTTACTTGTACTCCACTGTCTATATCCATCTCTTGTCTCTTGGCTTATAGTTAGATTCCAGGTTCTCTGGGGCAAAGGGCTGTCTCTTTGTTCTGTATTTGTGTAGAGCCTAGCATAATGGGGTCCTAGATCGGGGTGGGCAAACTTTTTGGCCCAAGGGCCACACTGGGGTTGCGAAACTGTATGGAGGGCTGGGTAGGGAAGGCTGTGTTTTCCCAAACAGCCTGGTCCCCGCCCCTATCTGCCCCCAACTGCCCCCCTCAGAACCTCCGACCCATCCAACCCCCCCTGCTTCTTGTCCCCTGACTGCCCCCTCCTGGCACTCCCTGCCCCTAACCACCACCCTGGGACCCCACCCCCTATCTAACCCCTGCTGCTTCCTGTCCCTGGACTGCCCTGCCCCCTGACAGGCCTCCCGGGACTCCCACACCTATCAAACCACCCCCGTGTTCCCCGTCTCCTGACTGCCCCTCCAGAACCTCCACCCCATCCAACTGCTCCCTGTCCCCTGGACATCCTGCCCCTTATCCACCCCTCCCCCCCCCGCTCCCTGCCCCCTTACCATGCCACTCAGAGCGGCAGGACTGGTTTATCAGAAAGCCTGAGAGGTGGGCAGGCACAAGCCATGCTGCCTGCATGGTGGCATAGCTGAGGGGGAGGAGGGACAGCAGAGGAAGGGCAGGGGGCGAGCCACCCTGGCCGGGAGCTCAAGGGCCAGGCAGGACGGTCCCGTGGGCTGGATGTGGCCCGGGGTCCATAGTTTGCCCACCTCTGTCCTAGATGCTATGGTAAGACAAATAGTAAATAATAATGCAATTGATAATGGCAGGGTCTTATTCATTTGTTTTTAGTTCTTGTTTTAGAATTCTGTACCCTTTGTTCATAGCAACTCTTTGGAAGCTAGACATTCAAATGTTTTCTCTTACTGAAGATATTTCCTTTGTTATGTAAGCAGAGTCAGGATGAGCTCCACCCTGACATCTGGTGGTAAGGTGTGGCAAGTTGGGGAAAAGAACTTCAGGGCCTGATCTCATTTGCATAGGCACACCTACCCCGCCTAGAATGAGGCCATAGCTGCCCAAATGGTCACTTTGGCTGCTGTGGGGTCCCCAGTGTCTCTGTTATTGGGGCAGGAAGAATAAATTGTTATTACCCTGATTATGGGAATCAAGGACAGTGGAACTGTACTTGGCCTTTTGTTATGATGGAGGGACTCGCCAGGCAAGGGACATGGGTTCCAAAACTCTGTGAATTGAGAGAGGCTGGGGACAGGTATTAATACTTGGTGGCATGCGACTCCTGGTGAGGGCCTTACATGCTAATTGCACTTCCTCCTCTCTCCACTGTGGAATATCAGAGCTAATTTTGATTCCATTAGGAGTCTAGTTACAGGCTGCTGAGCTGAATTCACTTTGGGCTAATGGTGCACCAGCACTGAGGCTCCCCTACTTCAAGCTGAAATCACAAAAGAGCTAAACTTACTAAGAGCTGAAATCACTGAGTGTTGTGTTAAGTAGTGGGGGAGTTTGCGGGATGGCGAGCAGAGCAGTTTGAGGGACGGTGAGCAGAGCAGAGTGGCTGGTGGAGCAGAGCAGTTTGTTGGATGCCTAGAGCAGCTCATGGGGCGGCTGGCAGAGCGGAGCCCCATGGAGAGGTGGGGCCATCAGCTTTGGACCACGTAAGGTGCCCCTTACTCCCCCTCTCCCCCCCACAATCTCCACCCAGGTTGGGAGGTAAAACTCTGCAGATAAACTTTTGAACTCTGGGGCTGCCCTGACCAGGGACAGAGACTTTTGGGTTGTTGGACTTTTGGGACTTTGGGTGATTTGGGTTGCTGGACTCAAGAACCAAAGGGAAAGGACATGCCCCAATTTGTTTGGGGTGGGTTTTTTGCTCATGGGTTGTGTTAGGAATCCTGTTGGTGGTGTTTCCCCAACATAATGCCACATTGTTTCTCTCTGTTATTAAAAGGCTTTTTGCTACACTCAGACTCTGTGCTTGCGAGAGGGGAAGTATTGCCTCTTGGAGGCGCCCAGTGGGGGTGGTATATGTTTGTCCCAGGTCACTGGGTGGGGGCTCGAGCCAGTTTTGCATTGTGTTATTGGATTGGAATGGAACCCCTAGATACTGAACCTGGCCCTTGTTGCTGCCAACTCTGACAGGCAGAAGGGTTACAGTTAGATTAATTCATTTTGTTATCAAAGGGTTGCTCATGAATATTTTTTGCAAACTTCCATTAAAAAAAACACACCCATGCACCCGACAATTTACAAATAAATATTTGGAAGAAAGGGGTAAAATATTGGGCACCCTAGTGTTGATAGACTTACTGTAGATAATTATTAGAGCTGGTCAAAAAACTGAATTATTTTGTCAACATTTCAAATTTTAGCCAAAAATGGAGGACAAAACTTGGACAATAAATTTGCATTTTTTTGCCAGTTCTAATAACCAGGGTATATGTGTGACACTATAATAAATGTGTTGCTGATAATAGATATGGTCAACAGCTAAACTGCGCTTGTGCGGACATGGGGCCAGATCCTCAAAGGTGTTTAGGTGCTGAACTACAGTGTGATTTAGCTACCTAAATACTTTTGAAGATTTGGGCCTAAACGTGCCGCTGTCTGCTCAAAAAGTACAGGCCTTCTATGACTTGAGCTTAAGAAGAATTTCTGAAACTAGTCTTAAGATGCAGTAATTTTAAAGAATTTACACTCCTCTGTGTGTCAATCAATAGAGATGAACTTAGTTGCCTACAATTTAAAAAGGGCAGGCATTCCATCGAGTAGATGAAACCAATACATTACAATAGGGAAAGTCATGAGTGCAGTGCTTTTTGTAATTAAAAAAATGTTCATATGAATAATCTCTTAGGAAATGGGGGAAGACAAGCAATTTTCCCACACTATGAATCCTAGAATGTGGTTTTCGTAGGGAGAGTTATCTGTGCCAATATGTTTTTGCATGAATGATTTTCTTCAGCTTGACATTTGACACCTTTTCTACCCATCAGTAAATCAAACCAAACAACTGAGGTCTAAAGTGTCAACAAAAGTCAACTGATTTTAAAGGGAAGGTGTGTGGCTGTGAGTGTGTGTAAGGTAATGAGAGGGTGCATTTTTTTCCTTTTAAAAGAGGCTGCTCATTTGCTTAAAGTTTTACAGAATAAAACATTGTTTACACATTTTCCTGTGTTCTGTTTATCTGCCAAGATAATTCTTGCACCATACTAATTCCTGTTTGAGAAACAAATGGCCCCTTTCACATTACAGCTATGCACAGTTTACATGAAATTTTCCAGGACTCCACTTCAGAAGAACTGCAGGAACACATATGCTTCACTCTTCCCTTGGGTTCAAACGATGACCTCTTTATCGAGGACCCCATTATTGTACAAGCCAAATAACTAGTGTGATAACCTATAGGTGTTACGCAAAGTACTCTGGTAAACAGGGGCACTGCAAGCTTCTTTAGAGAAAATGCCATCGGTTCTACTATCTCAAAATTTGAGATAGGCAGGCCAGAAATGGGAATGAGGAAAAAGTTTGATGTGAGACTAGGATTAACTGCTTTATGGAACAGATACATCCAGGGCACTTTCTACCTTTGTTCTGAGTGCAGATATTTCATTAATATTGAGGGGCACACTATGCTTGAAACCAATCACATAAAGTTTGCTAAATTGATAATTCCACTGTGCCAAATGTGATTACAGTAACAACATGTAGCTCAAATAAAACTCTGCTTTCCTTTAACAAAGGAAGCAAAATGACCAAAATGGCAGAAACTTTTTCCAGGGTAGGGTCTTTTATAACATTGGCTTAGTTTGGTAACAGAGTCTCCAAAGCTTATCAGGGCTATTGGGAGCTATGGCCAAACAGATCCATTCCAGTGTGATGCAAGAAGCTTCCTCTCTCTCTTAGGGGCTGAGGTTAGTGCTGCCCCTTTTTATCCCAGCAAAGTCATTTCAATTATGTTTAAAAAATATACACATTAATGACAGGCAAAGGTGGACTCTACTGTACAAATATGTTAATACATATCTTAATCCCTCTTAGTGGTGGTGCTATAATTTGTAAATATTACCATCTCTTCTTTCTTTGGAGTCGAACCCAGGGGCGTTCACTCAGTGCTCTATTCCTCCTGCTAAAAGGACAAGAACAAATCTTGTAAGCTCAACTTTTTCCCAGAGTCTCCTCACACATCCCCAGAAACACTATTACTTGATTTGATGCCAGTTCTAGACATATAAAAATATATTTATATGCTACACATAAAGGACCCAAGAGATCCCAGGATCATGGAAATGCTGTAGATGAGGGTGCTGCCATCTAGCCCATGAGATGGAGGAGGAGAAAGAGGGTACAGACAGAGTGGTCACGAGTGGGAACACCAGGTGGTCTTTGCCCCATAGTAGCTGAGTAGGAGGAATGTGCAGTACCCCCATGTTCCAGTTCATATGACTCTAACTACAAAGTACTTGTGTCATTCAAAGGAGGAGAAGGGATAATGTGACTGAACAGGCAGCAGAAAGGACACAGGACATGGTAAGGAGGGTGGTGATGAGCCTGATGCTCCATACAAGAAATGAGAATCAGCAGCACTGAATATGTTTGAGTTTCTTACATATGATGAATCAAAATGTGGCATGTTCCCCTTCCCCCAAAACACAGTGACACTCCTGATGTAACGTGTCCCCTTTGTTCGCTGTAATGGTGGAAGGTTTACCAGCATATCAATAGAAAATGGCTCTCATAAGCCATCTGCAGAGATGTGGTGTTATGTTCAGGTGCCCACCTAGAGAGGTTAGATAAAAACTTGACACCCCGGGTCCATATTTGGGTGGCTAGCTTGTGTTGCCACTCATACTGCAACGTCCACACTGATATTTTTAGCGTGCTACCTTGAGTAGAGCTAGGGAGTTATTGCTATGGGAGTTTAGTAAGCTTTTTCCCATCTCACATGTAGCGAGAGAGGGCTTCTACAGAGCAATGGGTAAACCAATTATTATATTGCCAAAGAGCCAAATGGGTCCATGCTATAACAGTTCATAGAATCATAGAATATCAGGGTTGGAAGGGACCTCAGGAGGTCATCTAGTCCAACCCCCTGCTCAAAAGCAGGACCCATCCCCAATTAAATCATCCCAGCCAGGGCTTTGTCAAGCCTGACCTTAAAAACTTTTAAGGAAGGAGATTCCACCACCTCCCTAGGCAACGCATTCCAGTGTTTCACCACCCTCCTAGTGAAAAAGTTTTTCCTAATATCCAACCTAAACCTCCCCCACTGCAACTTGAGACCATTACTCCTTGTCCTGTCCTCTTCCACCACTGAGAATAGTCTAGAACCGTCCTCTCTGGAACTACCTCTCAGGTAGTTGAAAGCAGCTATCAAATCCCCCCTCATTCTTCTCTTCCGCAGACTAAACAATCCCAGTTGCCTCAGCCTCTCCTCATAACTCATGTGTTCCAGACCCCTAATCATTTTTGTTGCCCTTCGCTGGACTCTCTCCAATTTATCCACATCCTTCTTGTAGTGTGGGGCCCAAAACTGGACACAGTACTCCAGATGAGGTCTCACCAATGTCGAATAGAGGGGGACGATCACGTCCCTCGATCTGCTCGCTATGCCCCTACTTATACATCCCAAAATGCCATTGGCCTTCTTGGCAACAAGGGCACACTGCTGACTCATATCCAGCTTCTCGTTCACTGTCACCCCTAGGTCCTTTTCCGCAGAACTGCTGCCTAGCCATTCGGTCCCTAGTCGGTAGCTGTGCATTGGGTTCTTCCGTCCTAAGTGCAGGACCCTGCACTTATCCTTATTGAACCTCATCAGATTTCTTTTGGCCCAATCCTCCAATTTGTCTAGGTCCCTCTGTATCTTATCCTTGCCCTCCAGCGTATCTACCACTCCTCCCAGTTTAGTATCATCCGCAAATTTGCTGAGAGTGCAATCCACACCATCCTCCAGATCATTTATGAAGATATTGAACAAAACCAGCCCCAGGACCGACCCCTGGGGCACTCCACTTGACACCGGCTGCCAACTAGACATGGAGCCATTGATCACTACCCGTTGAGCCCGACAATCTAGCTAGCTTTCTACCCACCTTATAGTGCATTCATCCAGCCCATACTTCTTTAACTTGCTGACAAGAATACTGTGGGAGACTGTGTCAAAAGCTTTGCTAAAGTCAAGATACAATACATCCACTGCTTTCCCTTCATCCACAGAACCAGTAATCTCATCATAGAAGGCGATTAGATTAGTCAGGCATGACCTTCCCTTGGTGAATCTATGCTGACTGTTCCTGATCACTTTCCTCTCATGTAAGTGCTTCAGGATTGATTCTTTGAGGACCTGCTCCATGATTTTTCCGGGGACTGAAGTGGGACTCACTGGCCTGTAGTTCCCAGGATCCTCCTTCTTCCCTTTTTTAAAGATTGGCACTACATTAGCCTTTTTCCAGTCATCCGGGACTTCCCCTGTTCGCCACGAGTTTTCAAAGATAATGGCCAATGGCTCTGCAATCACAGCCGCCAGTTCCTTTAGCACGCTCGGATGCAACTCGTCTGCCCCATGGACTTGTGCACGTCCAGCTTTTCTAAATAGTCCCTAACCACCTCTTTCTCCACAGAGGGCTGGCCATCTATTCCTCCTGTTGTGATGCCCAGCACAGCAGTCTGGGAGCTGACCTTGTTCGTGAAGACAGAGACAAAAAAAGCATTGAGTACATTAGCTTTTTCCACATCCTCTGTCACTAGGTTGCCTCCCTCATTCATTAAGGGGCCCACACTTTCCTTGGTTTTCTTCTTGTTGCCAACATACCTGAAGAAACCCTTCTTGTTACTCTTAACATCTCTCGCTAGCTGCAGCTCCAGGTGCGATTTGGCCCTCCTAATTTAATTCCTACATGCCCGAGCAATATTTTTATACTCTTCCCTGGTCATATGTCCAACTTTCCACTTCTTGTAAGCTTCTTTTTTATGCTTAAGATCCGCTAGGATTTCACCGTTAAGCCAAGCTGGTCGCCTGCCATATTTACTATTCTTTCGACACATCGGGATGGTTTGTCCCTGTAACCTCAACAGGGATTCCTTGAAATACAGCCAGCTCTCCTGGACTCCTTTCCCCTTCATGTTAGTCCCCCAGGGGATCCTACCCATCTGTTCCCTGAGGGAGTCGAAGTCTGCTTTCCTGAAGTCCAGGGTCTGTATCCTACTGCTTACCTTTCTTCCCTGTGTCATGCCATGGATATGACTGCTGTGCAAAATAGAATTCTCTTAGCAGGACACTCCATTGGATAGTATCAGACCTTCCTGACAGAGAAAAAGACCATTAAAAGCAAAATAGAAAAAGGTTTGTCAAGAAATACTGCAGCACCAAACTGAATGAAAGTAGGGTGAGAGGGCATCCTATGGAGCTTGTACCCAAAAGTGAAGGTACCTGTGAGTGGTTTACCTTTTTTCACTTTCTGCTGCCAATGTTGATCCCTACCACCATGGATCTGATTTATCATGTCATTAGGGTTTTTTTTCCTTTATGGAGAATCAAAGGCAGCAGTACAGAAACTGTGCAGGTTATTCCATTACCTGGTTCTCACTCTGGTCTGAAAAATCAGTGTGTCTACTCTGCCCAGGTTGGGCTGATAGCCCCAGCCTTGGCTATAAATACAAGCAGCTGACCATACATGATGAGTACATTTTAACCCAAAGATGATACCCTGTATCTGTGAGCCATCACTTGGGTAGAAGTGATGAAGTGAATGCAACACCTGGAAGCATATTTACCTATGAGAATGGATTCGATGTAGGTGTCTCTGAGCAAAATAGAATTGTACATTTCAAATGCAGGGAGGACCATCCTGGACATCTTGGTAAGACTGCTGAATCACAGAAGAGTGATTATTTACAAACACATGCTCAGACCCTAGTAAATAATTTATCACCTTTTACCAAGGAAATGAGAACCTTCAGAACTTGGCCAAGGACGACAACAGGCATATACCACCATTCCTCACTCACATGAGCATCAATCTCCAAATAACATTTAAAAGATACCTGATAAATGTGGCCAGCTGCCATAAAGGGAAACTTGCTACTTTTGGCTAAGACTTATTTTGTGTGTGCATCTTTGGGAGCAATTTTGTGTATGGATGCCAGCTGTGTCACAGACATTGCTCGCAGTGGCTGGTTTACATACAAGTAAAGTGGGTGGACATAAGCAGGCAAAAGGAAGTCTAAAGCTAAGGGGCTCTCACCATAGTCACCCTACCCTGAATTTGGCACGAAGCTATTATTTAAATGAAACAATCGTCATTCTGATGTGTTTTAAAACTGAGTGAAACATTTTAAAGCATTCAGTGTTAACTTAGCCTCAACCAACATGCTTTTATCATGGAAAACCAAGTGCACAGCCTTCATATTAACCCATCATCTGAGGGTGTAGTACAAGTGATGCTTCTATCTCAGGCAAAAGCAAGAATCTGGGTGGTCCCTTTTGCCCCAGTATCTGAGCACTTCATAACCTTTAATGCTTTTATCCTCACAGCACACCTGTGGGATAGGAAATTGCTGTTATTCCCATTTAGCAGATGGGGAACTGAGAACAAGCAGCTTTTCCAACATCATAGAGGAAGCTTGTGCAGAACAGGGATTTGAACCTAGATCTTCTAAATCCCAGGCTAATACTTTAGCCACTAGGCTATCCTTTCTCAGTACAGTTTCAGATGGGCTGTTTCTGTATTGTTAGTTGCATAAAGGGCTTATGTTCATTTCCTGTTAAAGGAACTGAGAACATCCATGCAAATTTGAATAGACAATCTCTAGATATCTGGTAGTTTTCTGACGATTTAGTGTATGACTAAGAAATAGTCTTCCAGAATCAGGAAGCA
The DNA here is from genome assembly GCF_965140295.1 of Lepidochelys olivacea. Taxonomy (NCBI): domain Eukaryota; kingdom Metazoa; phylum Chordata; order Testudines; family Cheloniidae; genus Lepidochelys; species Lepidochelys olivacea. The sequence continues at coordinate 30,983,753 of NC_140415.1, forward strand.
GCAGGGAGGGGGACACCCCTCCACAATAACTGATCATAATTAGTGTTTATAGCTGACCAACATCAGCTGGGTGCGCTTCCTCCATCAAGAATGCTCCATAACATTCAAGAAACATATTTTGTAAAATTCATAACTGCTCAGATATTCCCAATCAAAGAAAAACAATCTTTAAAATACCTCTCATATCACTGGGATTAAGCATTATTTGCTTTCAGTGTTCCATGCTTTTGAAGTTATCAGTTGCAGATTTGCTTTTAACCCTAAGCACTACCACTATTTTATTGAATATTATTTGGCAACCATGTTTCCCTGCCAGCAGGTTTCTCATCAGTTGAAACTATTTGCTGCAAGATCTGATGATATTTACCAGCAGAGCAATATTTTCTTAACACGGCTGCATTTTCTGTCCCGTTGTGATAACATTTTGTTCTTTTTCACTTTACTGCTTTTTTCTCATACATGAGCTCACACAGGCACAATAAAGCAACATATATAGAACCTATGTTCCATAAAACAAATTTCAAATTGAGATATTTATTGTAACAAATATAGATTTCCTCATTAACATATATCCTTGTACTGACTTGAGAAAAATTTGGTCATTGCTTCTTGTGTTTTAATGATCATGAGTATGCCAACAACAGCAACCAGATAAATGGTAGGCCATACATTTGAAAAACAGGTCCTATATTACTACCTTCATTAATAGTTGAAACTCAAGCACTAGGAAAAATGCGTTTTCTTTGAAAGGGATACTATCAGGTTATAAATGTCATATTTAAAATTAAGTTTTTGTATGTGTCATTAATAGAACCTTAAATTATTAAAAATTAAAAATCTAAAAATATAATGTACTGTTCACCATTACGTTACTTCGTAGGAAAAATAGGAAGTATAGCAAAAGACCATCTTGGCTTAACCAGGAGATCTTCAATGATCTGAAACTCAAGAAAGAGTCCTACAAAAAGTAGAAACTAGGTCAAATTACAAAGGATCAATATAAACAAATAACATAAGTGTGCAGGGACAAAATTAGAAAGGCCAAGGCAGAAAACAAAATTAAACTATCTAGAGACATAAAGGGTAACAAAAAAACATTCTACAAATGCATTAGAAGCAACAGGAAGACCAAGTACAGGGTAGGCTTATTACTCAATGAGGGAGGAAAAACAACAGAAAATGTGGAAGTGGCAGAAGTGCTAAATGACTCTTTTGTTTTAGTTTTACCAAAAAGTTCAGTAGCGATTGGACGTTTAACATAGTGAATGTCAGTGAAAATGAGGTAGGATCAGAGGCCAAAATAGGGAATGAACAAGTTAAAAATTATTTAGACAAGTTAGATGTATTCAAGTCACCAGAGCCTGATGAAATACATTCTAGAATACTCAAGGAGTTGACTGAGGAGATAGCTGAATCATTAGTGATTATTTTCGAAACATCATGGAAGGTCGGAGAGATTTCAGAGGACTGGAAAAGGGCAAATATAGTGCCATCTATAAAAACGGGAAATAAGAACAACCTGGGGTTTTATAGACCAGTCAGCTTAACTTCAGTACCTGGAAAGATAATGGAGCAAATAATGATGCAATCAATTTACAAACACTTAGAAGACAATAAGGTGATAAGTAACAGTCAGTATGGATTTGTCAAGACAAAATCATGTCAAACCAACCTAATAGCTTTCTTTGACAGAGTAACAAGCATTGTGGAGGGTTGGGTGGAAAGCGATAGACGTGGTATATCTTGACTTTAGTAAGGCTTTTGATACCGTCTCCCATGACCTTCTCATACACAAACTAGGGAAATCCAATCTAGATGGAGGTACTCTAAGGTGAGTGCATAACAGGTTGGAAAGCCATTCCCCGAGAGTAGTTATCAGTGGTTCACAGTCAAGCTGGAAGGGTATATCAAGTGGGGTCCTGCAGGGATCAATTCTGGTTCTGGTTCTGTTCAATATCTTTATCAGTGATTTTGATAATGGCATAGAGAGTACACTTATAAAGTTTGCGGACAATACTAAGCTGGGAGGGGTTGCAAATGCTTTGGAGGATAGGATTAAAATTCAAACCGGTCTGGACAAACTGTCTGAAGTAAACAGATGAAATTCAATAAAGACAAATGCAAAGTACTCCACTTAGGAAGGAACAATCAGTTGCACACATACAAAATGGGAAATGACTGCTTAGGAAGGAGTACTAAAGAGAGGGATCGGGGGTCATAGTGGATCACAAGTTAAATATGAGTCAACAGTGTAACACTGTTGCAAAAAAAGCAAACATCATTCTGGGATATATTAGCAGGAGTGTTGCAAGCAAGACACAAGAAGTAATTCTTCCACTCTACTCTGTGCTGATTAGGCCTCAACTGGAATATTGTGTCCAGTTCTGGGAGCCACATTTCAGGAAAGATGTGGACAAATTGGAGAAAGTCTAGAGAAGAGCAACAAAAGTGATTAAGGGTCTAGAAAACATGACCTATAAGGGAAGATTGAAAAAATTGGGTTTGTTTAGTCTGGAGATGAAAAGTCTGAAAGGGGACACGATAACACTTTTCAAGTACATAAAAGGTTGTTACAAGGAGGAGGGAGAAAATTTGTTCTCTTTAACATCTGAGGATAGGACAAGAAACAGTGGTCTTAAATTGCAGCAAGGGTGGTTTAGGTTGGACATTAGGAAAAACTTTCTTACCGTCAGAGTGGTTAAGCACTGGAATATATTGCCTAGGGAGGTTATGGAATCTCCATCATTGGAGATTTTTAAGAGCAGGCTAGGCAAACACCTGTCAGGGATGATCTAGATAATACTTAGTCCTGCCATGAGTGCAATGGACAGGACTAGATAACCTCTTGAGGTCCCATCCAGTCCTATGATTCTATGATTAAAGCTGTTTATTAGTTGCATTTCTCCCTGCTTGGACAATGAAAGTAGACTAATCTGTTTCAGTTTTGTTTCTAGTCAGTTTCATTTCCTGGTTCTTATGTAGTAGTAAAATCAGACATCACATGGAGTTATGAATACTGCAGGGGCCCCTTTAAATACAAACAGCTATTTTCAGCGGAATATTTTTAAAAAATCATGATATATTTTCTATTCATTTTATACTTTGTAAAAGCCTAGCTTTACAAAACCTAAATTTTAGGCATAAATTGATCTGAGACTGTCCATTTAAAGAAATGATTATGTAAAGAAAGCTCTTTGGGTATGCTTTACATTTTATTACTTTAGAGTTGGGGACGAGGGCATTGGACAACTCACACGAGAGGAAAAAAACCTGACAAATTCTTGGGTTGTATCCAATTCCTTAGCTAAGCCACCAACTCCATATTTGGCTTGAAATGAGGAATTTTCTCCCCAACAGCTGCCTCTGGAGTCAATATAAACTGTTCTAGAATATTTAGTAACCAACAGAATGATACTATAGAAAAGCTTTAAAAAGGTTGTGTAGCATTGAACTTCATAGGGAAGTCAAGATTCATGTGCTGTATGTTAGAGAACATTACATAATATTATGGAAATCCATATTCATATTTTCATGTTGTAGTACATTACCTAACAAGAGTATCCTCAGAGTGCTGCAACCCAAAGACATGTGAATAGTTTTTTTATGAGTAAATCACACTGAGATCAATAAAACTACTTCTGTGAGTAAAGACCAGGCATTTTGTTATATAATAAAATCTCTTTCATTTATTCCTTGTGAGATTTTTAAAATATCCTTGCACATCCTTTTTCTCTAACTATGTTTTTTTAAGATCCATTTCCTGAAGGAAGGATGCTTTCTGGAACAGTATTTGATGATGGCAGCATTCACCACCTTACACCTCAAACAAAGCCCCCTTCTTCCCCACAACTCTGCAAGGAAAGATTTTCCTTGAGTAGAGTTTTACTATTTTAAATCAACTGAACATTCAATCACATTCCCCAGCCACAATTTAGAGAACACCTTCTGAAGTGGATGCTTCTTTTTGTTCTTTCATTTTATGCACCATTATAAAAAAATGAGGCAAATAATTTTTTTTAAAACTTTGATCACATCCCCAGTTGAGCTGAAATTCTGAACTGGTCCAGAGTAGGAAACCTGGTAATGGAACAGAGCTGTGGTCACCTACTCTAGGTGTCTGATATTTATACCACTGCACAAGCAGCAGCATTACTGTATATTTAAACAGTGTATTAAAAAGATTGCACACAAATAAAGAATGACAGCTAGATATAAACCAGAACCAGCTGGAGTAAGGGGGCTGTGGTACTGTATCTTCTCTCATGGAACATTTTGCCATCTGCTAAAATCACTGTATATTTTATAATTATCATAGAAGATGAGCACTGTTGAACTCTGAAGTATTGACTTAGAAGATTTGGATGATCTCTAGAAAGAAAATATTACAAAAATGTGTCACAGAAAAAAAGGGGAGATCAAAAGAATACAATAAAAATCCGTTTACTTTGTACAAAAATGCAATAGGATTTTAGCACCATTTTACAAATAAAAAGAAAGAATGGACCCACTTTGGGGACTGATGTGGTGCAATGTTAGGACATTTAATTTGAAGTTTTAAACTCACGTGGTATTATGTTTATGTTTTAAGAAAGATCTGTTCTAAAGGTAACACGCATTTGGACCCAAGCTGTTCTAAATCTGTTTAACTAAATCCAATTAATGAAACTGTAGGAGTCTAAAAAGTACAAAAAAGCTTAAAGCTTATGCTTATTATATTGATAGTATAAAATTTATGACATCCTTAACAGTTCACCTCCTTGCCTTTTAATAAATCAGGATGAGTAAATGACTTGTTAGAAAAATACATTGTTTTAATTTAACTACTTTAAATGCTTTCAGAAAAAAAGTGTGTGTGTGTGTGTGTGTGTGGAGTTTGGATTGTATTACCACCTTGGTAAAGGCTTTTAGAGTAAGGGGATCCAATTCTGCAATCCTAAATCACATGAGTAACCCTGTTAAAGTCAATGGGACTGCTTGTATGAGTATAAGGATTACAGTTTTGGGTCCATAATTTTAGTGGCCTAAATAAGTCTGGGTCAGATTCTCTGGTCTGCTTAGCCCAGCTAGCACTGAATGGTCATCAGGTGGTGACTGAAGAACCACCACTCTGCAGGGGAATACGCCATTGGCAGAGGCAGAAACTCTTCTTGCTTCCACCCCACCCTTGGCAAAAGGGGAGGGAGGGAGATGTGTCTAGAGAGTGCTAAGGACATACCGTTTCCTTTTTATCAGGAACCTCACGTTAATGGAGAGATGAGCTTAGTGGAATTCTGCTCTTCCACACCCCATTGTCTTCCCTGTCAGGCTCATTTCCCTCTCCCAGAATGCCCATCATGGAAGTCCCATTTTCCCCTTGTGGACATTAGTACATCAGAGGTGTAAATCAGAGCTGCTCCCGTGTATCTCTAACTTGCACTGTGGCTAGGTGACTGAAAATCCAGGAGCCACAATAAGCTCCCTTCAGTGTTCCCTCTTCACTGTGAGGGGGACAATCTGCCTCATCTGTTTCCAGCAGCTGTATCCATCCTTGAATGTCCCATCTGATCAAAATTTTTCATTACTTTTCATCTCTTTTTCTGCAGGTGGAACAATACCTTTCCCAAACCCTACAACAGCAGCAGCAGCATAGCCAGGGTAATATTTTATAACCAAGAATTCATTCTATAACATTATACAAGACAAATCCTTGGATTCCTTTCCCAAGGTTTGATTTGCATATTAACTGATGCCAGATTAAGGCTCAAGAGGACTGCCTATTGACAAATACACAAGGGGTCAGTCCCAGAGCACCCGTTATTAGTGTTAATGGAATTGACATCAACACTTCCCTCTGAAATCCATAACCTCTATGACCAATCAGTCAAGGAAACTTTTGGAAACAATGGACATGGGCCTATTTTTGTTGTTATTGTTTCCAGGATTAACATGGAGACATTTGTTTTATTGCAGACATTAGTCTGAGTGTTCAGAGATTAACTTCTGAGTCCAAAACTTCTTATGAAGCAACTAATATCACATGATTACAACTTAAAATGGAGGCTACTTTTGGCAATACAACCTTTTCCTGGGATCTCCTCAGATCTCACAGGCTAAATAGGGCCCGGCTTGGACGGGAGTTAGCATGGGTGTCATTAGGTGCCATACTGCCTTTTGATTCAATATTGAATCACTGTCACATAGTAGGGTTAGTATAGTTTACATCTTCCCTGGCCTCATCCTTCAAGGTGACCTTTCATGTCCCAGTGTGAAAGAGGGAATGGGATTCAGGTCATGCGGGGAACACAGGCCAAGTTAAGGAGAGAGGTTGTTAAGGAGAGAGGTTCTGGCTGAGGAGAGTGATCCTATCATGGCCTCCCATTGTAGAACCTGCAGGACCTGTAGCAGAGCCAGAACTCTCTCCAAGACAGAGTTGCCAGTGGCTGCAGTGCTATGCTAGAACTTAAAAGACCTTGGTTCAATTCCCGGGTCTACTACAGACTTCCTGTGTGAGCTTGTGTAAGACAATTAGCCTCTCTATGCCTCAGATGAGCCACATCAGCAAAATGGGGATATAGAGTTGCTCTGCCTCACAGGGGTATTAGAGATGGGCAGGAATTTCTGTTAGGAATGATTCCCCCCTTCCCTCCAAAAAACCCCTTTTTTCAAAACCAAAATTTTCCAGAGGCATGCTAGGCAGGCAGCTGAAACATTCTATTTGGCTCTCCCAAAAGGCAGTTTTTCCTGAGATCCCTTCCTGTGAAAAACTTCATATCTTTGATATTTTCTCACACCTTGGGGGAGAATTTGTTTAAAAAAAGAAGTTTTTGAGGGGATTTTGATTCTCTGGCCAGCTTTAATAAATACATTAAAGATTGTAAAGCTCTCAGATACTATGGTAACAGGGGTTATATAAGTACAATAGATAATGTATTTCTCTTTACTATGTGGTCTGCGTAATATTTAAGATGTCCTTAAATATTCATTACCTAGATTTTAAATATTTAGGTTTTCTAAATGATGCAATAAGTAAATACATTGTTGTCATTTAGCTAACTTCATTGGTTTTTCATATAGATCTCATTGGGTTTTCATGTCATACAGATAACAGTTGGAACTCTCAGTACAACAAGAGGACACTGCTAATCACTACATGCTTGATGTCCATTAGCAAACAAACAAAAAATAACTGGGAGGGCTTGACTGCTGGAAAGTTATTTTCTCTCTTGAATTAAAAAAAAAAAACAAATAAATTGCAAAGTACTTTTCCATTTTTTTTAATTTTTGCATTTGTCCATCATCAGTATTTCCCAACTTTTTTTCAGTCAAATGCACTCTTTGTATCTGTATAATTGTGTTTGTATTTACATTTTCCCAGGCTCTTGTAGCGCCTCAAGGAGTAATTTATGGGGCTGTAATAATGTGTTATATTATCATGGCCCCGTAAATGACTTCCCAAGGCACTAAGAGAGCCTGGGAAAATGTAAACACAAATATAAACAAGAAACAAATACCTGTGAAACAAAGAAAGCACAAAGAAGGATAATATATGACCCTATGATCACCTCCGTTTAAAAGGCTCAACCCAGCTCCCATTGAGGTCAGTAGGAGTTTTACCTTTGATTTCAGTGGAAGCAAAACTGTGTCTTAAAACCTCAACTGTAATATTGCAGTTGCTTAGCTTTTATATTTAATGACACTAATTGTATCTATTTAGTGATATAGGGCTATAATTAGTCACTACTAAATTAAAAAAATGTAATTTAGTACTGAATATTTGGAAATACTCCTGTATCTTTATTTTTGATTCATTAGAAAGTTATCTAGGGATTTTTATTCCTTCAGGAAGGAATATAGTCCAGTGGACTGGGAATCAGGGGATCTGGATTCTATCCTCAGCATTACAAATTGCTATGTGACCTTAAGGAAGTCATTTAGGGCCAGACCTCTAATTCCAAGTGTCCAACTTTAGTCACGTTGCACTGACTGACTCTTGCTCTGAGGCTGCAAAGCAGCAGAAAGCTGGCTTAAGTTGGGGCCTGAGGATACCCCTGTGAAAGGGCAATTCTTGGGTGGCAAATAGTTGCCATAGCACCATTTTGCCATCCCTCCTTCATAGGTTCTTGATTCATGGGATGTTTCCAGGAGGCAAGGAGCATGGCATAGATACGTTGCTTTGCTATCCCCAGCTGCTGGAACAACTTCGTGATTCTGTGGGCAGCTGGGTGTAAGTCAGAGCAGAGATCAGGGTACACTAACATATCCTGGGGTATGGACTGGCACATGGACAACCCCAGGATCCAGGGCATAAAGCCATTTTGGCCCTAGGCATAGGGGGGATTTGTGCTTTCCTGATCAGATAGGCAGTGCAGAAATTAAGGCATGTGATAACCCTCCTTACTTGTCAGGAATTGAAATATAATGAAAAAAACCCAATTTATCTGATAGACACTTCCTTCAGAACAAGGCATGTGCATATGGTACTGGGTTGCCATTCTCTTGTGTCTGAGGTGCATTTAAATAATTACCTCTTTCTTTAGATTGAAAACACTTTTTCATACATGAAATGAATTGCTACTTAAATGCTCACTAAGGGTCTAAGTTCATGGAAGCAAAAAGTCATGGGAGTTGGAGAACAATGAAGAGTTGATTAAAATACTCAGACCTGAAAAACAAAATCAAATTGTTATTTTCCAAATGATAAGCAGCATACGTATAAGATGTTGGGGGACAATGCACAACTTGAAGTCCACTTTGCTTAGGTGTGCATAGGGATATCTGTAATGATTGTGAAGGACTAAGTTAAGGAGCTGAATATATTTCAGCCATGCAGAAGAGGGGTGAAGTCAAGTGGTGAAATCATGTAAGCATCACACAGCTGCAGTCCTGTCAGAGTTTAAGAGGAAGGTTGTATGATAAATCTCTTCAGGAATCTTCAGGCCTTGATCGTGTATTCATATCTTACTGACTTCTATTAGATCTTGGTCCAAGTTGCTGAGGAAGACCCTTTTCAGCCAATGTAATCAGAGGCCAGGTTGGAGATTCCTTACTCACCCTGGTGAGCATTTACTCACTAGCTTGAATGGCTCTGCTTGTGGGGAGTAAATGCTCCACCATATGAGCAAGGGGTGCACAAGCTAGTCCTATATGGTTTGATGATTTAGGCCCAATCTTGTTCCCCTTAGATTCAATAGGAGTTTTGCCAATAATTCCATGGGAATAGGATCAGATCCTGTGTGAGAATATTTAATGCAGTTGAGGCAACCTCCACCTACCTTTTGTCATCATGAGGAAGTATATACCAAATGAAAAATAAATGAAGTAGGGTGAGGTAATGAGGTGGACTTTGTCTACAACACTGATGGTTTGTAGAAGTGGGGGTGTTATCCAATGAATGTCCAATCAACACGGTATGAGCCTCTAATCCCCCCCTCCCCCGGCAGTGAAGTCAGTTCTGAATGACAGATCTTGGCCAAATGCAGCCTGTTATGTTTTCCATCAGTAGAGCTGGATATCTGTGTATCATTCCTGTGGGATTTGAGGATGGTAATGTATACACATAGAAAAAGTTCAATTTCAAGTAGCTGCTAACATCCAATAAACAATGTGTTCCAAAATTCCTTTCAAGGCTCATAGCACACAATGAGTTTTGTTCTAAACACTGCCGTTCTTTGCAATGTCCAAGACTTCTGGTGAGAAGACTTCATGCTCTGAAAAGAAAAGAATGAGAGAAAATATGTGACACTGAAACTACTATCAGCAGAAGGCCCTTTTCCTAGCCATAATTCAGGTATTCCTAGTGTGCCCATCATTTAGGCATTTAAGCATTTCAGTTCAGCATGTAGAGTCATTTTTAAAGCTGTCTCTTTGTGTGGAGATTATTAAGGGCAATATAAGTTAGGCACGTTTTGTGTAAAAATAATAAAGTTATTTGAATAACTTTAATAAGAAAAATTGGAAGGCGGAAGTGGACACTCACACAGACCCTCATAGTATCATGACCACCCCCAGGGTCCTTCCCCAGCAGTATGTTTCCTTCTTCCCTCCTACCTCAATAAGATCATAAACTCCTCACTCTCCCAACCACCCTTCCCTCACTCCTCCTCCTTGCCTGTGTACGCAAGCCCAATTTCTGCACAAGGCTCTGCCTTGATCCTCTGTTGCCTCCAGCAAATATCTCCTCCATGATGAGTCTGTCCCACCCAGATCCCCTCCCGAGCCTGTATCCTCTCCCCCCAAGATCCAACAGCTGCCTTCCTCACGGGTTCTCTCCATGAAGTTATGTGCCCCCAGCTACTACGTGTGGTGACCATTGTAACTGGACAGGCAGTGTGCATGTCAAAGCTGTCTTATTTACAATTTATTTTTTGAAGTTACTGTACATTCAATTCAGTTGAGAAGAAGATCTCAGAATAGTCTGTGCTGCCCGTGTGAGCTCAATGGTCACTGAAATTCTACAGAATTTCTAAAGAAAATGTCTTTTCAATATATTTTCCAAAAAAGCGTATTTATGTGTTTGTGTATACACACCCACACCCACGCATAACCAGAACAGAACCTTTGCTCAGCCACATGGCAATTTGACAACAGCCTATAAAATCAACGTTGATGCTACAGCAGAAAATTCCTTCATGTTTAACCCACAGTTTGCTTCTTCACACAGCACAAACCACAGACGTCAACCACTGCAGTTTATCCAAGCGCCACTGAGTTCCACCCCAGCTTCTAGGCCAGAAGTGCACGCGCACACGGACACAGCTGCATACATGTACACACAAACGCCTCCCTCTTCCCCCAAATCACCTCACCACAGAAGGTGTGAGTACGGAAGTCAAGCTACTTGAGAGGAAGTCACTTACCTCAGCTTCCCTAAAAGCTACAGGGTCTGTTTTTCTTCGAGGACATGACATCTCATGATTTCAAGAATTGAGTGAGCCCTAAAAATAATCTGTGAGCTTGGCTTTGAAATCATGAAGTTAAAAAAAAAGAAATGTTGGGTTCTTTACCTCCTGGTTTTGGGCCTTCACAGGGCTCTGAGGTCACATTTTCAAGCTTTACTTTGCTTGAATCTTACATTGAAAAAAAAACCCGGAAAGCTGAGGTTCTCATTTAATCACTTGACTCCAAAAGCTGGGGCTTTCTGGAACTTGCCAAATATTGCCAGACTCATGATAAAATCTCAAGAGTTGACAACGCTACTCATGAACACATAACCGTAACACAGAGTGATGGGGCGTCTGCCCATACTGGCAGAAAAGGGGTAAAAGCAGCCCTCGGGAGGCTGCGCAGGAGGCAGCCAATCACAGAAGGGCTTATAGGAGCAGCCAGTCAGGGCCTGGCTAACCAATATAAGAAGGGCTGCAGAACAGAGCAGAGTCAGTCACTCCCTAGAGCTTGAGAAGGGAGTAGGACTGGCTGCCTTGTACAACGACGGCGACAGCAGCAAGCACCCTGGGCAGAGCAGTTCTGCAAGCAGAGACCATAGGGAGCTAAAGACAGATCCTGGAAGGTTGCAGGGGTCTGCAGACTGAGACCCTGACACAAGGGCAAGGAGGGTGCTGGAGCCACTAAAGGGAGTGGCTGGACCATGGACTGCAGTTTGCCACTGAAGGGAGTGGACAGTAGATTGCAGGTCCCCCTGGAATGGGGGGACAGAGTTTGGCACAGCTGGAGGGCAGTGTCACTGAAGCGGATGCTGCAGTTCTGGGAGTGACATGGGTCCAGAAACAGAAGTGACAGTGGATGAAACATCACCAGAAGAGGGTCCAGTGTTAATTCCCTGGACAGCCAGCAGGAGGCGCTGCAGTGGTGAGGCACGCCCCGTCTCACACAGACCAAGTGATTTTGGTTGGGGTCACGTTAGGGCCATGAATTCCACACAACTGCCATTTTAAGGCCCTCTGCCCCTCAACCTGCCCTCAGTGCAGTGCCTCTGGTGCGTGCAATGGGTACAGAGAATGCCCTGTGTGGCTGATCCTTTGTCTCCACTGCTCATGCAACACTGCCATAGGTCCTGAATAATGCAGATGGCCCTTCTCACCAGGGTGATTTTGAATCATGTGGCATTAGAGGATCAAACCGATCACCTTAATTTCACTATGGCAGGACACCGCTTGCATTGTCCATACCCCAAAGAAAAATGACTACCTATTCTAATTCTGTAATATAAAGCTGGTTTCACATTCATGCGTTGCTCACTAACATTCAGAAAGTACCTATAAAAATACTGAAGCCGATTCTGTACTGAATTTCCAGGGATAGTCCGATCAAAAAGGCATAGCTCAGAGGCAGGGTGGGAGTGCAGCAAATGTATTTTTATACCACCTAGATTCTGCCTGAACTGGGTGGGGATCATTGTGGCCCCAGGGCTGGTCTAATTTATGGCATCATTATCATGGTTGCCTGTGGGCTGCTTTAAAGCCCAGAACCCCTTGTGATGCAGATCACTGTATACGTGCCCCCTCCTAAAACCAGGGCACACCCAATACTTAGGGCTGTAAACGAGGCAATGTCAGACTACTCCTGTAAATCCTACATTGCTCCTGCACCAGAGGAATTATCCCCAAGTGGTAGTGTCTCCTTTACATCACTGGAACAGCATGTAGGAGCCTGAGTGGAGGCCATACTAGTCCCCCTTTTTTTTTATTGGATTGGAAACTACTAATTTTATGAATTGTTATCTGGTAATGTAATTGTATAATTCATGTATTACTTCCACAAGGAAATTTCTGTGGAAAATCAACACATTGGAAAAAAGTCAAAAGTTTCACAAAATCCATCTTAGCATTCTTGCAAATTTGATGGGTTGGACGTGAAGTTATAATTTCTGCATTGTGATGTTGATGAAAAGGCTGATGATTTTGTTGTACAGGAGCCAACAGTGTTCTGAGTTCCCATTTTATTTGCAAAAGGGCATGGTATGCTTTTGTGATATTGAAACAACTGGATTATAAATTCCCAGATCAGCCAAGATTTCCAAATGCTTCACAAAAGCGTGACTCTCCCCGCAGAGAGATTTGTATGGGCACAGGCCCATCTATATGCAATTAACCCATCACATCTTTCTAGCTAAACAGTGATAAGTTCTACATCAGTAACTCTGTGCTTATCAGTTTGTGCTTTGAGATCTTATTAGTGAATGGGATTATAAACACAGCAAAATGTGGGGTGAGGTATGTTCCTTTCTCACTGAAATGTCTCTATGACTGCACAAAGTCAAACTGAGATGCCTTCAGTTGGAGGCAGACTCCACATAGGAAAGGGTTTAGCGATGATGAAACTCTCTCTCTCATGTAATGTAATGCTAGGGAAAGATTGCATAAGTGACAGCACCATCTAGGGTGACCAGATGTCCCGATTTTATAATACAGTTTTATTATACAGTTCTGATATTTGAGGCTTTTTCCTTATATAAAAGCTTATTACGCCTTCACCCCCATCCCAATTTTTCACACTTGCTGTCTGGTCACCCTAGCACCATCTAGCCATAGAACAGTTACGGCACAGATAGTAGTGGAAGCTTCCCCACATTGCCATATCAGTATCTGAATCCTAACTAGAGGTTGGAGCATAGATCATTCTCCATACCCATTAATTCTTTTGCACACTCTTGGCAATCCTAGCAAAGGAGCAAATTGGTCATTTCCATTGTGATGTGGACATCTGAGACCACTACCAAACAACCATCAGACAGGAGCAGCTTTCAGTCTCCGTCTACCTGATTTAGCCAAGGGCCTAGGTTCTGTTAAATAGTAGTTCTCAGACTTTAGAATAGGAAATGATACTACAACACAGTGTCTGAGATAGTGGAAACTGCCAGAAAGTGGTAAGTTACTTTTAAAATGGTAACTGCTGTATTATTACCAACTTCCTGAGCCATCCAGTCCTGTATTTTGCCCTCTTCTGATGAGCACAAAATTCATAATTCTGTCTAACTGGGAGTGTTGAGTGAGTTACTATACTCAAGAGAGAGCCAACTTACGCTGATCAATAGCTGAAATTTGAGTATCAAGCAGCCAAAAGCTTCATCTCTGGAACTTGCCCAGGACTTCAATATAGTAGCACACAGCAGTTCCACTGGGCAGCAAGACAGGTTCTATACCCTTATTTCTGAAAAAGAATGTGTTGATCCACTTTACAATTTTAGGTTGAATTTTTAGAAGACACTCCCAATGTTGAAGGGAATTTCCATGCCACTTGCTTAGCCATGAACTGGAAGACAAATAAAGGAGACAAGTTTTCACCCTTTCAAAAACTGTGGATACAACCATTCTGATCGTTGAGCCTAAGCCTCTCCACACTGACACGGTTTTATTTGATGTGCTTTATGTTAGCCTTATTGACAAGTTTAAAAAAATGTGCCTAAAGTGTTCTCAGTTCAGCTAGTGTCATTTGGAATTTTCTTTAAATGATGACTTTGAAGAGAAGCTCAGAAAACACTGCATAAGACAGATGGAAGCAACATTAACACATCTGATAACACTTTGCACTTCAACAGAGCCTGTCATCTGAACATCCCAAAACACTTTACCAACAATAATTAAGCCTGCCCAAATCCCTGTAAGGTAGGTATATCAACTACAAATATACCAATGTTAAAAGAGAGATCACTGAACTACTAAGTGACTTGTCAAAAGTCATATAGTAAGTCATTGCCTGAGCTGAGAATAAAACCTAGTAGGCCCATCTGTCAGGCCACTGCTTTAAATCATTAGACTGCCCATCATTAGAACTCTAAATAAACTCTCAGCAGTCCTAACACAAATTCCAATGGTGCCTTACTACCTTTGTCAGTATGTTAAGAGCAGACAATGTTAACCGTGTTGAAACTTACTAGAGAATCTGATGTTGGAGCAGTTAGACTTATCACAAAGGCAACTCATTACACCTGATGAGGCTTTATAGGAGAGGGCTCTCCAGTTGGTTGATTCCCACAGAGACATAAATGACACAAATGTTTTGAGAGTGGGGAAATCCCTTTTTGGGAAAGTCAGGTGAGTATTCAGGCTTTATTTACTTATTATTTATATTCAGACTTTATTTACTTATTTATATTTCATGCCTCTGATGAAAGCTGCATGTCTGGTCTAATCTCAGTGTGACAGGGTTCATAAATGTACACACTACAGTTGATACATTAATGGCCATATTTATGCTCTGCTGTTTGACCTGTTAATTTCTTCAGACACCCAGAGATGAGAGAGAAATGTGCACACTGTACATTGCATATACCAAAAATGTTACCATTTGCAGGCCACTGAATCATAGTTACTGAGGATGCACAGCAGCATATGCAACATAAAAGAAGTCAGGTAGCATGAAAGACCAGCCATTTAGATGAAAATCAGCAAACTTCTGGGAGAAGTAAATGCAGAATAGCAAAAATACCCTACACCGTCCTTACTCACACTGTTGATGCTTTCCATTGAAATCAGTGGACCCAGTTCTGGACCCCATTCCCGTTTGATGCCATCCACATATGGTGCAAATAGGAGAAAAATTGGCAAAACTGCCTCACTGGGAATTCCTCTAGAGCTGGAGGAATCTCTGGGTAGCATAGGGGCAGCACATCAGCATAGTGGGGTGGTTGCCAATACTTCATGATTCTGATGGAAGTGCCACCATGCTTTCATTGTTCTTGCCTGCCACATCAGGACCCTGGGGCCATGGGCAGCTTGGACAAAGTCAGAGCAGTTCATGGGCTGCTCAAGTTTGCACAAGGGAGTGCATTGTGTCTGTTGGCTCCATTGAATGCAATTGTATTTATCTATCTATATAGCACCAAGAGTATGGAAACACTTTACAGACATATCCTCTAGCAGTATTGTGAATTATAGAACACTACAACATTCAGTATTTTAACGGGTGTAATTTGTTTATTGCTCCTCAAGATGAGAATTTCATATGGAAGGGCCAGCATTAACACTTGGTATCTGTGAAATTCATCTCTCTTAGCTTCAGAGTTAAAAAGTTTAATTTCTATTTCATTATTCTTTTATTTAAAAAAATAAAACATTGTTCAAAATTTTACTCTACATTTGTAGACAAAATGGTCACATCAGTATTAAAACATATGGCATTCCATTCACCTTTAACTGATCTGCCTCAACCATACCATAGTATAGGAAAATTATGCAGCCTTTTTTAGATTTAATGAGCTCTCTTCTGTCAAAGGTTTAACACCATGAGTCTTAAAAGGCACAGTGTGGTCTGGAACTCAGAAGAGCTGGGTTCTATTCTTGGTTGTGCTGCTGGCCTGCTCTGTGACTTTGCCATTTTGTGCCTCTATTTCCCCGGGCCAGAGATTGTCCATTCCTGTATGTACATATAGTGACCTGTACAATCGAGCTCGGACCTTGACAGGGGCCTCTACGCACTACTGTAATACAAATAATATGAGTGATTACTATGTCTTGATAAATTAAATAGAAATCAATGGGCTGGGTTCTGCTGCACACTGCAGCTTGCTTACACTGTTCTGGTGGTATAAAGGTTGGCGAGGGGGTGTAAAATGGCTTTCTATAAAATTCCACTCTCTCCATTGTTCTCAACAGGCGTAGCTGGGTGCCCAGAATGTTTGAAAACCAGGCAGTTAACTGAGTGTGGATTTGTGAACCTATCTTTGGACTCCTATCATTGAAAATATTGGGTTTTTTCCTAGCTTTGACTTCCCAAGGGAGCAGAATTCTCTTTGATTTAAACGTATGGCAAGTCTTCACCTTTTTTATGTTGTTGTTAGATGCCAAGGTTTGTATCCTGTTCTTTTTATATGTTGTGATGTACCTATTGCTCATACAATATTTGTATGTTGTTGTCCCTTGTGGCTGCCCCGCAATAGTTCAGGCTGGTACAATAGCCAGGGTTATGAATTTAAACAAAGCTCACCTATGTTTAACAGTGAAGGGATTACAATGGCACCATAAGATTACCTTCAGCTGAATAGGTTACAGCAGTAGATAAGTCATGATGATCTTTACATACACTTCCTACTAGACAAAAATACTCTTTGCATTCTTGTAGCATGCAACAGAGTCCAGGAACCAGCTGGAAAAAATGCTGTCTTCATATGGATTAGTTAATATTCCTGTGATCCCTTTGTGTTGTTTCATCCACCTATTTAGGCACCTACACGCATGGTCTGGTCCTAATGATGTGTAAGCTACTGCATTCTTTGATACAGATTGTCCTCATATGCACTCTATACATCTGGATGTTCTGTCTCGAGATCTATCATATTAGCAAGGTATTTGTGCCGCTTCCTCATGTTTTTAGGAAGTCAGCTGGAAAAAAACAGCTTACAGCACTTGTTTTCCATTGCTCATGCTTCTACCCCACTGGTGACCCTGAGGTCTTAGTCAGGAGTAAGATGTTTAGCTTTTCTTTTCTAGTGTACAGTCAAACATGTACTTCTGGAGACAGCTCAGCACCCCAGGGATAATGTTATTTGTCACATGGCACAGTGCAATTTACTACTTGTCCTTAGACTCTCGTTGCTCCCTAGGGAAGCATTCATTTGGAATGCAGTGAAAGCATCACAGTTAGCTTGTGGTGGAATAGGGTGTCTCATAGCCATTTCCAGCCACCTAAGGAGTGAATGTTACCCAGTGGGCTTTGAAGACCTATCTAGTCATTCTTGAAATGAATGTGATGCATCCTCTTGCAGATGGAATGGGAGAAAATGGAGGAGGATCCTCAGAGATCTCTGTAGCATGTGCAATTTTTCTTCAAGCTTTTATCAGTGATAATATGGAGCACTTTGGCCACAGCTAATTATAATTTGCATTTGATACTGCCTTGCATGACCTTCTCGTAAACAAACTAGGGAAATACAACCTAGATGGAGCTATAATAAGGTGGGTGCATAACCAGGTTGGAAAACCATTCTGAGAGAGAAGTTATCAGTGGTTCACTGTCAAGATGGAAGCGCATAACAAATGGGGTCCCTCTGGGATCAATTCTTGGTCTGGTTCTCATCAATATCTTGAAAGGTTTAGATAATGGCACAGAGTACACTTTTAAAGTTTGCAGATGATAACCAAGAGGGGTTGCAAGTGCTTTGGACAATAGGATTAAAATTCAAAATGATCTGGACTAACTGGAGAAATTCTGTGAAGTAAATAGGATGAAATTCAATAAAGACAAATGCAAAGTACTCCACTGAGGAAGGAACATCAGTTGCAGACATACAAATTGGGAAATGACTGCCTAGGAAAAAGAGTATGGTGGAAAGGGATCTGGGGGTCATCATGGAACACAGGCTAAATAGGAGTGAACAGTGTAACACTGTTGCAAAAAAAAAAAAAAAAAAAAAAGCAAACATTCTGGGATATATTAGCAGGCGTGTTGTAAGCAAGACATGAGAAGTAATTTTCCACACTACTCCCTGCTGATTAGGCCTTAGCTACAGTATTGTATCCAGTTCTGGGTGCCACATTTCAGGAAACATGTGGACAAGCTGGAGAAAATCCAGAGAAGAGCAAGAAAAATGATTAAAAGTCTAGAAAACATGACCTATAAAAGAAGATTGAAAGAATTGGGTTTGTTTAGTCTGGAGAAGAGAAGACAGAGGGGACATGATAACACTTTTCAAGTATAAAAGTTTGTTGTATGGAAGGTGGAGAAAATTGTTCTACATATCCTCTGAGGATAGGACAAGAAACAATGGGCTTAAATTGCAGCAAGGGTGGTTTAGATTGGACATTAGGAAAAATTTCCTTACTGTCAGGGTATTTAAGCACTGCAATAAATTGCCTAGGGAGGTGGTGGAATCTTCATCATCGGAGATTTTTAAGAGCAGGTTAAACAAACATCTGTCAGACAGCTGAAGAAGTGGGGTTTTTTACCCACGAAAGTTTATGCCCAAATAAATCTGTTAATCTTTAAGGTGCCACTGGACTCCTTGTTTGTTGTTTTACCTGTCAGCGATGGTCTAGGTAATACTTAGTCCTGCCATGAATGCAGGGGACTGGACTAGATGACCTTTCGAGGTCCCTTCCAGTTCTATGATTCTATAATATCCATAAACTGTAGTTACAAAACAGAATAAGACACCTTCCTCCCCCAAAGGGGTTATATTACATAAGAATGGCCATATTGGACCAAACGTCCATCTTCCCCAGTACCCTGACTTCTGACAGTGGCCAACGCCAGGTGTATCAAAGGGAATGAACAGAACAGGTAATTATCAAGTGATCCGCCCCATTGCCCATTCCCAGCTTCTGGCAAAACCAAGGCTAGGGACACCGCCCCTTCCCATCCTGGTTAGTAGCCATTGATGGACCTATCCTCCATGAACTTATGTAGTTCTTTTTTGAACCCTGTTATAGTCTTGGCCTTCACAACGTCCTCTGGCAAAGAGTTCCACAGGTTGACTGTGCATTGTGGGAAGAAATACTTCCTTTTGTTTGTTTTAAACCTGCTGCCTATTAATTTTGTTTTGCGACCCCTAGTTCTTGTGTTCATGAGAAGGACTAAATAACACTTCCTTATTTACTTTCTCCACACCAGTTATGATTTTATAGATCTCTATTATATCCCCCTTTAGTTGTCTCTTTTCCAAGTTGAAAAGTCCGTCTTATTAATCTTTCCCCATATGGAAGCTGTTCCATACCTCTATTCCAATATCTTTTTTTGAGATGGGGCGATCACATCTGCATGTGGGCATACCATGGATTTATATAGAATATGATATTCTCTTTCTTATCTATCATCCATTCTTGATGATTCAAGATGAGACGAGACAGGCTTTACTCCTTTGAGCACTTGCCCTTTTGTTTTCAATGGTACAGCTAAAATCACAAATTAAAACTTCTATGTTACAAAATTTACAAAGAAAACATGGAAAAAAATTCACAATGCGAACAACTTTGTGGTTTGGAAGTAACTGAGATAGAGACCTTGAAATTAAAATTAGCAACATATTGGGTAGAATTTGTTACAAACTTCCCAGTGAAGGGAAGCAACATGTACAGTATTTGTGAAAAGGAGAAACTGGCAGCATTAGGCTGGTACTGAGGGCAGGATGGGGATCAGGGCTGGGGTAGGGGGTTGGGGTGTAGGGGGGTGGCGCTTACCTCAAGCGGCTCCCAGAAGCAGTGGCATGTCCCCCCTCTGGCTCCTATCCGAGGCGCAGCCAGGCAGCTCTGCTGAGTGCTGCCCTGTCTGCAGGTGCCGCCCCTGCAGCTCCCATTGGCCATGGTTTCCGGCCAATGGGAGATGAGGGGGCAGGGCTTGGGGTGGGGGAAGCATGTGGAGCTGAGCCTCCTGGCTGCCCCTACACATAGGAGCTGGAGGGGGGACATGCTGCTGCTTCCAGGAGCTGTGTGGAGTGGCCCCCGACCCTGCTCCCCAGTTGGAGTGCTGGAGCAGGGCAAGCCTCAGATCTTGCTCCCCAGTGGGAGCTTGAGGGCCAGATCAAAACAATTGGCAGGCCAGATGTGGCCCACAGGCCATAGTTTCTCTCTATTCCATAGAACAGGGGTGAGCAGAGATATGGTTTTCTACAGGAAACACTTTGGTTACAGGAGGGTGTAGTAGGCTAGGAGCCAGAAAACCACAGATTCTAACCATTTGGCTTCTCCAATGACTGCTGTGTGTATTTCTATGCGCTTCAAAACCCTTATGAATATTGAACATGGCCTACCTCAGGTGTGAGGCAAATATTTCCCTATTTTACAAGTAAGTTATGGGAGAAGGTGAATAAGGTCACTGCTTTATACTTGATAAGATGAATGTGTTTGTGTATAAGATAGGTGTTGTGAGTTTCATGATGTCCTCAGCTGTTCAGTTGAAAAACAAAGCACATGAAAGCAAGGAAATGATGTGCTTGGTATGTACCTTAGTATCAGTTAGAACGTTTAACTCATTTACGAATTTAGTCTGTTTGTAATTGTCTGAAGTATGACAAAAGAGGGAAACAAGGATATTGCATCTGAGGGAGGTTTGGAAGCATGAAAGATGTGACAGAATGGGATAAAGCATTTTGAAAGAAAAGAGAAGAAATGGAATGAAAGAGTAATCAATATCAAGAGGATATGCAAAATTGTGTAGGAATACTCTACACCAAATCCTTGATGTGCCACTTGATGTGCACCCTCAATCCGCAGTGATATTAATGGGAGCTCAGCATTTCTAGGTATATGGCTGTCTACAAGCTGTGCCCGTGGACGAAGAACCACAAAGAATAATCCAAGGCAAGGAAGTAATATATATGTGGAATCAAACATTAAATGCTGAGGAGAAACAGAAAAATTAAACAGTGAAGCTGAGAGTGCAAAAAAGATAAGAAAAGCAATGTGAGATTACGACAATTCGAAAGTTTTCATGTACAGTGCATGAGGGACAAGAGGTAAGTGAAGGAAAGAGCAGAACTTCTAACAGTAAATCACCCATGCTGCTCTTAGAAGAGATGGAAATTGCTAACATCTATATTATTTTCTAGTTATCCTCTGAGACAAAGAGCTATAAAGCTGCACATTTGAATTCAGCATAGGGAGCCTGGAAATACTTAAGCAATAGATTTGGCATGACATTAAATGTGGGGGAAAAATTACCTGTATTTTGAACAGGATCTCACAAATTCACCAAGAAAGGGAGTTAACTACCTTAGCAAATAGAGATGCCTGGATATTGAATTTTATAAATGGCTCTGTCTTCCCTCTGGCCAGACACCAGTCTGTTGTAAATTGACCCAGATCCTGGGCCCCACCTGCTTCTAAGCCCCTGGGTCAATATTTCTAGCTCTTGGTCTCTCAGGCTCACTCCTATGTCTGACACCCTTCTTGGTCATTGGGACCCTGCTATCTTGTCACCCGAAACCCCCAAACAAATGCCTCAGTCCTCCTGAGCCACTCAATTGCATAGACATATTTCCCCAGAGCCCCCTTGGCTGTGGAAGTGTTGGTTATTAATCAAATCCTTCAATGTGTCTGGAGAGGAAGAAACACAGGCTTAGCAAAAGAAGTTCTTAACAACCGTCAATTTTACTTTGGAAAGCACCAGAGAAACACAGATCTTTGAAAGACAACAAAATCCTGAATGCAACCCGCCCTCAACCTTTGGTTTGAGCTAACTCCTCCCTGGAGTCCTGGGGTTAGTCAGTCTCTTTAGGCTACGCAGCTGTTCCTGCCTTCTCTCTTCTTATCCTGGCCTTCTTGTATGTGGCAGTAATCTGGCCTCGTTACTCAGAAGAGCACGCACCTTTAAAATGTCTCTGTTCCTCTTCTGCCCATGTCCTTTAGATGGGGGAATTCCAGGCTCCAATCCCTCTCCCTCCCATTGGCTTCTGTGTCAAAGTCCATGGTGATACCCCTACTAGTAAAAAAACAAACAAAAAAAACCCCATTGTTCCAGTAGGGAAGAGTCATGCTTATAACCCTCTCATTGTTAGCCCTCTCCGAGGTGTCCCATGCCCCAGCATGAGCAGGGCAGTCTCTAGAATAGACTGGCCTCATCAAAATTAGACTGTTTTTTCTAAACAACCCGAAAGTCTTAGGCCATGTCTACACTATAGAGCCTATGTCAGCATAGCCCCTAATGTAGATACAGTGTATGTCAACAGAAGGAGGAGTTCTGTCAGTATAGAAACATCACCTCCTTGATGATGTTAGCTGTGCCAACAGAAGCACTCTTCTGTTGGCATTGCTGCATCTATGCTGGTAGTTGTCTGTGTGGGTGTGATTTTTTTCACACTCCTAGCCAACACAGCTATACCAGTGTTCAGTGTAGACTAGGCCTTAGTCCATTATAGAGGTTATAATACAAAGTGAAGGCTACAATGAGTGTTACAATCAAAATGGCATGCACAAAACAAAATGGAGTTCACCGTTTGACACAATCCTCCCACCTGCCTCTCCGCCCAATCTGTCACACTGAAGATAATATTTATCTTCATATTTATCAGAATTACTAGGCTAAATTAATTTCTAGTGTAACAGACTGACACCAGCAGGAGAGTGAATTTGTGTGTGGGGGGGGGGGAGGGTGAGAAAACCTGGATTTGTGCTGGAAATGGCCCACCTGATGATCACTTTAGATAAGCTATTACCAGCAGCACAGTGGGGTGGGAGGAGGTATTGGTTCATATTCTCTCTGTATATATAAAGTCTGCTGCAGTTTCCACGATATGCATCTGATGAAGTGAGCTGTAGCTCACGAAAGCTTATGCTCTAATAAATTGGTTAGTCTCTAAGGTGCCACAAGTACTCCTTTTCTTTTTGCGAATACAGACTAACACGGCTGTTACTCTGAAACCTGAATTAGTTCAGTGAGAGATGAATTAGGTCCAGTGAGTGGAACCTACAGACCAAGCAGAGGTCAGTCATCGGACATTGGGGAAGAATACGCTACAGATGTCCACTTTATCTAATCTGCACATTAAATAAAGAGGAATTTAGGTTTTATTGCTGCAAATAATAATTTTTACCAGCACAAACTTTCACCCACACAACCCATCTGCTCCACCTTCTGCAACCCCCAAAAAGGAAGTTCACAAAAATCACAGCTTGCTAATGTATTTGCAAGTTGTTTTGTGTTAGTTAGCTATGAACCTCTTCCCCAGGACACTGGCTCTTTCTGAGAAAGCAGAATGCCTGAGAAGTGCTCCCATTCTTCAGAACTTTACCTATCACACCCAGACTGTGCATTGCAGTCCTTGCCCCATTTTATTTCTTGCTTCCCACTGTGAGGAGATAAAGTTGCAGAACAGAGATATTAATTCTGTGGCTGATGTGAAATCAGTTTGGTTGTTTCAGTTCAGATGTGTTCACCTCACACGAACCACTGCTACCAGGTTTGGCTTTGGTTTGGACCGTTGTTGGCAGACTGAGGAGAGAGGATTAACTGGGCCTGGAGACTGAACTATCCTCTTACCTCCCCCTAGATTTGGTCTTTATTTAGCAGATAGAGGACTTTATCCAAGGCTATCTATCTGGTACCATTTACAAGCAGCAGATTAACTATATTTTTAAAAAATCAGTTAAAACAGTCTCTCAATTTTCTTATAAAAATACCACTACAATATTTTACTGGTTGGTCCCAAATGCTACATTTTGCAATAGTGGTTTGGACCAATGGTGTAATTTTCTCCTAGGGGTCATTTCCTAAAATCTCTTTACAGGTAATAATTCATGTTTCTATTTATTATCTATTCTAGTTCCTGATGTTAATCCTGCTAAATTAAAACACAGTCACCAAACTCTGTCACCGTCTGAGATAAAGGAAGAGTGTGATCAAATGTCACTGTTGACCATGGTCCATATGAAATGAAGGAAGTCTGATGTGTGAACATGTGGCTTTGCATGAAAAATGCTGGATTTATTGTGAGAGTTTGTGTGTGGGCTATTTTATGCTTTACTGCTGCAGTTTTATAAAGAAAATCTGGGAAAGAAACTTGAGACTGATTGCATCCCATTTAAAAAAAAACAAAACCCAAAACATTTTGCCAGATTTAGTTATCAATTTTGGTGAGTGGCGCCTGTTGGAATGAATGTAGGAATCATCTGAATGTTATTGTTTCAACACTCAAAAAACACTGCTGTTTCATATGGAGTTGATGAAAATGCCCCAGTATTCTGTCATGCCTGGTAGAAAAATTAGTTACTGCATTTTGGGGAAGTTTCCATATTTTTCAAACAATTGAGTTTTTTCCTGTTTCCATACATGCTGCAGAGTTTAATTTTAGCAGCATGTCCCATCATAAAATATTTTAGATCAAAATGTCTGGTGAATGCAGGAGATGTGTCTATGAGTGGGGTGAGGGGGACAGCATATTTTGGAAAACAGCATATATTGTAAATTCTTTTTCAAAGTTATTTCATGTACCTATTAAAATGATTCTCATTCATGACTAGCCCCTGAACTTGTTAATTTTCTGTGATGACATCTAAAATGGATAACTTTTTAATAGCAGCAGTATCAACAAAGATGATCACATTACTCACATCAGAATTATCTGAAATTCAGATTTCCACATATCCATTCTGTCTATTATTATTTTGAGAATAGCCACCCTGTCTTATTAAGAATTACTTTAAATACTTTGGGTGTTTTTTACAGGAAATATTCTGTCCTGATTTACGTCTCCTGCAACCCTTGACTTATGTGGAGGGTAAGACAGTGTCAAACTTGTACAATGGTATATGATGGTCTAGATAATACTTAGTCCTGCCATGAGTGCAGGGGACTGGACCAGATGGCCTCTTGAGGTCTGTTCCAGTCCTATGATTCTATGATATGCAAAGGGCAACTTTCAGCCAAGATAGGCCTAGCATACCCCTTTACTGGATTAGTTGAGGTGAATGATTCCTTTGGTAGCTGTGTTGTCTGTAGCTCAACAAGGCCCCAGTGCTGCTATCTGTAGTAGCATGAACTCTGCCAGTTCACCTATTGGCTAGAAGACTCCACTAAGTACCTGAGATGATGTTTCTAAAGATCTAATCAAAAGCCCATAAATGCTGACAAACAGAGTAGTCTCTGTTGGAGCATGGCAGGGCTGCAAAGGTGATTGATCCAGGATTATATTTTATTAGTCTTTTGAGTACTACCTAACCCCAGGAGTAATCTAATTTAAATTAATGGAAATACTCTGTGAAATAAGGTAGTACTCAGCATGGGTAAAGTGACAAAATCTGGGCTTTAATAATGTGTGCATTATAAAATGAGGAGAGTTGATAAGAAAGTTCAGTGTGTTGGTAACCAGAGGACAGTTGGCTGTAGTGGGGCTTTATTGTATTAATGTAATGGATTCAAGCTTTGGGTAGCAGATTTAACTGGATTATTTGATGAAAAATTGTTGAGAAGTTTCAGCGCAGTGACCTCCAGTCCCTCTTGTAGATCAGAGTTTCAAAGCTGACCCGAGTCCTTTATTTCTCCTAGTCTGACAGGAGCTGGGAGCATGGTATAAGCGAGGTGCTTAATACTGTGTACAAGCCCTTCTTAGTTGATATGGGTGGGCAGTGATATTCCATAAAGAGAGAAAAGGAGTACTTGTGGCACCTTAGAGACTAACCAATTTATTTGAGCATGAGCTTTCGTGAGCTACAGCTCACTTCATCGGATGCATGCCGTGGAAACTGCAGCAGACTTTATTTATACACAGAGAATATGAAAAAATACCTCCTCCCACCCCACTGTCCTGCTGGTAATAGCTTATCTAAAGTGATCATCAGGTGGGCCATTTCCAGCACAAATCCAGGTTTTCTCACCCTCCACCCCCCCACACAAATTCACTCTCCTGCTGGTGATAGCCCATCCAAAGTGACAACTCTTTACACAATGTGCATGATAATCAAGTTGGGCCATTTCCTGCACAAATCCAGGTTCTCTCACCCCCCTCCCAAAAACCACACACACAAACTCACTATCCTGCTGGTAATAGCTCATCCAAAGTGACCATTCTCCCTACAATGTGCATAATTAAGGTGGGCCTTCTCACATCCCCCCCACCCCCATACACACACAAACTCACTCTCCTGCTGGTAATAGCTCATCCAAACTGACCACTCTCCAAGTTTAAATCCAAGTAAAACCAGAACATCTGGGGGGGGGGGGGGAGGAAAAAACAAGAGGAAATAGGCTACCTTGCATAATGACTTAGCCACTCCAAGTCTCTATTTAAGCCTAAATTAATAGTATCCAATTTGCAAATGAATTCCAATTCAGCAGTTTCTCGCTGGAGTCTGGATTTGAAGTTTTTTTGTTTTAAGATAGCGACCTTCATGTCTGTGATTGCGTGACCAGAGAGATTGAAGTGTTCTCCGACTGGTTTATGAATGTTATAATTCTTGACATCTGATTTGTGTCCATTTATTCTTGGTCACTTCAATCTCTCTGGTCACGCAATCACAGACATGAAGGTCGCTATCTTAAAACAAAAAAACTTCAAATCCAGACTCCAGCGAGAAACTGCTGAATTGGAATTCATTTGCAAATTGGATACTATTAATTTAGGCTTAAATAGAGACTTGGAGTGGCTAAGTCATTATGCAAGGTAGCCTATTTCCTCTTGTTTTTTCCTCTCCCCCCCCCCCCCCCCCAGATGTTCTGGTTTTACTTGGATTTAAACTTGGAGAGTGGTCAGTTTGGATGAGCTATTACCAGCAGGAGAGTGAGTTTGTGTGTGTATGGGGGTGGGGGGGATGTGAGAAGGCCCACCTTAATTATGCACATTGTAGGGAGAATGGTCACTTTGGATGAGCTATTACCAGCAGGATAGTGAGTTTGTGTGTGTGGTTTTTGGGAGGGGGGTGAGGGGGTGAGAGAACCTGGATTTGTGCAGGAAATGGCCCAACTTGATTATCATGCACATTGTGTAAAGAGTTGTCACTTTGGATGGGCTATCACCAGCAGGAGAGTGAATTTGTGTGGGGGGGTGGAGGGTGAGAAAACCTGGATTTGTGCTGGAAATGGCCCACCTGATGATCACTTTAGATAAGCTATTACCAGCAGGACAGTGGGGTGGGAGGAGGTATTTTTTCATATTCTCTGTGTATAAATAAAGTCTGCTGCAGTTTCCACGGCATGCATCCGATGAAGTGAGCTGTAGCTCACGAAAGCTCATGCTCAAATAAATTGGTTAGTCTCTAAGGTGCCACAAGTACTCCTTTTCTTTTTGCGAATACAGACTAACACAGCTGTTACTCTGAAATCCATAAAGAGAGGTGGCTATGAAGCGACTCCAATTGAGGGACAAAGGAAGGAGGCTGCTTCTCAGGTGTGTGTGTGTGGGAGTTAGGGTTTGTTTGTAACTGCATCTTATTAGGCAGAAGTATTCCTGTCAGGCACAGCACAAAGTTGTAAGGGTTAAAAAGCAGTGGCAACCCACTGAAAAGAGGTATGCTAGAAATTGTCTAAGTGAATCTTCAGAGAAGACTGACAAACCCGGGGGGAAGAATAAAAGCTAACAAGCTTCCTTCTCTGAAAAAGAAAAAAAACCCCACAATTAATAAAGCTGAGGCCTTGCATTATCCACTGTGTCCCAGAGATCTCTTGGTGCCAAC
This sequence comes from Lepidochelys olivacea, assembly GCF_965140295.1. Classification (NCBI taxonomy): domain Eukaryota; kingdom Metazoa; phylum Chordata; order Testudines; family Cheloniidae; genus Lepidochelys; species Lepidochelys olivacea. The sequence goes on from NC_140415.1 coordinate 31,011,724, forward strand.
TGGCAGAGGACACCAGGACTCATAAGGATTAAAGCAATTCCCTGGGTCTGGAGTGATGGCAGGAGACTCATCTTTATTTCCTGTTCCCAGCCACATGATCTGGATCAGGTTACAAAAGGTTGTAACCTTCATCTCCACTCTCAAAAGGCAGGAGTAAGTATCCAAGAGAGAGTGACAACCTTTCCAGAATTCATTCCAAATCTGTGTGTGATATCAAAAGGTACAGTGCTTCTAGTCTCTTAATTTCCTCTTTATACTGCCAGGATTTTTGTCTCTGTTCCAATGCTGTCCTCTTGGCTCAATCTTCTGTTATTTGGGTATGGCACTTCCTTCTGATTGCTGCCACCAGCACTTGCCGGTGCTACTTACTTAGGCTTGTTGCAATTTCTAGCTCTGTTGTCCACTAGCTACTGTTAGATTAACTCAGTGGCAAAGGGATGAGAGAAAAAGAAAATCTCCCTTTAAGAAAAGGCATTTGTAGCAGAAACCAGAAGAAAAAAACCAGTTCAAACCTGATACACTCTGAACTGGACAAAGATTCCCCAGAGTAGTCTGTCTTTGCTATTGCTAGCTCTAAAAGATGCTGTGCAACATTTTAAAGTCAACAAGGTGTCAACTAAAAATATGAAGCGGAAAAAAAGGGATTTTGCTGAATTCTTCCATTTTTGGAATCTCTCTAAAAACAAATTTGTTCCAAGTCTCTCATTTATTTTATGCCATTTACAAATCCCAACCCTTCTCATCACTGATTTATTTGTTAAGGGAATGAAGCCAGTGAACTTTCTCCTCACTTCTATTCTCTGGCTCTAAACACTCAATAATTTCCAAGCCAGGGAATGTATTTTCCATTCCACTGTATATTTTTCTCTGTTTTCAGTATCATTTACTCAACACATTACAACATGTTATACATATGGGAACCCTAAACGAGTCCTGGCCCAAGTCTTGTGAATCTGTCTCATGCCCTTCCTGGCTTGTGAAGGAGGGTCATGAACAACTGGTGGTACTCCTGACTGAAATAGCCAATGCCTCATTCAGAGAAGGAATCTTCCCTTCCTCTTTCAAACATGGAATAGTCTGAGGAAACCCACCCTAGGTACTTCATTCCTAGCCAACTCACCTGTTATATCAAACCTGTTATTTCTGAGCAAGCTTATTCAGAAGCTAGCAAAAGGCTAACTAAAAGCTCATCTAACTGTAGCCAACATTCTAGACCCAGCACACTCTGGATTCAGGCCAGGACATTGGAACTAAAACTGCTTTAGTGGGACTGATGGATGATCTCCTTCTGTCAATGGGCAGAGGACAAACATCCCTTCTCAAACCTCCTGACCTCTCCGTAACTTTCAACACTGTTAACCATGAGAGTCTGCTGTCTCACCTGAGACAGGTCGCAGGAGCCCAAGGTAAAGCTCTAAAATGGTTTGAGTCCATCCTGGAGGGATGCACCAAACAAGCAGTGACGGGAAAACTACACCTGTACCACTAGACCCTACACTTGTGGGTTCCACAAGAATCAATTCTCTCCCCAGTGCTTTTCAACATCTACATGCTACCATTAGATGAACTAGTCAGATGAGATGGACTCATGTGCCAGCAATATGTAGATGACACACAGCTCTACCTGTCCTTTACCACACACAAATACACCACTACCACCAAGATGGCTTAGATGAGATCAGTTCATGGGGTGAGGAACAGCTAGCTAAAGCTGAGCCTGAGCAAAACAAAGCTGATGCTGGTGGACAGAGGAAAGTATTCTGAGGAATTTGCAGCCATGGTGCAATCCCTTGTGACTGAAGGCACATACCCACAACTGTTTAGTTCAGAGGCCTCTTGGCTTCCTTGCTGATTCTGAGCTCTCACAGCACAATGAGCATGAGCAATGCTTTCTGTCATCACTGGCTGGCTAAGAGACTCCATCCCATCCTGGCAGACAAAGACCCAGCCTCAGTTATTCATGCCTTCATCACCTCTCAGCTGGACTACAGCCATATGATATACCTGGGCAGAAACCTTCAGCACTTAGGAAACTCCAAGTAGTACAAAACACTGCAGCTCTTTTCCTTGGCAACACAGGCTACTGTGAGTACACCACCCCGGTCCTCCATTCTTTACTCTGGTTTCCCACAGAATATCTAATGAAATTTAAGGTCTGGGTCCTTAGCTTTCAAGTACTTTATGGCATGGGCCCAGGACACCTAAAAGCCCTTCTACTGTTCCAGGATGAAGACCATGGTTAACAATTACACTCTGCCACAACGAAACCCTTAACAATAAGTGTAGCTCATCTGTGCAGGAGACAGAACTCTCTCTTGGGATGGTCTGAGACTATGGAATGAACTCCCACAGGAAGTAATGACCATCACAAACCTTACCACTTTCTGCTCCACGTGCATGGCACATTTCTTTGACCTTACCTTCTCCAACACACACATAACAGGTATATTTAACAACAAAACAAAACAAGACACTCCTCTGCACATGTTTCTCCCTCTGGGGAGAGAAAGAATGAATAAGTGATAGCTGTGTAGTCATGTCACTTAATGCACTGCTGGAAGGCACTCAGACACTACAGCGATGAGGGCAGTATAAAAACCTATAGAATATAGACTAGAATGCCAATAACAAAATTTCTATTGACTTCAATGGGAGCAGAATTGGACCCTAGTAGGGAAAAAAAATAGCAGTGGGGAAGGGAGACAGACTCATAACAGCCACCATGCTGGGTTAGACCAATGGCCCATCTCGCCCAGTAGCACAGCTTCTGACAGCAGCCAGTGCCAGATGCTTCAGAGGGAATGAACAGCACAGGGCAATTATTGAGTTATCCATCCTGTCATCCAGTCCCAGCTTCTGGCTCATGTCTTCATAGGTAGTTTCCTAACCTTGCTGGTTTCCAGCCTTGCTGGTTTTAGGTCATTGAGAGAGTGGTGTGAATAATGCATATTTTGGTTTGTGGGCAATTCCACAAAATTAAAAAAAAAATTTAGGTCAACCCCAAAATGTTGTTTTTTATTGGCAATTTTTGGCTAATTGTAATGAAATATTTTGTTGAAGTTGTATAAGTTGAAATGTTTCATTTACAAAATATTGAAATAAAGCATTTTGACTTCCGGAATTTTAATTTCTTTCGGAATGGAACCATTTGGAGACATGGATGTGAATTCACAAAATGTTTTGGTGTTGCTGAATCAGCTTTTCTTTTTGGCCATAAAGTTTTATCTGAAAAATTTTACCCAGTTTTACCCATGATTCCATGGCAGGCTATTGTCTGGCATTTTTTCAGCTATAGGACTGCTGGAACAAACTTGTAGTTCATGGATAACACAGTAATAATCCAGTTTATGCTCATTAGCCTTTTAGCGCTTCTCTTAAGAACCTTCTTATCCAATTATCAACATGAAGCACCATAAGCAATTTACCTCTAACAGTCTAATGCAATTATATTCTTAGCAATTTAACAGAACAAAAAACACATGGGGTGATGGTAATTAAACCCTAATCACTGCATCTCAGTCATGCTGTGAACCAGATTGCACATGATCATGCATAACTGAAGGACAAGAAGGAAAGGAAGTTTACGATTTTAGGTCCTGATCCTGATCCTGAGAGATGTTGAACTCCTACAGGTGCCATAGACTTTAGTGAAATCTATAGATTAGCAAACAAGTTTACATGTATCTCAGCCAAAGGTAGGTTTGCCTCTCAAGTTGGGTCACAGCTGAGGAAGTTGGCAAGACAGTGAAAGGGAACTCGCCTTGAGGCTGCCTGTGCTGTACCTATTCTCGTGTAGATTAACAAGAGATTCCCACCCGCATAACTGTCAAGACAGCACCCTTAACACACACTAGTTATAAATGTTCTAAAATATTTTTTAAAAATGAATAGTATCTTACTCTTTACTGCACAATACTGCCCTTTGTCCTTTACAAACTTAACTCATCTTCCTCTCTGGTGGGATCACTTCATTCACCACTGAAATGGTGCCTCTACCAGTCAGGATGAGACCAGACTAGTTCCACATTTTGATCTCTCTGCCAAGACTACCAACCAGCGTGCAAATTCGTGCCAGCTGTAATAGTGGTTTCTGGACTTAGTCCACCAAACTCATTAGGCCAGGAAGTGACTTATTGCAGAATGTAATTAATTGAGCTGGAATTTGATCAGAATACCAGAATTAGCAACCCAACTTCTAGGAGAAGTACCATGAGATATAGTCCTTGTCTGCACTACACAGTTTTATTAACAAAAGTCAGGTTTCGTCGACAAAAGAGTGGAGGTGTACATACAACAATGCTCCTCCTGCTGATCTAACTCTCCTGATGTGCTGATATAATAAAACCACTTCGACAAGCAGCACAGAGCTTCTTGAGACAAACTTAGAGTGATGCAGTGTCGGTGTAGACACTGCGCTTGCTTATGTCACCCTAAGTGGCCTCCAAGAGGTGTCCCACAATGCCCATCATGACTGCTCTGGTAAGCAGTTTCTACTCAGCTGCCCTGCAGCCAGGTACACAGGCATGCACTCCTCCCCTTTTAAAGCCCCAGAAATTTTTGAAATTTCACTTCCTGTTTTCTGGGCATGGACAGCTCATATCAAATCCCAGCTGACCACGCAGACTTTCCGCAGCAAACACACTCCCTCCTGGAGTACACTGGAGTGGCTGGATCTGTTGGGACTGTGGGGAAAGCAGGCTGTGCAGTCGCAGCTCTGATCCAGCCATAGGAACCTTGACACCTAAGAGCAGATTGCTCGTGGCATGGATGAGAAGGGGCACAAAAGGGACATGCAGCAGTGCCGTGCTAAGATCAGGGAGCTGAGGCAGGTGCACCAGAAGGCAAGGGAGGCCAAACGTTGCTCTGCTGTGGTGCTGATACAAGGATCTACATGCTTTCTGGTACACCTGCCTCAGCTCCTTGAGTAGAGCTGCCCCTTATTTTGTTACATGGTGCACATGGGAGAAGGGATTGAAATTAACAACACTAGGTACTGTTTGTATCTGCTTTGCATTCCCCTGTGCAGCTACACAGTGAGAGCCTTGCAGAGAAGTTTCTTATTGCCCAGTGAGATCTCCTGGGAATCCTCCATAGAGCTCTCTAGGAAACTTTCTTGCAGATATTCTGCAATCCTCTGCCAAAGTTTCCTTGGCAGAGTTGCTTTGTTTCTTCCCCCATTGTAGGAAACTTTTCCATGCCAATCGTCAATTACTTCTGCAGGAACCAAAGCAACACACAGGCGAGCAGCATGTGGACCGGATCTGAAGCTGCACACATGCAGGAGATGTACTCTTGCGTCTTCGGTTACCCTTGGTAGTGTGATTTCAGCTTAAAATCGCCCCCACTTCTGGAAAACGGGGCCAGTATTCAGAATAGTGTCCCTAGGTATATGTATTGATCCCCTTCTGAACCCACCCAGACCCTTTGTCCCATCTCACACCACCCACTCCTGGGACAAACTCACTATGTTTAGTGCTCTGGCCATGTTGTGTGCTTGTCAAGGGACAGTGAGAAGGAGATGTATGTAACTTTTATGATTCAAGACTGCGAGTGCACACACAATACTCACTCTGTATACGGTTTCTTTTGTTTCTGCAGATGTGTCTTTCTAGGGCCAGTTCCTACACACCAGTGAAGCACCTCTGTCAGATAAGGAGGCAAATGAGGAGGAGTAAGGAGGACATGTTTCATGAAGTGCTACAATAATCAAATCAGGCTGATAGTGAGCACAGAATGTGAAGAGAGATAAATGAAAAATTAGAAATGGATAGCGAGGAGAGGAGCCAGAGCCAGAAATGGATAATACAGGGTCAGGAGTGGATAATAAAGCTCATGGGAGGATCAAATAGAGGTGTTGAAGTCCCTGATTGCACTGCAGGGGGAAGACATGCGTACTTAATTCCCCATGCAGCCCATACAGAACTGCCTTCTTTGCCCTCCCCAAACTCCCCACACACATTCCTCTCACATTCCTGGCCTGTCACAATACCCCTTGTGCTCCACCCCTAAGGACATTTTCCATAATGACAGCTGGACTTACACACACTCACTTTAGAGGGTGCTACTCACCGTCATCCCTTGTAAGAAATGTTAATCTGTGTATTGCTGTTTAATAAAAATTTAGTCTTACAAAGATAGTGATTCTTTAGAACATAAGAATGGCCATACTGGATCAGACCAAAGGTCCATCTAGTCCAGTATCCTGTCTTCCGACAGTGGCCAATGCAAGGTGCCCCAGGGGGAATGAACAGAACAGGTAATCATCAAGTGATCCATCCATGTGCCCCATTCCCAGCTTCTGGGAAACAGAGGCTAGGGACACCATCCCTGCCCATCCTGGCTAATAGCCATTGATGGACCTATCCTCCATGAATTTATCTAGTTCTTTTTTGAACCCTGTTATAGTCTTGGCCTTCACAACATCCTCTGGCAAAAAGTTCCACGGGTTCACTGTGCGTCATGTGAAGAAATATTTTCTTTTGTTTGTTTTAAACCTGCGGCCCATTAATTTCATTTGGTAACCCCTTGTTCTTGTGTTATGAGGAGTAAACAATACTTCCTTATTTACTTTCTCCACACCAGTCATGATTTTATAGACCCCTATCATATCCCCCCTTAGTCGTTTCTTTTCCAAGCTGAAAAGTCCCAATCTTATTAATCTTTCCTCATATGGAAGCTGTTCCATACCATTAATAGTTTTTGTTGCCCTTTTCTGAACCTTTTCCAATTCCAAAATATCTTTTTTGAGATGGGTTGACCAGAACTGCACACAGTATTCAAGATGTGGGCATACCATGGATTTTTATAGGAGCAATATGATATTATCTAACCCTTTAATTATTCCCAATATTCTTTTCGCTTTCTTGACTGTCACTGCACATTGAGTATATGTTTTTAGAGAGCTAAGACTGGAAGACTAAGAAGAATTAAGATTCCAAGATCTCTTTCTTGAGGGGTAACAGCTAATTTAGATCCCATCATTTTATATGTATAGTTGGGATTATGTTTTCCAGTGTGGATTTCTTTGCATTTGTCAACATAGAGTTTCATCTGCCATTTTGTTGCTCAGTCACCCAGTTTTGTGAGATCCCTTTGTAGATCTTTGCAGTCTGCTTTGGATTTAACTATCTTGAGTAATTTTGTATCATCTGCAAATTTTGCTACCTCACTGTTTACCCCTTTTCCCAGATCATTTATGAATATGTTGAGTAGTACTGTGACCTACACAGGGTGGTTGCAACAGAAATTCATACATAGTGGCAACTGGCAAATTTGCAGACTACAATTAATGCTCAGGCAGTAATCATTGCAGGGGTCATTCAAGGTGGCAACAATGCCTGGCTCAATTAATTACAGAAAGACACATTACTGGGGCACATTGGCAAAATGCTGCTTCAAAGCCACCCTGATTCAAATAGCTCCCCTGTTGAGTCCCTCTAATAGCCCTGGTGTCTGGCTGCTCAAAGTCAGCTGCCAGGTGCTCTAGCTCAATGCTCCACCCCTGGGGAAACTTTTCCTCCTTGGCTTCACAAATGTTATGCAGAGCACAGCAGGCTACTATGACCATGGGAATATTGTCCTTATTGAGATCTAACCTGCCAAATAGGCAGCACCAGCAAACCTTTAATCTACCAAACACACATTCTATAGGTTTCAGAGTAACAGCCGTGTTAGTCTGTATTCGCAAAAAGAAAAGGAGTACTTGTGGCACCTTAGAGACTAACCAATTTATTAGAGCATAAGCTTTCGTGAGCTACAGCTCACTTCCTCAGATGCATATCGTGGAAACTGCAGCAGGCTTTATTTATACACAGAGAATATGAAACAATACCTCCTCCCACCCCACTGTCCTGCTGGTAATAGCTTATCTAAAGTGATCATCAGGTGGGCCATTTCCAGCACAAATCCAGGTTTTCTCACCCTCCACCCCCCCCCCCCACAAATTCACTTTCCTGCTGGTGATAGCCCATCCAAAGTGACAACTCTTTACACAATGTGCATGACAATCAAGTTGGGCCATTTCCTGCACAAATCCAGGTTTTCTCACATCCCCCCCACCCCCATACACACACAAACTCACTCTCCTGCTGGTAATAGCTCATCCAAACTGACCACTCTTCAAGTTTAAATCCAAGTTAAACCAGAACATCTGGGGGAGGGGGTAGGAAAAAACAAGAGGAAACAGGCTACCTTGCATAATGACTCAGCCACTCCCAGTCTCTATTTAAGCCTAAATTAATAGTATCCAATTTGCAAATGAATTCCAATTCAGCAGTTTCTCGCTGGAGTCTGGATTTGAAGTTTTTTTGTTTTAAGATAGCGACCTTCATGTCTGTGATTGCGTGACCAGAGAGATTGAAGTGTTCTCCGACTGGTTTATGAATGTTATAATTCTTGACATCTGATTTGTGTCCATTTATTCTTTTACGTAGAGACTGTCCAGTTTGACCAATGTATATGGCAGAGGGGCATTGCTGGCACATGATGGCATATATCACATTGGTGGATGTGCAGGTGAACGAGCCTCTGATAGTGTGGCTGATGTTATTAGGCCCTGTGATGGTGTCCCCTGAATAGATATGTGGGCACAATTGGCAACGAGCTTTGTTGCAAGGATAAGTTCCTGGGTTAGTGGTTCTGTTGTGTGGTATGTGGTTGTTGGTGAGTATTTGCTTCAGGTTGCGGGGCTGTCTGTAGGCAAGGACTGGCCTGTCTCCCAAGATTTGTGAGAGTGTTGGGTCATCCTTTAGGATAGGTTGTAGATCCTTAATAATGCGTTGGAGGGGTTTTAGTTGGGGGCTGAAGGTGACGGCTAGTGGCGTTCTGTTGTTTTCTTTGTTAGGCCTGTCCTGTAGTAGGTAACTTCTGGGAACTCTTCTGGCTCTATCAATCTGTTTCTTTACTTCTGCAGGTGGGTATTGTAGTTGTAAGAAAGCTTGACAGAGATCTTGTGTTTGTCTCTGTCTGAGGGGTTGGAGCAAATGCGGTTGTATCGCAGAGCTTGGCTGTAGACGATGGATCGTGTGGTGTGGTCAGGGTGAAAGCTGGAGGCATGCAGGTAGGAATAGCGGTCAGTAGGTTTCCGGTATAGGGTGGTGTTTATGTGACCATTGTTTATTAGCACTGTAGTGTCCAGGAAGTGGATCTCTTGTGTGGACTGGACCAGGCTGAGGTTGGTGGTGGGATGGAAATTGTTGAAATCATGGTGGAATTCCTCAAGGGCTTCTTTTCCATGGGTCCAGATGATGAAGATGTCATCAATATAGCGCAAGTAGAGTAGGGGCTTTAGGGGACGAGAGCTGAGGAAGCGTTGTTCTAAATCAGCCATAAAAATGTTGGCATACTGTGGGGCCATGCGGGTACCCATAGCAGTGCCGCTGATCTGAAGGTATACATTGTCCCCAAATGTGAAGTAGTTATGGGTAAGGACAAAGTCACAAAGTTCAGCTACCAGGTTAGTCGTGACGTTATCGGGGATAGTGTTCTTGACGGCTTGTAGTCCATCTTTGTGTGGAATGTTGGTGTAGAGGGCTTCTACATCCATAGTGGCCAGGATGGTGTTATCAGGAAGATCACCGATGGATTGAAGTTTCCTCAGGAAGTCAGTGGTATCTCGAAGGTAGCTGGGAGTGCTGGTAGCGTAGGGCCTGAGGAGTGAGTCTACATAGCCAGACAATCCTGCTGTCAGGGTGCCAATGCCTGAGATGATGGGGCGCCCAGGATTTCCAGGTTTATGGATCTTGGGTAGTAGATAGAATATCCCAGGTCGGGGTTCCAGGGGTGTGTCTGTGCGGATTTGATCTTGTGCTTTTTCAGGAAGTTTCTTGAGCAAATGCTGTAGTTGCTTTTGGTAACTCTCAGTGGGATCAGAGGGTAATGGCTTGTAGAAACTCGTGTTGGAGAGCTGCCGAGCAGCCTCTTGTTCATATTCCGACCTATTCATGATGACAACAGCACCTCCTTTATCAGCCTTTTTGATTATGATGTCAGAGTTGTTTCTGAGGCTGTGGATGGCATTGCGTTCCGCATGGCTGAGGTTATGGGGCAAGTGATGCTGCTTTTCCACAATTTCAGCCCGTGCACGTCGGCGGAAGCACTCTATGTAGAAGTCCAGTCTGCTGTTTTGACCTTCAGAAGGAGTGCCAGCAATGCCCCTCTGCCATATACATTGGTCAAACTGGACAGTCTCTACGTAAAAGAATAAATGGACACAAATCAGATGTCAAGAATTATAACATTCATAAACCAGTCGGAGAACACTTCAATCTCTCTGGTCACGCAATCACAGACATGAAGGTCGCTATCTTAAAACAAAAAAACTTCAAATCCAGACTCCAGCGAGAAACTGCTGAATTGGAATTCATTTGCAAATTGGACACTATTAATTTAGGCTTAAATAGAGACTGGGAGTGGCTGAGTCATTATGCAAGGTAGCCTGTTTCCTCTTGTTTTTTCCTACCCCCTCCCCCAGATGTTCTGGTTTAACTTGGATTTAAACTTGAAGAGTGGTCAGTTTGGATGAGCTATTACCAGCAGGAGAGTGAGTTTGTGTGTGTATGGGGGTGGGGGGGATGTGAGAAAACCTGGATTTGTGCAGGAAATAGCCCAACTTGATTGTCATGCACATTGTGTAAAGAGTTGTCACTTTAGATGGGCTATCACCAGCAGGAGAGTGAATTTGTGTGGGGGGGTGGAGGGTGAGAAAACCTGGATTTGTGCTGGAAATGGCCCACCTGATGATCACTTTAGATAAGCTATTACCAGCAGGACAGTGGGGTGGGAGGAGGTATTGTTTCATATTCTCTGTGTATATATAAAGCCTGCTGCAGTTTCCACGATATGCATCTGAGGAAGTGAGCTGTAGCTCACGAAAGCTTATGCTCTAATAAATTGGTTAGTCTCTAAGGTGCCACAAGTACTCCTTTTCTTTTTACACATTCTATAGTCATTCAGCACCTAGTGAGCCTGTTGAAGTGATCCTTGTTGCTGTCAAGGTTTCTGGTTTAAGGCTTCATGTGCAACAGGAATAAGGGGTTGGCTGGGTCTCCCAGGATTACTATGAGCATTCCCACATCCCCTGTTGGAATCTTCTGGTCTGGAAAAAAAGTCCCTGCATGCAGCTTTCTATATAGGCCAGTGTTCCTGAAGATGCGTGTATCATGCACCTTCCCTGACCACCCAGTATTGATGTCAGTGAAATGTCCCCAATAATCCACCAGTGCCTACAATACCATAGAGAAGTAGCCCTTACTGCTGATGTACTCTGTCACAATATGCTCGGGGGCCAAAACTGGGGTGCGTGTGACATCTATCACCCCACTGCAGTTAGGGCATCCCGTTGCTGCAAAGCCATCCAATATTTCATGCACATTGCCCAGAGTCACAGTCCTTCATAGCAGGAGGCTATTAATGGCCCTGCTCACTTGTATCATCATAACCCCCATGGTGGACTTCCCAACTCCAAGCTGATTCACGACTGACCAGTAACAGTCTGGAGTTGCTGGCTTCTACACAGCAGCTGCTACTTGCTTTCCCATCATTAGAGCTCTCATTTTGGTGTCCTTGCACCACAGGTGGGGGGCTAGCTCTGCAGAGTTCAAGGAAGGTGGCTTTGCGATATGAAAGTTCTGCAGCCATTGCTCTTCATTCCCTACCTGCATCACAATCCGATCCCACCATTTGGTGCTTATTTCCTGAGCCCAATAGCTATGGTCCACCATGTGCAGCTGCTTTGTGAATGCCAACATCAATCTTGAATTATTTTCTTTCCACAGATTCCTGTTCAGATTCGTAGCTCATGAAATACTGCAGGATCAGCCGTGTTGTGTTCATAATGCTTATCACAAGACTAGGAGTAGTGCAGGATCCATGCTTTCAGGTAGAGATGGCGGGCACAAAGTTTACAAGGGCAGTTGAAAAATGGTGTGAAATGCAGTCTGAAGTCTTTGGAATTATGGGATGAAGAGAACTGCATCATGGGGCAGTGATCCCACCCCAACGACGAACTGCGATCCATTCCCAGAATTCCTAGTGGGAGAAGGTGGTGATTTGCACAGGGGGCTAGCTACCCATGCACTGCTCTCTGTTGGTGCTAGAGCAAGGAGGGTTGTGTGAACATGCAGAAGTGATTTAATTACAGCCATCTATGATTGTTGACTTAAGTCTACTTAAATCTCTAGTGTAGACATGGCCTCAAAGACCAAATGTCAAGACTTTGATTTTACATCTCTTTTGAGTGATGGTGCCTCCAGAAGCACAGTGCCACTGAACTCAAGATGGGTTTGAAACAAAAACTTGGATCCAAACTAGAGCTGTGTGAAATCTTTTTGGCTGAAACTTGTCCCTGTTACCCACCCCCATACATATTTGGGTCAACAAACAGTTCACAGATTTGTTTAGAATTTACCAAATTGCTTCATCCGGATTTAAAAAGAACAACCACCAAATGTTTTGTTTTGACATTTTCAACCTTAAGTATTTTGACATTTTCTTAAATTTTCTTTAAAAAAAGGTTTTTTTAAAAAAGTCAATACAATTTTTGTTTCTCAGGAAACAAAACATTTTATTCAACCCAAAATGAATTTTTTTTTCTACTTTTTCAGTTTGCAGAAAAAGTAGAAAAGATTGTTTTGGGTTGACTGAAATGAACATTTTTTCAGTTCATCTAGCTATTCTCACAGATCTATTTCAAACACATTTTGAATTTAGCAGTGATGGCGGGGGTGGATTTGCAGTCTACACCTGATCCTTTTAATTAGGCTTGGAAGGATTAGATTTTTATTGGTAAATGTTGATTTCACCATGAATACACAAACTGATGAAAAACTATTTCCACTGAGAATAATCAACATTTACAGATAGGCATAATAAGAAAAATGCAGCTTGATAACTTAGAGTTTAAGGGTATTGATTTGTATATTTTGACATATGATGTTGACAATTTGTATTTTAACAGACATAAAGCTTATCTCAATGTCAATTGTCATTCAATAATCCATCTGACTTCCCTTTGTCTGACTCCCCACCACACTGTGGAAGTTTAAATTGATTATTTTTAAGCATTTTAATTTTTTTTTAACATCTGTATTATCTGTGGAAATTATGAAAAAAAATCAAATTCTACCAAGCCTTCTTATAAAGAACCAAAATAAAAATTCTGATCTGGACAGCTTCTAAGATTGGGAGTGCAGGGGTGGGTCAGGTGGAGATCTGGAACCGGATTTTGCTCTCTCCACCTGTACTAGTTTATTGACTTGGTATAGATTCAAAAGGAATGCTACTTTTTGCAGGATCTAATCATTCCTGGGAGGTCTTCCACCTAAATACTGACCTGGCTTGACCCAATTTAGCTTATTTTGAGATCTGAGCAGATCACAGCACAAGGCGATATGGCTGCAGGCATAAGTGGAATCCTTCAGTGCTAACCCTTTTCCACTTAGCTATCAACTTCCCAGTGTTAATTCACTACAAATGGAAGCAAGACCCCAAAGTGCAATGTAGCATTGTTACCTCAACACCAGTAAAAGGTATAATGTGCTGCAAACACAACCAGTAAATATCACTGAACTAAGCATTCACCATCTGTTCTATTAGCTTTACAATAAATAATCAGTGTCACAGCATTTAAATCGAACATGGGCTGGGAATCTTTCCTGCTCTTTAGAAGACAGCATTCAATTTAGTGCATCACACTGTTTCCTCAGCTGTGTTCTCCTAGGAGCATTGGCGTGAAGTGTTCAGAAATAGGTCTTTTCCTCTGCTCCTCATCTATCATATGGCAATATTATAAACAGGCAACTATGCAAATAACAAACAGGTGTGCAAATCAAGTTTGGGGGCATTACAGAACATTTGTAACATTAACAATGTTTCTGATGAAGCCGGTTGGACCTCCAGTAATATTTGCCACAACAGAGAATGGTTCTGATGAGAGGCTGCCTCATTCTCTCTTGCTGCAGCTGTTCCATTCTCAATAAATTGTCAGTCATTTGGGTGAGAGTGAGAACAAGCACAAGAATGACTCTAAAGCCTGGTGGTTAGAGCATTCACCCAGGATCCAATCCCTCTGTTCCAATGACTAATTATTTATCCAGGGTGCAACAGCTTCAATAGGAGAGACTGACGAAACTCCACATCAGAATATTCCATAGCTCAATGGTTACAGCTCTCTTCTGAGAGGTGGTAGATTCCTGTTCCCTTCCTGAGGTGGAGGGGTCTTGAACTGGAAGTCTCCCACATCCCAGGTGAGTTATTCTAATCACTAGGCAAAGAGTTATGAAGGATGTCCTTCCCCTTGGCTGCTTTGTGTGAACCCGCCTGAGGGGTTCGAACCAGTAGATGCCTCAGGAACATGTCTGCCAGGTCAGGCCCTACATACAACTTAGGCAGCCAAACATTTATCTTCTTTTGGTTTGTGCGTCACTCTGGGGCTTTGGCATCCAGACGTTTCGAGGGAGGCAGCCGTGTGCATGCTCAGAAGCAGAAATGTAGGTGCTTATGGAACTTTTTACTGCAAAAACTTAGGCTCTGAGTGAGTTTAGGCACTTAAAGGTTCGGCAGGAGCTTTGTGAATTGCAGTGGAGTACAAAACTGGGGGTTAGGTGCCTAAATCAGGGGTTTAAGTGCTGAAGTACTTTTGGAATCTAGGCCACAGTCACTGCCATATTAATACCCTATTATCTCTTTTGTATAGTAAGACTAGTAACGTTATATCTAGAAAAAAGAAAAGGAGTACTTGTAGCACCTTAGAGACTAACACATTTATTTGAGCATGAGCTTTCGTGAGCTACACGTAAGCTTATGCTCAAATAAATTGGTTAGTCTCTAAGGTGCCACAAGTACTCCTCTTCTTTTTGCAGATACAGACTAACACGGCTCCTACTCTGAAACCTGTCATTATATCTAGACTTATGCTGGGCAAGATAAAGAAATAAATTTCTATCCACCCCACCCCCTTCCAATTTTATAGCAATTTTGATTTTAGGCCAGTTTGAAACGTTAGGAGTCAGTCATCAGATCGAGTGGTTCGGATCAGAGGATGACTGTGCTTTCAGCACTGCAGCTATTCAGTGAATTAGCCTCAATGTTTACTTACCAGACAAACAAGAGGCTTGCAAAGTTAAACCTACAAAGCTTTAAAGTGAATTGTACCATTTGTATAATTCTCCAAGGGGGAAAATGTTTTTGCAAGCTTCTTGGCATGACTGTCTTTGAAATTGTTAGAGCCTTTTATTTACCAAACAGAGTTCATTGTTAAAAGCAAAACTTCCTCTGTGTTCTAAATTTTGGACCAGTTAATCTTTCAGGAGTGTTGAAAACAGGGCTTTAATTAGCAATTTTATCAGTTAACCCAGTCACTCATCCCTCTGCTTATCTGATACCATGTCAGTGCAGGCACTTAGGGACATCAGAAAAAGGCCGACTTGTCAGTGGGACAGCTGAGAAGACTTCTGTGGGAGGGGAAAAAGAGACCTCAGAAATGGATGGCATTAAATGGAATTTGATACAAATCCAGAAGGAATTATCTCACCAAAGTAACCTAGGATAGGAATGGCTCTCTCTTATACTTCTCACTGATCTTCTATGGTATGGCACCCATGGTAATAAAGACGAAGTTAATGGTCCTTTACAGTGTGAAAGTAGGGCTTGTTTCAGAGTAGCAGCCGTGTTAGTCTGTATCCACAAAAAGAAAAGGAGTACTTGTGGCACCTTAGAGACTAACCAATGTATATGCTCAAATAAATTTGTCAGTCTCTAAGGTGCCACAAGTCCTCCTTTTCTTTTTAAAGTAGGGCTTGAAATTAGTGAAGTCCTTAGCTAGTTAGGTGCTGGCTGACTTGAAAATAAAATTGTGCTCAGATGTCATGCTCCCCAAATAGAGGCAGGTCAAGCCAACGTGGGGTCCCCAGCCAAAGCATTATTAACCCCCTCCTGCCTGCTGCAATGCCCAAGATTTAATGTGTAATTTTCTTCTCTCACCTGTCCCAAATTCCTTTGCCCTCCAGCTAAGGGAAGAAAGGGAAGAGTGTGTGTGTGTATGGGGGTGGGGGTTAGGTGAAGTACACAGAACTCAGTACACAGAATCAGAGCTGTGCTGGTATAGGGAGTTATGGGAATAGTAAATTTTTAATGGTGGGAATAGGGGAAACCTATGATGATAGGTCTCAACCAGGACTGGGATTAAGGGGGAAATCAGTGATTTCATGGAGTGTTCCAGGCTCTATCGCCATGAGGACTGTCAGCAGGAAGTAGCTTGTGCTCTCTGACATGCGGCACAATTATTAGCAGTGAACAACATGCTAGACTCTCAACTGGTGAGGTTTCCAGTGGTCATCCAGGGTCTCACCCTATGGCTGCAGTTCTGGAAGCATTGTCTGACCCAGCCCAGTATACAACTATGTATCAAAACCCAATGGATCATATGAAAAGACAAAAATGTAGACATAGGATAGCTGCTCCAGTTTACACTGCCAAGGGAAAAGAAGAGTACAAATACTGACAATACAGGAGGGAATAAAGGATATTTAATAATCAGTTGGGGAAGGACTGGGTTTTTGTTATATTACGCACCCTGCTTCACTTGCGTTCGCTACACTGAAGTGAGCTAACTCTTTCTGGGTTCAGTTAATTCATCCATGTAGTGTCATTCGTGGTTCAGAATTCTTATTCACTTCATGTTTTTTAAACAAATATGTACAACATAGACATATAGTCCTAAAATTGTATTGTCAGCTAAAAATCTGCAGCTCTCACCAGCGCAAGGAAAGCCGTTAGTGGTATTAAAAACATGCATCACTTTAGTATCTTAAGAGGGATCTATTATCATGCAGCTGAAGGCTAAGTTAGAGAGAGAAATCTAGTTGGGGGGGGGTTTGATTACCTGTGCCAAGATGATATTTTATGCTTGCTCAAGCTGTTCTGATGAGTTGATAGCTGAAATGTTTATGCTTTTATGCACATAGATAACATACTTAAGACATCTCATTTAAACAATAGATAATCCGAGTGGTGCATTTAGTTTGTGATGTAATGGTGGCTGGTTTTCTAAGGCTTCCAGGGCCTAATCCTGCCCCTGTTCACTTTGGCCTACCAGTCTTAGGCGATCACCTCCTGTTGAATTTAAATAGGAGTCGGGCACATAACACCCTTAAAGTCCTTTACAAATCCTAGCTTTCAATACCAGTGAACTGAGCCCTTAAAACAAATTCAGAGGATTGAATAGAAGAATCTTATGTTGGCAGAATATTTCATGTTGCTATCCATAATGCAAGGTGCAAATGCAAAGCATCACCACCATTTTTGATCGACTACGATTTAAAAAATGCTAAAATGGACAATTGGGAATGATTTCTTTAAACTAATCTCCAATTTGTAGCTTGTTTTGACACAAGCATTTGAAGATAATCAAGCACAAGCCTTGCTTCACCTTTGAGTACCATGTAGCCCCACATCAGCTCTAATTTCTTACTGCAAAGGCAATCACTGCTTCTCCCTCAAGCACTTTCATGGTTTCTCCTATATTGCACCCTGTATTTGAGGAAAGGCAGAAAGCCACAATCTCATCCTCTTTTAAATCCTTTCTTAAACACACCTCTGTCAGGATGTCTACAAATCACTAACATCAGGCCTTGGCAGACTGATGGCCACTTGTGGCAGCTGAGATGACGGAGTTTAGTCAAGTGTACCCTTGTGCCCCATCTTACCTGAGTGTCTTTTTCTCCCACCTGTTGCATCTTGCCATAATCCTAGACTGTGGCTGGGATTGACTTTGCTTTAGTTGTTTGAATAGTATTTAGGTACAAAGGAGCCCTGACTGGGGCTTCTAGCTATTATCACACAAATATCAAAGCTTGTTTATATTGATAAAGCTCCTCTCACAGATTCAAAATCTGTTTATCCCACACTTAACCATTTCCTTCCTCTCCTGCAGATTCACTCCCACTGGAAGTGCTAGGCAGTGTAAAAAGCGTTAAAAGGGTACCATTGTAATGGTTATCATTCCAAAAACACAATATGGCTTAAATTTCCTGCAGTTGGACTGCCCTTCATCTGGGAGACATGCCCCTTTGCTGGGTGGGCTTTCACACACAGACTAAGTGTCTTTGCAGCAGAGCTGGTTGAAAAGTAAAAAAACTTCGTAATGTTTTAACCCCTCCCCCCCAAAAAAGGGACAACTTTCTTGACCACCTCTACTTGGCAGTCTCTGCAACAAATGACATGACTAGGGCAACTGCAATGTCTCCACTTGCAGCAGGTTTGAATGCGGCTGGCTACGTGTCAGTTACTTATCAAGGTACAGTATGATTTAGGGCAAACCTAAAATACAGCGTTGTTGCAATTTGGTGAAATTTGAAGACGAAAGCTGTACAAGTTTTGACCCATTTTGCACTGCTAGTCTATCACCAGCAGTGGGAGTCTTGCTAGGAAATTCTAATGCCAGGTATCAAGGTTTAAAGACTACCATCACCCTATAGTCACTCTGTTTTTCTAAGGTCCAAGAGACTGAAGCACTCTGTATACCCACAGACCAAGTACAAGATAGGCTGCAACAGTGCAAATATCCCTCCATTGATACACTTCAAATATGCTTCCTCTCTGTCTGGAAAGGAAAAATGTAGGAATGAGAACTAGTTTAGTTTCCATTTCCATTGGTTCTTGGTCTTGCGCAGGCGGCCAATAAACTGCACCAATTAGGGAAAACTCTTATGGCTTTTGTGTGTGTGTGTGTGTGCTGAGACACTTATTTGGTGTCAATCAAGTTTGTAGCAAACTCTTTTCACATATATCATCATATGAAAACAATTTTAGTCACACTAGTGATCTGGGCCTTTTCAAGAACCTGTTACCTCATGGTGAAAGGCTATATGCCATTATTAATCTTCTGATTCAACCTGATGCCAGGCACCTAACTGCACTGAATAGTACTGTACTTTACTTCATGAGCAATCCAATTAAGAGCAAGGGGACTACTCAAGGAGTAAAATACTCATGAGTACAAGTGGCAGAATCTGGCCTAATATTAGGAGTGTTTGGATATTGGCTGATATCTCTTTCTCCAGATTGAAAGAAAAAGAAAAAACAGTAGCTGGAGGTTGGTGAATTAGTTTACTCTACATTCGCACACTTGTTGATTGTTTGTTTAGTGACAACAGTGCTTGGTGCTACAGAATGTAGCAAAATATAGCCAGTTCCTGCCCTAAGAAGTTTACAGTCTGAAATACAGCCACATAGAAGACAGAACACACTGTGAAAATCACAGAACAGTTTATCCCCTTATGCAAATATTGCCCCAGTACAGCTGCTAAGAGCAGTGTCTGCATGGGTTATCTGCTGTCACATACATTCTAGTTGTCTGGGAGCAATTTGACCCCGTTCTATGTAGCTGTTTATTTGTTGTTGCCATTGTGCTTGGTGGATTTTTGGTTTTTTGGCCAGTGGGAGAGAAATGGTCTAGGTTTTGCATCATACATTGGTCTAAATGACTCCTTTGTGCTGAATTTATTTTCATTGCAATCAGTCAAGGATAAGAGCCCTATTTTTAAGCACTGATCTCTTATTATTAAAAAGAGCATAACATGATGGTTGTGTTGTCAATGTGCACAATGAAAAATTATTACAACAACATCCATACTGTATTCTTGAGCACTAGCTGCTTGGAGTCCCAACATCCTCTCTTGCTCTGAAATGCCAGTGACTGGTCCCATTGAAGCCAAAGGGAATTCTGATATTGAGTCCAGCAGGATCAAGTTTTGGCCCCGGGTGCCATCCACAATATCTTTCCAGGTTGTGTTTAATAACTGAGAATGTTCCCTGCTGTCACTACAAAGACTACTGTATTTTCATCTCACCAAAGAGCTCCTCACTTTAATTTTCCACTGATATGTTGCTAAGTAACTCTTGTTGCCCAACAATGAAGGTAAATTTTTATGAAAGCCACAAAAATAAAATATCTACACTAATTTGCTGTTAACCTCACATGGCCATTCCATTTCTGCTGCAACATAGTTTTTATGTAAAGCACCACTGATCTGTAGGAGGTGTGGAGTGCTAAATGGAAGGGTGAAAGGAACCGATGAGCAAATACAAGAGGAGGAAAAAGAAAGGAACTCCACAAACATTAGACAAAGGACAAGATTATGATGCCAGTGACAATCACAGACAATACTTATTTTCCTCCAGAAACATTCTTAAGGGCAGCTGCAGGAAAGGGTAGTTTCCCCTTCAGAAATGGAAGCCATGCCAATGGGTAGCCTCCAAGGGCAAGGAGACCCGTAAGTCAACAACAGTAAAGGATCAATTATGGCATACTCAAGCTCTTAAAAGAAAACTTTGGGTGACTGGGGAATGTTGTGGTTGTTTTTTTTCATCAGCTTCTGATGTAACATTTTCTTGTGCAATGTTCACAGATGCGAAACACGGCAAGTGGAATTATTTAGGATATCAGCAGGGAATAACTCTAGGCTTTCCAGTCTAGCCACAGGCAAGCTGTTACCGATGGACCCTCCCTCACAAAATGTGTTCCTATTCAGTTCTCATGCGATGAAATCCATTTTATAACAAGGTGACCTCACAAGAGTTTCCCCCCCAGAAATATATGATATGATATTTTATTTCGAACTACTTTATTCCCATGTGCCCTGTAGAACTGAATCCACGGTAGTGCCCAGTCTAAGTAGAGGACTGTATTTCAGTAGCATATAGGGGCAGGGAAACAATCACTTGGTGGAGGCTACTTCACTCCACTGCTTGACATAAACCTCTGTGGGGCTACTCCACCCCTACTGAAAAGGATGGAAAGATGTCTCTGTTAAAACTCAACAGCCCAGAACCTTCAATTACAGAAGGAGCACTCAATAGGTAGACTTGAAACCCTCCCTCTTGCAAGAGGTCTTCCATCAAGACTGTAAAAGACCAGACTTTACACATTCCAGATATTTCTAATGAAACAAATTACAAAGAGGGTTAAAGAGAACCCATAAGTGGGTTACCAGGAGTGACTTGGAAACTCTTGGATATACAAAAGGGAAGGCACACAGTGTGTGTGCGCAAATGGTGCTGGGAGTTCTTGGACATGATTCAGCAACATGATATTAGTCATGTCACTTCACACACTGCTGTAAGGCGCTCAGATACTATGGTGATGAGGGCAATGTAAGAACCTCCATAGTACAGAACTTAAATTTTATATTCAAGCCATCTGAAGGGGTTAGTTTATGGCCACCGACTTGCAAATCAAACTGCAAGGTTCAGTGTGTGAACCAAATGCTTGACAGTTCAGCCCATTTTATATATAATAACTGAAGACTACTAGGCCTCCTTGGACTTCTAAAGGTAGAAGGGAGAGCACTCTGTCAGGTTGGCATCTGAGAAGTGGGTGGGTCCCTTATCTTCACAGATCCCTTTTCATGCAGCCATTGTCTATTCCCCTTCTGGAGGAAGATGTCACTTGAACTCTGAATTTGGACTTGTGGAGTTTGCTTTTCTGTGCTTTGCTTGTTTGTGGTGGGTGACATGAGTTCCAGAATTATCCTTGATCTTCCTTGTGCAATGGTAACCTTTAACATTAATCCTGGTCCCTTCATAAATTCCGGCCTTTACAAATGCATACTCTTTTATTCTCTCCCATCCCAAGAGAGCGCCCTTTTCTTCATAGTGTTTCTCTTAAGTGCATTGTGGGAAAGAGGAGGTGTACATAAGGTCACTATGCAGTACTTTATATTATACCATATTCACAACACTTTTCTGAACATTGCTTTTATCATCAACTATGCAAGAAAAATAAACCCAAGCAATTTTGCATTTAGCTGATATAAGGAATTAAAAATTTCTTCATTTCTTACAAGTCATCTCATATCCTAGGAGTGAAACTCCTTGTGTCTCTTCCTTTATCTTCTGTATTCAGTGCAAAATATAGCAAATAAATTACCTGCAGTAGGGATTTTAAAACATCCAGAGATATATGAATACCCTCTCAGCAGCCTATTTATGTTAAGTAAACACAAAATTCCCAATCTGCTGTTTTCCCCTTCATATGCTGATAGGAGACTAGAAGCTCCCTCTTTCTCTGCATTGGACTACCTAGTATTTTTTTTTGCTATTAAAAGCAGATTTTATTTTCACTATTATTGTGGTTAGAGCTGAGTTAATAATGCAAAGTTGTTCTGTACATGTTGGTTTGAAATTGTACATAATTTCACTTCAGCCATACTTGTATGCCCGTTATTGCATGGGTCTCTTGTGAACATTTCAAAGATTTTGAATTTTGCTGGGAAAAAACATTTAAATTTACACACAGAAATATTTGTGCTGAAAGTTTGTGAGTGCTCTGTCAGAGAATAGAAACAATACCTTCTGACTCATCCGACCAATCACAACTAAGCATATAGCTCAAATATTTGCAGTCAACCCAGAGTCTAAAAATGTATTTAAATGGCTTTAATTAATGACAAATCAGTTCAAGGAAACTGATCTGTTCATGGATACACTATAAAGCAGAAAAATTACCATATTATTTATTCCTAGCAAATAAATCACTTACTTTTATTTGTGATCCAATTCCAGGCTGAACAAGCCCTTTGATATACATATGCCTTTGGTGTAGATCAGTGGTTCCCAAACTTTAACAACCCGTGAACCCCTTTCACAAAAATGTCAAATCTCTTGAACCCCCTCCTAAAAATGAATATTTTCAGGGATTTTCTCTTACTTGAGCATAAATTATAAAAGCAGTGATCTTGGAAATATAAAATTTGTTTTTTTTAATAACACTTATTACACACTATTTATTATTACATTATTTAATATTATTAATTTTATTACATTATGAAAATGGCAACCTCTTCCAAGATTTCACTTTCATAGCTTGTATCGCTTTGATTAAGCCTGTTATAGGACAAGGCTCCTACATGTTTCATCAAGGAGTATCAGACGTGAAATAGCATGAAGGTATTTAAGAAGTCAACTCAAATAAAGAGTTCCTCCTACCACAAGCATTTGGGTCTTGAGCAGTCCAGGCAAACAACGAACGACTATAACAAAGCTTAAACTTGTTCTTCAAAATAATTTTAAACACTAGCAGACTATTTAAATTTTAAAAGCAGCAAAAAAGATCCACCTCCCTTTCCATTTCTCATAAGGAGTCTTGAAGTTTAAATTTCCTCAGTGTGATGGATGCGCTTGCTTTGCTCTGTATAGCTCTTGCAAGTCTGGAACCACTGGAGAAAGAAAGTCTCAGGTCTGATTCAGCATCAAGTCTGTTTCTGTATTTGGTTTTCAGATGTGCACATGAGGAAAATGCTTTCTCGCATAAGTATGTTGTTGAAAATGGTGACAAAACTGTAGTAGCTTTTTCTGCCAACAGGGGGTACTCGTTTCTTAAACTCAGCCAAAAGTTGATCAATGAGAGACTTCCGAAACTCCTTTTCAGTTCGCAATCACAGAAGATCTCAATCAATTTCTCTTTTTCCTCAGTGCTCAGTGTCTGCATTGAGAATGTGGTATCAAAGGGGTTGCGAATCCAGTCATTAACGCCTGACATAGCTGGAGAGTATTCCCTGAACGTTGTGCAAAGTCCTTTTAGGTGTGCAGTTATATTGGTTTTAGTGCACGGATCCAACCAAAGTTTATGTTCTGCCAGGAAGTCATGAAGAGTACTGAAACACTCAGTTTGATGGTTTTCCAAACACCTTTCCCAGAACTGCAACTTCTTTATCATGGTAATTATTCAACTCGGTCTTGCACGTTGAAAACTGTTATACTGAGGCCTTGAAGAGATCAGTTTAGATCATTAATCCTTGAAAAAATGTCTGCTAAATAAGCTAGGCTCTGGAGACAGACATGATTGTCCATACAGCTGGCAAGGTGAAAAGGGCAGCTGTTGAAAAAAAACTAGGATTTCCGTTCTAAGCTCAAACAAGCACACAAGGATTTTGCCCCATGAGAGCCATCTAACTTCGGTATGGGTCAACAGACAATTGTTTACAGTACCCATTTCTTCACAAAGTACATGAAATATTCTGGGATTTGTTGGCCGTGATTTTATGAAATTCACCATTTTCACTGCATTGTTCAGCACTTCCTTCAGTCCCTCAGGCATGCATTTTGCCATGAGGGCTTGTCTGTAGATACTGCAATGAGTCCAAGAGACCTTTAGAATCATAGAATCATAGAATATCAGGGTTGGAAGGGACCCCAGAAGGTCATCTAGTCCAACCCCCTGCTCAAAGCAGGACCAATTCCCAGTTAAATCATCCCAGCCAGGGCTTTGTCAAGCCTGACCTTAAAAACCTCTAAGGAAGGAGATTCTACCACCTCCCTAGGTAACGCATTCCAGTGTTTCACCACCCTCCTAGTGAAAAAGTTTTTCCTACTATCCAATCTAAACCTCCCCCACTGCAACTTGAGACCATTACTCCTCGTTCTGTCATCTGCTACCATTGAGAACAGTCTAGAGCCATCCTCTTTGGAACCCCCTTTCAGGTAGTTGAAAGCAGCTATCAAATCCCCCCTCATTCTTCTCTTCTGCAGGCTAAACAATCCCAGCTCCCTCAGCCTCTCCTCATAAGTCATGTGTTCCAGTCCCCTAATCATTTTTGTTGCCCTTCGCTGGACTCTCTCCAATTTATCCACATCCTTCTTGAAGTGTGGGGCCCAAAACTGGACACAGTACTCCAGATGAGGCCTCACCAATGTCGAATAGAGGGGAACGATCACGTCCCTCGATCTGCTCGCTATGCCCCTACTTATACATCCCAAAATGCCATTGGCCTTCTTGGCAACAAGGGCACACTGCTGACTCATATCCAGCTTCTCGTCCACTGTCACCCCTAGGTCCTTTTCCGCAGAACTGCTGCCTAGCCATTCAGTCCCTAGTCTGTAGCTGTGCATTGGGTTCTTCCGTCCTAAGTGCAGGACCCTGCACTTATCCTTATTGAACCTCATCAGATTTCTTTTGGCCCAATCCTCCAATTTGTCTAGGTCCTTCTGTATCCTATCCCTCCCCTCCAGCGTATCTACCACTCCTCCCAGTTTAGTATCATCCGCAAATTTGCTGAGAGTGCAATCCACACCATCCTCCAGATCATTTATGAAGATATTGAACAAAACTGGCCCCAGGACCGACCCTTGGGGTACTCCACTTGATACCGGCTGCCAACTAGATATGGAGCCATTGATCACTACCCGTTGAGCCCGACAATCTAGCCAGATTTCTACCCACCTTGTAGTGCATTCATCCAGCCCATACTTCCTTAACTTGCTGACAAGAATACTGTGGGAGACCGTGTCAAAAGCTTTGCTAAAGTCAAGAAACTTGACCTTTTATGCAGCCTTTTTTGTTTGAGCTACAAATCCCGTATACTTCCCCGTCATTGATGTGGCCCCATCAGTGCAAATGCGTAAGCAACAAGACCAATCTATTTCCTTTTCTTGAAAGTATGTATTAGTCATATTGAAGATATCTTCTCCAGTTGCGTGTTCTTTCAATGGTTGGCAAAACAACAAGTGTTCAGCAATACCTTCACTCACATATCATACAAACAGTAGCAAAATAGATAGATTAGCAACATCAGTTGATTCATCCAACTGTATAGCATAATATGGACTATTTTTAACTCTATGTACAATTGTGGTCTCTGCGTAACTTGACATGTCATTAATTCTTCACGACAATGTATTATTGGACAAAGGTACTATGTCAATCCTTTTTGCAGCCTTTTCTCAGAGCATTCAATGAACTACATCTTTTATTGGACCAGTCAAGCTCTGTGCTCTGGTATGGGCTTCTGATGCTTTTGCTACTTGGTAGCTCAGTTGGTACAACACTTTAAGTGCATTTTCTTTATTAGTACTTGCTTTGGATACAAAACTGGTAATGTCACTTGTCCACTTGGCTAACTTTCGCTTGAAAAAAATCAACAGGCTTGTCAAGTTGTGCAGGGTGCCTAGTTTCTAAGTGGGGCTGAACTAGAGAAGGTTTGAGGCTACTGTTTGCTAGAACATCACCACAAATTACGCACTGTGGTTCTGGACACACTTGATCATCAGTGCATGTAAAGCCATATTTTATATAATCATCATATTTTCTTTTCTCCATAAGCGACTTTCCAGGACCACCATGATCATTTGACTTAGATTTTCAACACTTTGGACTTGACAAAACACTAGATGATATCAAACATTCATTTTCGTGTGTCTTTATACTTTCCATTTTCAGCCACTTGTCCATTATTAGGTGTACAACAGTTCAAATAAAAACACTGAATGCTAACAACCAACAAACTAGTAAATGAGAAGGTTCACTCACGTCTCACTGGAGCAAAACAGCATGCCACAGAGAATGATGGAGTATCGACTAACTGAGGGACGTTACTGCTGCTACACTGGCTACAATGACCTTGGTTCTGGTTTGGTGCACAAACACTTTTTCTTCCGCCATTATGGAATTTTTTCCAAGAACCCCCCGTTACATTTCACAATCCCTCAAGGGTTCACAAACTACAATTTGGGAACCACTGGTGTCGGTGAATCACATATTTGTTTCATTATTAATTTTTCTTTATGATTTACATTTTTTTACATTTAGTATACATTTCATTTTCAATGTTTTGTGCAAAATATAGTTAATTGATCATTTCGGGCTTGATTCAAGTCTACTGAAATCTAATGGATTGTTTGACTTCAAGATGCTTTACAGGTCTATAATCAAGGTGGTCAGCTAGTTGATTTGTGTGTATGTGTAATTTGGGTTCAAAGGAACTATTAGCTGTCATTTTATCCACAAGACAAGCATAATTTGAAACTCATGTCCTACCATAGTTTGTGTTTCCTTTCATAGATCATGTCCTAAAAAAGCACACCCTGCATCAGAAGCCTGTTTTTTCACTCTGTAATAGCATTGCGTGGACATTTAAAGTAGCAAAAAGGTTCTCACAAATGCAAACTGGTGAGAACTTTCACTTGCCTACTGCCCAAAGAAAGCCAAGTACTTAAGCAATTTGAATATCCTGCCCCAAGTGCCATCTTTAATTTAGAAATATTTGATCATTATCTTCACTCAAAGCTAAACTCTTGGAATTTCCTTGTACATATTTCATTTTCTGTGTCATTTTCTAATTTAGTGTCTAATTGACTGAGATCCATTAAACCAGTGTCAAAATGACAGAATGCCTGAGTTGGTGTTATAACAATGGCATCATTTTACATACTAAAAATAATATGCATATATTTGTTCAGTATGTCTGGTTGTCTGCTTTTACAACCTCATGGTATGAAGAAAAGCTGTTAAAAATTTACCAGGATGTAAAGATATTTTATCAGTAATGACATTTATCTATTTTCTCTATTTTTCATTTCACAGAGATTGATGAAAAGTACAGCAGTAGTGGTTTTGCAGGTTAACACTATAAAAAAAAACGAGAGCTAACTGAAAATTTGAATTTTCAATGAAAAATGTCAAAAATTAAATATGAAAAATTTCAATTTAAAAAAAAACCCTAAAAAGTTTTGATTAACATTCTCAGGACCCCGCCCCACTAAAGTTTTCAGTAAAAACAGGCAAAGTTTTAAATGTTAAAAACCCTACAAAATTTCAAAAACCAAGTACAAAAATCACATTTTAAAAGATTTCTTCGATCAGTTGTAATTAAAAATACTTAATGGGCCCAGACCTGAACTCTGTTGTATACAGTGAACTTCTATTACTTATTATAGAAGATTTGCTTGAGTAAAGATTTCAGGGTTAGGTCCCATTTGCAGAGTACTTTTACTTCAAAGCACTTGTAAAAGTAAATGAACTCTCACAACACCCATCTGAGATTGGCAAGTAAGTATCCTCATTTTACAGGTAGAAAAAGAGAGGCAGTGAGATATGGTAAATATTTCCAAATGTGGGTGCCTAGAACTGGGCACAGCAGTCCATATTGGCCCATCTAAATTAGTGTCTTGATTTTCAAAGATGCAGTGCATTTGCAGATCCCAATAAATCCTGTGTTAAGCACCTGTATAAGACAGCTAATGTCTTTCAGCATCTGTGGAGGGGCATCATATGGATACAGCTGTTGCATTAATTTCCCCAGCTGAAACAAAAACTTCAGGGTAACGAAGTCCACATTAAAAAACTATAAACCAAACACTTTCTACACCCAATCTCTATCTTTCTCTCAGCCACAGGCTGAGCACTAAAGATTTGAATGAATTCCTCTCTTGGACCGTAAAAAAGGAAATGATCCCAAACACTATATTTTCAAAAAGAAAAGGAGGACTTATGGCACCTTAGAGACCAACCAATTTATTAGAGCATAAGCTTTCGTGAGCTACAGCTCACTTCATCAGATGCATATCGTGGAAACTGCAGCAGACTTTATATATACAGAGAGAATATGAACCAATACCTCCTCCCACCCCACTGTCCTGCTGGTAATAGCTTATCTAAAGTGATCATCAGGTGGGCCATTTCCAGCACAAAGTTGGGCTATTTCCTGCACAAATCCAGGTTTTCTCACATCCCCCCCACCCCCATACACACACAAACTCACTCACCTGCACATCCACCAATGTGATATATGCCATCATGTGCCAGCAATGCCCCTCTGCCATGTACATTGGTCAAACTGGACAGTCTCTACGTAAAAGAATAAATGGACACAAATCAGATGTCAAGAATTATAACATTCATAAACCAGTCGGAGAACACTTCAATCTCTCTGGTCACGCAATCACAGACATGAAGGTCGCTATCTTAAAACAAAAAAACTTCAAATCCAGACTCCAGCGAGAAACTGCTGAATTGGAATTCATTTGCAAATTGGATACTATTAATTTAGGCTTAAATAGAGACTGGGAGTGGCTAAGTCATTATGCAGGGTAGCCTGTTTCCTCTTGTTTTTTCCTACCCGCCCCCCAGATGTTCTGGTTTAACTTGGATTTAAACTTGAAGAGTGGTCAGTTTGGATGAGCTATTACCAGCAGGAGAGTGAGTTTGTGTGTGTATGGGGGTGGGGGGGATGTGAGAAAACCTGGATTTGTGCAGGAAATAGCCCAACTTGATTGTCATGCATATTGTGTAAAGAGTTGTCACTTTGGATGGGCTATCACCAGCAGGAGAGTGAATTTGTGTGGGGGGGTGGAGGGTGAGAAAACCTGGATTTGTGCTGGAAATGGCCCACCTGATGATCACTTTAGATAAGCTATTACCAGCAGGACAGTGGGGTGGGAGGAGGTATTGGTTCATATTCTCTCTGTATATATAAAGTCTGCTGCAGTTTCCACGATATGCATCTGATGAAGTGAGCTGTAGCTCACGAAAGCTTATGCTCTAATAAATTGGTTAGTCTCTAAGGTGCCACAAGTACTCCTTTTCTTTTTGCGAATACAGACTAACACGGCTGTTACTCTGAAACTATATTTTCACACTCACGGCCACTTCTTTCACTAAGCTCAGAGTTCTTCACGCTGGCTCACATCACTTAACTGCTACCTTACAGGCTTCTTCCATAGTCCTCCTTGGAGATACTGTCCACAGTTCTGCTCCATCCTTGGGTCTCCTTTTGAGGAAAGGGAACAGCTTCTATACAGTTTGAACCCTTCTCATCATGCTTTGTCTGCAGCTCCCATCAACACTGGGAAATACAAATCCCACCATTTTCCTGTTCTGAGCTGAAACCAGTAACTGGGCAGTGCTGGACCAGAAATTGGTCTTAAAAGGCCAGATCTGCCATGCTATAATCTCCTAATACAGATTTAGAGGCTTTTAGGCACCCAAGTTTGAAAATGTTGGCCTTAAGTGAATTCCTCATAGCCACAGAGAGTCATTATTAGAGCTTAACTAAAACTCACGAGTCCCTGTTTCACAGCCCTATGCTCAGACCACTAGACCATGACTTTCTTTGTGAAAAAAGAATTTTAATTTCTTCTCACATGGCATTTATTACAAGTTGTTCGTGTAGTTTTTGCTTATTGATGCTCCATGAGTGGCAGAGACTGAGTGGATCTGGATGAAGCGCACAGATAGAGAGACTTTTGACCCTGTGGAAACCATTTTATTGGAGCCCTGTTTTTTGGGGTGGGAGGAAGAAAAAGGGCTGAAGGTGACAGGAGGAGAAATCCCTGCATGGTCATCTGCAGCAGAAGCATGTGGGTTTCTGCACCTAAGTCAATGCTGATCAAAGCAATATAAATTCAGCCTCCACATCTGCACCTCTTCAGAGTTTTTATTTGCATAGGTTCATGGTAACTGGCCAGTGTTAACACAGATCCCGCAGGAACCATGCTGCCTGGCAGAAAGGAGCCAAAATAGCAATGTCAAGGGGGATTGGAGCGGGCCCTGGATATCTTTGGGATGGCCACATACCCTTTCTTCCCTGGGGACCCTCAAACCTCTATCCCATAAGATGACAATTTGGTTTTTAACAACTTTAAGCATTTGCATGCATATTTGCATATGGAATTGTCATACTAGACAAAGCTCAAAATGGCATCACAGTCAGAATAAAAGTTGAAAAGCTACCCAACTTTACTGTGCCCAAAAGTCACCACTAAAATTTAGCTCTTCATTTGTCCTGCACTGCCTATATCAAGTAGAGTAGTGAAGGAGGACTTTCATTCCTGCCTTTGAATATATGATTATACTGGAGATCAAGTTGTTAAAGACTGGAGCCAAAGTTGAAACCACAAAAATCTGTGTGTGCACAAATTCTTCTTTTGCATATGCAGATGGGTGTGCTTGTGGAAACCTGATCACTGAGTGAGCTATTTGGTATGAAAAACAAAAGTTGTATAAAAACGTTGTGGGTGCAGCTCAGGAGCCAGCATTTTAAAATGTGACTCTCTATTGCCCTTACTTTTATGGGTTTAAATGAGACCCCTAGTCTCGTATTAAATTAAAACAAAAAATTTGATAAAGCTAGAGATTCAGGAGAACCTTTGAAGTGCTGGAGCTTCATCATCATGGCAAATCCTAAAGGGACATGGTCTCCCTGCTTATCAAGTGCGATCTGGATTTATCTTTGGCGAGGTCCTTAAGGTGGTAGCAGCAGCAACAGATTCACATGGCGAAAATATAGCTATGGTGGGGGGGCATAGAATGGACTTCCGTCTTAAATAGTTCCTTGTAAATCTTCTTCCTTTGGCAAGAGTGAGTATGGGAAGATTTAGATTTCTTAATTACATCTTCCCCATTCACTGTCAGACTCATGCTCTACTTCTTTCATCTGCAGCCCTATAAACCTTTCGTAAAAGGGTCACTTCTTCTGCATACTGGACATGACCCCACCATTGCAGTCATCTTGTTCTCAATTGGTGCAAGACTGCAACTTGACGAGATTGTCTAAGTATCTCCTTGTTTGTGACAAAATCAAACCAATGGATGCTAAGAATATGCCATAACTTTTGACACTGAAAACTGTTTAGTTTCCTCTCTTCAGCTGTTTTTAATGGCCATGTTTCTGCTCCATATAACAGAGTTGTTATCACTGCCACATTGAATACTCCTATTTTAGTTTTTGAAAATGCTGAAATGTCACTGGAAATACCTCAACGTGATCCGGCTGGTTATTTAGTTTATGACCATCGCTGGCAATTTTATCACAGCACCTAAACTTTTGGTGCCACGTGATCGCTGGCTGTGTAGCCGCATTCCTTGG
This sequence comes from Lepidochelys olivacea, assembly GCF_965140295.1. Classification (NCBI taxonomy): domain Eukaryota; kingdom Metazoa; phylum Chordata; order Testudines; family Cheloniidae; genus Lepidochelys; species Lepidochelys olivacea. The sequence continues at coordinate 31,043,361 of NC_140415.1, forward strand.
TAATCACACTTTAGAATTCATTGATCTTCCATCCTAATATGTCCATACCAAGAAAGCTGCCAAAACCAAACCAGTGCTGACAGAAGTGGTTGCTGGTTTTGGCGTTGAATATCCTTTTCTAATCTTGTCATGCCATTTAATATGGAGCAGTGGAAAAAAATGATGAAAATTGAAAATTTCAATCTGGTGTTCTTCAGCCTTCCTCAGTGCCCACATTTCACTTCTGCATAATAGTTGGTCTAACCATGGTTCTATAGATCCTCAGCTTTGTGGCAAACTTGATGTCACATCATCCACACAGAGACTGCTGACAGACCCAAAACATGGCAGCAGCCACTGCCATAGAAATGCTGAAACTTAGTAATCATAAATACATCAGTCCTTTTCTGTATGAAAAACTTCACACACGAGTTACTAGTAAAGGCATGATTTGAAAGAGAAAGCAAGAGATTGCACTTGCACATATGATCTCATATCTCAAAGTTTCTAGATCACTGAAAACACAGCGTCTTCATACACAGACGAGCAACATACTGTATTGGGACACTCAATGCAGGAGGACCAGTCTTTATATTTCCAAGCAGAACATATGTGGGTGTGAAGAAAGCACACTTTCCCACTTCTGTAATCATAAAAAAGCCTGTACCATGACTTCATGAGGGAGTTATATGGGACCTAATTCACGAAGGTTAAAAATGTGTAGAAGCTCAGAGATTGGAGAAAGCTTTTAGGAGAGCAAAGCAGCAAAGACAGATCATATAGCCTAAATGTGACACATCCTTAGATAAAGCTAAAGCTACAGACAACAACTGCCAAAAGAGTTTGCCAGGGCGTAGGTGCCATGACTAGCAAATATAAGTCATCTGTTTTGTATCTTGGTAGTTCTGACTGCTGAGATCAGTAATACTGAAGAGGGCCAAGATGAATGGCTCAAGGAAGCTGAAGGACATAATTCCTCACTGTTCCATTGTGTACTTATTTGTGTTAATTGTTGGCAAAAAATAGGTTTAGAGCCAAAATTTTCAACCCAGACTTAACTAAGCTTCCATACTTGGTAGCACAAATGATCATGCCCCCAGTTTGACAAAGCACTTAAGCACATATTTAATGTTAATTAATTCTCATTGATTGAATTCAGAGGAATTTAAGTACACATATAAATGCTTTGCTGAATGGGGGCCTACATGTGTAATTTTGCACCCATAATTATTCATGTGTGGAATTTAGGTAGTTTTGTTTGAAGTCTCTGATTCCATACACATATAGGGACTTAGCTGTCTACAGTAAGTAGCCTAAACTGTGAGAATTAACTTTTGCCAGTAATTACCTGTGCCTGGGATTCTGAAGAAGCCAATGTCTGAAAAATATCGTCCTTAATATTTTTTCTGAAAGAACTTTTGGTGCTTCAGGACATTTAATAAAAAACTTACTCATAGAAACAGGTATTACCTTCCTTATTTTATTTCTTTGTAAATGAAAAATATGAACCCTCCCCCAGAATTGACTTTTTAAAGAAAGGCTGTGATGAGGAGAGAGTGCCCTGGAGGCACATTTTACAAATATAATTTAAAATTTGCACCATTTTGTTTATATGAATTCTTCATGCAGCTACGGTTGGAAATCATTATTTTTTCACTTCTTGTCCTAAACCCTTGTGTAAGTGCTAAACAGTTGCTGAGTGGCTGTATTTATGGCTATTAGAAATATTTTCTTAAACTGGGAATTGTCTGAAATTACATGTTATAGCTATTAATAATATTATTTTCAAGTCGCTAATGCCATTGGTTTTGTGCTGCTGTAAATTTTATCAAATTAAGTATTTCAAACCTCATGTGCATCATAATTTCATTATTGTTCAGTTGCATAACATATTTACATCTCAAGTATAGGTATACAACACTTTTCAACCAAGAATTTCAAAATGCTTTACAATCATGAAGTAAGTCTCAGAACATGCATCTGAGGCAGGCAGACAGCTGTATCCTCATTTTACAGATGGGAAAAAATGATGTAGATTAAGTAACCTGCTCAAAAGTTACACAGCAAGTGAGTAGCAAAGCCTTGCGTCTTAACTCATGCTGTACCTTGCTGCATCTATTTCTATCAAAGGACTCCAGAGTACTAATGTTGTTATATTGCCCAGTGGAAATTATTCAGAACTCCCATGTGATTTATTATTTGTCTAGAGACCTCAGTGCCATTCAGGTAGGCACTGTACAAACATAACGAAAAGACAGTGCCTGCTCGGAGGAGGTTAATAAAGATATGCTGTGGAAGCATATCTTTTTTGCCATGCAGTTCAAGGTCATTACTCCGATATTTTTACTTTATAAACCTTTAAAGCATACCATTTTGAACTGAATGAGGGTTATACAGGCAATGTGTCACAACATGCATGTGTTATATTTGCAAGGTGCCTTATCTAAGTATAATCCTCTTACATTTTCCCTACAGTGCCAGGGCACCACAACCCACAAGATACGTACTATAAATATATCTTTTGCTGCGCTCCCTTCATTCCTTTTGTTTAACCAAGAGTGGTTTCCATCATTTTCAAGGTAAACTATAAAAACTCCCTGCTAATGCTCTCTGAGGAAACTCTGAAAAGTGAGCTAAAGTATTTCAGCAAAGGGCCCTGCACTTTGTACATTTCTATCAGAGTCCTGAAGCACTAATGGTACCTTTACAAGGAAAAAAAAAAAAAGAAAAGAAGAAGAAGTAGCTGACAACTCAAAGACATACCTTATCTGAATGGTGTTATTGTAAAGAGAAAAGACTTGTGAACAAAAGATGGAAATTACAGAAACGGGAATCAGATATCACAGGTCCAGAATAAGAATGGCTAATAGAATATGGGGCAAAAGACTCAAAGCCTGAGTGACAGCTCAAAGACAAGATGGGATTTCATACATTTTCTAAACATTTCTTGTGCTTCCTTCAAAGAAATTTTCAAATCCCAGCTGGTTTCCCCTAATTAAAGAACAGCGAACATTCTACATATGACGTGTGTGTGTGTGGGGAGAGGTGCAGCAAAGTGGTGGATCGTATTTAACTTTTTCATGCTGTGATCAGATCTATTGAAAAGTATGTGAATCTTTAGGGATGTAAACATATATTACATTGAAACCTAATAGTTTGTTTCCCTGATTTTTGCAGAAATTATTCTGGGGTGTGTGTGAAAACAGCAATTTGCGGTCTTGAAAGCTGATAATATAAATACTCCTGCGTGGTAGTTTAGTCGAATAAAAATCTTACAGTGTTTTCTTCTGTGGTTTCCCCTCGGTCTCTTGAACTCTATTCTAGCATAGGGCGGGTCTCAGGGAGTATAAAACCTGACTCTTCTCAGCATATGTAAATATAGATAGGGATCTACCAAATTCATGGTCCACTTTGGTCAGTTTCATGGTTATTGGATTTTAAAAATTGTAAATGTCATGATTTCCAATATTTAAATCTGAAATTTCATGGTGTTGTAATTGTAGGGGTCCTGACCTCAAAAGGAGTTATGTGGGGGAGGGTCTCAAGGTTATCGTAAGGGAATAGTGGTACTGCTACCCTTACTCCTGCCGGCAGCGGCGCTGCCTTCAGAGCTGGGTGACCAGAGAGCGGGGACTGGTAGCTGGGACCTCAGCTCTGAAGGCAGCGCCGCTGCCAGCAGCAGCGCAGAAGTAAAGGTGGCATGGTGAGGTATTGCCATCATTACTTCTGTGATGCTGCTGGTAGGGCGCTGAGCTGTAGCTCACGAAAGCTTATGCTCTAATAAATTGGTTAGTCTCTAAGTTGCCACAAGTACGCCTTCAGAGCTGGGAGCCCGGCCAACAGCCACTGCTCTCCGACCACCCAACTCTGAAGGCAGTGCCAAAATAAGGGCGGCAATACCCCCACCCCTAAAATAACCTTGCAACTCCCCCTCCCCTGCAACTCATTTTTGGATCAGCACCCCCAGTTTGAGAAACACTGGTCTCCCCCGTGAAATCTGTATAGTACAGGGTAAAAAGCACATAAGACCAGATTTCACAGTTGGAGACCAGATTTCATGGTCCATGTCGCGTTTTTCATGGCAGTGAATTTGGTAGGGCCCTACATACAGATGTTCAGTATGAAGTGGTTATTCATTTGGGGCTCAATCCTGTGAATTTCTAGGTGCCCACACAACTCCCATCAATTTCACTGGGAGTTCAGGATGCTCAGTATATAATCGGGAGTGCTCAGCAACTTGCAGGATAGGGCTCTGGGTATGTACTTGTGGTCCTCCCCCTGTTTAAGTTTAACAAACTTGGAGCACTGACTAGTGGGGAACTCCTGTTCTGAGCATGTGTGTTCCTGCTTTATTCCTTTCTGATGAACAATAATAGGGGTGGGGGTAAGAGTAGTTATACTGTTCTAAATAGTGGCTTGTTTGGGAGGCTGTATTTTACACATACGTTGCTCACAATTTTTAATTTTTGTCTATTACAAGTTTGTATTTTTATTAAAATAAAAGTGGCTTAAATCTTCCTTGATGAAGAGGTGCATTTTTCACTGGCCATTTTGTGTTTTGAAGTTGAAGTGAGTTTTTTGTCTTCTAGGGCCTGCTTTCTGAACTATTGTTCAATTTCCCAGGCAATGCTCACATCAGTGACAGTGGCAGCCAATCAGAACAGAGGAAAATGTGGAATGGAGACAACCATATTTATAAGAAACATGATACTTATGCTCACTATGCTGGTACAGAATGGTATCATCTGTGTATCAAGACTGACCTTCTGGTTATGATTGGTTATGATTTAGTTTGTGTGGTGCAGTGTTTTGTGATACCTAGTCACATATCCCCTGATCCCATAAAACTTTATGAATACAACTTTATTATATATAGCATCCTTCATGCCACCAAAACTAAATTAAAAAAAACTTTAGAGTTCAAAGTAATAGTAAATAATGAGACAGGGAGAGAAATTAAGGAATACAAACAATAAAGTAGTGAGATGTTTTCATATGTGAGTTGAAAAAAAAGGAGTCAGTGAGGTAGAGAGATATAGATAGGCTGTTCAAGCTGGTAGGAGCTGCACAGAATAAGATTTTTGCATGAGCAGTGGCAAGATTGCATGGGATGACTGATAAAAAGCCAGTAGTAGAAAGTGATGGGACCAGGGGGTTGGGAGAAATTAAGATAGAATGTTGTCATGATGTAGGGCAGAGCAAGCGAATAGAGCAGTCTGAAAACGAAGAGTCCAATGCTGAAAAGTTCATTGTAGCACATGGGGAGTTATTGGAGGAGTTTGACGATGGGACAGACATGGTTATGCTTCTTTGTCAGTATGTCACAGCCAGGCAGTGGCATTCTGAACATGTTGAAATCTGGAGATCAAGGACTTGGGGAGAACATTGGGAAGCTCTTTGCAACAGTGAAGATGGGAGGAGATAAACACCTTGATGGGGATTTGAGCAGAGGTGGAGTAGAGGCAGTGAGCACCTGGGGTGGTGAAAGGCAGATCTACAATCAGAGGAGATATGAGAGGAGAAGTAAAGTTCAAGGTAAAGAAGGATGCAAAGATTATGGATGGTGGAGGCAAACACAAGGTGCTCAGATTCCACAGTGATGGGTGCATTAATAAGAAGCTGTGCAGATAGCACTGAAAAGGGAGAATGAGGCGGAAAAGTGCTTGGGGAAGACTTTATAATTTAACTCATTGACTTTCATCTGAAAACATCTCCCTTGCCTATACCGCTTTATTTCTCTCTCTCTCGGCTTGTCTTGAAATTTGCAATTATTTAACTCAGCAAAGACTTTTGGGGAATAATCTGTATATAAGAGGTTATAAAAAGAACGGTGTATCACATGTTTTATAACCCCTTGAAAGTCAGAAGGCCAAATTTAGTCTGAGAGTAAGCAGGTGTAGTTTCCACTGAGGTCAATAGTATTTGCACCCACTTATGCCAGGACTGAATTTGACCCAGAGCATCTATGTAATGGTCTCTGCCTCTCTTGTGAATACAGTCCTTATGTTTTCATTGTTCCAATAATTATATGAAACTCTGCTTTATTTTAGCAAAACCTTTGGGCAGTAAACAAAACAAAACCTAATAAAATCCAACTTTCAGGCAAACCCTCTTGTATATAAAATTGAAAAGTACAAAGTGCCAAAGGCTTGTATTCGTACCATCCATTTTGTTAGCATTTTTCCAATTTATCTTGCGTTACTAACCCTCAGAGTACTATGCCTATTGTAAATATTTAAGCATTACTGTTGACATAAAGATAATACTGACAAATTGAGTTAACATTTCTGCTGAGGATTACTGACCATGTGTAGTGCAGAACAACTTTAACACCCACACCAAGCCTCATACTCATGCCAAACTGTGTTTAGTCTACAATACAGCAGTGTCCTTTAAATGAATTTTTAGCTTTGATTTACACAATGCATGAAACAACCTTTCTTGGATCAATTAATTGTTTGACTTTCTTAATACATTTCCATTTTAACTAGATTATGGCTGTATCAAAGGAATAGTAATGGGTGCAAGATGTCCGCATCCCTGGGTGTGTGTTTGCACATGTACACTGTGATATTGCTCCTGTTTCATGCTAGTGTCCTGTTAATTCTGATTTTCAGCACCCCATGAGGGTGGTTGTTCATCTCTGCTGCACACAGGGCACATCTTTAAACACTGAGAGGCTTTAACAAAAAGTTTCTTTGTACAAAACTCTTACAGCATTTTGTCTTGGAAAAAAAATATGTACCACCATAAAGAAACAATTGAGGCTGGAGAAGTCTGGAGTCACTTACTCTACAAGGGTGATATTTATAGACTGTATTAGCAATCTGCTTTTGGTAGGTGCAGCCAAGGTCTCCCAAAAATCACAGAGAAAGTGATTTTAATTATCCTTGCCTTAGCTTATCTCATGTGCCTTGGCTTTCTATTTACAATATGTGCATATTTACATTTCTATTTACAGTATATACAATATACGCATCATTGGCATATCTTTAAACTGAATGGATTCTGAAGACATACTTATGCCTTCGATTTATCAAAATTCAAAGCCCAAAAGATTTTCAGTTTTGTTAAAGTTATGAAACTGCACCAGAAATTTTCCTAGTTGTCTGGACTGCGGCCACAGAAAGATTTGTTACTGCTAAAAGATAGCTGGATTTTCAAACAAGTTAATTCCTGTTTCCTTTTCCCCAATTCACTGACTAAAAAACTGGCTTGCAAAATATTGTAATTTGGTTAAAGGGCATCATTTTCAGTTACTTCGCTCTCAAATTCCCCACATTGCTTCAATGTGTTGGTGATGCATTTCCGAAGTATGTCTTACTATAATGCAATTAAAACAATCCATAACCATACTCTTTTCATAATAGCTTCCACACCTACGTGCTATAGTTATTTTACTAATAATAAATAATAAATACCTAGCTCTTCACTAGTAGATCTCAAAGCAATTTACAAAGAAGTTCAGTATCATTATTTGCATTTTACAGATGGGGAAACTGAGGCACAGAATAGTGAAGTGACTTGCGCCAGGTCACCGAGCAGGCCAGTGGCAGACCCAGCAATAGAATACAGGTCACTTGAGTCAGTCCAGTGCTGTATCCACTAGGCCAGAACAGCATTCTGAGTAAAGTAAATCCTGAGATGTAAAGTCAGTGAGGAGTCCACAGGAGAGTTCAGGCTGCAGTGCCATCAACATACCAAGGTTACACAGTCTTTGTGTAGAAACTGTGTTCTGTGGAAACGAGACAGTCTCATTTCTTTCCGAGTGTTTGATTGAGATCAGGACCTGGATGAAAGTAAACCAAATGATGTAAAATGGATGGATGCTGGCAGACAAATGGGCAGAGTGTTTTTCTAATGTTTGCTAAAATGAATTTTAAAGTAGCAGCAGTGGTCTCTACTGGCTCTCTATCTATGGTGGAACAAAAATGTGCAACCTTACTAGAGAACTGAAATGCTCAGCCAAACCTTTTTTGCCTCTGAGCTAGATCACTGTACTGTACTCTATTTAGGATAACCATTGGAGACTACCTAGAAGCCTGACCAAGAATGCAGCTGGACACCTTTTGAACTAGGTGAGTAGTTATTAGGCACATAACACCAGTGCTCAAAGCTCACATGATGCTAATAATCTACAAAACCATGAATGGTCTGGGACCCAGCCAACTGAGAGATCTCCTGTCACCTGATATCCCAGTTACATTACGTTGGGTGCTTGTCTGTTTTGGACTTGAACTCTCCAGGATCAGCAGTAGCGCTTTCTCACTAGAGTGTCTGGCCTCTGGAATGTGTTGAGCTTGGTGGGATGCTGGCATCTGAATTTGGCAGCCTTCAGAACATTGTAAATCATATAAGTCTACAGCAGGCCTCTGCCTAAAGCAAGGTCAAAGGCTGGAGTAAATATTTCACAGCTGGCACAGGCCTCAGCCTAAACTGAGCTCCCAGGCTAAAGTGAGTCTTGAAGGGCTGGAATAAGTCTCTATCTAAGCTTAACTCAATCAACTTTCAAGGGTGGAGCAAGCTGTATATCCCTTTATTATAGCAATTGACAGTCCTTGCCTTGAAGAGTTTATAATCTAAATAGACAAAGGGTTTGAGGCAGAAAAGAGAGCTGAAGTAACTTCTCCAGAGTCACACAGAAGTTAGAGAATCCAGGTATCCTGAATCTCCCTCCAGGGCTTTACCCACTAGACCATTCCCCTCTTATGTATATACAATATTCTTATATTTTTAATATTTCCAAATTCTTACTAAAAAGATGCTTTAAAAGTTAAAATAATCTGTCCTTTTATACCTATTTATGGATATTCCAGATATTGTCATATCTACTGTTTTTTATAGTCCTCAGTTAACATTTTTCACTTCCAGCCAGTGAATTGCCAGTGATTCCACGTGTCCATACTTTCAGGGGGAAGGAACGTTCCTTTTTGATCTCCGGCTTCATAGTGTTTTATAAATATTCTGCATCAGAATCACCTGTGCTGGTGCAGCGAAGTGTAAATGATACCTCTGAGTACCATCCAGTCCCCTTGTGCTCTATGAGAGGATTCACACTGACAGTGAGAAAATGGTGTACTATCTCAGGCTTACTTTAAGGAAAGAGGTGCCACTAACATTCTTGGTTCGTTCTGATAAAACGAAAATCAAATCAGGCTAGTGGCTCATGAATATCAGCTGGTTTCTTATGTGCTGAATCATAGAAAAATAGTGTAACATTTAGGAGGCATTGCTATTAGAATACCAGGCACTTCCAGCAGACTATCAAAGCTGGTAACTCCAGGGTTAAAATTACAGTAAGTTGTATGTGCACATATGTCATTATAGCTGTAGCCTAGAATTATGGGTTGTAGACTTGTTTAAAATCAGTGAGAGAAGAAAAGTAGAAGAAATTCCTTATATGCCTCAAAATAGGATATTTTAATTCAAGCCTGCATAAAGATAGATTAGTTTTTACTTATCAAGTGCAGGCTTGTAGAGGGTCAGCCCTTCTAAAGAAGCATGTCTTTATTTATGTTGCTTGTATGGTCCCTTTTTCCAATAGTAACTGAGCACCTCAGTAGCCCTATATGTATTTAGCCTCAAAACCTCTAAAATGCTCTCATTTTACAGAAAGACTAAGTGACTTGCCCAAGGTCACCCAGAAAGCCTGTAGCAAAGCAGGAACTCATACACAGGTGTCCCACATCTAAGACTAGTACCCTAACCACTGAACCAGTCACCCTTTCAACTAACAGCAACCTCCTGCTCTGCACTCTAGTGTAACCTGAGCTAACAAGCCCAAGAGATCAGCTTTATAGTTCCTTGGCTCCACCTCCCTTTTGTTTCATCCAATCAGCCCCTACCACCTTACGATATGTTTTCTTCCCCCTCACCAACATATTCAGTCCTACCCATTTTGTCTGTAAGTGCTTTTCTTTTTTGTTTGATCTATTAGGAACAGTGTTTCACCCTAGCTTTCCCTGATCAGGTAGAAATAAACAGTCCCCCAGCCCCAAATGGAGAATCCAGTTCACAGACAATCAGGTTAAGCAAATCAACAACAGACTAATATCTGGCAGTTTCTCATTCCCCAATGGGAAGTTGCAGTGCTGCATTCCTACCATCATGTGGTGCCATACAAAGGTATAAATATCAGCACTCACAAGCCCTCTCCTAGGCTCTAAAATGGCCTCAGCTTGCAAGTGCTAATGGTTTCACCTGGCTCTAGGGAAACTTCAGAATAGGGAAAATGCTTCCTAGAGGCAATAGCGGCCAGGTCTCTCTATTTTATAACATAAGGATTGGTGGAAGGAAGAAACCAGCATTGTGGTGTGCGCTCTGCTGTTGGTTCCTCTGTTTAAATTTACCTTAGAGCTAGGTATTAGTTTCAGTGAAGGATTTTAATGAAATGAGAATTCTTTTTCTATTAGCTCTTGTGTAGCCCACTCTTTGGGCTCTTCTACCCTGGTGCTGGATTGCTCCATCACAATGTATTCTCCTGCCTCTAGTGCAGTTCATTCTTTTCTCTGATATTGCTAAAAGTAAAATACATCTCTGCTAGGGATAACTTTTGTCTCTAGCCAGTGAATAGACTTCTGGAGAGCAAACTTTTGTCTTTGAAATACACAAGACTGCACTAAATGGCACATACTTTTCTTTTCAAGTTCTGTATTCTTTGTCCCTTCCCCCACAGTCAGCATTCTTCCTTCAGCAAATTACTCCATTCTGGTACTGGATAGTTGTCATCTCTGCTGACATTTCTACTGTCTTCTTATGCCTCATAGCAAAGTACAAAGCTGGGAGGACATATCTTAATGGGGTAATCAGAGACATGTATTAGGCCTGGATTTGCTTAGTATCCTCATTAATGATCTAGGAGATTGAGTAAACAGTATGGTATCCACATTTGTAAATGGTGCTAAATTACTTGAGAGGAGCTATGAACAGAGGTGAGGTTACAGAAATACTACAAAAAGGCCTAGACAGTTTAGAATCACTGGCAGAAAAATAAGCTTTTGATTTGAAAAAATGTAAGCTAATATAATCTGGGGAAAGTTAAATGAAAAGGAGAATTCTGGGAGACTAATTCTGAAAAGAGGGTGAGAGTGGGCAGAAAATTAGATAGGCGTTTCCAATGGAATATTGTGCCTTTTGTTCTTTACACAACAATAACCGAATGAAGAAACTACACAGTTGGGTCCCAAATAATCATGTTTACAAACATGGAAGGCCTTGCTACCTATTGCTGCTCTGTTTTCTGCTGGCTTCTCAAACATAGAACACAGTGAGTACCACTGCAGCAGTCACAAACTATTTACTCTTGTACACTACAGAGTATGGCATCAAAACAAGCTAATGCAAATTTGGGCTGTGTACAGAGGCATCCTGTCACAAAGTAGGGAGCTAACAGTCCCTCTCTATACAGCTTGGTGGGACTGCACCTGAAACAGGATTTGTTCTGAGCACCCTCCAATACCTAAAAGATATATGACCCAGAGGGAATTTAGCAAACAGCAATTCAGGAATTTAGCAAACTGTATAAGGGGAATGAAGGGATTTAATTCAGAGAAAAAAGTTTTAAAATGACATGGGAGTAGTTTGATGAAGGGACAGCCTTACATGGATTTAAAACATACAAACACCAAGGAGGTAGAGGAATTATTTAGAATAGCATAGTGCCGGGAGACATAGCTAAGAGCAGTGGGAGGAAATTAAGAAATGGAAGTTTCCTGACTGTGAGAGCTATTAGCCAGTGGAGTAATCCCCCCCAGGGGAGGGGCAGAAGCTCCAGCATCTGGGATGTTGAAACCAGACTGGATAACATGCTAGTAAAAGTGCAATAGGAAACAATCCTACACTGAAAGAGAGCTAGAGCAAATGAATTAATAGGTCAGTGTGTGCAGATGCTATGGTTACCAAAAATCAAGGGTGGAGAGCTGCCCCCGGACCCTCCTGCCACTGCCAAACGGCACCCCTTTGGTTGCTCCTTTTGTAGAGTGGGATAAAAATTATACTCTCCCTGAAAGTGGGAGGATTTCTCCTGGCTTGACCCCAGTACACGGCCAATCTTGCCCATTCTCCTCTCTTTATACAAATAACATCTGTATGTGTCTGTCATCCACTTGTGATAGTGCTACTGAATTTGCTTTTGCTCTTACAGATGCATTTGGTTACTAGTACAAGATCATCCATTAGTCACTCATGTCTGGATGATGCCTCTGTCTCTTTTGAAACTCAAGGGCAGACTCCCCTACCCCTCTTCAATTAACCAGTTGAATTATAAATTTCAGAGGTTTGATAGTCTGCCACTGCTAGTCAGCTGAAATTCAGAATCCTGAACTGCATACCTAAATATTTCATGCTTTTCAAAGAACATTAGCACTTTGACAGTTTCCTAAAATGATTCATGAAACTCTGGATCACATTCTTCCATGGTCTGAATTCAATGGGTTACAACTGAGGGTAGAATTTGTCCCAGAACGTTTTGAGACTCAGAGGAAAAAACAAAGTAACAATAAACAGAACTGCTTTGATTTGAAACACTGGCAATTAAAGGTCCCCTATTTTGTAATAAAACACTCAGCAGCTATATGGATCACACTAGATTTTTCTGGCATAGAGGAAAAAATCTGTACAGAGTTATGTTTTTCCACATCTCTTCATTCCTGATGCCTACCCATTCCGCCTCTCCATCTTCTTTAGAAAGGCCAAAAAGTGCAGTCTCTTCCCATTTAATTCATGAAGGTATAAACCACCTCTTTAGTGTATTCATGTTAAAATGTGCTAATCTGGAGTTCTAGAAGTATAGTCAGCACCTACAATTAGCATTTCTCTCTCCGTCATACATGCACAGTGGTTTTTTTTTTTTTTTTTTGCATTGTCCCAGTTTTTACATCAACTGTTGTAAATTTTCAAGGTAGGGTATGGGAAGGAATGAACTGTTCAGTGTCATTTTCAATTTATGGAGAACTGAGGAAAGGTGAATGTTATTGGGGAAGGAAGTAATTTATCATTTCAGAGAATCTAAAGAGTAGCACCCTGGCACATCTCTACCTAAAAAACCCCATAAACCGTCCATTTTTTGCTAGTCCAAGCATAAATTGGGAATTCTTTCTTTAAATCAGATTGCAAATTTTAAGTCAATGCCAGAAGTATAGTGACATTAGATCTCATTATGAATCACACATGAAGGCCAGTTTAAGATAATTGAGCACACTAAGTACAGAATCAATTTTTTTTACCATCTTGGCACAACCTGTATAAGTGACCACTATGTATTAGCCTTGCTTTGTCGTCTTACATTTTCTTCTATGTCCTTCTGAGAATGAGCAAACAGATTTCTGGAAGACACAGACCAACCGCTACTTTTTGGATGATGAGAGTACAATTCCAGCAGGAGTACTGCATGCCAAGGATCATGATCTGGAGCAATATGGGCAGCTGTGTGTGCATAATGCAAAGGTCTCACATTTTCTTTTCAATTGAATAAGAGGAGCTTGGTTAATTGTGTATTTAACAGAACCCTCTTGTAAATCTGGCTAAGAGTAGAACAATAAGGGAAATAGTTTTGATGGAAAGAATGTACAGTATGCATAGAAAATGAAAATGTAGATGCTCTGCTATGCAGATTACCAAACAAGCAATTGATTGCAACTGCTTTAGGGTAGAGAGGGTGTTGGAGACTTTGAACTCTGATTTCTGGTCTGGAAGCATGGACACAATTCTAGATTCTTGTCTGTTTTATTTTTAATGCCTGTGACACTGTTGAACATAATACAGATAGTAAAAAACAAAAAAGTAGATCGCTCATGAGCCATACATGCTCCATCTAGGAGTTACTGAAACCAAATGTCCTGAATACAGGAACCTTACACATTTCAAAACAAAAGAAGCTCCCATGGCTAGACAGTTATCTGGGATTTTACCCCTGGGGATGTGGTTTCAATAAATCCTAACTAAAGTATATTATGCACATAAGTGATATTCTCGTGTGTGCTTTCTCCCTCGGATTTTATTTTCTGTTGTGGTTCCTGTATGGATCAAGCAGCACTTACAGCCTCCTTTTCTATTTTTCAGAGGAGTATTTTTTCTAGCAGCTGCATATTACATGGAAACGTTTTTTTGTATCTTATTTTCTTTATCATTTTCAGTAGGACCCCTGTTTCCTGACCCTTACAAAAGAGCATGGTTTCTTCACCTTGGCTTTTGCATCCTTGATGGAGCTGAACATCTTGCTAATGGGATTAGAGGTTCTCATACCATTTTTCAAGAACTTCAACATTTGAAATGACAGCTGGCTAACAGAAGAGAACAAAAGCAAAGATCTACTAGGATCAGGGATAGGGAACTACAGTGAAAAAGTTATGGGACCAGATTTTCAAAACAGCTTGGCCCACAGCAGCTCCCATTGTGATGCTTCAAAGAAATTCCGTGCTGAGTTGCAGAAAATTTCCACTGCTAATCTTGGTGTCTAATTAGGATCTGAGCTCTTTTGAGAAAATGGCCGAGATTGTGGGTTCAGACCTCCTTTTTTGAAATGTGGGCCATACTACCTTGTAATGGACCTTGCACTGCAGAGCTTTCACCATAGCCATTTTGTCACAAGGACATCTGGTCACAGGACAATCTGTAGACAGTAGCATATATATACAGATTCATGATTTCCAACTGTAGGCTTCAAATACACTGCTGAGGACCACACTCAGCTTGAAGATCCACAATGAAAAATCTCATAAAAAAGGTCTTGAAATATTGATTCCATCCTATGAAATGCTATTGCATCAGAAGTCATTACTAGATCTTCCTGATGAGAGGTTTAAAGCTGATAAGTCATTTGTGAGCTAATATGATCCTTACATGAACTGGGATATGGGATGGGAGCGGGGCAGAAATTGGGAGAGCAGAAAAGAAGTAGAGATAAAATAGATGAATCAATGAAGCAGGAAAGAAGGGAAGAAAGAAGAGTGAAAAATGCACCAAAGGCAAGAGAGGAAACATGGAAGTAAAACAAAATATAGAAATAGATAAAGTAAAATAGAAATTACACCAAAATAATGGAAAACTGAGGCTAATAATTTATATATAAAGCATTTGCCTGCTGAAGAAACTTAAGAAACAGTGTACTAATTTAATAATAAAATAAATGTTGTATAAAGCTCTATAAAAACAATACCCCTCATAAAATACCCTCATAAAATTAAGCTATGCACAGAGAAGAATCTTAGAGGGAAAAGATTTGAAGACTAAGGGGAGCTGTGATTACAATGGAAAGCAACTATGGATAAAAAGAGGCTTAGATGTGAGGTCTACACTACGAAATTAGGTCAAATTTATAGAAGTTGTTTTTTTAGAAATCGTTTTTATATAGTCAATTGTGTATGTCCCCTCACAAAATGATCTAAGTGCATTAACTCAGCCGAGTACTTCCACAGTACTGAGGCTAGTATCGACTTCCGGAGTGTTGCACTGTGGGTAGCTATCCCACAGTTCCCGCAGTCTCCGCTGCCCATTGGAATTCTGGGTTGAGATCCCAATGCCTGATGGGGCAAAAAACATTGTCGTGGGTGGTTCTGGGTACATGTCATCTGGCCTTCCCTCCCTCTGTGAAATCAATGGCCGACAATCATTTTGGTGAGATCTGTCGGGGCACCTTGAAAACTTTAATGGAGATTCAGTC
Source organism: Lepidochelys olivacea (assembly GCF_965140295.1). Taxonomy (NCBI): domain Eukaryota; kingdom Metazoa; phylum Chordata; order Testudines; family Cheloniidae; genus Lepidochelys; species Lepidochelys olivacea. Next base: position 31,058,998 of record NC_140415.1, read on the forward strand.
CTCTCTGAAATACCAGAGAGAGGGATAGCTTAGTAGGTTGAGCATTGGCCTGCTAAACCCAGGGTTTTGAGTTCAATCCTTGAGGGGTCCATTCTGTATGACAGTTGTTTTTGTTTCTCCTTGATATAAAGCCACCCCCTTTGTTGATTTTAATTCCCTGTAAGCCATGTTGTCAGTTGCCCCTCCCTCTGTCAGAGCAACAGCAGACAATCGTTCCGCGCCTTTTTTCTGTACAGACGCCATACCATGACAAGCATGGAGCCTGCTCAGATCACTTTGACAATTAGGAGCACATTAAACACCAATTGCATTATCCAGCAGTATATGCAACACCAGAACCTGGCAAAGCGAAACCAGGCAAGTAGGCGACGTCAGCGTGGGGATGAGAGCGATGAGGACATGGACACAGACTTCTCTCAAAGCACGGGCCCTGGCAATGTGGCTATCATGGTGCTAATGGGGCAGGTTCATGCTGTGGAACACCAATTCTGGGCTCGGGAAACAAGCACAGACTGGTGGAACCACACAGTGTTGCAGGTCTGGGATGGTTTCCAGTGGCTGCGAAACTTTGGCATGCATAAGGGCACTTTCATGGATCTTTGTGACTTGCTTTCCCCTGCCCTGAAGCGCATGAATACCAAAATGAGAGCAGCGCTCACAGTTGAGAAGCGAATGGCAATAGTCCTGTGGAAGCGTGCAACGCCAGACAGCTACCGGTCAGTCCGGAATCAATTTGGACTGGGCAAATCTAGTGTGGGGGCTGCTGTGATGCAAGTAGCCAACACAATCAAAGATCTGATGATATCAAAGGTAGTGACCCTGGGAAATTTGCAGCTCATATTGGATGGCTTTGCTGCAATGGGATTCCCTAACTGTGGTGGGGCCATAGATGGAATCCATATCCCTATCATGGCATCAGAGCACCAAGCCGGCGAGTACATAAACCGCAAGGGGTACTTTTCAATAGTGCTGCAAGCACTGGTGGATCACAAGGGACGTTTCACCAACATCAGTGTGGGATGGCTGGGAAAGGTACATGACGCTCACATCTTCAGGAACTCTGGTCTGTTTCAAAAGCTGCAGGAAGGGACTTTATTCCCAGACCAGAAAATAACCATTGGGGATGTTGAAATGCCTATAGTTATCCTTGGGGACCCAGCCTACCCCTTAATGCCCTGGCTCATGAAGCCGTACACAGGCAGCCTAGACAGTAGTCAGGAGCTGTTCAACTACAGGCTGAGCAAGTGCAGAATGGTGGTAGAATGTGTTTTTGGATGTTTAGAAGTGCGCTGGCGCAGTTTACTGACTCGGTTAGACCTCAGCGAAACCAATATTCCGATTTTTATTACTGCTTGTGTGCTCCACAATATCTGTGAGTAACGGGGAGACGTTTATGGCGGGGTGGGAGCTTGAGGCAAATTGCCTGGCTTCTGGTTATGCACAGCCAGACACCAGGGTGGTTAGAAGAGCACAGGAGGGTGCAGTGAACATCAGAGAAGCTTTGAAAACCAGTTTCATGACTGGCCAGGCTATGGTGTGAAAGTTCTGTTTCTTTCTCCTTGATGAAACCCCCCCCCTTGGTTAACTCTACTTCCCTGTAAGCTAACCACCCTCCCCTCCTCCCTTCGATCACCGCTTGCAGAGGCAATAAAGTCATTGTTGCTTCACATTCATGCATTTATTAATTCATCACACAAATAGGGGGATAACTGCCAAGGTAGCCTGGGAGGGGTGGTGGAGGAGGGAAGGACAAGGCCACACAACCCACTTTAAAAGTTTAAAAGTTTAAAACTTACTGAATGCCAGCCTTCTGTTGCTTGGGCAATCCTCTGGGGTGGAGTGGCTGGGTGCCCGGAGGCCCCCCACTGTGTTCTTGGGCGTCTGGGTGAGGAGGCTATGGAACTTGGGGGGGAGGGCGGTTGGTTCCACAGGGGCTGTACCAGCAGTCTGTGCTCCAGCTGCCTTTCCTGCAGCTCAACCATATGCTGGAGCATATTAGTTTGATCCTCCAGCAGCCTCGGCATTGAATCATGCCTCCTCATCACACTGCCACCACCTTTCAGCTTCACCCCGCCACCTCTCCCCCCGGTCATTTTGTACTTTCCTGCACTCTGACATTATCTGCCTCCATGCATTCATCTGCGCTCTGTCAGTGTGGGAGGACAGCATGAGCTCAGAGAGCATTTAATTGTGAGTGTGTTTTTTTCACCTAATCTTCACTAGCCTCTGGGAACGAGAAGATCCTGTGATCCTTGAAACACATGCAGCTGGCGGAGGAAAAAAAGGGACAGTGGTATTTAAAAAAAGACACGTTTTATAAAACAATGGGTACACTCTTTCACGGTAAAACTTTCTGTTAACATTACATACACAGCACATGTGCTTTTGTTCCAAGGTCGCATTTTGCCTCCCCCCCACCCCAACACGTGGCTAGCCCCTACCCCCTCCCCATGGCTAACCGTGAGGAACATTTCTGTTCAGCCACAGGCAAACAGCTCAGCAGGAATGGGCACCTCTGAATGTCCCCTGAAGAAAAGCACCCTATTTCAACCAGGTGACCATGAATGATATCTCACTCTCCTGAGAATAACACAGAGAGATAAAGAACAGATGTTGTTTGAACGCCAGCAAACATACACTGCAATGCTTTGTTGTACAATGATTCCCGAGTACGTGTTACTGGCCTGGAGTGGTAAAGTGTCCTACCATGGAGGATGCAATAAGGCTGCCCTCCCCAGAAACCTTTTGCAAAGGCTTTGGGAGTACATCCAGGAGAGCCGCGAATGCCAGGGCAAAGTAATCCTTTCACATGCTTGCTTTTAAACCATGTATAGTATTTTAAAAGGTACACTCACCGGAGGTCCCTTCTCCACCTGCCGGGTCCAGGAAACAGCCTTGGGTGGGTTTGGGGGGTACTGGCTCCAGGTCCAGAGTGAGAAACAGTTCCTGGCTGTCGGGAAAACCGGTTTCTCTGCTTGCTTGCTGTCTTCTTCGTCTCCAAAACCTGCTTCCATGTTGCCTCCATCTCCATTGAAGGAGTCAAACAACACGGCTGGGGTAGTGGTGGCTGAACCCCCTAAAATGGCATGCAGCTCATCATAGAAGCGGCATGTTTGGGGCTCTGACCTGGAGCGGCCATTCGCCTCTCTGGTTTTCTGGTAGGCTTGCCTCAGCTCCTTAAGTTTCACGCGGCACTGCTTCGGGTCCCTGTTATCGCCTCTGTCCTTCATGCCCTGGGAGATTTTGACAAAGGTTTTGGCATTTCGAAAACTGGAACGGAGTTCTGATAGCACGGATTCCTCTCCCCATACAGCGATCAGATCCCGTACCTCCCGTTCAGTCCATGCTGGAGCTCTTTTGCGATTCTGGGACTCCATCATGGTCACCTCTGCTGATGAGCTCTGCATGGTCATCTGCAGCTTGCCACGTTGGCCAAACAGGAAATTGAAATTCAAAAGTTCACGGGCCTTTTCTTGTTTACCTGGCCAGTGCATCTGAGTTGAGAGTGCTGTCCAGGGCGGTCACAATGGAGCACTCTGGGATAGTACCCGGAGGCCAATGCCATCTAATTGCATCCCCAGTACCTCAAATTTGACCTGGCAAGGCAAATTTCAGCGCTAATCCCCTTGTCGGGGGTGGAGTAAGGAAATCTATTTAAGCCTGCACCCCTCCACACGACTAAGCCTTTTTTTTTTCAATTTAAAGGGCTCTTAAAATCAATTTAACATGCTAAATTCGACCAACTCCTAGTGTAGACCAGGGCTTAGATATGATGATTGTATGGGTTATCTGCACTTAGCATGGCAGCATGGGGAATAAGGCACCCTCCATGGAGTTGTTCACATGCACAGGACATGGGTGATGGGAAGTAGGTGGGCAGGAGCCACAATTAAACAGAGATTTTACCAGAGGTGGTGTTTAAAAGCAGTAAAACTGGGTGGGCTGGGATTAGGGTTGTCAATTGTGGTAGGATTTATTCCTGGAGGTTTCATCTCATGACAATCTTTAATTAAAGATTAATCTTTAATTCCTGAAGACTTCAGGACAATCCTGGAGGGTTGGCAACCCTAGCTGGCATAGATGTCAAGTGGGAGTGAACTCAACACTTCAGTGGCTACCAAATCTAAGGGCATTCTCATTTGTCAGCCTCACTGATGGTGGGTCGTGTCAAAATATAAAGTAAACTAAAAAATAAAAGGAGAGATTGGAAAAAAGTGAATGGAAGAAAGGAAGAGGGAATTATAGTGATTGAGGGAGGACAAGGGATAAAGTCTGAAGAAAAAGCAACAAAACAAGAAAAAGTGGGAAGAGAGACAGGGAATAATACTGGTGCTGATTGACTGACGCCAGTAAAAGAATAAAGATTCAAACAAATTTTATTTAGCCTTAACAGGAAAGAATTCCAATTAATGTAATCATTTACAAACAAACATTTTTCCTTCTCTATTACCCTTCTGCAACCTCTAATGAATACTCTATGAATACTGAACCTGCCAGTATGGGTCAAGTACCTTTTGGTTCTGCCTGCCTATAAAACCTCCTCCTAGCTTTTATGAGGTTAGGTAGATTCTGATGATGTTCTTTATGTAATTGTGGGCTGTATATTTTACACAGGATCCCAGAAAAAGGCTCATATTTTACAGGTGGAGATGAGAAAATTGGGATGCAAAAAATGGCTGGCTAATGGAGTCTTTCAGTACTGGATATCCACAAGTTGTGTTCATCTTTTAAATACTCTACCACATAAAGGCCCATTCCTGCAAAATCTCTACGGCTAATTGGGGACTACTCCCATTAGAAAGGATTACACATGCAAGTAAGGGCATTTAGGATTATGCTCTATATACTATCAGTTAAACATGCACATCCATTAAAATACTATTAAGACTCTAAATGAAAGTATAGGCAAAAGCAATACAATATAGATTTAAGGCAGGTACTTTATACTGAACTCATGCGTTGTACTTTTGTAATGATAAGGATCTTACTTTTACATAGGGCCATTTATCCCAAAGAATCCCCAAATGCCATACAAACAATACTCAGCTGTCACTTCCCACCAGCAAATGCAGCCACATTTGGGTTAGATGGGGAAAGAAACAGAAGCCAACATGATAACTTTGTAAGTGCAGCTGTGTGAGTAATCCAGAAACATGTCCACTGCTACTTATTTGAATTTTTAAATGATTTCACTTTAGCAGTGCTCCTGTAACCCATGGGTTAGTGTATATTATGTACCCTCCTCTGTGCTCAATTCAGAGATGATATAGATCTTTTCTTGAGAGCTTAACTCTTTAGTTTAAACTGTAGCGATTCACGCTGTTAGCTCTGGAGGTCATAGATTCATGAATTTTATGGCCAGAAGGAACCATTATGATCATCTAGTCTTACCTCCTGCATAATGCTGGCCAAAGAAACTCATCTAATATTTTATGCATCAATCCTATAATTCTTGTTTGAGCTCTTGCATTTCTTTTAGAAAGACATCTAGTCTTGACTTATATGCTTCAAGTGGTAAAGAATCTACTACAACCCTTGGTAAGTTGTTCCAATGGTTAATCACCCTCACTTTTTAAAAATATTTATACATTAGTTCTAGTCTGAATTTGTCTAGGGTCAGTTTTCAACCATTGATCTCATTATGACTTTCTGCATCAGCTACTCAGAAATCTCTTCCCCATATAGGTACTTGTAGAACATGATCAATTTACCTCATTACCTTCTCTTGGACAAACTAATCAGGAAATAGAAATAATACCATGTGACTTAGCTCCACCTGTGTGACTACTCACAACGAAATAGGACAACTCACATTCCAGTTATAAATACCCAATCCATAAATAAAAAATACAGAAAATAAATAATAGTATCTATGCTGAAATCACAACTTGCTTGTGAATATTTGGAGTCAACAAAAGGGCTAAATTCACTGAACAAATTTGCTATAAATAATTTGCACCCTTCTTTACAAATGCATGTTGAGGGGAGATTAAAAAGATTGGGATTATTCAGACTGGAAAAAAGACAACTAAAGTGGGATATGATAAAAGGCAATAAACTCATGAATGGTGTAGAGAAAGTGAATTCGGAAGTGTTATTTACCCCCTTCATATAACACAAGAACCAGGGGTCACTCAATGAAATTAATAGGCAGCAGGTTTACAACAAACAAAAGGAAGTACTTCTTCACACAGCACATAATCAACCTGTGAGCTCATTGCTGGGGATGTTGTGAAGGCCTAAACTATAACTGGGTTCAAAAAAGTATTAGATACATTTATGAAGGATAGGTCCATCAGGAACTATTAGCCAAGATGGTTAGGTATGCAATCCATGTTCTGGGTGTCCCTAAACCTCTGACTGCCAGATGCTAGGACTAAACTACAGGGGAATGGGAATTGCCCTGGTCTGTTCATTCCCTCTGACGCATCTGGCATAGGCCACTGGTCAGAAGACAGGATACTGGACTTGATGGACTATTGGTCTGACCCAGTATAGCCATTTTTATATTCTTACTGACAATAACTTGCCTCTGAAAAAGTTGAAATTAAAAGAAATTAAAAATGGAGTCTCGTGATTTTTTTTTACCTGTTTCTCAACTATCCCACATCTAGAGGCAAGATACAAGTGTTTAAACCCACACATCTGTGATTGAACTATCCCCAAACAGAGAGAAAGAGCTGAAAGAAAATGCAGTTCCACTGGCTGAACAACAGAAGTAAGCAGTGCACATTTATTTCAAGAAAAGAGAGGATTTCAGCCCTGAATTCACAAGGAGAAGCGTGTCCAATTATGTTAACAGTATAGTTGGTGAACCATTGGATCATGTGGTATATTTACATGGTAAGAACACAGTGATGAACTTCAGTTGGAAGATCCCTTTGATACCCACCTCTGCGGGGAACACAAGGTGTACCCTTGTCTTCAGAAACCTGGTTTTGTGCATGGTAGATGGTCCTGTTTTATCTATCTAATCTAATCACCTTACCAACTAATTTTGCTCTTGAGTAATAATGAAAAGATTTGCATCCAAAGTGCTGGCACATACAACAAACAGAAGTTGTTTTCCTAGATGTAGAGTTAATAAAATGTGGGTACTTTTCCTTTCCCCAAATAAGTAACAGCTGTCTGTCTATTTTGATCACCATTTTGCTACCTGTATACCGCCTATCTTCTACTGAATGAGTGGGTTGTTTATACTACAGGCCCTGCAGAAGTTTTCCTTATGCGTCCAAGAAACCCTGCCCCCTCCAAAGTGTGATTTCTCTTTATGACTTCTCAGCATTGTTCTCAGCTATTATTATTATTATTAATAATCATGTTTAGTAGGGAGTGCTTAAGGCCTAACCAAGAATGGGACCCCATTGTGATAGACACTGTACAAGCACAGAGTAGTCGATAGTCCCTGCCTGGAAGATCTTATAGTCTGACAAGACAAGCCAGACACAGGGATGTAACACAAGCAGAGTGAAAAATGTGATGGCAGCAAACTTCTTGCTAGTCCCATGATTTATTTACTTTTACTTATATTTATTTTGTGGTTAGGAGGTGATAAACTGAATGGAAAGAACAGTAAAAGGAGAGGAGACACTGAAGGGAAGGAGTGAGTGGGACATGGCAGGGGAGAAGAGGGTAAGAAAGGCAGATATGGAGTGATGCTGAGGTGAAGAGACTGAGGGAATGGGAGGAAGAGGATTGGCGAGTGACAAAGGCAGAGAAAGTCTAATCAAAAGTTCTGAATGTCCGAAGGTCCCTGCTTTGGCTCTTTCTGAAGCTGCTTTTTCTGGCTGGTTCCTTCCTGCAATTTCGCCACAAGGCCACATGCCAGGAGGGGAAGCTGTTTCCATTTCTTTCTGCTCAGGAGACAGGGTAACATTTATTGTTGGTGTTTATTGCAATCCCATACACATAGAGGGAAATCTTAAAAATATGCAACAGAGTATATAAAAGCTTTAACAGAATGATATGGAGACATTTTTCACAAATATCTTCTAGAGTTTGTGGGGAGAGGATATCTGTGTGGTGGAAAAATACTTCCTCCTCAAAATAAGCTAAGTGAAGCCTTTGGGATACAATCCTTCAAGGTGCTGAGCACCTCAACTTGGCTAGAGTACCTTACAGGTTTGGACCCTGTATGAGAAGGGGCTAGAAAAAAGATAAAACCATTAAAAATCAAATCTAAAACTTGTTTCTAATTTTGATCTTCACATTCCTGGTTTCTCAGGTCTTCCTTTCCTCATTATATTTGAGCCAATGTTATGCCTACACAGTTTTGTGCTGCTTTGCCAATTCTCAGATGGCATATGGTCCCTCAGGAACCACATCCAGCTGTTGTAAATTAGGTCTAACTTACATTAAATTGCGGCCAGGATATCTTGAGAATCAGAGAGCTGCTTACAGTTCCCTGACGCACCCCTGCTTGCTATCCTATTCCCCTTTCTCTGCTGAGCACATCTTTAGTGCTTGAGAGAATCTGGCCCCAAAAGTAAAGCATTTCTTGTTTGACTGTGAGCCCAAAGGTGAGGATCTATGCACATCTGCACTAATCACAGAGCAAAACAAGAGCACACAGACTGAACTGCATTCTCTGTGTAAACACCAGGGAGACACTCTCCTGACAAATCTAACAGTCTGAAAACTACTTATTTACATGTTTAAAGAGAAAAAAGAAAAGTAACAGGAAAATGGCATTTAGTGGTGCAGTGGTCTAAATCCAGAAGTCTCTTAAATGTCCATTATTTAACATTTTACACAAGCACAGCATTAAGGGAAAATAAGCATGGACATACTGATCAATGTTTAGCATTTTCATATGGATGTTCATATTTCAAGTAGGTAAGAACAATAGTTTTCAATGAACACTACCTACATTTACACATTTTCTTTGACTTTCCCCCTTTGTCATAATTCCCTCTTCCCAACATGTCTTTCTCCCTTTATTTCTTCTAATGCCGAATCCACTTTCTGTTTATAAACAGAGCTGTGCACAAGAGTTTTGGGAACATGTAGTATTGAAAGGGTAACAATCGTTAATTTTTAATTAATCAAAGCTGGAGAGACTCCTCAAACCAAATACATAGTATGATACTTTTGGAGTTGCCCAAGAGATACAGGGTGAGTCACTACTGCCTGCTTACACCAGGAGGGAACCTTGTCTGGGCCTACTGGGAGAAACTTACCCAGAACTACTGGTTGCTAGCAACACAAGTGCCCCACTTTGGGCTCCACTAGCCCCACTCTTTCCCTCTGCAGGCTAGCAATTTGCACACCCCAGACCTTAAGCTCCCTACGTGAGTTCTTGGGGCAGAGCACAGGCTGACTCTATGGAGAAACTAGATACCATTAACTTGGGCTTGAATAGAGACTGGGAGTGGTTGGGTCATTACACAAATTGAATCTATTTTCCCATGTTAAGTAGCCTCACAGCTTCTTGTCAACTGTCTGAAATGGGCCCTCTTGATTATCGCTACAAAAGTTTTTCTTCTCCTGCTGATAATAGCTCATCTTAATTAATTAGCCTCTTAGAGTTGGTCTGGCAACTTCCACCTTGTCATGTTCTCTGTATATCTATATCTTACTATATGTTCTATTCTATGCATCTGATGAAGTGAGCTGTAGCCCACAAAAGCTTATGCTCAAATAAATGTGTTAGTCTAAGGTGCCACAAGTACTCCTGTTCTTTCTATGGGGATGATTAGCCCCCTGAGTTTGCCCTGACCCCCAATGCACAGGTCCCTCCAATCGGTCAAATAGAACACCCCACTTTGTTACACTCAAGTGTCCAGCCTCTCAACTTCCGGACACCTGCAATGCACTCAGATGGGCTGTCTCCAGGGGAGCAGTGCTCCCCAGTTCATTAGCTTCACCTAAGGGTCTACATAGCAAAGAAAAACCTGTGGCTGGCTCATGCCAACTGTCTCAGAGGTGCAGGGCTGTTTAATTGGTGTGTTAGACCTCCAGGCTCAGACTCTAGGACCCTGCGAGGTGGGTTATTAACAGGTCCCTTTCCTATCTAATGAGATATTTCTCACCCAGTGGTCAGTACGTACCGTGCTTGTTTAGTCGAGAGATCTGGGATCCACTTTCATGAGACACTCATGCTGGCTGTGTAGCCTCAGTATTAAAAAGAGCGCAAGATGGTATTCTGTTCTATTATACTGTTCCAGACCCTTTGTCTCTTTTCATAACCAGAGCAATTGGTTAACTTCATTTTGTCCTTCATGGTTCCACTATTCAGTCTTGTTGGCCAGGTCTACACTACTTTGGTATAACTACATTGTTGAGGGTGAAAAAATCCACACTCCTGAGTGATGTAGTTATACTGTAACCCCCCGCCCACGCGTAGATAGCACTATGTTGTCAGGAGCTGCGGACATAGCGACCGCCTCTTGTGGAGGTGGAGTTATTAAACCTATAGGTGAGCTCTGTCGGCTTAGAGCGCTACAGTGGCACAGCTGCATTGGTGCAAGTTGGTAGTGCAGATGTGCCCTTTATTGGGCCCCCACAATAAGCATGACAACCAGTGAGTTCTTAGCTTTCCAAAGAGACTGTACATGGCCCCCTTTTGTAACAGATGGTGATCTCTGGGAAAAATGCCCTTCTGGACATGTCTAGGCAAGTCCCTGGGTACAGACTTGTAACTGCATGACCCAGCACAGGTTGCTCATTTTAAGAACACTTTGCATATTTGACAAAACGCAAAGAAGGTACTAATGTGAGATTTCCAAAGATAGCTACAGCACTTGACCCAGGTTTAAGAATCTGAAGTGCCTTCCAAAATCTGAGAGGGACGAGGTGTGGAGCATGCTTTCAGAAGTCTTAAAACAGCAACTCTCCAATGCGGAAACTACAAAATCCAAACTACCAAAAAAAAAAAAAAAGAAAATCAACCTTCTGCTGGTGACATCTGACTAAGATGATCAAAATGAACATGGGTTGGTCCACATTGCTTTGTATCGTTATTGAGCAGAACCTGTCAGCATGGACACATGTCCTCTGGAATGGTGGTTGAAGCATGAAGAGACATATGAATCTTTAGTGCATATGGCACATAAATATCTTTCGATGCCGGCTACAACAGTGTACCATGCAAACGCCTGTTCTCACTTTCAGGTGACATTGTAAACAAGAAACGGGCAGCATTACCTCCTGCAAATGTAAACAAACTAGTTTGTCTGAGTGATTGGCTGAACATGAAGTAGGATTGAGTGGACTTGTAGGCTCTAAAGTTTTACATTGTTGTATTTTTGAATGCAGTTTTTTTGTACATAATTCTACATTTGTAAGTTCAACTTTCATGATGAATAGATTGCACTACAGTACTTGTAATGGGGGAATTGAAAAATACTATTTCTTTTGTTTTTTCAGTGCAAATATTTGTAATAAAAATAAATGAAGTGAAAATTTTACACTTTGAATTCTGTTACAATTGAAATCAATATATTTGAAAATGTAGAAGACATCTGGGTCACCCATGGGTAAAAGAAAATGCAACATTCTAAGTGTGTAATATATTATTGCTACAAAAATAGATATAGATGGGGCTTCTCTGTCAACCACATTCAGTGCAAATTTGCTCATTTTTTGAAGTCATTTTTCCTAATTGCCAGCCCTGCACATTCAAACTGGGATCTGAAAATCAGACTGCCTCTTACATCCTCGCCAGTAATAAATGGTCTGTGTTTGCAAAGTAGGTGACAATGTTGTTAATGCACAAGACAGACTAGCAACCAGTTTCCTTTTCCATAGCTATTTTGTCTCTGCAGTGTTAACAGAAGTGAAACATTCCTTTTGTCAGGAAAGGCAGAAGCTACTTCTCAAAGACACGTAGGGAGCAGGCACATTGAGTTAGAATGTGCCATTCTGCAGACTTGCTTTTCAGATCACAACTTCATTTTAACACAAAACAAGGAAGAAATTCAGGGCAACTGAGCTGTGCTCACTTATACCTGGACTGAATTTGGTCCATAAATCTTTTGCTTAAGAGTTGAAGGGACCATCTAGTTTGACCTCCCATATGTGACAGGCCATTAAATTTCACCCAGTTACCCCTGTATTGAGGCCACTAAGTTGTGTTTGATGAAAGCGTAACTTCCAGCTCTCTTCTGTGCCCTCTCCAATTTTTCAACGTACTTCTAAAAATGTAGACAACCAGAACTGTACATAGTATTCCAGATTGGTCTCACCAGTGCATAAAATCACTTCTCCCTTCTCTTATTCACTGCTCCCTTGTTTATATATCCAAAGATCACATTAGCCATTTTTGCCACAGCATCTAACTAGGAGCTCATATTCAGTTGCTTATCCACTGACCCTTAAATCCTTTTCAGAGTCATTGCTTTCCAGGATACAATCCCACACTCTGTAGGTAGGGCTTGCATTCATTGTTCCAAAATGTATAACTTTGCATTTGGTTTGTATTAAAATTTATTTTGTTTGAATGGGCCCAGCTTACCAAATGATCCAGATCGATCTGTATCACTGCCCTGTCCTCATCATTATTCACTACTCGCTCAATCTTTGTGTCATTCACAAATTTTGTCAGAAGCAATTTCATATTTTCTTCCAGATCATTGATGAAAATGTTGAAAGTGTCAGGCCTACTACTGATCCCTGTGAACCCATTAGGTACACCCTGATTTGATGGTGATTCTCCACTGATTTTTTGAGATCTGTTACCCAGTTTTTCCTCCATTTCCCATATGCTTTATGGATGTTGTCTGCTGTTAGTACCACATGACATACTGATACAAAAATTAAGTCAAATGACTTACAAAACTTCATTACATTTACGCAGTTATCTTTATTAACCAAACTGGTAATTTCATCAAAGAATGAAATAGGGTGTATCTTGTCACACACAAATTATATTCCTATTAGGGCTGTTGAGTAATCACAGTTAAATAATGTGATTAACTCAAATTAATCATGATTAAAAAAACTGCGATAAATCACACTTAATAGAATACCAATTGAAATTTAATATTTTTGAATTTTTTTCTGCATTTTCAAATATATTGATTTCATTTACAACACAATACAAAGTGTACTGTGCTCACTATATTTTTTACAAATATTTGCACTCTAAAAATAACAAAATAGTATTTTTCAACTCGCCTCATAAAAGTACTGTAGTGCAATCTCTTTATCATACTAAAAGCGCACTGAAAGTGTAATTTACAAATGTAGATTTTTTGGTTACATAACTGCACAAAAAACAAAACAATGTAAAACTTTAGAGCTGAAAAGTCCACTCAGTCCTACTTCTTGTTCAGCTAATTGCTAAGACAAACAAGTTTGTTTATATTTACAGGAGACAGTGCTGCCTGCTTCTTATTTACAATGTCACCTGAAAGTGCTTCAGCCACCATTTCAGAGGACATGCTTCCATGCTGATGACGCTCGTTTAAAAAAAAAAAAAGCTTGAAATTTGTGACAACTCCTTGGGGGAGAATTCTGTGTCTCCTGCTCTGTTTTGCTCACATTTTGACATATATTTCATATTATAGCATGACATACATAACATGTTATAGATGATAACATATATCTAATACGTTAATATGGATAACCCAGCACAAGTTTTACATTGTTTTATTTTTGAATGCTGTTTTTTTATACATAATTCTACACTAGAATGTTCAACTTTCACGATAAGTAGATTGCAGTATTTGTAATGGGGGAATTGACAAATACAATTTCTTTTGTTTTTTACAGTACAAATATTTGTAAAAATATAAATATAAATTGACTTGATAGTCCTTTATCATCCTCATGATTTGAATACATCAGCCTGCTTCATTCCAAATACAGAACAGAAATATTTATTGAATACTTCTGCCTCTTCTGCATCATTATTAATAATTGTATCATCTCCATCTAGTAGTGGGGTTAGACCATTGCTAGGATTTATTTTATTCCTGATATGCTTAAACGCCTTCTTATTGTCCTTAGCCCTGCTAGCAATTGATTTTTCCCCTGATGTCTTTAGCTTCTCTTATTTATTTTTTATACTTCACAACTTCTAATTTATATTTGATATCTTTTTCCATTACTCATATATTGCTTCTTTATGTCTAATGGCTGCTTTCATTTCACCACTGAACCAGGGTGGGCTTTTAGACAAAGTTGTCCTCTTTGTGGAATTGTGACTTTTTCAGTATCGAATACATTTTTCTTAAAGAACTCTCAATTATTATTCACATTTTTCTATCAAATTTTTTCCTTCTGGTCAATTTCACACATTTTTCCTCAGCTTTGAGAAATTAGCCCTTTTAAAGCACCAGATATATCTATTACTAGATGTAACTGTCCTCTGTTTGCCCCTATTGAATTAACCAGGTCACTACCACTGGTTTCTAGCCAACCATCAGCTGCTAGTAATTAATCTTTATACATCAGAATGAGGTTCAAAATAGTCACCTTATGTTGGGTGAAACATCTTTTGTGTTAGAAAATTATCATCCATAATTTTTAGAAACTGTAATGATGTTTTACTGCTGATAGATCGAGAGCATTTCTCTCCCAAACGGAAGTTCCCCGTTACAATACATTTTCCCCCTCTCCCCCCCCCATTAGACAGGTGCTTAAGGAGTAACTCATCTGATTCTCTAGTTTGATTCCATCATCTGTAGGATACCTTGCAAGTACCCCCATCCTGGGCTTTGTTAGCACATTGATCCATATAGAATCATAGACTTTAAGGTCAGAATGGACCATTATGATAGTCTAGTCTGACCACCTGCAGGATGCAGGCCACAGAATCTCACCCACCCACTCCTGTAACAAACCCCTAACCTACGTCTAAGCTATTGAAGTCCTCAAATCATGGTTTAAAGACTTCAAGGTGCAGAGGAAGGCGAAAACCCATCAGGGCCTCTGCCAATCTGCCCTGGAGGAAAATTCCTTCCAAATATGGTGATCAGATAAACCCTAAGCATGTGGGCAAGGCTCACCAGCCAGACACCCAGGAAAGAATTCTCTGTAGTAACTCAGATCCCACCCAATCTAACATCCCATCACAGGCCATTGGACATATTTACCGCTAATAGTCAAAGATCAATTAATTGCCAAAATTAGGCTATCCCATCATACCATCCCCTCCATAAACTTATCAAGCTTAGTCTTGAAGCCAGATTTGTCTTTTGCCCCCACTGCTCCCCTTGGAAGGCTGTTGCAGAACTTCACTCCTCTGATGGTTAGAAACCTTCCTCTAATTTCAAGTCTAAACTTCCTAATGGCCAGTCTATATCCATTTGTTCTTGTGTGCACATTGGTACTGAGCTTAAATAATTCCTCTCTTTCTCTGGTATTTATTTATAGAGAGCAACCATATCTCCCCTCAGCCTTCTTTTGGTTAGGCTAAACAAGCCAAGCTCTGAGTCTCCTTTCATAAGACAGGTTTTCCATGCCTTGGATTATCTTAGTAGCCCTTCCCTGTACCTGTTCCAGTTTGAATTCATCCTTCTTATACATGGGAGATCAGAACTGCACACAATATTCTAGATGAGGTCTCACCAGTGCCTTGTATAATGGTACTAACATCTCCTTATCTCTACTGGAAATACCTCACCTGATGCATCCCAAGACCGCATTAGCTTTTTTCATGGCCATATCGCATTGGTGGCTCATAGTCATCCTGTGATCAACCAATACTCTGAGGTCCTTCTCCTCCTCTGTTACTTCCAAGTGATGCATCCCCAGCTTATAACAAAAATTCTTATTAATTCCTAAATTAATGACCTTGCACTTTTCACTATTAAATTTCATCCTATTACTATTACTGTAGTTATAAGGTCATCCAGATCTTCCTGTAGGATATCATGGTCCTTCTCTGTATTGGCAGTACTTCCCAGTTTTGTGTCATCTGCAAACTTTATTAGAACAGTCTAACTTTTTGTGCCAAGGTCAGTAATAAGATAGCTTCAAAATCTGCAAAATTACAGGGGCTATGTTTGTTGATCTGTTAGCTGCTTATGACACTGAACCACTGCATTTCTACTGAAATTACCTGGACCTGCTCGTTATTTCTCAATTTTCTTGATAATCTCCTTCCTGCTCGAGAATCAACATTTTTGTTGAGATGGATGGTCAAAAAAGTCAACAGCTTTACCAACAGAATGAATTGCCCCAAGGTTCAATGCTGTCACCCATACTGTTTAATGTCTACACAAATGATCAACCAGATGATCTTTGCATTGCTACTCAACTGGAAACATTTGAGGACTTTGAGTGCATTTTAACTGGCTCCCTGAGTGTACTTGGAAATTATCACATGGCTCCTGAATGCCAACCCTACTAAGACACAAGTGTGTGTCTTCCATTTGAAAAACCATCAGGCCAAGCAAAAACTCCAGACATTGTGGGACGGTACAATCCTTGAGCACTATGAATATCCAATGGACCTTGGAGACATTAGACTGGGCACTAACATTCAAAGAACACATCAAGAAGATGAAAAAGAAAGTGAACTCCAGGAATTCTGTACTCCAGGAACTGGCCAACACAAAATGGGCAGCTGATCTGAAAATACTCTGAAAACAAAAGGAAGTAGTCTTACCCGGGTACTCAATTATACTTTGTCACTGTATGGTCACACTTGAGCCATGCATGCAAAATTTATATTGAACTCAATCCTTAGGATCATCACAAGGATATTGAAACTGACTCCTACACCATCACTGTACTGCCTTGTGGGGTCTGCAACAACATCAGTGAGGTGGGATGCAGTAAAAAGGAGAGAAAAACCAGGTGCATGATCCAAGACATCCACTGCCCAAACACATCCCACCACCAGTCCTAAGAGGTGGACTTCCAGAAAGAGCTTTGCCTCTGAAAATCCACTACCTTAAAATACCACGGTAGATGGCTACAGAACAACAAAATGGTGAGAAATGCTGATGATCTTGGAAAACCTAGCTACTTTAGTCAACTTCTTCCTAGATCAAACACACTAGTGTACTCTGAAACAAGCAAGAGCCAAGGTGGCAAAAACCAGTGATATGACCTAGTAGAAGCTGAGGAATCATAAAATCATAATCTTTTGCAGGTCCTTCCAGTCTTATCTAGGAATAACCCCAAATGTGGCTGTTGAGAGCCAAGACAAACCCTTGAACATTGCCTGATACGATGCCCCTTGTCAACACTGTACTCCTGAGGAACTATTCAAGTGATAACACCTGGTGTGATAAACTATGGTGATGATCCCTGATAGTTAAAAAGATCCAGGTAAACAACCTGAAGAAATCGAGGAAGTGACAAGATCTGAAAGACCCTACACTAAACGGCTGAAAAAAATTTCCTCATTCAAGGCGGAGATAAGGTGAAATAAAAATGATGTTACCACAGGATGCTACATGATATTTCTCAGTGACTCCAATACATATCCAAGATGCTGCCAGGCCTCAAGCAAGCATACCCCATATGTTGTCAATATGGCCCAGGAATAGTTGGGTAACAATGAACAAGCCTCTATCTTATATTGACCCAGACTTTGTCTGGCTTCCTGTATCAATATGGGAAGGTGGACTTCTGTTCTCCAAGGTTCAGGAGCAAGGCTGATGAGGACACATCCAGCAAAAGCATCTTACATGCTCGGATGTAGTTTCTCCTCCAGGGTGATTACTCAGGTCATTTGAGCACTAATAATTAATAAGCTCATTCCTGTTTCGCCCTTTTATCTCAACCGTTTTTGATGAGAAGAGCAAATGAGAAGAGCAAATCTCCAAAACACATCTTGACCCAAACCCAAAGTTTACCATAGTAAACTCCAACTATGAAATTAAGATATTTACTTTCTAATGTTTTACCAGTTTTAGAACTAAGTCCAGTGAGTAGAACAAACCTGCCCTGATTGGTTACTTCCCCACTAGTAGCCTGCTTTCTCTTGCTGTCTGTTAGTCCTGTCTCCACTCTTTCTTTTCCAGTGTATTCATTCTCCCTGCATGCATAGGCTGACAAACAGAAATCCAGGCAAGGAAAGTATGTACTATGTTTGCTAATGTTTCCTCAGCCATTAGTAAAGGAAAAACTGGTTGACATTAAGAGCAGTTTAGATCTGCTATTTATGTAGTAAAAAGCAATGGGATGGTAAAAGCTAATTAGCACAGAGGAAAAGTTCCCATATGGAACGAAGGAGAATTGCTGTTGGAGCTGCGCTCTTACATTTTCAAAAATTCTCTTTTTTTGCCCATGGTTTATTATTTCTGTGCTTTTTGGGAAAGCTCTTTAGAATCTAATGGCAAATGATAACCTTTCTGTAGAGTTTTTGAACTGTCCCATAGGATGTAATAGTTTGGGACCTTGGTACTTCAGAGATTGTGTTTGTACCTGTGACAGCATGTCATGGGGACAATCAGCAGAGGTGGTCATGCTGGAGTCTCTTTAGTATAAAGGGAAAGAGATGTTGGTAGGCTGTTATCTTTGCATTGCTCCTCAGTGAGGGCTCCTCAGTTTTGGGACTTGTATTCCTGTCTCACTTTGCGGTGCAGTTCAGACCAGGAAGGGGTTGTGTCACCAATTGCTCTGCAATCCTGGGGGCCTTACAATGTTTTGCTGCTGTAGCTCCCAGTCTAGGAAGCTCCCAGCCAGCCTCAAAGCATGCAAGTCACACTCTGTCAGTGTACTAGTCAGCCTTGGTTCAGCAACTCTGACCCTACCAGCCTGTCTACAACCCCACTCTGGTTTATGAAAGGAAATTGTGTGGAAGATGAGCAGTGCAAATTTATTAATTGGTTCACCACTTCATCAATGGATATACACCAGCCTTTGTAAACCTGAACAAACATCCTTACCAAACACTTCAGACAAACTCACTGGTAAAGATAAACAGTTACTCAAACGTATTGATTACAAAAGATAGATTTTAAGAAATTATAAGTGATAGGAAAAAAGTCAGAGTTAGTTACCAAAAGAAAATAAAAAGTTAGCACGCAGTCTAAACTGTCAACCCTATTAGACTGGGTAACATCTAAATTAAACAGTTTTTCTCACCCCACTGGATATTGCTTTTTTCATAGTACACAGGTTTTACCCTTGAAACCTGGGCCAGTCTCCTCTGTTGGAGCCTTCAGTCTTCTGAGTGTCCTTGTTGCTTGCAGCATAGGTGGGAGTAGGAGAAAAGGCCAAGCATGAGGCCCCGTGTTCTGTTTTATACCCTCAGTCCCATGTGCTTGTGTAACCCACATACCTTGGTGTGGTGCTTGGTCCCATCTAGAGGCACCGAGACTACTTAAAGAAAGATTAATGAGTCTGCTCTACAGCCTTAGCTAACAGCCATGTGGCCTTTAGCTCATACAGTAGAGGCTCACGCCTTTAGCTCCAGAGATCCCAGGTTCAATCCTGCTGACTGGGGTCTGTCAGTGTTACACCTGGGGAACACAAGTCCAGGCTGTCTGGTGAGCATTGCTGAGTCACAAGGTAAAGCAATACCCTGGTGTGTCTCCTGTAAGTGAGTCATTGAATTGTAACTCCTCTGCTGGACAATGGCTGGTGATGTCTGTTCAGCACCCACCCGAACGTTGGTTACCTCTTCCCTTGTCATTGTCTCTGGAGAGCTAGTATCTGGTGTTTTCCAAACCTACAGCATACTTTAGTGAAAACCATACAACACAATTCTTATAATTTCATATGCATATTTAGATAGAACAATGTATTTCAGCAGATCATAACCTTTCCCCTGATACCTTACATGGCATACTTTATGTGCAAGATCACAATTATATATAAATGAGGAATATGGAGGTTACAGGGCGCTCTGCCAAAGTATAGAATGTCACAACAGAACCAAATGACTTGATATCATTGAGCAATAGATTTGATGCATAAACACTCTCAAAGTCCTATTATAACAGTAAACCTCCTTCAAGACAATGTTTACCTAAAGAATTTTATCAAGGTTTTCACAGAAGAAATGGGACTCTGACCAAGAAATGGGACTCTGACCTTGGCACATAGTCTGGTAATGGGCAGTTCTGAGAGAGAGAAAATAGAAAAGATCAGAATGCTGTAGTCAGGAATCAGAGTTCATTTGGCTGAAGTATATACAGGTCAATGAATCAATAACTTTGTATTTGAAATGTTGGTTTCGTTCAACATGGAGTCAGTATTAAGAAAGTAGAGCACATTATTATCTTTTCAATTACTCCAGGCCTCATCCTGCTCTCAATTAAGTTAATGTCAAAATGTAGAATATCAGTGGGATTCAGTTCATGCACAGAGAAATCAGTGTTGGCAAGTGGTAAAAATCAGTTGTGATTCTCAGAAACCAATCAGTCTGTTTTAAAATTCAGCTGTTTATTACCAACCATTGGAAGAATATGGAATTTGCTCAGCTTCTTGCAGTTTGTGAATATTCCCTTTGAAAAACATTTGAGACATTACATTGTTTCTACATTATCTTTTTTCCTCACATTACTCTCCTAATTTCAGATGTATACCATAAATGAATGTTCTTCTGAGACCATATTTTACCCTTCACCTTCTGGTAAAGTTTAGAATTTATTTAATCTTCATTTGTTATCCAAAATCACTGTGTCCCAAACTAAACTCCATTACCAGTCATTTAATCTTCTCTTCTGCCACTATTTGCCAATTGACAGAGCAAAAGTCTGATGTAATCCAGTATATGCTGCTAGATTCTACCTTGTCATTTTTGGAATTTGCTAATATTCTATCTGAGGAGACATGAACAAGGAATTCATGTTTTTATAACAAAATGCTATTTCTGCTTGTTAGTCACAAGATCACACTGCCTACAGTCTTTGAAACAACACATTATCTAATTCCTAAGCAATAAAACGTTGTCATTTATATCGAGGTTTGTCTGGCAGCTGATGGATTGGTCAAGTTTTCTGTAACAGTGGAAATGTCTTAACTGTTCATAACATAATCATTTGTATCTTTTCATTGTGATATGCGAAATGATACAATGTAGAATAACTCCAACTCCAACTGATTGTAGCCCTGATTTATATCTAACTTGCTGAGAACCTTCACTGGAGTTAAGTATGTTTGTTTGCATAATGTTTGTAATCAAATTAGTTGTGTATTGTTCCCCTATGACAGATGTAGCTCAACTGTATTCCCCCTTAGTGCACTCTGATTTTACTGGGTGCTATTTGAACTAACTTGTGAATTTTGTGAAATTTTTGTATTAGGCTTGTCCTAATAGATAGAGAAACTGATCTCAGAACTAAAAGTTAGCTTAGGTACAAGTGATCATGACTTGCTCACATTTAGAATGTTTCCAGTTTATCTACCCATCTATCATCTTCCACTTGGTGCTTTAATAGGGCCAATTTCACAAAGCTGAAAATAATTATGAGCCAAATCAGCTGGGAGGAAGAATTTAATCAGAAAAATATGAATGGTAATTGGGAATAATTTGAGAACACCTTACTAGGTGCACAAAAAGGGACAATCCCACAACTGAGGAAAAAGGCTCTGCAGGTTAAAATGTGTCATAAATATAAAGGGAAGGGTAAACGCCTTTAAAATCCCTCCTGGCCAGAGGAAAAACCCTTTCACCTGTAAAGGGTTAAGAAGCTAGGATAACCTCGCTGGCACCTGACCACAATGACCAATGAGGAGACAAGATACTTTCAAAGCTGGAGGAGGGGAGAAACAAAGGGTCTGGGTCTGTCTGTGTGATGCTTTTGCTGGGGACAGAACAGGAATGGAGTCTTAGAACTTAGTAAGCTAGCTAAAGATGTGTTAGATTCTGTTTGTTTAAATGGCCGAGAAAATAAGCTGTGCTGAATCGAATGGATATTCCTGTCTTTGTGTCTTTTTGTAACTTAAGGTTTGGCCTAGAGGGATTCTCTATGTTTTGAATCTAATAACCCTGTAAGGTATTTACCATCCTGATTTTACAGAGGTGATTCTTTTTGCTTTTTCTTCTATTAAAATTCTTCTTTTAAGAGACTGAATGCTTTTTCATTGTTCTTAAGATCCAAGGGTTTGGGTTTGTGGTCACCTATGCAAATTGGTGAGGATTTTTATCAAACCTTCCCCAGGAAGGGGTGTGCAAGGTTTGGTGAGGATTTTGGGGGGAAAGACGTTTCCAAACGGGCTCTTTCCTAATAAAAAAATACCAGTTAGACGTTTTGGTGGTGGCAGCGAAAGTCCAAGGGCAAAAGGTAAAATAGTTTTTACCTTGGGGAAGTTTTAACCTAAGCTGGTAAAAGTAAACTTAGGAGGTTTTCATGCAGGTCCCCACATCTGTACCCTAGAGTTCAGAGTGGGGAAAGAACCTTGACAGAGGAAGAAGGCTCTGCTGGTAAAAATCCAATTTGGCTTACAAGGGAAATGAAGGCACTTGTAAATAATCGTAATAATAATAGTAAAATAGAATCCAATGGAAAAAAGGGAAGCTGATGATAATGAATATAAATCAGAAGTTAGGAATTGTAGAAAATTGATACGGGAAGCCAAGGGACACAAGAAGAAGTCAGTGGTCAGCAAAGTTATTGTCCTGAACGAGTTTTCTAAATATATTAGGAACAAAAAGAATCCTGACAATGGCATTGGCCCATTACTAGATGGAAATAGTAGTATTATCAATAAGAATTGCAGAAAAGGCTGAGGTGTTCAATATATATTTCTGTTCTGTATTTGGGGGAAAAACAGATGATGCATTCTCATCATATGGTGATAACACTCTTTCCATTCAACTAGCAACTCTGGAAGATATTAAATAGAAGTTACTAAAGTCAGGCATTTTTAAATCACCAGGTCCATACAAGAAGAATTTTAAAAGAGCTGGCTGAGGAGCTTGCTGGATCATTAATGTTGATTTTCAATAAGTCTTGGAGCATAGAGGAAGTTCCAGAAGACTGGAAGAAAGTTAGTGTTGTGCAGTTTTTAAAAAGACCAAATGGGGTGACCTGGGTAATTGTATACCTGTCAGCCTGACATTGATCCTGGTCAAGAAAAGGGAGAAACAGATATGGGACTCGATTAATAATAACCTAAACAATGTAATTAATTAATGAAAATCAACAGGGGTTTATGGATAATAGATCTTGTCAAACTAACTTGATATCTTTTTTGACGAGATTACAAATTTGGTTAATAAAGGTAATAGTGATCACATAATCTATTTAGACTTCTGTAAAGGAATTGACTTAGTGCTGCATGATATTTTGATTAAAATATTAGAATCATATAAAATTAACATGGGACACATTAAATGGATTAAAACTGGGTAACTGATAGCTCTCAAAATGTAACTGTAAATGGGGAATCATCAAGTAGATCTGCTTCCAGGGATTGGTTCTTGGCCTTACACTATTTACCATCTTTATCAATGACTTGCAGATGACCCAAACATTGGGGGAGTGGTAAATAATGAAGAAGATGCATGACTGATTCAGAGTGCTCAAGATCATTTGGTAAAATGGTCACAAGCAAACAATATGCATTTTAATATGGCTAAATGTATACATCTGGAAACAAAGAATATAGGCCATACTTACAGGATGGAGGACTCTATCCTGGGAAGCAGTGACTCTGAAAAAGATTTGGGGGTGCTGGTGGATAATCATAGAATCATAATATCAGGGTTGGAAGGGAGCTCAGGAGGTCATCTAGTCCAACCCCCTGCTCAGAGCAGGACCTAATCCCCAACTAAATCATCCCAGCCAGGGCTTTGTCAAGCCTGATCTTAAAAACATCTAAGGAAGGAGATGCCACCACCTCCCTAGGTAACCCATTCCAGTGCTTCACCACCCTCCTGGTGAAAAAGTTTTTCCTAATATCCAACCTAAACCTCCCGCACTGCAACTTGAGACCGTTACTCCTTGTTCTGTCATCTGCTACCACTAAGAACAGTCTAGATCCATTCTCTTTGGAACCCTCTTTCAGGTAGTTGAAAGCAACTATCAAATCCCCCCTCATTTTTCTCTTCTGCAGACTAAATAATCCCAGTTCCCTCAGCCTCTCCTCATAAATCATTTGCTCCAGCCCCCTAATCATTTTTGTTGCCCTCCGCTGGATGTTTCCCAATTTTTCCACATCCTTCTTGTAGTGTGGGGCCCAAAACTGGACACAGTACTCCAGATTAGGGTTCACCAATGCTGAATAGAGGGGTATGATCACGTCCCTTGATCTGCTGGCAATGCCCCTACTTATACATCCCAAAATGCCATTGGCCTTCTTGGCAACAAGGGCACACTGTTGACTCATATCAAGCTTCTCATCCACTGTAACCCCTAGGTCCTTTTCTGCAGAACTGCTGCCTAGTCACTCAGTCCCTAGTCTGTAGCGGTGCATGGGATTCTTCCGTCCTTAGTGCAGGACTCTGCACTTGTCCTTGTTGAACTTCATCAGATTTCTTTTGGCCCAATCCTCCAATATGTCTAGGTCCCTCTGTATCCTATCCCTACCCTCCAGCATATCTACCTCTCTTCCCAGTTTAGTGTCATCTGCAAACTTGCTGAGGTGCAATCCACGCCATCCTCCAGATCATTAATGAAGATATAGAACAAAACCAGCCCCAAGACCGACACTTGGGGCACTCCGCTTAATACTGGCTGCCAACTAGACATGGAGCCATTGATCACTACTCGTTGAGCCTGACAATCTACCCAGCTTTCTATCCACCTTATAGTCCATTCATCCAGCCCATACTTCTTTAACTTGCTGGCAAGAGTACTGTGGGAGACCGTATCAAAAGCTTTGCTAAAGTCAAGGAATAACACATCCACTGCTTTCCCCTCATTCACAGAGCCAGTTATCTCATCATAGAAGGCAATTAGATTAGTCAGGCATGACTTGCCCTTGATGAATCCATGCTGACTGTTCCTGATCACTTTCCTCTCCTCTAAGTGCTTCAAAATTGATTCCTTGAGGACCTGCCCCATGATTTTTTCCAGGGACTGAGGTGAGGCTGACTGGCCTGTAGTTCCCAGGATCCCCCTCCTTCCCTTTTTTAAAGATGGGCACTACATTAGCCTTTTTCTGTTCATCTGGGACCTCCTCTGATCACCATGAATTTTCATAGATAATGGCCAATGGCTCTGCAATCACATTCGCCAACTCCTTTAGAACTCTCAGATGCAGCACATCCGGCCCCATGGACTTGTGCTCGTCCAGCTTTTCTAAATAGTCCTGAACCACTTTTCTCCACAGAGGACTGGTCACCTCCTCCCCATACTGTGTTGCCCAGGGCAGTAGTCTGGGAGCTGACCTTGTTCGTGAAGACAGAGGCGAAAAAAGCATTGAGTACATTAGCTTTTTCTACCTCCTCTGTCACTAGGTTGCCTCCCCCATTCAGTAAGGGGCCCACACTTTCCCTGACCACCTTCTTGTTGCTAACATACCTGTAGAAACCCTTCTTGTTACTCATAACATCGCTTGCTAGCTGCAACTCCAAGTGTGATTTGGCCTTCCTGATTTCACTCCTGCATGCCTGAGCAATATTTTTATACTCCTCCCTGGTCATTTGTCTTCAACTCCTTGTAAGCTTCTTTTTTGTGTTTAAGATCAGCAAGGATTTCACTGTTTAGCCAAGCTGGTCACTTGCCATATTTACTATTCTTTCTACACATTGGGATGGTTTGTTCCTGCAACCTCAATATGGATTCTTTAAAATAAAGCCATCTTTCCTGGACTCCTTTCCGCCTCATGCTATTCTCTCAGGGGATCCTGCCCATCAGTTCCCTGAGGGAGTCAGTCTGCTTTTTCTGAAGTCAGCTGAACATGAGCTTCCAATGTGATGCTGTGGCCAAAAGAGCTAATGTGATCCTTGGATACATAAACAGGGGAATCTTGAGTAGGAGTAGAGGTTTTTTTACCTCTGTATTTAGCACTGATGTGATCACTGCTGAAATATTGGGTCTAGTTCTGGTACCCACAATTCAAGAAAGATGTTGATAAACTGGAGACGGTTCAGAGAAGAGCCATGAGAATGATTAAAATACTGGGAAACATGCCTTATAGTGATAGACTCAAGGAGTTCTAACTATGTAGCTGAACACAGGCTATGTCTGCATGGCAACTGAACAACAAAACTTCTGTTCTTTCAGAGGTGTTAATAAAACACCCCCCTGCCCCAAAAGACAAAAGTTTTGCGGACAACGAGTGCCGTTGTGAATAACTCTTTGTTGACAGGAGCGCTCTCCTGCTGCTCATTGCTGGTGGAAGTTTTTTGTCTTCTGGGGAGTGGACAAACAGCAGCTACACTGCATGCCTTTTAGCAGCACAGCTGTAGCAACATACCATGTCACTAAAAGCTGCGTACCTACATGAGGAACACATATTTAATCATGAGCTCTTCAACCTAACAGAGAAAGGTATAACAAGATCCAATGGCTGGAAGTTGAACCTAGCCAAAGGCGTTAATTTTTGAAGTGAGGGTAATTAACCATTTGGAACAATTTAGCAAGGGTTGTGGTGAATTCTCCATCACTGATAATTTTTACTTCAAGATTGGATGTTTTTCTAAAAGATCTGCTCTAGGAATTATTTTGGGGAAGTTCTATGGCCTGTGCTATACAGGAGATCAGACTATATGATCACAATGTCCTTTCTGACCTTGTAATCTATGAATCTATGAAACTATTACTACTGATATTTCATTGTATAAATCAAGCACAATTTCACTTAAATCAATTAATTAGACTGGTATAAAATTGGTAAGAATCAAGTGCAACATCTGTCCCTTAATATTTTATTTTACACACTCTCTTTTGCACATTGCACCTTCAAGTACTTGATAAAATGTAAATAATTTTTTCACTTTTTCTTTAACTCTAGAACAGAGAAAACAATATTCTTCCAATAGTCTAAAAATGGCTAAAAACACCCACCACATATTAGGTAGGGCCAAAAGCTTGGAAATCAATCCACCCTGGAAGAATTACTAAGTCATTGAACTACATGAAATAATATGCATCAATATATGTGTATTGTCTATAGCAGTCAATTTTGCAGCTGTCTTTTGCCTTTCAGGGAAATGTGCTAACTTGTGGTTTTATCATTTTTGGTTAAGGCTTAATGCTAGTATAGTCATGCTGACTTATCTTGCTCCAGAATCAACTCAGATGACGAGTTGATGTTGATTAGAGATTTTATTTAGTGAATTGTAATATATAATTATATATAAATATTAGGGCTGTCAAGCGATTAAAAATTAATTGAGATTAATCGCGTGATTAATCACACTGTTAATAATAGAATACCATTTATTTAAACATTTGTGGATGTTTCTACATTTTCAAATATATTGATTTCAATTACAACACAGAATACAAAGTATAGCGTGCTCACTTTATATTTACTTTTGATTACAAGTATTTGCACTGTAAAAAACAACAAATATTTTTCAATTCACCTAATACAAGTACTGTAGTGCAATCCCTTTATCATGAAAGTTGAACGTACAAATGTAGAATTATGTACAAAAACCCCCTGCATTCAAAAATAAAACAATGTAAAATTTGAGAGCCTGCAAGTCCACTCAGTACTACTTCTTATTCAGCCAATTGCTAAGGCAAATGAGTGTGTTTACATTTGCAGGAGGTAATGCTGCCTGCTTCTTGTTTACAATGTCACTTGAAAGTGACAACAGGTGTTCTCATGGCATTGTTGTAGCTGGCATCGCAAGATATTTATGTGCCAGATCCACCAAAGATTCATGTCCCTTCATACTTCAACAACCATTCCAGTGGACATGCATCCATGCTGATGATGGGTTCTGCTCAATAATAATCCAAAGCAGAGCTGACCGACGCATGTTCATTTTCATCATCTGAGTCAGATCCCACCAGCAGAAGGTTGCTTTTCTTTTTTGGTGGTTTGTGTTCTGTAGTTTCTGCATTGGAGTGTTGCTCTTTTAAGACTTTTGAAAGCATGCTCCATGCCCTGTCCCTCTCAGATTTTGGAAGGCACTTCAGATTCTTAAACCTTGGGTCGGTTAGAAATCTCGCATTGATTCCTTCTTTGCGTTTTGTGAAATATACAAGCGAAAGTATTATTAAAATGAACTACATGTGCTGGGTCATCATCCGAGACTGCTATAACATGAAATAATATGGCAGAATGTGGGTAAAACAGAGCAGGAGACATACAATTCTCCCCCAAGGAGTTTAGTCACAAATTTAGTTAACACATTATTTTTTTTAATGAGTGACATCAGCATGGAAGCTTGTCCTCTGGAATGATGGCTTAAGAATGAAGGGCAATACGATTGTTTAGCATATCTGGTACATAACTACATTGCAATGTCAGCTACAAATGTGCCATGCAAATGCCTGTTCTCACTTTCTGCTGACATTGTAAATAAGAAGATGGCAGCATTATCTTCTGTAAATGTAAACAAACTTGTTTGTCTTAGCGATTGGCTGAACAAGAAGTAGAACTGAGTGGACTTGTAGGCACTGAAGTTTTACACTGTCTTGAAAGTACAACTTACAAATCTATATATTTTTTTGTTACATAACTGCACTCAAAAACAAAACAAAGAGCTTGCACTACAGTACTTGTATGTGATTAATTGAAAAATACTATTTCTTTTATAATTTTTACAGCGCAAGTATTTGTAATAAAAAATAATATACACTTTGATTTCAATTACAACGCAGAATACAATATATATGAAACTGTAGAAAAACATCCAAAATATTAAATACATTTCAATTGGTATTCTATTGTTTAACAATGTGATTAAAACTGCGATTAATCTTTTAAATTGTGATTAATTTATTTTGAGTTAATCGAGTGAGTTAACTGTGATTAATCGACAGCCCTAATAAATATATAACATATAAAAAGCCACCAGTCCCTCGGCAAAGCGCCCAAGGGGAATCTTTTCTGAGGAGTATATATTCATCACATTCTCAAGTCTGGCTTCCATTCCTTGTAACACTGTAGAGCAAATTAAAATTATGTTCCGTGATTACAACCTTGGGCTCCCCTTCCAATCCTATATCAAGCACATGAGTCAAAGTCCAGTTGCTTTACTTGATTAATAAGCAATTTATGTGTCTTAAGCTCTCTCTCTGCCTCTCTCTCACTCTCTGAACCAGCAAGATCACATGTTAAAGCTAATTGACAAGGCCAAGCGTGATAAGCACTTATCCTTTCTGCTGTCTTGCTTAGCCTGTTAGAACATGCAAACTTTGCAATCTAAGGTATTCTTTGGAGTGAAATGTGGTCAAAGGCAAAAGTAGTCAGTTATTTATAGCACCTGTATAGCATGTCATTGCTTTTACCTCGACTATATCCAGTGTAAATGATTTTCTTCTTTAAAGCCATCGCCTTTTTTGTAATAATTTATGAATAAAATAGCAGTTCTGCTTCAACTAATGCTAATACAATATTCTGGTGGCTTGAATGAGCCTCTGTGCATATGCCCCTAACCTCACCACCACAAAGAGCATTGATTGTCCACTTTATAGCATCTGCTTCATTACCTAGCTCACTAAGTAGCTCCTTAAAATAGCAAATGTTTATAACTGCTGTTGCCAATCTCTTACCTGCAGATTATGACAGAGGATCATAGTGATCAAATGGCTCCATGTCTAGTTGGCAGCCGGTATCAAGTGGAATGCCCCAAGGGTCGGTCCTGGGGCCGGTTTTGTTCAATATCTTCATAAATGATCTGGAGGATGGTGTGGATTGCACTCTCAGCAAATTTGCGGATGATACTAAACTGGGAGGAGTGGTAGATATGCTGGAGGGGAGGGATAGGATACAGAAGGACCTAGACAAATTGGAGGATTGGGCCAAAAGAAACCTGATGAGGTTCAATAAGGATAAGTGCAGGGTCCTGCACTTAGGATGGAAGAATCCAATGTACCGCTACAGACTAGGGACCGAATGGCTAGGCAGCAGTTCTGCAGAAACGGACCTAGGGGTTACAGTGGACGAGAAGCTGGATATGAGTCAGCATTGTGCCCTTGTTGCCAAGAAGGCCAATGGTATTTTGGGATGTATAAGTAGGGGCATAGCGAGCAGATCGAGGGACATGATCGTTCCCCTCTATTCGACATTGGTGAGGCCTCATCTGGAGTACTGTGTCCAGTTTTGGGCCCCACACTACAAGAAGGATGTGGATAAATTGGAGAGAGTCCAGCGAAGGGCAACAAAAATGATTAGGGGTCTAGAACACATGAGTTATGAGGAGAGGCTGAGGGAGCTGGGATTGTTTAGCCTGCAGAAGAGAAGAATGAGGGGGGATTTGATAGCTGCTTTCAACTACCTGAAAGGGGGTTCCAAAGAGGATGGCTCTAGACTGTTCTCAATGGTAGCAGATGACAGAACGAGGAGTAATGGTCTCAAGTCGCAGTGGGGGAGGTTTAGATTGGATATTAGGAAAAACTTTTTCACTAAGAGGGTGGTGAAACACTGGAATGCGTTAACTAGGGAGGTGGTAGAATCTCCTTCCTTAGAGGTTTTTAAGGTCAGGCTTGACAAAGCCCTGGCTGGGATGATTTAACTGGGAATTGGTCCTGATTCGAGCGGGGGGTTGAACTAGATGACCTTCAGGGATCCCTTCCAACCCTGATATTCTATGATTCTATGATCAACAGAAGTATCAGTCGAAAGGACTGGTGGAAGAAACAATCCTTTCTGGTCCTTTTTTGCATGACACCATCAGTTTAACAACCCAGCCTTCCTTCATAGTGACCATGGATGGTGGCAAATAATTTCATGATTCATTTAATTGGTACAGAATAATTAAAAATGATGGATTTGTTTATACATAGAGTTCCAGATCCTGTCCTTGTTCTTTCTCCGTTTTGTGTTGCTTCACTATTCAAAAGGGATAGAGAATTGCACTAAGAGAACAGCTGGGGATTCCCCAGTGCTCTGGTGATCCCTAGCTGGTGAAACAGTTAATGTAGGTTCACTCTAGCTGGCATATCATGGATGCTCTAAGTGGTTTGGCCCTCCGATGAGTTGAAGACGTGGGTTATGGAAAAGCAGCTTAGACACACCCCTTTCCCTCCACAATCCAGGTCCTGTGCCAAGTGCAGCTAAATTGGACTTGAGGAGCTCTAGAAAGTTTATGGTTGGTAAAAAGATTCTTGTGTTTAGTGCAGGCAAAAATTGCTGGCATATTTAAAGAAACTGGTGTCCAGTCTGTTTTATTTCTCCTTTCCTGCCCTCTCCCCGTTCACCTCTTTTTCCACAGTGAGCAGTTACAAACTTCCTTTCCCTGAGGCCACATTCAACTAGCAATAATAGTTATATTCAAAATGTGGATGATCATTGTTTCATTCCTAACGGAAGAGATGCTTATCACGGTCTTACTGTCTTCAAAAATTGAGTTTCTTCCCCCCACTGCCCCTTACAAAGAATTTTTGTTTCTTACTAAGTATCTGACAGATCTTACTACCAATAAGTTCCAGTATCAAGAACATGAGACCATATTGTCTCAAGTGTCTATGATTTCATTGTGATGACTTGGGGCAAATATTTATGTACAACTTATGAATTTGGTTGATTTTATGAAGTTTCTGTATCAATGAATGCCTCAGCCTACGTGCAATCAGCTATCAGGGGGCTGGTGTCACATCTCCCCCAGACCAGGGACAATGGAGAGTCATTAACCTGAATAGCTCCCATTCAAACTGGAGCACCTTAGGATAGTAGGATGGACGAAGCCTAAGATATCCCTTTTAACCCCACTTGTCTGCAGGGATAGGAGAGAGTGAAAAATTGCCAAAGAGAGGAACAAACAGTCTGAGGTATTGGTACAGCTTATTAAAAACATCGAGGGACTCAGAGAAGAACAAAAGGGACAGGTTTCCTGAGTGAGAGGGAGCCCGTTGACTACAGGACCAGTCAAAGCGGAAGGAAGCTGGTTGCACAGGTAAGAGAGGGAGTCCATGATATGGAGGAGAAGCCTACAGCTGGTGTAGGGTGACCAGACAGCAAATGTGAAAAAATGGGAACAGGGGACGGGGCGTGAGGTAATAGGAACCTATATAAGAAAAAGACCCAAAAATCGGGACTGAGCCTATAAAATCAGTACATCTAGTCACCCTAAGCTGGAGAAGTGGCCAAGCTGAAGAAACCTGGAACACTGAAAGGACACTGTGATGATTTAGGGAATCTACCTTTTACAACTTACAATGGCTAGTTATGCTATTAAGTTGTTCTTATGAAATTGCTGCATATTTGAGTGCCTCCATGCAAATGTGGGATAGGAAGGGCTGTGTCATATCGCTTCCAGGCTATGTACAATGGAGGGGCATTAGAACTCAGTGGTCTTGTATTCAGGCAGAAGCATTTTGGGACAATGGGTTAATTGAGGCCCAGGAGAGCTGGTTCCCTCCTCCTTCTCTGTACATGGTTGTCATCTGGAAAGTGGAAAACTACCAGCAGCAGGATGAAGGAACCAAGTATTAGTGGTGGAACAAATAAACTTGCAAGACCAGAAGAAAGAGACAGGAAGCTTTGGGCAGGAAGAGAGAAGAGTTGGGTATGCTTTTGTAGCAGGTAGGGTTCAGTTTAGTTGTGCGACTGTCAGAGAAAGCAAGCTGACTTAGAGGGATAGATGGAGGCTCCATTACTGAGAAGATAAGACGTGCTGCAGCAGATGGACCCTGAATGGCTCCAGAGGACTCTGACTTCAGCCCAAAGAGTGCTCTGGAGTGGTGAGAAAACTGAGGCAAGGAAATGCATGTAGGGGGTTATAATTTTTATATATATCTGTGTATTTCTGATGTAATTAAGTAAAGAACAATGGTGTTAGAATCATGTGCAAAGACTGTCTGTGTGTTATGTGTAACACCTACCATGTGCCCCTGAAGAGTTCATCTGTGGATGCAGAACACCCCCAAGGTTGGAGTCCTGGAAGAGGATGTGTGTGTGGGCTATGGTAATCTGAGTGGTCAGCACTGGTAACAAAGGCTAGGCAATTGGACCACAATGTCTAGGTTCTCAGGAGGGGGTATGTGATAAGGGAGCTGCACCTTGAGAGTGTGCCTGGGGAACCCAAACTAGGAGTAATGCCTGGACTCTGTTCAAGCTCCTGAGGCTTAAAGCACATGGATCCAGAGGCTGGATCCCCTCACAGAAGTCTGGTGAGTGCCACTATCACATGTCCCTGAAGGCTTAAACTGTAAAGCAGAATGCCCACAAGGGTTGGAGCTCTGGAAAAGGGTGTGCTTCAGCTATTGGGATGTCTTGGGCTGGGGGAGGGCTCAACACTGGTCCTGAGGGCCCAGTCTGTGCCCAGGAAGTGTTTTAGAGAGGCTGAAGCCAAATATGGTGGCTGGAACTACCCAGTGACCAAGGGAAGCTTCATAGAATCATAGAATATCAGGGTTGGAAGGGACCTCAGGAGGTCACCTAGTCCAACCCCCTGCTCAAAGCAGGACCAATCCCCAACTAAATCATACCAGCCAGGGCTTTGTCAAGCCTGACCTTAAAAATATCTAAGGAAGGAGATTCCAACACTTCCCTAGTGTTTCACCACCCTCCTAGTGAAAAAGTTTTTCCTAATATCCAGCCTAAACCTCCCCCACTGCAACTTGAGACCATTACTCCTTGTTCTGTCATCTGCTACCACTGAGAACAGTCTCGATCCATCCTCTTTGGAACCCCCTTTCAGGTAGTTGAAAGGAGCTATGAAATCCCCCCTCATTCTTCTCTTCTGCAGACTAAACAATCCCAGTTCCCTCAGCCTCTCCTCATAGGTCATGTGTTCCAGTCCCCTAATCATTTTTGTTGCCCTCCGCTGGATGTTTTCCAATTTTTCCACATCCTTCTTGTAGTGTGGGGCCCAAAACTGGACACACTACTCCAGATGTGGCCTCACCAGTGTCGAATAGAGAGGAACGATCACGTCCCTCAATCTGCTGGCAATGCCCCTACTTATACATCCCAAAATGCCATTGGCCTTCTTGGCAACAAGGGCACACTGTTGACTCATATCCAGCTTCTCGTCCACTGTAACCCCTAGGTCTTTTTCTGCAGAACTGCTGCCTAGCCATTCGGTCCCTAGTCTGTAGCAGTGCGTGGGATCCTTCTGTCCTAAGAGCAGGACTCTGCACTTGTCCTTGTTGAACCTCATCAGATTTCTTTTGGCCCAATCCTCCAATTTGTCTAGGTCCCTCTGTATCCTATCCCTACCCTCCAGCATATCTACCTCTCCTCCCAGTTTAGTGTCATCTACAAACTTGCTGAGGGTGCAATCCACACCATCCTCCAGATCATTTATGAAGATATTGAACAAAACTGGCCCGAGGACTGACCCTTGGGGTACTCCACTTGATACCGGCTGCCAGCTATATATGGAGCCATTGATCACTATCCGTTGAGCCCGACAATCTAGCCAACTTTCTATCCACCTTATAGTCCATTCATCCAGCCCATACTTCAACTTGCTGGCAAGTTAGCACATGATCCAGACACAGCAGCTTGGTGAGTCTCCAAAAGTGGGTGCTCGACCATGGCTGTGAAATTCCTGTATGACCTCTGATAAGGTATCTTTGCTAACAGTGCTCGCTCAGGCTGATGAAGAAGGCTACTGAAATATCTGGCTGGAGTTGATTTTGTGTCTTTCTTGAAAACACTGAGCTCAAACACAACCTTGTCACAGAACTTGGACCTGAAGTATCACTGGGGTTCAGAAGTCTTTGGCTTAATGACCATATATTCCAAAAGAAAAGAAACAAGTTTTATAGGAAATCATAATTCTATTGCTTGAAACTGAACAAAATTTATTGACACTGAGTCACATTTGTACTGATATGTGAAAACCCTCATTCCAAATGCAAATAGTACTCAGTCATGTAAATGTTCAATTATCTGTTCTGCATATGTAAATAAGCAAGCACTTGTGCTTTATGGACACATTCTAGCCTCCACTTTTTGAAAGTTGTTTTACACTGACCACTCCTCCAATCATTCATTTTTTCAACACAACCTCCACTCTGTTTTTTTCACACTGGAATCACACACCCTTTTCCAGCTTCCCTAGAAAATCCAAGTATAAAGGAGACAGCGGCACAGCCATTCCAACTCCTCACAAAGGACAAAAATGAACTGGAACAGATGAATCAAAAAACAAAGTGAATCTTGCCCTGTAACAGCAACAACACTATTAGCACTAAAGGACACTTGCCATGAACAAGATTTGCAGTTCAACACGCACCTCAACTTCACTTCCATGTTTAACCAAGCTCTAAAGCCATTTATTGCTATGTACTATACATCATTGTTATCCCTCATGAATTCTCTTTCATCTCAGTGTTCAGGTTTTGGACACACTTTGTGCTGGAAGTATTTCAAAGTCGGTAAGCCAGGGGTCTAGAGTGCTGAAGAGTTTAGTCATAGCTTGGTCCAACTTCTGAACAATGATTAAGCTTATGATTTCTGAAATGTTTATGTTAGCTGTATCTTGTATTGTTTACTGCTGTTGTTGACACTAACACTGTAGGGTCCAGATGACAGAATGCGATCTGCAGCTGAGATTATGTGGTATATTGTAAACTCAGTTTGCAGATGTACTCCTGGCTAATCAAAGACAGAGTATCTCCTTTGAATCACATGTTGAAGAGCCAAGGTTAATGGGCATGTTTAATGCAACTCCTACATTTCCAAGTTGAAGAAGTTGTCAGAGACAAATAATTGGAAACTTAGTGAGACATTTCTGAAGCTACTAATGGGCTCTTTTCTCATGGAAACCTTTGGTGCAGTTGTGTGAGAAGAATTGCTAAACGTTATCTTCATAATAAAATACAATATATAGCAATGGAAGAAGTACTATTAACTTCAAGGGGAACAGAGCTAGTCTAAAGCTTAACTCTTTTGAAAATCCCAACTTACATTTTTAAAGTGTTGTACAAACTGCACAACATTCAGTACAAACTGAACAACATGAAGTTCGGTAGATACGTAATGTGGTTATTATTATTCACCTTTTGCAAATGGAGAAAATGATACTGAGGCTAATCCTGCCAGGTGCTGAGTACTTCTGTGAGAACATCTTTTTATTTTGGATGCGTTCTCACAAGATGAGTGCTCTCAACTCCCATTGACTTCTGAGAGGTCAGGGGCCTGAATGATTTCTCTCAAAGTCAATAGAAAGGTATGAGTGATTAGCACTCTTGAAAATCAGATTACCCATTTAAGGTGCCTAAATGTTTGTTTGGGAGCCTAACTTTATATAACAAAGTTTGACTATTTTAGTCTAAACTATTTGCCCACAGCCATAAAAAAGTCAATGGTAGAGATAGAAAGCAGGAAGTCCCAAAATCTTAGCACTGTGTTCCACCCATTAGACGGTATTGCTGATTAGTAGTATTTTATGTCCATGATGAAAAATTAGAAATTTTTTTTTGTTGTGAATATTTTGCCTACTAGTGAGTATACATTTTTGTTAGGATTGCTTTGGCCTTTAGTATTTCCTTTCAATTTTGATTTAATTTAATACATTTTGTTACAGTAATTATATGGCCTCCTATTGATTTTAATGGGTGTTGGATCAGGGCCACAGTCTCATTAACATATGGTAAAGAATCCTATTCCATCTGGATCCATAGTTTAACATCATCATGACACCATTCCAGAAATGCCTTTAGCCATGCTCCCTCAGTAATAATCCTTCAGATAAACCTGGGTCTATTTCTGGTTCCACACATGGTTTCACTTGGCTTGAATAGCTCAGCTAGTAGCATATAGAAGGACTGAAAAATCAAATTTCTAGAATGGAAGAGATTTTGATACAATTGGGATTGTTTATCCGTGAGAAAAGACAATGAAGTAACTAGATTAAAGTATTTAATTAATTTTACTATAAAATATAGCATATTAAACATGGAAGTCTCACAAATAGATTTTCATGCTTAGTCTCCTGCCTTTTCTTTGCTTCCATCTACCCTGCAACAGTAGGATGATGCAACACAGTCTATGTCCTCCGAGTTTTCTGTGTAAATTCCCCTTTCTCCATAGAAAGAGAAGACGATAGCTGTTTTTACTTGCCATGCTGAGCTGGGCGCTCTACCCATTAAGATTTCATTAGCATTCTCTGTACCTTTATTGTCCTCTGAAAAACAGTTTATAATTTGTGAACGTCTTCTCTGCTTATTAATTAAGGAACACTGCATTTTAAGTGTATCCAATATTGATATTGCATTAAGTATATTACGGAGGATAAATGTTCCCTGTTTTCTAATTATCTTTTAACTTCTATTTAATGCAGATACACTTTCAACTTTAATATTTTTTAATGAGCAAACACTCTTCCAATACTAGTCTTTATGCCTGTGTTCTGGTGTTAGTATAGACAGTCTTTTCACAATGTCATGTAATGTGAGAAATTTTAGTTTATAAACCACATTGTTTTTCAATACATTACAAATGTGATTTATCCAGAAATAAAAAACAGTCTAATTATCTTCAAATGCGGTGCAACTTTTTCTTATGGTTTTCATTATTATCACAGTACTGATAAACCATTAAGAAACAACAAAAGGAGTATTTTTTTTAATAGTTAATATACGTTTTACATGTATTTGTGTGTGTGGAAGTATGCGTTACAAATAGTCAAACAGTGATGCTCAGCAGTAAAAGCCCAAAGGGGCCAAAAGTAAAATTTTGTCCTGAAAAATTTTTTTTATTTATGAAACTTTGAACATTGTTATGAGGAAATTACTAAGCATCTTTCGATGCAAGTGTATTTATGAAATTTAACTTCACCAAAATATAGTATTGTGAAATGAGAGGCTGTATTTGGACTTTGTAGAACTGGATCACATTTCACCATTTATATATCTTCCCTCAAATCTAAAATTGAATTATATAATCAGGGTATGTGAAATAAGTTGTATTGGTACCAAAACACTTCTTTTATCTCTTCTGGTGTTTAGTATGATCCCACTTGTAAATACTTATGAGTTTATCCTTAATACCCAGAATCTTTAAGGAGATGAGGAAGAAAAATACACAAAAAAGTAACAAATCAGGCAAGTATTATTTTTTCTTGGCCTCAGAGACAAAGAAATGGTGCAACATAATAATTCTACTGAGGTAGGGGCTTCTCTTTATCTTTCCCTGCACAATAAGTAACACTTTGCTCATGATCTTTGTGCTTTATTTTTATGTGATGACGGCACAACTTTATATTTACCCAGAGTTTGCAACAGCTAGTTGTAAGTAAGTAGGGATAGTTTTCCATTCTGTCAGTTCAGCTATAACACATTCATTCTTTGTGAAACAGTCTTATAGGAGGAATTTTATGAATTAGTATATGAACTGAAGGATATTCTTTGTGCACATGTTCATTTTCACATTCAGATTTTATCAGTTAGCATTATAGGCACAGTACCATACCCTTGAGTTTCAAGCAAAATTTATGTATACTGTTGAAAATACTAGAAAGGAAAGTCCCATAGATGCAGTTCAGAAGCAGCATAAGAACAATTCTGAATTGCAGCCTCGTTCCTCTCAAATAGCAGTAAGTCAAAGAGCACTAGGAGAACTTTTAGTGCGTAGCAGCAGGATCCAGATGGACAACTGGTGCACAGATCACTGGATATTTACACTCCAGTTTGCCACACACTAACTTGTCATATAGATAAGCCTTCAGGGTATAAATGATCTCCCATAAAATCAATGGAAAGAATCCCAGTGCTTTTAATGGTAGTTGGATCAGATCCTAAGACAAGGAACTGGATGGAAATGAACTGGCCATGGCACAGCCTGGATAAGATGCAAAGAATATGAGCAGGCAGAATCATTTTATATGTATGGAGAAAGGGGAGCACTGGCATCCTCTGTTGAGGGTGCATGCAGGCTTTTTCAGTAAAATGGTGATGCTCTTGGACAAAGCTGGAAAAATACTGGTCTGTGTGGCCATTTTCCAAGATCCTGTGGGGTTGGGATTCATCCAATCAGGGAGCAGAAACACCACCATGATACTCAGGTGACCAATCACACATCAAAACCTGTAAATTAGGCATAGTGAGTTCTCAATGCATAATCATTTTAAATAATTTAATGAAGAACTCCTATGGTTCATAAACCACACACAGAGTAATATGCAAATACATACAAATTGAATTTCATTTGTGAATTGATAATTGATAAATTTTTTACTTTAAAAAACTCAGACTTTTACATACTCAGAGAACTGGTAGATTTTCTTCCCATGGAACCTTACCTAAGGGAAAATGGAGTTTAGGAGAGCAGGCAGTTTCTCAGAGAGACAATATTAAGGCACAACTAAAAATTATCCTGATACAAAGGAAAAACAGGAAGAATATTAAGAGGCCAACATGGCTCCATCTGGAGCTCTTTAATGACCTGAAAATCAAAAAGGAATCCTATGAAAAGTGGAAACATGGACAAACTGCTATGGAGCAATACAAAAAAATAGCAGAAGAATGTAGTGACAAAATCAGAAAGATTAAGGCACAAAATAAGTTACCCCTAGCAAAGGACATAAAAGCAAAAATAAGAGGTTCTTTAAATCCATTATGAGCAAGAGAAAGACGAAGGAAAGTGTAGGTTCTCTATTTAGCGGGAAAGGAGAGCTAATAACTGATGGCATTTAGAAAGCTGAGATGTTTAATGCCCATTTTGCATCAGTCTTCACTAAAAAGGTTAACGGTAACCAGATGTTTAACAGAATTAATATGAACAACAAGGGGGAAGGAACACAAACCAAAACAGGGAAAGAACAGGTTCCAGACTATTTAGATAAGTTAAATGTATTCAAGTTGGCAGGGCCTGATGAAATTCATCCTATAGTACTTAAGGAAATAGCTGAAGCAGCCTCAGAACCATTAACAATTATCTTTGAGAACTCATGGAGGATGGGTGAGATCCCAGATGACTGACGAAGGGCAAACATTGTACTTATCTTTAAAAAGGGGAACAAAGAGGACCCAAGGAATTATAGACCAGTCAGCCTAACTTCAATACCTGGAAAGATACTGGAACAAATTATCAAACTATCATCTTGTAAGCACCTAGAAGTTAATAGGATCATAAGGAATAAATCATGTCAAAACAACCAAGTTTCCTTTTTTGACAGGTTTTCTGGCCTAGTGAATGAGGGTGTGGGATAGTAGTAGTTATGAGATATCTTGATTTTAGTAAGGCCTTTGACATAATCCCACATGATATTCTTGTAAGCAAACTAGGGAAATATGGTGTGGATGAAATTCCTGTAAGGAGGGTGCATGACTCATTGAAAGACTGTACTCAAAGAGTAGTTATCAATGGTTCACTGTCAAACAATAAGGGCATATGTAGTGGGATCCTACAGCGGTCACTCCTGAGTCTGGTATTTTCATTAATGAGTTTGATCATGGAGTGGACTATGCAGGGCCGTCCCTAGCTATTTTGGTGCCCTATGCAGCCCCCCATGGGGGTGTGTGTGCTGTGTGGGGCCCCAGGCTTCCACAGGGAGGGGAGGGGGGCTGGCTGGCCCCAGGCCTCCGTGGTGGGGAGGCGGGGGCTGTCCACTTCCTGTGGGAAGTGGAGTGACCCGGCCCCAGCCTGCTCTGCTCTCCTGGTTCCCAGCCACGTGGCCAGCGGTTCCCTCCACCCCCCAAACCAGGGAGCCAGGGGAGCGGAGCAGGCTGTGGCTGGGTCACTCCACTTCCCGTAGGAAGTGGCCAGCCCCCGTCCCCATCCCCCACGGAGGCCCGTGGAGGCCTGGGGCCCGCTCCCCCTGCTCCCGCCCGCGGAGGCCTGGGGCCCCAGGCTGCTCTGCTCCCCTGGCTCCCAGGCTTGCGGGGAGGGGGGATCTGCCCCCAGCACTCGCCGGCGGTGCGGCTGGGAGCCAGGGGAGTGGAGCAGGCTGGGGTTGCTCCACTTACCACGTGGTGAGCGCAGGGTCAGGCCTGGCTGCAATCTTCAGGGGAGTGGGGGCGGGGCTCGGGTGGAGCAGGGGCAAGGCCGGGGCAGAGGCCTGCAGAAGAGCCAGAGCAGGGACTGGAGCAGCACGCAGCTGCGCAGGGCACCAGGAAATTTGGTGATCCCT
Organism: Lepidochelys olivacea; assembly: GCF_965140295.1. NCBI lineage: Eukaryota > Metazoa > Chordata > Testudines > Cheloniidae > Lepidochelys > Lepidochelys olivacea. Next base: position 31,099,940 of record NC_140415.1, read on the forward strand.
AATTTTTGTGTTATAACACTTCCTTCTTTACATTCTCCACACCAGTCATGCTTTTATAGACCTCTATCATATCCCCCCTTAGTCGTCTCTTTTCCAGGATGAAAAGTCCAAGTCTTATTAATCTTTCATGTGGAAGCCATTTCATATGCCTAATCATTTCTGTTGCCCTTTTCTGAACCCCAACATTCTGTTCACTTTTTTGACTGCTGCTGCACATTGAATGGATATTTTCAGAGAACTATCTGTAATGACTCCAAGATCTTTCTTGAGCGGTAACAGCTAATTTAGACCCCATCATTTTATATGTATAGTTGGGATTATGTTTTCCAGCGTGCATTACTTTGCATTTATCAACATTGAATTTCATCTGCCATTTTGTTGCCCAGTCACCCAGTTTTGTAGCTCTTCGCAGTCTGCTTGGGACTTGAGTGGTTTTGTATAATTTGCAAATTTTGCCACCTCACTGTTTACCCCTTTTTCCAGATCATTTATGAATATGTTGAATAGGATGGTCCCAGTATGGACCCCTGGGGGACACCACTATTTACCTCGCTCCATTCTGAAAACTGACTAGGTATTCCTTCCCTTTGTTTCTTATCTTTTAACCAGCTACCAATCCATGAGAGGACCTTCCCTCTTATCCCATGACAGCTGATTTTGCTTAACAGCCTTTTGTGAGTGACCTTGTCAAAGGCTTTCTGAAAATCTAAGTACACTATATATCCACTAGATCGCCCTTGTCCACATGCTTGTTGACCCCCTCAAGGAATTCTAGTAGATTGGTGAGGCATGATTGCCCTTTACAAAAAACATGTTGACTTTTCCCCAACAAATCATATTCATCTATGTGTCTGACAATTTTGTTCTTTACTATAATTTCAACCAGTTTGCCTGTACTGAAGTCAGGTTTACCAGCCTGTAATTGCCGGGATCACCTCTGGAGCCATTTTAAAAAATTGGCGTCACATAAGCTATCCTCCAGTCATTTGTTACAGAAGCCGATTTAAATGATAGGTTACAGACTACAGTTAGTGGTTCTGCAATTTCACATTTGAGTTCCTTCAGAACTCTTGGGTCAATATCATCTGGTCCTGGTGACTTATTACTGTTTAGTTTATCAATTTGTTCCAAAACACGACCTTTAATGACACCTCAATCTGGAACAGTTCCTCAGATTTGTCACCTAAAAAGAATGGCTCCAATTTGGGAATCTCCCTGACACCCTCAGTCATGAAGACAGATGCAAGGAATTCATTTAGTTTCTCTGCAATGACTTTATCATCCTTGAGCACTCCTTTAACATTTCTATCATCCAGTGGCCCTACTGGTTGTTTAGCGGGCTTGCTGCTTATCATAGAATCATAGAATATCAGGGTTGGAAGGGAGCTCAGGAGGTCATCTAGTCCAACCGCCTGCTCAAAGCAGGACCAATCCCCAACTAAATCATCCCAGCCAGGGCTTTATCAAGCCTGACCTTAAAAACCTCAAAGGAAGGAGATTCCACCACCTCCCCAGGTAACACATTCCAGTGCTTCACCACCCTCCTAGTGAAAAAGTTTTTCCTAACATCCAACCTAAACCTCCCGCACTGCAACTTGAGAGCATTGCTCCTTGTTCTGTCATCTGCTACCACTGAGAACAGTCTAGATCCATCCTCTTTGGAATCCCCTTTCAGGTAGTTGAAAGCAGCTATCAAATCCCCCCTCACTCTTCTCTTCTGCAGACTAAACAATCCCAGTTCCCTCAGCCTCTCCTCATAAATCATGTGTTCCAGTCCCCTAATCATTTTTGTTGCCTTCCGTTGGATGCTTTCCAGTTTTTCCACATCCTTCTTGCAGTGTGGGGCCCAAAACTGGACACAGTACTCCAGATGAGGCATACCAATGTCGAATAGAGGGGAATGATCACATCCCTCGATCTGCTGGCAATGCCCCTACTGACTCCAGATCATTAATGCTTCTGATGTACTTAAAACAATTTGCTATTACTTTTTGAGTCTTTGGCTAGCTGTTCTTCAAATTCCTTTTTTGGCCTTCCGAATTATATTTTTATACTTCGTTTGCCAGAGTTTATGCTCCTTTCTATTTTCCTCACTAGGATTTAACTTTCCCTTTTTAAAGAATGCCTTTTTGTCTCTCACTGCTTCTTTTACTTTGTTAGTTCACCACGGTGGCACTTTTTTGGTTCTCTTACTATGTTTTTAAATTTGGGGTATACATTTATGTTGAGTTTCAATTATGGTGTCTTAACAAAGTTTCCAGGCAGCTTGCAGAGATTTCACTTTTGGCACTGTACCTTTTTAATTTCTGTTTAACATACTTCCTCATTTTTGTGTAGTCCCCCTTTCTGAAAGTGAATGCTACAGTGTTGGGCTGCTGTTTGTGGTGTTTTCCCCACCACAGGGATGTTAAATTTAATTATATTATGATCACTATTACCAAGCGGTCCAGCTATACTCACTTCTTGGACCAGATCCTATACTCCATTTAGGACAAAATCAAGAATAACCTCTCCTCTTGTGGTTTTCAGGACTAGCTGCTGCAATAATCAGTCATTTAAGGTGTCAAGAAACTGCATCTCTGCATCCCGTCCTGAGGTGACATAGACCCAGTTAATATGGGGTTATTATTGAGTTTTTTATTTTTATAGCCTCTCTAATTTCACTGAGCTTTTCACAGTCACTATCACCATCCTGATTTGATTCTATGCTTTCTTTCACATATAGTACCAATCCCCCACCAGCATGACCTGTTCTGTCACCACCACCACCACTAAACTGTGTTTCTCAGTTGTTTTTATCCCTGACAAAATGGTTGCTAACATTTCTGGAGATGAGAGTAGTGGGTCCTGGAAGCCATGGATTATATGATGCTTTATGCAATTCATGGTGCTTAATTTTTCAAATGGGATCCCAGATGCTCCAGTGCTGGAAATAAGGAAATATTAAATTGCTTATTTCCTTTTTCTTTAATTTATATAATATGCCAATGCAAAAATTGCTAGGTAAACACACAAGTCAGTATTAAACAAGCAAACAAAATCTAAACTGGCAGAATTGCAACCATAATACAACAATAGTTTTCTTCCCATTTCTCCCTAACCGCCAGAAAAAACTAATTCTCTTTAAAATTTCTCCCTTCAAAAAAGCCTGCATGAACAGATACACATTCCAACATGTCCAGAAGGTCAAGAATCTCAATGTTGAGCCAACCACACAACTCCCTTCACCTAGAACCTAAACTCACAAATTTAGGGAATGTCAGCTGGAAAGCCAATAGCTAAATACACAGAGAACTGTAACAAGTGTAACCTCCCTTTCCTTCCTGGGTTAGGCAGGAGCAGGCAATGCTTAACAGTGTGCTCAGGGTCCTGATGTTTTTGACAGGAAAGGAGATCCTGTGTATCCTCTATCCACTCCTATGTACAGTCCTTTTACTTATAAAGGAAATTAATCTTGGTGGTACCTCCACCTGGCTGGGCCTTGTACACACTCACCGGCGTGCCTTGGGAGCCTCCAGGAATAAACCTGAACTAATCTATGCAATGGATCTAACTCAAAAGTACCAGTTATAAACAATATATAACCAATACACTTTTGGATTAGAGTTAACAGACCGTTAATTAAAATAAAATGATATAAGAGAGAATTAAAATGTCAGAACTGTTTTAAATCAATAGGGGGGGACTTCAATAAATCAATTAATAAATGCAGTTTACAGTAGTAAATGGAACTTACCCAACTTACATTGACACTGGCTCCATTTACCTCAGCCCTGAGCATACATGCCTTAATTTCAGAGTTCTAGACACTTGCTTCTGTGGGTGCACTCGAAGATCTTGAAGCTCTTTGACACGGTCTCCCACAATATTCTTGCCAGCAAGTTAAAGAAGTATGGGCTGGATGAACGGACTAGAAGGTAGATAGAAAGCTAGCTAGATTGTCGGGCTCAAAGGGTAGTGATCAATGGCTCCATGTCTAGCTGGCAGCCGGTATCAAGTGGAGTGGCCCAAGGGTCGGTCCTCGGGCTGGTTTTGTTCAATATCTTCATAAATGATCTGGAGGATGGTGTGGATTGCACCCTCAGCAAGTTTGGAGATGACAGTAAACTGGGAGGAGTGGTAGATACGCTGGAGGGTAGGGATAGGATACAGAGGGACCTAGACAAATTGGAGGATTGAGCCAAAAGAAATCTGATGAGGTTCAACAAGGACAAGTGCAGAGTCCTGCTCTTAGGACCGAAGGATCCCATGCACCGCTACAGTCTAGAGACCGAATGGCTCAGCAGCAGTTCTGCAGAAAAAGACCTAGGGGTTACAGTGGACGAGAAGCTGGATATGAGTCAACAGTGTGCCCTTGTTGCCAAGAAGGCCAATGGCATTTTGGGATGTATAAGTAGGGGCATTGCCAGCAGATTGAGGGACGTGATCGTTCCCCTCTATTTGACACTGGTGAGGCCACATCTGGAGTACTGTGTCCAGTTTTGGGCCCCACACTACAAGAAGGATGTGGAAAAATTGGAAAACATCCAGCGGAGGGCAACAAAAATGATTAGGGGACTGGAACACATGAGTTATGAGGAGAGGCTGAGGGAACTGGGGATGTTTAGTCTGCGGAAGAGAAGAATGAGGGGGGATTTGATAGCTGCTTTCAACTACCTGAAAGGGGATTCCAAAGAGGATGGCTCTAGACTGTTCTCAATGTTAGCAGATGACAGAACAAGGAGTAATGGTCTCAAGTTGCAGTGGGGGAGATTTAGGTAGGATATTAGGAAAAACTTTTTTCTAGGAGGGTAGTGAAACACTGGAATGCGTTACCTAGGGAGGTGGTGGAATCTCCTCCCTTAGAAGTTTTTAAGGTCAGGCTTGAAAAAGCCCTGGCTGGGATGATTTAGTTGGTGTTGGTCCTGGTTTGAGCAGCGAGTTGGACTAGATGACCTCCTGAGGTCCCTTCCAACCCTGATATTCTATGATTCTGTAAGCTAGGGACAGCACTCTGTTGGTCCAGCCAAGGCAACAAGGGGCAGAACACTTCTAACTTCCTGACATTGTTTGACAAAAGGCTGCCTACAGAGGTCACCCACATTCTTGGGTGGAAGTTTTGCTTGAGGGAAGAGTGCAACATCAGGCCTGGTATCTACTCCACACTTGGGTCACAGTACAGCAAATACTCCAGATATTTCACAATACCACAGCAAAGCACATCTATGGCACATAACTAGCCTTAGAACCAACAGGCATTTAGGAACATGGAGAAGAATATGTCTGATCTTTATAAATTTATCTGCTGGACATCCTACCAGCGTAAAACTGGGATTCATGATCACCAGGGGCAACAGAAAGAGATACTAGTATTATTTCGCCCATTGCTTTTAAATTTTTAGTTTATCCTACTGGAACAAAATTCTGCTCTCAGATCTGCTTAGCAGCAGATGCCCAAATGTGACAGTATGCTCTGCTTCTATATGTGGGAATTGTATTCCGTATATATGAACAGGGCAGCATATTAGTGAGAGACTGATGTAAAAGCAAAATGTTGCAATGATTTAGGGAGGATGGTTTTGGGAATTACTACAAGGATATTTTCATATTTCACAGTCAATATGAAAGGAAAAAAATGTTACAGCTTTGTTTAGGTATAAACAGTTCTTTTGTTGAAATAAATAAAATTATCCCATTTTCTATGGGGAAGATTAGTATTGTCTTTAGGCACCAAGTCTGAACAAACAGCAGACTGTTCTCATTCAGTGGTGAAATCATAGATTGTTTTCCCCCTTTAATTGTCCCAGGACTTTTGAAATGACATCACCTGTACATTCATCAAAGCTCTATATTTGGCTTTTTTTTTTGTTTGGCAAAAATTAAGTGATGACCTGAACAATATCCAATTTTTAAAAGATTTCTTTAAAACAATACATGTGTTTTAAATTTGTTTGGGAGGTCTTAGTAGCATAAAAGATTTTATGCCATTATTTCAGTGTTCAGTTTTTTGGAACTCAGATCAGAAATGTTTTTGTATTGAGCAACACAAAGCAAGAGAATAAATTACCAAGAAATGTCAGTGTTTTCCCAGTGTTTGAATCTAGTGTGATAGTTCTTGGGGTACCCAGGATTGAGAGTCACATTGTTACCTTCTGCCTTCAGCATGGAAAGCCTTGCTTTTGCTTTATTGGGTGTCAGCTTCCTAATACAACCAGCCTTCTAGCCACTCACATACTCTTTTCTGGGCTACGCCAGGTCTTACTTTGCCTTGCAGGTTAACAATATGTGTAGCCCAGTCCAAGTCCCTTTGAAGCTCTCCCCTGTGATATCCAGCCCCCGGCACTGGTTATGCACAGAAATACTAGGTCTTCTGCCCCCAGAAGAACAGAACACACCTATTTGAAAGACTTAACTCAGAACTTGCACTTTTCTTAACATCACAGCACTTAGATATATTTATAGTGAAAAGAAGAATAAGTTTATTATCAAAGATTTAAATGGTAGTGAGTAAGGATATTGGAAACAAAAGGTTACATATAAAACAATCAATCAAAATTGCTTTCTAGAGTCTAAACTGAATAGGTATAACCTGCGGTCTAAAGAAGTTTCTCATCCAGAGTTTTTGCAGTTTTTCAACAAAGTTGGCTGAGATCCCATGTTCAGGAATGCAGACACTACCCATTTACTTCCTAGATGCAGGATGAAGGGGTATTTTCTGTCCTCACAGACAGGATAACCACCCACGGCTTGTTTTTCCTGTGTTCAGCTTCCCTGTTGACTTCAGCTTCGTATGTAAATAGGACTCCATTATGTTACCTTACAGTGTTTAGTATACATCCTGACAATGAAATAGACACTTCTTATCTTCTGTGTGGAGGAAAACTCGTTCTTCACCTCAACTAGTGAGTAATGCCTTAACACAGACTGTAAAAACATTGTTTCAGTATAAATACATTGCTGCTTAGAGAGCATCTGTATGTACATTTCACAATCATATTGATGACCACTATGACCTCAGCTTTCATTTAAGACCTCACAGGACATTCTTTGGTGAACCAGAATGCACATACCAAAATCAGGATATTCCTGTAACCTCCTTGCCAGTTGGCATTAAAGGGTTCTTGGGTCACAGCCACATCCTGGGCTCTGCTGAATGGGTATGCGAACTGTGGTTTTCCACAAGCCCCCATGGAGCACAAGGCTAGGATTCTTGTTACAAGGCCTCTATAATCCCAACTGAAATCAATGGGAGTCACTTCTACAGGTGCAGGATCAGGCCCAATTCAAAAAAAGCACTTAAACACGTGCTTAGCTTTGGGCATGTGCTTAACCCCATCCCTATTCAGCAAAGCACATAAGTATGTGCTTAAGTTCCATTGAAGCCAATGGGAATAAAAGGCCTGATCCAAAGCCAATTGAAATCAATGGAAAGAGTCCCATCAAATTCAATGGGATTTGGATTGGGACCTAAGTGTACGTTAAAAGTTAAGCATGTGCTTAAGTGCTTTGCTGGAACACCAGGGCTGTGTATTCACCCTCTTGTCTCCTACTGCTGCATTACCTCAATTATGCTGCCATTCTGGAAAAATGGACATCCTCCAGCTGGCTAAGTCATAACCTGACATCTGTGGCACAGATCACCCAGAGCACACTCTGCTCCTTTCAAAAGGAGCAGCAGTCCTCACCCCACCAAGCACACTTCTGGTCTGGACCTCTCTAAGACAGCAGGATTTATGGAGTACAATACACAATGGCTCTTAGCTCTTCTCCTTCCAGGGCTGGCCAAGGAAGGATTTGGCCCTTTGAATTTTAGATATTAATATAAAACAGCTTACTGACCTAAATAAACAAACATATAGATTGATTTTTGGGTGTCTCTATCTTAACCTGGGAAAAATCCAAACGCTAGAGCTTAGCTTCTCTTTGTAATTTGATAATACACATTAACATTTATTTGGGCCCATTATTCTTTTCTGTTTGTATAGTATTCCACAGGACAGTGGAGACAGACTGTGGGCAAGTAACAGTCTAGCATTAAATTGTTTAAGTAGACCCAGCTAGACTTATGCAATCCTCATTCTTCTAAACAAAGAGCTTAGTGAAAATAATTCTTTTCATAGCAACATTGATTGGACACAGAAGACCAACTTACTGCTAGAGTGAAATCAAACAATAACACTGCTTGTCACGGTTCCTCCCCCACTCTGAACTCTAGGGTACAGATGTGGGGACCTGCATGAAAAACCTCCTAAGCTTATCTTTACCAGCTTAGGTCAAAACTTCCCCAAGGTACAAAATATTACACCTTGGACTGGCCGCTACCACCACCAAACTAATACTGGTTACTGGGGAAGAGCTGTTTGGACGCGTCCTTCCCCCCAAAATACTTCCCAAAACCTTGCACCCCACTTCCTGGACAAGGTTTGGTAAAAAGCCTCACCAATTTGCTTAGGTGACTACAGATCCAGACCCTTGGATCTTAAGAGCAATGAACAATCCACCCAACACTTGCACCCCCCCCTTTCCTGGGAAATGTTGGATAAAAAGCCTCACCAATTTGCATAGGTGACCACAGACCCAAACCCTTGGATCTGAGAACAATGAAAAAGCATTCAGTGTTTTACAAGAAGACTTTTAATAAAAAATAGAAGTAAATAGAAATAAAGAAATCCCCCCTGTAAAATCAGGATGGTAGATATCTTACAGGGTAATTAGATTCAAAAACATAGAGAACCCCTCTAGGCAAAACCTTAAGTTACAAAAAAGATACACAGACAGAAATAGTTATTCTATTCAGCACAATTCTTTTCTCAGCCATTTAAAGAAATCATAATCTAACACATACCTAGCTAGATTACTTACTAAAAGTTCTAAGACTCCATTCCTGTTCTGTCCCTGGCCAAGACCACTACAGACAGACACAGACCCTTTGTTTCTCTCCCTCCTCCCAGCTTTTGAAAGTATCTTGTCTCCTCATTGGTCATTTTGGTCAGGTGCCAGCGAGGTTACCTTTAGCTTCTTAACCCTTTACAGGTGAGAGGAGCTTTCCCCTGGCCAGGAGGGATTTCAAAGGGGTTTACCCTTCCCTTTATATTTATGACACTGCTCCTCAAATTAAATTCAGAAGGGTGAGAGTCTTAAGCAGGTCTTATTTGGTCCTGTTATCCTCTGACTTCTCTAGCTTTGCATTTTCTTAACTCCAGAGACTTCAGCAGACTTACTTCTGATTTATACTCTCCTTAGCATTTCTTATGGTTAGCTTAGGCAGCTCCCCACTTAGTTGTTTGGCTTTTGTGAATTATATTCTTAGGTGCCTAAGTCTCCCCATGCAATGTATAGGGAGCCTGGGCACCTACCATGGGGCAGAGGATTCCATTAGGCCACCGGGTACCTAAAAGTAAGGCATTGTAATGCCGTGCCCAAGTGACTTGTGAAAATGGAACTTATGTGCTTTTGGCAAATTTTGCTCATAGGCTGATTATACCAGATCACGCTCTGTAAAATGATTATGGGCCTATTTTTCTGTTTTATTGGAATATACAAGAAACGGAACTTTTTCTAAAGTGACCTTTATGGATTTGGTTGAGCACTCTGAGCTCATTCAAACAATAAGCTGGGTCAATAGATGTAATGAAACCGGTGTTCAACAGAAATAACTAAATAGACCTATTAGACAAGTATTTTGTTGCATTACTGAGGCACACAAAGACCTGGAACCAATCCCTGCCCTCGTGTAATCTGCAGAAAGATGGTAAAACCCATTAGGCTCATTAGAATACTTTGAATTTGGTCTTGCAATTTACAGGTAGACAAAGTTTGTAAAAATATTTGGCTAGTTTTATTTAAGTGATATGGAGAAAATTAGGATGCAGATATCAAGCCTATGTGGCCAAGGTTGGGGGCTACTTACTCATCTTAGGTATTCCTGACTTGGCCCCTAAATGCATGTGAATTTGGATGAGTGAGTGTCCCTACCTCATGGGCATGCCCCTCAAGCCTGGAGTCAGCATTACAAAAGGCCCTCAACTTTGGCACACTTTGGTGGCCACTGCCTCAGCTCTGTGATGGCTTGTCTTTGTCTGGGTCTTCTGTGGCCAAGTCTACCTAAAGTTCAGTTGTCTTATGTGGTAACAGAAAGCTCCAAACTAAACATATAAAATAACAATTCTTCAGTCCGTCACAGTCTCAACTGAAGTGCTCTGCTTTGCCCTGTCCCTGGTCCCTCATACATTGCTGCTGCTTCTCCAGCAGGATTTCTCCTTCCTCAGGAACTGTGGCAGTTTATCTCTGGGATCTTCCTGATCCCTTACCAGCCCTAACTCAGGGATTCCCCAACAGGTGCCTAACTTGCTCCCTTGGAGTCTTTTTAGCCTGATTTCCTCAGGTTCTTCCCAGAGAAAGGAACACCACTTGGTTATCTCTGGGGTCTCCTTCCTCTGAATATGTTCCCAGCTCTATTTGAGTAGTGTTCTCCCTGATCTCCTGCAGCTGGGATCACCAATTACCTATACATCACTAGATCACCAAATGAGTCTGAGGCATTGCTCCTAGGTCATAGAGAAGGCTGATCCCACCTGGATTTAACCTGTGAGCAGATTAACCTCTCAGCCAGCCTGTGACAGTTCCCTTGTGATAGGAGAGACTGAGAATGCCTCAGCTCTAGAGAACCTGGGGGGGTAAAGGTTTTGATTCTCTTCCTTCTTTCTTTCCTTCAATACTTTCCTTTTTAATTTGAGTGAAGACAGGCTAGATAGTGAGTTCGTACTCCATTGGCTGCATCTGTCCTTCCTCTCTGCTTTTTGCTTACTTGCTGTATGCTGTCCCCATGCCCAGCTTTTCTCTGCCCTGATAGGTGCTTTGCTTGGCTGGGAAAATATCCATAATGGAAGAGAGCCCTTTGGCACCCCTTCTTCAGCAGAAAGGATGTTAGTCATGGGGTCCTGTATTAGATAGTCTGTCCTAGCCTCTATCCTGTTTGCTGTTTTGATTCATTTTCATTTGTATGCTGTAGCTGTACTGGATAATTAAGTTCACACCAGCACTGTGTTATGCACTCTCCCTCCTCTTCATTTTACATGACACAAGACAGGACAATTCCCCTATTTCATCTTACTGTACAATTACATGAAGCAATAGGATTTCTTCTTTGTACAGGAGGAGGCTAAACACTATGAGACACTATCAATGCTGGAGGGATGATAATTGTACTTTGAGTTAAAGGTATGTATGCACAATGCATGGTGATTTCTCCTCTGCTGTCTCTCTGCTCCCCTTTGCATGACTCCTACACACTCAAATGCTTTCAGAGGGGGCTTCTTGAACATTTCAATAATCTGCCTGTAAATATCTAGGAAAAAGTACATACCCACTTACTAATGTCATGGGGCATATTTGCAACTATAAAGAAAAGCTGGTTTGGTACTGTAGGGTTGAAACCAAGTATATAATGACATTAGTTTATTTTGGTATTAATTATTTTTAAAAAGGGTTGCAGCTCTTATTTTAAAGCCATGTAGAAACTCATTAGCACATTTGGAACAGATTATTGTAGTTTTAAGTATGCTGTTGGTCAAGTTTTTGACCTGCTAATTTTGACCTTATTCCTTAAAAGGAAACCAACAACATCTCCCTCCCTCCAGAACGCTTCTGCCAGGGTAGAGGGTAACAAAACATGGATGAGAAACCCATTACCAACAATTTTTGAAACCCAAAATTCAATTACAAAATGGGAAGCACAAGGGAAATATAAGAAAAAGTAAGTGTAAACATGAATAACTGGACAGACAACTGGCATTTGGCCCTTCAGCTGCTGTGACATGTGGGCCAAGGAAGGGGGTCACCCAATTTTTTTTAAAGGTTCAATCATTGGCAAATGTGATCTTGTAGGGAAAAAGCAAGGACATGAAGCATTCAGCAAACACGTGATTGGATTAAATCAAAGGCACAGATGAGTAGGAGGCAGAAAATGTGAAAACACAGAGGACATACAGGAAGAAATGAAGGACATGTGGAAAAGGACAGGTGGGAAGTCTTACAGTGCAAGTTTAAGCTGGAAGTGGAATCTTTGTCGTATTTGGTATAATAGGAGTGAGCCCTGCAGGGAAAGAGCAATTGGACACTTGAATTAGTTGTGGCCTAATTAGGGTAGCCTAATTTTCTTTTTCTTCAAGTGAAACAGTAAGATGCTTTTTAAAAAAAAAATATAAGGGGGTAATGCTGGTGCTCAACTCCTACACACGGAGGTGCTTGGCACTCTATAAATAAGTGGGCAGTCAGGGTATGTAGGCTCTGCTAGGTGCTGGAGCTCATTAACTATGATCATTACGTCAAAAAGCATCACAGCCCCCCTCCGGATTCATTTGTCCTGCCTCCCCTTCATTTCAGAGGAAACTTCGGAGGCTGCTTGTATTGGAACCTTTACTATCTGTGCTGGTTTGTACCATCTTCTACCTTTGCCTCTTTCATTTCTGTGCATTTTTTTTCTCTGCATCTGTACCTCTGACATAAGGGTTGGGAAAAGCCAGGGAAGTTTGAGGCAACCCTTTAGACCTTTTCTGAACCCTTTTTATCTGTAAAAGAACTTTAAGCTTGCAGAATGACTACATCCAAATGCCGTTGGCGTAGTCTTTTCCATAAGGTAGAACATCTATAACAAAGATATCAAAATAAATGAACCTAAGCCCAAAAGGGGTAAAAATGGGAAATATGCCAGTTTGTGGTTCACCCCAGTCCTGTGACCCCCACCCTGGCAGGGAGCTCTGCTTTTTAAAGTTATTTGCTTCCCTCTGTCTTTAAAGCAGCCACCCTTACAGCCTTTCTTTGATCACGAAAGGGAGTGGGTAGGAAATCTCTTGTGGACTGACTGGCTGGTGCCCCTGAAACCTGTCATTCATATGCTATAATGGCAGCTTTCCCAGTCTCATCCCGCTTTCCCTCACTCAGCAACCACCAATTTCTAGCATATTTATCAAGGAGAGATACTTGTTTCCTCCAAAGGCAGCATCATAACTGCTGAACATGCTTAGAGGAAGAAAGGATCTCTTAAGCCAGGGTCAAAAGCAATCCCTATTGGCACAAGTGACCAAAACATCCTTGGAATTTCTTATTATATAGGGGATAATTTCCTAACTCAAAAAGAGTTGCAGCCAACGTGGGGGAATTCTACATTAGACCTTATCTTGACAAATAAAGAGGAAATTATCACCGAACAAAAAGTTAATGTTAGCTTAGATACAAGTGATTGTGACTTGATGACATTTATAATATGCAAACAGAATAAAGTCCATACTAGGTGTGTGTGTGTGTATACATATACATATACATACATACACACACACACATTTATATATATATACACACGCGGTTCTTTAAAAGGATCAATTTCACTAAGCTGAAAAAAATTCTGAGCCAAATCAGTGGGAGGCAGATTTTAATCAGAAAAAAATGGTCATTGGGAATTGTTTAAGAACACTTTACTAGAAGCTCAAAAAGCCACAATCAAGGTATAATGCTGTATTGATTAAGAAAATTACCTGGTTTGGGGGGAAGTGAAGGCATCTATAATAATAAATAATAATTAATATAACAAATAGAAGAAATGGGCAGTTGATTGTAATGAATATGAATCCTGGTTGTAGAAAATTGATAAGAGAAGTAAAGGGACACCAGGAGGAAGAATATTTGTTTTATATTTTTAGGGGGGAAAACCAGATGGTGTAGTCATATAATGATGATACTCTTTCCAGTCCATTAGCATCTCAGGAGGATGTTAAACATCAGCTACTAAAGTTAGATATTTTAAAATCAACCAGTCTGGATAACATATATATATATATTTTAAAAGAGCTGGCTGAGGTGCTTGCTGAACCATTAATATTAATTTTCAATAATTTTTGAACACTGGGGAAATTCCAGAAGACTAGAAGAAAGTTGATGATGTGCTTTTAAAAAAGTAAATGGGATGACCTGAACTGCCAGTCTCACATTGATGGCAGGCAAGATAATGGAGTAGTTGATATGGGATTTGATTAATAAAGATTTAAAGGAGGGTAATGTAATTAATGCCAATCAATATGGGTTTATGGAACAAAGATCCTGTCTAACCTGATACCATTTTTGATGTGATTACAAATTTGGTTGATAACTGTAATAGTATTGATGCAATATTTTTAGACTTCAATAAGGCATTTAACTGGTACTGCACGTTTTGATTAAAAAAACTAGAATGGTAGAAAATGGCACAAAAGAAGTGGATTAAAATCTGGCTAAATGTAAATGGCAACTCATCATTAAAAAGGTGTGTTTCCACCAGCCTCCCACAGGGATAGGTTTTTGGTCCTATGTTATTTAATATTGTTATTGGTAACTTGGAAGAATACATAAAATAATCACTGATAAAAGTTTGAAGATGACACAAAAATTGGGGGAGTGGTAAATAATGAAGAGGATAGGTCACTGAAACAGAGCAATCTGGTTTGCTTGAAGAAAAGGAGTACTTGTGGCACCTTAGAGACTAACAAATTTATTTGAGCATAAGCTTTCGTGAGCTACAGCTCACTTCATCGCATGCATGCAGTGGAAAATACAGTGGGGAGATATTATACAAAGAACATGAAACAATGGGTGTTACCATACACACTGTAATGAGAGTAATCAGGTAAGGTGAGCTATTACCAGCAGGAGAGAAAAAAAACCTTTTGTAGTGATAATCAAGGTGGGCCATTTCCAGCAGTTGACAAGAACGTGTGAGGAACAATGTGGGGGGAATAAACATGGGGAAATATTTTTACCTTGTGTAATGACACATCCACTCCCAGTCTTTATTCAAGGCTAATTTAATGGTGTCCAGTTTGCAAATTAATTCCAATTCAGCAATCTCTCGTCGAAGTCTGTTTTTGAAGTTTTTTTGTTGAAGAATTGCAACTTTTAGGTCTGTAATCAAGTGACCAGAGAGATTGAAGTGTTCTCCAACAGGTTTTTTAATGTTGTAATTCTTAACATTTGATTTGTGTCCATTTATTCTTTTATGTAGGAGCTGTCTGGTTTGGCCATTGCACATGGCAGAGGGGCATTGCTGGCACATGATGGCATATATCACATTGGTAGATGTGCAGATGAACGAGCCTCTGACAGTGTGGCTGATGTGATTAGCCCCTATGATGGTGTCCCCTGAATAGATATGTGGACACAGTTGTCAATGGGCTTTGTTGCAAGGATAGGTTCCTGGGTTAGTGGTTTTGTTGTGTGGTATGTGGTTGTTGGTGAGTATTTGCTTCAGGTTGGGGGGCTGTCTGTAAGCAAGGACTGGCGTGTCTCCCAAGATCTGTGAAAGTGATGGGTCATCCTTCAGGATAGGTTGTAGATCCTTCATGATGCACTGGAGAGGTTTTTAGCTGGGGGCTGAAGGTGATGGCTAGTGGCGTTCTGTTATTTTCTTTGTTGGGCCTGTCCTGTAGTAGGTAACTTCTGGGTACTCTTCTGGCTCTGTCAATCTGTTTCTTCACTTCAGCAGATGGGTATTGTAGTAGTAAGAATGCTTGATAGAGATCTAGTAGGTCTACAAGCCATCAGGAACAGTATCCCCGATAATGTCAAGGGAAACCTGGTGGCTGAACTTTGTGACTTTGTCCTCACCCATAACTATTTCACATTTGGGTACCTGCATGGCCACACAGTATGCCAACATTTTTATGGCTGACTTAGAACAATGCTTCCTCAGCTCTCGTCCTCAGTCCACACAAGAGATCCACTTCCTGGACACTACGGTGCTAATAAGCGATGGTCACATAAACACCACCCAATACTGGAAACCTACTGACTGATATACTTACCTACATGCCTCCAGCTTTCATCCAGACCACACCACATGATCCATTGTCTACAGCCAAGCTCTACGATACAGCTGCATTTGCTGCAACCCCTCAGATAGAGACAAACACCTACAAGATCTCTATCGAGCGTCCTTACTACTACAGTACCCACCTGCTGACATGAAGAAACAGATTGACAGAGCCAGAAGAGTACCCAGAAGTTACCTACTACAGGACAGGCCCAACAAAGAAAATAACAGAACGCCACTAGCCATCAACTTCAGCCCCCAACTAAAACCTCTCCAACGCATCATCAAGGATCTACAACCTATCCTGAAGGATGACCCATCATTCTCACACATCCTGGGAGACAGGCCAGTCCTTGCTTACAGACAGCCCCCCAACCTGAAGCAAATACTCACCAGCAACCATACAACAAAACCACTAACCCAGGACCTATCCTTGCAACAAAGCCCATTGACAACTGTGTCTACATGTCTATTCAGGGGACACTATCATAGGGCCTAATCACATCACATCAGCCACACTATCAGAGGCTCGTTCATCTGCACATCTACCAATGTGATATATGCCATCATGTGTCAGCAATGCCCCTCTGCCATGTACATTGGCCAAACCGGACAGTCTCTACATAAAAGAATAAATGGACACAAATCAGATGTCAAGAATTATAACGTTCAAAAACCTGTCGGAGAACACTTCAATCTCTCTGGTCACTTGATTACAGACCTAAAAGTTGCAATTCTTCAACAAAAAAAACTTCAAAAACAGACTCCAACGAGAGATTGCTGAATGGAATTAATTTGCAAACTGGACACCATTAAATTAGTCTTGAATAAAGACTGGGAGTGGATGTCTCATTACACAAAGTAAAACTATTTCCCCATGTTTATGCCCCCCCTCCCCCATTGTTCCTCACATGTTCTTGTCAACTGCTGGAAATGGCCCACCTTGATTATCACTACAAAAGGTTTTTTTCTCTCCTGCTGGTAATAGCTCACCTTACCTGATCACTCTCGTTACAGTGTGTATGGTAACACCCATTGTTTCATGTTCTCTGTGTATATAAAATCTCCCCACTGTATTTTCCACTGCATGCATGCGATGAAGTGAGCTGTAGCTCTCGAAAGCTTATGCTCAAATAAATTTGTTAGTCTCTAAGGTGTCACTAGTACTCCTTTTCTTTTTGCGGATACAGACTAACACGGCTGCCACTCTGAAATCTGTCATTATGGTTTGCTTGGTAAGCGAGGTGCAAGCAAACACTATACATTTTAATACAGCTAAATGTGTAAATGTAGGAAAAAAGAATGTAGGCCATACTTACAGGATGGGAGACTATCCTGGGAGGCAGTGACGCTGAAAGGGATTTGGGAGTTGTGGTGGACAATCAGCTGAAAATGATCTCCCAATGTGATGTTGTGGCCAAAAGGGCTAATGAGATCCTTGGATGTATAAACATGGGAAGCTCTACTATGTCCACTTCTGGTGTCTATAGTTCAAAAAAGATGTTGATGAATTGTAGAGGATTTAGAGAAGAGCCATGAGAATGATATTAGGATTAGAAAACAGGCCTTATAATGAGACTCAAGGAGCTTGATCTATTTATCTTAACAAAGTGAATGTTAAGGGGTGACTTGATTAGGTCTGTAAGTACGTACATGATGAACAAATATTTAAAAATGGGCTCCTCAGTCTAGCAGAGAAAGGTATAATATGATCCAGTAGCCTGAAGTTGAAGCTAGACAAATTTGGACTGAAAATAGTGTAAATTTTTGACAGTGAGATTAATTGACCATTGGAACAATTTACTCATGGCTGTGGTGGATTCTCCATCACTGACAATTTTTAAATCAAGATTGGATGTGTTTCTAAGAGATCTGCTCTAGGAATTATTTTGTGGAAGTTCTGTGACTTGTATTATGCAGGAGGTCAGACTAGATAATCACAATGGTCCCTTCTGGTCTTGGAATCTATGAATGAATGTATGAACGTAAAGGATACTGAGTGACTCCTTGGACATGCTGAGTGGTCTGAACTCCCATTGGTATCCATAATAGTCCGGACTCATTCAGTGGCTTGCCCAGTTGAAAATGTTGTATATTCACATCTGCCTAGCCAAATCTCAAACAGTTTGGAGCAGAACAGTCATAGACACATGCCCTGAAAATTCCAGCCTGGGCAGTTAACTTTCAGAAAACGTTGAGTGACTGAATACCGGGGCTATCATGGAAAAGCTTTAGCAATAATGGCTGGAATTTCCAAAGAGTCTAAGGAGTTAGGGAATGTCCATCTCTTATGGAAATTCAGTGAAAGCTGAGTGCTTAATTCTGTTAAGTTCCTTTGACATTCCCAGCCAAAATCTATTCCAGGCCTATATATTTAGTTACATCCACCAACAACATGTTTGTATAAGGTCTAAGGCTCAAATCCCCAAAGGAGGGATTTAAGCATTGCAATGCTGAACATTTTGGTGCCTAACTTTTGAGGCGCCTAGCTACTCTGCATGATCCACAAACCTGGAGTTAGGTGCCCAGGCTCCCCTATACAACCAATGAGGAGAGAGGCACCTGCAAACGGTGCTAGGCAGGGAGTCGCTTAAGCTAGCTAATAGCAGGTGCTGAACAGAGGGGAATATCCTAAGCCCCACCCCTCTTAGGGACTTAGGCTGGAGGGAGGTGCTTTTCTTCGCTTGCGATCCATAGCCATGAACTCCCCTCCTGGAGTCAGGTGCCTAAACAGTTTCTTGCTATAATGGTGGCAGTACATATCTAACTCCACACGAAATGGTGGCAGGGGAGCACTCGAGAGTTGGAAAACCCATGTTCAGCTCTCTGCTCCCCATCAGGTACAGGGGAGAATTGAACCAGGGTCTCCCACATCCTATGTGAGTTCCCTAGCCAAAGGACTCAAGTCTTTTTCTCCTTCTACTGTATCTGTTGTTTTGTGCACACTCAGAGCACGTCTTCCAAATTGGAGCAGATAGGTTAACACCTAATTTCACCTCATTTGAGGATCCCACTGGGGCTTAGTTGAGAGAGAGGTGCCAGCTTCCAGGACCAAGGCAGAAATGCACATGCCCAAAGGCAGAAACTTAGTCTCCTTAAGACCGTAACAGCAGAGACTTAGTCACCAGGGGACTTTAGGTGCCTCCAGTATTATGCAGGAGTTTAGCAGGGCTTTTAAGGATTTCAGGGGTACCTAAAGTGGGAGTTAGGCATCTAAATCCTTTCGTGGATCTGGATCTAACCCTGAAGTCCTTAATCAGACAAAACTCCCATTGCAAAAATGAGAATTCCTACTGAACAAGAACTCCAAGATGTGGACCATAGCCATGTAATGAAGTTTCTTATTGTAGTGTCATCAGTAGCATGGCAACTAAAAAGTGTAGCAGAAGCAGTAACTCTCCATAGTAATTTGAGAAGGTACCAAAACTGCCCTGTAGCTAGCAACCAAGACAACATCATTAAATGTAACCATGGTAGCTAACAACTGAAACTACACCAATTATGTAACCACAGTATCAAGCAACCAAGACACCAGTAAGACAGCCTCAGTTCAAGTTGTCGAAATAATGTGCTGATGGATTTTGATTGGCTGTTGACCTGAAATGGGAAAAAAATAGAGATATTTAAGCTATGAAATATCCTATTACCCATAATGTTCAGTGTATTTATGAAATTTCATATATTCCCTAACTACTGTGCAATGATGTTCCCACTTTATATGAGTTGGGAAAATATGGAAGATTGCAAGCACGGAGAAGTTTTTGAACAGAATTAGGTTGGGGATATTATTTAAATTCTAATTTTATATATTTAACAGACTATGGTTTCTTAATCTTTTGGTTCCTTAAATTAAATTGTAATATTACTGCTCTTATAGAAATGGAATATATTTAATATCTGTCCTATGATAAGTTCCTCCCAGGCATTCTTTCATGTAATGCATCCAGGTTGATGTGAACAGCCCAGTAGAAACTGTCTCTAAATGAAAAGGAGTACTTGTGGCACCTTAAAGACTAACCAATTTATTTGAGCATAAGCTTTCGTGAGCTACAGGTCACTTCATCGGATGCATTCAGTTTTTCCACTGAATGCATCCGATGGAGTGAGCAGTAGCTCACGAAAGCTTATGCTCAAATAAATTTGTTAGTCTCTAAGGTGCCACTAGTACTCCTTTTCTTTTTGTGAATACAGACTAACACGGCTGCTACTCTGAAACCTGTCTCTAAATGGTGATTACATACTATATAGCAGCTAGAGCCAATCTTCAAAGGGATATTACACAGCAATGTCACAGGCATCTCATCATATGTCAGATGTTTGATCTTTAAGTTTTAAGGCTAAGCA
Organism: Lepidochelys olivacea; assembly: GCF_965140295.1. Taxonomy (NCBI): domain Eukaryota; kingdom Metazoa; phylum Chordata; order Testudines; family Cheloniidae; genus Lepidochelys; species Lepidochelys olivacea. Next base: position 31,120,101 of record NC_140415.1, read on the forward strand.
ACCTAGTTAAAGAACAGTTAAAAACATCACTCAGGGCAATAGCGCTCAGAACTAGAAGCCACCTTATTTACTAACAGCCCTCTTTGTGTTCCCAGACTCGGCTCAAACTAACACATACATGTGCACACTTTATTTTTAAAATGCTTATCCATGGTATTGAAAATATTGCTGCTAATAATTCTTATGTTGAAAGGAAACCTAACCAACTCTGGCAATTTCATTAACTTCACGTTTTTGGTGAAACAAAAGGTTGATCTTTGTCATTTTAACAAACAATCAAACAAAACCCTTAAATCTATGCAGACTCAGTCTTTGTTTGGGGATTTTGAGGCTTGAAGAGTAGTTTTGGCCAGCACAGGTAAAGAGGCAGGAGAGTACGTCTTACAAAATGTCTGGAATGGATCCTAGGATTACCTTAGAGTGGCTCTATCGGAGAAAAACAAACACAAGTTTAGCCCCATAGCTAGTTTTGTTGCAAAGCAAGTGACATTTGATCAAGGCCATTGACTTTAATATTCGTGTTTTGCATTCTGGTGAATTCTGTGACAGTAGGTAACCCTTTTCTTACATAAAAAGAATTACATCTTGTTAAATGTGCATTCTGCAATAAATGGCTTATAATGAAATCTGCCAAGACTGATTGAAAAAGCAACAGTTCAAAATGAGGTTGGGAAAGTAATTCTGACCAGGATGTCCTATTTTGCTGGTTTGGTTGCTCTGATTGAAACCGTCTGTGAAATAACAGCCTTTGCGTGATAGGTCCAGACACAAATTAATAAGACGACAGTGTGTTGACCTACTAAACAAAAAGCACCATAGCCCAGTAACTACAAACAGACGCAGTTATTTTACTGCTCAGTTAAAAACTCTCTCTCTTCTCCACCCTGAATTTTTATGCAGTGGCTTCTTCTGTCTGTATGTAAATCTCCTCCCAGAAACTTACAAAACATCAGTCAATCCCACCTGCGAATGATTGTATTATTTAACCCTGAGGTTAGTTTTTCTTCAGACTAGTACATGAAAAGGTACTTAAAGCAAAACTACTTAGGGATTGGCTTATACAAAACAAACTGTGCAAGTGAATTTGAAAATGCGGGTTCACCAGCTGAACATCTCTGGCTGTAGTTTTCCTAAACCAGAATAACATAGTGCAAAGGGAATATAGTGAATCCATTAACCCCATGACACGAAGAAACTCATTTTCTTTACTTATGGTGTTTTAAGAACTCACTGTGATTCAAATATATTTTTGGTATCTGATAAACATATAATCAGAGTCATTAATCTGTTTCTCGTCTGGTTATGATAGTGGAGCCCAAATATTGCCTTTGTCACTGCCTGAGATGTTACAAGCATGCAGCTGGGTATACGGAATTGCTGGCATTCTGAGGTTCACATGTTTGGCAATTTATTCATGAAAACTTGAACAATGTTTTTTTCATTATCCTCTTGTTTTTACCAACATTTTGTATAAAACTACATAATCTGTCTTCTAATGATATTTACAACAGAAAGGGTGTATCTCAAATGCCTGCTTCCAAGATATCCAAACACCTGGTTAGTATCAATCTTTTATTAGAAATTCAGTTTTTATTAATTCGTTTTTGTTACTGACTGTGACATTGTGTGCTCACCCCATGCTGGACGGTTAACGTTAATTCTGTATTGTGGACTGAGGAAGCCACACCCCCTCAACCCTACTGGGCATGCTCCAAGTGTAGCTGGAGTATAAAAGGGAGAAGATCAGGTGGAAACCCAGAAACTGGAGGAGGTCTGTGAGAACCTAGGGTTGCTGGGACCATCTGTGCCGAATAGCCTGGTAACCCTGGAGATGCCTAGTGCTCGACTACAAGGGACAAAGTAGGAAGTAGCCTAGGGGAGGCAGCAGCCGCACGCTCGGGAACAGTCAGTGTGTTTTTTGTCTGGATCTCCACTGACTCAGTGGCAGAGACCCCTGTCACTGATAGGGCCCTGGACTGGGACCTGGTGGAGCAGGGAGGGCCCAGGTCCCCCTACCCTTGCTGTTACCAACCCTTTTGGTGGCTTGCTGGGGTCCAGTTCCCCAACTAGCCACTGGGCCACTCAGCCTTGAGAGAGCGAGCAGCCATATTGATTCTGGCCAGTAGGCCTTACAGCCCAGAGAACAAGGGATGTTTTATTGACTTTGTCCACTAGGCTTCACAGCCCTGAGAGCAAGGAAACCCCTATTGACTCTGGCCGCTAGGTCTCACAGTCATGGGAGCAAGAGCAACTCCATTGACTCTGATCATTAGATCTTACAGCTCTGAGGCAGTCTGGAGGACTTATTCACTGGGTGCATTCACCCCGCACTGGATGGGGTAACACCACCTTGTCACACCAACTCTTTTGAAAACTCAGTTGCCAAAATCAGGAGAATTAGACTAAGCCTATAAAACAGTCATAAGAATTTCTAAATACTGTTTTCATTAGTTATATGTACAATATACAGGGAACCAAATCAAATTGTTAAATCAAAGTATTAATCTCATTGTCAAATAGTCTATTCAATTTACTACTTTTTACAATTTCTAAATTCCATATTCAATTGGACTGTTGATTTTCATATTGAAGGTAGTCGTAGAGCCTGAATAAAGTAGGATTTTTCCCATGAAAAGAACACATTGAGGAAGTGAACAACAGCTATGAGACTATCGCTAAAATTCTGGCATAAGGAAAAAACACTGTTCAGTCTTAACATTCTTGTCTCTGTATATGGTTTGTCTTTATTCTGCAAGTAAATGGGGTTATTTTTCTATTGTTGAATTAATACTTCTACACTGTTGAAATACTTAAGCAGTGACACACAAGAGGATTTGCAGTCATAATGATACCTGTGCGCTTCAAGTGTATTGTGAGAGACAGGGCTGAGAGCCAACCATCTTTAACCATGACTAGGAATGGGTATTGACCCACGGCTAAAAGTATGTTCATACTTTTACAAAATGTGTGGTTTAAAGCTATTTTCAATTAAAGGAATAGAAAAAAAACATTTAAAATGTTTCTTTAAGGAGACTTCTTAGCCGCTGGTTCCCTTTGACCTTTCCAGTCTTCGTTTCTGTGGTCATGGTGATTGCATCAGCAAAAATAAAGGTACCATAGGAAAAATGTTTTCAAACATTTTATAACCCTTACTATATTTTTCTTGATATCACTTGTGTTCAATTTTTCTGTTTCTGTGGAAATGAATGTCAGATGTGGGTAAAATGAGGTAAGGGTTTAAAGTAATCATTTTATACAAACTTTTAATTTTACTTTTGTTGTGGGTTGATGGTACATTTTGCTACTGAAGAAGTGATTCCTCACTGTAGTAATTTGTAATGTGTGTTGGGATGAAAGGCGCTATACAAAGATAGAATAGCGTTAATACTATTAGGTTACTGTGATCTGACAGTGAGTACTTTTATTAAGATACAGGAAAGCATTCAGATTTAATGGGTTATACATAAGTACTCAGATACTATGCTGAGAAGTAGAGCTGGTCGATATTTTGACATTTCTAATTTCAACCAAAATAAACCCACGAAGAATTATCACCATTTTCAACCAGCTCTAGTGATCATTGATGAGCACCATAGACATTCCAGCAAGTATACCAGTATCTATCACTCTATCTGATAGACAGCATGGATGAGAATCTCTTGTATTGGACCAACTCCTGTTGGTGAGAGAGACAAGCTTCCAAGTTTACACAGGTCACCTGAAGAAGACCTCTGTGTAAGTTTGAAAGCTTGTCTCTCTCAACAACAGAAGTTGGTCCAATAAAAGAAGCCACACCCACCTTGTCTCTCTGGGACCAACAGATCTACAGCAACTCTGCATATCTATCTATCATCCCAAATCAGCAAAGCAATCCAGCATATGTTTAATGTTAAGTTAAAGATACATAAGTCCCACTGGGAGAGATTTTCAAAGGCAGAAAGTGCAGTTAAACATCCAACACGCCTTGATTTTCAGTGGGAGTTGGGCACATAATTATCCTTTGTGCTTCTGAAATCTCCCCCAGTGACTTCAGATATGTTTAATGCTAAGTTCAGGCTTAAATGAGTAGGCATGGACTTAAGCACATGCTTAAAACTAAGCATTAGGAACGAAATACTTTTTTATTGTGCCTTCCAGTGAGGGATTTCAAAGTGCTTCACAAATGTTAAAAACAACTAAACGTCACAGTTTCCATCTCGCCTTCATTTCACAGAGGAGGAAAGTGAGGTGACAGAAGTTACACAAGGAGCTCAGATCACTCGGGAAATCTGTAAAAGAGCCAAGACTAGAACTCTAAACTCCTGACTGAGTGCTGTGTTCTTGTTGCATCAACATCCATGCTAGTGGTAGTCCTCTCCAGAACATGAATTTGCTGACCTATGAAGCATGGTGCTGGATGCTTTTTGACCAAGCACTTTCTTGGTTATATAGCATTGCTGAGAATTTTCTGGATGGATTGAAGTAATACTGAAGGACAGGGGAGCGGTTTATGCTGTTGGTTGTGGGAAGTTTCCTTTAGTGTGGTACTTGTTTTTGTGTGTCCACATGCCAGGTCACTACATGGTTTCCCCTTCTGGGGATGAGTCAAAGTCTCTTCTCCCCAGCAGTCCTCTGATTCACTGCCACTCCCTCAGTGGCTAGTAGGTGCACCCAGCCCACCCTCTACTCTGGATTCCCTGATGGAGCTCATGGGCCCTCATCAGCAGCCAAGGTCTGTCCTATCCCATCCTTTGATTTTTTCCATTAGCCTTTCCTACCACTCTAGCTTCCCCCACTCTCTGCGCTTCCTAGGGAATAACTGTGGACTACCCTGTACAGTCACTCAGACACACCTCCCTTCTCCCAGGGAATGGCTGCAGACTACTTCCCTGCAGCAGCACCACCCCACAGCTGCTCTCAGCTCCTGAACTTTATGCAGGCCCCTCCTGTTCCCATCCAGCTAAGCCTCGTCCAATTAATCACTGCCTCCTGGCTCCTCCAGGTGCAGCCTGGGCAGCTAATTGGCCCATCTAGCCATCTTACCCCTTGTGTGGGGCAGACACCCCATCACATCCCCGTTTATTACAATTGTAAGGGGACTGTTGCCCCTTTACTAACATTCAGTGGGGGTGTTTTGGGTGGCTAGCTCCCAGTACTAAAAGGGGAAGTGTCTATGGGAAACCAGGACCCTGAGACTGATAGTCCCCAGGAACAATAGGGAGAGGCCAATGCTCCAGGTCAGCCTGAATGACAGAGTGGGCAGGCTAATCAGAGTCAGGAGGTCCCGTCCTCCTCCGTGTGAGCTGGATTTGCCTGGATCAGACAGAGTGGGGCCGAGCTAAGGAGAAAGCAGGGGCCCAAGCTGAGCTGGGGAGCAGAGCGGTGCCAGATCCAGAGGGACCAGAAAAGCAGCCCAGAGAGAGCAGACCGTGTCCTGGGAGCAGAGCTGCAGCCCCAAAGCTAGAGGGGCCAGAAAAGCAGCCCATGAAGCAGGTCAGTGCTGGGAGCAGAGTCATAGAAGCAGCCTGCAGAGCAGACCTGTCCTGGGAGCAGAGCTGCAGCAACCAGAGCCAGGGGGGCCAAAGAAGCAGCCCAGGGAGCTGGAAGCAGAGCAGCAGCAGCAGTGCTGAGACAGAGCGGTGGAGCTGGGGCTGGAGCAGTCCGGAGGTGGGTGCGGTGAGCAGCTGGGGAGAGCGAGGGGGACCCTGGGCAGCAGGCCCAGCATAGGGAGACACCTCAACCAAGGGGCTCTGCAGGCCAGGCTTGGATCATAACCCCGACAGGGCAGGGATGACACTGGGAAGAAGGGTCCTACCACTTAGAGCCTGAGAGCATGTGGCTACCACCAGAGCAAGTGTCCAACCCACAGCATCCCTGCAGCAAAACCAGGGCCTGAGAAGAAGGAACAAACTGTGAACTGCCCAGATATTCCAGAGACACTGTTTGTGATGTTCCCTGCCACAGAGCGGGTTGATGTGTTTCCTTTAACCTTTCCCATTTTTCCTTATTCTTTTTAAAATTAATTGTTGATTAAATAACTTGCATTTGCTTTAACTTGGATGTAATGGTCAGAGAAGTGCCCAGTGCAGAGAGAGTACCCCGGAGTGCGGACACCCTAGCCCCTGTCCTAGGTGACCACAGCAGGGATGGGGGTCAAGCCCCCCAGGAATCCTGGGCCCAGCCTTGTTGGGGTTACGAGGACTCTGCCAGACAGAGTAGAAGGAGTTCTCAAGGGCAGGGAGGCCACTGAGTAAAGGAAGTGGGAGCGAGGACTCAGATCCTTTCGCTAGCCCACTTCACCGGGGTAGTGCAGAAGCCAGGAAAGTTCCCCACAATAGCGGGACTATTCCCCTGCTTACACAATTATCTGAGGGATCTACTAATCCACACATTATACAGTTTATCTGGGTTAACAGAGAGAACCATTCTAAATCAGTGTTTCTCAAACATTGAGGCTGTGACTTCCCTGCGGAAATGCTGAGCTCCTCTAAGAGACGCTGAAGTAAGCCAGAATAAAATGAAAAAAAAACAAACATTTTTCTATCTTGTTAGATCTTGTTCTCTTGGGACTCAGTGAAAGCAGAACCATTTATTGAATATTTTATAAGCAATTTGGCTTTTGAGTCCCAAGTGCTAAAGAATAATTGGCTGGCTGCCATGCTTATGCATGGAAAATATTCCTCCAACATTTACCGAAAAGAACATTTTGTATTTTTCTACGGATTATAGGAATTGCCATACTGGATGAGACCAGTGGTCCAGCTATTCAGTATCATGGCTCTGCCACTGGCCATGACCAGCTGTTTCAAAGGAAAGTGCCAAGAATGAGAACAGAAAAACTTGAATCAATAATGTGATGCCAAAGTTTTAGTGAGGGGCTCCCTTGAATATTTTTCACTTCTTGTGTTTATACATGTGACATCTCTTGGATGAAATTCATCAACTCCTCAACTTGTCCCTTCCCCAGCATCTCATGGCATCTCCCTTCTTGATGGGTACGTGGCAGCTTATCCTCACAGTAGAAGTAGTAACAGACATCTGGCAGCCTCTGCTGGCTGAGGTAGTGGTAGGTGCATGGTACAGTGGCATCTTTTCCGGTTGTAGGATGGTTGGTTAGGTGAAGAGTTGGTACCTACTGGAGGTGGGCTAGTTGCTCAGTTGGAGAGTGGGTCCCCTTCAGTTTTCAATTTGGGTAGGTGTCTTCTGACTGTTAGCAGTCTCCTCTACTTTGTGTGATGGAAAAGGGAGTGAAGAGCAATCTTGTCGGTGGCTTGTTGGAAGGTCTGAGAGGAGTGTGGAACCCTGTTTCCAATTAGTAGCAGTGAGGTGATTGAGTTCTGTGCTAGGGCTGGACAGGCTAGAAGCCAAGGAGAGAGGCTGGATGCAGTGGTTGCAGGTCTCCTACTCAGTATAGTAGCAGCTTGGCTCCACCTCCTTTCCTCTGCCTCATCCGCTGGTAAAGCGGGGAGATTGTGCATGGGGACTGCAAGGACTACATAGTACATTCCTCTCTGTGCTCCTAGCAGGGGATGCAGGAAGGGACTTCTCCTTGCAGCTGCTGTTCTGGGTATGGCAGTGTAACTGGGCAAGGACTCACCGGCGGCGCCTCCTGCTGGTCATCTCAGGGAATTAGCTCACCAACCTCCGGAGCACCCTCTTCAGGCCAATGTCTTGCCTTGCTGCTGGCTCCCATGTCCCTCCCAGGACCCCAGTGCCTGTTTCACTGGGTGCTGCCCCTTAGCAGTACCCCACAGTTCTGGGTCTCCCCTTCCCAGGGGGGCTCCCCATCCACTATCCCTACCTTGCCTCAGTCATAGGCTCCTGCCAGTCACCAGCTAGCTCCCACGCCCTGGGGCAGACTGCAGTATGAGCCACTCATCACCAGCAAGGTTGGGTTTGGACCTGCTGCCTCTGCCTACCCATGGCTGCCCCTGCAACCCCCGTACCAGGCCTGCAGCCTGGATCTTTCCTAGGCCGGAGCTCCCAGGGTCCCTTGGCCTTTCCCCAACCCTGCTCCAAACTAGGTCTTCTGTTAAGACCCTGCAGCCAAGCCCTTCTCTCTCTCTAGGCTCCCTGGGCTTCTGGCTCACAGCCTTTATAGAGCCAGCTGGGCCCTGATTGGGGCGTGGCCCCCCAGCTGAGGCTGCTTCCTCAATCAGCCTCGCTGCTTCCCTTCTACAACAGCCCTCTCTCAGGGCTGTTCTAAACCCCTCTGGGCCCGAGCGGGTGTCCATCCCGCTACAGGCAGGCACAGCCCAGCATGGCAGCTCAGTCCCTGCCTATCCCAGTCTTTTACACATCCTCACGTTTGTTTGTTCTTTTGACTGCTATGGCACATGGATGTTCCTGTGTAGTTGCAAGTAATTCGGTGCCCATGCATGTGTACAAATAATTCAGATTATTCCTTTCAATATCATTGAATTTCATCTGGTGTCATCCTGCCCATTTGCCTGGTATTAAGTCTTTCAGTTTTCTCTAGTATTTACCACACACATTTTCTTCTCCATCTTACTATTAGAATTAGAGAGGGAAGAACTCTGTGTGGGTTCTGGTAGCTCCGGGAAGGTTTAAGAAACTGTGCTCTGAAGCAACAGAGCTGGCTTCTTTTTTACACTGGCACTTCAATGATCTACAGAGGGTTTTTAAACAAACCACAAAGTTTCACATCAGGATAGTGTCCAAAGTTATGCTGAGTGCTCTTTTGTGCCTCCTGGTCCCTGCATGCAGCTGCATAGGAAACCCAGCCAATCTGCCTTTGTACATTCACCCCAAATGCTTGTCTAGAAGAATTGGTTTCCTTCCTTTCCACATGGTGTGTGCGGTGTTTTTGTCATGCTAGGAGTCTTTTTCATTTGATACTTTTGCCAGAGGTCACCGAGAGGTTGACCAGTCACTTAGCCAAGGGAGTGGCCGATTAATAGTTTTGTTTTATGCTGAAAACCTTTCATGACTTCTGTGATATTGTTTGGGATGAGTAAACCACTGAGATTCTCAGCAAAGGCAGTTGCTTGCATTAGCTTGTAGCCAAATAGTCAAAGAGAATAGGTTCATACATCTGACATTCACAAGTTGAAGGCAAGCAGGGACAGAAGTGCTTAATTTATCACACTGATAGCAGCAAGTTCTATAATGGGACGGGGGGAAGGATGCATCAGTATAATTCAAATAGATTAAACAGACACGGATAGTATTAGTCATGGGAAAAACTGACTTTCATCACTTGAAGAGACAATTTCTGGATGACTATTTTCACAATATGGTTGACTTTAAAACATAATACACCGCACTAAGGGAATCATTTGGAGGCAAGGCCAGTGAATGTATCCAAGTCATTATTATGCACCAGTGTTGGGAATAATGAGAATTTGTAAACAATGCTTCTAAATAGCTCTTAATACAGAAATTGGAAGCCAAATGCTACCTCCCATTCCCTGGTCAAGGAAAAATGTAAATGTCATGCTTTTCTGGCACTGGGAAGTGGGGGGGAGGGATCTTTGGATGTGCAATTAGGGGAGCAGCGAATCAATCAAACTATGTGGATTCACCCATGTGCAGAAGCATCAGCTACTACTTTAGTCTGTGTGTCAAGTTGCCAGATTGTGTAGGAGGATTTGTTTCCCCTGAAGAACCCTTTTACATAACCTGCACAAGGCTTGTCTATTTGGGCTTTGCGCAGCTTGGTGATGGTGCAGCATTGGGCCTTGGGTGAATTAGGCAGAACGTGTCCTTTGGGAGGTGGTTCACTCTACCGTGGCAATAAGTGGACTTTTAAAAAATGTTATGCGTGCATGAAAAGCCTGACTTCTTCTCTTTTTTTAATTACAAAGTTTCATGCTCATCACAGCTTTGAGAAATGTTATAACCTGTTCTATGTGTAGTGGTTTATAAACAGAGCTTATATTTAATGATTACATGATACAAGGCAACAGATGTGTTTTATAAACAATTTTAACACATTTGAAGACAGCGAAGTACTTTGTACAACATGATGAATACATCCGAAATTACAGACCCAAGCCAGTGGAATAAATTAATGTCATGTTTTCATGTGCGTTAAAAATAACAGGCCTGATTCTGAGTTGGCTTATATTAATTTTACCTCTGCATAACTTTCTTTAAGTATGACATGATCTACTTCGAGGTGCAAAAAACCTTTACTGTTACAAGGCCAAAAAAAGCGGGGGAGAGAAAGCTGACACGTTTTCAGTCATCTTAGGACAAGCAGCAAGATTTAAAAGCTGAGATGTTTATTATAATGTTTCTAAACTTAAGTAGTAGGGTCCCACCAAAAGGCTTTGAAACTGTCAACATGGTCCTTTACAAGTTTATTACTTGCCTATTGGCATGTGTTTTAAATTTGTTATAGGAAGTTTTCTAATGTACACTTTCAGCATTCCCGTACTGTAAACAACTTTTAATGTCAGAGTCTTGCAGCATGAGCTGAGGCGGACTTTTTTTACTGGTCACCAGGGTCAACTGTAGCATTGAGACTGACCTCCAGTCTCTGACTCCAATTAGTTACAGAACTCATTTATTTTTCATTTTCCAGGCCATTTGTCTTCTTGAAAGCCTCAGTAACTTATGATTCCAAATTTTACACTTGGAAAAAAATTATTGTCGTGTGTTTGTGTGTATTTTTAACACATGTTCATATCGGTAATTTATATATTACCAAAGGTGCTAGTTTATTTAAATTACAAGACACAGTGGCTGTGTTAGTGTTTGTCTAGTGTACTTTCTTTCCAGGGTGAATTTCATTTGATATTAATGGGTCATGTGATAAGTATATAATTATAATATTTTTACCTCTTCCTAGACAACTGGGACGTATTCTAATACAGGCAATATGTGTTGGAATATTTTGGATATTAAGCTAAATGCTATACTTTTTTTACACCTTGCATAATCCTACTGACATCTCTAGAGTTCCATGACCCCAGTGGAGCTGCACTGGGGTTAAATGTGTTCGTTAGCACAAAATTTGTCCTATGACCTTCCTGGAGTTATGATAGCCTTATGATTTCCAGAACTCAGCAAATCATAGGCTGTGGTATACCAGCACTCTTTTTTCTTTTTGGGATTTGTGTGTGTACTTCATGTGTACCGGCTTTGAAAAATTGCCCCTTACTGTTTGCAGGGAGCCAAGGTTGGTATTTTTAGATTTTTTAATAATGTATATAGTCTCTGATCTTGGTATCTGCAGACTATTGAAAGCTTCTCTTGCAATACTAGCACTCTCCTACTTATCATAGAGACATACTATAGGGATTGGTGCACTACTTGTGACCCACAGGCAGCATGCAGACTTAGCAGGTGGCTTTTCTAGCCCATCAGTTTCAGCAGAATTTAAGCTTTTATTTCATCTTTTAAAAATTGGCCCTCATAGTTGCCAGGAAAGCCCTGCCAAAGTGAAGTGATGCAGTGCTGTAGTCCTGGGTCTGCAACCAAAAAGAGTGAAACAGCCGCTATAAGAAGCCCAGTACAAATACACTCCCCAAATGAATACAGGATGCATAAGGGTCTGTGTGAAAGAAGGAAGCCAACAAAAGGGTGTATTAAGCAGGGATTATTGGTGAAGCAGAGGAAGTTGGGACATAGGGGTTGGTTAAAGAGGGTGGCACAGATAACAAGAAGCTTGAATTTAATATGGTGGAGTGTTCAGGAAGCCAATAGATAGACTGAATGATTGGGGTGACATGATCAAACCTGCAGTGTTTTGTAGGGAGTGATGTGAGTTTCAGCAAGAGCAGTAGGATGATGATACTGGTACCTCTTGTAATGTTTAATAAGCACTCAGAGGTCATGTTTGATAGGGGTGTCTCAGGCCCAGCACTGTTACTATCTATGTGAATGCTCAGCTCAGCCTGGGCTAGCAGTGGCATCTGAAAACATCTAGCTCACGCTAGACACATTCAGAGGCTATCAGTGGAACTAACATAGTCCCTCCCATAGTAATAGTATATCATCTCATTTGCATAGTCACTAGCACAGTGGTAACTTGACTCCTATCCTTACATGCTCATTAATAGTATCAAATATAGCCTTTGACCCTTGTTTTTGCAAGAGCTGTGCGTTGTTGACTCATCCAATGTACCATCTACTATAACTCCTAGAGTCGTCTTTGTGGCACTACTCTACCGCCAAGTCATTATTTCCCGGTTTTATTTTTGTACATTTGATTATTTAGTGCACAAATCACTATAATTTGTCTTTATTAAATTTCACCATACTGTATTTTAATCATAACCTCCATTTGTGAACCCTCTCAGGTTTATATCACCTTTGAATGTGATTAGTGTACTCTCCACACCATCCATGAAGTAGATATGAGTTGTGGGATGAATTGTTGGCATAACACAAGCGGGAAAACTAGCAGAAATCTGCTTATATAAGACACAGAAGGGATGGTAAAGAAGAGAAGAAAATTGGGGAGAGGGCGGCGGTGCATGTAGAAAGTGAAGAGGGTGAGGATCTGGTTATTTACGTTGTCTGGTCCATTGATAACCCAAAGCTTTTGTAGTTCTTCCAGCCTTACTGTGAATATCCTAAATGTATTTAGGAGCATTAATATGAGCATTTCACGTATGAAACTATTCAAAATGTAGACCTCTTGATTATTGATTTAGAATGTCTGATGCCCTATGCTGCCTCTTTGGATCTAGGTGCATTACTTCCCTACAGAGCAGGTGAGTAAGGAACAGTTGACTCTGCCCATCAACCTGCCAGTCAGCATGGTTTATGAAAGCATTATGTGGGTAGGTTCCATGGGATTTTTTGGATTCAATGTGGAATGCACTTTTTGCTGTTTTATAGTGATATATCCAGTTTTGGCAATTCACTAATCCCTTACATTCTGCCTGGATTAGCAGCCAAGTCCTCTCTCGAGTGGATATTGTAAGCAAGTTAGAGCTTCAGTCAGGTAGGCATAGATGATATATTGCACGAAGGCATTTTAAATAACTTTGGCAGAAGTTATTTGGAAAACATACACATGCTTTTCTGACACAAGAGGAAGAAAAATAAAGCTTACTTATGTACAGTAGCCGAGTGGTAGCATAATTAGATATTGGATTTTGTTAGGTTAGCAGTGGAAGTAACTAATTAAAATATTCACTGGAAAAATAGCTTCTGTGCTTTCACCCTCTGTCTTTTGTAAAAGCAGAAGTTGAGATCCTCACTTTCACTCTTGCTCCTTTATGGCAGGTAAAGGGTCCCTTCTTGGGTGCAGGCATGGTAGCTTTAAGGCTGTCTTTGAAAGACCCCTTTACAAGTCTTGGCATGTGTGACATGCTAGAGGTGAGACTGCATTATGCAGTGCTGAGGAGATTCTGGGCAGCACTGCGGTCCACAGGGCAACTAGGGAATCTGACATAATTTACCCCCCAGGGCTGTTTAAGTCATGCTGTGGGCCTGTCCACGTTCTGGACAAACCCAGGATTGGTGGGGAGCCCAAAGGCAATTTAAAGTTACCTTTGCTCCCTTTCCCCTGGGCTGTGAATTGTGTTAGAATCACCTCCCACCTGCGCAGAGTGCGTGCATATAACATCCATACATCTACTTCTGTGTGTGGATCCTAGTTTGTAAGGATTAAACAGTTCATTTAAGGATAAAGATGGCTATTTTATCCCTTTTAATTTCAACATCATGTGACTTTTGAATTATTTACTATGTTCCACGTGTTCAACACCTTGAAAGCAGTAGTATTGCACAGGTATAACTGAGAGCATAATTTGAAGACGATAGGGGTGCCACAGGTGCAATTGAGGCCTGATGTAGGAAGAGCGGGGATGCACAGGTGTGACTGAGGGCAGAATGTGGGCTGCAGGCTTTGTTATAGGTGTTCTGATATGACACATAAGAAGGAAAGAACTCTGACGCTAAGCCCAAGAAGAGCCTTTATGACCAGGGAAGACTCTGAAGCCCACCATAGACCTCATAATGCAGATGTAGTCTACTTGGAGAATGATCACAAACTGTGGGAATGAGCACTATACAAAACCCCCAGATAGAATATTTTCAGGGAAAAATTATACTAGAAAAATAACCCATAATGGGACAGATTGCAAACCGCTTATTAAATCAATGGGGTGACTTGTGTGTGTAACAGTTCACCAATTGGACTGTGGTATTCACAATCTGATTTGATTTTACTAGTAAACTTAACACAGTGTAAATGAGAAAATAAACATGGAACCGTAGGTGATGCAGAGACCCTGTGGCAAAGGATCCACTGTTTTTTTTTGGAAACAGCTCTCACCTCAGACCTGACAAACTCACTGAACCAAGCACATATCTTATAGCATTTCTCCATAAAGAATAACATGTAAGATATCTACAGAAAACTTGTAACTTGTCAGGACTCGGAATCATTGCGAGATGTATGTATGGGAAGGACCTACCAAATTCACGGTCCGTTTTGGTCAATTTCACGGATTATAAAAATTGTAAATTTCATGATTTCAGCCATTTAAATCTAAAATTTCATGGCGTTGTAATTGTAGGGGCCCTGATCCAAAAAAGGAGCTTGGGGTCGCAAGGTTATTGTGGGGTGGTGGTGGTTGCCGTACTGCTACCCTTACTCCTATGCTGCTGCTGGCATCAGTGCTGCCTTCAGAGCTGGGCAGTTGAGAGCGGAAGCTGCAGGCCAGGAGCCCAGCTCTGAAGGGAGAGCGGCCACCAGCAGCAGCACAGATATAAGGATGGCCTGGTATGGTATTGCCACCCTTACTTCTGCACTGCTCCTTTTGGGTTAGGACCCCCAATTTGAGAAAGACCGGTCTCACCCGTGAAATTTGGTCTTTCATGTGCTTTTACCCTATACTATAGAGATTTCACGGTCCGTGACATGTTTTTCATGGCCATAAATTTGGTAGGGCCATATGTATGGGTAATATTTAAGGAATATTCTATTTATATTGAAAATTTGCTTTATGGACTTGGAATAAAAGTTAGTCACCAGGAGGTAATGTGTCTCAATGATGACCCTCAAGCAAAAGAGAGTTTCAACCCCACCCTAGTCAGCCAAAAGGTAAAGCAAGACTCCAACTTCAAAAACAGACTCCAACGAGAGATTGCTGAATTGGAATTAATTTGCAAACTGGACACCATTAAATTAGGCTTGAATAGAGACTGGGAGTGGATGTGTCATTACACAAAGTAAAAATATTTCCCCATGTTTATTTTTCTCCCCTACTGTTCTTCACGCGTTCTTGTCAACTGCTGGAAATGGCCCACCTTGATTATCACTACAAAAGGTTTTTTTTTTCCTCTCCTGCTGGTAATAGCTCACCTTACCTGACCACTCTCGTTACAGTGTGTATGGTAACACCCATTGTTTCATGTTCTCTGTGTATATAAAATCCCCCTACTGTATTTTCCACTGCATGCATCCGATGAAGTGAGCTGTAGCTCACGAAGGCTTATGCTCAAATAAATTTGTTAGTCTCTAAGGTGCCACAAGTACTCCTTTTCTTTTTTCAGAGTAACAGCCGTGTTAGTCTGTATTTTCTTTTTATGGATACAGACTAACATGGCTGCTACTCTGAAACAAGTTTCTATTGTATACCCTTGCCACAGTGAATGGAAAACCATCAGAGACAATAACAAACAATTGAAACCACTTAAAGATAGAACAGAAACACTACAGCAAGGCAGGGTTTGTCCTGCCTATGAATAGGAACAAAAGGCTGTTTTCAATATAATGGTGTGTAGGGAAAGGCACTCTGAATCCAGTCACTGAGAAAAACATCTGGCAGATGGGGTGCTTTCATGAACGTTTGGATCCTGGTTCTTGAGAAACCAGCCAGCTCTGCAATGAACTGAACTTTGGGGGGAAATCTACTTTATTACATGGGAAGGGAACTATTGATAAGTGTAGAGCCAAGTTCACTGTTTATAATTTTGTTTTGTATTGTAACTTCGTGTTTCCACCACACTTTCTTGTTTCTACTTAAATTTTCCTTCTTGTTTAGAGAAACCTTCTTTTGTTTTTATTATTACTGCTCACAAGTGCTGTGTGGTTTCCAGGAGCACTGATTTTAGGTAAAACAGGTAATTTGGTGTTCACTACACCTTTGGGTGAAGAGAATCTGGACTTTCTGCAAGTAGCCTGTGTTAGAGGCTGGCTATCACAGGGGAACGATTCAAAGGGACTTACGGATTGGGGTGCACCTCTTGTTACCTGCAAGGAGAAGCTAAAGTTGTTATAATCCAGAAGAGAATGATTGAGTGGCTGAAAGGATGATGGTGTCAGGGAGCTGACCACAGGAAAGACTCTTTCTTGCTTGAGGTAGGAGATAACAATGTGTCTCACAGCCCTGGGTCCCTTGAGGACCTCCACACCATACATTACCATGTTTACAGTCACTTCTATTAAATTAAAAAGATAAATATTTTATTAAATAAAAGTCACTTTTATTACTGTAAATACTAATTCACTTTTATGTTTTTATCACTTTTATGGTGATAATAATAAAGATCATCATTGGTAATTAGTTTCTGAAAATAGCCTGAAATACATTTCTAAAAACTGGATCCAGAGGTTTTGACTTCACCCTAAGTTTAGCATCACACTCTTCATGTTTTAGCGAGGACCCCCACCTAACTCTTGCTGACTTTCTCATTCCATTGCTGCCTCTGTTTAACATGTTCAGCCTCCCTCTGCCAGTTGTGATTGCTGCCTGCTCTCTGTTATAATTTGTGCCAAGAATTATTTTTTTTCCATTCTGTCTATTGTTAATAGGAGGCTGTGGGGGAAGTCAGCTGGGTATGAGATGTATGGGAAAGAATTGATTCATTGGAGTCTGATCCCCAGAGGGGCTGAGCACCTGCTACTTCCGTTGAATTTAATGGGAGTTGCTGGTGTTCAGCATCTCTCTTGATCAGGCCATTGGTACTCAGCAATTTCACGTCATCAACCAGATCAATGATTTAGTTCCAGTCATTTCCCTCACAGCTCTGGTCAGTCGGTTACTACAAAGGGAAAGAATGTGATGGAGAAGGAGAATGAGAGAGGATAAGGACACTATAAAGAAAAGGGCAAAACAGAGGGCAGGTTAAAAATGCAACAGGAATAAAGCAAAGCAAATTAAAAGAATCATAACATTTGGGGCCTTATCAGAACCTATCTTCAATTGTTATAGCCATATGTGGAGTGGAGGGAACTAGTGTGTACAGAATATGGAAATGTATAGTGGGCAGAAGTAGAACTTTTGGCTTAACTGCGAGGGAGCCTCAGGCCTTATTCAGTGTTGGATTCATGTACCTCCCATAATTGCTCCAAACTCAGACCCTGAAATTTACTAGCTCAATCTGTATTTAATATTGAAGTTATCGAGAATGCAACAATGAATTCTATTCTTAAGCCAGATACCCTGAGCACTGGAGGAGCTCTGTTACCACTTATTGCAATCATGGGCCCATTCACAGTCCACACAGAAATGGGATCAAGTCACCAAGTTTGGAACCAGATTCAAACTCTTCTGCTCCACAAAATTATGAAATGTTTGGATCCAGGGTTTTGGTTTAGAGTCTGTCTCCCCTTTGTGCCACTATTGTCCCCCAATTAGGGATGTTTAGACCTGAGGTTTTGGTTTGGGCCCCATGTATACATCCACATTCATTTCCATTGTTGGCAGGGCCATAGTCCTTGCTTTTCCACAGCAGGGAAGTCTTATGATAGTGATGTTACTGAAAATAAGTGAAGGCTGTTACTCTATAGAGCAACACAGAAGCCTGTGCCAACAAGATGAAGAACAGAGACTGTCAAATGATAGCTTCTACAAAGAGAAATCATATTACAACTCTAGGGGGAGGGAGGGTGTCTGAGAGGAGCTTGTTGCTCCGAACAAGCCTTGGTTCCTTTGTCTCCATTTTTCATTCATTATTTTGCCTTTCCCCACACAGTCCCTTATAGTTAATTTTCCTCTTCTTTTTCACCAACATCTTCCTTCAAATTCTTCTTTAAAACCCCATTTTGAGCTAATATTGCAGAGGGGTGGGGGACCATACACCAGATAGAAGCCCAGCTTCAAGAAATATGCAACCACAGCGCTGCTCATGCTCCATGTTCGGCTATATGCTGTGATAAGAGTCATTGCTGCAGTTGTTCTTAGGACAAACAAGTCCAACTGGCGCTGAACAGACCATTTTGCTTTGACTCAGAAGACGTACTAATTCAGTTATCCTCCTCTGGAATATGGAGTGGTTCACTGACATATTACTGGAACAGTCATTGAAATGTCAAAGAAGAGCTAAAATGGAATTGTTGTTGAGACTGACGAAGCCAAGGTCATTAGATACAAATAATAATAGATTCCTACAAGGCTCCTGCATGCTCTTGTTGAGTTGGATTTGTTCTGTTGAATGTAAGTTGCCAATTATTCTATTTTTTGTTAAACTTAAAAGGAAAGTTTTTCCCCTTTCAGAGCAAAGAACTCTTTTATTGCATTTGCCACTGCCCCTAGAATAAAACAATTCCAGTTGCTTACTACTGATGTTGTTCCTGGCAGGAAAGCTACTTTTAAAAGCCATACAAGTAGGTATAATAGAAATGTCTTTCTTCCTGAGGATTGCTTTTCAGAACACCTTTGCCTTATTTAGCCCTGGGGCACTGCCAAATGGGACCACCCAATTTTGGAAATATAAAGGACCGGTGCTAACTGGAAGAATGTTGAGTGTTGAAACGCCATTTGGAATAATCATGTCCAACTACTGAGGGCTATACTCACGGCAATGAACAGAGAATATCCAGTTACAGAAAGAGATCCTGAGCCTGTCTATGCAGCAAAATGTCTCTAGTCAGGAAGGGTGGTCCAGCACGTGCTTAAACTTAAACATGTGCTTAAGTCCCATTGATTTCAATGCATAAGTGCTTTTCTGAGTTAGGACCTGATCCAAAAGACACCTTCTTTCTCTTGGGAATTCTTGCAAGTCAAGTCATCCTCTGTCAGCCTTCCCCACTGATAAGTTTAAAATTACTTCATCTTAGTTAGCCTCGTCTAGATACAAAAATTGTACTGCTTTGACTACACCGGTATAAGTAAAACAACATATGCCCCCAAATTTGGATTCAGTTTTACTTTCCAAAAGTGATTATATCAGTATAGCTTATTCCCTTACCAGAAAGCGGATACGATGTATGGTCTAAGGTATCTTTATACCAGTGTCATTGCATCCATACTAGGGGTTGTATCACTATAACCAATTTAGTTTTAAAAAAAACACCTCTAACAGAAATACAAAATCTGTGTGTGGACCAGCCTTCCATATCCACCTCCTTGGTTTCAGGCAGACATTATGAGGTGGCTTAATTGGATTCACAGTCTTTCACTCCTGCTGGGAGTTTAATGAAAAGCACTCTTCTCTGGTTTAACTTGCAGGGATGTTTTTTAAATAGACTCCAGACCTAGGATAATTAATGACTCTCAGATTACTTAACAGCCAAGTTATCAGGATATAAAGCTACTGATTCTGTCTATTTAAGAGAAACTATCCATGCAGATATTTATCTCTTGATCATTATGATGTTATCTGTGTAAAACAAGTATTGCATGGGCCTATATCCCAGAATCACATTTTATATGTAAAAGTGTTTGGAATTTTTTGGCATCTTATTCATTATTAAACAAATCTTCCGAAAGTAGAATGAAACTTACTCCTTTGCACAAGGCCAGCACTAGCCCCCTGCACCACTGAAATCCCACTTAAGCACTACTTTATGTGGAACTTAAGTGGGACATAGGCTTTAGACTAGCACAAGGAGACATTTTGTCCTATTTTCAGAATTTTCTTTAAACAGACTTTTGTGGGCTGCTTTTGTGTGTGTTTGTGGGGAGTGGGGAGGTTGGAAGGTGGGTATGAGTTTCTCTGAGGTCAGACCAGGTTGACTAATAATTCCTATTGGACTTAAATTCATGGATTTTAGATTTGTAGCTTTTATGTGATTATTTCATGGCCTGACTGATATTGCTGTTTATACTATTAAACATGCCCTTGGGATAGAGAGTTCCAGAAAACACAATAACACAAATCCCTACCAAAAACTGGAACCCATGACACAGGAAGTCACTGACGCCAAGAATCAAAAAGGGACTGGATGTTAATACGGATAATGAGACTAAAACCTGGGGTCTGATCCAGAATGGCAATTCCAATGCTAGGTTTCAGAGTAACAGCTGTGTTAGTCTGTATTCGCAAAAAGAAAAGGAGTACTTGTGGCACCTTAGAAACTAACAATTTATTTGAGCATAAGCTTTTGTGAGCTACAGCTCACTTCATCGGATGCATACTGTGGAAAATACAGAAGATGTTCTTATACATACAAACCATGAAAAAATGCGTGTTTACCACTACAAAAGGTTTTCTCTCCCCCCACCCCACTCTCCTGCAGGTAATAGCTTATCTAAAGTGATCACTCTCCTTACAATGTGTATGATAATCAAGGTGGGCCATTTCCAGCACAAATCAGGGGTTTAACAAGAATGTCTGAGGAACGGCGGGGGGGGGGGGGGAGGGGTAGGAAAAAACAAGGGGAAACAGGTTACCTTGCATAATGACTTAGCCACTCCCAGTCTGTATTCAAGCCTAAGTTAATTGTATCCAATTTGCAAATGAATTCCAATTCAACAGTCTCTCGCTGGAGTCTGGTTTTGAAGTTTTTCTGTTGTAATATCGCAACTTTCATGTCTGTAATCGCGTGACCAGAGAGATTGAAGTGTCCTCCGACTGGTTTATGAATGTTATAATTCTTGACATCTGATTTGTGTCCATTTATTCTGTTATGTAGAGACTGTCCAGTTTGACCAATGTACATGGCAGAGGGGCATTGCTGGCACATGATGGCATATATCACATTGGTATGTGTGCAGGTGAACGAGCCTCTGATAGTGTGGCTGATGTGATTAGACCCTGTGATGGTGTCTCCTGAATAGATATGTGGGCACAGTTGGCAACGGGCTTTGTTGCAAGGATAGGTTCCTGGGTTAGTGGTTCTGTTGTGTGTCTGTTGCTGAATCTTCTAGGACAGCTCATGATGGTTGCTTTTCAGAAATGCACATTTGCATAATGGGAAGGAAGTGGCTATATTACTTTCTGTATCTTTAATGGCTTCATCCATTTTTCAAGGCTTTTGCCAAGAAAAACATATTTCTCAGCATGAGGGCAGATTGGCTCTCACTGGCAAAGAAGAAGAGTTGTCTCTTGGCTTTTACTGAGTTGGCTATTTAATTCCCAAACTAACACTCATTAAAGTTACAGGAATCAGGTTTTTTTTTCTTGGAAACCTGCTATAAATCCCCCCGAAAGTACTGTTAATTGGCAGAATGCTAGGTAACATAGACTCTGCTAAAACTTGGTTTTGATAACTAGGGAAAGGTGCAATAATTACTATAAATTAGTTGTGTGCTCATGTGCTTGTTGTTATTGGGGTGTGTGTAGGCACATACATATTTGAGAGTGAGAGAGTGTATGTAATATTTATATCCTCGATTTTTAACCTTTTATATAAAAATCAAAAAAGTGTTATTTTTTTAAAGGAATGCCCTTAATGCATATGTGGTGTAAATTGCCACCCAAGTTGCTGGATCATACAGCTTTCCTAACTGGATCTTCAGAACTTTGAAATAAGGAATCTTTTGAAGTAATATTACCCTTCCAGAGAGTAGTGCTATCATGCACCAAGAGATCATCTACTGAGTTCCTTCTGAGAGGGCAGCAACCTTGGTGGATATCATTGGCCTTTTTTCAGTGATCCTAACGCCCCTTTCTGTTTTGCTAGCCACCTATAGGGGCCTTAAAGTGGGTGGAAAAGGATGTGCATGCAGAGATCTTTCTTGGCTGGCATATATCTTACATAAAGCCCAATCTAGAAGCTAGTGTAAGGGGCATCAGGAATGTGACTGATGTAGGCTATACTGCACCAATTTTCTGCTTCCTAGCACACACAGAGGTTCATGGGAAGCAGAATGTAAGTTGAGGAGCCTTGTGGGAGAGGATTTCATTGTGTCAGCTGAAAACACTCAGAATACACGTTTGTTGTGTTAGGGCTCTGATTAAGGATATTTTGTAGGCTTTGCCTCCCTGGAGTTGCACTCAGCTATGCAAACCTTCTTTCCTCTCTGGGGAAAAATTGGACAGGAGTCAAATGATCTATTTCACTACACTCGCAGTCCCCTTGTCTACACTCACATAATCAGGGGAGCTTCCGATGTGAACCAATATGTGCAAAGAACAAACACTCCACATAAAAGGGCGCCATGCATCCTGTTCTTAATCAGTTGTTATGTATCTGCTGTTGGTTGCCAGCATCCACCCATGAGACACACAATTTGTGTTTTGGCTACCATTTGCTTGGCTTGTTTGTGATTGGCCTTAATCCCAGGGATTATTGATGTGCCAAAATGAGAGGATTTGGATATTTGCAAAAGAGATGGCACTTGAACTGTAGCACTATTTAACATGCCCATCTTAATTTATCCCTTGGCTCAAATGAAATCAATCCAGCTGCAGTATTTGTTTGGCTCCCCTTGAACCTGTTCACATGGGAATGGTGAAGGTAGTTTGTATGACCATTGATGAGGATCAGAGCAACAGCCAAATCTTGAAACATCCAAATCTCTGTCTGTAAACATGACAACATTTAATCGAAAGAGAAGTGAGGAAGAAAGCAGCTCACCTTGTTAAAATGAAGCAATTAGTTTAATATACAGTATTGGGAGAAGGAAAATACTGGTTAAGGGAATGAGTCACTGCTGGTTATTTAGGCTGAATACTAATAAAGTTTTGACAGTTTGCATGAGGCCTCTGAGTTAACTGGCCCAAAATAGTTACACGTATTCAGCTGAATACAAGTTTACAAGTTTTCAGCTGAATAATTTGGCAAGTTTCTGAAACATGTGCAGAGACTTCACCTCATGTGGTCGTCGTGCTTGTGAAGGGCGAGAAACACTTAAACTGAAACAGGGCTCTGCTGGTGGAATAGCATTTTCAACTGCCTTTCAAAAAGTCAATTACTTTTGAATTTGGAAGATGGTGCTAATTAATTCCTAACCAACATGGCTTCACAGTTTAAGAAAAACAAGCAAAATGAAACAACAACAACAAACCCTCCCCTTCTTTGAAAAAGATGTGTTACAAATTAAAAATAACCCAACTCTTTCGAATTATTTTGTCATGAAGTTCCATTCTTTCCCTTCGAGTCCAAGGACCTGGGTAGGCTAATTCTATCCACACAACATAGTAACAGTGTATGTCTGTTTATTGAACTTGCTGTGACCCACACACAAAGTATCTAAAATACAAACCTAAAATACAAACCTAAAAATAAACACCCACAGCACTTATAATACGTTATAACCTTGATTTGGAAATGTATAGAAAAAAGGTATACCTATGTTGCTTCTTTTTTTAAGCATGAATAACATAAGAAGAATTCGTTAAAGTTGAAAATTAGAGTTTTAAAGGCTTCAAGTTGTCTCTCCAGGTTGTTAGCTGGCAATGAGCCAATCAACATGAATTGTTCTGTTTTAAAAGTATATATAACCTCCATTTCTCTAGGCTTTTTAATTTTTTCTCCATATAATTTTTAAGTGTACAACAAATGCTACAAAATCTCTCTCTTCCTTCCTGACATCTGTATATATACTTGTTTAAAATACAGGCCCAAATATCCTGGCTCAATTTCTTATTAAACTTAAATAAATCTTTATACAAGAATTTTAGTATAGCATCTTTATTTTCAGATCAACTTCTAGGCTGGACGTTGCAAACTTGTAAAGTTATGTGTATGTGCGTATGGCTTCACTGAGCAATTTTAGTGGTTAGGGGCATCTGCCTTACATGTAATTTAAATGTCTTTGAATTCTTTTTCCATAAACCATTGATTGGCCACATAATGGGAAACTTCCAAAACTCCATTCCTTAAGCTAGGATTGTGAAACTAGACCTGGCCAGATCCATTCCAGTTCTGAATTCAGCCACAGACAAACCTCATAGAAAAGCCCATTGATCTAAAGATTTATACAAAGGGATTAATAAGAGCATTTTGAATTACCACATTTTTAGTATCTTATATAAATAACAGAACTAAAGATACACATATTTTCACTGAGATCACCATGTTCTGGGAGAGGGCTTTACAAGTTCCTTTTTGCTGTTCAGAGTGTTCAAGTATTTTAATGATTTTTGGAAGAATTTGACTCTTTCAGCTGAATAGGATTCACAAATGAAAACTATCACTGTGAAAACTTGTACAGACCTGTCTGGTGAACAGTGTCTTCAAAGCTTGTTACTTTCACCAGTGTCCTAAGCTCACACTGTTTTAATTAAAGAGAGAATTTAAAAACAAGGGGGAAAATTAGTACAAAAAATAACAAATAACACTGTATATATTCGTAAGTTCTTTAGGAGAAGATGGAAGAACCTAGATTTGCATATAAGACTCCCATGCAATGGAAGCTGAGAGCTCCCAGCATTACGCAGGAACTTTGATTTCAACGGAAGTTAGGAACTTAAGTACCTTTGTGGATCCAGGCTGATTTGCTTAGCATCCTACAGGCACAATTTAACTCTTAGTGCATAATTCTTATTTACTGAATGAATTATGTATCATGCCATAATATAAAAAGTGCTGTGCATTCAACTAAAAAGTCAAGGTCCCTGCCCTATTAGCTCACAATCTGATGTATACATATGCAGTACTGTTCATAGGGTGAAAAGTTGAAGTCAAAATGGTGAGAGATGATGCTGGGAATGGTAATCAGTGTTGGAAAGCTAAGCAAAACTAGTGTGTTTTAAGGAAGGATTTGAGAGAGGAGACTGATGTGTAAGAAGGGCTAGCTGAAATTTTTAGACAATTTTTTTTTCATAAAAATGGAGTTTAGCTGAAAATATTTTTTGTACAAAATTTTTGGTTTGCTTATATAATGAAATTTTTTTTTTAAAAAAAGTTCAAAAGTGAAAAATTACCTGAATGACCTGAATTTTTTCAAAATTTAAAAAATGTTTCATCTCAAGAGGCAAAATTCTAGTTTTCTCTTTCCTGTCTTTCCATGTCTTAAACAATCCCCACTCTTTATCCGCCCTTGAAAAAGTAGGGAAAAAGTAAAAAGTTAGAGGTATTTTCCCCTTGCTTTTTCTTTGTCTATCTTTTTAAAAATTTTCACCCAAAAAAGTACTAAAAAAAAGAAGAAGAGAGAATTGGAAAAAAAATCCCTTGACAATTAAGAACAATTTTTAAATTTGTTTCATTTTGAAAACAATTGATTCAAACTTTTTTGTTTGGAAAAAAAGTAAAACATTTGTAATAAAATCTATTTAATTATGCAATTAAAAACCCCCACAAGATTTTGAGCAGATCTTTCTCTCAGTATTTCATCCCTGCTGCTCTCTTTACACCCTTCAGGGTGCTCAAGTGAGAGGGAAAAAACACCATCACTTTTGGGAAATGGTATCTCCTCTAAAGTTGATGGCAGAACTCCCACTGACTTCAGTAGTACCCAGATTTTACCCCTAAAGTGCTGTTTTGGGACTCAGTCCACAGATCACTGATTTTCTCATTTCCTCTACCATCTTTTCTGATACAGCTTTTACAAGGCTGCTCCCTCCTACAAATTCACATTCAGAAACCCCATTTCTTTGCATTTTCAGTAGCTTATTTGACTTTTGAACTGAGCACTGTTTGAATTTCCTGGTGGCTCAGCAGTATGACGTTTCTGTATTTTATAAGCCTGATTTGTTTTATTGAAAGCCTAACAAGCACTTTCAGACTCATAATCATGAGCAGCTTGAATGGCCAAAAGGCAATTAATCACCTTAAGATGAGAGGGGACTGTTCACAAGCATTCAAAAATTTATCCAATAGAGCTAATTAACTTTCACCTTGCTATGAAACCACCTGAACATGGGCATTAGTTTAGACTCTTAAATTAAATGCCCTTTTAGATTACTTCTGGCTATTCAGACATTTAAGGGAGTAAATCTGTATTGGGAGTAATTTATGTTCATGGTGGGCCAGATTCTGGTCTGACTCATGTTTAGTAGTACATTACTCTGGATTTAGACTCAGTGAATCCTCTGGAGAAGTAAGGTACTTCTCTCCTTGTTGTGTATTTGGTTGTCGTGGTAATAGAATCTTGTGTTGCTATGGCAACTGAGTTAGATTATTAGGGGCTAGCCCAGCCAGTTTTGGCTGGTTTTTGGTTAGTTCAGTGTGTGGCAATAAATGGCTGCTTTACAGCTCTCTGTGTCTCCAGTGATTTCTTCCTAAAACTGTTGCCCCCAAGGATATAACAACGAGGTGATGAGGATGGAATGTCTGTGCTGCCCCAGCAACAGAAGGAAGTAGAAGTTAAGGTACAAAAAAAAACCCCAAAACTTTTTGTTGCGGGAAGGGGGTGAGAACTGGCTTGTTTGCACTGACTGTGCAAACTGAAACTAAAATCATGGCTACACTTACAGGGCCACTGGAAGCTTTTGAGGAGACTATAGTGCCATGGCATGTGTATACTGAGCATTTTGAGCTTTTTGTTATTGCAAATTACATTAGAGAAGAAAAGAAAGTGCCAATATTCTTAAGTGTTGAAGGGGTAAGATCTACTCCCTGCTACGCATCTTACTACACCCTGTTAAACAAGAGACTAAATCTTACAGTGATATTGTGGAAATACTGGGGTCCCATTTTTCTCCAAAACCACTGGTAATTGCTGAAAGATATAGGTTCCACAGAAGAGATCAGAAAGAAGATGAAACAGTTGTACAATTTGTAGCAACTTTGAGAAAGTTTGCAGTACACTGTGAATTTAAGGAGATACTAAATGATGCACTACGTGACAGGTTAGTGTGTGGCCTGCACAGTGAAGCTATATGGAAGCGCCTATTGACAGAGGCTCAGCTTACCTTACAGAAGGCTGTTGACATTGTGGTCTCCCTGGAACTGGCTACAAAGGAGGTGCAATACATTGGTGCATCCCCTAGGGTGCATAAAGTGTCACAAAACCTACCCACAAAACTGTGTGGTGTCAGGAATGTTACCGCTGTGGTAAGCTGGGTCACCAGGCATCAGAATGCTGGTGTAAGGACTTGGTGTGTCGGCACTGTGGCAAAAAGGGACACATTGAGTGTGCCTGTAAACAAAAGAAAAAGAGGCCTGTGGTCTGGCCGACCAAAAAGGGAAATCTGCATACCCTAGAGCAGACCCAGGATGACCAAGGAGACACCTCATCACAAGAAGAGCCACTCCATGTTTTGTCTTTGGCAGTGGGCTCACGTGAATATTGGTAACCCCGTTGTTGGATGGAAAACCTATACGCATGGAATGGGACACGGATGCAGCCGTCTCGCTGGTCTCTGAGACTGTATATAAAGAAAAGCTACAGCATCTTCCACTTAAAGCAACAAAAACAGTTCTGAGGACATATATGGAAGAAGCTGTGCCCATGTTGGGCACTATTGATGTTAAGGTGGAGCTCAATGGACAGGCTGCTAAATTGCCACTGTTTGTGGTGAGAGGTAATTACCGAGCCTTAATGGGTAGGTCTTGGCTTAGGAAGATCCAGCTGAACTGGGAAGAAGTGCACCGAATGACTAAAGAAGAAACCAGTCTGCCCGCTATACTAAGGAAACATGCTGCTGTTTTTGGAGAGGATCTGGGAAGTATGAAGGGAATCACTGTAACATTGAACATTAAATCTGACAGTCAACCAAAATATCTGAAAGCCAGAACTGTGCCATATGCCATTAGGCCAAAGGTTGAAGTGGACCTGGAGCGCCTAGTCACAAATGGAGTCCTAATACCACTTACCCATAGCCCATGGGTATCTCCTATTGTTCCAATAGTGAAGAAAGATTACTCCCTCCGGATTTGTGGTGATTTTAAAGTCACGGTCAACCCAGTGTTGTGTGCAGAGCAATACCCGCATCGATGACCTCTTTGCAGGCTTGGCTGGGGGACAAAAATTCAGTGAGATTGATCTGAGTCAAGCGTATTTACAGATGCACATCAATGAAAAGTCCCAAGAGCTGTTGACTATTGTGACGCATAAGGGGCTTTATTGATACTGTTGCCTACCCTTTGGAATAACGTCTGCTCCCGCCCTGTTCCAGAGGGCTATGGACCAGATCTTGTGTGGCTTGCCAGGAGTCTAGTGCTATCTGGACAACATCCTGGTCACTGGAAGGAATGAGGAGGATCACCTAAAGAATTTAGAGGCTACTGTACAAAGACTGGAAGAGTATGGCCTACGAGTCCGCAAAGACAAGTATGAATTCTTCCAGTCCTCTGTTGAATATTCAGGACACATCATTGATTCTACAGGTCTTCATAAGGCCCCTGCAAAAGTTAAGGCTATTGTGGAGGCTCCCCCTCCTCAAAACATTAGCCAGCTTTGCTCATTTCTAGGACTATTGAACTATTATGGAAAGTTCATCTCACAGTTAGCCATGCTGCTAAAACCGCTTCACGAACTCCTTGGGCAGAACAAGGCCTGGAAGTGGACTGAAGCCTGTGACGTTGCATTTAAAAAAGCTAAGGATGCATTGCTAAATTCTAAAGTTCTGATGCACTTTGTTCCATCCTTACCCCTACAGTTGGCCTGCGATGCATCCCCTTATGGAGTGGGAGCAGTCGTGTCACACATTATGCCTTCGGGAGAAGAGAGACCTATTGCTTTTGCTTCATGCACTCTAAGCAAAGAAGAAACTAACTATGCCCAAATTGAACGTGAGGTATTGGGAATCGTTTTTGGAATTCGGAAGTTTCATCAGTACCTGTTCAGACGGAAGTTTACTCTTCTCACAGACCATCGACCCTTGACTTCAATTTTTGGACCCCACACAGGCATTCCCCCATTAGCTGCCAGTTGTATGCAACGTTGGGCATTGTTGCTTTCTGCGCACACATATGAAATCAAATATCGGAAATCCACTCTGCACAGCAATGTGGATGGTCTCTCAAGGCTGCCTTTGCCAGTCAAACGTTAAGATATGGCCCAGAAGGAAATCTTTTACTTTTAACAGGTAGAGAATACATCCATCACCACTACTCAGGTAAAGAAGGCAACTCGCGTTGACCCAGTATTGTCCCAAGTTATGGACCTGGTGATGCATGGAACATAGTGATGAACCTCTCCGGTCTCACCTGACCTTGTTACCTACATGTCCAGGAGGATGGAGTTATCTATCCAATCTGGTTGTTTGTTGTGGGGGAGATGTGTCATTAACCCACCACCACTGAGATCACAGATGTTAGAACAGCTACATTCTGGTCACTGTGGAATAGTGCTCATGAAGGAAATTGCACGAAGCTATTTTTGGTGGCCTGGATTGGACAGTGCTATTGAAGAGAAGGCAAGAGCTTGTATGTCATGTCAGGGTGTGAGGAATGCACCCCAGTGAGGACCCCTACACCCATGGGACTGGCCTGAAAACCCGTGGCAACGTATTCACGTTGACTTCGCTGGCCTCCTTGAAGGAAGCATGTTCTTGGTGGTGGTAGATGCCCATTCTAAATGGCCAGAAGTCTCGATAATGGAGACCACTACTGCAGCGAGAACTATCCAAAACCTATGAGGACTCTTTAGTTGTTTCGGTCTGCCAGAACAACTTGTGAGCGACAACAGACAGCAGTTCATCTCTCAGGAGTTTCAAACTTTTATGAAGGCAAATGGCATACACCACATCACTTCAGCACCCTATCATCCATCCACCAATGGACTGGCTGAAAGATTTGTGCAGATAATGAAACAAGCTTTGAAATCGGCAACGGGACAATTATCCATTTAAAAGTGTCTGAACACCTTCTTACTATCCTACAGAAACACACCTCATGCTACGACCAAAGCATCCCCGGCCTTTCTAATGATGGGACGACAGCTGCACACTTGCTTTGATCTGCTGAAACCTTCTGAGCCCCAACAAATTGTGCAACGTCAGCAGCAAGATCAAGTCATCAGGCATGCACCCAGAGCAAAAGACCAAACCTTTAGCCCGGGAGAGCCGGTTTTGGCTCGGAATTATACTTCTGGAGCTAAATGGGTCCCTGCCACTGTCATCGCTCAAACAGGGCCTGTTTCCTACACAGTCCGGACTGCAGAGGATCTCACCTGGCGGTGACATGTAGATCAGCTGCTGCCAGGTCAGACCAGTCCTCAGGACATATCTTCAGTTGAGTTGCCTGACTTCACCACTTACGGCGAGACACTGAATCAAGAGTCACCTGTTCCCGACTTTTCCCCTCCATTACTGCTGGTGGCAGAGATATCCCTCTGCCCAGCACGAGCTGATACCACATCCTCACCCATTCGCCCTACGAACCCTGAGCCCATTGTCAGGCCTGTGCCCAAGACACTTTCGGGTGCAACAACACCCCAGAAGTCCGCCGTAATCCACCTAGAGACAGGAGGCCTCCTCAATGGCTGGATCTTTAGCTAGGGCGAGCCCGCGGTTACGGGGCAAAATAATCCCCGAGGTTTAGCTGGGAATGGAAGCAGTCTACCCTCCTTCTCTAGTTTAGTGTTTGTTTTATTTAGGGGACGTTCTTATTAAGGGTGGGAGGAATATGTTGTGTATTTGGTTGTTGTGGAAATAGAATCTTGTTGCTATGGCAACCAAGTTAGATTATTAGGGGATAGCCCAGCCAGTTTTGGCTGGTTTTTGGTTAGTTCAGTGTGTGGCGATAAATGGCTGCTTTCAGGGTTTACAGCTCTCTGTGTCTCCAGTGATTTTTTCCTAAAACTGTTGCCCCAAAGGATATAACACTCCTGAGTAACTGTGCCAGACTTTCGCTCTGTGGGAGGATGCTGAGTATTGTGGAGTCCATGTGTTGTAAAGAGGTAAAAAATGAAATGCATAGGGGCAGGCAAAACACCCACTGTGTGCTTGCATAAGTAGTATGGGACTGGAACCAAAATGTCTTTATGTAGAAGATGACAAAATGGGGAAGAGTAGCATAAACTAATTTGCATAATAACAGAGGGCCTATCATATTTGGGACGATTGTGCACTTCGGAGTTTAATTCCAGCGGAATATACGGAAGATGAAATTAATACAATACTATTATTGTATTTTGCTGTATAAGCGTGACTTTTGTGACAACATCCATACAGCCGGATTTGTTTATGTAATTGTGGCACAAATTAGCCTGTTCAATACTAATCAATTTTACTTTCATAGCAAAATAAAAATTAATTGAGCTACCAAGATCCACACATGATTGTATTGCCGAAACCACTGTACTTCCTCTCCTCATTCCCATTTGTTACCCTCCCTTACTGTGGGGTTGCTTGTGCAAGTGCTTACTTTTGGGAGGGTTGGAGTGTTGTCTAATGTAAAGGGCACTACGCTAGAAGTCAGGTGACCTGGGTTCTCCTCCTAATTCTGCAAGTCACTTGACTTATCTGTGCCTCTGTTTCCCTTCTCATCCTGGTCTGTTTATTTAGATTATAAGCTCTTTGAGGCACGTCTATCACTGACTATATTTCGTATAATTCTCTGCAGAATGGAGCCTAAATTGGCATTGCAGCAATAATGTGAGTAACTAGCACTATTCACTGTTGTGAGCATTGTGCTTGGTAGTGTTTGCAAGTTTGGGCCTTTAAACCCCTAGCCCTTAAACCATGTAACGCACATGAAAAGCTTTATGCATGAGTAGCTCCCCTGGGTTTGTCATGACTACTTGAATGCATGAGTGTTTGCAGGATCAGGGCTTTAGATTGTTAAGTATTTCTGTTTGTACTGTAAAGTGCCTGGAACAAATGATGAGTCCTCTATATGCATTTTGTATAGCCAAAAGGTGCTAAAGAAGGCTTGCAACTATTCTTAATATTACAGATGTTTTAAAATGGATTTTAATCATTTTATAGTTTTTGTGCATCAGAAAGATTCTGCAATAAACAGGGAAAGTTGATATTGTACAGACGAATGCAGATAATTAATTAAAACAAAGATTGCAGAAAGAGTCATGAAAGTACGTTTGTCAGGCAATCTTTATTATTCATTTAATCCCTATTGTTTCACAGATTGTTTGTTAATCTTCTCCTGCTCTTTTTACTGTTCTCGGCTATTTTGTGGCAAAACTGAAAGTGGAGGGGGCTGAGACAGGGAGCATAAGGCATGGCAGCTGTTTGAGTTCTTCCAGTCTGCGTATGGTTTTATGTGCTTCTAATTATCGATGTGTGGGAGTTTTGTCAGAAAAGCTGGGCGTGTGGTTCCTTTTGTTCTTCTGTGTCTGTTGTGGTTTATATTTTAAATGGGACACAAATGTGATTTATAGTGCGTGGCATGATGCAGTTAGAGAAAATTGGGCTTTACAAACACAAGCAGGGGAAGGAGTGCACATGAACAACATGTTCCTGTTGGGGGAGCAAGAACAATCCAGTGTAGTTTACAGAGATGTAGGAGAGTAAACAACACAGGAAAGGTGGTTATGTGCAAAGGAATGGCTTACTTCCATTTGGGCTAAAAATACACACTACTGAAAGACAGAGTTGTGGTAGATCAAAGATAACTGTCTTTAAGAAGAATCACACTGAAGTGTGTATAAGGCCCAAGGCAGTATAAAAAGTGCTATATACTCACAAGAAAAGCATGCACAGTATTAGGGAAACAATTCACTTCTGGCCAACAGAGGCCTGGATAACAGAGCTCTGAAAGATCCTGTGTGGGACTCTGTCAAGCACATACCAGGACCCCTCATTTATAATCTCTCTTAACTATCGGGGGGAAAATGGTTTCCAGAAGTGTACAAAGTGCAAATGTACAGTAGCTGAACCCCATATCCACCCTTCAGGGAGTGGGAAAATGCTGTGTAGCATGCCTGTGGCACAATACTGTGATGTGGGTGGAATGGTGTGGATAAGCTCTTTAATTTGATCTCATAAGGGGAAAACATGCTTATTTCCCTACATATATAGAAGGAAATATACTAATACACAAAAATACTAAAAAGTAGCATACTTTTAATCTGTTCATCTATCCAGATATTTATAACACATTCACCATGATGTTTTCTCAGTGAAA
Source organism: Lepidochelys olivacea (assembly GCF_965140295.1). Taxonomy (NCBI): domain Eukaryota; kingdom Metazoa; phylum Chordata; order Testudines; family Cheloniidae; genus Lepidochelys; species Lepidochelys olivacea. The sequence goes on from NC_140415.1 coordinate 31,153,090, forward strand.
TACTTTATTATTATTTGAATTATCGTAGTGCCTAGGAACCCCAGTTATGGATAAGGACCCAATTGTGCTAGATGCTGTACACACACCAAACAAAAAAGGCAACCCTTGCTCTAAAGTGCTTACAATCTCAGTATAAGACAAGAGACAACAGATGGACACAGACAGACTGACAGGGCAGCACAAGGAAACAATGAGATGCTATTGGTCGGCATGGCGGGCAATGGTCTCAGTATAGCAGCATTCTAACCATAGTAAAGTTTTTTGTAAGCCTCTTAGCACAGGAGAGTTTTAAGGAGGGTTTTATACTCAATTATGCAAAAATTTATATGAGGCACTGTACTTATAAAAGCTGCAATTTAAAAAAAAAAACCTAGTCTATAGTATACTACTACTAAAATCACAGCAGAAGAAAATGATTGAACAGATTTTGCTGTAATTTACTAGAGGAATCCCCATTTGGATTGAGATCCAACATCTGAAAAAGAAATCTTTTAGGGGAAGTTATGATCAACCAAAAAGAAGGGTTAGAATGAACTGGCCTTCCCTTGCTTATAACAACACCAAAATGAGCAGTGACTTTAAATGCCCTCTTCGAGATACAGCTGTGGCTGCTCATTTTACTACTGGTAATTAGCGTAATAGCCAGTGTATGAACCACAGAGATGAACTGTGGAGAAAACAGTTGCATGATGAGTAATCCAAAAAGACAAAGATAGGGATTGAGGATTTAATTGAGAGCAGTTCTTCTGAAGATGGTACTTACGTAGCAAATGACTGAACTTTATGAAGCTCAGAGCCAATGGCTATGGGGTTCACAAATGTGATAGAAGCACTTGTTTCCTCTCTTGGAGCCTGATCTTGTGAGGTGGTGAATATTTGCAACTCCTACTGGCTCTAGTGGGGGCTAAATACATGAATTAGGATGGCAAGCCTGGATTTCCTGCATCCCCAGGTAACTCCCAGATCTGGAATATTGGGTTAGTCATTCGGTGCTAAACTGTGCAATTGCTGAGGTACACTATTAAGTGAAAAAGTATACTCAACAAGACTTATGCACGAGGAGAATTTCAGAGGAAAGATGAAAAACATAAAAACTTAAGAATGGCTATACTGGTTCAGATCAATGGTCCATATAGCCCAGTATTCTGTCTTCTGACAGTGGCCAGTGCCAGATGTTTCACAGGGAATGAACAGAACAGGAGAATTTTGAATGATCCATCGCAGTTGTCCAGTCCCAGCATCTGGCAATTGGAGGTTTAGGTACAATATAGGGCAATAAAGAACAAATGAGCAGCTATTGGGAGCATACAGCAGACTTTGAATCCATATTATATTTGCATAGTGAAAAAGGCAGGAGAATGATTTGAAATATCATCCTGGATGGGAGAGGTTCCATGATATGAATACAAATGAGAAGAAGAGGGGGAGTTTCCTATGGGAGTAAAGGTAATTTTTTCAAGATTTTGCAGACACCGGTTGTGGCCCTTGTAATGAAAAGGGGACATATGCTCCAGCACAAGAAACACTTCCAAAGATCTTCTACTACTCTGATCACCTCCCTGAGTCCAAATGTCCCTCATCTTATTCCACAAACACACACCAGAACAGCAAACATTTCTGCTGGGGTATGACAAAGAAAACTAAAAGTACTTCTGCCTTAGGGTATGCATGTTTTTACTGTACTGAATTATATTGTTTTATTTCCCAAGTCTCTTCCACTTACTTAGAATGGTTCACAAAACATTTGAATCATGAACAGTAATTCAAAACACACTCGACTGGAAGCCGCACACATTTTTACTCTCTCTGTGTTTCAGGTATTTACAGTTGGGGCATTTCCTCATTTTGGCACTTTGTGATTCTCATTTAGCTTTTGAAGTGACAGCACAGAAATCCATTCTGTCTTGCTTGGCATTGAACAGGCATGCAACATGTGTGAAGTACTAGGATGAAGTTGGCTTTAGAAGTTACACAATCTATTTTGCTTAAAGCAGTAGAGGCAAAATGGTCCTTTCCTAGTTGAAAATCTTATAGCTCTTGAGTAATTCTTTACAGTGGAAAGTAATACTAAATTCATTTCTTGTGTCTTTCATTAAGGAAAGCAAATAACGCAAACTATGCTAAAATTATTTAATCTGAAGTGAAGAAGGAAGGCCCCCTTTTTCAAAAAATATAATGCACGGTTACATTATTTTGGTCTTCCATTTGCATAACTATGTTGACCTATTAGATCTGACAATGGGCCTAATCTTTCCCTGTGGAAATGCCATTGAATTTACTAGAGTTGCACCCAAAGGGGTGAATTTGTCTTTGTGTCTATGAATTTTCTGCACTAAATAGCCAACCAGCCTAGGTGCTTAGAAACCTTAATTTCAACACAGTCTCACACAAGGGCCAGTTCCTCTGGTGTGATGGGGTCACTTTGTGCTGTACCGCTGGTGTAATCTGGTCCCAGAATACATGCTTCTCTCTGCTTCACTGTGGAGCTTCTGCTTAGAACCTTCCCTTGTCATCCTCCTACCTGACTTCTTGCTACTCTCTCAAAGGAACACTCCACATATCCTCATAGAATGTTCGATCACATTTTTGTCTTGTTTTTTTTTTAACCTTCCTGATAGCATTGTGATACTATAACAGGATGGCAGATTCTAGGATGCTGCACAGGAAGCCAGGTTGTTCTATTGACTCAATCTGATGTCAGGTGCTTGAACCTTACATCATTGAGCATTGGCCTGCTAAACCTGAGGTAGTGAGTTCAATCCTTGAGGGGGCCATTTAGGCATCTGGGGCCAAAAATGGGGATTGGTCCTGCTTTGAGCAGGGGGTTGGACTAAGATGACCTTCTGAGGTCCCTTCCAACTCTGATATTCTATGATAACTCCAGACAGGATATTAAAGAGACTAGAGCATCTCTCAGGCAGATGGAACTAGAGGCCAGGACAAAAGAGGTATTGTAGGGGAAAAAAACTCATTAGGGCCAAGTTTGGGGAGAAAGCTTAAGCTGATGTATTCATAGAGGTTAAATCCAGAAGGGATCATCAGATCATCTAATCTGGACTTCTGTATATTGTCACAGTGCAGGGCTACTTCACCTGTATTCCCCCTCTGCATTCCTGGGAGTGCAGCCAGGGCTCCTCTGGCCATCCCTTATCTTGGGCAGAGACCTGCGTCTCCCTTATGACTGGTATTTTTCCAGGAAGCACAGTTTCCTGCCTACGCTATGATATTCCCAGCAAGCCAAACTGCCTAAACAGGCCAGCGTCCACACATTGCTTTCTCTTTTAAGGCCATGAATAGTTGTAATTGTCAGCAGTTATAAGTTACCACACAACCTTGTCTAAGCAAGTGCATTTATTCTTAAGGTGAAAGCATTACAGAGAAAACATTAAAAACAATAAAAGAACCCTCTCTCTCTCCCCCTCCCCCCCCGCCACATGCTAATAAGCTTACCAGAGATCACTGCCCCAACTACAGCAAGGGCTCTGGTAGGAGTCAGTCCTTCAAAACCCACAATGGGTTTTTGTGTGGTTACAAATTCATAATAGCCATAGCTCAGAACCAGCACAATCACAAATAGTTCATTTCCTTTATACAGCTTGGGCCTTTGATCTTCAGATTCTAGGAGCAGGTAATCAGCAGACCAAGGATAACTTCAAAAGGCTGGGTTCTTGTGTATCTGGAGGTCGGAATTTGCATTCAACCCCTCCTCAAGAAGATACATACAGTCCTGGCCCACAATAAAACATAAACCGTTCATTTAATACAGCGGACCCCAAAGCTACCTAAACTTAATTCAAAAAGATCACCCAAGGATAAGGCAGTAAATTGCCCTATCTGTCACCTATATCACAGGTGATGAAACGTCACTCAGTTAGCCTGCATTGAGCCTAGAAATTTGTTTGATTAAAGCATAACTTGTGCTTGTTTTGCTGCTATTTAGATTAGTAATAAAGGCACACCCTCAAAAGGATGTAAGTTAGGATTGAATCTAGTGTGTGTATCCTCCGTTTACAGCAGGGTGAAAACTCCACTAGTTTACAGATACGTTTACCTCCAGCAAGTTTTACTGATTTTCCCCCGTGGCTGCTGTCAATCTCTTTTTTACATATGTGCTGGATGAGTTTGCTTTGTCCTCAGAACAGGCCATCTGGCTCCTTGAGGATAACTCAAAGTCCTCTTCAGACTGAATCCTTGCATGGATGTACATAGGGCTGCAACCAAGTGACTTGGCCGGCTCACGATTTGTGATTGTGGATATTTCTGATTGGAGAAAAATAACTGTACCACCTGAGTCACATCATGTCAATTTTATATATTTCCTAGAAAAAAGGAAACATTTTAAAAAAATTAATACATGAAACAAAAAGGTAAACTAGTGTATAAGGGACGGAAGCTTAGTGAAGCAGCAACCCCAGCGCAGTTGCTTAACAGATGTGAAAATAAAGTGCCTCTTCTTGGAACAACTAGTCATGTTTTGATCAACCAATATGTTTATCCTGAAAACATTGTTTATGCAGCAGATTATATTGTTTCCCTTTGGGGTCACCATAATGTGGTGGAGAGGCCAGCTCATTGTGAGTAGAAACATAAGGAGAAATCTTATAGGTCAGCCAATTTCCGGACAAGAGTCAAATCGCCACACACTTTTGCTTAAGTAAATAACGAATTCCAAGTCAACATGTGCTTGCTAATTGCTGGCAGCTAGAAAAGGTCACCATGTGATACAGAAAAATACATTTTCAAATTAAACAAACAAGGTAAATCACCTTTCCTTTGCTCTGTGGAGTTCAATTATTTTTTTTAAAGATAGGATTTGGTTTAGGGTTATAGTAGCTTATATAATACGCAAAACCCTGCTACTTGCATGAAGTAAGTGAGTAGGACTAAGCCTAGACTCTAAAGGCCAGATTTTTAAAGGTATTTAGGCACTTAAACATGCAAATAGGTGCCTAGTAGGATTTTCACAGGCATCTAGGTGCCTAACTCCAATTGCATGTAGTCTAGTGGTTTTGGAGTCTGAAAATCAGCACAGAAATTCTGTTCCTGCTAATGACTTATTGTGTGACCTCAGGAAAATCACTTGACTTCTTGGTAACCCAGTCTACTAGTCTGCCAGTAAATTATTATTATTTGTATCACATTAGCAGGAGAAGGCTCCAAAACATTGTCCCATGGTGATAAATGTGGTACAAACATAGAGGAAGACGTGGTCTCTGCCCCAAAGAGCTTACCTTTTAATTTAAGAAGTGAGTTTAACAAGCAAATGAAGGGCGATAGAAGAAAGAAGACCAGGGGAACAAGAACAAGGCATGTGGTTAAACAGAGTAGTGATATATGTAATAAAATAGCCTTATCTTGTTCAATTTAAAAAAAATGAATTATAAATAGTAACAAAAGAGTAAACTAGGCTTTAGTAATCCTTGATTAAAATGGTTTAACTACATTTTACAGGGGCCTATGAGCATTAATTACAGTTTGTTTAGTTCTTCGAGATCCTGCAGTGAAAGGTGCTATTTAAGAAAAATTTACAACATTTAAAAAGAATTGCCAGTCACTTGCTATGATTTTTGTTCATTGCATTAATAACACCTCTACCCTGTGGCAATCTACCTGTGAACTCAGATTGGTAAATGGCAAAATGGTAGAATATAAAAATAACCTATAAAATTCTACAGCAGGGGTATCTTTCGCCTTTCAGTTATGTAGGGTTGGTTTAAAAATACAATGAAAATTTCAGGATCTAATTCATCATTCCATTCTGTTGGTGAAATCCTGATCCCTGCTGAAGTCAATGGCAAAACTCTCATTGACTTCAGTGGTGCCAGGGCTACACCCTATAGGTTTTTAAAATAATGTCTACACAGACAAATTTCATTTCTCTAGAAACGTATTGATTTCTTCCCAGTTAACTGGTAAAGAATTTCATGTGTGAGATTCTATCCTTCATCTGTTGCTTAGGAAACTAGCACCAGCGTATGAGCTGCACAAAGAGAAATATTATAATTCTGCACCCTTGCAGAATTTCCTGTCTATGAAATATGTCTGAGCAGTCAAAACATTACAAAGAAACCAGTAGTGAGCAGTACAACAGCAGCACATACACTAGGTTGGAGATTAGGTGAAATGTCACCAGCATGGGGCATGAGACTATCCCATCCTCCTGGAGCAAGAAGAAATCATTTGCATTGCTTTCCACCCTCATTGCTATACTAATGACAACTGCGTCACAGTGCAATAGTTTTGCAGCATCTTACTTACATTTCTACCCACCAGGCTGTAGCTTTAAGGACAGGTAGCAAGTTTACTAGTTTGATAGTGACTGTGCAAATAAGATGCTGTAATTTAAGTACTGCTGTACACAAACATTCACCATATTAACTAAATATTTTTATGTCCATTTAGACAAATTTGAAATAGAATGTTTATTCTGTAATAAGTGTCTGCACAGTCACATTCACATGACATAACAAAAGGTGTGAAGGTGTTGTTTTGGTGCTAGTTTGTGTGCACACCACTAAGTAGTATGGAAGTGACTATTCTAATATGTGTGAAACTCAAAGTATGCTTTCTGTGAATTCAATGTTTCCAGAAGCCTAAACCGGCTCAGACTGAGCTGATCTTTTGCATTTAATAAAAGTGTCTTCTCTTCTGACAAATCTGCTCCTGAGCACTCGTTAAACATTACACTACCATGCTAGCTTGCTTTCTGATAACACACTACACACATGGTGGGAGATTTGCCCATCTGTATCTAGACAAGAATTCCACAGATACAGTTTAAATGTTAACTGGTTTGCTTTAACTAACATGCAGAAAGCTGTTTGCGTGCTCACAAACTAGTAACTGAATCAGTATTTTAATTTTAAAAAGGCAATGTGCTATAGTGCACTAAATACAGAGCTAGAGCTGCAGTCTAATCCCAGTTCTGTCTATCACTACATGGCTCAGAGCTCTCCCTCTTTATGCAGATCATGCTACGCTGGGGCTCAGTCTGTGTCTGTCCTGCGTTCTAAGGCTGTGTCCCAAGACAAGGATGAAAAGAGAAGGAGGGGACGCTCCTAAGGCAGCCATCGGTCCCCTGCTCCTCCTCTCCTACAGCAGAGATGTCTCTGTAGCTAGGTACTCATATTGCTCTCATTCCTGTATTAGCTGAGCACAACAGCCTGGTGAGGTAGTGAAGTTTTATCCCCATTTTGCAGCCTAGGTTTAGTGATTTACCCAAGGAGACACAGGAAGTCTGCAGCTGAGCTGGGAATTTAATTCCCAGCTCAATGCCTTTTTCACTAGACCATCCTTCCCACTTGATTGCTGAAAAGATAGGAGCTATTCAGGGAGAGTGGAGGGAGAAGACAGAGTAGCAGGTGGGGCTGATACCGTTTTCATAAGAGAGGAGGGGAGGAAGAGGGAGCAGCTCTAACCAGATGGGCGTTTTCTGCTTCATCCTCCCTTCCTGCGAAAGGGGTGTCCCTCAGCCTGCCTGCTCTCTCTCCCCTTCACTATGTAAACTCTACCACTAACTGAACAATTCATTCAAAGTTAAAACATCTATTTTCTTCTTCCAATCTATCAATAAAAACTAAGTATGAGACGATGAAATCTACTAGTTCTAAAATCTTGAAGGACATGGTGACCAGGAACAATTAGTTTAATTTACTAACTACAGGTAATACTTTTGTATTTAAAACTAACTGATTTATTAAACAAACATGTTTTTGCAAATCTTTTTTTCTCATTACCTAGCACATTTAAGGCAGTTTGATTTAACTAATAAAATTACAATAAACTAAGATGCTGTTTTTGTGCATTTTAATTGAATTCAAATTTCTAAGTAGAGGTCAACCTCAAATCACAAGTAAAACATTAATCATCATCTAGTAAGTAAGATATGCATTTTTTCACCTCATAAAAATGGAAAAATTAAGAATCTAGTTCCATTGCAGGTAGGGCCTTTCACAGCGCAGAGGCAGGGTTTGCTCCAGTAAAATTGTTGTTAGTATGCATTAAATCTCGCTTCCTCTTTTACCTGTCCCTCAAGCCCTGAGCTCAGGTTTTCTGTTACTGCTGCTACAGCTAACAACATTACTAATATCACAAGTAGTGTAAAGAATTCAATGAATGCAGCCCTTCAAGTGCCTTAGATGTTCGAATCATGATGCCATTATTAAATCTTGCAGGAGAAACACAGTACTCTGGATTCAGGTCATGGCAGATAAAATTCTTTTCAGTTCACCTTGAAGTTGTTTATTTGTAATGTTTAAGTCTACCCATGGACTGTGCCAGAGCTGAATCCTGCAGTCCAATTGACTTCAGCAGAAGTCTGCCTGCTGAGGACATGCAGATCCCTTCATGTGTTGGAATCTTAAAAGAGCAGTTTTATTTAGGTTAAATGGGAATTTCAGTGTGCCTTTTAGCTTAATTTGGAGTCTTGAAGTATCAGAGTAGCAAAACCAAAAAAACATGCTGTTAATTAATTTTATAACAGGCGCAAGGGGACAAGGATAATAGACATACTGTGTGAATCAAGAAAAGTTTGTTACTGAGTGTGTGTAGTGCTGGGAGGCGGAGAGTGAATTTTGCCACTGTTCCATATGACATCAAGAGCACTATAGTATGTACTAGAAAACAGTTAAGCTCCATCAAGGGATTTTCAGTTACAAATTCCAACATGTGATATATGTTGCCAGAAGTAGGAATTCAGTGTTCTGTCAAGGAGTTAAACTGTGGAAACTTTCCACCGCTGAATACCTTGTTTGTATTATTGAAGTCTATTGTTTAGTAACTGCACTATAATGCGCATGGTTTTGAGGCACACCCTGTTCTTTAGGAACTAACCGATTTCTGTAAGCCTTGGCAGGATTTCATGTAATTTTGTGTCTCTCCATCACATCCTGCACCGCAAGATTGAAATGTGGTCAAATGTTTGTTTTCGTAATTTTCAGCCTCCAGTTCCTTCTTATACGTTCGGAGTCATTTTTATTAGAGTGAAGTTAGGCTGCACTCCAGAAAATGATAGCTATTTTGCCCACAGGATACTTTCAAAAGATGACATACTTATTTAAACCAATTTTGTCTGTATTCCAAAATACTTGAATCTCTTGAACAATTGAACTCAGTAAATGAAAACTCGATTCTTTGCTTTATTTATCCATTTCAGTATATCTATACTACCTTTCAATTTTGTTTTTGAAAACACACAAATTGCAATGGTATAGATACTTTTCCCTACAGTCAATGGGCCTGATTTTCATGTCACTTTCACTAGTATGAATGAGGAGTAGCTTCACTAAAGCCAATGGTGTTACACTGTGTAAAACTAGTATACGTCCATTTCTAGACTAGGCAAATAGATCATGTTTTTAAACTTGTTTGTGAACAGATTTAACAAACAAAATTTTAAACAGCATATTGCCCCTAAAGGAGATAAGACAAGTCATATTTAAAAACAAAGCAGCTGGTCATGAGCATCACTCCTAGTCTAAGAGATTTGCCCTCATCAGTTGGGACACATATCTGCTTTATTTATAAGCATGTACTCAGTGCTTTTTTTGCCTCTGTCTTCACAAACAAGGTCAGCTCCCAGACTACTGCACTGGGCAGCACAGCATGGGGAGGAGGTGACCAGCCCTCTGTGGAGAAAGAAGTGGTTCGGGACTATTTAGAAAAGCTGGACGTGCACAAGTCCATGGGGCTGGATGTGCTGCATCCGAGAGTGGTAAAGGAGTTGGCGGATGTGAGTGCAGAGCCATTGGCCATTATCTTTGAAAACTCATGGTGACCGGGGGAGGTCCCGGATGACTGGAAAAAGGCTAATGTAGTGCCTGCCTTTAAAAAAAGGGAAGAAGGAAGATCCGGGGAACTACAGGCCAGTCAGCCTCACCTCCGTCCCTGGAAAAATCATGGAGCAGGTTCTCAAGGAATCAAACTGAATTACTTAGAGGAGAGGAAAGTGATCATGAACAGTGAGCATGGATTCACCAAGGGCAAGTCATGCCTGACTAATCTAATTGCCTTCTATGATGAGATAACTGGCTCTGTGGATGAGGGGAAAGCAGTGGATGTGTTGTTCCTTGACTTTAGCAAAGCTTTTGACACAATCTCCCACAGTATTCTTGCCATCAAGTTAAAGAAGTATGGGCTGGATGAATGGACTATAAGGTGGATAGAAAGCTGGCTAGATTGTCAGGCTCAACGGGTAGTGATCAATGGCTCCATGTCTAGTTGGCAGCCGGTATCAAGTGCAGTGCCCCAAGTGTCGGTCCTGGGTCCAGTTTTGTTCAATATCTTCATACATGATCTGGAGGATGGCATGGATTGCACTCTCAGCAAGTAAACTGGGAGGAGAGGTAGATACGCTGGAGGGTAGGGATAGGATACAGAGGGACCTAGACAAATTACAGGATTGGGCCAAAGGAAATCTGATGAAGTTCTACAAGGACAAGTGCAGAGTCCTGCACTTAGGACGGAAGAACCCCATGCACCGCTACAGACTAGGGACCGAATGGCTAGGCAGCAGTTCTGCAGAAAAGGACCGAGGGGTTACAGTGGATGAGAAGCTGGGTATGAGTCAACAGTGTGCCATTGTTGCCAAGAAGGCCAATGACATTTTGGGCTGTATAAGTAGGGGCATTGCCAGCAGATCGAGGGACGTGATCGTTCCCCGCTATTCGACATTGGTGAGGACTCATCTGGAGTACTGTGTACAGTTTTGGGCCCCACACCACAAGAAGATGTGGAAAAATTGGAAAGAGTCCAGCGGAGGGCAACAAAAATGATTCGGGGACTGGAACACATGACTTATGAGGAGAGGCTGAGGGAACTGGGATTGTTTAGTCTGCAGAAGAGAAGAGTGAGGGGGGATTTGATAGCTGCTTTCAACTACCTGAAAGGGGGTTCCAAAGAGGATGGCTATAGACTGTTCTCAGTGGTAGCAGATGACAGAACAAGGCGTAATGGTCTCACGTTGCAGTGGGGGAGGTTTAGGTTGGATGTTAGGAAAAACTTTTTCATAAGGAGTCTGGTGAAGCACTGGAATGCGTTACCTAGGGAGGTAGTGGAATCTCCTTCCTTAGAAGTTTTTAAGGTCAGGCTTGAAAAAGCCCTGGCTGGGATGATTTAGTTGGGGATTGGTCTTGCTTTGAGCAGCGGGTTGGACTAGATGACCTCCTGAGGTCCCGTCCAACCCTGATATTCTATGATACCTCTATGATTGTATTTAGTCAAGGCAGTCAGCTAGATTTCCCATCTTACTTGTGTCTAGTATGGGACATAGGAATTGCAATACCAGATCAGACCAGTGGTCTACCCAGTCTTATAATCTGTCTCTGACCATGGTAGTGCTAGACATTTCAAGAGAAATCAAAAGAAGCCTCACAGTGGATAATTATGGCATAACCTGCCCATCTAGGAAGTTTCTTCATAACTCTCATCAGTTAGTGGATGGCATCTACCATAGATTATAAGAGTTTACATTCCTTCTAATGTAAGAACTCCTGTCTAATGTTACTGTAGTAATTCTCATTGCCATATAATTGTCTATTGATGTTTTAAAATCAAACTAAACCCTATAGCATCAATGATGCCTAGTGGCAATTTTCCACATTGTATTTCTTATAGGTTAAGGCTTTGTAGTAGCAGACACATATCCTGTGTTAATAAAAGTAAATGTCCACTAGAAGTGTTTCACATTAAATGAGAACTTTTAATATTTAGAAAACAGTTACAAGTAAAAATAACTGTTAGAGCTGCAGATCAAGATTTGTATTTTGTGCCAGATGTTGTGCTGATATCATAAGCTCTTCTGGCTATCACAGTAAAGTCCCAACCATTCTAGTCTCTGGTCCTAATTCTCCTTTCATTTGAAGTGTGGTTATTCTGGTTATTCTGTTGGCATAAATGGAGTTACCCCTGAATTTCACTAAAACAAATGAAAAGAGAATAAGTCCCTCAGAGTCTTAATTTCTTGAAGCCAAGTCAGGAGACAACGTGGACCGTACTGTTCAAGTTTCCACTTTATTAAAAGGCCCCTCAATTCCTTTGCAATCTCAATCTGTGTCCAGAATCTTACAGTTCCTTTTGAGCCCCAAACTCTGAATGTAAATAAAGAGATAAAACAACTGGTGGTCTTAATTTGCAGATGTCAATAATTCTTTCAAGTCTTCTTCCTCAGTACTTGTTCCGTCTTTCGACCAAATTTTGTATAGAATGCTAATTTAAATTATGGCAATTTTAAACAGCTAGATAAAAAGCTAAAACCCCAACCATTTTAGAAAACTTGTATTGCAAATATATTGTCACACATTATCAAAAGTTGCATTTTCAGTGACCTAAAGGACAACTACTTTGCAGTACCATCTAAAATGTTTGAGAGGAGTATGTTAATAAGTATCTAAAGCTTGCACAGTAACTGTTACAGTACCCATTCTTGCTTGAATAAATGTAAACTGAAATGTATTTGACTGGAATGTGTATGCTTTGACTAGATTTCTTGAGCCACACTGCAAGGGCAGAATTGAAACCATATGTCAATGGAATGCGGATATAGATGACAGGAAGGATGTTCTCATAAACCAAATATTGGAAGCCATATCTTCCTCCTCTTTCTGCTTGTTTCCATGTGCTGGCCAAATACATCCTATGACTCAGTCTGCTTTAGTTACTGGAAATATGCTTAAAAGTGCATGAACCACAAAAAAGGTAGCTGTCATAGCATTAAGCATAGCAGCACAAGAAGTTTATAATAATTAGCACAACCAAGGATGTGGACAACATAGGTATTTTGTATATGAGTGTGGACCTCTGCTGTCAAGGTAGAAAATTGTTTGGTGCCAGAAGACAGATGTTTCTGCTGTAACCTTCAGTTACTGGCAACAACTGCACAACCAAACATTCAATGTCAAGCAGTTAATCTGTCTTCATACTGATGGAAGAATATCTGTATAATGTACATTTGATTGGTTCAAGGCAAGCCTCATTAATACATCTGGAACTGAGAAATGGGTTGCTGTGAGATGAGCTTTCAAAAAGAAATTGCTGTCTTCCGCTTCAGTCACTTATTAAAGCCGTGTGAAAATTCCCATTTAAACTTTACACAATTCCCACTGTGAAATCAGACAGTTTTGCAAAATTTAGTAATCTCTATACAAATACAAACACACACACACACACAAATATGAAACTTGCATTTATTTTGCTACAATTTTGTCATTGCAACAGTGGCAACATTTTGTGTCAAACCTTTTGCCCACCAGAAAAGATGAGAGACCTTGTAGAAAACACATTTTTCTAAGAAAAGAATCTTCAGCATTATATAAAATCTCTTTGGATCCCTGGGTCCTATGACCTTGGATAGGCCATTGGCTCTTATATAGTGGTGACTGTACCCTGGAGTCTGATGAGACAATCCAATGCTCTAGAGCTCTCCCAGTGTTTCCTGCACCTTCAATTAACATTAATACATAATTATTAGGGATTTCATTTTTAAAATGGAAACAAGCAATAAAATTAACCAATGGGACAAAACAGGAACCTGCCCCATTCAATGAACAGAATGGACTGTGCTCTGGGCATGAATCAGGGTTGTGTAGTGAAGGTGGCTGCTGCCTGTACTGCCTGCTGAAGTGGGAACGCATGTAGTGAATGAGGCAGGGGACAGCAGGAGGAGGAAGGTTGGTCTTGTGGCTAAGGCAATTGAATAATGCCCTGGATAACTGTATTCTATGCCCACCGCTGCCACAGAGTCCCTAGGTGATGTGGGGCAAGTCACTTAAACTGCACTTTTCACAGGAGGTAAATAATTGTGTGTTCCTCATTTTCTGGATGTCCAAACTGAGACCATGGAGTCTGATTTGTAAAAATGCTGGGCACACACATGGCAACTGAAGTTAATGTGAGTTGTGCTTTGAACATATAAAATTTTATATTATAAGGCTAAGTGTTCTGAAAAATTGGGTCCTACTTGTGATCCCTAGTTTGGGCACACAAAATGATTGGGTTAATTTGACCGTAATTAACAGTTAGCATGGATTTGTCCAGAACAAATAATGTCAAACCAACTTAATAGCTTTCTTTGACAGGGTAAAAGCCTTGTGGGTATGGGGAAGCAGTAGATGTGGTATATCTTGACTCTAGTAAGGCTTTTGATACTGTCTTGCATAACTATCTTGTAAACAAACTAGGGAAATACAACCTAGATGGTGCTACTATAAACAGGGTGTATAACTGGTTGGAAAATCATTCAGAGAGAGTAGTTATCGGTGGGTCACAGTCAAGCTGGAAAGGCATATCAAGTAGGGTCCCTCAGAGAGCAGTTCTGGGTCCGGTTCTGTTCAATATCTTCATCAATGATTTAGAAAATGGCACAGAGAGTGCACTTATGAAGTTTGAGGACAAGATCAAGTGCTTTGGAGGATAGGATTAAAATTCAAAATGATCTGAACAAACAGGAGAAATGGTCTGAAGAAAATTGAATGAAATCCAATAAGGACAAATGGAAAGAACTCCACTTGGGAAGGAACAATCAGTTGCACAGATACAAAATGGGAAATGACTGCCTACAAAGGAATACTGCAGAAAGGGATCTGGAAGTCACAGTAAATCACAAGTTAAATATGAATGAATAGTGTAACACTGTTGCAAAAAAAAGCTAACATCATTCTGGGATGTATTAGCAAAAATTTTGTAAGCAAGACATGAGAAGTAATTTCTCCATTCTACTCTGTGCTGATTATGCCTCAACTGGAGTATTTTGTCCTATTCGGGGCACCACATTTCAGGAAAGATGTGGACAAATTGGAGAAAATCCAGAAAAGAAAAACAAAAATAATAAAAGGTCTAGAAAACATGACCTATGAGGGAAAAGTGAAAAAATTGGGTTTGTTTAGTCTGGAGAAGAGAAGACTGAGAGCAACATACCAGTTTTCAAGTACATAAAAGGTTACGAGGAGGAGAGAGAACAATTATTCTCCTTAACCTTTGAAGATAGGAAAAGAAGCAATGGGTTTAAATTGCAGCAAGGGAGGTTTAGGTTGGATATTAGGGTGGTTAAGCACTGGAATAAATTGCCTAGGGAGATTGTGGGATCTCTGTCATTGGAGACTATTAAGAGCAAGTTAGACAAACCCCCTTCAGATTTGGTCTAGACAATACTTAGTCCTGCCATGAGCGTGGAGGACTGGACTAGATGACCTTTTGAGGTCCCTTCCAGTCCTATGATTCTAATCTCTCTGTGCCGTAGTTGTCTATTTGCAAAATGGGGATAATAATAACCACTCATCTCAAATGGCTGTTCTGAACATACATTCATGTTTGCTACGCACTCAGATATTGCTGTGAGCACTGTAGAAAAGTCAATTAGCAAATTAACAACGCTGTCTTCAGAGCAGAGTTTGAATAGTGAGGAGTAAATAAGGCACAGAGTCACACATTCAATGAGAAAACAAATGATTGAATATCTGCTTAATTAGTGAGCATGGTCCATCCTGTGCATTAAATGTGCCAAAGGTCCAGTGGATAAAATAGCATGTGTTCACGTAATTATTGATTGTATCATAAGACATACACACAATGGGACCAAATTAAGGTTTCACAGGCAACCTTTCTAGTGAGAACTTTTGAGCACTTGTCTTTAATGTTCTTTTAATGTGGTTTTTTGGTGCACTACATCTGTAATTTTGTTTATTTAAGTAAATACTGACTTATCTCCTCTGTCCCTTAACATCATCCTTAATAGGCTGATTTCTTCTGGGCATCAAGACATAGGTGGGTTTTAGGGAGAGAAGGGAAGCATTCCATGCATAAGGAGCAGAGGGATATTTGTGTGAGAAACTGAGAAACAGACGGATGCGGCTGGCAGATATAATTGTTAAGATGGAAGAGAAGGTGCAACATTGTTTTAAAAACAGCACTGCGAGAAGCAAAATTTTGACATGAGGAGCTCACAGTACTAGGTTACAGATGCCTTGCTGACTTTATCAGCCAGTTAGAGCTTGGATAGGACTCATGAAATTCCTCTTTTGTATCTCAGCCATTCTGACTGAATTCAGAAACCACAGGCTCTACAGCTAATGAGAGGAAAGACAGCCTAAAGATAGAATTTTAGTCCTTTGTTGTGAAAACCAGCAAATGCAAGCAGCTGCGGTGACTGGCAAAAGACTTCTGTACCCGCTTGGTGACTTATACAAACTCAGCAAATGCCTATATAACTGGAAACATTTCCCAGGAATAAGTGTTGCAAGAGGACAAGGAGAGTCACTATGTACAGTACAAAATAATTCTTTCCATGGACAAATGTAGCTTCTTTTCCCCTGGGCCTCAAGGAAAAGCTATGGAAACAAATACAAGTGTCTTCTTCACCTAATGGAACTAATGCTCCAGCCATCATACGTAATAGAGGGGTACAGAACTGAATGGACCAGACAAGGTGAAAATTGCAGGAACAATCATGCAGAGTAGCAAGAGCAATATTGCTAGGAAATAGAAAAGGAGTACTAGTGGCACCTTAGAGACTAACCAATTTATTTGAGCATACGCTTTCGTGAGCTACAGCTACAGGTCACGAAAGCGTATGCTCAAATAAATTGGTTAGTCTCTAAGGTGCCACTAGTACTCCTTTTCTTTTTGTGAATACAGACTAACACAGCTGCTGTTCTGAAACCTGTCATTGCTAGGAAATGTCAAACTGCTTGATGTGATTTACATGCATCAGGGAGCACAGGAACTTAAATCCAACCGTACATTTGCAGAACTTGCAAGGATTGGCTATTCTTCTATTTGCTGTTGTCTTCAGTCCATTCTTTATGCACAAACAAGACTTCAACTAATTTGTAAACATGAATACAGAGGAGCCAGCTGTTGGGAGAAATGACTAATAAGGAATGCGTGACAACTTGACTTGCTGTTGACTTCTTGAATGACCAGTTCAAATAGCCAGGGGATGTGTTAACTAAACCGGCAACCAGATTCCAGTGGGTGGAGGTTATGATAACATTTTTCTTTCTGATCTTGTGCCTGCCAACATAGACACAGGCAGATTTCTGTTGTTTCGGAAGCCTCTGTAGCACATGCTGTAATCTGTAGAGTTCTGTTTAGCTGATTTTGTTCTTTAACTATTACAAGAGGCAGAATAAACGTGCACGCGAGAGGGACTCATAGAAGTGGACAGGTATCTAGTTTTCAAAATATACTCATTTTACTGATTTCATTATGACTGAGAGTGAGTTGTGCCCATTGGAAATTGGCTGAGGAAATGGCAAGATAAGACTTTTCTCATATAGAACACCCACAAAGAGAGAGAGAGTGTGAATAAAGGCAAGATTCTGTAGGTAGTTCTTCTGTAGTACAATGCAGTTATGGTATGTGAGAAATCTTGGTGTGGTACAGTAAATGGAAATATTGTGATCATCTCGGAGCTTTCGAAGACCAGCAGCAACATATTTATCAGTTTCGCATTTGCTGGGGACCATGAACTATATGACATTTTATTTAGTAAGAGAACAGAGTGAAGTATTCTATGATACCTTCTGCTGTAGCAAGCTTTAGCATTTATTGCGTTGTACTGTATGTTCCAGCCAATGCATTCAATAAAGTAATACATGTAGAAATATTTTTGGTTTTCCTTTACATAAGAAGAAATGTGACTAAAGTTAGTGTGTTTTGCGATGGCATAGAGAAATCAAATCAGTGCCATACACAGTACTATGTAATTAGAAATTAGAATCAACTCTAGCATGCAGAACTACTGGTACCTACACAGTACCAAAGATATTCCTGAAAAGTTTATAGAGGGATCTAGCCAAGAAAACTCAGCATGACTGTCTGGGCTCAAATTCCATGCAGTAACATTCAGAAAAACATAGACCTGATTATCTTCTCATTTATGCCAGTGGAACTCCTTTGAGTTCAACAGGGATACTCCTGATTGACCCGTGGTGCAAGTGAAAGGAGACTCAAGCCTGTATTGTTGACTTTGCACTGAGGTGACGCATTATTGGGGTTTCAACTTTGTGTGGTAGCGAAACAGATGTTTTTCTCCAGAAACTATTTTATTTATTTATTTATTTTCATTTGTGTTTTAAAGATATTTTTAAAGATATAGTTTTAAAGTGAAGAAAAATGTGTTATCAAAATGCCAAGGGTGAGATTTACTTCAGCAGATATTATTTCAACGGAATAGCCACATCAACAGAATCTTCAAAATTTTGCTATGTATTTGTACTAGCCTTAATAAAGCTCTGTAAATACTCGTAAATACGGCTTCTCTGTTCCATAACAAGAATGGATTCTGGCTGTGAAGTTGATGTGTCTGGTTCAGAAAGGATTACACTGGAGCAAGGGGATCCTTCAGTGACAGCTGGCATATTGCCACTGCAGAAGCTCCTATTTTATCCCCTCCCTTCCCTGCTGTTGATTTAGAGGAGTGGTCAGAGGAAAGTGATGATAGCCAGGACACCCCTATGATGTGTTGATCTCTACTCGCTGTTTCAGTCTCACACAGTGGCTTGAGGATTAGGGGAGTTCAGACAGGAGCTTTGTATACCACCCTGACTTGTGCAATATAGCCATAGAATCATAGAATCATAGAATATCAGGGTTGGAAGGGACCCCAGAAGGTCATCTAGTCCAACCCCCTGCTCAAAGCAGGACCAATTCCCAGTTAAATCATCCCAGCCAGGGCTTTGTCAAGCCTGACCTTAAAAACCTCTAAGGAAGGAGATTCTACCACCTCCCTAGGTAACGCATTCCAGTGTTTCACCACCCTCTTAGTGAAAAAGTTTTTCCTACTATCCAATCTAAACCTCCCCCACTGCAACTTGAGACCATTACTCCTCGTTCTGTCATCTGCTACCATTGAGAACAGTCTAGAGCCATCCTCTTTGGAACCCCCTTTCAGGTAGTTGAAAGCAGCTATCAAATCCCCCCTCATTCTTCTCTTCTGCAGGCTAAACAATCCCAGCTCCCTCAGCCTCTCCTCATAACTCATGTGTTCCAGTCCCCTAATCATTTTTGTTGCCCTTCGCTGGACTCTCTCCAATTTATCCACATCCTTCTTGAAGTGTGGGGCCCAAAACTGGACACAGTACTCCAGATGAGGCCTCACCAATGTCGAATAGAGGGGAACGATCACGTCCCTCGATCTGCTCGCTATGCCCCTACTTATACATCCCAAAATGCCATTGGCCTTCTTGGCAACAAGGGCACACTGCTGACTCATATCCAGCTTCTCGTCCGCTGTCACCCCTAGGTCCTTTTCCGCAGAACTGCTGCCTAGCCATTCGGTCCCTAGTCTGTAGCTGTGCATTGGGTTCTTCCGTCCTAAGTGCAGGACCCTGCACTTATCCTTATTGAACCTCATCAGATTTCTTTTGGCCCAATCCTCCAATTTGTCTAGGTCCTTCTGTATCCTATCCCTCCCCTCCAGCGTATCTACCACTCCTCCCAGTTTAGCATCATCCACAAATTTGCTGAGAGTGCAATCCACACCATCCTCCAGATCATTTATGAAGATATTGAACAAAACCGGCCCCAGGACCGACCCTTGGGGCACTCCACTCGATACCGGCTGCCAACTAGACATGGAGCCATTGATCACTACCCGTTGAGCCCGACAATCTAGCCAGCTTTCTATCCACCTTATAGTGCATTCATCCAGCCCATACTTCCTTAACTTGCTGACAAGAATACTGTGGGAGACCGTGTCAAAAGCTTTGCTAAAGTCAAGAAACAATACATCCACTGCTTTCCCTTCATCCACAGAACCAGTAATCTCATCATAAAAGGTGATTAGATTAGTCAGGCATGACCTTCCCTTGGTGAATCCATGCTGGCTGTTCCTGATCACTTTCCTCTCATGCAAGTGCTTCAGGATTGATTCTTTGAGGACTTGCTCCATGATTTTTCCAGGGACTGAGGTGAGGCTGACTGGCCTGTAGTTCCCAGGATCCTCCTTCTTCCCTTTTTTAAAGAGGGGCACTACATTAGCCTTTTTCCAGTCATCCGGGACTTCCCCGGTTCGCCACGAGTTTTCAAAGATAATGGCCAATGGCTCTGCAATCACAGCCGCCAATTCCTTCAGCACTCTCGGATGCAACTCGTCCGGCCCCATGGACTTGTGCACGTCCAGCTTTTCTAAATAGTCCCTAACCACCTCTATCTCCACAGAGGGCTGGCCATCTCTTCCCCATGTTGTGATGCCCAGCGCAGCAGTCTGGGAGCTGACCTTGTTAGTGAAAACAGAGGCAAAAAAAGCATTGAGTACATTAGCTTTTTCCACATCCTCTGTCACTAGGTTGCCTCCCTCATTCAGTAAGGGGCCCACACATTCCTTGGCTTTCTTCTTGTTGCCAACATACCTGAAGAAACCCTTCTTGTTACTCTTGACATCTCTGGCTAGCTGCAGCTCCAGGTGCGATTTGGCCCTCCTGATAACATTCCTACATGCCCAAGCAATATTTTTATACTCTTCCCTGGTCATATGTCCAACCTTCCACTTCTTGTAAGCTTCTTTTTTATGTTTAAGATCCGCTAGGATTTCACCATAGCCAATGGTCTTGCCTATACACTGTATACGTGTTTCACCGTAATGGCTGCTTGAAAGCAAGTTTGCTGTTTACCGAGGTGCTTATATAGAATCATAGAAATATATGGCTGGGAGGGTACTTGAGAACCCCTGCACAGAGGCAGGACCAAGTATGTCTAGATCATCCCTGATAAGTGTTTGTCTACAGTTCTTAAAAAGCTCCAGTTACAGGGATTACACAATCTTCCTTGGTACCCAATTCCAGTAGTTAACTATTCTTATAGATAGGAAGCTTTCCAATATCTGGCTTAAATCTCCCTTACTGAAGATTAAGCCGATTATTCTTATCCTGCCTTCCGTGGACATGGAGAACAATTGATCACTATCCTCTTCATTAGCAGACCTTAATATATTTGAAAACTGTTGTCAGGTCCTCTGTCTTCTTTTCTCAAGATTACTCATGCCCAGGTTTTTAACTTTTCCTCATAGATCAGGTTTTCTAAACCTTTTATCATTTTTGTTGATCTCCTTGGGACTCTCTCCAATTGGTCCACATCTTTCTTAAAGCGTAAGGCCCCAAACTGGACACAAAATTCCACCTGAGTCCTCACCAGTTCCAAGTACAGCAGGAAAATTACCTCCCATATTTTACATATGACCTTCCTCTTAATAAACCCCAGAATGATATTGGCCTTTTTTGCAAAAGCTACTAGGGGAGAGGCTGTTCTAGATTTGATTTTGAGAAATAGGGACAAACTGGTTGAGAATTTGAAAGTGGAAGGCAGCTTGTGTGAAAGTGATCATGAAATGGTAGAGCTCATGATTCTAAGGAATGGTAGGAGGGAGAACAGCAAAATAAAGACAATGGATTTCAAGAAGGCAGACTTTAGCAAACTCAGGGAGTTGGTAGGCAAGATCCCATGGGAAGCAAATCTAAGGGGAAAAACAATTGAAGACAGTTGACAGTTTTTCAAAAAGACATTATTAAGACACAAGAGCAAATTATCCCACTGCGTAGGAAAGATAGGATTGGAACTATGGCAAGAGACCACCCTGGCTTAACCAGGAGATCTTCAATGATCTGAAACTCAAAAAAGAGTCCAACAAAAAGTGGAAGCTAGGTCAAATTACAAAGGATGAAAATACACAAGTAACACAAGTATGTAGGGACAAAATTAGAAAGGCCAAGGCACAAAATGAGATCAAACTTGCTAGAGACATAAAGGGTAACAAGAAAACATTCTACAAATACATTAGAAACAACAGGAAGACCAAGGACAGGGTAGGCCCATTACTCAATGAGAGGGGAAAAACAATAACAGAAAATGTGGAAATGGCGGAGGTGCGTAATGACTTCTTTGTTTCGGTTTTCACCAAGAAGGTTGGTAGTGATTGGATGTTTAACATAGTGAATGCCAGTGAAAATGAGGTAGGATCAGAGGCTAAAATAGGGAATGAACAAGTAAAAAATTACTTAGACAAGTTAGATATCTTCAAGTTACCAGGGTGTGATGAAATACATCCTAGAATACTCAAGGAGCGGACTGAGGAGCTGTCTGAGCCATTAGCAGTTATCTTTAAAAAGTTATGGAAGATGGGAGGGATTCCAGAAAACTGGAAAAGGGCAAGTATAGTGCCCATCTATAAAAAGGGAAATAAGGACAACCCTGGGAATTACAGACCAGTCAGTTTAACTTCTGTATCCAGAAAGGTAATGGAGCAAATAATTAAGCAATCAATCTGCAAACATCTAGAAGATAATATGGTGATAAGTAACAGTCAGCAAGGATTTGTCAAGAACAAATCTTGTTAAACCAAACTGGTTGCTTTCTTTGACAGGGTAACAAGCCTTGTGAATGGGGGGAAGTGGTAGATATGGTATATTTTGACTTTAGTAAAGCTTTTGATACTGTCTCGCATGACCGTCTCATAAACAAACTAGAGAAATACAACCTAGATGGTGCGATTATAAGGTGGGTGCATAACTGGTTGGAAAACCATTCCAAGAGAGTAGGTATCTGGTTCACAGTCAAACTGGAAGGGCATAATGAGTGGGGTCCTGCAGGGATCAGTTCTGGGTCCGGTTCTGTTCAATATCTTCATCAATAATTTAAATAATGGCATAGAGAGTACACTTATAAAATTGCAGACAATACCATGTTGGGAGAGGTTGCAAGTGCTTTGGAGAATAGGATTATAATTCAAAATGATCTGAACAAACTGGAGAAATGATCTGAAGTAAATAGGATGAACTTCAGTAAGGACAAATGCAAAGTACTCCACTTAGGAAGGAACAATTAGTTGCACACATGCAAAATGTGGAATGACTGCCTAGGAAGGAGTACTGTGGAAAGAGATCTGGGCATCATAAGCTAAATATGAGTGAACAGTGTAACACTGTTGCAAAAAAAAGTGAAGATCATTCTGGGATGTATTAGCAGGAGTGTTGTAAGCAAGACACAAGAAGTAATTGTTCCGCTCTACTCCATACTGATTATGGCGTATGGCATCAACTGGCGTATTGTGTCCACCTCTGGGTGTCGCATTTCCAGAAAGATGTGGACAAACTGGGGAAAGTGAAGAGAAGAGCAACAAAAATAATAACAGGTCTAGAAAACATGACCTATGAGGGAAGAGTGAAAAAATTGGGTTTGTTTAGCCTGGAGAAGAGAAGACAGAGAGGGAACATAAGTTTTCAAGAACATAAAAGGTTATGCGGGGGAGAGAGAAAAATTAATCTCCTTAACCTTTGAAGATAGGACAAGAAGCAATGGGCTTAAATTGCAGCAAAGGCGGTTTAGGTTGGACATTAGGAAAAACTTCCTAACTGTCAGAGTGGTAAAACACTAGAATAAATTGCCAAGGGAGGTTGTGGAATCTGCATCATTGGAGATTTTTAAGAGCAGATTAGACAAACACCTATCAGGGATCGTCTAGTTCAGCGACGGACAACCTTTGGTATGCGGCCTGCCAGGGTAAGCCCCCCTGGCGAGCCGGGCCAGGTTGTTTACTTGCCTTGTCCGCAGGTTTGGCTGATCACGGCTTCCACTGGCCGTGGTTCACTGCTCCATGCAATGGGGGCTGTGGGAATTCACGCGGGCCGAGGGATGTACTGGCAGGCTTTGTGCCAAAGGTTGCCGATCCCTTCTCTAGATAATACTTTAGTCCTCCCACGAGTGCAGGGGGACCTCTTGAGGTCCTTTCCAATCTTATGATTCTATCGTTGTTGACTTGTATTTAATTTGTGGTCCTTTATAAACCCGTTAGTTTTCAGAAGTACTACTGCCTAGACAGTTTATTCTCCATTTTGTAGTTGTGCATTTGATTTGTCCTTCCTAAGTGTGGTGCTATAGAATCTAACCTTGATTTCAGACCAATTCTCCAATTTATCAAGGTCATTGTAAATTCTAATCCTGTTCTCCAAAGTGATTGCAATGTGTTGGTGTCATCTGCAAATTTTATAAGAATACTCTCCACTCCATTATTCAAGCAATTAATGAAAATGTTGAAAACTAACAGAGCCAGGGCAGACCTTTTATGGCACTCCATTAGATATGTCCTCCCAGTCTGACAGTGAACTGTTTATAAATATTCTATGAGTATGGTGTTTCAACCAGTTGTGTAACCACCTTACAGTAATTTCATCTAGAGCACATTTCCCTAATTTACTTATGAGCATGTCATGTCTATTGCTTCCCTTCTATTACAAGTATCCCTGTCAAAGAAGGAAATTGGGTTGACTTGGCATGACTTGTTCCTGACAAATGTATATTGGCTATTACTTATCACCCTGCTATCCTTTACATGCTTACAAACTGATAATTTGCGTCAGCATCTTTCCAAATTTCAAAGTTAGGCCGATTAGTCTATAATTCCCTGGTTTCTCTTTGTTATCCTCTTTACAGTTAATGACTATGTTTGCCCTTTTTCAGTCCTCTGGGAACTCACCCATCCTCTGTGAGTTCTTGATGATAAGTGCTAACAGTTCCAGGTTTGCTTCAGCTACTTTCTTAAATACCCTAGTGTTTCTTAAATACCCTAGTGTTGTCAGACCCTGCTGACTTGAATACATCTAATTTATCTAAACATTATTTAACTTGTTCTTTCTGTATTCTTGACTTGTGTCCCCCCCATTCTTGTTAATATTAATTGTGTTAAGCATGTGGTCACCATTAATCTATTTAGTGAAGACTGAAGTAAAATAGACATTAAACAACTCGGCCTTCTTGATGTCATCCTTTATTAGCTCTCCTTCTCCTTTGAGTAGAGGACCTACACTTTCCTTTGTATTTCTCTTGCTCCTAATATTTTGTATAGAAACTCTTCTTATTGCCTCTTATGTCCCTTACTAGGTGTAACTCATTTTGTGCATTTGGCTTTCTGAGTTTGTTTCTAAATGCTTGTGCTCTCTTTTGTACTCCTCTTTAGCAATTCATCCATGTTTCCATTTTTTGTAGGATTCCTTTTTGATTTTCAGATTATTAAAGAGCTCCTAGTAGACCCATATTGGTTTCTTGCTAGCCTTTGTATCTTTCCTTCACATTGGGATAGTTTGCTGTTATGCCTTTTAATAGTGTCTTTCTGAGAAACTATCAGCACTCCTGAACTCCTTTTTCCCTTAAAGTTTCTTCCTATGAGACTTTACCTACCAGTTCTCTGAGTTTGCTAAAGTCTTCTGTTTTGAAGTCCACTGTCCTTATTCTGATGCTCTCTTTCCTTCTTTTCCTTCGAATTATGAAATCACCATTTCATGATTACTTTCACCCAAATTGACTTCTACCTTCAGACTCACAACTAATTCCTCCCTGTTAGTCAGAATCAAGTCAAAAATGATTGCCCCCCACCCCCCCGATTACGTCCTCCATGTCCTGAAACAAGAAATTGTCCCCCAACACAGTCCAAGAAATTATTGGAACTTTTGTGTTTTACCAGGTTATTTTTCCAAGAGGTATCTGGGTAGTTAAAGACTTCCATTACTATCAGGTCTTGTGCTTTGGATATTTCTGTTATTTGTTCTCAAGCTGTCTCATCCCCTTTCTCCTGATTTGGTGGCCTGTAGTAGACCCTTAGCATGATGTTGCCCCTGATCTTTTCCTCCTTTAGACCCGTAGAATTTAACCTTATCTGCCTCTCATCTTCTTCTGGGCCTCAGAACAAATGTATACATTCTTGTTATACAGTGCAACACCTTGTCCCTTTTTTCCTTCCTGTTATACCAAGCTATACCTCCCCATACAAATATTCCAGTCATGAGATTTATCCCATCAAGTCGCAGTGATGCCAATTAAGACATAATTTAGCGTGTGTACTAGTACAGTATTTGCAGTTCTCCCTGTTTATTCCCCATACTCCTTGCATTTCTGTAGACGTCAAAGATGTTAAGCAGTTTCCCCCCACTATTTTCCCTCCTGCTTATGATTGAAACTTTGGCCCTCGTGCTTGTAGTATCTCAGCATCTTGCATTATTAATGGATTTTATCCCCACAACACCTATGTGAAGTTTTATTTCCATGTTAGAGATGAGGAATTGAAGCACAGGTAGGGTAAGTGAATTGCCCATGGTTTTACAGGAAGTCTGAGGTGGGACTTGAATCCAGGTCATCTGAGTCACAGTCCAGTGGGAAACTATCCTTCCTATTTGGTTTCCCCTTTCAATGTGTATTATGCATTTATGTGAAGCATGTAATACTAGTTATACTATATATGATCCTGAAAATTAGGGATGAGTGAATCTATTGTGATAACATTAAAACTCACACAGATCCTTGATAGAAACCTGAAATGAAAATTTGTTCAAGTTTAAGAAAAAAAATTAACTTTAAATTTTTCTGCCACTGGAAGAGCTTGGAAACACAAGTACATAAATACCACAAGGCAGCATGTTTTTCTAATCCAGTACTGTAGATTCAAAAAGTTTGGACAAATCTTGATCAACACTTGAAAGCTTGAATGCTTATCACAGCCTAACTTTTGAAGTCTACCAATTTCCAGTAAAATATGAAAAGTATTTATTGTACTATCAGTTTGTTAAAGCTCAACTTTCTATCTTCTTTTTTAAAGACAGAACAATGCAGACCTTTAGCTGGTATAAATCGGCAAGGCTTCACTGAAGCTGACAGAGCCCTGCCAATTTATGCCAGTTGAGGATCTGGCCCAGTATGCACTAACTGGCTGCACAATTCAGTTTTAAATCACACCTGAAACCGGTACATTTCTCACCGTTTTTCATACAATCACACAACTTTAAAAGTTGGCCGAACCAGCATTTTTCCTTAAAACTTGTAAAAAGGTAAATTTCCTTGGCTGAGGTCTGGCATTCTGGTTTTTAGTCCATTGTGAGATTTTCTTTGAAAAGGCAGTTAGGAATAAAAGGCAATTACACAGGTAGCTGGAAAGCTGACAGATCCTGGACTCTGGAAAGGACATTTCGGTGTGATGGCTTCAAAAGGAGTAAAAATGGATTGCTGCATTATGAGCAGGCACAAACATTGATGCTGCTCCACTCAAATGTGTCTGTCGGTCCTTTTTTTTTCAACTTCCTTTCATAGAGGGCAGTCATATTAATCAATGCATGATGCATACATTATTACCAGCCCCAAGCACTGAAAAAACATGGGTCAGGCCACCCAGAATCATGAGATTGACATGGAAATCATGAGATTTTAAAAAATAATATGTTCTGGGGCCTTTTTATTTTCCTTCTTGCATTTGAGCCTTTAGGGGGTCACATTTTAAAGATTTTCTCTGCCACTACAAGGACTAGAAACTTACTTTAATTTGTTAAATGAAAGTTGAGATTCTTATCTAACCATTTGACCCTAGGAGCTGGGGCTTTAAGGGCACCAGATATCAAAGATTCCCAATAACTTTGTGAGAGTTGGCATTCTGGATAGAGTGGGAGACTTCAACACTAAGAGAGTTATTTTTAAGGCTGCCTCTAAACAGTATGTGCCTATGCAAAGAATGCACTGTTAATGTATTTAGATATCTACGGTGATGAAGGCAAGATAGAAAGACCAAAGCAAACTAACTGGCTACTTCTCTATTCCATAGTTATTACAATGGAATTAAAACCCCATGTCTGGATTGTACAGCCAAAGCCATAGTAAATCATGTTTTTCTAACATATCTCAATGCACATATTCATCAGTGGTCAACGCAGCATTCGCTGATTATACAATGACCACAGATGAATGTTGTAGGTTTTCCCAGTTGTAGGCTTTACCTAAGCTCAGACATTTCTCAGGATCCTCCTTACAGATATTGTGTCTTTCTCAAGAGTGTTTGGTCAAAGGAGTTTCCCCTGTCTGAAACACTCATTGACTGGTGAAAATATGAAACATTCTGTTTGTTTCTGTTACCACTAGGGTCCTTGGGAATATGCATTTTAGTTTGATCTAACCCAGAAGTCCTCTCTTTCCCATGATCCTGTTTTTAGGGTAAAAGTATTATGTCGTGACACTAAAGAAAAATAAAATCCTGCTCACCTTCTTAGAAAAGTACTCCTATTTGGGACTTTATTATCACATGGTTTGCAATTATGAATTTTGATGTGTGTAAAATTATGTAAATTACTGTTAATTCATAATTGTTTGCTACAGCCACTCTGTAAACCAGCAGATTCTTCCAGGCCAGTGTGTATCCTCAAGTGGCTGGATTTGTGAGTTTAGTGGGTACTTTGTGCTGCTGGAGTGAAGGATGCAACCCTTAGTTTACTATAACCTATTTTTTTTTATTGGGACATGCTGTTATAGCTTCCTTAATGAATGTCTAAAGTTAATCCAGACATTGACAATGATAGACTATAATGGCCAGATTCTGACCTCACTTTCATGGTTTTACACTGGTATAACTCCATCAAGTATAATGGATTTATAGCTGATTTGCACTGGTATAATTTAAAACAAGATCAGTCCTTATCTATATCTAATCCTCTCCCTCTTCCCCCCATCTTTATACGCTAACATAGTGAACAAATTATTAAGATACTATGAGGTGAATATTTATAGCCTTACTTCCAAAGGGAGAAATGACAAAGGCAAGGTCCTATGCCATAAATTGTCACTGTCTCTTACTACTCCTTTCATCTTTTCTTTCTGTTACATTGGCTTTTTTAAAGTGGATTATCCCTGGTTCCCATTTGGGCCTCACAGGAAAACTCCCTTTTCAACTTCCAAACTAAGTAAGAAAACTATCCATCAATATAAAGAACACAGGAAAGAAGAAATTACAGCTAGAATCTGACCTCCTTCAGATGTTACACTGGGCATGGCTCTCTAAGAAAAAAAAATGTAATACATTGCAGATTAATCAAAACATGTATTTGAAGGATTTATATATATATAAATAAAATATAAAATCCACACAAGGCTTACTGGTTTTATTAATGACTGTAATAGGATTTGGGTTAGTAAGTTTTGTTGTAAAATTAATTGGTGGAATACAACTCTGATAATAATACTTAGCAATTTACACATAGAATAACCTTTACAAACATTGAACTCATTCTTTGGCTGGTGTAAATCACTGTCGCTCCATTGAGTTTAGTGGAGCTACAACAACTTATCACAGAGAGGTTTAAGACCATTAATTTATAAATCCTTAGTGCTCTCCTCTGCGTCAGGTAAATGTTATTCCCATTTTCCAGATGAGGTAGTAAACAACATCACATTAGGTGCAGACCAAGCTATCGGCTGCGGGGATGGGCAGTGAAAGGAAGGTCTTGTGACTAAAGCACAGGACTGAGAGTCAAGAGATTTGGGTGCCATTCCTGTGTGTTATGACTGGGGCTTGGGTGGTCAGACCTAGTGGCTGGAGCAGCAGTCGGAGTCAGAAGACAGGAACCTGAAACAGGAGTCAGAGACCAGGACTTGGATCAGGAACCGGTCAGGAAAGTAGGCTCAGGGGCAGGGTGACCAGTTGTCCCTATTTTATAGGGACAGTCCCGATATTCAGGTCTTTGTCTTATATAGGTGCCTATTTGTCCCCTACCTGCATCCAGATCTTTTACATGTGCTATCTGATCACCCTACTCAGGTGTCAGGCAAGTAGCAGCCAGCCAGGAATTCACTCAGTGGCACAGACAATTTCCTGTGCCTCCTTCTGGCTTAAATAGCATAGTTGGGCCAATCGGTGGAGCCAGATGCTCCTCCAATCAGGACTTCTGTGGTGGTGTAACTGGTGGTACTAGGGTTCCATTAGCCACTCAGTCTGCAGACCTGGGCTCAAGACTTATGGATTCTCACACTGTGCTTTTTAAAAATGTTGGAGATATGCGTGACAAGAGAGACCAATGGGGGGAAGATGAGATAGATCAGGGGTTTGCAACCAGCCCATCAGGGTAATCCACTGGCGGGCCACAAGACATTTTGTTTATGGTGACCGTCCACAGGCACGGCCGTCCGCAGCTTCCAGTGGCTGCAGTTTGCTGTTCCCGACCAAAGGGAGCTGTGGGAAGCAGCACAGGCTGCAGGGATGTGCTGGCCACCGCTTTCTGCAGCTCCCATTGGCTGGGAATGGCGAACCGCGGCCACTGGGAGCTGCAGGGGGACATGCCTGTGGATGGTCAACTTAAACAAAATGTCTCACGGCCTGCCAGCGGATTACTCTGATGAGCTGCGTGCTGAAGGTTGCCGACCCCCGCCCTATATATTGGTGCACGATGGCACCAGCTCCACATTTTCTCCCTCAAGAAAAATTTGAGCAATAAGAAATAGCTGACTCATGTATAGTTGGATACACTCCGGGTCTGGTTGCAGAGTTTAGATTAGAGATTGGAAAACTGGATATTATACCCATGTCATGAACCAGTCAGAATTTGCTGAAGTTTGTGGTTGTGGCTAGCTTCTCCAGTGTTGATGATTCACTCTTGTGTTTCCAGAGGAAAAATATTGCATGGCTGACTGATCACATTGCTGAAGATTTAGTAGGGCTTTATTTTATCTTTGTCTCTAACTATCTTGATTTCAGATAGGGACTACTCATATCAGGAAGTGATCAACAATGTGTGTAATGGTTGCACAGATGGGTCCATTGTGCTTAATCTTTCACCCACTGAAGTAAATTGCAAAAACTGTTGTACTCAATGGGAACAGGATTGAGCCCACAGCAAAAGTATTAATAATTTTGCTTAATTTCAAATTACTTTATACTTGTTGCATGAATTTTCAAGGAGATTTAACTTAATGGAAAGTTTGAAAGCTAGTAACAAGATGTGTTTTTGAGCTAGAGGAACAGAGAAATACTAGACAAAAGTCAGCTTTTCAAATTGATATAACTTTACTGGCCTGTAACTCAAAAACAGATTTACAACGTTTCTTCAGACTTTGTGGAAACATTCTTCACTGTCGCCGGAGAAAAAATGCAAATTTTCAGATGAAACCGGTGTTCCAAGATATTGGGGAACTTCTGGGGAAAGTATTAAAGGAGGGTTTTATAATAGAAGCTGGTTGCTTCCTTGACAACGAAGAGTCTACCACAATATATCAAAGATTCCGACAAAAACTCTATTGATAACCTAGATCAGAAAGAAGAACAAAAACTAGGGATGGGTGAACTGCAGAGAGTTCTAGCGTTTGTGACCTCAGATTATTTTTGGCCAGTGGGAGCCACGATCGGCCGAACCTGCGGACGCGGCAGGTAAACAAACCGGGTTTGGGGTTTTGGGTTCACAAAACGAATCTGAACATGCCAACGTTTACCTTGTAATTTAAATCCTGGTGCTTTCCAAGAAAGATTCAAGACTAGATTTATAAAAGTGTAACTGGATGAACCCTGGCACACTTGTGATCCTTGAACATATAAATCAGGGATGTACTCAGGCACTTTTGTGAAAATCTGCTCATCAATTTGTTAGTTAAAAAGGCATATTCTTCTAGCTAAAGAAAATCCTGGGCTTGGTATTTGGAACAGGAGACATCCTGTTATGGCAAGGTTGGCACAAATGGATGCCCTAAGTTGTATCATGTGCTTTTTCCCATTATTTTCTCTCCTCCATTTCCTTCACTTTTAGTGTCACTTTGTATTTGGTTTTTTTCTCTCTACTGTCTTTGCTCTATTTTTACCTCACTTTTCAGTAATTTTTCTCTCTCTACTCCTTATTTTCAATCTGTATTATAAGAAAACAAGTCCAATAACTTTCAAGTCAAACTTTCAAACCCACAATGATTGAGTGGGTTCAAGGTTAAATAATGAGTACATATGTCCTTGGAAAAAACACAGAGTACTGGATCCATTGACCTGAATCAGGCCATGCTGTCTGCAACATGAAGACTTACCAGAGCCTGTCTCCAGATGCAATAATGGTTACCAACTTACGTTGTGTAGGCTTTGACCTTTTCCATCTCCATCTGGGCTAAGTTATCATTCAGGTTTAGATCTTTTTAAGTTGGTTTTTCATTCTCAGTCTGTGGTTTTTCCCCCTTTGGGCGGCAGGAATACAGTAACAGAAACAAATCCTTAATTAGAGATTACAGCTAATGATGCTTTCTGTGCAAGAAACAGTTTTATAGACATAATGGGTTGATGCTTTCATATATTATACTAATAGTTTCTTCTTAGTTAAAACCTTAAATAATGGTTGGCTTCTTGGAAACTTGAAAAAAAGTCTTGTTTTAATGTTAGATTGCTGTGCAAGTTGATGACCCATTAAAGCCATTTATAGTTTTTAATTTAGTCAAAGCTGACTGATTAAATTATTGCGTATGACTTAAACCCATGAAAGGATCAACCAGCAATTTGACTGAGGCCACAGTCTGCCTTGTCATTCAAAAAGTGGAACAGGAAAAGAATATCCATTAGCCCTCTTGTTACTAGGCTACTAAGCAACAATCTAACCTCAGGTAGACATCCTGTAAACTATCAGACTAGGTAGCAGTGTGTTTTTCATGGAATCTTCGTAGTGAAGGAACAGTAATGGACACCTTGTAGAGTCAAGCACAAGGGTTTATTACGCACAGCGCTGACGGAGTGTTACTTTGCTTATTGGGCTCAGACACTGCAAAACCATTGATTACAATAGATTATATAGGGTGCTCATTGGGCAGAGAGAAGCGACGGGGTGGGAGTTCCCAAGCCCCTGGATAAGTTCTAGCGGCAAGACAAGATAAGCACAATAAACCAATGGTCTAAAAGATTACGTAATGGCTCCACCCATGGGTCAGGTTAACATATTGCTAATACACAGGTAATTCCCCTTAAATGACTCCTATTAAAGTATGTAGGTTAAATCCTAATTTGGAGGTCCAGGGGAATGAGGTAGCAGCTCTCCCAGTTAACCAAAGGTACACTCCTGGAGATTTAAAGGAAAAAGCAGTAATTAGTATTTAACAATAACAATTGTTTATAGTTTTACCCTTGCATACATCTGTGAACTAGGAGGATGTCATAACTCATGTCAATCATGTTGGGCCTCTCCCTGAACTCTGGCTGGCATCTGTGGAGTATTGTATCACTATCTTCTTCCTGCACCAGGGAGTTAACTTTGAGGCCCTTCTCAGTGCTTTGTGTGTCTGTAACTTACAATAAGAGCACCCAATTATGGCTCACCATCTGGAGTTATGCTGACTCTGCTTGCCTAGTTGAAACACACAAGGTTGTCAGTCTACCCCAGCTTTCTTTTAGCCATGTGTTATTCTTTATTAGCTAGCCCTCATGCCGCAGACCAAGCTGTGGACTCCGGGCCTATATGAAAAGTTCTTAACAGAAACTGTGGTTAAGATTTTGCATCCACATTAAATGGATTTTGGCCTTTCATGCAGTATTGTTTTTTGATATCTCAGAGAATAGGCTACATTTCCTGTCTCGTTTTGTAATTAGTTTTGGAATGACAAACTATTTTTGAACAAAGATGTAAATTTCCATCAAACTATTTTCAGGTCAAGAGTCTGTGTTCAGATGTGCTGTGCTCTATCCTACTCTATTTGCAATCATACCAAATTGGTCATGGGATAAGTACACCCCATCACAGGTGCCAGGTCACGTATGGTGAGAAGAAGGGAAAAAAATGGTATAGGAGCCAGTTAGGTCCCTTGTTCGTGACTCTGGCTATCAAATGTGATATTATGGCCTAGTGGCCAGTGTCAATAAAGCAGCCCTTCTGCTCAGGGCAGTGGAGCCCAATGGCCAGAGTTAATAAGCATCCCTTCAGCCTTTAGGCCACGCTGCCCTGGGCCGGAATCAATAAGCAGCCCTTCCACTCAGGATAATGTGGCCTAATGGCTGGAGTCAATAAGCACCCCTTCAAGTCAGGGCAGTGTGGCCTAATGGCCAGAGTCAATAAGCGGCCCTTTTACTCAGGGTGGTGGCCTAGTGGCCAGTGTCAATAGAGTAGCCAGCCTCTGTGAGAGTGTGTCCTATTGGCCCATTCCGAAAGTGGGGCACCACTTAGGGGAGTATGGTGCCCAGGGTAGGGGGACTCAGGCCCTTCCTGCTCCTTCGAATCCCAGCCCAGGGCCCTGGTGGGGTTACTCACTTCCGAGTCAGCAAGGATCCTCCAGAAACATGCTGACTGGTTCCCCAATTTACCCACCAGAGAAGAATCTAAGTCTCCTCAGCTGCTTCCTACCATTTCTCCCTCGGCGATGCTTCATGATAATCCCGGGTCTCTGGGTCCTCGGGTGGCGTAGCTCCTGTCGGTGTGGTCTCTTCTCTGGGCTCGTCAGGCAGCCTGTTTGGAACTCTGTGTGCCATGGCTCTGTAGTTTGGGCCTGTAGCAGCTCCCTGTACACAGTCTGCATCCTCCCCCTTAAGCAGCCTGCCCAGACTGAATTGGGCTGCTTCCTTTTATACTCTGCCTCCAGGCTGAGCATGCCCAGCAGAATCAGAGGGGTGGGGCTTCCTCAGCCCGCAAAGCATAGTTAACCTTTTTGGGGCTGGTGAGGTTAGGTAAACTCTGTCACACACCCTACCCTGTGAAGACAGGATCCGGCGGGGGTCCTTCTCCCTTGTCTTCCCCTTCCAATAGGGAGAAAAAGTCTGCATTAGCATGAGCTCTACCTGGACGATGTAGCACACTGAACTCATAGGGTTGGAAGGCGAGATACCATCTCGTATTCTGTGTGTTCGAGTCCTTCATGGTATTGATCCATCATAGGGGTACATGGTCTGTAAGGAGCTGAAAGGGGCTCCCTAGCAGGTAGTACCTTAGGGCCTCTATCACCCATTTTACTGCCAAGGCTTCCTTCTCAATGATGGAATACTTGACTTCCCAGGGAAATAGCTTCAGTCTTAGATAGAGTACAGCATGTTTTTCCCCCTCTCATTCCTGCCATAGCACAGCTCCCAGCCCACTTCCAAGGCATCTGTTTGTAAAATGAATGGTTTTGAGAAGTCCAGGTGGACTAGGACTGGCTCCTGGCTAAGTCGCTATTCCAGGTCTAAAAGTCCCTCTCACAATCCTCCAACCACTGAATGTTCTTTGGGAGGACAGAGAGGGGGGCAACTATTGTGGTAAAGTCTGGCATGAGCTGTCGGTAGTACCCTGTCAAGCCAAGGTGCTGTCTTACCTTCCTTTTTGTCATAGGGACCGGGTAATTTCTTAGAGCCTGAACCTTGTCCACCAGGGACAGAGTTGTCCTGCCCCAATGTATATCCCAAGTAAGTCACTTCCTTCTGCCCCAGGTGACACTTGGAGGGATTTGCTGTGAGTCCTGCTTCCTTCAGGGCTTGTAGCACCACTATAAGATGTTGTAGGTGTTCTTTCCAGCTTGTGTCGTAGACCACTATGTCGTCGATATATACAGCCTCATGCTTTCTGTGTGGCTGCAATAGCTGGTCCATTAATCACTGGAACGTAGCTGTGGCCCCATCTAGCCTGAAGGGCATGGGGATGAAGTGATATAAGATGAACGACATAGGGAAGGCTGTCTTCTCTCGTGCTGGCAGGGGTAAGGGGTATTTGCCAGTGCCCTTTGGTCAAGTCTAATGTTGATAAAAACTTGGCACTACCCAGGCGTTCCAGCAATTCATCTACCCGCAGCATCGGGTTGGCATCAAAGTGAAAGATGGCATTAACTCCCCTAAAGTCTATACAGAACCTCAGAGTCCCATTGGGCTTCAGTACCAGGACTATGGGGCTTCACCATTAACTCCGGAACTCTTCCACTACCCCCAGGGCCACCATTGCTTCAAGTGGGCGATGATGGTTGTGGGCTTTCTGTCTGGGCACGGTGCCTATATGATGGCTGGTGAGACTCGCCTATCTAGGGTAGAAAGATAAAATGGAGGGGAAGCTCTGGACCAACCGTTGTAGCCTCGCTCATTTTTCAGGGCTTAAGTCCTGCCCCACTGTAATTGGTGTCGGGTTGGGAGGTTCACTGACCCCAGTTTGGATTCTGGGGGGTAGAGGCTGATTAGCAGACCCTCCTGCGCCTTCCAGGATTTCAAAAGGTTTACATGGTATACTCGTAGGTCTTTTCATTGCCCACGGAACCGGACCTCTTAGTCCACTGGCCACATGCGCCGAAAAATCTCAAATGGTCCCTGTCATTTTGCAAGCAGTTTTGACTCTGAAGATGGCAATAGCAGTCAGACCCTATCCCCAGGCTCAAAAGTCCGTAGCTTGGCACCCCAATTATACTGGAGTTCCTAGGCATGCTGCACCTGAAGAAAATTTTCACGGGTGAACTCCCCCAGCTTCTGGAGATGTTCCCGCAGTTGCAGGAGATGGGGGACTGACCCCATAACCCTTGATTCCTGTTCTTCCCAGGTTTCTTGGGGAAGGTCCAGGATGTCCCTCGGCTGTCTCCCGTAAAGGAGCTCAAATGGAGAGAAGCCCATGGAGGCTTGGGGAACCTCTCGCACTGCAGACAGCAGTATGGGCAGCAACTTGTTTTGTGTCATCGTCACCACATTTTGCAAACAACTTCATATGAAACAGAGGTGGCACGCTGACACAAGGACAGCAATCCTTTTATAGCTCTAATCAGAATATGTACTGTTTTTATAAACAATTCTTTATGGAATGCTCCAGCAAAAATGTAATGGAGTTTTGTAGAAATTACTATTAAAGACTAGAGAATTTAGTTTTTCTGTGGGTTTTTTGAACAATCCAATAGGATTTTGTAACGGTAATATAATTTTGTATTAAATTCTTCATAGTGGATCCAAAAACCTATCCACAGATTATTATTTTCCATTAAATTCTATAGGAATTTTCCATAAATGATTCAGGGATTTCATAAATATTTGTTCCATTCTGCACACATTCTTTTATTTAGGTACTTATTTCCAAATGCTACAATGGGATAGTCTACAACAGATATGGCAATCTGATTTCAGTTTACATAACCACTTGCCTGAATCATAGTACCAAGAGATTTTGCTACCTCCTACTGATGCCTGCCCTTTAGTATTAACCCCCTTGTTAAGAAAATAAGCTGATTCATTTGCAGTTGATTTGGAACAGAAGAAATTAGACCAAATGTTATCTATTAGGCAATGATTCATTTCAAACATTTAACTACAGCTAACATACAGACTTCATCAAACAAAAGCCCTTGTTACCTATGTGCTTTTTAAAGTTTTCCCTTTTAGATAAATGTAACACTTCCCTTTCAAATACTTTGCTTACAAATGCTGTATTACTGTGCTGGTTTCAGGGTTGCTCTTTAAATTGAAGTACCATACAAAGTGTATAGCATTTGTTCTCAACCCTTCTGTGTAGAGACAGAATCACAATGGGATATCTGACAAGGAAACTCACTGAGAACAAAAGGCAGCTTTAAGCCTTTTATTAAGATAAATGGAACAGTAACGGAATTGTAATCAAGTAATCAACCAGTTACAAAAGCAATGATCTTGTTCTAGCAGTACACGTGGTATTATATACTATAGCGGTTTCTCAATTAATATACTCACACCCTTCTTTGGTAACCTGGTGATAAGAGACAAAGGACCAGCCTTGCCTCTGGCATGCCGAGTAAATTCGATGGTCCAGGTTCCTCAAGTCTTGAGCGAGAGGTGAAGAACTTAGAATAAGCTAGAGCTAGAAGCTATAGAAAAGACTATAGAAACTAACTTAAAGTTTACTTAAAACTAGCAATTAAGAACTAACAATGATGAACTAATACTGAGCAAGATGAACCTGAACCTCCGGAACATGGTGAGTTGCCCCTATCATAGGGCCTGATCCGAAGTGCCCTCTTTACATGTCCACACTTGACTTCCTCACCCCAAAAAATGATAGGGTACCCTTACTCTGTAGGTTGGCATGTTCATGCATATTAATGACATATTTGTAACTATTAGAGACCATTAGTTCATCCTTACTTCTGTTATTTCTGTCCTAACTGGTTATTTTGGTTATTTCCAAGTTCTTTGTGGTGTACCTGTTAAGTCTGAAAAATGTCATGAACTTGGGTAGCCTTACCTACCAACTTGCTTGAACTTGCCCACTTATCTATGTGAAAGGCCACAAACATATATACTGTATGCTTTAGCTCATCACCACCTATCTAGGGTAAAAGGCTCGAACATATGTATGTTAACTTGCTTAGCTTAACATACAAGATGTTGACTGTAGGTTCCTTGTGTTACAGCTAAAATACTTTAATACAAATTGATAAACCCCTAATAATAACTAATAACAAATGTAGAATGTAACAAATGATTAAACTGACAAGAATATATATATATATATATATATATATATATATATATATATATACACACAAGCAAGATGGCTAGCTCTTTAGGCTACAAACTTCTTGTAATCAAACAAATGGATGTAAAAATAATACAGAGAACTCCTAGTGGCTCCTTCTGGCCTTAAAATCAATCAATTTACCCAGATTAATCCAACACAGTAAAATAATTGCTGCTGAGTCTGGATATCATTCATGAGTAGGGGCGGTCAAAATGTTTCTGTTCACTATGTTTTTCAACTAAATTAAAATATTCACAGAAAGGGTCTACTTCTTCAAAACTTTTCAGTTTTTGGCTGGAAATGTTTCAGCTTTGGTTGCTGAAATCACAACCACTTTTGGTTTTATGACAAAATGTCAAAAAAAATAAACCCCCGGTGGGGAGGGGAGGCAGACTCCTGTTTTCCAAAACCCTATATAAAAAGTAACGTCATGGTGTAATCATCAAATGTAAGAGCAGAAAAGAAATGTATTGTTAGATGAGAAGTATCATAGCTCAAAGTGTCCCAGCTTGATTAAAAAATGCGAGGACCCAGTCACGGGAGATGGCTACCATGAAATTGGGGCCGGTTTTCATGAGTGTGGTTTTGAGTGTCTAAGTGATTTGATTTGATCTTCATCTACCACAGTTCATCAGCACTCTCCTGATGAGTTGAGGACATGGAACAGAACAGCTCTCCTTTTGCAGTATGTAAAAGAGAAAAATCAGAATGAGAGATAGTGGGCCAGATCCTCAGCTGGTATGAAATGGTGTTGCTACATTGAGGTCAGTGGAACTACATTGATGTACACTCTCTGAGGACTGACCTAATATTGTTGTCTTCTTCTGAGCAACATAGAAGAGTAAAGATGGATGGGTGGGGGAAGTGAGTGGCCATAACTGAATGTGGTTGTAATCATGACTAAGATGAGATCAAGCAGAAGACAATGGGGATCTTTGAGTAAGAGCAAATAAAATGTTGGAAGAATGAGAAAAGCACAAGGATAGAATTAAATAGCTTAAAGTTATGGGGGTGGGAGGGAAGAGGGAAAGGGCAAATAAAATGTTGGAAGAATGAGAAAAGCACAAGGATAGAATTAAATAGCTTAAAGTTATGGGGGTGGGAGGGAAGAGGGAAAGGACAGAGATTGGAAATGGATGCCTGGAAGCAGTTTAGGAAGGAAATTATTGAATGCCTAAAGGGTCTGCTTGATTTCTAGTGATAAATGAACCTCTAGGTAGGAAGAGCCAAAACAGATGAATGAGGAAAGGGAAAAATATTGAAGAGTGAGAAAAAAGCAGATGAAAAATAAAGAGAAATAAACTAAACACAAACCCCTTACTCATAAAGTGCAGGATGAAGTTAACAGTAAAACATTTTATGGCTAGGTAGCAAAAGAAAAAAAATTTCATGAGTCTAAGACAAATAAGATAAGTTCTGTCCTGCTTCCTATTAAAGTCATTGGAAAACTCCCACTGACTTCTGTGGAAGCAGGATCAGCCCTGATCTTTTCAAAAATTGTACTATTGCACCTGTGAAGCTGAAGTTCTGAGGGCAGATTCTTAGCTGGTGCAAGTTGTCATAGCTCCATAATAATTTACACCAGCTGAGGATATGCCCCACAAGTGGGATGGAACTTTCCTTCAAACCTACTATTCAGTAATTTTATACAATTTCTTTCAGGGAAAAAATGTTGCAATGTGAAGAAAATCCAATCAATACTTTTAGTGATCTAATGGAACAAAGAAACACACAAACCCTGGTTTTAGTCTATTTTTTAAAAAAATACTTGAATAATTGAAAACTGGTTTAGATTAAATTTAAAAAAAATCCAACTCCTAATGACTTTTCATACTTTGTACTATTTGCAGAGGAACAAATTCCTTGCTAAGATTGACTAATAGCCTTCTCTGTCCCACCATTAGTTCCAGCCTCAACACAGTTTATCCTAACTTCTCCTGTGCTTGCTTTCTTGTTTCCCCCACTTATGGAATGACCTTCCTGAGCTAGTCTGTCATGCTACTATATTTGAATCCTCCCTTGAAGACTCACTTCTATCATGCTGCCTAGACAAAACTAGCTGACTAACTATGTCAATAATTGGGGATGGAAGTATTTTAAGTGAAGTTAATGGGGGAATACCCTTGATTCACCCTGGTGTAATTCAAAACAGATTTTGGTTTTCAGGCGTGGGTGGTCTTCACTTGTCCTTCAAACTTAATGGCCTTATTTTAGACATAAGGAGCTGAAGTGGTCTGAAGTATTTGTCAAGCATGAAATGCTTTTTTTCTTCAGTTTTGGAGTTTGTCTATAGTTAATATTGTGTCATTGTTTCCACTATAAACCCCTACTTTCAGGGAATTATAACGCAGTTGTAAAAATGTGGTCCCAAGCTGACAGTCCACAAGCATTCAAACAAGCAGCACATTTGTTTTCATAGTATTTGACAAGAGAAACTCATTTAGCTCTTTTTTTAAATTTAGGAGTACAAAAAAAGAAATAAAAGGGAAGTTAGTGCTTTCAGATGTTCCTCCACACTTCTATAACTCAAACATTACTTTGTTTTTCAAAGTGAAATTTTGCAGCGCTTCCCCCTGTACATAATGTGGTAGATGTGGACTAGTACTTTTGGCTACTTTGGGAAGTAAACATCAAAGTAACTGGGCGGATCATGTTGGAAAACTAGCTCCTGCACATGCTTAGCTACAGCTTGTTCAACCAAAAATGTTAGACAGTTTTAAAACTGCAACATGTGGAAGTTGCACTGACACATAAAATAATAAGCCACAACAAGGGTGTGTATTAACAAACTCCTAGTATGCTCCTTGGGTGTTCTGGAGGCTTTAGCTCAATGGTAGAATGCCTTCTGTAATGGCTAGTGCATGGGCAGTCATGCATAGTGGGTGTAGCCAGAAGCAGACCAAAGGGTCAGAGCTGGAGTCAGATGCCAAAGCCTAAGCTGAAGTCATAGTCAGAAGGTCAAGAGTTGGAGCTGGGAGTCAAAATCCAAAGCCAGAGTCTGAAGGCATAGTTGGGAATCAGGAGCCAGAATGGAGCTGGGGCAGGAGCAAGGTCTGTCATAGCAGCCAGCTAAGGATCCACCTAGTTGCCACAGACAACTTCTTCATGTCCCCTCCAGGTTTCAGTAGTGTAACTCAATCAGGGATTCCAGAAGAAATGCCAATCAGGCCCTCTGTGAGCAGCACAGCCTGCTGAGTTTGGGCCTACAAGGCTTGGATCCTATCAGCACTTTGCCAGAGCTGTTGGGTGCTGACGTGGATGCAGCAGTTGCTCAGGGACCAGCAGACCCAGCTTCTAGACCTGGGGATCCTTAAGCCTTCACCCATTCTAGAAGTGTACTAACAGCATGCTATTGCACGCCTAGAGCATGGCTTGCTAATAATCATAGAATCATTGGAGATTAGGGTTGGAAGAGACCTCAGGAGGTCATCTAGTCCAACTTCCTGCCCAAGGCAGGACCAACACCAATAATACATTTCTTTTAAAAAATGTAAAACATTTTTCTGGGTTTTCATATAATGTATCCCTCCGCTAAGAAAAATAGTTACTAGTAGAAGAATAACAGAAAAAGTTTTCTCTAGTATTTTTGAATATATTGATTCATTTTTCTAACACCCTTCTTTGTCTAATCTGCCCTGAACTATATGGACCCTTTCTGACTCACCCGATCTCCTCCCAGATGCTGGACTCTCCTTTCAGTAGTAAGTTTCAGGCCTAGCAGCTACTTTCAGTATAAAAAAACTGATTTGGGATATTGAAGAGTATTGATTTCTGCCCTGATCCTGTGAGTACTCACACAGACATAGCTTTAGGTTTCATTGAACTCCACATGTCTACTCACGTGCATAAAGTTAAATGTGTGCATAAGTAGTTGTAGGATCAGGGTCTTAGCATTTCACAATGGGAATCTTGTTAGAAGCAGCTGGATGTCCACAAACTCCTGCTGAAAGGTCACCATGGCACTTTGAAGGCAATTTATAATGGTTTCCTTTGAACTTCCATGTCCTTCTGTGTTCATGCGCGGCTAAACCTTGTAAATGTTTGCAGATAAAGCCTATATATGATCTGTGAAAAATATCACACACAAAATGTAGAAAGGGGAAAGATTTTTCATCCTTATTTTCCCATTAACTGTTTCCTGTTTGTGCTCTGATTTTGAAAATTGAAGCTCACAGTGAAATGATTGGGAATGGCTGAGTGCTTAGCACTTTTGAAAATCAGGTACATATTTAGGGAGCTAAATAGGGACTTTCAGAATCATTTTTTAAAAATATGTTCAAAAATATAAATTCTGGATCTAGTTCTCCATTGTCCTCAAAACCAGTCAGAGACATAGGTACTATAGGCCTGTGCCTGGAGCCTCATCTCATAGATTCATCTAATGACATCAGAATTTCGGTTTCATTAAAAAGCCCAGTAAGTCTGTAGTCCTCATGGATGTGACAGAAACCTTGAACACATGAACTGAGCAAAACTGTTAGAGCACTATCTGCCTGAGTTTGCAGACAGCGTGAAACAATAACTGTGAGAGGTATGCACTGCCCTATTCAGTTAGATGGAGTGTTAAATTCAGTTAGATGCAAGACACAATGCTCCTGGGAGCCTCACCAACATCAGTCCAGAAGAGGAATCTGTATGTGGTTGCAATATCTGGCACAACAGAACACGTTGTAACTGGAGTATCACTAATGTATCTTTAACTTTCTTTGGTTGTGCCATAGCCTTGCCATTATTTTAATGCTTTTTTTGTTTTTGTATGGTTATACAGCAGTGACATTTGTCCAAAGGAGTGCAACATATAGCCTATCTGTGATTTTAGTATTTTTATAGTTATAAGATTAGTAAATTACCTGTACAATCTAACACTTATGTTAAGAAAAAAAAATCAGATAGATGAAAAGTTTCATATCTAAGACCATTTCTAATTACTTTACATGTAGAAAAAATAATATACATTCTCTGGAAAGGAAGTGGAACATGAAAATATATCTGCTGAATGAGATAGCATCATGTTCAAGGGTCAAAGCAGATTATAATGATTTATATCCTTGCTCTTTGTCAGATTATCCATTGTTACCTAAGTAAAATGAAACTGTACCATTGTAATGTAATTCTCCTACTGGAATAGATTAGTCATCCAAAGATCATGAGTGCTGTTTGATTCTGAAGACTACAGACTGACAAATGTCACCCCACATGGGGAGAATCAATATTTATATCCTACTTTCCCTGTGAAATTCAGCTACTTGGTTGTGCCATCATGGTTTTTCAGGCTAAAGAAAAGAATAAGACTATTGTGAAGACATTAATCATTCTAGGCAAAGTTAGAAAAAATAATTTTTAATGTATGCCAATCTAATAACTTTTAGAAAACAAAGGAAGATTCAGTTCCTAGTCTGCCAGCCTAACCACAAATTCTCTGTAAAGTACCTGACTCAGAGTATATTGCTAATTGTATGAAGGCAGTGAATACCCCATAGCATAAGAATTTGTTTTATTATGAAAGAAACTTAGAATGTGAAAGCTAGGTTTTGTTCTCCCAGAGCCATATTCTGCTATGACTGCAAACCCACTTCAGGGACCTGCTAGCAGTGTAAGTCAGGACAGAATTCCTTTCTTCTCCCCATAGTTTAAAAAAATGCAAGATTATTTAACACAGACTCCTTTTTAATTTTTGTAAAAACCCCTAAATTTGAACAATGAATGTAGTTATAAAGTTGTGATGTTTTTTATTTTTTGTGTATTGCACCCTATTGCAATACACCTTTTGTGCATTGTCTAGGAATATTTTCTGTGTGGAAAGATAGCAGCCATTTTGTCCTTTGCTGCAGGAAATACATGTGTGCGCGCACACACTCTCACTATAGAGACTTTACTTTTCTTCATTGTTGCTGTTGTTGTTATTTCTTGAATACATTAGTATAGACTGAGAAGTCATATCCTCAGCTGGTGTAGATCAGAATATGTATCACTGAAGTGTACAGATGTCTGATCTACACCAGCTGAGGATCTGGCACACTGTATACAGATTCTCTGTCTTTAAAAATGCAATATATTTAAAAATAATTTTTATTCTATTAGTAAAAATAAAATTAAGTATTAATTAAATGGTCCAAATGGGTGACTTTCCAAAGTGTGTGTAATCTCACAAATATAGTTTTCAGTTATCTTGAAACCAAGCTGGCAAAACAAAAACAGTGTCAATTGCATAAAACTATGAATGAAAGTTTGTTTTTAGAGTTCT
Source organism: Lepidochelys olivacea (assembly GCF_965140295.1). NCBI lineage: Eukaryota > Metazoa > Chordata > Testudines > Cheloniidae > Lepidochelys > Lepidochelys olivacea. The sequence goes on from NC_140415.1 coordinate 31,197,490, forward strand.
GAATTGGGTTGCTAAGCAAAAGCCATTAGTACATTGTATTTGGATTCTTCCTCCAACTGTGACTTAAAAGTTAACAGTATTTAATGTAATAATAATTTAATAACAGATTCCTCCCACAGCAGCAACACAAATATATGATGCAGTAACATTGCACTTGTAATGCTGTTTATAGTATTCACTAAATGTAAAGTGAATAATTTGATACATCTGAAAGTGAAAAAGTATTAACTTTTATATAATCCACATGGGATTAGCACATTTTGGATTTGCTTTTCTAATAAAATGTCAACTAATGTCATCCTATGATATAATGTAGATGATACTTGGTGGTGTTCATACAAAATATTATTTGGTGTAGGAGGTATTAATTAGCGATGTAATTTTTTGATTCAGTGAGGAAAATGATATTGTAAGATTATCTTTTTACCATTTACCATTTTTATCTTTGGCGGGGAATAAAATATTTATTGACATCGGTGGCAGTCTTTCATTTGGCTTCAACTGGTTTTGGATCAGGTCCTAGAATAGACTCATATTTCAGACTGCCAGTCAAATTACTGCTTAAGAGGATCTACTCTATGTGCATATGTGAGCTAGAAAATATATATAAAACATTTACAACCCACAAAAGGTGCTAATATAACACACATAGACAATATGATCGTCAGTAGGGACTAAGTCCAGGAACTTCAGTATATGACCCTACCACATGAGCTAATGTAGTATCTACTGATAAGTAGCAGGCTTTTAGTCTTTGCAGGGTCCAGCTACTAGAAGGAGACATGATCACCTGTGCTAAGCTGATGTTTTATTTCCTCTTGGAACATTTTTCTGGCACATGAAGAAATGGGTTTCGGTTTCTGCCAGAAAAATACTGGGTTGGGGGGATAAATCAGGAGAGAAAAAGTAGAAAATAGAAGGATTTGATCAACAAAGAGGCAGGTGGCAGTCCTGGGATATCACCAAGGTCAATTGCATCTGAGTTCCATTTTGAATCATGACTATTTATGATGCTTTTAGTGCATTATTTCCAGAAATGTTTCACAACAGGAGTTTGTGCCAGTGTGCCATTAGCTGAAATGTCCTACTGTTAACATCCCTGTAGCCTGTCTTTCATGTTTATAAGGCTCCTTTCCATCACTGTTTTTACATTCCAGAACTAGATATTCTGCAGTCTAGCAGGAAACTCTTCAACTTTGGTGTTGTTTAAAACTTACAAACCCAAAACCAACATGGTAAATAAACTGGAATTACATCTGTCTGGAATTATAATATTTTTATGTCTCAAATGAAAGCACTTTCTATCCAATTAATAATTGGAAATGATTTAAAGTAAACAATGAGTATGAACAAGGAAGAATAATTGTATTAGTGAAATGTGAACAACATCCTGAAACTGTAACCTAAGAAACAAACCCTGAAAATCAGTCTTTAAAGTAACTACAGAAAATAAATGCTTTGTGTCTTTGTGTTCTTTGAGATATGTTTTAAAAAAACAGGGGTACCATAATTAAGTGCCACTTGCCAACATTTTCCAGCTCTATGTAAAGTTAACTGGACATATAAAACATATTGTCTCCTGCTGTTGACTTTTTATTGTCCTGTGTCTGTAGTAAATGCTGGACTGGTATGCTTCAGGATGTAATTTTGTGCAGGAAACCGCAATAAGGTCTGGGAATAATTGCAACAAAAGACCAAGATTACAAGATAGAAGTTTGCAAAAATCTGCTGACATTTTTATCAAACGAAATTCTCTAAACACAGTAATTCTAATAATGCATTCCTACATATGGGTAAATGCTAGCAAGAGTAATTGACATTTAATATTGCCACACATCAAAACAGTTTTATGAGACCTGATTAAGACATGAAGTTACCTCATCTGGCCCAACACTCAACCAGAAAAATATTTATAATATTTTACAATCTTCTAAACCACAAACTATTCAACTTTAAAAGAATACGTGTTAAATACAGAATTCAGATCTGTCTTCTACCTACATTTTTAAGTCTTTTTTCTCAAATACAACTGGCAACCCACAACAATATACCAGACATTGTTGAAAATAGTCTGTATTTCTGTTTTCCCTTTCAATTGTTTCAGTGAAATTGATTTTCTTTCTGATACACAAGGTCAGGGAAAGAATAAAGGAGAAGAAAGATGTTTTGTTAACAGGAACTTATATTTCTGACTGTGAGTTCAAAGTTTATCCATGGTCTCCCATCACTTGCCATTTTGGTCAACGCTTGTAATTTATAAACTTTCAATATTTTATTTCTTATTTTGAGAAAGATCAGAGTTGATTTAAAGTTGAAAACTGAAGCTAAGTTTTCACAGACAAATGAAACTGAAGCTGCAGCAACAGAGATTATAACACAAATATTATTGTAGATGATATAGTATTTGCCAACTATAGAGACAATAACTGCAAAAGTGTGATAATTTCCCCCTGGGAGCCAGAGATGATGAGCATTCTAAAGAAGTGATGTTCCATTAATGTAATGGTATTTTAGATGGAAACTAATTAACTTACCTATGTTTTGATGGTCTCTATCAAAGAAAGTATTAAAGAGGGGATCTCTATATAATAAGGGGGGTTGGAGGGCAGAACTGAGGCATATTAGCAGAGCTAAATTTGAGCGCTTCCATATTGCATTATGACTGGCTCTGTTTAGCCATACTAGCCTGTTCCTATGATGAGCAATAAATTCATACCACCCACCTACACCCCAGAAATAAAGAGCCAGAGGATATGATTGATCAATTGCTCCGTGAGGAGTGTGTGATCATAAGTTCATAGAGTCTCAGATTCTAAGGCCAGAAAGGACCAAGGTTATCATCTTATCTGATCTGCATACATAGTCCATAGGCTGGGACTGGGGATACTCATTATCAGCTGTTAACTGTAAAATCTCTTTGCTTACAATAACCAATAAAGGTAGAAATGTCTTCACTTATTATTATTATTATTACATTTAATGTGCACTACATCTACAGGCCCCAACCAAGATCAGGGATCCTTAATGACAAATGCTGTATACAGTAAAAGAAAATCCTTGCCCCAAAGAGCTTAAAGTCTAAAAGACCAAAAAAAGAAGGGGGGGGGGAAAGAAGTATTATTTTTACAGGTGGGGAATTAAAGCAGAGAGAGGTTACATGACTTGCCCAAGGTGAGACAGAGAGTCTATGGCTGCTGGGCACTGAGCTCAGATTTCCTGAATTTCAGTTCAGTGCCTTTCCCACAAGAAAAAACCAACGAGGAGTCCTTGTGGCACTTTAGAGACTATCAAATTTATTTGGACATAAGCTTTCATGGGATATAACCCACTTCATCAGATGCATGGAGTGGAAAATATAGTAAGCAGGTATAAATAAACAGCACATGAAAAGATGGGAGTTGCCTTACCAATTGGGGGGCGGGGTCAGTGCTAATGAAGCCAGTTCAGTTAGGATGGATGTGGCCCATTCCCAACAGTTGACATGAAGGGGTGAATATCAACAGAGGGAAAATTACCTTTTGTAGTGCTAACGAGGCCAATTCAATCAAAGTGGATGTGGCCCATTCCCAGCAGTTGACAAGAAGGTGTGAGTATCAACAATTTTTTGTGGTGACCCAGCTGCTCCCAATCTTTATTCAGGCCTAATTTGATGGTGTCAAGTTTGCAAATGAATTCCAGTTCTGCAGTTTTTTGTTGAAGTCTGTTTTTGACCTTTTTTTGTCGAAGAATGGTGACTTTTAAGTCTGTCATTGAGTGTCCAGGGAGATTGAAGTGCTCTCTTACTGGTTTCTGAATGTTACAATTCTTGATGTCTGATTTGTGTCCATTTATTCTTTTGCATAGAGACTGTCCGGTTTGGCCAATGTACATGGCAGAGGGTCGTTGCTGGCACATGATGGCATATATCACATTGGTAGATGTGCAGGTGAACGAGCCCCTGATGGTGTGGCTGATGTGGTTGGGTCCTATGATAGTGTTCCTTGAATAGATATGCGGACAGAGTTGGCAACGGGTTTGTTCAGGGGTTGGTTCCTGGGTTAGTGTTTCTGTTGTGCAGTGTGTAGTTTCTGGTGAGTATTTGCTTCAGATTGCGGGGCTGTCTGTTACCAAGGCCTGGCCTATCTCCCAAGGTCTGTGAAAGTGAGGGATCGTCGTCTGTATTTGAGACATCAGACATCTTCTGAAAGGTTTAGTCTGTGGTTAGTACTGCAAACAGATTTTCTGTCTTCTCAAAGATGCTTTGCTGCTGATTTTGGTGGAACATGAGGCTTTATCACGCAACAATTGCCATTCATTGGTCTGAAACAGAAGTCTCCACACCTGAGATAGCTCTGTGGGTGGGTTCTTTCCCTATTTCTCACCATCATAGCAGAGGAAGGAATTCACACTCTTTTGGTGGGGTTTGTATCAGTCACATATCTCGAAAAAGGAATAAGACTTACAGCTAAAGATTCCAAAGTGACTAGTGATTTTGAGTGCCTTGATTTTTTGGTGCCCAAGCTAAGATATTTTAAAGGAGACTGGGTTTCAGAAAGTGCTGAACACCCACCCTTTGAAAGTTGGTCCCGTTTGAGGTCTCTTCAGTTGGACACCAAAAAATGGAGGCACTCCAAATTAGTAATTGCTTTGGAAAATTTTCACCAGAATAAGACCTGGATTTATTGTGCATGGGCAGAGTTCTGCATCCACAGAGAGCTTCATTGACTTCAAAATCCCACAGATATCAATGAGGCCCCATGCGCCACGTGTAATGAATTGCAGGCTCCTGGCCTGTATAAGCTCGCTGCACAGAGTTCAGCTAATCTGCAGGTTGCTCCTTTGTGATGCAAACACTATCCTATTTCTTAAGTGTTTTAAAGCGATCTAAAGAAATCTCTAATCTAATTTGTGTGTGCTAGTTCTTGCTCTACTGCAGGTGGTTTTTCAAACTTTTTAGCTGTGTACCCCTTTCCAAATGGTGGAGTCTACTGCATACCCCCCCCCTGAAATAGGGTCATAATATACGCATGAAAACAGAAGAAAAAAAAAAGGACAGAATTACAGAATTTTTCGTGTGCACCTTCTGACAAGATCTTGTGTACCCCTAGGGGCATGCACAGTGCTTAATTTGTAATGAAAGAGGTGCCGGTACTCAAGCAATTAGGTGGCAGTGCTCAAGCAATTTTTTTATGTTCATAACTGATGTGGAAAGCTCAGAGGAGCCAGGGCTATGAATTGCCAGGCCTAGAGGTGCCAGGGGTCAGCCCTGGCACAAATTAAAGACCGGTACGCGTACCCCAGTTGGAAAACCACTGCTCTATTGGAACAATGACAGGAAAATGGTCCAAGAAGTTATGTCATTTATGGTGTCCTTTCAACAGACATTAGCTTTTCAGTAGTGTTTTCTAAGATACATCAGTATAGAGCAGTGGTGGGCAATCTGTGGCCTGCCTGCCGCATGCGGCCCAGCAGGGTATCTGCTGGCAGGCTGTGAGACATTTTGTTTACATTGACAATCCACAGGCACAGCTCCCAGTGGCTACGGTTTGCTGTTCCCAGCCAATGGGAGCTGCAGGAAGCAGTGCAGGCCACAGGGATGTGCTCGCCACCGCTTCCCACAGCTCTCCTGGGCTGGGAACAGCGAACCAGGGCCACTAGGAGCTGCGGGTGGCCGAGCCTGTGGACTGTCAATGTCAGCAAAACGTCTTGCGGTTCGCAATCAGATTACCCTGATGGGCCACAGGTTGCCCATTACTGATATAGAGAGTATATAGGCTTTCAAGCCACACAGACCTCTTCTGTTTCTCTTTCACTAGCAGAAGTTGGTTCAAGAAAATATATTACCTCCCCCACCTTGTTTCTCTAATAGAAAATGAAAACAGTTTGGAACATTAATATAAAAAAAATTTGAAGACTTGTCAGTAATCATATTTTAGAATTTCTTTTATTGCTTCTGTAAATGGTATATACGATAGCCAAACTTTGATTCTCTGTACAATGGGATAGATCCTACACAGCACTGATGTACAGGATTGTGTTTATAAGCATAAAGCTAAAAAGTGATTAACTGGACTACAAGGATATTGGATCTTTCATTAATGAATTAGCTGCTGAGCAGCCACTAAGTTACTTCTGCCTTGCAGCAAGGAATAAGGCCACAGAAGAGAATGCATAGCTAAGTGCAACATTAGCATGTTGAGGATCACATTTACACCCATTTCTCCTTATTAAGACAATATACATTTTTCTAGCTTGGTTCTCAAATTGTGGCTACCTTTTACTTTCAGAATGTGGGCTCATGGTTTACTAAGTATGTTTAGCAAAGTCCTAAGGCATTTACATTTTGACAAGTAAGTGGCACACAGATTACAAACACCCTCATCTTTAATAAGAAGAAATTGCTTACATGAAATAAACATTTTAATACACAGTGTTCTATCTGGATTTGAATGGCCTTTGCTGAGATCAAGATGGAGACAGTTTCTGGGGCCTCAAGTCTCTGTAATCCACATTTCTGTGTTAAAGTTAAGAGCAATGGTGGAATCACTGTAGAACTGCAGTTGTCTTGTGGACTGCATTCTGCGTCCACCCTTGTCCTAAGGCATTGAGGAGAAACAAAAAGCTTTCCCAATGCTGAATTGAGTTAACAAGCTGCTCATAACTTTAACAGATGTTCCTGCTTTTTTAGACTGTAGAATGTTTGAAGGTAATTATCAGAAAATGGCCTATGACTGAAGACATCTAAACTAGTTATTTCCATCTATTTAAAGTACAATATTTGGGATATGTGGGATTGTTGTAAATTACTAGAGCTGAAATGAGCTGCTTGTTACAGACTCAGCCTCTCATGAACTAATGCTGGTAGGGACACATGAAAAATATCAGTTTACCCTAACATCTTGCCTACTAGACTCATGTCCAACTCAGAGGAGACCATTGGCATTGGAAGTGAATGCCTTGGTCTGGTGTGGCTCTGCAACCACAAGTTAAAACTGGAGAAACTATGTCTCTGAGGCTATAGTAGGGCCTGATATCCTCTAAAGGGTATGTTTGAAAACCAGTCAAGCTGGCCAATTTCGGTTCACCCTGACCTATTGGTTCATGAGGAACAATCCTGTTAAATCATTGCTCAAAGTGGAAGTGGGAAGAGGGCAAAGAGAAATATTTTTAGTTTAAATGTGTTCTGGCTCTGAACAAGGATTAAGAGAACTTGGTAAAACATTTACGTTTCTTAGAGAAAGATAAATAGTTCGAAAGTTATAGAAAAATAACAAATAGTAAAAAAGTAGAAAATAGAAAGTTAATTAGTTTGAAGAGGTTTCAGAGTAACAGCCGTGTTAGTCTGTATTCGCAAAAAGAAAAGGAGTACCTGTGGCACCTTAGAGACTAACTAACTTATTTGAGCATAAGCTTTCGTGAGCTACAGCTCACTTCATCGGATGCATACTGTGGAAACTGCAGAAGACATTATATACACAGAGACCATGAAACAATACCTCCTCCCACCCCACTGTCCTGCTGGTAATAGCTTATCTAAAGTGATCATCAGGTTGGGCCATTTCCAGCACAAATCCAGGTTTTCTCACCCTCTACCCCCCCACACAAATTCACTCTCCTGCTGGTAATAGCCCATCCAAAGTGACCACTCTTTTTACAATGTGTATGATAATCAAGGTGGGCCATTTCCAGCACAAATCCAGGTTTTCTCACCCCCCCCCTTTTTTCAAAAAACCACACACACAAACTCACTCTCCTGCTGGTAATAGCTTATCTAAAGTGACCACTCTCCTTACAATGTGTATGAAAATCAAGGTGGGCCATTTCCAGCACAAATCCAGGTTTTCTCACCCCCCCCCCCCAACACACACACACAAACTCACTCTCCTGCTGGTAATAGCTTATCCAAAGTGATCACTCTCCCTACAATGTGCATGATAATCAAGGTGGGCCATTTCCAGCACAAATCCAGGTTTTCTCACCCCCCGCCCCCCACACAAACTCACTCTCCTGCTGGTAATAGTTCATCCAAAGTGACCACTCTCCCTACAATGACAGGTTTCAGAGTAACAGCTGTGTTAGTCTGTATTCGCAAAAAGAAAAGGAGTACTTGTGGCACCTTAGAGACTAACCAATTTATATGAGCATAAGCTTTCGTGAGCTACAGCTCACTTCATCGGATGCATCCGATGAAGTGAGCTGTAGCTGGCACAAGATTTGTGAGACAAATCTTGGGAGACAGGCCAGTCCTTGCCTACAGACAGCCCCCCAACCTGAAGCAAATACTCACCAACAACCACATACCACACAACAGAACCACTAACCCAGGAACCTATCCTTGCAACAAAGCCCGTTGCCAGCTGTGCCCACATATCTATTCAGGGGACACCATCACAGGACCTAATAACATCAGCCACATTATCAGAGGCTCGTTCACCTGCATATCCACCAATGTGATGTATGCCATCATGTGCCAGCAATGCCATGTACATTGGTCAAACTGGACAGTCTCTACGTAAAAGAATAAATGGACACAAATCAGATGTTAAGAATTATAACGTTCATAAACCAGTCGGAGAACACTTCAATCTCTCTGGTCGTGCAATTACAGACATGAAGGTCGCTATCTTAAAACAAAAAAAACTTCAAATCCAGACTCCAGCGAGAAACTGCTGAATTGGAATTCATTCGCAAATTGGATACTATTAATTTAGGCTTAAATAGAGACTGGGAGTGGCTAGTCATTATGCAAGGTAGCCTATTTCCCCTTGTTTTTTCCTATCCTCCCCCCAGACGTTCTGGTTAAACTTGGATTTGTGCTGGAAATGGCCCACCTTGATTATCATACACATTGTAAAGAGAGTGGTCACTTTGGACGGGCTATTACCAGCAGGAGAGTGAGTTTGTGTGTGTGGGGGCGGAGGGTGAGAAAACCTGGATTTGTGCTGGAAATGGCCCAACTTGATTATCATACACACTGTAAGGAGAGTGATCACTTTAGATAAGCTATTACCAGCAGGAGAGTGGGGTGGGAAGAGGTATTGTTTCATGGTCTCTGTGTATATAATGTCTTCTGCAGTTTCCACAGTATGCATCCGATGAAGTGAGCTGTAGCTCACGAAAGCTTATGCTCAAATAAATTGGTTAGTCTCTAAGGTGCCACAAGTACTCCTTTAGTTTGAAGACTTTTCCTGAAATTCATAAAATGCATCATTTGGCAGATTTTCTGGACATCCTGCAAAATTTTACATAAAGTCTTATTATTAATGATTTATGAACAGGGAAAACAGAATGGATGTTCTTTTTTTCATAGTAAATATGGGATATGTGCAACTGTTGTGACTAATAACTTTTAATGGTCCTGTATACAGTGGCCAAACAAACTAATAGTTAGATCATCCAGGAACCATACATTACTATGTGACTAGGATGACCAGTCACACACATCAAATATGAAATTCCAAGTATCAGAGAGGCAAGTGGAATGACTGAGGTAATTTAACAGTAGGTTGGTTAGCCTGATATCTTTTTTGAGATGCGTTGACCACATCTGCATGCAGTATTCAAAATGTGGGTGTACTACGGACTTATATAGAGGCAATATGATATTTTCTGTCCCTTCCTTAATGATTCCCAATATTCTGTTCGCTTTTTTGACTGCCACTTGAAGGGTTAATGTCTAGCTATTCCACCTGGAAGCAGGCGGGGCACACCCTGACTGTTTCCTAGGAGCAATGCACACATTGCTCTATCCAAGGACAAGGGCTAGATATGAACCCTGAGAACTTGATTGCTTGGACAGCAACTGTGGGAGGTTTCTTTAGCCTGGGCTCAAGGCCTGAGAACCAGGATTGTAGTAGATAGAGGATGGTAACTAAGCATATGAATCAACGTCATACATTCCTTTGTGTAGCAGTGTGTAATGCTTAGGGGGAGAAATATAATAAAAGGAGAAGGTGGAAGGCAGGGGGGGCAGAACAGCCCATCTCCGCTGACCAGCCTGCTTGCTTGCATAAAGCTGTGTTCTGTCTCATCACTGAACCGCAACAACTGGCGCCCAACGTGGGGCCCTCAGCACTCACCTCGCCCGGCAAGGGTTTCAGACGCGTCACTCATCCACTTCGTGGATCCCGGTGAGTATTTTTCATTGTGGTAAGTATGGGAAGCTCCCTCTCTGCTTTGCAAGTGCAACACCGCAATGAGCTGCAGTATTTGCTGCGTAAGGCTCAGCATGACTGCCCGGCTCGAGAACTCACTCTCCTGCTACAGGAGGTGCGTGCCAAGTGCCCGTGGTATCCTGAAGCTGGAAGCCTTAAGCTAGCGGACTGGGAGCGATTGGGCCAGACATTGCACAAAGAGCCTCGGGCACCCGTGCAGGCTTTACATGCCTGGCACCTCTGCCGCGACGTGGTACAGCGTGTCGCCTCGGACAGACCCTCCCTCGCGAGGCTGGTGCTCTCGCCGCCCCCGTCCGCCCCTGCAGCCATCCCCCCTCCTGGCGATGCGACACAGCGTGTCGCCTCGGAAAGGCCCTCTTCAGCACCAACAGAGGAGCTGCCGATCCTACCACCCCCGTCCGCTCCTGCAGCCATCCCTCCCCCTGCTTCGCCCCCAGTGCCTCTATTACCACCGCCTCCCTGGCCTTCCCCACCGGAGCCGGTGTGTGATCACCCTCCCCCCATGGGGCCCCCCGGAGAGTCATCTGCATCTGCTCAGAAGCTTTCGCTGGTGCAACAAATGGTTCACGCAGCGAAAGCTCGATCAGATCTTACAGCAGAGGAGCTGGCTGATCTGGTCTCCGTTTGCCCAGTGACCTGGCAGAATGATGACCAGGGCAACCCCGTGGGCACCTGGACCACTCTGCCATACTCGGTGGTTAGAGAGGTAAAGAAAGCAATTCGTGAATTTGGCCTGACTAGCACCTTTGTTCGTGGTCTCATTGAAGGGATGGGTGCTGGGTACTCCCTAATCCCTGAGGATTGGAAAACGCTGCTGCGCATGATGTTGTCACCCAGTCAGTATGTTATTTGGCTTAGTGAGTATCGGCAGATGGCAGAACGCCAAGCCCAGGTATATAGAGAGCAAGGTATCATTTATGAGCATTTGGCAGGGGAGGGCCAGTTTGCTACTATTGAGATGCAGTCTCAACTCCCTCAGGCCGTCTTCCCCATTATTTCCACCTGTGCCCAGCATGCTTTCAAGAAGGTCCCGGATTCAGGCAAGCCTACCAAAAGCTTTGTCAGTATCCGTCAGGGTGCCTTAGAGTCCTTTTTGGATTTTACCAACAGATTGCAGGAGGCTATCCTCCGACAGGTGGATAACACTGAGGCAGCTCACGAGCTCCTGTTAAAATTGGCAGTTGAAAATGCAAATGAGGATTGCCGCCGTGGTCTCCAGGCAGCACAAGTCTCTGGTATTTTAGAGCTCTCAGACATGCTGCGGGTGTGCCAGAACATTGGCACACAAGCCCACAAGGCTGGAGTTCTGGCTGCCGCCCTCAGAAAAACTGGGAAGGAGGGGAAGCGCTGTTACCGCTGTGGAAAGGAGGGTCATTTTCAGCGGGAGTGCCGCTCATCTAAGGCACCAGCCCGACCCTCAAAGAAGTGCCCCAAGTGTGGGAAAGGTTATCACTGGGCTAATCAGTGTCGTGGTGGGTCGGGAAACCGCGCGACGGGTCCCCCCCGAACCCAGGGCCAAACGGGGGTGTTTCCTACTCAGGCAATCGCTCCTCTGCCTTGGAATCCGTAGACTCTATGAGGGCAGCGACTGCTGGAAGTGCAGGGCTTGATTTGATCATGCAGGAGGACACTGACTTTCGGCTGCCAGGGGAGGTCTGTGCCATACCTACACAGGTGACGGGACCTCTCCCTGCCGGCTTTGTAGGTCTTGTTCTCCCTCGCTCACATGCTGGGAAACAGGGCTTTTTTGTCATTCCAGGGGTCATTGATGCTGATTACACTGGCATTATTAAGGTTCAGGTGTGGACTCATCTTCCACAATTGCTCCCGCGTGGACGGTCAATTGCACAATTGATTTTAGTCCCCTATCAGGTGCCAGCTGCCGAGGATCGAACTCGGGGTGGAGGAGGCTTTGGATCGACGTTGTCTCACTCGCCGTCTCACAGCGCGTCTTCTCCACTTGTTGCTCTGACAATGTCAGTCCGCCCCTCGAAACCTCAGTTAACACTTCTTTTAAATGATGTTCCTTTTACAGGGCTGGTGGACACTGGAGCTGACGTTACAGTGATTCGTGATCTGGAGTGGCCGGTTAGTTGGCCAGCGGTTCCTTCTAAAGAGTTGTGGGGGATTGGGGGTAGCAAACCCGGGCGCCAAAGTTTGTCTTGGGTCACGGTCTCTAAACCAGGAGGCCGTGCCCTTGCTACAATCCGCCCTTTTGTGCTCCCTGTCCACCTCAATATTTGGGGCCGTGATTTACTTACAAAGTTAGACACCACCCTCGATATTAACATCTGATGGCTCTCCCCACCGAGGTGTAGTCACTTATCAGTTGGGTGACCCCCCTCGTTGGCATTCTCGTTTTACACTGCCTCAGAGTTCGGCACAGCGTTCAGAATTAGCTGCTGTTATTTTGGCCTTTCAACTTTTTGCTGATTGTCCCTTTAATTTAATTGTGGATACCCATTATGTTTATCAGGTAATTGATCATTTACCCCTTGCCCTCATTACCCCTCAGGTTGATGCAGACCTCCTTCACCTGTTTTTGTCTTTACAGCATTTTCTTGCCACTCGTCATTTCCCTTACTTTGTTGCTCATATTCGCAGTTATACCCCTCTGCCTGGGCCACTCACTGAGGGCAGTGCATGCGCCGATCGCGCGTTGCGTGGTCAGGTAAATTCCCTTTTTTCTGACCCCATTGAAAGCCATGCCTTTTTTCATCAGTCTGCCTCTGTTTTGGCCCGGCAGTTTCACATTCCTGCTGATCATGCACATTCCATTGTTCGTTCCTGCCCCCACTGTGCTGCTGCTGCTCCTACTTTTTCTTATCCTGTTAACCCCCGAGGTACCGCAGCAAATCAGCTGTGGCAAATGGATGTTACTCATGTGCCACAATTCCGCCCCTATTCATTTTTACATGTTTCCGTTGATACTTATTCAGGCTTCCTTTGGGCAACCCCACAACGTGGGGAAGCCACTAACAAAGTTATTCACCATTTGCTGGCCTGCTTTTCTGTTATGGGTCGCCCTTGCCAAATTAAAACAGATAATGCCCCAGCCTACTGCTCTGCAGCCCTCTCCACCTTTTGTGCCCGCTGGGACGTCCGTCTTAAACACGGAATCCCTTATAATTCCACGGGCCAAGCCATTGTTGAACGTGCCAATCGCACACTCAAAACCTTGCTAGATAAACAATTAAAACAAGGGGAGCTGCATCTCCGAACCTTAGGAGACATTCAACAACAAATGTATATCCTCTTGTTTACTTTAAATAATTTAACACTGAATGCAGATCAGCAGACCCCTGCGGATCGGCATTTTCACAAATCTGAGGTACTGGAAAGACCGCGTGTCTTTTACCGTCAGCTGCCCGATCCACAGTGGCTGGGCCCAGCACCTCTAATCACTTGGGGTTGGGGATATGCTGCTGTGTCTCTCCCTGCAGGACCGTTGTGGGTTCCAGCCCGGTGCGTGCGACCAGCACTTAAACAACATGGCATGGCACCAGGGGCTGTCGAATCCCATACCAGAGTTTCAGCTGACCTTGGAGGAGACCGCGTTGCCCCCCGAGTCGACAACGGCGGGACGGAAACGGAGGAGGCGTAGCGTCCCAAGCCAGCCCGTGACATGGGGAGCAGTAAAAGCGTTGGTCGCCACGGCTCAACGAAAACTGGCAGCAGATCAGCAGCCAGAAACTCCTAAGACTTTGTGGCGATTCTCGCCCAAATCACTGCTAATTCTGTGATGATTGTGTGCCTTTTGTGCCTGCTATTTCCTGTAGGGGTTGGCTCGGAAGCGCCTCCCCCGTTACAAGTCCGAAGGAGAATAAGATACTGCTCTTTGCTTATGCTAATCTTTTCTCCCAGTACTCTAGCATGGCTAATTGGGGCCCGGCCAACTATATTCTGCCTCGCACGGCTATATCCCTTCACACACCGTACCCGGCCGGGGCTCACAATGTCACCTGTGCGCGTGTAGTTAACTGCACTAGTACAAAGGTGCCATTGGGCTGTCAAAAAATTTCTCAATCCCTTTTAAATTGTTCCCATGCTGTTAATGTTTCATATAATTATGGCCATATCATCCTACCATCAGGATGGGTTTTTACTTGTGGTTCATGCACCTTTAATTATATTCCTGCAAATTTAAGCGATGGCACCCTTTGCTGTCTTAGTAGAATGATACTTATATTGCCTTTTGCTGGTTACAATTGTAGTAAAAGAAGTGTACCCCTTTTAGATGATTATATTGCAGATGTTAAGCTTTTGGTTATTTTGTGTTTGTAATCATTGGGCTTATTTTTTGTTGTTGCTGTGTACAATGTATTCCTTCCTTGTTAAGACTTTGTGAAATTTTGCCCTGGAAAGCTCCCCAGGTTATGTCCTTGTCTGTCTGGGAGTTAAATAGCATGACAAAACAAATTGGCGGCTACCATGAGATGGCCAACTTCAATAAACAAAAAAGGGGAGATGAAGGGTTAATGTCTAGCTATTCCACCTGGAAGCAGGCGGGGCACACCCTGACTGTTTCCTAGGAGCAATGCACACATTGCTCTATCCAAGGACAAGGGCTAGATATGAACCCTGAGAACTTGATTGTTTGGACAGCAACTGTGGGAGGTTTCTTTAGCCTGGGCTCAAGGCCTGAGAACCAGGATTGTAGTAGATAGAGGATGGTAACTAAGCATATGAATCAACGTCATACATTCCTTTGTGTAGCAGTGTGTAATGCTTAGGGGGAGAAATATAATAAAAGGAGAAGGTGGAAGGCAGGGGGGGCAGAACAGCCCATCTCCGCTGACCAGCCTGTTTGCTTGCATAAAGCTGTGTTCTGTCTCATCACTGAACCGCAACAGCCACTGCACATTGAGTGGATGTTTTCAGAGAACTATCTAAGATCTCTTTCTTGAGTGGTAACAGCTAATTTAGACCCCACCATTTTATATGTATAGTTGGGATTATGTTTTCCAATGTGCATTACTTTGCATTTATCAACATTTCATCTGCCATTTTGTTGCCCAGTCACCCAGTTTTGTGAGAACCTTTTGTAGCTCTTCGCAGTCTGCTTGGGACTTAACTATCTTGAGTAGTTTTGTATCATCTGCAAATTTTGCCACCTCACTGTTTACCCCTTTTTCCAGATCATTTATGAATATGTTGAATAGGACTGGTCCCAGTATAGACCCCTGGGGGACACACTATTTACCTCTCTCCATTCTGAAAACTGACCATTTATTCTTACCCTTTGTTTCCTATCTTTTAACCAGTCACCAGTCCATGAGAGGACCTTCTCTCTTATCCCTGGACTGCTTATTTTGCTTAAGAGCCTTTGATGAGGGACCTTGTCAAAGGCTTTCTGAAAATCGATCCCCTTGTCCACATGCTTTTTCACACCACCAAAGAATTTTAGTAGATTAGTGATGCGTGATTTCCCTTTACAAAAATCATGTTGACTTTTCCCCAACAAATTATGGTCATCTATGTGGCTGACAATTTTATTCTTTACTATAGTTTCAACCAGTTTGCCCGATACTGATGTCAGTCTTATTGGCCTGTAATTGCTGTGATCACCTCTGGAGCCTTTTTTTAAAAATTGGCTTCACATTGACTATTCTCCAGTCATTTGGTACAGAAGCTGATTTAACTGATAGATTACAAACTACAGTTAGTAGTTCTGCAATTTCACATTTGAGTTCCTTCAGAACTCTTGGGTGAATACCATCTGGTCCTGGTGACTTATTACTGTTTACAGAGTAGCAGCCGTGTTAGTCTGTATCCGCAAAAAGAAAAGGAGTACTTGTGGCACCTTAGAGACTAACACATTTATTTGAGCATAAGCTTTCGTGAGCTACAGCATAAAGCTTATGCTCAAATAAATTTGTTAGTCTCTAAGGTGCCACAAGTACTCCTTTTCTTATTACAGTTTAGTTTATCAATTTATTCCAAAACCTCCTCTAATGACACCTTAATCTGGGACAGTTCCTCAGATTTTTCACCTAAAAAGAATGGCTCAGGTTTGGGAATCTCCCTCACATCTTCAGCCATGAAGACGATGCAAAGAATTCATTTAGTTTCTCTGCAATGGCCTTATCATCCTTGAGTGCTCCTTTAGTGGTCCCACTGGTTGTTTAGCAGGTTTCCTGCTTCTGATATACTGAAAAATGTTTTTGCTATTACTTTTTGAGTCTTTGGCTAGCTGTTCTTCACATTCTTTTTTGGCCTTCTGAAAAGGCAACAGAAAAGGGCAACAAAAATGATTAGGGGTAGTTGATGTACCATTCTAGGGGTAGAATGGCTGCCATATGAGGAGAGATTAATAGGACTGAGACTTTACAGCTTGGAAAAGAGACAACTAAAGGGGGATATGATAGAGCATGACTTGTGTGGAGAAAGTAAATAAGGAAGTGTTATTTACTCCTTCTCATAACACAAGAACTAGGGGTTACCAAATGAAATTAGTAGGCAGCAGATTTAAAACAAACAAAAGGAAGTATTTTTTCACAAAACACACAGTCAAGCTGTGGAACTCTTTGCCAGAGGATGTTGTGAAGGCCAAGACTATAACAGGGTTCAAAAAAGAACTAGATAAGTTCATGAAGGATAGGTCCATCAATGGCTATTAGCCAGTATGGGCAGGGATGGTGTCCCTGGCCTCAGTTTGCCATACGCTGGGAATGGGGGACAGGGGATGGACCACTTGATGATTACTTGTTCTGTTCATTCCCTCTGGGGCACCTGGCATTGGCCACTGTCATAAGACAGGATACTGAGCTAGATGGACCTTTGGTCTGACTCAGTATAGCTGTTCTTATGTTCTTATGATATCAATCCCAGGCAAAATAATGTAAAAGCTGATACAAGGTTTAATTAATAAAAAAGTATAGAATTATAATGAATGCCAATTGCCATAATTTTATGGAAAATGGTCAAATAAATCTTTGATGAGATAACAGTTTTGGTTGATAAGGTAACTGCACAGATGTAATACATGCAGACTTGTGTAAGGTGTTTGACTTCGTACTGCATGATCTTGCTGTGAATAATAAAACCTTAAGCCCATATTTTTTCAAGCACTATTAATCAAATAATTAGGAATAAACAAAGGCCTATCAATCGTGATTGGTGTGAGGATAACACTCGAGAAAGAAGTTGTTTGCAATGAAGAATTCAACCAAGTCTAGTGATACAGTTTTCTTGGACAGTATAGACAGGATCTTCAGTATGGAACTTCTAAAATGATATCATGATAGATCTGCCTGGCCACTCTGCAATGTCCTTCCACCAATTCCTACCTCTTCCATTTCTCCTAGTCTGTTTCACCTTCCTTCATTACTTTGTTCCTTCACTCTCCCTTTTTATGATAATGAATATGAAGGAAATAGAATTTATAGTACAAGGGAATCCTTGCTGAAACATGTCACATAAAACATATAAGATATCCCTTACCCTAATGTGCCATGCAAAATACCTTTATTCTATCTTGATGTGATCATTCTTCCAAAATAGCTATCATGATGTTAGCTTAGAAACGGGAAAAGTTTTTTCCATGTGGATTTTCCAAATTGTGCACATCTATACAAATGTGAAGGAAAGGAGGAGGGTGAGAATTGTATCTCATTCAATTCAACCTAGGTGGCAAGAGATCTGTTATGTATTTCATGCTCAATAATAAAAAAAAGGAAACCTCACAAAATTTCTATGTATTGCAAGAGGACTGCCATCTGTGCTCTATTTAATTAGGGCAGCCCTAGTTATACAGTGCAGTATTAAACGTGATCTGGCTCAAGTTAAGAAAATTCTCCTTATTTACATAGAGTGCAACAATGTTAACCAGTGAAATGTTAACAACGTAGAGAATCTGGGAGGGTCTGAAACAAAGACAACATAAATAATTGAAACCACATAGGCACTTGCTTCTAGGGATGGGAGAAATGGTTTGGGTAAAATAAGAACTCCTTCCCAACCTAAGGCTTTGCCCAACATTTGAAATAAATCGTCTTGTGTTTTTTGTTTTGTTTTTTGTTTTTTTGGTGGTTCAGCTAGGGTAATTTAACTTCTTCTCCACATGCTTCTGCACTTCTGCATTCTAGCCCAGGCTTGAGACAGGAATACTGTTATACTTCAAGAAAGGCTATTTTTGTGATGTAAGTTATGTAATTGTTATGCAAAGTTTCATGCAGAGACCACAGTGCATCAATGCTCCTCAGTAGCTTCTGGGTGAAGTTTAGGTTCTGATTTAGATCTATTAAGCTAATTTAGGTCCTGGTTATGTTAGAAACTCCCTCTTTCTCCCAGTGATACTGTAGCAATCATAGTCTCTGATCTCCATATATTCTTAAAATGTGTTGGGGACAACTTCTTATTTTAGAAAGTGGAGAAAGGTAACTGGGTAGTGCGAGGAGATGCTATTTTAGACTTGATTCTAATTGGTGGTGAATCTGAAGATGGAAGGTAACATGGGTGAAAGTGATCATGAAATGATATATTTCATTAGTCTAAGGAACAGGAGTGAGAACAGCAGAATAAGGAATAATAGACTTCACCAAAGCAGACTTTAACAAATTCAGAGAACTAGTAGGTAAGGTAAAGTCCTGTGAAAAAGAAAGGTAAGAGAAAAAGGAGCTTAGGAATGCTGGCAGTTTCTCAAAAGCCCAACTGCAAACTATCTTAATGTGAAGGAAAGATAGGAAGAATGGTAAGAGACCAATATGGCTGCATCAGGAGCTCTTTAATGACCTGAAAATCAAAAAGGAATCCTATAATAAAAAGTGGGAACATGGACAACTAACTAAAGATGAGAACAAAGGAGTAGTGCAAGCATAGAAGGAAAAATTCAGAAAGGCTAAGGGACAAAATGAGTTACACCTAGCAAAGGACATAAAAGGTAATAATAAGACGTTCTACAAATACACGAGGAGCAAAAGAAAGACAAAAGAAAGTGTAGGTCCAGTACTTAGCTGGGCAGGAGAGCTAAGGAGGATACCAAGAAGGTTGAGTGTTTAATGTCTATTTTGTGTCAGTCATCACTAAAAAGGTTAATAGTGACAAGATGTTCAACACAATTAATATAAACAACAAGGGTGAAGGAACACAAGCAAAAATAGGGAAACAACTGGCTAAAGAATATTTAGATAAGTTAGATGTGTTAAAGTCAATAGTGCCTGATGGAAATCATCCTAGGGTACTTGAGGAACCATTTGAAGCAATCTTGCAACTGTTAGTGATTAACTTCAAGAATCCATGGAGATGGGTGAGGTCCCAGAGGACAGGAGAAGGGCAACATTGTCCTTATCATTAAAAAGGGAAACAAAGAGGACCTGGGGAATTATAGAACATTAAGTCTAACTTTGATACCTGGATAGATACTGGAACAAATCATTAAACTATCAATTTGTAAGCACTTAAAGGATAATAGGATAATAAGGAATAGTCAACATGGATTTGTCAAGAACAATTCATGTCAAACTAACCTTATTTCTTTCTCTGGCAGAGTTACTGTCCTACTGGATAGGGGGAAGCATAGACAGGATATATCTTCACTTTAGTTAGGCTTTTGGCATAGTCTGACACCGCATTCTCATAAGTAAACTAGGGAAATATGGTCTAGATCTTTGGTTTTCAACCTGTGGTCCATGGACCCATGGGTGTCTGCAGACTATGTCTAAAATTTCCAAAGGGGTCTAAACCTCCCTTTGAAATTTGTAGGGGTCCACAAATGAAAAAAGGTTGAAAACCACTGGTCAGGATTAAATTACTATAAGGTAGGTGTGCAACTAGTTGAAAAAACTGTACTCAAAGAGCAGCAATCAGTGGTTTGCTGTCAAATTTGGAGCCTGTATCTAGTGGGGTTTTACTGAGGTCTGTCCTGGATCTGATACTATTCAGTATTTTCCTTAATGACTTGGATAATGGAGTGGAGAGTATGCTTATAGAAGTTGCAGATGACACCAAAGTAGGAGGGGTTGCAAGCACTTTGGAAGATAGGATTATAATGTAAAATGACCTTGATAAATTGGAGAATTTGTCTGAAATCAACAAGATGAAATTCAATAAAGTGCAAAGAATTACACATAGGGAGGAAAAATCAAATGCACATGTACAAAATTGGGAATAATTGGCTAGGCAATAGTACTCCTGAAAACTATCTGGGGGTTATAGTGGATCAATAGTATGATGCAGCTGCAAAAAAGACAAATATCATTTTGTGTTTTATTAATAGGTTGTCCTGTGTAAGACACAAAAGCGTTAAATAGAAGACATTGTCTCGCTCTGGTAAGTCCATGATGGGAGTACTGTATCCCATTCTGGGCACCACACATTAGGAAAAATGTGGAGAAATGGGAAAGAATCCAGAGGAGAGCAACAGAAATGATAAAAAGTTTAGAAAACCCAGTCTGTGAGGAAAGATTTAAAAAACTGGGTATGTTTAGTCCTGAGGAAAAAACCCAAGGGTGGACCTGATAACAGGCTTCAAATATGTTAACGGCTGTTATAAACAGGATCGAGATCAATTGTTCTTCATGTACACTGAAGTAATGGGCTTAATCTGCAGCAAGGAATATTTAGGTTAAATATTAGGGACAACTTTTTATCTGTAAGGTTAGTTAAGTACTGGAATTGGTTACCAAGAGAGGTTGTGGAATCCCTGTCAAAAGAGGTTTTTAAGAACAGGTTAAACAAATACTTGTCAGGCATGGTCTAAGTATACTTGGTTCTGCCTCAGTGTGAGGGCCTGGACTAGATGACCACTTAAAGTCCATTCTAGCCCTACCTTTCTATGAGTCCATGGTCAACAGCATCTTCTTGTTTAAAAGGGAGAGAACTGGTGGTAGTGCATTTTCCAGGAAAGGTCCTTGACTCTGGAACTCACTTTCTCCCCCTCTATTTTGGTCTGAGAGAGCATAGATTTATTGTTCATTGGCATATTGCAAGGTTCATCTTATGCTTTTCTGGGAGGAAGGGGTAGCTTGAGGATTTGGTCTGACCAATTACTGGGTACTGTGATGAGTTTGTTCTTTATTGTTAAGTGGCATATTCATTATATTGATTATTTATGTTACGCTTTGTTATATTTTTAAACATTTGTACAGACACCTAGGATTTGCATAATAATGTTTTAATAAATCAGAATAAATGCATAAATCTTTTGACTATTCAAAAATCAGCTGAGTTCACTTTGGAAGAAAATATTAAAATCATGGTAAACATATTTCAGAAACACTACAACAGTTTTCAGAGTAGCAGCCATGTTAGTCTGTATTTGCAAAAAGAAAAGAAGTACTTGTGGCACCTCAGAGACTAACAGATTTATCTGAGCATAAGCTTTCGTGAGCTACAGCTCACTTCATCAGATGCAATTGTGAAGTATTGCTGAAATCCCTTAGGCTTCTAGAGGTAGTCTTTAGGGAGTCTGGACTGAATAATATTTCAGCAGTATTACCAATGCTATGTTATCTGTGGTGATACAAAAGTTTGGTGTTATTTCCTAACAAGCTATGGAATGGTCATTTTTGGATTGAACTAAATGATGTTTCTTGGAGAATGATAGGTTCCAAGTGATTAAGGAGTCATCAGAAATTAAAAGATTTCAGTTCTTCCTCTCGATGATAAAGGGTCTCGGTTAATATATATTCGCTGCTTTAAGAATACTTGCCTGTGTCATGTCTGGACATGACTATCTTCTATGATTTAAATCCTCCCATAAAACTTTCCTCTGCTATGATGCCACAGATCACCAGTGTCTGATACTGATTGGGCAAGCAGAGACATTTACTTTTATGCTAAACTCTGTTCATTTCATTTATAACCTTATCCCTCAGTCCTCATTCTGTTGTCTGTCTTGTCCACCTGTTGCATCCTGTTTGACATATATATTGTAATCTCACTGAGGCAAGGACTTGTCTTACTTGTTACTGGTCTGTATGGTGCCTAGCACAATGGAGCCCTTATCCTTGGTAGTACCATTATCTGAGACTAAGCACTATTTTCTGCTACTACAACTACTAACTAATAGAAGATCAGGGTAAAAGGAAATGTAATGTGTCTTAAGTACTTTAAGGCACAAGTAGTTGTAATATAGATTTATAAGAACTGTTAACCTTAGAGTTGGCAATATCTTTCATGCAAGATAATGCTAGCTTTTCCTATCTAAGTCATATAAAAAGAAACAGCAGGATGTGACAGTTATGCTTCCATGCTGTGATAAAACCCTGGACATAACGTAACAAGTTGGATAGGAAACTTCAAGTAGGAGTTGTGTGTGTGAATTTATATATATATATATATATGTAAAATGTTAAAGCTGACTTCATTTAAGAAAGTGGATTGTTAAAATATACAAAGTTACATGTGTAGCCAATGTACCAATGCATTGTATGGATAGACAATAATTAATCAGCAGAATAAAATGTGGTATCCATGGGGTCCTGCTATTGTGTCTCCATTTAAACTCTCCCGAACCCTTGGCTTGTTGAGAATCTCCGCAGTCATTGAATGGGCATAAAAATAAACTGCCCTTTCTCCTCTGTTAGTGGGTCTTTCAGGTCAGGGTCGATACATGTTGGCAGTGTGGCATAGGGGAAACTTGTGTTGTCTCTGTTTTATGGATCAATAGAAGACTTTACTATCCAAGGTCACTTTATCACCCGTATCAAGCATTACACTCGCTTTTAAAATGAACAAAACAAAATAAGACATGAGCAGAAGAGCTTATTAAGCTGCCATCAGATCAAAGACTAGCTTTAATTGGAGTAAACTGATTTACTGGATAATACATAATGTTGTTAGTAATAGTAGTTGAAATGAATAAAGATTCTTGGACCGTATCCATTAGTCATCAGACACTAGGGGATAACACATTTTTGAGGGGGAGTAGGTTACTTGTGAAGTTTATTTGTTGTGACATTATCTATTTGAGGTCTCCTGAAGAAGATAACAACTATCCATGGAAATTATCTGTTGTTTTTCGTGCAAGCTACTAAATGTCAGAAGGAGGTGGATATTGACCTTTCCATGTCATAACTGACTGGGTCATTCTTGTTTCCTGCAATCAGTGTGCAACAGCAGCTTGAATCAGACACAGATTTCATCTCTCTTATGTAGTTCAGTGAAGTTTCCCAGAAGGAAATGCATTGTGCTGAAAAATCTGCACTTAGGCAGTGTCTTCTGTTTTAAGCTGCTTCAACTTCTTTTGGGTACTGAATTTTTAACCACTTACGTTTCATTTCTGTCCTGCACGAATTTGTATACCTAATTCTTGGGGACTGGAGGGCTTAGGGGATTTGTAATAGGATATGCTGTGCTGCCTATATAGGTTCCTGGTTTGAATTTGACCCCAGTTGGTACTGATTAAAACTTATTACTACAACTGACTGTCTAGTATTCTATATAGAATAAGTTGGTGGTCTCAATCTAGTTCCCAGTGGACAGGTATCCAAATCACCACCATCAGCCTTGACTGGTGGTCTCAACAGATGCCCAAGACTAAATGGGACTGGAAACTGAACTAGCCTCTCATGCCTAATGTTTGTACCTCTAGGTCAGCTGAGGTACATGAGCAAGGAAGAGTAGAAAAAAGCTGCTACCTGCAATTTACATGGTTCTGTGGCTAATGAGTAGATTTCAGTTTCCAGGATTGTCATTCCATGTTCATGTTTCAAGAATTAATTTAATGATTTA
Source organism: Lepidochelys olivacea (assembly GCF_965140295.1). NCBI lineage: Eukaryota > Metazoa > Chordata > Testudines > Cheloniidae > Lepidochelys > Lepidochelys olivacea. The sequence goes on from NC_140415.1 coordinate 31,221,318, forward strand.
CAAAAATGGACCTGATTCTTTGAAGTTCAACTTGGTGAATTAATATACACATTTTCTTTCAAAAAGAATGTTATTGTTTGCAAAAAGATGTATAACATGTTGGATTAGTGTGTCATATCCCACTGTAGAGTCTGGTGCAAAGAAGAAAAAGAGGATATTAGTCTGAGCTAATACATTTACTCCTTTAGCTCAAATGAGAGGTCTACGCTTTTGATACTGATGGACCAAATAGATGGACCCAGGTTCTATTTCCCGGAGTTGGACAGCTCATAGAGAACAAATATCACTTTTATTGAACTTTGCTTGACATTTTGTTTTTGTTTATTAAAGGGGCATACATGTTGTATAATATGTTTTTGTAGCCATGTTGGTCTCGGGCTAAAGGAGGACAAGGTGGGTGTGGTAATAACAATCTTGAAAGCTTTTCTCTTTCACCTACAGAATATAGTCCAATAAAATTGTTGTGTATGGCATATAGGGCCAGTAGATATGCCCTGTGGTTGTCAGTCCATGGGTAATATTGCTTTTCCTTTCTTAAGGGAAACATATATATTGTCCCTTCAGTTCTCTAGAAGACTGCTCTTTAAAAAAGTGAGATGCTATGCCAGAAACAAATGTTTTTATATTTGTGGCAACTAGTGAGAGCCAAAGCTGGAATTTTCATGAAAGCCTATGAGAGTTAGGGGCTCAGCTACCAAAGAAACTCCCCAAGTCTCTTTGAAAATTCCAGCCTGAGATAGGAAAGAAGAGCAGGCTGCCCAATACTGAACTGATTGTGGGAGCTAATGAGGAAGTATTTAAAAGCAGGAAGACAGAATGTAATGAAAGAAACAGACAAAGTGGTTAACAAGGCAATGATCATGGAAGTACTTGAAGAATTCCATGCAGACTGTGCAATTGTTATGGCTATAAGAGGGTGCTAAGTTGTCAAACAAAGTGAACTCAAGATGGAGGAAGATGAATGGGCCTCAAGAGCACGAAAAATGTCAGGACAGCAGGGAAAGCAGGAGAGATTTATCTTAGATAGCAGAAATGCTGAGAACTGGAATGGTTCAGAATCAATGGATGACTCTGAGCAGCAGATGTCTGCGAGTCAGGTTTTGAAGAAAACTGGCAAATATGAGTCACACTGCATAGCCATGGAAAAAATTTGTTTCAGTGGCAACAAAAAAGAGCACAAATCCTTTCATGGCCCACCTTCCATAGCATGAGATTTTTCAGAGACATATGGTATCAGGCTTTGTAGCATCCAATCTCATTGCATGCTATTTTTACATGTGAAATTTAGTCCCCATTACTAAAAGTGGGACCTGGAGTTAGTAATCTAAACGTATATTCCATTTCAAATGTAATAATAAAGGACTGTGCTAGATAATGCTGTTTGAGCTTCCACACAAGAAATTCAGGGAAAAATATAGCAAGAGTGATAGAAAGAAACACACAGACAAGTGTCAATAATTACTTTCAAAGGCCAATTGCTGTTTGTTTCCAACTGTGAATAAAGAGTTTACTTCATTCCCCTTCACACTCTGAACCCTATCTCTCATGCAATAAATCATAAATAGTAATAATTATACGTTGTACTTTACACTTCACCTTTCATCTGAGAATGTCAAAGCATTTCATGAACAATTAGTTAACTCGATGAATTCATTAAGTTTCACACATTCTTGCCAGATGGAGGATATTGTACCCAGGGTAAAAGGAGGCGTCTCTCTATCTCTTCGCATCTACACCTGGATTCTTTTATGAAGGCTCAGTCCATACTTACTGAACACACTATTCAGTACATTTTAATAAGCTACATCAACTGATCCTGAGGGAAGGCTGCCACCTCTGTGGCTGTGATGGCGGGTTTCTCTAATGTCACTAAAACATTCGCTAGCAAAAGAAAATTTCCTTAGAACAGCATAATGCCAGTACTGGCTACCAGTTGAGAAAAGCAGTCAGGATCTTGCACAACAGTAATAACCTCATGTCCTTCCGTCCATCTGCCTTACATGAACCACTAAAAGGAGAAGCTGAGGTGTAACATGGGTGTCTGATACTAAATAACCCCTAGCAAATCTTGTGGTTGTAACAACAGCATAATTGTCATTACACGCCAAATTTAGGCTTTGATCCTGCAAACACTTCTGCACATATTTAACTTTAAGCATGTGAGTAGTCCCATTGAAACCCATGGGTTCTAAAGACATTGGTTCATATAAACCATGTTTTGCTTGTCAGTAACATCCGATATGGAACTATAATGCTGATATTTGTATGCTGATGGCACCACGCTGACACTTGATGCAGCCATCAGCCGAACAAAAAGCACAAGCTAGGAGAGGCATGTCGTAAATAAATTCAGAGTTGTCATTAATCTCAGTACACCCTTTTATTTCCTCATTCTGGTCTAAATTGTTCCATCATGAAAATTAACACGTGATTCCCTCAAATATTAGCAAACCTCTTGACTACAGCAAGACTACAGAGTTGATTCCAAATCCTCTTCTGCCTGGCAGGTAGGAGAGACCATTATGCATCTAACTGTGGGTGGGCTTTGTTCAGGTCTGCATTGTCTCAGTACAAGTTAAGGTAGCAGTATTCAACCAGTAACTAGTGTCATACAATAATAGTAATACATAGTACTTTTCAAGTATAGAAATCACAGTACTACTAAAGTTAGGTAAGCATAGAATCATAGGACTGGAAGGTATCTCAAGAGGACTTCTAGTTCAGTCCCCTGCACTCAGGCAGGACTAAATATTGTCTACACCATCGCTGACAGGTGTTTGTCTAACCTGCTATTAAAAATCTCCAATGATGTAGATTCCACACCTCCCTAGGCAATTTATTCCAGTGCTTAACCACCCTGACAGTTAGGAAGTTTTTCCTAAGGACCAGCCTAAACCACCCTTGCTGCAATTTAAGCCCATTGCTTCTTGGCCTATCCTCAAAGGTTAAAGAGAACAATTTTTCTCCCTCGTCCTTGTAACAACCTTTTAAATACTTGAAAACTGTTATCATGTCCTCTCTCACTATTCTCTTCTCCAGACTAAACAAACCCAGTTTTTTCAATTTTCCCTCATAGGTCATGTTTTCTAGACCTTTGCTCACTGTTGTTGCTCTTCTCTGGACTTTCTCAAATTTGCCCACATCTTTCCTGAAATGTGTCACCCAGAACTAGAAACAATATTGCAGTGAAGGCCTAACTGGAAGAATTACTTCTTGTGTCTTGCTTACAAAACTCCTGCTAATTCATTCCAGAATGATGTTTGCTTTTTTTGCAACAGTGTTACATTATTGACTCATATTTAGTTTGTGATCCACTATGACCCCCCAGATACCTTTCCACAATGGAGTACTTTGTATTTGTCCGTATTGAATTTCATCCTATTTACTTCAGACAATTTCTCCAGTTTGTTCAAATCATTTTGAGTTTTAATCCTATCCTCCAAAGCACTTGTAACCCCTTCTAACTTGGTATCATCCACAAACTTCATAAGTGTACTCCCTATGACATTATCTAAATCATTGATCAAGATATTGAACAGAACTGGACCCAAAACTGATCCCTGCAAGACCCCTCTTAATATGTCCTTCCAGCATGACTGTGAACCACTGATTACCAACCAGTTATGCACCCACCTTATAATAGCTCTGTCTCGGTTGGATTTCGCTAGTTTGTTTATGAGAAGGTCATGTGAGACAATATTAAAAGCCTTAATAAAGTCAAGGTATACCACATCTACCACTTCCCCCCATCCACAAGGCTTGATACCCTGTCAAAGAAAGCTATCAGGTTGGTTTGACATGATTTGTTTTTGACTAATCCATGCTACCTATTACTTATCACTTTATTATCTTCTAGGAGTCTGCAAATTGATTGTTATCTTTCTGGGTACTGAAGTTAAGCTGACTGGTCTGTAATTCCCCAGGTTGTCCTTATTTCCCTTTTTATAGATGGGCACTATATTTCCACTTTTCCAGACCTCTGGAATCTCATCTGTCTGCCATGACTTTTCAAAGATAATTGCTAGTGGCTCAGATATCTCCTCAGTTAGCTCCTTGAGAATTCTAAGATATATTTCATCTGGCCCTTGTGACTTAGGAACACTATCCCCGATAATGTCACGGCTAACCTGGTGGCTGAACTTTGTGACTTTGTCCTTACCCATAACTATTTCACATTTGAGGACAATGTATACCTTCAGATCAGCGGCACTGCTATGGGTACCCGCATGGCCCCACAGTATGCCAACATTTTTATGGCTGATTTAGAGCAACGCTTCCTCAGCTCTCATCCCCTAAAGCCCCTACTCTACTTGCGCTATATTGATGACATCTTCATCATCTGGACCCATGGAAAAGAAGCCCTTGAGGAATTCCACCATGATTTCAACAATTTCCATCCCACCACCAACCTCAGCCTGGTCCAGTCCACACAAGAGATCCACTTCCTGGACACTACAGTGCTAATAAACAATGGTCACATAAACACCACCCTATACCGGAAACCTACTGACTGCTATTCCTACCTGCATGCCTCCAGCTTTCACCCTGACCACACCACACGATCCATCGTCTACAGCCAAGCTCTGCGATACAACCGCATTTGCTCCAACCCCTCAGACAGAGACAAACACCTACAAGATCTCTGTCAAGCTTTCTTACAACTACAATACCCACCTGCAGAAGTAAAGAAACAGATTGATAGAGCCAGAAGAGTTCCCAGAAGTTACCTACTACAGGACAGGCCTAACAAAGAAAATAACAGAACGCCACTAGCCGTCACCTTCAGCCCCCAACTAAAACCCCTCCAACGCATTATTAAGGATCTACAACCTATCCTAAAGGATGACCCAACACTCTCACAAATCTTGGGAGACAGGCCAGTCCTTGCCTACAGACAGCCCCGCAATCTGAAGCAAATACTCACCAACAACCACATACCACACAACAGAACCACTAACCCAGGAACTTATCCTTGCAACAAAGCCCGTTGCCAATTGTGCCCACATATCTATTCAGGGGACACCATCACAGGGCCTAATAACATCAGCCACACTATCAGAGGCTCGTTCACCTGCACATCCACCAATGTGATGTATGCCATCATGTGCCAGCAATGCCCCTCTGCCATGTACATTGGTCAAACTGGACAGTCTCTACGTAAAAGAATAAATGGACACAAATCAGATGTCAAGAATTATAACATTCATAAACCAGTCGGAGAACACTTCAATCTCTCTGGTCACGCAATCACAGACATGAAGGTCGCTATCTTAAAACAAAAAAACTTCAAATCCAGACTCCAGCGAGAAACTGCTGAATTGGAATTCATTTGCAAATTGGATACTATTAATTTAGGCTTAAATAGAGACTGGGAGTGGCTAAGTCATTATGCAAGGTAGCCTATTTCCTCTTGTTTTTTCCTACCCCCCCCCCCCAGATGTTCTGGTTTAACTTGGATTTAAACTTGGAGAGTGGTCAGTTTGGATGAGCTATTACCAGCAGGAGAGTGAGTTTGTGTGTGTATGGGGGTGGGGGGGATGTGAGAAATCCTGGATTTGTGCCGGAAATGGCCCAACTTGATTATCATGCACATTGTGTAAAGAGTTGTCACTTTGGATGGGCTATCACCAGCAGGAGAGTGAATTTGTGTGGGGGGGTGGAGGGTGAGAAAACCTGGATTTGTGCTGGAAATGGCCCACCTGATGATCACTTTAGATAAGCTATTACCAGCAGGACAGTGGGGTGGGAGGAGGTATTTTTTCATATTCTCTGTGTATATATAAAGTCTTCTGCAGTTTCCACGGTATGCATCCGATGAAGTGAGCTGTAGCTCACGAAAGCTCATGCTCAAATAAATTGGTTAGTCTCTAAGGTGCCACAAGTACTCCTTTTCTTTTTGCGAATACAGACTAACACGGCTGTTACTCTGAAACCTAACTTGTCTAGATAATTTTTAACTTTTTCTTTCCCTATTTTTGCCTCTGATCCTACCTTATTTTCACTGACATTCAGTATGTTAGATGTCCAAGTGCTACTAAACTTTTTATGACAACTGAAACAAAAAAGTCATTTAGCAATTCTGCCATTTCCACATTTTCTGTTATTGTTTTTCCCCCTCATTGATAAACGGGCCTACCCTGTCCTTGGTCTTCCTTTTGCTTGTAATGTACTGGTACAATGTTTTCTTGTTACCCTTTATGTCTCTAGCTAGTTTAATCTGGTTTTGTGCCTTGACCTTTCAAATTTTGTCCCTACATATTTGTGTTATTTGTTTATATTCATCCTTTGTAATTTGACCTAGTTTGTAGGACTCTTTTTTGAATTTCATATAATTGAAGATCTCCTGGTTAAACCAGGTTGGGCAACACTACCTCTGTTTTACAAATAGGAGAAACTGAAGCTCCAGGATGTTAAGATCCAAATTTTCAAAACTGGCCACTAATTTTGGTTACCTCTGTCTCTCATATATCTTGACTTTAGTAAGGCTTATTGAAGTCAATAAGAGGGTTTCCATTGACTTCAGTGAGCATTGCAGGAGGCCTATGGATGATTGATGTTCAGACATGCTGGAATCGATGGAGCTGTGGGTGATCAGTAACTTTAAAAATCAGGCCACAGTTGTCTATACTTGAACACCAAAAATACAGGGGCTAAATTTTCAAAAGTAGCCTAAGTGATGCCCAAGGTCACATGACCTGTGCCATTGGCAGAGCTGAGAAAAGTATACAGGACTCTCAACTCTCATTCTGGTGCCTTGTCCACTGGATCAATCTGCCTTTTCGGGCTGCGGTTATTACATGTTGTGTATATACATGTACAAAAGAAAAAAAAATAAAAATACCAGGCAACCAACACAAAATAAATATATGAATATAAAGATTAGTGTAAAGGTCAATTGAAAACTACATTTTCAAAGTAATGCTGAAAAATAATGCAGTTGGTAGAATGGTCAAAAAATTAGAAAATTTTTTCACATTTTTCCCCTCACAATGTTCATGAACAGTGCTACTGAAATTTCCACACTGGCTGCTCTAAAAACCACACAGAAAAACTTGTCAATTTTCCCAGGGTTTTTAAATCAAAATTTGAAATTTTGACAACTTTTTATAGCAACGTTGAATTTCCAAACACTTTCAACAAGGCATAATGGCTAGATTTATGTGTGTGCTCTTGTTTCAAGATTCCACTGGTCTTACTCCATCCTTTCCTCTAACTGAGCATATGCAGACTAGTATTCTCAAGAGGCTAATAATATTTATACCAAATTTATGTGTGTGCTGGCAGACCAAGGTCACGGCATTTAATTTGATTATCTGGAATGTATTATTCCAGTTGCAATTTGAAAAAAAAAGTCAAATTTTATGCAAAGGTCAACAATTATGTAACTTCTTTCGGAGCTCTGTCAAAGCTTATTTAAGAAATAAGGTTTTAAAAAAAGCTGCAAGATTGCAGCAGTTTGTAGCATACATGTCAGCAAAGTGGAAAGAATATGACACACCAAATATATGTTTGTAATAGATCAGTGTGCAAATTAGCTGGATACTGTTAAGGTAGTGGCTAGATGGATCGAAGAGAACATGTTTTGGGATTTGTCATATTTCTTTCCACTCACTGACATACATGCCGCAATACTGTAGAATTCAGATCCAAATCTGGATCTGAATTTTGCTTTTGCTCCAAATTTGGGGATGTTCAGTGCTGGGGTTTTGATTTGTCCTATTATAAAGAAAAGTGTCAGCTGTAAAATTCATATCAAGTTCTAATTCCCCCCTTCCTCCCACTCCCTAAAAGTTCAAAGAGTTTTGGGTCTGGGATTTTGTTCAGGCCCATATCTAGTCACAGAGTTAGTCACATCAGCAGTAAGTGGGTGCAGGTCTAGTCCATAATTTAGGGTTGATGCTTTTTAATGTGGTCTAGTAGTTCACAGAGCAGATGTGAATATTTCAGTGATTTTTTATAGGTCTTTTCATCTTTGTTTTTAAGTGCCTTCATGCTGAGAGGTGAGTTGTAGAACACATCTTAGGTCTCATGTGAGCAACTCGTATTACTTTTCCTTCTCGTTTAGTATGTGATGTAAAGGTGCAGGAATGCTCCTTCTGCAAACTATTATATACTCTCACATTTTGTTACGTGTTTCTTAAGTATATTGAGCTTAGCTTGCGTACTTTGTTTTATTTGCTCAGTAATCTGCTTTGTTCTGTCTGTTATCTCTTATATTCACTTAAAATTCACCTTTTGTAGTTAATAAACTTATTTCTTGTTTATAATATAACCCAGTTTATGCAATTCCTAATGGGGTGGGGTGGGCAAGAAGAGTGTACATCTCTCTTAACATTGAGGAAGAGGGCGGATTTTTATGAGCTTGTGCTGTGCAGATTTTTCTATACAGTACAAGACAGTATTATTTTGGGTTTATCTCCCCAAAAGCGGTGTGCACGTGAGGGCTGGGAGAGGCCTTTCACACAGAGCTGACTTCAGTCTGTGGTTGCAGTGGGGTGTGGCCCTACCTATGTGTGTGTGTGCTGCAAGAGGCCGGAGAGCCTAATTCAGGAAAGCAGGAAGAGGAAACCCAGGCTGATTGAGCAGGGGAGGCTCAGTGAAATCCCAAGACATCAGGTGGCATTCCAGAAGTGGGTTCAACCCATCACAGCATGATCATTTAACTGCACAATATCTCAACATCGCTGGAAGCTGTTGAAGTCCAGTTAATCCACCTGAAGGTCTTCTCACATTGCTTTTCACCATTATGAGACAGTAGAATCTGTGTTAGTAGTGTGGTGAGATAAAAATATATCTTTTTGGCCAAACCATACCCCCATTTGAAGATAGGTCAAAGCTAGTGTAGGCACGTTGTGCAGGCTGGGGAAATCCCTATTTGTGGTATGGAAATATCTTGAAAATCTGCATTTCTGCAGTTGAGATAAATTGTCTTATCAGCAGTTTATCTTACGTCCACCTCATGGATCTCATTGATGAATATATAGTCCGTTCAGAGTTTATTTCTCTTCCTCCTTTCATGTAATACTAGTTATGGTGAATGCTGATAACACAGTTGTTCATTTGGCCTTACTTCAGACCATCTTTGGGAGGGGCGAAAAATGAATCTAAGGACTAAACATTCAACCCCCATGTTTGAGGATCATGGTTAGTAACCTGGTAATCCTTGAGCACTTTTGTGATACTTGTCAATACTCTCCAGCCACTAGCTGTGTGTTTAGCTTTGGCTTCTCCTAAACTTAAAAGTTTAAAATATTTGATGAAGAATATCTATACTGGCAATAAATTGAGTCTGGGTGGAAATTGACAGACTGATTGCTCAACTTGCACTGGAAATGTTCCTCTTCCCTGAAAAATTCATTTTGTATAAAAGTTTAATAGTTTTTAAAAGGTTTCTCTTCCATACAAATGAATAGCATGTTGGATCTACTTCATGTAATGTGTAATGCTGGCATTAATTTTGTCTTCAGAGAAAGACCCTCTGTCAGATTGCCAACAGGCAAAAGGACTACTGAAGTGATGGCTAAATGATTTAGAAATTAGTAAAATGGTGAATTAGCCATTTAAAATTTATCTAAGATAATGAAAACCAAGTAGAATGATTCAGACCATAAAATAGTATGTCTGCAGCTGAGGTCACGGGCGATGCTGTGCAAATTCCTATGTTCAGTTCACAACGGTAATGAAGAACATAGAATGTTTTGATTCTTCATGTACTAGCTTATCCCAAGAGAATACTAGATTCTAAGATCTAATATGAACATAAGCTCTTCTGTTTCCTTGCAACATGTTGTCTATGGTAATACATGCCATGTACCCTATACATTTAGGTACTTGATGTATTCGCCTTCAGGTAATGGGATATTGATATCCTAGTAGTTTCCACACTGAACCAAATGGCCAAACCTGTGCATTTTTATTCTACTAGCGTATCAGTTTATTCATCACATGCAATATATTTATGTGAAAGCAATGTACAATTTCCATAAAAATACCGATAAGGAACTTCTGCAGTCCATTTCCTTTTTATTAATTATAGTAGCCTGTAGAAGCCCCAAACAGGATCCGGGCACCAATATACTCAGTGCTGTACTAACAAGTAGCAAATCACAGTCCGTGAGCCCCAAAAGACAGTTCCAAAGAGCTTCCATAAAATTAAATACTAGGATCAAACATCTCTTGAGTGGATATATGCAAATATAAAACCATAATTTCCTGGAGTAAAAAAACAATGCATTTTTCATGTTGAACCTTTTGGCCATAACGTGATATGAAACAGGTAGTTTCTTGTATATATTTAATGTTGTCATTGTCAATTGCTTTGAAACTGTTTCCATGAAGCAGTCTCCTTGACCACATTACAGAGTGTTCATACTCAACATAATTCCAGCAGAAAAATGTTTGGGCATATGTGTGTGTGTGCTCTGTGTTGCTCTTTTCCTTCTAAAATTTAATAAGAAATTAGCAGTGGGGGAATAATCCCAGACAGTTAATTTAAGAAAGCTAAATAATGACACCTGGTACTTTAAGATATGGGGTACCCTCACCTCTGATTGACTTCAGAAACAGGCCCTAAATTTGCTGAGATTCATGTAATATAAACCTTTGCCGACATAACTGACATGAAGTTGCAGTCTACTTCCATGTACAAATGTTTTTGCACTACTGCATCTTACTAACCTTACTTGAGCTTTAAAAGCTTCAGAGTCTTGGACAAACACTTTAAATGTTAGAGAAAAATACTCTACATTTTGCTTATAAATGTGAGTTCATGCTCTTCCTCCTAAAGCCCTTCATTCTTTCATCAAATAGGCTTCTTTTAAATTCATTGCTTTTTTCCACTGTATAAACTAGATGGACCTAGATACTTACAGGAAGAATCTAAAGTGTTCAGTTGTTATTAGAGTGACGATAGCTGACTCACACATGCAAAACATTAAAGAAACCTTACAAATGTTCAAGTGATTTTTGTTTTGTTTTAGGGCTATGGAGCACCAAACCACATCCTGTAATATACATGAATCTCCCCCCTGCCCCCGCTTTTTTTTTTATTATGCAGTATCATTTAAGGCTAATAAAACAATCAAGGACAACATTTTTATTCTCTATTCCCAGCATTTTATTATTTTTATTTAAATATAACATACTGTACATTGTTGATCAGCCTTTAAAAAAACAAAAACAAAAACCCCCACCCTCTTTAACTTGATCAGGAGTCCCCTCTTATGGTAAAAGGAACTATAATACTCTGGGAAGACTGTCTGCAGCACAATTCTACCACAGTAAATACCAGAGCATGCCTATAGTGCAGGCCATCATTTTCCTTCAAGAATTTTTTATTTTTGTTAACCATCAGGAACCAACCATTCGTTCCACAGAATAGCTCCTGTCCCCATCTCTATTCACTTTAGAAAAGTGATATTTTCTATTCTTGGCCTCTGTGAGCAGCGATATGTTTTGCTAGAAGCTGTTTTAGTGTTTTGAAATCCTGTAATTATGAATGTTTACATATAAACTCCCCTAAGTCATCTAAATGGTTCTGTGAAATGAGAACCTAGTTTGTACCATAGATGTTGTTAAAGTGGTTATCCAATACTATATTTGCTCAACCAAACATTTAATTTTTGTTGTGGGTGGTCCATTATACATTGTCATATGCAATTATTACTTTAAAAATTTAAACAAGAAAGCCTCCCTCTCCATATGATAAGTTTTGCTATTCAGTCTCAATTACAAATTTAATTTTAACCTCTGAAATTCTACTGTCGGTCGATTTTTAAAAAAAATCTCATTCATCAACAAATAGGTTGGAAACCAAATACCATGAAATGCACTGGTAGCTGCAAGCCAAAATGCTGTGCCTCAAATACACTTTTTTGTTATAAAACAGACAACTTTGTTTTGAGGAACAGGAAATACAATCTGACCGTTCTTTATGTTTTACATGTTATGGGAAAGCTGCTGCTGCTGTTTTTTTTTTTAATACACAACTAATACTTAAATAACAATTAACATTGGAAGTGCTGGCTAAGGATTGACTCAAATAAGTTATAGAAGATCACAATAACACCAGCCTTTCTTCAGGTAAAACTTTAGTTAAAAAAAAATACACAATTTAGCAAAACTCTCCTTTTGTATCAAAATACAGGTTCCAAACAATAAAAATAAAACCAACTTTCCCCCAACAATACTGAAGATAGAACTGCACGTCAATATAATCTCATAGTTATCACTTAAAAGTATTTAGAAAAATTATTATTATACTACTTTTTTTTTCTCACTACGGACACCGCAGAGAAGTTTATGCATTTATTTAGTGGAATACAATGTGAAGACAGTGGTACATGTTGGCTGATGTACTGTTTTCTATTAAAAAGAAAAGGAGGACTTGTGGCACCTTAGAGATGAACCAATTTATCTGAGCTCACGAAAGCTTATGCTCAGATAAATTGGTTCGTCTCTAAGGTGCTACTAGTCCTCCTTTTCTTTTTGCGGATACAGACTAACACGGCTGCTACTCTGAAACCTGTTTTCTATTAATCTGCTCTAACAAAATGAATCTCAAGACGGCTATATTGATGAGTTTTCCAGAGCTCTCTAAATTTACAGAAATAAGTGAAGCAAAAAACAAACCTTATATTCCGTTAGGTTGACCAGACTTCATAATAGGCTTTAACTCATTTGCTTAAATTAAGCTGTGGGAATAGTAACATTTCATAAAAAGTGCCTGATATTGTGTTTTTTGAGCATTCATTTATTGTGATGGATATGAAAGACATTCTAACTTGGGACACGGTTGCTGTTTTTTTAGCTGGCTCTCATAATGTTATATGCATATGAAAGTAGTCTCTGTTAATTGCATGATCATGAATATTCTATGGTCTTTTTTCAGGAAATGGTCCCAATATATGTCTGTGGCTCTTCAAGCTGTTAATGAGGACAATTTAGTTGAACATGAAGGTTACTGAATAAGGACTGCAGGAGTGTGCTCTTTTTGGACTCACTTTTCGGGAGCCAAATTCTGCTCTCAGGTGCTTCCAACTGCACAGGATAATTCTGCTTGCATTTAAATGCATGCAATATTGCAATCTCATTAAAATCAATGGGCATGAGCCACATTTAGAGATTGTTCCAAAGGCCACTACAGGCAGTGAAAAGATTCCCATTAACTGCAATGAATTTTGGATCAGACCCCGAAGAAAGACTATACATTAGTCTCAAATACAAATCAATGGTATCTGAATTACATACACATCCCAAACACGAACGCACCTGAGTACAGATTTGGCCTCTCCATCCACTTCATACAAGCAACAAGACCCTCCTGACAATGTATTTCTTGAAGTTTGTTCTTGAGTGATGGCAGGTAGGATTCACAAACATAAACACATCCAATGTGTGTGATAAATCTGAGCACTGCTTCAGGTTCTTTTGCTTAAGTGCAAAACAGTTTAGAAGAAAACAGATTGGACATATTCACTGCAATGCTGACTTTACCTTAAAGACTTGTCAGTTTCCTATTCTCAGGCAGTCAGTGAGGTTTTGAAAGTTTACTCTATCAACCCCCGTGAGAAAAGCTGAAAAAAGGGGAAGAAATAAGGAAGCAACTGAGGAAATCATTTAAAACAAAAAAAAAAAGATATTTAACATCCTATTAAATAAATAACTTAGAGAGAAATAAAAAGGAATGAAGTTAGAATACACAGGCATACCATATTATTCATTTTGTTAGAACAGTTTAATTCTAATATGCTTATATTTCCTAATCCTATCCATTCTTCCATGAGGCTACTCCAGAAACTTCTTTATTTGTGCATATGACCCAAGTGCTTCCAGTAAATGCTTGCATGTTTAACTGTTCATTGGATCATTAGGTTTGAATGAGCAATGAAGGTCTTTGATACGAGTTAGTATTCCATAAATAACTTTCCCCGAAGATCATTCAACAGATTGTCTCACGTCCTGCAAGTTCTATCGCAGAGATAAAAAAACATTATTCACACTGGGAATAGTTCCCATCCCATTTGATCCAGCTTGTATCTTGATTATAAGATATGACACAGAACTAATTAAAAGTCCTTCATGTGCCAGCAATGAGCACAAAACCTTCAAAGGCTTCCCCCCTTTTTCAAACAAGCAGACGTCTGCATTATTTCTTTGCTTTTACTCTTCAAGAGGATTACCAAGTATACTTGACAAAAGAGCCTTTGGTTCAACTGCATCAATAAAACAGTTCCTTCATCTATGACATTACTACCATTGGAAGAAAGTGAGCTGAGGTGTTTTTCCTCCTTGTTTTCTGTCCTCTCTTTGTAGCTCCTCTTCCATTCAAGGCCACAAACATTTGTCTTCCATTGTGCTTCCAATTTAAGGATGCGTATGTGTTGTATCCATTTTCTTCTATTCTTTCCTTCAATTTACAATCGCTGTTAAACTCTTTCTGTAAGAAGAGAAAAATGAACAGGCCAGTTCAGAATGTAAAGACTTTTTAACCATATTGAGGATAAAATAATATCTTATACAATAATAACCTGAAGGATTCCAAAGTGCTTTACAACTTTTCCACATAATCTAGATGATTATTATAAAATTATACGGTTTGCTTATTGAAATATTTAATTGCATGCACATTATAACACATCGGTTATGCTACAAAATAAAAATGTAACCGATTGGGCACTAAATAATTACATATAGTAATAAAATTATATAATTCACCCACTAGTGTAATGAAGCCACCTCTGGGATGGAACATGGCAGCAATGAAACATCAGTTTCTTAGTTATAAGGTTTCTCTACATCACAGTCATGGACTCATTCACTATGTTGCACTTCTAAACAAATGCAATCTTTGACGTGTCTTGATCCAGGTTATTGGTAGCACATGTTAAATGAATCTATAAACTATAAATTTTAAACTGTAAAGACTCATTTAAACTAAAGTCCATTCATACCACTGTGGCATTGCAAAGGAGACTTTAAGCGGGTGCAAATCACTCTGACAGTGTAAATGGACCTTAAAGTGGGTGTGATGCCCCTTTAACATGCCAAAATGGTATAAAGGGCCTTACCAGAAATAAGGATCAGGACCTGAAAGATTTCAGTGCCTGGCCCAATATCCATATTGTAAGAATGTTCACAGTGAACCTAACAAAATTCTGCATGCACACTTCCAAGGATGAATGGTTTCCATTTTTCAAGAAAATTGGTATCAGTTTGCTAGGAGAGGATGTAAAACATAAAAGGCAAGTATGTTGTCATGAGAGGCTAATTGTTTCTGTAATATTTACCATACACAGATCTGCTTTTCAGGAGTGATGACAAGAATGTCTTTAATAAACAAATAGCTTCCATATTGAAAAAAGGAAGCCATTTCAATAAAGCCACTTAAATACAAATTGGAACTCTTTTGCAAATAGGTCATTTGAAACCCTGCACATTGAAATGTGCAGTAAGACACAAAGCAGTATATATTTCTGTAATTCCTACATTTCAGAAAGCAAGTTCTTATTTACAGGGAAGCCCAAAAGAACCCTACAATGGAACATGTAAACACTGACCTGACCTGCCTACCTACCTACATATGGTAATTCTAAGGCATCTATTCAAATGCCAAGACAAAAATTAACAAGAAAGAATATGCTGAAGTAATAAATTGTTATTTATGGTACAAATAAGATTATTTTGAGGTGCTTTAAACATTTTATTTTTGATGAATGTTGTTAGATACTTTGAGCATTTAAAATATAAAAACCATCCACAGATATATAGTAGGAACATTTATATAGCAGATAGTTTAAGTGAGTCTTTAAAATAATTACGTGGTTTCACAGACATTTGAAGATACATAGAGGCAATATACGACAACTACTTTACATACAATTCATATAAATCTTCACTACTTATTCCTGTAGATTTCCATTTTAAAAAGTGATCAAGAGTTCATTATACTTAGATACAACTAAGAACTTTCAAACCCTTGCTTAATCTTTCACCTATCCTCAGGGCTTTTCTACCCTTGAAGGGCTACAGCTGCATTGCTGCAGTACTTTAATGTACACACTACCTACATCAACAGGAAGGGTTCTTCCATCAATGTAGGTCATCCATCTTTCTGAGAGGTGGTACCTAGGTTGATGGAAGAATTCTTCTGTAGACCTAGCATTGTCTACACCAGGGGTTAGGTAGGCTTTACTATACTGCTCAAGGATATAGATTCTTCACAGCCATGAGTGATGTAGCTGGGTCAACCTAACTTTTTAGTGCAGACCAGGCCTCAGTTATAAACTACAGAAAGCATACTTTTGTTTTCTTCACACAGTTGACTGACTCAGTCACACTCAATTTGACTTTCAGAATGCTCTGAGTCACAGTATTAGTCCATTAGCAGAGTTATGTAAGCTTGGAAAAACATCTCCAGGGGATATGCTCTCCCTTTCCCAAACAGCTCTTTATATTCATCACTTTAGAAACCTAAAGACTGCTTGGACTTGCTTTAATATTCCATCATTTGCTTTAATGGAGAAAAAAAGGCAAGTGGCCATTAAATTAAGCAACAACTCTAAGCCACATTAATTCTCCTTCTGTCTGGTCAGTCCTGAATCTGATAAATAAATCAAATTAATGAGCTCCTGCCCCTTTACCTGCTCATACTAGCTGTAAAATACCAGTCAAAAAGGCTGGCAAATATTTTTGCTAAAAATAAAAATAACTCATTTGACTCCTTTTTCCTAGATGCAGAATTCTGATCCAAACTTTCAGCCTAGTTCATAGATGACATAAAGAGATTAGATGATGGAATCAGGTGGTAAAAAAGTTTTACTGACATAAATTTGGGCATCAAACCCATTAGTGAATTATGCAGGATATTCTAAACAAATGCCAGTGTCATGCTCTACCTGCAAGTTTATATATGGTCACCAGCCAATCAGGGTCAAGATCATGTGGCCACTCAGGGAGCTGGCTGAGGAATCCTAGAAGCTAGAATCATAGAATATCAGGGTTGGAAGGGACCCCAGAAGGTCATCTAGTCCAACCCCCTGCTCGAAGCAGGACCAATTCCCAGTTAAATCATCCCAGCCAGGGCTTTGTCAAGCCTGACCTTAAAAACCTCTAAGGAAGGAGATTCTACCACCTCCCTAGGTAACGCATTCCAGTGTTTCACCACCCTCTTAGTGAAAAAGTTTTTCCTAATATCCAATCTAAACCTTCCCCACTGCAACTTGAGACCATTACTCCTCGTTCTGTCATCTGCTACCATTGAGAACAGTCTAGAGCCATCCTCTTTGGAACCCCCTTTCAGGTAGTTGAAAGCAGCTATCAAATCCCCCCTCATTCTTCTCTTCTGCAGGCTAAACAATCCCAGCTCCCTCAGCCTCTCCTCATAAGTCATGTGTTCTAGACCCCTAATCATTTTTCTTGCCCTTCGCTGGACTCTCTCCAATTTATCCACATCCTTCTTGAAGTGTGGGGCCCAAAACTGGACACAGTACTCCAGATGAGGCCTCACCAATGTCGAATAGAGGGGAACGATCACGTCCCTCGATCTGCTCGCTATGCCCCTACTTATACATCCCAAAATGCCATTGGCCTTCTTGGCAACAAGGGCACACTGCTGACTCATATCCAGCTTCTCGTCCACTGTCACCCCTAGGTCCTTTTCCGCAGAACTGCTGCCTAGCCATTCGGTCCCTAGTCTGTAGCGGTGCATTGGTAGCTAGCCTACCCACGTCTGATTTCTAAAGTAAGTCAAAGAGTTGGTGCAGTGGGATGGCCAGTGCTGCTTCCTGAGGACCCACTGGGCCTGGGTTCAAGACTGGAATTTGAGACCAGGGTCCTGACATATACACTATAGATATATGTAGTATGTGTGTAAACCAGAGTTTAGTTCACCCATTCATGGGGTTATATTATGTGCATCTGTGAAAATGATTGGTGATAATTCATATCTTACACAAACACATATTCTATCTTTTATAGGTAAGTACAGGTTTACCAAACTCTGATTAACCAAAGTTTGATTATGTTCCTGAGGATGTGATTATCCCCCTCTCTACAGTATTCTCATGCAATAATCAGCTTTGCCCCTTTAAAGCTGGTGAATCTGTAAAGCTGACCAGTATGCTGTCCAGTGCACTCTAGGGTTGGGAACCTGGTGTACAGCCTTTAAATGTCTTCCAAGCTGTTGCTCCATTATCTGAAACCCCTGTTTATGAGGTTTCAGATGCCCCCCCACCAAATTATTGACAAACAGGATTGTACTGTAGACATGAAAGAATAAAATACTTTTAACATTTTAATTTCTTTTTAGATTCTTCCCAAATTGTCTACAGTTTTCATGCTGTGTTGGCTGCTACTTAGTGGGAGACCTGACCGGACCAGACACCAGAACAGGCCATTTCCATGACGAATACCAGCAGCCACTGCCAAACTTTAGCCTAATGAACTAACCACGATGAGCTGGTTTATGAGAGCCTGAAATTTTGATGAACAACTCCTTGCAGCTCTAATTACTAGAAAATTACAGATAACTGAGCAAGTCTATGGTTATGACTCCTGCAGGGGGGGAAACTATGGTTATGACTCCTGCAGTCCATTTTGAAAACAAAAGCAACATACTTACAGAGCCATAGACTTTTCCTTTCTTGTTCATGGCTAAGTAATAGTTGCTGTTAATCGATTTAACAGCCACAACTCCAATTTCCACTGATGTTATCTCCAATATGCCTAAAATACAAAAATGAAATAAAATAAATCAATAAATGAGAGGCTCAGCTCAAAGACTTTTAATCATTTCATTGAAGAAAGAGATCTGCCCGTTATAGAAAAAAAGAGATCAAATTTAAAATGAATCCCTTCAAATCATGCTAAAATCCAGTTAATATTCAGAACCAACCAACAAGCTTTAGTAACATTCCTCTTCAAATCACTACAAGAGAATACACAAACATTGTTTCAATTATCATGTTTCCTTTGCTAACCCTGCATTTAAAACCCCCATAAAATACGTAAACAGCTCCACCCTTAGCATAGATTTCACTAAAAGTTACCAAAAGAGACATCTGAACTACAGCATTAAATTAAATCTACAGCATATGTCAATAGAATGTCAGATTTGCCCCAATCTTCAAAAACAGTGGTAAACTATTTATTCCTCGTAGGACATTTAGATAAACTAAATCTCTCGGCTGCATTGAGCTGATAAATTCATTTTTGGCAAGTGTGTTGACATTCTGGGATATAGTAAGACTAACCTTGATGTTCACATTATCTTGGGATGGCAGAGAAACACTCTGCTCTGTTTGTAATAAATGTGATTAGCATTTTTTTGTTAAAGAAGAAAGCTTTCTGGGATACTGAACGGCTCAAAGGACCAGTAATGGGATACAGAGTCTTTTATCTTTAAGTTATTTTAATCCATATTGGATTGTGAGTGTGACAAGTCACTGCCCCATGTGTGATGTTAGTGGTTCCTGTTAATATTAGACAAGTCTTAATATCAACAAAACCACCACAAAATGTCATCCCACAGTGTCAGTAGCAGGCCAGTGGGTATGAAGATGGAGCTCAAACTGAACATGTCCACACTGGGATTCATATCTTGTTTAGGAGCCATATTTAAATTCAGGTTAAATATAGCTCATGTTAAACTGGTTTCTAACATGGCTTATGCAGCCAGTGTAGGTGAGTACAAACCTTTCTCCCTGATATATAAACAGATCTATACGACATGCTAAAATAGTGGCCTGCCTATACTAGTGCTCATCAAGTTGATACAACCAGAAAAACTGCGTGAGTGATCGCAATGGTGGGAAATTTTAGGAATAACAAATCCTAGGCCTTCCATACTGGCCAAGCAACCTTAGGAACAAATTTACTTGGAACCAGGTTTCAGCAAGTTTTCTACAGTGATGAGCTGCCAACACTTGAAGCAATGGCAACCCACAACAATTTCCCTCCAAGCTTGTGATAAACCTTGTGTCCAAGGGGTGCAAGTGCTCTCAGAATTAAGGGGTGGGGTGCTGGGGAATCCATTTGTTTTCCCAGTCACCTAAAAATTCCCTATTATAATCACAACTAGGGAAGAAAACAACATAACTAGGCATTCAGTGCATTAGCTGGCAATGTTTATTTTTTGTCCTTAAAAACCATATTGAGTACATTCAAACTACAGAACCTAATTTACTCAGTTTGAAGTGGGGCTTGGGGTGAAGACCTTATGTGAGGTCTTCCTTTCCTGGGCCTTTCTTTCATAATTGTGCTACATACAGGGAAAAGCCCATTGTGAGTGGGGAACATTGGTGGGGTGATGCTAAGAAGCTTGCAATAATGCTGTCTGGTCTGTAGTAAAGGAATTCTGCCTCTAGCATGGAGGGCTTGTAAGAGGAAATCTGTTGTTTGGGCCATGCACATTAAAAGCATTGTGAATCTATGTATGAGAGAACTAGCAGGTAATTTTTAATGGTGAACAAGCTGGTGTGGTAGTTAACATTTACCAAAAATAAAGAAAAACATCAAATGGACCCAGTCAATATTATGGATTGTTTTTTCTCACTGAAGGATATGTGGCTTCACTGGTGCATCCCGCAGCCACAGAAGTGAGAGAAGGCTTTCCACTGACCTGTTACGAGTTGGGTTTTGTACTAACAGCCTGCCACAACTAGCCGGATCTAAGCTATTATCAAGCCAGGCTAATGAGAGGTGTTAACCCAAGGTCTGTTCTATACTTAAAACTTAGATTGACATGGCTGTAGCACTCACGGGTGTGAAAAATCCACACCCCTAAGTGCTGTAGCTATGCAAACCTTACCTCACATATATATGCAGCTAAATCAATGGAAGAATGCTTCCATCAACCTAGCTACTATCGCTTGGGGAGGTGGAGTTCCTACAGTAATGGAAGAAACCCCTTCCATTGCTCTATTCTGTGTCTTAACTACAGGACTACCCTATGCCACTCTAGTGCCCATAGTGTAAACATGGCTTAACTCTTTAGTGAAGATGTACCCTTTGGCAGCATAGCCAAAGGGAAATAAGGCCGGGACAGGAGTGAGGAGCTCCCAAGTTCTAATTCTAATTCTGCTTCTATTACAGTGGAGGCTACATTGCGTCATTTCACCCTTCCATACCCTGGATTCCCCTGTAAAATGGGGCAATAATACTTCTTTACTAACAACAGAGGAGAGTTTGAGAATTAATTAATTAGGGCCAGATCTCAGATGACCTAAACCAGTGTAGCTCCATTGACTTAAGTGGAGTTAAGGCAATTTACACCAGCTGAGGATATGGTCTTTAATGTTTACACAGCTCTTTTGAAATTTATTGCCACGTTCACCTGTCACACCCATATAGCTTCAGCCCATATTGGCTTTCCTACAAGAGCATTCTATGATGAACAGCAGCTCTCTAGTTTCACCCAGCTGTTGGCCATCCATCTCCCTCAAAGTACTCCAGCTCAGAAACAAGCATCGCTAAATGGAGTGTATAGGACAAGCCTTTGGTGGGGTGAATATGTGGTGCAAGCACTCCCTCCTCTGCCAGCTGCTCCCTTTTCCTGTGTGATTGATATATTTTTGCTCTTTCCATGCCAGACAGTGATGGGGAGAACACAGACCATTATTTATAAGGAAATTTTAAATGGCTGTAATTCCTAGTGTGGTTCAAATAAAACCAGGTTGGATCCATTTCTAACAATAAAAAATCTACATTAGCATTTCAAGGGACTTTATTAATAAAGATATGTCAATTTTGATTAAACTGAATTATATTTTGTCATATTATACTTGTAAGAATTGCAACATGTTAAAATAGAATGTCATTCTATTGACCAATATAGTATCACTTTTCAATAGAATATATTTGTGAAATTTTCAAGTGCAGTTTGAAACTGGATAGTATATTACTCAAGTACAAAATTGGAATTGAATTAGCCAGTCCTGTTTTGTACTTGAATGATGCACAAATATGTTGTACGTTGATACAGTACTTTAATGCCTACAGTGC
The DNA here is from genome assembly GCF_965140295.1 of Lepidochelys olivacea. NCBI lineage: Eukaryota > Metazoa > Chordata > Testudines > Cheloniidae > Lepidochelys > Lepidochelys olivacea. The sequence goes on from NC_140415.1 coordinate 31,243,317, forward strand.
AATGAACCTTACTCAGTAGAAGATCAAATACAATAGATTTTTCTGGTAAATTGTGGTCAATCTCACACTCCATGTTATCCTCACTGATAGAGTGGAAACTAACTCACCAGGATGAATGTTATTGCACTGGAATTAGTTTGACTGCACCGAGTAATGCTCGCCTAAAATGTGGCTAGGTTCTTCTGAACTATTATCAGTTTACCATCACCATTGGTACAGGATTTATTCTCACTGAGTAAGTATGTTTTAAAAACTTGGAAGCGTGGATAAAAACCATGATTTATGTCCCAAATTATAACTTCATAAATTCTCACCTCCAGAGTCTTTCTGGAGATTTCAGTGGAGGTTCAAGTTTGAAATTAATCCTATGTTCTTAATTTACTCTCAGGTGGGTAACATCAACCAAATTCTGTGCTTACTTCCGCCCCCCTTCCCCATTGCCAATGCAACCCTGGAAACTTCAATAGAGCTGCACACTAGGTCTGTACAGAATTTGGCTCTACTAGATCACAGTGCTTCTCTCCCTATGCAATTTGGCCTAACGTATAGTCTCTTCTTTAGAGAAGTTATGTTTCAGGGCCCCAATTGAAAGTCCATTTAAGGCAATGGAATCTTCCTGTTTATTCTGTGATACAGCCATATGCATAATAAAATTTAGATGAGACCACCAGTTAATTTGACATAGGTCACAAAAGAGCCACATATTGACTTTCAGAGCTGGAATGGATTCAAACCAATGGCCTCTGATAAAAAAGATGAAAATACCTGCATACAAGTACTAGTCACTTAAGTCATTGTGTTATAAGCTGGCCCGGGTAAGAAAGAAACAGATTCTTACAGTAGAACATCCCCAAATTGTAATTAAAGTTCTTTTCACCATCTAATGATTAAGGGAAATATTTGTGGCAAAATACATTATAGGTCAACTTCAGTCAACCATTATTCCATGCATTTATACAACGTCCAGCACAATAAATTCCTGGTTTATGACTGGGGCTTGTAGGCACTGCTGCGATACAAATATTAAATAATGATACTACATCCAGGGCTTGCAGGATTAGGCCCTATATGGTGCAGAAGTTTCATATTCCACAAATACAATAAGCTTCAGCATGACAAATAAACAGAGTCTGGCATTTTCATGACTTAGTCTTTTAATTTCTATAAAATATGTAAAGTGGAAATTATTTTGTGTATAATTTGCCTTCATAATAACCACTATGAAAAACTAATGAAGCAATTTTGGGGAATCTCAGTAGTAGTTGCTCAATTCAGTTTCATGTCTTGTAGGAATTTGGAAAGAAAAAGAAAAATCTTTGTGGCCTCCATTATGGTTTTAAAACAGATATCACACTATTATTTTACAGTCGTAACTCTATAAACTGCAACAATTACAGCTAATCCCATTTTACCACATCCGCTGTAACAGCATGGTTTTCAATACCCAAATCATTTCCAACTCATTGTAATTAGAAACATTCCCAATATCAACTTGAGATGTGCCCTGTAGCCATGCATGTGTTCCCAAAGGCTAGAAACATATTCACCATAGGAACCAAATATTATATATTTACCTTATTTTACCTTAAATAAACTGTATTTTTATAGTTTATATAAGTGGTCATTATACAAATGACAAGGCTAGAGAAGAATGGCTGGCCATCTCACACTACACAGAGGAATTGTAAAAAAATAGCACTTATAGTTTTGTATTGCTATTTGCAAACTTCTTGTGTTCTTATAAAAGTGCTGGGCATCTGAACTGAAAATATTTACTGTGGAATTTAATCACATGGTTCCTTAGGAAATAGTTCAGTATTTTTTGTGATTAATAAAATATCTGATACTTTATCAAGACACTACTGCACTAATAATTGAATGCAGCTATGAGAGTTCTGTATGTATCAGTCAAAAAGGATTATAAGGCTCCAGGACCTCTTTCTTTGTGGTGTAGGATGGCCAATCATTCCTCTGTTACCTTGTCATTTGTATAATAAGCACCTATAAAATCTCTAAAACTGCAGTTTGTGGGTCTGTAAACTTAGACTGGCAGAATAATTCCACCTTCCATTGCCTGCCCCCAATTCTGAGCCCTCCGCCTACCCTTTTGATGGTGATCTCTTATGCTTTCTACCTGTTCTCTCCCCACAGGTATTGCCTCCCTGTTCCTGTAATGATCTTGGGGTTCATTACACAACAGACCAGTGAATGAGAAAGGAATAAACCTTTTATTCCCCCACTTCCAGGATACGTCTCAAAATTCCTGTATTTATAATACTGACCGTTATGAGGGAGCCTCTATAAATTACAGTCTTGCACAAACATATATTTACATTTTCCATCCTAAAAAGCCAACTAACTCACTATAAACAACTATCTAATAACACATACATTCAATTCTCAACCTGACTAGTACATTTCCGTAAACTACAATTCATATACCTAATGTATCAACTGTCTAGAGAGGAGAGGTTTACCAGCACATCTCTATACCCCATTTTCCAGGCAGGTTAGAAAGTCTCTCAGTTTTTCAGGACACTTGATCTCCCCCTCTGATCTTCTCAGTATCAGCCTTTCATTAAAGTCTGAGTTGTTGTCTTATTCCTTGACAGTTTCTCCTTTGTCCATTGATAAACGATCAGTTGGTTGGTAAATGACAGAGTCCACTGTCTACTGTCAATGTATTAGAACTTTCTGGGATTATGCTTGGATTCCTTCAATTAAAGCAAAATGTATCCCCTTGGTCCACCTGAACTCCGTAAGACCTTGGATTCAGCTGTTCTTTAATGGTACCCCTTTGGCCCAAAGTTTTAGAGGCATGATTCCTCAGGGACACTATCACCTGGGTTAAGAGATGGGAGATCACAGGTCCTTTTGTCAAAATAATATTTCTGCGTCCATTTCTGATTTTCTTTCATCTTCCATATGGTTTTGTTGTCATTAGATTTCAGTAAATTATAGGGATTGATAAATTAGATCTGATCCTTCTTTCCATGTACAGCTGACCTGGAGAAGAACCAATGTAGCTTTATAGAAATCACCTTCGCTGTCGAATGTCTTTTTCATAAGGTCCTTCTCCACCAGTAAACTCCTTTCCATAAATCCATTTGATTGGGGGTAATTTGGATTTGATGTTTTGTGATGAAAATAACCAACCAATGGCAAAGTGCCTACAACCTGTGCTGGAAAATTGTGGCCCATTATTGTTAAAGTTTGCATCTGGAATTCCATGTCTGAAAAATATTCCCTTCATGCCAGCTATTGGTTAGTCTCTAAGGTGCCACAAGTACTCCTTGACTTAGTACTAGTACTGTGCAGTGAACAAATTGCTGGATACAGAGACTAATCATCTGGGACTATTAAATAATCCTTTGATTTCCAGATAAATAAATCGGTGCCTACCTTCTCATAGGCTTTTGTGGAACTGGGTGAGGTCTCAGAGGCTCTGCCTGTTTATATGGCTTGTATTTCAAGCATGAAAAGCAGTTTCCTATCACATTAGCAATGTCATGATTGATCCGCAGTCAATATATCACTTCTCATGCCCATTGTTTGCATTTCTCAATTCCTAAATGACACTTGTGGATCTTCCATAGCATTTCTTTCCAGAGGCTTATTTGTACTACAACCTTGCTGAACCTGAAAATCATCCCATCTATCATAGTAAGTTCATGTCTGCAGTTTCAATAGTCTCTTATTCTTGGAAAACAATTGTTAATTTCTTCAGGTCACCCTTGAATTATCTCTTCTTTAAGGATCCCCAGTGATTCATGTTTCTCTGGTTCCCCTCTTATTTGTTGCAGTTTTTCATTAGCTACAGGACTTAACTTACAATCAGATCTATGTAGACTTGCATCTCTATCTCTACAGTCTTCTCTAGTTTTGTAGTGGAGTCATTGCTCTGGAAAGTGCATCTGCAGGAAACATGAATTTACCAGGTGTGTAGGTTATAACCAAATCATACTTTTGCAGTTTTATCATCATTCTTTGAATCCTTAAGTTACAATCATTCAGCAGTTTGCCAAATAATTCTAACAGGGGCTTGTGGTCCTTTTCAACATCTACAGCCCAGCCATAAATACATTGATTGAATCTCTCACAGGCAAACAATATTCCTAAAAGCTCCTTCTCAATGTGTATATCAGGTTTCCTCATCAGTCAGTGATTTTGATGCATACTCCACTGGTTGCCAAAAATCATTGTGTTTCTGTAAAATCACTGCACCTAACCCAGATTGTGAAGCATCTGCTAAAATTCCAATAGGCCTGCTTGGTGTGTAGAAGTTCAATATGGGCTCTTGTATCAGTTGTTGTCTCAAAACTTCCCATGATTCCTCCTGTTCTGAATCCTAGTACTATTCATTTTTACTTTCTAGGAGTTTCCTCAAAGCTGCTGCTTTTGTAGATAGATTAGGTATGAATTTTCCAAGTAATTAACCATTCTCAGGAACTGCTGGATATCTTTGACTGTGGACATGGCTGAAACTGCTTATCAGGTTTTACACCTTCGCTGGAAATAGTATCTCCAATAAAAGTCAGTTCTGTAATCCCTAAAACAAAATGTCTCCCTATTTAGTTTCAAGTTTGCAGCTCTATTGGAAGCCAACACTTTCCAAAGGCTACAGTCATGTTCCTCTGTAGTTGAGCCCCAGATGATGCTGTCATCCTTGAGGTGTCGACACCATTAATATATATGTAGTTCTTATGTATGGTTTTGTGGTACACTTCTGTTGCTGATGTTATCCCAAAGGGTAGGCATAAGAATCTGTATCTTCCAATGGGGGTATTAAAGGTGCATTGTTTTGAGCTTTCTTCAGTTAATTTTAGCTGCAAAAACCCCGAGGAGGCATCCAATTTACTGAAAGATTATGCATTCACAAAATGAGCCATAATCTCTTCTCTGTTGGCAGTTGGAAGTGTTCTCTTTTTATAGCCTTGTCGCAGTCTCTAGGATGTAAGCATATGTGTAGCCAGCTTTTATTTTCCTCCACAAGGACTAGGGAGCTCACCCCTTCCATTGACTCTTCAATATTTTTGTGTTACTTGCATTGTTTCCATCCTTGAGAGCTTAGCCTTGAATTTATCATGGAGTACAAATGGCATCTTTCTCCATGGATGGCTAAGTGAAGGGACCCTGCAAGCAACCCAGCCCTTAAAACAGATCATGATGTTCTTGAATAGGTGCCTCATAGCCAGGTTTGGTATGATCTTGTAGTGAGAGCACCCATTTTACCAGATTTCAGAGTAACAGCCATGTTAGTCTGTATTCGCAAAAAGAAAAGGAGTACTTGTGGCACCTTAGAGACTAACCAATTTATTTGAGCATGAGCTTTCGTGAGCTACAGCTCACTTCATCGGATGCATACTGTGGAAACTGCAGAAGACATTATATATACACAGAGACCATGAAACAATACCTCCTCCCACCCCACTCTCCTGCTGGTAATAGCTTATCTAAAGTGATCATCAAGTTGGGCCATTTCCAGTACAAATCCAGGTTTTCTCACCCTCCGCCCCCCCCCCCCCCACAAACTCACTCTCCTGCTGGTAATAGCCCATCCAAAGTGACCACTCTCTTTAAAATGTGTATGATGATCAAGTTGGGCCATTTCCAGCACAAATCCAGGTTTTCTCACCCCCCCCCCCCAAACTCACTCTCCTGCTGGCAATAGCTCATCCAAACTGACCACTCTCCTTACAATGTGCATGATAATCAAGGTGGGCCATTTCCGCATAAATGAGCCATTACCAGCAGGAGAGTGAGTTTGTGTGTGTGGTTTTTGGAGGGGGGTGGGGGGGTGAGAAAACCTGAATTTGTGCTGGAAATGGCCCACCTTGATTATCATACACATTTTAAAGAGAGTGGTTACTTTGGATGGGCTATTACCAGCAGGAGAGTGAGTTTGTGGGGGGGGGGGGGCGGAGGGTGAGAAAACCTGGATTTGTGCTGGAAATGGCCCAACTTGATGATCACTTTAGATAAGCTATTACCAGCAGGAGAGTGGGGTGGGAGGAAGTATTGTTTCACGGTCTCTGTGTATATATAATGTCTTCTGCAGTTTCCACAGTATGCATCCGATGAAGTGAGCTGTAGCTCACGAAAGCTCATGCTCAAATAAATTGGTTAGTCTCCAAGGTGCCACAAGTACTCCTTTTCATTTTACCAGACTGAGCTTTTCACAGAGTGAGACTGACACCAGGCCTAAAATTGGTGTCACCTCTTTTGGTACTACAATAAATGAGAGCCCATATGTGATGGTTTTATATTTGATGCTAGCACTGTACCTCCCCTTCACTGGTATATTTTTTCCAGAATAACTAGTTACTTTTGTTGGTCACTGTTTTGGTCTTATATTCAGTCTCTCATAATCTTGTTTAGACAGAATATTAACTTGAGCTCCATGTCCAGTTTAAGTGGAATAATTGTTTCATTCACTTTCATTGGCCGTATCTAGTCCCTCATGAGTTGTACTTCATCCCAGGGCTGGTCTTCACTACAGAGCTAAATCAGCACTGCTGCAATTGATGCAGTGGCATCAATTTAGTGGTCTAGTGAAGTCACACTCAATCGATGGGAGAACGCTCTCCCATTGATTTCTGTACTCCATCTCAATGAGAGGCAGAAACAATGTCGGTGAGAGAGCATCTCCTGTCGACACACCATAGTGTTGACCCTGTGGTAAGTAGATCTAAGCTATATCGATTTGAGTTACCCTATTAATGTAACTCAAATTGCGTAACTTAAATCGACCAGCCACTGCAGTGTTGACAAGCCCCCAGCATGTCTATGTAAAACTCCTCAACCAGGTAGTCTTCAACTGCATCCATTTGACTTTTCTGCATTTGGGATCTGCATCATTTTGCAAAATGATTTCCCCCCCACACACACTTGTGACAGAGTTTTCAAAGGCAAAACACTATTTTGGGCTGTGCTGTGATCCACACCTTCCACATGACTGTCTGTACCCCGTCTCTTCATTAACAGTAGTTTTCACAGAGGGTGGTTCCACTTTTTGAGTTGACTTCTAGTGGCTATATGCTTTTGTACTTGTATGAGGATAACCCCTTCTGGTGAATTCAGCTCTTTGGCTTGTGCTTACACAGTTTCTGCTGCTCTGCACATCTGGAATGCCTTTCCTAAAGTTAAATCTCCTTCACAGAGCAGTCTCTCTCTCTCTTAACTGTTGTCTTTACTGCCACAACTGATTCTATCTCTGACCAGAGGCTCTGTCAGCTCAAAAGTCATGGGTTTTACTGAGTCTCCTTAATTCTGGGGCATATTGCACTAACACAGTGTTTCTCAACCTTTTTGATACCAGGGAGCAGCTTGCCGCCTTCCTAAACTGTGTCAGGGAAATCTCAGGAACCAGTGTCAGCCCACAGACTGGTCACTGAGAATTTTTTTGCAAATATGTAAAAAATTGTCTCTTTCAAAGGCTTCATTCCTTTTTGGCATGCAACATTGCTCAAATTTAATTAGTATTTTACTTAACATCATGCTTTCATCTTCTTCAACTTAAAGTTGTTAAAACATCCAATGCTTCCTCCCCAACAACGTGAAAAAAAAAGACTAATGATTTTACTTCATAATTTTTATCCTCTGCCAACATTGCTGCTAAATACAATTCAAATCTCTGTCAGAATTTTTTCCCAGTTCTGTGCAACATTGCCTGGCAGTTGCAGACTGGATGGAAGTTTCAGCACATCCATTTTTGGCTTTCTTCCCTTCTGAAGGTAGCCAAGCTACAATTGTGCTCATAAAATACATACATAAGCCTTTGTACTTCTCTGCTACTCCACATGCTCCCCTTTCCTCTGATTTCAGTTTCAAACACAGGAGTTTACCTCAGAATGAATGAAGTCTCTTTTTCATTTAGCATTTCTGACACCATCTAAATATCTTGGGGTTCGCTAAACAGTAAACCAGTGAATGAGAAAGGAATAAAACTTTTATTCCAAAAAGCCATAGAGTGCATGTGTGGTAAACTTCTGTACACAGCTACACTGAATTCTCCACACCCACTGCTTCCACAGCACATCTCAAAATTCCTGTATTCATAATACTGCCCTTTAGGAGGGAGTCTCTCTAAACTATAATCTTGCACAAACATATCTCTACAGTTCTCTCTTCTCTCCTGCAGAAGAATGAGCCCAACTGGAGGGAATGTGATGATGTCAGATGGATGTTGAAACAGGCAGTTTTCCAGGTGGTCAGCTGCCTGATGACAACAGCTTTGATGGTGACGGCAGCTGCTGCTGCTGTTGGCTGGATGATGGGGGCCTTTCAGGAGGATTCTACCAGACTACGTTGTTGGAACTTTTGCTCCATGTTTATTATTGGCTGCTGGTGTCTGTTGCCCTGAAGGGTTCCCCCTGTAGGCCCAGGTTGCCTGGGTCTGGATCTATAGGGGTGGTGTTGGGGAGCAGATTAAGCAATTCATGTTTGAGGGATGGAGGTGTTGTTATTGATGGTCCCTCAGGGATGGTTTCAAGAGAGGTGGGGCAATTGGTTATAAGTGTTTTGTTGGTGGATAGTTAATTATCCACGTGCCCTGTTTGGTAGAGGAAGCCTGGATTGATGGAAAGAAAAGGGGGAGGGAGAGAGGAAGATGAGGACACTGAGTCTGCTTCTCTACTTCCTTACAACTTGTTGCAATTGTTCACACCTGTGCAAAGTGAGTATAAAATGACACCATATCAAAATGTGTGTAATTTACACTCACTTTTGCATAAGTACAGATGAATGCACAAGGTGTACAGTGATGGAGAAGCAGGTGCAATAAGTGTAGGAAACAGAGTGAGTTGAGGAAGACATGCCTTTCAGAAGTATTTTCATTAAAACTAACCTGTTTCACTGACTGCAAACATAATGATTTCAATGTAGTTGTCAGATGGCAAATTATGATACAGGGATCATAGCAAAATTATTTCCCTACAAATCCAGCAGAGAGCACCATTTATAATTAGGGGTAAAAATCTCATCCTGAACCATATCCCAAATCTTGACCCAAGAGCGAACCTTTGAGGTTGGAAAAAATTCAGAAGCTTTTAAAATTATTTTTAATATTCTCATAGAACTTCCCCACTTCCTGCTTTAAATCACGATGGAAATACTGAAATACCACAAAGAAAGCTATTGATGTGTCATGCCTAGCCCAACTCAAGCCAGAAATTGCTGGAAATCTTGTCAGAATCCTGATCATGTGAGATTTCCAATCCAATTCCCAGTTGAATGCATTTGGATAACTTTAGACTAGCATCCAAACTTTTGGAAGGTTATGGGAACGGAACCTCTGAACCTTTTACGTTAGTACAATGTCAACATAAAGTTCAACAGAGTAAGAGCATAGAAAACTCATGAAGGGCTAGATTATCACAGCCCTTACTTGGACATGCAGAGGGATAAGGAGAAGAAAGTCCCTTCTCCCTCCTTTAATTCTCAAGAAGTGGTTTGGAAAGTGGGAGTGAGAGGAGCTTTGGCTCTGCCCCCCTATTTACCAACTAGAGTAGTTGGCCAGAGTCCAGACACAGGGGAAAGTAAGCTCACCCACAAAAGGATAGTGGTAATGGAGGAACCAGGGGAGGAATGGTGACTGTCAGTCACAATTTATCCTCAGTCCTGCTCCTGGGATGGCGAAGCTACACACCACCCCTTACTCAGGGCAGTTTGTAGCTAGCCCAAACATAACAGCAATGCAAGTGAGCATGCTACTGAAAGAAACAATGGTACTGAAACACAAAAACAGTAGTTAAAATTAGTCACAGACAAGCAAATTTCAATTTATCTAGATGCTACAGCCCACATAGCCCTCTGCCTGAAAGCCCTACTGCAATGATTTGGGTTAGAATTCAGGTACATTCAATTCAGATACATTAGTTAGAAAATATTCAGTATTTAAACATTTAGCCAAAATAGGACACACATGAGAGTGGATGAACACCACACGCAACAATACTTACAAGGATTTTTTAAAAGTTGCTGTATCCAATTTAGGGCCAGATTCTACCCCCCCCCAACTCATGTTGAGTACTAGTAGTTTTCTCCATGAGTGGCCCCATTTTCTTATATAAATCATTGAAGACAATGGGACAACTCGCAGAGTATTGAGTAATGGTGACAGAATCTGACTCCGAGAACAAGGTGCTGGTTCTACACGGTCCCTAAAAAGATGATGTAATATGCTGTGTGCTTGTTTCTGCACATTTTTAAATGTTACTACATGTTTTCTTAGGCCCAGATGTGCGTTACTTTAAACTGCAGCATTACAATCTAGCTGTAGCCTGTAGGGCACATTCATATTTCAATTTAAAATGTTTTCAAGGTTAAAAAAAACCAAACTTTTAAACCTTTTCAATGAAAATTCACATAGGGGCTGATCCAAAGTCCAAATGACTTCAAAGGGATTTGGTTAAGGCCGATAGATTTCACTGATCTGGTGATAATTTTATAAGTTTCCCATCACTTTGCAGTTTTTTGATTTGTGAACCAAATCCTGATTTTGAATGTATGTGCACAAATCCCATTCCAGGCAATAGGAGTCAGAAATATGCACCAAAGGGAATAACACAACTATTTGCAAACTAGCTAAGAGAAAGAAACGTTGTCAGTCTTCTGGCGTTACACAAGTCATAATCATAAGGATTCTTATTCTTGGACTTTCGGTAGTGAACTAAAGTATATATGGGCAAATGGCAGTGGAAAAAAATCACCAGGAACATCAACCACAGGCAAAGACTAACTAGGGATTTTGTGCACTTGCATCCCAAAGGATCATGACAGAGACACCTTCTTAGGATACCACCTCAACAAAATTACATAGGAACTAAAAAGGAGGGACTTTTCTACTGTATATGACCACATGTAATATCTCCAAATCCACAGAGCTGCTAGTTTAGATTCAACTGACTGTTTTGGAAACTCTTTACAAATTAACATTAAAAATGTTTGCACCAATATGTGCTAGCAAATCAAAATTCTAAAAGAATGGTCTAAAATTAAGTCAAATAAAACATCAGAAGACAATTTGGTCACAAAGTAAAAATCTCACTGGTGAACCACACTTCATCAGCTTGTGACTGAGTGCTGAGAGCCAGTAGCTGACCCAGCACTCTGATCACTGAAGCATTAATTCACGATCCTCCCCACTCTCCAAAAAGGCCTGATGGAGGAGTGGAGTACCCAATTACTTAATCAGACTGGGTGGGGGAGTGATATGCTAAGAGCTAATTAGCTTTGAGAGGCAGTAAGAGCTCAGGGTGGTGAGATCTCTTTCTCTTCCTGGAAGAAGGGCTGAGGACTAGAGAAAACTGCAGCAACAGTTGCTGCATGGAAATGTGATGGTGGTTTGGTGGCGGGAATACAACTAAAACTCATAAAGATGCTAGCAAACAGAAAGTGTCAAGGCTGTTTGGGTGGGATCTCAAGACAGGAGGGGAGCCTGTCCTCTTATACACTCCAAATTGAAGTGAACCCCCAAAATCCATTCAGCATGAATTTCACCTTTCTGCTGATGTGCAAGATAAGTATCTAAAAAAATCTTCCTTCACTTTATAATTTATACAGCCCCCTTGATGTATCTGTGCTATATTGGGAACTCGAACAAGCTGAAGTTTGGAGGTTAAAGGAGGTTATTATTACGTGCATACATTTCTCGACTAAAGACATAATAGTGGAAGAAGAAAAGATTATTTAGTTTGAGACAAGACTGCTTCTACTGGATACAAAACAGGGCCCAATCCAACTCCCACGGAAATTGGTGAGAGTCATTTAATTGACTTCAGTGGGAGTTGGATCAGGCCCCAGATTAATAACTTTTTCTAGAGTTGTGATGAAGACCTTCTGAAGTTATTGGGAATCTCATAACATTTGGCTTAGAGTCTCTGTTTTTCAAAGATTTCAAGGCCAGAAGGGAACTTTGAGAGTATCTAGGCTTACTTTCTGAATACTACAGCCCATTGAATTTCACCTAGTAATACCTAATTGACCAGTAGATTATACTCAAAAATATGTTGCTTGAGTTTTGTAGGACTAATAAAACTTGGCATGCACTGCAAATGGTTTCCTTTGTGTGGCTCTTTACATCAGCTTTAAACAGCCTTTACCGAGTTGGGCCTGCAATCTTCTCCTGGCTTCTATGACAGCACCTGATGCTGATACTTGCCTGGGCCTGCTCTGCCCCACATTAAAATGAGAGAACATTTTTGTTTCGTTTTGGGCCAAGACTTTCAAAAATATGCACCTAAGGATGTAGAAATTAATTTGAAGCAATTTTTTTTTTAAATTGGAAAATAGGGTCACTTACATTTGCAGCTCTCAAATACATACAAAGACTCAGATAAATACAATTGTTATGTACTGAAATTAAACAAAGAAAAAACAATTAAAATTAGATGTGAAAAGTAGAGAGTTCTGAAATGATGGCTGATTAATTTTTTATGTTGTCTCTCTACTGGGCAGTATGGGGAGCAGAGCTTCATTGCAAAAATTTCAAAGATAACTTGATTCTCCTGCATTTCAAAATTGACCAATTTTTCATATTTTGAAGCTTTCAGCATCATATTTTATCTTTTTATCCATTTGTCAAACTGGAACTTCTGAAAATGTTCATAAAATTTCATATTAGAAAAACTAATGACAATTGGCATAAGAAAACCTTCTGAAAACTCAAAACCAGAAACTGAAAAGGCAACTGAAAGCCAAGAAATAAAAACTGAAAATGAGAAACAAAAAGCAGAAAAGTTTTCATAGAAAAACTGTTTGCAAATTTTTCCAAGTTTGAAAAATTGCCAGATTTCAGAGAGAAAAACAATTAAAATGTAGACCGGCTCTAATAGTTGTCTCCCTCAGGATCACAACTTATCAACTTACTGAAGTCAAATGGTGTCCAAGAAAAAGGCAGCATGTGTTCTCTCTGAAAATAAGTCAGTCACTGGCAGGCTTTCACCAATGAGCACATTAAGAAGTTGATATTATTATTAGCCAGAGAGTTCCTTCATGTTACCTCCCTCTTCTAGCTGCGTGTCTGGTGCTACTAGTCAGCTACTCTCATGTGGGTGCCTATTCACGTTAATGAGGGCCAACCTCTCCATATTATCTGCAGACAGGCACGTGGGTTATTTAGTGAATAGAGCACCTGTCATACTAAACAGCCACTCAGTAAAGACTAGAGGGGGTACAGCTTACATATTGTGCAGCTACATGAAACAGGCCCAGCTACCGATACCTCTTGAGCTACAAATAAAGTCTGTACTGGTAGTCACAACAGTGCTATCTCACCAGACAGCCATCAGTCATATAGGTGGCCTTAGCTTCCACTTAGTGGTTCAGCAGCTCAGGGCAGCACAGACAATTCCAATGCACTACAGGCTATCCCCAAAGGATCGTGGCCACTGAACTCCCACTGTTGCCTTGCTACTGCTGTGCTTCTCTCCAAGAGGTGTGACACTGCTTAGTATGTGGATCTGGGCCCAGCCAAATGCACTAACCCACTACATTAATTAGTTGTTGCTTCCACTAGTCTGTCTATCACCGCCTCACAATGGAAGAAGGAACCCATTGGATTTTAAAATCTGGGGGGCCACATGTTCACAATACTTTCTACCACTGCACAACCACAATAATTATTCTTGTTCATGTAATTATCTCAGGTGGCAGTTCCCAACAGCACACTCAGCATTTTTTTCTGATAATGCTACACCTTCTTCAGCATTTTCCTGGTACTGCCTGATCACTTAAGGGCTATATGTTCCAGTAATGGAAACTTCATAATGGATACAAGGGGCAGAATTAATTTTGCAACCCAGAGCCAGATGTAGTGTAGCGCTGCAGTAAGACAATCAATGGAATGTTCTGTTTGGTCAAGAGGTACTACAAGGAAAATGACAAAAATGGCTGTTTAAATATACCCTAAAATTCCCTCTTCCTGCTTATCTCCTGGCTGCTCCCTTTCCTTAAAATGCTCCCTTTCTCAACCCATCCAGTCTCTGACAGATTCAAAGCCACATGTTTTTATTGAGACACTCCTGTTTATGAAGGCTGGGTTATCCAACAAGGGAACAACAACAAAAAACAACATGGGGACTAAGACTCAGTAGACTAATCATGCAGTGAGAACAGCTAATACTCATAGTGAGCACTTCTCAAACAATCTATGGGATAAATCTGTTCACGCAAGTTGTCCAGCAATAATGCATAGCAAATGAATATTGTGACTTGTTATTAGATAAACTGAAAGCAGAGAATGAGGAAAAATTAGCTAAATACACTGTTTAATTGCAAATTGTTCAACCAGCTCTTTATGTTGTCTGGCTGGGATATCTCCAGTTATCAATTCAAATCTGCCTCTCTCCATTCCTACCTCTCTCTCATACAAATTATTATTGTGATGGGTTGGACCCCTTGGGAAGCTACGTGATGTGCTGAGATACCACTGAGTCTACCTGTTCTGCCAGCATGGGCCTCCTTTAACCTGTCTTGCTGAGCCAGGCTCTTAAAACCTCCTCTAACACATGCACAGGCAGGGCCACACCCAGCTGCAGATCAGCTCTGGGAAGACTCAGCTTAAAGGACTTGCTCCAGCACTCAGATGTCCACGTTCCTTGAAGCGAAGACCCAAAGATATATTATGAAATTTGCCACCTCCCTCAATGTGGAGAGAGGTGTGCACACTCCTTGCCCTCCCCGCTCCCACAGTTAGAAATTACAGAAAATGGGTTTAATAATTAAAAAAATTTTTATTAACTATAAAAGGCAGATTTTAAGTGGTAAAAGGGGTAACAAACAGAACAAAGCAGATTACTAAGCAAACACGCAAACTAAGCTAGTTTCACTAAAGAAATTGGTTACAAATGGTATTTCTCACCCTAGATATTGTTGCAGGCAGTTTTCAAAGTTTCTGTGGTTCAGAGTTCCAATTATATGCCTTTTCAGACTGGACCCCATCGCAGTCTGGACTCCATCTTCTTGGGCAGACAGGCCATGGAAAGGAGGAGTCCTTTTTGCCTTCCTCCCCACCCTTAAATAGGACTTACATAAGGCAGGAATCCTTTGTTTCCCAAACTTGACCTCCCTTCCCTTACAGTGGAAAGTTACAAGAGATCCCAGGTAATGTTTTAGTATCAGGTGACAAGACCACCTGACTCTGTAATATCACAGCATCCATGTTAGTTGCATCCGCAGGAATGCCAAATTAGGAGCATCCGCAGGAATGCCAAGTCTTTTCACAGTCCATTGTCCTTGCTGATGGGCCATGAGCCTTGTCTGGCTTTTCCATTGTTTTATCTGAAGTGTTAGCAGTGGGCGTCACCCAAAGTAGAATAGTTGAAATACAGATACATAGTTAATATTGCTAACTTCAGATACAGAAATGATACAGGCATACAAATTGGATAATCACATTCAGTAAACCTTTCCAATGATATCTCACATGAGCCATCTTGCATAAAGTATATCTCAGTTATGTCATTCATATCATAAGCATATTTTCATAAAGAATATGGAATGACACATCACACTTAATTCAGCCTAAACTACAACTAATAAAAACATGGCATTCTAGAATTGTATGGAATGCTTTAATTATATAGCTATTTATTAGAAAATCAAAAAATTACAGAGATTTGTATCTTACTTCACATGTTCAATATGCTCTCTTCATCATCAAAGGTATGCAGCAATGTTAAAGCAAATAACAAGGTCTGCACACTTGCACACAGATGTAAACAATTGCCTGGTATAATACAAGCACCTGACATACGTCTTTCACAGTGTTTTCATCTTTAATACTTGACTGCCTCCTAACCTGGCTGAATCTGGTATCTTCAGTCCCCTAGTACAAACACATTTTTTTAAACTCTGATGAACAGTGATAAATGCTGTCTTCTTAAACATTCATTCAACACCTCATCAAAAAATGGGATGACAAAATCGTCAATCTTGCACTGAAACTTAAAAGGCTGATCTGAAGAGCACGATCACTTCACACCCTTCTGTTCTCATTATCTTCTAGTCTACTTTTTTATTGTTTCCCCATCTTGCCTGCTGACATCCTCAGCAGCCTGGTATTCTGTTCTGTGCACTGGACTGCATGATCTAATTGCACAAGCTTGTGCCTCCTGTCTTCTCCGTTTGAACAAATTCTGTTTCCATAGCTAAGCTGCTGAAGACACTTTTCTTGGCTTCGAATATCTGCCCTCCTACACACACATTCACAGACCTGTGCCTGCAACCCAGTTAAATGACAGCACTTGAACTGTCGTTTTATAAATTCTTTCCATCTCTTTCATTTAACCTACCAAAAATGTTGGCAGCCATATTCAGTGTGAGGCCTCTGCTCATTGAAATCTGATAGCAAAAAAGGCAACAAAGTAACAGTTACAGTGGGCTAAATTCATGCAGTGATGTTGGGGCTGAGGAGGACCCTCCAGCACAGAATCACTGCATGGGAATGGGCAGATGTACAGTGGCCATAAAGACGGACCCAACACCTCTCTCTGTACATTAAAGCCAGGCTCAGTGATTTCTACACGCTGGCAACTATGGTGGAGACTAGCTGAGGTTAAGGCAGGGGCATGCCCACTGGGTCTGCAGTCATGTGACTTCAGAGGCCACAAACCCTGCATGGTGTGCCCAGAGATGGTATATAGGGTAGCTCCACAGGCTACTTTTAGCCTCTAGGTTGTGAATTTAATTCTATTGTCCCCACAACCACTGTGAAGTTCCCGCCCAAGAACTCTTTTACTTGGGCTAGGAGTCTATGCTCATAAATTGCACCTTATGTGATTAATCACATTAGGGCTCAGGCTGGTTTTATATATTTGAAATGGCTGATGTTTAACTCTTCCCCCCCCAACTAAGCAATACTCTACAGGGCCTGCTTTTCAGCTGGACAGAGACCTTGTAATTCCTACTGGAGTTATGGGGTATCCAGTTCCTCTGAAAATCATGCTCTTGGGTGTCACAAGATGAACTTCAATAAAGGAAGGCATCCAAAATCAGTCGCCATTTTTGAAAATATGAGCCACAATGCCCACATTTCCCCGCAATCCCCATTTTTGTGATTCGTTATGTTCTTGCCACCTAGTCATCTAAATGGCTGACAAGTCACTCCCTCTTTCCCTCAAACCAACAATGCAGTCTCCTTTCTTCTTGTAGTAACCACTAACAAAATAGCTGGGACAGAAAAAGAGTAAGTTAAAACATGTGACTAAAATTACAGTGGTTGCCTGTAAGCAGTAAAAGACTACTTATTTATTTTGAGGTTTTAAGACATACATGTGCCTGTACTGGGAGTTCCTTCCAATGTTTAAAACAACACAATAATGAACAATTACAACGCATTGTGAAAATCCACTGACATGCATATGTACAATTGCACTTCACTTTTACTCCATTATACTGCAATTAACAAACTCCTTCACCACTCTGCCCCACACTCAGCTGGTTTCCTTGTCAAGTGACCATGAAAGAATGAGAGCATTACATTGTGTGCAAACAGGTAACAAGGACTAGACCAGGAAGGAGGGAAGACAAGGGACGCTTGTGAAGAGTACACTACTGGCAGCTCTCTCTGTATAATACAGGCCATAGAACTTCTCCTCAATAACCATTAGCAAATTCCTTTGTGTAGCCCTCTTCAAGGCCTCTTACATACATTGAACAAGACACCTTGTAAAATCCATCCTAAGATTGCCGTAGAGGTAGACAAACATTCATCCCAAATCACCCTCTGGGTTCCTCAGTATAAAAAGGAGAGAAGACACTTCCAAGTAGTTCCATCCACTCCTTCCAGGGACCTCAGACATATCGACAACGCCTTTGAGGGAACGGTACAAAAGTCAACTGACAGATCCAACAAACTCAGCATGGCCATGTTGACCTCAACAAGAGTTAGAAGAGCACTAATTAATATCCTTAGTGCAATTTCAGTCCCAAACCTAGATTTAAAATTAAACTGATCAGAATCAAGAAAATCTGAAGACTTTAGATATTGATATCACTGTTTGGCTACTGCCCTATTCATGTATTCCACAAAGGGGAGATGTGATACTTGTCTCTAATTGACAAGATCATCATCATCTTTGGTGGAGGCCCTCACCAATACCTCCTTGAAAACACCTGCCATACTTACCTCTGAAAGAGAAGAGGTTACTACTTCCATCAGCTATAGATCCTAACTCATTAAAACTCAATTCTCCTCACCAGTTACTGAGTGGTAATTTGCAAAGCTGGTAATCCTGTAGGTTCCAAAGTCTATTACAGTTATAAGCTATTTTATGTGATTATTGCTATGCTATAGCACCTAACCTTATTAACTGAATGGCAAAGGTCACTACTGCACATGGTTCACAGCATCTGAAACAGAGAGTAAAATCTCTATCCACAAAGCATCTCCACAGGGATATGATGGTTAGGGTAAGTCATAGCATCAGCTTGTAATGTCATTCTAAATCACTCAAACCTGGTCAATTAACACCTCAAAAGGTTGTTCTAAGACTATTAAAAGAAAAAAATAACTGAGTATAGTGCATATAACAACACTCCTGCTCATTTCATTCTGGGAAGTGTTGTTCTCAGAGCCTTTGTGACCAAAATTGCCTACCTGTAAATCACAATGCTTTAGGAACTGAAAATTCTACAGTGGCTTACTACTGCTATCTAGCTCGTACATAGTGCTTTTTGTCAGTAGATCTCAAAATACTTTACAAATGAAGTCAGTATTATTTTCCCCATTTTACAGGTGGGGGAAATGGAGGCACAGAGCGGTGAAGAGACATTCCTAAGGTCACCCAGTAGGATAGTGGCAAAGCTGGAAAGACAAGCCAAAAGTCTAACCACTAGATTACACTGCTCTCTACTAATGGTCTTTACTCATTTATACTTTAAACCAGCTAAGATTAATCTTTGATTTCCTGCTTAACAATTCCAGTGTTGCTGGGGTTTTATTAAAACTCATACTTCCAGATCTTGATTCTTTCCAGTATTCATTTGTCTTTCATTAAGCTGCTCCTGCAAGGTGCCAAGTGACTTCTGTGAGTGTTGAGGGTAATGAAAGTTAAGGATGCTCAATACCTTCCAAATATTGGGTCAATCATGTTCTAAATTAAGCTCAGGGGAATTTTGCAATTGACATCAGTGGAAGTAGGAACAGGCCCTGAATCTGTAAATGCATTAGAAGCATTTAACTCTTATAAGATCACTGACTTTTGACAAGAAGGTAGTTAACAGGGCACCATAAACTATGTGTAAGAGACAGTGGCAGCTGATTCTGATTTCTCCTCCAGCATATGGAATATGTTACATCTACACAAGCTCTAAGCTTTCATCTCGGGCAGCTGTGAAGGTGAAGGCTTGTGGAGGTCTGACTGGTTAATTAAGTCTGACTTAAAATTCACCTAAGTTAGACTAACATGGATAGGAAGTCAGGTTCTGTTAGCTGTTCCACCTTTCACCTTGCCACACATCTGGGAAATATTCAGTTCAAGATCATAACCTTGCATTTTGGCATTAACTACCTAAAAGAAAAGAAAATTAAGATATCACCAACAATTTGCCTTTGACTGGGAAAATTAGAAGCATATTTGAGATGTAAAAACTGGTGTGCTACTAATAATGCTGGTAATGATTAAAGGCTGCTACTTTTATTATAATGGAATAAAGCAAAGTTGACAGTCTTAGTCCATGCACATTTTTAGCAAAAACAAGAAAAGAAAATTCCAGTATATCAAATTCTAAAGGGAGAGAGAGAGAGAGAAAGGTGGGAGTACTTAGAGAAGAGTATTTTCAATGAGATCTATAAATTGAAAGCAGTATGTGTAAAGCACTGTAACAAATTTGTGGTTACTCTGCAAAAATGGGGATAGATCCTAGATCCTCCTGTTCCACCAGCATAGCCCCCTATTATTCAAACTAAAGGAGAATCTTCTTCAGGTGTAAACAGGTTCGAGACTATATGTACACTGGAGTCAGCCCAATAGAGGGTAGTAGTACACGTACATATTAGCCAATTCATGAGATCATCAGCACCATCATTATTGTTTCACTTCACGGAAAATACTGTAGGTCGGTTAGTGATGTGTGTCCCATTTATAATCATATTTCTAGACAAAGGTACAGATGAGTGTCCTACCACCATGAATAGGAGACCCCAAATCTCCCTCATCCCTCCTCTGGCATTTAGAAGACACATCTTAGGACACTAGAAAGAATTTGCTGTTATAGCTATCCTAGCAAAACCTCCTCATGTAGATGCAGCTTATATCAGCAAAAGCACTTTTTTGCCAGTATAACTGTATCTCCAATAGAGCTTTTGCCAGTATAAAAATGTTGAAAAAATAATCATGCTCCTAACCAACATTACTATCCTGACAAAAGTTTCTAATGTAGACTGGGCCTTAGAAACCTCCTAGTGTTTTCTCTGACCCACCAATGATAGAGAGCTATCCGGGCCTGGTTTGTAGAAAAATTTCAAAATGAAGTTTTTACTGTTTGAACTGTCTGTCTGAAAAAGTCTGGCAATAATTGTGTACAATGAGAAAACTGGATTTTTTTTAGACTCATGTAATTCCAGAGCAGGTAAGCTGTCTTCCCTCTCTCTCACACACATACACCACTTCAGCCGACATCAAGCACAGAACATTTCTGCAGAAAAGGAACATTTCTGGTAAAGCTGTGAGTGAATGAGTTCAAGGGTTATGACTGAAATTGTCTTATAACCATAGCTATAGTGTATTGAATTTATTGAATGCTATAATTCAACTAAGACATAGCTGCAAGTTAAACTATATAAAGCTGCTAAGTGAGGTTTTGTGGCTGAATCCCTTTACATATTCAGAAAGGATGCATGGCCTTTCTGATGTAGGATTCATTCCCTCCTTTGCGGAGTAACCTGTGTGGTCAGGAAAGGTTTCTCTGCCGTGAAAGAGATCAGGTGTTTCACCCTCCTCACCCCTGTGGCTTCTGGACACAGCACCTTCTGCATGAACTATATTGCCAGGGGCTTCCTCAATGGCTGATTGCTACCAAAAAACACTTGGGAAGGTTTTCCACACCATAAAAGGGAAAGTAGTAACATGCAAGACTTTGCCCTGTGAGAGTGTGGTGGAATCTAAAGGAAACCTACTGACCCACCCCTTGCCAACCTTCAAAATCTAAGCCACTTGTTAGGTCAAGAGGAAAAGAGGTGCATGGCAGAGAGGTACCACTCTCCCTTTCTGCAGCCCCTGTAGAAGGATCTACAAACACAGGCTACCTTCTGCTAAAGTTGCTAGCTTTACCTATTACATTACCTAGTCACATTTAATGTCACTACACCTGGAAAGTCATTAACTTTAACCTTAGCAACTGTACTCTGGACTGAACAATGGGTTGCCTGAGTGGGGAAGCCAGTTTGACTAAGGTTCTCTATGGAGGGCTGATGAAGTGGAGAGGGAAATTTCTTGAACAGGACACAGGAACAGAGGTGACAATGCAGGGGTTTAAAAAGGACTCCCAGGAGGAACAAGGGAGAAGGCTTTTGGAGAAACAGCAAACTAAGGGCATGTGGGATTCCGCTTTTGGATCACCTCAGAGCAGTCTGGTGACTGTTGACTCGATGTGTGACAGTGTCATACATCCATATGCATGGCTTTATGTGTGTTGCTACCAAGTCACAGGTAGTATATCATTGGCTGTCAATGTCAGCTTCTTGGGAAGATCATTTATTGGAAAATGTTCATGTATCCCAGTTAGGAAACTTTGCATTGTACAACCAATTGATGACAATCGAACAGGTTCAATAAAAGGGAGAAAGATTAGTTCTGCACACATGGCAAGCTCTGCACATTTCTTCATCTTCTTCAGCAGTGACTTACTGTGTGATGACAAGAAAATTGGAAATAAGAATATTAGGGGAAGCACCATATTCTGCAGATGCAGCCACAGCTCTCTAGAAATAGTTTTCATCAGAGGATCTCAAACCATTATACAAAAGAGGGTAAGAGCTTGGAAAAGAGGCAACTAAGGGGGATGTGATTGAGGTCTATAAAATCATGACTGGTGTGGAGAAAGTAAATAAGGAAGTGCTATTTACTCCTCATAACACAAGAACTAGGGGTCACCACATGAAATTAATGGGCAGCAGGTTTAAAACAAACAAAAGGAAGTATTTCTTCACACAAAGCACAGTCAACCTGTGGAACTCTTTGCCAGAGGATGTTGTGAAGGTCAAGACTATAACAGGGTTCAAAAAAGAACTAGATAAATTCATGGAGGATAGGTCCAGCAATGGCTATTAGCCAGGATGAGCAGGGTTGGTGTCCCTAGACTCTGTCTGCCAGATGTTGGGAGTGGGCAGCAGTGGATGGATCACTTGGTGATTGCCTGTTCTCTTCAGTCCCTCTGGGGCACCTGGCATTGGCCACTGTCGGAAGACAGGATACTGGGCTATCTGGACCTTTGGTCTGATCCAGTATGGCTGTTCTTATGCAAGTATCCTCATCACCATATGACAGATAGGAAAACAGAAACGGCAAGTGACTCACTCAAGGTCACACAGTGAGTTTGTGACAGAGTCATGGAGCCCTGCTGACTGTCTACTCAGTTCTGTGCCTTTACTGCAAGATTATTCTCCCTCTCTAATTAACCCACATTCTTTCAGGTACCAGGTCGGACATATTAGTCAATTGGGATTTCTGACTACATGATGGGAGGGGAGTTCCACAAGAAAACCTAATAGAAACAGGCAGGATATATGATATTGCTAGTCTGCTTCAAATAGGAATTGTACTTTGGAAAGAAAAGATGAGACATCCTTTTAGCTGTGAAAACGATGAAAGAGACACCTAAAAGTGAGGGAGCAAGACGGGAATTTACTGCCAGAAATGGTAAGAATCAATCACTATCTAGTTGGGATATGTATCTGCGTGAATTTTTCTTTCAGACAAGATGACTATAGAGATTCTGTGAAATTTATTTATCTTTTAAAATCTTTTATTGATCAAAGGTGGAAGCACTTGGAAACAAAAGAATTTCATAAGAATCTAGGGAAACTTGATAGAGTTCCCCACAATACATAAACTTTTAGAAAGGACAGTGCAAGAAGTATTGTTAAAGATTGGGAAACCAGATACAGTTCAGGTTGACGAAAGCATCCATCCTGCATGTTTAGTTTCTTAAGCCTTTCATGTGTTCAAAATATCACCAGGGTCCTTTCCTCATTTTCCCCCACCACGGTGTGAGTTCAAAGAAGCATATATTATGAAAAGGCTAAATTGTAATAAAAGCTTCCCAGCAGCTTTGAACTGCAACATATAGCTTCACTACAACTTTATTTATCAAAAATGCCCAAACATCTGAGTCAAAGTAAAGTACCCTATTAATTTGTTAGTGGTTAGTGATTAGTGTATTCTATTTCATCTATCAGAGACAAAAGAAATGAGGATTTATTTATTTATTTATTTTAAAGAGGGTGGAAACTATAACCTGGAAGTTTGATGTGCACAAGGGAGGTATCTATACTGGGACTACCTACTCAGCTGCTTAAAAATAAATAAATAAAGTACTGTGGAAAATTCTTTGTAAATGAAGTGAAACTAGCCAATTTAGCTGTGGGGGGGAAGAGAAAAATCATCAAAATCCCCCCTTTTGTTGATGCAGTTTCAAGAATTTTTGTCATAAGAGAAAAACGATTCTGCCTACTTAGGTCAAGATTCTGATAGTCATTCTAGAGTAGTCACATTGACTCCAACTCAAGAATGAAGGTACTACTCAATGTGAATAAGGTCATCAGATCAATCTCTTGGAGAGGAGAAAGACTAAAATAGAGAGACACTTGCAAAATATCTGAGAAATATAACCAAAGAGATGGTCATATATGCAACATGACTTGCAAAATTCAAGAAACTAGGACATTTTCACAGAGTCCCTCAACAACTTTTTTTGACTACTTTATGGAAGGCTTGTATGGCTAATTTGCCGAATTTAACATCATCTGTGCTCAGTCAAAACACCGCACTGAATTCAACTGGGAAGTATGGCCTGAGACTATAGAGTGAAATGGCACTATACATTCAACTGGCAAAATAATTGGACTACAATTAGTGCTGGGTGAATAATGCCAAAAAGCAATCATGAATATTCACCTCAGATAATTCACTTTTGCATGTCATGCCACTTTAGTGTTGATTTTCTACAAACATACAAGAGATCATGTTTTACTGGCACAAATAAGGAAGTGTTTTTCAAAACTGCACGTGTTTGTGATGTTTGGAAACACAATCAAAATTTGCACATGCATGTCTTAGTGCTAGAAGTGCTTACAAACTCGTCCAACAAAAGGAGCAAAAACACCAACTTGTAAATTAAGAACAACCCCATTGAAGCCAGTGACATTTATCAGTGTACATTTGAAGAGAAACTTTTCTTACATGACTTATCTGACCAATTGCAACTAAAGCAACACAGCTCAGATTTTGAACATTCATGATCAATGCACATGGAGTGAAAAACCTGAAAAGCTACCTCTTAACTATATTAGAATAGCAAATACCTTTGAGGAAATCACAATCTGTTTGTGGACAACTTATAAGCAGAAAAGGAGGCTCAATTCACTGAGTAAATCATCAGCTGTGAATTTATTCACTCAGTTTTAGCTGCTACTATGAAAATCAGATCAAAATACCTTCAGAAACTCATCCCTCACAGTCTCTTCCTCTCACCCTCAGCCACCCTCAGTTCATGCCTTTCCCCTCCCTTCCTTTCTTCCCTCCCTCCTGCCCTGCCCCACCCTCCTCTCTTCAATGTCTCCTCTTCCTTTCTTGGAGCAGGTCTACACTAGAAAATTAGGTCAACCCATCTTCATCACTCAAGGGTGTGAAAAATCCACACCTCCAAGCAACATAGTTAAGTCGACCTAAGTCCCTGTGTAGACAGTGGTAGGCTGATGGACAAATTCTTCTGACCTAGCTACCACCTCTCGGGGAGGTGGATTATCTATGCTGACAGAAAAACCCCTCCTGGCATGCTACCACGGCTCAGCTGCAGCACTGTGAGTGTAGTAAGTGTAGACAGTGGTCTTTTCATTTACCCAATCCCCTCTTAATTAAAACCCCGTTCCAAAAAAGGAAAAATTGAGGAACTAACGTGACATTTGCTGCCCATTCTGCTTGTATGTTCCATCCCACTACTCTTAGGCTGTCTTGCCTATTTAGATTGTAAATAGAATGTAAATTTAAATTGTAAATACAATCATGCTACATAGGCAGAATAAGGGCAGGCTCTTTCAAATACTTCACGTGCTTCAGGGAGGTAGGGTGAATATGCTTTGCCTAAAATTGCATGTAATTCAGCACAGACACAGAGCACTACTCATCTTCCCCTCTCCTATTTCTGCCCAGAAGACAGCTGTCAGTGTTGTCTAATAGACAGATCTGGCCTAAGCTTTTTTCAAACTAGAGGCAGGAGCAGGCCAGGAGAAGCAAATAAACGCTGTCAGTAGAGGTAAGTGACTAGTGAGAAAAAGTATGCATATGTTTTCACTAATCATGAATGCCTTTTCTATTCAGCCATGTTCACACCCCTTTTTCTCCACTTTTAAGCAAACATCCATGCAGGCAGGTTTTGTTTGCAAGAATGTTGGCTAATGGCTGCTTTATGTGCATACACATACTCACCTGTTGATAAGTGTATCCACATATTAATACAGGTGTTCAGTCCACTACTGATGCCAGAAGACTTTGCAACAACACCCCCGTTTATAAATTTTCAATCATCCATTCAGTGAGCAGAAACACTACCATGTGATTTAGATAGTCAATGAATAATAACAACAACAAAAAAAGACTAGTTGACTATAGTTGAAGCAAGCAAATTGCAAATAACCTTTGGGCTGAAATATGTTCATAGAGTGACTGCAGATACATCATAGATACATTATCAAAAAGCAGTCTGCTCATGGATACTTCACAAACAGGAAAGAGGGCTAAATTTGTCAGATAATTTGTTCACTATAAATAGTTTGGCCAACTCTACTCGAATGTAGTTCTGAAATTAAGTGCCTGAAAAGTGACTCTATGAAGATGAAATAAAGGGCTTTCATAGCTATATTCTCTCAGAGCCAAATTCAGTGCTGGCCAAAGTAGGGATGACTTAATTGACTTCCATGGAAATGTGCCAGCTGGTGCTCAGCCTCAGTTTGGCCCCCTACTAGACCTCCACATCATATGGATTCAGTTTACAAGTTGATTTTTTTTTTCTTAATTGATGGCACTGCAAACAACTTATGATCTGAAAGACAAGCTCAGTTCTCTTTAACCATCCTCAGTACTAAAGATCAGAGCTCAGCGGATGTTGATGGTATACAATTCCAGCACACTCTTCCATAATAGTATTGGTTTTGTAGTATGAACTGTAGTAATATCTTTCTAGTCAGCAA
Source organism: Lepidochelys olivacea (assembly GCF_965140295.1). Lineage (NCBI taxonomy): Eukaryota > Metazoa > Chordata > Testudines > Cheloniidae > Lepidochelys > Lepidochelys olivacea. Next base: position 31,269,724 of record NC_140415.1, read on the forward strand.
AGCATGCAAAAACCACATACATTTTCAAAAGCAATCAGTAATGGCCTAACTCTGAACAGCTTTACCATTCACTTCACTGGAGAAAAGTTAAAGCAACGCTGAGTTCTTTTAAAAATCCCACCCATGGATTACACCAATTTACACACAGGGTTTACATCAGTGATGCCAGTTTACACCCACTGAGGATTTGGCCCCTGCAGAGTGGTTGGATACATGAAGAAATCTCCCACTGACTTCAGTGGAGAGTGTATACAAATACCAAAGGCCATATTGGCTTTTGAACCATGTAAGCTGTGTAAATGAAAGTAAAATAATTCTGTGGCTACTATAGATAAATAAAAATAAGATAAATCAGCAGATGATGCTATGGCTCACTTTATTCTAGGCAGGGCTGGTAGCACTGTATATTAGGTTGCCCAACACAGCCCATTACCATGACCCTATTTTCAGTTGCTTATAACTTTGCCAATATGGGCTGAAATTTTCCATGCAAAGTGTCTGCCTCAGGTTGGATTTCTGGGGAATTCTCAGCCAACATGGTTTAACCATTTCTGAGAACAAAGCTAATGAAAAATATATTGTTTTGCCCGTGTTAAAAAATTCCTGTGACCTTTTATTTGAGAAGCTCGAGCACCCCTATACTTTGAAGCAGGGCTTTTACCTTTGGCCAAGGGTGGTGGTGGTGGCAGCCTTTGTGGCAGAAAGTGCCTTTTGCCATCCCCATGAAAATCCACGCAAATTTGGCCAAGTTATAAGCCTTTAAAAAAAATCACAGTTCAAAGGTAGGCGGTAGAGATTTGCTCGAGCTTTGGCGCTAATTTCCCAAAGAGTCTGTCCATACTGAGCATGCTTCTGCCTGGGGTTGAGCAAGACTTTCCTTGCCATTGCAGCTCTGGGCTGGCATGGGTGATGCCGGGACAGGGCATCAGGACTGATGTCAGGGAAGCTCTCTTTCCTGTACTGTCAGTGGCCTCATTGCTGGTCCATTCAAATGCAGAGGGGACAAATGTCAGACCAGGCAGAGTAGACTGGGACAAGAAGCCTGAAGGGGGAACACAAGACTGCTACTGGAGGCTGCCAGGTGGTAGGGAGAAGAAAATTGGGACTGGGAGGTGGGTGGGGGGGATACTGGGACTGGGGGAATACTGGGATTGGGAGCAGAGGGGGGCAAAGGATTAATAAATGTATAGATTTGTAAGGCCAGACAGGACCATTAGAACATCTAGTCTGACCTCAGAGGAGATTGGGACTTGGAGCTTGTAAGGGAAATAGGAGGGAAAGTGGTGGTGGGGGGGAGGAAGAAATGGGAGGGGGAACAGAAACTGGCTGAACAAAGAGACTGGGACAAAACCAGGGAGACAGGAGACTGGAGGAGGATCTCGGGGAGGGAGACTGCCACTAGAAGTCAGTGGTAATGGTGAAGGTAGGTGGGAAGAGGGGGAAGAGAGACAGATCGGAAGAGGAGCTGGGATGGAGGAAAATTGACTGACTAGGCAAGGAGACTGGGGCTGGGAACGGAGAGTTGGGAGAGAGAGCGAGTGGCAGGGACAGGTAGGAACGGACAGGGCAGAAGGGATCAAGCTTGAGGGGAATGGGCAGAAGAGTCTGTGCCTTGTACAGCACATTCCTGTCCAGAGCCAGGAATGGAACACACTATTCCTGAGTCTCACCATTCCTGCGCTGTCAGCAAATAATGTGAAATACATTGGCAAAGTGTTCCATCCCGATCTAATGCTGATCCTTTCTGAGGATGACAACGCATTTCTGCTATCAGTTACTCTGTTAGTTCAAGTTTCAGAGTAACAGCCGTGTTAGTCTGTATTCGCAAAAAGAAAAAGAGTACTTGTGGCACCTTAGAGACTAACCAATTTATTTGAGCATGAGTTTTCGTGAGCTACAGCTCAGTTCAAGTGGCAGAGTTCTGTGCTGTGGATCCAAAGGTGCTAACTCTGATGATGACCTACTGTGGCTATCACTAATGAAGCCAAATGATGGCATTTCTATTTTTCCAGTTTGATTTTTAAAAACACCACTGCCCCTCTACATTTTATAGATGAGAGAAATGGGCCGCAAAGGATTTAGCCAATGCCACATCATGAATCAGTGGCACAGAGAGATGTTCCTGTCTCACCAATCCTTTGGGATCCATTGAGACATACACACACGAGCTGGGGGAATATACAAGGATCATGGGCACAAGAGCTAAGTAAAATCACAGTCCTTATTTTCTTCAAGAATTACTAGACATCCCAAAGTGCTGCAGGAATGGATAAATAGGACACTAATGCATCTATGGAAAAACACTACAAAATACTTTATTCTAAGCTGGGAAGTAGGCTTAAAATATAGCTTAATTTTGCTTTAGCTGATGCATAGGTCTAATGAGGAGTGAATTTCACATGGTGGAAGTAGGGTGACCAGACAGCAAATGCGAAAAATCGGAACAGGGGGTGGGGAGGTAATAGGAGCCCATATACGAAAAAGACCTAAAAATCGGGACTGTCCCTATAAAATTGGGACATCTGGTCACCCTAGGTGGAAGGAGCAATCTGAAGTACTGTTGAAAGGTACTGATAGGGGATAGTGGAGAGCAAATTAGACATTAGTTTGGAAATAATTTTTACGTAACTGCAAAATGGGCTGCATACTCTTGTATGCTTGCCAACAAGCTCTATAAATGTGCACACATTTTCATATATTTGCATAAATTCTGGCATGTTCTTTTCTGTTTTACAGTTATGGTCTACTACACCCCAGTGCGGAGAGCTAATTGCGTGCATGTTAGGGAGCTGAAAGCACCACGAAGTTTTTAAAAATAAAAAATATAAATTAAAACCAAAGCCATTGAAAACATTTCTTTTAAAAATAGATTTATTATGATTATTAATAATATTTTTGTATTGTGGTAGCCTCTAATCTCACTCAGAGAGTATGGTCCCATTACGTTAGGTTCTTTACACACACCTTCCTTCCAAGGGTTTACAATCAAAGTGTATGATGAGATGCAGCAGGTGGAAACAAGAAATAGACAGGGTGAGCAAGCACAAGGTAAACAGTGTGGCTATTACAATTAGCGTGATTAGTGGCGATCACAGACAGCAGTGTTTTGTAGGCACCATGTAGGTGAGTTTTAAGTAGTGATTTGAAAGAGGACAACATGGTGGCTTTGCAGATTTTTGACACAGAACTCCTTCCATGTATAAGAGGCAGAATAAGAGAAGATGCAAGGGCATTTGCAAGAAAATTGGACTCATGGGCAATAAAGATTGATGTTGCTGGCAGAGCACAGGCAGGACGCTATGGACCTAGAGCTTGCAGAATTCAGGTTTTTGGACTTGTGTTATATAAGCAATAGCATTGTGCTAAGAAGCACTGTGTTCAGGCACCACCTAGTGTTTCTCTGAGTAGACAACAAATGTTACCTATGGATGAATTCTGGCCATAATTTATTAGTGTCTGTGTGCGAGATGAGTAGGAAGTTGTTTGGTGAGTGGGGATTGTTGTGAGATGAAGGGAAAAGAGGCATCATGATGAAATCATCTCCAAATGTCAGTGAGATCTGAATCTTAAATGCCATCCATGTCGCCAATAGGGGCTTTTGGGACAGAATTGTGTTCAGCGCAGTGTTGTCAAGGACAAGTTCAAAGTCATGGTGAAATCACATGCAGGATTATTTTTCAGGAGGGTAATTGGAAAGTTAAGATGGGAATCCCCTAGTATGCTTTGGGAAACAGAAATGTAACCTTTTATTATCCAGCCTGCTTTATCTAAGCTAAAACAAAATTTTTTTAAACAATAGTTCACACTTTTAACAAACAGTCCTAAACGGTCTGAACTACTATGTTAGAAACTGATTTAGCTGGTAATGTGTTTAAATATCGCTCACAAACACCACTGAAAGGCAAGCGAGATAGAAGTTCTGGCTACGAGATGCTTTCTTTAAATACCTATTTCAACTGTGTCTTTGAAGGCCTTTCTTGTACTACAGTCTATAGCCAGGCCCAGAGAAGGCCCAGTCCTCCCCATGTTCAGTTCAAGAGGAGTTGGCCATTGACTTGAATAGGAGCAGTGTCAGATGCCCTGTCTCAGCAAGCTAACACACTGACTAATGCACTCCACTGTTATTTACCTTTCCCGGATCCAATTAATGTAGCAGGGCTTTGTACTGTGGAAAAAGGAGAAATGGCCCCAGGACTGAAACCATCAAGGTTTACTTCAAACCATACTTTATCACAAGTCTTTGGGGGGGGGGGGGTGCCAGTGAATTAACCCATTGTGCCATTTAGTTCTCAGGTGATTTTTTAAAAAAATATAAATGTGTAAATTTCCTTGGCAGGAGCTCTACCACTTCACAGTCACCGAGGTGGTAGAGATGGTCATTAGTATCTGTAAAACATTTAGCAGTAGAGTTATGTTTCACTATAACAACTTTTGGATTAACAATATACTAATAATGAAAATCATATCACTGTTTTAAATGCTACATTATTATAATTTAGGGCCCAATTTATCCCCTATAAAGGAATAACCTGTATATGGAAATTGAAACTCTTGAGCTGAAATTCATTGGAGTTACCCTACAGCCATAATTCAAAGGTGCAGGTTACTCTCCATCGGTAAATTCAAGGGAGTAGGGGGCCTTATTCACCATTCCTTTGGAGCCTGATTCAAAGCTCAGTGAAGTCAATGCAAACACTAATATTAAATTATATGAACTTTCGACTAGACCTTTAATTGTATTTATTCCAGTAAACTCAATTTCATCATTGCAAAACCCCAACTCTGGCCCAGAATAAATAATAATGTTTCATCATACTCTCAAATTATACGCACAAAACCTTCTGGGAAGTAAAACACACCAAAATTATACATTAGTGACTCTTACTGATCAGCAACCTATATGTTTTACCATGAATTGACAATTTTATACACTTTTCCTATTAATATACAATAGAGAACATTATTCTCTAAAAGTAATTAAAAGTACTTTACCAAAAGAATCTCAATTGATAAATATATTTAGATGATATTTCTCAATGGGCAGTTACCCTTAAAAGGAAATATTTAGACACCACAACTGAGCCAAGAAAAACACATAAAACAAAAAACAGACAAGCAAAAGCCAGGTGTCAGAGTTAAGTGTGTTTTGATGAATTATGCATTTCTTTGCACTTGATAAGAATACTGGTCCAGATCCTCAGCTGCATACATCAGAGTAGCTCTTCCGCAATCAATAGGACCCAGCCCAACATATTTATGTTTATTATTTGGACAGGGTACAATTTTTTCATTCCTTTCCTCGTTATTAACTGTGTGGGTTTTGTAACTGATATGATAGGTAAGTTCACTGTTGTCATTTGGCAACCCTACCTGGTGTTTGAAATGAAGTTTGTTTGTTTCAGAAATTCTATTAGTTCTGTGGTTATCAAACTGGGATCCACAGATCATTGGTGGCTGGTAGTCTGCAGAGAACTGGCCAGTCATATGCTGCTGGCTTCTTCTCCTTATTTCCAGCTGTGAAACTGCATTAAAAGGCTATTAAAATACATAAAGGCTAGATCCACTGGAGCTATTCAAATTTATACCAGCTGAGGTCTGGCCTCAATACTTTCTACTGGTATGTCTACACTTGGAGCTGTGGGTGTGATTTCCAGCTTGAGGAGACATACTCGCATTAACTCTCATCTGCTAAAAATAGAATGTAAAGCAGTGGGATGGGCCAGCCGCCCAAGTACATGCAGACTTGAGGCACACACTTGGGGCAACTAGCCAATCCCCTTGCTTACGCTGCTGCAGCTACAGTCTATTTTTGGTGCTCTAGATGGATGAAAGCTAGCACAAGAATGTCTCCTTGAGTTGGGAACCATACCCACCGTTCCAAATGTAGACATACCCTTAGTAATACTTTCCCATGCAGCTACTGTGGTTGCCGCAGCCTCCGTAAGAGTTGAAGGTTTGCATGGTTGTGAATGTGAGGCGAGATGGTCCATGGGGCACTCGTTCTATTAACATGTGGTCCACACTATGAAGATCTTTGAGAATCCCAGTATAAATGAACTCTAGTAAAGCGCTTTTTTTTTTAAAGAGAAACAATTTGAATGAAATCTGTGTGTTATTTATATCTCTTAAGGATTGTGAAAACACTTCAGTGGCTTCTTTAGAAATGCCCTTTATTTTAGGAAGCAGAGGGTTATATTCCAGTGAAATACAACCCATATTCCTGGCCCTACTCCCAGTGAAGTCAATGGCAAAACTACCACTGACTTCAAGGACAACATCAGGTCTTATAATTCCAGCTCCTATTTTCTTACTATGGTGTAACACGCTAAACAGATGCACAAAATCCCTTGAGGACATGATGCTGATTTTATCTCAGGAAGATTAGCTTTAGCTGCTACCCAGTTGCTGGAAAGAAAATGAAAAGTAACATTTTGTTAGCATACACCTGTCACTGATAAGTGATTGTGACAAGATGCCATGTGCTTGATGAAGGTCAGGCAGTTACTGTTGACTTACTGCATTAAGAGCCCATTTACCTTGGTTTTAGGCAAGGGTAGTTTACTGCTTTCCAATGAAAAAGGAAACATTAGAAGAATGTAGGCTGCCTAAAGTAAAGTCAAGGAAGCCTTTTCTTCTTTAAGGTTAACTTTTCTAACGTCTCTCTAATTACTAAAATACAGATCTCATAATTTTCCTCTTAAAGGGTTAGGTAAATAGATGTACAGATTTTACCTTTTAAAATAGGGAGAAGCACTTGTTTTATCGCCTAAATGACCTTATTTTTAGCAGACACTATCATTAAGCTATACTTGTAACTGGAAGGGCAGATGAATAGTTCTTTCTAGAGCCAACATAAATGCAGCTCGGTGTGGTCTAATTCCGTGAGTTTAGACTAAGGTGATCTGCATCCTCCTACTCAGCAAATACACTCAGGATGAAATTCACTTCACAGTGCGTATATACTACTTCATCCCCATTCAAACTAAGGGCATATGTGGTGCACAGAACTTTTTGTAGGCCCTTTGTCGCAGAGTGATTTTCACCCTTTGTGATTTTAGGGTGTGTGTACTATTCACATTGAGTTCTGCAAATCCAAATCTTATTGTTAGTTGCCTCCACCCTTCTCTTTCCTCCCATTGCTTGTTACAGTCTTTCTTGTTTTGTCTCTAAATTAGAACATGAACTCTTTGGAGCTGGGACAGTGCCTTCCAATGTGTTTGCACAGCACCTAGCATAATGGCCTTTTGGGCATTACCGTAATGCAAATCATCAGTACAGAGAAAATGTAAATAAACAGTAAATATTAACCCCATCAGCTGTTTTTATGAGGGTGACCACCTCAGGTTAACTGTAAAAGAGGACATACCTGGGGAGCCCTTAACTTACTAAAACAAAAGAAAATGTACGGAGACAAATCTGCCCTACAATTTCACCAGTGCTACCTCAAGTGACTTTAATGGAAGCTTTCCTAGTGGAGGGAAAATTTCACTCAGGATGGGCTTGTCTACATACAAACTTGCATCAAAATAGCTAAATTTTGTCTTAATTCACACCTTTTGTTATTCCACTGCAATTCTTTGTGTGGCAGTCTTATAGACTTGCACTGAAATAACAGGAAGTGTGAATTTAGTTATTTTGCTGCTCCTTTGTGACTGGCCCTATTTTTAGCTTTTTTTTTTTTGTCCAGTGGTGCTGCTATTAGAGAGAGATGAATAACTCAGTGCAGTGTGGCATCTTTCTACAGTACAATTTGGATTCACGTAATATTTCCTCCTGTTGGTTTTCACTACAGTGACGCATGGCAAAAGCACTGGTACTACTCGACTTGCGTCATAGTACATGGTTGTACCTCCCCAGAGTTAGGTCCTCCTAAAGGGGATGCCCATATCTGAAGCAATGTTTTTAAATATTGAGAAGAAAAAGCCATTTAAGAGCATTTATAAAATGTATCAGGCTGAGCTAGAACATATGGACAGACTGCAGTGCTATTCTGAGGCTGTTGAATAGACATATACACATCTGTTTTTTAAGTTGAGGGTGTAATTAACACACAGCCTGTGCTAGCAGCTGCAATGACACCAGGCATGTCTGAGCACTGGGAGGGATTGTGTCTCAAAAGACACAACCCTCATCAAGGTCTTTGGATTGTAAGGGGAGCATGCACATAGCACCATCTTTTTGGATGGTGCAGCTGGCTCCCCCCACTGTCCTTGTTCCTCCTTGCTCCCGTTCCACCCCATTTTCTGTTGCATGCACCAAAGGGGAAACATTGCTCCCAGTCATGGGAATTGCAATTGTCCGCTGTCCCTTCATGGAAGGGGATGTAGTTTCTTACACACCTCACTCTGAGCTCCATGCTGGGATAGGGTATAATCCAGCCCTTAGTGTTTTCCAAACATGTCAAATACCCCTTAGAAACCCTTTTTAATCTACATTTATCAGCACCATTATGACTCAGCTGCTGTCACTCTTTTGGGCCATGAATTTGTCAGGAGAGCAGAGACGGATTTAGCAAATGAAGTTGGCAAATGTTTACTGGTATGCACCACTGCAACATTCTGAACTACAAAATTCATCCAAGCAATCCTGCTTTTGCTGGCTCTTCCCCTCCTCCCACTAGACCGAGGTTTGCAAACCTCAGAGATGCACTCAATTTGCCTCAAGCTTGGGGTTTGTAATTTAAGTTTCATTCAATCGACTCTGGCTCTAGTCAGGATGATAAAACTGACAGAACAATTAGTAACAGACGGCTCCCGATGAGCTATGAGGTTCAGTCTAGGTAATTTTTGTTCAAAAAGTTAATATTGGCCTGTACATTTCAGGCCTAATTTTAGTAGTGATTAAGAATGAAAATTTTGCAGAGTGAAAAAGAAATAAATCAGCACTGATGAAAACTGCTGTCGTGGTTATGGGCTAAAAGGATGGTTACCCTCTAAGCATTATCACCCACTCAGTTATATGGGGATTCCATGGGTATGTGACTGCTAATCTGATCAACATTAACTCATGCACTGTTGCCCATGATGCAGTGAACACCCCTTCCCCTCAAAAGGGGTGGAGCAAAAGGACACTGACAGTCACAAAAGTGGCTCCCCCAAGACTGGGTGTACTCAGGAGTTGGAGTGGGTAGAAGTTGGTTTGGAAAGCAGCATGGAAGCATGCTGTTAAATACTGGTTTTGCTTATATGTGTGAGTGAATGATGTGCATTCTACTGTCTGACCCACAGAGAGGGCATGGGACCTACTACTAGCAGAAGCTACAGGAACTCTCTTTCAGCTTGCAGCAGGCCTGTGTTCTTGAGCACAACCCTCAGGGTGCTGGGCCTAGCTGTGTGTGTAGGTGAGTGATTTATATAGGAATGGTTGTCTTCAGACATAGTTTTGTGACAGCAGGTTTTGTGCAGAACACCTTGGTCTCTGAGACATCTCAGGCATCCCAGAATGTAGGGGACTGAACCCTCTGCCAGTTTGAGAGACCAGGGCTTTCCTCCAGAATTCTGTGGAGACTCCGTGAGTCCAAAGTACACATATCACATTACAGCATACAGGCTAAATTCAGCTCTGACATTTGCAGACACAGATGTCATAGCGTTCAGTGCTGGCATTAAGGCCAGACCCTAGCCTGTCAGAGTGGCAGAAAGGGGCAAGAAAGGCTGGCTTAAAAAGACAAGGGCTCACCTTTCATAAGGAATGCCTGGCTAGCATAGCTGGCTCTACACCACCCACGCTTGGCCAACAGTGGCAGGGTCTATGGTACAGGGTGGGGGTGGGAGCTAACCTTGTAGAATGGCATAGCCCAATTCTGAGTGATGTGTTTCCTTTGCTTTAATTAGAGAGTCTAGAAGTCTGTGACCACATTCACTGAGAGTACATGCTATAGTTTCACAGGAATTTTTCCTTAAACTGATTATGAATGCATTAAGGGCACATTCTCCTTCCAATTATCAGGTGTAATCCCAAGGACTTCCATGGAGTAAATGAAATAATTTTACCCTAAGCAATCCTGGTGAGAGAACAAAATATGAACTAAGAATAGTGCAAACTATAATAACCCTATTTAGGTTAATTTTCTTCTGTGCTTTCAAGGCAGTCAAGTAATGGCAGAAACTTGAGTCAAGGAATTTTCCATAGGAAAAGTGACCAATTCACTTCATATACCATTAGTGCAACTAATCTTCGAGCTTATTTTTCACCCATACATATAAACTGATTAAACTTATATTGCTCAACAACATGCTAAGCCCTACTAAAATTTTATTGCTTTTTTGCTTCTGGAACATTATTTAGTTTGTTTCTGCAATTTTTGAAAATATAAAGTGCAAGTGCTAAATATTATTCTGTTCAACAGGCTATCTTAGTATGACATGTAGTCTTACAGATGGGTGCTTAGAATAAGGATATATTTGAAAGGAGGAGAGAACAGTCCAGGGTGAAGACTACTTTTTCTCCAGGCAAATGTACTTGCTCCTGACAGTATGCAGGCCTGCCGATCAGGGCGGGGAGGGGGAATTACCCAGAGGCCCAGGCAATTTAAAAGGGCCCGGGGGCCCCTGGCTGTCGCCAGCAGCGCAGCGGGGCTAAGGCAGGCTTCCTGCCCACCCTCACTCTGCACCGCTTTTGGAAGCAACTGGCATGTCCCTGTGGTCCCTGGGGAGGGGGTCTCCATGCGCTGCCCCTGCCCCAAGCGTCGACTCTGCAGCTCCCATTGGCTGGGAGCTGTGGCCAATGGGAGCTGCAGGGGCAGTGCTTGCGAGCAGCGGCACGTGGAGACCTCCTGGGCCCCCCACCTAGGAGCCATTGCCAGAGGGCTGTGCTGGTCGCTTTTGTGAGACTCCCGAGGTAAGTGCTGATCCCCTGACCCTCTCCTGCACCCCAACCCCCTGCCCCAGCCTAGAGCCAACACCCTGAACCCCCTCTCGCACCCAAACTCCCTCCCAGAGCCTGCACCCTGCACCTCCTCCTGCACTCCAATCCCCTACCCCAACCTGGTGAAAGTGAGTGAGTGTGGGGGAGACCGAGCGATGGAGGGAGGGGGGATCGAGTGAGCAGCGGTGGGGCTTGGAGAAGGGGCGGGACAGAGCTCTGGTCTCAGGGAAGGGGCAGGGCCAGGGTCTCCGGGTTTGCACACTTAGACGGTTGGCAACCCTATCGGGCGGGCATGTGGAAGCCTTGGCCGTGACGGAAGAGCGTGCCCAGCAGTACAGCCGGCAGCTCACCAGGCACCAGCCAGCACGGGGCAGCACTGCCCAAATGTCAGGCAGACAGCGTCCTCGTGGGCCCATTGACTGTTCTGCTCTGGGGTCCGGAATTGCTGTCAGCCGGCCTGAGCATCGACTGACAGTTTTATTCAGGGCCAAAAGAAGGCAATGCAGCAACATCACTTCAACAAAATATCCCTCCTGGGTACGTAGGACCAAGGCCATCAAAAACAGATGATGAACTTGAATTCCCCACAGTGTAAAATGTACACAGTGCAAATATTTTATTAGCAGGAAAACTGTGTTCAGCTGCCTCATTTAAACTCTCCATCCTCCTCTGCGGGAAGCCAAATGGTTCTAGGCACTTACATAAATTTGGTGACATCTGAAAGAAGTGTTGTGCTTTGTGCCACAGACAGGTTTTGCATGGGACTATGTTGTATTACAAAAGTTATAAAGCAGCTGGAGATTTAATACAGAATCTGTGATGGATAAAATCCAGGGCTACTGGCTCTGCTACTGCCTGCCCTTGGTCACACCAATCTCCTCTCAACCGACACATGTAACATATTAACAGTCCAATAATTAGTACACATTCCTGTCTGCTACTTAAAACTTCACTCCCAGATGCAGCTTTGGTCTAATCTCAATGTTATTACCTTTGATGATTCACTGCACTTTGGAATACAGTCTCCATTGCTATTCATTAGACCCAACAGTGGTTAGGCAGACACTAGCTGAAGTCAGGTTTCTAACAGGAATGCCCTTGCTCTTATTTCATGTGGCCAAGTTCTATAAATTAGTATGAGTCTTTGTTCCAAAACCACAGCAGCACGTGTGGGTGTACATAAGCAAAATAACCGTTAATACTGGAGCAAACCATGCAGCTAGATAACACAAGTCAAATGGATGGTAGGCTAAGTAAAAGAAGATATTCAGCAGCAATGTCTATCAGTTTACATATTATTTTTCTAATGAGTACACCCACTGATCTCCCAACACCATAGCTGGCACCTTATCTGTGCCATTCTCTGTGTATCTAACAGTAACAACCTCCCACAACTAGTCTGCCAGGCTTCTACTCTCTCCTAACTCAAATTCTGCTTCTATAGAGGTGCTCATGAGCACCGAGTCAACCATGACATTTAATTTCATTTAGTGTTATTAGACAATAACTAGTTTCATTGGTTTGTGCACATGCCTTATTTTACTGCTATAGTCCTGGTCCTTCCTATCACATCTGCTCCCTACTATTTTGTTGTGTCTGAAATTAGATTATGGGTTCTTCAGTTCAGGGATCATGGTTTGTTTGTTTGTTTTTTTAATGTGGAGATGCCTACCCGAGTTTGAACACTGTAAAAATAATATGGGACATTGAAAAGGTTGGTCTTCTCCATGAAGGATTTTAAAAGTCCTTTCTATTAAAAATAATAGAAATAAGATTTCATACAAGTACTATAGTAAGGATCTGGTCTGAACTGATCAAAGCCAGGGAATGTATTTAAGGCTGGGATGCTGTTCTTCACCTGCCTTCTTGTCTGTGGATTCAGCAGAATGCTTACAACAGTAAATAACAGAAAAAGAAATTAATACACTGTTTGGAGTTAGAGCTGTTGGAAATATTAAGAGTAAAACAAGAAACTGTATGAAATTTGCCTGACTTTGGGTTTTGTCACAAACTCAAACCTCAGACCAAGTTTGTCAAAAGTTCACAAAACCTTCAGGTGAACCCAGGCTGATATTTTTGTTTTAGATGGAAATCATGCCAAATTATTGGTTTTGGTACAAAATCTTGATTGAGTTTGGCTTTGAGGGGTTGGATACAATCAAAACCCAAGATAAACCCCACAATTTGGAGGAAGGAGAGGCATACATCCTGACTGAGCGATAGCACAGAAAATGCTCACATGAACCACTGATGACTACAACTGGCAAATTTTACAGAGCTCTATTTGAAAAATAGCATCTCTTTCCTTGACTTTTGGGAGTTCAGATCATATCTTTAAGACATTGACCTAGTTTTTTCCTAGACATCATTCTGACCTGCAAAGTATGGTTTCATGTCCAAAGTTCAGAGAGATTCCCATCTGTGATAATGAAATAAACAAATAAATATAACAAGCCTCTCAATTTCCTGAGTTCAAACAATGAGTGATTGAGTGCTAGCATCCCAACAAGGTGTCATACCAATGAGAGAAGGAATGGAGTTTGTTTGCCACACTCTTAATCAAAAAGTACTTATGAAACACTTGCCTGGCCATCTTGATAATGGGAAAATCGACAACACACGTATCATGAAAGTTGGGCTGTCCAGACTGTTCAACTGAGGGGTCACTTCACAGCTTGCAAAGAGCCCAGATCTGATCCTGCAAACTCTTATGCAAGTTCTGTGTAGTCTGTACTCACAAGGACTATCCCATTGACTGCAATGGCATTATTATTAGTGGAAGTAGGGATTACTTACTTAAATTAGGGTTTGCAGAACAGGGCCCCAGGTATGCACAAAATGGAACAGATAGCAACCACTCTCAGGGCCAAAGCCATGGTTGATGTGAATCACTCCACTGACTTCAACAGAGCTATGCCAACATATGTCACTGAACATCTGGCCTTCAAACTTAAATATGTAGTGTGGTCTATAAGTCCCTGATCTCAGTGTGTACCATCTGGATTTGAGCTGCCTTTGTATGCTGGGACCAGTATTTGCCAGAGTCCTCCTCACTAAACTAAAATGAGGGTGATCAAGAGTAATATTTCAGGCAGCTGCACTTTTGGACACCTATGTTATAAAGCAAATGTTTTGCAAGTTGTCTTCTTAGCAAATTCAGCAATTAAAAAGAAGCACTACTAATTGTTAATCCTGGGCATTATAATATCACCAATGTTTGGAGTCTGTTTCAATTAATATGAAATAGGACGTTTTCCATGAGAGCAGTACTAAACTCAATTTAACACCATGTGCCAAGTCATTAAGATTAATAATTTCATTAGCTGCACTACCTTTATTACACAACATATTAGATGTTGTAAACATCATTTTTTGGCATTCATGGTTTTTAATTCAGGAACCAAAGTTGGACAGCACAGTACAACATTTGGCTAATGACTATCTTATCTTGGTTTTTGTAGTAATAATGTATAAACAGAAGTAGATATTTACTGGCAGCGGTGCACAGCAGAACTTGTGCCTTTTCCTTTTCATAATTCACAGTATCACGCTGGCATTTGTTATACATTTCTAAGCACATTTTGACAGCTAAAAATGTCCCACATCATAGCTCAGCATAATGAGCATTTTACATTATATTGTTATTTCTAATTCATTTTTTAACTCAATGGATCCATTATTTTTAGTGTAAAGGAATTCTGTGGAAACTCTATTAGTCAGTTATCCAAAAGCTGGAGAATTGTTGAGTGTTCTGTGATTCTTTTCACTGTGCTCTTATGCAGGCTAATTCAAGGTGGCTTCCATGCAAACAATGTCCAAGTTGGTTCAAGCATATGAGCCAAATCAAACAGATTTAAAAGATTATTGTGCTGCTGCTCTGAAGGAGCAGGAATGAGGTGAGACAGAAGTGAATTGCCACACTTTAAACTCCCTGGCTGACCTTCCAAGTCCTTCCCCAACTTGTTCTTCTGCTCTCAAAAGTGTAAAACTCCCCCCACTCCATTAAAAAAAAAGAAAACTGTGTTAGTTTGCAAGAAAATGAGTGATAAAAGAGATGGGGTAATGTCTGTGAAAGGGGGATAAATACACATTTCTTTCTGTGTTAAACAGAGATAATAATGGATTTCAATGCTGTTTGGAACTCAAATTAAATAGCCTTAAAGGGACACCATCATTTTAAAAACTGCTCTTCTGTCTGAAAATGTTGTAGCTTCTGTTGTTACAACTAATTTCTAGCATAATTATAACTGAAAGATTAGTGAAAACATTTTGTGATTTATTAATTTGTTTACTGTTCACACTAACAACACTTTTTGTGTAGTCACTTGGACTGTTTCCACCGATATAGTCAGTTTCCCTGTTTGTGTGGATCTTTCACACAGCAGCAAAGGAGAGAAAATATGTTTTGTAAAATAGAAAAATGTGATTATTTAACCTAAAAAATTAGCAAGAGGACTTTAGTGCAGGTAGTACACAAAATTACTTTGAACTATTTTTTAAAAAAATTGACTAGATTACAAATTGGCAATGTCCCTTTAATTCAAATAGGGGGCTGATAGAGTGGAACTTTAAAGATATTAAATGTTTTGATGGATGTTTGAGATTCTTATTACATGTGCATACTAAAGAGATGCTGTTACAATGCCACAGAGAGTACATAGCTGACTGAAATACTTGTTTGAATACACACTAATGCATCTGTAGTAGGGGGCCATGTGAGAAAGAAGCTTCAAAAACCAAAGAGATAGTACAGGGTACAGACAACTGGCTGCTTTCCTACTTTGCTAATGATAGCTTCCCCCAGATTGTTTATGTAGTATACTAGGAGTGTCAACTGATGTGGACAGTATTGGAAACTTTCAGGCATAATTAACCTCTGTAGCCTCTTAGTGCAGTTTCACCTATAATCCACAGTCCCATACTGTGGAAGAGTGTAACAGCTCTCTCAAACAACAATTGCAACATTTCATGAAGAAGTTAATGATTAAAGCCAGACATATCGACAGTAGAAACCCTCCCCCTGAAAACATATGTTGTCCATTATCTCCACACATCAGTTGTAATGGTCCTCACTCTACCCATGACATCTTTAAAAGTCAGCCAGCACTGAGAATATCTCCTGTTGATATATCTATCTCAAAAAGTCATGAACAAATCAAATTGTGCCTTCTGGCCTCAGGAGATTCTATATGGAAAAGATCTGTCACAACAGGAAAAAAAGCATTTGTTAACCAGGTGTTGTCTTCCTCTCTCTCCTCCCACCCCCCAACAGAAATTATATGTACTTTTATAATAATTATATAGAATAATTATTTATATTATGTCTACCTATGTAGATCATATCCAATGCAAATAGGTGCAACATGCAGACCACATTTGTGCAAAGCTTAATTAACATTGTTGTTCTTGGTAAAAAATGTGTTATGTTTTTTATTCTCCATGAAAAACATGCAGTTTTATAAAATTAAAGGCTAAGTCATCAGTTTGCAATCTGCCCAAAGTAAGGGGCAGTGTGTTGTTATGCTGTCTCTGAAGCAACCCTGGAGTTGCTCTGCTCCTTTTGGGAGGGAATAAACTGTAACAAGTCTATACCTGGTTGGTAGATACGCTTCTCAGTGCACCAGTGTAACTGCACCATTGGGTATGTTGAGGGTATGGAGCAAGCCACTCCCCTTCCACCCACACATGTGAGATGGGGATGTAGCAGCTCTGTGGAGCTTGTTTGCCCAATGCATTGTAAGTAGAGGAATGGGCAGTTGCCTTATGCCCCTTTACTCCCTTGTGTTGCACACAGGGCAGGCCACAACCTGACCTTAAACTGGTTAGAAAGAAATTAGTTACTTTGCAAAAGGTAGGCATTTTATGGTAAGAATTCTCCCTTTTAAATTATTTTATAAATGAAGGAAAGAAAACATATCAATCATATACAAAATAGATATAAAGGCCCACATTTTAATAAGCATGGTTACTTTTGCATATGCCTGAGTTGTAGGTGCAAAGAAGCCAAATGTACAAACCCAAGCCAAGGATTTAAGTTTCTGCAGATATTGTTGCATGGACACACCTTAACATTTTTGAGCCTAAACATGCAACCAAATCCATAGCACAAATGGAATATGAGTGCTTGTGAAACATGATGATTGGACAGTACTAGAAACTGAAGTCTTGAGACCACAGGCTATATACAGTCTGAGAAGGGGTAATACAAGCTTCCCCACAATGCCCTTCCAACGTGCCTCATCCCAGCTCTTGAGGAGTGAGTGTACTTCAATCACCGTGCCAATGCATTCCTTGAATTCTTCAATAAGGCTGCCAACAAGGGCACCAAGCTGCCAGTTAGTGCCAATTCTGGTGTTCACTTCTGCATTGGGTACAGTAATCCATGCGGAGCCTGATTATGCTTGGGACAAATACCATATACTACTGATCAGAGTTGCATCTGCTAACTCTCCAATTTCCTTCATACTCTGAATTTAAATAAAGCTGGCTAGAAATTTTCCAACAAAATGTTTTTTCATTGGAAAATGCTGTTTCATTGAAAACAAAACTGTTTGGGGGAAACGATCCATTTCAACCAATTTTTTTTACTCCAGAAATTTTTGGAAAACACTTTTAAGATAGTCAAATGTTTTGTTTCAACATTTTCTAAACAAAAAAATTATGCCTTTCTGGTTCAAAACACCTTTCCATTCAAAATTTAAACTTATAGTAAAAAATGTTTCAAAATTACTAAAAATAAAACGTTTCAACCAACCCAAAACAATATTTTTCTCCAAATTTGGGGTTTACAATTTTTTTTGAGATTTTGGCTTTTCATCCCCATTTGGGATGGGAAAAATGTCAATATCTCAAATTTCTGTGGGATAGGGAAATCATTTTCCACCCAACTCTAGCCATAAAATCAAAAACAAAACAAACCAAACAAACAAAAACCTTCCACTGCTGTGATTTCAAGATTAGGGGACAGCATGTACAAAAATATTCTATATGCCACATTTCTGATGTGGATGATATGCATGTGATACATTGCAGAGCCATGATAAATTAGTTTTTCACACACCTTTGACTGACTCACCTGCCCCCTAATCATCTCTGCCTGGACTACATCTACCATTGCAACACCCTCAGCAATTAATCTCTCCCCATCAACCATTGCAACACCCTCAGCAATTAATTTAGTATTGTACATGAGCCGCTGGAAAAATGTTTCTTTCAAAATGCCATATATTGCATCTTCTACCTCAATATTACATTAATCTGAGTTGGGTAATACTCAGTTCTTAACCAGTGGTATGGTTAAGGTCTGATTTTTTTGATGAACCATGAGGACTAGTAATGAATGACAGCAGTATATCTTCAGATAGGGTCTATTCACAACTTCCCAAAAGACTACATAGCGCTTGCTTCAATCTGTAGATAGTCCCAAGTTTTTTGAACTTCATAATCATATCATTTTTTTATCTGCAAAAATAATTCCATGTAATTTTAAGAGATTTTTAAAATTCATTAGTTATAATTTTCCTCTTCCTCCCAGAGTCGTGTACAGTTGCACAGTGAGCCAGCTTGGCTTTATTAAAAA
This sequence comes from Lepidochelys olivacea, assembly GCF_965140295.1. Classification (NCBI taxonomy): domain Eukaryota; kingdom Metazoa; phylum Chordata; order Testudines; family Cheloniidae; genus Lepidochelys; species Lepidochelys olivacea. Next base: position 31,288,169 of record NC_140415.1, read on the forward strand.
AGGGAATTGCAAAATAGCTCCAATACAATTTGTAAAGACTCTATCACACTTTATAAATAGCCTTTGTGTAAAGTATGTGGCATATGTAGAATACATGATGGTATTCTGTGGAGTAAACTTATTATCAGAGGTGTGTGGGAAATGGTTTTCTCATCCTGGGAAATTTTTTGAGATTTTGAAAAATTTTCCCATCCCTAATCAGGATGAAAAGTTGAACTCTTAAAAAAAATTCACAAATTGACAATCTGGAAGGGCTGGGGGGAAGACAGACATAGTTTGGGTCAACTGAAACATTTTGTTTCAATAATTTTAAGAAGTTTCACTTCCATTTCAACATTTTAATTTTTTTTACTAGAATTAGATTAAAATTTGAACTTTAAAAAAACTCACTATTTTTCATTTAGAAAACATCCCATTTAATCAATTTTGAAACTTTTTAAAGTTTTTTTTTTGCAATGAGACATTTGTTGAAATCGACACAGTTTCAGTTTCAATGAATCACCATCTTTTGACAAATAAATGTTTTGCTGAAAAGTTCTTGACCAGCTCTATGTCTTGGCACTCATTTAGAATGGTAACTCTCCGGTGGCTTCAACAACAGGGGCATTCAATGAAATCGAAAGGTGACACATTCAAAACTGATAACAAGAAACAGTGTTTCACACAATGCACAATTAGCCTGTGGAACTCATTTCCACGTGTTATCATTGAGCCTAAGAGCTTAGCAAGATTCAAAAAAGCTTTGGACATTTATATGGAAACCTAGAATACCCAGAGTTAGGATAGCAACTTACAAATAAAAATAATAATCAAACCAAACCCAACAGTTTTGGAAAGGATATAAACCCTCAAACTTAGGGGTATAAACCAACCTTTAACTGTTGGAAGTTAGTAGGAAACTTTTTAGCTGCACTAGCTCAATTAAAGTTAGCACGGCTATGCCTTCGATTGCAGTGTAGACATACCCATAGCTGTAAGGTGAGAAGAGACCTTTCTGATCATCTAAGTCTGACCTCCTTCACTACACAGGCCACAGAACAGTTAATTAATTTAGATGGAATACATAGACAAAAGATGTTAACATACCCCAGCCATTGTCCAGGATAAAACAGTATTAAACAAGGTCCGGGGGTTGGTATACAGAGACCTCAGCCTGCTTAGCACCATGGCAAACACACCATTAAAAATCTTTTAAACCTTTTCTTAAAGATACAGAAAAGATGGAAAAAGAGCTAAAGCATTTGAAATGTAAAGTATTTAGTAAGGCTTTTATTTTAACAACATTTCTTGTTTCCTTTCCCTTTAGCTGGAGAGAGGCTGAAGAAAATTTTAGAAGGAAAAAAACCTCTTGTTTCACAGTCTCTTAGATGGTATCAAAGATGGCATTAGCTGCTCTTTTAGGTATAAAAAGAAGAAATTAGTTGAGATGAACTGTTACTGCTGTTGTTAATGTCTCAACCCATTTCATCCCAGGTGGTGTTTGGGATTCAGCTGGAGCCAGTAGAGGTAGTAATATTATCTGAATCTCTCTGTCTGGCCTGTCTCATCAGGACATGTTTTAGGATTAGGATGACTAAGGCCCGGGGTCTCAGGAGATAGGAGGAGAGGCAGTAATGATGATGAAGCTTGCTTCAGTAGCCTCCATCCGTTCTTATTTTCCCACCAAAGAATCTTTCTTGAAGGACCCAAAACAGGAGTTATGGGTAGAATCGCCCATTCCCTCATTATTTTGTCCACCAATTAGGCCTGCTATTTGACACAACAATTTTGGTTGATTAATTTCCAATTCCACATCTTCTGTTTTTACCAAGCACAAATTTAACATCATCCTTGAGTTATTTTAGTAGGCCTTTTTGTTTAGATTCATTCAGTCTGTCTCCCTTTTGTACCTTTTCCCATCAACATTTGTTGTTATAGGTTATTGTGACATCTTGGGAACTTATGCACACTTCTTACCATTGAGCTCAAAACAGGGGTAAATTTGTAGGCCCAATTATCAAAACAGAACCTCACTCAATAAGTGTCTGTGATAATCCCATAATAGTCACAATGCATCCAATTGTTGAAGGTTTGAAAGGATATAACAACTATAAAAAATAAAAATAAATAAAAAAATTGGAAAAATTACTAAAATTAGATTTCCATGCATCATAATGCTGTAACAGTAAGGTCTGATGGGATGGGATCTTCCCGGGCTAGCAGCAAGTGGTATGTACCCAAAGCATAAATTATCAAATTCGCATTCCTATTTCCAGTGCTCTGAAGCTCTTGTTTCTATCTCAGAAGGGTAATAAGGCAGTAAACCTTAAACCTGCCACTGGTCCAGATTTCAGCACTGCCTATTCAGATTCATGGGTCATTGTATGGAAATTCTGTATTAATGGGAAAGGAAAATGTTTCCCTAGCAAGTTTTTACTTTTCTTTTCTAAATTCTGCAAAGTTGGAACTGTTAGATGTGGTCCTGGGGGAGATGGATTAGTGGACAGAGTGCAGGTGAGGCAGTAAAAAAGGTGTATGGAATGCAATTTCCCAAATGATTCTGAAATTTATCATATGGCTATCACCTCCACATATATGGGGGACATTTTGTGCTTCCTGAGAGCTAGCGGTGGAGAAGGGACAAGGACCCTGGCAGCTATGCAGAACCTGGGAAACTGCCAGGTTTGGGAGCTAGCCCTACAACCTTTTCTGTGTGGGGCCAAACCCCACACCACAATGGGATGATTGCCTCCCCGAAAGCCCCTTCACATGGATTTAAACATGGCAGGAGATGATCTGATCCAGTGTTCATTTTTAAATAATGGTGAGTCATTAAATAGAGGTTCTAAGCAGCAGAAATCAGTGTCCATGGTAATGCTTTGTGGGCCTCCCAGGCTCCAAAGCAGCAATGGTTGCTCATTGTTTCTGAAATGGCAGCATAGGCTACCTGGCCTCTTCAAACCTGGTTTGCCAAGTGTATAAAAAAGGAAGCTTGAGAAGGAACAGCTGGAGTTTTGGTCCATAGCATTTAGCCGCCTTCATAGGTTTATAGAAAATGCCTCTTTTAATGATCGCATAATACGAGGCCTTGAGGACTGCTGTATCCTAAAACAAGAGTCAGAAACCATTCCCTGCCTGATTGCAACTTATGGAAATCCTGTCGAGTGTGAGTATGAGTGTGTATAGGAGAGATAGAACGCGAGACGGGGATGGGTGGGTGTGAAAGGTTCAGCGAGCCCCCATCTTAGTGATCAGAAGTCACTCTGGAGGCAGGTACTGCAGAGATGCTTTCACAACAACATAGTGATCATTTATTTTGACAGCCCCCTCATCCCTGAGGGTATGGAATAGGGATAATTCCAACATTAGGGCTTTAGGAATTCTTGTGGGCTGTATTATTCCAATATTAAGGCTCGTGCAAAGAAGGAGGAGATGGCGATGGTGCTAAGTTAGCTAGCTGGACAGAGCACAGGAGATGGGGAACTCATTTACATGAGTTCCTAAAGTGCTTCCCCTGCCACCAAGCTGCTCTGCAGCTCCCAGCACAAAGTTTTTATTTATTTATTTGATTTAGTTTTTTATGTCCTTTTTCTCTCCATCCCAAGATGATCTTTGCCCCTGGCCACTTCAGCCTGCTGCAAAGCTGGCATCTTTTCAGGGTTTGCACAGCCCACAAATCAATGAGTATTTTCTCCCTGGTTTGGCCCAAAGAGTATTTTTATAAGGTAGTGAAAAGATATATCTGGCAGAAACTGAAATCACAGCATCAGCAATTTGGCTACTTTGGTTTCCCAAATTCAAGAAAAAAGAAATACAAGGGATAAAGAACTGAGATTATGGGATGTAATATTTATAGAGAGAGCCACTGCCTCTCTATTAAAAGTCTCAGTAAATCTATGATTTTCAACCTGCTCGTGTCCCTTTTAATACAGTTCTTATTTTCCCCTCACAAGGAAGCAGTCTTGGTCCCTGTTCTGAGCCATGGTTAGGAAACATAAAAATTGTCATACCAAATTAAACCAGTCATCTGTATAGCCTGGCATCCTGCCTCGGACAGTGGTCAATACCAGCTGTTTTAGAGGAAAGTGCAAGAAGCAGACAGTTATAGAATTATAAAATCATAGAAATGTAGGGTCGTAAGGGATCTCAAGAAGCCATCAAGTCTAGCCCCCGGTGCTGAGGACAGACAAAATAAATCTAGACCATCCCTGACAGGTGTTTGTCTAACCTATTCTTAAAAACCTTGAATGATGGGGATTCCACAACCTCACTTGGAAGCTTATTTCAGAGCTTACTCATCGTTACAGTTATAAAGTTTTCCTAGTATGTAACCTACATCGTCCTTGCTGCAGATTAAGCCTATTACTTCTTGTCCTACCTTCACTAGACATGGAGAACAATTGATCACAATTCTCTTTATAACAGATCTTAATTTATTTGAGAACTGTTATCAGGTTTCATAGATTCATAGATATTAAGGTCAGAAGGGACCATTATGATCATCTAGTCCAACCTCCTGCACAACGCAGGCCACAGAATCTCACCCACCCACTCCTGCAGTAAACCTCTCACCTATGTCTGAGCTATTGAAGTCCTGAGATTGTGGTTTAAAGACGTCAAGGTGCAGAGAATCCTTCAGCAAGTGACCTGTGCCCCATGCTACAGAGGAAGGTGAAAAACTCCCAGGGCCTCTTCCAATCTGCCCTGGAGGAAAATTCCTTCCTGACCCCAAATATGGCAATCAGCTGAACCCTGAGCATGTGGGCAAGATTCACCAGCCAGACACCCAGGAAAGAATTCTGTGTAGTAACTCAGATCCCTCCCCACCCAACACCTGAGGTTCTCCCCTCAGTCTTCTTTTCTCAAGACTAAGCATGCACATTTTTTTTAACCTTTTTTCATAGGTCAGGTTTTGTAAACCCTTTATAATTTTTATTTCCCTCCTCTCGACGCTCTTCAATTTGTCCACATCTTTGCTAAATTGTGGTGCCCAGAAATGAAAACAGTACTCCAGCTGAGGACTCACCAGTGGTGAGTACATGGAACAACTACTTCCTGTGTCTTACATATGACATCCTTGTTAACAACCCCCCAGAATAATATTAGCCTTTTTCACAACTGTATCACATTGTTGACTAATATTCAACTTGTGATCCACTGTAACCCCCAGATCCTTTTCCGCAGTACTACAGCCTCACCTATTATTCCCCATTTTGTAGTTGTGCATTTGATTTTTCCTTCCTTGTGTAGTACTTTGCAGTTGTCTTTACTGAATTTCATCCTGTTCATTTCAGACAAATTCTCCAATTTGTCGAGGTTGCTTTGAATTCTAATCCTGTTCTCCAAAGTATTTGCAACCTCTCCCAGCTTGGTGTCAGTCACAAATTTTATAAGCATATGCTCCACTCCATTATCCAAGTCATTAATAAAAATATTGAACAGTCCTGGAACCAGGACTGACCCTTGCAGGACCTCACTAGATATGTCCTTCCAGTTTGACAGAGAACCATTGATAACTGCTCTTTGAGTACAGTCTTTCAACAAGTTTTGCACCCATCATACAGTAATGTCATCTAAACACATTTATGCAGTTTGTTTATAAGAGGGTCATGTGGGACTGTGTCAAAACCCTTACGAAAATCAGGATATATCATGTCTACTGCTTCCCCTATCCACTAGGCCAATAACCCTGTGAAAGAAGGAAATTAGGTTAGTTTGGCTTGATTAGATCTTGACGAATCCATGCTGGCTAGTCCATATAACCCTATTATTCTCTAGGTGATTACATATTGATTGCTTTGTAATTCCATTTGTTCCAATAGCTTTCCAGGTATCAAAATTAGGCTGATTTTTCTATAATTCTCCAGTCCTCTTTGCTCCCCCTTTTAAAGACAGGTACTAGGTTTTCCCTTCTCCAGTTCTTGAAGATAACTGTTAGCAGTTCTGAGATTGCTTCAGCTTGTTCATTAAGCACCCTAGGATGAATTTGATCAGGTTCTCCCAACTTGAATACATCTAATTTAATTACATATTCTTTAACTTATTCTTTTCCTATTTTGCATTGTGTTCCTTCTCCCTTATTGTTAATATTAATTGTGGTGAGTAGCTGGTCACCATTACCCTTTCTATTGAAGACTGAAGCAAAACAGACATTAAACACCTCAGCCTTCTTAGATGTCATCAGTTATTAGCTCTCCTTCCCTGCTAAGTAGAGGACCTACACTTCCATTTGTCTTTCTCTTACTCCTAATACATTTAAAGAACACCTCCTTACTACCTTTTATATCCCTTTTTAGGTGTGGTTCAGCAGTTTTCAACCTGTAGTCTGCGGACCCTCACAGGTCCGCAGATTATGTCTAAAGGGTCTGCCAAAGGTGACGTTTCAGATCCCAGAAAAGGCCTTCCATTTTTCTGATCAATCAAAGTACCCCCACCTACAGGTCAAAACCCAGAAGTGCTGTCATTACCTTAGAAGCCCACAGTTCAGTGCCCTTTCTCAGGCTGCATCAAATGTGATCTCCCTACTCTATACCCTTCATTATTTTGTGTACTTTCATCATGAACCCTCTGATTCATCTCCTCTCTATTCTAAACAACCCCAATCTTTCTTTCATTAACACACACACACAAATCTTCCCATCACCATTCCACTTCAAAAGAAAAACTCATCTCAACCTTTTTAGCCATAAGTTTTACAAATGTAAAGTTTGAATTCACCCACTCCCCATCCATTCTGAGCCAGGACTAATTCATATGGTATGTTTACAATGTAAATATTTTTCTTCCTTGGCCCTTCTATGCCAGCTCAAGATTTTTCTCCCTGGTCCTCATTTTGAATCACGATTAACACATGTTTAAAATAAAAACCTGTTGTCTCTAACATCTCAGCAGCAGATTCTCACCCATTGTTCTCTTTTCCAGTCCTGGGTCACAGAAACATTTCACAGACAAAGCCAACTCCTTCCACTATTCTAAGCAATATCAGACCAGAGCACTATAAGGGATTATGGGCAAACACTTTCTAGCAAGGGAATGCTTATGTTAGCAATGTTACAGTTGTCCTAGCTGAAGCTGTCAGAAGAAAGTCACCTTCAAGGCACTATACAAATGCTTTCCAATCTAAATCTTGGATAACATCATCTATGAGGTTTCTCTCTAGCCCTTTACTCTCCTGGCCTCAATACCCTCTTTATTTCGTTCATTTTCAAACCTTCTTTCATGCTGCCTCTCTCAATGCAGACAACAACCTTTTTACCCCAGTGTGACCTCACCTTCTCCCTTGTTTAAATCCCTCCTAAGAACTCACTCTTCTTGCAAAGAATTCAACTTACAACTGCAACGAGGGATAAAAATAATGTAGTTAAGGTAACTGCTTCTTCTGGATTTCCCATTTCATCTTGTAGTCTATGCCTGTCTTCTGGAGCGTGCGTTAGCCGGGCCACAGGCTGTCTTGAAATCTCTCTACTGACCAGTGCTAAGCACATTGTCAGCACTTAAAAATAATAAATTGGGGTATATTTTATCTTATTCTGTGCTTTCATGCTAAAACAAACTCAGATCTACCATGGACTTCCCCAGTCTGATGGACTGATATTTGCTCCTCTCCTTCCTTCTCCCCCTAGCTAGCACTGGTCTGCTCTTACTAGAAGTTTTCATACAGCCTTGCCACCATTAGTTCAAGACCCTCTCTTCAGCTCCTTCTATCTGGAACATCTTTCCACTACTGCTCTCTCTTATTGACTCTTCATCTGTTTTCAAAATCTTCTGGACACATTTTCGTCTCTCCTCATTTCTCTTTCCCTCTATTTACATGTTTCTATATTTCAACTTTGTACATGTAGTATTTAACTCTGTAAGGTGTTATAGGACAATGTCAATATGGAAGACAAACCAAATGTACTACATGAAGTATTGGGAAGTTATAATCGAGTAACCAGTCATCAATGTTCATTTTGTTAATGGAAAAAGGGAAAGGAGGAGCACATTTTATCTAGAGACTTCCAAGACCTAATCACTGGGAGTTCTTGTGAAATAAGATATTACATCGTAGGAAAGTGGATGGCAGGCTTTACCCCTTTAAACACTCTGCCTCAGTTTCCCTCTCTGTAAAATAAGAGAAATAATACAGGGCTGTTGCGAGGATTAAATACTTATTGTTTCCAGAGCACTTTGAAAGTGAAGGAATAATAACATTTTCCAATCTGGGTGCCTAAATCCATAGTTTGTCATCTATTTATTTACTGCAGGCACCCAGATTGGAATTTGAGGATTTGAACATTTTGATCTGTGTTAATTTTTTTTTTTACTGTTGCTTGAGATCCTGCTGCCCCCTCCATCTTATTAAAACTAACCATGGAGCATTCTAACATAATTGCTCAAAGTACAGCAGTATCACTATTACAAAACGTAGAATTTTGGACCGTTCGTATAGGCTACTGTAATACTTCCTTTTTTTATGAAGGACTCTAATCCAGTTGAAAAGTTTATTTTACCATCAGTTATTTTTGTTTAGAGCTATTTTAACTTCTTTTTCTCCTAATGGAAGCCAATTAGAATAACGAGGGCAAAAGGTTAGACATACATCTGGCCTCTCCATTTAACATCCAGGTTTATCTTTTACACCATGCTGACAATAATTTAGGGTGGGAAAAACCTCCCAAAACATTTGTATATTTTTCCATTACAAAAACTGCAGCCTCCATTTTTCACATATGTGACATCTGAAATAGCTCAAACAAAGAAAAAAACCATGCTTCTTAGCTTAATGTTTAATTGTTGGAGCCAAAAAAGGTGAAGAAATAAGGCAGGTCTTGTATAGCTGACACTGTTTAGAAAGTAGGGTAGACCAGGCATGGCTCTCATTATATTTAAGTGAATTAGTCTGTTTCCTTTAAAAAGGAGAGATTAACAAGCCACCAAGGGCCTGCTATGGAGTTCTGACACTTTTAGTGGCTTGTGACATATGACTTGTGAATATCAGCTCTCCTTCAAAACCAGAAAACAAATCTATCCTTCGTATAAGGAATGCCAAAAAACTGATACCAGGTTATGTTAGCTAGAATTCATTACTGGGACGCAAAAAGGAGGAAAATCCTTTATCTGACTAAATGCTGGGAATATTATTAGACATCCTGTAATCATTGAAACATTTGTCAGCCTTTATCTGACAGCAAACAGCTCCATCTGAAAGCAGAAGTACCCTATGGCAAGAGAATATGTACAATAAATCGTCCTTTAAAGGAATTCAGTCATGGGCTCAAATAATGGAATGATAACATATAGCACTTTTTATTCTGAGATTTACAGACTGAGCCTGATTCTGCAAGGCCTTGAAGTCGATCCTATAATAGGAGTGCAAGGACCATTTATGAAATACGCAAGAACATATTTAAATAGCTATGCCCTTAAGGATTCCTTTGGAAAAACTCATCCCTGAATGCCTTCTATTAGCCATGTGTTATCACTGCATATTTGCCAGTATGTGATAGGAGTTCCATGTACAGAAGACTTGCAGGATCAATCTTGGAATTTATACAATGCCACTGAGATTTAGTCACCTTTGGGTGGAGAGTTGCAGCCAACCAGTGAGAGGAAGAGAAGGATATAATTTTGGCCAAGGACACTGGGGCAAATACCAATACTTTAATGAAAAGTGTCATGGGATCTTGAAAATTCATATACAAGTGACTGAAGCTTGTTCTTCTCTAAAATCTGCAAGGAACTCAATGTATCTACATATGAAGATGAAGAATTATTTTTAAAGAGATATGCTCTAGTTCAAATGGGAATTAATTCAGGGAAGTCCTATGGCCTGTGTTACACAGGAGGTCAGGCTTGATGATCACAGTGGTCCCTTTTGACCTTATAATCTATGCACGTGTGAAGGGTTGAATTAACCTTCACAGGATACAAAACTTACAGTTCCAGGGAATTCTAGAAATGTAAAAGCTAGTGCTTAGACCATCTCTCTGGCTTTTGCTGGTTGCATATAAGTAGGGCAGATATACTGAACCATCAAAAAAAGTAAGGTGAAAATTAGCTTCCTGTGAAAACTATTCTACTTTATAGCAGTGCTAGAAAACCTTATTTAATAAATAACCTATAATTTAAAAAAATGAAACCAATATATTTTACTTCATAGGGTAGACAAATTAATTTATATGTTTGTAATACTTAATAGGTAGATAATTCTTCTTTACTACAATATTATTATATTTCAAATGTTTTTTTATGAGAAGTATGTTTCAGAAGAAAAACTAAGTTCACTCAGACCATGACTTTCCATTCAAGGGAGTCCAATTCCCTTACAAATAATATTGAGTATACAGTATAACCCCTATTTTATGAACTAATTGGGGATTGAATACTTCATAAAATCAAAAAGTTCATAAAATTGAACATCTCAGAATTACAATAGATACAGTGTATAAGTTAATCATTCCAGGATAATGTCTGTAACGAATGGTAGCAAATATAACCCCAGCTCTTCTGTCCTGCCAAATCTCTCTTTTCAAACCTGTTCAGCTGCATGAACATTGGTTGAAGGACTGAAGTCATGACAGAAAGAAGACATCGGCAGCAGGAAACTGGTTCATATAACCGGTTGTGGATCAGATCGATGTTAATAAAATTGGGGCTTTACTGTATGATCAAGTTGCACTAGAAAGCTAGAAATATAATTTTAAAGTTTGTCCGTTTTCATGCCTCAGGGCATAAAAATTATTGGTAGTTGGGGTCATTGTCCCTGGTGTTATAGCTTTGCACAGTTTGATCCATTATTCATTCTACACTTACGTGGCATTGGTCACTATCAGTGACACTATGTCAGATTAGATGAATCATTGGTTTGTTCTATTCTGGTAATTCTGATGTTCTTACATCAAATTCAGTGAAAGGAAAAAAATGACTTTGGCAGTTAGCATGGCATTAAATGGGCTTTTACATGAAAATAAATTCTGTGGTGGAAAATTCCAGTCTCTTATGAGAATTTGATACCAGGAAAGAGCATAAAATGGCAGCAGGTAAAGGAACTAAGCCAAATACAGCCTGAGATGTAGCTCAGCAGGATATAACAAATTGTTATCTCAAACCGTATGTTGACATTTTGATTTTTTTAACCCCAGGCATATTGCTTTAGAACGATCAGTTCAACAAGCCTGCCACATTGCTAATATGCTGCAGATTGTGGTTAGTGTCAATTGTTGCATACTGCCAAGTTCAACTGAACACATTTTGATTAATGCTTGTTGCATGGCTGAGGCATCCTGATTACAGGGAAAGCACTCTGATGACCAAATGTTGCCTTTCTTAGTCAAATAAAACCTCCTCTGAGATCAGTGGTCATTTTGTGTGTGTAAGGCAAGCAGGGTTAGGCCCATAAAGTGTAAAATACCAGGCTGAAGTACAGTAGCTTGTGTTATCTGTTGTTAAGTGTTGGTTAACAGTATAGACTATAACTTGAACAGAAATCATCCCTATTCACGTACACATGTGACTACAGCTGGTAGGAAGATTTTGCAAAAAATGAAATTTCAATGAAAAAGCAGATACGGAATGGCATATACGTTTCTAATTTTTTTTTGTAAACAAGTCCACAAATGACATATTAGAATACAGTATGGATAGGAGCTGATAATGCCTTTTGCTTATGCTGTAGTTGTGTTGTGAGGCTTTATCCTAATTTCATTAGAAAAGCAATTTCCATCAGTTAGCAGAGGTAACATGGTACTTAGTATATTGACTGTGGCTGACTGTTTACTATGGAAAGGCAGAAAACATGTGGATCAAAGTCCTGTTGGTGCTGTAATGTATTGTAACAAGTGATAGAGCTGTTTCTAAGGGTGTTTCCATCTCTTAAAAAAAAAACATTAAAAGAACATTTAGATTGCAGAGTCAAGCACTCTGAAGTTAGGAAATACCAGACTTAAGGTTCTTTGTACCTCAGTTCAGGCCCCTTGTGCATCTATTGGGAAACATTGGGCCACCTTAACCATAGGTGTCACTTACTACATTGCCTATAATGTAATAGCAAATTACAGGATGTTCCTGTGCACTGATCTTCTTGCTTGTCAATATCATTCAAGACTTTCCTTGTGTGTGTATGGACCTCACACCGGCAGCTTCTCCTCAAGAAAGCCTACAGATAACATAAACTGGCAATACGGATGGGATTCCGGGATAAGCGATCGCTGTTGACACTTCCTTAGTCAGTGAAGCAGCAATTTTGTAATATTTTATTTCAAGCAGCACTAAAGATCCTTCTGAGCCTATGCAGGTTGGATCGCTATGATGAATTATATGTTGAAAGACTAGAGCAAGTTTTATTATGCTAATAGCATAGCAGATACAAAAGCTAACATCCCTGTTTACCTGTATGATCTATTATTGTATACACTCACAAAACCAATGAAGTCAAAAGAGAAGAGTTTCACAGAGATTATTAAAGACCTTTGTAAAATACCTATGTCTCCAAATCCTCTTATCATAGCAAACCATTTCCTGTTGCATAAGCAGAAAGAGCAACATGCTGAGTCCACAAGTGCCTGTCTGGTAGAACTATAGAAATTAAGCAAGCATGGTATATTTTGAGCAAATCTGGATGGATTGTTTGGTGTGTGGTCTGAGGCATGAAGACATAGAGAAATGGAAGTTGATCTTCCATGTTGTCCAGCTACAGATGTCTATTTTAATGAAGACTGCAGTAAGAGAACTAGAAGAAATGACCAAGAGTGATGTACACCAGATTAACGTCATATTAGCCAAGTGTCAGACTGAATAACCTTATTGTAAGTGTTTTCTGTGCAGTTGAATAGATTATAAACTAGAGGACTGTCATTTCAAAGAGGAGTTATACCGTAAGTGCCACAAGAGAAGGCAAATAGAGGGTGTGTGTGTAAAAGTAAATTCAATTGTGACAAATTCAGGCAAAAGAATAAAGCCCTAGGATGCCAAAGGCATGATGACAATCATGAAAAAAAGGGATACCCCAACTCTAAGATATATTTAGTACTTCAAGGAGGTGTAGAGTGCTTTGGAATAGCCTAACATTGCCAAAAATTGATGCCATGATCAAATTCCTGTGACTAAAACATATAGGAGTATAGGGAAAGGGAACAGAAAGAAGCTGGACTCATGGCATATTTTCTAAAGCGTCTATAATGAATGTTTTTATAGAAATGTTTTAGAATAATTACAGAGAGGCCCAACCCACAGAATTAAGATCTATTATTGTATACACTCACAAGATCTAGACTTGAAACATCCCAAGTTTAGGTCTTTAAGATACAATCATTTCTGATGCTTAGCACACCTTGTCTGTCATGAATGTAACACTGTTGTTCTGTGTAAACAGATTTGGGTCTGTTTGTTATAAAGATAGGACCCATTTGCATCTCTAGCTGTGCTGTTTGATCACTGGCTATTATATTTTTAATGTTTGTATTTGTGTCCAGCTACTACAAGAAGCTGATCCTATAAATCAATAAATCAATGTATTGCACTAATTTTGACTAAAGGGAGTGCATGCATTGTTAGTTTGTGCTATGCAATGTAACTGAATGATCTGCACAGTGCATTGAATGAATGAGTGAATCTGTGAAACTTTGTAGGGTTGTGCGTTTGTGCTGTTTTAAATGAAAAGCATTTAAGAGTGTTGGAAATTATTATTGAGCAGTTCAGTATTTTCTAGGAAGAATTGCTCGCAATCCTCCCGGGTTTGAGACTAGAAGCAGAAGCAGTTAGAGAGGTTACCAAGTTTTATTTGATACTTTAGGGCAATTTCCCTCACTTTCAAAGATCTTTGTTTCCCTTTCCCCAACATCATTTTATTATACCCAAAATACTTGTATGAAAACATAAATCATACCATGAAAAAAAACCCCAAACCGTATGGTTATATACAAAAAGAAAATCTTGGCTCATGATTGCCTAAAAATGGTCATTTGATGAGGCAGTAAATCCCTTGTTGTTTACTTCCTCAGAAGTCAATGATATTGAAGTCTGGAGTTAAATGAAATTGCATTGAAAGCTATTATTCACCTCCTGTGACCTCTAACTTCATCTCATCTTTAGAATGATCTGAAAAGAAATAAACCTCCTGGCAGTTTGTGTACTTAGATGGGAATCTTGATTAACTGTTCGAAGGACTGAAATAATAAATGCACATTATGTAATAAAACAGTATATTGAAGTCTTCCCCTCGGTCTCTCTCTAAACTACATACACAAAAACTATGTTAAAAGAACACCATTAAGGTTGCAAAGTCAAGCACTCAAAAGTTAGGAAATGCCCAAATTAAGATTGCCTAAGCAACCTTAATTCTACCCCCTTGTACATTGTGCGTTATGACACAGTCTCTAATTATAACATCATATATGTTTTTTTCCCCCACAGGATCATGCCTCAATCAGTGTAGAGGATGGATCCGCTCTGGGGATGAAGCTTGGTTATATAGTGAAGGAGACTGGTATTTGTAAGCCCACTGCTTCATTTGTTGCAGATCCTGGAAGGTTGTAGTGAATGAGGCAAGGGATTGCAGGAAGAGAAGGGATGGTCTCCCAGCCAACTAGTTCCCAGTCCCAATTTCCTTGCCCAGCTTCTCATCCAATCTGTTTCTCCCATGCTCACTCAGTCTCAGTCCCTCCCAGTCTCTTTGCTCAGCCTGTCCAAGTCTCCCCCACCTGCTCCCAGACCCAGTCTCCTTGCTCTATCAGTCCTAGTCTCCTCTGTCTCCTAGTTCCCAGTTTCAATCTCTCCTTCACTGGCCTTCAGTCAGCCTCTCCCACCCCCAAGCTCCTTGTCCAAATCTATGCTGGCCCTCCTCCCCAGGTCTGGCTCTTCTGCTCCCTGCATTTGAATCAGACAGCTACCTGCACCATGCTGCTTGGACCCAGCGGGGGAAAGGGGGTGTCACTGAAAGCATAGGAAAGGAAAAGCTCCTTGCACTCAGTGCTGGAATCCATTCCTGGCACTTCCAGCAGCCCAGAATTGCAGGTAAAGTCTCCCCTCCACAGGGCCTTAAACTTCCATTTCCTATTAAACTGATCCATTTTCCATACATTAGAAGACTAACATACTACTTCAATACTCACTACAAATATATATCATAGTTGATACACATGTAGTTAAAATAGCTGAATATACAAACTAGTAAGGCTTACAGAATAAAGATATTTCATAACACTACACAGATCATTTATAAAAAAAAGATTCTTCTACTCCATCATCATATTAACCTGTCAGAAACTTTCCAGAACTCTGACATAACACATAAGTGTACTGAAGGACTGCGCTTCTTTTGAAAACTTTACTACACTTTAATAAACAATACACAATCACAACAGCATACAGAATATTTCCATTACAAACAAAAACAATGGGACAGTGTTAAAGTTGTGTGTATGGGTTGATCGTGAGTGATACGGGTTCTGTGGCAGTGGGGAACAGGCTTTACTCTTCATTTTCACACAGTATTTCCAAGTTTGTTCATTTTTCTAAAAATGAGTAGATTGTTGTAAAGAAAGTTTAATATCTTTGGAGTGCTGGCTACATTGCACTGAAAAAAATTCAACCCCTTAACTCTTCTAGCAAAGATTTTTTATTGTGAATGCTCTACGTAGCTGATAAACTTCTAGGGCAGTGTGTTTAAACCAAGGTGTTCTCTTTCAGTGTATTTCATCTCACCAGGACTCAGAATACTGAAGTTGTGACATCAGCTACAGATAGGAGGATATGGCAATAGTGCCTATTGTCACAGATTCTGGGGGAGGGGAACAATCTAATTCCCCATTGTGTGTGGAAGGACCAGAGACTACATAAATACTGGTTACCACTGGGTGGCATGTACAAAAGCTGCAGTGAAACAATTTCAGCCACATTACTCTAAGAAATTGTACGCGTCTTTTGTGGGTTTGTGACTTCACACATTCAGGGTGAGGGTTGTGTCTAATTAGCACAGTAGCTCGCATACTTTTAATTTATAAAGACAGTTATGTTAGAAGAATCTGAGTGACTGTGCTAATGTAATCCACACCTGCTTGGTGTGCCACTCTGTCCCCCTCTAGTGGCACCTAAACCAGCTAGAGATGGATGAGTCTGCTACAGCCTGGGCTAAGCAACAGTAATCTTCTAGCTCATGCAGTAGAGGCTCATGCATTAAGTTCCAGAGGTCCCAAGTTTGATCCCAGCCAACGCTGACTGGGGTCTGTCGGTGTTCCACTAACTCCTGCGTTGAGCCTCAGATAATTTTGAGTGTATATCAAAATGTTTCCAGACTCCTTCTCAAAACCTTAGTCTTGTCTACACCCAAAAATTGCACCAGTTTAACTAAAATCATTTTTACATCAATGTAATTAAACCTGTCCAAACCCCAATGTGGACACACTTACATTGGTTTACACCTGATTTATAATGATTTAGCTCAATTCAGTTAGTATGAAACTGACTATACCAATACCTGTGTTAATTCTTTGAGGATGTCCACTATGCACTAGATGTTTCCAGAAGCCTTAGGAGACTCAGACTGAGCTGAGTATTTGTGCAGTTAAAAAAGTGACATGCCTTATCTGCAACAAACCTGCCTCGTGAATGCACATTCCATGCCCTGCGCTGGCTATACGTCCGTCACCCTCCACACATACAGAGTTTGCAGCTGCAAAGTTTGTGTTTGTGTGTGAGGGGAGGGCGTGGGGGGGCTACAAAAATATTACCTTTCCCCAGGTTCTACACTGTCTTCTTGAGACTGTTTGATCATTCCATGGCAATATCCCTCTGAGCCCTCAGTGTGATGATGAGTAGGGAACAATACGTTTCAACAGCGGTGCTGGAACAGTTTGTATAATGGGGGTGCGGAGAGCCATTGAACCAAACTGTATATAATGGAAACCACTTCAAGCCATGGAATGCGGCAGCACACTCAGCACCTATGCACTTAAACTAAGAACATCTCCAGTCCCTTCAGTAGGATTTACCCAATAGTACATTTTCAACATTGCTAAATGAAGGCAAAAGAGAAAAATCACTCATTAAGGTAGATACTCGTAAGTAGCAACATATCTGTGCTCTTTTCCTATATTGCTCTGAAGAGGCTGTTGCTGTTATGGGGAGTGTCGTCTGACCAAAGGCAGTCTGCTTTTTTTGATACGTAAAACAGCTACAGTACATGCTAACAATCTATAATGGCAACAATGTGATTATGTTTATTATTATTGCTGCAGTATTACATTAATATAGGTACTGTCCTTTTTACACATATTCTGCATTTGTAGCCTACTACCATATTGAATCAAGAAGTTAATGGAATTAAAAATAAAACTTGATACTTTTATAAGTTATGTTTTAAGGTCAAACATCAACCACGACAACACACACAACCTCTTGCTCTTACTTGTAAACATTTTTTGTACTCGCACTTAACTGTAATACTTTGTATGCACTATAAGTCACCCTGGATGAGGGTGTCTGCTACGCAAATAAGTAGTAATACTGTAATAACCTAAATGAAAGTACTATTCCACATCAAAAAGTGTATTCTATTGATACAGGGAGTATCAAATTGTAAATTAAGAATGGATAAACTCACTCATTTCTGGGGACAGAACTCAGTTAATTTGCTCAGCTTCTTCTCAGTCACATTTTTGTTTTGAAGATGGGATTCAGTGTCCCAAAGAGACCTGTAGACCCTGTCACCAAATCCTTCTAGCTGTGAAAAGTTCCTAAGTGTGTTCAAAGCCTCCAACAGCTTGGAATTTGATTCTGATGAAGGTCCACCTCTGACAATCTCACTCTCTTGATTATCTCTTAGTTTACTAAATGTTTCCTCAACACAAGCTTATTTCTCTGGCCTTGCAGCAGCGCTCAGTAATTCTTCATTGATTAGCTCTCCAAACATGAGCAAATCCTCATCTAGTCCTCTTTCTCCATGTTGACCCGGAAGTGGAACATTGTTCAGGGCAGGGCCGGCTCTAGATTTTTGGCCGCCCCAAGCTCCGAGTGTGCAACTGCCCAAGCAAAAAAGGATGGCCAGAATGCCTCCCCTGGAACTGTGCTGCCCCGAGCATGTGCTTGCTTTGCTCTTGCCTAGAGCCGGTCCTGGTTCAGGGGGTCGTCAAACTCTTCAATATCCTCGTCTAGCACACCTTCCGCTAGCACAACATATTTACCTTTCCTGAAACAGTCGGAAATTGTTGTCAGCTTTACATCTTGCCATGCCTCAGCAACAAGATGAATGGACTCTAGCAAATTTACAATTTTCAAGATTGTCTGAACATCTATGTTAGGGTCCACATCAAGAGCAACAATAATCCGGTTTGCGTTAGTCTCTAAGGTTTCACTAGTACTCCTTTTCTTTTTGATCAGTCCCTTCATGTTCTTAATCACATCTTGATCCAGAGGTTGCATCAAAGATGTAATGTTAGGGGGGTAAGATTTCAAGCTGAATGTTTGTGAGAACCACTCCTTGGGGTGTGCAAAGCAGTTATCCAGGAAGAGGCATCTCTTAGGGTTCTGAGAGCGAAGCTGACGATCCCACTTTTTTAGCCAGCTGATGAAAATTTCACCTGTATCCCAACCAGTCGCTGAACTGACATAACTGAGGGGAAGTTTCCTGAAATCCTTTGGAAAGCATCTAGGTAATTTTACCTTCCCAATCATGAACAGCGGGCGTTTGTCATTCCCATCCAGTTACCCTGTCCTTTGAAGCTTTCCCTCCTTCTTGCTTTTTATTTTTTTTCTACATGTCCTCTGTCATAGAGCCTTTCAGATAAAGTCCTGTTTCATCAGCACTGTAGATGTCAGCGGGGAAAACTTTTCAGGAATGTGAGGAAGTTTTTCTTACTGTCACTGCTAAGCCGCTGGTTTATCCACCCACTGTTTTTTGCCGTGCTCTTCTTTGAAAGTGATATTGAAGCGTTTCTTCCATCTGGCAAACCAACCGTCACTTGCCTTAAATTTTTTTAATCCAAGTGAAGCAGCAAGCTGAAGGGCTTTTTCCTTGATTGTGGGTCCAGTAAGCAGTGCTCCCTGTGCCCTCTTCTCCTTGAACCATATAAAGAGAACCTGGTTGACATTAGGAGCTTTTCCTTCATGCCCACTCTTATGGCAGCTATTCGACTGTCCGTCTTCATATTTAGCCAAAAGTTATCCTTCTGCTTCAATATTCTGCATGCAACCAACCTGTGCAATTCCCACTTGATTGCAACTTGTTTTTGAGTAGCCCCTGGAGTGAACAGTCTTGGATAATCTGTACTTTTTCTTTCAGTGAGAGACTTCTTGGCATTTTGTCCGTTTTTGCCACACAAAAAAAGATACAATCTCACAAATGTTGCTCTTGTGCGGTGGCTATGTTACTGAGTGGACACTTCACGTTAGGGAAAATGTTCCCAGAGGAAATGTTGCTGGTAAGCAGCAGTTGTTCTTCCAAATTGTTGCTGCAAACAAGCATCTACTGTACAAGCATCAAGAGAAACACCATGTGGAAAACGAGGAAGAAATTAAACAGCTTTTTGTTTCAGCATGTTTTAATTTTTGAAGCTTGTCCCGTGTGTGAAAATTCCTCTTTAATCACAGAAGATATACAATATTGACAGATTATTTAGAGCTAAACATGGAAGGAGATAGGCTAAAGAATTATTAGCCTAACTATAAAATAAGGTAATGCTTTACTACTTACACTATGAATCTATCAAGCAATAATTGGATGCACGTGTTAGTAGCAGTAAAAAGGCATTGTCCAGTTCTCCACCTTACATGGGAATATACTTTAAGTGTTTTCTTTGATTTATGGTTCCAATTAGAACAGAATGTTCAAAGAAAGAACAAAAGTGACCTGATTTAAAAGCAAAAAGAGTGCCTTTAAAGCTATTGTTTTGCATGTGACCTGGCTCACATTTAAATTAATTGAAACTCACATTTGTGTAAAACTGTACCCCCTCAAAGAATTAATTCAGTTTTAATAATCCATTCAATGATGAAAGTGTACACACTTTTTTCCTTTAAGATTTTGGTGTTTATAGACAGAGATGGCTTTCCAGGAAACAGGTTGATTTCTTCTTAAAGCTTTGGATGGCATGTTTTCTGTCTGATTTCTTCTTTATTCTATATTGTAAAGCATCTTTGCTCATTACAGTAAGTTGGCACTAGCAACAAAGGCAACTAGTACTGTGAGAAAATCATTTTCCCAGTCCACAGAACCAAGTAATAAATACCATTTATTCAAGCATCTGAATAATAAGGAGCCTTAGACATTAAAATATTGGAGAGCCTTTTGCACTAAATATATCTTTGGGGTAAGAGAAGGATAATCTCTTTGTTAGCCATGCATAGTCTGACTAGTAATAATAGTGCATTTGCCAACATAGAAATTAAAGTATATTGGTACAGAGTCCATTTGTAAATCCTCCGTCCATTACACATCAAAGAAATTGTTTTTCATATCCTGGGGTGAGTGATGCCAATTTTTTATTTAATTCCAACAAGATAATATCTGCTATTAATATTGACAAATTTTGGAATTGTATAACTATAAGGAACACTTGTACTATTTTAAAGGCAAACAAGGTCAAAAAATGTCTTTAGAAATAAGATTTAAAAAAATACCCTGGAACAACACACTTTAACCCTCCACTTCTTGCTGCAACTGCACAGAATATTGATGACATTAGATTTGTGTGTAAACTGTAATTTTAATTCAGTACATTTTTTTGAGTAATTAAAGACTCTGAGTCTAGCTTCGGAAAAAAATGGATAGACTCTAGAACTACTCCCATAGTGGCTGCTTAATCTCTATACTGACTTTGTTGGCACCGTTTCCACCTCCTCAGCTGGAAAACTTTTGAGGAAAAACACAATATTGTGGTTCAGAAAGGATTTTTTTTCCCATTAGCACTCACGTGAAGGAGGTTTTATCCTGTTTGTGTTTAACATTCACGAATCTTCAATGTGATAAAAATAATTGGAAACAACCAATAGCTTATTTTGAGGAGACACAAAGGGTAGAAAGACATTGTTAGCAAATATAAGCTCTCTTTCAAAATGTAAGGCTCTGTAGATGAGTGAAAACTTTATTCCTACAGGACCTGATCCAACTCCCAGTGAAATCACTGGCAAAACTCCCACTGACTTTATTGGGAGCTGGATTGGCACACAAAATTGGAGACTCAAAAAGGGCATCTGAAAACATTTAAAATGCCTTCTTTCAAGATAGAGATTCTTACACTATAGTGGAACATGCTTGAGAAGTTTCATACTGCCTTGAGCCACATTCTACGGTCCTTACCAACTCAAGACTACAGAATCATCTTGTTGAAATAGCAGTGTGGGATATGTAAGCTTACTTGTCCTTGGTCTCATATTCTTCGTAGGTTCTCAGGGTGACCCAACTAATGCTGTCTTAGTCTTCTTTTGCAAGTGGCTATAAATCAGATTTATTAAGACAAAAAGAAAAAAAAGACTTCTTATAACTGTAAATTTTAAGAAATTTATGATGACGCTACACTATCAGTGTGGAGGGTCCACATGGTGGGAATGCAGTCAAGGTAACAGGAGAGTGTCATGTAGACATTAAATAATACAATTCCTTCCATATACATAAATCCCAAGTGTCTGTGCTTGTATGCTGATGGTTATAAATTATATAACTGAACTCCAGGAACAACCTAGACTTAAATGAGTTACCAGTTAAGTAATAAAAATGTATAGATTTCCTTCCCGGGAAACAAAAATATTTATTAGGAGGCAGTATATGATTTCCTGAGGTCAATATTTTTTAAAAAATTTTGAACTGTCAACAACATGTAGTAACTCTTTGTAAAAAGTGACACAAGGGAAATACATGAGCCTGGAAAGCAGTCTTTCATTTAAAAAAAAATATTGTTTAATATACTTAACCAACTCTGAAAGAATTAAAGTGATCTCATACAGTCTGTTTTAATAATATCAAGTATCAAGACAGCACTGTTTGCTCAATGTTCTAGTCTTCTATTTAAAGTTGCAGCTATCTCACTGTTATTTACAATCAAATTAAATGGTTTTATTACACCTGGGAACAGTTAAACATTGGCTGTCAGCTGTAAACAATTACAAGAGACAATGAAATTAGTAGATTTTTCTTAAATAGTCATGTATCCTTAATCTAATGTGCCACTGTTAACATAGGTGACATTGATGTAGATTTTCTTTGTGCATTATATATCTGATCCAAAGTTCACTGAAGTCAGTGCAAAGACTACAAGGGCCCACTGAAGTCAATAAGTAGGTATACTAGAAGATAAAATCTCATCTGCTGTAAATCAGTGTGATTCCATTGATTTAAATATAGCTGCATCAGTTTACGCTAGCTCAGAATCTACCGCTATGGCGTCAGCCTAATTTGAGTGTAAGCTCTCTGTGGTAATGGCTGTACCACCTCCGACAGTATGTTTTGTACAGCACTGTGCACATAGAGCCTTACTGCAAGTGAAAGCCCATGGGAGTGAATGGGAAACCTTCCATTGATTTCAGTGAGCTTTGGATCAGGCCCATAGATTTCATTCAGTAAATAAATACATACATAAATAAATAATCGGTCCAATTCTGCAATCCCTATTCTGGCTGCAGAACTTAATAACTACACAGTTCATATTTTACCCTCTGCCCTTGTTACTGCTATCCCAGTTAACATTCATATCTTCAAGGCCTTCAGGCAGTTCCCTCTGTCGTCAATTTTTTATTGTTTTTGACAGTGTAATACTAAAAAAATTTAATGTATATTTACCTTAGCCAACTCATCATAAATTATATGGGCCAAAATTCACTCTCCATTACACCTGCGCAATCCCACTAATTCCAGTAAGGTGCAACTGGGCCACATGTCTACACACAGGAATGCCTCTATCTTTACATATGCTAAAAGCTCAAAACTCTTCTTAGCCATCTCAGATGTCAAGTTATAGGCAATACTTTTGTAATTACTCAAGGCTTTTGTTTCACACATGCTCACAGTCACTGGAGAGCACTACAGCTGTTTTATTCACTTCTAGAAATGGACTTATCAGGAGCTGTAGCAAGAGGACCTTGCAGCTGCAACACTGAGGTAAGAACTAGTGCTGAGTGGTAGAGTTTCAAGGGCAAAGCTCTAGATGTAAAGAATAATAAAACAAAACCTAAACTCTCCTATTTATATCTAGTGACGGATATACTCCAGCTATGATAAATTATGAAAGCTCCCCCAGACTTCTTACAGAATAGTCATAATTCACCCGTTCCCGTTATCCTGGAGGTATGTAAAGGCTGAGGTAACAGTTCTGGTGTAATCAAGTTGGAAAACATCTGCCAAAGTAAACCTTTATTTAGTGCATACTATATAATATTTATAGAGCAAAGCTATGAATGCTTCTTGAGCCATTTTAGGAACTGGAAACTGAATTGTATTTTCTGAAGGTTTATCTTGACTTTCTCCGACTGCTTCTTTTACTTTATAGCATTTCACTGGCAAGCTGCCATTAAAACTGTTGTCTAATTACACAGCATATCAGAAGCTTGCAGCCCCATAGATAGCATTTTGTGTAGTATAACTGGATTTTAAACATTATCATCTGAGTGAAAGAAATTACTCCCCAGATTAACATATTTAAAAAATAAAGCCCTGTGTGTCAATAGCAATCATTATTTGTTTAGGGAAATGTGATTTTGGATGAGGAACTTATTTCAGAGGTTAAACACCCTAATATTTAACAGGCTACAATTTGATGGGCTCGTTAGATGACTTACCCCTTAGGTATGGCAGGAGTTTATTCACATGTAATTACACATTTAGACAATATCTTAATGATGATATGAAATACTTCCACTGACTCAGTCCATCTGGAGATTATGGTGGTGTTCTGATTACATAGCCACATGTTAAATTATGATTCACAGAACCTATGCTTTTCACTTACAACATTTTGATATGGATGTTCTTGAAATACAAGGCAACATAGGTGGGGATCATTTAACACAGTTGTGTGCTTTCATGAAGACATGTTAATTTGCATTGATATGTAGTTAAAGAATAGTGTAGATGTTTGACTCTTTTTGATCTGATAGCAAAAACTTAAATACTTACTAAAATATTATATATCCAGATGGGTTTGCTTTTTAAAGGTATTCCAATACTCTGCTTTAAATAACTGACTTCATTTAAGCACTCTCAATTTTTCATTTTGAAGAAACTGTGCCCTTCATTTACTTTATGTAAACTTTGCTGACAACAAGCTAGAATTATTTTGTAGTTCAGAATTAATGCTTGACTTACATCACCTGATGATTACCTGTTTTTTTCATTCCCTCTAAAGCACCTGGCATTGGCCACTGTAGGAAGACAGGATACTGAGCTACATGGACCATTGCTCTGACCCAGTATGGCCGTTCTGAAGTTCTTATGTGCATGGGGGAAAAAACAGGTAAACAAATCCATGTTTTATTTAATTTTTGGCACTGCGGACAAACATTCTGCAAATCTGAAAATATCTATGAAATGTCAGCAAGAATATTAACTGCTTTCTAATTTTATTATGTGTTGGGTGAAAAACAAAAAGACCTAAGCATAATGCCAGATGGATTAAGGGGAGTTGCTCCTACCTAAGGACTGTAGGATTGGAGCTCTGATCATGTGTATGTTTGTGTTTCCCTTTATTCTCTTTCCTCAGATAGGGACCCATCCTGTAGGCACTTACACATGTAGGTAACTTTATCCAAATGAATAGTTGTACTGATTAAAATAGGACTACTCACCAGAGTAAAGTTACTTGCCTGCATAAATGTCTACAGAATCAGGCCCTTAGTACTTCCCATTCCCTTCCTGAAGCAATATGCTCACACAAAATCTATTTACTTTACAAGTAGAGGAATACACATTTAGAAATACATTTATGAGAAGCACAGTACTCTGCTCTATTAAGAAACATGGTACAATAAAGGTAACAGCTAAGTACAGGCTAACCCATTGAAATGAAGTCTTCAGCATATGATTGTATCTCATAAAACTATTTTCTATGAAAATTAAAAGACTACATGGTAAAGCCAATCTGCTTTGACACCTAAAGCATTACAAACATAGGCTTAACACTGCAGAATTAACACCTGTGATAATATAAAATATGAAAATAAGTTGCTAGTTGTAGCAAGTGGAAGCAATGACACAAGAACTCAAATGAAAAAAAAAAAGCTTATTATGGAGGTGTAAAGAAAGAATGCAAGTACCGGAGAATTAATTGTAATCTTTTTTAAATATATAACATGGCATCCTGCCAAACCACACTCTGTACTTTACTTACTGTTTCAAGCAGCTCTCATTTATTTTTTAGTTTAGCAGGGCATATATCCCTAGGTATATCTGGATTTACACCTAAGACCAACCAGCTGCTCTTCACCCATAAGATCAGATAAAGTAGCTGTCTCAAACATTGGTATAGCAGGGGCTACCTTATCAACACAGGGATGTCTGCATTTAAAAGTACACTACAATGTATTGTGATTTCCTACAGTTCCCCCCACACACTTGAGACTATTCATTTTCTTGCCTGCACAAAAATTACATTTCTCAAGACTGACTTCCAAAAATATATGACCAGAGACACCATATTACTAGAAGCCTCATTGTATGGAGAGAAACGTTCACTCTGCGGGGTAACCTACAGCCATTGGAACAGCCTGGTGACTTTTACTTTGAAAATATTTCTTCTTTAAAACGCGATGACAATGAAATGTGTGTGAGGTCCGCATGAGTACAGCCCCAGATGTTTACGATGCAGTGGAAGTACAGCAGTGCTGCAATCTGAGAGCTTTCCGAAGAAAAGAGGACAACAGGACACCGCAAAGCAGCACATATGCTATTGACCACGCAGACAGGAGCATCATGTTACCAGAGAGAAGGCAGGGCAAAGACAAATAGCAGCGCTGGTGCCTTAAAAGTTAACTTCATGGGCTGCAATCACCCAAAACGCAGCAACATGCAGGGACAGAAATCAAAACCAGAAAAACACTTTTCACGGGATGGGGAGTGGAAGGATTGGGGGCGGGGGCGGAGGGCGAGAGAGAAGTAGATAAATCTTGTGGGGCTTAACGGGAGGTGGGGAATCAATGTATTGTTTTAAACCAGAGTTCACATCAAACCATTCTAATGACAGGGGATAATTGTTTTCAGACTCAGTAGAAAATACCCTCTCTCCACCCCCACCCCCCTTTACAAATCTTTCTAATTTGCTTTTCTGCCAGCCCAGGAAACCAATTGTGTTCACTCAAACCATTTGCAAAACAAATTTCTGGAGAGAGATGAGATGTGCAGATAGGAGAAGGATGCAGCGAGCAGAGTCCAAAGAGACACCCCCCTACCTCTCTCTCTCTCTCTGTCACCTTCCCAAGCAAGTGCTCTTGAGAACTAAAAGTTTGGATGGCGGGGGGGGGGGCATGTGAGCAAACGATTCACCGGTAGTGGGGTGACTGTCCTGGTTGTGTAGGGCTTTTCAGGGGGGCGAGGGGTGTGACGTGGATTGGGCTCCCTCTGGGCGCTCAGGTTTTAGGGGGTGCGGGGAGGCAGTACTTACTGTAGGGGCAGTTCTCCTTCTTGGTCCCGCTGACCTTGCCGTTCTTCTCAATCTTGAGAAAGTATTTGTTGTAAGAGTAGAGCTTCCTCCAGCGCACATCTCCCTGGAGGTGATTGTAGCTCCGCACGTGCCTCCCCGCACTGGCAGGCGAGGAGAAGGATGAAGAGGAGGAGGAGGAGGAGGATGAAGAAGACGCGTTGGTGGCCTCTGGGGACCGCATGTCCTGGCAGATGACAGACCCAGAAGACACCAAGAAGAGCAGCAGGAAGAGGCAGCCGCCGCTGCAGCAAGGCAGGTGGGAAAAGGCGGAGGCACCATTTGTCAGTATCCATTTGCACATTGTACTGAAACGCTGGGCGCTGGAAAATGTCTCATCAGAAGAAACATACTGGAAGGGTAAAAGCTGGTAAAAGGCAAGTGGAGAGCTGGTGGCTGCTGCTTCTGGTTAGAGCCCCCTGAGCTGTGATCTGGCCTGAAGTGAGTGCACCAACATCCATAACTCGGGACAAATCGCCTCAGAAGTTGCTGCCTTTTTAATCCTCCGAGTCCTCCCTCACGGAAGAAAGTTGGTGGGGTGTGTGTGTGGTGGTGGTGGTGGTGATGGTGGTTAATCCTCTCTCCTTTTACTCTCACCCCCCCTCCCCAACCTGGTCTGAGGCTTCCCCGTGGTTATTTCGTTCTCTTCCTCCCTCCTTTCTTTACCATCTTAGATGCAGAAAGGTCTGAAAAATAGATGACAGCAGAGTGAACAACGATAGCAACAATAAATAACGACTCGAACCCAAGGGGGGTACTGCAGGGGGTTTCTTGCCCCAAGCCCACACACCCTCCCCTCTTCCCCCCCCCCCCACTTGATGGCTTTTGCACCTTCTTCTGATTTCCCCACCCCCTTTCCTTGGCAAAGCGCAAGCCAGTTGTACAACTCGTCCCCTCTCACTGACAGCCCAGAGGAGGCAGTTTCTTTGTTTTGCTTTGAATCCTCCAGAAAGTACCAAAAAAAAAAAAAAAAAAAAAATTCCAGAGAGAGAGAGAGAGAAATCCCAACTTCTCTCCCCCGTCTGGTTGTAAACAGGTTGGAAGCTGTAGCCTCAGTGTATGTCAGTGATTACAAGCAAGAGGTGGGATGTGCCTCTGGTGGTCAACCCTTATTTGCAGGGGGTCGGGCAGCGGTGGGACATCTGAAACCCTTTTGCAGCTGGAGTGAGCAAATGCCTGCTGTGGAGGGAGCCTCCGGACGGAACTTCCTCCCAGTCTGCGGCAGAAGCAGCGGCAAGCAGCCTCCCGCTCGTTGCTAATTGCTCCTAAAGCGTTCTTCTCCTCCGAGTGCTGGCCACCAGCATGGCTTGGAGACTCATGCTTTACTAATTCCCCTGACTTCCAGGCTGAACCAATCCCCTCTAGGGAACCCCCCTTCTTTCCTTCCTTCTGCTTCTTTTTTTTTTAAAAATGCTTGTTTTCTAGCGCAGGATTTGATTTGATTTTTTTGGCAGTGAAGTGCTTGAGAGAACCACCTGGAGCTTGTTGCTGTGCTGACTTCCCCCACCCCCCTTCCTGGGCTAGAGAAGGGATCGGGGGCGAGACTGGTTAGAAGAATATAGTGAAGACAAGCCCTGAAAAGTAAGATTATATGTTGGTCAAGGAGAGTAAAAGGGAAGACACATAATTAGCTCCCTTTCCTTCCCCTCTGCCAGCTTCCATGGAGGTCTCGCCCCCCCTTTAATGTATCATTGATTTCTCGCTTCCGTCGCTGAAATAAAAAGTTCACACTTTAGCCTGCTCTTTCTTTTAAGCCTCTCAAGATTTATCTCCCCTCACCCTCCTGGTCTCAAATGAAATCGGGGATATAAATGACCTATGATTTCTAATTATTAACATGAGTCATTGACTGAATCACGCATCGGACTTCAAAGCAAAAAGGGGCTTTTATGGGGATTGCAAAATTTTCCTCATAAAATCTGTCTGAATGGGTTTCTGTGGGCTTTTTTTAAGCCAACAATTAACAGTACATCACACAGGGTTGCCTAAGTTGTTATACCTTAATAAGGGGCCAGGGAGTGCCCCTGCTCGTGCTTAAGGACAGTCGGTGCACAAGACATTAAACTGTACATCAGCATTCACCAATGCAGCATAATCCGTATAAAATGCAAGATAACGAAACATTATTAAGTAAGAGACTCGATTACAGAGGGAAACTGACATGTGGAAACAAAATGGGTTATCCTGTGCATAAGCATGGAACTTGTCTGAAACAGGCATAGTCAAAGGGAAATAATGCGGATCAATAGAATGCAATGGGAAAAACAGCCTCTGCCATTATATTGTTCATTTGGAATCAATCTTACGTTGAACAGCAGAAAATACATAAAAGACAAATAGTTATAAAATTAGATTGATTCATTAGGCTGGGCTCTTTAGTATATTGTTAACTTCACAGTAGAAAATTAGAAATGATTTTCTCCAATTTTGGTGTTTACTCAGTTGCAAAAGAGTCAGCTCTTAAATTTATGTGCTTAGATTCTGCGGGTGACATTTAAACAACCTTAAAAATGGAACCATTTAATGCTGGAATCAATATGTTTTATGATGTTGTTTATGTTACTTCAGAATATTTATTCTTCATATTTTCACTGTGGTAAAGGCTTCAGAAAATTCTCAGGCTTAATTTGATTTAAGATTTATTTTTGCAGTTACTAATCTTAAAGAGAAAAGAAAAAGAAAAAGTCTATTCTATAATGAATGGCTGACAACTTTAATGTGGCCACAATGTTAATTTCAATTTTCTAGCTCATAGTTTTATACCTGGGTTACCCACAATGTCTGAAAGATACGGTATAGGGTTTCTGAGGGATTTGTGTTTCAGCCAAAAGTTCAGCTGATTCAAAAAATTTAAAATGCCAAGTAATTAAAAATACATGTCTTTTAAATTGTACGTGTGATGAAACTATCTGATTATAGCACTTTGTGCTAACAAATGTTACAAAATGCAACAATTTTTTTTAGAGTTTCTCTGCACTGGGAAGAGAAAATATCACAGGAAGCTAAAAAGGCTTTACTTAAAATATTATTTAAAGCCTCACATCTGAATTTTCTGCTCACGTGAGAAATTCTACTTAGACTTATTTATAACTTCTGCTTGGTTGCATGAATGAAAAATAAAAATTGCAACTTTAGAAGTTTCATATTAAATCTGGTTCTGGCAGGTGCAATACTTAGTGCAGTACTTAAAACCACTACAACAGATAGAGTCCTTTTCTATACTGTGTGATGACAGGGAGGGCATTTACAAAACAGAGCCCAAATGAAAAGCTGACATAGCTTTTTAGATTATATCTCATTCCTTTTTCTACTTTCTGTATAGCCTTTCTTTTATAGCACAGTTGAATCCCTAAATACCCCACTACTTTGTATTGTTAGGTCACCTCTTAGGTTAGCCTGAGAAAGCCTGAGAAAAGTTCCACAGGAAAGATGCACTATTTAACGGAATTCAATCTGTCCCAATAGATTTGAATCACTAACATAAATGTATGAATGTAGATTATATCTCTGTAATGAGGCCTGAATCATTCTCAGTTACTTCAAAGGACTGAAATTCAACCTTCCTTTTTAGCAGCAACAATCAGACCTTAATGGGTTCCTTTATTAATTGTTCCACTGCTAAGTTTGAAAAGGAACTAACTTCAGTACAGGTCCTACACTAGAAGTGGTACCTACTACCTCTAAAACTGTTTCTTTCTTGCCTCCAAGCTCTTTACGATTTTCACATAGCTTACTTAGCGGCATTCTCAAACATTCAGTAACATTGACTCATCCACATTGAAACAAAGCAACCCCCCTTCTCAAAAACTTATGCAACGAGTAAAAAACATTTTTCAGGGTGATGTTTCGGCAGATCAACTTTCCTAAGAATGTTGGGGGAAATGAAGTACATACAGGCATTTTAATTGGAAATATTCATAACAATCTACTGGCTTCCTATGGTTGTATTGCATTTTTTTTCTTTTGATCAGTAGAGTTTTTTTTACAGAATGAATTGCAAGTGTTCCTGTAGTTAGATAAAATTTCATTTTTGAATTGCAGGAGTATCTCAAGGGTGGACATACTAGGCTCTACCTACTTTTGATTTCCCTCAAACTGTCATCCTTACTTGGTGTTGTAAGTAACTTCTATGTCTTTAAATTTGCAGCGTTGTCACCATCTTGGTCCCAGGATATGAGACAAGGTGGGTGAGGTAATATCTGTTATTGGATCAACTTCTGTTGGTGAAAGAGACAAACTGTCAAGCTCCACAGAGCTCTCTTCTTCAAGTAACCCTGAAAGGTTGGTTTAGGTAATAAACTTGTCTGAGGAAGAGCTCTGTGGAGCTTAAAAGCTTGTCTCTTTCGCCAACAGAAGTTGATCCAGTAACAGATATTACCTCACCCACCTTGCCTCTCTTATATGTTTAAGTGTTATTTTAGTCAGTTCACTCTGAAATACCACCAGCTTCCTGTGCAGACTTTGGACTGCTGGATAGTAATCATGACCATTTGCTGCTGACTGTGTAATTAGAGATGTGTATTCACCTTATTGGATCCAATCCTGCTCCCATTCTAGTCCATAGGAATTTTGCCAGCCACTGCAATAAGAGCAGATTTGGGCCAGTGATGTCATTGGTAAAGAGAGTGCTGCCAGAAATGATGTAAAGAATGCTACATGACAGCAATGATGCAAACAATGCAGTCTGTAGGCCAAATGCAGGCTGCAGAGTTCTACAACGTGGTATATGACCAATCCCACTTGTACAAAAGTGGCATGACAGGTAGAATCCACAAGTCCCAACATACAATACTCTGTCTCAATGTGAGGCAGGCCAGTCAGACAGAGCAATGCATGCTGAAACCTTTACACCATATGATGTACTCCCATAAACGAGGGCAGATGCAATCTGTGGCATTTTATGCAAATTAAGGTTTATGACAAGTCACCATTATGGTCTTCCTGTGAGCAATCTGCAATATAACAAAAATTATCTCTGTCCTTCTGTAGTGCTTTTCCACATATCTCAAAGTGCTTTACAAAGGCAAGCAAACATTATTATTCCCATTTTCCATAGAGTGTGAGGTATAGTAGAAGCTCAGAGTTACAAACACCTCGGGAATGGAGGTAGTTTGTAACTCAGAAATGTTCATAACTCTGAACAAAATGTTATGGTTGTTCTTTCAAAAGTTTATAACTGAACATTGACTTAATACAGCTTTGAAACTTTACTGTGCAGAAGAAAAATGCTGCTTTTAACCATCTTAATTTAAATGAAACAAACACAGAAACAGTTTCCTTACCTTGTCAAATCTTTGTTTTTAAACTTTCCCTTTATTTTTTAGTAGTTTACATTTAAAACACTACTGTACTGTATTTGCTTGTGTGTGTGTGTTTGTTACTGCCTGATTGCCTACTTCCAGTTCCAAATGAGGTGTGTGGTTGACTGGTCAGTCCGTAACGCTGGTGTTCATAACTCTGAGGTTCAACTGTTAATAAAGAAATTAAGTGACTTGCTCAAGTTCACAAAGAGTGAAACTCATTCCTATGCATAAGACCAGCACAATGCACCCTTTACGACCCACTTAATTGGGTTTTAAGTGATACACAGACCTTGGACACAGGCCCTCTGCACATGGGTGGATTTAATCCACAGTGAGTAAGTGGCAGAGATGGGAAAGAACCTACATATATTCATTTCTAGACCCATTCTCAATCCAGTAGACTGTAGTTGCTCATTGCTGTATACATTGCCTATTGCAATATAGATGACTGCCTGGGTAATATTACCTTTTGTAACACTTGAGCAACCCTTGAGTTGTTGCACACGCTTAAAATCTTCAGCTGAGTAACCAACACAATTCCATGTGTACGAGCAAGGGCTATATTAAGAGTTTTAACAGAGTTCAACTTGTGTTTGCATTTATCTTCCAAAAAAAGCTTGAATTTCTAATTCAGTCATAACCATGAAAACACATGCAAACAGCAAGTCTGAAATAAAATTGAGTTAATCAAGGCCTGACTCTGCCCTAGATCCATATTGCGGTATTGTAATGGAAACATAGAGCGTTAAAGAGAGACTGTCAGCTAAAAATCATATATATTGCGTAACTGTATTACTAGGAGCACCTTCGATGGATAAAATTGAAAGAATTTTAAAAATCCAAGATTCTGTTTGCAATTCGCTCAGCAAGGACAATGAAAACAGATGACTCACTTTTTCTATTCAGTCCTCTGGTCCAGTAATGATTCTATTGGAGTCAATAGTAAAACTCCCATTAGTTTCTGTGGGAGTAGGATTTGGCCAGTTGGCAATTTTGCTTTTCAGTTCTCATGCACTAGCACAGTGCTGCAATGTGGAAGTTGCAAACACTGAAAGGGGATGTTTAAATTCAAATAAAAACTGTTTTACTGAAATGAAAAATAGTTTCCTTAAAAACGTTCTAGGACATTTAGATTTTGTAAAAGCTCTCTCCACTCCTCCAGTTCACTTACATTTTCAGCTAAAGTCCCTGATAGTATTCTTAAGTATTTCAGGAACTGATAGCAATCTCTGACTTTACATCATCATTCACCAATATTGTACCATCTTCCAAAAAATGCAGGTTACCAGATCCAGAGGTCTTCTGAATTTGCAATGACAGATATCCAAAAGGGACATGATTTGGACAGAAGGCTTAACAGATTTCTTTGCTGCTGTCTGAGATTGAACCAATTTTAAATGATCTATTCTCTCGATATGCACACAAAACTGCCATTGATGGCAGCACATACTGAGAAGGTAATAGATCTCAAAAAGTGTGAACAAAAATTGATTTTTTGTTCTAGAGGGGAGCTGGGGAGGAGAGTGGAGAATAAGTCCTGGACCCTCCTATATCATAATTATCTGGCTCATGTTAGTGTTTTATATGTGTTTTTAAAGAGACAAATGTAAAATGCGCCACTTAAACTGGTGTGACTAGGGGATAGAGCAATGGACTGGGACTCATGATACCTGAGTTCTATTCCTGGCTGCTACTAGTGTGCTGGATGACCTTGGGCAAGTAACTTCACCTCTCTGTTCCTCAATTTTCCCATCTGTAAAATGGGGATAATGATACTGACCTTCTTTGAAAGTGATTTGAGATCGATTGATGAAAAGCTGAGAGCTAGGGATGATGATGATGATGATTGTTATTAAGGATATTGGGCAAAATGCCACTTCTCTTACTCTTGAAGCCAGTGGTATATATGCAGCTAAAGCCACCTGGATTTGGCACATCCTGTAGATTTATGAAATTTCCTTGTGAACTTCTGGTGCAAAAATCAATGAATGGATTGTTGTGATCCATAAAAATAGTTTTTCAAATGTGGCATACAAAGTAGCGTCAAACTCCATATGCTTTATTCCTTCCAGGCTCCAAGAGTTAGAGAATGCAATAGGATAGATGTGAGGATCCAAAGGGAGGAACCTGCATCTGCTGGTCCCTGAGTAACAGCCTCTGTGTTGCCAGCCACAGCAGACCAGCAATTGCCAGGCTGTGATCCTTGTGGTGCCAAATGCCACAGGATTTGTGACAGTCCATGGAGGGCCTGATTGGTAGTACTTCCAGGGTCTCTGATTGGTCAAGGTGCACTACTTAACTTCTTGGTGTCCCCTCCAGACTTATCTGTGCAATGAGGTGGATCCTCACATGGCTGCTATGACAGACTCTTATGCCTGCACCTTGGCTTTGGTTCCTGGCTTCCAATTCCCTCTCTGGCCCTACCCACTAGGCCTAACTGGTTCCACCCACTAGGCATGACTGCCACACCCTGTCTGTGACAATAGAATTGCTTAAGCAACATGTGAGAAGTGTGCACATGGCAGCATTTCACGGCATGTCTGCTAGTGAACATGATGCATGGGCTTTCACACCATTTTTTAGCCTCTTGCTTTACTCATGCTACAAGCTCCATTATGTAATAATATATAATAATTACTGGACCTCTGTATTGTGCCTGGTGTGTTTGTTTGTCACAAACGTATTCGCTAAGATGCTTGGACTCTGCACGTTAAGCAGATGATTTAAAAGATTGTTATTCTTCATAAGACGCTAATTATGGTTATTTTCCCAGTCTGTTTATGGTTATGTTATGTCTGGTACAGAAAGTATGGTAAACTTTGTAAAATAATATATGTATGCCACATAGAGACAATATCCATGTAATTTTTGTTTGATAAATAATGCTATTTTAAAAAAAGAAATTAGTAGGAAATTCATTCTAGTGGGGTCCAGTGGAACAGACTGCAGGACAGACCCCAAAACACTTAACTAGAGTCCCATAAATAGCCATGTACATGGGTTGAACTCTGACCAAGTTTGGTAATATTTTTCTGACTCTAGAAATGCATGCCGCAGCCAAATCTGTATACTCCAATCTGCAAAATCTACTTTAAAGGGCAGAATCTGCAGGGAGTTCTACCACCCTCAGAGAGTATATTTTCTTTTCTCTCTGCATACAAAACTCCCTCAAATATCGGCCGCTGAAGTCTTCCACTAAAATGAACAATTGGAAGCAAAATTGACAGACCCTGGACAGGATGGGCAGAAGAGGATAGTAGTGGCTCTGCAAGATGCTCCCTTCTGTCACCCAATCTCATATAAGCCCATCCACTCCAAGTCTGCAGCACTTGGGATCTGAGGGTCTGGGCGTACATGTTAGGGGTGGTTGATGGCTGCATCTTGTGGCATCACACACACACATACTTCCTAATGAGAGTTAAAGCTGATCGTCTCAGACACTGAGCCTTTTGTGTGAATTCCCACTCTCTCCATGGATATCTCAAGATCTATGGAATTTTCTCACAGATCTTGGGATACCCACCGGATTGGTGGGTCTTACTCCCAACCATTCCCAGAAGCCAGACCTATCATATGGAACGTTGTGATGGAAATTCGGTGTCATGAAAACCCTGGAGTGTCCTGTCCCTGTGCAAGTTTTTCCTTGCATAGGGATAATGTGGTCCTTCAGTATATCAGAACATATTAATTACTTTGAATCGAACATATAGTAAGCTGGGCTAACTCTCAGGATATAACTGAAGCAAGATTAAAAATAAAAGTAGATGGTTACATGAATAAGAAAAATACCTGTACTTTCACAAGCTTTTATACAAATAAAGTCCTGGTCTCTGAAGGGTGCTGACCATCTACAATTTCCTTTGAACCAAATCCAGATCCTCTTACACAGAGGGCACAGAGCTTGGCCAAAGATCAACATCTTGGCTAGGCTCCGTGCCTGCTGAGTGCTATCAGAATTCAGGGAAGGAGTTCCTTCTAGCCAGTGCTTGTGGAGCTGTCTGAAATGAAGTTGAGAGGTGGGAACAGCAGGCCAACACACTCCCCTCACCACAGACAACTGGAGTAGCAGACAGGCTCCCTCTTTGTTATTTCACAACTGTAGGGGCAGCTCACACATTGCCACAGAAAAGGCAATGAGTAGTAGTCAATGGGACTACTTCTGAGAATAAGCACTACTCAGCGTGAGTAAGGGTTGCAGAACCGAGTCCTGTGTTAATTGGGAAATGTGTAAAATAATAGGTAAGCAATGGACAGCCCCAAGTTTAATGTGTATCTATATTCTGACCAAACATCAGTGGGTGCAAGATCTGGCCCCTAAAGAGGTTCTATGCTCTTTAAAGGACATAGAACATAGTATGCTCTTGATACACTAGATTCTAATGGGGTGTGCATGTAAGTGCTGAGCTGAACCCCCACACCCCAAACTTCTGATCAATTCTTTTCACAGGTGTAGAATACATGTATATTCTCACCTACTATAATTTAAAGGATACTGGCATCCCTGCACAGCACCAAGTTTTAGTGGAGTCTACTCAGACATGTTTTCTGGTTTTGGGTAATCTGTATATCTGAAGACAACATCACACGCTTGAAGCTATTTAACTAAAAAAGTAATGACTAAGGCCCTACTTAATTTGTGATATTGCGGAAATTGTAAATCCCACAATATTAGGCTTCCATTGCAATTTTGTCAGCTGGCTGGCTGACAGCAGGAGTCCTGCCATATACCGTCAGCCTTGCGTGGCTGATGGGTGGGGTCCCACTATCAGCCCTGTGCATGACAGGGCTCCTGCTGTGAGCCCTGTGCATCAATAATTGTAATAAAATTGTAATATATTTTTAAAACCCTTGCAGGTTTGTTTTCGAGTTATTTGGAGTGTATATACAACCCAGGTGGCCCGTCCAACCATTTTACCATGTCCAGTGAGCAGTCATGAGTTGTTATAATCATTACGAGATTCCCAAGAAAAATAGGGAGGGTATATAGCTTAGATAAAAAATAGATTTGGAGAAAGAAAGTTTTACACATGAGGGACAGAACCGCATGGAATAGCAGTTCTACTGTTTTTCCAAATACTCTCAAAGATGTTGAGAATGTCTAGTGAGTATAATAAAGGCCTTCTACTAAAAAGTTTTGCCGTTCTTTTTTGCTGGTAGTCCGGCATACCAAGGGCTGATAGGACTTTCTCACTAATCTTTGGCCATTTCTCCCTAGCACCTATGGGAGAAACCATAATATTCTATTTCTTTGGCTCCAGTTAGTTTTGTTTTTTATCTGGCTTGTTAGATCTTCATAATGTCTCACCTTCTCTTCTACAGTGTCTTCAAAGACCTTCTCCTTGTATTCTAACCAGACTGTGATGTCCACCACCAGGGCTTTCTCTTCTTTAACGAAGATGAGGTCAGGCTTTCTTAGTTCCTCTTCGGCGGTATGCAGGTGTGATTCTTTGTAGATCACCCATTCCAATTTTCAGGCTTCCCGCTTCAACATACCGCATAGTTTGTTGTGTCTTCTTATGCAGGCTTCCTGAACTGCCGGACATTGCCCTAAAATGTGGGATAAAGATTCATAAGAAGCAGGACAATGTCTGCAATTCATGATCGTATTTGTCCGGCCACGTCCTAAATGCTCTCTGGTGGGGTATAGGTTTGGTCTAAGTTTAAGAGCCAAAAGAAATTGACGTTCTGAAAACCCACGATGGAAGTTCATCCAATCACTACTTATTGGATCGCTGTCAAAATGTTCCATTCCACTGCCTTGGCAAGGCAGATTTTTCTAATGGGCTAGTTCTGTTTCTCTCCAATTACATGGGATCGGATATATCTTCTTAGGAGCTGGTTTCTCCCATTCGCTGAGAAGTTCTGAGAAGATCTGCCGGGGTAGTCTATAATCAATAGACACTAGATCTGTTATTCTAGGAATTTCATCCTCCTTCCCACCAGCAGTCACCCATAGGTTTTGGAATTCTTCTTCAATGTTGTTTGCCAATGCAATATTCCTAATAGTTTCGTCTTCCGAGTTTGCAATTCTATGCAACCGCCATGCTTGAACTGAAGGGATGAGGCTAGCAAGTTTCGTCACTCTGAGCCCCCCATCCCTGGTTCTAGCATAAATTAAACTAGAATTACAGGTATCAGGTGGAAGATGAAGCCACTGTTTCACGGTGTTTCTGATGTTATCATCTAATGAAGATAACAAGGTCTTTCTGGTCTCTGTGTGATCAGCCAGGCAGATGATTCTAGGTGTTGTATATACATTTAACATCATTAGCTTCTGTGAAGGTTTTAGTGGAGCTTTTTTGAGTCTTTCAAGCCATGTGTCAAGTTTTTCAAAGAACAAATGTTTAGAGAACCCAATCCATGGGTCGACTTTGCGTCCCAGATATTTTTCAGATTCGCCAGGTACGATCATATTCAAATCATCTTTGTTTATCTTCCAGGCATCACAATTATTGATGGTATATGAATCGTGAGTAGGGCTGAGAAAGAATCCATAGCACTTTTTGGATTGTACTTTCAAGCCAGTTAGCCTCCAAAAGGTTTCCAATATTTCAATGTTTATATTCACGTCCTCCTAGCTATCACTGAGCATGACCAAATCATCTGCAAAGGCAAGTGATGTTATCTTATTTATCCCATAGGAGAATCCCGTACCAGCCTTCTCTAGTGTTGTAATTAGAGGATCAAGTGCCAAGTTAAATAGCAGTGGAGACATGGGATCTCCTTGTTTGACGCCAACTTTTATTTCAATGGGAGAAGTGAACTCCTTTCCAACTTGTATACGGGTGTGGACATTCTTGTAGGAGTCACTAATTATATCCACAATATGCTGATCCAAGCCCCTTTCCCTTAGTACCCACATAATGTGATCATGGGATACTGAATCGACTGCCTTGGCAATATCAACGAATATGACTCCTAACGACTTTTTGCTCTTTTTGGCTTGATTTAATATTATATGGAGAATTTTAAGGTTCTCTGAACAGCCAGATGTAGCAGTAAATCCTCTTTGATGAGCATTTATTGGGCATGCTTTAGTGAGTCGGTTCACTATTATTCTCGAAAAGAGCCGTAGCACAGTGGAACCGATGGTTAGAGGCCTCCAATTCCCTAGATCTTTCAGGGCCTCAGGGTCCGATATTTTGGGATTAAAAGGGAACGGCATTCTTTTATACCATTGGGAATTATGCCTGTGATCAGCCATGTCTTGAATAATTTCTCAAGAGCATTACCTTCCGGGTCAACTAGGAGTAGGTTCCTCAGACTGACCTTGTCAGGTCCTGGAGCCAAGTTCTTATTCATCTCCTTTATGTTTTTCATTATCTCTTTAGCCGAGAGTAAGCTTTCAAAGAGCTGCGTTATCGGCAGTCGCATGAGATTTAAATTGGCCCAATCCTTCGAAGGGAGTTTGGGTCTCCCATTTGTTCTTATATGTTTCAAGGATTTCTGCAAGAGGGACTTGGCACTGCAAACAATCGGTGCCATCGATGATAATGGAAACGAGCTTGCATCTGTCGATCTTAAATAGATGCTGGTATCTCTTATAGATACCTTTGTGAGCCACTCTTTTCTCCATCCACTTTTTTTTCTTTCCACTCTTTGAGCTTTTATTTATGGCCATTTTACTCAACCTCTTCTTCAGTTCAGGTGCTTTCATCGGGAAGGTGGAGAGGATATCAATAGAGGTGGACTCAACAAGACAGCTTATGTTACAATTTCCAGCCATCCATGTATTTATGACTTCCATGTCAAATTATATCTGACCCTGGTTGACTAGATTTTAATTTACTTTATGTAGGTATATGTCCTTCAGCCCAATAATGGTATCAGGACTATCAGTCTTTACTTCCAGGTGGCATGCCTTTGCTACAATTTCTGGGTCAGCCGTTATCAATTTGGCGTTCTTATTAAGACCTAGTAGTCACCGCTTATCTGTTTAGCAGTTTTTGTTTTGATTTGTTCTGCAATCAGAACATTTATGGTCCTTTTGCCCCCAAATGTACTATTAAAGTCAGTGAGGAGCTGTTCTTCTTCAATGGTCCAACAACTTTTATGTTTGCCCTGTTGCCATTTTGCTTTGGGCTGACTGGCTTCGATACGCTCTTGATTCCATACCACTGGATGGGCTATTCTCTTATGTTGCGAGAGCCCACTTTTGGTTTTAAATTGCTTGTTACGTATTTCGCAAGCCCAGTCACCCACTGATTCCTCAGTTATTTTCCCTTTGCATTTAGGAATATGACAAAGAATACTATGTACTTTTGGGTCAGTTTTATTACATAGGGAACACTGGAACTCCACATCTCTTCCACCGTGATTTCACTTGAGGTGTACGCTCACAGCACTTGGCTTGCCGACGTGATCACCACAAAAGGGGCACGCTGGGTCATCATTAGGCAGCTGCATTAAAGTTTTTTCTTGTGCTCCATTTACAGTTGTTCCCACTGCCTCTTCAGTAGTGGGCTCTTCAACAATGGGAGTTATGTTGCCTTCGTTTGTCCCTGCCTTTGAACCTTCCACGTCCAATTCCTCTTCATCAAAGATATTTATGAGAAGGTCGGGATTTGGTAAACAAATGGATTTAACAGTCTCTTTATATACACTGTTTATGAATGCTAATGTAGGGATTGAACTAATGTTTGGTTATAAAAAAAAAAACAAAAAAAACCCAGCAGGCATAACATAATACTTCAGTGTTTATATTGTTCCAGCAAATTTTTCTTAAACAAATAGACATTCTCTGGCTTTTCCAAATTACCACAGTTAATAAAGGTCCATGATTACTTTTCGGCGATTTTCCATGTCTTGTCTGCAACTCAGCCACAATTATTTGACAATCACCCTGCGATTCAAGTAGGGCCGTACTCATGACTGAAATACAACCACTCAAATATATACAACCTTCTTATCATTATTCAATACTTATATTTTGATATTGTGCAGAGGCTCTGATCAGTCCCCTGTTGTGCGATGTGCTGTACGGACACAGAGCTACTCATGGTCCCTGCTTCAAAGAGAGCCGATAGTTTAACTATGACCTTTCCTTAAGACGTTTTTGTTCTTACAGAAGGTATGTTCCAGTTGCGAGTTAGTTATGTCTTGTTAAATGTAAGTTAAAATAAAATCTCAGAAATTCAATTTAGTCATGATTTATGTTTATTAGCAAATTGTTTAGGTTTCTATTAAGATCAAAATACATAAGCAAAGGATAATGAGATGGTATCCTCTTTCTAAGATTGTTTAAAATGTATACAACATGTTAAAGATTTAGGAAACTCTCTGAAGTGAAGTCATCCATCCTGCTAGCCTTAGAGACATAATTTTTCTTTATAGTATATAGCTAACAACTGGCCACACAGATCCACATTACTGAAGTTTTTATCCACATTGCAAGTCACTGATGGTAATTAGCTCAAAATGCAAAATTCCCTAAATTTGACATTTGATGTAGCCTTCATCCAATTGCCAAAGAAGGAATTTGCATACTAAAAATAACTTACGTTGCGTCTTGCATGTTAAAAATGGACACAAATGTCATCCCTGGGTATTCACTAAATATTAGAAAACCACTGGAGGCATTTTTCCAACCTCCAGTATGCAACTCAGGGATGCATAGCCTTTAAAGCCAGCAGAGTCTGCCAATACAAGAAGTATTTCTGACCATAACAAACACTTGAGACCTATGCATACAATGCAGGCTAATTCTGACCATTTTCCAGAAAACTGGAGAAGCAGATTGCACCCAAACAGGCAGGCCACAGGAGAAAAGAAAAAGAGAAATCTCAGTTTCCTTTTCCCTACCTGCTCTTGTGAGGCTGCCCAGCATGGTTACATTTTACCTCTATTATTTTCATGATAAAGAGTTAATCCTACCAACCCTAACTCTCCTGAGTTGTTCTACTCACACAACAACTCACCCTGATAAGGGTTTGTAAGACTGGGCCCTTTATGTTTTATCATCTGAATATTCAAAGATAATAGGACTGTGACAGGGTGTGTTCCCTGCATTGACTCTGAAAGGGTTAATGTGGGCCCCCGAGAGGCCAATTAGGCTACCTTGCTGCACCTGGAGTGACAAGCAGGCTTAACTGAGGATGAAGCTCAGCTGGGCAGGAGCTGGGT
The DNA here is from genome assembly GCF_965140295.1 of Lepidochelys olivacea. Taxonomy (NCBI): domain Eukaryota; kingdom Metazoa; phylum Chordata; order Testudines; family Cheloniidae; genus Lepidochelys; species Lepidochelys olivacea. The sequence continues at coordinate 31,330,167 of NC_140415.1, forward strand.
GGTTAGTTTAAAGAGAGGAAGCACAGCTTAGAAAGGGACTGTATGGTGAAACTCTTCAGTTGTTCTCTGCAATAAGAGACTAGAGAGAACAGAGTGGGAGGGTCAAGAAAGAAGGCCGGGGCAGAGTGTAAGTCCTGGGAGTCTCACCTAAGCAGAGGAAGCTGGCAGGAGTGGCATGGACCAGGTTCTGGTGACAAGCCCTGACAAAAGGGCAGAACCTGGACTTCCAAGGAGAGAGCCTTGAGAGGCATTTAACTGAGAGAGGTGTAAGGTTAAACCAAAGAAAGATGGAAGTGAGTTTTTGTTTATACTTTTTATGTTGGGGGTTTTGTTAGGGGATTCCAGGGGTGGGCTCTGAGAGTCCCGGCACTGTAAGAAGGCTTAATTTAGAGAGGTAATGGGAAAGAAGGCCTGAGAGAGGCTCAATAGGAAGGCTCAATATTCAGGGAGGGAGCAGCAAATAGCTCTGTGGACCAGACCTTGGCTGCTGGTTATAGGGTCCCTTGGCTGAAAACTGGTGTAGTGAGAAGGTCCAGATTTTCCATACTAGCCACCAGAAAAGGTGGGGGAAGCCTCTGAGAAGGAGACCCTGAGAGATGAGTATAAGGACCACAGGGGCCCAGATTTGGGGCTGGAGATCTGATACAAAGTCTTGGACATTGGTTTGTTGGCTACCCTTGAAGGGGTGGATTTAAACTGTGGCCTGATTGGAGGGCTGAGGACCAGAGTGGCTGTTGGCAGGGGCTAATATTTAGGAAGAGAGATGCTATGCCACATCCAGATATGAGGAGGTGCTTCAGTGATGAGTCCACTCCTTCACAAGGACTTTGAACTATGAATATCAAACAGCAGCCATTTCATTCACTCGTAGTACTCACAGCCCGTGCTATTTCTCCTCACTAATCTACTGTACAAATAGACCTGTACTCTGCATTCAATCCATTGATATCAATGAAAGTTATAAATACTGAGCTAACTGTTCCCATCTCCTTCCATGACCAGACAAAAGCCTGAACCCACACACCCTAACTGGGGAGGCATAGAAGGGAGAGCACTATCTTTGTGGCTCATCGCCCATGGAAGCTATGGGTTCTGGTACTGCAGGCTCTCAGGACATGGGATGAAAATGGGAGAGCTGAGATGGTGAACTGGATGCTGTGGATTCTCTCCTGCAACTCAGTGCAAAACCTTGCAAGCCTGAAAGGCAGTAACATAAATGGCTTCATATTGTGGAACTGCTACTTAATAGATTCCAGAGGATCTGGCAACCAGGGAAACCAGTGACAGTATGTCTCCTGCGTGGCTTCCCAAGACAGAGCAGGAAGGTCAGCCACACAGTGGAAAAACCTCTGAGGGACTTTTGTGACTTCCGATGCAGGGAACTGAAATGTGCTCTCACCTTCCTTCTGCAGCTGAGCTAGTGTGGAGGTTGCCTAACCTGCTACTGGCAAATAGGCCAGTGGCAAATTTTTACTTCACTGTCTTGTCATCAGAACATTCAGAATAAAGCTAAGACAAACAAGAAAAGAGATGGTATTTGATGTAAAAACAATGCCTGATCCAGGAATTAGGAGGGATTTTAAAATCCAGCTCTGAGTTCAAGAGGGGGGTCACACCTCTCCCCTGCAAAGCCCTGCACCCTGGCCAGGCCAGAAGCTGGAGCCGGGCTGTGGTAAGAGCCACTCAAGGTGCCTGGGCTGCTGTGGGGAGCCCCAGACTCTCCACGTGCCCTGGATGGTGCATCCCAGGGGGTGGGGACACAGAGTGGGGGCTCTTCTTGGGGCCCCTTGGCTTCCTGCTCAGGACAGGTGGAGGGTCTGGGGCTCCCCACAGCAGCCCAGGCTCCCTGGGTGGCTCTTCATAGAATCATAGAATCATAGAATATCAGGGTTGGAAGGGACCCCAGAAGGTCATGTAGTCCAACCCCCTGCTCGAAGCAGGACCAATTCCCAGTTAATTCTTATCACTGTCTGGTTCTGGCTTCCAGCCTGGCCACAAAGCAAGGCTACTTCTCCCCCACCACCAACTTCCATTAAGGTTCCGGTGCTCCTGTTACCATTGGCATAAACAGAGAGTGGGGAAGATCACTACTGGTTACATGATATTTTATAAGTGCTCATGCAGGAAGAGGCAGGAAGGAAGCGCCAAAGGGGAGTGAGGGGACTAGGGCTGGGTGAGCCCAGTTATGCAGAAGCCTTAAGCCTCGGGTCCTGGGGAGAGGGCCAAAAAGTGTTGTTGGTGCTGTAAATAGACTGCTGCATGGGAATTGTTGTGGAAATGGTGGAGGGACCTTAAAATAAAAGGATACGGTAAAGGCACAACCACTTGAGTCTGTGCAGTTCCCGCAGGGAGAAGGCGGGAGAAGAGCCATGCTCCATGACAAGCTGTTAGAATATTTTGTTTCAGATGATAAGATCCCTCATGAGTTTGGTCTACCACCATCATCTTTCCATTCAAATTCAGTTATTGTCAACTCAGTGACTTCCTTTAGGCTGGCTAATTGAGACAGACTTTTGTATCTGGGTTGTTTCAATAACTAACTTTATAATAACTATAAACTTCATAATATAGTTTTGGGAAAAATAACTGCCCAGAGAATTGGAAGAAAGGTGTGATCTGTAAATTAGCAAAGAGGCAACCAGCTGGTGTGTGATAACTGGCAAGGAATAAAATTACTTTCAGTACCTGGAAAAGTGCCCTGCAGTAAACTGTTGAACAGAATCAAACTGGTCATAGATGGAAAAACTGTGTAATGAGCAAGCAGGCTCCAAACCAAAAGGATCATGTGTATGCCAAATCTTTTCATTCTGAGATGGATGATTGAGAAAGGGCTCACCTACCAGAAAGATTAGTCTTGAACTTCATAGGTTTCACCTACACATTCAACTGCATTAATAGTTTCTATGGAAGATCTTGCATCAATTTGGGCTTCCTAGAAAGATAGTGTCACTGGTGAAATTGCTGTCAGAAGGCTCAAAATGCTTTGTAAGGACAGAATGGAGAGACTGGTTTGATATCATCACTGGAGTGTGGCAGGGTTGTATCTTACCACTCTATCTTTTCCGCATTATGACAGATTTTATTATTCAAAGAGCAAAATCAAAGTAAAATTCAGGAGTTGTGCAATAAAGGAAAACTTAAAGATCTTGACTTTGCAGATGACATTGTTCTGTTGGACACAGATGACAGTGCCATTAAAAAGACCGGTTTCAAAGTAGCAGCCGTGTTAGTCTGTATCCGCAAAAAGAAAAGGAGGACTTGTGGCACCTTAGAGACTAACAAATTTATTTGAGCATAAGCTTTCGTGAGCTACAGCTCACTTCATCGGATGCATGCAGTGGAAAATACAGTGGGGAGATTTATATACACAGAGAACATGAAACAATGGGTGTTACCATACACACTGTAATGAGAGTGATCAGGTAAGGTGAGCTATTACCAGCAGGAGAGAGAGAGAGAAACCCTTTGTAGTGATAATCAAGGTGGGCCATTTCCAGCAGTTGACAAGAAGGTGTGAGGAACAGTGGGGGGGAATAAACATGGGGAAATAGTTTTATTTTGTGTAATGACACACCCACTCCCAGTCTTTATTAAAGCCTAAATTAATGGTGCCCAGTTTGCAGATTAAATCCAGTTCTGCTGTTTCTCGTTGGAGTCTGTTTTTGAAGTATTTTTTTTGAAGAATTGCTACTTTTAGGTCTGTAATCGAATGACCAGAGAGATTGAGGTGTTCTCCAACTGGTTTTTGAATGTTATAATTCTTGACGTCTATTTTGTGTCCATTTATTCTTTTACGTAGGGACTGTCCGGTTTGGCCAATGTACATGACAGAGGGGCATTGCTGGCACATGATGGCATATATCACATTGGTAGATGTGCAGGTGAACGAGCCTCTGATAGTGTGGCTGATGTGATTAGGCCCTATGATGGTGTCCCCTGAATAAATATGTGGACACAGTTGGCAACGGGCTTTGTTGCAAGGATAGGTTCCTTGGTTAGTGTTTTTGTTGTGTGGTGTGTCGTTGCTGGTCAGTATTTGCTTCAGGTTGGGGGGCTGTCTGTAAGCAAGGACTGGCCTGACTCCCAAGATCTGTGAGAGTGATGGATTGTCCTTCAGGATAGATTGGAGAGGTTTTAGTTGGGGGCTGAAGGTGATGACAAGACCATTATCAATATCAATCATGAGACTGCTGAAGTAGGATTAAGAATCAGCCAAAAGGAAGGCAATAAGGTTTAACTCAATTCAGTAAATTTAATTCAAGATATTGGAGAAAATTGTCTCTGTCACAGCTGGGTCCGTAGCTCTTTTCATCAGTAGATCATAATGTACTTCACAACAGAGATGTATCATCTTCCCGATTTTACAGAGCTGAAGTGACTTGCCCATGCTAACCCTGCCAGCCAGTGGCAGAGCTGGGAACATAAACTAAGTCTGAGTCCCAGTCCAGTGCTCTATTCACAAGACAAAACTGGTTCAACTCTCCATTTCTTGCTGATATTCATTTGTAGAATATTGCTGGCACCTCCCACGGTGATGTTCACGTACATCACACTATAAAACAATTTTTAAAATATTACCTGTTTTGCTATATTATGCGACTAAAGATCAAAAACAATTCCAAATTTTAATATATTTCTCAGTTATCTTGTGCTGAGAAGTACTTGTCTTTTGAAATGTCAGATGGCTAGTGTGAAGAAAGTGGGTGTGGTTTTCCTGTTCAATGCATATTCAAAGCTTCTTGAATGCAGAAGCAAAATTATATCAATTGTGCACGAAAATAGCTTGTTTCCTCTTAATCCTTTCATAGAATTTAACACCAGAGGAACCATTATGATGATCTAGGCAAGGGGTTCTCAAACTTCATTGCACTGCAACCCCCTTCTGACAACAAAAATTACTACACGACCCCAGGAGGGAGGACTGAAGCCTGAGCGTGGCTGAACCCTGGCGCCCCAGGCAGGGGGCCAAAGCCCCATGGCTTCAGCCCTGGGTGGGGGGAAGGGAAGGGGAATTGAGCTTGGGCTTTGGCCCCAGGCCCCAGTAAGTCTAATGCCAGCCCTGGTGATCACATTAAAATGGGGTCACGACTCACTTTGAGGTCACAACCCACAGTTGAGAACTGCTGATCTAGGCTGAACTTCCTCAGTAACACAGGCCATAGAATTTCACTTAGTGATTGCTACATCTAGCCCAATAATTTGTGGTTGAAAAAGCTTTCAGAATTCCCCCAAAACAGACTTCAAGCAGAGATGCCAGGGATGCTAACAAGATCAGAGGAAGACATTCATTGATTTATGAACCTCAAAATGTCCCAAACCCATACAACATCCTTGCTGTAATAATTCAAAACTGAAATAATGTAAAGATGTTTCAGTTACAGTATGTTAAAAGTGAAGCTGTTGGATTACAGTTAATATACTTAGCTATTTTCATTTTTTATCCAAAAATATGTTTTATTTGCTAATCTCATTAGATTTTTTGGGGTGGAGGAGACTTAAAACTCTTCCAACTAAAGAAAAAAAAACCTATACATTGTCTTAGTACTTGTTCTTAAAACAGATGAATTCAGAATGAAGAGTTATCTTTCCTTTCCTGTTCAATTTGTCTCACAGCAAATTAACTCTAAGCTATGAAGAAAAGGAAACGAGTTTCCATGTTTTCATGCTAAAAAGTATTTCTCCCTTTGGCTAAACTGGCAGAACTGATTAATATTTGAAAAAAACCCATAATTTATTAAACAAAGTTGTATAACCAAAGGCTGAAATTTCTAGAGGAGTCTGGATTAGTCAGCATATTCCTCTCTCCATTTGGAATGGAAGAAGGAAACTGTAAAGTAAATCTGGTGTTGTGGTGCCAAATTTATTCATCTGCTATTTCCTTTAGAAAAAAAAGTGAACTTCTAATGTTTGATTTTTTTTTTTCATAGAGATGCCTAAAAAAACATGTAGGTTTCACCAAATTTTTAGAACCTTGTTCAAAAGTTTGAGGTGTTTGAACACTTTTGGAAAGCCCTATTTTTTTCTGCTTCAAAGAAAGATAAAAAAATGCCTATGCCACTCCAAAGGGCCAAGACAAAACCCAACATCCAGATTACCTTGGTTTGAATTTAATGGCATAAAATAAACAAAGACCAGGCTTAGAAACAGACAGCCTTGCTACATAAGAAAGTTAGTAGTTCAACATCCTTTTGGTATGTTGACTGTCTGATCCCAACATATCTTGAGTTGCTGCTGCCATCTTAGGTTCCAATCCTGCAACAACATGTACACAAGATTAGGTTTATAGCCTGCAAATAGTCCCACTGAAGTCAAGGGGGATACTCCCTGGGCTTGATCCAAAGCCCATTGAAGTCAAGGAAAAGACTCCCATTAACTCCGGTGGTCTTTGGATCAGGCTCACAGGATGTAAACTTAAGCACACACACAAGTCTTTGCAGGACTGGTGCCTTAGACTTCATTATCCCGGTATGTGGTATTCTTGGAATGATGTAATTCCATGAGCCAACCTAATTTACATCTTTCTGCACAGATCTCAAGATGTCCACAGAGGCCCATGCAACAGTAAAGCTGCCCCAGGACTACTGTTGGCTGGGGCTCCCCTCTACTGCTGTAGAACAGCATCCACAGAGAGGAGATTGCTGGGAAATGTGCAAGATTAGCATCCTCCTTTGTTTGCAGAAGTAGAGGAAAGAATCTAGTCCTAATTTTAAATTTTTATTTGTAAGAAAATAACTCATAGTTTTGTAAATAACTGACTGCATTTCAAAGTGCAATTACCATGAATACCTACAATTTAGACAATAGAGACAAACATTTTAGTGGGAATATTTATAAATATTTTATTACTCTACACTAATATTGGGGAAGTGCCTACATCCAGCTTTAAGCCCTGGTGTGCGAGACATCATACAAACATATTTAAATGTCAGTTTGTACCCTGAAAAGCATGACAATACAGGTGGGTGAGGCTAACACTATTCCTCCTCCAATCACCCCCATGGCTTTTGGAATGTATTTGAAACTAAAATGTTAAGGCCAGATTCATCCCTGCACCACCATCGGGGACAAATCTGCCTTAGTGTGTGTCCTGTTACAATGGCTCTTATGGGTCAATGCAGAGGTGCAAAATCACCAGTGTGTAAGGACACCCTAGCCATGGTATCTCGGCCAAAATTTCATCTCCTTTATGATGTTCTGTGTCCCCACTGGCTGCCATCCTCTGCCTCAGAGACAAACATCTTCCAGTGATACTAAAATACACCTGTGTACCTGAAATACCACCCCTCTCTCTGTGCCATACCCCCACAGTTGGGATCAGAAGAGATATGCAAGCCTGGTCTCACTATAAGAGAAGGAAGTGGCTAGCGTTCTCCATGAAAGCCCCTTGCCTGTGGAACTCATATTTCTTCTGGCCTGAAATAGCTTGAATTTGAAAGATAAAGTGGGTGAGGTAATATCTTTTACTGGATCAACTTCAAGCGCTAAGGCATGTCTCTCTCACCAAGAGAAGTTGGTTCTACTACTTCACTGCCCTTGTCTCTCTCATATCCTGGAACCAGCAGGGCTCCAACAACACTGAATGTGATAGGCCATCAGACCTGCCATGACAGCCATCTATTTGAGAGGGCTTCTGTGGAAGGGTATATCTGGCTGCTATACTTCCTAGTTTGTGTCTTAACTTTTCATGTTTCATTCTGCCCCAGGGATTGCAAATGTAATTACTGTCTGAGCACCTGGAGCTGAGGTATAGGTTTTTAAAAGTACTGTATTTTAAATCTAAATAAAAAGTAAGACACTTTAAGATGCAAGCCATCATTAGCAAGCTTCTGATTCTCATAGTCATGTGTAGTAGCACCTTACTTCATGAGTAATTAAAATTAAAAGGGCTATTCATAGAGTAGGGTGCTTTTCATGAATAAGGGTATCCAAATCTGACCATATTTAGGTATAAAGTATTATTATATCTTGTCACAACACCATCAGCTTTTTATTTTTTGTCTATAATATAAGATGCACTAGTTTAATTAAAACTGTTTTTTAAATTGGTTTAGTTAAATTAGTGCAAACCCCTTAAATCAATTTAAACATGGCTTATATCAATTTATCTTAAATCAGTAAGGAATTGACAAACTAATTAACCTAAAACAGGTTTAAATTGATTTTAAGAATCCACACAGCAGTTTGCACCAGTTTGAACTAAATCAGTTCTAGAAAGACCTCTCGAGTTGAATCAGTGCAACTTGTTATATGGACGAGGATTCATTTAAGTGCCTGTCCCTTGAGAATCTAACGCTATAGTGAAGAGGCAGCCAGACTTCTATATGGTAGCAGGCTATCCCAAGAAGTCTTGCTTTTTTTAAAGAGACAGTTTTTTCAAAGAACGAACAAATCCATAGTATCAACACACAAAACAGTTAAAAAACAGCATATGCATGAAATATACTAAAACTTTCTGAATGGCTGAAAGCCCTTGTTGGTCTTTCAACAAGGACTTCTGAGCCTAGCAGAATAAACAACCCAGATTCTGTCCTAATTGCTCCTAGTCAGCAGAGCTGCCACACCTAGGTGTGTGGTTTCCCTTTATAAATTAAAAGGTCAGCCTGTCCCCTCCTCCCTTAAGGAAAACATCCTGTTCTTGTGCTTTCTCTGGCCTTAGGAAGCTAATCAGGTTCATGCCAGGGGGTTTGTTGTGCAAGGGAGTGCAGTTTGTATTTTTTATTTTTTACCCTTCCTTTTGGTAGGAAATTTTACCCTCCGCCTTCACTGTCTGTTGGAGCATCCCTGTTCTTTAAGCAAAAAAAGAGAAAACATATTCAACAAATGGGAGAACTCCCTAATCAGGCACAAGAACTACTGCAGGCAAGGCCTTAGCTGTATTATGAAACTCCTTAATTGGATTGATGGGACTCAGGTAAATGTAACAGCTGTGTTACTGCTGCAGAGGCACCCATGTTCATCTATAGGCTGGGTCTCTTTCACTGGGGATTGTCCTCCATCCCCACTGACTTGTCACAATCGAAGGAAAATGAAAGAGGAAAAAAGAAGAGCAACTGGAACAAAAAGAAAAGAAAAAAGTAAGCTACACATTTAACTTGGGATATAAGGTATACAAAACCTAAGCACCCTACAGTACTGGAAATGAAAAGACTCATGTCCACGCATCTCATTGGAGTGTCCCTTTCACGGACTGTGACATAAGCAATTATAAGAAAAAAGAAACTATCTAGAAAATACCCACTCCCACTATCTTCTTTAAGATTTTCCCGAAGAAGCATGTCAATAAGATCTCTTCATTTCTAGCACAAAAACAGGGACTCCATCACATTTAAAACGTGCAGAGAGCCACCAAAATTTTTCATTTGCGTGTATTAGGCCTTGTCTACACTAAAGGGAAAAGTCGATTTAAGATTCGCAATTTGAGTTACATAAATAGCGTAACTCAGATCGATGTAGCTTAGATCTACTTACCGCAGGGGCCACACTATGCGACATTGAAGGGAGATGCTCTCCCGTTGACTCCCCTTACTCTTCTTGATCAGGTGGACTACAAGAGTTGATGGGACAGTGATCAGTGGTCGATTTAGCGAGTCTTCACTAGACCCGCTAAATCAACTACCATGCATTGATCACCACAGCATCGATCCTCCGGTAAGTGTACACAAGCCCTAATTCTCTAAAGGTAGGAATAAATCCTCAGAATACAATACTATAAAAGTTCTCTTTTCAGCAGTGACCTTTTTGTATATTAGCACACAGCTCAAAATGAAAATACTGCGTACTTACAGTATTTTTGAAAAAAACTGGTACAGATACTAGGGGAGTAGCATTTTGCAGTGTGCGAAAGATGGTTTGAGAGAAACAGAAGAGCATTTGCCTGTTGCTATATCAACAAATGGCCCAAGCATTCACACTGGGCAATCAGAATTTTTAACAAAGTGCTCGTACGTTGTTAGCACAATGGGGTCCTGGTCCAGCGCTGGGACTCCTAGGCACTACCACAGTACAATCACAAAAAATAAAATAATAAAGTGAAGTTCATACTTGTCAAAGATTAACTTCTTTCCGGATAGTTTCCATATAATTGTTTGTTTCTCTCTCATGCTGCCAGCATGCTGACAATTTTGTCATGTCAACACCTGCTCACTGGGAATTAGGCCAATCCCAATAACTCATTTCATATTGGCCGCTACCCAGCTATCTGAAAACTTTAGGTAACTGACCTGGGCGAGATTCAAACCAGGATGAGCACTTTGCATTCTCCACAATCTGCAGTTGTTTACAGACTGTTTGCTGGGAGTATTTCATATTGGAACTAGGTCACTGCTCTCCCAAATTACCTGGGATTAATCTTATTCCTCGATTTTCTGACCTAAACATACACTATTTCTGCTTCTGCCCCAAGATAATAACTTTTATTGAGAAAATGAAAAATTCATTTGTTTATGCAAAATCTTTCACAGACAGTCATGTTAACAAATTTTGCTTCATGAGAGTGCATGCAAAAGTGAACGAAAAGTGGGGCAAACATTGTTGAAACAAAAATCTGTTTAGATGTCACCACGCTAATCAATACTTTTTTTTTTTTTTTTTTTTTTTTACTATTAGTCCATCTCCAGCAGTGACCTAGAAGTGAAAGATGCAGGATCTCATTACCACTTTCTTGAGCTTCCAACCCATCTCCACAACTCAAAACAGGTTTTGGCTGCATGACTATATAGTTATGTGCAAGAGACTCTCAAAGGGCTGTTTTTGGGAATTGCTATGTCATCTTCTCTCACTTCTATCTCTCTGCCTCTTTTCCATGTGACTCCTTATACTTGGAATACCTACCCCATCCTGGTTTGCCAAACTACCCTTTTCTGCATTCAGGTCTCCCCTAAGGACTCAGTTCTTCCATGACAGCAACAAGAACAGAGCCAACAATGATGATCATTAGTAAACATATCTCATGTGGCTTCCCAGTGCATCCTGCCTTTTCTGTGCCTGTCTTCTCAACTCTAAGATCTTCAAAGCAGGGACTGTCTTCATGTTCACGCTTTGTCTTATGTAACACAAAGCAATTTGCTGGTGCCTAACAAGCAATAATATTATGGGTGAAATTCTACTTGTTCATATATTCCTATAAATCTGGTGTCACTTTATGGTGCATATATGTATGCAAAGGATTTGGATCTTTGCCAAAATATGTGTAAAATGAACATAAACCCATTACATTTCTGAATGGGGCAGTAAAGCATGGGAATTTCAGTCATCAAGCATATAAAGCAGACGTTTATCATTACTGTACATGCAAAACTTCTAATTTTTTCTGTTAGTCTGGTGCATTATATTTTTATTCATGTCCTTTATTGTCAAAGTAAAGAAATTCCTTAAGGAGATAAACTCTTGCTGTCCCTTCCTCCCCATTTTTAACACAGCTTCATTCTGTTACTAATCTATTATGACACAACATGAAACTACTAAATGCAACCCTTTTCTTAATCTCAGCTCTCTTAAAGGATACATCAAAGTCCTGCCTGTGACACTTTTATTGTCCAGATGGTTTGTGACGTATACAGATGGTATATTTGGTAATGCACTGATTATCAAAACATGTGCTATTGTTCACTTGACTACAACTTGCTACATCGATTTGTTACATAGATTAATAGTTTTAATTAATACTAACCTACCAATTTTCTAGCTGCCTAGTGGTGGTGATAGGTTTTTTTTTGTTTGCTTGGGTTTTTTTTTGAGATGCTAGATGGCACTGCTAGTCAAGACTTTATTTTAAACAGCTGGATTTCATAAAGCTAATTCTACAAGTTACAAAAGGGCATGTAAGGTATTATTTAAACTTGACAGCTAATGCATTCTGAGAAAAATATATTCTGATGAGCTCATAATAATGTTTCCACTATAAGAGTTTCCACTACAAATTCAGGCCTATAAATGCTAGTGAACTGTGCTTCAGTTGTAAAACATTATTCCACATAAATTTCTTATGACAAGACCTATGATAGAGCATTTTGATCACGGTATTTTTAAATGCTGCATTTTTGTTTCAATTTAGGAAGCTGAGACAATGGTACAAAAATAGGACCAGTTTCTCATGGGAATCTTCAGTTTTGAAAACATGAACTATATTATTGAAGAACATAAATAAAGGAGTCCTGCAAAATATTTTCTTCTCCCTTATTAATCATAGGGACCTTTTATACAAAATTCATCTCCTCATCCTTTTTTATTTAATTTAATCCACAAAAACATTTCTTCTATGTAATTTATGACATAATCCTATTCTTTATTATTAGGTGTGGAATTAGGGTTTAGAAAAATAAACCTTACACCCAAAAGATGGGAAGAAACACCAAACCAAACCAAATCAAACCAAAAAACAACAACAACAAAAACCTTGCAGTAAAGGACTCTAGGAGTATGCAAAGCCCCTCCTGCCACATGAAGATTTGCGACTTCAAAAACTTTATACAATGTTATTGACTGTTCATTCTTTGTTTAGTTAGTATCAGATTCCCTTCTTTTGTTTATTGTTCAGTAAGCTCACAAAGAAACTGCAAATTCTCAGCCTTTTGTGCAGACAGTTGGATACCATGTCTAGGCGTTTGGAGCAACCAAACGGAACCTGCATCATTCCGACCATTGGCTGGGTCACTGGTGGGGGCTTAAAGACTCACCTGAGTAACTCGAGAAATCCCTTCAATCTCCCCTTTTGATTTAGCTTTCACAGGCCAGTACTTTTTATTTCTTCTCATCTGTCTGCTATCATGTTAACAAGCAAAGGAGAATCTCAGCAGTTCATTGGCATCATAATAAAATGGGATTTGGGTTTCAGTGTCCAAAGAATGGCTTGCTTTTAGGGCTTTGAGTCTCGTACAGTGATCAAAAAACCAACAGCTGACCACAAGAACGTCTTACCTATGTCGTTTAACTATGAGTGATAGAATGCATAAGGTATAATGAACTCTACGCAAAACAAAACAAAAAAATCTGTCTTGTTAATGTTATAGCATTAACAATGGGCATTCTTTTGTGTGCATTTATGCAGGTAATTATTTCCATCTAAATTAAGTTTGGGGATACACCTAATTCCTTACAATTCAATGAAGAATGGGCCAAATTCATTCCAGATGTAACTCCATTAAATTGATGGGATGAATTTGGCCTGTTTGTCTGCATTGGAAAACTCCTGCTTTCTATCGGAAATCCAATGCAAATGTAACCAAATATTATCCATGCTAAGTGATTCTCTCAGGTGAATATTGAACTAAACATTTCATTACTACTGAGACACGTGTCCTTGACAATATCAATTCGTGCACTAAACTAAACACAGTTTTGTACAAACAAAGGGAGAGTGTGTACATGGTAGCACAATATTGTTTATTGTGGACAGAACAATCAAGTACAATATAATGCAATATTGTGACACAGCTCTACAACTTAATATCTATTCTGAAATGCATGTAAAGTTTTCAACTTTCTAACAAGGCTGACTACAAACTAAATTAAATTGCATTTATGCTTTCAAACTACACTTTTCATATATATTTAAGTTAATTAAAATGTCCCTTTTGTCTAAGCAAAGGATTTGTTTTTAATACTAAGGCTTGTGTTTATTTTATTAAAGTTAGATTTCTGCCGAGACAGATGTTTATTCTTAATTTTTAATTAACAAAATTGCATTAGCTTTGCTTTGATAGCAGCATCTACCAATTTATGCTTTAATCTAAATTATGGGTCATCAAGTACCCTGACAATAAATGTAGTAATCTCCACTAGGATAAACATACGTCTGTGAATTAGTTTGTCAGCTGTTCCTTATTCTGCATAATGTAGATGCGGGGAACTAGAGAGGTGTGCATTATTTATAAATAATGAATGTGTGGATTAGTTTCATGTGAGAGAAAGCTGAGCACTCTACTGTGCTCTATTTATTTTTAATCAGTGCAACAGAATAACTCTTGAACTGCTCCACTGTATCATGGACACCAGTAACACAGAATGTTAAACTAAAGGCCTATGGCACCTGAAGCTTTTAAGGAGAGGTGCCCACTGAAATCAACAAGAACTTATGTCTAAAAATAATCAAGGTTCAGTGTGGCACTCTAATAAAAGCACACTGAGCTATACTCAGTCATTACTGTTTTCTAACTCGATGTCAGAGCTGGAGGGTTTCAAGTTAAGGCCACCATTCTTCACTGAGGATCACATGGGCAGCTCACTGCACCTGTGTATAGCTTCTCAGACTTCCATGGGGCTCCATGTGGGCATAGGTGTCTAGCCACATTGCTCTCAGTACAAGATTGAGGCCTAAATTAGGAACCAGTGAACGTACCGTAAACTGCTCTCCTTGGGTCAAATTATGTCACCCTCCTCCTTATTCAGGAAAAACTCACAGTGAAGCCTACCTACTGCAGCATTTGGCCCCTTTTCTCGAGGCTGACTGAAATTACAAAGGGCCAGGTTAAGACTGATTCTTACATGGGTGTACAGTGGAGATACAAGGCACAAGGAATGTTCCCCTCTCCTCTTGTCCAGATAACATAAAGGCCACACTGAGTTTAAATCTCTGCAATCAGGAGGGCAGAGGGACTGCTGCTTCTCCTGCAGATACAGGTTGCCCCAAAAGGGGTGGGGAGAGGCAGGGGCAAGGCGTCTCTGCACCTTTGTTATGGCCCATGGAGAGGGACTAGCATGCAAAAGGGAGTATGTTGCACCCCAGAAAAGGCGTGGTATTAGGTTATTCTCTCTGGGAGATTCTGGGGTGCAGCTTAGCAGCACTAGGGTGATGAGACATCCCAATATTATCAGGACCATCCCAATACTAGGGGTTTTGTCTTATCTATGCAACTATACCCTCCCCACTCTGGAAAAAAAAACCTGTCCCCATTTTTCACACTTGTTATCTGGTCACCCTAAGCAGCACCTACATACAATAAATCTCAACTGAGTCTGAAGTGAATACACTGTGCCCCTGTACTTCATTGGGGTTTTGCCTGCATAACTGAGGGCAGAGTTTGTATAAGATTTTTGAATTCACAATCAACATAAAAAGAAAAGGAGTACTTGTGGCACCTTAGTGACTAACAAATTTATTTGAGCATAAGCTTTCGTGAGCTACAGCTCACTTCATCGGGTGCAACTTATGCTCAAATAAATTTGTTAGTCTCTAAGGTGCCACAAGTCCTCCTTTTCTTTTTGCAAGTACAGACTAACACGGCTGCTACTCTGAAACAATCAACATACACTATCAACTTGTTTAATATAAAACACAACTGTATACAAGGTAATTCTGTTTCTCTTTATACTTAAAACAAAGCCTATGGGCCTGATCCTGACTCCGCTGAAGTCAACGGGAATCTTGCAATTACCTTTGATAGGAGGAGGGTTGGCTTTCATTTGTGCGTGTGCACACAGTAAATCCGAGGTAACACCCAGCCCTGCCTGACACATACAGTACTTTTTTTTTAACTGTTTCATTTTTAACCAGGTTAATTAGTGTCTGAGTGAGTAAGATGCTTTTATACCCTCTAAATACTCTCACTGCAGTGCGATCCTTGCCAGGGGTTGAAGTGTTTTTGATTAACTCTATGGGATAATGAAAACCATGCGAACAACTTTATGCAGGAGTTCCCTCTTTCTGATGTTACATATAAAATTGCGGAAGTCTTACAATATTTAACACACAACCTTTTTCTTCCCCCACTCCACCCCAAAGCCAGAGCTCAAACTAATTATGAAAGTGTGAGAAATGATTTTATCCCAAGAGTTAGCATTTTGTAAGAAGTGCCTCGGTGAAGAGTTCAACCATTTTTACTGGGGTGAAGGGACAGCTTGCACAGCAGTCTGATGAGGATATGAAATGAGTGCTTTGCTACCTGCCTGGGGTTACTGTGTTATTAATCGATGTTATCCAGAGTGACAGCTGAGTAAATGTGCATGTCAGGATGGCTAAAGGAACAAGCAAGAGACTCTGTTTCACTTACACACATTCTGTGAGCATTTTTAAACTAAACGTTGTGGATGTTGGACTTTCCATAAGCATAAGTAAGAAAACACAACTGGCCTCGTGGGACTGAACAAGACTGCCAAGTGCTAGGGGTTAAGAAAACAATATTAGCTGTCTACTCAGGATACTGTACAGTGTTATGAATACTCAGAGGCCTCCTTTTTCATGTAATTCCCATTACAAAAATGGTCTCTTTGGATGCTGGTGATTATGCTGCAAAAAGACACATCGCAGGCTCTAACCACTGTTAAAGGAACTGCTCCTGCTCCCAACAAGAGCTTTACAATGTTCTTCAGTAAGGGAAGGGCAGGGATCCCTGAGAGTTGCAGTCTTTGTAAAATACCCAGAAGGGACAAAATGTGTGGAACAAAATTTGCTGTGTCACACCAGTGTAAATCTGGACTAAATCTATTCACCCCAGTGGAGTTCAAATTTACACCAGTGTAACAGAGCTGTAGGGATTCACAGCACTGAGGGATTGATGCATCTTTCTCTATCTTGCCAGTAGAGTTAGGAACTGTGGGTGCAATCCTGGCCCTATTAAAGTCAATGGCAAAACTCCCACTTCACCCTGTAATTTTCGTCCTACTGAGTAATTATAAAACCTTATCAATGATTAAAATAAATGAGCAATTTCTGATTAAACATCCATGGTGTAGACAACTGAGGTCTTTGTGCATCAGAGAAAAGGTATGTCAGGCAGGTTTGGGGCTAAGTGGAGACCAGAGAGCCCTCACTCTATTATAGATTAATAATATTTAGAGAATAAAGAGGTATGGAGGTCTCTAAACAATTGTGCCTCAGTTGCTGGAAATATTTACATTTGGGTATTCTCAGTGGATATCGTTATATGTGCAGTGACAAAAGGAGAACATCGCTGAAATAGGATTGGTCCCTGGGTACACAGATAAGAGTATTCCAGATATCAAATGAGAAGAGCTACACATATAATGTACAGTATTACTTCACAATTGGCTTCATTGGACGAAGGATTGGGTCCAATGTGGACAAAGCAGAGTCAAAGATATACATAATTGTCATTAGTGGTACGCAAAACAACAAGGACTAACACCTAACAAATAAAGCCAACTTTCAAATGAAACTAAATTCTGTTGTATGCATTAGATGCCAACATTACACTACAAAGGAAAGCTGAAAAATACCACTAAAGTAGTATATCTCAGCAGATGTTCTGATGCAGAGGTAATCTACAGTAATTGAAACTGGTGTGTTTAGTCTTGTTTTGGTCTCATTATTTGGACTCTCTAAAGCACCCATCTAGCATGGTAAATCGATAAGAACTTGACTCAGCTTGATGCAGAACGCACGGTCATTGGTACATATACATTAATTAATTAAATCAATTTCACATAGAATGAATCAAACAGGGCCTAACACTGGCTGATGTACAAGCATTTCAATGTAGGCCTATCCTTCTTTGTAGCAAAATCAAGAGGGCATTAAATAAAGATGAAACAACCCCTTGTCAAAACCAACAAAATAAAAACAGTATGGCCTACAAAACTGTTAAATTAGATAAAACTGGGGCCATCCTAAAGGAGCCCATCCTGTCTCATTATAGTCTCACATCTGAAAGCACCGAGTTATCTGTTCTTTCCAATGCTGTACTACAAAGGTGCTAAATTACAGGGATCAAATTAACGCTCTATACATTCAGAATAAGTTTTCTCTGAAGTAACCTGGCGTAAAAGGTTCAAAGTAAAAGTATTTGCTTTGAAAAGGTGTTTGGGGATAACTGTAGTATTATTTTTTTAAACACAGCAGTACCCTGATGGCAAACAGACACATTGCAACGTCACCTTTTGACAGATATATGTTGGGCCGTGTTATGCAGCCTCATTGACCATATTGGGGATTCCACAGTGTGTAAATCTGAGTAGAATTTATTCAGTTGTGTCCCAATTACATTGTGGGTGAAAATTAATGGGAAATACAGTGATACTATTCACCATTAGGATGAAAAATATAAAATCTTACCAATGATTAAACAGCCATGGGTGTAGACAACGGGGGATTGCATTAATACATCAAAGAAACAGTGAGTTTAGAATAGAACTTTGTTTATATCATTTTATTAAAATTGGACAAATTTAGTCATGGTACAAAACTAATCTTTAAAGTGATATTCAGCAGGTGTTGCCTTGTAATGCTAATAAAAAAAAAGTTGCCCCTGACATCAGTAGCATGATATGGCCCAACGTTATTTTGACGACACTTTTTAATGCTTTAAAAATCAAATTTGAGAAGGATGATTCAGCTTTCTGTTGACTAATTATAAGTTACAACAATCACAATTTTAGAAACATTTGCTCCTAATTTAATGGCAAGGTTTTTTTCCTTTCATTAAATGACCTTAAAATACCAAAACCAATTATTTTTGTAAATATTTAGCTTTCCAATAAAGCTATGTCCAAGTATCATCCATTTGATAAAAAACATCTGTAACTCTTTGAATTTCATGCCTACTGCACATTTCAAACCATTATAGCCTAATCTACTGTTTGTTTTGAAAGCATTAATTTTTACCAAAGTTAGGCTCAACAGAATAGCAACTATTAAAGGGCCCAATCCTGTAATTATGGTCTGTCCCAAAACATGGGTAACAACTTTGAATTATACAGCTGTTATTTCCATGTAGTTACTGTGAACTATAGAAAGGCAGACATCATGGAAAGGAAAAATAAATATTACATAAATGATATAGTAGTCTCTTTTGGTCCCCTTGAAATCTATGTATCTATAAAGACTAACTGCTGTTCATATGTAATCACAGAGGTTACTTTGAAACTAGGCAGTTAATGAGATTTGTAAGAAAATGAAAGAAATATAAATGCATGAATGAAAAATGCTGTGATTATAGTTTTGAGTTGAGTAATACATTGGAGAAGTGCATTGCTGAAAATGTTGATTTGAAAACAAGAAGGTAGGAGTAAGAGCTTATTGATTAAACCCTTTTACTTCTTTATTCACTTTAGCACCTGCTCCTATTACTGAGATTCAGGATTTAAAACAAAACAAAAAACGATAGCAATGGAACTTGAACATTAGTGATAGAAGTCACTATTTTTGGGGGGCTGCCATATTTTGAGGACACAACTTGAATTGAATTGTTTCACCCGTTTAACCAAACTTTAGAAAGCAAAAATATGAAGTTAAATGAGATGAAAGGCATACGTTTTCTGACAATAATAAATACAGTTCAAAAGGGCTCTCCCGACATGTCTGATGTGGTTAGCATGTCTAACTCTTAACATTTAGAATAAACATCTCTTGTCTGTATGAATTTTCCTTTAACGCATAATGTCAGGTGCATAGATTAGGGCCCAATCCTATACAACCACTCAGAGGAGTAGCCCTATTGAGACTACTCACCTGAGTAAGGCTTTGAAGGGTCAAGTCCTCACTGTTTCTTGAACGCTTAATTTGAATAGTTTAACTTGAATAGCGCAGTGGCATGTAATCCCTTCAGATACATGCACATATGTAAATGATACTTTACAATAAGCAAACCGTTTCATTTACGTTGAGACTGGGAGAAATTTTGAAAAGACTAAACTTTTAAAGAAAAAAATAACCAAGGAATACTACTTTTCTTTTCTAGACAACTTTATAATGTTATATGTAAAAACTAACAATTAAAAATCACAGCAATATGTCTCAGTTCATTGTCACTTTCTTACTGTAACATTAAAACTCATGTATAAGAAACACATTTCAACATATTATAATGCTTAAAGCTTAAAATAATTTTAATGAAATATGTCACAGAAATATGTCATGAAATATGTTTACGCAGCTCTAGCATTTGTTGCTATACTTTGTGCTTTCAGAATCCTTACTTTATCTAAGAAACCACTGTCAGATTCCTTACATATACATTTCTTTCCTATTTTTTTGTAAGAAGCTTTTGGTTCTACCCTTCCAATCAACATATCTGTTAAACAGTCAATGAGTTGGTTATTTTGGTATCTTTGCAACAGTCCCACTTAGCTTTATCTTTCCAGTGGTGGTTTACAAATTCTTGCTAATGCAAAATTAGAACAGTAATTTCTGCCTGCTTCTTCTGTTCTTTTCCCCTTACCTTGGGTTCTGGACTGGGGAGGGGGAATACTATAAAAGGGATGAAAAGCTTTAACATACTCACGCTGCAAGGCAGAGGATAAGGGAGATCACAGCTGTCTAACTCTTGGATCTGGATCTTATTAATGTCATCGAGCGCTGAATCCTCTGTAGCTGTAGGCTGGACTCTTCCTGCTGTTAACAGGCCTCAGTCTGAACTGAAGTTCACCAAACTTTCTTCAGCTAAGTAAACTCAGTGTTACTCAGAAGTTTTCTCCAGAGTATAAGAGTACAACAAATGGCATAGTGTTAGTACAACAACCCCGTGGAACTGTTTGATGTCTGCAAATTGACTCAAGTGCTAAAATATATCATTTGGGGGCTGCCCCTCCTCCCAGCCATAACCTGCCCTCCTAAATGGAGCATAAAGTTGTGCAGGCTGCAGTGCGGTTGAGATGAGGCATGGCTGTGGTCTCTTATTGTCCTGTAATCCTTCCTGCTATCTGAACCATATCAAGCTCTGCCTTGGCTACCTAGCCTGTCCTCATTATTTTTCAAGTGAAAAGAACAAGGCAGAGAAAATTTAAGAGGAGTTTTAAATACCATACCTGCAGGGTATAATATAAGAAACAGGCTTTTGAACTATTTCTTTGTTACATTTCAGGTATTATTAAAAAGAAAGGTCCCTTGCAGGAAATGTGTTCATGGGAAATCTGATACCTTTCTGTTGCAGAAAACATTATTCTGCTTAAGAAGACGCACCAAACCTGAGGATGTTTCTTCACTAAGTATCATATTATATTTGCATCTAATTAGCTGGCCCTCAAATGGCTTGGAAAGTATAATTTTTAATATCTAAAAAATTCTTTGGCTTTTTCTGGCTTCAAAACTTGGAAACTGGTTAAGCCTGCCATTAGAAAGGCAGGATTTTCAATAATATACAGTACTTAAGGATAGCACCATTTATCAGTTCAGTCACTTTACTCGCAGAATGCTGCATGTTTGCAAAACACGATCAAGTTGCCTAAAACCTAATGACAAGTGATAAATGTGAAATGCCTTTCCATTTATAAGGGATCTCCTGTCTCAATTTTTTAATCCTTAGAGCCTACTAAATGATTGAGCTCAAGGAAAGGTGTTAGTAATGCTCCCAGAGGATAATTTGGAGGTGAGGTAGGCATTCCAAGTGACTGTCATCAGAGTTTGGAAAGAAAGTGTCATCTCAAAGTTTCATATAGCATCTTTACTGCACTACAAATAAATAGAATAACCATTGGAAGTACAGGGAAAGGCAATCACGTATCTTCCCTATCAGATCGTCATATTTCCGGAGTAGTAAGTATATTTGTCTACAAAACTATTCATAAATTTGGGTAATTTCAACCAAAAAAATTCAGCCAAAAATGGATTTTTTTCAAAAGCCAAATTGATTTATTTCAACATTTTGCAAATGAAATGTTTTGACTTTTCATTTAAAAGTTTAGCTTGATTTATTTTAAAAAGTCAAACAAAAAAGGCTAAAAAACTCACTTGACAATGAAATGAAACAAAAAGAAAGAAAATAACAACAAACATAAAAAGAAAATCATTCTCAGTTGAACAAAAAGAATCAGTTTTTTTGTTTCAACAAGGAAAAAACAAAACAAATTTCTCTTTCTAGGTCAAACCAAAACAAAAATGTTTTCAGATTTTTTGGTTTGTCCACCAAATCAAAGCACTTCATAAAGGTGGGGAAACTGAAGCACAGGTAGGTTAAAACTTACCCAAGGCCACAAGTACATCATTTGCAGAATCGGGAATACAGCCCAGCGCTCCTGGATGTCAGTCCAGTCCGCTATTTATATAAGCACTACACAGATGTTTATGTATCCTTGTATGGTTCTGTTTTTTTAAATATGGCAGAAATTACTAGTTTGTGGATTCAGTCCTGCAAACCTTGACTCACTTGACTAGTCCCATTGACCCACTGAGTGAGGATTACTTGTGAGTAAAGATTAGCAGGATCAGATTATAATTTGGCAACCTATATACATTTTACCTGCAAATACCCTCACAGGATCAAATTAACAAAACTTAACTGCTGATGGTATATAGTGCGGATGATTTCTACCCAGTTTTAAATAATATTTTTAAGAAATCAAATTAATTCACATCACAGCTGGTGATAAAGATTCTGAGAACCAGCCTGGGTAAAGTAAGAACCAGCAGCTTTTCAAAACTCAAACCAAATGGAACTCAATCTACGTTAAAACAACGAGGAGTCCTTGTGGCACCTTAGAGACAAACAAATTTATTTGGGCATAAGCTTTCATGGGCCAATCTACGTTGCAATTAATCTACCCAGCCTGAGGTAGCTGTCATGAGCCAGCCATGGGTGTCTAATTGCAGTGTAGACATACCCAATAACTGGAGGTTTATGAACATTGGGTTAATCTAGCTCTGTGTGTGCCTCTGCACTTCCTGCTTGGCAACTCACCAAAAAAGAGGTGGAGAGAGGTCTAAACTGGAGGAACTATGGCTCTTCCCCGCTATACACTGATCCTCAACTTGGTTAACTTGTATGAGGGTGGAGGGGATGTAAAATATACTCAAGGGATGTTACAAATTACTTTTCCTTGGTGCTACCTTTATGAGGTAAACTATCTCCCATTGCTCCTAAGGCAGGGCAAAGTGATATTAGCCCAGTCTTTACCATAATAAATAATACCTTACATTTTGTGGCATTCTCCAGGGCACAGTCTGGACTGATGGGTTGCTGTGTCCCCTCATTACTCCAACCAAAGGTGCCTTTTGTGCTGCTTTGCTGTGAAAGCAACCTCTCCTGGTCAGCTTATATACAAGCTCCTGTAAGTAAATAACTCCAAGCTCTATTATATGAGTGCTATAGCCAGCCAGCCAACCATGAGTTACACTGCAGGGCAACATCAGCAAACTCCCAGTCCCAGATTGTCTCCCAGAAATGTATGTCTTGCACTGCCCAGCACCCTCCTGGACAATACAAGCTCATATAAAGTCTGTCATTTCATAAATAGAAAATGATATGTAACGATCTTGTTATCTCAAATGAAGTTTCCCAAACACTTCAACCCAAACATGCACTGGTTTAGATAGAACAACCAAACACATTTCTTAACTACAGAAAGATAGATTTTAAACAATTATACATAATGAGGCATAAAAGTCAGAACTGGTTACAAGAAAATAAAAAGTGAAAATGCAATTAATATCTAACTTAACAAGATAAATGAATTCAAAGCAAAGGTTTCTTTCACCACATGCTTTAGCAGTCTTACTGGCTGGAATCTTTTTAGCTAGGACCCCTCTCCCAGTTCAGTGTTAATTTCCTTGTCCTTCAGATATTATTGATGCCATTGGCAAAGAGAAAGGGGAGGAATATTTTGGGGCATCTGTTCCCCTTTCTTGTAGGTCTATTTTTTTCTGAAAATCATCTCCAGCTGAGGTTCAGGGGAGAGAAGTCTTTGGGGATGGAAATCTGCAGCTGTCTATTAGCCAAAATGTAGATTTCTCCCTCCCACCCCTTTTTCTGCCAAAGAATGGCCACTTAATCAGGTGATAGTCCATTTGATTTTGTTGACATTGGGCTGAGGCATCAGTTTTCCTTTTGTCTTTGAGGAACTAGTTTGTGCCTGATTTTCTAAACTTGGAACATGTCTCAGTAATGTTATACAGTAAAATCTTATACATTTACATACAATGTTGCCACACATGTTACCAGAACAATAATGATCAGCAAATTATGAGTTTTCAAATGAGACTTCACAAGACATACTTTGTACAAAATCCATTACAGTTTTGTAAAAAGGGTGAACATAGGGGTACAGACTGTCACACATTTATATAACATCTTTCATCCAAAGAATCCCAAAGCTTTTCATAAACTATGGGCCTAATTCTCTCCCTAAATATTTTAAGGGGCGTCTGTTGAATTTAATGGGACCTGCAGATGTACATGAGGATACAGAGATTGCTCTTTAGATAATCATAAATGACTATATCCACCTCTATCCAATAGCTCATAGCAACAGTACACAGAGTTTAGGGCAGGACGTGAAACAAAAATATCTAGCTGAAATTGTTGGGGAACCTGGGTAGGCACAATGTCATTACACAAACTGGATATGCCTGGGACTAGACATATGGCTTAATACTCTACTTTCATAAAGTGAAGTGGGATATTTAATGACCAAGTGTTACATTTTATCTGGGAGAGCGTCTCCCAACGGCACAGTGTCCTCTAACACAGTGCCAGAATATTATTTTGGTACTGGTTGGCAGGAAAGAGTGTGATCTACTGAATCAGCAACACTACTTTCTTCAGCATCCCAGTTTTGCCTTGGAAGTCTTCAGTTCAAGACTTTACTCAACTTAGCTGTACTTTGCTTGTAAGAGGCCAAAGTCCCAGTTTAAGATGGAGGTAACATGAGTTATTTATTCCTCCTGCAAAAGCTTCCAATGGGCCAATTTAGCTAAAAGACAACAACAAAAGTTTGGCTTCTGCAATGCAGAATTGGCCTTGGAAGGGCTCAGAATTGGATTTGGGGGCTGCCATATTTTGGGGGGCACAATTTAATTTTTTGCTGAAATCTCCCTGAGAAAGGAAAAGAAGAAAACTGGGAGTCTGCACTGAGTTCCAATTCAATATCACAAGTGATACCCACATATATTTGAATGCTTTGTTTTGACTTAGACTAATTACTTAATAATTACACTTTAATTACACATCCTGTGCTGGCTCATGAATTTGGGAACTTTTTAACTACTCATTAGAACCTTTTCCTAGGAACCGGAAGCCACCTTGCTAGCTGGAAAACTCAATCTTCTCAGCTCCTGGTAAAAAAGTATGTTTAGTAGAAAAAAAAAGTTTTTCAACAGAATCTTATATTGCATGTCTTTTTAAATTAAAAATCTAGTCTGTGATTTGTGATTTGTAAAGAAATAAATGTTTCCCTATTTCTATCTGATTTCATGAATAACCATCGATCCCGTACCCCCCGCCATGTAGCCAGTGGGTGTGCAGAGGACAGAAAAGGCTAGGAGCCCTGCCAACTGTTAGATGGAGGTGGGGTTCAGGAGAAAATGCTTTTTGCTTAATTCAACCATAGTTTAATGGGGCTTGTTTAGAGTCAAAGCCTGCTTTCATTGCTGCCAAATAAGTGTGCAGGTGTATTCAGTAATACACACACGTTGCTGTAACAATGTGGCCTGTTGGGTTAGTTGTTTGTTCATTATACATTATATAGGAATCTCTATCAGAGAACAAAATGACTCTTCTCCAGAGTATTAATAATGTTCTATGAAAAATTATCTGTTTTAATTACCAACAACAAAAATCTCCAGCTGCAAACTCAAAAAGCAATAGGTCAACATTTTCCAAACTGGTGCATAATGTTAGAGAACATTTTCAAAGGCACAACGGGAAGTCAGGTGCCCATCTCCCATTTGTGCCTTTGATAAGCACCCTATAGGTCCTTATTTAGGCACTTAAATTGGTGTCTCGACAGCAGCTCCGACTGACTTCACCCAGGTCTGCACCCATTTTTTAAATCTTGGACTGTTTCAGCTATGTTGAGTCTACACTGTCAAATACTCTCTTAGGCTGAGATCAGGTGAGAAATAAAAAGCCTCAAGAGAAGCAGCTATATGGTATCCATGTACTCCAGCTGGATGGCTTCTTTTGGCAATGAAGGAGAAGGAGAAGCTATTGACAAAGGCATGATGGAAAGAGGATATATTAAAAGAAAAGAAAAAGGGATTATTTAGAAGGAAGTGATGGGAAGAAAAGACAAAAGGGGGCAATAAAACTTGTGGTGGGGAGAGGCTGCCACTTGACATAAACACTAAGCTATGCACTGGGCATATAGCCTCATGGTTAGAGCACTCCTCCAGGAAGTAGGTGATGCAGGTTCCAGTTCCCCCTCTTTCCATGAATACTTAATTATTTATACATAGTGGAAAAGTTTTTATGGGAGAGATTGAGAGCACTTTGCTTGAGAATACTCCATAGCTCAGTGGTTAGGCCATGCTGAAGGAATACTCAATTGAAGCCTAGATCCTTGGTGAGTGCTTGTTATAGCTGGGCTACAAGTTATAAGGAGGGCACTACCCTATCGCCCACTCTAGCTGTTTTGGTGTCCTCTGAGAATGCTCATCAGACTGGGCCCCACAGGTGAGATAGGCAGGAGCCCACCGCATGAAGATCCTGCTGGACCTTAGATGTGAGGTAGGAGGCTGGGTGCTAGTGTTGAGACCACAGCATCATGTCTGCTGGCAGGCTTTTAGGCATCTTTGGACTTTAACAATGGGAATGTAGACACCCACGGACTAGAGTGCCTATCAAGGCAGGAGGCACCTGAGCAGGGGTTTTGAGGATCTCAGTGGTGCCTGAATGTTCGACATAGGCATCTAAAGTGGCAGTTAGGTGCCTAAGTCCTTTTATGGATCTAGCTGCATGTCTCCTCTTTCAGTGTGTAAATAGGGATGTAGCTGCTTAACTTCAAGTACACATGTCTGAAAATATGGTTCTTAATCATCTCTGTGCTTCAGATTCATCCCTACATAAAACAAGGTTGATAATAGTATTTCCCTTGGTAAGGCCCTTTGAGACCCTT
Source organism: Lepidochelys olivacea (assembly GCF_965140295.1). Lineage (NCBI taxonomy): Eukaryota > Metazoa > Chordata > Testudines > Cheloniidae > Lepidochelys > Lepidochelys olivacea. The sequence goes on from NC_140415.1 coordinate 31,356,885, forward strand.
GGAGGAAAGACACTTTACATGCAAAGTGTTAACAGTTATGCTAACACAAATTCTGCTCTTAGCTGCACCAGTGTAAATCCAGAGAAATATCACTGACTTCAGTTGCTTATGGTGAGGGTCAACAACACAGAGCCACTGAGACTTCAAAAGCCATTCATAATTATTGTTGTTAAAACATTAAAGTGAATTATGAAAATGAGCAATTGAGTGCTGGCAAGAGGCAAGCAGATTGGGCAAGTACTGCACTGCCTTCTTCTTGTAGCTATCCCACTTCACCTCCGCGTTTGACCTGCACTGCCCTGAATGCTCTAGTCCTGGATCTCTGTGGAACAGTGGTGGAAAGCAGTGCCAAACTGTGTGAGATGCTCTGAATAAATAAATGCTCTCTAGGGTCCAGGATGAGACCCCTGCATTCATTTGAACTTCAGTAAAAATGACTTTGTTTTTGCAGTTATTTGGCACCATGTAAAAAATATAAGGTCAAAATCAGCTCTAGTGTTGCAACTCAACTAATTTCAATGGCATTGCGCCCATCTACACCGGAACTGAGTTTGGTCCATCTGGATCTATTTACTGAATACTCTGCTAAATGTTCAGTGCCTTTCACAGGGTTTTAGTTATGTGATTGATGCTGAATTTAATGGGAGTTGTGTGGTTAAGATCCTGACAAAGTTATGCAATTATAGGAATTGTGATAGGGCTTTGTATGAGTTTGTACACCACCAAGCAGAGTGAACCCCTGATCCTGATTAGGACCTCTGGGTACTACTGCAATATAGATATTAAATAATAACAATAAGCATGATTAATGTTTAAGGTAGCAGAATGCAAAGTGCTCTAGTAGTTAAGGGATGGAAGGCACAGACATGGGATTGCGTTGTTTCATAGTAAACTACTACTTTAAACGCACGAAGCATATGAGAGGGAGTGTAATTTTCCTAAGCATTCACCTTATGAGTTGCTTCAAAAAACATTAGAGGGGTCTCTTAATGCAGACATTTGTCAGGTAGCAAACATAGTATCATCGTATTGTTTGGGGATTATAAGAGATCTAGAACGATATAAAAACAGCTAATAATTTAAGCACTTAAATGAATAAATTAGTCTTTTCTTTTAATTTTTGGAAATGCCTGCAGATAAGTAGGTTTCAGATATTTTGATCCAAAAGGACAACTGCCAAATATCTTTACAGAGCAATGAAGATGGATTCCTCACATGTGACCATGAGGCACAATGAGAGTTGATCAAAATTTTTCTGTCATAGGCAAATTTTCGCAAAATATGTATGCTTTCTGTGGAAAACTTGGAATTTTTGTCAAACTTTTTGGTCAAAATTTTTTAGGTTTTGGGTGAAATTTTTATTTTTTTGAGAGTTAAAATTTCCTATTAGAAGAAAAAGCATTTTCTGACCATCGATAGGTAGCCCCAACACAGCTTGGTTTCTGGCCTGCATTGAAACTTCCTTGACTGATAGGAGGTTGAAGATGTATTTAAAAAAGATACAGGGTTGGAAACTAGGAATAGGATTTTTCTTTCAAATATCTTAATACGACAATACTGATTTCCACAGGCCTATCAAAACTGATCTGGGACAGGATGCAGCAATGAATAACAGCTCTAAATTCTTTTTTTCTTTACTTGTGATATTCAGTCAGATTCTACTCATCCAAACAACCAAGGTAGTGATATGAAATGACCTATAGGGCACCTAGTCCAACATTCGACCAATGAAGGTGGGCCATTTCCGATAGTCTGAAGAGCTTTCTCCAGTCAATTTCTCAGTAATTCAAGTGCTATTGCTTCCATTAGTTTTAACACTGGGATAGTCCATGTTCTAATAGATCTCCTTATTAGGAATTTTTTCCTGATGTTCAGACTACATTCCCTTGACTTAATTTCATCTTTAGTCTCCACATTTGATTCAGCACCAGCTCTTAATATATCCTGACTGACTGTTCGATGTTCCTCTTGCTAGTTATGCAAGTTATTGAAGGGTGTGTGACGTTGCACTCCATATGTTTATGGAAATATGCTTATGAGTGTGAATATAATGTAACTGAAATATGCTTTATGCAAAAGGTCTCTTGTAAGGTATCATTACAAAGCTTATAATCTACTGAGTGTGTTCATCCTATTTGTATGAATGTATCATTCTTGTATCTGAAGCTAGAAATATGAAGAATTACTCTGAAGTCCTATTTTAATTATGCCATCATGGTGGCTGAGAATCTTGATGGCTCTCATTGACCAGGACAATTGGTTGTCATAGATCATAGAATAGATCATAGAATATCAGGGTTGGAAGGGACCTCAGGAGGTCATCTAGTCCAACCCCCTGCTCAAAGCAGGACCAATCCCCAATTTCCCCCCCCCCCAGCCTTCCTGTATATGTGGGTGCCAGCCAGGAAGTAATGAGGTCTCACAGGACATGAGATGGTACTGGAATCCATCTTAAACCTGGTGCTTTTCCATTTAGAAGGAGGGGCGGGGACCCAGCTAGACAAAAGTTTCCCACCTTGTGCCAAAGCTATAAAAGGGGGTGGAACAGAGCAAAGGTGGCTGCCAGTCATGAGAAATCCCCGAGTTACCACCTGAGCTGGAACTAACAAGGTCTGTACCAGGGGAAAGGATCGGACCCAGACTAGGAAGGAGCCTAGTCTGTGAAAGAAGCTTAATGGAACATCTCTGAGGGTGAGATTTACCTGTATTCAGTTTTTTAATGTATTAGGCTTAGAGTTGCATGTTTTGTTTTATTTTGCTTGGTAGTTTACGTTGTTCTGTCTGTTATTATTTGAAACCACTTAAATCCTACTTTTTATACTTAATAAAATCGCTTTTGTTTATTAGTAAAACCCAGAGTAAGTGCTTAATACTTGGGGGGAGCAAATAGCTGTGCATCTCTCTCTCTCAGTGTTATAGAGGGCAGACAATTTATAAGTTTACCCTGTATAAGCTTTATACAGAGTAAAACGGATTTATTTGGGATTTGGATCCCATTGGGAACTGGGTGTCTGGGTGCTGGAGAGAGGTAACCTGCTGAGTGGTTTTCAGTTAAAGTCTGCAGCTTTGGGTGTGTGATTCAGACTTGGGTCTATGTTGCAGCAGACTAGCGTGTCTGGCTCAACAAGGCATGGTTCTGGAGTCCCAAGCCATCAGGGAAATCAGGATCAGAGGTAATTTCAGCACATTAGGTGACAGTCCCCAGGGGTCTCTGTGACCGAACCTGTCACAGGGTGCGTGCCAAAGTCAGTGATAAGATCAGGGAAGCAAACTTCACCTCAGCTGATCAGATGATAAAGAAAAGAGAGCTCAGTTCTGCATCCATTATACACATGTAGTAGTGCTTAATCCTGGAAGATCTCTCTTTGAAATCATTGGAACCACCTGCGAAGTAAGGGCTATTCAACATAAATAAGGGCAGCAGAATCCTGCTTCTTAGGGTAGATTCACAAGAGGGATTTAGGTGCTGCAAGTGTCAGCATTGCAGCATCTATTGTTTAGGCTCCCCACCACCAAGGTGGGATTCAGTTAACTCTGGGCTGTGAACTTTGACCCAGCTTAGGTGCCTCACTCTAGGAGAAATGTTTTTCAAGAAAAAATGAGGATGAGGGGCAAGTGGCAGTAGGCAGAGAGTGGGAAAGACTCTATGGGGTACTCACCTGGAAGATGGGTTCAGGACCAGCTTCAGTCCCCCTGCTTCAATGAATATTCAATTATTTATACACAGTAGAATAGCTCCAACAGGAGACAGCAAAGCCTGCTCCAGGTCACCTCCCCCATTCTAGGCATTTGCTCTAACCCCTGGGCTGTGAGGATCTATTTCACATCAGGCAGAGGGGGTATTTGAGCCCAGGTGAATACGTCCTGGGTGAATACTTTAATCATTGGACTAAAATGTATAAGGCAAAGGCTGGGAATACTTCCTCTGACATCTTATGTGTGGGTTTAGATATGCTATGAACATATCTACTGCATCAGGATCCAAAGACAAGATAGACAGGGGAGCACCTAGTTTGTGCATCCCACTGAGGCTTAAGAAAGAATTAGGCAAGGCACTGCTGGGTGGTGTCAGGATTTAGGCATACGTGCATGTGTCTAGCTGCCAAAATGTAGGAACCTCGGGGATGTAACAGTGGAAATTTAGGCTCCTACTGAGTTAGCTGGTAGCTGAGCAGAAGTTTTGTGAACGCCAGTGGTGCACAAATGCTGGATTTAGGTCATGTGTATACTGCACTACAGTTCATACTTCAGGGGAGGGAACAGCAGTGCACACCAGAGGTCTGTAGCTAATGTACTCAATGCAGAGAGCTAATGTACTCAATGCTTTTTTTGCCTCTGTTTTCACTAACAAGGTCAGCTCCCAGACTGCTGCGCTGGGCATCACAAAATGGGGAAGAGATGGCCAGCCCTCTGTGGAGATAGAGGTGATTAGGGACTATTTAGAAAAGCTGGACGTGCACAAGTCCATGGGGCCGGACGAGTTGCATCCGAGAGTGCTGAAGGAATTGGCGACTCCGATTGCAGAGCCATTGGCCATTATCTTTGAAAACTCGTGGCGAACCGGGGAAGTCCCGGATGACTGGAAAAAGGCTAATGTAGTGCCAATCTTTAAAAAAGGGAAGAAGGAGGATCCTGGGAACTACAGGCCAGTCAGCCTCACCTCAGTCCCTGGAAAAATCATGGAGCAGGTCCTCAAAGAATCAATCCTGAAGCACTTGCATGAGAGGAAAGTGATCAGGAACAGCCAGCATGGATTCACCAAGGGAAGGTCATGCCTGACTAATCTAATCGCCTTTTATGATGAGATTACTGGTTCTGTGGATGAAGGGAAAGCAGTGGATGTATTGTTTCTTGACTTTAGCAAAGCTTTTGACACGGTCTCCCACAGTATTCTTGTCAGCAAGTTAAGGAAGTATGGGCTGGATGAATGCACTATAAGGTGGGTAGAAAGCTGGCTAGATTGTTGGGCTCAACGGGTAGTGATCAATGGCTCCATGACTATTTGGCAGCCGGTATCAAGTGGAGTGCCCCAAGGGTCGGTCCTGGGGCCGGTTTTGTTCAATATCTTCATAAATGATCTGGAGGATGGTGTGGATTGCACTCTCAGCAAATTTGCGGATGATACTAAACTGGGAGGAGTGGTAGATACGCTGGAGGGGAGGGATAGGATACAGAAGGACCTAGACAAATTGGAGGATTGGGCCAAAAGAAATCTGATGAGGTTCAACAAGGATAAGTGCAGGGTCCTGCACTTAGGATGGAAGAATCCAATGCACCGCTACAGACTAGGGACCGAATGGCTAGGCAGCAATTCTGCGGAAAAGGACCTAGGGGTGACAGTGGACGAGAAGCTGGATATGAGTCAGCAGTGTGCCCTTGTTGCCAAGAAGGCCAATGGCATTTTGGGATGTATAAGTAGGGGCATAGCGAGCAGATCGAGGGACATGATCGTTCCCCTCTATTCGACATTGGTGAGGCCTCATCTGGAGTACTGTGTCCAGTTTTGGGCCCCACACTACAAGAAGGATGTGGATAAATTGGAGAGGGTCCAGCGAAGGGCAACAAAAATGATTGGGGGTCTAGAACACATGAGTTATGAGGAGAGGCTGAGGGAGCTGGGATTGTTTAGCCTGCAGAAGAGAAGAATGAGGGGGGATTTGATAGCTGCTTTCAACTACCTGAAAGGGGGTTCCAAAGAGGATGGCTCTAGACTGTTCTCAATGGTAGCAGATGACAGAACGAGGAGTAATGGTCTCAAGTTGCAGTGTGGGAGGTTTAGATTGGATATTAGGAAAAACTTTTTCACTAAGAGGGTGGTGAAACACTGGAATACGTTACCTCTAAGGAATTTGACCTGGAACCACACACTATGTTGAATACAAAATATGGATTAAAAACTGGCTAACTGATAGGTCTCAAAATGTAATTAGAAATGGGGAATCATAATCAAGCAGGTGTGTTTCCAGTGGGATTCCACAGTGATATGTTCTTGGCCCTACACTATTTAATGACTTGTCAATGACTTGGAAGAAAAGATAATATCATCACTGATAAAGTTTGCAGATGACACAAAAATTTGGGGAGTGGCAAATAACGAAGAGGACAAGTCACTCATTCAGAACGATCTAGATCGCTTGGTAAACTGGGCACAAACAAACAATATGCATTTTAATTAATCACATTTTAATTGTTGATTAATCGCAGTGACCTCATGCGATTAACTCAAAAAAGTATCGCGATTAACAAAATTAATCGCGATTAATCACAGTTTTAATCACACTGTTAAACAATAGAATACCAATTGACACTTATTAAATGTTTTGGATGTTTTCTACATTTTCAAATATATTGATTTCAATTACAGCAGAGAATACAAAGTGTACAGTGCTCACTTTATTTTTGATTTATTTTTGATTCAATATATTTGAAAATGTAGAAAACATCCAAAAATATTTAAATACATGGTATTCTATTATTAATGGTGTGATTAATTGTGATTTTTTTTAATCGTGCGATTAATCGTGATTAATTTTTTTAATCACTTGACAGCCCTAATTTTAATACAGCTAAATGTAAATGTATACATTTAGGAATAAGGGATGTTGGCCATATTTACAGGATGAGGTACTCTATCCTGGGATGCAGTGACTCAAAGATTTGGTGATGCTTTGGCCAAAGGAGCTAATGTGATCCTTGGATACATAAACAGGGAGATTATTTAACCTCTTTCTTTGGTGTGACCACCATTCAAGAAAGATGCTGATAAACTGGAGAGGGTTCCGAAAAGAGACATGAGAGTGATTAAAAGTATTAGACAATGTGCCTTATAGTGATAGACTCAAAGAGTTCAATCTATTTACTTAACTACGAGAAGGTTAAGGGGTGACTTGATTAGTCTATAAGTATCTACATTGGGACCAAATATTGAATAATGGGCTCTTCAATTTAGGAGAGAAAGGTATAACATGATCCAATTGCTGGAACGTGAAGCTAGACAAATTTAGACTGGAAATAACAGTGGAAACAGAATGCTTTTAACAGTGAGAGTAATTAAGCATTGTTTACAATTGTGGTGGATTCTCCATCAGTGACAATTTTTAAATCAAGATGTTATGTTTTTCTATAAGATACTCTGGGAATTGTTTTGGGGGAGTTCTATGGCCTGTGTTATACAACAGGTCAGACTAGATGATCACAATGGTCCCTTCTGGTCTTGGAATCTCTGAATCTCTGAAATGTTCATTAATGTCATCTGGACAATGCAAGCTAAACACTGAACAGGGGATCTCACAAATGTTAGCATGGTTCTATTGATGGTCTTCCCTCTGAGCCAAAAATCTGTGGATTTGGGTGCTGGCTAGAATTATGGCTAATACCTAGGGCTAGACAATTTTTTTTCTATCAAAACTGTTTCTCAATGGAAAATTGGGGGTTTGATTTTCATTGAAAAATTGAATGTATGAAAAGTGAATAATTTTGGATGAAAACTGAAACATTCTGATTTGCCACAGTGTCTGAGGAGGGGTGTTGTAGGTGAGTTGCCTCATGTTTCTATTTTCCACTCTGGGCAGGGGTCTCTGCTAGTCTGGTTGGGGAGATTCCACCTCATATTGGGACAAAGACAGCTCATCTCCCAGAGGTACTGTAGAGCTAAGACCCACCATGAAGGGGGCCGCCTCTTTTGGCTGCCCCTAACAATCACAAGTATGAACTTATGCGGGATATGATGTCTGCCCCTACATACTTCTCCACTGCAAGAGAGGAGATTTATACAATGTATAAATATCTACTAATATCCCTTCCTGATTCTGCAGCGTGTTATTACTAATGGTCAGAGGTGGACAAACTTTTTGGCCCGAGGGCCACATCTGGGTATGCAAATTGTATGGCAGGCCATGAATGCTCATGAAATTGGGGTTGATGTTCAGGAGGGGGTGCAGGCTCTAGGGTGGGGCTGGGGATGAGGGGTTTGGGGTATATGAGGGTTCTCTGGGCTGGGATCAAGGGGTTCGGAGGGCAGGAGGGGGATCAGAGCTGGGGCAGGGGGTTAGGGCACGGGAGGGGCTCAAAGGTGCAGGCTCCAGGCGGCACTTACCTCAAGCAGCTCCCGGAAGCAGCAGCATGTCCCCACTCCAGCTCCTATGTGGAGGGGCGGCCAGGCGGTTCTGTGTGCTGCCCTGTCTGCAGGCACTGCCCCTGCAGCTCCCATTGGCTGCAGTTCCTGGCCAATGGGAGCTGAAGGGGCAGCGCTTGGGGTGAGAGCAGTGTGCGGAGCCCCCTGGCTGCCCCTAAGCCTAGGAACCAGAGGGGGGACATGCCACTGCTTCTGGGAGCCATGTGGAAGCACAGCACATGAGCGCAGAGTGGCCCCCGACCCCACTCCCTGGCTGGAGTGCAGGAGCGAGGCAAGCCCCATATCTCACTCCCCAGCGGGAACTTGAGGGCTGGATTAAATCGGCTGGTGGGCTGGATGTGGGCTGTAGTTTGCCCATGCCTGCTAATGGTGCTTCGTTGTGATCATCTTTAGATGAAACATTAAACCACAGTCCCTGCAACTTGTCATTGGACAGGATTGTTCCCCTTGATTTGCGTGTGAGGAGGAGATGGGATATGGGGAAATACGTCTTCCCCCTTACCCACCTTTATTTTTCCTCTAGGATACCATAGAGGTTGCTCTTAGGATCCGCATGAGGGGAACAGGCGTTCCAAGTGAGGCTAGATGGACTAATTGTTCTCCTACTGGAAATATGGAGTTCAGAACAGGAAAAAAAAAAAAACTAGCCCACAATCCAGCCCTGATTGTGGTATATTTCTGCATCTCCTCCATAAAGCAGTGATCCTCCTCCTTACAGAGGAGGTTTCTGGAGTATTCATTTGTTGCAGGTCCACTGTCCGTGAAGCTACAGGGAGCTCTGCTGGATGAAAGGGTCAGCAAGATTCCTAGCACCATCATGGACTTGTGGGGTCTCTGTCAGGATGACTATGGCCTTGCACTGAGCCTCCACAATTTGCAAGGTTCAAAGATGGACCCTGCAGCCTGTTCCATGTTTGAAGCCCCATTCCCCCCACATGGTTTGAATAGGAAGAAACTTCAGAGAGAAGTGATCTAGAGAGATTTCCTCACGTGGGAAGGGACTCATGGGTAGAAGTGATCAGGCTCTTTGCTAGCAGTCCAGGGGGAAGAAAAAACATCCAATGACAGGTTGTAAAAAGTGCCACAGTGTCTTGAGTTCGTTCTCAACAGAACAGGCTGGACTGTTTAAGCGTACATTATCTGAGCAGGTAATGGAGCTTCAATTTACTTCCTTGGCCACTTTTCTCCTAATCTTTCATTACTGTGTAAAATGTTTTGAGTATGGAAGATGCTATATTCTGTTTTTCAGTGAGTTTCCATATATTTGTGTTCATTATGGCATCTGGGATATTTAGTCTGATACATTGTCATAAAGATTTAATTTTACTAATTGGATCTTAGTGAGGGGCTATTTGGTAAAAGACAAGCTTTGTCCAAGACCTTCTCTGAATTGATCTATGCCTGATTCTCAGAGTTGCCACTAATCCTTAATTTTATGAATAATTCTGCATGGGTAATAAATGTTAATTCCATAATACACGGTTACCTGGTTAATGATTGCATATCTGCCTCTGGTATCGCAGGAAAAGGTAGAAAGTTTATCCTTGTAAAGTGACACTATGGAAGAGAAACAATCCACAAATCACAACCAGCTACAACAAACCTTTTTAAAAAAAGTAAAAAAAAAGATAGAAGAAGGAGCATCTGAGAAATGTCTTTTAAAGAAACTCAGCATTAATAGAAATCTGTATCAAAAATCCAGGTGCAAATATTCCAGAACATTTGGGAGAATATTTGGAATCAAAATCTGGATTCAAATCTGAATTTCACAATGGTTTCCATTGTCTATAATGGGCCAAATCAGAACCTTGAACTACTATGTCAGATGCATCCGGTGAAATGAGCTGTAGCTCTCGAAAGCTTATGCTCAAATAAAATTGTTAGTCTCTAAGGTGCCACAAGTACTCCTGTTCTTTTTGCGGATACAGACTAACACAGCTGCTACTCTGAAACAGAGCAGAAACTGTTTGCTTCTTAGTTTCTACAGTGCCTACCACAATGGGGCCCTGATCCTTGTCTGGGTGCCTCTGTGCTATAAATAATCAGGGATATATTTTAGCTTTCATCTCACAGCTTTGAGCCTGTGGTTGGGGGAGGAAAGGGGACTGCAGAGCTGTACCAACCCATGAGGAGGACCAGAGGGATTGTACCGCAGGCTAGCACAGTCTCTTCTGATGCTGCTCCTTGCATATACCTTTGTGTACATGCAATCTGCTATACCCTTTAAAGTGAAGCTGGCTGTGGCCTTCCCTGCTCCCTTTTCAGCATTCAGGTCCCCGGGCACGCAGGGACTGCTACTGTGAGTGGCTCTTCTGCAACAGCACAAAGGGTGAGGCTCCTTGCATGCCCCAGCTGCTACTATGCAGCCATCCAAGGGCTGCTCACAATTGGATCCTTCATTTCTGTGCGGCATTCAGACTGGAGATCTCAGTTCTGGGTCTCAGGCCCATCCCTGATAAGAAATAGGTTGTAGTTTAAGAAACAGCAACTCATCTTTTCTCCGTGTCACCCTGACTGCCAGCTGAGTGCCAGGTCTTGCTCCCCTGGCTCTGGATGGGCTTCTCACATGAGTAAGGAGGATAGGCTTTGGGCCAAATGAAATCTGAGTCTTAAAAGTGATCTTTCTGACTCAGAGACATTACAGTCTATCTGAGTGTATTTCAGCTCCAACTAATCTCTGCAAGTTCTTTACAATGCATTATGTAATATGCGTTTTTACTTTTACAGCTCTTCCTGACGCTATAATATTCCTGAAAAGATTGTTCTGAAAAGAAATAGCTAACAGACAGAGCTAACTAGGGGTGGGCTGAGTGGCTTGGAATTCTAGGATCAGCCAAGCCTGAGGGAGAAGGCTTGGACTGGACTTTATTGACAAGGAAAAGAAAGATAACAAAATTAAGCCAAACTGTAGGAATAAGGTGAGTTTTACATAGGAATATAAGAATTACAATACTGGATCAGACAATGTAGACCATTATCTTGTCTTTCTTGAGTTAGTGCCATTCTTCTGTGGAAAATAAAAATATGATGGGTTTTTACCTGTTTTACCCGCGTGTAAGTGAATCCAGACAGGAACAGAGGAGGCACAAAAATGGGATGTGCATGTGGAAAACTCGCAAATAATACGGAGAATTATCATTCTCTTGTTAATGGTTTGGTCAGAGAATGACCACCACACAAGCTTCAATTTTTGGAATGATGCAGAAAACACTTATATAAACCATCAAAATTACCAGATTGGTGAGAAAAAATATTTTCTTGTTACCTTTGGACGGGGCAATCTAATATGTTACCGACTAATTTCTATTAAGATATGACAAACATGTCCATATGTGCAGCAGTAAATAATAGAGAGAGTTAGTTTAGCAAATTCATTATCCAAACAGAATTATTTGTGAAGCACAGGTGTAGGATTGTAACCCACTGCTGAGTGCTTGTCTGGGCCAATCTGTAGTGGATATGAATTATTACAGAATGTTGGCTCTTTAGGTCAAGCTGTAGCAGCTCATGCTATAGCTCTGGTGGTCCCTCATTAAATCCCTGGTATGTCTGCCACATTCAGAGGGGCTTTTTTGTCATTGCATCTGTAAAGAGGACTTGAGAACTTCACAGACAGTCATGACTACCTAGCACTTTGATTACAATAGCAATGACTGATTGCTTTCTGTAGAGCTGTAGAGATATGTTTGTGCAAGAATATAATTTATAGAGGCTCCCTCATAAGAGACAGTATTATGAACGTAGGAATTTTTATATGTGCCCTTGAAGCAGAACCCAGTGTAGCTGTGTCCCTCAGTTCACCACAGATAATCTCGTGGGTCGTTTTTTTTATAATAATTTTATTCCTTTCTCATTCACTGATTTGTTTAATGAACCCCAAGTCATTACAGAACAGCATTCAGGGCCACTGTGCAACTAAGCAATGTAGGTGCACAAGGAATCTCCCTCACTAGCCCCATTGTGGCTGAGGAGCTTGGTTGCTGTACAGGAGTAGCACAGAGGACAATATTAACACTCCCTAAAGCAGCCGAGTGGGGTGGGAGGAGAGGGAAGCCATGGCCCGATTTGCCAGAAAATTGGCCTACCATGGAGGACGCACCCTTTCAAAGGGTGTCAGAGCTGCTGTTACCATGTGCACTCCCAGGCTGAATTCTGAGTCAGCCAGAATTCCTCCTGGGCCTTCTGCTGCAGTGTGGCTCAGTCTGTAGCCACCTATAACAGGGCGGTGCCCAACAGGCGTAACCCTAGCCCTAAATCGACTAAACTTCTTGATGCAATTAAACTTTATGAATACTAAGGTTCTGAAGAGTCCTTTGGATTACTTACAGGGTAAAAAAATGTTTGACTTAAAACCAAGTACAGCACGTATCAATCACATTTTTAAGGTAAAAAAAAACAATACAGTCACACATGAGGGCCAGATACCACAGTCCTTACTCAGGTAAAAGTCCTATGAACTTCAGTGGGTGTTTTGCCTGAGTAACAACTATCTAACATCAGCTGGAAATCTCTCTAGTAGATTATATATAGGTTTTGTTTATTCCTGCCTGGATATTTCTCTCCTCCTTCCCATTTTTAAAATAAAGCCAAAGAATTAATAAATGTATATCATGCTGTTCATTACACTTTGCCTATCCATTTACATATATGTCTAGCTTTACTGGTAACTATGGTTTATGATTAAATTATTACTCAGGAATATTCTATTATTAAAAAGTAGTATTATATTCAGTGACTCCACTAAGTAATTATGTAAGAAATGAATCTGTTAGCTCTAACTCTGCATGCAGAACTATTCACTTTTATACACCTGCTTGAGTGGCTTGCAAGAGAAGACCTCAAACAAGTGATTAAACTTGTGATGGTTCATGAAATATATACTAGTTCTTTTTATTGTAAAACTAAAGGAAATTTATGAGTCATTGCAATCTTGGACAAATGAGAACCAGAGCGCAAACAATGAAGCCAAGTACATCATTACAGGGTGAGTAATGTGAACAACTTGCATAAACTATGGCTGAAACTCAGTTTTTAGCAGAAGACCATAACCTCATGATTGCATCAAGAAAAGTTAAAAGCTCTTTAATCTGCATGTTGTCATTCATGAAAGAGAATCTCATCAATCCAAATTGTAATCTTTAAGACTTGCAATTTTTCATTTTGATTTGACTCTGCTTTTCCTCTGATATATCTCTTCTGCATCCTTTCTTATAAAATGTCCTTTATGTAGCAGTTGTCCTCCAACAGAAGGGGAATAGGTGAGCAGTTGCCTCCACAACTGATGCCTATATGTCTTCATTTTCCCATGTCCACGATTTCCAGACATTGAACTACACCATATTGAATCCCATGTTTCCCTTGCAGCAAATTTCTTGTTTTACTAATGGTATCTTCTCACCTATCCTAATGTAGGTTCTCTCATTTACTGCTCCATTGGTCCCACTAAAAGATAGTCCAGATGACTAGAAATCTGTCAACTATTTTTGTATGCTATTTATTGTTATAGCCTCTCTCTATAGAGGCACTGTCTGTTTGATAACTAGCAGAGTAGAACAAGTAACCTGGCTAATACAGAAAGTAGATCACTTCATCCTCCCAGAGCCCAAGTCTGCCAGTTTCACATTTACCACCTTTAAACTCATCTTTAAAGAAGAGCAAGAAATCTGATCTCACTCCTGATCTGTCTCCCTAAGAGAGTTTTCCCTAAGAGGTACCAGATTTAGTCTGGGTGGGTGGGATTGTTTGGCTTCAGTAAATGAAATTATTTTGTGGAAATGACAAATTCTCAGAGAGCAACTCCAGCAGAAGTTTTGTTCCAGTGCTCTTGACACCTGCTTTATCCCAGTTGCACTACTTGATTTCAGATATAAGAAGAAGTTCATAACCCCTGGGTAATTCTTTGACATAAAGCAGGAGCTGCTGTCTAAAGTTCAGGAGCCTACAATCAGACTAGAAGAGAGGCTGGATACTTTTAATTATTCTAGTGCAACAAATACACATACCAGCCGTTAGCTTAGTGGCTAGCAGAGCGAGTCCTGACACTGTTGCCACTAATGACGTTTGTAGAGAAACCTTTTTCACTGGTGACAATGCTCCTATGTATTATATCATCTGAGTTAAGTTAAAAATAACTTGGCTGCAAACTACATTGCTACTTCAGATGAGCTCTTGCCTAAGTACATCCTGACAGTTTATCTGTCAGGGCTTAAGCTGCTGAGAGCTACTGATAAAATCAGTTCTGACAAATAAACTAGGCATTTGGTCTGCTTCTGGAGATGGTAAGTAGTGACATCTTATATGGCATGTTCTCCCATTTATCTCACTGAGATAATTTACTATACCACTGCTTCTCACCAGGCTCTAGACATAATACTGACTGCAAAACAAAATGTAAGAAAGTGATAAGGAAGTAATTAATTATTTAAATGAATCATGTGAAACTACAATACTGCCAAGTAGTAACGGTTATGAGAGCATCATCAGCCAGCATTCAGGGTTTGTTCAGTAACTATTCTATAATGGCCAGGCAGTTCACTACATGTAGGTGACAACTGGAGTACATCTACACTGCAATAAAGGCCTGCAGTATAGCTGTGGCTGGCCTGGATCAGCTGAGTCAGGCTTGTGGGGCTTGGGCTGCGGGGCTAAAAATTGCAGTGTAGGCATTTGGGCTCAGGCTGGAGCCTGGGTTCTGAAACCCTGGGAGAAAGGTAGTTTTCAGAGTCCAGGCTCCAGCCCAAACCCAAACATTTTAATTTTTAGCCCTGCAACCTGAGACCCACAAGTCGAGTCAATTGTCTTGGCTCTGAGACTAAATGCAGCGGGATTTTTATTGCAGTGTAAATATACCCATGATTTTTTTACTTTTGCTTACTTCCTACCTAGCTTCTCAGGCATAATGCCTTAGTTATACCTTCAAAACACATTCATATCCAGGGTTTGCATGTCCATCAGGTACACAAACATATTTTGTAGGTGCAACTTAAGTGTCAAAATCAGGCCCTTGACTTGCTGCAGCTGTATAACCCTATCAAGTCACAGGGAGTCTATACTCTTTAAGGGCCAGATTTTCAAAAGAATTCAGGACCAGGCTTTCAAGTGCTCAGTACCTCGATTTCCAAACATGCTATCCATCCAACAGCTCCTACTGAGGCACCAAATGTGCTGACATCTGTTGAAAATTTTGGCAATTTATTTTGGTGCCAAATAAGAACTGAGCTCTCTTCAAAATCTAGTCCTGATCGTGGGAGCTGAGCTCTTTAGAATAACTGGCCATATCTTACTAGTCACCATCATTCCCCTTTACAATGCTATCTTATCTAATGAGGGGGGTGATGGCAGTCCTTATGACCAGCTCACTGGGGATTAAATCAGGAAACCTCCAGACCTAAAAGCTTGGGCAGAAAAGCTAAGGCTCTACAACTGATGGCTGAAATAACTCATATCCTCTATGGATTAGCAGAGCGGGGGACCTGTACCACATCATCACACTGGGTGATAAGGGAACTTTATCACTATTATGATATCACTTCTATCAGAGTAATATTGGTAAGATGCCTAAATAAGATGCTGCATACATTAGTCCCCATTTGTTTTTACCCCTCTCTGGAATGTCAAGTTCCTGATGAGTTCCATATATTTCTATGCAACAGCTAACCCTCACATATTTCTTAGTATTTATAACTATGGTACTTGCAGAAGGTCCTCCCCTGGGCAAGGTTTTTTTCCACTGCTTTGTTCACTGTTTTGTCCGTGAACAAAATTACACACAGCAACTAGCCGATCTCCCCAAAAAAGCTAAACTGCAAAACATGAAGCAAGGAATACAGTGTCTGAATTGAAACCCATAATATCAGTTCCAGTAATACAAAAGTGTAAGCAATTTTCTTTAGTTTGGTGTGTTAGCAATCTCTTTTTAATGAATCCATTGAGTCTAAAACCACATGGTGCTTCATTTCTCAGTCACACAAACAAGTACTTGGTATTGCTGAATGTCAGTTAAAGTCATGTATTTGGGATGAGCTTTGTTTACGTAGATGTAAGCTAAATACAGCGGTATGGTAACTCCCTTTCAACTCTAGTAAAATACAAGTGTCTAGTATGCAGTCCTTTCATTCAGCACAGCAGGTTGTATACATGTCACACAGCATGTGTATCATTTACTCCTCTACAATCTGTTTATTTTTGTTATGTGGAGTCCTCAGTGGGGGTTATATTTTTATCACAGTGCAGTGGACTGGGAACTATGTATTCAAACATTATTGATAACAAAAGGAGATTTGGGAACTTATCTTCCATTCATGGTGGGGAGAGATAGTTTTTGTAAATGTTTTCATCCCAAATCAGGACAAAAGCTCAAAATCTCAATTTTGTTCCACAAACTGGAATATTTTGTTGTTTCCAAAATGAAATACGATCCTCACTGCTCATCTGGCAGACTATAATGGAGGTAGGGAGCTGCAGAACTGGGAATGATTTTCCAGTGGAAAATCAAAATCATCCAGCAAAATTGAAGTTTTCTCATGGAAAAGTTTGATTTTTGTGGAAAGTGGATTTTCTGTCAGAAAAATCATTCCAATGGAAAATTCCCAACCAGTTCTAATGGTAAGGCTATCTGAGAACATTCTTGTAATCAGAAAACCCTTAAGGATGTGCTAATAGCCTGTTTCACTTCTGGAACTATTCAAAGCAATTTCTTTCATTCTTGTGCAATAGGAAATTAATGAAATACATTTAACTTGCATCAATTTATGTTTTTTATTTTTGTAAGTAGTGTAACTCCTTCCCTATCTTTTGAGCTAATCTGAGCAGTTAAATTCAATAGGGTAGATCCTCAGCTGGTATGAATGGGTATAGCTCCATTTATTTCCTCTTGTATATGTTTTAAAGTATTAGCAGGCACTCAAGAGGCAAAAATTAATTGGGTTTTATTTATTTAATGGTGTCAAAATGAATAGCTCCAGACACCAGAAAGAGATTACTGAACCACTGGAGAAGTGAATCTCAGATCTAGTGGAGGTCCCATTTTATGAAGGGGTAATATATGGTTTGGATAATGGAACAATGTACATTGAGGCCAGCTTCCAAATTCTGAAGCAGTACAGAGAGGGAAGGGCCCTCTAAAGAATGAAGAAACATACAATTCACTTACATTCCAGTGTATCCCACTGTATGTTGTTAGTGACACTTGAGTAAATGCTACAAAGAATAACAAGTGTGGTTGTGCCTATTAAGAGCTATTCCAGTAAAGAGCACTTTTTATAAATATGAATTCCAAACTGTGCTGTAAGGGCATCCATTAAACTCATACCCGTAAAACTGCAAACACATGTTCACTTTCAGTGTGTGTAAACAAATCACAATTTACAGTGTAAATTGCTACCAAAAGGTTCATTTATAAAGCAATAGCAATTTAAAAAGTTAAAATAAGAATGATTTTCAGTTTACAAAACCCTGTAAATACTCGTTTGTTTAAATGTATTTAGAAAGCACCAATATTAAAAAATATCAGGATTAATAGCCAGAGTACAAAAGACTTGCCTGACTCTTCAAGGCCAGCCCTGTTTCTTTAAAGCAAATCGTTCATTTAACAATCCACCATAAAATACTCCTTAATCCAATCATCCCTCAACCCACCCCTTCTCGAGAAGCTGAAGAATACAGATGAAATACACAATGTGCTCTGCAAATCAGCAAATATGGGCTGCTCCCTCATGGAAAACATCCTACTACCAGGCCAATCCATTTTTAATCCTTAGGGGTTGGCTTGAGCACATCAACAGATCACAGCTGTAGTGGTATCCCAAGAGGAGTGAGGTGATATCTCACATAGCCAGATCCTAAACCATTTAGGGCTGGATTGTCTCTAGCTACAACATGGTTGTAGGGATTAACAAGGACACCAAACCCCCATGTGGTCATGTTAGGGCTGCCTAGATTCCAGCTTGAAGTGGGATGGGGTTGAGGGAGAAGGGACAGAGGAGAGAAAGAGCTGCCCATGGGAAAATGGAGAGTGCAAAGTTATAGATTGTGCCTCTCCTCCCTCAACATGCTGACCAGAACAGCTGGCCAGGTATGAGGAGGGGAGTAACCTGTACCCAGAAAAAGAGGGGAATTAACTTACTGCCACCCATTGCTCCCAGAGCAAGAAGGGGAACAACAGAGCAATTGTGACTCTGGCCAGGTCTATACTACAAACATACATCAGTATAACTAGGTCGCTCAGGGGTGTGAAAAATCCACACCCTTGAGCAACACTGTTATACTGATTTAAGCCCTGGCGTAGACAGCGCTGGGTTAATGGGAGAGCTTCTCCTGTCAACTTGGCTACCGCCCCTTGTGAGCGTGGATTAACTACACTGACGGGAGAAGCTCTCCTGTCAGTGTGATAGCGTCTTCACTGAAGCACTACAGCGGTGCAGCCTTTGAAATGTAGTTCTGGCCCATGTTTCAATTGCTTCAAGATGTTCCCCCCCTCCCACCCCCTGGACAGCGCAGCTATGCATTACCTTTTACTCAGAGAAGAGCCCAAAGGCAGAGTCCACCCCTTAAGGATTTGCAGTTCATAAACAACACCTTATACCCTTTCCAGACACTAGTATGTGTATCTCTCCTCACAACCACATCTCAGATTAGCTTGCTAAAATCTGCTAAATTAGAACTAGGTATTGGTTTTTATTCTTTATTATTACTTGATTCCTAGATCAGCTCTTCAGGGTCTCCTGCTCCAGTCTTAACTACATATAGCCTTTGCTACCATGACAACGCGGTAATATATCATCTCGATTGCTTATCTTGAACATAATGCAAATATTCCAAACTGGAAACTTTTGTTCCATCTATTGAGGATGGACAAGTGAGTGAAAAGTGAGACTTTCAGAAAAATGCCAACTGCTACATTAGCCATCAACCGTATATAATTAAAAAAAAACCTCAAGAGATTTAATTTAGGAATGTTTTTTGAGATAACTCAATATCTGCCTTCATATTCATGATGGATTAGGAGTGGGACAAAAAGTGAGTAGAAAGAGCTAAGACTCTTACTGGACAGATCTTCCTACATTTATTTGTTTAGATCCACACTCAAGGTTTTGGACTGAGCTATTGAAAAAACAAGGGTATAATAAAAACTCAGTTTAACAACTGCTATCCATTGTTTAATCATCAAATTATTACAAAATGTACCAGGTTTAGCAATGACCTTTGGGTCCACAAATAAAATATTATATTCAAATGTTTACTGATCTCTTTTCTGAAATAAAGTCTTTGTGGTTTAGATAATTCTGCTTTGATAACAATATGCTATATTGACATCAAAATTGATGGCACAACTCTCCCTAGAAATCAATTACATTTTGAAATCCACTGTTGATTTCAATGGGTGTTTCTGTTCTAAATTCAAAGTCACAACATGACCCTTGAGAGCTCAATGTAAATGGGACTTTAGAGGCAAAACATGGTTTGTTAAAATAGTAATTTTAGAAGGAATGTTGCAATATACAGTAGCTCTTACATTATGAATAAGCACATTATGGTCAAGATAACCAGTTCACATAATTATTTATTATACGCTATGCTTGGTGCAAAGGGTATACATTTAGGATTACAAACTTGGTTCTGTTATAATCCCCTGTTTTCACAGGATAGTTACTTAAAAAAAATCACTTGCTTGTGATGAAACTTCCCCTACTAGTGTCTCAGTGCAAAAAGTTTAGATTTCTTTTAAATTGAATAAAATCCCTTCCACACTTTTAAGTTTAGAGAAAAGGGATGATGATGAGGGGGAACAATTTCCCTTTATTTTATATTTTATATATATGAAAGGAAATTTTTTTATATATATACACACACAAACTTTTTGGTTGGGTTTAAAATTTAAAATCTGCATATAACGAACACTTTGCTGGGTTTGAGAGAGAATTTTTAAAACAAAAGTTGTAAATGACTTTAAAAATACCTGTTCTGAGAATGCCCTGTGGGCATCTACTTAGATGTTATCAGTCCCCCCACCTCTGCATCCTCACATCATGTGTGATGGGTAAGCTACATATTCTTTTTATCCAACCAAATGTAGGGGGCTTTCCATTCTCAGACTTTTTCTGGGACAAAGGCAGAAGAGAGATTGTAATTATTGCATTGATATAGTTAACAAAATTTTTCTAAAAGCTTCCTGAATAGCCAGTACAGGTGAAAACTGTGGTCATGAAAGATCTTTCCAAACACCATTCTCCTCTATGATATTTGAACTTCAAAGTGGAAGCTTAATCAGGCAAAAACTATGTTAATTGGAAACTTAATATTAAGCATGGGTAATTCCATTCTATCTATCTATCTGTCTATAAATGAAATGTAAAGAGCATATATTGCAATTTTAAAGTTTCTAATATAAATGCATTACATTCAGGAAATGCAAATGTTATTCTTCTCATAATAATATCAACTGAGGCTGGCCGATATTTCAAATAAATGTAAACTTTAAATATATGCACCAAAACTTGCACAAGTAATTAGAAGTCGGTATCTACAATCTGGGTAATTTTACTATGAGAAACATAACTTTAATCCCCTGATTTTTATACCCTTAATGTTGCATGACAATTATTTCATTTTGTATTTTTAGTTTATGTTGTAGAATTTGTAGCATGCATCACTTTCTGTAACATCTGGGAGCATGCCACAAATAATAATGTCACCAGACAACTTTCACTGCCTTGCCCTGGTCCCGCAGTTGACTTCTGGGGGGCTCTGTGCAGACAGAGAGATCTGCCCACAGTCTTTAGGTCCTATATGTCAGTCTAAAAAAATCAGAGAGACAAGATGGGTGAGGTAATATCTTTGATTGGACCAGCTTTTGTTGGTGAGAGAGACAAGCTTTTGAGCTTATACAGAGCTCTTCTTTAGGACCAGAGAAGAGCTCTGTGTAGGTTGAAAGCTTGTCTCTCTCACCAAAAGAAGTTGTCCTATAAAAGATATTACCTCACCCATCTTGTCTCTCTAATATCCTCAGACCAACGCGGCTACAACAATACTGCAGAGTCTAAAAAATCAGCTGTTTGCTGTCTGTGAACAAGCCTGAGAAATATCGGATGTAAGTATATTAACAAACAATAAATTTTCAATATATAACATTCTTGTTTTTATCAATACCATAAATACTCTTTTTTAAAAGAAAAGATTTAAATTCTGAACTATCACAAATGTGCATGAGAGCAGAATATTATTTAGAATGTGGTGCCAACACATAATAATATGAGAAAAACACAGGACTCTTAACCTGTGTTTCTACTCTGGCTATTGAACAAAAAAGAAATGCTTGGATTTCTAGGTACACTTATTTCCTCCAGTAACTTTGTTTATATGTTGGGAACCATGCCAGCACATGAGGGGGATGAATACACTTTCAAAAGAGGGGGCAAAAAAGTAAGGAAAGATAGGTGAATTGATCCAACAGCAATATTTCCTTCTCCAAAACATTATGAAATCTTGGTTAAAGTGTTTGCGGTGTGATTACGTCAAAGGTACACTTAGGAAACCTTAGCTTGTGTGACCAACACTTACTCATCCAGTCTCACTGACCTTGGCAACGTGACCATGACCATATTTGCATATGGCCAAACTGTTTAGGAACAAAAACACCTGGAGACATCTGTCTGCAAAATGAATTTAAATAAAATTAGAACAATAAATCTTAATCAGGCAAATGCTTGAAAAGCACAAAAGGACAAGCTGACAACTTGTCAGAGTGCATAACAATATGTGTGGATGTAAGAGGGGAAAACTAGCCATCAGGAAAATCTGATTAGAACAGGAAAGAGTAAGAAGAGAAAAGATATAGAGGTATGTAATAAAGGGATGTGCCTGTTTGCTAAAGCTGTATGAAAGTTTGTAGTTTCCCAGGAGTCTCTGAGGCCCTTTTGTGGAAAGAGGGTGGTGTGTGCATATATGTGCACGAGGAGGGTCATTGGCACTCTTGTGTGGAATGGGGTCATCTCAGAGGGACAGATGTGGTAAAATCTGTTAATTTAATTAAGTGGAGGTTTTAGTGCGGGCACTCTAAGCTTTCACTTTCATACAAAAATAAGCACCAAGTGGACTTTGGAGTGAAAACTCTGTACACTAAATCCTCTTAGGTTTGCACATCTCTAAAGCTACCTAAACTCGCAGTTAGCCAGGACACCTTGGAGAACAAAAAAATCATATAGAACTTTTACAATCACAGGTGATCATAGAATTATAGAATCTCAGGGTTGGAAGGGAGCTCAGGAGGTCATCTAGTCCAACCCCCTGCTCAAAGCAGGACCAATCCCCAACTAAATCAACCCAACCAGGGCTTTGTCAAACCTGATCTTGAAAACCTAAGGAAGGAGATTCCACCACCTCCCTAGGTAACCCATTCCAGTGCTTCACCACCTTTCTAGTGAAAAAGTTTTTCCTAATATCCAACCTAAATCTCCCCCTCTGCAACCTGAGACCATTACTCCTTGTTCTGTCATCTGCTACCACTGAGAACAGTCTAGATCCATCCTCTTTGGAACCCCCTTTCAGGTAGTTGAAAGCAGCTATTAAATCCTCCCTCATTCTTCTCTTCTGCAGACTAAATAATCCGAGTACCCTCAGCCTCTCCTCATAAGTCATGTGCTCTAGTCCCCTAATCATTTTTGTTGCCCTCTGCTGAACTCTTTCCAATTTTTCCACATCCTTCTTGTAGTGTGGGGTCCAAAACTGGACACAGTACTCCAGATGAGGCCTCACCAATGCTGAATAGAGGGGAATGATCATGTCCCTCGATCTGCTGGCAATGCTCCTACTTATACAGCCCAAAATGCCATTAGCCTTCTTGGCTACAAGGGCACACTGTTGACTCATATCCAGCTTCTTGTCCACTGTAACCCTTAGGTCCTTTTCTGCAGAACTGCTGCCTAGACACTCGGTCCCTAGTCTGTAGCAGTGCATAGGATTCTTCTGTCCTAAGTGCAGAACTCTGCACTTGTCCTTGTTGAACCTCATCAGATTTCTTTTGGCCCAATCCTTTAATTTGTCCAGGTCCTTCTGTATCCTATCTCTATCCTCCAGCGTATCTACCACTCCTCCCAGTTTAGTATCATCTGCAAACTTGCGGAGGCTGCAGTCCACACCATCCTCCAGATCATTAATGAAGGTATTGAACAAAACCGTCCCCAGGACTGACCCTTGGGGCACTCCATTTGATTCCATCTGCCAACTAGACATGGAGCCATTGATCACTACCCAATGAGCCCGACAATCTAGCCAGCTTTTTATCCACCTTACAGTCCATCCATCCAGCCATACTTCTTTAAATTGATGGCAAGAATACTGTGGGAGATCATATCAAAAGCTTTGCTAAAGTCAAGGAATAACATGTCCACTGCTTTCCCCTTCTTTCACAGAGCCAGTTATCTTGTCGTAGAAGGCAATTAGGTTAGTCAGGCATGACTTGCCTTTGGTGAATCCATGCTGACTGTTCCTGATCACTTTCCTCTCCTCTAAGTGCTTCAGAATTGATTCCTTGAGGACCTGCTCCATGATTTTTCCAGGGACTGAGGTGAGGCTGACTGGCCTGTAGTTCCCCTGATCCTCCTTTTTCCCTTTTTTAAAGATGGGCATTACATTAGCCTCTTTCCAGTTATCCGGGACCTCCCCCAATTGCCATGAGTTTTCAACGATAATGGCCAATGACTCTGCAATCACATCCACCAACTCCTTTAGCACCCTCAGATGCAGTGCATCCGGCCCCATGGACTTGTGCTTGTCCAGATTTTTTAAGTAGTCCTGAACCACTTTTTTCTCCACAGAGGGCTGGTCACCTCCTCTCCATACTGTGCTGCCCAGTACAGTAGTCTGGAAGCTGACCTTGTTCATGAAGACAGAGGCAAAAAAAGCATTAAGTACATTAGCTTTTTCCACATCCTCTGTCACTAGGTTGCCTTCTTCATTCAGTAAGGGGTCCACACTTTCCTTGACCTTCTTCTTGTTCGTAACATACCTGAAGAAACCCTTCTTGTTACTCTTAACATCCCTTGCTAGCTGCAACTCCAAGTGTGATTTGGCCTTCCTGTTCAGGACTTCAGCTTTGCATTAGGCTATTGTGCATGTCCTATGAGGAAGGAGCATTACCATTCAAAAATCCTGTTCCATAAAGCAACTGGCAATGACTATTGCTCTTCTCAAGCCCTGGGTAGCTAGGACTGAAGTCTTAGTTTTTAAATTGGAACACCCCTATACCGGGATGTGTCCTTTGGGCGGTCATATTGACAACTAGGCATCAGATGCCCATTACAGATGCCTAAATGCAGATCTGAAGGGCAAACTGTGGAGTAGGTGCCTTAAATTAAACACCAAAGTTTGGGAATTGGACTATTTAGCACTTTCAGCTTGGCATGAAACAGTGTTCCCATTTTGTATGGGGTAGCAGATAAAGATACTTATAATTTGTATAGTATTTTATATTGTCCAAGCAAAAAAACTAAATAATCCAGGGCCTGGAAGAGCAGAGTGCATCACATCCCCCGACCCTGGGCTGGTGCAGTGGTCCCAATAGTATTCTTATAGTTGGTGTAACTTAGAGCAGCCCTGCCGCTGGACTCCATTTTGCTATCAGCCAGCCCAGGATTGGGGGAATAGAAAGGTATCTTTCCTCCCCCTCCCCAATCACTCCGTTCAGGTGTGCAAAATGTAAGCACAGTGCAACTGAAGATCTGGCCTGAAGTGCCTTATGTATACGAATTTTACCTCTGAGGATTGTCCTGTATTATGGGAAGAGATCACTTTATTCCACAACTGCTTCAAGAAGAACCTGTATCAGTGTCTCATCAAAAAAAGTTTGCATAGCAGTGATGACCATGGTAGGGCTTGATTAGATAGGCCAAAATCTAGTGTGCAAAATGTAAGACTATTGAATTGGTGAAATTATTTTCCTTCAGTAAAAGCTTATGCTATTTTCTGAAGTTTTTATAGTATCAGAACATGCTAAGGAAAACAATTCAAAGTTCTTAATTTGATTAGTTCATCAAAGTTATCTTCTTCACTAAAGAAAATAACAGAAAAAACCAACAGCAGTAGTGAAGTTCAGTAATGATGCATTCATTATTGATTTCTGGGAAACAGACTCAAAAGTGACAGTGAAGTTAGTCACTGTTGGTACATTCTGTCCTAAATCCTATTTCAGTCTACTAAACAAAAGAAAGTGACTCACTTTCCATTTTGATCTCTGGGTCTCCTCTTAGCTAAACAATGATTTTTCTGGAAGCCTTTGTTAGCCCTTGCACAATGATTGTTGTGTGAAGGTTGCAAGATTTTGATTAAAGCAAGGAGGGAGTTATCATTCCATTCTTGAAGGTACTCTAGGACAGCTTGCGTCACTACCCCAATCACTCATCCTGTTTAGTACATGGTGGGAACAGAGAGGGCTTTGGTCAGGAACTGTGGGGCAAGATAAGCACAATGGTAAGTAGTGAATTAAAATATTATGTTACTGTTGAATTATCATAGTTTTAGCCAATCACCTGGGATGGAAAGCTATGATACCAAAGAGAAATAAAAGGTGAAGGTTAATTCCAGGGTCTGAGAAGATTATTTGTGTTTTACTTTGATATGTTAAGTACTTCAATACTTGCTAGGGCTCTGGGATGTGGAAGGACAAAGCTTAGATTCCCCTGGATCAGGAAGGAATTCTAGGGTTATTCCTACTTTATGAATACTGAAGTTGTTCTGTCCAATGCTAAACTGCAGTGCCATAGTTGTGTTGGTCCCAGGATATTAGAGAGACAAGGTAGGTGAGGTAATATCTTTTATTGGGCCAATTTCTGTTGGTGAGAGAGACAAGCTTTCAGGCTTACGTGGAGCTCTTCTTCAAGTCTGGGTAAGGTACATCCCTAAATATAAGGTGGAACAGATTATTTAGTGTAAGGAGTTAACATGTTAGAGACCATTCAAGGTGAAGTGGGCAGTTAATGCCTCTGCAGTCATAGGACAAAGGTGGGTTAGTGAATTATAGATTGCTGTAATGAACTATAGATCCAGTGTCTTTGAGTCCATGATTTTTAGGGTCTAACAAAACTTATGAATTTAAGCTCCAGGCTCAACTTTGACGGGTTTCCTTTGAGGAGGAGGACTGAGAGGTCAGATATGGAGTGGCTGTTTTGTGAAAAGTGTTCGCTTGTGGGTTTTGTCTATAAATTGTTGGAGTTGGAAAGACTAGGAGTACTAAGGTATAGGGAGTCAACCTCCACTCCTCCGGCATCCTCCCCACTAGAATGATGCAAGGGGGTATGAAGAGGCAGCAGATTGGGTCCAGAAACTTTGCCCTCCTAACCTCCCACCTTGCCCCTTAACTGCTTCCAGACTCTGCTACTCTACTACTTGTGTGTGCAGCAGGGAAAGGAAATTGTAAATTTTCTAACTTTCAGTTGACTTCCACTGCTGTTTTGTAGAGCGTGCTGAGCTGGGAGCCAGCTCTGCTAGAATTCATAGCATAAGAAGTTATAAAAATGCGCCAATGCCAGTTATGCTGGCTTTCCTTCAAGCCCTGCTTATGTAGAAGAAATATCTTATTCCTGGAAAGAAAACCAGTAGTCAAAGTAAGGAAAGGCAAGAGAATGGGCATGGTAACTCATTCCTGTTGAGACCATAATCATAGTCACCTGGCCCCAGTGAGACCTAACCTTAAGTATTTCGTAGCTGGAAATAGATTCTTCCCATTTTCCAGGAGGTCTGCAGCTGTCACAGCATATTTCTTACCTGGTCAGTATTAAGCAAGGTATTTTGTTTACTGTATGTCAGATTTTATCTCAGTATTGGATTTTTCTTTTATTATCATGGGCATCTAAAGATAGGGTGTCAGTCTGTAGGCATCCACACACACACACACACACACACATGCATATCAACAGCACTCTAAGTGTGACTCTAGATTATTCCAAAATTACAGCTTTAAACCAAATGGGAGGTACACATTCCATAAATACCAATAAAGCCCCAGAAACGATAACGTTGTTTTATATAGATAAAGAGAAAATTGGAGCTTACTGCAGTAGCTTTTTGCTGAGATTACTAAGAACGGCACAGCAGACGTTTCTTCTCAAAAAGACAAGCTGGGATATTTGGAGGGGTTGTTTTTGCATACCAGACATTGTCTAAGGGCCTGATTTTGATCTCCATTAGGCTAGTGTAAAATCAGGAGTAATTCACTTGAAGTTAATATAGTTATATTGGTATAATATCATACTACCGAGATCAAAATCAGGCACTAAGGCTACAAACCTACTACAACTTCCCTTTTTTATATATGCATATGATAGCCGGCACAAGGTAGTATGCACTGTATTCAGGCTGAGTTCCAACTTCTGTATTAAGCCCCTCATTCCTTTTTTCCATTTGATTATAACTTTCTCAGACATTAATTTGGGTCTGGAATTTACCATCCTTGGTCTCAGCCCAAAGGTGGAAGTTTGAGTAAAATCAGTTGAGCATTTTGAGTTACGTGAGTGTAATAAAAAAAAAGTAGTTTATCACATAGGTTTATGTCCAAGAGTGGTCTGAGTCACATCATTTGGGTCCAGATGTGGATCTAAAACATCCTGAATCAAGGCATACTCAGGAAACAATAACATTTAAGATTTCTCCCAAAGTGTTAACTTGGCCAAGCTGCACACCTTTTATTTTCTATTCCTGTTTAAATTGTTAAATGTAAATCTTAAATATCATAGTGTTATTAATGATCCACCACAAAATATACAGGATACACAATGTGGGAGAATTAAAGGTTAATATTTGTAATTTCCTGACTTTTAAGTGCTTTATTTCTCAGCCTTAATGTTGCATTATTCACATTAGCTCTTATGCATTTTATTAACTGTAGACTTAAAAAATTGTCTCCCCCCACCAAGCTTACTGTTACCTTGACATGATTTCATGCATGTTTTTAGGGTATTCTACATGTGTATCCCTTACAGTACAATAAATACATGTATATTCTGATTAACTAGTATGAAACTTGTGGTTACAAGGAAAAGGAAAAAGTTTTATTACATGATTTAGACTGAAGTATTTTTAAGTCTAAATATAGGTATGTTATAATATAATGGGGGAAAGTCCTTTGGATTCAGTCAAGTTTCTGCTTTCTTTCTGTGTGACTCGATCATTGACTGAAATTAGAAAAATAAATATTAGCTATTGTCTTGTAAGTCCCAAAGAAACAATGCTGAGCTCTCCCTCTCTTGGCTTTCAAGCAACAGTTAATAAATTGCTATTCAGAGAGCTTTGCTGACAACAGTAAGATTCTGGTTCACAAAGATGTTCTACTTAGCCTGAGAATATAGTAGATACAGTACAGAAAGTTATACAAAACAAGGCCAGTTTAATTTTGGTTCTATTCAAAACACATGGGTGGTGGGAGTGGGGGGGAGGACAGAAGAAAAAGGTACATGCCAGAGAGAAACTAACAAAATGTGTAGGGAAATGTTGATTTCAATCTCCTAAAACAATTATTAAAGTAATTAAAATGCATTTGGGGGGGCAGCTTTATGTACAAAACAGTTTAAGTAGAATCTTATCTTCAATGCTGATGATAGAAAATGATATTTGTGAGAATAAATTCCATATTAAATGAATATACTGAATATGCTAAGCTCACCTGAAAATAAAATAAGTCCTCTCCCACTTGTCAGAGAATAGCTCCCACTTTGGGACTATTGCAGTATCGTCTCTTCAAGCATTAGAGCAAACTAGATGGAAACAAGAAATTAGAAGGTTGGATGATAGAAACCTCAGGACAAGATTGAAACCGCGAAATGCTCATGCTTTTAAGTCAGACTGTTGTTGCATAAAATTAATGTGTCCTGCATCCCTATACGATGCCACTATTTGTTTCTTTCCCCCTTGAGGGGGGCAGGGTCCTCTCAAGTCCCGTCAAACCCCACTTCAGGTTCTTATACTATCTTCCTCTTCTTCCCTCCCTCCCCGCCAGCAGATGCCCAAGGGCATTCTTCGACCAAACAAACAGTAGAAAAGTCCTCTTCCTTCTTTTCTCCCTTATGGGAGAGGGGAGTCCGTAGAACAACAAAGAGAAGTAAATATGACAAAGTTTACGGATGATACCAAGCTGGGAGGGGTTGCAAGTGCTTTGGAGGATAGGATTAAAATTCAAAATGATCTGGACAAACTGGAGAAATGGTCTGAAGTAAATAGGATGAAATTAAATAAGGAGAAATTCAAAGTACTCCATGTAGAAAGGAACAATTAGTTCCACACATTCAAAATAGGAAATGGCTGCCTAGGAAGGAGTACTGAACAAAAGGATGATTCTATGATTGGAAGTTTTCCTAATGTCCAACCTAAACCTCCCTTGCTGCAATTTAAGCCCATTGCTTCTTGTTCTATCCTTTCCCTCCTCCTTGTAACAACCATTTATGTACTTTAAAACTGTTATTATGTCCCCTCTCAGCCTTCTCCTTTCCAGATTAAACAAACCAAAGTTTTTCAATCTTCCTTCATAGGTCATGTTTTTTAGAACTGTAATACTTTTTGTTGCTCTTCTCTGGATTTTATCCAATTTGTCCACATCTTTGTTAAAGTGTGGCAACTAGAACTGGACACAGAATGCCTGCTGAGTCCTAATCAATGCAGAGTAGATCGGAATTACTTCTCGTGTGTTGCTTACAACACTCCTGCTAATACATCCCAGAATGATGTTCACTTTTTCTTGCAACAGTGATACACTATTGACTCATATTTAGCTTGTGGTCCATATGATCCTCAGATCCCTTTCCACAGTACTCCTTCCTAGACATTTTGTTTGTGTGCAACTGATTGTTCCTTCCTAAATGAAGTACTTTGCATTTGTCCTTATTGAATGTCATCCTATTTACTTCAGACCATTTCTCCTATCCTCCAAAGCATTTGCAACCCCTCCCAGCTTCGTATCATCCACAAACTTTATAAGTGTACTCTCTATGCCATTATCTAAATCATTGATGAAGATATTGAACAGAACCAGACCCAGAACTGATCCCTGCGGGACCCCACTCGTTATGCCCTTCCAGCATGATTATAAACCACTGATTACTCTCTGGGAATGGTTTTCCAACCAGTTTTTCACCCAGCTTATAGTAGCTCCTTTTAGGTTGCATTTCCCTAGTTTGTTTATAAGAAGGTCATGAAAGACAATATCAAAAGCTTTACTAAAGTCAGGATATACCACGTCTACCACTTCCCCCTATCCACGAGACTTGTTACCCTGTCAAAGAAAGCTATCAAGTTGTTTTGACACAATTTGTTCTTAGACAAATCCATGCTAGCTGTTACTTATCACCATATTATCTTCTAGATGTTTGCAAATTGATTGCTTAATTATTTGCTCCATTATCTTTCCGGGTACAGAAGTTAAGCTGACTGGTCTGTAATTTCCCGGGTTGTCCTTATTTCCCTTTTTATAGATTGGCACTATATTTGCCCTTTTCCAGTCTTCTGGAATCTCTCCTGTCTTCCATGACTTTTTAAAGATAATTATTAATGGCTCAGATATCTCCTCAGTCAGCTCCTTGGGTATTCTAGGATGCACTTGATCAGGCCCTGGTGACTTGAAGACATCTAATTTGTCTAAGTAATTTTTAACTTGTTCTTTCTCTATTTTAGCCTCTGATCCCACCTCATTTTCACTGGCATTCACTATATTAGACATCCAATCACCACTAACCTTCTCGGTGAAAACCAAAACAAAGAAGTCATTAAGCACTTATACCATTTCCACATTTTCTGTTATTGTTTCCACCCCCACTCATTGAGTAACAGACCTACCCTGTCCTTGGTCTTCCTGTTGCTTCTAATGTATTTGTAGAATGTTTTCTTGTTACCTTTTATGTCTCTAGCTAATTAGATCGTTTTGTGCCTTGACCTTTCTAAATTTGTCCCTTACATACTTGTGTTATTTGTTTGTAATTTGATCTAGTTTTCACTTTTTGTAGAACTCTTTTTTGATTTTCAGATAATTGAAGATCTTCTGGCTAAACCAGGGTGGTCTCTTGCTAGCTTTCCTACCCAGTGGGATAGTTTGCTCTTGTGCCCTTAATAATGTCTCTTTGAAAAACTGCCAACTGTCTTCAATTGTTTTTTTCCCCTTAGACTTGCTTCCCATGGAATCTTACCTTCCAACTCTCTGAGTTTGCTAAAGCTTGCCTTTTTGAAATCCGTTTTGCTGTTTTTCCTCCTGTAGGGAGCCAGGGTGGCTTCCCTCTGAACCCAAGGGTAAAGAGCCACTCTCTCAGCCTGCGTGGGCAGGGCCAGACCAAGCTTACTCCAACCCCCGGAAGGCTAGGGGTAGAACAGGAAGTACAAAGAGCAGGGCCCTTAGCCCAGTTAGGACAGCACCAGGGAGGGAGATAGACACAGGTTGTTCTCTTCAGACCCTGCTGCTGAGCCAGGGGAGGCCCTGGATCAGGAGAAACCTGACCTGGAGGAAGGACTGGGGCTACCAGGTCTGCCAGCCGCTGAGTACCCGGAGGAACGCCAGGCAGTAACCCAGGCCAGTGTGAGCCCGACACAGAGTGGGAGCAGGAGCTGCCAGCAGCTGAATACCCTGACGAGCTGGAGGGACCAGAGGGACCCGCTTGAGAGACCAAGTAGGAAGTAGCCCAGGGGCAGAACTGCACAGCGTGGTGGGTCTATTTGGTCAGCATGTTGCGGATGGCTCCCTGCTGACCCAGTGGCGGGACTGTCAGGGCCCTGGGCTGGAACGCAGTGGAGTTGGGTGGGCCTGCGTTCCCCTACCCCGGCCAACCCGCCTCGGGTAGCAGAATCCTGACAATGCCGCAGACTCGTGCCGGCGCTCCCCCTGCCTGAGGGGCGTACCGTAGACTCGTGCTGATGCACCTCCCTCTGCTAATTCCCTAGTGATAGAAAGGTGTGACCAAGGCCTGCCAGTGAGACAGTAGCTCCCCACCGCCCCCCAGCGACTTGGTGGACCAATTGAAACCTGTCACACCTTCTAACATTCCTTAGAATCATGAACTCTGCCATTTCATGATCACTTTCACCCAAGCTGCCTTCCACTTTCAAATTCTCAACCAGTTCCTCCCTATTTGTCAAAATCATATGTAGAACAGCCTCTCCCCTAGTAGCTTTCTCCATCTTCTGAAATAAAAAATTGGCTCCAATACATTCCAAGAACTTGTTCAATAATCTGTACCCTGCTGTGTTATTTTCCCAATAGATGTCGGAGTAGTTGAAGTCCCCCATCACCACCAAGTCATGTTCTTTGGATGATTTTGTTAGTTGTTTAAAAAAAGCCACATCCACCTCTGCTTCCTGGTTAGGTGGTCTGTAATAGACCCCTACCATGACATCATCCTTGTTATCCTTACGCAGAGACTTTCAACAAGTCTGTCTCCTATTTCCATCTCAACCGATCAGGGTAACTATCAGGGTAGTTAAGCACTGGAATAAATTGCCTAAGGAGGTTGCGGAATCTCTGTCATTGGAGATTTTTAAGAGCAGGTTAGACAAACACCTGCCAGGGATGGTCTAGATAATACTTAGTCCTGCCATGAGTGCAGGGGACTGGACTAGATGACCTCTCAAGGTCCCTTCCAGTCCTGTGATTCTTCCTGGGTCAGCCCTTGAGTTTAATCTAAAATGGGATCCACCTCCAGCCCCTCCTCGTGGGGCATACTGCTCTGAGACTGGGTCATGCAACTTAGGGAGTGGTGAGGGTTGTTGCTGTCTCCCTCTTTGTGAGCTTGTCACAGCTGGCTGAAGCAGGGCAGCCTTCTTCCTTTTCGCTGCCTCTTTCTGGGGCAGGTTTTCCCTTTCAAGCTCTCCCCCACCCTAGGCAGAACAAGACTTTCAGACATGCCTCATTGGTGTTGAACAGGCCCAGAGGAGCATGTTAGTCTCCTCTCTGCCAGTGTGAGGGCCTGTCCCTTCGCAAATTCTCTTCCTCTTTCCTATCCTTTGTTTAATCTTTGTCCTCTTCAATCTTTACCCATCTGCATTTGTTCCTTCGCCCTGCATCATTATGTGCTCCTGCTGTTCCCATTCTTTGGGCCTCTTCTTCTGTGCCTAGCTGCTCTTTCTCCTCCTAGGGTTACCACTATTACCTTCCCATACTACAAACTATTTTTAAAATAGGTGAGATGTTTTCACAGCGGAGCATGAACAGAATGGAGGGGGAGAGAAAAAGGAAAGTTGGCAGAGTGAGAAAACACATAGCACTTCTTGCTTTATGTGGTAACTGTAGTATTTGTTCTTCATGGAACTCTGGTTTCAGTGCTGTCCAACATAAATCAAAGCATGTTACCTGCACAGACTCCATTATTATTTTTTATTTCAAACATCCCAGGGTTTAAGTCATCTCACATTTTGAAACCTATAGTTACACCTTCTGACTGCATCACTGTCACAGCAAAGATGTTTTCTGGAGGAAGGTCTCCACACCACGATTTTCTGAGACCTTTTGATCTTTCTGAGATCTTATGGTCTGAACATCCCAAAACTGATTTGCAGTTATATTTAAGTGACCAGTTATTGATTAGGGCTCAAATGTAATGCTTAGTTATGTTTAGTATATAAATTCATGTGCCGTTTTCCATTCAATGTAATGTTTATTGTAAAGCTTCCTCAGAATTCTACTCTTTTAGAATTAGCTACTAAATTATAAACCAGTGTCAAACAGGAACAACTCCCCTCCTCCCCCTCCACCAGTATCGATCAATTTATGTGGAATAAAAAAGAGCACAGAGCTATATTTTGAAACGCTCAAGTGCAGTCTACCTTTCTTTAGCCAAAATTGGTGGGACCAAGATCCTGCCCAATGGGTATTTTGCCACTGAATTCAGTGGGAGTAGAATTAGACTTTTTGCTAGTATTAAAAATACTATCATTAGGAAATGTGTTAACTGAATAAAGATTGCATAACACATTGGGTATAAAATAAAATGCAAAATACGGCATGAAAATATAAAGGAGCCAAGTCACAAATAATTCAAACCATATTGCAGCCTGCTATTGAGTGAGTACCATGCACAATCTAACATGATGAAGGACGATACAGTTGCATCTGTTTTTATTTTACTTTTTCCTAGGAGTAGGGAGTGTTGTTGGGCCTGATTCTGACTCTGTACTTGCCACATGTGACAATATTATCACAGAATTGCATAACCTAGATGAAATGTAACTGGAGTAATGGGATATAACCAAGCAAGGGAAAAATTTAGACTGACTAGCAAGAACAGCTCTCTGAATGAGAGATCTAACAGATGATGAACAGTCTCCCCAGGGTAGCAGTGGAAACCTCTTGGCAATAATCCCTTTAAAAAAATGGAATGGAAAAACAATCAAGGATATGCTATATGGAATAATCTTGTATTTGCAGCAGGACTGTTCAAAAAAGCCTAAAGGTCTTGCCCTTTATCTGACTTCTGTAGGTTATATTTAATTTGATGTCTTGAAATTGTGTAACATGGTAGAGTATCCAGGGATGTGAATGTGAAGCACTGAAGGAAAGGACCTATCAAGGATTCACGGGTGCGGAACTAGGTTCTGATCATCATCAACAACCTTCTTTACTACCAGGTTAGCAAGAACTCCAAGACAAATAAAAGTCTGGAAGACTTGTAGAGCATCACTATCTTGTTACAAAAGCAAATGAAGGAGATATACATGTTGCAATTGTCCTCATTCAAAATCAATAAATATAAAGAGACAGGTAAATGTAGTGAACTTGCAACAAATAGGAGGAATATCTGAAAATATTAACCTCTGTCTGTGTCGGTAAAATTGACCGAAAAGCAAAACAAGATATTTTAAGGTCATAAGAAAACATCAGCTCTGGTACTTGGACACCCTAGAAAGCTTGTTTTTATTGCCAATCATTAAAGACTCATGATTTATACCAACAAGATACAGTAAGAATAAGAAAACATCTATATTGGTAATTAGACATTCAGCTTTCTCATTTAGCAAAATCCAACTTCCCAACAAAATTTGACTACAAACAGAGAGCAAGCAAACATTAAAACAACGTTTTCCTCCTGTCCTAATTCTTGGAGATGCTGTCCCACCCTACATACAAAGGTTGCCCTGTATCCAGGGCAAGTAAAGGAATATGTCCTTCACTGAGGACAGGCTCTGCCAAATCTATGATAACCTGTAAACTCATTGGGCTAGTATAAAAATGCCTGGTATTTAAAAAAAAAAACAAAAAAACACATTGACTCCTGTGGACTTACATCAGGGCTGAATTAGGCCCAGCAAGTAACCATCTCTGTTATTACATATAACTTAAAAATGACACAGGATTATGTCAGCTAAATATTTTCTGTTGCCACGACCCTTTGTACCAGAGCTTTGTTTTTTGGTTTTGTTTGTTTGTTAGAAGTCCTTGTGTTGGAAAAATATCTCTGGAAAGTCTCAAACATGCGAGTAAATCACTCTTTCCCTCAATTACCTCATATTATTTCCTAAGAGTAAGATTTAAGGACAGAGTCAAAAGTAATGCCTTGTTCAGCTAGGACAACCAGCAGAGAAGCAAGATCCCTACCCATTTTTCAATTCTGGGTCCCTTTGTCCACACTGGTTTCAACACCTGTCTGTTATTATTTATTTCCAATGCACTTGAAGTGTCCAAAGCTCTTTACATACAAATAATATTTCTAACCCCAGGCACATTACAGTCTAGACAATAAGCACAAACCAAAAGGCCGCACCCATGGAGTCTTCTTTTCAAGGAAACTTATGCTCTTCCTGCCAGGGTTTCCTATCCACAGACACCTGCAGTGGTTTAGCTAAGAGGTTGCAAACCTTTGCATGAATGCTGGCTTTAAAATGGTTTATTTCAGTTTAACTTAAACTTGTACCTAACTGGCTTAAATTTAACTAAAGTAACCTGGTCCACATAGCCACTTGCACCAATTTATAACTAAATTGGTATAAAATCACAATTTAAGTTAAACTAATGCATGTCTGCATGTGGATAACTCACAATCTCTTCTGTGGGGTTTTGTGGCAAAGTTTAAAACAAACATCTCCTCTCAGGGGGTTCCTTTTCCTGCTCCTAAATACAAGATGAAATTCAAATGGAAAGTAATTGTCTGCCTCTGGTAGAGACTCTTATCCTTCTTGGCTCTCCCACTGATCAGGGAGAAGACAGAATTTATGTAGTACAGTAGACACCCACTTCTACTCTGAGAGGCTTAGAACAACCCCAGAGTAGGGCTGTGGCTGGGGACAAGAAGCCTGGGCTGATTGGGGAAGGCAGCAACAGCTGGGGCCATGCCCCAATCAGGCCCAGCTGGCCCCTATAAGAGGCTGCGAACCAGGACTCTAAACAGAATCTCCCTGCCTGCAGAGAGAGAAGGGCCTGGCTGTTGGAGAACTTAACCAAGTGCCCAGGGTAGAGCAGGACTAGGGGAACGCCAAGGGAGCTGGGAAGCTCCAGCCTGGAAACCACCCAGGCTGTGGCCTAGTTGAAGACCAATTAGGTACTGGGGTTGCAGGGGGCAGCCCATGGGTAGGTAGAGGCTGCAGGTCTAAACCCCCCTTGCCTGTGATGAGTGGCTTATATACTGCAGTCAGCCCCAGTGGCAGTAGCCAAAGACTGAGGGGAGTTGGGGACAGGGCGTGGGGGTTCCCCTGGGTGGTGAGACCCTGCAAGTGGGGGGTTACTGCCAGGGGGCAGCACCCCAGTATACAAGGGGCACCAGGTCCAGAAGGGACACGGGGGCCTAGCGTAAGCGGGACACCAGCCTCCAGAGGGCGTGCCAAGGCTGGAAGTAGAGCTAATTTCCAGGACACCAGCAGGAGACACTGCAGGGCTGAGTCCCACACGCTTACAAGCATCTTCTCCCACCATGCCTTGCTCCAAACTATATTTTTTAGTAACATTGGGACTACAACTCCCATCATTCTCTTAGTACTCAAGGGAGGAAGAGGAGAATCTCCAGCCAACCTTACAACTTGGAGCTCTGTTTGTTCCACAGGTATTTTCCTTATAGAAAATATACAGTCTTCCCTCATCAGCCTTAAGGTGATGTTACACAACAGAAGCAAGTGACTGAGCAAGTGACATCATTTTCGGGAGGTGTTTTGCAGTTGTTGTTTCTCTTTTACCCTTTCTCAACATCACTTCATGAGGAAAGGGATTCATGGTTTTTTTTCCCCCCTTGTTCTGAGATCTCATGTCCTGCTAGTCAGAACTCTCTCTATAGCTGCTGGAGAAATAGCCCTCTTTAACATATGAAGAAGATGCTGATAACTAAAGAAGACTTCCTGTTGTGGTGTATTTGAGTGGAAGCACTCATGCGCAGAAAGCCAGAGCGGAGTAATAGACCAAGAGCAGGATAGACTTCATAATGAACAAACTCTAGCACCTAACCCGAACCTAGTCTCTTAATTCTCCGTTTTCCACTTCTATTGAGCCATAATGATGATGAACATAAATAGATAAATATCATGAGAAGGAAGGATAGATATGTGTGTGAAATAATAAACAGCTCCATCAGAGCACAGGATAAAGTAAACATAAGCAAACAGCATCAGCAACTATTTAATCTTTTTAATGTAGAGCGGCTTGGGATAAAGAGCTTCCTATTTTTAAAGTGAGTAAGTTATTAAAAACACACAGTCATCCATCAAAAGATTTCTTGGCCACCCTCCCTCTGATCAGACCAAGCTCTAGAGATATTAAATTTCGGAGCTTCCACTTTCTTTCAAAGTACTTCCTTTCACCTCTCCTTTCTAACCTCCTCCACTCCCATAAACCATTTCAATTACTCTGATGTGAAATAACAGTAACATCATGTCTCAGTATCTCATATGGAAAACAAACAAAGAGGATTTTTAGACATTTGGTCATAACCTAGACTTCTGGGACCAAACTCACCCCTAGTGTAACTTTATTGGTTTCAGTGGAGTTACAGCAGGGGTAAATTTGATCTTTGGGTTTTTATTATTTTAGGATAATATTTTATAAAGAAACTAAAAATATTGCTTTGTTTGTGTCTCTAAAATGTCTTACAATCCACCTAAGAAACAACTTGTACAATACAAAGTAGCCCTTTTTATCATGTAATTTGTTTACCTAAGCAAAAACTGATTTTCTACAATAAGGTAAATTCCTAAATCTAGCAGTTCTTATGCAACTAGTTGTAGATTATTGACCTGGTCTCAGTTTTAGTCATTGCTACAGAAACTCTGATATGACATTATTGGGTTAGTGTCTTAGGATAAAATGGGATAGGAAGTTTTTATTCAGGGTTTAGAAACTTGATTTCAGAAATGAAGCAATGAAGAAAGAGAAATTTAAACTAATGTGTATCTAAATACTTAACAAAATGCTTGATTGAACAGCCCTTGCCACATGTTTGGGTGGACTGTCTAGGAATAATCCCTGCTTGAGGATTGGCTGAATAGTAGCTGTGATGTTGCACTCTATATGATTTTATAAAAATATGCTAATGAGTGTGACTGTAATGTAACTGGGGTATGCTTCATGCAAAAGGTCTCTTGTAAGGTATCATTACAAATCTTACAATCTACTGAATGTGTTCATCCTATTTGTTTGAATGTATCATTCTAGTATCTGAAACTAGAAATATAAAATATAGCTCCGAGGGCCTATTGTAGTTATGCAAAGTGTGGGCCATTAATGGTGGTTTGGA
This sequence comes from Lepidochelys olivacea, assembly GCF_965140295.1. Classification (NCBI taxonomy): domain Eukaryota; kingdom Metazoa; phylum Chordata; order Testudines; family Cheloniidae; genus Lepidochelys; species Lepidochelys olivacea. The sequence goes on from NC_140415.1 coordinate 31,395,687, forward strand.
ATCTTGATGGCTCCCATTAACCAGGGCAATTGACTGTAGATGACTCTGTTTTACTTGTAAGTCTTCCTGTATACGAGTGTGCTGGCAAGTGGGTAATGAAGTCTTACAATGCCATTTGATCATGTCACCTGAACTGGAATCTATCATTAATCTGGTGTTAATCTCAATTTTCCATTGAGAAGGAAGTGTGGGAACCCAGAGAGGGACAAAGGATTCCAGCCTTATACAAAAGATATATAAGTGCGTGGAACAGAACAAAGAGGGCCATCATGAGAAATCCCCTAGCTACCACCTGAGCTGGAACAAGGGTTGTACCGGGGAAAGGATTGTGCCCAGACTAGGAAGGCGTCCAGTCTGTGAAAGAAACTTATTGAAACATCTCTGAGGGTGAGATTTTATCTGTATTCAGTTTTATTACTGTACTAGGCTTAGACTTGCGTGTTTTATTTTATTTTGCTTGGTAATTCACTTTGTTCTGTCTGTTACTACTTGGAACCACTTAAGTCCTACTTTCTGTATTTAATAAAATTGCTTTTTGCTTATTAATTAACCCAGAGTATGTATTAATATCGGGGCGGGGGGGGACACCTGTGCATATCTCTCTAACAGTGTTATTGAGAGTGAACAATTTATGAGTTTACCCTGTATAAGCTTTATACACTTCTTAAGTTGCTTTCAGTTAAGCCTGCAGCTTTGGGGCACATGATTCAGACCCTGGGTCTCTGTTGGAGCAGACTGGTGTGTCTGGCTCAACAAGACAGGGTGCTGGAGTCCCAAGCTGGAAGGGAAAGCAGGGGCAGAAGTAGTCTTGGCACATCAGCTGGCAACCCCAAGGGGGTTTCCGTGATCCAACCTGTCACAGTAGCCTCACCCACATCACTTGGTCCTGTCCCAACATTTTTATAATTCTGGGAGAAAGTTATATATATATAATTGAAAAAAATCTGAGATTGACCCTGTTGGAACATTTGTTTATGCTGCATGATTTCTCTTTACCAAAGGCGGCATTCAGAATCTTTAAAGGATGACTATCCATTACTGTCTCTTTTGTTAAAACACATGCAGATCATGTAATCAAGGACTGGTATCTAGAGTTGGCAGAGGTAACTGTTAATATATATATTTAACAGACAGAATTAATGATAACCTCAAAGATTTCAATTCCTCATGGAAGGAGTTTAATCATTTTATATATGAAACAGCTAAAGGCAGAATCAGTCAGGCCGTGGCTCCTTCATTCACTTCTGGACTGAATTTAAAAGCAGTAGAGAATCTGGCTTCAGAACTTTATGCACTCTTGGGCAAATGGGGTGTAACATGCTACTAACTTAGAATGGTAACATCTGACACCCACTTTGCGCAAGTGTAAATGACTATTGAGGGTGCAAGGTAGTTCAGAATCATGTCCCTCACTTAAAAGGTCCATTATTCACGTAGCTGGAGTTGCATAACTTAGGTCGACTTAGCCCCGTAGCATAGATCTGCCCTCAGAAAGGCCTGTTATTTCCCAATATACTAGTGAGCTATTTTCTAGTGCGGGGATACTCATGGTTGGGTCTTGATTCCTTGAGAAATGGCCTTTGCGCTGGACCTGTTCTTGGCAAATAAATGTTATAGTTTGCTACGGCACATGAAAGAGTTTCTTTATTCCTAGCTGAATTTCCTTTTGGTTTGTTAATTAAAGAAAAGAAAAGAAAGTTTTGAAAGGCTGAGCTAAGAGCAAAACTTCAATTGTTAAGGCAATTGAGAGCAGCTGTGTGCTGGATATCAGTTGTCTCTAAAATATATCACATACAAAAAAAGAACTAGTAAGAATTTAAAAGGCATCAGCTCCCAATTCAATTTGCCCATGAAACAACTGTATCAATTGTTCTTTAAGCTCCACAAAGTCTTTTGGCAATTATAATTACATGATACAAATTTCAGCTAGGCAGCAACACATTAGCTATCCAGCTAATGAATCTTGTGGGCATTCATGAGTAAATTATCTGTCAAACATGACATCTTATGTACATTTTCAGTTCTTATTGATGAAACTACCTGCTTTCCATGTGAAATGTGCATGTTTTCTGTCTCCCTTTCTTTTTCCTTGAAACCACAATGAATGTATGCTGTTTTCATTTTTGTAGAATGTTGCATTGCAGCACCTTGACAATCTTGTGTTTCTTTTGCATGTCTTCACTTCAGAAGAATCTTCACCAACATTTTATCACTATCATCATCAAACATTCACAGTCTACTGAGGACCATTGGGTCAGACAGAGCGTCTGCATTTGATGAAAATGGACCAAGCACTGTGTAGCAAAATTCCCAGATCTGTTTCAATCCTGTGAATCCACGAGTCTCTGGGTCAGCCTGGTAGAGCTGGCCACGTAAATCTGGGCATGTACCCCTTCACACAGCAGTGAAGAATTTGAGAGCATGATGTGCTGGGGCATTTTTGTCTATCCTGGCGACATGACTGAAGACCATGAATGCTTCTTTTGAACGCGAACAACTAAAGGAAGGCAAAAACTCAGACATTTTGCACTTTATGCTCAAGATTTGTTGCTGACAGTGCATATGGTATACCTGTAGCTGCTCCAAGTCTCACTGTAAGAAGGTCCAGGTTTCTGACCCGTATAGCAATACAGGTAGTACACAGGCCTGACAGATCCTGAACTTTGTCTCAGCACAAAGATGTTTTTACATCTTTAAGCAAGACATGGACTTCATGCAGGAGGTGTTGAGACCTATTCCTTGAAGAACATCCAGGTGGCTATGACCATTTGAACTCTACTTACAACTTAGGTAGATTAACTCATTAATGCTTTCCATCATACTTGACCTCATTTGCACCAGGGGGTCTGGTGACCCAACTCTAAAGTTCGGGACTTTAGTCTTCTACCATGAGACAATCAACCACATAGTGCCAGCAGCATGTTGGAAACCTTGGAGGGTGGGGCTAAAATTCTCTGACATCTCCACAAGCAGGGCAGCATCATCAGTGAAGTCTTGATCAGTAAATACTTCTTGACAAAACTTGATGCCAGCGTGTGGAGTGACAAATCCTAATATCTGGTCAATAACCTGGCAGAATAATGCAGGAGCAAGAATGCATCCCTGCTGCACTGCTGGGGTTGTGTAGCAATGGAGGCGGGGGGAAAGCCACGAACCAATGCACACTCTCACAACTGTACCAGTGTGAAGATAGCATGCCAGTTTTAGCAGCACATCTGGGACACCAACTCATTCACTTATATTTGAGCCCCTCAAATTCCACTTACACTAGTCTTGATTTCAGGGTACTGTTTGGAATCAGTGGGTTTTTAGGCAGGATGCCCATTCCAAATTCTGTTGATATAGAACAGCTGATAGTATTTTGCATCCTTCTTGACCCGCACCCTAGGAGCAGACTGGAAGTGACCTTTTCCCTTTAGTATGTCACAATCCAGTCACCATTAACCTGATCAAGAGAAGTAGTACCAAATGGCGAAGAAATCGGTGCCATAAATGTTTAGGGTCCATTTTCTTGTGTGAGGCTCTTAAACTTTTTCTGTTTGCAACTCTAGTACGTCAGTGAAGGCGTTTCCATATGATGAATAGGGTGTAAAGAATGCTTTCCACATGAGGGTGTGCACTGTTACAATACTCTGTCAAAAGAGGGCTTTCTTGTGCCAGTATTTCAACACTAACATACGTATTTAGCTAACCTCCACCCAGACATTGGTACATGTTTTTTTTCATATTCTCAGATTTCTCAGTACTTAATTCTGTGCAGACAATATACCCTTTTGGTCATGTAGAAGAATTTTGTATATAAAAAATATTATCTTATGAACAATATTTGGATGAGTCCTTAAACTTTAAACTTCAACCACTATGTAGCTCCTATCCAAAAGAAATGTAATGCAATTGCAAAAATGGATGCATTATATTGAAAGATCATGCAAACAATATGAAGTGTGTACCACCATCTGCTATATGTGAGGCTGAGGTAGGTGTGCAAGAACCTGGATCTGAGTTATTTATAGAGGAGGTCATTTCTTCATGATGCCTACTGCCTCCAGTCCAAACCTTCCTTCCAGCACAGGGTAATATTGTGTATATCAGCCTAGGCACTTTTCAGATTACAGGAGTGGTTTGGGTTTTGCATGAGGATGAGTGAGAAAGGACAACCAAATTAATGGAATATAGTCAACTACTTATCTGTTGCCACTTAATGGCACTTTATTAAAACAAGAAAAAAAGATGTAAAGGGCTACTGTGACAGATATGGATAAGCAGCATGAATACCATACTGAGGCTGAATCAGGCAATTCATTTGTTTAACTGCCTAGCAACTGTATGGTGATTTTGCTTTAGAAAAGATTATCAGAGTTCAAGTGGATGGTACCGTCAAATATTAAGGTCCTAAGTCACAGTAATGGAGCTCTGAGATTTGGGGTGGTTGCTACAAGTATCACTCTCTTGCATTCAGGTCCCCTTGGGGGAAACCACACAGTAATCCTCAAACTCTGAACCTAACCTATTGGATTACTTGGCAAGGTTGTCTTGATCTTATTTCCAACACAATTCTGTGAGGTGTGGAAGAACTCTGGCCTGCGTACTCCCATAGCAGGAAGATAACCAAATATTACCTAGCCGTGTACAGCCTAAAAAGCTATGATGTGGAAAATAGTGGGCACATTATTATTAATTGTTTGTATTACAATTATGCCTGGGCACCCTAGTGATGGACCAGGATCCCATTGTGTGAGGTGTTGTACTATCACAGAACAAAAAGATGGTTCCTGCCCCAAAAAGCGTCCAATCTAAATATAAATGCGCATCACTTCAACTCCAATCCAGGTCCAATTAACTTGCTGAGCTGCCTCCTCCTCAAATTAAACGTTAGGTGTCTTCTTTCCTAGTCCTGCCTCCATCTTCCTGTTGTAGACCAGGAAGTGGGGCAGCAAGTACATTAGCTACTCCTCCTAGCAAGAGGTCTAAGACCATTTTACACACAGTAAACAACCAAAAGGAACTCTTCTTGGATTTGGGGAGACACTGGTGTATAGAGTTGTTGCAATGAATTGAATGCAATACAAATATCATTGCCCTCACGCAAACTTTAAGGCCAAATGGTACAGTATAGTAGTCACAGCACTGGATTTCTAAAATGCAAGAGATCTAGATATTAGTCTAGCTCTGATACTGATTCACCCTGTGACCTAATCGCTTTATCTGTGGCTCGAATGCCTTGTCTTCAACGTAGAAATAACACTTACTTCAGAGGGGTGTTGTGTATCCTAATTCATGAATGCTTGTGTAGTGCTAGGAGATACACAGACGGCTGTCACTACAATAGAAGTGCAGTAAATTATTTTCATATCTATCTGCTTGCCATTTTACTGCTATATAATATTTTAAAAGCTATAGTAGGACTGTACTTTTAAGGTGTTTCCTTGCATTCTAAAGTTATTGCAGTTGAGTAGTTCCCCAATAGGCATATAGATCCTGCTTCAGTAAACTAGGTACTATCTGATACTAAACAGTATGGAGTGTTCATTTACCAGATGCAAAGGAGAAGGGAACCTGGATCAAATAACAGATCTGACATGAATGGTGTGTGGTGTGTCCTTTCCCTTTGGTACTTCAGCAGCTCCTAAATCCTGCTGTGCTTCCTTTTACTAACCAACAAAAACCAGACATTCTCCAGATTACAGATGGCTGGTGGCAGACGGACCAAACTACTAAATATCTACTGCCTCAACTTTATCTGTTTGTTTGAAATGGGCCATATCTGTATTTCCACACTGTCTTCTCTAAAGCCATGCAATATGTGACGTTATCAACATGATTTTTTTTTTTTGAAAAAAATCATGAATTTAGATGATGTGCGTAATCCAGATTCTGGACACTACTATAGTTATAGAAAATCCAAACATATACAACTAAAAAGCTACCTTATTGAGGTCAGAATATGTAGGGATAAAGTGAGACAGGCTAAAAGTCAAGTAGAGTTGGACCTTGCAAAGGGAATTAAAACCAATAGTAAAAGGTTCTATAGTCATATAAATAGGAAGAAAACAAAGAAAGAAGAAGTGGGACCGCTAAAAACTGAGGATGGAGTGGAGGTCAAGGATAATCTAGGCATGGCCCAATATCTAAACAAATACTTTGCCTCAGTCTTTAATAAGACTAAAGAGGATCTTAGGGATAATGGTAGCATGATAAATGGGAATGAGGATATGGAGGTAGACATCACCATATCTGAGGTAGAAGCGAAACTCAAACAGCTTAATGGGACTAAATCGGGGGGCCCAGATAATCTTCATCCAAGAATATTAAAAGAATTGGCACAAGAAATTGCAAGCCCATTAGCAAGAATTTTTAATGAATCTGTAAACTCAGGGGTTGTACCGTATGATTGGAGAATTGCTAACATAGTTCCTATTTTTAAGAAAGGGAAAAAAAGTGATCCAAGTAATTATAGGCCTGTTAGTTTGACATCTGTAGTATGCAAGGTCTTGGAAAAAATTTTGAAGGAGAAGGTAGTTAAGGACATTGAAGTCAATGGTAAATGGGACAAAATACAACATGGTTTTACAAAAGGTAGATCGTGCCAAACCAACCTGATCTCCTTCTTTGAGAGAGTAACAGATTTTTTAGATAAAGGAAACGCAGTGGATCTAATTTACTTAGATTTTAGTAAGGCGTTTGATACTGTGCCACATGGGGAATTATTAGTTAAATTGGATAAGATGGGCATCAATAGGAAAATTGAAAGGTGGATAGGGAATTGGTTAAAGGGGAGACTACAACGGGTCCTACTGAAAGGTGAACTGTCAAGTTGGAGGGAGATTACCAGTGGAGTTCCTCAAGGATCAGTTTTGGGACCAATCTTATTTAATCTTTTTATTACTGACCTGGGCACAAACAGTGGGAGTGTGCTAATAAAGTTTGCAGATGATACAAAGCTGGGAGGTATTGCTAATTTAAAGAAGGACAGGGATACCCTACAGGAGGATCTGGATGACCTTGTAAACTGGAGTAATAGGAATAGGATGAAATTTAATAGTGAGAAGTGTAAAGTCATGCATTTAGGGATTAATAACAAGAATTTTAGTTATAAGCTAGGGACGCATCAACTAGAAGTAACGGAGGAGGAAAAGGACCTTGGAGTATTGGTTGATCATAGGATGACTATGAGCTGCCAATGTGATATGGCTGTGAAAAAAGCTAATGTCGTCTTGGGATGCATCAGGAGAGGTATTTCCAGTAGGGATAAGGAGGTTTTAGTATCGTTATATAAGGCACTGGTGAGACCTCACCTGGAATACTGTGTGCAGTTCTGGTCTCCCATGTTTAAGAAGGATGAATTCAAACTGGAACAGGTACAGAGAAGGGCTACTAGGATGATCCGAGGAATGGAAAACTTGTCTTATGAAAGGAGACTCAGGGAGCTTGGCTTGTTTAGCCTAACTAAAAGAAGGTTGAGGGGAGATATGATTGCTCTCTATAAATATATCAGAGGGATAAATACCAGAGAGGGAGAGGAATTATTTAAACTCAGTACCAATGTGGACACAAGAACAAATGGATATAAACTGGCCACTAGGAAATTTAGATTAGAAATTATACGAAGGTTTCTAACCATCAGAGGAGTGAAGTTTTGGAATAGCCTTCCGAGGGAAGTAGTGGGGGCAAAAGATCTATCTTGCTTTAAGATTAAACTCGATAAGTTTATGGAGGAGATGGTGTGATGGGATAACATGGTTTTGGTAATTAAATATTCATGGTAAATAGGCCCAATGGCCTGTGATGGGTTTTTAGATGGGGTAAGATCCAAGTTACCCGGGAAAGAATTTTCTGTAGTATCTGGCTGATGAATCTTGCCCATATGCTCAGGGTTTAGCTGATCGCCATATTTGGGGTCGGGAAGGAATTTTCCTCCAGGGCAGATTGGAAGGCCCTGGAGGTTTTTCGCCTTCCTCTGTAGCATGGGGCACGGGTCACTTGCTGGAGGATTCTCTGCTCCTTGAGGTCTTCAAACTACAATTTGAGGACTTCAATAGCACAGATATAGGTGTGAGGTCTTTTTTAGGAGTGGTGGGTGAAATTCTGTGGCCTGCATTGTGCAGGAGGTCAGACTAGATGATCATAATGGTCCCTTCTGACCTAAATATCTATGAATCTATGAATCTATGAATGAAAAACAAAATCAAATTTTATTTAAATAAAAAAACAAACACATGAAACTAGAGACCAATAGCCAAATGCAGCTGGTGCAACAACAGTGAATTAGATCGTGGGGCAGGAACTGTCTTTTCATTATGTGTGTACAGTGCCTAGCGCAGTAGGGCCCGGATCCCTAGTTAGGAAATCTAGGTGCTATCCCAAGACAAATAATAATAGGTTTCCACAGAAATGCACCTTCTTTCATGAGGGCTGAATGTAGCTCAATATATCAAGACGGTGAACAGCCAAGTGTCAGGAAGCAGACCCAGTCTCCAGGCAATCTGGATATATATTTGGGGATGGCTCTTTCTCTGCACTACCAAGGGGAGAACCTCAGAAATTAGAGCAGTCAAAGGCTTTTTCTTTTAGGTCACCTAGATCATCCACCTGCCAGTAAGGGATTTTTACCTACAGAATATTTTCTAGGATATATTGGTCTCCTTATAATGTAGGTGGTGAGTAAGCTGTCTATTAAAAAAATCCTCCAACATAATCATAATCTATAGGGAGATCTTTAACACATGCAGGAAAATGTCAATATGCCACTTTTGACCTGGACTCACTACTGAAGAAGAGAGTAGCTGTTACTCATGCAACTAGGGTTGTTTCTGTTAGCAAGGGCCCCTGCTAGAGTTGCCAAGATCGAGCCCATCTTTTCCTAACAAGTTTCAAACAAACTAATTATTGAGGTTGTTCAGTGCTGAAGCAGACCAAACCCCAGAGGTGCCTGAAGCATGCCAGGTGTACTTTGACTCGGAGACAAGCATTGCAGGTTCTAGCCCTGGTGGGTCCCAGGAACCATTAAGACACGTGGCTAAGTGAAAAAGTATTTTACTAGGGTTGGCAAGAAAGGGCCAGGTTGCAAATACCCTAGGTACTGTACAGAAGCTTAAACAGTCACAATTCAAAGTGAGCAGAAGTGGTAAATGTCTGCATCCTGGGACAAGCTAACTGAATCAGGGCTCTTTAGGCCAGGATCTGTTAGTGTCTCTCATTGGAGTCCCTCTGCACAGGCTCCCTGCCCAGCTGCTGCTGCTTCCCGATAATTCCCTACACCCGGGTGTTTTGTCTGGCAGTCACAGCCCGTTCCCCATGCGGCTCGGCATACAATTCCTGGGGGTTCCTCTCTGCCTCTGACTTTGCTGCAGCTCCGGGCTTGCCATGTGGCTGCTGTTTTCGAACAGAACCCGGCCACTTCCTGGTTCGGGACCCTTCCCCTTACGTGGCTAGGGGAAAAAAGAAGTGCAGTGAGGTGGGAGCTAGTGAGAGTTGTTGTCTCCTGCTTAGCAGGTCCATCACAAAATCAGCTGAATCACTAGACATAAATAGAAGAGTATTGTCAGCTCTCATGTACACTTTCTATCTCAAATCCAAAGTATATAAAGTTTATGAGGTTTTCTAGAATCTGCATGGTTTACCTGATGCTGCTTTTACTGTACCTCTAAGCCACCCTGTTACAGCCTACTAGACCACAGAATTTAAGGGATACTATGAACTTGAAAATCGTATTTCAGCCTGAAACTTTTGTACCTACTCTAAGTAATGCCTCTAACTGCAAGAAGTGAGAAAAATATTATATTTCTCTACATTTTTAGCTTGATTACTCTGTGTGTTGACAGCCCCAGTTGTCTACAATTAGTGGTCTTGATCCCACAGTGAGCTCGTGTGGAAGATCTGAGCCAATTTCAATATATTTAACCCTGTATATCTATAAACTTCAGTGTCAGTTACTTTTTCTTTTGCTGAGAAAATCCTTATAAATATCAGCAGGAAAGCAGAAAACGCTTATTAACAATATTTAAAAATAATCAGGACAACAATTTGAGACACCTTATCAGAAAATGTATTTATTTTAAATGTCAGTAGCAAAAAATAAAGTTGATCATATCCCTTTAAATTATAGTACAATGAAGAAAGAGTAGCTGCAGTGAGCAGCTCAAAGAGAAAACCGTGAGTTCTAAACTCTGTACTAGCTGCAAGTGCATTCAAATATTGTCAGCTACTGTATCCTTGGATTGATGGGTGAGCAGAGAATTATTTTTTTTTAAAGAATTACTTCTAACAACTGAAAAAATGAATCAGTCTCTGGATCCTACTCATGAGATAAATAGGCCACTGCACAGTACAGGAAATCTGCTTTGCAGTTGTACCTTTTATTGTCATATCCCATTCATCAACTTTTGGCTAGAGTTTTTTGTTTGTTTGCTTTTTTGAGAAAAGTAATTTTCTATTGATCTTTTAAACATCACTAATCATCAAAAATTTCTGTTCTAAATGAATGGTCAAAGCAAGAGTGCTGCACTGGAAACCAGTCTCAAACTTCCAATAGTACTGAGTCATAATCACAATGCACTTGCAGACTCTCACATGTGAATTTGTGACTGACTAGTAACATGGGTAATTTGGTAATCCAGTCTTGTCGGTTCCTTATCCTAAGTATTTTTATAGATGAAGTATGCTGCTTTGTGGATTGTAAGTCCCTTTTATTGCCTTCCATGATGCTAGCTACCAATGAAAGGCTGAACACATCATTGGGAGGAATCTGATGAAAAGTGGAGTAACTTCTAATATTGATGTCACTACTTTTCAGTGTGAAAAGTTACCTCAGTAAGAATAGAGTAGTGAGAATGCAGAGGTTGATGGGGGAACATCATTCAGGGTAAAGAAATGATGTCACATTTAACTAGCTCTGCTAACAAGAATCAGCCTTTATCTGTCTAATGCTATAGGATTTTATTTATGGAGTGTGTGTTCAATTTATAACCATATTCTAGGCCTTGGCAACCAGAGACTGAAATGCTTGTTAGCCCAGGATACTTTCATTCCTGAGTTGCAATATAGCTGGTAAAATACAATTCACTAAGGGCTCGGTTCTATGAGGTGTTGAGCACACTTAACTATGTGCTTTACTTTAAATATGAGTTATTCCACTGGCCTGATCTTCCCTACTGAGGCAATGCTGCTGGTTCTATTTTGGCTGGCTTTTATCCAAATGGTTACTCAGTTCAGCATGAGTCAATGAGGGGGGTTAGAACGTGTTGAAGAAGTTAGCTTGGCTTTCTACACTTGGCTTGATCTTGATTAGTCTCCAGAAGATTAATTCATTTGAGTCTCCATTCGGCATGTGAATAAAAATATAATAGGAACTAGCTACTCTCCTAGATTCCTCCCCAAGTTTTTGTCTGTTTGAAACTGGAGTCATCAAAAGTGATTGTTTGAGACAACTGTACGGTACATTCTGATGGTTAAACTAGGGATCTCATGGCCTCCATGACAATAATGGCATTATCCTGGGTGATTTTAGGCTCACCTCATACTAGTGGGCACAGTTTAGGTTTAATCTTCAACGTTGGCAGTTCAGCTACATGACCTCTTTCAGGAGCCAAGAGCAAGCAACATGAATGTTAATGTGGGTGAAGTTTGTCAGAAGCTGTTTTCACTGCTCAGCTCGAAAGCAGGCACTACTCGAACGTGTGCTGCTAATACAAAAGGAAAAAGTGTCACCTATTAAGTATACATTTTCAGATAACTGCCAGCAGTGCTAGGACAGCAGATCGGTATTCAGAGCAAGTCCGGTTAGCATCCACAACTGAGCTGGCCTCTCCTAACCTCTTACTGCTGTAAGCTTATCTACAAACAAAGACCCCAGTTATAAGTTGCTTAAGTATCCTCACATGCAGGTGTGAAAAGAAAGTTCTCATTCCCCATATCCAACCTGCTAGCTCAAAGGAACAAATATATAGGAATAAAAATAAAGAGCAACCCTCAGGCCATGTCCTCTTTAGATGTCAGAGGACTAATCACTGAGTTTCTTCCCTACAGGAAAAAAGTAACTACTGATTAATATTTTTCCCACATCTAGACAAACGGGAATGACCAGAGCTGAACTCTCCCTGTAAAAATAATGGGGAAATACAATGAAACAGAATTAAAACAAAAAAGAGGAAGACAAATCAAGACATGATACTGTAAAAAAACAACAACCAACCCAACCAAACCAAATCAAACCCAAACCCCAGGATTGATTCAGACTCCTCCTTAAAATTTGCAATATAAAAAAAAATGTATCAATGCATAAAATCCACCAGCAGACCCAGGCAGCAGGTTTCACAGCTGCCTCTGATTTGGAGAGAGACTGGAATTGTAACCCACCTGACTGAGCTGGTCTGGAGGATCCCACAGGTCACAAGGTAGCTGACCCAGCAGAGAAGTCTTTATGCCAGCTTCACTGTTTTTAAGGTACTCTCAACTCCTAGTATTGACATTACATGGTTCAAATGGCATATGCCCTTGGCTCAGCAGGGCTAGGGCACAAGAGTGGGTAAATCAGGCAGACAGAAGTTCTGGGATAGGCAGATACACCTCATATACAGTAGGTTGCATGGCTGCTATAAGCAGGTCAGGCTTATATACAACATTTACACTATCATGTTATCATTGAAGTTCAGTATGGATCAGTCTGTTAAGTGTCTCTGAGTTGTATCAGTTTTCTAATTACATGACGTGAATTTATAATAACTTGGTCATCTGGCTGTCCATTCACTGCAACACCTAGCTGTGGTTAGATTGGAATCTTTGGGTCATTGTCCTCTTGTTCTGCATCTGCCCTCTGAAGAGTTTGCTCTGTTGATTGTTCATTCCAAGGAACAAACTGTAGATGTCAGTGGTTTCTGTTGAGCTCTCCTCTGTTGGTCTCGATCACATATGATCTGGGTGCTGAATTCTCTTTCTTCATAACAGCTGCAGTTGTCCATCCTTTTTGTCCATCGAGGTTAGTACGAACACAGTTCACGGTTCACTCTTTAACTGAGTATGGTCTGTTGTAAAAGTATTTATAAGCTCTTTTTGTCTTTTTTCTGATTTGGCTACTTTCTTCGCGTTGACCACTTCAGAGATAAGTTCTTTTCCAAGTTGGAACTGTAGTTCTGAATTGACTTTCCATCAGGAGCTGTGCTGGACTATATCCAGTAGTTGGTGTTGGTGTTGATCTATAGCTCAGAAGAGCAAGGAACAGATCTTCCTGCTGTAGGATTTTCTTTGTTATCTGTACAGCTCTCTCAACCTCTTCATTTGCTTGTGGGTAATGTGGGTGGCTAGTAATATGATCAAAATCATATTTCATTCAGAGTGACTTAAATTCTGCTGCAGTGAATTGTGGTCCATGCTCTATAACAGGGGTTCTCAAACTGTGGGTCAGGACCCCAAAGTGGGTCGCAACCCCATTTTAGTGAGGTCACCAAGGCTGGTGTTGGCCCTGGACCCCAGCAAGTTTGAAGCCCAAGCTCCATCGCCCAGGACTGAAGCCCAAGCCCAAGCTACACCATCCAGGGCTAAGGTTACATGCCGCCCACCCATGCCCCTTACCCAAACCCCCCACCCATGCCCCCCACTCAAGCTACACCACCCAGGGCTAAGGTTACGTACCCTCCCACCCAGGTCCCCCACCACCACATCACCACACTGACTGGCCGGCCCTTTCATGGCATTTAGTTAATCCTGGATGTCCTTTGTGGATGAGGTTTAGTATTTCTCTTCTCATTTTATTTGGAATTATGACGTATTAATCATTAGTCCATTTTACTTGGTTAATTACCCATGTTCCACAAAGTCATATCTTGTCACTTCCTTAGTGTCCTTTAGATACTAAGGCCAACTGGCCCTAATGTAACTTAGAACTTCCTGAAGTTGCATGTCTATCAAGGTTGCTTTTTGCAGCTGGTGTAGTCTCTTTTCTAACACTGGTTTGTGTGCGTACACAGCATCCATGTATGCCTTTATGTCATCTTGGAGCTCAGGGGTAGTGGAGTGCAATGTTAGGCTCCATAAGAGTATCTGCTACTACCAAACTTTTTCCTAGGACCATACTTAGCAATTGGATTAAGTTGGATTAACCTTATCAATAGATTTTGGCATCTCAGTGGTACTTGATCCAGTTTTTTTCTGTTGACAAAGATTTCAAGTGGTTTTATGGTCTGTTATCAATGTAAAGAAATCCAATTCACATAGCTGCCAAAGTTATCACATCCCATATGCTTGCCAGGTACTCCTTTTCAACCTGTGCATATCGTTTTTCTGCCTCTGTGAGTATATGTGAGCAAAATGCAGCTGGCTTCTACTCAGATTCATGTTGTTACAACAATATACTGTGTAGGCCAGAGCTGCTTGCATCGGCATTGACCATTGTGGTTCACCATTTCCAGCCCAACTTGATTATCATACACATTGTAAGGAGAGTGATCACTTTAGATAAGCTATTACCAACAGGAGAGTGGGGTGGGGGGAGAGAAAACCTTTTGTAGTGGTAAACACCCATTTTTTCATGGTTTGTGTGTATAAAAAGATCTTCTGTACTTTCCACAGTATGCATCCGATGAAGTGAGCTGTAGCTCACGAAAGCTTATGCTCAAATAAATTGGTTAGTCTCTAAGGTGCCACAAGTACTCTTTCTTTTTGTGAATACAGACTAACACGGCTGTTACTCTGAAACTCCATTTGTGTTCATTAATAGTTCTGCCATCTTTCTTTGGAAGATTTCAGGTGCACTGGTAATACCAAAAGGTAATCTTCAAAGGCAAAAACTCCCAAAGGTTGTGATAAATGTAGTCAGCTTAGCACTTTCTTTGTCCAAAGGAAATTGCCAGAATCCACTTGAAGTATCCAGCTTGGAGAACACAGTAACTCCTTTCATTTTAGGGGTGGATATCTTCCGGTGTTGGGAGGATATATTTTTCTCTCACATCTTCTTCATTAAGTCTTTTAAGATAGATATGTATTTTTCTAATTTTCTTTCTATCCAGAACAATTGCTCTTTTCTCAGATTTTCTCAATTTTTCCACTCCATTCCATTCTCTTTAACTCAGTTTCCACTTTATGAAATAATGGGATAGGAATGCTGTAAGGTGTATGTTCACTACATGGTTCATCATTGTCTCTTAAGATTATTTGTATTGGATCACCTTCCAAAAGTCCAATAACACCAAATATTCCATTGAGTTCTTCCACCTTTCTCCCTACTCCCATCATGGCTGCTACACTGTGGCTGAAGGCTGTTGATAGGTGATCCTATTATTGCATACGCTTTTATTGAAAAGATTTAGTCTTTATAAGTTGTTTCTGAGGTGAACTGTCCCTTGCAGTTCAGAATACCTACAGGGCTAGTCAGGGGTGCATCAGGTGAGTTCAGCTCTGGGAGGGTTGGAAGGTCATTGTAAGTCCTGTCTGAGATGACTGTGACATCTGCTCCTGAGTCAATTTTAAACTAAATAGTTTTTTCATGAATATTCAATTTCATATCCAGGCCAGTTCTGTATCATCACATGTGATGAACCCAGAAACAATAGCTCTTGGTTGTCTATAATAGGAGTCTGCTTTGGTGCGGCAAAATGTTCCTATTTTATACATTTATTACACCTTGCACCTCTGGCTGGACATGCATCATCCCTTGGGAGAAGAATTTTTCCACATTTTGTGCATTTAGGCTGCAAGGATTTGGTGTTTGCCTGGAATTTGTCCCTCTTAGCCTGGGAGTTAGTTATCCTTGTCTCAGTGGTCTTATGGTAATGACTTGCAGCACTCATGCTGTGTCTGTTTACAGCTTGTAAGCTATTTTTTTGGTTTTCAAGTCTGGCAAGATTGCTTTTGGTTTTGCTGTCTCAACAGCTCACACTGCATTACTGTTTGAATACCTGGGTTTAGTGTTAAGTCTGTTATTAATTGTAGCTACTGTGAAAGATTTTATCTCTTAATCCAATAACAAGCCAGTCTCTGATATTTTCATGTTTTGCAGTTCCAAAATCACAGTTTTCAGCCAATGTATGTAGATCTCTTATAAAACATTCAGCATTTTCCTCTGGTCTTGAATCCTCTGGTGAAAACATGCTCTTTTCATAAACCACAATTCTAAAGTATAAAGTATGCATCAGACATAGCCAGAACCCTTTCATATTCATTTTTGTGACTGTCTTCAGTAAAGTCAAAGGATTATAAAGATATGTTCTGCCTACTTCCCCATAGCATAAATTAAAGAACCTATATATCTTCAGTTTCCTCAGGGAGTTTTGTAGCAATTTGAAATCTTGCAAAATAGTGCATCCAGTCTGTCCATTGTGAAGGTTTGTCAAAGCTGAAGTTCACTGGGGCATTGAAGAGTGGCATATTGATGAAATCCTGCAACCTGTGTTGCTTTTTTTTTCCTGTCATGGAACTTTTGTTGCTTAGGTCCATCAGTTTGCAATGTTGGTTGTTTTTTTCTTTCTGTTGCTGTTGTCCTCTGACACCATGTCATGTACACCTTGTACATGGTGGGTTGCAGAGCTGCTACTAGCAGGTCAGGCTTCTGTACCAGATATGGACTGGCCACGCCTGTGACCCCACCCCCGATGACAGGTTTCAGAGTAGCAGCCGTGTTAGTCTGTATCTGCAAAAAGAAAAGGAGTACTTGTGGCACCTTAGAGACTAACACATTTATTGGAGCATAAGCTTTCGTGAGCTAGAGCTCACTAGATACGGTAATGTTCTGTCAGGTCTGGCTGAGGTTAGCCGATGAAGTGAGCTGTAGCTCACGAAAGCTTATGCTCCAATAAATTGGTTAGTCTCTAAGGTGCCACAAGACCTCCTTTTCTTTTTGCGGATACAGACTACCACGGCTGCTACTCTAAAACCTTAAATAAGGTATGCTACACACAGTGCCACCTAGTGACTGAACAATATAGTGCAGTTTAGCATCTCGTACCATTACAGACACGATCCTGCAGGACAAAGCAAATGGGCACGCACACTGCATGGGTCGTTGCTATTTACCATCCCCACGAGGGTATTTGTTTCTCTGGGCAGTTGCTGAAATCGGACCCGGGAGCTGGAGGTACTGCTTCCCAGGAGATTCCAAATCCCTGCTGGGTTAACTCCCTAGGGAGACACAGCCCAGACCAGCCTGAACTAGTTGTATACAATCCCCCTCCTCCACTCCACCCATCTATGCCCTGCCTCTTAAACCCCCTACACACTGCTGGCCTGAGCCTGAGGCAGGCTCCATATTCTATCCTGGGCATATAAACATGGGTCCATGGTACTTTCAGATTGAGTACTATGCCCTGTCATTTTGCAGTGTGGCTGCAGGTGAAGCCACACCCCCGAGTCAGAAGGTCCATGTAGTGTAGTACGAGTGCATTAGCATGGCTCTGAAACCAGGTCCAGCAATTGTAAACCCAGATTTACAATGCAGTATGGACACTCAAGCATGGGCTTGGAAACACCAAGACCACAAGCCTAGGTCCCACAGACCTATGTTTACAATGCAGTATAGACATACTTCAAGGTCACAATAGATGTACTAAC
This sequence comes from Lepidochelys olivacea, assembly GCF_965140295.1. Taxonomy (NCBI): domain Eukaryota; kingdom Metazoa; phylum Chordata; order Testudines; family Cheloniidae; genus Lepidochelys; species Lepidochelys olivacea. The sequence goes on from NC_140415.1 coordinate 31,413,222, forward strand.
AGTCCCTGCTGGCATTAAACTCTTTGAGTTTATCTACATATAAGAGCTTTCAGTAAAGCAGACCCATGAAACACCATCTGAATCGGACAAACTCCTATAGGAACATAATAAAAAGAATAGCAAGGCACTCAATGTCTTTTGTGTATATAAAAAGAGAAATTAAAAAGAGGCCTTTGAATGACAACACGTGTATTTTTCTGGGTAAACAGGGACGTTGAAGTAAACTTCATTAATTTCTTTAATCTGAGGAATAAAATAGTTTGAGGAAATGGAGAGAAGAAAACAAAACAAAAATCAAAAATAAACAAACAAAAGACCCAGTAGCACAATTGCACTTGTTTCTGTCTGTTCCATTCCATAGGAATAGGTTCTTACACTGCCCCCTTCACCGTTGTATATGAGTACCTTCCAGAAGTGACAAACATCTGTCATTTGTTTTCTCATCCTCTCCCTAGGGGGAGAAGGATGTGTAATAGAGTGTTCTGTTTTGGAATTGTCGGTGTGTGCATTCTATATGGCTATGTTAGAGAAGGCAAGGTCAAAGAAGTGCCTTTCACTTAGAGCAGAAACCATATGATGGCCCTGGGAGAGTTCATTCCATGGCCTTGGGCTGGCCCCCAAGAAAGCTCTGGGCTTTACACTCATTGTAGAGAGTTCCACTGTGCCAGAGGAGTGAAGTTGTTGACCACGGTCATCATTCCAGAGCTGTCTTTTAGATATCCTGTGCACAGAACATAAGAATGGCCCTACTGGGTCAGACCAAAGGTCCATTTATCCCAGTATCCTGTCTTCTGATAGTGGCCAGTGCCAGGTGCCCCAGAGAGAATGAACAGAACAGGTAATCATCAAGTGATCCATCCCCTGTCGCTCATTCTCAGCTTCTGGCAAACAGAGGCTAGGGACACCATTCCTACCCACCCTGGCTAATAGCCATTGATGGACCTATCCTCCATGAATTTATCTAGTTCTTTTTTGAACCCTGTTATGGTCTTGGCCTTCACAACATCCTCTGGCAAGGAGTTCCACAGGTTGACTGTGTTTTGTGTGAAGAAATACTTCCTTTTATTTGTTTTAAATCTGCTGCCTATTAATTTCATTTGGTGTTATGAGAAGTAGTAAACAACACTTCCTTTTCTACTTTCTCTGTACCAGTTATGATTTTATAGACCTCTGTCATATCTCCCCTTAGCCATCTCTTTTCCAAGCTAAAAAGTCCCAGTCTTATTAATTGCTCCTCATACGGAAGCCGTTCCATACCCCTGATCATTTTTGTTGCCCTTTTCTGAACCTTTTCCAATTCCAATATATCTGTTTTGAGATGGGGCAACCACATCTGCACACAGTATTCAAGATCTGGGAGTACCATGGATTTATATAGAGGCAACATGATATTTTCTGTCCTATTATCTATTTCTTTCTTAATTATTCCCAGCATTCTGTTTGCCTTCTTGATTGCCACATCACATTGCGTGGATGTTTTCAGAGAATAGGACTGGTCAGACCCCTGGGGGACACCACTATTTACCTCTCTCCATTCTGAAACCCTTTGTTTCCTATCTTTTAACCAGTTACCAATCCATGAGACCACCTTCCCTCTTATTGCGTGGCAGCTTACTTTGCGCAAGAGCCTTTGGTGAGGGAACTTGCCAAATGCTTTCTGAAAATCTAAGTACACTATATCCACTGGATCCCCTTGGTCCACATGCTTGTTGACCCCCCTCAAAGAATTCTAGTAGATTGGTGAGGCACGATTTTCCTTTACTAAAAGCATGTTGACTTTTCTTCAACAAATTATGTTCATCTATATGTCTGACTATATTGTTCTTTATTATAGTTTCAGCCAGTTTGCCCAGTACTGAAGTCAGGCTTACAGGCCTGTAATTGCCAGGATCACCTCTGGAGCGCTTTTTAAAAATTGATGTCACATTAGCTATCCTCCAGTCATCTGATATGGAAGCTGATTTAAATGATAGGTTACAGACTACAGTTAGTAGTTCTGCAATTTCACATTTGAGTTGCTTCAGAACTCTTGGGTGAATACTATCTGGTCCTGGTGACTTATTCCTGTTTAATTTATCAACTTTTTCCAAAACCTCCTCTAATGATACCTCAATCTGGGACCGTTCCTCAGATCTGTCACCTAAAAAGAATGGCTCAGGTTTGGGAATCTCCCTCGCATCCTCAGCCATGAAGACCAATGCAAAGAATTCATTTAGTTTCTCCGCAATGGCCTTATCGTCTTTGAGTGCACCTTTAGCACCTTGATTGTCCCATGGCCCCACTGGTTGTTTAGCAGGCTTCCTGCTTCTGAGGTACTTAATTTTTATTTATTTATTTATTTATTTATTTATTGCTATTGCTATTATTAAGGTCAATGAGTGCCTTATAGAGAAGGACTGAGACCTGAAACTTGATTCAATATTCTTTGGGAAGCCAGTCTAGAGAGCAGAGGACAGAAGTCTGATATTCTCTTAATAGTTAGTGCTGCTGAGGAGCTACACAGTAGTGTTCTGTACCAGTTGGAATTTCCTAAGGCTTCATGCCCAGGTATTGCTGTAGCCCAGCCAAGAGGTGATAAAGTTGTGAATTACTTGAGGCCAGGGCATTGTTCACCAAGATGGGATGGAATCTCCTAGCCAGCCAAAGATGGTGAAAAAGCATTAATCACAAATGTGGCAATGTAAAAGCTTAACATCAATGAGGAATCCAGGAACACTCCTAAATTATGGACTGAATTGACCAGTTGGGGGTGTGTACCTTCAACTAAAGGGGACTTCACTGTGGCTGCAAACTCTGCCCATCAGCATCACCTCTGTCTTGCTCAGGTTCAGCTGTGCTTCATCCACAAGCTGATCTCATCCAAGCACTTCACCATCTTGGGATGGTTGTATTTGGTGAAGGATAGGTCTAACTTGCTGTGTGCTCTTCCATTTTCTGGTTGCTAGTACCCTCTGTTTTCACTTCTGTTTGAGGACTTTTTTAAAGATATCCATACACAAAAACGTGTATGCAGTTGCAGCTCTGTGTTTGAGAGCACAGTTTACTGCATTTCTGAGCAAAAATCCAGTGACTGCACATGCAAACATATCTTAATAGCCACTTGTACAGATAGTCACCTGATCTGCATAGACATGATCATAGTAATTGCATACAAAAATACAGACATGCAACTATTTGATAATTGTTTTGTATGGACTGCATGATTCCCTTCAAAAGTCCAGACAAAACTGGTTCTTAGTGACTCTGCCTGCTTTGACTTTTCTGACCTTATGATGATCCTGCTTTTCTAAACCCTTTTCTAAATACCTTTTTGCCTGCTATGACCAAGATCCTAACAGCATAAAGGATTACCTATCTGAGGGCTCTAGTGTGGGCCTTTGAAAGGGAAGCGATTGCAACCCTTCTGAATTCATGCCTAGGCCACAGTAACAAAGGCCACAGAAGAACTTAAATGGTAGTCACCAATGGAAAACTCCCTAAACCAAGATCTATTGGTGAAGCAAAGTGAAATGCCTTATGAAACTCTTACTTCCATACCTCATTTGGGATGTCATATGGGAGCTACAGTCTTCTGCTGGATAGTGTAAGTGACCCCTGATTCTTTGCTTCCAGAAGACAACCCCATAAATGTATTTGTCTGACCACCACTGTCTGGCATGCCATCATTGGATCTTTCCCTCCCTTCCCCCTGTCCTCCAAACATTTTACACTATAGCCTTTACTGTTTATTTGTGACAGCTTCATCCTGCCTTGACCTTCCCCCCATTATATACAGAGATAGGAAGAGAGACAGGATGTCAGGAAGGTTGTGTCTTGCAATGCATAACTTGCATGTAACAGCGAATCCAAGTACTCAAGCAAAAAAAAATGTTTCATAAATTGTACTGTTTACCCTAATTGCGTGGTATTTTCAAGTGATAATAAATGTCCTATGATAGAGCTGTTAAATATGGTGTACATGTGGAAATGATTTAATATATACAGAGAACAAAACAAGGGGAAATGTATTCATGTCAAAAAGGGCACAATGCAACTAACTGACTTTAATTAAGCCTGAAATGAGTCCATGCAACCTCAGAGTGTACATACTGCTGGAAATAATCAAGCATGGATTAATGTGGTTGTTTTTATATGATACCCCAGGTTACCCTTTCCCTACATTTCAGATGTAGGAGAACACAATACCCTCCGTCCCCAGGGTCAGAACACTTGTGATAATAGGGTCAATCCCTAGATGTTTGATGCAAATAGGCTATTTAAAGGACTCTACATCTGTGGAACAAGTTGGTATAATATAGTTGTGACACAAAGGCCTATTTGTAGTTCACAACTCTGTATAAGTAACTCTTGTCAGGTCTGATATACTCACTACACCTCAAACACTGGTGTCATGATATTTATTTAAAAGGTGACACATGTATCATTTGAAATCTAATAACACAGTGGTCATTAATGTCACTGTGAAATGTTTGTAACAACTCTGGAGGTGAAATTATGGACACTCTCGTATATCATGTCCTGGAGACTGTAAACAAACAAAGGTGAAAAAACAGGTTTCTCCTTGTGTTACAAAGTTGTTTGTGGGTTGAATCCTACTCCCATATATACATGCCAAGTGTGAGCAATTGGATGCATACCATCTTGTTTGTTTACACCGTGAGTGTGAATTGTACAGAACTGATGTGTTGAATATATATAATCAGTTTCTCCCTCCTCTCCCACCACAAACAAAAAACCTGTCTGAGTGCTGCTCTACCTACAAATTTGAGAGTTCAGAACTTAGCTGGATGAGTAAAATGTATTTAGATACTTGATTTGCTGTTTATGGAATTTTACTACCTCTGGGTAGGAGGACATTAGTAGTTAAAGACTATATTTAAGATATAGTTCATGCTAAATTTGATATGCTCTGGGATGGTATTTTTTTATATGAAAATCCAGGGTGTGAAAGGAAGTGTTTGTTTTAGGGATTTTTGTCTTAGCCTTCCACATGATTTTGATGTATATATGAAAGTTCATAGTGTTGCCCTGTTCTATTACCTTCTCACTCTTCTTGGTCTCAACTTGAGAGCAGCACTCTTAAAAAAGAGGAAGATATTGAGGATCAAAATGAGTGAATGTAAACTCTGGCCCTTCAATAATAAGCACATTGGCTCTTGTAACTCTACTCTCCTGAGACGAGTCCTTCACTGGAAGTGAGAGCAGAAGTGAAACAACAACGAGCTCCTTCTGGGAGCACAACCTTTTTCTGTGTCCACCATAAAGTCCTGGATGGGCAGCTGAGATTCCAGGGCACATTGCTAGATGGGACTGAGTAGCCTCTTTGAAAGGGTAACAGATTAGCCCTCTCATGGATGGTACCTTTACTGTTACAGCTGGTGATATTTTTTTTTAACTGAGGTTTAGAAGACCACAACATTTTACATGGAAAATGTATTTTTCATCAAAGGTTTGTGATTAAATTTCTAAATGAAAAATTACATTTTTGAATTTTTGTCTCTAAATTGTGGGAACAAACTACTTTATCACTTACTGTACTTGTTTTCCACTGGAGAAAAGAGAGGGGGGGATTTTTTTTTAAAGTGGAATTTTTTCCCACCAAAACAAAATGAACATTTTGTGCATGGTTTTTGCCTTTTTTTCCCCTTTGACCAGATCCATTGACCAAGTAATGACTAACAAGAAGAACCTATGCAGAACTTGGAAACAGGCTTCATTTGCCTTCTGTGAACTGTGAGTTACTAAATAAGGGCTGAGATCTCTACAGATACTGCGTATTACAACACACGTACACATGTGTGAGTAATGCCAACACATATGCACGCAACTATGCACACACTGTACAGCATTAATGGAAATAACCACTCAACAGATAAGTTTGAATGTTCAATGTTAACACTGACCCCTCTGCTTATACCTTAAAGTTTTTGTTTTATTTTTGTAAAAATTTAATAATAATAATAATAATTAAAATTAATAATTAATATGGTTTCTCGCTATATAATTATATAGGGATATAATGTGATGGATCCTTCCATGGGTATGAAGTGGGGAAGGAACGGGAGTCTTCTTAATTTATGCCATTCATGCAAGGACCCAGTCATATTAGTGGTCCCTGTACACTCTCCAAACACATGGATTGGTCCCTCCCAGTGCTCCCTAGAGATACCAGCCACTCCAAAGAGGTTATAGATGTGCATGGAGGACACAGAGACATGTTTAGTCCCCTTCTCCACACTGGCCATGCTAAGTGTTGCCACAGCATCTATGCTGCCCCTGCATAGACTGAGCGTCCCAGGAGGTGGTGTGCTTCCTGAGTGAGAATGCTGCGTGTATCATCCCTGGGGCAGGGATACTCTGTACCACCATAACTGAGGCCATAAGTGGGCATAATCTTCCCATATTATGTTTTCCCCACAATATAGCTTTTTATTGAAGTCCTATTCAAATCAAACTAGTGCTCCTTTCCAGGTAATACAATGCATAATATAATCTAACCTGGCATTTCTTACAACTCCTTGTATTCATTATTACAGACTATAGCTTCCAGGCTGTACTGTTGTTTAGTTACAGTTGTCATCAAAAACTACTTAACAAATAGTTAATGTATGTATTTTACTAATACCAAGCTAACTCTTAAATATAGAAGCTGAACTCAGCCATACATTTTTTCATATAACATTTCACAGCATGCTCCATATGACAACATAACAAGACATGTACCATTCATTTCTCCTGAAAGTTTATATAACAACTTTCTATGGGACTTAACTTCAGCAGTTCAAACTTCACAATGCAGTGTAATGTGCCTCTTCCTTCATCCAGGCCCTGTGATGATATTTTGGATTTTGATTTAAAACAGAAGCATAAAAATATTTCAATTAGTTCAGTCTATTGTGTGAAAAATCTATCTGGATCGGAGCGATGTAGATTATGTGTGGAATGCTCTCACTTCTCTCCTTATTTCACGTAAAGGGAGGCCCTTTGCAAGCAGGGGGAAAAAATCAGAGTATCAGATACAGTGCAAATTGTAACCTAGACTCTGATCCTGCACCACACAGATGGACCTCTATATCCATGTGGAGCCTGCACTACAAGTTATATGATATTTACAGAGAGGGTCTTAGGCTATAAATTCCACAGTGCAGTGACTGCTACTATACGTCTTCTGCACCCAGAAAAGAGACCTGACCAGAAAAAAATTTTAAATCAATCATATAATTTTATCTAAATTGTTGTTATATGATAGTAAATATACATTATTGATTGATAAGCTTGTGTAACCCTTTATAATGAATTATTCATTTCTCTATATGAACTGTGTGTAAGGATATATAAGAACTGCTTGTTTGTGTTATTGCATATTTTATTTGACAAATAAATTATGTAAAGAGAGCATGTTTAAGGCATGTACACCTGCAGGTCAGAGTTAAGGTTAAGTGTCATTGATAACTGTAGCTGCACAGGCCTTATGAAAGTTAAGTCCAAGGTGTGTCAAACTGGGCATGCAAAAGCAGAAGCTGCTCTTGAAAAAATTGGCCAAAGTGGTCGGTTTAGGCCAGAGAGTCACTCATATGGCAGGGAACAGAACCCAGGAATTATACCTGAAGGGCAAACTTTCCACAACAAAACCTGAATCCATATAAAATGTGGTCAGTGGCAGATTCCAACATGGAATCAAAACCAGACAAGTTTAATGTGAAATGTTTTGGGCCCTGCAGACCTTTCAACAAAAGTCAAAGCAAACATGATTGCCCTCTCCACATATAGTGAAATTGCTCTTTTTAAGGCTGAGATGTTTTTGTAACAAAACTTGCCTTCTGGATTTTACAAACCCTCTTGAGCCCCAAGCCTTATGTACCCTTAGAAACTTCTATGCAATATTATCATAGAATCCCAGGGTTGGAAGGGACCTCAGGAGGTCATCTACTCAATACTTTGATCTTTGTCAAGCGACCAGCTTTGCTTTGCTTCTAATCTTCACTGTATTGCGTTCAAATGAACAAAAATCTTATCAAACTCAAAGGAGGCAAAATCAATGAAGTGAAGTTTAGAAGGACCCAAATAACTCCAGCACAGAGCTTTTGTCTTGTCTTCCAGATACCTGCTCTAACTTCTAAACATCCTCCCTGGTGTGAAAAAGGATAATGTACCTTCAGAAGACTTACAGAGTCAACAGCAATATGAGAGGCTGTCTCCTTTGGAAAATAGCATTGTCTTAGTCAGCTATATTATTAAAGGTTGATTAATGTGAATGTCAGGGTGGGGTTCAGGAATTGCCTTTGACAGGTCTGAAAGAGGATACTGGAACATTTCAAAAGCAAAGGAAAATATGCCTTGACAGATTAAAGAGCATGGTGTCATGCTTTACCTTCCTCAAACTATCCTTTATCAGATGGATTAATGTGTAACTACCATTTAAAAAGACAGACCAGTGCATGTGAGAGAAACAAAATAGCTCACTGAATCTGGTTTGACTTTAGTAGCAAAGGAATGGGAAACATTTATTTCTCTTGTCAGTAGGCTGAAAGAAATAGACATCTTCTGGCATGTGCCTTTATCTTAAATTAGCTTCATTAATACAAGGATCAAGTGGGAAAGTTACAAAATAGATTCTATAGCAGGATGTTGCTCAGAAGAGTGGCCTCTGGATGGATTGCATTAAAAGAGAGAGATTGAAATGATACGACTATGGGTTATATAATGATGGTTCCTTTCCTAAAGCTTATTTGGCATTTGGATTGAAGTTAATCACTCTTTTCATTGACTTTACTGGACCATATGTCATTTACTGCATGCCTCTAGATGCTGATCAGATTAAATGCCCTGGCAGTTTGACACCTTTCATGTGTCTGCAACACTGGTGTTTATAGCTCTACTAACACAAAGGTAGAGGTGGGCAAAGGAACTTGGAAGGATTACATTTTAACTAGGTATTGTTTCTTCCTCTAATTCTAAGATGACAGTCCACATCCAACTGTGACCCCCCCCATCCCAATAATGAGTGAAATGTACAGAGGGGACGGTTAATAAATAATATGACATGTTGTGATTGTGGGCCTTTTTTCTATCACTCCTGTTTAGAAAATAATAGGAAAATATTATAAAATAGGATTGTCAAATATTGTTTCCAAATCTGCTATAAATCTTGACTTCTACAGTCAGTACATTTTGAATAATTTAACTGTAATCTCTGGGGATCATTTCATTTTTTGCATTTGTAGGAAATGTCACCAGAATTAAACATTTTTGAAATAAACCTCACTATAATCCATCAAAGTTAATTAAAAAAAAATAACTGAAGGTCAGGAAGGGGCTTTAATAGTCACCAGCTGAGGTGAAAGTGACAATTAACTTGACTGGCCAGAACTGTGCAATATGTGAATGATTGCCACTCAGATTTACTAGGTTATGGAACATCAGTTTCAGTTCAGAGGAATACCTTGCAGAGCAGGATAATTTAGATCTGATAGCATAAACTGTCAAGCTCAGCTATGACCTGTTCATGCTATTTACCTAATTTTGTGCAATACTTTAGACCTGATTAAGTATTTTATTGCAAACAAATAATCCGATATCACATTCTGTGGACAAACATCAATCTAAAACACTATCCATGTCATGAATATACTAATGGTATCAGCTCTGTTTTCTTTTTAGGTTCAAAAATGTTATTATAGAAAACACTACATACACCACACAGTGCAACTGAGGCAATGATGTCTGCACCTAATAAAGAGAAATGAAGCAAAGAAAAAGAGGTAGGCAAAATCATATAAAACAAAATATAATCTTTCATTTTTCTCAGTCTTAATGTCAAACTCCCGCAAGTCAATGCAATGTTGTAGACACTGAAGTGGAACAGTGGATGGCTCTTCATGTATAACCATGAAGAGGTGAAAGGAGTGAAGGGAAAACACAGATTTCTCCCCCCCCACCACCAGTGTCAGACTTGAAGAACTGAGAATTGGCAACACAATTGATATAGATATTATTAATAAAGACCCCATTGTGGTAGGCACTGTAGAAACACATAGTAAGGAACAGTCCCCACCCCAACAATCTTACAAATTAAACAGGCAAGCATTGGGATGGATACAAAGGCATAGAGAGGTAAAGTGACTTGCCCCAGGTTGAACAGCAATGGACAGAACCCTGACTCCCAATCTAGCCCTATCCACTGGGCCACGCAGGGTCTTCACTACAGATATTTAACCTGCTTTTTAAAGGACTTTGAGAAGTGTGGAGAAAAAGTTCTGTGGCAGTGCTGTAGCATAGCTTAACTTCACTGTAAAGACCAATATAGACATTTTGCTTGAGGGAAGGGGTGGCTCATGGATGGCAGGTACGGATGTCATTAGATGCTAATGAAGGAGTTACAGAAAGATTCTTGTTGAAACACAATACAGGCACACAGGGATATAGGCACAGTGTCCCATGTAACCTGAAATATTCATTATTGTTCTACCTGAGTCCTGAACTTCTCATACTGAAACAAAAAAATGAATAGGACCCTTCTAGAGAAGTGTTGTTATAGTCTCTTTTCTCACAAATTAAAGGAAGTTGTGTTCTGCACTTACCGTGTTCTGCACTTCTCCTTATTTTTAAATATGGTTCAATCTTCCTCTCAGTTCATCAGATGACCTCACAATTACTGTCCAGCACATATCACATAACTAACTACAGTATATACAAATTTTCAGCCCTAGGGAGAACTTTGTTTTTCTGGAAAATTTTAAAATAATTGCCATTTGGGAGGGTGGGGGGTTAGTTTAGGAACTCAATTTTGAGAAACGATTTTTAATGCTCCTATATTTTTAAAAAAATTCTATTTGAAGATAAAGTTCCCCGTTGTAACGATTATCATTTTGTCTTTGATATTTACATGGAAATGACTTGTAAATCTGTTAAAACTTCCTAGATAAATAAATAGATTAAAAACATAGCAGATCATTTGCAGATGCCTCTCTTTGCCTCTTGAGGAGCTTGTGTTCTTACAGAATTTAGCAGAGCCTGCAAGAGAAGTTCTATCTCCTCTCGTGTTTGATGCTAAGTGACCTCTGAATTGTTTTGTTTAATGCAAGGAGTTTTTAACAGTCCCATTAAGTGGTGATAAGGTTTACAATAGTTAAGACATTTGGACTTTGATAGGGTACATATGTAAGACTCTCACCTCACAAATCAGCTGCCTGAATTGCTTAAGACAAGTTGGTCAAGGAGGTTATTTTACAGTCTACTCCTTGGACAGTGAGCTGGCAAGCCGCCTAAATGTGAAATGGCTCTCAGTCTTTCAGAGTGTGTGTTGAAATATACTAGGGGAGCAAGTGAGAGGACCAGGTGGCCCAGGAGGTATAGGTAACAGAAGATGAAGTATTTCCCCTTTAAGTTGCTAGTTGAAATCCATTGCAGGCATATAGGACTTTATCTGAAGCCCATTGATGGCAATACAAATCTTTCAATTGATTTCAATAGGCTTTGATCCATAGTAAAAAGTAATTGAAAGTATAGCAATAATTATATGGTGTCCTTTGTACACTGGATTGCCGGTCTATGTGCATGTGTCATAAATATAAAGGGAAGGGTAAACCCCTTTGAAATCCCTCCTGGCCAGGGGAAAGCTCCTCTCACCTGTAAAGGGTTAAGAAGCTAAAGGTAACCTCGCTGGCACCTGACCAAAATGACCAATGAGGAGACAAGATACTTTCAAAAGGTGGGAGGAGGGAGAGAAACAAAGGGTCTGTGTCTGTCTGTAGTCGTCTTGGCCGGGGACAGAACAGGAATGGAGTCTTAGAACTTTTAGTAAGTAATCTAGCTAGGTATGTGTTAGATTATGATTTCTTTAAATGGCTGAGAAAAGAATTGTGCTGAATAGAATAACTATTTCTGTCTGTGTATCTTTTTTGTAACTTAAGGTTTTGCCTAGAGGGGTTCTCTATGTTTTTGAATCTAATTACCCTGTAAGATATCTACCATCCTGATTTTACAGAAGGGATTTCTTTATTTCTATTTACTTCTATTTTTTATTAAAAGTCTCCTTGTAAAACACTGAATGCTTTTTCATTGTTCTCAGATCCAAGGGTTTGGGTCTGTGGTCACCTATGCAAATTGGTGAGGCTTTTTATCCAACATTTCCCAGGAAAGGGGGGGTGCAAGTGTTGGGAGGATTGTTCATTGTTCTTAAGATCCAAGGGTCTGGGTCTGTAGTCACCTAGGCAAATTGGTGAGGCTTTTTACCAAACCTTGTCCAGGAAGTGGGGTGCAAGGTTTTGGGAAGTATTTTGGGGGGAAGGACGCGTCCAAACAGCTCTTCCCCAGTAACCAGTATTAGTTTGGTGGTGGTAGTGGCCAGTCCAAGGATAACGGGGGTAATATTTTGTACCTTGGGGAAGTTTTGACCTAAGCTGGTAAAGATAAGCTTAGGAGGTTTTTCATGCAGGTCCCCACATCTGTACCCTAGAGTTCAGAGTGGGGGAGGAACCTTGACAGCATGGATTGCTGATCTCAATCTAATTCACAGTGGAGTAGAATCCACATCACAAAAAACTTGACTACACTTGGCACCCTCCTGGGGAAATTGAAGGGATCATGCCAAAGGCCAGATTTCCTCCATACTTACAACAGGTAATCCTACTTAAGTTAGTGGAATTGAATGTGGGCAGAATTGAGCCCCAGGAATTGAATGGAAACTTGAACTATTCTTTTTCCTAGGGAAAAATTCTACATAATAATTTAATAAAAATTGATACCCCCATGACAGAATTCAATAAAATGGTTTCAAAACAAAACAAACTACGGGAAGAAGAACATTCTATATTAAATGCAATAGGATTTTTAGTCTAAGGAACCATTTTGGTTGCACTCCTACTGCATTTGATAGGACCTTTTCATAAGTATTAGAGGCAAAACTTGTATTATCAGTGCCTATGCTGAACTTATTATGCCAATCCTGAGGTCAGTCCTCCTTCAGGCACAGAGCCACTGAATAAAATTCGAGGGCCAAATTGCCTCCACCTGAAACCATCCAGGGAGAAGGAAAAGGAAGGATGGAATCTCTGAGGGTCCCATTGTAGTTCCCAATGTCAGTCCATCAGATGTTCTTTCCTCTTGGAACAGATGGGAGTTCACTGCTATGGTGCCATTTTTCTGATGGTACCAGATGCAGCCAGTATCAACACTTCCTCCATCCCTCCTTTCCCCAACCCTCTTACACTTTCCATTGGGTTCCACAGAATCACAGAGTTTAAGGCGAGAAGGGAGCAACAGCCACGGGTACAAAACGGGCAACCAATACCACCACCCAGCCACCTACACACTAAAACCAACAACTGAAATTAGAGCAAAATATTACAGTCCACAGGACACAAGATTATTATGTGGGGAATAAGGAACACTTCAGAGGCTGATCTTGTTTGCATAGGCACACCCACCCTGCGTAGCATGAGCCCTCAGCAGCCCAAATGGTCACTTTGGAACTGTTTTATGACAGAGGGACTTGCCATCAACTAAGTAGCACTCGCTAGACAAGGGACATGGGTTCCAAAAACCCATGAATTGAGAGAGGCATTTGTACCTGGTGGTGTGGGCTGCTTTTGAGGGCCTGAAACATCAATTGAACCATCTCCTCTCTCCACTGTAGAATATCAGAGCTAATTTTGATTCTATTAGAAGTCTAGTTACAGGATGCTGAGCTGAATTCACTTTGGGCCAATGGTGCATCACCACTGAGGCTCCCTTACTGCAAGTTGAAATCACTAAAGAGCTAAAATTACTAAGAGCTGAAATCACTGAGTGCTGTATTAAATAGTGGGGGGGCGTGAGCTGAAGATACATTGCTGAGCGGCTGGCAGAGCAGTTTGCGGGACAGCTGGAGTGGCTCATGGAACAGCTGGAGTGGAGTTGCTGGTGGAGTGGCTCACAGGCCGGCTGGTGGAGCAGAGTGGCTCGCGGTGAAGGCTGCAGCAGAACCCTACGGAGAGGGGGCAGTTGGCCTCGGACCACGTAAGGTGCCCCTTAACAGCCCCCCTCTCCCCTCATTTCCACCCAGGCTGGGAGGTAAAACTCTGCAGTTAAACTTTTGAACTCTGGGGCCGCACTGACAAGGGACAGAGACTTTTGGGTTGTTGGACTCTTGGGACTTTGGGTGATATTTTGGGTTGCTGGGTTCAAAAACCCAAGGGAAAGGACACGGCCCAATTTGCTGGGGTGGGTCTTTGCTCATGGTTTGGTTTGTGAACCCTAGTTGTGGTGTTTTCCCAATTTAATGCTGATGTCGTTTACCTCATGTTAAAGATTTTCTGCTACACCGAGACTCTGTGCTTGCGAGAGGGGAAATATTGCCTCTTTGAGGCACCCAGGGGTGTGTGTAAGATTTTCCCAGGTCACTGGGTGGGGGCTCGAGCTGGTTTTGCATTGCATTGTTGAGAGGGAACCCCTATGTACCAAACCCAGCCCTTGCTGCTATCAACTTGGCCTGGCAGAAGGGTTACATATATATATATATATATATATATATATATATATATAAGTTAACATATAATATATAAAGTTTAATAGCAAATACCACCATGCTCCAAAGAAGATATATATGGTGAATGGTTTACTTTCCCATAGACCACCATTTTGCCTAATGCTACTCTATATAATTTAACAAAAGTATTAGAAATAAGACCTTGCTATGCAAAACTCAGCTAAGTAGGATCTAATGAGTTTATCAAATGATGTTGTGTGTTCGATCAAGGCCCAGATCTTGCAATGAATTGTTAGGAGCCACCCCCCTGTATCTGTGCAGAGCCCCATTGACATCGGGGAGGCTCAGTACAAGCAAAGGAGTTTCCCCACATGCTTCTCTGCAGAATTAAGGCCCCGTGTATAGGGGTTTGTTGTGGGGTACAGAGAGGCCCCACACTGGCAGAGAAATGGTTAAGGAGAGCCCGTAGGTCCAGCTAGCCCTGCCCAACTCATGGGTGGCACGTATAAGAGGCTGGCCATGCCAGGGGCAAGAAATACTGAATGTGGGTCACCTCCCTTTGGAGGTGCACTGGCCCACTACCTCTAGAGTGCTGTCGCTGGAAGCTCCTGAGAAAGCAGAGGGCACCGGCATCCGGACTGTGGCCCAACCCACACTCTGCCCTGAGGCCCCACACCCACTCTGTCTCTTTCCCTGAGGCCTGCTGCTCGATCCTCTCTGCCCCCTCTCCCCCATCGCTTGCCCTTAAATCAGGACAAAAGTGGGAAGGCATAGCCTCCTGACCCCCCTGCCCCTTAGCTGAGATGCTCCAGCATCAGCATGCACAGCAGGAGGAGGAGTCCCATAGCTGGGCCGGCCAGTAAGAGGCTGTGCGTGCTGATACCGGAGCAACTCAGCTAAGGGGCGCCAGAACAGGGGCGGCCATGAGGCCATTGCCCCATCATTATTTCCTTGACGTAAGGGCAAACGATGGGGAGGAAGGGTCAGAGAGGAGCGAAGGTGGGTGGGGAGGCCTTGGGGGAAAAAGGGGTGCATGGGTGGGAAGAGGTGTAGAGAGGGCCATGCCTCAGGGAAGAAGCCAAGCGGGGGTGGGGTGTAGTGGGGGGCTGGGGCCATGGTCTGGGTGATGGTGGCTCTCTCACTTCTAGGGAGCTTCTGGCACTCATGTAGGCCTCCTAAATGAAAGAGTCATGCACTGTTTATCTGCATAGAATCATAGAATTTTAGGGTTGGAAGAGACCTCAGGAGGTCATCTAGTCCAATCCCCTGCTCAAAGCAGGACCAGCACCAACTAAATCATCCCAGCCAGGGCTTTGTCAAGCTGGGCCTTGAAAACCTCTAAGGATGGAGATTCTTGAAAAACAATGCCAAGTCTGGAGGGGAATAAACTGAGATAACAGGGCTGATTGGCCAGGGAGGAGAATGGAGCTCTGCCACTCTGTCAGAAGGAGCTTTGCCTGCAGAGCTGCAGAGAGAAGGGCCCATTAGCTGGAGTAGCCACTTGGGAGGATCAGTTAAACCCTAAGGAGTGAGTGATACACAAATCATTTTGGGGCTAAGACTCTCCAAACTACCCTACCAGCACAGGGAATCAAACTGAAGGGGCAATTAGTTAGGGGATGGGAGTGCCCCTCAGTGGATAACAGGGCACTTTCTTCTACTTTGGAAGACCTGTGGTAGCACTGGGGCACCTTGAAGATTGACAAGGCAGAGCTGCTCCAGGCACACCACTATTGGGCTCTTGGGAGTTTTAACTCAGCCCATTCAACTCCTGAATTGTATGGTCTAATTACTTGGTGCTGCAAAAGCACTGACCACTGTGGGATATTTTCCTAGGACATGTGAAGTCTCAAAAAGTCCTATGGTGTGGAAGCTGGTCAACTGAATTTACACTTGAAGATAAAGAGAAGCTAAAGATAACAATTTCAAAAGAGCGTGGAATGGTTCCAGGTTTTAAGGCCTATGCTTATATATAATCCCTAAAGCAGGTGATATTTATAGAAATTTGCTTTTATAGATGGCTATTGCCCCTGTGCTATGAATATCTTCATAAAACTAGGGTGTTTTTCCCTAGGCTTTATATACGCTTCCTTATGAAGGCTTTATTGCCAGACCTCATTAATGTTTAGAAAGAGTATACCACAGAATCGCAAATGGGATAGATATAAAAGGTGCTGGAGAGAAGACATGAAGTGTGATTTAACAGTGAAGATTTTTGGGTTATGATCCACAAAAAAGCTGCTTTCTCAGTTATTATGCTCTTGATGTAATGGAACTGAAACCAGTTGCAGAGGTCAACTATCACACCAGCCATATTGAATTTTATTAATTCTTATCTAGTTTTATCAAACTGGAGCCAAGGATCTGGAGAGAGAGAAAAACACAGTTAGTGGTTTTGCCTAAATCTTCAAGCTCTATGGAAATGAACAAATGTTTATCTCTTTGAAATAACTGAAGACCATCTAGTAATACATCTAGGATTAGACTAATTGGCCATTCTTCCCAAAGGTCATTTATCTGGTTATTAAAATGAAACTGAATGAACTACTGCTGTTGGCAGCTTACTATGGAATAATGTTGTTCTAGGAAGCAAGACAAGACTCCCACTAGGGATGATAAATGTGCTTAGAAAAAACAAAACAGGCTGAAGAGCCTTTCCATGGAAAAAGTGTCACCGTAGTTTAAAGTCAAATGGGGTAACTATTTAACAATGTGGTTACTCGTTTATTATATTTTATGGGCCTTCTAATCCCAAGTTTTTGCAGCTAGGCAGTCTGAGTAATTTTAACTGCTTCTATGCTTTTGTAAGTTGGGTGGTATGTTTATGTTCTATACTCCATGGAAAAATGTTGCCAGAGATTGACATACCTAATGATATTCTGTTGTGAGGACTCAATCTCTGAGCTGGCCTCATCTAGTTTACTTGTGAGTTGGAATATGATTAGGATTAGTTGGGAAATACAAACCCTTTGATATTTAAGGGGAACCATCCTTGGCTACCACCCTCTCATACAAGGTTGGTCTTTCAAGAGTATTTTAGTGATAGGGAAGATAGATGCTGTCTCTGAGAGGGAGAAAGAGGCATCAGGGAAGTGGTATAGATTTTATACATGCCTATTCTTCTGATCCTGGCTTTAGGGCCCTAGAGTGGAGTTCTATGAACAGGATGAGCTGGAACTCTCTTCTCTCAGTAATGAAGGACAAAGCTGGTTGTTGGTAGCTTCCACTCAATCTCTTTGAGATCCAGGAGGGAAGATTGGGATTGTAGCCTATTATGGCAGCTGCATTCACTTCCTTAGTTACCAGAAAGCCTTGATGGTTTCTGTAAATATCACCTTTTCCACACAGCAGAGACACAGACCTGGGAGGAGCAAGACTGACTGTGCAGTCTACTCTGGAAGGAGCAGGCAAGTAAGCCCATTTTTCTTATGTTTTATTTTGTAACTTTCTTTGTAATGAAGTTGGGGCAGGCACTTCCAAAGTGTGTCTGGAACAGCAGCAACATCCTGTGTGGTTTGTTCTCTTTGGGGAAGGTTACAATAAAGTTAGCTCATCTTTTCTGCTAAGAGGTTCCAAGGACTTACTCTTTTGCTGGTGGGCCCATGACAAGTGGTGTGGTCATCATGAGTGTGAATCCCCCTTTGCCTAATGGGGGCAAGTGGAGGATTTGATTAAATATATTGCTTAGCAGCAACAAGCCCAAGTGGCTGCACATCAGGGGTTTATGAGGGACGACCTGGTTAGATAGGACAAGTAATACTGAGCATGCTGAGGCGTGGCTAGAAAATGGTAAGGGCAGATAACTTCACACGGGCACACAACTCCAGTTGGAAGCAAGTGAAAATGCGCCAGCTGGATCTCATGAGAACATTGGAGCCCGTGGTCAGATCATGGTCCATCTTGCCCTGTACCCTGTCTCTGACAGTGGCTCCTCCTCAAAGAAGGAGCTGTTGAGCAATGGTCCAGTAGGTTCCATGGCAGATAGGGAAGAGGGTAATACATTGTGGCCTGATCCTGTTTCCTCTAAACTCAGTGGCAGTTCTACCTCTGACTTCAGTGGCAGCAGAATGAATCCCAATGCTACTGAGACAAGACTGTGAAGATAAAAAAGCAGGTGTCAGTGCTTTGAGGAAGGAGGTTTGAGGAAGGAGGTTTGCTCCTGTTGCTGTCAGTGTCAGTTGCCGTGAAGGATATGCGGTGGTCTGTTGGCTGTTTGCCAGTTTGACCATCAGGATAATGTCCACTCCCAGAGCACTAGTGCCCCATTCAATTTGAGAGCAAGTACAGAGGAAGGAATGTTCCCAACGTGATATTCATAAAATCATAAATGGACCAGATGCTCTTCCAGGATAGATGGATAATTTAAACTCTATTGTTTTATCATCGGTTAATCAAATAAACATAGTCAGGAAATTCCAAAGTTTCTCCTGCAGTATAAGCCTGGCCACACTGAATTTATATAATATTTTCTATTCTTGTTTTATGTATTATACAGGCTTATGTACACCCATACATAACAATGGAGTACGTTATGTAATGGCATAAAATAGCTACAGTAAGTTGTGCAATGCAACTGAGTTGAAGGTATGGGGGGGGGGAATTGTGTGTGAATCTGTGTCTGTACTTATGTTCGGACCTTCCCATAAATACAATGATCAATTATTGTTCTAGGGCAGATAATTATACAATATGTGTGGTTTATACAGTAGCAGATTTTTTTTTTGGTTGATAATTCATAATGGGAACCAGAAATTGGCTTCTAAAGTTAATACTGAAAAACCTGTCAATATAAGTAATTAAATGAGGTGAAAGATTAGTAAATAGTTTATGAGAGCAATACACTATTCAATTGGTTATTACTCAGCAACTTTTTCCCCTCTGCCTCAATATTGCTGTATAAATTGTGTGTGAAACTGCACATCTGTCCCGTTACTGTTTGACTTTATCTCACGTATGACTGAAATAATGTCTTTGTTCCCATCGGCCTTTAAGCCTCAAATTTCAGTAGACTGAAGTTGCTGAGAATGTCATGAAGATGAGCTTTTGATGCAGAGGTCATTGCATTAGATGCTTTTTCTAAATGGCAAAACAAATCTAGAAGGAATAATGCATGGGGAGGAGGGAGAGATTTATGTTTTTAACTTCTGTTTTAATCCTACTCCTTCTCTTTCCTCTAGTTTAGTACTATACACACTCACAGAACACACTAAAAGAAGTGAAAAGAGCACATGACATCATCACCAAACCTCAGGAATTTTTATAGTAACTAATCTATGAAAACCATAAACAGTTGACCCTCACATTTTATTTAAACTCTTGTAAAATGTGCCAAATTAAAGTTTGGAAGCTTTTATTTACAAAGGAGAAAAGAAAACTGATTCACAATCCCAGTGGTTGAAGGCTTTAATATGTAGAGCCCAGTATTAAAATTACAAGTATAAAACCTAAGTTCAAAGCCTGGATGAGTAGTGATACTATGGGTTTATATTTCCATCTTGCTAATGGAACACCATTAAGTGCTTGTTACAAGATACCAATATTGGATCAGCAGACAATGGGGAGTTGAAAATTTCTCTGAGGATCCTACTTTTGAAGATATTCCTTTTACACCAAGTAAGGGACAATGATATTATTAGAAACATGCTCAATTTTTGCACACAAATCAAAGCACCCCAAAACCACTAATCACTTTGAAAAACGAAGGCAAATATTTATCACCTCAGACCCCTCCCTCTGGCTCAGCAGGCATGGCAGAGAGATTTTGGGCAGGTGGAAGCAGTTTGCATGTGGCACCTTGAATAATTTCCAAATAGGAGGGCTTTTCAGGGAAATAGATTTGTCTCAAACAGCTCTCAAATTTGTTCAGCTCTTTTCCTTTCCCTTCAATAGACCCTGGTTCTCCTTACTTATCATTGTCTATTGTGGGACATGCCCAGTAGTTTGCTAACTTTTCACTTTTGTGGTGTCTCTACTTTTCCCAGTACCTATTCTTCACAGGGCAACCTCTACTGAATGTTTTGAGGTAGCGATGGGGGTGGGGCAGCTAGTAGGCCTACCCTCTCTAAAATCTTTTGGTCAGGTATTTTCTAGGGGTCATGGAGCCTGCCCATTTCCTACCTCTTTTTGCAGCAACAGAGCCAGATAGGATCTTCCAGTCCTGCTTCTGCTTTTAATAGTATTTCCTCTCCCTCATTCCCCCCACTGCTACCCCGATATTGAGCCTGAATTTTTGTTTTGTTTTTTTTAAAAAAAAACAAAACTTCATCCCATTTCTCCTGGTAATTTCTCCTCAGATCATCCAAAATAATTCCACTCTCCCCTTGATGTCTGTGCCCTATGGATCATTGTAAACAGTTAGCATGTCCCCATTAGTCATCACTTGGCCCATTTACAGCATGCATATTTAGTTTTTAAACTTTCAGTTAGTTTTTCTGGTTCTTTAGGCATGAGACCAAAGGCAGGATGATTTCAGCCACCAATGAAGTGTAATAATTACACTGATATATGCTTCTTAGTTAAGGTAATTGTAATTGGCATAAACAATAAGCTTCTCATGAAACAGGGGTTAATGCTCTATATAAATTATGGGGAAACTGTCTCTTTAGCTGGGCTTTGCTAAGACATCACTGTGGAGAGCTTGCATATCCGAGCTATACTCCTCCTTTAGTCCTGCACTCCAAGACTTTCACTATGCTGTAGCAGTGTC
The DNA here is from genome assembly GCF_965140295.1 of Lepidochelys olivacea. NCBI lineage: Eukaryota > Metazoa > Chordata > Testudines > Cheloniidae > Lepidochelys > Lepidochelys olivacea. The sequence continues at coordinate 31,434,395 of NC_140415.1, forward strand.
CACATGGAATGCTACTTCACAGTAAGATGGCGCACTGTGGATTCACACCCTTGCTTGCTGTGCACCAACTTGCTGTGTATACAGGCCCTTAGTCTAAGAGCACAGATCAGTTCTACAGCTGAACTAAGATGAGAATTTTCAAAGCCATTTGGTGGGCTTTGTCTCCTCTGGATGGTCTTGACATTTTCAGCAAAGGGGTGTGAGGTTACCACAGAAAGTCCCTCAGCACTGAGGGGGACCAGGGAAGAAAGAAGAGGAATGGAATATGTGGTTAATAGCTTTGCCATACCTCCAGAATTTTCAAGCGTCCAATGCAGCCCATCCTCTGCCTAAGTCATAACTAACTCAAGTTGCAGAAGCTGAGACCTCTCTGACTGTCATCACCACCCTCCATTCAAAACAGGCCTGGGAACGGACAAGGCTGAATGCATGTGGTGCTGATTCAGCCCTTTCCCTTTGCCAAATGATGTTCATGTGCTGATCACAATATCTCTGAAATGTTTGGATAACCTTGGCTAGTAACCTGCCGTCCCCTTCATGCTCTCACTTGCTTACTCCATTTAATCTTCTGTGCTCATCTTCAAAAAAAGAAAAGGAGGACTTGTGGCACCTTAGAGACTAACAAATTTATTTGAGCATAAGCTTTCGTGAGCTACAGCTAAGTGTTTTTTATTTATTTAGGTTGCTTAACCTATAAAAAGAAGGTAACAAGCTAGCAAATATTATTGGTTCGCCTATTGTGAAAGAAAAATGGAAGTGAATTTTCAAGTGGCATTTAAGAGCCTGATCCAAAGCCTATTGAAATCAAAAGAAGGATTCCAACAGATTTCAATACATTTTGGATCAGGCCCTAAATGGGAGAGAACTTGTGACGTGGTAGACTAGAAGCAGCAAGGCTTTCCATGCATAAGAGGCACCATGAAAAAAGACACGGAGATGCTCATGGAAGAAGCAAACAAATGGGGCATTGAGGCTGGTGTCCTGGGCAGAATGGCAGTGAGATGAATAGGCTACATCACTTAGCTAACCTCCGGTGAATGGAACTTGCTCCAACAGGTAAAAAATACATTTTGCAATTTATTTGATTTTATTGAAAATAGGGTTAAGTTGATGTCAATGTATTCGATTCTCTATAAGTCCCCTCACCCAGTCTGAAATTTTAGGGGCCTCCAGAAAACATGACTTCCCCTAGTGTGTGAAACTGAAGGTCCTCTGAAGGGCAGCTTCCCCCCTTTCAGGCAGTAAGGCCTGGGAGTTAGGCACTTAAACACCTTTGAGGACCTGGGCCTAGGACTCCTCAGTTCTCTTTACTGTAAGGCAACAAGCTTTCGACCTACAAAGAGCAGCAGATCATTTAAGATAACAAGATACCACTTGTCTATTAAGAAAACTAGTCTCAAAGGATGAAGCCAACGAGCAAACCAGGCAGCATTCTAGATTTCAACTATTAACCTTATGTCATTCTTGAAAAGTTTTGGATTTGCAGAGGAGCTGAGACCTTAACAGGTAGCACTGACTTTTGAAAATCAGGCCACTTATTTGGGCTACAAACCATGGTTGTAGGAGCCTACCTTCAGCACACAGTTTTGAAAATCTTGACCCAAGTCACCTGACTTTCAGTCCTAAGTTTTAACTGCAAAACCAGCATTTTTTTTAACAGACAACTTTTCTTGCAGAAGTGGAAGAACACTAAGTTGGAAAGCAATGATTAATATCACAGCGTATATAAACAGCTGTGGCTGAGAACATAACCATAGCTTTGCTTCTGCTCTCACAGAGCAGAGCCAATAAAATGCCATACTTTAGAATAAACCCATGCTAGTATTATACTTGCTTTATTAAAGTTTTCAGAAAGCCTTTAATGTTGTTGCAGAAGGATATTACTTTTCTTCAGACAAAATGTAAATGTTCTGTTGAAAAGGAGTAAAAACATGCTATAAGGTTATATGTTAGACAAGTTTTGCATACTCCAAGCTCTATGAGTTAATCTTATCTTAGCAAACCTGTGCCCCTACTAGGCTACGGAGCAGGAAGTGAAATGTTTATACAAACCCCAGTTAAAAGAATTTCTAGGCTCAGTTCAAGAGTTTATACTTTCAAAGTTATTCCACTGGTGCTTTCATCATGACCCATACAATTGCTTTGTCCGAGATCTTTAATTCATTCATCCTTTTGAATCTCTGCGCTTAAAAAACATATCATAAAGTTCCTAAATAGACTGGGTCAACTAGGTGTGGTAATTGCATCTCTTCACTTAGAAAGCAATCTGTAATCAGCAGAGCTCTATGTTCAAAAGTTTGTAAACCATGGAGTCACATGATTATTGATGGGAAGAGTCCTATGAAAGCTTTCTGTAATGTCTAGTCTGAGGCAAATAAACTGAGTCATCATAAGAATGATGTCTCAGTCCCAATACAACAAACAACAAAGATGACACCTTCGTAGAAATTACTTTCTAAGCATGATTTACTAATAACCAACAGACTGTTCCCCGAGCACCACCCATGAATGTCAGTATTTTAAACTATTAAATGTAGTTCAGCTTTGTTCACCCAATATAATTAACACCAAATTTAAAATTTCCAGCATTGTTTGGGGAAGAGTTGTTTAGACATGATCAGTAATGCTTCCTTTATCACAAAATATTCACCTTCTTTTGTGTTGTCAAAATCACTGAAGAGAGAAGATTTCGGATTTGTGGACAGCTGAGGACTGAAACTTGTCTGGCCCGCAGCAACCTTGGGTGTGAGGGATGGAAATGTATACTATTTACATGTCAGTCTGATGTATTTTCACAATACAATAAAAGGCTGCACACTGCTTTGAGACAGAAACAGAGAGGTTAAAGTTATTTTTTTCTATGTATTATTTTCAAACCTGTGTTTAAAGAAACAAAAAAGCAAAAAAACTTCTCAGGTGCTGAACCAAAAAACCAAGAAAACAAAACAAAAAAGCAAGTGGAAATACAAAGTCCTTAAAATATTTTAGTCTAATTAACCTCATAATATTTATATCTTGAATAAGTGAGCTCTCAAAACTGGAAACTCCCATAGAAAAAACAACCTTCCACACAAACTTCCTCATGGCTGGACTTTACAAAAACTAGACAAGCCATTTACAACATACACTTTGCTTCTCTACAGAGGAAAAATGACACTAAACTATCTAAACTCCTACATGCCACAAGGGGCCACAACAGTGATTCCCTTAACTCACCCAACAGTATTGTTAATCTATCCATTTATACTCTTAGCCCGGCAGAAGAATCTGTCCTATCTCGGGACCTTTCCTTCTGCCCCACCACCACCACGAACATGATGCAGTTCTGTGGTGACCTAGAATCTGACTTTGAACCTCTCTGACTCAAGGAATATTTCCAAAACACCACTGAACAGCACACAAACCAACAGAAACCTTCCCACCAATGCTATGAAAAGAAGGATTTTGCATGGACTCCTCCTGAAGGTCAAAACAACAGACTGAACTTCTACATAGAGTGCTTCCACCAACGTGCACGGGCTGAAATTGTGGAAAAGCAGCATCACTTGCCCCATAACCTCAGCTGTGCAGAACACAATGCCATTCACAGCCTCAGAAACAACTCTGACATCATAATCAAAAAGGCTGACAAAGGAGGTGCTGTAGTCATCATGAATAGGTTGGAGTATGAACGAGAGGCTGCTAGGCAAATCTTGACACCACATTCTACAGGCCATTACCCTCTGATCCCAGGGAGGGTTACCAAAAGAAACTACACCATCTGCTCAAGAAACTCTCTGAAGAAGCACAGGAACAAATCTACACAGCCACACCCCTAGAGCCCCGACCAGGGGTATTCTATCTGCTACCCAAGATCCATAAACCCAGGAATCCTAGATGCCCCATCATCTCAGGCATTGGCACCCTGACAGCAGGATTGTCTGGCTAGTAGACTCTCTCCTCAGGCCTTCGCTACCAGCACTCCCAGCTGTCTTCGAGACACCACTGACTTCCTGAGGAAACTACAATACTTTGGTGATCCAGAAAACACCATCCCAGCCACTATGGATATAGAAGCTCTCTACACCAACATTCCACACAAAGATGGAGTACAAGCCATCAGGAACAGTATCCCCAATAATGTCATGGCAAACCTGGTGGCTGAACTTTGTGACTTTATCCTCACCCACAACTATTTCAAATTTGGGAACAATTTATACCTTCAAATCAGCAGGACTGCTATGGGTACCCACATGGCCCTACAGTATGCCAACATTTTTGTGGCTGACTTAGAACAACGCTTCCTCAGCTCTTGTCCCCCAATGCCTCTACTCTACTTGTGCTACATTGATGACATCTTCATCATCTGGACCCATGAGAAGGAGGTCCTTGAGGAATTCCACCATGATTTCAACAATTTCCACCACACCATCAACCTCAGCCTGGACCAGTCCACACAAGAGATCCACTTCCTAGACACTACAGTGAAAATAAGCGATGTTCACGGAAACCGACTGACTGCTATACTTACCTACATGACTCCAGCTTTCATCCAGACCACACCACATGATCCATTGTCTACAGCCAAGCTCTAAGATACAACCTCATTTGCTCCAATCCCTCAGATAGAGACAAACACCTACAGGATCTGTAACAAGCATTCTTAAAACTACAGTACGCCCCTGGTGAAGTGAAGAAACAGATTGACAGAGCCAGAAGCGTACCCAGAAGTCACCTACTACAAGACAGGCCCAATAAAGAAAGTAACAGAATGCCACTAGCCATCACCAACAGCCCCCAACTAAAACCTCTCCAGTGCATCGTCGAGGATCTACAACCTATCCTGAAGGACCATCCCTCACAGACCTTGGGAGACAGGCCAGTCCTCACAGGCCAGCCCCCCAACCTAAAACAAATATTCACCAGCAACTACACACCACACAACAAAAACACTAACTCAGGAACCAAACCCTGCAACAAAGCCTGGTGCCAACTCTGTCAGCATATCTATTCAAGGGACACCATCATAGGGCCTAAACACATGAGCCACATCATCAGGGGCTCATTCACCTGCACATCTACCAATATGATATGTGCCAGCAGTGCCCCTCTGCCATGTACATTGGCCAAATGAGACAGACTCTACGCAAAAGAATAAATGGACACAAATCTGACATCAAGAATTGTAACGTTCGAAAACCAGTAGGAGAACACTTCAATCTCCCTGGACACTCAATAACAGACTTAAAATAACAGACTTAAAATTCAACAAAAAAACTTCAAAAACAGACTCCAACAAGAAACTGTAGAACTAGAATTCATTTGCAAACTGGACACCTTCAAATTAGGCCTGAATAAAGACTGGGAGTGGATGGGTCACTACAAAAACTAATTTTCCTCTGCTGATACTCACACCTTCTTGTCAACAATTTGAAATGGGCCACCTTGATTACATTGGCCTCATTAGCACTACAAAAGTGATTTCCACCCCTTCTTGTCAACGGTTGAGAATAACCCACATCCACCTAGTTAGCACTGACCCCCCACTTGGTAAGGCAACTCCCATCTTTTCATATGCTATGTATTTATACCTCCCTACTGTATTTTCCACTCCATGCATCTGATGAAGTGGGTTTTAGCCCATGAAAGCTTATGCCCAAATAAATTTGTCAGTCTCTAAAGTGCCCAAGGACTCCTCATTGTTTTTGCTGATACAGACTAACACGGCTACCACTCTTAAATAAGTGGGTTACTGAAGAAAATTTTAAGAAAAAAGAAGAGTGATTTCTCTCTGGCAAATATTTATCTGTTCATCCAGACAACTCTTACTATAGTCACCTGTCTTTAGATCACGAACCACACTAAACTGAGGTTTTGGACTTTTTCCTCCATGCCTCAAAAGTTGGAGAGTGGATAAGGTTGTTTTACTATGTGCATTGAAATGTGATTTGCCTGTCTGCTTGTTCAGAAAGACTTATTTCCAGGCTCACTGAATCTCTCTTGTGCAGTATCTACCTCAAACAAAAAATTCTCTGATGGGGCCTTAACCCAAATAGGCTATTAGGTATTTTAAGGTAGATAATGTGTATTTTAAAAGTACTTGGTAGTAATGAATTAATGCAAGAACTGATAGCTGATACTATAGAACCCTTATTGACTTCTGTTGACTCACTTTCCAAAGCAAATTAGAAAACAAAACCATTGCTAGAGTAAAGTTAACACATCTAACACTGAATAAGGTGCCAGATACTGTAATGTATTTCCCAGAGAGATATAATTTGTTTTGAAGTTTCAGTAAAATGAATGAATGTCTCATTAGCCACCCACACATATTCTAGCATCAAAGGGATTACACCAGTACTATTTTTCTTAAGTACACTTAATTTCTAAATCTGGTTTTCAAAACTCAGGCTGTTGTGCCTTTTTATAATGAATTAAAGGGAGTTAAAGACAAACAACTAAATTCTGCTCCCTATTATACTGGTGTAAATCCAGAATAATTCTGACTTCATCTAGAAATTTCTACACATGGAAGACTTTCTCTGCAGCAGGATTAATGAAGACAGTTTGATCTTCTAACTGAGCAATTCTGGTTCCTCAATGGTTCTAGTTAGTCATTTCCCCAATGAAGGGCCAGCTGCAGGTCCCTACAAGTAGAACTGCTTAGGGCAGGAGAAGAGATGGAGAACGACATAATGAGATCTGTCTGGAGGCATTGTTTTAACATAAGGTAAGTGCAGGCACAGGATCTCCAGGAATACTGAGGATAAGCAATCTCTACTATACTTTAGCACAGATTTCCAGGTACAGCTGTTGCACAATGAAACAGCTGTGCCCATCATGGGCACACAGCCTATCTCACCTACACACAGCTTATTTGACCTGTTCAGTGCTGCCAGCAGAAATGCAAGCAGTGGGGTTATGGGCTCCTCCTGTATGGGAGCACTGGAGTGGATAGAAGAGGAAAGGCTTTCTGTGCCCTCTCCCCATCCCAAAATACTTTATGATGGGACAGCTATAACTTACCCTAACAAGTCTAATCCAAGATCTATAGAAATCATATGATGTGTAAAGGATCAGAACCCATAAAATGGTAAATGGCTTTAATATGTGCAAAGTGCACAAATGTTTGATTGTTGTATAAATCCTGGAATCCTACTTTATCCCACTGTTGGAAGAAATTGCCCCTGAGATTACCTCTGGCATTTGGGGATTATAGATTAGCATCCAGCGAAGAGTGATTTCCAGTTTCTGAATGCTTTGTGTCAAATAATAAATTCTGTTTGAGTTGCATTATCTCTAGTAACAGGAGATCTCCTAGACAGAAATTGATATACTAACAAGATAAAATACATCAACCTGCCTTAAATTAAATCAAAACAGCAGTATCTTTTGAAATCAGAGTCTTCATGTTTCAGCTGCAATGATCATGAATGCAGTAACTTTTAATGACCAATTAATATAAGATTTCAGGGAGCACAAGGTCTTAAGGGCCCGATCCTGAGAAGTGCTTCCAAATTGTATCACTTAAGGTAAAATGTTAAAAGGTGCTTAGTTAGTTAGGAGCCTAAATCACATTTTCAAAAGTGACAAACACTTAGGGCCAGATTTGCAAAGGTAGCTAGGCACCTAAAGCGTTTGACACATAGTAGAATTTACAAAAGCCCCTACATTAGCTAGGGTACCTAACTCTCATTTCAGAGTAACAGCCGTGTTAGTCTGTATTCGCAAAAAGAAAAGGAGGACTTGTGGCACCTTAGAGACTAACCAATTTATTAGAGCATAAGCTTTCGTGAGCTACAGCTCACTTCCTCAGATGCATATCGTGGAAACTGCAGCAGGCTTTATATATACACAGAGAATATGAAACAATACCTATTCCCACCCCACTGTCCTGCTATGAATAATAGCACCCCACTGTCCTGCTCTAATAAATTGGTTAGTCTCTAAGGTGCCACAAGTCCTCCTTTTCTTTTTGCAATTTATTTGAGCATGAGCTTTCGTGAGCTACAGCTCACTTCATCGCATGCATACCATGGAAACTGCAGCAGACTTTATATACACACAGAGAATATGAAACAATACCTCCTCCCACCCCACTATTCATATTCTCTGTGTATAAATAAA